>NW_028275164.1:0-10000000 GCF_013281855.1 Momordica charantia
AGCCCCAAGCCCCAAGCCCCAAGCCCCAAGCCCCAAGCCCGAAGCCCAAGCCCGAAGCCCCAAGCCCGAAGCCCCAAGCCCGAAGCCCAAGCCCGAAGCCCCAAGCCCGAAGCCCCAAGCCCGAAGCCCCAAGCCCGAAACCCCAAACCCGAACCCCAAACCCCGAACCCCAAACCCCGAACCCCAAACCCCAAACCCCAAAACCCCAAAACCCCAAACCGAAAACCCCAAAACCCCAAACCCCAAACCCCAAACCCCAAACCCCAAACCCCAATCCCCAAACCCTAAACCCCTAAAAAATAGCCCCAACATTCTATGTATAACATAACACCAAAAACCCAACACCATTTCGGTTTGGACGTCCAAGAGTACAATAAATAGTGCGTTTAGAATCATAAATGAAGGCACCATAATTTGCACGGAACTAGCAATGAGTCTAGTCATGCTAATAAGACACAGGGGAACACTTGGTAGTAATATCTACCTTCTACACCTACTACTCCTTTTCACAAGATCTGACGCTCTGGACCTATCGTTTCCCTCAAGTCCCCCTTATTCTGTTTACCAAACCCTAACAGACACGCTTTTTACTCTCTACCTAGCCCACTATCATGATCATCGCCCCCTTTCGTTTCAAAATTCACCCATAACCTTTCTTAGCAATAAATAAATACGAAGGAAGAAAAAAATCATTCGTAGCATGTGGACGTGGTGAGTGCATTTCAAACTGATATGGCTAGTCATGCATGAATAAAAAATGCCCCAGTGGCATGTGGAGTTATTCCTAATTTTTCAGATTCAAAATCTATAGTAGCAACTTTTTGAATTGATAACGTCAGATTTATATTAATTAAGCATAAAGCTACCTCAGAAACTTTTAAATATTATCTTAAAATCAAGTATAAGCCAAAAATAATAATAATAATTGAGTGCTTTTTGAAAAAGATAGGCGAATGCTACTGGTGCTGAAAATAGTAAAGGGAAGTTCAGGCTTACTCTCTTGGGCGTCCATGTTAAGGCTGACCGCTCGATCCCTTGAGTAGCAAGCCAGTCTTCTCCGCATTCACATCATCTTGTTGTCTTCTCTGGAAACTTGGGCTATGATATGGAAATACAATTGATCCAAATCAATTGAGGCTTGCAGCAGACAATGTGACAAACAGGCCGATCAGCATGAGCCCATTGCATAGTTATCAATCAAGAATTAGTCATTACAGGTAGAGTTAGAGAAAAAAAAAATCATGAAACAAGGTCACCGATTTGAAGGGAAAAAAACATGTCTATGCTTAGGATAGCGTGGAAATTTTAATTACTCAAACTTGTTTTGAAATCCTGTTGATTGTTTCAGTTATATCTGTATGATTAGTATTTGATTTGCGTTTAAAATAAGATCAGGGAAACGAAAAGGTCAATGGGACCAAAAAAGTAAAAGAAAGATAAAAGGAAAAAGGGGGAACAAAATATATGAATTTTTTGGGTCCAGAGAAACTGGTGGAAAATGAACGTTGGCACTTTACCATCATGATTTAAAGCAAAAACAATTGAAAAACCAGTTCTCAAAAGTTGCATCAAGGAAGATCGGGGACCGAGAAAGGTCGCGAACTTCAAAGACTTACTGTGCGGCTGTCAGTAAATTTCAAACGAAACAAGAACACAAATACTCTCCCCCTCGCCAATCTCTCATCGATTTCCGTAGCTCACAACACAAATTATTCAACAAAAACACAACATGGTGGAGCAAACTTCAAACAAAACAATCCTAGTGAACCGTGAAGTTACAGAACACAGAAACGATAAAATTGAGAGAAAAATCTCGAATCAACCAGCCCTAGGATCTAGCGCAAATAAGGTAAAATGCAAAAGTAAAACCAAGCAACCTTAGACTGGATTCCACGGCGGAGCCAGAGCAGCATCTCTCTACAAAAAATACATTCTGATCAAAAGTTGCAGCACCGGAACAAGAAGAAAACGAACAGTTGGGACCGAGCCCTAGGAGAAGAAATACTCTGCCATCGCCTAGCTTCGCGAGAGTGAAAATGGCGGACGGATTTTGGACAGGAGAGAGAGGGGGAAGAAGGAGAAGAAGAAGAGTCGTGTATTTAGAGAGGGAGAGAGGGAAAGGTACTATGTGGAATGGACGTGAAAGTTACGTACGGTCTTGACGCCTGAGACGAGGCGCCGAGAAATCCCATCACGGTCGCCCACGTGGCAGCATGTCGACTTGGGCTCCGCGTCTGGAGTTCACGCACTTCGTATGTGGCAATTGAAAGTCCAACTGGGCTTAAAGTGGACCCGAGAGAACTAATGGACGGGGCCCAACTACCGAGTCCTATTATATGATCCATTTTGGCGGTTTCTTTTTCCTCCCTAGTTTTCAAATGGTAACTTGTCTATTTTAGATGGGTTATTCCTTAATTATATTTACTCTCCTATTTAAAAATTTTCTGTTTTAGATGGTTAAATTTCAAAATCTGTCTAAATACAGTCTTACCATTTTTTTTAAAATCTACTTTCAAATTCTAATGAGTAACCTTAAATCAGATTTAAGATAATTATTTTATTTTATTTATTTTTTGTTAGAAACGTTTAATTCTCTAATATTAAGTCAATTGTTTTTGCTATTAATAAAAATTTGAATCCCTAAATAAAAACTTTTAATTTCCTAATTTGTTGCAATGGTATATTTGTCTAAATATTTTCTCATATTTAAAAAGAAAATGTCGTTTAGCTATTATTGCAATAGCTCATAGGGTCCTTATAATCTAAATCGTTTACTTCATTATAAACTTTGTAAAACCAAATTGTTATTTGTTTCCCTTATTATGCTCATTATCTTATTATTATATGCTAAAAAAGTGTCACAAAATATTTATACACTCAATTCATTTAAACTTCAAATTTTTACCTAATTTTATTTTGCTTCCATCATTATAATTTTAGATCTTTCATTTTACTTTCTTTAAGTTTTGGACAAATTTATAAAAATATATATTTTAATAAAAATTTAATCTTATCCTATATTAGAAATGTGTCTCAAACTAATATATACTAAATTTTGGATCTCATTCTCTAATTATTCATCTCAAGAATGAATGAAACCTTTTTTCACCTCTTTGAAATGATGATGTTAGTTGATTACGTTTAAAATTCTATGGGCCTAAGTCTGATGGAGATTGAGGATTAGCATTGGTTGCATTACCGTTCATGACATTGATTCATAAGTTCGCTGTTTCATTTTAAGTTTGAGAAAGCAGAGTACAAAGAACATTCAAGGGAGGGGCTTTTATTGGAGAGCTTGAGAATTTATATTCATCCTTTATTTATGGAACAATATATTGAAAGATGGTTTGGAAGGTCGGATTTCGTCCATAAATATACTGTTGTAAATATAGTCTGCGTTTGTTTTTCAACTTGAGCATTGCATAAAATTGAAGGGAAAAAATGATGGCAAAAGTGAAATTCAGGTAAGAAGTTGGGGAGATTTCTTTGATTAATATTCTGCCATAAAAATAATTAACTAATTAATTAATTAAAAAAAAAGTTAGACAGAGAACAGAATGTCAAATCATTTGCATAAGACTTTATCGTAAACATTGTGGTCACTTCTTTTCCTTCAAATTTTCGGTCAAAACAATCTCGAATCAAAGAGGCATAAGTTCTTTCCAGGTAAAGTCTCAGTCGTAATGATTTACACAAGACTCGAAGCACATTTAATTCTTCTACAAGATCTAAACAATATTTACGAAAAATTTGATTTGAAAGAAGGGATGCATTATGAGACCATTTGTTTTTTTTCCCTAATTTTGAACTTACTTACTGCTCTTATTATAGCCATCTCTCAGCGTGACTGTTCGATTGAATATGAGCTTTTCAGGAGTTGAGTCTTTATCAACTGCAAAATACCCTGACACATGCAGAAAATAATGGAAAACGAAAATCAAAACAGAAAGCAAAAGCTATCAGTAAGTCTTCCATGTGCTATAACATGTGTTGCATGCCTGTCTGTTCAACTGACATCTATGTTCTGACATCTATGTTCTTGAATATAATTAAAGAAGTCATTTTCAAGCTCATCCAAGCATTTGACTACAAAAAGAAGTGAAACTCATCATGCCTCCGTGATGGAGACGGTTCAAAGATATCAAGTATCTTGAAAGATATCATTCTTTACAAAAGGGATAAATTAGAACAATTCAATTAGTCTTAAGATGGTATTCTATTCCAAGTTGTATTTTTTCCAGCGTGTTGAGGTTGATGAGCAATTTTGGAGAAGTTGTGTTGGTGCATGGTTTGTGAGGAGGGGAGGATTGGGGTAGGGAATTTATGTGTAATCTTGCTTTTGTTCTTTTATCAATCTCAAAGAAACTCTCGCATAAAAGAAGATTAATAAACAAAGGGCAGCCGAAAAACTTACCAATCCTTTCAAATTGGAATGCATCTCCTACAACAGCATTCCTAAGTTCTGGTACAGCAAAAGCACTCGGGATGACTACTTTTGATTGTGGGTTCAAATCCGCGAGCCAATCATCAAGTTCAGCAGGATTCTGAAATGGCAGTAAGCCAAAATTAGGAAACAAATTACACCACACACACCCATGGAGAGAAGCTCTGGGCATTCAAACCTCAGAAAGGAATAGCTTGTCGAACAATCTAACTTCCACTTTCAGTGGATCAACTCCTGGAGAAGGTTCTGCAACCCAGTGTAGGACCCCCTGCATATAAAATACACAACAGGAAACTTGATCATTAGACTGCAACCTATAATTACACAATGAAAAACTCTGGAGTTTGGCCTCACAAAAGCAAACCTTTGGCTTTGATTTCTTGGAAGCATCATATTCTGCTCTAACCTCAAGTACAGTTTCTTTATCATCCGCAAGGATAACATCTGTACATTTAATAGGATACGCATACCTGTAACCAAAGAATAAGATTCTCATTTTCTGTCGTGTTTGCGTAAATATAGAATGGTGAAAAAAAATGCAATACCTCAGAAGGACAGACTTCCCAGGTGCAAGACCATAGTAATCTTTTGAATCATTCAACCGGAAATCTGATTGTTCTATGTACACAACATTGGAAAATGGAACCTGATGCCACAAGACAAGTAGAAAGAAAAAAAATAAATTCAGTTTCAGTTGTAAGGCACAGTAGAAAGAATACAACTTTTAAAAAAACAATATTATATTCATAAGTAAGATAAATATCATAGAGAGAAAAAGCAATGTCCTCTGACAAAGAAAATTAAAAATAACATGAAATCAAACTATTGATAAGTTACTCGGCAATAAGAAAGCAATGTAATAAGGATAGCCATAACACAATAATGCTAAAAAAAGGTTTGAGATATTCACTGGTAAAGGTTGAAATATCCACTACAAAAAGAAAATGAATAACAAGAAATCAAACATAATTACTGATAAGGTGAACTTTAAGGAGCGCCAAACTATGATTTTAAAAAATGGCTTACTAGTAGGCTGAATTATCATCCATTATACAATTTTTTGGGCGAGCTGAAAAGATGGACAGTCTTGGAGATCTGTTATCCATAAATCATCAAACACTAAATGAATATAGAACAGTATTAAGAGAAAACCAAGTCCACCTTATAAAAGGCTGATGCCTCATCTGCTTGAGCTTCAGGCCATTTCTTGGCGTCAAGATCCATTATTGATCCATTTTCTAAGTTGGTAATAACAACCTGAGAGCATACAAAAATTAGTCAAACATCAAACCAAAATTATAATTAGAGAAATCTAATAATCAAAGATGTGCACCTTAAGCGGCTGCAAAACAACCATTGCCCGTTCAGCTGACCTGTTTAGTTCTTCTCTAATGTGATATTCAAGACGATCAAACCGAATCAAACTACAGTCACTGTGGTGAAAACACCAGATAGTTATGGTAACAGCAGATGACAAATGTAGCATGAAATGCTACTGATTTCTTTGACATGCCCATATAACAAGCATACAAACTTCAAACCTTCTAGTGATTCCAATTCCTCGAACAAAAGCATTAATTGCAGTTGACGTGACACCCCTGCGCCTAAGACCAGCTAGCGTCAACAGTCGAGGATCATCCCAACCATCAACCCATTTTTCTGTCACTAGTCGATTTAACTGAGAAAGCAAAACATATATATGATCAGTAACGTATGAAAATATCTAACGTCTGAGTTATTCAAAGATGAACCTACAAGCATGCCACACCCACCTTACGCTTAGACAACACATTATTTGAAACATTGAGTCGAGAATATTCCCACACATATGGTTGATAAAGCTCCAGTGCGTGCAATAACCAATAGTATGAAGCACGACGTGTTTCAAATTCCAAGGTACACAACTGAGAAAAGAATAGAATATAAGATAAAAGATATCACATTTTGACCATCAAATACATAAATGATTGACAAACATCATTATGCAAGCAGTTTGATAATCAGAATTAAAATTCAACAGTACGGAAATGCAGCACCAACTGAATGGTGAGACACTAATGCTAACTTAAATGAATATAGATTTCGTCCAATGTAAATGGAACTTCAAATCTCCAGATACAGGAGGAGGTGGGGGAGAGTATCAAGAATGCGAGATAAACAGCTTTCAGAGCTTTTACGTGGAAGGTTAGAATTCTAAGATCAAATTTTAATGTGATGGTTTACACCGTTGGCTTCATCTATCAATTCTCATTTATAATCTTATGGCCTAGTGCCATGTTAAACATGCATTAGAAGAATGGAATAGATTTTTGGGTACTTTACAAGTGAGGTTCGCTTCAAGTACGACTTGTTTAATATTAGTCACTAGAGGAGGTGCACATGCATTCACCAGTTCTTTGGCAGACTGCTTTTTTGGCTATTCGTTTGTGCATTTGGCTAGAGAGGAACAACAAAAGCCTTGGTAATGTATTCGCATGTTTAGCTTGAGAGAAACAAAAAGCCTTTGTAGACAACTTAGCCTCGACGTGGTATTCAATGCACTGTATTGTCTCATCTTGACCTTCTCTTTACTATTTTTATAATTTCTCTCCATCAGTTCTTCTGTTCTAGCCACGCTCCTATCCTTTTTTATAATCTTTACCTTTGTCTTATCCAATGGAATCTTTCTTTTGATCATTTCTTAACGAGAAAATACATATATATATATTAAAAAAAAATCAAGTGTTTATTTTAGTAATTTGTCCATTTTAAAAATAGTTTTTAAGCAAATATAACTAACTCAATAAACAATCTATAATTCTTTGTGAGTGGAATCGTTCATATCTTAACAAGGAAAAATAAGTGTTTGTTTTAGAAAATTTTCAATTATTAAAAGAAATTAAACAAATACGAATCATTTAGAAAAAAGTTATGAAATATTAGAACCGAACGACAAAGTGGTTTATTATGAAACACTTTTTGTTAAATTACTTATAATAAAAAATACTCTAGATATAACACAAACAGCTCCCTTAAGGACTTTAGCATCTAGTATTTTGTCATGTAAGCCTCGAGGAAACATCCTTCCACCTCACCCCAGGCCTCCTACCATTTAAATAGGGTAAGATACACTTTTGGTCCCTAAATTTTAAAAAATGACAGTTTGATCTTCGACCTTTAGAAAGTAACCCTAAAAGGTCCCTAGAGTTAAACTTCCGTTGGTGTCACTAATGGAATGCTGACTCGACATTAGTGAGTTGGCAATTTTAGATGATTTATCAATATTTATTAATTTTATATTTTTTTTAACTTGAGAGACTATTTTTTCTCTTTCTATCTTCTATTTATCTCTCTTCTCCACTATTGATAAAGTGGAAAATGACCAAGTTGAGATGGTTGGTCACAAGAGGTGCCTATTATGACGTCTCTTTCGAACTCTTTGAATGTGTCCATCAATACTCATAATAGAATCTAGGCATTGCAAAATTGCTAAAAATTGACTGGCTGATGGCCTTGCAATTGTCGTAGGGGTGTAAGAAGCTGGGAATCTTGTTGTATCTAGAAGAGAGAGAGCAATTTATCATTGCAATCGATCAATTTTTGGGAGTAGTAGTAATAAATGGAGAAAACAAAGCAAGATTGGACCCAGTGAATGAACAGGGGATGCCGAAATTGTGAGACACATCAAAGACACATGGCATGAAGGGGTTTCCGCCGAGACAGGACACCTATCGATTCTCTCCAGAGCGGTTTTGGAGCATCTGCGCAAGCGCCAGCTTGCCGGAGAGCTCGAGTTGCGGCAAATAGACAACTAAATACTTCCGCCATGGGTCGTCCTCTATATAGTCGTCGTCCCAAAACTAGTCGTCGTCCCAAAACTCAAAGTCAATGAAACTAGCATCGACCAGGGAGGGGTGGTGATGGTGATATGAAGGCCATTCAAAGCGACCTTTTTTCCGAGGCGAAGCGAAGGATTAATTTGGCCTTCGGGAAGAAGGCGACGAGGCAGGACGATTGGGACTGTGCCCACCTTTTTTTTATTTCTTTGCGGTTTGGAAATGGCGATTTGGTGAGGATGAGGAGCGATGGAAGACACTTCTAGTGCTTTTAATTCCAATCTTGGGTACTTGGTTTGTATTCTCAGTTGCCAAATTTGAGAACGCATTGCGAAATACATTCCGAAATAACCAAAAGCACAGGAAGAGTGCTGGAGAAGGAGGGAAGGGAGAGAAATAGAAATGGGAAACATTAAAAAGAAATGCCACCTAAATTAAAAATATTTATAAAGATATTAAAAATTGACAAGTCATCAAAACATTGTCAACCGACTAATGTCGGTCAGCATTCCATTAGTGACACTAACGAAAGTTTGACTCCAGGGACCTATTAGAACTATTTTCTAAAAGTTAGGGACTAAACTGTCGCTTTTGAAACTTAGGGACCAAATGGAAACTTATGCTCAAACTCAAGGACTAAAAGTGTATTTTACCCTTAAAACAATTCAACACACTCGTTAAAAGGCCCTCCATTAATAACAAGGGCAACTACCAGACCACATTCTCCAAAGTATACAATAATGTAATTATTCCTATGTGATTTTAAAATGTGCATTATCCTTCTAGAAAACATACATTATACTGGATACGTTACAAGGCAATAGCCTCTATTTGCTTCTTTCATACAGCTCGACAACTCATAGTCACCAAAAAAATTCCATGAAATATGCATGAGAAACAAGCATATAAAGGAGGAAAACGTACCGAATGTGTTATATTCTCAAGAGAATCAACAATGCAGTGTGCATAGTCATAACTTGGATAAATACACCACTTGTCTCCAGCATGTGGATGAGGAGTAAACTGGATGAGAAAATTGCAACATAAAATATCAGTATTTAAAGAGTTCTGGGAGTGTGTCAACGAGTTAAAAGGTGGCTCACCTTAATGCGATATGCAATAAGGTCATACATATTAAAATTATCACTCTGCATGTCTTGCTTCATTCTAAGAGTTGCCTTGCCGTCCTCAATCAGACCTTGCTTCATTTCGTCAAACAATTTCAATGATTCAGCTACAGGCCTATCCCTCCAGGGACTATTCATCTTTTTTTCTCTGTACTCCTTTATTTCTTCAGGAGTCTAAAAAAATAATTGAAAATGTACTTTGCGTCATACAGATGCAAAAATTAACAAGGATTACAAAAGTATAGAACTAATTAATTTAAAAAAACAAAGCCAAAAAAAAAGGTAACAGATAAAGTCATGGAAATAATCAATGGATCATAGAGGCCCAACAAATGGCATTTCAAAAGCAGCCAAACAGCCCCACTATGAATTACAAACATATAAAAAGTACCATATTTTACATAATGACCTGGTGATCGACATAAGCTTGACCCGTAATTATGAGCTTCACAGCCAATTCATACAGATCTTGGAAATAATCACTAGTATAGGTGATCTGGAGAAAACAACACCACACCAAATGGTTTAGGGGTTAAAACAGATAGTTAAGCAAAGTACACTAAAATTACACCTTGAAAGGCTCCCAGCCCATCCACTTGACAATTTCTTCTATATGATCAATATATTCCTTCTTCTCAGCTTCAGGGTTTGTGTCATCATACCTACAAGCACACGTTTTGAAATAACAGTAAAAATAAAGGTGGCCAGCTATATTATACAAACTGTCGTGAAGTTGATTAGCAATGGTTACAAACTTGAACCCAACCAAGATTTAATATGGAAGAATTTAAACATAGTTACAAATCGAATGGATAAACAGAGATTGTAAGAAAATAAAAGAAGGGAAATTTAACCTTAAATAGCAGCTTCCACCTCGCTCTCTTGCCAGGCCAAAATCCACAAACATTGCCTGACCAATCATAATGATAACAAGAAGTGCAGGGAAACTTCTGGTAAGAGACGAGATGTCATTGAAATTAAAAAGTTAAAAAAAATAAATAAATAGCTGATCACTACCTTGGCATGACCAATGTGGAGATAACCATTTGGTTCAGGTGGAAATCGAGTCAAAACTCTTCCTCCCGTTGCTTTTAGGTGTTTTTCAAGCAGCTCTTTGGTGTTGCAACATCTTAGGATAGTTCCATTACTGAAAAATACCTCCGTGTGAACCTTTCAATTTTCAAACATATAAACTTGTGTTAAATATTGTATTAGTTGACAGAAAGTACTTCATTACCACTATCTACTAGTTTAATGCATCCAATCTCTTTCGTAGAGAGAGAACAGCTGAAATGTATCTAAGTGAGAAGTATGGGGAAATATTTAGAAAATGAAGAGACACAATCCATTATAAGCAACTAAATACCATTTTGAAAATTATTTTGAAAATCATTAAAGACAGCTCATGGCCCCTGGAGAGACATTCACAAGCATCGGCACATTATCTTCGATCATATCTCCTCACAGGTACGAAACAGGACATCTACATCATTCTAGATCGGTCCATGGATTCTTGGTTCCCCCTTGGCTATGCATTTCCCTCATCTCCCTGCTTTATCCAAATTCAAGGAGGCATCAGTTTCTAATTTATGGAATACAGAGTGGTTTTTGGGACTTGGGGTTCCGGCCTCATCTCAAGGATGTAGAGATTGTTGAATGGGCCTCTCTATCCAATCATTTTGCTTCCATCCACCTTATTTGTGCCAATGACTCATGGATTTGGCCCCTAGACAGTCACGGCCTTTACACCACCAAAACACTCCTTAATGATTTGGCCTTAAAGGAGTGTTACATCCATCTCTAGCGAAGGTCATTTGGGGCGATCATTACCCAAAGAAGATAAAATTCTTCATTTGGTAACTTACCCACCGCACCATAAACATCCACGATAGACTGCAGCGTCGGCTCCCCTACTACACATTGTCTCCTCATTGGTGTGTCCTTTGTAAAGAAGACAGGGAATCTCCACATCACATCACGTCTTCCACATCTGCTCCTTTGCAACTATGTTTTGGGACAAGATCCTCGCATCTTTCGATTGGACAGTGGCTCTCCCTTATGACATCAAGACATTACTCTCTTTTGTTTTTGTGGGCCACCCATTCAAGAAAGAAACAGAGGTCCTTTGGAAACACATTATTCAAGCTTTTTTATGGATCACATGAAATGAATGAAATCATAGGATCTTTACAGATAAGAACCTCCCCTCTTTCATTTTTCTCGCTATGTCTTGGTGTAAAAATTCTCCCCTCTTTCATCATTATAACATTACCACAATTTTGACCAATTGGAGAAGTTTCTTGTAACCCTTTGGTTTATGGATGCTTTACCATCCCTCTTTTGTAATTTTACCAATCAATGAAATTGTTTCTTAACAAAAAAATATATATAAATTTTACCTTATAATTATCTTGTGGCTGAGGGAATGTTAAATATGGGTTAAGATCTTCCTCAGATGGTTGTTCCGGTGAAATAGTGGCAACAGTTTTCACCTGCATAAGTGTAGTTACAACAAATAAGGTACCAAAGAACTAGTCATCACTAAAAGAGATATAGAACCGTGCATACATCAAATATACTCACGTCTACTTTAGTGGGCTTCTCTTTTTTCTTTTTTGCCGTCTTTTCATTATCTGCCGCAGTCCTTTCACCAAGTAATCCGTATAATTTGGAATCAATAAATTGCTGTCAGCATAAAATTTACAGATTGTGGAAAAGCAATGTTAGAGAAAGACAAAAAGTTAAATCAACTAAAATGCCCCATCATATATTATAAACTCCTAAAACCAATTTCTCATAATGTAGAAGTACCTTTACAATCTTTGGATCAGCCCAAGGATGCTTCTTTCGTACCTGCCCAAACAAGTCACCCACTACAACCAAAACAAATATGTAACTACAACTAAACTAACTATAACAAATTGTATATAAATACTGTGCAAAAATGAAATGAAAATTTCTATCGCAATAAAATAGGCAGCATAAGAATACCAACTGCCATGCAATCCCACACAGCAGCTAAGTGCAGAGACAATTAACTGAGCCTACGTGCAGTTTTACTCCGACAATACATTTTTTGTCCCTTACTTTCATCCCATAAGCATGTGCATTTTCACTCTCTGAAAATAGAGAGAGGGAAATAGAAATTGATTAACTGAGCTTTGCTTTTTATCTCTTTTTTACTCTCATAAAAAAAAGTTGCGACTAGCTATATGAACTTTAACTAATCATGTCTATCTCTTGAAAACCCCTGGCCCCAAAAATTTGGCACTGGAAAACCCAAAAGGATGTTTACTGTTCTAAAATTCTAATTGGCTACCATAGCATACATCTATAAGCTTGAAGATATTCAAGTTTACAACTTATTTGTTTGACCATTTTGCTAACTGCTAACCCATGGTGGTTTGGGATCAAAGGCATCTCTACGTGGCCATTAGTGCCTTGAAGTCCAAGCATATACTTAAAAGTAAAAATTAATAGAAGTGAAGTTCGTGCAGGCTGGTTGGTTCGGATACTCAAGGATATATAAAAAATAAAAAAAGAAGCTGATGTAACTAGTCATGCTTTAGATTAACTAAATAGGTGTTTTATTTAAACCATTCATTTACCAATGTAAAACTAAAATTAAAGCAACTTAGTAGCCAAGGGCTAGTTTCGACTTTCACTTCACCAAGCGATGCTTTATAGCCTATAAATAGGCAACATTGTATTTACTTTGAAAGAACTTTTGGGTAATAAAAATCATTCTACTACGCCTACACCAGTTTTGTCTCAAAGCTCCACGATCTTTGGACTCAATGACAAGTAAGAAGACTACCTCCAACATTGGAGACTCATCCCTCGTCGGAAATGAGGCAGAACCAGTCGCCGTCCTCTCCCCACGATCCACAACCACTCGCTTGCTTAGTTGAGGGGGCTGTTCAAAACCTCCTGAGGGATGTGGTGGAGATACGCCAATTGTTAGGTATGGTTGTAAGAAACCTGGAGCCCTTGAAACTACCTCAAAACTTCCCAAGAATTTACCAAGAAGGGAAAATGAGAAAGGGGAGTGCAATTTGACCTTGACAATCAACAACGAGCTCCAAGATTCAATCAAAGAACCAGCTCATGCTCCAAGAAGATTCTAAGAACCAAGAGGTCTGCAGCACAATTACAATCGGAACCCTGCATTGTATAGAAGAAAGCTATGCAGAAGATATTCCAATATGGGAGGACAACAGAAGACAATTCATCATAACCACCCTCCATACCAAGAGACTAATGACTACAAATTGAAGATAGACCATCCAAGTTTTGACGGCAAGATGAAATCGAAAGCCTTCTTGAATGGATCAAGAATGTCGAAAACTTCTTCAACTATATGAACACTCCAGGCCAAAAAAAGGTTAAACTTGTTGCCTTGAAATTACAAGGAGGTGCTTCAGCTTGATGGGATCAATTGGATACAACAAAAGGCGTTATAGCAAGCAGCCAATTCGATCATGGGAGAAAATGAAAAAACTTACGAGGGAAAGGTGCTTGCCTATAAACTACGAACAAATCCTCAATAACCTCAATGCTACAAGCAAGGGACTAGATCAATTTTTTATTACACAGAAGAGTTCCAAAGGTTAGGGGCACGTACTTTGGAGTAGGTCGAAAAATCGAGCCAATCGACCAAACCGACGTCGGTTGATCGGTTTTCATCCATTGTCGGTCGGCAGTCGGTTCTGAAATTCCAGAACCAACAGGTCGATCGATTGGATGCTGCAGATTCCCAATAACCGACCGACCAAACGAATATTATAAGTGTAGCATAATTTTTTTTATTTTTTAATACTTCTCATTTATAAATATTATAATATTATATAATTTTAGAAACCCTAAAATTAAAATGTCTTCTTGCACCTACCCCCTCCATCTGCTTCTTCCTTGCACCGCCAGTCCACCCCCCCCCCCTTCATCTGCTTCTTGGCGCCGCCCAACCCACCCTTTCATATTCTTCTTCTTGCCCCACCCACCACCACCCCTCATTTTCCTCTTATCAGTGTCGCGCTGCCCACCCTCCCTTCATCTTCATCTTCTCAACGCCGCCCACCCCTTCATCTTCATCTTCTTCCCAAAAAAAAAATTAATAATCAAACCAACAAAACCGATCGACCGAACCGAGGTCGGTCGGCCACTGAATTTGAGTCGGCTTGTCGGTTTTCTGCAAGCAGAAACCGACCTGGTCGGTTCGGCGGGGGTTTTGGCCAAAAACCGACCCGCCCGACCGATGCTCACCCCTACTTGGGAGAATCAATACTATGGATCCTGATTGTATCCAGAAGCATTATACTTCCTATTCTTCCTATTTGGGTCCTCAACTGTGTGTTCTTTGCAAACAAGACTCTGAGAGTCTTGATCACATCTTATGGCAATGTAATTTTGCCCAGAAGATTTGGAACCGGTTCTTTGAGATGTTCTAAGTTTCTTGGGCCTGGAATAGAGACTAGGGGGCTATGGTGGAGGAAGTGCTCTTGGCTTCTCCTTTCATTCAGTATTTCTTCTTCTTTCCACCCAGTATTCATTTCCATTGTATTTCGATTCTTCCACTGCTCCAATGCTACTACAGAAGGTAAGGTCTTCAGGTTTTAGTCTAGTTCTTTTACTTTTCTTCTTTGTTCTTTTTATTCTTCTTCCTCCAAATAGTATTCCTCATCTTCATTTTTCGACTCTTTCTTTTACTGTTCATCTTCCGACTATTCTGCCTTTTTGACATGTGTCCGACACCAATATTCAGCCCTTTTTTACACGTCTGTGCTTCCTAGGATTAGTTAGATAGGTGTTTTCTTTAAACCATTAATTTATCTATGTATTTACTGCTGTAAAACTAAAGTTACAGCTAGTAAGTAGGCAAAGTCTAGCTTCGACTTTTACTTCACACCAAGCCTAAGCCATGCCTTATAGCCTAAATAGGCAACCTTGTATTTACTTCGACAAAACTTTTGAGTAATAAAAATCATTCTAGTTCGCCTACACCAGAAGTGCAAAACAAATGAATAGCTAATTGAAGTAAAAAAATAAAAATAAATAAAAAAAGCAACATTTGAACTAGGAACGTTGGACTAGAAAACAACACCATGAATCATGCACAAGTACTCTGCAGTGGAGTATAACAATATGAAGCATTGGGTCACTTGTCACATCAGACCAAAAATAGTAGGGAATTGAATTATATATTGGATAAAAGATAATTTGTACAAATGTTTAAAACAATTTCCTGGAGAGACTAACTAATAAATCTTATATTAAATGATCCTACCCCTACCCAGAGAAGAAAAACACACAAACACAAACAATAGGGAGAAGATAGAGGACTGCAGAAATATTAGAGGCCTAAAAACTACATTAGGTACGTGTACCCTATACAAGGTTGAATGACCAAATAGACACATAAGATATAGCTATGAAAATAATGATGATGAAAAATGCCCCAAAGCTATCACACTTTGAAGCTCAATTAAAGAAAAATACCAACCATTTATCCGATAACGTTGCTCCAAAATTTCTTTTTTATGTTCTTCGAAAACCTCATTCACAGTCTGCTCAATTTCTTCAACTGAAACTTCTATGCCTGCATGGGCATAAAATCAGGGTATCAACTTATATAACCAAAGGATAAGTAAATACTCCTATTAAAAGCTCTAACTATCCAGCACTAGCACAACTACATTATAAAAGAATGCACGCCTTTCCAGTTAGATTAAACATGACAAAGCAGGTACCTTTTGAATCACGCACTATATAGAAAAAACTAAAGCACAAAAAATAAGGAGCTAGACACTTGAAAGAGTCCAACTTATGCCAAGCCAAATGAAAAGTAATATTATCATACCAACACCACATGCATCTTCAAACTCATTTAATTTAACATCTTCTTGGCCTGAAGCAGACAAAAATGAAAACGCTGCTTCTAATTGAGCTGCCATCTTTATCTGCAAAGCAACATAAGATATTAAACAATCACGTATTGTTGTATTATTACAATCTTGCAACTTGCTAAGAAACAAAAAGTTCAAGGAATGACACAATAAGAAGGTAATTCCAGGATATTCGATATGGTTGTTTCTTTAAGGAGTCTTCATATGAAAACCTTATTTGAGATGATATATTGCAGCAATATCGGTCGATGAACAAGAGCATTTGCTGGATACTTGGTAGCAACCTGACAGAAATGCAACGTCATGCTATTAAATAATTCGGAGAAAAATATTTCCTTCAGAAGAAGGAAAGCAATAAAAATTAGTGCTTATAATCGAGTATTTGTAGAAGCATTGAATTATTTGGAAATCTTACAGTATACAGGAGATTTCCAACAGCCCTGCTGCATCCATCAAGCACACCAGCCTGAAAAATGAAGGATGACGAGCGATGAAAAACAAACATTTATTAATTTGTGCACGTGAATTATATACGACCTCAGAGCTCCATTACGTCAAATCTGAAGAACGTATAGCAGAATTATCAAGGTAAATAAAAACAATGAATCCACCACGTCAACTACTATTCATAATGTGCATTTAATCTCGCCTTCCTTCCTTCCTTTTCTTTATATATTAGTTCACTTTTTTCTTCACTAGAATCACTTGGAATTGAAAAGAAACTAAGAGGGATGAGAAAAAGTGAGAATACCTCATGAACAACAGCATTGAGATTGGAAGTGACTTTATTGTTGGCAATGGTGTTTCGTGCAGTGCGTTCATCCAATCCAATTCTCAAAAACTGCTCCAGTAGCTTGTCCTTGTCAACGTTGTCATTCTTCATCGTCATTTGAGCTTAGAATGGAATGAAAATGGAGTTGGATGAATTGGGAGCAAGTGAGGAAGAAGGAAGGAGAAGAGTGATATATGGAGAAAATACCTAACAAAACCAATGGAATGAGAAGGAATCAGTTGAGCTAAAACCATGAGGTAAAATATTCAGGCGTTAGATTCAAAGCACTGGGTGCTTTAACTAGGGGTAAAAGTTTATCAGTTCGATTCGGTTTTTGGACAGAGAGGAAAAACCAGATTCGGTTCAGTTGACCAGGTGCGAAAACCGAACTGTACTTCGATAGTCTTTTTTTTTCACCACTACCTCTTCTATTCCACATTGATTTGAGAAAAACAAAAAACTTGTGAAATTGTGATGGCTTCAACCTTATTTCCAACAAACCTAATATATACTTTTGCAACAACATTCATAAAGTGATCGCATTCCATCTATTTTTGAAGTTTAGAAGTTTGTGCCTACAAATTAAAACATACTCAAAGAGATTCTAAATACCTTTTTCAATGCTGAGAGTGTTCAAGGAACCTCCAGGTCGTAAGAAGATGTGAACAAACGCCCAAACAAATGTTAAAGCAACTTTCTCATATTTTTTTTAAATAAAAACCAACATGAGATTACAGAGATTACAGATCAATTTTGACAAGTTCCAGCGGATTACAGAGATTACAAAAACACATCAAAGGATCTCCGAGTCCAAGGTTTGAATTTCTTAATTTTAGGTTTATTTTGAAACCCAAAAAGGAAAAATTGATTTTTGGACTATTCAGAAAATAATTTTCGGAAAGTTTATCTTCTATTTCACTCAATTCAAAATTTGTATACTTTCCTTAGCCCGATACTCACCCATTCAACAACTTTCACACACTAAGTCCTCCAACATGCTTTCTAATCCATGTCCCATGCATCAAACCACTCACAAAAATCCAACATGCGACGTATGACACAATATTCATCTCATAACAGTCCAGCATGTTTCCAGAACCAGAATATATATATTTGGCAAAGGAAAACGCAACCAACGATATGACCATCATATGTCCAGCATGCTTCAACGCAACAAGCTTCTCATAAATATTCACTATGCTTTACCAACACAAACAAGCAAGCAACAGAGCGACAACATAACTGTTAATCTCTAAGAAGTAAATCCGATTACAATACATAAACAAAGCCACACCGCCGCTGAACGCCGGAGAAGGGCTGTGCCGCCACAGATTCGGGTTCGTTGGAGAACGCCCGCGCCGCCAATCGCACGTAGCCAACGGATCTGCTCGTGAGCCACCGTCGTGGGTGTTCGCTGAGGAGCTTCGTCGCCGTTTCAATCGGCCGGAGGACACCGCGCTGCTGCCGTCGAGTCGTCGGAGGGATACCGCCGCCAGAGAAGAAAACTCGGGGGAAGGCGGCTGCCAAGGGAGGGAAAGGGAGAGGGGAAAAGGCTAGGGTTTCGTTTTCTTTTTTATTTATTTCATTTTCAATTTTATTTTCCAAAAGAGAAGAATATAACAAATAAAATAAGGTTCGTTTATCTTATTAATAAAAGGGATCAAATCCTAATTTTTTGTTTTCTTTTTTAAATGGAAACCACCCATAAAATGATGGAAATTTTGGTTGAAGAGCCCTTTTACAAAAGTAGTATTGTTTTTTACCCACTTTTTTCAAAATCTACGTTTTCTAATTTTTACTGACATCATCTTTGATATCAAATTATTTTTACTACCCCTCTACTCATTTTTAGATTTCCCTCTTGTTCTCTCTCCCTCTTTTTCCATATCTTCAAAAAGCATCATTCTTCCTCTCTTCTCATTTTTGTTTTCTTCTCTCTCATTCTCGTTCAATTTTTTCTCAAAACCTCAATTAAATTGATAGACACACTTTCTCTCTCTAAAATATAATTTATGTTGATACAGAAATTTGGCATCTTATGATTCTGCCAAATTTGCACCAATCTTCTATAATAAAAAGGATCAACGAGACTGCAAAACAGAATAACATTAAAGACCGGTGTAGCTCTTGCCACACAGGCTCCGATGCTTAAGTCAGAATTGGAGTAGTTGAGTATAAACTGTAGAGTGTTGTGAGCATCTCTTTAGGTTTGGTTTACTTCCCTATTTATAAGAGTTGAATTATGATCCCTCTAGCGATTGTGGAATTCGAATCCTGATGCATCTAGGAAATCTGGTTATCTGAATCTGAGGAGAATCTTGAAGCCATCAAGATATATCTTCCATTTTGAATTCCTCAGGAGCATTTGAATTGTAGAAATAGGGATTTTTTTCATTCATAACAATAGTTCTCACTCTCAAAGTTAAAGATTGTCAAAGTTCTACTTTGAGAGTATTTTGTCGTTCATGGCTTGACTATTTTTGTGAAATAGCCTATTTTTGGTCGCCGTTAATTATGATGACTTTTCTAACCTCCATTATCTTTTGTTGTAGTTGGCTACCATCAAGTCTCTTAACATTGAGAGTATTTATCGTTATCAGTTGTCGTTTTTATGGGCTGACCTGTTATAGCCCTCATACCCTTTTGTCGTGGTTAGTTGTAGTCAAGTCTCTTGGCTTACTCTTGGGTTTCCAACCTATGGGCTGGCTGTCATAGCCCCATGTTGTAGTTGGCTGCAATTTTAACCGTTAGATTTTGGCATTGGGATCTAACTTTCAACAGGGCCAGTGGTACCTCATTTCGGTTTCTAACCTCTTTGGCTTGTGCCCAAGTTTTATACCTCAGGTTTACTCTCGAGTTTCTAACTCATTTGGCTTTTTTCAATGACTTTTACACCCTTTGTTTAGTCGACACCCAACACCCTCGAGTATCTAACCTGTTTTAGCTTTTGCCACATGGTTTTTTACACGTGGGTTTCATTGATTGGTTAGGCTTGCCAACATTATGTTTTAACCTTGCTGGGCCGCATGCCTTTTTTAGCACATCGAGATTATTTTCCCTGGTTTCACTGATTGGCTTTTAGTTTATCGGCTTGCTTCTTAGGTCTGTCCCTGTTCGAGTTCCTTGATCAGCTATTGATTCACTTACCCATGCCCCCTACTTGAATGATTTTCATTTCGAGTAAAAAATAAACGCTCAAGTAGTAAAGATGTAATTATATTTTAGATGTCAAAAGTCTTATTCATAATATATAAAAGAGATATTTACTCAAGTAACAAGTAATTAATTAAATTTCAGACGCTTAAATATCTTTGGAAGTATAGTTACCAAAAAATCAGTCATAAATTATGCGATCTACTAAATATGCGGTTACCATAAAATTAAACCTAAACTCTTTGTAATCATAAACAACTAGAATTACGCAGCAAACTTACCATCATTTGAAGTAGAAACTCTGTATGTTAACCAATTGCTTTTTCTTTTCTGTAATTTGTTGACTCGTTTATCCCAGAGTTTGTTTTGGAATCTGTCGATTTATCTCATCCAAGATCTGTCATGGGATTTGTTCGTTCGTTCGTTTTGGGATTCGTCGATTTGTTGACTCATTGATTTTTTTTTTCGGCTACCTCAGGTAGGGGAAGCCCCCGAGTCGTATGACATTAGTCGTTAGAAAGTTGTGGTATGTCTCTAGAATACATGTCAATTCGTTTCTCCCGAGATCTCCTTGGATCTAATTAGTTCTCGGTCAATTCGTACGGCGCCAATTGTTGATGCATAAATTTGGCCTCCTAGGATTCCGCCAAATTTGCACCAATCTTTTATAATAAAAGGGATCGACGAGACCTGCAAAATAGAATAGCATTAAAGATCGGTGTTGCTCTTGCCACACAGGCTCTGATGCTTAAGTCAGAATCGGAGTAGTTGAGTATAAATTGTAAAATGTTGTGAGCATTTTTTTTAGGCTTGCTTTACTTCTCTATTTATAGGAGTTGAATCTTGATCCCTCTAGGAATTGTGGAATTCGAATCCTGACACACTTTCATAGACATAGAGAAATAATGGGAATTCGAATTGTAGAAATAGAGATTTTCTCATCCATAACAATTTAGAATAAAACAAAAACTCAATTAGTTTTATAGACACGCTTTCTCTCTCTAAAAAATAAGATTTATAATGGAACAAAAACTCAATTAATTTCATAGACGCACTTTCTCTCTCTCTAAAAATAAGACCGTCTGAGAGCGAGATCCTATCGTGGGCACCTCCGTTTTCCTTTTATTGGCCGCCGACCGCTTCGCCGTTTTCCTCTCGTTCTCAATCTTGCTCAAAATCTCTACTCTCGCTCCCGATCTCACTCACGATCATATCCGACTAATATGCAGAGACTTAGAGAGAGAGGTTTGAGGAAGATCTAGATTTTTTAGAGGGAGTGTGAGAAAGAGACAGTGAAGGGTGCGAAGAAGAGAGAAAAATATTGGGCGTGGAGTGAGAGGGTGTGAGAAAGCAAGGAAACCCTATTTTTAGAGAGAGAGAAAGAGGTGGTAAGGAAATGAGAGGAAAATTAATTTTGATTATTGAAAAAATCGAGAGAGAAATAGGGAAAAACAAAATAATAATAATTAAATTAATTTTTTTTCTCACCTCTTTCATCTTCCTCTCGATCTCCCTCATCTTCTTCTCGCTCTCTCTCCTCTCTTTCCTCCCTCCTCTTCCTTTCTTCCTTTCTTCCCCTCTCCTCTCCCCCCTCTCCCTCCTCTATTACCTTCTGTTAGTAAAAAAAAAAAGAGAAGAAAGGGAGAAATCCAAAAAACAAAAATAGAAGAATGAGATAAAAATATTCATATGTTGCAGAAAAGAAAAGAAAACAAGGAAGATGAAGAATGAGTTAATGGAAAATAAGTGGAAGAAAAAAAAATCTGGAAAAAGAGGAGAGGGAAATAGAGAGAGTGCAAAAATTTGGTATCAAAGATGATGTCAACAAATATTAGAAAACATAAGTTTTAAAAAAGTGTGAGTAAAAAACAATATTGCCTGGTAAAAGAGCTATTCAACCCAAAAAGGATTGCTGAAATATTAACTTAATTTTTAAAATCCAGTGATAAAATTCAAAAAGAGAAATTAAATTTTCAAAAATTTGGATTAAGATTTAATTAAAAACCTATTTCTAAAATTCGAAATCTTAATTTATCTTAATCTAACGAAATTAAACTAAATTTTAATTTAAATCCTAACTTACCCAAAATTAGAACTCTAAAACTTTAAAAATCCAAGAATGTAATTTATCCAAGGAGAAGACCAAAGGCACAACCTGAATATTAAAATAATTTATCGTTCTCGTTTATTGTTTTTTGTTCTTGTTTCTCATTTTTTGAGAAACAGACATGTTTGGTAATCAATCCTGTTTCTCGTTTCTAAATTTTGAGAAACATTTTAAAAACGGGACCAATTTTTTGAAACTACGAAAAGTAGTTTCGTTTTTTCTATTTTTATTTCTTTATTTTGTGTCCAGGAGTTTGACCCCTAAGGTATGCAACTTACTATTTTTTTTTTGTTCTTTTTTTTATATTTTATATTTTTTAATCGAAAATGTTTTGAAATTTTATTTTGATTTAAAATTATTATATTTTCTTAAACAAAAAATATCTTATTTTTTAAATAAAAAATATTTTACTATTTTACTATTTTTTTCTTCTTTTATATTTTATATTTTTATAATCTAAAATGTTTTGAAATTTTATTTTGATTTAAAATTTAATTCTTTATTTAAACTAATAATTGTTACTTTTATATCAAAAACAAGTTTATATTGTAAATTATATTTTATTAAACTTGTAAATTATATTTTATTTAATAAATTATAAATTTATTTTCTTATGTTTTATTTTTTTTAACTTAAAATATTTTGACAATTTATTTTTTATTTAAACTTATTATATTTTATTAAACAAAACATTTCTATTTTAAAATTAAAAATTTGAAATTTTATTCTTTATTTAAGTTAATAATGGATACTTTTATACCAAATAAATTTATATTCTAAATTATATTTTCTTTAATAAATATTATTCTTTTCATATTATTTAATTAAAAATAATATGAAATTTTATTTTTTTATTTAATTAAAATAAAATTTCATATTTTATTTACTAAATTTTATTTAATTAAAAAAATAGAAGCGAGAAATAGTTATAAACACATTTCTATTTCTTTTTTCCAAGAAACAAAAAACGTTTGTGAGGAAAACCATTTTTTTGGATGGAAGAGAGAGAGAGGAAGGAAACTAGAATTGATTTTCATATTTCTCGAGAGAGGGAAGGGCAATTTGTGTCTTTTGACATTCTTGTTGAGAGGGAAGGGCAGCCCTAACCCTCCCTCCATTCCCATCATATTCCATCGCCTCAACCGCCCAATTAATTAATTAATTCAGTTCCCATCTTGAAGTTATGTTAAAATGGTTTATGTTCCACGAAGATAATAATAAATAAAATTCTCTTTGAAATCATTTTTTCTTTGTAGGGATTGTCTTCAACTTTAGAAATAATTTAACATTATTTCAATCCAAATCCCAGGAGCAAATAAAAGGAAGAGAAAACAGATTCATTATGACTGGACTACATTTCACAAGGAAATAGACCGGGTAAAGTCTCGGTTTATTGCAACGTCTCGACTTATTATTTCTTTAGAAAAGAAAAGTCTGGTCATCCAATGTAAAAATGAAAACAAAATAAAATTTAGAAAAGAACAAAGGACAAAACTTCACAGTCTTTACGGGCAACATTGCTTAGGTTCTTATAATGAAAGGTGATTATGACTATAGCATAATTAAAACTTAGACTAATAAAGTTGTCTATTTCTTAATTTACGAAGTGGGCAAGCAAATGTGCTCATCGCCGGCCACCAGCTTTTCTCACAGGAGCTGCGTCCTCTTCGTCGGACTGAATGTCTCCGTATTGCCACATCCCTCGCCGATCTGTCCGTGCTTCCTCTTGGAATCCTTCTAAACTTCCAAACGCAGCTTGTCTTTCCTTGGATTCCCACTTTTTCCTTTTCTCTAGTCTAGCAAGTCCTTCCTGAAAATCCCAAATGGCAGAAAAACGTATAAGCAAATACGATGTTAACTGGGCCATACATCTAAACTAAAGTCCCCTCTAATCAAACAAACGGAAAACACCCCATAGGATCCAAAAGAGAACAGCACTTCCTCATACTACATGATGAAAATGCAAACTTCTCTTATATACGAACAGAGGAAATCAATCAAATTGGGAGAAGGCAATTATTCGAACCTGAAGCATCAAACCATTTAAACTAAGCTCTGACCCGACAGCAACAAGAGACACATTAAGAATATTCCCAGTACCCTGCCCTTTAACTTTTCCACCAGAAGTATCTCTGTCTTCAATTGTGGCCATGAACTCCTTTGCGCCATTAAGCATGTAATCACTCAGATACTCAGCTGCTTCTTGACCAAAATCCTCATCCAAACCGGGAACCTTGATGTGAGCAAGACTACACAGCTGGGCAAGACCAGGGGCAGAAGATACAGAAGGATCGAGTGGCCGAAGTCTACCATAAGGAACAGCCTCTTGATTTCCAAAATCTATGTAGAACACTTCGAACATATCTTTCACTGATTCAACAGCCCCTCGAGGTGTATTGATGATCTATAACAAAATTTGGAAAAGATTCAGAAGAAAGCAAACAAAAGACAGCCTAAAGGAAATTCCTGCTTGTGCGATAATATAGCCTCCATAAGCCATGGAGAACTATTCCATTCAACAGACTTCACAAAAAAAAAGGGTATTCATACAATAAGTAGGAGCACTGATTACTTTTAGGTGTCTCGCATTGCTGCAGCCTGCAAATTAAAGATCGATCTTACTGGAAAAATAGTGGTCACTTGTTCATTTTCTAATTAGACCGATTGGAATCTTGGTCCATTATAAATACAGCTCAAACATACCAGGACGCTTTCCCTCTACTACTAAAAAGGAGAAAAGCTATCTTAAATACTGTTGAGGAGTGAGTGAAGGTGAACAAGAATTCGTTATGGAGTCTAGTAAACGAAATGGAAGAAAGCCAAACTAGGATGTAGTTACTTTTTTTATTTCTTTCTTTCCTCCTTTTTTTATTTTGTATAGGAAGCTAGGAGAACTTCATTAGAAACAACAAAACTACAAAAAGAACGATAAGGAATGAACGATAAGGAATCAACCTCAAAGGGATCATAAGTTGCTCCAATTGGCATTAATAATAAAATAAGAAAAAAAGGAAAAAGAGCCATAGTTTTACAGAAAATTATGAGCTAAGAAAGACTTGAATTGAATGAACTAGATTTCTACTTCCCCTCTAAAAGGGAACTGCAGAAAATCAGGTGATTTCTTTGTAGCCAAACTTCCCAAATTAAGGCCTCTGTAACATCATTCCCACAACACCTTTGCATTCTGCTTGGAAACATGAAGGGTGTGTTGGGAAGTGGTGATATAATTAGTGATTTTGAAAAAAGAGATTTAACTATAATTGATTTAGTAAAATTACCATTATATCTTAAAAATCAATTTAAAGTGATTTTAAACTTTCATAAAATCAATTTAAAGTGATTTTAAACTTTCCTAAAATCAATTTCTGAATTTGCCAAACATGATCAATGGAAACACTCCTGAACATACCCAAACACTAAGCAGCAGCTATTAGAGGCCTTCAAAAATAGAAAAACGAGGTACACATACAGAGAAAATTGAATATATATATAGCAGTAGCCATCAAGATTCTGGGTAGTTCAACAGTGAGAGGAACACATGATTTCGAGACTCCAGCAAACTAGGAAATAGTTCAAGGCCTCAGAGATTTTAGAACACCAAAAACATTTATACTAACTACACGAACACAGGACAATGACTTACTAAAAAGACTCTTGCCACCATCCTAGGTCACACTCAACAACAAATTCATTGTTCTTCCTAATCTCTAAGCACACTAAAGAGAGAACAGTATTCTGCAAAAGTCTAAACCTAAGGTCTATTCCCACAGTACACACCATGTCTATTCATCTAAGTAACACCAAAAGAATAAAATAATTTTAAATAATTTGCACAGAAATCCCGAAAGGCAAGCTGCTATCATCAAAGCAGTGCACTTGCAAATTGATTTTTAGAATTACTCGGACTCTCAGACTCTATAACTTCACCAAAACTCGTGGAATAGTTTATATCTTGGGTATATGAACATATTAGATTTTGAACTCAATAAAGTAAATGAATTTGTCGCTACACTGATCACATTACTCAATCTAATAGCTATCAGTCGGTAGGATGACTATGCATAAAATATAAATGTAAAGAGAGGATTCATATTGGATGTAAAAGAAAGGTATCTTCCTAACACTCACCATTGCCCTGTTCCACGAATTGTCTGCACTAAATTGAGCAAGGACGATATCACCTTTCTTAGGACTAAAAGCACCAATTAAAGGGACTTCTTGAAGATTCAAAGAAGCAAGCTGTTGCTGTAGAGAAGCGACTTTATGATCCCCAACTGTCTGGACATAAAATTTGCCACCACCCAACACCTCAGTAACAATTACCTGGGAGTATCAATAGAGCAAGTGAGAAAAGCCAAAAAAAAGGTGCCTAAAAAACTTCATGTAACAAACCTTAAGCACTTCTTTCTGTTTGCTTTCAACAGCCACACCATTGGAAACTTCCTCCCCTTCAACATAATTCTCCCAAATCTGCAAAAACTCAAATCAGAATAGTGTTATACAGACACGGCTCGTTCACTTTTTTCAACTTCTAACCTTGAGTTTCTGCCGTTTTGCTGATCGTTCGGCTTGTTCAAGAAGGTGAGCATCAGGTATTCTATCACTGCTAAAGGAAGTTTGAATCCTAGCCAAGCCCGCCTCAACTAGAACCACTGCCATGTTGGTCCTTGATTCCCATAAGGATCCCAAAAAGGTTCCCGTTCTATCAACAGTTTCCACTTCAATCTGTGCAAATGAATTTGTTAGATCAATGGCACCAGAAGATTATACCACATATTGGAAGGGGGAAATACCTCTACATCTCTCTGCATTATCTTCCGCCGCATTAGAGCAATTGCTTCATCTGAATACGGCTCTTCCCGACCAGGACATCTAACACCTGAGAAAGAGAAGGCGATGCTACATGTCTCCTTCGGAATCAACAATTTGAAACGGTGACCACTGAGGACATATTCAACAACAGCTGGAATCCTTCTACTCCGGTGCAGGAATGGAAGGAAATCTCTTGATTTTTTGGCTGATGCCTGAAACGTACACACGGTACTTTGTGTTTATTTAACAACATAGTCGTCATTACAAACAATGGAAAGATATTAAAGAATTCAGGATAATGGTCAAGTTTCTTACCGCAAGAAGATCTGTTACATGCATGACAGGAGGATCCTTGGCAGAATGAATTCCTTTCTTGCCAGCAATAGCACGTGATTCAGCCGCAAGAAGGGCATCATAATAGTTTGATCTCTCTTCAAAATCACGATGCCTAATGACAGTGCCAAAACCACGTGATACCACTAGCTCAGCCACATTCACCCCAGCTTGTTGGTCACTACTACTGTTTTGAGCAGGAGAGGTGTCATCACCCTCAGCCTTAGTAGGAGACAATAGGAAGACAGATCCAAAATCCATCACTCTAGAATCTGCAGGAGCAGTTGTGGGTCCGTCCACCATGCTGACTTTCCTAGAATACTCCATTTGGACTTTAACCTAAAAAAGGAATTGTCATCTCATGTTACAATTCACTCCAGGTTCACCAGATACAGATAGTAACAAATATCATACTTGTCGACCAATGAGACGTGTTCTTAAGAACTCTTTTGCTTCACGGGCATAAGGAGCAGGTTTCTCATCCCTGCGTGGATTCCCCATTTTTGGACACCTAATACTTGATAGGTTGACCCGCCTCTCCGCTAGTGGACTTCCATATGGAACTGAATCATCAGCCACAATAATGCAGTCACCACTTACAACTTCTACCACCTGCAAATGCGAAGATAAGCAAACAGCGAAAGGGAAATAAAAGAAATCAAATAAGTTTACAATAACAGACCAATTGACAAACTACTACCTTCCCCATGAAATTCTGATCATGAATTGCCTTTGAATTCGTTGGTGGAGGTACATAGTTAGCCCATAATCGTAAACGGCTTTTCTTTGCCTGGAGCTCTGCAGACTTCAACCGCCGCTTGGCATCTTCTTCCATCATATTTGCACTCCATTCAACATACTTACCTAGACCCTGCATTTATGGGGGATGAAGATATACTTATACTCCTTTCTATATTTTAACAATATGACAGATCTCTTTCCCAAAAAATAAAAAATAAAAAAAAGACAGAATTAAGAGAACTATGCAGGGATACAAAATATTGAAGTCAGGCACACAAATACTAAAATTCAAATTTTGAAAATGAAATCAGGAATGCATAAGAAAGTGACACAATAACAGTACATTGAAATGTCAAACAACTTTGAATCATAAAGGTCTAACACCATAAGAAAAATTGACAATGAGAAAAACAAACAATTAGCTAAACATGGAACAAGAAAAACAGACTGGCAAATCGTATTTTTTAACATGAGAATATTCTATCCAACAACAATCATGCAAATGCAAATGAGACTACATGTGTACCTAGAAGATACCAATAAAGAAAAAATCTAATGGCTTACGTTTTCTACCAGCTCCAGTGCCAGGTCTTTCGCTGTTTCCCCATCAGAGTAGTACACTGACCCAATCAAATTGCTAAATTTGTCTACGCCTTCCAGCACAATCCGGACCTGTGAACCCATCCTGAATCAGACCAATTTAAAGAAAAACATGCCAATAAGCATCAGATGACTTACATCTCTATTCAGAACACGAATCTCTGTAAAATGTTTGGCTTCAACTCCAAACATTTCAGGAGCTACTTCACCAGATGATGCTGCAGAGACTGCAAGCCTTTGTGCAGAGGTTAAAGTGGCTCTTGGTTCAGCAGAAACATCACCATTAAGGTTATTAGATGAATTGTCCATTTCAGCAACAGTTTCAGGAGCTGCCCTTCTCCCCATTGATGGTGCCTGGGAAAGCAAAATAACATGAATACATAGCCATAATCCTGTAGTAAACTTGCTCTCAACTCAAGAGAAGATTGCTTCTTGACAGGCTTTCTTGTTCATAACATTTATTGTATACCTGGATTCCAGCAACGAACACTTGAACAAACTGAAACTCCGGAAGCAGGTACACCCGGATAGTACTGCCATCTCGAACCTGCTCGACAATCCCCTGCATCGGGGTACCTTTGTTAGCAGCTAACAAACCCATTGCATCCAAGTTGCTGGGATCCCCAATGGCTGAGGGTGGTAAGTTTCTAACAGATGCCTCACTAGCACCAGGAACCTACAGGAAGCAATAAGAGAGACATAAATTACTATTTTATAGCTCCTTTATGCAAAAATCTTCTACAAGATATACAAATGCAAAATATGTCCAACTTTCCAGCGAGAACACTGTATAAAGAAGATGGTGAAATATGTATTCAAAAAATGGTTTAATAAATTATTATTTAATATTACCAGTGTCCCTTATTTTCAAACATGTACTGCATTTACCATTTAGTGTGGCTAACATTGAAAAGAGTAAATTTTAAAATAAAAGAACCTATGAACCCCATGAATATCAAAACAGAAAGGCATAATAACAACTAATTCATGCCACTCATTTGAAATTATGTTTATCCACATAAAACTAAAGCTGAAATTCTACAGGCTCACATATAATTGCTTGCTTCGAAAACTCATCAGGTCAAAAAGAACCAAGAAAACATAACCAACAATATTTAGAAACAAAAAAAAACTATTTTGCAGGACCATAAATCGTTGCTTTTTCCTGAGCATTGAGAATCAACTAAAACATTCAGTTCGATAAACTTTGAACTTAGTTCAAAGTTATCATAGATTTTATAAAGAATTAAAGTACAAAAACACACACCAACAATAACTTCTCACTTGAAGTTTGAAAAGCACACCCAGTGGATGGGTTTGAGAAAACTCCTCAAGTGGACAAGAGACTAAAGAACAAGTAGCTCAGAATCAAACAAATCCCCTTTGAAATGAAAATTACAAGCACTGAATCCCCTCAAGCCTAAAGATGAAATATAAAATGAAGGAGTTCTTTGCAAATATAAATAAATAAATAAACCTTTTACCAATCCAATTATCTGCCCAAAAGTGAATACAAATCTCGTAAGTCGTACCCCCATCGATAGAGTAAAAAAGTCAATGTTACCAAAGTGAACATGGTTTTAGATGAGAAACATTGTATTAAAGAAAATCAAGTAAAAGAAGTTGGAAAGATAAGGCATCATCTCAAACTCTGAGGCCAAAGGTATTATAAAAAGAACTCCACACTTGGCATGCATTAAAGGATAATTCAAAAATAAATAAATAAATAACACCAGACAAAGAGTTCCATCTAGACAAATAAAAGAAAATCAAATCCTCCATGTCTTCCTCCATCTTTTACAAGTATTACAAAAGACTAGTTTTTTTCAAGCCAAATCACCCACAATATCATGAACCATATAATCTTAGCGTTTGATATGAAATAGTGTCCTGTTAAAGAGTTGCAAGGTAACCAAGACCTCATAAGAAAAACATCGACCCATGCAAAAAGTTTGAATAAAAGTAACAAAGAAAATTTATGTGTTAGAAGTGACGAATATCAATAAAAAAAATATTCTTCAATTGTTGATGAAAAGAAACTGAAAAATACTTCACAAACTTCCTTTGTCAATGTAACAAACAAGAATTTTCCTCAAGTATATTAATTACTTACTAGACAGGGATTCAAAAGTAAAGAAATATTCAATGTAGACTAGGACTTGGACAACAAATAATAGTATGGAGTGTCTAAGTAAGAACCTTGCTCCAACGTCCAAGACCTTGTTGCTTTGCTTGGTCTTCGAGACGTAGTAGTTCTGCTAGGTAAGGACTCACTTCACCCTTCTGCTGACCCTGCTCCCTTACCTAGGCAAAGAATCAGAAGTTAAAAAAATGGACAACCTTAGCACAGCTTAAGAAAGTACACACCTTTGCCCAGCCTTCGGAAACAACGAGTGCTGCAATATTCTTGTCACCAAGGAAAACAGAACCAAATTCTCGACCAATTGATGGCACAGTGTAGTCTACTTTAAATGCAACCTCCTACAGCAAATATGTATTGTTACACCACCACAAGATAAGGAATCTTATCGACAAAATAATGTGCAATATTTGTGCAATATATGATACAGTCCACGCAATGATTGGACAAAGAATGAAATCATTGTAGAATAATCACCTGTCCTATGCATAGCTTCCGTAAGTATTCTCTGCTATCCCATGCAAATGGCTCATCAACACCACCTCTTCGAGCCTGCATATGTCCAAACATCCAAAGAAAAATAGCACATTGTCAGTGTTTCTTTAGTATAACATTGACTAAATTTACAGATACCCAAAGAAGTTAAAGTCAAAAGAATAAGATAAAAAATTGTCTTGTTATTTTCATATATACTATATATTATTAATCAATTTATCCAGGAAAATGTCGACAGTACTTACCTTCCCAACCCTTTGAAATTATAAACCCTAAAAAGTCCGGAAATGGTATAAACAACCTTGCTAAGTGCACGTGTACACGTACAAAACAAGCATTCATGCATACAAACAAGTCACTTCTCACATGAAGAAGCCTTTGAGCATAATGGTAAAAGAAGGAATTGGCGCTAGCTGAGTCTGCGACTACACTTACCAATCTTGGAGCGATCAGAGAAGATAAAGTAATGGTCTTTTCAGGAGGGGGTCCCGGTTTGCTGCTGGCCATGGCCGTAATTACCAAGCAGTCCCCTGATGGGACAGCTTTCACCCTGCCTCTATACCATCCAGTGGCCGCCCCAGCTGTTGACGATGCCATCTCAACAGCTCAGATAAATCTATCCACAAGAAGTACAAAATTAGAGACGAACTTAGAAGTTATTTTAGTATGAAAGAGGCCCTGTTTTGAGACCGATCCCCACCACAATATTTTAGAATTTGAAAAGTAGATACACCCGGCGGTGTATGCAAGCCAAACCCGGGAGAGACAATATGATTGAGAAAAACATTGAGAGAACAAACTTCGATATCGAATCATTTATTTATGACAAACAACGGGATCTCAGACATGAAAGAGTAGTTAACGACATGCATAAGACGGATTGAATTGCAGCACTGCCATAAGACGTTTGTAGATCAGATCTATCCAACGATCACATGAATTGCGGAAGGTAATTGACACAAAATAAGAGTTCGGGATGAATACATTGGTGAGGGCGAAAGAAAGAAATAAAATCATCCAAATCAAAGCAGCGGACCCAGAAGATCTCCAATATGAAAAGGGATAAATGTTCGTGGTTGTACTTTTACATACACTTACGTGGATCGGATCGGAATCCTCCTGGCTCGGATCGGAATCCTCCTGGCTCGGATCTACAGAAGCAACGATATCAAGCCACCGTCACCTTGAATTTTTTGAATAATTAAGAAAATTGAAGGTTGAAAGCAATGGCAACAGGGAGTTTTCGGTCGAGGAAAGGCGATGGGCGGCGGATCGAGGGACAGAATAAGCGAGAGAAGGGGAATTTATATACAAGGGAACCATGGAATCGAACTTGAGAAATCGCCTTGTTGCTGCCCCCTGTTTTGGGTATAATTACTTTCTATACCATAAATAAGATAGATGAGGATCCTCTGTTTATGCACAGTCGTGCTGGTAAAATCATAAGCATCCATTTCAACATAGAGAAAATCGATGGTCCAAAACTAACCATGATATTCTATTAATAGCTACGTACTATCATTCAGCCTCCAGATTCTAAACAAATGAATCTTTTCTTCTCCTCCTGAGTATCATTATTGTCTAATTCTTACTCTTTGTTTGGGTAAAAAAAAAAGTTTGGTTTTAAATTCTGTAATTTGGAACGAGAGTAATTTAAGATAAAATAAAATAAATTCCTTTGTTTAGGCGTGAAGAAAAAATAATAATTTTACTAATTTAAACTTTTAATCTAAATTTATTAATTAAAAATTAAAATATAACGAAGTTAAATAGGTAACTTATTTTGAAAACAATATTTGAAATTCAATACTATCTAAATCATTTACAATCGTTAGCAAAATTATATTAGTCACCAAATAACATAATTCATTTGAAATCTACCATTATTTTGAAATCCCTCAAAATCTAAATAGCATTATGTGTCAAATAAATAAAAAGACATTATTTTTTCCAAGCAGCATTCATGATTCGAGATTAAAAGGGAGACTTTGTAATATACTATAATATATTATATTTTGTTCAAAATAAAATGAGTTTATAATATATTTATGATTGAAATACAATTGTTGTCTACTATTTTTTTTTCATTTTATTTCATGTACTTTTAAAAATATTAATTTTAGTATCTAAACTTTTAAATTTGGTTATTTTGAAAATGTTTATTTTGATTCATATGCTTTTAAAAAAGTGATCATTTTAGTGACTATTCGCAATATTTTAACACAAATTTTACATATAATTGAAACTATTTAATATAAAGTAATGTTTACATTGTAATAAATATATTGATGTAATATGGTGTTGATATTGTGATAGAAAAATGATATTTAAAATAAAATGAAATAACTAAAATGATCAATTTTTTAGACTACGATAATCAAAATGAACATTTTTCAAAATACAATTGCTAAAATGAATAAAAGTAGAAAGTACAATATCAAAACAAATATTTTAGATATATAAGAACTAAAATAAACCAGAAAGTACATGGATGAAACTACTATTTTAACCTATATTTATCTAAGAGATACTGTTATAAAAAAAGATTGGAGTCCTACTTTTTAAAATAGGACAAGAACCTAGAGCTGCAAATACCTGTAGTCGGAGCTTGGATTGTCAAGCCATATATACAGGAGTAGAACAATTGAAATGTAACAGTACTATAGTTGTATAGAAATAAAAATTAGTTAAAAAAACAATTCAAACACAGTTCAATCATAATTACCGTATATTTCCAATCATAAAGTTATGAGTTCAAAGCCCGCGTCTCTACATGTTGTACTAAAAAACCAATTCAAGTAAAATAAAAACAATGTAGATTCATACATCCTCTGAGACAAATCATTATCTCAAAAATACCATTAAATTTTGTCATTTGTTTAAAAACTACTCCTACAAGTCTCAATACCACCCTTGCATTTCATTAATGTTCAAAAAATAATCTTTCATGATTAATATTTAGAGCATAAAGTTGACATGAGATAATTTAGAACAATGCGTCAAAAAATCACGGGTAGAAACAATAATAATAAACTCACAATCAACCACATCAATTATAACATAAGCTTTCTGCTTAATATGTTTGTTCGATATTTTTGAGACGTTTACGGAATGTAATATTAGTGCTATTAGACATTTTAAAATAATAGAAATATTTTTTAAATAAAGTGTAAGGTTTAGAAGATTTTTTTCTTTTCTTTTCTGTTTTTAATTTAGCCTTATTTTTTTAAAGCCTAATCTCATGGTTTTAGTTTCCAATTTTAATTTTAAAAATCAAAATTAGAATATAAACAACTAAATATTATTTTCAGAATATAATCCATTTAATTTATTGGATCTAAATATCATATTATCAAAGATTTTGAATGGGTAATGTTGGGGTAAATTTATCAAACAGCTTAAACTATAAAGTATTTTTTTAGAAAATCATCTTTCAAAAGTATTTCATTAAAGGTTGCAGTAAATGGTGCACTATAGGAAGTTCTAAAGGATGTATCAAAAAAATACACTAAAGTTGCACTAAAAATGCGTATATATGTTGGCAGAACTATTTTAACACGACATATGGCTGAAAAATAGAGCGATCATGTGTGTTGTGCGATCTTCGCATAATGTAGCTCGTACACTAAAAGCCGTCCATAATTTAAAATAATGAAAATAAAATAACACAGAAAATAAAAGCCGTCCATAATTTAAGGAAATTCATGTGAGAATTTTTATTTACAAAAAAAAAAAAAACACATTCAAGTACTAAAACCCAAAAGTTTTGGGCCAAAATATTTCAAAATCTTTCTCCCACTTAAATAATGAAGGAGACCCAAAACTTCATTGAAAAAATCTAACTAACGATACTAGAGAAAAGCTGACCAGTGCTTTTGGAGGGAAAAATATACAAATCCTAATTTATTTTCTCCCACTTTCTTGTTTCTTCATCTTGAAAAAATAGACTGATATTTTTTTATTTTGAAATAGAAAAATATCTTCCATTCTACCTTTTTCTTGGTTCGACGGAATTGATAAGAAATGATTTCAAATTATAGAATTTTAAATAGTAAAAATACTTTTAAATTCCTAATTGTATTTGAACTAAATGGAATTGAAATCATTAAAAGTAAAATTTATTATTTAAATATTCACGAGAAATGAAAAAATATAATATTTTATTATTATGACCTAGCATGATATTATATTAATAATTAATAAAATATCTTAATATGAAATAGTGATGTGTCTAACCACATATGAAAATAGAATCATTTAATTAAATAATTATATTAAACTATACCTGGACAATTATTTTTAAAAAGTTATAAATAAATATTAAAAAAACTTAAAAAAGTTCGAATTATTTCAAATCTAAACAAAAATTATTCATATGTTTTTTTTTCCTTCTGGAACAATCTCTTACGTACTTATTTTTTATTTTTTAACAAGAATTTTATAGAAAAACAAATCTCGAGAAGAAAAACGCAAGAAGGGAACTTAAAAGAAATTACAAAAATGCTTAAGAAAAACTAAAGATAAATATTTTAAATGTTGCAAAAAATGTATTTTGCTTGGACAATCATTCAAAAAATGTTTTTAGAAGAGATGAGACAAAAAAAAAAAAAAGAGAAAGATAGTTTACTCAATGGCTATTTGTTTATAAAGTCATATCTGAAGATTATATTTGAATTTAGGGTAAATTTGGAATGAGATACATTTTAATTTCAAATCCGAACTATTTTAAATGAAAAATTTTGGGACTTAAAACTTATTCTTCTTTTTTCTTTTCAAACAAATACCGAAAATTATTTCAAAATCATTTTGGATTTGCAAATCCTAGTTCCAAACAAATGTAAAATTTCCTAAAACTAATTAATTAAAAAAATATTACTTTTTCATTTGATAAAATTTGGCTCCTCACAGTAATACGTATTTGACAATTGTGAGAGAAATGAAACCAAAAATTTATTTTAAAAAATAATAATTTGTAAATGTCGCTCCTACCTAACTAATAAAGAGCCAAATTTTGTAGAAAAATAGTACATGTATTAACGACGTACTAATAAAAGATAAATAGTATGCTAAAGACATCGTCTGCGAGGACAATTGAAACTCGACTGGGTGATAGGGTCTTTCATTCGAATTAGGGTCTACATTCTACATGGATATAACTAAACCACAAGATGGTAATGACAACATTATAAAAATGACTGGATTGGCCATTCTTACAGAGAATGTGATATTCCACTGCCACCACAGTTATCAGAGAAGGAATACCAATATGGCGATTGGCTTACGAGCAAATGTGCTGAAAAATCAGATTCAAAAACCTAAACCAGAAGTCACAAGAGAGGTGGAGGGACGAAAGTTCCGATGAGGAGATTGACAACAACACTGTGGCGGTGGTTGGCTGAGAACGGTACGGTGGAGAGAGAAAACGGCGATGGCATAATGGTTGATAAAATTAGGAAAGAAAAAATTTTGGCGAAAATCTCAGAAGGACATTTAAGAGACATATTATCGATTGAAAAAGAAAGCGTTGATGCTGGACTTCTGAATATAATAATTAAGGAGATTATAACGAACAATATGACAAAGATGATGGCAACAGAATTTTGGGTGAAAGAAGTTGCATTAGAAGATTGAAGACAATAGAGGGGCCAATTCCGAACAAGACGGCAAAGATGATGGCAACAAAAGGAACAAAATGTGACGATGAACATCAGTGCAGTAGCGATAAGCATAAATGGCGACAACAACAAGTAACAATGTGGTGTCGACGACGAGCAATAAGACGATGACAACAATGCAACAATTGAAGAAGACTAAAATTTTAGGGGGAGAGATGACATTTGGTTATGTAGTCACGTAGAGAAAAGAAAGACGCCATGAAATATGAGATTTGAGAGGAAGGTAGGGTTCATTAGGGTTTTGTAAACCTTGCTTAAGTTACAAAATTGCCCTTGAATTTTATTTTTTAATATAAATATTGGGATGAGATTGTATTTACAAAATAAATAATTAATTAATGAACCTTGATTAAAATGATTGAATTTTAAATATTCACCTTTTCTTTAGAAAGGCCAAATATACACTTACTTTTTATAAATTAAAAGAATAATAATAACGAAATTATCATGCACTACATTAATATCAGAATTTTTGTGTTTAAAAAAATCATAATTTTCATAGATGGTACAAGTGGTGTAGTAAATTTTCATTATTTATTTGCCACTGAAAATATTTTGAAAGAAAAATTTTTATTTGGTAACTCATATTTTCCTTCATAGTCGTCATTAATGTTTCCATTCTCATAGTCGTTTTCATATTCGCATTTAAAAGAAATAATTAAATAAATCATAATATTAAAAAATAGATAAATCATACTAAATTCATATCATGTATGAGATAAAAAAAATTACTTTCTTTTTTTACTATTGAATCTAAAAAAACCTAAGTAAAATAATATATTATAACTATAAAAAATTATTATAATTAATCAAATTTGCCCCAAAGCATTTTTAAATAAAGTTATTTCAATTAATAAAACACAAATTACAATATTAAAAAAAGTTATTACAAAAGATAAAATTATATTGACGGATAAATAATTATTTTAAGTACAACATATGGGATTGTGGTTCAAACTCACAACCTCTTATTCAGAGATATATGCATATCTACCCAAACATGTATTGTTGTTAAAATATAGATTAATCTATTTTATTAAGCTAATAAATAAGTCATCTATATAGATTATCAATTTATTATTTATTAATTTTTTTAAGTAGGGAGTGATTTATATGAATAAAAGTTAAAAATGATATACAATTAATATATGAACTTCTCCGTGGGTAGATAGCTCAAATCTCAGTCTTATAATTATCATGCTATATCCATAACACATTTATAATTTAAAAATAATAATTAAGTGAGCAACATCAAAATCACATCCATGGAAATTATAACATGTGAAAAAAATGTTGGAGTGTTTTTTCAACTTAGTTATATTATTTTAAAATTTTTAATTTAGTCTCTTATATTATACGATTTTTAAGTTAGTCTCTTACGATCAATAAATGTTAAAATTGACTAAGTATAAACTTACATGACACAGTATTTAATAAATTGGTGAAAATTTAGAAGACGAAAATATTATAATTCAATGAGTCGACAAAAAGTTATATAAGAAAATATATTATTTAGGACAATAAAGTTTTAAATTTCTACCGAGTTATTAAAATTTTTGGGAGGAATTAGAGACTCTCACATCTAAAATTACTTTTTTTTTCCTCCAAAATTTCACCAATGTCAGGTAAGTTTATCATTAGTCAAATTTAACTTACAATAGACTAAATCAAAAAATGTAAAAGGTACGAAAATAAATTGAAACTTTTTAATTATCAAAGACTAAATTAAAAAAATACATAAAGAACGAAAACATATACTTTCTCGTAAAAGTATTCAACCTACTAAATAAAATTGTATTATCTTTTTTTTTCTCTCTCTCTTTCTTTCAAATTTCCCATGGTCTATTTTGTGGTTTTCAATTTTGGGACTAATTTAGATTAATTTTACTTTTCTTCGACCAACATTAATTTTTCTGGCATAGCTTAATTCTAATTTTTTTTAATGGTACGATAAAAATATACTTTTCGAAAAGGTTATATAATATATACTTTTTATTGGTAGATACTAAAAAGTTTATATAACATTTACCATTTTGTATATACTAAACTAGGTTATATATATATATAACTTACAGTACGATATACCCACGTTATATAGTATATACCTTAAGGTCATCCAACATATACTCCATAGAATTTGAGGTTTGTTCATCGTTCACAGTACTAAACAAAGAAGTTAAATATAAAAACTTGATTTAATTAGAAAAACATATACTCAACATATACTTTATACTCCATATCCCTAAAAATATAACCAAACACATACTTATTATTTGAAAAAATAAAATTAAATATAAAAACTTTAATTAGAAAAGAATATACTCAACATATACTTTATACTCCATATCCCTAAAAATATGCCCAAACACATACTTATTATTTGAAAAAATAAAACTTGTATAATCGAGTTCAAAGAGGTTCGAGCTTTTGGTCTAATGCCAATAGGGTGAGTAACACAAATTTGATTGAGGTGTGGGTTAGCGCTGAACATTATATTAAAAGGATGTTGTTCGTGTCGGCAACGGGTGCTGCCGCAGATATGAATGTTAGAGTCGTGAATGAGATTGTCGAAGTTTGTGTCGTTCGTGGGTTATTGTCGATGAGTCCATGGGTCGCTAAAGAACGCCTCAGATATTGGGTGTTGAGTTGTTGTCGCAAGGATCTGTTGCAGATATGAGTGTCAGAGTTTTGAACGAGATTACTGCGGTGTCTGCGAGTGTTGCTATTGCTATAAATTTCCGTTTGTGGAAGGACCAAATCTCATCATAGGGTTGTTAGAGATCTCGTAATGGGATCGCTAGAGAACTCGCTCTTCATTATTGCTCAAGGATACGCTGGGCAAGTTTCTATTACCAGTCACTGACGCTTGCTCTCACCAGAGAAATGAGGAAGGGGACAGCGACAGGTTCTAGTGGGATAGAAATGAATTTTGGAAGATAATAGATTTTTCCATTTCAAATTTTTCTTCAATTATTTATTAAATATATATTACAATGGTTGTTACTTTTGTATTTATTTCTAAACAAGTCTATTTTTAGACCAAAGTTAAAATTCTCGAGAAATTAACCTATTTTCATCGTTAGAATCTCTAAACAGGCTAATAATATTACACTTTGGATCAAATGTTAAGGATCATAATAATATTTATCCCAACTTGAGAACCCAAATTCGGTCATGGGATAAAGTAGCCCAACCCAATTTACACTTTGGGTTGAATCATTCAGTTTGTTTCGGTTGCCTAATTACCTTAATACCTACAATTTTTTGGTTCTTTTTTTCTTTTTCTAATTTTTTACTAATAATATGATAATAATTTGTCAACGATACATAAATATAATTGACATATATCTCTAATTTAAAAATTATAAAAATTAATGTATATCTCTAATTAAAAAACTGTAGATTCAATCCCACGAAAACGTGTGAGTTTGAATCCACCCCTTATCCGTACTAAAACAAAAGTCGAATTAAAAAGGGAACGTGGTCCGAAAGAGAACTTTTGCAAAAAAATTGATCCGAATTTTTAGAAATTTAGAACAGAATTGAAATCAGTTAGCCAGTTACCGAGAATTAAGGGGGGGTTTGACCTTGACCTAATCGTCAGGAGAGATAAAAGGGGTGGTCGTCGAACGTAACACTTCTCTTTCTCCCTGCCTCTAGCCCTAACAGCGTCATTCTCTCAACCAAAAAGCGCTCTCCCGAAACTCAAACCAGCTGAAGGAGGTGGATTGGATTCCTTTTCTTTTGTCTTTAATCTGAATTTTCAGAATCAGAAAGAGTCGAAAGGAGATGGGCACGAAGGAAAGGGCCAAGGAACGAAGGGAAAAGAGAATGCAAGAAATATCCCTTCTCAGGACCATTCCTTACTCCGATCACCAGAGGTCTGAATGTATTACTTAATGACACACCTTGTTATTTTACACCTACTATCTTAATTCTTTCTTCGTTGCCCATAACTCATATTAGTATTGCTGAAAGTAAAGTACAATCGATTACCTTCACTCCTTATATGTATTATATAGGACTAGATTCAATCTCTTCGGATCCGATATCGAAATGTGTCCTCCAAATTATCGTATGGATTAAATTACCTGATGAAACCAGTCTGTTTACCCGTAATTTACTTCTACTTGCCCTAATTTTTTATTTAAAGATGCTATTCTTAGTACGAGACATTTTCATTTTTGTTCTGTAATAGTTCTCTTAGTATTTTACTTGTAGATATTCCATGTTCTATATTATTGCGTGCAACTGAAACTGAAGAGATAACATAAATCTATATCCATTTGATATTAAATTCTTCATGGCAACCACTTTATAGTTTTCTTCTTGCATTTCCTTTCTTTAATCATGCCTTCAGACGACGTCGTATTTTATGGAACCAAGGTGCTTGGCTGTTTAAATGATTTAAAAATTTCCTACAAATTCATTTCATCAAGGAGATGATGCTGTACTTGTTTCCAATTTTTAACGCGTTCCTTGTATCACTTTTCATTTGTCTCATTTGTTTCTCTCTTTCTATTGGCAACTTTTTTTCTGGACAGGAACCAACGCCCACATTTTACATTTCCTTGACTTTTTCTTGTAGGTGGTGGTCTACAGAAACCATTGCTGTGGTTACCGGTGGTAATAGAGGAATTGGATTTGAGATTTCAAGACAATTTGCAATGCATGGGTTGACCGTCATCTTGACATCAAGAGATGTTTCTGTTGGCCTTGAAGCAGCTAAGGTCTTACAGGAAGGTGGTCTGAATGTTGACTTTCATCAACTGGATGTCTTGGATGCTTTATCCATCAAACAGTTTGCTGATTGGCTGCTACAAAACTATGGTGGCTTGGATATTCTGGCAAGTTAATTTTTGCACTGAACTTTTCTTTGTATTGATTTTTCGAATTGGCTAAAAAGAAGAGCACGTATATTTTGTGCAGTGTGATCCAACTTTGACAAGCAACATGCTGAATGCTAACTATATATTGAAATCAACAAAAGCAATAGTGCTGAAAATATTCAAGAACATGATAATTATTGTTGCTACAGATTTTGGTGACATAATTTTCAAATGCCCCAACTACGTGCAAATATTTTTGCAGATAAATAATGCTGGAGTAAATTTCAATCTTGGGTCTAGCAATTCTGTAGAGTTTGCTCAGATGGTCATTTCTACCAACTATTTTGGCACCAAAAATATGATACAAGCAATGATTCCCTTGATGAAACCGTCAGCTGCTGGTGCTCGCATTGTTAATGTCAGCTCAAGGTTGGGCAAGCTGAATGGCAGGCGGAATGTAAGTTGAAATTCTTCCTGTTTTACCTGAAGTTCTTGTCTTCTCTATATCATGGGTGGATTGAGTACATTTAATATAATGAATTAGGGGTGTTGATGGGTTGAGTTAGCTTGGATTGAAGTACTTTTTAGGCTCAACTTAATTGTATGTTTGGGATGTAAATTTATTCAACAATCCTTATTAAATAATGAATGCATCTGAAATATTTGGGTTTTTTGGTTCAGGTTATTTGGGTCACTCATTCATAAATATTTATTTACATATTTTCTAACATTGAATCAAGATCCGTATGGTGAAAAATTACCATCCAAAAGCCCCCAAGGAGCTGTCTCGTTCTCTGTTGGCAAGGGCTTGAGGTCTCTTTGTCGTACTGGTTTAGAGGTCTCGAGTTTCAACCTCCTTGATCCTTGAGGTGAGTGCAGGTCCCCGGGGATAGGGGAGCAAAACACCGATTCCCAATTATAAATATATATATATATATATATATATATATATATATATATATTTACAATCCAAAAACTTAAAAAAGTTATTTTTTATAGTTGTTGGATAACAAATAATGCATAAAGGATTGTTGAATGAAATAAAATTAAAATAAATATAACCATATAAAATTGTATGGTAAGTAAAAGAAATAATTTCAAAATTAGTAATAAGTCTAGTTTGGTTTGGTTTCATTCAACTCAAATTTATTTTAGGTAAACCTTTGAACCAACCTAACTATATAGAGTTTTAATTCATTTGAAACCAACTCAACTCAAATTGTCTGTATTAGGTTGGATTGATCGCGTTTTATTTACCATCCCTGTTTGAATAATTATATCTTGTTTTGTCTAAATATTGAAATATAGGCATTCGCTATGATTGTTGATGGTATTATGCACTCAAAGAGATTGTTCTTTCTCCTTTATGTGGATTGACGATCGTCCACTTGCATTTTATATTGTTCCTTTTTTTTCTCTTTTTTTTTTTTGTACTTCTTTGGGGGAGAGTGTGGGGGTGGAGGTGTCTGATCTGCTGCTCCCTAGTTTCAACGCCCCCTACAAGAAATAATGTTAGATGATATTATTTTGAGCAAGGTTAGTTGTTGGGTTGGTGCTAACAGCCAATGCATTCTCAATTGTGATAATGACTGCAAATCATATGTTTTTAAATAATATCATGATAGTTTTTCACGCTCATCTTTCCTCCATGCTAATTTATGGTTTAATTACAGAGACTGGAAAATGTAGCAGTTAGAGAACTACTTAGCAATTTGGATACACTCTCAGAGGAAGTAATTGATAGGTTCGTGTCTACCTTTTTGCAACAAGTTGAAGATGGAAGTTGGGAAACTGGCGGGTGGCCTCAGTCGTTGACTGACTACTCTGTATCAAAACTTGCAGTTAATGCGTACACTAGGTTAATGGCAAAAATATTCACTGACCGACCCGAGGGTCATAAGATTTATGTGAACTGCTACTGCCCTGGTTGGGTGAAAACTCCTATGACAGGATTCGCTGGGAATGTTTCAGCTGAGGAAGGGGCTGACACTGGTGTATGGCTTACCTTACTTCCAGATCAGGCAGTAACAGGTAAATTTTTTGCTGAGCGACGGGAGATAAGCTTCTGAGGGAATTGGGCTGAAGATCAAATTACCCAGCAAGTATGAAAGAGAAGACAATCCAAGAATTTTGAAGTTTGTAAAATCGACTGTGCTTTCAGAGGTAGAAACTGTATCGCTGAAATGGAGGTGGACATGTTAAACAACCCGAGATTTTTATTATGGGAAGCCTCGAGCATTTCCATGATCGAATCTTCAGCACTCAACGGTGGTATGCCAATTACTAGCTTTCAAGCAATAATTTTGTCACTAGTTAAATACCCGCCACGAGAATAAGTGAGGTAAGACCAAAAATATGTTTGGCCAGGAATTTCAGACCATGTAAATTAGTTGCTCTTTGTATTAATTTCTTAGAAGTGCGGTCGAAATGTAGTTCTTGTTTCAAAAAACATATCTGACAGATTGCTTGATATTTCCGGGCCTCTGTTTGGGACATGATATCTTGGCGCAATTAAAAGATTTATCTTAGCAGGCGTAACAAATCAACTTTTATGCATGAAGTATAAGACACTAGAAAGAGGCAAAAAATGGTTGTGATGAACTCTCGTGACCCTAACCCTTAATATTTGCTGTAATGTGAGCTGGTATTGTTTTTTATGGTTGCATGATGGTTTGATAAGGAACTGAATTCAGTTGATTTGGTATGGTGGATTATATTTAGGATGAATTATTGCTTTAGTCCTATCATAATTGTTTGATTTCAATTTGACCCTTGCAATTTAAAATTTTCAATTTAGTTTGTTCTTTAGGTGTGTGAGTTGACTTTTAAATTACATGGAAAAGGGAGCGTAGTTTTTACATAAAAGTTGCAATACATATCTTTTTGTTCACTATGAGGCATAAACTATTAGAACAAAATGGTGAAAAATGGGGCCGTACTTCTCGTCCATCTGCATCTACACACCTTTTCCCTCCAAAACTTCAGTATAATGATTCCACATGAAAGAGTGAGTATGAAATCTTTTTGGGTGCTCAACATTGAGTATGAAATCTTTTTGGGGTGCTCAACATTAAAAAACAAAGGACAAATTGCAAAAACCGCCCCTGAAGTATGTGGTTGTTACAATTATACCATAAAACTTTCAATCGTAAAAATTAAATCCTTGAACTTTTATAAATGAAAAAATTAAAACCTCAAACTTTCAATAGTAAAAATTAAACCCCTAAACTTTCAAATATGATAAAATTGTACCCTCCAAATTAAAATTAAACCCTAAATTTTTTTTAAAATGGTCCTTTTTTTACAATTTCATCCATATCATGTACCGAAAATATTCTCATCTTCATTGATTTTGTAGACAATTTTTATAAAGCTTTTTTCCTCGGGACTTGCCGAGAAATATGGGAAGAGTGTTGCTCAAATTGCTCTTAGAGACGTCGAAGCCCGAGAGATTGCTCAAAGTTTCTAAGTTTAAGCTCACAAAGACATGAATAATTCCATCGGTGGAATTGACATGAAATACCAAACGTCCCGCCAAGTTTTCGGGCATAGATTTGTACGCATAGGTAACTAATAAATCTGATACTTTTCAAGATATGTGTTGAAAATTGAAATGGAAAATAATGTCCACTATTTTGTTAATTCTCTCACAAGTTAATGAATGATGGAACATATTCCCATTTGTAAACTATTGCTCTGAATTTAAAAATTGTCAAATAGATACAATTTTTCAAAATTTTAGATTTTACGATTTTTGAATTAGAGGGTGCAATTTTATCACATGTGAAAGTTAAGGGATTTAATTTTTACTATTGAAAGTTTGAGGGTTTAATTTTTTCATTTATAAAAGCTCGAGAGTTTAATTTTTACAATTGAAAGTTTAAGGGTGAAATTGTAACAACGACCATACTTCAGGGTGGTTTTTGCAATTTGAAAAAAAAAAAGTTCATATTGGGTTTAATCTTATTCATTTTTGTGATAAAAAAATCATTTTTTATTATTATTTTGTTTATTTTTACTTATTTTAACTTTTCACATTAAATTGATTTTGATTATTGGGATGATTGGACTAACAGCTATTCGTGATATTTTAGCTGATATTCATATTCCTGAAATTTTGCAACTTTTTTTTCTCTCTTGTTATTATTTTTAGTTGAAAAAATGTGAGGATGGAAGTTCACGTTGGCTCTAATTATTAATATATTGATAATTGTCTACAACTCAAAGAAAATATATTATTAAATATTATATTTTACTGCTTTAAATGATATGATTCAAATAAGATTTTGTTAAAGTTATAGACTTATTTTATCTTCGTTAAAATTAAAACATATAAAATATAATTTATGGTAAAATAATAAATATACAAAATTCATAAAAATTATCAATAAATTAATTGATATAACTTTAGATTAAACAAAATATTTAGGGCCCGTATAACCATTTCGTTTTTTTTTTTGGTTTTTAGTTTTTAAAAAACATAGTTGTTTTTTATTTTTAAAAATCATTTTGAAATTCTATGTAAATTTTGAAAACGAAAAAAATAGTTTTCAAAGACAAGTTTTTATTTTTCAAAATTTGATTTTTTTTTCTAATATTCAACTTTTTTTTTCTTTCTCGTATTTATCACTAAAAAATTTATTTCTCACTTTAAAATTTTTTTATTTCTAAAATTTCTCTCTATAAACTTTATTTTTTTCTCTCTAAAATTTTCATATTTTTAATAATTATTATTCGTCCATCTCCAAATTTTTATGTATTTTTGTTTATTTTTTCTCTCTAAAATTTTCATATTTTTAATAATTATTATTCGTCCATCTCCAAATTTTTATGTATTTTTGTTTTTTTCTAACAGACCAGTTTCATTTTTCTCTCTAAAAATTTAATATTTTTCTTAACTTTTTTCTCTTTAAAATTTCATATTTTATAACTTTTCTTTCTCTTCGTAATCTATTTATTCCTTTGAAAATTATATTTTCTTTTCTCGTTCAATTTTTTTAACTGGAACTTTTATTTATCTTTTGATTTATTTATTTTCTCTAAAAATTATATTTTGAATCTTGTTTTTATTTCTAAATTGCTTTCACGATAATTTTTCTCTTTCTTTATAATTTCCTTTTTTTCTTTAACATATATTTTCCTCTTGACTTTATTCTTTTTTCTCTAAAATTTTTCTGTCTGTCTTTTAACTATTTTTTTTTCTAAATCTTTTTATTTATCTTTCTAAACTTTAACTTCTATAAGTTTATTTACATCTCTCTAAACTTGGATTTTCACGTCTCTACGTTATTCGGAAGATAAAAATTTTCGCAGGGTCGAGTCCCAAAAATAGGAAATGCATGTCCCGATCTCGTCCCCGTCCCTGATTCCATTTTTTAAATAATTAATATATATTTATTACACTTTTTTATACTTAAATTATAAAAATAATTAAAAACAATTATAAAACCACATCTTTCATACCCAAGAACGAGGTGGAGATGGAGACTAAAAATTTTCACGAGCACGAGAATGGTGGAGAACATCCTCACTTGCCCCTAAATCCTATAAGTACATACCAATTGAAGCAGGTAAAGTAGTTCTCAAGTACAAGGGACCTGCAAAAGACTAAGTGCACCCACACCATTGTCATCTCTACATACATGAAATTCTCTCTTTTCAATTTTCTAACTTAAAAAAAAAAACTAAAAATGGTTACCAAACATTGGTTTTTTGTTTTTAAAAACAAAAAACAAAAAGTGCTATCAAACATGTATGGAAAAATAAAAAACTAAAAACCAAAAACTAAAAACAAAGAAAAACCAAAAACCAAAAAATAAAATGGTTATCAAACGACCCTTTAGTTTGTAATTACTTCTTACTAAACACACATTTTCAGATTCAATTACCAAATATGTACAATTCTGATTTTTATTGAATCCCTTATTTTCATATTTATTTTTTCGCATTACTAACCAAACAAATCCTAAATCATTCCATGCTTGAATCTCACAATTGGTTTGATCACACATATAAATTAGAATATGTAGAATAAGTGAGTGATCAAAATATTTATGCTAATTTTGGAGCCATCTGACGTATCATTACCGATCTTAGTTCTTCGTAAAATAACTTCTACCCATAAATATAATTCCATATGATTTAGTGAATTAAGGGTAAAGAAGCAACATGGGTCAACTGTTCGAGTTGTACCAGACTCTAGCTAATTTAAACCCGATCGAATCAGTTCTCCTGTACCAATCAATGGGCGTGAGGGTACGCTTTCATAACCTTATTTTTTTACTTCTCTCAACGAAACCCTTTTCTAATTTACACATCAAAGTATGTTGGACTTAACACCACATTGGTGTGTAGATTTTTTTTTATGTACAAGTGTTCGTTAGAACTATCGACACCAGAGACGAGAACCAAATTCCTACCTCAATCAAATTTCTACATCAATCAACACCCCCAGACGGCGTATTTTTTTGAAACGAGGCCTCTGTAACGCGACATAAAGACTCCTTATTTTATTTAAATTTTATAAAATGTAGGTAGAAGGTGGTAACAAGACTAAATACATCACACTCGGGGCATATGAAATTAAAAACTGAATTTGGAGATTTAGATATTAAAATTGTGCTGGTTGTGCTTAAAATGCAAGACAAAAAAAAAAGAAAAAAAAACTCTATTACTCATTAGCAAAATTGCTACATTATTTTTTCTATTGGGATAAATAGGAGAAGACATTAGCCAAGTGAGTTGAAGAGAAAAGTTTTTATGCTCTAGACGACACTAATAATAAGGTATATCAATGTTATTAATTTCTTCACTAGTAAAACAAATGAGCAACAAAGTTATATATTCAGGTATATCGATGACTTTCTTTTACGTGGATACAGCTAAATTTTGGCATTTTTAAAAAATTGAAAATTAGTTGCTACTCTTGCAAATTCCAATTAATTTACCCACACCTGCCAGTTTTGACATGGCATAAGAGTTGGGTGCCTTGGGCTCTTGGAGTGGTGTCTGGGCCGCTCCTTTTCAGTTTTAACGAAAATGATTTCTGGACCGCTCTCTCTCTCTTTGCCTTCGCGTCTTTTTTTATTATCTAGAAATTTCTCTCTGTTGTCTTTTTTGTTTGAGGTCTACTGGTGGTGCGATCGTTACTGTGATCAATTTGCGGTCGTTTTCTGGGTTCAAGCGGTGCGTTTCTCCTTTGAAGTCGTTTTTTTTCCCTCTCACGTCTCTGCGATCAATTCGGTCTGCTGTCTGCTGTCTGCTGGTGTTGGTGGGATCTTCTTGGAGTCGTTTGGTACGATTGCGATTGAAATTTCTGATTTGCAGTTTTTTGGGTCGTGTTCTGGTGTGCGTTGTTTTATAAGTATTTGTCTTTTTTGGTAAAGTTGATTTTCGTCCTATCGCTGTAATCATCTTGAAGAGGAGAATGGCGACTTTTATAAGGGCTATGATCAAAGCTCATCGAGTTCTATACATGGAAACCCCCGCCATTTTGAGAAGGAAAACAATGCCCTTCATGTCTGGCGCTTTTATTGGGTTGGAGAACCTGCAAACCCGATTAACTGATCATTATCAGAGTCAACATGGTTCTTTTTTTAGTTTCCGTAGCTCTTCTACAAATAAAAATCCTCTTCCGACAGACATCGATCTCTCAAATGAAGAAAGCAAGAGGCGCTTGTTCAATAGGTTCATCCTCGGTTATTTTGTCCATTATCTTTCACATCTCTCTCGCTCTCTCTCTCGATTATTGGCATTTGACTAGTCAATTTTTGTCGTTCGCTTTAACAGGCTGCTGTACCGGAGTAGACAACGAGGGCTTCTGGAATTGGATCTGATACTTGGGAAATGGGTAGAGGACCACATCAAATCTATGGATGCAGATGGTATCAAAGCCTTGATTAGTGTTCTTGACCTGGTATTTTTTTCTTGAATCTTCTACCTATTTGTGGAGTGATTTTCTTTACTTTTAGTCCATGGCTGCACTGCTCCTGTCACTTCTTCAAGTGATCGAATGCCCTATTCCCTTGGGGATTTAAAATACCACTGGAAGTTCATTGTTCTGAGTATCGGTGGTGAATTTTCAATTCTCTTGCAATGGATTTTGCGACACATTCTGTCCAATATTAAGTAGAAAAAGGCAGCTGTCCCGACGGTAATCCTAACATGGATCTCTTTTCAGTTTTGTGGGTTGTCTAGCTAAAAGGGTACAAGTGAGTGTGTCTGAGTAGAAATAGTTCATGGAAGGACATATGGAATTCAGCGCCATTTTGACGTTTCTCTTTGGACTCTCACAAACTTATTTTGTACTCATTCTATATTTTTTTGTTTACCAAAAATTTGTGTGGTGCTTTTTTTTTGGTAACTGTTGTGAATGGCATTCTTTCCCTTTGTGCTTTGTGCTTTGTTCCTTCATCTTCATTATGAGAGTTGGTTTGCATTGGATAAAAGAAAAATAAAGAGGAGGAAAGATACAGATGTGTGCATGAGAGGGTAGATTGATTACTCCAGTGGTTAAAGGTTATTTTAGTATTCGATGCATGCACATAATATGATTGCTTTGCTGATCAAAAGTAAAATTGAAAAATGTTCTCATTTTTGTCTCTTTTTTCCCTGTATCCCAATTATTGACTCTTTTTTCGCTTCAACAAGAAATTTAGTGCGAGATGTCCTCACAGACCAATGGACCATCCTTGAAGTTCCTTATTGGAGGAGCGCTTTGAAAAGAAGTGGAAATTTGATAAATAGCTCTTAAAGAGACCATATTTGAAGGAGGGTTGATCTTGGCAAGGAGTAGTCCTTACCAAAGAGAGAAGATAGGAGATGATTAGGAGGAATAGAAGTAGGGATTATGTTAGAGTAATTACTTCTGGATAGTGACATAAAGAAGTTTTGATTTCATTTGCTTTGTTGCAATAGAAAGAAATCTTAATATGTATTCCAATAAAATGAAGATAATAGAAATTACTACAAATATATTTGATCGTACATCTGTTCTTTAGGAAAATCCAGATTTGTGGAAGTGGTTGACTGGCCAGGAGAAACCCCCTGAAGCAGTGAAAACAAATCCTGTGAGACATCTAAGTGTGGCACTCCTGTTTTCCTTTTGTCTTTCAACTAAAGATGTGATTTACAATTGGAGTATTTGTCTTTGTAGGTATTTGCTGCTGTGCAAGAGAAGGTCGTGAACAATCTCAACAGACATGCCGCTCCTGAGACAAGGACGCCACCTGGGCAACAATGGGTAAGGGGTTGGGATGATTTCAAGAGTGGTCGGGATAGCCCCATAGCAGGAAACCAGTAGTTCTTTGGTCAAATGTTATGAATAAATCTATCTTAACTATTTAAGAATACAAATGAAAGCCAGTTCTCAGGGCTGTATGTTATGGTGGTGGGTAGTGATTTTGAGCCATAAGTTATCTATCAAGGTCTTTTAAAGTGCTCCAGCATAGCTTGTATTTCTTATAGTTTGTATTGATGCTATAAATCAATGGGACCATTGCTGCTTAAACAATACATTTTAGCTTGTTTTTCTCTTGGAAGTTTTGTAGGGCATTTTTTCTTTAAAATTGGAAGATATAGTTCTTGACGTCTCTTAGTTATTGGAGGAGAGTAAGTTGGTGGGCGCTAGAGAATTTAGATTGAGTGGAATGATATGTAAATTGTGAAAGAGAGATAATGAATGTCGAATGAGTTATAAGTTGGATGACAGTCTGTCAATCTAAATAGATCATAATTTTTAGTAGTTCAGCAGTAAAAACGGTAACGTATTTCCAAATTTTCAGGCATCCCGAGAGTTCACGCGATCTTGTCAGTTACTTGCACAAAATCAACAAAATTTAGATGCATTAAGGTGAAGTGGTGTTATCACACATGATTAAACAACCTTCCTTTCTAACTAGTTTTCCAACATAATTATAACCTTACATCCAACGATTTACCGAACACACGTGCAATGATGCAAATTGTGATATACAAATCCAATGTACACCTCACAAAGATACCACCTTCAAGTAACAGACTCGTCAGGGGTTACAAGGGCAGACTATATTCCGTACCCCCCTCCTCAGAAGAAAAAGAAAAAAAAGGGGGGATTTTACCAGGGTTTCAGGTCACCCACGGGACCTGCGGTCCAATTTAGAATCTTCTCACCGGGCTTGAGGTAGACACTGCTGTCATGAGGCAACTTACGGGCAAGTCCATTGAGGACCTGGTGAAACGCATCTCCTGGTTGAGCAGGCTGCGGGAATAACATTGCTTGTTTCATGGAAGGATTTGCAAGTAGTCTCTGCTTTCTTAATACCATTTCAAGTGGGATGGACGTTAATATTGTGTCCAAGTTAGCAACATCTTTCTCATCTATAAACACTCCAATTTCTTCCCAAGGAATTGCATCTGCGAAGGGCAGCACAATCTCATCTGCTATTATAACAGGGATGCAACCAAATATCACAGCCTCAACCAATCTAGGACTCCAAGGAGCCCATCCAAGCGGGCACAGACAAAACACACCTCGCTGCATATCCTCGTAGTATGTACTTGGGTGCTCTGTTGATATATCAAAAAGAGGATTATCCTTAAAGTTCTCCCACACTGCAGCTCTTGCACCTCTGTTACATTGTCAAATAAAGTTGGGACTCGGATTAGCGAAAAATGCCGTCAAACCTGCTTCTATTTCATCTTCATCTTCAACTAAAACCCATATTATTAGACTCAAGAGTGATATCGCATTTAGGCTTAATTACTAACTCAAATGTTAAATTTTCAAAGCATAGATACAAAAACAAAATCAAACAAACACCGAACGTGGATACCAATCATAGATACATACTAAGGTGTTGATTGAGTTTAGTTTTTAGAAAGAAAAAAAAAACTGTTTGGTAGATTAAGGAGCTGCTTAGATGTATTTTTTAAGAACTGTTTTCCAACTAATCTTGTAAAATTATCTTCTATTCTTTCTAAATTTAAAACTATTCGGTAGCTTTCTATTCTTCTCACTTTAAAAATACTGAATAATTATAACCAAACAATTAACTAAGTAAACATTAAAAAGAAATGTTAAAACACCAAAATATTATTTATATTTTATGCTTTCTTTTTGCAATTAAAAATTTCTTAGAACTACTAAGTAAAACGAATTTTCTACATAAAACAACTGGTTTTTACTTTTAAATATTTAAAACAGCTTGCCCTAGCCTTCTAAAAATGCATATTGTTTATAATTTTAGAACATATTTTGAAAAATATATTGGTTATAGTATTAATTTAAAAATATAAGACATTAAAATATTTCAGACTTAAAATTTAAAAAATAATTAACGATTATAGATGAACAGTAAATTAAACAAAAAAAGAAAGAGAAACATAAACATAGCCAAACATTAATTTTGTTTTCTGCTAGTTTTTGTTTAAAAATGAAATTTCCCTACCAAACAAGATTTTTACATCAATTCTTTAGAAATAGAAAACAGTTTCTGAATATGACTACCAATTCCAAAAACCTAACCTACCTTACGTAATAAACACCTGGTTAAGGTTAACCATGAACTTTGATAGCAAAGCACAAGCACGTGCATTTTGAAAAGAAGGCTTATTAGAAATACCTTGCGTAATAACCACCTTCTGGATCATTTCCAACATCATAGAATAGTCCACGAAAGTAAACAAAGATGGACCTAGGAGTTTTTTCAGGAATGAGGTGGGCGTGCATTTTCTGAGGAGGAGCGTACGGAGGAATTGTAATTGATCCCTCCTTTAAGCAAACATGATTTCGTTGTCCGAAAGTCTGAACCAAGGTAGCACGTTGCAGCAATGGAAGGATTCCTCTTTCAATTGCCTTCTCTTCCTGCAAGAGTCTAATATGTCAAAAAAAAAAAAAACAACAGCTAGCAAAGGGGGTGGAAAAGAAGGAAAGGAGGAGCGAAAATTGGAAATTTTGAAAAACACATGGATCTTATTCAAAGAAGTAATCGGGCCATTGCAAGAGGAGATATTAATAGTTTTTGCTTTTACTTGATAGTGGAAGCAAGCTCCGAAATCATGAGGCACAACAAAAAAGTGATCAGCCCCTTCTGTTCGGTTCCAATAGGGCCAGTTTGAAGAAATAAGTTGTATTGCACTTCTCATCATTCGAGGTGACTTAAACGGTAAAGGAAGACCATTTGGAGTCAGGTCGCAAGTCGTATAAACTGGAGTATAAAACCAATCGGCTTCTTCGGGGTTAAGGGTCCGAACCGGACTAGTTAAAAGAAAGCGATGCATAAAGATCTCAGCTGCAAACATGTGATTAAGGCATCTTGGGTCTTTCTGCAGAATTTTCTTGTTGTATTTGCTAGGGAGCTCGTACACAAACACTTTCAACCTTCCCACTGGATTATCCTCCAAAACATCTCCAGCACTGCCTACATTGACGTAACCAAACATAGCAACTTCAAAACTTCCATGCGAAATAGAACTCTAAAGAGTAACGAGTGAAGACTGATTTATAGTTCTTTACAGATCAATTCCAACATAGAAAGTAGTAGGTTACATTTCATGAATACAAATGAGATCTTGATTTTTTGAGATCTAGGCAACTAAGACAAGACTGTTATTTATGATTTTCCCTGGACTTAATTCTAGAATATTCATATGTACCTGTTCTAAGAAGACTAGGGCTTTACCAAACATGCTTGGTTCTCAAAAATTGGAAACAGAAACTCAAAAGAGAAACATTATTCAATAAGCATGGACGTTCAACATCTGGAGAGAAGAATTAGCAATCAAACACATCAGTTAAAACTTAATGCTACCATTTCACTTAGCCATTTTGTGATACAATAATGGTAAATATCAGATTCTTATTCTTTTAAACGGGAAAAGAAAACATCACATTCTTAAAGACAGAAAGAGTTGACTATCCATTTCTCCTATACTTCTATTCCTGTAACGGGCCTAAAAGATGATAAATACAAGAATATTCTAATATGATTCTATTAGCTTCAAATTTTATCTCTTAGATTTTTGTTTGAATCTTCAATTAGTTTTAAGGATTATTTTAGATGAGCTAGAATCATATTCAAATTATAAAATTAAAGAAATAATAATAAAACTTTGTATCCTTGATGCCTAAGACTTGAAATTCCCTGTTTCTAATTGGATTCCCAAGTCTACTTTAAGCTAATAGGTATTCTAATTGGGTTAGGTCTAGTTTTCTTGAATAAAACCATGGTAAAACTTTTCCAACGAAATACAACTATTATCAGTTTTCTAACAAATAGTTTTTGTATTAAAGGTTGATAGACTCAAGTACAAAATCCTAGAAGGGTTCTGAGTTCTTCTTCTTCTTTTCAATACAAAAAAACACCCTTAAAACTATCAAAGGGCTCGTCTTACTGCACATTGACTAATACCATAGAATAACTGCCAAATCGTATAGCATATGGCAGAGGGAGAACATATGGTGTTGAAGTTGATTCCGCGATCCTGTCATTTTCTTTCATTTTTATCCCAGAGTAGCACCAATAATCTAATTTCAGATTCCAACAAACCTTAATAAAAGACGTTAACCGTATTCCTGTCAAATTATCTTTCATTCTATCATGCCTCAACTAAGTCATTTGCGCTTAAAACTTGCTACTTTATACCATATACTAGTCTCCTCATTAACGAGTCCAATAGTCGGAAGTGTATATAGCGCATCCCTTCTCAAAATAAGAAGAAAATTACGCAGAGAGAGAGGGGCTTGGACATCAAGGCCGGTTTCCGCCAAGCTGCCAGACCCTCGGGTATAACTCTCTTATCTTCTTGATTGTATGTTTACGATCTTACTACTCATATTTCGTCAACAAAAATTCAATCAAGATCAAGAACTTACGCATAACTGTGTTATTCTATCCTTTTAAACAAGGATCTCCAAAAATCGAACAAGAACCAGCTAAAATACCCAGAAACATGGAAGTTGGTCCCAAAAGGCAAGGATTTCTTTTTCTTTTTTTCTTTACTATATATATATTTTTTGGTTGTATTGGTCAATCATATCGCGGAGCAATTGGCCGATATCTAATGACAAATTAATAAATCAGAGCTTAGCACCGCAAAAGCACCGGAAGAGACCACAAGAAAAGGAACTAGAACTGCAGATCAGAAAGAAGGACAACAAACGAAGAAAGAGAATCAAACAAACGCATAAAAGACCGAGTATAAAATTTGTAAAAGAGCGAAGTCATGAAATCACACCTGAAATTCGTTCTGTGTGTTGACTCCTTTCGCGCACGACTGCATCTGTTGTGGTTACGAAGGCAGCCAACAGAGGAACGAAGATAGCCCAGCTCAGAATATTCATTTTTGCAAAGAGACCAAGTATAATGTAAGAGGCGTAAATGGATAAATGTAGACCAAAGTAAAAAATAAGTAGGAAAGTGTAAGCGTTAAGGAAGAAGACGAGTTCTGAGTAGCAGTTGGGGAAATCCTTTTAGAGCAGATAAGCTGGACAATAACGATTCTTGTGGACTGTGAACACAGACTTCATGTAGAAATTAGATCGTGGATTACTTCTAACTTCTAAGGAACGTTTGAATTGGTTATTGGCAGCAAGAATTGGGTTCCAAATTAAACGACTGAAGAAGGATTTCATCGGCGTCCGCCCGTAGGTCTGCATCCCGAACCCGAAAGCAGATACCCGCACCCGACCCACCTCCAACTTCCATCCATGATCCAAGTGCCTTTTCTCAAAAAGAAATTAGAAATATATGTATTGCCCGCGGGCTATTAAATATCTGTGTCGACATTTTTCACATGTCCATATATTCATGAATTATATATGAATTTGATATCAATTCGAGGAGTAAATCGAGATTTCTATAATATTGCAAAAAATCGACAAATTGATAATTATCATTTCAAAAAAAATCACAGTAATATTTTTATCAAAATATTAGCGTAATAAAAAATTCATAAATGATTACATAAAACATAAAATTTTATTGGATTATTTTAACTAGTAAATGATACTTAAAGTTATAATTCAAAATACAATCCACCATTTATAATATCATATTTAAACAAGTATGAAATGCTTGTTACATAATTGAAAAAATATATGAAATATGTCTAGAATGTTTAATAACTCGTGATAATGATGTCAATCCAAATATAACTCGATGGATAAGTCATTTATATCATCCAAAATGTTGATAGACAAGGAGAAATGTGATTTGCGGCTAAAATATTCTAAAGTTGAGGATTTCAAATTTTATCCTTAAATAAATACTTTTTTTTTTCTTTTTACTTTTAAGGTTAGTTAAAATACTATTTTTATGAATTTACTATTTTACTTCCTGCTCTAGTTCATTTTGATTCTTATATTAAGGTTTATGCTCTAAAATATTATAATTAGTCAATTTTTTTTAAAAATTATTTGATTATCTAAAGTTAAAAGTGCAAAATATTAACCGTATGCGGTTGACATACATGATTGGTTGTCTTATTTTGATAACATAGTTCAATTATATTTTGTGAAAGTTACGAATGATTTGATTATAGTCGTTCATGTGAAGACATGTGGTATCATACTCAATGAGTTTGTATAAGAATGAACCACAAAATATTATATATTTCTTTGTAAATCTATTAAAAGAGAAATATTAGTATTTCACTATATAATCATATGTTACTACTCGATCTTAATCTTAAGTAAGTTAAGAACTCCTACTTGTGAGACCCATATTCTTTGATTTACATAGTTCAGCGGGACCTTTGTAACTGATTCAATAATCCTATTATTTGAGGACATAGTCGAACAGAGAGCTCGGAATACAATTTCACAAGATATAATTTACTCATTCAAATTATAGGAAGTAGACAAATAGTTCCTTTAAGTTTTGATTTTATTTACTTTAACAATAACGAGGTTCACCTTTTCATTGACCCGAGAATAACTTACTTTATAGTTGAATCATAAATAAATTGTTTATTAAAGGATCGATGATACATAAGATAATGTCAGATGTAGTTACAGACGTAAAACGAACTTTTGACCAAACTGTAAATATAAACAACTCGGTTGTATGTAGTGATTATATAAATTTACATATCCAATACTACATTACATAAAGTGCAATTTCTTGTTTACAGTAGAATAATGTTGGGTTATTGAGTTTACTAAATTAATTTTGTATCCAGTTTATAATCTGTAGGTGCCCATAAGATTCCTTTCTAGTTCATAAAATTATTGACGGATCAATTATTATGTTGACAGAGAAATAAAATTTTGAAATATTCAAATATGTATTTGATGTATTAGATATATTAAAAAGAGACTAATGTATTTTATATTAGTATATATATGAGAAAATACATGTTAGATATATTAATAAAAATATTAATTTAAATCAAAGCGAGCATAGTTCAGCGGTAATTGACATATGATACGTCATACCTTGATCAAGTTTGACTTCAATCTATTTTACGGCATAAATATGCCACTACAACAAAACGGGTCTTTAATGTCAGTTCCGAACTGACATCAGAGACATTGATGTCGGTTTAGCAACCGACATTGAATCACGTGTCATCGTAGCTAACGATGTCAACTAATCAATAATGTCAGTTGTGAATGGACATTAATATAACCGACATTGTAGTTTTACAATGTCGGTTATATTAATGTCGGTTCACAACTGATATGGAATTACGTGTCATCGTAGGGTACAATGTCGGTTGATGTAAGATGGCGGTTCCTAACTGACATGTCTATTCAAGCAATGTCAGTCATTATCTGACATTGCAATTACCGACATTGTTCTTTCGTAACTGACATTGTTTATATTTAATATTAATGCATATATTCTAAGATGGCGAATCCATCTTTCGTTTTCCCAGAAATATCAAGTAGTGTGCCAATGATATTTGTGCATACATTTTTTCGATGTGCACTACATCCAGACAATGTCGTACATGAAGATTTTTCCAATAATCTAAATAAAAAAAATTGATTTCTTCTTCCAATAACTGCTCGAAAGATCTTCTGATTTACTTCCCTTTTTATTACTTTTACCTAATATGGTTTGAAATTCACTTGTTCTTGTCAAAATTTATTCTCCACTTAAAAGTTTATTCTAGTGCTAGTTTAAATTCTTGTTCGCCGTTGAAAGTTTTCTTCTCGTTTCTATATGGATGGTATCGGGGTAAAAAGCGACGATGTCCGAGGTATGCTATCTTTTTTCTATGTTTCAATCGAATAGATGATGTTTTTTTTCCCACAAATGGGACATGTATGATATCCCTTTACACTGCAACCACATAAATTTCTATGGTCCGCATTAAAATAGCTTTTAACACAACAGTTTGATCTCAATACGCGTCATAACATGAAACTCCCTCAATCCAAAGTTTTTTTAGATCATCAACCAATAGACCTAGGTATACATCTATATCATTTCTAGGTTGTTTGAGACCAGATATTAATGTAGTTAACATCATAAACTTTCGTTTTATGCACAACCATGGTGGGAGTTTATAAATAACCAATATAACTGGCCAACAACTATACCTACTACTAAGATCACCATGTGGATTGATTCCGCCAGTAAATAAAGCTAAACGAAGATTTCTTGGCTCAAAACCAAACTCCGACCAAAGGTTGTCTATTAATTTCCAAGATGGAGAGTACATGGGGTGTCTCAAAAGCCCATCATTTTCTCCTCCTCTATCATGTCAAGCTAACAATTTAGATATTTCGGTAGTTCGAAACATTTTTTGGAACCGAGGAATAAGAGAAAAGTACCACATAACCTTAGCCGGAATACCTTTTTCTCTTCATTGGAGTCCTTACGAAGCTTCCATCTCAATGTTTTGCAAACTGGACATTTATTTTCCTCATAAAGGTCTTTCCCAAATAGGCAACAATCGTTGATACAAGCATGAATTTTCTCAAACTTCATTCCAAAAATACCCTGTCTTTTTGGCTTTATACGTAGAAGTTGAGATTTCATTCGGTTGTGGTTAACAATTCAGTAAAACTTCTATCACTTCATTCGTATTTAGCTTTTATGTTGTATAATTTAAGCAATGCAAATATTTTAGTGAAATTTTTATTGCCTGAGTACAATGATTTTTGTGCATCACCCAATAGTTGGTCAAAGTTTTCAGAATTCTTATTTGTAAAATAGTATTGTGCAGCTTCAAACATCTCAAAATATTGTGTTGGATGAATGATATGACAAAAGTAGGAGTCCCTTATAATAAAAGTAAGAATACTCTCAAAGCGAACATAGCTCAACGGTAATTGACATGTAACTTTAACCAAGAGGTTATGGAAAAAGTAAGAATACTGATTAAAAAAAATTAAATTTAACCTAGAAGTCCCATTATTATTATCATAATTATTTTAGAACAACGAGATTCAAACCTTCCATTTATAGTTAGGGAAATAAGTATGGTCTCCAAATTGCAAATATACCAGACAAGACCAACCAATTGATTAGTATTCTTAATGTGGAAGAATTTAATTGGGAAGATGCGGAAATAGTCCTTCAATATATATATATATTTTTTTTTTTTTCTTGATTGGTTAGTTTGGCACAAATCACTTAATTTTTAAAAAGGAACAGATGATTAAATTGTCTAGAGAATCGTGTTCATGTCTGCTGTTAAAATTTTCATTAGTCAAAGTAATTTGAAAAAAAATAATAGTGTCTATGTCTGCCTATTGGTTAAAGATTGAAATAAATTAGAAAGAATTAAATTCCATGTATGATTGAAAGGAAAAATGTAAGGTTTAAAAAAGAAAAAGGAAAAATATCAAGGAGTTGATAATTAGATAGCAATAAAATCCGGCTGGATCGGAGAAATTAGAAAAGTTGAAAAGCTATCCTCCAAGAAGAGTGCGCGGTTGGGTTGAAAGTTGAAAAGATAACCTCAAAGTCAAAGAAATTAGAAAAGTAGAGTAGAGGGTGAGGGGGGATGGGGGATGGGGCTGGTGCTGGTGCTGGTGCTGGTTGGGAAGAAAAAAGGACAAAACAAATTCAAAGGAAGAGTACTGTTCAGTGTACAGCTGGGTCTGGATCTGGGTCTGGGTCTGGGTCTGGGTATATATACATTACATTTTCATATGAGAAATGAGGCTTAGGTATCATGATGTGTCACTGTGTCATTCGTCCCTTCCTTCTCTTTCTTTCATTCTCAAAAGAAGATAAAAAGACCCCTCCCTATACACTATACCATCATTATTTATCATCGCTGTCAGGTTTTTATTTATTTATTTTAAAATTTTTTTTTACCAACCACACTTTCTCTTGAAATTTCTTTTTCTTTTCATGCCATCTAGACAAATATATAAAATCAAATTTTTTTATAAATAAAATGAATGGTCAATTTTTCTATGGTAGTCTCCTCTCTTAAAGAATCAAGTATTATTCATTTAAAATAACATATAAAACAATTATTAATAATTTTAAAATAACATGAGATTCATAAAATAAAATGTATCAAATTTTGAACGAGAACAATACTTATTATCTTGGTACTAGCCTTTTTCATCTTCTCCCTTGTATTTTTTCAAATTTAACTTAAAACATATCAACATCATAATTATTACACTTGTCAGCAAGGAGTACAAATAAAATGCTGCTTGACTAAGAAATAAGATGATGTATGGTATGTTAGGTAAGGACAATTATCTTTCTTAATATAATTTTTTTTTTTGTGAAATAGAAAACTGAGTCACGAAGCTTAGGCTCAAAACGTATCATATCATACCGATTCGTTGTATTTAACAATACTATTTATACCACCCTCATGTTTAGGTATTATAAGTCTAACACTATTAGTTATTTTACTTTTTATCACTTCTATCTTTATTTTTTATACATATAATATATTACTAGTAATGCACTAACACTATTTTCTGGTGCGGTTCAGTATAAACATTTGTTGCCTTATTTTTGGTTTCATTCAAAAATCACATTTGTTGCGTTATTTTTGGTTTCATTCAAAATTCGTCACATAATAAAGATAATTGTATATTTTCTAATTAATGCGAGACTCTCCCTTCAAACAAAGATCAAGATTTTCTTGGGGGAATCTTAACGCAATATTTTGCCTTCTTCCCCCGATCAAGTAGATAAATGTAAAGTGTTGGAATACTTGTAAAGAAAAATGTGGAAACCATCTGTGATGCGCTGTATTGTAAAAGCGGGAGGGAAGGTTTGGAAGGACTTATATTATTCTCTACCAAAATTTGTGTAGTTGCAGCGGCCCGGAGTTAAGTTGATCTGGTTTCACAGTTTAGGATTGTAGGGTTGGTACAATATTTGAGGCGTGAGAAATAAACAACACACATAAAAACATTAGGTCCATCTGCAACGAGATTGTTTTGTCGCCTTGTTGGACAGGTTTAAATAAAATAGGTACGCCCATATATCCTTGGGCGTAGATGACTCGTTTATGCGACCAAGTGGCCGTAGTCCCTACAATATAAAAGTGGATGCACATGCAAGTTGGAATCTGACAAGAGAATTGGTTTTGAAGGATCGTTTGTAGAAACGTTTGGTACAGAAGAAGGATTGAGCATTGTCAAAATGCTTAGGACGAGAGAAATGGTTTGGGAATATGCAAATTGCAAACCCCCCCATGTTGGACCGGAGAAAAATGTAGAATTGTATCCTGCGTTTCCTGGGTTTGAACTTGAAGATAAAATAGGGAGTAGAAATGGGGAAGGGATGAGGTGTAGGTGTAATGAAAAGAATTGGAAAGGGACTAGCTGTTGTGGTTGTGGGTGGGGAGCCGGAGGGATTAAATTAGTCTGTGTCAAAGTACAAAAGTATCAGCCTTTTCAGCGAGGTCTGGACTGGAGCAAGTGCAGCTGCTTGGCTAAAGGCAAAAATACTGACTTCGCTGAACCCTCTGCTCTGTACTTCCTCCTATTGCAATTGTTTCTTTTATTATTATTATTATTCCAACACATATATTGATGCAAATTACCAAGATGACCCTTCTCTTTTCCTAGCGCGGTGCACAGGATGTATCAAATCAAGCAAGTAAAGTAGCAACCCCACCATGGAGAATGGAGATAGAGTGAAGCGGATACTTTGAAAATACAAACAAAACAACTATCTGCCTGCTGTGCAGGTATTTACATCCGCTAGTTAGTTATAGTTATTGTTACGTTGTTGAAGTTGAAGTCGAAGTTGGAGTTTGTGTGGCTGGAGGCGAAGCAACGTCAGCCGAGGGCATTAGGCGTAATTTGGTGAAGGGTTGCCTTTATAGGGTGCAACAGCTCCCTTCCCACACACCCTTTTCTCTTGTTTTGTTTCTGTGCGTGGGCGGCTTCCTCCCTTAGCCACTTTCTTCTCTTGTCCCAACTCCCAACTCCCAAGCAGTAGAGCACAAGCCACAAGTAAAGGAAGTAAGGTCGGCAAACGAGCGACAGCTTGCAAGCTTGGTTTCTAGTTGTAGCGACCTACACATAGACTTCTCCAATCCCCAATCCCATATTGTATCGTAATGGATCCAGAAGCCCTCTCCGGCACTCTGTTCAAATGGGATCCTCGAGGCCTCCCACCACCACTACAGCCCTACTCCCTTGGGCGACTGGGAGGACTGGAGGAGCTGTTCCAGGCTTACGGTATCAGGTACTACACCGCCGCTAAAATTGCGGAACTTGGATTCACCGTCAGCACCCTCCTCGACATGAAAGACGAAGAGTTGGAGGACATGATGAACAGCCTCTCTCACATTTTTCGCTGGGACCTTCTCGTGGGAGAGAGGTACGGAATCAAGGCAGCGGTGAGAGCCGAGCGCAGACGCCTAGATGACGAGATCGACTCCTCCAGGCGCCGTCACCTCTTCTCCAACGATACCACTACCAACGTCCTCGACGCTCTTTCTCAGGAAGGTCACATATTTTTATATTTTATTTCTCAAGTAAAAGGAATTGGAGGGACAGCATATATATTCACTTAATTTGTTCGGTAAATAACTAACAGGTCTATCGGAAGAGCCGGTGCAGCAGCAGGAGAAGGAGGTGGTGGGGAGCGGAGGAGGAGGATCATGGGAGGCTGTTGCAGTTGCGGAGAGGAAGCTGAAGCAGCGGAGGAGAAACGGAAAGAAGAAGCAGCAGCAGGTGATAGAGGAGGATCACGACGAAAACGACGGAGCTGGGGAGGAGGATCAGGACAATATAGAAGTGAACGAGAGACAGCGGGAGCATCCATTTATTGTAACCGAGCCAGGGGAGGTTGCACGGGGAAAGAAGAACGGCCTCGACTACCTGTTCCACCTCTATGAGCAGTGCCGTGAATTTTTGATTCAAGTGCAGAACATTGCCAAGGAACGAGGTGAAAAATGCCCCACCAAGGTATTTTCTCTTATTTTTCAATTCGATTAACATTAACTAGGCGAGGTCACTTGCTTAAAATTAATTTTAAAGAAAAAAAAAATCGCAAACGAATAGGTTATAGTTTGTTTGGTTCACTTTTGAGTTGGAGGAGTAATAATGAATTTGAATTGAAGGGGGTCCGGTCCGTAGGGCCGAAACAAAAAGTAGTAGAAAGCGTGACAAGTGATGCAGGGAAGGGAGACGTGGAGTGGACTGCGCAATAACTTTTGTGATTTCGTACCGTATGATACTGAGGGGGGCAGTCATAGATGGCAATAGGAAGGAGGGTAAACGACAACGACGTGATAAACTCTTTTTTTTTTTAACATTTAATTAATCTGTTCCACTTCCGCCACTGGGGCATGTTGTTAGTCTTGCTTTATGTACATTACATGATGTAATATGTGTGTTTGTGTGTGTGTTATAATATAAACAAGCAGGTGACGAACCAGGTGTTCAGATATGCTAAGAAGGCGGGAGCAAGTTATATAAACAAGCCGAAAATGAGACACTACGTGCACTGCTATGCGCTGCATTGTCTGAACGAGGAGGAGTCGAATGCATTGAGGAGAGTTTTCAAAGAGAGGGGTGAAAATGTGGGAGCTTGGCGACAGGCATGCTACAAGCCTCTGGTGGCCATAGCGGGTGCCCAAGGTTGGGACATTGATGCCATTTTCAACGCACATCCACGCCTCGCCATTTGGTATGTGCCTACCAAACTCCGTCAACTCTGCCATGCCGAGCGCAACAGCGCCACCGCCTCAACCTCCGCCGATCACCTCCCTTTTTAATCAACTTCTCAACACGTCTACACACACATCATACCTGCCCCGTCCCCTACGTTTTCTTTTCATTTCATATATAATGTAATATGTGTAGACCCCATCCGCTCCATCAAATTTAACATATACAATATATATAATATAATATCGTCTTGTGTGTGGGCCGAATCCAATTAGGTGGTGTAGTATCACATATGTGTGTCCAACTAGTTCCATCCTCGTCTCCTCTTCAACCCGGCCTATCTTTAATAATAATACTTGGGTGCACCGTGCTCACCTTTCTCTCCTATAACAGAGGAAGGATAAGATTTAGTTCTTCCCACTCACATTATTCAAAGATTATCAATTTTTTTCGTATTATTATTTTTTAATTCCCTCAAAACTATCCAACCAAAACCCATCATCTAACAGATCTCATTTGGTTCTTCCTGGGGGTAAAGTTATCGGGTTGGTTCAGTTTTCGAATAGAAAGAAAAGCCCGATCTGATTGGTGCTATTAATTAAGCCAGCCCGACCTAGTTCGATTTTTTTTTTTTCTGTAGGTTCAGTTTCTTCTCAAGAATTAAATCCACATCTAAAATAATCAGTAATTTCTCCATTAACTATTAGGTACCGGTACTCAAAAAAAAAAAAAAAAACTATTTGGTACCGAAATTATTCGCTTCTGATTTATTTCTAATTGTTGTTTCGTTGCCCCCACTAAAAATAGATTAGCTAATTGAGGCAAAATGAGGAACGAAAGAAGAATACACCCTTGTTGATTTTTTAAAGTTCATAGTCATGAGGTCTGGAGAGAAAATTAAGTTCACTTGAGCAAAATATACAAAAACAACTTCATTATTTTGAGTGCCACAACCTTTATGCTCCATTTGTATTTCAAAATCAAATGAATTCTGTTGTTTTGTAGATGGGATCCATGTCGAGTTTTGCAGAATTTCATAGAATCTCCAAGTAAATTAACTATTTCAGCTCCTTATATTTTAATCTAGAATTAATAAATTTAGATTAAAAGACTAAATCAGTAAATAAAACTATTTTCTTTTCCTTTCAAACAAACACCCAAACAAATAAATTTAATTTAATTCATTTCAAATCATTCTGGTTCCAAATATGATAAAAAAATTTAAAATCATTTCTCCAATTTCAAATCACGGAATTTAAAATCATTTATTGAACTTTCTTGACGTCTAACAGGGTGTTACTTTTTATTTATATATTTTTGGGCCAACTTCTGATATGACAAAAAAAAAATTAGCAAAATAGTAACCATGTTTTTTATTTTTCAAATATAGCATTTTTTTCCAAAAAAACAGACGCTCACGTATTAAATGACAACGTTATCCTGCAGACTCAAACCCAAGCCCAGAAAACCTTACGTTTCGATTTCCTCTGATTTTCATATGATATATTATTGATATTCGTGATTGATATACTACTAATATGAGTGTCTGATATACTGCTGATATCATAATCTCATATACACCTAATATGAGTGTGTGATATACTATTGATATATATATTTGCGATATAATATTTATATGTACGTCGACATATTACTGATACGAGTGTTTGATATACCATTGAAATGAGTGTTTGATATATTATTGATGTGATAATCTGATTTACATATGAATTTTGATTTTACTTTAACAGGAGAATGAGTCGGCTCAGTTTAAAAAGTAAAGTCAAAACTCCGCCCTAGACTCGACCACTAAAACTTGCTTCTGGCCCAACCTATAAGCCCAACTCAAAGAGTCAAAATTGAATTGGGCTTCAACTGGTCCTTTAAATCGGATTTGAATGGGTCCATGTGATAAATTATTGTTTTAAAATAAAGCTTTTTGAATATTTGAATTTGTATTTTTATTTGATTATTTCGTACCATTTTTGTTTATTTTTTTAGAAGGTTATCAAAAATTTTTGTTATATCATATTGGTACAACTTGGTCATTTTTTTAATAAATTGTATTATTATATGAACATAAAATAATTTAGAGAATGAAAAATGACAATAAAAAACACCAGTAAATACAAACTAATTATAATATATTATTATATTTGATTGTATTGTCCTGGAGAGTAAAATCAGCCTACCACGTGGACCAATATCAATTGGGTGCTTTCTAATATCGAGTTATCAGTGGATAGTTTATTTTATAAGGCATACTGATCTATAAGCTTGCACCTCTATGTAATGTCTCTTTAGGCTGGATATCGAGCTAAAATATGAAACCAATCATAAATGTGCAACAACCTCTGGAATGTTTGTTAGAGAACGAGCTCTCCTCCAACTCCTATAAATATACACCAACTCTAGACCAGACCTTGGAATGATTTGAACATTAGAGTTTTTGTTTATTGTGTGCAATTTTTCTTGCCTATCTCGCTCTGTGTAGCTAGGTTAGAGAAAACAAGAAGGATGATATAATTCGTTTTTACCACAAAAATGAAAGCTAATACTTGAATTGTCACTCAACAAATTGTCAAACGCTTCTATAATAAAAAATGTGAAATATGAAAATTGAGGATTAAATTTTTATCTAATTTACTAAAATGAAAGCTGGTACTCCAATTATCACTCAACAATTTGGCAAACGCTTCTATAATTAATAATGTGCAATATGAAAATTGAGGATTAAATGAAATCTAATCTGACATATTATAATTCAAATGGTTGGTAATATAATAATGTCTCATCCTACGCGGTAGGTCAAACAATATTCTAATTGAGTCTTAGGGGCACCACAAACGCAAATCTCTCTAGCTTTGTTGACCTGAACTATAGTGGGGAGAGTGATTTACAAAATTTGGCAAGTTAGTTTAGTTAAGCTTTTTTTTTTTTTGTCCTTATTCTTTGAAATAGATTAGTTTTATTGTTCACTTAAAAGAAAAAATCTTTAGTTTTAAACGTTTAATTGTATTTGTTTATTTTGTTTAACGAATAATGAGAAAATTAAAATTTGCTCGGACAACGACGTTATAATCATGGTTATGATGATAAGAGTATCAATATTCCGTACCATGCATTCACTCATCATTAAAAGAATAAAAAATGCCATACATTTAACCTCGAAGAGACAGCAACATTTCCACACCACTATCAATGAACAATCGCAAGAAATGTACTGAAAAAAAACAAACAAAAAAACAATTGCCAGAGAAGAAAGGGTAATTAACCTTCCACTTTTTTCAAGAGCAATAACTGATTACTGACTCTACACCGCACACCCTGTTTTCGTATCATCATATTATCATACAACTGTCTTTTTTAGCGCCATACCATAACTGGCCATCTAACTTTTGTTTCTCTTTTCCCAATATTTTCCAATCACTGCTTTTCAATTTTGAAACTAAACTATACTCTTTTATGTTTTTTTTCTCATTATTATATTATGTTAACAAATTTATATTCCGCCAACGCTGCACTATGCTTCAATAAAACATGCACCATACTCCCCACATTTGTTACTCTCTTGAAAAATAAAAACAAAATTAAACTCTTATCTTTAGATTACGAAACGGACAATAAAAATCATTATATCACGAAACAGACAATAAATGAACGATATTATCAAGACATTATTATGCTAAATCATGATGATTCTTGTTTTCTTATTAAATACTTATCCGTTTCATTTATTATAATCGAGTATTTAGTAAGTGATATATCAAATTTAATACGACAAAAAAGATAATACGACAAAACATATAGCTGCACGTTTGTTAGTTGACATGAATTTTGTCGTTACCACAAAAATATATATATTCCCAATGACAAAACTTCTACTAAAAGGGATCAAAATAAATAAGAATGATTTACAAGAAATGAATTCAAATCTATGATGACTACCTACATAAGAATCAAATTTCCACGTATTTTATTGACAACAAAATATACTAGAATCAGAGTTGTCCGATAAGAATAGTAAAGGTCGGGAGGATATATATATAAAAAAACTAATAATTTTTTTTAGTACAAGAGTGTGGATCAAACTCACACCTGATAATTTTTGAAGGGTTTGAAATATGTCAAAATGTGAATAAAACCCAGCAATTTGTTGAACTAGAAAATGGAATAATTCCTTTGCGAAAAAAAAAAAAAAGAAAATGGAATAATGTGAATAAACGTAATCCTTTGTCAAAAAAAAAAAAAAACAATAATAATAAAGGTAATCCTTCCTCACTCTCCAGGTCCAGGTCCAGGTCGAGTTGTCCTAATTGTATATAATAGACTCGCCCGTATGTGATTGCTCCCGAATTTCAAAACAAGAACCAAAAGTTTCAAAAGCCCGCCGTCCCTTGCACATTCTCCTATAAAATCCATTATTGCAGCGACTAGCCGGCACGATGCGATCATCCAATCCCAATCGTTTCAATCGTCTATTCACACGGCTCTGTGCGTCGGGTCTCCCTCTATCTTCACCTTCCCGTCCTTCCATTTGCACTCCACTCTCATGGCCCAGGTTTCTCAGCTGCCCTGCGACGGAGATGGCATTTGCATGCTCTGCAAGGCCAAGCCTTCGGACCTGGAGACCATCACTTGCAAAACTTGTGTCACCCCCTGGCACGTCGCCTGTCTCTCAAATCCCCCTGAAACCCTTGCATCTACCCTTCAATGGGACTGTCCCGACTGTTCCTCCCCTCCCGGAGATGTTCCGCTTCCTCCCCCCACTGCGCCTTCTAGTCACTTGGTTGCTGCGATTCGAGCCATTGAGGCCGATGCCTTCCTTACTGATCGTCAGAAGGCAAAGAAGCGCCAGGAGCTCCTCACCGGGAACTCTCACTCCGACAAGGATGATCGCGATGCCACCAACCGCAAAAGTCTAATAGGGGACGACGTTTTGGAATTGTTTGACGAGAGATTGAACTGCTCCTTCTGCATGCAGTTACCAGAAAGGCCAGTCACAGTAAGTTCCTCGTCGCATCTTTGTTTCTTCTTTGATCACCCACACCGCCCGCTCTTTTCTTTATGTCCTTGTATTGGTTGCAATCATCTTTTTCCGTGTCTTTAGCTGTCTCTGCTACAACGAATGATGTTTCATCTTCCATCTCATCTATTTTTATTTGTGATTCACTTTCTTTTATCTCTGTAATTTGTAATTTTCATTTTTACAGTCTCACTTCAATTTTCATCTCTTCAATAGCTTGAACTAAATGAAACAAAATGCGATTGTTTATCGTGGCATTCATTTATTTCTTCTGACTTTAGGATTTAACAGATTATTTAATGCGGTTTCCCTTTTTTGTATTAATCGAAGTAATTTTCTGGTATCTAATGCGAAACACTGTCTCTTTTCGTCTCTGCAATTTAACCCATTAAGGCTCGTAATTAGAGTCTTTTTTGCCTTCAATTGCAATTTATCGTTTTTGCCTTGGCCTCAGATAGCGGATAATTCTGTCAATTAATGTCCATATGCGTTTTAGGGTGTTATTAGAATTATCATTAATACCAAAAGCTAAATGAGAGGTATTAATTTATGTTATTGTTATATCACACAAGCAAACCTTCATCAATAAGCTTGGCCCATTAGATTGAAATATGTCGTTGATGTATATTTTGATCATAGGTTATTATGGTAATGTTGATACAAAAAATGAATTTTGTCCCTCAAAGTTGTAAACGACAAATTGTATATGTTATACTCTGTCATTCATTCTTTTAAGTTTTACTCATATATCATATCCTCTCTAATACGTTATGGAAGTTTTGATAATGCTTATGCAAATTTTGGACAGAGCATTTTTTTGTTGATAACTGTCTGGATGTGCTCATCATAGTTAATATGGAGAAAGTACTGCAAATCTTATGTTTTTGATATCTGCTTCCTATAATTTTACGGACTTTTTCTAAATTTGCTGATCCATTTACTTTCAGTTTATTAAAAATTGTGTCTTAATGCTGACCAAATAGAGGCTCAACCATCCAAGTATAAATTAAATTGATAGGTAAGAAAGCACCTGGTAGTAGGATGGGAGTCTGTTTAATTTTTTGCCGTGGTATTGGTTTTGATAATGCAACAAATAGTGTTGTAATATGAGCACAATCATTCAAATATATATATATATATATATATATATATATATAAATCTGTTTTGATAAATTAATGTAGCATTAAACCCTAGTTTATAGGTGACACGAGAATTAATCTAAGAAGATTGATTATGGTTATATAATGCATCAGTCGTGTAATATGAGTTGCAATCAACATTATTGTAACTTGTTTGAGAAGATTATTGGATTCTCATCTTTTGACAAAATGTTGGTTTTTACACTTGAATGTCTAGTATTGATTGTAAAAGTTTGAGATAGTATTGTAGAGGTTTGTAGTTTGAACCTGTTATCTTCGTTTTAATATTTCATGTAAGGTTCATATAGACTGGAGTTGTTTATTCATTTTTGCGATAATGGTGGCTGCAACTGTATATTGTGTGGGTATGTAAATGGGAAACCTTGTTGTTAATTATTGTACAAACGTTATCTACAGCAATATCAATGCCAAATTCACTGTTGAGTCTGTTGGCCAATTTATGTGGAAGAAATTAAAGATGATGCTTTGTGTTAGTGTTTTGTTGGAGAGTTCTCCGTTCATGAAGCAGGTACAGTCAGTGGATCAGTAGCCAGACTTATTCTTGTATTATTTATGTTAATCATAGTAGTAAGTTAATTGAAGCTAATAATGATGCTCAAATTGATATTACTTGTGCCAGATTTGGGTCCTAATTCAAGGAATTTTTCTTAGAATGTTGTGTTTCACTATCTGAAATGCATTATTCTGTTAGAAATAAGTTCGTTCAATCATTGAACATTTCTTTTGTTTTTACCATTGAAGTTCTAATGTTCAACGAATACTTCTTAGAATGTGGTGTGCCAGATTTGTTTTTACCATTGAAGTGCTAGTTTTCGAAGTTGAACCTTTTCAGTTGTATAGTTTAGCCTTGGAATAGAAATGAGACCAATCTTTTGTAAGACTTCTTATTCACAATTATTAACTCAATTTTTTGAGGCATGATGTTTCTATCTGCCCAGGTTATTTTGGTGCATATGTTTGTTTATATCTCCTATAATCTTGTTTAGTCAATCTGTCAATAACTTGAAAATTTGTAATTGATTTGTTAAGTCTTTCCTTTTGTTAATACGATGTTTTGATGAGTAGTTAATTGCCAAACCCTTGTTGATTTGATTCCTATTGGATTTTATCTTTGAAATTATAGTATTATTGCCGACTACTTTAGGCATCTTGTTCACGTGAAAGTATAATATTAGGGGATCATCTTTGTCTATCAATTTGATAAATTTAGTTTATACTAATGAGAACATGGCCATGTCGTTATCCAGACTCCATGTGGCCACAATTTCTGCTTAAAATGTTTCCAGAAGTGGATTGGACAAGGAAAGAATACTTGTGCAAAGTGCCGTTGTGTGATTCCCTCCAAAATGGCTAGCCAGCCCCGTATTAATTCTACCCTTGTAGTGGCCATTCGTATGGCTAAAATGTCAAAATCAATTGTTTCTGGAGGACCTCAGAAGGTTTATCATTTCGTCCACAATCAGAATAGACCAGATAAAGCCTATACCACTGACCGTGCACAGAAGAAGGGAAAGGCTAATGCTGCAAGTGGAAAGATATTTGTTACAATTCCATCTGATCATTTTGGTCCTATTCCTGCTGAAAACGACCCAGAGAGAAACCAGGGTGTGCTTGTTGGTGAATGCTGGGAGGATAGGCTAGAATGTCGTCAATGGGGTGCTCACTTTCCACATGTTGCAGGTATAGCGGGGCAGTCAAGTAATGGTGCACAATCAGTGGTTCTTTCTGGTGGCTACCAGGATGATGAAGATCATGGGGAATGGTTCCTTTACACTGGAAGGTTCTTGTCTCCGTACTTTATTCATTTGTTCCATCCCTGTCTTTGTTGTTGGGTATGAAATCTGTCCTTGTTTTTCCCCAGTTCTGCTAACTTTTAACAAGCCAGGTAATCAGATGGCTTGTTCTTGCATTAGATAAACTGATGATGGACTATTCAATTCATTTTCGTTGTTTAGTACCATTCACTTATTGTTGCTGGCTTTCTTTTCCATTATATATTTCCTTCCATTATATTGCTTGCTTATAGCTTCTGAAGATTTTGAGCTGTTTGGTACAGGGTAAATTTGGAGTTTATTTGTTCATTACCTTAATAACTTTTCTTCTTTTTTACATTATTCGGTCATTATGCATGATAAACCATTATTTTTGTTGGTTTTTCATTGGAATTATATTGCAGTGGGGGTCGAGACCTTAGTGGGAACAAGCGTACGAGCAAGGATCAGTCCTTTGACCAGAAATTTGAAAAATCAAACAAAGCCCTACAAGTTAGTTGCTTGAAAGGTTATCCTGTTAGGGTTGTTAGGTAGGTGGATACAAATTAATACTTGATCTCTGTGCTTTCTGAGTTTTATATTTCAATAGATGTACTTTGTTCTTTTGTAGCCCATTTACTTATTTTGAACCTGTATTCTTATAGCATATCTCTCCCTTTGAAGACAGTGCCAGAACCTGGCTTACTGTGCCGTAGGTCTCTTGATTATTCAATTTCTACATAATTTTTATGCCTGCCCTTCAGTTCGCTCTTTCAACTAGCAAGAGAGTTTGTGACTCAGAATTTAAGATAGGGCGAGGAATTATTTGACTTTTCTACTCATATGGAACTTGAAAAACTCATGGTTTAAAATGGTCTCATTGATTTTATGTGCTTTGTGTGATTATAGTTGAACTTTTCATTTTGAAACTAGAGAAATGCAGTAAAATTTCTGTTTTGGTGGAGCCTGTTAAATGTGTTTTTCAATATTAGGTAGAGGTACGGGGAAGTCAGAAAACTTTAGCTATTTTATCTGTTATCTGTTACTTGTCAAAACTGCGCCTTTTTTTTTATGCCAAATAAGAAGCTTCTTGTATCTTTTGTTGTGGTTGCATTACAATTGGACATGCCTTGGAAAAACTAGCGTTACTTTTGGCTTCTTTATGTTGTATGTTTGAGTACGTTTCAATTCCAACCTGCGATCTGAAGTTTATTAACGGCATATATTAACATTCTTGATAACAGATCTCACAAAGAAAAGCGTTCTTCATATGCTCCAGAGAAGGGGTTGCGGTATGATGGGATTTATAGGATTGAGAAGTGTTGGCGTAAAGTTGGAATTCAGGTATTGAAGCTATTTTTTTCTTTCCCAACCTGCCATCTGCCGAACAGATTATTGATTCAATGTGTATCTTGAAACTAGGGCTTTAAGGTATGTCGGTATTTATTTGTTAGATGCGACAATGATCCTGCTCCATGGACAAGGTTTGTGTTTTCTGATCATCTAATTGTTTCAACTTCCCAAATGGTAATTTGAAGTCTCCGGCTTATGGCTCCAAGGCCTTTTCCTTCATTAGACAAACACTCAACTAGTTTTTAACTGCAGCGACGAACATGGAGATCGACCTAGAGCATTACCTGCAATTCCAGAGTTGAAAAAAGCGACAGATATTACGGAGAGAAAGGAAGGTCCATCATGGGACTTTGATGTGAGTATTCTCTAATTATGTGCCACTTGTGAGGCATCTCCTTTTCATAACGGAACAAGCATATCTTTGGCTTCTGTTCCTTTGTTTCTAATAAAACAAATTCATAAGAAGAAAATAATGAGCTTTCTATGAGTTCAGGGTGTTGGTGGTTTTAGATGATATTGGAATGGGGAAAAGTGTTTTTAGCTAATCAGAAGTAATTAACTTTTTTTTTAAATACTATTTAAAGATGTTTTTCAAAATTATGAAATTATTTTAATATATTTAGTTTGTGTTTCTTCTAAATGTGTAACACATTTTTAGTTAAAAACACTTCTATCATAAGAGCATCTCAAACTCGCCAGAACTAGAAGTTCATTTAGTCATGTCATAACATCTTCACTTTTCATTTGTTTTATGTCATAATTTTATGTTCCGTTTCTATCTGGCCACCATTGTTTCTCATCCCCAGTTCTAACTTCTATTTGATGATATCAGTCTCCTATCATCCTCCACCCACATGAACACGACCTTTGGTCTCTCTTCTCTCTCTCTCTCTCTCTACCTAACATCTTCTGTTTTCCTGGGCTATTACAAATAGACACCCAATTATTTTGATTTCAATTGTTTAATTTATTGAAGTTTCTTTATTTCTTATTCTTAAATATTATTAAATTTGTTTAATTATCATTTATTTGTTACTCTTCATTTTTTTAAAAAAATGTTTTTGAAATATTAACCAAACTAAAGAAATAACAACAAATATATTCATGTTTTTTTTAAAACAAAACTAAAATTCCAATTTTGAACTTTAATTTTACTTTGGGACATGAATTGTATCAAACTTCATAAACACTTGACAAATATTTTTTCAACTATTTTAATGCATATTACATATTTTTACATTATATCCACTAAATTTGATATGTTTTTACATTGTGTCTTAGAAATTTTCTTTGAGCTATATGAAAAAAGAACAAAGAATAGTTATCAATAAATACTTTTTTTTTTTTCTCGAGGAACAAAAAACAAAAATAATTAACAAACATATTCTTTATTTTTAGTTATACAAAAATTAGAAATAAGAAATAGGAAACAAAATACTAGGAATGAAAACTAGAAACAAGAATGTTATCAAATGAGGTCTAAAATACTTGTCCTATTGTGAACACCAGTTTTGAGGTATAAATGAGGTTATTTCTCCTCGCATTCATTTTCTTTGAACTCTAGAAGGATTTGCCATCTTTTAAAAAAATGATTGTAATTTGCTTTAAGGTATTGGTGTATTTAAAAAAACAAATTGTTATGTTATTTTCATTGATCTTTTAACATTATTTTCTTTTTTATTGTTTTTAATTTTAAAAACTGTTAAAAAATATATCTTTAATAAACAAGTATTTTGTGAAAACATGTTTTATTAATATTTGTTTGTAAAAATAAAATGGACATTTGTATGTAAACATAACTTCCTAGTAGGCCTTTAATTTCTGGGACACTTTCAATTTCTGAAAATACAATTATACATCTTATATGTTATTTCCTTAAGTTCTTTTTTCCTTTTTTTGAAATAATTATTTCCTTGAAGCTTGATACTTAATCACAATACATAACGATTATTGTGTGCCATCCTGAGCATAAGTCAATTGGTTTAGGCATATAGCTTTTGACTAAAAAGTTAGAAATTTGAATCTCTACCTCGCATATTAAACTAAATGAAGAACATTCATATCTATAATTCAAGTTTATTATTGTTTTGAAAAGGTATGATTTCACTATGTGTACTTGTATATTTTGTTTGGAGTATCATTGTTCATTTGAATCTCTAGCTTGTGAAATTGAAATTTGCAATTATTTTACATTTGCCTGGTTTAGTCTTAGTTCTTTTAAGTGTGGTTATAGCTTCTTGCAGGATAAAATGTTTTTACCACTATTGTTTTGGTTTACCGACAATTTTCGTAATTTTATCTAAGCTATCGAGTAAATTAAGTGTTGTGTAGTAAAGATATGAGCCATCTGCAAGTTTATTTTAGGAGAAAGATAGTCGGTGGAAGTGGAGCAAACCTCCACCGACGAGTAAGAAACCAGTTGAAACCGAAGATTCAGCTTCTGGGAAGAGGTCAAGGAGAAAAGTTAGGCAATCGCAGAATATGAGCGTTAGAGAAAAGTTACTGAAAGGTTGCGTTCATAATATTGAATCAAGTCGTTAAGAAATAAAGGCGGTTTGGTGTTAAGCTTTTTAATATTTTTCCATTGGCTACATATTGGTGTATATACAGAGTTTAGCTGCCTTATTTGCCGGGAGGTGATGACTCTGCCGATCACTACGCCTTGTGCGCATAACTTTTGCAAGTCATGCTTGGAAGGTGCTTTTGTGGGCAAGACGTTCTTGAGAGAGAGAAGCAGTGGTGGGCGAGCTCTTAGATCTCAAAAAAACGTCATGACTTGTCCTTGTTGCCCGACAGATATATCTGATTTTCTACAGAATCTTCAGGTAATAAACTAAGAAAGATTATTTTTGTTTTAGTATGCAGAAAATTGTTCCTTTTTCTGAGATGGGGAGTTGGTATTAATAGGTAAATAGAGAGTTGTTGGATGTGATCGAGTCGTTGAAGAGTAAGATTGAAGAAGGGGATACGTCGGAGAAGCTGTGTGAAGAAGGGACAGACGGGGAAGAGGAGGGAAAAGAGTGCAGTAGTCCTGTGGGTGTGGAAACAAGAAAGCGAGCAAAGGTGGTGGCTGATGGTGGGGAGGAGAATGGCGTGGGCGGTGATGGAGACGATTCGCCCTCAAGCCCCCTCCACGTTGATGATTTGGAGTGAACGCAAGTGTTGGTTGGGCCAATTGGGCTTTTTTTGATGGGCTTGGGTAGCAGCATAATTTTGGGTAAGATGTGCGTCTCCTGTCATTTGATCTGAAGACGATATCAGGTGGCAATGCTTTTTTAATTCGAGACGCTAGACAAACACAGACACAGTTTTATCATTTTGTTTTCCGGAACTTGTGTAAATGGGTCAGTTGTAAGTTGTAATACACAGCGGCGGTCATCATGGGTGGGTTGGAATGTACTTGCAATACACAGCGAATGTAGTTGTTATGAGGGGTCATTCCCGTTCCAACTGATGGATTCTCTTGGTCTTGATTTTGGTTTGAACATTTGGAGAAAGGTGCCGAAAGTCATGGTTCACTAATCATGGGCCGTAAACGTTGACAATTGAGCCGAAAGACCCGAGTACCACTCGTCGGCCGCTCTATTATTTTATTTTTGAAAGAAACCCATTTAATCTCCCAATGTTTTCCGTCCTGTAATTTTATCACAACTTTAATTTGTCTCGGAATCAATTACTAACTTCCTTCTGGTTTTGTGATTTATATTTAGCAGTAAGATCAGTTGTTAGGAGTGCTAATATCTGATAATTTATTATTTTTTGGAACTAAAAGCAAATTCATGAAGGTTATAGCTACAGTATCATGTACCATTGCAGAAAAGATAAAACTTGGCTTCTTCACTAGTAAGGAGAACTCGTCTTTATCACTATTGAATATTTAACAACTAAGAGTGAGAAATGTAAAAATAAAAATTTATTTTAAAATTAATGAGTGGTCAAATATTAAGGGTGGTAAGAATAAAATTGTTCCTTAACGGTGAGTAGTTAAGTTTTATTCTTGTAGAAATACGTGGAGTTTAGTCTTCTTTCCATTATAATGATAAAAAAAAGTAGGTAAAGTGTAGACTTTGGTTGTTCCTGTGAAAGGAGCTTAAATTGCAAGGTGTGAAACAAACTTTAATTTAAGTCCAGCACACACGGCAACTGGAAGTACGTCTGAAAGCGGGAGTTGGTAGGCGGGATTCAGCCGAATTGGATGACCCTTTGGTTGGAGCGCTCCCCACAAACCACATTATCCTTTTCCATCCACTTCCTCTCTACTCTTGTGTATACTGTTGTTTGCTCATATCCAACTTCCAAGGGCCAACTTCGGTTAGCATCTGTCTTGTTATTAAGGGCCAAAAGTGATCAAATTTTGGAATCTATAAAGTTTTTTTCTTCTTCCGACTCCCGAGACAACTTTAGGTTAAATATATATCTTGTGCTTAATGATATAAAACTAAATTGTGCTTTCTTTGTATCATTGAGATAAGATAATATATTCTCCATCAAAAATTCATGGGTTCGAATCCCAACTCTACAAGTTGTTGTATTAAAAAAATTAAAAATAGAAATAACAAGCATGAAATAATTATCAAACATATTTTATTTATTATTTTTTTTCAAGATACAAGAAACATAAAATAGTCACCAAATAATTTTTTGTTTCTAGTTCTAAAAAAACTAAAAACAAAAAATAAGAAGGGAGAACGTTACCAAACAGGGTCTAAATATCTTCTAAACTTCTACTCTACACATTGACATTACAGTAGCTACTTTTTCCATCAATATCGCCAATGCCCTGGAATTCAAAATTCCAATAATGTTAGGATTATTGAAGTCATAATTTTCATATCTGTAGAAGTGCGAGATATGCAGCTACCATATTTAACAAGAGAAGAATGTGTTAAATTATTAAGTTAGATAAAGTACGAAGTGGGTTCTATTCGCATGACCTTATATGGAAGCTAGATTTTAAATGTCGATGTCGATGGATATCTCTTGAAAGACTATAAAAATAAGAAGTTTTCATCAAATAAGCATTATACTAGTTAAATAAGTTTAAAATGATGCATACTAATATTATTATGTGATATTTTGTTGTAATATTACGGAAATATTCGATTTACTTGTTAGGTTGATGTTGAACCCATTGGATACATATGGATGTCGATGGAAATGTTGAGACGTTGAAAAATGAAAAGAAAAGACGCGGACAACAATGGGATAGAGAGTAGAATCAGTTGGGGGGTGCAGCATCTTGTTCCTGTTCCTGTTCGTGATCCTGATGAGAAGAATTAAAAGTGGGAGGAGGAGCGTTGAAGAAGAGGTTGTGAGGGTGAGGAGGAGGAGCGTTGAAGAAGAAGTTGTGAGGCTGAGGCTGAAGCCTCTCTGGGAAATTGAGCTTTGCTTTGGTTCCTTTGAAGCTGAGGGCAGCTTGGTCGTAAGCAAGTGCGGCAGCCTCGGCAGTGTCGAAAGTCCCCAGCCAAACTCTAGCTGCCTTTTTCGGATCACGGATCTCGGCCGCCCACTTGCCCCACGGTCTCTGCCTTACTCCACGATAGTGTCTTCTTCTGCTGCAGCTTCCGCCGCTACCTGAAATCATTAATTAATTAATTATACATATATATATATATAAATCAAGTATCCTATATGCCTATGCCTACGCCTGCCTTGTTGATCATTATCTTCATGTGGCTGCGGTTGTGGTGGTTGCGGTTGTGAAGTTGTATGATCTGAAGGGGTTCGGTTGGATTTGATGACTTCAGCTAGGGCACACACCATGGCCGACATGTCGTGTTGAGATCTAGCCGAGTACATCGGAAACAACGCCTTCTCTTCCTCCGATTCATCATCCGAACATACCGTTCTCTTCCCATGCATTTGTTTTCCAATCGGAGCCCTAATTCAAACGTCAAACTTCAAACCTTCAAACTCCCACTTAGCTTCCACCAACACCATATATCATTCATACTTCTACTTCATATCCTCTCTCTCTCTCTATATATACCAATTTTCTACCTACTCCCGCTCCCCCCTCACATCCCAACTTTAACTTTTTAAAACTTTTAACTCCATAATTTTTGCAAATACTATATCTTGCTCCGTACCTAATTGTGTATTGGACAAACTGTTGGATTTTCAAGGAGAATGCCCAATTAAAGGGCCTAGAATAACGAATGAAATATATTCAACTTTATTCGCTGTCTTTGAACTTGATAGTAAATCCTCAGCACGTATACGGCTATATTACCGATGACCCAAATTTTTAGAATATTTCTCAATTTATGTGTCAGGGTCTGTTGGATTATACGATTTGAAGCTACTTTGACCCTTTTTCATGTCCAAAACTACAATCCTGTCACCCTTTGTACTTTAATGAACAGGTCGTTTCACCCTAAATAAGCTATTTTTCTCAACTTTCAACCCCATTCATAAGTGAAAATTTTCATAATTTTCAATATATGCATCAATTAATTTTTTGCAACATTAGAGAGTAATTGCATCAGAATGAATATATGCATGTCACCGTGGCAATGTGTTATTGTGCACAAAAATTTAATACTGTTAAAAGTTGAACACTGACAAAAGTACTTATCGCAGTAATTACATTAACGCCATTGTTTGGGGAAGAAAATACCCTGGATACGTGGAGGACCCCTATTGGTGCTCCAAGATGACTCATGAGTCATGCCCAACTCGAACCGCCGAGATCACCACCACTAGTGTTGACAGATGCTAAGTATGAGGGCCGAGGTGAACCTGGCCGAGGTCCGACCTACCAGGAAGCTCGGTGGGGGCCGATATGAACTACTGTCAGCGGCGTGATTATCGGGTGTAACCGACGGCCCCGAGATTACCGGGTGAAACCGTCGTGAGAGTAGCGGGACTACCACCCATAAGTAGAGGGCCTCACTCCACGATCAGGTACGATGATTTCTGACCTCGAACTAGACTGGGAATCCGACCTATACTGACTTGATCGTCGGAGTGCTCACCTTTTTGTGCAGGTCCGCCCAAGTATTCAGATCGGTCCGGAGGCCGAGTTCGAGCTGCAACCAAAAGTACACTGTTGTGCATATCCTTGCATAAACAGCCATTAACAAAGATTTTAACGTCAATGTTTGGCTTATAACCTCGGGTATTATAGATATTGTTTGTGCACGAATTGTACTTAACAAACGATCACACGAAATCCTCTTTGTTACCTGGAGGGACCTGCAAGGTACTTCTCGTTAGGATTCACTTACCCCGCCTGTTGGAATAATTGCTGGATAAGTAAATTTCCTCGGATCACGGGACTCTTCCGAAATTACGCTCGTAGTTGGCAGTATGGAGATGACGTTTTCTGACGTTAGCTCAAAAGTCTTCCACTTTTCCACTCTAGCGATGTAACACGTGGCAATTGACTTTTATCCCCTACCATCGATATAATATTTAGAAAATAATTGTAAGTAAAATGATTTTGAGAATTAATTAATTAATTACAATTACTTTGATAGTAGTTATCAAAATTAATAATTATTCATTTACATAATATCATTGGCCATTTTGGCCTTGATATTGGTGATGTATAAACATTATGTTCGTAATGTTGCATGTTGTTCTATCGGAAAGGGTATTATATTTGGAAGGGAGAAAAGGACATGGGCATTATTGGTAGTCTTCATTTCCAAGAATTCGTGACGATGAAGCTTTAATGTCGTGGTTCTTTCATTTAAAATGATGTATTCATAACCGTCAATTGGTCCAAGGTTCAAAAAGAGCGGAGGAAATTCAAAAAGAATTTTAGAGGGAATGGATTCAAGTTAGGTTACCTAGTTAATTTTCGAATAGAATAGTATCATTCATTTCTTAGTAAATTTTGCATTCAAAAAATGATGAGAATTAATGAATAAATGTTTTTCCATGAATACACCCTTGAAATTCCGACCCAAGCTTAGAAACAAACATAAACAATGAAATAGCAAACGGAGAAAACAAAAATAACAGCAAAAGATAATGTTTTGTTTCGGCTGCCTTTACCCTTTAAGATTCAGGCATGTCCTGATGTTCAGCATTCTATTCATCGAATCAGCAAATAGAGTTCCAATGCACATGATATGAAAAGAAGAAATCTTTCTGATATTGCTTTCAATTCTTCTCTCGAATTAAGAGTAGAAGATATGGTATCACCTATCATACTCTCCAGAATAGCAAAAGGCTCCTGGCACAACTAAGCCGACAATCACTCTCGAGTAAACTTCCATCCCCCGTGGAAAAACGCCAACCATTGAACTCATATACGTATACCAGCTGCATTGGCATGAACACTGAATTGCAAACTAAAGTTTCTAAGCTCAGTGCAGTGTCGTACAACTGCCCATTCAGTGCAACTTGACTGGGATAGCGATGACAGCACAAATAAATGATCCAATATCTAGGGACAATTGTTCGGTACCATGTACTTGATCATGAATTTGGTTGAACATCTCTGCTTCGAACATAGGTCAGAAACTGATGAGGTATTTCTGCTAGCAGTGCTTGAACAACAGAAATTCCTCCACCTATAAGCAAAGTGTTAGCTATAAGCACAACGGTAGTTCTCCACACTTCACATCAAAATCAGGTTCCAATTTGATCTGATAGAATCACTCACCCTGTACGTCCCGAAATGGAACAAACTGGACTATATCACGTGAAGCCACACGTCCAGTTGTACTTTCAAGTCTCTCTCCCTTGTCCGCATCTAAAACCTGCGTACAGTTAGAACAGAATTAGCTCTAATACAATTTGAAGTTTGAAAAGATGCCTAAGAATCCAGTAAAATTACCAAGAGGGTTGCATCTCTGATTTAACGATTTTGGATATTGGAAATAAAGTACACGTATAACAAAAAAAAAATAGAAAAAATCTGATCTAACTTGGAACATTTTCTAGGTTAAAGAAAGGAAACAGGTAAGATGAATAAGACAATTGTGATCTCAAAAAAAAAAAAACAACAAAAATAGAAACAAGCAAACACCGAGCTAGTTAAAATTAATTTCCCTGTCTTTTTCGTGCCACCAAGTAGCTACCAACCAATGGTGCTCATTGCTGTACACATATCAGTTGAGAAGGGGCATATAAATAAATTAGATACCTCCATCTCTTTAAAGTCAGCTCCACCAACTCCAACAATGAGAATAGACAGTGGCAGATCAGATGCCTTGACGAGAGCATCTTTAGTTTCTTGGAGATCTGTTACCACTCCATCCTACAAATGATTGAGCATCATCAGAAAGAAAACCTTGATGCTTGTACGGGGGATATTTCAACATCCACCGGAAAAATAAGTATGAGCAACATGCCATCATGGGAAGGAATAATGGGCAAACTAGGATAAAGATGTTATTCATAATGCAAGAAGCGTGCAGAAAAAGGGCTATTTGCGGTGACAACAAAATTATCATCCAAAATAACAACATGCAACTGGTTGTTAGCTCTTACAGTGATTATTAGCAAAACAAAGTACTTCCGCCCACCATCTGCGAGAGACTGACTGGCAATTAACGCAGCATTGTTAATCACAGGCCCAAAAAGAGTTGGTCCTGCAAGAGATACATTATGGAGCGCACTTGTATATGCCATCAAAATTCCTTGAGTTCCTTCAACCTAAAAGATAACTTACAATTGTTTAACACAGAAGCATGCTGAATTTGGCAACATTATTACTAAGAGAACAGAAAGTGAATTTGTATTATGCAATCGATCCACCTCACAGTAGTGACTACTTCCATTTAGGTTGAAACAATGAGAGACTGGACCGTCAATTGGTCGTGCTCCAAAACCCCAAGCAGGAAAGCGTTTATCCGAGTCATAAAACTGCAACACCTCTCCAACTTCTAAGATTGCCTGAAATAGTCAATAGAGTAGGTCACAATGAAATAGGATCATAAAAACTTGTAGAGCTTTATAACAGGGGTCCATTTCTCACTCTCTGATATGCATTTGGCCGTCCTGAAGGATCAATGAAATGCAAGGAATCAGGAAGGCGAGGGTTTCCATTTGAAGCTGAAAGACAACAACGGAAGCCACAGTCAACAGCAAGTTCAGTTCAGCCAGCTGAGGGGAAGGTGATAAGTTAAATTCCAGGGCAAGCAAATTGCTAAAAACTAAGATGACTACTCGATACATGTAGAAAAAGCACGCTTTAGAGAACACTCCCACCAGCGAGCCATCTGACAAACTCAGTAACTAATAAATTGGAGAATAAAAATTTATATTAGTACAGAATTATAAATTTATTGTAAAAGGTAACCAACTACCTGTGAAATCAACAGCCACCATGAAGTTCATTTCATAGCCACCGGCCAAGTAATCCAGGAAAGTTTGTTGGACGCTCTCGGAGAATTTGTCCACAAATAACTGGCTTTTTAGTATCTGCAGTGAAATCAAAACACATAAATAAAATAATGACTGTAAAAACAAAGAAGAAAAACAACTCAAAGGATATCATTAGGAGTTCTATTCAAGACTTTGTTATGGTAATCGTGTCCAGCAGCAGAAAGTAAGAATAGGTTGTCCCCCTCCCCACTTAAATAAAGCTTTTCCAACTCCACCAGCGACTTTTGAACTTTTCTGATGAGATATAGAAAAGGTAACAATGAAATACATGTACTAAAAAAATCATGAAAAATAGAAAGAGCAAAGGTATTTACCCAATCAATTCGTGCTTCCCATTGCTGTTGAAGTTAAAACACTCTATAATCAAGGGGCTGTCCTGCAATTAAATACAAAGATCAACAAGAGAGCAGAAAATCAGATGCTCTCTATTAGCCATACCTATTTAATTCCTTAGGAGAAAAATATGATCTGCACTCTATAGATCAGAATGATAAAAACCTCAACCTTGAACTACCAATATGATTCTTGAGTTGTAAAGCACATGATGCACCAACTTACAGAAAAATGAACTGTAAAAGATTTCGTAGATGAAATACAAAAGCACATAATAGGATTTGTAGCATTGCATAACAACTAACTTTACAACATGGTCCATAGTAGATTTTGTGTGTGTGTGGGTTGGGGGGGAGGGGAGGGGGGTTGGGTGTAGAGTGTCCTGAGGTATGTTGTACCTTGCTTCCCACTTGTTGCATATTCAAGAATACAGGCTTCCATGTAGGATTCAAGTCATTCTTTATGACTTCGGTTTTGCAAACTGGAATTGAGCTCTTACTCTCCACAGTTTTTGAGATAACCAGAAAAGGGTCCTATACCATGAATCAGGAAATGCAACAAACATAATTCACATTCCTTGTACAAATATCAAAAGGCAATGAATTAACATCTCAACACCGCATACAATTCTTGAGAAGAGATCCTTGTGTTCCAAGTCTGAACACCTTAATATCATCTCTGTTGTGGTCTTTGAGCTAACACACTCCTCAGCATGAACAGTAAGTTTCCCACAGTGGCGTGGATGAGTAGAGCTGGTAGACTCTTCTCTATATATAAGATCCAAAGTAAGTGAGCTGTCTGCTTTGGTAACTATCTGCAAGACAGAAAGGGCTAGTGACGATCATAATCCGAATTCACTCGACTAAATAATTCACCTTAGATTGTGAATTGAAGAATGGAAAGCATACTGAAAATCCATTAACCACATTTCAGCACAACATTCTCATCATAAGTTAATACTCGGCATGATAGAACATGCAATTTAAACTACATGCATACCTCAGATAGTACACAAGTTGCTTCACCAAGATATTGCTGTTCATCTAGCTTCAGCATCTGCATCATTCATATTCTCCACCATTAACGGAATCTCAAGTATATAATTACTGTAGTAAGCACAATGCTTTTATATCAATACGTTTGAGTAAACTAACATCAATAAAACATATGATACAGTTGGCATTGGGCATTGAGGAACAAGCAACAAACCTGTGGGACAATTTTGAACCAGACTACCAAAATTGTAACTAAAGGTTTTATTTCAAGTCCTCCTTGAATTGAGAGTTAAAAAGGTGCAATAAAATTTTCTAATTTTCTCTTCCATATCTACAAGGATTATAGATAATAGACCATCTACATATTAGTTGCATCTTTTTCCATCTCATAGAAAGTTAATAATAATTAACGAATCAAGTAAGGGTTGCTGGTAAATAGTCAATAACTGATATATCCAATCTCCGAAGAGATGAATATAATAGCTGGTGTATGGAAAATAAGACACGGAAAAAAAATAGAAACAGAGCCAAATATCACATGTCACACCCTTCAGTATTGAGACTGGTAATAGTGGATCTAATATTATGTGTTTAATAGTAGATCTCTAATCAAAATTTAACTTGATTGGCACAAAGGGTTATTTTTAATCATACAAATTGCCGTGGATGCCTACCTTTACTCCTAGGTTGTGATATTGAGTATCGACGTCATATACAAAGAACCTGTAATAAGATATCAATACCTTAAATATAGCAGCACTGGTAACATGCACATCGGGTGAACTAGATATAGCAAAATGACCATTTAAACTTACACGAAAGTTTGCACAACCTCAAATTGATAGGTAATATTAAGCTTATGGATCCATTTTGGATTTAATGAATTTTGAACTACTTCCGTGCGGTCAAGCTCTTCTAGTGTTCCGTCCCTTCCTTTTGTGTAGATAACCACCATTGGATCACTCTGAGGAAAACAGAACTTATTAGAGGCTAAGATTTCTTGGGGAAAAAATGGTACTGAAAGATGGATGGATATTTACACTATCATTAATACATCCAAAGTTGGGTTCAAACCAAGCTTGGGAAAAACACGACTTCCAAGCAAATTAAAATACATAAAACATGTTCAAATCAGCGACTTCGTTATAGTTTTTCACTCAGCCTAGCGATGAAAGTACTACAGCGACTTCGAAAACTCTGGCATAAGGATGTCTAATTCATTAATTTTATTATTTCAAAGGAAATTAATGCCTGCATATTGCATGAAAAGCATTATCAACATGGACAGTCTTTCGAGGTCCGTCAAAAGGATACCAACCTTGGATAATATATCACGATCGCGCAAGTTAGATGCAGAGAATGAGAGCTGCAAGTAGAAAAGGAGATGAAATAGGAGGATGAAAGTAGTTAGATGACTTAAAATTTTATGAAATTAAGAATAAGCAGCAAGAGAGGAAGCAAACATGACTACATTTGCAGACGAAATCTAAAACCAAACCAAGGGCGATGGAGTGGTTGTAATGCAAACCAAATAATTGAACTCCAATAGAGAATAAGAACCAATTAGGAATAGTAACAGAGTAGAAAAGGCATGGCGCAGAAATAATTATGGGAAGCGGTAGGGATTAATTGAAAGAAGCAGAAAGGGGAAAAAGGAATGAGGGGGAAGAGAACCTCGATCTGAGAATAGAGGCCACGATAGCCTCGAGACAACAAGAAACAATCTACGGCGACGTTAGAAGTATCATTTTGCGAGAAGGCAGTACCGCCAACGGCAGAGCGGCCAACGGCGTCGTCGGAGAAGCAGTTACCCATAGTCCGAAAGTAAGAGCTGAAAGCTGCCTCCAGGCTCCAAGTCCTACTGGAGCTCTAAAATTGAGCACGTAACAAAAGGCAAAAAGGAAAGTAAAATCAAGGAATATGTAATGTTGGGTTCAAGTTCAAGTTCAACTCTCAGCCCTCAGGGGAAGAAAGGAAGTAAAAACGAGGGCCTGAAATTTCAACTAGTTACGAGCCATTTTCATAATTCTCCAGCTCGCAAAGGCAAATATAAGCTTGTGGGGGCTCTACTGCGCAAAATGGGTATTACCAAGTCAACGAAGACGTGGACTTGACAGATGACCAATGGGCATGGGAAATAAAAGGAAACACATTCGTAGGCAGTGGGAAGCCCAACTCCCCTTCTTTCAAATCAAACTTCAAAGCGAAAGAACCAGCGGTTGAAGCTTCCCTAACTTGATCTTAGGAATTAGGACCAATGGCGACACAGGCAAGGAAAAGACCAGCACAGCACAGCAGACACGCCAAAAATAAAGCGAACGCTCAATTTTGCTTGTCTGCTGCTTAAGTGGCAAACATAGCCTCCCATACCATACCAGACTTGTTTGCGACTTTATTTAGCTTTTCAGAAAAAGGAAATGCACCATTACTTTGCTTGCCACCATTTACTTACCCAAGCAAGCATTCCGCTTTCCATATTAACACCACAAATAAATAATCACAACGGAGGAAGGCGGAACCCTTCTGACCATCTTTCACCCGTATTCGTGTGTTAAAAACTACACCTTCTCTTCAAAGCAAGAATTTGATGTGCAGCTTCAAGTATCAAAACTGGTAACAATAGCCTCCAACTCGATTGAAATAGCCTAGCCCCCTTGCCTTTTGCAGTGGAATCAACATACTCAACAAGGCCCGGGAGGTCAACCATAGGAGTAAGGGCGCAATGAAAATTATCTGCCATTGATGGTGATGGTGATTGGTGTATGAACTTAGAACTCGGAGACTTCGGGCGTATTTGAAAGTGATTTTCGCATAATCACTTTCTTTGCCATTGATCATGCTTGGTAAATTAGAAAATTAATTTTAAGAGAATTTAAAATCACTGTAAAAGTATCACTTAGATGATGATTTTGGAAAATCAATCGTATTCAAATCTCTTTTTCAAAATCACTAATTCTACCATCACTCCCAAACACACCCTTACTCTCAACAACTCTAAAGTCAAAACGTGGACTTTTGGTCAACACTACCTACTGAAACATAATACATATTAAAAGATAAGAAGGCGACCAAAGAGGCATGGGGCCATACAATATAAGTTCGTCACAGAAGCCATGTGCCCACTAAAAGAATGAAACATCTGAACCTATGCACAGTTCGTAGAAAATTCATGTAGGACAACAAGATCAACAAATTTACATATCCCCAGAATAACACCAGGTCACAAGCTGCAACTTCGTCAGGTCTTCTTGGTTTGTCATCAGATTGTAATGTCGTCACAACCAGATTACTATCCACTGCACCCTTGCCGCATATCTTCCAACTAACTCAAACACATTTTCATGCTTCAACACTTAGATGTATCAGAACTACCTCTTGATAAGTTCCTCTGAGAAAGTAAAAAAGATGTCCAACAACGCAAGATTACCTCTGATAGTAGTTACAGTAGCATCAGTAACTTCAACGTGGAATATCTATACCATTTTGTGTAATCCAATGTTCAGGTCAGATGAAATGGAAATCAGAAGAGGAAGAGAATGGAGCCAAACAGCTTTAAAGACACGTTTCTGATGAGCTTTAATTGAACAAGATGGCATGTGAGAATTATATCTGATATCAAAAACATGAATTACAGGATCAGCTGAACCAGATGTTAGGTGCAAACCATCAGGAGACCACGCCTGGTTTATCAGAGCTGATTGAGATTCACTGCTTTCTTGCTTCCACCCAAAACCGTGGACTTCTTTCTGTTTTGACCTAATGTCAAACAGCCGAAGTTGCTTTTCTGGACTCCTGCATGTAAGACAGTAAAAACACCATTGAATGTTTTACAAACCAATGTCTCACGCACAGAAGTAGTTAGTCCAGTGGCCAAAATTTAAAACAAGTTCCTATTACTTGCCTATTAACGTTGAACTTCTCATTTAGAAATCAAATTTCTCAATGATAATGTATTTATATTTTAATAAGCAAGAAAAATATCAAGCTATGGGTTTGTTTTTAAATATATAAAACACTTGCAGATAACAATAACTAAAAACCTTGTCAATAAATAGGTGCTTCTCACCCTGTTTGGACCATGAACAGGTTAAAATCACATGGATTTGGCAAGACACTCATACATTTGCTCTCTAATTGATGCTTGAAGAGTACGCTTCCTACTTGAACATCAAAACCAAGGATCCTCTTGTCTGCACCAGCAGAAAGTACGATCTGCTTTAGCTGCATCCCAGAGACGCCCATGACAGCTGAAGAATGCAGGTCTCTGTGCAACAGTTCTGGCTTCCATGTATTCTTTTTATCTTTCATACTCCATAGAATGACAGCATGGTCACTGCCACCAGTAATGAAAGGGACAGATTCCCAGGGCAAGAAACTGATGCTGTTGATAATGCCTTTAACATAAGGCTTATCCTCTAAGAAAATCACAGAGGCCCTCTGTCAATAGATATAGACAGAAAATATTACCTCAAACCTGGAAGCCAAATAATAATATTCCTCTGCGGATACATCATATATCTTTTTTTTTAACACGATACGAACTTTTCATCGAGAGACGAAAAGGAATAAAAATTGTTCAATGATACAAATTCCAAAAGGTGCAAAAAGGAGAAAGAAGAAGAAAATATATTAAACGGAAAAAAATGACTAAAGGACCAGGAACAAGCATGCTTGAAATCAAATTATAAGCATACTACTTACCTCTTTAGTCTTGTTGAATTTCAAGATCGATATTTGAGAGTCACCACTATCGGCACTGTACACAGAAAATAGGCTGTTTCCATCCGGGTGCCAAGCTATATCTTCAGGCCATCTTCTCTGCTTTTGAGACATACAGTCAGTAGTACAAAGTAGAGAGGCCGATGACCTGATAAAATAAGAAGAGTTAAGCATGGAGCAACGAAAGAAACTAAAACACCAAGAGGCTTCATATCTTAGACTACTAAAAGGAGTAACACACTAGTAATATGGCATCCAAAATAAATTATTGCCAGCTATATGGGCTTTCTGAGGACTTCTTAATAAACCAAGTACGGGTTTTTACAATAACCAAAGTAAATTATATAACGATAACAATGAGACTAAAACCTATTCTATTATATTTTTTACTATATTATTCCAAAAATGGGTTGATAATTGATATTAAGCATTTTTTGATAGGTAAGAAAGATTGGATTATAGCTTATTTCCATTAGCCTTGTTCTTTTAACTACTAATATCGTTACTGAAAGTTAGTCATGGGTTTCTTCAATAGGGAAATGGAAAGTTGGGTGGATCTCATTCAATTATTGGATGTGGTAAGGCTTGGAGAAGGTGGCAACAGGGTTTATTAGTCTCTAGGAAAAGGGGAAGCTTTCTCCACAAAGTCTGCCTTCTTAAAGCTCTCAGAAGCCCCATTTCTTTGAAGAACTCAATTATTGCTCCCATTTGGAATTTTAAAATACCTAAGAAAATCAAAGTGTTCCTTTGGTCCTTGGCCTATAGAAGTTTAAATACTCAAAAGGTTCTTCAAAAGAAATACAGAAATTGGACTATTTCCCCCTCTATTGTTTGTGCAATTGTGAAGGTGAATCCTTAGACCACTTATTCATCAATTAGACCACTTATTCGTCCATTGTTCTTTTGCGGCCCGAGGCTGGGTCTTTCTGCTGCATTTTTTTTGGCATCTCAACCTGTTTTCCGAGATATATCAATGGATGGTTATATGAAGTCTTGATAGGTTGTCTTCACCTAGAAAGGCTAAGTTTCTATAGAACAGTGCGGCGACAGCTCTTATTTGGCACATTTGGTTAGAAAGGCATGGGCCCAAGTTTGAAGATAAGGATTCTACTTTTGACACTTTTAGTATGAAATGTACAGCATACAGCTTCTTGGTCATGTCTTGCAAATAGGAAATTCTTTTGTAATTTTTTAGTACAACAAGTCGAACTCATGACCGGTTAGAGAGAGACGTCAATTACCGTTGAGTTAAGCTCATGTTGGCTCAAAATTCTATTGTAATTATAGGTTCTCCATGTTGGTAAACAACTGGAAAGCTATTTGTTAGCGTCTCTTGGGTGGGCGTTCTCTCTACCCCAGTTCTTAGGATGTGCTAACCTTTTGTTTATTATTCTAAAAGTCTCAGGTTTCTTATCAAAAGAAAAAGAAAGTTATTCATAGGTTAATTACTGGAGTTTCAACCATGTACTTTCTATAAAATAGTTTTCTGAGTCTAACCTATGATTTGAAAACAAATATTAATATTTACCATTACTTTCTGTTGAGACTTAAAATCTAAATAATCATTATTAATTAACAGACGTAAACATTTATGAAATTTTAAATTTTTACTGAGCACTAAAGTAAGTTCAAAAAATGTATAGCAAGCATTCAAATTTTTTAAATTGAAACAAAGGTTTTCGTAGTTCAAGATTTAAGTTGGATTAATTTAAAAACAAGTGTGGAGGAAAATGAGCAAGACACAACACGAGAGAATATGCAATAGCTAAAAATTGGAATTGTAGCAATTGTTAAGTACACAATAGTTAGAATGGTAGCGATAGCTAAAATTGAATAAAAAAACAAAAATTTCAAGTAAAAAATGCTTACGTGTAATATGCTTAAAACAATAACGTATGATGTTTTTCTTATCAAATAATAACATATGATGATTTTTCCTCAAAATTTATTGCTTCATCCTCTCTATAGGAAAATAAATAAATAAAATTTTGTGACCAACAACTATTTGACTTATGTTCATGAGTGTCCAGACAACAAGTGTTTGATGCATGTCCAGCAAGTGTAGAACCCATTCTCAATTAGTTCAAACAGTGTTTCACATGTGTCTATTGTATCTAAAAAGTGTTTACATATATCCAAGAAGTGTTCAAGTTTCTAAGTGTCCAACACGTGTCGGCCACGAACATCTTATCCAAAGTAACAAGTCAAACTACATTAAAAGCAAATTGAAGGCAAATAAATGTAAATGCACAACCTCAATTATCACTCAAACTCTCTTGAAGCTAGCATAACATGATGATCTCTTTGTACTGAATAGGTAGGCTTTAATTATGGGCAATAGGTTTTTGGGTGGATCCGCTTTGCAATAGTTTTGAGTGTTGAGATCTTATAGTTTTCTCGTCTTCTCTTGGTGGAGGGTGGTTTCAGATTCTTTACTTCTTCATTCTGGCAGTTAGTTTGTGTTAAGTGATTGTTTTGGTTTCCTCCTCAACAATCAGTCCTTTTGAACTGGCAAGCTTTATTGATGAAAGTTTTTCAGCATCTTTTCTTGGGCTTCATATCTCGTCTATTTCATCGTTTTTTGTCTCTATGTTTTGGTTGTTTTTCTTATTCTTTTTTCGCTTCCCAGGAAGCTTGTATCCTTGAACTTTTTTTTTTCTTTTCATATAATCAATGAAAAGTTTGTTTCTGTTCAAAAAAATATGATGATCTCTTTATAGTGAAGTAACAAACTACATTGGTAGTCACATAAAAGCAAATGAATGACCTCGTTAAAATAACTTGCCAACTCCAATTGTGCATCATTACTCTTCATTTGGCATCGGCAAGTTGTTTATGGTCCAACCAAAAAAAAAAAAGACTACTCAATACTATTTAAAATTTACACCCGGAATAATGAGAAATAGAAGAATCAATCTAGGGGCTTACCCCTTGTACTGAACTTGCCACAAGTTGATCATTCCATCCAAAGCACTACATAAATCCCAAACATCAAGCACTTGTTAGATTCTCTAGAAACCCCAATGCTTACCATCTTGCACATTATGCATACGGAAATTTAAGCATTGGTTTCATAACAAGCAGAAGGATTTCAATTAATATGCAAGTGTGTCTCTGCACTCTATAGATGCATCTACATTTATATGTGTTCTAATAATAACAGCCGCTTACCTGGTCACAAAAAGCTGGTCATTAACTGGACATGGAGCAAGACTTCTCATTTTTCTCTTGTGCTGACTTGAGAAATAATAACTTCTATCACATTGGGCAGTTAATGGCGATGAGCTACTACGTACTAATGGAATCAATTCTTTGTGATCTTTCTGCTCTGGTATACAATGCAAACATCACGAGTCCAAACAAAAGAATGAGGGACCTGAGGTACTGTATAGAATATGAAACTAACGAAGTTGCATGAAGAAGATAGCACTGCAAGGTTACCCAACGGAAGGTTGAAGTATTACCAAACTTTCTTTTTCTTCTATCACTTTCATCTTCAACAACTCCCTCAGTAGAAGATACTGTACAAGGCCTGTCTTGTTCAGCTGTCATGGCAAGATTGAGAATTGAAGGGCTCTTTTGAGCACTGGAACCAAGAATTGTTATTGCTTTGGAACCTAAAAGTATTCTAGTTATTTCGGAGATAGTTGGAATTGTAGCAATAGCTAAGTGCAGTGTAGATTAACTAAGCAGATTATATAACAACCTCCATTGGCATGAATAGGACTGGCTGGTCTAGGCTCAGCCTCCACACATTTGAATCCAGAGTCTTGAGAACTTTTTGATGAAAGAGTATAACGCCGACCTCGAAAGCGTGCCAACATAGATTCAGATTCCTGCAATCGCTTCTCTGCTTCCTCTAGCTGTACAAGTTTTGAGAGTGCATACGAACTGATAATTATTTTTCAAGTATCTAATGAGACCTAACAAGAAATCTTGTCCAATGTGCACTAAATGTAGAAGGACATAGTATTTCAACCTTCACGCAAGTTATGAGATCACAAACAAAATGACACGAAGGATTCAGGCTCATGAGAGTTCCCATATGCAATATATATATATATATATATATATATATATATATATAAAGGAAGCAATCGAGCATTTAAAACAAAAGTTTTATCATGTTCATTGGTTGATAAAAACATGCAGCGATGACCGATAAGAGGAAGTAATGGTTTGGATTCCACTTGTTGAGATTCAGGTAAAATTTAATTAAAAGAAATGGAGTCTGAGACCAAAATTATAAGTGAAATGTGTAGAGAAAAGGAAAGTAAGAACCTGACGAGTGTAGTAGGAAATACGGTGCTGCAGATGTTGAACTTCCCGAGTACGATGCTCGACTAGTGCCAAGAGCTCCGCCTCTTGCTCTTCCGCGGTGCTATTGCATTCATCCACCGCGTCGATTGCAGTTGGTTGGGCATCGGAAACGGAAAGTTCCTCCACTTTTGGTTTCTTCAGAGGCTGGGTCATTCGTATTCCGCTTGGGTTTGCCCTATAGTTTTCCCGCCACCACCACTAGAACGGTATTTATCAAAAGATGGCTACAGTTTTTCTTTTTTCTTTTTTCCCACTCTTCCTCTCTTTTTCAAACGTTCTAAATCGTAGCTTGGTAAGATATTAATTGACCAGCCAGTCAAAACAGAAGGGTTAAGGTATATTAAAAAAAAAAGTCGTGCATGATACAGCTTATTAAATTATAAATTCGATAATGTGATTTGGATACAATTTCAATTTAGTAGCTTATTAATATTTAAAAATTTAAAATTATAAATTCGATAATGTGATTTTGATACCATTTCAATCTAATCTATACAGTCTAGATATAATTTGAATGGGGAACCTATAATTTATAAAGTTTAGTTCTTACAGTTAATTAAACCCAAAAAATTATTCCTACTATTACCTACTTGAAAACGTAACATATTCCTTTCTATTTTGTACTCAATCTTAAAGCTTTAATATAGTAAACTAATACGCTTAGTAAAAAAAAAAAACAAAACAGTTAGTTCATTATCATGTAAAAAAAATTGTTAGGATAATTGTATTGACTATTTGTGAGGTTTGACTAAATGGTAGATACCAAATTAAAATTTATAAAATTAAAAAATTTAAATTGAAACTAAATCCACACTATATAAAACTTTTAAAACTACAGATATCAAATTTATAATTTAAACCCATTTAAAAATATTCAATCAAAACGTAAAAGTGGGAATTAAACATGCATTTTTTTAGTTTAAAAACTTGATTTTTTTAAAATTATAATAATGGTTAATTATTAAAAGAAAACTTTTTTTTTTCTTATTGTTTGTCACAATTGTCTTCTTTTTAATTACAATATTACAAATAAAAGAATTAACCAACAAAAGGAGAAAGGGTACAAATATATTATGAAATTTAAATAACTAATAATTAGTATATTATATTATGTGAATAATTAGTATTACTAAATATTATTGATTAAATTAATTTTGTAACTTGAATGTGAAATTTATGACCGCTGAAGTATGCTCGCTTTAGCAAATTTATGAAATTTATTTAAATTAGAATATGTAACTAAAATATAAAATAATAAGCACTTATTAAATTGTCAAAATTATAATAAAATATTGAATAGGAGCAAAAGAGGAATCAAAAGCTTCTCCAACAAAACTTACCTATAGACCAGGCGAACAAAGATTCTCCACCATTGATCGTGGGAATCCGGCCAAGTGAAGAGACACACCAAGCGAAATCAAGATAGGCTACAACCAAACCATCCCATATCCCATATCCACAAGAAGTCGTTGCACTGCACTACCGAACTCTGATCTCCATATTATGGTGATTCAACATCTCTCTGAGTGTGAGACGCTCAACAGATTCTCCATTTGAGGAATTAAGAGCAATGTCATCATGGTGTGGAAGAACAACATCGAGCCTCATCATGCTCCTATGCTGATTTGAAATAGGTGCAGTTGCTTGCACGCACAGTTCAACCACCGCCGAAATTTTGCCGTAAAATCTCTTCAACTTGTTATCTAGAGGAGGCCCTTTCTCACATGCCATATATGATTGGCACCCACAACATCATTTGTCTGTCTTTGCCTCCTGCCATGTGTCACGGTCGTACATTTTTCAACCGTGCGGCGCCATGATCTAAGCTCGACCATGGTCAGTCTTACGGGGAACTCTAGCCCCAATCCACTTTTTGCGCCTTTTGTGGCTTCGTCAGACCTTAGGCGAGGTTCTTTCTTCCTAAGATCGAGCTTCACTTGCAGCGGAATTCTAACTTATCTTGGCAATGCACGTCGCCCGTACGTGCATTTAAACTCTATCGCGACTCTAGCCGACTTGCCTCTACTCTAAGCCAAGCCCCACGACTCTACCTTGCCTCTACTCTAGGCCAAGGTCTTCTAAACGCGACGTCGCAACTTGTTTTCAACCATCTTGGTTCTCAGCCATTCGGCCGTCCCACTCCTACGATAAGCCAAGATCTTACCGGGATGAGTTCTGACCTATAACAGGGTCAAAACGAGCTTAAAATGCCAATCGGGTACAACCGGGAGATTCCTGCCGCTTAACTCTGTCAAAACTAACTTATCGGACCCATCGGACGCCTCTAAGACCATTCCTGCCGAGAAACTAGTCAATAACGGGCTAAACGGCCTTACCGGGTACTGCCGGGATGATTCCTGCCGAGATCCGGACAAGGAATGACTACACTTGACAACCGAGATGAGTCTTGCCGCTTACCAGGCCAAGACTAGCTTTTTCTCACTTCCCGAGCGCCCACCGGTACTGTAGGATGCCACCCCGAGCATCAAGATGTCATCGGGCTTCGCTGACACTTGAGCACACTTACCGAGAATCGACCCATGGACTTGTATTTATGATCGGGACCTTTCGAACATCCATCCATCCGGACATAATCGAGGCACAACGACTCCAGCGGTCGTGCCTTGTCTTTCGAGCATACCGTATCGCATAACGGCCCCTATGTGCAACCTCTAGCCCATGGGACGAGGCACAATGCCGGCACACCTATGCCGCCCGACACTGTCCTTGAGATTCCCATTCTCGAAGGAAGATGCCCAAGACCTTAGCCTCTTCTTCATTCTGCCGATCCATAATATTCCATAAGAATGAACACCTACTCATTTCTTTGAGATATATCGCGAAATCAGACTTTCCAAAATTATCACTACTATTGGTGAAATGGCATGTCCCTACCTCGTTCTTTTCTTCACCAACTCAAATTCTGCAATTCTCCCTTCAATACTATATACAGGTTTTGTTCGTCTTTTAGAGGGGTACTTTTTCAAGATCAACACCAGCTTGGATGCGTAGCTCCAATATGGCAGGTATCCTTTGTACACCACACCTCTCGCCATGCCTGGCTCTTGGTTTCCCTACACGATCATAAAGATGGCAACACTTGGGGGAAAAAACGTGAACTCCTCTCTTCCTCCAGTTGTGAGTAGCATTTCAAAACCCACTCTTCGCACCACTGCAGGTTCAAATTTCATGACCTTCATGTCCAATATGAACCTTGAAGCAGAACCTGAGGGAAACAACCTTCAGCAAGTAAGTCTATCAGATCCTTAACTCAGCCAACATGTATATATCATTGGGCAGAACATTCAACCAATAATAGTATAATCCCAGTTTGCAGGTCAAATTTAAGCCCATCAATGTGATTTGCTTTTGATAAACAGATATGTTACCCCTCTATATGAGAAACAATTTTTATAGCAGGGAGAAGATGAGACATCTCCCAACCTTAAAAATATATAATCTCTCACCCTATCCGCCACCTGTCTGTTTAATTCCAACACCTTCAAGTCATTAAGTTCGCCAAATTCACTACCTTCGAGTAACTATATTCCAACTTCACGAAATCCCATCCCAAAGTCTATTAACTGTCTTTAGCTTAGGCTCCACCATTGCATAGTGGTCAGAGAAGCTTAATGGTTTAGTGTCCACCAGCGTCTTCCCAAAACTTAATCTTCTTTCCATCTTTTACTTCCACAGGAGAATTGTTTAGCATGTCTCATCAGCTTTACTAGGTTCTACGGAGGAAGGAAATGCCAAAAGCTACGAGTCTTCTAAAGTGAGCCACTCTTAAAGATCTCCTATTAAATTTGACATTCTTCTAAAGATGTGAGACACCACAAGCATTGATTTCTGTCTTTAGAAACAAAATCCTATGAACTAGATAGCACAGGCAAATTTCTTGAGCCTTTCTTTCCCACCAAATAAGGGGCTTCAGAACTACAACTCACCCACCTCTAGATCAAATCAACCAAACTGTAACACTGATGGTCAGTCAAGTCTCCCAAGAGGGCCATTTCACCCGCAAGGTAGTCTGCAAAATGGAAGTTCAATACCACTGGCGGACAGACAAATAAAACTCAGTGCCAGATTTAATGGGCAGATTGAACAAGTTTTCTAGCTGAGTGGATTTGGTGGAATTAGTTAAATTCCAAATAACCTCTTTTTGTGTCAAATCGAGAGCATTTAGTAGCTTAGTTACTCTAATAGTGATATTTGTTGTAATTGCCATGTTTTATTGTAATCTTCTTATTGCAGTTTTTCATACACATTGTAACTTTTCACATATCAATAAAGTTATGCTTGCATTCGTAGGTAACTGCTCCTTCAATTCCTATGTATCACAGCTCCGTAATGGTCCTTCCAGATATAATTATATTTTTCAGGATAAGCAAAGGAGAAGAAGGATGACTCACACTTAGAGGAGATGAATCATACAGATAATGTAGAATCGTACAACAGGCAACTACATAGATGAACGGGAATGGCGTCCACGAGCCTCGGCATGCCGAAGAGGAGCGATTTCCAAGCTAGGTAGAGTCTTTGAGCTACGTGGACAAGATCAGGCACCAGCAATCCATTGTCGGGGGGGGGGGGGGGGGGGGGGGGGACTTTCTGGCTTCTCTCTCCTCTTTTGCCCTCAGAATCAAAAGCTTCGTATCAGTGGTATAGGGTTTTCTTTCGGACTTCCTCGTACAGGGTTTGGGTATATCTGCATAGAGAGGATCGTGTGCGTCATGTTTAAGTTTCTATGCCGTTTGGGTGAGGGGGTGAAGGCATGCCGAGAGAAGTTCCGAGGAATACATCCACTCCTGAGGTCACGAATTTGCAGAACAATGAAACGCGGTGCTCCATCGCAGCAGAGATTTTTTAACCGAAGTTGAGTTGAGAAGTAGAACAACAGCGTCGAATGAATTCCAGGCCAGAAAACAGTGATTGCTTTCAGAAATATAAATGTTTAGATTTAATTTTTTTTTTTCGGAGGAATGTTTAAATTTAATTTAAGTTTGTTTTATTTTAGTGCTTAAAATTTCAAAATATATACTTATCTTTTTAACAAAAAAAAAACAACTATTTTAGGCTTCAAAACTTCTTAATTCATAAACTTTCAAAAACAAAAAAAAAAAACCACTTTAATCTTTTATAGACGTCTAAAATTAAATATTGGGCAACTATCAAATAGACATTTTAAAATTTTCATTCTGAAAGTTGGAATACCAGAATGAGATTTAAAGCACATAGAGCCAGAAAACACAAAGCAAGTTGGAAAAAAAAAAGGACCAAGGTCGGAAGAAATTTATTGACAAAAAATGTAAAAAATAATGGAACTTGTTTTCTAGTATGCAGAGTGTATTTTTCATTCCAATACGAGTATTTGTGATTTAATATATTTTTATTTCTAAAGTATTTTTCTTCTTTTTGAGGGTGTGAAACATTAGAATTGTAAGGTGAAAGATTCCAAATATAGGACAACAACTGAGCACAAGGGTGCATTTTTCATCTTCTAAATCATCATGTTCTATATGAGTGAAAAACAACATTTTTGTTTATACCATGGTTCCTAGTCTCGTGCATACCCTTCTTGACGAAACTCGACTGTGTGATAACAAATACCTACAATTAATTGGTTGGTATTGATCACACAACATCAACGAACTCATAGAAGTAGAAGAGTTTTATGGCGTAGGAAAGGTTGGTTTGAGAGCAGTGCAGTTTTCATGCTTGCAGGCATCCTTTACGAAATTGATAACACACGCTCAATGAGCGAGTGCAGAAGACTGATAGCAGATCCACCCCATGTTGAAAACCAACTCTAATGCCAATTAATACAAGATAGATTAATCAATCCTCCCGAAGTTAGGGAAAATGGGAAGAGGAAAAAGAGGTGGGTGAGCCTGAGGTGACACAAAAACTGCATTCAGATGGATACGAGGGGAGGCAGTGTAAATCGAAATCCGGCAATCGGCATTATAGTTGTTGTAATAAGTTGAGGAAGAGGAAGAATGATATAGTGATACAAAGGGAACAATAGACGTAGAGTACTAGAAGGGGTGTGAATCGTCAAACTGGAACTGCCTCAACCAATCTGGCAAAGTAAAACTGGGTGGTGATTAGACCCCTCTTCCTTATTTTCCACCCAACTTTCCGCAGTGCGGTCTCTACGTCTACCTCTGAGTGCAGATATGCCCTGGTTGCCTTGGAAGGTCCTGGGAACAACTCCCCCACCCTCTTCAGGAGATCGTAGTAAAATGTTTTTGGCGCAAAGCTCATGATCAAACGCTTCTCAGCCAGCGATGCAAGGTGCGCAATCATCCCGTCTGCCTTGTTCTGGGGGTAGTGTATCAGAACATCCAGACATACCACCGTATCATACTTCCCCTCCAAGCTCTCCAAATCTCTCACTTCAAATTCTGGCATCACGCCTACAAGCTCTTCTTTTGCCTGCACCACTCCCCACTCACCTCAGTTCAAAAACAGCATAAACGTCCTAATTGTAACAATCAATTTAACCAAAGTATTTGCACACCAATCCTTTCCTTATCCTTATTCAAAACAGCATCTTATCCTTGAGCAGTTCAAAAATAGAATTGAGAAATTGAGGAATTGCACCTTGTTTTGGGCTTCCAGGACCATAGCAGCAGAAATGTCGCTGGCGAAGACGATGGCGCCTTCCTTAGCCAGGGGAATGGATAAGCTACCGGTTCCACAGCCAGCATCACACACTGTTACTCCTGCGAGTGGCCCATCGTCCTTCAACATGGCCATCACATTCTCCACGGTCTTGGAGTGCCCCAACCTAATGTCTCGCTGCACCCGGTTCACATCATCCGTCTCTCCGTATATTTTCTTCCACCTCTGAAACCCCGAATTGTTAAAATATTCTCTCACCACATCCTTGTCGACGCCGCCCACCTCTTCGGCCTGGAGACGGCGGCGTCTCTCCGGGTCGGTGAGAGATACGAGGGCAGCCAATGCGGCAACCGAACCTCCACCGATTGCTGCAATTGTGGCCCCGTCGACGAGGGGGAGTTCCGTGGCCACGGCGGACACCGGTGGGGTTCTGGGAAATTTAATGAGCTTGGGAGGGGGTGGACACAGAAACAATCTGGATTTGGAATTTGAAGTAGAATCGGCGTGGAAGCAAAGTGTGGGATATAAAGACGCGGAGTGAGCCATGGTTCCGGGGGAACTGAGTCTGAGGCTATGGCTTCCTCGGCTACGTGTAAATAAATTCTGATCTCTAATCTCGACCGGCGAAGGCCAACCAAATCCACACATCCTTTTGGGATTATCCTCCCCTGATTCTCTTGGGTCCCACACCCACCCTTGCCGCTCACCTCACCGTCAAATTCTACCATTTTTTTAGAGTAAACACTGTGTACGGGTGACGGTCGTAACCGTCAACCTCACAAGGTCGTCAGTTGTCGCCATCGAATGTCTCGGTTTAATTTCTTTTTACTCGAGTCTCATATTTGTTATATTATAAACTTTGTTAAATCTTACTCTTATTTTCTTATACCAGTCCTTAATCATTAATAAGTTTGTACGGTAACTTTAACACAAATTGTCATGTTAAATAAATATCAAATTAATACAGTAACAATAGAAGTTTATTAAACATTGAAAAGTTTAAAAATCTATTAAAAACTTTAAAAATTATAAACAATGTGGCTCACAGGTGAGAACCATGGTATTTTTCATTTTATAAAGCCAATAAAGATGTAAAAGAAGGGTGTTTCCTTTATTTGCTTCACATTTATGTTAACTGTTACAGGTTACCAGGCTTTATAAGGCAAGAGAGCATGCTGAAGTTGAATTCATTGTAAGTAGCACAAACTCACAGGATATTAATATGCATTTTCAACAAACTATTTCTCTCTTATTTTGGAAACATAGCACCAACGTAAATTTGATTTCATATTGGGTCGATGCCAATACCTGTTGATGATGGAATTGGCCAAAGACTAAAGAGGCCACAACTCAGATTTCAAGTACAATTCAAAATAACAGAAAGTTTCATACTGATTCTAATGGTCGTGATTTCGTCCAAAGGATAGGGTGTGATTAAGCATAATATATTGATTTTATGGTGTTTGAGTAGTTCCAATCAACCTTGGATTGCTATGCTGTGAGTGATAGAATCATTTTTGGTTGCGGACTGAATAGGTCGGTTTGTTGTTTTGGCAGGTGCAAGATTATGGAAAAGACTGGAATAACAACAGATTTAGCCTAAATAATTGAGACTTTGTCCATGAAATTATTTATTTGGCTCACATATATAAGGTTTGCATGAATTGGAGAATGGAAAAGTTCTCTTGCGTTTGGCTCACTGACATAGGTGAATGAAACTCTTTATTATCTGCGTTTCTACAAGAATTGATGCGTGTGCTTCAACTGTCTCTTGTGATGTCTAAATACACTATTTATTCTCTTTGGTGTTTCAAATGCAAGGTTGGAGAGGACAAAGATATTTCATTGATGGCTACTGTTGAACTAAGGAAGTTGTTTCCCAAAATAAAGGTAGAACGATTATTCCTTTATCTGTTAAATGGAATGGTATAAAAGTTGAGAGTAGCGAGAAGGAAAACCAACCCACCCAACTGCTTTATCTGCACTGCCTGCGACTTGCTACTTGTACTTCTACTGACGGTACTGGTAGAGTAATTTCTTCAACTTTTAAGCTTGTGATTTTTTTCTCTACTTCGTCCACAATGTTGGACGTCAACATTTGAACTTCAGTATGCTCGAACTCGTATTTATGACTTTACAGAAGTTACTTTAGGATTCATAATTCAAAGTTGAGCCTCCTATTGACACAAAATTCAGCTTTATGCTAAATTCATGGGTTTCAAATGTCTGATAACTTTCTAATAAAATTTATTAGATACAAAATACAAAATTTTCAGCCGATATAAGATTGAAACTTCACAATTTATTAAATACTCTAAAGTCTATTAGGTACAAAAATAAAAGTTCATGGACTTGTTAGCCACAAGTTTCAATTAAACTTGTAATTTAACCTATCAAAATTTACTGTTATAGCTCACTGTTTAATTTTATGGAACTAGACTTAAATCTAGATACTCGTTCGATTTTCAGTAACTCACTTATTAATTTTAACTTTAAGTATTGTAAAAACCTCTACAATTTATTAATTTCAATGAAATACTTTGTAACAAATAAGTTTGATTATTATCTAAAAAAAAAGTTTGATTAATACACACATTGACCATTGAATACCTTATAGAGATTTTAATGGGTGGCGAAATTGGCACTTATATTTTCAAATCTTTTGCACATAAAAATAATTTTACAAATATGACAATTTTTTAATATTTCTCACAACTATTTTGACATTTTTACTTAATACCTTTTTCTCCGTATACATAGATGTACCGTTTTTACATCAATCACTAGTAGAAGTCTATTATTGATGATGTTATCGGTGATACCTCATTTTCATTTTATTCTACTGGTTTGACATATCAATGATAGACCAAATAGTAAACTATCTATTGGATTTTTTTTTCACACATTTGTATCCAAGCTAGACTTGAAATTGTTCTGATATTTGCAATTTTTTCAGCTTGGGCCATATCTGCTATTACTTTGGCTACATTTATGCAATTACCCCAATAATTTATAGACTCACAAATTTCAATAAATTTGTTTTCTCTAAAATCTTATCAATTTCATAACCGAACATGCATTTATAATTTTAACATTAATTTGTAATCTCGTAATTTTGAAATCATATATAATTTTAATTATTCTAAAAATAAATATGAAAGAAAAAAGAGAAAAATGGTTCAAATGGATTTTGACTGATATTTTTTTTCTAAAATTCGGAAGGGTTTATTTATTTATTTTTTTCCGAGCTCTTTGATGTCAGTCTAACAAGCGAAGCATCGATGTTTTTTTTTTTTTTTTTTTTTTAATGTTCATCGCTTCACAATAAACAAACAATGGTTTCAAGATTTTCGCATGACGAACCCCGGACACCGTGCAATTAGAAGCTTGCAAGAGTACGAGGCCGCGCGCTTAAATGGATTCAGAAATCCTTCATTTTAAAGTTAAATAGAAGATCTCGATAGCCATGGATGGAATTGGCCCTGTACTGGGTTTACTTCGGAGAGTCGGAGACAGATGTTTCACCACGTCATTGTGATGGCCCATCACCGATCCTAATGACGAAGATCATGGAGCTGGAGGAGGAAGATCAACCATTGTTCCTGAATCAAAATCCTACCTCCACACCGTGTCTATGCCTAGGTTTTCACAGCGATCGGTGTTGCTTTATTTGATGAACTCCTTATGATGGTACGTTCTATGTCCCTGTCTCTGTTTTTGTCGGGCATGAACTCGAGATTCTCCAACTTCCTTGCATCGTTTTGGAATTGTGACATATAGTGGTCAGGACGTGTGTGACCGAGTTTGATGCCTGATGTGGAATTAGTTGGTAGGTTTCAAGTTGTTACAGCTGCTGTCCACTTCGTCTGTGCCCTTCCATTGCCTTGACTGCGCGGCTTCTCTTTTGTATAAAATTTTCAACTGTTCTTGTTCTAAAACCTGAAATTAGAAGCGAGTTGTATTTCTATCTTTAATGTGATAAGAAGTTCTGTCCTCATTCTTTTATTATACAAGAGTCACTGGCTTGGGGAATTGTACCGGACTTGCTAAATTAAACTTGTATTGTGTAATCATTTTTAGGGGAACTGCAATGCCTTAGAACAAATTATAGTCCTTTAAGAGAGAATGGAGAGTGAATCGAATCCATTGTCTAGCAAATGGTGGACGTCAAGACAACAAGTTCAATCACAGATGGGTTGGTTTATATGAAGGAGGAACATTCTTCATTCTTCTTAATTACAATGAAATCATTTACCTTTGGGTGTTGGCATAGTGGTAAGAAATTTGAGTGTCAACACTCATGTCCCAAGTTCTAGTCCCATTGTGTTCTAAATTTGAAAATTACAATGAAATCATTTACAATTTTTTATGAACATCTTTAGTTTCAGTACGAGGAGTCAGGATGTCAAGAATGCAAAATGAAAATGCTCCCCAGGTTAAGGAGGAGCGAGGATGCAGAGTTACGAGGAGTGGGAAGAGTTGTACACTGGGGGGGCACCATTTGAATCCAAAGCTTTCTTGCTCTATCAAAATGCATAAAATAAGAACTAGAAGACCTTTACACATGGTAAGGCAACTGTACTATCACTTTCCTAATTTGCTACTTACCTTTTAATTGGTTGGCAGGTTTCTAATGCTGACCATCATATTATATTTTTGATAAATAGGAGAGCTTTTCTATAAAAAAAAATTGTATTGGTATTTTAATGGTAGTCAACGAGAAGATTCCTATGGTAGGTAAGTATTGTTCTGCCTCTACGTTTCTCTCCATGAATCTCTTCAATTGGATAATACTAGAGCATAGCATATGGTCCTTATTCCAATGCCAATTGTTTATCATGTGATCTCTATTATTATTTTTTTTCCTCTAAAGATTGCCTCCACTTGGTTGGTTGCGCTCTGAATTATTTTGTTTTCAGTTCATGTATCTAAAACTGTCTCTCGTGCTACGGAAGTAAGGACACAATAATCTAGAGAGATGGAAATTGTGGAAAGTATATTGTTGGCACGTATCTTAACTCGGGGCTCTTGAACATGAATAAATTTAATCATCTATATTGGATATCTTAACACTTTCACTCATCTGTGGGCTTGGAAAATTTGCACAAGACCAAACAAGTGGAAATGAAAATAAATGGGAAGTAAATGACAATACAAGGTTCGAACACAAGACCTTACACTCTGATGCCATCTTAAATATGAATAAACGACCAACGAACCCAAAAGCTTTACCCTAACCCATAAGCTTAAGCTTTTGGGTTCATTGGTGGTTTAAATAGTGTTTAAGATGGTATAGTGCAGGAGGTCTTGTGTTCAAATGGATGCATTGTTATTTCCTCTCATTTTATTATTTATTTAAGTCTCGTGCAATTTTCCAAGCACACGAGTGAGAGGGAGCATTAGATATCCAATATAAATTATTAAATTTACTCTAACTCATCTGTTTAAGCTTTTGGGTTCATTAGTGGTTTAATAATGTTTAAGAGGGGCCAATATGAAAGTATGATCCCCGAACTGAAAAGTCTTTTTGTTATGCGAAATATTATGCGAAATATTGAAGTCAGAGACTCCCAAGGATATATTGGTTTGCTACTTCTAATTAGGATGGTTCGCGAGATATTGGTCAGATGTTTGATCCTTAGTGATTTTGGTGATACAGATCTCCTGACGAGCAGTATTAATCAGCGGCAGTGTTGATGTGCGCTAACCAATGAGTCAGGAGTTAGAGGTACAGAAAGGTGGATGATGATGGTGTAAATGCAAGTTGGTGGTAAGAAGGCGGGAGTTTATAGCGCTATCAAGGGTCCACAACTCATAAGCGTATCAAGCATGAAACTCTCCTCTGTTATGGATCTTGGTTTTCTCTTTGCCGTGATGCAATGCGGCTGATATTTCGAATTGCCGGCTGTTGAATTAATCTGATTGTTGGTTAGTTGTTAAGTTACAATAATTACCTGGCAGTAGACAGCAAGTAGGAGGTGAAGGTGTGGCTAATAGATGAATGTGCATGCAGGTAGAGCGTTATAGGAGAAATAAAGTTGGCGATGGCGCCGGGAGTGGGAGGGGCGGGTTTAGGAAAGGCAAGCGAGTAGAGTTTGTAGGAATGTGTTTCCCATTTGCATGAGTAAGGGACGAGACTATTCGTATTGTGTCAGAAAGTCCATTGGCCATGCTGAAACTGGGGAGGGCACCATGCTCTGTCTCATGATTATGTTCTGATATTTATGGTTGAAAGAGTGAGTGTGACCCACCAGCTTATATATTGCGGTTCGTTCACAGCACGCACGCCGACGGAGTGGAGCAGAGCAGCATTACCATACATTACCCAACCCAAGTTTTGCTGTAATTAATATTCATACAAGTATGGTGACTGGTGAGATAGATAGACGAATGTGTGGGGGGTGGGATTGGGATATGTTGTGTTTATTATTATTGGGTGAAGTAAGGTGTTATATGTGCGTTGGGGAAGCCGATGAAGAACGAATAATGTAGTAGGTAGATGGAACAGTAGAGGAGGAAATTAATTGTAAGTGCATTGTGTGTGTGTGTGTGTTGTAGATTTCACGATTAAGATGTGTCGTAGCAACTTGAAGATAGTTCAAGGCGTTTTTAGGTTTTTGCTCCCATAAAAATTGTATTATATTAATGTATGGCGACAAGGTGATGGCTGGATGTCGGCAAAACAGGTGTTATTAGAGAGAGGTGAAACGTGATTATAGTAAGGAGCCGGTACTGGGATGGACAATGCAATCATTTCACACGTGGGGTATATCTTTTTACCTTCTCTTCTATATTGTTTCTATAATATAATGGGATGTGAAAAGGATGGTTTAACCTCCAAATTTGATATTTATTATATTTGTGGGGAGTGATGCTTCCGGTTTGTTTTGTTTAGGCTTAGGAGGCGTTCGTATATATTATTATTAACAAAAGCGAGCAGCGGAAGTCTGAAAAACGTGAGATGCATTAGATGGCAGATAGAGCAGGAGCGGCTGGGCAGGGTTTTTTGGTTTGTTTTCATTTGTTATAGAGTAAGCTTGAGGTTGAAAATACCAATACCAAACAGAGTTCAGAGTTGAATTAATTTCAAATATGAACGATGATTCTTTAACGAGTGGGGGTGGAAATGGAATGCGTAATTACGTGATACACCAAAACAAGGTCGTCGTGGTCCAAGCTTTGTCAGTCGCCTTTCTCCATTATTCAACTTTTTTTTTTTCCTCATGGGGGTGGGGGATGATTTAATTTGTAGTCGTGGTTGACTCATTGTTGGAATATATTTTTGTTGGAAAGTAGACAATGGTTGCTTTCCTCAACAAGATAGTGGACCTCCACCCTTGACCTGACCCATTTCACTTTCTTAATTTCCCCTTCTTCTGCTGCCTCACATGTATCTATCTCATTGTTCTTTGCATTTCAATTTTCAACCAACCGCAACCAGTCCCTCCCATGGGGCAGTGCCAAAGCCAATGGTATTCAGATGGAAGCCGCAGCACCAAAATAAGATGGTTGAAATTTAGGGTTCTCTAGGGTTTTGCAAAAAGAAAGAAGAGAGGGAGAGGTGAAGTGGGGAAGGGATTCATGATTCATGTGTTGGTTGGTGTAGCCGGCTGTAGGGTACCAACCAAAGGCAATGGCAGCGTGTTGCCTGCCGGCTGCCCCTACCTCTGCCCATTTTGAAACAGAAAAAGAAAGAATGGGCAACAAAAATAACATTAACAGCGAATCATAACTTTCACAGTTGAGTTGAGTAGCCAGCCTCCAAAAGAAAACTAGGGCTGTCTTTGTAGACACACGCGTCGACGTGTGAGTGGGGAGAACGTGTTGATCGTCTATTGGCTGCTCCTTAAAGAATCTTTATCGTATAAAGTTGTTAAACTGATTTGAATTGTGGATTTCAAGTCCGCGGATTTCGCCTCACCAATCCTGAATCCACCCCACTTGGCCCTCGTGCTGGGGTGGGGACCCAACCCTCCGCTGTCTGCTGGCACTGCTGTGGAGCTTTTATTTAGCCTGAACCTGAAACCTGAAGCCTGAAGCTAAGGCCGGATCAGGACAAGTCAGTGTATATATATATATATATATATTTTTTTTTTTTAAAAGAAAAGAAAAGGACTGGGAGGAGGGTTTGATGTTTGGTTTGGCCATCTAAAATCTAATATAATATTTGAAATTTGAATGATATAGGAATAGGAATATATAATAAAAAAAGAGAGCAAGAGAGAGAGAGGGAGGAGGGTTGTCAGTGGGTTGGGAGTCAAAGGAGAGGGTGTGAGAAATAGAAGTGTCGAGGAGAGAGGAAGCAGAGGGCCGGGCCCACCTAATTGTTATCTTAGTTACTGGGTCGAAGAATTGGAAGTGCAGTAAGGTGTTATATGCATTACCAATTTACTTGTGGGCTGCAGCAATAGCAATTAGAAATTAGGATGCGTAATTGTGTATTGGAGTACAAGAATATATTACATATGTGAGCGACTAGCGAGGGAGGAATGAGTTTGGGGTTTGTTAGTATAAATTAGAATGAAGTGGAAGTGAAACGTATGTAGTATGCTGTATGTATATAGGTTTTGGTAGTCTACTGGTAAAATATTAATGGATGAGTTGGACCCCACCCATGATGTCGACGATGGGGTTATCCTCAGCTTTAGCAGCAGTTCGTACACAGCTTTGTTGTTTCGGCTCGTGATCCTTCCCTTCCTCAAATGCCAAGGCCCCCCCGGCCCCCTTCTCCTTTTACAGCCACACCTCTCTCTTTGTGAATTAATCTTGTATTACCATTACACGGTTGTTGTGTAAAAGGGGCTAAAGAAATTATAATTATAATAAATAATAAAAAAAGGAGTGAAGGGGACAAAGATTCCAACTCTATTTTGTTGCTTTAGCCCATACACGCCACAACTGCTATTACATTACACAACACACCTGGGTCCCACTCTCCAAATCTACACGTGACCCTTCCTCAAATATTTCCCCCCCTCTCTCTGCTGTAAGTTTAAGTGTTGTGCTTGTGACTTGTTTGGGTGGGAGGGAGTTTTACCCTTTCAATTACAATGAGAGTGGTTGGGTTTTGAAATTTAAATTAAAAAAAAAAAGAAAAAGAAAAAGAAAAAGGAGAAAAAAGGGTTTAAGGAAGTAAAGTATGGTTAGGGAAGCGTGGAGTGAAGGAAGGAAGAGGGAAACGTGGTGGTTGAGGAGTGGAGGAAGGTAGTGAGTGACACATGTTAAGCATCCAATCCAAGGCTGCCCGTAGATACCACGACAAACCCATTCCCACGTTTGTATTTCTCACGCCGTTACCCCTTCTCTCAATCACACCCCGACACCTATTAACGGCGTCCGCTCGAATTATTGCCCCTCCCATCCTCTCCCTTCTCCTCTCGCTATCCTTTTCCAATCTTCACCTTCACCCATTCTTCTCCTCATTTTCCCCTCCTCCACCCAATTCACCCCGATGACCTGACCATTCTGCAGCTGCGTCAAAATTACCAAAAGGAAAAAGGATCCCATCCCATCTCACCACTGTTGCAGACAGTTGTAGAAAGGGAGAGAGCAAAGCAACCAAGTCCGAACGAAGGCCAGGCCAGGCGAAGGCGAAGGCAGAGGAGCACCTGAGTTCTGCCACCCCCATCCCAAGCTAGGGTTTCCATTCGATTACTCCTTTCTATGGGGAATCTCAATCTCCCCTCTTTCTCTTTTATCTCGTTCTCAACCTAGGGTTTTCCATCCCACCACCATCTTCCCACTTCTCTTCTCCTCTTTCCCGCTTTTGCATGACACCTACCAATTCCAGTTCCAATTTCCTACCTACCTCCCAGATCTGTCCTCATATTCACTAGAATGGCCTCCTCCGAGGTTTCCATCAACCCCAATTCTGCCAAAGACCCCGATCCACCCATCGCTCTCTCTGCCAGGGGTAATTCTAATTCCTCCCACTTCTAACTTCTTCCTCTTTCTTCTTTTCTCATTCTCCCTCTTTCTCTTTTCCTACAGATGCTGAAATCGCCCTCTACACCGAGCTTTGGAATGCTTGTGCTGGTCCTCTCGTTTCTGTCCCTCGCGAGAAAGAGCGCGTCTTCTACTTCCCCCAGGGCCACATCGAACAGGTTTTTCCTACCTTAATCTCTTCTTATAATATCATCATTCTATTTTCCTCCCTTCCTTTCACTCTTATTTATTATTATTATTTATTATTTTAAATTTCTTCTTTATCTAAAGCTCACATTTGCTTGCGTTTCATAATTCTCTTTTCCCAACTCAAAAGTTGCTTTTATGGAAAGCTTCAACCCTATTTTCACCTCAGAATGCTATGTTTTTTTATTTGTTAGCGTGCTTTCTAATCTCGATTTCTATTCAACTTTCCCGATGATCGGTTATTTGTTTGGTTCTTGAATCAGGTGGAAGCATCCACTAATCAAGTGGCGGACCAACAGATGCCTGTTTATAACCTTCCATCCAAGATCCTCTGCCGCGTTATTAATGTTCACTTAAAGGTACCGGTTGTTTAATTCTTAGACATAATTAGCAAACTGCTGTTTTCTTCTCTTTTAACAAACATCTGTGAAGTTGCAGGCACGGAGATTTCTACCAGGTAGTTTTTCTTTGTTATTGATGTGAGAAAACCTATGTCTGTGAATTGCAGGCTGAGCCGGACACTGATGAGGTATTTGCACAAATAACTTTGCTTCCAGAGGCTAATGTAAATTCCCTTCTTTATCTTACAGTTTTAAATGTTTAATTTAGCTTCTTATTTGATCTTTGATCTTGATGAACTGATGTGTTCCTTAAATACAGCAAGATGAGGATGCTGTGGACAAGGAACCCCCTCCTCCTCCCCCACGGAGATTTCATGTGCATTCCTTTTGCAAGACTCTGACTGCTTCTGACACCAGTACTCATGGGGGATTCTCAGTCTTGAGACGCCATGCTGACGAATGTCTTCCACCACTGGTTGGTACATTTGTAGTTTATATAGATTTGGATGAATTGTGATGGTATTTCTTTACTGAATGTCAAAGAGTTCACTTTGCTAGGACATGTCACGACAGCCTCCAACCCAGGAGTTGGTTGCAAAGGATTTGCATGGAAGTGAATGGCGTTTTCGTCATATATTTCGAGGTAAAGAATTATGAAATTGAATCTCTTCATGGCTCCCTCGTCTCCTTGCAGGAACAAACTGAGGCCGTGTGGTACAGTTTGTTTTATTAACGAACTCACATAAGTAATATCTGGCTGTTTGGCACAAGTTAGCTCCTTGTGCTGCCAACCTAGAAATTCTCAAGCTTAATGCCACGTGCATTGATTTAATGATATGAAAACATATTTTAACAATCATCATGTTCGTTTGAATTGTTTGATTCCATTTTTTTTAACATTTAAGCTTGGAATATCAGGACAACCACGAAGGCATTTGCTTCAGAGTGGTTGGAGTGTTTTCGTGAGCTCAAAAAGATTGGTTGCAGGAGATGCTTTTATATTCTTGAGGTTTGATGCTTCTTTGATCTGTCATGGGATATCAATATTCAATTATCATGGATGGCAGAACTTTGCTGAACGTGTCATTTATTTTATTTGTCTATGTTTTGGTCAAAATGGAAATAACGTGTATTTGCTGATAGGGGTGAGAATGGAGAACTGCGTGTTGGTGTTAGGCGAGCCATGAGACAACATGGCAATGTCCCCTCGTCAGTCATATCTAGTCATAGCATGCATCTTGGTGTGCTTGCAACTGCTTGGCATGCCATTTCCACAGGCACGATGTTCACCGTCTATTATAAGCCTAGGTAATGCTTTTGTTATGGTATTTTCCCTATTGTGTATATTTTGTGATTTATCCAAGCAGTTTGTACGATGTATGTTTTGCAATTGGATTTTTTGAACCCAAAGCTTTTTGCTGCACGTGTGTCAGGACAAGCCCTTCTGAATTCATTGTTCCATATGACCAGTATATGGAGTCCATTAAGAAGAGCTACACCATAGGAATGAGGTTCAAAATGAGATTTGAAGGTGAAGAAGCTCCTGAGCAGAGGTATGTGCCCATGTAATTGGTAATTTCCGGTCTTACCAGAAAAATTGGTATTGACTGGAGTTTTACCTTGGAGCTATTGGTCGAAATTGCATTCAACTGTCTAATAGTGTTTCCATTTCTTTCTTTCTTAATGAAGTTTGTGGTAATTCTCTAAGGTAACTCATTGACGATACGATTCTAATTCTTATGTTCTAGATTCACGGGCACTATCATTGGATGTGAAGATGCTGATCCCAAGAGGTGGAAAGATTCCAAGTGGAGATGCCTGAAGGTAGTATGAAGTTCTTAAAAGACGTGTAACCTTATTTTTTGAATGTTAATGCAGCCATTTTTATTTTCTTCTAGGTGAGATGGGATGAGACTTCTACTATTTCACGTCCTGAGAGAGTCTCACCTTGGAAAATTGAGCCTGCTCTTGCTCCTCCTGCACTAAACCCAATTCCAATTACTAGGCCTAAAAGGCCTCGATCAAATATGGTGCCTACATCCCCTGATTCCTCTGTCCTTACACGAGAAGGCTCATCAAGATTGGCTGTAGACCCTTCACCAGCCAGTGCATTTACAAGGGTCTTGCAAGGTCAAGAATTCTCGACCTTGAGAGGCAATTTTGGTGATGGTAATGACCCTGATGCAGCTGAAAAGTCTGTTATGTGGCCTCCTTCGCTTGATGATGAGAAGATTGATGTGGTTTCCACGCCTAATAAACATGGAGCAGACAGCTGGATGCCTCCAGGAAGGAGCGAGACAACCTATGCAGATCTTCTGTCAGGTTTTGGAACTAATCTTGATTCTCCGCATGGTGTCCGAGCTGCCATGGGAGATTCAGCAGTAGTAGCTGCGAGTTCAATCAGAAAGCATGCAATGGATCAAGATGGAAAGTTTAACTTCCTTGGTGGTAGGTCATGGTCTGTCATGTCTTCTGGTGGTCTCTCGCTCAACCTGGTTGACTCTAGTCAGAAGGCTCATATTCAGGGTGGTGACTTACCTTACCAAGTGAGAGGAAATGCTACCTTTAATGGCTTCGGTGATCATACCATGGCCCATTGTCATGGAGTTGAACACTCTCGGGGAAACTGGTTCATGCCTCCACCTTCATCTCATTTTGATTATCCAGTTCATTCAACTGAATTGATGTCGAAGCCCATGTTATTTCAGAACCAAGATGTTCTCAAACCCAAAGATGGTAATTGCAAGCTTTTTGGCATCTCTCTCATTAAGAATCCTGCTATTCAAGCTATTCCAGACCCTGCAGGATTTAATAGAAATATGATGAACGAGGCAGATGTTGTGCATCTTAATACACATCAAATGCATTCAAACGAGTCTGGCCTCAAGTCTGAATTATCTAAGGGTTCAAAGTTGGTGGATAAATCCCTTGCTGTCATTGAGGTCGATAAATCACAGCAAACATGCACACAGAACTTGAAGGATGCGCAGAGCAAATCACAGGGTGGTTCAACGAGGAGTTGTACAAAGGTTGCTCTCTTTACTCCCTTTCTCCCACGTTCTTTTAACTTGTTGATTGGTTTGAAGATGGGCCTGAACTGGCATAAGGTATTGTTGATTCCAGGTCCACAAGCAGGGGATTGCACTTGGAAGGTCAGTAGATCTTAGCAAGTTCAATAATTACGATGAATTGGTTGCTGAATTGGACGAACTGTTTGAATTTGGTGGCGAGTTGCTGGCTCCGAAAAAGAATTGGCTCATCGTATATACGGATGATGAAGGTGATATGATGCTTGTTGGAGACGATCCCTGGCAGTAAGGACTTTTCATGCATGATCATCTATTATCTCTTAATTGTCTTAGTGGAATCAAAATCTTGAATAACTTGTGGATTCTTGGCTTTGTCAGGGAGTTTTGTGGCATGGTTCGGAAGATATTTATCTATACAAGAGAGGAGGTGCAGAAGATGAATCCAGCAGGATCCCTAAATTTAAAACGTGATGAGAATCCATCTGTTGGTGAAGGGGAAGAAGCAAAAGAGATTAAAAGTCAGGCAGTACCTTCAATGTCAGCACCCGAGAGTTCTTAGGTCTTTGCTTTTGTGGGGGTATAGGTGAGACCCGAAGTGTATTATTGATGTTCAAATTATTAGAAACTTTAAACGTTTCTATTATTCCATTGCGTGGGTATTCATTTGAATGCTGACAAATTTGTTGTTTTGTGCCAGGTTTTTGGTGCGGTATGAAAGGAGTTAAGCAGAGTAATGCGACGAGGCCAGAAGGCTGCGGCCTTATGTTATAGGTAGATGATAGAAATGATGTATTGAATTTTGGACACGTGAAGTTAGTATTATGGAGTCCACTCTTATACGTAAAAATATGATGTATATGCCCGCCCATAAGTCTTGGGGGCTTGAGTTTCCAGACCATAATTCCACCTTGTATATAGGCTCTTGTAACTCAAGGAATGTAGTGAATCTAAATTCAATTGGGTGCGTTTACTAGTTGTAGTTGGTGGTGTGTGTATCAGCTGGAATCTGCAATTGGTTGCTCTTGCTTTTGCTTGCTGCCTTTATCGTGATGCCAAGGCCAGAAGAAAAGAACACAACACAACACGCTCGCACCAGACCAGTGGAAAGTTGTCTAAAGAGGAGGGAGGATCGGATGAGATGATGGCACTGTAATAAACCTGAGGTTGGGTAATGGCCACGGCTACTTCGAGAACGAAGGGTCCATGGCATGCAATGGAATAAATTTTTATGAAATCAAAGTATATCCGATGCGTGAAAGTCTAGGATGAGCTGCCCTTTATTTCCCCGCCCCTCATCCCTAGTCGAAAGCAAAGATGTTCCCCGTTGGCTATTAACTTTAACGTACACTTCTTTGGGGAGCTTATTTATGCAATGGCTCGGCCAAGGTACCAATTTTTGTGCGTTTGATCATGATGTCAGCTCGCATCGTTGTCTTTACGGGTGTTGTGGGTTTAGTTTCGAATTTCATTTAATTGTTTAGGTTATAAGTTTGTTCAATAAAATGACTTAAGTTGTTAATCTAATCATTAAATATGTTTAGGTTTGATTGAGTCAAGATATTTAAGTTATTTATTCAATCTTTTATTTTAATCCAACTCAAACTTATTTTTTGAATCATCAATTTCTTTTTTAACTGAGAAAAGAATCATCAAATTTTTTTAACATTCTTATGCAGTTTATTTCATGTGTACCGGTTCTTTTTTTTAAATTTATTGACAGCAAAAAATGTTTAGTATAGACTGTATAGTATAGCTTATTATTATTACTACTACTACTACGGGGTGGTCCCAGATATTAGTTGCGTAGAAGGCCATCGTTCTTGACTTTTATCTTAATGGAAGAAAACGTGTGTCGTACACGTTTTATGCTTGTGCTGGAGTATGGGACGATGATGTTTCCATGGTCTAAATTACAGTCATAATAAAAATACACCTAACTTTAAGGGATTTAAACAGAAGCCCTTTTATTTTTTCTTTCCCCCTCAAGAATTGAAGCAATCCCATCTAGAATTCCGGAAGTGTCTAATTTCTAGGATATTACAGACATGTGCAGTCATTAATTGCACATTTCAAGTTATAATACTCACCCAATTTTATTCTGTAGATTTGAATATCGAAAAAAGAGTATATACCTTAATTGCATACTCAAAATATAAATACATGTGTTTCTACGGAAAAAGTTGGAGTAAAAACAATGAGATCTCCAAAAAAAAACCCCAAAGATAAGATCTTGCAAAAAAAGGAGCTAGCACTCCAAAAGTTTTGTTAGTACATGATATTAATTAATCTTGAGTAAAAAAAATCTAATCTCAAAGTTCATAGAGATCGTTGGTGTAAAGAGTTCAAATTCACAATTATCTCCAACATTTCAGGCGTAAAGTACATGTTAAGGGGAGGAAGTATGGTTGTGCAGTTATCCACTCGAATGTTAAAATCGATTTTGGATATAAACACTCGAGTTCGATAATTTTCACCACGAGAGTCCTCCGAACTCCAACTCTTGCCTTACGAGGTCCGTACACGTGGCTTGTCGATCAAGCTATCAATGATGTGTTCCTCACGTGAAATTCCGCCTTCATCACCATGTGTAAATATATTTTAAAAGAAAAATATAATAATTTAATATTGTAGTTATTAGCATCACAAATTTTCTTGTTTGAAATAATAGTTATAGTGTAGCATCCTAAATGATGGAAATCACATTTGAAAATAAAAATAAATTCTATCTCTAAATAGTTATAAATTTCAAATTCGCACTTCATAATTATGATGTTATATTATTAAAAGAATGGTATTTTTTTAAAGTTCTGGAAAATAGACCCACTCTTAGAAACCCTAATTGATAATCATTTCATTTTTAATTCTTTTGTTTTTAAAAATCAAGTTTTCTTTATCTCGTCTTTTTTTTTCTTTATGAAAGTTTTCTTTATCTTGTCATATAGTTTTTAATTTTTTTTTAAATCTAAGCTAAAAAACCTGTTATCGATTTTGAAATTTTTAGTTAAAAATTCAAATATGCTTTCAAGGGGGGTGAAAAATGTACTAACGGAATAATACAAAAACAAATATGGTTTTTAAAAATAGAAAACAAAAAACGAAATAATTATCAAACAATACCTACGATGAAGTTTTGTAGTAAAATCAACATCTTGAGGCAAGAGAAATATTGAGATCTCTTAAATTAAAGATTTTAAAATCATAAAATAACCGGAAATGAATAAGATATTTTAACAATTTATGTTAAGTACCAACAAATAAGATTTTTTTGGTTGAGTATAAAAATACGTGGGGTGAAATTAAACTCAGCCCAATTGATTAAAGTTTGTATATTTGATCAAAAGATGATATTTTCGGAACCCGGGTTCTTTGAGCAACTGTCACACAGCAAATAAGCGGATTGGTGGTGTATAAATGCTATAATTTTAATTTTGTGGACACCACATTTTTCGAATTATATATCTTCCTTGGAAAGCCGACTTATCAAACGCTTCGTCATCATAAATAATAATAGAGGAGGTTCCTCCTCTCAGTTTCAGTCTCATCTCATCTTCTCCGCCTTCCCTCCCAACGAACAACCTATCAAGTATCAACTATCAAGGTCTCTCTTTCTAATCTTTCATCTTACTTCCGTTTATCTCTCATCTTTACTTCTATTACTTTGTTCTTCACTCCTACCTCACTCTGACTGAATTAGCTTTTCTGAGCTCTCTCTTCTAACCTTCACCTCCATCTCAATTCACTTCTGAGGTTGCGAAAGCGCAAGTTTTTTTTTTTTTTTTTCCTTCTAAATTTTTAGTCGTAGTTGGATTTTCCTGCTGCAGTGTTTGACGTCGACTTCGACAGTGTTGCTATTTTGGCAACTGGATTTCCCCCTGGTTGCCTCCTATTTTCATCCATACAAGGATATGCCCGCCCCTTTACCTTACGACGACAAGATTCAGAAGCCCTAATTGATAAAATTATACTGACTTTTATAATCTTTCAGATTTCGGATTGTGTCCTGACGTTATCTCCATTTCTTTAATATTTGGTTTTTGACAGACTTCCTTTGGTATTACTATCGAGCTTTTATAGATTATTTTCAAGCTAGCAGTACCTCCTTTGAGACTCTCCATTAATATCTTTCTCTTTAAACGCTGACAGATAGTGGAAATCATGGCTAGAGTTCTGGTTCAGTCAACAAATATTCCTGGCTTGGTCGGTGGAAGAAAGAACGGCATATCAAGGGGATCGGGAAATGTTAAACGGGCTGTTAAAATGATGGCTAGTGTACATTCACCTGGTTTGAGAATAAGAAGTTTCTCCGGACTTAGAGGATTTAATGCTTTGGATAACATGTTGAGAACTGGACGAGATTTTCATTCCAAGATGGCCATTACGATCTCTTCTAGGAGAGGAAAGGCTACCAGATGCGTTCCAAGAGCCATGTTTGAGCGATTCACGGAAAAGGCAATTAAAGTGATTATGCTTGCCCAGGAGGAAGCGAGACGTCTTGGTCACAATTTTGTTGGCACGGAGCAGATCCTTTTGGGTCTAATTGGCGAAGGCACTGGTATCGCTGCTAAGGTTCTTAAGTCTATGGGAATTAATCTTAAAGATGCACGCGTGGAGGTGGAGAAGATAATTGGTCGTGGCAGTGGGTTTGTTGCAGTAGAAATTCCATTCACCCCTCGTGCAAAGCGTGTTTTGGAACTTTCTCTTGAGGAAGCTCGCCAACTTGGTAACATCTCTTTCCCCACCTCCCTCCTCGGGGAAAAAAATAAAGAAAGGAAAAGAAAAAGAAAACATAAAATCAATTTGATTTTTCTTTGAATAGTTTCCCGTAGCAATTTTCTTAGTTTTAATGCATACTTCTATTTTGTTTCTTCATTTAACAAGATACTGGGTTCAAGTCTAGAACGCCTAATAAGAGACACTTTGCATTGTTACTTAGAATGCATTGTTACTCAGAGCAAGTATTGTGGAGAATGCATAGTCTCTCCATGAAGTAGTAGGAGCCTTGTGTGTGTGTGTGTGTGTGTGTGACAACTAAACTAGCATGAAACTTATCTTATTGCATTTTCAGGGCACAATTATATTGGGTCAGAGCACTTGCTTTTGGGACTACTTCGTGAAGGTGAGGGTGTTGCAGCTCGTGTTCTTGAAAATTTAGGTGCTGACCCTAGTAATATTCGCACCCAGGCAAGAATTTTATCCTTTAACACTATATATTTAGTTTATTAGAGATAAACATTTTATTTTTAACGTAATATTTTATAAATCAAGCGAACAGGTTATTCGAATGGTGGGTGAGAGCACAGAGGCTGTTGGTGCTGGTGTTGGAGGAGGGAGCAGTGGGAATAAGATGCCAACCTTGGAAGAGTATGGCACAAACTTAACTAAGCTGGCAGAAGAGGTGCTCTGGGAATATATTTCCTGTGACTCATGTCAAGGAGTTGTTTGTTATCTTGAATACAGGTTCTAACATCAGTTTCTTGCCTCTCCAGGGCAAACTAGATCCTGTTGTTGGAAGGCAGCAGCAAATAGAACGTGTAACCCAAATTTTGGGTAGGCGGACAAAAAATAATCCTTGCCTCATTGGTGAACCTGGTGTTGGGAAAACTGCTATTGCAGAAGGTCTCGCACAAAGGATTGCTAATGGGGATGTTCCTGAAACAATAGAAGGAAAAAAGGTTAGAGTTCTATTTGTATTATTTTTTAATTTTCTAATTTTTCCAATGCCTGGTCTAGATTTCATACCTCCTTCGCTCCTTATGTATTGAAATTGAACTTCTAATTGCTGGTGTCCTCAATACTAAAGCAGTGATTTTTGTGGTTTCCAGCCGTGTGGTTCTCTTGGAAATTTGGGAAGAAAGGAACTTTAGAATGTTTGTGAATAGGGCTAGAGAATGGGTGAGATGTGGGATTTGGTTCAGTCTGTGAGTTTCCATTGGTGTATTCTGGCCTTCTCTCGCATGGTGTATTGTTTAGTAGAAACTTGTTGGAGCATCTCTCAATGAGCTCCTTCAGTTTCCCTTCCTTCTGTACTTCCACCTTTTTAACTGAAAGTATCTTTTTTTTGTCCAAAAAAAGGGAGAAAAACTGAAGAGTTAGAAGAAAAGAGTAAGATCTTTGTTGCATTGTATTTGTTGTAATTATTGTGCATTAAATTTAACTGGGAAAATATGAAGATCGCGCCTATGAAGTATGAACTTTAATTTCTGTTTCCGTAACTTCACTCCTGCATTTTTTTTCCCCTTTGATTATTTCCTGAAAATTTTTGAACATGTGGTATTGGTAACATTTGAAGTGATGGTATACTGTTTTAATCACCCAGTTCCCGGGTTATAAAAGAGTGTGTATATTTTTAGGAATCTAACTTGATTGTAACAAACGGAAGAGATCCTTTGTCTTTAAACACTAATGTATTTTAGATTACGATGAACTGAACTTTTTAATGGACCTTCTGTAGGTTGGGACATCTAGCCCCTGTATTAAAAGCTCTTTTTTTTTTGTGGGGGGGGGGGGGGGGGGTGGGGGGGTGGGATAAGAAACAGAAGAATGTATAACCCAAAAGAATAGAGAACAAACTAAAGGCGGGGGATGAGAAATCTCCTCCAAAGGGGACTAGTACAAAACAGCTTTGAAATCCAAATTGATATGAACATATTCACAAAAACTCTCAAAAGGACGACCAATGTTGTTGAAGATCTGTTGATTTTGGAAGTAAATGCACCACAAAATATATCTAGCAGCACAATTCCAAAAAGATTTTTGCCTTTCCTTTTGAAAACCAGCCCTGAAGAACTTCAATGAGCCACTCATCCACTAATTTGGGAAAGCAAGCAGCAAAACCAAATTCCCTTAGCAAGAAGAACCACATTTTGTACGAAAAAGAGCAATGTAAGAAGATGTGGTCATTACTTTCAGCATTCTTTCAGCCAAAGCAGCAAACCGAAGGAGATTAGGTCCAAGTAGGAAGGTTTTTTTTGCAGTTTATCGTGAGTATTTAAGCTTTTGTAAGCAAGGCTCCACAAAAAACTTGATCTTTTTTGGATAGTTGAAATTCCCAATCAAATTGATGATAGTGGCCTTTAGTTTTGGAGGGGTTTCTGTCAATTTGAGAAAGTGGATTTGGTGGATAATTTTTTATGATTTTCAAGGGACCACTCTGCGTTGTCTTCCCATCCTTTCCAATGAAAGGAATTGAGCAAGTCCACCAAGCACAGCCAACTATCCAATTCACTATCTTTAATTCCTCTTCTCAAGCCCAAGTTCCAATCCTCATGAATTCCATTCCAACATTCAGCAACTGTGTACTATTTTTTGGTTGAAATACTAAAGAGTTCAGGAAACTGATGGTGTAAAGGCATGGATCCCAGCCACGTGTCTTTCCAAAACTTGATTCTTTGATCGCTCTGCACCTTAAAGGTGTAAACTTCATGGAAGAATGACTGTATTTAGCTATATCTACCCACTTTCGAAAGGATCCATCCAAGGGGTCCTTCCTATAAATACTCAGAATAACCCGTCTCCAAAGTGCACTTTCCTCTCGAGTGAGTCTCACAGCAACTTTTGAAACAGGGGCCTTGTTTCTTTACTTAAGCGCTCCCTGCCTAAGCCTCCATAAACTTTGGGTAAAGAGGTATGATTGCAATTCACCTAGTGTCTCTGAGGGTGACATCCTCCACCACTCCAAAAGAAATTTCTAAGACCGCGCTCCGTTTCCAGCACTACTTTGTTAGGGGCTTGAAAAATTGAGAGTGCATAGAGTGGGAGACTATTCAAAACAGACGGGGCAAGAGTGAGCCTACCTCCTTTGGACAACATCATCAATTCTCTAACTTGCTTCAATTTGTCAACGGTCCCAAAAACTTGGCTCCTGTGGTTTCCCCCAGTGTTACACCAACGTGTTTAGTGGGAAGGTCTTCAATTTTGCAACCAATCTCCGAAGCATGGGCATTGAGCACATCCCTATCGACATTAACTCCAATCAAAGCCTTTTTTTTTCCATATTGTGAGATACCTGACCCAAGAACTGTTCTTCAAGCTTTCATTTTGCCCGTTTATTAGAAGTCCTGGTAAGCTTGTTGAAATATGTTATATTTATTATACTACTATTCAACCTTTAAATTTTATCTTTTTTATGGCTTTGTTTTTGTTTTGAAAATACCTGTGATTTTAACATTTGTGGATTTTTTTTTTGTTGGCACAATAATATATTTTCTAGATACGTTCATTATTAGTCAATCCTTGATCTGGGTTATGCATTTTCAGCATGTGGTTTCTTCTAAATTGCATTATCTTGCAACCTTCAAGTTTATGTTAGTACATCGTGCAGTCATGTTCATCCATATCATAATGGTAGTTCAGCAGTACGATGGTCTGTGTTATGTTTGGTATTAGTGGGCTTTGTAGGCCACTTTTATGGCTTAACTTGTACTAAAATAGTCTTTAGTTCTGCAAGCCAGCTAGCTCTGGCAAATGTTTTTTTTTTGAGACAAATCAAGAATTTGATGGACAGATTGAATTGCATGTGTGTTAAACCCGGTGTCAACATTTGTTTCAACTAGTAAGCTGTTTTTCTCCATTTCGTTTGGAAATAACTTGTTATTGAAGTATTTATTTAAAATTTTCTGTTGTGTAGGTTATAACCCTGGATATGGGCCTTCTTGTAGCTGGCACAAAATACCGTGGAGAGTTTGAGGAAAGATTAAAGAAACTGATGGAGGAGATTAAACAAAGTGATGAGATTATCCTTTTTATTGATGAGGTGCACACATTAATTGGAGCAGGGGCTGCAGAAGGAGCTATTGATGCGGCAAACATATTGAAGCCTGCTCTTGCAAGAGGTGAACTACAGGTAATCTGGAGCATCTCATTAAGATGGCATCTCCAACATGTGGTCGTGTAACAAACAAGATCACAAAAACTATGTTTTTATCTTTCTCGTGAAAGTTTTTTCTGGTTTCTTTACAACCATGAGGGCCACAAAAAAGGCTACAATGGCACAGTTCTAACTATTTATAGCTTTTCCTTTCAACAACCAATCTGAGAGAGCTTCATGACCAACCTTTACTGTGATTGGAGTAGCAAAAGTAGACATCAAAAAGACTCAACAAAAAGGACCAGCCTCTAGAGGTAAAACGATAGTGTAGGAAAAGATGATGGAAGCAAAAATAGTAACCCAAGGGGAGAAGGGCCCAACTTTGATTTTTCATTGGGATTCTAACTTCCGTATTTAAGCTTCTGTATGCAAGGGTCCTCTGAAAAACTCCACTTGGAAAGCAAAAACAGTAATCTGACGGGAGATGAGCCAACTTTGACTTTTATTTGGGAGTTTAACTCGAGTATTTAACCTTCTGTATGCAAGTTGCCACCACCAATAAGCTCAATTTTTTGAAAGCAAAAACAGGAACTGAAGGGGAGAAGAGCCCAACTTCATTTTTCTTTGGGAGTATAACTTGAGTTTTAAGCTTTTGTATGCAAGGGACCACTGGAAAAAACTGAGACTTTCTTTGGTACTTAACTGTAGCAAACTATATGCTCAAGGATAAGCTTCAGTTTCTGAGGGAGTAGTTGGGAGCTTTAAGAGTGCTGATTTACGAGTCTAAGAACAGGAACTATCAAGGGTCCATGTCACCTTATCTTTTATTAGAACCAAGATTAACATCTCAATCTTGTTTCTACATTTATCAGCCAAGTTTTATTTTGGGTAGATTGTAGTATTTTGTTGGATAAGAGATATCCAGCATGAAGAATGAGATGTTAAACCTCATTTGATTTTTTAACAATACCAGCTGGTAGAGTTTTCAATCAGTGTAAGTCTTATAATGGTACTTTTGAAGTTAAACCTCTTAATTCTCTACTCCGGGTGTTGTCTAATTATCTGGTATCTATTTCTACAGTGCATTGGAGCCACAACACTGGATGAATACAGAAAGCACATTGAGAAAGACCCAGCCTTAGAAAGGCGATTCCAGCCAGTGAAAGTACCGGAACCATCTGTGGATGAAACCATACAGATTTTGCAAGGGCTTAGAGAGCGTTATGAAATCCACCACAAGCTTCGTTACACAGATGAAGCATTAGTAGCTGCTGCTCAGCTGTCATACCAGTACATCAGGTATGTTATTGGTTATTACTGAGTGATTCATCTGGGAAAATATCTGTTGCAAAAATCTGACCGTGTTCATAAAGTATGAAGATGAAAATGGCTTGTTATTGTGTCTGCCATATATTCTATCTCCTTGATCAACGACTTAATTGATGGGGTGGAGTACATTTTTTTATGCAGAGTATCTATTCTGGAACTGTGGTGTACAGTTTTACAGTTCCTTTTTCATTTTCCCTGTGCAGTTTATGTCTGAGATTAGAATGTATTGGGTCTGTATGCAACTACTCCTCATATATATTGTTCATCTGCTTTAGTGTTTTGGGGAGCTTGACCGAAGTATCATATGACCTTGAAATTTTATTTTCAAAGTGAGGTGTGCCTGATGATTTCAGTATGGTGCTAAGGCACCTGCTGCAGTACTTTTTTTCCCTCTTAAAATCCATATAAGACTTAAAAGTTAAAAACTAAGGACATTAAAAAAAAACATTTAGATTTCATGCACCAGTCTTGGTCCAAATCCAAATAATCGGTCAATTTTAATTTCATCAGGGTAAAATGTTATGGTTTTCTTTATTTCCAAACTTTCTTTTATTATTGTATTATGCACCTCACCTCGTTAAAGCTCACCTTTTTCACCCTGTGACTCAGCTCCTGAGAACTATTGTATCCTAGTACCTCTCACCCTTTAAAATATAATGCCTTGAAGGAAAATATTTAGCTAGTTGAAGAAAAAGGCTCTGTTATGTTTGATGTCCGCTTGCTCTACCTCCCAAGTATTGAGTTAAGTTATATTTTGGTTGGATAAAGATATCACATTCACGACATTGAAGTCTACATATCTAAGTAGATCAGGTTAGCACTGATGAATGTGTATGAAATTATTGCCTCGACTTGTCTATGAATTATGATAATATTGACTTGTGTAGTTGATAGGTTGCCTTGTCATCTCTATGCTCTGGTATAATTTGTTAAGATCCTAGTTGCTTTTCCTAATCAGTTTGTGAAAGGTGTGTTTTGACGAATAACTGTAAATTTCAGTGATCGATTCTTACCTGATAAGGCAATCGACTTGGTTGATGAAGCAGGTTCTCGGGTTCGCCTTCGTCATGCTCAGGTATGTTCTCATCATCGTTGCAACTTCTCCCTCCATGCACCCAGTTTTATACATGATTATGCTAAATTTTTAATATTATTTGCAGCTACCTGAGGAAGCTAGGGAGCTTGAGAAAGAGCTCAGGCAGATCACAAAGGAGAAGAATGAGGCTGTTCGAAGTCAGGACTTTGAGAAGGTAAGTTCGTTCTCTTTAATTTTTTTCCCGTGGCTTTGTAGCATTTTATGGTTTAGTTTTCTGGAATTTCATGATGCTGGTTTTTCTTTTTTTGAACTTGCTAATGAATGATCAAGTGGGAGCAATATGTAAACTTTTAGTCTTGCCATTTCATTACAATAGTCGATTCTACCCTAGAAGATGAAACTTAGGTGAATTTTTAAACAGGCTGGAGAATTGCGTGATAGAGAAATGGAACTTAAGACCAAGATCTCTGCTTTAGTAGATAAGGGCAAGGAGATGAGCAAGGCAGAAAGCGAGGCAGGAGATGTAGGTCCTGTTGTGACTGAAGTTGATATTCAGCATATTGTCTCCTCCTGGACTGGCATTCCTGTCGAAAAAGTATCTACCGATGAATCTGACCGCCTCCTCAAAATGGAAGAGACCCTCCATAAGAGGGTCATTGGTCAAGATGAAGCAGTTAAAGCCATTAGTCGTGCCATACGGCGAGCTCGCGTTGGACTAAAGAATCCCAATCGTCCAATTGCAAGCTTTATATTTTCTGGTCCAACCGGGGTTGGTAAATCTGAGTTGGCAAAAGCATTGGCTGCTTACTATTTTGGCTCTGAAGAAGCGATGATTCGTCTTGACATGAGTGAATTTATGGAAAGGCATACAGTCTCGAAACTGATTGGTTCGCCCCCTGGTTATGTTGGTTACACAGAGGGCGGTCAATTAACTGAGGCCGTTCGTCGTCGTCCATACACAGTGGTGCTATTTGATGAGATTGAAAAGGCTCATCCAGACGTGTTCAACATGATGCTTCAAATATTAGAGGATGGAAGGTTAACCGATAGCAAGGGCAGGACTGTGGACTTCAAGAATACACTTTTGATAATGACATCAAACGTGGGAAGCAGTGTAATAGAGAAGGGAGGTCGCAGAATAGGGTTTGACCTTGATTACGACGAGAAAGACAGTAGTTACAACCGTATTAAGAGCTTGGTGACGGAGGAACTGAAACAATACTTTAGGCCAGAGTTCTTGAATAGGTTGGACGAGATGATCGTGTTCCGTCAGCTGACAAAACAAGAGGTGAAGGAGATAGCGGATATAATGTTGAAGGAGGTATTTGATAGGTTAAAAGCAAAAGAAATAGAACTTCAAGTGACGGAGAGATTTAGAGATAGGGTGGTTGAGGAAGGATATAACCCAAGCTACGGTGCGAGACCACTGAGAAGGGCGATCATGAGACTTCTGGAGGACAGCATGGCTGAGAAGATGCTGGCAAGGGAGATCAAGGAGGGCGACTCGGTAATAGTTGACGTTGATTCAGAGGGAAACGTCACGGTGCTCAACGGCAGCAGTGGTGCTCCCGAGGCCTTGCCAGATGCCATCCCCGTCTAGCTCTCTATACATCTTATCTTCTTATCTAATGCCTTTGCCTTTTCCTTTGCCTTGTAGTCTATAGCTGTTTCTAACTCATCTGGATCCCACTAGGAAGTATAGTTCATTTATTTACTACTACTCTTCTCCCCACTTGTGTTGTGTTTGTTAAATACAACTTTCTAACTACCTTCTTCCATCTTTTAAATACTTAAAAACTTTTCATCTTTCTCAATTTTGTAAATATATCCACTTTTTATTTTCTTACCTTTTTCTAGATTGGAGTTAAATTTTTTCAATTATGTAGTGAATTTTCATCTTTACTTTTTCTATTCTTTTATTGTTATATAAATGTCTTTAGAAAGTCATAAATAAACAATAATGACCTTTATTGAAAACAAATTAATGACATATTAAAAATCATTATATAAAATACTAATAACATGGAGTGGAGAAAGCTACCCTACATACCACGTAAAAGAAATAACGACTTATTAAAACTTTTATATATATACCCAAGTTACAAAAAGACGTATTTGTTTGAATAGAAAAGGTGATACGTATGTAATGTGCAAATCATGATACTAGTAAGTAGTAGCTAAAAACAGAACAACCTTTCCCCCCAGACGACTATTTTGATACATAGATGTGAAATCCGTAAGAAAAGGATCAGATATTTCTATGGCTTTCTCTGGGGACAAGAATTGTGCTGAACTCATGCAATAGAATCCAAAACAATTCTCAGAGCTATTAATGCTTTCATCGTCATTGCACCGTCTATGCTCCCAACTACTCAGACCCGCATTTTCCCCACAATTTGGAAAAAATTTCATCGTTGGTTTCCACTGCCACTCAATGGAAACTTTTCCATGCATTCTTCCATCTAATTCTAGTAATATTTTAGCCAGCCCATCATTAGGCAGTCATAAACAAAGTTTGACCCATTTAGTGATAAAAGTTGCAGTTTTAACTTACTTTCTGAGCATCAGGTAAGCAAGAACTAATGTGACACTTCTGCTCGTCCCTTCAAACCAATGAACCAGGACCTTTCCACCTTTACTTTCAACATCATCAATAAAATCACAAGCTTCTTCAAAGATACTGCTGATGTTTCCCCCCAATAGATCTTTAACGTTAATGTCCCTTCAAAACAACCATCAAACATACATGCAATTACAACAATTTCAATTCTTATCCATTTAGAATTTTATATTGTGTGCTTTATAGAAACCGAATGGTGATTAATAACATAGACCAGAGCAAGCTAAGGTAAGCTTAAAGGTAGGTTGTAGGGACATACCAAACAAGTAGACAGACTGCTGATATATTTTTCTGCTGTAACAATAGCCAGAGTGTTAAAATCACAAGGCACCATTTGGAGATTATATTACCCTGTTAACCAAGCTGATTGGCCAGTACCTTTTGACTCTCCTCGCTCTCTCTTTTCTTTAATAAGAAAAACGAAGTTCTCTCTAAGACAAAAGTTATGATTTTGAAAAGATACAAGGTTTGAATTAATTACAGAGGTAGAATACTTCTACAGAGGTAAGGAAAAGGCAAACAACAAGGAAAATGAAACTTTGTATGACCTTTATATTAATCAGGCTTTTACATACAACTAGTTTAGGTTCTACTCACACCCAACAAATTTTGAGGGCTAAAGAAGTTTGTATTTGGGATCATTTATCTTCACAGGAAAGTAATGAACAAAAGGAGGAAAAGCATTTTCCCCTATCATTAACATATATTCCTTATTTATATATAGGATGGGGATTGGGGAGGATCATTGTACAGATTGGGCTACAATTTACTTGAGGGAATCAGGGTTCACAGCCAATTCTCATAAACATTCCTTATTAATTCAAGCTGATCGTTAGCTAATGTTCTCATTTCTAATCTTTCAAGAAACAAATGCATTTTCTGGTCTTGTTTTGCACTTCACTTTTTAAGACATTCTTTGAACAACATACCTATTTTGGAAAGAAATATTTATTTTTGGTTTCTTGATTCCTATTACTAATCTTTCAGAAAATTAATGAAATTTGTAGTTACTATCTGTAACTTGTGGATTCTGTATATCGCAGAAGAAAAATTTGCCAGTGATAGAGAAACGCGATAGGAGAAGAGTGAGGGGGCGGGTGGGAAATTTGGGGAAAGTTAGGGTTTTTCTTAGAGGACAATAAGGTCTTTTAACCTCCTAAAATTGCTCCCAAAAATCTAGTAGCCCCTTTAAAGTTGGCTTATTAACTTACAAGGGAAGCGGATCGTTCTCAACCATTTCACAAACTTCAACTGTCAGCTCTACTTGCGAAACCCTATTTTTCTGAATTAAAGCGATTTGGATAGCCATGACTGGATTTGGCCATGGATTGCGTGTACTTCGGAGACAGATGCATCTCCCTCATCAACGTGAATGTCCATCAGAGATTCTAAAGGGACAGATCGCAGAGTTGGAGAGACGTAGGAAGGGGAGGAAAAATCCGAAGAAGGATCAGTTCATTGTGGATGTTCCTGAATCAAAATCATTCCTTGACACTGCTTCTATGCCCATGATTCTCACTGCCGTTGGAGTTGCTCTCTTTGCTAAACTCCTAATGATGGTATGCCCTTCTCCACCTCACCTTGGTTCTCCTTTTTTTCCCCTCTCCATTTCGTAAAGTTGATTATTTTATTGAGTAGAATGAAATATCATGAGACATTTGTGTGATGGTCGCTTAGGACATCTATCCAAATCTTGGTGATATATTTATATATATTTTTTGTCGAGATTCTCCAACCATTTGGAATCGTTTAGGAGTGTTAGTATACACAATAATCAAGGTGTGTGGACTGAGTTTGGTACATTATGTGAAATTAGTTGAACTTCAAGTTGATCCTACAATTGCTCCCGTTGTCCAATGTGCGCTTCGAGTGTCTTGTCTAAGTCTAGGAGCATGAAATTGAGATTTTACTGTGATGAGAAGTTTTCTTTCGTCATTTTGTTCTAGAGAAGTCCCTGATATGAGGTGCAAGTGTAAAAAACTAGAATCTTTTGTCTGCCTGCTAGCAAATACATGTATCGCTAAAGGAAAATTGAGAATCTCAAAATAAAAAACCAATTGAAAGAACGTTTTTGTGGATGTGGTCTTTTTGCTTTCCTTTTGGTTTGAATGCTACTGGCTTGCGCTTGCTCTTGTTAGAATTTTGTAGGCAATATCCTTTCTCGTTCAATCAATGTTTTACCATTTTTGGGAAAACTGCAAAGCCCTTTTGATGAAATCATGATCTCATTTTAGCATGTGGTGGAGGTAGACTCTTGAGAGTATAATTTCACCCACCACTTCGGTTGGGTTTATATCAAGCGAATCTTATGGAATTATGTTTGTTTTCAGTATGATGAGTCAAGATCTGAAGAGTTGATAGAGCGCAAAATAAAAAATGCCCCCCCAGGTCAAGGAACTGTGAGGATGCTCAGTCGTGAGGAGTGGGAGGAAATTCGAGATGTTCGACCAAGGACTCCTTTTGAATCCAAGCTTGCTCGTCCAAATGCAAGAATTAGAACTGGAGAACCTTTACACATGGTAAGGCAATTGTATCGCTGGCCTCGTATGCAAATGGATATGGAAGCCTCCGGATTTCTCAACTCTTATCCCAACCCCTTGATGATGAAAATGTGTTTCCCTACTCCCATGCTTATTACTGATTTGTTTGATCTACTTCATGAAACTTCCCAGTTTCGACCAGTTATGTGGTTGCGTTTTTAAACATTGCAGTTTCCATTATTATTTCTTAATGATTTGTTATGATATGAAGATATGTAGGACGAAACATTCCTACCTAATGATTTGAGGCAGATTTACGATGGGGTGATAATTTTTTAAAAAGCATTTGCTTTGTCAATTGTTTGATGCAGGAGGATTTGAAGGACTGGACAATTGATGTGCTGACAGATGCACTTGCTCGGGCTGAAGAAAGTGTTAGACATGGTTCCACTTCCAAATGACTGCTCTCAAGTGCCTCCTAAATTTGGAAACAATGTCAAACTCACCTGAACGCCTGTTTGGTCATGCAAAATTGTTTATCGTTCAACTCCAGGAATGTGGTTTGAATGATGGTTGGTTAGTATTTAGTAACACATTTCGTAAGTTTGCTTGTTTCTATGTTTGATCTCATGTGATCTGGATCATGTAAGTCTACTAGGTATTACCTAATTGAAATATTGTTGATACTTTATGTAGAGGATAATCCGGCATGCAGCAGCGATCAATCAGGATAGAGAGAGTAGGTAATAAAATGTGTCTGGATTGCAATCTGGTGGTGGAAAAGCATGGATATTGCTGGTTCTTTATTTGTATCTTGGTTTCAGAGGTGATAACCTCGCAGGGTCATTAATCTATTTTCATCTTTTGTTGCATCTTCAACACATTTTCTGGTCTCTTTGTTGTGACTTTAATAGATTATCTGGTTGCCAAATCTTATTATTATTGGCACCAGTTTAACTTCCTTTCCTCAAGGAACATGCTAAACATGAGTTATTTTGTGGCCTTTTATTTGTTTTTTTTTCTCTCTTAAAACGTGCTCACCTATTATTAATGCAGGAGCAGGATACAACCATCTAGGTGTTGCAGCTGGGTATTGTAAACGAGTCCGAAGAAGATGTACACTTCTCATAACATATTAATTATCAAAACTTTATGCATTTCTATCTTATTGCATTTGGTTGAAAAAGTGTAAAATCTTGTGCCATCTCTGATGCATGTTTGCCTCTATGGTATCTTAATGAAAGATAACAAATCAAACCGAATCAACTTATACTAGGTGGATTGTCTTTTTGTTTTTTGTTTTTATGAAATGTAGCTTGACTGCTCAACAATATACTTGTATTTTATTTGTAGATCTTTTTTCTATGAGTTCAACGAGGCGAGGGATTTTTAGGAAAGTAAATAATGTGACTATTTGACCTTACTCATGTTGGCAGCTATTTGTTACAACTGATTCTTTATACTTCAGCTTCTTTTTTTTTTGGGCGCATTTCAAATTTCGATAAGATAGACCATATTTTAAAAATATAATAATGTTATTATTTTTATACTTTCTATCATTTTAGCTGTAACTTGGATATTGTTGATAAGAAGCAATTTTTTTTCTATTGTCTAAGGTAATTGATTTTATTAACAATAGCCTTTAAAATTCAAACTACAATTAAAAATGGAAATAGTGAAAAGATAATTTCACTAAAATGACTTCCTAGCACCTCAACTGGATTTGGTGGATAGTGATCAACGAGATTGTAGGTTGTCATTTTTAAGGATAGGGTTTTGCCTTTTGTCTTAAAAATACTATTATCGAGTTTCAATACTACTCTTGATATTTCATAAATGTTTCAATACCACATTTTCTTTTTGGACTTAATTTTGCGTTAGAATCTTTCTCTATTGTCAAGAGAATTTAATTTTGCCCTAGTCTTCTTAAAAAAATTTATTTATTTACTTTTTAGACAGCATTTCTTCTCTTAAAAATACTAAGGGACACATGGGATGTAACTTCCAAATAATAAAATAAAATAAAATAAGAATATTTTAAAATAAAAAATTATTTAGAAAAAAAGGAATTGTTAAAGATTGAACAGTGTAGGCATAAAAAAGGGTGAATGAGGAGTGAGTATTTTGGTTCGAGGGTGTTGGGTGTGTAGATAGGATCCGATAAAATTGATTGATTGTCCGCCACTCGTAGTCTGTATTCACTATTCGCCCATGTCTCTCGTTTTCTGGCCGAAGCCCCAATCTCTATCTCCCCTTCCTTCTCTTCTCTTCTCTTCTCTGATTGATTCTCTTCTTCACTTTCTTTTCTGTCTTAGCTCCACCCTCCACCCACCAATGGCTTCTGTTTCAGCTACTTCTCTCAGGAGCTTCCAGCTGCCACATTCTAAGGTTTTTCCTCTGCTCCGCTCCTTCTAAGTTCTAACCTTAATTTACACTCCCTCCAATGTCACGGTGACTGCAGTCTCAACTAGCGAACACCATCTTTTTAATATTAATTTATTTTGTTTTGTTTTTATCCAAATCATCTTTTTGATATTAATTTCTTTAAGGAAGACGGCGGCGCTGATCGGCACTCCAACTCCAACCGCTTGTATCTGAAATCGTCCTTCTTCTCTCCTTTACGCACTCCCTCCAACTCCAAGATTCCTCCTTTAGGGAGCCAAAAATCTGGTAAAATTGCAGCTGCACCCAAGTTCTCCATCTCCATGCGCGTCGCCTCCAAGCAAGCCTATATCTGTCGTGATTGCGGGTATCACTTTCTATCTCTCCCCCACTTTCCATCTCCATCGCTATAATGAAATGAACCTATCTTTTTTCTTTTTCTTTTTCTTTTTCTAATTAGGTACATTTACAATGATCGAACTCCTTTTGACAAATTGCCTGATAAGTATTTCTGTCCTGGTAATCTCCTTCCCTATATCTTGTTTGCATTCATAATTCATGCCATCTTCTTTCCAAATTTTTCATTTTATCTAATCTTTGAGTCTCGAGTTAGAATCAATGTCAACAATTCCCTTCCCTATTCATGTTTTTGTTCAACAGCATAACTTCCTGCTAGATATCTCCCAAGAAAAAAGTAGAGAAAGAACCAACTTCGTATCATTTACTTTGTGTTCCAAAGAAATTGGAAACCTATTCAATTATAATGTAAATGATCATGCCTTGCAGTCTGTGGTGCTCCTAAGCGACGATTTAGACCTTATGAGCAATCCGTGACAAAAAATGTTAACGAACTCGATGTGAGGAAGGCGAGGAAGGCGCAGATTCAGAGAGATGAAGCTGTTGGGTAAGACGGAAAATGGACTTTATATATTATCACAGTTTTTAATGATTATTTATCGAGTCTGATTGATATCTGGTAAAACGGTATAGGAATGTGCTGCCTATTGCTGCTGCAGTTGGAATCGTGGCACTTGTAGGTTTATACTTGTACCTGAATAGCGTGTATTAGATCCAGTGGCCAGTGGGTGGCTCAGTGCTTCTCACTATTATGTTATATTGATTTACATTCTATATGTATTTTTTCCACCCCCCAATTCAAAAACCTGGCATATTGCTATAACGTTGAGGCATGCAAGATTATTTTTATATTAAATTGTTTCTTGAGACTTGAACATGTTAATTTGTGTTGAATGGGGTTTGATTCGGTAGTTAATTTGATGAATGAGGTGCACCACCAGGAAATGTGCTTCTAAGGATGGTTAGTGAAGTGAGATTAGGATCTTGTGTGATTTGGAACTGAAAATTGGTGGTTGTTTTTTATTGTGATTTGTACAATAAATCTGAAACATGGATCAGGATCACGTAACTCGAGGTGGAGGCGTGTTATCCAGAAATGACTTGAACAGTATAAGTGACCTTTGGGGTTGAGAGAATGGAGCTTCGTGAGAGGCACCTCGAATGGTGGCAAATGAAAGGATATTACCATTACCATAAACTTGGCTCCAACCTCCAACCTGAGAAGTGAGACACAGGCCCAGGGGGAAATGCTTAATTCACAATCTCCAACCAAATCAGGACTCGGGACTCGGGACAAATACGGCTTACCTGCTTTCCATGGAACCAAGCTCCGTATGGAACACTCGTGTTCAGACCCAGCTCTGTTGCCAACCTGTGAACCAGCCGCCGACTTCCCATCAATGGAATTACCGAATCTTGATCTCCACTGAAACCAAAGAATTAAGGTCCCTTTAATTTTAATGTATATGTACGGTTTGGTAACGCTCGTCAAATTGTAACCCTAACCCACCTGTAAATCAAGACTCGTATGCCGGTTCTGACAAGTGACCCAACAATGGAGATGGTTGGTATTTCCAGGTTGAGTAGCTCATAGTCCAGAGCTCTGGTGTAATGTCATTGACAAATAGTCAATAGTCAATAGTCAATAGTCAGACTCAGAATTCAGAAATGAAAATCAAAGCAGAGTGGAATTACTCGCTGCAAACAGCCCACTTGTGGACTCCGACGAGACGGGCATGAAGGGCCTTTTTCACATCCTCTCGGTTCAGATATTTAACAGTTTCATCTTCGATGCAAACATCTATCCTTTCTCGGACATGCTGCGGCTGTGGGCTTAAGTACTTGGACTGTGAGAGCACTGAAGGAATGCAGACATCGAGAGTAACGTCATATTTGTCCACGAACTTACTGGTTTCTGTGTTGACTTGGGTCATCACCCGCAGACAAACCCCTGAGATTGAGTCTCTGTAGTACTCGCTAACATACCGGGAATAGTTACAAGCACATGTGAACAATCTGTAAGTGGAGTCTGATATCAGACCATGCGACCAAAAGAACTCCGCCCTTGAATTCAAGTCTGTCGCATATTCCATAACCGGATTCCCTAGCTGCACATCAAACACTTTCATTTTTCCCTTTCTTTTCTCTTCCACGCCACATAAAAACAAAACTTACAGCAATTCCCTGCAGATTGAATAACTTTTCCTTCCTGTTCAACTCGGTCATAAGCCTCGCCAGCTGAGGAATGTAATGGCCTGGTATAATAAGGAAAAAGATTTGGTTTTTCTCTTTTCTTTGGGGGGTTCCCATTGCAAGAGAGAGAGGGAGAAGGAGGAGAGAGAGAGAAAAAAGGGAGAAATGTCTTTTATCTGGGTACCTGCGTAACTCTCTCCTGTTAGAAATAGATCTCTATGTTTGTAATGAGGGAATTTACTGAACCACCTTTGCAAGAATATGAGATTGTCTCTTGCTGAAGATAGCAACATGAAAAAACGTAGGTTTGAAGCATGAATAAAAGACACAAGCATACAGCATGATTTGTGTTCTTTTTTAGCATTGACAAAAATACTGACTAAAACATAAGTAAATTTCTCAGTAATTTCTTTGCCAAATCAATAATCATCTTCTGAAGAGAGAGAGAGAGAAGGGGTTGCGCTACCCTTGAACAGAAGGCAGAAGGGATGCAAAAATACCTGTGGCCTCGTCATCCATTGTCGCATGAGAGGCGCTATTATCAGCATAAGAGAACCCAACTCCTGCGGGTGTCTCTAAGTACAACATGTTTGCTTCTGAAATGATCAAATTTGAACTTGCTTTTACTGATCAGCAGCTATATAATATCCAGCAAATATGGAGAAACTGGTGTAGTTGATATAGAAGTAGATACCTCGGTTCCAACTGTATTCATTTTTCACCAAAACCTCCCCGTTCGGCCTAAAAGGTCCATTTTCTGAGAACGCCCCAACTCCAAGGGAAGAACAACCAGGGCCTGCAAGAAATCAGAAAAATGTCCTCCCTAACCAGTCAAGCAAGTTTGAAGGACTTGGAATTAAAGAAGGTAAGAAGGTAAGGAGTCAACACACCTCCATTAAGCCAGAGAACCAAAGGCTTGGAATCAGGGTCAGTTTCTGCTTCAACCAAGTAGTAAAACAGTGCTCTCTGCTTTTGGTCATCTACATGAATGTAACCTGAAAACTGGTGAAACCCCACACGCGGCTGTCCAGGAAGGCTAGTGATCTTGTCAGAATGTGCAAAAGAGGAGCCAACCTCCTTGCAAATGCAAAGATGAAGAATAAGAGCAGCCATTGTCGCGGCCTTCCATGTTGAAGAAAACATGGTTTAGACGGTGAGAGACAACTAAGACAAAAGGACCTAGAGAAAGTGCTGTTTAAAATGCTGCTCGGTGGATGGGGGGTCGGCGTGGGGTACTAAATAAGCAGGCGATCTAATATTTAAACCGCCATCATACTTGAGCCTTATTACTTGGCAGGCCTGATACAGAATAAAACTAATCAATTTTGCGATTTCTGTTCATATCCAATAGCATTATTTGGTAGGACACATCCAAAACATAAAAGATTGGTTTTTCGAAAATGAAGAAACAAATGGAATATAAGGCTGCTTTATCAGAATTCAGAGCCCTGAAAGTGCTGTTATGATGTTTCCCTATCTTCTGTTCTCTAACAACAACAAAAAAGTGTCTCTCGTGAGGCGTACATTGTAAAGTGGCTTTACACAAACTACTTTCCACTCTCAGAAATCAGTTGTACAGTTATTTGTAACACAAATTTCTATTAGATTTCAAGTATGGTATGATTATCTGACAGACTCTTGGGGGATTTTGAAGAATCTTGACAGGATTTTCAGGGGTTCTTTTTAGTTTTTCGAGGAGACAATTGGGTTTTCTTGTTCGACTTGTACTTCGCCTATAACTGCACTGCTCTACAGCCAAATAATAGGTTGTATCCCGACTTTCAAATGCTCCTTCAGGTTCAAATAAGATAATCTGGAAGGGAAGTGAGGGTGCGGGAAAGAATGCCTTAATCTAATTATTGGTTATCATCAAGATCCACATGCTTGAACCAACCCCCCAATTTATGATAATGGTAATGGGGCCTCTCCCTCACTTCATATTTCATAATTCATATCATGCCTACTGGTAGCTTTAGTGTAGTAGGTGAGCTACCAAGAAGCAGCGGATCCAAACGAAACCATTTTCTCATTTGTTGTATAGCTATAGATGGAGACTTTACAGTGTGTAGTGTAGTGTAGTGTAGGCCTTTGGACCACTCTGGAAAAGGTGCCAGTGGGGTTCCTCTGATTTGCTTAAATTGTGGCGCTCTACAAATAACACCAACCACCAAAATACAAAGCGACACACAGGTACCAATATCATTTTCCATACCATGCGCTTAACCCCCGGCCCCAACACACTCAATAATGCATTTTTTTATCATTTGAGTTTTAGAAATTGGATTTTCATATCTACAACTACAATCACTTTGTTTCCGCCTTGCCTTCTCTCTTTCCGAGGCAAAAAGGTAGAGAGCTTTATCTTAAAAGAGACTCTATGCTTTGAAAAGCTTTGGTTAGTAGGGCAGTAGCGTCAACTCCGGTCTCCACCACACCCCCACAATCCATGAAATTGACTGGTCGAGCCGCCCCTCGTCTCGAGAGGCACAAAATTAAACAATACAACACGACAAACTTCACATTGAGTTCTCTTCAAGTTCTAACAAAGCTGAAATGAATTACTTGCATCTCTTAGAACAGGTCCAATTTGGTTTTTGACTTCCTCAAGTAGAATGTTGGTTTGGTTGAAAAAATCGTTTTTTGAGGAAACTACTCAACCGTGGGGTTAAGATTGGGGTTAACAACGAGGTCCTCGATCAAATCTGCAGCTTCTTGAACGGTGGTTATGTTCTGAGCGTTATCCTCCTCGATATTGATGTCAAATTCTTCCTCTAAGGCCATAATTATCTCCACCTGTCAGTTGATTGGTGTGAGCATAGAAAAGGGTAAGGCCGTGGCCGTAAAGGTGGAGATGGATTACATACAAGGTCGAGGGAGTCGGCACCCAGAGCTAAGAACTTGGATTCAGGGGTGAGCTCTGATTCGGCAGGCAAGGCCAATTGTTTCCTCACAACTGAACACACTTTATCAACTGTCTCTGGTTTTGCCTGCATTAATTCCACTTTTTAATACTTGCTTTGCCAATGGACACCACAATGTCAAACTAATTATTAAATAATTACCGCACAAGAGATACGGAGCTGGGATGTTCTCAGAACATGCAAACCATTCTTTCTCCATCCAAATTTCACACTTGAAATTCTTCTCACAACCTGCCACCATATACAAATGCATTCCACAACATTTTAACTTTGGCAAAAATCATATTTTAATTATAGGCTGGTTCAGAGAATACCTGGTTGATGTTGATCTTGGTGGGCGGGATTAGAGGTAGCTGGAATCTCAGGCAAGAAGCTGAAAAGGAAGCCATTGTAATTATAAGAAGAAAGAGAGTTTAGTTATATGGAAAAGGCGAAACTGTATAAGGTGAAGGAGTTGGAAGGAGAGGGAATGGATTGGATATGTAGCTGAGGTGAGTGAGAACTGAGGGATGAACGAGTGGTGCCCATTGCCTCTCCTTCATCAATTTCATCGATTCCTATCTACTTCTCACTTCTCACTGGCCGAATTTTGACACACCCATCTCGTGGGCCCATTTTTTAAATATCGCTCTTCTTTTTTCTTTTAACAAAGTTCAACTAAAAATAGAATGCAAATAAATACCCACGTTTTTTTTTTCAAATTTGCACTATATGCAAATAAAAAATAGTAATTCTACCAACTTGTATGGTGAGTGACATCTATTCTAGGTCTCCCAGCCTTGGCATTGGCACATGCACAAAAAGAAAGTTTAAAGCAACGTGTGTTTGCGTTTGTGGGTGTCTCTGCATGACTTACCCTAGCCAATGCTTATAAACAGGGAAAGCCCCGAGAAATTCTCAACCGTTTTTGTTGGTGTGTTCTGACAATATAATTCTCAAACATTTTCCAGTGCAATCGATATTATAAAATTTTTATCTGCCAATAATTATCACCACATATATTCCAATTCCCCCGCCCTTTTTATAGTCAAATCCATATTCTCTTCCTTAAAGAGATTAGTGTCAGGAGGACACCAATTACCAATTACTAAGAGGCAACGCACCAATGGCTCTCTCCAAAGATGTCCAGCAATCTCTCATCCCGAGCTTTCTATACTCATCTTCCCGTACACTGCGTAGTACGGAATCGACGCGATCCAGTTATGGCAAGAGCTTCCCAATTCCAGCTCCAAAGGAGAAGATTAAGATGCATTCACCGGCCTTCTACGCAGCATGCACAGCAGGCGGAATTTTGAGCTGTGGACTCACCCACATGGCTGTCACCCCCCTCGATCTCGTCAAGTGCAATATGCAGGTCCTCAATAATTACTATATCTAAGTTCAATCTCCCTCATGATCTTATCTTCACGCCATTAAACAATTGTTAGTTTCATACTCCTAACTCTACCAATATACAGAAAACATGTTCTTTTAATATACTCTTCTGGTTCTGGCCAGTGGCCACTATTTTAATTTCTATTCCAAATTTTAGATCGACCCCACAAAGTACAAGAATATCTCGTCGGGTTTTGGAATTCTGCTCAAGGAGCAGGGAGCGAGAGGGTTCTTCCGGGGGTGGGTGCCGACCTTGCTTGGTTACAGTGCTCAGGGTGCCTGCAAGTTTGGATTTTACGAGTTCTTCAAGAAGTTCTATTCTGACAAGGTTGGAGCAGAGAATGCAGCCAAGTACAAAACTTTGTTATACCTTGCTGGTTCGGCATCTGCCGAAGTAATTGCAGACGTTGCTCTCTGCCCCATGGAGGCCGTCAAAGTTCGCGTCCAAACTCAACCTGGTTTTGCTAGGGGTTTGGCAGATGGGTTCGCAAAGTTTGTAAAATCTGAGGGTGTTTCTGGGTACGACACTAAATAATGAATGCTTCCTCCTCAACACTTTGTTCCTCCTAATTAATAACTTAAAATCTCTGGATGTCAGGCTCTACAAAGGTCTGGTTCCTCTTTGGGGACGTCAGATACCATGTAAGTTCTAAAAAAAAACGTCAAAATCCCTTAAACAAGCAATCTTTCCTTTCCTCAACAGTCCTGGTCCTCCATCAATTTCCCCGTGTTTAGCAATTCACTGCTTATTCTGCAAATGTGAAAACTGACCCTCGTTAAATAGAGAATGGTTTGGGATGATAAAGCTGGGTTGGGGTTTTGCAGATACCATGATGAAATTTGCATCTTTCGAGACAATTGTAGAGATGCTGTACAAGTATGCCATCCCAAGGCCTAAAGAGCAGTGTAGCAAATCTCTGCAGCTTGGAGTGAGCTTTGCCGGGGGATGTGGCGGGCGTCCTCTGTGCTGTGGTCTCACACCCGGCTGATAATCTTGTCTCTTTTCTCAACAATGCCAAGGGAGCAACCGCCGGAGATGTAAGTTTGATGATGTAAATTAAGATGAACGTGTGCGTCCACATTTCTTATTGTCTACTGTACTGTGGTTTTGCAGGCAGTCAGGCAACTAGGTCTATGGGGTCTTTTTACTCGTGGGCTTCCCCTTCGGATTGTTATGATTGGAACCCTTACTGGGTCTCAATGGGGAATATATGACGCATTCAAAGTTTTCGTCGGACTGTACGGCTTTCTTCGTACATGCCCGTTTCCAGCTCCATTCAACCTCTCAATACTTTATTAAATTTGATTTGTTTCATCTTGTAGGCCAACAACTGGCGGCGCTACCCCTGTTACTCCTGCAAACAAGTGAACGCGATTTGTCCCCACTAATTGCCAACAACTGCAAATGTTTGTAGCTCCAAGAGTTGGAAATGATTCTAATCATCGTTAGGACCGTAAAATTGAGGGTTTTGACACCAAGGAAGCACTTTTTGTAGGAACTGCTACATTCCGTTGCCAATTGCATAATTCTCCTCTCTGATTTTGATATTTGGGAACCCTCTGTAAATTCAAGCAATTTGATGACAGATTCGGTCTCCCACCTAAATGGTGCAAATGACACCTAGATAAAAGGGAAAGAAAAAAAAAAAGCTTTCATATCTTTAATACATCGGTTACTGTAAACTTTCTCCAACAATTTTACATCGACACAAAGCATATGTAAACAAATTCCCTAGATACTGGCTCAAATGATCAAAAATAATAAATGAATATAACCTTTTCTTTTAGATAATCTACCCCCCATTGAGTCAACAACTTCTGGATGAAAAGCGATCTCTAGATCATGCACGAACGATTTTCAGTAATTACCTAAACTTCTAGAAGATTCTAAAGATGACCCAATGAACCTGACCTACCTCTGGCAGACTGGCAGTGTAAAAAACATAGTTAAAGCTTAAGATGTTCCCATACCTGGCCCTTTCGTCATATCTTAAAAATTTATACTTGGGTATGATTGAGATTAAGAGGGTAGATAGTGTCAAACACAATCCTTGCAAAGACATGCCGAAGTTCTAGCAGGTTTCCAAGAGCCAGAGACTCATAATTAATGTTTCCTCGCTTTGGAGCAAACCCTCTCTCCGCACCATGCACAACGCACTCAAAAACTTTGCATACCTTCAAGTACACTGTAAACGGGATAAAAACCTGCAAAATGTAAAATTGTTAGCATACGATTCCACGAGCAATAATATATGTTGGCAAAGAAGCTTGTTAAGCACACACGCGTGAGCTAGGTAATTATCTCAAGCCTCAAGCAGAATTGTTATTCAAAATGCAATCTCACATCAAAATAAACTCGATCGAAAAGTTCATATTCCAGCAGAAAGGGTCAACATTTTTTTCTTTTTTTTGAAACAACTACAATAAGCTCAGTATTCTAGAACCTAAAATAATAATTGATTGCATATATAAACGGCAGCAACCTTAAAATCTTCTGCAGCTTATACATTTCAAGATTTTGAAAAAGAAAGGAGAGGTCAAAATGCAGAAAGTTACCAGATCTGATGCTGGTGCTTGAGGATACATTTCCAGGGCCAGAGACACAGAATTCTCATCGGTCATCTTAAGAAGTGCATCTTTAACAGACGTAGTAAGATCCATAACCTCATCAATCAATGCTTGAACATCCAGATCGTCAGGTTCTAACAATTCATGAAACTGCACATTATGTTCTCTATTGATGTTCCTAGCTATGCTGATTGCTTCTATCATATTGCCACCATTGTGCACTGCAAGGCTAAATGCTGCAACCACTAAAGGACTCCTAGGCTGGTCAGACAGGGCAGCGTGGAACGCTAATACTGCAACCCTGAAAGAGAATGCTATTTGAGACTTGCTTGGCGTGTCCAAGTAAAAGCCAGCTTGTGACATAAATGCTTAATCTCAAAAGAGAGACCAAAGTTTGGAAACAAGTACTGTCAATACCCATAAATGGAATACTAATTAACAAGTTTAAATCTGGTTACACCAACATTTTACAGTATCAATGCCAATAGGAGGTTTCAGCTATAAGCCATAAGCTGTACTACGATTATCTGATTGGCAACACACATTACCCACATCTAAGAATATTGGATATAATGTAGCTTCTTTATTTTTGGAAGATGCATGCTTTTCCAAAACTAAAATCAAGAACATATATATTACTGTTTTCTGTCATGCTCCATTCAACTTTGAAATTCAACCAATAACACAAAGGGGATTACTAGTTAAATAGTTCAGCTATCTATTAGGATATTCCAAAGGTATAAGTTTAGATTTCAATAACATATCAAACTGAATTTTAGGCACTCTTCGCTAGAATTGGTAAGTTCCAATTTTATAGATAGGATACCAGTACTCTAAACTTCATTTTGATACCATGCTGAATCCTGACTATAATAATAGATAGCAACAGTAGAGCAGTGGATTTTTGTTAACAACAATCTTACCATAAACTACAGTGACAGGGCCTATTAGGTGCCAGAAGTTTATCCAAGCTTGAAAATAGGGACTGCATACTTATCAACAATGTTAGTTACTAACAAGTAATTGCCACTGACCATTTACGTCATAGATTCATAATCAGGTAGAAAATCGTCAAATTGACATAGCCAATGCCCTATCTTTATTCTGCAGCAATTTACTTGATGTTTATTGCAGCATACATCACCAAGGGGTCTATTCTTTCTACACTCCAGAATAAATCCGTAGGACATGGTAAAATATACTGAAAGCATTCAAGATAACTCACTCTTGAGCTATTTAAGACTTCGGGGAAGTGGGGAGGGCGAACTAAAGAAAAAGAAGGAAATTATGAATATCAGAAACTTTGAATTTATCACGAACATTCTTCTCAGTACATGATATGCTCTATCCATAATTAATTTTTCCATCCACAACATTGTCCAAAACCAGCCACATTGCACACATTATATTGATCTTCTTCTTCTCAAAAAATATGTTACATGCAACTTATCACGAGGCCAACAAACTACTAGTACAACTTAGAAGTGAAAAAAAAAAAAAGTTTGGTCTTTCGCTTGGTTTAGAAAATCTTGTAAGAAGAGTAAATTGTGATGAGCACCAAACGGTCACTGATAGTAAGAAAAAGGAAAGAGACAATTACCAAAAGCATATTCGACCTCTTGTCAGACCTCCGAAATCCACATTGGATAAAGTATGCTGCCTACAATATTAAACTGTCTCACTTATTTGTAGTCCATAACTGGGGAAAAAAGTCAAGTGTCCATTCACCTGAATTGGTAGGAGTATTTCTAGTAATCCATATTTCCATAACAATCTCAAAGAAGCCTCAGCAGAACCATAAGACAACATATAGTTCATCTCCATTAGAAGCCTTCCCTGGTATTTTAATAAAAGATAATCAATTAGAACAATTGTTCATGAATGTTACAAGTCAAGGAAACATTACGGAGGAAATATGATGGAAATATAAAAAAACCTTAAGTCTAGACACCAAGCAGGATAATTTTTTAATAGACCGAGCAGTATCCTTTGAAATGTGGAACCCTAAACGAGCAGCAACTCTGATTGCTCGCAGTATTCGAGCTGTCAAAATAGATGAAGTTGGGTATTGCTTTGCTTTCTGGGTAGACATTCACTTAAACTCACGTATGTTTCTCACCTACACATTCAGCTCTATGGCCTAGTCAACATATGATAATGGAATATTGCAAATGAAAACTCACCACAATCCTCTTGGAAGGAAGAATGGGCAGGAACCACGGTTTGTACCTATGCGCAGAGAAGATTGTAGAAGAGAAATTTACAATATCCACTTGAGTGATTTTAAGTAATTCTATAAATAATAAGTTAATAACTCGAAATAAATGCATACTTTAGCTCGTCTTATATCCTCCATTCCTCCCAAGTAGTCGTACACTATACTGTTGTATGGGTCAAACATCAACCTGCAAGTCAAACGTTAGTTGAGAATTGAAGGGAGAAAACCACTATTTGTATGCCTGTGTGTTTGGAGGGGGACCCAAATATTTAAATTTTTATTTCCCAATAAAACCCACTATTTAAGAAATTTTTAGAAGTTGTATCATAGAAATAGGAATTTGTATTCTCAAGAAGCAGGATCTCATAAACCACCCGTTAATGGTAAAGTCACGTTGCAAGCAATTCTTCCAACGGACATAATCTTCCTCTTCACAGTTCTCAGGCTTTTCAAGAGCACAGTTCAAGTGTCTATCAATTGGTCGACTGGCTGTGCTAAAACTTGACACCTGATATTTTAAAGAAAGTAGAAGATCAGCATTACAACATGAAATCATAAAATATTAAATGTTGTAATATCCATAAATACCAAGCCTGCTAAACAATTATATACGGTTAATATATTTCTAATGATAGGAAGATAATCAAACCTCTACAATGGTATCATCGATGTGCACATGGCATATAGGAAACCTCCTCCCAACTATTTCACACCATGAGAACGTCCTTGACACCTTTAAATGGCAATAATACTATATATTAATAAATGAGTGGCAAACTTTCAATGATATTTATAAAGTACTCGTAAACAAAAATTGAGAAAATAGGCCAATACACAGTGTTCTTTATTAAGAAAATTCAACTTGAATAATAGTCTCTGATGAACCTAAACTTGCAACATATATTTATGGAGCTTTTGACCCAAAAAAGGCTCCAAAATGTTAAGGCCTTTTGGTGGAGATCTATAAAATTCACAGTCTCATATCTGCTATAGAACATAAAGTACGTGTTCAGTATCGAATAGATATTCCGCTTCATTGCATTCCAGTCAATGGTATCACAACGCAATGAGGAAATAAAAATAGATTTGAAAATTTATACATGTGTTCCCTCACAACTTGATTTCCTTATGTCAGAAAATAAAATTTCCTCCGTAGGGATGAAAGAAATATTAAACATTATGGAAGAGATAGGTTGAGACGAACCTCCTTAAGCTCAGCTGAAGTGATTATGTCAAAATCCTTCGGCGTTCTGTTCAAGATCAGATCCCGGACACAACCTCCTACAAGGTAAACTTCATATCCTAGAGCATGAAGTAATAATCACAGGATTAGTTATGAAATACTAGAAGACACTTTGAGACGAGGTATGAATACACGAAGGAGAGAACGTATGGTTACCTTTTTTCTTGAGCCCGTTAAGAACTTTTCTGGTAGGTCTGGGAATCATGAAATTACTAATCCCAAGCTCGTTGGAAGAAAACCTCTTCCAGTTGGGCAGCTTAGAATCATTATCAGCGGATTCTTCACCAGCAAATAAAATTGAAACAATAAAAAGAGAAGAAAGTAACCCTGTCTGAAAACAAGAAGAAGCCAGTTATGAACTGAAAAGGTAGTTGGCGAGTGGAAAGAACCAGTAAAAGGCGTTCGGAGAGAGGAATAATTGATGTGGACATTGGGCGGGGAATGTGTTTGACGAAGCGTCTGTCCCAGCGCAATCAAAGTGAGGCGAAGCTGAATTATATAAGATAAGGCGGCTGAATCAGGTGATTGAGAAAGGGAAGAGAAAGCATAGCAGCAGAGCAGAATTACCTTGCGAATGCGAATGCGGAAGCGGAAGAGTGGTGTGTGGAGAGGGAGATAAGATCTGCAAGATACACCACCTAAACTCGATATCGATACCGCCATGTCCAAATCAAAATGACAACGGAGGACTGGAGCTGGAGGAGAGGGCTAGGAGGAGGAACTGGAAGTGAAGTTAAAACTCAAGTCTTAAACCCGCGCCAAGGGTTTTACCGTTTTAGGACAAAAAATAAAATGCTGAAATTCAGGACATGGGCTTGGGCCCACAAGCGGATTCTCTACTGGGCCGCACCTCAGGCCTTACACGGTGAAAACTCCCGTTGGGCCGACATTTCGACACCCAATCCCAACTCCTCTCTTCGGAGGTGCAGTAAACAATTACTTTAATGGCCGGGTATTTGATTCTCGTTCGTTTTGCAATAATATACAGGATATCCTGATTATCTCTTTATATTTTTACCTTTCATTCGTTTTTAATATATTTTCTTTCATCAACTTTCTTTACTTTTATTTTTAATTTTATATTTAAATAAATTAATGCTCATCGAGAGAAACAACTTTATGCAATGAAGGATAATTATATAATATCTTCACTTATTTTTAATATTTAGAAGGAATATTATTAATAATATTTGTTATAAAAAATAATTATACAATACCTCCATTTATTTTTAATATTTAAAAGAAATTATTATCAATAATATTTGTTATCTTAAATATATAATTTTAATATTTTTCTTCTTAAAAGAATATAATTTAATATTATAATAAATAAATTTCACCTCCATAACATTATATGTTTGTATTTTTTGAAAAATAGTTTATATTTAATATTAATTTTTTTTCTTTTATAAAATCTTACATTAATATATGAAATCTACAAAATAACATACAAAAATTAATACATACAAAATTAATATAAAACAAATAAAATATTAAATTAATAAAAACAAATATATTATATAAATGCAAACTCTATTAAATTAATATATAAATTATATGAATATTTGTAAGGACATTTTTTAAACATTATATAAATTTAGAACATTCTCAAGAATAATTAGTGCTAAACAAACATGACTATCTAAATATTCCCGAACATCTTTATAAATTTTCCTATAAAATAAACGTGGCTATTTAAAGGATTGGAAGAATCATATGTGCATCACTCAAAAGATTCTAAATACAACTGATGTCGAGCCGACTCAGCATCTGTACGTGCAAACGTCTAATAGAATCTCAGACGACATATTGTGATTCTCAAGACTTTTGGAGAGTCATTGTAATGTTGTCAGAAGTCCTATCAAAAGCTTACCTCTATGAATAGAGATCTCCACTTCATTTACCAGGTACTCGAAACTATTTTCTTTCGAGTAATAGATCAAATAAATACTGACTTGAATATTGGAGCAGTTACTCCTCTTTTGCAGGTTGATTCATTCGTCAGTCAACAATTCAAGTTTCGTTACATACTGGTGAATTTCTTGATATAGATTGGTCATGGACTTGGACCACACTCAACTCACACTGGCCATTGGTCACAGACAAAACCCAAGCAACAATACCAATATGGGTTATTCTATTTCATGTTTACAATTGTTGTAGATATTTCTTGACTTGGTGCACACATCAACGATCATCTATAATGACGATATCAAATGATATAAATTTGGTTCAAGCATATACTTGTAAAATAAGAGATGTTCACATCCATAATGTCTATCATAACATCCTGTTATACTTACCTTAGAACATATTCATGAGTTAGAGTTTATAGGGTAATAGCACATGGGTGATTTCTCTTTCTATTATCGAAAAAAGTGGTGAAATTATCATAGCCAATACAATAGTTGCATTACACTGACAAGTATATTTTACATGTGCTTTTTACTATTATGAATGATGGATGACTTGACAGTGACAATATTTAGATTGTCTTAATTCAATTAGATAGCTAATAGTCAATTGATGATTAAGAAATGTCTCGAGCTTACTTATTAAGCTGTTCTTGAGTTTACTATCTCTTTTCTCAAGTCAAATATCTAACATAGTGAGCTGGATCGATGAGCTAAGGTATTTATTAATAATAATAATAAAGATATATTTGGATTATATTTTATGTCGGTTAAGTTACAAATTTAATTTCTATAACTTAGACTAGTTTTAATTTAGTATAGAGGGTTCCGAATGAATTTCGAATGCCCTAAGAAATAAAAATTAACTATAATTATCAACATGATTATAACTTAACTAAAGGTGAAGTATGAGGATTATGCAGTGTAATTATAAGAGCAGTGGTGTCTGTTTTGGAGAAATTGTGGAAAAGCTAGGGTTCGTAAATTACCCAAATTCGCAAGCGCAGATATCCGGGAGGCCCAACCCCAAATCCAATCATGAAGTGAAGTATCGAGACACGCGGCAAATTCCCAGATTTACATGGCACCTCTCTTTCCATTTCCAATTCCCCCTTCTTCCCCTTGGCCTTCCCCTTTCCTCCACTCGCTCTCGCTAATCACTTCCTCCTTCCACTATCTAAATTCTAATTCCCCCTTCCTCCTTCATAAAACCAATCAAACCTGCTCTCTCTCCCTTTCCTCGCTCCATTCCAACTCCTCACTTTAAGCCCTCGCCCTCGCCCTCGCCCTCCACTAACGCACAACACAATTAGCCCTCTAATTTAATGGCCGATATTCAGCCACCGGACGCCCAGTTGAACGGCGGACCTGTCCCACTCGTCGTCTCCTCCGAAACCGTTGGATCCAAACGCCAGCGAAGGCCCAGCGTCCGATTGGGGGATATCGGCGGCGACCAACCCTATGACTCCTACGCGCGCCGCACCACCAATAAGCCCTGGAAGTTTGCTATGGATAATCGAAAGGACTCCGCTGCCTCTGCCAAAAACTCCAAAACTCGGCCTTTGACCAACTTGAGCTCGGCCGGGGCTGGGGGCGCTGAGTTTCACGAGACCCTAGAGTGCGAGGACAAGGAAAACAATTTAGACAGCGTTGCGATTGGTAGTTGGAGATTAAAGGATTCCAAGAGGAGAGGCTCGGCGGCCACCAAGAGGGTCAGAACTAATTGGGTATCCTCCAAGCACGACGAGGGCGGTGGAGGCGGGGAAGCCGATGAAAAATATAGCGGCGGCGAAGATGTCGATGAGGGGTATCGGGATTACGACAACTCGGAAAGTCCCTTAAAAGAACAGAGCTCAATGCATTCGCTTGAGAATTTGGCGATGGAAGGTCAAGGGAATGAAAGGGAGATGCTATATCAGGGGAATAGAAGATCCATTCGGTCTAGGGTTTCGGAGGGGAGGGAGCACCAGGAGGGACTGGAATTTTCAGGGCCTTCGGATACTGATGCGAGGAATTGGAAGTGTGGGACTAGTGGCGATAGGAATGGGAATGGTGGGAGAGGACTATGTGGGGAAGATGGGGTTAGGGTTTGGCTCAACGGTTTAGGGTTAGGTCGGTATGCTCCAGTTTTTGAAATTCACGAGGTGGACGATGAGGTTTTGCCAATGTTGACACTCGAGGATCTCAAGGATATGGGAATAAGTGCAGTTGGGTCGCGGAGAAAAATGTACTGTGCAATTCAGAAGTTAGGGAAGGGATTTTCATGACTTTTGGTCTGAATGTATCAAAAATTTCAGCCATGGCAATGTAAGCTGCATGCCTCGACTAGTCTTTGAGCCTTTTTGCTACATTTTCTCGTATTGGACAATTATAGGTTCTTCTGTTAGTCTTTCACATTTCTGATTTTAGTACTTACATCTTCTCCCATATGCAATTTTCCCAGAATCTTTTTCCATTTGATTGTGAAATCTATGTGGTGAAATAAGAGTACTGCCACTGCTTGCTACAACGTACAAAAGAACCAAAAAGAAACCATTTATTGCCCCACTCTGTGATGTGACTGAACTGATTCCCTTGCCCTAGCATAGTATTTGACCATTATGATTTCTCAGTAATGTCTCTTAGGCTTGTCTTACATTGGAAGATTTTGCATATTGTGTCCTCCTCATAATAGTACAACTGCATTAGATATCTCGCCATGTATTTCCACTCGGGGAACAGAAAGCTAATGATGTTGTTATTGTGATCTCAAATCTGGTGGCTCATGGGTTTGCATACTATACAAAAATAGAGCATGTCCATGTTGAATGGGGATAATGAATAATCCATTTTGCGAAGGAATGCCTGGGGGCAAGGTAGTCTCCATTTTCCCAGAGAGATGAAGAAGTTGAGCCATCCATCTATGTTTTAATATGAAGACATGCAGTAGATTCATGCCAGTTTCTGCTGTGCTGAAGATTGAAAGTCAAGCCCCTTTGGGAAGAGTTACATTACCCAAATTCAGTTTGATGGAGTAACTAGCTGTGTTTGGTTGAGGCCTCTTTTAAATTTCTTTCAGTATTTGATATGTAAACGCTCGTCACTGGGAAGAAGAAAACAGGACAACTGTTGCCCCATTTCTGTAGCTGTAGCTGTAACTGTAAGATGGATTTCATTGGTGCGCTTCCTCCTGCTGCTCAAATATTAGCAGAGTGTTCACCAGAGAGGGAATCCGCACCATCGAATCTCATTCTCCTCAAATTAACCCGTCCCCTAATTCTGCACTTTCTTGAGAGTCAGTCAATAGGTGGTTTGTTTCAACCTTATTTTTGTCCTTCACGATTGTTTCAATCTTCTCCTTATATTTATAAATATCCTGTTTAAATCTTTCAAGCTTGGTCGAACGAATTTCTATATTACATATTTAGTGAAAGAAATCCTTTTTGAGGCAATACTAAATTCTCTTAGTGACCGATTGGTACCTAAAAAATTTTTTGTTACTAAATTGTTTGGTCATTGAAGAATTGAATAGCGACTGATCAATTATGAATCGGATAGACGTCCCAAGGTTATAATCTAATGTCAGAATTCCAGGTGTTTGGGAAATCTTAATGCTAATCGTTCACTGGGGCCGGGGAGTAAGAAATGAAGTAACCGTACGTGAAAGTAACATTTTAGAAATAGTCACAAGACTCACAAGTCAGAATGTATTTAAAACTAGGAAATCCTGCGACTGACTCACAACAATACCCGTGCATTAATATACCAAAATTCATGAAGATCGCATGTCACATATGGGTACAAGAGAAGAGATGCAGTTTCAGAAACTTTCCTTCCACTATTCACAACCAAGTGGCCTCTACCTTCACCTGCCCTGCTCTGACAACTATTGGAGGAACTAAACTGCCTTGAAAACAAGTTCCTGCCACCAACATTTATCACACAAAACTCCAAAACCCAATTTCTCTTCAACTCCGTTCTGTTTTTTCTTTCTAATCCACCTTCTGAGGATCTTTTTCGGTCTGCTGCTTATGGGCCTCCGCAGGGAAGTACTTAATACCAACCAAATCACCAACTCGACTGATAACCTGTCAAACATTCAACACAAAAGAACTGCGGTTATCTTCTATATTAACCTCCTACAATTCAACTGACAACAAGCCATCAATCCTAGAAAATTCAAAGCAATTCTACAGAACCCAGAGGCTCCTCAACTCTGAACATGAAATCTACACACCCACACCATGGTACAAAAATCTGAGAAACATTATAACTACGGCTACATCAACGTGATCTAAAAATTTATAGCTTTTCACTTCACTTTTTAACCTCAAGGTCCTTTGCTTCCACAAAAATATGGGGGAAAGTGCGTGTGTAATAGAAACAAATACTTCCCCACACAGTAACTGTTCCCTCAAATTCACATAGTCTGAAATCTATCAAATGGCATCTAAAGAACAATGTTCTCAACCAAGAAACTTTGTTAATCATTCAGAACAAGCATTAAGAACCATAGATTTCACCAGCAATTAAGAACTGTCACTTTACGAAGAACCGATAAGGCACCTGAAAACTGTATTAAATCATTGAAGAGGCTCTTTGTAGTCAATTTACAATTACATCATAATTTTCTCACTAGTTTCCTACCACAAAATAGTTTGACTAAATAATTAAAGTCGATCATGTCAAGTAAATGTCTTCATTTAGATGCTTCATTTATTCTTCAATAAGATGACATTTTAAAATCAAGAAGGCGTGATACACTGTAAAGTTGAGTTTTTGCTCAACTCAGATATACAATTTGAAGGTGAGAAACAAAAGAATAAACTGTGCTAAAAATGGTAAAGTAAAAAAATTATAGTACGTAACCACAAGTAAAGTTTAACCTCTAAGGCTTTAAGGAGGTCGTCCTTTGTATGTGAGGCAGATATGCAAATGCGAGCCCTTGCCAGAAGAAGAGGAGTAGCTGGAAAAGCAACAGTGACAACAGCAACCTGTCCAACCACAAGCAAAGTAACATACACACCATAAGAAGACTTCGAAGAGAATGTCTACAATGAATTACACTATCAGGCTAGCCACGTAAAATGCAGACTTACATTCTGCTTGAGGCATTCCCTAGAGAAGGCTGGAATTTTTGCAGGGTTGTAAAGCATTATAGGCATTACGGGAGAATCATTATCTCCAAGAACCTCAAATCCCATTTTTTGCAGCTCAGACCTAAAAAAGTTGCTGTTTTCACGTATCCTAGCAAGTTTCTGAGCACCTGTTTAGCAAGGAAGAGAATTAATTTGTTCAAAACTCAGTAACCTTCCGTTTAAGGACGACATGAGCACACACTCTATAGGGATGAGAGCCACGAGGCTATGGATGGAAACTATTCTGACCTCTACTAGAACCATCCTCTCCGAGAATAACTTTAATAGAAGATATGATTTGTTGAGCAGCCGGTGGCGAAACAGATGTTGCATAAAGGTGAGCAGGACAAGTGTACTTGAGGTATTGTATAAGCTCCTGAAATGACAAGACAAATAATATATTTGATGAATTCATCATTGAATGCTTTAAGCCGCAAAATAAAACTTTAAGAAGTTGCTATAATAAAAAAATTGAAAAAGCAACCAAGAAACTAATAAATTTAATAGTACAAATGAGTGACTCCTTGTATATGAGAACAACAAGCAGACAGGAAAAGATTGCCAGAAATTAAAAAAGTTCAACACCCTGATATTTCCAGAAAGGAGACTACAAGACAAACTGGCTCGTTTGGAAATAACATTGTACAAACATCAACTGATCAGTTATAACCCTAGGTGGCACCAAAAATTTAGAGGGAAAAAGGACTAATTCTTTTTGACAGCAAATTAAAGAAACTCAAAGATGACTAAACATCGTGTTGTGATTAACAGTATTAATTAAATATACGAAACAAATACTGCTAGAGTCTTCAAATTACTTTGTCGACCAATTTCATTTAACAATGTCACAAAACCCACTTTTTTATTGTTAGAATGTATGTATTGAATAGAATAAATTTAACCTTGGATCCTGCAATGTAGCCTCCACAAGAGCCAAATGATTTTGTAAAAGTTCCCATCATGATGTCTACATCAGCTGTGTCCACTCCCAAGAGTTCACAGACACCCCTGCCCGTTTTTCCAACTGCTCCTATGCTGTGAGCTTCATCCAAATAGACATATGCCTAAAATAAAGAGAAAAAATGAAGAATGAGAACTTTGTGATCAAGATCGATTCAACATTTTTCCATTGCCAATTTCACAGTTTTTTCCTTTTTCTTTCTTTCTTTCCTTTTTTTTTTCCAATCTCAAGAAGCCGGTAATCCCAAAACTAAGAACATGTTCTTGGATTAGTGAAGAGGGGGAACCCTTAAAAGTCCAGAGGACAACATTCATACTCTGAGTGAATAATTCATGCATAATTACTTTATATTTCTTGCAAATGGCAACAATTTCTGGGAGTTTGCATATTTCCCCTTCCATGCTATATATGCCTTCAACAACAACAATTATCTTCTTCCAAGGCCTGTGCGTCCTGGGTTGTCCATCAGCAATTTGCTCTCTCAAAACTTTATCCAAATGTGAAGGAGCTAAAAGTGGGGGAAAGGGGAGTCAGAAAATTAGAGTTCTTACCTTGACTAGAAATTACAATAATCAGATAAAACAATTAAGGTTCTATACCACTTACTATTATGTTGAAAAACACGAACTGTAGCTCCTGATCCCCTAGCACCGTTAACTATTGAATTATGATTCAATGAATCGCTAATAATTAGCCCTCCCTGCAGTTGAACAAAAGGTCACATTTTCGCACACCTCTTATTTAATATGCAAGAGTACTTTCAATTAGTATATCCATTTACCTTCCCTATTAGGACAGGAAGAATGGCAGAGTTAGTTACATAGCCCATACCAAACACTAAAGCAGCTGGCTTTCCAACAAATTTCGCCACACACACCTCCAATTCTTCATGCAGTGAAGTGGTTCCTAAAACCGAAAAAGTTAGTTAGTACATTCTGGATGCTAGAGTAGAAACATGGTGCAAAGTTCATTGGATTGAATTACCTCCATCAACACGAGCACTACATGTGCTTGGAGAGAACCTTTTCAATGATTCAATTACACGAGGCGTGCAATATTCATCCGATGCAGCAAAGCCTAGATAATTGTAGGATCCAAGGTTAAGACACCTTGAGACATTTGTGGTTCTCCTGTATGATAAACGCATTAACAAGTTATTGATGTCAAGATTCGAAAACATAGCCCATATCTAACAAGATTAAAAGAGGTAATATAGCCGTCCATAGGGGAAGTGTTAAAAAACAACAAAAAGGACAAGGAAAATGAAGAGGATATAGGGAATTCATCAAAAACAAACTTCAGCGTCTTGTTATAGTCATTGGAGTAACGCTCAACCACATCAAACCAAGCATCTGGAGCACTTGCTATGGGTCGTCCAAAACAGTCCTGTCCGGAAAAGAAAAGGTATAAGAAGATCAAGAAAATGAGGCTCCGATTTCTTTAACGTAAAGTGGAAACATAAAGCTGTAGTAAAATAGTAATAGTCGAAGATTTGAATACGATAGGTCTGTGAAAAGACCAGGCAGTACTCAGTTTGATTCTGCACGTATCTCAACTCAACATAGTAATCATGATATCATGTACTGAAATACTTGTTAACAGGATCGTTAGTAGAAACTATGTGCGAGAGGTAAAGGGACATTCAACTAGGCGCAATCTAACTACCGGTCGGTATGGATATTTAGTAAATTGAAAAAGTAAACAAACACCCATAAATATTATTCCAGTTAGTGAATTAAATGTCCAAATCAATACCTGAATGCGGAGATACAGCCGGCGGATGTAAAAATCCTCAAGTCCTAAGCAGATCGGAGCGTACCCCTGTTGAAGGGAATTACATGGTTATCCAGTTCGCAAAACGGCACAATTAGGGATGAAGCTTATAGATATGCATTGAGAAGAGGGGAAAAAATCTGAAACCGGAGGGACCTGAAGATTGCTAGAGTTCCACCGATCAAAAATTTTTCTGAAAAAATCGCGGAATTGACCAAAGGCGAAGAGCAGGCCATAGCTAAAATAGGTGGTCAAGGCGGTCAAGTATGGGATGGTAATCATCTGGACCTATATTTGCCGGGAATTGGAAACCTCTTTCGACAGTGGCTCGATCTGGAAGCTAAGAGAGGGCTGGGTTGGAATTGGACGAGGGATTGCTCTCCTTCAAGAAATAAGGATTTTCCTTTTTCTTTTTCTTAAATTTTGAGAAAACGAAGGCATGCATAAGAAATTAATAATTCTTTTATATAATCAGAAAGATCGAAATCCAGCGGGGACCAGTTCTTCGTTGCGCTTCAATTGAACAAAAAAAAAAAGTTTGGGAAAAGGAAAATAAAATTGATTTTTCGGAATTGAAACTCGTGTGGGCTGGAAACTAACCTCGTCGCAAACGAAAAATAATCAAAAACAAAAAGTAAATAACCATGAAAAGTTAACTTTTGCAAAAGCATTCCGGAGTGTCTTAGTTAACTCTCCTTTTATAAAGGTAAGCATTGTGTCCAAATCGGAGAGAGCCATATTATTTACCATATTTTCTTTATTAGCCCAGTTTAATTATTTCCTTCTACTTGATTAATAGCCAGTGTAATAAGATTCAAACCTTTGATTTTTTGTTCGATGATACATATCCTAACAAATTGAATTATATTTATAAGTTAGCTACATTTTCTTAGTATGGTAAAAAAATAGAAAAAGATAAAATAAATTAAGGAGATGAGCGTCCTTGTGAAGAGTAGGAATAACTTATTTGAACAACTTTGAGTCGTGAGTCTTTCGAACGTAAATTAATTGTTGAGATGGTAGCCTCCCTTTTTATAATTTACTTTTCCACATAAAAGGATAGTTAGGTGATTCTTGAAAATAATAGAACACATTCGTGTGTCATATAGAGACGTAGTTTTTTAAAATTAAAATTGATTTATTATTTAATATCTTTCTCTCTCCTTTCTCTATTAATTATGTATGTGAAGTTGAATGAGGAAGCTTAAACCTAGGCATTCTATTATTATTATTTGTTTAGTAAGTAAGACATGTAAAACAACTAAATCGTCCTTAAAAACTAAATTCAGCAACCACAGTTTGGAAAATCGATGCTCCAATCAGCAATCAGGTTGTGTTTCATGGCTGTTGGGAGGCCAGCTGCACATGACCGACCTGTTCGAACAATTTTGAGAAAGCCGACCTAACAAGTCGGGACTAAATATTTCGGTAAAAAGCGAAAACGTCAGGACTCCATCGTTGAAGGCAGAAAAGGGACCGGTCAAACCCACGGATCAAAGGTCGCATAAGGGAGCCCGATGCGAGCAGTAAAATACTCAAATGTGACAAATAGCTACTCCATTGACCATTATAAATACACCACCACCTCCGACGAACCCAAATATGAAAAATATATCTAAAGTTAATTTGTCTAGATTCGGATTCCTAAATTAATTTGGGTGGTGGAGTGACCTACCTGTTTTGTAAGTACTCCAAAAAGATTTCACCCCAAGTCGCTCACGACGACCTCTCGGGTCATTCTCCGTCCCTTAGGCATATTTTCACATCAAAATAGCCGTCCATGCAATTTCGTGTGCTGTTATGTTTCCTTCTCCGGCCCCTTAGGTGTTTCTTTTGAAACCAATCATATTTCCTCACCAGCTCTTAGCCTCTTCAATTAACCATAGGAACCTCCGTGATGTTTTGAGTTTGGCCTTGAGAATATGAACTGCCTCAAGTGAGTCAGTTTGGAGGTGACCAGATTGCAATCGGTGAGCCATCACTTCTACAAATCATGTTAGTGTCACAAATACTTGTTAATTTAAATACTGTTGTAATTAATATACAGACATTACTTTCAAAAATCAATCATATTTTTTAGGAACACACCCCGTATTTAATTTGCACTAGAAGTGTCATATATATAAAATTGAGATTTAAAAAACTCAATTCACATCCAACTTCTCAAGACGCCAGCCAACCAACAGATATGCTTAACCACTGCCGATCCTAATACATTATGTTACCCTATTGTTTTTATATTTTTAATGGCGGTTCGAATCATTTAGCATGTCCCTTGTTGGAGGAAATTTTAACTTGAATATCATGCTACAATTAAAAGTTTAGAAAATACTTGACTTTCTCATAGAGGAGACCAATCTTATCTTCACACCATCAGATTTTGATCATAACTAAGAGAGAAAAATAAAAAAAAAACATATATTCTTTTAATAATGAGAGGTAAAATTTTCAATTACGGTAAGGACAAGATTTTTTCCTCCAAGAAAGGAGTCTAGTATTTCTTAAAATTTTTCATACTTTCTATTTATTGTTGACCGTATCATTTGCAAATATCACAAACAATTCAAACGGTTCACCTTGTACTTTGGCTCTGAGATGGACTCATGTGATACAAATTAGGAGGATAGGATCACAAAAATTGGAGAAATTATTAGAAGAAACCGCCGCAACGTAGCCGAACAATGTTAGTTGCACCAATAAATTTAGAAGAGAAAAAATCACAAAAGTAACTTGAATTTTATCTATTAGGTGTATGAAGATTTTCATTATTTGAATTTGATGGTTATAAGTAGGACAGAAAATTCACAAAAGTATTTTGAATTTATATCCATTATTAGGGATATGCAATTATATAACGTGCGGTCTCATTCAACAATTTTTCCAAAAACCGCAACTCTGTAGGGATAACGACGATGCCAAGTGTCGAACAAACTTTGATCCAAACATAATTATAAGTAATACTAATAAAATGACGATTTTCTTTTTCCCTAATATAATTGAATAATTGTTTATCGGTTTTTGTTTTGGTTGATTGTATACCACCATTCTAGAAGTAGCCTTAAATTCAAAACCATATAACTAATATTATATATATGTTGGAAAGAGAAAAAAAGGTGGAAGGAAAATACGAGAGATTGAGAAAAAAACGAAAAAGAAAGAAAGTAATGCGGTTGGAACACAGAAGGTAAGTGACAAAGAAAGAGGAAATGCAGACATGAGTTTTAATTCCCAATATGAAGAGTTGACAGACACGTTACACGTTGTATTGCATTTTGTGTTGTCAGTGGCCATGTTTTTTTGTTTTTCTTGGTTGAGTAATACGACGATGTTGATACAGCACACAAAGTTAAACGTAACGTACAGGCCCACAGGACCAGATTACATTACCACGTAGTTGTAGACGGTGACGACGGACACACAGCTCCTCCGTTGCGTTGTACAGATTCCCCTTTGGGAGAGAGAGAACAACGTACGTAGATATACAAGGATACCTGCAGGATTTGTGATCAAGTAGTGTTGTTGTTGTTGTTGTTATTGCGTACGTTGATAAAATATCCAATGCCATCTTGAATACCAATGTTGTAATGATCTAATAAATATATATAATAGTGCTAGTGGGCATTATTGTTGTTTGAGGCAGATTTGGTTGCAGAGATTATGGTGAGTATGAGGAGGCAGATGACGGCCAAATAAGAGATGGCAACGGAAGTGGTGACGCGATTGCAAAACTTGCCAAAATGATCACAGATGGGTGACCACCCGGTGTGGCTATTCCCGTACTTCCCCACGTACCCGATCGCCGTCGAGGCCGCGCACCCGCTCGCCACCAGTACCATCATCAACTGCCCATGCGCATATTACACTTATAAATCCACATACATACGCATTAGAAACTAATTAATTTAGCCATAGCCATATACATACCAAATCGTGGAGGAACAAGATGTAGTTTGGTTGATTGTGTAAACGATGACTTAATACGAAGAGGAGGAGGACGGAGAGAAAACAGAAGCCACATGCAATAGCATTAGCCAAAGCAAAAAACCTGCACCGTGTGGTCCATAAAAATCAAAGTTAAAAGAAAGAAAGGTAATTGAGATCATTGAATTGGAAATGGGAATTAAAGTTACTTGAAAGCAGGGGAGTAGCTGTATCGGGCGTCCAAAGGGATGCCAAAAACGATGACGGATTGCTTGGCGGTGAGCATGAGCCAGGCGGCGGCCAATGTGGAGGCAATCACCAAGCCTCTCAGGATGGTCTGGGAACAGAGGTGGAGATTGTGAGAAGTGTTGGACTTGTTGGATTCCAGCTCAATGTCGGCCATGGCGGATGGGATATGTGTGTGAGAATTGACAGTAACTTCACAAATCAAAAGCAGGGAAAGGGGCGAGTATTAATAGGCAAATTAAAGGCGAAAAAGGAATTATGGATGCGATGAATTGGGCATGCGTAACACACCCTCAGCCAACTCTGACGTCCTGCGACCACTCTCCGCCCTTCCATGCTTTGACCCTTAAATTCCGCACACTAATCGGACTCGGTTTTTCTTTCCCCTCCTTTTAACCTCCCACACCCTCTCCCTTTTTCTCTTTTACTCGAACAATAAATATATCTATTCTTAAAAAAATAAAAAAAAAAATTAACGCCCAATCAACCAACACATGAAAATAAGATTAAAATGTTCTTAAATTAGTAACGGAAGGAATAGGGAGACAAAAATACATATGCATATACAAGATATTTGCGGAATGAGATTGGATTGAATAAGGGAATGTTGATGGGCTTATGGCTATGGCCATGCTTCTACTGCATGTCTAACTAACGCTGTATATCTTTCGAATAAAATGAGAAACTTTACACAAATTCTCTATTTTTTTTTCTTATTCTTTTTTTTAGTACTACACAAATTCTCTATTAGTAGCAAATCAAAAGTGAAATATGCCAAATTTCCTTGGCACGTTGCTTTATTTCCATAGGGAAGTGCGGCCTAACTCATCAATGTTACCTAATTTCATTAATTACGTAATCAACAAAACCATATTACAATTTTATTTTATTCAGAAAAATTAAAGACCAACCGTTCAATACCATACCATACACCATTTTGAGGAAATTTTATTGATTTCCTCTAAACATAAAATAAATATATATACACTTTTTTTTAAACACGTAACGTCTAAAATATTACTTAATATCTAAGTATAATTCAGTGGATTAATGTCTAATCTGCTATAAAAAAAATTGGTGTGTTCAAATCCTACTCCTATACTAAAAACATCTAAACATTAAATAAATATTAAATACTCTTCAAACAAAATAAATATTTAATGATGATTAGTCTTAAATTTTTAATATGTTTATAGTTTTTTTCCTATTTTCTTTTAGTATATAAATATTTTTACAGGTAACATTTTAATTACCTTAAAGAAACGTAAAAAGAGTAAAGTAGAAAAGGAAAAACGTAATTCAAATCAATTATTTCATTAAAATTAAACATGAAGGCATTTAAATCCATTTAGTAATCATTGAATTTGTCAACTACGTACCTTTCTTAAAAGATAAAATAAAATTGTCCAATTTAAACTTTGGATAAATTGAATAAGGTCACCATCTTAGTTTAGGGATCGGGGTGGGAATTCCCTACGGGGAGTTCATGAGAATCGGGCTCCCGCAAGGAACTTTTCCCTATTTCTTTTTTTTTTATGTTTTAAATTATTTGTCAATAAATATTTTTTTCTTACAGAAAATTTATTTAGTTGCTTAATTTATAAGGTCTAATTCTCTCAAATATTGGGTGGGTGGGTAGAGAACAATACACGATATTTTTTTTACATATATATTTAAAGAGAATAATATAATTATTTTAGAATGTATATGTATATACATAAATATTAAAAACAATGATGGGGGCGGGGAATGAGGAATGGGGATGGGGAACGTATTCCGTGTCCTCGTCCCCACTTAGGTGGTGGGGAAAATTTTTCCCACATCCCCATCTCGTGGGAAATTTAAATGTGGATTTTGTCCTATTTAGTAAGGTTCCCACAGGATGGGGTTCCATGGAGAAAATGAACCGCTCTAATCTTAGTTCAAGAAACTCAACAAAAAAAAGTCGTACTTCAAACTCTCCCATCTCATATATATTGTTAGGTTCAAAAAAAAAAGGTAGACATGGATCATAAAATTATCAGCTTAAATCGAAGGAACAAAACACATAATAGGTCAATTTTATGTTAAGGATCTCTCATTGAAAAGAAGATGGACCTTATCATAGTTTATAATAAACCTGAAGTATTCCCCTTATTGCAATTGATTTAGAGATGGAATCCATAAAAATTGATAAATTTTATATAATATAACTCAGGATAAGTCCGAGATAAAAGAATTCAGATCTCGAAAAGTTGATGGAAGAATTCTGGAAAGACTAATCAATTGAAATGAATTTATTTGTATACTCTTTTTATACTGTTCTTCAACGATGTCTTCTATGTATGACACAATATTTTTAAAAAATGAAAATTAAAATCTCAATCCAAACCCAATTTGCTTTCTTTGTGTTTGGATGTGTAGGAAAGCTAAACGATGGTGTTATGAGGGGGAAAAATTGAGCTGCCATGTGTGAAATATTCAGAGGGCATGGCAATCTGGTTACATCAGGTCGATTGCAGGGGATGAGTTTGGTCATGTATTGCCATTATCGTCATCAACGTGCACCAAAGACGGAATTGACTGTGTAGTCAGCGTCCATCGCGAAACTAGCCCTCGTTAAAATTAAGGGAGGAAGCTCGACCTTCCTCATCAAACCAATCCAGAATCGAGCACCTACAAGAAAGTTTGGGTAATTCGTTAGTCAAGTATGTTTGAATTCCTTCTAAATACTCTACTTATCTTCTACCACCTTCCTTAATTTTGAAATCGAAATGCTCATTTCTATTTTGCATATCACTCGATTTGTGGAAGGATAAACCACTTCGACTGGATACACGAACGGATGTGTCCCACCTTTAACTTCAACTTGCAATGTGGACTCCACCTATAACTTAAACTTGCAATGTGGACTTATGTAAATAGTTCTACCAAACCAGTGAAATACACACCGTAGAATATGTCAAACTTGCACACATGGCAATCAACTAAGAGCTCTAGTAAAATTTCAAAAAAATGATATATGATAAATTAATAGTTGGACGGAATTATGTACATAAAAAATTCCAGCACACTGCATCGAAATTAATTAAACAATGCACGTGATCAAAACTAATGAAATGTTTTTAATAATATGGACCACGCATGTAATTGTTTAATGTGTTTGATAAATTTTCATATAGAGGAATAATTATAGACTAACCAAGGGTGAAACGTATAAATAACATAAATTAATTTATAATTTTACGAGAGCTCTCAATTAGAAATAATGAAACATAGTTTAGTAAGTGAGTTAGTTACCTTTCGTATCTTATGGACACTTGCCCATTTATGGCTTCTTACATTTGAAATGTTATGACATTATTGTCGCATGAACGTCTTCTTCCATCTTTAAATTTAAGGATTTGGATTCCTAGCCCTAGTTTTTAGGATTGGAATTGGATTGATGATATTCTAATGAAATTTTTCCGTCTTAAAGAAATTATACATTACAATTGTTCGGGGATACTGGTTTCTTAATTATCAAACCTTCTTCTTTGCCGTGTTTGGATCCTTATGTCAAGCTAATAGTTCTTTGTTGGAGGACCCGATTGTTTATCGCTACTTCATAGAATGTCTTCTTTACCTCACTGTTTCTTGTCCAAACATTATTTTTATTGTTCCGAAGTTAAGTCAAATTAGCATGTTACTAAAATAAAATAAAGTTGAACTTTTGCCTTTTTTTATATATATATAGGAAAGTTTACTTTTGACTTGGTTAAAAATTATATTAGCATATTATTTGGCTAACGTATTCTTAAGAATGTAAGATTTTGATTGGAGACAATTGGTAATGCTAAGAGAGAAAATGAACGAAATCATATTTTGATTCTCATTAATTTCGTTTTCTTAAAAAGAAAAAGAAAAAGAATTCCCATTCCGAATCCCAACGGGTAAAGGAGGCATGTCCAAATAAATGAGAAGCCACAGAAGTTTAAAGGGCAGCCGCAGGAGGAGTCGACTGGAATTGGATAGCCACAGCCAGCGGCAGCGCACAAATCACAATACAGTGACACACAAGGAGGAAGGGACAGACTAGAGAGTGAAAGTGAAACCAGGCAACCAACGTTAGTTGCGCGATTTTCAATTCTCCCTTTTCCCTTCTCTCCAACCTTGCGCGATTCCCGATTCCTGTTCAAATTTCAAAGTAGGGTTACTTCACATTCATTCCTTCTGATATATCCATCACTCACCAAGATGATAGACTTCGCTCGCGTCCAAAAGGAGCTCCAGGAATGCACTAAAGACATCGAGGCCTCCGGTATTCGAGTCACCCCCAAAGCTGATAATCTTGCCCATTTGCTCGGCACCATTCCCGGCCCTATCGCTACTCCTTATGAAGGTGGCACCTTCCAAATTGACATCACATTGCCAGGTCCCTCTCATCCTCCTTTTCTTCCGCTTTTGCCCAAATTTTTATCTGCACAACCTAAATGATCTGTATCGGATCACCATTACCATTAGGGTTTCCTCCTAGACATGTTAGTTCTGAGGTTTTTTCAAATTTTCTTGAACCCAGCCCTGCTGCGAGTTCGAGTGATTTAAGATCAATTCTCGGTCAGAGATTTGTTGAAAGAACCATTCCTTACTCCATTGAAATTTTATGGTAAAATATTGTAAATTGGCTGAGCGTTTTCTGTGATTTCTTATCATGTTCCCTGATAGTTTTTATACCTTATCCTTACCTATATAGCTGGCTTAATGTCAAAAATTATAACTGCCACAAGTGAAGTCTTCAATGTTTCTTAAAGTGTGAGGACTAAAGTGCTGTAGCCCTCTAGAGCTCAAGCCCAAAACACAATAAAAAGTGAGGGGTTTCGGTTGGTGAGGCACACTATAGAAAAGTATTGCATTATGAGTAAGAAGATAACGAAAATTTTAAGAATTTAGCACTTTTGTAGGATTGTTTAAAGAAATGAGGGATTTTGGAGTATCTTAATTTAAAAAATTTTAAATGTTGAGGCATTGCGGCATGCACTTCATTGAGCTGCCTTTCCATGGATTTCCCAGACACACTTCCAAAAACACTTGTTTGTCTGAATCCTTATCATGTATCTTAGGCGTGGGTTTTTCCCTTGCAGATGGGTATCCATTTGAGCCTCCCAAAATGCAGTTTGCTACAAAAGTCTGGTAAGGACAATTTATGCATGGTTTCCTTTATTTTTACATCTGCTGAGCAGACGAAATTGAGATATCTTATATTCGTGCATAGATTGAGTTCATGTTTAGTTGATGAAGTTGCATTTTAGAAAGTATAATTCTTTGGAATAACATGCGATTTATTATTATTATTTTTGAATGTAATCAAACAATAACACTATCATGGGTTGATTAATGATCAATAAGAACCAGTGTCAATGTAAATAGTAGATGGTTTGGAGGGAATGAGTCAAACTATGGTGGGCATCAGCTAAGGATTTAATATCCTACGAGTTATCTTGGCAACCAAATGTGTAGGGTCAAGCAGTTGTCCCTTGAAAATATTCAAGGGACCAGAAACTCAGGGATATCGAGGGAAAACAAAGAAAAGTAGGATTCTAATATTGTTGAGTTCGTATCCATAAAGATTACTGATTTAACTTTCTTAACTATGGATGAATGCTTGCTCCTCTTTCCATGTCGATTCTGAAATGATGATATTAAATGGGCAAATTGGGGGCATCATCTTAGATGGGTAGTCTTGTTTGAAGCTTAGATGCCTCCTGAATTCCAAAGGTGGATGCTGGGCTTGACCACATTTTTCCTTCTTAATATTGGAATTGGAGATTTGGAGATCGTCAAGTGTGCATCTGGTGTTGGGATTTTCCTACAACATGTTGTCGTTGCTATGCAGTTTGAACTATTCTAAAATGTTTTTAACATCTGGAAGTTTGTGGATCCTTCGTTTTGTTGGCCTAGTTCTAGCGGGCCTATAAAATGTTTGCATGAAGTTCTTTTGAGCTTTTGGTCTTTAATTGGTATTTCTATTGTGTTTTTGAAGGCACCCTAATATCAGTAGTCAAAGTGGTGCAATATGCCTTGACATATTGAAAGATCAGTGGAGCCCAGCACTTACGTTGAAGACAGCCCTGCTTTCTGTGCAGGCATTGCTTTCTGCTCCTCAACCTGATGATCCTCAAGATGCTGTCGTGGCACAACAGGTATAGACTGCATGTATGTTCATTAATTTTGCCTTGGGATGTTAGCACTGGAGATAGGAGCTTTAATATACCAACAAATATTGCTGCAGTATCTTAGAGACTACCAGACTTTCGCTGGCACAGCTCGGTATTGGACAGAAACTTTTGCCAAAACGTCATCTCTTGGGGTGGAAGAAAAGGTTCGAGCCTTAATTTTGATTTTACGGGTTGTGTACAATTGCACGAGAAATCAGATAGTTTTGAGTTTGAGTAGTTTTTTTTTGTTACTGTGGAAAATGAAAAAGCGTGTGTACTGAAGATTGATGTGAGTGAGTGGTGCAGGTGCAGAAACTTGTCGAGATGGGATTTCCGGAGGCTCAAGTAAGGAGCAGTTTGGAAGCTGTGGGTGGGGATGAAAATTTGGCTCTGGAAAAGCTCTGTTCCGGCTAATTTTTCACTTCTCTGCCACCAACAAAATACGAGTACACTGATCCAAAGGATCCTATTTACTACTTATATTATAGGTTCTTAATTTCTGTTTCTAGTTGGTATGTCCCTTTTTTTTTTTTTTTTTAATGTGGAGGGTCTCCTCCATAACCCACCCCCACCTGCCCCTATCATATCGCCTCTCTGATATACAGTAACATGCTTCAACTTCTGATCTGCGGTTGAGTTTCAGTTTTCATCACTTATTTTAATTCATAATTTCTTTTTGTAAAGTTAAAACTTAGTTATAAATAGTTCCAGTGGTAATATATACTTTTTCTTTCTAAAATTGGAAACAGAAGATGTTGTCGTTAAATTTGAAAAATGATATTGTTGGACAGATTTTGTATCGAAGGGTGTATTGTAGTTGCTCGGTTTTGTTAAAAGTATCCTCTATTTTTAAAGAAAACACTGTAATTACACTTCTTTGAGTTATTACACCATTCTTTCTTCACACATGCAAACTTAATAACATTCATATGCTTATTTGAAAGTGGGGGAACAAGCCAAATTTAGTACTATTTTGTATCGAAGGGTGTAATGTGCTACTGCTAGCATTCCATAAGTTGTTAAGATGGAAAAATAAATCCACCTCAACCCGATCTTTAAACTAGTTTTAGGAGTAGTGTATATAAAATGTTGAAAGGAAAAAAATGCTGTGGAAGATGATGCGGCCGCCAAAGAAGAGAGAAAAAGTAACAACAGTACATAAATTTATTAATCCCATTAATTGGATTGAATCTTCAAATTCAAATTAAAGAAACATGGAAAATCATCCAATCTAATGTTGTACTAAACAAACCAAAAAAAAGAAAAAAAGAAAGAAATAATCAAATCTAATAATGTTGTACTAAACAAACCAAAAAAAAAAAAAATAAACAAGTTATCATTTTAAGATTGGACCTCCATCTTTTGTTTGAAGTATTGTATTTAAAAAAACTGATGTGGTTGCTATTTTACTAATTCTACTAAACGGATAAGGGAAAAATCAAATCAAAATCAAATATAAGTAAAAGAAAATCTAAAAAATTGACTCTTTTTCACTTTTTGTTTTTGTAAAATTATCAAAATATCTCTTTAGAAAATTAACTATTTAATATTTTATGATGTGATTTGAATTTTTGTTTTAAATAGCTATTTTTCTTATTAGATTCATAATTGATTTTTTAAGTTTAAAAATAATATTTTTTTAGATTTGTAATTGATTATTCAAATAAAAAGTTAAGATTTTTTTCATATAGAAATTTGTAAAGAGATTGATGGAGGGAATAAAGATCGGGAAGAAATTTATTTTTTTGTACCATAAAAAATATTAGTCACGAATAAGAGATTTTAGGAAGAGGGTAAAAAGTAGAAATTGAATTAAGAGAAAGGGGGAAAAATCCCAATTTTGCTTGGAGGATCATCCTATTCCTTGAAGAGGAAGAGAGACATCACGCAGTCTTTCCGGTTTCCATGCACACGCACTAGCAACGAGTCACAGGTCACGAGTCACGACCTTCTCTGTGTGTATTCTGCAGTGGCAGAGCGCCAAAAACTTGCTCCTTCTTCTGCTGCAATCAACCTTAAATCCGTAAGCCTTATTGTGGCATTCCAGTAGTGTTGCTGATTTTTCGTTTTGCTACATGGGTACATAGTACGAGCTTCATTTGTGTATGTATTTGTCTGCAGGCTGCAAAATGGGCCCTAAAGAGCACATTGAAGAAATCAGGAGAAGCAAGTTTTCTATCGGAGGAGTACCCAACCCCTTGACCCAGGATTTCCACCATGCTGTCAGCAACCTTTCTGCGGAGCTTTACACCAAGGACGTTCACTTTCTAATGGAACTTATTCAGGTATAATACCATACCATACCATACCACCATTTTCCCCTCAACTCTCAACTCTGATCAACACGCAGAATGCTGAAGATAACGACTATTCCACCTCTGTCAAACCCTCCTTCGAGTTCATTGTAACGTCTCGAGACGTCACCCAAACTGGAGCTCCTACCACACTACTTATTTTCAACAACGAGACTGGCTTTTCTTCAAGCAACATTGATTCTATTTGCAGCGTGGGCCGCTCCACCAAAAACAACAAGAGGAAGCGCGGTTATATTGGGGAGAAAGGTTTTCTTTCCTTTCCTTTCCATTCCATTCCATCTATTTTCTTTTTTTTTACTCGCATCATCTAATTGGATTTATTCTCAATCTCAAATCTGCAGGAATTGGATTCAAAAGTGTTTTTTTAATTACTTCTCAGCCTTACATATTCAGTAACGGATATCAGATACGCTTCAACGAACAACCTTGCCCACATTGTGGCGTTGGATACGTTGTTCCTGAGTGGGTTGAAGAGAATCCAGTTCTTTCCAACATCAAGAAAATTTACGGTCAGCATTCTAAACTGCCAGCAACCACAATAGTTTTGCCGTTGAAGCCTGACAAGATCAAACCTGTGAAGCAGCAGCTTTCTAGCATTCAACCGGAAGTTCTATTGTTCCTTTCAAAGATTAAGCAGCTTTCCTATAGGGAAGCCAGTGAGGATCCTAAGTCCAACGCTGTAAGTGCCATTGCTATTTTCACGGAGACAAACTTCATTACAAGGAAGAACGTCGATGCTGAATCCTACACTCTCCATCTCTCTTCCGAGGAAAATGACTCCGGAATCGATGACCAATTATCCTACTACATGTGGAAGCAGAGGTTTCCAGTCAAGGAAGAAAACAGAGTGGAACGGAGGATGGGAGTGGAGGAATTGGTGATAACATTGGCATTTCCAAATGGAGAGCCTCTCGATAGTGGAGTAAAGTCACCTGGGGTCTACGCTTTCCTTCCCACCGAGATGGTAACCAACTTTCCCTTTATAATTCAGGCAGATTTTGTTTTATCATCATCCAGGGAAACCATTCTCCTTGATAACAAATGGAATCAGGGGATTCTTGACTGTGTTCCCTCTGCTTTTGTCAATGCTTTCGTCTCATTGGTGAAAACATCAGATGAGGCTCCCTTGCCTTCTTTGGCCCGTATGTTCAACTTCTTACCCATCATTCCTTCTTCCTATGAGAAGTTGAATGTTGTGAGGGATTTAATAAAAAAAAGGTTGCTTGAAGAAAATATCATTCCTAGTCATTCATTCTTGAAGCAGAGGTTCTTCCACAAACCTCCTGAAGTGGGTAGAATTATGCCGGCCTTTTGGAATATATTAACGAAGGCACACAAGCAAGGGGTGAGTTTGCTTAATCTATCGTCCCATGGAAAGTACATTTTAAGTTCGTCATTCGATATAAAGGAATACGATCAGGTTCTTAGTTTCCTTGGTGTGAAGCCAGTGGACGATGAATGGTATGCAAAATGCCTGCAGGGTACTAACATCGTGGAGGCTGTGTCGGATGATGTTTATTTGGAGCTTCTACAATTTCTTGCAGACAACTGGAGTTCAAGATTTCATGTTACAAACATGAAGAACGTACCACTTGTACGATATGTTGGTCTTGATGGGAATGTTTTCCGATGTAGTTTAAATGAATGTCGTGCAAGAAAGGTGCACCTTGCGCATCATGATCATCTACCATGGCTGAATAAATTGAATAGGGAGTTCAGATTTGTTGCCAAGTGTTTCTTTATGCCAGAAAGCACGCAGAAATCCATCCGGTCATTTCCTAAGAAAGACACGTTGTTGCAATGGCTTCGAGACCAGGTTAAAGTTGATGCCATCGGCGTATTTCAATTTGGAAAACTCCTTGTCGAGTCTCTTGGCTATAACCCAAAGCACATAATTACCTATGTTCACTTCCTATATCATTCATTATCGAAAAATTATCTGACAAATGTTGAGGTCAAGTCTCTGTGCAGTGTTAATGTTATGCCAGTAGTAGACAGATATGGCGCTGTCATCAGACAGAGACCGAGACTTCTCATCCCAGCGGATGGTAGTAAATGGGCAGAATTGTTTGATTCAAATCCCTGGCAAAATTATGGCTATGTTGAGTTGGGAGCAGATTACATCAGCCCGGCCTATTTTGCCGGTGAAACTATGACTAGAACACAGCTCATAGATTTTCTCAGAACACATATTGGTGCTTTGGATATCCCTTTTTTGTCTCCCCCCAACACAGAAATTTCTGTTGTTTCTTCACCACTTACTGTGCAGAATGTGCTTTTGCTATTAGATTGGATTCGCAGCTTGAAAACTAGAGAATTTCCCATTCCTTGCAAATTTTTGAAATGCATAAAGGAAGGTTGCTGGCTAAGAGTTACTCTGAATGGATCTCCTGGTTATAGGCCACCATCGCAGTCTTTTGACCTCTCCTCATTGTGTGCAAGTATTCTGCAAAATGGACCAACTCCTGTGGAAATCCCACTGATTGATCACAAATTCTATGCTGGCGGGTTAAAGGGCTATGAAGAGGAGCTGAAAACTATTGGCGTCATGTTTGAAAATGTTGAAGTATTACAATTTATTGGGAACCACCTCATGTCAGTGGCGAGTTTATTAAGTTTAACAAGAGAAAACGTCATCTCCATATTAAAATTCATCCGGTTTTTGAAAAATCAGTTTTGTGTTGAAAGCTTTATTGCTAGCATAAGAAAAGGAACATGGCTTAAGACACGTCATGGTTACACCACACCAGATGGATCGGTGTTGTACAATAAGGAGTGGAGGACAGCTTCACTTATTAGCAACATCCCTTTTATTGACGAGGATTACTATGGTGATGAGATTCTTTCATTCCGGGAGGAACTTAAGTTGCTTGGTGTGGTGGTTGACTTCCAGGAAGTTTCCCAACTTGTCGTGGACAATTTGAAGCCACCTTCTCAGTTAACTTGTCTGAGAGCCGAGCCATTTCAGTTGATTCTTCACTATATATTAAGATCAAGGTCAGCCGATTTTTTTGTTAACACATTCAAAGGTGTGAAATGCGTCAAAACAAATCTAGGCTACAAACCTCCTGGTGAATGTTACTTGTCAGACCCTTCTTGGGTTTCCATTCTGCAGGTTTTTAGTGATTTCCCTCTAGTTGATTGTGATTTCTATGGGAGTTGCATCTTATCTTACAAGAGGGAACTGAGAAAAATGGGAGTGGTGGTCGATTTTGAGGAAGCAATCAAAGCATTTTGTCAAGAGTTCAGGCAACGAGTAGCTACAAGTTCTCTAACAAAGGACAGTGCGATATTGCTTCTGTCAAGCTACAAACAGTCGAAAGCGCCCAAAGAATTTCCTTCGGATCTTAAGAAGTGCATTCATGAGTTGAAGTGGTTGTGGACTCGACTCGGTGATCATAGATCTCCTAAAAATTGCATATTGTATGGTCCAAGTTGGGAATCTATATCTGCAATTGCTCTCCTTCCTTTTATCGATGATAGTACAAACTCCTATGGAAACCACATTCATGAATACAAAGAAGAGTTGAAGAATATGGGAGTTGTTACTGACTTTGCAGATGGTGCTCATATGGTTGCTGCTGGGCTTTGTCTCCCACAAAATCCTGTTAACATTACTTCTGAAAATGTGCTTTCACTTTTAGGCTGCATCCGGACTTTAATGGAGAAGAATTATTCCTTTTCAAATGATTTCTCCAGAAAGGTCTCGCAGAGATGGTTGAAGACTTCTTTCGGTTATAGGGCTCCGGAGGAGAGTTTGCTCTTCATTCCTGAATTGGAATCTTTTCTGAAACCTACTGATGGGCCTTTTATTGATGAAGAATTTTACACGTTTGACATTAAGTTGTATAAAAATGAGCTCAAAGAGATAGGGGTGATAGTTGATTTGGACCATGGATGTCAATTAATGTCAAGTTTCCTTGATTTTCATAGCGACTTCTCCACAATAATACGAATCTATACTTATTTGAGTACATTCAATTGGGAGCCAGACACCGAAGTTGCTAAAAGGATTTGGTCACCTTATGGAAATAATAATGGACAGTGGATCAACCCAAAAGAGTGTGTACTTTTTGACAAGGAAGACCTGTTTGGTTTGCACTTGACAGTTCTAGAGAGGTACTATAAACAAGATTTACTCAATTTCTTTTCCAAAGCCTTTAAAGTAAGGTCCAATCCTTCAATTGACGATTACTGCAAACTCTGGAAAGGTTGGGAAAGTAATCAAGATCAACTATCTCATGACGAGTGCTTTAAGTTTTGGAAATATGCTACTAAGCATTGTAATTCAAAAACTGAGCGAGCTTTCACTGATGCCATTACCAAAGTACCGGCAATTTCTGGCTCAGATGGAGTTCTTTTATTTGATAAACACGACATATTTATTCCCGACGATCTTCAATTGAAGGATTTATTTGAACGAATGTATCCTCATCCGCTTTTTGTATGGTATCCTCAACAAAGCTCACCTTCCCTGCCTCAAGCAAGGTTGTTGGAAGTTTATAAGAACATAGGGGTTCAGAATATTTCTGAGTCTGTTCAGAGGGTCGAGGCAGCCATGGTTGGTGGAATCACACTCAAGCAAGTGAATCCAAATGACATTTCAATTGGAAGAGGACTGGTGCAACTCATTCTTGGTTTTTTAGCTGATCCCGTTAAGAAAATTGAAGCTACGAAGAGGCACGAAGCTGTTCAATGTCTCCTCAATATTTCTGTCCTTGAGACTGCAGAGCCTGTAATGATAAACTATAGTTTATCCCTGACTTCTGGGGAGGTCATCAATGCTAGTGCAAGCCGATTGATACGTTGGGAGCGGAAGAGTTCAAAGTTCTTCACCCAGAAAATGGTAGGTGGATATAAGGGGATGATAGAGTATGCTACCTTCTTTTCTGAGGTCATATCTGAAGGTGTCCTTTGGGAGTATAGTGATTATATATGTGCATTATCTGAGCTGATCAAGTTGGCCTTTGTGCTGAATTTTGATGATGAAGCTGTTAATTTCATAATGAAATCCAAGAATCTGGCAATCTTCAAGGAGGATGAGGATTTCCTCTCTTCTGCGTTCAGTGAGCAATCCAAGTAGATTTATTTTTAATTTTGCTAGTTCATGAAAAAAGTGCACATGGATCATCTGCTGCTATTTGCATATTTTGATGCTCTTTTGCCAGTATTTATTCACTTGTATTTTGATGTAAATTTTTGTGAATCTGTGATATATTTATGCAGAATAGTGGAATGCAAATTTTGATACTTTGGGATGCAATAATGAAATATTATTAACTATGACTTTAGTGGCGCGGATCTGTCAATATCTCTGATTTTGTTATTGAATAAGGCTTGGTGTATAGTTAAAAAGACATGCACATTGGCTACTAGAACAATGTTAAAGAGATGATTGCTGAATAACCAGCCTTTTAAATGAATACATTCATATTGCACTATAAAGTACAGATTCTACCTTTATCGGGTCTTTGGTTATATTGGAGAGAATCTTTCAACATTCGACGACACCCTTTTCTTAAGCTGTCATGCCTTGGCGACTGTATTTCGCGTATCACAACTTCTCCTGTGAGACATCGTCTTTATTCTGTTCATCTTACATTAATGCAATCAAATAGGAGAGTTGACATATGATATGATGTGATTTACCTTCAACATGTTGTCATTGCTATGCATTCTGAAATTGTTGTAAAATGTTTAAAGTCATACCATCAAGAAGTTTGTAGATCCTTGTGTCTTGTTGGCTAGTTTGAGCTCCAGTAGGCATTACGTATTTTATAAATGAAGTTGTGCTGAAGCATTGGATCAGTTTGGTTGGTATTTCTATTTGTATTATGTTTTCCAAGGCACCCTAATGTCAGTAGTCGAACATCGGCATTTTTGAAGGATCAGTGGAGACAGCCCTGCTTTCTGCTCCTCAAGATGTTGTCGTGGTTCAACGGCAACATGCTTCAAATACTGGTATGCGGTTGAGTTTTAGTTCATCCACTTATTTAAACTACTTACTAATTAAATCTAATATGGTATAATTTATAATTTTATTAATAATTAAAATTAGTTTTTATTTCACAAAGTTTTTAATCTTTTATATTAACATATATCTTATTTGTTATTAAAAAATCATAGTTATATTTTAAAGTTAAAAATATATTTTAAAAATTTGAATGAAAATAAAAATTATTATATTAGAGTTGTGGTTGCTCAATTTTCTTTAAACTTTAGAATAAAATTCACTTTTAATCCTTGATATTTGAACTTGAGGTTTAAAGGGTGTTTAGAAGGGATACTAATTGGTCTAGGGAGTGTTTAAAAGACATTGAGATTTTTTTTTTTTAAATTTTAAAAACCAAATACATCTAGATTGTTCTTTATTTAATGTAAAAAAAAAAAAAGATATTTCAAGATTTGTATTTCTTAAGCTTTACAATTGCACTTTTTTTTAATAGTTGTACAGGTAGGGCTGCGGCTCTGCACTATTTCTTTCTGTGGGAGACGATGTCGGGAGAGAAAGGAATGCGTCGAGGGGACTACAAACTAAAATTATTTATCATGCAAATTCATGGAGTAAAATATAGTGTTTAATAGAAAATTTTAAAAAATTATAGGGATCCTAATCCATTTGAAATTGGGACATTTTTCTTTTTTATAATTTTATAAACAATATAACAATTTATTTAAATATATTATTTGCAAACAATTTTAGAAAATATTGCAGTTATAATGATTGTTTAGAGAGACGACGTTGTAGACGAAGACTAGAGGTAGAGACTACCTTAGATGGTAGAGGAGTATTTTTCTTTTTCCTTTTTCATGTTTAATAGTGTACGTCCATGCAATATGCATTGTGGACGACGACCTCCAACGAATTATTGTGGGCCCAATTTGAAAGATTTGCACTTGGAAAAGTTCAGGAGAGATTTGGGGTTTGGTTTTGCGATTCAGGGAAGATCGGTAGGAAATCCCCAAATTTTAAGTAATGACTTCCTACTTCTGTGGACTAGGTTTGATTTGATACGACTTAATTAAATCAACAATATTTTGAAAAAAGAAAGCAACGGTGAACATGAATCGAACATCCTTGTAGAGCACGCTAATGATGCATGGTCGTCGACGAGTGACCAATGACCAGCGACCTTTCAATTCTCTTCTCGAACCAGACAAGTATTTCCACAAACTTTTGGAATAGCGCCAATGCCAAGCACTTTTATTTTATCACTCGGTTTTCTCTTTTGTTTGCTCAAGTTCGTACTTCCTTTTCTTCATCCCTAAGTTTTCCACCTTCCTTTGAGTGCCACTGCCAGTACTGTTGATTTCTTCATCCGTCTCTCTCTGTTTTCCTCTGCTGCCGCCAATGGCTACCCCGAAAGAGCACATTGAAGATATAAGGCGAACCAAGTTTTCCATTGGAGGACCTCCCAATCCCTTAACTGAGGATCTCCATCAGGCCGTCACCAACCTCTCTGCCGAGCTTTACACCAAGGATGTTCACTTTCTCATGGAGCTCATTCAGGTACCGCCATTTATTTAAGTTTAACAACTTCTCTTACTCTCATTAATATCCTTCTCCTTCTCCTTCTCCCTCTCCCTCTCCCAGAATGCTGAAGATAACGACTATTCCGCTTCTGTAAAACCCTCGCTCCAGCTCATTCTAACATCCCGCGACGTTACCGCCACTGGAGCTGCTACCACACTACTTATTTTCAACAACGAGACCGGCTTTTCTTCCAAAAACATCGACTCCATTTGCAGCGTTGGCCGCTCCACCAAGAAGAACAACAGGAAACGCGGCTATATTGGGGAGAAAGGTACCTTGCCCTCCCCTCTCTTTTCCTGATCTCTTCCTCTTTCAATTTTCACCCACTTCACCCCATCCTTTATCTCCCCAACTCCGCAGGAATCGGATTCAAAAGTGTGTTCCTCGTTACTTCTCACCCTTACATATTCAGCAACGGATATCAGATACGCTTCAGTGAACATCCCTGCCCACATTCTGGTGTTGGCTACGTTGTTCCCGAGTGGGTTGAACACAACCCCATTCTTTCTAACATCAAGGAAATTTATGGTCCCCATTCTCAACTCCCAACAACCACAATAGTCTTGCCATTGAAGCCCGACAAGATTGTACCCGTCAAGCGCCAACTTTCAACCATTCACCCAGAAGTTCTACTGTTCCTTTCAAAGATTAAGCAGTTTACTGTCAGGGAAGTCAACGAGGATCCCAATTCCAACACTGTTAGTGCAATTGCCATTTCCAGCGAGACGGACTTCGTTACAAGGAAGAACATTCATGCTGAATCCTACACTCTCCATCTCTCTTCCGAGGGAAGTAACTGTGAAATTGATACCCAATGCTCCTACTACATGTGGAAGCAGAAGTTTCCAGTCAAGGAACAAAACAGAGTAGAACGAAGGATGGGAGTGGAGGAATTGGTGATCACGTTGGCATTTCCAAAAGGAGAGCGTCTCAATAGAGGATTAAACTCCCCTGGGGTCTACTCTTTCCTTCCTACCGAGATGATAACCAACTTTCCCTTTATAATTCAGGCAGATTTTGTTTTATCATCATCCAGGGAAACCATTCTGCTTGATAACAAATGGAATCAGGGGATTCTTGATTGTGTTCCCTCCGCTTTTGTCAATGCTTTCATCTCATTGGTCAAAAATACGGTTGAAGCTCCCTTGTCTTCTTTGGCCCATATGTTCAACTTCCTGCCCATCATTTCTTCTTCCTACGAGAAGTTGAATGTTGTTATGAATTTAATCAGAGAAAAGTTGCTTGAAACAAATATTGTTCCTAGTCATTCTTTCCTGAAGCAGAGGTTCTTCCACAAACCTCCTGAAGTGGGTAGAATTATGCCGGCTTTTTGGAATATTTTAATGAAGGCACACAATCAAGGAGTGAGTTTGCTTAATCTAGCGTCCCATGGAAAGTACATCTTAAGTTCTTCATTCGATATAGAGGAATACGATCAGGTTCTTAGTTTCCTTGGTGTGAAACCAGTTGATGATGAATGGTATGCAAAGTGCCTGCAGGGTACTAACATTGTGGAGGGTGTGTCGGATGACGTTTATTTGGAGCTTTTACAATTTCTTGCTGACAATTGGAGTTCGAGATTTCATGTCACAAACATGAAGAATGTACCACTTGTAAGATATGTTGGTGTTGATGGGAATGTTTCCCTATGCAGTTTAAATGAATCTGCTCGGAATGGTGGAAGAAGGGTTCACCTAGCTTGTCATGACCATAATGTATCATGGCTGAATAAATCGAACGGGGAATTCAAATTCGTTGCCAACTGTTTTTTTATGCCTGAAAGCACACATAAATCCATCCGGTTATGTTCTAGGAAAGACACGTTGTTGCGATGGCTTAGAGACCAGGCTAAAGTTGATACCATCAGCGTATATCAATTTGCAGAACTCCTTGTCTATTCTATTGGCGATAACCCAAAGAACATTATTAGGTATGTTCACTTCCTGTATCACTCATCATCAAAAAGGTATCTGACAGATGACGAGGTCAAGTCTCTGTGCAGTGTTATGCCAATAGTAGACAAATACGGTGTTGTTATCAAACACAAGCAGGTGCTTCTCATCCCAGCAGATGGTAGCAAATGGGCACAATTGCTTGATTCAAATCCTTGGAAAAATAATGGCTATGTTGAGTTGGGAGCTGATTACATCTGTCCAGTCCATTTTGCCGGTGAATCTATAACTAGAAAACAACTCATGGATTTTCTCATAACCCATGTTGGTGCTTCTGATATCCCTTTTATATCTCCTCCTAATACAGAAATTTCTGTTGTTTCTTCACCACTGACCGCGCAGAATGGGCTTTTGCTATTGGGTTGGATTCACAACTTGAAAACTAGACGAGTTTCAATTCCTTGCAAGTTTTTGAAATGCATAAAGGAAGGTTGCTGGCTGAGAACTACTCTGAATGGATCTCCTTGTTATAGACCACCATCTCAATCTTTTGACCTCTCCACGTCATGTGCAAGTATTTTGGAAAATGGATCAGTTCTGGTGGACATTCCTTTAATTGATCATAAATTCTACGCTGATGGGTTCAAAGTCTATGCAGAGGAGCTGAAAACTATTGGTGTCATGTTTGAATATGGTGAAGTTTTAGAATTTATTGGGAATCACCTCATGTCAGTGGCGACTTTATCAAGTTTGACAAGAGAAAATGTCTTCTCTATGTTAAAATTCATCAGATTTTTGAAAAATCATTTGCATGTTGAAAGCTTTGTTGCTGGCATAAGAAAAGGAACATGGCTTAAGACATGTCGTGGCTATACCTCTCCAGTTGGATCAGTATTGCACACCGAGGAGTGGAAGACAGCATCACTTGTGAGCAACATCCCTTTTATTGACAAGGATTACTATGGTGATGAGATATTGTCATTCCGGGAGGAGCTTAAGTTGCTTGGTGTGGTGGTCGATTCATCGGATAATTCCCAACTTGTTGTGGACAATTTGAAGCCACCTACTCAATTAACTTGTCTGGGAGCCGAGGCATTTCTATTGATTCTTCACTGTATATTGGAATCAAGATCAGCCGATTATCTTGTCAACACATTCAAAAGTGTGAAATGCCTCAAGACAAATCTAGGCTACAAATCTCCGGCTGAATGTTACTTGTCAGATCCTTCGTGGGGTTGCATTATGCAGGTTTTTACTGGTTTCCCTGTTGTTGATTGTGACTTCTATGGAAGCTGCATTATCTCATCTTACAAGAGGGAATTGAAAAAACTGGGAGTGGTGGTCGATTTAGAAGAAGCAGTAAAAGCATTTTCTCAAGTATTCAGGCAACGAGCGACTAAAAATTCTCTAACAAAGGAAAGTGTGATGTCGTTTCTGTCAAGCTACAAACAGCTTAAAGCAACTACAAAGTTTCCTTCGGAACTTAAGAAGTGCATTCATGAGTTGAAGTGGTTACGGACTCGACTCGGTGATCATAGATCTCCTAAAGATTGCATATTGTATGGTCCAAGTTGGGAATCTATATCTGCAATTGCTCTCCTTCCTTTTATCGATGATAGTGAAAACTACTATGAAAACCATATTCATGAATATAAAAATGAGTTGAAGAATATGGGAGTTGTTACTGACTTTAAAGATGGTGCTCAAATGGTTGCTGATGGGCTTTATCTTCCACAAAATCCCGTCAATATTACTTCTGAAAACGTTCTTTCACTTCTGGACTGCATCCGAACTTTGATGGAGAAGAATTATTCCTTTTCAGATAATTTCTCCAGAAAGGTCTCGCAGAGATGGTTGAAGACCTCTTTTGGTTACCAGTCTCCAAAAGAGTGTTTGCTCTTCATTCCTGAGTGGGGTCCTCATCTGAAGCCGACTGATGGGCCTTTTATGGACGAAGAATTTTACAAGTTTGACATCAAGTCCTATAAGAAGGAGCTCAAAAAATTGGGGGTGATAGTTGATTTGGACCATGGTTGTGAACTAGTGTCAAGTTTCCTTGATTTTCATAGCGAGTTCTCCACTATTGTACGAATGTATACTTATTTGAGTGCATTCAACTGGGAGCCAGAAACTGAAGCTGCTAGAAGGATTTGGGTACCTGATGGAAATAATGGTGGCCAGTGGATCAACCCAGAAGATTGTGTTCTTTTTGACAAGGAAGACCTTTTTGGTCTGCAGTTGACAGTTCTCGAGAGGTACTATAAACAAGATTTACTCATTTTCTTTTCCAAAGCCTTTCAAGTAAGATCCAATCCTTCGATTGTCGACTACTGCAAACTCTGGAAAAGTTGGGAAAGAAATCAGGACCAACTATCTCATGACAAGTGCTTTAAGTTTTGGAAATATGTCACTAAGCACTATAATTCAAAAACGGAGCAAGCTGTCATTGATGCCATTGCCAAAGTGCCTGCAGTTTCTGGTTCAGATGAGTCAGTTTTTTTGTTTGATAAGCGTGACGTGTTTGTTGCCGATGATCTTCGATTGAAGGATGTATTTGAAGAAAACTCTCCTCATCCCATTTTTGTGTGGTATCCTCAGCCGAGCTCACCTTTCTTGCCTCGATCAAGGTTGCTGGAAGTTTATAAGAACATAGGAGTTCGGAATCTATCTGAGTCTGTTGAGATGGTAGAGGCAGACATGGTTGATGGAATCAGTATGAAGCAGGTGAATCCAGATGACATTTGGATTGGAAGAGGGGTGGTGCGACTCATTCTTGGTTTTTTAGCAGACCCTACTAAGAAAATTGAAGCAGAAAAGAGGCATGAAGTTGTTCAATGTCTCCTCAATCTTTCTGTTTTTGAGACTGTAGAACCTGTGATGATAAAATATAGTCTATCCCTGACTTCAGGAAAGGTCATTGAAGCGCCTGCAGGTGGGTTGATGCGTTGGGAACGGGACAGTTCAAAGTTGTTCATCCAGAAAATGGTGATATCAGGTGGACAGAAGGAGATGATAAAGCGTGCTACCTACTTTTCTGAGGTCATATCTGAGGGTGTCCTTTGGCAGTATAGTGATTACATATGTGCATTATCTGAGCTGATAAAGTTGGCCTTTTTGGTGAATTTTGATGATGAGGCTGTTAATTTTATACTGAAATGCAAGAATCTGGAGATCTTCAAGGAGGATGAGGACTTCCTCTCTTCTGCTTTCACTAAGCACCCCGAGTAGGCAAACTTTTAATTTTGCTAGTTCATGAAAAAAAGTGCACAACTAACATCCAATCTACTACTATTTGCATATGTATTTGCATCACAGTTTTTTTTGTTTGTGTTTTGAAAATATAGATCAATGTGGATCTATAATGTTTTAAGTGGTAGAATCATGCAACTTGAATTTGATATTTTGTGATGTAGTGAAAAAAAAAGAAGCTCAGATATGAATATAGTGGTGTAAATCCACGTGTTTCTGATTTTGTTATCAAAGAAGGTTGGGGATTAGAATTAAAAAAAAAATGGCGCCATATTGGACATTAGAACAATGTATTAGAGATGGTTGCCGAGTAAGCAGCGGCTTGAATGAATGTATTGATATTACATTGATAAAGTAATTAATGATTCTACCTATGGTACGTTTGATGAGATGGAGGGAGAGACAGAGGGAATGTTTAGCGAAGTAAAAGGCAGTAATGTCCTAATAAACGAGGAGCAGCAGACCTCTGTTCCCCAAGCCCCTTGAGAATGATTAATAAGCTTGAGCTTGAGCTTTTCTAGCAAGAAGCTGAGTGGATCTGTCGTTGCCAGAACAACGTAAATGGTAGCAAGATTTGACATTCAACAGATTCCTTACACCACCTTGTCTTTTCTTACTACTAATGGCCTTTGTACAACTCCTGGATCCTTCTTTTCCTTTCGTTATGATCACCTTGCTGTCTTGGGCCTGTCAGATCAAGAATGTGAGAAACGTGAGTTATATAAGTTGAGAGGAAGTATAGGTATGGTGGGCAGGCGTACCTGGCCAAAATTTGCACAAGTGGTGGTGGTGGTGGTGGTGTCGATTCTGTCATGGGTTGGGGAGTTGTTGTGCGAGACATCGTCTTTGATTTCAACTGCAAAATATGTGCTTGGTCTCATAATTGCAAAATGGATATTCGTAAAAGTGATTCGTGAGCTCACCGCTTGCTTTGTCATCATCTTCTTCTTCAACGAAATAAACTCTGAAACTGGGGGATCCAGGACAGATGATGGACCGAGCAGTGTCTTCGATGTGATCTTCTCCTGATTTCTTGTTGTGGTCTTCATGGAGGTCCTCTTTGATTGCATTGTTGCTAGAGAGGGGAATGGGAATTGGTGAATAATCTTCATCGTCCTTGTTGTCCTGTTTGTTGATGTGTGCAGGTGCAGGTGCAGGTTTGGTGCTGCCACTAGGTGAAGAATAAGATGAAAAAGATACGCTTTTTTTATCAATAACATGCATAGAGGTAGAGTTGTCTTCGTGATCTTTGAGAAGCACTTTCTTCGAGAGCGTTCCAGTCTCCAGATTGCTTCCGTTCTTACGCCTCCTCAAATCCGAAAATCTAAGGCGCATAAGTGGGCGAATCCGGGCAGGAATCGACTCTCCATCCGGGATAAGCCTCGAGTTTCCGCACCCCATTGTTGTAAGCCTCGAGATTGTTGAATTGGCCGACACAGAAAATTGATTGATTTGTTTCTTGGGGGTGCGTTAAACAAGGCAGAAGCAGAACCAAGGATTTTGAAGACGAACACTGAATTTCACCAGCTGAATTTGACACCACCATAACACGATGCCGCATTGGAACACACTGTCTCCCCTAACAATAGTAAAAAACAGGCTCCCATAACTCCTTCCAGTTACTTTATTTGTTATCTTTTCTTTTTACATCCATTGCTCTTTAATTTCCTTCTGGACATTCAACTTACTTTTCATAAGCCCCAATTTGCCAATAATAAACTCCACGCAACAATCTACCTTTCAGGTGCTATTCTATCTTTACCCTTTTTTTTCTCCCCCAAAAGAAAATACATATATATATTTATATATTTATCCAAAGATGTACATTTATTTATTATTTAAAAGCCACATGCAAATTAAATGAAATTTCCAGATTTTTTTTAATTACTTTACATTTTCGTTTTATGAAATCATACAACATGAATGAACTAATCCTGAGATGAATAATACAGATGATATGACACTGAATATTTCTCTTTTTAACTTATATTAATAATTTGTAAAGATTAATCAATGTAAATAGTAGGGGCAATTTCAGGAATAATGTATTTTTAAAAGAAAATTTTAAAAGTATAATAGTTTTTAAAATAATATTAAATATCATGCAAACTAAACATTTTTTTTAATTAAAGTAGAATATATAGAAAAATATTGATAAAAATAGGTTAGTTTTTTTACAATCGGAGGGGACGTATGTTCGAACTGATCGAAGATAGATGTCTTAACCTTTTGAAATTTGAACTATATTTATGTTGCTTAATAAGTAGAGATTTATATATGGCAAGTGAGAAATATGCATATATATCCCCATTGTATAAGATTTTTTTAAAAAAAATTTACACCAAATTCAGTTCTTTGGTCCGGTGGTGTGTTCGGCTGCCATGGGGAACATGTGACAATTTGGTTAAAATAAAATTCTAATTATTTTATTATTTAAAATAAATTAGTAAACATATTTATGTACATGATTTGACAAAAATTGTTTATATATAAAAAGGAAAAGAAAGATATATGAGGTAGAAGAAATAAAAATGAGGTGGATTAGAGATTAAATGGTGGCAGAAACAAATATTATGTTGGATTATTTGTTTATGTGAGAAGGTAAAAAGATGAGTATATTGATTTGCATGTAATATTGTTGAAAGTTGAAGATTAGAGATTAGAGGAAGAGGAAAGTTTGATAAGAAAATTGAGGGCGAACCATGAGTTGATGATGGGAAAAAGTAAAAGCGAGACATGAATAATTAGAAAAAGAAAAGAAAAGTAATTAGAGAAATGATATTGATGCCATTTGAGTGGGAGTGAGATCAATGGAAATGGCGTTGGGGTGGAATAGATGAATTATTGATGGGGATTGTAAGAAGAGGATGAGGAGGAGGAGGAGGAGGAGGAAACAGTAGTAGAAGTGCAGGGACGGCGCCGCCCATAATGCATATCATCAATCTCTTCCATATCCATGTGATTTGGGTCCATCATCATAAAATCCGACTCATAATTGGTGGTGGTGGTGTTGTTGTTGTTGCTGCAGAAAATGCGGCACACAACCCAATTATTCTCCGTATGATCCATTTGAGTTTGAGTAGGGAGGAAGAGGCTATATTCATGCATTACCCACCGGCTTCGGGTCCTCCTCATCCTCTTTGTTTTACCTTTAGCTTTGCTGGTGCTGAAGAAAACTAGAGTCTTCTTAATCCCCACACTAGTGCTGCTGCTGCTGCTGCTGCTGTAACTATTATTATTCTTATTACTACTCCAATTGGAATTGGACGGCGAAGAAGAAGCTACTATTTTGGTATCCCGACCCGTGGGCTTCCAGTACCCGCTAGGAGTGCTCCGCTTCCCATTTCCATTTCCATTTCGGTTCTTGCTGAACAAGTATCTCATCTCTTCCTCATTCCCATCGCCACCTACACGTACTACAATTAATTACAATTCATAATTACATACCAAATAGGATAATTAAACACATCAAAATCAAATTAATACCCACCTGGAACTGGAATATCCCAAGGATCGAAGTTGCACACATCCAATATCTCTGGAATTATGGAAGCACACAAGTTCAAACTAGACGAGGAGGACAGCAGCTTGCATTTTAGATACTCGAACACCAGCTCTTGTTCCGTCGGCTCAAAACGAAATCCCGGAGGCAATCCCCTAATTCCATCGAATCTCACTAACTTATCCATTCAACAATTAATTTCCCTCTACTTACCTAATTTAATTTCACTACTCTCAATCACCACGCATTGGCATTGCCCTTCCCTTCACTCACCCTATGGCCTATACTTACTATATATATATATATATATATATATATACACACATGCAGATTTAATTCCCTTCGCGCATAAAGAGAAGAGAATCCCACTTTAATTTTCTTTCTTTCTCCCACTCCCACTGCAGCCATCTAACTTTGACTCTAAGAAAACACTTCATTATTAACCCCGATCTCTCATCTCTTACTTGCCTTTTTCAATTTTACTCAACTCACCTCTCTAGCTCACTATGGACATTATGAAGGACGACTGCTCCCAGCACAGTACAATATCACCATTCAATTTACTTTGGTCATATATCATTTATTCTAATTATGGATTGCATGTGAGTGCGAGGGATTGGATGTTCGACTTCTGTGGATTGTGCGAAGATGACACATAAAGCTCCCATTGGGACTTTGTAAATCACCATAAAATCAACTACCTCCCTTCTTTCCATCACCAACTTTATTTTGTTTATCAATTTCTAAAAGTTGGGCTCACAAAGTTACATAACATCGTTCTTTATTTCCTCATCTATTTTATTTTTTTCCACAAAGAAAAGCAGAAAAAGGGGCCAAAATAAACTTCATTCAAAGGTTCCTATAAAAGTCAATTTCCAATGCTACTTTTCTTCCTCGTGAAGATGTTGCCTCTTCCTCTCTGTCTACAATAATGGGCCATTCCGTTTCTTTTACAAACAGCCCAGCTCGCTTTAACTGGGCCCTTCCTCAGCTCGACGGCCCAAATCAAAAGTTTGGTGCGGCCCAGACTCGCCATTTTCTCTTTCATTTTCTGGTCTCCGGGGTGTTAGGGTTTTCTAGTCGGTCACGGCTGAGAGATTCACGACCCTAAAGTTTTGTCATCAACCTTCCTAACTTTCCATGGATTCCTCGTCTCTTAACTCCCCGGAGCTGATGAATTTCATCAATGTGAGTTAACTATCGGTTTTTTCTTTTTAGATTGTCACTTCTACTCTCTCATTCGGGCCCGATCAGGCATCACAAAGATCTGAGTTCTTGGTGTTTCATTATTGCATGTCTTTGCTCAAATCCGAATATAGACGACTTCTATTTTTTTATCGTCTATTATATCCATCCCTTAAAATTAGCTCGTAGAATAGAATATCCGAGGATGGTGAATTTGATATGAGTCATGATTATTTCTGCGGTTTGTAATTTATTAGGGACTGACAGCTCTGTTATTTATCTATGTGCTATTTAGTGCCAAATAGCATAGTAGGACGAAATACTTCTGCAAGAAACTATTTCGTAGAATCAACTGGCGGAGTGCTTGAAACGGAGGTTTATAGGACAAACGTATTTTAATTACATTTTATACTGAAGAATTTGAACTCGAGGTTGTAGAAGCAACTTCTTACTCTGTTCCAAGGTGAACTTTGAAGGTGTAACTTTGGTCTGGAGACTTCAGTGATGCCATTGATGATTGTACTGCTGTATGGAATATTAATATATCCAATTCTGGAAAGAATATGTGAATTTTGAAAAACTTGAGTTTTTGCTGTTTACTTTTTCAAGAAAACAGAAAGAAACATTTTTCTGTATAATGATATCAACTGAGATCAAAAGCCATACAAGTAAAGTAATAGTATAGTATGGAATTCTATGGGTTTCACATCACTGAAAAGATCTTTGTTTTTCTGAATTTAAGGTTACTATTGTGTTTCTTTTGGATGTTAAATTTGATGTGTTGTTAAAACTGTTCAATCATCATAATTAAGTATCATTGAAATTGTGTTTTTTTGATTTAACCAGTCATGGGGGGCAGTTTGTTGACTACTAGATCTGTGTTGCCTGCCCTTAAACTACACAAAGCTTTCTTCACTACTGAATTTAATCCCTTTCCCAAGAGTTAGATATATAGCTGGATGAGATTGAGATAGTAGTGTCAGAAACCTTAATGCTTTTGGTAAACTATTTGGTCATTTTGTTACACAGGAAGAGAAGCAAAGAGCTATGGTTGCTGAGATGGTGGCAAAGCTCACCAGTGTGTGTTGGGACAAGTGTATCACTGGTTCACCAGGGAGTAAGTTCAGCTCCAGCGAATCCAACTGTCTATCAAACTGCGCTCAACGCTATATGGATATGAGCATCATCATTATGAAACGGTTCCAAAACAGTTAGTTGATTCTGCTCAACGGGAGGCTTGATTTTCCAATTACAAGACGATGTATTTTGCTCGAATTTATCTTTCAATCATCTCTTCAAACTGAAAGGAGAAGGTCTAATTTGAAAGTTGATCCATTCCATAAATCAAACTGTTTTACATCTGATCTTGATGATAATGGTATGAAAAAAAAAGTAGTCATGGTGGTGATGTTATTTCTTTCCTCTTTGAATTGGATGGTCCAATATTGGGATTAAGTGAGCACTAATATCATCCATATAGATGTAATTATACATTGTTTGTGGAGGATTGAATTGGAGCCAAGAGTACCAATACCTATTTTTATAGATCGTTGGTTATAATCTACTCTATATGTTATATTGTACTCCATATTTCTTTTTTCAAACTTGCATTCAACTGTGTCCATTTCGTTTCATTTTCTAGAAATGAGAAAAATTGGCGTTTTGACATGACTAACATCATCCTTGAGTTCTTTCGAAGGCGAATAGCTGATTTTGATCCTATCGAAACGACGCAATCTAGAGTATATCTTTTAGTTAACTAGCAGACATTAATCAATATAAAATCTTAACAGCCTATTCATTGTTATTTTTTCTTTTGAGATAGCTGTTTTCAAATCGAAAATGTATAAATTATATAACAAAAAAGAGGAATTATTTTATGTTAAATTACCTTTATACACGAACTAATAATTATTATTTTGAATTTTTTATATTTTTAAGACTAAACTAATGCCAACAAATCAATCATTTGGCCGACACATAAGCAGTGGTCACGGCATTACCAGCTAAGGATCGGAAAATTTCTCTCTTATTACATGAAATCCAGTTTTCATTTCATCAGAGAAAAAGTCTTATTTTTTTTCCCTAGTACGAGAATAGAAAAATTCATTAAATAATGAATGAGATTCTAAACTTGAACTGACAATGAAATCAACCATTCAAAGTTGTTTTATTGTTTATTATTGATAAACCGACGTTTATATTATAAGTGTGGGAAGATAAGTTTGAGAAATAATAAGTTTATTTGACATCTCTTCATCTTCTCTTCTAAAAGTCAGTCAAAATTTTGAAACTCTCTATGAACCAAAGAAACATATCAGCTAACGGTAATGTGAAAAAAGTTCAAATATAGTGCACACATTTTTCTATTTAATTTAACATATTTTTTTACAATTTTTTTAGTACAACTTAATAAGAAAAAAAAAACGAGAATATGTAATTTTTGGAGAGGGTAAAACATAACTTAGAGGACTTTCATCTTCTCGTGACGCGTCTCCGGGGTGTTAGGGTTTTGTAGTCGCTCACGACTGAGAGATTCAAAGTTTTGTCATCAACTGATAAGCACCAAGGTTGCTCGTGTTTACAAAGCTAGAGGTCCTTCTAGGATCCTTGCAAACATTCACAAAATAGACAACTTTTCCCGTGCCATCTTTGCTCCATTCTCTTCTTGACTCATTTAAGTAACATTATGAATAAATTCGGGCTCAAAACTCTTTGTTGGTTCTTGTGCATTAACAAGCTTTTGAAGGTGCAGTGTGAAAGCCTCTTGAATCTTCCTTGCCTTTCTTGTAATAATTGCTCCTTTGATATATGTAATTGGTCACAAATGGATTCGTATCATCCCCCCTTTCTTTAAAAGGATTTGTCCTCAAATCAAGGTTTCATTTCCTTCATCAAAACGAATCAAGTTAGTCCAATGATAAGCCTTAACAACTTGTTCCTTACCTTGTGAGTTGTATATTGGAGCTTGAAGATTTATGATTTTCTTCGTTGGACATGTCACTTCTTTCTTCTTGAAAATTTCTATGGCCCTTTCTTGTTTGCCTTCTTTGAGTTAACACCACTTTTTGACTTCCTTGAAGTGCAATCTTGAAGTCTTCATGTAATATCATCCTTCTTAGTCTTCTTATGTTTGGACTTGGACAAATTCTTCGTTCCTTCCAAAAGTGCTTCCAAACCCAATCACTTGGTTTGTTGAAATTGTGCTCGGATTTATTTTTCCTCCACTTGGTACTTTGCATTTGCATTCTCCAACATACAATTCTGCGTTCTCGGCCATGGAATTCTTTATGCGACTTCTTAGACAAATACTTTTCCACAATGCCTTTCACTTTAGGTTTCTTTTGTTCATGGTTACCTACACAATAAGGAAGCAAGTTAGTATCTTCAAAATCAAGATCTATTTTATACTTACCTTGTAATACAATCTTTGGATCATGAATAGATGATAGGATAACTCTCGTTGGCTCCATCATAGCTTCCATCGTTACTTGTGTTCGACCACACTTGATTTGAAGAGTTGGAACTTCCTGCAAAAATCTTAGAAAAGTAGAAACACTAGGATAAAGTATGTTAGCTTGATAGTAAGGGTCCTTATGCAACAATGTCATAAGATTTGGCTTATATTGGCAAATGGATTGGATCTTGCTCTTGTCCTCTTCTTTCTCCTTTGAATTCCTTTCTCTTAACTCTTCTCTTTCTCTCTTTTCTTTCAACTCACTTTCATCAACATCAGAATGTTTGCTATCTTGTTTAATAAATTCATCAACATGTGCTTTAGATTCTTCCTCAAATTTTGCATCATATTTCTCACAACCATCATTTGAATCAATGACACCATTTCTTATTACCATGACTTCTTTATTGACACATTATTTGCTCATGTGTCCAAACCTTTTGCACTTCCAACATTTAAGAGAATTAGTCTTCTCCCTTACCTCTTTTGGAACTTCATTGTTTTTGGCATTGGAGCTCTCGGCCTTCACTCTTTTGGCAGCACCAAACTTCCCTTTTGGTTGCATGAATTCATTCCATTTGGAATGCTCCTCTTCTTTCCTCAATTGATCTTCAATTTTGATAGCATGGTGATACATATCTTCCAAGTAAGGTGGTGGATTTCTATCAATATGATGAACAATTTCCAGATTCAAACCTCCAAGGAATCTAGACATGGTTTCTTCCTCTTCTTCTCGAATGTGTGCTTTTTCCATTAAAATCACCATCTCTTGATAATACTCATCAACACTTTTTGTTCCCTGCCTCAAAGCTTGCAGTTTAGTTTTCAAATCATTTTTATAATGTTTGGGAGTATACCTCATTCTCATGCCTTCTTTGAGTTTTTCCCAAGTTTCTATTTGATCCTCATCTTTCCTTCTTTTCTCGGATTTGAGATGTTGATACCATTCATTAGCATGATTAATGAATTCGGCAATGACAAGTCTCATCTTCTTATTTTCACTATATGTAGAGCAATGAAATACACGTTCTATCTTCCTTTCCCATCGCAAGTAAGCATCGGGGTCCGCCGTTCCACTAAATGGTGGAATTTTGAGTTTAGCTCCACCATCTCTCTTTTCATTTACTCTTTCCCATCTCCTCGGTTGCATAATGTTGGCAAAGTTATTCCTTCCTCTACTCCCAACTTGTTCTTTTTGTACATCGAAGTCAAACATACCTTCATCTTCCTGTAAGACTCGTTCTTCTCTTCGTTGTTGCACCCTTCTTTCCTGCCTATCTTCCCTCATCATTTCCACCATACCTTGAATTGATTGAAGAATGGCCATAGTAGGATCTTGCGGTACTCCCTGTGACATTTTGTTAGAAAAATAAAATAACAAAATAAGGACCTTTCCACTCCTCTCACTAGGATTTCACTCAAGGACACTCGTGTTTATCACTCGAGGGTAGGCTTTTGGTACTAGGTCAAAGATGTAAGGGTTGGCTTAAATTTTGGTGCAATCTTGCTTAAAGCTTGATATAACTAATTCAATGATCAACTCTCACAAACTAAGACTACAGCAACTCAATCTTAGGATAAAAAAACTTGATAATTTAAACAAAACACAACATAATGAAAAGAACTTTTCATGTGCCTCGGATCTTCGAATGCTTTTTTTTTTGTGCTACTGTTTTCTTTCTTTTGCTACTGATTTTTGTTTCTTTTGCTTCTGTTTTTTTTTCCTCTTTTGCTTCTATTTTTTTTTTCTTTGCTAATAATCCGAGAGCAAAAATACAAGAATTTCAAGGCAAGTTGTAGTATGTCTTGTTACACTTTGTAAGAACTACTTTCGAAAAAAGAAAAAATGACAGAATATAAAATTAGACAAAGTAAAGATATTTCACCTCTAGAGCCGGCCAAAGGATGTCGACCAATTCTCTGATACCAAATGATAAGCACCAAGGTTGCTCGTGTTTACAAAGCTAGAGGTCCTTCTAGGATCCTTGCAAACATTCACAAAAACGACTAACTTACCGAATGATTCCAACCAAGAGTAAGGTTAGAAGATGAATCACTCTTAGATCGGACTTAGAATCTACGATAGACACTCCTAGATCCTAAGACGACTCACTCCAGAATTAGCTTGATCGAGACTAATCCAATGAATCGGTTTAACATCAAACCTAAAGCAAGATTTGAAAGAAGCAACACCAAAAGTGTTAAGGAACAAAAGTTCTTGAATTTCAATATGTTTTAATCTTAAGTTCTCCATAACAAGAGCATTACAAGCCTTTAAATAGGCCAAATGGTCGTTCAACATAAGAACACCAAAAGTTTTTTCAAAATACTACTTAATGCAAATTGTAGAAAATAAGACATGCAAATTAAAACTTGATTGCACATCATTCTAGACACTTAAATGCGGATCAGAAAACGTAGTCATGCTTCAAATGGTCTTATCTATGTGCTGTAGGAGGCGCTTCACATTTGGATATGGTTTGACAACTTTTGACTTCACAAACTCCAAAGAGGTGCAATCTGCAAAGGCACCTGTTCACGAATCTGCACACTTTTTTTGTCCTCCATGCCATCTCTCAAAATAGACAACTTTTCCCGTGCCATCTTTGCTCAATTCTCTTCTTGACTCATTTAAGTAACATTATGAATAAATTCGGGCTCAAAACTCTTTGTTGGTTCTTGTGCATTAACAAGCTTTTGAAGGTGCAGTGTGAAAGCCTCTTGAATCTTCCTTGCCTTTCTTGTAATAATTGCTCCTTTGATATATGTAATTGGTCACAAATGGATTCGTATCATCAACCTTCCTAACTTTCCATGGATTCCTCGTCTCTTACTTCCCCGGAACTGATGAGTTTCATCAATGTGAGTTGGCTATCCTTTTCTTTCTTTTTAGATTGTCACTTCTACCCTCTGATTCCTTCCGGATGAGAGCTGAGACCACAAAAAGTACCTCAATTCTTGGTGTTTAATTATTTCACGTTTTTGTTACAACTTACAATCCGAATATAGAGGACTTGTATTTTTCTTTTTCTTTTTTGGTTGCTTTTTCGACTTTATCGTCTATTATATCCATCCCCTAATTAGCTCGTAGAATATCCGAGGATGGTGAATTTGACGAGTCATATTTATTTCTTCGGTTTCTAATTTATTAGGGATTGACAGCTCTGTTATTTATTTACATGCTATTTTGTGCCAAATAGGATACGATGAAATACTTTTGCAAGTAACTATTTTGTAGAATCAATGAGCAGAGTGCTTGAAACAGAGGTTTATATGGGCCCATTTCAAAAGACAGGTCTTAAGCTATGCATCCTGATTATAGGAGAAACGTATTTTAATTACATTCCATATTGAAGAATTTGAACTCGAGATTGTAGAAGCAACTTCTTACTCTGTTCCAAGGTGAACTTTGAAGGTGTGAATTTGGTCTTAAGACTTCAGTGATGCCATTGATAATTGTACTGCTGTATGAAATATTAATATATCCAAATCTGGAAAGAATATGTGAATGTCGAAACTCTTGCTGTTTACTTTTTCAAGAAACACAGAAAGAAACATTTTTCTGTATAATGATATCCACTGAGATCAAAAGCCATACAAGTAATAGTAGAGTATGGAATTCTATGGGTTTCACATCACTGAAAAGATCTTTGTTTTTCTGAATTTGGATGTTAAATTTGATGTGTTGTTAAAACTGTTCAATCATCATAATTAAGTATCATTGAAATTATGTTTTATTAATTTAACCAATCATAGGGGGCAGTTAGTTGACTACTAGATCTGTGTTGCCTGTCCTTAAACTACACAACTTCCAGCTTTCTTCACTACTGAATTTAATCCCTTTCCCAAGAGTTAGATATATAGCGGGATGAGATTGAGATAGTAGTGTCGGAAACCTTAATGCTTTTGGTAAACTATTTGGTCATTTTGTTACACAGGAAGAGAAGAAAAGAGCTATGGTTGCTGAGATGGTGGCAAAGCTTACCAGTGTGTGCTGGGACAAAGTGTATCACTGGTTCGCCAGGGAGTAAGTTCAGCTCCAGGGAATCCAACTGTCTATCAAACTGCGCCCAACGCTATATGGATATGAGCATCATCATTATGAAACGGTTCCAAAACAGTTAGTTGATGCAGCTCAACGGGAGGCTTGATTTTCCAATTACAAGACAATGTATTTTGCTCGAATTCTCAAGGGGAGGGGCTCAACTCAACTCATTGTGGAGCGCCGCCTGTGAGTCTGAATTCTATTTTACGGTGGGACCTTTTTCAGGGCCTTAGTTGATGACGCGTCACAGTGCACAATGCGAATAATTTTTACTATCAAGATTTAAATGCTCATCCTCTTTAACTTTTAACCGTCTTTATCCTCTAAAGGGTTATAGTTGAAGACCAATAAAAGGAGCTTTGGATATGGGTGGAGCATGTTTTATTCATGCTCGTTTTGACATTGGGTAGTTATTTGTGTAATTATAACCATTTAGTTTATGTAGTTCTACTTTTTAAAAAAACAAAAGATGTAAACTTTATACAATTTTCTTGGCCTCGAAGGTTATCCTCATTGGCGTTCCCACTTTTTTTCCAGTTTACCCGATTCCCACTATATCAGCTTCCAATTGATCTGATAATGACAGATTGAAATTTGATTAGTAGAAGAACACCAACCCACGACGAGGTTTTAATAATGAAAAGGGAAAAGGTCAGGAAAGAGGAGAGATGAATATCAAGTAATAAAGAGGGATTAGCATTTAGATGTGCAGAGCTTAAAGGAATTGCGTATGGGGTTGTTCACCAGAGCATATCTCCCATTTTGAGTCTCTTCTGTCAAACATTCCAAATGTCAATTCTCTTATCTAATCAAACACGGAAACCGAATATATCCATTTCTGAGTTCGTAAACTAAGAAATTAATGATAACAATCTGTTATTAGTACAAAGTATAAGTAGGAATTCACGTATACTATCTATTATGGTTTATTTCTATTGGGTAAACGATATTAGTGGAATCCACACTTTTTAAATATAAATAAACCAAACTAGAATGAAACGTACCATCAGAAAATAAGGGGCGAGTCAAGTTGTGTTCTTGTGCAAATATGTTGGGGGTTATTCGTCATTGTATCGACCTTCAACATAATAATAACAATAATAGTCTTGATAGCTGAAAGAGAGAGAGAGAGAGAGAGAGAGAGAGAAAAAAACACAATAATATTAATAGGTACCCGTCTTTGGACCACTGGGAAAAAAACACAGAGATTAAAGTTGCATACGAAATCACCCGATGAATATCTTGTTCCGCTTCCGATATAGTTTATTGCATTTAGTGAGTAGTGGTGATTATTATATTCCAGTAAATTAAGGTAGCTAATGTTTATAAATTGGAATCCCGAAACAGAAGAAATACAAAATCTTATCTTTTCAGGTGTAATCGTTTGTGAACTATACACCTGCCATATCCAACGAATCAAGAAGACTAAGACTAATCAACTTATAATTATCTCTTGCTTTCTTCCTTTAAATTTAAACTTATAAAATATATTGTAATCTTATTAATTAGTATTGTTATAATGTTTGTGCGGTCGGATTCATATAGTTTTCATCAGTTTAAAAGGTGACAGCTGCCCCGAGAGGAGATTTTGAATTCCCCGTTCACGCGTGAGTTCCAAAAGCTACAACCACAAAGATAGAGCGCAATAACTGTATAAATTCACTACCAGCAAAACATAAATATAACATATTAAATATTAAATAATTGACTTGATTTGATATATACATTCTGCATCTGCATGCACGCCCCCATGTATGATCTATGTAAGTGTCAAATTGGGCCGCCTGGTGGGCCTTTGTGGTGAGGGGTTTGGGCAGCTGCCAAATGGGTGGAGAGAAGCAAAAGGAGTAATAAAGAGTGAAACAAACTTAATTAATTGCGATGGAGTTACATATAAAAAGTGAAGTGGGTTTTGGGTAGGAAGGCTTTAGCGCAAGGATATCTTAAAAATGTAGTTTCCATTTCCACTTTAAAAATTAAAGTTAATAAACCGGCCACATAACAAACAAATATGACATGGGAAGAATATTTAGTAGCACTATAAATATGAGTCCTCGTTACGTTGAGGTGCAGCAAGGCTTGAGATTGAATAGAGAGATACATAATTTCTCCATTCACATATCTTAGCTTGCTCCTTCAAAATCCCATTTGGGTTTTCGAGTGGCTAACAAGTAGAATGGCTCTTAATTTTGTGAATCACAATCCCTGGATTTTTGCGTTTGGTCTCCTAGGTACGTGTATATAATAATGTTGATGTATGTGGATGATCCAGTAACATGCAGTTATATGTAATATATATATTATTACATGAAATCAGTGATGAGATGTTGATGTTGATGTTGATGATGTTGTTGTTGTTCGTTTTTGTAGGCAACATTTTCTCGTTCATCGTTTTTCTGGCCCCAGTGTAAGTAGTAATCGATTAAGTGGGTTGAATTGTGATTATATTAATTAGAGATGTTGATGATGTGGGTGTGGTGTGGTGCAGGCCTACATTTATAAGGGTGTGCAGAAAGAAATCAACGGAAGGATTCCAATCAATTCCGTACGTGGTTGCGCTGTTCAGTGCAATGCTACTGATATACTACTCCACGCTGAACGCGGACGAGTTCTTCCTGATGACCATCAACTCATTCGGGTGTTTCATTGAGACTCTTTACATCGCTTTGTACATTGCGTACGCTCCCAAGAAGGCTCGGATTTTCACGGTGCGCTTTGTTCTTCTGTTGGACGTTGTCGGATTCTGCTCCATTCTTTTGGTCACCCAATTTTTGGTGAAGCCACACTACCGAGCCAGAGTGATTGGGTTCGTCTGTGGAGGCCTGTCCGTCAGTGTTTTTGCTGCGCCTCTCAGCATAATGGTGTGTGCCTCTGCCTCTCCCGCTATCTCTACATCTCAATCAGAAAGATTACTTAATTTGCTTATTAACGCTCTGCTCTGCTCTGCTCTTCTCTTCTCTGTTATTTTTGCAGAGGACGGTTATTCGCACCAAGAGCGTGGAGTTCATGCCCTTTTCTCTCTCCTTCTTTCTCACACTCAGTGCCGTTATGTGGCTCTTATATGGCTTGCTCCTCAAGGATTTCTTCGTCGCGGTATATATATATATATATATATATATATATATATATATATATATATAATTGTGATTAATTAATTCAATCAATTAAAGTTCATATTTCCAAATATATAATATAATTGACAATAACCTGCAGCTTCCAAACACGTTGGGGTTCACCTTCGGAATGGCCCAGATGATACTGTACGGCATCTACAGAAACGCGAAGCCTGCAGGTATTCCAGAAGAGCTAAAGCTTCCAGAACACAAAGGCGACATTACTGCTACAACGGCGGGCGACGCTGCTACTGAGCTCCAAATGCAGGCCGCTCCTCCACCTCAAAATGAATCGGACGGTGGGCGTGGGGAAGGGGACGCAGTTGCAGTTGCAGTCGATCCCAATGAGAAATACTGCATGGACATCCCCCGCGGCCCACCCATCCTCAATTGTCAGGCTTGAATACCTCCAATCCCCTCCTCTCCACCGCTATCTCTTCTCTTTAATCTCTAATGTTTAATGTTTATGTAATATAAATTATATAACTAAAACTAGTCATTTTAATTTTACAACTCTATCTCTACGTCGTAACCTTCGGAGAGGCTCCATGTCCCATATCAAATTCATGTACCATATATATAATAACATCTCTACCCTTTGCTCATCTCTCTGTATGTAATATTATTTTTCTTCCATATTTAACAATTAGGAGAGAAATACAAAAACAACATATCATTCTTTAAAAGATAATGACAGGTCAATTTTCAATAGTAGTCAAAATATGACAAATAAAAACTAACTAGTCTCATTTCCCTCTCTATCAAAAATTTAATGAACTTTTTGAAATTGTGGAGTTATTTTCGAAAAAAAATAAAAAGAATAGATAGGTTTGAAAATATTTAGAGAAACAAATAGACCCAAGGCCTTAAACAACTATATAATTTCAAAAAGTCAAACATTTTAATATAATTCATATTGCCTGCCTAAATTTCTATATATAACAGAATAATACTGCCCTTGTCCAAACATCTTCATTAAGCTTAAAGATGCCCATGCTCTGGCCTTGGTAGGGAGTAAATGTTACATAATATTAATTATTTGATTATCATCATATGTTGATGATCGATCGTTTAATTAAAGTTTCCACTAATCTCGTACGGGATGCGATTTAATATTTGTATATAATCAAAAGTGGGATATATCATATATGAAATCTCTTTGGCGAATTAAAATTTTCCTTACCCAAAACTAAAGTCCAATCAATAATAAATTCACTTTTCATAAAAAAAAAAAAAAGTCAATAATCAATTCAGCAGTCAAAAGCCAGGGGTAATAGAATGGGGTACCTACGTAAGCGGTAAGCTGGTTCTTCTCAGCGTTCTCCCCCTAATTGGTAATTTCAATACACAATCCCTCTCCAAAATAATTGGTAAAAAAAGTCTTCATTTTAATGTTTATTGAGCGTATCACTATCACCTTTTTATCAAATTAAATGACTAGAATACCATCTGATCTTCAAACAATTAAGACCACCTAGCCAATGATTTTTATTTATTTATAATGATAAAGTACACTGTGTTTACCAAGGGCAAAAAAAAAAAAAAAAAAGCCATGATTCCTTATATACTAGTTAGTTTTTGAGTAATATGCTAGTTACTACCTATAGTTATGGTTTCCACCAACTGTTGCCTTTTCATCTTTAACTTTTTTTTTTGGAGGTCTCGGCCGTAGGAGAATAATTGAAATTGGTCACGCACTATATCACCAAAAAATAAAAAAACAATAAATTTAGTTAAAACTTGGTTAATTTGGATGTGGTAGGACCCATTTAACTAATTTTGTTGTGTTAGCTGAGCGAAAGGGCAATATGATTGAGTAATACGTTAATTAGAAGTGGTAGCCTAGCTAGTTGTATATCCATCCGTGAGTGTTTATATGCCAAATCAATTTCCCGTAATTGGAACTTCCAAATTCCATTACAAAACAATTTGGCAATGATGCTTGTTTTTGGAATTTGAATTTGCATTTTGCCAAACTCATCCTATTTCCCTATTTGAACACCAAATCTCTGGTAATCCTCACTTTAATTTCATTATCACTATGTACATGTTTGATTCATTTAATTCTTTACTAATTAAACACAAAATAAATCATGAACAAACAAAATCGTGTGGTTCACATTCTTTGGTTTGGCTTCGGATACACACACCTCCCACAACAGCAAGCAAGCATTATGAATTGTGACATCCACCTCGCTCACAATTTTGTACATTACTTACACTTGCATGCAACGCACCCCTCTCTTTCAATTGTATTCTATAATTAATTAATGACACCTATTTCTTAAAGTTTTCAAATATAGCACAAATTTCTCGGAATTAAATCTTTAGTAGTAATATTAGGGTTGATGAGATGAAGGAAAATATGGATGGAAATTAAATAGTGTGATTAAGAATGAATGTGCATTAATTAAGGAATAAGGAGTTGGAGGGGGGGATGTTAATATTTATATAATTAAGGAAAGGATATATGGAAGTTGAGTGGGAGAAGTGTGTGTGTATTATTGTAATAAATGAATGACGTGTTTTATGTTGTTAAATTACTTAATTTGGGAAAATGAAGAGATAAGGAGGCGGAGGGGAGTGTGGCACGTGAGAAGAAATATAAATGTGTGTGTGGATGGGGGAATAATGTGTGAGCTACGAAGTCAACTGAAGTATATAGTTACGGATTGGGAAAGAGAGGGCAGCATATTATTATTGTAGGAGAGGAGATGGTGAAGGGAATTAAGCTGGGAATGGCATGTGTGGTTTTGGACCGTCTGATCGGGCTACGATATGTGATGGGCGATGGGGATATTTCAATTAATTTCAGTGCGATTACACATCAAAAGCCGTATCTCTGCCCTCTGCCTCTGCATCTGCATCTGCGTGCGTGGGAGTGGAATCTCAGTCTCTCCATACCATTCTTCAACTTGGGATCCATCAAAGATGCGATTGCCCAACCCAACTTGCCCAACTTGCCTATTCTTCTAATTCCTATTTTTAAATACTATTTGAAGCGAAGAATGAGTTCCGGCAAGATCGATCATCACCAATTCATATTACCTTACCCAGTACCCACCAATCTTTTCAGACTGGTGCATGTTAAATAATTCCCAATCACAACTGAATCGAAAAAAATGCCTACTTCAATTCCCAAGTCCCACCAATTCATACTTTGCTTCTCACCCACTCTCATCTCCGCTAGTGCTCTACACACACATTATCGGCAAACTTTCCGGATTTGAGTGTGTGTTATCTACAAATTTATCTTTCCAAAATGCAAAACCAAACCATTAATTAATGCAATTCATTGGTCAAAGCATCAATAAAATTGGCACATGTATGCTAAATCCACCCATATTTGTAGCTTATATCTCCAAATTTAGAATAAGTGATAACTGGATGGGCTGTAATCAATTAAGACAAAGAGCAGCGTGAGGCCGGTTGTAGTGTACTGGAGGGATTTTAGTTTCCAAGTGGTATGAGGAAGTAAAAGTATGAGTTGGAGGGCTTAAAAGAATATGGTGGGTGACACATCATAAAGAAGCCCGGTGGGGGCCTCAACTGGTATTTGTGGATGTACCCCGACGCTCTACCTAGCTAATTAATTCTACTTTGTACTCACAAATATATAACCATCGGCGTAGATAATCCCGAGCCCCAGGTTGAGGTATATTGGATGAATTGAACAACTGGAAAGTTTAAAAAAAGAAAAAGAAAAGTTAGGGTGCAGGTGCGGGTGCGGGTGCTGCTGCGTCACATTTTATTGTTGGTTGGTTGTGAGAGAGAGGGGGACGCCAAGTTGAGAGTTGGGTGCACTATAAATGCGTCTCCTTCGCACATTATTTTCAGTGCAGTGCAAGTTAAAATAGCTCAGCGCTACCACTCCTAAGCTTGCTTCCAATCCCTTCTCTTGAGAGCTAGCAAGCTCTTACAAAGCAAAGCGATGGCCATTAGTCCCGACACTCTGGCTTTTGTATTTGGCCTTTTAGGTACCTGTCCATCCTCTCCTTCCCTCCCATGCATTATGCATAGCGTGTTACGTTGTTGTACGTGACAGTACATCCGGCCCCGGCCGTTTCTTCGTTTGTGTTTATGCTTATCATATACATGCACAATGCACAATGCACAATGCACCATGTATATTTGTATGGAGGCCGGATATATATATGAGCTAGGACGATGATTTTGAGCGAACTCATATACATGTATATTCCTTGTGTGCAGGGAATGTTATCTCCTTTATGGTCTTCCTAGCTCCACTGTAAGCAGTTACACCGTACCAGCTTAATTACTGAATTGGATATGATCCAAATATATATATATATATTTATTTAATATTTTTCATGGTTGCGCAGGCCAACGTTTTACAAGATATACAAGAAAAAATCGGCGGAAGGGTATCAGGCCTTACCTTATGTGGTTGCACTGTTCAGCGCCATGCTTTGGATTTACTACGCCCTTCTCAAGACAAAGGCCACCTTTCTTATTACCATCAACTCCTTTGGGTGTGTGATTGAGACCCTTTACATCCTTCTATTTCTGTATTACGCGCCGCGAAAGTCAAGGGTAAGTGCGAGCAATTTGATTGAAATTAATGAATAAATGATAATTAGTTAATAATTAATAAATGATTGAATGGTTATTCCAGTTCCAAACGGCGAAGCTGCTAGTGTTGTTGAATGTTTTGGGGTTCGGGTTGATGCTGGGTTTGACTCTTGCTTTAGCCAAAGGAGAGAAGCGTCTCCAGGTTCTTGGTTGGATATGCTTGGTGTTTAATCTCAGTGTGTTCGCCGCACCCCTTTTCATCATGGTAAACAACGTACCACGTTCCACCTGATTTATTTCCTTCTTCCTTCTTAGATTAATTAATCAATTAATTCCTTATTATTCAATTTTCATATGCAGAGTAAAGTGATAAGGACTAAGAGCGTGGAGTACATGCCTTTTGCATTGTCGTTCTTTCTCACTCTCAATGCAGTCATGTGGTTCTTTTACGGCCTTCTTCTCAAAGACTATTACATTGCGGTACGTAACAAATTTATAAAACAACTATATATTCTTCTTCTTCTTAATTAGCTAGATTATTAGTGGTTAATAATGAATGAATTTGGAATGCGGTACACCTGCAGCTGCCGAACGTGGTAGGGTTCGTGTTTGGCATAATCCAGATGATCATGTACGTGATATACAAGAATGCCGGGAAGAAATTAAGCAGTAATAAGACGAAGGCGGCGGCGGCAGGTGCAGAAGAGGCGCCAAAGCTTCACGAACTGTCGGAACACATAATCGACGTCGTGAAGTTGGGGACGATGGTGTGCACTGAACTGAGCCCTGTGGGCGTGGGCGTTCTTCACCCAAATGTGGAGGTGGTGGACGCTGTGGTGGAAGCAGTTATCGACAACATCCAAAAGAAGAGCGAAAAGAAATTAGAACCCGCCGCCCCCGCCGATATTATTGTCAAGGCTTAGGCTAATTAATAGTTTTTACTGTGATTGGTACGGTGTCGACTAGTGGTGGGGGCCGGGGTAAGTTTAGTTAGTTCAGTAATTAGTTTATGGTCATCAATTAACTTATTAATTTAGAGTACGTAGTAGATATTTGGGTTTGGGTTTGGGTTTGGGTTTGGGTTTGTGTTTGTGTTCTGTGGTTTGTTGTTAACTTGTACCCATAGTCAAGTCAAGTCAAGAGAGGCGAGCAAACCCAGAGGCGGAGCCATGGCGCCCTCTCTCTATGTTTGTTTTCTTTGTAGTTTGTACTCTAACTTTTTAGTTTTATTCAAAATTAATAAACCCTTTATTCTTATACTTTTTTGGAGCTGAGTTCATTATTCTCCCTGCACCCTACAAAAGGAAAAACAAACAAAACTGCGCCCTGCCTACTTTTCACTTAAATATCCAATGTCCAACGTCCCAAAGGTTTCGGAATTTATACACCTTTCTTATACATAAATTAATTAAATTCACTATATCTTCACAATTGTATTAATTTAATGGGAATTTATTTACAGCTTATTACATTCAAAATAATAATAATAATAATTTATTTGCCATGTATTTATCAGTGTTCGTACACTCAATATGTGCGACAAAAGATTTTCTATTTATGAATCACATAATATATGTAAGTAGAAAGTAAAAAAAACAAAATACCCTTACAAATATGGCTCAATTTTGACATGTGGCCTACCTAGGGGTCATTCAGAATGATCCTTCTTCCTACCTAGAATTAAGTAATGTCCGAGTATATTTGTAACGAATATTCTTTCTTTTCTCACATATATATTTTTCTTAATAATATTCTTGAAAAGGAATAAATTATAGGGTGGAGTATAGGACACGCTTTTTTCCCGTGAGTGTCTTGACCAACTTAGTTGTACCTCGACTAATCTCATGAGACAGTCATCTCTCCTACAACATTTGGTGTCAGAAAACACATAAAAATTAATTATTAAAGTAAGTAGTCATCATGTGATTTGAACTCATTCTCATCTTAGAATCTAAAAACATGCCCTGAATTATTTCAACAAAGATGAAGTAGATATGCTGCTTCAACCACTGTAACTGTGTTCCAATTGATTTTTGTAAAATTGAATTTTTGTAACTTATATTTGTATAAAATTAATTTATAATATAGTGTAGTGTTTATAATCTTTGATTTTTTTTATGTTGTTACTATTTCTTTTTTTTTTTTTTTTGTGAGAAAGAGGTACCACCTTCATTAAGTATGTATAACAATTTGAACCAGCATTGGATTTATATGTAGCTCAATGCAAGAGGAACAATTTGAGATCATCAGAACTTGGATACTAATCATGGATACTAATCATAAAATCAAAATCGTATGGATACTTATAATCGAGACTCTTTTTTGGATAGAACAATAATTGTGATTTGTGCACGACTTGAACCTGGAAGGTTGGAATTAAAATAACTCAAATCTATTACCACTGTGCCATCGGAAGGAGAAATAGTACACATTATAATAATGGGCTAATTCTTATAATATCTAAGGAGGCCATCTAAATATTACTTCCTCGTCACGATATAATATTAGATGAGGTTTTAATTATAAAAATATGGATGAAAATGAAAATTTTTGCTCTCGGAATATTACCCCGCTGGTGATAAATTTATATATATACACCCAATGCGTGTAATTTGTGGTTTTCCAAATATAGATATAGGCGAGCTTCATTGATAAACTATTTTGTCCCAATAAAATCATCAGGTTTGCTAAAAAAAGCTTCGGCAATGAATTGCTTCTAATTTAGACGCATTTTCCGAAACAAATAAAGTTGTCTGGGTGAATTGAAGAACTATTATCTCTTTTATCTTTTTTATTTTTCTATATATAAAAAATCACAATATTACACAAACGCTCTCAGATGAATTTGTTTCCTTGTAATTTCGTTATTCAATTCTAATAATAAAGAGAAGAAAAAGAAATCAGGTTTTTTTAGAACTATTTAATTTTGATACTAAAATGATTGATCAAGATTAAGATTATAAAATTATTTTTGAACAAAATATCAAAATGATTACTTTTGTAGGGAACCCTACTTTTGTGAGTTGAAATCTTGTATAATTGAAATACATAAATTATGTGTAAAGAATAGAGAAGATTTGAGTAAGAAATTAGGTAGGGCTACGTTGGATAAAATAAAAAGGTGGTAATTGAGAAAACAGTGAGCCGAAACGAAACTGATGGTAGGGTGTAAGTTAATTAAGAAAAGAAAAAGAAAAGGAATAATTGAAGGTGAGAAGGAAATCCCAGGGTCCAAAGGCACGGCACTAAGTAGACAAATTGACGGCAGCTACAAAAAAGGTTGAAGGTTTTGTAGGTTAATTAAGGCGGCAGCTTTAAGCTAAAAAGAAGGAATTTTACCATTGTTGGGTCCAGGTGCAAGAATTAATTAAAGTGTGTTAATAATTATAAGCAGGCAGCTGACGGCCGGCCACTGGCCACTGGCCACTGTGTTTGGAATCTAAGTCAGTGCCAGTGCCAGTGCCAGTGGGGAATCCGAGCCCTTTCCGTCCACTGTCAAAAAAACACATTACAATCTGATTAATAATTATCTGAACCCTCAACATATATCTGAATTATATTATGAATCTACCGCACCATCATCATCTCATTAATTACTTCTAATTAATTGGATCCGGAATCTTTGACCCTCCAACCTAACCAAAAGCCTAATTACAAAATGCCCCTCCCCTAGCTTTATTTTTACCTTTTTCTCTCTTTAATTAATCAAGCCGCGTAATCTAATTTGTGTGTGTTGTCCGCAAAAAGTCTAGATTCCACTTTATATATCACGGATCAATCCAGCGGCCCATTTGTGTATTGTAGCGGGTTTAACATAATAATTAAGAAAGAAAAGCGACTTAATTAAACTGATAATCGGTGTTGGGTTGGGTGAACGTGAAACTGAATAAAGAAAGGACCCTAGGTAGGCCTGTAAGCTTGGCACTGAAATTTAAACTCTGGATGATATCATCATATAGCTTGCTTCGGAAAGGTATGAGAAAAATTAGAATCTTGAAAAGATGCAGCAAACATGCCTCCATGGAGTATAGGATTGCGGTGCGGAACACTAGGATTTGGAAAATCATATGCCTGCCCCTGCCCCTGCCCGCCCGCTTCAATTGGATATTCTAAAAAATCACTCTTCAAACCCCACCCTAATTGCTTAATTGCTTAAGCTTAACCCCGCAAACTAATTTAGGGTTACTTACTCTCACCTTTCTATAGTTTGTTAAATTACAAAAATTGATTTTAAAAAAATCTAAAATCAGCTTAAATTGATTTTTAAGTATCAAACGGGTGATTTTGAAAAGTTAATTATATTTTAAATCTCTCTCTTTTTTCAAATCATTTATTTTATCATCACTCTCAAATACACCCTTAATCACTTCCCACCATTTATTTTCATCCAATTGATATAACATCCACTAAAACATGATAATTCCCAGAGTTTATATTAAAATTACTCTTTGCCTACCTTATACTTTATATATGTGGAATGATGGTTACTTTGATCTTTTCCACGTCAAATTTTTAATCATGTTTCTTTTTAAGTTTATAATTTTTTGTTAGACCCTTCATCTTTTTGATGCAGGAAAAGATCCATTCACAACTATAATTTTTATAATCTTAAGGAATTTTAGTAAAAGTGTTTAAATGACAATTCAATTTGAGTTAAAAAAAAAAGTCCTCCAAATATATTCTTTTACTTTCCAGTCAAACACATTCGATGATTCTAAATTTTTTTTTTCTTCCTTAAAAAGATATCAACCATTTCATTAAAGGGTACGTGAGAAACACACAAAGTGGGATAGCACTAAAAAGTCTTTCAAAATACTGTAAAAGCACATTTTTTCAATTGTTTTCTTTTTATAAAAGGATTCGCATACGTGGACTTATTTATGAAGAAAGAAATCAAAGACAATGTGTTCAAATAATTTAATAATGAACAAGTTATTTTGCTTAGTATTAAATTGATGAAGTACATGTTCCGTAGCCATCTTTCAAGGACACCTTGTCCTCTTGTGGTCTATTATTTGGCATATTTTTTAATATTGTAGAGATAAATCTACAATTTCACCCATTTTTACATCAATCTAGACTATTTTTTTTTCCCCTCATGAAAGGACGGTAAATACCCTCCTCCTCCATTTTGAACCATCTATTGCAATTATCCCTTAAAAGTATCTCTCTCCAACCAAAAATCATGAGTTTGAATTCTCATCTCAACATATTGTACTAAAAAAATGTTGGTATTCGACTAATTTTAGACTAATTTTAAAAATAGAAAAAATGAAAATTGACTCTAGGAAGCATTTCTTTTTTTTTTCTTTTGAAATTAAACATATTAGAGTTTTTTTAGTATTAGAATTAAAAATGAGTGTGAAAATTGAAGGAAAAAGATCAGTGTGCACATATATATATTTTTTAATACAATAATTGTAGAGATGGGAGATGGAACCTCTAACTTTATAAGAATACTTTAGATGTCTTAACCGAACTAAACTCACGTGACAAATAGAAGAGACTGGTATAGAGAGTTTATATTTAGTTGGTCGTACCCAAAACGTACAGGTTTTGGTGTATTTTAATTAATAATTAATATTGGGATGGGATGGGCGGTGGGTGACATCATCCATTTAAATATTGGGAAGGTCTATAGATAGCCCATAAAATTCTGACACTCATTCACTTATCCTCCAAAATGGCCACAATGGGACAACACTTCAGTAAATGCACATTGCAACCATCCATGGATTCCTAGCAATGAGGTATATCTAGACCGCCTCTATCTACAATACCCCCAAAAAAAAAAAAATTAAAAATATAATACTTTCTTTTAAGTTTTAAACACATAATTCTACATTTTTTTTAGTTCTATCAAAGTATTTTTCTTTTCTTTTCGGTATAATAATACGTAAGAGTAGATATTCAAATCCAATATTTTGACTATGAATATAAATCTTAAAGAATTAAATTATTCTCAAATTCGCCTCTAATCACACAAATCAACTTTTATATACATTTTTTTCTAGCTAACCTAGTCTCTCTTAACACATACTATTTATTTCTTTCACTTGTTTCATTCTTTTGCAATTTTAATTGTTTTTATTTTCATAAAATTTTTTATAATAATTTTAAAATTTTGTTAAGTAAATATTAATAATAGGAGTAGCAATAAAATTAAAGCCTCTGTGGGAAAAGAATGAAAACTTGTGACACATTAAATTATGCTTTGCATGATAAAATTAAATTTAATACAAATATTCTAAGTGAAGACACCCTAAACACACTGTTAAGATGTGGGACAGGAAGAATCACATTGAAATCCCGACCCAGCCTTCCAAAATGGCTTTCCCAGGCCAAAGCGAAATCACTGTGGGCTGTAGCATTGATAACAAATACAGAGAATGGCGAGGCTGTGTATTAAAATGAAGCCCATTCTGGATATGGGCATTCGTAGATCCATCCTGGTCCAGAATACCGAACACAATGCAGCCATAAACCCTCTTCGTCTCCCTCGTATCTTCACATAACAAACAAACAAACCACGGTTAATGCTAAAATCAAGCTATAACCTGCGTGGGATATAAGTTTCTTCTTACCCCTTTGGGCCCAAATTTGGACAGTTCGTACACATGGAGTCGATGCTAAAATCTTCACCTGACTTCTCTTTACATCCATCAACGCAATCTTCTTCAGTATCACGTGCTGGACAATGGGCTGCTGCTCTATCTGCATTTGTTCTTTCCACCGAACGACAAGAAGCTTCTTTTGTGAGGTACAGTGCGTCATTCGCTATAGGATACCCACTGTACTGCAAATGCACACGTATCTGCATTACCACAACACACTCATTTTAACACATGAAATAACATTATGGGGCATGCCACCCCCTTCCCCTTCAATAAGTCAGGACTGGAATTTTACTTGATGAGTTCGCCCAGTGATCGGTTCGCACAAAACAATGCTATGAATTCCATCCGAACTGATACGGGTAAACTTCGTTTGAGCGGTCTTCCCCTTTGTTCGAGCATCCGAGCAAGAATCAACCATCTGCTAGTGGTATCAAACAACACTACTAAATTAAACCCAATATACTTCGAGTTGTTTTATAATAATGTTTCAAGAGCAAGCAACTCAAATTTCCAGTCAACATGACTCCAATTCCAATAGTGACTGTGACTGGCCACCCTTGTTATCCAAGTCAATATTATGGAATTAAAAAACAACAGTTTTCAGTAATTAAGAAGCTTTTGCAGACTACTTGTATCAAAACAGGACAATATCCTGCTACAAAGTAAATCTCATCCTTATCACTCACTCTCACTCCTTGAGCAAGTGAAGTGCCATATAAACAAGGGTAAAAATGAAGCCTCACCTCTGCTGTGCTCCTTCCTTCTCGAGCATTGTAATTTATGTTAACATCAACAAGTTGCTGAAATTAAGTCCAGGGGAAAATGAAGCAGATAATCAGAGAGATGCATAATAGAAATCGAATAAACAGTATTATGATGTGACTTCACTGAACATAAAGATACAACATAATCGCACAGTACTCCAAGATGGCTGGATATCATGCTTGAGATTGAGAATATTTTGATAACATGCTTCCCCCTCGTGTCAAAAGCAACTCGGTGTTTTATTTCATACTCCTTTTAGAATTCCGCATGGCCTATTAAAGAGCACAAGCCACAAACACTCGAGCACATCTCCATTGACAACATTTTCCTCTGCCTATAATACAAGAATTTCTCTGGCCTCCATACAGCTTGGAGGTTCAAACTCCCCACCCTCTTGTTTGAATTCAAAAAAGTATATACCACTCTCTTTTAAGAGGCAGAGTCAACCTAATTGTGGAAGATTTTAAGCACAGACCCACAACGTACATGTCTGAATACGTTCCACATTCCACGGCTTTATTCCCATCATCCCAATGGGTAAAAGCCAGAAAAGAGGATCCTAGAGCAGCCAGGACCAAGTATAGCCCTTAAGTCTGGTCTGGTCATATTAGTTGGAACAATTTGAAAATGCATGACTTGACTAGCCCAAAGAAGAAATACCTCTTTCTCTGGAAATACGCCCACTACCCTTGCAATGTACTGTTTCTTCACCAGCCCAGACTCAATCTGCAATATGCACACATTCCTAATATATGAGTTTCTTCAGTTTCTAGTTTGTGTATATGCCGAAAAGAACGTGAAATCAATCACATATTGAATTTAACAATACACAGTGAAACAATGCAAGTGGACTTTTTTAATCTTTAAATCGCATCTTTACATAGATTGAAATTTTTATTATTTTTGTTTCAAATTCTCTCTTATTATTTAATTTTCATATTAAATAATCATTACAACTACCATTTGTCTTCTTCAAAGATAATTTTCCTTCCATCTTTACAGGTACTACACCATATGTGAATCTGTGATATGTTTTATATTTATTTCTGGTTGATTTTATAATTATACAAAATTTCACTTTAGCTGCAAAAGTAATTTAGAGTTCAATCTTTTGTCAACGTTTTTTCAAAAATCATCTAGTATTCTATGATATTTACCTAGGTTTTCACATTTCTATTTACAATTTTACTGTTTAACAAACGACTAATTATTAATCAGGATATACTCTTTTCTTCAGTTTCAAACGTTTTTTAAAAATTTCAATCCACATATCATCTAAATTTTTCAAATTTTATGAACTTACATTTTTCTTACCAATTGTGTAATCGCCATACCAATTTATCACCATAATTATTTGTATATTTTGTAAGTAAGAATCATATTCAACCCATTTCATAGTAAAGGCTTTGATATTTATATAATCCTTTAAGTGCAATCAGTAGCTTTTTTTTATCTCATATTATCTTTATATTAAATCATATAACCATTAATATTAATTATTGCTGGTTCTCTAATTTAAACTTTTATTTACTGACAATGTCAGTCCAGGCATTGTCCAACTACGAGCACTGCAATGTTGTAAATGTAAAGTAAATCAGTTCTCAACAATATATAATTACATAATAATTAGAAGTTGTCAACTGAAGAAAAGCTATTGTACAAGTTGGATTAAAATGTTTCAGAAGAATACACCTCATAAAAATTTCATGCCTTTTTTTATTTACTGTCACTAAAGAATAGAACTAATGTAAAAAACTCTCAAGTATGAGGAATACCTGTTGTCTGAAAAGATCAGCTTTGGAAGAATTCCTAGCAAGGATGAGAAGTCCTGAGACAAGGCGGTCTAGTCGATGTATAGCTGACATGGTTATGTCAAGGAAGGAAGAGGTTTGCCCTTCAAACCAGTGGACAAAATTTGCTAACAGAGTTTGTTTCATTATCAATTCAACAGAGCTAAATCATGAGAATAATAGCTTCTAGAAGGACATGGAAGTTGGATACGAAATAGAGGTGCCAAACCATGCTCTGCCTGAAGTATACCAACAACAGTGTTCTTCCTATATTGACCACATGGATGGACCTATATTACATTGGAGCTTGCAAGTTAAATGGAACTAAAAGTGATGGTAAAATCAACTTAAAAGAAAAACAAACAGTAGCAAACAAGAGGAATAGATACACTAAAAAAAAAGGTTTACGGGACATGTATTGCACTATTTGCATAACTAATGATGTAATATAAAGCACAGACTACAATAAAACTCACTGGAACAGATGCAGGCTTGCAAACCGTCAGCACATCTGCTTCTTCTTTGAGAATTTTGACATCACAAGCCATCACTGGCGGTTCATGCCTACAGCCCTTGTGAAATCAATTACAATTTTTTGATAAACTCTATAGTGCAGCTTTTACCAAAAGAAAGCTTAACAAATGTAAATTCAAGGGAATCATGGGCAGCCCGCTTGGGAACAAATGTAAGTTCAACCAAATTAAACCAATCGTGAAACTGTAAGCCTTTATTGAACTTGCAATCTCCACATACCTGTGCAGGAAATGACTTATCTTTTGAGATGATCTAACTATATATGATACAGGCACCAGCTCCCCATCGACTTGTATACGACCACATTTGACAGCATCAATCTATGAAACAGAGTTCCAACCAGTAAGGAATGAAAACAAGGCAAAATCTACGTGGGAATGAAAATAATTCAGTCCACGTGGCTAATACATATTTTGATTCAAACAAAACAATAAAATAACAAACAAAAGCTGAAACCAAATAATCACATCATACAAGCAAAACGGAAAGGAAAAAGTGTACATAGTACTCATAAGGTCGGCCTTTAAACTCTTCAGCAAACAAGTCGACAATGGTTTTTCCGGCCCATCGATTCTTAACCTGCAAATTGCAGATATAAACTTCCAATTTGGATTTCGGTTCAACTGTAAAATACGAAAGAGAGGCTACAAGTCACTTACATGAGCAATGAACTCGAAGTAGTAGGGTCTAACATGCCGTCTCCCTAATCAAAGAACTCTGATTAAAACATGCTGAAATGTAAAACGAAAACAAAAACCCAGAAAGAGGGCTTTTCATTTGTACCATTTAGAAGTATGTAATCGCTTCGTTGTGGGGGGTTGGCAGGGGTTTGCCATACGATCTCTCCCACTGCCATGTCCTCTTCTTCCCTCTTTCTCTTGCTCCCCATCCCGCACTCGCACTCGGAGTTTTACCTTTTGACCGGAGAGAACGACCAAAACGACGCCGTATGGTTCCTAAACCCTGCGACGTCGTATTTGTTTCGAACCGAACTAAACACAAGTACTGACGTGACATAAAGTCAAGACCGCGTGGATTTCGAATCAGTCTGCCTTCGCGAGCGCTTACTTTGTCTTCTTCCTCGGTTCGACAACTAAATAGTATTTATAAATTGATAAATCGGAAAAAGAAATATATAAATATATAATTATTTTTCTTTCTAAAAGCCTGCAGCTGAGAGGAAACTGCTTTGTTCTCTGATCCACGGCTTCGCTTCACAAGGTCTCTTCTCTCATCTCCTAATTATCGTTTTGTTTTCGCTTTACTAAGAATTAGTCTCGTTTTCGGATCTTTCTTGGTATTCAATTCTCACTGTAATTGCTTCAGCTTCGTTGGTGTTGGAATTGCTGTGAATTCGTTCTAGGGCACCGAATTTGGTGAGCGCGTGTCCGATCAATCCAAGGTCGGGATCCAACACTCCTAGGTGATTGGACGGATAGTCAACTCAGATGCCGGAGGACGATTTAATTGACATTAAGTTCAGGCTCTACGATGGCTCTGATATTGGACCCTTTCGATACTCCTCGGCATCCACAATAGATGTGCTTAAGCAGAGAATAGTGTCCGATTGGCCTAAAGGTTGGAGCTTTTCAGTTATAGCTACTCAATTTGTAATTGTTTCTGACATTTAGGTTTCTTTATGTATTTTAACTGCAAACGCGAATGTGAATTTCCGGCGTTTCTGTTGCATGTTATATAGTCTGTTAATCCTTCTTTTTTTAATACTATAGTCTGCTAGCTTAATTTAGCTACTTTTAATGACTAATATATTATTCTTGCCAGACGGCTCTACGCGGATATTTTATTCTTGATTTACGCGCTTATTCACAGAACGCATGTTGAATTCTTTTCATATGTGTCGTTTACTATTAGGAACTTATGCGCGTAGTTTTGGGTTTCTGAAGTAATGTCTTACATTCGCTGGATTTCTTCTCACCATTTTTTTTCTCGGCATTTGTTTTCATATTGATTTTTTCTTTGCCCTTTTTGTACGATTTTTTCTTTCCTTTTTAGGCAAAACAATCACTCCGAAGGCAGCCAGTGAAGTAAAACTGATAAGTTCTGGTAAAATTTTGGAAAATAACAAGACTGTTGGTCAGTGTAAATTACCTTTTGGTGAGTTCACGGGAGGAGTCACTATAATGCACGTTGTTGTACAGCCATCCATCGCAAAAGCTAAAACAGGTGATTTCCTTTCACATTTTAGCTATAAATATAATCTTTTTGTTCATGGAATGTTCCTTCTTAAAATTTACTGGTACTCTAGTCTTTAATATGGTTTCTTTTTCCCATTTTCTGCTGTCTGATAGTTTATCAAATACTCTGGATGTAGAAGTCTATAACTATATAATTGTGGTATTAGGAGTTGGAATTGCATTTGGAACTGATACAGTTATCAATTTGTTGGTCTTTTAGTGTGGACTTAGGTCAATAATCTTCTGATGCTAAGTCTTAACAACCCCTATTGTTATACTTATTGGAGTTGATGGGATATAACTATTTCAAAATCATTCTTGGAGCTTTCAATGAGTGTTGAGTTGTGCTTTTGAGTCATAACTCTGAACGATGCTAAGTAGAATGCCCTGACCTGCAAGTGGTCCCGTGGGTTAGCTATCATGAGCCTCTTAGAGAACCTTTTTTCTTCATTTATTCTGCACCAGATGGTATCCCTTTTTTCTCTGAACTATTGCCTGTGGCTACTAAATGGAGAATGGTTTTTTAGTGCCTTCTTCGAATGGTTAAGACAAAAACTGCTAGCAGATTGTACCTAAATTATTTCATTTCATACAAAGTTCGTGATAGAGAGCCATATGATCCTCTCGTTGGCTTGACTCCTTTACAAAGTATGCAGCCAAAAGTAATCCAAGAATGAAGATAGGTATTTTCTGGAGGCTCAGCTGGTCTATTATTCTGCTCTGCCAGTGATTATGGTAATTCTTGTAAGACTTGCAGATTTAACAAATCACCTAGGAAATCTGATGGCAAATTGAAATTGCTATATGGTACAGTACAGATGTTAGATCAGATGAAGTTTAAAGTTACTGAGTCAACAGTAATCTTCTTGCTGTTCTTCGCTGGAGGAATTTCTACTTGAGAACAAAGGGAATTGTTAGATATCCTGCCTAAATATGAAAATAGACCTAAGAGTCTAAAGCTCTGATAATCTTGCTTGAACCTTACCTGGCTGAAGATTCAAGTATACTCTCTTACCCATTCTTTTTCTTCTCCAGCCTTTGCCCTCATCTTTACTCTTGCTTCTACTCTCTTCATTATATTCCTTCTTTTTATCATTTCATTTTTTCTTATCATCTTCTTATAATCGTTCGACAATCTAAATAAACTAGATAAGAAAGAACTTGGATTGTTGTGAGGAGTCTGTTCCAAGAAAATCTTAAATCTTTCAAATTTTTTTATTTAAAATTTCATCATATTTACAGAAATTAATTTATTATTATTTTTTTTTAGTAGAACATTTGGGGTGGGGATACAGAAATTAATTAATTAGTGTTGATTAATTGCTAATTTAAATAAATTATTTTAGATTAATTATACAACAGATAGTTAATGTATTAATTAGCCGTATGTAAATTGACCGACTTTAGTTTTCATCAATTGCTTATAATTCATTTTGATTAATTCATTAATTAATATTTGACGATTACCCATGCTTGCTTGTGATTCTATTAACATAGTTTATATAAACATAATTTATTTCCATGGAACTTGGCATAGTTTTCATGCAAAATCAAGCATGGTTTTGATTTTGAAAATAAATGAAAATATCCAACCAAAATTTATACCAAGGCAACCCCTTCAGTGTTTTTCTTCCATTAGCTATTAGCAGTCTAGGATCTCATCTATGAATTTGGTTTCTTGTATTTGATTACTGATTTTTCTTTCTTGATTCGAATGAATACATACCCAAGCCAATATCCACGCTTAGGGATGCTCCCTAGAAGAAAGAACGGGACATAATGAAAATAGAGTGTGTTACTTGTTTTGATTCAATGTCATGTGACTTGTATGGTTTCGCAGTCAAAAATGTTGATTGTGATCCACTGATCCTTATAAAACTAGATTCAAATCATAACTTGGAGAACTTGGGATCGTTGATCCAATTTGTTTTTGAAGTCCAGCGTTTGATTGCTGTGGCATCAGATCAGATACTTACTTAGATATGTTAATGATACAGATAAAAAGACTGACAATTCACAGCAGAAGATAGTCTGCTCCTGTTCCATACTTTGAAACACAACACCAGTGATATGATTCATTTGGTAAATCATCTTTCAAAACACAGTTGCTATCGGCCAATTCTTGTGTATAAATGCTTTCTGGTAATGATGTGTTTAGGAAAATTGATGTGGAGGACATATTTATTTAATATATGATTGTGAAGTTTCTCTTTTTCTTATGATTTTTCAAATAGGTCATGCTTTATTCTCGTTTTCCCAAATGCCTTTCTTTTTAGGTACAGGAGAAGCTAGAAGAAGAGAGCTACAGCTAATTATAAAATTATAGATTACGAGTGGCATTCTTAGGGGATATTGCCCAAGCACCAAGGTGATGAGGATAATTTTGGAAAGTCATTAAAAATTAATTTACTTTTCACATGTTAATAAAAAGGAAAATGTTGTGAATGCCTTTATTTTGTGAAAAGGGAAACGTTGTTTTTTTATTTGACATGCCGTGGCGACAGCTGGGAGGCGTATAGGTATAGATTGCGCGGAGGCTGCAAATAGTGAAAAACGGATATTGTTACATTTTAAATGGAAACTCAATTCTCCTTCTCCAACAAAAACTGATCTACTCAATTGCACGCAGCACGCCCATTGATTCTTTTCTTAGAGCTTCTTCACTTTCATTCATAATATATATTATAATAATAATATAATCGTAAGATTACGATAAATAACACGGTGTCCCAAGCGACGTCGTTTTAACCCAACAAATCACATAAAACTCAACAAACAAACAACCGGTCCGCCTTCGCCTACTTTTTCATCTTAATCGAGTCGAATCGAATCCATAAATTCAAATTTTGGACATCTACGGCTTCCCAAGCTCTCGTCTGGTACTCTCTTTTCTCCACTATTACTATTTACCATTACTTTCAGTTTATTTCCTTTCCGGATCTTTCGTCGTCTTCACACCTCTAATTGATTTTCCTTCTTTCTCATCCCAATTGCTTGTCACCTCTAGGGCACCAGATTAGTGGACTCCCGATTCGCACACTCGGAGAAGTTTCCGAAAATAGTCATATCAGATGCTGGAGGACGATTTGATTGACATTTCGATACTCCTCCGCATCCACGGTAGACGTGCTTAAGCAGATAATAGTTTCCGATTTGCCCAAAGGTTGCACCCTTATTCTTCATTCATCTCCCTATTGTTTTCGATTGTGTTGTAGGTAGGTACTCGATTACCATGATTTCTGACATTTAGCCTTCTTTTCATCATCCTTCAACTGCAAATACATATGTGAACTTCAGGCCTTGCGTTCTCTATTGCATGTTGTAATAGTCTGTAACCCTTCTTTTTTATCTTTCTTTCTTTCTTTTTACTGGTGTGCTTAGGATAGGACTGATGTTGAATTGTTGAAATATGTCGGTTATTATTATGAGCTGTTGAGATCTTACTTAAACACCTGGTTTGGGGTTTCTTAAGATCTTTCATCCTCTAGATTTCTCCATAACATTCTTTATGAATTGGTATCCGTATCCACATTGATTTCACTTTTATTCTTCCTTTCGGTTGACTTTCTTTTCTTGTTAGGCTTAGGCAAAACAATCACTCCAAAGGCAGCCAGTGAAGTAAAACTGATGAGTTCTGGTAAAATTTTGGAAAATAATAGGACTGTTGGTCAGTGTAAATTACCTTTCGGTGAGTTCACGGGAGGAGTTATTATAATGCATGTTGTTGTGCAGCCATCCCTAGCAAAAGCTAAAACAGGTGATTTCCAATTTTCCATTTTCTTCATTATCCTATAGTTTGACAAATTATATAGTTGTTATGTGGTCTTATGAGTCGGAATCACATTCTGAACTGCGAGCTATTTTTATCCTGAATTTAGTTTGAGTATTTTTTCTGATGCTAATTCTTATGCACACCTGTTACACTGGAGTTGGTCTCCTTGACAAATATAGGGCCATATTTGACAGTATCAGTCTTCTTCGTATTCTTTATTTGAGAAATTTTCTGATTGAGAATACACTATACAGCCATTGTAAGATAACCTATCTAATTATGGATACTGACCCCAACAACAACAATAATCTCCTTCTTTTGGAGGGGTTCCTTGAAATGTTTGGTTTTTTTTTTTGAAAAAGAAACAGATTTCATTAATGTAATGAAATGGAAAAGGAAACAAAAGGGGAAGATCCCAAACCAAGGGAGTTACAAAAAAGCTCTCCAATTGGTTAATAGAGAAACAAAGCTATAGTGTTTAAAGATAGGAGAACATTTACACCAAGATACAACCATAGACACTATAGCTTCAAAGATGATGCCAACGGAAAGCTCCTTTCCTAAGAAGATCCGGCGATTCCTTTCTAACCATGTCGACCAGAGTAGCGCCCTAACAAAATGCTTCCATAGGATTCCTGCTTCACTGGTGAAAGGGTGCTCCAAAAGAGTGGATGCTAGGAGAGAACAAAGATCCGTGTGTAGGACTATAGGCCAACCGAAGGATGAAAGAATAGAGGCCCATAGCTTTGCTGTGTATTCACAGGAAACAAAAATGTGGCCCATGGATTCTTCTTGTTTTTTACAAAGCACACACCATTGGGGTGAAAGACACATATGCTGCAACTTCTTTGAAGCTTGTCATGGGTATTAAGGGCATTCTTGTTGATCTCCCATAAAAAGACTTTGATCCTTTTTGGGTAATGATCCTTCCAAATCGATTTGTAGAGCATAGTCTCTTCATGAGTAGTTTGTGAGATTTGTAGATCTTGTAGAAGGGAGTTGACGGAGAAAAGGCCAGATGGTTTCAATTTCCAGACAAATCTATCACATCCCCGATTGATGTGGATGGGAGACAGCAGGAGATGGAGCTCTAGGCATTCATGGATTTCTGCGTCTTTGAGATTCCGTCTAAAACAGAGGTCCCATGATTTTGTAGTTATCGACCACATCTCCTTCACCAAGGCATCTTTGCAGGAGTGTAAAGCAAATAGGAGGGGGAAGACAGTACATAGAGGACTGGGGGCCAACCATCCATCTTTCCAAAAGAGAACTTTAGATCCATCGCCTATCTTGAAGCAGCTTCTGTCCAGAACATGTTGCTTCTGTTTTAATATAGATTTCCAAGGACCATGGGCAGAAGCAAGAGAATGGTGAAGGGAGCTTTTGTGCCTATCGAGGGGCCCATATTTGGCTTCAATGACTTGCCTCCAAAGGGCCAATTCTTCTGTATGATACCTCCAGATCCATTTTGCTAATAGAGCTTTATTCTTTTCCTTGATTTTGGAGATGTCGAGGCCTCCATCCTCAATGGGATGAGTGATCTTATCCCATCGCACCAGGTTTTGCCCATGTTTGTTGCTACTCCCTTTCCAAAAAAAATTCCTCATGACTTTCCCATCGCACCTGTGTGGGGATGGAGAATAAAGAGAGGTAATAGATTGGTAGGTTGGATAAGGTAGCTTGTAGAAGAGTAAGACGACCACCTTTAGAAATAAAGGAGTTTTCCCAAGAGTTGAGCTTTTTCTTCATTTTTTCAAGGATGGGGTCCCAAAAAGAAGCTGATTTAGACTTACCATTTAGGGGGAGACCTAGGTAAGAATTTGGCCAAGTTCCTTTTTTGTAGGCAAAACGGTTGGACAAGAGATCCAATTCTGTTTCTATCAAGTTGATACCCAGCAATTCCGTCTTTTGTAGATTAGAATTCAATCCTGATGCTTCTTCAAAGGTTTGGATGGTACAAAAGAGATTTTTAAGATGGTCACTGTCCGGTGATGAGAAAAGGATAGTGTCGTCTGCAAATTGTAGGTGATGAATTTCCAGCTGAGATTGCCCCACCAGGAAACCTTTAGTCAGATTCGATGTCGCTGCATGGGAGAGGAGTCTACTGAAACAATCAACAACAAGGATGAATAGGAAAGGGGAGAGGGGATCACCCTGTCTAAGGCCCCGGGTTCCTTGAAATGTTACAAGGGGCAAAAGCTAAGAACTTTCTATAGGAAAAATAAAGAAACCTCTTCATGTTCATGAGTACAACAAGAAGCCCAATAAAGCCTCCCAAGTAGAATAAATTAATTAAAAGAGTAATTACTAAATCAATTTGAGAATAACTCCATAAAGAAGCATGGCTAAGCTCAGTCTTTCAAACCGTCCACGGGTTTTTTGAATACTAAAAAAAGATTAGTGGCCTTTCGATTTAAAGTTCCTTTCGTTCCAAATACTCCACAAAGCCAGCCTATATTGCATTAATCTATAAAATCTTAGCTCTGCTTTTAACTTTCAGCCCACAAAGTAACTGGAAAATATTATTGCTTGGCCTCTGACCAAAAACCCAAGAGACACCAATGATTCTTAAAATATATGCCCAACACTTGATGCTGTGGAAATTCTAAAAAAGGAGATGTTCTTGGCTTTCCTCTGCCGAAAACTAGAAAGCAAATTGAAGGATGCAAACACACAAGAGTGCACTTCTTTTATAATCTTTCAATAGTATTCAGGCCTCCAAAGTGAACCAACCAAACCTAAATATTGATTTTTCTTGGTCCTACGGGTTTCCAGACTGCCTTTTCCCCCACTTGTTGATTCTTGATTTATTGGAAAAGTAGTCTGCCTTCACCAAAAATTGGACGTAAAACTACCATTAGGATCAAGTCTCCCAGTTCTTTTGTCATCTCTAGACATGTCCGAACAACTTCAAGTCCAAGCCTCTAGGCTCCTAAAATTTCTCCTCCACATTTCTCCTTCCTGAACTTTCCAAGATTCAGTATCCTTGGCAGCCGACCCACGCTATGACGCTATCATAACCAGGAGCTGCTTTCTGCTGTACTGAATAAATTTTTTTTGAAAAGCTAAAGTCCTAAAGGTGACCGACTCCCCTGCCAAATATTCTTCTCCAAAAGAGAGTATTACTTCCGTTTTTTATATTGATTGCTGAAGACATCCACAATGTTCCACAATCTCGAGATATAACACCAAGGGCTCCTATACGGCCCCCTTCGATTTGATATTGTAAACCAATTAAGTCCCCCCTTCGGCCCTGCCCATAAATGCTAGAAACCAACCATTTAGCAAAGAGAGCCTTGCTTTTTCTTTTTCCTTCTTTTTTCCTTTTCTAAATTTCTAATACAAAAACCGCCGCACTCCTTAGGCAAAGAAACTGTTTTCACGTTTCTCACCTTACCCTCCCCATATCCTTTCCAAAAAAAAAAAAAAAAATTCTCATTTTTCTTTCAATTTCATGATAGACTCTGGCATTCATAACAATTGCATAAAATAGAGAAATATTGGACAATTTGGAATTACACAGATTCTGTTTTCCTCTTGATAAATTGTAGTTCTTTAATCTATCTAGCTTTTTAGCCATTTATCCAACTCAGTTCCCAGAAGGCCATATATTGGAGGACCCAAATACTTCGTAGGGAGCTCTTCAAAGGAGCTGGCCACACATTCAGCCAATCTTCCCAACTCATCTTCAAAGACCTATATGAACTCTAGTTCCTTCACCTATCTGTACATATTTGATCTCCTTTTTAAGGATTCTGAAAATTACCGTTGTTATAAGCATATCCATCAGTCCTGAATTAATTTATTATAGCATGTTTGTTTCTAATTTAACCAATTAGGATTTTCCAAATGTGTTAATAAATTAGGCATAATTGAATCATTTTACCTGTAATTAATTTGAATTCTTAACGTAAATTAGTTAATAAAAATAGATTACTTACTAGAATTAATTAGTTATGACTTTATTGAATGCTTGAAATTTACCTTGTACATAGACGATCAAATTAGATATCCGTGAAAATTGATATGATACTTAAAATTGACTAAATTAATTATTTTGATTAAATATAACCTCTGTTTGAATCCTAATGTCATGCTTACTAGTTACTACTCAAACTATAACTTGGACGATTTGTGGCCATTGATCCAATTTGTTGATGAGTCTGACATCTGTGTGAATTTTTGTATTAAATGCTTGCTTGGAAATGTGAGAAAAAGATTGATACTTTACTACAGAAGATTGTCTGCTCCTGTTAAATACTTTGAAACATGATCTCGTTATTAGGATTCGATCGATAGGATCATTTTTCATAACGTCATGTTATCAGCCACATTGTCGTGTGCATAAATGGTATCTGGCAAAGATTTGTTTGTTTAGGAATGGATGCCGTAGATGCTATGGAAGACCCGCCTCATTGTGATATGGTCGTAAAAGTTCTTTATACCATTTTCAACTTCATCTGATACCATCATCACTTAAGGGTGGGGGATAATGTTAATATCTTGAATGTTACATAGAAGAAACCAGACCACATTGTAATATATAAGAAAATGTGTTCACCAAATTTTGTTGCAGGAACAATAGTTTAGTTGATAACATTCTGCTTCTATTATCTCAATTGCTGTAATTTAACATGAAAACCATTTGTCACGTTCATTTAAAAGAAAAACGGTTTTGTGCCCAGATGCAGCTTGACATTTGGTGGACATACGTGAAAATCTACTTAAACCACCTCGTGCATATTTCAGAAGTCATTTTCAACTAAAGATTGACAAAAAATATATACAATGCACGACCAAAATAAGACCATGGTAAAAGGTCTTAGCTTGGGCCTATCAACAATAGGAAACTTGGAAAAACCTAGCCAAAAGAATTCTATCTGTGTGCCCTACAACTCCAATTTTCTACAGGGAAACTATCATCTTTGCTCCAGAATCTTTATCTTATCTAGCAGCTCCTGGATGGTGTTGGATGCTTCCTGTAGATTCCCAAAGAACCACAACAATTTTGTTTTAGACTAAAACAAGTTAAAAATACTGACATACGCACAAGCAGAGTAAGACAATTAAATCAGAGGTAACCTGAAGCTTCTTTCGCAGATTTCTCTCCTCAGTTTCTCTTCGATCTCTCTCCTCTGAGAAAATATCTATTAGGCTTTCTTGTTCCTTGTTCAATTCCTCAATTTTAAGCTCTGCTGCTTTAAGCTAGATAAAGTAGAGTACATAATCATTTTAGCAACGTTACATCTTCTAAACGTCTAATTTGCAAAAAAAAAACCTAGTGTAAATTTAGAATATTTGTTGTTCTGTACTTCGACATGTTAAACCCAAAGTTGCTTTTTCTGCAATCTTAAAAGTATGTTCCCCGACAAAGGGCCAAAGGGTTTTAAACCCACCAGAATTTATCAACAGACTGTTGCTTGTTCGTCACCATTACTGGCATTGGGTTAAACCTCCAAAATGAATTGATCCCAGTTTAATTGATACAATCATCACATACATGCATTCACCACTTGTCTCAGCAGTACTTGATAAAAGAACATAAAATAAGATGCACACCTGAGCCTCTAGTGATTTACACCTATCTCTTTCCTGCTGCAATTCGTTGTCATCAACTCCCTTTCTCTGTAATCTACAAGAGGTAAGGACAGAGGATAAATTTCGAAGGCAGCAAGAATAGAGCCATGAAGCAACACACTCAGTGTGCCCAGAATGCTCAATTATTGTAAGAGAAGAATGCACACCTCTCCTTCAACTGTTCATTTTCTTCCTTCAACTGCTGTAGCATGTGGAAATTGGAATTTGAAGGGGAATGCTCACTATTGTTTACATCTCCTCCCTGCCAGAGCACAACGCAGACATAAATCAATATTGTTGTTCCAATTCTATATAGGGAAAGTGATGCAAACATAAATTATTTCCACACGTGTATTTGGTAGTAATTCACATCATAGAAACCAGGGACAAACAGAAAGCATATACATGAAACTTTTATACACGGTGTATTTTCATAAATCCAATTTATCAGGAGTTATTTAGGACCAAAACTCAAATATGCAACATAATTATCGTCTCTGCCGTATCCAACTTTTACTGAACATTTCTTCCTGTAAATAATGTGGGAAATAAAAATGTTGAAAACTAAAATATAAATATAAGGTACCTTCAGTTGGGATCCTCTTCTACCGACTCCAATTTCCTGAGATTGACCGACTCCTCCATTTGAAGATGCTTTCATTGTCATTGAAACATCATTTCCGTGAGATTCCTTATCATAAAATGTCTTATCACCAGTACCATTTGCTTGTCGCTCGTGCAGGTTATCAACCTTAACTTCTAGTGGAGAAGGCGAAGGTGACTCAGAAGAACTTGATCTCATCAAGGATTTCTTAGGGATCATACTGCTGTTTTTGTCTTTACTTGAATGCCCATTCACATATCTAGAGTCTTTTGTTTTCTGAAACTTTTCTGATTCTTTTCCTGAATAGACTTTATCAGGTTTCTTCCCACTTGATGTACTGCACTTTTTTCTTGATTGAGGTGAAGGCTGTGAAGAATAATCATCGGGGGAACTTTCTGGAAAAATAAGATAAACATATTAGAGGTTCCATTCCTAGAGTACATCACTTCACATTGCTGAAAAAGAAATGGATAAATAATTGAGTTTCAAGTAGTGGCTTCATAACCAGAGAAGTGTTTATGATTGTTTTGGAAGAGAAGCTAAAACAAAAACACCAGTACCTCTATCTGGAGACAGGTTGGTAGATTTATTACTTCGTCTTGGAGCATAGCCAATCTTGTGGCAGTAGGAAGTCCTAAACAACAAAAGATAGTAAATTCAGTAATGGATAACAGAGGAAACAGACGCCACCTAGTGATCAAACGTAGTATCAAACCAGTAAGTCTTCTGCATCTGTATCAAACGTGCTTCAAGTCTTGCGAGAACAGTTGTTCGCTCAAACCCCTGCTTATCGTGGGCAGGTTCAACAAAATTTGCTTCTAAAACGCCTGCAACATAATTGAGCAATCAGAACTTGGACCATTATAAATTTCTTTTTTCTCTTCCATTTCTTTTGATTTGTTCTTCTATTGAAGAGCAAATTAATGATGAATAATAAATATGACAAAACAACACCTATAACTCCACGACCATCACTTCCTGCAGCATTCCAAAGCCTCCAAAATGGCTGGAAAAGAACAACTTTTAATCAGAAATATTTAATATGTCGAGAAAAAATCTGCTCTTTTCATTTCTTTTCTTTTTACAAGCAGCAAAATTTTACCGAGGTTAAATAAATATTGACATAGTAAAAGTAAAACAATCAGAGTCCACGCTTGCAAAATTGAAAAAAAAAAAAAAAAAAAAGGATAATCTTCAAAAATCTTGATCGTAAAGCACAAAGTGAATATAATGAGAATGACATTCGAGACCATAATCAACTTACACCATAATGTTTTTAAAAAAACACTTGCACCATTTTTATCTCTTACTTTTGCGTTTCCAAATAACTATAAGGATTTCATAAATGGAAGTATGCCCTTCCTCTTAGAACCCTTGAGAATCTAAAACCCTCAAAATTAAAGAGAAAGAAAAGGGAAAAAAGTAAGACATTTTCATGTTGCACCTGAAATCTTCAACAAGCATATAAATTTGCATGCAGGAGCTCAATTTGGGATTGCATTCTTACAATGTTTTGCATGATCAGTGAATAAGGTTCAAATGAAGCTGGTTGGTTCTCAAAGGTCTGTGAGGTTATTTGATAGTCGCTGGAAGCTACAAAAATTTATTTCAAGTTGCGAAGGTTTGGTTGAACGGTTTTCGCTTTGGGAATGTAAGAGAACATTTTTCTAAGAGGAAGAGGAAATCTCAGCCCCGACCATCCTTTGGAAAAATGCCTTCCCTACAATGTGCTGTTCTTCCAACCAGATTTGTTAGACACTGCATAAATGTTCTTGACGTGGGCTGGAAGTTTTCTGTTTAGGCAACATTTGACTGATAATGAGGCAGGCAGACATCCTTGACGTATATTTTGGATAAGCCTCGGGAAAAAATTTGGACAGGAATCCTTCAAATGAATTTTAAGTAGTTGTGGTCAGTATACCAGCAGATCCTTTTTTGATCGATTGACTTCTAGTGTAGCTGTTTTGCCAACTAGGGCCATGCGGAAAATGAAATAATCCCAATAAGATTAAATTCTCTTTGTGGTCTCTTGTGTTTAATGGCTGTAGCACGGATGATAGAGGGTGCTACTTGTCTCCCAGTCCAAAATGAGGCGCTCTTTGCAATCAAAATCTGAGAACGAGAGGTATCTTTGCTTTCCCTGCAGCTTTACTTCTAAATATTGGGCTAAACTGAGTGAACTAGAGTTAAGGTGGTATCCGTCAAATAGAGCGTCTGTCAAGGTGGAGCAGCTCCCGTGCAGCAATTCGAAAGCTGGCAAATTCTTTGGTCTCATGTTGCTAAGGCTATTTCTGGAAGGTTTATGCAGAAGGAAATTAGAGAACTTTTCAAGGAAAGTGTAGGGATTGGAATTTTTTTCCCCTGTATAGCAAACTATAAGGAAGAGAAAATGTGACAAGGGATCCCTATCGCAACCCTCTTGTAGCAAAGATTCAACCCTTTAGGCCTCCCCGTGAGAAAAGTAGAAAATTTGGTACCTAAAAGACAACCGAACATTCACTTGAGCCACCTACCCTGAACGTTTTTCCTTTTTGGAAGTGCAATCGAAGAGTCTAGATCAACTCTGAAAGCAGCAAATTAGGGGCCAGTGTGGTAGAAAGAACCGATTGGATCAAAGTCAATCTCTCACTTTGACTTAAAAAATAATACTCCAGTTCATCCCTCGTTATAATAATCAAATATTTGAAGAACAAATTTTAACAGGATCATAAATAAAAGATCTGAAGCATGTGAAGAAGCCATTACTGCATAATCTTCTGCTTTCTAGATTTCACCATCATCAATCCCCACGGAAAAAACTGTGTTACTTCTATGAATCAGGCTAAAATATTCTCCTGCAGAGCTCTTCAAACAAATCCCAGAAAAAGAATGATACCTTTCAAGGGGAGTTCCAACCATTATTTATCTATTAATGATTTTGTTTAGAAGGGGGTCGACCATTAATTATAACCCATTGGGCATCCAGATTACTTATCTCGTCCCATTACAATTACAAGTTTCCAATTAATGGACCACTTAAATTCTTCCTTGCACAGCTTTCATAGCAGTTAAATATGCTTGCTCCATGTCAACTATGATTGTTTTGTTCTTGGTGTCTTTTCTTTAGTAGGAAAAAAGGAACATTTCATTAGCAGAAAAAAGTACAAAAGGAGGATGATGTATCTAACCAAGTAACCAAGAGGATAACAACAGTTCCTCAATAATTATCATTAATAAAAAATTATCATAGTTACAAACAAAAATACTTTCTTTTGACCCTTTCTAAATTATAACTAGTACACAAGAAACAAATGGCCACCGTAGTCATCCTACATCTAACAGCATAATTTATATTTGACGACTCCCACAAAACAAAATGAACATTAAATAAGGTGAAGTATTTGAACATATAGGTATGAGAGGAAAAAATTGTACTGAGCACTTCAAAAGAATAACAATTCCAGTTTTATGTTCTGAACTTCTGGAGACATGAATATGTCATCAAGTTGTGCATAAGATATGTATACCCTTTCATACATCAATGAAATACTTGTTTCTGACCAAAAAAATAAAAAATAAGATATGTATACCTTGATGAGTCGATTCTTGTGATAAACATTGAACCCTTGAACATCTATGTGATGCTTTGCATCCTTTACAAAACCAATAGTCACAACAGCAACCATCTGATAACAACATCAGCACGCAGCTGTTAGCATTGAGAGCATAACAAATATGAATGTTCAAGAAAGAAAACAGCATACTGAGTATTACATTTGAATCTTTTACAACCCCCTCAGCGCCTGGCTGAGGCCGGTACGTGACCTCTTGAGACATCATCATGTCATTCACTATGTTATGGTGTTCGACATCTCTCCCGCGAAGAATAATGCGAAAGACAGGGGGAAGCCTCAAATAAAGAATCGATGCATAACTCTGCACATTTAAAATGAACAAATTGAATTACCTCAGTAAGGAAAAAATAATTGCTCTTTGCCATCCACAGTGAATAATACAGGGTTCAAACAGTTTTATTCTCAAGGTTTTTCCATTTCTCCCCTCATATTTTTGTTCTCTTTGCCCTTAAAAAATGAACTCCAACTACATCACTATGAATTTATAAGAACTAAGAATTTGAAATGAGTAAACACTACTCCAAGATGTTGCAGAAAAATGAAAGTTAAAACCACATAAGCAATCATTCAAGCCAGATTAACAGGATATCTGATCATTAATCACAAAAAGTATTACCCTCAGTGAATGTCGGTAAGTCAAGAAGTGCCTAGAGTTGGGAAATTTTTTGGCCATTTGTATATTCTTCTCGTCTCTGTTGACACCTCTGATTTGGATGTCCTGACAAAATATTGGTTATTAGATATTAAATTTGAAGATACGAACAAAACGGTATCCTCTGTAAAGGAATAAAATAAACTAGAAGTATATATGTAGCATACATGTGGATCAGTATCGAAATCCAATTCCAACTGTCCTTGGTCGTCTTCCCAAAGGTTATATATTATAATGCGAGTTCCGTGATCTTTCATCAAAAAAAACTGAAAAGCATGCTAAGCAACATAATCAGTTAACTAAGAAGCACAATGTTAAGCTGAATATTTATTGCATTATAGCCTTCTACACCGAGCTACTCTGTTTCATTTATTATTGCCCATTAGGAAGTCTTTATGTAATCTGTTGCTTTGTAGGGTTTTCCTCCTCTTTGAACTTTCATCTATCAATAAGATTGTTTCGTATTCAGGGGAAAAAAGGAAAGGTAATATCCAATATCTAACTGTTTTAGAGAGGAGAAATAAAATATTTGTTTATTTTCCACCAAATATTTATTTTTTATGGGGGAAGGGGGAATAAGAAACAAAACATGATAGGAGTAAGATAAGGAATCCTCAATCAATATCCAAGGAGAACAAAAGAAAGGCTCTCCAATTGATATGAATCGAACAAGAGGATAGAAAACTTAAATAAAAAAAAAATTCATTCATAACGAAGGTCCGGATTGAAATGATAAATAAAAATATAAATGCTGAGAAATCTATATATGAATTAAATTTACCGAATAAATTTTAGGTTCACTGGTGATTTAATCATGTTTAAGATGATATCAGAGCGTGTTAGAAACCATATGTTGTTATTAACTCCTCATTTATATTCATTTCCACTTGTTGAGCCCAAGCCCACAAGTGAGGAGTGTTGAGATATTTCAGCTTAAACTTTTAGGTTCATGGGTGATTTAATCCTGTTTAAGAATAAGGGTAAATTGTATAAACCATCCTGGAAGTATGGTAATTGTAATTACACCCCTAATTGCCCACCTAAACTTTCCATTGTAAAAATTAAACCCTCAAACTTTCCTAAAAAATTAGACACCTAAACATTTAAGAGTAAACATTAACCCTCAAACAAAATGAAAATTATGGAGAAAAACAGTTGAATTAATTTCAGAGAATAGATACGAATCTTCGCCCAGAATGAACAACAATATCAAAAAACCCCCTTCTCCTTCCCCTTTTTCTTCTTCATTTGAAGATTCACATAACCAAAGAGGAAGATCAAACCAATTCTCACAGGAAATTAGAACAAAACAGAAAAGTTCAACAGGGAGCATCAATGGCGAATGATAATTCCTCCACTCCAATTCTGCAGCTGAGAAATAGCAACTGAATCCGAATGCAGAAGATTAAAAGAGTGAGAGAAAAGTGGAGTGCAAAGGGGGTATTTTGGAGTTGGGGGAGAGATTTTGGGGACAGAGAGGGACAGCCGAGAGAAATATAGCAAAATAAATCTCTTTTTTTTAAGTTTTAAGAGTTTTATTTTTACAATTGAAATTTAGGGGTGTAATTTTTCTCACTTGTGAAAGTTTGAAGGTTAATTTTCACTGTTGAATGTTCCGAGGTCTAATTTTTTCCACTTACGAAAGCTTGAGGGTTTAATTTTTATAATTGAAAGTATAGGAGTGCAATTGTAACAACTACGATATCTCTAGGACGATTTATACAATTTAACCTATGAATAAAAAACCCAAAACTCAACCAATAAAGTCATCCAAATCAAGGTAACCCAAGAAGGAAGCTTAGCATTAAGTCCAGAAAAATGATCTAAACATTGATCACTTTTGATCGTTACAGAGTTCAGTCACTGTAATATAATGCCCAAATAACAACAATTTAAACTAAACCTAACGAGTAGAAAAATATAATATGCACGTTTGTGGGGAGGGGGGAATGCGGAATATATAATACATGAATACCACTATATGCAAAAATTCAGTTCACCTAATGTACAAGTTAGTAGAAAGAAGAAAAATATAAATGCATACGATGACTTATCCCAAATGAACAATAAAGCATCACCTGACGAAGAAGTTCAGCTTCACTGGAAAATGGAGACCACTGAACAATTGTTTCCAAATTTTTATTCCAATCACTAAGAGAAGATCGCACTATCTTGCTCCATTCCCCTCCATTCCTTTCATAGTCAAGCTTTTAATACAATTAAAGAACATGCTTCAGTGGGAGCACAAACATCGAAATACATGACTACCTTTTTAACATGAACAAAAAATAATGGAGTATCAATTTAATGCCTAAACGATGGGTGCCAACAAGCAACATCATCTCAAAAGGAGGGGCATTAATCCATTTCAAAACTATAACACAGGCTATGCACCAAGGACCTAGTGCTTCAAAGCACAAGGCACATTAGCAAGAGATGGACAAACTGTGGACACTTGAGTCAAGCAAAAAGGGTCAAAAAGTAAACAAAAAGAAAAGTTAGCTGTAAATGAAAGATAAAATGCATGATAACATAATAAGAATATACGGTTGAACTTAATCATAGTGTTATGGACAAGTATGAAATATATGCTAGTAATAAATATGTTCCATTATGAAACCATCTTTCTCAAGAAAGAAGGTAGAAAAAAATGTCCTACAAAAAGGACAGGCCAGAAACCCAACAAAGGTGCCTTATCACTGAATAAATTGCCTTGATACCCTTTTTTACACCAAATGCATGATATGTGAATATTTTAGTCATGCAAAGCCTGTATGTCAGTGTTTTGAGGTGCGCCCAGGTGCTCGCCTCAGGCGAGGGGTGAGGCGTTTTCGCCGCGCTCGCCTTTGTTCGCCTTGCCTCACCTTGGTGTGCCATCGCCTTAGGCTAGGCGACCTTCTTTTTTTTTCTAAATAATGTTTAAAACCCACGAAAAAGCAACCATAAAAACCTAATACCCACACCTGGAAGCCTTCGCTTCCGTCCTTTGCTGCCACCACCACGGCACCACTTTCGTCCTCGTGTTGTAATGTTTTTTTATTTTCTCTTTGATTCTATGCTCTGCTTCAATTCTTCAATTTTCAATTCTTCTTCATCGATTCTTTAATTGAGAAAAGAACCAAACAATATAAGAATCAAATTTTGAGAAAAGAAGAATCGAAGATGAAGAAGAGTTGGAGAAAAAAAGAAGAATCAAGGAAGAAGTAGAAGAAGAATTGAAGAGAAAACTGAAAAACCTGAAAATTGAAAATCCTACCGCTTCAATCTTCCTCTCAGCTTCAGTCCTCCCCTCTTCTTTTTCTTTTTTACATTCCCAAGCCGCACTAAAAAAGTTCAAGTGCTAGAACATACTCCCATGCAATAAAATTGCCATCTGGTGGCAAATTTTCCAAATGGCAGTCAACACTCACTCTTTTTATTTAAGTTAATGCATGGTTTAATTTTTTTGATTAATTTACATACAAATGTTTTCATATCATTTTATTTAACCACTGTTTACTAAAATTTTTTAGAACTTATATTTAATTTTTCCTAATTGTTCAAGTTAAACTTTATTTACACGTTAAATCGTTCTACAAAGATTTGAATCTAGAGTATTTTATTTTTTACATAAAATTACTATAGATAATATTTATTTATTATTTTATTAGGTGTGCCTCGCTTCACACAAGCCTCGCCTTTTTGTCGTCTCTCGCCTTGAGGCAATCAAAGGACTTGTCGCCTTGAGATGCGCCTTGCGCTTTGAAGACACTGAATGCAACCACTGTGATCATTGATCACTTATGGGAAGGTGCCCACCATGGACGATAATTGGCTGCAGAGTGCAGATCACTCACCTCACTTCGTTCATTGCCATAGGTGGATCCCCCAAGACATCAACTCAAAAGTAAAATTACCCAGATAAGTTGGGACGCCCATATGTTTTACCATTAGAATTATAGGTAACCGTGAAATCCATGTCCCTAAGGCTAATAGAGGTTGATTTCAGCCGACCTATATGCCAATCTTCTCTGTATTGTCCCAATTTTATCGGACGTCCCAAAGGGAATCCAGCCAACCTATATGATGTGGGATGGTTAATATATTAGGTTATGTTAATTTAGTTAATATTAGTTTAGTTAATTTTGGGTTAACTAGTGTTATTAATTTGTAAATTAGTGATTATAGAGTTAATTAGCCATTTTATTGTAGGGCTACAAAATTTATTATTGTAATGGGAGCTTGTAAATATTATTGAACAAAGTTGTTATGGAAATGGAGAGGATTGTACAGGATTTTTCTGGTGGGAATGGTTTCCACCCTCAACGTCACTTGGTCAGTTGGGTCGCGTCTCTTTGCCAAAGGTTTGTGGTGGTTTAGGGTTGGGTGCCTACAAACAGAAAAATAACGTCCTTCTCCAAAAGTGGCTGTGCAGGTTCACCCAAGAAGAAAATCCTTTGTGGAACATGTGATTTCAAGTATTTATGAAGAGGAGTCTCAAGGTTGGCTGCCTCCCCTCCTAAAGGGAGTTCCATGGGGAGGCCGTGGGTGGACATTGCTAAACAGAGGCCTTGTTTTATCAGGTTCATCTCATTTAAAGTTCAAAATGGGGGCTGAATCAAGTCTTGGAAGGACACTTGGTCAGGAAACGCCCCTTTTGAACTCCAATTTGCTAACTTGTACCGAATTTCCACAAAGAGTGCAGTATGGCAGAATGCTGGAACAGCGAGCAAGGGGACTGAAATTTGGGGTATAAAAGGGGGATTTTGGATAATAGCTGAATAGCTGGAGTGGATGGTGGATCTGGATTCTTTTCTTTGGGGATCTGGGAAGACAAGGTTGAATGGGCCCTGGAGGGTGAGAAATGTTTACCACTAAATCAACCTTCCTCAAGTTAACGGAAGTTCCCCCTAAGCTTATATCCCCCCTCTTATAACTCAGATTTGTAAGTTCTATTGTCCTAATTCTTGCTGTCGTTGTCCTTGGAGTAATATTATTAACCAGTGGAAAAAAGTGGAGCATCATGCACAGTTCACAGTTGGTAATGGAGATAGGGTTTCCTTTTGGCACCATATTTGGATTGGCAAGGAGGCTTTAAAGGTTTGCTTTCCTAAGATCTTTAAGCTTTCTCCTCTTCCTAATGCCTCTGTTTTTGGGACTCCATTTCTAGTGCTTGGCACCTTGAGACTAGGAGATCTTTAAAAGATGATGAATTTGAGGAGTTTTCAGTCTTGCTAGCCTTTCTTAGCTTGGTCTCGGTCAGTGATGATGTTGATTGAAGGTGCTGGACTTTGGAGCCTTTGGGGTTCTTCTCAGTAGCTTCTTTATGTAAATAACAGAATTCTTCATCATTGCCAACAGAATTGTTTGATGCATTATGGAAATCAAAAAGCCCAAATAAAGTTAATGTCCTAGTATGGATTCTTCTTAATGGCAAAGTTAACACGGCTGATATTATTCAAAAAAAGAATACTTAAATGGTTCTTTATCCCTCCGTTTGCTCACTGTGTGGCAAGTCTAGTGAGTATCAGCAACATATATTCTTCCACGGCTCATATTCTGCTTCTTGCTGGAAGCTTTTCTTTGAGAAGCTTGCTTTTCTTTGAGATTTTTTAGGTTTCTTGGGTTTTTGACTTTGAAGTTGCAAAGGCTGTTCACTCTTTGTTATTTGGTCCAAGTCTTGCACCAAAGGCGGGTCCCTTTGGCATAATGGTGTCAAAGCTTTGCTGTCCGACATTTGGTTTGAAAGGAATCAAAGGATTTTCAAGGGGAAAAGAAGATCTTCAGTCGATGTTTTGAATTTAGCCAAGTTTAAGGCTTCTCAAAGGTGTGCTCTTTACAATGTATTTGTTAATTATTCTTCGAGTATGATCTGTTCAAACTAGGAGGCTTTTATAACTCTCTCTTAATTTTTGTTTCTGTTTATTGTTTTGTTTACATTTTCACAATGAAAAGTTCGTTTCTTGTTAAAAAAAAAGAAGTTCAAGGTGTTTTTGTGGAGCCTTGCCTATAGAAGCATCAGTACCCATGAAAAATTGCAGAAAAAGTTACAGAACTGGGTGTTATCCCCTTCAAGTTGCTCTCTTTGCCTTAGGGATGCGGAGACAATTGACCACTTCTTCTTCCACTGCACCTTGTTAGGTGCTGGTCCATTTTGATGAGGAAATGTGGTCTCTACGGGTGCCTTCCCCACTTAATAGATGAATGCCTTCTTTTTTTGTTGAACAAGATATGAACTTCTCATTGAAATAATGAAAAGGAACAATAACGTCCAAGGATACAAGCACTCGAAAGAGTGAAGAAAATAAACAAAATAAACAAGAAGTAATAAAACTTAACAATTTACAATAAAAGCATTCCAATTGTAGCAAATCATGCTAGGGGAGTAGATACTAAAAAGTTTCGATAAAGAACACCATTGGGAAGCCTTTAACTTAGCTATATTGAAGCGAATTGTTGATAATCGACTCTTTTCTTCGAAGACTCTAGAGTTCCTTTCAAACCATATCTCATAGAGCACGGCCTTAATGGCATTATGCCAAAGAAGGGTGGCTTTAGAATTCAAAGGGGGCCCCTGTAGAAGCTGAAGGATATTCCTTGCTGTTGTGTTGTCAAATGCCCAAGACAAATTGAATTCCTCCCAAAGTAATTCCCAACAGCGCAATGCAAAAGGGCATTGGAAAAAGATGTGGATCATACTTTCTCCATTAGAATGGCATAGAGGACAGAAAGATGTCATAAGATTAGAACTAGGCATCTTTCTTTGAAGAACTCCAGCTGTATTTACCTTTCCATATAGAAGGATCCATGTGAAAAAACAAACCTTTTTAGGACACTTGGTCTTCCAAATGGCTTTAAGTAAATCTGGTGGCAAAGCTTCGTCTGAAGGGGACTTACAAATGGAAGCCACGGTAAAACTGCCTGAGGATTCTAAAGACCAAACTCTACTGTCATGGCCATTGATTGGAGAATGAGAGTTTAAGAGGGATAGAAGTGACACATATTCATCCACCTCATCATCTTTTAAAGCTCTGCGAGAGAGAATTCTCCATGACCGAGACTGTGAATCCCAAAAATCTGCTACTGAACCAGGAGTCAACGAGAGGCAATAAATTTTCGTTATGGGTTCTTTGAAAGGAAAAGCAAAGATTTTATGGAGTTGTGCTGGTAGAGCTTTTCTTTGGAGCATTTGGAAGGAAATGAACCAAGGAATATTCAACAATATATCTCTCCCTTTTCATATCTTTTGTGAAAAACGTACAAATTACTACTGCCTCTTGGTGCCTTACTTATAGGAGATTCTTTTGTAATTATAGTATAGCCTTACTTTCACGAGATTGGAAAGTTGTAATGTGGTAGTTCTTTTGGGAAGGTCTCCTCGGCCCTCGCCCTTAGGTTGTTTTCTCCTGTTCTTTTGGTCTAATGCATGATGTTTCTAATTAAAAAGAAAGTTTAGAGAGGGTAGTTCTCTGAATGTGGAGAAAGTTCTCAATTGTTCTTGGGATGGATTTTCCAAGTGTTATTGGTGACACGATTTATCTAAATTCACTGCATCAATTGGTATCAGAGCTCTCAAAGGTTCTCAGGAAGGTACGGAACCATGGATGGCAATAAAAGACGCCAACATCAACGATGGACTGCCCACCAAGGACTTGCTTCTTCGTCCAGGTATTTACAAACATCGTATTCGTTCAAGTATGGTTACACTTATACAAGTTGTCCTCTCCAATCTACCTACGGACTACCTCTCCCTCTGTGAAATTTCTAAAGGAGCAGCCCACCCTCTTGAGAGAATCTTCAGAAATTTCCTTCGGGAACGTCCCAAAATGGCTGGCAATATTCACCTTGTCAATTGGGGGAGTACAACTCCCTATAGACCAAGGTGGCTTGAGCATAGGCAACATCTTGAAACGGAATCAAGCATTGCTCTCAAAATTGGAGGTACTTAACAGAAAAAACCCACCCTATGGCGAAGAATGATCTAGGCTAAATATGGGAAATCTTTTCATGAGCCTTGGACTATCCAATCTTCTCACACTTTTAAAGGCCCCTGGGTTGGTAATTTCAAAATTTCCCGTGGCAGCTTGGCTAGTTTCTGGCACAACAAATGGGCATCTAACTCTTCCTCAAAGGCAAGAAGACTATGTGGTCTATCTTCATCAGAACATTCACTTGGAGCTTGTTGAGAGAAAGGAACAACGGAATCTTTAACAACAAATCGCAGTCTTTCAACATTTTTTGTAATGGGGTTTTGTTATGGCTCTAAGCTCGTGTAAATGTTACTTTTCATCCTTCTCTGGCTACAGTTTAAATGACCTCTTGAGGAATTGGGGGGCCTTATTGTAACCTAACATCATATTCTTCAACTCCGTCATCACTTCAATATTTCATCAACTCACCCCACCATGCTCCTTCCAAATGAGAATTTCATAAAACAAAATACAAAGAGAACCACACCCACTTCTCTGATTTTATCGTCAAAAACTTCGAAAACTTAGTCAAACCTTAGATGCTCTCAATGTACCACCATTAGCAAACCCCAATGAACCGGTCAAACAGAAATCAACCTTCTACTTCAAGCATTATGGAGACTCCCAAAAACAAAAGAAAGTATAAAAGATTGTAGAAGAAGAATACAATGTCCGAGACGATGCAGATGACACTGCCGGAGAAGCCAAAGATGACAAAGAAGTCGACAACGCCATGTGAGAAAGTAGTTGGAGATGGAGAAGAAAAAGTTCGAAATGTAGATGTTGTAGGAGAAGAGAACAAATCCACCAAATAAGATGCCGGAGAGGAAGACAATGTTGGAGAAAAGGATGAGGACAAAGAGAAAGAGCAGTGGGAGAAAACATAGGTGCAGAGCAGTGGGAGAAAACATAGGTGCAGACAAAGAAGAATAGAAAGAAGAAAAATGGGAGAAGAAAAAGATAATATAAAAATTACAGTGGCAGCTCCCTACGATCTACGAATACAAAGGCAACTTTTCACCACCCGTAACTTCTCCATTCTACCTATCTACGGAAACCTTATCCTACATTAATATGGGTCCGGCCCATCGGCAAGGCTAGAACAAGCTTTTTTTCCTTACTTTTCCCACTTCCTTTCTAAAATCTTGTTATGTCAATCCAACCCAATTAGACCACTGTTGTTTTTGTTTTCCCCAATCTAATCTCCAAGTCAGTTACCTTCTAAATTTATAACATTTACCTGGTGCATTGTTCTAGTCCCATTAGGGAAGTTTTGCGCCAAGATTTTTTTATTGGAATTAGTTACAAAATTGATAATAATATCAATAACTATTAAGTACACATTTAACTTCACAGAAACAAGAACATAGATTGTTAATACAAAAATCCAACGTCTTCGATGTTAGAACGAAATCAGACACTCTTATGCCCAAGCCGCCTGGTCTGGACTCTTCAATGTCTTCAATGTCTTCAATGTTAGCTTCTGCCTCCTGAAATCCATCGATGATTGCCTCCTGCAAACTCTTATGGGAGGGTGTTTCACGTACAGAGCTAAAAGTCTATGGAACTATGCCACTGTGGCTACTCTTTGGAACTTATGGTTAGAACGAAATCAGAGGACGTTTAAGAATGAATGTCTTAATTGTGATAGCTTTTGGAATGGTGTTCAACTTACAGCCTCTAGGTGGTGTTTTTCTTTGAACAATTCTTTTTGTAACTACACCCCCTCACAGTGATCTTCCAAAATTGGAGTTTTTCTCGAGTTTTTTTGGCGGGATGGGACTCCCTCTGCCCCCTGCTCCTAGTGCTGTACCTCTTTTTTGTGAGTAATAAATACACATGTTTCTTATCATAAAAAAAAAAAAAAAAAAAAAAAAAAAAAAAGTTAATATAGAAATCCAACAAGGTAAAAAGGTGAAGCATTTGCATATCAAACTCAATAGCACATTTCGGATGCTTAGACATATAATCTATGGCATCCCGTTGATTCATGAAGACTTGAAACATAAATATCAGATTCTCCATCCTTTCCACCTCACAATTTATAGAAACATAAATATGCACATCCGCAACATGATATAATTAACTGAAATAAAAGTAGGATTAAAATAAACAGGTACACGTCATTACCATTGGAACTATTATATCTTCCTTTCCAGTGCTCCTTAAAAATGTATAGGACAGTAATCCAATGCTCTGCGTGCCACTGCCCAGAAAGTTCAATCAGTACATTGACAAGATAAGCAAAAGCAAAAAATTAATAGATCGCCAATTTGTTTACAAACTCACTGATATATATTTCTATCATAACCATTTGTCTTTAAAATAACATTGAAGAAAATGGAGAGTAGAAACAAAACATGAAGTGTTAAAAATAAAAAATAAGCGAACAAAACCGACCTTTGTCCATATTTTCCACCACATCGTGAGAACACAATCACATCTGCTCCAAGTCTCATGGTACTAGTCTTAAAACCATTACCATCTGTAAAGATATGGAATCAAAATGCTTTCACAAGAGATTAAAAACTACAAGAAGAATACAAGACAAAACTTTTGATTTATAGTGGCACATTACATTGTCCAATAGTATTGGCTAATTTGCTTTTTTCTGAATAACCCAATGACATGCAATGACGCATTTTGTTGGGGTCCATCCCACCACCATTATCTGTAATATATTCAAATACATATTTCTTCAATACATAAGTACAAATGACATGGCAATGAAAACTTACCGATAAAAGAGGGGGACATAAAATTATTAAAACTTACAATAAATAAATAAACAAAAACCCCAAAAGCTATTTTATTGGGAAGACACCCTGGTCTCCTACTTGTCTACCTATTTTCTTGCTAGTAATGTTGGCTTATTATCCCCCTCCCCCACCCCCACAAAACAAATAAAGGATAAAGGAAAAGAGGATAAAGGGTAAAGGGGGGGATATCGCCCACGATAATTTGAGACTGGAAAAGCATGTTAGTTCTGTTTCAGATTCAAAATTCTAATAACACTAAAATCTCGCAAACAAACAAAATACCTTCAATTAGTAACATTCTGGTCCCATCTTTCTTATTCACAAGCATGTCTACATTAACATGAGTAGCTCCATTGCAAACCTTCCATCAAGGGATGGAAAACAGATTAGTGGATGTGGTTTTTGTGTGAAAAGCAATGAGAAGGAAAAGTGGGTACCTCATCTAATGAGTTGTCTAATAACTCAGCAAACGCTGCACGCATCAATACAAATATCTTAAAATCCATGTAAAACATCCATGGTAAATTGTTGCACGTTTTATCAAAGTATAACTTCACGAAACTAGCAGAAACCATTGTTGTGTCAAGCATTCTTACCTCCAAGGGCCCACTTATGACTGGTCGCATTAGAATGCAGAAACTTAGGGTGAACCCTAACATGGTCCATGCCACCTACAAACATTTAGAAAATGGTAGAAGGTTAGGGTAAGTGTGAGAAATAACTATTATTAAAGTTAAATAAGGTTGAGCGTGGGAGATAATAATTATTCAAGTTAAATACTACCACAAGAATAGGGAGATCAGTTAAGTGGTCAAAGAACAATTGCAACAGCAGACTCCCAGAACCAAGTTAAACTATCATTTTATTCTAATGGGGGTGGAGAAGGAATGAAACTACCCTCCTCTCTTTTATTTCTTGATTTATTTATATCTTTATCAGTAAATATATAATGGTGAGGGGAATCATAAAATATAATGCAGGATTAACAATATTGGATCTACAAAAAACCAGAGTTGCAAACGTTTAAGTGAGGCCATCTGGGAGAAATTTTAGAGGGTTGGAAAGCAGCTGAGGATGTGTGGCCCTTGACTAGAATAGATTCAATGCCTCTCTTTGAGTTTCTATAACCAGAGAGGTATGTGATTAGCAAGTGGTTACAAAAATGATTTACACCAACCAAGAGCCTTTCTTTACAAAAGTAGATTCCATAAATCCGACAAAAGAGAGTAAAAGCTCGCAATTGTCGCCCCTCTCCTCACCGTTTAAGTTTCTTCTTACAATAACTTTCCACTAACCAGTACTTTCCTCTAATGCTTCAAAATCCGAAAAAATCTTTTTTACATGAGATTTAAAAACTTCAAGGAAATAATGCTGCCAACGGTTGAGACACCCATGGATCATGCCAAAAATAAGTTTCCTCTAAAATTTGAGAGAGAGAGAGAGACTTCTCCAACCTTTTTAAGTGAACCCCTGAAGGGTCAAGGGAAATCCTTGAAAAAACTTCCTCTGGGAGGGAGTAGCAGAAGAATTGAAAAGTCGCCTCATTAATTGGCAAGCAGTCAAGCTACCGATCAAAAATAGGGTCTTGGAGTGGGAAATCTCAAAGAAAAAAACTTCGGGCTGTTGTCCAAATGGCTCTAGAGATTCCCACTAGGAAAAAGAAGCTTGTGGCACAAAATCATTGTCGGGAAATCTGGTGAGGAAGCAGGACGATGGCTCTCTACTGCAAAAGAAAGGGTAAACTAAAGTATGCCCTTGGAGATTCATAACCAAGCAAAAATAATGGTTTGAAAAGTTCTATTTTTTTAAGTTGGGCACAGAAAACAGAATAAGATTCCGGGGGGATTTTTTGGTGAGTGAACTTAACCTTCCAAACTGGTTTCTGAGGCTATATAGACTCGTTGAGAATCAGAACATAAAATCAAGGAGATGTGGGACCAACAAATCTGAGGTGGAAATTAAATTTAGAAGAAAGCTTATGGAAGCAGAAATAGAAGATTGGATTCGTCTAAATAGCATCCTTGAAAGAGTAAAGCAAAAATTCAGAGATCTTCTCTAGCAAATCAGCGGCAAAATCCTTGGCAAAAATAGCAGATAATTTCCCACAAAGCTATCCAAAGAAGTTCGGGCCAGCAAAAGTCCGACTTCCTTTGGTCAATTTAGTGGAGCGGAACCAACACCAGCAACAAGGTACAAAGGGCTCATCCAAACATCTATTTGCCCCCTAATTGGTGCATTTTATCTGTGCATGCACCCAACTGGTGAACTATTGCATTGCACACCCTTTCAGAAGTGGCTACTTGGACACACCTCCTAGTTGACTTTGCTCTTTCTGGGATAGGGTAGCTTTTTCAGTTTCAAAATGTAGCTCTCTTTATAATTCTTTTCGTAATAATCCAACCAATGTTATTTTTGCCAACTGAGTGCATTCTCGTGATAGTATTGGCTCTTTTGAGGACTTCTTGTCCACTATTTTTTATCCTTTCTAATTATTAATAAAAGGTGTTTCTTTTCAATAATAATAAGAATAAGGGATTGAACAAGGGACTCTGGCCATGCTATTTCCCTGACTTTACGCCTTAACAGCCAACAAAGAAGGCCAAATCAAGGACCAACAGTCCAGCACCACCAAGTCTTGGGATTATAATCTCCGCTGGCCACTTGAAGATGAGGAGCTTGAAGATTGGAAGCGTCACTCACTCATCTTAAACAAGTATACGCTCACTCCCGGTCTGGCCACTCGATGCCTCCAAAATTTTCTCCGCAAGCTCTGTCTTCAGCTTGTTAACCTCCTCCAACAACCAACTGCTGGTCCCCCTCTACCACGATCTGGAAAGAGAAGTACCCCAAGAAGGTGAAGATTTTTTTGCTGGGAACTCAGCCACTGTGCCATCAACACGCAAGATCGGGTTCAAAAAAGGATTCCCCGCATCACTTTATCCCCAAGCTGCTCCCACTTTTGTTTTAAAGCATCAAAAGCACGACACCTCTTCATTACCTGCCTCTTTGCCTCCACCTTTTGGAATCAAATTCTACAGGCTTTTGGATGGGAAACAGCCTTACACAACAACCCCAGCAGATTCCTGGACATTCTATTTGGCGGGCCATCCCTTTAGGAATGAAGGAGCTACTCTATGGGTTCAAATTATTAGGGCATTTCTATGGAGTTTGTGGTTGGAAAGGAACAGCACGATCTTCAACTCCTCTTCTTTACCTTTTGAGGCTTTTTTTATAGAGTTATTGTATTAGCTTTAGGATGGTATAAATGCTTCTGCTCTCCTTTCAATAATTACACACTAAACAACCTTGCCACAAATTGGAAGGCGTTTTTGTAACTTGCCCTTGTGGCATTTTGTATATTTCATATCATCAATGAAATACTCGTTTCTTACGGCAACAAAAAAAAAAAAAAAAAACATGTCCTGTCCTGTATGTAGTGAAGAAAAAAGGGTACTCTGAACAGAAGAAGGCCTCAAACAAGTAGGGATCTGAACCACTTTTCTTTAGGAACAATATGTACATTAATTACCAAAAGAACACAAACTCTGAAAACAATCTATTCTCCCAAAAACCAAAAGGAGTCACAGAACTCTACAATTGGCGCAGGAGCATAATTCAAAAGTTCTCATCCAAACTCCAAGCATCTCCAAGAAGCTAGAGAACAGAACACCCAGATGAAGGGTATAAATTAGAAATTATTTTGAAAAATATAGTTTATTGTAGTTCCTAATTAGTATAGTTCTAGATTAATAGCTTGTGTTATTTTAACAAATTTTGTTTATTTCCTAGTTTTAGTTTCTTCATTTTGTAAGGCTACTAAAAAAAATGGTGCCCTAAGATGTAATTAGAAATTATTTATAAAAAATTAGTTTATTATAGTTAACAAAATGGAGTAGTTTTTAGATTAGTGGTTAGCGCTACTTCACTCATTTGGTTTATTTGCTAGTTTCTTTTTTTTTTTTTTCGGGGACTTTTAAGTAATACAAATATTTGAGTTCTCTTTAATGGAGGTTTCTCTAGTCTTTGGATTAATTTCCTGTTTTTATGGATTTCTTTTAATTGTGTCTTGAAATCCGTTACATCATTGGTATCAAATCTCTCAGTTGTTCTTGGAAAGGTACAGAGCCATGAACCACGATCAGAAATGCCAATATCAACAGTGGAGTGTCTATCAATGATTGTCTTCTCCATCCAGGTTTTACAGAAACCATCTACCCATCCGGGTCACCAATCATTTTCATATTCGTCACTTTATTTACCCCTACATTTCAACCCCATCTACGATCATGCTCCTTTCAAATTAAGCTCTTAACTAGATTTATTCTATAAGATACAAGGTGAAAACAACACCATGGTCAATCAATTCAAAAAGATAACAACGCCACCAACCCATCAATTCAAAAGGTAACTACAGAATTTTCAGTAATGGATTTTCATTTTCATATTCGTCACTTTAGAGAACTTTTACCAATATGAATATTTGAGCTCTATTTCAATGGAGGTTTCTCTGGTCTTTGAATTGATTTCTCAGTTCTAATAGATTTATTTACATCGACTTAAGATTTGCTTCATCATACCCATAAACAACAAAATTTTATTACCATATATATGAATGCCTTAGTCCTAAGTATTGGCAAATCGGAACAATGATTATTCCATAAAAGATCAAACTCTCCTTTCTAGATAATGCCATAGAGTTTGGAATCTCGGGGAATATAAACTTATCAGGGAAAACAAGAATAATGAAATGTTTTCGGCCATGGAAATTCCTGATTACATTTGAGAATCAAATAGAAATAGCATTCTGAATGCACAAAAGTTTGCTAAATTTTAGATTTATCTTCAGAGTTCGGAATGAAGGTACTAAATGTGAGAATGCATGGTACGATGACATACCCGACGATGAGTCCCAATTACCGCAAGGAGCTCCTTCATAATCTCCTGCCTTCCAGAATTGCTTGCAGGCAGAACCATTTGCCTTCGAAGTCAGAGGTTCACTCGACTCTTGTCCAGTACCCGCCTCTTCTGACGGGGGCAATTGAACTGCCAGGGAATGCGTTTCGTCCAACAGAGCGGGCGGAAGAAAACCTAGAGGCAAAACGACCTCCAACTCGTTCAGCCTTCTCTTCTTCAAAAACCCTCCATCAACGCCGTTCGAGAGTCCAACGCTTCTCGTAACTCCTCCTAAAATTCCGTCGACAACTTCCTGCTCCGAATCTTCGGAATTCGACTCGCTGTCACTACTGAGATCAATAAACGAGGGAAACACATTTGATGCTTCGTGATTTTTGCTGGTTCCTTCCACACGTAAAGGTTCTACAAGTTCCTCCTTAACACGAGCGTCCATGGGTCCGTACAGAGTCGGACAAAAGACCAATGCCTTCGCAGAGATTTCAGAGACGGATGTGTCAATTTAGAACAGAGGTTTCCGCGGCGGAAAACGACGGTGTTGGTAAACTGTAGCCGAAGGAAATAGGAGAACTCGTAAAAAAAAATACGATCTCGGACGACGCCTGGTTCGTTAACTTTCCGAATCAATTAAATATTCGGACCCGAAGCCAGAAATCATATCGGCTTCGGCTTCGTCACTTTGCGGCTAGCATGAACCGCTTGGCCCGCCCACGTCGAACTTTTCCTGCTCCCTGACCCTGACCCAGGTGGCACCCGATTTACAATGAGAGAAATTGGAAGAGTAATACCAAATTAATAGGTTTTTGTAAAACTAATCACTACTTTCAATTTTATAAAAAGAGCAAAAATTGAGACTTAAAAGGAAAGATAAAATTAAAAGTCCAATATATAGTCCATAAATATGAAGCAAATGTATACAAATTAAAAGAAAAATTGGGATTTTTTATCCTTCTATAATTTTATTTGGATCTTTTACCACTTTTTTAAAACATTTTATCGGTAACCTCTTCATAACTTATTTTTTACCACATTTTTCACTTTTTACTCTGGTAAAATTATTAAAATATCTTCGTTTTTTAAAAAATCAAAATTCTCCTCATAATGCAAAGAGAGCAAAAAATAGAGAAGGAGATCTACGGTAGAAGAACAATTTTTCAACTTGACTGTTGAACAACTTCCCAAGTTTAAGTTGTTCTTTTACTTTACTCTTTTATCCAAAAAAAATTAGAAAATAAAAAACATATAAAACACATCCGCCAGTGGCCACCCCAAAAATACAATGTTTGTGCTATCTTAGTTTGCGATTGTTCTATACCAACCTCGACTATGCTATCCCGATTCCAGATCATTTTATTCCGAGCGGGGATTATGTAATCCAGAGGATTGCAAATTCGTTTTTTTTTTTTATTATCATGGGTATATGTAATATTCGCCCTCCTTCTAAATTAAATACTAGATATTTATGCAAAATTTTGTCGAAATTGATCGAATCTTGACCTTTTTTTAATTAAATATGGATTTATACAATATCTTGGGTCAAGATTAAATATGATTTTCTTGATTCCTCAAATTTAGAAGTTAAATTTGTTTTCAATTAGTAATTGATTTGAATTCTTAAAATTTAACAGCTAATTTTTTTTTCATATTAGATTAAAAATAAAAAGATGTGTGGTGAGATATTTGTGGAGAAAATCAAAGATTGTGGAGAATTTTACCTTTTTGAAAACATATACATTTTTTATAATTTTACACTTAGATTTCTGATTTTATTTTAATTCCAAATTTACCTCTATTTATTATTTATTTACTTTTTTGAAATATAAAAGATTTAATTTTCACCGTCCTTTAATTATTGTGGGTCCCATATTAATTTTCAATTCAAATTTCTTAATTCACCCCCTTCAAATTGATTTTCTTTATTTACCAATATTATTAATTAAAAAAATATCCAAATCTTAATTATTGTTGGCACAACGTAGCCATTCTTTGGATTTTAATTTTGTTTATTGCTTCAATATTTCAGGTTGGTACTACTGCCGTTCACATTCTTTTATTGTGTTTTTGTTTTAACGAAATCAATTTTGTTATTACAGTTTAGTTATTTCTTGTGTGTTCGAGGTCCAAATGTCTAACTATTATTTTTGTTTGGTGTTATTTATCCTTTAACATAAGATAATTAACGGAAAGCACGTATTGATTGACGTCAATATTGAAAGGAGAAGAAAGTCATCGTTTATCTATATATAGGTATAAATTATGTTCATGTTTTTTTCGTTATTATAAAATATAATCTACTTGTACTATTGAAATCTACTATTTGTATAAGCGCCTCTTAAGTAAGATATAATTTATACCCAAGATGAAATTATCTACATGAAATTTTATAAGACAGGGTATTAAGTATAACATATTAAATATACAATATATTCGTATAACATAGACTAAACTTTATGAGATATAAAATTTATCTGGATGTATTGATTTACATCAGAAAGTCAAGATGTAAATCACTAACGGTATATATACACCAGATTCTTAATTTTAAATCACCATCAGTAAATATACAGATACATAAAACTTGAGATATAATATATATCATACTTTAAACACTATATATATATATATATATATATATATATATATCCCCACATATACATTATTTAAAACAAACGGAATCAGAAATATATACTCGTATAAACCAACTAATCTTTTATGGTAGCAATAATAGATCCAGATTCTTTTTCTATTCAATTAAACAAAAAATAAAAACTATCGGATAATCCAAAATGAATTAATGAAATGCTCATGCAGTCGGAGGTTTCAGAGGAAATCGGAGCCGTCAAAGACGAAATGAAATGTTCAGCGACAAAGAAAATCGGAGCCGCTGGAGACGAAGGGAGACATAGACGATGTCGGAGAAGATGAACGGAGGTTTCAGAGGAAGAAGAAGCCCGACAGAGGAATGAAAGAAAATCGAGGGAGAATAATGGAGGTTACGGAAATTTGGGGGTTATGAGATTTTTCAATTTTGAAAGTGTAATTAGCAAAATTTGAGGGATTTTCTCATAATTTACCAAATTTATATCTTAATAATGATTTAATATTAGGATGAATCTTATGGATATATTAGTTATTTGTGTCATGGATACCTAATTAAGGATTCTATATACTAATCCCTAAAATAAATTACACTAATATAGGCCTTTTTTACTTGATCATAGTTACATCTCGTGCTCTCTTTGACGATACGCTCATTCATTTCATAATATAATATGAACATAATATATTTATTCGTTGTTTCATATCTTTTCACCCACATAGGCGTAGGGAAAAAAAAAGTAAAATATTTTCGGTCCTTATAACCGGCAAGCTAAGGACCTTTCTTGTGCTGACATTTTTTACAACTAAATGCGAAAATGTAAAAATTGAGAATTCAAAATAATAAAAAATAAAATAAAATAAAAACTTTGCACATAAACGTGACTCCGAAGACTCATGTGGCCTAATAACATGTAATTAAATGTCAATATATCATTCTCATCAATGTCTCACTCCCTCCTTTTTCTCTCTTCTCCAATGCCTCATCTCTAATTTTTTTGGATATTTTGTTTTCATTTCAAAAAATCTCTCTTATTATTATTATTTGTATTTACTGCATATTTTTATTATTCAATTTTACTATATCGCCCAATTTTATTGTAAAGGATTTTCCAACTATAGAACTTGGTTGTTCTTGAAGATAATTAGCTTCAGAATTACATCATGGATGTATGGATGTGTGTTTAGATATTGATGTTTTAAAATTATCCTCTCAAATCTCGTTTCTTCCAAAAATAAAATAATATATTTTCATTCTTCCATTTTCTTCTCTCTCCCTCCTCTCCATTAGGGCTTCTTTCTTTCTTCCTCCCAGCCCACTCGTGCCTCTCACTCTCCATCCTAACCGTCATCTCTTCGTTGGCTGTCTCTTCTCTCTCCACTCTCCATCCTGACCCAACGCGATAGTTAATACCAGTAGCCACCCCCTTTCACCCCGTAATCGGACCCAAGTGACTGATGTGCATGTCTACTTGTTACATGTATAGAAAAAGATTTATTTGATAGGATATATAATTAAGTTATTATGCACCGATTTCACAATGTGAATTTTTAATTATTTACATGAAACAAAAATTATGGATCTACCACTCATTTATTTTATAACATAATCATAAACTATTCTTCAAATATCTTGAACAATAGGTAAGTAATATCTTTCATGAGTCAAGTATTTTAGAGGAAAAAAAATTGAGTAAGTCCATTATTCTTTGGATAAAACTTGACTTCTCATTAGTAAGATCGACCATGTTCTTACTACCATTAAATATTTAACAACTCATTATTCACGCCCAATAAAAATCATTGATCTACCACTCATTCATTTTATAACACAATCATAAATTATCCCTCGAATATCAACAAAGGTGTATTGACTTGAACAAGTAAGTAATATCGTCTTTTGTGATAGGGATTCAAATTTTTTCACCCATATAATGGGTAGGAAATTAAACATTCTTATTTAATGACATATTTGATCATTAAAACAGAGAAGTATAAACAATACATATATATATTATAAATGAATGAGGTGTGAAGTTGAAATAGGTCTTTTTTTTTTATTACAAGTTGAGATAGGTCTTGAGTTAAAAGGTATTTTACGGAAAAAAAATTCAACGAGAGCGAGTAATTAAGTCATTATTGATTTTCTAATAAAACCTACCGCTCATTAGTAAGGAGAACCTTGTGTTACCACTATTAGATATATGATAAGTCGGTTATTTTTTAAAAGAAAATTTTGTTTTTCATCTATCTAACTTAGTTGTCAAATTGGCAAGGAAAACATGGAGCTTACTCCGAGCCAAGTTTTATCCTTATTCTTTTGAGTCAAGTCAAGACTCGAAGGTTGGCAACCTACTCAACATTATATTCACGACAATTGTCAATTGCTATAAAGTAAACTCAATTATCGTAAGGGAAACGTGTGATGTGTATATGGATCACCAATCACCATGACCTTTAATTTGTTCCTTTTCCGTACAATACGAAACGTTTTCAACTTTATTTAGTGGAACATAATTATAAAGATACAAATATTAATCCTAGATTGATAGAAAATTAAAACTAAAAATAATGTGGGTAATCAAATATCACATGAATTATAAAATTAAGATTCAATTTAAAATTGAATTGGGCTTAAGAAGGCGAAGTATGACATGAAATTAAAGAAAGAAAGCAACACACACATTGATGGAATATATGAAGTATGAAGTATGAAGATGAAGTTTCCCCATCTTAATTAATTAAATCTGCATCATGGCGTGTTGGAAGATTTCCATGGCGGAAGCCGGAAGGCCGAGAAGAACGTTTATGCTCTTTCTCTGTTTCCCGTGAGACAAAAAAAGAATTACCTCTTTCTCCGGCAACGCCACCGGCCCCGAAAACAGCGGCTCCCCCCACCCGAAGTCCGTCGTGTGGAACCCCAGCCTCGACCAAGTCGTGATCAGCAGAGTCGCCGCCAGCGAAGGCCTCGCCCTCGTCACTTCAAAGTAATCCACCGCCGACCTCATGTACCCGTCCGTTATCATCTCCACCGCCTTCTGCACCAGCCCCACCCCGTATGACACCGGATTCCCCAGCAGCTCCCCCGCGCTGCAGAGCGCGTTCGTCAAAACGATGGCGTTTCCGAAGTACCCTCTCGGCACTGGCGGCTCGAATCTAGGCCGCCCGTCCACCGCGAAGAGGAGCTTCGTCCTCTGGTGAGGCTGCATCCGCAAGGCCTCCGTCCTGGCCCTCCACACCAACCCGGACAGCGCCTCGAACGTGGTGCACCTCTTCAGAGCCCCGTCCTCCAGCGCTCTCCTCTTCACCTCACTCAGCTTCTCCGGGTCGAAACAGAACGACCTGTACTGCATCTCCTCCTCTTCGTACACCTTGCACGTCTCCGACACGTCATCTATCTCCGCAAATTCATGGTGCGGAAACTCGACCAGGGGAGGCTCTCGAGGCTTGAGAATGGTTCTATCAAGAAACGGAGGCACGGCCAGAGGCAGACCCCTCGCAGTTTGGCCCCAGGAGTTGACGAATTCCATGGCCCCAATCCCATCGAACATGCAGTGGTTCAAGCACAGCCCCACGACGAAGCCGCCGCATTGGAACCGGGTGAGCTGTGCGACGAGAGGAGGCGTGTGGAGTATGTTGGTGGCGCCGGGGATGTCGTAGACCAGCTTCCCGAGAGTGTCCGGGTCGGGCTTGGTTATGTCTCCGATTTGTTGGATGGAGCAGTGCGCTTCGGCCTCCACGAAGACAGCGCCCTCGGCGGTGCAGTCCACTATGAGCTTGCGGTCGGAGCTGATGGCGAGGCGCCCGGCAAGGGGGTAGTAATGGACCAGAACCTTGGAGAGAGCGTGTTTGATTACTTGGGCGGCGTCTTGGTTGCCTCTGGAGTCGGATTTGAAGCAGTAAATGGTGCGGACGATGACTGCGATGTTCTGGTCGAGGTTGGAGAGGAAGTAGAGACCGTTTGGGGTTTGGTCTGCGGGAGTGATCAGGGTGGGCTGCTGCTGCGTAACGTGGAGTAGTTGGGATTGAGAATCCTTTTTACAGGAGTCCGCCATCCGATCCGATCCGATCCGATCAAATATTATATTATCTAAAATAATAAACCCAGAATTGGAATGAATTAATTATGGAAAGGGAAAGGGAAAGGGAAATAACAATCATGAGAATAAGATGGAGGCAGGATCATGGAATGAGAATGGTGGTAGTGTTGAAATTAAGAAGACATGAGTCATGTGATTACCTGAAAATGCAGAAGCAGTATCAATGGGCCAATGGCAGTACGTACGGTGTGGTTTGGGAAGAATAATGGGAGAAGATTGAGAATATATAATATAAAGAGTAAGAGAGAGGGTGGTGGTTGGGGCGTTGTGCCTACTGCCTAATTCGAGTGGGAGTCGTACACAATCTGCTTTTGTTTGGGTTTGTTAGCGAGGGAGTGACTCGGGTCGGGTCGGCTTGTGTTTACACCGGACTAGATCCAGTTGGGTTTGGTTTGGTGACTGGTGAGAGTTGGCGTCCCACCTTGGACGACCTTCTGATCATCTTCTTCCACTTCTCCCCAATTTCATCTATTTTATTTTCTAAAATAATTTTGACAAAACAAGAATACGAAAAGTTAAAATATTAAAAAAGTTCAAATATTTCTTGAAAGATAAATAAAGCACAACGAGTTTACTGTTTTCAGCTAATGTTGGCTATTTATAAATGACAATAATGTTATCTGAAATCTGATCGATTTGGAGCAACACATTTTTTATACCACTAATATTTTAGCATGTACTTTCCAGGTTATATATTTATTTTTTCTATCCTAATAAATATATATATAGGGTCTTAGTAAGTGACACTATTTTTTTAAGTGGTTTGTGGGGTTGTTTTTTATGCGTTAAAGGTAGTTTAGATTCTGTTTAATAATTATTTTGTCTTTTTAACTTTTTTTAAAATTAAACATACAACTACTGTTTTCACCTGCTTATTTATTTGTTTTGTTATCAACATTTTAAATCATTTCAAAATCTAGACCAAATTTTGAGAATTAACAGAAATTGCTTTCAAAAACTTTTTTTTTTTAATAAAATTTTGGCTAAAAATTCAAATATGAAAAAACATGATAAACAAATAGTTACGGAACAAAGCCATAGATTTTTGTTTTCAAGAAGATGAATGGATAGTTTTGAGTTTCTTTTTTCAATAACGAACGTGGTGTAGAAACTAATGACGTTGATTTTATTTTATATTTGATATAAAATAATTACTTTTAAATATAATATATTATTAAAATAAATAATATCATATTTACAATGTGGAAAGACTCATTACTAATGTCCATATCTCATCATTAAGTCTTTATTTCATCCAGCCAACGTAAACGTAAACTTAGTTCAGTAATAACTGATACCTATCTTTATCAAAGAAGTCACGAGTTCAAATTCTCCCATCCCACTAGTTTGTTACACTAAAAGAGAAGTATTTATTTCACCTATTAAAATATTTGTAAAAATACGTGTAACATGAATATATGAGTACATAAGGGTCGTGTTGAAAGCAGAGTAAACAATATCATACTATTTTTTAGATATTTCGAGATAGTAATACTTAAAACTGTCTACATATAGTAAAAGGTGAAAAAATAGCTAAATAGCATATACCTCCAACAGGTTGTGAGTTCGAATCCCTTCCCCAACATATTGTACTAAAAAAAGGTGAAAAAATGGGGTCATGTTTGTTGGGTGTTGTTGAAACATAGCATTGCATCCTGCCCGTGAGGGCTTGTCCTTTGATCTGTATAGGTGAGACAAGATCGAGTAACTCACAATTTTTAGATTGGAGTCATAGGTCACTGTGCACGATCTATAGAAAATTTGAAATTCTTATATTAAGTTTTTTTCTTTTATATGCGGGTGAGTCTCTCAAAACTTAAAATTGAAGGGATTAGTGATAGTTATTTTTAATTTTTTGAGTTATGACCAAGATGGTGATAGCATATTCGAATCAACTGGATGACGGAACCAACCAAGACCTCTAATTATGATATTAAATGTGCTAATCAATTTGACAACTTCACAATCACAATTTTTTTCAGTACAACATGTAGAGGTTGGAGATTGAACTCACAACCTCTTAGTTAGAGATATATGTCAATTGACACTAAACTATGTTCGCTTTAGCTCACAATCACAATTACGTTAAGTTAATTAGACAACTAAAAAAAGTGAGTCACAACCATCACGAGTCAGGCGATAAAGCAACAGTCACCAAATTTTATAAATAATTATTTACTATTTTTCAGAACGGACTTGGCTCTTATAAACTATTATTATTAGAAAACTTATCCTACAAATTAGAGTTTAGAGCCACTTCACCCATATTTTATAAACTAAAAAATATGTTAACGTTGATGATGGGATTCATTCAACGTTTCTAGTCAACAAGATTAGATGAAGTTGGTATAACGAGTAACACCTATGCTAAAGTAAAAAAGAAAAAAATAATAAAAAAGAGTACCACCTATGCTTATGCATAACGTCAAGGAACATATGTATTAACATCTATTTAATGATGATCATCAAGTGCAACCTTGGCTTTCTACTAATGGATGCTTACTTAAGCATAAATAGGAATTCGCTATAATCAGATTTGCAATCTAATAATTTAAACTTGTAAGATTGATATGCTGTAATCCAGTGACTACTTGTCTAGGGAGAGCTAAAATACAATTAGTTCGAGGGGGAAGGGGAAAAAATGGGACTAAGCCAACAAGAAGTTACCATACAAAAATGTTAAATCTATATGGTACATTATACAGACCATGCCAAACATATATCTAGACACATCTACTGAAACAATCATACAAACTGCTGTTGGAGATCATGGAGAGGGTGATCATTCAGAAAGCATCCTGTGATTTTCTGCCAGGGATATGAAAAATTAAGCGCCCATTAAACAAGCTTAAGCTAAGCATCCTCATCCTTATCCGTATCATCACTAGCCCCACCACCCTCATCAGCTTCCTCTTCTTCATCACTCATGTTATTGATCACATCTGTGATAATATCCTTCACCTCTGCTTTTCTGTGCATTAAATCCACACCAAAGTGGGTACCTAAGACAAAGCAGTTGTAAAGTCAGCAAGAGCAACAGGCAATTTCTTTCATGAATATGAATATGCAACAAGTTGTGTGCGCATATGAACGTAACATGGCAAAACATACCAAGTTGCCTGAGAATGTCGGACAAAGTTGCCTGCACGTGACGGATATAGGAAGGTAAGAATAAATAATAGCGTAACTTCTAACCATCCATAACCACTCCCATCCAACCAGTTATGTACTTACAGTATTGAAATCAACTTGCTTCAGAATATTAACTACAACTTCATGCATCTCCTCTCTGCTGGGTTCTTTTTTAGCTTTCTTGCTATTTTTCCCCTTGCCTAGTATCATAGAAAGAAAGCCATTAACCAACTTCCATTTCTTTCCAGAAAAACAAAATCTTGCTACAATCAAAAAGAGCCCAGGGAATTGTGAAAAACAAAAGTCGTCAATATTACAATCCTGATAAAACAAAGACTTTCTTTTCTTAGCTGTCTTTATCTCTATCCAACATAGCCTAGTACTATACCAACTCCCATGTAACTGGAAATAAAAAATTATATCCTAGAGGCCAAAGGAATTGTGACCCTCTGTGCTGTACAATTTTTGTATGAGCAAATAAATCCTTAGATCTTGCAATTAAAGCATTATACTCAATAGGGTTCGTGCCTTTTTGCAAGAGAATAATAAATTCCAAATTTCAAAATCATATAAAAATTCTATAACCCAGATCCCCAACCACGAACTTTAAGTAAGAAATGATTAGTATACAGGCTTTTATGTTGTTCAGAACTAGAAATGATGATGTCACCCCCCACCCCCCAAAAAAAACTTCATTCAAAACTATAGATTTTGAACTGAATGGCAACAAATAAAAGAGAAGTGATTAGTAGATAGGGATTTTACCTTGTTCTTCAGCCAAAACCTTTGCAGGGACTATGCTAGTTTGTTTCTTGCCCGAAGATTTTTCCTTTACTGGCTTCTTCTCCTCAACCTTTTGCTTTTTTGACGTGCCCTTTGACTTTGATGGTGAGCCAGTAGACTTGACAGCATCACCTTTGTTTGAAATTGAATCAGACGATTTCTTTGTTGATTTTGCAGCACCTTTAGAAGATTTTACAGTAGCTTTCTTTGTAGATGAAGCTTTTTCTGCAGATTTAGACCCAGAATCATCTTTTCCAGCCTTCTTAGATGACCTCTTGGGACTAGACAATTTCTCTGGCGTCTTATCATCTTCATCTGATATATCTTTTTCATCAATGTCTTCTTTCCATGCTGTCACATCATCATCATCATCATTATCATGAGAACCATCCTTCTCGTTTGAAGTTTCAACTTTATCATCCTCTTCTTCCTCAACTTCAGATGTGTGTTTTCTCTTCTTTGTAGGCTGAGATTTTTGTTTCTGGAGGAAAAAATAAGAAACAGTTTGTCAATTAAATTCCAGCAACACAAAGGTCAGAAACCAACTAGCAGGCATGCACAATAGCATTTTCAATGAGAGAGAGCCTTAGACCACCGCATCTTAAGAAACGCAGACATCTTTATTTAGTCATGGTACTGCAAAGTGCAAACCACCCCATTTAGAATTTAAAAATAGAAGCCAATCCCTTCGTTGACTAATGTGTGCAGCTGATATCAGATTCTGTGTTTTATGAAACCTGAGTTTTACCTTCATTCCATTTTATGATTTACATGCAATCCCCACTGAAATATTTTACATTTTTCTATTCACAAACAGGTTATCTTGGACCCATTAACTAACTGCAATTCTCATTTGCATGTTAGAAAGCAGATTTTAATAAAGAAAACAACGTCAACAAAGTCATGCATTTGAATCAGAACACAGTTCAGGATAAAGTGAACTACTAATCAACTTGTGGATATTTGTAATCTATCTCAATGCCATAAAAGTGTCTCCAAACAAAACCACTAAATACAAAAGAATACCTTGGCAGACACTTCTGCAGATTCTCCAGAACCAACTATCTTGCCTGAACTCACCCTCCTCCGCTTTTTGCCTTTCTGAAATGCAGATAGAAAACAAGTTCTGAAATGTCTAAAAATTAATGATACTCAATACAACAATGATTAAATAAAACCTGCTCCTTGTCAGCCAGCAAAACATCAGTTGTAGCATGTGGTGACTCCAAAAATTCTAATAACTTTGCTGAGACTTCCTCCTGAAGACATAGGACTATAGAAGTCAGTTTGAGACAGAACAAATAAATCCAACACATGCTACAGATATTGGCTCATAAGTTCTTACCTTCTTTACACTAGTTTTGTTTATTGGGATATTTAACACGTCACAAAAATCCACCAATTTTTCTTTAACACACTTCTCGAGCTTATCCTTTACCTTTGACCTTTGTTTTTCTTGCTGAGAACACATGAACCAATAGGTAAATACATATACAGCTGCAAAATTAGAAATCAATACTACATTTTCAATTTATTTGAGGTCATATTACAACTCCGTTCAATACATATTATGTAATTATTTGAGGCTGTTTCTAATAATAAAGACAGTAAAAGTTAGATAATGAAATACCTCACTCTCAACCCAAACATAACCCGAAAACTGGCTAATATTCCTCTTCAAGGTTTGAGCCTACATAAAAGAGGCATTCCAATGTACATAAAAAGATTACTACAAGATATCCAAGAAATAAAGATAGTACAAATAATTATTGTCAGTTGAAAAATGAAATATTGACAACTAAAAAATAGCCACACAAAAAAAAAAAAAAAAAAAAAAAAAATCTTCTGGTCACCTTAGCTTTTTTTCCAAATAGAATTGTGTGGAGGACATGCAGATTGTCATCAGCTTTTCTCTTCGACAGTTTGAAAGCCACTACAAAGGTTTTCATTGTTAGCTAAATTGAATAGGTATTTAAAAAATCAAAGCAGGTCTACAAGAGTAATTCAAGACAGCATTAGTTTTGAAGTCCTGCACATCAATATGCAATTCACTCTAAGCAAGACAGATTATTACAAAATCAGACTCAGGCACAGTAAGACTGGTAAATCACAAATACAAATAATAGATGAACCAGTGCGCCATTTTAAGCATACAAAATACAAAACGCTTGGAACTGAACAAAAGCCTAGAAACACTGCAGACAACACATTTCATTTTAATATGACATCTTAAATTCATCCTCAAAATTAAACTAACAATTCAACTCAACTGGCATTGAGATAGCACTATAGCAGATGTCCATCTACATATATTAGATCATAAAAATTGGCTTTTGGCTGTGGGGTATATGAGAAACTCATGCCAGTGGTAACAATTTTCTCTTTTGATCGCTATAGTATCAAGGTACTCGATTAGTTTACCTTTACACAACTTGACCAATATAGCTGTCACAAAACCACTATCTAACTACACTACTATATCTAATGCATGGAAACTCCTATGATACTAGCAAGCTTCGTGGCTACCAAGACTTAACCAGTGGTCTTTCAAAAAATTGAATATTACTATTTGTCCAACCTGTGGTGGCTAATCGTTACAATTTCAAATTTCTAAGTACTTTCACCTCTGCAAACAACTTTTACATTAACAAGCCTACTCATGAAATATCCTATAATCTATTATTTAGATGTGCTGCTTTAGCAGTATCACAACTGAAAATCAAACTTTGGGCAATATGAGATAAGAGCTGAGGTAAACAGCAGAATTCAGTTCAACAGGCAGAATAATTTAATGATTAAATGAATAAGAAAAACACGAACCAGAATTAAAAATAGAGTAAGAGAATGTTAAATATAATAGCATATGTCCACCTGCACTGGACTGTGGAGCAGATTAACAGACAGCATGAAAAAGGTAAAATGAAAAATTTGGCAAAAGCATTGGCCACAACAAGGACTAGATGAAGAAGCGACAATTGACATATTCATGATTATGAGAGCGGCAAGCAACATGAATAGCCCACGTCAAATACTAAAGAAAGAAGAGCATTTATCCAGATTCGAAAGGAAAACATTACATGAAAATCTAAACATACCATTTGGAATATCCTTGAGCTTAGTACCGGGGCCCTGAGACACAAGAAGCACAGTTTCAAGAAAAAAGTTACTCTGGACATCAAGAAAACATACAAAGAACCACCAACCTACCTTCTCAATTGATATACCTTTGCTTGCAGAAGACCTCACCAACCTGCCTGGCGATGTCACGGAAAACCGCTCGACAGTCTTTCTCTCCCTAGTTGGCCGCTCAATGGATGGCGTGAGCGGCTCCTTCAAACTATAATCTTTTTTGCCTTTCTTCTCTGCAGAATCTTTCCTTGATTTCACAGACGCCCTTCTATCCTTCTTTGCATCTCCCTTCGGTCCCTTCTTCGCTTCCTCGCTTCCTTCGGGTTCACCTGCGCTTTCACCTTCGCCTTCACTTTCAGCATCGTTATCTCCTTCGTCTTCCTCATCTACGCTGGCTTCGTTGGATTCGTCCTTTGCAACTGTGCCCTGCTCCTCAGCCACTTCTTGAATTTCTGGCCCGCCTTTCTGCTCCGCCTCCTCCTTACTCTTCTCGGCTTTAGCATCACCATTTCCCTCTTCGGGATCGCCTTCTGCACTACCAACTTTTTTCTCGGCTACTTCCTGGTTTCCTAAGTCGGTCTCTTCTTTTCCCGGTTCCTGGCCTTCGGAAGTATCTTCTTCTGTACCATCTTGCTTTTCTTCGAGCTCCTTATTCTCCTCGACAGGAGCTTCGTCCTCTGCTTTCTTGTCTTCTAGGTTTTCAGACGCCATAGAAATCGCAAACAAGACAAAAGCTCGCAATTATTGGAACAGGAGTAGAAAACACAAACTGTGGAAGGTGGAATACAGGGAATTGGAGAGAAACCCTAGAAAGAGTATGGGGAAAGAATGGAATTAGTAGCAGAGTTGGGAGTTTTGGAGTGAAAGTGCGTAGAAGCAGAGATGGGATCGGGAATTTGGTTTCTTTAGGAGTGGCAAATGAAATCCAAGTAGGGCGCGGTGAGGGTGAGAAGAAGGCGGGGTTTCAAAATTTTGATGCCAAAAACAAAAATGTTAGCGGGCTCGCGCTCTGCTTTTGGGTTTTTATCCCTCTGCTTCTTTCCCGGCAATCACACCCCCACCCTCCGCACCAATTTACTTTCTTTTCTTTTCTTTTTTTATTTTTATCAAAAAACAAACAGGCGTATTTCTCTTTCCCGAGATGAGCACAATCCGATATATCTGCGTTAGCCACGTGTATACTTCACGTTTCCCCATAAATTATTACATTTTTAATTGACGCTAGTAAGTCGGAGCCACATCTTATGGCTCTAATTATGTAATTAGCTATCTTTTTTTTTATATATTTTAAAATGACTTATTCGCTTTAATACCTTCGGTTATTTTCAAAAAATGCTATAATTAAAATATTGTAAGTTTTAAATTTTTAATTAACTATTCATAAATAATATGCTATAAAAATAGCAAGCATAAAATACTCTGATTTGATTTTTGAAGGTAAAGATAACTTAGTGAAAATAACTACCAACACTTCAATGTTTAAATTATAATATAAATTTATGAGGATACAGGAAATTAATGACTTGGAGGAATGGTGTACCTTAAATGATTATGGTCTTTTTTATTTTTAGACATGTGGAGTGACAAATACTAAGATGATGTTTCTTTCACTCTGTTAAGCATTACATGACTTGTGTGTGTCTTATTAATATAATCGACAAACAGGTATAAAAACTCTCACTAGTAAAGCTCTTCGCATCATAAACTTGATATAGTGAGTCTCATTCGAACACGTAGAAAGGCTCCATAATTTGATAACTTGCAAAGTAAACACTTCGAACATGCTCTCAAAATCAATAATTATTGGTTTTCAGCCGTGGAGTATAAGGATGTATTATATTTCTTAATGTTGTTTAGTATCGTATAATTTATTAAAATAAAATAAATTGGGGAATTGGACGTCTCGAAGAGGAAAAAAACCGCCAATTCAAAGGCACTGTAAATCCCACAGGCTAGAAGAAAAATGAAAATAAAAACATTCCGAAGATAAACAAGCACAATCTAGTTTTTTTAAATAAACTTTCAATATTGATACAGTCCCATCGAGTGACATTTCCATTTTCGGCTATTAGTTTCATGTTTTTCTTTATAACAAAAACCAATCAGGTTTAATAATTACCTTCAGTGTTTTATTTTCTAAAAAACAAAAAATCAAATATATTTGATAACTTCCTTATGTTTTGTGTTTTTCTATAAAACGGAAACCATGACAAATTATTTGTTTTGTCGCAATCGATGAAAATTAAATTCAAAATCACGTGGAAGAGAGCCCAACGAGTAAAGGAAGTCAGACGATTGTGGGCTCAACTAGAGTCCATTAACAAAGCCCGCAATAAGTGCTACCAGCCAGAGCCAGGTCAGTACATAATTGGACGGTGATATAATTACGTCAACGGCAGGTAACGTACAACGTTTGTTTGAAATTCTCTCTTATGTCGCAGTAATACTAATAACTACGTCGGACTCGATTAAGCTCACCGCGCGGTTCGCGATGGACACCTCACAGCGGGAACCCAGTTATAGACGAGTTCCAGATGAACCAGAGCTCGACCTCTACACCATTCCAAGTCACTCTAGTAAGTGTCTCTCCCCCTTCCTTTTCATTCTTTCCATTTTCCGTCCAATACCCTAACCCTAGAAACCGCCCAAATCCTCTCCCGTCGAGGCTCGTTTTGGGAATCGAAGAAAGAAAGAACGGGAATTTGTATGATTTGTGTCGGGTTGTACAGACAGGAAAGTCGTTTAAAATAATATTGAATGTTCATTTGATTGTTCTTCCTCAGGTTGGTTTTCGTGGGATGAAATTCACGAAACGGAGAAATCGGCTTTGAAGGATTTTTTTGATGGAAGCTCAATATCAAGGACACCGCGAATATATAAAGAATATAGGGATTTTATTATCAATAAGTACAGAGAAGAGCCTTCGAGCAGGCTTACGTTCACCGAGGTTCGAAAGTCTTTGGTGGGGGATGTTAATTTGCTTCATAAGGTGTTTGTTTTCTTGGAGACGTGGGGGTTAATCAACTTTGGCGCAACTTCGGATGGCGATAATTTGGCGGAGGTGGAAGATGGAGAGAGTTCTACAATTAAGATTGAAGAGGGGGTCCCAAATGGGATTCGTGTGGGAGCAATGCCGAATTCGGTCAAACCAATTTCAGCACCACCTGTTATGGAAGACAGTGCGCTTGTTAATGGGATTGGGTTTAGATTGCCGCCTTTGGCTTCTTATTCAGATGTCTTCAGTGACTTGTTGAAACAGAAGAATTTTGTGTGTGGGAATTGTGGCCAGCATTGTGATTCTAGATATCATCAATGCGCCAAGGTACTTTCATGTTATCATGTGAATGAATAATTCACAACATATCTATTTACAAATCTCATTTCAATCATTCCACAACTTGATTTTGATGAGTATCTAACTCTAGTCTTCATGTACGCAGGATGGCTATTTAATTTGTGTAAATTGCTTCAATAATGGAAATTATGGGGAGCAGAGGCATTTGGAAGATTTTGAGTTGAAGTCCAACGAGCCCATTGAAGACAATGGTAATACTGGAGCCGTGTGGACTGAGGCAGAAACTCTGCTTCTTTTGGAATCCGTTTTGAAGCATGGAGATGACTGGGAGCTTGTTGCTCAAAATATCCAAACCAAGACTAAACTAGATTGTATACTGAAGCTCCTTGAGTTGCCTTATGGGAACTTCATGTTATGTGTTGAAGCACAAAGGAATGATGTTAATGGCCCCAGTAACAATGTCAGTAGTGAAAAAGAAAGTAGACTCTCTCCACCCAATAATCAGGAGACTGTCGGAAGTGAAGATCAATGTACCAAGGACATGAATGAGGACGATGATGATAAGAACCAAAACCAAGGTCCTTCCAAGAGACAGTGTATAGCTGCGGTTCCAGATACGAGTAGTTCTCTAATGACACAGGTAGGATTTATGTAGCATGTGTTATTAGCTATCCTTTCGAACAAATACATTTTAAAGAACTCCATTCTTTGTATATAAACAATTTTCATTTGCTATTAGGTAGCTTTGATGTCAAGCATGGTTGGACCACATATTATGGCAGCAGCTGCTACTGCTTCTGTTACTGCACTTCGTGATGAAAACTTATATCCAAAAGAAACCTTTGATGGTGAAGAGTTTTTTGCACCTAATGGATTTTGTCCTGCAGCTTCCGCCACATCAAATCATGAGGCTGAGAGGTTAGAATTATTTGTTTCTACTTCTCATGCTCTGCCAATTAAATTTTTGACGTTGGAGACGAATTTATTTTTAACTTTCTTCCTTAGAATTCTCAATAATGAAGATCCACTGGCAAAGGAAAGGCCCGCTCAGTCAGGTACTTGGTACAAACTCGAACATACGGTGGATTATGCATATTTTTGTATGTTGTCGGACCATGATTTCATATAGTAGAAAAACTACTTGTCTGCAGTAATGAAATTCTGCTGCCAACTGTCTCGCTTCTTGGTCTATCCCCTGCCGAACAAATAGGATTGTTTGCTTTGTTGATGTGGATTAATTAGGTGTCAATATTAGCTTCATTTTTAACTATTATGGTTTAGTCCAGTGGGACCAATATAAATAATAAATGGCTTAGAGGAAATGAGCTCAAACCATGGTGTGTCCACTTACCTAGGATTTAATATCCTACAAAAGTTACATTGACAAACAAATGTAGTTTGGGTTAAGCGGTCGTCTCAATGCAAGTTGGCCCTGACACGCACTAGCTTCACTTTTTGTTTTATGGTTATAAGCATTTTGGGTCGTAATTTTTCTCGCCTTTTAACCTTTGCTATCTGTTCTTTCCTTTTAGGTGATACAATGTCCGTGGACAAAGATGACATACCTTTAATCTTACGAATTAGAGCTGCAATTGCAACAGCACTTGGCGCCGCTGCTGCACATGCAAAATTACTTGCTGATCAAGAAGAGAGAGAAATTGAATATTTATTGGCGATCATGATGGAAACACAGGTTAACCATTCTCTGAACTACATACTCCTATTAGTCTGTGGATCAAAACTTTAAAGTTCCAGTTGAGCATCGTCATTGGTCGCCAAGTGATTACTGTTTATTTGTTGTTTAATTAATTGTCAATAGATGAAAAAGTTACAACGCAAAATTAAGCATTTTGAAGATCTCGAGCTGATTATGGAAGCAGAATACCCTGTGATCGAGGAGCTCGAAGATAAACTGTTGACGGAGCGGGTTAGTGTCTTGCAATCCGCATTTAATCTTGGTATATCTCGGTGGAAGGATCATCCTTCTGTGAGATCTTGACAAGAATTCATGTATTTATACATAGTCTGTTTCAAATGGTGTTACTCAACGCAATCAGCAATGTAGAAAGGGAAAATATTAAGGGTTGTATCTTAACTCATGCGAAACTTCCTTCCATGCCTGATATCTGGTGATGTGATAGAATTCGGCTTGCTAACTAAGATATGGATATTTACAAGGTCACGTTGATAACCACAGTTTTATATCAATTGCCTAACAGTTCTTTTTAGATGAACTATTCACTTTTCATCCCAAGGTGTCTTTCTATTTAAGGTTGCAAGAATAGAAACAAGATTTGAAAAATCACGGTGGAAGAACCATTGCCTTTGAAAGACATTTCGACATGATCTCGATGTTAAATCGTATCTACGCCGGTTGCTTTTCAAAAAACACCCTATCTGGACGTGCACCCCTTGAGATTATTAGAATTGACAATAGCTTGGACAAGAGAAACAAAAATAAGGAGGAAGAAAGTTCTTCAAATATGTTTCAAATTTTGGATCTAGACCTGGTTTTGGAAGAAGAAAAACAAAATGTTGAAGAAGTAAAAATCACTTGTGTTGTGGACGTGGTTCGATTAGGAATCGTTGTACCATCGTTCTTACCAAAGCTTATCTAATTTTACTAAATATATTACAATTATAATTTGTTTGTAATAAACAAGTGATGATGTTCCTTCAAAAAAAAAAAAAAACTAGTGACGATGAATCAATGTTGCAAATTGCAATGCAAAGCAGAGAGAGGCTTGGTAAACTGTTTATTTACTGAAATGGTAAGTGAGTCGCCAATAGAGAATAGAATAACGGCATACAGGTCTTTCTTTCAGTCTCCTGCCCAAAACTGTACGGACAAATTGGAGGGAAGAAGGAATTCGAAGGCCCTAATTTCTTACTGAAGCAACAATGCCCAGAAGGCGCCTACGACTGAGCTGGTCTTCCGACGAAGCGGAAGACCAAGAAAACGAAGACTACGAACGCGGCCCTCAATGCCCCGATTCCTCCACCGCCTCTCTTCAGCCTCTCATTCTCGACAATCTCAACTCTAATTTTAATCCCAATGTCTCTGAGCCAGTCCAACTTTCCGACGACGACGAACAAGATTTCATCGACGTCTCCGACCATCTCTCGCCTCCTTCTCCGGATTCCGACCACTCCCTCCGCCACTCGCCTGAGGCGAATCCGCTTAGTTATCGCGTCGCTTCCAGCGAGTCATCGTGTCCTGTAACCGACTTCCTTCGTAGACTTGGTTTGAGCTTGAAGAGAGAGTGGTTGGATGCTTGTACCCGTGCCCTAGAAGGGTCTATACCAGGCTTTTTGAGCCTCAACCCGACGGAGAAAGGGAAGCTGTGTTTCGAGCAGTTTTTAGTTTCTGATATGAATTATTCGGGTGCTGGTGTCCTACCTGAAAATGTTGATTCTATGCATCTCGTTGACCTCCCCGGGCCGTACGTATTGCAGGTTATTCTTATTGTGCCGTGTCCTTGAATTCATCGCCATAAATTAATTTTCTTGCATTTTATTTTTCCACTGTAAGTTTTGGGTTCGCAAACGAAATTCCAAAGATCAAGAGTAAGAATGACCTGCTACATGAGCTAGCCGCAGTTAAAGAGTCCTCGCTGAGTTTTTTTGCTTTTCAGGTCGATGAAATAGTTAACATCAGTTGTCCTCTTAGAGGTAGATATCAGACAGCTCCCGCGAGTATTAAGAGGTGCCTTAAGGTGTCCATGACGGATGGTGTTCAACGCGTTTTTGGCATGGAATACAGGCCTATTAAGGATCTTGAAGTTTTAGCACCTGCTGGGTTGAAGGTTTCTTAATTTTCTCACTCATGGATTAATGACTTTCACCTTTTTCCAACTAGGTCCATGCTTCAAAAATACTTGGTTCGTTGATGATGGGGATCGATTATTTATTGCTTTTCTACAGGTAGTCATCTGTAATGCAAGCGTTCGGCACGGGCTTCTAATGCTAGTTCCTGAAGCTTTAGAGGTTCTAGGAGGCCTGGTTGAGGAGCTGGAGGCAGCTCGGCGGCGGCTGGTTGATGAAGTGAACAAGCCACCTAGGGGAAGAAGGTATTGTTAATGTCAAGAGTACATAGTTTTCATCCATACCTTTCTTTGTTAGTATCCACTGTACAATTTTCATAGTCCACGTTCATGGATGATGTCTGTTTCCCCCGTTCCAAACACGTTCTTTTATCCTTTAAAATCGATTTTACTTATAGACTTCACGCATGCACCATAAACTGTACTTCATGGTGGACTTGATCTCTCTTGGTCGTCCTCTTCACATGAGCTTATTATGGCATGATATTCACTGTTTTTTGTATAATTGAAGTTTTAAATATTTTATCAGAACGAGGACAGGTGTGGTTCCTCCTTTGGCAAGTAGAGCAACACATGCTGCATGGCCATCAGACGCTGTCCAAAGGCCAGTGCAACCTAACAGAATAGTGAGCACGGAACCCCCTTATTCAGACCAAGGTACTCTTGTGGTTATTATCTTCCTTTCCTTTCACTCCTGACAAAAATATTATAATAAGATCCTTTACATTGACAACAACATTTATGTTCAGTCTGTCAGATTCATGGACTTTAGAGATCTAATAGCTACGCTTTTGCTTGAGCTGGACAAAGTTGCCTAGTTTTTTCTTTCATTACGTACCTTTTCCATTCTCTTTTCTGTTTCAACTATTGATTACTATACTGGGGGAGAACAGGGATAGAACCAAAGAAGTAGAAAATGGAAGAGGAAGGAAAATGCATGTCCACTCTTGAAAGGTTTCATACCCAATTCATTCTGAAACCAATACATTATATATTTGAAGTTATAAAGAAAACAAATCCTCCTAGAATCCAATGCAAATCTCATAGTCAAGTAGAAATGAAGAATTAACTGAATACGACTCCCAATAATTATCTGAACTTAAAAATGCAAAATTACGCAAGGCATTTGATATTTGCCCCTAGCTTAGCAGCCGGCTAAGTTTATCAAGTGGATGCAAGGGTCGTCTCTCTCTCTCTCTCTCTCTCTCTCTCTCTCTCTCTCTCTCTCTCTCTCTCTCTCTCTCTCCTCTCTCTCCCTCCTTGTCTTGAAATTCATGTAACATCTGATTGAAAAGAGCTCTGTTTTGCTAGATGGCGAATTCTTCCAGTATTTCTTTGTTTTTATCTTTTTTTCTCTCAAGAATTCAAGAGGTCACTATTGCTCATTTGACTGTCAGGTCTTGAAATGTTCCATAGGGGAAATGAAGCACTTACTGCTCCGGCTGGTGACGCATTTACCACTCCAGTCAGCAGAACAAATGCAAATTCTGAGCTGTCTTCTAATCTTGTTTCAAATGTTGAGGAGATCCATTCACATTATGTTCCCAGTAGTAGAGCTAGTACCGAGCCTACCATTTTGTCCAATTCAGTAGAGGAAACCAATATGGTTGATATTGAGCATCCACTCATGTTATCTGGTGATAGAGAGATTCCTTTCACGTACTTGGCTAGTTTATCGGCTAAGTGGGCAGCAGTGAAGGAAAAATCTTCATCAGTTTGTGGAAGAATCAAGGTAGGCAAAAATGTATGCTTTCATTACTAGGTACCTAAGCACTTGGCTGCTGTTTCTCACGGAAGAAATCAGTGGCCTTTTCTTGTTTGTAAGCTGTAAGCTCATCACTGAAGCTTAGAATTTTATTTATCTATCAATCAGATTTGAGTATATGTTAGGTAACTAGTAATAGGGCAATGGAGCTTGGACCATGATCAACTTATAACAGTTTTAGATGAATGTTCAATCTCATTTCCTGTCAATCTCAAGTAGCTCTGCTTAGGGGTGAAGGGAATCCCGTATGTAGATGAGATGACATAACTTTAATCGGCAGCATGGAGTTACATCTTTGGCTGGCAACGTATTTGAAGCATTGAATATACTAAGCATGATTATTGGAAAGAAACTTTTTTGTTCCTAACCCTTTGACTTAAGTACTTGCAACCATGCTTATATTAAATTATGTTGTGCCCGATGAATGAAAATGAAATTGCATGTAAATTGAATTTAATCGTCTCTTTATGTTACTGAAATTGGAAACACAATCTTTGTACTTTGCAGTGCTTTTTGACTGGTGTAAAAGGATTTCAGTTCAGGCAAAGGACAACATACGAGCTACATGTTTATGTTGATGATGGCAGTCTCATTTCTGAGGTTCTCATTGATCACGAAGTGAGTCAGGTTTCATATATTAATATGCTTACCCTAGTCCATGGGAACAATATCTTATCGTTTCTTATGCTCTTTGTAGGTTGTGAAAAAAGAAATTGGCCATGCTCCTAAGGATGTTACAGATGCTCTATCGTCTTCAGATGTTCAAGTAGCGAGCAGTATGAAGGATACCATGAGACAGTTCCAAGTTTTCTTGGTAAATTTTGAGGTAGTCTGGTGGCATTCAGTTTTTCCACCTCCAGTTATTGCTCATGCACTTCCTCCCCAGAAACTTGAAAAGATTATGCCTTTTCTTTAGTTTTTACTTGCCATGTCATTGTACTCTCTAGTTAATTGAAGTATGATTCTTTATTATCTTGTTTCATCAAAGGGTACAATGCTGGTTGAGATGAACAAAACGTCTTCTCTGCCAGTAGTCCTTGAGATGAAGGAAGGTTGTCTGGAGTCCGACGCTTGGTTGCTTTTGAGAAGATTCAAGTGTTTGAATGCCGTTCAAACTGAAGAGCATACCCACATGGACCCTATAGACGTTTCCCCTTAATTGATGGCGAGAAGAAGGGTATTGAGATGCAGCTTTTCGGCTTAGAAAATCATTCGTATCAATCATCACAGGTTATCTTGGACTGGGGATTATGGTTGTAAAGCTGAATTTATGCTACATAACGCCATTAAGAGTGACAATTGAAAAGAGCTTGACGAGCCGCAGATTTCACATGAAAAATGCATATGGTTGGGACATTTTGGTGGATATCGACACCGCATCCAGCGGTGGAAGCTTTACTCTGCTCAAGTGGTCAGAGGAGATGCCCAAGGCCATGAACTGATGGAGATTGGTATTCTTGTGGTGGGATGCTCTTTATAACACCACGAGGAGGAGATAAATTAAAAGGTAATGAAGCTGGTCTCGAAGGGCCGAAGCTGAGATTGCTACAACCCACCCGCACTGTGACATTCCATATTTATTGATTCTTTCAAACTCAGACTCTTCTACCGTGGAATGTTGTACATCATGTACATGCTTATGGTTAGTTTCTCAAGTTACGAAAAGAGATATAAATTGCTGATTTATCCAAGATTGGCATTTTGCAGGTGTCTAAATAAATACATTCCTTTGGTTCATTATTGTTGGATTGGGACAAGCGTCAGTTGAGCCGTCGCATTCAGGTATCTTTTTCTATAAATATCAATGGAAGATTTGGCCGAATATGACGAGTTGACAAGTGTTGGATCCGATCAATTAGAGTTATTGTAATGACAATTGTGGAGGGGACACGTTTACAAAATTAGAACAAGTAGAGTTGTTGCATTTACAAGTACTTTTCTTTTTTCACATCCAAACGAAAATAAGAGGCAAAAGAAGTCAAATCCAGATGGTCCACCACCAAGTAACCAATCCTTCTTTAAGATACCTTCTTCACCAAGCTTCCTGCTACCTCCCTAATCAAATTCACAAAAAATAGACACATCACATTTGAGCACTTGTGGAAAATGACAATTTCTTTTCAAAAAAGCAACTGAGTTAGCTTATCAGAGCACAATGGCAACTGTAATAATAAGCAACTGAGTTACATAAAAGGGAAACTCACTAATTATGTGGATTTGTGGTTCTTGGCTTTGGAATCAGGAGACTTGCTTTCTACTCCACCATATTTCTTAATTTGCTGCCTCACGAATCTTTCATATAAGAAAGCTGCACCTTTGAACTGTGGCAGAACCAGCCATGCCACAAATACTAATTTCACCGAGTACCAGATTGGTATCCTGCAACTCCAAAAATCAAAGACCATGTAAGCTAAGGATCCTGCGAAACAAAGAAGCATGTAATCTGTGTAGAACTCGCACAGACCACTCTAACAGAGGTTGAAGAACCATCTCCATGAGAGTGAGAAAGGAGTAGATGATCCAGTAAGCCAACCACTGCTCATCGTCCAATTTGGACGTGCTTTCGATTGCCACCACCGACGCGTATCTGTTATGTTGCATATCATTCAAGTTAATATTGGGAAAATAAAACAGAGCATCACACAGAGAAAGAGAGAGACGAACTTACAGGGGATACAGCAGCATCAAAACTGGCCTGCGGGAACCATCAAAAACAAAAATAAAATTAATTAGCCACACAAATACGACACCAACGCTGTATTGTTTTTCAGCTACAGAGAGATTGGATTTATACCCACCCAGAAAGAGTATGAAGCTGGGTGATCAGGGTCCAAAATTTACTCATTTTCTTTGTTTCGAAACGAAAATGAAAGCAGAAAAATCAAGTGGGCGTTGGGTACAAGTGTGAGGAATCGAAGAAGGACAAAAAACGAAATCCCGAATGGTAGTGGCCTGAGACGAGGAGATTTTATAAGATCTGAAAAAGAACACGTGGCAGCAAGAGAGACAGCATCTAATTCTTCTTTAAACGTGTCCCTGTTAATTTAGCACCGCCCTTCCCTTCCCCCATTAATACGCTGAAAATTGCACGCTGTTCCTCAATAATTAATTACATTATTAAATCAAAACTTTATTAACCCTCACTTAATTCTTCATATTTATGGGGTTGGGGGTACCTTCCCCGTGTTTAACGCTACTGCCACGTGTTCCTTCTTTTCATGCTTGTCGTGGTCGGTGTGCCTGTCGTAAGACCTTGACCAACCCCCGCGGTTCAGTGTCAGAATTATGGCGTCATCCAATAAATATAGATTTGCTTGGACCATGGCCCAAATCTTTTCGATTTTCTAAATTCAAGCCCATCTTCCTTTAGGAAATGAGCCCTGATTTCTGGCCCAAATTCTTCAATACAGTTTTTTGGATCAGCCACTGTTACTAATGAGAGAGAGGGGGTTCCAACAGAACAGATTGTGTCCTCTTTCTGACGTTCAATTTTTCGAAAATATTCCACATATATGTCGTGTTGATATTTCCGTAAAAATTAAAAGGGTTACTACCAATATAAGAAATCAAATGATATTTCCAAAACACCTGGAAAATATAAATGATTTTAACAAAAACTATCACCAACATAAATATAAATAATAATAATAAGATTTAAGACTTAATTTATCAGCCTAAAATACTTTTTATTATATAAATGATTACGTCTCGAAAAAGGGAAGACATGTGGGGACATTTGAAATCTAGGATCTTAATATTAAACACATTCCTCGTATTACAAACATGGACTATTTCGTTCTCAAAAAAAAAAAAAAAACATGGACTATTGCATCATTCCTTAAATATTACACAATTCTTAAAACTTTTGTACAAAACAAACAGCCAAACAACATATGGGAAGTGTGCTTGTTTCTACCATTCACCCAGCTATCTTCGATAAAAGATATAATTAAACATATCCTGGTCTGCGCTAGCACAAAATTAATGCACAGTGCTATACTTGAATAAGCTATAACATATGTAAAAAAGGAAGTTACATCAACAATTTGATTTAACTAGGGCTAGAGATGCAAATGAATTTTATTCAGTGAAGCATTCTGTTGGGAAGTTATTTAACTCCCATAAAACAAACAGAAGGTAAAAGATGAAAGACGATTGTTGAAAAATAATCTTCTGAAAGTTTTTCTAAGAAGTCTTTATGGACAAGGTTAAAGCATTGAAGATCCGAAGACAAATGTCTTCATATTTGTAGTTTGATCGACGGAAATCTATATTTTAGAGAGAGACGGCACAAATACTTGGTAATACCTCTGTTTCATCCTTTTTGGCTTCTCAGTCTTCGTTCTTTTTGGAGTGAAAAACACCAGATATTTGATAGCTATTCTATTTCTTGCTTTTCATTCTCTATTGTTTTTACTGATAAAGAAACACATGTTTAGTAGCATTTCCTCAAAGCTATGAGAGCAAACCGGGGATGCAATTGCAATGAAAAGGTAAAACCAGCTTCACTTTATGTTGCGCCTTCGTTAATGAAACCTGCCTTCGTTAATGAAACCTTCCTTGCGACCTTCGAACCCAGGGCGCATAAGTTTCTTCTCCCTCTTTGCAATTCGTTTCATCTTCTTATCATGAATTTTCTGTGATATGTTTTCTGACCTCTTTTGTTGTCTTTCTGCTTTCATCTTCTGGGTGGTTTCAATCCTCTCTTTCCATTTCTCAACATTCTTCAGCTGCTGTTTCTTTTCCTTCTTCAAGCTCTTCATCAGGAGTTTTGGATCATCATGAACCTTAATCCCAGCAGCTCTACTTGTTGCCGCTTTCCAAGAATGCTTCTTCGAGATTGTTTCGCCCTTCTCAGGATCTTTCTTTGCTTCATCCAACTTTTTAGCACGTTCCAGCTCCTCCAACTTGGAGAGCTTTCTCTTCTTTTTCTTCCCATGCTCTTCTTCAGTCCCGAGTTTGACATGACTGAAGGCAAGTTCTTTAGAGGCTTCAACTACATTCTTCTCCACTTCATCTGTTGAGTGGTAATTTGCTGATTTCTTTTCCTCAGGCCCATTCTCTTTCTTGCGTTTCTTTTGAACAAGCTCCCTCCTTTCATTTCTTTCACTCCTCTTCTTTTCCCTATTTGAGCATCCTGTATTTCTATTTGATCGGAACTCTTCAATCTTTCGATGGAGACGTTGTCGAAGTTCTTCATATGTCACTGACGGATCATCACCATCCATCCCAGATGTCATTGGCTTGACATCCATTTCGTTATCATCATCACTTTCATCATTTAACTTGCTCTTTTCCAAGCTTTGCTTGAGCAAATCAAGGGTTGATTTGGAAGACTTTTCCGGATCCATGCGATCTCTTCGGGCTTTCTTAAGGTTTTCTTTCGATTCCTTCTTAGCCAAAACCTTCTCAGTCTTGCTAAGGCCCTGAAACCAAGGTTTCTCCTTTTCATCATTGGGTAAATAGAACCTTGCAGGGATTAGCTCCACTAACTTGTCAAAAAACAGAGCATGCTGATGAATTATGGACTTCAGATCAATGCTAGAATTGGAAGTTGCAGCAGTCTTCAACTTTTTGTTTTTCATCTGCAGAATTTATTTATCCCCTTAGTCCTTCAATTGGATAAAAATAAAACTTTAAAGTCTCAATTAGTTTACTAAGTTAAATACAGCGGTAAAATATTAATGTGCAGGGGGAAAAATGACAAGTCAAAGAAGTGGAAATATCTGGAAGTTAGCAGTCTTCACATTCATTTTTCTTCTTCATTTGCAGCAAAACTGTTAAGAAGTGAGGACCGAAGGTACAGCAAGTAGACAAGATGTTGACACATCAATTTTTTTTTTTTTTGATTTTTTATAGAAGATACATACATAGTCTTCAAACAAAGCATTTTTATCATTCTTTCAAATTCATTTAAGTTCCAAGACTGGGTAATTAATGAGCATTCAGTGAATTTATCTATAATAAAAAGAAATAAGCTTTTCTTATTTACAAATATTGACAAAGGGTTCCAGGGACGGTGTTAATAAAAAACAATGTCTCTGTTAGATAGAAGCCAGTTGCTTCTAATGTCTAGTATATTTATAACTTAATGACATACTACGAAAAGGAGCTAGTGTAAGGATCTATAAACTACGGATACTTTAGTTTGGGTAATATATCTGACATTTATTTAGTACATTAGATAAGCAGCAAACTTTTGATAAGAATATTCAACATTTGTTAGACAGATTACACAGTGTTGGATATTCGTAAACATAATGTTGAACTAAAATGATCAAACCTTCTATATTTGTTTATTTCTGTTGAAATAATCAATCGCATAAAGAATATACACGAGAGATGTAGTAAATTTTGAGAGTGGAAAATATAGGAGCAGAACATAACCGATTTCTATTTTACTATAAGCTGTTAAATAAAATTAAAAAGAAAAAGAAGTAAAATACATAAATGGCTAGAGTTCAGGTTGATTCTTTGAGAATTAGATTCAGAAATCCACTCGAGTAACGATAACTGTATTCAAATTACTAATTATTAAGTCATAAACAAAAGCACATAAATTAACTTCACCAGAGAAAAGATGACCGTAAATGCAAGTGTTCAATCCTGCTATGAGTTCAGCGGCAACGGTGATTATTAGAAGAACCTACCTTGACGAGAAGCTTGAGGCCGGACTTGGTGCGGACGTGTGGTCTCTCGGCGTTCTTGCTTTTGCTTCCTGTTACCAGATCAAATCCCCTGTAATACATATAAAATGCAGTTCAGAGATTAATCTACGCCATTGGACGCAGAGAGAGATGGAGAGGGAGAGAGATACCATTGAAGTTCTTGGTGTAGAATCTATTCTCTTCAGCAAGCTGGCGACTGCTGAGACTGTGCAGCGGGAACTGAAGGGAGCTAGGGTTTTCAGAACTTTTTCGTTGGATAATGGCAATGGGGCGACGACGACTTGTGTCGTATGTTGTGTTAAAGCTCTCTATTCTCCTCTCCAACCGTTTGATTCATATACCAATGTGGAAGTTAAATCTCGATCGTTCACGTGTACGATCAATTTTCCTATAGAAAAGCCGTTTTCGTTTTAAGACTTAAAATACTGAGGTACATTCAAATTTGTGGCCAACTTCAACATATAGCTCTCCTAAATCTCATTTAACTCAATTTTTTTAAAAAAATAATCCAATTTTATTTGATAAATTATTTCATATTGAAATAAACATCAATTATTTTATAAAAGCTAACAAATTAGTCCACGAGTACTAATAACCTCTTTTAAATATCAAATTTCCGTCTTCGTTCAAATTTTAATATTAAAAATAAAAATTAATTAATTTATTGTATAATATCTTGTACATATTTGATTTTAGTTGGCAAGTTTCGACATCCTACAATTTATATCAATAAAGGTTTTAGAAAATGGTTCAAAATAGTATAGGCCGTAAATTTTTCATTAGCTACAGCCTCCAGCAACAAAAAGCTAACATGACATTTCAAAATTAATTTTATATTATTTGTATGTATAGGCAGTATAAAGTAATTAATAATTCTTGAAGTTAATTTTTTATAATCAATTTGTCTATAAAAAGATAAAACCCCCTTCAAATCTAGCAATATATAATAATAATAATTGCAAATATAACGACTCAGTTTTTTATTGTTAATTTTTATTTTTTTAGTATAATAAATTGGGAGTCGAGGTTTGAACCTCCAATTTTAAGAGAACGAGTATATATCAATTAACGATAAGTTATATATATGTTGCCAACAATTACTTTTATTACTTGATTCAAAATAGTACATGCCGTTAATTTTTCATTAACTGCAACAACAAAAACTAACATTACATTTCAAAATCAGTTATATTTTATAAAATGAGAAAAACTCCGTATTGATATATCTAATATCAAGTATACCACTTATATACTTCACATTAGGTATATAAGTTATATTAATCATATACCTAAAAAGGAAGGTTTTTATGTTTAGCACGAAGTATATCACTTAAGTCATATTAGGTACATAAGTTATATAAGTGATATATCTATGATGAAATACGAGAATCATGTTACATAAAAAATCAAAATATTCAATATGAAGAATATATATCAGTGATATGCCTACTATATATATGAAATATATCATTCATATATTTAATGTGATCAATATACTTCATGCAAAAAAATGAATTAGTACCTAATTGATACACTTGATATATTGATAAGAAATATGCAATATTACTTTTATCAAAATTTTTAATATGTAGAATATTTATTAGTGATATATCTATAAAGTACCTAATAATCTATATAATTAGTGTGATCAATATACTTCATGTTAGGTACGTCGTCTATATTAATGATATAATTAGTATTATGTATATCAATATAACTAATATACCGAATATCGAGTATATCAATAATATACTCTGACATATTAATAATAAAAAAAATCTTGCAATATTTCATAAGCTACTATAATATTATCTGCTTCCACGTATTATTACACACTACTTTAGGCATAATCGTGACATATTTGCTTTTGGTTTCATCCAAAAGACCTTATACCAATAGAGATAATTGTCATTATCTATATATTATGGATCACTCTCTTCTCTGGTTAATGTCAGACTTTGTTTGCACTTTTTACAAATCCTTAAGTATATGGATGAATGAAACTATTTTTTTTAGTACAACAAATAGGGGTCGAGATTTTTAAACTCATGAACTCTTAATCAAAAATAGGTACTAATTATTACTAAACTAAACTCATGTTAGCGAAAGAAATTAAAAGTGGGTTGGTTGACCCAATATGATTTAATTATTTAAACACGTATAGGTTTGAAAAGATTCATTATTAGAAATAAATAAGAAAGTATTCACCCTTGGAGACAATAACTTAAAATTTATGGAAACTAAAATTTTCCAAAAGATTTTGACTCAAACGTTCCAATTGACTTGGATAATTCATAGAGCAAATAAGACTTTAAATACTAGGACGAGGAATAGAAGAATTGGAAGACCTTTGCAAATGACAAATAGAAGACTTCGAAGTATTCGAAGATAAATTAATTAAATTTGCTACTATTAAAGATTTAATAGAAATCCGATATGTAGCTATCAACTACGAGTAATATGTATAAATTAGAAGGTCATTTGTGCGAGTCGATTTATAACTCGATTTGATTCAATTTGAATTCGTTTTCCTCGTCTTCGTGCATCGTCTGCTCCCTTCTCAAGTCAACTAGTGTTTTTTTTTAAACTCAAAGGAAGAAAGAATAAATATAACAGTTGGAAAAAGACAAAATAGAAAATAAAAAAGAATTCAAAATTACTAATAAATAATAACCAATATTAGATAAATTGTATAAAGTTGGAATGAGTAGGCCCAAAGGGAATCATCTAGTCGGATGTGACATGTAATGTAATTCCACAACGACAAGTCGACAACGAAATAGAACAAAAGAGATCTCTTTAAAGAAGAAAGAAAAAGAGGTCTTCTAATATTTTACCATTCGTAATTAAATCACAGCCTCACACTATTTTTGCTCCTCTAAACATAACTTAATGGATAAATATAACTTACCTCTTAATATTTAGATTTGTTGTTCAACTTAAAAAAAAAAACAAAAAAAAGTTTCATATGAAGTTTAAGAAAAGTGTTAAGAAAAGAGATAATATGCTTTTCTAGTCTCATCACTACCAAACCATATCACAAAAACTATACACATTCCATCTTTAAAGAGAGATATTTTTAACTAATTGAACCATTGAGTGATTGTTGTTATCATCTGTTCATCCTTGAACAAAATTAGCTATGGCTGCCTTACGATTTCATGTTTATACAAAACAATAATTTCTCCCTTTTAGAGATTCTGTATCATGATTCGGCCCAACTCTTTTTAATATGACATTATAAATTAATTTATTTTATTGTAATGATTGTATATAACATGTGTAGTATAGTAATGATGTATATATACGTCATTATTTTATACTATATGGTAGAAAACTTATAACATTCACAAAATTCTACGGCTCATCACCATCCCTTGATTAAACTTCCGGCCGGCCCATTGGAAGAAAACCGTATAGAAAAGGGAGAAGATTACATTGGGAAGGGGACGAAGGCCATCCCTTTCTTCTTTTTTTTTTTCTTTTTCCTGTGAAAATATATTTTTGCCCATGTTTACTTCACATGACGGAGCAGGCATTTGGATTCTCGTCGCTGAACATCTGAGGTGGATACGCGTTGCCAATATTCGGCGGCGGGTTGGCGTCGACCACCACGTGCGGCGGCGGGCAGACATCGCCGACAATGGGAGATGGGTAGGGATACATTTCCATGATATACCTTTGTGGGTAATACAGATATTCATTCTTCTTCACTTCCACCGCAGCCGCCGTTGGAGCTTCTTCGGCAGCCGCCTCAGCTGCTGGCTCTGCCTCTCCGCCGCCGCCGCCGCCAGCTTTTTCTTCGACTTTACTTTCTTCCTCCACTTTTTTCTCACTTTCACGGCCTCCCTCGCCCTTTTTTTCTTCTTCCTCGCCTTTTTTTCCTTCTTCTTCGCCCTTTTTCTCATCGTTGGCTTCTTTGGCAGCTTCTTCTAAATTGTTCTCCGGCTTGATTTGGGGCTCCTGCTTCACAATGGCGGCGTGCTTTCCGGTTCGCCTGTGTACATATTCAACCAGCGCCGTAGGATCGACCGCGCCCTTCACCGTGACCTGCGAACTTTTTAGATCTGGGTCCACCGATTCAACACCTGACGAATTTAATCTCGATTAAAAAGGGAAGTGAAAGATTATTAATCAAGCAATCGCCCTTTCTTTTTTTTTTTTTGAAATCTAAATCAGATCTGGTTTGTTGTTTATTATTTTGGAACTGATCATATCAAACGTGAGATGAAGTAAGGTTTACCTTTCATTCTGTGTATCCTTCTTTTGATTTCTTGAGCGCAAGCTTGGCAGTGCATGTGAACTTTCAAGACCACGGTTATAATCTGAGGCCGCGATTTGATGTGGTCTGTTTTGGGGTTGTGTGTAGGCTGGGGGGGTTGTGGGGGTGAGGGCTCGGGAATCGGTGAAATCAATTCAACTCGTCTATGGCTTTTCCTCTGAACTCGACCCAAAACCTTGAGCGGATCGGCCTTCTCTCCTTTCACTTTCACCACTACTTTATGAGTTGTGCAATCGGTGTGTACACTTTCAACCCCTGAAACAGGGACCAAAAGAAACATGGGTTTTAATTTTGTTTTTTGTTATTATTGAGGATGAGCCATGAGGAGATGTGTGAGTAGTAAATTAGCAAAAAGGCGAAATAGCAAAGAACCTTGGAAGCCGTGGAGGCAGCGGCGGACCTTGCGGGCACAGCCTTCGCAATGCATAAACACTCTGAGGACAATTTCATTGAGCTGAGGCTGATCAGGGGGTGGAGGAATTTTGTTCGCCTCGCTGCTTTCTTCTACTTTCTCGGGTTCCTCTGTTTTGGTCTCCTCCTGCTGCTTCTTGTCCTCCTGATTAACAACAATGCCACAACTCAGAAGGCAAATAAGAAAGAAATTAAAGAAAGGTAGAAGAAGAAGAAGAAGAAGAAGAAGAAGTTGGGGAAAGAGACCTCCCCCATTGGAATTAGAATTGGAGTGGATGGAAAAGCTTAGCTTAGAGAAGAGAGCGTTGCAATTTGTAATTTGTAATTGGTAGAAGTGGTAAGGGCGAGAGATGAGAGAGAGCGTTGAATTAGCAATCTATGTTATGTATCATTATGTGGTATGACGTGGGGTTTTTATAAGAGCCACGAGCTTCCCCTCTATATATATATATATCAATTACAGATGACATATGCTTGTCACCGTCTTAATAATTAACTCAATTGCACCATCTAAATTTCCGAGATACCGCATCAAACCATGAATAAGATATACATTATTGTTCGTCTTCCAAAAATTATATGGTCGATTTGAATTATCTCTTATACGTCTCGTACTTTCATCAAAACCCATGCCTTCTTATTCGAAGGGTTAAGGTTAAGCATTTCATCCAACTGCTTGTTATAGAGTAATTAAATATCATCAATTTTAGACTATTATCCATATTAAAGTTGGATATTCTATTCAAATTAGAAAAATTGACAGCTTGTTATTTTTTTAAGATATATTTTTCATTTCCACTTTGTTGTCTTTATCAAAATATTTATTACTGCTAGTAAACAACCAAATATTATCCATAATAATTTAACTAATTGCACAATATTTTATTTTATCAAAAAGGCAAATTTTAGTGTATTCTATTTTATTTGTTTTTTTATCAAATTTGTTTTTAAAAATCTATAAAATAAAGGGTAATTGTAGTGTGTAGCAAAAATATTTCATGTATTTCAAAAAATGTCACCAACTTTTCAAAATTTCAAATATAGCAAAATATTTGAATTTTTATTTTCGAAATTTTTATTATTCCAATTTTACCATTATGATATCTGATATATATCTGATGTATATCTATATCTGATATACATCAGATTTATATCAGATATAAATCTGATGTATATCATACATCAAATCTATATCTTATATAAATTTGTATATGATATACATCCCATCTATATCTAATGTACATCCGATGTAAGTCTGATATACTTTTGATAACATTCGATGTACCCCTAATATACAGTATCAGGTGTACCCATGATATACATTATCACATATACCACTAATATACATCAATTGTACGTATTATACATATAAAATATATATCTGATGTATTTCTAATTTATGATATATTAAATATATTTCCAAATGATATACTAAATATAAGGTATATCAAATGTTTAATTTTTAGTGGTATATCAAATGTTTAAATTCTAGTTTATCATTTCAATTTGTTGATTAATATACTAATATTATCAATAATGTTAATTACTATATCACTACTATTTATTCAATATTAATATCAATTAGATACTAAATATAAGGGATATCAACGGTTTAAATTTATAAAGCATATCAACATTTCAACTTGTTTTTTTGGACATGCATGGTCCATGTAAACTCCTTTGTATTTCAAAAAAATAAAAAGAAAAAATTTTGCACCATTGTTTTCATCTGAAAATAAATATTTGATACAATAGTATTATATCAACACACATGTATCATAGTTATATCTGTAGATATAATGGTTATATCATAGGTATATAAGTGGTAAATTAGAAACATATTAAATATATATCAAATATATATCGGTGTTATATCAATGATAAATCATATAAGAAGTTATATAAGTAAATACCATAGTTATATCAGTAATATATCATTTCTATATCAATAGTAAATTAGATACATATCACATATATATGTGTTGTATCAGCATGGTAAATCAATAGTTATCATACGTATATCAGTGGTAAGACATGTTAGAAATTGAGTAGATATCATAGTTATACCATAAGTAAATCAATTGTATATAATTATTATATCAGAGATATATATCAATGATGATCATATATATTACAGATATATATTAGAGGATGAATTTATACTTTTATAACTGGACCTCTGTTTTTTCTGAAAAAAGAATAGCGTGCATACATTTTGTCTATGATGTCAAGCAAACTAATAAATAAATAAATAAATAAAATTTACGAGCTTTTAAGACCTTGTAAATACACGAAGCTGAATATGAATGGTACATTTATTGGCATGATAAATAATGCAGTTTCTTGCCGAGCGGATATCATTGCAAAATTTCTCCAATCGTTTAATTCTTCTCCATTCTATTACTGCCAACTCAATTCCATTTCCACGTAGCCCACTTTCCATCAATTTTTCTTAATTACAGATAAATAAACAAAATAAAATCCTGATCGCTAAATTAAATATCAGCGTTTCTTTTTATTACTTTCCCGCAAGCAATAAATATATGAATGAATTTGTCAGAATTTCGTATTGAATTTTATATTATAGAATACTTGTCATTTTCAATTTCACCGGTGTATTGACCAGATGGACCAGAATGTTGTCGAAAGAATGTCGAATATTTTAGAAGTTTTCTGTTTCTGTTTTATTTTCTTAATTTTTATTTTATTTTACTACGATTCTTTTTTCTTTTTAATTATTTTCAATAATATTCTACCTTTGTCCATTAACGACAATTAAAGTAAAATAACAGTTCATTTAGTAAAATTTAATTGATTTAAGATTTTTATAAACTATTATTTTTTTTCTTTATAAATAAAGGCTTGACGTTGGAAATCCAAAATATATTTGTCTTGGTGTAGGAATATAAAGGTATAAAAAAAACTTGGAGACTTTATAAAATTTTACATTTTAATTTTTTATATGTATATAATGGGAGAATCCTACAAAACTTTGAAATACATGTTGTTGCCACCGTATTTCATTTCAAATGAAAAATTCAATAAGAAAAAAAAGAGATTATACGGTTAAATTCTATGATCATTTAATTAGGTAAATTAAAGTATTGCCTTTTATTCTAGTTATAACAACGATTAAAGAATTGTGTTTAAAAGTGTAAAGAACTGATTTTTTAAAGTTTTACGCTTTTGATTTCATTTAGATCGAAAACTTATAATAGTTTGAAGAAGAGCGGTTGAAAATCATGATTACATAAAAAGATTGGTCAAATTACCAAATATTTTTCTAACTACAATGATGATAAAGCAAATTTTCATCTTGTTTAACATGATTAATGACTAATACTTCATTGATATTCTATGATCCACAAAGATGGATATAAATATGTGGTGTTGAATCATAAAGGAGTGGAAATTAATTTATTAATTAACCCTACACTTTTAGGGTTCCAAATGTAACTAACATCTGTTTGGCATGATGAACTAAATCCACCTATTCTGACCCTAGAAAATTCCTCATCCTCATATTTTTCTCCAAAACCAAACAGATTTTTCATTTACTTTTCTCCCTAAATAAAGAAAAGAAAAATGACAGAAGTGATCTGGAAAAATATTTTGTTGTTTCACATTTATTTATTTTCAAAATAAAACCTTAATTTAAATCAAATATCTTATTATTCATAAAAAGAGATAATAAATTCACAAATTATAAACTATTGTTTGGTTGATTTTGTAAGAATAATGCAAACAAAGTCCCAGAGAAGGAGAAGACCATGGGTATGAAACTTTTTGGACGAAACAAAATCAACAAATTTAACAATAAGCTTATAAACATTTATGTCTGCTCTTATTAGTGGTAGGTTCATATCTTGGACTAGGTCGGCATTCCCTAGAATGGGAAAAAGATTAAATTTGCAATTTGCACGGTGGAGAAACAAGGCAAACTAAATATAGTTGTTTGCATTCCCAATCCCAACATTATGATAACTTGTAAACCAAGTTCCAAACTTTATGATTTGACACTCTAACCCAACCTTCTTTTAACTTCTTGCCTTTCCCCATCTCATCGCTCATGGCATGATTATAGTTTATATTGTACACAACATATAAATTCTTTTAAGTTTCATTTCACAATTCATTTGTAAAATTATAGGAAGTTTATCTCATAGACTTGAATAAAACTTAGATTATGAGACGAGAAAATATGTTAGTGTTTTCGACCAACGGGAGGTCAAAGTTTCAAATGTATGGCCAAAAAGAAAAGCGGGATGGAAATGAACTTCTGTAATTCTTTGTTTTTTTTTTCCTTTCAAAGAACTGTAATTCAGTGTAGAAAAAGGTAGTAATAAATAATAATAATAATATTACTCGAGTTGAATAATTAAGATATAGAATGCTCGCTGACACGTGACACACAATCCAATGCGATTTAAGGTCAATTGCTTGCTTTAATCAAATTTCTTTTACACCACAATTGAAAAGGCAACCATAAATTATCAACAGAATGCTTTAATCTGGATCCCTCCATCAACTTCTAATTAATTTTGGCCCCTCAAGATTCTTTATTGTTTTATTTTTCACTTTAAATAAATAATTGATCTCTTTCTCTTCAATTGCTTCTTCTATACACGTGGATGACCATGGTGGCCACTGGCGAGGAAGTTGTACACATCAGCCAAGCATTTCCTTCTTCTAATTTCTTTCGGTATTTGGGACCCTGTGGTTCGTGCACCAGTTTCAAACACGTGGCACGTTGTGATTTGTTTATGGGCTAGTGGGGTTGCAGTTGGAATTATTATTAACAAAATTAATATAAGGAAGCCCAAGCGGAATGCTATTTACCGGTCGAAGTGCGAGATTAATTGAACCCGTGCGAGTTATTTGCTTGTGATTTTTTTAATGTAATTTGTCAACATTCACCATTTATGTAGTGGCATGATGTTATTAAAACCTTCCAAATTTTTGGACAGTAATAAAGCTTAAATACTAAATTTATACTTCAATTAAAGAAATACTTACTTTATAATTTAAACATAAAAATAATATTAGTGATCAAAATTAATGAACATAGGGGTTGCACTTTTTTGAGGATGTATCTGTCGCATTGAGATATTATTACTAAGGCTGGCATTTCAGAATAGAGATAAACAAATGTCAAATCAAAATGGATGGTGTATTAACTGGAGCTGAATGAAATAAGAGTTTCCTTGCAAAAAAGATAATATGATTATGGATTGGGTATAATATATAAATGACATGAAAAAAGAAAAAAGAAAAAAAAAAGGCATGGATTCAGCATATCATGTTACTACTTGACCCTGTATTTTTCAATTGAATTTCAAGGTAATTCACACAGGTAACGGGTCAGACCACCTTCTTTTTAATTCGGATTTCCACCTTACTTCCTTCAGCTTTCCATCCAGTCCATAATCCCTCTCCATAACAAGGTTGATTCCTTCATCCGAGTACCAACCAACTCCAATGCAAAGGATACCATCCCTTTTCACATCAACATACCCAGTGACACCACCTGCAAGCCACAGCATCGTAACGTCCTGTATGTCCATCACTTCTTCCTCCCTGAAATATACCGGGTTTCCTGGTAAGCTCCTTTTCTTTAACGTTTCCGTGCAGAGATACACGTATGGGGCACCAGCAGCATTGCTCTCATCCATTGTCTCCTCACCATAAATTGGGGTTGCACTTATTTCAAACACCTTCCAGGACCCTGTAAGTTCTGATGGTTGGATTCGCTTCCGTTGAGAAAATGGCTTTAAATCAAACTCTATATCACTGTAGACAATCAAGCGTTTTGAACCCGTTATCAAAAAATTTATTTAACAAAGCAGTAATTGTTGATAACAATGGAAGCTACTATTCACGGAAAAAAAATTGATGAGCAAACTCTAAAACTGTAATTCATCATATTGGCCATTCTTCAATCTCCAACTAAGTAGCAAAAGAGTTAATAATGCATCAAAAGAAGCATTTTCATCATCCTCCACATATTAAAGAAAACCTCATCCCACCACCAAACAAATATCTAAAGCGTATTGCCCAACAAACATGGACATAGACACCGTGATAAGTCAATAACTAAAAAGAGTTAAAAGATGACATCCTAATAGTTTAGGAGTGATCAATATATAAGCATTAGAATCTGTTCCAGCACCATTTTTAACTTTTAACGTTGCTCTTACATGGAAATACATGGAATGAATTTTCTCCATTATGCATGTTGAGATGTGTTGGAAAGTAGAAAAAATTATATATAATACCAGACACGTTTCAAGCATGTCACACACGTATCTAGATGAATCCATGTCTAACAAATGTTGTAGGACAAAGCGTCCATGCTTCCTAGCAGGCTACATACATGGTACTTACTTAAACTAAGGATAAGCTAATTCAAGCAATAAAGGCCCATGGAAAAGCAATTTCACACTTCCACTTAAAAGATAAAATAATCAAAGATTTAGAACGGTTAAATCCAATGGAAAATGGAAAAGAATACCTTACGTCAGAAACATTTGCAGGGCTGACCCATTGTTCTTCATACACAGCAACTCTTAGTATCTGTATGTCGGATCCACCACTACTGAACTCAATGGTATGGATGATGCGTAGCCTTTTATGGCAACCTTTTACTAAGCACTAAAACGACCAGATATCAGCTAACTCTAAAACCATCATTGGAAAGGTGAAAAGAAGATGAAACTAACTAAATATAGCACCCAAGAGACTCAAATAAAATCAACAGAGGTGACAGAATGTAATGGAAAAGATAGTACTTGTTATGTGGTTGCAAGAATTCAACTACCAAGATCCAATTATACGCAAAATAAGTATGGGTTTTTGTTAAAGTGATTCTGGCAAACAAGTCAATGTTATCTTCAAGTTTTTGTTTATAAAGCTAAGCCTCTATGTGTTAGCTTTCTTCTATGAGAATTTTTTGACGAGTTACTCATCAAGATGGAATCCTAAACAGAAGATAAGTTTAAGGATGGATAGCACAGAGCAGATCATCCCATCTGAGCTCAGAAGGTTGTTGGTGGTAAGGTCTGAGGCATGCTGCTATCTTCAAGTGCTATTTCTTTCAATCTATAAGATCATAAGAAGGCTCAAAGTGAGCCACAAAGTTTCAATCTCTTTCTTGAAAAGCCAGCGGATGCCAATTTGAGAGTGAGCAAGCCTTTGATGTTGTTGAGGAGAGGAGTAGCCAATTGAAGGTGCCGAAGATAATACATGGTTTCTTATCTAAAAAAAAAAAAGAAGGTGCCGAAGATGATTTCCAGAAATTCCAGGCAAAGTGGTAAATCTTTCTATGGGATTAAATCGTTGGGACTAATTTATTAAAAAACATGGAATGTGCTAAAAAGTGATTTGTTGAGCTATTAAAAGATTTGGAGGGCTCCTAAATTCATGCTGAAAATAAAATTATATTTGCTTAATAGAGAACAAGAAGAATGCCAAAAAGGCAAGAGATGTTACGCCTACAATTCTTGTTTCAGTGTACATAAGGTGATTACTGAAATAATGAAATTGGTGTTATCTTCAATTTAATAGAAAAGCTTTCAAAGTTGTAGAATCAAAGAGTTTCTTGGACTATATCTAATCATAAGGTTAACTTCAGATAATATCATATAGAACTCGGCTTTGACTTGATTAAAACAAAGAGACAATGTGTTCTTACAGCAAGTAGATATATATACACACATAAAACATACATATAGATATACATATACATACACATACACATACATATATATCATAAGGTCTTGTTCCTTTGTTGGGCTGTGGTTTTTGTAGGTCCTTTTGTATTATTTCATTTTTCTAAATGAAAGCTTGTGCTTTTAGATCAAAAGAAGAAGTAGATAATAGTTCGACCTTAGCTTAACTTACTTGTTCAAACTTGAAAGTTGGACTAATGTAATAATTGGCATCATCAACTTCACCAACTGGAATACTGATGGGACCACGAGAATAAGATCCATCCTGGAATTGCCCAATGAGATCGTCATACAGCCTTATTTTGAAGGGAAATTGGAGAGAAATAGGAACATTAGCTTATACTTATGGCATTCAGACAGATCTTAAGGTTTAAATAACAAAATGAAAATGCAACAAAGCTAAGAGATTTTCATTACTTCCAGAATATCCATATGCTTGGACAAAAATAAGTTAAGCTACAAACAATTCTTCGTGTCGTGGGAACAGATGGACATTTTATTCAGTTAGAAAGCATAATTTTAATATTAATAAATTGCATAACATAGGCATCAGGTCAAAGTTCACCGTTGGTGCCTGAGGGTGGAAATGCTTTCGCCAGAGATCAACTTAAGCTCCAATATGACATTAGACTAAAAAAAGAAAGAACCAGTATGCAAAACAACAAACTGCAAACTTTATAAAACACGTTGACGATGATATCACAAAATCCCATCAATTGAAAAAGCACCAGAACACTTAACAACGAAGACGGTAAAGCTTATAAAACATGTTAATGATGATATCCCAAAATCCCTTTTATTGATTCTTCTGCACTAATTTTGCAACCAATTCAAGTGCAGCAAAATATGATAAAAGTATATAAGCTTGAAAAACCACTAGAATAAGGACAAAGAACCACACCTCAAAGAAGACAAGGCCGGGTTCATTTCCCATGACATCTTCCTCCAGCAGGTCACTTACAGCAAAATTAAAAGACTCAAATTTGGGTAAGCAGTAGTTCTTCACGCCTCCGCCAACCACTGTTTCTGAGGTTGAGGAAACATCCCCATGGTTTAAGAGTGCTTCCCCGTAAGGATTTAACGTCACCCAATTTACTGTCCTTTTAATTTGATCTGTCCGTCCTCCAGATGAAGACCGATCTTCCTCAACACAAGAAAGCGTATAGCAATCATACAGGTTTTCGTTTTTGTTGCCAATTTCAATGGGCTCCATTTCTGCAGTGATAGGAGAAAACACCGCGCCCACCCCTTTCCATATCCCACTTACACTGCTAACAAACGTATTCCATACTGGCTTTATTACAGGTTCCTGATAGTAGAATCAGTGTGTTAGTATGAGATTAAATTGTAAAATTGAATCAAGGAGACAATAGGTAGAGAAGAAGTGGCGAAAGTACCTGAGTTTGAAGAACAGTTTCGAGCTCCATCAACATAGCAGCAGAAACCAGAATTCTGCCAGTTTCGTTCCTCTTCCTGTTAACGACCCGTGACGCCTTCGGCTTCCTCCTAGTTGTTCTATCAGTGTCCCTCTCTTTTTGGGCCTTGGCGAGGTCGTTATCCACGCTCCATACATTTTGCTTGTTACCCTTGACCTTGGGTGTTCCATGTTTCCCTTTAGCATTTGTATTGCGGTTGTGGGGTTTGCTATGGGAGTAGACTGGGATAGCCTTGCTACTAGAAGTTGGGATAGGGAAATTGGAGTAGAAGAGAGAAGAAGGACAGAAGGATTTAGTGGGAGTGAGGTGAAGCCCTAAAAAGTGATGGAAGTTGTAGGGCGAGGTAGGAGTAATGTTGTGGTGGAAACGAAGGGACGGAGAGTGCATGATTGTCGGATTTGGGAATGGAGCCTGGAGTGGAGGGAGGACTGAGGAGACGAGAAACAAAGAGAAGAATGGCAGTTTCGTTAGTTGATACTGAAACTGATGGGTGATACAACCTTAACAGGCCGAGCCTGAGAGTCCAAATGGTAGGAGCTTCTGCTTCTGCTTCTGCTTGGTTCCAAGAGTTTCTATCCACATACCATCTTTACACAGCGCCTTCAAATGAGAGCCAAATTACGGAAGAAGAAGACGCAGAAAAACAATCGAAATCAGGAAACGTTCAGAATTATATGCATCACAACAAACTAATCTTGGAAGAACAGTTGAAGTGAACAAAAATTTGGAATAAAACTTGAAGATTGAGGGAGAGAGAGATAAAAGACCAGAAGAAATGGGCCATGGCGGAGGCTGTAAACAGTCTGTTCTAATCTTCGCTGCTCAACAAGGAAGCGTTCTACGGCTTGGGTATGTTGTCATGGTAGCGTTCAATATGGGCTTGCGTTATTTGTGGAGCCCTGCTTCGACAGGCCCAGAGTGAGCATACGGCAAGAATTCCGGCCCATACATATGTCTTTGGGCCGATTGTTCTAATTCCGTCCCAGGCCCATGCATTCTCTTCAATTTTATGTAAGAGAAGTATTAAAACACAATGTCATTAATTAACCCTTTTATCTTTTCTGAAGCAAACCCACATGTAAAATTACTAATTCACCTCACATGTACTAACAAAAAATTTGGTAATCTATATTAAAAAAAAGATCAGTTCAATAGAATACTACATCATGATCAACAAGGAAGCGTAATAGTTGGCAATATTATTTTTTTAATTTGTTAGTATTAAATAAATGATTATAAAAGAAAACCGCAATTTCATTGGGAACGGTTAGTCGTAAGTTCGTAAGAGCGATAAAAAAGGAAGATTCAAATTCATAATTGATTTAACTGCTACTAACTCCATTTTGATCATCTTCTTCCTCCGTTAGTCTCGCGTGGTTCGATCATTCCTTCATCTTTATGTTTGATAATACAAAATGCACTACATCAGATTATAATTTGGCAAGGGAGATTTAAGAAAGCTATCTGAACTAAATTGTTAATTTAAGTTGGAACTAAAAGAAATGGAGGTGGTTGTTGATGAACAGCGTGTGGTGTAAAGGCCAAACAACAGAGCGAAAATATAAGCAATATAATTACAAGGGAAGCAGTGGCAATGGCAATGGCAATGGAAATGGGAAGGCAGGGAATCTGATCATCAGCTTCTTCTGATGTGTTCTCAACTAGAGGCGGCGGCGGGGTGAGTACCTTTTGTTGTTTAAAATCTTGACCTAACGGAGAAGACGAAGCAGCAGAAGAAGAGGAGGAGGAGGCAGAGGAATAAGACAGAGCGTTGAGACAAACGGGAAATTGTTGTTGATTGCCGTCTTCGGATGATAGAAGATCCTCGTAGGAGAGCTTCCGGGCGGCGATGGCGGCGGCGGCGGCCCTACGTTCTCTTCGAAACTCGTGTTGGGCCAACTCGTTGGTTCGGATCTTCCACGTGGATGAGCCCGACAATGTGGCGCTTCCACGGCGCTGGAGGTAGGAGATGAGCTCTTCTTCATCCTCTGGGCCGGAATTATTATGGAGCATCATATCATATGTTGGTGGGTGACCAAACACAGACACATCGATTTCTAGGTTTTTATTTTTGATTCTGGATTTCACATCAGATTAAAGCGGGATTGGATTGCAATTTGAAACTGCCCACCTTCTCTTCTCATATAACTACCATATATCCTCCTTCCAATTTTTATTTTTAATCTCTCGTTCACTTATCAATATTCAAAATTATACAATTATCTCTTTTTTTTTTAATTCTTTCTTTCTCCATTCCTCTATTTTCCTTCACCAATGAGTATTATTCATTTACCAATCACAGTACTCGAATTATTTCAACTGTGACAATTATATTTTTAGTCCTCTAAATAAATTAAACTTTACCATATTACAAAATAATATGGCATAGATAATATGAACTAAAGTACCCGAACAAGACCAATTAAATATTTATCGCAGAAAACCAAAATGAAATAAATCCATCGATAATACATCATATTTGTTATTCCAATCAATTAAACTGACTTGATTGGATACATTTTATAATTAAAAGAAAAAGATAGAGAGAGAGACTTGGGTAGGCAGCCGGAGCCGTAATGGAGATGGCCAAACCATAATTATCCTCCTTAGCTTTCACTTTTCTATTCTAACTTTGCCTGACAAACTGATTGCAATATTCCCCCACCACCGCTCATCCCCCTCCACTAATTTTCCTCCTTCTTTTTATTTATTTATTTTTCTAATTTTCCTTTTTTTCTTAATTTTAATTATATTGAGGAAGAAATATGACAATTTATGGGCCGAATGACCGTGTATTGGGCTGGACCGACCACCTCAATTCATTAAGCCCATTAAAAATTTACCCCTCTCCATCTACTAATGGTCAAATACAAGAAATTCGTTAGGTTAAAAGTTAAAACCTAGTGTTTTTCACATTAAAAACATGTGCAAAAAATATTAGTTAGTGAATGAGATCTGTAAACTTTATATAATCTAAAATCAAAGACGATTCAATTATGTACATATTTGTATGTCTCAGTTACAGCAGGAATTTTTATGTAAAAAACTCTAGGTTTACATATTTTTATAAAATATAAGGACTAAAGTATGTTTAAATCAACGGTTTATAATTTTTAATTACTTCCAGTTCCCGTGGTGGCAAGTCAGGGCGCAATTGGTCATTAAAAATATAAAAATTAAAGGACAGTTAACATTGGGAGAATGAAGTTTGATGGGAGATTTTGGAATTTAATGGTTGGCTTAGGGTCACGTGCCTTGACTCTATTTGAATAATTACGATAAAAAAAAAAGAATTAAGAACCAGATTATTCCTTTAATAAATTCATCGTCAGTGGTTAAAAACATCTGGTTTATTTTAAAAAAATCAAATACAATACATCTCTTTGTTTCTTTTGTCTCTTTGCTCACTGCAAATTGGAATCCACGTGTACAACTTTATTACTACCATTCTATTTCTTCTCTTTTCTTATTGGTCGTGACCAATAAAAAATCCCACTTTTAAATTTGGAGGTGTGTATATTATACAACTGACAAAAGAGCTTATATATCAACTAGGATGAACTCATTGTTACCATGTGATCGATTGATCATAGCGAAGTTGATTGTTGTTCATGACAAGGCAAGGAAATTACTCATTCACCCAGGTTCGAAGTTAGTTTGACGAATTCTTCCCGCTGCATTTGAACATTTTCTTTTTCTATCTTTCATTCTATAGTTTAAATTAATAAATTAGAGAGATTATGGTTTGCTGGTTGAAAAAATGGACAGGTAATGGGTCGTACCGACATTGGCATTTAAACCTTCCTTTACTTGCCATTTTTGGTGGTTGGAGTTTGGGCATCCTTTAAATGCTTCTCTGTGTTTTCTTGTCACTCACTGACACTGTAACTTCGCTGATTCTGCATCTGTTTTTTTTTTTCTTCTTTTCCTTCCCCATTTTGAGGGGTTTTTCTCCTTCCTTTAATATAAAGAAATTAAGAAAACCCATTTTCGATTATGCTTCATCTTAGTCTTTTTCATCTGTGATTCTACCTTATCCATTTTCATTTCAGGCTCTGCTTGATGCTAATGATGATCATCCAAGCCCACGATGAGGATGAAGAGGATTGATTTCAGGCAGCCATTAGAAGAAGAAGAAACTTGATCATCAGAAGCTTAATGCAAGCCAATTACAATTACAAGGTCTGTCTCCTTGGACTCTCATTCCAGAGGAGCTGGGCCAATGAAATATAAATCCTCTTTTCTCATAGACAAGCATTAATCAATGCACATTCAGAGTTAGGAACAACAATCATCAAATGGGGTGGGGGCAGACAGCTCAGCACCAGTTTTGGGCAAATCATTTGCTTCTTCACCTTTCCCTTGAAAAAAAAATAAATACAAAAAGTATTGGCATGAATTTCCTTTTTGGGGTTTCTAATAAGCTTTCAAGTTTTAAGTTGTCAAAAGAAAAAGGGAAAAAATCCCAGTGTGGAGTTTGTCTCTCTCAATCTCAAAGGGTTGTGGTTGTGGTATGGTATATACATTTTGTTTTTTCCTTGTTATTTGAAACCCAAAAAAAGAAAACATGCCAAGAAATGTGAAACACAATGCCTACCCTATATCCCACTTGCTCTGACTGTCTCCACCAACATCCAGTTTTTGATTAACTTCTCTCATTTTCTTTGTTTGCAGAAAGTTTGAAAGCAACAAACAGCTGTCTTTACTCTTTATTAGTATCAACCTTTCTCCAGCTCCCCCATCTTAAACAAACCCTAACCAAGAGTAGAAGATAAATAAGAAAAAAAAAAAGGCAAGGGTAAATTCAGAAGAATCTTTATAAAGTTGGTGGCTCCTTTTAGCTATTCATGGAGTTGCAGTTGCCCACTTCCCTTAAAAAAAAAAAAGCTCTTCCCACCTCTTTTGCATCATACCCACTTTCTCTCAGTCTAGACTGAACGACCTTCAATCTTAACAATGACATTTTGTTGACAGGTACAACGAGTGATTCTTCTTGAGTAACCTACAACCCTAGCTTTTTATGGGTTTTTCCCCCTTCTCTTTTGGCTTTTTACTTTTGCCTTCTTGACTACAAACTTTGATTTGTTTGGTGGAATCCATGTCAGTGAATGGATGGTTGTAAAATGGCAGCCCATTTGTCTTCTGCTGCTCTTTTCTGCAAGAACTCTTCATCTTTAACTTTCTTAACTCTCAACTTATTTTTTACAAGTCTTGTGACTTCTTCTTCTGGTTCCTCCCATCCTCTTGGAGTAATATCTGCAACTGCAACTTTACTGGTGATCTATTATCAGTTTTGCTTAAAGGAAAGAGCCAGAATCACCATGATGTGATGTTCTTGCGTTTGGTATAGGGGACATGCAAATAAGTGTTCTTAAATGTTCCTGTTGTTTCAATTCTTGTATTGCTGCTCTCTGTATATTGATTAGTGGACTATGTTCTTGTTCTATGCATTTCTTGTGTGTCATAAGGTACTTGATACTAATTTTGTGGACTTGATTGCAATTAAAGTGCTCCAATTTCTTGGGGATTCTTAACTCAGTTTTCTTTCATCCTTTCTTTAGACTTCCGTGTTCTTCAGTAGTTGAATTTGGTGCATTCATGTAGTCATCAGAAAAGTGATTCAAACTCTTTAAAGGGTGCTCATTTAAAGTGGAAAAGGAGCCGAGAACTGAAATATTATTCTTTATGGACTGGAACTTAAAGACTCCATCTTGGGATTTCGCTCAATTGGAACAAGATGCATTAAAAAACATTAATACAACAATAGAGGCATCCAGCAGCTTTGTTGAACAAAGGACAGCTTCTGGGGATTTCTCGGTCGATTTGAAACTCGGTCAGGTCGGTGATCTGGGAACAAGATATGTAGTCAATGAACCTGGAGTCTTTAAAATGGCACCATCCCCTTCAGAACCATCCAAGAGAGCAAGAGGATCTGGCAATGGGGCTCAGCCTTTGTCATGCCTTGTTGATGGATGTATTTCAGACCTTAGCAACTATAGAGACTACCACAGGCGTCACAAGGTCTGTGAGCTCCATTCAAAGACTCCCCAAGTTACTATTGGTGGCCTAAAACAAAGGTTCTGCCAACAGTGTAGCAGGTACAGAGTTCATTTATTTGCTGCTTGTTTATCTATTTGTTCACTTTCATATTAACATCGGCTTTCATATTGAAACTTTAGTCCTACTCACTTTCATGCATTATTTCTTAGTCCTGGCTCTAGTGGCTTAGTTTCTCAATAACGGTTCCATGCTATATAGGTTCCATTCGCTAGACGAATTTGATGAAGGAAAGAGAAGCTGCAGGAAACGTCTCGATGGACACAATCGAAGGCGACGAAAGCCCCAGCCAGAGTCCCTATCACGAAGCATTTTGTCTCATTACCAAGGTTAACTGTGGCCATTGATCTAATGAACTTGATGTTTTGCCTCTTTTGTTTTGATTTTACTTTCATCTGTTATTTCCACCTCCACAGTTGTTCTTTGACAACCTGTATGTTGAAGATGTCACTTCATCCAACTCACTCTGATTGAATATTTTCCCAAGTTATTCACATGAACCAACCAATTCACTTTAAGATAAAAATCAGATGCCAAAAACTACTATTTCCTTGTTTCCGATTCGCTTTGCTAACCCAGGAGGCTTATATGCCAATTTCACTCTAGACTCTGTGAAGAGTATGAGATGACTGCTTTTGATATGGATCCAACTTTATTTCCTATAAAAGTGCTAAGTTGGAAAAAGTTTTCTCTTGTTACTGTGAAGTACAAACTCTTCTAGTTCTAACATGCCATTTTTTTCCTTTCAGGTTCCCAACTTTTACCATTTTCTACCTCATGTGTCTATCCATCTACAATTGTAATGAACCATTCCTGGTGTGGAGCTGCCAATACCGAGACAAATGTAAGGCTTCAAGGTCAGCCAGAACCAACCCACTTCCCTGATAAACACAACATCTATCTTGGATCGTCATCAAACGATAGCAGCTACAAAATTGGAAAGCAGCTCCCATTTCTGCAAAGTGACAATCCGTCGGAATTTTCGGTCTGCCAGCCACCTGTCAAGACCGTTGCTTTTTCAGAAAATGGAGGCGATCAGAGCAAAATGTTATACGACAGGTTCACAACTCCGGGCCATGAATCGGATTGTGCTCTCTCTCTTCTGTCATCTTTGCAGACACAGTCATCCAGGATCGGTTTAAGCCAAGTCGAGCAGGACCGTAATCTAATATCCTTCTTGCATCCATTAGATGTGAACTTAGGTAATCACAGCAGCTTAAATCCAGTGGATTCAGTTCTGAATGGCAGTGTGAGTAATGCTGATATCAATTGCTCAGGAATGTTCCACATTGCTTCAGATGATGGAGGGAATGAAGCTCCTACGCCATCCCTTCCTTTTCACTGGCAATAAAGTAACTACAGTACAAAAAAACTGATCTTTTTTTATCAAAAAGAATGGAAAAAAAAAACAGTGATTCTGGAAACCCATGTCCATGATATTTGGAAGAATGTTCACTCTATTATAGATTAAAGTTTAACTGCTGCCTGCCTGCTATGCACGATGATACTTCTCTCATTTCAACTTCCATTGACTTTTGGAGTATTTTTCTTACCTGCTTTATGCTGATTTGCTCTTACTGTTTCAAATTTCAACCGAAAGCCGAAAGATATATTGCCTTTGTCTTCTTGACTGCTTATTTTTGTCTCAGTCAGCCTCAGGCATCAGCTTTTTGTTCTTTTTAGCTCATTTTCCATTTCATTTCTATTCTAACTAGAAAATGGGGAAGGCCTCCCACTAATAACTTATCAGAAGCAAGATGAAAAAGATAAGTTTTCTTTTTGACGTGGAACCATTGAAATGAAAAAGAAAAACGACTCAATGGTTCTGTAAATATCTCAATCCTTTATGGGACCCTGGAAATCTTCTCTCGGTCCCCCTGGAATCGGGTTTCATAAAATTATAAAATGCTCTCTTTTCTTCGGATTCCAATTAAAATCATTAATAAGAAATCTTCATTTTTTTCTTTTTAGTTCAACATTGGGATAGAGATTTAATCGTCAAACCTTAAAGATAAATGTATAATATCTTATCTAATTGAGCTATGTTTATGATGGCAAAATTCAATGTCATTAACTTGTCTTTCTAATTAACAAGGTTTAACTTCAAGAGTGAAATGATCAACAGAAAACTTTGATATAACATAATAGTGACTAAAAAATGAAATTATAAATATGGTAAAAAGTACTACATTCCAATCAAATTACTTAAAAAGAAAAGGTAAAAAGAAACTTAAAAGAAAATGTTGTAATTTGCCGTTACTTTTAGAATGTGCGTGAGCTGCCACAGATACAAGGCAATTAGAATGTAAGAAAGCCGGCCCTTTCTTGTTTTTTTTTTGTTCTTGGTCTCTTATGACAAGAAGAGAAACTACAATGATGGTGGATTGGCTATGAGAAATTGTCTTATTCTTCTTCTTCTTCTTTCACAATGTACATCTGTCTTTATTAACGTAGGAGAGTAGAAGTAACATCCTCATCTAGAGCTGTAAATTCTTCATTCCTTGTACTTCAGTCAAAAAGAAAGAACCAGTAAGATGGCACAATCTCAATTTTTTGAAGAAGCAGCCGGTCTCGCTTCCTGGCTGCTCATTTTGGAGCAGCATCACTTGCTGTCCAATATTCTTTTCCTACTTCAGCAACATCAATCCAGCTCAGTAATGATGTATGTGAGAAGATCTTAATTCAGAAGCCATGCATTTGCTCTACAATCTAAATAGCAACCAAGAGAATAGGCACAGGTGTCGCAATTATAAGGGATTTGTTTAATGCATACTGAAAATAAAAAATACCCATCAAGTCCATAAAGCTTGCCTTAATTCATCTAATCCTACCTAATATTGGGATCCCAAATCAAAAAGAACATAAGCTACACTTTTAGACCTTCTTTAGTGGCCATCATGGTGGCTAATCAGCTTCTCTTGCTTGCTTTGATTACCCCTAAATGTGTTTCGTGGAAGTAAAAGAATGTACGGTCTTCGATGGTCTCAAAATCCCCATCTCTAAGCCATGTTAATAAGGAGAACTTGAAAGAATATTCCAATAATCAGAAGAACGAACAATATGGTTTCTTAGGCAAGTTAAAGGAGAGAATGAAAGATTAAATGCAATAATCACGCGAACTAACAATATGATTTCTAAGCCATGTTAAAGTACAAGAGTCACAAGATGAAAGATTAGATGCAAAAATCAGAAGAACAAACAATTCCGAAGCTGATATTGGCACGGCTCAATCAAAATAAAAGACCCAATTCTTGGGAGATTTGATTTGATTGAACCGTTCCAACATCAGGCATGATACAAGAAAACAAACCATAGACAGCATCTGTTTCTTTTTGTCACAACCTGAATGAAAAAATGGCTTCATTCTTCTCTGTGGAGGGCATCTTGAGAAATAGAGGAATACCATGTCTAGACAGACACAAGTGGTTGAATAAATACACAAGCGATATGGCCAAAGGAGAAGGGGAGAGAGAGAAATTTACAAGTGGAATGAGCATTAGAAATTAGAATGGTTGAGATGTCTATATCTCGGCTTTAATAACAAGAGGGACAACATGTAAGAGAGAGATTTTTTCTTTTTTCTTTTTTCTTTCTTTTTCATGTTCTCCATGATCAGGTCTTCCACGACTGTAGGTGGTTGTGGTTGTGGTTGATGACTTTGTGACGAGTTCACAAGGTGGCCAATTCCTCGGCATGCTGAGTGTCTCAACTTACAGAAAAAGACTTGAGCTAAATAATCCTATTATTGCCTTATTTAGTGCTGTGGTGTGCCTGGAGGCTCTTGGAAAAGTAACCAATTTTGCTTCTGATTGGTGCTGCTTTTCACACGAAGGGCTTGTTGGAAAGACTTTAGATATGTTTATTATTTATAAAGAGAGACCAGTACAACTCTCAACAACTAATATAGCAAGTCAATGGAGCTAGAATATACACAAAACTTTCCATCGGATCTTTTTGGTGGGAAGAATATATCATTATTGATGCATTGTTTACTAAAGATTGGTTATTGACGTCGCGCGAATGATAAATGAAGATTCATAATCTTGGTGCTAAAACCTAATACCTTGTCGTATTTGCCCCACTTTTGTATGCTTAATTTGTGGAGAAAGACCTAATATTACCTAAAAGCTCCTCTTCTGAATTAAGACACCAGAGAACTTCTTGTCAACGGATTCCCTAGACACTTTTTCAATCTCGTAGGCAGGAGACCTGGATTGGATAACCTGAGTCAATGCCATCAATTGAATAAAAGGAGAGAAGGGAGGAAAGGTTCATCAGACATTCCTTGAAACATTTACAGAGCCAACTTCTTAAGATACCTGGGAAATGGCAAACGAAAAACCCAAATGTGTCGTTTGGAACATATAGATGTTATCTGTAAAACATACACGGGAGATTACAAGTCATTGGTGGATTTTAACTATCCACAACGGATCCAAGTGATAACAAAAACAGTAATCTTAAACTAATAAAATCCATTTGATCCTACAATGCCAGCAAAATCAACGCGAAATCAAGGAACCTGAAAGCTGGTTTATGATTTGGAGATATTTATTTTCCTCGACAAACAAAATGCAATAAGATGAGAAGACGGGTTGCATCATATGGTTATACCCAAAGACTTCTTGAATTTCTCAACCTCCAAATATACTGTGGAGTAAGGAAGAAACTCTGAGAAATGTTCCTCGCTCAGATCATTAATTGCAACAGCAAGTTTAGGAATTTCCAAGGTCTCCTCGTGGGTCAGTGTTCTAACAAACCTTGCTGGGTTTCCTGCCCAAAGTTCACCACTTGGAATTCTCCTTCCTGGGGGAACCACGGACCCAGCTTCAAGAATAGAGTGGGTTTCAACCAGGGATCCTTCCATGAGAATGGAATGCGTCCCAATAATGCACTCGGGCTCAATTGTGCAGGACCGCAGCAGACTATATGCACCGATCGTAACGAATCTCTCTATGGATGTCTCTGCTGGCAGTCCTGAGATTGAGATATGGAGGGAAATTAAAGCATAAAACAGTACAAATTTCATGAACTGAAATAAGGAAGTAAGCAGCATTACAAATTTTAGTTCATCTTTATATCCAACTGCATCTTTGCCTCCAATAAGATAGATGGATTTCATTTTCTCAAAATTGACAACTAACAGATTATCAATTATGGACCTTTTTTCTTTGAAAAAAAAACAATGAAATCAATTATGGATTAAGACCAAGCAAACTTGGTCAAATTTGGATGACTAGTGCCCTTTTTTCCTCACTTGGAACTTTAATGCCTATTCTGGACTTGAGGCCACAAAGTTGGAACATCACATATATATCTTTTTTAATCAAAACTGAGCTTTCATAGAGAAAAATGAAAAAAAAAAATGCCAACCAACGGGCCAACAAGAAGACCAACGGAAAACAGGCTATAAGAACAACCACCCAAAAAGGAGCCAAGCAAGAACTAGCCAAACAAACAAGAAAGGACTCTAATCCAAAAGAATAAGACCAAGCAAATAATTACAAAAATCTCTAGAAACCAAATCCCAAAGCGACATTAAACCTAACAAAGACCAGACCTCCTCCCAACACCTCTCACCTCCCCTAAATCTCTAGAAACAAATAGTTGAGACTTGTACGCTTCATCACCAATACTGAAAAATGCAATAGCATGCACTTGACAGAAAGAGGCTAATGTATGAATATCAATATCATTAGGCAAAGATAAGCTTTTAGCTATAAAGTCGGAGCCAAACTTTAAAGTAGCACTTAAACCTAAAATAATATAAAAGGTAGAAGCAACTTAACAACAACTTGCGCACACAGACTATAACTATTCATTGGCTTATCTTCCTCTCTAAATCTCTCATTGTCCCTCCATTCATGGACACACACTTTCACTATTTATTGGCTTTACATCTTCCTCTCTAAATCTCTCATTGTGTCTCTATTCATGGACACACACAGTCACTATTCATTGGCTTTACATCTTCTTCTCTAAATCTCTCATTGTCTCTATATTCATGGACTTTTTCTACCTTCCTTGTACGACCTGACTCTCCCTCTCTCTTATCTTTTTGCTCCTCTCTCATTTGTAACTCCCTATCTCTATCTACTAATCGTAAGATGATGGTACGGTTAATTGGGTTTCCCTTTTAAACCCTTCCTCTGTTTTCTCCTTATCTCTCATCTTTTTGTAACGCCCTCAAACTATCTACTAAATTTTAAAATGATGATATGATTGATGAGGATGCCAACTATTAGAACAGATATCCAATGAATAAGGTTCAAATGAAATAGAGGTATATTGAGTACAAGAAAACGTTGTTGCACATGCACACAAAGAAAAAGTTGTACATATCATGTCATGTGAAAGAAGAAATTACATGAGATGTTTCAATGAATAAGTGAAAGATCTAAGAAAACAGTGTACATAAAGTTAATAGTGTAGATGTAGATCTTTTGAGGGAGAGGTGTTCGGTGACACATTGGTTAACCATTCAGGCAAGAGATTGTCATCAAATTAAAACATTCAAAAGCTAGTTTAGAATCAATAACGTCCTCTACTAAGAAACACAAAGACAAAATGGTTTTACTCCCTATCCGAAAAGCATGATTCTTCCATGATGCTAGATTCCTGCTTGGTGCTATAACTATAACAGTTTAGCTCCTGTGATCGAAGCAATTAGACAATATGATTAGAATGAAACCACCAAATTGTCATGGATGGGGAGTGTCGGAGAGCTAACGACAACACACGAATTGATTAGAAGTCCATAAGGTTGGACCAATGTTATTGAAGCAATTGGACAACACTATTTTAACAAGAACAAGATAGGATTATTTCCCAAAGAAAAACAAAGATATATGAGGGGATAACCTAGCAATCTCGCAACCCACGATCAAACCCCACTTGCATGCCCACCAATAATCACAATTAACAATAGGAATGGATCTTTTTTGCCCTATTGACTTTTAAACCAGATAAAATCTAAACGAGGTAAGGAATGTGATTCGAATTAGGAAAATAATCTTATCAATATTTACGGGCTTCCATCTCAAAACCAATTAACAAGGAGTAGCTCATGTATATTATAAGTCTTTGTTAGGTTCCTTATCTTTTCAACGTTGGACTTTTAACATGTCCCCTCAAGATGGCGGCTCTTTTGGACTCACCAATCTTGGTCGGATCCTATTTTTTGATCGGATGCTCAGTTAAGCTTATTGGACTCAATACCATATTAAAATTTATGGATTCCATCACAAAACCAATTGAGGAGTAGCTTATGTATATTATAAATCATTGTTAGGTAGCTTATCTTTTCAATGCAGGATCCTTAACAAACTCTTAGTCTCCAAAAAAATAACACCTCTAACAGCTGGAAGAGCTGGAAGGAGAGAGAGGATGGACACTAATCAACTCTAAAGCCATCAAATAAGCCTCTATCATTGTTTACCACGCACATGGATAATTCAAAACCCACTTTGACACGCAAGTACAAAATGTCAGAGAATGACCGAATCCACTGGCAGAATACGGTATGTATGAAGAAGTTCGAAGTTTAAAGTTCAACCGCGAATATAGATTTCAGACACTATCCAATGAAAGCATCGCAGTTAAAAGTTAAGACGATGAACACATTTGCCGATGGCAAGACTATTGCTGAAACCTCGCTATTCGTTAACATGACATGTAGAAATTATAACGCATATTTCTCAGAGCCAGTAGCTCCAATTACACGAATCTATTAAATCTCCAGAAAACCAAAATCTAGATACTTCATTCTATGTTTTAGATCAAATAGCCGGAAATGAATAATTGCATCAGCTACACAACAGATCTTTTAAAGAGTCGAGAAAAAATTGTATAGATTAAAATCATTATCTCCTGAAAGGGCAAGTTAAACAAACAGAAAATTAAAATTGTGTGTGCAGTTGCCAATGACCCTTCCCTCATTCACGTTTCCACGGAACCGAGGAAAACAATCACCAAACGTCAAAATTAGAGAAAATAAAAATCTGTAAATGACAGAAAAAGAAGAACATAAAAACATGTAAACTGAATTGAACCTGTTGGAGATGACCAAGCAGCATGGAGGACGCACCGTTCCTGGACATTAGAACAAAACCCGACTGTAATCTTATTGAGATCGCCGCGGAGAACCGAACCCGCCCAGACGGAGGCCCCGTCGCAGACGTTAACCTGTCCGGCAAGGACGACGTTGGGCGCAACATAGGCGTCGACAGCAATTTTGGGGAGCCACTGGCCGAGCGGGATTATCTTTCTTTGACCTCTATAGTCCCACTTCACTCGATCCGGCGATGGCGCGATCGTCTTGGACACTTCCGTCGACAAAGCACGGCGGAGTTGATTAGTCCCAACCGCTGATGCTATTGCCTTCCTGGAAAAGCGAGCTACAGCTGCCATTGCTAGAGCAGAACCGAGCGTTGTCTGTGATTCAGCCGATGGCAAGTCGGAGAGGGCGATACAATCACCTGTCTTGCTGTTTCAATGGGCCTACGATGCCAAATCACATGGGCTTACACCATTGTGGGCTAAACTAAATGGGCCGTGAATGTGTATCATCCTTTGCCATTGCCTTTGGAAATTACTTAACTAAATAAAAATGTTATTAAAAATCATCGATTAAATGATTTTCATTGTAAAAAAGTAAGTTTGAACCATCAGTATACTATATAACTATAATTATTCAACTTTGTCACTAAGTTTGTCAATAATTGATAGATTGATCCAAAAGTGAACATAGTAATGGACATGAGTTCGATCCGATCGTAAAAAGTTAAATTGTGAGTTCGAGTAAAAAAATAATAATTGATGACTGTGTAAAAATTTAAAAATAATTACACATTAATTTTAAACATCTTCAAGTGCACTAAATGATCTTCCTATTATTTTTTTTTTCTTTTTAAATTCACAAGTTGAGTGAAGATGAAATGGAAGCATTAACTTTTAGACACGTTTGATCTTAGATAAAGATTTTCATTTTATATAACTGGCATCAGATCAAACAATTTGCTCATTCATATTCATTTTCTTCCACTACCTCAAACTCTATATCTATATATATAGAGAGAGAGACGAAGCCATCGTCAAAATACCGATTATTTCTTAAAAAATAGAGGGGGGGATAGAAACATATAATGAAAACCTATGATGGAAAAGGTTGGTTTGATGCGATGGATGAGTTATGCCCAAAAAAGAAAAAAGACCTGAAATTAGGGCAAGGCGGCAGGCACAGATATGGGGCCCAAATCTAATTCAGCGCACCGACGGAACTTATCTCCGACCAGAAGCGGTGGCCGAGCGACAGATGAAGGTTCAAGAGCGAAACGAAGGCAATAGAAAAGCACGTGACAATGGATATAGAATAATGAAACCCATGGGAATCGTCTATCGATCTCCTGCTTTTTCTTCAAATCATACTTCACTCTGTTAGGTCACTGCGACTTCGCATTTGATTCGAATCGGAATCTTTTCCTCCTTATTCTTCCTCTAATTACCAATTACCCAACAGCAAATAAAGCAGAGTTTACTAATCGGAATCGTTTTAACTTCAATAATGCAACAGTAATTCCAACGAGGGAAAAAACCAGTAGTCTATTTACCATACCGTTTAATACAAGTATCTGTATAACATAACAACAAATTCAGTCCATTCAATATAAACCCCCAAAAATTAGAAGGAAAAAAAGTAGACATACAGACAGACAGACAGAGCAATAGGAACAGGGTAATAGCGACTGAAAATTAATGAAGAAGAGAGAAAACGAGGAAGCGGGATCTGGTTTAGCCGGTGTAGATGTGAACGCCGATGGCGATGAGGAAGATGGTGATGAGGCCGAAGAAGATGACGGCGTGGACTAAAATGGCAGCTCCGCTGGTATGCATGCTCCCGAACTCCACCACCTTGCCTCTGCCTGGGATCTGAAACAGCAGCCCTGGGGTGAGCAGCACGAACAGCACCACCGCTATCACAACCGGCCCCCAATCTGCCATGCCGATGCCGAAGCCTGCAAAATCCAAACAAACACACAGAGAAAGAATTAAAGAAAGATGGAAGTGGAAGGTTTGCGAAGAGAAGCAATGGCCGGTGGGGGTCTCAAACTTCTAAACGGGACACTGATGCGACAACTGCCTCTGTTTTGATGCTTCACGTGGACGGATCAAGATGTGCCATTTTTTCCGCTTTTTTATTTTTTATTATTTAATTTGTTAAGATAAAAATATGGGTTTTTGTTTTTAATAAAATCATAAATTCCACGGCTGAGATTTTCTTGGGAGAGAAAGCTGCAATCTGCATCCCTCGTTGGCATAGGCCAAACGATCAACGGCTTACAGCTTTCACGCATAGAGGAAGAGAAAAAGACACTTTGATGCTAAGTATATATTAAATTAAATGGTGTGATTCGGCCTTTTAAGGAATGCATATTTTACACCTGGTTTGTCAAATCGTGTGTTGTAGATGTATTCTTCTTCTATAGCCATGCAAATCTTTTGGTCCAAAATCTGCACCTCAATTCGAAAGAAATGAAGATATCAACAGAAATCCATCACTTGTGTGGTATTAAAAAGGTAACAATAAATTAAATCAGTTTTAAAATTTTCATTTAATATTCAATATTTGTTTTCCTGTCATCGTTTTTTATGAAGTTAATTAAATATTAATTTATATATATTCATGTTAAGACATTATTGAAACTATGTTAAATTGTGTGTTTTAATCTTAGTTTCAAATCCATACCTCTATCTCGTTGTTTTAACCCTTTTTTTCTTTCGACAAATTTTAACTACTTTCTTTTATATATATATATATATATATATTCTCTTTCTATTTTATGCTTTGATTAAAGTTCAGTGTGGGGGGTGGAATGACATAAATCAAACGCAACAATTTATTTATAATTACAACAATGAGTTCGATGTTTTCAAAATATTAGAGATATCTATATGTGAATTAAATTTACTTAATAAATAAAAAAATTGTGAGAGTGATGATATTTGTTCAACCATTTAATAATGAGAATCTCTCGTGTGGTAAAAATCGTAATACTCTTTTGAAGTTTAAGGTGAAAATTGTAATACACTTCTACAAATTTAAGGTGCAATTTGATGAAACTGAAAGTTAGGGTAATCATCGAGATACACGTTAACAGAGTTAAATTTGATATTTTCCATTACGTGTATATGAATTTTTGTCTCTCAACATTATTATGGATCTGCCACTAGTGAGAGTGTATCTCGCACTCTACGTTGTTTCTCTTATTTGAGAGAGTTTTTGGTTGGTTTAGGTAAACCAGTTCGAACGAATTTGGGTCGGCTCATATATGATCTGGTTGGATAGTCTGGCCTTAATGATTTGACTCGAGCGGTTCGACTAATATTTAATAACATGTAAATGTTTTAGTAAGCTTTATTCAATATGTAAGGACAATATTTAGCTTTTAAAACTATAAATATGGAGTTGTTTTTTCTTTGGAACACTACACTACAAAATATAAGATTAACCATTCAAATTTACAACTTTAGACGTAGATATACTTTAATTATCGAGTCATATTTAAGTTGTTGAATAGGTTTAATGATCTCTTTTTTCGATAGGTTGGTGTGACGCTCAACAACTACTAAAATTGAGGTAAACCGTATTAACTAAAACTACAAATTTATCTTAAAATTTATATTTTGATATTATTAATTTTCTTAAAAAAATATTGTCTATCATTTACCGAGATGCTTTTAAGTATAACATAGAAATTTAAAAATTACAATGGCGGAGTATAACTTGAGTAGCTAAATATTTATATGAATGAGATGTAGGTTGATATTTTTATTAAGTCTATAATGCAATGTTCCAAAAAGAAAAGAAAAAAAAAATTAATTTATGAGTTCAAAGATGAAGACTTTGTAACAAAGTGAGCCAACTAAAATAATTGACATATTTATTTCTATATCTGAAAAAATGATGCAATCTATCACATCTTCATATGAATTAATATTTTTTTATTTTATTTTTAGTTAATAAAATGGGTACCTTTTAAGTTAAAAAGGAACAAATCAAAAGGGTAGCCTTCCAAGTTCTACCTCTAAATTGGAGGTTTGACTTAAAAAACTGGTGGAATGTTCAAAGAAATCTGAAAATCAAAACATTTTAATTTGATAACTAATGATAAAAAAAATGAAGCTAAACAAGGACGATTTAAAATTCGAAGGGAGGCACTCGTTTGGTAATGTTGCTATTTAGGTTTATTCTTTTTAAATAAAAAAATATTGTTGTATGGTTCTCAACACTCAAAGATTAAAAAACGATGAAACAATATATTTATTTGGGTTGAAATAAATTGGAAACGAAAACAAGAAACTTGTTTCTTTTCTTCAAAATTTATATAAAAATTTTCTAAAAAATGGAAACAAGAAACATAGGTATACTTAGATTTCTTACTAAAATTTAAAACGATAAAAAAATAAACAGAATCATTAAGCCATTTTTGGTAACGTCAATGTTTTTTTTATTTTTCTAATGAAAAATAAAATTACATGGCTCCTAATACCCATAGATTAAAAAATCGTGAAATAAGATATTTATTTATATTGGAAAAAATTGAGATCGATAACAAAAAAAAATTATTTTCATTGTTTCCATAATTTCTATACAATGTTGAGAATATTTCTAAAAAAAACGAGAAATAAGAAGTAGAAAATGGATCGTTAAGGGTCCGTTTGATAACGTCCATGTTTATTTGTTATAATAAAAAAGTAGAATTGCAGGACTCAAGACTCATAGATTTAAGAATGATGAAACAAGATACTTATTTATGTTGGTACAAATTAGAAACGGAAACAACAGACAATGAACTTGTTTTTATTATTTCCAATATTTTTATAGAATTTTGATAATATTTATAAAAAAGGACAGATAATAAATATAAATATGTTTAGATTTCGTCAATGTGATAGTAATTGACATATATCTCAAACTGAGTGTGGTCACGAATCCGACTCTATCCTATATATTGTATAAAAAAAAATATTTAGATATCTTAACAAAATTGAAAATGAAAAACAAGCATAAACTTACCATAGACACCAATGTACAAATAAAAAAAAATGCTTTTATCCAATTAAAAAAGGCGTGGAAATGGATTTTGTATGCTATACTTCCGGTCGAGGCTGTCTTTAACGATCGCACATATGACATAACAGAGCATCGAGATAGGAATCGGAACCAACTTTACTCGATCCCCCCACACCACACCTCTTTTCTCTGTAATTTATAATTCTCACCTCATGGCTGCAAAATTCATCGTTCCACATTCAAAGTTGGGCAACGAAAAGGAGTATTTTTAATCTTTTAAATAAAACTGGAAAAGAAAATTCAAAAGTAAATGGACATCTTTTGGTATTAAATATGTTTTTAAAAAATTAATTACAACACTTTCAGAAAATAAATCGTGACAATATAATAAGATTTTGACAAACTTAACCATCCTTATGGCTTTGGCTTAATTTTAGATTCCTTCTCGTGGTTTTAGTTTTCAATTTTCAATTTATATTTAGATAAAAATTTCACTAATAACAACTTAAATTGTGGTAATATTATGGCTTAGTAAAAAATAAGATAAAATTAATAAATTTTATCATGAATAAAAAATGACGATTCATGAAATTTAATATAGAGATCAAATTAATACTACGTAAAAGAACAAACTAAGTTATATATCGTAACTTGTAAGGTTTTATTTTATTTGAAGACAATTTAGTTGGCACAAGAAAACCCCAGCAAAGAGAGGGAAAATCGTAAGTCGAGGAAAAATCAATTTCTTTATTTAGCGCCAAACCTCGCAAATTTTACCTGTTAATTTTGAAGCTGAGCCATTACAGTTAGTTTCGTCGACGTGGGGGATTCGGATTGGTGTACCCTCTCCATCCTCATAAAAAATTCCCATTCCTCCCATTTCTTAGGTTTTCTCCTTCCCTTTTCTCTCCGTTTCTCTATCTCTTTCTTGTTCGTTCGACGGTCGGTAGTTTCTCCCGGATAATTTTTAACTTTCCGATAAGATTACCGACCGTTACTGCTCTTTTTTTCTTTGAATTTCACAAGTTCATCGATCGATTTTCGCCGTTGACCTCCTTTCTCTATTCAGTTTTCGTGCTTCTCGTGGCCACGAGCTCCCGATTTATTTGCAGGCACGATTGGGGTTTAACTCATAAAGTTTTGAATAATCTATATTGAGAATCGACGTTCAGGATTTTGCAGAAAGGAAAGAAAAGAGGAAAAAGAAAAAGGAGACTCGACGTTGAAGAAGAAGCGTTATATTTCAGGTTTTTAGAGTTTCGTTTTATTCTGTTATTTCGATTATGTGCCTCAAAACTAAGAGTTGTTCGTTATAATTTGATTCTTTATTGCTTATTATTATTTATCGGCTATGAGCATCTATGATTTTCTCCCATATTTAATTTTGTACGTGAGATTGAACGAGCTTCCGCTGCAACGCTTTTAAGGTCTTATCGGCGATTGGTCAAACCATCGGCAAGAAATGACTAGTCAAGGTGGTTCTTCTAGAAGAAGTATGTCCTTAACGAACATATCATCTCAGACCAAGAAGAAAATCAATGATAATGGAAGCTCGGATGTGCGGAAGTCTCTTTCAGCCTCCCGTTCATTGTAAATCGCTAATCCAAATCCTATTTTAGTGATGTTCTTATTTATCTTTATTTTGTTATGCCTATGCATTAATCCTAATTGACATGTTATTCATTCGGGTTCTATTGCACGCTTTGGATTTTTCTTCGTAAGTTTCATAGTTGAAAGATGAAAATTGTATGTAGTTGCGTTTTTTCACTCAGACGATCATTTTAAGACTCTTCAAATATTTGCAGGAACCTTCATATCATAACAACCCCTTCCCATATTTTTTGCTGTGTAAAATTGCGAATTTTAGTACTTTATGTCATCAAGAATCTGTCAAGGCAAAATAAAAATTGAAAATCATACAAGAAACTCAAGTATTGATATTTCATCGCTTAATCTTTTCAAGGATTAGTAAATTTACTTTAATGGGAGTACTCTGCTATATCATGTGGTTGTATCATGTATATATTGTGTATTTTTGTTTATAATTTTATCGTGAAACCTTGTAAGGGATTAGATAATGTACTTGAATGGGAGTACTATACTATACTTTCCGTGGATCATGTAACAATTTATAGGATACATGTTGGATGCAGTAACTAAATTGATCTTTTGTAGTCAAGATATATTAACATTGTTTTCCCTTCTCCATTTGCATTTGTAAAAGACAACTCACTGGTGAGCGTACAGTAAAACGACTGCGGCTGTCAAGAGCACTAACAGTTCCTGAAAGTACTACCATCTCCGAGGCTTGTCGTCGAATGGTTGCTCGTAGAGTTGATGCTTTGTTACTAACTGATTCAAACGCTTTACTTTGCGGTATCCTCACAGACAAGGTTTAACATCGGCTTTCCTTTAGCCTTAAGGGTAAATGTCCGTGTGCCACTTTTCAAAAAACTCTTTCTGATATATTCATTATTCCTTTTGATGGAAGGATATAGCAACAAGGGTTATTGCTTCTGGAGTTAATCTTGAAGAAACACCTGTGTCTAAAGTTATGACGAGGAATCCAGTTTTTGTTCTTTCTGACACTCTAGCAGTGGAAGCCCTCCAAAAGATGGTTCAAGGTTTGTAGGGTTCTGAGAAGCACATCCATGTGTTGATCTACCATTCTGTTTAGTAGTGATTCTTGATATACGGGTCTGAGTATCTCTGTCTACAGGAAAATTTAGACACTTACCTGTAGTTGAGAATGGGGAGGTCATTGCATTACTTGATATTGCAAAATGTTTATATGATGCTATTGCTCGAATGGAAAGGGCAGCTGAAAAGGGAAAGGCCATCGCAGCCGCAGTTGAAGGTGTTGAAAAAAGTTGGGGAACCACTGTTTCTGGTCAGTGGACTCTGGACTGTCATCCCAAATGATATTTAATATCTTCCAAAAAACAACTCTAAGTTGTGGTATTGCTGATGGACAGGTCCCAACACATTTATTGAGACACTTCGAGAGCGTATGTTCAGACCATCTCTGTCTACTATTATCCCAGAGAATTTAAAGTAGGTAATACTTTTCTTGCGTGAAAGATATTTAGTTTTTAATTTCATCAACATTGCATTTTTTTATTGATGTTCAATCTTCCAGGATTGTTACAGTTCCACCAACAGAAACAGTTTTTATGGCTACGAAAAAGATGCTTGAGCTTCGAGCGAGTTCTGCAGTTGTGACAGTTGATAATAAGCCACAAGGAATTCTCACGTGAGTACCATGATCATTCTTCTAAACTTAGGATTTTATACTTGCATACAATTTCATGCATCCTGATATTTTATCTTTTCCAGGTCAAAGGATATCTTGATGCGATTAATAGCACAAAATCTTCCACCAGAATCCACACTTGTAGAGAAGGTAATTTCTTTCAGCTTGCATGGACTATGAAGTATGGTGTATCTCCCCCTTCCTTCCTGTTGGTTAGCTGTGTAGGGGTGCTTGTTTGGATTGGGACTGGGGACACAGATAAATTCAGCCAAAATTGCAAGAAAGATGGATATAAGAGAAACAGTACTCTGTATCTTGTAAAGTTTGTTTTAATCTCTTTGAGTATGTAAGATTAGTATTCTTCAGTACTGAATATCAGCCCTCGTTTCATGTTAAAAGGTCATGACTCCAAATCCTGAATGCGCAACAATTGATACACCAATAGTTGATGCGCTGCACACTATGCATGATGGAAAATTCTTGCACCTTCCAGTGGTAGATAGAGGTAACGTTGTGTAATAGGAAATCCTATGAACAAAAAAAGGTTATCATCTGTGAATGTAAGTCTGTCATCTTAACTTCTGATATTGATGGATAATAATTGGTTGCAGATGGAAGTGTTGTCGCTGTAGTTGATGTAATACATATCACCCATGCTGCCGTTGCCACAGTGAGTCCATTAATTTTTGGAATCTTATATGTTTTTAGTACTGTCGACTTCTTACTTCTTGACATTGAAAAAATAACCATAAGAACACGATGATATATAAGATATACTGTGTTCGAGCTATAGCACTTTCAAATGGTTATCAACATTCTACTGGAAGTGTAATGTCCAGATTCTTAATCATGTATTCCATAATAAGATTAGGAATTTGAAATTAATGGTGTTGCCATTTTTGGGAGGGAAAAATGATGATCTACAATTGAACAATATAGTTTTAGTGGTTAAGTTGGTGTGGAGACAATTTCATTTTGATGTTCTTAATCTAGCAATTTTCTATATTATTTAGCAGTAAGAATTGCTCTCGTATATGCAGAAACTGAATGCAGCTCTGCACCTTTGATTCCCCGTTCTTTGGTATTTTGATATATTATTTTTGTTACCCCATTAGTGTTTGTTGTGGTCGTCTCCGCGTTTAAGCTTTTTCAATCAAAAGCATGAGATTCCCCCTAATTTCTTGTGATCTGCACAAGCTCTAGCAAGTAACTTGTATTCTCCTCTTCCAGATTGAAATCCTTGAAGTGTGACTGTGAGGGGCCACATTTTCCACTTCTCTGATTTTTCTGACTTATAACCTCAAGGATTGGTCATAGTGGTAAATGTGGTATAGGCTCTAGGATTTAACTAAGTAGTCAGGGGTTAACCTGTCAGGCTACTACTTGGGGGATTTTTGAAAATCCTACGAGTTCTATAACTATTGAATGTTGTAGACTTGACAGTAATCTCAGTTTCAAACCTTGTGAACATTGATGGGGTGGGGATTTTTAGGGATAACAAACAAAACAATTGTTCTCATTTATTTGGTCAAACCTATGAGCCTCGACAAGGAGAAGAAAAAATTTAAATTAATATAGAATATTGGCCATCCTTTGAAGGACGTATTAAAATTTCTTGGAGCTATATTATGATCTATTATTGTGAAGATTTATTTGGTCTTGGCGTTGCTTCATGGTTAGGTTGGAAATGCATCTGGAGTCAGCAATGAGGCTGCGAGTTCTATGATGCAGAAGTTTTGGGATTCTGCCATGGCCTTATCGCCAAATGAGGATGATGATGAACTGCGTAGGTTGTGCTTCTCAAAATTATTATGCATTTCTATTTTTGCAGTTCAGCTATGTATTTATCTCACAAGCTAGCGTGACATCTCAGTGAAGGTTCATTGAAATTGGCTTCTGAGGAAACGGAAATTGGAAGATCTCTCCCCTTTCCATCATCTGGACTGCAAAGTACTTTCTCTTTTAAACTCGAAGACAGGAAGGGCAGGATGCATCGATTTTCTTGTGGTATTGTTCTACTTTTATCGTTAATCCAATATCAGGAGAGCTGTTGTGCAAGTTATAGATGAGTTTTCATGTCTCTTTTGAGGCATTTGATCATTCATTCCAATAATTACTCCCAAATGTTCAATTAAAGTTACATTATTTGCTATTGCTTTTAGTAATAGCCAATTTTGATTGGCAAGACCTTGGTGGGTGGCTGAATATTTTCGCTGCAGCTATAACGGCTGCGAACAACCTTGTTTTGTTCTTTCGTATCTTTCTAATGAGCCTTTTCATGTTCGTAGTTAATTTCGACTTTGACATGCATTTAAGTTGGTCTGACTGGTTTCTTTGTTGTTCTATCCGAGCGAAGATACTCGGAGTTTAACAGATGTTATAACAGCCATCCTTCAGAGAGTTGGCGATGATATCGACCGCAACAAATTGCCTCACATTTTGGTACGCACCCGGATCAATATTCTTTATTTGGCTTGATAATTTCTAGTTTCTTGACCATAAATTGCAGAACTAATTGATGACCAAATTTTGTAGTATGAAGATGAAGACCGCGATAAAGTTGTTCTAGCATCAGACAGTGATCTTACAGCAGCTGTAGAACACGCAAGGTTGGCTGGATGGAAGGTACCGTATTTGATTATTATTTGTGATCGACAATTTAACCCTCAAAAAGAAATGGTTGAACTCGAGAATTGACGTATTGGTTTTGTGCAGGGTCTGAGATTGCATTTAGAATATCCAGGAATTCGTGGTCGTAAAAGGGGTTCTGGCGCCGAAACTATGGATTATGCTCAAAAAGACGCATGGGCATCGGCATACAGTGCAGTTGCAGCTGGAGCCGCGCTTGTAGCCGGGTTAGGCGTGTTAGCATACTTGAGAAGATCTGGTAATTAATCAATAAAATTCATACACATTCTATTCAATGATTTTGGTCCGAGTAGCCTCCTAAATTTGGGGCCCTGATTGGGGGGATGGGATTGGTTGGAACAGCATCAGTACTTGTGCTTATAATCTATTTTCGTTGAAAAATCATATTGATGAAGAAAAGTTGTTGAAATTTGGGATTGTTGATTGTCTGCATGAAAGTAAATGCTTTAATTTACTCCCGCGAGGATTGATGATACGTGTTACTGTTTCTGAAGGTTCTGCAGCTCCATGAATTCGTGGAGAATCTTGAGTTTATGAATCAACTTTCTACATACCATTCATAATTCTAAAGTCTCAACTGCTTGCTTGATTTTCTCTATGGGGTCGGTGTAGTAGGCAAAACAAAGGAAAAAAGAAAAAAAGGAAAAAAGATGATGGTCGATGTGGCTGAAGAACATCGTACTTTAGTCGGTGCTTGAAGTGAAGGGCCCTCCATTTGATTATATGTTTATTGTCTTGGATAAGAAAAATTTTACCAATTCGTCGCTAACTCTAACCAAGTGTGGGTCAAGGGTCAGTAAGGTATTGTCATAAATTTTATAAAAACTACTGTTTGTACTTGTTAAAAATAACTGTCACGAGGGGAGTGTCGGTCCTGATGATAAATAATGTCGAAGCTAATTTTTTCCCCTTAAAACACAACTTTTGGTATTTGCCTTCATAGTTTTCAGAAAAAAGTAATGGATTTTTCAAGAAGTATTACTGAGAAAGTATTTGAACCACAGATTATTCTATAACTTCTAAAATAGTTGCACTTTTTTTAGATTACTTCAAGAGATGGGTTTTTAGGTGAAAGTTGTGTCAGCTGGGAGAGGTGTCACGGAGTCTTCTGTTCACACGTTTGTGGTTTGGCAAATCCAAAAGCAAAGCCTAAGCTAAGCACCACAGCCTGCGGCATGATATGGTTCACATGCGTAGCACACTTGACTTTTTTAAAGAAAAATACGACAAATTTTGCCCCCAAGTTCAGCCAATTACTACGGCTTCTGATTTATGTAATGTAAAATTAAGGCCAAAAAAAAAAAAAAAACACCAACATTTGTTTGGTAGTTTTGAGTATCCTATACATTAGCGAAGACCAAAAAGAGAGCCAAAACAGCTGAAGCTTAACAAACAGAATTCGTAGATGGGTATTTTGGCATTGGTAGATCTTGTAAATGAACGAATCCTAAGATGTCCAATAAAACCACCACTTCATTTTTGGCAGTGGAGTGTGTGTGATACATAATGGAAGGGAGGGGAGCTTTGGTTTGAGAGTGATGGGCACAAGTGAGAAAGTGGAATTTATTGTTGTGATTTGCTGAAATAAAAAGAAGGCTAATGGAAAAAAGTTAACCTAAAACAAAAGTTAGTCAAGTTGGGAGTGTGAGTGGGAAGAATAACGATGTGAAATGAAAAAGCAGGAAAAAGACACAAAGTTAAATCTCCACTCATTTAGCTTTTGATTCCCCTTTCCTCCCTGATTTAGAGATATTTTAAGCTACAGGTATTTCAAGATTAAATTGATTTAGTTCAGAGATACCGATTTTTAGGAAAAGCAATTGAATTTATACAATTTCAAGAAATTCAAATAAGATTGATAGAATAAACTTAATTGGTTAATTATCTACCCTACCTTTATTATATTAAAAAAAAATCATGATATAGTTCAAAGCGTTAGTGAATATCAAATCTACAAATTTAAATATTCTACCTCTGAAGAAGTAGACGTCATTTAACATTGCGCTACTCTTATAATCACAATTTACTATGTAAGACTAATTTGAGTGATTATTTGGATTAAATTACTTGACAAATTTTCAACATTGAAAAATATTGGAAGAAGTTAAAAAAACGAGTTTGATTAAGTATTTGCTATCAACAATAATTGCTAAATTTTCAAACACTTCGACAGCCAGAATTTTGTCAAATTAAAAATCCCACAAATGTACAGCCGCAGATTATTGCTTCCAAATTTCAATCCAAACACAGTCCGTGAACACCTTGACTGATCTCCACTCACACTGTTTTATTTCAAACACCACATAAATATCCCATGCAAACCGGTGTAGAATCAATAAATAATGACAGAAAAAAAAATTGGACATAATTCAACTCATTAAAACACCAAAATCTCTCATAAATATTACTAATATGAGTATAAATATTAATTTCTGGTCTAAAATGTAAGAGCTAAAAAATGCAAGATCAAATTTTCATCTCCACATTTGTCATATTCAAATAAAATAATATCTCGTACAAGTTAAAAGCTTCACTGAACGTTGACCATATGATGTTTATGATGACGTACTTGGAGATTCATTTGGTAACGAACAATTAATCCCCATAAAAACTGTAACTGCTAATGCGATAGAGAAGGATAGAATCACTGAATCAGTAACAATTTAACATAAACAATGGCTGAGACACATTTTCAATTTTTTCGCTTTACCTTTTTTATTAATTGATTCTTTACTTCAAACTTCTGCGTATAAAACAAAACCCCACTCACCACTCTAAGCTACTCTCTCTCTCTCTCTCTCATGACCAGAAGATTTTGTTTATTTAAAGTCCCACTGAGAGAATCAGTGGCATTTGTCTGCAACATTCTCATCCACAGCCCAATTTCTCCATTTTTAAGTGTTCTTTTGGATTCTCACTCTCAGGGTGGCTTTGTGGAGGGTTATCTTCTGGTTCTATCTTCGTTGCCTGCGATTTCTGGTTCGTTAAGAGATTAGGCCTCTGCTCTCTCCGCAGCGACAATGAGAGGACGGAGAAACAAACCGCCATTTCATTTGCCATTCATTTTCTTGTTCTTGTTTTTCCTCACTCTCTCATGGGTTCCCCAACGGATTTGCCAGCAACCAATCAAAACCGTCGTGGTTTTGGTGATGGAGAATCGTTCCTTCGATCACATGATTGGATGGATGAAGAAATCCATCAACCCCCAAATCAATGGCGTCACTGGAGACGAATGCAACCCGGTTTCAACCAATAACTCGAACCCGGGAACCATTTGCTTCTCCGATGATGCCGAGTTCGTAGATCCAGATCCGGGCCACTCCTTTGAAGACGTGTTGCAGCAGGTATTTGGCTCTAATTCCATTCCCTCCATGTCTGGCTTTGTGGAACAGGCGCTTTCAATGTCCCCAAATCTCTCAGAAACTGTCATGAAAGGCTTCAAACCAGAAGCTGTGCCCATTTATGGAGCTCTGGTTCGCGAATTCGCTGTATTTGATAGGTGGTTCTCTTCAATTCCTGGCCCAACTCAACCCAACAGGCTCTTTGTTTATTCTGCAACCTCTCATGGCTCAACAAGCCATGTGAAGAAGCAATTAGCTCTCGGTTATCCCCAGAAAACCATATTTGATTCACTTCACGAGAATGGTCACGACTTTGGGATTTACTTCCAGAACATACCCACTACCCTGTTTTACAGAAACTTGAGGAAATTGAAGTACATTTTCAAGTTCCATCAGTACGATTTGAAGTTCAAGAAGGATGCTAGAAATGGGAAGCTCCCCAGTTTAAGTGTGATTGAGCCGCGGTATTTCGATCTAGTGGGGTTTCCTGCAAATGATGATCATCCATCCCATGATGTCGCAAATGGCCAAAAACTGGTGAAAGAGGTTTACGAGACTCTGAGGGCTAGCCCACAATGGAATGAGACCCTTCTCATAATCACTTACGATGAGCACGGTGGATTCTTTGACCATGTCAAGACTCCTTTTGTCAATGTCCCTAATCCTGATGGAAACACAGGCCCTGCTCCCTATTTCTTCAAGTTCGATCGGCTCGGCGTCCGCGTGCCTACGATTATGGTCTCGCCCTGGATTAAGAAAGGGACTGGTAAGCCAAGTTCTTCTACTTCTCACCACTTACTCTTAGAACATCTCTCAAACTTGGCAACATTCTCACAAATGGCCTAATTTTTACATGGCCGGTGCTTTTACTCCTTGCATGGTTTACTGCACGCAGATCCCAGGCTGGCCATTTGGGAAGCCACCGGTGGCTCCATTTGGTCGAGGAGTTGGTTGGATTTGGGATCCACTCCAGTTGGAAGTGGGGATGAAGATATAGGAATAGGAACTTGATTAGCATCATCTTCACTTCCATGTCTCTCGGCGTTTAAAAGCAGTGGGGTCCTACTCTTATTTAATTTCCCCTCCATAGATTGATGCTTGATTTTGAGTGTTTTGTATCTACCTGCATCTTAGAACGAATTTAGCACGCACATAAGAATACGGCGACAATTGTTCCAAGTCAAATCCAGAGTTGATCGTTTGACTGTTTCTTCTTATGGGGTGTGTTTATTGCTCTAAACCTCTGTTCATTTTGCAGTAATAAGCAGTCCCAATGGACCTACGCCAAACTCCGAGTTTGAGCATTCCTCAATCCCTGCTACCATAAAGAAAATATTCAACCTCTCCTCCAACTTCCTGACTCACAGAGATGCATGGGCTGGGACATTTGAGCATATTGTAGGGCAATTAACCTCGCCAAGAACCGATTGCCCAGGTATCAACCTGCCCCGAGTGTAACACATCAACATTTTCCTAGATCATTTACTGTCAATAGACTTAATCTTCAGTTGAGTTATAAGCTTCCTGAAATCATACTTTGTTGATTTCTCAACCATGTATTGCAGTAACCTTGCCAGACGTGACACCGCTGAGGAAAACAGAGGCAAATGAAAACAGTGGACTATCTGAGTTTCAGAGTGAGGTGGTTCAGTTGGCTGCTGTGCTGAATGGTGACCATTTCCTGAGTACATTCCCAAATGAAATAAGCAAGAAGATGAGCGTTAAAGAAGCACATGACTACACTAGAGGGGCTGTTGCCAGGTTCATCAGAGCAAGCAAAGAGGCCATCAAGTTGGGTGCAGATGAATCTGCCATTGTGGACATGAGATCTTCCCTTACTACAAGATCCTCAATGCACAACTAAATTTATTCTTCTTTTGGTATAAAACCTACACAGCAACATAGATTCTTATTCCTTACTAGCTACATTTTAGAGATGAGAGCAAGTGTAAGTGTAACTATATCTCATAAGCTTAAGCTATATGGTGATTTTGTGTGCATTCAAATGTTTCGTGTCTAAAAGGTTTTTGTAGATCACTTCTAAGAAAAACTCAGGCAATCAGTAGTGCTTTCATTGAAATAGTAACTGATTTTCTTAAATATGGATTCTTGTGCTTCAAGCTGTCCATTTGAATTTCTACACAGGATTGTTCATTTTCAACTCCAATACTGTAGCACCTAAATAAAAAAGATCAGACCTTTTATTCCTGGTGCTTCATTATCAGAGACCAACTCTATATTAACAATTTTGTGAAAATGGCAAAGGTACAGTTCCCAGTTTCATTGGAGAGATATAAAGACACGTTCTAATAACAGCTCATCTTTTCAAGAAACAGAGCATCACAATCTAGCTCGATTAGTCAGGAGACTCAAGGTTAAATCATGTATGTTCAAACTTCAAACTGAACAAGGACTTTGCCATGTAGATATATCAGCAACAAGATCTCGTAGTTGATCTATCAGAAGCTTGAGATGCAAGTTCTTATTGACAAGTTCCTGCAAAGAGACCACAGATACACGGATCCTTATAAGAAAGCAGTTGAAGGAAGAATAAAATATCGCTCGAGGACCTTACCAAAGAATAAAAATGAGACGAATGAAGAAGTATATTATCTACAAAATATCGTTAGTTTTAATATTTGATTTTCAATATTGTCTATTTAGTTTCAAAATCTTTGTTTAAATTAAGACGGTGATACAACAACACAAAAAGAACTCTTGTTTCTCAAATCTTTAAAATTTTCACAGTTTCATCAATATTTGTAGACACTTCAGAAAATCTTATTACAGATACATCGATAAATAGCTATGCATCATGCGTTGAAAGTAGAAAGTAGACTACAAAGTTTCCAAAAAGTAAATAATTTCCAGAAGTATTAGTTCCTTCACGAAATCTTAGCCTAAAAATTTTAACTGGTGCAATTCAGTGAAAGGAAGTATTCGGACACATCCTGAAAGCCTTAAGAAAAAATAAACTATTGACTAGAATTTACAAGCGGAAGACAGAATGAAATACCTTTCTAAGATTACAGAGGTGTTGTTCCAACTTATCAATTTCAGATTGGTCTGCTGGGGATGCATGACCACTCGTACCCGATTCATATGCTTTTGCCTATCAAAAAAACACGAGAGACTGCTTAAAATCGCTTAATCAGCAGTGGTGAACACCAAGTCAATCCAGTGAGCAATATATCAAATTCGTAGTACATGGAGTTGGTCCACGTATCAATCGGCAGTTATGAAAATGAATACCAGCTCGAGAGTAGTATGTGCAAATTGTAGCAAGAAATACTTATTAACATAAAAAAAAATTTATGCATTCGTCTGAAATTGAATATGAAAAGTTCATGTGTTCTCAGCAAAGCATTTTGTACTGTGGGGAAACTCAATATCTCTGAATCGGTCTCGAGTTTTCCAAATAACAACCAAATGAAAAATGAGAAACATTGGCCAATGAACTTAGACGGAGAGTTGAAAGATCAGTCTGATAATTTACATTCTGAGAGCTGGGAATTGCAGCAAGAATAGCACGAAGTGCAAGAACTGAATTATTGTAGCGAACACGGGCCTCCTCAAGGGCTCCCCCACTACCGGTGCCTCCGCCACTGCTGGTGTCAGCGTGATGGTTAGTGCTTTCAGAACTCGCGTCGCCGTTTACAACTCCATTTGTGGAATGCGGAGATGGACCATTTGGGCTTGCAATTGATAAAGCAGAAGTAGCCGTTGAAGAAGTGGTGGACCATAACGTGGGATTGCAGAGCTCATCATTCATGGAGTAGAGGATCTGGAAAGCGGATTCTATCGTTTCCTCTAGATGCTTGATGCCCTCAATTGCAAGCTCTTGTGTAGTCTGGGGAAGTGCCAAAATACTAGTGGGTTTATCTTCCATCGCGTGTTTCGAAAGAAAGATGCTTCTGCTGCTACTGAAATCGAGATTCCCCTCAATTCAGAAAGAGAGCGTTCGAAATCCGCTTGGATCAAGGGAAAGAAACTTCGCTCCTAAAATCCCAATTCCAACCAGATTTGTGACGTTCACGAGGAAACCCTAACCCTTCTTTGTAAATTGTAATCAATAAAGCATAAAGAAATGTTTAAATATAAATTTTGTTAAAAAAAATACAAAACCATCGTCGACAGCAGGGTTCGAACCTGCGCGGGCGAAGCCCAACAGATTTCAAGTCTGTCTCCTTAACCACTCGGACATATCGACCTGTTGATAATAATTATTATTGTGTGTTTATTTTAACAAAAGAAAAGAGCGCTGTCGTTTGTCCCATTTTTTATTTAATTTGCTTAATCTTTTTATGCAGTTTGTTCGTTAATTTAATTCAAATAATAGTAAATACTTATTAAAATCGAAATATAAAGCTTTAAAAAAATTTAGATTTTTAAAACTTAATTAAAAAAAACTTTAAAATTTTCAAAATTTAACAACAATTTTTAACTAAAAGAAAAAAGGGGGAAAAGTATTAAAATGGTAAATTTCGTTTTTTTTTTTAATTTTAAAATGACATAGGCACCGTTATTCTAGCGGCCGATCAGGGCTTTGTTCCCAAACTATCAGAGTTTACGCGCGAAAGATGAGAAGTCGAGAGAGTGTAGAGGAGAGTGATCTGTAATTGCTTAAGATGACGACCGTGTTCTTCATTGGTTTGTGAGGTTTGGGTTGCAACTGCAGTTTATTTTTAGTCTTACTCTTTGAAACACTTTAAAGATAAGGTAAAGGATCCTTGAAATTCTTGGAACCATCTTTCTCAAAACTTGTTTTTAGATCATAAAATTAAAGTTCAGTAAGCCCAAGATACAGTTATCTTTTCCAAGTGCACACGGATCACAGGATTATCTGTTTATTTTGCTCACAAAATTAACTGTACTCATCTCTATCTGTGCCCTGATATTCTTTGGTCCTTGTCTGAGTATTTTCTTTACCATTGTAAGTAGATACTGTTTGATCCAGTTTGCTACTCTTTATGACTCAAAATTCTTCGATATTCAGAACCCTAAGCATCATTAGTATCCATGTTTTCAGTCGGTCCATCGATGTTTTCTAATGCTAATCTTCATTGTAAGCCATTGCGAGATCATGGGTAAGTTCTCATTTGATGGTTCAAGCTTCTTATCATCCACAGATTTTGCCTCGTCCTAGCAACTTTATGACAAGAATCCTCCTGCTTCAAGATTTGGTTGATGTAAATGAGACTCGTAAAAATCTTATCAATAGTTCTAATGTTCTTATTTTGCTTCAAATCCTATTTTTGTAGTGTTCCCGCAACCAATACCTCTGACAGAGAAGAGTCTTCCTCCAAAGCTGCAAAATCAAGATGAAGAAGATTTAAGTTTGAATTAAACACAAATAAAGGTCTTCATAGTGAGATTGAAGATGAATTTGAATATGCCTCCAGAAGGTGATTTACTTCCACTACCCAAAATGCATAAACAAATTGCACGATTACAAGCAAACTTGCTTCAGGCAGCCACCAAAGGAGCCGTGAGGATTAAGCAAAGAAAAGGCACACATAGAGGAGTGACTTCTAGGAATATCTACAACCATAACGCAAGAGCAATCTCAAGTGAGCCTTCAAGTTCAGGGACATAAAGCAAGTAAAATGCCTCTTCAGGAATATGGTTTACTTAAATATGAGGGATTGAAATTCAAGCAACTAAAATCTGGCCACAAGTCTTGGAACAAAGAGCACTCTGGCTGAATTTATACACAAAAGCTGTACCTCACATCAGATTTAAAGGCCATGGAATCCTTGGAAGATACGGGCCCTCTTCCTCTAAATCTTATCGAAGAAAGATTCAAAATCAGGGAACAGCTTCTCTGTCTTGCAGCCAAGGAAGAATCTTTCCAGCCCCAAAAGTTCAAAGTGAAATGGCTTGGAGAAGGAGACGAAAATACAAGATTTTACCACAGAGTGCTTTGCCTCCAAGAAAAGGTAATCCTTTCTAGAGAGGGCCAAAGTTTACTTACAGACAATGACATTGGGGCTGAATTCATAGATTTCTATCAGAAGCTTTATATAAAAGAGTGGATCAGAGGTTTATTCCAAAAAATCTCCATTGGAACCAAATTCCCATCGATCTCAACCATGAATTGGAGAAAGATTTTACTGAAGTAGAAGTTTACAGAGCAGTAATGAACTCGGGTGCCAGCAAAACCCCTAGGCCATCTGGTTTTACAGTAGAATTTTTCAAAAAAATCATTGAACATCATCAAAGTTGATATTATGGTGATATTATAAGTTCTTTTTAAAATGGGATCATAAACGCTAGCCTCATCGAAGCCTATATATGTCTTATTCCCAAGAAAAAGGACGCAAAATCAGTTCATGACTACAGACCATCAGCTTGATTCCGCCTATAAAATTCTTGAAAGAGTTTTATCAGAGGATTGAAAGTGGCCTTGCCATATGCTATATCAGATTATCAATCTGTCTTTGTGGAAGGAAGACAAATACTAGATTTGTCTCTTATGGAGTGCCATCCGAAAACAAATGTACCTTAGTGAAGGAGAGAGCTCTTTGTAAAATTGGGAGGGGTGACAAAATTAGCTTCTGTAATGCTTTGTGGGCAATGGACTCTCCCTTAGCAAAGGCCTTTCCCAAAATTTTTGCCTTGGCCTCGAACAAAAATATTTGGGTCTGCCAAGCTTGGTCCAATGCGACAAGTTCGTGGACTGGGATTACCTCTGATGAGCGCTCCAAGAGGAGGAAATAGTTGAATGGAGCACCCTTGGTCACTTATTACATAATTTTTCCCCTGTTTCATCGTCAGACAAATGGACTTGGCCATTTGACCCAACAAAGCAGTTCACAGTTAGCTCCATATTTAAGGAAATTCTGAAAGGGCCCAGTCTTCATGAATCTGCATTCTACGACATTATCTGGAGGGATAACTATCCAAGGAAAATTGATATTTGCTGCTGGGAGCTTACCCAAAAAGCTGTAAACAGCCATGATGTTATCCAGAAAAGGCTTCCTAATTTCTCCATCTCTTCTAGCTCCTGTATCGTGTGTAGAAAGGCAGAAGAAACACAGTGGCATCTCTTTATCTCGTGTGATTTTGCTAACAGATTCTGGTGCTTCCTTTTATCCTCTTTTGATTGGCAATAACCCATGCACAATGACATCAGTAGTATGCTTTAACATTTTATGGGAGGGCACCCATTCAAAGACAACAAAGAAGTTCTTTGGAATTACCTCATCAAGGCTTTTCTGTGGAATCTTTGGAAGGAAAGAAACGACAGAATCTTCAATGACAATTTCCAGCCTTACAACTGATTTTTGGATGGAGTTTTGTTTTTGGCTCTTAGCTGGTGCAAATGCTTTGTATCTTCCTTCTCTTCTTATAGATTAAATGACCCTTCGATGAAATGGTGGACTTTTTTGTAACCTTTCTTGGGGTTTCCCCTCTCTTTTGTAGGTTTCATATCATCAATAAAATATTCTGTTTCTCATAAATATATTTATATACGAGGGATTGATATGTTACTGAATCATTGCTGAGTCCTGACAGTCAACTGTTTGATATTATTTTATTGTCTATGAAACTGTTTAATATCATAGCATATGAAAGCTATAACAGATGTTATATTCCATTACAAGGAATGAGTTCTTGAACAGATGTTATTTACCATTATGAGGAATGAGATCTTGATTCTTTTGTTCTCTAATTGAAGATAGACCATTTCAAGTTTCTGATTTACTACCTTTTCAAATTGATGAAGCTGGTAAAAACTAATGCTTCCAAGTCGAGATTTTTCCACGCTTGAAACCGTCATTTTGACGAGACGAAGATTCAAAAAAGTCACCTCATTACTATTTTTACTTGAAATCTTTGGTCGGTTTTAAGATGCATGTACACATTTCATTGTGAGAGTCAGTCTTCTCTTTGATGGCAATGTAACATATATACAGACAATATCTCTTCCATATGCTGTTATATGTGGCCATATCACTGAATGCCTGCTGTGGCATTAATCCTAACAAGGCTAGTTTTCTGTACCCTTAACTTGGCATTTCCAAAGCTGCCCAATCCTCTTGCATAGGAACTGTACAATGTCTCTGAAAAGTTAACAGAAGATACTGAGCTCTGCATTCAAACTATGGCCTGGCACCCAAATTTCAACTTGTAAAGCACATCTCAGAGCACCAACAGAAAAGCAAGGAAAAGAAAGTTGCTAAATTTGATCATTGTTTACGTACAAAGCCATTCAAAATTTGAATATTTCATAAAAATAGTGTATCCAGTTATAAAGAATTGAATTCAGACCCTGTATTAAAGTAATTTATTTATTTTCGAATAGCAAACTTAATACGATAACAACAAGAAATGCTAGTGGTTATACTATAAATACAATTTGGCCGTATAAATTATCAATATCGACTAGACATTATATTTCATTAGAAATTTGTTGAAGGTGGTGGCATTTATTTGGAAATAAAATAAAAACTCAGTTTAATTTTTAACAGAATTTGTCTATATTTATGCAAGTAGCATGAAATGTTGCAACCCCAATAACCAGAGTTAAAGAAAAAATAACCGTAGTTAGGGTTTTAACCGCATGTGAAAAAATAGTTAGGTCACTTTTATTTGCAAAATATTTAGAAGTCTTGGAAACTCAGCTGCTATATATGTGCCAATTGCCATGCAAATACCCAATTTTCTGCAGGCTGAGGAAATATTTTCACTAGGTACCATCTGAATTTGGGATTTATTTTTCCTATTTTTCCTCGTTTGAAGCTGGGTGGCAAAGAGGTTTCATCAAGAAAATTGTTATCCAGATTCTTCAATGGCTTTTGGCGAGTCACGTCTCAGAAAAGCGATTTGCTGTACGTTATAAACTTTCCTTCCATATCTTGCATTGTGCCATTTGAGGAATATGATCCGTTGCCATTGTTGTTAGGTTGCGCTTCAATAGAATGGACAATGTAGGGTTTTGTCTGGGTTAGTGAAAATTGGTATATATGACTTTATGCTACCGTAACGAACTGCCCAACTTTTCTTTGATGGAGTTGAGACGATTGATTTTATTTTATAATTTCCTTTCTCGGGAAGTGGGGGCGGTTCGAATTCGAAGAGGGTATTTGTTATCCTTCCCAATTTCGTTCTCTATAACGCTCTCTCTGTTGTTCAGTATGTCGTCGAAGTATATGAGATTGAAACTATGTATCTAATAAGATCATGATATGTTTCTTCCTCGTAAGATGAGAATCAGGGTGATCATTGAACCAGCTGCCTTTCAAAAGATTTGGGGGTTCATGTTTCAATGTTCAGTGGATGATCAAACTCTAAAATACTGCAGCATGCTTCTTGTGGTACATTCTGATGAAGAATATAGGTTCCACGATAGTTATGTTTTCCCTGTGTTTTGCTGTTAAATATGTTTTTATTTTGAAGTTTGTTATTTTATCCTTGAGTTTTCTCCCTGTGCATTTCACGTTGGATCTGATTGATTGTCATAGATCTGTGATGCCTGAGAAAATGGAATTGATGGATTAGGTTTAACATTCCTTGGTATTTTTACATTTATAACTCTTGTGTGCGATTGTTTACTGCTTCATATCTATTACCGGTTGACAACTTCCACGTTTTTGGCATGAATTTTGTGTCACTGCTTTTGTCTATTTAAGTAATTTTCTTAACAAACATTTATTCTTTTTCTGCTGTAGGGCTCTAATTTTTGGTGATTTCTTGATGGTCTGTCCGAGAATATTGGTGAATTTACATTGGAGACAGATCCCATTGAGATCATTGTGCTTGCACTTCCAAAAAGGTAGAAGGATAGTAAAGTTATTGTCATTAGCAGAGTTTCCATAGAGGGGATGGATTGCAATAAGGATGATGCCTTTAAGGCCAAGCTGGTTGCTGAGAAAAAGTTCGCAGAGATGGACATTGCCGCTGCAAGTAAATTTGCTTTGAAGGCCCATAAATTGTATCCTAGTCTTGATGGTCTTCCCCAATTTATGGCAACTCTTAATGTTTACCTGTCTGCTGAGAAAAGAATTGATGGGTGCATTGATTGGTACAGGGTCCTTGGCGTGGATCCATTGGCTGATGAAGAAACCATTAGGAAACATTATAGAAAACTAGCACTCATTCTTCATCCTGACAAAAACAAATCAATAGGTGCAGATGGGGCTTTTAAAATTGTATCTGAAGCTTGGAGCTTGTTGTCTGACAAAATGAAAAGGGCAGCATTTGACCAAAAACGGAACATAAGAGGTATGTATATGAAGTCTACTGAAATAAGGTCATCAGTTCCAATTGTTCGGAACGGTTTCCATAATCTTTCCCCCAATAATAATTTGAATAGATGGCATTGGAGAAGTGACGATGAAGTCCTTTCCGCTCCGACTCCTCATCCAGTGAAACCCACGTTTTGGACAATCTGTCATTCATGCAATGTGCATTTTGAGTATCTCAGAACTTATCTTAATCACAATCTTATTTGTCCCAACTGCCGCATATCCTTTTTGGCTGTTGAAAACCCACCCCCACCTTTCAATGTGAATCCGTCAGCCTCCCCATGGACTTTCAAAATGCAGCAACAGGCTTCCAGCGCATGTAACCATATCAAGAAGTCATTAAATGGGGAGAAGACACAGATTTCTGCTAGAGGTGACGCAGTGGGATATAGTAGTATTGAATCTCTGCGTAAATCTTTTCAGTTTGGTACATCATTTAAATTGGGAGCGACTGAAAGTATGCAAGCATCAGACTCTTCAGCAGCTAAAGCTTTTAGTTTCTTCAAGGCAGCAACTTCAAAGATGAAAATTGGGCAGAATGATGACTTATCGGCTGCTATGAAAGAAGATAATGCTCCCAATAAGATGGATGCTGGTTTTGCCTCAACATCCTTCAATGACAGTGTCTGTTCTGTACACAAAGGAGATAGACCAAAGAAAAAAAGACGCATAACTGGACATAAAATGCAGTGTAGTAATATCAGAGCCTTTTTGAAACCAGCGGAAATGGAAAACACAGGGATTATGAAGGAGAGTAGTGGGTCTCAAAAGTATAGATTTGAAGGAAGAAGGATGAGCATCACTGGAAAATTTGGATCTGCTAGTACAAAGGAGCTTTCCCAGCTAGAATTGCGAAAAATGTTGATGGGGAAGGCTAGGAATGAGATCCGCAAGAAGCTCAGTGAATGGGAAGCAGCTGCATCATCAACCATTTTGCAAAGGATGAAGACTTCTAGCAAGGATCTCGTAGAGGAGAAAGAAGGGAAAAGAGTTGTTCTAAATGGTATGAATTCCAGTAAATATTTTGATACTGCGTGTAGTACAGATGAATTGCAAACCAAACATCCTTTACCTCCAAGTTCTGGTGGGGATCCAGATGGCAAAGATTCTGAACCTTTTTCCATGAGCGTTACTGATCCAGATTTTCATGATTTTGACAAGGATCGTGCGGAAAAATCATTTGGTAGTAATCAGGTTTGGGCTGTTTACGATGATGATGACGGTATGCCCCGATATTATGCCATGGTTCATAAAGTTATATCATTGAAACCATTCAAAATGCGCATCAGTTGGCTTAATTCTAAAAGTAACATTGAACTAGCCCCATTGAACTGGATTGGTTGTGGATTTCCTAAGACAAGTGGTGATTTCTGGATCGGAAAGCATGAAGTTAATGGCTTTCTTAATTCGTTCTCACACAAGGTTAAACAGATAAAAGGCAAGAGAGGAGCCATTAGAATCTTTCCTAGTAAGGGAGATGTGTGGGCTCTATATAGGAACTGGTCTCCTAATTGGAACGAGCTTACCCCGGATGATGTCATTCACAAATATGACATGGTGGAAGTTCTTGAAGATTACAATGAAGAGAGAGGCGTTACTGTTATTCCATTAGTTAAAGTTGTTGGTTTCAAGACTGTGTTTCAGCAGCACCCAAATCCATCAAAGATCAGGAATATTCCGAGAGAGGAAATGTTTCGATTTTCTCACCAGGTTCCTTCATGCTTGCTTACAGGTCTTGAAGGTCAAAATGCTCCTGCTGGTTGCTGGGAGCTTGATCCTGCAGCAACACCTTTGGAACTTCTACAAGTTGCCAAGGAAACTGAAATGGAACTGGAAGAAGTCGTTCAGAACCTTGAACAAGCTAAGGACGGAAATCCATGTGAGGATATAAAAACTTATAAAGAAGCAGAAGATCTTGCTGAGAATGTAGCAACAACTATTGAAGCAAACTGTCATAAGGTTCAGGATAGACTAAAAGTGGAAGAAGATTTGATAATGCATAATGGAAAGAAGACGACAGTTCAAAAGATGATTGTGTATAGGCGGAAGCGGTTCCGGGGCAAATTGCTAATTAGTGCCGAGTTATCAGCACATTAGACAACGTTTGAGAAATTGTTCTCAGATGAACATACGATAGACATGAGGATGGCTGCAACCATACACAGTACAGATTCTAAGCATCAATCCAGCCTAATCGTAATTTTGATTTTTTTTGTTCACTTTTTCGTCTTCTCAGCCGTGAGAGATGAATTGGTGATACATGTGGAGAAGTATTTCTTTTGTCTAGTTTTTTACTCGCTCTACATTTATTTGGGCTACAATTTTGTCTAGTTTATGATGCCCTCAATACTAATATCAATTTTCTGGTAGGTTGGATAGTGTTGGAAAAGGCAGTTTCCTTGGATTGATATGCTGTAAGACACTGTAGCTCCAGATTGATAGGCTAATTTTACTCTTTGCTCAAAGAGATGTAATTACTTTTACTTGTACATTCCAAGAGCCATTATCTCCCAGTTACTACAATCACTCTATTTAATGATAAATTCTACTTGGACAAATCTCAGCTGTTGCTCTATGGTTTTGGTACTAGGATTACATATCTGGGTGATTCATGTTCTTGATTTTTTTTACAAATTATCTCTTGTTCTTTTTCATGCTTGCCTGCCTGTCTATAATAAAGAATGAATCAGAGTCAAATGATCCGGAAAGAAAAAGAATCATATATTTTGATTATGGAAAGTTGTTTACAGCTCCATTTTGATGGTTGGTTTTCATATTTGTTTTTTATGATTAGGAATATATTATCCGTTTGACGAGATTTAAATAGATTTCATAATGTTACATGATTTCATTAGAAAGAATCCAAATCTGATATCTGTTGAAAGAAGGCTATATCTGAAGCACTTCCTTCTCCCTACTACTAACTTATGGAAGGCACATTCTTATTCTCTTGGTTTCTTGTTTTATTAATGCTGCAGGGAAATGGAGGGCACATATTGTAAGCTTCTGTGGTCTGCTTTCTAAAGAATCAACGACTCGGTACCCACTTTGACTGAATTTTGATATATTGAAACCTTTTCTTTTCAATGATAATTTAGTTTTAGTTTTTTATTTCCCAAAATTATGCTTGTTCCTTGTTCATTTCTTTGATTTTTTTTTTAAAAAAAATAGAAAATCAAATTTTAGAAGATATGTTACGTTTGTTGCATATCTAGAAAGCAGATTACAAAACCAAAAAAGTTTTATTTATTAAATGTAGTGGATATTTTATTGCGTTTGGTTTGTATGCTATTGAAAATTTGAAAGACAGGAGACGAAAGGAAAGGAAAAGTGGGCATGTGGTTAAAGAAAAAAGGCCTTGTCTGCCGCAATGCAATGCCGAACAACTTTAGGTTATTGGCCAAGTGGGACAGCTTGAGATTGTTGGACCCCTTTTTTTTGTTCCAACAGAAACTTCTTCAGCTTTGGGGGCTGCAGATTTTTTGTTCTTTTGAAACTGTTTATGTTAGAAGTACCTTTTTTTTCTTTTCAAAATATATTGACTAACTTTAAAGGAAAATAAAATTATTGTTTTGGAATAAAACTTCTAGAAGTACATCAGCTGTTCTTAACCCACAGGTTTAATAAATTGAAATATGAATATGGAAAGAAGAGTTTTAGAAGGATAATATGGTATTGTGCTTCAAAATCCTAAGGTTATGCTAAAACGGTAATTTGTGTATTCAAATCTTAAAGAGTATGCCTCTGTAAATATATAGTCATTGCTTCAACATTCACGAACACAAATTAAATCTTGCAAAATATAAAAATGGATGAAACTAGAGAGAAAATTTGTAATTTGTAAAAATAATTAATTTGAGCAATAAGCATGTGGAATTAATTAAAAATATATTTCAATTCAAACTTTTTTTTTCAGATAAAAGTTACTATTTATTGATTAATCTAAAATGCTTTTGTTTACTGATTATCGATTTACAAAGGATAGGAAAAAAAAACTAGATTGGAAATATATAAATAATTTAGCTTAAAACATTGTTTTTTGAAAAAAAAAAAAAAAAGAGAGAGAGAGAGACTGGAATATATATCAAAATTTCAAAAATTTAATGACTAAATTGATATTTTTTAAAGCTATCAATCGATATATTTGACTACCATATTTAAATTATTTTAAAAGAAAGCAGCTCTAATTTGAAGATAACAAAAGACTTATCTTAGACTTTCAAACCTTAAAAAATAAATTTAAGATTTGTTTTGAAGCTGAGTTCGGCCAAATACGACAGTCACACTTTCTCCCTATAAACATAGTCATTTTTTATCGTACTAAAGAAAAAAAGAATTTATTATTATAATATTAAAAAAAATAAAATCTAAAATCTAAAAATTGCAGAGCTGGAGGCAGGAAACGAATCCTGAAGAAGACTGTTACCTTATCTCAACTCTTTTCGGACTGGTGTGTGTCTCCGTCTCGCCCTATTTCCATTCCATCTTCAGCAATTCAAATTTCCCACATTATTTATATATCTCATCCCTAAAATTATTCCCTCTAATTTGCTCATCACTCGATCCGGCCATCCTCCGATCAACGCACGCCGCCGCATTTGGTCAATCCCCGCACCATTATCGCCGCCGTCACCGGCCGATGGAGAGCAACAATCAAGCCCAATCCTCCCCTTACCCTCCTCCCCAGGCCCCCGTCCCGGCCCCTCCCTTCCACCACCTCCTCCAGCAGCAGCAGCAGCAGCTCCAGATGTTCTGGTCCTTTCAGCGCCAAGAAATAGAACAGGTTAACGATTTTAAAAACCACCAGCTTCCTTTGGCCCGCATTAAGAAGATTATGAAAGCCGATGAGGACGTCCGCATGATCTCCGCCGAGGCTCCCATTTTGTTCGCCAAGGCATGCGAGCTTTTCATTCTTGAACTCACTATTAGGTCATGGCTCCACGCGGAAGAGAATAAGAGGCGGACATTGCAGAAGAACGATATAGCAGCCGCCATTACGAGGACCGATATCTTTGATTTCTTAGTCGATATTGTGCCTAGGGACGAGATCAAGGACGAGGCTGGCTTGGGAGGCATGGTCGGAGCCACTGCTAGCGGAGTGCCCTACTATTATCCGCCTATGGGCCAACCGGCCGGAGCTCCGGGGGGGATGATGATTGGGAGACCGGCCATGGATCCCACCGGAGTTTATGCGCAGCCGCCGTCACAGGCCTGGCAATCGGTGTGGCAGACCGCGGCGGAGGACGGTTCTTACGCGAGTGGGGGCAGCAGCGGGCAGGGCAATCTTGATGGCCAGAGGTACGTGTCCATTATCCTTTCGGTTGTTTGTGTGATTTTAAATTAGTAATGCACCATTAAAGGTTGAACCTTTAAGCTTCATCCTGTGCTCCATATTCAGATTTGTGTCCATCAGGCTGAATTCTTATTTTTTCCTATTTGACCGAATTTTGTATTTACGTCTTTTAAAGATTGCATGTTGTTATTGTTATTTTCCCCGTTCCTTTCCGAGTAATCGCCCTGCAAGAATTTTCTGATTTATTAAGCATTTTTTTCAGGAATTTATAGGAATTATTTTGTCTCTTTAGGAGTTGTTTGGTTTAAATCTTCTTCTTGGTGTTCACTATCTAATAATTTTTGTAATATTTTCTTCTATTTTGATCAATCTCAACCTAAAAGGTTTCTTTTTAATTGCATATATAAAAAAAATCATCTCTTTTGGCTAGGGTTGAGCCAGAAGTTTTCACAAGGACTGGAGGGATAAAATTTTACCTTCTAACAATTTTATAAATATGATCTTCAATTCTAAAACTTTGAGAAAAGGAAAATTTTAAAATCTTAACTTTTTTTTCCTTATATAATTTTTTAAATCTAAGAAGAACTAAGGGAGCAATTGCATCCTCCCTCCTCCTTCAGCAAGTATCATACCAGTAGCTTTTTTTCTTGATTAAAGCCAATTGGAGGAAAGTTTTGTGATCCTCTTGGCTTGGTCGATTTCTCGTCTGTCACCATTCTTTGTATCTTTTGTTTCATCTAATGAAGGTCCTCTTTCTGTTTCTTAATAAAACAGTAGCATCAAATCAATAGTAAGAACAATGGTTGAGCATGATTGTGAAGCCCTTGGGATTCAATCAAGTGATCCTGCATTCCAAAAATCCTTTTAAGCACATCCAGTGGCTATAAATTTGTTCATCACTTATGACTACTCAATGCTGTAGGCTGAGGTTTCATTTTCAGTTTCAAACCCAATAAAAATCTAGAGGTTCGGATTTGTGGGTCTAGAAAAGGTATCAGCACAATTTAAACAGTTGGAAGAGATTATTTGTTTACAAAGGATATCCTAGAATAGGTTCTGAAGGATGGTTGTAGGTGTTGGTATGAGTGGATATACATACCCTTTCTCCATTGTTTGTAATTTCTCTTTGAAAGATCGAAGCTAACTTTACATTTGAAGTAGGTATTTTTAAAAAACTTAATTGATGGTTACTATTGAAGGTAAGATTAGCCATTGAAAATTATGAATAAAAACTCTAATGTGTTTTTGTTTTGTATAATTTATATTCATGTCATACTCGTATTATCTTTTAGTTCTCGTTTATTTTGCTTCTTCGTCCTATCTATATTAAATTAGATTGTCAAAATTTCTATGTATTTTTTGGGGACATCAAGTCATCCCCCATTTTCTCATTGAGCTAAATACATTATTCTTGTCTTCTAAAGAAAAAACATTATTCTTGTGACTTCCTTTTTCAGCAAAGCCTGTATGTAGCATTTTTTCCTAAATCTTAATTATCTTGTGTGCCAAGTAGGAATCAGTCCCTTCAAGTGAAGGGTTGAATTAAGGACTTATGTTTTCTTTACTTGGAATAAATGCTAGAATGAATGAATCCTGTCTTTCAAATATTGTACTCATAAAATAGAGAGGATTTTATTTTCTATTGCTTTTGAGGAGAACTATTGGGTCAAAAGATCTAGTGTTGGTCACTTATTAGTAGATTGGTTAGAGAACTTATTCGATGATCTAGTGCTCTCTCCTAGCCCTACTAACTATAAATTATTTCATAAGAATTAGCCAATTAGGAACTGAGGATGGCTTTTTGTGGATTAACTATTAAGAAGGTGTCGAATAAAAGAGGATGGTATGTTGAAGTCTCCAAGGTGTAAATGCTCTTATGGTTACTTCTTGGTGTAAATGCTCCCCTCTCTTTCACCACTATAGTTTTGCATCCTTGTTATCCAATTGGAGAGCTTTTTTGTAACCCCTATCATGGGTTTTCTCCCTTTTGTAATCTAATTTCATATCATTAATGTAATGGTTTCGTCTCAAAGGAAAAAAAGGTCTCCAAGGTGTGGAGTAATGGGATAAAATTTTTCCTTATTGTTCCGGTAGGGGAGGGGCTAGTTTGTTGGAAGCCCTTCATTGTGACCTCGTGTAGGAGTTCCTAAATGGGGAGTCTAAAGAAACACTGGAAGTTGAGATCGAGCCAAAAACTAAGACTGTGGAGGTGGTGAAATTTGGTTAGATTGAGGAATGTCCCTTCAAATATGTGGAATTTGGACATTATGGAAGCCCCTGGTAATGAGTGGTGGTTTTAGGGAATGCTTAAAAGGAACTGTAGTAATGACCGGTGGTATGAAGGTTTGCATTGAAGTGGAGAAGAATTATTGTGAATTTCTAACGGGAGAAGTTGAAGTTGTTAATGAGTTGGGGAGAGCTAATGCCTGTTTGTCTCACTGGTTTGGGCTAAGGAGTTAGGTCAATGTAGCATGTTAAGTTGATTATTATTATTATTTTTTATTTTTTATTTTTGAGATAAGAAACTTTCATGTTAAGTGGATTTTGTAAAAAACCCCCTGGCTTAGATTACACAACCCCTCCCAGTGGTTTGGTAATGAATACATAAATTTTCAAATGAACTTTTGACGAACCAAACACAAGTTACACAATTTCAGGTCTTTAGAACTTAATAATCTACAATGACTTCACTTGAACATGCTCTAATCTATAGATCAACTATGAACATGAAAGAGAACATAGACATCAATTTCTTAGGGTACAAGTACAGATGGTGCCTTTCACTCTAATATGATGATACGATCTTAGTAGGTTTCTGAACAAAGGAGTTGAAACTGCCATGCGCAAAGGACTGGAAATAGGCAAGGAACGTCAGGACTCTTAGTCACCCCCACGCTGTGGATGACTTTTTCCTTTTTGCTCCTATGATGATGGAAACTTGGAGAGTTCATTTACGAACTTGAAAATATTTGAGATTTACTGAATAAATTTCAGTATCTTCTATTGCTAGGAATTAGGATTGGTACCAACATGCAGAGAGTTGTAACTTGTAACTCAAGATCTCGGACATGTAATTGTAAGGCTGAGAAGCTTCCTTTCAGCTATAGTGGTATGCCACTCAGTGATAATCCTCTCGTGCATAGATTTTGGAGTCCTATGGTTAAAAAAATTGGCAGAAGGTTGGACAGCTGGAGATATGCTTGTTTTTTGAAAGGAGGCTGATTAACTTTATTTCAATCCTATTCTCTATAGTGCTCCTCCTTGTTTTCCATCATTATTTAGGATTGCAGCCAATATTGCTAAACCTTAAGAAAAGGTTTAGGATGTGAGACTCATGACCGAAGGAATTCCTTGTGGGCTGGCTATAGGCTACAACGGCCACAGCAGTCCTATTGGTTGGCTCAGAATTGGTAAACATAAGAAAAATTAATGTGGCTTTTTCCTCAAAATTGGCGTGACATTCTCGTAAAGAACATTGTTGGTGAATTTGGCATCATAGAGGAGGTTGGTCTGCTGCCAATGGGACGAGTCCTTGGCTTTTCTTCTCTAATGTGCAAGGACAATATGAAAGAGCAAATGGACGGTTGATAGAGGTGAGACAATTTACTTTTGGGCTGATCCTTGTGTCTATGATACTCCCTTTTAAGAAAGTTTCCCGAGGCTTTTCAACCTGGCAGACTCCAAATGTTCTATTATCAGTCAATGTTGCAATACAGATAGAAATGGGTGGAATCTTCTCTTCAGAAGACCACTCAACCGAAGGAAAACTTTTTATTGTGGGGAGAAGTGGTGCATGGAATCCGTCTCACTCATGTTCTATTTCCTCAATTTCAAGAGAGATGCTCGTGCTCCATATTTATAAAAAATAATCCTGTGAGGATGACTTGGAAATGAAAAGCCTTCAACAAAGGTCAACCTCTTTTGCTCGACTTTGGTGTTAGGTGGTATGAACTGGTTGATGTGGTGCAAAAAAGAAATTCTTACTCTGTTTTCAAGCCCTAATTGGTGTCCATTGTGCTTAGATAATGAGGGGAGTAGTATCACGTCTTCTTTTTTCGTTCTTATAGCAGTAAACTATTGGCTAAACTCTACAACACTTTCGGATTGAATTGGTGCTTTCCTAAGCATTCTCAAGCAGTTTCTTTTATTATTATTTTTTTTCCCCTTTCCTTTATAAGAAAAGTTTCATTGATGAGATGAGATTACAAAAAGAGGGAAAAAACTCCTATCTAAAGGAAATTACAAAATGTATCTCCATTGGACTATAAGACTGGCTAAGCTATAGTTGTCAAAGTAGACAATTTACACCAAGTGGGAGCCAAAAAAGATAAGGATTAAAAAAAACTGTCAAAGTTTTTCACTTTTTCTTTGAAGATTTGGTAGCCATAAAGACCACAAGAAGGTCCTAATGAAATTGAGCCACAAAGCTTTCTTCTCCCTTTTGAAAGGATGTCCTATCAGAAAAGTGGCTAGGAATTCGTGTGTACTGCCTGGCAGAGCAATGGACCAGTTAAAGGCTTTTTTATTAAACTTCCTGAATGCATCAGCAAATGAACAAGCGATGGAAAGGTGCTTCTGAGATTCTGCTGCTTTCTTACAAATAGAACACCAATTTGGAGAGATGGAAATCCATGGTGATCTTTTTTGAAGCCTATCATGAGTGATACAAGAGTGACTAAGCTCCCAAATGAAGAATTTGACCTTTTTTGGATACTTACATTTCCGTGGTAAAGCAAACCATTTTCTTTCGCACTTCAAGACATGAGCTCTTTAGTGAGGGATTTCATAGTGAAAGATCCATTCTTCTCAAGGTTCCATATCCATGAGTCCTGATTAAGGGTGATATATATATATATATATATATATTTTTTTTTTTGAGTTCGGCATTGTGGGGGTGGGGGTTTGAACTCATGACCTTTTGGCCAGAGATAGGTGCCTTAACCACTTGAGCTATACTCGGTTTGGCTTAAGTCCTTTCATGAAAGATAAGGCTAAAGTTCTTTGAGACACTGCTTTGTGAAGGTCTTGCTTTAAAAATATTGGTCGGAAAGGAATGATGTAGTTTCCAAGTTAATAAAGAACCGGAAGATAGTGGTAGGAAATTCATCGGCTTAGTTCTCATTTTTGAGATCTCTTGAATTTCTTTTCTAATTATAATAATATTTTGATTACACCAACTGGCTTGGTCTTATGTAAGCTTCTTTGGTATGAGCGTATTCTTTTTGTAACTTAAAAGCTTTTGTTTCCTATCAAAGAAATGCATACATACCTTATCATATAACTAGTATTCGTCAAAGATATGTGGAGCGTTTAAGTTTTAACATGTATTTTGGCTATGTTACGACCAAATATGAACTTTTAGGTGTCAAAAATCTGTACGGAAGTTCGTATACAAAATTATGTCCGACTTCATCATTCATAGCTTTTAACATCTCAGAGCAGATTCTGACTGATGTTCTTTTCCGTGCAGCTAAGCAAATTCTTGTGTAGATGATCGATCTGCTGTCTGGTGCAATGAAAAAAATGATGCTGCGTTTTGCTGATTCTGTCCAGGGCGTAAAAGAAGTGTATTTTTCCTTTTCAGTTTCCTTATTTTCGAACAGGGTTTAACTTTAGAAACTTGTAAAAACTTTAACTGGATACTGTGAAATCGACATCTACTTTCGTTAACTTGCTGTTTCTGCTAGATTCTATGCTCTGCTGATATGAATTGGCTTTTAACCATTTGGTTAAGATTAATTTTACCTTGTTGATCTTAGGAGCGTAATGTTGGATACTGTTGGACTCTCTCTGCCCTTTTTCCTTCTCCGTCTCTTGGAGGATCTAATAACTCGCGCTGTTTTGATGCTAAAATACTCAACTGAGTAATTTTTTTTCCAACATGCGATTAAAGTTGATGATATATGTTAATTAATTAATTAAGTTACGTTTAAGTTGACAGTAACTTATTTTAGTTTTTTTATTATTTTATATTTAGGCAGTGAGATAAAAGGAGGAGAGGGAACAAAATGATTTTAATATTCATGTGTCGGTCTGACTCGGAGAGAGACTGTCTGTAAATAATCCATTAGTGTTTATTGAAAAATCTCTTGGATTTGTTTGGAATGATTTTTCATACTAATATTAAATGAAGTACTTTTCTTTCTTCTTTTTTAAGTACTTTTAAAAGCGTTTTAATTTAAGTATTTTTAGAAATTACTTTTGGCTATGTAACCAATCGTATTGTAGCTTTTAATTTGCACAATTTTTTTTATTATTATAAAAGCATGTCGAGTTTCAACTCGAAAAGTCACGCTTCATCTATTTAGATTTTTTTTAATACTGTATTTTATTCAAGAGATTATATTTTTGGTCTTGCTTCTTACTTATTTCTCAATAAATTAAATAAAAGTTAACCGATCACTCCAATTTTTTTTAGTACATGCCAATTACTGATCACAAATTCGATATAAAAGTTAATCGAAATTTTCATTATTGTAGTTTTATAATTTTTCTAGAAATATTCATCAATATCAACATTTTATCCATTTTTGATAGACGATTCTGCCCGTTTGAGATATTGCCTGTTTCTATTAACATAGACAATGAAAACTTTTAAAATAATAAATGAGGTAAATGAAATCTTTGGAGATGAATGATAATTCTAAATTTGAGATAGTCCGGCCGCGATTGTATTTCTAAATTTAGTAAATACCATTGGAGTCATTCATCGGTGGTGCCATTAGGCGGGACCTGAGTTTCGTTTGTTCTAGTTCGCGGGAAATGGATGCCATTGATTCAGTCATCGATCCTCTCAGAGGCTTCGCCAAGGATAGCGTCCGTCTCGTCAAGAGATGCCACAAGCCTGATCGCCAAGGCATGTTTTACCTTCACCAATTCATGTTGAATTAATATAAACTATAAAGATTAGGAACTACATTGTCTATTCTGTTCTGTTTTGCGATCTGATTAATTGCGGCGCCGATTTTGGCACAGAATTCACCAAAGTGGCGCTCCGTACCGCAATTGGTTTCGTCGTGATGGGATTTGTCGGTTTTTTCGTCAAGTTGATTTTCATTCCGATTAACAATATCATCGTTGGATCTGGATAGGTTTGACTCCTTGGAACACGTCTATTCTTTTATTCAGAAATTTCATTGTCGTTCTAGAATATGTAGTTCAGCCTAGGCTTTTATAATGGATATCTTGTAAAATTTGTTGTCGACCCCGGCAAGGATTTTATCGTACTCGTCTCTCACCATATGCTCTCATAAGGCGCACGAATAATAAAAATCACCAGTAAATTAGAATCGTCTGATTTTACCTCATTCTTGTTTACCGAGGCTTCTTGTTGATTTAGATGTGCAACTGTGATAGCGAGCTCCTCAAATTTTGTACGAATCAATACTATGCTTTAATTTGATTTGCGTATATATATATATATTCTTTCAGGGTTGTGGCCTGGGTGAAGTCCCATTGGAGGGATTCTGGTTTAACACAGTTGTTACTGAGGAATGATTAGCCGTTTGGGCAGATTGTAATTTCCCCCACCCTCATTGATTCTTTGACAATTATACTGTAGACCGTATTTGAATATATAATTGAACTATAGATTTTCTTTTCCCATTTAATGAAAATTTTCAATTTGTTTTCTTCATGGTGAATTATTCTGTTTATTAAGATGGCCTTCTAGAATTATTGTATTGGCCTTCTTTGTTCTTTCCTTGCTTGTAAACGCCCCCATTATTTTTTCTTTTTTTTAGTATAAGGTGTGGGGTGGGGATTCGAACCTACTATCTTTTGGTCAGAGATAGGTGTCTTAACCAATTGCACAATGTTTTGGTTTAAAGGCCTCCTTTCTTATTTAATAATTCCTCTAGAAATCTCAACAGCCAGCACTGGCCGTGAGCTCTAGAAAATAGAGATATATGGGAATTGTATAAGCCAGCAATTTATGACGAGGTTGCGTATCTAGTCTATTGCATTTGATTTTGCGTTCTGTAATTTTGAGCATTCTTTTGCTCTTTTCCTTTTACACTTGCTGTCACGCCTTGATCTTGTACAGATACTTAGGGATGGTAGTGGTTACTCTTAGAAGGTCCCCTTCACTATTTGTTATTGCTGGTTGCTCTACTTGAAGAAGCAAATGGAGCCGTCTTTCATGAAAAAGAAAGAAAGATATCAAACAAGAGGGAGTGGAGTTGGAATAAGAAAGGGATATAGAATAAGCTATGGTAACAGAAGTGTACTCCTGTATGCCATTGTTGTTTTATAAGTTTATCAACTAAACGATGGCAAAAATTACTGTATTATAAAAATTTAGAAACATTGGCTATTATTATATCCTGCACGCCCACGCCCTTCTTCTCTTCTCAGCATCATCACCTCATTATTTGCCATCTGTAATCTGTATTCCCCTGCTCAGATTCATTTTCACAGGATACAATTCATGGTGCAGAGGGGGCTTCATTCGAGAGTAATGTGGTTTGCTCTTCACGTGAGCTGTGAGATCAATTCCTTCACTCACTCCTTTGTCAATATTCCCTGTGACTCCCTTCAAGAAATTCTCTTTTATTGCTATTTGTTACAGATTATTTCAAGAAACAAGAGGAAGCGCTGTGGGTGTGGGGAGAAGAAAAATGCAGGATGTGTCCAATATTAGTAAGACATCCTTGATCCTTTAATCTAACTTTTTATCTTCTCTGATGCTCACCACTTCCACTGCCTGTGCTGTTTCTTCCAAATGCTTCTTTCGCTCCTCGTTCTTTCACATGTACGCTTACACCATATGAAAATCTTCCCATAGAGTGAACCACTGCTGTGAGAGAGCTAGCCAGTGAAAAGAAACATTGAGAGACATCAGTGCTTGTGTTTTGACTTTTGCTCATGGTTCATCTTCATTGTTATTGATCTATAGAAACATTTCACTTGCTTTAAGGCTAGCTTTAGAAGACACTTGATTTAGTAGACTTTCTATATTTTTGCCAGCACTGGTAACGCACAATACTATGAAAATTGAGGCTTGAAATAGAAATAGAGGCATGAGTTCCTCAATAGAAACAAAAGATCTTCCTTCTTTCTATGTTGATGAAAAGTTCTTTTTGTAGACTTTTCTTGTTTTTTGTTTTCTTATTGGAATTTGGAAACAAGTATCTCATTGATGCTTAAATCATTTTTTGGTTTTACCTCACTAAATATAATGAGATTTTTTTAGCCTGCCATTTTTGGTTTCACTTTTACAATCTTTGAGTCATTTTGAACCTACCATTCTCACTGGCATCAAATTCTTTTTTAACGTTTGGTTTTACCTCGATAAGGTTTGTAAGTCAAATTCTGAAGAACTATCTATCTGAAAAATCAATGACTGGCATTACCTTTTCCAAGCTCACACTTAGCTTTCCATTTCCAGTGTCAGTTTTTTTTTTTTTTTTTTTTTTTTAACTTTTTCCTCTTTGGTTTGAAATAAGTTTCCAGACAAGATATTTGGTTTGGTTTGATTTTATTTATTTCCTTTTTGTGTACATTATATTAATTTGTAATTGTGTAGTATTATTGATATTAAATCAAATAATTATCAACCGTGGACATGGTCAGTTTACATCCGTTTTTTTTTTGGTTGACGAAAAGTCAGTTTACGTCCGTTACTCAAATTTCCCTTTTTAACCTTATTTTTGTTATTTAGCCTTAATAATTAACTTCATGTTATTTTGATCCGTTCTCGTCATAGAAGTTTAGTTATAAGTTCAATTAATCAAGTAGTTAATTGCAATTAATTGTAAAAGATCACATTTCATCAATAGAAATGTTCTGAAACGAATATAAATGTCATGAGTGAAACATCTCATTTAATTAATTTAGTCATTGAAAATAATAAATGTGCATTATTCATCCCACTTTATCGCAAGAAGTTAGATAATAGTTAACAATAATTTCAATTTTTTCTATAATAATAATTTTTAATTAATTAATAACTCAACATCTTTTTAAAAAGTCAGAGATCAACTTACAGTTACCCTTTAATTACAATATATATATATATATATATAATAATAAAAAAATTAAAAAAGATAAGATAAGATGAGAAAAGAAAAGAAAAGCTCAATTTGAAGTAAAGAAGTGTCATTCACATTTGTATGAATTTTCTCATTACTCTTCCAGTGTCATTCATTCCGCTCTTTTGTTATGGTTGCATGTGTTTCCTTTGAGTAGAGCTGAGAAAAAAGTTTTCTTTTAGTGCATATAGCCCCAGTGGCATTTGTGGGTTTTTACTTTCAACTTCTACCATTTCAGAAGAAGAAGAAAAAAAAAAATCTATGCAAGAAACCAAAAGTACAGAACAGTTTGAGTTTAGCGAAATTATTATTATTATTATTATTATTATTTGTCATAGACATTGGTATCTTTGAGTTAAAAACTCATTTCTATCTTCATATTTATACAGAATCAATTTTGATGAATTCGAACATAAATAACTCAATTACAATCATCCTTAAAATTAAGTTAGAATACCAACTATTATTCATCTTAAATTCAAAATATACTTAAGAATACATAAATTTAACTATAGAAATTTTGAGTTCAATATCAATTTAGCTCAATCAATTAAGACATTTATGTTCGACTAAAAATTTGTGAAGTTGAATATTTATCCTACGTATTGTTGTATTCAAAATAAAAGAAATATTGAATCCAACACCAAAATGCTAAACTTAGTAATAAGATGCTCTCGTAGCAAAAGAAAAAGAAAGAACATTTATGGAAATTTTCTCGCCCAAGTATGTCAAGAACTAGTCATAAATTTCCAATAACGTAGGAATTTGAAATTAAATTTTGACCCATTTATTTAAATTAAAAAAGAGTTTTTACTCAGTCAGTTACACTACGTATAAGAGTGGAAAATGCAAAATTTATCACAGTAATTTACAGTAAATATTACCCAAGAAAGAGTAAATGGAGGATGGAGGGGTAATTTTACCTTTTAGGAATCTAGGGATATGCAGCAGTAATAAGAGGTGGTTAAATATAAATTCTGCAGATCATTAGGAGCCACTAGTTTCAATACCATTTCGGTGCTGCTGCTGCTTCCTCCTCGCCTCCTGCACCATGGCATCAATGGCGGCTACCTCCCCCTGCGCCTCCATCTCCAAATCCTCCTCTTTCCCTTCCTCTTTGAAGCCTTCGAAACCCTTCTCCCGATTCGATCTATCATTTTCTTCACTTCCCCAAAATCCCACTTTCCGCCGCCCTGTTCGCATCTGCAGCTCTCTGTCCACCCCCTCCCCCAAACCCTCCTCCACCGCCGCCTCCGCCGCTGCCTCTGCACCTGTCGTCGATCCCTCTACCATCGCCACCCCTGAAATTTTCGTCTCCCGATTCGCCGCCGATGAACCGAGAAAAGGCTCGGATATCCTCGTCGAGGCTCTCGAGCGCCAAGGCGTAACCAATGTCTTCGCTTACCCCGGCGGCGCGTCCATGGAGATCCACCAGGCCCTCACGCGCTCCGCGGTCATCCGCAACATCCTCCCCCGCCACGAGCAGGGCGGCGTCTTCGCCGCAGAGGGATACGCGCGCTCCTCCGGCCTTCCCGGCGTCTGCATTGCAACTTCCGGCCCCGGCGCCACCAATTTGGTCAGCGGCCTTGCCGACGCCCTTCTCGACAGCGTTCCAATCGTGGCCATCACCGGACAAGTTCCGAGAAGAATGATCGGTACCGATGCGTTTCAGGAAACACCCATCGTTGAGGTAACTCGCTCTATCACAAAGCACAATTATCTGGTTCTTGATGTAGATGACATTCCTAGGATTGTGAGCGAGGCATTTTTCCTCGCGATTTCTGGTCGACCTGGTCCTGTTCTTATTGATATCCCCAAAGACGTCCAGCAACAGCTCGCGGTTCCCAACTGGAATCAGCCCATGAAATTACCTGGTTACTTGTCTAGGTTACCTAAGCCTCCAATTGATGCCCATTTGGAGCAAATTTTGCGATTGATTTCTGAATCGAAGAAGCCAGTTCTGTATGTGGGTGGGGGGTGTTTGAATTCATCGGAGGAGTTGCGGCGGTTTGTCGGGCTCACTGGGATTCCGGTGGCAAGTACTCTGATGGGCCTTGGGGCGTATCCTTGCAACGATGAGTTGTCCCTACAGATGCTGGGAATGCATGGGACAGTTTATGCTAATTATGCTGTGGACAAATCTGACCTTTTGCTTGCATTTGGAGTGAGATTTGATGACCGTGTGACGGGGAAGCTTGAGGCATTTGCCAGCCGGGCCAAAATCGTTCATATTGATATCGATTCGGCTGAGATCGGGAAGAATAAGCAGCCCCACGTATCGGTTTGTGGCGACGTGAAGTTGGCCTTGCAGGGAATGAATCGTTTAATGGAAGAGAAAGCAGAGAAGCTTCAGTTTGATTTCTCTGCGTGGAGAGAGGAACTGGATGAGCAGAAATCAAAGTATCCACTGAGTTTCAAGACATTTGAGGAAGCCATTCCTCCACAGTATGCAATTCAAGTTCTTGATGAGCTAACAAATGGCGAGGCCATTATAAGTACAGGGGTGGGGCAGCATCAGATGTGGGCAGCTCAGTTCTACAGATACAAGAAGCCACGCCAGTGGCTAACCTCCGGCGGGCTAGGTGCAATGGGCTTCGGACTGCCTGCAGCCATGGGGGCAGCAGTAGCAAATCCTGGTGCGGTGGTTGTAGACATTGATGGGGATGGGAGTTTCATCATGAACATCCAGGAACTCGCAGCCATCAGCGTGGAGAAACTTCCAGTCAAGATCCTGCTCCTGAACAACCAGCATCTGGGCATGGTTGTGCAGTGGGAGGATCGGTTCTACAAAGCCAACAGGGCTCACACGTACCTTGGAGATCCATCAAACGAGTCCGCGATATTTCCCAACATGTTGAAGTTTGCAGAGGCCTGCGGGATCCCAGCAGCCCGAGTGACGAAGAAGTCAGAAGTAAAAGCAGCAATAAAGAAGATGCTGGAGACTGAGGGGCCATACTTGTTGGATGTGATCGTACCGCATCAGGAACATGTGCTACCGATGATCCCGAGCGGCGGTGCTTTCAAAGATGTGATAACAGAGGGAGATGGAAGATCCGAATACTAATATGAATAATATATCCTTTTCACTCCCATCATGTTATATGTACATTTTTGTTCCTTCTCTTTTAGTTTCTTTTGTTGGTTTCTTGTTGCTTTATCTTATAAACAATGTTGTAAGAGTTCCTCCCTCCCTAATCTCTATTATGTTGTCTCCTAGTTCTTTGTCCTGTTATCCTTTTCCTCTTCCTTTCTTTAATACTTGGGGCCATGTTTACAGCTCGGAAATGAGAATTTAATAATCACTTGACATCCTTATTTCTTCAGGTACATCCCACGCCCTTTATACCTGGGTCTCCCACTCTCTCTTTAGTTCTTATATGAATCATAAGTTGATTCTCATCTAAAATGATAGCAAATCACGGAGTATCCTACCGTTTCGTGAAATACGATACGGTTATACTGGTGTCGGGGTGTCGAAGTAACTAGTAAGAACCTTGATTCTGTTACTGTTGGCGTTTGTAAAAACAGGACATCAAGGTTTGAAGAGAACCTGAAATGTAGCAGAGAAAAGGGCAGCCTCAACCAAAGAGGGAGGGGTTTGGTTTTTCTTTAGAATTCAATTATTGAAACCAAAAGTGGTTGTAGATGAATGATAGTGTTTTGAATTTTGCCATGCATGAAATTGGGGAAGCAGAAAAGAGCAAAAGAAAACTTGGATCATCAAGTATCCCAATTTTGATATATATATTCCCATAAAACTGCATCTCATTCCCACATGTTAAAGTTCAAGTTCAAGTTCAAGTTCAAGTTGTGACTTTCAAAAGAGCTGAGTCCCACACCCACACACATTATTTTTCCCAACTTTTGTAGCTTCAAATGAAAGCTACCTTTCCCTTCCCTTCCATTCATTGGGCTTTGATATGACCACACCATCAAATCTTCATCTCTCTCTCTCTCTCACCTAGAAAGAGAAGGGTAAAAGGTTGTCATATTTGGAAATTTACCATCCTTGACCTTCACCACCATGGCCTCTGAAGAAACAAAAACCCTCCCTCCCACAATCCCTTCCTCTGTCCCAGCTGACAACTTTAAAAACTTGGCATCACCACTTCAGCAACCAACGCTCCCAACTTCTCAGAATTTTGCCCCTTCTGACAGTTTAATTATTTTGATGTTTAATTTTGGAACCATCTTTTAATCAATTAATGATTGACCAACCAAACCCAGATAGATTCATCACTGTTGGGCGCTGTACCGTACGAAACTTCTGCTTCTGTTATATGTTTCTTCAAAAGGCTGAAAACTTGGGAGAAAAAATTTCTGTCTTCTCATCAACAGTTCCATGGCTTGTGAATTTCTATATATACCAATGCAACTCGTTCTTGATTCTACCACCAATATCTCATTGAATTTAATTATAGCTGATTTATGTATGATATTAATGCAACTGAGAGAGAGAGAGAAAGAGAGAATCAGTTGGAAGCCATATATGGACAATATGAAAGGACAAAATGTTAAGGTTTAGTCATAATGGAATCACTAGTTTGATGTTTGGACAAGCCATGTCCTACTCTCTTTTTCCCACTCCTCCTCGACTTTCTCTGAAAATAATTGCTAGCTGCTCCACTTCTCGTTCTCTTGAGGTCCTTTGCTACACCATGGAGACGACTCGATTTCTACCAAAATAATGAATAAGAGCACACAATAATGTGTGGTACCTTCCATTCATATGAGACACACTCCCCCATTCATTTTCCCGACATTTTTGAAACCCAAACTCGACAACCTTTAGGCTTCAATAATGGAAAGAAGCTCTCTTTCGAATTAGCCCGAAGAAGAGCAAAGTCAGCCACCCACAATGGGTCACTCCCGAATATATATCAATCAATCTCTCAAAGTCTTAAGCTTCAACAACATATATAACTTTTAATTAAAAGTACTTTACTAAAAAAAATGATAATAATTAAGAGATATATATCATTCAGAATTAGGTTTCTGAAGTGATATGTTGACTTGATATGATGGTGAATCTGACAAATGGGTGGCTTTTTGAACAATAACAGAACCAGATTAATTACCATTTCTATTTCTTTTTTTGATCAATGGGGTCATGTAATGTGAGAATGATGATCACAGGCGGTGGCGGTGGCGGTGGCGGTGGCACGTGTGGAAGAAGTGTTATTCAAGTCCTAGATTTTAGGGTTAGGGTTAGGGTTTGAGGAGTTGCAGACAGTGATAGTGGGGGTGTTTGGTATTTGGTTAGAACGAGCGGTAAAGTTAACGACTTGAAAACAAAATTGGTACAGCTATCTCTCTGTCTTCTTCTTCCCTATCCATTACTCGCTTTTTGTTCTGATTCATTTGCCTTTCTCTCCCTATCTATCTTACATTATACTATTTCCCTTTTCACCCTTTGACTCTTTCCTTTTTTTTCCTCTCTCTCAATTTCAGTGCTGCCTCTTAATTATTCTCTCCCTCAATCTATCTTCAAACTCATCTACATATTATTAGATTCCAAATTATTTCATTTTCAAATAACTTTTATTTTTATGCAAAGTTGGAGAATAGAACAAAATAGTTAATTAGACTACTTAATTAGTTCCATAGGTATTTAGTTGATGATTGTATCATGAAATGGGCGGATGATATTTTTCGCCAATGTTAATAGTTTACATACAGCCAATTAATCAAAGCATATGGAGATTGGAGAATGACATTCTATTTTAAACATTGCATGTATTTTTATCCCCAACAACATGTATGTGGTTGGAAAGTCTTGCTCATTCTTTACTCCAAATGGATCCATTCCATTCATTGCAACAGAATAATATACGAACACTATTACTCAATAATATATTTTTTCAATTTCACTTCAAACCCCATATTGATTCCTGAATCATTTTATACATATGAAACTTTTGTGTGTTTTTTCTTCTTCTAAGATTGTTCATTTAGGCAAAAGATCTAACTTATAACTTAGCCAACTAAATCCAGCGATGAAATTTCAGTGTACAAAACGAATAATTTTGGCAATCATATACCAAACAATTTCTCATAAACAGAAAAATTGTTTGATTTCTCCCATATAAACGTAAATTAATTATACGTAACACCAAATGTAATGATTGATTCTTTAAATTAAATTAAATCTGCTGAGGAGGGAAAAAAGAAGAGAGATAGAGAGAGAAACAGTACTTCAATTATTCGTACCCATCAGTCTAGTGGTCGTGTGAATTGTGATAACATGAATGAGATCTTTCAGAAAAGAAGAGAGAAAGAAAAGGCAATCTAATAAAATATATATGATGAAATCTTCTCCCTACTTGAAAAAGCCATAAACAAATCATTCAGATGATTACTATAATCATACAACTTAATTAATTTTAAACCACCCAGCTTGATCCATGATCCATCACATTAAAGAAGCCAAGAAGAGAAAATCAACCCAAATTCCAAAAAAAGAAAAAAGAAAACTTGCATTCCGCTTCCAAATTTCTTTATTGTGTGTGATTGATGAGATGATCTGACTAATAACCCATATTTTCTCTATTAATTTTTTCTTAAACTCTCTGAATTTCAGTTGTAGATTCTTGTGGGAAGAAAATATGGGGAGAAATAAAAAGTAATTAATGACGGTATTAGGATTTAGGAAGGCCGAAACCTCTGGCGGCAGGATTGGCAGGTGATCTCCATGCACGTAGAATCCATTTGGCGCGTGGCTCTCTCTTTCATACGCTCCGCCTTTTCAACCTCTTCGCGAGCCCTCTCCCACATCTGCCGCGCCCTCGCGAATTCCGTCTGCGCCAATTCTATCTCCCGCTTCGTCAGCTCCCTCACCCTCTCCGCGTACGCCTTCTCCATCGCGGCCAGCCGGATTTGCTCCGCCGCCTGCCACTTCAGCGCCTCCGCCGCCTCCGGCTTCATCAGCTCCGACGCCGCCCGGATTGGCCTCACGCTGATCGACAGCTGCAGGTCCAGCGACGCACCTGCTGCACCTGCACCTGCACCCCCGCCTTCGAACAGCGGATCCGATATCGTCGTCGACCGGAACCGGAACGACGACTCGCCCGCCCGAGACGACATGTGGGATGACGATGCCATCGAGTGAGGCGTCGGGAGGAGCTGCAACTCCTTCTGATCTTCGTCTTCCATTTCTCAGGATAATTAAAAAGGGCTGAAGATGGGTTTTTTTAGTACAAAGGGAAACAGACTCTCTCTGGAACAACTGCCAGGAACTTGCACCTATATATATAGCAATTTGGCACCTCTAATTACCATTTTACCCATCCTCTTTTTTTTCATACTTAGCTTGTGGAATTTAAATTCTAACCCGCCTCCGCATCTAATTGAGACACTTATTTTCGATTAAAAGACTTGTGAATCATAATTTCCACTCCCATACCTACCTATCTAGTGTACTAAAAAAAATGAACATGATTAAAATAATCTTTCACTCACTCCATATTACATCTTTTGCGACACCGTATTACATTCCATGTTAAAAAACCCAATAATTTACTAATTGCATCCGCAAGCCCAATGCAAAATGTACAAACAACATTAATTTTATATTTATCATATTATAAAATAGGTTTAAATTCTAGCTTATTTATTTATTTTAAAGTTTTTCTATAGCATTACAGAGGTAGGAATTCAACTTTTTTATTATTAACTCGCTTGTCACACAAGAATAATTATATGAATAAATCAAATATACAGGAATAATATGCCTGGGGATCACGAACCATTGATCAGGGTTTGCAATTACTATATTTATATATATTGAAAGTTGATCCAATGAGTTTCAATATTATTCTTACTACAAAAAAACACAAATAATTTGAATAATTATTTAAGTGTATACTCTAAAATCTAAATTCTAATATTCTATGATATATTAAATCATTAGTAGATCTTATTTGAATAATTTCAAAATATTTTCAACGTCGTCCATTCTAATCAAATATCAATAGATCATACTAAAAGAAAAATGAGGTAGAAGTCAAATAATTGATATCATTATTATTATTTTGAAAAAAAAAACCTGCAATTGATAGAAATTTTGTAATATAGGGAGATTCCGGGAAATAAGGACAAGAATGAATGGCATGATGGTCACAGAGAAAATAAAATGTCAGAAAAAAAAAAGACGAGTGGAATAAATTCCGTTATGGAAGAGGCGCCCCATTATGGGGGAAATAACGGATCGCGTAATTGGATTATTAAGACCTTAGTTTTGTTTTAAGTATCTAATAATAATAATAATCTGCCTTCAATTCTCTTACATTTTTAATCATTTGACTTAATTTTTAATTATTTTTTCTATAGTTAGAAGCCCGGAGGGAGCATGGGGGATAATAATTAGGGTGGCACGTGCGTTTAATGAGTTGAAAATCTTTTAAATTAAATAATAAAGAGAGTGAGAAAATAAGGAAAGGGGGGGTTAAGTTAATAAGATAAGAAAATAAGAGAGCTTTATTGGTAGGGCAAGAAGATGTCGGGGCAGAGTACAAAAGAGAAAAAAGGGGCACTCACTCCACTTTCTATGTCAAAAAACCACGCAGCGGGAAGGTTGGCACGTGGGATGGGCGCCCCCAGTGAGGCTGACCACTGACCGTAATTGTGGGTTCACTGACTATGCCACTTGGATCGTTTATTCAGTGGGTCCCTCTTCTTTTATTTCTTTTTTCTTGGGAGAAAGCTATTTTTTGTGTTGGCTGGTGGCCTCACACGCTTGACACGTCAACCATCACCGCACATGACCGAAGCCCCAAAAAGAATTTAAATTAATACTTTATTTCCTCTTCCTCAGAGATCAAACACAAAAATTAAGCATTAAGATTTGAACCCACGTCCTTTCGGACCAGAACCTTAATCTGGCGCCTTAGACCAAGGCGGTTATCTCCACGGCATCGAACAACAATTGTATTTTTACTTAATATACCAATAAAACCAGTATTCTTGGGACACGTGGAGTCAGAAAAGGGCAGTTTGTAGGGCTTAATGAGAGACATATATGGCCCACAAAAACAGGAGGACAAGGGGCGGAAGGAAGTGGAAGTGTGGGGAGTTGTTGGTATGCCTTTGTCGCCAGTGCCAAAGATGCTGCTTGCTGGGCGGCCTAGCTATGGCTTCAATTTCAAATTTTCAATGTCATATTTATGCATATATCGCAAAATTCACTTTCATTCACTAATTATTCTCTACATACCCCTACACCTTCCTTCTTACTAACTTCTCTCATTTATGAGCTTTTCTCTATTTTATTTTATTTTTATTTATGAGTGTCCAGACCAACTTGCACGTACCTGGACTAATCTCACGAGTAGTCATCTAATCCTACAATATTTGGTGTCGGGAAACACACAGATCCCTATCTCATAATTGAACTGCTCTGATCTTTCTATTATTACACTCTTTCATTAATCTATTTCTTCACGTGTTCTCTCTCTCGAGCTATTTTGATGCAAATTATTTTTCCCAATATCTTTCCATACATATTTTTTCTCTCTTACCGACATTTTCCCCTCTATACACTTTATCACACATATTTCATTTAAGGTATTTTTATTATTTTCTAACTAGTCATTTTAAAGTAAATACTAATCTTCAATTTATTTCATAAACTTTACTTGAATTTTATTTTAAAATATAACGAAAAAAAAATTGTGTGAAAATGTAAACTCTAATATGAAGTTTATTGTTGAGGGAATGGGCCTTGGCTCTTGAGATTCTAGTCCCATTTAAGATTTTAGGGGCAAAATAATTTTTTAATTTGAAGTTTAGTTTTGATTTGGTTTTTTATGTTTAAAAATGTTACACTTTAATTTTTAAGTTCTGAATTTAGATTCTATTGAATTATAAATGCTAATACTTTTATCATTGAATTTTAGTTTAATTTCTGTTTATCAATAGATTTTATAATATTAACACTTTTATATTGATTGAGTTTTTGTTAATCCCCACTTTTGGTCCTTAAAATAACAATGCTAATGCTAACTAGGATTCTAACATGTTTATTTAATACAATTATCTATGTTGTAATATTTTAATAGGTAGAAAAAATAAAAACCAACTATAGTACATACTAGTTCTAATTTTAGAGCGTCCAATTTATCTCAAATTCAATTAACCTATGATTCAATCTTCCTCAATTTATTTATATTTTGTCATTCATCAACTCAACATTTCATTCAAAATTTATACGACAGGCATGAATATAATTAAAATTTTTTAAAATGAATTAAGGATCTCGAGAGAGATTTGTGAAAACATTACAATGATTGTTGCGTGGGGATCAAAATCTATATATTTCAGTTTGTCTGTGTGTGTAATACTAAATATGTGAATGGGTTCATGCATGTGAATGTAATCAGTGTTAGTTTGTAATCATATTTGCTCTCTCCAATCTCCATCGATTAGGTGTCCTTTCTCATTATTAATTTATCTTTAATATTATTAAAAAAGGAAAAATAAAAAACTTCTTTTTTTGGGTTACGAAACCCAAAGTTGTTCTCCTTTACGTTGGAATTTGAGTTCTACCTAATCTTTATTGATAACATCAATCAATCTTACTTTTCTTAATTAAATATATCCAAAGCATCAGTTATCATAACTAAGATTCAACACACCATCACAACATCCTTATCTTATTAGATGTTTTTTTAAATTCACTTATTAAAAATTTAGTAACATATTAAATATTTAAAAATTTAGAATTTTTCTTTTCCAAAAAGAAAAATTTTTCAAGAGCTTTTTTAGAATAAACATAGAAAAGTAGACTTATGGAATATTGAAAATTTACCGAATCGTTTTCCCTTTTAAAGCAGTTTTTTTAGGTGTTAAATAGAATCTTTAAGTCAATTTGGAGGTGATTAAGAACATAAAAAAAAAAGTTCCAATAATTTCAACAACGAACAATAACTTAATAAAGAATATGGATACAAGAATTTATCGTTATCATTGTTGAACATAATTTATCGATAAAGTAGAATCTTTTAAGTCTATAAATTTTTGGATGGATGTTCTTTATTTCGTCATGGTTCATTGTTCAAATTATTGGAAATTTTTTCGTTCTTAATCAACTCAAAAATTTATTTAAATTATGTTTAAAGAACTATTTTAAAAGGAAAAACGATTTTGTAAATTCATTAAGGTGTGTTTGAGTGATTTTGAAAAAAAAAACTCAAGAATAATTGATTTTTCAAATTCACCCCTTAAATGATACTTAAAAATAAATTTTAAGTTATTTCATGTTGGGTAAATATACACTGTATATATGAACTGTGTAGTACTGACAAATAGATTACAAAGTAATTGGCTACAAATCATATAAATTTGAACAAACTTGACGAACACCAAAACTTGATAAAACAGTCGATGTACGCTTCAATACCGCTGACCTGAAGACAATTATTCGCTCTGCATAAGTTGCTAGCAGACTACAGCGATCGTCTCAGCATGATACAACGACTAACTTTAATAGAACTGCAACCTCGAACTACTCGAATCTAGCAGAACTCTTAGACACTTGCTCTCAATACAAACAAGAATAAAAACTCAAAAAGAAGAGATAATTCTTGTGAGAGGAGAATAATACTCAATTGAGAAATGTTTGGATATCTCAAAATGAAGAAATCAACGACTATATATAGTGGATAGTTGTACAAACAAGTAACATCTCGCTCAAAATTAAACACATATGTAACATTTTTAGATATGTTACATAAGTAACTTTAACACATGTATTTGTAACATTAGCAAAATAATGAAATAACTTAAAATTTAATAAACAAAATAAACAAAACCACTGTAATAATAAATAAAAATAATATTCAATTTATTTTAAATTTCACTTTCTGTCGGCACCTTAAAAAATCAATATTTTATATTTTCTTAAAATCAATTTTTTAATTTATCTGTTAAGTAATTTTGTCTTATCAAAATTATTCTCAAATTTACTCTAAATTCGATACGGTTCTAAAAATTTAAACACTAAACTTAATAATCAAACTTTATTTTTATATATGATATAAAAGATGAAGTTGATTTTATTCTTAAAAAATAAAAGTTGATTCATTGAGTCGGTTCAATTTAATTTATTAATATTGATGAATTATATTTATATAATTGCAAATTTCGATGTAAGTTTATTGCAACGATCACTTCCTTCTTTTTTTTTCCTCCTCAGAAAAACAAAAAGATCTCCTTCATTTTTAGAAAAAATGATATTTTATATATTCTTAAATTTTGCAGATTGAATCAAATAAAACTCTAAATTGATGATTGTATCAAATAATAAGTTGTGTGGCTTGTTTGATAATATTTTATTTTTCATTTTCAATCTTTAAAATATAAATATTTAGTAACTATTTATGTTTCTTGATTTCTCGCACATTTATATGGCAAACATAAGCATAATCCAATGATAAATGTACTTCTTTTTTCAAGATCGAAGATTTGTATTATTATATAGCTAAACTCTTGGTAATTGTTTGTACTTTTTTTTAGTACAATATGTTGGGGAGGGAATTTGAACTCACAAACTCTGAGGCATATGCCAATTACGTTGAGCTATGCTCGCTTTGGCATCCCGGTTGTATTTTAAGTTATCATTTTAATAAATAATAATCATCTTACAACAAAGAATCCTTGAACAACACGTTACTGTATGGATTAATATGTATCTTTACCAACATTGCTTTTGCACTCCAAAATAATTTTAAAAGATTAACTTATTTTCGTAACTTTTAAGAATAGATAGTTTGATTTTACAATTGAAATTTGGTAAATTAATGGCTTTTTTATACCAAATTGAGCCTAGATCAACTGGTTAAAGCACATTTTTTCAATTAAAAGTTTGTGAATTCAAATTTCAATACCCACCGACTAAAAAAAATTTGTCAATCTTTTTTATATAATATTAATAATGTTATATATATATATATATATATATATATATATATGGGGGCATATTAATTGGATCCCCGATAGGGATGGCACGGTACCGGGGAAGAGTGCCCAACCCTATTTAAATAATAAATTCTTAAATATTAATTATATATAATAATAATATTGATTACATATTAATTATATAAATATTTACTATATCCTATTAAAATATTTCAAGTTTATTTTTCAAAATTAAATTTTTTAAAAGAAAAAAAATGTACATTCTAAAAAATAAACGTGACGGTGGAAATTTAAGATGGGATGCTTTAACTTGAAATATATTAAATTAGCAACAACTAATAATAATAACAACAATAATGAATAATTTTAACACACACAAATTATGTCTTCTTCGTTTAACCCAATCATGTCGAATCAATTCCTCTTGTGCATGTGTTTTACTTTTCACTTCATCCTTTTCTTTTTCCGTGAAACGACACAGTGCCAATCAAGTTGTTTCTGTTTTCTTTCGTTTTCATCTGTATCTTATCTCTCTTGGTGGCTTACTAGTTATATGTTAATAATTAGTAATTAGTACTTTAATCGGTAGATACTATGTTTTGGAGTCATGTAATTTTTTAATTTTATGATCAATGAAGAGGGAAATGATTTTGGGTATGCTCCCGAACACACTTTTAGACTAACCAAATCACATTAAAAAAAAAAAATTCTTATTTGCATTTATTTAAAATAAAGAAATAAAATTAAAGGGTTTTTGTTTTCACTGGAAAAGTATAGGGGATAAAAGCTGCAATGCCGCACACGTTTTCTACCAAACTAAAGGCTTCAATTCATTCATCTCTTTTTGGTGAGAACAGATGGGTAGGAATTTTTTTAAAAATTAATTAAAACAAGGGAAGAGGATATGTGTTCCACCAACTCCCACATCTTCAAATTTATCCTTTTGTTATCATATATATAAATAAATAGACAAAAGGGTTATTTTGGAATCATTTGGCTATGGTTATGTTTTATTTTTCCCCCCAATTTTTAAGAATCATATGTGTCTGTTAAAACTTCTTTATTTCGGATTTTCAATTTAAAATAATATTCTCAAATTTATTTTTTAAAGGAAGGTGTTATTGGCTTTGGCCCCTAACTACAACTGTCATGAAATCGAGAGACTTAAAAGAAAAAAAAGATGTATATGGATGATATTTTTGGGTGATAAATTAAGAAAGTATGAATGATATTGAAAGTTTTCAAATAAAAATTAGTAGAGAAAATGGGTGTGGTTTGAATTTAAGAAGGGGTATGATTTGTATAGAATGAAATCCTCATTTACTTAAAACAGGAGATTATGACGCCAATTACTCATAATTAGCTTTGGTAGTTTTCTAAATTTAGCCCAAAATCAAATTGAATAAGTCGGTGTCGCCCACCAATTTTCAAGAATGTTCATTTTGTCAACAAATGCTTATTCATCTAAATATTGCTTCATTCTCGGACCTCGTTTTCTATATCAAACCAAACTAAAAAAATATTTAAAGAAAAAAAAAAGAAAAGGAAAACCTTTTTTCCCCTAAGAATGATGCTGCATGATGAAAGGAAATAATTTTTTTTCAATTAATTGGGAATCCAATTCACCATGATGATAGATATTTTATCAGTCTTCCTATTAACATGAAAAAATAAATACAAATATGAACACTGAGACGTTTTTCCAATATAAGTTGTAATTTTTTTAAAGATTACGATCCGATATATATATTTTTAATGATAATGGAAATTTCTTATCTAGTTTATTATTATAGGTTATAACTTTGAATTTGTAACAGTTTTATAGAACAACCCAATATAGCTACTTGATAAAGGTATTAGTAATCTTAATTGAGTCCAAGTCATTTTTCTTTTTGTTCTTTTTTTCTCTCTTTTTTTTTTCCTTTTCATTGGTAAAGTAATTTTATAAAATAGCCCATAATTCCTTTTAATTATATCAATTTGCATGGATATTTATTATTTCCTTTTATTCATTTGTTTTATAAAGTAATTATTTATGTAGAATCGTTAGGTATTTCAAAATATCATTTAATTAAATTAATTATTGAAATTAAAGAATATACGTACGTGTTTCTCGAGTAATTATTTAAATTATAAGAAATAGGGAATAGTTTAAACAACGATCTATGAATGTAAACGGCAGGTAATCAAATGAAAAAATTAAAAATATATTTTTAAGTATAACCAGAAGTTTAAATTTTGATTTGAATTCAAAAAAAAAAAAAAGTGAAATTTCCTATATTTTTAAAATACCATGAAATATTTTTTTTGTCATTCAATGCAATTTCCTTTTTTTGATAAAAAGTTAATTCTAATAAATGACTAAGTCATCTGGATATATTTTAAACTTTTTTATAGTTTTTGTTTATATTTTTAATAGGTCAATGTAAGCATGGTCTCGTTTATACTTTTATTTAGAAGAGGTAGGTTTAAAATCTTTCATCCTCCATTTATGATGAAATATCTAAAAAAAAAAATTTAAAATTTGTTGACGTTATACCAAATTATTCAATGATCTTAATAGGGTGCATCCATACATTTTTATGCCAAAAGAACAATATCTTGCTATTGAACTTATAAATGTAATATTGGCGAGAAAACTTCAAATTTTTTAAAATAACTTTTTGAATAAGGTAAAATTGGTTATATCATTCATTCGGTTTCATTGTATCTACAAATGTTATGACCAATAATACATTAAAAAAACCCTAGATTATTTAATATCAATGTAACTTAGCCCAATAAATAAAATAACTCTTCTGTTCAAAATAAATAAAATAACATAGTTCGGTACCATCTCAAAGTTGAACTTTTGAACTGAAAAAAAGATTTAAAATTTACTTAGAAGTGGTTTTGTTCTGTTTTATTTATTTGGTATTTGGTATGATTTTAACATGTATCTTTAAAAAAAAAAGGTTTGAAGTTTGCTAATAAAATTCGTAGCATTAAAATAAAGAAAATTAGGAAAGGCGTATTCAAACTTCTACGTTTTAAAATTTAAATCTCAAATTAAGAAAATAATATATATTCTCTCTCATACGGAGCGGAGGTCCCACCCGCAAACGCAAGGCAACGTAGTGGTGGTTGCCATGCCTGTATATAAAAACTACCCCGTTGGAATTCGTCTTTACCGAACGCACAGAGAAATTAAAAGACGAACCAGAACGGTTACATTTCCCATACCAGAGAAGAGAAGAGAAGACGCCGCCGCCGCTTCCGAACTTCAAAATCTGACTCTTACGCATGTAACCAAGCCGGCCCCATGATTCCCTCCAAGAGGCCAAGAACATGCCGGAAACCCGCCGCAGATTCCGATCTCTTCGATGTCTTGCCGGACGATCTCCTAATTCACCTCCTCCGCCGCCTCGCCTCCTCCGCCTCCTCCCCTTCCGACCTCCTCAATCTTCTGTTAACGTACGCGCTCGCCTTTTTACAAGGAACAATTAGAGATTCTTTTTAATTTCCTCTGTTTTCTCCTGTTGATTTTGCAATCGAGGTTTTCGATTTTGCTTGGTTCTTAAATTTCTCGTCGTTTTTGCAGATGCAAGAGGTTGAATCGCCTGGCTCTTCATCCTTTGGTGTTGTCTAAAGCCGGACCGAAAGCGTTTGCAGTTAAAACCGAAAACTGGTGCGAGTCCGCTCACCGATTCCTCAAACGCTGCGTTGAAGCCGGCAACTCAGAAGCAAGTTACACGCTCGGAATGGTCAGTATTTTGTTGATTTCTGGGAGAAATTGAATAATAAATATTAATTACTCTCGACGAAATGCGAAATGATGTCTGTGTTTTCTTCTCCCCTGTAGATCCGATTTTATTGCTTGAGAAATCGAGGGAGTGGAGCTTCTTTAATGGCGAAAGCAGCCATCAAATCTCACGCTCCGGCGCTCTACTCGCTCGCCGTGATTCAATTCAACGGCAGCGGCGGCTCTAAGAGCGACAAGGACCTCCAAGCCGGAGTAGCCCTATGTGCTCGAGCCGCTTTTCTCGGCCATGTGGACGCGCTTCGCGAACTCGGCCATTGCCTTCAAGACGGTTACGGCGTGCGCCGAAACACCGACGAAGGCCGCCGCCTGCTGATCCAAGCCAACGCCCGTGAGCTTTCTTCCGTCCTAATCTCCTCCTCCAGGGTATGCCAGCAGCGCCACCACGGCGGCCTTCTCGATTTGACAGCCAGTACAAGTTGTTTGTTGCTGAGTGATTTCGGCTGTAACATTCCGGCGCCGGAGCCACATCCGGTGAACTTGTTTTTGAGAGAGTGGTTTGAGACGGAACGTCGAGCGATGGCGCGTCAGGGGCTGAGACTCTGCTCGCACGCCGGATGCGGCCGGCCGGAGACTCGACCGCGCGAGTTCCGACGGTGCTCGGTCTGCGGCACGGTGAATTATTGTTCTCGAGGATGCCAGGCGCAGGATTGGAAACTCCGCCATAAGGTGGGCTGCAGACCAATTGAGCAGTGGCGAAATGAGGCTGAGAACGATCCCGGCGGCGTATTTGCTATGGTAGAAGAGTAGGAGCGCAACGTCGTGGGTATTGTATGACGACAGCGCTGTAATTAAAGTTATTTATGAAATTTTATAAAACATTATCTTTTTTTTTCCTTTTTCCTTCGATTTTATTATTGGGTTCTTCAAATTAACCATTTTTGTACCAAAAAGAAAAGTCCTATCATATTGGGAGACTACATCAGAAGCAACGATAACCGACAAAGTTTTTCAGTGAATTAGTAATATTTTAAAAAGCGATCCTGAAAATTAATAAGGATGTTTTTTTATATAGAAATTTTAATAAGGATTTAACCTGTATTTTCTTAAAGGAAAAAAAATCAAGTGATGTTAATTTCTTTTTATTCTTAGTTATAGAGGTTTTTTTTTTTTTTTTTTGACGGAGAGTTATAGAGTTAAATGAACAAAGAGAATAAACTTTGAGGCAATTACATAGATGTTATCTAAAAAAAACATAAATGACAAATTTTTTTAAACTCGTAACAAGTTTAAAAATTTTAACAAATTCCTTCCGAAAAAAATTAACAAATAAATATAATGTGATTTGATTTGAATTCAACCGAGAGAAGAAAAATAAATCAAGTTCGCAATATTTTTTTAAAGTTTAAAACGCACCGACATTTTAAAAATATAAATATTTTGGCTCCCAGTGTAATTTTTTCGAACTTTCTACCATTCCAATTCAAATTCAAATTCTGTCAATTTAAATTTAAATCTGATTCAAATGTGATTCGATTATATATGGATTCAATAACAATAGAATATAAAATTTTTAGTGTTGAAATTTAACCATTATATATATTTTTTTCATTTTGTCAATGTATTAGAACTACAATGCATTCTAAAATTATTTTAAAAAAAATTGAGAATTTTTACTACATTCAGTGTATTTTTTTAAAACCTCACAAAATTTTTAATTTTTTTCAAATATTTATTGGTGTAAGTTTTCTTATTTTATATATTGTAACCCTTACGTTCTAAAAAAAAATCTCTACTGTATTTTCTGTTATATTTAAATTTAAGTTTAATTCGAATTATGTTATATTTTAAAAGTTTAAACTTTCTATTATTTTTAAAATATAGTTTTTATTTATTTATTATTATTTTTTTAGAAAAATTGGATATTATTATTTTGATAAACTAAAAATATAGTTATTTTATGCCATGCAAACACCTCAAAAACATTTCAATCAAATTCTTTCTGAAGTTGAATAATTTCATTAAAACCTAATAATAAATGATGATGTGACATTTAATTTTATTTTTTGAAACTCAAATATTTACACGTCGTACCCAATTTGAAAAATTGGATCTGTTCTATTTGAATAGAGAATTGACTTGATACAGTATTATAGTAGAAATGCTTCATATTTCTTTCTTTCTTTCTTTCTTTTTTTTTTTTTTTTTTTTTTTTTTGTACAAATTGCTTCATCTATCGCTACCATACAAAATTCAACAATCTAAACCTTGGTCTTCGTGCAATCGTCTAATTTTCTCCATTTATGCAAACACTCTTTCGCCTTTTTTTTTCTCCCTTTTCTCCGTCCCTCTTTTCTTTGTTATCGTGATATCCTCTTTACTTTATTCACGAATATTCTAAAAATTGACAAATGTACATCTACCAATCCTTTTAACTTTTTTTTTTTTAGACTACAATATCCTAATCTTCTAATATCTAAAATTACGTCTCTCCTGCCAGCTACAAAAACCTCTATTTCTTCATACTTTTGGCGAGGTTTTATTTGGGGGAGAGATCTCCTTGTAAGCAGATTGAGCCTTCGGGTTAGAAGGGGATCATCTATCAAGGCTTATTCTGACCCATGGCTTTCAAGATCCAATTCTTTTCTACATGGAAAGCAAATTTCTCCTCTTGTCATGAGAGGCGAATGGATTCTAAATTACTTCAACCAATATGAACAAGCTAGGATTAAGTCACATACCGCTAACAGGAGTACCGCTACTTCTCAAGCCCATCAGCAATGGAGACCTCCAGCAGAAAATTCCTTTAAATTGAACACGGACGTGGCTTGTAGACCAAATTTATCTTCCATCGGGGCTGTGCTTCGTGATTCAAATGGTTTCCTTGTTGCGGCAACAATGATTCAACATCCTTCTCCCCTGCCTCCTCTGTTGACGGAAATTTGGGGAATTTTGGAAGCCATAAAATTCGCTGCAGCGGTGAACTGCACCCATTTGAAAGTGGAATCTGATTCCCTTGAAGCTATTCGGTTGATCAAGAGAAGAAATATCCACCATGGGAGGTGAGTTAGACTGGCAGTTGGAGGTGAAATCCCTAGCTTCTTCCTTTCAATCGATTTCTTTCCATCATGCTCCCAGGACATGCTATCTATTGGGCCCACTCTTTGGCAAAATGGGGTGCAGGTTCTTCTTGGTCCCTGCCAAAATTTCCAATTTGGCTTTTGAATGTTGTCCAAGGGGATTAATTTAATACAACTACTTTTTTTTCAAAAAAAAAAAAAAAGAAAAATTCTTTTCATTTTTTTTAGTAATTCAATTACGTACAACTTTTTTAATGCAATAAATATAAAGGCGTGAGATTTAACCTTATACCTTAAAAAATATATATATTCATCATGAATAGAGTCATGTTCATGTTATTGAATTAGGTAGATTTTTAATTAAATTACGGTGAATATTTATTGTTCAAAATTTTAATTTATTAAAAATCATTTTTAAAAGTTGTCTGGAGTATAATTTTGTTATCTAATATTAGAAAAACATTTTTTTGGAAGAAAGATCAAAACATAAATTAAAAATTTCGATAAGTTAAAAATATACGAATTTAAGATATTAATTTAAAAGATTACAAGCAGTTCAATAATTTTTTCGTAAAATGTATTAATGATCGACTATTTTCTTAGTTAAACTGAAACAACATGGTGATCGAGATAAATTTGTCGGCAGTGATATGTCACGTGGATATATGTACGTCTATTTTTGGATCTGATTTTCATTTTAAAATTATTGTTATTTTCTTCCTATTTGTAATTTGTATAATCAATTAGGAAATCGTTTTTTTTCCTAAACCAAAATAGGAAATATTCTTATGGCCAAAACAGCTGATAAATTGTTTTTTTTTTTTTTGTACTAACGTTTTCTTTTCTAAAGGCATTCCCCCCCCCCCCCCCCCCCCCCCCCCCCCCCCCCCCCCCTTTATCTATTAATCTCGGGAAACCTGGTTCGCGTTCGATAGAGTATAATGCAAAATTTGTTCAGGATGGAGAAAAATTTAAAGGAATATTGCAATTATTGTTGTGATTATTTTTTTTTTCTTTTGGAAAGATAATATTTGAATTTATATATTAATTTAAAAATGGAAGACAAAAATGGAGATGCCATTTTGACGGTGGCATTCAGAAATGGCACATGGACGAGGCCAAACCCACCACACTTTCAAACAAACCAACCCTCAAAATATATACTTTGTTTTGTTTTTACTACTTGATGGTAATGGTCTGTCTTGCAAACTTAGTGTGACATTTTTTGGATCTTCCTTGATAGGGAAAATGGCCTTGGCATTATCATCATAAAAAAAAATATTAATATAGTGGTACTAATCAAGTAATCAAAAGCAAAATACTTGTGGAGGAGTTCGATCACTCTTTTTGAATTCAAACAATATCTTTTAATTTGGTGAATTTTTTTACTATATTTTAGTGCAAACAAATACGTAGTGAAATATCAAATTTTAATAACTAAAGGGCAAGGAGTGCAGAAACCAAGATTCATATTATCATATAGAAACAAGCGAAGTGTAGCGATTCGTGTCCTTCTCGATGAGACTGGTCTTTATAGAAAGTACCTTATCAGATTAACCTCACAGCCAAATCGACCAAACTAATTTAAACCAACTAAAATGAACGAAGATAAAATCAATTGAGAGTAACTCAAGTAAGCTGGTGCTTCGTCCCTTGTTTTTTTAGACTAATGTGTGATTTGTTAAACTCTTTTTGCCAAGGTAGGTTAAAACTAAAAGTTAATGTTATTTTTATCTTTCAACCAAGGGAAACAAAAGGTCAATCTCACAAGCCATCTTCAATCATCATACCACACTTATTAATAGTACATATTATCGAATTCTGATTTTTATTTTTGTTTTGTTTTCCACAGATTTCTTTTGTTCTTGTTATTTACTTCAGAATATATAAAAGAATTCATGTGATTTTTGTAACCCCTTTAAAATCGAGCTCAACATGTACAAAATTCAAATTATATATATTTTTTAATGTTGGTATTAATTAAACATTGTAATCTAACATTAAATTTTCAAATTTTCTTAATTATTGAAAGAATGTTGCCAATTCATCAAAATAGACTTTAAAATTGGATAAGTATCGTAATATTTATCATAAACTTTTAGAAGTATTGTCTCTAAAAAAGCATGGTCAAATAAATTATAAAACATATATTTCAAATATATGATGGACAGAAAAACACTGAGCATTTTTTTGGTTTGTTAAAATTATTGATTTTCATTAAATTGGCAAGTTTCTTGAGCTTTTGTATTACTTTTAAAATTAAAATTAGTGGCTGAATTAACAAAAAAAAAGTAGAAAATAAAAATTATAATAAATTTTACCATAAAAATTATACAACTTGTTTAAAGGTAAATAATATATATATATTTTTTTCAAAATAATAAAATAGAGCTATTCGTGATCAAAAGTCGAGAGAAGAAGGGAAAAAAAATTTATATATATTGTTTTTTGTTTTATTTGAAAATTTGGAACATAGCTGGAGACGAGAGTTGGAGAATTATCGTTGGCATTGACTATAAAAACAAGGACGATTTCTACGAATCCAAACGGCACCACTCCCTTCGATCCCGGGGCCTCCCGCCTGGTTAAATCCGAGGGCCTCTCTTTAAATTTACTGGCCCAATCATCAACCTCCAAGTTTCTACCATGGCCGCGAGCTTTCGAATTCGAAGCCTTCACTTCATCACTGTTGTTCTTCTATGTATCCGCTTCCCCGCGCATAGCCATCGCCTCGATGAACACCAGCCCCTCTCCAAAATTGATGTATACAAGGCTACTCTCGCACTCCGAAAGACTGCTTCCATTAGAGCCTCGCCGCTTGTTCTCGGCCTCAATGTAATTATCTCTACTCAGCTGCATTCTCATGCCGTCTTCTGTTGTTTATTTTGCCATTCCTAACTCCAATTTGATTTTGCTTAGTTCGATAGTTCTGATTACTCTATGTTGACTTATATTACCTTCAGTCAATTTAGTTTTGCGTGTATGAATTCAGATAATATGATCCTAAGTTCCTAACCGGTACTAATTCTTATTTGATTTTTCATCTCCATCATCACAGAGTTGTTACTGAACAGCAGTCGCTGGATTATGCTTTTCCGAGATATTGCAATTTTCTCTATTTAGTTGCTTGTTTATTTGTTGATTCTGGTTCAATTTTATGTTCCCAGGGCGAGGATACCGGGGATATTGATGATTCTTTATAAGTTGCTTCTTAGTTTCTGTGTAATTTCTTATAGTCAATCCAGTTTTGCATTTATGAATTCAGAAAAAATGCTTTTAAGCGTCACTTCTCTTCATATTTGATTTTCCATCTGAATCGTCAGTGTCACGGAGTGGTTACTGAACAGCAGTAGCTGAAGATATTGTAACTTTCTCTATAAGTTGCGTGTATATTTGTTGATTCTGCCTCAATTTTATATTTCAAGGGCGAGGATCCCTGGGATATAAGTTGCTTAATTATTTGTTGATTCTAAGTAGCACCGCTATATTGACTTACATTCCTTTCGTCAATTCAGTTTGCATTTTTGAATCCAGAAAATATGCTTCTAACCGGCAGTTCTCTTCGTATTTGATTTTCCATCTGCATCGTAACGAAGTGGCTATTGCCGGACGATGCTTTCCGAGATATTGTAACCTTATAAGTTGCTTGTTTATTTGTTGATTTGGTTTCATTTTTTTTATTTTTATCGGGGATAAGTTGCTTAATTATTTTTTGTTCTTTTTAAGTTGATCCTTACATTCTGTCCCGACTTATATTTTCTTTCGTCAACTCAGTTTGCATGTCTGAGTTCAGAAAATATGGTCTTAACCGGGACTTTTCTTCATATTTGATTTTCCATCTGTATCGTCACGGAGAGGTTACTGAACAGAAGTAGCTGGTTTATGCTTTTCCTAGATATTGTAATTTTCTTAAAAGTCGCTTGTTTATTTGTTGATTCTATTTCAATTGTTTATTTCAGGGCGAGGGTTCCGAGTGGGTGACTGTAAAGTTTCGACATCCTGAACCCTCTGCAGATGATTGGATAGCAGTGTTTTCGCCTGCGAAGTTTAGGTATGTCACAACTCCTTATTCCATGATTTAGTATGCAAAAATCTGGTTGTGTGCACGGTCATACGTAAAACTAAAAGTTTATAATGTTCTTCTTTAGCATGTTTAGGTTTGATCCAATGATAATGACTCACTATGAAGGGGAAAATTGTTACAAGTAGTAGCAAAAACTGAAAGAATTTTGTTTCACTGTGGCAGCTCATCAGCTTGTCCTTCTTCAAATAAAAAGGTTCAAACTCCATTAATCTGCTCAAGCCCAATAAAGGTGTTCAAAATCAGAAATTTAACTTCTTGCAATCGAATATATGCTTTTATAATTCTTGAAACGAAAAACTTATATGACTCTATAAACAATCTATTTTTCAGTTCAATTATGCAAACTACTCCAATCCAAATTATGCAAGGACGGGGAAAGCTTCTTTGGTGTTCCAGTTGATTAATCAGCGAGCAGACTTCTCATTTGCTTTATTTTCAGGAGGTCTTTCAAATGTTTGTTCTCTCTCCATCCCTCTGTTATTTCTTCTCGTTCTCTTGTTCACTTCAATTATCTGAACTTTGATCTTTCTTAAATTTTTAGTTTTAAATTTGTTTGACTTCATTTCTTGTCCGATGTAACTATGTTCATATATTATGATATTAATTTTCTCTTCTGGTCTAAATTGTATGGAGTAATTGAATATGCACAGCCCAAGCTTATTGCTGTTTCAAATTCCATATCATTTAAGAATCCTAAAGCGCCATTGTTTTCACGCCTTGCACATGGAAAGCTATGGAATGAAGTAAGTTAATCCAACTCCTTAGATTTCCTTTCATTTTATTGTGGGAAACTTTTGGTAGAGGACAGTTAAAGAAGTCAACAGTGGTACAGAAGTCAAGAATCTTGAAGGATATTCTTATCCTAATCTGATTTCATTTCAATCCACATCACCACGTTCTCTCAATTACCGTTAAAACAAATTAAGAAAAATTTAATCAATTGGATAGTCATTGCTAATATATGTCAATAAATGTCTTCAAAATTGCACTCCTATTTACTGCCAACATATGAAAAATACATCTTCTATAGTTGTCGGCAAGATTTAAGTATCTATAGCGGCAGAACAATGGAATTCTTTTGATTTTTGCAGATGACAGTAACCTGGACAAGTGGGTATGATATAAATGAAGCTGTTCCGTTTGTTGAATGGGGTCTAAAAGGAGAGACACAGACGAAATCCCCAGCTGGGACACTGACATTTAGTAGGAACAGCATGTGTGGTACGTTGATTAATTCAAGCAAGTCTTGAGTCTATATTGCACCTTCTAGGTTAATAACTCACTGTTGTTTTTTAAAACAACAAAATACGAGCTATCAGTTGAAACTTTCTAGACCTTATTCTTTTTCCCTTAATTAGAATACTGTTTCAAAAGGGTTCAATTGATAAGTTATATATCTTTTTACCATTCACTCGCATTTGAGTATCATTGATTTTTAATACCAAACCGTTGCAACTAACCTCAAATTCATTGGAGAATTAATTTGCCATGTTCGACCCATTAGATCACCTTGCTCCTGGCCATTCTAGGTATTTATGTCGTTGCTATGTTTTAATTTTGCTGCTTCCATTCATAAATTCACTTAAAACAAAGGCTACGTTTGCCAAGATTCAAACCAATCACGTTTGCTGGATTGTTTATGTTATTTGTCAGCTCACTAAATTGTGGTTCTGATATCATTGAGATTTCTGCTATTCACCTGGAAATGATTTGTCAATTCCATCAAGTGGCTTCTTAGCATAGACAACTAACAATGGTTTTATTTCATAATCTCATCAAGCCACGAATATTTAATATTCTTGTAGAATGGTTGTTACACATCTTTTCTAAACGTCCTGATGATTTTCTCCTATTCCATTTTTGAGATAATTACTCTGCAAAATGTATGATTTTATTCTTTTCATCCTGACTGAACATTGCATTGGGACTTTTGACATGTTGAATGATGGCATTTTTTTTAATTGAAGATGCACCTGCACGAACTGTTGGCTGGCGTGATCCTGGTTTCTTTCATACTAGTTACCTACAAAACTTATGGCCAAACGCTGTGTATGTATCAATGGTTAAAGCTATTGACACGAACCATAATTAATGTCCTGATCATGCACACTAAGGATTGTCATGATGGTTTCACCAGGTACACGTACAGATTGGGCCATCGCTTGTCTGATGGATCATATATTTGGAGCAAGAGCTATTCATTCAAGTCGTCTCCACATCCTGGAGAAGAATCGTTACAGCATGTGATTATATTTGGTGATATGGGGAAGGTACCATAAAGTATTTAATTATATCGCTTATACCCAAGATAGCTAGATAAGAATGATGTTTATATAAGGAAAATGTTGTAAATGAACTAAAATGAAACATCTGAATTTTAGTTAGTTAGCTTAATTTTGACACCTCTTCCTGGCCTATGTTTATCTCCTGTATTGACTAGATAATTCTGTATTTCCTTGAGAGGATGTTCTGCAACTTCACATTCTAACTCCTTGAGGGACAATTAACATTTTAAATGATTTGTTGAAAAGGAGTAACCTAATCCTTCATTATTCTGCCATTTCAGTTGCCATTGTTGTACTGGTAACTGTAACATAGATGACATAACATACGTCACAAACTATCGTACAATCTGGACAAGAATTTTGAACTCAAATGCAGCCTTTACCATGGGGAATATTTACTGAGTTCGCATTCTGTTTGGGATATTCTTTTGAAGTTGAATTTTTGGAACAAGGCACTGGAAAAGGATTTTTAACTATAACCATAGCTTTCAGGGACAACGCGATGGATCAAATGAGTATAGCAACTATCAACCTGGAGCATTGAACACCACTGACCAGCTCATCAAAGACTTGAACAATATTGACATTGTTTTTCATATTGGAGACCTATCTTACGCTAATGGGTACCTCTCAGAGTGGGACCAATTTACTGCACAGGTCGAGCCCATTGCATCTAGGGTTCCCTACATGGTTGCAAGGTTATTAATGTCAATTACTCGACTGTTTCTATGAGAATGATTTCTACACCATTTACTTCTATGATTCTTAAGCCCCTCCAATTTCATTCTTGCAGTGGTAACCATGAGCGTGACTGGCCAAATACTGGGTCCTTCTATGCAAACATGGATTCAGGTGGGGAGTGTGGAGTCCCGGCCGAGACCATGTTCTATTTTCCTGCTGAAAACAGAGCGAAGTTCTGGTAAGATAATAATTCCTTGAATAATGCTAAATTTCATAGGTTGCTTCACAAACAAACTGTGCACTTGTTTTATTGGAGGATTTGTTCATTTTAGACTACTGAAATATCATCCTCTGCAATTAGTGTCTTAAATAAGTTAGCTAATTGAGAGGATGAGTAGTGGCCAGGAATTATCCAAAATAGAGGTCCTTAGTACTATTTGTGCAAATAAGCATACGATTCTTTCTTTGGTTTATTTTATTCAACTTTTAACTCCTTGCCATGCCACACAAACTTTTAACTTAAAATTTGCTAGGGTCAAAATCACTTTCCTTTTTATTAATCCTGTTTTACAAATTAAAAAATTGATTTTAGAAAAGTTTAAAATCACTTTAAATTGATTTTAAGGTATGATTTGTAGGGTAATTTTGAAAATTCAATTGTATTTAAATTTATTTTTTCAAAATCACTCATTCTAACATCACTTTCAAATACTCCCATAAAGTTAAAACCATGGTACTTTGTAGTATTTTTTTTTACCATAATTCTTATTCATTTTCAAACTAACCACAAATTCACAGAATCCTTGATGTATGTGTACGCAGGTACTCGACAGATTACGGGCTGTTCCGGTTCTGTGTAGGTGACACTGAACATGACTGGCGAGAGGGCACAGAACAGTACAAATTCATAGAGCAGTGCTTTGCATCAGCGGATAGACAAAAACAACCTTGGTTGATATTTGCTGCTCATCGTGTGGTGGGCTATTCTTCCAACGATTGGTATGCGTCGCAAGGCTCATACGAGGAACCCATGGGAAGGGAGAGCCTACAGAAACTTTGGCAGAAGTACAGAGTCGATATTGCCTTCTATGGACATGTCCACAATTACGAAAGAACATGTCCAATTTACCAGGTAACCCACTTTCCATCAAATGCTCCACCAAATATTTAGACCATACCTCGTTTCAACTTTCGACTTAACCCCGTGCCCACTGTTTCATAATATATATTTTTTTAAAAAAACTCAATACTTATTTATTAACATTTTTCTTTGTTTTCTAATCTATTAAAAGATAATGATTATGTTTTTAGTTTTCTATTTTAAAAGTTTAAGCCTATGAAAACTTGCTTTTCACATTTTCTGTAAACATTTTTATAACTTTAGTCAATATTCAAAAACAGAAAATAGATTTCTGAAAACTACTTTTCTTAAACCTTGTTTGATGGTGGATTGTTTTTTTTTTTTAAATAAAAAACGAGCTTAAGATATATCCTACCATGTACCAATATTCTTTTTGTTACTTTTTTCTTTTTAAAAAAACAAAAATGAAGTTAGTAATTAGTTTTTAAAATTTGGCTGCAATTTCAAAAATGATTTTGAAAGTAAATTAGAAAACAAAGAAAAAGTCAATAAATAAACATAAAATTTTGTTTTTGGCTTTTGTTTTTGATAACTATCCATATGTTTTCAAAACCACTCTCAACATATTATCTCAATTTAAAAAACAACTTTTTATTTTAAGATCCATTTTGTAAGTAGTCTAGAAAATAAAGAACAATGCCAGTAAATAAGATTTTATCAAAACAAAAGCATTATCATTGGGAGAAGTCTGATATCAAAAACAATGGTTTTAAAAGTAGATTAGAATACAAAAGAATGCATTATAGAAAGGTGAAAAGCATAATAAAGAAACTTTAGTGGCAAGGAGCTTAAATTTTGAGAAATAAAATCCATAGTAAGGTAGGAGGGTTTTACATAAATTTTAGCAAATTACTTCTAATCAAAATTTTATTTGTTTGTTTATTTGGTGCTAAAAAAATAAAAATAGAATTTTTTTTTATTTGTTTGGTTACTAAAATTATTTTGAAAATCTGGATGGGTGGTGGTGTTGGTGTTGGTGTTGGTGTTGGTGTTTGGTGTTGGTGTAGCACCAATGCGTGAATACAGAAAAAACGCACTATTTGGGCACTATGAATGGCACGATCCACGTGGTTGTTGGTGGAGCAGGGAGCCACTTATCTCCATTCAGCCAAGAGATCCCGAAATGGAGTCTTTACAGAGACTACGATTTTGGATTCGTGAAGTTGACAGCATTCAACCGCTCCTCTCTCCTTTTCCAGTACAAGAAAAGCAGTGATGGTAAGGTGTATGATTACTTTACCATTTCAAGAGACTACAGAGACGTCTTGGCCTGTGTTCCCGACAGTTGTCAACCAACAACTTTGGCAGCCTGAGCCTTCGTACTCGGCTGGATTATGAATTATACATATTCGTAGTCTTTTTAGTGCACATTCAGGGTTGTGAATTGGTTGGAGAAACAATTAGATTTTACATTTATTATAGGTTAGGCTGCACTAGAAATAGCCTGTTGAGTAGGAGATTTTAATCATTTTTTAGTTATAATCATTTTTATTATAAGTCAACTAAGATAGTGTTTTTTGTTTTTGGATGATGAACTTATTTCCTAACTAAGTTAAACTTTAAAATTGTCTAATAGATATTTAAAGTTTCACTTGTCCCTTAATTCTCAAAGTGTCTAACATGCCTTGAATTTTCAATTATATTTAATAAGTCTCTACAAGATTTATTTGACCTTTCTAAAATTTATGAACTTATTAGAAATTGAATTTTGTCCCATTTTAATTTTGTATCTAATAGATCTGTAAATTTTAAAAGATATAAAATAAAATAGAGATCTATTAGATAGATGCATGAAAGCTTTTAGAAATTTACTTGACCTGTTTTAAGTTATATTAGCCCTAAAAATTCGAAGAGTTTGTAATCTAACCTTTTTACTTAAATTTAAAAAAAAAACTGCTTTAAAATTCAATAAGAAAAAGATTTACCTATTCAACAAATGATTTTTCTAACCAATCACTATACATTTTTGTTTTTATAATTACCCTATCCATATGTCATTATTAAAATTAATTATATTAAACACTCCAAAGTGTCCCATATTGCAAAAAGATGCGTTGTTAAGAGTGTACCTACAGAATCTCCAGTAAAGATTTTCCGTTCTTTCCAGAATCATCAGGTTGTCGATGTCGCGAAGTTGGATAATAATTAATACTACAAGAAAAATGTTTTCAAGTCACTTTCAAGAGACGTATGAAACTCCAATAATAAGACCTGAGGAGGCGTTGTGTTGCCCAGTAGTTAAAACCTACTAGTTGTAGACCAATCCAGCACTTCACTTCTTGGTGAAAGGCCATCACCTGAAGTTTGCTTATCCATTTAACATTAAAACTTTGAGTCGTTTTTGTCACGTTACTCACAGCTCACAATATATTAAATCCCGATGAAAATTATCTACGAACATTCACTTTTAAGGATTACCTCTCAAAGGATGTCATGTCGATTGGAGCGAGAGATGCACCGACTTCCCATGAACTCTGATAGTTTATAAGTATCCAAGTCAGATTGAGAATACCGCTCACCAAATAGCATTTCCTCGACTATGGGTTGAACAGAATGCTACACGAGATTCCGCAAGATCTCCTTGCCTATATCGAACCATGGTTGCTTGTGAATTGACGAGAACCTTCATAAAATGTTAGGCACCATCATAAGTTAACAGTCTCTTACCGGAGGAATCTTTCACCAGTACAATGGACTATCAACCACTATCCAACCATGTCAGTATCACGAACTTCTCCATCATTTGATGAATTGATGGATGCTAATAGATCGTCTATTTTTAAAGGTGAATGACGAGCCGCATGTTGAAACATAACCTGCACATGTACTTTCCATAAAGAGCTTGGCGGAAATAAACAAATAATGAAGTAAAGGCATTCCACCTATCATTACGGCCTGCCGAATATAGCCATTGCATCTCAAAAAGGCACTGTAATAGTCTTCAATTATAAAACTAATTGTCAGTTGATTTCCTATGAACGTGATTTGACCCTACAAGTATGATATTTAGCATAATTTCTAACCTTGGAGTAACTGTCTGCAAAGGCTCGAGCTCGATTGACCTTGCCAATGTAATGTAAATCTGCCCCCTGAATTCTCCCATCCACAATGGTCAGCCCTCCATCGCCAATGGTGAATCGCAATAGATTACTTGAAGATAACCCTGACTGAAATTCAAGAAATATCAGTTATATACTTGCAGGCAAGAATGCACCTCAAATGTTGGTTTGGTGATAAGTAGCAGAAAATCTTTACAATTGAATTATATTTAAAATTAAATTGAAAAAAAATTCTCGGTGGCGTTGACCCAAGAGAGGCTATTGATGTGAGTTAAACCCCAAAACCCTTTCATACTCTTGGGCACCCTTTTAATCCTTTCCAACCATATTCGCAAAATCTATGGTGTTAAATCTCCCATGCATCGCAAGCCAAGGAAAATAACTTGAGACTTCACTGAAATTTTAACTTTCCATAGCTAAGCTAAGCAAGGGGGGCTGAATAGCGAAAACAAAGTAAATTGAGAAGGGATCAACATGAAAAAAGCTTCGATGAGGCCATTTTAAATCCAAAAAGGCTAAGTGATCTTCTCAACTTGGTTAGGAAGAAAAAAATTTTGAGGAAGAATAATTGTCCACTCAAAAAAGGCCAAATCAAGGTAACAGGGACACCCCCTTTTTAAAAGTAAGCTCTCTTACAAGATGAAAGATGTCTTTGAGCCTCTTTCACCACAGGGTCCCAGAAAGAAACACTCTAGGCTATAAGCACAAACATAGACCTAAGTACGAGATGTATAACAAATAGACCTCACGCCACCATTTACACCTACCTACTAAACTTATTCACGATCAATTCTAGTCACATAACTGATAGCGTTTATTCTTATTAATACTTGAGCAAGGCGCTATCTTAAGGACAGGAACTATGATGGATCCTATTTAAATTAAAGGAAAAAAAAATCCTCCTTTCCTGAACAGAAAAAGGGTACCGTCCGCATGCTGGAAATGAGTTTGGTAGACATTATCTCTCCTCACTACAAAGTACAAAGCCCTCAATTAAACCTTTATCCATCCCTCAAAATTAAAAGGGAACAAAACATCACTTTCCTAGTACCTCAATGGCATGGCAAAAGTTGATGATCATAAACCTTTTCAAAATTGATTTCCACAAAGGTTTTCTTCCTGGTTTGCAATTCGAATCCATTAAGAATTTGTTCCCCAACCATAAAAACACCCTGTTTAGCAGAAATAGTGTGAGATAGACCTTCCACATCCTCTTGACCAGAGTCTTGAGAAAGGTTTTTCTAGAGAATGAAGCTTATGGATCTAAAATCCTTGATCACGCTTGAATTCTTAAGTAAGTCTTGTTTATAGTTGTGTACATCAGACCCTACCAAAAAATCTGTTGAACGCCTTTAGCAAGTCCAGCTTGAAAGCCAACAAGAAAGAATAGGCAACTTACAACTCTCGGAACCAAACACCACTCTTAATCTCTCCCAAAGTTAACCAAGTCACCGTACCCTCCTCTCTTTGTCACCAATAGGCCATAAATCTAAACTATTGATAAAATGCTTGTGGTTTTGATGTAGATTGCAGAATATAGCTAGGGAGAAAAGGATGTCCCTACACTCTTGATCTTTCTATCCTTCCATCATCTATTTTTTCTTTGATAAGAAATCAAACTTTCATGGATAGAAATAAAAAATATATATACATATACAAAAAAAGTTGACCACAGGACACTCCTATAGAAAGAGGCCCTAATCCAAAAGAATAACACCTAACTTATAATTACAAAAACTCTTAGAGACCAATTGCACAGGGAAGTATTAAACCTACTAAGCCCCAAACATTCTCTTTTTTCTCCTCCCATAATTTGTAATCAAAGATATATTAAGTTCTTGCAATTCCAAATCCAGCAATCCTACAAAGCCAATCCTACAAGGAAAAGGGAAGGAAAAAAAGAGAAAAATAAAAAGTTTTGCAGTCCCCTTCCTTGACCTATTTCCCTATAGACTTTTGCCTCCAACTTGTTGCCTCCCCAGAAACTGACTCTCCTAGAGGATTAGAGCGAAACCTAATTATATTATTGGAGAGCTTAACCAAATTCCTCATTCTATAAATTATAGATAAATAGCACAATGTCATGCCTGTAAACTAAATGTATAAGATTCATCATAGAGGATCTTGAAGTAAAACCTTGATCAATATCAGTTGGAGGACTACTTAGAAAATGGCTTTTTGATACTTTACCTTTCTGTGATCATGTTCTTCAACATTTCCCCTTAATAAAACCAATTCAGATTAATGTCATATATATCACCTCAAATCACAGGAGTTAACTGACTAGTTATTTTCTCCATATTATTAATCAACAGTTCTTTTCCACATAGGCACGTATTAAGTTAATATTTCAATGGCCAAACCCTTTCGAAAATACAAATATCAACAACAGTTTATTCAGTAGTTAATATTTCAATGATCAAACCCTTTCGAAAATGCAGATATCAAGCAACAGTTTATTCAGTTAACGTGAGCCCAAATAATGACATAAAGACTACGTTATAGTGACATAGGTACCATGCCAAGTTACACAGAAGATACACAGACCCAAAAGAAATAATAAAAAAATTAAATTAAATCACAGACCACATTGCATGCAAAAATGTTGTCGAAGCAACATGTAATGTAACAAACAAAATAATTTAAAAACTAATTGACACCACGGAAGGGTTAAATTTAGAACAACAGAACCTTTTTGATAAAGTCGCCATCTAAGCATCCAAATTCCACAGGAGGATCATCTGATGTAGTCACCTTGCCATCACCTTGTAGCTCCAAAACCACCTGATTATTCAAATAACGCATAATTAGCTTTATAAAATGCATGAGAGGAGAGAGCAGATCCATGTCATGGATGACAAAAATGGATCATTTTGACCACTGCAATGGAACTATGATAGCGACAGAAAAAAAGAAAGAAAGAAAGTGAGAGAAACAAGAATTAGCATGGTTTGCTTGTTTATAGAAAGAGGAACAGGAAATCTAGGGAGAAAGTACCTGCTGTTGGCTTGGAACTTGTCCATTACTATCTGTGTCAATGACATATTGACTGCAACTCTCATCCTTCCAGACCAATGCAAGTGGTGTATTTCCTGGCTGGTAATGTGAATGCCTAACACAAGGACAACTTCTTAGTACAAGATCAATGAAGTTATAACTTGTAAACATAGAAAAAGATTCACAAAATTAAAGAAATAACTTAATGAGAAACACAGTATCAATTATCAAGCATAAATATCATAACATTATAACTCTATAATTGTTAGATATGTGATCCTGCAGGTACATACACTCCACAATGTTTAAAAATATTTCAGTAAGAGATAACAGAGATTATCAACTAAGTGAAAATTATACATGAAAGGAATTCAAATTAGTCCCTAATTAAGAGGAGGAAGAGGAGGAGGAGAACTAGCAAAGTCTCAAATCCTTTTTTGATGATAAATCTTACTTGTTGTAAAATAATAGGCCATCCTTGACATAAGGAGCTGCTCCGGTATAAGCAGCATAAAGACCATTTTGATCGCATGTATATACAGGTACCAGGCCGAACTTATATTTGTGATAGTATGATGGGGGCTCACAAGCACCAGTCTCAACGAGCTTAGAATTGAGCCAGAAGAATCGAAACTCAGCTGTACAATCATAAAGAGAATATCCTCGCCAACATATCATATCAATGACGTAGTAAGTTTGATCCATCTACATGACATTCAGATCTTTACTTGTCAGTAAAATAAAATTGGCCTACAATATGGCATACGGAATCTGAGAAACTTACTTCATGAAATATACAATCTAGAATAGAATATGATTGACCGGATCCAGAGACATCTCTTTTCTTTGCTCCATTGGGTAGAGCAGAAGGAAAACGATGCAGAATTGATCCATTTCGCAACCTACTGATAGTTGTTCCATTGGAAGAAACAACAAAGCATCGTTTTCCAGAAGGCCTTGCGAATACGTACCTAAAAATATCCAAAGCATCGTAGGAATGTCACTCTCAGGTTCGATCATTTCACGAAAATTTGCAGAGAAATGGAGATTTTCCTTCTATTTTATATTTCCTTTTTGAATAGTTATTGACATCAGAATAAGTATTTGCGCAACCAGCACGAAACACTAAAAAAAACAAACAAAAATGAGCAGTTCAAGTTTCGCTTCAATTAGCCAAGCAGCAGACGTGAGTGAGAATAAACCAACCCGAAGAAACTTGAATTAGAATACGAACAGACACAAGTAGGAGGAAAAGGCATGGAGGATAAGGCCAATGCCAAGGCCGCGATGGTCAGATGATCAGATGATGTATGGACTAAAAAGAAACAAGATCCAAGCCGGATAGTGGTTGAAGAAAACATAAACGTAAATAGTTAACTTAATATAAGGAGAGATGAAAAAGAGTTAGAACCAGTCTTCGCTAAGTCGATCAGGAACATCTATCATCCACTCAGGAAGCAACAGTTGCTTCGAAAACCACTTACGAGCCTCTGAACCTTTGAGCTTCGAAGCCTGGCAAACATCGAACTCCTTCGAAGCAACCTCATCAAATTCATGCTCAGATACAAGTTCCGGCGAATGCTCCGTTTCAGATTCGAGTTCATTAAGTTCAATCTCCAGAACCGGCTCGGAGGTAGTAGGCTCGTGGAATGTGGACGAGAGGGAGAGGAGCGTGGAGGCTAAGGAACGCGCTGCTTGTTGAGCGTCGCGGCGATTCTGCTGTTGCCGCTGCAAAGAAAGTTCCCTCCGCTTCTGCTGGTCGGAGATCGCCGGCCTTTTGTGTGGACGGCGGATGTCATGTGGCGCCATCTTCGCGCAATTCCTTGATGGTTCGAATTTTTGAAGCAGTCTCCGGCTAGGCCTCCGAGGACCGAGGTTGCCCGCTTCGGCGATATCGTCTATCAACCCCGCGCCCGGGGAAATTTTCCAATCGTTGGGTTTATTTATCTTGGGCCCACAAATTCTTTGGGCTTTTAGGCCCAATCCATAATTCCAATAAAATTCGAGTTTGCCTTGTTTAATTGTTAGCTTTTTTTTTTTAATTTCTTTTTTGCAAATATTATTTTCAAATTTGTCATTTTAAGTAATAATAGAAACGTTAATCCGAATTTGCCACTGGTGGACCCAAGTTTTCTTTTTTTTTTTTCTTTCCTGTTTTTCTTTTAACGGGCATCCTAGTAATCTTATTTTGAATGAATGTGACATTATCTATTTTATTTTTCATTTTCTTATGAATGGATGTGACGTTATTTTTTTTTTTTATGAATGGATGTGACGTTATTTAATATAGGCAGCATGATTTTGAAAGTGGCTTTTGGATGAGGATAGTTTGGTGGAAAAAACGTATAATTCGTATTACATATTTTTCCTTTTTCTTCCATAATTTTTGAAGGGTAAAGTTGAAATCTTAAAAATATTAAAAATTCCCCAAAATTATTGACTATTGTATATATTTTTGCCTATTTTTTGTGTCTATTATGTTGCTTCGGTTCTATTTTATGGATTGATTTTATGCAAATTTGACTTATTCATGACCATGTGTTGTTGAATTTAAATTTAGTAAACCTAAAAAAATAGTATATTTACTTTTCGGTGTCTTGTCTTTATAAAAATACCTATATATTTGCGCAGTTTAAACAAAAATAATACCTATATATTTGCGTTTGTATTTGTATATACAAATTGTTTTGTCTTTTATCTCTCCTCAATTAAAAACAAAAAATAAATCTTATTTCTTACATAATGAAACCTCCCTCTCTTTTCCACTTTACAAATGATGTTTTTATTATATATTTAATTATTGTATAACATTTACTTTCATAAATTCAGTTCAGTCATAATTGACACTTATCCCTTTATCGACTATCTTAAATTTTATAGATTTAAAGAAAGAGCTATTTATATAAAAATAATAATAAAATCTATAATTTTCCCTTTTCTTTTACATTTTATTTTTGTCTCTATTATAAAAAATGTAACAATGGTCCAAATCTCAAAGTATTTCCCTTAATTATTCCCAATGTCTTTGCGTTGGTTTGGCTTAAATACTAAATCAAAAACTTTAAAACATTTAATGTTCATGGATTAGTTCATTGAAGATACATTAATTAAGAAAAAATATCAGATAATATATAATATGAAACAATAATTAATTTAATAAAATCTTTGACTAGATGGACCACTCACTTGTTAAATAGTGTGACTAAAACCCGTCCCAAAACTAAATAAAAAGATAAAAATAGATTGCAATTTTTGTCTCTTCCCTGTTCCTTTCTTTTGCAAGTCAATGTGGAATCACTATTGAAATATTGAGTAATAAGATAAATAGGTGGGATGGAGTCGGAGATTGGAGAATGCATTCAAACTTTCAAACTTGCCTTTTAAACAAAAAACAAGTTACATGTGAATGAAAATATAATGCTATAAACACTACAATTAGGAATTAATTAATGATGTAAAAAAGGGACCATTGCCTATTCTTCTAGATGGTTAACCAAATAACCACCAAAATTATTTTCAAAGAGACTAATTGTTAATGTTTCCATTAATTCTATTGTGCCATTTAATTTTGAAATATCTCCACCAAATACGAAATAAAGAGTTGGACCAAGACTAAGTTTAGTGCAATATTTCAAAATACCGTATTTTCAGCACGTGCCCCACGTCTACCAACCTGCATGTGTGGGTCCACGGCGCATAGAGGATTTTGGTGAGAGTTGGCGTGCACAATCGAGAGGGGAGAACGAATGGCTCATGAGTCGACTGGTTCCGAGCGGACTCATGGAGTTGCTGCTTAGATTATCGTAGAATAAGAGGATTTTTCTTTCTTTAACTTAAGAAATGACTTCACTTTAAAGACCGCCACTGGAAGGCGAGGGAGTCACTTGTCTGGTCTTGCGGTGCATTCGCTCCCGTTACAAGAATGAACCGATGCCCCAGCTCAACTCGAGACCAAGACTCCTTACAACTCGCACCAGGTTGGTCTAGTAATTAGGGGGCGGGCGGAGATTGATTGAAAAGGCAGCCCAGTCGTCCCTCCCCCTAGCTGCCTACCTACTCGTGGTCGTAGTCAGTGGACGAGGTGTGCATACAGGAATATTCGATGTGTGAGAAATATGATTCGTTGAAACTTCAAAATAAAGTGTTTGTATTGATATTTTTTTATTAAAAATCAATTTCTTTAAACTTATTTGCTTCAAAAGTGCCTGTACAATATTGAAATAGTAGAACAAAATATGTTATCACATGTATTGCATACTTATTTTAAATTAACTAGTTAAAAGTAAACAACATTAAAACTAAAAAACTGTTGAGATTGATTAGCTAGTTAATATTAAACAACATTAAAACTAAAAGACTGTTGAGATTGGTAACCATGGTTGTACATTTAAAAAAAATGGTTTAGAAATATAAATTGATGCAATGCAATATAAAAATAGCAAATTTATAGTTAGGATAAGTTCAACTTTTTTAAGTATCAAACTAATAATTATATTGGCATCGAGTATGGTTGCGTGAGAAGTCTTTCTCATCCATAAGTCAAAGGAGACCCTCTCATCAATGGAAAGTTCTTTTAAGTTTCCATAATTAAAAAATGACAATACTTGCCTACTCCTCAGTGAGAATGAATTCATACAGACTTTGTAATATTAAATACTTTTATTAATTTACTTATACTATGTTTCTTAGATAAATAGAACCTATTAAAAAAAAACTTACTAAAATTTATGAACTGCTAAAAATGTGACACGTCACACATTTAGTGAGCTCTTGTTAAACCGGTGTCTAGACAAATATTTTTAATTTGAAACTGACTAGAGCGAGTCAGAGATGCTGATCATTCCCGAATCCCGTGAAGCTGAAGGGGGAAAAAAATTAACTCCAGGTCAATGATATGACCCCTACTTGAGTTTTATTGTATTATATATATTTTTTTTTAATATCAGATACATCACATAATATGAATAACTAGTAAAAGGGAAAAGAAGAAATCAAACCAACCAGAACTTGAAAAGTAACAATGATTCGAAAAATAAATTGTAAACTAAAACAATACGTTCATACTAATTAAAATAGATACAACTATGAAAAAAAAAATTAAAACACTAATTTGTCCTATACCTTTAACCTTTGTTCAGTTTAACGTATATACTTTGAACATAAAAAGTGATAATTTGAATCCTTATTTTCAAGATCTTAACACAAACTTTACAAATAATGAAAATTCTTTGATATAAAGTAATGTTTACATTTTAATAAATATATTGATTGTAATGTTATTGAGGTAAGAAAAATAACATTAAAAATAAAATGAATGAATTTTAAAAGTATATAACATTTTATATATATATATATATTATTGTATTCTATGGTATGGAATTGACGTCAATTGAGAGCGAGAAGGTACAAAAATGGATGAGCTGCACGTTTTTTTACTTGGAAAGCAGAGAAAAAGAGAAAGGAGAGACCCGAAAGGATAAAGGAAGATGCTTTGTCTCACTCCGCAGTTTAGTATATATCACTGCCAAACGCCATTTTCCCAAACTCCAACCCGGATCCCAATTCCCAATTCCCAATTCCCAGGCTCCGCCTATTGCTCTTCTATTTTCCAACTTCTAAACCCGCCAAAGTTCATCTTATTCTCCGCCATTAATCGCACCCCTCCTTCCTTTCTTCGTCCCCATTGCAATCGACTGTGTTTCGGAAGGCAATTTTCAGTTGCAGAGTCCCAAAATCCCTCCCCAATGATCGCAATGTGTTTTCGCCTTCTTTCCCACAACGTTTTATGATTCTGATTCTGATTCCGAAGGGATATGCGTAGATAAGCAGAGCCAAATCTGGGGCGCTGAAATGCCTTCGCTCCCAGACTCCGTTACCTTCTCCTTCTGCTTCTGAAACCCACCCCCTTTTCCTCTGGACCCTCCACCAAAAATCCCTAGAAATGGCTGCCACCAATACGAATGTCGCCGGCGGCGTCGACGACCGCGTCTTGGCCACCGCCCAGCAGATCGTCAAGAGCCTCAATACCCCCAAAGAGGTTCGCGAGGACATGCTTTTGATTCTCTCCAGTTTCGATAATCGTCTCTCCAGTATCGGCAGCATGATCAACAGTGAGGACTCCAAGACCAAGAACGATCGCTTGGAAGCGGCGGAGAAGGTGATTCTTCGTTGGGACCCTAACTCCGATGTGTCGAGACGGTCCCTTAATTGGGAGGACTCGCCGGACGAGGCGGCAGAGTATTTGTCGGCGGTCGATGATGTTCTCCGGCTAGTAGAGGACCTTTCCATTGGGTCCGAGTCGACCGAGATCGTGGACCGGGCGGAAAACGCGATCCAAATGGCGATGTGTAGGCTCGAGAGCGAATTCCGCCATATCCTGATCCAGAGCACGGTCCCTCTCGACGCCGACCGGCTCTACGGCTCGATCCGAAGAGTTCACCTCTCGTTTGCTTCCAATTACTGTGAAATTGACGATGAATTCGAGAGTTTCGGCGAGGAAAGTCGCAGTTCCGGGCGATTCCATGAACGAGGGGCGACAATTGGAGAAGACTCATGGGTCGATTTGATCCATCCCAATGCGGTTGTTGATCTGACGGAGATTGCTGACCGTATGATTCGCTCTGGCTACGAAAAGGAGTGTGTTCAAGTCTACAGCACCGTTCGTCGTGATGCTTTGGACGAGTGCTTGGCGATTCTTGGCGTCGAACGGCTCAGCATTGAGGAGGTTCAGAAAAGTGACTGGAAATTTTTGGATGAGAAGATGAAGAAATGGCTTCAGGCCGTCAAAATTACAGTTCGCGTGATTTTGGACGGCGAGAGGAGGCTCTGTGATCAGATTTTCAATGGCGCCAATGAATCCAAGGAGATTTGCTTTAACGAAACAGCAAAAGGGTGCGTAATGCAGCTGTTGAATTTTGGTGAGGCAGTAGCTATTGGGAAGAGGTCTCCGGAGAAGCTGTTCCGAATCTTGGATATGTATGATGCTTTGGCCAGCGTTTTGCCCGACTTGGAAGCCATGGTTTCCGACGAGTTTCTGATCAGTGAAGCTCATGGAGTGCTGTCTGGACTGGGAGAAGCAGCCACAGGGACATTTTCAGAGTTTGAGAATGCTATTCAGAGCGAAAATTCAAAGAAAGCAATGCAAAACGCCGAGATCCACCCTCTTATTCGATATGTAATGAATTATGTGAGATTACTGGTTGATTACAGTAAGACAATGAACTCTCTTTTAGAAGATGAGGAAGTACAGGACTTGCAGAATGATAACGATAACGAGGATAATTTGCAGCTGGAGAACACGTCGCCTTTAGCTCGTAGGTTGTTAATGTTGTTATCATCTTTGGAATCCAATCTTGTGGATAAATCAAAACTTTATGAGGATGTTGCTATGCAGTTCATATTTCTAATGAACAATATACTGTACATAGTGAAAAAAGTGAAAGATTCTGAGCTTGCACAGCTGCTCGGCAATAACTGGCTCCGCAGGCACAGCGGCCAAATTCGCCAATACGAAACGAGTTACCTTAGAGCCTCTTGGAGCAAAGTTTTGTCTTGCCTGAAGGATGAAGGGATTGGTGGGAGCACAAGTAGTGCCTCCAAGGTAGCTTTGAAGGAAAAGTTCAAGAATTTCAATGCAGGTTTTGAAGAAATCTGCAGGGTTCAGACAACTTGGAAGGTGTCTGATTCTCAACTGCGCGATGAGCTGATAATATCGGTTTCGGAGAAGGTGATTCCAGCGTATCGGTCCTTCTTGGGAAGGTTTAGAAATCAGTTAGAGAGCGGAAGGCATTCTGGGAAGTACATAAAGTACACGCCCGAGGACTTAGAGAACTCTCTATCAGACTTATTCGAAGGATCACCTGCTGTTTCACATCACATGAGAAGAAAGGGTACATAAAAGAAGTCCAGACTTAAAACTGTTTGATGGTGAGCTGTTGATCTTTTTTCTTCTTTCTTTTTTTTTGCTAATGTTATAGACACATGATATTGTGAAGGTTATGATCTTACTTACTTTTGTTCATACACTGTATAATACTTACCAATGTTGTATACATTAGATTGTGTATCTTAATTTGAGGTCAAGTAATATTATGGGCATAACTTCAAACCCCCTCCCCCGATCCCGCCACCATCCCCAACTAGCCAAAGTCTTTACAACTTACAAAGAAGAAGCAAGAGTCAAATCTGTAAAGTTGCTAGCTGCAAAATAATTCGAGTACTTTTGTTGGCAGGAAACTTCAATGTATCTTGGTTTCAGCCGATTGGGTTGCTGAATTATTATCGATCGTGGCTTTGCCACAAGATAGGTACGATGTAGCAACATGTGCAAGCAACCGTCAGATTGTCTGCTTCTAAACTAGTTTCTTCTTGGTCGTTTCAGGTCATCCACATAAATAAATTAGAAGAAAGTAACACCAAGTAAAGTAAATTTATTTTGACTGAAGTTGGTAAAAAGTAGAAAGGTTAATGGCCAAGAGTTGATGGTTTCTCCAGGGCAAGCTTAGCCATTAGTTTTTGTGTTGTGGTTTGAAATTGAAATGCAGTGACTGAGAGTTCCTTGTTACCTGGCTTGTGCTGGGGCCTCTGATTTTCACCCAACAACCGTCGAAAAATCCCCACTCCCATTAAGTTAAGGGAACAAGCGAGTGCATTCGGTTACACCACAGCTAGCTAGCTAATAAGGCAATTCATTTGGTCAGATGAAGCATCGGCTCAATTATTATTCAGTGACAGCTTATCCACAGTCCCATCAATTGATTTTGGAACGACGTTTACCTCTAGTTTCTTTCAATGTTCCTCCCAAAACTCTTGACTTCGATTGATAACGATATGTCGTTTGCTTTTTTGCATTCTATGTTCAATTTCAACTCTTCTACTTTTCCACGCTCTTTTTCTAATTATAACATAAAAACCATTCAAAGCTGGTTTCATCATTATTTTTTCCTTCATTTCAAACAACTTTTCCTTCTGGTTTTTTATGGGAGATGTCAAAAATAGATGGGGGAAAAATGTGTTGGGTACTGAGCAGGGAGAAACAATGTAAAAAGAGAAGTCAACGGTGAAACCCAAAATAAAAAGAAGTGTGTATGAAAGAGCAAGTTGCTTGGAGATTAAGGCCAACCAAAAATTTACAGAAAATGTGCCAAGGCCAGACGATAACTAATTACAGGTAAGTTGCCTATATTACAATCTGCATGTTCAATCCGTCCGATAAACCATCGGAGATCGAGGACAAAGAACGCACCGAAGGTAAAAACTAAATGAAGAGGCACAAAAGAAGTTAATCCTAAGTAAAATTGACCAGAACATCATGCTTGATGATAGCATTTCACGTTCAAACTCGACTGTTTTGAGGCAATGGCAGAACACCGTCAAAGAAATCGCCAAAGTAACCGCGGGGTTCGTGGACTAACCTTGAGATGATGTCTCTTAGAGTGATAACTCCTTCCAGATCACCGTCGTTGTTGACTACGTACACCCGATGGATCTTCTTCGAGTCGAGCAGCAAGATCAGTTCCTTTATTTTGTGATCCTTCTTGCACGTAATCATGCTGCTCAGCATTGGAGAGAACTCTGCATGCTTCTCTAAGTAGCTTTTAACCGCAGTCAGAAAGTTTCTCGCTGTTATCGATCTGTTGAAAAAAACAACAGCCTATGTTAATCGATAAATACAGATTCTTGTATCCGCAGAGTTCTTTGATATTGCACAAGATCACTTTAGTGCCAGCAAGTGGTGACTACCTCATACGTGAGTTAGCTACTACATTTTACGATTCGAAGTCATTTCTGTTTCGGGTTTTTTCTTAACCCGAGAATGGGAAAATTTCGCCCGCCAGTCAACTAAGGCAGAAACAGGATGAATATATTGATCACAAACCTGTAATCATGGTAGATTTCTGGTGCAGTGAGCAAAAAATGAATATCTCTTAAACTTATATTGCCTACTGCCCTGTTTCCACCCCGTTCAATAACAGGTACACCTCCAATCCGCTTCTTCCTCATAACTTTAAACGCCTGTAGCACGGGCTCGTCCTCGTACACCTGCGGTAAGGGAGGACGACATTGAAGAAAGATATATCGACAAACAGATTCGAACCAATTATATGAATTACTTGTACAATGAAGCATGACTATCGAAAAATAGACCGACGTTGTTTGTCTTGTTGGAATGTTCAAAAGAACACGAATTTACCTTGACAATAGAAGCCGGTGACATCATGGGAAGACCGAGCTCGGAAAGCGTCTTTGTTCCCCAACTTTCAAACCATTGAAGCCCTGCACATTCTGCTAACATGTGAATAACAGCTGATTGTGTGATAATGTTATCAATCTTCCCCTCCCCCAAGTCTACTACGGGTATGCTCTTCATTTTGTACTTTGAAAGCAACAAGAGCATTGTCAAGAAGGAATTCGATTTCTGCAAAGCAAGAAATGGGGCCCAACGGAACGATCCCGAGATGTCTCGCACCTGCACATCGAGAAGTTTAGATGAACGTCAAAGACACATTCATAAGCTAGAAGGCAAACAAAGCACTGAGAGGAAGCCATTCTTAATGTTGTTTCAGAATTCAGATATAATCTTGGAACGGAAATAGAACCTGCGTGTTCTTGTACAATTCAGAGGAAGTTAAGGATTCGAAAAAGCTCCCCGAGGTCGCCACAGCTGATTCCGGGCCCAGTACCTGGAGTTCCAAAGGAGATATCACCCCATTTGTTGCTGCAGCCATAGCACTTCCGTCACTAGGACTCCTCGGGGACGGAGGTTCGGACTGCAAGACAAATCGCGGTGTCTAAGATCTCTCAATGGTGCACAATAATCCACAAAATAGCTATATTGACCAAAAACATTAACAAAAGAATCCTTCCTTTCCCATATCATCAAAATGGATCAGCTTTTATCCCAACGCCTCAAATTCATAAGAAAACAATTTTATTCTTCAGTCTCTACATATACATTTATAGAAGTTGTGCTTCAAAAAGAAAGATGATTGATTGGCAAAATCCTAACCTGATGAAGAATCCAAACCGCAATTCCAGCAAACTCAACAATACCAATGTATCTATCAATCCAACTTGCATGATCAGGTGCATCGACGTCCACCACAGGCGCGCTGAGGATCTTATGTTGAGCCAGAATTTCAACAGCTTCAGCTAGACTGCTGTCCGATTTTATCTCAATTACTGAACAACACAAATCCAGATAAACACTTCAAACACATGCAACAAATAATCTTATTCCTCTAAAAAAAATTACTCAAGTTAACCGTCACAGCATGGCTAGCCTAATAACCGTTTGAAATACAGTTTCTCTCGAATAATTTCTCCAAATATTCAATCATAAATTCTTCGAACCTCTCCAATATTCTAGATTGTTATGTAAAACAAGAAGAAAAATGAAAACCCAAATCACATATTGGAACAAAAATACAAGAGAATAACAAATAAAGAAGGATATATACCTTGATCAAGAGGAGCGGGAGGGAAGGCGGAAACAGGGATGCCCTCAAAACAAGCATTAAGCTTCTCAGTGGGACTGAGCTGCGGCTCTTGAACGTCCCATAAATCTTCCACTTGCATCCCCACCTTCGCCTCTGGGCTTCTCGGGCTCTCCTCTGTCGCTGCCATTACCATCTTTGTTCTTTTCTTTTTTTTTTTGTTCCTCTCTCTCTCTTCTATGATAAGACTTTCTTTTTCTTTTTCGCTTTTCCAACTCTGGTTTTGAGAACTTTCACGATATTTTTTTGGATCGATGCCATAAATAAGTCCCAACTCAGTGAGGAACGCTACTGTCTGGTAGCGGGAGTTCTGATTCGGTGTTGTGTGTTTAATCCTGGCCGTTGAAGCTGCATACTTTGATGAGGGCTGACTTGATTGGACACGTGGGGATTCGGGTGCCAGATGATGCATGACACGTCATGGGGGTACACCGGTCAACAGAGATCTGCGCCCTTTACGTACAGCACGCTAATGCTTATCCGATTTGTCGGATCCCGCGATGGAAAAAATGGAAAAACCGCCTTTCTTCTTATCCTACATTTACTGCTGGCCATTGGTGGGCGATGCTAACGTGCGCCCCAGCGCACTTTGCGCATTGCTGCTTGTCTTGAGTCTTGGCTCTCATCTGATGATGTGGCATGGTCTCGTTGGCTCTGACTTGCAGACGTGGCGGCCACGGTCTGAATTCTCGCGAGCCGGTCGGATAGCACTGAAGTGATTGGGCTGGATTTGGGCAGGCCCAGCCCATATCTGTGATCCACGAATAAGGATGGTACAATTGAAGAGGGAAATTTTCAGATATTTGTTTATCCCGATTTTGATACTCATTTTAAATTACCTCCTACGGCTTATTTTTCATAAATTGTTTAGCAACCATTAAACTTTATACGTTTCCCGAGGTAAAAACAAAAGTAGATTACTAGTGACTTTTAACTAATTGAGGTTAAAGGTTTTGGAAGCCAATAGCTCATTATTATAGAACCATGTGAATAAAGGTTGGCTAGTTATTCTCATTAATCAATTATGAGTATTGAGATATATGTTATATTTAGAAATAAAATGGACAATTAAATGATAACTATTAATATAAAAGACTAAATGCTATTTTAGGAAAAGTAACCTAAAATCTACACATGCCCATTTAGTAAATATTTTATGTGAAATTAAGTTGGCTCAGTATTTGATACTTACCCTACGCTACATTCATTTATATATTTTTCATTTTTCCATTGCTTGTTTTAAAGAGTATTTACGGGGACCAAAATAAAGAACAACGTATTATTAACATAGAAGTTTGTATATATAAAGTCTAAAAATAGAAGAAATATGGAAGAAGTTTGGTTTTTTAAAAAGAATAATTAAGGCATAATTGAATAAACGATAGCAAAGCAAGCTGTTGAGAATGGTGGAAAAATATTTAAATTTTTATATGTAACTTTCAATTCGAAATATCAATTGATGTTTGCTTAACAACAAACGTTTAGGATTTTTTTTTTCAATTTAGCCTATTATTTATAAGGGAGAAATAAATTTCCAATATGAAGAGGGTAAAATCGGTACATAGGACCCAACTGACCTATTGTGGTCGTGGCTTGGGATTTAAAATTGAGATATTTCTTCAAAATTTCTCGAGGCCGAAAAGATTGAAAAATACATATTTCTCGTGGTGAGGACAATCTTATTTTTCACCATCGCCCAATATTTGACATTAAGATAGATAAATAAAAAATAAAATATATTTAAAAAAAAAAGTTGACATTAAGAGAGATTAAGTACAAAAGAAAATATTTCTTTTTAAAGTAATAAGTTAGTAATATTTTCAGATAGTGTCGAGGAAAATATTTATCATGTCAGCAGGCCAAGTATTTTTCAAGTATTTTCCGCCAAGATTTACCGCGCCTCGAGTGTATTCATGCGCGTGTATTTAGCGAAGTGGGCTTCGTTTACCAAATTGGGTTTTCGCCGTTTAACACAGATTTTGACTGATCATCTTGCTCTCTTTCTAGTTTCTACTTTGCGAGGGTTTCTCGCCCATGGCGTCCTCCGCTTCTTCTTCGGCTCATGGCGCTTCCAAGTTCCTCGGCGGCCTTCCTTCCCGTGGCTACTTTTCGTCCACCGTCCCCTCCTCAAATCCGGTAATGCTTTCTCTCAAATCTCATATTGCTATTTGAACTCTTGCTCTTCTGTATTCTGTCCCGTTATGAATTTGTATTTTTATAGAGTGGTTAAGCGTTCGAGTTAGTGTCTCTTCCCATCATCGGTACATTACTTGGAAAATTTTCACTTAGATAAGAATTATGTACAGTCTAATCAATCAGCTCGAATTCATTATGACCTGAAGCCGCGGAAATTGTTCTCTCAATTTTGTTCATTATAATGCATTGGAGTCTGCTCACACATTTAAGAGGGAGTTGAATCCATCCTGCGTTTTAAAATGTTAAAGTATGCTTTGAGCTTCCATCGTGCCCTCATGTTTTAGGCTTCCAAGTCATCAGCGATCAAGGACTGGTTGTTTACAGGGATAAGAACTTATAAGTTGTGACATAGAGGTATAATTTTGAGTTTTCTTTTAGCTAGTTATTTGCCAGGATACTGTCCTTATTTCACATCTATTACTTTTAGATTTCGTTAGATCGGGTGATCTGAGTATTTGAGTTCGCTATCTCTACAGTCTTAACTCTTAATAATAGGATGTAAGTGAACCATGATGGGATGACCTAGTAGTCAATAAGGGCCAATGTAAATAGCAAAAGACTTAGAAGGAATGAGTTTAAACCATAACGGTCATCTATCTAGGATTTAATATCCTACGGATTTCCTTGTCAACAAAATGTGGTAGGGTCAGGTAGCTGGCTCGTGATTAGTTGAGGTGCGCGTAAGTTGGTTCGGACATAAGGATATAAAAAATAATAATAATAATAGGATGTGCGTGTGTTATTATGTTGGAAGATTTATAGCCCCATTATAATGTAAAGGTATTATTTTTGTGGTATCATTGCCTAGTTCTTTAACCCTTGGGGAGGCACTTCTAGTCAGTTGTGCTTACATATTGTGGTTTTTAGTCCCCATTGAAACAATGTTTTTTACTATGTTCGTGCAGGGAAGTATGCGAGTCTATATCTGTCTTCATGATACCTCACCACCAGGTCATATTTTATTTCTCTAATTGTTATTTTTACTTATCATATAGCAACAATTTAAGCATTAGACTATTGACGTATCATAAAGCACCAACTTAACGCAAGATTATTGACATATCATAAAGCACCAATTTAAGTGCGTTAGACTGTAGACTATGCACTTTAAGAACCATTATTCACCAGACATTTGATTTTGCATGAAACCTATGAAGAAAGCAAAAATGATAATTATAGTGCTTGCTGTGCAACTCTACGAACTTTGGTTCCAAATGCTTGTTTTGCACAGTTATGGTTGCTGATTTGTCAAATTACATAATTTATGAATGTACACGTAGAAATCAACAAATAGCTGTGGACATAACTGTCACACTGTCAGGAATGAAATCTGAGATTCATCTTGAAGCTTAATTATACCGAATAGTTATTGCCAATGCTGCTCTATTTACTTTTTGCAAAGAGCCGACAATCTCACGGTCTGAAACGCATGTCAGAAACTGGAACTATTTTTCACAAATACACTAAGCACTGTATGTTCTATTTTCCGAGTTACCTATAATGACTACAACAAAAGTTGACAAACCTTCAATCCATTTTGTACCCAGAGGATCAAGACATAAAGACAAATCAGCAGAATATACTTATTAGATCTTTAATGCTTAAAAATTCCAGTTCAAAGGATGGAAAGGGAGTAGCTGCAGCTGACTCCTCCCGGAAGAGGTACTGTTGTAACTTATCTAAGTAAATCTGTACTGTATTTTTAAGTTTCTAGTTGGTCAGTTTTTGTTGAAACTGTCATATTTTGCTGCATTTCTCTTATGTGGCATTGGAAGCAAACAATAGATTGTCGTTTTTCTTATAATATGTTGCTCATAGCATACATCACTGTATTCTTTGTTTGAACACATAATTTCGGTTTTGGCATCTACGTAACAATGAGTCTTGGTTATGCTACCCTTATCTTTCCAGGGCTGGTGAAAAAATTTCAGATAGCAGAGCGAAGAGGGCCAGCGCACAAGTATGTTCAACCAAAGGTACGTTCTGGTCGATCATGTATACAGAAAGTAACCATTGACACATTATTCACTGCTAATATTCTTCACAAGAGTTAACTAAATCCTGCCTTTGTTTCTCTTTGAATGTCTGTGCAAAGATTAATGTAGCCTAGTCATTCTTTGCAAGAGTTTTATCGGTAGGACCTTTCATTGTTAGGATCAGTTTGTCGTGGTGCTTTTGTTTTTTTTTTAAATATATTTTCTCATTTAATCCATTTATTTTTGAGGCATTAAATTTATCAGGTGCTTTTCTAGACTCCTAAATTTATTGTGTATATTGAGGAAAAAGAAGATGTGACCAATATGCTGACTCCTCAAGAGTGAAAGGAAGAACATAAAATCATTACTGTCTCCAAAAAAAACCCAGCATATCATACTTCTTTAGTGATTAACGTCTACAAATCTGTCCAACGGTCAATATTAGTTATTAAGATATATTTGAAAATTTAAATCACAAAGGCCATTCAGGGGAAGATCTATTTCGACTTTCTTTATCTAGTAAATCATTATAGAGTTTCTTTAGAATTTTGTTCCAAATCTGACAATTATGGTGGCTAATATCGTCATGCATCCAGGAGCATCAAACAGTGAAGTACCGAGTAAGCATCTCTATAATTTGACTGTAGAGAGGCTGCGTGCCCTTCTCAAGGCCAGAGGCCTTTCGCCCAAAGGAAAGAAGGCAAGTATATGTTATCGTAATCAGATCTGTAGTAGCTGACTGATTGAGGCTTATTTATCATGGTTTGAGATGAATGTCATTGCTTTGTCTATAATTGCCTTTTCTTACTCATCGATCGACTTGGTGCAGGACGAGCTGATTTCCCGCCTGAGAAGCTCCGATGTTTAAGCGACCACTATGAGAGTGAAACATCTGTACTCTGCATGAGCAGGCAAACCAAAACAAGGAAGTTGTGGATTACCGTTTCCTCAACATGTAGTTAGAAGTAAATTATACTTGAACCGAAAGTTAGCCATGGGTATCTGTATTCATTTTGATGATGGGAAAACATTCATAGTTAAATTATAGAGATAAAATTGGAAAGTTCATTTTTCTTCCAAAATTGCTGAGATTCTTCTGTACAAGACGTGATCATGAGAATGTTCCAACATCTCATTCATAGAAACTAAGACGATGCTCGAGTTGAGTTTCGAGGTCTTTTACCATCTTTTAGCATCTGGGCGTCATTTGACTATTTTATGAGAAAGTGTTCCATTCATTTTATGAAAGTTTGTTACATGTTTTTGAGGGAGTCAAAATACAAGTACATATTGAAGAGCTCGAGTACACAGAATATGAACAGCCAAAAATCCTACTAATTTTGAAAAGGTGTCTAATTGGAACGCTGGCAAAGTTGAATCTACCAAAATATCATTGCCACACTACGACTTCATCAATGACCCAACAAACGAAAGCCAGAATGAAAAAGGAACGCCGTTTTGTGGGCAAGTCGACAAGTGTGGTGGGAGAGAGTAAATTATTGAACCCAAACGCCATCGTGCACTCGGGGAAGAACATGATACATAAAATACAGAAGAAATCGAAATACGCCATGGCCTTGGACGACAAGTCGTTTTCAAGCAAACGGTATACTGTAGATGATGATTGGCAATAAGAAAGAAGGTCCCAGTGTCAGTGACTTGACTGACCAAAATGAAAGTGGCTTTGGTCGACCACCGTCATTGTCTGTCGCCGTCGACATGTCGTCCAAATTTCCGCCACTGTGCACTGCCACGCCAAATCAAATTTAGATAAAGCTTCGAACGAGCGGTTCCGACCGCTGGGGGGCTCCACTTCTGGACGGTGAGATTATATAGACCAGAAAAAAATATAAAATAAATAAATTCATTGGGTCACAATACAGCCACGCCTATTCAAATAATCACTATCTAATATCTACTGCATTTGGAGTTGGTCTGATTTTGTATAATAATAATAATATTTTTCTAATATTTTTGAACTTTTAAATTGAGATTTAGGATACTGTGACTTTTCTATGTCATTTGGGATAATTGTTTTTCTCTATAGTTTCTATTTGTGGTGTGTTGTTTATTTTTAATGCAACGTTTCTTTATTAGAGAAAAAAAAGAAAGAGATTTAGGCATCTTGGAGTCTATTATCCGTTTTAATTTTCATAATTGGGCAAGGAGATCACTCGGATGGGTTGAACTCCACTACTCTCTCTCTCTCTCTCTACACAAAACGACATCGTTGGAGTCTTCCAAGTTTCTCTCTCACGTGCTCTTATATGTTAGCCTCTTATGTTTTGCGGCGCCTCCTTATTCATAACAGACAACAGGCCGACTACTTGAAAATCGAAACGCAGGCTTATCAATCGACGTTTATCTGTGACGGTGGGGACTGGTGGGTGCGTTTAGAAATTAAACTTATGGAATCTTCACAGAATTTGGAAAATCCAAGGCCTTTTTTTTATTTATTTATTTTTGTCAGCTTCATATTCTGCAATTTCTGCGTTTTATTTCTGCTGGGATGCGGCTCAACTTTGTTTTGGCATCAACTTTCTGATTACTTTGGCTAACCTTATTGACTAAGGCCTAATTGCCCCGCCGCTTAATTAACTCTCACTTCATTCCTAATTACTCTTTTGATTTATTTATTTTCTAGGCGGTTTAAGAAACGAAATAAGTGTTTTTAACTAATTAAACTTTATTTTTCAGATTTATTGCAAATAATTGAGTATTTTTGGCTTGGGTATTGTTTGTTATTAAAATACTTAAAAGGCACTTTTAATGGTGTGGCAGAACCCAACATAAAATGATTTGTTATGAAATATTGTCTTTACTGAAAATGTTTATAATCAAAGTACCTTTATCCTAAAATCACTTAAATTGAATTGAAGCCCTCCCAAATACAGCATTAAACATACTTCTAACAAGGTAGGTTAAAAAACATGAAAATCATTTGTCTTTACTAAAAATGCTTATAATATGATTATAAAATATTTTTGCTAAAATCACTCTCAAATATATTATTAAAAAATTACTTAACCATCTTGGATTGGTTCATTGTTCTAGATTGATCAAGGTATAATCAAAAGAATAGCATGATGACAACTACCTAAAAATTAATTTTTTATTTGTTTCTTTTGTAATTAAATTAAATATAGTAGGACCGAGTAGGAATAAAAAAAGATTCTCACAAAAAGTGCTTATAAATAAGTTTTGCCTTCATTAATTAATAGTTATTCTAAACTTTTTTTTTCTAGAGTAATTTCTAAATTCACTCTTACTCTGAAATTCTACCGTGTTTCCACATCTTTTCCCATGTTTTCATTCTTGAAATTGCAAAAACAAAAATGTAGAAATTAAGTTTGAATTTTTTAATTTTTTTTGAAACAGAAATTAAGTTTGAAATTGACATAGCTATACTCTGAGAATGAAAGAAGAGTATAGTCTTAAAATCCACTATTTTAACGTGTCAACACATTTTATTTAAAAAATAAGAGCGTGCTCACTGCTTTGTGCTTTGTCACATTTGACACGTAATTAAACTAATTGAAGGTATAAATTGGATTCATTTACCGACGCCAAGGGCATGTAAATTATTGTATATTTTTGTCTTTTCAGCCTCTTATTTTTATGTTGCATTATTTGGTAAAAAATAGTCGGTAAAGGCAAATTCTTTAATAGAAAAAAACCAAAGAGATATTGTGTTTGGCAATGTGAAGCCTTTCTTGCATCAGCATACATATAATGATATTATAGTCACTGTCAGTCATCTCTTTTTACTTAGTCACAGCACATTTCCCACGTGCCATAATTAATTTACATCTACTCTCTCTCTTCTCCTCCCTGTATTTATTTCTTTTCTTTGTCACACTATAATTTTTTTTAATTTAAATTCATCATTTCTAAAATTATATTTTAATGTGAAGGATCCCATTTCAAAAGAGACCTTACATAGATTTATAATATACATGAACTTCTTCTTTCATTATCAATTGATTTTGAGATGAAAACAATGAATATTGATATTTAATATTCGTAGTTTTTTTGAAATCAATAGGCCAATTTATGATAATTTTCATAATTAATAATATTCTTTTCAAAAGTATTTTCTCCATAAATCCTATATTTATCTTCACTGAAGGGAATCTTTATCAATATAAAGATTAAAAATGTATTTATGCTTAATCTAGCCTTAGACAATAATTTAATGGATTGATTAAACTATTTTTATCGAGAAAATATAGGAACAAGAGTTAGAGATGTTGAGCTGTGTTTTCTTACTTCAAGGATGGAATAGGGATTACATTTGTCTCATTTATTGACATATATGAATTTGACGTTTCGCGAATCTTTCTTTCTTTCGTTTTTTTTTTTTTTTTTTTTAAAGTTCGCGAATCTTTATAAAATTGGAATTTTTAAATTTATGTTTACATAAAATAACATTAACTATAGACAAAATACATTACCTTCCCATCTCCCATCCCTTTCTACTTAAAGCCTGTTCACATGAGGAACACATGCTTTGAACCGACCCAATTATAAAGGGATGAAAAATATATGATTAAAAAACTATAGAACTAAACGATGATGTAATTAGCGAAAGAGAACAATGGAACGTAACTAAATAAGGAAAACATAGTAAGAGAATTAAATGTATAATCTTTAATCTTTAAAATATATCATATAACCATTCGATTAGATGTAACCAAACCCATAAAAAAATGCAGGCCTGAAAATCTTGTTGAGAAGTAAATTATGTATGTTTTTTTTTAACTTTTTAATTGAAAGTAGATACTTGAGAATCTATGGGTATGTGATAGATATATAGTGATCTATCTTAATTCTCTATTTTTATATTTATACTTTTTACTTAATGTAATGAAATGGAGGGCAACAAAAGAAAGACTAGGTCTTATTATTCCTACATGTTACTAAGACCCCTTTAATACTTACAAGAGTTTCTCTGCCTCTTTTATTTACTTGCGCTTAATGTTTTTTGATTATACTAGAAATCATATAATAACTTGTTATAATTCTATTTTTTGGATTGTTTCATCAATGGTATTTATGGAATCTCCATGAATAGGATCAAAGTATTTCTCTTTTCTTATTCTTAAAGCAAGTGCCCCTCAAATTATGCATGATTTTTTTTTAATAAAAAATTATGTAGGCTAAAATTTACAATCTTTTGTTTAAATGGATACCTTATCCAATCAAGTTAAATTTTGGTTAGCACAAATTATGCATGTAATTAAATTAAACAAATATTGACCATCAATACAACATAATCCATTTATATACTTATTTATAATTTAAAAATATGTTTTGACTTTTATCATATTATATTTGACCAAAACTTAATACATTAGATCAAATTGAACCGGTTCTACAAGAGTTAGCATATTAAAACAAAGTTGAAAAAATAAATTAGCTACACACTCTATATAATACGATTCTGAGAGATTGCAAAATTTTCCTTTTTTTTCTAAGAAAATAAGAACTTCATTAGAAACATTATTAAAGAGTTGTAATCGTTATATTGTTCTTGATATTATCCTACATTTGGTGAACTAGTTAAGAAGAGAAGTTTGACTACCACAAAAGTGATTCATGCGTAGAGATTCACCCGTAAGCACATGGGCCGTTTTTTCATTTGCTTCTGCACACTGCCAAAATAATGTAGAAAAGAGCTTGTCAAACTTCTAATATCTACTATCGATTTCATTTCCTCAATTCGTGTTGTCATTAATGAGATCGATATCGTCCAATAAATCTGACTCAAAGATCACTCGCGGAGACTTATTCTTTCGACCAGATGAATCGTTTCACAAAAAAGTATAAATACGAAAGTGCAAACCTTCCTCACCTGTTATAGTAATCTATTAATAATAATACGTTATCTACCGTCATATTTATTGTTTTGTTGGTGGTCACGGAAAAATAAGTCAAGAAATATACTTTTGAGGATACTTTACCATCATTTAAAGTCAAAATTGTTGGGAGTGATAATAAAAATTTCAATCATTCCCTTTCAAATTCCCTACTTGCTTATTTTCTTATTATCACTCTATCATTATTCCTAAAATCTTTCATATCATCACCCACGACTTAAAATTCCGATCTTATAATCACCACACACTGAAATAAACAAAAGGCAGAGACAGAGAAAATAAAGTAACCACGTTTTTAATTCATTTCTGAAGGGTTCGGACAATAACGTCTTTGTCCCATTATCAAAAAAGAAAAGAAAAAAAAAAAAAACTGCTCTTTCCAGTTTCCCGTACCAGTTTCTCGGTTCCCAATTTCCGCACGTGCTATTTCTTTACAGCTCATTCATCTTTCCCAATCCCCATTCCCCATTTCCCCACCCTATAAATACCAATCCCTCCTCCGCTTCTCTACTTCATCATCCACTTCCGAAACCAAATAAGAGAGAAAAAAAAAAAAATCTTTCCATTGAATAATAATTTCTTCCAATTGGCAAAATTACCATGCAACCCAATTTGGGCTTCGCCATGTCCCTCTTCTTCCTCCTCTCCCTCTCTCTCTGGACTTTCTTTTTCCTCTGTATCTGCATCTACAAATCGTACTGCTCCTCCGTCAACCGTTTTTCCCCTCCTTCGTACCCATTCATAGGCTGCCTCATCTCGTTCTTCAAAAACCGCCGCCGGCTCTTGGCCTGGTACACCGACCTCCTCTCCAGCTCCCCCACTCGGACCATTGTGGTCCACCGGCTCGGTTCTCGGCGGACCGTTGTGACCGCGAACCCGGCCAACGTGGAGTACATGCTGAAGACCAACTTCCTGAACTTCCCGAAGGGGCAGCCCTTCACCGACATACTCGGCGATCTACTCGGGTGCGGCATTTTCAATGTCGACGGCGAGTTGTGGTCCACCCAGCGGAAGCTGGCTAGCCACGAATTCTCCGCTAAGTCCCTTAGGGAATTTGTGGTTAAAGCGCTTGAAGAAGAAGTCCACTTCCGTTTGATCCCTTTGCTTGAGAATGCTGCCCGGACTAACGCCGTCTTGGATTTGCAAGATGTTTTGGGAAGACTCGCTTTTGACACCGTCTGTAAGGTTTGTCATCTTCTCTCACTCTTCATCTTCAAACCGTTTTGAGTTTAATTCAAATATATATATTGGTAAAAGTTTAGGATTCCTCATATATGTAGTAGAACTGGTCAACGTTTCAACTCTCTCCCAAATGAACTCAACTAATTGAAAGTCTATATAATAATAATAGTTCAATTTGACCATAAATAATAATTGTTGTTTGACTTTTTTTTTGTTGTTCAACACTAAATTTTTCACATGTATTAATTTCTTCTAAAAAGGGAAAATATATGTTTTTTTCCTCGTAAAAATTTAAACATCAAAAGTGTTATTTTAGTTCAATTTGTTAAAGTATTAATAACCTTTACTCTAAAGGGTAGGTTGAATCTAAATAATTGTATTCATTAACTAACGAAATGCTTTATTGGTTAGTATCCATCTTCATGTTGTCACACTATTAAAATTTTGAAACTATATTTTTGAAAAGCATAAAAAAAGAAATATTTTTTTTATACTATAGTAAGATAGATGTTGATTAATAAACACTCAATATTAATATTATTCTTTTAAGTGACAGGTTTGAAATTTGACTCCTCATTTCCTACTTTAATAATTTTTCTTTAAATAATTTAACTAATATAATAACAAGAGAAGATTTTGAATCTCCACCCACCCACTTGAATATGTACATTAATTTTGTCTATCCAAACATATATAATTCAACCAATCAAACCCTACCTGGAGATAAGATGACGAAATCTCGACCCACTTCATTAATATATATGTTATTAATTAATATTATATTGTTGTATTGTTTACAGGTGACACTGGGAAGTGACGAGCAATGCTTGGACATGTCGCGGGCAGTTCCAGGTCACGTGAAGGCCTTCGACACGGCGACGGAGGTGAGCGCCAAGCGGGCAGTGGCGCCGATTTTCCTGGCGTGGAAGGCCAAGCGGATCCTCAACGTCGGCTCCGAAAAGAAGCTCAAAGAAGCGGTTCACACGGTTCACACCTGGGTCTCCGACATCATCCGCAACAAAAAGCTGACCAGTAATAATAATAATAATAATACCCTCGAAAACGACAAATCTGGGGATTTGTTGTCTCGCCTCTTATCCGCGGGCCTTGGCGACGAAGAGGTCAGAGACATGGTGGTGAGCTTCATAATGGCGGGCCGCGACACCACCTCCGCCGCAATGACGTGGCTATTCTGGTTGCTCACCAAACACCGACACGTGGAGCAGACCATCGTGAAGGAAGTGAGTTCGTTGTCTAAAACGACGTCGCTTGGTTATGACTACGAAGACTTGAAGGAGATGAAGTTTCTGAAGGCGTGCCTCTGCGAGTCCATGCGGCTGTACCCGCCGGTGGCGTGGGACTCGAAGCACGCGGCGGCGCAGGACATTCTCCCGGACGGAACTCCGGTGAGGAAGGGGGACAGAGTCACGTACTTCCCGTACGGAATGGGGCGGATGGAGGAGCTGTGGGGGAAGGACCGGCTCGAGTTCAAACCGGAGCGGTGGTTCGAGAAGGGAGAGTTGAAAGCGGTGAACCCGTTCAAGTTCCCGGTTTTTCAAGCCGGTCCGAGGATGTGCTTGGGAAAGGAAATGGCGTTCATTCAGATGAAGTACGTGGTGGCCACGGTTTTGAAGCGGTTTGAATTGGTACCGGTTAGTGGAAACGTGCCGGTTTTTGTCCCTTTGTTGACAGCTCATATGGCTGGTGGATTACAGGTTTATGTTACAGAAAGGACAGCACAAAAGTCAAGCATTTGGTGAATCGCAAACACAACATTAAAATTAATGTATAAATAGTACCACCAGATCAAATTATATGTATGTTCAGGTCGGTTCGGTTCCATTCCATTATTTTTCCAGTTTAACGGCAAAAGTATTTCTTCTTCTACGATTCGGTCAACAAAGCGTGATATTGATGGAATTTGATGAACTCAAAAAAAAAAAAAAAACACATTAATTTTTTATGTTCCCCGTAATTAACTCTTTTGTCTTTGTCCTTAAATTAACAATATTTGTCTCAATACATCCATCTTGATTTTTTCGGATCTTCATATCTAAATATAAATTCCTAACATAGAACTTCAGTCGGCATTTGTAAGACTTGCATATGCACTTATAGTTTATTGAGTAGCTGAAGCTAAACCTAAATTTTATGAAAATACTTAGTTCCTTGATGTAACGAGAAAATCCTCCCCCTATTAAATATACAATTAGAAGAGAGAAAGAACAAAATATAAACTTTTTATAAAAATTAATGAGTCCTCAATTTTTCAACGGTGATGAGAACAAGATTTGATTCTCACCGTTAAAGAACCAAGTATTTTTCAAATATTTTATTTTAATCTCATTTGTATTAATGTCCTATTAAATTATTAACTTTGGAAAAAGAGTAAAGATATCTTTTCGTTTCTCCAGAGCAAGGAGTTTCAAATCCCCATCTACATGAAGAAAATTTTAGTATAAATATTAATTTAAATAACTATTATTAATTTTGTACTTTAAATTAAAATTTTAATCATTTTAGTTACATCTGGTTAAAAATATTAATCTGTCTCTGCAATGTCAATGGTTGAGACAATATTTTTTTCTCTCAACTTAAGAATATAAAACCAAAACTGCGAACTAGCGAACCGCGAAGCAAGTTCAGAAATATCTTAAAGAAATATATACTTAAATACAGTACAATTGAGCTGTATAAAGATTTGTATATGAACTGTGTCTTTCAATTATGCTGTAGGCAGATATCTACTTTCATTTAATTGCATCTTTGCAACCTGCAACGATTGTCTGGCAATTGAGACTAAAAAGGTATTGAAAACATGTCTCCGTATCTGTTCTTAAAGATTGTCTGTACAGATCATTTAAAATTATTATTTATTCAGATATCACGAACTTGTGATCAATAATTTCTGAATACACAGTAAACTCTTTGCTTATGAACCAACCCACACCATTTTATCAAACAACCAATCAAAATTTTCATCAATAGAGTTAATCCACAACTCTTTATGTTAATTAAGAAGGAAGGTAAAGTAGCCAATCTAGATGATTCATAAATACTCTTAATAAAAACTTTACACGCTACTCGTATATTGTCAATTCAAAGCATAGCTAAGTAGACAAGACATCAACTACTTTTCTTAAGGATAAAACTCCGATCCCCACCCGACAATTGTTGAATTAACAAAAAAAGAAACGCTTTACCAAGACAGGATATGAACTTGTACAGATACAAGTGGGAGCTCATTTTACATGCATAGCAAAGCAATGAGTTAAACGACAGTAACGGCCTGTTCACAAAGTTTGTTCTGCCTTATCAGAACAAGCTATCGGGGGGGGGGGGGGGGGGGGGGGGGAGCATTCTCTCTTATAGCCTCCAGATAATGAAGTTTCAGCACTGCCTCTTCTACAAGTTCAGGACATATCAGATTTTAGTAATTACTCCACTATCTACAGCCAGCTAAAGGAAAATCTCTAGAATAGTCACGAGACTCATGACCCATATTCTAAAAATATCAGTTGATAACTTCTGACAGAGGCCACGGAAAAAAAAAAGAAGAGAAAAAAAATTGATAGCTGCCAGAGTTGTTTTCTGTATAAAGCAAATTTAGAACCAAGCAAAGCTTGGAATGTAATTTGTTTGATCTGAAACTTTTGGCGAACAGACAAAAGCAAAACCATCTATAATTCTAACATCTAGCTGAAAAATGGTACAACATGGAAATATTTAATTCTACTCAAATTAAGATGACTTTTCCCAGCAAGATAGTCACCCGGTCATGAACTAGCCATTGGTTAAAATACAGAATTCCCATATCTTTTCAGATACTCAGTCCCCTAAGATGAAAGAAGTGATAAAAGAGATAAATATCAGAAACGATGTCACCAAATTAGAGATTGATGTTGATCAAAATGGGAGCCAATGTTGAGCGGGATCCCTTAAGTGCTTCCAGGAACATCACTTCCAGCAGGTTTGCGGTTGAGGTACCGTATGACAGCATCCTCCAACCTAATAAAACACAATTACGTATAAAATTATAAAACAATCAATTAAAAAACTTTTGGTTGGGTTAGATATCTGTGCGTATCACCCCATCATGTCATAAAACAATGGTTCTTACTTCCCCCACAAAACAAAGAGCACGACCTAAATGGCATCAAATCAAGTGGGTCACTCTTGCCAGTATTAAAAAGAATATAGAATAGAGCACATGACACAAATAGCATCCATCAAGTGGTCCATTCTTGCCACTGCCAATAATTAGAAAGCTACCTAAACTGTGTAAAACATGCTTAAAAGAAAGTAACTGAATTCGTAAAACATTCATCACACAATTTCAATGGATGACATCTATGTACGATATTTGAGTTAGAAAAAAAAAAAGAAGACAGATACAATAAACAACTGTACTGTAGCTCACCATGATTGACTGTAGAAATTAGAGTGACGTTCTTTCTCTGCCAGACGGCTAGCATCTCCAGCAGCGATTTTTAAATCCTTGCTTTGAGAAGTTATCAAAGTATTGATAAACTCGGCTGGAGACTGACTAAAGCCAAGAAAGAAAGCTCGCCTTCGATAGTGCTCATGAATCTTCTTTACTGCAGCAGTAATCAATTCATCACAGGAATCTATATCTTTATGCTTCTCCAGATTCGCCAAGAATGCTGACATTTGTTTTTCTATTGGAAAAGGCACATCCACCACGACATCATAACATGTAGTTCCAGTTGGACAGTTTCCTGAAATCCTAACTCTATGCTGTAAGTTTATAGGTTGGGGAGGAATCAAATGTTGTGATATCTTCTGAGATACTGTGGAAAACTTCACCTTCTCTTCACCAAACACTTTTCGAAGACCTGGATCACATGTGAAGAAAGAAGGATCATTTGAATTCTGTAACTTGTTAGCTTTCACGTAATGCCATAGTGCAGCCATAATTCTTGAGCGGGTGTCTGTCTCAATTCCAAGCACGTCTGACAGAGCTGGTGAAAGACGAAATTTTTCAGGCGTGTAATTCACGTCCAATCTTATCACCGCAGTAAATTCTTTATCTCCTTTTCTCTTCACTTCAAAGCCCTCTTGCAAAACAGGAGAACGGGAACTCTCCCATAAAATTATGTGGTTATCTGGATAAAGGCTCTGATCCAAGTATATAGTAATTTTCTTGAAGAAAGATGAAAATTTTGGATATGTAGAATTATATTTCTGCATGGCTTTGGCGATAACAGGATCTTTTCCATCTTCCAATATCCTCCCTATTATCTTAAGCGACCAAGAAGAGGATTGTACATTCTTCTGATCAGAACTATTTTGATTCTGATTTTCAAACGTATTGAAGACATAGATCCTTAGGGTTTTCTGAATGCGTGAAGGGTTCTTTAAAGACTCTCGAATATCATTTTTCTTTCTCGCTAGAGCAGCATCTATCCGACCCTCAACTTCGAGCAATTGGGTATAGATAGCAGATTCTGGCAGAAGAGCAGCAACGTTATCAGGTATTTGTTTCTCAGGAAGCTTAGCCTTCTTTCTTCTAGCAGCTGGAGTTAGCTCCATGGTTTTAAACAGTGAACCAGCGCCAGTGTTAGAAGATCCTGGAGGCCTAGAAGGTGGCTTCTGGGTAGGCCTCTTAGAACTCCCAGTTCCAGTCGTTGAAACAGAGGGTGGCATATTAACATTACTAGCATTAGCACTATGTAGTTGGACAGGTTGAGTATTAGTTTGAAACTGTGCATGAACAGACTGTGCTCTTGCCTGTGCATGAACCTGTGAGTATTGTATCTGAGACATCGTATGCACCTGTGGTTCGGACAACTGAAAATGACCTTGAAAATGCGACCCGCTTTGTATTTGAGGTTGCGACTGAGAGATTAGATGAGCGTGATGGTTCATGGGCCTTGTTTGTGGAACCACGCCTGAATTCCCAAAATGTGAGGCTGCGCCAACATTTCTCCCCAAATTGTTAATACTAGGGCTGTTATTCACCGGCATAGTTGCCCCCACATTCCTCACCACACTGTTACTATTAGCACTGCTGTTGTTATTCATCGCCATCGCTAACTCATACAACCAAAATCCGTTTGGGGAGGAATCAAATTACTCCATTCAAAATAATGAGCCTCCAACGAAGTCTCTCGAACCCAAATTCATCACCAAGAAACCAAACTCGTCGAGACAACTCTGGAAAACGCACTCTTTCACAAAAGTACTTCAAACTCGCCTCACTATTTATAGTAACAAATAATTCAACTGAGCCAAAACCACGAAAATCCTCGGATAATCACTAAAGAGTTTCGTCCCCCACTTCCCAAACGAGAATTTCAAGCCCTAGATTTACGAGCGAGTTCAATCATGCATAATGAGCAAGCATAAATTTCGTAACTAGTATGCCACAGAAGAATTCCAAGCATTGATTCTTCAGAAATCGTTTATGAGAAATTTAGAGCAACGTTGAACATAATTAGGGGAGAAATTACAAAGGAAAACGTAGACCTGAAGAAAAGATTCTAACCGGTGGTTCCTCTCGTTACTTCTGCTCAACCGAATTATTGGTATCTGCTGTGAATCCGGTTATGAGGGAGTTCTCTCCTCCCCGGCGCTCTTCACTCCGCCAATAAATCTACGACGGATCTATTCGATGCAGTAGAAGTTACATAAATATCCTTAAAATCAGGAATGTACTCCTACTTGGGCCTGGAACCAGGGGTGTTAAAAAGCCCACTAACCGGTTTGATTCGGCTGTTTTAAAAGAGCCGACCCGACCCGAAACATTAAGAAAAAAAGATTTTCTATGTTTTAGAAAAGGGTTTTGTTTTGGGGTTTTTGCGTCAAAGTTCTCTCCCTCTCGATGCATCTTCATCTCCCTCAGCCAGCCGCTTCTCATCCTCTCGCCCATTGTCGCCGGTAGAAGTAAGTCGCGCGCCCGTCCGTCCGTTTTCCGTTGCCCGTACGTGCTGCTGTTCGCCGTCCTTCGCTACTGTTTTCCACCGTCCGTCGCTGCGCTGCTATCTTCCGCCGTGCGTCCCCTTCTGTCTTCCGTCGCCGCCGGCCCGCCGTAGAGAGGTAGTTCTTGGGAAATAATTTCTGTAGAAGTATTTGCCCGTTTTTGAATGTGGTAGTCTATGAAACCATTGCAGGAAAGGAAATTAACTCTATTTATTGTGGCCATGGTACTCATGGGTCAGAATTGAATGTTCACGAAGTGATTTCATCTGTCTTTTTAGTTTTGTTACCTATTTTGTGGAACTACTTGCAAAATGCAAATGTTCTTAATCGATCATTGTTTAGTTTTGCTCTATATGTTCTGCAACTACTGCTTTGTTAGTGTTGTTAAATCAGTAGCTGTACATTTTTTAGTCTTGTTAAATATTACACAAGCAATGCCCGACGAAATTGCACACTGAACCACATAGTCCCTACACAAAATCCGCCACACATATATAAATAAAAGAGTTTGTTTAATTTGGTTTGGTGTTGGGTGGAAGAACAGACCCGTGTAAGTCTTCTGATAAATGGGGTGAGTTTAATACGATGCTGTGGAGTAAATATGGTATAAGCTTGGATTTTATATAGGCTGTGCAGATTTTGCAACTTATGAAACAAATAAAAGTTGTTAAGCTCTACCCATTGCTTATTAATTTAGAAGTTGTTTTAAATATAAAATTGTTCGTCCTATACCCTAAATCCATGAAGCAACAATGAGAATTGATTTATATGTTCAGGAACTTGGCCTATGGGTTTCTAAAAATAAAAAATAAAAATAATACCACCCAACAATCCAACCCTAAAATTTTGAGTTGGATTGGCCATTGAATTCCGTGTTCACTCTTAGGTAATGGCTCTCGTTCATTTGATCAGTTCTAATTGTTTACATCTCTAGTTTCAACAAGTACAAATTTGAAATTTATTTTTTGAAGTTAATTGACTTAATTCTTATTATGTGATATTGCTGAATGAAAGACCTACCTTTTACCTTGTAACAGAGCTCAATGGAGGCGGAGAAAGTGGTGCTTCTTCCTACCACTGAAGCTGGTCTTGAACCACTTCATTTTCTCAAATGTACCGACCCGCCTCTCTGGCTTGCTCCGAACCCTTCTCTGTCTAAAGTTGCTCGCCTTGCCTCACAGAATTTGTTTTCTACACTTAAATCATTCAGCCCTAAATCTCCATTTGATCATCTCCTTGTTGATGGATTTGATGCTGAGCAGATATGGCAACAAATTGACCTACAATCACAACCTCTTTTGGCAAGGGTTCACCGGGATTTGAAATGGTTTGAGAAGAATCCAAAAGAAATTTCAAACTTGAAGGTGGCTTTAGTGAATAAGAAGAATGTTGTTCAAGAGATGGTCAACGGGTTGGGGGAAGAAAGTGATGATTTTGAAGAGGATATAAAGGAGTTTGATGAAGAAGAAGAAGAAGAAGACGAGGACAAGGATGATGAGGAGGGGGAAGAGAACTATGAAGAAGACGAAGAAGAAGAAGATGGAGACGCCGAGAAGGAAGAAAGTGATGATGAAGATGAGGGAGAAGGAGATAATGATGGGATTGAGGATGGATTTCTTAAGATAAAAGAGCTAGAGAAGTTCATGGAGGAGGATGAAGTAAGAGAATATGGTTTAGAGGAGAATAAAAGTAGCAAGAAGGAAAAGAAACAAAGGAGGGAGAGAGAAGAAGAATCTGATGACGATGAAGATGAGGAAGATGATGAGGTGAGGGCACATTGCTTATTCAAACTGATCCTGTTGTTTTGCTATGAATGAGTTTACTGCTCGTGATATTACTTGTTGCGGAAGTTGTTAGTTTAAGATGCTTGTTATTTTTGTAATTTAAAGTTGTCTACTTTCTTCCTTTGTAGCTTGGGGAGTTTGACCTCCATGATGAGGAGGATGAAGATGCTAGCAAACTGGGAAAAGCGAGGTATGTGGGATCATGTTTTCTTCCATATGCTTGTAAATGACCAACTCCTTAAAGTGATAGAAGTACTTAATTGTATTTTTCACTTTCAGTCATGCTACTAGGCTAGCGAAGTAGTTTTTACTCTTTAATGTAACTCTGATACCTGTCCTAAGTTGGGATTACATGCAATAGATGACACTAATATTAGTAGAAGTTTGTGCATCTGTACCTAAAGCAAAAGTAATTAGAAATTGGTTGTAGGGCATCTTAACAATACGGTTTCTGAGGCTGTCTGGAAGGATAGATCCCCCCTCTTTCCCAACTACAAATTCTTTTCTTCAGTTTGCCTTTTGTTCTAGACAGGCCACCATTTCTACTATTGTAATAACTGTTTTCTTTTAAATTTATTAATGAGAAATTCATCATAAACTGGAAGCCACGATTCTCAATTTTTTTCATGATTATTAGTCATTTGATTTTTTTAATAGTTTCATTGATCTATTTTTTACTTTAAATATTAACTTACAATATATGTGAATCGACTATTTTTGCAGATACAAAGACTTCTTTGGTGCTAAACAGAAGAATTCTGGAAGAAGAAAATCCAAATTGACGGATGGGTCAGAGTCAGAATTCTCAGATTCAGGAGATGAAGAGGGTGATGATGAAGCACGTGATGAACAGGTACATAACTTCCTTTCACAACTGCCTGCTTCAGCTTCTAATTCTAAGCTGATAGGTCCTCTTTTTGTTTTTTACAATTTTTTTCCCTGGGAATACTCATGTTGAAGTTTCTGATTTTGAGTTGCATGTATAGAAGTCAGAAAAACTTTCAACTCATCAAAAACAACTTAAGAAGCTTCAATCTCAAATAGAGATGATGGAGAAAGCAAACTTGGAGCCGAAAACGTGGACCATGCAGGGAGAGGTGATTTAATCATTTCATTTTTCTTACTTTATAGTTTATATTAAGGTATGATTATTTTCAAGTGTTTGAAACTATGACTTCAATAATAGGTAACTGCTGCCAGAAGACCAAAGAATAGTGCTCTGGAAGTTGATCTAGATTTTGAGCACAATGTGAGACCAGCACCAGTAATCACAGAGGAAGTTACTGCAACATTGGAAGAAATGATTCAGAAAAGGATCCTTGAGGTAAATTTTAAAATATTTTACCTAATATAAATAGCTTCTCTATCTAAACGAGTATGATTTTGATGTTAGAACCATATTGCACTAGCTTTTATTTATTTTGACTGTTCTATTACTTGTTCAATATTTTATTGATGTGTTAAATTGTCTGAACTATTCAACAAATTCTTTTCCTTGTTTTTGCTAAATGTTTTTTTCCCTTCATCATTCATTTTACTGTCTCATGTTACAATATCAAGGAAAAAATACAGTAATAATTCATTTTTACACTAATTTGATAGTTAACGTATGCTTGGAGCAAGTGGGTGTCTGTTCCAAATTTAACGAACTAGCAGAATAGCATTTACCCACTTGATTAAATAGCTTAACTTTCTATAAATTTGGAGAATATATTTTACCATACTTGTCAGGTGTATAATAAATATTGTTCTATAAATTTTTGGCAAATGAAGCATTTGGGGATTCTTTCTCTTTATTTAAAAGCAAATTAGTCTGGTTAGACTAGTATCATTCAAGTTCAGAGTGTAATCACTGTTATTCTTTAACACGTAAAATGTAGTGCTGTGCTGCCAAGATGATCATTCACATCCTCTTACAATTTAGTCCTGTCAATATGCTTTCATAAATTAAAAATAATCAAAGAAAAATGCATTTGTCACTTAATCAAACTTTATCTTTTGTATAAAGAAAGGGTGTCCGACTAAGTGGGAATATCCTATTCTGTGGAGAAGCCAGAATTCATTTCAAAGAAGAAACGACTTGTATTGATACAAGGAAGAATGATTGCATATGGGGTCAAGAGAGCAAGACGTGGAAACTTTTGTTTTCCAATTGTCATATTCCTCTGCTAATTTTTAGATGATTTGCTACCATCATCTATAGACTTGATTTTCTTTACGAGAGACTGTTTGACCAACATTAACTTATTAATTGTTTTCAGGGGCGTTTTGATGACGTTCAGAAAGCTCCTAAGCGACCTACAAAAGCACCCAGAGAAATTAAAGACTTGGTCAGTATCCTTTTCTCTTTAGAATTTCTTTTGTGTTGGCGATGTATTTATGTATGTATGTAATTTATATTCAAGTGGTACTTCTCTTGATCAAGGTTTATCAACCTTTTTTCTATGAACAGGATGAGAATAAAAGCAAGAAAGGTCTCAGTGAATTATACGAGGTTTGTTTTACTTTTACTGCCATATCTTCCAACTTGATATTTCTCTATTATGGAATTTAATGTCTTGTTAATATCTCATTTGATTTATTCTAATTTAAAAGATTATAAGGGCCATTCTTCCAATTCTTTTGCAGGAAGAGTATGTTGAAAAGACAAATTTGGTTACTGCCCCATCATCATTCTCGGATGAAACGAAGAAAGAGGTATATTATAAACTATTTCGTACTTTATTAATATATTTTATAATTTGAGTATCTTTTGACACTTGCCTAATCTTGTGTTTACCTCAAATCAGGCGAGCATACTTTTCAAGGAACTTTGCTTGAAGTTGGATGCTCTTTCCCATTTCACATTCGCTCCGAAACCTGTATGTTACTTCTGATAAATTCTTGGAATATAATGTAATATATCAACCATATTTCTGGTCATTTACTCATCTAAATGTTAATTCTTTATTCATAAAGGTCATAGAGGATATGTCTATAGCAGTGAATGTCCCTGCTTTAGCAATGGAAGAGGTAACAGCTCTTCTAGCTCTTATTATCACACGTCTATACAAAGTCGACTGCACGAGCTAACATTTGATTTATGTTCTATTGTTGTTAGATTGCTCCTGTTGCTGTCTCGGATGCGGCAATGCTTGCTCCAGAGGAAGTTTTTGCGGGCAAAGGTGAAATCAAAGAAGATGCAGAACTTACACAATCTGATAGGAAGAGGAGAAGGGCCAACAAGAAAAGGAAATATAAAGGTAAAGATGAAAAAAAAAAATATATATATATATATATAGAGGCTCATGTATCTGTTGTCAAATGACTTGCCTAATGATCCGAGTATTACAGCCATGGTGGCAAAAAGAGACGCAAAGAAGCCAAGAAATACTACAGTTTCAAATACCAACGCAGGTAATATATTTCTTTCTATATGATTTCGTAGCGAACATTCAACTATTGTAACCTTTTAACTGTTACTATTCTCAAATTTTTAGGCCAATGAGGATTCTAATTATTTGGCGCTTCTCAAGTCTTTTGACCATCAACATTTCAAGATGCTAAGTGAAGGGGGATGATAGAATTGGCTACTTAGCTGAGGAATGAGAGTATTGGTATTTTTCAGATTTTGCGCGTGCGATACATGTTTCCATAGCTCGAGGATGGTGACTCGGGTGTTCTGCCTCCACGTATTATTCACTTGTGGCTGGCTTCCAGGAATAGTATATTGATTGATGGGTTGAAATGTGGTGATATTGTTATATGTTCCTTACTGATCTGTAATTCTTTTTACATCTGCCTCTCAGTTTCCATCATAAGAGTGTTTGGCGACAAATTGCAAGAAAAATATATAAATCCATCTTGAAGTGATGCCTGGGATTCTGATTTTTTTTTTTTGCTTCCCCTCTTTACTCTTGTATTGTACTTATATTTGAATTAAATGCTAATTGAATTAATTTTTTTAATTTCTGTTTTTGGGGCCAGTTGGGTTTTTTAATTGGATAAGCTAAACTAATTGTTAAACACTCGAAGAAATGTTAATTTATGGCAAATAATGATCCTTAAGTTCTTAATTTTCATTCTGTTATTCAATCTAACTCTGTCATTTAACAAGGACTTGATCGAGTAATTTTTATAATTTTAGTAAAATGGAAACTTCCATAACATTTGGTAATGGTGCTAAAATTAGCCTATGCTTTTTGTGCCAAATTATATATTTGTACAATATTTTATTAGCACGAGCTAATAATAATATAATGTGGTACCAACTCTTAAAAGGGAGCCAAGTCAATCATGCAACTTCTCTAAATTTTTCCTCCACTTCTGTAGATTCCTTTCTAATATCATCATTATTCATAATTATCATTTCGATTAGATAATAATTAGAAAATTCTCTGGAGGAGTAGACATTTTTCGTTTTTAAGAATAATGTTCGAATAGTCAAGACATAGTTTGGGTGGTTTGGGACCTCAAGTAATAACGCCCTCATACGGGTATGGAGGTAATGCGTATGATGAAAGTTGTGATATATATGTCATGCAAAGTTATTTTAAGCACATGGCCAGCACATAATGTGGCCAATCGCGCAGCACCATCTCTTTTTGCATGTTGCTTTTGCCTCACTTCCAAAGCTAAGTTCTCCGTCTTTTCTCTGTTCACAACCTATCAAGTCTCAGTTTCTCCTAGTTAGATCCAACCTATCAAGTCTCGGCTTCTCTTAGATCCAACTTTTGCTTGATCACTCGATGGTCGATCCAATTCACCAATTTTCGATCCAACTAGTTTTCCAAAAGTTGCATCAACGATGGTGAGAATCTTTCTTTGTCAAAGCAAAGGAGAAATTTCCCAATTCGAGAGAAAATCGAGGTTTGGAACTTGGGGGTGAAGCAGAAAATGCACGCAAATATATATTATCCTGCGAGAAAATGACAAAAGGGTCCTTCCTTTTGGAAATAAGGACAAAGGCCACTTCCCAGAAAGAGACAACGCTTTCTTCGGAAGCAAGAATCTCTCTCTGGAAGAGTCAATTCTTCGTGTTATGATTTTCTAAATACGTGGATTATTAACATAACATAAATAGTTTCTTTAGAATAGTCAACTCTTCATGCTTTGAATTTTTTACACACGTGGATTTTATTATTATTTAAACACATACAAAGAATAGATCATAATATCTGTCTCAAAAAAAAAAAAGAAAGAAAGAAAGAATAGATCATGACATAAAATAAAATATTCTAAACCCAAATATCTCAGAACTCTCTGTATACTGTATTTTGTACAATAAATAAAAATGTGTAATTAAATGTCCCCATTAAATGAATCAAATGAATCGAAGAATTAAGATCCAAACAAAGAAATCAATCAGAAAACCCAAAAAATGAAGTTATATGTACGCCATGGATGAGTTGAGTTTCAGGCCATCATGATCTGAAACTCCTCGAAGCTAATCAGACCGTCGCCGTTCAAATCGAAGCGACAAATCATGGCTTTGCACTCCTTCGTGGATTTCCGTTCCCCCAATTTTCTGAGCATTCTCTTCAATCCCTTGGGAGTTATGAATCCGCAGCCTTCCGCATCGTACATCGCGAAAGCCTCTTTCAGATCCTTTAATTTCTCGTCCTCTCCGACGTCCAGTAGCCGTGCGAGATCGCCGACGCACAGCAATCCGTCTCCGTCGGAGTCCAGCGATTCCACCGCCAGCTCTGCCTCCGCCGGCAACAGCTCTCCGCCCATCAGCCCGAGCCGATTCCTCAGCTCCGACGGCGAGATCTTGCCGTCTCCATCTTCGTCGAAGTAACTCAATACACGCTCGAACTTGTTGATCTCCATTCAATTCAGTTCAATTCGAGATTGGATTTGGGAAGAAGAAAAAGAAGCTTGTGAAATTACTCTGAGTTTTGGTTATTTTGGTCGATATGGGGAACTGATTTTAGTTTATATACTCTTCGGGGTTGGGGCGGCGTCTGCGTGAATCTTCCGAAGCAACCTCGCAGGAAGCGGAAGGATCTTTCCAAAAGGAATGCCGATTCCGTGTTTGGGGATGAGGTCAAATTGGTCCCAAAGGACCACGGAAGGATTATTCTACAAATATCTTTTTCTTTCTTTTAGTTTCCGTGAATTCTTATTTTTATTTTATTTTATTTTATTTTATTTAATAACGGTCAACTGCCACGTACTAAACGCTACTTTTCGTGCCAATACAATACAATAATACATTATTGGTTTGGTTAAAATAAAACGACGGCGGATGGGATACCGCGTTCTTCAGGCTTATGCGACCGACTTGTCGAGTTGATTCCTTCCGGATGTTATTTTCTTTATTTAATAATACAATAAATTATTTTTCGCCGACACGATTCTGATTCTACCCTTATCGCTGAGTGACGTTTTTTTAATTGTTTTGGCTTACTATTTTGTTTTCATTTTATGCCTTTTAAATTAAATTTATAAATACTATTTTTATTTATGTATCTTGTTTTGCCATCCCCTTTCAATTTTTTTCAAAGTTTAAGTCAAAAAATTTTTAAATGTAAATTTTAAGTTTTATTTTTGTTTTTGAAATTTGGCTAAGAATTCCTACATAATTTTGAGAAAAAAAAAGTGAAAAACGCATTCGAAAAATTGTGAACAAATAATCATAGTTTTTAAAAATAAAATAGTTGCCACCGGGGCTTTTGTCTTCCTGTAGGTAATTGTATTACTCTTCCGTTGGTGGTTTAATTTGAAACCATAGGTCCAGACGATAATTTTATATTCTATTTTTCAGCGGTCAATTTACTCTTGAAAAAAAGGATCATTATCTAATGTATCCAATCCGGTCAAAGTTTTTGTATAATAGGTTTCCAAAGCAATTTTGATGATGAAGTTCTCTTTTATTCCATGCTTGAGGATATGCTGAAATGCTTCCACTCCCCCGCGTAAATACAAAAGTTTCACAAATCATATATTAGGTACTAAATCAATTGATTCAAATTTATAAACAAGATAATTAAGAGATTTTAATAATAAATATCTTATTTTGAGGTTTAAAATTTTATTAACTTTCTCGTTTCAAATACGAAATTGGATAATTAATGAGTAAAGTAAATAAAATCTTTGAAGGTCATGCATGACCTCACTGAAATAGGCGATCACACTTCTGTTCCTTTCGAACAGTGGAAATACACGTAAACCACATGGTCGCCTTCGCCTTCGCTGATGCAATAGAAACGATAGTTACACGTTTGGTAAACGACATTGTCCGGGCCGCAACAATGCTGGGGCCCATGTAAAGTAATGGGCTTTGCTTGCGTTGGAAAATAGCCCAATTACATTTTCCTAAAGTGGGCCGCTGGTATCGTCAAATGACAGATCTTTGATTGGTAGAGTGGTTCTAGCTTGCGAGACTTCAATTTTATATGTTGATACAAAGTCAATAAAATATCGACATCAACAAACATTCCAAAGAAAACACTTGGGTGAATTACAAATTATTTATATAAATGTTTATTTTCATATTGTTGAAAATTTTACATTTTCCCTTATAAACATCCACATTGACTAAAAAGAATATAGAATTTGTTCATGGTTTTCGTTAACAATTGCTGATTTTATAGAAAAATATACTCTCCACAAACTGTTTGATCTCCGTAGTTCTAAACATATCAATTTAGGCTCTGAGCTAAATTTTTAAGTGATTCTTCTCACGTTTGATTGAACCTATCAAGCTACCACATCATTTCCTAACTTCCAACATTATATCTTCTTCTCAATCCTGAACGTCAAACTAAGTTAAAGATCAGGTAAAATTGATTTCAAGGATTAAATTGTCATCTGCAAAACAGAAATAAAATAATAATAATAATAAACTCACTAATGTGCCTAAATTTGTGTATGTATTAATGCATGGAAAAAACCAAACGGCTCTCAAGCTTCAAAATCATATGTTCTGGAATCTCCATTTCTTTTGATCATTGTTTGCCTCATCCCAATATATTTTCCTTAACTTTTTTGAAATGTTCTGTAGGAAAAGAAGGGACCATTCCCAAGCTCCAGAAATGGTAGCAGTAGCATGCCTCGAAAGATAGAAGCGGGCTTCATCGGTCATAAGTTTCATATATCTGCTTTCTCATTGCTGTGGCCAATTATCAAGGAGATACCGAGACATCGAATCGTGTAAAAATAGCTGTTTCTTAATAATCATGACCATTATCCATGCTCTATGGAACAAATGTTGCTACATTTCTTCGAAACTTTCAGTTTTCTGTTCTTACAGTATCCCCTCATTTTGATGCCAGTGCCTCTGAATCAGACAATATACCACTCATTTCCTCGAAGTATGGCCAACTTTTCCTGCTTTTCTTTTCACCCTTGCTTTCCTGCTGAACAAAGAGTAGAAATTACCAGATTTAGTAATACATTTTCTCAAACAAATGAAGAATTTATTAGTGCATGCATTCGGCTGAGGCAAGGAGACATTTGTAAGAAAGGAACTCTACGAATTCTCTTTCAAATGTATGGCGACACCACAACCTGTGACAGTTAATTATGAAAAATAAGCTGGGAGAGACATGAATCACCTCAAGAAATAGTTTTTCTGCTTAAGTTTTAATACTCAGTATAAGCCTTTAATTATTTCAGAGGAATAGGGAACTAAATCCTCCATTGAAGTATGTTAGAGAATTCAACAGAATGAGACTCAAATTTTCCTTCTCAACATCAATTAACGGGGAAAATAACGGAGGAGAAAAGTTTTATTTGCCATGGTAACTCAGGGGCAGAGCATAATTGAAGACAGAAGGTAGAAACGGGGAACAAACCTCAAATTTCTGAATCAGAGATGCCCACAGAGACTTGCACTGTCCTGGACTCCTATTTATTCCATCAGTCGACATACTGGTGGATATCTCTTCCCAAAGGGCCATTCGCCCCCTGGCAACTTGAAACCGGACATTTAATTCCCCGCGCAACTTAATAAGTTTCTTGATCTCCTCAGGTTTCCATTTATTGCGTTTCATGGGCTTCAAAGGCTTCATGTCAGAATTTGACATTTTCAATGACTTGTCATCCTGTCCTTCGCCTTCGTTTGTAATCTCCAACGTATTATTAGATTGTTGAACAGAACCTTCGTTCTCCTTTACCAATTCACTAACAGATGATGGCATGATAAATGGTCTCCAGAAATCCTCCAAACCCTCGTTATCAAAGGATTGTATCTCAGCCAAGTTGGAGTTTGAGGAACTGTAGTCTTCTTCAGGAAGTAGTCTTACAGGTTCAATATAGTTACCTGTACAAACAAAAAATGTAGGAAAAAAGAACACTCATTTAAAGCAAGTCATGCATCAACGAAATTATAGGCTTTTGGTGTAATACATTCCATATAATATAAGTTACAATCTAAGAACAAACAACTAAAAGTTACAATCATCCACCTTTCCATGCAATTTGATCATTTACTAAATCAAATAGATCAACGTACCATGTACACGTCTCATAATTTCTAAATTTGACATCAAACTATACTAAAGATTACTTTTGGTAATAATGTTTACACATCAGAGTTCCCCAGTGGAGAAACGTGTCAAGGAAAAAGTGAATTATACCTGAAAGCTAGAACTCTCTAGAAGTTTTTCAACTCAATACATTGCAAAGAAATATAGACTGAAGATAGGTTTAAAGACACCTGAAAACCTCGCAAGAAGAGCTAGTATCAAATTTATAACTTCCTGGCTTCCTGTAGTTTTTATAATAGGCCCTAATAATCCTATTAATAATGCATAAAACGTATAATCATGCCATCAAATTTGATCCAGCACTTCTTTAGTTTCGTTAGCTAACCTAAAGAAGATATCCCTACATTACATCACCCTTGACGTGGTATCTGGTTTATGCCTGACAAAGAAAACAAGAATTGGTTTCTAAAAGCAATGTGTTCCACGTCCCACCTATGCACAGACATGCAAGAAAAGAGGTCAAATTACATAGAAAAAAACCTTGAGACTCATGACTCGAGTTATCCACAGAATGCAAATCGTCATTTCCATTTGGTCTTATCTTGTTTAAGTGGCTCTTAGTTGGCTGTCCATCAACTGCTTTTCTCAATGCTGACATCCCAATTCCAGCAATGGGCTTGCCCGAAAGCCTTGTATCAAGCTCCTCGGAAAGAACTCCTCCAGGGCTCTCCAGAGCCATGACAATGACTTCAGGCCTTTTACCACTGTATTTTCTTACCATCTTCCTCAGAACCTCAGACACAGTTCTTTCCAGGTGGGCCAGAGGACAATTTACAGGACAGCTTGACAGTGCTGCATGAGCGGCTTTATGAAGTGCATCTAAAAGCTTCCCCTTGTCAAGCCATAAACATCGAGTAGTGATTCTCAGTTTTCCTTTGATGCCAGTTTCAATTAAACCATCAACACTGTGGGGTCGCAAGATTTCCATACTGTAAACAGCAGAAACCAGAACATTACAACATAGATGGAAGGACGTAACCACCTCACCAAAGTCAAAATTCGCAAGTTCTACCTGACCACTATAATGCCGTCTGTTGCAATCTTTAGTCTCTCATCAACGAATAGCTCAGATGAAGATCCAAATGCTTTGTCACCATCACTATACTTCAACTGCAGCATTAATGACATCAAAAAGATCAACGGTGTCCTTATAGTCAAAGCAAACTATTAAAATTAATGTACCTGTAAATTCTCCTTCCCGAGAGAGGTGAAACCATTGGATAAAACTCTTCTGTTTCTCAAGTGAGATACTCCAAGCATTTCCCCGTTTTTTATAACCTTCATATCAAGATGTTAAAAGTTTTCAACTTTCTACAAAGAAATATACCATGCACAGAAAGAGAGATAATAAATATGCCAAAAAATTGATTAAATGTATCATATTGGACGCTTCTATAAATATATTCCCAATCCCAGGGAATCCTAGATTGTTTACCCAACTAGACAAACCTTCCACCAGATTCAGATCAAAAGTCCTTTGGAGAGGAGCCGACTAAGAAAATGCAACAATAGGGTGAAAAGGATGAGGAGAAGAGATCTCCTTGCCTATTTCCCCTTGTGACTATGAACTACACCTCAGTTTTCAGTTCAAGATTATGGAATACGAATAACTAGCATTAGGAAGACTTCAATCTACCACTTCCAACATTGACTGTGGCTGGAAGATCTTTTTCTGCCCCTTTTTTTGGGTCTCTCTTTCAGCAAGGCTTCGGTGATAGTGTTGCAGGAACAGTTTTATAGTGTTTCAGCAAGGACATCGGTGGTCATTTTATAAAGGTGAGTAGTTAAGCTTATAGGTCCAGAATCACATTTCTTTGAGACAAGGCAGCAAAGGTCCAGGATGAAGAGTTGAACAAAGAGATACTTTGTGAAAGTGAATTGGAAAGACAATCAATTATGGGTATATGAACACAGATCGTTTGAAGCAGATTTTTCTTCTTCTTTTTTTCTTTTTTTTTTCCGTTTACATGTTTCAACACAAATATTTTAGCTGAATTCTCAAGTAAAGATTGCCTTGTATTTCTGTCAGACATCTAATCTGCAAATTTTTTAAAAAAATAAATGAAGGGTTCATATTAAGAGCAAGACAGCTGTAACGAGTTCTTCCAGAATCATAGTTAGAATACTATCTGCTTCGGTGCTTCCTACATGATTTAAGACTAATACACAAACTAAGTTCCGAAGGCTGGAATAATCACGGGACTCTAAAGAATGTGGGGAGAATATTCACGAGGATAATAGTTAACCTTTAAAACGAGAAGTACTTGGAAAGACAAGAAGAAGACGAAGAAACACTTTTAAAGTTACAGCTCTACTCTAACCATCCCCATAGGAGTTACAAAACACCCCTCCAATTAGAGTTCTTCCGAAGGGGTATAATTACAAAAGAAACTGGAAACTGCACACCAACAAAAGGCATAAGATTTTAGCTTGATCTAGAATCTCTCCCCAACTCAACACTTCCTTCGGTAATCTCTTTGTTTCTTTCTAACCAAAGTCCTCAAATGAAGCCAGTGCATTAAGCCACAACATATTAGCCTCTTCTTTGTTTTTTAATCTATGCTTACAATCCTTTTGTCTTCCTTTCGGAATATACAAGTTTCTTATCTAAAAAAAAATCTATGCTTACAAAATAATTGCTTGGCATTTTCTTTGAATGAATCTCCCCTGAGAAACTTTGAGAGCACATAAGAGAAATGACTACGACTATGTATTGAAGGAAAGAACTGACTAAAATAGAAATATGGAATATTACATGACAGCCTCTCTTACTACTTTTCAAACTATTACTGCTTTCATCTTTGACACCGACATTCCATAAGCAATCATTTATACTCTTATCGTTATTAACAAAAAAAATCATTGGATAAATCAACTAAAAAAAATTATAAATGATATCACGCTGTCATACATAACATATCCACACAACTCACAGCTTTTGACCCACACAAGTATGTAACCGGATAATTATAAAAATTGTAAAGATTATAGTCGGGAAGATTCTGCGTAACAATATCCTATCAAAAATTATTACATTCTGGATAGGAAAGTACTCACAGTTGTGTGTCGAATGCCTGTTGACCGGCCCAGCAATTCGTGCTCCTTGAGGAATAAAAGCTCTCCATGTATGGGTAAAAAATGCTGTGGTTTAACAATTTGAAGTACTTCCTCCTTCAAACACAAAGAATTGCACTTTAAAATTCAAGAGAAGGCAGCGACATGGATGAAGGCAAATGGGTGCTAAGGAGAAAACTATTTTGAGGCAAAAAGGCAAATGGGTGCTAAGGAGAAAACTATTTTGAGGCAAAAATAGGGGAAGTTTGGGAGAAATCATCATGACATATGCATTTCACGGAGGCTAATCAGTTATCAACTTAAAGCAAGCATATACCTGATTGCTTTTATAGGAATTAGTTTCCAAATATATCAGGCAACGAAAAGAATTATAGAAATGCAGAAAAAAGTTAGTCATCTAAACTAAGGCATTCAACAAGTCTGAGTTTACATTTTTCTGCAGGGGGTAGGGGGCAGGGGGATCTGTAGTTCAAAGCAAGAAAGCTGAGATGATCATAAGTCCAGTCCCAACCAAGATTTGTAACTGACATATTCAGATGCCATTATATTGAGAACTTACTAATTCTCCACGATATCCATGACCAGATGTGTGCAGCCCCTCATTCTTACCCATTATTATGTTTGATCCGATCTCTGATATACGGTTCAACATTTTCATCACTCTAGATTCATTACCAGGAATAACCTGTGGCATGGGAAGAGGGAAAAGAGCTATTACAGATCAGATCAGATCAGCTGGCAGACGTTAAGCAGCCAGTAGACTTAGACCTAATGTCAATGTCATTTAAGAACTTAGAAATGTCAAGTTCAACAGTTCAAATGATGTTCCAATACCCCACTATAGCAGGTATTACTCAAAATAAAACGTTGTTAGTACTTTATACATGATTAACAAATGAAACCATAATAAACCGTTGATTTTAATAATGATAGGAACCTGAAAGTAGAAGCGTACAATGAAAATTAAGAAATGTATGATGATGGACAATGGTCGATCACTGCTCGAAAGAGCTATCTTTCTCCCACAAACTAATCCAAAGACTTGCCTAATCCCCTAATAACCTCCTTCCTATTGAAAACAAACTAAGTTTGCCAACATGAGGCACAATTTCTTTCTTTATTTTTTTTTCTTTTATTTTTTTATTTATTTATTTTTTTTTTTGGTTAAGACATTTAGCAAAATTTCTTTTGGAAAGAAGAGTATTAAAGTAAAGGGAACATAAGGAAAAGCACTCGTATGCTTTGGCTCTCCCCTTCTCAAATCAGGGTGTGAAATACAATTGTTATTTCAAATTCTGAAACGATAAAGTGCATATGACACTTGAAAATTAAAATTCCTTAAAGTTCTGTGTCAATTCCACGTAATCACAAAATAAGCAAAGGCATTACATCAATAGGCTAAAGAGGAACATCAAATCCTAAAATCCTTGTAAATGCATAACTAATGAGACAATTTGTATATGATAGGTTGAATACATTTTTTTAGATAAGAAATAGGTTGAATACATAATCTATGACACAGAAAGGTCTGAAAATATTTGAAACACATAGAGCTTATTTGATAATTTGCATGAAGCAAATAAAATATTTTGTTTTACTACCTTGGCCGAATACAAAATTACATCTTCCTTGCTCAGTTTGAGAGAATGACTACTTCCGTAAGATGCAAGATTTAGGGCAGCACGTGGTTCTGCCTGACACAACAGCATGCACAATTATTATTGCTAATCAATGTGACTAAACTATTTAATCCATTAAACTGTACAATTCCTACAGCCATGTAGGCAAACTTACTTGTGAGCCAGTTGTGACAATCAACAAATCTTTTGGAGCGTAGGCATCAATATCCTCCACTTTTACCTTATCAGTTGTAGGATGAGAATTGTTACAATTAGATGAACAAGTACACTTCTATACATATTTTCATGTTCTCCTTGTAATTTTTGTCTTCAGATGTTTAAAAAAGCATTGCAACATGTCTAGTAAAGTACATGAAAAAGATTTCATACAGTAAGCATTAGCAATAAGCCAATAACACCATTTCTGAACGTTAAGAAGCATGTCCATTATGAATATTAGGTGTTAGTTTAGGTTCAGCAGTAATTCTTTAATCACAGAACTTCATAGATTGAACCATCACAGGAATGCTCCTTTAAGACCATCTTATAGCAATGAGGGACTATGGTTGAAACCAATTTTTTTAACTAAGACTAAGAAACCAGCTTTCATTAAGATAAACAAGCCCAAGGCAATGCTCCAATGTCTGAATCTTTAACTATAAAAAGACAAAGGAACTACAAATCAGATTCTATCCAAGTATTAAGCAAACTGTACGAATCCCACCATCTTTAGATCATGTGGCACCATGATTCAACTTACAGTCATGAGGGCCACACAAGAGGGTGAAACAAATGCCTGTCATTTGAATTGTGTCGGTAGGAGGATTAAGAGTTTTGCCCAACCATGGGGCTAGCACCCACAACCATCTAGGACTATAATAATCTTATGCCACAAAGTTGATTTCCTTTCTTTAACAACACCCTGTACTGCCCTTGCCCTTGTCTGACAAGGGTGACACATGCACCCAGCTAACCAAAATGAACCCCCTCCTCTAATCCACATGGAACGAACAGTATAAGATGGCCAAAAACTATATTACAACCAATTGTCTTATATCACACTCAATGGAAAATAATAGGCTAAATATATGTTTTAGTCCCTAATGTTGAGTTTTCTTGTCTTGATGATCTTTTTTCTCCACTAAATTTTTGCTAATTCATCAAGTGTTATGTCATGTTAGTTTATCATCAACCAATTTTAACATTCACCAACAGTGAGGGATTAAATTGAAACTTTTTAAACAATATGGATTAAATTGAAAAAAATATCTAAACATTAGGGACTAAAATATATATTTAGCTAAGATAACAAGTTGAGAATAAATGGTATTAAAAAAAGTGCTTCAAAGGCTTTTTGAATTTGCAGAACAAACATCTTCCTAGCCTATTTATCTCTTCTCCCTGTCAAAAACTTGACATGGCCTCTCTGAACTCAAACCCTAACCATAAATGGCACTCAAGAAAGAAACTTAATCTGTATCAGCTGTATCTCAGCAATATATTTTTTTTTTCTTTTGAGGGTAAGCAAGAGTTTACCAATCGTCCACAAATGCTCTTATTTTGACTATATTAGAAATCGGGTATTATAATCTATCCTACAAGGTTGTGGCTTAGTTCAGAAACATATATGACGTATGATATCCAAGATAGGGGGTGACCCTAAGAGTTTCAATTCCATGATCACTTGGTTGGATATGATATCTTTGTGCTAGGATTAACTTTGGTTAGATTTGATCAGCAACTTCAAATAATTTCAAGCTTGATAGGGGGGGCTCGGTCAAAGGATTTTTCCTAAAATCTCATTTATGTCCATTGTCAAACATCAATAAGAAACTACAACTTGCCAAGGAAAGAGCAAATGTTGAGTTGAATTTGAAACTAGAAAATATATTGAGACAAAATAATATTCAAAAATGATTACCAAGGTCGATGGGTCAATTGGTGCCTTTCCATCCTTCCAGGCTGCATCCAGATATGTCCTTAAGGACATGCCAACAAATACCTAATAATCATGAAATTAAAATTTGCAAACGAAAACATAAATTCTCCATGAGAAGTAATTTACTTAGGTATGGAAAAATGAGCATAAGAGAAAGAAGGAATCTAACTGTAAAGTACTCACCAACTTTCGACCAGTTAAATCAGCTGCTGCTTTCACACTTCCTAGGCGGTGTATATTTGAAGCAAACTGAGTGGTGATGACCCTTCCTTTAGCCACAGAGATACGCCTTAAAAGTGCATCTGCCACCACAGACTCACTAATCGTCCTTCCAGGAGATAGTACATTTGTTGAGTCACTCATCATCTGAAAAGTAATTCACACAAATTTACAAGATTTCATAGTTTGGCTGTTTTCAGTGGATGCTGTGAAACAAGTTAGTTACTACTAACTACAACCAGAATAGGTCTCTTTCTCCTAGCCATAAATAACATGGTAATTGGCTTTGAAATTAGCTTAAGTCACAAAAATATGCCTGAATCAAAAGCTTTGAGGGGAAAAAAAAATATATATATATATAGCAATGTTATCACAATTGATATATTAGAACATGGGGATGAGAAGATACTTACAAGGGTCACTCCTTCCTTTGATAGTTGCTCCAAAGTTTGTCGGTCAAAGACTTTACCATCCAATGGTGATTCGTCAATCTGTAAATGCCAACTCCTCCAGTAGTAGTTGGAAGTGAAACAAACAATGACAATATAGTGCATCAAACAATCTTACCTTCCAGTCCCCAGTATGAAGAATTGTACCATCAGCACATCGAAGAACTAATCCACAACAATCAGGAATGGAATGGGTAACCCTAATTGGCTCTATTTCAAATGGCCCAGCTGTAAATCTCCTTTTCGTCTTAAATACCTTTAGTCGAGATGGAACAAAAATCCCATTTTCCTTCAGACGCTTTTTTATAAGCTGTTAAGAAAGAACAGTGTTACCTATTAAGACCACAAATGTCAAGCAAGAAGATATAGCTAATGATAAAGCATATTGGATTCTTGACCTTTAAATTTTAGTATAACATCATTACTATTGTACAATATCCCATTTCCTTGAGCGAGTGCAATAATTTAAAACAAATATTCAGCATTAGATCATTTAATTTTATTAACAAGTAATAGCAAACATCTACAAGCTGATTAACTGAAATAGATACATTAGATACATAAGAAGAGTTTCAGTTTGAGATTTTGATCTTATAAACGTAAATACTTAAAATGATAAACATTTGCAATCTACTGCAGTACTGATATACCTCCACTGTGAAGGATGAAGCATATATTGGTGTATGGGAATCTAAAGCTGGAATTACCTGTTCAGACAGGACTGAAGCATGTGAAAACAAAGAAATAATAGCAAAAAGAAAGTTAAGATCAAAATAGTATCTCACAAAAAAACATGTAGATGTAGACTTAAAAAGTTAGTACTCCATACAGAAATAATATTTCAGTATCTAAAACAAAACAAATTTGTTGTCATACAAGTATGCATGGATATTATTTCCTTTTGATGTCAATTATAAATATTGCATGTACTTATTATATTAAGTAGCATCGAAAGAGTATATGCAAGTAGTTGTTTTTCCTATTTTTCAGTGCCCAGAGAGACATATCACATCATCATTCATCCTTTCAAGTTCTACGAGTTGCAGAAATATTAAATTCACAGCCCTGGGTAAGACCATAACCACGCCTGCATGCTGCAAGAAGGTTGACCAAAACTTGCAAATTCACCTCTCTATGCACTGGAAACTGGGGGAACCAATTTTGCAAGGTAAATTTGCCTTCAATGGACCGGAACTTAGCCCCACACACAATGTCACTGGATATTCTCATAGCAGCTCTGACTGTGAGTGCGATGTGTTTGGATTGTTTATCTTGGAGCAGGTAACTTGCAACTTGAACTACTCACTAAAATAATATGTTTGGCATTATGCCACGTTGCTTTACCACTAATGTAATAAACTAGTTGCTAGGTAAATACCTTACTACTTGAGCAACAAGCACCTAGAAACAATTCAATCACCGACAGCAGAAAACAATAAACAAAAGATCTTTCACAAAATAATTGAATGGTCAATGGCCATAGTTATCCACATAAACTTGTCCATTCGTGGTGAATAACAGTCCAGTAAATTCAGTTATCAAAAAGAATTCACAGTTTCTTATCAAAAAAAATTATTACAACATTTAAGTCTCAAGTTTCCTTGATCCTAGGCTGTGGAAAATATAGCAGATCATGCAGATCAACAAACTGTTTTCCACATTTCTTTTTGTTTTTGGAAACTGAAACAGAAACTTCTCATTTAGTAAAAATGTACGAAACCTTTATTGCCCTTAGGACAACATAGTTATTACAGAGAGGATAAAATTTAAAATTTTTTTAAAAAAAATCTAAAGAACGCAAATTATTCTGCATTCAACACGGCCTTTTCTACTACCTCCTCCAAAATTCTAACTTTTTCATTGAAAATTCTCTAATTTCTCTCCAACCAAACTTCCATCGTAATGTTTTCTATGGAGACCAATCGTGAACACCTAAGAAATTAAAAAAAATATATATCAAGGGGGAACATAGTATCCCTAAGAAGTTAGAAGGAAACTTTACCCAAGGCAACGCACCAATGTGATCTTCATGACCATGTGTAATAACAACAGCTTCAATTTTGTGACTCCATCTTTTGATAAATGTGGTATCAGGTATAATTTTTTGGACACCGAGCTCATCATGGCTGTAAATAAATGGCACAAGCTGAGACACTACACCATAGTGAAAGAAACCATGCCAGACACTTCCAGTGGAATAAGACAACAATTACTGGATTAAGAAGATCTGAAGATGGTAAATTACGTCTACTGAAGATTTAATCCAGTGCTTGATAACACTATTTATGGTTGTTAGGACTTTGCAAATGGCAAAGTCTTGAAGGGAAACTTACTCGGGAAACATGACACCAGCATCAATCAGAATGTATCGGTCATAGTTCCCAACGAGCATACAATTCATCCCAATTTCACCAAGACCACCAATTGGAAGAACACGGAGGGGTGGACCATCTGAACCTTCGTAAAACTGTTCCATCTTGCGTTGAACAGAATCTTCCATGCTTTTTCTAGCACCTTCCAATCTTCCCAGTCTCTTGCGTGGTACTTTAGAGACATTTTTGCCTAAATAGGTGCAACATTAAAATATCAGTTCACAGTAACCGAAAGGAACAAAAAAAAAATGTTAGATAGCTAATTGACAATGTAAAAATAGTTCCTAGACGTTTCAACTTTGGTGTCTATGGAAACAGTCACAACTATAAGCAGGCGCGAGAGAGAGATGCCAACTCTCAGATTAAGAATGCATGTGCTGCTTAGGTTCTATCCGGTTCTTAGTTTTCCCAATAACAGTGACCTTATCCCTTACAAAATAAGTCACCCGTTGACAAATTGCAGCAAGGGACTACGTGCATTGGTAATAGCTCATTACATAACTTAAACTTCCCAGTTCCTGCTCGAAACCTAATAATTATAAAATCCTCGTTTTCAATAAATGAAAATGGTGCCGAGATTGGTAGGAGCATTCTATCTAAGAGAAAACATTCAAACCATACGCTGGAAACTCCATTCCAAGTCCAGTCAACCAGTTAGCTAGATTTAAATGTAGCAAAAATAACACGGACAACGTTTCATGCTTATGTCCATAATTTGCAGAACACCGTGCGATTAACTCTACAACCTGTAATAATTATGTCTTCCAGCTTTCATTTTCTCCAACCTTCTCGTGAACAAGAGCTAAGCAACTGATAACGGTATCTGTAATTCAATCTGAAAAAAGTGCGTACCTATAACTGTAGGGGATCCATTGCAACAATAAATAGTACGAACTGTGTGATATGGGCGTGACAGTGGGCTGCAGGGACACAGTGAAAGAGCGCCAAAGGCTGCCATTCTCTGCCTGTAAGGAGCTGAATGTGGCGAGCTGAGGACGGAAGAACCGCCCAATAACTCTAATTGCATATGCTGGTTAAGTCCAGAGTAAACTCGAAATGATAGCCTTGAGAGGGAGCCTGCGTATGGTGAAGAGTTTTGAAGCTGCAGAGCTTGGAGCGGGAAATGGAGGGGGAGGATAGCGAGCGGGCTTACGATTTTTTTTTTCGAGCTTCAGAAATATCACGCTTATCGATTATCATTTTCGGATAGGGGAGGAATTCACACAAGTGATATGACTTGGCACGTGCGCGTTCTTAATATTTCTTCTTTTCAAAATTTTATTCTTAGTATCATACATGGCTGAGGATTCGAACTCTCAACCTCAGAGTTGAATATTTGTGTTTTTTTCTTTACATCCACTTTGGGTATAGTCTGCACAGCTTTACTTTTGGTTTCATCCAAAAAGCTTCATATCAATTGAGATAATTGTCCTCTCTTACATACACATGATCATTCGCTTCCCTAACCAATGTGTGACTTTGTTTGCATTCCTTACAAACCCAACAATCCTCCCCTCGAACAAAGTGTCACTTGTATCTTGCCTCGAATAGTCATGCACTCATCTACTCCCGACTGTCAACGAGAGCCTACTTCTATAAAGCACTTTTAGATAGATCATTTGCTACACAAAAGCAAATGATCATGGGTATATAAGAGATGACAATTATCTCCATTGTTATGAGGTCTTTTTGGTGAAACCAAAATTAAAGCAGTGCGGGCTATGCCCAAAGCGGACAATATTATACAATTGTGGAGATACTCATGTACGAGGGGTACCATTGTCTTTAACAAGTGGTATTAGAGCCATGGAAACTTAGGTTTGTGGGAGATGAATCCTCGGAGGTCGAACAAGAGTGATTGGTGTAAGCCTAACAGTCATTACAAAATTTGTTGATAGATCTCAAGATCGAACAAAAAGTGTTCATAATGAGGAGCAGTGACATGCTCTATGCTCAGCTGACGAGCATAACATTTCTTTACTAATTATGTTTGTGCATGCTATTGTCAAGGTTGTTGGACTAGTGACACTTTAACTACAATTTCTCCTCAAGAGGTTTGTGCCTCTCTATTTGATGTTTCCCTCTATTTTTCTTGTTGGGATTTTACTCCTTTCTCGCTTCTTGTCTCTTTAGTTTCACTTGCAAATTTCTAAAATTGTTTTATTGATGTTTGTCTATATTATCTTCAAGTCGAAGTTGAATGAATGGACTCATATAAAGTATTTAAAACATTATTTGTTCCTTTGTATAAATTTTACAGTAGATAATACAGAAAATAAAATAGTGATAAAAAAATACTACATTTATAATAACATTTTTAATAACTAAAAATACAAAAAACTTGAAATCGAAGTTAATCGAGGCATCATAATTATATTATTCGCTACAAAAAATATCATATCTAAATGGTGTATTTCGGTTGATATCCTCTTCTGGACCTGAGCGGCCCAATCAAGATATGGGCTCCACAAATGAACGTGCACATTTATCGTATTGGGCCACACACAGGCACAAAATGGCTCGTATATAAACGAGCTATGGCATTGCGCGCTCCTCGCCCTAAGGATCCTGTCCTCCTTCAAACTTCCCGCTCTCAGCAGTTGGCCGACTGGTATTCTCTCATCTTGACGTTCATCTCACTTGAATCCATTCTTCTCAGTTTTTTTGCATGCTTTTAGTTTCAGAAAATCTTTAACTAGTTTATCGACTATTGTTTCCTATTCGTCTTCATTCACTGCGCGATCGATCTGTTGTCTTCGCCAAAATTGAAACGATGTCTAATAAATCAGATGCCGAACCTTTTTTTTTTTTTCCTTTTCTGTTCACTTCCTATTCATATAAGCGTTTGTTCATATTCATATGATGGATTGGAATTCTATTTTCTATGTCTAAATGCATTGTTTCTTTACTGACGCGGGTTTTTTCGCTCCAGATCTGTGATGTACTCAGTTGCTGAAGCAAATAATGCAGAATGAAGAGGAAAGATTAGGAAATGGTAAGTAACGTAATCTGGGCAAAACACCAAATCCAAAAGGCAAATTTGCCTTTTGGATTTTAACTTTATAAGAACTTCGTTGTGGATTTCAGTTCGGCTACGAACCGGCTCATCAAACTGATGTATATTTTTTAATTTTTAAAAATGTTTTGTGTAATGAAAAGTGTTTTTAAAAGATATTATTAATTTTCTACTTTTAATTATTGATTGATTGATGTAGATTAAAATTACTTGGAAACCTCTCAAACTGGTGTGATTTGAAAAAATGTTTAAGGAGTAGTAGATTGGTGAACAGTGGAAAATGTAGCATATAAGTTTTAGAAAATAATTCAGCCACAAGAACTTTAAAATGGGAAAAAACTTTTCGGGAAGATCCAGGAGGAAGCTCCTCCTGAATAGCACATAGACAAGTGGATAATTATGTAAAATTAAAAAATCATTTTGTTTAATAAAATGTGTTTCATTTTGGTTTAAAAATGTTTTGTTGATGGAAAATATGAAGTAATCTTGTTTTTACCACCATTAAATATCTGACAATTAAGAGAAAGAAATGTGAAAACAAAAAATGTTTTAGAAAAATAACGACTTGTCAAATATTTAATGGTGGTAAGGACAAGATTCCTCCGAGAGTTAAGTATTTTCCTTTGTGGATGGCATTGGATTTCCAGTGGAGTGAATTATCGAGTTTTGAATGATTTTTGAAGTGGTATTTTTACTTTTCATCATTATAAACATCATTCCAATCTCGCCCCAAATAACAAACACATATTTGGCAAAATATTTTAAAGATTGTTATCAAATTTGTCTTTCAAACTTGATTTTAAAAGTTGTGAGTGAAGGTGCTAAAAAAAAATAAATAAAAAAATTGTGATCTAAGGGCCAGTATAAATTAACATTGTTATGCACATAGATAATATTATTCACAAAATTATAATTTTAAAATAAATAGACAACTCTAACCCAACTTTAACACTAAAAAGTGTCATCTTTTTTTTTTATAATTTTAGGGACCAAAATAGAGATGAAACTCAAATTTCAATAATTAAAAGTGCATTTTGACCGAAGCATAAATATGTTGTTACTGAATTTCTATACTACAAAATTTAAAAAAGAAAATAATTCATTCAATGTTAAATATGTGTGGGTTTGCGTGTACAATTTGACTTAGTATCCATTTGGCCTAAATGGGGGGTAAATTCAAAGGACGTGGATTCAGAAACTTCCCAGCGCGGTCATAGTGCTGTTTGAGTGTGAATTTCAACAGAGCTGCAAAAACATGTTTGGAATTCCCTCCCTGTCCCTCTCGGATAAACCTTTTGCCATAAACTTTGTATATCCTCCCTGTCTTCCGCCTTTTTCCTCCTTTTTTTTTTCTTCTGATTTTAAGTAGATAAAAAAATTACTAATGTGGGATTTGATATGCAATTTAAATTTTGTTTCGTATTTTTAAATTTATTCTGCATTAAGTGACTATATATTTGACATATTTATTTTTTTAAAATATTTTTTTACTGTAAAAAGTAAAAATTTCAAAAGCAATATTTGATGTGGAGGTGTTTTTGTGTTTTAAATTTAAAATTTTAAAAGGTAAGTTTATGGTTTTATATTACAATAGATTTCATGACTTTTTTTTTTCTTTTTTTCGTTTTAGATTAACAATTGTGGGGTGGGAGATCGAACTATAAAGAATGATAATTTATCCCGAGCTATATTTGGATCCACGATATATTAGACAATTGTGTAATTTGCTTACAATTTTGAGTCAAACTATCATGCAATTTTTATTCGTTTTTATACAATTCTATTATAGAAATATGTTATTTTAAATGGATTTAAAATATATATATATATATATATCCAAATTTTATTACTTGTTATATATGTATATATATGATAAATTCAACTATGTTGTCTCCGTAAAAAAAAAGGGGAACAGAAAAAACAATACCTCTACAACCAAAATTTGTTACTCTCACTTTTTGAATAAGAAAATAGAAAACTATTGCCAATTCATGACCAACTTCCCATATCTCGAACCTGGATAAAGCCAATGAATAAGGGAACCTGCACAAAAAGAATGCTTAAGTACGTATACTTAATTTGATACTTGAATGATGATGCATAATTCTTTATTTACAGAGGTTGACCTTCTAACCGTGGTTAAGGAACAATTATGAAGTTGTGCAAATCATGATGTCTTATTGGAAAAATAGTTGTTAGTTTACGACAAATAACGTAATAGTCATCAGTTGGGTTCCTTACGAGGATGAGCGGTTCAAATCTCCATTGGTCGGCTCAGTCTTTAAGAAGTTCTTAACAACCAATAACTTAAACGTTGGCTCGACATTTAAGAAGTTCCAAGCAGCAAAGTAGTACTTTAACTTCTTCCAACTGTATTATTATGATGATTCAGATCCTTCCGACTTATAAAATATTGACTCGTTGTTGATGAAAAATCACCTTCGATATATTTTAAGACTATATGTGTGTGTGTCTATATATATATATATATATTTGAAAGTTGAAAGTTTAAATAATTTTCTTTAAAAACTGTGGTATTAAATGCTATTGCGTGGTTACTTTTTGTAACAGTGCCTGAAACCAATTTGTAAGCCCAACAAGTGGAACATAAAAAATTCTCAAAAAAAAAGGAACATAAAATTAGAATAATGGATAGAAAACTTCTTAATATGGTAAAAATAATTGCAACTTATTTAAGATTTTGTTAGGCTTAAAAAGGAAAATTGGACAAAATGTCGTACCCCCCCCCCCCCACACACATATATATTTTGAAGAATAATGTCACGTTATACTTTAGTTTTATATTTCGGTTGTTTGTACACTAGCACATTATATAGTTACTATTTTACCATTAAAGTTTTGAGATTTGGAAAATATTTTAGGATTATAATGACATTGTTTTATTGTTTTATCACGGCACGAAATCGTGGAAATAAATAATAGAATTGATATGTCATTGTCAACTTGAACTTAGTTAAACTGGTTAAGGTATTTATCATTGATAAAAAATCGTGAGTTTGAATTGCCACTTCTTATATTGTTGTATTAGAAAAACAAAAGGTATGATCCACTAGTTATTAAGTTGAACGATATATGACAATAATTGAATAAGTTGTTTTCTTGTAAAATTTTATATTTGGAATAGAATTAAAGATTGAAAAATCTCGAGATTTGGGCACTCGCTAAATTATTATCTTTTATTCATATATTCGAATTAATAATGTAATAGTCAATTATATACTTTTGAGTAGTAAATATCTTTAGTTCACATCTAGGGATAAAATTTTCTTTATATATTCATAATAAATACATAATAAATGTATACTTTTACGTCAGATTATAATATTTGATCTTTTTTACAACAGCACATTGTAATTTGATGATGTATTTATCTCGTACAAATTTCTCAATAAACAAATATTAATATGTAAACATATTCAATATCATCCTCAAATCTCCAATTACATAGTAAAAGAGAAAAAAAAAGGGTCGAGGAATTTGAAATTGGCCTGCGGTGCAATACTAAGTCAATTTATTGTTGATAGTTTGAAAGAAAATTGTGTTTCTCTCTAACACCACTAAATATTTGACAACTCGTTATTTAATTATTTTTTTTTAATCTTTACATTTGTTTTTCTCTTAATTGTCAAATATTTAACGGTATTAAAAGATAAAGTTTTGAAGCATGCAAGTTTTTTTTTTTCCATAATTTCCTCTCTCCAACGCATCAATATTTTGTTCAACTTAACCTGTAGAGGTAGATATGATTGAATTTTTCACCTCAAGTAATTTTATTTATTTTTTTAACAACACCTCAGGTAATTAATAAGTGTCTTATTATTATTTTTTTTAGGAAGGTAAGTGTCAATACTGTAATCTAATCCTGAGGTGATCGTGAGAAGTGACATTTTTCCAACTTGTAACATACCTAAGTTACAAACCACCAATAATATACTCAGAATATTTTCAAACAAAGCTAGTGATTATTAATTATTTTACATCCTTATTCCAAGTTCCAACTAGATTTTTGTTCTACTTCCTGTTACCAAAATGTGCGGCCGAGAATAATTAATTTATCATTTTTTTCTGTTATTATATTTTGCCATTTGTATTCACTTTACTTAAAAACAAAATGATTTTGAAATATCCGATCGAGAATATTTGATTTTTTTTTTTGTTCTTTTGATTTAGCCATTTGTACAAATAATTAACTATACATTAAAGAATCTTAAAAAAATTAAACGAGTGGACTTAAAATTTTCAAAGGAAGTCAGAATTATTGAATTATTTCGTTAGCAGAGGAGAAAATGGACCACTGTCTTCCGGCTTCCTACGAGATCCCTTTTTCTTTTTTAATAAATGAAAAAAAAAAACAAGAAGAGGAACTAAGGGGCAGAAATGTGAAGAATGGTCTCGTAAAACAACGGACTTTTATGGCCAATCTTCGATCCATGAGGGACCTTCACCCAGATCGATAAAGCAAAGAGACTAATACATAAGCAGTTCTATAAACTCTATACACGATTATCTACGTATCTCTACAATGATATAATATTATTCACTTTAGGTATAGATTTTATGACTTTATTTTTTGTTTCACCTAAAAATTTTCATATCAATAAATAATCTTCATCTCTTATATACCAATGATCACTCTCTTCCCTAGCATGATGTTGTTTGTATTATCGATTTATAAGGTGATTACAAACAAAGTCTCACATTGACTAGAGAAACAGATGATCATAACTAATATAAGATAGGACAATTATCTCTATGAGGTCTTTTTGGTGAAATAAAAAACAAAGGCGTGAGAGCTAAGCCCAAAACGGACAATAGCATACTATTGTAGAGATATGAGAGAGTCTCAAACTCACTCGATTATATTATCGAATTCAGAATTTAGACTATAATGTAAATATCAAACCCTATTCAAATGCAAGTTGCATCGTAAGATCAATCAAAATTTATTTGAGAGAAACGAAACACTCTCAAGGAAAAAGAAAAACCCTATTCAATGCAAGTTGCAGTCCAGGGCAGTGAAGGAGACAGAAGATCGTGAACTGAGAAATATTTGTAGTTTTCTCTTTATTTGGTCTCTCTTTTTAAAAAATGGTGAAACACGCATCGACCGTTCAATTAAAACTTGGAAGGCGCAAATTTATTTTGACCCTACAAATTTACTTTTTCCAGATTCCCCCCTCTTTGGTGGAACCGATAGCAATTTCACGTGCGGAATATTTCTCCCGATATCTTTAATTTGTTTCCCTTTTTTTTTTATTTTTCCTTTTGGTGGCTGCATGTTCATGGTTTGCCCAAACTTCCGGAGCCTTTTCGAAAATCTCCCCGCACAATTTTTAACTTTAATGCTAAATAATTAAACTATATATATTTTGGATAAAAAAGATTAAAAATTCTAATCTTTACCTTAGATGTTATTATATTAATTTTTCCATTGCATTATAAATTTTATGGAGAATGGTGCTCTGTTTCGTTGAATTACAAATTTCGTATTTGTATTTAATGTGTCGAATAAGTTCATAAACTTTACTAATCATAGTTCAATTGGTTAAGATATATATCTCCTATCAAAAGATGTCGAGTCTGAACCTCCATCTACATCTCTACCCTCAAATATTATTGTACTAAAAAAAGTCCATAAATATTAAAAATGCATGATAAGTCTTTTAACTTTTAATTTTGTGTTCAACATATTCTTAATTTATAAAATTATTAGATATCTGTTTGGGGGAAGAATACCCTGGACACGTGGAGGACTCCTATTGGTTCTCCAAGACGACTTATGAGTCATGCCCAGCTCGGACTGCCGAGATCACCGCCGTTAGCGTTGATGGATGCTAAGTGTGAGGGCCGAGGTGAACCTGGCCAAGGTCCGACCTACCGGGAAGCTCGGTAGGGGCCGATGTGAGCTGCTGTCAGCGGCGTGATTATCGGGTGTAACTGAGGGTCCCGAGATTACCGGGTGTAACCGATGGTCCCGAGATTACCGGGTGTAACCGTCGCGAGATTGGCGGGACTACCACCCATAAGTAGAGGACCTCACTCCACGATCAGGTACGATGATTTCTGACCTCGAACTAAACTAAGAATCCGACCTGTACTGACTTGATCGTCGGAGTGCTCACCTTTTTGTGCAGGTCCGCCACAGGTATTCAGATCAGTCCGGGTTCCGAGTTCGAGCTACAGTCGGAAATATACTGTTGTGCATATCCTTACATAAACAATATCAAAATTGAATTTTTTTTTCTGAAATTATAAAGTTCAGGAATATTTTCAAAATTTATGGATTTATTTGATACAAAATTAGTTATTTAATTTAATAATTTTGTTTCAAAGGAAAAAAGAAAAAGAAAAAAGAAATTATTTTTCGTCGATAAAAGGGCCCGTCATGCAGCCGGAAACCCATGAGTCGGAAATTGTAACTTGCTCATAGTCTGCTCTTTTCGAGAGCTCGAGCGAGAATCCTGACTCCTCCGCCGCTGCTTTGGCCTAAGCTTCTCTCTCTTTCTCTGCTCTTTTAATCCGGTACGCAACACTTCTGCTTTGGCTAATTTTCGCATTTTGATTCAAAAAATGACCTCGTTGAATTCAAAATTTCCCCCACCCTCGATGCTGCCTTTGGTTTCGTCTTGAAATTATCTTCTGATTTCCTTTCTTCTCTCTGGATTTGATAACAATTCGCCGTTTCTTACGCACATATTGAAGCAAACAAATTAAAACGGCTGTTTCATTTGAGATGGTTCTGTTCTTTCACACGAACGCGAATTGATTTGGTTTGATTTGATTTGATCATCGTGTTTTTAATAGACCTAACCATAAATTGCTGATTTCCCTTCCAACTGCAGCAATTCGAGCATTCTTTGACGTTATTGGAGAGATGGGAGAAGCTCATGGTGCGTGTACCATCGGTGTGCCGCGTGCTAGGTTGAACAAAGTTGTTTTAGCTTATAGCGGTGGATTGGACACTTCGGTTATCGTTCCATGGTTGAGGTTGGTGTTCTAATTTATTTTTTCCATAGACACTCAAGTACTGTGATGGATGGCCATAATTTTTGTATCTCTGACCCATTTGTTTTCCACAGCTCTGCTACATGCATATGCATATAGTCCCCTTCCCAATTTAAAATCCTCATGACGATATTATGTTATTTTGACATTTTTATCTTTTTCCCTGTAGGGAGAAATATGGGTGTGAGGTGGTTTGCTTCACTGCTGATGTTGGGCAAGTACGTTTTTTGATCTCTCTGCATCCATGGCGACATAATTGGTTTATTCTTTCTGTAGATTTGAATATTTGGTCCCACTTTGTTGGCTTATTAAGAATGCAAAATTTATGCAGGGAGTGATGGAATTGGATGGTCTGGAAGCAAAGGCGAAGGCAAGTGGAGCCTGTCAACTTGTGGTGAAAGACCTGAGGGATGAATTCGTGAAAGACTACGTGTTCCCTTGCTTGCGAGCTGGTGCAATTTATGAGAGGAAATACTTGCTTGGAACCTCCATGGCCCGCCCTGTTATTGCCAAGGTTAGATCTTACTTGTTATCTCTTCTATTGAAGCTCTTAGCAGTACAGAGACCAATAGTTTTGAAAATTTACTAGCCCCTTTCTCTGGGTCAGCAGCTGTATTCTTTTAGTAATATTTGACTTGGTTGGTCTCTTTAGTCCGCGTCTTGAAGAGTTAATAATAGGGGTTATGGTGATGTTTTTTTGTAGGCCATGGTGGATGTTGCCAAAGAAGTTGGAGCTGATGCTGTTGCTCATGGTTGCACAGGGAAAGGAAATGATCAGGTCTGCTTTGATTGCCATAGCTTTTTGATTTTCTTTGAATATTCCTAAAGAGAATCTCATCATTTTTTGCTTTTTCCGTGCAGGTACGGTTTGAACTCACATTCTTTGCTCTGAACCCCAAACTACGTGTTGTTGCTCCTTGGAGAGAATGGGATATTACTGGCAGAGAAGATGCCATTGAATATGCCAAGAAGCACAACGTGCCCGTCCCCGTCACGAAGAAATCGATATACAGTCGAGACCGGAACATCTGGCACCTAAGTCACGAGGTAATTGTCTGCTTGAAGTGTATTGTTTCTTACTACAGATTAAATTAAGCTGTAGTTTTGGTGCTGAAATTTAATTGTTGTACGATTGTGATCATTTTCTTTTGGCTTTTACGAGTGGTAGGCGTGAGTTTTAACTGACTGCATTCTACCAGCCCTGACCTGGCTTTTCTGGTTTGAGACTTGTGTGCTGTATTCATCTCTGTATTTCATGTGACTTAAGGGTGACGTTTTGGAAGATCCAGCAAATGAGCCAAAGAAGGACATGTATATGCTGTCCGTTGATCCCGAGGATGCGCCGAACCAACCCGAGTAAATTTCCTCTGTTTTCCTTCATTCATTTCCTATGCATTTCTGCAGCTCAATTCTTAAGTGTTTGTTGTTTACTGCAGATATGTTGAGATTGATTTTGTCTCGGGACTTCCTGTTGCTGTCAATGGGAAAGAGCTTGAACCAGCTTCTCTTCTCGACAAGCTTAACGAGGTCGGCGGGAAACACGGCATAGGCCGAGTTGACATGGTCGAGAATCGCCTCGTTGGCATGAAAAGCCGAGGCGTGTACGAAACTCCCGGAGGAACCATCCTATTCACTGCTGCACGCGAGCTTGAGTCCTTAACGCTCGACCGAGAGACCATACAAGTCAAGGACTCACTCGCCCTCAAATATGCCGAGCTGGTGTATGCAGGGCGATGGTTCGACCCACTCCGTGAAGCAATGGACGGATTCATGGAGAAGATAACCGCAACAACCACTGGGACAGTCACACTCAAACTGTACAAGGGCTCGGTGACCGTGACCGGGCGCAAGAGCCCAAACAGCCTCTACAGGCAAGACATCTCTTCATTTGAGAATGGGGAAGTGTACGACCAAGCTGATGCTGCTGGATTCATCCATCTCTACGGCCTCCCAACCAGAGTCCGAGCCATGCTTGAACAAGGAATCTGAGAAAAGCAGTTAATTTCTTCAACTGCAAGACTGAATAAAACGGCTGGGACATGGTAATTTGCGTGGCTTGGGTGTGGCTAGTTTTAACTTTTAATCAAAAATTTGTAACCCAGTTTGAGTTTAGTTATTGTCAATGTTTAATTGGTGCCCCCGCAGTTGAAAGAAGAATCTTTCGTATTTTCACCGTAAGGAAATGAATGACAATTGTCAAATAATTACCGTGGTCTGCTATTGCTTTCCAATGCTTTATGATATTTTTCAAAAAGCAAGGCTAGATTTGGGTCACCACTCAACTTGGCTGCTGAATTGTTACTGTACTGCACTGTGCCCTCTGTGTCCTAATTTAATTCGGATTCCGAATCTCCACGCCCTTTTCTTTGTTATTTTGCGGCCAAAAAGCTAAAACAAAAAAGAATTACTTGACTAGATTCAGTTCAGGCCTTGAAAAGTTTAATGCTTTAATTGCATAGTAGAAACTAAAAAGAACACGTGGCGATGTGATTTTACATTAATCGCATTTTTTTCTTCGGAATTATTAACTTGAGATTATAATATTTGGTAACATAGATTACGGGTTTTGTCGTAAACGGAATCACGTTGTCTTAATTTGATTTGACCACGAGCATTTCTTTGATTATTCCATTTGATTTGGGCAGGAATTGTTTATTTTTAAATTATATTTCGGATTTCGCAAACTTCGTTCTTGCTTCTTGGTTTTTGAATTTCACATTGGTTTTGAAAAGGTTGATTGAAATAAGGAAGTTCAGCTTTTAAACGTCTTTCCGTGTAAAATATGTGTGAACTGACATTTTTCTCCTCCTCCATAAAAGAATCATTTTTCCTGGAAATGATTGTCAGGTTTGGTAAGGAATCTGTAAAATTTTAAATCAATCTTCTTTTTTTGTTGATGATAATAATATTTTGAATATTAACTATGGAGAACCGTTTTAATTCTCTTCTCTCCATTTTTTATAGGTTAGCCATTCCATAATATCTGTATAAAATATTTTTTTAGAGTAAAACAACAAATGTGCTTGGTAGTTTTTTTTTTTCCTAATTTAAAAAACATCTAAATAAGTGTAAATGCATTTGTAAATCATTTTATTTCAATTATTTCTTCTTAAAAGCTGGAAGATTGAAGTGGAAATTAGTTTTTAATAAATTAAAATGTTCAAAATTATACTATAAACCGTAGGCAATAGAATTGATTTTTATCCCCGTCACACACAACTATAAATTGGAAACAAGAAAGTAAGAAATTAGATGTTTTGTTAGCTATTAACACCACATGAGTACGGTACTAACCCACGCAACATTATTCGTTTCTCTTTTTTCTAGAGCTAGGTACCTGTTAATACAAGCAAGATTATTGAGAGATCTATTTCATTAGTTTTCTTCCCTAACTTTTATCCTTCAACGTCAATTTACGACTATTATACTATTTTTGTCGTAAACGTTTATTCTTATATTTGAGCATTTTACTACTCCACTATAAATTTCTTCTACTCTTAACTCCACTATAATTTAGTTGCAAATACATGAATGGAGAGAAAATTTGAACCCAAAAATTTCAGGTCGGCCCACCTTTTTTTGTTATTTAATATGTAAAAAAATGGGAAAAAAAAGTCCCCGTAAGCCCACAGTCAAATGTAGGTCCACAGAAATGGCAATTGGGCACCACAATGGAAGAACAGAATGCAGGAACACTTGAACAGCTAATGCGGTTGCCAGCTATTAAACAATTAACCCTAGGTGCCACGGTGGAAGGCCAATTTTATTTTATTTTTCAAATTAATAATTTTGATAGAACTGAAAGTGACAAAAAAAAGGGAAAATACAAAAAAAGGTGGAGTGGTCGTCGTAGTTTTGCATTATAAAAAAATAATTAAAATGGTCTGTCGAATAGGGAAGAAGGAAGGAAAATAAATAATAATAATTATTATTATTATTTATATTATTAAATTTCGTGGGTTTTTGCTGCCGCCCGGCTGTGGACCATTCCACCAAATTTCCGTCCGCAATTTGCATCGTGCTGAGTCGGACAGAATCAATCGCCACCATCGCTCTGTACCATTGGCTGCAGCTGCAGATACCTTCTCAACTTTTTCTTCCTCCATTTTTTAAAGTGACCCTTGTATTTTGCCTTTTTTGACCAAAAACTTTGAATTCTATTTTTTTTCCCCACCAGCTAATATGTAATCTGCATCTAATTTCGTGTGATTACTTTTTAATCTATATATCTTTATGTTTCTGTGTTTTTGTTTAATTTTATTTTACATTTTAGGTCTACTATTAATTAATATAATATTACTACTTTCGCTTTTGTTGTCTCTCTGCTGGTAGTTATAGTTGGAAAGGAATTACGTGATTGTTTATATTGGGGCATCTATGAGTTGAGAATCTCAAATCCATACGATATATAAATAAAATTGGTGGTGGTATGAATAAATACATTAAATATTGTTCGACAACAGTGTTTGTTATATTTTGTAGAACAAAAAATAAATTGTCATGTGAGAATATTGATTTATTAATTTCAAAGATACTGCAGATTGAATATATTTGTTGCTTTCAATCATTCGTTGAAAAAATAGTATGTAACTTTTTATAGTCCAATTAATATAGCAAGAAAAACAACGTGATAAGGTGCTATATAGGGAATCTTTTTGTTTTTTTTTTTAATATTTGACCATAAATAACAAAAATAATCTTTGTTTTTTGTGCGGGAGTAAATAATGGGATTCATTTTCAAGAAAGTGATGCTTTTAATTCGTTGTAATAATTTTCATTTATGGATTCATATATCCAGCTTTTTTAAATTTGAACTATAATAACTATTTTTTCTTACAAGGTTGAGTCTTTGATTAATTTATAAATCTTTATATGATTTTCTTTATTTTAATTTAATATTTTATGTCAACTACTATGAATATAAAATTGCTACTTTTTATTTTTGTTGCCTCCCTAACTTCAAAAGGTGACTGTGATTTTAGTTAGTGAAGGAACTGTGTGATATTTATATTTGAGCATTTTTGAAATGAGAATCTCAAATATATGCATAGACCAATGAAATCGATGATGGTGTGTATAAATATATATTTTAGATTGATGTTTGAGAAGAAAAATTAAATATCGTTTGATAAGAATATTGGTGCATTTTGTAGAAAAATATTGTTATATAAGAATACTGGTACCTCCATTTTGAAGATATGCATGATGAATATATTCATTGCTTTCAATTATTCGTAGAAAATTAAAGTGATATATACAATGGACCATTTTGTGTTGATATTTTACTTCATAGTTGACTTAAATAGGAAAAAAAATCAAGGTTTTATAATGATGAAGGAGATAACGTGATTCACCCTCTAAAAACTGGTTTGTTTTGATAGGTTAAATTGATTTTATTCACGATTAATATATATAAATTATCAAAAATTTGAATTTGATAGGGGTGAAGTTTAGCGTTCCACGTGACTCTTTTACCAAAAAAAAAAAAAAACATGTGTCCACATACCAAGGATCAAATGAGGTAGGAAAAGTTACTTTTGACCGACTAATAGAAGCTTAACTCGATATATCGACCTAACAACACAGATGACGCCGAATTAAAACCTCTTCGACATTAGAGTTCAATAATTATAAGAAAAATATTTATCAATGCTCTCCTACAAAAAGCGAGGCTCATTCCTCACAAAAATATACAAAAATAACACACATTTACTCAGTTTGGCTCGACACACCAGCTTAGACTCAGTATTAACATAAGATTCTTGCATTTCATGATCACCTTGGCTTATTGAACTCCCATCTCATATCATGAACTCGCATCTCATATCATTAGAGTCAACCCGTCACATCAATTAGAATATTACACCAACATAATTCATATTAATTTTATTTATTTTTATTTAAAAAATATATAAAATTATAAAAAAAAATGAGGGATATTTGGCCTACAAAAAAGTGATTAATGTCCTGGCAAAATTATTATGTTCGGGTTTGACTATGTGGAAAATCCATTCATTTGAACACAATAATATGCATATCCTACTCATATATCAAATAATTCACCAAACCCTCAACTTATATATCAACAACCTCAAGTAACTAGAGTGGGTTGAAGAACTTGGAAAAACTAGAGTAGTTTGGAAACTTGTTTGCCGAGGAGATTTTCGAAAATGAAACACAGTTGATAATCGATGAAATAAAAGAAAAATTAGAAATAGAACGCAATCAAACGATTCACTTTCACCATGCGAAACTCTAATGAAGTTGTGAACACCTTAACCAGTAAGTATATCATTTCATATGTTTAGTTTATTTTATGTTTATGAATAGAGGAATATAATTATATCTATTCAATTAACGAGAAATATCATTTTCAGTTTTCATTAGTGTAATAGTACATACAGAGAGAAATCACTTCTTCGAAATTTGTGTAATTACATCCCTCCTTGAACTCTTAGAACTTTAGCTAACAATCTTCATTTCCAAGAAGAACAACCTTACTAAACTGTTTCTTTTTATGCCCTTTTGTTTGTAGGAATTTTCCTTCATCCTCTATGCAGTAGAGCCATCTCCATCTCGATTTTATAGGAGACAATAAAATGATTAAACAAAATATACATAAACATATTTCAATCTGTTAAAATATCATTAATTTATTTAAAATATTTTAGATTCAAATCTACCGATGTTGAATTATAGTTAAAAAAAACTACATATATAATATTAGACTCATAGTGCTTGATATGAGAATGTTTAAATATTTTCATTTGATGTTGATTTGAGTTGAGCTAAGTAGTCATGCACTAAGTACTTTTTTTCTCTAATAAATTAATGGGAGGTTGGTTTAAATTATATTCTATTTAGTGTAATATCTAAAAGAAAGACCAACATTTTGACATAATCTCTTTTTAGGCAATGAATTTAGACGTGTTTAAATTAAGAAAAGATAAAAGATATAAGACGGCTTAGTGAAAAAAATTTGGAAACGAGGGGCAGTCAGCAAAGATGGCCCGTATTTATCTATTTTTATACAGCAATATTGTGGAGAATTTGTTGACTAATAAGAACTTTATAATATCTAAAAAAAAATGTAATGAAGCGGGCAAAATTACCAGTCCATTCATTTTCAACGGATAAATTAAATTATATAGTTCAGCGCAGCCGCAAGTTGTGGATTCGGTTTCCAAATTGCAAGTATTTATTTATTTATTTTAAATTTTATTTTTTCTGCTTGTTTTTAAAAAATAAATCATTTACTTCTGGATTTAAAATGAGGAGCTGTTCTTTTTAATAAATATTTAAATGATTTAGGATGGATGTTCGTTTTGTTATTTTTAATTTTATTTTTTCAAATTGCATTATTAAGAGAAAACATTCATACTAAGATATTGTGTACTAATTTGAAATGAAAACGAGTTGACGAATGGAGGTATTTAATCCTACCTGTTTTTTCATAAGTTAATTATATGCACTAACAGAATTTTAAGTTTTGATCAAGATTCGAAAAATTGAAGTTTTGCTGGTAACTACATTTATTTTGAAAAATCATAGAAAGTTTCTCGTGATAATATCAACTTTCTTCACAACTACACAGGTTCGAAATCCTCCACACATTTGCAAGCAAATGTGGACTCTCTCTTCCATACACTTATCAACGGTGGGTGGTATGGCCCAATTTTAAAACCACATATAATATTATTGGACTTATTCGTTAATAGATTAATTATTTTCGTTAGTTTTTTTTACAACATGTAGGGGTGGAGATCGAACTCACGATCTCTTGGTTTGAGATATATGTCATTTATTGTGTAGCTATGCTCGCTTTGACAATTATTTATGGTAGTTGATAACATGTTCTCGTCAAGTGTATATATTAACATGGGTTATATTTGAAAATATACCTGGTGAGTTATATGAAAAAATCTCCAATACAATAATATATGAGATTTGATAAATATTCGAAATATTGACGTATTTGCAGAAAGTGATATTTTTATTGGAAAATATTTGAATGTTGTTCTCAATTTTTTGACGATATCCACTTTAATTCATACTTTATGGGCTTGCTCTCCACACATTTCATGGGAACATATGGTCTCTCTTTCTCACGTACATTTGTTTTGATGTTGAGATTTCAATTCATTAGTTATTTGTGTAGTTGATAACAAGTCACTTATTTATGCCTATTAACTTCATTAAGTTAAATAACAAAAAGTATATAATGAGATCAGGTGAGAGTCATGCATGTCAACATTTTCAAGATATAAATAAAACATAAGGATAGATGTAATTAAAAGTAATATTATTTACTGTATAGATAAAATTTGCAAATAATAATACCCAATACCCCTGACAATAGGGGTAGAAAAATATATTTTTACCTAAAACAAACAATAAATGTATAACAATATTGGAACGCCTCAGTAAATTCACGCTCTTGCTTAGAATTATAGTCTATAGTAATTTTGGATTGAGTAAATGATATATTAATCATGTATCGTCAAATAATATCTCTTGTTATCTACAATTATTTTTTTAAAAAATATACTACATTGTTTTTTAATCACATTAATTGATTTGGAGATGGTAAATTACAACTATTGTCCATCAATGAATTGGTATATCAACTTGCATTTTTAAATGGTAAAATCACAAAATAATGTTATGAGAAGTTAAATCATTCACCGTTCCTTTTTTTGTTTGGAGAAAAAATCATTCAATATTCTTATAATCTGAAAAATAAAACAAAATAGACTACCTAATGCCTATGTACTTAACCGTATACATATTCATTTCTTGAGACCTGGACTTCTTTTAATTAACGATGTATATACAAGGAATAATCTAGTAATTTTTGTACTCCCTCCTATAATAGATGGGGAGGAAACAACAATGCATCAATTCGAACACAAGACATCCCACTTTGATATTATCTTAAAGGATGAATAAAGTACCATTCAACCAAAAAGTTTAAATTGATAGGTTGGGTAAATTTAATTCATATAATGGATATCTAACACGATTGTTTGGAGGTAATTAATCTTCTGAGAGGGCAAACGACTCGTGAAATGAATATTACTGAGATGAAGAGGCTCCTGATGCGCCTCACAAGGTTTCAAGAAGACAAGATTTAGCCGTGTAAAAAGAGATTTGAATTAGGCTGACCTTTTGGCAAAAATTCCTTTTACTTTTCCATTCGTCAGTTTTGTGGGATTCTAATTTTCCTCTGTGGCTTCACAAAGTGTCGGCTGGTTTCTGAAGGCTAGTTTTTCTGTTTATCTTAAAAAAAAAAAAGAAGAAGAAGAAGAAGAAAATTTCACCATTTATCAGATAGTGGGCTTTGCCTCCGATTTACTCAAAAGCCCATGTCATCCCTTAGATTAGTTTGGGCTATAGAAGCCCATCTCCTATAATGGGCTTTGTGATCTGTATCGGCCCAGAGGGTACCACCGGGCGGTAACAGTGGGACGGGGGCAACGTCACTTCCAGCCGTGAAATATATAGGCGAGGCAGTCCCAAAACCCCCGAAAACCTAAAACCTTTTCCCGCAACCGCTCGCCTTTCAAAGCCATAGAAGAGAAACTGAGAACGCTTCCGTCATAGTTTCTCTCTGGTTTTGGTCCCATGACTTCGACGTATCTTCTGTATGAATCTGCTTCTGGTTATGCTCTGTTTCACGCCCATGGCCTCGACGAAATTGGGCAGAACACTGAAGCCGTTCGGAGCTCTGTCTCCGACCTCAACCGCTTCGGCAAGGTCGTGAAGCTTGCTGCTTTCCATCCCTTCGAGTCGGCTCTCGATGCACTCAAGCAGTGCAACTCGGTGTCGGAAGGTAGTTCACTCCTGAACTCCATCTTCTATGCAATCATTTGACTATCAGTTGTTTCAGGGATCTCGGTAGGAAGATTTGCACATTTTTCACCATCTGAACTCGGGAAATCTTTCTTTAGTTCGTTGAGTAGTTACTTTCTAGCATCATCCGTTGTTGTTTTGGCTCATTTTTTAGGACACGACTTGCCTGTTTCTTCTGCTATTCGTTTGAAGCTAACTGTGGTGTATTTCCGTGTTCTACCTGATAGCAATGTGATGTTTCTTGTGTATGTTAGCCCACAATTTTGTTATTCTCTTATTAGTTTTCTTGTTCTGGCATGTCATGTTTGAAATTTCGATCCGGTTGTGTCAGGGGTTTTGCAACTCGCATTTCCACGTTTCAGACGATGTTTTGTACATGTTTATAAAATGACTGTAAAAGATTTATAAACTGTATTTCTCGCAGCATTATTGAGCAACCTAACCTTGTGACTAAGCTAATGGTGGAAATGCAATAGCAATCATAAGCTTCTTGTTAGTTTGAGTTGTTTCCTGGAATTCAATGGTTCTTGGTTTATCCAATATTTTACGATCCTGCTGTTTGGATCTTGAAGTTCTGTTGCAATTAACCTATTGATAAATGTCAGGGCTCATGACTGATGAGTTGAGGAGTTTCCTGGAAATTAATCTTCCAAAAGTTAAGGAGGGTAAAAAGGCCAAGTTCGTTTTGGGACTAGCTGAACCCAAGATTGGGTCAAACATCTTTGAAGAGACTAAAATCCCATGTCAGAGTAATGAGTTTGTTCTGGAGCTGCTTCGGGGTGTGCGGCTACACTTTGACAAATTTATCAAGGATCTGAAGGTTAGCCTGTTCTTCATTTTCCACTTTTGCTTTTAGTAGTATCAATAGTTTCTCAGATATGTTACATTCTTACAAACTACTGTTATCCATGTTAATATTTTTTGTATCTACAGTCAGGAGATTTGGAGAAAGCCCAACTTGGTCTAGGGCACAGTTACAGTCGAGCCAAGGTCAAGTTCAATGTTAACCGTGTTGATAACATGGTCATTCAAGCAATCTTCCTCCTTGACACTCTCGACAAGGACATTAATTCCTTCTCCATGAGAGTCAGGTATTTGATTGCAAAAAAAAGCATGAGTTTTTGACGAACTTTACAATTTTGAAAGAAGTGGGTTACTGCTTTTATCATTTTTTAAGATGGAGATGGTGTTGTGGATGCTTATTTATAGATTTAGAAGTTTTATTTTCTTTAGAAAATCACGAGTGTTTTTAATTAATTTTCTCATGTTTACTTTATGCAGAGAGTGGTACTCATGGCACTTCCCTGAGCTGGTGAAGATTGTCAGTGACAATTATCTTTATGCCAAAGTTGCTAAATTTATTGAGGACAAATCAAAGCTGGCAGAAGACAAAATCCCTGGCTTAACTGACATAATTGGTGACGAGGATAAAGCAAAGGAGATTGTTGAAGCAGCCAAAGCCTCCATGGGTAGATCTCTGACTTGTCCTTTTTTTTTAAAAATAATTTCTTACTCGTTTAATCACCTAATTTAATAACTATGTTACAGGCCAGGATTTGTCTCCTATTGACTTGATTAATGTCCAGCAATTCGCACAGAGGGTAATGGATCTATCTGAATACAGGAAAAAACTTTTTGATTATCTAGTGGCTAAAATGAATGATATTGCACCCAATTTGGCCTCTTTGATTGGTGAAGTTGTTGGGGCCCGTCTAATTTCCCATGCTGGTAGTCTAACAAATTTGGCCAAGTGCCCTTCTTCCACCCTTCAGATACTTGGGGCAGAGAAAGCACTCTTCAGGTTTGTATCTGTTGTATTTTGTTGACAGGATGACGTTTTTTTTTCTGTGATCCTGCATCAATTTATGATATTTTGCATCCGTTTCAAAATATTAAAAATTGTTTCCTCTCAAAGATACTGATTTCCATGGGTTCAAATTTAGAAATGTTTTCTACTTAAAGCTAAATCCAGCTCATAACCACTTAATTCTTCAACACTATTTAAAGTATATTCTTGCAACGAAAGTACTATTACCATGGAAATCTGTGTTATTGAAACCAGATCTAATACCTTCATATTTTTTCTATTCAGGGCTTTGAAAACAAAAGGAAACACGCCTAAATATGGTCTCATCTTTCATTCATCTTTCATTGGGCGAGCATCTGCACGCAATAAAGGCCGTATGGCTCGTTACCTTGCGAACAAGTGCTCTATTGCATCACGTATTGATTGCTTTGCAGGTAATGTTATGTAGCCACCCTTTGTATGGTTTTCTTTATAATAAAATTGGCTTTTTCTATTAAAAAATTATAGTTAGCAGTTGCTGATCTGATTTATAATTTTGTATTCCAAATTCAGAGACGAGTACCACAACCTTTGGTGAGAAACTTCGTGAGCAAGTTGAAGAGCGCCTTGACTTTTATGACAAGGGAATAGCACCTCGTAAAAACATTGATGTTATGAAAGCTGCAATTGAAAGTGCCGATAGCAAAGGTACTTGAAATGTTATGTTGGTGATATATGCCATGAAAATGGTTGCATTTGATTGGGTTATGGCACTTAGTGTGGCTATTTCACTATATTTCTCACTCTTCCAAGCTGACTTCTATTATTTCTGCAAGATGCTGGAGTTCTGTTTCCATCATATTTGCCTCCCTTTATATTTTATTCCGTTTGGTTGATGTCTTGACAGCAACTGACATGGACATAGAAGAGCCAAATGACGCTTCGGGGAAAAAGAGCAAGAAAAAGAAATCAAAAGCTAATGCAAACGGTGAACTTGAGGACAGGCCAAGTGCTACTGCAAATGGTGACACCGACGATGTGAAATCAGAAAAGAAGAAAAAGAAGGAGAAGCGAAAGTTGGAACGGGAACTAGAGGAGCAGCAGCAGCAGCAGCAGCACACAAATGGAGTAAATGGCGAGGAAGAATCGGGCAAGAAGAAGAAGAAAAAGAAGAGCAAGGATGAAAATAAGGAGGATCACGTAGCTGCAGAAGATGGTAAGAAGAAAAAGAAGAAGAAGTCGAAAACTGAAGATGCCGAATAGCTTTTCAAACCCACAGTGACATGGAGGCGGACAGTTGATTTATAGGTAGACATGCTTTTGTTGCTATTACATATTCTAGCTGTAGAAATGTCCCTTGTGGCTCTTTTTGGTCTCCAATCAGTAAACTTATGCCCTTTTTGTCTTAATATCTGAATTGACTTCCAGTGGATGAAATGTATTCTACTCTAATTTTGTTGGAGTTGTTTTCTTTAAGAATTTAAGATTCTGGTAGATGAAGTTCCCTCGTTTGGCTCTAAGCCGCCTCCCTTATTGCTCTGAGATTCGCCAAAATCTTGCCTTAAGCTATAATATATGCCCTTGATTTGATACTATCTGAAGCAATTTCAATCCTTGCTAGTTGATAGATAGATGTTGTAGAAAGGGGAAGGGGCACGGGAGTAATTTTGCTGAATCTCTGGGACCAAAAGAATATTAGTTAATTTTTGAGAAAGATTGATGTAGAGGAAAAGATGGGATCTTGGGGTGTGTAATGTTTTAGTAATATTTCCTTCTTGCTTTGTTTGTGAGGAGAGGCAATGAGCTCTTGAATTCATGCTTAAATGGAGAATATAATAGAAGAGGAGGGGCAGTAATAAAACGATTTAGTGTAGAAACAATCTATTTGCACGCATACCGACTTTCAATGGTATAGTAACCCTTTTTTTTTAAAAAAAAATAAAAAATAAAAAATAAAAAGAAAGTACTGTAACCCTCTTTTTTCAAGAACACAACTCTTTGAAAACCATCAAAATACTATGTCTTTTAAAATCATCCCGTGTATAAATCCGCGAAGGATGATATACTTTTAGATGGTTCTTTTTATAATATTACATAATAAAAAGAGGTGAGAGTTGCCAATATAAACCTAACTTAGCGGTAATAAAGAAGGGATGGACACCAATGTCATTTTAACAAAGTCGAAGGGCAAAAGGGGAATGGGGGAGTATAACTTGGTATATGCAGGCCGCCGCTGGAGTTTCAAAAGTTGGAGGGTTCGAAAGAGAGAGAGAGGTTCTCGGTCGCAGCTGTAGCTTAAATCTCGTAAACCTCATTGGAGGCTCCGCAAGAAGAGAGTGTAGAAGAAGAGACCGCCATGGCCAGTAGTTCAGCGGCAACTACCTTACAAGATGTCTCCTCCATTGATCTCATGTCCGAGCTCCTCCGTCGCATGAAATGCGCTTCCAAGTCCGACAAGCGTCTCGTTCTCATTGGTAATTTTCTTCCTCATACGTTTATGCATTTTCATGTCAGCCTTCAGGAATTTGTCGTTCTTCTTTCTTTCATGTTCTGGTATTTCTTACTCGATAGAATTCCATCTTAGATCCGCGACTTCCTGCTCTTTGCGACGCAAAGTTGTCGTGCTCTATCGATAGTTTGAAACTTTGGCGTGCCCTGCCTAGGATCTTTTTCTCGTAGATTGGCATTACGAGGCAGTATTGTAAGGTCGCTTATTCTATTCTCTATTAGATCCGAGGTGGAGGTGCAATGGTTGTATAGGGACGATGATTAGACTTATCGAACAGTATCCATGATTTCTGCATTATTCGTACTCGAACTCTCGTTACATAAATCGACGGATTCCCATGTTTGTGACCATATCTGGTGTCTTACCTTTGTATATTCCCGATGCCATAGTGCTCAAGCTGAATATTCCACGAATTGATAAATTTGTCGATGAATAGTTCACATGGTTGAAATGAGTTCCCCATTTTCCGTCCACTATGCTGTAGATGAGTAAAATGGCCAAAGGGAAGGAGAGAAGCAAAATGTAATTAGTTTTATGCGTATAATTTCAACATTAAGTTCTCATTTTGAATGCTATTTAATGGAATCCAAATTTTTGTGGCCGTTGTATGATATTGAGATCTCATGCATTTTAGTTGATTTTTGTTCGTCTTTAAGATTGTCTTTTGTTCCACAGGTCCACCTGGATCAGGAAAAGGCACCCAATCTCCAATCATCAAGGATGATTACTGCTTGTGTCACTTGGCCACTGGTGATATGTTAAGAGCTGCAGTTGCTGCTAAAACTCCATTAGGTGTTAAGGCTAAGGAGGCTATGGATAAGGTATTTTTGTTTTATTATTTTTACTATGTTGCCTGCTACAAAATTTTATATTACAGTCATCTTGTTTCTTACTAATAGTTTTTTTATTTTCAGGGTGAACTTGTGTCTGATGACTTGGTTGTTGGCATCATAGATGAAGCAGTGAGAAAGCCTTCATGTCAGAAAGGTTTCATTCTTGATGGATTTCCAAGAACAGTGGTCCAAGCACAGAAGGTATCACATCCTTCTCTTGTTTTTGTCCTTTGTACTTTTTGCAATGAAATGCTTCTTGAATTTTTCTGTTCACCCAATTTCTTAACTGCAGCTGGATGAGATGCTTGAAAAGAAGGGTGTTAAAATTGATAAGGTGCTTAATTTTTCCATTGATGATTCAATCTTGGAGGAGAGGATTACAGGGCGATGGATACACCCATCCAGCGGAAGGTCTTACCACACAACATTTGCTCCTCCAAAGGTCGCTGGTGTTGATGATGTAAGACAGCTATCTTATTTGACCTATCCTCTTTCTGGTTTTATAACATATTATTTTTGATTGCTGAAATTTTCAATCGAGAAATCCCTGTTTTCTACTTCTAACAATGTCTTACCTCCTTTATCTTTTCCCTTTTGTTGGTCTTATTTTCATATTTGAAGCAATGGCTAAGCGCGGAGTATTTAAGTGCCGCCTTAAAGGAGAAACTGTTATTTGTTGTCTCCCGAGAGGGAAGCTTAACATTTTGGTTAAAATTTAAATTAAAACTCACAGGATAGAACATTGATAGCTCCCTACTAAAATTTCATATTTCCGAACCCCGCCAACAACTTATTACCAAACTTTTGTCTGATTCCAAGGTCACTGGAGAACCTTTGATTCAACGTAAGGACGATACTGCAGCGGTTCTCAAATCACGGCTGGAGGCTTTCCACAAGCAAACTAAGCCAGTACGCATGCTTTGCACAATCCTTTTCTTAGCATATTTATGGTAGCACATCTCTTTGTACAACTCTGTAATGCAAATGGAATTTGTTTGTTCTCATAGGTAATTGACTACTATTCCAAGAAGAAAATTGTTGCAGATCTCCAAGCAGAGAAGCCTCCCAAACAGGTAACAGAAGAGATTCAGAAAGTGCTCTCATCCTAGAAACACGTCTGTTAGCTCAACAATGGCTTATTTTCACAGAAAACCATTGTTTACCCTTTTTGTTTACTGATGTTATATGGTCGAATCTGCCGACTCTATGATATAACTTCATTTGTTTTACAAACCAAAGTTACCCGACTGCTATCAACTTCTGATTACAGAATGAACTAATACTACTACAAAATAAGAATGATCATTGGAATCTAATCACTTTCTTTGCAGATTTCTTTGGCTAGTACATAAACTATGTGTGTTGTTGGAATCTCTTTTTGAACTAGTTGCAAACAAAAAATCATGTTCTTGGCCCCACTGGAATTTTGCATAGCCCTTAGAATAGATGATGCTTTCAAGCTGATTCCTCCCCACTTGGCCTTTGTTGCGTTTCACTTAGTGCAGTCACTGTTCATCGCCAACTGTATTCCTGTTCACCCAATCTGCATCGTGGCTTTGGTTGGGAACCATTGGGTCAGGGGCAATTTTGCAATACAAAAAAATTATGCTACAGCCACTTATTTTCAGTCGTATTATCAAAATTACAAGTACCATGGAGGAAAAAATAGTATTATAATAGTATTGGTAGTATCAAAAGTTCTATCCGGTGGGAAATGCTTCTCCCCTTTTTCTTTTTGTGGGGTTAAACCCCTTCAATATTTCAACATGAGAAATGGTGGTTGATGAATTGGAGCTATAACAAATGGTTGTTGATGACAAGCCTTATTAGAATTTTTATGGCATTTTAGTGGTGTTCATGGATTAAAATGCAGTCGACATGACTTTTAGGCAAATAAAAAGTGGTTTTAGATTAGTTAAAGTTGCTGTCCAATCTTCTCACTCAAGTTTTTTAGAGAGAGAATTTTATCAAGTATTTGACCATTTTAACCCTAATATTATGAAAACAATCGAGAACCAACTAACCCATGAAACGAGACGTGTCGAATTTAACTCTTAAAAAGTGTTATTGAGAAACAGGAAATGCTTATATAAGAAGTTGTCAAGAGTAGTAGTTACAAGAAACTGTTATGCTGAAAAATCAATAAATCATTCCAAAAAAATACTGATTGGCTCATTTTAAGCGCGTCATTTACATAATTTTGAGAAGAAATGGTTTAGTGCAGCGATTACAGCTCTCTTCTTCAGCGTGCTATAGAGAATTCCATCCATCGGAAATGACTACCATTAATCTACATGACAATACATAATAAACATATAAATTATAAAATTGAAAAGAGAGGAATTTTAGGACTAAAATGTTGCAGGAGCTTCCCCCCGAAGAGAAAGCCCTCCAAAAATAGGCGTATGCCGCTGTGAGCGGCGAGCACACGGTATTCTTTAGTAAAAGGCGAAAGAATAGTTCGCTTTGTGTTCACCGCACGGCTCCGTACTTTGAACAATGATTGGATGCGCCTTTTATAGGAGTTTGTTCTTTCGGCATCTTAAAGATCTTTCGATGTGGGATAGTTCCCTATTTCACATTTCACATACTCTCGCTCCTTTGACGAAGGCGCCGTAGTATGGTTTTCATATTCTAACTTGTGATGATGTTATTCTAAATTACACTTGAATGAGCCCTTATTTGAATTTTTCTTGAGCCAAAGAAGTTTCCTTTTAAAGCAGTACAACATAGTTTAATTATCATTTCTTTCTTAACAGGTAAAAATAGACAGACTTTAATGGTAAATCTTTTGGTTAAATCGCATCTTGGTTATGGAAATTTCTAAATTTATTTCATTTTGGTTCTTGGAACTTTCAAGTGTCTATTTTAGTTTCGAAAGTTTTTACCATTAGTTTGCTATTAATTGTTTGACACATAAATAACATGGCTTTGAGGGTGTGTATCAACATGTTGAGTTATATTAGTATTTATTAGAACTACATAAATGGGCCGAAACATAAAAATTAGTTAGAAAAACAATAACAACCAAAAATAATTGTTTTCTGAAAATTTATACATTAGAATATACATTTTCAAAATTTTGGTACTGAACCCTTATTAAATCAACTTTAGTAAAATTTAGTAGATAAGATAACTTGTGATCTTCTCTAAAGTTGAGGACTCAATTGGACGTACGCATTTGGTAAAGTTTAAAATAAATAAATAACAGTGGAGCTTCTCACTAATTGCATCCTTAATTGCATCAGAACCACAAGGATTGATCACTGATCACTGCACTGATCTTTGTTTTGTAAAGATTGAAATGAAAGGAAATATTGCATAAAACATATCAAAAAGCATCATCACATAGTGGCTCCTACAATGACTTTGTTAAACCAAAATTTTCATGGAGAAATCTTATTATACAAAGTTGTCGATGTTTCATATTGCAGTTATAGCTCGTGGGATTATTGATAATAAAAAATGTTGTATGGTACAGAGAAAATAACTGTAAGTAGTGATTCCACCTGTGCTTGGTGAAATCGCCGTTCGTCTGCCGATTTTCAGCATACTCTCAAATCCTTCTTCCAACCAAACTATGTTTTTACCAATCAAGCAAAATTTACACGCATCCTTTTAGAGTTCCAATAGAGCATTTTCACTGGTCTTTACCAACTAAATATCATTGGCAAATTACTCCTCTCGGCTGCGTTTGACTTGAGCCTCTGGAAAATGGTTAAAAGGCAGATTTTACGGTTCTCCATTTTCTCTGCTTTTTCCTTCTGTCTGCAGTACACGATTGCCGCAACGGTGACTCCATCCTGATCCCTGAGTTTGCTATTTCTCAAGATTAGGGCACACAAATATTACTGCAAGACCATTCATTAATCAAGTTGCCCTAATCAATCGAGGCAGAAGTGCAGAGTAGGAGAGAAGAAACATTTGGACTTAAAATTGCAGGAGCTTCTCCGAAGAGAAAGCTCTCCAATAATAGGCGTATGCCGCTTTGAGCGGCGAGCACACGGTATTCTTTAGTAAAAGGCGAAAGAATAGTTCGCTCTGTGCTCACCGCACGGCTCCGTGCCTCTCTCCATCGCTCGGAGGATCGTTTTATAGGAGCGTTTCCTTTCGGCAGATTGCGCCCCTTTTCGATGTGGGATTGTTCCCTGGTTCATAGCCACGCGCCTTCGACGGTAAACCAACACCACGCCCATAGAGCATGGATTTCATATTCCAACTTTGATAATAATGATTGAAAATTGCACTTGCCTCATTTGGAAGTTTGTTTCAAAGACTCAAAACTTAGTCAATACATATTTGATACGCTATCTTTTACTATTTTATGGGATAAATTATTATTGGACTTCAATGATAAAATTATGTTCATGGATATTAGAAGTTTTTTCATTAATTGACTCCATATATTAATTTACTCAAGGCTTAGATATCTACGAAACTTCTTGATTGATTTTAAATTATTGATTTGCGAAAAAATTAGGAACAATTTTAGATTGGATTATCATGTAATTCAACAAATAGCTAAAAGAAAGTGACAAATTCAGTTTGTAGCAAGCAACTGATTCATAGACTTATTCACTTCATAGGATGAGAATATTATGATCCATATCAAATCAAGCTATATTGGCACGAAGTTCTTGCATAAACCACCTTGTAAGAACATTATAACGGTGGCCATTTCATTTTATTATCAAATTAAATTCAACTGCAGTTATTTTAAACAAAAACTTTTCTTAGTTTGATACCACTTTAAAATATAACTTTTTCTACAGATTATTTGTGTAAAAATATTTTTTTAAAACTAAGCTAGATATGTATCAAACCCTTGCATTTAACCACTTTCGAATAGAGCGACTGGCATTTCCATTCCTAATCTCATATATAAAAGAAGGGACAAATAAAAATAATAATAATAATAAGTTGTTAATGGTATTAAGGAGGAAGTTCCTCCTTTTTAACTCCAAGGAGCCATTATTTTCCTTTCTTTTATCAAGATAACAATGAAAGGAAATAAAAAGCCAAAACGGATAAGTATTTAATATGCCCATGTGTTTTTTTTTTCCTTCAAACATAAATGAGAAATATCTATTTTCGTGATCGAATCAGAAAAAGAATGCACAAAAACTTGATTAGGAAACACAGTCAAGTGTGAAAGTAAAAACAATAAACATGTCAAATAGCGTCATCAGATAGAGCCTTCTACAATTATTTGGTAACAAAAATGTTCCTGGAGAAATCTTATACAATATTATTGATGTTTCATGTTGCACATATAACTCGTTGGACTAATGATAGTAGAAAGTGCGAGCAGAATATAACCATAGTCTTGGTATACAAAAGTACCTTGTGCTAACAACTCGGTGGCATGTACCCTACAGTCGGTTTATTAGAAACTTCCTGAGAAGATGAGGAATACGTTCTACATATCGACTGTGAGCTTCTCGTCAAGACTAGAGTACTCTTCGTAGTAAGCCTTAAAATGTTCATAAGAGTAATTGACATCATCTGTAGCACACATTTCCCGAATACTGTGCATTGATAGCTGTGGTGCTCCAACATCTACTGTTCGTATACCTATGCCACTTGCAAGAATGGGGCCGATGGTTGAACCACAAGACATGTCGTTGCGGACCACAAAATCCTGCAGATTGTAGTTACCATTTTTACCATTAGCAAATGATCGCATTATAATCTTATTCCTATCAATATGCAAGATTGTGCATAACTTATAACTGTTAAGGTAAAACTGCACTTTGGAACTTCGTCAAAATTTGTGATGTGGTTCAAAATATACAAGGTAGCAATAAGAACTTCTCCTTCTAGAAGTTTCAAAGTTTTCTTCAAAGAACTGATTTTCATTCCTCTTGAGGTGCCTAAATGGGCCTTTTAAAACAAGGGTGCGAAAGCACAAGGATTCTATACTTTCTTCCTACTTTAATAATTGTATCCTAAAACTAAAACTATTTGATGACATAATGACAAAAATGTGGAAATATAATAGACCTGAACAGGAAGGTTATGATTCACAGCCAACTCCCGGAATATGAACGAAGTGACTGCATTAGTTGCATATCGTTGATTTGCATTGTTCTTGATGACCAACCCTCCATGCAACTTGGGCTGATGATTTTCTTCATGCTTGTCCTGAGATGAAAATTTGATATCACCACATTAAACATTATTGTAACCTACTGGCAAACAGACTACTAATGGGATGACATACCATATAATTAGGGTGTAATGCATGCGCCATGTCAGCTGATACCAGGAAACTTCTTTGGATAGCTTTCTCAATCAGCTGAAGATAAACAAAGTTCACAAGTCCAGTCATATTGGTTGTGAACACAAGTCAAGCAATATTAGTGCTCGTCTAAAGCGGACATGTTATAGCCAAATTCCTGTTAGAAATGCATTTTACAATTACACGCTCTGCTCATACTTCTGGTGTGGTTAATCCAATCAGAACAACAGAAGTTAACAAATTGAATAGTTCATTTCAGTTGGAACAGATTTCTCCCCTTTTTATAGAAACTTGGGGCAGGATTTCAATTGAAGTAATATGAAAACTAACGTTTGAACATCTTTAATTAAATTTATAACAAATGATTCTCATTGAAATAGTTCTCAGAATCCTTTTACATTGTTATGGTAAATATTAAATAAAAGAAAACCAGAAAAAGAAATTTGAGCGAAAGAGAGGGAGCATAATTGTAATACCCTTGCTCCTTATAATTATAGGTATAAAATTTGAATGCATCGGCAAAGCTAGAGCAACAAATAAAGGTAGCTTCCCACTGTGATAAAATAATTATTATCGCTATTGCTTTTATAGATTATGTGAAAAACAACTACTTCAACTATCAATCAGTTAACTGAGAATTTTAGTTTGAAACATAATGTCGTGTAAGTATATAAATCCACAAGGAAAGTAACTATATGATATAGTTTTCAAGCATCTGTAACAAACTAGATTTTGGAGGCCTAGGACCACACCACAAGAAAGTTACAACTAAGACAACTGTCAGGAAAATATGCAAGGAAAAGTTAATACCGATGAGTCTGAACTGAAGGAGTTTGTAATTCGTGATAAAGCATTAAGCATTGCAGGAGACCCAGCTCCCTGGGCTGAATCAGATCCAACCTCCTCATGGTCGAATAAGGCCACCATTCTAACACCAGGCTCATTCTCTAGGCTAATTTGCGAAGATGTACTGTCAATCAGTGCCTGATTTGAAACCATTAACATAAAAGTATGTGAAGTTAGAATAATGTCAAATGAAGAATCCGTAAAATTAGTAGCAACTACAATATGGTTTTGGGGAATAACTTGGCTGCCAAGAGATGTGTTAAGAAAGCCTCTGGCATAATACAGACCTTCAAAGAACAAAATGACATGCATAAATTATCAAGCCGTCCAGAGAAAATGAATTCCTTCTTGGCACCACCAATCACACTGGGTTGCGTGTCACATGCTTGCAATTCAAAATCGCTTATGTCATCTGCTTCACAGTGAAGTTGCTCGGCAAGTAGCTACATGAGACAGGAAAAAAAAACAAAATGATCACGGAGCAAATGTAGAAACTAGAAATGTCTTATCTTCTGCTCAAACTTGTACTTCTATCGATATTTACAAACTAATCCACCAAAATCCAAATGAGCACAGACTAATAAATTAAATTGGTCTCCATTGTTCAACCCAAAATACAAGACTCTGCTTTCTGACTTGTCTACCTGTAATAGAAGTGAGTGATGCTTTGAGTTATTAGGAACTGACTTTGGATCTGTTTTCTCTCCATCATGTTGTGCATCGTTCTTGGCAACAACTTTATTCAATTCCCCCTGTCAGCACTCGTATATTAGGGAGGAAAAATAAACTTATATAGGATGAAAAGGCGTAGAGTATTTGCTACTAAGATTTTCGTACAAAATTTCAGTCATAAATCCAATACATATAATCTATCTCCTATCATGAAAATTTGTACTGCATCAGTCAATTGATATTTATATATATTCCAAAGATCCAGTAAAGGGAGCTGAAATCGATTAGGAAATTATCAAACATCAGTTGTAAAACCATATAATAACAGAAATTATCTATTAAGTTTCTTAAAAAATGAAACTATGGAAGAAATGAGTGGGAAGAAAAATTATTTATGTCCCAAGTCTATGAAATTACATCTAGCAAATCACCTTAATACTTGTTGCCAGAATTGGGAGAAGATGATTCTGCGTGTTCACCTTAAATCCATCCGTGCCCCTTTTCACAAGAAAAAAAACATAGGAATACTGTAATGATAGAAACTACAAGTGAAGCAAGACAAGGTGGATACTAATCTCAATTTAGTAGGAAAACCTGTCCAAGTGAATTGCTAGTGTGGGGACTCTCATTATGGGCTCCTCAATTCGAACAAGTCGGTGAATGTATGAAACAGAATCACTTCTTTTTTCCTTTATAATCACCCTTCCTGCAACTGTTAAGTCACGGTCAAACCATGTGTGCCACAACCCACCCCCATATGTTTGGACGCCAACTTCCAGATATCCACCCTTTGTTACCTGCATGAGATTCAAGAATCTTGAGTGGCAATACATCATGGCACGTATGACGTATGTTAAAAAAAATCAATGAAAAATAAATGACTACCTTGGACACAGGCTTCAGTTTTAAACAAGGGCTATCAGTATGAGCACCAACAATGTGAAATCCATTCCCAGCAACATATCTAAAGAAGACGCATTATTACACATCAGTAATAAAAGAAAGACTATAAATGAAATTAAGCACGAACTGGTATATTATAGATCATTCCTCTGCTTTAAATCAACGCTCTACTTAATGCTATGTGGCCCGCCCCTTTCTACAATCGTAATTAGAAATACAAATTGAAATTTTTAGGAATCTAAAGGGCATTTGATTCGAAACTAAGAGCATGAGCTTTCTAATCCCAGTTGTAATTATAAATACAAATTGAATTTTTTTTCAATACATTTTTAGGAATCTAAAGGGCATTTGATTCGAAACTAAGAGGATTAGCTTTCTAATCACGATTATTTTTAGGAATCTAAAGGGCATTCGATTCCAAACTAAGAGCATGAGCTTGATAGCCATACTTTTCACCGATCGCGAAAGCAACTATAGTCGAATGATTTCTGGTGAAGAAGTACTTCTTTCCAGCTTCTAATTTCCAGCTCTCTCTTTCAGATACTTGTTCATATCCGACGCTTCGGAGACGCTTCTTTGCCTCCTCTACAAAAATCCGATCATATAGCAAACTTAAGTATATACATTTCTTGTATAAAAATGAAAGCTAAGAACTAGATTATCCGTGAAAATCCGATTAAGAGTTTGAATACATCCCCATTGACCGTCAGTTTACAAATCCAAAAATCAATATTTAGTGCAAACGACGAGCTACACAACTGCAAGTTCAAGTCAGTAGAAATTTTTTTCTTCAATAACAGAAACAACAAATATGAAGTTAAGGAGGCGAATAGGATGAAAACAAGGAGATTTCAAATTTCCAAACATGATTTTCTCAAAAGGCAAAAGGAAAGGAGAGACTGATATTGTACGTGTGAGAGAGACGGAGCGAGAAGGGAGATGAAGTAGAAGTTACCAACGGCATGGAAAGCAGTTGGTGAAGCGTTCAAGAAGTCGACAAGATCAGCCACGACAGAATTACTTTTACATTTTGCTTCATCCATTGCCGCCATGCCTGCGATCTCGACTTGAGAGCTCCACTTCACTGCTAAGATTGCGTTTGTTCCAAATAATGGATTTTAATCCTCCGCACAGAGAGCGAAAGAAAATGTAGACTTGGCCTACCCCAGACGCAGTTGATAACTTTTGGTTGGGCCAGTGTTCATTATGGGCCCGCGGCCTATTAAACTCAAGCCCGTGGAATCGGTATTCCGGGCCTAAAGCATCTCTATTGGACCTCCAACGTATGGCCCATAAGTATTTTTCTACTATAAAAAGTCTAGAGGAAGAAGCACAAGGATGTCTATTTTTATACGATGGTACCCAAGGAAACTTGTCTTTAACTAATAGATGTTTTAATTCTGAGTTTCGAATTACGAAATATGAAGTTCCTCTTACTTGTTCAGATTTATGGCGTACGAGGAAATAAGAAAGATATCAATTTCTTGCTTTAGTTTCCTTTCTTCTTTCTGCAGACTTTCAAATATTCTATTCATCCATTACTTTTTATTTAATCAACGTAGTATGTTTCACATATAGCCAATTAGATTATTTATAATAGAACATACAATACGAGTAAAAAACCATAGAAATGGCTTAGATGAGTACTTTATGTTAACTTTAAGATAATTTAAGCATAGTCCAAAGTCCAAATGATTAGGTACGTGTACCTATGGAGGGTGGGTTTAAATCCATACTCCTTATTTCCGATGTAACATCGATTATTGGATACATCTCGAGACTACGATGACGACGACGGTTCTATATATCAACCTTGATCGTATCAAGAGCAGAGAACTCTTCGAAATAAGCTTTGAAATGTTGATACGAGTAATCAACATCATCTACACCACACACTTCTCGAATACTGTGCATTGATAGCTGTGGTGCTCCCACATCCACTGTTCGTATACCGATGCCACTTGCAAGGATGGGACCAATGGTGGTACCACATGCCATGTCATTGCGGACCACAAAATCCTGCAAATTTCAGTCACCATCTTTACCATTGGCAGTTTTCACAATATAATCTTATTCCTACCAAATGCAAGATTATAAACTTATAACTGATGAGGTAAGCGTAAGTTTTCACACTTGGAACTTTTCTTCAAAAATCGTGATGTGGTCCAAAATATAGAAGTTACCAATAAGAACTTTTCATCCTAGAAGTGTCCAAATTTTCATCCCAAGGTGCTCATTTTCACTAAATATGTGTTTGGAGTGCTTTTAACGAAAATATGCTTAGTACCAGCCATACTCTTGAAAATGTTTTTAAGTACTTTTTGTTCAAGCACTTCGGACTGAAGGTACTATAATTTTCATGATAGCACTTTTATGTTACTCTCAACCGCGCTAAGGGCCTAAGTACACGGGATATCCTTTCTTCCTACTCATTTAATAGTCGTATCCTTAAACTATTTGATGGCATGGTGACAACAACTAGGAGGTGTAAATATAACATACCTGGACAGGAAGGTTATGATTTATAGCCAACTCCCGAAATATGGTGGAAGTGACTGCATTAGTAGCGTATTTTTGATTTGCATTATCCTTGATGACCAGTCCTCCGTGGAACTTGGGTCGATGATTTTCTTCATACTTTTCCTGAAGATGGAAATTTGATATCAACACACTAAACATTATAATACACTGAAAATTTTCACAAAAAAATGGGATGGCATACCATATAATTAGGGTGTAATGCATGTGCCATGTCAGCAGATACCAGGAAACTTTTCTGGATAGCTTTCTCAACCAGCTGTGGAAAAAGAGTGATAAAAGAAGTCCACAAATCAAATCGTACTGGTTGATTGTATGGTAAATATTTTGAACGCATTGACAAAGCTAGAGCCACAAATAAAGGTAGCTTCCAAATGACAAAATAATTATCATGGAACCACTTCCTATTGCTTTTAGAGATCATAAGAAACAACTACTTCTTCAACCATCAATCAATTAGTTCAGAATTTTAGTTGGAAGACAGCATGGTGTAAGACTATCTTACATAAGCCACAGTATGAGTAATTACATGATATAGTGTTCAATTATCTGTGACATATTAGATTTCAGAGACCTAGGACCACAAATGAAAGCTCACAACTTACAACTACCATCATTATTACTACATTCACCTCGAAACAAAAAATAAGGAAAATGTAAAAGGAGAAGTTGAATACCGAAGGATATGAGCTGAATGAACTTGTAATTCGTGACAAAGCATTAAGCATTGTTGGAGACCCAGCTCCCTGAGCTGAAGCAGATCCAACCTCCTCATTGTCAAATAAGGCCACCATTCTGATACCAGGTTCATTCTCAAGGCTACTTTCGGAGGATGTACTGTCAATCAGTGCCTGGTTTTACACCATTCAGATAAAAGTGTATGGAGTTAGAATGATATCAAACGAAGAATCTTATGTAAAAGTAAGAGAGGAACGAATATGTGCCATGTGGTTTAAGGGAATTTATCTAATTACTAAGATTATTTAAGGATGCAGTTGACTTCCTAGGTGAGTTAAGAAAGTTCTGGCACAATACAGACCTTCAAAGAACAAAACGTCATGCATAAATTATCGAGCCTTCCAGAGAAAATGAATTCCTTCTTTGCACCACCAACCACACTTGGTTGAGCGTCACATACTTGCAAGTCAAAATCAAATATGTCATCTGGTTCACAGCCAAGTTTATCGGCAAGTAGCTACACAAGACAGGCAAAAGATCACAATGACAACGGAGCAAATGTAGAAATTACAAACATCTTATCTTCGTTGCTCAAACTTTTATTTCAACCATATTGTTCAAATTAATCCACCAAAATTTCAATGAGTCCAGGCTAATAAATTAATCTGGTCTTCACTGTTCAGCCCAAAACACAAGGCATTGCTTTCTGATTTGTCTTACCTGTAATAGAAGCAAGTGATGCTTTGAGCTAGTAGAAGTTGACTTCTGATCTGCTATCTCTCCGTCATTTTGTGCATCATCCTTGGAAACAACTTTATTCAATTCCCCCTGTGAGCAGTCATTAATTAGGGAAGAAAGATAAACATAAACTTAATAAGGATGAAAAGGCAGACGGAGTATTGCTACAAAGATTTATATATATATATATTCATAAGACAAATGCATCTTTAATGATCAAACATCCAAGTAAAGGAAGCTCAAATCAATGCTGATTTCTTGAATTATTGATATCTGTAAGCTCGTAATACCATATAATGACAGAAAGTATATCTTAAGTTGCTTAAAAGAAACTATAATAGGAATGAGTGTGAAGAAAGTTTACAGATCAACTAATAGTACTCAACGTTATTCGCTCTACTTAATGAAGCCTAACGTCTTATAGAACGCAGGAGCAAATCACCTTAATAGTGGTTGCCAAAACTGGGAGAAGTTGAGTCTCTGTGTTCACCGCAAATGCAACAGCGTCCCTTTTCACAAGAAACATAACATAGAGATTCTGTAATGATAAAGCGAGCTAACAAAAAATTTCCTACACATAATCCAGCCTCATACTACAACAAAGAAGCAAGACCCTTGTGGATATAAGTCTAAATTTAGTAGAAAAACCTGTCCAAGTGAATAGCTAGTGTGGGGACTCTCAAAATGGGCTCCTCAATTCGAACAAGTCGATGAACATATGAAACAGAATCATTTTTCTCTTCCTTTATAATCACCCTTCCTGCAATTGTTAAATCCCGATCAAACCATGTGTGCCACAGCCCACCCCCATATATTTGGACGCCAACTTCCAGAAATCCACCCTTCGTAATCTGCACAACATTCAAGTATCTTGACTGGCAAGACCATCACAGTGCGTATTATATGAAGTAAAAGAAAAAACACAATGAAATTTAATAACTACCTTGCTTATAGGCTTCAATTTTAAACAAGGGCTATCAGTATGAGCACCAACAATATGAAATGCATTCCCAGCAACGTAACTAAGGAAGACAGATTATTACTTCGTCGGCAGTAGAAAAACTAGAAATATAATCGAACACGAATTTGGTAACAACACAAATTGGAAATAGTTTTCAATGTATTTCTAAGAAACTAAAAGGGCATTGGAATCGTTTTCATACTTTTTACCGATCGCGAAGGCGACAATAGTGGAATGATTTCTGGTGAAGAAGTACTTCTTTCCGGCTTCCAATTTCCAATCCTCTGTTTCAGATACTTGTTCGTATCCCACGCTTACCAGGCGCTTCTTTGCCTCCTCTGTAAAAAACAAAATCCAAACATGTAGCAAATTTTTTAACAAGGACCGGGATTCCAGAATCCAGTTCTTCTTTTTTTTTCTTTTTCTTTTGATAATAATATAGTATTGATAGATAATGGCCATGTATATTTTTTTTTTTACGGCATGTTGAGGAGGGGAGGTAATGGTGATGTATTGATAACAAGACGACGACAATCCATTAGAGTTATATGTTAATTACGCTTAGTTACGTTCGTTTTGACTGAGCTACACTTAAATGATTTGTCAACTAAAATTATATATTCAAAATATCGAAGCATTTGATTGGTTAATTATTTAAATGTTTATATTAAACAAATAATTTAAATATTAATTTGTGTTAGGCTTTTAATTTAGTATTTCATGAATTTTTAATTTAAAAATTCACCTTTACCCCTTTAATTTTGTCAAAGTTTTCCAAAATCCCATCCTATTGACCAATGTTGATAGCTTTTTCCAGTGACCTTTTTTTGGATGCGTAACATATTTTCGAAAGGTGGATGAATTGGTGTCCAAAAAGAATCTATCACATCTATGGACATCTAATTCATCCAACGATTATATAAAGATATTCAATCAAACCATCAAAATCAAATCCAAACATTAAGGCTCAACTTTGTTTTTAATTTGTTTGTTTTATAAATTAAGTATATATCCTATTAATTTATTTGATATATTTTATTATTATTATTATAAACATATTTTAATTTGTAGTCAAATTTTAAAAATAATTTCTTAAAATTTATAATATTAATTAGTTTTTGAAAACGTTTCGGAAAGATAGACAATAATGCAAGGTGAAAAAGAATGTTTATAAATTAAAGTTTAAAAAATTATAAAACGAAGTAGAAAGTTAATGATGTAGCGAGGAAATGTGGGAGATAAGATTAAAGCGGACGTTAGTAACTTACCGACGGCGTGGAAAGCAGTTGGGGAAGCGTTGAGGAAGTCGATGAAATCAGAAACTACAGAAGTGCTTTCACCATTTGCCTTAGCCATTTCTTCATGCAACGAGCTTCCACTTCGCTTCACAGCCTGCGCCTGCTTTTGTTTGCAGCGCTTTCAAGTTCTAACGAATTGAGCATCTTGGTCCGTCGATAAATAAATAGCATGGCAACATGGACCACGCTTAGCTCATGGGATAATATTTTTATCAAAATGAAAGGGACATTATTGGTCTATAATTGCTCTCCTTGTATCATTGGATAAACATCAGCACATGCGACAAAAAATCACAATAAAAAACATTACTAATTTGGATTTAAATATTAGCTGTCGTTTTTTTAGGGTAAAGCACCAATAACGAGGTTTGTAATCTTTTTTAGAAAGATAAAATGGTTCATCTTGTTGGATAAACAACGTTCAATATGACCAATACATTGTTGGATAAAGGTATAAAACTCATGTTTAATCTTCACCATTTTACTTTTGATTTCATTTTAAAACCTACACGATAACTTAAAATGTCATTTCTACTGTTAAATAATTTGGGATAAAAATCTATTCTCACGTCATATTTTTATCAGCTTAACATATTCCTCTCTAGTAAGACTCATTTTAAAAATATATCTATCTATCTTATTTTGTTATGCATCTAAAAAATTGTCCATTATTTGAAGACTAAGATTTCCCCTCTTCAATACTGAGGTTGTGTTTCTCAAACTTTAATTTATTTTTTCACAAACTTATTTCTTTACCTAACTACATCTAATTGTTTATCTAAGATCTTTTTCTTTTTCTCTTATATTTTTTTAGTACAACTTGGAGTGAGGGACGAATTAAAAACCTCTTAGTTAGAAATATATATCAATTAACTTTAGATTATGTTCGTCTTGACATTTTTCTTTTACATTTACCTTTTATTACTTTTACTTCCTCCTAACACTTTCACTTTTATGTATTCTTCCTATCTTTTTTCTAATAGATTTGTATTTCTTAACTTAATATGAAACGTAACAATTTTGTTTTGATTCAAATTTCTTGAAAAACCAAATAACAAACACATTTGACTTATAGTTTTTAAAATTGAAAATTTTAAGAAAAAATAGGAGACCTAAAATGTGTGGTTTGTTTTTTAAATTATTTGCTAATAATCCCATTGATACATTTACCAACTCAAATACTGCTCCATAATAAAATAATTATACTATAATATATATTTTTTCAGTACAACACGTAAAGACGATCATTTAAATTTATTTTTTGATTGGAGATAAATGACTTCACTAGTTGAATTACTATAATATATAAATTTTACCTTCATCCATGAAATAAAAGGGAAAAATAAAAACTTTGCAACTTTACTTAAATTTGGGCGATATTGTTGTGGTCATCAACATTGATAGGTACTCGTTAGCTTTATGGTCGGGTCAGTTTTTATTATTGGCACGTGGCCTATTAAATTGAAGCACGTGGAATCAACATTCCGTACCATTATTGGTCAGGGCATTTGAGCTTCTATGTCTACTATGCCATGTATTGATATTTTCTTAAAGGATTATCCATAGATATCTAAAACCTGTCCTCTTTCGACCTGCAATTTTATGCAATTTTATTTGATATCATTAAGTTTATTCCTAAATTTGATGGCCTCTATTTCATTTTTATACCTCAAAAAATTTTAAAATATATTAAATTATAAAAGTAGTTATGTAATTGTGTCCACGTAGTCACAAGAAATTTTTTATTAAATCCACCAAATTTTAATATTTGGTGTATCGAATATTTGCATTTTAAAAAAATTATAACATGTTAGTAGATTTTTAATGTTGTGTCCGTTGAATATTTACAAGGTTAATTTGACTAGGTTAATGTATTTACCACCAAACGCCCAAACATGTTATATAGTCTTTGAATAATACAGTCTATGAGTTACACAAAATCTAAACTAACAAAATAGTTCATTGGAGCATATTTCAATAAATAAATACACCTATTATAATATAAAATGTTGATTGTTCGATTATCATTCTATAATTATTGAATCAGGAAAGTAAAAAATAACAATAAAATGTTGATTGTTCAACTAAAAGTTTAGAGATATTTCCGTGCAAGACTAGTTGTTTAACTTTTAGAATAAATCTTTTTTTTTTTGTATATTTAGCTTTTATATTTTATAGATATTATATTGAGTACTTGTTATCCCAATGGTACAAGAATTTAAAATTTTAAAAACGTTAAATTGAATGCTATTCCAATTTCCAACCACAAACTTCATTGAATTTTTTTATTTTTGATTTTTTTTAAGTTAAATAATTTCAGGGTAAAGTATCAAGTCAATAATAGTTAAAATGATAATATGTATTTTACTCTTTAAACCATACTCCACCGTTAAGTTTAACTCCGTTAGTTTTTTTTTAGGTGTTTAACTCCGTTAGTTAAACACCTAAATTCGTCTAAAATAGACCTGCCCCTTAAATAAAGTCTATCATATAAGTGTTAAATTTGAAACTTGGCAGCCTAGACTCGTGTCGCCATACTATTTTGCCACGTGTCTCCTTTCCCCTCTTGGAGTTAACACCAACGAAGTAAGATCCGGCTAAGAGATTCCATGACCACGACGTCTGAAAACAGAAGATAAGGATCGTCACCGGAGAAGACGACGGAAGCAAATGGCGAAATTCCTGTTGGCCCTGAAGGCAGCAGAGAATTGGAGGCGGAAGAGGAATTCGAGTCCTTCCGAATCCGGCCACGCCCTTCACGCGCCGGCGAGTCCTTCCAACAGAAACATGGTTCCAAAGGAGGGAAAGTAGAGTATTTTAAGGCATGGGTGAAGGATCGCAGGGCGAAAGAGACTTTTTCTGTTTTAAGTATGACACGTGGCGACATCTTACAGGACACATGACTAGGCAGGAGAAGGACTGAGGAGGTAAATTTTGTCCATATTTTAATAGCCTACAGAAGTTCCGGAATAATCCCGCAAGCATTGCACTAGCATCGTCGTTATCCGCAAGCTCCACCAAATCTCCTCCTGCACGGCTCTCTCGCCGCCACCATCGACGGCCGGCCGCCATTTTCGAGCTGCGTCTTGAGGTTACTGATCCCGGCGATAGTTCCACCGTCTAAAGATTAGCATATTTGCTTCAAGAAATTTTCTATTTTACTCTGTTCCTCGATCGTCCATTCTCTGTTTTTGCTGTTTCAATTGGGGGCGGAGATACCTAATTTTCAATCAACCAGATTCGGCTGACATTAACTCCAAATTTATCGATCCGAGTTTTGAAATACGAAATTTCTCATCCAAGTACGTAATCAATCGCCAGATCAAACTTTATCGCCTAGGGATAAGTGGATAACGATGAAAAGATGAATAAATCAACTTCCTGCTTTACGTTCTTTCCTTTTAAGAACACGTTCTTGGGCAGACTTTTGTAGACTCGCGAATTTCTTCTGATTTTCTTTAATTATTTTGCTAGCGTGTGATTCATTCGTAGGTAGCTGCAACAATTATTTCCAGGGCCGCGATGCCTTCTTTCCGAGCTTTCCTCAACAGCCCAATTGGCCCTAAAACCACTCATTTTTGGGGGCCGGTCGCTAACTTTGGTTTCGTCGCTGCCGTATGCTCTGTTTTTCGCTATTAAAGTAACTCGAATCTTAAATTCTCAACTTCCTTTTCAAATTATTATCAATTTGTGCTGCAATTGATGGCAGGGATTGGCAGATGTGAAAAAGCCCGCCGATATGATATCTGGCCGAATGACGACAGGTTCAAATCATCTATACACTGTTTAGTGCTCAAAGTTGTCTAAGTTGGTTCTGGAATTGAATCACGCACGAAATTTGAACATAAACAAAACTTTGATTTGAATCGTGAAATTGTTGGTGGTGCAGTTTTGTGCATCTATTCTTTGTTGTGTATGAGATTTGGATATATGGTTCGGCCACGGAACTATCTGATTATGGGATGTCATGCTGCGAACGAGACCGTGCAGCTCTATTTACTCTCTCGTTGGGCGAGGGGCAGGAGGAAGAGTGTGGAATACAGTAACAATTAGCTTCGTCTTCGTTTCAATGGTGGTATGAACTTGATGCCATTGTTGCTGTTTCGAATCACTGTTGCTAGTTATGTGGTTTGTTGGGTTTAGTTATTTGTCACAGAATAATTAAAGACGGATGTGATCTATCTTTGTGACTTTAATTTCATAATTTCCTTTTGCTTGGTCGTCTCCCTTTCATTTAGCTGTTTGGTAGTTAATTCTGAAATTTAATCAACAATTGGGGAGGATGCAAAACTTAGTTCATCGTACAGAATTAGTGTACAATAACAACATCAAAACTATAACCATGGATTTAGTCTCATATTGGAATTATTATAGAGACGAGTAAATATAGATTGGAGCCTCTTTATATACATCGAACGTTCAAATTCTGAAACACATGTATTGTCGAATTCGAAAAGAAAAAAAAAAAAAACAATGTTAAGTTAAATATTGTGATATAAAAGATGCTTAATAAATACCCAGCGGATCTAACTTCAAATAGAAGATTTTGTTAAGGTCCTAAAGATATGGGACAAAAAATGGTTCGGTGTTGTATAGTGTATATGTATCCTATAATGAATGTTGTCATCTACAATTTGGTTCAATATTTTATCATCGTCAAAAGAGACAAGTAGATTACTATTTAAATAGAGATTTGATAGTCTTTTATTCGAAGTGAGATTTGGTAGTACTTATTTGTCTAAAAATACAATTTTTTTAAATATAAGGAGAGTCTGATATCAATTCAAAATTATTAAATTTTGAGTACATATAAATAATCTCTTGAACATACATTAATAACATATTGATTTATATAAACGTGTCAAAATGTCACACTTAGATTAGTACTTAAATCTACTTATTGCATATTTTTTTTCCCATTTGTCGGTGACTCTCAATAAATGAAAATCACATCGTGGATTCAAGAGACAACTATACCCATAGATTAGGTCATGGTTTTATTCTCTATACTTCCGTATATTTTCTACATGTGAGTTGATATTTGATATAATTATATAAACATTATGATTTAGTATTATAAAATAATTATTCAACTGTATCGCTAGCTCAATCAATTAAGATATATATTTCAATAAAATATTGTACTAACAAAATTATTACAATTTGATAAGCAACTTATAATTGTTGAATTAACCAAACAAAATTTAAATAGAAAAGTTCACATGTTTATTATGCAGTATAGATTTAGATTATGTTATTTTTTTTAAGATCTAATGGATCACATTGGTTTTCCGAATTATGTGATGTGGAAAATTTGAAAACATTTTTGTTTTCAGAATTTTGAATTTGATTTTTTCTAGTTTAATTGAGAATTAATAAATTAAACTACTACATAATTAGAACCAATACACATAAAAAACATAGTTTAATTGAGAGCAGTAATTATACCACTTATTAAATAAAGATTTAAGATTTAGGCGGAGGAAATTTAAAGTTTAATGTTTAATTAATGGATTGAAATAGAAATTGTTATTTATTATCATAAAAATAAAAAGACCTGAACTTTCGAAATTGACTCCTAGTTTTAGTGTAGCCCTAGAGCCTAGGCTAAGTAAATTGAATTTTGAATTCTGATTTTTTAGGTCAAAAACCAAAACCCAATGATGAGAGTGATGCCCGAGTCCAGCAAATTGTTAGCGTATTGCTGCCATAAGAAGTCAAAAAGACACGTGGTCGACGTCCCCATCAAACTTTCCTCACTCGCGGCTACACAAAACAAGGTGTCAACGTCACACGTTCCCGCGTCCGAGCGCGAGTTGCAACAATTCTCTACTCTCGAGATTTTCCCGGGGATTTGGATTAAGTTTTTAATTTTATTCGAAATCATGCGTACAGAAACACACCATCAGATCTGGATCGGACGTGCCGGAACTGATTGGAATCCTATGCCTAAGATCTTCGGAGGGGGGAATGGACGGCTAAGATTCGTCTTCTAGCGGCGGGGATCGAGGCCCGCAGGCCTTTAAATACGACAGCGAACTAGCCCAACAATCTGAGTCTCAGGCCTCAACTGTCCATTTCTCTCTGCGTTTTTTCTCATTCCTCTCCCTCTCTCTCTCTCTCTCTCTCTCTCTCTCTCTCTCTCTGTTGCAAGGACGTTATCGAGGGTTTTCGGGGTTGGTTCGCATTGCGAGCGACGGGCTCTGCTCGAGATCCAGGTTTTCAATGGGATTTCTGCCAACGTCTTCTTAGGGTTTTTGCCTTTTGCCTGTTTCCTTTTTCATTTCTTGGCGCAATTTCGTTTACTCCTGCTCGATCTAGGGTTTCGTTTCGAGGGGTTTATCATGTTCTTGGATTAGATTCTGCCGTTTCTTTATTTCGATTTTTCTCTCCTTCTCGCTCTTTTTATGTTTTTATTCCCCAAAGGCGGAGTATCTCTTTTGAGGAGTGAGGTTGATGTTTGCGACGGCAGGGAGGTTGATGGGATGAGGAAGCAATTTCGATTTTAGGAAATATGTGGTTACGAGGTCGAAGCTTTTGAGTTTGCGTGGATTTCAATTGCTTGGACTGGACCACTGGATTTTTGAGGCTTCGGTTGTATAGTCATTGTTTATTGTTTAAGCGACTTCTGGAAACTTGCATGAACCTGTTCTCTGTAATCCTGTTGATGTTGGAATTTCTCCGGGGAGGCAATAGTGAATTTGTTTCACGAGCTTGAGATTCCTACAAATGGCAACCCTTGCGTTTTCCCACACTGGTCGACAACAGATAAACTCCGTTGTCCGGATAAAGTATCAGTCTTTTTAGATTATTTTTCAATGTAAAAAAGCCAAACTTAAAAATTAATCCATTGGTTGCTAAAACAAATAACTGGGACATACTTCTTGAAACCAGAACCTTTACATTGGGCTGAAACTTCGATTTTGAAAGTCTGGATTCCAAGATTACAGTTTGGGAACAAAATTTATGGTTGCTGTTGACATGTGCAGTTGCTGGGAATTGATTCTATGGCACCGACTGTTCCAATAGAGTTTGCTGGGCAGAAGGAATCGAGAAAGTATTCACTTTCACAGAAAATGGGTAAATCGAGGAAATACTCCAAAGGTCTTTCTTTTGGTTTTGTTCCAGATTACAGACATGCTGTGGAGACTGTCGGCGAATCAGAAGGGTTTGGGAGCTCTGGACGGATGGATACTGGAATCTCTACTCTAGATGATTCACGGGCCTTTAAGAGGAAACGTGTTAGTGTGAATGCAGATGGTTACGATTGTTTTGGTGCTCCTCTTCAAGTTTTTTCCCTATCAACATTGTCTCGATCTGAAAGGAAGGATTTAGGGATTAGGTTGAAATTGGAACTTGAGCAGGTCCGAGTTCTGCAAAAGAAAGCTTCCAACTTTAGTTCAAATTTTGCTGTTTCATCATCTAGTAATATCCAGAGTTCTAACGTTCAGTACAAGGGAGCTCCTCCAGAGACTTTTAACAGGTCATCAAAGGTATCAGTTCCTCCTGCTAAAAAGCCAGTTCTCCCTGGGCGCAATGGCCCTTCCACTAAAAGAAGCTCAGCTGGGCGGTTTGAGTCAGTTAAACCGGCTGTTGTACCTGGTTCCTCGACCAAATTGTCATTGAAACCATGTGAACAGCTGGTGGAACGTTTGATGGGACATCCATTTGGTTGGGTTTTTAACACCCCAGTGGATGTGGTTAAGTTGAATATTCCAGATTATTTTACTGTTATAAAGCATCCAATGGATCTGAGCACCGTGAAGTGTAAGATCGCTGCAGGAGAATATGCACATCCATTGGATTTTGCTGCAGATGTTCGACTTACTTTTTCAAATGCGCTGACTTACAACCCTCCTGGGAATGACGTCCATACCATGGCTAAGACACTGAGTAAATATTTTGAAGTTAGATGGAAAAATATTGAGAAGAAGCTCCCTGTAACGATTGAAGAGCAATCTCAAGTGCCTTCAGCCCAGGTTGTTCACAAGGAAGCTGAAAGTACTCTGCCAGTGCCACCTTCAAAAAAGGCAAAAATCCCTACAAATGGCCCTGATATCCAGCCAAACAGTGTGGTGAAATTCATGACCGACCAGGAGAAGCATAAATTGAGTGTGGAGTTGGAGGCTTTGCTGGGAGAATTGCCTGAAAGCATCATTGACTTCCTAAAGGAGCATAGTTCTAATTCTCAAGCTGGTGAGGACGAGATTGAAATTGACATTGATGCTCTTAGTGATGATACCTTGTTTGCATTGAGGAAGCTATTGGACGACTATATGATGGAAAAGCAGAGGAAACACACAAAGGCTGAACCCTGTGTAGTGGAGGTTATTTTTTTTAATTATTTTTTTTCATTCTCATTTATAACTTGTTTGTCACTCAAATTGCAATAAGGATGTGTTATTCAATGGCTTCTGATTTGTGCCACATTCTTCTCTTCAGCTTCACAACGAATCAGGATTCAGCAATTCATCAATGCCACCCTGTAAAGGTAATGCATAGGTTGATTAATGCTCAATATGTGGAGGTTGTTTTTCCTGATGTGTTTAAATTCTCATCTTGTTTCTTATTAGGAAATGATCCCATTGATGAGGATGTTGACATTGTTGGTGGAAATGATCCCCCTGTTTCAAGCTATCCTCCAATAGAGATAGAGAAAGATGCAGTCCGTAGAGATAGTAAATGCAGCAATTCCAGTAGCTCGAGTAGTGAATCAGGTTCTTCATCCAGTGGTTGGTGTTATTACTTGCCCTTAATTCCTATTTGTTAACTTCTGGTGTTAATTATTTAGTTTTGGATCTTGAAACTATGAGCCTTGCTACATATTCTTCCTCATTCTAAATAAAAAATTTCCAAAAAGATTTTAACTTGAGCAATTGTCTCCTTGGCGATTTTCTATTCAAAGGTTTTGTTTCTGATTGAATTTAAGAAACTACGAACATGGTGTAATTGTTCTTTTGTTAGAAATATGTAATCGTACAATTATGTTGTATCAGTCAGTATTATTATGGTTTATATTATCAATGCGTAATGTTACCACTTTGCCGCTATCCTGTACCAACATTTGTTAAAAGATGATTCTCTTTCTCTAACTCTCTCTCCTCATGCCTCAAATCTTAAAATATTCTGGTGCTTCGTCATGCAGATTCTGGCTCAGATAGTTTATCGGGAAGTGAATCTAATGCTGCTAAAGCTTTAGATTGTAATGTGGCTCCAAAGGTATTGAAAACCCATCAAACTTTCATCGTTTATGACTAAATTATGGAGAATATTTCTCTGTTTCTTTTTTCAAACAAGACCATTTATTTTGGCCTAATATTTATCAATCTCAAGGCCACAAACAACCAAGCATGGGTGTGGATTAAGGAATGATGATTTAGTTAATTTGGCAGTAGTGCAGTTAATGGTGAGGGAGGGTATTGGATGTGTGGTTCTATGCTTTTGGAAGCGGACTTTGAAGGATAAGTAGATCTTAAAATGGACTTCAGCATACCTATTTAATAAAGTGGCAAGTAGTAGCGAGAAGTTGTTACATTCTTGTGTAATTATTATGTCGAATAATATTTAGATTTATCTTTTATGATTTTTTTAGTCAATATTCTTTTGTTTAAATTTTGAGGAAAAGCTTAAAAGCTTCAAGGTTGCCTTTTGCCTTTTTTTGTTTTAAATTTATTTATTATTTTTTTAACAAGAAACGAGATCTTTATTGATTAATGAAAAAAACATACAATGTTCAAAAATACAAACCCCAAAAGGAGTGAAAGAAGAACTAAAAAGTAAAGTGCCGAAGCTAAAAAGAAAGAAAAGCTTCCCAATTGCTGTAGATAATGTTGGAAGAATAGCTTGAGAATAGATCCAGGAGGGCACACCATTGGGAAGCCTTAAATTTAGCAAGCACGAAGCATTCCGAGCGGTCTTTCTTCTTGTCATGGAAGGTGTGTTGGTTTCTTTCAAGCCATAATTTCCAAAGAATGGCTTTAACTGCATTAACCCAAAGAGATTGAGCCTTTGGGAGGGGGAAGGGAAAAAATAGCTCCTAAATGTTGCTTTTGGTGTCAGCCGAGAAAACCCAAGACAAATTAAACAATTCTCATCTTACAAAAAGGACTCCTCTTCCAAAGACTATATTCTCGGGTTTTTGGAAGTCCTCTTGCCCAGAAAAAGGTTAATTCTTTCTTGGATTCTCTTAAATGGGCAGTTGAATACAGCAAAAACATTGCAACGAAGCGAGCCACTTTCCATTTACAGCCTTCGGTTTGCTGCCTCTGTTATTCTGCCACTTTCCGTTGCTATTTTGCTTTAAGCTGCTGGTTGCCTTTTGCCTTCTAAAACAGTGTGTTTAATGGGGTGGTAGATAAGTATAGTCTAACACAAAATGCAACTTGTCTCTAGGATCAAGTTTTTTCGTAAGCAGTTTAAATTTGTTACAATAATTATTTAAAAAAAAAATTCTGCGTGATTCTGTAATCTTTTATTGTATATGGTACTTCTAGATTACACATGATTTAGAGTGTTATATTTCCTTATGTGGTTGGTAGATCACTCATCGATGCACGGAGACTTTTGTCTTTACTTCTATCAAATGTTTCCTTAGTTATGCGATCATAACCAGATTTTGGGATGATGTTTGGCGGGCAGCTCTTCTTCCAAGTTCTCATTTTTTCTTATTTTCATAATTTCATTTGAGATTGCTGATTCTAATGGACAGCTCATAAAATCCTTTTGGGTTTAGTGCATAGTGTGAAGATGATTGATCATCCCTGTGAAGAACAAACCATTTCATTGCTTAGTGAAAATTACAGAGAGAAGTCCGATAGATAACTCTCTAATGGAGCTGACCATTACTCATCTCAATTTGTGTTAATTACTGAGGGAGTACGGATGCTAAACTTTATATCTATAGAAACCCAAAACATGAAATCAGATTTTGCTGATTCAAATACTTCTCCCCAGTCTTTTACCTTTCTATTAAAAACTCGATTCTTTCCAACTATATGGTTCAGAGGACAATTTAATAGCATTAGATTAATTTGTAGTTAGGGAGCATGAAACACGAAATCTTCTTACTATAAAAGAAAGAAGGGAAAAAATATGGTCTATTTCTTTAGTTGCTTCCAAGCAAAGAGAACATCGAAGGATAGACTGAGCTGAAAATCCTCTTTTTGCTTCCAAAGGCCAAAGCCAACAATTTCGTTCATCTGTGATAGAGAAGTATGTTCGATAATCAAGATCACTCCTCAATTTCATCATCATTAAACAATCTTTGAAAGTCAAAATCCCAGTTTTTGGTCATTGGACAAAGTTTCACGAAATTGTTGTAAATCATAAATATGCAAGAACAGGTGCCACCTTATTCCTTTAGAAAGTTTGAAAAATTTTCCATTTTTCTAGTTTGTACAAAATTTTTTGTATTGTCTAACATTCTTGGATTGTCTCCCAAGGGCACCCAAGTAGGATAACGAAGACTCATGGTTGGAACATTGACACTACAAATATGAGTTTTCACAATTTATCTATAGGCCTGACAATGAGGGATTTCACAGGTTTTTAGTACCTTAAAAGTCTCTTACATCTCTTCGTCACCCTTGATTTTTAGTACCTCTACCGGTTGCTATATTCAATCAATTAACTCAACGCATCACCACCTAAGACCAAAAGAAAATGAGAGATTGAGCTTCCTTGTCTCTATCCTTTAGTAGGCTTTATCATCCTCTTGTTATTTGTTATAGCATAAATTTTCGTTCCAATAATGCAACCCCTCTATCCATTTCTTCTCAAAGCCCTCCCTTTCCAACAGCATCAGCAACAATTCTCAATCAAACATATCAAGCTTTCTCAAGATCGATTTTGCCTCTGTCCACACAATGCATCAGGTGAAGTATTTGTCACTCCCAATGAAAGCATTATGACTTGTTGAGACTGTAGAAGGCAACTCACACCTTTGCCTCTTGCCAACTACACCTTTACAATGACCTTATAGATGCCGATGCTAGTAACCAGACTAAATAGTCTATGGTTCTTGGCTCTCTCAGCTTTGTTTGTTTTCCTTGTCAGTTATTTTGGGATCAATGTACCTAATCAACTGAGTTTGTTGGATATTATTTCATAATATTAACTAGATGCTTGGGAATTAGGATGTCTTCGGGAGAGGGAATTCCATTATGGAGTACCCAACGGTTGTGAGCTTTTTCAACCGTAGTTTGTTACATTTGGGAGCTCTGGTGGTAGTATGTTTTCTTTAAAGATGGTGATCAGTCACCGTGAAAACTTGAATAATAACTTAATTTTCTAGTTGGTTGTGGGCTGAAAACGTTTTGCTGGCGTAGTCATTTTCTCTACTGGCATGATGCTTTGTGAAATACAGAATTTCATACTCTTGGATCTTTTTTTGTGTTTAGTTCATTATGCATAGCATTGCAGTTTTACTTTTGTTTCCAGTAAAAGAGCCACGTAGAATGAGTTGCATGAAATTTTACGTGAGCTTCCTTTCCTTGTCAGGAAATTTTGTGTTCTGAAACAAACGTGGATCAGAAGCAATGTGACCTTGGTGATTTAGAAGTTGGAAATTGTGAGTATGATGTGGTAAACCATGTATCTTCAGCTTGCTGACAGAGGTTTTGCCTCAGTGATTTGTCCATCATCAGTGCTTTATGAAGTTACTGTTTTTCCATCAATGTGCAGATGAAGAAAACGGGATGGGTCTAGTTGAGGAAACTGCCCAGGCCAATACGAACTCCATTGAGAGGGATAGCTACCAAGAGGAGGGTAAGAATGAAAACATCGTGATAAAAGTTTTCTGCCTTCGGGTTTCAGGGCTTCATCTTATCTTCCATGCTTAACATTATAGGGGAGAGTGCTCCATCTAAGAGGCAAGTCTCCCCCGACAGGCTTTACCGTGCAGCTTTTTTGAGGAACCGTTTTGCGGACACGATATTGAAAGCTCGAGAAAAGGCACTTGAAAAGGTTTGTTAAACCTGAGACCCTACTCGTGAGTCGTGATTGGTCAAGTATTAGGTGGACCTCTATTACACAAACGTATAACCTTGTTCAAGATATTCTGTTTATAAGGTCACTTACGTGACATCGGTACAGGGTGACAAGCGGGATCCTGAAAAATTGCGAATGGAGAGGGAGGAACTTGAAAGACAGCAAAGAGAAGGTTTGAAATCTTTACTTTTGAATTTGACGACAGGACATAATAACACTAGAGAGATTAGAGGTGATCAAAACCACTTCAGAAGTTGATAATTCATGTTTTGGCATACAGAAAAAGCCCGATTGCAAGCAGAGGCCAAAGCTGCAGAGGATGCTCGCAGGAAGGCTGAAGCTGAAGCTGCCGCTGAAGCCAAGAAGAAAAGGGAGTTGGAGAGAGAAGCTGCACGTCAGGCCTTGCTTAAGGTATGGTGGATATAATATCGTTAAACTTGTGCTAGCCATCAGAAATACTCTTGTTAAGTTTTCTCAAGTTCTTTCCTTACCCCATCACGCAGATGGAGAAGACTGTTGATATTAACGAGAACAGTCAGATCATGGAGGATCTGGAAATGCTCAGGGCTTCCAATGACGAGCATTTGCCGAACTTCATAGAGGAGTCGAGCCCGGAACACTCTCAGAATGGATTCGGCAGTTTCAAGCTTCAAGGCAGTAACCCCTTGGAACAACTTGGCTTGTACATGAAGGCAGACGAAGAAGATGAAGAGGATGAAACCGAACGTGAACCACCCCAAAGTGTTAATAAGCCACTGTCAAATGATGTCGAAGAAGGGGAAATCGATTAAAGTGGGGAGTTTGTTCGTTCATTCTCTTTATAGATTGTCTGAACACTGAGTCCACACGACCGCAGGCAACCGTGTGATATCTTTAAAGATCCTGTCTTGGCCTGTGTGCTCCATGATTTTTCCTTGACTGCAAGGCAGGAAAATGAAGAGCGCAGTTGGGATTATTAATCGGATGTGTGTTTGGTGTTGCTGCATTGATTTGATTTTTTGGGTTAGGACGAGGGTTGGAGGAAGTGCCATGTATGAACAGGAGGGGATCTCAATGGAAAAAAGAAAAAAAAAAACAAAAAAAGAAAAACATACTGTGGCTAGAATATTCAGTTTTGCCTGTAAAAAAAATTCATTTATATAATGCCAAAGTGCCCCTAACTCGTACATATATCATCAATCAGATGGATCGTTCTTGTTAATGATTAACGTTTCACCTAATTACTATACTAAATGAAGCCAATTCGTCTCACTGGTACTTGCTGTTCAAACTTTGATTCCATTCTCGCAACCAAATGGCTCTCAATACATGAGTGTGGTGCCCTCATCGTTGAGACCAGAAATTTCATTACAATTAGATGCCTGCTCAGTTGTGTTGTGCTTTAGTCGGATTGTAGAAATGTTGCTACATTCATTTGGTTTGATCACAAACTTCTTAATAAAATTTTTAGTTATAGTTTTCAAAGTTAGGTGTGTAATGTTATTTCTAAATGTACACAAGGCGTATATTGGTGGTACTAAGAATGGGCGACCAAAAGCTGTAAGAGCTGAGGATCAGAGATGTATTTTATTTTCATTTTATAGAACTGAAGAGGACATTTTGCGATTCTTTTACAACTCTTATCAACTATCCTTCTGTTCAATCAAAATCATGCCCTCCCATCACTCAACATCAATCCTCAAACATACCTTCATCAGACATTCTAGATGATTCGGTCCCATTCACGTGAGGTTGGTCTGAAAAATCATCCACTGAGTCACGTAAAATACTAAAATCAAAGTCGTCGTCGTCGTCGTCCTCCTCCTCCTCCTCTTTCTCATCTTCATCTTGGTCTGCATTATCTCGTTCTTTTGCAGCCTTCGAACGGGCCTCTCTTTCCATTCTCTCCTTGATCGCATCTTCATATGACATTTCATACCAAACAGCGCCTTTGCCTACTATAGATTTGTTGTGGGCATCTGTCATCCGTTCTTGTTTGCTCTTCTCTGAATTCTTGGGCTCACCCCAGTAGTCATATCGATAGAGAGGGTTTGTTGGGTCATATTGATCCTTCCCAAAGTAACTGGCGTCTACATATCTTCCAGGCTCTTCCAGTGGGAGACCAAGAGCTTGTCGGCTGCAAGAAAGTGAGAGATGTCTTTAATAAGCAATTTAATGCGGCATGTTATGTGCTAATGAGTTTTTACTCGCATGTCTGAGCGGTTGCGAGTGTCATGAGATTAAAACTTCGGTAAATGATAAGCAACTAAAAACAGTCTCAAAGGAACATGGTGGCTGGGTCAGGGGCCTAATGCAAGAATAATGAGGAAAGATACCACGACTGATATAACAAGCTGTATAATTATCTTGATTGACAGAATTATCCTAGAAAATGTCTAACATTTACTCTATGAAGATGGCATTGCATAATGTCTGACTGCATGGAGAGTTATGCTGCCTTAGTACGGATGAGAATTGGACATAATAGAATCAGTCTTGTTGGGACAATAACAACTCAAAGGTAGCCTGAACGAAAAAGTTCATAACAGGAAACAGAATGCGATACAAATAAAATAAATACCAACTGATATCTCTGATCAAGGCTTCTCTTTCCTCGAAAGATCGACGCCAATGCATGAGGTCATATTCATCCATTTCGATATTCCGTTTCAGTTTAGAAATTTTGTACTTCTCTCCTCTAGCCAGTGCTTCTTGTCTGAGTCTATTGTGAACCTACATCCGAAGAGTGGATTGAGATTAGTCATGACATTTCATGTATAGAAAGGTGTAAGATCAAGTAATAGTGGAAATGCAAGAAGCTTAACATGGTTCTTATATAATTCAACAAGACGACTTACTTGACGCTCAGAAAAAGCTGCCTCCAAATCAAGTTCTTTGACACTTGTTTTCTGACAATAGAAAATGAGAAGCATTGGGTCAGGAAATAAGGAACATCAGTTGTAAGTGAGGCTTATGTCAATGCAGTTGAAAGAGAGTGCTCACCATAATCATCTTTGGTAACAAGCTGTTCTTATAACGTACTTTGGTATACTCAACACTGTTTTCCTCATCAAAATCTTCTTCATCAGATAACTCTGAAAGTTTTTTGTCTTTATACTTATCAGGATTCATTTCCACATCATCTATAATCATTTGTTCCGCGACATGTATCTGCCACAGCTGAATTGTGGAATAAGGATAATAAAACAATTAGAGATTTAAAGAAAAAGAAAATACAAGATGTTATTAGTTGGGATTTGGGAGGAAAATTATCAATGAGCTCACAAGCTCTTTGGAAGAATTAAGAAAGTGAACTGATGATGGAAAAAAAGAAGGGACCCCAATTAAATAATTTAACAAGATGAAGAATTATTCACACAATTAGATTTATTTCACCAACAAATTCTTATAATTTTTTCACTTTTCTAAGTGGAATATATAGACGAGATTACATACAGTTAAACAAAGTTGCCATTCTCTTGCTGTTTAAACTCAGCAAGAAAAAGGCACGACTTTACCGTAAGAGTTGTCCAGTAAGAGTTACCTTATCAACATATGGATGATTTGACAATAAGGCTTCATCTTCTGGTTTAATTCCTGGATCTTTTCTAGGAATAGGAGGTCTCCCGCAATCACGCTAAAGAGAGAGCATCACAAAGATCAGAACAGTGGATAACAAAGAAAAAGGTCAATCTTCTTCTAGGATTCATATTGGATCTGCTTGTGAGACTCCTGAACAAAAGACTTCTCCATGCTTGGACAACATTATATAGCATAAAAGATTTAGATAAGTTGCTCTCTCTGTTTCTAAGATTATTTATTTATTTTTTGATAAGAAACAGATTGTATAAAAACAAAGGATGGACAACCTAAGGGCAAGGGGATCTGTCTCTGTGATTATAACATCACAATAATTAGATTAGCACAGTGGACGAGTCAAAGTCAAGAAAAAGATAATCTTCTTCAATTCACATTATCTTTCAGAAGTCTTGTACAAATAAGACTTCTCCTTGTGTTCTCACAAAAAAAAAAAAGACTTCTCCATGCTTGAACAATAATGTATAACATAAAACATTCACGCTCAGATTACATTATATAACACCAAACATTTTCACGTCGTGGCTCTCTCTATCTGACAGAAGTCAAAATCAAAACAATACTCGAGAGCTATCTGCTCCACTATATACAACGTAATTGCAGGGTAAATTACAAAGAACCCAACATTTTCAGGATTGGAAGGCACGCACCCGTACTTCATCTGGATTACTATCTTCATCACGGTGGAATATAGGTGGATAGTCAAATCTATTAAAGCTGGAGATGAGGACACAATGAAACACAGTAGATTATCAACATAATCAAATGTTTGCATAAGTAAATTATATTAGAGCTAGCAATGTTAACATATTAAGGGAAGTTATCAAATATCAGGTGTAAAGGAATGACCAATATCATATAAAGATGTCCTCATCATAATTGAGAATAGTTTGGTGTCAGAATTACATACATTAGGTGATCTATATTAGGATGAACAAAACGCATTTCAATAGGAAATCGAAACCGGTACGGATCTCGCTTTGCCTATAAAAGAAACAGCAATGACCAGAAAATTAGTCACACACAAATATGTAAGGTTAAACCAATCAGCAAGGTATTTTTTCCGAACAAAAGGTCAAGTAACAATCAATAAACTTCATTAGAGCTTGTTGCATTTAGTGCAAGTTCAGACCTTGGGGCATGTGAAGTTGCAAAAATTACAAAAGTTATTACTCTATAAGTAAGATAAAATAGGAGTTTTGTTGTGACCTTTACATCGGATCCATATAAATCTGCTTCCCTTCATGGTGAAGTTTTTAATAATGAATATAAGAGAATGGAAGATAAAATTTACAAAATGCTACTAAGAGAACACTTACCAGAATCTCTACAATCACAGGCATACCGACTTTTATGTGATGGCGAATCCAATACCAATCGTTACCTTTTATGGGAACCCACCTGAAATTAATATAAGGCATGAGTCTAGAAGGAAAAGATTTACAAATTCAAGACAAAATACAAAAATCCATTTATTCAAGCTGGATGTGCCCAAGAGAATGCTAGAGGACCAAGGAAAGGAGTTTTTTTTTCCATAAACAGAGACAATATTCGGCCAATAATCATAAATTTAAATTATGTCGAGGAAGGGATGAGAGCAAAAATAAAATGTAGCACGTGAGCAAAAGATATGGATAAAAATACCTAAAGAAAAGTGAGTAAACATTGGAAAACAAGGAATACACTTTCTGTGACAGATGAGAAATTTTTCAATGAGATAACAAAGGTGAGACTGCTTGTCTTTCAGGCTTTTAATTAATAGGAATTAAAGCATCATTAGACATCAAAGAAAATCACAACAAGAAACTGGAGTTACCCATCGTATACACCTCCTATATCAACAAAAGCTCCTTGATAAAGATGTAAAGTAGTTACTTTCCCTTCACAAATCTGCATAAAGAGAGCCCTAATGTCATCCTCTCGTTTCATAGACATTTAACTACAGAAAGATCACTTCGTTTTTCTTTCTAAAATTGATGATAGCACGACGAGAACAAATTTCTTCAACTTATACTTGGGATTTATTTACTAACAAAAGCATATGGTTTTGGATAATTGAATGTCGGTCGATAATTGAATTGAAGGAATGCGACGGGGAACTTACTTGTCCTGGATAATAAAACGGAAGCTCGTACTGCAAAAGACAATATATACAAAACAGTCAATATCCTCCGGGTTTAAGTAAACTTTATCAAACTTCAGAACTACATAGGTAATTCACAAATCTTACCATGCCTTCTTTATAGTCCTTCCCTCTTTTCCTCCTACCGGGATGATAATCTTGGTCATACTGTGAAAAACATAAGTTGGATAAGATGAGACGGATGGACAAGCTTGCATTATACCATACTTATTACTATTTATCTGAAGCTAGTCACATAATGCTTGAGAATTTGAAATATCTTTTAGTATGATTTCAATATTCCGACATCACACTCTATGATTCTTCCGGCGGGGGGGGGGGGGGGGGGGGGGGGGGGGTGGGGGTGTTGTGACAAACCTTGAAGGACTCCTCCTCCAATCTATCTTTATTCGCTGCAACCCACTCCTTGTACTGTTTCAGAAACACTTTGTATCTGTCCAAACACATATCTTCAGTATCCGTCTTCACATCTTTCTCAAGCCGATCCAAGTCCACCCTCACAGCTTGCAACTTGTGCGCTTCCCTAATAAATTCCAGCTCCTTCCTATCAACATCCCATCCCCTCGGTGGCCAGTCCCGTGGCGGAACGACTTGCAGGACCAGCGGCCGAGTCCACGTTGTCTCCAGAGGCTCCGGTATATCGCCTTTAATTTCACATTGCTGGCGGTAATAGTCATCCTCCGTCAACCCCATTTCCTCCATCTTGTTCTTCCGGTACTTTGGACTCAACATTTTGAACGCTTCAATCGCCTCAGGGGTCTGAAGCGGCACTTCCTCGCCTTCATTCAAACTCTTCCGCGCAAAATCGGCTTCTGGAGTGAAGACTTCTTCCCAGGGGGCCCAACCACGTTCAATCCAGTTACGCGTCCGAGCTTCGTCCTCTGTCTCCTTGTCTTTCGGACCAAAATTCTCGAGGAAGGATTCGTCCACAGGGAACTCGTCTGAGCTGAAGCACTTCACGGTGAAGTTGCCGGAAAAAATAACCGGCGGAGAGAGGAGAGGACGCCATTGAAAGGAAGAATGAGGAGAATTGGAGTTTCGAGAGTTTAGGAGCTTAGGGAAGGTGAAGAAATGTGAAGGGTTTAAGAGAGTTTGCATTTGGTTTTGCGACTGAATAGAATAGGTTGAAGCGGGAACCAGATAATTTTCCATCAATGGATGAAGCTATTATATTTGCATTGTATTGTAATAAAGTCGTGAATTATTCGGTGTTCGAATATTTACGTGAGCTCGGTCGTCCACGTCGTTCATCACCGTCCATTCCACGACTTCCTTTTTCTATCATATTTCTCATTTTAAATATTTATCATCCGACTTTTGTAGAAAATAAGAGTTGTTGAATCATGCTTAATAATGAATAAAAATATCATTTTCTAAGATCATCTCAATCAAAATTAATTTACTTCTATTTGAAAATTGAAATTAGTTAGATTTCTTTTTTCTTTTTTTATTACCAGTGTTAACCTAAAAATATCATCATAATAGATATGTCTAAAATATTTTTCTCATCGCTGATGTGAAAGAAATAGTTTGAACTACTATAACTTAAAATATCATAGTTGAGAGAGTAACCGATGCTCATCCATAACCATGAAACTTTAAATTTAAACTCATTAAATAATCAGAAAGAAAATCCAAAATTAAATAGAAAAAACTCAAAAAGAACAAATCTGAAAAGAAAATACATACCAAGCACTAAAGTCATTGATGCGAAACATCAAAGATTTGACACAATAATTTCCATGATAGCATGTTTAAAAATATCAAAGTAGATTTTCCATGAAATAACGTAACATATAATTGGCATTTCCCAATAACTGTTTTTCATAGTTTGGGTTAGAAGAGGTCCTTCCTTAAACAATAGAGGCAAAGACGACAGTGAAGAGAGTAAGGATTTAACTGCCAAAATATTTGCTCAAAAACTTCTTGGATGTACGTAACAAAAAGGGACTGCAAGCAAAGCTTTCTATACGGTTTCATATACTAGATTCCTCCAAGCTACCTCATCTATACAAAAAAGGGTGTTCTATATTGACAGAGTTACCATCCAAGAATTTTGATTCCAAATCTAAATGATGGTTACCTTCACTCCGGAAAAGAGAATCGATTGAAGACTGCTCGCGCGCTTTTGCCCTGCTCGAGTCTCAGGATTTTGCTCATTTTCAAATATGGTTCCCATGTATCTCGGCTTGCGCGTATCGAAGACGATCTCCTCAAGTGCAATGGCATTCTCATACAAATACTGGACAAGCTCCAAATCGATTGGTTTCCCAACAAATCCAACCAATTCAACCACTTTGAGGTGTTGATGGGGGCTTTTTGGTACCATGCCTAGTGCTCGCTGTTCAAACATATCGTTATAGTCAAGCTGCAACAATAATGAAGAAGCATTTCAGGTTGAAGAAAAGAAGATAAATATAAATAACCAGCAAGCATTTCACATAAATATCTCCTCTTCTCAAAATCTGGTCACAAGAAAAAACAAATCGAGCACGTTTTGCAATCTATAATTTAGATAGGCAAAAATGCAAAACCGATTATTCACCTTCAATGAAAACTTTTGCAAGCAAGGGGATGCTTCTATCAGGGAAGTGAAGCCAAGAAGGGTTGAATGACCTTCAGCTAGCACTATCAACTCCAGTTCCCTGAGATTTGCCAAAAGAGGCCACTCACGACGTCCTTGGTTTTCCTATTGACAAAACAAAAGATTGTGCACGTCAAGAAAATGAAATCTTCCTTCAACTTGAAGAATCAGGATGCAGAGGACAAATATAAAATACAAACCATGAAGTCGACCTCGAGGTCCAAAACAAGTTTCTGCAGCCGTGAAGAGTAGCTCGAGAGCAGAAAACAATTGTCGACTATCTCTAGACCAAACTCGCTTCCAAAATGTGTCTCAAGGAGCTTGGGTGCGTTCTTCATGGGCATGCCTAACCACGGCCCAACATATTTAAAAGATTCAAGATTTGGTGCAGAAATTTCTAAACTCTCCAGGTAGTTGCACATGTATACATCTAACTGCCTTAATTTAAGCGATGCACCGACAACTCTAAGATTCACAAGGCTATGAGAATACTCGACACACAGTACTTCAAGAAGAAGGCAGTTGGTCAAAAAGCACTCCAGAACTTCTCCACCCACATTGATAGATACTAACTTCAGGGTTGTAAGAGAACTGGAATTAGAAAACATAACTCTTGGGAAATGCTCATTTGGTCCATTAGATAATTGTGGAAAAAAACAAGGATCGTACTGTCCAGAATCATAACAATCCGAGAAGTTCAACTCAAACATTTTAAGGTTCCACTGGAATGCAAATTGGACCCATTTATCAACATCACATTGAAACCTTGAATCCAAATTAAATCGAATTATTAATGTTTCTAAATTTGGACCCTTGTATGAGTTGATGACTTGACTCACCCATCTTGCGTATTGTCGTCTGTCACTTTCCAAGTTCCCATCTGCAAATTGTAAATCACGCAACTTTTTTTGAGCATCAAAATTCAGACAAGGGATATAAGCCCACAAGAATCTCCACTTGTGTGACAAAGTACTAGTCCTTGCTGCTTCTTCCAGTGTTAGACGAGAAAGGATGAAAACTAGAATATCATTCGGCAGCTGACTAATCGAGTCCATTGAAAGATCAAACCTCTTCTATCATTATAAACAAAGGAAATAAAAACTGAGTTTAGAAGTGTAAAAATCAGAAAGGTAAATGAAACATGTGAAAAAGGAAATGTAAAAATGATGAGTCAATCCACTAAAAATTCTGTCAGAAATGAATTTGCTTGAGCCTTGAAGGAAATACGTATTCAATGTAATTTAATTCAATACTAATGTAAGATCCAGAAAGTTAATACTATTTTCAAATGCCAATTACAGAAGAGACTGCCCAACAGATAACACTAGCAAGAATTCCAGCGATGCCCAAAGGGGAAAGAAAAATATAATGCTCTCAGAAAAAAAGGATCCAAGAACTGAAACGCGACAACATTAAAGGGCAGGAGCTCAGATGTAGTAAACGGTATCTGTAAAAATTAAAAAATTTTTACGGCCAGCTGACTACGAATAATCCACTGTGTTAAAATAAAAATCATTCTCACAAGCAGAGAATGTCTGGCTCATTTGTAGCAGCATTACGATCAAAAGTCTTAAAAATAACTCTCAACGTTGATATCACAGAATATACAAAATTATGAGATACTATGCTTAACCTTGTTTTCTGGTTCTTCAGATGAGAAACACAACTCTCTCGTAAAAACTTTGGAAACCGCCTTTAACAAAAAATCGTTGAACATAATATTGAGTCTCATTGGTGTTTGTTCTCCCAAGCGAATCAATGAAGAAAAAAAAAAAAAAAATCTAACCTTCTCTTTTGAGCTTCCAGAGGAAGTTCGACCGTTTCGCTTCATTCTACTTGCTCGGCTTCTCTAACTGCAAAAAAAAGAGAGATCAGAATAACATTTGAATGGGAATCCAAATCTAGGACGAAGATGAAACCCAATACATCAAAATCATCGAGGAAATGAGAGTACATTAGTAGCAGAGGAAGTGAGACGAGAAGTTAACATGTTGCGATTATGGAGGAAAAGCCAAATATCATGCGGAAATCAATGAACAAACGATCTCAAGAATCCATAGCCCATTGTTACCTCTTACAAATTTCTCCATCAAAATCTTTCCCGCCAAAAGATCAATAGCTTTTACGACACACCTCCGAGTCCGCGGTCTCCAGATTCCTGTTGGTTTTTATCCCAATTATTTCTTATTCGATTTAAACAACGAACCCTAAATGTTAAATTAGTATTTTCATTCAACATTTTAATACGTCGATAGATATTTATTTATAGATTTAAAATCACTTTATATACCATATTTTAAGTCTAATTTTAGTAATTTTAAAGTTTAAATCTTCACTAGTGTTATATTTTCAAAAAATAATAATAAAAAAGATAATAATCTACCTATCATATCATATTTTACACTTTACTCTAAACTTTGCCTTACATAATGTTACACTATGATAAGAACTGTTCCTAGCACTATGATAATAACCTTTTTTTTAATTTTTTATAGCACACATTATTCTTAATAGTAGCCTATCACAGTATTGAAACTTTTATCGTCAAATATTTTTTCATTTGAATAGTTGGAAAAAAAGCGTGTTTAATAAAATGCAATTTTGGTACTTTAAAAAATCATAATTTTGAAAAATATAATTCTTATTATACTTATCTTACAAGAATAAATAACTGGAATTTATTGAGTCAAAATGTTAATGACCTCTCTAATAAGTTATAGGTTTATATTTTACTCATATATAATGTTAAAAAAAAAAGAAAAAGAAAACAATAAGTTACCTTTCATATTTTAAAAGATGTTATTTTATATTTACCCTCCCATTTTGAATTCTAAACAAAAATAATTTACGCGTTTAAACTTTAAACCCAAAAAAGGTACAGTGAAGATTTAAACAGATTCTTTCCACAAAGTGTCACATGGGTAAACTTATTAGTTGCGTAAATATTTATCAATGGTAGGTTTGTTTTTACAATTTTGTTGTAAAAAAAAAAATAGATTCCACAATCCAAACAAAGTTAATGGAAAAAAGAATTATCCGCTCTTCTTATAGTAATCAAGGTTTTAAATGCCTAGAAATGTCAAGATCAATTTAGATATTTCTATAAAAATTAGAGAGATTAAAAAATAGTAAAAGATATTTAAATTAATAAAAACTATTTTTCTATATCTAAATAAGTTAAAAATGATTAATATTAATATTATGTATATATTAGTGACATTTTGTTAATGTTTTTTATTTTATCGATTTTTTTTGTACTATGATAAAAAAATTGATTTACCTCATATAAATACATGGACCAAAACAAGCATAATTCACATATACCTCCAACCAAGAAGTTGTTAGTTCGAATCCCCTCCCCAACATGTTGTACTAAAGAAAAAGTCATAGATATATGGACATGTCAATAGAAACGCCAATGTGTCAACGAATATTAATACTATACAAATGGCTAACATGAACACATAATAACTAAACAATAATATAGAACACAATTTTTTGAGCCATTAAAATGTTTAAACTAATCCTTATAAAAAAATTAGACGATCTAAATAATTATTCTCCAATCAAGAAGCACATGATCAACTCCAATTCAAGAGTAAAACTACTTGGCAAATCTACCAATCCTACCCCCTGCACAGAAAAACAGAAAATATAAAGAACCCATAATATAAAGTAAATACCCTTACACATCCAACAAAATGGAAGCAATGCTCTCAGAATCTTGCCTTCACAAAAAACAATACAAAACCACCCTATAAAACAGAATATCTATCTATATTACTGGCTATGCATTCTCTAGTAAAATCACTACGTCTCGACGTTAGCTTTGTTTCCTGCAAGGATGAGCGAGATCTCGAGCCCACGGCTGAAAGCTTGGTTGAAGAGCAGACGAGATTGGAACGTGGAAATGAATGGGAACCAGGATAAGAATGCAATCGGGACGAATATAATTAAACCCATCCCAGCATCATACATCCTGGCAAATTCACGAACTGAATCCCACAAGCCTAGACTCCTAACTATTTTCTTCCAAGTAACTGCAAACTGTTTGAGAACAAGCAGAAGAGATGAGCGATCAGAAACAAAGGTGCCTGCGATAGCTTATTGACTTCTAGAAAGAAAAAAAAAAAAAAAAATATATATATATATATATATATATATATATATATATATATATTTAACTTACGCTTAATATGGCCCATCCAGTAGGAATAAACGCCAAAACACTTGCAAATAAGTCAATTATTGACAGGCGAGTAAAGCCAACAATTAGACCAAGGGCTGTAACCAGAGCTATGGCTGTGACACCCTGAATAAATCTCATAAATAGCTGGAAGTTTGTCGATTTTTTAGGACTGAAGGTGAAGATCTACAGAGAAAGACGGATTAAAATGAGTTGCATTGAAAACTTTCAGCAGACTATTAGCGAATGAGGTAAAGAATTTGTGAGGAACTTGTACAAACCTTAAATATCAAAACAATCCCAACGAGCACCACCCACGAGAAACCATATAACTATACATGAAGACAATTGTTAGATCAGAGAAGTGAAAGACCTCAATTAGATTTAAGGTTGCGCCTATAAAGGGTCAAAGAAATCTCCCATTTTCTACAATTATATTTCCAAGGTACAAGCTAAGAAAGTTCAAGCCGAAATGTTACGTTTCGTTACATGTGTAGCTTACCTCTATTAATACTTTCATCAATTGGAAACTAAGTACTTCAGGTTATTTCTTAACAATTGGAAACTAACAAGCTTCCAAATCAAGTTGGATCATGTTCACCCCCAGCAGCCATAACCAACAAAGAACATGCTTTCATCAACCATGTTCATTAAACAAATTGAACTTCGAGTTTTGACTAAACATAGTACCAAAATATATTCTATATTTTCAGTTTCTCATCAAGAGGAAAAACAGATAAAAAAAAGGCTAAACCATGAAAAAAGAGGTTACCGCAAGTGATGTATCATTTCCTGTGAGATGGAGTTTGTACACAACGCCATATTGAAATATAAAGAACCTCAGAGTCAAAATCGTCTCCAATATCCGACCTCGCAATGTTTGAATATGTGCCTAAGGGGGAAAATTGTAAGATAAAAGACAATCAAGAAAAAATAAAGAAAGACTAAGATACTGAGGTTTCAGATTTCAATATAGCATCGTCAGTCATAAATATTCAAAATGATAATTAGGAAAACACCATCCCCATTGGTCACAGTTGATGACCAAGTTTTGCACTTTTTAATTGAAGAGCTTAGAACTCGTTTGGCAAATTTGTTTTTAAAAACTTGTTTCGAATCCAGTGATCCAAACAGTAAAAATTTAAAATGCAACATTACAATAAAAAAAGATAAAGACTTTGAAATATACTCTATTTCATGTTATAAACTTTGTTAGAATCAAAACAGGTAAAATATAATATAATATAAATTATATAATGTTGTAAAATAATAATTCTACAAAATTTATAAAATAAATGTTAATTAATCAATCAATATTATTTTAGATTGAATTAAAGTATTTAGTTGATAACCACCACTAGTTTACAAATATATTATTAAACACATTGAATTTTTTTTTTAAATTGAGATTCAATTTCCAAATCTACTACCAAAAACATATCCAAAATACTGAAAACGAGGCATATCCAAAATACTGAAAACAAGGGATACCACTTTGTTTTTCATTGAATCCTTTGTTTTCAGAGTTTTTATCTTCAAATCACCAACAAACACACTCTTATATACCCTTGCAGAGGACCTAATTCAGAAAATTGTCTTTGCACACAGAGCACCACAATATGTATTGATGATTGTGTCAACATATGAAAGTTAATTCCTAAAAAAAATAACTTCATATTGCATTCATTCTTTCCTTCTACACAAACAAATACACCCAAAAACAAACAACATAAAATGAGTAAGCTAAAGAATAATTAAACATTAATAAAAAGCGTCTAATCATGAACACATCCATTTTATTTTGCCACTCGATGTATAACTAATATAAAATAATGTTCTCAAATTTATTTTTTTGTTATTAATTGAACTAACTAAATTAAAATTAAATTAATAATAAATACTACCACTGTAATTTGGATTTTCAAGATACCAATGACTAACACAGTTAATTATAATTTTTTCGCTAAATGACTATATTAAACTAATTTTTTGTTTTTTGTTTTTTTAACAAGAAGCGAAATTTTCATTGATAAATGAAAAGGAACATGAAATGTTCAAAGATACAAACTCCAAAGGAGTGAGAAAGACAAAAAAAATAAAGTATTAAACTAATTTTTTAACATTTGAAAATTCATGTATGACAATTTGAAGCTTTAATAGAAATGACAACATAATTAATATATCATGCACATTAAATGCATTAAGAAATTTTACTTAGAGGACAAATGATGCTCACAAAGTACACCAAAGACAATAAGAGCTCTTTAATAACAATCTATGAAAGCTCTTTCACCTGTTCTTCATCCCACCATGACTCCCAGCTGTTTTCTCCCTTCACCCCAACTCCCCCTTTGTAGAATAGCCAGCTGGTCCAATCGTCAAAATCCTCCACAGTCCTGATTAAATAGTAAAATCAGAGTATTCATTTGTACAAAACCAGAACATTCTGACTAAAATATAATTCAAAAAGGATTAAATTCTCCAGTCAGACGTACTTTTGCCATTCAAAACCAGATGGATTAAAGATATAAGGAGCAAAAAGCCATGAGATGACGAGGAACCAACTGCTGATAGTAAGCAAAACAAAAGAACTTGCACCTCCTTCTGAATACCCATATGCAATGTAGACAATTAGAAGCAGTGCCACCTCAAGCCTGAGAATTAAGCTCTTATCATAATCTACACATTTACAGTCTCAAGCAATAACAAATACCAAACAAAAAGCAAAGCAATGAAACCCTGATGACTCACGCCTTGATGAAATGACTTCTTGAGTAGAGCCGATAATTTTCAGCAAACTTGATGTGCTGGACAACGAAACCTCTACCAGTTGCTCGATACTGTTGGAGAATTGTACAAGCACAAATGTTGAACTTTGAAACAGGCAAAATTAAAATAGCTTATTACAATTTTCTACTCAAATAAGACAAATGGAAAAGGACATGCCTTGGCACCACCATGAAGAATAGTTCTCCCAAAATAATGAGTTCTAGTCCCCAATGAGAATGTGAAGAAGACAGAACATAACTGAAGCTGCATAGTTATGAAGCTAAAAACAGCCTGCAAATATAGCAAAAACAATGATATGAATACCATTACCAGAAAGTTCTCAATGAATCTATAGTAATTACTCAATTTAGCAGTGGATCAAAAGAGTGCTCTATTTAATAAGCTCCCAGGGGTCTGACAACATTGATTACCCTATTTACTGTAATCACTTCAGAACATACTAGAACAGTTTGGGTCCAATCCTACTTAAACTCGAGATGAAAAATGGAGGAAAATGAAATTTTGTGAGGGTTTATGCATAGGAAAATCCAGAATTCACAATTATCTGCAGCTAAGAAAACTTTGAATTTTCCCATCATCAATATGTTGGACACATAACTTTCTTCTTGGAACTCCTTGCCAAGAAATTTGAATGATAGTGAGACTTTGACCTTAGCATCTGTGTTGAATATTGTTTGAAACATGAAACACTTGCCATTCATTCAGTGAAAAGTACAAAAGAGGATCCAAACGAGAGGGCGAGGCCAATCATTATACCCAAAGGAAAGCCCAACTAGATCAGAACTAAGCTATCCACATTCTTTACAAAAAAGGCCTCCCAATTCCTATTAATCACAGTTGGGGAATAATTAAAAAAAGGAGAAGATGAACTCCAAAATGAGCAGTCAAAGTTGGCTATTTCTATTGTTCCTCCCATTCTCTACCTTGTCATAAGACAGTTCCATCCTTTCCTTTCTACAAACCTCGATAGATTGTCTTCATGCGTTTAATAAAACATTCTTGGCTTCTTAATTTTTATTTTTATTTTATTTAGTTTTAAAAAATTTGTCCGCAGAGCATCTGAGATAAGTTTTCCTTCACAACTGAGAGGACAATCCAAGGTAGCTGTATGTAAAGACTTTGTAGAATGGTGTCACAACATCTCCTGATGAAGTGACAATGAAAGAGGATGTGATGCTGCTTTTTCTCTGCATTTTTATTTACAAAGCGTACATTGGAGGAAGAATACGAGTACTTTTTCTGAACTCTATCCAAGGTATTGACTTCCCCAAAAAAAATAGGGTACAGATAAAGAAATTCGTTTTTTTCTTGGGCGTCCAACCTTCTAGATAGCATTTTAGAGAACTTTGTCAAGAGAAGACCATAACCGGCAAAAGCAAACATAGTTCAACGATAATTGACATATATCTCCAACCAAGAGGTTGTGAGTTCGATCTCGCACCCTCACATTTTTTACTTAAAAAAAAAAGAGTAGACCATAACCGATAAGATTTCTAGCCATAGACTTCACTGAAAACTACCACGAGCTTTGTAGAGTCCAAAATCTTCTGTCATCTGCTGGACTTGAGCCACATTCAGGAGTTCTAAAAGAACACTAAATTCCTTACCAACCGAATTCCTTCTAGCTGAGACATTCCACGTAAGAGTTTCACGATCCTAAAAATCACTTACTAAGCACATCTTTATGTTGCTAACCCGCAAAAAACAGGGGAAATTCAATTGAAAGTTCCTTATCTCCTTTCTAAACGTCATGGCAAGAGAGAGCTTTGTTGCCATTTCCAAATCTAATTTTGAAAATCTTTACACATACCTTCTTAACCAAATTAATGATTTTGCACCAAAGATGCTTCGGCTCTTATTGAAATCACCAAACTCTATCCCGAGTAATGTTCAAAAGAACAAAAGGGTGTTAGAGTACAAAGCTTTTGTCTAAATTCTTAAAGACAATCAAATCATCAGATATAACTTGTTGCCTAAAGGTATGTTGAAGTTAATAAGATCTATGGTCCATAAAACAGTTCCCCTGGGCCAGGTTGGTCATCCACTGAAGAATTAGTATCGAGGATTGGTAGTAATCACATCCTCCAAAAAATCTGCACCCTCAGTTTCGTGTTCATTGTGAAAGTTGGAAGGAATAGTTTTGTCAGTTGCTCCTTGATATGAACAACCAAGGGGCCTCCTGAATGGCCCAAGGATCTGCCAACCATCCAATGGTTAATCTTTTGCCCATGCAAAGGAAGCTCAAAAGGAGACGAGATCATTTCCTTGCAAGGATCACCAAGACTACAAACCAAGATGGAGCTTTGCTTTACAAGTGTCATAATAATTAAGTGGGTTATTTAGGTAATTGTGCTTGGGCTAATGATGCGGCCAAAATTAGGGTTTCTTTCATTATGTTCTCTTATCTTTTGAGCCATCAAACATAGATAAGATTGGGGTTTAGTTGGAGGCAATACAAAGGTTTGCCATTAGGTTGTTATTTGGACATTGGACGTTTAAGATTGAATGAAATTTCAACTGTTTTTCTACATTTGACAGCCATATGAGCCTTGCCCCTCTGCAATGCTTGATCTAGCTACTAAAAATATGACAGTCCATCTTTCTAAATCTCCATGTCTGGAAAAGTGTGTACTTTTACCTCAATAGAAATTTATACTTTTTTTTAACAAGAAACAACCTTTCATTGATATATGAAAAGGAGAAAAAGTTCAAGAATACAAACTCTAGGAGTGAGAGAAAAAAAGAAAAAAGAAAATATAGAATAGGCTCAACAGGGAGCATTAAGAATATTAAAATCCAACGATAATATCTAGAAATTTATACTTTTAAAGCACCCTTCCGGTCCTTTCCATTTGGAAAACTTTTTCTAGTAGTTTCCCTTTTCTAGTGAATATGAATAAAAATTGTTCCTTATTTTTATCAAAAGAAATTATTTCTTAGAGAAAACCTTGCTGAAACGAATTGATAGATTACCTTCAGCAGCCCCAGTTCAAGTATAAAACCCATTATCATAGGGACTGCAGTAAAAACTCCAATCTGAAACAGAAACTGAGCATTCAGTGCGGCATCCAATGCTGTGTTTCCCAACAATTTTGCTCGTTTTGAGATTGCTTCATCAAGTCCAGCGAAGGCCTGAAATTTTTAAAGGCAAAAGTCCAACAAAAGATGATTTCTCTCTCATAACTAATCAAACTTTGAACATAATGTAATAGGAAATCAACGAGTCAGTATTTAGCATGGAGAAAGTCCTAAGTAACAGTGTTGATAAATTTATATTTTATCGTGATGCATAGATTGTTAACACATTGAATTTGTCTCAGGAAGTACTTTGCACCAAATAGCTGGCAATTTTTTTACAAGCACAAATTAATTTTCTTAACAGTTAACACTTTATGCCATTAAGCCAATATCATACCAAATAACTCCATGGTAGATACATAAATAATTGAAATATCACAGAAAAACAAAGAACCCGAAATATATACATATAACTTTTCCTATCCCAAGGATCTAGGAATATCTCCCGTACAAAATACTCTTGACAAAATCATGACATGCATGAATGTGGAAAATGTCAATTTACCAGGTAAACCCTTCCGTACAAGAATATATAAACCACAAGGACTGTCATCTGCATTAAACAAAAAGGAAATTTGTAAGGAAAAAGTTCCAGACATTAGCAAAATCAATTACACAGATATATAATATGTTGGAATGAAATAAAAATTTGGTAATGGAAGCAAACCGACCATCGTGCATGCATAGTAACCAACGGTTGTGAAATAAAACGAGAGCATTCTGAAAAAATCAAAAAGTTGCCCAAGCCTGTAAACATCCCTGCTCAGAACTTGCTCTCCATTCCCACCTGCTACTTTCCCTTCAAACAGGGCAATTTGGTTTAACCCAACATCCCTTCCTTTTCCAACCTTAACAGAGTAGTTGATCATCAAAAACTCAAAGGCAAAGGAGTTTCAATTGATATAGATGAATGTACATAAATGATATCAAACCTGAATGTATTCATGGTGTGTAATGTTACCCTGCCTCAAAGTGGAGTTGAAACCTGTTACCACCGAGTAAATAAATAAATATAAATACAGATTAAAAAACTCAACCGTCAAAAATCAATAAAAGCCAATAAGAAATGACCTGCATATATATCCTCACTGATATTGATAACACGTGATGCCTTGCTAATGCCACCTCGAGTTATATGAAATACACGGTCAAACACATCAGGATGCCCGTAATGCATTCGGACTCTGAAAAGTTCTCCCAAACATTATAGGATTAACATGAGTACTAAAGCTTTAAAAGATAGCTAGCTGAGGAGACATTTCACCTCTCAGCAATTAAAGTAGCACCTGGCTGCAATACACTAAATATACAATAACATTCATCGGGCATCAAACAGTTGATCTAAAATACCTTCATTAGAATTTTATAAATGAATAATAAAAATAAGACAGTGTAATTGGATGGTCAACACCCTCTTCAAAGTGATACTCATTAAAACTCCTTATTTTGAGAGAACCACATACTCATATTAAGTGTTGAGATAACCTTACAATGCTTTAGCACGCATGCAACCTCCATCATATCATATCAACATTCAACAAAACAATCAATCATGAAGGCAAAAAATGGGATCGAGAAGACTCACTTGAGTGGACTTGCCAAAACACGCTGTCCCAAGGTTACGAAGCTAGTTTCCTGATTGGACATGAACCATGCTAATGAAGAGACACTGCATGGACGCATCAAACAAAGTATGCTTAACAAACACAATTACAGGGAAAAAAACCACCATTACCAACGTCTCATAATAATTAGACAAACCTTCCAGTAAATACATGCTCTCTCACACCTAGGATGGTAGGAGGCCTAAGGCCATGCTTTCCATGAAATTCCTCTAGAAGATTTCTCACTTTCATTGCCTCTTCAAGATAATTGTCCTAAATAAACCAAGAATATTTAACATAATGTATTACTGTATCTTACACATGCTGTCTTGAAAAGTTATCCAAGGTCCAAAATTACTTGTCCAACATCATTTGGAAAAGAAAGTCCAAATTAGATCTAACCAAATTGAAAGGGAAAAGCAAGATTATTTGCAAAGGACTTATCTAACATCATTGATGTGTCTAATGAAATAACTCTGCACAACACATTACAGAGAAGTAGGAACGTACCAAGTTAATAATGCAATGTATAATTAAGTTTAAAGCATCCCTTTGGAGCTCTCTTTCAAATTATTTATTTAGTTATTCAACTATTATCATCTGTTGTACTTGGGAGGCCTTTAGTGCTCCTGTTTAGTTTCTTATTCTGATTAGTGATCTTTTTAGGGAGTTTTGCTCCCTTTTGTTTTCTCTCTCACTCCTTCGGGAGTTTTCAAAAGAAAAAATAATAATAATGCAATGTATAATTATTATAAAGCAGCCAGAAGGTCAAATGAAGGTGTTTACTAAAACAAATGTATAACAATCCACTAACATCTTAGCGAGCTTGCTACGTCATAAAGGAGACTAGTCAATCTCAAATACCTAGAATGCCATGATTTTCAGGTCAACTCAAGGCACATACATTGAATAAATTGTATGGTTAACTTACAAATTTTAGTCCCTAGATTTTAATAGTTGTTTATTTTATTCTGAGCTTTAAAAAGGTTTAATAATGTTTCTGAGTCATTGCTTTTGTGTGTGTGAGGGAAAAAGAGGACTTATACACACCTGATTCATGTCAATAGTTTGAACAGCATCTCCACGTGTGAAAACTATAGCATGGTTTTGGTTTTCAGGTTTTCCTTCTCCTAACTTCGGTTCTCCAGGAAGTTTGATCGAATATACCTCCTATGCATATAGATAAAACATAATAAGGCACACAAAATCCCATGCTAACTGAAAAGAACTTCTGCAGAAAGGACATGACTCTGGGTACAAATTGATAACCATTATTACCCACTTCATTCTCTGCGTGTACGTTCATAAAGATATTAAAAAATGTGAAAAACACAGAATAAAAATGAAAAATTATGGGGAAAAAAGACGATAACTTCAACCCAATTTTTAGGATAGTACTACAAATTATCCACATCAAATTGCCACATATATAATGCATTTACCTAATTCTAAGTCGCTAAAAGAGATAAAGAGCTAAGACCAGTACCACAAGATCAGAAAGAAAATCACAATTAGCAGTAACCAAATGTAAATTATAAACCTATCGTACAGCAAAAGGATAGAGTGGCCACCATGAAATTAACATAGGATTAAGTCATTCAGGTTTAAATAAGAAACTGCAGTTCTAACATAATGACCAATCCATATGATTCCAACAATTTATAAGAAGAATGGAAGAAACATCCAATTTCTAACAAAGCATTCCAACAAAGATCCAAGTATGTAGTTCGTTAAACATTCATTAGTCAACAAGCTTTCTCGACCTGTCCTAAAGAATTGGCCATTAATGTAGTAATTTGATACTGCAGAGTGCAGGCCAATACTTTCTGAGAAGTAGATGACAGATGTCAAGACATTTTACAATTTTTGAAACTAGTGATGAAGGAAAGAAAAGAACAACAGTCATCATTATAATGTGCCCCTTTCTGCTTGAAACCACAAAAAGATATAACCATAGTGTGAAGAGAGACCAACTATAATTCACGCAACACAAATTTCAGATGAAACACTCTAGATTGCAACCTACGATGAACAAAGCACTAAAGATTTGATGTCTCCTTAGAAACTGTAGAAATCCAGCTGGAACCTGCAATGATTTGATGCTGTTATGGCCGTCAACTTTCTTTTTTCTTCTCCACTTCTAGTATTACCTAGATAATTTCCTTCCATAACTAATTAACTAGTTCCTTAACACACTCCAAGATTGCAATTATAATATTTTTCCTTCCTCTTTGCATAGCTACCTATATAAAGGATGTTATACTTGTACCATATAAGTTGTAATAAGAAAATTGCAAATCAAAAGCATTTTTATGGAAGCAAAGTCTTCAAAGGACATTGAAGGCAATTCAGCATCGAGTCAACAAAGACTATTATGACTTACCTGATCTTTTCCATGTATATCAGCTTTCACAAGCTTTGAATAAAATTCCTTTACAATTTTCCCGTCAGATGATACACTATCTTCCACATGAATGAAAGCAACACGAAGTCCCTCGTTCCTTGCAACAAGAAAGCGCTAAACATGTTACAAACAAGTCCAGCCAATCAACAATTTAGCATCTTTGTTTTGGGGCTACAAATAAATGCCAATGGTCTAATACTTCTAAGTATCTATTTTTTTTGTTTTGAACAAAAAACAGATATATGAAAAGGAGAAAAAGTTCAAGAATACAAACTCCCATAGAAGATGAAACCAAAATATAGGCTTGACAAGGAGCAATACAAACAATAAGCACCAATTCTACACACCTAAAATATTTGTAGCTATCAGCTATAGAACATTAGAACATTTTTAAAGACCTGGAAAATACTGAGCTCAAGTATTATCATTCAAGGGGTCAGTCTTATGTTAATAGAAGAAAATCAAACAATTATTATTGTACCTCTGCAGCAAAAGAGCTATATCAGTAGCCTCTGGAGCTTTTCTCTGCTTTTGTTGCCCATATATTTGACAGGAGACAACATAGGTAAACTTCAAGTCTGCTTGTGCCCTTGATTCTCGAGACAACTCAAAACCTTGACTCGTCAGAAAGCTGGTTTGGGAATAATCATCTGCTATTTTTAACCAACATATAAGAAACCATATGTCCTGTGGCTATTCCTACAGTAAATTAGGTACATTAAACAACTAAGCTAAACTAAAATACCCCCAAATGATCTGTTCTCCAGATAGCTCTGAAGCATTAAAGCTCTTCTATAGTACATCATTCCACGAACTGTGCATGTTCACAAGAATCAAAATCACCAGAAAATATTGAAGTAATAAACTACAACCATCCAAAGAAGGAATACAACTGAGGGGAAATGCAAAAAGAGATCACAACAAAACATTTAGTACACATAAATCTACCTGTCCGAGCTAGAGTCTGCCCTCGATAAGAAACCCAAAACCGAAGCTCCAAGGCATCACTTGGACTCTTTTGAAGTTCAGCTTCCCCAGTGGCATGACCTCGACCAATCCGCTCCAGAAAGTTCTCCCATTCATCTAAAATACGAAGTTTGTCTCGTTAAGCCATGAAAATGATAAAATAAAATAAAATCATTGAGTGATAGAGAGAGCAGGGAAAGGGGAGCAGGACCACAACAATGGAAAAACTCAAGTGATAATCTTGGTATGAAGATTTCAACACACGTACATAGACTGGAGGATAAAATAGAGACTTTTAAAGTAGAAGTCTGATTATCACAAAGAAATGGTTCGAAAACAACAATAAGACATAAGTTCTAATCAATGATCACATAACTCATTAACCAAAGGAACTCAGCAACTATTCACTTCAATACTTAATTGACTAATGAATCTCACAAAAAATGACTAAGAACTCACTAAGATCCGAAGATAATCTTCACCAGACTGCACGCCGAGGGGGAGAAAGTGAGAGAGGAGAGAGAACAGAATATACTTACCTCACTAACGGATAGGTAAGATTTCACCAAGTCAAAAAACAGATTAGAAACCTAGAATCTCAATTACTGGTTATATTCTTGGGAATGTGGTCAAACAATCAACTTTTTTGAAAAATAAGTTAGTTATGTGCACTGGATTGTTCCCCTCACAACAAATAACATGACTCATTTTTCTGGAATCCGTACACACAACAATACAAAATCCATAATGAATTCTAGAAATTTTTCAGTGCACATAGCCAACTACAACTATTCTTTTACAATGAAACAAGAAGTCAAGTGAAAAAAGTACCGACCAAAATAATAAATAATAAATAAACATGCACCAAAGCCACGCCACTGTAGAAAAGTAGATGAAAACCTACAATCTGCAGGTATCTAGTGGTGGTAGTCAATGTTTTAAAAGGCTTTTGAGGCTTACGCCTTGAGGCCCGCCTCGAGGCAAGGCTCTAACTTTTAGCCTCAAGTCATACGCCTTCTTTGGACTATAAGAGGCTTACGCCTCGCATAGAAGAGGCTTACGCCTCTTTGAAAACGCACTGAGGCTTAAAGTATACGCCTCGTGTAATGATTACAAGAATACTATTAATTTTTCTAATTCTTAAAAAATATCAAGGTTTTTTTTTATGGAATCCTAAGCAAGAGTTGTAACAATTCAATCTATTACTACTTTTACTACCTAGACTTTAAAAATATTAAAGACAACAATTTATAGAATAAGTAAGTTCTATTGGTGATAATAGTAGTGATGTTATGATGTTTTTTTAGAATTTTTTTTGAGTGACAAGTAACAGGTGGATATTTTGATAATTTTATATAACTATTATGTTTGGTAATACTTGACCACACAAATTTAGGATTTGTTTAATTCTTTTAATTAAAATTGAGGCTTACGCCTCATACCGCCTTGAGGCTTACGCCTCGCCTTTTCAAGAGAAAAAGCCTCGAGGCCGCCTTTAGCCTTTTAAAACATTGGTGGTAGTTATGGATGAGTGGCAATTTCTCAATGAGTAATCACCACTTCTGTTTCCACATTCAATAGAGTACAAAGCCTTGGAGGAAAAACATTAAAGTGACAACTAGTTCGACAGTTCTCTCTCTGTTTAAGGTTGTTTTAGAAAATAATATTTCTGACAACGTTCAAACACGAAAGTGTAGTACCTGGAAAAATCTTCTGAAGATAGAAAAGAATGGATATGCCATCCTCGTTTTCCATCCGTATCTCAGAGGAACTATAAATCACTGTTTCACTATAATATGGAGTAAAGACGCTGTTGCACAAAACAGAGAATAGCATATAAATTAAATGACATAGGAAACCCATCTTGTTCAAGCAATCAACTTTTGCAAACCTGAATGACACCATTTCACTGACAGGTTTTGCTGAAGGCATGTCCATAAATAATGAATTCGTAAAAAATTCTAGTCTTCTTCTTGCTTCAAGATTTTTTGGAATGTTAACTGCTGAATCCTTCACTGTAAGAAGTAAATGCAGACGCTTCACAAGCTCTTTCTGCGACAAGAAAGGGGGTAATAGAATGTTAATACATAGTAGAAACCAAGGAAAACAAAATTGGCATTCATGTCTAAAAGTCATACGGCGCATGGGGAAGATTTTCAAGAATGAAAATTTATTAGAATGAATTGTGTTTTATTCATCCTTACAATTTCTGGATCCTTGGGCCATTCTATCCGAGAAAACAGGCGACCTTCATTTCTTGCCCTCAACAAGATATTCCATGTGTCAAGCTGCTCCCTAGAGCATTGAGAGAAGTAAAAAGCACTTGAGCATATTAACAATTGCCTAACCAAGTAAACTGCCCAAGGAATTATACCTCAAATCTGATGAAAGCAGGTCATGTGTAACAACATCATAAAGCTCAAATACAGCTTTGGCAGCACCTTTTGCAAGCTCAGGAGTTACATTTCGAGTCTGACATAAATAACTTTACAATTTACTTGAAATAAAAATTTAACGGGCCAACCATGTAACAACAGAACTATCCGGAGAATCTAAAGAATGTAGTACCAAATAAACATCTAATTTAACAAGAATGTAGTACCAAATAAACAACTAATGCAAAATGGGTAATAGAACGAGTACCAAAAGCCCTGTAAGTGCTGTAATTTTTTGCAATACAATCGAAATCTTCTTAAGATCCAACGTTACAAGGAGGAAACCTTCTGAAATACTGTTGTTGATCTCCCGAAAAATCCTTTCAACCCTAACATAAACAAGGTTATGCATGAGATTAGTTAAATTACTGTAGGAGTAGAGAGAACACGTGAGAAAACGTGTTTAGATCAGAAGTATTGAGATCCCAAAAGATAAGTAACAGTATAATAATACCAAAGTCTCCCTTCACCATCAACAAGGGAGTACAAAATTTTTTCAACACTGTAGTAGCATTCTTGAATGGCATATGCCATATACTCATCCCGACATACTCTGGTCCATAGATCTATCTGTGTATCTTTGCAATCCAAAGCCAAATCAACAGCCAAGAATATCTGCAAAAATCAAAATTTTGATGGGGCCTTTGAGTGCACCTTCCTAATCTAAAGGTTGAGCATGCTTGACTGAATATGGAAGTCGAATGCACCTTACTACTTAAAAGAAACAAAGGCCATTGGACCAATCTGAGGCTCCCTGTGTTGCTAGGAATACAGAGCAAGTCCATCTCCCTAGAAAAAAATATTAATAGAAAAATAAAATGACAATGCTGGACAACAAAAATCTGTAAATATAGTATATAAAATAATAAATAAGCCTAAATATATAGTAAAAGAAAGTGAAAACAAGACTTTTTTCTCGTTTCATTTTCGATAAATTCTGCCTCCATCATACCTATTGCTAATGTAGTCTTCCTCACGTAAACTTTTAATGATCTCATTCCAAAATGGTGAAAAAATTGCCGCATATGCCTTGTTCATATCAGGAGAGTCCTACAGATACCCAATAAGTAATCATAAATCTCATTCCAAAATGGAGAAAAAATTGCCACATGTCTTGTTCATATCAAGAGAGTCCTACAGATACCCAATAAGTAATCATGAAAATGGACAAGTAAATTTCCAGATACACATAACATAAACGGGTCAAAAAATGTATGTATGTATATATGTGAGAGAGAGCATCTTCTTACAATCAATTATACTAGCTTCAGCATATGCATAAGTACTAATTCTAAAAAACAATGGTCTCAACCACCAAAAACAAGGGAGTTTCTGAGTTTGACAAGTTCGCTAAAAGTTTTCTCATCCCAGAATCCAAGAAAGATCCAAAGGCCAACTTCCCACACCAAATCTAGACCAAGCCAACCCCAATTTTGACTTCTTCCTAAGACAAATAAATCCCAACCATAGTAGATTTAGCCAAGTTAACCTTCAAGCCTAAGGCCTTCTCAAAAAAAATTAATCACATTAAGTAAATTCTTCAATTTGGTCAATTGGGTCAACCATTTCCCTCAAATAAATTAGACCAGGTGAAATTGTAATTTAGAGAATCTCTTCAACAAGCAATGTTGCCACTAAATGCTCTAGCTCAAACAAAAATATTCTGCTAACAAAGGAATGACTCATAAATGTCCGTTAACAAATAACAACACACGCACACAAAGTCTTCAATAACTGTGTCCAGGAACTGTTAACCACACACACACAGTCTTTGATAACCTTGTCCAAGAACTTCCAATCCACATAATCATAAGCTTTTCAAAATCTATATTAAAGACAACACCTTCTTTGTTTCTAACGTGATGTTCTTCCAACATCATGCAATCAAGATCCGATCCAAGATTTTTCTGCTTGCCTTTAAGCCTCTTGGATGAGAGAAATGATACTTTTATTTATTTTAACCAGAAACGAACTTTTCATTGATTAATGAAAAAGAACAGATAATTACTCAAAGGTACAAACTCCTGAAGGAGTGAAAGTATGAACGAAACAAAAATTAAGGAGAGTTATAAGAGCCTCCCAATTTGAACAAATCACACTCGAAGAATCAGCAAACAAATTAGAAACAGCACACTATTGAGAAGTCTTAAACTTGGCTAAATTGAAAACATCAACCGAATCTCTATTTTTCCCTTAAAAAATCCTTCCATTCGTTTTAAACCAAACATCACACAGTAAAGCTTTAACTCCATTACGCCGGACCTGCCTTTGGTGCAAGCCCTGGACAAACTCGAAAACCGAAGAAACGTTGAAAATCTCGAAGAATTGCTTCCAGCAAGATACAACAAATGAACAATGGAATAAGATGTGCTGCTGGAACCCACAAGAATTGCCACACAGTGAACAAATAGAGGGATGAAGAACCATTAAAGGATGGAGTTGAGTGTTTTGCCAAGATAAACCTCCTCCAGAGTTGGTTAGGTTAAGAGATGAAACGCCAGCATGATTCCTACTTCTGATGTTGCCTATCCGAGATCCCCATCATCGATTGAGAGCTGCACTGGTTCATGAGACTTTTCTTGTTTGCTCTATTGCATTGTATCACCTTGTTTAGAATTTTGCTCTCTTTTCTTTTTGTTCCTTTTTCGCTACTTTGAGGCTCTATTGAAAGTAGCTAGTCTATACCCTTTGAACATTTTGTTCCTTTTCATTTAATCAATGTGAAATTTGTATCTTGTTCAAAAAAAGATAATAAATCTAAGACCTTTGGATATGGACTTTGTCTCTTCTTCTTTCTTTTTTTTTTTTTTTTTGTGTGTTGATAAGAAACACTTGATAATATATTGACAAAAAGGCCAAACAGTATAGCCTACCCTCGCACAACAGAGAATTATACCATCAAAGCTTTTCAATCATAGATGATCATGAGGATGCTATTAGTACAAAAGATCTCTTGTAGTTTGAGCACCAAGAGGTAGTATGCTGTACTCCAAAAAGAATCCTTATCTAAAGGCTGAATCCTTATCTAAAGGCTATCTTTAAAGATTCTATAAATTCTTTCTTTCTAGATCAGCCACACGATGAACCTCACCGTACAACTCCACCAAATTTTGGCTTTACCGAGCCAAGTCCATATGAATGTTATTCATTGTCATGTGAAATTCAAATCTTTCTTCTTATAATCCATGCATGGTGTCCAAAATGTTGCATCATAAAAAAAATATAAATAAAAATAACTATCAGATAAATTGCATACCTGAGATGCTTGTCCGTTGAGTGGCAAACTGTCCAAACTTTGAACCAAAAATTATCATGCAAGGGGAAAAAATACAAGGAAGAATAAGTAGAAAATCATCTTATGAAGTAGTAATGAACAAAAATCTAGACAAGAGTACAGTCATCAAGGAAACACTGCAACCATCTTAAGACCATCTTAAGACGTCCTCCAGAATTTGATATACATTCATACAAGGCCCAAAAACTATCTCTTGACCAAAAAGAAAAAGTTCTTATCAGGACGATACTTCGGTTTTTACAAAATACATTTTCAAGCCCATCATGCGAGAGGCTCTTGGGAGTTGGGTCTTAGGCCTTGGGCTACTTTCCCAGAAACAATATGTTATATCTTAAATCATGCTTATCATGTTTCTGATGATGTTTCTCATTTTACATGGATAGAATGATTTTTTTTTTTATATCCATGACTGTCTAAGCCAGCTTACGCGCACCTCGACTAATCTCACAGGACAACTGTCTGACCCTACAACATTTGGTGTCGGGAAACACATAGAAACTACTAATTCCTTAGGTAGGTGGTCATTATGGAGCTTGAACTCATTCCCTCTCGATTAACCCTGGTCCCTTTGGACCAACGAGCCACTTATGATGGTTGAATAAAAAAGATTAATAGAGAAGTTCATGATATAAATCAATCAAAGAAAACTGTAAGATTTTTTTAGAGGATTAGTGCCCTCCAATAGGAAGAGCTTCCATTTTGTGCCTGGTAATGCGAGGAAGACTTTCCCCCTCCTAACCAAGGCACGAAAAAACATATTCCTCCACTCTCAAATATATAGATACCAAGAGTGGGTGTGTGCAAGAGAGAGTATAGCATCCTGTTCACATGCAAGTCAAATTCCATTAGTTTCACATAGAGATGTGATTTTGCAAACCACAAGGATATGAAAACGCTCTTATATTAACGTCGGTGCATCTGGAAGAATGCTAAACATAAATACTTGAATTTAGTAAATACCATTTAACCATCTTATGGCATGAAAGCCCACAACAGAAGTCTCAGTTTATTTTTTTAACAAAAAAATGAACTTCTCAATCGAAATAATGAAAAGAAAATACAATGTTCACGAGATACAAACTCTCACTTTGAGGGAAAGAAAGCAATCATAAACAGCATAAGTTCCAATTAAGAAGTTACTCTCTTCACAAAGTACCTTTTTGTCTGTGTAGAGACAAGGTTCTTTACAAATGCTTTCGGGAAGCTCTCAAAACGTTTATGCATCATTTCAAGTGATCGTATCTGCCACAAATTGATGGGAAAACAATCATTGAAGTCAAAATATGCACCTAAAATTTAAATAGAGACAGAACATATGTGATGAGAAGTATAGAAGAGTGTGCTCTCAACATCCCCAACTTATTTGCAACAGAAAAAAATATATATATGATTCTTACAAAGTGAAACTTGAGCAATGAATGACCAAACAGCTGCAGGATCAATATGAATAACTACAATGCTAAAAATACAGAAACTATACATATACATATTTTACCTCACCCAACCGACCCCTAGCACCCTTCACACCACCAATGATAGCTGACAAGAGTGTGTACCATATGTAAATGTCCAAGAGATAGAGCTGTAGCATTCAAAATTGAAAATTAAATTAAAGGAAAGAATTGTTTGATGTAGCATTGATAACTTTAGCACAAAATTAGCACCATTCCTTCCAGATGAAAATGGTTAAGCTGAAAACAAGATGTCAAAATACTCACAGCCACAACAGGAGCCCATAAGCTAGCTATAGTCCAAAAATTATTGTTGTCTGTGAAAATGAAAAATATGCATCAGTTCAATACAGTTTCAGACATAGATCACACTTCATCATTCTAAAACACCAGGACACAGACATAATAAGAACATGTCTATAAAAGGTAATCAATTATATCTGTACATTTAACATCTGCGGCCGATACGTGGAATTAGAAAACCTATTACACTCTTAAGGATGTGATCCTTGTAACAAGTTTTTATATAAGAGAACCAAAACCAGATGACAGTCATATTTGTTCTCGTACTTTTCTGAACAATAACAATAATAATTTTTAAGAAAAAGTTCTAATGCTTGAGTTTAAATGTCAGACAAAACTTAGAGATTGAGTTGTCCACTATATGTCAGACACCAATATGTTATATAAACAAATTATATTCATGCATTCATGCATGAATATAAATTATAATAGCAAATAATATGGTAAGTATGGGTGAGCAAATAACTTTGAAAAACCGATCCAACTGATGATAACCGACCGAACCGACGTTGGTTGGTTGGTTTGATAGAAAAATCGGTCGGAATCGGTTTTTAAAATTCCAAACCGATTTTTATCAGTCGGTTTGGTCGTAAAATGATTTCACGGACGGATTATGTTCCGTTTATATAAATATATATATATTTAAATATGGTGCAGATGCATTAATGCGATCTGCCCAAGCGGCGCTGCTGCAGTACAACCGTACTACAGCAGCATTGGAAACCAACGGCCATGGCCACTGGTTTCCAAGATATTTATTTTCTAATTCTTTTTTTTATGTTTTCACCTTTTTTTTGTATTATCTTCTCCACGAATCTACTCCTTCTCCCTCATTTTTCCTTCTTCCTTTTCTTTTTGTTTTTCTCTCTTCTCATCTCTTGCTTCGTCCCACCCTATTCTCCCTCATCTTCTTCTTCATTCTTTTTCTTCTCTTCTCAAGATCGTTGATTTTACATTTTTTTTATTCTACACTTCTTACGGAAGCCACCGGCCACCAGAGCTCCGACACCAACATCCTCTAAGAAGACTATCCTAAAACCAATGAAATCGACCGACCGAACCGACTAATCGATCAGTCGGCGCAAGATGGCACGGCATAATAGTCGGTTTCCCTGGGAAACCGACTAGGTCGGTTTTCGGCGTCGGGATCGACCTCGACCGACCGATGCTCACCCCTAAAGGTAAGTGTCCCGAGACTGCTAAACAGCGGATGACCAGTTGCTTCAAGAGACCCATTTTGGATCTCAATCCCCCACCCCACTGCCTTTGACAAAATGAAAAACGTATGGTATGGTTGAACTTACTCTTTGAAATGAAAGAATGCCACGAATATTCAAGAGGTGGAAGGTTGACAATAATAATGGTTGGTTGGACAAGTGGTTTAATCTGCATAAAAAATGTCACCAGGGACTATCAATGAAACCATAGTCATCAAAATGGCACATTATGGCACTAAATCTGAAGAAAAATTAGCGTCTTTAACAAAATTACCTGGAGAAAGTAAGCAAAAGTGAATTTACAAATCAAGAGCACTAACCAATAGGCTACATATCTGCAATAGAGAAGATGACAAGATAGAAACTATGTAAAATCATGAGAACCTTGCAAGGAAACAAAACCACTTATCCACTTTTAGTTCTAATGACAATAAAAACAAAAGTCTATGTTGCTTTTGGTTTATACATATTCACTAATAAAAAGAAAATGTAATTAATCGGCTTCCCAATTGTTTATATGGAGAGGCTTCATCAAAGGTTACGTGAGTTGGGACTTAGAGTTCCTCACATGAGATAAGAAAGAAACTTAAACATGAAGAATGAGGACCTAAAATACTTACCAAATTTACTACAAAGCCTACTTATAATAAAACAATTGAAATAATTGGAATACCCCCCACTATCATAAAAATCGTTTTAGTATAAGAAAAGTAAAATTGAAAACAGCGTGCAGCAAATAAGATGTAAGTCTAAATAAATCCTCATAATATCCCGAATCCAGATCTTGCCCTCTAAATATCTCTTGATTACTACAAACTATCAGTGACTCCCAATAGTTATCCAGATACTTGTCCAGATACAAAAAAAAAAAAAAAAAAAAAAAAAAAAAGAATCCAATGAATCTTAGAAGATATATGTTATTTCCAAATTGGTTATCAAAAACTTGGTCAGTTTGCTGAAACAAATAATCATTGTCTTGAAACTTACCTGAACTGATTAACTCATACCTTGAATGCAAGCTAGTTTTGAAAAACAAAGAAGTTTCTTATCAAAAAAAAAAAAAAAAGAAAAAAGGATGCAAGCTAGTTTCTCAGATGAGATCAGAGGCAAAAAATCTAAATGTACATTGGGAGTAGTAAAGGGGAAAATAGGTAGGGCCGTAACATATTACTATCATGATACAAAGTTTGACTGAAGTTGCAATTGTATCAAAGTTGAAATTAACAAAGTGAAGTCCAAATTCACAGAGGCAGTGACAAACCTGCAATAATCACTTGGTTTTTCATATAGACCACGGCCAACGAAATAACGCTCCTGAGAAAAGCAGATAAACAGACTGTGAATATCATCTTTCAGAAATCAGACAAAAAAAGTGAATTTAAGAAATTTAGTTGTTTTTAACCTGATAGATCCACTTGAAAAATTGAAAAAATGACTGATCTGACATCTCAGAAAGAGTATGGCATGCGGGTAACTTAAGCAACATTGAAACCACGAGGCGTAAAGAAGCATAAACACCCAACACTATAATATATATTCGAAAATAGAATGAATTATCGGAGCTTCGACTATTTCTTTCTTCAAGTACCTTCCTGCAAGATTTTGGAACATCCATCAAAATCCCAGTAGTGGATACATAATTAAACATTAAGATAAAAGAATACGCATGTTACAATTTGTGCACAAGTGGATAATTGATGGTAGAATAATCGCCTCCAAGAAAAGGTCAAAAAGGACCAGCAAATATACTTACACGTAAACATAAGTCACGAAAACAGAACTCAATCCCCACCAAAAGAACCTAATAACAATCCTTGATATAGCCATTCCTCTTGCAGTGGTGTATGCCCCAAAAGTAAGCAACACGTCTAAGCAACCTATAATAATATCAAACACGGTGAACAGGGAAAGGTAAAATCCAAACAAGGGCAAAATTGGGCCGGTTGAAAATTTAGAATCCATACTCTCGATAAAGTTCATGATCGCAAATGTTGGCCCAATGCTAAGAATAGCTTTGAAAGTGTCCAAATTAACACGCTCCTTATTGAAGGCAAAAATTGCCAAAGCCTATCAATTTGTGTAAAACAAGTTAGGAGATAACAAATTAGAAGGCTGCAGATGAAGCTAACCACAAAGAAGAGGAAGAATCACGAGTAACCTGGAATATAATTGCCAAAAAGATCCAGAGACGGTGAAAACTACGGTATAGGTGAAGAAATGAGCGATGCTCAACAAAAGAGGTCTTGCCAGTCTGCATAACATTTGAAAAAGTAATGCCACCGACAAAAAAAATAAAATGTTCAAACTGAAGAGTTATAACTACAACCAAACAACTAAAAAAAGTTATTCCAGTAGAGAATGACAGTTATCATCATTACAAGATAAGTTACAAAGTCATGTAATCAAGTCCTATGATACAAATATATCTCACAAAAATGGAACTTGGCAGATCAAAAATAAAACATTAAAAACACTCTTCTACTCCCATCAAGCACTAGGATAAACAATCCTGAAAATTATTCAGTAAAAACCGGATGTCAATAAACAACTCAAGGCACTCATACAGACAGAAGATGTTTCCACCATGATGTGGCTTCTATGGTCTGTCATGACAAACCAAGTTACTTAGATAAGTGACAGATTGTTGATTAGTTCACTGTTCAAGCAAGTTAGCTGAAGGTCGGTGTAAATGTTTTTCTCTTCATTCACAAAATACAGTTTAAATGACCTTTTGAAAAACTCGACCTTTTGTAACCCCAGTTTCTCGAGTCCCTCCTCTCCCAATTATATCGATGAAATATTTGTTTTCCATTTTTTATTTAAGAAAATAATCCTGCACCAAAAAGCTATCAAAGCATGATGATTCCTAGTTTGCTATCACGGCTTTAGATAATTTTTGGATAAGATCGCAGCTTTAGATAAGAATTTGAAAGCGGCCTGTGATGAGTTTCACACAACTGTTCTTGACCTCCACAGCATCCTACCATCATAGGAATTTACCAAGAAAGTTGCAAGAATAGAAGCAATGAAAAGTTTGTTGCCGATAGTCTTTTTCTTTGTCATTTGTTTCTTTGTTTTTGTTGTTTCTGTGAGTTCCGTATCTTTGAACAATTTTGTTCCTTTTCATCAATCAATGAAAAGTTCGTATCTTGTTAAAGAAATGTTCAAGAAAACAAACCCTAAAAGGAGTGAGAGAATAAAGCAAAAAATACTAAGTTGCATAAATAACGAGTCCCAGTTATAATTTATAACAAATATTATAAATAGAATAGTTGCCAAAGATCTTAGATAAGGAACACCAATGAGAGGCCTTAAACTTGGACAACTCATAATACTCGTTCCAACTTCCAAGATTTGAATTTGTCCTCAAAAATCCTTTTGTCTTTCTTGTTTTGGCCACAATGGTGCATTCTTTGCGGGAGCACTTTCAAAGATCTTGATCATATTCTGAGCTATCAGACTATGAGTTAACCTACTCAATTTGGGATTATTTTTTTTTGGAGTCGCATTTGTTTCACTTCAAATAAATATGCTTGTTCTATGATGCAGGAGGTACTTTTGTTTCCAACATTTCTTGAAATGGGGCGTATCCATTAACACGCTTGTTTTTTCGCAATTTTGTGGAACATTTGGCATGAGAGGAATAGTAAGATTTTTTTATAGATTTAAAGGTCTTAGGAAGATGTTTGGTCTCCTATTAGGTTTAATGCAGCTCTCTGGCTGTCGGTTTCCAAGGATTTTTTAATTATTTATTAGCCATTATTTTTTTGGATTGAGCCCTCCTTAGTATAGCTAATTTGGGCTTGGTTCCTTCTGTTGGCCTATCTTTTTGTATGCACTTGTGTATCCTTTCACTGTTTCTCATTTAAAAAAACACACACACATGGACAGAGTAACTAGCGCAATGCCTTCATAGCCTACCTCACTACAGAATAAGCCCCTCCTTATAAAATGAGCTCCCTGTCCCAATCTCAACGTGAGGCAAGCTCATTTTGATCCCTCCCTAATCAACATTATCTAAAAGGCACAAATCCTTTAAAGAGTGAAAGTTTTCCTTGAGAACATATTAAATATCTTATATGCAAAACAAACACTATATTCCAAGTCAGTCTCCTGAGCTCACCAATTCACAGCAAAAGATCTTCCCAGTGCAAGTTCTTTGTTTTTTTTTTTTAACGAGAAACAAACTTCTCATTGAAATAATGAAAAGGAAGATAAATGTTCAACGATACAGCCTATCGAAAGAGTGAAAGAAAATATTGCAAGAAACAAAAACTAAATTTGGGAACAAAAAGCACCCCAATTAGAACAAATAAAAGTAGAAGAATAATTTCCAAAAATAGTTGACAAAGAACACCACTATGAAGCTTTAAATTTAGCTATGCTAAACCAATCGAACGAAGATTTACGATCTTATATGCAAAACAAACACTATATTCCAAGTCAGTCTCCTTAGCAACAGTGGCAAATCCAGGATTTTTGTTGAGGGGGGCTTCACTTAAACTTTAGTAGAAAAAATTTATGAGTTTAGAAATCTCAAAATTCATAACTAAGTTCAATTATTAATTTATGTCCTCTACAAATTTTGATATTATGAGAGCGCTACATAATAACTTCAATTTAGTATAAAAAAACATGACGATTTATAGAGAAGAAAAAAATATATATATATACATAAGTACAACAATTTTTAGTAAAGATATTACCTATATATAATGCAAAGTATAAATTGGAAAGAAAAATAAGCATTGAAATTGCCGGTGTGTGCGTTTAAAGAATTTTTGCCTTCTAGACAATGCAAAGTATAACTCCCCTTTACTGAAGTTTCTTACGTTGGTGGCTTTTTTATTTCTATATTTTTTTCACTCCTAAGAGAGTTTGTATCATTGAACAATATTGTTCCTTTTCATTTATCAATGAAAAGTTCGTATCTTGTTTAAAAATATATATATATTTATATAAAGGAATTTTTTAAATTTTCTATAAAAGATAATAGAGAATCACGAATGGTATAATTTCTTTTTTTTTAATGAAGAAATTATGTATGATTCTTTTTTTTTTCTTTTTTTTCAAAATTGAGAAGCTGAGAGATTATATGAAAAATAGAATCTAAATCACGTATCAGTGGTCTCGAACCTAGGATTCAAGGGAATTGAGAGATTAAAAAAAATCAAAAACCGAAAATTGCCCTTGAATAAGTTCAAACCTAAGTTGCAGGGGGGGCCTGGGAATGCATTTTGCCACTAAACCCGGGATTCGGGGGGCTTGAGCACCCCTTGGGCCCACACTGAATCCGCCCATGCTTAGCAATGCAAGTTCTAGAACATAAAAAGATGTAATAAAACATCAAAATTCTAACCCGTTTCGAGCCTCTAGGCTTCTGTAAAAAACTTGACTTCTCCCTCATTGGCCAGCCCAATTCAAAGCAAGTAGGTGACCTACATAAGTGTCACAGTTGATAACAACGATACCACGAGTCTACTTGTCATAAGAGAAGGTTATAAACTTATGAAAGCTAAAGAACCAACCAAAAGTATTCGTTGAAATCATCATAGTTCCTCCATGCTGAATGTGCGGCTTTCCCATTTTTATTTCTTTCAGTTTCCTGCACTTCGTGAAGATGAAGATGAGGCTCATCCAAGATAAATAATTTACATAATGAAAAGCCAATTTACTACTGGTTAGAACATGTCAGTTTGAGTGACCAAAAGGTCAAAATAGACCATATTCAAATACTCCTAATTATCTTCCATCACAACATTTATTTCTACTTTTCTCCCTTTCCTCCTAAGAAGAGAGGTTTGGAGGAGCATGGTAGCATTCGATCAAAAGTAGTACACTTTAAAAATAGGATCAAAGCTGCAGCATCAACAAGAAGCAATACCTATCAGCTTTTTGGCAACAACTTCACTTAAAATAAAAATTAACCAATTATATAACAACTATATTTAAAAGTAATTTATATAAAAACTAATATAGTTCATGGTAAAGTATATAAGCAAATTAAATAAAGAAGTAAACTTCAAGACTATTCCCCCACTATCAAGAGCGAACAGCAAATCACTCCAAAATGATGTTTTTATTAAGAAATGTCTTTTCTTACAAATGTTCCATTTCATATGTGCCATGTTGACATTGCAGCACTAGTAAAAGAGTGATCCACTTACAGCCACAAGTGTATGATATATAGGACAAATGATTTGTTGGAGGAAAGACGCAGAACCATCTTCCAACTTACAGCTACCAGCACGATCTGCTTCTCCATGATCGAGAATAGCATCCAATTCTTTTGCCATCTATAACCAAATTTATAATGTGATTAATCATAAATCAAGATAAGGCAGTAAGCATTTCATCTATGATTTGTAACCAAGAATATTCCCAGCTTGTATATGGAAGTTGCTTGCTGTTAAGAGCACGAAGAAAGATCAAACTAAGGAACAAGACATCACATCAAAAAGAATCAAGGTTAAAGGAATATTCAAAAATTTCTTTAATATAGATATCCATAAATATGCCAAACAGTGAGCTGTACTCTATTTATAATCAATTCCTACTAACAAGCTCCTTGGGTTATTACTAATTTGCCCTAATACCTCAATAATATTTCTAACTACCCGAGTAGCATTCCTAACATCCTCCTTAGTATTCCCATTTCCCACATGCACCATATGATAATGTGATGAAACTCTCAAAAAGGCATTGCATTCTTCTTTTATAATGAGAAACCACACTTTTATTAAGAATTCAAAAAGGATTTTCATCCTCTTACTTCATCTCCAACACCCAAACTCAGCATAAACAATCAGAATTGTAAGGTTCCATCGAAGTAAAACCAAACATATCACTTTGTTCCACAAGAGATCTATAGAAGAATAAATCAAAGTCAAAGTAAAATACATGTGACTTTTCTCACCGAGTTTTGTTTTTTCTCTTCTTTTTTTACGAGACTTTTAACTCAAAAAGAAAATATAATTTTTGTTTTATTTTTACTCAAATCATCTTTATGTGGAATTAATATTGATACCCAAAAAGTACCATTGTTAGCTGCAAAGCAGAATTGTAAAATTGAACATCTGCCCAAAAAGAAATAACATTATACGAGTCACATATGTCAGAATTGGGAGGCTTTTATTCACCATCATTAATTTTCTGTTTTTTTTTCCTCTCTCTTTCACTCCTTTGGTAGTTTTTATCTTTTCATTTTATCAATGAGAAGTTCATTTCTCGCTCAAAAAAGAAAATCTTTAACTTCGGGCTTTGGTGTTAGAATTTGAATAAATAATTAAATTTATCATAACCTATCAACTTAAACACTTTCGTGTTTAGCAGTGATTTAACATGGTAATAAGGCAGGAGATCCTATGTTCGAACTCGTGTAATGTTATTTCTTCCCCATTTAATTCTCCTTATCATTTACCACTTGTTGGGCATTATGAAAATTTTCAAATCCAAAAGTGAGGGGGAGTATTAGAATGTGAATAAATAATTAATTTACCGCAACCATCAGCTTTAAGCTTTTTGATTTAGTAGTAATTTAACAATTTGAAAGAAAAGAATTGATAAGGATGTTAGTTTTATGGCTTCAATCAAACCAAATATTTTGATGATCACAAACCAAGTATAAACTAACAATTTGAGTGTTTTAAAGTGTCTGTAGCGTAAAGCTCGAAAAGACAAATGCAACGTCTTTTGAATCACTCAAATCGGAGTTCAAAATAAAAAATTATGGTCAAAACAAGTCAAGTGGACTAATCCTACGTGGCGGGTGACATGGACAGGTGGATCACTCAGATGTTGACATGTGGCATCAAGAGAACATACTTATCCTGACGTGGCATCCAAAAATTGAACAAATGAAAAGACGACATGTGGCGCTTTCAATCTCCACGAATCCATTTCCACAAATTTCTCTCAATCTCCTCAATCACTCTCAATCTCCATAATTTCTTGATCTCCACAAATTTCTATAAATCTCCATAAATTTTTTTTATTCTTTTACCTTATCATTCACCTTAATCGACACCGTTAATCCTTTTTTGCCCTAAATTCAATGGCTAAATTTTCATCCTCGAAAATCTATTTAAAGCCACCAAATTTCACCATTCCCCACACCAATTATCGAAGCAAAATTTCTCTCTTCAAATTCTTCTCTCAATTTTTTTGCAAAATCTTCATTCACTCCTACACATAACTTGTTCATTTTTTTGTGAGAGATACATTAAAGTGGCTTTTTAGCCCTTACTTTGATGCAAAATTTTGTGTAATCCACTTGTATTTTTGCATTCTTTATTTTCAAATTGGGTTTTGTATTAAGGTGTGAGTACACCTTGGGTTGTGAGAAAACACAATTGGTTGGATCCTGAACCAGTAAAAAGAATCGTGGGTTTCTCTTTAGCCTAGGATAAAAAGAGGGTCGATCGTTTGGTTCTCACCCATAAGAGGGTCGTTGCAGTAAAATATCCAAAAATTAGTCTTGAAGAGTGGAGTAGGAATTTCCGAACCACTGTAAAAATTCTCGGTGTCACCCATTCTCTTCTCTTCTCCTTTTTAAATTCAGTATTTATCTACTTTGAATTATTTTGCTAGATTGCATATAGGTTTTCTTAAATATTTTGTTCAATATTTTTTCTTGTTAATCTTCGTTTGTTGATTGCATAATTGCTTGTTACTCTTGAATTTATTTTTAATTTTGAAAAAGTGGTAGGCAATCCTATTCACCCCTTATAGCGTTGTCATTCGATCCTACAAAGGAATCTCCCACCCTCCCCCCTCCCACCTCCCACTGAGATCACAACAAAGCTCCCTAATTAGTAAAACAAAAGATGATAGTAACAATGTCACATAAATCCTTCGATCGAACTCCTTCTAGAATCTAGTTAGACAGTAAAGGTTTTGAGTTTAACAGTAAAACTTGTGTCCAAGTGAAATCATTGAAGTTGGAAATTAGTTTCATTCAACCATGAGTCTGGAAATATCAAAGAGGTATTTAAAACTTACATGGTGGAACAAATAGCAAATGCATTCAGGAAGGAAGCGGACATTTGCAGCTTCACCCCATATAAGCAAGTACAATGAAACAAGGAAAAGCTTCCTGTCCCTGTTAATAGCCTCTAAGCTGTTTGAATAGAATGAAAATATAGATGCTCAGTAGAAAAAACAAACTAAACATTTTAAGAGGAAAAGAAAAAGAGTTGCAGCAATCACCTATTCCATGCAAGGCGTATACGCAAGTATTTACACCATTTGATGTAATTGTCAAGCACCTTCAAGAAAACCTGGTTGATTGCTTTCTCATCTATTTTCTGCAGAAGCTCCAAATAGTTCCAAATCAAATATGTATACATTTGTATGCACATTAATTTTATATGTTCGTAGCAGAAAAAAATAAAAAAAAGAAAGCCAAACAGAATAAAAGAAAATAAGGTCACCCCTCTTTCATCTCGTTTGGCTTCGGATCAAGTTTCCTCTCTTTTTCCTTTCCCAATACTGTGGCCACTTGGGTTTGCAGCCACTACAACTCCTCTATGGCTTATTTAGGTCCCCCATTCGTTCCACCACCAAGACCTGATGGAGGTGCATAAACTCAAGTCAGAAGTCACTCTCCGATGCATAATAATGCATTATTTGAAGGTATGAGCAGTTGACAAGGAATTCCATTGTAGGAAGATTCTACGGATCTCCTCTCAAACCCATCTTATCTTGCATCACTCTCAAAATTGACCTCTACCTTCCTCTCAACCAACAGCTTCAACATGAATCCCCTTCTCCACCTGGAGCTTAACCTTACCATCCTCCCCCGCAACGGCGAGGAACTATAAACACTGCTTCATCATCATTGAAATGAAACCCTTCAGGACTGAAGTCAATAACATGTTCAGAGGAAGTTGAGACTGAATTCATTAAGGATACCCCATTCTCTTTCTCCATACGTTGGAGTTCTCCAGTTACTGGATGTTTCATGACCCTCTTTACTTTTTTTTAAACAAGAAACGAACTTTTCATTGATGAATGAAAAGAAACAGCCTTCAAAGATACGAACTCCCAAATGAGTGAAATAGTGAAAATAACAAAATAAGGGGGAGAGAACAAAAATGAAGAGGGATACAACCAAACTGGTAAACAAAAGATAACTAAGGAGATATAGATGCCGAGATAATTTGCATATAAAATGGAAATAGCACACCAATTAGAAGCTTTGAGCTTGGCGAGATTAAAACTTTCCACCGGAGATCTTCTTCTTCCTTCAAAAAAATCCTTTGATTTCTCTCAAACCATAATTCAGATATAAGAGGTTTAAAACCATTAACCCAAAGAATAATCACTTTTGGAGGCAATCTTGGATATATAAACACCAAATGCTTGAACAGTTATTCCAAACTGGTTGTAGAAGCATGTTGGGAAGATTCTTTTGAAAAACTTCCGCCGAATTAACCTTTCCATTGAGAAGAATCCATGAAAGAACATTGACTCTCTTTGGAATCCATGATTTCCACAACTTTGAACAATAGTCTTTAGGCAAAGAGTCAGAAGAAACTCTAGGCTTGCATAAAGAGGTAACCGAAAATACACTTGAAGAGGTTTACTTCTCGCCCACAAATTCTTCAAAGAACCCAGCTTCATCAACCATATACTATTGGTAGAAACGATTTCAAATAAAAAGACTTTTCCAATGGACATCACAAAGCTGGACTCAAAACAGTGGGAAAAACAGAGGATTAGTTCCCATAAAGTGAAAGCAAGAAGGGTTAGTCCTCCTTTATACCCCTGATCTCCAACTTTCGTTTTGACTCCGCTCCAAATGTTAATGAAGCCCAACCATCATATAAAGAAATGTTGTTCACTAGCATGAATGTGCCTGCTCTTGCTGAACCAATCATAAAGAAGACCGACCAGTCGACCACATCACCCCTTTAGATGCTTTAAACCTGAAAAGGCCTATTATGATCCATCGGGAAAAAAAGAATAATGATGATCGGTTCAAAATTCTCAAGACTCTTTAGGACAATACGAGTATTGATACTCCTTAAACACAATTCAACCAAATAAAGTTTTACTGAGATGTGAGGACAAACACCAAGTTAGGCTCCCTTCCTCAAATGGAGGTCGGACAACAATCGGGAATCTACCTGTGGTTAGCTTGAATCTACACCTTCAAGTACATAGTTTGAATCTGGTTTTTTGGTTGAAAGTTAGCCTATGTATCTCTCCCCTTGACCACTCCCTTCCTCTATTGTGTAAATCCACCCTTTCTACGTCTCTACCCTTCACATTGGAAGATGGTTGATATCCATGACCAAGCCAGAGAAAGAATTTGAGATGAATAAGAATGAAAAAAATAATTAGAAGTAGAAGAAATGACAGAATGGGAAGAATTTGAAGAACTCATAACATATTTTTCATTTCACTGGTATCCTATAACGTCAAATTTACCACTATCAGGGAGAAAATTGATCCATGAACAAATTTCACTCATGGCCCAAAAGAAAACGCGATTAACTTCCATTACAGCCCAAACCAACATCAAAGGCATGAAGACCCTGTCTTAACTGCAACTAATCAAAAGCTCCAAGAGGCATATTGATAAAAACCAAATAGCAAAATAGATTGAAAGAAAAAGGGATGGAAGGATTACAATAATCCACGAGTCATTCAAGGTACTTGGACCCTTCCTTCTTGAGATCACTCAAGCCTAAATCATACCAAGTGTCTACTTTCCTCCCTTCCCCCTCACTCTATTTTTTTCTTTTTTCTTTTTTTGACAAGATACGAACATCTCATTGATTAATGAAAAGGAAAAAAATTGTTCAAATGATACAATCTCTCAAAGGGAGAGAGAAAAACAACAAAACAAAAGAAGTAGAAAGAATAATGACAAAAATCATAAGTGCTACTTTCAGAACTAGTCTTCTTCTTGCAAAGAACCAACTACCTAAAAATTTAGGAAACTTGGCATAAAATCTTCCTCTTCAGCCATACAAGCCTTTAAGAATCAAGGAGACCACACTAGAACATCAAAACCTTCCCCCTCACTCTATTTATTACAACTCTCTTTGACAACTTCCATACCTAATTACTAAAACCCTTACTATTCTATTAATAACCCTAATTATCCAAAAAGGTCGTTCCTGTCACATATGTGGGCAGACTGGGGGACACGAAATTCATAGAAACGCACCGAAGCCAACAGACCAGAAGATACTTTTTTTCCTATGACATATGATAACACCTATTCTAAAAAATCACATTATAAATAAATAAATAAATAATAAAAATAAAATAAAATAAACCTGTGCCATGCATGTAGAAAGAAACGATACTTTCTATTCCCCAAAAAACTTGTACCAAGTGGAAATTCCATTTGCCATCCTAAATTTTATGAAGCTTTTATATCAAAAGGAAATATTGTGTAAAAGGCGAAAGAATAGTTCACCCGCATGGCTTCGTGCAGTGAATCATCAACCAACGTCCTAGAAACAAAACTTAAGGCAGTATTGGATAGTTGATGCAGAAAGTTTGACAAAGTTTAGATTATTGAAACTACTCACTGGATCAGCATAAACAGGTATGCCAAGGCGAGATTGAGCATTTGCTACCATGAGAACCACATGCTCTCGTTGATTTCTTATGTTGTCCCTCTGGAAATAAGCAATTAAAAGTTAATTAACAGTTAAACCAATAGCCTCAGCAAACAGTAGTAAAATATTTTTCTAGATAAGAGACAGAGAATATAAAAATTAAAAAAAAAAAAAAAAAAAAAAAACTCCAAAGAGGAAGGGAAAGTGGAAACAACTTAGCGGCCAGGGTAGAGGGGATGGTCCCCAATCCTCTCAATTCTTTTTTTCTTTAAATTCGAAGCAATATATGATTTCATTGAAATAGGTGGAAAAATACAAACAAACGAGAATGAAGTTGCAAAACACCTCCCCAATTGGCAGTCATAAAAAAGAGCTTGAACCTAAAAAATGTTTATGTAAAAAAGTTTAAGAAGAGGAATTGGTTGGGTGTTGAGGATTTGGTTGGAGTTTAGAGGGACAGTTGATTTCAAAGGGTGCCACGTAAGATAAATTTCTGAAAGTATTCAATAGTTCTTGGTTTTGCAAATCCCCAGCCTTGAACCAAAAGCAACCTTTGTCAAATGGCAGGTCAGTAAAGATGATTGTCTACCACTTGGGCTTGTTCACACACCATGCACCAGTAGGAAATAAGAGATCATCTTGGATGTCTTTTGAAAAAGTTCAAGGATACAAATTCCCAAAGGAGAGAGAAAAAGTGAAAAGAAATAAAATAAAAAGAGGCCCGACTAAGAGATCATCTTGGATGTCGTAGCTGGATTTTTCATTAGTATTAGCCCTCCTAAGGTTAGAGCTCATAAGAAGAATTTCTTCTTCATTGGGCACTTCCCTAGCCAAATGGCTTAAGTAATTCCCCTTGGGAGAGAATTAAGAACAGAGTTTTTAAGGAGAAATTCCTGCACTATGACAAACCCAGCATCTAAAGTATCGGCCATCTTCTAAACATGAAGCTCCAACCTTTCTCTGAAAAGTGTATCTTGCCCCCCCCCCCCCCCCAAAAAAAAAAAAAACCCTCGAATCCAGCAATCTTTCACCATCTTGAATCCAGAAGATTACTAACTCAGAAATCTAATCTTTACCGTTCACAAATTTTAAGTAGATTTTCCAATACCATTTTCTCCTTTTTTAAGAATAAATTCACCTAAACATCCAAAAGAAAAATCAGTGCCACCACCAAGAGTAAATGCAAGGAAACAGTCCTTCTTACGAGAGACTGGAACTTTATTCCTCCGACAGTTTTTCTTTTTCATTTATGAGAAACCGAGCTTTCAAGCAAAATGAAAGAAAATACAAGGCATATAAAAAAACCAACCCTAGCTATGTATTCCTCCTCTTTGTTTTTTTTTTTTATATCCGTGGGTCCGTGCCAGCTTGCACGCCGTCTCGACTAATCACAGGCCAACCGCCTGACCCTACTACATTTGGTTGACAAAGTAACTCGTAGAATATTAAATCCTAGGTAGGTGGCCACCATGGTTTGAACTCATTCCCTCTAAGCCCTTTGCTATTTACATGGGCCCTTATTGAACACTAGGTCATCCCATGATGGTTTCCTCCAGTCTTTTTTTTAAATAAGAAACAAATTTTTTATTAATATATATGAAAAAAACCATCATGAGATGGCTCAAGTGGTCAATGAGGGCCTTTGTAAATAGTAAAGGACTTAAGTGGTCAATGAGGGCCTTTGTAAATAGTAAAGGACTTAGAGGGAATGAGTTCAAACCATGGTGGTCACCTACCTAGGATTTAATATCCTACGAGTTACCTTGTCAACCAAATGTAGTAGGGTCAGACGGTTGACCCGTGATTAGTCGAGGTGCGCGCAAGCTGGCCCGGACACACGGATTTCAGAAAAAAAAAATTAATATATATGAGAAGAAAAATATATGTTCAAAAGATATAAATTCCCGAAGGAATGAAAAAGATTAGAAGCAAGAAAAACGAGAAGACATAAGATAATATAAACAACTAAAGCTCTAAAACGGCTTCCCAGGAAGAAGATATTGTAGTAAGTATTCCTCCACAGTTTGATTGAAGCTAAAATACAAGTTGGAGAAATCTATAAGCAAAGAAACTAGTGGATACAGAATAATCATATCATAGCACATAAAATTAAATCAAGACTATACTTAGAATATTCAAAATAATAATAATAATAAATTAAAGTAGATATATACACAAACCTGGAATCCAAATGCATATTCTAGAAGGTCAAACATATCTGCATTTCTTTGTCCAGATATCTCAAATTCCAAAGGCAGTCTAGGGAAATGCTCTGTATATCTTATTGCAGATATTGTAGCCCTAACCTGTAAAAATACGCCCAATAAGTATTTCTAGTGTGCCATATATAAAACATAAACAAAAACAAAAAAGCATAGATAACATTAGGTTTTTTGTCCCAAACGTCCTTTGTTCTAGCATTCTTGTGTGAGGAAAGGGGGAAATTTTCTAGGATAGCAGTCTTTGAATCTATAGCTACCTGTCCAACTCCAATCATCAACCCAAAACAAACCCAGACTTATCAACCACCACCACCGCTCTAGTATTTTTTTTCTTTTTTAACAAGAAATGAACTTCTCATTAAAATAACTAAAAGATACAAGATTATTCAAATGAAACAAAATTCCAAAGGAAGTGAAAGAAAGCACTTCCACTCCAATATTTCTTTTACGAATAACATAAAAAACAAATCAAACACAGATTACACCTAGCTTATTCTTTTGTACAATCCAAATACATGTTGCACATAAACTTTTTTTTTTTTACTAGAAACAAACTTTTCATTGATATATGAAAAGGAAGAAAATATTCGATACAAACTCCCAAAGGGAGCATAGCAAGAAAGGAAAAAATAGTCAAATAAAGAACAAAAAACCAAAAGATACAATAGAATAAAACACCGATGTACAAAGCAACTATAAGCTCAACGAAAACATGCGACAAAAGAATCATAAACACTCATTTCAAGCTTGAATTATGAAGCTCATTCTCAGAAGAACATCTTGGCGACAAATTAGGAAAAAAGAGGATGAGGCTTTCTGACAAAATCTGCAAATAACCTTGAAAAGACTTAACCACATCAGCCGACTAATTAAGAGATCCATCAAAAGACCAATAAATGAAGACTTGGAAAGAGCATAGGCCTTTAAAATACGACTTAAGGGCAATTAGAAGCCCAAAAGAACTCCTCAGAAACTGAAACAAGAACAATCAAATTCTCAAAACCTTCATCCAACCCAGCAAAGATGGAAAGCTCAGAAAAACTACTTTGATCTGTGAAGCTAACATAAAAACAACTCCTGGAAGCATCCTTGACCCAACGTGAGAACCAAAACCAGAAATATTGCCAAATAAAAGAGGAAGAACCAAACTTTAAAATGACCCTTCGGATTCCAAAAAACCGAGCTTTGAACAAGATTAGAACTTCGAAGAAACTTTTACACTCTCATCAATGATTGGAACTAGGGTTATGCCAACTTCTTCAAAATATTGAAAAAAGCTTTGATTATCATAACAAGAATGGTTTGATGAGGAAAGCAATGGAGCCGCTCTCCCAGGAGGGTTTAAGATTCTTGATCTTCCCCAAAAATATTATTAAAATCTTCTATAAAAGAATGCTCGGAGAAATCTTCATGATCAACCTCTTGATCTTCTGGAAATCCAGGAGAATCCTGACTACTTATACTAATATTGCATTCCTTCCTCATCACCATATGAATCACAAACATTTGTATTCTTAATATCTATGTTATAAATCAGGTTTTCCAATCTCATGCTTAAAAAACTTGGGCTTGCTAAAACCGTGAGAGAATCAATCATTCCCTTATAGATTGAGTAGAGCTCTTGAATCTCCTACCATAATCATTTCTCTCACTTAAGCTCCCATGTCCCACTGTATAAGATTCCTTCCCTCTAAAGCTTTTATTATCCTCTCTTCTCTTTCTTTTCTTTTCCTTTCTCTTGTTTTCCTCTCCTCATCCCTGAACCAGTTTGCTAATGAATACATACAAAACTATCCATTAAGTATTCTCTAAGCAAAAGATGCAAAAGTAGGCATCCATAGAAAGGTTTGACGTCACTCACTCAATTTTTTGAAGTCAATGAAAGATTACCAAAAAAACAAAAAAAACAAAAAAAAAAATTTTAAAAAGCTCTTTCAGAGACACAAAGTTTAGTCATGCTGTCATTACAAAAAAGTCAATATGATTTGCACCAAGTAAGTGTAATAAATTTATTATTATCCAAAAATCTAAGACAGGGTGTGTCACCTATTAAACTTAATTATCCATTAATTATCATTACTATACTTCTCAGACAATAAAAAATTAGCACAACATAAGCTGCCAAAATAATCGAGTGAGAAATAGATAAGACACTATTTCAGGTTCACCTACTTCAGGGAAAAGCCCAATGGCATTGGTCAGTGCTTGGGCGTCCAAAGGAACAATGTTGTAGGGTACGAATTCCCCGGAGAATGTAGTATCAGAACTTCTAACTCTTTGTAGCTGAAAATCATAGAAACATTGAGATCAGACCTTAGATATCAAGAAAGGCTAGGGCTGACAGGGAATGGGTCCCTAGTTAGTAGTAACTACCTCTTCCATAATCAATCTTCCAACTCCGTGCGGATCTGCTTCTTTGCTAAGTGCCTCCATCACCTCAACCAAAGCCCTAAGGTTTGCAATTACTTTCTTCGCTTCAGAATATCTGAGCTCCAACCTGAAGTCAAAGATATCTAAAACCATTAATCAAATACTACAAAAAAAAGAGGCTGTTAAACGTTTTAAAAAATTTGTTCTTCCAGATGCACAAAAGCTTAACAACTTTTCAAGATCCAAAAGGACAGCCTATATAAACCAACTGGATCTTAGACACAGTCTTCAAATCATAACTTAAGAAAAAACTCCAAGAATATAGAAAAGGAACATACAGAAACAAGGTTTATACCTATATTCTATTCCATGCAATTACATCACTAGCCTACCATGTGGCAAATATTTAGTTCATGTAAATTGGACGAAGATTCACAATGATAAGATGTCAAACCAGTTACAACCAAGGAACGAGGAAATTTGACAAACAAGTAAATTTGATCTTCTCACTGCCCCATAATAAAAATAATAAGAAACCATGTTCATATACCATATATTTTTATATTAGTATACTTTATTGTCAACTAGTAAAATAAAATTTAAAAAGAAGAAGAAGAAGGAGCAGAGCAGAGGAGAACACAGAAGGAAATGTATTTCAAAACTGCTTTCACATGATAATCCATGGGCAACATCATGTTTTCAAACAGCAGGAAAAATATTTTTCAGAAAACAGCTTGGATTATTAAAGAGGTCTCAAGCATTTATAGTAGTATCTTCTTCTTTACAGATCCACTTCTTTGGCCTACAATCATCCAAATCATTAGCATTAGGTAGGGAGAAATGGTATTCTTAAAGTGCAATACTCCTCTTGGTCTCAAGCTTAAACACGAGGGCTTTTTTCGTGGTGCACAATAAAAAAACATTATATATAGAAAAGTACTGTGCTATGAAAAAAGGTATCATAGAAAATTAAAGTGAGGGCTTTTTCAAGAAATTCTGAAAAAAAAATGGAAAGAAAATAAATTTCATCAAAGAAGACCACTGCAAAAGTCTGAGATGGATCGAAATAAGAACTGAGCACTGAGTTCAAACTTAAATAACAATTTCTCTTCATTTATTCACAGAAAATATTGTACTGTTCCCCCTTCTTGTATATAATGTCCATTTAGAAGACAACAGGTATGACGTGATAGACATCTAAAAATTTTAAAGAAAGGATAAGGTCAGTACTCTCCCAAGTTAGCACTGACTGTTCCCGACTCCCGCCATTTCTGTTCTTCTCTTTGTATATCATCTACTCTATGTTGTCTCTTATATCGCTGGTAGAATTCCCACAGATGTTCAATATCACGATTACGATCTATAGATGCGCCATCCTTCTTTACACGTTTTTGCTGCAAAAGATCTCATGTCACTAAAGCTTTACTCACCAATTTTAACAGACAAAACAAAAAATAAATAACAATCCCACAAAACAGATAGTCCATAATACAAATGCCGAAAAGTAACCATACATGATACTAACCAATATAATTAAGAGTATTTACATAAATTGATATTAGAATCAGATTAGGCTATACCTTAATAACAGACATCAAACCAGTCTTGAACTGAAGAACACCTCTACCATCACTGTTGGGATCTAAGTTTTGTGCCATATTGTATGCCTGCTCACACACTAAATGGAAAAATAAGGTTTTAATTGCACACACATACTAAAGAATAATCCCATGATTTTAATATTTTCCATGAGATAAGCAAAAATAAGGTTGAGGAATTGTTTGATGATATATCATAAATGGAGAGAATAAATTGATAGATCTTATTCACCAAAAAAAGAACTATGGAAAAAAAACAAGGATTGTTTAATTGCAAAAGTAACATTGACCCCTGTCAGACCCGTACGATTCACTCAACCATATCTGAGAGTCAAAAAAATGAGTAGAGCAAGCATACAATTTAGTTCCAAGCTAATACTTAGGGCCAATATTCAATACATATTATACCAAAGTTGATATAATTCTTTTGGTTTTTTTTTTTTTTTTGATAACCATGCCTATCAAGGACAACAATTGCACCTCAACCATCTAATCATCTAACATTCACAATGGACAAACTTGTATTACAATTAAAATCTTAAGTAGGTGGCTACCATGATTTAAATGTTATCTAGTTTTATTGTTTGCTCCTAAGATCACTAGGCCAACCTGGGAGGGTGATGTTGACTTTATTTTTAAGTAGATAAAACTTTTCATTAAGAAATTTAACAGTTATAATAAACTTCAACAAGTATACCCATTCCTCACAAAAACCTTACAAGGTCAAGTGGATATTAGAAGATTTGATTGATGGATGTTGTAAAGATAAAATCCACTGACAATCAAGGTTATGATCATGACGGTTATATGGATATTATAGCAATCGAGGCCATCCTATTGAAGGTTTGGGAGCAGAATTGGAAAAGAAAATATGGATGTCAATTCACATACGATTTAGAACAGTTTATTGGAGGCTCTGGGAATGTACATAGTTTGTAGCAGGTCTTGTCGGTTGTAGCTGGTCTTGTTAGTCATAGCAGGTCTTGTCAGTCTATGATGGAAGAAATGTTATTTCACCCTCCTTTACATGATAGGCAAATATTTTTGCATGTTGTTTGCTTTTCAGACTTGTGGAACATTAGGCTTGAGAGAAGCTAGAGGTGGGGAGAGCTCCTGAAGGAAGGTTTGGGGCCTAACTAGATTTGATGACTTTTTTCAGATTTTTGCAACTCATTGTTTTGGTATTTTTCTTTTGTCTTTCATTCTTGTCGACGCATAGCTCTTTTTTGAAATGTTCGATAGTTGGTTTATTTTATTTTAGCTCCTCTTGTCTTGGGACTTCTAACTTTTGTATTTATTGATATTAAATGCTTGATAAAAAAAATACAAATGATGAAATTTAAAATTTTAACAGATTAGGACAAGATTTAAAAAATGAAATGACATTTACATTAGGACAAAGTTATATACGCCATACTTTATAAATAAAAGTACCATCAATGATAGCCAACGTTTGAATGTCTATTGAACAGTTTCATTCATAATAGATAGATTATCTGGACAACTGGGGCATAACAATCCTTAACCACACTCCCACCCACTTCGTCATCTGCTAAAACACATGCTGTTAATGCAAACATAGGCAAGTCATTCATTTTTTTTTTTTTGCTTGCGCGCACCTCGACTATTCACGGGCCAACCATCTGACCCTACTACATTTGGTTGGTAAGGAAACTCGTAGGATATTAAATCTTAGATGGGTGGCCACCATGGTCTGAACTCATTCCCTCTAAGTCCTTTGCTATTTACATTATAGGCAAGTCTTCGTACTAGCTCATACACTCGGTTTCAAAACTAAAAACAAAGATGAAAATAAATACTATATGTATATACATGTTCAAGTATATGAGGGATGGAGACAGAGCATTTACAGAATATTCAACAAGAAATGAGAGGAATCTAAGTTTCTAATGTACTCGACTCAAAACCTCGTAATGAAGTTGTGGGGGAAAACAAAAAGAAAACATAAGAGAGGATGAGAGCTGAAATGCTTACAAATCCTGGCAACAGTCGAGTCCTCCGCCTGGATTTCATCCGCAGCCTGCAGGATTGCGTCAATGTTCGTGGTTTTTCCAAGAGAGGGTGGGACAGCTCCAACAATCCCACTGGGAGTCCTCCCATGGCCTTGGCCGCCTGCATTTCTGAGCTGCTCTCTCTTCAAAGTCGCGCGCACTAGCCTCTCCCAATTGTCGTTAACTCTCGCCATGATGCTCCGGCTCTAAATCAACGGCCGAGAGCCTGAAGAAGAGACAACCTTCGGATTACGGTGGGCGAGTCAGATCGATTTTAGCTCGAAACCACAACCCGAGAGACGAAATTCCAAATTATAGACGTTGATTTCAGGAAGCAGGGCAACAACGCGGATACAGTGAAAAAGAAGGAACAATTTTCATTTAGCATTTGGGTGGCGCTGTATGCCAAATTACCGATTTACCCTTCCTATCGATTTCGCTTTGAGAAACTGTGCCCGCCGGTCGTGGGTGTAAAACAATGGTTGTCGTCATCCGTTAGCGCATCGCATCTTCCGTTTTCTTTTTCTTACGCGCTGTTTGAGTTTTCCTTCTTTCATTTATTTCTCTTTTTTACTTTTTCAATATCTTTCTTGACTCTTTTTTTTTTTTTTTGTATAAATATCTTCCTTGACTTCGTACTTAAGCATTATAACTTTTTATGACCGAGTGGCGTGGCGTTTTTTCCGTTTCCGCTGTAATAATTTTAATTTGTTTATAATCTTTTTACTTCAATAATTATTTTTTAAAACATAAATCTAAAAACAGTATATTCAATGAAAAACATGTATTTTAAAATATGTGTTTAGCAGGTTTGAAAATTTAATCTTTCCTCGTGTCATTTCCAACCGAAAAAAAATAGATAAAGTTATGTAATTATCTTTCCTTTGTAGTTACATTAATTATAAATAATATATTATCACCTGACACGAAATATTTGAAATTCAACCACTTGAGTTATAGTCGGTTTGGCATAAAAAAAAATCTTAAAATATAAGAAAATAGTTTTAAATTGTATTATTAGTCAAAATAATATTTTGTTTAACCCAATTGAACACATATATATTTATCTTGAATTAATAACACAATTAATTTTTGATTGACAAAGCAATAACACAATTTAATATCATAGTAAAAAAAAAAGGGATTAAATACGATGATATTTATTTAAATGAAAATTTTCCTTAATTGGGCTCGTTTGCAGCTTGACCCGTATATACACTCTTACGAACGGCGTCGTTTGTTACAACATCACGTCTATTTAAATGCTCCATTTTCCCTCTTCATCAAGTGGATGCGTTGAGATCAATTCAGACTTCAGAAATCAGAATTCAGGTTATCAGATTCCATTGAATAACTCAGAGGAAATACCGAAAGCGCAGTACTAGAAACAAGTTGCTGCATTACTCTTTTGAGCTCCATTCGTCGGGTTCTCGTTTGTTGCAAGGAATTAAATCACTATCGGGGTTCGTTCTTCCTTCCCCATATCTAATCAAATGCATTTTCTTGATTGAATTTTATATTTCGCAAGATTAACGTGACCAAGCGATGAGATTCAGCTCAATAATCTTGAATTTCCGAACAACTCTTGACTTCTTTTATTCAAGAACCGATTTTCTTCGGAAAATGCAGTAGGAGTCTCAAATTGTCACGGAATTCTGGTTTCTAATACTGCATTTGGTACCATTTATGTGATTTTGCCATCCCACGAGCTTAATTCTGATAACAAATCAAGTCATGTCTTATACTTTTAGAAACACGCGTCTTTTGAACTTTATCTGTACTCCAAGATATGTATGTGTATGTGCTGATTAACATCTAGAGGTAAATGTTCATATTCACTTGAAAATCAAGTAACTGAATTTCAAAATTTATTGAATTTGTATTCGGTCTGTTTTGGCCGGAGAACACCAATTGGAATCAAGAACTACATTGTTGGGTAGGTGATTAAAAGGATTCTTGGCATTTAGTAGGTTGTTGTATGCTGGGAAGTGATAGATAAATTGTTTGAGGGCCATAACAATGCAGTCGATTATTTTATACCATTGGATATATGAAAGAGAAAAAAAAAACTTTGTTTTTGACTATGCATACAGAAAATTATGTTCACAATTTGAAATTCTTTAGGGAGTGGTAGCTGCAGAAAGGGAGCCAATGCAAGTCAATAACATTCAAAGAAGACCACACATTCTTCTTGCTGCTTGCGGAAGTGTTGCTGCGATAAAGTTTAGAATCCTATATCATTGTTTCTCTGAATGGGCAGAAGTTCGAGCAGTTGCCACAAGGGCAGCATTGTTCTTCCTTGACCGGGCAGACCTCCCCAAGAATGTCCCTCTTTACATCGACGAGGATGATCTGGCCAGTTGGGGCAAAATTGGTGACGATGTGCTTCACATTCAGCTCTGTAGCTGGGCTGATATCATGGTTATTGCTCCACTCTCTGCAAACACTCTTGCCAAGGTTATATTATATGTTTCATCCTCGTTTATATAATTATTTCCTCATAGGCTCATACTTCAATCTAAACATATGAATGAACTACTCACCACTCTGAATTGGACTAGTGGTCATTGGGCTAGTGAAAAAGTAAAAGGACCACCTAGAATGAATAGGTTCAAACTCCAACCATCGGTATGGAATATTAAAATTATATGAATTTTCTTGGAAGGCAAAGGTGGTTGATGCTTGAAGTATTTACAAAATAAAAAGAAACAAAAAAATTATGTAGCAAACAGGGAGAAAACTAGTGTTCCCTGGTGCAATAGAATCTATGTGAATCAACCCTTTAGTTTGTGCCAGCTTTTAATGATATTTGGAAGAATGGAGGGAAGGGATGCCCATAGCTATGTATTTTACTGAAACATTTCTGTTTGTTGGGGAATTGTGGATTATGTAGATGTAAGTAGTGTGGAACCTACAAAATACAGTTAGTGCATCAAGAATATTGGGTCAAAATTAATCTTGAATGAGTGAACTACCAAGGTTGAGAAACTAAGATCTCAGAGAGTGATATTGTGCATTTGGCTTATCTTTTTGTAGAAATCATGGCATCAATTTAAATTTCTACACCAAATATTCCAGCTTCCTTTATTTTAAATTCAAAGAGATGGTGAGATCAATGTAGCATCATCATGTTTATCTGTTTCGTTACTTCAATTCAATGTCCGTTTGGTGGCGTTCCTGTTTCTTCTTTTTGGTTATCGCTGCTTGGTTTACTATGTGTGGAAGATGAGATTTGATATTTGCAAAAAACTTCTACTCATGGTACGATGTTGTTATTAGATTGCGGGAGGATTGTGTGATAATCTATTGACCTGCATTGTACGGGCATGGGACTACAGCAAGCCTTTATATGTTGCACCAGCCATGAACGCATTAATGTGGAACAATACTTTCACTGAGAGACATCTTGTGTCTGTTGATGATCTTGGAATTACCCTGATCCGACCAGGGTCAATTAGTGGGGAACGGTGCAATGGCGCCATGGCTGAACCCACCCTCATTTCCTCAACCGTGAGGCTATTCTTGGAGTCACGCCGTAAAGGAACAGCCAGAGGCTAGAGCAGTAAAATTGTGAACACCATCATTTTTGGAAGTGAGTGAGATAAATTGGTTGATTTGGTTTGGGTACGAGCTGCAATATTGACCTCTCTGCCCTGAGTAAAGCTGTGAATTATTATTAACCACCCGTGGGTTGTGGTTTTACTGAGATTGGGCGGGGCATGCTGTAAATTTTTGTTTGTACCGTTGAGTTCTTCCTATTGTATCTTCTCACTTGTAATCTTACTTGGCAGCATTTGTCCGGTCTCTGTGTGGAAGTGGAACCCATATTTGTACACGAATAAAGAGCACTGCTGTTAATTATATTCGCTTGCTTATATTTTTTTTCCTTTACTTAGAACCATTGTGGAGTAAGGAGGCTAATAGGTATCTTATTTACTTGTGTTATGTTTCTTGAAAGATCATAAAATCTTTTGAAAATTACTGATAGTTTAATAGTTGTTGAAGGTGTGACATTGATATGAAAATTTTATCTTAAAATAATTTTTTCATTTTAAATTGCTATCTTGTTTAAGATAGTCGTTGAAGGTGTCACATTGATATGAGAAATTTATCTTAGAATAATTTTTTTCATTTTAAATTGCTATCTTATTTAAAATTGACAACTCGTTGGGTCAAAGAAAAAAGAAATAAGGTTTGTATTTATATCTTGAAAACAACCAACTATTTATAAGAATATATGTGCGTAGATTTTTTTTTCTCTCTAGACAAGATTTTTGTAGATTTGCACTTTACATATCCGACATCTGTCGAGTATTTATCATTTTTAACATTTTGCGTAATTTATTGATGAGTAGTAGTTTATTTTGTTACCAACTAATGGGAAAATTAAATTTAAAATTTAGATAAAAGAAAACTTAAATATTTAAAAAATTAATAGAGGAAAATAACAATATTACTGTTGCACATTACATTACATCAGTAGTCAAAAACAGAACATAGCACACAAAATTAGAAAATTAAATGCCTGATCTATGACAATGGATGGCCTCTACTTTCATCCCTGCCCCCATTGTTAGCAGATCAAACACATGCCCCCCCCCCCCCCCCCCCCCCCCATTTTCCAAATTTTCTCTAAAATTAAATTATAAATAAAAAAACAAAGAACTAATATATATAATATTCTAAACTAAACTACTGAGATTAACTCTGCATTAGCAGCAGTAGCCGAGACCTGGTTCTGCTCTCTCGCCACTATCCTCCTCATCTTCGCCAACCAATTCCCCAACTTCAAAACGTGGTCGTATAGGCTCAGAACAACATACAGCCCAATTCCTCCCACGATCCCATTCGATATTGAGTACGTTAATGGCATCAAAATCATCGTTATGAAAGCCGGCGCCGATTCCTTCATATTTCCCCATTCTATATCCTTCACAACCTTCATCATCATCACTCCCACCATTACCAGCGACGGCCCAATCGCCCACGGCGGCACGCTGGAGAACAGCGGCGTGAAAAACAACGACATCATGAAACAAAAGCTCACCACCACCGCCGTAATCCCCGTCCGTCCTCCCTCTCTGATCCCCGCCGACGATTCCACGTACGTCGCCACCGGGGAAACTCCGAGCGCCGCCGCCGCCACCGTCGAGCAACCATCCACGATGTACGCCATGTATTCGCCTTCGAAGTTTCCTCGATCGTTCACGAATCCGCCGATTTCGGCCAATGTGAACAGCGTTCCGGTCGTCGCGAGCACGTCGACGTAGAATATCGTCGCTAGGGCCACCCAAACCTCGCTTCTGTTGAAGCCGTTGAAGCTAAAAACACCGGCTGTTGATTGGATTTTGTGAAAGTCCACCACTTTTTTGAAGTAGTTGTAATTTTTGTCGCCGAATGGGTTGTGAGGGAAGTACGTGACAGCCGTGCCTCTGAACCATGATACCAACGTGACGAAGACGATGCCGTATATCATACTGCCCTTCACCTCCTTCATTAGCCCGTAGGCCATTATTACAAACCCGATTGACCCGAGCCAGAACTTCGGGTTTTGCATTTTTCCTCCGATGCATTCTCCGGTTTCTGGATTTGTACGACTGCAGGCCGTGAGTGTGACCAATGTGGCCGGGTCAGGCCCAACGAGGCCCAATCCTTGGTGGACTTGAAGGCCCACGAAAGCTATGAAAAGCCCAATCCCAGCGGCGCAAGCGAGGCGAACCGAAGGAGGGATGAGTTTAGCGAGCTTTGAACGGAGCCCCAACGCCGAAATGGCAATAAACGCACAACCCTCGACCAAGAAAATGGCCAGCGCGGTTTGGTATGAGACTGGGCCGGACCCGTGAAAGCCCACTAAGTTGTACGCCAGGTACGCATTTGGGCCCATACCCGGCGCTAGGCCCAACGGCAGATTGGCCAGAACCCCCATGGCAAAGGATCCAATCATGGCCGATAAAATAGTGGCGACCATGAGATCGCTCTTGGTTTTGGAAAGGCAATTTTGGTAGCCGGCGTTGGGCTTGAACACGCAGTCCGGCGCGGCGGTACCGTTCGCCGGAGCCGAGCAGTCGGCGATGGAGCACGTGCCGCCGGAGTCGGCGATGATATTGGCGTTAACGGTGATAATATAAGCCATTGTAAGAAAAGTGGCTAAACCGGCGCGTAGTTCCTTGGTGAAGCAGCTGTTTCTTGCTTCGAGTTTGAAATATTTGCCCACCACGCTGCGTGCGATTGCCTTGTTCAAATATCTCTCCATTTTGAGCCATGAATTTCGAATTCCGCCGTCGTCTCCTCCGCCGCCGCCCATATCGGTTTCTCTCTGGTCGATGAGTGGGCGTGTGGGGTGGGAAGATTTATATAGGAATCTGGAAAGATTAGAGGCAGGGTAACGCGGGAATTGGTACGAAAATTTAGAAAAATGGGGAATTGTAAGCAAGAGAGATGGTTTCTTTGGAAATGAAAAAAGTGCACAAAAGTGTTTGGTTTTGAAGCAGGGGTGTAATGATTGTGATGACACGCTTTTCTTTAATTATAAAAATGGCGTTACAAATTTTAGTGGCTTGGTTTGGTTATACTATTACTCCCACTAACTGTATTTCATTTATATAGATGGCAACGATTTAAACAATTTTGAAAGTTGACTTTTGACTGAGTTTATATAAACTCGGGCACATTGGCATTAAGGAATGTTATCAGGCTACCAATCACGGGATTTCGGAATTGTGTTTTATCCATTGAGCATTGTATTTGAATTCGACCAGTTTTGAGTCTAAATTTTATGATTTTTTCCCAAAAGCGTATGAATCATGATGTGTCATCTTTAACATACCTCAAATTGAATGTTTGCTTATTGTTCCTAATACAATATCCATATTTATGGATTTATGTAGGTTAAAAGCATCAATATGATGTTACCAATAAATTTTAACAACATATATAGTGTTTGATTTGTCTATGTTGAGATACGTTTTAATCAAATGACCTGCAAAAGTCTCTCTAATTTTTTTTTCTTTGGACTATTTAATTTACATGGGATTGCAGGGAAATGCCCTTAATTTATACAGCCCATGTGACATTGACTACGAAAGTGTTGGTAAATATATATATATATATAAATATAAAAGTGAAATATGCGTTTTAAACTTCAATTCTTATACATGATGATTTTTTTTTTTTTTTTACCAATTTTCTACTAAACGCGGAACTGTATCCACGTAATCAACGTGACTGATTTATTCGTTTTAAAATATATAGTGGACGAAGAGAAAAAATAGAAATTGGCCACCGGCAAGCATGCTACTAAATCGGATCCTGTAAATCCCCTGAAGACGAAGAAAAAAGAAATATTTGGAATATACCGAACGCCGAGATTGGATATTGAAAATCACAATATCTGGACCATATTTAAAATCCTAAACATATCATAATCTTTATTAAATCCAAAACGAATATTGCGGTGGGTGTCAAGATATGCGGCTTATTCTAATTTATAATATAAGGTTGGTGTGTTTCCACCTTCTTCATGGATTTTTTCTATATATTAATTTATAATTTTAAGTCCGGCTGTGAAGCTTAATATTAGTTTCAATTTTGCCCAATTAATATATTTCGTTCGAATTTCATACCTTTTTATTTGTTGATATTGGATAACATTAAAAAAAAAAGGAATAATACACCAGTTAATTATTTTTATCTCCCACTTTTATGATTATTTTGCTGCTTTTGCTTTTCTATTTTTTAAGCATTTATTTGTTTTTCTGTCTACTTTTTAAATCCATTTTCAAAATCTAACCTGAGTTTTTTAAACTAACAATTTTAGTGTTTATGAAATTTGGCTAAAAAAAGTATCAAAAGATACCCAATATAAATTGTAAGTGAATATCATAATTCAAAAAAATAAAAAAAGAAATCGAATCAACCCGATTAAGTTCTAAATATATTTTTTAGAAGTACAAGTTTTGTTTCTATTTTATTTGTTCTCTAAACAGTTGTATTGATTTAGAATAAAAATTTGAAGAAGCTCGCTCATTTAAGAAATAAAAATTACTGCATAAAAATTATCTACCACAAACATTTAAAATTTAGTACAAACTCTGGGATTGTTTGTGCAATGAATAAATAAATAGGGATATACACACAAAAAGAAACTGAAATATTAAATTTAATTCCAAAAGTAACAATTTTGTTTTTTAAAAGACGTGTCACTGCAAATGCACGCTCCATTAATATAAACCGTTAGCAGCGGGCAGCCTACTGACTATGAAACTTTTTAGCAGTCGCATAGAAGTAAAGCATTTTTTTAATCTTCTTTTTAGTAATAAATTATTTTGTATGATTAACAGTGTAACGATTAACAATTTTAAAATATAGTCAAAACGAGTTTAATTCCGTGTTTGTTGGCATATATCTTCAATTAAGATATTATGAGTTAAACTATCTACTTTCACACGTTGTACTAAAAAAATAAAAAATAATATTTTAAACATCATTATTTGAAACGAAATCTGGTTTAGTAATGTTACCATTTTTTTAAAGAGGAAACTAACTTGTCAACGATACAAAATGGATGCCATGTGGACTACACTTTGATTGAGATCCTTTATTGTCCCTTGCACAAGCCAAGAAGCGAAAGAGGTCGATCAGTTTCCTTATGCTACCATTTATTGTTGTGTTTCTTTTTTATGATAAAGAAAAAAATAAAATTGCATACCCCTAATGATAAGATAACATATTTATTTATCTTGAAATAAATTATAAATTATAACAATAAACAAAAATATTTTTTTTGTTTCTAAATTTGTATATTATTGTAAATGTTTATAAAAGAATAAGAAACAATATGTTAAATAGTTGTCAGATACTTAAATTTATTAATAAAATTATAAACAAAAGGTGAAAAATGGTAACATTTTTAGACGGGATGTACATTTTGTTTCTCCATGTATATGACTTCACTAAACATTTAACAATTTTTAATTTAATATATATTGTTGGATCAGAAAAACGATCAACTCCGCAAATGTCGGATCGACTAGGACGAGCTAGACAGTGAACTTCGAATGCTGCGTTGAAGACCTGCAAAATAGAGTGAGCATTCCGATGCCAAAGTCAGTGAATGTCCAAATCAACTCGATAGAGAATCGAACGTTCGCGTACATCAAAATGGAGTGGAATTGTTATATTTATAGGCAAAATCCTCGAAATTATTATCGACAAGAACTCAATGGCTCTTTAAGGTTGCTGTGAAATACAGCGTACTGTCGTGGAGTGTGTCTGAGGCAGGATCGAGTTGAGGTAAGTCAATCGATTCAACCAGTAATATGGGAACAAGATTATGAGCAGACTTGTTCGACACAGCCACCAAAGATAATTGGCTCGGCACATATGATGAGCCGAGGTGGAGCTACTTGGACAATCTTCAACACGATTTATAAGCCACGTGTCATGTTCTAGATCCATCCATCTCCTTACACGTGTAAGTTTAAATTCTACCTCCAACACATATATATACACGTTACAATTTTTAAACAAATAGTTAATGGCATAAACAAATAAATTTGTATGTTTTTATATACTTTATAATAAAACCGTACATTGCACGCATGTCTTACTATTTTTTATTATAGATAGAACAAAGTAAGATCAATGTCCAAACCTAATAAAATCAATAATTACTTGACAAATAGAAATTGAAATTGAAAAGGTTTATCCAAATCAAATCTGATGGACTATATTTTGATTTCTTACTTTATGAAATGGAATCTAACTAAAAAATACAGTTAAATTTCCAAACCAACCGGATTAACTCAATTGGTTGGTTTAGCTTTTTTCTGGGGGCTGGATTTGGATTGCACACATTTACAATATATAGTAATTGCAATGTAATTTACAAAAAGATCATACTTTAAGAAATATCTTAAAGATAAAGGTATTATTTTGTTTTCCAGATAACTAAAGTTCACACAGGGCCCGAGAAATATATGCAAAATCTATGAATTAATTATTAACTAATTTATGTTCTGCTGAGCTGATTCCATATTCCATTTCAGTTTATTCAGCTTTTTAGCGCCAATTTTAAATCACAGTGTACCTAAACATAATTCAATGCCATCCCTCTCGCACGCGTCACCCACCTGGACAATCAGCATTATTTATTTATTTCTTTTTATCCCATCTAAATGAGTTATATATTTTCACCGTTCTCGGATAATCAAATTTTAAAACAAACTTAATTTACATGATTATATGTATGACTATAAAGTGTGGAAAAATATTTGTTTAGTTCAACTATACGATGATTTTAACTTACAACTATCTAGTCAATCATATATGTTTTAACCAATTGAATTATATTTGGGATGACGAAAAATTTTCATCTTTTCCTTGTAAACTTGGTAATTTGTATAAATGTCTAATTTCGTTAAATTTTACCTTCAACTTAGATAAGCATAATGATTTTACACTATGTTTATTTAGGATGATAATTAGAAGGTCACATGGAGAAGACGATCACATGGACGCATCTGAATCTAGGTCGCCTTGCACCTGTCCGAGGTGGCATACTTAGCCAAATATTTACTATGAGAACTATTATGTGGCGCGACCAGCATCTAGATCCGACACGTAGTTTGAGACATATCTGACATGATATTTGATACTAATAACTGCATGTCGGATCCCCAACCTATAAATAAAAGGCACCACTTCTGCATACAAGTATCACATTATATATTGAAATTGCTATTAAGTTCAAGCGGTTACTGACTTGAACATTAGAGTGTTTGCCTCTCTTTTGTAGGTCATTCCCTAGCAAGGTGAATCAATTAGTTTATGTGTCCGACCTTGACCAGGTCGAACCCCATTCAATTTTATGCATAAACACTATTCAATTTTCACGATTTCACCATATAATTAGTAAAGTGAAAAGCTACAAACAGAAAACAAAAACGCTATAACGATACTATACATTTTTTACGAAATATATGTTTGTAATTAATAGGAAGCAGATCAGAATACTTTTGTATATTTTTTTAGTACAATACGTGTGGGTGGGAGATCGAACTCACAATCTTTTGATTAGGAGATATATGCCAATTACGACCGGCTTTGAAAATTGTAACCGATTTTGATAGATGTCTGAATGCAGTTGGGTCCAAACAGCTGAGGCCCACGCTCGAGGATCATATGGGCTTATCACGTTGCAAACTATCATGGGCCGCTTAGAATTCGCATGAAAAATACACCCACAAAGAAAAGCCCAATAGGTTTTTTCTTGACAGTTAAAAAAATGCCCAATAGTTGGAAATATGAATTTCCAGTTGTAAATTAAACTCATCCTTTTATTACTATTATTTTTTAATTTTAGACTCTAATTGCAAAATCTGTAGCTCTGTAAAGTCTCTGCGTGCGTTCCTTTTGAGATTTCAATAATATGTGATTTGTAATGAATAAGTGAAAATGTATAAACAAGGAAAAAAAATATAAGGAACCACAACAAACTCAATCACTTTATATTATTTAATCGTATTTACTATATATTATTCAGACACGATCTTAAAATATTGGAATCCTTAATTCAAATCAAGAAAGATCGGAAACAATTAACAAACTACTGTAGCAGATAGTACATGTCAAAACGAGGATGGATAGTAATTTTTTAGAAAAAAAAAAGAAGAAAAAAACGTGTATAAAACGGTGCGTTTGATCCCTATTCACACATCAGACACCAGAGTAAATGTCGGGTTACCATACAACGACACCGTATATACTGAGAGCGAAGAATTCAATTAATCAACGAAACTTTGGTTTGTAAGGAGGGAAGGCGCCGCATCAAAGTTCCCTTCCACGACTCCTGCTTTGAAGCTCTTCGCTTGCTTCCACTGTAACTTGCATTCGTAGCTGAGGGGCAAGCACAGAGCTGCAAATCTGATGGGGAAGAAGACGAAGAAACCGGGAAAAGGAAAAGAAAAGACTGAGAGGAAAACCGCGAAAGCCGAGGAAAAGAAAGCTCGAAGGGAGAACAAGAAGATTTCTCCCGAGGATGATATTGACGCAATTCTTGTATGTTCCTTCATTCTCTGAGACTTTGAATTTGTTTTCTGTAACCGAGTACAAACAGGAGCAGATCAATACTTATGTACCAATGCTTCAGCCTTTTGTTCGAAAGCATCTCTGTTTACATTTTTGATAATCAGGACATGCTTCTTTTGTTACTTGTACTGGTTGTAAAACTACGAATTATATATGCGAATGGAGTTCTCTTTCCTTCCTTATTTTTGTTCGTTTACTATATTTTCCGTTCCTTCAAGAGATAATTTGAGGATTTTGAATAACTACATCAAAGATGTTTGAGCAACAAAGAAAGAGAGAAAAGGGAATGGGTATTATAGAAGGGGGTACATTTGGGGGTTACGCATCTTCCAACTAACACTTTCTATGGGTATGCGTGCATGAAAAACTTGGCATGCTCTGCTTTAAATGATAAAAGATCGGTAAGCGAGTTTTATTTTTGCTCATTTGAACTTTTGCAGCTGAGTATACAAAAGGAGGAAGCGAAGAAAAAGGAAGTTCATGTTGAGGAAAATGTCCCTGCGCCATCTCCTCGGTCCAATTGTTCGGTAAATCCCTTACATATGGACTGTCATGTTAATTTCTAACCGTTCTATTTCATGATGATGGTGAAATCAGTATATATAATTCATCTGAAAAATTGTGTAGCTGACCATCAATCCACTGAAAGAAACGGAGTTGATCCTCTATGGGGGTGAATTCTACAATGGTACCAAGGTAAGTTTAGGATAATCTACCGTGTGACTGCACGTCTTACTTGAAGTAGTTAATTCCGGTCTTACATCTGCAGTTCATTAACTTGAGTTGGCACAGACATTTGTCTATGGTGATCTTTACCGATATGATGTTGAGAAACTAGAGTGGAAACTAATTTCAAGTCCCAATAGTCCCCCTCCTCGTAGTGCTCATCAAGCTGTTGCTTGGAAGAATTACCTCTATATTTTTGGTTAGTGAAGAAATTTGGTCGAATGCAAATAAGCTCTAGTATTTAGCATCACTATGCTAACTTCTTTTCTTTTTTGGTCATCAGGTGGAGAGTTTACATCTCCAAACCAAGAGAGGTTTCACCACTACAAGGTGGAATTTTCATTTCCATTTTTTTCTCTTTGCAAGTGCATGCTTGTTATTATTATTAACTTATAAGCAATGTGTTGGCTTATTACACTCTGTCCTTTAATTTTGTGCTAAATACAAACATATAGGATTTCTGGATGTTGGACCTGAAAACAAATCAGTGGGAACAAATAAATTTAAAAGGTTGTCCTAGTCCACGCTCTGGTCATCGGATGGTAATTTTTGGATGCTATGCTTCATAAGTATCTGGTGAGGTCATCTCCTTTCATTTTTTGTAACACTTCCCTTGATTGCGTTTCAGGTCTTATACAAGCACAAAATTATTGTTTTTGGTGGCTTCTATGACACTTTAAGAGAAGTGAGGTTGGTGGGTTCTATAATTAATTAACTCATATGAATTATCTCTTAAGAAAAGCTTCTGTACTGTGTGTGTGCGTGTCTGTATGTTGGTTTCCAGATTGAAGGTATACTATGAACTATTGTTCAATTTTGTATTCCTAATTAGATCAAACTTATCTTATGTGAGCTACCTTTCTGCCTTTTTCCAAATGGGTACATGTAATTTCTATCAATTTTTGAAAAGCAAATGTGACAATATTTCAGATTTATATGCTTTGGCTATTTCCCATTTACAAGTCTTGGTTTCAATCTGCTCACTGAAGCTTTTCTCGTATATTCTTTTGCAGATATTATAATGATATGTATGTATTTGACCTGGATCAGTATAAGGTGTGAAACTTTTTTTTTTACCAAAATTTTCCTTCCCTCTACATGATAGCATCATCTGACTATTCTCTTGACATGATTTAGTTATGAGTACTAACAAAATGTTCTATTAGTGGCAAGAAATAAAGCCTGGTCCTGGTGCAATGTGGCCTAGTCCTCGAAGTGGCTTTCAATTTTTTGTTCACCAAGATGAGGTTAGTTGATCAAGAAGCAGTTAACCAATGGATTGACATCTTTCATCAATGGATTTTTTTTTTGATGTATAGCATTATAGAGACAAGTTCTCTGCTTTACTGTCTTCAATGTTCATTCAAATTACAGGTTTTCTTGTATGGTGGCTATTTTAAAGAAATTCAATCTGATAAGAGCTCTTCAGAAAGAGGAGTTGTGCATGCAGACATGTGGTCCCTTGATCCGAGGACTTGGCAATGGAATAAGGTTGTATACTCAGGCCTTGTGAATCATGATTTGATTTCAAGTTTTACTTGTCCAGACATTGGGTTCTGCTCTTCTTTGTAATGAAGAAGCAATTATAGCCCATGTATATACCGGGGACTACCTTAACGATTGGAAATCTCTCAAAAATACCATCGGCAACCATCATATAGGGAGATTCTTAGAAACTTTCAAACTGAGTAAAATACAACACATATTTTTTCATAAGAAACTAGAATTCATTAAGAGTGGAGATGGAACTCATTGAGTAAAATATATCTCTCAAAAATAATTGAAAAGTTTATATAGAAGTCATAATATGAATTACATTGCACAAAATTTCATCACGTCCTTTCTATTTCTTTTTCCAATTTTCCTAAGAAGCCATCACAACTAATATTGAATAAGACTTGGGCTCTACCTCTGATATTGATAGTGATCAAGATTTTATAAACTGGCAAATACGTGATATCTGTTGGGAGAAAGTATTAAAAAATCGAGTAGCTAATTGCTCTTTTTTGTGTATCTCTCTTTCGGATTGTATTTCTAGTACTAATTTGCTCTGTTTCAATTATTTGTATTTACTTTTAATAGGTCAAGAAAGGTGGGATGCCACCTGGGCCTCGTGCAGGGTTCTCCATGTGTGTTCATAAGAGGCGAGCCTTGCTATTTGGGGGAGTGGTGGACATGGAAGTTGAAGGCGAGTACTTAAACTGCCACGAATGGGATCTACTATCGCACATCCTCTGCTTTCTTAAAGTTAAACAAATACACCTTAACTAGTGACTACAAAAATAAAATACCTATGAGGAAAAAAAGAAGCCTGTCAAGAAGAGCATAATATTTACAGATAAAATACCACAGGTAGATGGCTAAGTTAAGAATAGAAGACTGATATAAAGTAGGTCTCTTACCTTGATACAAGAAGCCAAGAGATTGAGATTAAGAGGTCACTACTAATTCAGGCCCTTTACGACCACGAACATCTGGGAGAATCATGTTTTATATTATATATATATTTTTATTTGTCTTCATGCCATGTGTCAGTTAGAAATTTTAACTTGTCAGACTTGTGCGAATAATCTCTAATTGGTAATTGAGTTCCTTGTGGGAACTAGTACCCATAAGATTCTTTTGTGAAGTATGCATTTCAGTGCTCTTCAATGGAATAATTGATACTCATAGAAAATATTCCAAATGATTGTCGGAGCTTTTAAAGACAAATTTTTTGACCATGGGAATTGGAGGATTTTCATATCAAAATAATAAAATTTAGCGCATTTATGTGTTCTTGGTCATATGCAGGTGATGCAATGATGAGTCTATTCTTGAACGAACTCTATGCATTTCAATTAGACAATAATCGCTGGTAAGTACAACAAATTATTATGTCATGTCTAGCCCATTTCATGAGGTCCCCCGTCTTGCTGCAAGTGAAGTTTGAGTTTGTATCATTGGTATATACAAAAGGTGTAAAATCATTATTCTGCTACTTAGTTGGTGTCTTTCCTTGCGGGTAGGTATCCCCTAGAGTTAAGGAAAGAAAAGTCAACGAAGGCAAAGGTAATCCCTTGATAAATTTCTAGCTAGCTATTCTAATCTTTTAATGGAAAATTGCTTTCTTTTAAAATATTCAGACTTTCTAAAAAATTTCTGTTCATTGAAACTGTACGTTAATACAATATGATGTTGATGGTTATATTTCTTTGCAGATAAAAAAGATCTCTGAACAAAAGAACATCGAGGTTGAGTCTGATGACCATATGAATGAACTAGAGGAGGTTGTTGAAGTTGGTAAAATAGAAAGCTCAGTCCTAGAAGAAGCATGCAACATGGAAACCGACATTGATGAAATATCTCAACACATATCTTCATCTGTGTCTATTAAGAATGGCGGATTGGAAACGAATGCTGGTAAAAAACTCCAAGAATCTGGTTCAAACCAAAATATTGTTATGCCAGAGGTCTGTTTTGCTGGAGTTCAATAATTATTTTTCTGTGTATTAAAATTGTACTAGAACTTTTAGATAATAAAATATTGCAATTTATAGGTGATTAAGCCCTGTGGACGTATTAACTCCTGCATGGTTGTTGGAAGAGATACGCTGTACATATATGGGGGTATGATGGAAATCAAAGATCGGGAAATCACCCTTGATGACCTGTATGCTCTCAATCTCAGTAAACTCGACGAATGGAAGTGCATTATACCGGTATGCTATTTACTTTACAGACAAAAATTGGAAACCTCTTTTTCTCTGTTTTATCAGTGACTTGTAGATTGCTAGGTAAAGTGTTAATCACCAAAAGATCTTTTGCTTTGCTACTCGTGACTATTCTTTTTCAACTTGGAAGCCTTAATTCTCGTAATATCTGGAACTCATCTGTTTCATTTTTGAAAGCCCCATATATATATATATATATATATATTTTGACATGCTTGCTGTTGCAAAGCACCTAAAACTAAAACTCTTTACTTTAATTTTTCTTACTTTGCCCTTTGTGATGAAGGCCACAGAATCTGAATGGGTGGAAGCCTCAGAGGATGAAGATGAGGAAGAAGATGAAGATGACAGTGAGGATGATGACAATTCTGAAGGAAGCAATGAAAGTGATGATGATGATGGTGACGAGGACGATTTGGAGGTGCAGTTCATCCTTTATTCCTTATTTGTTGGACTATAGATGTGATTATACTGGTTACAAGTTTCTGGTTGCGAATAAAAAATTTCCCTTGTTTCTCCCACCTCTTCATCATCTTTTTAATCCAATTACTCTGTTATTTTGTTTTATGCTTACGTTTCCCCCTTCTTTTGCATGAGATATTGCGCTGTCTTCGTGTTCTAAATTGAAATAACTGCTTTTCCAAGAATAAAGTGAAGCTGCCACCTAAGCATGTGAAATGGAACCAAATGATACAATTCTGTGACCACGACTACTTTTCATTTGTCTTGTTTCTTTTTGTAGGCTGGGGATGATCGTCGAGTAGGAGATGCTGTAGCTTTGATTAAGGGTGAGGGCAGGAATCTTCGTAGGAAGGAGAAGCGAGCTAGGATTGAACAAATTAGAGCTAACCTTGGCCTTTCAGATTCACAAAGAACTCCAATGGTAGCTTTCATAATCTATAACGTTGTTCTTCAACTATGATGTTTTACTTGAAATCTTCAGCCTTTTAATTTAATATTTTAAAATAGAACTAATATCTTATATTTTTACCTTCTATTGCTATCATAGCTATTATTTAGTTTTTAAATTGACAAATTCTATGTTCTGTTAAGTTCCTTAGTCTTACTGCTTTATCGATTGATCTCGATTATATTTTTCGATATAGCCTGGGGAATCTCTGAGGGACTTCTATAAGCGTACAAATCTCTACTGGCAAATGGCTGCACACGAGCATACACAACATACTGGAAAAGTATGTAATTTCTTTCTCATCTAAATAAATTGATTCTACCTTTTCTTCTCTGGTGGGCAGTGATTCATAACTGTTATTACCACTTCGATCAAACAATAGCAGTGGTGAGCGGATTTCCTCTCTGTTGTGAATTTTCTATCCCGATTGCATACAATCTCGAAGAAGAACAAAGGAAATGATATGGCTCTTCTGTTCCATTTCCAATCTATATACCAAATTCCCCTCTTGCAGTTTAAGAAAAAAGTAACATGAATTCATTTTATCAAAACGATGAGACCGAAAACATTTTATCAACAAGACTCGATTAAAATCATTTTTGTGATCCTTTCTTATCCTCGTGTATGGCCGAAAAGTATTTAATTTTCTTCATGTCTCGATCATACAGGAACTTCGGAAGGATGGCTTCGATCTTGCTGAATCTCGGTACAGGGAGCTTAAACCCATCCTTGATGAGGTAAGCTCTGTTTGACTTGCTTTACATAATTAGAATTGTAATTTTCAGTATCATACTTTCAAAATGTTCATGTTCTAACTCTTAACTGACTGCTTGGAATATAGCTTGCCATATTGGAGGCAGAGCAGAAGGCGGAAGAGGCAGAAGCACCTGAAACTAGTTCAAGAAAGAGAGGCAAGAAGAAAAAATAAGCAAACAGAAATTAAAAAAAATCCTGTTAGCTTAGGTGGAACTAGATATTATATAGCTACAAATGATGAGTGTGTAGATAAAGGGAGACACATTTATTTTGTTAGTTAATGGTAATCACGATCTCAGAGGCTTATTTATAGAGTTGGATTCATTTTTTGTTTGTTAGAGTTCATTTATAGAAATATGAATTTGAGTACCTTTTAAGTTGATATTTTATTAACTGAATGTTTTGTAAGTCGTTAAATTAAGATTGGTTTAATCAACAATTGCTGGAATATTTCCATGGCAGAAAGTACACTTTTTTCTATTCCAGAAAAGCAAAGTTATTAAAATTTGTAATTAACTATAACTAATTGCCGTCCTCCAAGAAATGAGTTGCAGTTATCTACATTTAATCATGCTCTTATAAATTTTAAGGTATGTGAAAATTGCACTTTAATCCATGATATTTTAAAATAAGTTGATTATCTACTTCACTATTGAAAAAATAACGTGACACAGGAGATAAATTTGAAAGTGTGCCACTTTTATAATGTTTATAATATATATTTTATATATTTATCTATAAGTCTCTCGACTATCTTTGGATACATAAGTGGTTCATGTCGATCAAATATTAAATTATATAAAATTCAATTGGTTAAAGTTAGAGATTTAAATTCTCATTCTAAAAAAACGATTTTATATGACTTTTTATTTATTTTAGGTATCTTATGATATAAAATTAATAATTTTCTGAATCCTTTCAACAAAAAACTGTTTTTAATTTCCGAAATACAAATAGAAATTCGGATCTTCGAGTGCTCCCGCTCCGTATTAATTATTAAACAAAAAACGGTAGAATTTGGCGCCACGCCACGCGTCCGTGATTCGATAGGGAAGGATCTTATTCTATTCGCGACTGGAAATTGGAATTCGAACTCCGAACACCCAACCGAACCGGGTCGCAGCCGGGTTGCGTAAAGTTTCCCAGGCAGTCCAAAACCTTTGGAAATGGCCAGAGCGATGAAGAAAGCAACAGCAGGAGCAGGCAGCATAATTCTTATATTAATGTCATTTTCTCTACAATCAGTTCATTTTGCTTCGGCTCTACCTCCTTCAGAGACTCCTCAGGTACTAATTATGCATATGTAGATACCTAAACACACGCATCGTTGTTTCTGCTCCTGAATCTTGGTAGAATCAGTTGATTTTGTGATTTATTCTTTTGTTTCTTATCATAATCAAATAATTTTCTTTTCCCTAATCCGTCGCTAATTCTGGATTGACCTTTGGATTTGAAATAGCCTCGAGCGATTACTATTGTAATGTCTGTGAAAATGGAAAGTTTCTTTCTTTATTATGTTTAAAACCTGAATAAGGTTTGCGAGGGGGAGAGCTAGTGACTGAAATATATGGAGTTAACAGCTTTTCCTACAGACTCAGTTATTCCCTGAATGTATTCTGTTTGGTTGTTTAATACATCTCTTTAGACTTCACTGTTTTCTCCATAACAATCCCTTATTGCTCTTTATATTGGCTTGCGCTGCGAATTTCTCTGCTCATCTGTCCAAGTCTTCTCTTCTTACCTTGACCTTTTTCATTCGTTTTAGGATCTGGAGGTGGAGCAATCTGCAACTTCAAGGTAGCTCTTTTCTCCCATCCTTGCGTGTGGTCTCTCTCTCTCTCTCTCTCTCTCTCTCTTCTTCTGAGTTTCTTGACATTTGGTTGCTCTGAACCTGAGAGTTTACTGGAGAAAATAAGTTATGGTTCAGTTGAAACCTAAAATTGGCTATGTGGAGTATTGATTAATTGCTACAAGTTACGGGATTAACTTTTTATGATGTACCATTTGTTTATCAGTCCACCAAAGAAGATAGTTATAACACACATACATATACAGCATGGGGGTGGGGGTTCGAACTCATGACCTTTTGGTCAGAGATAGGTGCCTTAAAAGTTACATAAAAAATTATACTCCCCTATTTCCATTTCGAGCTTTTATATAAATGCACTCTAATTTGAATTAATATAGAAAAGTATAATTACAACAAGCCTTAGATAAGAACTTCGTAAGTCGTATTGAAACAGTCAAATTCATCATATCTTGTTATAGCCCCCAGTGCTGCCGCTTTTCCACTTGGTTTACCGTTTAGAAATATTGAAAATTTTGTGTGTGAAACACATCTCGTCATCCATTTCAGCCATTTACATTAAAATCCCTTTTTATTCATCACTGCTTTTGGAAACTCCCAATCGGCAAAATGTATGCTTGTTCCAAGTCAATTTTTAAAAATTCATAAACTTGTCTTTGATTTTCTCCTTTCTTCAACAATTTCATTTGCAACTGGAATTGACTCTATGATCCCAAAGAAGATATATCATTGCCCAATGTTGTATTTTGAGTTGCGTTGTAATGTATTCTACCTTCTCTTTATTTACTATTATATGCTTCTCCCTACTCCCCACTCTCTCTCACTAACAAATGCATCTTATTTAGGCGATATCTTTTATGTGTCTCTCATCCTACGCAAGCAATAAGCTGTTGCTTTAGTTATGCTTCAAACATACTATTTGACACTGTTGGAATATCTATTTATTTATGTTTATGTAGACCTCTTAAGGAAGCTGAAGAGCATGTTGATGAAGTACACTGTTCCAGAGAAAGAAGTAAGACAGCCTGGAATATTATTGAGGAGGTACGGACTTAACTTTCTTTGCTAGTTAAAGCTTATGGACTCTACCATTTGAAACAGACATTCTGATTGATGTTTTCTGTTGTTTCTACTTTAGCATTTGCTGCCGTTTTTAGAGAAGGAAAATTATCAGGTTTCAACTGAGTGTAGGCTTCATCCAAACAATGATCTGTTCAGAGATCAGGAGCAGCACAAGATTCATCTGGATATAAATCATTGGCAGTGTGGATACTGTCGGAAGAGCTTTCGTGCCGAAAAGTTTCTTGATAAGCATTTTGACAACAGACATCACAATCTTCTGAATGTCGTATGTTCTTCTTTTATGTTATGATCAAAATTTATAATTATAATATATTCCATAAGGTGATCATATAACATGGTTATCATTTATGGGTCATGTCTTAGCATTTGCTGTTATTTGGAATTGGACATTGCATAACACATAGGCTTGTCGTAGCATCATCTGTAATTACCTGGTTCTCATGCTATATTGCAGGCAGTGTAGCAATAGACTATTAACTAACATGTGTTTGCTTCCTTCTGCTAATACTTGTAAATTAGAAATTCTACTACCTTTTCTGCTTCCTCTAATAATTGTAAATTAGAAGTGCTGCTTTCATGACATGAATGGGTGAGTGTCTGTTACTCAGTATTTGAGTGTTATTTAACTTGATATGAACGATCGTATTGCAACAATGTAAGAGCTATCTGATCAGAAAAAATGACAACAGAGAAGTGCGGGGGGAAGAAAAAAAAGAGAGAGGAAAGGATGAGCCAATGAAGTATTATCCCAGGAAGCCCAAGAAATTTACAAAAAAGGTTATAATTGGCTTGTGCCAAAAAATTTGAGTAGTTATGAAAGAAAGCTTAGTCAAAGTAGCCTCATCTAGAAGCCAGGAAAGTCATGCTATCTAGAATCTCATCTTTACCCATTCATCTCTCCTGAAAAACATGCCAATTTCTCTAAAGCCAAGAAAGTCACACATACTATAGTAATTTTAGGTGCTTTCCTTTTCAAAATTAACTTGGCTAGAGAGTTTGGCCAGATTTTCCACAAACTATCAAGGCATTGCAATTGCATTGATTGCACGAAAAGGAGCCTGCATCATTGATCTTGCACGTCCTAACATCCTCTCTACAATATGGCTGAAAGCTTTTAGTGACGAGGAGATTTCCCTACCCAGTAGCATCTCGCTTGGTAATATTCCTCTTGGGTTTGAGGTATAAAGCATGTTCCATGTTGCTCTAAACCTTTTTTTTTAACAGCACTCCTGCAATGGACGTCGACCAAGCTTATGAATATCATCAAATCAGCATGCTTGTGGTCTAGGAAGCATGAACACTTTATTTTAGATAACGTGTCCGTGTCAGACAACACGTATAAGACGCTTGTTAGCTCAATAAATGTGTGTCACACACTAGTTGTAATAAGTGAATATGGATCCGACACTTGTTACACCCGTATCTAACACTTGTTAAACATAAGAAAAAGACATAAATAGTAATATAGGACAAAATAATAAACTTTAAGGACAAAATGCATCAAACTCATTTTTTAAAGCATACGAATGCATAAATTTACTGACCTTGAATTTTCTTTTTGTATTAAAAATGATATATAATACAAAATAATATTTATTTTAATAAATGTGCCCTTTCCGTATTCCTAGATTTTTAGAAAATGACGTGTCACCGTATCTGTATCATACCATATCTGTGTCTCGTGTCCGTATCCATGCTTCTTAGCTTGTAGTTGTCACTTGTACAATATGCAATAAAATTTGCATCGCAATTGTGTAATATCAAATATGTACCCTAATTCTTGTATTAGGTTTTATATTCACGCTTCTACTTTTCTTCTTACAAGATATTCACCTTACGTCTTCCTAAATCCTGAGATACTTGGCCATGAGACTTTACATTTATGCATGTAGAAAATAATAATCCGAGAGAGAGTGGCCTTGCATAAGTGATGGCCATACTTATGTCGAGATCTTAATTGCCCCAAAGTAACTCCAGTGCATTTTTATGAAGTCTGTTTGTGTTACTTATTTACCTTGCTTCTGAGTTTGATTGATGTTGTTTACCCATGCTATTAGTAAATGCAGAGCCACGGCAAGTGCTTAGCTGATTTATGTGGGGCATTACATTGTGACATGAAGATGGATATGAAGTCACGTAAATCTAAATGCAGTCCTGCAGCTGCTGCTAGGAACAAGCATTTATGTGAGGTTGCTTAGTGGTACACGAATTGCTTGCTAATTTCACGCCTTATGTTTTGCATCATTGCATCATTCATTTCTATACGTTCTTTAACAGAGTCTTGCTGATAGCTGTTTTCCTATTAATGAGGGACCATCAGCAAGCCGTCTCCATGGTAAGCTACTTCCCCTCCCCCGCCACCAAGCCCTTATCCTTTTTCTGTTATTTTCAAAGGTTCCTCATGGAGTTGCTCTGATTCTTTAAATTGATGACCGAGGTACTCTGTAGATTTGTTTCTTCACCAATTTTGTGGAGCTCATTCTTGCACTGGAAAACTAAAGCCATTTTCTAAAGGAGCGGAGGTGAACCTTTAAATTTTAATGTAGTAGTTTGGATTAAATATGTCAAGCTTATTTTCTGCTTGTCAAGAAAGTTTAGGGAAACCATGCTCTGGTAAACCGTTCGATTATTATTATTTTTTTAATTTTTAATTATTTTAAAGAAAGAAAGGAAAAAGGGAACTATTTATTTCATATTAATTGTCTCTTTACTCATTTGAGTCTCATTCTACTTTTCTTATTGAATTATTTCATATCTGCAGAGGCAACCAGGAATCTTTTACATGGCATCTTCAATACTGATTTTGATGTTGCTACCTCTTTTCTATGTCATTGTGTATTTACACCGCAGGTACTCTCTTTTGCCTCGTTGATGTCTCCTATGAACAAGATTCTGCTATGATTTATAACCCCTTTTATGGGCTTCTTTTCCAGAGAATCGAAGAATGAGATCCAGGTGCTTAAACGAATCTCAAAAGCTGGACGTAAAACCAAACCCTTATAACTGGTAGCACCCTTTGTTTGCCCCCTTCGCATGGATAGAACTACATTATTAGATTTTTAAGTTGGGCAACAACTTCTAGGGCTTTGTTTGTTAATCTAATCCAAAGGTAAAATATCTTCAGCCAGATGCTCTGTAGCCATCCATGGCGTCACCTGAATGTATAATCACAGCAGTTTGCATTAAACAGAGCGATGGTTTTTCCTGCATTTAACGCTGTAATGTTATCCTTATCCTTGCTTTACAAAATTTCAAGGCATTGGTAAATTTTAGGCTGGACCAATGTATCTGCTTCTTTAGCAGGCATCATCTATTCCTTAAGATGTATCTCTGTTCTTTTACATATATTTTCTTTAATTTTAACTGTTATACTCGTGTATTAAAAAAAGATACTTGAGAGAGGGTGGGGTTTGATTGGAGCCTATTCTTTTAGTTTGGCTCCAGACTCTTTTTGTAGGCCCTTTTGTTTTGATTCATTGAAAAGTTCGGGTTTTTCTCAAAAAAGAGAGTGGAGGTTGATTAGCAGTGTGAAAATACAGGATTCTCCCGAAGATTGTTTGGCTACAACCATGAACATCAAAGGGTGCAATGCTGCATCAAAACACAATTGGGACTGGGAGTGGTAAAAAAGTTGGAATTTTGAAGCCACACCTTTACATTTGGACAGGTTTTGAGACGTATTTTAGAAGTCATCCAACCATAATGAAAAAAATTCCTTTCTTTTTCTCTAAAAATTCACAGCTTTCCCTTTTTTGAAGTGACCTTGCCCTCCATTAAGATCATGCTATTGCTGGATCAGTCTTGTTCTAACATTGCGTTGCTTTTCGTAAATTCAACTCAATATTAGTTCCCATTATCAGCATTATCTTCGAAGGAGCAGCACCACCCTCTTTAATCAATTACTAAAAAACATAGCGATCTCTGCCCAACTGCCAACCTGATCGGAAGTTCATCTATGTTCGTCTTGGTCATTTGTCCCACTTTCCTTCACATTTCATCAAGTGGTCGTGCTGGAGGTCTCATCCTAACTTGTTGGTTACGCATAGTCATATTAGCTGCAACTCTCCCATTGAGAACAATCCTTTGGTATGTGATTAAGTAAACTTTATGTTCCCTGATCATACTACTGTGATTCGAGTAATGACGAATTTCGTCAACAATTTGTAGGCAAGATTCTCATCCCAGATGCATAATCTCTGCATTATCTTGAAAAACAACGCCAATCTACTCAATATCTTTGGACTCTCTTTGCAGCCAACTGTACTGGAAATACGAACTGGGACACAAGATTTGGTATCATAAAAGAGCACCAAATAAGATTGAAATTCTAAACTTCAGGGAGATATGACTCTAAATGCGAGAGAGATCAACTCGTTTGATAATAAAAACCCATCTGGGTCGCCGAGTCGAATGTGCCGCAGCTCCCTTAAGTTATCATCTTCACTCAATAGCAAATCGTTGCATTCATCGACTGTCAGAGCTCTTCTCTGCTCATCCAAGCAAACCACATGGCCACTCTTGATATAAGGTTGATAGGACCTGCAAAGGGAATGGACAAGATGGCCTCCATATGCTTTTCCAAAAGATTGCAAGTCAAGGCCTGAGGAAGTTCTGAGGGAGAGCATCACAATATCCATAGCCATGTCCTTGGCATCAACATCATTATCTCCATGGCAATCCACCATCCCCTTCTCTAAGTTGTGCACATAATTGGTGTATTCCTTCAACTTCCGAGGCCTGGAGAACCTCAATCCACCAAGATAACTAGCTGCCCCTAAACCAAAACCATAGAAAGGACTGTTCTTCCAGTAAGTAGAGTTGTGCTTGCACTCGAACCCGTCCTTACAGTAACTACTGATTTCATAATGGTTATATCCTCCCTCGGCGAGTGCCCTTGAAGCCATTCTGTAGAAACCAGCTGAATCTGTCTCAGAAGGCAATGGAAACTCCCCTGGCTTGTACCTGCGCATGCCCAAGTTTAAGCTTAAGGCCCACATCGAGCATCAATCTAAAATATTAATAATCATCAATGCTACTTACAACATCCCAAATTTTGTGTCTTCTTCAACTTGCAAATCATATACTGAAACATGAGTTGGTTGCGCTTCAATGGTGAGGCGTAAACTTTCTTCCCACATCTCTGCTGCCTGGTGAGGGAGAGAAGAGATGAGATCCATACTCCAGTTTTTAAGGCCACACGACTTAATAATCTCAATAGCTTCATAAACTTCATGAACACCGTGAGCCCTCCCACAAGCCTTGAGTAACTCTTCCTGAAACGCTTGAACACCCAAAGACACTCTGTTCACATCCAACTTCATCAAATCCTCCATTTTCTTCGCATCAAAAGTTCCGGGGTCCATCTCAATAGAGATTTCAGCGTCCTTAGCCAACCCAAACTTCAATCGCAACACATCCAAAATGGACGAGACAAGCCTCGGGGGCACAAGAGAAGGGGTGCCGCCCCCAAAGAAGACGGTTTCAAGGGGCCGGTCGGCTCCGAATTCTGATTTTGTGGCGCTAATTTCTCGACAAAGCAACTCCACGTAGTTTCGAACTCGAGGGTCGTCGTCGGTTTGGTAGGAGGAGGATCCCAAGGCGACAATGGGGAAGTCGCAGTAGTGGCAACGTTTTCGACAAAAGGGGAGGTGGATGTAGGCTGAAGCAGGGGAGATTGTGGTGGAGCTCCTGGTTGAGGCATTTTCTCGAACACTTGGCGTAACTTGTGCGTAGAAGTTGGGAGTGGTGCACAGAGCAGCAACTTTTGGCATCTTGGACTTGCCTGATAAGGTAAAGAATAGGGGAATAAAGCTTGATTTAAGCATGAGCTGCTGAATGTTCATGGCAGCCAGGAGGGGAGAAGAGGAAGACGAGTGAGCGGAGGAGAAGGATCGGAGCGTACTACAGCTGCTGGTGTCGGCTCATAAAAGCATATACAATATCTTAATTCTTAACCCCCGGCCTGGACCGGACCTATAGTTTTTTCTTTTCCGTCCATTTCTTTTATTATTATTGATATAATGCGGCACTACTTTTTTTTTTTTTTTGGTTCGAGTTCAAAAATTAGATAATGTATGGGTTAAATTATTGTGCTAAATTTGTAGTTGAAAAACAAGATAGTAAAAAAAAAAATATATTGAATTTAAAAAACTGTGTAATAGATATTATAAACTTTTAATTTTGTATTTAAATTAATAGTTCTTGGCTTGGGAGCGGCTAAAAACATTTTACATAAAGTCCCTTGAGATGAGACCTCCAACCAAAATCTGTAAGGAGAAACTATCTACTGACTAAATGTAAAACTTATAATTAGACACAGCAAAGAAAATTCTACAACCAAAAATAAATGAAGGGAGGCTGCACTTAGAACAAAGGTAGGGAAATAAAAGGAAAAAATGGTTTACAATATGAGTCTTATAACATTTTTAACTGATACCATCATCACAAAATTGCTTCCTATTATAATTCAATCTTGTCAGTCGAGGCTTTTCACCATGTAAGGGCCTTCAAGTTCGTACCCTAATTTTCTATAATAATGGCGGGTTCCAACGCCTGATATAACAGCAATTTTTGTTGATCGATGCTCCACACGAGCTATCCGCTCCGCCTCCTCCATCAAAAGTGTGCCATAACCCTGTGGATATCAAGCAACACTCTAATTCTTTTGTACAGAAAATGATATTCTTTTGATGCAGCACTAAGATGATGAATGCACAACGCGCTAGTCACTACCGCAAAACGTGGCAAATATACAAAACTAAACCCAGGTAATACTACACTTAAATGATTACATAGAAAAGGAACATCATATAATAGATGTTCGCATCATAGGAAAATGGCTCTGTTACCTGGTGTTGCAGCTTCTCAGTATCACGTCCATGAACTGGAACGGCAGTTCCATACACATGGAGTTCACGAACAATGGAACACTTCCCAACCAGTTCAGGACAAGTGGTGTTGCGACCACATCTCCTCAGCCGAAGCAAACCAACAAGAATATCCTGCATAGAGAAAAACGTACACAATGAAATTCAAGTTTTAGTATACACAAACTACCAAGCAAGCTAAGGCCCAGCCACCCCAGTGTGGAGCCAGAAATTTTCTCACGGAGGGGCAAAGGTTTATATGCTAAGTTTTTATAAATAAAATCTTTCATTTCTGAAAATTTAAGGTGAGGGCAAATCAAAAGAAACCTACAAAATCTTAAGTATTTTACATGTACTTTTCCAATTATGAGAAACTATAAGGGAACTCCCCACTCCTTCACCTGCGGAAGCCATGTGGATATAATTTACTCCCTCATAGCATGCACCATCCACACAACGAAAACATGTGAATTTGCAGTTTGCAAGAACCTTGAGTTTGCAGTTGCACGAAAAACTGAGGATATGTGGAGAGAGAGGATACCTGGCGAACATCTTCATATGACAGAAACGTTTCCCAGCCTTCATTTGCTGTATAATCACGACGGACCAGCTCAACTTCTTCAGGCTTAATCTTGTGATGAATGTCCTGAAGTCATGAAATAGGAGATATTTTAACATCCTCCCCAACAGGGAAAAGTACTAGGTCGAATTGGGCCTATAGGATGTGTGACTAAAGAACAAAAATAAAGATATATTTTCCCATTAACCTGAATTCCAGCTTCTCGTGTCCGAACATCACGGCATTTCAAGCCCAAATCATCCATCCTAGCTAGAGCTAACTCTCGAAGATTTCCTTTCTCTACACCAGAAGTAACCAGAGGCATAGGGATATCCCGCTGAACTCTATAAACTCGAGTCCAGGGGGGTACCATAGCTAGGATCCTTGCCACAATATCCACAAGTTGCTCCGGTGGATAGTTTCGATACCTGCAAATGAACAATCCATACTATCACCCACATAACCGAACATTAATGATGATCTGCAATAGTTATCACATTACTATTTTCGCATGTAAGTGTTCAATTGGTACATGAATATTTAATTTATAAGATAAGGGACATGATTCAGACATCTCTACTCAAAAGGTTGAGAAGATAATATTTTCTTTAATAAGATTGAATATCCAATAACTACTTGCCTGCCAGTTTTCCACAGTTCATAGAGCCCAGTTCCACGGATGACAAGCGTGGGATATATTTTGAGCCCATCTGCTCTAAATGAAGGGTTCTCAAAGAACTCACGAAAACTTTCCAGGTCCCTCTCAACCCCAACATTAGGAAGATCAGGCATCATGTGTGCTACAACCTATGAGAAAAGCAAAAAATTAGTTTTGAATTACAGAAAACCAAGGAAAAATGCATAGTCAACGATGCAAGATGATGATGACTGCTACCCAAGCTTCAAGGAGTCCCTACAGGGGGAGAGTCTATTAACAGAAGATCAGGTCACATGAGTAATAAATTCAAATCCTTAACCTGTCACAGATCTAAGGTTGATTGCAAAATGGTTAGCTATGAGTCAACTTTACTCTATTCTTTGCAAATTACATATACACACCTTGAAACCAGCATCCTTTGCCAAGCAAAAGCAATCAGCCACAGCAGCTACAGTATGCCCTCTGTTAGTGTCTCGAGCTACATCCTCATATGTACTTTGAACTCCAATCTCTAACCGCGTACAACCATAAGAAAGCATTTGCCTCAAGTGAGGACCAAGACAATAATCAGGCCTCCTGGTTGAGCAAAACCAAAGAAGCAATGAGACCTTTTTTCGTTAATTAAACAAACAAAATCTCAGGAGTCAGGAGCTTACGATAGGCCACAACAATAGTTAGGAGTTGTACTCTATTGTATGTGATATAATTGCAATAAAAATATACTCAATGAAGACTTCACAAAGACAAAAGTTTTAAAACAGTTTCAACTGGTACGATACAGAGATGCAGAAATCTGGAGCTGAAAGGTTGACAAATTGGGGGACAAAACTCACGTCTCTATTGTCATGCCTATACATTTAACTGCACTGTGCTCTGAGTAGGCAACTGCCTCTTCGACATTGGCAGAAGTATGCCCTGACAAAGCATCATGAAGATTCCGTATAAAGTAATCACGATAATCAGCTGGAAGCGACATGAAAGTCCCACCCATTAAGATGAATTCAACCTGAAAATAAACAAAAAAAAATTCATAAGCATCTACTATTCTACAGAAGAATTTTCAGAGACGAGAGAGGAACCTTATCAACACTGTGACCCAAACGCTTCAACTGATCTATCCTGCTTCTAGCTTGGACATATGGGTTGTATCTACAATCAAGGCGGTGGCATAAAAGATGAAATTGATATCAGAACGTATGCAGAACAACTCAATATCGTTAAGGAACGACAAATGCAAACAACAATGAATGTAGTAAACCCCAAACATATTCATATATCAGGCAAAGAAAATGGCATGGGTAATATCACTTGCAAACTAGAAGATTGTTCTGAAAAGAATTCTCACTTGCTTATGGACAAAAAAGGGTGATTATTTTTTAATTACAGGGAAGGTCGGTTACTCGTATTCGTGTTCCTCACCCTCCATGGAGGTTTCAAAGAATCCCACCTCAGTTATAAATTTTGTTTTAATCTTTCTTAAGCAGAATGTTAGCTGTGGCCCGTGCCCATACAAGTTCTTGGCATTGCTCGTCCTAAATTCTCAAATACCCTCACCTAATATGCTCTTTCTTCCACTTAGATACAGATATGAAATGTACCCAGTAACATAATTATAAAGATAGAGCGAAAGAAGAAGGGGGAGTAGAAAAGCTTAGAAGTTGCAGCCAACCTTGCACGAATTGCACGCATGCTTGTGGGCTCGTAGCCAGTGTAAGATTGAGTACTGTACTCAAAGTCCGAATCAGGTCCTCCGGGGCAGTAAACACAAATATTTCCCGTGGTAGCAATATGAGGGCACCGGTGTGGTTTAGACATTACAGCCACAACCGCGATACCGGAGGCTGTCCGAACCGGCTTGGCTCGAAGCTTTGGCAGCAGTGCCTCGCGGTCCGACTCAGGAAGTGCCGCGATCATCTCAACCAGCTTCGGGGCCCGTGCAAGGCCATATTTTCGGCAGGCGGCGGATTTCAGCGCGTTCAGATCGACGTTCTGCCCTTTACGTGAAAGGTCGACCATGGAGTTGACAATCTCAGCAATGGCACGAACTCGTGCTTCTTCCTCAGAAAATCCATGAGCTTCAAAACCGCCGCGACCAGGCCGAGGCAGTTTCCGATTCGATTCCGCTACTACTGCAGTCGCCATGAGAAGAAAAAACCTTCCCCGCCAGACTTCGGCTCTCTCTTGGGGGTTTTAGGCTTTTAGCACTCCGCATAATTTATTGGAATATTAACCCTCAGAAAAGACGTAAATACCCTTGATCATTTTACTGCAAACGGTGTCGTTTGGACGGAATCTCCCCATGGCGCGCAGTCCACATTTCTGTGGTGTTCATGTTCCGGTGGATAAGCTCGTCGTAGAAGCCGTTAAAATGGTGAACTGAATTCGAAGTTTCAGAAATTCGGAAGCAACAGGAAATAGAGGAGACTGGATTCTGATGGCGTCAACTGCACTTTCCGTCTCCTCGGCGACGATTTCCGGTTCGGCGACGCCTTGCCTTCCCAATACAGCCACCACGGTTGCTTATTTCAAACCCCGTACGAGCAGTTTATCTACTTTCCTCGTGGGCAAAAGGATTAGTTTGCATCGAACATCGAGGACAAGGCTCATTGCCGCCAATAATGCTTCTAATGGGATCACTTGCTTGGCTTCTTCTTCTTCTGCTGTTCCGTCTGCTCTTCTTTTTGATTGCGATGGCGTACTCGTTGATACTGAAAAGGATGGGCATCGGATTTCCTTCAATGAGACTTTTGAAGAGGTCTCGCGCTATTTTTCTTTCGCTATTTCTTCTTTATTTATCTGGGTTTATGTCGTTGATCATTGAACTCTGCAAGTTTCTTTAGTTACAGAAATAGGAGGGCTTTGTTTATATTTCTTGATGTTTGGTACTTGGTGATGATATAAAACTCCGATGAACTTAGTGGCATTTAATTGATTTAAATTTACTCCCTGTTTTTTAGGTGGGGTGAGGAAATTTGAACCTATTAACTCTTAGAGGAAGTAGAGATGTCTTAACCATGAGCTTAGCTCATGTTGGAAATTTCTTTCCTGTTTTCGTTTATTAATTGATTCAGGAGAATCATAAAACATGGGCTTGAACTGGTTTAAATTTTAGTTCTGATGCTCGGATTTTGGATAATCTAAACCTAACAATAACTTAATTGAAATGATTCCACAGAAAGAATTGGGCGTTACCTGGGATGTAGATTTGTATGGTGAGTTACTCAAAATTGGAGGTGGAAAAGAAAGGTAATTTTGTGGCTTATGAGATCTTGATAATTTAAGTTCATGTGCTCTCACAATTAGCGCTCGGCATTGGAGTAGAGTTTTGTTTTCTCGTCAGAGTCTTTACAATAAACTGGTGCCATTTGTTATATGATATTTGGCTTTTGTAGGATGACAGCGTACTTTAACAAGGTTGGATGGCCAGAAAAGGCTCCAAAGGGTGAAGATGAAAGAAAGGAATTCATAGCTGGACTTCACAAGCGAAAGACAGATCTGTTCATGGCTCTTATTGAGAAGCAACTACTTCCTCTTCGACCTGGTGTTGCAAAGTCAGTTACCTTACAAACTCCCCTCACCTTGATGCTTTACTGCAGCAATAAAACAGTTAGTTTTTTTATATATTATCAAAATGAAATGCAGAGCCGTGAAGCCAATACATACAAAACAAGTCAAGTCTTTGCTAATGCATGATACTCATTGACTCCATATTGGGTAACTTAGGCTTAGAAATACAACGGTCTGGTATGATTTGAGTAATTGGATAGTCAAGCATGATTTCTTTTTCCTTCTGAATCATCATACCGTTCCGCAGTTCAGTTTACTGTTTCAGTACTTGTTGACATATATATTTCTCTGCTTTACCTTACACTGTGCAATTAAACTTATCCTAGTTTTCATCCTTTGGAAAATTCTCCACAGCCAACTGAGTGATTGAGAATTTCAAAGAGATTACTAACACATAGGTTTTTCCTTATTTTTGAGAGATTTGTATTTAAATTATGCAGGCTGATTGATCAGGCATTAGCAAAGGGAGTGAAAGTTGCTGTTTGTAGCACTTCCAATGAGAAGGCGGTATGCACAACCAGGTTCTATAGTATTAGTTGTTTGTATTTGTAATTTGCTGTATGTGAAAATCATCTTTAAATTTACCTTATACTGTATGTGTTCTGAGTAAGGCTTTACATTTAATTTGTTATAGCTCTACAGATATTCACCTATTTCTATTATGTTGTGTAGATTTTAATGTTATATAATTGTTGTAGAAACTGGATAGAAATTGAAATGAAGAGGCCTGTTTGAAGAAAACTCTTTTTCCCCTCCACAATTATGCTTATATTTAATTGTACACACTACAAGAAAACTATGGTGTTTGTAATTAATTTAATCAAAGTATTATTACATCTGGTGGCTGAACTTCATCCATTGAATTTAAGGTATCTGCGATAGTATCATGTTTGCTGGGACCTGAAAGAGCTGAGAAGATCAAGATATTTGCGGGGGATGTAGTGCCTCGAAAGAAGCCTGACCCTGTAAGATTTCTATCCTTCTCAATATTGATTGCTAAGAACATATCTAGAGACCAACGATGAAGTTTTCGTAGATTTTTAATTTCATACTAGTCGAAGTTTTTACTTTATCATAAATTGTTGAAACGGAGAACTACTTTTTGCTTTATTATTTCACATGGTCACATTGGGATACATGTTAGACATTCATCTACTCAAGGCATACTAAACTTGTTAGACTAAATTTTTGACAAATAGGAGAGAGGAATGCATAAAGGGAGAGAGAATTTAGTTTCAAAAAAATAAATAGTTATCAAATGTTTAAATGATGGGAGGTAAGTATTGTTGTCAATTTTGTCCTTAAAAAGAAGAAGTTAGTGCTCTGTTGCTTATAAATTGCCTTTCTCCCTTGCAGGCCATCTATATTTTAGCAGCCAACACCTTGGGTGTTGACCCTTCAAGGTACGGCATGATCAGGGGGAATAGGAATATTTGATGTTGTGATAGGATCACTTGAAAAATATCTTCTTCTATAAGAGTCCCGTCGAACTTAGTAAAATCATCATGTTGATATAAATGGCAACCATGTGCAGAGAATTTATGCACCTCTATTTGTTGTAGTTGTGTTGTGGTGGAGGACAGTGCCATTGGCCTTGCAGCTGCCAAATCTGCTGGAATGAAGTGCATAGTAACAAAGAGCGGGTGAGTTTTCTCATCTAACACCTATACGCTTAGTTTATTGGGACATGTTGTTCAAACTGGATCATGTGTTAATTTTTGTGCAAATTTTTTAAGTTTCTCAGATGAAGCTCGAAACTTGCTTCAGTTAAGAATTGCATTTGATTCATTTATTTCACAGGATGATCATAACTAGCTGTCTCGTCACATGTGAATTTTACATTCTTTTCTTCTCAAGATAAGATATATACGTTAATCCATGTTTCAGGTACACGGCTGAGGAAGATTTTGTAAATGCAGATGCAGTCTTCGACTGCATTGGAGATCCTCCAGAAGAGCGATTTGACTTGGCATTCTGTGGAAGCCTTCTTGAGAAGCAGTACGTTAGCTAGACCATGCAAGTGCGCGAGTCTCACTTGTCGAAAACCGAAAGCTGCGCCAGGTGCTTGTGAATTCTAAATATAGAGATGGCAGTCCATGTTTAGCTTCCGGGTAAAGTTTGTATTTAATGCTAATTTGTTGATAATATCCTGTGTTTTACCCCTTATTGATCTGGATGATTCGATAATTTTCGAATTCGAAATTTTTTCTCCATGCTTGACATGTCGCTGTTCTTTTGCTTTTCCTCACAAGTTTTCTTGATCCTCCCCATCATCTCTTATCTCCAGTATGAATTGTTTGAAACATCACTTGCAAATCTCATTATTCTCCAGAGGAGGTTGAAACTTGAAAAGTCATTTTGCTTGAAGAATAAGGAACATATATTTGCCGAATTCCCAATTCCCAGTTTCAAGTTTGAATGAGAAATGAAATTGTTCTCACCCTAATTAGTAATTGTATTAGGGACACCCCAATTAGATTGAAATAAACCTGACATCAGCTCATTAAGGAAATAAAGAACTACACTAAGATCGAAGAGATGTCAAAAGCAAAATTTCATGTTAAAGGAAGTTTTATATTTTAATCGGAGATATGTACCTTAACTAATTAGACTATGTAAAGGTTGGTTTAAAAAGTTTAATCGTTAAAATAATAAAATTTAATAACGAAACTGAAACTCATCAATCCTGATTATGTTAAAACTCACAGAAAATTTTAAAACAATGTGTGTGTGTGTTTTTTTTAACGAAAGAAGAAAACGATTGATTTGTTTGTGTTATTTTGTTTATTTATTTTTTATTCATCGATGTGCAAGTGCAACATGTCGTTTCTTCCATGGATTTCTTGGGCTGACATGTCGAATACTGCACTTTGTCAAAGCAGGGAACTACATTTTTAATCCCGTTAAAACCAAAAAATAAAAAATAAAAAAGCTATGAAAAATAAAAATTGTCGACGAGACTTGGTCGTCGTTTAATAAAAAATTAGGAATATTTAAATATTAAATTCCATAAATATCAAAAATAGTATATATATATATATGAAACCAATGGGCGAGATATAATTATTAATTTAACTAATTGAACTCGCCTAGCAAACAACAAATTTATAATACCTCTCACGTTCGAATGATATTATTTTACATTTTCTAATACCCATTCAAATTTATCACCTAATCAATACTTCTCAGGAAAATTTATCAACAGTATTTCAAAAATCTGTACGTATTTCAAAATATTTTACCTATTTTTTTTAAATTTCAGTACAAATTTTTATTCATATCAACAGTATATTAGATAATCGTATCAGTAGTGTATCAAGCACTGATATCTGTAATATCTTAGATATATATTATATATATATTGCAAATATATTAGACACTTATGTCATATGTATATCACATACATATATCAGTAGTAAGATATATTACTGATATAGATATATTACAGATATATATCATTTATGTAAAGTTGTCATTTTAAAATTGGATCTCAATTTTTTCTTTTAAAAAAGTGCTATATTTGGAAAAAAAATGTTTTTGTCATATTTACATTGCCCCTACTACTAATTTATCGAACTTGTTAAGCATACTATATTTTCAAATCATTTAGCGGAAATTATAAAAGTATTTTCATCTCATGTGTTTTCAAATTTACTTTTTTTTTTAAATACCACATTAAAGATTTTTTTCGCAGTACAACATATCGGGATGTGGATCGAACTCACAACCTCTTAGTTGGAGATATATTATAATTACTGTTTAACTGTGCTCGTTTTGGGGCCATATTAAAAATGTTAGATTAAATAATTAGGCGTCAAATGACTCATTTTTTTATTATTTTTATATTTGTATTTTATAGCCTGGTTTCGAACTTTCGAAGTTGTGTCCTATTTGATCTATGTTATTTGCAAATTATCTAGTAAATTTTGAAATTTTTATGATATCTATTTAATATTTATGTTTTAAAAATTTTAAAATAAATCTCTAAAATCTCAAATTTATATGTAGTTTAGTTATTAACGTGGAAAATTTGTGAAGAACATATACTATTAAGACACTTTTTTATTTTTTTAGAAGGATTATTAAGACAACTTTAAAAGTTTATGATCATGTTTTTGCTACTTCAATAATATGTGAATTCGAACCTTTAAATTTTGTTATTCACATGTACTTAGTTAATTCAAATCCAAGCCATCAAATTTGTTTAGCAGCCCCTAATTTTCGACTAATTTCCCCAACTTAACATTATTTAATAATTAAAATAGATCATAAAATTAATCTTAATAATATATTATTTGATTAAAACGGTTTCATAAATGGGGCACTGATAATATAATTTCCCTAAGGGAAAGTCGCATTGTAATGCAACCTTCTTCCTCTGTCAAAGGTCAAGCCATTGACCAATTCAGTATTTAATCTGCTTCGTCTTTCCGTAGCCTTAAATAAATTTATAAACATTTGTTTCAAAAATAAAATAAATAAATAAATTTATAAACAAATTACCCATTTTTACATATATAAGAACAAGATTCTGATCCAAGCTTCTGTATTCAGAGAAGATGGCGATCAGAAATATTCAGGTGACCTCCGATGAAATCATCTTGCCGTCTTCTCCGACTCCGCCGCCGCTCAGAAACCTCAAGCTTTCACTGCTCGACCAGATTTCGCCGTCCAATTATACTCCGATCATTTTTTTCTACGCTGCCGTTGAGGACCTCGGGGCCGATCGGTTTTCCGGAAGTCGCCAGTTGAAGAAGTCTTTATCGGAGATTTTGACTCTGTTCTATCCGTTCGCCGGAACTTTATCGACGGAGGGATATTCCGTCGACTGCAACGACAAAGGCGTGGAGTATTCTGAAGCGCGAGTCGATTGCAAGCTATTGGAAGTCGTGGAAAGCCCTGATTTCAAAGTTCTACATCGGTTGCTGCCGTTTGAACCTTACGCTAATCTGGCGGAACCGGAGATCGGAAGAGACGTAATCCTCGCCGTCCGATTAAATCTGTTTGACTGCGGCGGCGTGGCCATTGCTTTGTGTGTTACTCATAAGCTCGTCGACGGACTTTCCGCCACCGTATTTGTCAGAGAGTGGGCGGCCATTAATCGGGGAGATAGCGATCAGGTTCCAAAATTAACTTTTCCGTCAAATACAATTTCGAGCCCTAATGTAGTTTCTTCAGCAGAAAGTGACAAATTAAGAACAATTCCTTTCCAATTTTTTCGAAATGCAGGTTTCGGAACCCTTATTCGACGGCGCAAAGTATTTTCCGCCGAAGGAAATTCCGGGATTGAAGAGAAGCAAGGTCATCCTAAACGACAAGATTGTGACCAAAAGATTCGTGTTCGACAAAGCAAACATAGCCGCACTCCGGCGAGAAGCGGCGGCCGGTTCGCTGGAGAAGCCACCGACGAGAGTAGAGGCCGTTTCGGCATTCTTATGGAAGCGATTCATGGAGATAAATCGAAACTCAGAACAAGAAAACGAAAAGATATACGCCGCAATCCACGCCGTGAACCTGCGCGGGAAGATGGATCCGCCACTGCCGCCGAATTCCTCCGGCAACCTGTGGTGGTTCGCGATCGCCGTGGCAGAGGTTGAAATGAAGAAGCGGCACCAGTACTTGGTGAAGCAGATAAGGAACGCAATAGAAGAAATCGACAGCGATCTGGTGCGGAACTTGCAGCAGGCCGGAGTGCCGCCGCATATGTGGAGCAAGACGGGGAAACACGGGCATCCGGCGGCGGGAGAGGTGGAGTTCTGCAACTTCACGAGCTGGTGCCGGTTTCCGGTGTACGAAGCGGACTTCGGGTGGGGGAAACCGACGTGGGTTTGCAGTCCGAGCCGGCCGTTCAAGAACGTGGTGGTTCTGATGACCACTAGAGACGGCGACGGGATTGAAGCGTGGGTCACGCTCAACGAACAAGATATGGCCTCCTTCCAACAAGATTCTGAGTTAGTTACCTATACATATACTTAAAGCTTAAAAACTCAATTTCTCATCTTTTTTTTTTTAATTAAAAAACAGATATAAATGTTTTTTTTTTCTCAATATATAATGTAATTCATTTTATTAAGAAAAACTTCATTTGCATCCCGGTCTGATTGTATAAATTAAATTACATCTACTTTTGTGTTTATTTACTATTATTTTTTAATTTCCTACAAATATAGAGATTTGGACATGCTTTGCAAACATTTTCAAAAGTATAATTGCAACGAATTTAATATGCATATAAATATCTGGCTTGGCAATGCCATCTGTTTCTTTGATTTTTGCATATTGTAAAAGACTTTGACCAAATAATTGTTGTTCCAAAACGTCGTTGATTATTTTTAAAACCCGGAGTCATTCATTTAAAGTAGTTTAAAATTCAGAAGCATAGATAAAACAATATAATAAGTTTGATTTGAAATAAATATATTATAATAGTTAAATGTGTGACTTAAAAAAAGGCTAATTTCCAAGATTACTGTTTTAGCGTATTAATAATTCAACGCCCTGTTGAGTTCAATTTTTCTAAAACAAATATTTTAATTCGATTCTGAATATATGTTTTTTTTAGTACAATCAGTTCTTAATATTATAATCTTTTGCAATATTCGCGTGTCAAATTTTGTGTTAAAAAAAAATTATGATAGTGGAGGTATTTTAATATTTAAATAACTTTAAGAGTTTGAATAAAGTTTGAAATTGGTTTCTATGTTTTAAAAATTTCAATTTTCCTTCTATATAGTTTGCGCTGAGTTTGAATTATGCCCCTATAATTTAGATTTAGTTTACTTTCAATTTTGTTCCTATGATTTAGTCAAACTTCAAAACTTACTTGTGTCGTTATCATATTGATATTTCTTTTACATAATAATTTTATGTTTTTAGTAAATATATAAATCTGATTGGTTGATATTTTGACTCAATTAAAAAACTGGTCCTGAAATTTTTGTAACTCAATAAGATATGACTTTGACTTATGTCTCATCAAAGAGTAAGCTAAATAGTCACATTTATACTCTAGTCAACGTGAGCGTAGCTTAGCTGTAATTGATATTTATCTTTGACTAAGATGTCAATGAGTTCGAATCCCTCAACCTCTACTTGTTGTATCAAAAAGAAAAAAAAAAAGCGTTCCTACCTATATATGGATAAAGAGATTAGACCAATACAGGACATTCCAAGAAACACATTCTCTCTCCTCCCTAATAGAAGTTCTTCGTTCTCTCCTTGATAGAAGTTCTTCCTTTTCTCTCCAAAACGAAAAAATCAGGTTTTGAATCTACATCCCTATATATTGTTGAATTGAAAAGAACATAAATCTTGTATTTATTCTACCATATAATTAATCTATTAAATATGTTGGGATCCGATAATATCATATCATTGTAAAAATATAGAAAGTAATAGGACTAAAGAGAGGGATAAAGATAAAACAATTTCTGTATTGAGATGATTTTAAAGTGAATACAATCAACCTTTTTATAAAACCTAAGTATAACTAATTTATAAATAATACTAAATAAATTAAACTAATTTAGAGAGGAGGTTATATCAATCAACCTAATACAAAATAGGCTGTAGGCCTTACCAAAAAATAATTAGGTGTGTGGAAACAAAAGAAAGCTTTAGTTTAAGAAATAAACATATATTACAATTGTAGTAGTAAGAGTGGTGCGCTTTTTTTCCTTTTTCTTTTTAACGAAAGTGGTGGGTTGATTGAGACATTATGTTGCACTTTCATATTCCAACTTGTGTTATAAAAAGCTATGGCCGTCCCAAAAAGAGATGATAATTTATAAATTAAAAAAAAAGTTTTTTTTTTCTTTTTGTTATTTTATTTATTGTCCATTAGCAAAAGTTGCTAATGCTCGTCTCGTCCCTACAAAGTGGGTGCAATTTTTTCCATGAATTATGCATATTTTGTGTACTAATTCTCTCTCCCGCACCTCACTCAATATACAAATATATAGTGAATTAATTTATTTAAGTTTGTTCGTTTGCAATCAAATTAGCACAATTAGTCAAATTTGATTGTTGTTTGTAAGGAATATTAGCATAAAATTATATTATCTTGTGCCACAAATTTGATATTTTAAATGTTATAATAATTTTGTCAACATGAACCTAACTTAACTAAATATGTATCTACAACCAAACCAAAATATTGTAGAATCGAATCTCTGTCCCTACCTGTTGATGTATTAAAAAGAATCTTAGAATAATTTGTCTTTAGTTATATATTTTCTAATTTTAATTTTGTAATTAATTTATTACTTTTTAAAAATTTTAGTCTAAATTTAGAAAAACAAATATATCAATAAACTAATAAAAAAACAAAGTTTCCTACTTACTGATAATATATAATAAACACAGTTAAAAGAGAATCAACCAATAAGTATAAAAATGTCAAAGTGAGCATGGTTGAAACACATATCTCCAATCAAAAAGTCCTAACTCCACCTGTAACTATGAAAATAAATCCATCCACCACAATAAGAGGTTGTTGCATATTATAACTTTATATGTAACCAAATCAAGGTATTATAAAATAAAAGGTCAATTTCATTTTTTTAAACAAAAATCTTTTGTTCATAATATCCTTGGAGGATAAAAAGCTGATACTGCAAGCCTCCTGCGCGCTAATTTGGGTTCTGCATTCGATTCTACACAGAGCATTCATGGAGAATATCGGCGTCAAGATCATTTCAAGGGACATAATCAAGCCCGCATCTCCAACGCCACCGTCCCTAATTTACCGCGAACTTTCATTGATCGATCAGATGGCGCCTCCCTCTTACACGCCTGCAATTTTCTTCTATCGCGCTCAGAAATCGGAAAATGTTGCTCATCAATCTGTCAAAGTTGCCCAAGTTAGGGCTTCTCTTGCTCGAACCCTAACTCGCTTCAATCACTTGGCCGGAACAATGACTGAGAGATTCTATGTCGATTGCAACGACGTTGGAGTCGAATTTTCTGAAGCCAGAGTCGATTGCGAGATTTCGATTGTTTTGGAGAAACCAGAAATCGGTGTTTTGCATCGATTGCTACCGCTTGTTTTCACCTCTCGAAATGGCAGCGAGTTTCTGCTTTCCGTTCAGTTCAGTAGCTTCAGCTGCGGCGGTGTAGCCGTTGCCGTTTGTCTTTCTCACAAGCTCGCCGATGGGGCTTCCGCCGCAGCATTTGTTAAAGTGTGGGCCGCCGTCGCCAGAGGAGATAAACATTCTGTGTTGGAGCCCAATTTTGATGCTGTGAAACTCTACCCACCGAGAAAAATTCCAGGTTTCAAGCGAGGAATCGAGGCCTCAAAAGAGAAGATTCTGACCAGGAGACTCGTGTTTGGCAAGTGCCAGATAGCCGCGTTGAAAGAACTGGCTGCCGGTGCCGGTGGTGGCTCCGTCGTTAAACCTCCGTCGCGCGTGGTGGCTGTTTCAGCCTTCATTTGGCTTCGTTTAATGGAACTGGCTCGAAAGAGAGCAGTGAAAGCAAAGGTGTTCGGAGCGCTGTATCCGGTGGACTTACGGGCGAGGATGGACCCACCATTGCCGGAAAATTCCTTCGGCAACGTGTCCTGGTTCACAATGGCAACATCCCCTGTGGAGGCGAATGAAGATTTGCCACTTCTGGCGGGTAAAGTGAGAAGCGCCATTCAAGAAATCGACTCTGGATTTGTGAAGAAACTAGAAGATTCAGAAAACTTGTTAGATTTGATTAAGCAAGTGGACAAACAAATCTCCAGCGGGGAGATGCAGCTGTGGAGCTTCACGAGTTGGTGTAGATTTCCGGTGTATGAAGCTGATTTTGGATGGGGAAAGCCGAGTTGGGTTTGCAGCCCGAGCAGGCCTTTTCGAAACGCAGTCGTTTTAATGGATGCTTCTGATGGTTATGGAGTTGAGGCTTGGGTGAACTTGAAGGAAGAAGACATGGCCATCTTCCACCATGACCAACAGCTTCTCTCCTTCTGCTCAGGTTAGCCTCTAAAACAAGCATTCCTTAATGTTAACGTTATGTGTGATGTGAGTGTATTTTCTTTCTTCTTCTGTCATTTGAAAATTTGAAGGGTAATCAAATAGCCATTTTGGAAACCAAATATTAAAATCTTTTAGCAATCAAATCTTTTTTCAGTTCGACATTCAAATCGAATTATCCACCTTTAAGATCTAATAAATGTCTTCCAACCGAAATAGAAACATTTCTTATCTCATTTAGGGTGAATTTCATCCCACATAAAAAAGTAACATCGTATTATATTTTGATTGGCTCGAGAAATAAAACAATTATTTGTATCTTAACCCGAGTTGTGCTCTACTTCTATTTTGTCATATCCCAAAGACATTGTTTTATTTCTTGAGTACATAGGAAAAGAATCTCTCTAGTCTTACGTTAGCAATTGCGTAACTAAATAAGGATAGTTGAAAAAATAATATATTTTTATAATTAATTATTTTAATACATATTCTTGTTTGAAAAGTATAATTGAAACACGTCGGCATCAGCACAAATTAAATTTGTGATTGTTTATTTATTCTTTTTATTCAACTAGTTTTATTTTTTATGTGGGTGGTTAAACCGTCTAAAATCATCAAATCCCAAAAGTTTATGAAACAAAACTAGTACAATAAAATATTATTTTTGGGTAGCTTGATAATTGAACTCTTTGTTTGTTTATATTCAAAATATTTACAAAAAAAAATTATCAGGTAGGTATGGTTGATTATTTTTTATGGGTAAACTTAACTACTTATCAAATTGGTAGGAGGTTTCACAAAACTTTACCAAATAGAAAAAGTACGGTTGTGTTAGTCACATACCCGATATCCGATTGCTTAAGTTAGAATCGAGTGTAAGAGAAGCTTAGCAATAAATAAACAGGATTTCGTAGGGTAACTTGATTACGATATCTCTTTCTCTGTTTATGGAACAGGAAAATCTTATGTGTTTGAATGAAGCATCCTTAATGTTACGTGTGAGTGTATTACTTTCTTGCTTTTTGTGCTATTTGAAAATTTGAAACGTAATCCCAGAAGCCATTTTGCAAACCAAACATCAGACACTTGAACTTCTTTATTCCCATCTCTGTTCGATGAACAGAGAGTGTCAAACACTCACACCCATAATTTCAAAAGACTTGTTAAAAGAAAAGCTCCATGTTTCCACCAAATTCATTCCCGAATTTGGTTATTTAAGAAACAAACATGGCTGCTGGCAAATGCAAAGAACAGAGACATAAAATCAAAAAACAGAGTTCCCTTTCATTAATTTTCCTCGTTGAGAACTAATTGGACAGCGACATTAGAACTTTGTTTAGCATTTCCAACAAGAGGCTGCAACAATTGGCTTGGACTTCCAACCAAGAACCAAACACCCCTTTTCTTCCACAACAGTGTAGCCTTCATTAGCCTTAAACTTCCCAATCCACTGTTTTGCCTGAGCCATCATTTTAGTGGGCGCAGCTTGAAACCCTGCTCTGCTCATCCTCCGCCGCCATTGATCCACCCGCTCATGCCTCTCCACCCTCGCCATCCCCTCGCAGCTCACTATGTTCTTTATCTCCTCTGCAAAATAGAATTGCTCGATCTTGGCTCTTCTGGTGTCATATTTGGGCAACATGGCGTCCAAAGAGTCGAATATGGCTGAGTAATAGTGCAGAGCCTCCATAAACCTCCCAAGAAAAAAGGGTCCATTGTGATTTGAATCTTGCTCGACCAGAACCAGAGCCTTGGGGGAAAGCTCATAAATCATGCGCAGAACAGAGGTTAGAGCTCCTCTGCTTTCTTTAACCACACAATGCATCTGAAAAATGCTGGCGATGACCAGAGCTTCACCCTCGTGGAGATTTATGTCTTGAGGGCGTAGATTTTCTAAATTCCCCTCCACCACCGTGATCTCCACCTGAATCCCAACCCCTTCTGCCTGAGATTTCAGCTTCTCCCCCATGACTCTGTATCTGTTAACAGAGAGGCCAATGCCGGTGACTCGGAGCCGGCGAGGAGGCTCGATCTCGGCGAGGCTCTCGATGAGGCTGCGCCATTGGTGGCCGTACGGCAAACCAAAAGCCATCCCCAAATCCACCACATGGACAGAATTCTCTCCCTCAAAGACTTCCAATATTGAAGAATTGGCCACAAAATGCCCAAATTGGATATGTGGGTATATCTCATAGACGAGATTCAAAGCCTCTTCCTTTTTCTTCCTCTCTGAGGAATGGTCGGCTCGGGCGATGATGGGCAGGCCGAACCCAACATACCCAAGTGGCTGAACCAGAGCGAGGCGGTCCGCGAGGCCCTGCACAAAACAGGACGCAACTCGCTGGAAGGAAGAGCCGAAGACCAAGGCACTGGCACGAAGCTGAGATAGAAGAATTGAAGCTTGAGCCCTGTCACGGCAAGCCACAGCCTCGGCGCAGGCAACTAGAAGCTGTAACAGCCTCATCCCGTCGGCGCTAGCGTCGTCCTCGGCGGCGGTCTCCTCCGCATTGATGATGGCGGCGGCGGCTTCCTCCACAGCCTCGGCGGCCAAGTAGCGCTGATTGTAAGTCCAGATGTGGGCGCGGAAGCCCAAGCCAGTGGTCAAGCTGTCTGAGCTGCCGCTGCGGCTGAGGGTGAGGCTACTGCTTCCAGTTCCACCAGCATCGTGATGATCAGTAGGTTCAAGTTTGGATCTTTTGTGGTATTTGATTTCGTCGGAGAAGGAAATGACCCATCTGCTGGCATCAGTGTCGTCCAACATGGAGAGCCAATGGCGGCGGTGGGAGAGGGTGAGTTCCTCCTCCTCCTTTGCGGCGGAGCTGATGCTGCCTTCTCCGTCGGGAGCCATGGATGGGAGCTGAAACTGAAACTGAAACACAGGGAGAGGGCGAGTGTTATATACAGCAATAGCATTGTTGGGTGAAATTTTCGAGGCTATTCTTTTTCCACAAGTTGTCTGGTACGTGGGAGGGAGCATAGACAAGTCTGTGGAGACAGGAATTGACCTCCAAGGGTTTGGGAGCTACAAATGGTTGGTTGGATGGTGAAAAAAAATTACCCGACTCTTTTTATTCACATTTTACTTTTATAAATATATATATGTTTTTTAAGTTAATGATTCCCACATAATGCTTAGTAGACGTAGCAGTAAAGGAAAGGAATATCTAAATTCGGTAGATCATATATTTTCACATGTCATTTGTTGCTGCTTCGTAGGTCGTGAAACTTGAAAGTCACAGTTTTGGGTAATTGTTTAGGCTCTAAGATTATCACAATGTGATTCCTATTTGTGGTAAAAATTATTTTTTGTGTTATTCAATTGAATATATAGCAGTTAAATTTAGGAGTTTTTATATTTTTCTTGTCTTGAAAATATTATATCACAAATTAGGTCAGATTTTACGATCACAAGTAAAGTAGAGATATTGTAAAAATTCATGAGAAACCAGAGTAGTATTAAAGTTTTTTTCACCATCAACGGTTAGTTAGGAGTATGATGAGAGGAATGATTTGAATACCTGAACATCATAATAAATATATAATGTCTTAACCATCAAGCTAGTGTATTACAATCATATATATTTCATGTCATATTTAATATTTTTGTTTATTAGTTTAAGTAATTAATTTAAAATTTTATTTAATACTTTTTAATCAATAATTTATTAAAATGTTGACAAATATAGGCAACAATAATAAAAAATTTTGGAGCCAAAGGTAGAAGCAGAATAATTTCTCTCAATCTTGATCACATCAAAACATTATAATTCAATATTACAAAGGTGAGAAACGCTGGATTTGAAATTTTGAACCATAAAAGTTGTTAATTTAGTTATTATATTATATTCTTAAATATGAAGGCATAGATTCAAATCTTCAATTAATAAGGGTGGAGATCGAATTATCAACCTATAATAGGTGGCTTAATCACTAATCTATGTTCTTGAAATGTTATCAGGGAGACGACAAAATTTAAAGAAAAACTTGTTCAAATATTTTTTAATTATTTTTTTAGAATGCACTTAATTGAGAAAATGTTGGGAGGAAGGCAAATGGAGGGCTTATGAATAAGTGAAGAAATTAAGGATTCCATGATGCCGGCTCTAACAAGAATGCCTAATTTAATTTTAAACTTATACCCATCCCATGCCAATGAAAGCTATGCTATGCTATGCTATGCTATACATTGAGTTCTTCCCAAAGAAGAAGAAGAACTAGGTGTAATGTCTAATTAATTAATTAATTAATTAATTTCAAACTCTATTTTAATATAATTGTATTTCTAGTTTCTAGATGCTCTTGAATTATTCAACTGTCTCATATTCTTCTAGCATTGCTCACGCCATTGCGAATTGCGAATTGCAATGCAACCGAATATTTCTTTCTTTTTGGTTTAGTTTGGTACAACAATTTTAAATAATATCATCCAAGATTTTGTCCTAAATTTAGCTTCTTGTAATTTCCATTCTACTGTGGTAAAAAAAAAATGTTTAGTTCAAAATAGGAGTGGGTTGTGGACTTCATTAGGAGATCTCAATCTTATGTCTTTGAAACATGGCGGTGGAGTGTTTGATTTCTTAGGAATTGTACGACCTACTTATACTTTAGCTAATTGAATTAATTACTAAATTATTATATTTTACGTAAATTATTTATTGAGTATATTACGTCTCGATCGACAATTGATTGGTAAATATCACATGAGAATTGAACCAATATAACTATGAAGATAGATACATATGTAACCCGCTCTAACTATATTTAGGTTGGCTAAATCATAGGTTAGTCGTTGGTTGACTTTTTTTTAGTATAAAGATACAGGGGTTTGAAACTCCCACCTCAAAGGGAGACGTAGATGTCAATTATCGTTGAGCTAGGTTCATGTTGAGTTGGTTGACTTGCTAGTATACCCAATATCAAAATAATTTAATTAAAAATAAATAAGTGGGATCATAATCGGGAGAGAGGGAGAGGAGAGAGAGAGAGTCTCTCCATAAACTGGGCCAGGCCCATATTTAACTAAACCCATTTGAAGCCACACAGTTTGGACACGTCAGCTAAGATCCAATCAATAAAGACGACGGGCTTGGATATTGATAAGTGCTGCGGCGGGCCTGAAATTTAAACGTCAATGGATTTGCTCTTAGGCCCATCAGCACAGCCCAGCTCGTCTATTTTTTATTTCAAAAATTTACTGTGCATTTTTATTTTACATCTCATTTAATATTAAATTTATAATAGATAAGTAACGAAAATTCCAAACAAAAAAATTATTTCAATACGCCATCAAATGACCAAGAATTTTAATTTATTAACATCATATCAACTTAACTAAAATTTATATCTTTAATCAACATCAAAACTTATCACACAAAGGAGTTGAATACGCTAATCTCAGCATAGTTCAACTAATTGACACATATCATCAACCGACCGAAATGTTAGAAGTTCGAATCTCTACCCCACAAAATTATTGAACTAAAAAAAGACTAAATAACCGATTAATTCAATATCCTCAAACATAATTAAAACCTTTTAAAATCTAAAAATCATTAGATTAACTTATTGAGATATATATCATCAACCAAAAAGATATTTGAATAACCACCTCTCCTTGATATTCCCACAAAAAAAAAAACATTTGTAATTATAACCCAACCTATATTTAACCAATTATTTTTAAAAACTAATATATTTCACCAAAAAATCATTTTCTTGATGATACCTTATTTGCCTATGCTGAAATCAATAAATACTTCGCCAAAACCGAGTCACAAGTGCGAGGAAATGGCGTCTTCTGCCACTGATTCCGGCGGGCGGAACCCGGCACTGGACCCGGACACCGACGTCCCCGAAAATCCGGACCACGAGTTTGCAGAGTTCGGAGCCGGCTGCTTCTGGGGAGCGGAGCTCGCCTTCCAGCGAGCACTCGGCGTGGTCAAGACCGAGGTCGGTTACTCTCAAGGCCACGCGCCGGATCCCACTTACAAACTTGTCTGCACCGGAACAACCGACCACGTGGAGGTCGTCCGGGTCGTGTTCGACCCGAAACTCTGTCCTTATACCCACCTCCTTTCTCTCTTCTGGTCTCGCATCGATCCCACCTCCCTCAATCGCCAAGTATGAAAAACTTCCAGTCTCTACCTACGATTCCTCCACATGATTCTGTAAACTGAACAAGTTTTTGTTTTGCTGTTTAGGGGCAGGATGTGGGGGCCCAATATCGATCGGGGATATACTACTTCAACGAGACGCAAGCTCGTTTAGCCCATCAATCGAAAGAAGCCAACAAGTTGGAGATAAAAGACACAGAAATTGTAACAGAGATTCTACCAGCCAAGAGATTCTATAGGGCAGAAGAGTACCATCAGCAGTATCTGGAGAAGGGAGGAGGGAAAGGCCTCAAGCAATCTGCTGAGAAGGGCTGCACTGATCCCATCAGATGTTATGGTTAAGCCCACCTAAGCTTGTGTCTTTGTTAGTTTCCTGCTTTTGTTGCTTTTGGCTTTGGGTGTGAGTGTGGCCTATAATATGAATATCACAAGGCCGTTGCACATATCAATAATAAAAGTCCTGCTTTCTCTATGTTATCATTATGTCTTCAGTCTTCTACTACTCACCTTTCCCATTCTCTTTAAATCTATGCTAAAAACAATTCAGAGACAGCAGGGGATGATGATAATCTGAAGCATATTTAAAAAGCGTACTAACAAACAAACTCATGAACTGAGTGATCAGCAAGGTAAAATAACATGAACTGGTTGCATCAGTTTCAAATGGTGCAAGGCTTTTTATCAATGATTAATTGAAACTATAGTGTTTGGTTTAAACAATGGAAGCAGAAGAATGGCTATAGCATCAGATGAATAAGATGGTGAGAAAAGAAACTTTATATCACACTTAATTTTATCTTCTGTACATCAAGTGGGAAGCGTGTAAGAAACTGTGACCGTTGGTCCCCGCCACACCACTTCAATTCCATGTAAATATAATTCCATTTCTGTCCGCGGATGCTAGGGGCTTTCCAAGCCCGCTCCATGAACAACAGAGAACAGATGCAGTGTGCTCTTTCAGGGTGCTCACTATATCGTTTTTTGATATCGACCAAACGTGGACAGATCCATCTGCAGAACCAGCAGCAACATAGTTGTCATCTGGACTGATGCAAGATCGGCTCCAATTGGAAGCTACTCTGTTCCCACTTGCCCGTAATGTCCCACATACTTCCAAGGATCGAATATCAAATAAATTGTGCAAGTTATCTCTTCCAGTGGTCAATATTGTATTGCCATTACGTGACAAAGAAAGAGATGTAACAGCAAGGGAGTGTCCAGCAACTTCACTAACCAATTTTCCTGTTTGAATATCCCACAACCTGAGATTTCCATCCACATGGCCAGAACAAATGGTCTGTCCATCCATGCTGAAGCGAACTGCATTGCAATTGCTGTGGAAAATGAAGGTCTTGGTGCAGTAACCCTTCTGTAAATCCCAAATTTTTATGGTGCGATCATAAGCAGCACTCACGACATGGCGGCTGGAAATTTTGCTTACATCTACGGCGCATACTTTGTCTGAGTGACCAGTCAGCGTATGACGCACCCTTCCGGAACTAACATCCCACGCATATAAATTATTTGAACTGCTTGCCGCAATGACGGATCTGTTATCATGGGTAATTGCTAGATCAAGAACAGACCCAAGGCACCCATGTAGAGTGGAACTTAATGATCCACTATTTGTATCCCACAATTTGACTGTTCGATCTTGCCCCCCACTTATCAACTTTCCTGAATTATATTCAAACAATATAGTACCACAGCCCCCTTCATGGGCACGGATTCTTTGCTTGCACACAGAGGGTACAGTGGATTCCATAAAGTATTCAGCACCCTCTTCGCTTCGACGGACCACACCATCTACCTGTTGCCGAGCAAGTTTCTCCAAACCACTAGCCTTGAGTCGGTCAATCATATCTTCATACAATGCATTTGCCTGATAGATAACATAAGAGAAATTTTAATTTACATTTATATTTTCTAAGGGGTCGGGAGAGGAAGAATTTACTTCATTTTGGAAGACAAGAACTCATAAGCATTCACTGTCTCCAAACTGAACTAATGATAACAAGTTTCCATTTTGTGCATACAAAGTGGCATATAACCTATGAATCGACAAGAGCGTCATAGAATTAACTTCCCTAATTCAACAACTAAAAGGATAGATCCACATAAACTTATATGCATCCTTATTTAAGATCTACGATTGTAATTGCTTCAAGTCAAACACTTAAAAAGACAGAAACAAGTACAAGTATGAACATCTTCGTATTCTGAATCTAACTCATTGTTAAATTGTTATATCAATTAACAGTCAAGCCCTAAAATATATTCATATTGTGCGGTAGCTCGAAGTCTTCGATCTAGCAGCCAAAGTGCTGTGTGTCAAGACATTCAAGTATTAGGCATATCAAATTGGACTTTTCCATTTAATGCTTCACTATAATTCTATCTGAACATTTGCAATTAAGAACATGAAAATTATTGTCAACATACACTGGTACAAGCAAAAAAACAAAAATAATAAAGCAAGACAAATTGACTACATCATTACGTGTTGAACATGCGAACTAAATATACTTGGGTTAACTATTTTATAAGCATGATTGTGATATGAAATTCAAATTAAGACATGTTACCACTTGCAGAGCTCACTTCTACCAACGTGTGAAAGAATGTAACTGTGACATTTATTTCAACAATAGCTATTCTATATTTTCAATCCAATAACTTGAAGAAAAAAAATAAACAAGAACGTAAAGAACCTCATTGAGGCGTTCTGCATCCTGCATCTTTTGCAACATCCACCTGTCAACCAACATCTTATTTTCAGCCTCTGCATTCTTAGCTTTAACTGTCATTGCTTCAAGCTGCGCTTTAATTTCTTGGTTCTCACATATAGCTAGTTCCAGAGCTTTAATTTTCATCTCTAAGTCTGCCTTTAGCTGGGAGCATTCGTCCCTGAAGCACATAAGAAGCTTCAAACATTCATAAAAACATATTGAATTGAATTCTTTAATTCAATTCCTAAGTCCAGCCTGCCCAGAATTATTATGAGTGAAAAGGGGCAAACCTGGCTCGACTTAACTCCTGCTGCAAATTATCAATTACAGCTTCTTTCTCCTCAATCGAAGATTTAGAAGCTCTAGCCTCGGCTACTTCAAGCACAAGTTGCTCAGACAATCGTGATTGAGCCTTATAACATTGCTGAAGCTCCAACTCCAGCTTCTCCGCCTTCTCTTTCCATTCCGAACTCTGAAAGGATCATAAACGCAATACCCAAGAACATCAAAGGTGAGTTCGCAACGCAAGTGTAAACTAAAACCGAGATAATTAGTTCAACATAACGGCGATGTTCTCAGGACCAAATCATCGGAAGTAATCCAACCAAGGGGAAGAACTTTTACAAAGTAGGCAATAATGAGAGGTCGAAATCGGGAAATTCAGATGCAGGAAAATTGAAATCAACTGAAAATCAGAGAGAACAGGAGACCTGCGAAATGATGGGCCGAGAGAGAGCGAGAAAAGCAGGAGCATGCGCACCTTCTTCGACCAAGTGGCGTTGGCGCAGCGCCCTGAGAGCGTGCTTAATCGCGTCGCTTGCTATCTCGTTTGGGGACATGATCATACCCAATTGCCTCTGCAGAAACCTATGAATGATTGATCGGAGAAATCCAAAGTGGGAAAAAGAGAAGGAACCAAAATCATTTTGCCACCCCCCAATCCAATTACAAATAAGCCAACATCCTTCCTCTACCCTAATTTTTATATTTTCTTCTCTTTTTGGTCAATAAAATAAATAAATCACGATCGTTTAATTCAAATTTTGCGTTTTCTAAGATTCAAAATTAAATTCTTCCAAAATGTTTTTAAGATTAACCGAAAAAAGTAAAATAAAAGTAAAATAAAATTAAAAACTATGTAAATTAATTTTAAATATTTTTCAAAGTAATTTAATTTATAAGTGTAACGTTTCAAGTCCAAGATTCGTACTAGGATTTGGAATCTGTATTCGACACTTGGTAACCCTAACATTCCCTTCTATTCCTTAGACCACCTTTTATGACTTGAACGGCTTGAACAATGTGCATTTCGTTAGTATAAATAGTTATTATCAATTCTTTTAAACATTTAGTTTAAAATGTAGTGTCAGTTCACTCGTGTATCCCTCTTTTCTACTCGATGTCACATGCTCATCAGCTTCTACTTGGTTCGTCTCGAACTACATTGTAGAAACAAATTCTTTACCATTTTTATTGCAAAATATAATATAAAATTGTAAAACAAATTAAGCTAGTTTCTTTTCATTAGTTCAAAGTGTTTTTCACAATCCCTATTTGAAGCAAAATCTTCTTACTTTTTCTCATAATTCAATACAATTGGGAGCCGAGATTCAAACACATATCATATATGTTTTAACTAATTGCTCAAGTTAGCAATCCCTTTATTTTTTTAATACAAATACCCGTAATATAAGATGGAAAAATTCCAATTAATTGAAATATTGTTTTAGATTATGTCATCTAGAATAGATAACAGTTAATACACATGAGAAATTCAATGGAAACATTTAAGCTCAAAGAGTTGACAAGAGATAACAGAGCTTCACTTTTGAGGGGATTAAGATTAACAACAATGATTTGGTTCTATTAACAATCAAGGTAGAAGGTAATGAATTCCCATGTATCAAACTATAAACATGTGACACCCAAGTATGGAGTTTCCCAAACCAACACCCTTTTTTCTAGAAATCAATAATTAGAAGTAGAATCCCCAATGTTTTCCTGCACTTTCCTCTCTGTATACCACCCTCCTTTTATCAGGGAACCACCCTTCACCAATGCAATTTCTTGTTCTACCCGGCACGAATCCTATCCAACCAATCCACGCTCTTTCGGGCTTTTTCAAACTGTTGGTCGATGCTTCTTCTCGGCTTCTCGTAGTATTCCACACTTCTCCGCGATCTCTCTACTTGGTCGATTGAGATTTTTAATTTCTCTAGCTTCTCGATGTTGTCGAACTTGTATCCTTGAGGTCTCAATTTGTCTAGCCTATCAGTGCTTTTCCTTGGCTTCTCTCTCCTGTCTGTGCTCCTTCTTGGGGCCTCGAAACAATCCGTGCTCCTTCTTGATTGCTCGATTCGATCTGTGCTTTTCCTTGAACTGTTCCTTCGTGAAGGCGATCTCTCAACAGTTGATATAAATTTCTTGAGATGCCTAATGTATTCAGGGAAGAGTTCAAGATCACAATGGTTCCCCCCTTTGAGCCATAAGGGTTCATATTTCTCTTGACACAGCTCCCAGAGCTGTTTACCATGCGAGAAATCAACAACATCGTCGGAAGTTCCCTAGAAAAGAGAACATCAAGGGATTGCAGAGTCAGAATAAGAAAAATGGTCGCCCGCGAAACAGATCGGGTACAGGTGTAAAATACAATCTCTAGATTTGATTGATAGACATAAGATCTTAATACTTACATGAATTACCAGTACAGGGCACTTAACATATGGTATTTTATCAATGTTCTGCAGATAAACAAGGGAAAAACATCAGGACTCCATAGTACATAAAACAAGTAAACTAATTCATGTCACGGTATTAACAAACAATGTCTTACCTTATAGATGTCAAACCAGTACGTGCGCTTCACTGGATACATGACTCTTAACCCTGACAATATGGGACTATGCAGGACAACTGCTCGTAGTCGGGGCAACCGTGCAGCAAGGTCCAAAGTTGGGCCGCTTCCAACAGATTGACCATAAAGGATAATTTCCTCTTGCTTAGCACCATAATTCTCTTCAAGACACTTGTAAGCAGCTTCAATATCTGCATAAGTATTGTGCTCGCTTGGCTGCAAAAAGAATCATAAACAAAAAAGTAATGTTATGAATGACAGTGGACTAACCGCCAACGAAATGCGAAGCAGGGAAAGGATTTCCTATGCTTACCTTTCCCGAGGACTGTCCATATCCAGAATAGTCATACCTGCATAAGTTTCAAGATAGAGTTTGATTTAAGTTTCACAGTTTGTATGACTAATCACACATCTAGGAATGTTGCTAACATTACACCAGCCAAAACTCCTTCCGTTTGAGGGATAGAAAGGGCAGATTTTTATCAAGGCAGCGAGAAAAAAGAACAAGGTACAATGCCAATCCACAAAAACAACATTAAAATCACAATACTCTCAGGTTTGTAAGTGAAATCTACAATAGTTGCTACTTACTCTAGGCTGTCCCATTGAACAAAGATATGATGTTGCAGGGTAAACCAATATTAGCCATTTAGCCTTTTCTTCCACGTCTGCCTAAAAACATCAAGTAAGAAATAAGAAAGAAGCTGAAGGAAAAATGTGGTTGTTGCTGGCTTGACTCATCAACCACACTCGATCAACTCTGGTCTTGAGCCCACGGTGGGGCTGTAAACTCGGAGGGCTGGGTTCATATTTCTCATTTCACTTTGCCATGAAGATTGGGGACATATTTTCTGAGACTTTTGAATTTAGTTTGGTTTTGAATAGAAGTTGTCGGTACAATCACGGGAGAGGGGATTTCGTACTCGCGCTTACCAGACAGAACAAGAGTACTCTGGGTGGCAGCTAAGATAGAATGAAGGTAAATAAAACCCAGCAGATTGATTATTCAAAATTAGCATTAACAGAACCATCTCACAAACTTTAGATCTGCATAGATCACCGCTCTAACAATTCAACTGGAACCAATTTCACTTCAAATACTCAAGTACCGTACCGACTAACTACAATCAAGAGCAACCATTAAAATCCACCGAATATTGCACTCTTCCACCTAAGTTAACGAACATCTAATTTCCAGCAGGCCGCTCAACATCCCAATCCTCCTCTACCAGAGACATAAAAGCAAAGATTTAAGAAACGGGCAAGTTTAATTTCCCAGCAATTCGTCAAAAATAGCAAGTATGAAACTCGCTGACGCTCTCCCATTGTCACAGTAAAATAAAAATGCTCTCCCGTAATACCCCAGAATCAGAAAGCACACAACGAAGAAGATAACGAGAGAAATGGACATACCCTAGAAGATTGACGCGCAAATGGATGCTGAGCTCAATGAAGAGCTCGTACATCTGGCCAACATCGGCGGCATTCCCATGGGAGTAGAGAAGCGTGGAGGTGGCCATGGGGTAGCGGATGTAAACAGCGACGATCTCGGAGCCGCGGCGCGTGGGAAGCTTCCAGACGTCGACATTTTCGCGGTGGGGAAAAGGGTCCAAGAGCAGAAGGCCGGTGTGTTCGTCTTTGAGGAGCTTGTAGGAGGGGGGATTCGGAGGGAAGAAGGCGAATTTTGCAGCCATGGAAGAAGTAACCCCACCCATTATTGTGCTGGGGATTCTGAGAAGACGCAAGGGATTGGGTTTGGAGAGGAGAAAAAATTCACATTCCCTTTGGTTAATTTGATTTGCTTGTGTTGGGTTGCTTCTGGGAAAAGTATGTGTTATCTGGTCCGGGCCTCGGGGGAAGCTGTGAGAGCAGAGAGTGAGGGGCAGAGGGAGAGACGGGAGACTTTGGAGTGAGAGAAAGTGAAAGGTCCATGGCTGTTGTTCACTTGTTTTTTTATTCAAGGCCAAGGGGAACCGCTTCTGTCACCTGCAGTGACATGGAAACATCTCTCTTACGTTACCCTCATCCACATGTTTTAATTATACCGTCTATTTTTCCAATAAATTAATTTTTACTCTCAACTTCCAAACTTCGTTTTTTCAATTTCTTAACCACTTAAAATATGTTTCATCTATCAGAATTCAGTTAACTGTATACGTTAATCAAACATGTAAATAATTATTTATGCAAAACTTTATATAAGTGAAATTAATGTGTGCGTTTTTTTAGATTTTTACATTGTTTATTAGTAAAAATCAGTGGGTGGATTATAGGAAGTTTAGAGTGAAAATTAATATATCAATAAAATTGATATTTTCTCATTTATTCACATCTCTCTTCCATTTTTTTTTTTTTTGTCCCTCGATATTAAGACCCTGATAGAAAAATGTGTCAAGATTTAAATGGATATTAAAGCTGAGAGGGAATTTGGAATATGATTGATTTTGATCTATTAAATTAAGTGTTTGAATATTACTTAATTCCCATCTCTCTATTAATCTATTATGCTGCAAGATGAAATAATAAGCAATGACTGTGATTCGTACCAATAAATTCACTTTCACCTATACATTTTTTAAATTTGTATTTTAATTTTAACTTTTTAGTTGTTACTATTTATAGTTCAGCCAACCAAGAAGTTGTGAGTTCGATCTCTACCTCAAAAAATTAGTTACTTTGTAAGAATTGGATTCTCGAATTGAATGCTCGAAATTCCACTAAAATCTATATATTTCTCTTAATAAATTAAATTATTCACAATAAGTTGTTATATACAATTGAGAATTTAAATATAGTGCAATAGTTAAACTATATATTTTAACTAGGAGGTTTGAATTTTGAAAGTAAATTAAGGATAAAAATTTAAATACTACCATGAAAATTTAAGCTCATGTATCAGTAATCAATATTACTCTTTAAGTAAATATTACAAATTCATTAAAAATTCATTATATATTTTATTTAGAAATATTAAAATTCAACTTCACATGGACAATGAATTTTTAATTTGGGAAGCTGGCATCGCTTCAACGACTTCATCTCCCTAGGATTGTTTTGTTAACAAAAAGATATGGAGAAACGTGTAATTATTGATAATTTGTAAGCGCAAATATGGAAGCAATTTTCACGAATAATTATAAGTTAAAATTATAAATTTTGTCTATAGTGGCTAAATTTATAATATTTTCATTTTTTAAATGCATAGATAAATATTCAATTTAATTGACATGTTATCATTTTAATATCTTTTATGACTCGTAAATTTGAACATAATTGATAGCTTTTTTTTGAAACTTTAGACAATGTGTATATCTAATTTATTTCGTTTACAATGTTACCTAAATATTATTGCAACATTCTTATTAGTTTGTTCAACTATAAATCACATGTACTAAATGAACACTTAATTAATTGACATTTCCTCAAACATGTTATTGACATTAATTCTCATTAAGATATTATTAACATTGAGAATCTTTAAGACTAAAAAATAAATTTATAATTTAACTAAATATACTACAATGTCATTGTCACTCCTCTGCTTTGACCACCTTTTGTGTTAGTTTTTTGTTTTTTTTTTACATGCATATCAATTATTAAATCCAAATTTCATTCGAAATATTAGTAAAATATAAGCATTGATAATAATTATTTATGTTCTTTATTAAAAACTCCTATAACTTTAGTATATACAATACATAAAATTTCACTCACATTATACAACTTTATATTTATTGATTTTTCCTTATTTATGACATTCCGTTCTTACTCCCTTCCTATTAAGATGGTAAAGTTATGTATTTTAAGGATTTTTATCTAAAAGTACCAATCTAATCGTCAAATAGATGAAAAGTTTATAGGACATACTAATGCCATGAATCAAAAATTTCAAAATTTTATGAATTCAACAATAATAAATAAAAAGGAATCACTTTGTCAAAAAAAGAAAAGGTAAAGGTAAAAAAGAAACAACAACTTTGTTGTTGAATACTTACATTTTAAGCAAGACAACGGGTTTTATTTCGTCCTTTTTTTAATCTAAATTTTAGTTTGGAAAAAAAAGTTTATCATATTTGTGTGCTAAACTACATTGGGATGTGTTCAAATTAAATCATTACCAAAAATGAATATGGAATGAATTTGCATGTTAGCGTTTGAAAAATAAGGGAAACAGTACAAATGTATAAGAGTGTTCATGATAGGTAGGTAGAGTAATGTTGAAGGGAAGGATATAATAATTATTAGGTTTAAATATCATTTTAATGTGTACTTTTTGACTTTTTAATTTTGATATTATACTTTTAAAATAGTTATTTTGATCTCCATGTTTTTAAATAATGACCAATTTAATTCATATTTAATCTAGCGAATGAAATATTATGATTAAAATAATTTAGATAAAAATAAAACTAAAAAGATAAAAGTAGTAACTTTTTAAAAATTACATGAATTAAAATAATATATATTTTTTTAAAATTGGACCAAAACAGGTGTAAAAGTATAACTGGAGGGTAAAATAGTATTTACACGTAAATAAATAAATAGTTTTTTATTATTGAAAACGGCTTGACAGGCTGTCCCATTTCGTTACTCGTGTCTGTATGATTTCGAGCCCGGCCCCTTTCGGCAAAGCGCACAGAAAGAGACCATTCTAATTTTTGTGCCATCACCCTACTCTACTCTATTTCCAATGTTCATTTCTTTTTTATATTTTTACATTACATATAATATTAATTAATTTAGGTTTAAAGCCTATTTTGTTCTAAAAGTTTAATTATTTTCTTCCTCATCGTTAATTTCTTATTAGGTCTTTTAAAACTGCCCATATTTGTTATATGCTTATATCTGAAAACTTTTATGTGCTAAGGACAGAAGTCGTATGTCTAAGTTATAAACGAAAAATTGATAATGTAATAACAAGATACATAAAACTCCATAACATATATTTTAGAAAAGAAAATTATACAAGAAAAGTGATGGATCTATAGTGTAAAGTGACCTTCCACATATTTTTCAAAAAAAAAAAAAAGTGACATTCCACATGAGTGAAGAAGAGAGGATCGTAAAAGTTCGAAGAGTAGTGCCTCAGACCAAATATTTGAGGGATTGTACCTCATAACTTAGTGTCACCTCAACAAGAACCAAGTCGAGGTATTCACAAATAAACCATTGTCAACTGTTCCTCTACGTCCCTCTACTATCTTGGAACCTATGCTGCACTCCGGTGTTTGATAACTGTTAAGTAGACCCCACTTGTCAACTGTATAATAAGAAAGCAACTTTTGTATGCATGTATGCATGTTTTTTATTACCTGTACGGAGAACAAAATCTTATTGACTTAAGCATTAAAATTTGTCATTTCCTTTTTACACGTCTTTCGTACGTTTGGGAAGGTCAGTCCAACAATTCTCTAGACTTTTGATTTTCACACTCCAACGACATCAAATCAATCTTAAAAGAGAGAAAGTACTTCCAAACAATAGATAACTCGTTGAATATTTCAAATTGACAAAGACCGCATCGATAGTTAACTAAGCTTTTTAAAATTCAACCTAGCTCGAATTGACATAAATCCAACAAAACAAAACGGGATTAATGTTTTTGGATATTTTGGAATATGGACTTATGTGTCATTTTCAATTATTTTTGTTGTTATTATCGTTTTAGAACAATAATGTCCAACCCAACCCACACCGCAGGAAAGGAATTAAAGTAAAACTATTTACGAATTACGATTATGACCGGATCGAAGCAGAACAAAACACAAGTTGTGTTAAATATATAAATTTGATTTAATTTTGGTTGGCTTATTTGACTATAATAGTGAAACAAAATATCAGATTGACAACGGGAATAAGAGACTTTAAATAACTCAAATCTGTCACTAACAATCTAATAGGGTGAAAAAGGGATTAAGTCACAGTTGGGAGGAGACCCGAAAATTTCAAATAAAACAATTAACCAAGGCCTATAAGTTAGCACCCATCTTTTCTAACCACACTTTAATTTTTGATAAATAGTAAAAAGAATTTAAAAAGAGAGATCTTTCTGTTATTCAAAAAAATAAAAAACTTGTCATAATTTTTTTTAGTAATATGATCAAAAAATTTCGAATAATAGTTAAGTACAGTCAATACCCATGTTTTTTTTTCCGTAATTAAACATTTGATAGCTCTTTGTTTTGTCAGAAGAACCAAAAAAAATCTTTATTTATGCAATCTTTTTTTTTTTTTTACTTATAAAAAATTAAATGATAAATGAATACTCCCAGCAGATAAGCAGGCAATATTACTTTCCTAATTATCCCGAGTTAGAGGAAGACTGTTCTGCTACACGTGCACCAAAAAGTGAGAAAATTGCAGTAAATGTTGAGGGAAGGACTGGACTTGACCCTGCCAAATCAACTATAGCCAGGTGAAAGACTGGCCTTGTAAAATCCCAAAAAATTAAATAATAATTAATAATTTGATTTGATTTTGTAGAAGGGAAAATCGGGTGAAATAAATGTAAATGGTACACAATTCCCACCACATTTATTGTGCATATTGATATAGGAAGGAGGAGGACCACTTTTACAAATAATTATAAAAGGGATTTAATTAATTTAAGGGTAAATTAATCTACGAGGGGCATAAAGTGGAAAAGAGGATGAGAATGTGAATAAATGTGCAGGGGATGATCCCCACGGTTAAGGGATTAATTGGGATGAGAGCACCTATCCAGTCTAATCCACTCTGCAAGTGCTTGTTTCCTTCAAATTTTTTTTAATACTAATTGTTTGATCACAAAAAGAACTTGGATTCGCGAAGCTCGTGTTAAGGATAACAGTACCTCTCAATATTGGTATGATATAGTCCACTTTGGAAATAGCCCTCGTGGCTTTGCAAATGTCTCATACAAATGGACATAATTGTCATCTTCTATATTTCATGGATCATGCTCGCCAATGTGAAATTTTGTTTGCATTTACCTTACAACCCCAACAGTTCGGACTCGGTAACCAACTTACGAGGGACATGCAAAACAAAGTTAGCACGACACTCAAGTCAATGCACAATCCAATCTATATTCCAGAGAGAATATAGTTTCACATACCTTGCATGAGAAGTGAAGATTTCCATTTATAGAGGCGAGTTCCCGACAACGCTTTAACGGCTCTCCGACCGCTCGAAAAACACGGCACCTTGTTGAAGATCATGCTCATTACCTTTGCACCTACATATACGATTTAAGGTCGTTGGATGGTGATATGTCACTCAGCTCGACTTCGACTGGCGAGCTTCCTAGACTTGAACCAATCCAAAAAGTTCATTATAGAGAAGAGATGATCTCTAGTATTGATACGTGACAGATGGTAATTTACCTCCAATCCTACTTATCAAAATTTTTTCTCATTACTTCATCTATTTTTTACTATGTCAACATTATTTAATGATTTACAAAATAAAATAACATATCAATCGATAAGGTCGAGGAATTTTATTTTACGATGGTTTGTCGTTGTTAATCTTGTGTAATTGATTGAACGTGAAAATGGGGTGGCCCAGGCCAGTTTCAAATATACTTTTTCCAGGTGAAGCCACAGAATTGTAGGCCTACTACCAGGCCATGGCCTCACCCAATTTGATGTTATAACCTTATATTTGTTTCCCTTTTCTGGGATCAGTCCCACTTTCCCTACCAAAAGGGTAGCCTTGTTTGGCATTATACCAGTTGCCGCTCATGCGTTCGTTTAATTTGCAATTGTCAATTCGAACCTAGTTTGAATCAACAAGATTTTAATTATTTTTATTCAGATTAAAGATTCAATCTCTCGTCCATATATTTGTTGTGAATTTGATTTTTGAGTTTGCCAACACCAATGGGAAAGTCTTTGAGATCATACAAGTTTTTGTGGCTTTATGTTTATTAAAAGTTCAAGTTTGGTTTTTGAACTTTTAGATTATGACTATTTAACTTTCGTACTTAAAAAAACGTATTGAATGAGTTTCGAATTTTCTAGAGTTGTATCAATTTAGTATCTACTTTTTTAAAAGAGATTAACAATGAGTATATGAACTTTCAATTTTGTGTCTAGATTTTTGAAATTAGTTTAATACTTAAGTTGCCAAAATGTTTGTACTTACTTGAAATCAATTCGGTGCATAATCTTTAAATAATGTAATCAACGAACAATGATATATATGAAACATAAGATTGAATGGTCAAGAGCATATTATAAACCTTATAATATGGTATAGTGACCAAATAGTCATTACAATTGATTTTTATTTTTTTAATGAATTTAATAAAAATGTGACATGATCATATTTATGTTCTATCTATCTAATTGATAAATGTCTAGATTAACCACTAACTTTAACCTAACTCAACTAGTTAAGACATATATTATCGACAAAAATGATCAAAATGTCGAATCTCCACTCCACATATCAATGAATAATAATAATAATAAATCTATATCTAAGAATTTGGTATTAGAGCAGTAAAACACTGAATTCAAATTTCCAACCACATAAGCAGAAACTCTGTCAACGAGAACATAGCTTAGAAGATTAAGACATATATCCGACTAGGAGATTGTGAATTTGAATTCCAATGAAGAAAAAACAACAAATTCTCACCATGTATGTTTTTTTATTATTGTTGACTGATTCGTAAACTAAATTAATGGTCCACCAATGAGAAAACGCCTTGTGTGTGCCATTGCTTTCACCAAAATTGAGTGGTTCGATCACACCACATGCTCCCACAATAAATCATTTAACAGATCTCAATTGGTCTATGGAACATGGCCTCCCATTGCCCCTCTTTCGGTATATTTAAAGAAAATATAACTAAAAACACGACACGTTTCAATGCTAGCTCTTGGAACATAGTTTAATTAAATAATTTAATGTCACATGTTTTACTACCTCCAAAAAGACATTATTCTTTGATTGTTTTTTTTTTATCCCTCCTTTATTCTTCTTCGGCAACAAGACATTTGGCCTTCTTCAACTTAATCTTTATTTTCTCTACCTAACCATTTAACCATTTTATAAATGCTCGATTAGAATAATATAAATAAACAATCCCTTATTCTATTTCTACTTTTGAATTTGAGTTTCGAGGTTATTGAATTTGTACTTTTCGTGGTTTTGGGGTTCATAAGGATGAAGAGTATTTTTTATAGTATAATGATTAAAAGAGGAAAAAAAAAATTCCTCTTACTCGAGACAATTTTGAATGTGATTAAAAGTTTTTAATTCTTTTTACACCCACCACTCACTACAATGTCATATTTCCATTTTTATTTTTATAGAGAAGTTAACAAAGTTGTTTTGAAACCATTTCAAAGGTTAAAGGTTAAAACGAAACTTTTTAAAAACGAAACTTTTTAAACGATAAGGATATAATTGAAACATATTATAAAAGTTCAGGATCATAGATGAAACTTGTAATATTTTGTGTTGTATACCACTATTTTATAAGTCACGACCACGTCACTTTTCAATTATCATATTAACAAAAATTCTGATAGAAGAAGAGTAGTTTAGCCTAAATTGAAAGTTTTTTTTTTTTAACAAAGCCTAAATTTAAAGTAAAAGAATAAAAATGAAACTTTTGAAAGTAGGGGTATTTATTAAAACCTCCACTAAAGTTTATGAAGATTTAGTACATGTATTATTAGAATTTAATTTAACTAATAAAATAGGAATAAAATTACCAAAATGTCCGGCCGTCGTATCTTTTAGGGGTCCTCCCAGCTGATTCTTGAACCCAGTAGACAAATTTCCGACCAAGGAGGGGCGGGCATCCCTCCACCTACAAAGACTCAAATTTCCAGACGAAACAAAAAGAACCTCATCAACTGTCGTCATGCCACGTGGCAAATAAAGAATGTCAAAACATCCCACCGCTGCCACGTGCACCACATCCCACGAATTCTCAATTCAGTCCCCTTAGAAAATAATTTTGTTAAAATGACGACTTAGTTCCTCAATTTTATTGATAATGATTTATTTCCTATATTTTCAAAATTCAAACTAATTGCAGTGTACACTCTAACTTTGTCATATAACAAATTTATTCATTGAAGTTTAAAATTTATAATGATTTAGTCCTTATCATAACAAGTTTTGTTAAGTTTCTTGTATAATAGGTAGATTGATAAACCAATAAAAACCAAAATATATTTAGAAATTATAAAGACTAAATCATTATATAAAAAAATCAACAACTTTTTTTTATAGGTTAAATTGTTACAAATTTTAAACTACAATAATTAAATTGTTATCAACTAAAACTAAGAGATTAATTAGTTATCAATATAAAAGTAAATGATTAAATTATTACAAACAAAAATTCTAGTAAGAATGAAAATATAGAGATCAAAGTAGTTTTGTTAATCTTAGAATGTTTTTATAAATACTAGAGCGAAATTTAGAAAAATAAATATGTTTTCTATTTTTTAAATAATTAAAAAACTGTCAACAAATAAATACGAAAATATCAAAGTGAGTATAATTCAACGGTATTTGAGATGAGGTTGTGAGTTCGATTCCCCACCCCACATGTTATACTAAAAAAACAAATCAACATGAAAATAAGGGACAGTAAGTATCCCACTAACATTTAACAATTAAAAAAATGTAAAAATATTTGTTTTAAAAAAATATAATTAGAAACTTTTATGAAAAAGAAAAAAATATATATCATCAAATTCAATGGAACAATTACGAGATTAAAATGTGTTTGATTTTGGCATTACATAACTGGATCATATTTAGTAAATTAAACAATTAATTTTAAAAAAATAAATCTAATTTATATAATTTTTTTTTTTCAAAATCACTAAAATATTTTTTAAAAATGCATCCTATTTTTGTTTATAAAACCTGTGCAGGCGACCGTCGTCCCCATCGGCAGTCTTTCCTCAGAAATGTACAGCATCGGAGAAACAATCTCAGATCACCAATGCGTCGCCACTCTCTCTCTCTCGTCCCCCACCGCTCCAATAATTCCAAACATCAGCTGCCTCGCATCCCACAACGGCCTCCTCTACTCCGGCTCCACCAACAAAATCTCCGTCTTCGATTTATCCACCTTCCTCCAAATCGACACCCTCCGCACAAACGACGCCGCTTCCGGCTCCGTCAAGTCCATCGCCTTCTCCGCCGCCAAAGTCTTCACCGCCCACCAGGACTGCAAGATCCGCGTCTGGAAAATAACCACCCCCTCCAAGCGCCACCGTCTTCTCGCCACCCTCCCCACGCTCAAAGACAGGCTGTACCGCTTCCTCTCGCCGGGAAATTACGTCCGCGTACGGCGCCACCACAGGCGCCTCTGGATTCAGCATTGGGACGCGGTCTCGGGGCTGGTCGTCGACGGGGGTTTCGTCTACTCTGTTTCCTGGGACAGGAGTTTCAAGGTGTGGAGCGCTTCGGACCTTAAATGTTTGTCGTCGGTCAGCGCGCACGACGACGCGGTCAATGCCGTTGCCGTGGGAAAGAACGGCGTCGTTTACACTGGCTCCGCGGATGGTGTGATCGGAGTGTGGGAGAGACAGGGGAGGAAGAAGAAGCACGCGTTGGTTGCGGCTCTGGAGAAGCACAAATCGACGGTGAATGCGATCGCGTTGAACGGCGAGGATTCGGTTTTGTTCTCGGGGAGCAGTGACCGTTCGATAATGGTGTGGAAGAAGGAGGGAAGTGGGGCCCGGATTGCGTACGTGGAGGCTCTGTGGGGCCACGGAGGGGCTGTGTTGTGTTTAAACAGCGTGGGGGATTTGTTAGTCAGTGGGTCCGCGGATCGGACGGTGAGGATTTGGAGAGGTGATGTCAGAAACGGTTATCGATGTGCGGCGGTGATGGAAGGGCACGGGTCGCCGGTGAAGTCGTTGGCGGCGGTTGGAGGCGACCGGAGTTTGATATGTAGTGCGAGTTTGGACGGAGAAATAAGAGTTTGGAGGGTTGCGCTTCGTAAAATGTGACGCTTTGATGTTTCGATCGATGCCGTTGATTTTGCTTACTTTTGATTCCATCAATAAATTTGTCCATCGCTAAAATGCACATTTCTGTAGTTTGGGGATTGAAATATTTGCTTGTAAAGATTAATTCATATAGACAAATATGCACATTTACCTAATCTATTACTAACCAACAATATGCAATAGTTTTTCTTTTTAAAAGTACTAAACAATTTTCTTTTCTTTTTAAGTCAATATAAACTTAACTTATCGGTAATTAGTACCTCTGGCTGATAAGAGGTCATGAGTTTGAATTCCTCTATCTCACTTGTTGTATTAAAAAATAGTTTTTCTTTTTAGGAACAAAAGACTTATGCAATAGTCTTGTTTTAGGAAAAAAATGGAAAAAGTTTTAAAATAATGTAATTAAATAAAAAAAATTCTAAAATTGAGAAATTTTAAAATAAATATTTTTAAAATGTAGTTTCATTTAATATATATTAAAGTACTTTTCAAAGTGATTATAGAAGTGGAGTAGTTTTTGTCGCACAAAATAATTGGTAAAGACACGTAAATCATGCCACATATAATAGAAAGTGAGAACAGAAGATAATAAAGAGAAAGAGAAAGAGAGAAAAATGAGGAGGACGAGAGAACGAGGAGGCGAGAAAAGAGAATGAAAATATTTGGTTAATCAACAATGAGATGAAGCTTGTGTTACTTGCCATTAAATGTTTAACAATTAAAATAGAGAGATGCAAAAACATAAATTTTTTAAAATAATAATTAGTTGTCAAATATTTAATGTTGAATATCAAAGTGAGCATATTTTAGCGGTAATTGACATATACCTCGAATCAAGAGGTTGTGAATTCGAATCCACTCCCCCAACATGTTGTACTAAAAAATATATATATTTAATGTTGAATAGGACAAGGTTCATCATTACTAGATGCCACAGTAATTGTATGAAATATTTTATTCATTTTAGGAGATCATGTAAATTTTATCATTATTATTATTATTATTTTAGTACAACGTATGTGAATGAAGATTCGAACTCATGACATTTTAAGTCTTAATTTGAGATATATGACAAACTACGGACAAAAACATAACAAATCAAAGGAATGATGCATCTTTCCTAAAATTTCCACAATTTATCAAACTACTTTTGTCATTAATTTCAAAACTATCAAGTTCTATTTTTTCTTCTAAGATTACATTATTAAAAAAAAAAATCCTCATCTACCTTCTAGAAAATAAAAATAAAAATATAAAAATTATTAATTAAAAAGTAAAAATCTTGACACGCGGGAGAGATTTTTTGGTTGCATGCCTTATATTTGGGCCGAAGGGGAAGTCCAAAATCCAAATAGACGGCAGAAAAGTCATAAGCCCAACAGGATGCATAGAAAAGCTAAAACTAGCGGCAAGGCAATCAGAAAACAAATCAGAACTATTGGTGTGGGCAAGTTGAAATTTGAAAGTTGCTTGTGGCGGTGTCGTAGTCGCCGGTTTCGTTCCCTATGGAAGAGAGCGCATTCGATCATGTAATTCCTTCATTTCCATCATTAATCGTTTGCACTGAAGTTCAATTCGTTGGTTGTTTGTTCTGTTAAATGTCCACGATGTTTGTGTTTACCATTTTCATCTGTTTGTTTGTGTAATTGATAGGATCTAATCCACGCCATTTTCAAGCTCGAGTGGAGCAGGAGATCACTTGGTTCGAACTCACTCTCTCGTTCTTGCTATCTTTCTTCTCTCATTTTTCCATTCTCCCTGTTTCCTCTCCTTTCCCGATGATTTCTTACATTCCGATTTGGTTGCTCACATTGCTGCAGAGCGCGAGAGAAATGAGAGTTCTGATGCTATGGATTGCGAGGTGATTTCCCTTCCCAGAGTTTCTCGCGAAAATTTCTGTTTAGTCGCTATTGTTTTCTTTTGTGAAAATGTTGGTTTCAATTTTGCGTTCCGATGTCAGCGGTGCTAGGGTAATTCCTAGAGTGCTCAAGTTAGTTCTTGAAGTTATCACGAGTCCACTAATATAGTGCACAATTCTACTACCAAACGTATGCAAATGTCAGAAGTATATATGCAGAGATTGGATATGTATGCTAGCGAATTTAACTACAAATGTGCATCCATCAGTAGTTACCTATCTTGTTGCAAACTTGTAGTAAGATTCTTTCTCGACTAGACCGGTGGAGCTGATATTTGGCTTAAGTATTTACTACAGGTTGAGGCTGGAACATCCAAGAAGAGCAGACCAATGTCAGGTAACATTAATTTTACTTGTTCTTTGAATGATTACTTAGAGATTCAGAAACCATTTCTTACTTTGCTGTTCCCGTGCAGCCAATGCAAATGCACTTAAGTTGAGCTCTAAACTACTACAGATATTTATCTCAGGTATCTACGGTGAAAAATCAGATACTTAATTTGGTGTCTAATATCATTTCCTTCTGTTTTTTGGATAACTTTTTTTAATATGCAGAGGCTGTACAGCGTGCTGCAACAATTGCTGAAGCAGAAGGTATTAGCAGAATTGAAGCCACTCATTTGGAGAGAATTCTGCCACAGTTACTACTGGATTTTTAAGGTAGCATTCCGTTTCACATATTTCAATGTCCTGCTCTTGAAAATTAAGTTCTGGATTATATGGAGCGATTGTTTGGCCTATATTAGTCATTAATGAGTGAGTTTTCTATTTACAAGAAAGGTCTCATAAATAGAGATTGGGGGGGGGGGGGGGGGGGGTACTATTGGTACATGTTTCGAGTAGTTTGGAATTGGGAAAGTGGAAAGAGTGGGGAGAGTTATTAAATTTCTTCCTAGTTTTATAGTGAGAATGCAACATGGTGTTGGCGTGAATAAAACTTCTCAACGATATTGTTCATAGTGCTTCCTAAAAATTCAGCATTCAGAACTTCCTGTCCGTTTTAGATTCCTCTTGCCGGATCGTTAAAAAGCTGTAATGGTATTTGTAAAAGCATTTCTCTTAGGTCGGCATGAAAAGAAGTTTTTTCCAGGTGGAGCAAGCGGTCAATAAAAGAATTTGTATGAGCACGAGTCTGTTTATCATGATGATTCGTAAATAATAGCAAGATGAGCCTTTCTTTCATAAAGGGAAAATAAAAGATAGAAAAGCAGAAAAATAGAAAGGGAGAAAATAGTGTTCAAAATCTTAAAGCCATGCCAAGGGGATTTTTAAAGGGAAAAAAAGCCACCAGAATGGGAATGATCGATATGGCAGTAGGGAATGACCATTAAAATGCTATCCAGGGTTCATATTGCTAGGATATCCTGTTTGCAATGGTCCCCATCTTTTATAGACCTTGTTTTTTCATTTCCAAAATTGACGGTCAGGTTGGGCCTTGGAAGATGCAAGCAGGGGATTAGAGGAAAGGAAACACAAATATTTCTATATATGGATATCTGAGATTGGCAGCATACATCTTTGGAAGTAGAATTTAAATGCAGATAACATTCGTTTACATTCATTTATTATTCTAGACGTTCTCAGAGGGAGTTTCAGGTAGATTGTGCTTGATCTGTGACAGCATGCATCTGACATCCTTACTGTTAGGCCTCTCTTTTGGATTATCCATAGTGCAAAAGCAGGCAATTTTGAGTGCCAAGAGCATTTGCTCCTCCCAGCCATTTCCCTGGAGCTTCGGATCAATGGCTCTCCTAGGATTATCCGAAGCCATAACATTCTTCATCCACTTAACTAAACTCATCTCATCTGTGTCCTGGAAGAACTCATCGGATGGAAGTTTCCCGATCACCAGAACACCTAGGAGAACCCCATAACCATATATGTCACACTTATCTGTGAACTTCAAGGTCTGATGATACTCTGGTGCAATGTATCCTACAGTACCTGCAACATTTGAAGCTGTCATGTGAGTTTGGGCATCTGGCATTGCTTTTGCCAGCCCAAAATCAGCAATTCGAGCTTCCATGTCGTCGTCGAGCAAAACATTTGCAGGCTTGAGATCCCTGTGAATTATACGAGGGGTATGATTCATGTGAAGGTATTCAAGCCCAGATGCCACTCCAAGAGCAATCTTATGCCGAGTAAGCCAATCTAGTTCTCTCATTCCTAACGAAACCTGATTCAACATATCTTGCAAACTGCCATTCTTCATCAATTCGTAGACAAGGTAGTGGCAGTCAGGACGGGGGACATGGGCCACAAGAGGAAGCAGATTCCGATGCCGGATTTCACCTACAGTTCTGATCTCTGACTTAATCTGACGCATTTTCTTGGTCATTAACCTGCTATCCTCGTCAGCTAACTCCGCCGCTTCCTTTGGGGGTTGAGTAATCTTCTTTATCGCAAACATTTTCCCGCTTCTTTCTGGTAACTCGGCCTTGTAAACTTCTCCACATCCACCTTTTCCAATCAGCTCCAGCGATGCAAACGCATCGTCTTTCTCTAGAAAAGCCAGATCCTCTCGTTTTATTAATTTAGGAGCAAAGATCGAGGGGCCGTTATCCTTGCTTCCACCTTTTATAGCTGCGATGACGAGTTTAAACAGTAGAGAAAAGACGAACCCTGACAAGCTTCCAGCAATTGCTCCAGCGAGGAATCCAAGTATCCAAGCAATAATCTTCTTTGCTGTATACTTCCGATGTCGATGAGGAAGGGATGCCGCTGGAGATGGAGCTTGAGCACTAGAAGTTGGTGCTGTAGCGGCGGCGGCGGCGGCACTGTGCTGCTTGTCTCTCGTACTGGTACTGGAATTCTCAGCTAACTTATAGCGTTTGGGAACTTCGGTTGCTGAGTAGAACTCGACGCCTTTCACGATGGGGGCTGAACCAGCTTCGAGAAAGCGATTTCCAGAGAAGTTGAAGACTCGAAGATTGCGGAAGGAACGAATCGAAGGTGGGATTTTCCCGGTGAAGTAATTGTTGGCAATCGAGAGAGTTTCCAAGTTGGGAAACTGCTTCAAGAAATCCAAACTCCCCGAGAACTTATTCGCCGAGAAATCGATGACTCGAAGGCGAATCAACGAGGACAATCCAGATGGAACTTTTCCAGAAAACTGGTTGTTTTGGAGATCGAGAATTTCAAGTTTCCGGCAGTCAACAATTTGGGGCGGTACTTGGTCAACGAGGCGATTGTTAGAAACCGTAAGCTCTTTCAACTCCGTGAGGCGTCCAATAGCCGGAGAAAGAGAACCGGCGAGACCTTTGGCGTTGAATACGAGCCTGGTGATCCTCAAAACATAAGTGCCGTTGCCGGAGAGCCGCCTCTCGCAGAACACACCGGCGACGTCGCATGGGGTGTGAGAGAGGTGGGTGATGCCCAAGTCATTGTTGATGATAGAGAAGGCTCTGAGATCTGAAGGATCGAGGCTTAATCTGGCATGGACTTGGAACAGGAGGGAGAGGAAAGCCAAGAATGGAAGGAGTGTGGAGGAAGGATTAGGCATTCTCCGGCAGCGTAGGATTGAATTTTCAGGCAGGGGAGAATTGGCAGTAAACTTAGACGTGTTCTTCTTCTTTATAGGCGGCTGTGTCAGTGAAAAATGGAACGCATTGGATCGATGGAGCCCATTTTAATCCACGCAGACGCGACGCCCGCAGTTGGTCTGATTCCTCAACTTAATTATTCACACTTCACAGTGAGATACACTCTAATTTTAGGGCAAGAAGATACATAAATCCAAAACCATCTCTAACACCCAAAATATCCTCTCTCTAGAGGTCTCAACAAAAAGCCTCTTAGCTTCTAAATATTTTACACAATTAATATTTAGGTATAGGAATGAAAATCTCACAAAATTCAAGATCTAATTATCCTGAATATGTTGATCTTGATGAGCCCAATGCCTCTGTCCATGTTCGAACCTCTCTCTTGAAACTGCCACGAAACCGTCTGAAAAATGGCTCACAATCGGTTAGACAATAACCCTTTTTCGGCTGCAAAACACTAAACTCGAACAACAATATTTATAAACATCAAAACAGTGTCATGGCGTTGTCCCCGACGCCATGGCGCTACGGACGCAAACTCGCTCCCGCGCTCCCACGAGGACAGCGCTGCGACGCTGTCCCCTAGCGCCGAGACACTGTCTTCTCGGCCCAAGTGGCCTGCAGTGCCCCGTTCCCCTATTTTTCATCCCCGCTTCAACCCCGACGCGTCTCAGCTCGATCCCGACTCATCTCTAGCTCAATTCGACGTCGTTTTGACTCCACCAATCCCAACCTCGATGACTTAATTGCTGAGTTATGTTCGTGTTTGTTCTTCCACTAGAAATGTTTTTATAATTAAATTTACAAATTTAGAAATTATAATAAAACGAATAAGAAAGTTTAGTAGAGTGATGTAAATCAATATCCCTGCCATTGGTTGATCTATATCAATTTAGCGTGTTTATTTTACTAGTGGATCTTTTTTTTAAATGATATGTAAATATAGATATCTGTTTCTGTATTAGTTTGGTAGATTATTCAAACTGGGCTATTCACACAAATAGTTATACTAGCAGTACATTCAGTCTCTTGTTGAACTATAATATTGTTAAAAAGAAAAAAAGGAAACCCTCCTGCGTCATCCTCATAGAGAATTTGCAGTTTTTAGAGGTAGAAATCTTTTAAAAAGAACTAGTTTAAAAATTATTTATATTGAATATCAAACCAATTACTAATTAGTAACAAAAATAATATTCTTACAAACAAAAAACTCCCCCATGAATGTTAAAGTATGTATTAGATAAAAATAGTAATTACTAATTACTCAATAGTAATCACTAAAAGAATTTTTAAGTATTTTTAGAATTTTGAACTACCTAATCAAATGCTACAAAACTGTGCTTTTAAATATTATTATGAAACTACTAAATACTTAATATGAAAATTGTCCAAATTTCACTAATCAGAAACCGAACGAAAGATTTCCATTAAATTAGACTTTTATTCTGCCCGTGCCAAACGACAGATCTTAAGATGCTCCTAGTCCTGCTCCTGCTCCGCCTTTCATAAATATATTTTTTTCTATCTATTTTTTATTTTCTAATTCAATTACTTCGAAACTTCTCCGAAGTGTACGAGTCAATACACGTAAAGTCCCTTTCGCTTGGCGAGTCAAGTCAACGAGTCGAGGGGCCAGGGGCACTGGTCTTCTAGCTATTATCAGCCGTTGGATCAACTTGATTGTTTCAATGCTTTTAAATTGACACCGTTTACGGGTCCCACACCAATTACGTCTTTTCTGTCAACATTATTATAATTACCTTTGAAAAAAAACATTATTGCTTTCTACTTTTTATTAAATTAACAAATTGGTCCAAAAAGATTTTAATGATTCCTTTTGTAAATTAATAAATTGGTCCAAAATTTTTTTTATAACAATTTTAAATCTAGAAATTGATCTTATTGTTGCAATGTTACAAGCTGTCACCATATTATGTGATGTTTTTCGTTTACATAGCAAAAGGTTGGTATTAAGTAACTATATAAGAATTTAGGGTTGAGTAAAATGAGTGAGTTTTTAGAAGAGTAAATATTATTTAGAGTTCATTTGTAAAGTCTAACTAAATCATAAGAGTCTAATTGAAACGAGTGTCCAATGTTATGTCAAATTAAAACTTTCAAAAATTAAAAGAGTAGATTAAAAGTAAAACCAAATTAGAAATATTAATTTGGTAATTTAACAATGTCTTTTCCTGTAATTCATTAATTTTCTTCCATTAAAGAAAAGTTTTAAATATCACTTCATTCTCAATTTTAGGTGTGTCTTTTGGACTTTATGCTAACTATCACAGTTTGAGTATTGGAAGGGAAATAATGACTTAAGCCCTTGGTGCACGAATTGATCGTAAGAGTAAGATTCACAATCAATGTTAAAAGCAATTGAATAATTAAAAAATAGATTATGAATTAGTGGACTATTATGATTGCTTTGATTTTGGTTTCACTAAAAATGTCTCGTATCAATAGAGATAATTGTCTATGTATATCATAGATTATGCTCTTCTCTAGTTAGACTTTGTTTACATTCACTTTATAAACCCAACAAAAACGGCTAAAAGAAAAAAAAGAGATGTGGAAAAAAAGAAGGCATGGATATAACTTTTATTGATTTAATGCAAGTAAAATTTTTTGTAATTTTCAAATATATTTTTTTTTGGTGATTGTGCATGTAGGGACATATTGTTGAATTTCCACAGAATATATTATTTAATATATATGATACAATATCATGCTTTATTAATAATCGTTAGATAAGTGAAAGAAAAATATAAAATACATTTTAATTATGCATATAATGGATTATAATAGCTATAAGTATATTGTGATGGTCTCATTTTGAATAGTTTTTCCAAAAAGACTCTATCAAGTAAGCTATAAATTTGGGTAGAATCAGATTGATCTTGGCTAAGGATTTGGTATGAAATCTTTCACACCAACGAAGATGTTAGAATGCGATGAGACATATTCTCAATAAGATAAATTGCGTTCATGGAGACGGATAAGTTTTATTTCTTAGATTAACTTTTAGGATGAGATTAAAAAAGATTTTGTTTTAAGTTTAACTTTATTTTATCTACTTTTCAAAAGAAAACTATAATAATTTCATTTTGATTGACAATGAATTTGAGCTCTCTGGAGCAAAATATGTTTGAATTTGATATCTATTTAGTTCAAAATTCTGAAAATGGACCCTCTTTGTTCTAAAGTTTGAAAAATAGTTCTAAATGATCATTGAATTAAGTTGATCGTGAGTTAACTAAAATAAATTAAACAGAGAGTCTTCATTTAAAAATTGTCGTGTCAATAATGTCAAGTCAATTCTTCGTCAGTTAACTAACGGTCAATTTAATTCAGGAATCATATTTTTCAAACCTCAAGGACTAAAGTATCTATTTTCAAAGTGTAATGATTAAATAGACACCAAACTCAAATCGCTAGTACTAAAAGTGTGATTTTCGAAAGTTCAAGGACTAAATAGACACTGTTCTCAAGGGATGACTCCTCAAGGAATATCCTTGAGGTCTTCGGTTTAAATCACATGGAATGGAACTCTACCAGACCAAAGGGCTGTCGACTCCTAGGTTATCAAAAAAAAAAAAAACAAAAACGACATAGACACTAAACTCAAATTTTAGAATCAAAGATGTGTTTCAACTTTCTTTTATTTGTAAAAACTCACAATGTCTTTAAAAGAATTTAAAGTTAATTATTATTATTATTATTTGGTGCATTTATTCTAAGTTGATTTGATTAAATCCAAATTGATTTAATAAAAAATCACTTAATATTTCCATTCATGATTTAATTCAAATTGTTGGGATTTTTTTTGGGGTTATGGAATTTTTTGTCACCACACGTTCTTGATAAGTAGTTTGTATTCCATAGGTCTCAAAATTCTGCGAAACCACTCCACAAGTTATGAAGTTTGGTTTTGTTTTTTGTTTTGTGACAGTCAATTGTCAGAGTCTCCTTACTATTTTGAGTTTCAAAAGAAAAAAAAAAAGAAGTCAAAGTCTCCTTATTTTACAAAAAGAAAAAAAAAAACTAAAAAAGGGTAATAATTGAGATGAAATTCTAGAACGTGAATTTCATTGCCACTTTTTCCTTTTGAAGGCGGCTGACTACTTTTATTAGTTTTTTTTTTTTTGACAATTTATAGTTTTCATATTATGTAAATATATGTAATTTTGTAAAATTATGTACATGAATTGATATGTATGTTAAAATACAAATATTATCAAATAGTAGCAAGAAATTAGAAAATAGTACAACTTTTTAGAAATCTAAAATTGAAAAATATTTGAGATGAATTTCTATTTAGCCTTTAAATTTCAAAATCTTACCATTTTTATCTATGAGATTTGAGATAATTTAATTTTTATTTAGTCCGAAGTTGTAAAGGCTTACCTTTGTTGTTTTTGAAATTTTAATAATGCTTCATTTATTCTTTAAATTAAATATTGATGAGGTAAAATATTATTTAAAATTATGCACCAAAAAGGAGAGAGACACGGCGAGGGGGAGAGATTTGAAGTTTATTTTTAATTTTAATTTTGTAAATATTCTAAACTTTCAAATTTCAAATTTATTTGAAATTCACACACGAGCTGACTTAGTTTACTTCAGTAGTCTATGAATTAAAAGAAATTAAATTATTAAAATCTCAAAGATTTTGAAACTTATGAAATAAATCGAAGGATTAAAAAGCTAGGGACGCTTATGTCAAATCTGAAAGGCTAAAAAGGTAAGGTTTTGAAACTTTTCCTTTAAAATAATATAATTAGGATTGGAAACAAAATTAGGTCGGATGGAGGATTCACTATCCCTAAAAATAAAAATAATATGCAAAATATTCTCTTAATGTTGGTAGACAGAATGGAACATGAGAGGGAGAGAGAAAGTAAAACTTTAGTATGGTTTATTGGCACAAGTCAAGTAATAAGTTACATCACACAACTAAAAGATAATTCTCTTTTACAACAAAACGGTTCCAATCAAACATCCCCAAAACAAAAAACTAAAAGAGAATAGAATCACAGATTACAGAATTAGGAATTAGGATACCGAATTCTTGATTTGGGGGTTAATTTATTCAACGCAGCATCGGTACATGAGGTACTTCTCCATGGCCCGCCCACACTCTGCACACACCACATTCTCCGGTATGTTTCCGGCCACCCCCGGCAGAATCAGGCGGTTGCAGTGATGTGGGGTTCGCAGCTGCTGCAGATACTCCGCCAATGCCCTCAAGAAACCCCTCTCCTCCGCCTCTTCCTTCCACTTGTCGAATGCCAATATGCAGCTCAGCGCAGTTTCCCCTTTCGCTCTCGTCATCTCCCCTCCTCTTCCGAAGAAAATCGCCCATCCTTTGTCACTCCCGTCGAAGCTCAGCAATGTCATTATCTCCTGCATTATTTGGTCGTTTTCGACTGTTTTCCCGTATTTCAGCTTTGAGTACATCATGCTCTCCAATCGGGCCCAGAAGAACCACACCAATGTGGAGTCTGGCCAGCAATGGCTCAGTTTGTTGTCTCCGATCATGATTGTCAGTTTCCTGACGCGTTCCTTCGCGTTGTTCTTCCCCACATACGCCATTTGTAAGTCTACTTTTGCTGCCTCTGCTACTACTTTTGTGTTTGTTGTGAAGTCCTTTATCCACTCCATGTCTTCCCCTCCAAACAAGCATATGTATCTCCCTTCTGCCATCTGATGAATACAAAAAAAAAAAAAAAAAAAAAAAAAAGAAACAAACCCCATTTGTCAATTCTTTACTTTAAACGAGAGATGGGGTTTTGGAGAATGTGGTGAAAGATTTGGGAAAGTGGAGATACCCAGTCGAGAATGGATAAATCTATGCCATCTATGAGAAGCTCGAGTCTCCAGCTCTCTGCTTTCCAGAGGGCTTCTTCTTTCTCTGAAGTGAAAGGGAAGGCCAGATTCCCCCATATCCAAAGCATGTGAAGGGCATTGGTGGAAGATACTCTTCCTTGGGGATCCAAAGCCACCAAAATTGTCTTCTTTGTGAAGTTCCATTTTTCTTTTATGTATCTTATGACTGGGAGCTCGATTATTGAAGGGTCATGGACACTAAACCATGGCATCATCGCTTGCAGCTGCTCAAACTTGTGTTTCTTCTTGTCCCGCTGTTCGATTGATCGATCGATGATCGGAATCCACACTATCTCGTATCGGATTTCCTGTCGCTGCTGCGACTCTTTGAATAGGTTGTCGAGAATCATAACCTCTTCGTGGGATAGATCAAGATCTGATATCAACAGTAACACGTGTTTTCTCTTCAGAACCTCAAGGTGAACCTGCTTGTGCCAAAATGAAAAAGCCCACTCTTTAGTTTAGATTCAACAGAGTAGCAGTTGAAGACTAGACTATTGGATTTGTGATCAAACCATTGTTTTCGAGAAACCATCGAAGAGAGGCTGTATGTCATCTCTTGCAGAAATCAAGGCCCTGAGAATCTTCATGTTGTCCAAGTGAAGGGTTTCTGTAATTCTCACAAGATTCTGATAGGCCTCCAAATGTTTTTTCCCATCTGCATCACAAGGTTTTTTTTTTTTTTTTTTAATCATTTCAGCATACAATTTGAGGTCTGCAAGTTACTGTCAAATCAAATGTTTGCTTTCTCACCTATATGTTGCAAGCAAAGATCCAGCTGTGTCTGGAGATGCTCGTGTATATTTGTCTCCTTGTGAGCCAAGCTCGAAAGTTCCCATACTTCGGTGGTCGACATGATCCGTCTGAAACATATCAGTGAAAACAAGTTTGATTCATAATTATGGACTAGGCTCGATCTCTTACAAAGATACTGTTGAGTAGATTGGAATGCATCACTCACTCATGGCTCAAGCCAACAAGGCTTTCGATCAACGACATACAAGCGACGACACTTTTGATGGTCCAATATGCAGCTGCAGGAAAATGAGCTATGGCAACCGACATTGCAGGCGTGTCATGTGAAATGTATTGAGACGGTAGCTCCGTGAACTCGACAATGCACTTCGTTACATTCAGCATAGCCTGGATGAGTTTGTTAAGCGCATCGAATTGGGGTCTCACTGAATTGGAATGCTCTATTACATCAGGCAATTGCTTCAGCAGAGCCAGAGCCTTGGCTAGCAAATTGGTTGTGTAAAGTTGAGCCAAAAGCCAATACTGTCCATAGCTCACGGCAAAGGCTGCCATTGTTATCACCACTTTTGCATCCCATGAGTAGTTTGAGAGCAAGTTCAGTATAGCCATAGTTGTGGCATGTGCATCTCCCCCTGAGCACTTACATGCTAGCTGCAGTAACAGAATCATCAAAAGTTCAATAGCTCTCAGTGTCAAAAAGTTCAAAAAGAAGCAAAAAAAAAAGAGCCTTTACATCTTAAACATAGCAGAAATGGTAGAGGAACAAAATTCAAAAAGTTTCAGAGGGCAAATGTGTATATATTCGACCTTGCTGCCGACTTTCTCTATGACATGAGCCAGAGATTCAAGCATTCCATCCATTTCTGCTGAACTGATCTGTTCCTCTAACATCTCCATATGCTGGTCACTGCCCTGCATCATTTCATACACCACAATCAACGCATCAGTTTTAAGTGAAAGAACTGGAAAGAAAGCCAAATGGAGAAAATCAAAGGGGTTGGGTTGGTTTCACATCAAGAACTTTTCTGATATCGGGAGTGGCACGGCGGATGATGTCCTCAACCATGAGTAGGATGGGCTTGACATCAACCTCGCGCCCGTCCGGAGCATGAGTTGCGAGAACTTGCTTTGTCATTGCATTGTCATCAGAGGCAGAGAACATTCTCCTGTCACTTTTGATCAGTTGATGCATTTTGGGAGCTGGGCGAGTGTGGGCTGCCATATCAAACCAAGCAAACTGAACAAAAGAGTTAGCTGCAAAAAACAAACTGATACTAGTATGAAATTCTTAGTTTGGTGATCTAGAATTTGGATGTGTAGAGGTTTATATAACATAGTGAGATGGAATAAAGCATTGTTGAAGTGGTTCCTTGCTTGCAACTGGAGTTGAAACAAAAGCTAAAGCTAGTGACTCCATGAATTATATACTATATCCATAAAGGGACTGGGAATTTCTGGTTAAGATGATGCCTGAAATGGCATTGGTTTCTGTGGAAACTGAGAGAGATTTTAAACAGTCTTTGTTCTTCTTTGGGCCAAAAGATGCTTTGGAAATTTGTTGTTAAAGTTGGAATTATCTTCATCCAGATGAGCAGGCTCATACTTTTTTTCACTTTCAGAAAAAACATGGCAGAATGAAAGGTATCAATTAGAAGAAAGGAAGCTGTGTGTTACATGAAAAGGACAGAGATATAAAACAAAGGGGAGATAGGTGAAATGGAAAGAGATTCAGGGCTATAGCCTATAGGCATTGTGTTCCTTAGGGGCCATTAATGCATTTTGTTAGCTGCTAAATTCTCCAAAGACAATGCCATCAAGCAATGTATGGCCCTACTATTATTATTATAATTTCTTTTTTTTTTATTTTTACAAATGTTTACATTATAGCTTTTGTTATATAAATATTTGGGTCTGATTTGAAGGCTTATATTGTGACTTCTAAGTAATTTGTGTTTCATGCATATATTGAAACAGAAGGGGTAGATTGAATATATGATCCTTTTTAACTATATTGGTAATACCTTCGACTAATTGGCAACTAAGGTTACTTCTTTGAACTTTACAAAGTGTTTCTAAACTTTCAATTGGTATATAATAGATTTTTGAATTTCTAAATTTTCAATTTTTATTCATCGGAATTCGTCGGTGTTTGAAGACCCTGCAACTTCGATCACGTGGTCGATCGATTTTGGTTGGTTTAGAGATGAAGAAGTAGGGATGAGAAACGGAAAGAATAACAGAGGCCAAGGGAGAGAAATAGAGAAGAAAAAAAAGAGAATAATGGAGAGGAAGATGAAGAGGAGGACGAACCTTGACAAAAAAGGGAAGATAGGGAAAAAGAAAACTATAGAATGAAAGAAGACAGAGGGAGAAAGAAAGAAAGAAGAAAGGGAGAGAAGTACCGACAACCACCGTAGTTTCAAGTTCTCAACTTCTTTTACATGGGAAATTGGGTTTCTAACCCCATTGTATAGCTCATCTAGAAGACCCCTTTCCATTTTTTATCTTCGTAAAATTATCAAAATATCCTTGTTTATTTTAAGTAAAATTATCCACCGATCTCAACCCTTAGCATTTTTTTTCTAAAGATTTGCATGATCAAAGAATAAATGCATAAGATTTGTTCGGAATTAATTGTAAAAAAAATTAAGGTTTCATAAATGTTGTGCCAAAGTTGTATTAAATGCCCGAGATTTAATTGACAGCACTAAAAGAAACTGGAATTAAGAGGAAGATAATGCAAAAAAAAAAAGACTAGATCCCAATTCCAGGTCTTTTTTTTTTTTTACATTCTCCCTCCTCTTGACCCTATTGTTATCAATTAAATCTCGAGCATTTAATGCAATATTGTCCCGAGATTTTTGTAATCTTGACTTTTTTGTAATTAAATTCGCACATTTAGGATTGTAATTAATTATTGTGAGATATTTGTGGAGGGAGTAAAGATTGGTAAAGAGATTTGTGGAGGGAGAGATGTTGATTTTGAAACATGAGGAGGTACTACGGTAATTTCACATTTAAAAATTATGAAATTATTAATAAATAAAGAAGAGTGGGGTCATAGATTAGTTTTTTTCAAAATGGAGTCATAAATACAAAGTGAATTATGGAAGGGGCCAAAATTTCAAATTTCCACTTTTACATTCCTTCGTCTTTAAAGATTTATTTTTACAAAAGAAATAAAGTGACGTAGGAAAAGCCAAAGCGAATACAACTCTACGATAATTTATATATATTTACAATCAATAAGTTGTGAGTTTCATTTTACATTAAAAAAAAATAAAAACATGGGAAAGGAAAGAGAATGAGTTATGCTCGTTTCGCATCAAATTATGATTGTTGCACTATAATATTTTTATATATATATATGTCAAATTGTAATTAAAATAAATCCGGAAATTTAAAACTGTCACCGCAATGTTTCATAAAACAATCTCTCTTAAATATAAAAACTCAAATGATATTCGTAGAAAATTCGAATTCCCTAAATTAGAAATGGATGATGGAGCAACGAAAAATGGAAAGTTACCGTCCTACATCTACGGCTGTGATCGTTTCACTGATCCAGTAGTCTCACACGTGCGAGAAATGGGTGATTCGGTGACGGTGTGGAATCGTAGACTGCGTAGATACTTGACAGCTGTCAAAAGTTTGGTTTATTTTTTAATTATTTTATATAATAAATTTTCCGAAAGAGCGAGAAGGGCGGAGAGAGGGAGAAATGAGTGTAACTCAAATATCATCGGCCTCCGCCTCTTCACTCACACTCGCATTAGCGTTTGGTTGCCGCTACTGCGCTCCCCCCCTCGAACTCTGCTTAAACCGTCCCTCTTCTCGCCGCCGCCTTCCCGCCGCCCTACCTTCCTCTATCACGACGATTCCTTCTGCCTCTAGAACTACCGCCACTTTTGTCTCCTTCTTACCTCGATTTCTAGACCCTCATTTCGTCACGGGTAATTGTCTTCTTTTCAAGATGGAGGTACCCTCTCTCTCTTTCTACCGCTAATTCCCACCGCTTCTCTATTCTTCTTTCCAAGATTTACGTTAATTTGAAATTGGAGATACTCGGAATTCCCTAAATGGATAATTTGCCCCAACCGTATCCCACCTTGAAGGTATTTCGCGTTTATTTATGTGCATCAACAATCGAATCCGACTTTTTTAGTTTTGTTATTTTGTATACCATGTTCTGCTTCTTCTTCGATTCTAGAAGAAGTTTTTGATCATTGTTAACTGGGTTAGAACCAAATTCGAGTTCCTAATTCATTTTGATCTGATGTATATGTTCTTAAGCATATAAATTGTTGTTTAGTGCTCTCTTATGATAATTGTTCCCTAGAGAAATATCCCTTTGAAACTTCTTGATAAACTCTTTGATGTTCAGCTTAATCATTTTATCTATTTTCAATGCGTCTAGTTTCAGGGGATTTTAGTACGAGTGGTATGTGTAGTATATTTTATGCTGGTATATTTTCCTTGGAGTATGCAAACTTTTGATTATGAAATTCAACGGCATACATGTCCGAGTGTCCTAATAAACGGCCCCACTTCCGAGGCTGTGAAGCTTAATAAGGTACTTGAGCAAATGAGAATGAATTAGGTTCGCTTGGAAGATGGATAAATTCGTACATTAATGCTTGAGTTGGCAGATAGTTTTAGGAAGTTCTTGTGAATTTTCTTCTGTTGGTGTGTTTCATCGTGTTCCTTGTGAGGAAGTCTTTTTCTTTTATTGGTAGAAAATTTGATCCTACAATGTCATTTGTAATCACATTGCAGAGGTTCTGGACTGGAAGTGGGATAGGTACGAATAAAGAAATGGTGGACAGTCTCCACAACTATGGAGTGATTAGATCAAAGAAGGTGTCTGAAGCAATGGAGAGCATAGATAGGGGATTTTTTGTGCCGGATGGTACTCCACCTTATGTTGATACTCCAATGCCAATAGGTTATAATGCCACTATATCGGCTCCTCACATGCATGCCACTTGCCTTCAATTATTGGAGAAACACTTGCAACCTGGAATGCACGCTTTGGACGTTGGCTCAGGTTGTGCATCTAACGAATAGCTTCTACATATTGAAGTTTGAATTTTTTTTGTTTTATCATCATTGTTGAATTCCTTAGAAGGCCCAACTATGTTTGAGTTCTAAGTAGTTTAGACGTTCTTGGTCTGGACTTTTAATCAGTAAATTTAATGATCTGTTTTTTCTGGTTCTGTTAATTTCATCTAAATTTTGCTTTCAGTTTGGACATCCCTCAAGGATTGATATTTTTTCCCCATCTTTACACATACTTCTCGACCCTTCCCCCATCAGAAGGAAAGAAACCACTGGTATAGATTGAAATCAAAATGTAGAAGAATTATTCTGGTCTGTCTTATAAGGGTATGATCTAAACATGCACTGCCCAAGTGAAAGTGCAAGTTGATTGTAAGTGGTTGTAGTCTTCATTCATTAAGACGTGGTATTTCCAACTAGTTGGTTTTTGGGTGGGGTGTAATGTGCTAACCCAAAAAGACAAGCAAACAAACTTCCTCCTGTCATTTTTTTAGGATTGTGCGACTGCTACCCTAAAAGATATAATTTTTATTATCTTTTCACATTTGAGATTGCATTTTCAAATTTCTAACTCCAAATTATTATTTCCTTGCCCTGCCCCCGACTTTCCTACTTATTTGAGCTGAACTTACATGTTTGATCTCCTTGGCAGGAACGGGATATTTGACTGCATGCTTTGCGATGATGGTCGGACCAGAAGGTCGTGCAGTTGGCGTGGAACACATTCCTGAGTTGGTTGTTTCCTCAATGGAGAATATTAAAAAAAGTGCTGCTGCTCCTTTGCTGAAAGAAGGTTCCCTCTCTGTACATGTTGGTGGTATGTCATTCTTCTTTCCCTTTTCTAGAGCACAGATTTTCTTTCGATCTAGAATGGAGAACTCTGTTCCTAGTTTAGTTGACTGTAAGAAGAATGCAGTGAAGTTAGTATCTGGCACGCATTTTGAATTGGACTTTTTTTATTGCAAACCATATTATGGTACATTCTTGAGAGTAATGGTAAGTTTGAGTTCAATTCTTCTTCAGGAATCTCTAGGATTTCCCTCCTCTCCCCCAACACGTGCACATTAATTTTAACAATGTTTCTCTGTGAACAGTAGCGACTGATGACTTTTAGGATCAGAGGGGGACTAGCCCTGCCAGAAATAGGACGGGGGTACTTCTTTGAGGGCATATTTGCTTTAATATGCGTTTGTAATGAGAGTTTAATTGTTGTTGGATTCCGTAGATGGCCGGCAGGGTTGGGCACAGTGTGCACCTTACGATGCCATTCATGTTGGAGCAGCAGCGGCTGAAATTCCGCCAGCTCTCATCGAGCAGTTAAAGCCAGGCGGGAGAATGGTGATTCCAGTTGGGAGCGTATTCCAGGATTTGAAGGTTGTGGACAAGGATGCTGATGGCTCTGTTAACATCCACGATGAAACTTCTGTTCGTTATGTGCCTCTTACCAGCCGAGAAGCACAGTTACGTGACAACTGATTTGGTTTGGTCATCAATTTCAGGTGCTGCTTTTCTTTTAAAAAACAAAAAATGCTGTATAGAAACTTTAAATTATCGTTTGCATCGAATTGAATTAATAATATGCTTGTAAATTATTCCTCGATATGGATGTTGAGTCCAAATAAGGAGTGGAAAAAGTTGGGTCTGTTATATTATATCCACTTCCTTTCTTTTTCTTCAACCAGTTCGCAACATTCAGATCAACAGACACTGGAAATAAAACATGAGATGTTAAATGTGAATTTTTTGGTGCTGTCTGGCTTATAAATTCCATTCAATTGGGCCAAATAAGAGTGTAATGAAGAAGATGGAGGGAGGAAAAATGGAAGAGGGGATGTGGAAGTTGCGAAATTTGTAACTCGTACATCATCCAAATCAATAACAGACTTGAAAATTTAGAAGCATAAAAGACAATCAAATTACACTTTAAGAAGGTGGCTAAACAATGGCACTACAAAACTCACCTATACCTTCTGGGAAACAAAAAAGTTAACAAAGAGAGAAACGGTCTTTGGATATTCATTCATCTTGCTTCACTTTCAGAAGTTGCGCCTTGGTCTTTCCTCTGCAACATTTACTCTAATTGCCCTTCCATCTAGACTCTGCACAATTCAATTTTCACAATGTTTGTGAGCAGCTGACGAGATTCGATAACAGTTTGCATCTCCTAACTTGTTTTACTGAGATATTTAACTGAAGAAAATTCAATTTTCATACCTGTCCATCCAGAGCAGCAATGGCATCATTCATTCCAGTCTCATCAGCCATTGTCACAAAGCCAAAGCCACGAGAACGGCCAGTGTCCCGGTCGTAAAGAACCCGAGCCTCTACTACTTTACCGTGTTCGCTGAAAACCTGCTCGAGGCGGGCATTATCTACATCCCATGGAAGATTACCCACATAGATTCTGAAAGACGACTGGAATGTTCGAGGTGTGCGTTCTGGCCTCGCACCTCTTGGGGCAGCCTTATTAACAGTCAACAGCCTTCCCTCTAATTCCTGTAACAAGGGAAAATATAATTTATGTTCACATAAAGTTCTGTAGAATTGACAATGAAAAAGAAGCTAGAGAAGTTAAAAAATGCTAGTAGTATTAAACAGCAGTAAACGTTGAGTTGAGATACTATGGTAACAGCACATAACAGAAGTTTAAGTGAAGACTCGGCTAAGAAGTTGAGAACAAAGATCTGCCTTAGTATGGATAGAGATGGACAAAATTTTCATCGCCAAACATTCAAACCAGCAGAAAATTACAGAAGGTGCTATAATTCAACAAACTGAGAGTCAGAACTAGAAGTTGGTCCTAGCTCCTAGACTACACATTTTCTCAAACACCATACAGACCCTCAGATTCATGAAACACAGATGCTAGAGTCATTTGTCTAGAAGAGCAAGTTAATGGTACAAATGAATGCATATAAGCACAAATTTGAACATCAGAAGCTTACGTAACGGTTGAAGGTATCCACAGCTTTCTCAGCTTCTTCAACGGTACTCATAGTCACAAACCCGAAACCACGACTCTGATCTGTTTCTCTGTTGTAAATAACCTACAATCCTCACAAGCAGATTTAAAGCTTAAACCAAATCCACATCCAAAAGAGACCCAACAGAAAGGCGAAAACAAATGTTCAATTACTCACCTCAGCAATCTCCACGGTCCCGGCCTTCCCAAAGATCATGGCTAATTTCTGACTATCGACATCATAAGGCAAATTCCCAACAAATAACTTAGCGTCTTCATTTGGTTCCTCATAAGAGCCTTCTTCTTCTTCCTCCTCCTCGAGAAGTCCGCCTTCACCGTCCTCCCCTTCGGCCTCGCTTCCTCCATCTTCGGCCTCGCCTTCCCAATCAGAAATACGAGACTCAGTCTCACTGAGCTCCTGATTCTCCCAATGGGGCCCTTGTTCATCTTCTTCCTCTTCGTCGCCGCCGAGTTTGGGGTCAATGGTGATGGTGTCGTCTTCTTGGGCCCAGTCGGAGGTCTGGGCTACGAAGGAAACCAAGGACGAGGGGTGGGGCTTCTTCTTAGAGAGTGAAAAGGGCGAAGAATGAGAAGAAGAAGAAAGATGGAAGCGGATGAGTTTTGAGGGGAAAGAGAGGAAGGAGTGCGGAGGTCTGCAGGTGAATACAGAGGGCAAGGAGAGGAGGCAAGAATCTGCTTTGGATAAGGGTTTCAAAATTGAAGTGGCTGAAGTGGAAGCCATTTCTGATTCAGAGGAGGAGGAGGAGGAGGAGGAAGAAGAAGAAGAAGGGTTTTAGAGGAGGAGGCCTAACACCCAGCCGGTGATGAGAGGATAAGGGGCACAGAACGAACACAGAGTTAGATGGCCACTCTTCTTATCGGGAAAAATATCGCACTCGCACTGAAATAGATGGGCCAAGAATACGAGGCCTGAGTTTTTGGGCTCAGGACAACAAGGCCCAGTGAGATTCTTCCAAGCCCAAAACCTTGTTTGGCCCACAATCAGATGGTCGTGTCAAGGTAAGGTATGAATTTCTCGTATAGTCTCCATCATATTTTTGTTGTCTCACCGTGATTTTCTTGAATTCAACGTTTCAAACAAAACGTTAGCAGGATATCAAATTTTAAAAATTTCAAGTGTGATCAATGATTAACATGAACTAGCACTTTTTTATATGGTGTTAGAATGGAAGCCAATCCTGACGAGATGAGAGTTGTATTAGACGTCGAGTCATTGAGAGTCTCAACAACAAGAGAGCAGTCCTAAAGAGGCTCGTATGTGAAGCTATGTATAAATTTCTGTCATTCTCTAGAATATAAGTAAAATACAAGTTTGAATGGATAGACAAGCGTGAACAAATTTTACTGCGACTTCAAACATTAAGAAAAGTGGTAAATTGTTAATTTTTTAAAAAAATATTACATCATAAATAGAGAGTGAGAATTTTAAATTTTATGCTAAAATTGACAATAAATAATAATCTTTAAAAAATTGATAATAAATAGTGTCGTATGTCCCATATATATCATTACATATTTAGAAAGTTATTAATTAGAAATAAGTGCGTATCAGTCCGCCATTCTAAGTTATATTGCATACCACGTCGAGCTCTGCTTTCGGATTCTTTTATAAGATTGAGAGCCAAAAGCATCGACTGAGATTCATATTTCTATATGCCGCAAACAAAATGTTCCTCACAATTTTACATGGACAACATGTCGACAGATTATTAATATACAAACTTTATCTCTCTTGAAATGCATCCATGTTCAAGGTTTACTGTTAGTAGTCCACTTCCAGAGTCATAGGTAAACTCCTCTTCTTTCATGTCAACTACACAACGGTTCGGTTTGGAGCTCGAGTAGGCTCCGAATCTGCCACAGAATCGCCCCGTCATTTTGATGGTGCATTGTGAAAGATCCACGTTGTGGGTTAGAGTTTCGGTCGCTCCTCCTGAATTATACATGTCAAGCAATCCTATCGGTGTGAAGTGGATGTCATTACCGAAAACCTGAACACGTAAACATGTATAAAGACGAGTCTTGAAGTGATAAAAATTCATAACTTGACGTCGTCTAGTACACAGCTTCACTGACCCTGATTGGAGCAACGGTGTATATCTCACAGTCTAAAGTTCTCAATCCAACTTCAAGACTTTCTTTCTTTTTCAACTTATAAAGACATCCTACAACACAAGTCGAAACATTTTCAGTTTAGAAGAGCTTTCTTACCAATGAAAAGGAGGAGAAAATAAAGGATTCTCATGAGGAGTTCAAATCATACCTGAGTTGAAGGCATAAACTGCAGAATCTCCATCCCAGTTTTCACCTGCAACATCTTCAAGAAATTCTACATCATTTGGACAGACACTACCTTTGATACTTAGTGTTGTAGAAGTCGAGGTAGCTTCATTCTGAGCGACTTTCATCAGTGGCCAATTTCCTGCTCCTTGGCAATTAAAGACGCCGAGGACTCCTGTTAACTTATTCAAGTTCCATATTTTCAGCACCCTGCGGAAGCCAATGGCATGAAGGAGAAGATTACATATTTGACATCATTGGTTTGAATTTGAAGTTGTTTGGAGCTAATGAGACTTATTCTTAATACCTTTTTCCATCCATTACGGGGTCTCGAAATAAGCAGTCTCGAGTAGGCCGGCCTGCATATCTTGCCCTAAGGACTGATCCATCAGGCAACACTAGCTTCCTCAGTATTTTGAAATCGTGATTCCCGGGCTTGTCGCTGTCGTGATGATAGTTTCATTTAGTAACAAGTTTAAAGAGATTGGCTAATACAGATTAGAAATATGTTAGAAGCCAATGCGCTATATACCTTACATATACGGCACAACCGCCCAATGCTCTGGCTGCACCATGGAATTCAGCTGTTTCATGCTTGCTCTGTAAATTAAAATAAAAAATGCATCCTTTTAGATCTGATCATCTTAAGTTTCTCTTCCATGATAGAAATCGCAAATGATATTGTGTATGATTGCTCCACTAAGACCACGCTGGATGAAAATTAAACTTATAAACATTACTTCCTTATTTTGTTATTTTCTTCTTGAAAAAAAGTTAAGTGAAGTTTAAAACGAACGAAAGTAGTCATAGGTAGGCATAACTTTTTAAATCATAAAACTAAAAATGAAACCTCGTTTTCTGGATGAATTAAGAGAAGCAGGTGTAATTTAAGAGGTGTGAAAGAAAAAAAAAAGGGTAATGCAGAATAGAACAACTCACATGAAACATGTCCCAATCTGGCACTACAATCTCCCCCATTAGAAGACTATTAAAAGCCACAGCAGCAACATGTAAAGTCTGAAATGTTGGCTCTCTAGGCATGAAGTCCTCTGAAACTCTAGCAACTGCACTCTTCTTTGAACTGACAACACAAATTAACAAATCAGAGAATGGATATCAAAAAAATTTACATGCTTGTCTACGTCATTACTCATTTAGGAGTAGACAAATCGACTAACCTGTATATCGAGTCTGTGTTATGACTCATACAGCAAATCAGATTAGTTTCTTTGAAATTTATTGCAACTGATTGTTCTAATGCTTCTAGATACTGCCTAGTGATTGACACACGCCCACCATATCCCGAACCTAAGGTCTCCATTAGGCTCTGGACATCCACCTTGACTCCATCAATGCCAATTTTCGCCAAATAACCATGGAGATCGTTGTAGAAATCATAAATCTTCTCAGGGTTTATAACCCCAACTCCATATTTCTCCAAGACGTCCACAACAATATCGCCGATATTACTCATGTTGCCCGGCGATTGAACGGGATATTCAATCTTAGGGTTGTATTTCTTCATCGATTCGGAAGATGGGAGTACTCCTCCCCAGTAACCAGCCAAAGCATGCCATACATAGACATATCTGTAATTTTATAGAGCAATTACGGGAAACATCAACAATCCCGCATTCTTAGGTAAAATTTGAAAAACTTCCTTCTACCAAAAATGAAGAAACTCACTTGAGGCCGTATTTTTCTTTGATGGTATGAACAAGATCTTGGAGATTGCAGGCATTATCGGAACCAGAACCGCTGAACTTTCCGTTCTCTTTGATGTCCACTAGTCTTGTAGCAAACCTGGAGTTGAAGAAGGAAATTTGTAGTGAGAAAATGAATGAGATTGAGATCAAAAGTTCAGATGAAGAAGAGATTAAGTTTGAGCTTACTGTATCCCTTCGATCTCTGGTTCACCTTCTCTGCGATATTCATTTACGGTGTGTTGCCAACCATCGTCGATAATCAGAAATTTTGGAGAAAGACCTCCATCGCTGAAACTGTTGATACAGAGTTAGAATGCTCATTTTATATTTCTACCCAATTAAAAATAATTTAAATAAATGGTAGACTTGTAGCATATGCATGCTAATATAATTTTTAATCTTTTTTTTTATAATACATTGGAGGGAAATTTTGATTCGACCTATACTCACTTTGGCCAAAATAGTCAAGAAGTGTTCACATGTTGTTTTAAAACAAAAAAAAATAATTAATTAAAATAAAATTATATCAACTAAAAAGATTAATATAATTTATATTAATTCACGTCGACAACTATTAACATATTGCATAATTAAATTTTCTATTTTAACAATTTCATTGATTTTAATTAGTAATATCTAAGTAAAATTAAATAAAATTTTGTAAAAAAAATAATTCAACTTAAAAAATTTCTTATAATAAAAAGTCATAGATATTTTTATCTAAAATTAATGTTTATTTTAAGAAATTAAACTAACTAGTTAAGATTTGTATTAAAAATCATATCTAGCGAAGGAGAAGGAAATGAAAACTTGTATTAGCATTCTTACGTTCCAATTTATTGTAAATACGGTCGGAAAAGTTATGAATAAGACTAATAACTATCGAATAGAAATTTAAAACGGTCAGTTACGTTGTGGTAACCTGCCTCCAATAATCTACTCTACATTATTTAGAAAGTTGAATATTTTTACCTTTGGAGACCTTCCTTGATTCCTTGTGGATTAACCTCGGTGTAAAACGCATCCCAAGTGCACCAACCAAACCAGTCCACATGAGGAGGAACCTGTTAAAACAAAAACAAACAAACAAAAATATGATTTTTCTAATTGGAATTCCTACAGTAATAATAATCATAATAATATTACAGCAAAAAAAAAGAAATATATTTTTCATTTTTGAGAGTTGGATCACCTTCTTGTTGTCAATATGACTAAAAGTTGGTTTGACCTTTTCCAAGATCCTACATCAGTAGTGAAAATTACAGAATTTGGATCAACTTGTTCAAGGAATACATAATTATTAATCACAGTAGAAATTAAGTGAATTAAAGAAGCTGAGGCTTACTTGATAGAATTTGTAATGACCTCAAAAGGGTTATCTCCTGAGTTTATAAATACTGCTTCCATTGCCTTTGAAGTTTGCACATTAACATCCCCTAAAACAGAGCAACGAATATATAAGAATACCCTGTAAACTTTAATTTCGATTGGATCAACAAAAATGAAAAAAAAAAAAAAAAAAAGAAACCACAAACTCACCACTTTCAACACAAAATTGAAGCTCATTTTCTGAGCTCCCTTGCAAAGTTGCACGAAATTGCCCATCCAAAACTGGCAAAATCAGGATGTATGAGCAGCCCTCGGTATCTTGATCGGCAGAAGTTTCTTCATTTAAGGCAGATTCTTGTGTCACTTTCAACAGCACCATCTGGGTTTCTACTGGAATTTCACTGCCTGATTTCCCAATTCGTGGTATCATCCACCACATTTTGAATTTGTATAGGCATAAGAACTCCTGCCTTCTGCATCCACAGTTCATTTCTCTAGTTTAAGCTTTTAGATTGAATAGTAATTTATTCATGCTTAAAAATAGTACTCACCGGAGAATTCCGAGAGAAAATACATGACGAGAGCTGGGGGAGGAAGAAGTAGCGCCGATGAAAGCTGAGCGGTGGGTCACCGGAGAGACGACGACATTTTCCGGGACGGCGGTCAGAACCAGCTTGTCGCCGACGATGAGACATCCATCTTTGACGGTCGGCGAGGCTGTGATTGTCATCTTGGTAATGAAATCGGTTGAGAGAGAACTTTTCCGGCGATGATCTACGTGAACGCCTTATACATATTCAAGATGAATTCTTGTACAGCCCATTAATTTATAGGCCCCATAAATCTCCATTAAAATATTGAACAAGACCAATTGGTTTGGTTGGTGGGGGGCGATGGAAACATTCTTTAATATTCATAAATTCTAATTTTAATTTGGTATTTATTCAGCTTAATCTTGAACGGTGGTGATTCGATGGAAAAAACGAATTTATTTTCGGATAATGATAATGAATGAGAATAAGACAAAGTCGTGTCGAAATTAACTTTATCGGTCAATTAAAGTCCGCGGCACTGCACACTTGGACAGAAGTTTATAGAACTTCCGTTAAATTTCACCTTCCATGAGATTATGGATAAAAATTACTGATACTTCTTTATTTATTTTTGGTTGAAATTGCATTGATTTAGAAGTTGACTTAGTGATATAATTTATGTTGGTGGTTTCTCGAACTTTCCGAAATTAAAAAAAAGAAAAAAGATGCTGGAAGATGGAGAATGTTATGGAAGGAATTAGAGGAAATAGATTATTTCAAATTTTATTGGTTATTGGCTGACGTGGATATGTGTTGGCAGATAGCAACGGAAATTTCGTGACTAGAAATTTACACGTTGTTGGTGAGTAGGTGGAGGCTAAATCTGACGTGGCTACGACGAGGATTGGATTTAGTGAATGGCGCACGCGCACAATGCTTAAAGACCCATTGAAATCGACGTCCCAACAAAAATGAGCCTCCACTTCTCACCAATATCAAATCTAACGTGACAATTTGCTTTAGATTTTTTTTTTCTTTTAAATTTTATTGGAGAAGGCACTAGAAATGGATTATCAATTGAATATTGGGTTGTTTCAAAAAGAAAAAAAAAAGAAGAGAATATTGGGTCGGTTCAGGACAAAATAAAATTATACTTTCGGTTTCCATATGTGGTTTGGAATTTAAATATGGTGTGTTAGCGAAATAGTAAATAATTAATAAGCCATCACTTTTCAGTTCTGTCCAAAGGAAAAAAAATGGTAGGATATGGAGATCCCAACCCATAGATAAAAAAAGAAAAGTCCAATTTAGGGTAAATTAGACACGATAATAGTAACATGACTTAAATTTGGAGTAAATAAATACAATTACTCAAATCCATGAACTAATTTTGTAATTTAACATAATATGTATCTCTTTATTTTAATGATATAACTTTATAATAATTATTCATTTTATTGGTTTTCTTGACATCGAAATTCAAAAGCCGGTTAGTCAGGAGTTTATGAATCTTATCCATTGAGAAATGCTGGGAATTCCTCCATTAACAACGGTAAACAAGTAGTAACCGGCAGGTGCAACATTGGGAGATGGAGGAGCCTCTACAACTGCGTTCATCCATTCACTATTAGTGTCTCTTTTGATGCTTTTGTTCTTCAGTTTTAGTAGTCTTTGATTCATCGAAATGGAGTGGGTTGTGAATGGCGGTGCATACGCGCTGAATTCTAAAACGTCACTCCTTCTCCTCTCCAATTTGAATCGTACGGTGAACTCTCTGCCATATTTGATTCCATAATTACCGTGAGCATAGTGTATCGTCACATTTCTTGGCCTGTTATCATCGTGTTTTCGCTCAGTATAGTGTGGATGATATGCTTGTAACCTGAGTTCAGTTGGGTAAGCTACATTTCTAAATGTGTAATTTCTATGGGGATTCCCACCTGCAACTAAGATCCTTCCATCGGGAATAACAATCGCTGATGAATGGTACATTCTTGCTATTCTAGTGGATTTCAAGATGGAGAATCTTTTATTTAATTGTTTTTTGGGCTTGTAAAGATAAGGTTGAAGTGAAGCATTTCTTGCATTACCCCACCCTGCAGAACCAGTTTTAGCACCATTAATGATCAAGATATTGCCTGTAGGAAGGATCAACATATCGTGTAAGAGACGAGGTTCTGGCATGTATTCCATGTTCCATTTATGTGTGTTCCCAGTGATCACCATTCTTCCGCATGATCGCAGACCTTTCAAGAATTGGCCACGCTGCGCTGCTCTATAAGCTCCAAATGCAGAGCCCCCACAAACCATGACTTCAACCTTTTGAAACTCGTTTTTGTGATCCAATGGGAGGATCACAGACGAGCCCGAACTAGGGTAATTCCGTGAACCCCCACCAGGTATTCGCGGAAAGGTCTTGACCACTTTGTTTTGTCTATAGTTAAATAGGACAGAGTCTCTGTTGGCAAAAATAAACAAATTTCCATCGGAGGAGAGATGAAGAAAGGGATAGAGGTTGTTTCCTCCATCATGATTGTCGTAAGTTCGGTGCAAGAATGGTAGATCAAATGACTTTTCTTTGCCCATTTTCGGTACAAATTCATAAGTGAAGGTCCTCCTACCGCCCACAACGATTACCCGATCATGCTCGGGAAGGATTTGATTCGATGCATACCACCGATCCTTTGATAACGTTGCCTTGGCTTCCCTCCAATCACATTGATGATCTTTACAAGGCATGAAGTAGCGGATTCTTCGAGCCCCCTTACGATACCCACCTGTCTGTAATAGTGTTCCATTGCTAAGGAAGGAACCAGAGGAACACCAGGTATCAGATGAAAGGCCTAGAGCTCTAACTTGATTCTTTGAAATGTCATACTCCACAGAATGGGCATAACAGTCCGGGTCTGTCAAGTCAGAATGTGACCGTGTACACCTTTTCCCCCCATATCGTCGTCGGAGTCGATATCGAGATGGCCCAGCACTTGTCTGATCGAATACAACAACAGTGTTGTGGTGGGTTAAAGCCATGTGCATGGCCACCACGCCAGTGTTATCCAAAAGAAGCTCCCATCTTCCTCCCGTCTGCGTTGTCGAGGACACTTCGACTGCAGAAGTGAGTTCTATACATTGCAGCAGAAGCAGAAGCAGTAAGATGGTAGCTTTCAATATGTAGAGATCTACAGCACAATGCTTATGATTGGCCATGCGGATTCGTCTGGATGTTGTTGGAAGAGGTGAAGTTGTTTATATAAGTTCTCCATTTAGTTGAGAAGGGAGTAATGTGGGCAGCAAATTTAGCTCATTCAAAAAATGCAAACTAGTTTGTTTGAAACTCAGGTTAAAGAAGCAGTCATGCATCCATAAGAGAGCGTAGAGTTTGCCTAAAACTCAGCCAGCTCATCTCTATAACGTAGAGAAATCAATGCAAGTGCATCTTTCTGTGAAGGTGTTAGGTAGAGTTCGACGTAGCATAGCAGGTGATGAGAAATCAAGTCTTATTGCCCACTGAAAGATATTGTAATTACATATAAACTAATGGCAAACCAGATTTCATAAAGAATTTGAGGTATCATAACCCACCACAAGAGTTAACCAACATAATTTCTAGACATTTTATGAAATGATTAGCTAGGAAAAACATGGGCGAAAATCGATGGGAAAAGCTATCGATATTTACAATGACATATCGTTCGACTTACCAAGTCAACGACACCTTTTCGGTCCTGATAAAGGAGTTGCGCAAATGACTCAAGCAAGAAGCTGGAGTTGGTCTTAGGCATGAGAATTCATCAGAGTGTGGGTTTCAGTTAATAAAGCCTTATCCTAGTTTGGATAAAGCTGCGGCATATGGGGCACGACTGAAGATCTTGTCCACATTCACAGCATGTCTGCAGATAGAACAATGTAAATATTTCTTCTGGGTAATGGTTCAGACAGATTGATAAACTTCAACTTGAGAGTAATTGAATTGCCAAAGCGATTACCTGATGTCCACAGCCAAAAGCCATATCCTTTGCATTGGTGATGCAAATGGGACAAGCCTGCACCAGAGAGGTAAAAAACTAATCAGTTCTGTTTTCAATTTTCGAATAGAATGAAGAGAAGAATAAGAGCTATCCTGGGATCTGAAAAGGGAAAATAAGTATTTACATGGGCATCAGAAACCGAACTTAGAGGAGGTGCGCTTCGGACAGGAGCAACTCCACCAAAGGAGGGCGGTACATAGTGAGAACTGCTCGAGTTTGAGGTCTTTGGGGAGCTAATAGTAGCAGGACCATAACGAGGAGGGGGAAGAGGAACCCGGTCGATTGCCTTCCCTCTACTGGCACTGGTGGAGCAGCAAAAGAAAATATAATTTAGAACTATAAACAAAAAGAAATACATTACCATTTAACTAGTATAAATCTTAAATACACTACTCTTGAGATTTTGTTTTTACCCCAGAATTTCAAGTTCCAGTGTTGCTTTATACTGGGAGGGTATTTCCATGAGAGCTGCAAGAGCAAATTCAGCTTCCTTTCTTGAACGATCCATATTTTTCAACATTATATTTGTGAAGTTCACAAACTGCAAAATCAAAGTTCGAAAATTGCATTTCTTAGATCGAATATTGACTTCAAACAATGGCAGAAGCGAGGCCATCTCAAAAAACATCACAAACACTTACTTGGAAATTATCAAAGGCTCGAGCTGGGATATTGTCATCAAATTCTCTCATCATGTCCCAAGGTCCATCTCCTACTCCAACTAGTACAATCGACAAGGGGTATGCACTACAATTCAATACAAAATTTCAAAAGTTAGGCGGTGTAGAATTATGAATAATGCCATTTCAGTTCATCATAGATAACCTGAACCTACCTAGCTTTAACAATAGCTTCAATGGTTTTCTTTTCCTGTGGGCTAAACTGCCCACGCTCGGTATCAACACTTCTCGTAACCTGTTGAAAGAGAACAAAGACTATATTTTTCAATCGATGTTAAGAAACTTGGCTCAGTTAGTACTTGCCATCACCACAGATAACGAAAATCACCATTCACTCGCTGATAATGCCCAAATTTTGCCATTAATTTTTAACTTGTATAGTTACAGATATCATGGTATCTTACTGAACTGGCAGTGTATTACCTTCATGGATAAAACTGACTGCACTCTCAATTATTCAGCCATAAAACAATGAAAATTGAAGTCCAGTAGGAATGGAGATGAAAGTACCTGACCATCAGCTATTATTAGTAATACATGGTATTGGCCGCCACTCTGCTCTACAATTGTGATAGCCATTTCTATAATGGGGGCAAATGATGTTGGTCCTGTCCCAGAGACAAATAATGAAAGAACAGTAAGTAAATGCTATCGATAGGGAAATGTAGTAGCAAACAAGCAGGCTACAACCTGCAAGTCGAAGATGAGGCACCAGTTCCCTATATCGACTCAATACTTCTTCAAATCCGTTACAACATCGGTCTTCTGGATAAAAACTGAAAACCTCTTGGTCGTGAGTCGATGCTGCCAACCATTTAGAGTCATATAATTCAGTTTTATTAAGTAAAACAAAAACATGTACGAAAAATAGGTCAATTGCACAAATCTTTAGAAGAAATACCATCTCCAAAACCAAAGCAAGGAATCAAATTATCCTCATCGAAAGAAGATAGCGTTTTCCCAATAATTGTTATCGCTTGTTCGTAGGGATTTTGCCCATCTCCAATGTGATGTAAACTTCTACGGTTGAATGATCTAGCGCCTATATAAAGGCATCATGAGCATGTGCACATGCTACTAAAGATAGATACCAGAATGGTTTAATGGAGAAAGTGAGAACGAACCTGTCCACTCATTGCTCTTTGTGAAATCGATGCCGACAATAAGATTGGAAGACTCGAGGCCAGCACGAGCTAATGCCTCAGTAACCTGTAAAGAGTATCAGAGAAACAGAAGTTATTTTCGTGTTGACAAAGATGGCGTCAATAAATTTACCATGCAAATTGCAGCTAGACCTGATCTAGACTATTATAGTTATCATCTATCCTTGAATACTTCCTCTCCAGCCTCCTTCGGGACTCGGGGGCCTGAGCTCCACCATAGCCTGGAGTTTGAGGTGCAAACTGATACTGTGGCGCATATTCGCTTCTTGATTGAGCATATGGTGACTCTTGATAACCGTAATGACCCCGCTGCTGTGAGCTAGACCGACTAGAGGAGATGCGTCTTGAACTTCCATGCTTAGAACTTTTCCCACCCATCACTTTACAAGAACTCTACACCATGAAGGTCATTGTAAGCAGCATAAAGTGGACAATCTCAAACCTTTTACAAATGGAGGAAATTACATTCCACAAATCAAGCCCCAAAACACAAAAGGGGTTTATCTTTTAAGCATATAAACGAATAGCGTCTAAGCTCAGCAAGAATCCAAATGAAAGTCAAGTAATCCTGGATTGAGAAGGTTGCATGGTTGTATTTTTTGGTGAAGAAAGAGTAACTATCAATGAGTGGTCTGAGCGAGAGAAAACAAGTTCATGCAAAGACGATAGAGTAATCCCAGCAAGATACCCAATTTCCAAGGGGAAATCCGAACCAAAACAATACCCCAAGATTTCCTGGGGCGATGCTAATATTCAGGATCGATGATTTGAAGAAGATTTGGATTAAATTTCACGAAACGAATATGAACAATCAGACAATATAGCCATCCATCCCACCGACAAAGAAGGTTTGGAAATTTCACCCCAGATGATTTCAGTCGGCAGAGTACATTCTTAAGAAACGATATACAAAAAGCCGACCTCAACAGCTACATTTGAAGTTTCAGCCACATTCCCTCACAAATCAGAGCTAATAACAAATACCCAGAATCTCAAATACAGAAAAATCTCATCGACAGAACCCAATTACGGAGGAATAGAAGAAATTAAGAAAAATGAAAATACAACATACAGAGCAGGAAAATCTGAGTGCAATTTAGAGTGCCAACCTGAACAGTTGTTGAAGAACAGGTGAACAAAACTGAGAAGGCGATGATGAAATCAGGAGAAGTTCATGGCCAGGAAAGTGACTCAGAAGAATTGATGTTCGACGCAAATAAAGTGGATTTCATGTAATCTACTTGGCGATGGTTAATTTCCAGGAAGATTCCTGCGCAGCCAAATTCTCATTTCAATTTTCTCGCCGATTCTGACACGTCCCCTGCTTACCCATATCCTTCCTTTTACTCAGACAATTTCAAAAAAAGAAAAAAAAAATCCCAAATCATCGACCCAATATAAATTATTAAATTATAAAAGGTTGAAAGATGCATCAAACTGAATGATTAACAAATAAAGATGTATAGATCTCATAAATAATGATTCTTGTAGCAATAATTGAAAGTACGTAAAACAAACTTACAAAATAAGCCCATATTTCGCAACTCATGTGGCTGATATCTCGTAAATATAATATTTTAAATTTCAAAAGTTAGTTTCACTTGGCTTATTTGTTTCCAAATTACGATTACTCTGACCGATGAATGATATTTTAAATTATTGTCGAGTTTATGTATAATTTTCCTTCTAATAGAAACTCAAATGCTACAAGTTATTGAATTTTTAAAAAATGGTACAAGTTGTTTAATAGATTGATATGGTCAAATTATTTGAGTTTTAAATATCTATGTGACTGTGCTTTAATAGGATATCTTTATAGCATTAAAAAGTGAGTTGCTTTTGTGTGATTGGATAGCGTAAATTGACTTTATTCTGCAAACGGATTTATATTTTCCTAATTGGAAGGTGAGCAAACCATTGAACTGCCTTTTTTCTTTTTCTTTTTTCCTTTTCCTCGAAGCATATAAAAGAAAGACTTTGCAATATGCATACATGAGAGAAAGACCTTGAGAAAAAATTGATGTATAAAGAAAGACCTCAGAAAATAAAATATTAAAAGAACGACTCAGGTAAATAAATAAATGAGAAAGACGTACCATAGAAGAGAAAAATGATCGTATATGAAATTTCCAGAAAATTGATACATCGTTTTTATATATATATATATATATATATATATATATATATATATTAATTTAATCTAGAGATAAGTATTCAAATGGCTGACATTTTCTATGCTTAAAGTTGACATAATTGATATATTATATAGTAATAATCACCTTAGAAATACCTTGTCAGTATTTCGTGTTACTTCACACCCTACAGCCTTAAATGTCATTGTGTCAAAAAATAGAGATCATAATACTTTTTTAGTACAACAAATAGGAGTGCGGTTCGAGCTTTATCAAAAAGAAAAAAAAAGAGTGAGATTCGAACTCACGATCTTTTGATTGGAGATATGTAGTGATACTAGTTGAGTCATACCACTTTACCGCATGATACAACGGTATAAGATTATCGCACGTGACATTTTTTTCTAATGAATGATGAGAAATGGAGTGATTGAGCTATTGAGACCCAAATAGCTAGGATAGCTTGGATATAGGCTAGTGTCAATGTAGTTGAACAAAATTTGTGATATTGTTCCTCCATTGATCAATAATTATATTTTAACATTGTTTGTAACTGGGAGTCCTGAGACTTATTATCTCTCTCCTATGTATAGATATTCATTTTATGTATATAGGTATACAATTATGATTTGTCGTCTCCAGAATGATATGTGGAATCCAGCCTCATATAGATAGCACGTAATCAAATTTGGGTATAAATGGGACACACAAAAGATTATAATATCAAATAGTTCAAATTTTTATTATTTTTATTTTTGGAGGAAAGCCTAATAGCTCAATTGTTGAAATTTAATTTAATTAGTTCAAAATATCGGGCGTAATTTAAATTTTCAACTCATAATTACACATTTGTCAAAATACATATATATAATTTTATGGGATGATCCCAATTATGATAATTTACATATTTCGACTTACCACCGGCACCGTCGAGGTCAAACATGTCCAAGTTATTAGGTAGCTGGTTTCGGGTTCGGGCAGAACGAGGGAAACCCAACTAAATAATCTTGATCCGAATAGAAATTTATCCAGATTCCGGATATCGTATTCCTCGTGGGTTTGATGGATATGGGCGTTGGATAAGGCCTTTGGACACTCTCTATCACTCCCGCTTCTGTACAGAGCATAATAATGGAAGCTCTGGCGCTTCCTTCTCTGAATTCTCCTTCCATTTCCTGTTCTAATTTGCAGAAACGAAGTTTCGCCAACGTTTCCAGAAGACTGCAACACTGCAACTTCTCTGAACAATCTACCTTCAAATTCAGGCCCTTCCATGGTTCTCACCGCCATGTACGTAATTCTATACCCTTTTTCCAATTTTGGTAGTATTTCATTGTTTTCTTGGAAATCATTAAAGAACTCAGAAAATAAGTGAAAGATTGCTGTCTTGTGAAAGTGCCAGTTAAGGTGAGAAATATTGCTGTATTGGAAACTATAGGTCCCGGTCTATTTGCTGGCCTTTTTTCCTTCCACGATCCATTTGTTTCTATAATGTCAATGTCTTGTCCAGCGTTTCAGTGTTATCAGAATGCAAACTGATAGTGAAGATTATGACCTGAAGCAAATGAGGGACATGGCTGCAGCAAAGAAGAGATGGGAATCTCTGGTTGGTACTGACCGTTTACTTTGTATTGCATTTTAGTGACATGAGTGAAATGTTTGTTTGACCAAACTTGTTGAAGGGTTTTAATGATTCTTTTATCTGCAAGCTGAACCTAATCTAATTGCCTTTCTGATTCATACCAGTCGGTTGAAAATAAGTAGGGTATTGGCTTCAATAGGTGCTGTCAATCAGATTGGGATTTGGAATTTAGTCATACTCTCCGAGATTACCAGTAAACACAAAAAAGTTGTCCCTTGAGTGTCTATGTGTCAGTTACTCATTTGAACTGTTGGTGTATATAGATATCTTGTGACAATGGGTTGGGATTTTGGATTCATCTTAATTTTGACTATCAACAAGTAATTTGACGTGTACGTTAATTGTAAGAAAGTCTGTGTGCTATTTTTCAACCACTTTGATTCTTGATTGCGTTCTTTAGGTTTTCTAAATTGTTCATTCAATATTTTTGGTAGTATGATTAATCAATGTGTGCTATTTGTTGATCACTGATAATTTATATGTACAGGTCCGGGAAGGCAAAGTGAAAGTTCTTAAACCAAGGGAAGCTGGTTATGCGATTCAACTCTCTGATAAGACATTGCTTGATGTGCGTCCTTCGACAGAACACAACAAGGTAGTTTCTAGTCTGCGATCTTGCACTCGTTAGCAAAAATATCACTGAAGTTTTGCTTACTTTTTACTGATGGTGACAGTTGCTATATTGGCCACATGAAAAAGCTTATGACTCAATTGTCATCTCATATTTCCTTGTAATACCTGTGTAATTGGCTGTTAATGGGCTTTGATACCAGTAGGTTATATTGTTGAAGGCTTACTACAGTTTACACGTTATAGTAGGCTCACTAGTTTTAGTGGCATATGTGAATTAGTTCTTATTCCAAAAATGTCGATACAGTTTTCTCCAACCTTCACTAGCTATCTACAGATTTCGTGATCTATACATCTTCATATTCGTTCATTGCTGGACTCGTGAACTCATGTTTCTTCCATATTTTGAAGGCATGGATTAAAGGCTCAACTTGGATTCCTATCTTTGACGTTGACGACAAACTTGATCCTGGAACTCTTTCTCGAAAGGTCACAAGCTTCATGATGGGTACCATGGGACTCTTGCTATCTTTTCTTTAAAGACCAAAGTCTAGTTCTCTGGTTGTCACCTTCTGCAGCTTTCAATTTGAGACACAAGCTATTTTGATTAATTGCCTTATCAAAATTGCTAGTGAGATTAGTTAATCAGGGTAATGGCTGGATATTTTAAAAACTAATACAGTATTAATGACCATAAAACTAGTGGGATTTTTATTTTTGAATTGTTTTGGCGGTTTTTCTCTTACATTGTTCTCATATTTTCACAGGGGGTTGGTGGAGTGGTGTACCTACAGTGTCCTACAATAGGTATAGCACAGGCCATTAGCTCTTCTGATCTTTTTGTTAATTGGTGTAATCCATATTTACATTTTTCTTTCCCTGCACTTGAACAGCCGGTTCTTGTCAGAAGTTCAAGAGAAGTTTCCAAAAGATGCAGACCTTATTCTTGCATGCCAAAAAGGATTGAGGTAGTCTCCTGATTCTTTGATTGGACTTGAAGGAAACCTTTGTAAATAATATCGCTTATAATCTGAGATTGCAACTTGGTTCATAATGAATTGTTTGATTTTCCGCAACTCTTAATCATGATCTTCTGAGTTCCATGTAACTGCAATAAATTACACTGAATCCAGCAATAAGCAGTGGGTTAAAGTTATGAAAAAGCATCTTGCTGAGTCAAAAGATTGCACGCATTGTTATTTTGCATAAAACCTCTGGACTAATGTTATAATGAAAAAATTTACAAGAGTGTGACATTACTTTTTATTTGTATCGGACTATCAGTAAAAGAACCAAACCAATGGTATTATTACATACTTTATTATCCTGGCCGGGCTTCTTTCATCTGAACAACATTTTTGGAAGGTCTTTAGCTGCATGCGAGCTTCTCTACAATGCTGGTTACAAAAACATTTTCTGGGTCCAAGGGGGTCTAGAAACTGCTGAAGAAGAGGTATCCATGTTCTTGCTTTGTAGTTTCTGCATCCTCTCTTGTTACGTTTCCTGCTGTCTCTGGTTTCTCTGTAGTTATTCCAGTCAGTAAAATTATAATTTGGGCAATATCTATCTTTTTACTTGGAGCAGGATCTCGTCAGAGAAGGGCCTCAGCCTCTAAAATTTGCTGGGATTGGTGGGCTTTCAGAATTCCTTGGGTAATGGCTGATTTTAGTCCGCTAATTTGCAAGCAATCTAGTTCTCTACTTACAAATATTGTTGATTGACGTGTTACAGATAACTGTATGTTGCATAATCTCAGAAATGCCTGTGAATCAGATTCATTGTGATTACTTAAGAATGAGAGTTTATCTTTCAAAGAATTTACTTAAGAAAGACTGAATTTCAAAGAGCAAGACAAGATTCCAAATAAATATAATTTGATTTGAAACTGCCTGTTTCTGTTGTGAGTTTCAGTTGGACCGATCAACAAAGGGTGGTAGCTGCAAAAGAAGGTTGGGGTTATCGATTTGTCTACTCGGCCCGTCTGGTAATGTTTTACCTTTATGTTTTAGTTAACTGCTTTCCAGTTCAGTTCCATCTTAAATTTCCGTCCTTTTTGGCACAGGTTGCAGTCTTTCTCGCCGCTGATGCCCTGTTTATAGGCGCTCAGCAATTAGGTCGTTATATTCAGGAATTAAGGTCTCACTAAGTTCAGACATGAGAGATTAAGGTCTGGAGTTTTGGGTAGAGTAGAGATTTTTGAGTGATCATAATGTGGTGTGGAATTAATGATATGATTTGGAAGATCTGCTGTAATATAGATTCCGAACCAGAGTTTACCACCCGACCCAAAGTAGTTCATGAAGAAAGAACGATAGCATCATGTTTTTATTGTATGTAATTTTTTGGCGTTTGTGCTTCATAATATAATTTGCCTATGTTTCATCTCTTTCCAAATGATCATATAACAGTAACTATAATACCAACATTCATATTGTTTCTGTTTGCAATTTCCAATAGTCTTATAATACCAACATTCATATTATTTTTCTTTGAATGCAATGTGATGCATGAGATTTAATCGTTCGTCCTCAAAATTCGATACACATGCGATTCAATTTTCTGGCTTCGACTGATGGTGAAGAGTTTAACCATTTTTTGAAGGAGGAAGATGAGGAAGAGAAGGAAAGCAGCGAAGGAAATGGGATGAAATAACAACTCAACCACTCTACTCTCCATTTTTCTCACTCTCTACAAGCCTACAACAATAATATTGAGGTCGGCCGTTAACAAGGAGTGGCAATGTCCACTCAAACTTGCACACCAAATTTGCCAAGGCTATGTCACTGATCATTGTATATTGAGGTCGGCCGTTAACAAGGAGTGGCAATGTCCACTCAAACTTACACACCAAATTTGCCAAGGCTATGTCACTGATCATTGTCGCAAACAAAACTCCAGGGCACCCTCTTCTCCCTGCTCCAAATGGGGATCCCCACACTTGTGGGTCCCTTCCAATGGTCCATGCATTGTTTATCACTATGGTTCCCCCTTTGATGTGGTATCCCTTTAATTTCACGTCTTGCCTGCATTCTCTTGGGACTAGTAGTGGGATTGGTGGTGTAATCGCAATGTTTCCTTGATCACTGCCTTCAAGTAATGCATCTTCTCTAAATCATCCTCAATCACGTATTCTTTCTCCCCTGCTACTTCTTTCACCTCACCCTGTAATTTCTCCATAGCTTCTGGGTGACTCAAAAGCTCTGACATCGCCCACTCCAATACCGTGTCTCCTCCAAACATGTCCTGTAACGCAAAATCCAAACAAAAAGGTCTCAACTTTCATGTAATAGTGTACTAGTTGGTTGTTTCTTGTAGTACCTAAATTACCAGGATTAAAGCTTTTATGCTTTTCATCTCAAGGGGAAATCCGATGGAGTCCTGTCTCTGTATTGAAAGCAGCACGTCCACCAAGTCCCTGCTCTGCTCCTCGGGGTTGTAATTTGGATGGACATGATCTTGAATCACTCTGTCAATCAAATCATCAAGTTCTTTGGCTACCCTCTTTGCCTTGGCATCCATCCCACTGATCCCATCAATCCAACCCAGCCACGGAATCAAGTCTCTTACAATGAAACTCCCCAATAATTTCATAAATTGAGGAAGAAGATCCCGGAACTTATTCCTGCCATCTTCCCCCGCCACAGCCTCCCTAAAGCCACCCTGCAAATCACATCATTCGTCAGTCTAGAGAGTTCGTGGCTTAAATTCACCGACGCCGGATTCTGTCGGATGTTTTGGATCATCAATTTGACTTCCTCTTCTCTGACGGAGCGAAAGGAGTGAACCCTTTTGTTGCTCAAGAGATGAAGAACTGCAATGCTCTTCATCTGCCTTCAGTATTCGCCGTAAGGGGATGCGGCTATATCTCTGGAGTCGTAGAGAAGCTTGTCGCTTATGCTTGATTTGGGGCGGTCGGCGAAGATCAGGTCGTGGGTCTTCATGATTTCCTAAGCGATCTCGGCGGAAGAGACCACGATGGTGGGCTTGCTGCCGAGGTGAATCAGCAACAGAGGGCCATGGCGCCGGGCATAGGCTTGAAGAGTGATATGGGGGAGGGAACCCAGGTTCAGAAGGTGCCCGAAAATGGGGATTTTTGGCGGAGATGGGGGCGAGGCTGCGTCTGATATTGAAGAGTTTAGCCATTTTTGGAGGAGGAAGATGAGAAAGAGGACGAAAACAGTGAAGTAAAATGGATGAAATAGCAACTCAACGAAAGCAACACTACTCTCCATTTCTCTCTCACCAGAATTTAGGGTCTGCCGACAATGTGCGGAAGTGAAACACAAAGAACTAACAATCCGTGGTCGTTCCTATATCCAAGGTTCCTGTGGTTATAGTTCGTATAGCTGGCCTTTAGTGTGACATCTAGAGAGATTATCTTAGAGATATTATATACTTACTGTATTATCCCTTGTCATGGTAGAATCCCTGGTCGACCAGACGTAGCTGTCGTTAGTGAACCAATATAAATTTTGTGACGTTTCTGTGTTTTTTTTTTATTTTTTATTCTGTAGTTTACTGGAATTCGCTGAATAATTATGGAAGGAGAAGGGTTCGTAGTTAGTTATTTTGTTGTGAACGTAGTAGAAGGCGATATTTTTTCCAACAAATATTATTGTTATTATTTTGATAATAAAGGAACTAAAGAGTTAGCTCAAGAGTTGGTATTCAATTAAAAACACAAAGTCAAGGTGGGAAACGATAAATCTACGTTAAATTCTCACCAAAATCCATGATTTTCTTTGCAATTTTATGGGCTAGAATGTTGGATTCTCTTCTCACATATTGGATCGAAGTCAATCCTCTTACCGTTTTGAGTTGATTCACTTAACTTATTAAAATCAAAGTTCAATTTTATGAAACTTTTTCCCTTTTAACTTTTTATATATACATATTTTTAACAGAACACAGTGTCAAAGCTAAAAGCATTAACTTCCTTGCCAAGTTGAAAGGTAAAATTTGAACTTTTTAACTTATTATACATATCCTTAACAAAACACAATGTCAAAGCCATAGCAATAAAGAAACATATAGGTATAGTAATTAAAGTCAAAGCAAGTAGGCCTCTAGTAAGGAGTCGCTACTGCTACAAGTGAAAACTTTCTATGAATGGTTGTCCCAGACACCATTGTCATGTCTAGATTCTTACCATCCGCTTCACCTGGCAGCATCCACTCAAACTTATACACCACATTTGTAAAGGGTATCTCATTGGTTATTGTTGCAAACAAAATTTCAAGGTACCTCCTCCTCCCTGCTCCAAATGGGATTAACTCGAAATCATGGTCCTTGAAATCAATCCCACTGTCCATAAACCTTTCTGGTCGAAACTCCTCTGCGTCTGATCCCCACACTCGTGGGTCTCTCCCAATGGCCCAGAATTGATCATAACTCGCGTTACCCCTCTAACGTGGCACCCCTTTAATTTCACGTCTTGCCATGCTTCGCTCGGGATTGGTGGGTGCAAACGCAACATTTCTTTGATTACTTGCCCTCAAACAATGCATCTTCTCTAAATCACTAGGGGATGTCTCAGAAGTTTTACCCTGCAATTTCTTCATCACTTGTGGGTGTCTAAGAAGTTCTGACATCGCCCACTCCAATACCGTGTATGTAGTGTCGGTGCCAATTTATAGAGTCAAAACAAAAAGGTCTCAACTTTGAACTTTGAACTCTATCACACTTGGCTTGCTTACCAAGATCAAAGCTCTTACGCTTTTCATCTCAAGGGGAAACCCATCGAGTCTTCTATGTGTATAGAAAGCAACAAATCCAGCAAGTCGGCCTTGTGCTCGTCGGGATGAACATGATCTTGGATCACTCTGTTAAAGAAATCGTCAAGCTCTTTGGCGACTCTATTTGCTTGGTCTGATATTGAAGAGTTCAGCCATTTTTGGAGGAGGAAAAGGACGATGAAACCAGTTAAGCAAATTGGATGAAACAACAACCCAACAAGAGAAAGACTCCATTTCTTAATTTTCTGTGTCTGTCTCTCTACAATTTGCGAAAGTGTATGTTTTAAGGATTAAGAGAAGAATTCCAACAGGGAAAAACACTAGGAAGAACATCGTAATCATAAATGGGAAACAAAATCTGCCTAATATTTGTGCGTGTGCCTAACCGTGGCTGAAGATTATCCACATCTGTGTTTTTGTTTGGTTTAAATGTAGGTTTGCCCCTAATTTTCTTTCTCAAACGTTCGGTATATTTGGTGTGTCTACTTCGCCATACTGTTAAGGATATACCCCACAGTGAAAAGAAAAGAGAACTTACATGATTATCAATTGATTTTGAAATGTAACCCATAAATATTAATATGATATCAGAGTCCAAATAATTCAAACGAGGATCTAGCCAAGATTGATGAATCAACTCATTCTATTTATAAAAGGGAAACATACTATGCCCAAACAGTAGGACCTTATGGAAGAGAAAAGATAAAAATAGTAAATAACTTTAATAAATATGTGGGACCTACGTAATTCCAGAAAAATAATTTAGATAGAACGAGTTCAATAGTGTGATCATCTCAAATTTAATATCCCATACAATGTGTGGTGGCTACTTTATTGTTAGTTATTACTATTATCATCTGTTTTAATATCCTATCCTATTTAATTTGGGGTCCAAGCCTAAATTCCTCTCCTCCACACCACCAGAAAACTAATAAAGGATGTCAAAACAAAAATAATAATATAAAGCGACAAAATAATTACACTAACACCAAAGTAGTACAAATTTATCTCAATATGCATAGCTACGGGCGTTCTATTATTCAAGTACGCCATGCAAGTTGTTATCCGAATATAAATAATGTCTCACGTTGATTAGATTTATCCTACGAGATAGACCATTAAATAAATTTAAGATCTCTATTGTTAACCTATGAAAGTATTCTTTTTAATCCTCCCCAAATGGAAAATTTAGGGTAAAAGTTAACTTCAATTGAAGGAAAATTTTGAACTTTTTCCTTTTAACTTTGGTGACATACTTTCAACAAAACACGATGTCAAAACTAACACAATAAAGAAACATACACATATATGTATAAAATTTAAGGTTGGTCTAGTAACATTCCAATTTCTTGTTGTTGTTTCTTCGTTTTTAATGAAGAAAGTTGAATTGCATTGCCAACATCCATGAAATCAAGTATGATGAAACTTTTTTTAATGATTTGGAACAAATTGGAAATGGGAACAAGAAGTAAGAAACGTGTTTTCGATTGTTTCCAATTTTTATACAATTTGGAGAATGCTCCCAAAAAGGAGAAACAAAAATATAGTTAGTTGCAAATGTTTAGATTTCTTAAGAAAATTGGAAACGAGAAACACATAATATTAGCAAACGGGTCCTTAGATGCGTAGGTATTTCCTACTTACAATTATTAAAACAATGACAAATAGGAAAAATAAATTATCATGTGTATGTATAGATACTAGATAGTAAAGTTGAAATCCTCCTCTTCTCAATTACCACTTATTAATAAACACCTAAGTTTTATCATGTGTTTATATACATAGATAGATACTAGATATTAAAGTTGAAACGATGCTCTGCAACAATGATGTTGAGGTTGGCCTCTAGCAAGGAGTGGCCACTGCTACAAGTGGAAACCGTCTATGAATGGTTAATCCAGAGGCCATGGTCATGTCTAGACTTTTAGCATCTGTTCCACCTGGCAATGTCCACTCAAATTTACACACCGCATTTGCTAAGGCTATCTCACCAATTATTGTCGCAAACAAAACTCCAGGGCACCCTCTTCTCCCTGCTCCAAATGGGATCAACTCGAAATCATGGCCCTTGAAATCAATCCCACTATTTATAAACCTATTTGGTTGAAACTCCTCTGCGTCTGATCCCCACACTTGTGGATCTCTTCCAATAGCCCATGCATTGATCATCACTAGGGTCCCCCTTTTAATGTGGTACCCCTTTAATTTCACATCTTGTATGCATTCTCTCGGGACTAGTAGTGGGATCGGTGGGTGTAAACGCAACGTTTCTTTGATAACTGCCTTCAAGTAATGCATCTTCTCTAAATCATCCTCACTCACGTATTCTTTCTCCCCTGCTACTTCTTTCACCTCACTCTGCAATTTCTTCATCGCTTCTGGGTGTCTCAAAAGTTCTGACATTGTCCACTCCAACACCGTGTATATTGTGTCTGTACCTCCTGCAAACATGTCATGTATTCAAAATAGAAACAAAAATGCTTTAACTTTCATGTAATAGTCTGTTAAGAATCCTACAAAAAAGATAATAGATCTAACGATGATTTATAATATAAGTGAGCTACCCCTCTAATTATCTATTGATTTTGAGATGGAACCCCATAAATACTAAGCATCTGATCTAAAAAAGAGATCCGACCAAGTTAATAAGTAAAAAATAATCATGATATTGAAGAGACATGATAAAGATCCTACGAAAAGGAGGCTAATCCTCACATTATTCATTGATTTTGAGACTAACCCATGAATATTGAGATAGTCTACTAGCCAAGTTTCATCATGTATATTAAACTGTTACGCCAATTACCAAGATTAAAGCTTTTATGCTTTTCATCTCAAGGGGGGGAAAACCGATGGAATCTTGTCTCTGAATTGAAAGCAGCACATCCACCAAGTCCTGACTCTGCTCCTCGGGATTGTAATCTGCATGGACATGATCTTGAATCACTCTGTCAACGAAATCATCAAGTTCTTTGGCTACCTTCTTTGCCTTGGCATCCATCCCACTGATCCCATCAATCCAACCCAGCCACGGAACGAAGTCTCTAACACTGAAACTCCCCAACAATTTCACAAATTGGGGAAGAATATCCCGGAACTTATCTTCCCCTGCCACGGCCCCGTACTTCCTCCCTAAAGCCACCCTGCAAATCACATCATTCGTCAGTCTAGAGAATTCGTGGCTTAAATTCACCGACGCCGGATTCTGTCGGATGTTTTGGATCATCAGTTTGACTTCCTCTTCTCTGACGGAGCGAAAGGAGTGAACCCTTTTGTTGCTCAATAGATGAAGCACTGCAATGCTCTTCATCTGCCTCCAGTATTCGCCGCAAGGGGATGCGGCTATATCTCTGGAGTCGTAGAGAAGCTTGTCGCTTATGCTTGATTTGGGGCGGTCGGCGAAGATCAGATCGTGGGTCTTCATGATTTCTCGAGCCATCTCGGCGGAAGAGGCCACGATGGTGGGCTTGCTGCCGATGTGAAGGAGAAACAGAGGGCCATGGCGCCGGGCGTAGGCTTGGAGAGTGATGTGGGGAAGGGAACCCAGGTTCAGAAGGTGGCCGAAAATGGGGATTTTTGGCGGAGATGGGGGCGAGGATTGGTCTGAAATGGAAGATTTTAGCCATTTTTGGAGGAGGAAGACGAGGAAGAGGATGAAAGCTGTTGAGCAAATTGGATGAAATAGCAACTCAACAAGAGCAAGACTCTCCATTTCTCTCTCTCTCTCTCACTCTCACTGGACTTTCCAATTTGCGAAAGTGAAACTCTCGTATGTTAAAAAGGGGGAAAGAAAAAAGGAATTCGAATACGGAAAAACACCAGCAAGAAGAACAACTTCGCAACCATAAATGTGAAAGAAAACAAATATTATTGGCTAACATTCGTGTCCACCGTGGCTGAACATAATCCACATTTTTACATTCTCTGTATATTTAGTGTGTGTCTATACAAAAATTCAAAAGTTTTCAATTAGTCTGTGAAATTATGGGTTTTCTTTTTTTAAACTCAAGATTAGTTTTTGAATTTATGCACCATTCTCATCTATCTATTTGAGTTGCTGCGTCTCTCCTCTCTCTTTTGTAAAAAATTATTGGAGGAAGTCAACCGTAAAATAGTTGGCAATTTTACACTATTTAACTTTACGAGAGATGAACTATAGAAATACTTGGAATCTCTAATTATTAGAGGGCGTCAAAATTTTTGAATTTACATCCAATTGTCCAGAGTAATTATATTGTGGTACCTCGTTCAATCATTTTTCAATTTTATCGTCTATGAATCTATATCCACATATTATTTGAGGCCAAAAAGATTTTGCATCCCAAGTTATTTGAGAAGTGGGTGTGGCTGAAGATAATGGCTCTCTTTCTAGAATTTAGCCGCTAGATGGGAGTGGGAAAATCTCCAAGATATTATGATATGAATCGTGTCTCCTAATTCCCTTTTGGTCGAAGATGATCCATATATATTCATTTAGATCGGCAAAGTTGCCCAATTTCTAAATTTAATTCATGGGTATGTCCACCAACATGAACTTAAACCCTGTTTACTTCGTAGGAATGTGAATGAAGGGATGTGAATCAATTTTTTCATTCAGTATTTATCAAATTGTTGAAATGAGAATCAAAGGATGAGATCCATCCACTTTTTTCATTCTCATTCCCTAAAAAAGGGCAATCTCATTTCTCTCCTCCACCTTCATTAATCTCATTCTCATTCTTTATTACGTGTGTCCCACATATTTATTGCATTCATTTTTATCATTTCTCTCTCATGACTAATGAGATCCATCCTTTTTTATTTAATTATTTTATACTTTTTCATTTATACTACTAATAATTTTTCTTTTACTTTTAGTAAAAATTTATAACACTTTTATTAGTTAATGGGATATTAATATAAAATTTTTAATTTTTTAAATTAATTTTGTTATTATTAATTAATGTCAGATTTTCTAAAATATAATTGATTATTATTGATTATTATAATAATAAAATTTAATAACATTATCATTAAATATTATTATAATAAAATTTTATATTAATGATGATGGTTGTAATAAAATAGTATTTTAGTGGATGTAATTTTATTTTAATTATTTATTAATATTAATATTAAATAAATTGTTTTGGTAAAAAATATTTACTATCAATAATATAGTAATAAAATAAATTTTTATTTTAATAAAATAATTGATTTGATTCCGAATGATTTTTATTCTGGTTCATTTCCATTCTGATTCATATTAGGTAAATGAGGCCTTAATTCAATCATAATTGACATTTATATCTTATTGGTGAATGATATGATATATTTAATAGTTTATGTAATTTTTTTATTGGCACATAATTTGCAAAGCTAATGAAACTCAAAACGCACGTACAATCAAACCCAAAGACAATGTTGCCTTCTCTACAAAAGAACACTCAACTAGTAAGGAGTTGCGGTAGCTACAAGTGGAAACTTCCTATGAATTGTTAACGCAGACACCATCGTCATATCCAAATCCTCTGCGTTTGCTCCACTCGGCAATGTCCACTCGAATTTATGTACTAGATTTGCTAAAGCGATCTCATTAATTACCATTGCAAACACAACTCCAGGACACCCTCTTCTCCCTGCACCGAATGGGATTAACTCAAAATCATGGCCCTTGAAATCGATCGAACTGTTTAGAAATCGTTCTGGACGAAACTCCTCTGCTTCTTCCCACAGCTCCGGGTCTCTCCCAATGGCCCATGCATTGATTATCACTCGACTCCCAGCTTTGATATCATAGCCCCTTAATTTGATGTCTTGGGTCGATTCTCTAGGGACGAGAAGTGGGATCGGTGGGTGTAGTCGCAGCGTTTCTTTGATTACTGCCTTTAAATAATGCATCCTCTCTAAATCATCCTCACTTACACATGATTTCTCACGATCCCCTACTGTTTCTCTAACCTCGGTTTGCAGTTTCTTCATTGCTTCTGGGTGTCTCAAAAGTTGCGACATTGCCCACTCCAACACTGTATACGTCGTGTCTGTACCTGCTGCAAACATGTCCTGTAACCCAAAATTCTCGTAAAGTTAAAAACTTTGTTATGTACTGTTGATAAGGAAAGCGAAGGGCGAGGTTGTTTTACCAAGATCAAAGCTTTGATGCTGTCCATTTCAAGGGGGAAACCAATTGAGTCTTGTTTCTGTATGGAAAGCAGAATATCCACCAGATCCTTGTGCTTATCGACACTAATTTCCCCCGTTTCTACATGATCTTCAATCACTCTGTTTAAGAAAGCATCGATTTCGTTTGCTACTCTCTCTGCTTTGGCGTCCAATCCACTAATTCCATCGATCCAACCCAGCCACGGGATGAAATCTCTTCCACTGAAACTCCCCAGTAATTCCCCAAATTCCAGCAGAAGACATCGAAATTTCTTCCCATCTTCTCCAACCCCATATTTTCTCCCCAACGCCACTCTGCAAACTATGTCATTTGTGAGTTCAGAGAATATTTGGGTCAAATTCACCGAGATTGGACTCTGTTGGATCTTGTGAATCATGAATTTGACCTCTTCTTCTCTGACAGAGCGAAATGACTGGACCCTTATGTTGCTCAAGAGATGAACCACGCCAATAGTCTTCATCTGCCTCCAGTACTCGCCGTAAGGGGATGCGGCGATGTCTCTGGCGCCGTAGAGAATCTTTTGGCTAATGCAGGATTTGGGTCGGTTGGAAAAGACCAGGTCGTGGGTTTTCATGACATCGCGGGCCAATTCGGCTGAGGAGACGACGGCGGTGGGCCTGCTGCCGAGGTGGAGGAGAAACAGAGGGCCATGGTGGCGAGCGTAGCTTTGGAGTGTGATGTGGGGATGCAAACCCAGATTCAGAAGGTGTCCGAAAATGGGAATTTTTGGTGGAGATGGAAGTGAATTTGAATTTGAATTTGGGAACCATTTTTGAAGGAGGAAGAGGAGGAAGATGATGAAACCAGTGAAGCACGTAATTGGACTACATAGCAACCAAAGAAGAAGAGACCCCATCTCTCTCTGTCTCTCAAATTTAGCATACGCTATTTATAAAGGTTTTTCTTTTAGTACAATAATCCGAGGATACGGGATCGAACCTCCTGCCCCATGAGTGAGTCTCGTCTTTCTCTTCTGCATGTCTTTAAGTTTTGAAAAATCCAAATATGGCGACAGAGAAATATGGACACGAGCATAATCTTAACTTGAGAAGGAATATATGTCAATTATCGTTAAAAAATGTTACAACTCTGACACATAAAAAGAAAACCATTAAAATAATTGCCCCTCAACCCATCCGAAATGTTAGGTTACAGAACCACACATTCGTACAAATATAATTGTATTAATCTTTTTTATGAATAATTGCATAAAATATTGAATGTTTAGGTGGTAATTCGATGATCCCATTAAAATTTTTAGAGCTTCTTATTCTTTGTCTTTTAAACACTAACATTTATATCTAACATCTTAAAAGTTAGAAGAGGATCATTAACTTATTATTTTGCACAAATGATACTTTATCAAGGAAAAATTGAACAAACTACTCCTAGGAATTCCAATCACACTCCTAAATTTTCAATTTGATCTAATCACTCTTATAAACTTACAAAATTGTTGAAATAAAATAAAACCATTAGTGATAGAATGAAAATGGTACAAATCATATATACTTAAACTATAAGAATCAGTAGAATCAAACCTTGAACTATAAATTAAAATTGTTATATTTTACGCGAAAAGATTCTAAAAGGATAAGATGTGTGTTAAGAGTCATATCCTATTGACCAATCCTTATCTACTAAAATGTATTTAATTGTTGTGTTTGATGAGTGACTTTATGAGAATTCATCGGTTTTATAGAAGTGATGTGAGAACTAATCAAATTAATCTTGGAATATCTCTAGAGACAATGGTGAAACAACATATTATATTATCTCTAGAGACAATGGTGAAACAACATATTATATTTCGCTGAATGGTACCTATTACTGTGTATATTTTATATAACACTATATATAGTTTTTTTTTTTTGAGTTAAACGCATTATATAATTTTGTGTCCATTACTTCTATAAACTATGGACTATTCAATTTTGTAAAATTTAATAACATATAATTTTTTATTTTCTTATAAAGTTTCATGTGAGCGAAGACCCTGTCTTGAAAATTTTAATATTGGAAGTCCACTTTATCTGACCATTTCATATGATTTAAAAAAAAAACTTTTGGGTGCTTTGATGTGCTTTTTTAAAAACAATAATGTAGATTATGATATGGTCAAAGATGAGTTTGTATTTGTCTTTAAGATAACCATATGGTTTTATAATCTTTAAAAAGATATATGGAATCAATTTTCAACTAAACCATATAATAAAATCATTGAAAAATATGACAAGCAGAAGAGTTCAAGAGAGATAAGACAAAATTGAAAGAGAAAATTCTCTCCAAAACGTGTAACCCCGTCTCCATTAATTAAATGAAGTGAAATCTATATTTTCTCAAATTTCAAATTGTTAATGTTTGTCTCATTTGCATAAAAAATTATTGTTAAATATATTAAGGAAGAGATGTACGTTTATAGCGTTTTTATGCATAGGTCATTGGATTTTTCCAAATATAAAATGACGGGGAATTTTTTAAGTCCCATTTGATTAAAAATATCTTCCCATTTTCATTTTTTTTTAATATTCTCCACTAATAATTTTTTCTTTATTTTATTTTCTTATTTTTAAATCTAATTTCAAAATTAGCCAAAATTTAATTTAAAATGTTAAATATATCGTCAAGTCTTTGAAATTTGGGATATTGATTGAATTGATCCACAAAATGATTTGTTCAAATAACCAATCCATTTAAAATTGTTTTTTCTAATCTATTTTATTATTTTAATTAGTTAAAAAAGAATTGAAATTATATTTATGCCCTTGTGATAAATTAGGTGATGTTTTGTTTTGTTTCTATTTCTTCCAACTTTATATATATATTTTTAACTCTCCTTAAAATTTCTTGAGAACTTTATATATATATATATATATATATATTTTAACTTTCTTTAAAATTTTTTGAGCTTTTGTTTATAACAACACATCATTCTTTCAGGTAGATATCGAATTCGGATTTCAATCCATATTCCATAAATCTGGACCCGGCATAAATGTCGCCTAAAATTCAAAAATCTCACTATACTTAAAATAGATAATGCATTCCTTGGCTTCATAGGCATCCTACTATTCTGCTATACTTAAATCTTGGGCTTGAATCCCGATGAAATTGCATAATCTCGGTTGGGATTTATGTAATCTTGGCCCGCATAAATCTCGGACTTGAATCTCGATGAAATTGCATAACATCGGTTGGGATACATTTATTATTTTTTAATTTGGGTTTGTTGAAATTAAATGGACATAAATCACATACCAATAATCTTGTTTATGGTTATATATTATAAATGAGTGGCCAAAACTCTGATTGCTTGATGAAAACTCAAACAAATTTTACCCGAAAATTGGCATTTGCCTTATTTCTCGGGCATGAATTCGCCCGGGAAATAAAGCAAAGGCCAAAATAAGAGGCTTAAACTCAAGCAAGACTTTTGTCTTATTTCTCGGACATGATCTCACTCCAGAAAGTTTCTCGATAAATTATCCAAGGGGCGAGTTCGAGGAGAACTCGCCCGAGTTATGAAATTCGTCCGAAAACATTGTTTCACGGGCGAGTTTCCATAACTTGGGTTGTTTTCTAAGTAACGTTTTCAATATATATATATGCTTTTGTATATCATGTTAATAATATATATTTTGGCCTGTTGGTCATTCTGCTTATCTCCACCCCCGTAACTAATGGACTTAGAAAGAGGGAAAAAATAATGCAATTAAAATTGAAATTGAATGGGTTAAGATTCTGTGATGACCCTCTACTAAGAATTAATTTTCTATGCATTTCTTTGACAACCAAATGTAATAGAGGCGGTTACTCCGTAAAATTAGTACACTCGCACATATATATATAAAAAAATTGAATAAAAGAGATCAACTACATTTCAAAATATTATTGTTTTTTTATTAACAACTATTCTATGTCTAATATATATCTCACCTTACTCTATTAGATAACCTTAACAAACCGTACCTTAAAATTCAACCAAGCTCTCCAAAATGGGAAAAAAAGGTGCGGTAGAATGATTATTTTAACATTAAAAAAATGTGATTTGTTCATAAGAGATAATATTTTCGAATATCACATCATCATTTTTATTTTTATCATTATTTTCTAGATATTTGATTTTAAAATTGTAAGATATTGAGGGTACAATTGAAGGTTTTCAAAATCGGTTGAAATTTTAATATGAAATAAGTTGTAAATGGTACATGAGCCCCCAGCTACCAAAGCGAGCATAACTCAACGGTAATTAGCATATATCTTCAATTAAGTGTTATAGAAAATAAAATAATTCATGATATATAAGAGATAACAACTATCGTGGTATGCAAAATCAGACATTTATTTTGTAACATAAATAGAATGCATATTGAATTTATGTTCAAGAGGTTTGTCAAACGAGAATAGCTTACAATAATAATAATAATAATAATACAAAAGATTTTATTAAATTAAAAAAAATGGACTTAGGTGAGAATATTGAAATTTACAAGAAGATATACCATTAATTATAATTTTTTTTACCAAAGCGAGCATAGTTTTAATTGTCACATTTCTCTAACTATGAGATTGTGGCTTTGATCCCTCCGTACTAAAAATGAAAAAAAAAACTATAAATTTGTTGGATTACTAATTATTAATATTTTCATTAAGTACTCAAAAAAATTGTTTTATTAGAAAAATAAAAGGCAAGTTATTTAAATTTTCAATGTTAAAATGGGCTTTAGAACTAGCAGCCCATACTCGGCTATCCTGTCAAAGGTGTATTCGGCAATTTGGGTTTGGTCAAATGTGCTTTTCTTTTGTTTCATTAACCATTGAAACTTGAAATTTAACAAAGTTTAACTAGTCTTTTAAGTTTTCAATTTTGATTTTCTTTTAAATGGTAATTTTGGTTATATTAAAAATTTGTTATTATTACCACATGTGTTATTAATAGGATTCAATTGGAGCCGCAAGATAAATAGAATACACATGCTTGTCACACACTTATGTTAAATGTAATGTAAATTAGGGTACTTTTCTTTTATTGACTTTTAAATTTCTAAAATCTAAAGGACTTGAGTTAGATAGACCGATAGCCTTCAAAATAATTGAGAGATTGCACTAGCCTTAAGGACTTTCTACCATGGGCTCTGTCCTATAGGCTTGGCCTTGTCCTGGATTTGTGCCCACAAATTTGATTTGGTGGTGGATTGGAGGGGTTCGTATTCGAGTGCTTGGTCTTTTGGATCATTTTTATGTCCAAGGTTGATTTCTTGGAATTTTTTATAATTTGTTCGTAAATTGTAAATCTTAGTTAGGTTAGCTAGATATAATATTGGTGTATAGGACAGAATTTTGATTTCAAATGTATTTAGCTGTCTATCTCCACCAAATTCTATGACTTACTCACTCTAAGCCGCTTAGGTTAATTGTTCTAAATAATCCAAATTAATGTATCGTCTTAACATTTAAATAAAAAGGTTTCTAGAAACAAAATCAAAAGTATATTTTTCTTTAAAAAAGGTATAAAGTATATAAGCATATAATTAAGACTTTTTTTAAGTTAAAAAATTAAATAGACATAATCTATCAAATTCAATAACTAATTTGATAATCTAACCAAATTAAGTCTAGTCCACAATGTATCCAAGTAATCGGACATTTGCGTATATTATATTCACTCGATTTCCTATCACATTTGTTGAATTAAAAAAAATCTAAACATAACTCAATAATTAAGGTATCAATAACACTCCTCATTTCTCATTTCTTATAAGCGGAAGGCCTCCGTCTCACACTCACAATAGTAACGTGATATTTTTAAAATAAAACAATAATTAAATAAAATTTAAAAATAAACTAGCCACAAACACAAACATGAATAGCAGGGAAACTCCATAGTACCGGAGGCGAGATGGGAAATGTGGTGCCCTGATGATTATGGATCAAAAAACGACACCGCTGCGCTAAAGGAGTGGTTCGGCATTTTAAAATTGTAGTAGGGAGAAAATAGGAATTTCACCAAGTAACCCTAGGCCCAGCCACGCATTTTTGGAGCAGTAGCACAGAAACTCCATGATACCGAAGGTAAGCGACGTTACTGATACAAAGAGCTGTGGTGATGGCAGAAATGGATAGAACGCCCCCATTTGAGGCCCTCTTTTGTCTTCCCATTTCTACAAGATAACACTCTTCTCTCCTCACTTCCCAAGTCCCAAATCCATTCTCTGCCCTCCATTGCTCCCTCTCTCAGCTTTCTCGCTCAACCATGGCGGCTATTTCCTTAGCTTCGGCTTCTACCTCCACTAAGCTCGTTTTCCCACATGCCTCCCCCTCCCCCTCTTCGCCGCCGGCTTCTCTCTTCGCCAAACCCTCCTCAATACCCAAACTCTCCTCCTCTTTCTTGAACCCATCTTCAATTCGTCCTTTAACCTTCTCCTCGGGCTCTTCCGCGACCGTGGCCCGTCCCCGCTCCTTCACAATCCGAGCCGCCCGTGGCAAATTCGAGCGGAAGAAACCCCATGTCAATATCGGCACAATCGGGCACGTCGACCATGGCAAAACCACGCTCACCGCCGCCTTGACCATGGCTCTCAGCAAAGCCCCAAAGAAGTACGACGAAATTGACGCCGCCCCCGAAGAACGAGCCCGAGGTATTACAATCAACACCGCCACAGTCGAGTACGAGACCGAGAGCCGGCATTACGCCCACGTCGATTGCCCTGGCCACGCTGACTACGTCAAGAACATGATTACTGGTGCTGCTCAAATGGACGGCGCTATTTTGGTGGTTTCGGGTGCCGACGGCCCAATGCCACAGACCAAGGAGCATATTCTGTTGGCCAAGCAAGTGGGTGTCCCCAATATGGTGGTGTTTCTCAACAAGAAGGATCAAGTTGATGACGAGGAGCTTCTGCAGCTTGTGGAATTGGAGATGAGGGAATTGCTTTCGTCTTATGAATTCCCAGGTGATGATGTGCCAATTATTGCTGGTTCTGCTTTGTTAGCTTTGGAAGCTCTAATGGCTAACCAAAGTATTGCTAGAGGTGAAAACGAATGGGTGGACAAAATTTTTGAACTTATGGATGCTGTAGATAGCTATATACCAATACCCGAAAGACAAACTGATCTTCCATTTTTGCTAGCTGTTGAAGATGTGTTTTCTATTACTGGTCGTGGTACTGTGGCTACAGGCCGTGTTGAAAGGGGTACCATTAGGGTTGGGGATACAGTGGATATTGTGGGATTGAGGGAAACTAGAAACACCACAGTAACAGGGGTGGAAATGTTTCAGAAGATTCTTGATGAGGCTTTGGCTGGGGATAATGTAGGATTGTTGCTTAGAGGTGTTCAGAAGGCTGATATTCAAAGAGGGATGGTTTTATCCAAGCCTGGCACCATCACCCCACACACCAAGTTTCTAGCAGTTGTGTATGTGTTGAAGAAGGAAGAGGGTGGTAGACATTCGCCGTTTTTCGCCGGTTACAGACCGCAATTTTACATGAGGACGACGGATGTCACCGGTAAGGTGACTTCGATTATGAACGACAAGGATGAGGAGTCGAAAATGGTTATGCCGGGAGACCGAGTGAAAATGGTTGTGGAACTGATTATGCCGGTGGCTTGTGAACAAGGAATGAGGTTTGCCATCAGAGAAGGTGGGAAGACTGTGGGAGCTGGTGTAATTCAATCAATAATCGAGTGAGTGATAGGAAGAACAAGAAACAACTTGATCCCGGAAACCAATTGAAATGCTCCTTACTCCTTTTTAAGTTAGGCTAAATTTGAACCAACATCAATGACTTGTTTTCTTCATTTTGTGCAACTTTCTGGATTCAATGTCATATATTTGTAGTTTTGTTGTCCTCTTGTTGGTTGGCTCGGACATCACATGTCACAGCGTGGCTGGATAATGTTTTTATGATGGTATATTTGCAGATACCTTTTTTCCCCTCTCTTATGCTGCTAAGTTTTGTCTGAGGTTTTTCAATGAAGAATCTGCCTTGTTGCACTCTACGATTCCAAATCACCAATCTATATTCTATTCTGAGACGATTTCTCTCGTGCCAAGTCGGGTTAGGACGTGTCTGAATCCTCAATTTTTGTGTGTCTGCTTGACTGTAAATAATAAACCGAGTTCAGTGATGTAAATGGTAGCTAGCAATGTACTAAAATGATCTGTTGTTGGCCATTGTTTATTGTTTTCACTCACATGGCTTTAAGATAAGCTGCAGATTCAGCTTCGTTTGCAACTTGTAGGAACCACCAGCATCTGGTAACTCTTGTTTCTTTTGATATTATGTTGAAGTTGTTCAAGTAAAATCAATTTAGTTTGAGAGGAAGCATTGGCTCTGTTTTCATTTTTCAGAAGCTATAATCTATCAGTTGGTCTGGATTCAATGAATTACAGTTGACAGTTTGGCCATGTATTGCAAATCCAGATGTTCATTACGAGTTTCTGAAGATACTCTGATCTGCGAGATTGATGTTTATGTTACTGTTTATCATTCATTTTGCTATTTTCTCTTGTTTCAAAGCTTTAGCATTTTTTTTATAATTTTAGTGGAGTAAATGATTTGTGTTGGAAATAAGATAAATCTTTTAAAATGATACATCAGGATTCAGATTCTACCTATTTTCTCACCCATTTAGATTCTTAAGACATATATCTTCGATTAAACAAAATGTTGTTTGACATGGGTTTCCCAAGAATGAACCCAATGGGCCTAGAAAATTAGCAATAGAAGATGGATTCTCAAAATATGGCCGATTTTATAGCGAACATTGATTGATTTTAGTTTTTTTTTCAATTATACTTAAATCTATAAGTAATTTTTTATAAAAATAATTTGTAACTTATGAATTTAATAACATCGCAGTAAAATTGAGAAAATTTTGGGTGTGGGAAATAGTGCAAGCAAGAGAATTTGAATAAACTGGGAAAAATATGTGGTTGTCTGAAAATGCAAGCTTAGGCTTTTTGCAGAACCTACCTTCCTCTCAACCTCTCTGCTTTCCATTGAATCCCTCCTTTTCCACACCCCCTTTTTCTCTTCTTTATTATAATTATACTTTAAATTTTCTTTTATATATCCACTATTATCTCGATTCTCGCCAACTGTAACTCTATAATAGCCAATCCGAGCACATAGCCTTAATGGATAAAAGCTTTCACATGATTCGATATTCCACCCTGCAATTATAGAACTCAAACAATTTAACTCCATAAAATTTATATATATCTATCGAGAGGACTAATAGAATTTTAATATCTCATAATAATTTGAGATCTTTTAAGCTCTAACTCGTTACAATAATTCAATTACATGTATCATATTTAAGAGAAATTTCAAGGTGTATTATTGTAAAATTTGATATGTGATGTATTATTACGTATGAAATGATTTATTGGTGTGTGGATTCAGTATCCACTCCAAGTGAAGTAGGTAGGTCCAGTTACATGATTATGTTTTTGGCCAAAAACATCCTCTTTACACACTTGAATTCAACAGTAGAGTGTGACCAGTTACCAAATTAGGCTGAATGGATCATAATTAATGATGAACATGAACTGCCCCTTTTGTTTTTCTTTTTGGGGTTCTCTAAAACTAGTTCTTCAAGAATATAATCCACACAGATTATAAATAAATAGCCTCAATCAATACATCTTACAAAACTATTTTTTCTTTGCTTTTCCCATCTGTCATAAGAGGGAATGATTAAAACGCAGCACGAACAGAAACGAATAGTCAAGTCAACTGATCAGGCTTTTGCTTTGTGATGATTAAAAAGAAAAAGAGAATCCATTAATTAGGCAGAAAAATTAGAAGAAAAATGAGTGATGATCATATAATTCATTTATCTACTGTTACGTTATTGTTGTTTCTGCCTACCCTAACCTACCAAAACCCTTTCCACAATTTGAAGTCTGAACCTACAAATTTTGGATCTTGTCCCTAAATTTCAACTGGGTCTAACCAAAAAGCAGGCTAGAGATGAAAATTTTAGATTTGCAGGTGAAAACTGTTCTGTTGAGAGGAATCCATGGTATATAAAAGAGTGTGGAGAGTTTTTGAGTGAAATTAAAAGTAAAGTCAAAACGGATCATCTTTATACTGTTATCCTCGACAAAAACAATAAGGAGTAGCATAAAAAATGAGACATAATTTGCAATAAATATTATTACAGCGCTTGAAAAGAAAAAGGAAGAGAGAATTAGATAGATTAAGAGTGTCGGACCAGGGCGCTTGATTCCCCTAAGGCACTGGATGATGAGCTCCGGCCGGCTACGATAATAGTCCGCCGCTGCCGCCGCCAACCGCCTCAAAATTCTTAAAACGGGGGCGTTTTGAACCACCCATTATCAACCACAAGAAGAAGAAGAATAAGAAGAAGAAGAAGAAGAAAGTGGCCAGCTCCATACAAAGGGCTGCATTTTGCGCATGCATATTGGGGTTTTGGCTTTAAGGGCACATCTCCTCTTTTTAAGGGCAAAGGGGTGGGGTGGGGTGCCCTAAATAAAATTTCCAAGTTTCAATTTTTAAGGCTTCATTTTTTTTTTTCTTTGTTTCCCTTTTCTCTTTTTGTCGGTTCTATATCAAAATGTTGTTCTCTCCATACTTTTCTTCTCCCCTTTCAATTCAATCTCCCATACTTTTCTCTTCCAATTGAATTTACTCTCCAACTACTTTTTTCTCTATTATATATTCTTCACATTTTGAAGGGATGAGAGATAGATTGTACCTCGACTCTAGAAAATAATGTTTTACTGTCAATTTAACAATTACTTGTTTGAAATCAACCTGCCATGAATTCTTAATTAATATATCTTGTGACTTGAAAGACATGATCCACTATTTTTTATTATATAGGAATGAAGATGCTCTTGACTCGACATCGCTTGTTCTGTTCCACTCGAGCTCTCATTTTTTAGGGTTTTGATGTAAATAGTACATGATTGAGCTCGAGGAGAAATTATTGATTCATTTATCAAGGGTAGAGATCTAGGTTTAGTGTCAATCAATAAATTGAAACAACTTCATAAGTATATGTTCGATATAGAAATCGAAAGGATAACTAGTTAAGATATCTACATCTGATTAATACAGTGTAAGTTCGAATTTTCACTTAAAAAAAGCTTTCAAAAAGATTGATTAGAGAGAGAATGAGTGAATTAAGTTGAAAGTTTCTAATTAAAATATGTATTGGAATTTTGTAAATTTATAATTATATTGACATGAAAATGGTACCATAATAATGAGTTGATTATTTCGTGAACATATATATGCCTTTGTGAAAAGATAATAAAATCATTATTTCAAAATCAATCTTGGGTTTTTGGATTCATATGGGCAGTTCATTAATTTAAGTTATTTAACTTTCCATTATCATGATGAGAAAAGAGCTCCCTTTATTAACATTTTGAAATTGATTAAAGGAAAATAGGAAAAAGTGAGGGGGGATTTTCGAGTAGGATTTTTTGTTGTCTCCTCTAAAATCTAGGGTTTATCATCAGAATCTAGTCTGTTCTAAATCCAACGGCCAGTACTGTGTGTTTGGTGGCTCAAAGTCCACAAATGGCTTAGAGTTCAGACACCCAATTGGCGCTTGGCCTATGAAAAGAGGACACGTAGTATGGCTGTCACGCATGGAGGGTAACTGTAGCATAGGGCACTTTTTGGAAAAAAAAATCAAAAAAATTTATTAGACGGTCGAAACTTTGCGTTGAAGCCAATGGAGGTGGAGCCTGTTGCTGACACATGTCCTACCGTGCCGGCCACCTTCTTCCCACTCACTCGTCCATATTAACTTTAAATATTATTTTGATCCAATTTTTGTATTTTCTTTTTCATTATTTTAGAATTTGTATTTTTCAATTTTTATTCATTTAGTTACTTTCACAATGTGGGTATTTATTTTTGTATTTTTAACCCTCCTTTCATTCTATTTTTGTTCGTTTCAAAATATTCGTTTTGATTGCTGTAATTTTAAAAATTACTCAGTTTCGTCTGTTCGTTTTCATTTTATTTCATTTCTTTCCATCATAATTTTAGCATGACAATCACTTACTCAATAAATTTTGTTAGAATGCAGTCATAAATTTGAATTAAGTGTTTTTGTTTATGTCCATTTCTGATTTTCTTGAAAGTGCATGTGAGGTGGACGTGATCGAGTTTTACATAGCGATATATGTGAGGAAAGACATGTCGAAACAAAACCAATACTTTGACTCTAAAGTTAGTAAAAATCTGATCCATACCTCTCCAAACGAGGAATTATATTGCATATCTTTGTATGAAAATGTGTTGCTATTTATATTGGATTTGAAGATGGACTGTATCGGTCTAGTTTATTAGACCGTTACCCAAGTTGGTTAGGTTGTTGCAGCCAACTCGTATATGATAAGTTGGGAGTAAGTCTTCGCATAGTCAGTGGAGTTGTGCCATAAAACAACGCTCTTGATCGAGTTTAAAACGTCAATCATATCTATTTGGCTCCTAAAATATCAGATGAATGTCACGTGAAATGACTTTCTATAACACCCCACGTGATAGGTCGTATTTTGTCCTCCAACAATTTTTATTGTGCTAAAAATTTGTAAAAAAATTACCAAATTGATCCCTTTTTAAAATATAGAGATCATAAAACAAATATTTCGAAAGTAAAAGAACTAAAAACAATGAAAGTTGAAAGTACGATCTAAAATTTATTTCACGATCTAAAACTTATTTCACCTTTCATTTTCTAATGATCACCACTAAATTATGTTCTTGTTGACTATGCGATGCCTCTTTTTTAGTACAACATATGTGAATGAAGATATATGTCAATTATTGTCGAAGTATGCTCGCTTTTGCTGCAATGTTATTCGGTTATTCATGGTCTCCCGTCTTCCTTCATTTATTTGTAACATTGTACATTTATACCATATTAGATAATGTTTTGTCAAATAATATATCAGGTTTTTTTTTTCACAATAAGAATAATTGATATTTTATGAACAAAGAGTATATGAAATTAGATTTCGTAAATTACGACACTCTTAGTACTTTTTTTTAAGTTTATCCTGTTGTCTATTTTTTTTCTAACTTATAATATTATTTTGGTTCATTTTGGTCTCTACATTTTTTATTTTAGTTCAGTTTAATTCATATACTTTTTAAGAAATTCATTTTGGTCATTATACTTTTAAAAAATTACTATTTCGATCCCTTAATTTTATTTTTAATCTCTTTTTTCTATCACAATTTCAACACTACACTATACTCAAATATATTTATTGAAATATAACAATAACTTTATATTAAAGGATTTTCGTTGTATGTATAATTTGTGTTAAATTTATTTTGCAAATAGGGATTAAAATTGTCATCTTTTAAAATACAGGAACCAAAACGAACATTTTAAAAATACAATGACTAAAAAGAAAGAAAGTAGAAAATATATGGACCAAAATGAACATTTTAAAAATGAGAGGACCAAAATAAACTAAAATTAAAAGTATAGAGAACAAAATAATATCTTTAACTTTTTTTTTCTATTTATTATTTATCAAATCGTGTGAAACTAAATAACAATTATCTAATAACATGCTATAGACTTTTAAGTTTGGCACAAAGTCTTCTATTATACCCAATGGGTTAGTCTTCAATCTCACAAGCCAAAAGTTCAACATTTGCTCATGATAAGTTAGAAGAGTGGGTAGCTTTGTGTTATCTAGCATAGAGATTGTTGGAGGATAAAATATGGCCGGATAAAATATGGCCAACCACGTGAAAGAAGAATAACAGGTCTTCTCACGTAATCTATAGATAATACCTTGAAGACCAACAGTGACTGAACTATAAGTTCAATACGAGTAAAAGAAAATAGTTCGGTCACTAATAACTTTAAAAGAACTCTAGAGGTTCGAGTTAAGGTATCTGAGTCTGTAACCATATGTAATTTGTAATATGGTAATTTTGTCAAATGTATCGAGATATTAAATTCACTAGATTCTGCTTATAAATACAGATATCATTTCTGATATTAGAATTAGCTCATCTTCAAACTATATCTAGTATTATCACTGACTTGAGCGTCAAACTGATTTTCGTTCCCATATCTCACTCCTTTTTATCAGGTGGATTGATCATTCTACATCAATAAAGGTAGCTAGATGAATGAATCGACATCCTATGGAAATGAGAAGGTCCTAGGACTATGTGCACATAAAATTAAAATGAAAATCTTTACCAAATGAAATTGTGAAACCCGACCCGACCCGCCAGCCCTTCCGCATAAGGCTTAAACCCTCTAAAAACCTATGCTCGGAGTTATTTTCTTTCTTCTTCAACGTCGTGTGGCGTTTCCCTGAGGCAACATGACGAGAAGAACCGCGATTCTGACGTCTCTCAGACTAGCAAACTCGTTCCTGTCAGCTCAGATTTCATCGACTCGGTCGCTATATCCCCAGGTGACTCGATTTTCACCCACTTCTGTTTCTCATCGATCCCATTTTCTCGATTTCAAAAGTACTCATCCATTGCTGTTTTTCTCGTCCAAGCCCCATTCGCTTCTCCAGTTTGTTTTGGCCAACGATTGGTCACAAGATTTAGAAAACGAATTAGAGACTTTGAACCCTACCCTGACACACGAAACTGTCGTCTATGTTTTGAAAAGACTAGATAAAGAACCCCAAAAAGCCTCGGGTTTCTTCAATTGGGCCTGCGGGAAAAATGGGTTTACCCAAAGTTCTTCGATTTATAGCATTTTGCTTAGGATTTTTGTTCAAAATGAGTCGATGAAGCAGTTTTGGATCACATTAAGGGTAATGAAAGAACGGGGATTTTACCTGGATGAGGAAACATATTTGACCATGTTGGGAATCTTAAGGAGGGCAAAGAAGGCCGCAGATGCCACGGCTTTGACCCATTTTTACAATCGGATGCTGCAAGAAAATGCCATGGATAGTGTGGTGCAGAAGGTGGTTAACATTGTTTTAGGGTCAGAGTGGAGTAGCGATGTTGCTGAAAACCTTGAAGGGCTTGGCATTGTATTATCGGATAACTTTGTAATTAGAGCGTTGAAGGAACTTCGAAATTTTCCACTGAAAGCCTTGAGCTTTTTCCATTGGGTTGGTTGTAGACTGGATTTTGATCACAACACAGTTACATACAATGCAATTGCCAGGGTTCTTGGACGGGATGACTCGATCGAGGCATTTTGGGGTGTGGTTGACGAAATGAAGAATGCTGGTCACGAGATCGATATTGACACTTACATAAAGATATCGAGGCAGTTTCAGAGGAGCAAGATGATGGGTGAAGCTGTCAAGCTTTATGAGCTTATGATGGATGGGCCATACCGACCCTCATTGCAGGATTGCAGCGTGCTTTTGCGGAGTATATCTGCCAGTGATAATCCAGATTTGAGCTTGGTATTTAGAGTGGCCAAGAAATATGAGGCAACAGGGTACAGTCTCTCCAAAGCCATTTACGATGGAATCCATAGGTCGTTGACAAGTGCAGGAAAGTTCGATGAAGCGGAGAATATTGTGAAGTCGATGAGAAATGCAGGGTATGAGCCTGACAATGTTACATACAGCCAACTGGTATTTGGACTTTGCAAGGCTAGGAGACTTGAGGAAGCCTGTAAGCTGCTGGATGAAATGGAAGCAGAAGGATGCATTCCTGATATCAAGACTTGGACCATTTTAATTCAAGGACACTGTACTACCAATGAAGTTGATAAGGCATTAGTTTGTTTTGCAAAGATGATAGAGAGGAACTGCGATCCAGACGCCGATCTTTTGGATGTCTTGATTGATGGTTTCCTTGGCCAGAGAAAGCTAGATGGTGCGTACCAGTTGCTGATTGAGTTGGTGAATAAGGCTCATTTGAGGCCATGGCAGGCGACATACAAACAGCTAATCGAAAAGCTTCTAGAAGTAAGGAAGCTTGAGGAAGCAATTACCCTCCTTCGTTTAATGAAGAAACAAAACTACCCGCCTTTTTCGGAACCATTTGTTCTATATATCTCCAAGTTTGGTACAGTGGAGGACGCTGCTGACTTTTTGAAGGTTCTGAGCTCAAAAGAATATCCTTCCGTGTCTGCCTACCTTCATGTTTTTAATTCGTTTTTCAATGAAGGCAGATGTTCTGAGGCCAAAGATCTTCTCTTCAAATGCCCACATCACATCAGAAAGCATAGTGAAGTCTGTAAGCTCTTTGGATCTGCAGAAAGCAAAAGCACTGATGCTACTAAATCTTCCTCCAAACCATTGGAAGTTGGAACTTAATCATCACATAGTACAAAAGATTAACAACACATCAGATTTAGTTTCTTATGGCTGTGGATCTAGTTGTTTAAGTCATGGGATTCAATTAGGCCATGCATTTTCTGAATTCTCTGATATGGCTGCTTTGATTTGTGAAAAACCAGTGGCCCTGTAGTTGTTGTGGAGGAAAAGAGGTTTCCTCATGCCATGGCCTTCACCCTTTTGATTCTTCAAATCAGTTCGATTCATTGGCAAATACACTCATCATAATTATCTGCCTGTTAAAGTATCTAATTTTGCACAACAACGAATAGCCAGTCTGGTCTTCATTCTTCCTTCCATCTTCCTTCGGAGTCTGTACTTGTGTTTACATTCTCCATTTGTGTTGCCATTTGCCATCATCTTCTTTCAGATTCATATTTGATGCAGAGAACTTGCGTAGCAAATGAACTTGTTGTGCCATGAAAACTTACTGAACCGCTTTCGATTCATCTAAACTTCAGTCTGCAAACATTTCAAATAGTTTGTTAGCTTGAGAGGGTTTAGCAATCACTGTACAATCAAATCATTACAGGACTCATAATATCGTAAGCTGGATACAAAAAGCTGGAGCTCCCATTTGAATTTGTACTGCTTGTATCCACAATTCCTGACGCTTATATTAAGCATTAAATTGCACAATTGTATCAAAAAATTATAAGAAATGTGAGGCCTTTGGTGTTGTGTGTCATGATTCCAAAAGTTGGAAGTTGGGTCGTGATTTTTGATCGAGTAAATGTAGATCTGAAAACACATCATAAATTTAGCTATGCTTATGAATAGGAGGATTTTCTCTCCTTTGGCTAAGGTTTGCCACTTATTCATGACCATTTTCTTTCTTTCTTTCTGTTTATGAACAGAAGCATTTTCAAAATAGGATAGGGAGTAGTATTTACACTGGCTTGAAACGAACTATTCGTATATTATCAAATTTAGGATCTTCCAAGCTCCAGTCTCCACTCCAATGGCGTCGGCACTGGCTTGCTTTCCGGCGAACTCTGTAACTACCATAACCCATATCTCCCAATTCCCAGAAAATCCCAAAACTTTGATTCTACAGCAATGCAAAACTCCCAAAGATCTCCACCAAGTCCACGCGCACCTCGTCAAAACTCGCCGTCTTCTCGACCCCACCATTACGGAAGCGGTTCTCGAGTCCGCGGCTTTACTCCTTCCCAACACCATAGATTACGCCCTTTCGATTTTCAATCATATCGACAGACCCGAATCGTCGGCTTACAATGTTATGATCAGGGGCCTTTCCTTCAAGCAATCGCCTCATAATGCCTTCCTTCTGTTCAAGAAAATGCATGAAAACTCGGTAGAACACGACGGATTCACTTTCTCTTGTGTCTTGAAGGCATGCTCCAGAATGAGAGCGCTGAGGGAAGGCGAACAGGTCCACGCGCAGATTTTGAAATCTGGGCGCAAGCCAAATGAGTTTGTGGAGAACACCTTGATCCATATGTACGCGAATTGCGGGGAGGTTGGGATTGCACGTCGGGTGTTTGATGGAATGTCTGAACGAGGCGTAATTGCGTGGAATTCAATGTTGTCTGGTTATACGAAGAATGGGATTTGGCATGAGGTCGTGAAACTTTTTAAAAGAATGCTGGAGTTGCATATTGAATTTGATGATGTTACAATGATCAGCGTGCTGATGGCTTGTGGAAGATTGGCTGACCTAGAATTGGGTGAGTTGATTGGTGAGTATATAGTGTCAAAAGGGCTAACAGGAAACCGTAGTTTAACAACTTCGCTGATTGATATGTATGCTAAATGTGGTCGAGTTGATACTGCTTGGAAGTTGTTCGACAAAATGCATAAAAGAGATGTCGTTGCATGGAGTGCAATGATATCAGGCTATGCTCAAGCCGACCGCTGTAAAGAAGCTCTTAATCTGTTCCATGAGATGCAGAAGGCAAAAGTGGATCCGAACGAGGTAACAATGGTCAGTGTACTTTATTCATGCGCCATGCTGGGAGCATACGAAACCGGTAAGTGGGTTCATTTCTACATCAAAAAGAAGAAGATGAAGCTCACTGTTACTCTTGGAACTCAGCTGATAGATTTCTATGCTAAATGCGGGTATACAGATAGCTCAGTTGAAGTTTTCAGGGAAATGCCTATCAGAAATGTGTTTACATGGACAGCATTAATTCAGGGCCTTGCCAATAATGGAGAGGGGAAACTGGCTCTCGACTTCTTCTCTTTGATGCGAGAGAACAATGTAAAGCCAAATGATGTAACTTTCATTGGTGTTCTTTCTGCTTGTAGCCATGCTTGTCTGGTCGATCAGGGTCGTCATCTTTTCAATAGCATGGGAAGAGATTTTGATATTGAGCCAAGGATTGAGCATTACGGTTGCATGGTTGATATTCTTGGGCGAGCTGGGTTACTTGAAGAAGCCTATCAGTTCATAGATAACATGCCCATCCCACCCAATGCTGTTGTCTGGAGGACACTTTTGGCTTCCTGCAGAGCTCATAAAAATGTAGAAATGGCAGAAAAATCATTGGAACACATAACTCAATTGGAGCCTGCTCATAGTGGAGATTACATTCTTTTATCAAATACTTATGCTTTTGCTGGTAGGGTTGAGGATGCACTGAGGGTAAGATCTCTGATAAAAGAGAAGGAGATTAAGAAGACACCAGGTTGTAGTTTGATTGAGCTTGATGGTGTAGTACATGAGTTTTTTTCTGAAGATGGACAGCATACTCACTCTAAGGAAATACACAATGCATTAGACGAAATGATGAAACGGATCAGATTACTTGGATACGTGCCCAACATAGAGGATGCTAGACTAGAGGCTGAGGAAGACAGTAAGGAAACTTCAGTGTCGCATCATAGTGAAAAGCTAGCCATTGCTTATGGTCTTATTCGAACACCTCCTCGAACCATCATTAGAATTTCAAAGAATTTAAGGATGTGCAGGGACTGTCACAATGCAACAAAAGTTATATCGCGGGTCTTTGATAGAACGATCATTGTTAGGGATAGGAATCGTTTTCATCATTTCAAAGACGGTCTTTGCTCCTGCAATGACTATTGGTGAGACCGATGGTTTGTTGTTTGAGAGAATTTGGAGGCAAGTCTCTTCTGATCACTTGTGATTGTTGTTTCGATGAATAATCTGCACAAGAACAACAATAGGGACTATCATGTTGATGTTTACTGAGCCCAATAATAGGCTACTAATTTGTTTATATATCTGCAATCTTACACATATCTTATTAGATCATGGATATTGAAAGTATAAATAAAAGGGAGAAAAGAAAAGAAAAATCTTACATATTATATATGTAGATAATGGAGCAGCATTAATTCAGCATGTGGAATTTATTGATCCTTTACTGGTAGCAATGATTTGAAGTGGAATCTTCAAAATATTACATCCAAGCATGAGGATGATCTTCCATTCTATTTGTACCATGATATGATGTAAGGCTTAGGCTGTGTTACTAAATAACATAACTAAAAGTAAAACCACCTACACATTGATACATGGTGGGGAAGCATAATTAGTTAGATACAAAACAGGTTATTCCTCTGCCTAATCTGCACTTAGCTTCTGTTGCTTTTTCTTCCACCATTCTAGAGCTTAGTAACAGTCATTGGAGCAGAAGAAACAACCTCTGGGCTTATTTTCCATTTTTGCCTTTGGGGTGTCCCCTGAATCATCACGGACTGCCATCAGCGAGCTTGTTCCAGGAGACTCGGGAGGAAACACCGCATTCTCAGAAGTGAAAACTCGGTAAGGAATCACGGGCTCGGGGGGTGATATGGTGTAAAGGTAATTGAGTAACATGTGGATAATTTGGGTGAAATTTGGACGAGCATTTGCATCCTCCTGCCAGCACGATGTTAGAACATCGGCTAGTTCCTCCGGGAGATTCTCCGCGCTAGGCCTCACATTCTGAAACGACCGAAAATCCATCGATCAGAGTGACGACATGGTGGCAAATAGATGTTCATAAGAAGGAATTGGTTACCTTAAAAGCAGCTGCATATGCTGCCTGAAGATTAGACATGCCTTCAAATGGCAACTTGTTATGTAGCAGTTCCCATAACACAATGGCAAAGCTATAGGCATCCACTTTATGGTTGTAATGTTTCTTCTCCCCCTGCCTCAGTGTCACGGTGCTGTACAACTGACATCATATAACAATATGCAATTAAGCTACTTTGAAACATTCTTCTCAAGTAGCAACCAGAATGCATACAACCAAACCATATTTCCTAAAACAAGCACCTCTGGAGCCATCCAACGGTACGTCCCCGTCTCTGCAGTCATCATCTCCGTCAATGACTCTTCTCTTGCCAAACCAAAATCAGCTAATTTTACTGTTTTGTGATCTGCAGTCAACAATAGGTTCTCTGCCAAAACATTAAAACAGATTTCAGGCTCAACACATTAATCATCCTTGGATGATGATAGAAGAAGATGGAGGCCTTGAGCATGCCTTTCATGCCAAAAATCTTTTCACGTCACTTATTGAAGTGGTTTGGCGACTAAAAGCAAGTGATGGACAAACTAGCCAATTACCTCGAGTTCTCGGTCTCCTAAGGACGCGGAGGTAGAACTCGAGAAAACATCATATCCTTGTAAGGTCAAGTTCTTGGTAAGGAAAGCAATGAATTCAAGCAAGCAAGTAGGCGAAGGGCATCGGCCTAGGGGTGAAACTTAAAATTAAAAAACCGACCACCATGATTGAAACTGACCAAGTCGATATTTTGAATGTACAAATGCTTTACTAAGCTCCAACATCTGCCTAAAAGTTACTTGATCTTTATCTTGAAATTAAGAAAGTAACCAACGGCGATGCACTCTACAGTGATTTTAAGTTCTACCAAAATTATTACAAATGCAATAATTACTTGAAAACGTTTGGTAACAGAGCATTTGGAACGGCAGGAATAATCTGGTGGATGGAAAAAGTGTACCAGGTTTCAGATCGCGGTGAATGATCCCATGAGAGTGCAGGCATTCCATAGCACGAGCAATGTCGAGTGCAAAACCAACTGCCACGTGTGTGTCCAAGCACCGTGGACGCATATTCAGCAGGTACTTTCGTAAGGTCCCTCCTAATAAAAGCTCGGTTACTATCACCATTACAGGCTCCTTGCAGGCACCAATGAACTGTTGATACACAAGGATCCAACATTATGAATCTTAAATCATTCATGGCATACTTCAAAAACATTGTTAATGAACATAATTTGTAAGTAAAATAATACAGAAGATGTAGGATCGAAACAAAATCTCAGTAGATTGGGATGGAACCAAACCTTGACAAGATTTTTATGTTGAACTTTAGACAACATTGCAACCTCTCGAGCAAACCGAGCTTCTTTCTTTGCAATCTCGTCAGTTGTTTCCCCTTTATGAACAATTTTGATAGCCACAGTCTGGTTCTTATATCTGAATGGAATCAGTGAAATAAAGCGTAAGCGCAAGATAAAACTAGTAAACATAGCACACTGCAAACAAAATTGAAGCACATTGAGAACAAAAACTGGTGATTCATCAGTTAAACATAGCAAACTGCGAGGCTATACTTTGATCCCCACAGAACTCTGGGATTCCAAATACAAAGGACAACTGAATCAACAGCTAGAAATAACTCATTCAGTTTATGAAAATGCAGAACCCATGTAGAAATTCTGATTAAATACGAAAAGAATTTCTAGATCTCGAGATATTAGAGTTGCCAACCAAATTGGAAGAATCATCAAAGCAAAATTGGGAGAAAATCAAAACCCCAGAAACCAGTAAAAATCTCCAAAGAGTTCATACTTGCCCTCGTAAACTTTGGCATGAGCTCCCTCTCCAATTCTAGGTCCGACGAAGAGATGTTTGGGATCAATCAGCCATTTCGCTTCCAATCTGAACTCATCCGTAGCAGAGTAAAATCTACTCCCAGCTTCCATGTTTCTACAGAAGTCAATCACAGAAGTCTAGCAATTCAGTATGCATTATCACTAAAAGAGAGAGGGAATGAATCAAAATGTTCAGTAATCTTCAAGTGGATAAGCTCAAATGAAAAGGGGAAATAATAGAATACATGATTGAGAGCTTCGATTGTACTTTGTGCTGCCTACAAGAACACCTCAAAAACAGGGCCAGAAATCAATCGAAAAGTTGGATGACCGATGTGTCGTGGAGGAGGGAAAAGGGAGAAGTTCCTCATATTCTTCAACACCCACAAAGCCGCAGAGGGATTGCTTAAAAAATCATGGGGAAAAAAGGAGAAAAATCCCCAAAAAGGGAAGCAAGTAGAAGGGGAGAACCAATCGGAAAGCCCCCGAAAGTTGAGAATCAGAGAGCATTAATTTTATGCCCCATAATGGAGCTCAAACTGAAATTGGGCTGATAGGTTTTTGAGTATATTTAATCGCGGTGAACACATAACCCTCGATCTGCAGACACAATCAGATGAAATGGGTACTGGAGAGCGAGAGAGAGAGAGAGAAAGAGGGGTTTATGAAAAGGGAAATAAATTTAGAGAAAAAAAAAAGAGTAATAAAGAGTGTGGGAGCCGTAAACTAATGAAGAGCACATGGAAACTGATCTTTTGAACGTGGAGACAAAGCCACTGCATAGGGAATTGCCTGGCCCTGGACTACCTCTTCCCCGTTCGTGTGTTTCACTTCAATTAAAGCCTTAAAACTAAAGGCAAAACTTTTATGGGGGATTGCAAAATTAATCATTTGCCAATTCCCCATTTCAAACCCATCATTTTAACACATCTAATTCATCTTATCCTCGAGATTATGTTGACCCTTTTCTCATTTCGATTGGATCCCTCGAGTTTTGAGTCAAACTATTTATTTCCTTTTCAAATCTGGCTGTTTCAGTCCAAATTGGTCCAAATATCATAAAAATATCGACTTTTTTTTTTGTTTAGGAGGGTCTGATTCTTGTAAATTCACGAGAAGAAGACTGCATTAGGAATATGGGATGCCCAATCAAGTGGGTCCTGTTGGTTAAACCAACTATTTATTATTTGTTGTTATCGCCACTCATTCACACTTTGCTATTTTTAGACCTTGTTTTACATCGTACAACTCAACCTTCTTTTTTTTTTTTTAACGATTCTGTAACACAAAAAATCCAATCTTCATGGTATTTGAAAATTTTCAAAATTTAAATGCATTTCTATAAAAAGATTATAGGCTTTTAGATGAGTGCTTCCGCTGTCTAGCTCATGTTGACTACCTCGTTGAATCGTTCTTTGTATTGTATTCATGATGGTATTACTATATTTCTTTTATAGATTTTAATTCAGATATTTTTCCTTCCATTTATAATCATAATTGTCGAAAACAAAATTAAAACCAGATCGATAACTCTTTTTATACTTTTTCTACTCTAGTTTATAAATATCATTCTCACTCTGTATTACTTACTTTGTTATCTATTTTTTAAAATGTTTTAAAGTATCTAACTCAAAATTAAAAAAAAAAACTAACAAACTAGTCTTTTAAAACTTTGTTTTTATTTTTTAAGTTTGGCTAAAGTAAAAATAAAAAAAAAATCACTTCAATTGGCATGGCATAAAATTGCAACAAATAATGAAAAAGATAAATTTTCCAATATTGCAGTACATATAACATTTTTAGGAATAAATTAATTTTTAAATCGAAAATTTGAAGTTTGAACCAAACGTTGAAATTTGCAATAAGGAAAGCAGTAAAAAGAAAATTTTTTTTTTTTTTTTGGAAAATAACATTGAAATGGTCATATGAAAAAAAAACACATCCAATCATTTCTCACAACAGCGACTTCCTTTTTGTTGGAAATGTGTTATCAAGCCTGTGGTCCATTCACCAACACTCCTCACATAGAAAAATTAAAATTAAACAGAATCTCATCCACATATTTGCTTCATGTTATTAAACCTAAAAAATAATTTAAATAACTTTATTAGTATTCCAATTACGTCTTTGTCTATCTCTCATTACGTATCTAAATTTTAATTATCGTTCTCATCAACTTATGTGATTATCACGGATATAAAAATAAACATACGTCATTAGCTTTAACCATTAAATGTTGCTATGATATATTGATTAGACTTATCATTGATATTATTATGATGTAGTACAAAATTAGATAACATAACATGATAAAACAAAGAGGTAATTCTATAAATAGTATAAAATAAATATTTATTTCGAAAGATAGCATAAAGTTTAAAATTTTACCTAACTAGACTAATCCAATCAAGATCTAATTTAAATATAAGGTTTAAAATTTTACCTAACTAGACTAATTCAATCTAGATCTAACTTAACTTAAATGTAATGTAAAGTATATTGAAAAAAGTTACGTCTATGCTATATTAAAAAATAAGTGATTTTTTTAAAATAAATATTAATTTTTGTTGTTATTTAATAATTGATAGGATGGAAATGATAGTAGAATATATATATTTTTTTGGAATATTTGATTTGAAAATGAATCATCGCCTATTAATCTAATTAATAAGCTTCCATCAACATTAATTAAGCAATAATACTAACAATAGACTTTTAATCCGATTTTAATTTCTATTGTTAGTATTTTTTTTTTCTCAAAAAAAATACTAACAATAGAAATTAGAATCGGATTAAAAGTTGGAGAATGTAAACAACGAACTAAATAAATTTATGGACTAAATTTAGAGTTTAACCTAAATATAAATAACGTGTTAATAATTTTACACAAACAAAGTAATTGACATTTCTTTTTAACCAAAAAAAAAAACAGATTTTTTCAGCCAATTTCGTGGGGGAAAAAATTCCGATGAGCTTCGGAGTGATTTATGAGATTAACCGAAAACAGGAAGTTGATCGGTCTCCGTCGAGCGAACGACGGCGACGAAGCTGCAGAGGGCGGCGAAGGCGACGGCGGCGAGGCCTCTTTCTTTGACAACGACGCCGGCCAAGTAGCTGGCGACGTCGGCGGTGATCTCTCTCCCCTGTTTGACGAGAACCCGGCGCCGGTTTCCGGCGAATACTAAAAGCACCAACACAGTGATCCAGGCGAGGACGGTGGCTCTGGCGGCCACCAGTGCGGCTCCGGCGAGCACCAAAAAGCCGACAATGGGAACCCATCGCCCCATCAAATCACATCGGAAAATGACGATACAGAGACCTGAAAAAAGCAAGAGCAAAATCGCCGACAAACAAAACGTCGCCGTCGTGGGTCTCGACATTCTTCTGCTGAATTACTTGAGAAAGAAGAATCAGAGTCAGAGTATGTGATTTTTATGCAACTTTCCCATTTTATTAATTTGATTTGATTGCTAAAATTATTTCAATTTTGTTTAAAGATTGGTGTTTGAGAAGGGAATTGGCAGCCATGTGCGGCACATGGGAAGCTGCTCAACATCATTATGATTTTTGGCCTATGGGATCAAATAATTCTATTACTCTTCTTCAACTGTCATATTTCATATTATATTGGGACCAAAATTTTGAAATCCTTGCTTAAATTTTAGTATTCTATATGAAAAATATTCTCTTTGTTAAATTAAAAAAAAAAATTACCGGTTTAGACCTCTAAATTTTTTTCAAAGTTATAACAAATCTTTCTATCTAATAGGCCATGCATTTTTCAAGCTATTTATCATTAACTTATCTAAAATCAACTATAGTCATGTAGTTTAATAAGTTTGACTAATAAAATATGCTCGGAGATTCGAACCTTAAATTATATAGTCGCCATACCAGGCATACCATATAAATGCATGCGAATAATGTTGGAGATTTATTTGACATAACATATAAAGTCCATATTATAGAGATTGAATACACTGACTTTTTTAAAAAAGTATCGTTTTGTCCCAAGGTTTGTTTGAAGCACTAAAATAAACCAAAAATTTTAAAGGTAATTGTTGTCTAAATTTCATGGAAATATGGATAGAATAGATACTTCTGTAAAAGTTAGAAAATTTAAAAAATCATAAAAAGTATTTCAATTAACATTAATGTTATGTACATAATAATGACATTTTGTCGATATTTGGACGGATATTTATGACCCTAAACTCATAACAATTAGCTGAAAACTCAAATCAAATACCAATAGAATATTTTTCTCTGAAATTTGTTTGAAGTAGAATTATACAATTTTAAAGATCAAACTTATTTTATCCTCTTAGAATTGTAAGATTGGGTTGGTTTTAGTTTTAATAAATGAAATGAATGATTTTGCAAGAGAAATAAAAGTTAACTATTATTATTTTTGGTTGAACGAATAATAAAGAGTTGGGAGTTGATAATTAATGACATTTCATTAAAAGAAGTCAACTGCCAATTACACACTAACTTCCAACCTTCCGCATGTGCCCATATAATTTTAATTCTTCTTCTTTTTGCTGAGAATTTTCTGACTCATAACTTTTAACTTTTAACTTAATAGATTATAATATTTTAAATTAGCCATTTGTAGAAGGCAAAATAAGCATACATTATGAGGGCAAAACGGGACTAGATGATAATTAAAATGCAACTGCTCAAGATATGCGATAATAATTAATATAGCATTGGTCCATCCACCATTTAATTTAAAAATCAAACGGGGTTGCAAGGATTTGTTTAATTAATTAATTAATTTATTTATTTATTTATTGTAAAAGGGTTGGAGCATAGGCATACATCATTCGTTCCTTCGCTTTCCTTGCCTGATAAAAGAAGAAAATTAAACTATGAATAAAATGGAGAAAAATAAGGAAAAGGGTAGAATAGGAAGTCGGGAAATATAAATTACCTGGTCGTCCCAGTTTGTGCGGAAGGTAATGAACAGGAGGAGCACGGACTGTAAACAACTTCCACATGTTATTCCCATCCATAGCCCCTGCAAATTCACTTTCTTATTATTCCTAACACAAAATTTTGTGAATCAAAATCAAAGTAGGTTGGGTAATTAATTATTAATTAAAGTGGCTTTTTGTGAAAAGTTCACAACATGCAATTTTGATGGTCGTTCCTATTTTTTTTATTCCATTAATTCACTCTTTCGTGTCCATTATTATATTAATTTGTCATCTGATATTAATTTTTTAAAGAAAGAAAAAGTGATAATTGATGTGAAATTTTCTTTATTCACAAATGGAGGGTAGTTGGGAGTGAGTGGAGGCTAATAAATTGTTTAATTTGTTGATGCTCAAAATTTCACTTCCAAAATTTACCAGTAGCTTAGTATTTTCCTTCCAATCCAAGGCCAATAGATTATCTTCTAATAAAATCTAAGTAAAATCCTAAGGTTATCTGGATGTCTTATTTTCGAATTTAGAAGTCGAAAATATGAATGGTACAACAAAAATACTTGCATCTTGATACTGACTAATAACACCCTGGATGATTAAGGGAAATGCAAAAACAAAATAATAAGCTGTTAATGTGGCCAGTATTTTTGTATCAAGTACCTTCCCTCCAAAATGGAAGACAAAAGTGAAGATTATAGCACAAGGCAACCCAACAAGGTAATAGGCTCCAAGATTCACCCATGCCCCTATCTTCTGCCATCCACATCCTCTTGCAGTCCCTGCAAATCAAATCAAATCAAATCAAACTTAAATTTCTTTCGATTACGAGAGTGACAGTCATAATCGAAGAACTACCCGAAAGGACGCCTTGGACTGCGTCCATGAAGTTGGAAACGGCGAGAACTGGCATTATGAGACTCAAATATGAGATCACTTCCTGTTCGTTTGTGAAGAGATAACCCCATATGTTTCTTAGTGAAATTAACAAAACCCCTAATGCAATCCCCTCGGCCACTCCCAACACCACCACCACCCTCACTGCCATCGCCGCTGCCTTCGCCTTCCCCGCCCCCAGTTCATTCGACACTCGAGTACTGCTACCAACAAATCCCTTAAAACACACCATGACCACACATTAATTTCAACTCTCAATTCACACAACTCTCTTAACTCTTACCTCACTGCACTTCCAAATCCGTAGGCTATTCTGAACACCAATGAACTTGTGCTTATGCTGCACCCAAAACCAAAACCAACTTTTAAAAAGAATTGAAAGCAGCGGGGAGAGGAGATGGAAAGTTGGAAACTCAAACCTGATTGACATCATTGACGTTTCCAGCTGTGGATTGGGAAGAACCCCCGACATCAGAACCAAGAACTCGTAAGACCAGAACTCCAAGCTGGTACAGTACGAGTACAACATTGAATCCTCTCTTTCCAATTTATAAAACAAAACAAGGTCACAGTTAGTTACTGACCAGACCATCAAAGAAGAAGGAACTGCCAAACCCAAGAAGCCAACAAGATTGTTGATTCCATCTTTGGAGAAGCCAGTCCAAGTCTTGTGACACTCGGGGGAGAAGTTAATATAGGACCCCAAAATGAGGACATTGATCCAGTAAGTAAGAGCAGTGGAGAAAGCAGCCCCCTTGATGCCAAACCCACATCCGAAAACAAGGCCCCAACACACCACAAGATGGATCAAGCTGGAGGCTGCAGTGGCCACAAGCAGTGGGGAAGTTAAGTGTTGGGCCTGCAAGAATCGGAGTTGGCACTGGAGAAGGCCGTAGGGGATGATGCTGGGGATCAGCCACTGGGCGTAGATCCCAGCCTGCTCTGAAATCAAAGGGTCCTGTTTCAGAAGGGTGAAGATTTGGGGGATGGAGGCCCACAGAAGGGCGATGGGGATGCACAGAATGGAAAGAACCACCATGCCTCTCTGCATGTGGATGCCAAGCATGTGGTATTGTTTTGCTCCGTATGCTTGTCCACAAAGTGTTTCCAATGCACTCCCCATTCCTAGCTACAAAATTTGCCAAAATATTTAAGAGCTTGGAAAATCAAGTACTTAAGATAAACATTTTGGTTTGCAATGGCATGTATAGTTAGTTACCAAGAGACTGAAGCCAGTGACTCCAGCGAAAGATAATGCCATGGAAGCACCAGAGAGGGGGAGCTCCCCAAGATGGCCAATGAACATAATGGAGATCAGCTGCAAACTATACTGCAAAAAGCTCACCACAACCAGAGGACCCGCCAGAGTGAGCTGCTTCTTCACCTCCCCCACCACCTCCAAATCCCTCTGCGGCTCACCCAACAGCAAATGGGCTTCAAGATTATTACTTTCAAACTTCATGGCGTCGCCATCTCCATCCATCGCTCTCTCTCTGTCTGCAACAGAAACAGCAACAGCGATCGGTGTAGATTTGCTAAAGAACACAAGACGATAAATAACAAGTCAATCCCGAGGCGTTGCCACTTGACAATCCATCAGGGTGGCTGCCAGCTTCAATTAATACACAAATTTGGGCACGTGAATCACTCACAGGATTAGTTTAGTGATCAACAGTAAACCATCTCACCATCTGTATTGTATTAGTTATTTTTCAAAGGGTAGAGTGGGGACAAACCCTTCATTTGTTTGACCTTAAAGAGAATTTTCGGGGGAAAAGATTCTCAGTTGTATTGTAATTTGTAATTTGCATGCTAGGTGAAGCTTGTTGGCGGGACAACGCACAGCCAGAAGAAAAAAAGGCTGCATTTTTTGGTTTGCTGGCAGTCCCAACTTCAAAACAGAGACTGGAATTGAAGCCACGCCCACACCTCTCCTTTAAACACAACCCGACAATTGTGACCACACTTCAATAAAGGCTTCTAATCACTCACATTTTACAGCTACTACGAACCCAAAGGAGTGAAAATCTTCGACCCAGGGGACACCAACGCAGCTAAAATATAATGGTGACTGGTGAGTGACACATTACCAGCCCCTCTTTCTCTTTCTGCATTATTGATCCTTCTAAAATTACTTTTTCTTTTTTTTTTTGGAAAGGTCAGAGTACGATCTGCTATCGATAACAAGATCTGGGTAATGATTCAATCCGCGTATTTCCTATAATTTATTCTGATACGTGATCTCTTCTCTACTTTCCTCAAAAGTCAATTTTTGTTCATACCCGACTAAGTAAACTACAAATAAACAATACATGAAGAATCTATCAAAAGATATCAAAATAAATACTCTCTACCTCTTCTTTCTCTATCATTTATATATAAAAAAAGATCAAAGTGGCCCACGCTCTAGCAACGATGAAAACGCTGGCTTAGAAGTGAACTGTTCTTTCTGAAAAAAATGATCATATATTACTTCAAAGAGAGAATCTGCAGAAAAATTAGAAGTTTCTTTCTTACCATTCATCTAGTCAAAAAGGAAAATTTTGATCTAAAAAAGTATATATTAGAGTGAAAGTGAAAGAGATATTCAGATCAAGCTAGATGGGAAAACATGCTTATTAGAAGGAGAAATGTACAATTGGGCCCATAGATATGACCCAGGGAAAATTGTATAACAACAGAACCATTTTCCCTGACTCTTCAATTGCTGTAGACTTGCAGTATATAAACGCACAATTGCAGAATGCAGACTCATCCAACCTTCAAACTTAAAACAAAATTTTCTTATAATTTCGGTTTGTTTATCAGTTCTCATGACACTACAAAGAATCCAGTGAACCTGATCGAAGCATATCTCATCAAGGACCCAAAATCAGCGTGGGGGAAGGAAGCAACAAAAATTGGTGAGAGAGCTGCATCAGATTATAGCTGCTGATCAAGACAAGGGTCTCTTGGACTTCTTGGAGAAGTAACCAAACCAGACACGGTCTCTGTAACCCCAGAAACGTAAGTCTTCAACCAAGAGGTGCTTCGTGTCAGCCATCCAGTCTGTCCCTGTTGTTCTTCCATTTCAAGAGTTCTCTTTCTATCTTCCTCCTCGAGGATTTCAAACCACCTCTTGGACATGAATGCCCTCACAGCATCTGGTCCTTTGTTTACGACTTCCGTTGGCGGAATTATAAGAGGATTTTGCTCCAAGTTTAGTTTCTTTAAATTCTCGAGATGGCCAAATGTATCAGGTAGAGCATGAATCTGGTTATTGCTAAGATCGAGTTCCCTAAGGCTGGTTAAGTCACCAAAGGTATTAGGAAGTTCAGTAAGGTCAGTAAAATTACTGGCTAGGTTGAGAAACTCAAGTTGTGTCAATTTCCCAATTGCCTGAGGAAGGCCATGAAGCTCGTTGAAATGAGCATCCAGGTAACGCAAAGAACTCATACCACAAACAGAAGTGGGAAGTGACCGTATCTTGTTTAATTGGATTGCAAGCTTCTGCAAATTCACCAGTTCAAGGCCAATATTTGTTGGCAAGTACGTTAGACTGTTGAAGCTTACATCTAACTCCACCAAAGACCTACGCATTTAAGACACAAAAAATACAAGTCCTCAAATTCGCAGCACAAGATCCTCCATTAATGCATGTTAAAATATCTCTGAATAAATTCATGTGAGACTGTCGATACTGGATAGTCGTGAAGAAAATGCTAGGAATATGGTATTTTCATGAATTAGTAAAATCTTGTACCTGCAATTGCATATTGTGTCAGGAAGGGAATGCAACTTGTTCGCAGAGACATTCAGGAGTTTCAGATTTTGCAATAAGCCAATCGAGTCGGGCAATGACTCAAGAAGATTGGATGAGGCATTCAGCTCCTCAAGATTTTCTAAGCCAGATATTGAGTCCGGGATGACCTGAAGTTGTAAATGAAAGTGAAATATATCAAAAATAATTAAAGTGACAAATCATACCAGTAAATATTCGGTCGTCTTAAATTTTCGATTAAGCCAACTGTAATATCCAAGTCCAATAACGACAGATATGTGACAAGACCACATGCTAATCATAACAAGAACAGTTGAGAAGAGTAATATTCCAAAGCAAAAATAGCCCAAACCATAAATTTAAGAAGCAAACCAATAATTCAAATACACTCCCTTCACATATTTCAGATCTCCATCATGAGATGACAACGATGAATAATAAAACAAAGAAATAGTTCATCTTTTTTCTGTCCCGAAATAAGCAACCACAGTGTTTGGATTTCTTCCCATTTTCCAGCCTTATTTCAGCAACTTCCAGCAAAGAAATTTGTCAAAAATCCAGTAAGCTTCTTGAGCATGATTTTTCAACAAAAAACCTTAGTTCTTACTTACCATTGTCCATTAGATCCGATTCATCTTGCCTTAAACCCATATTCTAGGGCAGTGCAGATTCCGGCACTATCCGGTCTCCATTTTTTTTACAAAATTTTGCTCAAAATACCCTATAATTAAAGGACTATGAGAAGGAGGAAAGAAAATCTTGATCCTTTACATCCTAAGGTAAATTTTCATTTAATGCCCTTCTTTTTTTTTTTTAATATCGGTGAGTGTCCATGCCAGCATACGTGCACGTCGACTAATCTCACGGAAAACCACATGATCCTACTACATTTGGTTGCTCGGGTAACTCATAGGATATTAAATCCTAGGTAGGTAACCACCATGGTTTGAACCCATTCCTTTTAAACCCTTTGTCATTTATATTGGCCCTTGTTGACCACTAGGCTACACCAAGATGGTTTTAATGTCCTTCTAACAACACCATTGCACTAAGATTTAAAGGTCCCCATCTTTAAGATGACAGTAAAAGAAAATTTACAATCAGCAAAAATTCAACGGAAAAGTCCCATCCATTGAAAACGAATGCTATCCACAAACCATACATTTGAACAAACAAAACTGAGGAACTAAAAGCCAGCACTGAAATAGGAGTGAATTAAGACTTCTCAAAGAGTCCTAATGATGAGCCATTAGATAACCAAACGTGCGTCTCTAACAAAAGTTTAATCGCTAGACATACTACTAAGAGCCCCTGTACTCATATGAAACTAATGAAGCCTTCAATCCAACTTAATTTCATAAAGAAATAGTTCATTTCAATAGCAGGAACTACTTATCGATCACTAGAAACAGGGAGCTGGTCACTGTATAATCTGTGGGAGTGCAGCAATTTTGATTCTACTACCTATTCGAAGAAGGTATTTACATCACAAACCTAGGATAAAACGTAAGCTGACCTTTAGTTGATTGCTGGAGATATCAAGCACGACCAATCCTCGAACGCGTCCAAATTCTTCAGGAAAGAACCGCAAGCGTCGGCCAGAGAGACTAATGCGTTCCAGCTCCTTCTCGTTCGCTTCCTGAAGAATCCTCGCAACCTCCTCATTGGCCTCCTCGCTTACTGGATCCAAGTAGTCTTCCTCCTGCAATCCTCTAGCCGCCGATTCGTAAATCTTCACCAACCTCTCCTCTGCTTCCTTCAACATCTTCTCATAGGCCTCGTGCATCTCATCCAGCTGCATGATTGCCTTGTACACCTGCTTCTCTTTATCCGCCGACTGCCGGCACTCGTTCTCTTTCTCAGCGAGGTGAGCCCTCCACTCGAGCAACTCCACATCCGCCGGCCTAGACGAAAGCACGATTTCCTGGAGCTTGGCGGACAAATTGGTTTCTATTTCAGCGAGCTTAGCCTTGGCAGTATCGACAGCCTCGTGGTCTGGTCTTTCCCCGAGGGTTTTGAGGACGGATCGGGTCTGAGCGACATCAGATATAGCGCGGGTCATAGAAGCCAAGACCTTAGGGTCGGATAGATGGGGCATGTCATCAACGATTCGAGAGGAGGATGAGGAAGGATCGGAGGGATGATGCGGGGCGTGGCGGGAGGGCGGAGAAGCAGGCTGTTCGATGTCGAAGTGGGCGGAGGATGAACCAGGACCGGCGGGCGGCGGTCGAGGGCTGAGAGAGGGGATCCGGGCCATGACGTAGGAAAGGATGGGGAAACTTTTGGGGTTTGGATCCATCGCCATGGTGATTGAGTGCAGAACAACAACAGATCGAATCAGAATAACAACAGAAGAAGAAGAAGAAAGAGTGGAGATTTGGGAGTAGAATGTGAAAGAGTGAGAGATTCCAGTCTGCTCAACCTCAGAGAAATGACGGTCAGGGTTTCAGAGTCACCGTATTGATCCACGCAATCCAAGTTCGTTACAACCGTAACAGCGGGTAATGATAATTTTCCCAATTTTTATTTTAATTTTGACCATTTCTTTCATCCTTAACGCCGTTGTTGCCAGTCCCTCCGCGTTTGATTAGCGGTTGTAGAGATAGGAACCAATTAAATATTTTATTCGTACTAATCAAGTATAGACACTGATAAAAATTATACAATGTACTCTTAGAAAAATTAAAAATTACGCAAATAATCAAATTAATGCACTATATCAACAAATCTAACTGTTTGTGCAACAAGTAATTGATGTGAGACTAAGAGATCACAAGTTCGAATCTCCCACAATATGATATTAAATAGCTCATGTCATAGTTCAATCTTCCACTTCATATTTGTGTTGTTATTATCTATAATATATACACTTTATTCGTGACACACACTTCCAAATTGCACTTTGTTTTCTCATGCCCTCCAAAAATTATTCACCAACAAACATAAACACACAACTCTCCCCCAGAATCTGCTTCCTTCTCTCTCTCCTACACAATAAATGCTCCGAATATTTCAACAAAAAACAAAACTACTTGTTCATGTCGTCGCTATCGATACATAAATCCCCCATTACAAACCAACCACGTAAAAATTCATTAAATCAATTCAGATCAAGCAGAGTTAAAAACAATCTAAAAATATAGTCAACCGATTAACTTAAACTCTAGTACGTGAGACGAACATCTAGATTAACTTGATCTCTCAATTCTTTTTTAAAGGTTCACCGAACTCGTTCTCTCTATGTCCAGGTTTGAATTAGAGTGGGAATGTATTGTTCGTAAAGCCAATTTTAGAAGAGAAAACATATATATGGAATATAATAAATGCAACTTAGACCAAGGAAAAGGGAAAAAGTGGAAAAAGAGGAAACCAAACGTCTCCATTAATTTAATAAATGTTGAGTTTAAGGTCAAATCTGGAGGAATAATCCAACCAGCTCCACTTCCTTATTTACTGGTGAACTTGCCTGCCTGGCTCCACATTACTGTTCAATTCCAATTTTGGCCATAATTTCCCTTTCCCTTCCTCGAATCTTAAGGGAGTTTCATTCATAATCTATACGTATTTCTCTATACATGTTTCTTTTGCCTTTTTAATACTTGGGATGATTTTACGTCAATAATAGTGTGTTAAATTATTCAAATTTGTCACGCGTTATTCCTTTTCTGGAAGAATAATTGACCATTTTTTGTAGTCGTGTCTCGTTCACTTTACACTTTATAGTTTGCATATATTTGATATTAAATTTTTTAAATATAGTTTTGATAAATACCCTTTGAGCATAAAGATGCAACATTTTTTTCTTATAAAATGTATATGATCTTCCTTATTTATCTTTAATATTGATGTGAGGTTTTACTAGTCATACTTGTGGTCCTAAAGAAAAAGGCTACTAGAACTTTCATCAATTAGACATTCGTTTATTTGCTCTATGTCATAGTTATAAATTTGAACTTACATCCAAATTAATTATTATGTAATAGTACTCGACAACAAATCGTAGGAGAGGATTACTAACATTGACCTTGCATACTATTTTGTAGCATTTTTAACCATTTTCATTTGCTAAAAAATGAGTATTTTCTCAAATAACCATCCACTTACCACTTGCATATATGTCTGCCTTGTACCACACTTTGAGTTTAGTAAGTCCGTTTTAGTACTTTCCAAATGACAAGATAAGTTTTTGGTATCTGGAATTTGGATTTGGTAGATCAATGAGATTTTAAAAAAGACACTTTAATTATCGATGTTTGAGAAATACTGGTTATTTTTATTTTTTTTACACTTTAGTCATACTTTCAAAATGTTTTTTTTCCTATCTTTATACTTTTAAAAAGTTACGACTGAGTGTAATCGTAAAATCTAATTTTAAACTATACTTGAATATATATTTAATTTTCTATTAACAGAATTTATAACACAAATCAATCCGAGCCCCATCCCCACATAATGTTGTACTAAAAAAAGAATTTATCACACCTCTAAAATAAGAGCTTTCTCATCAAACAAAAGCCAACAAGGTTCCTCCAAAAATCTTTCTACAAAAATATTATTTGACATCCAATAATCCATCTCCCAATTTAAAAAATAGTTCTCCTTATAAGTAAATTCATAACTTCTCCAGAGACTTCCATCCTAAAAATTCGAAAATTTTAATAAACTAATCATTTTTAAAGCTTTGGAATTTATGAAATCATTACTCAAGTCTTCACGTTTCTTTGAAGCCAAGGGTTGGCCTAATTCCTTTGACCCCTCCGAATATTAATTATGTTATATGGTATATGCTCTAATGTCACATCCAAAAGCCAGAAGGGCATTTCCGTAAATGTCACCAAACCAACCAGCCAGAGTCATCCTCCTTCCTTGTGACATGCCAATTGCCAACTAATAACTTAACTGGCCAACCCACAACGCCAACCGCCTCATTATTTCTCTCAATATTTAATTCCAGATTCATGCCCCCACTTTACCCTCCTCCCGTTCTTTCTTTTACCAATTAATGTTAATTCATTTCATTAATTGCACCGCTCGCCGGACCGGAATGCATCCTCTTCGCCGGAGAAGCAACTCTGCAGTTTAAAATAATGCATCAGTCATTAGAGATAATCAGAAAACGGAACTTGGAAATTATAATAGATTGAAAATGAAAAGAAAATACTCACACGTGTTTGGTGGGAAGGCACGTATGGGGTGATGATTACGAAGCCGATGAAATTCAGAACGTATCGGACAAGAATGGGGAGGCAGCGCCGGTTCAGATGATTCGTCATCTACGGCCAGAGGGTAACGCAACGCAAATCAAGGCAATATTAAACCGAAAACTTTTAATTAATTAAATACAGGACGTGACTTGTGAATGAAGGCCACGTGGGCGGCAATTTCCACACAAATCCGGTGGACCACAATCCTCTCGCGGACGCCGTGTGCGACGGAGCTCACGACGGAGATTCAGATTCAGATTCAGAGTGAGAACCACTCTCTTTTAAGCACAATCAATGAATTCGAAAGTTTTCAAAGCTGTCTTCAAATAACCAATCACAAGCCAAGACTTAAAACAATTTTGTTCTGTTCTTGTTTTTTTTTTTTTTTTGGTTCTGTTTTCTTTTTCGTCGTCGTCTACCTAGGTTTTGTACTTGTATGTGGAGTGCCTCGCCTCGAGTTTGGCGATTTTATCTCAGTGCCAGTGATTGCAGTGGGGGACGGCGTACAAAAACCTAGGACTCCCTTGGCAACAAGTTCTTCCATGGCAATTCCGCGGGCCGACGAAGTATTTACTAGGAGGCGAGGAGACCCGACGGATGAATCTGTATGGAGGAGAAGAGATCCGGTCACTGATTCCGTATTGCGGCGAGCTCGGGAGCGAATCCACGCCGTGGCAGGGCGAATTAGGAAGCGCGAAATCCACACTCGGCGGAGGAGAAATTTGCTTGAGAGATTTCGGAGGCGAAAGAATAGCTCTGATTTTAAGAGCATGCGACAGAGACGAAGAAGCACGGTCGTATTCCTCGACGATGTTAGCCAAATCTTCGTCGGATGTAACGGAAATCAAAGTTTCCAAGTCTCCGTCCGGCAATTGGCACTTCAACGTAACGGAAGAGCCACAGAATTCTCCAAGCTTCACCATTAGTTCTGTAATCCAAAGGAACAAAAAACACATAAATATCTAGAAATAAATTTCCAAAACACAAATTATCAAAAATGGAGAGGATCAGAATACGGACCAGAAAACGAAACGGAACGATCGACGGCGAGGACTCTGGTAAGACCACCAACGTAACGGAGTTTGCCGTCGATCTGACGGGGAAGAATCTTGCCGCCATAGCTACAGAGAAACTTTAGGGTTCCGGAACGCGAGTCAAAGCTCATGTCTATAGACTGTGAGTGAACTCTGAATTCAAGTCCTCTTGGCGCGAAGCGAATACGAAGAGAAGTTTCGAGAGAGAAAAATGGGAGCAGAGGAAGAAGAGAGAGGAGGTTAAGAGAGGTTCTCTTTGCAAACCTAAGGCAGTGATTTTGTCGGCTATTTAAAGGGAGAGGACTGAGGAGGACGACGCTAAGTGGGACCCACACGCTCGAAATTCGGGAAGAACGAAACTAGTAAGACCGTGATACGACGTCGAATTGATGAAATTGGAATTACGAATATTCTTTTAAGGAAAAAGTTTCCCGATGTCCACGTGGCCAACAACCAGTGGTCCACCTGGTGAAGTAAACCCTCGTTTTCAGCCTTGAAATTTGGGTGAAGGTTCTCTTCTTATTAGGCGCCTCTTTCTTCTTCCCACCCTTTTTTTTTTTTTTCTATTTCACACTTACTTTTGTTCCGTTTATGAAAAATGTCGTAAAAATATATTAACATTCAGATTCCTTTTTTAAAAATAAAATTTAAAGAACGTTTCAGAGTTGAGCAGCGGAAAATGAAATGGAGAATATTCTTTCTTAAAAAGTAATATAATACTAATAATATTATTTAGTTGAGATTTGGTCATAATTATAGAGTGATGACAATATTTGGTTTAATTTAATATAATAATAAAACTTGATGCCCCGAAGGAAATGTCATATTCGCCCCGGGCTCATCACGAAAAGTGAACATGATATATGAAACGAAAAATGTAATTTTATGACTTAATGGAAACATGGCAACATGCTAAAAGGGCCTACATGTTACTTTTCTTCGAACAAAAACCCGAAATAATTGTTTTTTTTTCAAATAAATAATTGAAAATTGTAACTGTAAATATAATTAAATTCAGCGCTTACTTTAAAAAAGGAAAAAAAAAGTGGGGTTGTTGGTCTTTCAAGCGAAATAATAAAGCATATATTAAATTCTTAAAACCATTTTAACCGCACAAATTGAAGAAAATTCTATTAGCAAAATCCGAATATGCTGTAGTAACAAGAATAATATATTTTTGTTAAAAAAAATAATATATATATATATACATTACTAATGTAATTTATGAATGTATTTTTGAATTCCAATTATAACTTACCAAAGCTTATCTCAAAAAAAAAATGAAGCGATGGAATATAATTAGAAGACAGTAAATATAAATGACTGATATTAAAGCTTTATAAATGGCATTTTATGAGGGGAAATGATTCAAAATTGGAATATGTGGAGGGGGAAGGTAGGTGAGCGAGGAGAATAAAATGAAAAGTTTGTGGAAGTTGGTTTAAAAGTACATGGTAATATAATTAAAGCTGCTTTTTGAGTCGATATATTAAATTAAATACAAAATTTATTTTTTTAAAAAAGTGAAGGATTAATCTTCCAACCAAGTGGCAACCGTGTAGCGGTGCTGCGTTGTTAAAGTCTGATTCTGACCCCTCCCAATTTATTTATTTATGGTTGAAAATAATCTCTCTCCAATTAAATCTAAGAAATTAATCTTTAAAATTTATACGAGTAATAATTTAGTTTCTATGATCTAAATTTTAACAATTTAATCTCTATCTTAACAAATCTCATAAAAATTAAATGTTAATACTGACAATAATTTTTACGATAAAGACTAATAAAAACTAAATTATTATATACTAAAATTTATAGGTGTTAGACGCGTAAATTTAGTCTATTGGAGTTAACTAATTTACAACATTATAAGAGATATTGATAAAACCTGTAAAATAGGAAGATCATACATCGGAATTGAAATTTTATGTGAAGTATAACAAAAATACGAATTTTTTAGTGTACCATCACAATGAGTATTTTTTTATTTTTCTTAGGAAAATCTAGTCATATCTTCTCCAGATATTCATGATGTCTTTCTATTTGAATCTTAAAAGTAAATTTAAATTAAAGAAACTATAATTTTTCCCAATTATATTGTTGTAAATTTAAAAGACTAAGTCTATATTTTAATTAAATTACGTTAATCAAAGTGATTTTTAAAATTTATTTGTTTACTTTTAAAGAGTATAAATAGAAAGCCACAATATTGTATTGTAATTTGTGGTAATTGAAGAGAGAGAGAGAGAGAGAGAGAGAGAGAGAGAGAGAGAGAGAGAGAGAGAGAGAGAGAGAGAGGTAAAATTAAAAAAAGCCATCGAGATTCGAGTATTATTTGAGGAATAAAAAAAAACAAACAAACATGGGAAAATGTGGGAATCCTTGAAGTAAAAAGAATCTGATGCCACGTATTGAATCGATTAAAATTAGCCGATGATGTCCATGTTCTCTTGATCCACCAACGCCGCCTCCTGAAATAAATAATTATATTTAAAAAAAACAAAAAGAAATAAATAATTCTAAATTACGCATCATCCACCGTATAAATAATTTTCAAATAACAAATTATACCATTCTCATTCTGTCCGTTAATTTTAATATCATTCATGAATACAATAGCTGTATAGTTACATATGCGGGTTTTTAATTTGGGCCTAATATTAATGTCCTTTTTTAAGTCATTTTATCAATGTATTTTAAATGGAGTGTGACCATAGTGGTACTAATGCAAATTTGTATTTATTAAATTTTTAGTATAACAAATGTGGGATAAGAGATTGAACTTTTGACTTACAAAAAATAAGCGAGATAATTGTTGAGCTATGCTTATGTTGGCTACAAATTTGTATTTATATTATATGATATGAATAATAAAATATTTTTCTTTCTATCATAGTTTGTGTTATAACATAAGCATAATTTCGCGGTTAAGACATTTTGCTCATTTATTAGAGATTGGTGGTTGAATCTCTCATCCTATATATTTGTTTTACTAAAATGAATGTTGGGTTTTTTTTTTTTTTTTTGGCCTAGAATGAATTAAAGAATCTTGATTGCATCATTAATATTTAAAATTAGATGTCAAATAACATGTGTTTGGTTAATTAGCCACGAAAAACAGGAAAAGCAAAATAACCAAAGAATATAATGCAATGAAACTGGAAAGAGGGTCCCACCCCAAAGGGACAAATTTGGTTTCGTTTAAGCAAAGCCAGAAGAAGGGACCAATTCTTCAGCGCGTTTGGTCCATCTCCCCCTTCCCTTCTCTTTCCTTCTTTCTTCTTCGTTACCATTCAAATTTCTTAAAAAATTATAAATAAATGGTCATTAACAATTTAACCCAAATTGTAAATCGATTTAATTTCATTAATTGAATAATAACCAAATTCTACATAGTCACATCACAAAGTATTAATTTTTTATCGACAAATTTGACATCAACTTAAGAGATTGAATCGATATATTTACATAGTATTACAAAAAGGTCAATAAAATATAAAAAAATATAATATAATTCCATTAATATAGACAATATTTTTTACTTGACCTAGCGAGATAGATCTACAATGACACTTGCTCTGACGAAGATGATGGCGTGAAAAAATATTAGGTAGAAGAAGGTGAAAACTGTTTGTGAATAATACTTACGGAAGGGAAGCGAGAGTTTTGATCTTCCGTGTAATAGTTTTTTTGCTTCGTATAAGCAAAATATATGAAATATTTATTACAAATTTTTTATTTTTAGAAATTTTTGTAGAAATATCGACATCCAGTTTTTTTCAATACTCGAGTAGATAACAAGATTTAAAACCTTACATAATTCCTTACGTATTATCTAGAAATATATCGAAAACTTGACGCAAAAAATTCCATAAAACTAAAAGTGTATAATGACAAAAACATTTAGCTCGTTTAGTTTAAGCAAATATTGGAAGAGAAGAGACGTAGTGAAAATGTCAATTGTCAGTGCCATTTTCAGTTGATAGACGACGTGGATTGAACTCTTTTAAAACATTATCAACAAATTCAGTTTATAAAGGACAATGGAAAACTTGAATATTTTTATTAAAAAATGAAAATAATATTAACAAAATTATCCTCGGCAGTTACCATTTAGCAACCACCACATGCTCCAGTCCGAAACTCGATTATCACGGGGACACGGGTCGCGACACGTGGAGGAGAAAGGAATTATAGTCGTGACACGTGTAACGATTTGATGGATTGGGTGGCCAATAATAAACAATATTTAATTAAAATTTAACGATGTAACTATGTAAGTTATTAAAATAAAGAAAAAAAAAGAAATTGGGAATTGCATGTGCCGGAGTGCATGCATCCATCACATCGGGGGTGTTAGTTCAGTGTTTCTATTTTACCACTATGTCCTGCTCTATTATACCCTTCTTTGGAACAAATTAAAAATTTTCACATATTTTATCGAGATATTAATTTAGATTTTTTTTATTTAACATGACTGATCGAAAATATATACCTTGATGATTATATTATGTTCAAATTGACTAAAAATTCTCCATCTTGATTTAATTATGAAAATCTATAAAATAAAAAAGTGGAGAGAGGGAAATAATATTAGTGGTGTGACTGTGAGTAGGTCGGTAGTCGGCAACAACAATAAAAAATAAAAATAACTAACAAAAAAAAGGGAATAATAAAGCGGAAACTAAATTTAAAAAATGAAGTGAAAAAAGAAAAAAGAAGTGGGGGCGAAATTCGTCTGCACATTCATCTTGATTCGGACAGGTTTGGGCTGAAAGTCGAGGACGGCTGTTGTTAGGCCCACATTAAGTGTCAAATCAACGAAAATTCCAATATTGCCCTCGAAGAGATTACTTGTTTTCGTTGAGAACATGGACCATCCGCAAGAAACTCAGTTACGGACGCAGAAATTTCCATAAAAAGATAAATTTTGGGGAAAGAAAACCAAAATTTACTCCCAAATTTATGTTAATTTATGCGACCAAATATTTTATTGCATCAAATTTTTTTCTTTTTTTAGTAGGTGGATATTTCAAATAGTTCGTAAGCTAGTTTAATCCGTTGAGTTATATTCAAATCGACTAATTTCATTAGAATCATTCGCCCACTAATTCTAACAATAAACAATATAAAAATCTAAAAAAATACTTACTAATGTCAATGAAATCAAGTTTTACACAAAATTAAGTTTGTTTAACGTATAAAATTAATAACCATATATAACTTTTTAAAAAATAAACAAACTCAACAAATAAAACCTAGCTCAAATGTCATTTTTACACAAAATCTTATTTTTTAGAGAATACCTTTTTCAACCAAATTTTTATCTAAAATTTATTAGAAGATATATATATATATTAAGAAGAACATGTTGTATGGGCTACAGTTGATGGAAACTCATCCTCTATGACACGTGGGAGCCAAAAAAGATTAGGAAAAGATTAATACAAGTGTATGAGTTAAAGAAGACAAAACTATTTTAAGTTTAAGATAATTTAAATTTAAAGATGAAGTTAAAAATTTAAAGTAAAAATTGATACAACTAATCAAATCCAACATAAAAATATAAAATTTCTTCTGTACCTTCTAATCATTTTCCTAAAAGACAAATTAGAGGTGGAGTTTTGAAATCTTAATAATTTTTTGTTATGGGATAAATTAAAATGAGTCGAGAAGGGGGCATCGTTTTCATTGGTCGCTCTCGGCCACGGGTGTTGAACGTTGAAAGGATTAGAGATTTTGAATTTGGGGAAGAGACAAAATCAACGGAAAAATAGAAAATGCATACGACTTTTCTCTTTATAATTTTGAATTTAGTTTATGGAATCAGAAAAATAAAATAACAGGAACCAGTAGAAATTTAGCCAGCAACGTTTGACAATTGACCCAATATTTGGCAAGCTTCAATTTTGACCACGACTTAAAATGGTCATGTTTCTACTATATTATTTTATTTTACATTATTTTAATTTATACTTATTGTTAAAATTAGTATTATGGTACTTAATTGAGATTGGTAAAATAATGCAAACTATATTTCAACTAGGTAAGTCAATATAAATATAACTCAATTAATTAAAATATTTATCTCCAATAAAAAAAACCTTAAGTTATGTTGTAAAACAAAATATATATTTCATATAATATAATGAATAGAAAATTGGCTATCATATATGTAAATTGACCATAGAAAATAATTTAAAAACATATTATGACAATCTTTTTTCTCGTATAATATTGTATATAATTTTTATATCATTCATAGATAATATTATTGATATACTTAATATAAATATTGTTATTAATTTAGGTATTGTATGACTAATATACATTAATGGAAAGAGCCAGAAAAATAAATTAAAATAATAAAAATGAAAAACTTCCGAGTTCAACTCCCATATGGCAATTCGAGGCCGAAATAACCGACCAGAGCCCTAATCCATTGGGCTTCACGCATCGATGCGAATCAGGCATATAAAGCCCAAAACAACTTTTATATATATATATATATATAAATATTAAATAAGTATAGCAGTCAGTTGTTTATAATATGGTCAATAATAAATTTTCTTAACACCTAAAATATCAGAGCATAGAATAAAAAATACCACATTATGAGAAGAACCAATGATGCTGAAATAAAAAATATCCCATTACATCATAGTTGATAACTATTGATAAATTAAAGTAATGAATTGAAAAGTATGTATTGTGTACAAAACCATAATCAAATTGAAGCTCCTCCTCGCCAACAAATATGTAATGTTTATTATATATGAAATCTTGTAAAGGACTTAAAAATAAATAAATAAATAAGAAAATTGTGGTCTTGAAAATTAATTAGTTAATTAAGATGGGTTTGAAACTATTTTCAAGTATTAGACTAGTTGCCTTTAATGATATGTTTTCTTTTTCTAGAATAATCTAAATAATTACCTAATCATATTTGTTTAAGAATTATGACTAATAGGTCAAAGCGAGCCTAAGTCAACGATAATTAACATATATAACTAATGTTACTCTGAAAAGCCAAACGAATTGAATACTTTATAAATAAAATAAGACAATATTCTGAAATTTTGCAATAATAGTTGTTGGTTTGTACGACGACGCCCTGTTCCGAAAGATATGTGGATCTCGGACAAATGAACCTGCAAAAATAGTAATTTTACCATAAATAATTGCAAATTTATCGCATGATAATATATTCTTCAAAAAAAATCTTAATATACTTCACATTAAATATATTAGTGACGTACTTTGTCGGCTCTACAAAAATAATATATTAGTTATATACTCTATGTAAGTAAACGACGAGATACTCTACCATTTAAATAGAAGTAGAAACTAAAAAATCGACGGGATGAAATGAAGATACAAAGATAGAAATTCGAACTTTTGACCTCTTGATCAATAACGTAAGTTTTAACTAGGTTAATCATGTTTAAATCGACTATATTTAAATCGACTATATTTAATTTATTAGGGATATACTTTTATCAATTATGTAAAAAAAAAAAGAAAAGTATATTAGTGATATAAAAACAAGATGTAAATTTTTTTTATACGACAAATTTAATGGTAACCAGTTCAACCACCTATTTATGATTTTTCTACGCAGAAAAAATAAAATGTCAAATACAATCCGACAAAGACACAGGCACAGGACGAACAAATTGGTAGCGGCTAAGAACCGGCGGCGGCGATCCAATCCATGAATTCCCACTTCCAACTCGAACATTTAGTCCACATCTAATCTTGACCAACCTAATTCCATGAATCGCTGCATCTACTAAGAATTCACACCGCCGGCGACGGCTGCAGCAATGGCACTACGGCGGCGACCTCTGTTACTCTTACTTCACCTCTGTCTCTTCTTCTTCTTCTTCTTTCCGGGTTCTGCCGTTGATTTCCTCTTCAATTCCTTCCCCAACCCTTCCAATGGCACAGAAATCATCCTCATCAGCGACGCAAGATTCGATTCCCCCGTCATTCGCCTCAACAACGACTCCAATCCTTTCTCGGTGGGGCGAGCTTTCTATCACACAAAGCTGCGGATGAAACCCACTTCGAATTCCACTGCGATTTCTTCATTTTCAACTTCTTTTGTGTTCTCAATCTTGCTGGAGATCGCTACGAGTCCGGGGTTCGGCATGGCCTTTGTGCTTTCCAATTCCACTTCTCCTCCCGGAGCTATAGCCAGCCAGTACTTCGGCCTCTTCACCAATTCCACCACCCATTCCGTTGCTCCGCTTGTCGCCGTCGAATTCGACACCGGCCGGAACCCAGAACTCAATGACCCCGACGACAGCCACATCGGGATCGATTTGAACAGTGTGTTCTCCAGCAAAATACACAGCGCTGGGTATTTCGACTCCACCGGAGAATTCGTTTCGATTCAGATGAGAAATGGCCAAAACCTTCGCGCTTGGATCGAATTCGATGGCTCTAATTTCGAAATCAATGTCACAATTGCCCCAATTGGGATTTCTCGTCCATCGAGACCCACGCTGAGTTTTAGGGATCCCGTAATGGCGAATTATGTATCGACTGAAATGTTTGTGGGGTTTTCCGCATCGAAGACAAACTGGGTCGAGGCGCAGAGGATTCTGGCTTGGAGTTTTAGCGACACCGGAATTGCCAGAGATATCAACACCACCAATTTCCCGGTGTTTACGAGGCAATCGTCGTCTTCATTATCGCCGGGAACTGTTTCAGGGATTGTTGTTGGTTGTGTGTTGTTCGTGATCATAGTTTCTGGAATTGGGGGTTTTTGGTATTGGCGAAAAAACAGAGCAAAACAAGAGGACAATGAAATTGAGGATTGGGAACTCGAGTATTGGCCTCACAGATTCTCCAACGAGGAGCTCAGCCGGGCCACCGATGGCTTCTCCGACAAGAATCTCCTCGGCTCCGGCGGATTCGGGCGAGTCTTCAAAGGAACTCTACCAAACGACACGGAAATCGCCGTCAAGTGCGTAAATCACGATTCAAAACAGGGGCTAAAAGAATTCATGGCGGAAATCTCAAGTATGGGCAGACTTCAGCACAAAAATCTAGTTCAAATGCGAGGCTGGTGCCGGAAAGGCAACGAATTAATGCTCGTCTACGATTACATGCCGAATGGAAGCCTGAATCGCTGGATTTTCGACCGACCCACCACGGTACTCGACTGGAAACAGCGCCGCCGTGTCCTCGCCGACGTTGCAGAGGGACTCAACTATCTCCACCACGGCTGGGACCAGGTGGTGATTCACAGAGACATAAAATCGAGCAATGTGTTGTTGGATTCCGATATGAGGGGAAGAGTCGGCGATTTTGGGCTCGCGAAATTGTACCAGCACGGCGAGACTCCGAACACCACTCGGGTCGTCGGGACTTTGGGTTATTTGGCGCCGGAGATCGCGACGGTGGCTACTCCGACGGCCGCCAGCGATGTGTATAGTTATGGGGTGGTGGTTCTTGAAGTGGCGTGCGGGCGGCGGCCGATTGAGTTGGCGGTGGACGAAGAAGAGACGGTGCTTATTGACTGGGTGAGAGATCTTTACGCCGCCGGCCGGCTGATTGAGGCGGCGGACTCGCGGATTCGAGGGGAGTATGAAGTGGAGGAGATGGAGATGGCTTTGAAGCTTGGTTTGGCTTGTTGTCATCCGTGTCCCGATCGCCGGCCGACGATGAAGGAGGTGGTGGCGGTTCTGATTGGAGAACAGCCGGCGGCCGAGTCCTCGGAAATGTTGTCGGGATTGGCAGGCGGCGCGGTTGACGGCGGAGACGCCGACTTGTGATAATGATGCACAAAGTTTTAAAATCATCTGTAAAATCAAAATTTCAAACGATTTTTTTGGGAGTTCTTCATTTTTAATAACTTAATACATGTCTCATGTCTGGGTTGTAAGCAAAGTTGGCAAAAGGAAGAAGCTTGCAGTATTAAAATGGAGTAAATTTTGGATTAACATCTCTATGTTTTCTATAAATAGAAAAGTTTTAACATTGATAGTGAAGAGAATAATTTATTTTTCCATGAAATGTCTCCTGCTTTGGCTGCTTGTTGGTCTTGTTGTTAGCTTAGCAGCAACATCAGAGTGTGAAGTTGAGGGAGTGGAAATTGAATTTCTGTTTCTTCTTCTTTGAGCCTCTCCTTAAACATTCACACATTTCCTTGCATGCTGATGCTACAGACATGTTCATCGTCTCCGGTCCGCAGCTGATCACGCCGATTTCTGACCCACCCGCATCATTTTGGATGTCGGAGAATATATCTGTTCAATCCTCGACGAGTTACAACCATATCTTGCTTTGAATATCAAAATTATAATGAGTTTGTACAAGAGATACCATACCTTTGAAGTTGGGCCTTCCTCCAAACTGTATTTCATGTTCTTCCTGTATACTCGCTCTTGCTTCTGAACTTGGAACTGCATTTTGGTTTTGGCTTTGGATGACTGCTACAGTTTCTTTCTTCAGTCTTCTCCATCTTAAAATGATCCCCACGACCGCCCCACATAAGATAGCTAAAGCGAAAGAAGACATCAGGAGTAGATCTGAGATCCAAGATGGAGTTCGATCTTTCGTCTTTTTGGAAGCCTTCTCGGTGGGAATGACGATGTGGTTGAAGAAGACTAGAGCGACGAAGAACATGATAGATGTCAATCCAGTAATTGTGGCCATCCCGCCCAAGCTTTCAAGCCCTTGTGCTGCATGGCTCGAACATTTCGTGCTTGATTGTATGGTCTGCACTTGAGAGAACTTGTTTAGCAGTTCTGATACAGTTGTGCTAGATTCCTCTTCTTGTGTCACAAATACTTTGAGCTGCAAATACATTTTCGCATCCAAATGGTTCAATAGTAAAGGTAAGATCGAGGTGAGTAGTGAAACGTCGTGGGACTTTTTCATGACATGAATAAGTTGTATTCTTGCAGGGCATTTGAAGTTACTGCTCTTTTGCATAGAAGTGATCTCCTGTAAAATGCTCAAAAGAGGGGTTACTCCAATTCCTCCTGCAATAAGGAGCAAGTGATCATACCTGCAAGAGATCAATTTTGTGTTTGGATTATGCACAATTTCGAATGCGTATCGAAAACATCAATCAAGTACATTCGAACCGAAACATGTTTTCGTAAGTAGACCTTAGGAAGTCCATGGAGGCAGGTCCATAAGGGCCTTCAACTGCAATGGAAATGCACTTCAACTGATTAGACTCTCCCTCCCGTTCAGCACTTATCATGTCATACAAAGATCTCGTCCACGACTTATCGCATTTAACAACAATCGACATTGTGTCATCATTGACGCTCGAGCTGGAAATCAAACTGAAAGCATGCCACTGAAATCTGGAAATCCTTGGTATCTTCACATACACAACACTAGTTGGCTTATACTTCAGCCCTGCAATTGCAAAGAAAGTAGGCTTTTTCTGAGAACTACCATCTTTTGTTCCATAAGTTGAAAAAAAGGGATGAGTTGAAGAAGTACTTTGATCTTTTGGCAGAGTTAGCTCCACAGCTTTGCAGGGGAGGATTTGAGCGGATACAACACAAGTTTCGGTCCTAGATTGAATAATTCGGAGCACCTTATCGATGCCGAAGAGAAACAATCCGGGAAATACCATGTAGAAGTGTCGATCTCCAGCATGAAACAAGAAGAACACAAAAAAGACAATGTACAAATGGTGAGTGTAGTAGAAGATCTCAAACTTTCTCCTCCTTATCTGAGGGAGGGAAGTGATCCAAATCACCAGTCCTGTAATCAAAGTAATCTCTCCGGCGATGTAAATCCGGCCGGTGTTCTGCCATTTCCACATCTAGTTTCAACACAACAGTAATCCAATGGAATGATTGACATTGTCAATGGAGTACATAATTAGCAACAGAGAGGCAAAGAAGAAGAGTTACCTGATCTTGAATCTGGTTGCTGAGCCCCCAAATGAACAAGGTACTTGCGCCATGAAAGGTGGCAAATAACACCATTGCAGTGCCAAGCCAGATGTGATACTTCACTGAAGCTTCAAACTGAATGCCAATCAGCCGAAATGGAGCCAATCCTCTCAAAATAGGCAGAAGAAGCAGCCCCAAACAGGCCTCTGCCAGCAGACCGAACCTGGTGGCTACTCTTAGATACTTCAGTTCCCATCTGAAAATCAGCTGAATCATCAAAATTGATAATAATTCAACCCCAGATCAGAAAACAAAGAAAGGGCATTCTTAGTTGTTCTTCAAAAGCACTCACATCTGCAAGTTGAGTGATTCGGCGGGCATCAACTTTCTGAAATCTTTAGAAATTCGAGCATAGAATGTCCAAACCAGGAAGAGGAGAAAAAAAGCTACACCAAGAATCTCAGTTCCAGATAAAACACCAAGATAACTGTTCACAACAAGTGGGTTCGAGAGGGCATTGGAAAAAGTTGAGAACTTTGATCGCCTGTAATGCAAAAAGATTTAATACGAGGATCAAGAGGCCAAGTTTATAAGCGTATAGAAATTTCATTGTTCAAATGGACTGCGACCCAGATGAACTTGCCTGAAAGTTCGTGGCTTGGAGGGTTTGAAATTCAAGTAAACCAGCCCAATTATAACAAGAGCAATAACAGGAAAAGTGTACACAACGAAATTGAGACCTGAAAAGTATGAAACTAACTTCACTTGTATAATAATAATAATCAGTAAATGCATGCATCTGCAAATGCAAGAAAGATGAATCTGAACAACATGTCGATTCTGTACCATAGTATCCAAATACAGTGGCTCGGGCACTGTTTTCAGCGAGACGCCATTTTCTTGTCCAGAGATCGGTGGGTTTTAAGAGCCAAAGAGAAACCCAAGCAGCACATAATAGAATCATCAAAACTTCGATAGCAGTAAGAAGGAGGGCTCTTACCTTGTGATTTCTGTACATATTTGCAATTAATTGTGGTTTATTTGCTTTCTGGCTGTATGAGGGTGTGAGTTTATGGTCTCACAATTTATACATTTTCGAGCGAAAACAACAAGAATGTTTCGAAATTGATTGATTCCACTGAATTGGAAGTGTTGAAATAAAGCCCCCACCACTTTGTCTCTTTCCACACGAATAGAGCTACGTGGTGGGACACTGTAAGTGGGGAGAATAAAAGTTATAACAGACATTTTAGAAAATTAACACAATGGCTTGAAAAGTCTAAAGATTTGCCCAATCAGAATGGATCGAATTCACACAATGGAGATGGAAAGTACAAATTTTTATGTTGGGTTTGTACAATAGGAATAGTATAACTGCATATCATAGTTTCTTCAATCTTGTCATCATTTTGCAAAATGATCTTTACCTAGAATGAAAAATTACATGCCTCAAATTCCATGTATATCAGCTGTTATGAATATGAATGCCTTTACATAATGGGAAAATGGAGAAATGAGAATGGTGTCCTTTCAAGGTGGGCAGATGACGCTATCTTCTTTCTTTCCTTTTCCTTATCACAATCTGTTCCTCGATTGGATTGATCATTATCTTTGCCCCATTTTGCTTCATCTTCAACTTTTTGAATTGAAGGGGTGGTCGTGTTTGTCAAACAGCACTTCTTGTGGCCTACGTGAGACTTCATGGATTGATTCCACAAACCACCAATCTTGCACCCAAGATTCTACTCTGCAACTTGCAGAAAAGCCAGAGAGAAAAAGGAAAGAGAAGCAAACAGAAAAGTCTCTTCACAACTAGCTCGTTACAAATAAACTGAAATAAACTAACAAACACTTCTAAGTGATGTATAACAAGAGATGAAAACCAGAAAAGCCCCTCTTTTTCTGCAACACAACTCCGAGGACCAGTTGTAATTCTACATGGAACACAATACAGAAAATTTTCATAGAGAGACGAAGTTTTCATATGCATAATCTTTCCATTCTGAAAATTCTTCCTTCCTTGTTCTGAGCTGTTAGAAAATGCATCCTCTCCTGCAAGTAAATGCATAGTTTAGGCTTACGAGGAAAACATGAAACAGAATCTATGGTGGTCGTCAACAAACAGAGGTGTACAATATAAGGTAAGCAAGCATTAACAAAATAGCTAAATTGTAATTATTGAATCTTCCATTACTATATATAATGGTCCTACAGACCATTATCAAAGCAAGCCACTTCTTTTCGATTTCATTGATCAAAGAGATTCACTCTGTAACGTTCCCACATCTGTCGTATTGTTTTCCTACACATTCAGGACGCAGTTTAATTTGTCAGTCAACATATTACAAATCTGGGCTCTCTCAACTTTCTTCTGAGGTTGACCAAACTGGATTTGTATAGATTTGGTTACAGCCTATTGATTTTTGTTCTGACTAATCAGTTTGATATATCTAATCCACACTCTGATCGGAAAGGTCAACACCTACCAAAGTCATACTCTATGTGTTCTTCGACTTCGATGAGGCTTATCTTGGAATTTTAAAGAATTATGAAGTAAAGTTGGAAAAGACTTTGCAACTTTTGGAAGAATCTTTAGTGGCTGCATGTGCCACCCCTTTATCGTAATCTATATTGGTCCCCATGAAAAGGATATAAATGTTAAATATTAACTCTAAAACCTAGCCTTTTGGGCTGTTTTAACAAGGACCCACTTTTTAAAATGTTGCTACTTTTTCTTTGGTACTTGAGAAATGAGTGTATTTGCTCCCTTACGTCTAAAAGCTTTATGTTTTTTTTTTTTAATTTCGATAAAGAGTCGAGAAATTCAATCCTCTAACTTTTAAGGAGTTAAACGTTCATGTCATCATTTTTAAAAGGAGTCGAGTAAAACGGGCGAATAAGTTCTAAAAATTGTTTCTGTTGTCTTTTAGACAATGTAACTAAAAGCTAGATATCAAGTTGATTTCGTAATGTCCAAAGCATGAATAAAGTGTTGAGGAGACACAAAGATAAAATTGAAAGAAGTTTGTCAATCTTTTCAACCAAAGACTTATTTATTCATGTGGTTAAAGCTTGGGGCAATAAGGATCGCATCATCTTCAGACACTGGTCAAACTTTTTACACATTGGGAGAGGGAAATCGAAAGAATTCCTTTGGTTTTTTCACCTATTCCTTTTGACCAAACCAAAGACACACAAGAAAAGAAAAGAAAGGAAAGAAGCAAATGTTGACAGAACAATGTGGCTGCAGGCCCATGATACAAAAGAATCTATCCTCTCTTTCTCTCTTTTTCCTTTGTGGTTATGAGAGCAAGAATGTCTTTTCCTCGGTAAACTTCCAACCCACTAAAACACATTCCTGTCATTTTCATTCTCATATCAATTCTCATTGTTCTTTGTGTATATGGAGAGTGAAAGAGAGAGAGAGGCCTAAAAATGGAAGAAGAGTTTCACGGTAGACCAGCCGAAGGATTGCAACTGCAATGCTACAGTGCAAGGATCATGTCCCCGGAAATCGTCGAGATTGGAGAGGAAAGCAAGACTATTATCAGTAGCAGAGATAGTGGTGCAAACGACGTCTATGTCGCCGTTGGTAAAGATGATATAGATGTCCTCAAATGGGCCCTTGATCATGCTGTCTCACCTGGTTGTTGTGTCTTTCTTGTCCATGTTTTCCCTCCTCTCACCTACATCCCTACACCAGGTAACCAAGATTTCTTCTTCTTTTCCTATTTTTTCTTTTTCCATCTTTTAGATCAAAAGCACAGATCAGTCAACAACTTTACTAGGCTGTTTTTCTTGCATATTCTGGCTGTAATGGATGTTTGATGCACATGGGTCATGGGGTAGTGTCTAAGTTTTGTTGTTTCTGCCTCTTTTGACTATCTATCTTCCATCCAAAACAGTCAAACCCAACCATATATAATCAAGATAAATTCTTTGTAGATGATGAGAAGAAAACTAACCACAATCTGCTGAATTTTATAATGACCCTCTCTCTTGTGATGCAACCATGTTTTGTTTTGGCAAGTTCATTGGCTTGAAATACATTTTTACCTGTAAAGTGTAAAACCATATGCTTTCAGTTGGAAGATTAGCGAGGAGCCAACTGAGCCAAGAACAATTGAGAGTGTATATCAATGAAGAAAACAACAGAAGAAGAAATCTCTTGCAGAAATACATCCGCTTATGTACTGATGCCAAGGTGTTTTTTTGCTCCCACTTTGTCAAGACAAATCTCAAGCCTGTCTGAAAAAAAAAATTAATAACTTGTCTGAACTTTAAACTCTGTTCCAACGTCTCAGGTGACAGTTGACACATTGCTTCTGGAGAGCAACACGACAGCAAAAGCAATCCTTCAACTCATTCCTGTTCTCAACATCACCAATCTGGTCATAGGAACCAAAAAGCCACTTTCCACCAGGTTTGGAACTTTTTCAGTTTTGGGGGTTTCCATAAACAAGAAACAGCCTTTTCGATTTCCCATCTGATTCATCTCATTTCTTAGGCTACTGGGGAAAAGAATGGCAAAAGGAGAATTTGTGAAGAAGAATGCACCAGATTTCTGTGAGGTTACCATTGTTTACGAGGGCAGAAAAGTGGATGATCGTCAGCAGGAAATGGGGTTGCTTCCTTCATCTCAAGCTTCCGAATGCCGTCGCCGGCGCTCCGGCAAGAACTTGTTCGAGTGGGTTTGCTTGTCGAGCAGGTCGGGCAGCGATTGATGTGTTCTGTTTATGCAATGAACAACAATAACAGGAGCAAACCAAAGAGAGAAGATCACCATTTTTACAAATTTACTTACTTTTTCTTGTTTGAATCAACGATTGAAAATCTGATCAAACGCTACAGATAATCCCAGATCAGCTAGCTTGTATTTAGCGGAAGCAGCAATCGAAATGAAATGAATTATGCATAGAAATTGTCGGGTCACCATTTATTCTGTTTTTTAGTACCGAAAGTTCAATGGGGTTCATACCGACGTGTCGTATCCGCATTAAATACTTCCGATTCGCATTTGTAATCTCGTTTTCGATTGTCGTTCTCAATCTCTCTAGATTGAACAAATGGGCTAGTGGGCTCGAATTTTGGCTCTCGGCCCATTCGCAATGGACCTCATGGCCCGTCGTCATCATCGGCACCGATCGCACAAATTTCTGTACTTTATTCGCTCCAAAACATGGTGTCGGCCCCTTCTTCTTCTTTTCACCTGTGGATCTTGAAATCTCCGAACCGGAGTAGTAAGAATTCTGCGCGCTACGGCCGACCAGATAACTTCCGTTTTCAATTCCACCATTAAAGTAGATTACTACGTTTCTTCTACTTCCGAAACCCTAGCCCGTATTCTCAGCTGTATAACAGAGCGATGAATCCTTATGACCACAGATACGCTGATCCCAATTCCTACCGTGAGCGCCGAAGGTAGTGTTGGTATTATCTCTTTCTTTTCCTTGATTTCTTTATGGTGGTTCTGATTTCTCTCTCTCTCTCTCTCTCTCTCTCTTTGCTCCCTCGTGGGCGACTTTTGATCTTTCTTCCGCAGTGACCTAATATGTCCACAGCCTCCGGCGCCGTCGCTATTAGCAGGGCGCGAACCCTTGTATAAAGGGTATCCGCCTCCTCCAGTTTCCTACTATGGCCGGGAAAGAGGTGGGGGAGGTGTTGGTGGAGGTTTACCTAGTGCTGGAGGTCTCAATGGCTTCCCACGGTTTCAGCCTCCTGCAGGACCGTTTAATATCGGCCGTGGCGGCGGCGCTTTGGAGAGTAGGAGAATGTTTGATTCGGGGAGGGGTGGCAATAGAACTGGTGGGAATATTGGGTTTGGAGGTGGACGGGGTGGAGGAACGGGATTTGAGGGCCGTGGTGGCGGAAGAGGGGCTGGACGTGGTGGTTCTTCGAGAGGGGAATTAGGTAGCATAGTTCTTCCGAATCAGAATTTTGGCAATTTGGTTCCGTTTGAGAAAAATTTCTATACCGAGTGCCCTTCGGTGCGTGCTATGACGGAGTCCGAAGTTAAGATTTACCGAGAGAGGCGTGACATTACGGTGGAAGGATACGATGTACCGAAACCAATCCGGAGTTTCCAAGAGGCGAATTTCCCTGGTATTTTATTCTTCCATGAATTGAATGGGATTGTATTCGTTTTTTTCCATTATTCAAGAAACTTGTTGATTGTCTTTTATCTCGTTTGTTAGCTTACTGCCTTGATGTGATTGCGAAATTGGGATTTGTCGAGCCTACTCCCATTCAGGCTCAAGGATGGCCAATGGCCATGAAAGGAAGAGATTTGATTGGCATTGCCGAGACTGGTTCTGGAAAGACTCTGGCCTATTTACTCCCAGCTTTAATACACATTAGTGCCCAGCCTCGTTTAGGTCAGTGTTTACAAATTTCCAGCTATAATTTCTTTTTGTTGCCACTTCTCTCTCGACCTTTAACGTTGTGCTAATTTGTTCTTCATCAACTTTCATCCAGCGCATGGTGAAGGCCCCATAGTATTGGTGTTAGCTCCCACTAGAGAATTAGCCGTTCAAATTCAACAAGAGGCTACTAAATTTGCTTCACGTGCTAACATTAGAAGTACTTGCATTTATGGTGGGGCTCCAAAGGGGCCTCAAATTCGTGATCTGAAAACTGGTAATTGAATTGTGTTCAGCTTACTGTTTTTGACTGCTCGTTGGTTGGCTATTTACAGTAATGCTGATTGTGTCTCTCAGGTGTTGAGATCGTTATTGCTACACCGGGGCGACTGATAGATATGCTGGAAGCTGGCCACACCAACCTGCGGAGAGTGACTTACCTTGTTTTGGATGAAGCTGATAGAATGCTGGACATGGGATTTGAGCCTCAGATAAGGACAATTCTGAGCCAAGTATGATATTCCACCCCCAAGTCCTTTCTGTAGACATTGATCGTGGAATTGCATGTGGAGATTTTAATTTGAAATTAACAATTAGTGGTTTCTTGTCCTAAAAGGGGCGGCCCCGTTGGCTAGGGCTTGGGTCTCTTGCTAGGTTTCAAGTTCTCAAACCCTCGGATGAGCTTAATAGAAATAACTCTTGATGTTTTTCGAGTTCAAGCCTTGGGGTGTGTGGGTACCCAGGGTATGGGAGAGCCTCCAACTCCAAGTCATTAAAAAAATAAATGTTTTTTTGTGGTTATCAGTCTCATATGAAATAAATCACCTTTTCTGGTTTAACTGAGCTACATATATGCATGTAACTTGTAAGTGATCTTTGGAACGTTTGCAGTTTAACTGCTTGAAAGCGTTTTCAGTTTTCTCTAATTGGAGCATTTAAGGAACTTTACAATTTTGATAGTGCTTGTTGAAAATATTCTATGTATTATAAAGTAGTAAGACTCAGTCCTCAAATCGTTCTGAATGTTAAATTGAATAGCATTATTCTTTAAGAGCTCTTTAAAAAGAATATATTTATTATTATTTAGTACTCAGTTCTCTATCTAACAGCTTTTTCTCTTTACAGATCCGACCTGATAGGCAGACCTTATACTGGAGTGCCACATGGCCAAGGGAGGTTGAGAAATTAGCGAGACAATTTTTAAGGAATGCCTATAAGGTTATGTTAGAAATTCCTTTTTGTGAATTAACACTGCTTCCATACGCCTTGTTTTAGAAACAGGTATTGACAATTAAATATTGTGATATATTAGGTGATTATTGGTTCACCAGATCTTAAAGCTAACCAGTCTATAAACCAAGTCGTTGAAGTTGTGACAGAAGCTGAGAAATATAGAAGGTTTTTTTAAATTTTGTGATATTCTATAAAACACGTGGACACACAGACACAGATAAAGAGAGAGATCCTCTTCCTATTTTTGAAATTAGCACATTTTCTCATGCAGGTTAATTAAATTGCTCGTGGAAGTGATGGATGGGAGTCGTATTCTGATATTTGTGGAGACAAAAAAAGGATGTGATAAAGTAACGAGGCAATTGAGAATGGATGGATGGCCAGCTCTATCCATTCATGGCGATAAAAAGCAGGCCGAAAGGGACTTGGTTTTGACTGAATTTAAAAGTGGAAGAAACCCAATAATGACAGCCACTGATGTGGCTGCCAGAGGTCTTGGTAGGATTACTACATGTCGGGTGTTTTAGGTTTTAATTTAGGTGTTCACTTTCAAATTCTTAATGAGTCGGCCAGCTGCTTTCCAGTTCCTGAATATAATTTGTGGCTTGGGTGCAAAGGAGGGTTCTATTGTGCTGTGAATGATGATTTTGAGACTCCTCAGTTTTGTCTCCTGTACAATACTGTATGGCCTTTCTGCTTCTTTGCCCCTTTCCAAACAATGTGCTCTAGATTTAGTTTACATTCTACTTCTTTTAGGCTTCCATTTTTGCAACCTTTGGGGTGGTGGGGGTATGGTGAAGGAAGAAAGTTTGATTGAAAGGAAACAGAGCCACCTCGGTTTTGTACCGGTTGCTAGTACATTATAAATCATAGCATGAATCTCATATGGACATGAAGATGATGTGCTTATTCTGAGGATGCTGAATGATTTTGTCCGAGTTAACTGGGAGGATTTTTTTTTCTGTTTCTAGACACAAGAATTGTAAATCTTATGCATCATTAGGTCAGCAGAGGATGGATCAGAAGGCTGGCTTTGATGAGTTTACGGAAAGATCACGTCCTTAAGATGCCTGAAATAGTATTTTTTGCTCAACTAGTTATCCAAGTATTGTATCCTTATTCCGTGCCCATCCACAATTATGGAGCTGGTTGTTTTTGCAGCCTGGTTGACTCATTCATTATTGCATTGTTGGTATGGAAGTCGTCGTGGTGACAGCTGCTACTTATCCCTGCAAAGTTAAGGTGGGCACATTTATGTGATGAATGTGTTATCTTACTTTTGGTCACCAGATCTTAGGCATGCAGGGATAAGGTTTATTGCAGTTTTGTCCATGCTCTCCACATGTTGCAATGTTCTCTAATTTGATCTAACTCTGACTGTCTGTTGTAGATGTGAAAGACATCAAATGTGTGATCAACTATGACTTCCCATCAAGCCTCGAGGACTACGTCCACAGAATAGGCCGAACCGGTCGTGCTGGTGCAAAGGGAACAGCATTCACATTTTTCACTCACGCAAATGCGAAACACGCCCGGGAACTTATGAAGATACTGAGAGAAGCAGGGCAGGTTGTCACCCCTGCATTGTCGGCGCTAGCCTCGGCTAGTGGCTTTGGAGGTAACTTCTCTCCTAATCCTCTCGGTTGGGGGTGGTATTTCTATCTGAAGTCACAATGAATTATTGAAATGTGTAAATTGTTGTTTTTTGGTGTAGGTCCCGGGGCTAAATTCCGCCCTCAACAAGGATACAGAGGAGGGTATGGTAATCGAACACTGGTTTCGGGATCAAATGCCATTCCTATTGGCGCAACAAGGCCTCGCTAGACAATCTTTTGATTACCTGATATAGACGAGTTCTTCCCAGATTAAGAATCAAGTATGTGTGGTATGAAATGGATATGTATGTACATTGTACATAAAACCAGAATTCTGGTAGACATTGTTCTAGTTGTAGGGTTAGGGAAGGGAAAGAAAGGAATTGCGGATTTGAATTTAATTCGTGATGTGATTTTCATTGGCGGCTTACCGCAGCGTTTGATTTGACTAATGCTGCTGGTTGAGAACGGATTTCATCATCCAAAATTTTCTTTTATTGAGGGGCGGGGATAGCCATTCAACTTCCCACTTCTAGAAAGAAGCAACAAATTTCCTGTTTATTCATCGACTTATTCTTGACTTTTTCTTTCAACAACAATTGTGGGAATGGAGGTGAAATCGTGAACTTCTATAATGGTTATTGGTGATTTAGTCATCTTCATATTTATTCTTTAATTATACTATAGAAAATTTGAAAAGTTGTGTATGATGAAGTGATTTTTTTTAGGTTAAAATACTATTTGAGTAGTTTTGGTTCATGTTTGGTACTTATACTATCAAATGTCTACTTTGGTAGTGTATTTTTAATAAGTGACTATTTTGATTTTTTAATATTATTATTAGTTTCATTTTTCTATTACAATTTCAATAGAAATGTAATCTCTCTTTTTTGTAAGTACGGTATGTAACCATTACTTTATATTAAAGAGTTAAAATTTTGAAAATAGAGATTAAAATGGTCATTTTTTGAAGCAAATAAACTAAAATGAACAAAAATAAATGAATTAAAATGAACACGGGAAACGAACACATGGATGTCATTCAAAATACTATTATTAGGGGAAAATGTAGGAATTAATTAATCAATTTGAACTTTAAAAAAAGTAATTAATTATTAGGAAATTGGATACAGTTAATTTAGATTCAGATTTATTTATTTATATATATTTTTTTGAAGTTAGATTTAGTGTTCTTACAACTGGTTTGTTTTGGTGTTTTGGATGGTTATTGAAGCGGTGCGTTTTGGACAGACATGCACTGTACAGTGCGTCAGAGTTGGCAATCGTCTTCACATAAACTCCACAATTAAAAGCAACATCTTTTGGTTTACTTTAATTTTTTTCGCCTAAAATCCACTTCCATTTTTAATTACTAATTTGTTACGTGTTCCATTTTAATTACAATTTTGGGGCTTTTGGTAAAACATGCTACATTTTAAGTCCTTTTTTATTAATTTAAAAAACATATAATACATTAGAGGTCTAAGCTATTCAATCTAAATAATAGTGAGCATATTTTCTCTCTTAGGAGAAATATGCAAAACTGTGTTCAATTTCAAATATTTTCCCAAAAACTAATTGTAATTAAAGATAACTTGTTTATATTTTTTTGGTTATTTAAATTAAATTTGTTATAATAAAATAGACAGGATTACGTGTCTGATCCAAACACTTCTACTTTTTACAAAAATATATATAAATAAAATTATGAAAAGAACAGCTATTTGTCTTAGAAAGGGACAGAACATCACACCTTTTAGGACACGGACAGTACCCTACAAGGCCCACTCAATAATTGAGGACCTTGGCATTTATAATAAAAACTATATGTCAAAATTTTCACTGTCCGAAAATCACATTTGTCGCACATGTTCTAATAAAGCGGTAATTAGTTTCTATCGTTGATCCAGAGGGATGAGTTCGAATCATGCTTGTAGTACTTAATAAAAGATATTATTAAGTATTAAATTTTCGTTGATACGTAGATATTATGTCAATGATTTTCAAAACAATCGATAAAATATAAAATACATATATATATATATTAATAAAATATCACTAATATGGACATATTATCCTACTAAACATTTTTAGATTATTTTAAAAAGTTAAATGCTTATTTATTAATTTAAATATATATGGTAAATTTTTTATTTTTATATTTATTTCAAAAGTATACGTCGATATTTTATTGATATTACATAAAATTGAGGAAAAAAGGGAGAAAAAATATTGCTTTTGATTTGTCTTTTTTCTTTCTTTATTTTCTAATTATGCCTTTGCCATTATTTTTCCTTCCAAAAATATCAGACCTCAAATCTATGGCCCCTTGAAATTAAGTCTATTTTTAGGGTTGTCCTTTTTTTACACTCAACTTCCCACACAAACTCCCAAAAGGGAGGTTGCTATGTACATATCATCCCAATTGCCATCATTAAATGATTTGAGAATTCCCATTTGTCTTTATATCAAAATGTTTTCTATCCATTAATTTGATTGAAATACTCAACATATCAACTTTCAATCTCAAAAAGCTGTATTGATTGAACTACTTAACCATTTTTATTTTTATTAATGTACTCGTGTTTATAAAAGACATATGTACACTCTTTTCTGGTCAATTTATGTCATTTTTTTATTGAATTTTAAGTTTAGTTATCATCATATCCTTCGACTTGATCGTCAAAGTCATCTTGACAAACAACAACATTGTGACAATAATATATTTCAAATCTTTACCATTCAAAATTCATGATATTCTCCCATATATTTTCTACTCTCATTCATAACAACATTATTAAATTTAAAAGCTTAAAATATGAAGAGATGGAAGCAAGCTGGCAGATTTGATACAGGAAGGTGTCCATTGTGGTGTGCCTCAAAGCCTTTGTAGCTTTCCCCTTCCAAGGGAACTTGGAATCGATATTTTTTAGAATTCGTTTGGCAATATTCATGTTTCTTGTTTCTCGTTTTCAATTTTATTAAAAAATCTAAGCATTTTGTAACTAACTATGCTTCTTGTTTCTATCTTTTGGAAATATTCTCAAAATTATATAGAAATTTTGGAAACAATCAAAAATAAGTTTCTTCTCTTTTTGTTCTTATTTTCCATTTGTTCCAAGACATAAATAAAAAAATTGTTTGATTATGTTGGGTCATACAATTCATTAAACAGGAACGTTATCAAACGGATCCTTAATTTTCTCTTAAAAAAAAAGTTTAAAACTTGATTAAGTGGGCTTGGTGGCTATAAAATAGCAACAATAAATGCAAATAAAACAAATAATTATTATCAGCAGCACTTAGATTTCCATAATTTTAGTAATATAATAAGATCTCAAGATTTAAAATCATAAGAAAATTAAAAGCTACTGAATTCCCCAATCCCCACCACTGTGGAGCTTCGTGCTCTATTTATTTATAAAAAAAAAAAAAAAAAAAAAATCCCATTTGGAGGCCATCTAATTCAAATCCATTATCAATTTAATTTATGTAATTATTATTGTGCTTCTTTGCTTATTGTCCTTGAAATGACACACTACTTTTCAACCTTTATTTGTTATTATTATTACATGGGGAAATATCCACCTACCTCAAAACAAAAGTATATCATATATCCCAACTTTAATTTTCACTTTTGTTCTTCAATAATTTTATTCTATGAGTGGGAGTGATAGGTATGTTATTGATTAAATTTAGCTTTTAAATTTAACGGTGACATCATCTTTAACTTTAAGCTTCCAACAATATTATGTCATTTTCTTAATTGAAATTAAAGGTGTCAGACGATTTCTTCAATCTAATATTGAAGTAAATCTTATTGGCAAATATTTAGGCGTTGTCTTTAAGTTCATGTGAAGCCTATTCTTAAAAGCTTGAATTTATATAATTTTGTTTAGTTTGTGCAAAAAGGAAATGTCAATAAATTTTCAATTTTTACCTCAACGTCCAAATTAAATTATTTTTGACAAAATTATATAAAACGTTAAGTCTATATTAAAGTTGACATAATAATCCGTCAATTTTTAGCCATCAATTAAAAGACTCCCTGGTGTATGGGCAATCGCATATTTGCATGATACGTGTTAATACAAACTTACTTATGAACTAAATAATACGACTCCCAACCTATGAATTATATAATATGCGGTAGGAAAGTAACTTTCTAACAGTTTTTTTTTTTTTTTTTTTTAATAATTAAAAACAGTTTTAAAAGTACAGAGTATGCAGAAACAAACAAAAGGTTTGATTGTTGGTTGTCTATGTTTAGTGAAATAAATTAATTAAAAATAGCTGAATACACACTATATAAGAGTCAACAAAATAATTTTAAAAAGTAAAATTATTATATTACCCTTGTGGTGATCAAGGTAGGTGGGTGGTGGGGATGAGTCAGCTGTGTAATTTAATAAGGGAGGCCCCATCACAGTGGAAATCTATTAATTTATTTATTATTATTATTTTTTTTAGTACAAGTTGGAGATCTATTGGACTCCTAATGCAATTTTTTATATATATGTATGAATATATTAATATGGTAAAAAATAAATTATTTATCTAAAATATTAATAATATATATTTTTTCTTTTTTTACTAAGATCAAACTATCAATTTCTAAGATGGTAATATGTATTTTATCTTCCTAATTATAAGAATAATTGGCCTAGATTATATCCCATTACGAGAATATACTTTTGATAATATGATATTATATTGAACTAAAAAAAGATAATATGATAATATCTATTTTATCTACTTAGTCTTGCTCAGATAATTGGTACTGACTGTACCTCATTATGAAAATATACTTATTATAATATTCCACCGATGGGTTATTTTATATACATGTTAAAATTAAATTTATTAATTATTGAAATTTGTTTAGCTAACATAAACATAATTTAACTAGAAACATAAATCTTAACTAAAATAAAAATAACAAAAAAATAGTTTTTTCTAGTTTTTAAATTTGGGGATCAAAGAGGTGAAGATTTTTTTTTATTTTAATTTCAATAAGGAGGAGAGCGATTCAAGCATTCAATCAAGTGAGTAAACAATCTCTTCAGCCAGAAAAAAAGGTGATTTTCACGTATAAATCTTATAGTATTAAAACTTTTTATTTTCAAAAACTCGTGTATTATCAAACTTTTTCCACCATAATTTTTTTAAAAGTTCGATTCTATTACCAGGATATTAAAAGTTTTCAAGTAAACCCTAATCCAGTAAACCCATTAAAATTGAATAAAATTAAATATCTCCCTCAATACTAATTAATTAAAATTTTCAATTTGCTCCCGACTTTTTAATTGAATATGATAAGATACCCTCGGGCCTTCTCATCAAAAAATTTTATATATATATATATCTCCTCAAATGCCTATTACTTGGAAATTAATTTAAAGCATTTGATACATTAAAGATAAAATTAAAATCTAAAAGGAGACCATACAAAAAAAATAATAAATAAATAAATAAATAAAACAGCGTGGAAATGAGTAGTGGGTGCCAGACAGATATTTTGGGAGTGTACTTGTGACACGTCAGCAAGCAACTGAGTTCCAAAAAAAGGTCGTCAATCATAGAGCATGAGAATGTATTATTAACTAAAAATCATAGCTGTATTAAAGAATATAATAACCTTATTAATCGATTTCAGAATAAATAAATAATAATAATAAACTTTATTAGCCATGATGTTGCAGCTGCCCACTGGATTACAATTAACTATTCTCTCTGATTCGGATTTGAGTTTGCTCTGTTTTAGGATCTCTACAAAGGATAAGACCAAATCGATATATATTAAAAGATTATAGTCGTGTAAAATTTATGTTAGAATTTTGTAAAATATTGACTAAAACTAGTCTCTTCCTTTTTAAAATACAAAATTAAAATTGACATTTCAAAATTTTGAGATTAAAATAAACCAGATTTAAAACTAAAAGGTAAATGAATAAAAATTAACAAAACTAGAAACAAAAAGATGAAACTCAAAATAGTATTTAAGTCCAGATTAATCAATTGGATTATGAAATAAAATTTACTCAATTGATTTGATTGATTGAATGTAAATTTAAATTTTAAAGTTATTTATAATTTTATTTTAATATTATTTATTTTTTAGTACGTGGTGGATATTCAAATTCACGACCTTCTAATAGGACATAGGTACCTTAACCGTTGATTTATTTTTTTCCCAAAAGGTATTTAATATTTAATATTCATTTTTATTCTGTCCCTATAAAACTTAAACTTAATCGTTAAAAAACATCAAATTCATCAATTTCACCTCTAATATTTTGTAATTATAAATTCTCCCTTAACTTTTTAATTTTCGCAAGTAATTTAAACCACAATCGTTGTTTTTTTCTTTTGACATAATCGTTAAGTTGGGGTTCTTTTATAATAAGTCTAAATAATGGAAATATAATCTCAAAATAGTAAGTATTGCCATACTATCTTAGTTATTTTTTTAATATAATTTTAGTCATTTTTGCGTAACGTGTTAGATTTGCAAACAAATAATGTTTTTTTGCTTCACGGCACGAACGTTGTCCAATAAAAACATTATATTCTCGATATTATATCTCAAAAAAAAAAAGAGGGATTAATATTCTCTATATAAAAAAAGCAATGATATAATATAAATATAATAAAACATTTTTATTTTAAAGGACTGAGTGATGAATAATTACTCATCTTAAAAAAAACATATCAATATTTACTCGAGGATTATTTCCTAATTAACAGTATTAAAGATGTGCACCTATCTCTATCTATCGTTCAAATTTTTTTAATAGATAGTACAATATTAAATCCTGAATATTTCATATATGTTTAGTTGTTTTTAGATCCATATGAGTTTAATCGTTATTTATTGAAAATAATATTTGACTATTATTGATTTTTTAAATAATTTTACTCATTATATAAAAAGTTGTCTAATAGACAATTTGTGGATGGATGGAATGATTATAGATTTTTAAAAAAGAGAAATAAAAAATTATTGCAAATTTTAAGATGTTCTAAAACACTCAAATAATAGAGTTTTTTTTAATTATAGATTAAATAATAGAGTTTTGAATGATCAACGAGTTGAAATATATATATATATATATATATATATATATATATATATAAAAGATCATAATCTTTTGTAAAACAAATAAATAAATAAACAATATTGATTAAAAATCTATACCTTCCTAATATTTGTGATGGTGATGGGTCCCATGTTTAATTTTAAACTAATAATTATTGTAATTCACAAAAATTTCCCATTACACATTTTAAATTCAACTGTAAAATGGTTTTATAATAAATTATGATTTTACAAAAAACTTTATTATCATCCGTAATGTTTAAATTAAACACAGTTTTAAGCTACTCAACAGTAATTGATGTATATATCTTTAAAGTTTTGAGTTTGAGTATAACGATCTTATAATTCGAGTTGAGAGTTTGATTGTAAGAATATTTCGAGTTCAGACGTGATTGATTTATTTTTTAATACTTAAAAGTTCAATGATTTTATAAGTTTAGAGGAGGAATTGATAAATTAAGAGTTTGAGAATGCGATTGTAACTATTTCTATAGTTAAGTAGTAATTTTTGCAAATTTTTCATATATTATCATTATTATTGTTATAATAGTTTGGATAATATAGAATTTGTTTAGTGAGTTTTATTAAAATTCCACAACGCGTGTGAGAGGAATATGTTAATAACCATTTGTATATTATAAATTCCACCCATTAATTACATGAATCAAGAATAATTTATCAAGGAAAAATAATTAGTGGGGAATACTTGATGTTGTTTTATTTATTTATTAATTAAAATAAATCTCAGACTTTAATAATTACTCAGTTCGAAATACGGAAAGTCCAAATGAGGTGAATTACGAGGAAATGATAAAATTGACTAATGCCTAATCAAATTAAATAATCTACTAGAGACTAGAGAGTATACTATTTTTTAATTTTTTTGAAATTAAGAGTATATAATTTTTAGTTTGGATCTTTAATAAGATTGAATAAGTAAATTAATAAGCATTTAAGCCATGTTAGTTTTTCTGAACTAGTTTGGTATTGGCAATTTGGCATACCATTTAACATAATTAAAGTTTATCATGTTTATCTTATAATTAGAAGATTTGGTAGTAAGAAACCTTGGTGATGAGGTGTGATTTTTTCATCAAAAAAAGAGAAAAAAAAAAGAGGAAAAGATGAGGTGTGATTTGTGTAATTTTCAATATTTATAGGTTTAATTCAACAACGATTTTATAAGTTTAGGGTATGATCAAGTAAATTGAAAATTTTAAGTGTGATTCTAGCGATTCAAATAATTGATAGATGGTCTTTTTTTTGTTTGTTTTTTTTTTTTGCAAAATTTTCTTGTTACTATTATTATTTTCAAATTCTATTTTTCGCATGTAATTTTAGTTTTGATTCATTTTAGTTACTCCCAAAACATTAATTTTGGTTATGTAATTTTAGTTTTTGTCCATTTTAGTTCTTACTATTTTGAAAAGTCTGTTGTGGCCTCTTTCTCTATTGTTAGAAATCAACTATTTTTTTGTCTATTTGTTTTCAATTTTCATTTTTTTATCACAATTTTAACACGATATTTCACTCAATAAAATTATTGAAATACATCAATAAATTTGTATTAAAAGTGTTTTTATTTTATGTATAAAATTGTATTTAAGTATAAACCAATACATACGTTTCCAATACAGAGACAAATATAAATATTTTAAAACAAGAAGAACCAAAAAGATTTGTTTGAGAGCTTGTTTCTCATTTTTTTTCAATTTTGTTAGGAAGCTTACGTATTTTGATAACTATTTATATTTATTGTTTAGAAACATTCTCGAAGCTGTATACAATTTTTAGAAACAATAAGAATCCGTTTGATAACATTTCCTGTTTCTCCTTTATAATTTTCTTAAGAATTCTAAGCATTTTACCACTGACTTTGTTTTTTGTTTTTTTTTTTTTTTTTGGAACATTCCCACAATTGTATAAAAATTTTAAAAACAACCAAAACGAGTTTCCTCATTGTTGTTTCTATTTCTAATTTGTTCCAAAATATAAATGAAAATATTGTTTTATCACATTTAAATTCTTGGAGGTTGAAACCATACATTATATTTGTATTCATTAAAAATAAAAAGGCAAAACATAAAATAAAATTATTATTTTATCATTATTGAATTGAATTGATGAGTGTTGGAGTGACACAATTTTGTTTGTTATTAAAAATTAAGAAATAGAAACAACAAATAAAAACGATACTTAAAATACCCAAAATAAATCAAATCCTAAGTAACAAACCAAAACCAAAATAGTATTTATGTTTTAAAAAGAATAAAAAGAAAACCAAATATTATTTTGAACTTTATTATTAACATCCATAAAACGCAAAATTTAACCTCGAAAGTCATAATCTTAAAAGGGAAATAATAACAGTGCAGCAACAATTTGACAGCTCAGAAAAATAGGTAACCCGTGGCTCCTGAAATTACCGTACACAATGCTTCATGATCTAGAAAAATCTAAAATATAATGATATAATTAAAAAGGGGAAAAAAAAAACCCTCGAGGTTGGCCACACTACAATAATTACATGAAAATGTAGGGTCCAGGGTGCGATAAGGCAGAAATGATGTCCTTATAATGCAAATAAAAAAAAGGGGGAAAATAGCCTTATCATGGTAAAAGCGAAATTACCGAACGCCCCCTATGACGTCGTTTTGTCTATTAGCAAAAGCAGAGGCCCCTATCAGCTATCACTTCGCTTCCCTTCCAATTCGCACCACTTATCTTATTGGGTTGCCCCTATCAATCCTTTTATCAATTTCAAAAAACCTTTTTTAAAACGCATTTTCATAATTATTGGTAAATTTAAAAATTTTAAAAATTATAAATCCTTTTCCTTTTTGATTTCTGTTTTTTAATTTTCCAATTTGCTTTCGGAGGGGAGAGCGCACGTGGTGTCCGCCTGTCACGGGCGCCTATATATATATCGCCTTTCATCCCTCCCTTCCACTCCAGTAACAGTTTTCTTCCCCTTTTTCCCTCTTCGATACGGTTTCTCCAGATCAGATTTGTCCCCCTTTCGATTTCGTGAAGAAGCCCTAGATTGGGGAGCGGGCATCGGCTTCTCTCGGTTTGATTTTCTCTCATTCCTTTAGATTGTTTATTGTGGTCTAGATTGGGAGAAGGGGAAGAATCAGAGAGGCGGAGAGAGTGTGATCCATCGGGGTGGACGAGAAACAGAGGAGGCAGGGCGCCTGAGATCTTTGCTGTATGTCAGTGGATTGTGTTGAGACTTACTGTTGTAGAATTGGCGAGCTTAAGAATCCATTGCAATGGCCCCAGCTACGAAAAAAGCGACGTTTTCAAGTGATCTTTGCTGCCATGCGGGTGGTGCCGGTTCTACTTCCGTTCCTCGAGAGGCCGCCCCTGTTGTTGCTTCCGCCAATGCCGTCCAAGATTGGAGTCTGTCCTCCAACGATCGCCGTACTAAGAAAGTTGCCATGCCGTCGTTGATTCGTCCCGTCGATGCGATTCCTGAACCTTCCACAAATGCTTCTACCAAAGGCACTTTCCCTTTCCTTCTCTCTCTCTGTTTTTTTTTTTTGTTTGCCCTCCCTCCCCTTTCACGCTTATCTTATTAATATCAATGACCTGGAATCTTGACATAAAGCTGTGCTTGATATTGACGTAATACGACTGTGATTTATCATATTGTTTTTTCCTGGGGGCCGAAATTCAGATTTCTGACATGTATTTGTCGTTTTAAGTTTCGTAACATACATTGATTTACTGTGAGTCTATGATTTATCTGTCGGTTTATGGATCGTTTGGTTTGTATGTTATTATTAGGTCACTTGGGAAAGAGGGAGAGAGAAAGAGAGAGTGGAATTTTGCATTATCCGTTTCTCCGACTTGGGGGCAATAGTTACCACTCACTTACTACCTCATCATACATCGTTTAAAATGTTTTGATCTTTACCACCACCAATGGGCCCTTGCCCTTCAACTACTTTTCACTTGTTGTTTTAAATGCACGAGCTTTTTGAAAGTCAATTATGCAGGCGGCTTTTGGAAGTAAGAATTGAGCTAGGGAAGATAAAGTTGGATTGGTTGAACCTGACAATTTAGTAGTCTTTTGTTTATTCTTTTATTTTTCCATCCCTCCAACCATATTGTATTCTAGAAGCTACTGTTTATTTTCGCCACTTCCTTGTGCTCCTACTTTTTTTTTTCCCACATTCTTCTCCAGTTCATCCTACTATCGATAAATTACAACACAACCTACCAGATTCTTTTTATTTGCTCCATTTGATAGGACGGAGTTGATTTCACTCATACTTGCTCTCTATATTTTCTTTTCTGTCGCTTTATTATATAATCTTTATGCTCCTCTTTCATCATTGATACTGATCTAAACTAAAGGTATAGTAGATGATTGATGTTAGTATTTTTCATAAATTTAGTCATGATTTCTTTTGTTGACCTTTTTTTGTTTTTTTGTAACAAAGGATGATACAAGCGTTTCTTCTAGATGATTTCTCATGCATTGCTATTTAATTGTTTGAACAGGTGTTCCCCCAATGTTGAGGGCACAATCAAGACATCCTCTGGATCCGCTATCAGCTGCTGAAATCTCTGTTGCTGTGGCCACTGTCAGGGCAGCTGGAGCCACGCCTGAGGTTGTTACTGCTACTATGCTAACACTTCTTTAAGTTATTGAATTTGGATGATTGGTTCAGGAATATGTATGGTACTACATGTTCGTGATTTTTTATGAGCTATTTTCATTATTGTAGGTCAGAGATAGCATGCGTTTTATTGAAGTGGTGTTACTGGAACCAGAAAAACATGTTGTTGCATTGGCAGATGCATATTTTTTCCCACCATTCCAACCATCTTTGCTTCCCAAGACTAAGGGAGGACCCTTTATTCCCACAAAGCTCCCTCCAAGAAGGGCAAGGATTGTTGTTTACAATAAGAAGTCAAACGAGACAAGCATATGGATTGTTGAGCTGTCGGAGGTTCATGCAGTAACACGTGGTGGACATCACAGGGGAAAAGTTATATCTTCTACAGTTGTTCCTGAGGTTCAGCCTCCCATGGTATGTTCTTGCCTCTGTTATTCCTTGTACTATTTTCTCTTTGGGATTCTATGGCCTGTATAGATTCTTGCTTCTATTTTCTATTCTCTTTGACGCTTTTTTATTGAATTTTTTATAATAAGGGATCAGATTAGTACTGTAGTATCTTATTATTATTCCAACCAACTTTTTCTGGTCTCTTAAATTGAACGAAAAATACCTGTAGGGCTCTGTTTGTGGTGAAAAAGCGTAAGGATTAGGAAACGATGAATAACTTTTCAAATACAAATAATATTGACTGAGTAACTTTTCAATTACAAATGATACTGAATTTCTTGAACTTTAAACTAACTTGCTCATTCCATCATATCTTAGGATGCTGAAGAATATGCAGAATGTGAGGCTATTGTTAAAGAATATCCTCCATTCATAGAGGCTATGAAGAAGAGGGGTATTGAAGATATGGATTTGGTTATGGTTGATCCTTGGTAAGTTATATCTATGGTGTTCATAATTTGTATGCGCTACAGTTCATCAAGTTCCTTAACTTTTTTTTTTCTGCCTAGTATAATTAGTCTCTCTTTGCTGCAGGTGTGTTGGATATCACAGTGATGTAGATGCTCCTGGTCGAAGACTTGCTAAACCTCTTATATTCTGTAGAACTGAAAGTGACTGTCCAATGGAAAATGGTTATGCTCGCCCAGTTGAGGGCATACATGTCCTTGTCGATATGCAAAACATGGTGGTTATAGAATTTGAAGACCGCAAACTTGTTCCACTACCTCCTGCTGACCCATTGAGAAACTACACTTCAGGTGAAACAAGGGGTGGTGTTGATCGTAGTGATGTGAAACCCATACAAATAGTTCAGCCTGAAGGCCCGAGCTTTCGTGTCAATGGCTACTATGTTGAATGGCAAAAGGTTGTGGTCATAATTTTTTTAAAAGAATTTAGAATTCAATTTTGCTCGGTTCATAATTTGACTAAAATTTCTTTGGTCTTTTCTTTCCTATTGACAGTGGAATTTTCGCATTGGCTTCACTCCCAGGGAGGGTTTGGTTATATACTCTGTAGCTTATGTTGATGGCAGTAGAGGACGAAGGCCAGTGGCACATCGATTAAGTTTTGTGGAAATGGTCGTACCCTATGGAGATCCAAATGATCCACATTATAGAAAGAATGCTTTTGATGCAGGAGAGGATGGACTTGGGAAGAATGCACATTCTCTGAAGAAGGTTTGATTGTTTTGCTCACTAGTCATATCATATGATCATTAGCATTTGTAGTTATCTCCCTGATCGAATCCTAATTAACTGTTAATAAATCATTGTCACAGGGATGTGATTGTCTGGGTTACATAAAGTATTTTGATGCTCACTTTACAAATTTCACGGGTGGCGTTGAAACAATTGAAAATTGTGTTTGCATGCACGAGGAGGATCATGGAATTCTGTGGAAGCATCAAGACTGGAGGACTGGGTTGGCAGAAGTTAGAAGATCTAGGCGTCTGACAGTGTCCTTTATTTGTACTGTGGCTAATTATGAGTATGGATTCTTCTGGCACTTCTATCAGGCAAGTCAAAGATACCTTTCTCTTTTGGACTGGTTCTCTGGTTGAATTTCACTTTGCCCTTATGGGAGTTGGTTGGTCTGTTTTTTAGTGTGTGTGTGGACAGATAACAAAATTCTACAAGAAAAAAAATTCCAGGTGATGAGGTGTCAAAACTGGGAGGATCAAATTCAAAGTTAATTAACAGAATTTCCTCCCAGTAGCATAAACAATAAAAATCATAATCACAACAGAGGGAGAGAGAATGATTCCATAAATGGAAAATGTCGCACACTTTCTCTCTTGAAGTATTCGTTTGAAGTCTAGGATTTCATTCTTTAATAGAACTCTTGTAGAGGATGACATCGGTTATATGTTTGAAAAGATTGCCTATGATGTGATGCTCATGACCATTGAAATACAGAATCGGGAAACACCCCACAATTTAACCTTCTTGGGGCATGAAACTTGCCTGATAGCTTTTAGAATGTACTAAATTGTTTCTAGTAGAATTATATGCATAGGGATTATGTTCTTTGTGATTCCAGATGCTACGCAATAATATATTGTACACAGTTTCTACTTCTAATCGCTTGATTTTCTCTCAACCAACTTACGTTTCTTAATTCTTTCCAATAGTGGAGGTTTGTTGATATGAAGTGTTGTTGCAGGATGGAAAAATTGAAGCTGAAGTCAAATTGACTGGAATTCTCAGCCTAGGAGCGTTGCAGCCTGGTGAATATAGAAAGTATGGCACAATGATTGCACCGGGTTTATATGCACCAGTGCATCAACATTTTTTTGTTGCTCGTATGGACATGGCTGTTGATTGCAAGCCTGGTGAGGCTTTCAACCAGGTGCGTCTTTAATGTTTTGGTAATATTTTGTATTGTTGTCAGGATATTAATTTTGATTGGCAATTGGCATGAGTTAAAACCATACTGTGAACAGTGGAAGTTACTGACTGTAACCCTGTATCTTTTTCTACCATGGTTTCCAAAATTATCAAACAATTATATTGATACGCTCAATGGTAAAAAGGCATCAATGGCTTATGGATCCAGTCGTTCAAGTCAGCGTCTTATTAGTTTTATATCAAATAATGAAGGATGAAATGTTAACTTTCTGTTTAGAAAAATGAGTTACATCATGTAATTTTTCAATTGTACTTACAACACAAGCATTCTTAGCTTGGAGTTTGCTTCTAAAGACATGCTTATACATAGCTGATTTCACTACATTGGTCATTAATCTTCTTCAATTAAGATTTGCCCACTTAACATGCTCGTAGGTTGTTGAGGTGAATTTGAAAGTTGAAGGACCTGGGGAGAACAATGTTCACAACAATGCTTTCTACGCTGAAGAGACATTGCTAAAGTCTGAACTGCAAGCCATGCGTGATTGTAGTCCTTTGACTGCTCGCCATTGGATTGTAAGTAACATTCTTTAGCTGGCTCAATGCTTGTCGTTCCTACTTCTAGGCTGTTTGATCTCGATTTCATGACAATTTATACTTTTGGAAACCAGGCATAGGCAACAATTTCTTTCCAATTTTACATATTATTCTTTCACTTTCTTAGCTTTACAGTTAATGATGAAAAAATGCATCTTCTAAACGGTTGAAGACACCTTTGGGTTTATTGAACATTTTCTAAAAAAAGTAGTTATATGAAACTCTAGATTTTGTACTTGCCAAATAAATAAACATAGTTAGATATTATTAATTTATTTTATTTTAAGATTTTAATATTTTCCAAAGCAACTTCACCATAATAATTATTATTTTGTTGCAAGAAATGTATTTTGGGTTTCTTTTTGTTTCTTTATATGCAAGTGTTGGATAATTCTTGCATGTTACTATTGATATATTTTCCAAGGATACTTTGAGTTTGTCATATATAATTTATTCAAAGATGATTTACAATATTTCTTTCTTATCGTTGTGATTGAGTAAATGTTAACGATCAAAATTGGTTCCATGGTTCCAGGTGCGTAATACTAGAGCTGTTAATCGAACTGGACAGTTAACAGGGTTCAAGCTATTACCTGGTTCAAATTGTTTGCCTTTAGCTGGTTCAGAGGCCAAGTTTCTTAGAAGAGCTTCTTTCTTGAAGCATAATCTTTGGGTGACTCAATATTCACGTGATGAAATGTTTCCTGGAGGGGAATTCCCTAATCAGAATCCACGTGTCGGTGAAGGATTGTCTACATGGGTCAAGCAGGATCGACCTTTAGAGGAAACTGATATAGTCCTTTGGTTCGTTTCCTTTCTTCTTCTGTTTGTACATTTGATTTATTTGCTCGCCTACTCATTTAGAATATTCTGTGCAAGTTTTTCCACGTTCCCCATCCTTGTTTTGGCATTCATCCCTTTATATTTAGCACATTTATTTTCACCTGCAAGGTATTATTGTATTATGTCATATGATGTTATCAGAAATCACTACTCTGTTGTAGAAGTAGAACAGAGAAGTTGTCTCCTGATTTGGTTGGGGGCTCAATTCTCTGTGGGAATTTCAAAACTGTTTGTTTACTTTGTCAATTTTTTTTTTAGCCTGAACTTTAAAAGAATCGTGTTGTTTTTTTGGAGATATAGGTTGTATGATGCCTACTGATTTAACTCTGCTTTTTGATAGTAACCAGAACATCTTTTTCCTATGTGACAGGTATGTATTTGGCATCACGCATGTTCCTCGGTTGGAAGACTGGCCTGTTATGCCGGTGGATCGCATCGGCTTTACCCTCATGGTAGTACTTACTCACTCACTAGTATAATCCCTTGATTTATGAGACTCTAGGACTTTATGATTCCTTTTAAACATCCTCTCTCTCTCTCGGTTGTTACTGATCTTCTCTCTTGTAATGTGTGTGTATGCAGCCTCATGGGTTCTTCAACTGTTCTCCTGCTGTTGATGTCCCCCCCAGTGCTTGTGAATTAGATTCAAAAGATTCCGATGCTAAAGAAAATGTGGTGTCTAAACCAATTCAGACCCCGATTATATCGAAGCTTTGAAGTATGCTACATCGCTTTACAGACTTCAAATTTATGTTTGCTTTTCGTCTCTTAGTCAAGTGGATTGTATTCCCTTGTTTATAAACCCCGAACTCGTTTTTCTTTTCAGTAGTACGATTTTCTAGTTTGCTACACGCTTTGAATGTTACAATGTGCATATTTATGATTTTCACAATAAATCGTATCTACACAGTTCTTTTTCTTTGTTTCTTTTTTAATTAAATATGTTGACTAGCCTTTTTCTTCCGCTGTTGTGGATTCTTTACATCCTTTTCTTTGCGTAGAAAAATGGTAAGCAGTGACGTTGGAAAACTTTGTGTTCTTTTATGGCGGCAGGCAAAACATTCGTCTGCTTATTTTCTCTGCTTCCATAAAACCATACAAGGAATATCCTTGACAGATTGGTATGAAGATTTTCTTGAGTAAATTAAATGGACAGCCTCTCTGTAAAATGCTTTTCTTTGATCTCCATGATTGTTCAAACAAAGTCACCCCTTTGCTTTCCAACTAAAGTCAATCCTCATCACAGAACGCTGCAGCCAACTTTTCTACAACTTTGCAATTTACTTTTCATTCGAGTAGTGAATTTGAACAATCCACACCATCATTATATTCATCGCGTAATCAGTGGCTCCTTGATTAGAGCAATTTGTTTGATGGACCATTGATTTGAAAGTCCCAAGTCCTTGAGAGGCTTTGTTATGAATCTTAAATTTGTAGGAAAATTCATTGAAATCTCGATTATGTAGAGCTTAAAACTTGGCAGAAAAAGCCAAGGGGTTTCTAAAAGTTAAGGACAGCATCACTGTTTTAGTCACTGTCAAAGCAGAGCGCACCCTCTTTTATTGGCTTTCCTTACTGAGTGAATTGTTGTCGGCACAGTTAATTTATTTCCAAAAACTTTGCATTGTGGTGAAGGATGGATGAATTTGACCAAAATGGCACAGACTGAGAGGCTTTTTGTTTACACTTTTGGCAGTCTCTCTTCCACTTTTTCATCATGGAAGGAAGGGGCCTCTGAACCTCATCCCGTTACTGCCTTCAACAATTATTCGTAAAATGGAATTAGCAGAGAAAGGAAAGAGCAGAGGAATGATACATGATTCCCATACATAATAATCATTTTTTGCTTGTAATTTTATATTTCAGTTGACCTTAAAAAAAAGAAAAAAAAAACATCAATCATTCATGTGACGTAGAAAAAGTTGTCTTTTTTTTTTCTTTGAAAGAGGGGTCGGTTTGATTTGATTGGTTATTATTGAAAAGAACAATTAGCAGTTCCATCTTGTCCAACCCAAATTGTACCTGTGTTTGCACTTTTTGAGCTGGTTTTTTCTTCTTTCTTCTCATCCTATTTTTCCTTCTTCATTCAACGAACCACCACCCATCATAATTCTCCAGCCTTTGGACATTAATTAGACATGGCAGTTTCTGTAAAACATCAAGATTATGAGTAGAATTAGTTATCTCTTATCTAATTAAAGGGGTGTTGAATGAGGAGTATTACGGAGTTTTTAGCTAATCATTTGGACTAAAATATAGAAAATTCTTTAACAACATTCACAAGATAAGCCATACCCAATAATGATGCAACAAAGTCATGTCGAAATTTGGTGAAGAAAATGATAGTGTTCATCAGAGTGAATGAATTATTGCTGGGTGTAATAAATGGGTATTGTTATGAATTCAAGCAGAAGTTTTTAATAACTGTGGTCCTCAGAGGTGACAACTCCACTCCTTCCTTACCATCCTTAACTCACAAGTACTAAACAAGGATGTGAGTAGACCTTTCGATTGAAGTTGTTCCTAAGATGGGTCGAGCTAAAAAAATTGCACCTATACAATAGATCCGCATGAAGTTCGTTATTAGGTCTCTTCTCTTATTTACCTAAGGAGTCTCTCCAACTTGATTTGGGGAACTAACTCAATCGAGTTTAGTTGGGTCTGGTCTAATTAGGTGGTCTTATCTGATTTGGTACCTGGAAAAATTGACATTTTGGAAGTGAGAGTTTAGAAACGATGGAAAAAGGAAGAAAAACAGAACTATAATGGGGATTTTGAACTCAAAATCAACCTCTGTGAAGAGCTTTGTAGTTTAGCTTTGGATTTCAACCTTCATAACTCCAACTGAAAGTCTGAAGCTTTGGTTTGAAACTGGCTCAGAGACACATAAAACGCAGTCAGGAAACAGTCAGGAAAAGTTGAGTTTTCTGGTCCTCTCACTGCCATGGAATTTCTGGTTTTTCCTGCAGGCTTTGAACAAACTTTCACCTTGATTCTCTCTCTTACTTTTACTAAGTAGCTGTCTGCAGTGTACCCAGAAATCAAATTGAAACGTACAGCAGAATCTCTCTCTCTCTCTCTCTCCAATAATGGATTATTGTAGAAGCCAATCATACTCAGTATTAGACTTTTGGTGGGGGCTCAGAATTCATGGCCATGGAGGTTCCAGAACGTGTATTTTTTCTAAAATAAAAAACGTTTATAACCCATTATCTCTTATATTATAGCCCTGGATAAGGTCATATCTTTCTTTGCCAGCGATTCATATATTTCAAGATATGAGAAACTAAGCCAAACCCACCAAATGATTCTGTTTTTCCATTTGATGGGTTATGAAATGATCATCAGTTATTCAATTATGATGATTTTTGGACTAATTTCATATATTACAACAATAGAAAAGGGGGAAAAATCAGGATCACAAGAACTATATATTTTAGTTTGCACTCAATCACATCATTTCACTGTTCCCATAACGATTACAGAAAAAGAGTGAAATGACACATTGAACATCAACAACAAAAAAGTAGTGGCTGTGTATTTTGAAATCTGGATGGAGAAGACAAGTGATAAAAGCAAATACCTTCATTTCAAGCCTGTCTATGAAACCCTCTTTCACTATCAACAATCTGGGTGTTAATTTCTTCAAAGTGAAAAAAAAAAAAAGAAAACTGAAAATAAGAACAGAAGCCAAAGAAATTTGCTTTTTTCCCCCTCTTTTTTTGGGATAAAAATAACCACAAGGAGGAAGAATTTACTAATTTACAGTTCATATGTGATGGAAGACGCCAAAACTTCCTCCTGTTACATTTTCTGACATTGACATTAACGGATAGCTCCCAAAACTTGCTGAGTTATTTTGAGTTTGAATAATCTTGGTTTCTTCCCCTGAACTTCCCTTGAATTCCAAGTTTTTCACTTCATTTGTCTGAAACTGAAACAAATTCTCGAGTTTATTCTCACCTTCCCATGAAAATCCTCCATTATTTTCCCCTGGATTGTTCACATGGTACCCAGAATAATTACTCACCACCGAACTATTGCTGGAGCTCTCCTTCACCTCGTTAATGAAGAAGGAGCTCAACCCAGAAGCTGAGTTTTCAGAAAAATCTGTTCTTGACATGTTCCCATGTTCAGAACTTGAATAACTCGGCAACCCAAAACTTGAATTTGAGTAGAAATAGTTGTGGTCGCATGATCTGGTAGTATTGGGCTGGTATTGAGTTGCTGCAAATTGGGAATTATTGTACTCACCACCCATGTAGGAGACAGAGTCAAATTCAATCTTGTTAACAAAATGCTGCGCTGAATCCTCTGTTTGCTTGTAATAATGATTCGAATCAGTAAGAAATGAAGCTTCTGAAGAAATGGTGATATTGGAAATATCCCCCTGGAGATGATGAGCCACTTTCACTCGTTGCTTCTCTGTATAGCTCTTCTTATGGTCATTCATGGCTTCCATATTCTCCTCCAATGGCTTGTGGGTTGCTGGGTCGATTCCTTGCTTCATCAGCTTCTTCTTTAAAGACGAATTCCAAAAGTTTTTAATCTCATTGTCTGTTCTTCCTGGTAATTGGGCTGCAATTTGAGCCCACCTGCCAAAAAAAAAAGGTTCAAAAACAGAGGAAAAAACAGAGTCCCATCTTCCCCATTTTAGTATCTGAATTCAAATTTCACCTGTTGCCCAGAACTTGATGAAGACTGATGATGAGATCCTCCTCTTGCTGCGAGAACATCCCTCTCTTCAAATCAGGCCTCAAGTAATTTATCCATCTCAACCTGCAACTTTTCCCACACCTCTCCAACCCTGCAACAATCAATCAAACAGTAAGAAGAAGGGAAAAAAAAGGACCAAGACCCAAAAATTCTCCATCATTTCAACTCTTTTTGAGAAAACTTTAAAAGGGTTGACGAGGAGGAGGAGGACGACGACGAAGAAGAAGAAGAAGAAAGGTACCGGCGAGCTTCGGAACGGAGCTCCAGCAGCCGACGCCGAAAGTTGTAATGTAATTGAAGAGCTTCTCATCTTCCTCAGGGGACCAGAGGCCTTTGCGGAGTTTAGGCTTCAAGCAACAAGAATTGCGTCCCATCAAAACCAAAACAAAAGAACAGAACACAAAGAAAATGGTAGGCGCAGGCAGAAGCAGAGGAGGGGCAATTGCAAGTAGTGGCAGTGGCAGTGGCAGTGGCAGTGTGTTTAATTGGTTAAGTTAAGGCTTAAGACAGCCACAGGGGATGGAAATTGAATTGGAATTTTATGTATTTCTTTGGTTTCTCTTATATGTTTTTGGAAACAGGGAGTTCCCCAAATCACTCAACAGTAATCTTCATCATCTAACGTTAAAAAATCATACTTAGAATTTAAGTTAGAGAGAGAGAGAGAGAGAGAAACAGAGAGAAAAAGGAAGAAAAGGCAATCAAGTGGGCTTTACGCAAATCCTCCACACTTGGTTTGGTTTCTAAGATACCTTTTTCATCTTCATGTTTTTGCCTTAACTAATTAATTTATTAAACCCTTCATTCTTCTCCAATTACACCAACTCTTAATCTTTCTTAATCCCTTCCACGCAGCTCAAATGATTAGATATTAGTGTTGGATTACTGGGAGAGACGTCACTTTTTCATTAATAATTGACGCGCGAAGTAGAATTTTAGTTCATTTATGTCGTAGAATTTAAAATGGAAAGAAAAAAAAATTAGAAACTTAATTAGGTGGTTAAGTTTTAGGTTAGATTATTATATATGACGCCCTTGCCTATAAATTTGATTTCAATTGTACCCTTGTTACTTTAAATATGCTTGGTCGTTTTAATCATGAACCTTTTAGGCTATCTATTCAAACACACAGTTAACTTTTGACCTAAAGCTAAGTTTTAGCTTATGTGTTTAGAATTCGAGAAAAAAGAATGAAAAATAGTACAAGGGAGCATTATTTTGTTTGTTTTTCCAATACTAAAAATTAAGGTCTCTCTCACAACTAATAAACAAACATTAGAGCTGAGACTCTTGAAGAATTAGAATTAGGGTTTGATAATAACAATTTAATCGAATACAATTATAATATCGTAGACAAATGTCAATCTTACAACTAATATTACAGTTTAAGGACATTTTATGTAATTTAGCCCAATTGTATTGAATAACTGATATTAATAAGCTATATTTTATTTGTTAATAGAAATCAAATACATAAAAGGAAGAAGCCGCTTTCTCTAGGTGGTTGAGTAGCGTTCTTGAAAATAAATGTCTATTATTCATAAATTGGTCTATATTAATCTTTCTTGTGTTAGTTTTCAATTAATGAATATAAATTAATGAACAAGTAGTTATTACCACATGCGGTAGAAACGGATTTGGTTCTTATTTATAATAATAATACTAATAAATATTTAAAGTCTAACCACTAAAAATTTTAGAAGTGTCACACATGTTTCCTTTTCTTGAAAACATATGTATCAAATTTAAAGAAAATTAAATAGGGATGAGACTTCAAAAAATAAAATAGAACTTAAAAATCAATATGTTGTGATTAGAATAAGAAAATGTTGTTTTCTCCTCTCTCTTTCTTAATTAGTAGTTCCTATCATGACCAGCCGACATGTCGTCCAAGAGTCAAAAAAATTGAAATAGCAAAAGGGTCGTCTATGCTTGCCAGCTAATATTAGCAGTGGAAAATGGTTTCAAAACACGTTTTTTTGTTTAAATTATTTCTTTTATTTTTTTAAATAAATTTAAGTATCAATTATGGTGTGGAGCCAGCCGACACTGTTACATTAAGCAACCATCGGCCCACCCCTTCTATATTTTTCAGTTTGACTTCTAAGTTCTAACATAACATAAAAAGCTTACATACTTTAATTAATTCGATCCCAAATTTTCATTAATTTCTAGATATTATGATGCCCTCTCTCAAAAGTATTACTCCAGACATCTATCATTTTGAACGTGCGATCCCAAATTTTCATTAATTTCTAGATATTATGATGCCCTCTCTCAAAAGTATTACTCCAGACATCTATCATTTTGAACGTAACTTAATTAGTTAAGATATTATAATCACGACTAAAATATTAGAGGATAAAATCTTTATTTAAGAAAGATGTAATAAAAAATAAGAATATGATATCTATTTTCAAATATATTGGCATGAATGAGGTGTCTCGTAAAAATGTGCACAAATAAAAGTATTATTAGGATGTGTTAAATTAGGATAATTAAAGATTTCTAAGCAAATATAAAATTCATTATTTAATGAGGAATTCTTTTAACTTACCTTTGTGAAGAACATAATATGACACTAATGTGATGTAGTGATGAGATTAGAAGGAAAAGAATTAACTTTCTAATTAAAAAAAATTGATTTGCTTGATTGATGGGATAAAGGGTTTTCACTCATTAAAAAAAAAAATTGCTCCACACTAGTAAGAGAAAACTCTATTAATCATGTCTTTCACTTTCTTAGGAGGTCAAGCTGTATTTGTGAAAACAATACATGTTCCAAAAAGATTATCTTTGTCTAACTATTCAAGAGATTTTATATTAACTTCCAATAAGAACCCATGCAATACTCTCTCATCAAACTTTAAATACAATACTCTGTAATTAACAAATCGTTATGTTATGAGCTCAAATTCGACAAGATACATGAGCGAGTTTTAGAGCACCGCTAAAGTAGGAGTTCATTCGAATTCGATAAGCTAGGGAAGAAAAGTCCAGCGTATCCAAAGGTCTATGGGCAGTCTAGTTCGACTACTTTACTTGAGTAGAGTTCAACCGGCAAAATATCCACTAACATTCGACGAGAGTAAATAACTCACGTGTCAAAGTATCTTTAAAGTTAGTTAATGACTCCCTGTCCGATAGTACGACTTGAATTTCTGATAGCGTCCCTCTAAATTTGCTCCCCTATAAATGGACGAGAGTCAAACCCTTGTCAAAGGTGCGCATTAACTTCTCTCCTCTTAACTATTTTGAACTAAATTTTAGTTTAAGTTTCGGAGTGCACGGAACACCAACATTTAGAGCTGTAACTCGAAAAAAATTGTAAAAGTATTCATTTGGGGCATTGGAATCTCTATTATATATATCATTTATGATAAGGCAACCACGTGGCAAAATATACGGATAAATAGATACAAAATTTCTGTACACCTGGTGGTACAAGAAATTATCGGAGTATTCTCCACCAACAACGAAGCTTCAACTCAATGATTTGTTTTAGAATTCGGGTGATGGCCTCTCCAGCTGCCACGTGTATGAGAGAGAAAATTAATCCAGAATAATTTCCCTCTCTTCATTCACGAATCACAGCCCACCACTCGTGTACGGCCACCCCTCCAATTACTTCCCTCTACAGTTTTCTGTCGGTCTTTTCATCGGCATTGATTCCATGCTCCGCCACTCTATCTTAACCAATATTTGTATCCAATCATCTCGATTATTTTATTTGACCTTTGACTTTGACCTCACAAGTATTCCGATCCGACGGCCATAAAACATGATTCTTGAATACGAAGTTGGTCACTATCTGTTAACATATATAAGCCGGCTACTTTATCTATTTTGTTTTATTTTGACTGAATTATACAAATTTTGACCATTGTTTCAATAATACCTCCATGCCTTAAAAGGTTACATTAACGTCTTTGATTTTTTTAAAAGTTTCAAAACGAATTCAATATTGCTAAAGTTAATATAGCTCAATGGTAATTGGCGTATATTTTCAATCGAAAGATTGTAAGTTCGATCCCCACCCTCACATATTGTACAAAATAATATACTAATTAAAATGAAAGTTTTAAAATTACAAAAGAATCAGGGTGGATGAAAGTATGAGAATTAAAATGGATATTTTGAAACTCCAAAAACTAAAATAGAATTTAAACAATTTCAATTAATTATTTTACAAAAGTTTAATATCTAAACTAGACATCAATGTATGACACATCCTCTAGAATATACCATTTATTTTTAGGCATATAGAAAATATTTTAAGAGAATTTAGATCTATAAAATGAAATGCTAGCTAATATATCGATGAACAATGTGGCTAAATATTAACCAAAAATTAAAAATAGTTGTGAGATTTTTGTTTTCTTTATATAAATATGCTTATACTTTTCTCCTTCCAATAAATAAATGCATTGGTAATGGGGCCACGAAAATCTTGGATCACACGTGAAAAATAACTTGTCGGGAGGTGAAAGAAATGGAAAACATTATTTGTACGTCGGCGGAATTTAAAAGGAAATTTTCTGGTTTTTCGTTTCATACATTAAATAATATGTTATTTTATTAAACTATCTTCAACTAAAAATATATATTTTCTGTCAAAAAAAAATATTATTTCATTTTATAAACTCTGCCGTCTACCCTATTTTTAAATATTGTTTATTTGATAAATAATAAATGAGAATGATATTAGAAGAAAATTTACCGAATATAAGTGTTTTGTGCAAAAATACAATATATTCCAGCATTGATTATTTCAATAAAATTAGCATGTTCTCTAAATAATCATGTGAAAATTATTGATTCTCAAAAAGTTTTATTTTTAATTAACACCGGCAACTACGAGGCAGAGATCTTCTGTGATGTGATATTTTTCAATCTTTTAGGAAATAAATATAAATGATATAAAGGATTTTATTTTATTTGAATTCAATGAATCACTTAATATATTAAAAGTTCTGTCACTCATGAAAAGTATATAATGATTAGTCTTTTCTTTCTTTCTTTCAACATAATTTTCATGTACTAAAAAAAACATAATTTTCATTTGTAAACCTTTTTACCTTAAGCTTTAGAAAATTTAAAATATACTTATTTTAATATTATATTTGTGTCCCATTTTATTTAATTCTTTAACTTTATAATTAAAAAAAAAAGAAGATATAATCTGAACTTAAAGCATAAGTATAACCGTGAATAGTATTTCATTACATTTCAAAATAATATGAAATCATATTTTTATGATCCGACATTTATTTCAATTTTTATGGTGAAAAGCTTCCGATTATTAATTCAATAATTTATACCATAAATAGCTATTAAAAGATTGTTGATTACATTAGTCTCACGTAAGTTCACCTAAATTATAATAATAATAATTTTCAAATTCAAATAATTCAAATTATCTTGATCTTAGAGATATTTTTGTTTATGATGTGTGATTTAATTTTATATAAGAGAGGTTGTTAGCAATATGAGTGAAATATATTTATATCTATCTTGTCATATAATTGGAGTAAGCTAACTTAAAAAAGGGATTATTAACAAAGTAGTTTGAAAGCACTTTATTAATTAAGGAGTTGAATTGAATGGAATTATATAAAGATTCAATGGCCCATTTTAGGCTGTAACTAATCCCCACATTTCCCAATCAAAGTCAAAAGTTTCAATTACTTTTGCCTTCACAACCAAATACCTTCCATTTCAAATCACTGTAAAGTTTTTTATCCAAAGAAGAAAGAGAGAGAAAAAAAAAAAGAGCTTCATAACTCTCAAATTTTCTGCATAATGTTTAATCGACTTGACACCATTATCTTCCCTCACTACTTTTTCTTTTGGTCCACTCTTTATTTAATTATATATGAACCGCTAATTATCCATGAAAATGTGTTAGTAAGTCAATTTTAAGTTTAAAATTTCAATTTTATTACCCTCCGTTGGTTAAATGTTGCAAAAACTAGTAAATGAAACAGTATATTATATGTTTTAAACCATAGAATTGATCAAATATTCCTTTAACGTCCAAGCGAACATAGATCAACAGTAATTAACATATATCTCCAACTAAGCAGTCGTAAGTTCGATTCCCCACCCCCACATGTTGTACTAGAAAAAAAATTAAATACTCCTTTAACTTTCTAGATTATCAATATTTTTTCTTTAACTCTAAACTTGTGTATAGATTAATACCCTTAATTATTATTATTTTTTCTTTAAGATTTATGTTTAGTCATGGCACCATAGGCATCAACAAGACTATGGCACCATGGACATTTTTCGTAATGTGGGCCTTCTAGAGGCATACTCCTTTACCTCATGGGCCTGCTCATTGGAGGTCCATTGGACAGAGAGTCTTATTGGGTCGATGAAGCCCATTTATCCAGGGAGTTTTAGTTCTGGGCCGACTTTCTGGCTTTGGACATGTTGCAAAGGCCCATATTTGAACTGGTTCGTTCTTCACAACATTCTACTCGTACTCAAGCCCGTTGTCTTCAAATTCTCGCTGAACTCAATTGGCTTTGCCTGATGCAGGTTCTTCTCCTCAGTTCTAAGTGTTTTTCTTTTTAATCTAATTTTCCAGCGATCGTCTTTAGAAAAAGAACCTTGAATTGAATTGTGAAACCCATTTGATAGTTTATGATCCAACTTTTCATGTCCTTTTACCTCCACATCCTCACGTCAGAGCTTTCCAAGAGCTATCTAACTCTTTTACGAACAAAGGAATTGCATGCTTTGATTACCAAAACCCCTCTTGCTTGCGACGCATTTTATGCAACTAGAATTGTTTGTCTGTATTCTGTCAATGGTAGACTTGACTATGGCCGCCATGTGTTCGATAAAACTCCCCACCGAAGTGTCTACCTCTGGAACTCTATCATCCGAGCTTACGCGAAAGCCCATAAATTCGGTGATGCATTATCTCTATTCTTTAGGATGCTTAGAAGTGAGACTAAGCCCGATAACTTCACTTATTCGTGCATTATAAAGGCATGTTCTGAGAGTTTCCATAGAGAACGGCTGAAACTTGTTCATGGACGAGCTTTGGCATCTGGGTTTGGATTAGACCCTATCTGTTGCAGCGCACTAGTGGCTGCATACTCAAATCTGGACCTTATTGAAGAAGCAGGCAAGGTGTTTGATGGAATGCCTCATCCGGACTTGGTTCTGTGGAATTCAATTATTTCTGGTTTTGGGTATTGCGGGTTTTGGAATCAGGGGCTGTTGCTATTCTCTAGGATGAGGAATTCGGGAGAACGTCCTGATGGATACACGGTCGTTGGTGTAGCATCGGGTATAGCAGAACCCATCCTACTGAATATTGGCAAAGGTATACATGGATTTTGTCTCAAGTGTAATTTTGACTCTGATGAACACGTAGCTAGTGCAATAGTGAGCATGTACTCGAGATGTAGAAGCATGGATTCAGCATATTTAGTGTTTAGCAGTTTATTACAGCCTGATTTAGTAACATGGTCCGCTTTAATAACTGGCTATTCTCAATCTCGTGATTTTGGGAAGGCACTGTTTTTCTTTCAGAAACTGAATATGCAGGGTAAGAAGCCAGATTCCATTTTGATTGCCAGCATTTTGGCTGCTGCTGCTCAATCAACTAACATAAGGTCTGGTATTGAGATACATGGTTATGTTCTTCGACATGGGATTGAGTTAAACGAGATGGTATCCTCTTCTCTCATAGATATGTATTCCAAGTGTGGTTTTCTGAATTTGGGAATTCATGTTTTTCATATTTTGCCACAAAAAAGTATTTTGTCATATAATTCTGTAATATGGGGAGTCGGTCTTCATGGACTTGCATCAAAGGCATTGGAAATGTTTGAGGAGTTGCTAGATTTTGGCCTTGTGCCTAATGAATCCACTTTCTCTGCTCTCCTCTGTGCATGCTGCCATGCTGGCCTCAACTCTGTTGGCAAGGAAATTTTTAGAAGAATGAAAGATGAGTTTTACATCAAATACAGAGCAGACCATTATGTTTACATAGTAAAACTTCTTGGAATGACTGGGGAGTTAGAAGAGGCTTACAATCTTATCCTGTCCTTACCAGAATCTGTGGACTCTGGTATTTGGGGGGCTCTGTTGTCCTGCTGTGATGCTTGTGGAAACCCTGAACTGGCTGAAATTGTTGCACAACAGCTCTTAGACAATAATGAAAAAACTGCTTACAAAGTCATGCTCTCTAATATCTATGCTGGAGAGGGGAGATGGGATGATGTGAAGAAGTTAAGGGATACAATGACTGCAAACGAACGAGGAAAGTTGCCTGGGCTTAGCTGGATTTGAGAACGATGTTTGTGATCAACCTTGCAAGGGCTGGCATGTACACACGCTTGCTCATTGTGGATTACCATGTGAAAGTGATGAATAATGTAAAACATTTGCAAAAGGACTACAAGGTTCCTTGAATTTATGACTGTTTTCTCCTAGCCTCAGAGATGCCCCCACTGTTCTTTCGATACTTCAGGTGCGTCAATGTTAAGGTATGTGATAAATCATTCACGCGTTCTGCTAAATTTTCGTTGAATCTGCATCTTTGCCTAATATTTGAAGGACATGTTATGAATGAAGGGAAGAACGAAAGATTTGAATTGTGTCGAAGAACGAAAGATATGAATTGTGTCAATGTGCTAAGCTTCACCAATTATAACTAAAGATCAACCTGGGTTTAACAAACACGATGAGATTAGTAATAACTGAAACTAGGATTGGAATTGTGTGTCATTGTGCTAATAACTTTAGAATTTCAAGTGTTTTCACTTGCGCTTCAATAGGAAATTGATAGACGATCTTACTATATTTAAAATGGCAATGACTGTAGCTAATTGGCTAAGTTCAAGTTATTTAAATGTCAGCAACCACAGTGTTTGAATGAAAAGTTAAGAACTCTGTACCTTGATATAATTAAACAAAATAACTATCTTTTATCAAAAACTGATTTTATTTGTTTCTTTCTACAGTAGAGGGCCTGAAGATTCTTGGTTCTTATGTTGCTCCAGGGCTGAAAACTTCTTATGATCAATTGAGACGGAAAAAATCTTTTTGAAGAGTTGCATTTGGTGTGGTGTGGTGAGGTTAGAACTGGCATAATTAGAACCGGATATTCATGACATCGACACCTTTACCTACAAAGATCTGAATCCAGTTTCTCTAGCATACACTTAACAGTGGGTCTTATTGATTGACTTTCAGAAATTTGGTTTGTTATTTTTATATATTTAAAGGTAAAACAAACACTGTTCTCTTGTTCTTTGACAGATAATACAATGCCTCAAGAACTTCTTCTATTATGGCTAGAGCAAGACCCGATCTCAACTTAGCGGCTGGAAAAATGAAGTTCATGAAGACTTAAAGAAATTGCCTGGCTTTCCATGCTGCGGATTCTGTTGCAATTGGCTTCACGACATAGCACCCATTGTTTGAACTGCAAGAACTTAACCTGCCTGTTATAGTACCATCAGAACCAGGATAGTCCATGCCAAATCTTCTCTCCTTTTCGTGCCTCTTAGCTCTCCTCCTTAGATTATGTCTCTTCAAAATAGAGCTTAACTTTGCCTTGCCACCTTTAGCATTCACTGGCATCGGGATTGCCTCGAGACCCATCAACTTGGCCACCACTCCTGGTTTGCGCCACACGACACTCTCCCCTGCTATCGTTGATGGCAACCGTAAGGCTGTCTCCAACGTCAAGTTGAACTCATTCTCATGAATTCTCCCTTTGAGAGCATACTCACAGCAGACTGATTTCCGCCCAGCAGCGTCCAAGTTCCTAAAGGAAGATCGATACATCGCATCCTTTCCATCAAGCGAAAACCGAGGATACTGATTCAAGGCGTTCCGTGCAGATCGCAAGATATCCGAGTTGTTTACACACGACATCCTCCCTCGCATCTCATCATAGTTGTATAGTTTTGCTCTTCTCGCCGTCTCCTCCTCTAGCTCCAACTGTAAAATCATCTCCTCCAAGGTTGGCGGGTTTTTTCTGCAGCGCACGTCGGGCGAGATAGGGAAGTGATCTTGGTTGGCTTTGTGTTGGTTGAGAGTGGAGGTAGAACCATCGCCATTGCAGAAAGTTCTGATGCCCTTCCTCATCTTTGCAGCCAGAGAGTTCTTGAAAAGAAAGAAGGACAACTCCTTCATTTTGAAAGCATGAAGAAGGCGCTGAAGGATCAAAACTTTGAGGTAGGATCTGGCTTTTCATTTACTTTTTCCATTTTTCTTTGTTTTGAAGATAAATTGTGAACACCGAGTTAGTAGAAAACTGTGAATTGAATGAATGAGAGCGGTGTGGTCTATAGTTCAAATAAGAGTATATTGTTGATTAATGGCATTCACATGCCAATTTGATTAAAGAAGCTGTCTTCACAAGGAAGCTCATGTATCATTCAAAAGCCTTCTTTTGTAATATCTCATGAACTTCCACTCATTCACTCTTATTACTTAATCATTAACGAGCTCATTTTAATTAAATAAGCTAAATATATATTTCAGTCCTAATGTTTGAATTTTTTTTCTTCCTCTCTCAATTTAGTTCTTACCATAACTTCATCTTTAAGGGACAATAATACATCAAATTTATGAGCTTGTTAAATATTAGTATCCAACATTTTTTTTTTCACAATTTTCTACACCAACGAGCAATTTCAGGTTCATTAGTTACTACATAATAAGTCATGTAAATTATAAATTAGTAGACTTTTTTATTTTATGGCAAACTAACATTTATTTCCTCGCTACTTTTAATTCAATTAATAAAGTGTATTTCCATATTACATCATTCTTTTATCAATTAATTTTAACATTTGGTAACAAGGATTTAATTGGAAAAAAAAAGGTTCAATATATTAGGGATGAAATTGAAATTTTTAAAACTTCCGCACCATATTGAAAAAAGAATCAAACGTTACATACTACAACATATGTTTAGCTTTAATTTTAATATAATTTTATCAATACTCGTTAAAAATTCAATTCTGTTAACATTCAATTAAGAAGAAACTAACCATTATAAATTTCTTATGAAAAAGATGAACACACAATTGTGTGAGCAATAGCATATGGTGCATGGCAGAATAGGCCAAAAGAACATATGGGAGTAATAGATGCATGATGAGGTTCCTTTTAGGAATAAGAATCCGAATCTTGTCTGGTGGGCCCTCATTGGGCCTACTCACATAAATTTGGGCTTGCTAACCTATCATTAGGGTCTCTCTATAAAACTAGGTTAGGCCCAATATTGGCATTTATGAATAAGATTTTTCTTTCTAGCCCCCTTTTTTTATGTGTTAAATTGTTAATATGTTTTTCCATTCTCCAATTTGAGGCTAAGAGTCCAAATTTCTTTGAACTTTTACAAAGTTCCTAGTATGCTTAATAATATAACTCATATGATATATTGAAGTACTCCATTACTTAATCATAAACAAATACATGCATAATAAAGTATGAATATTATTGTTAAGCCAATAAGAATTATTATTGTTATAAAAGTTATTAAAACAGTGTATTATTTTTCGTTTTTTTAATTATTTCTTTAAACTTTTAAAGACAAGTTTTCTCTCCTTGAAACATGGACTATTCAATGGGATTCATAGACAGACTTATCAGTACCGTCTCAACAATAATATTGTCACATTTTCCTCAAAAGATAAAAAAATAAAAAATAAAAAATAACATTGTCATATTCCCTCAAAAAAAAAATAATAATAATATTATCACAGGTAACTTGATTTTATTTATATACCTACATATTACGTAAAAACTAGCTTTAAATGCAGTTTTCCTCCCAACTTATTACCTTTTCTTTTATTAAAAAAATTGATCATTAAGCTTTCAGAAATTTTCTTTTTCTTTTTTATTTATAGAATTTGGTTCCAATAAATTTGTAGATGAATGGATTCATCCTTGCCTGAATATATTTCAAATAGGTTGCATACAGGTGGGCCATAGCGTTAGAGATTTGAATTTAGTCAATTACTTTCTATTTTCAACCCTAAATATTTTTTTTTTCAAATTCAATTCTAGTATTATTATTAATAAGCTGGTCTTACCATAAAAATGTTAATTTAAATATAACTCACAACCATCAAAGTTCAACAGACATATATCTCCAGTTAAGAGTATGTGAGTTCGATCCTCAGTGTATAATATCGGAGAGAAAATGGTTAAATTAAGTGCGTTGTTTGGACTCTCTCTTATCAAAAGAAGATGAAAAACTGACCGTATTGATGAAAGACGCTACAATTTACACTATTTAAATATATATTTTGTTAATCTTATATTTAAAATTAGAAGTCTAGGTATGTGTGAGAATTATGCCTTTAACAGCTTTCACTTGTCAAACTTAACAAAGAGGGTACGTGATTTACTTGTGAAAGTTTTAGTTTTAATTGATTCAATTATTAGTTTATGATTTTAATTTATTCAACCAATAAAGTTTAGAGCTACAAATTCATTTTTTCCCTTATAAATAAATAAACCTTATGCATTAGCCAATGGGTGTTTTACATTTACATCATATTAATTTTATATATGGTAGGTGCTACAATAATGAGGTGAAAAATAAAACTTTAAGAGATAGAATTTGGAATTCTTACCGTTCAAGGACGTGGCTCAAAAAAAAAAAAAAACGTTCAAGGAAAATTCAAAACAAATAATTGATATGTTGAGGAATTAAACATCTTAATTAGTTTCTGTAATTCAAGCTAGACATGTATTTAAATGTCCTTTAACCAATTTTATCAAAAAAAAAAAAAACTCAATTTTTACTATCCCACTATGATCTTATCTCCCCCATAAAATGAAGGGGTGATAATTAGATAATTTTTGATGAACTACTTAATTTTATACCTGATTGATAAGTGTCTATATAATGTATGAATACTTAAGAAGAGATAAAGTCAATGCGGTCCGACCTCTCGAACTACCTGAATCTCATCTCACGAGCGAACTCACCTCCATGTCTATCCTTCAAAAGAAAATTGTGATATTTTATACTAATGTGTTTTGAATGATCAATTATCTCAAAGTCGGACACACTGATGTGAGCACATGAACAACCATACCATGAAGTCGAAAATTTTCATCGTCTAAGCACAACAAAGCAATCAGAGACGCACTCGATATTAATTCATGCATGAACCAAAATTAAAAGGATGGATAATTGGAGAAGACATTATTATCTAGATATCTATCTATATTTATGTATTTATTGTTTGGAAAGGGACAGAAGAAGAAGAATAATTGGAAGTCATGTATGAAAGAAAGGGACTAACCCATCCACAGTCCACACATATAGTTTTCAATTCTCAACTTAAATTTGAAGAGAGAGAGAGAGATCAGAGACCCCACAGCCACAGCCACAGCCACTGCCACTCTCACTCATCAGTACTACAAAGCCCACCTCCCTCTACTACCACTTTTCCCCCATAGCCATTGCCCCCCTCCCCTTTCCCTCTTATTTTTTGCCTCCTACCAATAACATTTCACAATATTAAATTAATACCTTCGTCTTAAACGCTCAACCATCAAAGATTTATATACCTATCTTAAAAGAGTTCTTACAATTAGAAGAATCAAAAGTTGGTGTGACACTCGAGTCGAGAGGACGGGTACATCAATAAATCCACCGGACCCACGCCATATTTAGATGAAAGACTTAAAAAAGAGTAAAAAATGATTTCTTTTTTTTCTTCTTCTGTTAAAAAATTATATGATCAGTCTTCATTTCTCTAATTTTGTATTATTAACAAATAATTTTGTGATCTATACCAAAATAGTTTTTCGCAAAGGCTATCTATTTCCATGTTAACAAATAAATAATACACTAATAATTAACTACAATTTTTGTTCTTTCTTAATTTGTGTGTGTGTTCTTGTGGCTTTCAGCCATGATCATTTAATAGGCAAAGCGAAGGAATCTTTAAGAATATTTGTAAAAATAACAAGGAAGGAAAGGACAGCCCGTGCAATTTACTAATATAACACATTATTATACTATAAAGTAAAAAAAAATACTAAAATAATATTTCCTATATAATCGTATTATTTATATTATTAGTGGGTAGGGGTTAATCCTAACCTACCCTCACTTCATTCTCTCTTTTTATGTTCTGTATATATCCATTTTATTAGTGTCCAAAATACATTATGATCACACTATTATATATGGATGTATATTATTGTCATTCTTATCCCCAACCAAACAAACTTATATCTATCATATTCTTCTTCTTCTTTCATGTTACAGTATCTTTTATTTAATAAAAGAAAAAAAATCTTCATCTACTTTTATTTATTAATCCAAATACACCTTCAATTTGATCTACATTCTACTATGTACAAGAAAAATAGACTTAAGCAACAAAAAGGTTATCGTTTCGGTCACTGAAATGGGGTCTCCAAAAGACTGATCTAGCGACAAATATCTATTTCGTGGTATATGTCAACGACAAATTACAAAGTTTTCGTTACATTTTTTCTTTAAGTTAATAAACAAAATATATATATAACTTAACCTAAATTTAGTGTTCATTATATTTTCAATACGACTCTCCCTCCTTCATGTTCTAGTGGAACCGTAACTATATATGATCATAGGAATAATTATCAAATTTAAAAACATATATTTTAATTATTGGGATAGTAATTAGTGTTTTATCCACTGATTTATGTTCGGATTCACAACAAAAAAAAATCAATATTTTTTATATATATTGTCCACGTGACAAAGATTAATTCCAATATAATTGTAAATTAAATTTTATACAAAGAATATGTGTGACATTGATATTTGTATTTTTGTGGAATATGGTGAGCAATTGGGTTAAAGCCGTGATAGCAACCTTGCCGGGAGACCCCTACTGGACACGCACATCGCCCTAAAAGCATAGCTTCTATAAATGTGTATCATATAATAAATAGCCTAAATCATCAATCAATTGAAATATTAATCGTCACTATATAAAACAAGATTTTACATCACAACGACTTGATGCATAAGTTAATAAGTTAATTGTCAATATGTAAAGATATTTATTTCTTCTCTTAAAGTCGGTGATTCAAATCTTCGTGCCTTTTCATGATGTACCAAAAAAAGTTAACTTGGGATTATTATGAAATGGATTTTGATTTGCAAATCACTCACCATTTTACGAATTTGTGTAAAGTTATATATATTATAACATTTATGTACGAATTGTTTCTTGGGAATAAAATGACCTAATTGGATTACCTAAATTTAGATTATTTCCATGATTTACAGCTAGTTAATTATTAGCATATAAAGAATTAGGAATTGCTCGATCTGAAGAGAGAGTCATATTCTTGTGATTTGTGAATATACAAATCACAGACACATTTTCATATAATAACGACCTAGGAAATAGAAATTTTAAATAACTACTCCACAATATATACGTAAATCACAATTCTAATTATCTATTTAAATTAGTTCTTCGCTTTTTCTCCCATGCAACTGTACAAAACAACTACAGAAATCCAAGGGGAGAATTAACCCTAGTTGAAGAGTTTGATGATGGACTAAATTATAGGATGTCATCATATTATACACATACAAGGCATATGATATTAATAATTAAAAATCAGCATTTACTAATTACTAATAATCAAGCCAGGTTCTGTTATTTTCATCGATCGTTTTCCTTTTCCCCGAAAGAAGATCATTGGAGTTAAAAGTAAAACATAATATGATGCGCAATAATAGCAACAATTTTTTTAGTATGATGCGATATGATTGAACTTGAAACACAAAACAGAGAGAGAGAGAGAGAGAGAGAGAGAGAGAGAGAGAAATATGGTTTATTTTGCAAGTTGCAGTGCATGGCCTCGGGCAGTACAATCGTGATAAAATCCTGCTATATATATATATATATATATATATATATATATATATATATATATCAATTTCTTTCTCTTTTTTTTCCCCTTCTTTTTGATGAATCTATAGTGAAGCTACATGTCTATATTTATATTTTGATTTAAATGTGTTACCCGCGGGTAAAGTTCAAATCTTTTCACTCTCATGTGTATTTTGTTTAATTCTGATTGATGGGTTATATTAATTATTATATGATACATGATATGGAAATTGTAATATATGCATGAGAAAAAAGAAAAAGAAAAAAAAGAATGGAATAAAAATGGGAGACAATGCCACATCCCTGATATTATTATTGGATGCAGGGTCATAGTCATTCTTTTGTTAGTGTACCCACCATTTATTATCCTTGTCTTTTGCCTCCCATTCCCCTTCCCTCTGCTTCTTCAGTTCCATCCACTAAATATACTCTTTGCCATCTTTCATCCACTCAATACACTCTCAATTTTTGTCACTCATTTCTTTTTCTTTCTCTCTCTCTCTCTTTCAAGCTAGGGTTTTGGTTTTGGTTGCAGCAGCTCTTCTTCATCTCTCTCAGAGCTTGCAGGATTCTTCAGTGGCTAAAGCTCATAAATTTAGTTTATCATCTCACACGGGAAATTTTGCAACAAGGGTTTAAAGTTTTTTGCTCTGATCTTGAAAGGTAAAAGGGACTTCCTTTTTTGGTTTTCTTTTTCTTTTTTGCTTTGCGAACTGATGATTCTATACAAAAGGAAAAAACCTAGATCACGCAAGAGGGAGAGGTAAAGTTTGTGTAGCTCTCTTTGTTTCCACATGGTGAATGCTAGCTACAAGGAAGAAAAAATAGAAGAATTCTGTTGGTTTAATTCTGATCTTATAAATTTGGTTTTTTTTCCCTCTCTTTCCCCCCTAGGGGTGAGAAAAGGCTAAAGGGGAGAAATTAATCTAGACCCTTTGACGTATATGGGCTAGGTAGAGCTTAATTTAGGGCGCTCTCTCGTTATTCTTATTATATATATATCACTGACATGTGTTAAAAATATTCATAATATATTATATAATTATATATATATATATATATATATATATATATATATATATATATATATATAAATTCTGATGACTTTGCTCACCAGTCATGTCTCATCTTCTTCACCTGATTGCAGAAATATGAAGCCTGTCTGTCCTAGCTCCTTTGCACGCAACCTACTTTCTTCTCAATTTTAGACATTGCAAAAAAAAAAAAAAAAAAGAGTATATATGGGAGAAGAAAAAGAATACGTGAAAGCTTCTAACAATTGGGTTAATTAAGTTGTAAAAATCTAAATCTATTTAGGTAATGGGAGAAGAAAAAGATTACGTTAAAGCTTATAACAATTAATATGATAGGCATAAAAAAGCTTAGGGCTAATTAAGAGAGAAAAGTAATAGTATTAGATATCATAAATTGATTAAATTTATCCAAACCATCCATTTAAGTTTTTGGGTTGAATATTGGTTTATTCATTCTTAAAATGGTATCCCAACGAGAAATCCTACCAAATCCTGCATATTATGAGAGTGAAAATTCGAACTTACGATTTTAAGGTAGATTGAAGTAACAGGAATAATATATCTCTGCAAATTGGCAGATATGATCAGAAAATGTTTATGGGAATTTGATTAGGTCTTGTACATACGTGTCTGTCCATGGGAGAGTTTCTGAAGTGCGCACGCGCGTGAGAGAGAGAGAAGGGTTAAGATCTTGATTCTGCACACATAAAACTTGGGATCAGTTAGAAATTGAAATTGAAATAAAAACAAATATAGAATTGAAACAAAAGTTTTGATTTTGTTTGAGGATCTTAAAAATTGGGGATTAAAAAAGGGCATAGATTTGTTAGAAATTGATGAATGTTCTTACTCTGATTTTGTTAGTGCAGAGACATGGCATCATCAAGTTCATACAATTCTCCATGTGCTGCTTGCAAGTTCTTGAGAAGAAAATGCATGCCCGGTTGCATCTTTGCTCCTTATTTCCCACCAGAAGAGCCTCAGAAGTTTGCCAATGTCCACAGAATCTTTGGGGCAAGCAATGTGACAAAGCTGCTCAACGAGCTTCTGCCTCACCAAAGAGAGGATGCAGTCAACTCCCTTGCCTACGAGGCCGAGGCCCGAGTCCGAGACCCCGTCTACGGCTGCGTCGGGGCCATCTCGTTCCTCCAAAGGCAAGTCCAAAGGCTCCAAAAGGAACTTGACGCTGCGAATGCCGACCTAATTCGGTACGCATGCAACGAGATACCTAGTGCAGGGGTCGGTCATGTGGTTCAGTCAATCCCCGGCCCTCGCCCGAGAAGCTACGAAGGGGCATCGAGCGGGTATTATAATCAACAGCTTTCTGCTTTCCCCATGGCTTATCCACTGCCTTGGAATGAAAGCTCTTCTGGAAATAACATGAATGAAGGAGGAGGAGGGGATGGCAGTATTTGAAGAAAACTTTTCAAAAAATCCTCAAATTGGGGGAATTCCCATTTAGGGTTTTCTCAACCCTAGAGAGAAATCACTACTCTCTTTCTGGTATGCCATTTCCTAATATATTTATATATATATATGATGGTTTTTCTAGCTAGCTAGCTTTATGATCACATGGACATTTTTCTAGCTAGACGACTTAATTAGTTAATTTTTATTTTTTTAATCATTTAGGGTCTTGGGATTTAGTCTCTAAAAACCCATCATTTTCATTTTCATTTAAAATTCCAAAACAATTGGTATGAGTTTATGTTTTTATCCATATCTGTACGTGTGAAAGATTTAATTTAGGGCCTGAATAAGGTTAGTTGCTGCACATGCAGCCTAGCATTTTAGCCACATATATAATATTTTTATTATATAGTCTTGTGACTTGTGAGGGTCTTTTTAGTCGTTTTATTATTGTATCAAGAATTTTAGTATTATTGCCATTGTTTATGCTTAAGAATAAATGAAGAAAAGTAATTATTTATCTCATGTGTTTCGTCTTCTTAAAAGCAGATTCTCTTGGCCTGTATATTATCTATATTTATATATATATCTATGGCTACCTTACTCCTCTTTTTAACCCTATGTAATATTCTCTCACTTTTCTTTCTGATTTGCTTTCTTTTAGAGGACCATGTAGCTTTCTTCTAAGCATGTAAATAACAATTTTAGATAAAAGATAAGTTGGCTTTTAGCTATTAATTTGATTGAGAAAAAGACCCATTAAGAGAAATCCTTCAATTCACCTCCAACCTTTAAACCTATGGTTTTTTATTTAGTATACTTATTAGTTTTCTCTTTTCAATGCCTATGGGAAAGTTTCTGTCAGACCTATAATGTATATTCGCGAGTGTTGAAAAACCGAAAGAGGGTTTGGAAAAAGCTTGGCTTTTGAGGTTTCAAAGGTAGGGTTTGAAAGGGCCATTTTGAAAAGAAAAAGAAAAATTCAAGCTTTCTTAATGGCTTTGGAAGAATCAGAAAAAACAAAACATTATTTTGAAGAAATTATGAATCAACAGTGTTCCTCAGCTCCTTTTCAAATGATAGTCTTTATCTTATTAGTGTTAACAGTGGTAATGTGAATCTCTTGGTATTTGCCTTTATATTTTCACCCTCCAAAGAAAAAGAAAAAAAAAAGATTTCCTAAAAGAAACCGACCCTATTTCTTTCTTCCCATGTCCTAAATATCCAAAACAGTGAGTAAAAGACTTGAACCACTGATTTTTTGGTCAAGAATATACCAGTTGAATTATGTTCAGATTTATACTGGGACGGGATTTTCAGTTTTTGATTTGATATAAAAATATATTTCAGTTTCTTGAGCTACCTTTTCACTGTTTTCATCTCCCCAACAATAACACAAGTCCCAGACTTTGGCAGTAAAAACCCTACACCAGTCATATTCACAGTTAAAGCTTGCTCTTCCCCTTCTGTACTTTGTGTTTTGATGCTTTACTATTATTATGTTTTATTTTTGGGGTGATCAGAGTTTGCTTTTTGTTTGTATATTAATGAAGGTATCCTTTAGGGGGAAAAAAAGAGTTTATGATGAGACAGATAAATTTTTCTGCATGGATAATTAAACATATATACATTTGAAATCAACAGGGCTTGACTACTGCAACAAAAAATTTAGATGTTTGTGATGGTGTGGAATAAATGGAACCCTAAATTTGTTAATGAAAAAAAAGAAAAAGAAAAAGAAAGAAGAATAGGGAAAAGTTAAAGGGATTGTGATGTATTGTACTCTGTTTTTCTCTTACACCGCACGCACACAAGGACACTGATCTCTCTCTCTGGGATATCGTATCTGGATTTGGGTCCTCCAATTCATCGCCTTCATCTCTCTCTCTCTCTCTCTTCAGCTCTCAGCTTTTCCAATTTCCTTTTCATTTTTCTACTCTCACTCAGATATATAGGGTTGGTGAAGGTTAAAATTGGCAGATGATAAATTTACGTTGGAATTTAAGGGGGTTAAGGAGGTGTTGGGTTATTTAGGGAAGGAAAGTTAAAATTTTGGGATTCTTTGAACATTTTGGACTCTAATACTATAATAATATTAATGGTTATATCTTAAAATTAATTGGTGATAAAAGAGTAGTCCACTTATATTATAAACTCTGGTTAGGTCTCTTATCTTTTTAAGGTAGGGTTCTTAACACACTCTAACCAAATATTCGACATTGCATCATAATATATGTCTTTTTTGGCGGGAAAACGTGATGGAGAGGTCCTCAAAGACGAAGTGATCAATGAAATTAGGGAGCACAAGGACTATTTGAAAAATATTGAAGAGGCGAAAGAAATAGTAAAATAATTTATAAAAATCGCTTGTCATTGAATTTCACTCATTCTAAAATCATTCTCAAACGTGCTCCAAATATCATTAGTTTATTAGCTAATTTTAATGTTTGGCACTGGTGATGGTATAGTTTAAGTTGAAATTACTTTTTAAATAAAATGAGCTTAATTAAAAGTAAATTGCTTAGGTTCCGTCTTGAGAACTTATAACCATTAAATTTTTTATAATTAAGAGACAAAAATGCAAAAATAGATAACTTTTTTAAAAAATTAATAAATTATCAAATTTTCAATAATGATCAGCACCCTCCGGCCAATCCCAACTTAAGTACTTTTGGAAAAAAAAAGGTATTAAAATATTAGAAACTATAAAACGTGTATTTAACATTTCTGGTCCCTTGAGCAACAATTTTCTTTAATTTGGTAAATATAATTTGTTAATCTTATTAGACCCATATGAACAACTGAGAATAAAATCAAAAGTAGTTGTCCACTCCACTTACTGTAGTATAAAATTTCTGGAATTCCTTATTGTGCTCCTCCCATCGCTCTCATAAATGAACAAGCTGTTCCTATTTTTTTTCTTTTTCTTTTTCTCTGCTGGGTGTTGTTTTGAAGTCTTAAAAGGGGCACTGTTTTGGTTCAGAAGTTGGCCAGAGCAGAGTTGTTCTGGTTGGGTTTTTGTGTGAATAATTATTTTTTATTTTTTATTATATGAGTGTTAGTGAAACTGTTGTATTTTCAGAATCCATCATCATAACCCATCAATCTTAATCTTCTACTCTGCAGAGGCAGATGGAGAGACGTGGTAAAGAAGCAAACACCACCTGAAACTCAAACCCTTTTCATCATATAACGACAAAATATCACACACTACACAACACAACACAACACCCTTCTTCTATTTGATCTGCCCCCACCACCAAAATTCTTCACTTCTCCATTCTTAGAATCATAATCTTAATTAAGTAACTCTCAAATCAAATCAACTTAATGCAAAAGAGTCTAATTAAATCTGTTGACGGCCAGGTCCACGTGTTCTCCGAACGTACATACTTGTCGAAGACCAAATGAACTTGCAACTAGAAAACTCAACATCCCACCTAATATACACTAACAATCAATCAATAGTCGGAAACAAGAAAAGAATAAGAGTAGACATCAACTGTTTAGTAATGGGGTCCTTCCCTAAGCACCATGGGTCGACTAGGAAGGACTATAGTTAAAGGTGCAGGAGCACGTCGAATTGTACGAGTTCCTAATGGAGGAGGGTGGACGTCTTGAGAGCCCATGGGTGGGGCGCCTCCGCCTGCTGGTTTGTCCTCTTGCGGCTGCAAGTTGCAGGTCGCGGTTCTCGACATCTCACTCATACAGTGGTATGGGGGTGACGTGCCCGTACGCATGCACACGTACAACATTAACCGTCTGTGATCCCGCGCTTCGTTATTACGTACAATATGTGTCTTGTCTGGATTTCTCCTTCAACAAAATCGTTTGTGTTAAAAGGATAAAGGTAATGTAATTTACTCCTCTACTTTAGAGTCGAACTAAACTCTCCCTTCATTTATCCGGATTGAAAAGTATATCAAAAGTTCAACTAATGTTTAAAATTTTATTGTTTTTAGAGTTGAAAGACTATATATACATAAAACTGTAAAATTTTGTCCATGCTGGTAGGTTTAGATATTAATAAAAATTGAAGTTCGGTGAGTAGGCTATTAATATGAAATGAAAATAAATAATATTACTATTTGACACCACATTAAATTACTATTAAATCTAAAACTTAAGTTATTCATATGATTTCTTTTATCTGGGTGGTCCTCCGAATCCAATCTTTTTTTAATTATTCTCTGACTACCATTTTTCTCTATTAAAATGTCTATTCTTTTTGTATATAAGTTTCTCGCATACTCTTTGATATGGTACTTTTTCTTCAAGAAATTTTTTTTTAGATGTTAAATAGATAATTAACAACATTTTACACGCTCTACTCAACAAAGCTATAATTTTATGGTGTTTTTTCTCCTTTATTTTTGCTCCGTGGTACGCCGCTCCAGTTATATATATAACCTAAGCTACTCTTTTTTTAACTTTTGTAGAGTTGTCCTCTTCCACATAAGTTTTAATCTCATAGTGAATTTCATCTACGTCTTTTCGCACATATACAAAACCCTTCTCATTCAATCAAATCAACAAAATCATACATGTTCCGGACGACACACATGTGCTACATTTATTAGTACAAAGACTTGTGTGCAAATTAATGCATATACTCAAATAATCAATTTTTTTTTTAAAGGAAAATGATTACTTTGACTTTTTGAAGCATGATACAAGATTTTTCTTTTCTTTTTTTAAAGTCTTCCCACCCAAATTAGGAAATGTGAATTTAATCATATTTTTCAAGGAATATTTTTTATAGGTATCAATCTAACTTTTGAACAAAAAAATCTATCATGTATATATAATACATGTTAATTACATAAGTAAAAGGAATCAAACCATGATGAGAGAAAAGGAGGGGGTTAATTAACAACCATTTTGTAGAGTCCCCTAACAATTTATTCTCACTTTAATAGAGCACTGGCTCCTACCATTAGGACTTTGAAAACTTTGCACATGTTCTAGCCTCTAGCCTTGAAAAAGAAGGGGTTAATTTTATGTTCTTTTTGGTTTACTTTTTCTGGTCATCGAGTTCAATTTATTTGAATTTAACATTATTCCAGATTCCCACTTATGTTTTTGTTTATATATATATATATATATAAAGCTTAATTATAATTGTTTGGAGTAGTGATTTCGCAAAACATCTCCATTGACAATGATTTCTTTATTATTGTTTGAGTTTGACCCATATATATTTTTAATTTGGTGCAAACTTGAATTTGTTCTGCTCGCAATCTTTGCACGTTATATTTATTAATTTATAATGGCAATTGGTAAGGGTATAAGAATATAAGTATCTAACACTGATTAATATTGGGTCGAGTGAAGAGTATATGATTCAAAGGAGTGCTTACACGCTCACCTTTTGCAATTTTAACAAGTTTGCCTAAGTAGAGAATTAAATTAACATATTTGGAAAGTATTAATTATTAAAAGAGCATCTACAATATTACTTCACTGAGTGGGGTGGAGATTATAATGAGGGGTAAGTTTAGGGTTTAAGGAAAAATAATTGGTTTAAGCTTTTATAGTATTATATTTCATAACCACAAATACGGCACTAAACCACTCTTCTTAATGGAATATTTTGTAATAATTCATAAATAAATGTATAGTACTATTCCCTTCGTGATTACTGAAAATGGATGGAAAAGAATAATCACAAAAATTGGAAAGCGATACAAGGGTGATGTTGAGCCCAAATATGTAACATTTTTGGGCTAGGGCCCAGTGCAGGGGGCAGATACAGGATGCTAAGGAATTTCAAATGAAATGGAAATTTAAAAGGATTGTTTTTTCGCCCCTAAAAGGATATACGATTTCTTAAGGAACTGATTTCAACTATTGGAGGGTTTCGGGAGGAATGGTCCTTAAGCATATCCCACGTTTGCCACAAGATGAGTAAATGCTTGAGCTTAATTAAGAAAGGTCTCATCCCCCATTGGTATTTTGCCTCTATGGTGTTTTTTCTTGTAGTTCTAACATGGAGTGAGAATTCAAATCTTAGATGAAATATGCCATAACCAGTGTTTTATTGTCATCAAACTCAATTAATTACTTATATCATAATCGAGTCAATCACATTTTCTAAGAATGTTGCAAGTTATTTATACAAATACGTTGTCTACAAGAGCAAATTAAAAGAAGATAAGGAAAAATAACCTTTAAAATTTTGGTATAAACATATTTCCTGATATTTAACTTTAAAACGAACTCCAGACACTTCCAAAATTAGTTTTTCCTTGTTCTTTAATCACGTCATCAACTTTTTCCAGCAATTATATTGTCTTTCCGAAGTATATCCCATCTAAGAAAAAAGGGAAAAAAATTCATAGAAGTTGTAAAATCCTTCAAGTTCAAACCAAAAAGTAAAAATGCAAGTTTCCTCCACAGTCCTACAGCATTGTGATAAGATCCAAGCCATTTGTGAGGCTAAGGATAGAGGAGAATACAGAGAAGTTGGACACTGTCTCACTTTTTACAAATCTTAAAAAATTCGAAGTGATTCACAGCCACACACAAAACCTTATCAGAATTAAATCTCATATTCATAGACAAAATATTTATTCGTTTTAGTATCACATGGGTAAGACATTGATTAATCAGATAGATAATGGTGAGCAAGTACCTTGTTGTTCTGTTGTTTATGCAGTGGAGGTACCATTTTTCCCTTTCTTTTTGTCACTGTCGGTTGGTCTCAGCCCTCATCGCTACGCAAAAATCTGTGGCATTAAAGGAAGTTGTTCACAGCAATAAACTTCAGAACTTCAGAACTTCTGAATCCTCTTTTATTCTATTGAAAATCAAGCAATTTGAAACTCTGACATTTCATTTCAGCAAAATTACTCTTTTTACCAGTTTTGGGTCAATATGTAACCATCAGTGCAGGTCGCCGGAGGGAAGCTCAAAATGCACTTTTGAGATGAAGTTTCATTCCAGTTCACCATCACAGCAGGGTCGTTTTCAGCAAGGGAATCCTATGACAAAAAAAAGCCTAATCTTTTATGAGTTGTCGGTAACCATTCAAATTCAAATTCGTCCTTATTAGCCTCAGAAATGTATGTCATTCCACTGTAAGTTACCGAATTTAGCATTAATCATTCAATCAGTGTCTCCTTTTCCAACTCATTCCCATTTGGTGTCATGGATGGTGAAGTAGAATTTTCCAGCTGCTAAAAATGTGGGCAAAGGCAGAATCAAAATCACAAGTTTATATGGAAAACATCTTTGCTGATGTAACGTCTTTTAAAAGAGTAATATTTTCAGGTGAAAAGCTTGTTTTATACCAATACTTTTTAGGGGAAAAAAAGTACTAATTAGCTATGTAAATATATATTTATTTTGAAAGAATCTTTCACTTTTTCTCAAAAATCATGCCAATCTAAGTTAAATTTAAAATGGACAATATCATACAAATACAAAACAAGAGTCATTATACTAATGCACATGGTATTAGATATGTAGAATGCTCATCAAAAGCAAACGAAGTGCCAATTTGGCTATGATATGTGTGGACGAGAGGGATTTACCTCTGTCGTGCAAAAAAGTGAATGAAGGAAAAAAGAGGAGAAAAATAAGAGAAAAGAAAAGTCGGGACATTTTTGCAGTTGAGATGAATAATTGAACCCAAGGAATATTTATAGCATGGAAAAAATGTTCAAGTACGGCACTACCACTAATACTTTTTCCAAGTTTCAAAGCTTGTAGGCCCTCTTGAACCGTGCTGGAAATCTACACAAAGTTACCAATTAATATGAGTGCGATTTAGTTTTTGCAAAATTTTCTCATGTGAGTTAACACATATCAGTTTCTCAATTCAAATGGGGTCACAAGTCAAATCTGTCTGTATTTTCTCGTATACAATCATAGAAAGAAAATCGTTCACGAGCCTCATAGACGTTTCCATTATCATTAACTCTGAGAGAGCTAAGCAACTACAGCAAGGGATAAGCATAGCCAACAGGTACCTCAAATGCAGCCCTTTTATGGAGGAGTTTTTGTACAGATTTCACATCAAACACATCTCTCTCCCTCATTTCCTGTCTATAAGACCAACTTGAGAATTCACTCAGTAACCCAGAAAGGCTAAAGAAGCCTTCACTAAGATGGGTGCATGCTCAAGCAAAGATGGCAGTGAGTTTTGTGATGATGATGTTAGAGAATTGAAAGAAAAGATAAGACTACTCAGGGAGGAAGTGAGGGGAGTGATGTCTGAGATGGATGAGGAGACTAAAGCCCATGAGAAAGACATGGTGGTTTTCGCATTTAAGGAGGCAGGTTGGAAAACAGAGAAGAAGAAACTCAAAGAGGAGGTGAAGGTGTTGAGGAAGAAGGTAGACGAGAGGATGAAAGACATTGAAGAGGGAAAATCTGGAGAGAAAATTGCAACAGAATGGGAGATGGTGGGAAGTACAAATGCCATCTTTGAACAGATACAGCAGGAAAGAGCACGCAGAGATGAAGCCATTGACAAATGGAAGCAACTTTATCACGCTATCAAGATGGAGCTTGATGACCTAATTCAGAGGACACATAATGGTATGGCTATTAACTTTTCTCTTCCTCTAGTCATCACAAACAATACAATTTTCCCTTGGTTTCTGAATTTTCTGTTGATCGTCTTTCAATTTACTACTTTAAGCTCAAGATTAGATCAGTGAAGGCTAGCAAAAACTATTACTAAAAAAATTCAATAAATGCACATTAGATATTCCATCACTAAAAGGCCCTCATCAATTGCCTTGATAGGAGATGGATTGTATTGGGGAGCGGATGAGAGGGCAGAAGCACTAAAAACAGAATTGCAAGCAAAGGAAGAGACCATAAAAGCCCTCAAAGAAAAAGTAGTTTCAATGGAGCATGAAAAATATGAGAGGGACAGAGAAATCGACATACTGAGGCAAAGCTTGAGAATCCTGACGAGTAAGAAGGAACAACAGATTAGAAACCATCTGTAAGTAGCCTGCCTTCGAAGTAAGCATGATAGCAGAAATTCCAACACCACATTAGAATGATGAACAAATAAATGAAATGTCAATTGAACATGTTACTAGATGTAAATCTGTCCAGTGTCCAGAAAGTTGTTACATTTGCAACCCACCCTTTATTTCAACCCAAATGCTATTACCATAACCATTTTGTTTATTTATTTCTTGTCATTTAAATTTAGAATATGATGAAAACTAGTAGTCAAGTTTTTCTAAACATCACCAATCAATCACACATCAAACCTAACTTAAAACAACAATGTCTAAGTTCTTATACGAGCTTAATTGGGAATGCGAGACTCTAGCTCTACCAATACGGTGTACGAATCAAAATTTGTGCCGGACCTTGGAAACATACGAATCAAAAGTTGTGCAGAAATTTAAGTGGCCAACTTAATTCTTAGGATCAATAGGGGAAATGCTTCAACTTCTGCTAATAGGCAGTTTTGCGAGAGAATGTATTCAACATAATCAAATGCACTCTAACAACAGAGAAACATGAATAATCAAATCTATCAGTAAACTGAACTGCAGAAGCTATTTTGGACCTTTTAATCTATCGTAGAACCTCCTGATTGAAAGCTTGCATTCGCTCGAGTGGATGACATGAAGAGTCGAACAAATCGCCGAGGTGTGAAACAATCGAGCTCCCGGCCATCGAAGGGATCCCATTGCGTTGGAAATTGTTCAAATCGCATTTATTTTATAGTTTACCAACGTCGATAGCATTAACGAAGAAGAGAGTACTGATTATTCAACGCCCAGAGAAGAAAGAGTTTCGAACCTTCGCGCCAAAAGGCGTTCTATATCTCGATGTTTATTTTAGGGGAGGATCGAGGTCAACTCTATACTCACTTTGACACATATATCTCACAATTATACCGTGAGTTCGATCTACCACATGCTAAAAAAATTGACATCTATTTCTGACATCTATCTCTGATTGAATAATTGAAAGGCTCTTAATCAAATTATGGATAATAAAACAATATGAAAAGAATTCCCAATTATATGACGATCGATATCAACTATTGAGTATTCTTCAACAAATTTTGATTGTTATTCAAAAAAAAAAACAGAAAAGAAAAGAAAAAGATTGCGAGTTGGATGGGATATGGCTTGGGTCGAGTCTGGACCCACTTTTGGGCTCTACGCCTTGTGAGGTGACATATCAAATGTAGATGGGCTGGGCTTAAATTAACTTTTATTATAGGGATTGAGCCCATCCTAATCCTGAGGATTCCGGGTTGTAATTGCCGACAAATGAGCTGACGTTTTTTTCTGGGTTCATTTTTTCTTTTTCAATGACATAAGGAAACCAACTAGCAGAAATATTAGAAAAGGGAATTCAGCTGCAAAATGATATATATCTCTAACTATATTTGTCCAACAACATATGCAAAATGATATGAATCTCTATTCAAGATAATTCGTTTTGAACCTCTAACATTTAAGATAGATCATAACGAACTGAAATATATTTAATATATTAAAATAAAAGCATATGTTTAAAGTGAAATTTGTTCAAGCTCATTTTAAGATAAAATATTTGTTTAACTAAAAAGAGCTTGTTAATCCATTAATCGATTTTTGTTAAAAAAGAAAAAAAAATCCATTCATTGATTTGATCTGATCACATAAAAATTTTATTTTTTAACTTTTCAGTAAACGTAAAAAAAGGTAATTTGATGATAATAATTAATTAGTGTATATTTTTATTATGTTACACATTCACGTGAACCAACCAAAAAAAAATGCAATTTCTTGCCGTATACACTGTAGTGGATAGCAAAAACTTTTTTATGTATTTCAAAATATATTACTTTTTTTTTAATTTAAATATAGGAAAAATTTTCAGTTATATCAGTAATATATCATATTAAACTAGTCAGATATATTACATGTCTATATCATTTGGATATATCATTTGGATAAAGCTGTCATTTTAAAATTAGATCAAGTGCTATATTTGAAAAAAAAATGTGATTACTATTTTACTAATTTTACTAAATATTTTTTACTAATTTTACTAAATATTTTTGACATATTTGCAATTGTGCCTCGAATAAACCTCTCCACTCCTGCATCATTTTTTATTAGCAACAACGAAATTAGAATCGAGCAATGAACCTGCAAAATAAAAAATTAAATTGAGACCTTTCACCCAGAATCAATAACAAATATTCTCCTTTTCTTTTCATTTTTTTTTCTTTCTTTCTCGTTTTCATTTTCAAATTTACATTTGCAAGGCCCGAAACCTCTGATGATACCTTCTCCCCCTGCCTTGCCCACACTTGTTCAGTTCATCAGCATCAGATCAGATGTCATGATCTGATCTGGGACAATCTTTCTATAAATAAATTGAAGGTTTCTTCGCGATCAAGCATGCTAATTCGGACGTATTTCGGGCTGAAACCAAAATGCTTTCCGCCCCGGGTCAGGATCTTGTGGCCCCGGAGGAAGTGCTCGCAATCATCGACATCGTCCACTTCACATTTTAACCATGCGAAAGCTGCAAGAGATAGCACGAAAGCATCAGTAGTTTATGTCAATCCTACAGTATTCATAACTTATAAGGGCAAAAGTAAAATGTATCCAAAGATTTTGTGGATGTTGTTCTTGCCAGGTTGAGATCCCAGGTTGTTATCAAAGAAGTTGCAATGTGCGGGAGAGAACTTGGGCAAACTAAAGATGCCGCTGCATTTCACTGCCTCCCTCAGCAGCGTCCACCTCTCCGTCATGAGGGCATGGCTGAAATGGAAGAACGATTCCGCATACTCCGAACCACCAGCCTGTTCGCAACTGTCCGATACCACTTCCAGAACTTTGGCAGCCCGGAGCTGCGAGTCCTTGGACACACCAATGGTGTTCAGCTCTATGAATTTGATCATCCTCTTTGCAACTTCAACATCTTTCACTAGAGCCCACCTGGAGTTTGGAAGAAAATGGTATTAGAATACAGAGACGAGGATGAGTTCATTTACGTAATCGCCAAATTGTTCATAGCTAACTAACCCAATGCGCATCCCGGCATGGCCAGTGCTCTTCGACACAGTGAACAGTGTCAAGTCGTTGTCAGCTGGGGAGGATATAGGCGTATACTGCGGCCAATAATAAGCAAGGTCATGGACCAATATCCCGCCACTTCTGTTCACCATGGAATGTCGAACAAAGCCATCCGGATTGTTGGGGGAAGTAACCAACTCAATGTAGGGCTCGCGCTTGTCGAATATCTTCGCATCGCCAGCCCACTTGTGGAGGCCCGACTTGAGGCAGTCGGTCATTGAAGGGTAAGACTGCAACAGTAATGTGATTAGGCTCGGTTCAATTATTAAAATAATAGCAAGAGAAAAAAAACATTCAAAACAGCTCAAGATAAAGAAACATTTAACAAAGCCCACAAGAAAGCAATGTGTAGTTGATTCAGTTCACCAGAAGCAGCTGAGAGAGAGACCTAACTAACTCAACAGCTACGAATTTGTCCAGACTGTGCCACTTTTATCAAAGAAACATGTCTTAATTCCTCTTCAATGCATATAAATACATATAAATTCCTGTTTCTCCGTCCTCCCATCATTAAAGAACACATCAGACAGTGCATGTGGAGCAACTATTCAGAATAAAGTATTGAGCTTAAATTATAAACAGAATGAACCTCTTCAAAAGAGAATAAATAAATAGAACAAATCCCTGTTGACTTTATAAGATTCTAAATTTGATTACAACTTTTTCTACTATATTTTTAATGTTGAAGAAGTAAAGCAACAAACAGAATCAAACAGAAGCATGTGTGCGCATCATATAAAACTCACCGAGTAGTATGGGGCTGCAGAGACCACGCTGATGGGGTTCGACGCATCTCGCGGGGACAGGGCATAGAGGGCAGCTAAGAAGAGCTGGGAGGAGCCCGTCCCGACGACAATGTGCCGCCCCTCGGTCACAGCATTCCCGACCACCTTGTGCAGCCTCACAATTTGCCTCGCAAACTCTGGCTCCAAGAACCAGCACAAGTTCTTCACATCAGAAAAATAACTCATTGATTGCCATCCCGGGATCACTATTGTGGTCTTGTCCCCCGTCTGCTTCCAATATTGCTCATACATTGTCGGGTCACCACTGCATTTTTAACCAATACATTAAATTTGCATCAAACTTAAAAAACTAAAGAGGCCAGATCCTGAAGAAATGTATCAAACTAAGCATAATTTCACAGGCCCTGTTCCCCAAAGGCAACAAAGAAAGTGGCAACTGCACGGAAGCTTATCACAGTTAACTAGAGAGAGGAAAAAAATCTGACAAACAGTATGGAAGAGGGAACAGAATGGGGGGTCCTTACTGGCTCTGCATCAGATCAATCATGAATATGATGTCAATGTGGAGAACAAGTGGAGGGAAGTTAAAATCCAGCCGGGACCCACGAGGTGGTGGAAGGAGATTACTAGATCCAGACAATCCTAATTTCCCCAATTGATCTAAAAGTGGGTTTTGTTTCCAAAGACAACTTTTTTTCTTCTTCTTTATCTTTTAATGGGCGGCCAAAAGTTGAGAGTTTTCAGAGGGATCTTAGGCAAGGCAACCCACGTCGCGCTTTACACCTTCCGGAAGGCCGAAAGCAAAAGATGATGTTGGTGTTGCATGCAATGTGGAAGAAGCCACGTGGTTTCCACAAAAACAAGAATCTTCCCCTTCTTCTTATTCTTCTAATTCCTCCTTTCACTCAAATGAAAGAAGTTTTTTCTTTCAGTCCAAAAGACAAACACCATGATGGCATTTTTTTTGGTCAACTTCAAATCACCACCGTCCATGGTGCAATTTCGGACTTACCAACAGCAATAACAATAATATTTTCCTCATGTACTTGAATCCCAAATAAGAGTGTAAAAAAGAAAAAAAAATGAAAATTCTCAAAGAAAGCAACGAAACCCAGAGGGGGGGTTTCTGGTTCTATTATATTCTACTTCGAAAATCTCAAAACCAAAACAGAGGGGCGATAAGGAGCTGTCTGCGTCTGTGTTTGCAGCAAAACGGCATGGTTCTTCGATCCTGCAGAGGGGCAGCCGGGCAGGGCTCGATTGAAGCGATGATTTTCTCGAGAATTTGGACAACATGTTTTGCGCTGTACGGTTAAATTAAATACGTTTTTCCAAAAATATCACTGACATCCCACACAGGTTTTTGGCTTTGACACCCCAAAGCAAAGTCCACACCTAAAAAGCTGGAAAAAGTTACTTATAAACGTCGAAATTACCCCCTTGCCCCCACTCCCCACTCCCAATTCTAGTTTACAGTAAATTTCGATTCAAGGAAGATGACAGAAACAGAATAGTAAAAAAAAGAGTGAATCAGAGGACTTACTGGTCAAGATTAATGACTCTTTCGCCGCCGTTTTCACCCAGAGGAGGAGTTGCAGTTGCAGGAGCGGCAGCTGATGGAGATGATAGAGAAGGGAAGGACAAAAATGTCATTTGGGCAACTTTCGCCTCCTTCTGGGCCGCCATTGGAGCTCCATTTTGACTTATAGCTCTCAGAATCAAACTCACATTCAAAGCTAGAGACAGCACGAAGAAATGCCTCACTGAAACCACTTCCACAATCCACGCCATTTCCCTCCAAGAAAACAGAGCAATGGAAAAGAACAAAGAAACAGAGCAGTGAAGAAGAAGAAAAAGGGTACGATTATGCGAAATACTGAAGCGCGAAAGGGCGAATATATAGGAAGCGAAGAAGATTGAACACAATTTTTGAAAAACAGTAAGTTCCAAATGCCAAGTGGATGGCGAGAGGAATTTAAATTTTCAAGGCATGCAGAATCCAGAAATGGTGAGCGTAACCTCAACTCGCACATTCAAGGAATTATGGAGAAAACAAGGCGGAAAATCGTAAGAAAAGTCAGCTGATTCGGCAGTTACGGAGAAGAGAAACCCTGAAAATTTTTTCCAAAAAATTTCTTAGGGTTTTCCAGAGCGAGCGAACGTCCGTCCGTGCGCTTTTAAAGTCCGTAAAATTTTGAATATAAACTCTCTCCTTTTCAAACAAAAACTTCCCATAAACAGAAAAGGAAATTAAGTAACTTAAATAGAAAGTCGAAATGTGATCGCGGAAATTGAAAAGGAAGAAACAGAGTAATAATCGGTCGGGTTAAAGCTCTGCTCTGCTGATTCGAAAAGAAAAACAAAATAATCAAAAATTACTGCGTTTTGTCGCCATTTTTGGAGCCTTACAAAGAAGAGAGAGAGAACTGAGAAGGCGAAAATGCGTAAGAGAGAAACAGTCTTGAAAACGCATCCGACAAAAGATTTTTCTCAAGAATCAAGAAATCCCGCCGCGATTTTCCGGGAAAATTTGCAGACTTTCGATGCTGGATCTTAAAAAGTAATCTCCTCCCTCGCTTTAAAACTATAAGATTCACTGTTCCATCTTGATATGCAAGGCGCACACGCATATATATACATATATATTCGGCTAACAATTCTATAAACAAAATGGGTTAACGAAAAAGCTGCTCTCTCGCTGCCACTACATGCTGTGCATTATTATTTTTTTTTTTGGGGGGCCTTTTTTTTTTTCCTTATCTTTATTATTTATTATATAACTTTTCTTTTCCTTTTGGGAATTTGTTCTTTCTTTTTTCTTGAAGGGAAGAATTTGTTCTTCGACCTGGCTCCTTGAGTATTAATAAAATCTTGATTTGACTTTTGTAGATTGATTCTGATTATAAGTTTTAACCAAAACTTAGAAAAGTAGTAAGTGTGAGTAATTTGGCGACTCTCGATCCCCAACCACGTTGCTTGTTTCAAAATTATCTCCCAAAAGAAGGAAATGAAAGGAAAACAAAAAAACAAAAAACTTTCTTTTTGCATTTTATGCCTCCTTATGTTATAAGTTCCATCATAGTGAAATGAAAACGACGTTAAATCTAAGTCACCTGTCGATATCCACCACCCAATAAAAATTATCGAAATTTATTTATAAATCTCAATAATCATTATTAGATTTTTTTAAGAGGCTTTGGTTAGTTAAACTAATAATGGAAAGAAGAGTCTGAAAATTTTAGGACCTATTTGATGATGTTTTTGTTTCCCGTTATTTGTTTTTCATTTTCAATTTTTTAGAAATATTAATGTTTGATAATTATTATTGTTTTTCGTTTGTAATTTTATAAACGGTTATTAAGATTGTATAGAAAATTTGAAAACAACGAAGTTTTAATTCTTCTTTTTTTTTTTAGAAATCTAAAGATTTGACAACTATTTGTGTTTCTTATTTTTACTTTTTAGAAATATTCTTATATATAAATTTTTGTAAACAACACATTTATTTGTTTCTTATTTTGTTTCTAATTTTTTCTAAAACATAAATAAAGATATTGTTTTATCATTTTTAACTTATTAAATGCATAATAAATAATCAATAGTAAAAAGTAACAATAACATAAAACATTTAATTTTAAAACTTATTTTTTAATATAAACTTGTTACTCTTTTAATTTAAAATTTAATTGCTATCTTATTTTTTCAAAAAAATAATAATAAATAGTTATCAAATACAATATGTCAAAATACAATTATATTACTTTATCATTCTTAAAATTTAAGAATGCATAGTATGTATTAAAAATAAATACAATATAAAAAATTGAATATTAATTTAAAACCTTTAGTTTCATATACAACTTTTAATTTTAAAATTTAAAATTTGTAAATAACAATAAATTCTTATCAAGCATGTTTTTATCTTTTCCAATAAAATAATGAAAACAAAAAAATAAATATAATTACCATTTACCAAATACAGTTATTAAAATAGAGAGAACAAAAAAATAAATAATAGACTGATGTAATGCTGATAGGTTTTTTTTCCGTACAATGTAGGATGGTTAATATATCTATCGGTGGATATTTTCCAACTCCCAAAATCACTCTGGGCGGTATTTATCTATTTGTATTCAGACTTTTCAGATCGAATCAAGTGACGCGTGGCATAGCATTTTTTAATCCTTAACAAAATTGTAGACAATTTCATTTTATATAGCATAAATTTAATATGTATTTTAAATAATTTTACAACTTTTTGTTTTCTTTGAATTATAGTATAAAGTTGACTGTGCTTTTATGTGTTTTAGATTATATTCGTAGAATTTCAAACTTTCTACCGATAATTAAAAATATATATTTATTTATTCAAAATTAGATAATATAAATTTAGTTAGACATCATATTTTAAGAGGGTTATTTTTAATTCTTAATTTCATAAATGTTTTGGTTTTCTAAATTTACGCTTTCAGATTTTTTTCGTCTAGTTTTTTATTTCGTCTAGTTTTTTATTCTAATACTGTTTCTACCTTATTTATTATTTTTTATTTTATTATAATTTTAAAATTTAAAAGATTTGAATCCTTAATTTGTTATTATATTTATTTAATTATTGTGGGCTCCGTTCAATTATTCAAAATAACTCCCAAATTTGTAAAATCATTTTTTGAATTAATCAAATCATTAGATGCGTCTGCTTCCTTCTCCAACTTTGATTTTTTTTTCGACGTCTTCCTTTTTTCGTGCATACATTCATCAACGTCGACAGCATTAAAGTGCATACCGTGTACTTCTTCAGAGCTTCCATCAACAAGAGATTTTTTCCTTCTTCTTTCCGTCACCGAATAGACTTTCTGTCGACCTCGTTCCATGTTTCCGACGCCGTGCAACGTACTTCCGTCAACGAGGTATTTATTCCTTCCATTTCTGTAGCCGAATAAACTTTCCGTCGATGTCTTTGAACGTTTTCGACGTCGTTCAGCGCGTTCCTTGTCTCCTATCCCTTCTGTTTTTACCATTGATACTTATTGGTCTTCCGTTAAGATTGGTATATATGAGGATATATTTTATGTATGTGTACAGAAAATGAAAGTTCTAAACGTCTCACAGTCTTAGTATTCCTGATTATATTCATATATATGGGTATATATTGTATATGTGAATATATCTTATATGTGTATACATAGTCTGTAGAAATGGTCCTCCATACCATTTGTAATTATTAGTCTTCCGTTAAGATTGGTATATATGGGGATATATTTTGTTTATGTGTATAGAAAATTGAAGTTCTAAATGTCTCATATTCTTAGTATTCCTAATTATATTCGTATATATAGGTATATATTGTATATGTGTATAAATCTTATAGTTGTATAAAGGGTCCTCCAAGACTGAAGTTTTAAACGTCTCATGGATGAAGCGAAAAAAATTATTGATTTCGAATTTAGGGGATTTTTGGACGGGATTTGGAGATATTTTGGGAGGTTATGATTTCAATTTTGGGAAATTTAGGATTTTGTTTTTAATGTTTTGGTGTTTTAATTTGTTTTGGAAAGTATGATTAACCTAAAATTATGAGATCTAAATTATAACTTTCCAATTAATCAATTTTGCATATTAAAATGAATTTGTAAATACAAGAGCCTATTTAAGTAATTTATATGATGGGTACCCTCTTAAATATGACAAAAATGTGTAAATTCTATACCTTCCATCATTTTATGTAATTAGGATATTTAAATAGCCTGTACTAATCTCTTTAATTTTTGTAAAAGAGTTCGGTTTAAACTATGATTCTGACGCAGGCTTACCACACTTCACGCCTATTTTGGTCCCTAAATTTTTTACTTGATTCATATTTGATCTAAGTTCAATAACCATCATTTTTGTCCTTGATATTTAAATTTAGTTACAACTTGGTCTTTCAAGTTTCAAAAGTGACACGTTTAGTTCTTAAATTGTGAACTTAGTTTTTTAATTGGTCCGGAAGTTTAAATTAAATTTCTAATTGGTCTCGAGTTGAAGTTGACAATTAGTTGACCCAATCGAAGATGATGTAGTAGCTAATATATGTTGTCTATTTTGGTGACGTGTATTTTTTTAAATGAGTTGATAAATTTTATTATTCTTTATACGAGGGATCAATTTGAAATCAAACATAAACTTTAAAGACTAATTAAAAACTAAATTTAAATTTTAGAGACCGAATATATTTGAAAGTTAAAACAACCAGATATTAACTAAATTTAAACTAAATCCAAATCTCATACCAAAAAGTTTGAAATATTGCAGTAGAGGGCGGAATTTTACTCCATGGCCAAACAGCCTCCTAGGAAAAACTCTGTGGTTGGTTCTTTTTTTCACAATGTAATCATTTAGATTTATTTATGGCGTCGAGAAAGAATAATGCAGCGATATAAATGTTTTGTCATTTACATTTGTGATAGGAAAAAAAAAAAACTTTCACTTATGTTCAACTATTGATGATTTATTTTTTAATTTTTTTAAACTAGTGATGCTTTAACTAAAAAAGAAAAAAAAAACTATTGATACTTTATCTTCTTTCATAAAAGAAAAAAGAAAAACTATTGATGCTTTATCCAAGTAATAAATGATGCACATGTAGTGTTTATTTTTATTGGATTTAAGGTGGATTTTGATAGAGCACTTTTAAAATGAAAACAGAAAAATTCATCTAAATTAATTGCTTTTTCAATAATTTATTTCTAAAATTTTTTAAAATACTTTTAATTACTTGGAATTTTTAAAAGTACTATTTAAAACTTCAACTAACAGTGCCAATTAAAAAAAAATGAATTAATGAGTGTGAAAATTCAAATCTACAATTTTAAAGGAGGTTATAAATAGTTTTATATTTTTTTGGAATTCATAGAAATAAATGTTTAGTGGAACTTTTTTTTATTAAAATTATAAATTGTGTATATGATTAAAGAAAAATTTTTAATAATTTTCTTAACGTTTTTTAAAACAGGCTTTTTCCATTTTCATCTATATTTGTTATTAGGAGACAAAAGTAAACAAAAACAAAAAACCATCAAACTAAAAAAAAATTATGAAAATAAAATTCATAATTTAAATTTTATGGAGATGATATTTAAAGTTAGTAAAGATTACAAAAATATGGTTTACAATTTAGATTTACTGGATTTTTTTTAGATATAGATTTACTAGAGTTAAAAGTTTAGATTATCTACATTAAATAAAAAATATTATTATATTACGAGATAAAAAGAAAATAAAATGCAGTCAAATCGAGTATAGCTCAATTATAGTTAAGATCTAAAAAGTCGTGAATTCGAATTCTTATTCTCACATGTTGTATTAAAAATAAATAACCTAAAATTGATTGAAGAGAAGATTAAATTCCGAGTACATAAAATATGCTATATACACAAGAGGAAGACAAAATTTGAGGGGCACGCACCCCTTAGGTTTTAATTAAATTATATATATCTTACCTTTACATTTGTTTACATTTGTTGAACTTTAAATAAATAAAAAAGCCAATTTAAAAATAAATAATTTGTTCGTGAAAAGAATGAATAGTATTGACAAGTATCTATAGAGCTCATTATTAAATTTTACGATAGTAAAAACTACTCATATTTGTGAGAAAAATAGCTCAATTTATGAACATACTATTTAGCTCAATTGGTCTTTAGTTCTTTGTAATAAATTTTTGATGAAAACAAATTCAATACTTTTAATAATTAATTAATTACCGTGTCAATTTAATGCATTCAATAAATTTTATTTAATGCTATATAATTTATTAAGTATTTATGAAACTCATAGGTTTTAAGTGTATTTATTTTGCTATCCATACAATTATTATTATTTTTTAGTACAACACATGCGGTGGGGATCGAACTCACAATCTTTTGGTTTGACATATATATCAGTTACTGGTGAGTGCTCGCTTTGACTACAAGTATTAACTCTTCAGTGGTTAAATACAACTTCTTCATATAATTTACTAATCGTAAATAGACATTTGTGTGGCAACACAATTACCAATATAAACATAAGTCAGCAATAATCAATACATACTATTTTCCTTTAAGTTGGAGGCTCAAACTCCCAATACTTCCAAACCGTTGCACTAAAAAAACAAAAAAGAGGCAACACAATTGTCAATAAAGGAATTTTAAGTTTTCGATTTATTTCTAATGCAGGAGAAATTTATATTTTTGGTTTTTAAAATGGTTGAAATTACATTTGAAACAAATAACATGGTGAATAGCAAACAGTAAAACAAAGGATTTTTTTATATTTTTTCTTTTATTGGGTAGATACAACAAAGAAAATTAATGTGTCACAAACTCGCAAAGATTAGTCACCAAAATAAATCCGAGTAATGCATTTCACCTAATGTTCCCACTTATAATTATTATAATACAAAATTGACTTCCAGTAAAATAAGATTAAAACAATAACAATAATAACAAATAGAAAACTCAACTCAAGTCAAACTGCACACTGGATTTTAAATTGTTATTGTCTCCATCTCTTCAAAGGTCAAAGAAAACCAAGCCACGTCATCTCTCCTCGTCAAGCGGACACGTAACTAAATTGGACACTAATTAGTGGAATTACTGATTTAATTTGACCCCTTATCCTTCAATTGCCTTCCAACACGAATGGAATAACTTTATTTGACAATTTTACCCTCCAATTAATTTGCTTGGGTAATATGTAATTTTACCTCACATCACAAACCAAAAAAGTTATAGAAGCTACTTATTATTTTATTATCTTATTTCCTAAAGTGAGAGCGACACCATCATTAGCGTAATTTCTCTCTCACGTTTGCATTTGCATCTTTAACTGCCTTTGTTCAACGTTTCGTGATTAAAAAAAAAAATAATAATAAAATATACATATTCTAAACTTAAGCTATAAATTTAATCATAGTAAACTTAATTAAAATGTCTCCTTCATCCTCCGTCTCGCATTTGGATAATCGGTAGATTTTTCAGTTTGAAAAAAAACTTTTGCTACTTTTTATCTTTGTTATTTTCCATTAAACTTTAAATAATATATAAATGTTATGGATGAGCAGCTTGCTACGTTCTATAGACCTGAGTAGAATGTTTAACGTGACCACGACGCCTCCACTAAAAATATGTCGTGAAACGGTAATAGTAAATCGACCTTCATATGCTATAAAACACACCAAACTTTGATATCTTGTTGGGTCTATGTAGATATCACTTCAACAATAAAGTACCTCTTAGTTCGCTCTGCATATCATGACAACCCTTGATGAAGTGGGCTCTAGTATTAGAAAAGTCATCAACGTAATAGTTCTATAAATAGGATAGGATACTTCCACTCAAGTTATGACATTCTATCTTAAGCTCAATATCATACAAGTTTAGGTTTGACTTAAGCATCAAAGTGCGACAAACATTACGTCGATGGGTAACATTTCCTTTCTATACAAGATGTTTCTTTGCACCCTACTTATGAATGAGCTGCTCAACTTTTAGTCTCCTGAATTGATGTATAGACGAGCTGCTCGATTCTCTATTTGAATAAGTAAACATTTTAAATTAAAATGGAGAGAAAATTTGGTTTAATACAAAAGATATATTTTTTTAATAGTTAATTTGTACAAATACATGATATTATTTATTAATCTATGAATAAGTTGTGGATATAGTTCCCCTCTATTAATCTATGAATAAAGTTAATACATATAATCAAAGAAATAAACAAAATTTCCTGGGATGCGAACGGGGCGGAAAATTGCGGTTCTCTAATCATGTGTTTATAAAAGAACTTCAAATTTTTAATTTCATACTTTAATTTTTATTTTAGGTTCTAAAAAATATCCCTGACCATTAAAATATCTTTTTTTTTAGTTCTCACATTTATGGTACTTAAAAAGGAATTTAACACAGCATCTCTTAACACTTTCCTTTACCTTTTTATAATTTATTTTCAAATTTGAAGTCATCTTGTTTTCAAGGAAAGAATTTGAAGTAATCAAATCTCGTGGTTTTCGAAGACTATTATGAGTTTCTAAAAGTTAAAATTTTAAATACCGTCTCAAGAAATAAAGGAATTATGGGCAAATAAATTTAAATTAAAAAATAATGAAAAGATTTATAAATTGATTCCACTCCGACATTTATTTATTGGTAGATAGAAGTCACAATCTTTTAGTTAGAGATATATGTCAATTACGAACTATGCTCGCTACTTAAAATATTAAAATCTTGTGACGTGTACATAAAGTTGGTTGGAGCATTGAGAGATATTAAAATAATAAATATTTTAAATACTATTTTAGTTCTGGTATTCACAACGTTAGTTCTTTCAAATACTATCAAATATTCATTTTAGTATGTATACTCTCAATCTTTGTTCATTTTAGTCCAAGTATTTTTTAACCATTCGTTTTGGTCCCCTATCATTTTAATTTTAATTTTCACCTTATTTATTTTAATAAAAATATTAGCATGACACTTAGATTCATTAAATTTCTTGAAATGTAGTCATAAGTTTGTATTAAAAGACTTTCATCGTGTATAAAAATTGTATTAAAATTTTACAAAAAAGAACGAATCAAAACAAATATTTTGAAAGTATTGAGATACTGATAAATGAATTAAATTTATCCAATTCATTAGCTTAAATTTTTGGATGGAGTGGTGTCTTATTCATCCTTAAAAAACTAAAATGAACTTAAAGTTTGAAACTGCATGGACCAAAATAAACAGGTATAAAATTACAAAGAACAAAGAAGGGAATGGGATATTGGTGAAATTGTGTTGCAAGGTAAAACAGGAGGCAGAGATGGAAAGGGACGGAACGTGAAAATTCCTTGGAAGGAATTAGAAAGGGGATTGATTAAGATTTGGGTCCACAAAATCAGGACTGGGAGCGAGAGAAGCCTTTTATAATAAAGTTTTTTTTTTTTTTTTTTTTTGGGGGCAAGGGGACCATTTTTTCTTAATTATTATTAATAATAAGTTGGTGAGACTGAGAGGTCAATCTGCTCGGTAAGAAAGCCCATTAAATCTACTTGGTCCAGCCTAAGCCTACACTTGTGCATGTCATATTCTAGCCTCTTCCACGAGTGGTCCTCTCCTCTGTATTTATGCAAAATGCAGAGCCCAATCATGGATTCCAAATACAGCTTCTATGCCATCTCAATCATTCAAATTTGATAGCTGCAATGCAAAAGTCTTCTTCAAATTATTATTCTCTCTCTTCCTTAGAATAATTCAAAACTCTATTTGATCAAGACTTCTTTTTTACTAATTTCATATTTTTTTCCTTTAAAAAAAATGGTGAGAATCTCTATGTAACTCGATCACGATTTTATTTTACGGTGGGTTGGTTTGAATCCCTACTCTATATCTACTATGGATTAACTTAGTAGTAATTATGGCTAGTGAAAAAAATAAATGGAGTTTGGTTGGTTTCAATCCCTACTCTACTCTATATCTACTAATAGCTAGTGAACAAACAAATGGAGTTTGGTTGGTTTCAATCCCTACTCGACTCTATATCCACGGTGGGTTGTCTCCGTGGTAGTTATATAAATAGAATTTGGAAGAAGTAAGTTCAAATCATGGTAGTCATATTTTTGGGATTTAGTCTTAGAATCTATATATTTTTTTCGAAACTAAATATGGTAGGGTTAAATGTAGGATGATCTCATACTCACAAATATCGAAAAATATATTAATTGATATGAGAAAAACATTTCTTATTTTTATTAGGAAAAAATTTGAATACTGGACAGTCACCAACGTAACCCTCACGTGACCTAATGACATGTAAATATGTGTTGGTTTTTTATTTTTTTTTCTATTATTTTATTAAATTCAATATCTCATCAAATATCTCCCGGTTCTGATTCCCATCTTTTCTCCCTTCTGGAATGCTTCACTTCCTTCTTTTTTTTTGTCCGTTTATAGCTCTCTTGTTCAATTTTAATTTACTATATCTTTTAATCCAAATTTACCGTACTTTTTTAAAATTCAAATTTACTAATTTTTTTTTCCAAATTCATTATTTTTTTTATCATTTTAATACCACATATTTATGTTGCAAAAAATTATTTTTCCCTCCCTTACAAAACTTTTTTTCTTATGTTATTATCTTTGAAACAAACAAAACTAGGTATTTTTTTCATAATCCAAATGTACAAATTTGTACTTAACAAGATTATCTTTTCATTTATCTTTTTTTCTCATACGTTACATCAAGTAACATCATATATTTTTAACAGTTCAACTAAATTGAGAGGTTGAGATAATTAAATAGTGGTTTATTTTCGATTATGAGATGTCTCTATCACGTTGTTGCGACCTTCCAATTTAATAATATTTTTTGTACCTATAAATTGTGGAGAGAAATTTGTAGAAAGGTATCTGTGATCATGTAAAATGTGAGACATTGTAAGGAGAGAGAAGAAATGAAGGAGAAAAAATAAAAGATATTGAGCTTTAATAAGAACAGTAAAAGCATCAACGTGACTTTATTAACGGTAATTGTCAACCAATAAGATATGAGTTCGAATCTTACACCTCTACTTGTTGTATTAAAAAACAATAATAAAAAGTCAACACAGGTTATTAGGCCACCTAGAGATGAGCCTGATATATTTTGCCACATGACAAAATCGGACATGATTTCTCTACCAAATGGCAAAATTCTGTAATGATTATTTTTAACAAATAAAAATTGTAATATTGAAAAAAAAATTTCAAAATAAATAAAACTTAAAAATAAGTTGAAGAAATAATAATATTAAAAGAAGTCCCCACCATCTATGGAGGAAAAGTTTCATGGTTTAAATTTTATGGGGCAGAAAACAATTGAAATTGAGTGGCATCAAATGATGAGAGAAGTTAGAATTTGCAATCATAGACGCAATTTGTGGTCACATTTCAAATTTAATAGTTTATTGTCTTTACACGAGTGTGTGGGGTGAAAAATTCAATGATAAGATATTAATATATGAAAGATATGTGACACAAGAAAATGCTTTTTTTTTTTTTTTTTTGAGAGAACAAACAAATGCATTGCTTCTCATTATGTTTGGTAGGGAAGTTGGAAAGGGAAATATTGGGTTCCAAAGTGAATATTATTTAGATAAAAGTATGCACAAATCATTATTATTTCGATCTTCAATATTTCATTTGATTTAAATATTTTAAATTCTTTAAATCTGAAAACTGATTTTTATTTAGTCGTTATGACAATGATTTAACTCTTGAAAATTTAAAAAAATTATAAAAAAAAGATTTTAAATGGTCTTTCAAACCAATTTATTTTTAATAACTTGCAAATAATAATACAACAAATATTTCTCTATAATTAATTGAATCGAGCACGTAAATCAAAAAACCATTTTTATTGGATTAAACATAGTTTCTAATTATCTTTTATTAATTGCCCTCCCAATACACTACATAAAGAGATGAAGTAAAATATATAATGATAGAAAATTTAGAATCACTTGCAATTACATTACCATAGAAATAAATGTCTCGCTACTCGTGAGAAAGACGAAAGAGAAGATACAAGACAGTTGAGACTGTACTGATAAAGATGGGTGGTCCCACCTCACTTTGCAAATGAATCATACAATAAATTTTTTTTAATATAACATATAGAAATGAAGATTCGAACTCACAATTTTTATTTTTTTATTCCATTTCACTTTTAGTTTTTAGGATTCATGGTGCCTCCAATTATATGTGCAGAAACAAAACGATTTTTATTTCTTTTGTTTTTTCCGCAAAGAAAAACGATTTTTGTTCTCTCGAAGGACGCACATTATTATATTTGGATTTATCCGCCTCTCATAGTCTCTTACGTTTTTATCTTTTATTTTTTCTATTTTAGTCTTTCGTTATTATTATTAAATAATAATAGAATTATGTTTGGTAAGTATATATTTTCTAAAAGACAGCCTCAATAAATCATATTAGAGTTCATTATAATAAAATAATATTTCTATTTATATTTTAAATAAAATCGAAAAATAGAGGTGGGTAACATCAATAATTAAGAGGTATGGATTGTGTGAGCCTTTTAACATCCTCAAAGATTGCTTCATGCCTTACCAGTTTAGCTACAGTTATGTTTACCTCTAGCAATAGTTGTATATCAAATTTAAAGAAAAAACAATGTTGTCGAATTGCATTAATAATAAATAACAATTTTGATTTTTTTAGTTACTTGTAAAATATTGCATCAATTAAATAAATTATGCTTTTACCAAAAGAAAATTATATGATAAGTAATTAATAAATTTATTGTATGTACGTATGTATATTATAATTAATAATATTTCACTTTGATTAATTTGAAATGGTAAGTTATTTCAATTAAGAAGACACATGTAATGTTGGAGAAATACTACGCTATATTAATAATTTTATAATCAAATACATCTTATACTATATGAAATATATATATTTTTAATTTTAGTACAACGTGGGAAGTGGAGATTCGAATTCATAACCTCTTGATTGGAGATAAATGTCTTAATTAATAACCTCTTGATCGGAGATAAATGTCTTAACTAATTGAACATTCAAATTAGTATAAGTATTAATTAATATATTTTTTCATATGAATAGAAATTGAAAAGTATCGTGAGAACATTAAAAACATTCTTTATGGATCCGAAACTCCAACTATGTGCTATTTAATTAAAAAATGTTATAATTAAATAAAATCGAGGTTAATTATATCAAAATTAAATTAAGAAAACATCCTATGAAATAAAAATATTTAACAATTAAACATAATTATTTTATAAATTTATAATAGTCATGAACTTAACTCGATTGGTTAAAACACTTGTATTCACTCAAAAGAGTGTGATTTTGAATCTCCATCCTTATATATTGTTGTACTTAAAAAAATATATATTATAATATCATATTTTTAATTTATTTTTAAAATAATTTTACTTCATACCATTTCACTCAGATTATAAAACTTTAAAAAATTAAAAGATGTTGTACTTAAAAAAATATATATTATAATATCATATTTTTAATTTATTTTTAAAATAATTTTACTTCATACCATTTCACTCAAATTATAAAACTTTAAAAAATTAAAAGAAAGCAGGGGTAGTATATTAAAAAGTGATATTGATTAAATTAGATTAGAATAAACCTTTAGACTAAAAAAACCTTAGAACCACAATAATTATTTTATAAAATATCAGTATTGTTGTTTAGGTTTTCCTTAGTTTAAGTTGCATAGCACGAAATCTTTACAAATGCTGATGAATCATCTCCACAAGAGTTAGACTCTAGCAATCCAAAAGAATACTAGGATCAATCACATTCAGCCAATGAAAACTTTCTCGATGTAAAAATCTTTATTTTGTCCAGACTCCTATGAAAGTAATCTTATAATCATCTATGATGTTTCTTTTTTTTGTTATTATTAGTATTTTTAGAGAATGTTACATTACAAATATACATGACTGTAGAATGAATATTTAAACTATAAAGAAGGTTTACCAATATCATACTAAAATATGCTGCAAACAAGATGTGTTATTTCTCATAGTTTAAGAATACTTGGTCTTTTAAAATCTTAGAATGGAATAAAAAATCTAAAATTTGTTTAGATCAAATATGATCATGGAGCTTTTCTCGATCCAAGAACATTTATCAAAAAAATTGTATTTCTCAAAAATTATAAATAAAAAACAAGAAAAACGAGAAATAAAAGAACAGAAAATAAGAAATGAAAATGGTATAAAATGCATTCTAAATAACCTTCTACAAGTCACATTTAAAACGGTCGTTTCCGTTGTTTCTTCTGTTGTGTGGTGGTATTGTGCTTGTTTGTTTATTTCATCTCAAAAAAGGGAACAAAGGATGTCAATTTCAAATCATTTCTATTAATAATTCTCTATAATATGTCATAACACGCCACATTTATAAACACATTGCAATTAAGGTAGCTACAAAAACAAGAATCACAAATTAGAAAACATACAACTCAACTTTCAAAATTATAAGCTAAACTTTAAATAACAGAAAACGAAACAATAAATTGGATATCGAGGTGGAATATAGTCTTTTCGTCCTCATGTCTCTTTATAAACACCCCAAAGACAAGGAATCATAATTTAGAAAATTCCAACATTCTATTTTTCATTAAAAAAATGTGGAGTTCATCAGCATCTTCCTCAGCCTTCACGTTTTTCTCTGTCATTTTAATTTTGTCTGCCATGGGTGTCTACTTGTTATTCTGTTGAACGAAACTTTCTCCAATGTTTGTCAAGCAACAATTAGCCAAATTTCCCCATCTCTGAAGCCATCTTCACCCCTAGCAATTCTTCTTTCCTACCAACTCTCAATTTATACATCAGAAACCCTCGATTTCAGACCCCCCAAACACCAAAGCCACTTGCCATTGTCGCGGCGAGACACGAATCCCATATCCAAACTACTGTTATTTGCGCCAAACGCGTTGGTCTACAAATCAGAATCCGTAGTGGCGGCCATGATTACGAAGGCCTTTCCTACATCTCCCGACAGCCTTTCATCATCCTCGACCTGTTCAATCTCCGAGCCATTAATGTCAATATCACTGACCAAAGCGCTTGGGTTCAAGCAGGGACCACCATGGGGAACTTGGTCATATTCTAAACCGACAACAAATGGGAGAGGATTTTGTGTTCATAAGACTGATGCTACACGCTTCCAAAGGAAAGGAGAAAGGGGAGATGATAGGGAAGGCGTCGTTGGTGGGATTGTATCTTGGGCCAGCGGAGAAACTTTTAGAGCTCGTGAATCAGAACATACCCAGTTTGAAATTGCAGAAACAGGAGTGCACTGAAATGAGTTGGATTCAATCGGTTCTATTTTGGTTTAATTTTCCACACGGGACGGCCCCCGAGGCGTTACTAAGTAGGGAAATTCCATCTTTGCCTTTTCTCAAACGGAAATCGGACTATGTGAGAGAACCCATTTCGAGAGAAGGGATAGAAGCGATTTGGAAGGCGATCATTGAGATCAAGGAAGTGGGTCTCGTTTGGAATCCTTATGGGGGGAGGATGAGCCAGATTTCAGAGGTAGCCACACCATTTCCACACAGAGCAGGAGTGAAATTCAAACTCCAATACTCTGCGAACTGGAAGGAAGAGGGCGATGAAGCGGCTGAGGAGAACATTGCATTGGTAAGAAGATTGTACGAAGCGATGACACCTTATGTGTCTAAAAATCCGAGAGAGGCATTCCTAAATTACAGGGACATCGACGTGGGAAGCAACGCTCATTGGAGCGTGAAGACGGAGGTAGATCCTGAAAATTTTTTCAGAAATGAACAGAGTATCCCTACTCGTTGATATTGTGAATGGATTAATAAGATGAACATCTAATAATACTGTATATATCTTGGACGTCTCATTATGAGTCTAATTATGATTTTGTTACGCATTTGAGCAAATCAGTTGGCTTGGCACCGCTTTGAAGTTCTGATTGCTACAACTTGTATTGCTAATAATGGAAAGCCTTATTGAATAAGAAATAATACTGTGTTGAACAGAAGAAAAATAGCGTCGGTAACTATTTATGTTTATTGTTTCTTATTTATTAGAAACGTTTTCAAAATCTTGTATAAATTCTGGAAACAACAAAGTCGGATTTCTTGTTTTTGATACACTTTTTTTTCAAAACATAAATAAAAACATTATTTTACCATTTTGACTTATAAAAAATGCATAATAAATATTTAAAAATAAATAAAATGTATAACTTTGGATTGTTTAATTTAAAAAAATTAATATTCAGATAAAACTTTTACTTTTTTTTAAAAAATTTAAAATCGTAGAAAACAAGAAATAACAAACTGTTATCGAACATATTTATGTTTATTTTTTCAATAAAAAAACACAAAATAAAAACATGCAATTCTATATTTTTTATCAAAAAATAAAAATCAAGAAACAAAAAAGTTCATGAAATCCAACCTCACAAGCAGAAGTAATAAAACTATGAAACACCATAGTTGAATTCATCACTTGGTATTTGAAAGCAACTTAATTATTTGTTGGGAGAGAGACATCTTAGATTTTAATAGAATATTTAAATTTATATACATGTTAAAATTTTGTGACTAAATTGTTATAAAATTACAAAGACCAAATATATTTTCTAATGTTGTATCCTTTGCCTCGAGGCTTAATCAGACCGTTCCCAACTTCCGGTCCTTTCACCGGTGACCGTAACTGTCAATAGCGAAGCAGGCACGTGTCACATAATTTTTTGTAAAAAAATTTAAAAAACCCGCGGGGAATTCGAGCTGAATGGAGCGTTGTGCTTCAAGGCCCACAGCTTCTAGCCCAACCCAAAAAGAGGGCCCAAAACTGGGTCGGATCTTGGGCAGTATAAAAATGCGCGGGGCTTGAACAAAGACTGCAAAACAAAATGGAGGGCGCGACAGAGTCCGGTGCCCAGGATTTGCAGGACAGCAATTGCTCCTTCGTTTGGGACGAGAATTCTCGCTTGTACTTCCACTCCAGGTTTCTTCAATTATCCTATCAAGTATCAACAAAATGATTTCGTTTAGTTGCTTTTTCATTGCCAAATCCATGAATATCTGCACAGCAATCTTTTGGATAAGGAAATGTGTAGTTTCCGAAGATTCAGATTATTTAAACTATACTTACAAAGATAGTGGAATCGATCGAATTAAAATACCTTTATGGCAAAAGGTTTAGTCGATGAGTAATCTTATTGTCTGTAACATGAAGTTGCAATCAATTTGTAGTCATTTTGTTGATTTCTTGTTTAATAAAGAATTGTCATATATTGAAATTTTAGCTGAATTTCAATAATTGTCGTACTGTTATTTTCTGTGACATTTTATCGTACTGTTATTCTGTTATTTTTTTCCTTGAAGGATGTCGCCGAATTTCAATATTTCTGCTTATAGGTTAGCCATATCAACTCTATTTTCTACTGCAGATTATTACTTACTTGCGTTAACTTTCAGCAGTAGTGGATTTTATCATGATCCTGTTGCCGGTTGGTACTATAGCAGTCGAGATGGTTCTTATTACAAATTTGAAAATGGAAGCTATGTTCTTCTTCAGTTTGACCAGGTACCATAACTTGGTTGTTTATATGGTCATACTCAATGCCCTTCGTATTGCCTGTGGTCTTCTTCCGTTTTGATCTTTTGATTTGATATCACTAATTTCTTACTTTTTGGACATCGGAGCAGGGTGAAGAATGTAAGACGTATCTTGATAATTCTGTTAAAGGCGGACCATGTAGACAAGTGTGTAATACCGACAGTGAGGATCACTCTTCATTTGAGGCCAGCAAATATGATATCTCTAAATGCAAAGAAAGTGACTGTGACGGACTACCATTAGGTTAGTTAGCTTCAGCTGCGTGTTTTCAGTTAAAGATCAAGTTTGGCTGTTACCATGTAATTGCTAATTATTTTATTATACTAGCTGATAGATCAAATAGATTATGGTTTCAAGTGAAGTTTCATATGGCTGATAGATCTTTAGTTGGCTTGTGGGGATATCTCATTCTCATCTCCCACTTTTTTTGTATTTCCCTCTTTTGATAATGAAAGTTTTGTTTCTTATTAGAAAAAAAAGGGTGAAGTTTCATATGCCTGGTTTGTTTTGGGACCTGTAGTATGTATGCTTTGGATGACTGTTTAAATATAGATCTTCATCTTATATTGATCCAGACATTTTTATTTAAAAATGTGTCCGGAGCCATTAGTTTCCATATGTGGATCTTGTTTAACCCATTGTTTAATAATTTCATCAAGCTAGAATGATTGGATCAGGCTTTGCTTTCATCAAATCCTAAATATATATTCTGTATTTAAAATCATTTGTCAAGGGCATGATAGACCTCTTTATTGTGACTGCTGAATCATCACTAGTTTTCCCCTACTGTTATCAAGTTGATCACATCTCGTATGGAAGATTTTTCTAAACTCCACTGCCATTTTCTGCAATGCCATTGATGCTGTTGCTTTCATGACTATGCCTGCTGCAACATTTCTTTAGTTGGCTGTGGATGCACATTTGATGACCTCTCACTGTATGAATGGAGGATAATTTATCATATACTAAGAGGAAGCCGGATGCTGTCTTTAGTACTTAACTGACGAATAATGTCACTTTTTTTTTTCATTTTTAACAGAAGAAACAGAGGAGGGCAATAATGTTCATGAGCTTGAGAATCCTCCCACATCTTTGTGGTATACTACATTTGGATGAGATGTTAATTCAATTTATAGCTGTTTTTTGTTCTCTCTTTCATATACACTTTCACCTTTTTAGGTTAGAAGATACGCTTATTGATCTTTTTTTGTCCGGTTATTCCAATTCAGAAGTCATAGCCACTAATGACAACACTTCACCTATGCCTTCCACAACTAATGATGATAATAACTTTCAGTCATCAAGCGATGGTGTGCTCTAACTCTTCTCTTGAAGTCGAGAAGGCAATTTAGTTATAATTTAAAACTAAAATGAGTGTTGTTTTTGTTCAGGCTATGATGTTACTCAGAGGACGGAAGGTGAATGGTTCCAAGATGAAAATCATGCAATGGTGAATGCAAGCGAAAGAGTATTAGATGGAGGTAATGTAACTTCACAAATTGAGAAGGTAATTTAATTATTGTTGTGAAACTAAAATTACTTTGGTTGTGGTTCAGGCTATGAGGATATTCAGAGGATGGAAGGTGAATGGTTCCAAGATGAAAATCATGCTACAGTGAATCCAAGCGAAAGTGTATCAGATGGAGGTAATGTGAATTTACTAATCGGCTGCCTGTGTCTGAAATTTGAGGTCAATTATAGTTTAAGTATGCTAGTCTTAATGAGACTGTTGCATGCAATATTTTTCTTTTTATTGTGTATCTTATATATCTTTCTAATAAATTTGATTATTTTTTAATTGCTACAATCATTTAGATGTCTAAAAATATTTTGTAAAGTATGAAGTAACCTGTGATGCATTTAATTTGGAGTACATTAGAAAATATCAGCAACAATTTATTAGGAATGTAGAAATATGCATCAATGATTATTTTACTTTCACCATCATACATGTGATTTAATTAGTGAAATTTTGAGCTAGTTAACAAATTTTAAATTCATTTTATATCATATCAAGTTCTTTCTCAATGTTAATGTTAAATTTATGTATTGTTTTATGTCGTAGATGACACATTATCATCAATTTACTTGGTCATTATTGTAATATATTGCAATGAGTATATACGATTAATATTATTTTTATTAGTCACATGAAATAAAACCATTCTGAAATTTAGAAATAATACATATAGATTATTGTACTTTTGTTGAAACGTTTTATTTCATTCTTCTAATAATAAAGATTTACCTACTTTATTTTATTTTTTTGAACTTTTCTATATCTTAAGTATCATTTCTTAATTTCGATATCAAAAACGTTGAATCATTTTTTATCACCTAATTACAGTTAGCACTTAATATTTAGTAAGGAAATAAAGGCATCCTCATTTAAAGTTTCCTGACAATTGTGCTTATGCAAGAATAATGACCGTTATACACAAGTACATGCTTGCTTCTTTTTTTTTCTCTTGCCCTGTATGTAATCTCTTGCAAGACGTGTAGAGAGAGTAAAAGATGTTCATGCCGTAGTACGTTACCATCGATTATATCATCCATGTTAAAAAATCTTGTTTGTTTTGAAGGTGTTTCCACAGATGAAGATAACTGGAAAGCCCAGTATGGTCAAGTCACTCATTATGGGGAAGAAACAACTCCCAAATTGTCTGTTGTGGACCTCTGGGAGTGGTCGACAGTCTCAGAGTCCAGGCCAGGTGGAAAAGGCAAGGTTACGAGGTTGGTTGGAAGACTTGTGAGAAAGTCTGCAAAGCTTCATCCTTCAGTGTCTTCCAATGGCACTCTTCTTAAAACCGCTCCAATTTCTGAAGTACATCTAGATTTGGTACGAGTTGCAACAGGTGAGAACTGCCTCGTGCATATGGCTCATTTATAAATCTTTGGTGAATCGATGATGGTCTACAAGTTATTTTATTCTATTTTACCATATTCCGTAACTTTGGGAGGTTGGAAAGCTACCGTTTTGTGACGATCTGAAATTTACTTTCAGGGAAAATCTATAAGTTACACAGCCCTAGTAAGAGGTATTTGGCGTCCATGTCAAGTTTTGATTCATCCAACCCTACAGAAGACTGGGGTTTCCCTGATTTATTAGACAGGTTACCCGACCTCGCTAATAACGAAGCAAAAGTTGCATGCACAGGCATTGTTAGTGCGGCTGTATCTACGTTGGGAGATAAACTCCTCGTGTCTGAAAAGGTAAACTTTATATTACTCGGGCTAGTCAATTGTCGCTGCGACCCCTGTTTGACTTGTTTTAAGATGTTGAAAGCCAAATAAATTCAATCTTATCGATGCTCGATCATCCTACTCGAACTCCACTTATTTCAAAACTATCATCTCAGCGTTCAAGCCAAAATCTATATAGAGACAGAGCTGCCGAGAGAAGGATTCTTCATGGTGGTTTCGGGGTGGGTCCTGGACAGAAAAATTCTGCCATTGATCGTGGTGATCTACCATCATCGCCCCCCTCTGGCTGTTCTGAGAGCGCTGCAGCTGAAGCTTTGAATATTTCATTTGGAGCTGGTAGTTACGCACGAAAAATCTTAAAAAGCATGGGCTGGAAAGAGGTATGTCGAATTTAATATTTGCAACTTTATAAAATAGTTAAAATTATTCCCCCTTAAATAAATTATGAAAAAAACAAGTACAATTTTAAAAAACCGAAAACTAAAAGCAGAATCATGATCAAATTTAAAACTGAAAACTAAAATGATTTAAAAGGCCACTTATTTGCAACGTTGACAGGGAGAGGGTCTTGGCAACAGCACAAAGGGCATGGTGGAACCACTTGAAGCTGTTGGAAATATTGGGAATGCTGGAATAGGCTGGCCTCGGGGAATCAAAAAACTCGATACCAAGTAACAACTCGTCAAATTTAACCTTTACAGTATACAGTAGGTCATCTCAACTGCTATATATATATATATATATTTTTTAAATGTTGATGTTTCCCCATCCTCCCTGTATGGTAAATAAATCCGAACAGGGTTCGACTCATGTAGTCTTCTTACAGCTAAATTGCATCAATCAATGACCATATCAAAAAAATGAAATTAAGCGGTGAGGAGATAAAATAAATGACAATACAGGATTAAGATTTATCCTCATTTTTCACCACTATAAGCAGAACCGAAACGGATGATGCCTTTTCTCATCTCTGCTAGAATATAGCAAAAATTCAACAGGCAAGAAACAAAATGTTACAACAATGTGGGAAATCGAATGTAATAAATATTATACAGGAGAAAAGCGTTAATATGATCTGATCTGATCTGCTGCAAAATTTTGAAATCAATTTGATCTCAGCTTTCAGCATCACCCGAAACAATCACCTCATCTTTGGGCTGCTGCTCGGTTGGTGAATCAACTTTATCCTCCACCATTGGGCTCTTCGGCTGTAAAGTTTCCTTCAAGCTTTGAAGTTCGCGATCCTTCTCTGCTAGCTTCTCTTGCAAGACAATGACCTGAATCCACGAAACAAAAATTATAAACCCCGAAATGTGTGTTTAACCTTGCCTTCTATTTGTTTTGTTTTAGAGAAAATTGGTTAAATGTTTTATCTGCAAGTATTGAAAGAAAGTATTTTTTTAGCTGTTTTTTTTAGAGTTTTTTAACCAAACACTACCTTTTTTTTTGGCAAAAAATTACTTTTAGTAACATGCCAAACACACATACAAACAGCCGATATAGAAGGAAGATGAGTACCAATTCATTTGATCTTTCAACGTCATTTGTCAGCCCCTCCATATGTTTCTGCAAGGCTGCATGGTTTTGAGGGGGAGTTGTTATATCATGGTCGCAAGTGGATAAAATACAGAAAATTTATTGAAAATCCACAAGTCCAAATGTGAGCTCGAGAAAATCATGCAAACACAAACACGAGTTTCATGATAGATACTAACCTTCATACTGACTTCGAAGTCCTGTATTTTGAGATTTCTGCAAAGCAAGCTTCATTCCTAACTCATGCATCTACAATTCAGAAATGAGGTGAATGATTTTATATATTGATACTTAATTTGAGCTAATCTAAGGATAGCTCATCAAATTATCAATAGGTTAAGGCACTAGAAACTTCTTTGAAGTTACCGAAGAATTAAAGAGATGAACAGAAATCGAACTGTTAGTGACAAGGTCAAAACAATAAGATGATGATGCACGATGGACATGAAGTAAATAAATCGTATACCTTTCCTTCAGCAGCTTGATTTCCAATCTCCTCATTTTCCTCTTGCAGAGTCCTACATTTAGCCATCAGCATTTTGCCCATCTTGCTAGATGGAGTAAAACTGACCGCAGCAATGTTATCTTGCAGCTCCTTCACCTTTTTGTCTTTCTCCTCAACCAAATTCTGGATGTCATGAAAAAAATCAAATAATAGTCGTTCAGGAAGCTTGATTATGAGATGCCATCACTCAGACTCAGAAGCTTAAAATTCATTGTATGCCATCATCATAAAATTAAAATACAAATGAGGAGGTGGCTATCTTTGGGGGCTGTATATCATGTAATTGGCCTTCTTATCTAGGCAAGTCGTCAGGAGGAAATCTGGAATTTCCTGGTTTTGGGAAGCGATTTACTGATCTGCAAAGTGGGTCGAGGCTTGCTCGCTAATCTTACGACTTGAAGGGGTCGTGTACAGTATGTGAACTGGAAAGAACACTATGCTCTCTTGAGATAAAGAAGGTTTAGGCACCTCAGAGGTACAAAATTTAGGAATATTGCTCTGTTTCAAATGACTAGGGAGATTTTTTAATGTGCCCAATGTTTTTTCAGCATGAGGAAAGTGTGAATTTGATCGAAAGGATCGGTGATTTCCAGCTTTACTCTCCTTCCATGGACATAAGAAAATGGTTCCTTGAAGCTTCCGGGTGTTTCTCTATCAACCCTTTACGATTCTCCCATTTTGAAAGAGGCAATTCTTCCAAAAATATAAATCACGTGGAAACAAGAAAATATCGAAAAATTGTCCAACTTGTTTCCTTTCCAATGTTCTGACAACCCCATAACTTCCCCCTTGTAATTTACTCATGAATTTGCCCTCTAAATAGGTTTATGGGCCTCCCTAGCATCTGGCTTCCATTTATCTTACTGTGGACGAAGCATGAGGAAGAGGTGGATAAATGACAAATGTTAAGATCGTTAATTCAAATATGGTGGTCACTGGTCATACATGACAAAAATCCTTATCCTAGTCAGATTTTAAATCAACTTGATTGAACAAAAAAATGCATACAAGAGACATCAACCATATCAATTTTGGCAGTGGATGTAAAACAGACCTTCAGACGAGTAAACTCTTCATGTATTGCAGGATCTAACAATAATCTCCTTGCCTGTTGAAGTTAGTTGTAAGCAAGATAGTGAGACTTGGAGATAAAGAGAATTATAAACAAGACGCCAGAAGGTCAATGGAGCAACAATTGAAGTAGATTTCTGATATTACATCACAATTAGCACGTTTAAGCAAATTATCTGAATGAAATGACAATATATAACAGTTGTATTTGCTTGAAAAGCTTCATTCATTTCCATGGGAAATTGTATTCTTTCACCTAACAAAAGCATTCTATTGCAGACATGATCAATGAACTCTTTACAAAACTTCTAAAAGCAAGTGAAATTCTTATCAAAATAGACTTTTTTTTTTAATCACCAAGGAATTGAGGCTCATTCCTTGCACTATGCTTATGGCTTGCTCCCACTAATTTTCGGACAGGTTTTGTCAAGAGACAACAAAGGTATACATGCAGGCTCGAATTCAAACATCTCAAGCCTTTCCCACTATGGCCACTTTGGGATGGTCAAAATTGTTGGTCACCCCTTCTCCTCACATTAAACGATTTAAGAGATTTCTATGATCATTAACACATAAATTACTGGTTCCGTAGTTTAAAGATGATGGATGTAAAAACAAGAACAACCATATCATATTATCATAGTTTAACTAGAACTAGCTATAACTAATGTAAACAAATTAATTCTTTGCTTCAAACATTATTTATAGAAGGAAAAATGGAAAGGAAAAAGCATATTAGAAAAGGCTGTGCAAGTACATCAAAAGACAATAAATTCAACAATGTTGTTCACAAATAAAATTGAAGTTTCATTTTTACCTGCATTGATGGCGGCTTCAGCTGCGCTTTCAATTCTCGGACGGCAGCCTGGATATTTTAACAAAATTAGAGAACCATGATCGTGAAAATACCAAAGTTTCAAAACCAATCAGAAAGAAATTGTGAAACAAGTGGTATTATAAGATGAAAGCATCTCCATTGCATAAATCACAAGAATAAGTATTAGCAGAAATGTTAGCATCTGATACCGAGCTATACTAGCAATTAAAGATTAAGCCATTCTCTTCTTGATTAAGCCTAGACCTAGAGTCTTGTCCTGTATACGCATGACTGCATGAGAAGCTTCAAGGAACTGTGTTGTACTGCCATTTACTTTATATTATGTTTTCATACAAAATGAAGGTTCCAAGTGAAAAATTTATTGGTTGCCCTAAACCACTAAGGTTCATAGAGACCTATAAGTTATCAAATGGTGAAAATCATGCACGACACACAAAATATATTCCATATTACTATCCAAACACCTCACATATTCCATGGTAGAAACAAATAAATTTGTCTAAGTCTGGAAGGAAAGAAATGCAAAACTTGCCTTCAACTCTGCAATCTCCTGTTCTCGTTTTGCAAATGTAACAATAAACGCAGCTTCCTTCTTCTTTGCCTTTTCTAGCTGAATGATGAAACACATATTACATTTTGCATGACAAAATATCACGTTCCTGACTAAAAAGCATTATTACGTTCCAAAAGAGTCTACAAACCAAACATATGAAAGAATAATCAACCAACCTGGTCTCTTAGAGACTCCTCTGAGAACTTCAGGGATTGTAGATAACTGATCACATATTTAGGTTCTACAGAGAGACACCAATTCTTTACGAGCAGGTCATATTGGATGACAAAAAAACAGTGTTTCTTAGAAAAATAACAAACTAACCAGGGGAAGCCCCAGAAGGAATGAAATTCTCATTCTGAAATGTAGAAATCCATTTCTGAACTTCAGACTTAGCAGCTTCAAGCTCTGTCTGAAACCAAGGTCAACCCAGTAAGTAATTGAACTACGTATTTGAGAATCCTTGCACAATGCTACTGTACATTGTAAGTGGCTATCCAAGCAAAATGTCAGAACAGTAGTACTACAGATCATAGTTTTTTTTTTTTTTTTTTATATATTTACCAAGAACCATGATTAGTTTACAATTCTAGTTGATTATGACATTAGCACAGGTTTTAGTAGGATTTCTATTGTTATTCTAAATAGAAACCAATGTATATTAATCTCTCAACTAAGCACGTATTTATTACACTGTTTTAGGTTATGTGTTTCATTTAAAACACGAAAGAATTGAATATTAGACTTGTAAGGTGCAAGTCAAGAACCAAATAACAAAATAACAGAATTCCTAATATTAGATTCGTAGGCATCGAATATAAAAGATACAAAACATCGATTACATCTCCAAGAAATACTAAGCCATGTTCATGAGAAAACTGAACAAACAGTATGAATAGACCGACAATGAAGATTGAAGAGTGAAGAGGTGAAGTTACGATAAGATAACGAACAAACATACCCGGCATGTTGCAAGTGTATCCTCGCAGCTTTTAAGACTGCACCAAAAGTTCAGATTATACATGTTAGAAGGAACTTGAAGCATCAGTGCCTTTCAACAGTACACAATATAGATATTTGATATTTCTAGAAAAATAACAAAGTAACGAAATAATAAAGTTGAATAAACAACTAACTAATGCCAATAATTTCGAAACAATTATCAATCACCGTAGATTATACAATACCTCTCACGAAGAGACAGAATCATTCCTGTCGCTACACCCGGAGCAGTTTCTTCTACTTTAGAGTTTGCCTATATTGAAGCAATTGGAGCCGCTAGTTACATATTTTCATCATACTAATCATTAAATTAAGTGAAAGTCGATGCAATAATTTTAGCTCGGAAAGAAAACTAGCGAATAAGTAATTCCAACAAAGTAAATGATATATAAGGTAGAAATACCTTTTTGGAGCCAAAGTAGTCATCCTCGTCATCTTCGAGATCGCCAAAACCTCTCTTATTTCCTAAATTTCATAAACATAGCACAAAGCAAACATCTGTAAATATAAGCCAATCACACACCAACATTTCGTTGCAAAGAATGGAAGCTCAACCTGAATGCCTATTGCTGTTCGTTCCAGTGAAGTCGCCTCCAAAATCGTCATCCTGAAAAAAAGGAAGAAATCAGAGAGAAACTTTGAGAAACAAACCCCTAGAACTCGCGTAAAAAGCACATCGAGCAGTGAAAAGAGTGAGGCGGAGGAACTTACATCGTCGAGATGAGCGTGCGACGCCATGAAGTAGCAAACCCTAGCAAATTGTGCTTCTCACCAGAAACTGCAGCCAGGCGCGCGACCACCGCCGACGACGAGGGAAGCTCGCTGAGAATTAATCCGAAAAGAGAGGGCGATGTCACATTCGTAAACACATCTTTCATGAATCATTCGGCTTCACAATGGAGCGACATTTTTCCTCCGCTCTTTTTCCCTCCTTCTCTCGTTGAAAAGGCCGTTCAAAGCCCAATTCAGCCCAGGATCTTTTAAGAGGCCCAGTTTAGGAAGTTCAACGGCCCACTGAAACTAAAGGCCATAAGCCCAGATTCTACCACTACTATTTGAATGTTATTTTTAATGAACGTTACTTTTAATGAGTTAAAATAACTATTTCAAAGGTTATCTCAATGTCACTTTTAGGTCATAATTATGACAGGAGAATGCCTGGTAAAACGACAAATATCACATGTAATATAACCCTCCAATATGTTACGTGCCTAGCATGGTAATATTAATGATATTGGTGATACGCACGGTAATATTAATGATATTGGTGATACGCTTGCTTACACCTCCTATCTAAAATTAGGTGAAAAGTATAGTTTCAACCCTCATACATTATGTATCAATAAAAAAAAAAGAAAACTCAACAACTAAAATTGAAATCGTCCAAAGCCTTACTTTTGGTTTTATTTAGATGTACGGAAAATTTCTTATTCTCTTTGATATCATATTTTAAACGATCTAGCATGATTCCTTTTTTTTTTTTATCAGAACATAAGTTTTATCTCAAAACTAACTAACAATGAGAAAAGTAGTCTATATATATTATAAACGTTGTTAGGTCCCCTTGTCTTTTCAAGGTGGAATTCTTTAACACTAATGAATAGGTTCTCAATCCTAACAACTTCTTGTTAAAATCTAAAGGTAATTTTGCCTTTTTTTTTCCTTGAGAAAATTACCCTACTTGTTATTACTTCAAAAAAAGGAAAAGTAACAAAAAGCAAAGACTTAATGGTAATTTTGGAGTCCTCTTAAAGTCACCTTATCTCTTTCCTTCTCCTACCTTGTAATCTTCTTTCTTCAAGGTCGGTGGATGATTAAGCAAAAGCAATCACAAAAGCTTTTGACGGTTCAAGAATTGACTAATTCCGTTTATTAAAGTATGAAATTATAATTTTTTTGGAGGGTGAAGAAAAAATATTAAAAAGGAGTTCTTTCTAGTTAAATTCCAAGTTCCTTTCTCTTCAATGAATTTCCCTGCATTTATCTCCATCTTTTCGAATTTGCAATATTTTAATCCCAATATTTAATTTAATTTCTAATAAATCTTGGACAGCGTTTGGATTTGATTTTAATCTCCCTTGAATGTCGGCAAGGAGGGAGTATGTTAAGATTAAGAATAACAGTATCATAATAATCGTTTTCAATTTTATATTAATTGAAACCTTTTTCATTTTTGTAATTTAAAATTAAAATCACTTTATGTTTAGATATGATCATACGTAAAGACAAGCAACCTTTAATCCAAAATCGAACAACACAGAGATCTATGCGGGATTAAAATAGTATAATTAAAATTAATATATTTTTAAAAATGGGAATTGTTAAAATAAACAAATAATAATAGCAATAATAATGAATTATTATTGATAATTGATATCCACATAGACCATCATGTAACTAATAATGGTCTACACGTTAGATGAGTAATCAAAGGCATACATTGGCTTTTGCTTTGTTCCCATTCTCGCCCGTGATTGGCTCATGCGTTGCGAGCCCCACGTGTGGGACCACACGGTCTCCCACGATTGGCAAGTAGCACGTGTGGACTAAGCACTCAGCCAATTTAATATCATTATCTGTTTGGGCAAAAACTTTTCCAAAAATCTTCATGGTTAATCAGAAAGGGGTTTAGGTTAGAATCCAACCAAAATGATGTCTCTCAAAATTGGGATTCAAACTTTCGATCTTTTGATGATGATATATATTTAGGATCATCATTTTTACTCCTCAATTAATTTTATAGGATAATTTCTTAAAAAAATAAAATTTTACAGAATAATTATTATTTGTCCTACAATACTATTTCACTGTCGAAAAGATTCAATAGAATTTCAATATCTGAAATAGATGATTATCTTTAAATTTAAAGTTTGAAATTCATTTCTTTAAAGTCTCCCTACTTTCTTTTCCACTTATCTTAGTGACCACTATGATGCAAACCCATGATTACGGATTATGAAGGATAAATGTTGATTTTAGCTAAAATAAATGCATTCATTTAGTTCTAGAGCTTTTGGTTCTTAATTTTCAACATCAAATACATGGTTCTTTTCCTTATTTTAATACACCGTAAAAATATGATTTAACCATATAAGATTTATAGTAAAACATATCAATATAATTTCTTATACATCTAAATTCACTTTATTTTTCTCTTGGCTACAATAAAATGTGAGGTGAGAAATTGAATCTTGACCTTAAATAAGATAATTAGCGTCGAATTGGCATCATTCACTTGTTTTGTTTCGATAAATGATTTTTTTTTTTAATTTGGTTATCCATATGGTAATTTATTATAAAAATATTTGTTTCTTTCTTCTTCTTCTTCTTTTTTTTTTGCAGGGCAGGTGTCTCTGAGTCAGATTTTGGTTTGGTATCTCTTCAATGTGAAAGGAGAAGTTGGTGTGTGTAAGAAGAAAGATATATAAAGATGATTAAGTCTTCAAAATGTTTAGAATTTTTGTCAAACGTCAAGAAAGGGAAGACAAGGCAGAGAGAATGGTGGGATTGGTTCTTGTCTTCATGTCTCTCGTATTATTTCACCAATTCCCTCCTTCAATTACTCAAAAATTAAATTAATTTAGTTTAATAATTACAAATCATATTCCATACAATTTGTCATTTTATAAAATATTCTTCTTGCATTTTAAAAGTATTTTCATACATTAAGGCTATTTGTGAAACAAAAAAGAAAAAAAACCATACCCTTTTGGTAAATGTTCTTTCATTAATTTTAACAATATTGGTGTACGTCGTTATTTTATATGTATAATGTGTAGAAATTAGGTTAAAATTAATGATAGAAAGAGGATTTCTTTGAAAATTCACGAGTTTTTCGAGGGATTGTTTGAAAATATTTTTAAAGTATAGGAGTATGATTATTAAAAGAATGAGCCAACTTATTAGCGTAGTTATAATTATCTCTAAGAAAACAAAGTAAAAAGTAGATGAAGAAGAAAGCGAAGTAGTGTTTAGGAAATGATGTTAAAAATTGTTCTCGATTTTTTAAATAAACGTCGTTTTCATTGACTCGGTAAAAAGCCTTCAAAAAAAGGAAAAATACATGAAAAAATAGAGATTTATAATCTCTCTATCTAAATCACAAAAGTTTGTTTTTGAGAGGGTGACTTGGCTTTGATATTATGTATATAATCAACTAATAAAGTGATATAATGTTGCATAATTAAGTGAAAGTACTTGGTTAATTATGCAAATTAAAGCCTTTCCTCTTCTGTTCCCACCATTTGAAGTCATCATTTATTGTGGGATTGGGTGCCACTAAAACTTGCAAATGGTCTCTTTCTCTCTTTTTTTTTTCTAATGATTTAATTTGATGAATAACTTGAAATTTGGAGTGTTACTTGCATTATTTTTGGGGTAACTTTGGAGAATTATAACTGTCATTACCAACTGACAACTCTTAAGAACAATGTCAAACAGACATTATTTCTTTATTGTAGGACCAAATTCCCATTTTATTTTCAAGTTAGAATGATTTTATCATAGTGAAAAATATTAAATAAAAAAACATAATCTTATCATTTTTGTCTGAGGTTCTAATTCCACCTAAACCATGTTGAATCTCTTGAATTATTCTACTTACTTCTTCGTCTTTTTCTTTTTATTAATTATTAAATAACATATAATATGATCATATTTATTTTTAACATCTAGAGGTACAACAAAAATTAAAATAATATCTACCAAAAGTTTATAGATTAAAATTAAACTAAGAGTTGAAGGCTTGCTACGCATTCCCTTCCCTTTTGATCTTGAAAACTACCAACTTTGGGAAGCTCGGACTTAGGTGGCTGACGTATATGAAGGAACCTACATAGAGAAAGAAAAAAGATTCGACGCTTAAGTCAGTCTCGAAAGAATAATTTCGTGTATCTGAAAAGTGAAGGGGGGCGTCTCTATCTAATAGATATATTGAACTTCCGATAGCGGTTGAGGAGTGGTTACAATCGTCCCGCAAATCACGGCGTGTTATCAAAAAGATGATTGAATGGTTTTGTGATAGAGCTCATCCTTGTTGGCTGAGCTAACTCTTATTGGTCCATGTCGTTTCTTTTATAAGAAAAAATAGTTTTTTTCTCTCTCCCCCAATGTGTTATCTTTCTTCCATCCGTCAAAATTTTGTAGTAGAAAATATTTCATTGATGAGTAATCAGCATTGGTAGAGAAGTGCTCTTAAAAAACGAAATAGAACTATTTGTTTTTCCAATCAATTGAGAACATCTTATCTAAACAAAGTAAGAACGCACGAGCGTGATCGACGTATACCAACAATAAAAAAGAAGGATAAGATGCAAAGACAAACTTGAAAAACACACCAGATTTGAAATGATAAAACTGAAATTTTCTTAGGCTCAAGTTTTAGTATGTGGAGCATTACATTTTGTTGTGAAATTGTGATGATGAGAGTTGATCAGCTTTTGTATCCAACAAGCATAGCATATACACATATGAATAATGCATGTACAATATATTATTTCTGTCTAGCAAAGCCAAAAATATACAAAGTGGGATTTCCCCCAAAATCAATCAAATCCATTTGCTTTTTGCACATTTTATTGTGCGCATGGCAAAGGAAAAATGGAAAAGAAAGCCAAGGCACCAAATTAGTTGGAGAGCCAAACAAATATTCCACATGCATGTGAGACTTCCAACAACAACAAGAGATCACATCAATGTGTGAGATGTAACACACTAGACAAAGAGTTGTGGAGAAGGTTCTTGTCAAGAATAATATATTTTCTTAAAAAAAATATAAATTTATCACAACTCATTTGTTAAACTTTTGCTGTAAAACAGTGGCTTATTTCATTTTTCTCTATAACTTTTTAAATATTACGTATTAGTCCCTAAACTTTAAAAGAACCATTTTAACATAAACTAGGAATAGACGGACGCATAATAGTGATTAGGTATGACATTTTCGAAGAATGAATTTAGAGGTTGTTCTTACGAAATTACCACTGCAAGAATTAACAATAACAACCAAAATTATATTTCCTCTTATACACAAAATATCCGAGAGCACCTAACAACCAAAATGAAATAAACACGAAAGATGACTAGAAATAGAATTGAAACGAAAATTTTACGGTAAGATGAGGAAGAGAGAGAGGGAATGTTTGCAAGTTGGGAAACAGGATGGGTCCGAAATCCATTGGGCATATATTAGGCGAGTATATTTGGCAGCACAGCAGCACCATGGGCATGGGGCTAAGGCAGTGAAGCTCAAGTGGTAGGGTTTTGGTCTGTCAAAGTTGCAACATTTGCCATCATTTCTCAAAGCATATAAGGATGAGGGAATTGACCCATTTTTGGGACAAAAGTCGCATGCAGCAAAAGCATTCTTGTCTCCAATGTAATCTATTATAATGCCACCTTTTTACTCATCACCTGATCAAATCTCTTGTCAATATTATCTATATTAATTAATTTTCCCATTATTCTTTTTCTTTTCTTTTTTAGAATTTTTTTTTTTTGAATATTTGGTCATTAGTAGGTTTCTAGATGCACTCGTGTGGGAAATCAGTTTGGTTTCACACCTAAAGTTCGCATGCATGTTGGAGAAGGCCATGAATAAGAATAAGATTGCTGAGTTGGAGGGAATTAAAAAACCACATATATATTGAAATCCCAAGATCCCATCAACTTTAAAATTGTGTCATTAATTATCAAGATACGTAGACATTACCTTACCAAACTTAAAAGGAATTTTTAATTTAGATATTTAAATAGTTGGTCATTTCTAAATTTTCTAGAATCGATACCGTGTAGCTTACGCTGTGGATTCCTTTAACCTGGACTCATTGCCTAAATTGAGTAACACAGTGACTAGCAAGCAGCACCTGATGGTAGGTGATACGTAAGGCCCAAGGCTCTTGTCACTCCGAGTCATTCCTCAGGAGACCTATTTTAGTCATTGTATTTTCAAAATGTCTATTTTGGTCTATGTAGTCTTAACTTTTGTTTATTTTGATCTTTATACTTTCAAAACGTCTGTTATGGTTTTGTACGCTTTAAAAAGGTGACCATTTTATTCGTCTCTATAATTAGTTCTCAAACTTTGGATAAAAAAACTATTTTACTCATTAACACTTTTCTTTTTATTGAAAACCCAACATTTAGTCTTCTATACATGAATTCAAATATTTAGGTACAATCGACATTATTAGTTAATCACGTAAATGAACAAGAAAATATGTACTCATGTTATCTTGTACTTGTTAAATAATTTACTAAAATGCAAAGTCTAAGGACTAAACAAAAACATATAAAAGTTGAGTAATTGAGGTGCAAAAATCGAACTAATTTTATTAAAACATATATTATCTACCAAAAATTGGAAAAGATGATGATAGTGGTTAGGTTTGAAAAGGGCATAATATCATTAGGGGTGTTGGCATAAATTACTTGAAAAACAATCGAAGGGCAGAAGCCAATTTGACATAATCTCAGCCAATAAACTTTTTCTTTTTCTTTTGTTGTTGGAGTTTCTATGGCCTTTTGGTTTGACATATGAAGGGCCACTCCACTCGTGAGTCTTAACCACAATATGGAAAACATCTAATGAGGACACACATCAATTATGAAAAATAAAGACAAACCAAACGGACGGTGTTGATCTCTCTTCATTATAGCTCACATTAATTCCTCCTCTATCCCCTAATTAACACTATTCCAATCAATCATCTTCCTAAATCATTATTAAATTTTAAAGAAAGCAAATATAACTGAAATTTCGACTTCTAAAAAAGAGTTATATATACAGACGTAGAAATATGGAGATTGAACTTCTAGCCTTCTAAAAAAGAGTTATATATACATGTATGGTGTATTTATGCTTGCCAAAAAATAAAAGCTTTCCAACACACTTCGTCACTTTTTTTTTGTTTGACTTATTGATGTAGTTTATTTTTAGTGTTTACTATTATTCCATTTAATATATATAAACGTCTGACAAATATTTTTAAACTTTTAAAAACAAATTTGCATTAAAAAGTTCATGAGGACTACTACTACCAATATATGTATAGGGAAGTATTGTTTTTAATTTTTATTTTCTTCAACTATTGATCATTGACCTCTTGATTTGGAGGGATTCTTCAGCCAATTATGCAATAACAATCTCAGTGACTTATTAATACAATCCTATATTTTTAAAATATTTATTTTTGTCTATTTATTTTAAATTTTTATTTATTTTAGTCACTTAATTTTCAAAAGATTTGTTTTTGTTTCTTGTAAAGAAAATGATCATTTATTTCTATTAATATTTTAGTATGACACTTCATTCACAAAATTTCTTAAAATATAATTATAAATATGCATTAAATAGTTTTTATTGTATATAAAATTTTTGTTAAAATTCTACGTATAATAATCAAAATGGTCATCACAGGAATCCAAAATATATAAATCAAAACCAACGATATAACTACGAACACTCAAATAAAACAAAGTCGAACCTGTTAATTCCATTATGTGTTTAAACTTTTAAACTTTATTTTTGGATGGAGGATGATGGACCGCTCGATTTGGGGAGGTTTCTTCTGAGCCAATCATGCGACAGGAACAGTAGCTGATGATAAACTGACATCCACAACATCACTTGACAGTTGTGACCAACCATCTCGATAGGATGGTCATCAAGCTACCTGAAAATTTCCCTTTTTTCCTTTTTTTTTTCCTCTCTTTTAAAATATTATTTATTTATATATTTATAATTAATGCGAGGCGAGTGGGCATTGGGTTTTTAAACCAAACAAAAAGGAAAAAAAAGAATGGTATTTTCAGTTTCCATAATTCTAAGTTTGGGAAAACTGATGAAGGAAACGCTACGATACTTGGCAGGAATCGCAGGCCCCAGTGGATATGGCTCCAACTCCACTGCCGAACAAGTCACTCAAAATTATTCTATTTCTTCTTCTTCCACTTCTCATCCTCTTACTGCTATAATCACTGGTAATTCAACAGTCTTTTTTTTTTTTTTTTCTTTTTGCATGGCTAGACAGAATTTTAATTTTCACGTTAAATGTCTTTTCAGTTTTGAATTCAAATTAATTTTTGAAGTGCTTTAAATCTTTGTAAAACGTCGTTGTTTTGGCTCCAAAGAGTTTATTGAATTTGATGTGTAATTCTTGAAGTTTGGAAGAGGCAAAAATCTGGTGGCTCAAAGAGTTTCTTTTTTCTGAGAAACTTGAGGTTTTCTGTAAATTTTGTCTAAGTTTTGCATGGATAAGTTCAGACATCACTCTTGTATTGTATTTATGATATAATATTCTAAAAAATTACTTGGGAAAAATGGAAATATTTGGACTCTTTTTCTGGGAATTTATTATTTTGTGGTTATTCATTTGAGGCTCTCTTTATAATTTTTTTTCTTGAATATATATATTGTTTTTGGGGTTGGGTTTTGAAGGGGCAACTTCAGGAATTGGAGCAGAAACAGCAAGAGTATTGGCAAAGAGAGGGGTGAGAATAGTGATGGCAGCAAGAGACTTGAAGAAGGCAGCTCAAGTTAAAGAAGGGATTCAAAAGGAAACCCCTGAGGCTGAGATTATTGTGTGTGAGATTGATCTCAGCTCTTTGGCTTCTGTTCAGAGGTTCTGTAATCAATTTCTTGCTCTTGGACTCCCTCTTAACATTCTCATGTCAGTCTCTCACGTCTCTCTCTCTCATCCATTATTTTTCACATTATTTTTAAAGGAAAACCAAAATTAAATCAAATAAAATTCTCTCTGTATGTATATATATATATATATATATATCTGTGCAGAAACAATGCTGGAGTCTTCTCTAAGAATTTGGAGTTCTCTGAAGACAAAGTCGAGTTGACATTTGCCACAAACTATTTGGGTATATTTTCCTCAATCTCCTCCCACACTTTAATTTGCAATTTATATATGTCTTAAATCAGTTGAATTATATTCTGATTGCTAAATATTATTTAATTAAATCTTGAGTTCATGTGTATTAAGAATTTGAAAAAATAACCAGGTTGGAATATTTTATCTTAAATCAATGGAATTTGGATGTTACATCAATAAATTTAAAGATTGTGTTTTAGGGAGGGGAGGTTGCGTTTGAAGCTCCATCACAATTAGTATAATCATAAAAGTTTGACCAATATAAACAAAGTGTTAATCCCGCTTGAAAGTGATGAATTAGGATTAAGTCCATTTTGGAATTTTTTTTCTTTTTTTTTTTTCCTTTTTCCGGTGGGAAAAAAAAGGAAGAAGACAAACCGACCAGGTGTAAAACCATATATTTACGAGACCAACAATATATGGTGGCGTATCTGGCGGCGGGGCCCGCCTTGGGAAAATATGCACCAAAACCAAATTAATTTTAAGAGAAGTGAAACCCGGGGCGGGGCCCCGATCCACCAACCCGCTCCATCCGTCTCTTTCAGTCCCATGTTATTTTTCTTTTGAATTACTATTCAAATTTCAAATATGGTGTGTGAATTCAAATGTATGATTTTTTTAATTTGTTAATATTGAGCTATGTTTAGGTCCGTACTTGTCATAATAACAAGAATAGTTAGTAAAGATAAAGTTGAGTTTGATAAGGATTTTTCTTTGTTTTTTTTGTTTATAGTTCTAAAGTTGAGTTTGATAAGAATTTCTCTTTGTTTTTTTTTTTTTTGTTTATAGTTCAAATAAGGGTGGGGTAGGAGTTCAAAAACTTTGGGGAGAGATTTATAAACATTTTAACTGGTTAAATTAATTTCGGTTAACAAATTTTCTAAGTATTTTAGTTTACTAGTTAAAAAGTCAACTTGAACGTAATTCAACTGGTGAATTACTTAAAAATATATATCATCGAACAAAAAGTCAGAGGTTTGAATCTCTGCCCCACATATTGTTGAACTAAAGAGAAGAAGAAGTTTACTAGTTAAAATAATTTTTTTAAAAGTTGTAAAATAAATTAGAGTGAATTTGAGATGGTTTTTGCGAGTAAGGCCCTTAAATTCTTTTCTAATTTCAACTACGTACCCAAATTGTTTTCAATGGAATAAAAATATTTGTCATTGTTTTTTTTCCTTGAGTTCAACACGGGTGGAGATTCAGATTCAAAATTTTAATCCTTGAGTCATAGGTTGTTCAAAATACTTCAAACAATATATTCAAAGGATATTTTTGACTGGCTAAAAAGATATAAAATTTCGTCGATAACATGAATAAACAAATTTGCTTTTAACGTATGATAGACCTCGTCCTTGTATAAATGGAATTGACCCACTTTTTTTTTCCCTTCTTTAAACGAATTGACCCCCTCCTTCCATATTGAAAAAACTGCCTTTTAACAAGCTTGGCAGGTGTTTCAAACTTTTTGAAAAGTCTCTTACCACGTAATCCTTCAATTTTATACGTGAAATTTGTATTAATATAAAATAAAAGAAATTCAAATTATCATTAAAGATAAAAGTATTCAACTGATAGATTAGCTAAGAGTATGTATCTTCAACTAAAAGGTTTAGAAAAAAAACTCGATAGAAAAAATAAATATAATTTTTTATTCCTGGCAGGGCACTATTTTCTGACAGAGACGCTGTTAGAGAAAATGATAGAAACAGCAGCCAAGACAGGCATAGAAGGAAGGATAATTAACGTGTCTTCTGTGATCCATTGCTGGGTGAAGAAAGATGGTTTACGCTTTGGCCAAATGCTCAACCCAAACAAGTACAGTCCAGCAACATTTCTTAGTCTAATTTTGACTCTGTTCCTATTAAAGAAATACCAGAGTTCTGGATTTACAGATATGCAAGTGTTTCATTTGCAGCTATAATGGCACTCGTGCATATGCTCAGTCAAAACTTGCCAATATTTTGCATGCCAAGGAAATGTCAAGACAACTTCAGGTATATTTATCTCATATCATTCGCATTCTTAAAAGTTCAAACTAAGAGTAAATATCGATCGACTCCTAAGGAACAATCTAATTGGGAAGGACTTGAGATCTTTTGGTCATACTGATTTAGAGATCTTAAGTTCGAACCTTTCGGTGAGTTAAATACCAAAAACTTTTTATGTCTCCTAAGTCCAAGCCTTGGGATAGGCACATGAGCAAAGCTCCGACTCCAAATTATCAAGAAGAAAAAAGTTAATATCGATCAATCAGTGTTGATTGTGGCACCGACCATTCGATTTTGGTTGGTCAAAAACTAAAAATATTATAAGTTTTGTACCAACCAACTAATATTAACGTGAAACGGTGAGAGGAGCATTTTTTTTAAGTTCAATAATAAGTCCATATGGCACTTTTCGGCCACTCCAACCACCTGACGAGTCGGCTTTCTTTTTTAATTTTGAAAACCGACCTAACCATATGTGGGTCTAAACTAACTGACCAATGTCAGTCGGTTTCAATCAGTTTTTCGAATTTATTTGTTCATCCCAACTTAAAAGTATCATTTTCCTTCAAATTCTCATAATAACTAGCTAGCTAATAGCTACCAAGAAAGACGAGCAATTTAATGAGAAATGGAAAAGGTTTCAATGACTAACCCAGAGGTTTTTTGTGGTGGAACTTGGCAGGCAAGAAATGCCAGAGTCACCATTAATGCAGTGCATCCAGGAATTGTAAAGACTGCAATCATCAGAGCTCACAAGGGCTTTATCACGGGTAAGAACCATATTATTTCCTGCAGTTTCACTATTAATGTGTTCCTATGCAATATGATTAGTGTAAAATTCACCCTTCAACATAAGCAAGAGAGAAACTGACTTCTCAGACTTTCCCTGTGCAGATTCCTTGTTCTTTATGGCATCAAAGTTGCTAAAAACTACAAGTCAGGTGCGATTAAGCATAAGCAATAAGTTCCCATTTCTCCATAACCCCCCAGACGAAGAAGAAACATTTCCTATTCATGATTTGGTACTTAATTAACAGAATACATGAATGGCTATGCAGGGAGCATCAACAACGTGCTATGTTGCTCTGAGTTCGCAAACAGAAGGAAAGAGTGGAAAATTTTATGCAGACTGTAACGAGACTAACTGCTCAGCCCTAGCCAGTGATGAGTTAGAAGCACAAAAGTTATGGACTAAAACTCACAATTTAATCCACAGACGACTAAGTAAACCGGCCAGTTAACCAAATATTATTCAACATTTGTATAAATTCCAGGTTTAGATGTGACGTACATAAGCTTGTTATTTCACAGTTTCATAGATAGAAAATCAATTTAAGGAATACCTGAAAGATACAAGGGCTACAAAATCATTCTCCCTTCAGGCCTTTTCAAATAATGTATTGCTCAACTTACAGTAAACTGAAATAATAAAAATAGCCAGCGTAATGTATTCTTCTTTCTCACGAGGAAATTATCTGCAATAAGAACAACATAGCAGACAATAATTGAAATGGAAATAAATGAAGCGAACGTATCTATAAAAAAAAGTGATTCTTAAATCTGTATGAACCAACTCGACTCCATAGAGACGCGAACTTCCACCTTTAAGCTTTCACTAGTAAATTAGCAACTGCACAATCTTTAACGTTAAGTTTGAATGAAGTCATGAAAACATTACATGTAGATCAGAAGGATCAAAATACTAAGCATTTTATACCATTGCGATTATCACACCATGCAATACATCAAATCATAACCTCGTGTAAAATAATGCACATAAATTAAAGATCAGATACAATGAGCATACAACACAATCATATCTTCTTCGGCTTCAATTTTTAAATATGGAGCATTCACATCGGTCAGAGAAGTTCTGGCAAATGTTGAGAACAGGACCCCACATAAACGTCAGTTGTGAAGCAATTCATCACGTCATGAAGCAAGGCTAAGCCCGTCAATCTAATACATGTTCAATAGTAACCTCTATCCTTATTTCCTGACCTGCAATACATGATGCATTTCGTTAGGAATTGCATCTTAAATAACATTTTTGTAATGTGCATAGAACAAAAATAAAGTAAACAACTTGCAATGCATAGAAGTTTCAGTGTTCTCTTAATATCATTATACCAAAAGAATCCAAAATCATAAGCAGCAGACACCAAACATTTAGTGCACCTTAAAACGAGGAGACCGGCGCAAAGAAAATGCAGATCCAGGGGATAGGACAGCTGGTTTCTTTCCAGATAGAATTTTCTTAGAGTGCTTGTTAGTTTCCTCAAGTCGAACCTGGTTATCAATTTCTTGAGTTGAAGATTCACTTCTGTCAGTTGATGATGACAAACCTGGAGCTGACACAGAGATTATTGTTGAGTCTTGATGCAGAGACAATGCCTGGGCCCCAACTCCTACCAAACAACAAAAATAAAACAAACAATGAATGCAGAACAAATTCAACCTAGCCAACTGCAAGAAGCACAAAGGAACTTGAATAACCCTAACGAAAAGTCACAAATTCAATGGGTACCTTCTGCTGCAATCTCCTGAAACCTCTGTCTCATAACCCTAACGAACTTGAATAAACCATTTGTTTTATTCAGTTCATGTATCAAGTCTTGAATATCTTGCAAGGATGGGTTACAATCTAACACTGAAAAGTTTAAAAAGAAAAAAAAAACCCGGGTTGTTAGAAGATAATGAGCATGGAAAATCAACATATATTAAATGAACATAACTTACACGTATAAGTATCACTTGCATGACGGATGGTAAAAGAATATTCTTTATCAGGAATGTTAATATTGATTTTCTTGAAAGAGAATTTTACCCCTGAAATGCCGAAAATACTTGTTAGGAAATTAGTCCCAAGCTTTCACTAAAAAGTGTAAAGGTTATTCAAAAACAAAATACTTTAATAATCATACCACGTCCTCCTTCAATATGGAAATCAAGAACCCTATTGTACCAAGAAATAGCCTCTTGTATTTCACTTCTGCAATCACTTTCTTGGGTTTCCTTGTGTTCAGATGAAGATAAAGCTGTTGATAACATTGAAAAGAGAGAAGTAATCAGTTTTTGCATCGAGCTACTGCATTTGGATTTTGGAGTTAAGATTGCACATTGCAGCATGCATTACTATTGGCTTTCAAGGAAGACATTTAGCTACTGGCTGGAAGATGCATCAAAATATCATAAACCCAGCAACCTAAAGTAATAAGCAATGCTGAGAAAAGATGCATCCAAATTGTTGGTAACGACGTATTCATCTTTGATTCATGTGAAGTTTGCACAAACAAATATTAGGTCTGAAAGGATTTAAGGGCGGCTAGCAAAAAAAACAGACCTAAGAGTGAGCACTAGCATGAGGGCAAGGTAAAACAAATGAAGTTTACAAACATAGTTTACCTAAGGATTGCTGAGATATAATTGTAGAATATTCATCCCTCTTTGCTTTGCAATCTTGTAAAGTATTCCTCAGCTCTTCTATTCTAGATTTTGAAGCTGCAAGGGAATCGGTGATTGCCAGCCGTTTGGCCTCTTTACGAGTCTTCACTACAGAAATATGTAAATAAAATAGTAACAAGCACTTACGATTTGTGCTAATTTCAAAGTGATGAACATTACCAACAGCAACCTTTCACCTACAACTTGTTCCAAACCCAAAACACTTAACGTTGAAAAAGATTCTATAAACAAATCCAGTTCAAACATAACTCAATTTTTAAATGTCACTTCAAATCAATTTCAATCTTCAACGGTGTAGTATGTTCTACCTCATGCAGCGTTAAACGGAAGTCGCATAGTCAAAACCGATACCTGCTAGAGCTTTAACCAATTCATCTTCCGCCTCCCTCAGCCTCGCTTTCAGTTCCCCCAGTTTCCCTGAGGATTCGAAAAAGAATTAAGGATGAAATGGGAAATTTCAAAGTAAATTTGCCACTCCAGAACCTACACCTCCTCAGCCCTCTAGAATTACATTCATTTTGACTAAGGGAATCGCCACGCCCCACCCATCCCAAAACCCTAATGGTGACTCCACAAACACTTCTACCACCGACAACATCTTTCTACCGGACACAATAAAACGGTTTCGTATCAACTCTTTCCTGAGTAAATTGAAAGGGATAGATACCTCACCTTGACTTAGGGCATTTTCTCGCGACCTTACAGTGATCGATTCCAGAGATTTGCGAAACGAATCCGCAAATGACTCCATCTTTTGCTGCTGAACTGGAATCTCCTTCTCGCGAACCATTCGCAGCGACTCCATCTTCACGCGAATAGAATCCTCCACCTTGTTCTCCATTCTTTCACAGGGCAGAGGAGTTGCTCACACACTTCGCCCGCCAAATTTGCTTCAAAGTTCAAAATTTCTTCCTTGAGAACGACGATGTGGGTAATGGGTTATGAAATGATTATCCGAAGAATTCTAAGTGCATCTCATTGGGCCTTGGGCTAACCAAGCAACGGCTTTTTGTGCCGAAACTGTACCGGCCCATTTGAAATGTTATGTCGGCCCAGAAGCCCAATTTTAAAGTTTTCCTAAAAATTTTAAATTGAAATATTATATATATAAAGTTAAAATGTGAAATTTGATTGAACTTCTAAAAAATTCATAGCTCCACCTTTGGTGGCAATGATGTTAACAAATTTGTTGTCAAAATTTTTAAAATAAAAAGTTTGTTTTTTATTATAATTTTCTATGTGGAAAAGTCTAAAGCATGTTTGGTTGAATAATATGAATGTAATGATAGGAATGAGTGGAAGTTTTTACCTAAAGAAAAAGGTGTAAGTTTCTACCTTGACTTACCATCCAAAGGCCAATAATAATATAAGCAAAAGTTGAAGCTTGGTCCAAAAGAGACAAAATGAAAACAAAAGTTGATTGGTAATGTAATCTAAAACTCTCCATTTTGAGAGCCGAAAGAAGAAAAGCCAAGGGCTAAAAAACAACCTAAAAAGAATTGAATGGTCAATTTATAGACCCTTTTGATTAAAACCCATAAGAAGAAGAAAAATGCATAGCCATCAAGGAAAGAATCTTTTCTTTGATGTATTTTATAACAATAAGAGATCTCTTGACGTTGTTCACCATCTCTTAGCAAGTTGGGAAGGACGATTCTTGTCAAAAATATTTTAAGAACTAGTGTTTCCTCCTCTTCCCAATTATATATAGAAGGTTTACCTAGTAAATCTTCAATTTAAGTTGCTATAAAAAATAATAATAATATTTTGTTTCTAGTTCTTTTAGAAATATATGTATATGGTAGTTTCTCATTTCTCATTTTTAAATGAAGGATTCTAAAACTGTAAATAAAACACGAATTATTAAATCCTTCAATTTAATAAGGGTAAAACAACATTTTTCAATACTAAAAAAACTGTTCCATAATTTCAATTATATATATTTTAAAAGCTTAAAGTTTATACATCTACTTTAATTTGTAATGATATAGCTTTAGATTGTTAAGGAGAACGGTATCCCAAGTACCCCGAATCTCCACAATAGTATAATATTGTCCGCTTTGGGCATAGCCCTCACGGCTTTACTTTTGATTTCACCCAAAATACCTCATAGGAGATAATTGTCCTCTCATATATATCATGAATCACCCATTACAATTTTCTATACGGATTAATTACAAGAACGTAACCATTATAATTAATAAATTCAACTATAAAAATAACTGTGAAGTACAACAATGATCGGTATAATTTAGCCATTATTAAACTAATTATGTGACAAAATAATTAGTGGCCAGAGTTTAAAAAATATATCCCATATAAATGCAGTAATTAAGGACATTTTTCCGATTTATGAGGTATGGTGTGGAGCCAAAATGGGACATCCACGCAGAAAGGGAAAAAGAAAAAAGTTACTTGGCTGTGAACTGTTTGACTTCCAAGCAGCTACCATTCATATTTCATATAATTGAGGGCATCTTTTTTTTTCCCCTTTATTTAATTTTTAATTTTATCACTGGGATTGTATCTCACGTTTGCTCAATTATTGCTCCAAAACAAGCAATCAGATTTTAGACTTTTGATTTTCCAATTTTATAAATCAATTCTCAAGTTGATACATGCAATGGTTTCAAAAAGATTAATAAGTTGAAGACAAATTGTTATTAATACAGTCTAATAAAGTAAATCTTAATTAATTTGAACTTCTCATCTAGAATTCAAATCTCCCACTTTCATACAAAGCATGTCGAGAATGACCTGTACAAATAGGTATGAATTTGATTTTTAGCTAACTATAAAGCAACATCATTTTATATGATTGCATGAGAGTTCAAGATACATAGCTCCAAACCATCTTAGTCGTGTCTCAAAAACAATAATGGAAAATTTGAAATTCCCCCATGAAATTTACAATTATTGAGACATCCCATGTTTTTACATGGATGCAAAGAGAGCTAGGAAATCATATTGACAAGACCATTGTCCTAACACCAGCCTTACCCAAATTCTAGATAGAGTTATGCAAAAATATAGTTTTCTTTTTTATATATTTGTGAGTGTTCGGACCAGTTTGTGCGCACCTCGACTAATCTTACGAGACAACCGTCTGACCCTACTACATTTGGTTGTCGAAGTAACTTGTAGGGTATTAAATCCTAGTAGGTGGTCACTATGGTTTGAAGTTCCCATTCACTCTAAGCCTTTTGCTATTTAGGTTGGTCCTTATTGACCATTAGACCACACCATAGGAAATATAGTTTAAAACATGCATTCCCTGAATAGAAATTAAATCACTTTATATCTAAGAAAAAGAGAATAGTTCAAGATCATTTCTTTTTGAACTCATAATTAATCACATCTAAACCAAAATCAATTGAAGGCTGTTGCTCCCCTTTTCAAAATTTGATTTCATGAAGAAATGACAGTAAATAGTACAAAAGGAGAGAGAGACTTTGATTCACCAAAGGCTGTCCCAAGTCAAGCTTTATTGGCCTTAAAAATGACCCCCGACCCCCACTTGGAGGAGAAAACAAACATAAAATATAAACAGAGTGATTAAAATAAACATAAATCCACATCATGATCACGAGATATGCACAAGGAGGGTGACTTCCTTCTATAATAAAACCCAAAATCCAAATTGTGATTCCAAAATTTGGATTGGATTGGCCTTTTATTTATTCTATCCAAAATCACATGACACCTTCAAATTTTCTACTGAAAAACCTCCCTGTGTGGAATTTCACTTCATCATTTTGTCACAAAAATAAAGTAAAATAAAACAGGGTCATGCAGCAGATTCACAGGCATTAGCATCTTTTTTCCTATTATATATAAATTCTTAGATCCAAACCTCTGTCTTCCCTTCCGAGATCTGTTCATATATCCTAGATTTAGGGTTTGGCCATGTGAATGGTTAAGGATTCAAATCCGTTAATCACTGATTCTAATATTGCCAAACTTGAGAGGATAAAGTTGGACCAATATTTTTCTCTTTTTTTCTCTTCCAATGGAAATGAAGGAATTGGGATTTGTTTATTTGTTTTTGGAGGAGGTTGTAGAAAATAGCATGGATCAGGGGAAGCTAAGCCAGTGGACAACTAAGGCCCAACAAGAGAGATATTTTAGTACCAATAACAAAAACCTCAATTGTTTTAAAAAAGAGACCATCTACAAGACAAATAAGAAATAATAAAGGATAATCATTTTTGTAGAACTGTACTCAAAACATAATTGCACTAAATCTTAATTGAAAAAACAACCCCCCAAAAAATCAGCCTTACTAAGGATAAAAACGTGAAGGAAAGCAAATAATCACTCATATTTTTGGGAATAGTTAGCAGCAACAACGCTATCACATAAAGTTTGGACTTGGGGGCCATAATTGTTAATACGACCTGGTTGGCTGAAAGCAATGCCAGGTGACAAAATCCCCCAACTTTTTTGATATCCGGCATTTAATTCACCCCATTAGGCCGAATAACTGTTTGTAAAAAGTTCTCAGAGGACAATTGTTAAGTGTGCAAAGTCACTTGCCGTCATTGTGATTTGTGCCCGTCTCTCTCTCTCTCTCTCTCTCTCTCTTCGACTTCTTTGAATTAAAATTTAAAATACAGTCTTCCACCTTCCGCCCACCTCTCCTCTTTATGAATAAAAAACTGCAAAGGAAACGCCAACCAAAAATTCCATCTCCCTCTGCACCCCCATCATGGCCTAGCTGTTCTTCTTGGATCCCAGGATTCTGGGCATTTGAATTGTTTTTTGCTTATAGTTTATAGAGACCTAATTTAAGACATCGTAGACCGCAAGACATGATTTGGCTTCTCTTGTTTTTGGCACTCCCTAGGCTCAAACCCACTTTCCTGTTTCTCTCATTGGAGTTTGTAGTGTAGTTGTAATGCCTGTAAATTCATGGACCCTCCCCTCAGCTATCCTAATTCTCTGTTTTTCAGTCTTCCCTCTCACAACTTCCGCCATTAACGAACAGGGTCAAGCTCTACTCACTTGGAAGCTAAGTTTTAATGGATCAAACGAGGTGCTACGTAATTGGGACCCCAACAACGAAACGCCATGTGGGTGGTTTGGAATCACTTGCAACAACAACAGAGAAGTAGTGGAAGTAGTATTGAGGTACGTGAACTTACCTGGTGAAGTTCCATCGAATTTCTCTTCACTGTCATCTTTGAATAAGCTCGTCTTGCCGGGAGCAAATCTCACTGGTTCCATCCCGAAAGAGATCGGTGCTCTTAGTCAGTTGAGTACCTTGGACCTCAGTGACAATGGCCTCACTGGAGAGATTCCAACTGAAATAGGTGCGTTGCTAAATCTCGAACATCTTCGCCTCAATTCGAATCATCTCGAAGGGTCAATTCCTGCAGGGATCGGGAATCTCACAAGCTTAAAGGAGCTGATTCTCTTTGACAATCAGTTGAGCGGTGAAATTCCCAATAGCATAGGAAATTTGAAACAGCTTGAAGTGATTAGAGCTGGAGGGAACAAGAACTTACGAGGTTCTCTGCCGGAAGAAATTGGAAACTGCAGCAGCTTGGTAACCCTGGGTCTGGCTGAAACAAGCATCTCGGGCTTTCTTCCGTCTAGTCTTGGCCTCCTCAAGAAGCTTCAGACATTGGCAATTTATACTGCCCTTCTCTCCGGCCAGATACCTCATGAACTTGGCGACTGCACTGAGCTCCAAAATGTCTTTCTCTACGAGAATTCGATCTCCGGCTCAATCCCAAGCTCGTTAGGAAGGTTACAAAATCTCCAGAGTCTGCTACTATGGCAGAACAATTTGGTCGGCGTTATACCGCCGGAGCTAGGTAGCTGTAACCAGTTATTAGTCATCGACGTTTCGATTAATTCCCTGACGGGGAGCATTCCTTCAACATTTGGGAACTTAACGTTGCTCCAAGAATTGCAACTGAGTGTAAATCAATTATCCGGTGAGATCCCCAAAGAGATCGGAAACTGTCCGAGAATCACTCACATCGAGCTTGATAATAACCAATTCACCGGTACGATCCCCTCCGAATTGGGAAATCTCACCAATCTGACATTGCTGTTCTTGTGGCAAAACAAGCTCGAGGGAAGTATTCCACCCACCATTTCCAACTGTCGCAATCTGGAGGCCGTGGATTTATCACTGAACGGGTTGACAGGTTCAATTCCGACGGGAATTTTCCAGTTGAAAAAGCTATCCAAGCTTCTGCTCCTCTCAAACAATCTCTCCGGCGTGATACCGCCGGCAATAGGTAACTGTTCGTCTCTATTTCGGTTCCGAGCGAGTAACAATAGGCTCACGGGAGAAGTTCCGCCGGAGATTGGGAATTTGAATAACTTGATTTTCCTGGACCTCGGAAACAATCGCCTCACTGGAGCGTTGCCTCCGGAGATTTCCGGGTGTAGAAACTTGACATTCCTTGATTTGCATTCCAACTCCCTAGCAAAATTTCTTCCAGAAGAATTCAACCAGCTTTCTTTCCTCCAGTACGTTGATCTCTCAAATAATCTAATCGAAGGGACGCCGAATCCGAGTTTTGGATCTTTCAACTCGCTCACGAAACTCGTTCTCTCAAACAATCGATTCTCGGGGCCTATACCGACTGAAATCGGTTCCTGCTTGAAACTACAGTTACTAGATTTAAGCGGCAATCAACTCTCGGGGAACATTCCACCGAGCTTAGGCAAGATTCCTTCACTTGAAATTGGTCTCAATCTGAGCTTAAACCAATTAACCGGCGAGCTTCCGAAGGAGTTTGCTAATTTAGACAAGCTCGGGTCGTTGGACCTCTCTTACAACCAGCTCTCAGGCGACCTCCAGATGCTGGCGGACATGCAAAATCTCGTAGTCCTCAATGTATCACACAACAATTTCTCTGGACGCGTACCAGAGACGCCATTCTTCACGGAGCTTCCTCTGAGCGCTCTCTCCGGGAACCCGGACTTGTGCTTTTCTGGCGAAAAATGCTACGCCGATAACCACAGCGGAGCCTCTCGCCACACGCTAGCGGCTCGAGTGGCCATGGTGGTGCTACTGTGCACGGCCTGCGCACTGCTACTAGCGGCAGTTTATATCATTCTGAAAGACAAACATTCATGTCGCGGATGCTCCCATGGGTCCCGCGACGAAAATCCAGAAGCCGGCTTCGACAGCGACGTGGAGCTTGGCTCAGGCTGGGAAGTGACTCTGTACCAGAAGCTCGATCTCTCAATCTCCGACGTAATCAAGTGCTTGACGCCGGCCAACATCATCGGCCGCGGCAAGACCGGCGTCGTCTACAGAGCCTGCATCCCATCATCAGGTCTGATGATCGCCGTCAAGCGATTCCGATCATCAGAGAAGTTCTCGGCGGCGGCATTCTCATCGGAAATCGCTACATTGGCAAGGATCCGGCACCGGAACATCGTCCGATTGCTAGGGTGGGGAGCGAACCGGAGGACGAAACTGCTGTTCTACGACTACTTGCCGAATGGGAATTTGGGCGCGTTACTACACGAGGGAAGTGGGCGCGTGGGGCTGGAGTGGGAGAGCAGATTCAAGATAGCGTTGGGGGTGGCGGAGGGATTGGCTTATTTGCACCACGACTGCGTGCCGGCGATCTTGCACCGGGACGTGAAGGCGCACAATATTCTGTTGGGCGATCGCTACGAGGCGTGCTTGGCGGACTTTGGGCTCGCCCGGTTGCTTGAAGATGCTCACAACGGTTCGTCTTCAGCGAACCCCCAGTTCGCTGGCTCTTACGGCTACTTTGCACCTGGTAACGCCTTAATTAATTACTATAATTGCATATTAATTCCACTTTATCATATATTATCTAAAAAAATTAATTATGATTTTCCGATAAATTTTGTAATCCTTACATTTCTACAGATTTCTTTTTCTTTATTAGAGCAAGTGGGAGAAATTAAACCTTTTGTTGGGTTATATTCTTATTGACAATAGTATATAAAAAAGATTGTACTTTTGTGTACTTAATTCTTGTATTTTAGAAGTTTGAATATGTTTGTTTTGAATTTTTTCTGTTCCAAAAGATATCTAAACACTTTGGTTTTTTTATCCGCAATCTTTCATTTTTTACATTAATATACCCTATTAAAAAAATAATAATTGCAAGTTGTTTGTGGACTGTAGAGTCACTGTCAGCTACAAGGGGTGTACTGTAAATTGAGGGATAAGAAGGAAATGGAACTAATAGGATTATGACTAGTGTGAGGGTGAAAGGCAAAAGAAATTAATAAATTTCATTTTAAAACATAGGTATATTTACAACCATACCTTACAAATTATAAGTGCCAAGAATCGTAACGTTATTCTCTTTTTTGAACTTTATACTATATCTATGAATTCGAAGATTTTGAAGGCTCTATTTATGATTGGGCATTCTGCAGAATACGGGTGCATGTTGAGGATCACAGAAAAGAGTGACGTGTATAGCTACGGCGTCGTTTTGCTGGAGATAATAACGGGCAAAAAGCCAGCGGACTCGTCATTCGCGGAGGGGCAGCACGTGATTCAGTGGGTGAGGGAGCATCTGAAGAAGAAAAAGGACCCGGTTTCGATATTGGATCCGAAACTTCAGGGTCACCCGGACCCGCAGATCCAGGAGATCCTGCAGGCCCTCGGAATTTCCCTCCTCTGCACCAGCGACCGCCCCGAAGACCGGCCGACGATGAAAGACGTGGCCGCTTTACTACGCGAGATCCGGCAGGACCAGCCGCCGACAGCGGCGGAGGCCGCCGACAAGCCGCCCAGGAACAGTAGCAACGCGACAAGCTTGGACACAGCGACGTCGTTTTCGTCCTCCTCTTCCACGGCTCCTGCGAGTCAGATGCTTTTGTCGCTGCCCCTCCAGGAGTCGTCCCGTTGCTCTTACGCTTCGCTGTCGTCGTCGGGCGCGTATTTTCCACGCAATCAATGATATTTTTACTTTTTCTTTTCTTAGTTCAATTTATAATTAGCTTCTGATTTAAGCATTAGGAAGGAAGATTAAGATTAATTAATGTATTTTTGGGATAATTAGAAATGGTAATGTAAAGGATTTAGATCCCCTCCTTTTTTTCCCTTCCTTTTTGATATATGGACCAAAAAAAAAGGAAGAAAATTTTGTGTAAATTCGTTATTACTTTGGAGGATGTATTTTTCTTCTATGGTGTCTTTCATAACTCTGTTTTATTGCCATTTAATCGGTTTATATTAACAAAGGCAACTTGATTTCTTACGATATTTGTTCCTATTTATTGTTTATGTTTCTTCATTTTTAATCAAAAAAAATAAATTACAAGACTCCACGTCATGAATCCAGGTGTGGTTAAACATATTTTTATTTATATTTTGGAACAAATTAGAAATGAAAAAAGAAAAAAAGAATAAGTATAGTTAGTTGCAAGATATCAAGATTTCTTAAAAAATTAAAAACGAGAAATAAGAAACTGAAACGTTTCCAAATAGGTCTTTAGTGTTGGGGCAACTGACTTCTATATATTTCCACATTTTTTAGATAATAATACCATATTATCTCTTCAGATTTTAGATATAAATAACTTTTTAATTTTACTTTCAGTTGCAATCAAAAAACTGAATATCAATGAAAGCATCGTATCGTTCACTTCATACTTTCGAATTTTTCTATTTCCTTGCCAATATGGACTTTCATCGAACGTCAAGTTTTTCTATTTCCTTGCCAATATGGACTTTCATCGAACGGTCAAGTATTTTGATTACACGTAAAAAAAATGAGAGACACGTCAACGTCAAGAAGGAGAGAGGAAGAATTAATTGATGAGAGTGGGGAGGGGATATTTGGAATGGTTGGATGGTAAGTCAAATTATAAGTGAATAATTGATCATCAAAGTTGCGTCGTTTTGGAAAAGGGCTAAAGGCTTGGTGGGCGTGTGCATGTTGGAAGGTTCTATCGGATGATTTGATTGCCTTTAATTTGCTTTGCAATTGTGAAAGAGAGGAACAATGTGCGGTAGTGGAGGAGAGAGGAAGGCTTATGATTTTACATTTATCTCCTTGCTGTGCAATCATCCTTGTTTTTGGGATTAAATTGCTAAAAGAAAAAAAAAATTATCACTTAATATCAACCTATAACTAATAAAATGAGTTATACATTCATGATTCTCAATTTAGTCTTTTAACCTTTTTAATTATTACATTCTACTCAAATGTTTTTAAATTTGTCAATTAAGTCGTTTTGTTGAAAAATATTTTTAAAATTAGTTCATAGAGAGTTTTTTTTTTAGTATAACATGTGAGGGTAAGGGATCGAACTCACAATCTCATGATTGGAGATATATATAAATTACCGCTGAGCTATGCTTGCTTTGGCGTTTATAGAGAGTTGATGTGTCCGTAAATTATTGTTATTATTCTTAATATATTAGACATGTGGGTATGTCGCATGGAAGAAAAAGACTTTGTTGATGAGTCGGTAGAGTTTTGTTAATCATCAAGTTGGTTTCATATAAAAAGTATCCTAGACATTCACGTCTCTAAATATGTTAATTAAAGAATCTAACTCTTTTTTGTCAACAAATTTTAATTATTTTTTAAATGAAAGTACCTAACCTTTTTTATATGTTTTAATCTAATGTTTTATTACCCGTATGATATTAATGACCCGTTTAATAACGTTCCCTTTTCTTGTTTTCTTGTCTCATTTTTTTTAATAAACAAAAATATAATTGCATTTGGTAACTATTTCTTGTTCTTCATCTCTTTATTGGAAAAATAAGGAAGCTTTTTTTTTTCTTTTTTTAATGAGAACAATAAACAAGAAACAAGAAACCAACTTTTTTTTTTGTTCAATTTTGGGAAGGTTTCTAAAGAATGAGAAATAAAAAACATAAATAGTTGTTAAATGCTTAAGTTTTTCAATAAACCTAGAAACACGAGAAAGTTATGGTCCATTTGGTTACATTATCATTTCTTGTTTATGTTTCTTATTTTTTAATAAAGAAAGATAAAATTGCATGGCTCCCAACAACCGATACAAGAATGATGAAACAAGATTATTATTTATGTTGAAACAAATTGGAGAACAATAAACTTGTTTTTGTTTCCAAAATTTCTATACAAATTTGAGAATGTTTATAAAAAATGAAAAACAAGCAAAAACAAGTAGTTGTCAAATACTTATATTTCTTAATAAAATTAAAAACGAAAAGAAATGGAAATGTTTCTAAATGGGTCCGGATCCTAAGTAATTTAAAATTACAAATAATAAGAATAAAACCATTCGTCAAAAAGGGTGAGATGCTATATGTTTTTATCATAAGTTAGAACATTGTTATATGATAGAGAGACGCCAAAATAGGTGGCCAAACATAATTTATGGAGCATGGCCAAGTTAAGATACTCACATGTCATGATTAATGAATATCTAATTTGAATTCTTCACAATAATAGCGTAGTTAATGCTAACCAAGCCTAAGATATATATTAACTTTCTCAAAAGTCATAATCCAACAATCTTAAAATATTATAGCGTTACTGTAAAAAAGTCTAATTACAAATAGAAAAATTTATATCCTGCCAGATCTTGAATATAATTAAACAATAATTGACATCTGTTATTTCTTTTGGATAAACGATAATTGACCTCTACTATTTTTTTTTTTTAAATGTTCAAACTTCGTGTCTCTAGTTTTGTATTAAAAGAAAAAATCCTAAATCTCACTTCTACTCATTAAACACAGATTTTTGTTTTGCAAAGAAAAAAAAAAGAGAGAGAGAAAACCAATCATGTGGGATGAAGGCAACGACGTCGTGTCCCGTTGGCATGTCCGGGAGAGAAAGCGGAGACCAACTGCAATGGCTTTGTTTAAAGATCGGCACGTGCGACGCAGGGCCATCACGTGGCGCACATGCGACCACCAAAGGCGCAGCCTCTTTCGCAACCAAATTTTTACTGGGGCCCACACGTGAAATCTACACTTTCTAAACCCTAAAAAATAAAATTAAAAAACAGGAGAAAGCAAGATTCCCCCGTCTTAAAATTCCGTGCATCCCTCCCCAAATTCCCCAACTCCACGTCATAAGGATGGGCCCCACCTCATAGAGCAAACAAAGTACAGAGCTTTATAATTATTTATTTGATCTTTTTTCAGATAAAAATACCATTTTCTCTCATAAATATGTACTGCTTTTTTCAAATTTGTTACCGTCTTGAATATTTTTTAGTTTTATATATAGATTTCACAGCGAAGAGACTGTCCAGTCTGATGTTCCACATTCCTTTATTTCTCTACGATCAATCCTTGCAATATGTACAACACAACCATTCACTAGCAAGAAGAAAAGAAAACACAACTACATTTCAAGAGAAGAAAGCACTTGAAAGGGTTGTTTAGAGAAGAAAGGCCCTTACAAACCATTGCACTGACTGGTTTCCACTTCAGTTGTAAAGATCATCATCATCATCTCCAGCTATGGCAGAAGAAAACGGGTCAGCTGCAATGTTATCAGTTCGGTCGGGGAACCGAAATTCAGATCCAATTCCGCGAGATTGTTGTAGGGTCTGAGCAAAGAGCTGGTACTTCCTGATGTCTGCATCACTGACACTTCGACGAGCAAACTTCATCGACTCCTCGAAATGTGCTGCCTTTATCTCTGAGACTTCGTCGATGTCGTCGTCTTCTTCCATGGCTTCTGGGTTTTCTCTTTTCTTTCTCTCCTTCTCGAGATCCTAATACCCATCAATGGATAAAACACAAGTAAATATGTATAGTTGCAGAGAAGTTAAGAGTGTGTTCGGTAATATCATGAGGCAAATCGATTAATTAAAACAATCCACCTGGATTAGGAAATTTCAGATCTCAATATGAAAAGTATTATCAAAACTCAAAAGAATCACCACCAGAGCCTAAAGAAAGTTTTTGGCAGAATTACAACTAGTTTAAGAAAAGGCAGAGTTCAGATGCTAGTGAAGATGCAAACTTTTTAGGGAATTACATCGGTTTAAGTTTCATGGCAGGAAAAAGATGTAGCTTCAGAAACAAGCTTGGGGCAGCCACAGTAGATGAACAGAACATGGTTTCTCGTTTCACAGAGACATTTATTTCTAAGCTTTTGACTGAAGAGGTCTGATATTTCCAATGAAAAAATAGTATTCCTGAAATCGTAGCCTCTTCAATTATTTTCTATTTTCAGCTTTGGCCTTATAAAGTGAAAGAGCAAATGGGTCAGCAGCTGATGAACAGTACGAGGATGAACAAAAATAGGGTAAATAGTGAGAAAAAAATGAAGAATATGAAGTCATTTGTGAGTAAAAGTAGAAATTTTTTTAGAATGGTCTAAAAGGGTTTTAAAAATAAACAAGTTGGTTAAAAATATTGCCACATGGATGACGTATAATCAAAATCACAATAGTCCTGTTTAATAACCATTTGTTTTTCATTTTCTATTTTAAATTAAGCTAAAAATACGACTTCATGAACATGTTTCTTTGTTTTTTTATTTACTTCATAAAATTTAAGCCAAAATTTGGAAACTAGAAAAAGTTTTCAAAAACTTGTTTTGTTTCTAAAATTTGGTTAGAATTCAAATGTATTTTTCTAAAAAAACGAAAAACATACCCAAAAATGGTTACAAGACAAGCCTATTTATCAAAAATAGAAAAATAAAAACAAAATAGTTAATGCCTAAATAATTCGTTATCCTTAATTTTCTAAATGTTCTACAATCTCCTAAAGAATGGCTGTTTTCACGATGCTGCCACATCAAATTCAAACTGTAAAGATTTTTTTTTTTGCAAATTAAATTGTAAAGAATACCTTCTCAATATTTTCTCTAATGGCATATTTGCAGGCACGCTGACATATTTCAGTGATATCGGCTCCACTAAAGCCATGGGTGTACCGGGAAAGAGCTGATAGATCGACATCTTTCGACACTGGTGACTTTCGCAGACATGCTTTGAAGATCTGAAGACGAGAAGCCTCGTCAGGGAGCGGGATGTATATTAATTGGTCCAGACGTCCGGGCCTAAGCAGGGCGGGGTCTATAATGTCTGGCCTGTTTGTTGCCCCAATTATGAACACGGTCTTCTTTGCAGTCATGCCATCCATTTCTGTAAGAAGTTGGTTCAAGACTCTATCTGCTGCACCACCAGCATCTCCAACAGAACTACCACGCTGTCAAATTCAAACTGATTTATCATTTTGTTAAACAGAACCTCTAATTAGCTACCTAAATATATATAATATATTTTAGTCCTGATGTTTTTTTGATTTAGTCCCTACCGTTTAAGAAGTTTCTATTTAGTGTCTTATATTTTAACCTTTTTCAATTATATCCTTCCAAAACTGGAAGATGGTAAGCTTATAGGGACCTTAATGAGTTTGCAGAAATTTGGAGGAAATAAACTAGAGAAAAATTTCTAATTCCTCCTCGAGAATTTTAACAGCAAAAATTTCAAATTTTCTTCTCTTACGTAGCCTAATTCTCTTCCAAATTTATGTTGAACTCATTAAGTACCATGTCATATAAATTTATCATCATCCGCCTTTAACATACCGAGTAGGAGGGTATAATTGAAAAATGCTAAAAGTTAATTGAAAAAACACTCCAATATAAGCCAAATTAGCTCATAGATAAATCAAGGCATACTTTTGAAGAATAGTGACATTTGATAAAAAGCAAAAATAATGCAATGCCAAATATATATTGAAGTTTGAACAATTAGTACCTGAGTTGCTATGGAATCAAGTTCATCAAAAAATAGTACACAAGGAGCCGACTGCCGAGCCTTGTCGAATATCTCTCTCACATTTGCCTCACTTTCACCAAACCACATTGTCAGCAACTCAGGTCCTTTCACACTTATAAAGTTGGCTTGGCATTCATTGGCAATTGCCTTAGCAAGCAGCGTTTTACCACAGCCAGGGGGCCCATAAAAGAGAACACCTTTAGATGGTGACATGCCAAATTTTTCAAACTTCTCAGGATGCTCCACTGGATATTGGACAGTCTGCCAGAAAACAGCCACATATAGACAAGCTCAGAGTCAAAAGAAACACGAACAATCTGAGAAATTAGAAACACCACCAGCTCAAAATTATAAGTTTGATCATATAAAACAACGCACAAACCTCCTGGAGCTCTCTTTTAACATTGTCCAACCCACCAATATCATCCCACGAAACGTTCGGAACCTCCACAACCTAAAAGCAAAAGGCTTGTTTATCAGTATTGATGACAGAGTACTCAGTCGGAAAAGAAGGCAACCAGATGCAAATTTTGTTGGAATGTTTTTCTTCAAGAAACAGAAATGTAAAAGTTGTGGTGTTCCTCTCACAACAATTCTCAACAGCTTAATTAAAATATAGTCATTTATGAAACACAACAGACATGCTTCATTCCTATAGCCTATATTCTTTTGTTGAATGCTCATTAGGGAAGAACTATAGAGAACAAAATAAGCCTGGTTAACCACAATATCTAGTGAGATATAAACTAGATTTTCCTCAAGAAGAAATATTAGGAAGTATAGACTCACAGTTTCGCGCAAAGCTGAAGGATTCGAAGACCCTAAAGCAGTTTGGAAATGCTCATTGGTTACGGCCATGGAATTCAATACCTCAGCATCAATTGTTTCATCCTCCAAATCAATGACATCCATTTTCTCCCGAATACACTGGAGTGCTGCTTCAGTGCAGAGAGCAGCAAGATCTGCACCAACGTAACCATGGGTGTCCCTTGCAACTCTCTCAAGATCGACCTGGCACAAACAAAAAAATTGCATATGCAAAATATAATTATAGACAAATAATGTGAGATGACATTAGATAGTCTTACATCCTCTGCAAGTTTCATGTTCTTTGTATGGATCCTAAGGACTTCCAATCGTCCTATTTCATCAGGTACACCAATATCGATCTCCCGATCAAATCTTCCAAACCTCCTCAAAGCAGGGTCAATGCTATTAGGTCTATTGGTAGCTCCAATAACAATAACGTGTGCTCGAGTCTTGAGGCCATCCATCAAGGTCAGAAGTTGGGAAACAATACGTCTTTCCACTTCTCCATGTGTTTTCTCCCTCTTTGGAGCAATGGAATCAAGTTCATCAATAAAGATAATTGAGGGGGCATTCTTTTCAGCTTCCTCAAAAGCCTTCCTCAGATTGCTTTCACTCTCACCAGCTAACTTCGACATTATTTCTGGCCCATTAATTAGAAAGAAAAATGCACCAGTCTCATTAGCAACAGCTCTTGCTATAAGAGTTTTTCCGGATCCAGGAGGCCCATATAGCAATATCCCTTTTGGAGGCTTTACACCAATTGATTTGAAGAGTTGTGGGTGTCTAAGTGGTAATTCAACTAGTTCACGAATCTGAGCCATTTGCTTCCGGACACCCCCAACGTCATCATATCCAACTTCATTTAATCTCTCCTCATCCTCGCGTTTTATGGGCTCTCCCTCACAGAAGATCTCAGTATCAGGTGCAACAACACAGTATTCACCAGGGTCTGTCTCTATGACCTTGAATTCAACAGTTCTCATTCCACCCCTGACTAAAAATAGGTCACCCTTCCTCACCGGTCGATATGCTTCCAAGAAATAAGCTAACAACAAGAGTAACAATAAATCAAAATCATATTCCAATAATTTCCCGGAAAATATATAATCGATAAGCAACGGAAGATAATAAAGTATAACCCTCACGTTTCAAATATGCATCAAATAGGTTGCCAGTAACACCCTCTATTGTATCATCAATGGGGAGGACGTGAACCCGTTTTCCATACTTCACATCAGGACACTGATGGACAGACACGACATCTCCAAGACGAACTCTAAGATTGGCTCGTACAATTTTATTCATTCTGATTTTTGGCTCTTCACATTGTTCATCAGCAAGAACAACACACACTGTATCTCTCCGCTTCTTCCCCTGTATAATCGTAAAACCAATGCAAGTAAGATTAATTATCGTTCTCACAGGTAAATGGAACTGTTTGTCAAAACAAGCACGGAAATCACCTTCAATAAAATAGTATCTCCTCTAAAGAACTGCAGCTTTTCCATGGTAGCAGGATGCAAAGAAACCACAGAGTTATCATCATTGATAGCCTCATCAACAACTAAACGATTGGGAGACTTCTTGCGTTCCAAAATTGCAGTGGAAAAATCCCGTTTAGTGCTTTTCCTATTTTCAAACAAAAAGATTACTCATCTCCTCAAAACGTCAAATATAGAAACTCACCAAAAACTTCAATTTCTTGCTCGTACTAATTTGAGCTTCATATCCTTAAAACAATTGTAATTGTAAAGAAGAAACAATTCGTTTGTCCAACTTCTTTCCCAAGTATAAGAACTTCTCACCAATAAGCAAACGATTCGGAAACTTGATTGATTGGTCAGTTAAGATGAGTCAACTATGCTCTTCAGTCATAAATATTACATTTACACAGACTTTTAGCCGCATATTATCCCAATCCCCGAAAATGCTTAGGCTCCATCTTCTCTCTAACCTAAATTCAACATCAGTCTATCTAGAAAGTGGTAAAAAGACAGTAACCAAAATTTCCTGAACGATAGTTTCTGAAATATGCATAGTTCCAAATCTTCTCTTATCTTACTTTAAATACTGCTAAAATCTCCATCAACCTAGCTTGCCGTTTAAAACCAGGGAAAATTCAGTTCAGGTAATAATTCGCTTGAACAATCAAGATAATAAACGAAAACTTACTGGTCCGGTGAAGAAGAAGAGGATGCCTGGACCTTATCTGAAGCTGATGAGCCCGTTGGGTCTGTCATCGTTTTTCAGCCTTTTTTTCTTGAGCACCACAAGGGCTTCTGCAACTTATCAGACCATCGGTGCAATTCCGAAGAAAGATGCCAAGAAATAAAAAATCAATAAACCGCGCTGTCGCAAAGGTGACAGACAACCGAGATAGCCCGTTTCCATGCAAAGGTCGATTCCAATCAGTTCTCTCCACCTATACATGAAACCAATGTCGGGACGCCATGGAAGCAAAGCTATAGGTGATGTAGGCGCCATTTTTCAGTAGCAGGTGTAATCTAAATGATGACGTTTGAGAAATTGCGGTTTATATACTGTTTGGATCGCCGTCAAATTTGGGCCTGGCCCAACAGAAACCAGCCCAATTTCACTGCCTGAGAAAGACGGGAGGCACGGCTGCTACCGGCAGTGACTGTGCTTTGTTCTTCTGACTTTCTCTCACGGCCACGGCGGTTGTGATATCGGAAAAGCTCAGCAAAGTGAAGGATGGGCATCGAAATTTGTGGAACAATAGACAAAGTTAATGGAAAACAATTAAGTTATAAGGAATTTGTAGAACGGTACATGGAGAAGAACCGGCCTGTGGTGTTGACGGGTCTCATGGATGATTGGAAGTCTTGCAGCGATTGGGTCGACGAGAATGGGCAGCCGAATCTACAATTTTTTTCCACCCACTTCGGAAAATCTAGGGTTCAGGTACTATAATTCTGCTGGAAGACGATATTGTTGGTTCTGATTTTTCGTGCTCAGTTTTTATATTTTTGGTCTACTTTCATTTCAGCATGCTACTTTTGATACATTATAGTTCAAATACGCAGTATATGCTGCGGATTTTATTCATTTGAATAAGTGGATTGCTTCTTCATATATTTGAACATGTGGGGACTTCATTTCCTTAGTAGACATCATGAGAAGGATGAATGTTTCCTCGTTGCTTAAAAATTTGAACCTGTGGATAGCCTTGATGATTCAGAAGAATGCACCCACTGTATTTTCTTTTGGAGTTTGGCAATTTATTTGATCATTGCCTTTTTTGGCTCGATCCTAGACAATATCTTACCTTGGAACTTGTCTATTCATGTTCAACTACTCGCTTGTTGTTCTTTCAAATCAAACATCTACAGAAGGAAAAGTTAGAAGTCTACATTCCACTTTTTGAGGTCAGATAATCATTTGCCACTTCTAGGTTGCAGATTGCAGTACTAGAGAATTTACAGATCAGAAGAGAGTAGAAATGTCTGTTTCAGAGTTCATAGACCAATGGTATAAGGAGTCTGTACAGGAGCATGGCTTTGCTTCAAATGACGGACTTACAGAGAAGGCAGTACTGTATTTGAAGGACTGGCATTTTGTGAAGGTACCAGTAATAATCCCTACTGACTATGTCACATCTAATGGATATATCTGTCCATGAGGAACAACAAAGTGGAGGCCTCAGTTGGCCATAATTTTACTGCTTTCAGTGTTGAGACTAAAATGGTTCATTTAACCTTTCTCGATCATGTTGCCTTGTACACCTTAATTCAATCGAAACCATATTCATTAACAGGTGAAAATTTTCAGGATAGCATTACCATTGTTGTTTCTTTAAACAAAAAACGTTCAATGGTAGTTTCTTCTTATGAATACATCATACTGCTAAGTGATTGCATGGACCAAGTTGAGTGGCAATTGACAAATAATGTAATTATCTTAAATTGTCATGCTGGCAGTGATCTTTAGCTACATTATTATATTGTAGATCTTTATTATGGTTTTGTCAGTCAGAACATAGCTAGCTATGTTGTCTCACATGTTTTAATGTCCTTTTAAATCTGACTTGCAGGAATACCCAAATTACACAGCATACTCAACTCCACAGTTTGTTTGTGATGACTGGCTCAACCTGTACCTTGACAGTTACCGTATGCACAGGGATCCTGACTCTCACCAAGAGAAAGATGAAATAAGTTGCTCCGACTATCGTTTTGTTTACATGGGAGCAAAAGGTTTAACTTCATATAAAATTAGAGCACTTCTTTTTAATGTTTGTCCTCATCAAAACTTATACATGGTTCTTGATCAGGTTCTTGGACTCCACTCCATGCTGATGTTTTCAGGTCATACAGCTGGTCAGCAAATGTTTGTGGAAAGAAACAATGGTTTCTTTTATCTCCTCCTCAGTCTCATCTTGTATTTGACAGGCATGGACATAATATCGTTTTTTGTGCTTTCCTTTTAACTGATGATTCAATGTGTTTGATGTTGATCTTGTTCTTCTTTTGTAAATAGTCACCAGTATCTATTCTAAAGGACTTGTGAATTTTAACAACTAACTCTTTCGATCACATTTTTTCTTGAGAAGAGAAAAGTGGTGAAAAAGATGCAAAATGCTAAGCTGGAAAGAACCCACAAATTTTCCTTTTCCAAGGAATTGCGTTGATATACAAATTTGGTAATGACCATGATTGTTCAATAATATTCATTAGCTAGATGATCTTGCACTCTACATTTAGAGCTAGTCGATATTTCATAGCGTGCCTGTCCATTCCAATATAATCATCCTTTATATTTGATTCTTCTCATAAAGTTGTGGTACCACACCACAGTGACCTTTGGAATCCCCCACTCTGCTAAATGCATATATTTGGGCTTTGTCATTGTTTCGTCTTTTTCTAACATTTTGTTCTATACTTCAACCAGGAATATGAAAGCCTGTGTATATAATATCTTTGATAATATAAGTGAAAAATCGTTTCCTGGTTTTAAGAAGGTAATTGTTATTCCAGATGTTCTACCTCTTCTCCTTCTATCGCTTGAATATCAGCTTTTGCATGTTCATTTGTTTATCATTATGCAGGCTACCTGGTTGGAGTGTACTCAAGAACAAAATGAAATTATATTTGTGCCAAGTGGCTGGTATCATCAAGTTCATAATATGGTATTGTACTTTCTTTATTTCTTTTATATCCTTGTGGTGCAAATTAATTTTGTATATTGCATGGTTTTAGGTATCACTGCTTTGTGATTACCACTGGTACCTGTTCCGCTATGATAGATAGCTTGAATTGTCCTTTAAATTCTCAACTTCCATTCAATTATTATTTTCAGATGGATGCCAGATTCAATTCGCTTTTTCTTCTTTTTTAGATTTTTACTTAACGGTTGAACTTTAATGTTTATTCATATTTTTCATGTGCCCTATAACCAGTCTATCTTTTGCAATATGTCTGTTTCTCTTCAGGAAGACACTATATCAATAAACCACAATTGGTTTAATTCCTACAACCTCTGTTGGGTGGTAAGCACTGTTTTCAAGTGCTTACCTGTAACCTCTGTTCAAAAGAGGATAAATATTCTGATTCGACTGACCCATTTTATACTCTAAATTTATTCTCTCAGTTGGACTTGATGTCGCGGGATTATGACGAAGCTAAGGATTACATAGAAGACATTAGAGATGTATGTGACGATTTCGAAGGCCTCTGCCAGCGCAACCTCGCTGCTAACACAGGTAGTGTAGGTTTTGGACTAATAAATTTAATACCTTGAGCTATAGTCGAGCCTGTCTCTGAATTTTCTCCCAACGTTGTAACACCACGACCAGATTCACACAGTTGAGTCAGGAAACTGGCAAACTGCTCTAACAACTAGATCATCTTCTTGAATTCCAGTCATGAACACATTATCTCATTATCTATCTTAATTAATTTAGAACGGACATATACTGTCAAATCTTTACCTGCCATGTTGAGACTGGAGCTTCACTAGGGACCAAGCTCTTAACAACTCCCACTTTCTCGTTGTTAGGAGCTTCTGGTGGAAAGCTCTCTAAGATACAACACGAAATTATGAATTATATGGTATTACTAGTTGATTTATACAATATTTTTTTACTTTCAGGTATGAACTTCTACGACTTCTTCATCTTCTTGGCACGCTTTTCACTTGCCAATTCGATGCTACTGGAAAATCTAACCAGAGACACCACAAATGCTGCTGGGAGCTCATTTCCAATTGTTCAACAGTTGGCTCAGAATCTTTGTTCAATACAGAAGATTACTTCAAAAATGAAATCCATGGAATGTTTTTCAGGAGACCAAGGATTCGTGTTGGATCTTGGAGAAACACACAAAGATCCCAAGTTTTTCCAACTCTGTGAGTCTCTGTTTCAAACTTGTGAGTCCATACACAAACAACAGATTTCAAGTTTTCATACAACGACAATCACAACACACGACTCTAAAACTTCGAATGTCACTCGAAATTTTCGTGTTCCCGTTTCCTCTCCCCAAGATCTTGTCGAATTTATAGACACGGTCTTAACCAGACACAGTAGCTTACCTTACAAGGATGACTTATAGTAAATTTTCCATCTGATGATTTTAGATTCAGGAGAAAGAATTGTTCTCATCTCATACACAACTAATTCTCAAGCTAGTGAGAAATGAGAAATCTGAATGAATGATGACTGATGAGTTATCCCACTAGTGCTGGTCCTTCTGGCATTAAGTGACAAATCTTGCGTACAGATTCTCTCTCTCTCTCTCTCTCTCTCTCTCTCTCTCTCTCTCTCTCTCTCTCTCTCGATTCAATGGTTGCAGTGATTCAAAGAAAAAGGAGGAAAACAGAGGTTAGAAGTCTGTGGTATGATTTTGGAGTGACCCCAGTAGGGATCAAATTGTGGGTGCACCCACAAAAGAAAAGATCACTATCTTTTCTGGGCCTTTGCTTCTTTTTTCCTTGATCCGTCCCATAAAAGTGCTGTTGTAATTTCCTTTTTCTTTTGTTGCTAAAGCAGAATGTATTATTGAATGCTTTTTCCAGTTCTGGCCTGGCCACCCCACAAAGATGAGTGTCTGTGGTTCAACTTTAGAGTTGGCGGCACCAACCTGTGGCGTCCACTCCACTCTTCACCTCACCCAATTTCTCCATGTTCATCTCTCCCTCTATTCTCTTGTTTTCTTTTGAAGAATCCGTTCTGAACGAATCTTTTCCCCAACTATTTTGTTAGTTTTGATGTGACATGTATTGTATTCGTTTGTCTCGCAGTTAACGATGACCCGATGAAAACAAATGGGATCACTTTTTATGAACTCGTTGAGAAGGTTGGATAGGATATGCCATTTGTTTATTTATATGATTAGTATATGTTTACGGGATGAGTAAGATCTGAATGCATTATGCGTTTGATTTTAAAAAGAATCTAATATTTTCTATTTTATGAAATGATTGTCCAAAAATTAATGATGATGATTAAAAGGAAAGAAAAATGTTTTTCTTTTTCATTATTGTTGAGTTGAAAGATAAATATGTTTACTTTAATAAAGAAAAAAAATGTAAGTCATTAGTGCCAGATTTGTAGGCTTCTCCTTTTCCCGTTCTTATTCTTCTTTCTGTCTAATTGTTGTGGATATGTGTGTTTAGCTACTTGTTTAGTTGATCGTCTCTAGAGGGTATGCAATAAGTTTCGACTTTGTTTACAAATTTTATTAATTCTTAGGGTTAAAAGGAAAAATATCCGTAGAAGAAAAGAATTTGAAAAGATTTCCAAGTTGTAATGGCATTGACCATTGACCATTGACCACTGTCATTAATTATCGTTTGGTTGACTTTTGGATCATACTATTTTTTTAATATAATTTATTCACGCTATCTCACTACTAAGATTCTGTATGGTTATTTTAAAGATAGGCTGTTAAAAGTGGTATTCTTAATTATGCTTCTTTATTGCTCCCCACATGCAAATCCATGAAGTATGGGACCTTAATAAATTGAATCCTAGTGATGCATGTTTATCAAAAAATAATAATAATAATATTATTAATATTAGTGATGCACGACATTATGTGTCACTTTAATCAATTTAAAAAGATTACATCTTATCTAAGAGAATCCATGTCATCTTTGAATTAGGCATGAATAACTTTAATAATTCTGTACTAATTTTTTTTAATGATAATAAATATTGTTTTACTTCAGTGATAATAAATATTGTTTTCTACTATTTCAAAAAAAATATATATTGTTTTCTACCGTTTAGTTTTTTTATTCTTACTTCAGTTTTGTACTTAAAAAAAAAGCAAAATAATAATAATAATAATAATAATAAATCTTACTTCAGTTTTAAAGACAGTTTCACGATAGAAAATTTGACTGTAGACTTTACTTCCTCGTTTAAATAAGGATAAAACATCCCTATCACAATTTAGTAAGAAAACTCGTTCAATCTAAAACATTTCACAACAATTCAACTCCTAATTTTACAAATAGACACCATAAATTATTGAAGTGCATATATTTTTTCATACAATATAAATGAATTTTTAATGTGTTACATCTTCTTTACTCGGTTATTGTTTCTTGAATTGATCGTCGAGGTCTTTTAACAAACATCGTACCAAAGTTAAGTATACTATTTATTTAACATTTACCATCTCAAAGAAACCAACCTTCACAAATGGTAAATAAGTTTATTTCAAAATAAAACGATAAACTAAAAATAAAATAATTATGAAGCAAATTATTAATCAGGGGAGAATTTGGGAGAGTGGTTAACTTGAGAGGAAATCTTTTGGATTATTATGTTCAGCTTTTATTTTCCTTCGTGTGTTAGATTTGTCTTTTATATTTGTTTTGAACTCAATAAAATTGGACCCCATTACCCCCATAACTTTGAATACATCCTATTATATTCAAAATTTACAATATCCCAAAGTGGGGCCACAGAAGAAAAAAGAAGAAAGAAATCAAAAAAATAATTATAATTATAATTATAATAAAAGCACCCAAAGAAAATCCCCCCAAAATACAAAAAAGTAAAAATAAAAATCTCTTCTATGCCATTAATTATAATATTTTCATGGACAGTGTACATTTCTACCAGGACCACCATAGTAAAAATAATTGCCCCAAAGCTTGTTTTTTCCCTGTCTTATGTCATAGCAATTTGGATGATCAGCCAATAGATGAAGGTTTGAGACAGGAAGCAAACTGTTGTCCCAATCAATTATTTGCAGATTTCTGAAATAAGAAGCTTTCCCATAGCCTTCTTCTGCAAAATGCCCACTCCCCATTTGTGTTGATGTGTGGAACCCTGTTGATCTTGTGTTTACTATTTCTCCTCCAAATTGGATCATGCTGGCATGGCTTCCCAAGTGACTGAACAAAAATGCTGGCCAGTACCCTACCAACAGACCCTGCCCGAATTCCAGCCACCAGTTCCCGTGCCTTGGATCCTGCATCGAGAACCAACCAGTAAAAACGCGATACCGGACCAGCCATAAACTTAGATATCTTTGAAGTTACGGGGGAAATTATATTGAACATCTACTTTAGTTGTCCTTTTATGAGATTAGTCGAGGTGTGTAGATGCTGGTCGGGACGTTAGGTAAAATGGGGATGGTTTTTTCTAATGGGTTTGGAGGGAGATTGTGAGAGAGTATAACATTTGCCTCCTGATATGGAACCTAAAATGACTACTTGACAAAGAAAATCTTGAAAAATAATTGTGTGATTGACTCCATAAAAGCAAATAGTGGATTCCCCATGTGGATTCAACTGTTGGTTTGGAGGAAAAATCTCCCAAGCTTTCACAAGAATTTGATATCAGACTGAGAGAAACTCATGGAGAGTGGAAAGTAAGTCACTGGGCGCCAAACCAACAGTAAAGAACTCTTTGCTAAAGAAGAAGAAACAAAATTATCCTAGAGTACTAGTCCTATCAACGGCACAAAAAAGAAAAAAAAAAGAGAGTGAAAATGGGACGTTTGGATAATAGACCTCTATCACTCTATTTCTGTACGACGATATGATATTATCTATTTTTAGCTTCATATAGTTTTACTTTTGAACTCTATCTAAAAAGTTTCGGTTGGTAGAGATATTGTTCGTTTCTTATGCACTCAAAATCTTCCCAAATTTCAATTACTTGAAAAAGTAATATCGAGTTTCACCATGTTTACTGTCAAATTGCCCCACTTAAAACTAGACATAGAGTTTATTCTGCATTCACTCCATATTTTTTCACTTTTTTGGGTTAAAATTCATTGGATACTGAAGAAACCTCACCTTCCAAATCATTAAACCGACATCAAATTGTCTGCCATTGTAAGAAGATCTTGGAGATATTGCAGCTCCTATGGCAATCTTGTTATTAGTTTGGACAAAACCAGAACACAGTAAATTGTAGCATCCAGTTGCTTGGTATGCATCTGTCTGAAAAAGACAAGATACAGAGAAAGATAAGTTCAGAGAAACTCAGAATTTTCTGTTTAATTTCACTTAATCTTTGAAAAATATACTGTAAAATAAAACTGACCGTCCAATATGTGAAGAATCTTGGATAATTGTCTCCATATAACTCAGGACTGACCTGAATAAATCTCCATAAACAATACTCACAGAATTGTCCAACAAAACTGATGAAAATAAAATTAAATAAACAAGCTCTGTTTGAACTTTTTAGTTTTCTGCTTTTAAAAACTATATTTGGCTTCTTCACAATATCCTGAATACGTTTTTCACTTTTCTTAGAAACACATTCGAATTTGGCTAAACAGACACAAGCTTTAAAAACTTGTTTTTTTAAGTTTTTAAAATTTGACTTAGACTGTTAGAAGGGGGGTTTTTAAGAAGACCGACAAAGAAGTAGGATTTATAAGCATACTTTTCAAAAATGGAAAACCAACACCAAAATAGCTATGAAACTGACCAAAATGTCAAAATAAATGAGAGAAAAACATGCCTGCCAACCAGCTTCAATGGTGTTCAGATCATGATTGAATGATCCAGAAATAACCCACATTTGCGACAAGCTAAATTCATATTGATCGCTCACATGGGGTGCCCAAACATTTATGTTTGCTTTTGCTCCATAGTATTGTTCTCCATTGACAAACACAACAGCATGCTGTAAGAAATGCAAAGTCGAGTGAAACTGTCTGAAAATTGACCATTTTCTTAGAGCTCATAGAGATAAACTTATAAGCCGTTTCGTATTCTCTCAATTATTTGATCTCCCAGAAGGAAAAAAGGATGACATGTAGTGTAGGTTCCTAGCCTTTCAATGGATGAACAACAGCAGGAACATCAAATAATTTGGAGAAAAAAAAGTGACAAGACAGTTTTGTCTTATTTCCCAGATCAAGCAGCAAATAACCAAATCAAAATCCCATTCTAGAAATTCTTGAAAACTGGAGGGATTTGAAGAGGAAAAAGAAGAAGAGGAAGAGGAAATTACTGACCTCATGGCCGCTGCTAGTTGAATCTCTCCTGACAGATTTTAATGGCTTTCTACCAAATCTTTGAGCAGAGCTTGCTCTCAAAATGTCTTGTTCTGTGGTTCTTCTAATCGGAACAGTTCCTTCCGGGCAAAATTCTCCGGTCTGCCGCCATAGCTGCAATCTCTCTGCTATTGAATCGGCGGAGGAGTTGTAACCTTTCGGCCTCTCTGGGGGATCCTGAAAATTGAAATATAACTACTCTGTTTCTGTTCTTATATTCCCATTTTGTTCACAATTACGTCAATTTCCAGATAAATTAAGTTACCAATGGCCGCTGCCCTTTGAGCTTATGGTGATCAAAAGCTGGTTGAAGATGAGAAAGCACGCAATCGATTAAATCCCCATCCGGGCTCTGAAAATAAACAAAACCCAAATTCTTAAAAGTTCCATAAAAACCCCTTTGAGAATTTAAAGACAAGGGAAAAGGAAACATGCCTGAATCGTCTTGACGGCGGGTTTATTGATGTTCTCTAAGTAGGATCTAGCGGCGTTAAGTTTCTGAAACTCTGCGGCGGCGGGTTGGAAATTCTCCGCCGCAATGGGCGGCGCCGACAGGACAGAGGTGGTGGTGAGAAATAAGGCTACAAAAGCCGCTAATAACATTGAGAGGAAGAAAGGAGGAAGAAACGGCCAGTTCTAAGGAATGTTTTGGGGTGTCGTTTTGTACGTATTGGGGTTGTCGTATTAGTGCAATGAAAAAAGAAAAAAATTCACAGAGCTTAAGGCTTGGCTTCTTCTTCTCTCTGCTTCGAATTCTCTGCACGTCCTTACAAAACAGAACAAACCATTCTCTGAAGAAACAAAAGAAACCCCATGAATTTCTTATCAGCCTCCGCCATTTTTGAGCCTCTGTTTTATATCTTTGCTTGCTTGCTTCGAAAGCATCTTCGCTTCGTTAATGGCGTTTTCTGACACAGCGAGAAATTGGAGAGGCACCAGTTAAGGGCCCAATCCAGCTGCTTCGGTCAAAAGGCTCGAGAACCTAAAAAAATAAATGGTTTAAATGGTTTCTTTTTTCTTTTCTTTTTCTTTTTCGCAGGGACGGGAGAGAGAAAGTTGGGGTTTGAAAGAGAAAGAAGAAGAAGAGGCGGCCATTTTTGATGAATTGGGTGTGAAGAAAAGAGAAAAAATGGATGAATTTGATGTGGGTTTTGTTTGTTGATTATAATTTCAATTTGGGCTTTGCTTTTTAGAATTCAGGCGATGTCTGAAACAGAGACGGGAATCAACCAGACAGCCATGGCCAGGCCTGAATCTTTTTTAATGTTCTGTTATTTCACCTGCAAAAAAACTGGTTCCTCTCTGCAACTGTTGCTTTCCAGTACAGTTTCTTTTCCTTTTTCTAAAAGCATGAAAATTTTCTCCCTCTTCACTGCCACACAAACATTTATGCAATTTAATCTGAACATCCCACTTCAATTCTCTTGCCTGCATTTATATAATAAGCTTTTAAAATTGGGTTTATTTCTTTCATTTTAGGGTGAATTTGGTTAGAAAATATTTCAAATTTGGTTTTTATAATTTAACTGGAGGGGTCAGAAAAAATATTCTAAAATTTTATCTGGGTTGGTGCCTGAACTTTTTCTCCAAAAGCCCTCGATATATTTCCTAAGCTCCACTAATTTTCAAATAAATTGGAAGATAGAAAATTCAAGTTAAATAAGTTTATCACCTTTTTAAAGGTTCAGAAACTTGATACGCAAGTTAAATAAGTTTACACCAGTGAGTTGTTATCTATCTCTCTAAATACGAGAGATTAAAAAATAATAAATTATAGTAAATAACATAAAATAAATACATATTTATAAAAATATCATTTCTTTCTTCTTTTCAACAATATCATATCATAGTTTTTTTGTTTGGTCAAATCTGATTGTATAAATTTTCAATTTTGTCATTTATATAAAATTTTAAACTTAATTGCTATATATTAAATACTTTTTTATATTTTTATAATTATCTAAAAAATATATAATTTGTTTTTAATTCTATAAATTCAAATCTTCTGAAGCTGTAAGTCAAAGGTTCTGCAGGCATCAATCTAAATGTCAAAGGGCGTACATTCTTCTTCCAAATAAGAACTATTTTATTTATCTATTTTATTTTTTATTTTTTACAAAATTTATTGTAGTTTATAAAATAAATTCAAAAGCTTTTATCCCAGTGTATTTTCAAATATAGAATAATGTTGTAATACTATGTAATCTAGATCATGTTTCTAAATTCATTCGAATAGATTCAGTAAATATATGTTTGGTATTTTTAGTTTTTAAATTTATTTTTATACTTTGTGATTCAAATAATATAAATTTTATAAACAACAATGAAACGTAAATTACATTAAAAATAATATATAAATTTTGTTTAGATATATCCTTTTATATTATAAATTATTATAATATTATAAAATAATAATTCTATAAATTTTACAACATATATATTAATAAATTAATTATAATATTCGTCAAAATGAGTTTAGCTCAACAATAATTAACACATTTAGTACATGTCTATAATTAATGGGTCATAAGCTAGAATCTTTAAACACCCACTCACTAATACGATATTTCAAAATATGTCAAATTGCTCTATTTAAAAAAAATGATTGTAACATCTATTAAAATATATACATTAAATTTTACGTTAGGAAATGATATTTTATTTTTAAAATATATATATTTGGCAAATATTGATTTTATGTTATCTAGTGAAATTTTATATAAATTAAAAAAATAGAGTAGGAATATAATTAATTAGGAAAGTCCGATTATTTTTGTCTACGTCAAAGCTCGTTTCTTCAAAACATGTGTGATTTCAACTTTCAAGATGAGTTCATAATTTCTTACTATTTTTCCTTTGAAATTTTTATTATTTTATTGGTTTTACGTTGATTTAAACATTTGAAAACTCTTTTCACTTTTTCTTATTTATATAATATAAACTTTTATTTTTAAAAGATACGTTCTTTACCACTTGGTCAAAATTACTATGTTTTTTTTTTATCATGTTAGCAAACTTCAACACAATTTTTAAATCAACAATACTACTAAAAGAAAATAAATCCAAGTTCCCCTCCCCTAGACATGCTTCTCTTCCTTTTTCACGTTCCTAGATCAATTAATGCAAGCTAGATCTTATTAAAAAATCGCAACTTAAAATCTATATGGATAAATAAAAGTTAAATAAAAAACACTCTACAATGAGTTTGCTAAAGTAAAATAACACAATCTAAATTAAATTCAAGCTCAAATGTAATGCAATACACAGGGAAAAAAACACACATTTATTATATTTGATAAAAAAAAATTGTGACAATTTTTTAAACACGTTAAATTTATGATATGAAGTAAAAATTTTCTAAATTTTTCAACCTCATTCCAACGAGTCTAGAATGTTAAGAATATATATACAAATAATTTCATGTAACTAAATATTGTAGAATCAAGTTCAAATTAATAAAAATACGTGAGTTGGTTGAAATACTCACAAATAAAATAAAATAAAAAGCTTCATTAATATACAATTTGAATATGAAAGGAATGATCTCGTATTCACAAATAGTAAAAAAGAAAAAAGTTATTAAAGGCCGGTAAAATTGGATTTCTTTGTTTACCCTTTCTTAACAAGCAAAAAAAAAAAACAAAAAAACAAAAATGTACCTTTCACCCTACATGTTATGCGATTTATTTTCTTATTTATATTTCTTACTTTTTAGAAAATAATATTAATAAATAAAATACACCCATGACAACTGGTTGGAGCACTTCTTTTAGAAGCATAGTACAAATCTCTCTCAGAGAAGCACTTGTCAAACTTGTAAAAAGGGGGCTCGCCACACTCAGATTTCATGTCACTTTGAATTGCTGGGCTTTTAATTTTCCACATTTACAGCACATAGCAGGATTTTGCAGTTCAGTCCTTTTCTTTTTTTTTCTTCTTGGTCCTTCGTTTCCTTTAATCATCGCCCATGGTTATGCCCACAACCGAGCTGCCCTGCCCCTGCCCATTATTTGTTGCAATTATCTACCTTTTTCATACAACTCATCCCATGAGTATTCATGACCATATATTTTTTTATATATATATATTTATCGGTACTTTCAATTTCATTTTTGGGATATATTTTAGTTGTAAAAAAATCTCTTCTCATTCATCACACAATATCTGTACATGAGAAGTGTATTTAAATAATACAAGAATAACAGAATAACTCCCAATTAACAAACTTGCTAAATAAACAATATAAACCTCTAATACTCCCCCTCAAGATGGGCAGTAAATATTAACAAGGCCCATCTTGGACATAAGAGATCGAAAAATTACAGAAGAAAGAGGTTTTGTAAAACTATCAGCAAGTTGGACAGCAGACCGAACCGGAAGCAAACGCAGGAAACCATCTTGGACTCGATCACGAACAAAATGACAGTCCAACTCAATGTGTTTTGTCCGTTCATGAAAGACGGGATTGGTTGCAAGATGTATTGCTGCCTGATTGTCACAAAAAACTAAGGCAGGTAATGTGAAATCAACTTGAAGATCAGTAAGTAGATGAGATAACCATAACAATTCACAAGAAACAGCAGCTAAAGCTCTGTATTCGGCCTCAGCAGAGGACCTCGAGATGGTAGTCTGCTTCTTCGATTTCCAAGAGACTAAAGATGTGCCCATGAAGACACAAAAACCAGTGGTAGAGCGACGAGTATCGGGGCAAGAACCCCAGTCGGCATCAGCAAAAGCTCTTAGTTTAAAGGAAGAAGAAGCAGATAAAAACACACCTTGTCCCGGGGAGCCTTTTAAATACCGTAGCAAATAGAAAGCAGCAGCCAAATGAGATTTGCACGGTTTAGAAACAAATTGACTGAGTTTATGGACCGCATAAGTGATATCAGGACGAGATATTGTGAGATACAATAACTTACCAATAAGCCGGCGATAGACAGTAGGATCATGAAGAAGATCTGAATCAGATAGCCGAAGAGTAGTAGAAGGGTCCATAGGAACAGCAGTTGGCTTGCACCCAAGGAGACCAAATTCTTCTAACAGAGTCAAAGTGTAATGTCGTTGAGACAATGAAATCCCTTTAGAACTTCTAGCAACCTCAAGACCAAGAAAATATTTCAAAGATCCAAGGTCTTTAAGGCGAAAGCGGTCGTGAAGCAAAAGCTGTAAAGACCGAATAATAGAAATATCAACATCTGTGATAACAATGTCATCAACATAAACCAGAAGAGCCACAAAAGAAACTCCAGTACCACGAGTAAATAAGGAGTAATCAGACTTTGATTGCTGAAAACCGAGACTTATCAAAGCCATGGAGAACTTAGCAAACCATTGGCGAGAGACTTGCTTCAAACCATAGATGGATTTGTTCAAGCGACACACCAAACGCTCTCCCTTAGGACAAACAATATGATTGGAAAGATGATAGCCAGGTGGTAAATCCATATAAACTTCTTCAGCAAGATCGCCATGTAAGAATGCGTTATTAACGTCCAATTGTATTAACGGCCAAGACTTGGAAACAGCAAGGGTAAGGAGCACCTTGACAGTAACCATTTTAGCAACAGGAGAGAACGTTTCGATAAAATCAAGACCTTCCTGTTGAGTATACCCCTTGGCTACTAAACGAGCTTTATACCGCTCAATGGAACCATCTGAACGATGTTTAATATTATAAATCCAACGACATCCAACTGAATGACGATGTTGAGGCAAAGATACAACAGTCCAAGTATTATTATCATTCATAACTTGTAATTCAACATTCATGGCATCACGCCAATGAGCAAATCCAACAGCTTGATGATAAAATTGAGGCTCGTAAGACGTAGAAACATTCAAAATGTAGGTAGAATAAGCAGATGAAAGCTTGGAGTAAGAAACATACTGCTCCAAGGGATGCTTAGTATATGTAATAGGTGAAGGTTGTTGAGCCAAGAGACTGCAATGAAAGTCCCGCAAATAAGAAGGCGGTTTGGTGGTTCGAGTAGAACGTCGAGGGACCAAATTTGACGGATCAACAGAGAACTGTAAAGATGTATCAATAGGCTGCTGTACAGGAACAGAAATAACCTCATTATTATGAACCAAAGTGGAACCGACCTGTGGTGGTTCAACCATAGTGGAATGATCTCCTAAAATCGAAAAATGATGTTCAAAGTCTGCACCAAGAGGATGCTGAGTGACAGCAGAAGACTGTGGATGACCAATTGGCATTTCAGTATGAAAATCCACAACATTAGGAAGAACCAAATCAGGAAAAGGGTCCAACTCAATATCACAATCTGGAGTGGTCAGAAAAGGAAACTTGGTTTCATGAAACACCACATCTCGTGATATAAAAAATCGTTTCTCCTGAATATCATATAGCTTGTATCCCTTCATGCCAGGGGGATAGCCTAGAAAAACAGCAGGTCGAGCTCGGGGTTCAAATTTGGTTCGACGAGCACTCAAAGTGGATGCATAGCATAAAGAACCAAATACGCGAAGCAGAGAATAATCTGGATCAGACTGAAACATCGGTTTGCTCGCCTACTACACATTCTGTTTGTGTATCTGCATCTCTACATAGTTCTTTTGATGTTTGGCATAATCGATTTGGTCATCCATCTCCTAGTAGATTGCATGTTCTTAAGGATGTTTTACGCATTGATGATTGTTCTTTGAAGAATTCTGCTGTTGATTCTTGTAATGTTTGTCCGTTGGCCAAACAAAAACGTTTATCATTCAATTCAAATAATCATGTGTCTGATCACCCTTTTGACCTTATACATGTTGACATCTGGGGGCCTCTTGCTCATGCTACATATTCTGGGTATCGTTTCTTTCTGACAATTGTTGATGATTGTAGTCGTTATACGTGGTTGTTTATGTTGCGTCACAAGTCTGATGCTCTCACTGTTATTCCTCGATTTGTCTCCTATGTTGAGACTCAGTTTGGTACTTGTATTAAGGCTTTTAGATCAGACAATGCCCCTGAATTATCATTCAAAGAGTATTTTCTTTCTAAGGGAGTAGTGCATCAGTTTTCTTGTGTAGAGAGACCTCAACAGAATTCGGTTGTTGAGCGCAAGCACCAGCATCTCCTGAATGTTGCTCGGGCTTTGTATTTTCAGTCTCGGGTTCCTATCAAATTTTGGGGGGAATGTGTCCTCACTGCAGCTTATCTTATCAATAGGACTCCTTCTCCTGTCCTTGCGTGGCAGTCTCCTTTCCACGTTTTGTTTCGCTCTGATACCATTTTAGTTGTAAAAAAATCTCTTCTCATTCATCACACAATATCTGTACATGAGAAGTGTATTTAAATAATACAAGAATAACAGAATAACTCCCAATTAACAAACTTGTTAAATAAACAATATAAACCTCTAATAGGCATTCAAGAATGTAGAGGCCACGATGCAAACTACCCCTCCCAATCATCTTCAAAATGGACTTATCCTGAAGGATGCAATAAGAGTTAGAGAATTCCACACATAATGAAGGCATATCTCTCAATAACATGCTGACGGAGACTAGGTTGAAATGAAATTCAGGAATGTACAATACGCCATGAAGCACAAGATCATCAGATATGCGTATGGAGCCCGAATAATCAACCACAAATCGAGATTTATTTGGAAGATTCACACTAACAGGAGAGATCTTATGCAAATCAGCAAATAATTTCCTGGAGCAGCATATATGTGTCGAAGCACCGGAATCAATTATCCAAGGCTGAATAAGAGTACCTGCTGTATGAGAAGCAGAAGCATCAGCATCAGAGGACAACTTGCCGACCGAAATCTGGGATTGTAACAATTGGATAAGCTGCTGACATTGGTTTACAACATCAGTGGTTGTGTGAGATGCAGCCATGACAGAGGAATCAATGGCCTTCTTTGAATTGGAATTAGAAGTAGCAGACTGTGCTCCAGACGATGAAGAACGCGAGGCACCATTGCGATAGCCCGGTGGATAGCCGTGCAGCTTATAGCAACGGTCAACAGTATGACCAATAAGTCCACAATGAGAACAAACAGGGCGATCCTTGCCTCGAGTTTTCAAAGCACTGTTCTTCGAAGCAGTATTGGTGGTAGAATGTTGGGTTGCCATGGCAGACGAAGAAGGAACAACAGGAGTAGCAGAAATTGAAATCGCGCGCTGCTGTTCTTCTTGCCGCACCAACGAAAAGCCTTATTGACAGAAGGCGGAGGATCCAATAAAAGGATCTGAGCACGAGTTGAAGCATATGATTCATTGAGTCCCATGAGAAATGTCATCATATATTTCAATTGAAGAAAAGCAGCAGCTTCCTTGGCACCACCACAAAGACAATTGCAGGTACAAATTGGCCTAAATTGTTGTAACTCATCCCAAGAAGTCTTCAATTTAGTGAAATAGAGACTTACAGATTGCTGTTCTTGAGTGAGTGTGGCGAGATCACGCTTGAGTTGAAAAATTCGAGGACCATTACTCTTCTGAAAACGTTCTTTAAGATCTAGCCAAATATCTCGAGCGGATTCAGAGAACAAAATACTAGCCGAAATATCTTTGGAGACGGAATTCAAAATCCATGCAATAACCACATGGTTATTGCGGATCCAAGCCGGTAGAAGATCACCCGTCGGACGAACAATAGTTCCATCGACAAAACCTAACTTGTTCTTGACTGAAAGGGCAATCAACATCGATCGGCTCCACGAATTGTAATTTTCCTCCGTTAAGACTTGATTCACTAGAACAAGACCAGTATTATCAGTATGATGCAGATAATATGGGTTTGAAACAGCTTCGGAAGGAACTGAAGCAGTCAAAATTTCAGGTGAATCAGTGGAAGGAGGATCAATTGAAGGTTCAGAATGAACTGAAATCGGTGGGATTACAGGTGCCATGGAGACGAAGGAGAAAACAAAGATGAAAGAGACGGCTGTCCTCAAAGGAAAAAAATGGAGGCCAGATGTCAAAGGAAATGGCGCGCAAAGCGAGAAAGCTCTGATACCATTTTAGTTGTAAAAAAATCTCTTCTCATTCATCACACTATCACACAATATCTGTACATGAGAAGTGTATTTAAATAATACAAGAATAACAGAATAACTCCCAATTAACAAACTTGCTAAATAAACAATATAAACCTCTAATAATATATTTTTTCTATTAATATCCATATTTAAAAAGTATATATGATGCCCTAACAAAATATTTTAAAAAATACGAGCTACTGCTTTAAAAAAGATGGTTCAAATAATGTACTAAGGTTTTAAATGTTCATGAAAAAAGAATGATTTTTTACTCTTAATCAAATTTGGCACGTAAAATTTTTAATTTAAACTCTTAATTTTAAATTGATAAAGTTTCAAATAAACAATGATACTATGGTTAGAATCTTCTTTTTTTTCTTTCTTTTTTTTAAAAAAATGGTGAGTTTTGTAGATTTATTCCATCATCAGAGTGAAATTTTCCCCACCTATTCGAATCTAAAATCCTATTTAATTGAATTGAAAATTTAAGATAAAAATCACTTGAACCTATTAATATTTAAAAACTCCTCAATTATTTGAGCTTTTTTTTTTAAATTAATAGAAGCTCATTTTTTTCAACCTAAGTTTATTTTCTTTAAGGAAAAGAAAAAGGCAAAATTAAAGATAGTGGGAGGCCACCGAAAGACTTAAAAAGAAGAGGGCGATTTTATGAGTAATGGGCTCATATGAAATTGAAAGGGAGGAGATTGCGTACTCAATTATTGGGCAGCTCATTTATTGTAGACCGATTTTTCTGGAAGAAAAAATATTGTGGTACAAAAGAGCAGTATACCTTAGAAAGGCCAGACTTTATTTTCATTTTCCAAGCTTCCTACCTAAATTAAAATGGGGTAAATTCTTGTGTAACTCAATGTAATTGAGATGTAATTCTTTCTTCAAGGTCGAAGGTTCAATTCTCCATATCCCCAAATTATTGTACTAAAAAAAATTAAAATTATTATACATCTCTGCAATACAATAATGCCAACATTTTTCATGAATGCTAACTTTTTTTTAGGAGTGTTAGAACACTGGATCCTGCCTTGAAAGAAGCACGCATTCGCAATGCCAGGGAGCGTATCGAGGATTTGGAGGAGAGACAGTAAGCGCTGCGGGCGGAGTAGATTCAAAATTTTGAATGGTATATCATGAAAAAAAATGTATCTAGTTATTAATGACTTCAAAATTTTGTTTGTCCATAGAAATGACACTGCAATACTTGTTTTTATTGCTATTATTTAGAATATTGTTTTTATTGCTATTATTTAGAATATTGCATTATGAAGATAGAGGAGTAGATTCAAATCTATAACTTAGTGTGAAGGTAAAAATATCTTTAACTGTAAATCTAAACACGTTTAAGACGTTTAAATCTCTAATGTTAAACTAAAGAAAAATTATGTTCAAGTTAGCCATTTTAAATTCTAAACTTAATTATTATGTCAAACTAATTTTAAACTAAAAGATTTAAGTGAATATGAATTAAGGTTTTGTTATATATATGTAAGTGCATATATAAATAGTCTATATTCTTCAACCAAAATCTCGTAATTTTGGTTCGTCACTCGTTTAATTAAAAAAAAAAAAAAAGTCTATATCATAAGATGGAAGGGTCTCTTTCATGTATGCATACATAGATGATAGATATATTAATAATGACGTGTATATTTAACGTTGAAAAATTAATACTTTAACACGTGATGATTATTCATATAATGCGGACGTGGAAAGCAATTTGATATTTTTTTTCCTCCTTTAAAAGATTGAATGTTTTATTTTCCTTTTAGTTTTGTAAAAGCATTTTGTGACTTTTGTAAGAGCTAGTGAGGAAGAAAGTGAATAATGAAAAAGAAAAGAAAAAAGGCTTTAAAAAAAATGAAAAAGAAATTTTACCATTACTTTTTTTCCGGAATGCAGTGGCTTATTATCATCTAATATTGAAATTTATTTTTTTCACATCATAATTTCTTTAAGCGATAACTTTGCTTAAATTTGACAGAGAGCTGGATTGAGTATTATATAAACAAAATATATAAACTTTTTTTAGTAAAACAACATGGAATATGACGATTTGAACGATGCTATTTTATATACAATAAGATCTAATATTTAATTATAAAATATAATAAGAAAACCTAAATACTTTCAACCCAAAAAAGTCATTTAAATTACATTGAAATATTTATGTTAAATATATATTAAAGAAGATGAAATTTATACTCATTACCAAAGTCCATTTAAGATTTAAAATTGGGTGGTAACTCGTAATTAAACAGAATATTTAAATTATAACTAATGAGTTCAAATCTCGCCAAAACGAACATAATTCAAGGATAATTGACATATATCTCCAATTAACAGTTTATGAGTTTGATCCTTATCCCACGTGTTGTATTAAAAAACAAAAATATGAGCAAAAGATTTATAAAGTGAATTAATTTTAAAATTGATTTGGGATGGTAATATTTTAATAATATTTATAAATAAAAAACATAAAGTTACATCATATTTTGACTTGGGACAATATTTTAATTTTTATGAATACAATAACGTGTGAAGGTGAAAATTCGAATCCATTAGTTTTTTATCGAAAATATATGTCTTAATAAGTTAATATATATTCAAGTTGGTTTTTAGTTGCTCGCAGTAATACAAGAATGTGTGGACGAAGTTCAGCTAACATCCATCCAAATTTGTACTCTTTGGATGTCCTCTTATTAACTCGTGAAAATGAAATATGTGTTCTTATTTAAAATGAAAAATGACCCAAACTTTTAAATATCTCAAATATAGTCGGTGGAAAGAATTATGATAGGAACAAAGACCTTTGTGTAAATTAAAGGCTGATCTTGTTGTTAAAGTAATCTAAATTTTTGACAAATTATTATGTTTTTTATTTCTCATTTTCTTAAAAATAATCCCAAAATTATATAATAATTTTAGAAACAATAAAAATAAGTTTATTGTTCCTTATTCAATTTCCAATTTGTTCTTAACATAAATAAATATTTTGTTTTACCATTTTTAATCTATGGATATTGAGACCATACAATTATATTTTTATTTATTAAAAAATGAGAAAACGAAAATAAGAAACAAAAATATTATCAATCAGACCTTAATATCTTCTTGAATATTTATCATCGCCATTAACTTTGTATCCAATCTAAGTATTTGTGTATTGAAAGTATTCAAGCAACAACACAATCTTAACTTCAAAGGTGGGGTGTAAAAAAAATTGGCAACCTAAAAAAAATCAAGCAACTCAATTCAACTCGTATTGCTCGAGTCTAGTTGAAAATTAATTAAGCTTATATTGATTTTTTTAACTCGAGTGAATTGGTTGATTATATATAATCATACATTTTATCAATTTATGGATAATTTAAGATTCACTTCTACCTCATGCTCATTTATACTTCTTACTCAAAATTAATTTTAAACTATACCAAAATCATATGAGTCGTTAGTGAGTTGTTTGACACTTTTGGATTTTATTGAGTAATTACAATTAAAAGTATATTTAAAAGTTAATCATAAGATATGAAATTTTGATTTATAAATTAACCGAAATTATTTGGGTTATATGAGGCTACATTCTAAGATGTTTTAAACAATTGAGTTTAAAATTTCATATCTTACAAAATAATTTCAAAACTCAATCCAACCCCACATCAATTTTAATCCAAATCAAAGGTAGGAAGATGAATGCATAATACCAGTTGTTTGATGCGAAGCAAAACTCGAGTTGTCCTCAAGACTTGCTTCTTATTTTTTCTTTCATCCTTCCTCCCTTTTTAGGTGATAATTTTTAGCAAAATATAACCTTTTAAGATATTTTAAACAATAAATACAAATGTTGTGGAAACTGGAAAGTGTCGATTTGGTCCATTAAACCTTCAAAACGGACTCAACTCAACCATATCATTCTCTTTTTTGTTTTTACAAATTATAATTACTCATTGATTTCCTTATTACTATTTACGACAGGCAAAATTAGAGTCGCCTAAATTACAATTATGTAATTAAAAATATGACAATTTTCAATTACCAAGCCAATGAAAAGTACTTAATTGCATGTTACTTTTAGAAGAGTTGTTATTTATTTTACTATGTTCACAACTAATTAATATCTCTGTTTTTCCCTTTTTTTTTTTTTCTCAAAGGAATATCTCTGTCTATTTTGAAGATGGGAAGAAAATCTCAAAAAGTGCTGAAACGACCAACTTACCTAAATAATTCTGCCGTTCCAATTATGAGAAATAAAAGAGGATATTGACTTTGATCAAATTATTGCGTGTGTATATATATATATATATATATTTCCTAACATTAATAAAATTTAATGGGTGTGCTAAAAAAAAGTTAATGGGTTGTCTGGAAATCGCCTTTGAAAGACAGCTATATGAATTTTGAAACAAAAAAACAACGTTTGATTAAACTTTTTTTGTTTAATTGAGTAACTTTTTTATTACAGTTTTTTTTTTCAGAGTAAAATTATAGATATATATTTTATAAAATAAATTATAAATATATAGTCAATAATTTTTTAAAAGTAATATTGATTCGAAACTATATTTATTTTGAGATTAACATATAAACGTAGTGATTGAGTAAATGAAAAAAAAAACCCATAAATTCCATATTTTAATTGGTGTATACGAATCAACACTTTTTTCCAGCTAAATTGATAAAACTTAGCAATCTTGTCATATAATTTATTCTTAGAAATAACATTAAAATGTGGGGAAAGCATCAAGAATAAACCAATAAACCTAAAAGAAGACATACTGCAAACATTGTCTACAATAATGTAACTACAAAAACTCAAATAAGGCATGAGAGACCATTCTAAAACTCATTCAAAAAAAAGGAAAAAACAAACTTTATATAGCATAGATAAAATATGTATTTTTTAAAGTGTAACAATTTTTTTTAAATATAACATAAATTTTATTTGTATCGGTGTATTTTCTATTACATTTGAGTTGAAGTTTGATTTTGACTATGTTATTTTTGTAAAATTTTAAACTTTATGTTATATTTAAAAATACACCCTACTATTTATATAAATACCTCAGAATAAAAGCAACGTGATTGTTTCTTCTATATATGTCAATTGTTTTAAGTTGAAATAATTTTAAAATTCAAAATTTTTAAAAACAACTAAATCAAATATCCTTTAAGCTCATCAGGTAAGTACTTGCATTGCATGTACACTTTTTTTTCCTTTTTTTTTAGATATTAGATAAACTTGGTAAAAAAATCTAAACATCATGTTTGATGTGGGTTGGATTCGAAGTGCAGCCCGCACTCAAGACGACACGTGGCTTTGAGGCCCAAACTATGATTGGGCATCCCTTTGCGAAGGCCCATTAAAGTTTTGTGCTATCCGGTCCGGAACACGTGAATGGCCTGCAGTATTGGGCTTTCTCCAAGTATTTGAGAAGTAATATTGAAATTTTGAAGCAACTATATTTTTTGTTTTCAAGTACAAAACCAAAAGATCGAACTCACAACATTTTAGTTTGAAATATATGTCAACTATTGTTGAAATATATTTTTTTAGCTGAAGCAGCCAATTAAAAGTAAATAAGAACTATAAATGCATAAATGGTGAAAATTACGTCTTAGAAATGAAGATTTGAATCTATGATTTATTAGTACTTGGTCCAACTATGTTAAGATCAAATTTTATATATTTATTTTTTTAGTAAAACAAATTCAAGGTATGAACAAATTTAAACATCCAATCTAAAGCGAAGGAATATATGTCATTATTGTTGAGTGATATGTTGACGTTGGGTAATATGTTGAATGTAATATTATTTATTTTTTATGTACAACAAAATAAATTTATTAAATTAACTAAAAAAGATTCGTATTAAACTAGGAGCCAGTTTGACGCCAATAATTTTATAATATATATTTTTGTCTGATTCAAATTTTTAATATAAATTTTCAACTTTGAAAAAAGGAAACACGAAAGAATGATACATGATTTCTCAATTTTAAAAAAACAAAAACAAAATACATTTCGTGATTATTCTATATTATTTTTATAAAAAATTAAATAAATTGTTGTTTTTTTGGACATTTAAATATTAAATCTTTAATAAAATAATAGCTCCACCAATTAAGCTACAATGTAAATAAATTTTATTTTCAGATTAAAATAAAACAAAAATTGTTTGTACTAAAAATATTAATAATAAAACCAAAATTTGACGTGTCAAAGATATTTGAGAAAAAGATGGCTGCCTTTTATCCCGCAGCGACGTCGTTACGGTCCCACCATAAACTCAACATGATCCTCCACGCGAATGTGAAAACGATACTCGAACCAGCGAAGAGACGTTCATCCAGTTCTGGTTAAGAAATGGCGGTACGTCTCATCCTCACTCCACGCCACCCGCTTCTCCTCGCCAGTTATCCAGTTCCATCCAGAGCTACTCAGTTCCGCAGGTTCGCAGTTCAGAATTGCGTCTCCGACTCCGGTGAGTCCCGCAAGGTACTAAGTCACCACTCCATTATCCACTGCTTTTTGTTCGCGCCTGCTTTACATTGGCTGCCGAGAGAAAGCTACTTTCCGTATGAATTTGATTCTGGAGTGTTGTACGTTTGGATTCGATTTAGGTCAACAAACATCTCTTTGTTGATATGTCTGTAATTTGATGAAATTTGTCTCTGCCGTCGTCTTCATACAACCTTTGCCTGAAAATTTAGCTGTAATATGGAGCGAAAATCTTAGCATCTGAGCGTAAATACCTTCTCTCGAGAGGAGAAGCGTGTTTACTTTCAGTCAGTTCAGCAAATTGCAGCCATTATTTTATACGAGCTTTTTGCTCCACATATCAGGTAATAATAATTTGAGAGATTTTTTATAGTTATCTGAAGAGTAAGTAGCTTTACAATTACGTCTGGGCGATCGCGTTGCGTATATGTATATATTTTACCTTTACATCATGATAAATTGGATAGTTTATGGTTCATGTTTTCAAGTGTTGCAGCTCGTCTTGGAAGTGAAGGAGAAACTTGAACGAGAGTATTCTGATCTTCCTCTAGGCCGGAATGGAAGGGATGACGAAGAGATGATCCTTTGGTTTCTGAAGGATCGGAAGTTTTCTGTTGAAGACGCTGTTGCAAAATTAACTAAAGCTATTGTATAGACTTGAAACCCCTCTTTTTTATTTTTATTTTGAGAACAGCATGTTTCTTGTTTAAGTCATTATAAAAACTGAATTCGATGAGTTAGTTATTTTGAAATGAGGTTAAGAAAAAAGTTCTGCATGGTCTATATTGGGATTCTAGCTAATACGAGGACTGATAAGCATCCATGACATAATTATATGCATTTAATTTTCCCCTTCTGTCTCAAGTAGAGCTGGCGTCAGGAATTTGGCGTAGATACATTGTCCGAAGATTCAGTAAAAGGAATAGCTGAAACTGGAAAAGCATTCGTCCATGAGTTTCTCGATGTCAACGACAAGCCAGTACTCATAGTTGTGGCTTCCAAGCACTTACCTGCAGTAAGTTTCATGGTTGATCTCCGTTTACCTATTGACATTTGACAAATTTTCTTGCGTCGAATTAATTATCTAATCCCATTATTATCCCTAGGTCATTTGTAGTACAATTGTCTTTCTTTGTAGTTGAAGATCTATTCCTTTGTCATTGTAACCTTGCAAGCTTATGCTTTGTAATTTATAACTGTCCCTGAATTGATGATGGCGATGCATCTACTCCTCCATGAATAGTGAAGTATGACCTCCTTACGAATGACATGCACCTTGGCATTTGTCCTTTCTCAGTGGGCAATTTTTTCCTTATTTTTGATGGTCAAAAATATGTTTTTGTCAATAATCTCTTATGAATTTACTCTCTTAACATGAATTTTGACTTTACAAATAACTTGACCAAACAGGTGCATGATCCTGTTGAGGATGAGAAACTATGTGTGTTCTATGTAGAGAAAGCTCTGAGCAAGCTTCCAACAGGAAAAGAAGAAATTCTTGGAATAATTGATCTGCGAGGTTTTGGTACTGAGAATGCAGATCTTAAGTTCTTGACATTTTTGGTAATCTTACAAGCTAAGATTTATCGTTTTCAGTATATAGTGGGAACTCAGAAACAATGTTTGCAAGATTCTGATGAGATTCATATCTTAACCACTCGGCCGAACTGTTTGATCTGTACGCATATTACATTTTTAATATCACAAGTTTTTTGCTCACTTTACCAGGAAGCAGTCGTTTCTAAAATAGGTGTCTTGGTCAATCATTGATTCTAAGACATGAAAACTATATTACATTTTCCACAAAACAACCAATCAGTTGGTCACTTGGTATACTTAACAGAATGCTAATTTGAGCTGCAAGGATGCATCATCTAGTAATTGGCCGTATAACTTATTAATTAGTGTAAAAAATGGGGCTTTCTTCCCCATTTCCTCATTTTGCTCTCTCTCTTGAGGACTATGTTTACAGTTTATGGTGAGAGAGGAGTTTGGATGGGGTCAACATATTTTCATGTCTTGATGGCCTCGTTATCTTTTGTTAATCGTCCTTTCTGATCTCCTTATGCTCTTTTCCCTGGCAGTTTGATGTGTTCTACTCCTACTATCCGAAACGGCTAGGTCAAGTCCTCTTTGTGGAAGCTCCATCTGTGTTCAGACCACTCTGGCAACTTACTAAACCGCTACTAAAATCGTATGCCTCTCTGGTATGCACTTCGATTTCTTAACTACAAATTTATATTCCCTTAGTCATAAACCATAAGTCTAGATTGATTAATCCACTTGACTCAAATTTGATTATAATCTCACGGCTCAATTCAAAGCATAGGTTTCTTCACTTGCATCCACATACGGAGTTTGCTTTTCTTCTTCTAATTACAAATGAAGAAATCTGACATTTTCGAATTGATTCCTTTCAGCCAGCAACCCTATACATGCTGAAAATGTTCAACCATTTTAGAAAACATCATGCCCTTCTGACGTATGACAACTAAATACGCACATAAGAACTTGGTCACTTAAATTTTATTCAGCTGTTTGGAATTGTTGTTGTCTTCAAGCGCTTCCGTACATCCTAAAGTCGATCAAGTATTTGTAATGGTGGTTCATTTTCCTTTTTGAAGGTGAGATTTTGCTCCGTAGATACAGTCAGAAAGGAATACTTTACTGAAGCAACGCTGCCGGCCATCTTTAAAGACTGAAGGATTTTGACAAAGCAACGGATGCATGTGTGGTAACGAAGAAATGTTCTCTAAAATTTTTAATTAGAAAAAGTAGAAGTTTTATTTGAAATTTAAATTTTCAAATTAAATATTAAAAAATTTTATGTTATACTTATTTTTTTAATATTTATTATGCATTTTAAAAATAAAAAAATGGTAAAATAATACTTTTATCTATGTTTTGGAAAAAAACTAAAAATAGGAATAATAGGAATAAGAAACAAGTAGCTTGGTTTTGTTATTTCTAAAATTTCTACTCAATTTTAAAAACGTTTTTTACAAATGAGATAGAAGAAACAGGAAATGCTAATGTTCTAAAAAAGTAAAAATGAGAAATAAGTAACAAACGTTTTCATGATTTTCTGAAAGCTGACTAAAAACTGAAATGTGGATTGGCACCTAAGTTGGAATGGGGCTTCTTTATTATTGCTAATAGGAATTCTTCATGTACAGGTTCGCTGCTTGCTGCTTCTGCAATATGGTGTGGATGCTCTGGTGAAGAAAATATGGCACACAAATGAAGAGGACTAGGCTTCTATTTTTTTTCCCTATGCTCTGATTGGATACGCGATGAGGAGTTTGGATATTTTCAAATATGGGGCTCAGATCAATGTGGAGGTAAGCGATCCCACTCGAACAACTTTCGAACATAAGACGTTAGTTTCATATGATATCAAATTACCACTAAACCTAAAAAAATTGAACTACTTGAACTGAACTGAGGTGTGTTTACTTTTTAAAAAAATATATTATTTCATGTAAAGAAATGAATGGTCAAGATTTGCCCATCTTCTGGCCTCCATCCTTCACATGCATTTTGTAAAGCTAATATTTTGGCTTCCCTCCTAAGGCACTCAGCTGGGAATAAAAACATACACCTGGAATCCTGCAGAGGGAGATGGCTGGCGGCAATGGCCACAAATTGCCATATTTGGTCTCTCTTCTGTTTGACTCAAGTGGTATAAAGATAGAAAACTAATGCTTACTCGTTTTTAATTTCTTTTTATTATTATTTCGTTGTTAACTCAAGTCTCAAGAAATATCTTATATTGGAAAAAAGGAAAGAAAATAAAAGAAAGGAAAGTCTCAAGAAATACAATTTTAACAGTTCGGATTGATTAATGCAAGACATCCAACATAATGGCAACCAAAACCGCATTATGAAAATAGACTCCCCAGCTTCAGCATTTTAATGAAGCCAATACGATGTTAATGGTATAATTATTCTTTGAGTAAAATTCAACCCAAACAAAAATAAGTTAAGTTTTTTTTTTCTTTAATTAAAAAATAATTATTTACAAATGTGGAGTATGGGTTTCAACTTGATTCACGGCCTATGAACTTTAGACATCAAAGAAAGGAAAAGAGTAGATTGAACAAAAAAATATACTTAAAAAATGTTTAGATAGGGATTTATGTTTTATTTGTATTTATGCAATTGATTGATTTTTTCGTTTAATTGCGAATGGTTAATTTTCAAACTCAATAATTACATTAAGGATGAGTGACCAACCATTTAAACAAATTACTATAACAAAAGGTCTATAAATCTATTTATTTCTAAAATAAATGAGATAATAAATAATCGAAGGGAATTAAGTGCATACTCCAAAGTTGTAGTTTCCTTATTTTCCTAAGGACTTTTCTGCAACCTCTTTTACTTTTTTTTTTTTTTTTAATCTTTAATCCAACGATTATCTGACTTGAATTTTCATACAAGCGTGGCCACATAACATAACATGGATAGCGATGTTTAATACATCCAGTCACGGGATTTTGGTTTTTAAGTATTAGTCTAAAGACTTTTAACTTGTAACCCTTTTTTTTTAATTAATTTACAAGCTTTTAACTTGTAAGCTTTTTGTTTTTTAATTTATTTACAAGCTTTTAACTTGGAGTCTAACTTTTTTTTTTTTTAAGTACAACATGTTGGGAGGGGATTCGAACTCACAGCCTCTTCATTTGAGGTATATATCAATTACTGCTGAGCTATGCTCGTTTTGGTACTTGTAGCCTAACTAGTCTTATTTTACAAATTAATATGTAGTACCAACAAGTTGGTTCTTCTGTGCACGATTCAAATATGAACCGTTCAGATCCTATATTATATGAACATAAGTCTATTAAAATTATGAGTTGAATCTCAATAAATTATTTACACGTGCCTTTAATTTAGTCACACTATTATTTATGGGTATATACTTTTAACTGTTTTGAGAGGTTGTAGGTTCGAATTTTTACGCTCATATTTTTATTAAAAACTATTATTTATTCTATTTAAATGGATTTAAATCTCTTTAAATAACAATAATGTGATTACATATATATTCATAGTAAAAATAGTACTAACCATCTTGTGCTATGTGTCTTTCTTTTTTCTTTTAATTATAGAATAATGCATTATAAATGGAAAAAGATATAAATCTCAACTCATAATGAAATGTACTTAACCAATTGAAATATGCTCAATTTGATAACGTTGGATTAATTTACTAAATTGTTTTTAAAATTTTATTATATTATTATTATTTTTATTTTGAGTACTCAAAATTTCCTTAATTTTATCAATGATCTTTTCTAGAAGTACAATAATATTCAGGACAAAAATTTTGGTAAGAAACAATTATATGAATGGAGAGATTAAACATGAAAAACAAGTAAGACTATAATAATTGTACAATAAGCTAAGTAGAACACGTTAACCAAAAAAAAAGTAAAAAAAGAAAGAAATTTTGTTTGCAACCTATTGGATTCAAATCTCCAACTTTTTAGTAAAATAATTCATGTCTTAACTAATAAGATGTGTGGAGTAATTTTACAAGTTTTATTTTAGTTATTTATTTATTTGTTTTTTGAGAGAAGGAATTTTACCAGTTGAGTTAACTTTATCCAAACAAATACAAGAAAACAAAACAGTGAAATTACCGAAATACGATGGTAATTTGCGCACTATTTATCTCATGAAATTGTAAAGATAAATCATACGAATTAATAATTTATAATATTATAACAAGCAAAGGCAAAACAAAAAAACAACTCCTCGTCCGTCCTCGAACTCCTCTGCCATCTTCCCTTTCTGCCCGTCCATTCCATATATTTTTGCTCCGATCGGAGGCCCATCACTCTCCAGTTCCTATATTCTCATTTGCCGAGATCTCCTCGCCGGAACCCTCATCGCGATCTCCCTCCGATTCCGAGGTTCCGATTGCTTGTTTTCTCTCCCGTTATCATCTCCCCTTCGTTTCTGTCTCCTCTTTCTGGAATATCGTCAGGCTACTTCCGCCCCATTCATTCTCTAGGTTTTGCACGAAGCATTTGAAGCCCCTATTTCATCTCAGGCAAGTCACTCTCCGTAAATTTCATCTTCAAACCATCTAGCCAATTTCGCGCGTTTGATTTTTAGGAAAAGGGAAAACTAATAAGAAATGACAAATGGGGATGAAGTATGGAAGATTATGGAAATCTTCGTCTTCGCGTGTTTGGCTGTTTGTTTTTTTTTTCCTGGATTTTTAATATCGTTTAATTAGTTAGGCAACTACTCGAGGCACTAGGGGTTTACATAGTTATTTAAAGGTCCGGAGCCGGACTACTCTAGTTTTATATTACTTTGTTATATTTTCGTATCTGTCTTTTGAATTCTTCCTCATCGATTAATTTGTTGTTGTTTTGCACTTGCGTAGTCATAATTACATTTTTTTCATTGCGGTATGAGTTCGTTGGATTACGGAGCATGTTTGAATCGCGACGGTGAGAAAGGTTTTGAACCGTGGTCAATAGAGCAGTAGATTGGACTGATTGTTTTCGCTAGAAATCGGAAGGTAGGAAGTTTTAGGTCGTCTTTTGCAACAATGAATATAAATTTGGCAAAGAGAAGCTTCCTATTTTTTTGAGTTTTGGGGAATGGGATTTTGACGAATCTAGAGCTAAGTGCAAAGGCTTGATTATAAAGAATGGGTTAGTTGCCCTATTTTGCATCTATGTTTGATCACGCCCAATGGGAGAGAGAGAGTTAACGATGATGTTGCACAACTTGAGCCAGTAGGATATAAGCAGATAATTTTCTTATTGGTTTTTGTTGTAAAGCTTGTGAATCCAAAAGAAGAATTATTTAGTGAGGGTAGGTCCTGTAAGCTGAATCTCCTATTCATTGATCTTGGATTCTTAAACCTAATTAACTGAGGTACCCATTATATACTTCATGATTTCGGAGTCAGAGTAGAAAATTGTTCTGAAGCATCAATACATGGTGCATTGAGAAGAAACTGATGGATTAGTTTGGAAAAGCGAAGAATCAATTTGGATATTGATTTACACATTGGAATGTAAATAGAAGGCTAGCACCGAGATGAAAGGACTGATTTCCTGTATCCGTAATTCAATTTAGCTTGTTGATCTGTTCTGATTCCTAATTAGACTATCTTGCATTTGTGGATTCTAGAAAATACATTTTTTTAAATAAAAAAATTAAATGACACCGATGGTGAAATTTCTATGCTGTATCGTTTCCTATTGAGAAAAAAACCCGTGTCAGTTCTCCATCTTAAGGTGGTTCAGAAGCAGTTTGGATTTCTGTTTTTGTGTGTTTATAGATGAGTCCATTGGGCTAGTTGATTGATCTTAACAACTTGGATGGTTTTACTTATGAAATCTGGAAAATAAAAATATACGTGTAAATTTCCATTGGTATCTGTATTTCCTACAATTAATGTTCATGATTATTAGAAAATATATTGATCGCATTTTCCCTCAGGTTGTATTAAAGTTGGTTGAATGACCTTGCTGCAACTGTTCAATCATGACTTCGAGTATGTTGAGTGGAGAAAGAAGGTATTACATTACTTTCCTGCTCTACTACCGCAACATAAGGTGTTGATAGTTAGTTAATTTGGATTCCTGAAAGTTTAGTTCTGGACCGTTCTTTTGCTCTGATGCGTGACAATTATATGCATTTTTAGTAATTAGATTCTGTTTGGGGTTGGGCAAGCATCTGAATTAAGCATGGATGCTAGAGAATGGTGTTTGGAAATCACTTGGATTACCTGCTGACATTGTTTGCTGCAACTTGTATTTTGATGCCTTGAATGAATATGTGAAAATAGCAACAAACTTTTTTCCCCTTTCCCACAATTCTTGAGATCTTTTTTTTTTAAAAAAATTATTTTACTTGTATTTTGATGCGTTGAATGGATATGTGAAAATAGCAACAAACGTTTTTCCCCTTTCCCACAATTCTTGAGATCCATTTTTTAAATTTATTTTAAATTTTTCTTCTCTAAAAGCCGCATGATTATTTTTTACTATAAACAAGGTTGGAGATTTACAGCGAGAGGTTCGATTCAATTTATTTCATTAGCCCCTTTTAGTGATGTACATGCACTCATATATGTTGGATGAGAGGGAATAATATCAATGAAATATTGTAAAGGGAAGGGATGGCTAGGGGTCAAACGCTATCAATGCTAGTGGAACTACGAAAATGTTTTCCAGCTAGCCTGAATAAATAAATAGCGATTTAAAAAAATTTTCTTATTTGTTGTTGAAAGCCCAAATGGAGGCATAAAACCTAATTTGATCCATCTTCCATCAATCCCTCAAACAACACTAAAAAGACACTTATATTCTCTTAAATAATAGTGTAAATAGTCCCAGAACATTTGGGGCCGGTTCTTTGAGATATTTGAAATTGCTTGGACTCGTCATAGAGATTGGGTGTCGATGGTGGATGAAGTCTTGTTGTATTCTCCCTTCCGTGAGAAAGGGAGTTTCCTTTGGCGGGTGGGGTTTTTTGGGATTCTATGGGGCATTTGAGGGGAAAGAAACAATAGAATCTTTAGGGGAGTGGAAAGGGAGTGGGAGTTTGTTTGGGACCTCGTTAGGTTTAATATCTCTTTATGGGGGTCTGTTTCGAATTTATTTTGTAATTATCAACTAGGTCATATTCTTTTGGATTGGAAGCCCTTTCTCTAGGCTGGCCTCCTTTTTCGGGGCTGTGTTTTTGTATGCCCGTATAATTCTGTTTTGTTTTCATTCTTCTAAATGAAAAGTTCGGTCTTATAAAAAAAAATAGTGTAAATAGAATTTCACCTAGAAATCATAACCTATCTTTTGAAAGAAAGGAAAAGGAGCTTTGAACAAGGAACTCTTCAATGAAAGGGAAAGAGACTGGGAGGAGGCTATTTGGTTTAGCTAAGTTCCATTGAACTTAATGTTATTTAGTGTGTTAATGGTCTGAAAAATCTTATCTTTGAATCTTCATTTATTTCTTTGTAGCCAACTATCCTACAGAATGGGCATGATCTTGGTAATACAAAGAGGTTTGCATTCTCCATTTAAATGGAATTATCCTAACATCTACTTGTGACACTTGGCCACTTATTCATTGGCAAGTCAAACAAACACTGAAATAATGCAAAGTGTACCCCACAAAAATATGTGAACTAGCAATGAGGAAGTGAATTACAAAGAGTCTTTGCTTGCTTATGTCTTTGCCTGCTTATTTGGGAAGAATACTCCACTGAAGGCAGGATCCAAGTGGAAGCGTTTCTTCTTGATTGCTCTTTTTGTAGGAAAGTTATTGGTGATTTGGTGTAACAGAATTTGTCATAGAAATGAATATGGGATTAATATTGGATTTTAAAAATATGGTTTTCTTCTGTTGAAAAGCAATAATTATCTGATGTAGCTTAGAACGAATCCTTCAACCATCTTATTGTTTCCACATTGTGGCAGGTGGACATCAGCCAGACGAGGTGGGATGACTGTTTTGGGAAAGGTTGCTGTTCCAAAACCTATAAACTTACCCAGTCAAAGGTATTTGCTTTGTTGATCAATTGTCATTATTGGCATTTGTCATCTAAGGGTTGTCACCACCTCATCTCTATTAGATACGAATATGGTTTCTCTCTGAAATTCTGTGTTCTCCGTCTTATTTCAGGTTAGAAAATCATGGTTTGGATCCAAATGTGGAAATTGTACCCAAGTGAGTATGCAGTTATTTATTTGGTTATTACTCTCTATTTCTGGCTCTTTCACATGCTATTAGTAAGTTTCAGTGAAGTAAATCCATTAAAAACTTTGTGTTTCCTGGTTTATTGTCTGTTGGATTGAATTGTGTTTATTTTCCCACACTTGATAGGGGTACCCTCAGTTGGGGAAATAAATCAGCTTCATCTGCAACAAATGCCTGGGGTTCCTCATCTGTTTCTCCAAATACAGATAGTGCTTCTGGTTCACCTAGCCATCTCTGTGGTCGCCCTTCATCTGGTGGAGGTGGCACTCGTCCATCAACCGCTGGTAGTGACAGGTCTCATGAACCTCATGCTAGTGCATGGGGCCCAAGTTCTAGACCGTCATCTGCCTCTGGGCCTGTGACGTTAAGTCATACATCACTCACATCCTTACGCCCTCACAGTGCAGAAACTAAACCTAGTAGCTCACAATTGTCACGATTTGCAGAGACTTCTGAAGGTCCAGTGGCTTGGAATTCTGCTGTGACTACAGAGAAAGTGGTATCATGCTTGCAAGCTGTATATTTATCTTAATTTTTATTTTGCCTAATTAAGCTTTCCTTTCCAATGAATTCATTTTTTTCCATAAAAAAAAAAATAATAAAAAACTAACTTTTATCAAGATAAATTATAGGTCAATAAAAACCAACTAAAAGCAAAGGCCCAACCAACAAAGGGGGACCAAAACACACTCTTTCAGAAGGTGCTCCGACTGTTGGTAATCAAGAATAAATGATAATTACAATTTTCTTTTTGAAGAATTGACCCTATGAGAGACAGACATTAAATTGTACTGAGCCACACACCTTCTCCCATGACCTATCTAATCATGAGAAAGGCCCCCTATTTCTTTGTTGTTATACCTAAAACGGTAAATAAATCAGCTTGCCTTCATAAGTGACCTTTATCCTGAAAGAGCTCCGAAACGGCTTCCTCCAATATCCCCACTAATGCTCGATCTCTAAATCAGAGCATATGAACATATCTACCAAAGGCTATTCAAATTTTTAGCAATTAATTTACACAAGAAACCTATTGGGGCCAAGAACAAAAGCAAAGGCTCCCTGAATGAAGTGTAAGGTGTCAACCCTCTCAAAGACAACTAGCCAAGAAATAAATCAAAACATCTCTTAGTCTAGTCTGGGGAAGAAAGAGGAAGTTGGGGGAAGAGGAGGAAGAAACAAACTTAAGGTGCTACAAGTTACATGTGAAAATCCGAGAAGCATCAATAGACCCCACAAATGGATCACTTTGACGAAATGAGAGGTTGATTCTTTGAGTAATAGAGAGAAGGGGTGTGGATAAAGGGGAGGGCAAAAGAATAAAGGAGGAGAAATTGTGAGTAGAGTGTACCAATTTGATGCAAGGATCTGCTAAAAGTTGGACAAATAACAACCATCCTCACTTAAAATTCAACTCAAGACAGAGCTTGACAGACACTGTGAAATTGCCTTTCTCATGTTAAATTGGAGTCTCAACTGTTGATGTGAATCCCCATACTTATTCATAATTATCTGACACCTCAAGGCTTGATATTCCAAGGGAAACCACCACAATTTTTTTTTTCACAAGCCTTTCTAATTTCTCCTTACTCGATCCTGGAACTTTGAGGAGGGAAAGAAAATACAACGTAATTTCACTCAACATCGATTGAATCAATGTATTTCTATACTCCCTCAAGAGAAAAAATCTTTTCTCTAAGATGGAAATCTTTTCTGAACCTCAACAACTACTGGATCCTGAAAAGAAGAGTCTTTAAGATTATGATCTAAGGGCATATCCAAAAACAGATTAGGCAACCACACAATTTCACCCTGAAACCTAGAAGCCCAACTCCTCCTAAGCTTAGCCTTAGCTTGTCACAATGAAGTCCCACAATGGATCCCTTTCTGTACTCACTTTGAGCCCCTGAAATAAACTCAAAAGTTTGCAAATATTTGTTAAGTTACCAAAAGACTCTGTTCTTGGATAAAACTTCAAAGAAAATATTGTTGTCAATTAATTGCAAATGAGACAAATTGGTTTAGCTGTAGCATAGCTAAATTTAAAGCATCAGAATGGTGTTCTATGTAAAATCTTTTTGGGAATTATTCTCCTACTCTTATTTGCTGTAATTGGGGTGCTTTCTGTTCCCATTTTTAGTTGTTGTGTTTTGCATTTGTTTCTTTTCACTATTTCGAGAGTTTGTATCGTTGCACATTTATATTCCTTTTCATTATTTCAATGTGAAGGTCGTTTCTTGTTTAAAAAAAAAAAGAGACAAATTGGATGCTACAGAAAGGGGAGCGCTTTTTTGTATAGTTAGTTTTGTTTGGGTGGCTCCTTTTATTAAACTATCTTTATGTATGCCCCTTTGTATTCTTACATTTTTCTCAATGGAAGATTTTCTACCAAAAAAAAAGGAAGAAAAAAAGAAGAATAGAAGAAGAGAAAAAAAAGGACAATTCCCTACCCAAGTTCTCTGCTTTAAAAATGCAATTCCCCCACCAAAGAATCTGGTCTAAGAACTCCAGCCTACATGATCATATGCTTTTTCGGATTATATTTATTACATCACCTTCCTTCTTCTACCTCAATACTCTTCCAGGGCTTCATTGGCCACCAAGTCCTTATCCAAAATTTGTTTGTCTGCCACAAAAGCCCCTTACATTGGGGAGATGTTACTAGGAAACATAGTTCTAATTCTTTTTGCCAATGTTTTGGATAATGTTATAAAAACTGGCGACCAAACTAGTTGGTCTAAAGTTTTTGATTTTATGTGCTTCAGTATTTTTGGGTTGAATTTATTGAAGGAGTAACATGTGGTATTTAGGGTTTAGGGACATGTCTTTACTTAGTGGAGATGTCTTTAATTTTACTTCTCCTGTCTACTTGATGCTAATTTATTTTATATCTACTAATGGCCTAAAAGTATGCTACCCGAAGATGGATTGGGTTGGGATTTGGAGAACTATTTTAGATAGGTGGTTTAGACCTTAGACTAAAGTTACTGTCAACTGCCTTTCCATCTTTAGTTTACTTTCCTTTTGCTAGCTTGGTCTTAAATGGTCTCATATCTTAATTTATATGCATATAGGGACCATTGCCATGTAAGAGTGATGGGTTTTCTTTGACATCTGGAGATTTTCCTACGCTTGGCTCAGAGAAAGAATGTGGAGGAAAGGATGCCGAGTCACAAGGTTCCATGTTTATGTGTTACTTGAACTCAATTTCATTTACCATTAAAGCAGTATATCTTGTATTTGTGAACTTTTTTCTTGGTTGTATATTTCATACTATCAATAACACATTTGTTTTTCAATTAAATAGAAAAAAACCTTAATTAATTTACCTTGAAGCATCCGTTGCTTAGAGTTTGATGCTTTTCTCTAATATCTTTTTGTTAATCAGCCTGATGTCATTTTTGAGTCATGCCATGAATGTGCCAATTGCCGTTTAGATATTCTGTAGCCTTATTGTTGGGGAGGAGTCCATGATATGATATTGGTTGATGTAATGTGGATCTCATATGCCTTTCTTGTTTGCCTTTTTTCGTTACTGAACTTTTAGTGCCACTTTTCGTTTATATTTGAGGTTTTCTGCTTGCAATTCAAACCTTTTCTAGATGTTTCCAGTGAGCAAACTTAAGGATTTAAGAGTGGCCTGTGGCTAGTCCAAGATTCCTTTTTTGTCTGGTTCTTATTATGTCAACAATATAACACCTTATTGTTGGTTATTACTTTTATGTTGATTTGTTAAAGTAGCATATACATCACAAATGTAAGCAGAAGAAGGGGTGCCTCTTGAAAATGACATGAATTTTTCATTTCACAGATAACAGGTCTAATGGAGGAGCTACAGTGAAAGAGAGGACCGGAACTTCTGCAACTGGTGTGTGGTAGTTTTTTTAATCAGGATGGTGCAGTGTTGTGTGCCTCCTGCCAATTTCAGAATTCTATCCTTTTCTTATATAATAGAGCTGTTTACTTCAACCATCTTTTAAATTTCAGATGATCCTAAAAATGCAACTACAAATGTTGCAAGTGTTAATTCCTGGAGAAGTGATAATCTTCCACACAACGATGATGGGTCTAGGCCAAATGTAGAGAAATGGCTGGGACATCCCCAACCTTACCCTGGTGCAAATATTCCTCCCCCACATTATGATGCTTGGCATGGTTCTCCAGTAAACAATCCTCAAGGTGGTGTATGGTATAGAGGTCCTCCTCAAGGAGGTCCTCCGTATAGAACTCCTGTTGCTCCTGGTAGTTTCCCTATGGAACCATTTATGTATTATCCTCCACAGATTCCCCCTGGTGGTCTTCCTAATCCCCAGCCTCCTCATGGAACTGGACCCAGGGGACACCATCCTAAAACTGGAGATATATACAGACCTCCTATGCATGATGCTTTTATTCACCCAGGTGTGTCAATTAGACCTGGATTTTACCCAGGTCCAGTTTCCTACGAGGGATATTACCGTCCTCCAATGGGCTACTGCAATTCAAATGATAGAGATGCTCCGTTTATGGGAATGCCTTCTGGGCCTGCTGGGCCTGCTGTTTACAACAGGTACATGGGCCAAAGTGCCTCTGAGCCTACAAGTTCCCATGGTTTATCCAGTGGATATGGTTCTAGTGGGAAGGCTTTGGTTCCAGAACAAGTAGAATCTGGTCTTCCTTGTGATAATCAAGGACCATACAAAGTTCTTCTGAAGCAGCAGGGCAATTTAAATGGTAAGAACGAAGAAGAAAGTAGGGTAAACTCGACGACTAATCAGTTGATTCTTGAGAAGCCCGACCAACAGAGGCTGTCTCCTTGGGAGAATGACTGGGATCATAAAAAGGAAGCTGATTTGAGGAGCAGAACATTTGGGGTGGAACCTTTTTCTCGGGCTTCTGCCAACCAAGCATCTTCTGAAAATATCAAAGCCAAGTCTCATGGAAGCGCGAGGACCAGTGATAGTTCACTAGAAAAGTCGGATGCTGCTGCTTCTGGTTTCTCTGAAGTTCCCAAATCGCTGGCTACTGCCACGAAAGATTCAAGTCTGATTCAGAAGATAGAGGGATTAAATGCCAAAGCCCGGGCTCCTGATATGCGACATGATGTTGCATCTATTTCCAGCAGGGAGGAGCCAAATGAGTTTCAATCAAATGATAAGCAATCCGATCATTTTGTTGCTTATGAAGCTGGTGCAAGTACTGTTTTTCCTGAAAATAGGAATTTTAATGAAGTAAGAGACCCTGCCTCCAGTGAATTGAGCATTTCCACTGGAGATGGGAACGTTAAATTACACAGTGGAGCGTCCATCAACAGGTTTGTCTAATTCCTGCTTGATTAAAATTGTCGAAGGTGTTGAGAATATGTAATATTTCTTCAAATGTGCAGGAGGCCTAATCGTGGAATGCATGGGAGAAATGATCATCATGGTCGAGGAAAGGTCCATACACAGGAGGTCGATGGGTGGCATAAAAGACCTCTGTTGGAATTCCCAGGAATGATGGCAACTTCCAACCAAGAAAATCCTGTTCTTGCAAGAGACCACAATGGTTTAGGGGTTATTGATAAGGCTGAGTTGTTTTCTTCAGATAGCCATGGAGATGTGGCTGCCCCATCTATAGGTGATTCAAAAGATAGTCAAGCTCAGGTATATGTTTGATTTATGTGGTTGCTGGTTCTTTTGTCTACATTTTTTTTCTTATAAAAATTGTTCTATTTTGTTTCAATTAGCGTACAAAGATGAGAGAACTAGCAAAGCAACGCACCAAACAACTGCAGGAGGAAGAGGAGGAAAGGACAAGAAAACAGAGGGCTAGGGCCTTGGCAAAACTTGAAGAGTTGAACAGGCGTGCAGTTGCAGGGGAGGGGCCAGCTCAGTGGCCTGAAAATACTTCTAATGATGCCATAAGAAGTAGGATAGAAGAACCTCGAAATTTAGGTAACCCAAGAACAGTTGGTACTATATCTGGAGAGCATACCTCAGCTATAGTTTCTGATCCACACGTGGTTGCTAACAATAGTGAGTCAACTATTGGCACGAATAAAAATTCTCCCATTGTATCAGGAGATACAACATTGAAGAAACCAAGTGGTGGCAATAACGAACAGGTTGTGGCACATAATCAATTGAGATCTTTGGAGCAGGAGGTGAATATTTCTGATGTCGCTCAAAATAAGAATGCTTCGGAGGTACATGGGGGTGGTGCATCCTTGAAGCATAAGCGTGCAGGAAATAAACAAAAACCAAATATCCCATCTGAAAAGACCGAAAAGCTTTCCCAGTTAATTAAGGAATCAAAAGGTCAGACTGTTGCTGCTGACGTTCATACAGTTGTAGAGGAGTCGAGCAATTTCATTACTGATCCTGTTGCTGAATCTTCCACGCTTACAAGAAAGAAAAATAACAAGAGTGGGAAGAACAAACATAAAGTGGAAGAGGCCTCGACATCTACATTACCACCTCAAATTTCAAAAGCACCTCAAGTTTCAAAAGAAGTGAATCTTACAACGGAACATGATAAACTAAAGGCTTCTCAGCCTGTAATGGATCCACCTTCAGATCCACTACCATCATCAATTATCAGAGATGAAAATCAGCTCAGAGAGCAGTTACCTCTGTTGCCAGTTGTTGAGACTCTTGGCAAAGGTAATGGTCAGTGGAAGTCTCAGCATTCTCGCAGGATGCCAAGAAATTCACAAAATAGAGCAGGAGAAAAAATCCACGGCAGTGATTCTGTTATCTGGGCCCCTGTGCGGTCTCTCAACAAATGTGAGGCTCCCGATGAAGCTGCTCAGAAGAATGAAGCTGAGGCTGTTGCTTCATCTGTAAAGATTGACAATCAAGTGCAAAATATCCCAAAAAATAAGCGAGCTGAAAGGGAGATATATGTACCGAAGCCTGTGGCCAAAGAAATGGCACAGCAAGGAACCATTCATCAAGATATTTTTCCCATGAACCAGGCACCAGATGATAACAAGGCAGACTCTAGTTCTCAAAGTTCTGATAATACTCGGTCTACTGCTGCTGTTTCTGGCAATGTGGGATTTTCCACAGATCACAGAAATGGGGATGGTAGGCACCATAAACAAAGCAAGGCTCATGCATCATGGCGGCAACGGGGAGCAACGGAATCAATAAATGGGCAAGGCTTACAAGATCAATCATCTTATGTTCCAAATGCTGGTAGTAATTTTCAAAAGTTAAGTGATTATCAAGTACCTGAGAAGGCTGCCGGAAGCTCCACCAATGAATTCACGAGTTATGTTGATGAGTGGGATCCACCTGATGGGTGGAATGATCCCAACTACTCGGCATCTATTCCACCTGTCCCTGTAGCTGTGGGAAGAGACCAGGGAGTGACAGGCAGGGGAAAGCGATCCCAATTTAAGGGGCATAAGGGTGTAGGGAACAATTATGATCTGAATGAAAAAAAAATTAGAAGTGTAGACAACGAAAAAATTTCTACAGAATCTTCAGTGCCTGAGGCAGATCAAAAAGATGTAACTACTGCTGCTAAAGAAAACCGGGGTGTTGGGGAGCGATCAACATCTCATTGGCAACCCAAATCACGGATGGTTCAACCCTACAATCAACAAAGTAGCAAGCATAGTGGTGATCAAAATGTTGATGCTGAAGCTGCACAGACTAATAAAATGGGATCTAGGCTCTCTTCATATGGCACAAAGATGAGTGATGACGAGGCCCATAATCAGCATGATTCTTCTATTGGTGCAAGGACCATCATAGAAGAGGGATCAAATGTTGGTCATCATGGGGCCAAGGTAGAGAAGAAGATTTCTTCTAGGAAGGAGCGTCCTTACTCCCCAAACCAAGGCCCTATTCATTCAGTTGAGGTTGCCCCAGCAAACACAGATGTCAGACACGAGCAACAAGTGCCTTCATTTTACCATAAAGGCGGCGATAACAACAACCGCTTTGGAAGAGGATTGGAATCTCGTAGGGAAAGGAATTCCTCTCAACATCATAAGCAAAATTATCATCCACCTACTAATAGAGACAGGCAAAGACAAAATTTGCAGTACGAGTACCAACCAGTTGGGCCACACAATGGTAAACCAAACATGGATAGACCGAAGGATGCCCCTCAGCATTCGGGCTCAAGGTACGTGGAGAGGGGCCAAGGTCACTCCAGACGAGATGGTGGGAACTCTTACAAGCAACAAAGTGGACCTGTTTGATTAGATACCTGTCATATTTAGCATAATTTGGCGATTCCAAATACATTTTCTTTGTTCGACCCCGCCGCGCCCCTCCGGTTTATGGATCAGGTACTTGAGAAATATTAGTTTTCCAATTCGTTTTATGGATTTTCTTTTGGCAAAGTCTAATATTTTCTTAAGCTGAACTGCTGAAGGTGTGGAACTGCATTGAGCACAGGCAGGGTAGTAGGAGCCAGATTTGATGGTGCAGGAGGAAACCGTTTGGAGTTGGGGTGGAGGAGGTGCTCAGACTCTGTTTATTTTGTAGGTTATTCTGATATGAAATGAACCAGTTTAATTTGTGCTCACAAGTTGCATGTTGGGAATGGACCCTCACATAATTGTTTTTTCTTTTCCTTCTTCCCCCTCTCCCCCACTCCCCTTTAGCCGTGTATGTATGACATTTCTTTATTTCCTTCACTTGTGGAACAACGACAGAGGGAATGAATTAGAGAAGCATTCTGATTCTTCGCCACTATCTAATCTATCTTTTCAAGTCTGCCCAAAAAGGGCCTCTCTCCCTCAAAAATGATCTGGGAAATTGTCTACGGAATGAAGATTCGAATCTGCTATTGATTCTTTGTGTCACTTAACCTTAGTCTGTTCTATACTTTGTTTTTAAAATATCAATTAGTTTTGTTTGTAGTGATTTCTCATTTGAAAATCAATCAGGAATTGACTAAAAAAGGTAGAATAATAGTAGATGAATGATTTACTGTGATTAACTATTGGATTACATTTTATCAAAAAGAAAAGAAACTGACTGCATAATTGTTCAAATTTTTTATAACAAATTCTCCAAAGTCACTTAAGACATCTCAAAAGAATTTATGAACTATTTGAGGACAATGCTATTGAAAGTGAATCCATGATTTTAGAATGATTTCAAGATCATTCCAGATTTAAAAACTAAACTAAATTCCAGGCTCCAGTCAACTTGAGACCATAGTTGAATTGGTTAATCGAATTCCAGTTATTTATTATCCATTATCGATATTGCACTCACTATATCCATCTTCAGAATATATTCTTTTTTTTTTCTATTTTATAGCACTACTCGTTGAATAATCAGTCGTTCCTTTTTATAAACAACAAAAAATAATAAAAGTTCGTAACTTTGTAAACGACAATCGGTGGTTTCTGCACCTCAAATTTTCATGGTTACATATCATTCACATTCAGCAGATCGCTTCGGTTGAACCAGAAGCTTTGTGGAGGTCGTCATCTTCATCCACTTTCAGAATCAGAATGACAATTAATGGAGGTCTCTATCCATAAGATGACCTGAATTCACAATCCACACCTTCCTCTGTCTCCTCTGTCCACTGGGATCTACAGTGGACGGGGGCTACTTTCTTCAATTCTATCCACTATCCACGAGCTCATGGATTCCACTCTACTGGTAGCTTCGGATTCTTCTACTTTTCTATGATTCCCTACTTTCTGCATTCTTAGTTACTTTATGTGGTTCTTTTTCTTTTTGTGCATTCTTTTTTGGTGCAGAAAATTGTGATAACTTCTTACATTTTAGGTTCCTATTCCATGGGTCGTCGATGGTTTTTGGTTATTGGTAGCTTCAGCTGCAGCTGACGAGGGATTTTTTTTACTTGGTTACCAATATTCTGTCAAATTTTCAACGGAGAAACCCCATTGATGTAGGTCATGAGAAAATTAAAGAGAAGAAGAGTGTGAGAGAACTTGGAGCGCGATTCACAAATCTTTTTGTTAAATTCTTGCTTTTCTCATCAATTTAGACTGGAGGTCTTTTCTTTTAATGCCCTATGGCCTATAGGCTGTTTTTGTTTGGCTTGGTAATACAAAGTTAGTTTAACACAAGGCCCAACTTAATAGGTTATTAATCGTTATACTTTATTGAATAATATTGTTTTGATAAACTTCTATTAAGTTCGGCCTTGTGTATTGAATGATTTGACATTTGAGGTGGGTGGATTCTATGTCGTTGGTTACTCACAAACTGCAGGTATCTTAAAGCATCTTTGACCAGTCTCCAAATTTCATCCAATGCCACAATGCCTGGACCTGGTTTCACCACGATACATACCACGAATAATACTTTTGGAGAGGATCTGTGTAACATAAGAACATAATGCATACAACTCAATTTTGTGACACTAGGCATTGATGCGTATAATGTTGATTAATACTTAACAAATGAACTCATATTCTGTTTTCTTCAACATGATTAAGATTTATCTCAATGCTGTATGCATTCTTTTTATTTGCGCCGCCGAGAGGTCATGGTGGACCTGAACACCCCCCAACTCCAATAACTTGGCTGCGGCTTGAAAATTTTATATGGTTAACCTGACATCTCATTCTTCTACCATGAAAGGGCCTTGAAGGCATAACATATTATGATCACCGTTGTTGTGCTGGTGAACTTGTGCAGGAATCTTTGGGATAGATTACATGCGAGTTATCCCTAAAGTTTCTATATTGTGCATTTTTCTCTAAATACCGTGGAAAACTTTACCATGTCATCCATTTCAACTTTCCTTTAAGTTTTTACAGGATTCTTGTGAAGTTTTAAAATGTTTTTCTCTTGTGTTTCAAGGGTCCCATTACGACATCGTTGAGTATTTTTCCATGGAGCCAGGGAATGAAGTTGAAGCAACATGAAGAGACTTCAAATTTGTTTCTGAAAGCTGATAGGTGTATGCAGTTAAAGCAAAAGATCCGGTTAAGGTCAGTGCCCTTTATTTATGGCATGAAATAGTTTAAATCGTGACGTCCAGACGGGTTTTCAAAAGAACTCTGTCTCACTTTAAACCTTGTTCTTTCACTTTGCGCTTGAAGAGCTCCTGTACATGCAGCAGAGATTTTGTGTCCACACAAATGGGCATGTACATGGAAGTCCCTTGACTAAATGAACTCAGAGATCTTTATTACAGTTCAGGGACTTCATCCAGATGCGGATCAAAATTTAAGCTTATGAGAAGAATATCAGCCTTCAAAAGCAGTGTGCCAAATGGTGAATCAGGAGATGAAGAAATTTTTTTTGGAGTTCCAAAGGACACTAAAGAGGATGGTGATGTTTCTTTGAACGCAGATAACATTCGGCTATCTTATACATCTGGAATAGTTAATGGGATTGCACCACCCCCTTCTATTAATGAAGTATTCAGGAAATGCCTGAAAATGTTGCATACTGGACAACCAAGTGAAGAAGTGGATGGGATTTTGGGAGGGATGTCATTGAGGGAATCATCAGCAACTCCACAAGAGTCGCATGTAGAAGCAGTTTGGTTCTACCTTCTCAACCTGGATCCGATGATTAAAATTCCTCTGCTGATGTTGTAAGTACTAAACTCTCTGCGTATTACTCTCTCCTTTCTTTTCCTCACAAGAACTCTCTCTCTCTGGTCTTCATCATAGAATATATCTTACCATGCCCTAGGGCAGCCCAGTTGACGAGGGCTCGGGGTCTCTTCATACTGGCTTTAGAAGTTTCATGTTCGAACCTTCTGGTCAGCTTAATACCAATAATACCAAAAATCCTTTATGTCTCCCACTCTCAGGTTCGGACCTTAGGACGGGCGTGGGTGCCCCAAGGTATAGGGGAGCAAAGCTCCGACTCCCTGTTATAAAAATAAAAATAAAAATTAAATTAAATTAAAAAAAAAAACCTACCATATAGATAGTAGTTATCTTACTGTATGAACCAATGCTGCAAATTATAGAAGTTTGTTCTTTCTAATTGTTCTTTGTAATCTGCAGCATTCCTTTGTATCTGACAATCAAAATCTTTTATGGAGCTCAAGTTTCAAAAGAACTGATGCCTTTATGGGTATTTGGGCCATTCATTGTAGCTTTCTACATAAAGATGTTTCACTGGTTGTGTGATCTCTCTATCTTGAGCTTCAAGCAAACTGCTACTTTGATGAAAAACTTGCCCTGTTATTACGAGGTAGTCTGTGGATATGTTTCCCAAGGGAGGATACTTAAAGAGGAGGTACAAGCTCGGGTTTGGCGACCTGTAGTGAACATTAGGAGCCTCCATTACAAAGAGTTGTCAAGAAGAAAGTTCATTTTTATGCAAGAATGGATTATGGAGAGGTACCTCGATTTTATAGAATCTGTGTGGCCATATTATTACAGAGCAATCAGGTTCCTAAAGAGAGCTAATCTCGTTTAGATGTAATTTGATGGAAAACCGTCATTTAAAGGGAACCGGAGTTTGCTAAGCTAAGATCTTCAGAGGTGGACGTTTTTAAAACCAATCAACCACTCGTCTTTTCGTGCCGACTTCGTCCTTCAGCTTGAGGTAGTTAATGTAATCAGAGCTGTTAATTTCTGTGATTCTTGCAAGGCTGCATCTTTAGTTCCAAATTTCTCAAAGAAATCTCTGTTTGTATCAATTTCATAACCATTTTTGGCAGGCGTTCTGTAGTCTTATGATGAGATGGAGGCATCCTCAATTCATAAATGGGGTTTAGATTAGTTCATTTTTGTTCTCCTCTCTAATAGGTTTCTAGGAATTTTTGAGCCGCATGCTCCATAAATCTAATTTGACTCTCCTTGAAAGTTGAAACTTTGATTCTGTCTCATAATCCTTAGCGTGCTATCATCTGCACGAATTTAGAAATTTATAATTTCATTAAATGAATATTGATTTACAAGAATTCTGCACACGAATCTTATCTGTTGACTGATTTATTAATTTTAGAAACCTTTGTCCATAGAGTGGATGGATGATTTACCATGCTGGTCATGTTGGTAATATATCCATACTGCCATTTATAATTAAAAACTTGAATGTATTAAAGGTAAGAATATTATCATAGATTGAAAAAAAGAATATATATATATATATATATATATATATATATATATATTTGAATGGGGAGTCGGAGCTTTGCTTCTTTATACCTAGGCACCCGCGTCTGACTAGGAGACATCAATGATTTTTTATGTTAAACTCACCAGAAAATTCAAACTTGATACTCCTAAATCAGTATGATCAAAAGATTCCAAATCTTTGCTAGTTGAATCTTTTAACTCAAATGAAATTTGAAAATTTCAAATTAAAATAGTCATATTATATAGTTCAAACTATAGATCAACTTGGACATCTTCTCATTAGTTTTTTTTAGTACATCAATAATGAGTGAGATTTAAACCTTTGATCTTGTAGAATATTACTTAATGTTTTAACTAGGTTAGTTATCTTCAACTTATCAATACATCCGGTAATTAAGTACAAGTTATCGCATATAGATGCAAGTTATCGCATATAGATGCAAGTCTCGTTCTCTTATTTGTAATGTAATAATTTGTTTTGGTAAAAGATTATTTTATCCTCCTACTTAGTAAGTCAATTTTAATCTTAATTTTTTATTTCATCAGATTAAACCTTGAATTCCATTAAGTGCAGTAATCAATACCTCTCCAAAACTATATCAGAAAATTACCTATAAATCAACGAAATATCATTCAAATTCAATTAAACTTTCAAAATCATGTGATTGAAAACTAATGCCACAAAAATAGTGAGTTTTAAACTGTACTTTTTTTTAGTTCAACAATAATGGGTGTGGGTCTAATCAACGTTGTAATATGTGATTTATTGAAATGTAAATTTTAAAGGAATGAAATAAAAAAATTTAAGCTAAAAATGATTAGATAATAAAAATAGATAATAATATTGTCACGTATACTCGAAGAAGTTCCATTTCAAGTCAATTTAGTATAGATCAATTAGTTAAGGATAGAAGGTCAAAACTTCCGTATATATTACATTTTTATCTATAATAATAATATGTAGATTCCATGTTTCAAAATAATAATAATAATAATAATATTATTATTATTATTATGTAGATTTCCATTAGTACTAGGTGGATTCTATATGTTACTATTAAACACCATGATAAGTGATATTCACTGGACACCCTTTGACTAAAAGCTTCGACGGCCGGCCGTCCAGAGATCAAAACCTTGCCTTGATTAACACATTTATATTAAAATTATTCCTTGTTGAACTGAAGAAGAAAAAGAAAACTATTCCAATTAGTTCTGATATTAAATGTTAAAACAACACATAATTAACCAAAGAAAAGGTGGATAGGCATGTTCATCATGAATCACGTGTTCGGCATGGCTTAAAAAAATCGCACATCAGTACCTCAATACATCCAAGAATCAATCTAAATGCAAGAAAGTTGGACGTTTTTTTTTAAATATTTGTAAATAAACAATTTTGTCTTCACTACCGTTGAATATACTAAGAGAAAGAAACACAAAAATAAAGATTTTAAAAAAAAATTGAATGATTGAGTTCTAAAATTTGGTCCTTGTCTTGTCAATGGGTCAAGTTTTTTTTAAAAAAGTAATTCTTGACTTATTCTGTATAAATAAAATAGTAAAATGTAAATTTCGTATCATTCAAAGAAAACAAAGTGAATTTTTTACTTGGAAAGAAAAGAAAAAGGAAAATTATAAGAAATTTATCCACGCGACACGAGACGAGGCGAAGGCGAATCAGTCCTCTCGGCGATAGGCGACGAGAGATGGAAATTAGAGTTTGGAAAATTGAAAATACAAATTTTTTTATTATTAAATTTCACCCTGTCCAGTGTCCCTGACCCGCCGCTTGAGGCTACCAATAGACACTACCAAGGACAAGGAGGCGGCGGCTGCGGCTCCGCTCTGTTCCTATTTTCTCCTTAACCCACCCTCTGAAAATCGTCGAATTCCTTCTCTGCTCAAGAATTTTCCTCATGGGTATTCATCAAATGTACTTCAAATTCAATTGCCTCGCAAATGGATTGGTAGACTCGGTACTGGACTTGGCTGCTTAACCTTTTTTCTCTTTCTTGGACATGTCTGTCAAATTCGCTTCTTTTTCTTGCTCGCTTCCTTCTCTTCCTTCACCTTCTGACACCCGGAGAAGCTTACAGGTGATTTTCGGTCTTGCTCATTTGTTAATGCTTTCTCTGTAAACTGATGTTTCAACATTGTTCTTGTGAATGAGAACCCTCGTTTCTTTGTTTTAATTTTATTGTTTTCTTTCTCTCATGGGCGTGGAGTGAGAGAAGTAGTTGCTGCTGTGGTTTTAAATGTATTTCGAAGCAGACACAAATTAGGCTTAGAAAGCCATGGTAAATTTAATAGCACAGTAAGCAAACATAAGCTAGGTTTAGGATTTTGCTCAGGCGTGCTCTGGTGTTATCTTTATCAAGAATCTAGAATGGCTTGGGTTCCAAACCTTTTGATATGCGGTCTTGCTATTCTTTGTTTGCATTCGAAGGTCTTGTGCCTGTGTTATCGAGTCACTTTATTTGGAAAAGAGGTCGGTATACGGTGTGAATGGTTGAGTTGATGACTTTGCTTTGATCTCTTCGACTAAACTTGAAGGAGACTTCAATCATTCAACTTTAGCTGACAGCCATCCGGATATGATATCTTTTTTGAGGATCTTGTTATCTCTAACCTTTTACTTTGACTTCTACGACTAGTGAGGGGATTCCGGTTTGAAAATGTTATGATATTGAAATTGTTGTTGTCACTTTATGCGCTATATGAACTGTTCAATTTTTTTCTTAAATATATTATTTGATTTGATGGGCTCTGTGTTTTTGTTTTGGTTTTCAGCTGAGTTTGTCACAAGGATTATATGGTAGCCAGCAACATAATTTCCAGAGGCTAACATTTGCTAAAGGTAGGTTTTCCTTATATTTTCTTGTATTTATAAATTCCTATTATAACATGCAATTAAAGCTTTATTCTGACCCTCAGGTTGTTTCCTTATATACACAATGGCTATAAAATGGGCCATCTGGTTTCTATTTTCTAGACTTCTCATAGCCACCACCATATCTATTATTAGTTATCTGTTCACACTGTGGGTTACCTGGTGAGATATGCCTATTGTGATATATTTCCCCAGACTGTCTATTTTGATCAAGTCCAATGCTTTTGATGTTTTTTCCTACTCCTAAATGATATGTTTCTTGGTTTGCTTTTGGAATTGTGGATAGTTGAATCAATCAAGTTAGTGCATGGATCGCTGAAGTCTTGGAGAGGATTCCCAAAGAGGCAAAATGTTCTCTCTGCTATTTCAGAGGACCAGTCGACTCTATGCAGCGAGTTAGTTGATCCAGAGCAAGTAAATCAGCATCCCACTGATGAAGATATCTCTCTTGAGAACAATTCCTTTTTATATTATGAGGGTACTGGTGGGAAACCCGGGTTTATCTCATTTTACAACCATTCTTATAAAGAAGGAAATCGGGTTCCTTTGTCTAGCACACAAAGAAATGAATACAATTTCTTATGGTTTGTTGGTCCTGCTGTCCTCGTAGCCTCTTTCATTTTCCCCTCTCTTTATCTGCGGAAAATACTTTCAAATATTTTTGAGGACTCTCTGCTGACAGGTCGGTACACTTTCTTTTATCCATAGTCTCTTTACTATGTTAGTTTATTTATGTATACTAAGTAATATTTCCTGTGTGTGAACATGCTCCTTATCAGCAAAGCCAATACAGGCCAAAGGAGACATTTTAGATGGACCATCTAATATGGCTCTTTTTTGTGTTTATGTACAAAAGCAATGGAGTTAAGATGTTTTCAAATTCATTCATTCTTCCAGAATATTCAGGGCAATGGAGATTGTAGTAGGCACTACTCTTAGATCTTAAAGGAGTTTTGTGATTTCTTAAAAAGTTTCATGCTCTGTTAAATATGAAATTTATTTGCTCATGCTAAATATTTATTCGATGAAACTTTGTTTCTGTTGGAATTTTACTTGGCGTTTGAGATCCTCCATTGTAAACAAACTATCTTCTGATTGCAGACTTCCTTATATTGTTCTTCACGGAAGCACTGTTCTATTGTGGTGTTGCGGTGTTTCTTTTCTTAATAGACTGTTCAAGGAGGCCTACTGAACCCGATACTGTGAAAAACTATTATGAAACCCTGTCTAATCAATTTGGACAGAGGATCTCTTCTGTAGCCACCTTAGTACTCAGTTTAATAATACCTATGGTCACTATGGGATTAGTGTGGCCATGGACCGGCCCTGCGGCATCTGCAACTCTTGCACCTTACCTTGTTGGCATTGTTGTCCAATTTGCATTTGAACAGTATGCACGGCGCAAGAAATCGCCTTCATGGCCTGTAATTCCAGTTGTCTTTCAAGTAAGAACATTCGTATCTCATCATTAGTTACTGTATACGAAAATTTGTATTAGTTTATCATTACCAGTGATTATATATAATTTATAATTCCTTTTGTTAATCTTATTCATCCAATATCCTTGCGATTGAATTTAAGAGATCTTGTTAAACAGGTTTATAGATTGCATCAACTCAATAGAGCAGCTCAACTGGTGACAGCACTATCATTTACCATAAAAGGAGCTGAAATGACCCCACACAACTTGGCAATAAACAGCTCTCTAGGTACTCTGTTGAATGTTCTTCAAGGTCTCGGGATAATATGCATTTGGTCTCTCTCCAGCTTTCTTATGAGGTATTTCCCGTCAAATGCTACGACGATGCAATGAATGCTATGATGATTAGTGAGTTCAAAAGGACCAAACTGCAGTGAACATAATAAATTGTGGACCTGATTTTCTGTGCTCGTTCTTCTGCTACACCGCTGTCGATGAATTGAATGTCCATTGAAACATATTGCTCTGTGACTGCAAGTTGAAATGCTAATGTGGGAACTTGTGGATGATGATGATATGATAAAGAGAGAATGAAAGATTGAAGAAGATGGTGAATGTTCCTGTGCTTTTTATACTGTTTCTTTTCCTTTGAACGAACAGGCTTCTTATGGTTTGCAGAAAGAAGAAAATTTTTAGTACCCCCTTCTCTTCTTCATTCAGACCCCGTTTGGAACAATTCACAACGCTTCATATTTGTGAAATCGTGTTAGGAACTTCATTTTGGATGTGAGGATGGAATGTGAGCGTATTGTTGTGTTTCATGAAAAGTAACGGTCTATGTTCTTTATATAGAGTTTAACATGTGAGAATGAGAATTCGAAATTCCGACTTACCTTTTGGTTGAAGATATATGCTTTAGCTCATGTTGATAAGTATGGTTTGTGTTACTTGTAAGTGGAGCAACTGTAAAGTCAATCTGTCATGGCCATATAGTATTTCTGTTGCTGTTATTATACTATCATATAAGTTAGTTTGTAGGGTACAGGAATTATATTCTCCTAAACTACTTTTCTTCATTTTGTTCGTTTCTAACTAGATTTGAATCGTATATTTTGTTTTATATATGCTTGGAATCAATTCCATCAAAATTCTTCAGCAAATTTTGTTGGAGAATGAGCCTTCTGTGGTCTAGGGTTAACATTATTATACTGGATTTTTGTGCCTTTTCTGGAGATTCTAGTATCAGGTTTTTAGGTTCACAAAATCAAAGTTTTGTCCAACAATTTGTTTATTTAAATGGAGAATATGTTAAGTTCATGAAGAAAAAAAAATCATTAAAAAAAATCATAATAGTTATTGAGAAAAATAGTGAAATTGACAATTCCCAACTATATTATATCTTTTGAAATTATTTATCTTTTATTAGTACAAATTATTTTTCTATTTACTATTTTAATCATTGATTTTTATGAAATTTAATTGATTTATATCAATTTTTAAACTTGAATTTCCTCACATTTAAATGTTTAATTTGTGTTCTAAAAAAATAATAAAATAACTTGCAACCCTCGTGACAGTAATATTGTATTCTAAAAAGGAAAACTTTGCACTACAAATTATTTTGGATTTGTGGTTAATATTTATTATTTGTTCAACATCTAAATACAATTTTAATACTTTATTATTTTTTTAGATAACAATTTTAGTATTTATACTTTCAACTTTAGTTTTTTTAGTATAATATGTTAGGGGTAGAAGATCGAATTCACAACTTGATTGGAAATATATGTCAATTACTACTGAACTATGCTCGCTTTGAATTCAACTTTAGTTCTATACTTTTAAATTATTCATTTTGATTTTCAGATTATCAACTTTTGTTCATTTTAATCCATATACAAAACATCTTTAAAAATACAATCATTTTAATCACCATTTTCAATCATGATTTTATAATATCGTATTAAAATTGTGATTAAAAAATAAATAAATCAAAAGGATTATTTTCATAATGTATCAAGATTTAAAATAGACAAAACTTAAAATTACAGGGATTAAATTAGACCTTCTAAATGCATAGGAGTAAAAAATGAGTAAAAGTTGTAAGCAGAGAAACCAAAATTATCCTGAACGATTTGGAAAAATGATGTAAAATATGGAAGAGAAACAAAAATCCCTCTCTATAAACGTTCTACAAAAATCGTTTCCTAAGATGCGATTTAACGTATATTTAAAATTAAATCAGTTATTTATTTATTTATTTATTTAAAAAAAAAGGCCGCAAAAGACCAAAGGAGATGAGGAATTGAACTACCACCAACCAACGAACCGTAACAATTCAATGTAAGAAGGAAGACCAAATACGTTATGAGATTGGAGCAAAAGCCCCAATGAACTGGACTAGCCTTCCAAAACAAAAAAGCTTGTTCCACACTCCGCAGAGTAAAAGATCCAATCCAAAAGCCTCTTTCAGGAAACAGAATCCGAAGTTCAAAAACGAAACTAATGATTGGAATGTAAAAGATGTATGCTGAAAAATCTGAAAGAGGAGAACAAAAAAGCTTCGTAAAGCTCTTCCAGAAGCAGCAAACAAAGCAGAGATCATATCAACTACTTTATTAGATCTGTCGATCTGTGCAAAATATGGCCGCCATGTCCACCTTCAAATGTCGCACGCGGATGGAAGTTTTTTGCACGAACAAAAAAATCACCATAAAAAAGAAGAGAAAAAAAAACAAAAGAACAGTCGATCAATCAATCTTAACTGAAGCGAGCTCTAAAAGTCTATCATATACAAGAATGGAAGCGAAAGCGGCGAGGAAAACTAGTTTACACAGATGGCTGAGGAATAAGAACAAGTTTGTGGAGTTTATATAGTGTGAGAGGTGAGGCATTATTGCATTCTAGGGCAAAACATTGGTTTGCTCTGGTAAGGTTTCGGGCAGGTTGCTGCTTCCGAAGATGGGTCATCGCTGAGGCTGCCCCTGCCCGGCCATGTGAATGGTTATGGTGTGACTGAGCAACTTGCCAACTTGCATTTTCTTCTTTTGTTTTTTATATATTTAAATATTTGCTTTGCGTGGGAGAGATTGGACATCCAATCCTTTCCAAACTCATCAACTCCTTCCAAATTTAACTCCTCGATCCGACCGTCCATCGCGGGAATTACCCAAATCAACGATCACCGTTTTCTTTTTATTTATTCGGTTTTAAATACTCCATTTCTAACTAAATAGATTTTTTACTCTAATTTTAAAAAGTTTCAATTTAATTATTTCAATTTTTACATTTTTCAATATCGGTGAATTTTTAAACTAGTTGATTATAAACTTATATGACATGATAACTTAAATTGGTTGATACAAATTTAGAAGATAAATTTGGTTATCTAAAAGACGAAGAGTCGAAATTCTTACAAACTTCTTAGAAATTTGAAGAAGTTAGTTATAAACTCTCTTCTGTTGAGTATCATGTCATATAAATTTATCCTAAATCAATTTTACTATTATGCTTGTAAAAATACAATAAAGATATAATTGAAAAATATTAAAACATAATGTATTACGCTAAAGCTTTTTAAACATCGAGTACTAAAAAATATATTTAACCTTTAAACTTTGTCATGAAACAACTTGATGGTATCCATCACCCAATTTACTAATATATCTTTTTGTATCTCACCACAATATTAATTAATTTTAAAAATCCAAAATTGACTACTTCCGAGGCTACATTTTAAATTCCTTGGTCTAATTAGACTTTCCAAAGTGAAAAATATTAAAGCCCCAAAATCCTCCATTATTGAAAAAATTCGAAAACCTCATTCCTCCAACTTTTCTTCTTCTTCAATCGTTCTGTTTCCGTCCATTCCTTCGTCTACGGCCACCGTCTACATTCCTTCGTCTCCGGCCGCCGTCTACGTTCCTTCGTCTCCGGCCGCCCATCCATTGTTTCCGTTTGTTTATCCTGAGGTTTCTTTTTTGTCGTCGGCCGCCCGTCCATTGTTTCCGTCTGTTTATCCCGAGATTTTTTTTTTGTCATCGGCCGCCCGTCGATCATTCCAGCCCTCCGTTTATCCTGGCCATTGTCTAGTGCAGGAAAGTTTGTATGTTATTTACTTTGTTTGTTAATTGTAGAGGGATACAGTCGTATATACTTTATCTCCATATAAGTGTATGTTATAATTGCTATAATTTATATCACCATTGTTAAGTGTATAGCCGAATATAGTTTATATTTCCATATAACTTAAAAAGTAGTCGGATATAGTTTTTATATATTATATAAAAGTGTATGTTATAATGGCTATATTGTTGAAATTTGGCAAAAAAAAACGATAATAAAATGAAAAAATATTTGTAATAAATTTCACTCTTTAGTAGAATATATTAAGAAGTAAATTAGGTAATTATGAGAATAATTGATTTAAATCCCACAATAATTTAATGTTTACAAAATGAAATTTGGAATATTAATCTTTCGCATTTAAATAAAAGACAAATTATAATAGCAAATTTAATATTTAAAAAAGTTTTAAATTCAGACATCTAAGACCGTAAAATTTATAAATATTAGATCATTTGTGAAAATAAGTTTGCAAAATAAGACTGTCTGCGTGATGGAGAGCCAATACGGTTAAAGACGGCCCATGCATAATGGGCTGTCTGCATCAGGCCCAAATCCCATTCAAATTGACCAAGCCGAAAGAGGAGAGAATCTTATGACAGCCCATCAGGTCCAAAGCCCATTTAAATTGACCAAGCCGAAAGAGGAGAGAATCTTAATCATATGTTTTTCTCTTGAATTCAAATATTTTGATCGAGATTATATATATACCAAGACACGTTTGGAACAACAGGGTGGCATTTCTATCCATTTCTATAGAACAAGGGTGGAAGCTCGCTGAATAGTGCTCATCAATGCTGCTCATCAATAATTAGCACTCCTTCTGTGTCACATACCCCAAATTGTTATACCCAAAAAAAAAAAAAAACTAATTGAACTATATTCTAATCAACTAATAAGTATTTCTTTTAACTTAGAAGCATGATAAATAAATTCAAACCAATTAATTAACAAAAAATATAAATATATAATTACATATCAAAAATAAATTAAGTAAATCATGTTTTATAAAATTTCATCCCCTCATTTCAAACACAAATCATTATTTGACCGAATACAAACTTGCAAATCTACCCTTCACTGTGCACATGATAGAAATTGCCTATAATTTCAAATTTAACAATTCATTTAATTGCCTACAAATTAAATGGCAGTCGAAAAATTCTCAACAAATTTCACAATGTCCAAACAACCGAAACCTAGTGTGTTGATAAACGCAGCAACTTATAAAATGAAAAACAAACCATTTAAGGTCGCTAGAAAAACATTTTTCTCATTTGTGAACAATAAATCCATTTAAGACAGCAACAATGGAAAAGGAGCAGAGAAATGACGGGAAGAAATCTGGACATTGGAAAATCAAAAGAAGCCCTAATAACTTACAAGTTCTGTTGATCACAGTCACAGAACAGGAAAAAGAAAGCAAATACAGGCATCAACTTCAAATCAAATATAGTTCCCATTTTGAAAACCAAAAATTTAAACAATGCATATTTTATATACGAGAAACACTAATAACTAACATGAATGTTAGTATTTTCAGTCATATTACAAGGAGGGTATGTATTTCTGTACAAGTGGGAAATTTTCCGCCACAGGAACCGACACAAAAGGGGGCAAAACACATATCCTAGGAAACTAGTTTAAAGCTTGGGGCAAAACCAAAGGGGTCATGTTGCTGACTGAGAAAAAGGGTCGGCCTTCTATGGGAACTGTTGAAATATTTCTGGTTTCAGCTACAGGGTCATGTTTGTTGTTGTTGTTCTATCCAAGGGGATAAAAAACTTCTTTCAAAAAAAGAAAGGACCAGCAGAATATACAAAATTTATACAATGCCTTCAACCTTGACTGCTTCAAATAATTTGAGCTCATCCAACAGTCGCGAGATCTGGAGTTCTACTTCTTGTATATCGCTCCTAAGTCGTGTGACCTGCACCAGTGACAATCACAGAAATTATCTAATGAATGAGAATAAAATCGTTCAATTTTCGTTGTCTATTTCGCTAGTAACTCAGTTCAATTTTATTGGTAAGAATTGACATAATTCAGTGTCTTTGTAGAAAAAAGTTTCATTTAAAATTCTATTTTCAAAAGCATTTCCAAAATCAATAATACATAACGATGTCATTGGTTCCAGTTGTACCTTGAGATTAAGTTCTTCCTCCCGCTTTTCATACTCTGAACATCTACAGATAAACGAGGAGGAAAATTAGTGCATTTTGAAACTTAAACATGAGACTTCTGCGTTGGATAGAGAAAAAATCTAAACCATCAAATATACTTCCTATCCTATTTACTCACTGTGTCCGAAGCTTCTTATTTTGTTCCAACAAAATCATAGCCTGTTGATCTTTCGGTTGAATAGTATGGACAGACTGCAATGGCAAGAAATAGAACTTAATTAATTTGTTTTCATTAAAAGTTAAAAAAATAACCATGTCCAATTATGTGCATTTGCAACATTATGCAAACAAAAAAAAAAAGAAAAACCAGTGTAGAAACTGATCAACAATTCCTAAGCATAGTTAAAGATGGAAAAAATTTAAAATAGGACCAGCTTAATGGATTTGAAGCTCATATACAGAGATTTGTAATGAGTCAGGTTTAGTAAATTTTCATGAAATATGAAAGAACTGGATTAACATAACAGAAAAGCAAAAACACAGAATAGTTCGTCTTAAGTCCCTTCACCTGTCCATCTTCTACCAAAGCATCTGCCTTTCTCTTCATACATACTCCTGCACCAAGAAAAAGCTTTAGACCTATAGAAAGATGTTAATAAATGTGATGAACAGGTGCCCAATTAACTAGTTACCTTCTCTAGATTTACCCTGTGACTTGGGTATAGATTGTTCAGATCTCCCGTGAGATCCTATTTTACCAACTGGAACTGGAAAGCATTGTGTCGATTTGTGAGAATTCTCTATTCCAGCAGGTACCGTGATGTTGGATGGCATCGCTGAGGTTGCAGAAACCTGAATATGTTTCTTAACCTGATACCCAATGAGTCCGCAATGATAATCCCTGCCAAATAAATAGGCAAAAGTGTGAGGTAACACTAGTACAAACAACGGAAGCCAAGTAACCCATGCCTCCATTATTCAAATCCGAGAAATGAAAAAAGGAAAAATTAATGTTAATAGACAATTTTTTCCCAAATAGCTTACCAATATTCCCTAGTCATCTCCTTCAAACGAGTTTCGAGTTTCTGGAAAAGAGATGTTCTCTCAAAATCTTGTTTATTATGTGTTGGCTCAATAAAATTTGCTTCGAGAACACCTTCAGATATAGATAAATATCAATGACCATCAGCCACAAGTCAAAAAAAAAAAAAAAGGAAATTTAGATAGCAAGTGCCCACCAACAACTCCTCTTGCTCTACCGTCTGAATAGCTCACAACCCTCCAAAATGGCTGCAAATGATATGAAAAGGAACATATTGGTGCATCGGACAAAAAGACAGTTAAAAACATAATACAGTACCATCTACGATAATCCATTGCATTGTACATCATTGAAAGAACCATTTCCAACGAATTGAATTGGAATCCATACATAATGACTAGTTTGTACAAGCTATTTCTGCTTCATAAAAGGTCCATAATCAATTACTTTGTATTTAATTAAAAGAATCATTATCAAAAAATTGTATCAGAACCCAGAAATGACAAGTTTGAAAGTAAAATTTATACGACCACTAATGTATTCCCACAAATGTAAAAAACAGTCCCTATTTCCTCATTCGGTACCATCAAAATTCTTCACATGGCATCAGATTTCCACCCACAATCATTTATAAGACCATACTCAATTTTCAACAAGTAACTAATATATTAATAAGAAAACTATGCAGAAACAAACACACACGCCCATAAAGAAAGAAAGAAAAGAACTTTCTAATGGTTAAAATGAATAGGGAAAGGGGCAGAAATAACGGTACGGTTTTAGGTTAGAAAAAGGTCAACAACAAAAGGTGAAAGTTAACTTACCATAATCAAACGATTTTTGTGGTACACATTAAAACCGTGTATATCGACATGTGGGGCCTCCTTCAGAAACCCAATTGTAGTAACTACCATACCCTGAATAGTTAGAAAAAGAGCTACAATGTAAACAATTGATAAGATGCCATCATCATCATTATTATCTTCAGGGTTTACTTTTAATAAGATATTAAGTAAAAGAGGGTTTTAAAAGATATTAAGTAAAAAAGTAATATGTTTTCTTCGTGTCGTCTTCTTTTTCTTCTTCTCTCTCCTCTTCTTGTTTTTGTTCTTTTCAAGATACACGAGAAATTAAATAGGAACTTGATTTATAATATCAAGAGAGGAAAATACATGAATTTACTAAGCAATTGAGACACTTGGTACTTTCCAAAAACTACGCCCTGATATCTGCCAACTTCATTCTCTTCCCCCATTGTTTATTTATTATCTCTAACTAGTAACTCCAGAAACAAAGCCCAAAAGTATTTTAAAAAATCTTCAGAATTAATTTCTACCATAATAGTAATAATAATAAAGGGCTATATTAATATTATGGTAAAAAATGGAGGACCTTGACTACATTCTTCGAAGCTGTCACTTTCCCTAGTTGATTTGGACGTGATTTGTTGAATACTTTTGGGGTTTCATTGCCACTTAGAAGTGATTTTCAGGCGATGGTGGAGGAGGGGTTTAATCCTCCCTTCTGAGATAAGGGAAGTGTTCTTTGGCAGTCTTGTTTTTTCACTATTTTATCAGATATTTGGCTGGGAAGAGATTGTGTATATTTAATCTCTCTTCAGGCTTTAGTTTCTAAGGTGTTTTGTAATTATCGGTTAGCTGTTTTTTTCTTTTTAGGACTGGAGTCCTTTTCTTGAGGGGTAGTTTCTGTTTACCCATTTTTGTATGCCCTTTGTGTATTCTTTCAAGTATGTTATTAAAAGAAAAAAAAATTTAGGTCTAATTATTCATCAAGCCAAGCCAAAAAATAATATAATATAGAAAACTATGGTTTATGGCAACTCACAAAGAATGTAGTATATGACATGAGATTAACTGTACTCACTACGTTACCCACCTATCAGAAGAGGGAGGGGAGCAACTATGAGACATAAGATAAAGGAAAAAAAAGCATGTTGAAAAGACAATTAATACCTCGACACATCCAGCAGTTTGAGGCTTATACAAAATGTATTCGATGAATTTGAGATCATCAGCAAGATTATGATGCTGAATAACCCGTCCACGCAATACAATTTTGAAATTTTCAGATATCCGCAAATACAAGACTGATAAATATTCCTGGGAAGCACAAAGTGTAAGTACAAAGCTTGTTGTCTATATAAAATGGAACTGTAATATTCCTTTTGCAATTCAAGCTTACACGGAGAGAATATTGCAATCTATTAGCAATGTGCTGTTCATTAACTGCCTTCCGTGCAGAAAGAGCGTCAATTTTTTTTGTATGTCCGCCAATGCAAATGTCCTGCTGCCATCAAGTCAATATAAAAGTCCTCACAAATTATTACAGTCAATTAAAAGAAGAAAACGGAAAGATGTAGTTGAACCTCTGGATCTGTATCAAAGTCCAGCTCCATATTCTGGTCTCCGTTATACCACAAATTATAGATTATTACTTTTGTGCCATGTGATCCAATGTCATCAAACTGCCATCAGAGTCAAAATGTACACATGTTGATGCTCCCACATATAGAGCTGCTAAATATGTTCCACATAATTAAAGATGTTCAATTAGCAAGGTCATACACCATGCCTTGCTGTAGAAATTTTCAAACACGCTCAATATGACTATATAAATCTAAAATAAAACTCTGATTTTTTTTTATTCAGAAAAAGGAGTGAAAGTAAAAGATTCTAGACCTATTAGCCTAATCAATGGTGTAAACAAGTTACTGTTCAAGATATTTTTTTTCATGAGAAAAATAATACGTCTACAGAGCAAACGATCAAACGGGCAATTAAAAAAAAAAACAGCCCATGCAAAAGGGAGGCAAGACAAGAGGCTAAAGCCTCTACAGTCCCATGACCAACATGCATTCATTGGAGGTCGAAAAGAAGATGATTGAAGAAAAGAGGCAGGACTCTTAAAATTGATTCTAATAGCAAGTGAACGGATGAGGAAAGAAGAAGATAGAAGGAAATATGTCGTGTTCTTAAAATTGATTACCATGAAGCCTATGACCTGGTAGATCCAGAATTTCTAATCAGGATATTGCAAAGGAAACATTTAGGTAAGAGGTAGATGAATTGAATGAAAGAATGCATTTCAGGTACAAAATTCTCCATATTTCTCTTCATGGGAAATGGAAGGGCAGGGTTTCTGCTTCAATCGAGGAGACCCGACCCATCATCTCCTTTACATTTTGCGATTGTGGAAGACATGTTAAGCAATTTGATGCATCAAGAGTTTCAGGCAGGTTTTATTGGAAGGTTTTTTAATCAGTGGGGAGATTATACATATCACTCACCTTCAATTTGTTGACCATACAAAATTATTTCAGAAGGATAATGATGAAAATTTAAAATAACATGCTAAGGGTAGGAAGATCTTTGAAGAGGCCATGAGATGAAAAGATGGAAAGTGACTTTAGCGACAAGTATGATTGGATGCAGTCCTTCTGAGCTTCTTATGGTGTATCTCGGTAAGCCTTTGCCGGTCGAAGCAAGTCTTCGGACTGAAAGAAATTCAAAATTTTTCAATGGGAAGGGAAAGGATTGGGAGGAAGTTGCAAACTTGATCGGGGTGCATTTTTGTAAGCCCCTAGATAAAAATGGGCAGACTGTTTTTAACTTTTCACTATATCAAAAATTTGCTCCCTTCACACACACACAAATATATATATATATATATATAGAACTGTTAAATTATATTATTATTTTCTTTTATTTTTCTATTGCACTTAGGTTCTAATAGATTAGGGTTTCCAAGGGTTCTTTATTCTAATAGGCAAGAGTTTCTTTTTCCATTTTTGATTATTCCCTGTAGTTGCTATTTAATCTAACCTTGTATCAATTCTTTAAAAATAAGTAGGACTTATTTTTCTTATCCATTAAGAAAAACATCCGACCTTGCTAAAATCAGAAAAGTGTTGTCAACCTAAGGGAAAAAGTAAAGACAGAAACTTTTCAAAGTTCTATTATGTAGCCCAGAAACTAGGGAAGCTGACATTTCGCTATGTATCATAACTAACCATCTGAGGATATAATATCTTATCATTTATCAAAATTTTCTGAAAATTTTGACAAAAATGTGATAACCAAAGTTTGGGGCAGAAATTCTCATACAAAGAAATACAGATAGTCGATGTTGGAGGCTATACAATTACTGTATATCAATTTAGATAAATTATGTAAGATTAAATGGTGGTGGGAGCAGGATGGATAACACATTCAGCGCATAAGCACCACTGATTGTGAATGATCGGAAGACTTTGATATAGTTTCTTTTTTGTTGTTCTTTTTGGGAGGGGTCCCCTCCACCCTGGCCCTTAGGCTGACTCAGTTGCCTCTTTGTGATTAATACGATATCATTCGGTTTCTTGTGTGTATATATATAAAACATGCTAAAAGAGGTAGCCCATAGTCCAAACATGCTAGAAATGTCTTTTTTTTCTGGAAAGAGAAACGATTTCATTAATGTAATGAAATGAGAGAGATATACAAAAGGGGAAGAAACATCCCAAACCAAACCAAAGGAGTTACAAAATATCTCTCCAATAGGTTAAAAGTTAAAACTGTAGTGTTGAAAGATAGGAGAACATTTGCACCAAGATACAACCAATGACACTATAGATTCAAAAAGTTTGTTGATTGATAACGCTTTTCTTTAGAAGATCCTATGATTTCTTTCCAACCAAATGGACCAAAGCATGGCCTTAACAAAATGCATCCAGAAGATTTTTGCTTTGTTAGTAAATGGGTGTCCCATGAGAGCAAAGGATAAGAGGGAGAGTAAATCTGTCAGTAGAACCATAGGCCATCAAAAGGATGATAAGAGAGTATCCCAGAGCTTGGATGAGAAGTTGCAAGAAACGAAGAGGTGCCCCAAAGATTCACCATCTGCTTACAAAGAGCACACCATGTGGGAGTGTAAATCTGTCGGTAGAACCATAGGCCATACAAAGGATGGTAAGAGAGTATCCCAGAGCTTGGATGAGAAGTTGCAAGAAACGAAGACGTGCCCCAAAGATTCACCATGCTGCTTACAGAGAACGCACCGTGGAGAAAGGCACGTATACGGCATCCTCTTTTGTAGCTTGTCGTGGATATTTAATGCAAGCAGGTTAACCTCCCATAAGAAGAATTTAATCTTCTTTGGGTAGTGATCTTTCCAAATCGACTTATAAAGAAAAGCATCATCATGAGAGGTTGTGGGATTTATCAAGCCTTGGAGGAGAGAGCTGGTTGTCAAGAATCCAGATGGTTCCAATCTCCATAAGATTCTGTCATTGTCCTGGTTGAGATGGATGGTAGACAATCTGTGAAGTGGTACTAGCTCAATGATTTCTGCATCTTTGAGGTTTCGTCTAAATCTGAGATCCCAAGAGTTAGTTTCCGTCAACCATAAGTCCTTAACAGTAGCATTTCCGTTGAAGTGTAAGGTAAAGAGAAGGGGGAAAGCAGCATGCAATGGCACATTCTCCAGCCAATTGTCTGTCCAGAAAGAAGTTTGTGATCCATCACCAACCTTAAAGAAGCTTCTTACCATGTCAAGGGATTGCTGTTTGAGGATAGATTTCCATGGACCACGGTCAAATGCAAGCATGCGAGGGAGTGTTGAAGGGAGTTGTTTTATTGATCGAATTTAGCAACAATAACTCTTCTCCAAGGGATTTCTTTCACCCCAAAAAAAAAAAGAAGAAAAAAAAAACTATTCTCCAAAGGGAAGATTCTTCTACATGATACCGCCAAATCCACTTTGCTAGGAGAGCTTTGTTTTTGTCTTTGATGCTTCTAATTCCTAGCCCACCATCCTCAATGGGATGGATGACCTTTTCCCATCTCACAAGATGCTGTCCCCTATTGGAGTTGTTTCCTTTTCGAAGAAAGTTCCTCATGATTTTCTCCAACTCCTTTGCCACCTTATATTGGATGGAAAAGAGAGATAGATAATGGATGGAGAGATTGGATAGGAAGCTTGTAGGAGGGTGACCCTACCGCCTTTTGATATAAGAGAATTTTCCCACAAGCTAAGCTTTTTCCTCATTTTTTCCAAAATTGGATCCCGAAAGGATGCCGTATGTGGTTTAGCATTCAAGGGGAGACCAAGATAAGAATTAGGCCAGGATCCTCTTTTACAAACATAACATGCTAGAAATGTCAAAGTACACAAGGCACACACACACACACACAAAAGATAAAAAAAGGGACATACTTGCTTAAGAAGTTCAGCCTCTGTTGAGTATGGAGACCACTGCAAAAGTATGGAAAGGTTGGACGCAAAATGTTCCCTCCCATGCAATATTTCCAGTTTGCCACTTGATATGTTATATTCATAATCTACCTGCAGTATAAACATCGATTCTCCATTGCATTAAAAAAGTGACTGACCAAAAATAAATAAAGATAGTAAAGCATGCATCAGTTTTGAAGTCGAAGCCTCGAAGGAAGTGCATATGACGAGAAAGGTTAACAAAAAGTAAAAATAGTAAAAAAAAAATTGGGAGAAGAAGACGTAAAATGTTCCTTCCCATCATATACATAAAACTATTTCAGGGGAAAGTGGAATTACCATAGGCACTACAATTCTGTTGTAGCCTGAACGGGTCAAAAATGTATAGGATAGAAGACCAATACTCTGCGTTGATACCCTGAACATGGAAAATGAACCTCAGGAAAAAGAAACTGTTTTACAAAGACATAATGTATGAAATTCCACATATGTTCGCTATTTATAGCCAAAAAAGTTAAATGATGAAAGATCTTCTGCCAGAACAATGAGTAGAGACATTCAAAGAAATAAGGTTGGAATAAATATCACCATTCATAGCCAAAACTAAGATATTTACATGTACAAGTTGAAAACCATGTCAAATTTGGAGCCAAACCTATTATTCACATGCCGACTGAAGACAATAACATCTGCACCAAGTCTCATAGTGCTGGTTTTGAAACCATTTCCATCTGGAAGGCTACAAGTGAACCAATAAATGCAGTAGGGAAGAAGAAGCTAAAAAAGTAGAAATTACAAGATGATTGCAAAATTCCATACATTTTCCGATTGCTGATTTTGACTTCTTATCTGAAAATCCAAAACTCATACACTTCCTCATCGCTTCAGGATTCATTCCACCTCCATCGTCTAGAAAAATTGGTCAAATTTTAGAAACATGATTATTAAGAAGTCTGATCTACATATATAACAAAGGTGGAGCAGAGACAGGGCAGACTTAACAATAAGGGAAATCTGAATGAAAATAGAAACTTGATATCACAAGGCAATTGGATAATTGAATGGCAATACCTTGAATTAACAAAGCAGGGTTTCCATCTCTTGCATTCAATATTTTATCCACCTTGACAAAGGTGGCTCCGTTGTGGATCTATCCATTATATAACATAAGAGTAAGAATCTAAATGTAGAAGGCCAACAGAACTAGACAGAAGAACACATAAATACCTCAACTTACAAACATTAAAGCCATGTTATTAAAAGTCGAAAGCACTTTATTTGAAATTCAATAATGATCATCATGCACTTCAAATATTGTGAAACATATGTCTAATCAAAGTTTTATTTAAAAAGGTCGGGCCGGGAGGAGGGGAATAGAATTGGAAAGATGGCTACACCAAGAAAAACATCTTACCCCAAAAAATATATATAAATTAAAAAAAAACCAAGATAATACCCACAAAACATAAATATCATCTTATAAACTTTAATTGAAATTAAGCAAATATGCTGCTAAAAGATTCAGGCGAGAAAATCACCTCATCAACAGCGTTATCAAGCAACTCTGCAATAGCTGCAAACAGCAAGAGACAATAGGATAAAAATTATGGCTTTTTTTAATAAGAAATAATTAGATAGAAAGGATGATTGAGTTTCTTTCATCAAGTAAAAGACATACAAACACACACACACAGTTTGATACCTCCAAAGGTCCATTTATGTGAAGTAGCATTTGAATGAAGGAACATAGGGTGGACATGGAGATATCCTTTGGAACCTGCCATCAGCAAACACAAAAACCAAATCCATTAGAAACAGAACTCCTGAATCCAATATCTCTTCACAAATCCATCTAAATGAAAAGTTCTATCCTGCATTACTTTGGTAGGACCACTATTTGTCCAATCCGAGGCAAGAAAATTGTGCTGAGCATAATTATCCATGAAATATCACGTATCTATTAAAAAAATGGCGAAGTACTAATGAACAAGACAAAATAGCATAGTACTTTGAACAGTGGCTTTAGAAGCAACTCCATCATCGTAGTTACCAGCTTTCCAAAATTGCCGACAAACTGGTGCAGGACACAATGGAGATGGGGAAGTAAGGCCAGAATCATCAGCAGGAGATAACACCTGATCCAATATACTAGAGCAGCTATGACCAGCACTCAAAACATTGGAGCACCTATTTCCATCAAATTGTTGACAACCAGACTCAGTATTTAGTTTTTCATGTTTGATGATAACCTTCTTCTCATGCTCTTTTAGTAGCATCACAGCCCTGTCAACTTTTGGCTCCAACTTAATGGCTTTCAGGTCTGGTCCTTCCTCATCATCACTTGACAAGTCCACAATGTCAGCAGATATCATCCTGAGCAAGACACACAAAGGTTGTTCTCATAGTGTAAAAATTAATACCACTTTTGATATCCCATTAAACACTAACAACATTTTTCTTTTTTTGGTAAGAAACCACTGATGAATCATGAATGAAATTACAAAAGATGGATCTCCGATAAAAAATTACAATGGAGCTGTCCAATTTGCTATAAGATCGCATTAAACACTAACAACGTTGAATGTTAATTCATAGGTGTAGTGCATAAGAGGACTAAAATAAGGCAAGAAGAAGAAGAAGGCTTAAAATTACTTCTACACAAGTAAAATGAACCAAAAACTTGTGAATCCAATAGCTGAAAAGCATAAAGACAAGCTAAACGAAATCATTCATTAAAAGGACGTGCTGGCTTGAGTGACTAATGATCACATTGGCTTCATTCATTTTCAATAGTAATATTTATACAGAATAAAGGAAGTTATCCAAAAAAAAAAAAAAAATTGATGATTATGATCCTGGATCTTTTTTCTAGATCTCGAGACCGCTAACAGTCCCAGAGATCCATTAAACACTAACAACAATTTTCTTTTATAGCCATGCTTCTCTTATTTAAACAAGGGGATCCATTTGGTGTTTGGGTTTAAAGTTGAAGTATCTCTCCCTGCCCCAAAGTCCTTAAAAGTTTATTACTCTAAAATGTCTTCTTATCGCCCTTACTTTGTCACTTCTTTGGGATTCTCTTCCAATGAAAAGCATCCTGGCTTTCTAAAGGAGTTGGAAAAAACGCTAAATAATATGACTTATTGTGAAGAAGCTTGTTTTAGAAGAAGGATGGAGCTGCTTTCTGAATGGAAGATGGAGTATGATACTTTTAGTGCAAAGTTCAGAATCCTTGGGCTTGAATTTGATCCGAATATCAAATATGGTTGTTGATTGTCTCTTGGCTCTTGAAGTTTTTGGTAGCTTTCTTCCCCGTTTGAAGGATCTGGTTAAGCTTCCTTTGTCACGTCTCATGACCAAGCCGCTGGATTTTCATTGTTTGTTTCTTCTGTATTATGAATCTTCTTTTTGTTGTTCTCCTTTTTTTTTTTGGATCTCCGTGTGTCTGGGCCAACTTGCACGCACCTCGACTATTCACGGACCAACCGCCTGACCCTACTACATTTGGTTGACAAGGAAACTCGTAGGATATCAAATCCTAGGTAGGTGGCCACCATAGTTTGAACTCATTCCCTCTGAATCCTTTGCTATTTACATTGGCCCTCATTGACCACTTGAGTCATCCCATGATGATTGTTCTCCTTTATTTTTCTTTGCCTACTTTAACTCCCATTTGGAGTTTGTATCTTGGAACATTATATTTCAATGAAAAGTTTGTATCTTGTTCTAAAGAATAGAAGATTAAAGTCAAAGAAATGACCTAAAAAAAGAGGTCAAAGGGGCAAAAACATGCACAAAAGAACCCCATCTTTTGGTTATAGAAAAAAAGAGTAATTACAAAATAAATTTGAATTAAGAACCTCGAGGGGAGCGTAAAAACATGTTTCCCCAAACATCTTCTCACAAATTATCCATTCCCATAAATGTTCTATCTCATTCTAACCATATTAGACATAGAATGGCAAAGAAGTGAACTTGCAATAGAACACATACTTCTCCTTCAAAATAAGGATGCAAAACAACTTCCTCCATCATCTAGCAAATTCTCAACCTCTGAACAAAAGATAAACCACAACCAACCAACTGCACGCTCTAGAAATAAAATGGCACAACCACAAAATCTTAACTCAGATCATAGACCCTGCTGCTACATGGAATACACCGGTTCAAGCCAAAAATGTAAAATTAGACCCTTTGCAACACATCTAGGGTAATTATCCTTCCTAAGGAGCCAAGCAAAGAACCAAATTGATGCAGTCTTGCACAAGAGTTTGATAATAATTCAATGATGTTTTATTAATGAAGCTGAAACCTATTTATAGAGGTTTCTAACTTTATTTATGGAGGTTTCTAACTTAAACCAAAAGAGAGTAACTCTTGTTACTGTGCAGTAAATGAGAAACAAGCTAAAGGAGGGCTGCAACTAAATGATTACAACATAACAAGCTAACTGACAGCCACCTAACTGCACCAATTTCTCCAGCCCAAAAGATAAAATTGTCCTCAAGTTTAAAAGCAGTAGAGTTAGAAGGTTGTGAACAACCCTCAAAATAGAAACTCCCTTCTTCTTGCGGTTCAAATATACTCCAACCGAAAAATGCCCTTTTCAACTCATCAAAACAACGATAAAGTGACCAATCTAAATTAAATCCCAATAAATTTTGATCCAGTAGTTTGTTGAGACAAAAGTTTTCCAAATTATCAAACATTCTTTTTCTCAAGATCCTTCTCAAAACTACCCACTTTCTTCTTCATTCCAATACTTCCCAAAATTTTCTTGGAATAACTAGAAATTGAATTGGTCAAATGAGTTTGTTTCTCAACTCTCCCACAGACTGAATCTCTCCTTCTCGTATCTACATTCTTGAAGTCTACTTGGAAGGAAGAGCTTTCTTGCATTTTCTTATAGCCTATGTTCTTGAAGTTCAATTGGAGAATCTTTGCCTCCTTCAATCTTTTCACTCCTATGAGAATCTTCTTGAACGTCATCAAAATAATCTAACAACAAACCCATAGAAAAACTCTTCTTCTTTGCTGAAAAAGTTGAATTCTTGAAGCAATAACCCTTCACTTTTCCACTCTTTAGGTCTATCACGGTGGAAAAAAATTCATAGTATTTCTTGTGGTGGTGTTGTCTTGTTGTTAATATAGGTCGCTCTTGACGTTCTTGATGAAGATTATTGTCTTTTGTATCATAAAATTGCTGCTAGTTGGGTCTAACTAATCGTCCATCTTCCACCAAATTAAAGATCTCATCTTCCTCACTTAAAGAATCTAAATGTATTTCTCCCCTTTGAAACTGATAGAGGTTACTCTATTATTTAGATACTAGAGGGAAATTACAGTCTAAGGGAGTATTTGAGAGCTCCCTAATCTCTCCCACAATTCCTCAACGGAAATACAATCAGCAAAAAAATACCCCTTCCCTCTCAAGAGTAACACATATATAATAGCCTTCCCGACACCATGCATTGTTGGGCAGCCAGTAAGTGGGTTTTTAGTTCGTGCAACATGCTGTCCCGGTCCCGTAACTGCTGATCGACCGAAGAAACGACTGTAACGCCTGGCTCATAAGGCAAAATAGGAGGGGGGGACGGCCATAGACTGCTTCAAAGGGGGTTGTCTTGGTGGCGGTGTGAAATGAGGTTTGTAGCTTAATTCAGCCCATGAAAGCCATTGTGCCCACTTAGTGGGTGTAGTCATAGTAAAACAGTGGAGGTATGTCTCCAAACAGCGATTAACCACCTCCGTCTGGCCATCCGTTTGTGGGTGATAGGCCGTGCTTCGGCGAAGAGCTGTTCCCATGCAATGAAATAATTCCTCCCAGAATAAGCTGGTGAAAATTTTGTCCCGATCAGAAATAATACCCTGGGGAACTCCATGTAAGAGAACCACTCCCAGCACAAAGACTTGGGCCACGACTATAGCAGTAAACGGGTGTTTAAGAGGTATAAAATGACTATACTTGGATAATCGATCCACAACCAGTAGGATGGAATTGAATCCCTCTGAGCGCGGCAATCCCTCGACGAAATCCATGAAAATTTCATCCCCATATGTGCTCCGATATGGGTAAGGGTTGCAATAACCCGGCGGGGGCCAAGGAAAGATACTTAGCTTGTTAACAGATTTGGCAATCAGCACAAAAATGCTTGACAGTTTGGCACATTCCCTTCCAATGAACTTCCCGACTGAGATGTGCCAAGGTTTTGAGAAACCCCATGCCCCCTGATGGAGACCCATGAAATTCCTGCAAAATCAATGGAATGGATGGGGAAGAAGAAGCAAGGACTAACCTGCCACGGAAATACAGCACATTATGCCTCAAAGAATATCCAACTGGGACTGGTTGGGCATTACGAAGGTCAGCCATGATTTTAGAAAGCTTAGCATCCTCCTGAATTTCTTGTGAAATGACAGAAACGTTGAGACTAGATGTCATCGTCAAAGTATTCAAATGGGCTAAGTCTGGTCGCCGTGAAAGGGCATCGGCAGCTTTGTTTTCCAGTCTGAGCTTGTACTCGATATCAAAATCGTAGCCCAATAATTTGGTGATCCACCGCTGATATTCTCTCGGAAGCACGCGTTGGTTAAGTAAGAACCGCAGGGCCTTTTTATCCGTCCGAGTGAGGAATTTCCGATCCAACAAGTACGGGCGCCACTTCTGGACTGCAAGAACGATAGCCATCAACTCTCGTTCATAAATGGGCTTGTGTCGATAAGTACACGATAATGCATGGCTGTAATAAGCTAGGGGCACTTATTCTGCATCAACACAACCCCGATGCCGATACCCGATGCATCCGTTTCGACAACAAAGGATTGGGAGAAATTCGACAACCACAGGACTAGGACGGTGGCCATGGCCTCCTTGAGTTTCGTGAAGTTCGTTGTCGTATCGTCGGTCCATATAAAGATGTCCTTCTTGAGCAATTGTGTCAAGGGAAAAGCGATGGAACCATAATGGTGCACAAAGTTCCGATAATAGCCCGTGAGCCCGAGAAATCCACGAAGCTCCTTAATATTCGTCGGCGTCGGCCAGTCAAGCATAGCGGATACCTTAGAGGGGTCAGCCGCGACTCCTTCTCCGGAAACAATGTGGCCAAGGCACTCAATTTGCGCAACGCCGAAAGAACATTTCTTCTCATTGGCAACCAGCTGATGTTTCTCTAAAGCTTGGAACACGAGCCAGAGGTGGCAGATATGGTCCTGTAGAGAAGAGCTATAGACCAAAATGTCATAAAAAAACACCAAAGTAAATTTACGAAGGTAAGGGCGCAATATATCGTTCATAATGGACTAAAAAGTGGACGGCACGTTACACAAACCGAAAGGCATAACAAGGAATTCATAATGCCCATCGTGAGTACAAAAAGCTGTCTTATGAACGTCACTGGGTCGAACACGGATCTGGTGATATCCGAACTTCAAATCAATTTTCGAAAAAATTGTAGCGCCGAATAGCTCATCCAATAACTCATCCACCACTGGAATAGGAAACTGATCGGGTACAGTTACACGGTTCAAAGCCCGATAATCGATGCAAAATCGCCAACTGCCGTCTTTCTTCTTGACCAAGAGGACCGGGCTCGAAAAAGCACTTGAACTAGGCTGAATAAATACCGGCAATTAGTATTTCTTGCACCAGCTTCTCGATCTCCTCTTTTTGAAATTGTGGATAGTGGTAAGGGCGCACACTAACGGGGCCTACAGTCGGAATTAATTCAATGGCATGATCCCTGTTTCTCGAGGGGGAAGACCGTTCAAAGGCTGAAAAACCTGAGAGAATTCATGAAGAACCTTCTGCAATTCAACTGGCCTAACCTCACTGTCCCCCTCCCTGGCTTGGGTCGGCATCTCATGAACTGAGCTTAATTCCATAATAACCCCATGCTGCTCCTACCGTATTGCTCGCAAAATTGCTTTCAACGAGACCTGTGTTCGTTGTAGGCTGGGTTCTCCTTGCAACAAAACCCGTCGTTTTCCCAACCCGAATTGCAACGTTAACTTCTCTAGGTTCAGCGTGATATCCCCTAACGTTGACATCCATTGGACACCCAAAATCACATCAGCGATCCCCAACGGAATGGGCAAAAAATCCTGCACAATAGTTAGATTTGGGAAAACGACCTCCATGGCCTTGCAAACTCCGTGACTCATTACCTCCGTGCCAGTGCCCAGAATTACTCCATAGTCTTTGGTCTGACTACACGGCAAGCAACACTGTTGGGCCAATTCCAGTGCAATAAAGTTGTGAGTAACTCCGCTATCAACCAACACGATCACGTCCTGCCCTACAATTTGGCCGCGGACCTTCAGAGTTTTCGTACGCGGCGTCGCCAGTCCTACGAACGAATTCAAAGAAAGCATGGCAAATTTCGTACCTTCTTTTTCGCCTTCTCTGCAATTGTGTCAACCGCGTCCTGAAAAGCCTCCCCGCCATCCGATTCCTGCAACACCAAGATTTGCAACTCACGTTTCTTCTCGAGACACTAACCATGTAAAAAAATGCAACGGTGCCCTGGCCCAAATTTCTCATCGCAGCGGTAACAGAGCCCTTTCTCGCGCTTCGATTTGAGTTCTACATTAGAGAGTCGCCGAAATTGTCCGGCGATTGCGCGATCTCCATTTTTGGTTGCCGATTCTAGGGTTCACGTGGGATTAGGATGAGTCAAATTGAACGATACCATTAGGGCTGACCCATTGGATGACCCAGATGATTTTACTAAGGTAACCGATCCCCCTGATGTTGGGTCTGAAACCTTACCATTTTTATCTTCAAGTAATTGGGCCATTACCATGATTTCTTTGAGCCCATTGGGCTTCATCACTCTAACCTCCTTCCTCAAGTCCTCTTTCAACCCGTTGAGGAAGAGACTTTCAAGCAGGAACGAAGGGACGCCATCAACCACGCCAACCACTTCCTAAAATCGCCAGCGATAATCCCGAACGGTTGTTTCCTGTCGTACCGCCACTAACCGATCAGATAGGGTACCCTCCAAAGTGGGTCGGCAACGCTGAAGCAGCAACTCGCGAAATTCTTCCCAGGTTTGGATGGGACTTTGCTTCTCTTCCCACAAATGCCAAGCTAAAGCCTCACCGTCAAGGCAGAGAATCGCCGCCTCTAACTTCTCATTGTCTGCTAATCGATTTATCTTCAAATATCGTGCGACCCGGTGTAGCCATCCGTCCGGATTTTCCCCTTCAAAAATTGGCACCTCCAACTTACAAAGCTGATTCGACCCCTCACTCGACCCCACGGCGCTCATCGATGTCTTCTCCCCTGCCTCTACGCCTCTTTCTGGACCCTTTCCCTTTTCGTCGATCCCCATTTTCTGGGAAACAGCAGACATCCAAAGCCTAATCTCCTCCTTGAACAAGGACAATTCGGTCCTCCACACATCCTTGCTATCCTCCACTATTGAAATCAACCCAGAAATTTGCTCTCTACAGCTTCCACTCTACTTTCCATCCTTGTCACCATCCCAGAATTTCACTGCTCTGATACCAAAATGATAGAGGTTACTCTATTATTTAGATACTAGAAGGAAATTACAGTCTAAGGGTGTATTTGAGAGCTCCCTAATCTCTCCCACAATTCCTCAACGGAAATACAATCAGCAAAGAGATACCCCTTCCCTCTCAAGAGTAACACATATATAATAGTCTTCCTCTCTCTGTAACTAACTCACTCTCCCCACTATAACAAATCCTGTCAATACCAAAACATCTTCTAACTAACTCGGGCCCACTTGAATATTCTCTTTCCCTTTATTACCCTTCCTTCTAGATTATTTCTTTATGATTGGGAGTCTATCAGAAACAAAGGATTTCGATTGGATTATTGTCGATTAGATCTCAATTCTTGCAGAATTCTTGGTGCAAAAATAGGTTCTTGAAATCTTCTTGGTTGGTGTTGAAGAATCTTGGTGCCTTGTCCTCTTCATTGTTCTTTTTGGCCAATTATTGATTCATTTTGTCATAAGTTTAAATCTTTCAAGTCGCCAAGCTATTTTATTCAGAAGTTATTGTATCTCACCTACATTCCTTTTGATATCTTCCATAGCTCCTTCAACCGATATCAAGCATTTGGTTGTGGCTCGTGGTGAGAGGACAATGGTTTGATCCGCCTCTTTTCCAACAAGAGAAGAGTCTCCGACGACATTGGTGGGAGCTTTGTTGCTTGCCATGACAAAAAGTGAGCCAAGAATCTTGGCGGTCTGACACCAATTTGATGCAGTCTTGCACAAGAGTTTGATAATAATTAAATGATGTTTTATTAATGAAGTAGAAACTTGTTTATAGAGGTTTCTAACTTCAACTAAAAGAAAGTAACTCTTGTTACTGTGCAGTAAATGAGAAACAAGCTAAAGAAGGGCTGCAACTAAATGATTACAACGTAAAAGGCTAACTAACAGCCACCTAACTGCACCACAAATCTTCTTCAACATTCTCAAAATTTCCACAAAATAGAGAAGGAATGGCTAGATGGAGAATAGGTTGGGGAGGATACTAATTAACCAAAAAAAGACTTACAAAAAAAAGATAAGCTAGTAATTCGAGAGATCATAAACAACCATCTCTCTCGAGGGAATAAGGAACAACCCACTGTTCAAGTAACTCATCACCTGAAAAAATCAAACCACCCAAGGTGAATTTTCAGTTTGGGTTGGGTCCATTTTTTGCAAATCAAATTTTCGATTCAATTCACAAGTTGGAAAAATTTGGGATCAATTCAACCCAATCTCAACCGAAACTAGTTTATAAATTTGATAATATTTTTATAGTTGATCACAAGTTTTTCCTATTGGTAAAAACTTCCTTTCCTTGAGAAAAAATGAAAGATATACAAGGGCTTACAAAAAAGCAACCCAACCCAAAAGGAGTCGAACTAAAAAAAGGCTCCAATCAAGTAAAATATGACCTAAAGGATAATTACCAAAGTCCTCAAGTACTGAAGCCAAAGAGAGACATGAAATCTAACAAAGGATCAAACCTCGTCTCAAGGTCTCTCCACCCCCTCCAAAAATTATGTTGTCCCTCCCAACTCAATAGCCCAAATGGTTGCACAAACATTGGCAAGCCACAAAAAACAACCCTTGTCGGAAAGGGCGAATGAAGAAGGAACTCATCCACCATCAAACCACCCTCCGAGTTGGGCTAGGGAAAATTGAAAGTCTCCAATAAACAACTCTACCCAAAAAAGCAAAATCACTACTCCATAGTAAGTGATCAAGGTCCTCAATCACCCCTGTTGAGGATACAACACTACATTCGCTATCAAACAGAGAGACCTCCTTAAAACACGATCCAAGATACTAACCTTACCAAGAAGGACCTCCCACATAAATAATTTTACCTTCTTTGGAATTTTAACCTTCCACAACAAAGAAATAACAAGGTTAGTGGAGGGAGATGGATTAACCAAACAATGAAAAAAAAATCTACAAGAGAACTCTGCAAAAGGACGAGGCCCAAAGACGAAAAATCCCTTCTCCCTGATCGAACATAGAAATCTCCACCTAAGGATAAAAGAGCCATTAGGGGTGTTCAAAAAACCCGGTGACCCGAACAACCCAACCCAAACCGTAAGGGTTGGGTTGGGTTAAAAATGTTTTTGGGTTGGGTTGGGTTGAAATTTGTAAGAACCGAAATTTCAGTTCGGTTCGCGGGTTCAATAATATTTTGGTCGGTTCAACCCGAACCGAACCGAACCCATTAAATTAAAAAACACAAACAAAAAATATATATATATTATTATAATTTAGGGTTTGTTGTGTGCCACCTCCCTCCCCTCTCCCTCTTTCATGCCTCCTCCCTCCCTTCCCTCCCTTCCCTCCCTTCCCCTTCTGTCTCTCCCTTCGTCCCCCTCCCTTCCCCTTCTGTCTCCCCCTTCGTCTCCCCCTTCCCGTTTTTGTCTCCCCCTTCGTCTCTCTCCCTTCCCCTTCTGTCTCCCCCCACACCGTCTCCACTTTCTACACCCATAACCTCAAAATCGTTGCAACCTCAGATTTACAGTCCAGAAAGCGCTCCCACGAACATTAACTTCCTTCGTGCATCTGATAATGCTTCAATATTGGTGCCGCCGTCTAAATTAACTTGGGGTTGTTCGATTGGTCGCCGGAGATAGAAACGACGGTGTATACATTTTCATCTCCGTCGCCCTCAATTTTTCTTCATCTCACTTTCTCTTACCCCTATCAACCTGACGATCCGACCCGACCCAACCCGAAAATTTTGGGTTGGGTTGGCTATTGTGTTCGGTCTATCGGTTCCCTGATTTTCGGGTTGGTCCAAAAAACTTCCCAAACCCGATCCAACCCGACCCGTGAACAGCCCTCAGAGCCATAATATGGGTTTTTATGGACTAAGAAAAATTTGAGCCCAAATAAATTTGACCTAATTTTCAAAATAAAGTTTTGCAACTTTTTGCTAGCGTCAGCAAGCATGTGAAATTGCGTACCTTGCCCTTCCTTTCTCATTTAGTTCTACCTAAAACCCTAATTTTGATTAACTGCAATTGCCTAACTAGTCATCGTCGCCGTCTTTCTCACTCGTCATCTTCAGGTCTCCAGTCATTGTTGTCCTTGACTTGGTCATCTCTGAACTTTGCATGAGAAGATTTTTTTTGTCAGATTTCATTGTCAAGAAGTTAGGATCACGATTGTAGAATAACTTACCAATACCTAAAATCGTGCCTATTATCACTCTTCCCTCTCTCCATACACTACCTTTTCCTTTGTAATCGCGAATAACTCCAAGCTATGGCTTCCAATAGACATCAAACGAAGAGTGAGATTGAGACTAAGCGAAAGCGTGAGTGAGGGAAGGAGAGAACGAAAGGGAGCGAGAGCTAGAGGGAGAGACATCAGTGAGAGCGAGAGGTTAAGAATGAGTGAGAGCAAGAGGAAGAGCTTGAGAATAAGCGAGAGCAAGAGGGAAAGGAGATTTGAAACGTGAACAAGAGGAGTGTTAATCCTCCTGTGGGAAACCCGCCAAACTAAACATTTAACCCTCTAAAGATTTGAACTTCCAAAGCAAGGAGAATAGAGGTGATGCAGGTGAGTACCCACACAAAAGGGAAAAATTGATGTAGTAGTATCATTTATGTATTATTTATTCGGATTTAGCTATTGTATTTTCTTTCTTTATAAAAGATATTTTTTGTTGGTTAGTTGTTAGTTAGTCCTTGTAAGGTTTTTAGCTCTTATAAATAGCCAACCTTTTCCTTATTTGGAGATAGATTTGAATAAGATTTAAGTTTTCTTTATTGGTTGTACACCAATTTTGGTATCAGAGCCCAACATCGATCTAGGATCTGATGTTTGGATGTTTGGGAAGAACACAGTAAGTTCCAGGCGTCACAAACAAGCCTCAAACTCAACTTTTATCACCAAAATCAACTATCATCCGCTTGTTGTCGATAGAAAATTCTTTGAGAAAACTCCATTCTAACGTCAACCACATTCATGGCTTATTGGAGAATATGTCGAAACAACTTGATCTCATCTCTTTGGAACAAAAATCATATTTGAGAGGCTCAAGCAGAACAAATGGGGAATATCAAAGAGAACAACTTCCTCAGCGACCAGATTTCAATCAAGAACACTTGAAGAAGCAAGAAATGTCGCAATAGGAGGCCCAAGACATCAAGATTTACAATTGAGCAACCAAGATTCTAATTCTTCGGATGAGGATGAACATTTCCTTCAATACAATCCATGATTTCATTAGGATAACCCATATCCAAAGAGAGGGGGTGTGCACACATATTTTAGAATGAAGATTAATTTACCGGAATTCAATGAGCGAAAGTATGTCAAAGCTTTCTTGGACTGGATCAAGAACGTCGAGAATTTTTTCGACTATACTAGTACACCTGAAGACAAAAAGGTCAAATCGGTCGCCTTAAAGCTCCAGTCGGGTGCTTTTGCCTAGTGGGATCAACTTCATCTTAATCGTCGTCACACCGACAAAGCTCCCATACCTAATTGGCCTCGTATAATAAAATCGACAACTTGTCCCATAATATAATCAACAACTTGCCCCCAACAAAGAACCTAATGAAACTATAAATTTTTTGAGTACCACAAAGCAATAAACTTCCACGTGTTCCAGTAAATGCCTTTGACCCCAACAAGAAACTCAATTGGTAGGAAGAGGACAATATTTGCTCACAATGATTCTATGCCACAAAGCATAATAGTCCACATCCCTGTCACAATCTATTCGATTTTTGGCCCCAACTTTGACATCAAAATTAATTTTTAATGATTATTGTGTATTTCGTGTCCCCAATTGTCAACCTTGTTCACATTCTTGATTCTACAATCTTATCTACAGCTACAAGATCATTTCAAATGAAGTTTCTCCATTCATTTTAAAAATCAAAACAAATGTGTGCGTATGAGAGTGAAAGAGATGTAACAAAATAAAACATATGTTAACAATTGCGTTTTATTTTCATACTTACTTTCATCTAGGGTAAAAGCAAGCATAGCTCAACGGTAATTAACATATATCTCCAACTAAGAGGTTGTGAGTTCAATCTCCCACCCCCACCTGTTATACTCGGAAAAAAAAAAAAAGACCTTACAATTTAGGAGTGGCTTATGCAATTGTTGTTTTGTTTAAAGTCCAAACAATTAGGTTTGTCTAAGGTGTCTTCTAAATCCATCCCAAACACCCTAACCAACAAGGGTGGAGCAAAGAAGGAAGAAGGGGGGCTTAACCCCTCTTTTGTCTATTTAGATTAAAAAATTCCATATAAAAGTTAAAGGCCTCATTTGATAACGATTACGTTTTTATTTTTCTGTTTCTAAAAAGTATGCTTGTTGTCCCACTATTTCTTTAATATGTTCACCTTTCTTCAAGACCCATATAAATTCTTAGCCAAATTTAAATATATATATATATATACACGTGAGTGTCTCGGCCGAGCGTCTGGGCCACCATAGTCTGAATCCATTCCCTCCAAGTTCTTTACTATTTCCATCTGTCCTTATCGACCACCATGCCAAACCATGATGTTAAAATTATGCTTAGATTTTGAAAACGTGATAACATGACAAAACAATCCTTAGGGGAAGTGGTTGTAGAAAACAAAACGGTTACCAAACGGTTCACTCTATTATTCATAACCAAAAACATCATAATACACATATCGTAGTCATTTTTTAGTACAACAATTTAGGGATACAAGAGCTTGAAGCAATATCAAAATGAAGTTAATATATATCACGGAGCCAACCAGCGCATGGATTTTAAAAACTGAATAAATTGTAACGGACTACGCCGGCAACATGAAATATGGGTACGCTCAAGGCATTGAAACATGCAAATACATTGACACACTACGATTCAAAAAACAATGACAAGTACGCAAATGGATTTAGTAATTTCACGCATGGGGAAAACATACAGTATCAACACTTTACCTTCTCCAATTGCGAAAATGTTTTCAAGGATGACCTTCTGTTCTCTCCAAAAGGAAAACAAATCACAAAACGGAACCCAGTGGGTGAATTACCAGGTCTTAGAAGCCCAGATCACAGTACCTTTGAAGGTGGGAAATAGATCTAAGCTTTCCAATTGGGAAATTGGTTATTGTTAGTGATGAACCACTTTTTCACCTAAAACCCTAGAGCAGGGCATAGGGAAAAGGGCATGGTGGAGTGAAAACATTAATCATGCATTGATGTGGAGGAAAAAGTTGAATTATTATTTTTATTTTAGAATTTCTAATTCTCTAATTTATATATTCTATAGAATATATAAATTCTATTATTTTATTCTAGATTCTATTCTAATCATTAGAATAGATTCAAATAATCTATCATGATTGATTAGAATCATGATAAGTCGTTTCCTCGAATTCCCAAATATTCCTATTTTCCATTATTACAATCAATTATAAAGATTCGAAATCAACAAAAAAAAATTAAAAAGTAAGTGGACCTAACCCATTGAATCATTACTATATCCACTATTCTGATATTCAAATTCGATAAGGATTAAATTATAACAGTGGATTTTTTAATTTCATTTTCATATTTATTTGGACTCCACACACAGGAATCTGTCGATATTTCCGATTAAATCCTCTTGTTTGTAGACGTTCGATAGGAAAAAATTGCTATTTCCCTTTCTCCACAGAGAAAGAGAGAGTAACCAAACAAATACATTCCATAAATTTTTTTGTACATTATTTTGTTTTGTTTTCCTCTGAGTTAGAATTAAATATATATCTAGTTCCTAAAATTTTGAAAACTAAGTTTGAATTTATATTTATTTACTGTTTTAATTTCAAAATATACTTTTAATTTTTTAGATTTGGAAAATAGTTTAAAATGGTTCATAAATTAAATTGATTGTAGTTGACTAACGAAAAACCTATATGACATTATTGATGTGTCATTGTTTTGGGCTAGCCCTTTTACCAGGAAATTGGGTTGAATAGCCATTTTAGCAAAGCATTATCGTTTATTACCCACTTTTTTCAAAATCTATATTTTCTAATCTTTCTTGACATCATCTTTAATACCAAATTACTTTTACTATCCCTCCACTAATTTTTAGATTTATCTCTCGTTCTCTCTCCCTCTTTTTCCATATCTTCAAAAAGCATCATTCTTCCTCTCTCCTCATTTTTATTTTCTTCTCTCCCGTTCTCATTCAATTTTTTCTCAAAACCCCAATCGATAGACACATCTTCTCTCTCTAAAAATATGATTTATAATGAAATAAAACACAATTAATTTCATAGATACACTTTCTCTCTAAAAATAAGATTTATAATGAAACAAAAATCCAATTAATTTAGTAAAGACACTTTCTCTCTCTCTAAAAATAAGATCGTCTAAGAGCGATATCTGACCGTCGAGAGCGAGATTTGACCTTGGGCACCTCCGTTTTCCTTTTATTGGCTGTCGGCGACTTTGTCGTTGTCCGCTCGCTCAAAATCTCACTCTCGCTCTCGCTCTCAATCTCGACCACGATCATATTCGACTAATACGCAGAGACTTAGAGAGAGGTGTGAGGAAGAGGAAGAGAAAATGTCGCTAAATTTTTTAGAGGGGATGTGAGAAAGAGATAGTGAAGGGTGTGAATAAGAGAGAAAAATATTGGGCGTGGAGTAAGAGTGTGTGAGAAAGAGAGAAAACCATGTTTTTTAGAGAGAGAGAGAAAGAGGAAAATTAATTTTGATTATGGGGGAGTATGGAAAGACAAAATAATAATAATGAAATTAATTTTTTCTCTCTCCTCTTTCATCTTCCTCTCGATCTCCCTCATCTTTCTCTCACTCTCTCTCCTCTCTTTCCCTATCTCCTCTCGCTCCTCCTCCTCTTCCTCTCTCTCCTCTCCCCTTTCCTTTTTCTTTTTTATTCTCTCTTGTCCATTATTTCTTTTCCTTCCTCTTATTCTTCAATATTCGTCGAGAAAATTGACAAAATAAGTCTTCTGTAATGGTCTTTTTAGTTTTTTAATCGTCCTTCTCAAAACACAAGTTTTACCGTCACTACTGACATCACATACTTTGCCAAATGAGCTCCCATACCCCTCCTTATACTACTACCAAAAGTTTTTAGTTTTCCTCCCTTTTAGGTTTTCCTCCTTTATTTCTTTTTTTCTTTATTTCTTCTCCCTACCTCCATCTTCTTCCTTTTCCCGATTTTTTTCTTCTCATCGTTTTTTGTTACTCTCTCTTTCCCTTTTTCATGTCTTCCGCAAGCATGAGTTTTTTTCTTGTTTACTCTACTATAAAAAAACCCTAAATCTCTCACCATTCTTTAACTAGCAGCCTCCATGATTCTCGTGACCTTCAATAATCACCAGCGACAGATGCATCAAAGCCGACGAGAGAGGTCGTTTGTCAAAGAAAGAGGCTCGGGAGAGGAAGGAAGTTCGACTTACGATGGGATGGGGAAGGAGATAGAGAGAGAGAGAGAGAGTTGAATACAAGAAAGTTGAGATAGAGAGAATTGAGCGAGAGATGAGTGAGCGAGAGCGAGAATAGTTGAGCGAGAAACGATTTTAAAAATTGGAATGGAGAGAAACGAAATCTCAAATTTAAAATAGATTTTTTTAATTAAAATTTAAAATTATAATTAATCGCATTAATTTTAGTATATTCAAATTTGAAATTTAATATAGATTTGTTTCCTTAATTATTTTTTTCCTCTTTAATTATTTGAACGAACCATTTGAAAAATTAACATAAATTTCTCCTTTAATATCTCTCCTAATTTTGATTAATCCTATCTAATTAGGTGAAAGTATAAAAAAAAAAAAATCATGTTTTTCCCTTAACTCTTCCTTATAAATCTGCTCCTTTAATCATAAATTTAAAATTTAATTTAATTCAATTTGGTGGAGTAAAGAAAAAAGAAAAAGAAAACAATCCTTTTTTTTTCCTAACCATCCCATTTTTTTCGTTATTATCACCACTTCTTCACCTCTGGCTCCCCCTCTCTCTCTTAATCTCTCTCCCTCTCGATCCGATTCTCTCGATTTCGCTCTCTCAATCTCGCTCTATCGATGACCTCGCTCTCGTTCTCGCTTTGTCCCTCTCTCATCTCTCCCCACTCTCCTCGACGCATTTGGTTTCATGGAGAAGAAGATAGTCCGTAGAAGAGGGACGTGCAAGAGCTAGAGGTTTGAGAGTTTGGTAGAAAATAGCAATATATTGTATAAAGAATAAAAAATTTTTAAAATCTTGAAAATTTGATTTTAGAAGAGAGGGTGAAAGAGTTGGGAAAAATAATAAAGAAAATTTTATCTTATTTCATATGCAAATTATTCTCTCCCTCCTTCTTGCCGCCGGCAATGTTGTCATTGTTCAACGGTATCGTCGGAGAGGCCACCAGGGAGGCGCAAGAGCTCGGGATGGAAGCAGCGGACGACAATCGAACGGGACCTCCACTCGTTGAATTCCTAGCGGAGACGCTAAAAAACTAGTGTGTATTGTGTAGAAATCATGGAGAAGATCAAGCACATCTAAAAAATGGAAGAGAGAGGACGAGAGAGAGAAGAGAGATGAAATCTGGAAGAGAAAAAAAATAAGGAGGGGCATAGAAAGTCATTTGATAAAGTAGATGATGTAAGTGACTAGAAAATTTATGTTCTGAGAATGACGATTAAAAAAACTTAAAAAGCATTTACAAAAGGTTTATTTTGTCGGGAGATGAAGGAAAAGGAGAAGAAGAACCATCATGGATAGATCAGGTGACCTATTGGTCCAAAAGGACTATGAATATTTCGTTCATAAATAATTTCTTATAATATTAATATTATTTTATCATTTATCATTTTTAATTAATATTTATAGAATTCTATTTCAAAATTTAATTGACAATGAAAATAATAGCCAACTTATATTATAAACTTTTAATGAATACCTCCCTTTTGGATTTATCAATCTTGGGTCGGATCTCGTCTTTTAACTTTTTGATCAATGGAATTGTATCTCATAATTATTAATTAACAATGAAATAAATAACTACTTGTATTATAAATTCTTGTTGGATCCAAATAAGCAAGTAGGGAGCGACAACTATGACCCCCAATATCAAACATAGATAATCTCAATTTTATGAAAATATCGATAAAATGTCGATGTGAATGAACATTTCTATAAAATTTTAAAAAATGTTTAAATTAACAAAAAAAAAAAATTTCTAAAATTAATTAAAAATAATTAATATTAATATTATATATATATATATATATATATATATATATATTAGTGACATTCCATTTGTTTTTCTTGTACCATATAAAAATGTCAATTATGAGAGGTAGAACCCATGTCGAAAAATATTTAGAGTTAGGTTATAGAACCCAAACGACATCTAAGTGACTAATTTCGTTTGGTTTAGGATGTCGGTTCGAGTTTCATAAATCAGAACCGAACCGGAAAAGACCGACAACCAACGGGTTGACCGATTCCATCGAGCGATTGGGGGTTAGAACATTTGGAGAGGGCGAGAGAAATGAGAGTGAAGAAGCGGCAGAGAGGGAAAGAGAAACCGAGGGCGGAGAGAAATCGTATGCGGAAGCAAACCTTACAGAGTGAAGGCAAATCCTGCGAGAGGAAGCACAGGCCAACGAGTACGACGACTGCTACGGCGCCTTTGGCCGAAGGGACTGCGACGCGCGATGGCTAGAACGACGGCGACGGCGACGGCAGACGGCGGACGGCTGCTAGAAGGGTTATAGCTGGATAAAAGTTAAGCCAGAGATTGAGGAAGAGGAAGAGGAATGGGGAGATTGGGGGGCGTGAGTTTGAGAGAAATTAGGGTTGGGGAGGGCAGTAGGCTGGGCCTAATGGAATTGACGCGCGTTGATGCGTGGGAAATTTTCATTTATCAACCCAAAATCTGAGTATCGCTTAAATTACTTTTATACCAACCTTTTTCTCACGTGTATTCTTTGATACCAACTCCAGAACCTCTCTCTTCAACTAACTTTATTTGTCTTCCTTAACCTTTTATTTAATTTACTGTAAAACTTACAAAATTATAGATAATAAGACAACGTAGTATTTCTCACTCTCTACTTTCTCCGATTAATAATTTTTTTCATTGTCTATTACTCTCTCTCTCTCCATTTTTGTTCAGATAAATGATTTTTTCCTTTTCGATATCATTTTCTCTGTTAATGAATTTTTTTTACTCTCATATTCTTTCCTCTTTCTCCACTCTCTCTTCAATTAATTATATTTTACCATATTCTTCTACCTCTCCGCTTTCTGATTAATATATATATTCTTTTATATTTCTTTAATTTATGATATTTTCATTTTCCTGTATTCTTCCCTCTCCATTTTCCCTTGATATATATCATCCGTGAAGTGCTCAGACGGTTCCACCCCAAACCTTGTAAGCAAAGAAGTTTCATTCAAGATACCAGGCGATAAAATGAGAGTGAATAACCCCGAGCAAAACTTCCCCTTTGGATTCTATGGACCCCCTGGACCTCCGATCAATGAGGAGATATAAAAAGTGGATTCCAAATCTGGATGGCACTATGTAACTCATTCCATGGGAGGACGTTGGGTGGATTTTTTGTGGAGATACTTGAAATACGAGAGTATTATTGTTCTTAATAGATATGAATGTGTAACTTTTCTCGAAAAACCAGAGCCTATGAATGTGTAACTTTTCTCGAAAAACTAGAACCTTGTTGGATTGTCCTGAATATGATAGAATTTCATCTAGTCATTATATATACACACACATATTGTTCTTTATTAATACACTTCCTTGCTGGAGAATATATCCTAGGCTATTATTTCTCTACACCCATAATTTGAAAAGAAAGAACGACTCCTGTTTAAAGGATACTTTTCAACTACAAATATTACAGGGGACTATGCATAATACATGAACAGGCCACTCCCAGCAGCACATGCTATTAAATTTTCTGTTGGATGCCACGCTAGATGAAGCAACTTGGAGTTCAGGTCAACAGAAGCTTCATTACGGCCTGAGCTTGAATGTTCATTGCCTGTGAAATAAAATGGCAAAAAATAAAAGAGTATGTTCAGTCCGAGTCCAGCATGTTAATACAAGATTGTACAGAGTATTTAAAAAGGGAATGTAGTTTAAAGAGAGAGGGAGGGAAGAAAAGAACAAACCATGCCGAAAAAATTCACGTGTCAGGTTGCTTAAAGACGACCTTCTAGCCCGCCGAGTGGGCTGGAGAAGTGGCTTCCTGTATTTTAATTCAGGAGTGTAGAACAAAAGCTGAGTTCAAATATGAGACACACAAGGGGCATAATATATATATATATATATATTCTAGTACAATAAATGGGATGGAGATTCAAACTCATAATCTCTCGTTCAGAGACAAGTGTTAATTACCGCTGAGCTAAGTTCATATTGTTCAACCAAGGTGTAGGGCAATTGCATTTGTCTTAAATTCAATATACATAAATCTTTCAGCTATAAAACTACCTCTGAACTTTTTCAAAAATTACCTTTAACATTTCAAAAGTTTCAATACTACTATTGACTTTCCATAAATGTTTCGAAAATACTCTTTGAACAAAGCTCTATTAACATCATCCATTAATATTTTGAGCGAAAAATTGACGTGGAAGAATCTAGAACAACGTGTCATTAACATGAAAGCTTGCTTCGAGTAAATGTAGAAGAAAGTATCATTTTTAAGAGGGAGATTAAGACAAAATTGACTTGTCACGTAATTTTATATAATGCCATGTCAACTTTTCGTTCAAAATATTAATAAATGTTTATTCAGAGTATTTTTTAAACAAAGGCACCTCATTTTAGTCTTAAAAATTTTAAGGCTCTATCATAGGCATGACTAGTACTAAATGCGACCGGCATCAACAGATACTTAACAACTCAGCCATGTGGCCTGTCGGTGTTCATATTCGATGTATCTTGTAAACAGTTCAAATGGGCCAAACAGTTAGGATCCGACACATATAGACCCAACACGTGTCTGCCATGGTAGAAACAGGATGCAGATCTTTCTGTTTAATAGCAAGAACGTGCGAGCAATTTCAGGTTCTTAGTTTGATCATGTTGAAACCATAAGGATCTCATTCAGGCAGAAAGCAATGAATACCGTAGTAAATAAAACATAAACTGACCTATCAGGAACTTTTCCCGCTTCAGTAGTGATACCGTCCGCACTTCCAGAGCCATAAGAGAACATCCGTAATTGATTGCTGAGAGAAATGACAAGAATACGTGTCACTAAAGCAGCAATTGACAAATGTAGCAGTCCAGCCAAAAATAAACTAAACACGATTTTTTCTTAAAGGATAGGGGAGTTCATCTAAGATTAGAGGGCAAACCTATAAGATCCAGTTGCAAAGTGAAGCCCGTCGCCACTGAGGCAGCATTCAAATCTATCAAATATGGAATCGTTATCATACAGCTCACACAGCTGAAGAAGAGACAGTCAAAAGTCAGCTATGAGGAAAGTGTTATGCAGCCTTTAACAATGAAGCTGGTGTTTACAAAATTAATATATAATGGACCACAAAATCTTCGCACAAAAATGAAGAATTTACAGAAATATTGTTCAAGACTGCTCATACGTTTGACTTATTAAAAAGCAAGTTCTAAAACCCTTTCTTTGTTAGAGTTTTTTTTTTCCCCCTTGACATAGCCACAATAAATATGTACTCACCCTAGGTCGCAGGTGCTCATGAATCTTGAATACTGCAAGTGGAGAAGAACACTTGTGGATATCCCAGAGCTAAAAAAAGAGAGAAAGGTATAAATGAACTCGTAACTGAAAAACATATACAAATTTGTTTAGTTAACCATCTTGCCCGTACAAACTTGCTTCACCATCAACTAATCAAGTAAAGTGACGAAAGGTTAATATCCTCGACCATAAGCCAACATGTTTACGACTAAACAGAATAAAAGTAATTAACAGCAAGTAGATCCAAAAATCAACTTATAAAAAAGCAAGCAGTCGTATATGGTCAGTAAAAAATACATATCCCATTCCTTCTACAGTATTCTGCAATAGTTAGAGCAATGACTCTAGTTACAGATAATAAATCCACAAAAAAATATTCCATCTATACCAAGTAATATTAAAACCTTTAAATTCATGTAATCCCGACTAATGATAAATCTCCCGTCGCTTGAAAATTTTATATCAGAGATGGATGAAATGATCTCCGTAAAAAATGATTTTGGTCGACTCAATTCTTCAGCTCGTAATCTGTAAAATAAAACCAGCTATTATCAAACACCAACAGGGTATTTGATTAAGGATTTCACTTGCAAGGCATTGTACGAATGAGATAAACTCACAGAGTTGCACTACGATCACATAATGCAGACTGGCGCATGTCTACTAGACGAATAAAACCCCTTGAGCTGCTGTACGCAAGAAGATTACAGTGCAGAGGATGGAATTCAGCCGATGTTATGATCTCTTGATAAACATTAAAACATCAGTCACAATCACATAATTAGTTTGAGAAAAAAGGAACTGAAAATGAAATGTATCTGTAATGAATTCAAACTGTAGTGGGACAAGGATTCCTCTCTTCAATAGAGAAAGGGCACCATACTGTTCTTAGTGAAAAACATGTTACACGACTCTACTTCCTGAACATTACAAATCTATACTCTCTCAAATTAGGTTCTCGAAATAAATAATTATGTATACGGTTACTTGTTTGCTAGGTTCCCAAAGATAATGTAACGCAATTACACCAAATCGACCAAGTTTAACACCTAGAATTCAAGTTGACCAGGTTCAATTTTAACACCCAGAGGATTACTATGGGGTCTCTCTTCTCTGTATGAAGAGGAATAAGTATTCCAAAAAGTAGATAAATATCTGAAGGCTTCAAGCATTCATTTCAATTCGAAGAGACTGTAGATGTTCCAGAAAGTAGATAAACAGCTGCAGTACCTGTCAGATCCTCCATGTTTGAAGGCTTCATGTCAATGATATTGAAGCACTGATTACTAATCTCAAGGTTCCATAAGTTTATTCGCAAGTCGTCTGCAGAAATGAATGTCTCACCATCACTGCACACAAGTTAACCGCTCATTTTACTGACATTTTGATTTCAACGTGTTATTTCTTACAATTGGATGCAACTATTAATGCTAATAATAAAGAAAACATGATCAAATAAGCATGCAGAGTACAAGTTGACAGCTACCTTTTAACTCGGAAAGTACATCTCTAGAAAGAAACTAAAGCTTGAGAAAGGCCAGAGGGACATTACCTATTGCTAGAAATGGAGTTAATATTAAAATCATGAGCATGAGAATACACCTTACGGCATCTTCTCTGAGAAGTGCTGTCTGGATCAGCAATCTACATGGGAAATCAGCCTCAAGTTATATTCTACACAACATGATAAGTTTAAACTCCCGCGAACTAGACAAAACTAATTCAATCAACCAACTTCAAGTTTTACTATAGTTACCTACCATGGCATGAATGTCTTTAGATGCTACGTTGTTCTTTGCCATATTCCCTGACCATTCCCAATGGCAGCCATTGGAAAGAGGTAGTTTGTTAGGTTCACTAGTGAAACTGGTTTCTGCCAAAAGTGCATTCTCTGAACTCACAAATCGATTGGGGTTCATCTCTTTAACAGTTTTCACCTTATGATCCTTAACCTGACCAGGAAAAGGAGAAAATTAATTTGCCAAGAGTGATAGTATTGTTAAATGAGGTCTCCCGAGACAGAGTCTGGACCATATGACTACCAACGATCCAATCAAGAAGATCTCAAAGAAAAAATTACCTCTTTCCATTTGGTAGTCATATAGAAAAAAAATACTCTAGATTCATTTGTAAGGGTAGTTATCCATTCTCAGGTCTAAAAAGTTAAAGATGATCCTCCAATTATATGGTTCATTATTTTACATGGAAGTTGAGAACTTATACGATCATACCTTCCACAGTTTAATGGTCTTGTCATTTGTTGAAAGGATAAAGCGAGATCCATTGGGTGATACACACCAACTTACTTCATTAATCTTCTCTTCAATTTCCAAACTCTTCAAGTAATCGAACTACAGAAAGAATCTTGAAATCAAGATACAATTTGCTCTGCTACAAGAGGCTGTAATTAATTACCCATTGAAGCACAACGTCAAATGTTAAAAATTTGCAGCATACCTCGGGCTCATGACTCTGAAATTCAGTCTTGTATTGGTATCGAGGAGGATGAAATGCAGGAGAAAGATTCAACTGTTCCAACTTATTCCGAGTAAGGAAGTCTTTTGAAGTCTATGAATCCAATAATTAAGGTGAAGAAGATGCAATTTAATCCAACGTTAGATGCCAAACTACCAAATTAATTTCCCTTGCCTTGAAAGAAAAATGGCTTAAAACGAATCAGAAAACATGATGTCTATAACTTAAATGTGTCAAGATTCATTCAAAATGTTATGAAATCCTTACATCCTTCCCGTCGTTTCTTTCAAATATAATAACACGACCACCTCGATCTCCAACGGCAAGGTTATCACCAGTCTTATCGAATCCAATTGTAGAAATGATATCAACTACAATAGCGGCAAATTCGAGTATCGTCAAACATGACAGTAAATAAACGGGATAAATTATGCAACATTAACTCCTCTTGGTCCCATAAGAATACAATTCCTAAGTTCTTATATGATATTCAGAGAAAAATGGAAGGAAAAACACGATGAAAAATCGTTATAATGAAATACAGCTTCATTTACAAAGTGCTAGACCTATCATTCGCATTTCAACAGTTCAACAAAAGTCAGTATCATTCAGAAGCGTTCGAGAGAGAGATTGTTCAAAGCTTGTTAAACCGAGAAACTAGCTTTCCAGGTTGTTCGCAAGTGCGAAACCAAGCAACTGATTCACATAGAATTTTCCAGTACAAGTGAATGCCTCACCATCCAGAATATCCTCTCCGGCAGCTCGTTCGCCGAAGACCTGAGAAAACTTCCACTCAAGAGGAGCGCGGAACGAACCGTTGCCTACAGTCATAGCAACGTCGGTGCTTGTGCTTCAGTCCCGCAGCTGGCACGCCATGTGAGTTTCACAACCCAAAACAACAAGAAAGAATTGTAATCCCTGAGCAAAGCTGAACAGGAGACTGGAGAGTGGAAGATCATTCGAGACTCTTCAGTCGCAGCTTCAGAACGCGGAGCCACCCACAAATCAGAATACAGATAAGTAGAAAGGATGAATTGTGAACGCCAATCAAGTGGCGGTGTCAGACTCAGACGTGAAGTCGCCATTAAAGCCATGGAAATTGGAAATTGGAAACTGCCAAAATGCGCCTATATTATATTATAATAAATACTGCTCTGGTAATTAACGGTCGTTGTGGTCTCTTTTGGGTTCTCTCTCTGAAGGGCCTTTTTAGGCCCATGAAGCATTCAGAGCACCAGTCCATTGTCATGCAATCGTTCAAATGACTTCAATTTAATAAGTGTTTATTAACAATTTGCAAATTTGATATATGATTGCAAATTTTAAGAGAATGTTATATAAAATATTTACTTATAATAGCTCAACTCAGTTTTGTTTTTATAATAATTTCTGTGAATTAAAATATTTCTAAATCCACTTGTACCAAAAACTATGATATACCTTATTTATTTATTCTTTGAATGGGAGTGAAAATCAATAAATGAGTTTTCTCCAAAAAAAATAAAAATAAATCAATAAATGAGGGTATGGAGAATACAAGTATCATTAAAATTCATTAAATGAGGGTATGGAGAATACGCTCTTGATTGTAATATGACCCAATAATTGACATGTATTGGTTTTGAAATTTTTCTATTATTTCATTAAAATCCATATCTTAGGTAGAGATACTTTACTTTTTTTTTTAAATTCTAATGATGAATTAAGATCTTCACTAATATCATTAATAAAAATAATAAGATTTTCTTAAAGTATTATTATCCTGCGATATCATTAATTAGCGGCAGTTCCAATTAACCAGGGATATTTTGAAAAAAAATCACGAAAATTGTGATATTGATGCAAGTGTTTTAAATTAATAAATAAAACTTTAATTGTAGCATAATTATCCATAATTGGTCATTTTTTAACCATCATATATATAAATATATAAGTAATATACCTATGAAAATACCGTTACAATGAAAACTTCGAAAGAAAATCATATATATATACATGGAAATTATTGAATTAGTAAATTAAATTTCACCTAATTATGTTTTATTGATCATTTCTAATCCAATCTAGTCTTTAGTTACATAATTGAACAAGATATATGAAAATATCGATCTATATATATAAAGGATGAACCAATTGTAGAAAACTTTAAAAATGGTGGTGATATATGAAGTAGAACAAACAAATCCACATCTTGTAAGTTTAATTTCACAATTTCGAACTATTCAAATCTAACTTGTATGCCATCTGCGGTAAGATCTTCGCGAAGGAATTAAGATATTAAACAAGCAAGTAATCGAACAAGGATAATTATTGTTATCTCGATTTATTATAATAAACATCTTCATTAGGGCAGGGAATATAAATTCGTACCGCTAATGAGAGTTGAAAAATGGAAAAGGGAAAGTAGCCATTCATCCTTGTTCAATTCATCGTAAGGGGTCCGTAAAGACCATGCATAATAGCAAATTGCATATTTTCTGATGGTTTCCAATGGCGTTTTCTCTGGTTTATGAACCAGTTACTTATTTGCTTCTGGTCTAGGCCCGTCGACTCGGCCAGCTCAACTTTGTCCATCTCCTGTACAAAAATCAAAATGTGGCAACAATTTCAGGATCCATCCCAACGCCATTTTTCAGATATATACCCTAAAGACTAAAGAGAAAAGAGTTATATCAAAATGACCGTACACATTGCTATCCCAACCTCTCAATTTCGACAGTAAAAAAGAAAAAAACTTATACATCGCATGATTATAAGAACCAATACTGGAAAAATGTTTGGTAGAACACCTCAAAAGACAAGAGTTATAGTTGATTCCTTCATGCTCGTTCTAAGTTTGAAATACCATTTGTACGAATAACAATAACGCTCCTCCGTTTAGTATTAATACCACTTCGTAACCAGAAAATAAGACAATGAGGATGTAATATCCTAGTTCATGGTAATATATTACTTTACTCATTATTTTCCCCAGGAACACAGCATATGGATTTTAAGTCAAGTACGTTCAATCTCTCAATTTCAAGGGTGTACTTCCTGAGTTTCTAAACAAAATTTTTAAAACTCGTAAACTCATTAGATAGTAGATACAAAATTAAAAATAAATTTATAATTTAAAAATAAATGTCAAATTTATTAGAAATCTATTAGACACTAAAAACTTCAAATCCATTAATCTCGTGATCTCAATAAACTTTAAAGAAATTTAGAAGTTTTTCTCATTCCTGCCCGCATTCAAATCCCAAGAAAGCCCCAAAAGAACTTTAAAATTTATTGAGATCACAAAATTAAAAATTCACGGATCTATTAAACTCATTAGATAGTAGACACAAAATTAAAAATAGATCTATAATTTAAAAATAAATGTCGAATATAATAGAAGACACTAAAAATCTTAAATCCCTGCATAATTAATTTTGTGATCTCAATAAACTTATAAAGAAATTTAAAAGTTTTTCTCATTTTTAACCGCATCCAAATCCCAAGCCGGGATGAGAAAGCCCCTAAAAGAACTTTAAAGTTTATTGAGATTAAAAGTTCACGGACATATTTTCTAACCAAAATTTTATTAGACACAATTTAAAAAATGTATTCAACCGTATAAAACTCCATATCATATACAAAAAAAGCAAAAGCTTACAGTGGGGTAAGGCCATTTGGAATGGATGTTCCACCAGTCGAGCAGGATGTGTCTTGCTTCTTTCGGTAGCTTTCCCATCTTTTTCGTTTTTGAGAATTCGTGCTTTAAGCTGCTAATATGACCACTGTACTTGCGTAGGAGTCGATCCTTCAGCTCACCATCTTCGTTCGCCGGCAGAGACTCCTGCAGTTCCAATTCTCCGGCGCTCAGATCCTCTTCCGATGGACCACCAGCCTCATCTGATATTCAAATCAACGGATTTAAACCACAGCAAACACTTGAAATTTGCTATTATAAAAGAAAACACATCTAATACAACGGTAATATGAAATTTTGTCTATAGCATTTCTATTCATTATTTATAAATTAGAAGCATTTAAGAAAAGGAAAAAGGTGCTGATCTTTTTTATGCCATTAAAATTTTGATAAACAGGATAGAAAACTGAAAATATATTCTCTCCTCTTTAATGCATTGATGGTTTGTAAGAGATGCTAATTCGGCCACCTAAATATTGCCCATTCCAAAAGTGGGGTCCACCAATAACCACACTGACGCACCACTTCAAAGAAGAAAAACTTGGTTCCACCCCAAGTTTGACAACTAAGAAAAAGTAATTCAAAAACACATAATTTTAAAAAATAATAATAACTTGTATTTTCCCATAAAAAAGGGGATCCACCAATCGCCATGCACGATTTCAAATAACCCATTGGTTAAAAGAAAGCCCCAAAAGAAAGCCGAAGCTGCAGAGCGAAACGGGTACTGACTACTGACACACAGATGCGGGAAAAATTCTGAGGTTTTCGTTACGTCGAATCCCAGTCAGTGAATTGGCTTGGCTTTCTGCGAAAAATCCATTGTTTTGTTATACATCACGCCTCAAGCCAAGGCACACAGAGACTGGAAAAGGAAAATTGTTTATCCCCCACGAGTCACGAACCCACAAAGTGAAAGTCCAACTCTATCTAAGAGAAAGCTGCAAGTGCGCGACTTTCAATGACCCCTTCGAAATCTAGACCGAGGAATCCGAAAAGAGAAAATACTTGGACTAATCTTGTCTTTACTATCCTATAATCTTTACAACTAAGACAAAAATATAGAAATTTAAAAAAAAAAAAATTTAATAGTAATAAGAAAAAGATCCGGTCATGATCGGTAAGGAGCTAAATATTTGTTGAGAAATTCTTTTTGCATCTTGCTGCTATCTCGCCATCCATTTATTTGCTCGTGCTAATTTAATACGTATGCAATAATGTGAAAGCCAACGGGTAGCGAACACGGATAAACAATCTGTTTAATCTATGCCCCCAAAAAAAAAATGAAATTAATCACGAAAATGGCAGAGATAATCTCAACTTATTTTCGGTTTCTAGGTTTGCTGCAAAGGAACCCCAAAGGCCCAGTACTTCTAGCTCTCTTTTTCCTACTCCAATAACTTGAACTTTAAGAAACATGACCCGTCCGCCATTCGGGTTTAAGATCAAACCATATTTATCAGCTACAGCACGCATCCTAAATCCTAATTAACAGAGAGATAAAGATGGACGCAGTAGAAATTTGCTCTTCCAAAATCTTGAAACTGGCGTTACTTTATGGAATTGCCGCCGATGCTTTATACAATCTTGAACTCAAAACCCTAAATCCTATCCAACTACCCTCTCAAAATCTAGTTTAGATGAACAGGCAAAAAAATGCAACAAAAAATATATAAATAAAAAAATCCTTTTAATCTGTTTCATCAGGCTGAAGAAATAGACCCACAGGAACACGTATAAAAACAGCAAAACGTAGAGCATATATTACAACCAATCAGGCAACGAAAAATTTAATCTCATTTCTGCAAACAGTAATTAACATGCAAACGCTGGATTAACAACTCCTAATGAACAATGTCAATAGTGGAAAATAGACGCAATGACCAAATAATTAAAGTCCCCAAATTATAATTTATATATAGAATGCACCAGATCCATTCAGCTTCTAAAATGACATTTTATAAGGATAAAACTTAGATCAGCTTATGCATTTTATCGTACTAAAGGTGAGATGATTGTATATATAATAATGGACAGACAATGCATTGGTAGAAATATTAGGAAGGGAAAGCATGTTATTTTCACTTTTAGAGAGGCATCCATAATTATTTTTTAGGAAAGAATATATACTAATTAAGGTCTCATGGCTTCCATGTCACAGACAGTTTCAAATGGATTAATCAATTAATTATCCATGCAAGAGTTTTGTGGGTCCAAATCCCAATAATGATAATACGTGGACTTTCAAGGAGCATTGCCAAGCCCAAAAGACCAAATCCAGAATGCTTTGATAATATAGCTTCAACCCAAGAACAGCTAGGAGCCCTAGGACTTCTGCCAAATTTTAAAAATTAGGCAGTACGTTCATGGCCGTAAAATGTGTATGAGAGAAGTTATAAGATATGTTTGGACTAGTCATGAAAGTGGCAGTATATTGTGATGGCAACTACTAATAATTTCTGAAAATTTAGTATCCAAATTGGGAGGGGCGCTCTACTAGCCTGAGCTACTATTTTGTATGAGTGGCAGCTACCTACCAACAAAAGGTAACAAAAAAAAGGTATAGATTTAAAAACCTCAGACGAAAGAATTAAATTACTTGCATATAACCCGAGAAGGATGAAAAGTGGTGAACAAAGGAATTAAAATAAGCACAGGAAATGGAATATCGATAGGATCAGTCCCGGGGAGAGAGCTAATAACAAAAAATAAATGTCAGTGGATCAGACAATTATTACATATGGTTTTACTCCCACACTCACCGTTGTTGGAAAAAAATTAATAATAACAAAAAGTTCGCCACAGGCACGGACACATGAACACATAAGCATAGAGACGAGAAAATAAATCCCAGAAGAGCACAAACACCAACAAACTCAATAAAATAAACAATAATTCGTAAGAAAACAGAAGCGTGTTGGATAGAGAGAGAGAGAGTGACGAACCGGAAACGTAGCCTCTGGTGGCGCCGATACAAAGTCTGTTTAATTGCATTTCCATGTTGTTGAGGAATGAAGATGCTTCAACGAGGGGCTTGGACAGATCCAACTTGTACTTGGCCAGTATCCCGCAGTACGTTTCCTAATTCAAATTCCGAATTAAACTAGTAAAAATATGGAAGACAAAAAATCGAGGGGAATCGTGAAACACACAAGTGACGAGCTAGTTGTTATTCAAGAGAAGGGAAAGCGAAGACCATGAACACATCGAGTTCGGGATCGGCACCCAAGCAAGTTGAAACGCCGATGTCATTTCTTCGTTGGCTTTCGTCAAGAATGTTGACAATCGTCTCCGGCGGTGCGCCGACCTGAAAAAGCCACAACCATGGAATAATGTACCGATTGGGAGACATGATACTAACTAATCTATACCTGAACAAGAAAGCAGTTCAGACTTAACCCTAACCTAACTAAATCCTGAAACAAACTGTTACTCGAAAAATATAGATTGAGTTTCCATATCGAAGCCGTTCTTCCGATTAACTTCTCCGGTATTTTTTTTTTCTTTTTCCCCTTATCGAAATACGATTAGATGCATTTTACTCTCCAAGAAGTATCGCGATGGTAAGAAGCAGTACTGTAGAGTTCCAGATTTTTACAATTTTCGACATGATCTAAACAATAGAAAGCTACTGAACTAGTTTTGTATGCCGGTCTTTGAAGTAATTTCTTAATTAGAAGTCTATGTCGAGTTCTTGGACGGCGTAAGAAATTAACACTCACACAAATTTTTTAAGAATTAACTTTCCACATTCCTCAACAATACTATCCAACCGCGAGCGTTGAACCTTTTCAGAATAGAAAACCACCTTTTGGCAGTCGACAAACGCCTCGAGAAGCTTAGGATAAAGAGGATGAGAAGCAATTTTCGCTCTAATTGCAGCGGCAGATTCCTCCTCGACAGCACGTGCTCTCTGAATCTCCACCATTAAAGCAGCATCGGAGGCCGCCGACGAAACCGGAGCCAACAGTTCCGATCCAAATGCCGGAAGTCGATGAGAACAATCTGCAGAAGCAGTTGAATAGGTTTGGCAATTAGCCGGAAAGACGAGGCTCTCCAACGGCGGCGCTGAAGACGACTGATGAGAGTAATCGGCGACGAGATGGAGTCCGTACAGATCCCCCATAGATAATAATGACGGAGAGAGAAAAAAAAATGGAAGAATTTCAGGGCGGACAAAGAATAGGCTGTAGGCTATGGAATTGTGAGGGTAGGCTGTAGGTAGCCCCATAGGTAAATAATTAATTTTAAAAAAATATATATTACAGACTAAAAATTTTCTGGCAATACTCTAGTTTTGTAAATTTGCAATAGTATTATATTTGACTTAAGTAATTGTTAATTTATCAAATTAAAGGTAAGATTTTATGTATCAATCTAAAAAAATAACACTATATATTTTATTAACAATATAAAAATAATATAGAAGTCTGTCATCATAATTTATATATTTTATATTAGATGTACCATTCTATAATAGTTTAAAATTAGTGATCTTTTCCAATAAAAAAAAATTAGTGATATTTGTAAATTATTTCTTTCCGTAACATATTTTAAATATGAGAATCAATATTAATATTCATTATAATTTCTTATTCGACTCACATCAATTTTTACAGTACTAAAATTCTTACAGAGGGACTGTACCGTTTTTGGAAAGCGCAAAGTTAAGCGTACAAGTAAGGATAAGCCGGCTACCTGAGGTCAGGCAGGCTGAAGCTTAATTTGCTCCTTTTCATAATTTTTTTCTTTTTTTTTTGGGCGCTTTTTCCTAATTTTTGCTTTTGTCGTCCAAAACTTCCCCTCTTTTGACAAGAACATTGCCCTTATCTCTCACGGCCACCTTTTTTTTTTCACACTAAATATGATCTCTAATGTTTGAGGTGAAAATCACTATAAAATACTTTTAACCCATATGTACATTTAAAAAATAAAAAATAATAAAAAAAAGAGCAAGGACAAAAATTCGAGAGAGATAAAGATTAAAATTTTTAAAATAAATAAATTTTGATAAATTTTGAAAAAAGTCAGGAACAAAGCGCCGATTAAAATTTTAAGAGAGAAAAACTCCAAAGTGAGAAGTAAAAATAGAAAAATTATATTTTTAGAGGAAAACAAATAAAAATGTTCAAAAAATGTTTTTTTAAAACGTTGATAAATAAAAAATAAATAAAATTTAGAAAAAGTTGGTACAAAAAATGATAAGGGAGAAGTTTGAAAGTGAGAGAAATTTAAAAAAACAAATTATAGAATATTAAAACATATTTTTAAATCATAAGTAAAATAAAGAAAGAGCGAGGAGTTTTTTCAAAAATCCAAAGTGAAAAGTAAATATAAAAAGCAATATTTTTAAAGGAAACCAAATTGAAAATGTTAAAAATGTTTTTTCAAACGTTGATAAATTTAAAAAAAAAAACTTTTGGAAAGAGCATAGGAGATAATATTGAAAGGAGAGAAATTTAAAAAATAGAAATCTTGAAACAAATTAGAGTTGAAATTAAAAAAAAAAAGTTTAAATTTAAATCGTAAGTATATTTTAAAAAGGAACACAAATGGAAATAGTTAAAGATAAAACTTTTAAGAGAGAATAAAATTTTTTAGTAAATAATTAAAATTTTGAGTACAAAAGTAGTTAAAGGGAGATAGTAGTAAGAAATTTCAAAACCACATTCGAGGATAAAAATTTTGAGAATAAAGAAAAAGCTAGTTCCAAAGAGAGAAGAAAATATAGAAAACAAATTAAAAATATTAAATGTGTTTTTTTAAAACATTGATAAAAAAAACAAAAAATTAGAAGGTTGGTGAAAAAGGAATCGAGAGAAATTTAGAAAACAATAATTTCAAAAGAAATTAAAGTTTAAATTACAATTTAAATCGTAAGTATATTTGAAAAAATAAAAAATTGGAAATAGTTAAAGATAAAAATATTGGAGAAAGTCATAGGGAAACTTTCGAAAGAGAAGAAAAATACAGAGTAAAAAATTAAAATTTTGAATACCAATGTAGTCAAAGGGAGATAAGAACAAATTTCTAAAACAAAATTTAGAGGGCGAAAATAAAATGATTATAAAAATAAATTTCAAAGATAACTAATGCTAGAGTGACTAAAATTTTAGGGAGAAAAAATTGAAAATGTTAAAAATATTTTTTAAAAACGTCGATAAATGAAAAAAAAAACGAAAAATTTAGAAAGAGTTGGTGAAAATATATAGAGATAAATTTAAAAACATAAATTTTTAAACGAATTTGAGTTGAAATATGAAATTATAGATCGTAAGTATATTAAAAAATAAAAAAATTGGAATCAGTTAAAGATAAAAATTTTGGACAAAGTCAAAGGAAAAATTTCGAAAGACAATTAGTTATAGAGTAAAAAATTAAAAATTTAAATAAAAAATACACAAAGGAAAACAAATTGAAAATGCTAAAATATTAAAAAAAAAAAACAACTAACAATTAGAAAAAGTTGGTGGAAATATATAAAGAGCAGATTTTGAAAGTGATAGAAATTTAAAAAACAAGATTTTTGAAAGAAATTAGATTTTAAAAAGTAGTTAAAGGGAGATTGGAAATAATTTTTGAAAAAGAATAAAAATGGAAATAATTTTTTAGAAACTAAAAGAAAAAATTTCAAGAGAAGAAATTTACTGGGTAAAAAATTTAAAATTTTGAATACAAAAGTAGTTAAAGGGAGATTGGAAAAAATTTTAAGACAAAAATTTAGAAAGAAGACAAAGAGAGAGTAATTCTGAAAGCGAGAGAAATTTTAAAAAACAAGAATTTCGAAAGAAATTAAAGTTAAAATTAAAAAATAAAAATTGGATATAGTTAAATAACAATTTCGAAAGAAAGAAATTAAAGTTAAAATTAAAAAATAAAAATTGGAAATAGTTAAATAAAAATTTTGAAAGAGATAAATTATAGAATAAAAAATTAAAATTTTGAATACAAAAGTAGGTAAATGAGATAGAAAACAATTTGGAAACAAAAATTTAGAGGGTGAAAAAGAAGAAATCGTTATAAAATATAAATTTTACAGAGAAAATTTTGAAAGTGAGAAATAAAGTTAAAAATAAAATTACAAAAGTTTTAAGTGAAAATCACTATAAAAAATTCATAAATATTTTTAAATCACAAGGAGATTACAAAAAAAAAAAAAAAAAAGCGAAAACACAAATTAATTGAGATAAATAAGACAATTTTTTAGAATAAATAAAAATTAGAAATAGAGAAATTCAAATTTTGAGAGAAAAGGAAATTCAAAGTGAAAATGAAATATAGAAAATAATATTTTTAATGAAAAAAAAATTGAAAATGTTAAAATATTTTTTAAAGCGTTAACAAATAAAAAAAAAAGCAATTAGAAAGACTTGGTGAAAAAATATAAAGAGAGAACTTTTGAAAGTTAGAAATTTAAAAAACAAGAATTTTCAAAGAAATTAGAGTTTAAATTTTATAAAATTAAATTTAAATCGTAAGTTTATTTGAACAAGTAATAAAAAGGGAAACAGTTAAATATAAAAAAATATATTAGAAAGTAAAAGAAAAAATTTTAAGGGAGAAGAAAGTTACAGAATAAAAAATTAAAATTTTGAATACAAAAGTAGTTAAAGGGAGATTGGAAAAAATTTTAAGATAAAAATTTAGAGGGTGAAAAGGACGAACTGATTATAAAAGATCAATTTTAAAAGAGAAACCAATGCTAGAGAGGGTAAAATTTTAGGGAGAAAAAATTGAAAGTGAAAAATAAAAGTTAAAAAAAATATAGTGTCCAAAGCTTTTAAGTGACAATCAGTATAAAATATTTTTAAATATTTTTAAATCATAAGTAAATTAGAAAAAAAAAAGAGCAAGGAGACAAATTTGAGAGAGATAAGGATAAAAAATTGAAGAATAAAGAAAAAGCTAAAAAATCCCAAATAGAGAGAAGTAAATATAGAAAACAATATTTTAATAGGAAAACAAATTAAATATGTTAAATATGTTTCTTAATGTTGATTTTAGAAAGAGTGGTGAAAAAAATACAAGAGAGAAGTTTGAAAGTGAGAGAAATTTGAAAAACAAGAAATCTTTAGAAAGAAATTACTGTTTAAATTAAAAAATAAGTAAAATCTAAATCGTAGGCATATTTGAAAAAAAGAAAAATTGGAAATAGTTACAGATAAAAATTTTGAAAGATAATAAATTATAGAGTAAAAAATTAAAATTTTGAATACAAAAGTAGATAAAGGAGAGATAGGGAAACAATTTTAAAACTAAAATTTAGAAGGTGAAAAAGAAGAAATGGTCATAAAAGATCAATTTTAAAGAGAACAGATGTTAGAGTGAGTAAAATTTTACAGAGAAGAAATTGAAATTGAAAGTGAGAAATAAAGTTAGAAAAATAGACTGACCAAAGTTTTAAGTGAAAATCACTATAAAATATAAGTAAATATAAAAAACGATATTTTTAAAGGAAAATAAATTGAAAACGTTAAAAAGGTTTTTTAAAACGTTGATAACTTAAAAAACAAAAAACAACAATTAGAAGAGTTGGAGAAAAAATATAAAGAGAGGATTTTGAAATTTATAGAAATTTAAATAACAAGACTTTTGAAAGAAATTACAGTTTAAATTTAAAAAAATAATTGTAAGTATATTTGAAAAAAAGAATAAAAATGGAAATAGTTAGAATGCGGGAGAAATAGTTAGAATGCGGGAGAAATAGTTAAAGAGAGAGATCTATAAACTTGAGAAATAGTTAAAAGAAGGTAAAAAAGTTGAGAGAAAACTAGAGACAGATACAAAATATTGTAGAAGGAAACAAAAAAGGTAGAGAACTGAAAAATGATAATTAAATATTAAATTGATTATTTTTAATCATAAGTAAATTAAAGAAACAAAATATTCGAGACGAGTTTAAAAGAGACATACAACCTAAAAGTTTCAATCTAGGCAAAATCATAAATTCCTAATAGACTTTCATATATAGCAGTTATAAAGTATCAGTTTTAATTCAGCCAAACCAATAGAGAGATAATAGAAAGACAATTAATATAAATAGACGTACCTGATAATAACAAATCTGAGCCGTAACAATTTTTGCGCACTGAATCCGATGAGGAAAAGATTGCCGCCACTAAGTTGAGGATTTGCTAGAAAGGGTGAAACTATGAAGGAATGGGCTCGGTTAATGTTAAATCGCGTTCTTAATTTACGATCGGTGTAACAAAATCAAGTCTCATTTGGTTTCAAAATTAAAATATGATTTGAAAAATTCAACTCTGTTCATTAAATCATTGTGATAATGTAACCAAGGTTTATGCTATTATGATGATTCACGGTAACATTTATCAGATCATGAATGTTTATCGTCTCATACCTTGACCAAAATTGCAGTAGACCTAATTCCCTCGTCTTCGATTCTGATCTTCCTTTTCTGCCATGGACGACCAAAATAACTAGGGTTTGCAGAAAAGACATAGATCAGAGACGAAGAGATATAACTGATCTGATCTGATCTTGGAGGAGTGTGAGAAAGAAAGTCGATCGGATTCTGAGAGAGAGAGAGCGACGATGAGAAAAAACGAAGAACGCAAACGAAGAAGAAGAACCCTAGACGCAGTCGAGAAGGAAGTGGAAGGCGGGGCGCGAAAAATAGTCCGTTACAGTGAGAGGAAATTCCCGTGGTCTTTTTGTAACAAAAAAAAGCCCGGAAATCACGGTAAATATCTTTCGCAATCAATACAGTGTAATGGCTTTTATTTTTAAAAATTTTATACGTGAGATTTTTCATTAACGCAAATCTGTTATTGCTTATGTTGATTATATTATTTTTAAGTTAAATCTGTTTAAATTTTATTTTTGAGGATTTTGTCAAATTTGAGACTTTTATCAACTCTTTTTTATTTTGTTAGTTTTTAAAAATTAAATGAAGAGAACCAATTAATACATCAGTTTTTTTTAGTAAAATTTTTACATTTAGTTAGCCTGGTAGGATAAAATATCACAAATAATAAAAGTCAACAGTTCCATATTGCTCTGGACGGTAAATTTTTAAAATTTTTAGTTCACGTATTACTATATCACAACTATTAATTATATATTAATATTAATTAGATACGAAATATAAGAGATATAACCGGTTTAAATATATAAATGTTGTATCGGCGTTGTAGATCAATAATTATCATACGTATATCAATGGTAAGTCATGTTCGAAGTTCAATAGATATCATATCAGAAGTAAATAAATTGTATATCATTATTATATCAGAGGCATATATCACTAGTCTGATATACTGCAAATTTACAGATTTATATAAGATATATTGCAAGGTAAAATTGGACCTCCGTTTTTTTTTTGAAAAAATGCTATATTTGAAAAAACTAATGTGATTGTTATTTTGCTTATTTTACTAAATAGTTTTGTCATATTTGCAACTGTCCCTTTATTTGATTTCTTTCGTTAGTTGTGAACTACCTAAACTTTGGTTATTATTTTTTCATAAAATTATTTGTTTTTTTTTAAATTGTTTTTTATTTTAAACAAATTTAACAGCAGTTTCAAATTACGAATAGAATCCAATCCATAATTAATACAATTAATTATATTAATAGAATAAAATGTCATATGAATTTTGGAATCTGTACTGCCATCAAAACTGCTATGGGACATGGAATTGTTTACCTTAACCCATGTACTATGCAGGCGACGTTGAAAGATTTTAAACGTTTGAATTATAGAGGTTTCGTAAAACTAAAAAAGTTATTAAAAATAAAAATGTAAATTTTTAATATTTTCAAAATCCTGACCCGAAACGTGCACGCGTTGTCCTAACATTAGTGCTACGGCACTGGCAGCCAATCTGGTATTTCACCATCGAACCCAATACATCAAAATTGATGTACATTTTGTTAAAAATCAAGCATTAAATATTGTCAAAAAAAAAAAGTATTAAAGGGATCGATGTAAGTTCGATATGTTGTAGAGACACGTCAGCCTTAATCTAGAAGCTTCCTCAACAGATTCGACAACAAACTGTTTGATCTCATAAAGACTGAAAATTTTTCATTCCCCCAAAAAAAGATAAAAAAAAATCCGCCTGCGACAGCGAGCAACTACAACGACGTCGTTCAATGAGACAACCGAGGGGCAGTTTCGCCAACTTACTTTAAGCCACCGCAAAACCCTTGTTCCCGTTCTCTCTTCCATGGTCTCCTCAATCCCATTCTTCTCTTCGTTTCCTTCATCTTTACTTCGCCGGAAAAAGTTTTGAATCCGATCTCCCTTTTCATCAATCTCATATTATCTTATGTGCCTTTTCTTGAAGTTCTGTCCCTGTTGTTGTTCTTTTTTCTGTTTCGGCACACGAGGTGTTCGACGAAATTCCCCACTGGCAACAAAACACCGTTTCCCGATTCAGGAATGGATGTTGCTGAATGCATTCTAGACGGCAATGCCGATGCAGTGGAATTTTGTCCGCATAGTTCATTTAGTCATGTTCTGGCGGCTTCCACTTATACACTACAAGAGGGGGATCAGCCCAGTCGGTCTGGAAGTATATCAATCTTCAATGTAAATGTAGAAATCGGGTGCTTGGAGCTGCTTCATCGCGTGGAAACGGCGGGGATTTTTGATATAAAGTGGAGTCCCGTTGGTCAGACCGGGAGTCCTCTGCTTGCTCAAGCAGATGCTGATGGTTGTCTCAGAATTCATGCTCTCGAGTACTCTTCAAATGGTTCAGAAGGTACGGTCATTTGAAGTTTTTTTTTTTTAATTTTTTAATTTTTTAATTTTTTAATTTTTTTTATTATCATACTTAATAGAAATACATGGGAATACAGACTTCTTTAATATGCATTACTAAACTTCCCCTTCTTCGTTCTTCCCATTAAGGTTTTATTAGAATAATTTAATTCAAACACTCGTGGGTTATTATCTTCAATGCACTACTTAAACCCATTTCAGTTTTCTTGTTTCCAATTCGACAAAGAGAGTTTTAAGTTATGGGTGTGTTTATTTGAGGAAAATTTTCCTGTGTATGAAGTTGATGTTCATTTTGCCTCAAAAATAACATTGTTTTGTGGACCAGGTAATATTCTTTCCCTTTCATTCTTGATTCTAACCATTATTCAATATGTAGCTTTCAATCAAGTTCTCGCCATTCTCCCTAAAAAAATTTAAAGCTTTCAGTGTTTGTTTTTCCAACAGATTGATGTTTTCTTATTTGTGCAGGAGAACGAGAACATATAAGAGAGAGATGCACCAGCAAAGTTTCTTCCTCCATGTGTCTTTGCCTGGATTGGAACTCTTCCGCCTCGGCCATCTCAGTGGGGCATTCAGATGGTTTCATCTCAATACTCTCTGCAAGAGAATCCCACTTGGAAGTCCAAAACCAGTGGAAAGCTCACGAATTTGAGCTCTGGGCAACCTCCTTCGACTCTCACCAATCTCATTTAGTATACACTGGCTCAGATGACTGCAAATTCAGCTGTTGGGATTTGCGAGACACTCCTTCCAAGGCATTTCACAACACCAAAACTCACAAAATGGGCGTCTGTTGCATCGCCAAAAGCCCCAGTGACCCTTATAAACTTCTCACCGGCAGCTACGACGAGCACCTGAGAGTGTGGGATATGAGATCAATCTCAAAGCCCATGAATGAAACTTCAATTTGTTTAGGAGGTGGGGTCTGGAAAATCAAGCCCCACCCTTCAGTTTTTGACGTTGTTCTGGCGGCTTGTATGCACAATGGGTTCGCAATCGTTAGAGTTAAAGATGATGATGCGGAAGTGGTTGAGACTTATGGCAAACACGGCTCTCTTGCTTATGGGGCAGATTGGAAGAGAGGAGATTCTTCCCAAGAAGACAAAAGGAAAAGGTATGCCGTTGCAACTTGCTCGTTTTATGATCGGCTTCTTAAGATTTGGATTCCAGAAACTGATATATGACTTGATGATACTTCACAGCACACGTTTAATTGATATGAGATGTTGCAAGCAGGTCCCTTTTTTTATAATATAGTGTTAATAAGAGTGGGTATTCGAACTCTCGACCGTACTGATGAACTGTTGAGCTATGTCATGCTGATATTGAATCTTTATAGTTTGTTTGTTCATACATATTTCTGGGGTGAAAGTTCGTTGCTTTTTCTTTTTTCACTTTTTAGGGAGATTTCAGTAGAAACAGAGAATGAGGTGGAGAGTGAAGATGATGGAGAAGTCTCTGACTCTTTTTCACCTCATTAACATCACAAATTTCACAAGTATTTTTTATTTGTTATTGAATTAAATATCTATTGATCCTTAAAAGAAATAATGTTATGGGAGAGAGTATTCTTCAAATAATTTTTTAAATAATCATTTTTATACTGTTAATTTAGACAACATAATTAATTTGCAACTATAGCTTTAAAGTTGCTATCTAGTAAGGTTGGTAGTTATTATTATTATTATTATTATTATTATTATTATTATTATTATTATTGATGGTAACCGAAAAAAATTGTTTAAATAAAAATATATATTTTTTAATTATCAATCCAGTACACTGTTTTTTCTACTTTCTACAATTTTCAAGTAAAATTTTGTCCAAGATAACAAGCAAATTGTATTTTAAAAATAAACTACTCTTCACCTCAAGGTGGGAAAGGTTCCTCCACAATATTCGGCTTTGCAAACATGATCATGGATTATCTATCATACATAGAATTATGGGAAAAACTAAAGACACGTTTGATGAGTTTGTTGTTTTTAGATTTAACTTTTTTTTATTATGTAATTAAAATAGTCAAAATTTTGAAAATAATATTTCTATTCGTTTTCAAAACGAACCTAGATAAATATACTCTTTCATGTTATAAATTCGTATTTTTGTTAAAATTAAAATAGATAAAATAAAATATAATATTGTAAAATAATAATTATATAAAATTTATAATGCATATGTTAATAAATTAATCAATAGTTTAGATTGAACTAAATATTTACGAGTATTATCAATTTATAAGCATAATACTAAACACATGTGTGAACATTTTTTTAAATTCAATTTCAAAATTTGTTATTGCATACATATTCAAAAACAAATACAATAGTATTTTTTTATTAGATCCCTTATTTTCAAACTTCTAGTTTCGTATCACTAACCACACACATTGTAAATTTGTTAAGTGCGATTTTTTTCTCTCCACTTGTCGATGTTTTTAGAGTAGTGAAAATTTCTTTAATTTTTTGGATTATTTATAATAGGTCTTTAAACTTTTAATTTTGTATTTAAATGGTTACCGAAATTAGGAAAAAAATGAATAAAGTGGAACTAAAGAAATCGTGCATTGTCATCAAGTATTTTATACTCTATAAAAATAGAGACCTATTTGTACTAAAAAAAACTGTACGTGTATACAAAATTGGAAGTTTAAGATTTTTATGATGTTTTTTTGACAGCGATGTTTAATCTTTTTTGATGTATTTATCTCATGCAACAAATTTTATTAACTACATTTTCTTTAAATAGTATGATCAACCTGTCACATCAGTATTTTTTTTTTCCAATATGATGTTGCATAAATACTAAGCTAAAATAGTTGAGGACTTGAGACATATTTGATATAAAACTGCAAGTTTATGAAATTGTTTGACATTTTTTTTTAAGTTTAGGAACACGCAACTACTACAGTCTCTTATATCAAAAGAAGAAGGAGAAGAAAGAAATAAAGAAATGGTGGGAGGGGGGGGGGGGGGGGGGGCTACAGTCTCTAGATCCGTAATTTAACCTGTATTTAAATTTAGAGAGAAAAAAAAAGACAAAAAACAAAAAACTGCATTTCGCGAACGACGTATCCGACCGTAGGACGATTCTTCCCCTCCCGGCTCCCATTCTTCGTGTCATCTCTCTTTCTTGGCTAGCACCGAAACCTCACTCAATCTGATCCGGTGGATGATCTCTGATCTCTCTAGTTACTCTTTTGTTCTTGTTGATGTTGAAGCAAACCTTTCGTGAATCCCTTAATTCCACGATTGGCTATTATTCCTCAAATCTCATGTTCCGGTTGAAATTATGCTCGCAATCTAGTTCTTGTTTGAGCGTGATACAATTAACCGGAGGAATTCTTTATTAATTCTAGTTTTTAGATTTTGTTCTTCCTATTTTTCTTGGATTTTTCTTTCGAAGTCCTGTTTTTGGGTTTTTCTTCATTTTTAATGGTTTTCAATGATCAATGGAGACGGGCCGTGTGAGGGCTTCTCGGAAGTCGCCTCTTCCGATCCGTTGGATCCGGCACCACTTTGGCGTACCCAGAATGTCGACGGTGGCTCTGTTGCTTCACCAATTTCTTCGAGATATTCGTCATGCGGAGATTCCGAGTTCGAGAGGTATTGCAGCGCAAACTCGGCAATGGGAACGCCAATTATGCGTAGCACGATTACAACATTCAACGACTTCTCGGAGTCTGAATTTGGGTATGCGAGGAACTTTGGATTCAGCGATGATGGCGGCCTTGAGAACTTCAGTTTGGAAGGGAGTGAAATGAATTCGCTGGATACGAATATATTAGGCTACAGAAAGATGGAGCTGCGTGATAAAGTCACTACGGAAGAGTCGAGTATGAAGTGTCGGTCTCACGGGTTGAATTTGTATGGAACGGGTGAGTTCATGGATTCACTTGAAGCTAATGAGGAAATTTTGTGTTGGAAGGTTGAGAGCACATCGGATTTATTGAGTGGTGTAGGTATGACTAATGGATCGGAGAAGGTAGAGAGCAGCGAAGGCGAGAAAGAAGGGTCCATTATAGGGAAAAAAGCCAGTGAATTGGGAATGGCGGGGGGTGCTGTTCTTGGAGAAGCAACAAGCGAAGAAGTTCATGTGGGATGTTTAGAGAGAAGTGCGGTTGAGAATGGTATGATATTAGGACAAAGGTTTGAAGAACGTCTTCTACCTTGCATGGTTGAGAAAGAGTCTAATGGTGAATTGGATATGGAAGTTGATAGATCCCAAAATGAGCATTCGGAGAGTGAGGATTCAATGTATAATTTTTTGTCCGATGGTGATCATATGGATGAAACCTTCCTGCTTAGAAATGCACGCTCTTTCCCAGAAACTAACACGGTGAATGAAAATCCATTGCTTATCAATTCATCCGTAGCTTTTGGTTCCGACGATTGGAATGTTTTTGAGTGTGAAACTCAGGGATTCTCTCCAAATTACTTGACTGTGGACACATTACAGGAAAGGAAACATCAGAATCTGAATTCTTCTTCTATGACTGTAAATGGTGATCAAATTGTTAGTGAAATGGCTAGAGAAGATGGGACACAGATGCTCTTAGCCTGCAAAGAAGATCAAGCTAGCACAAATTTTCTGAAGAAAGTAAACAGTAGTCATGGGGATTGTATGATTGTCCCAACTGTTGGAAGACCAAAGGAAATGGTTAAAGTGAGGGACATTCCCGTGGCTATCTGTCAAGTCCAGGCTTCTAATGAGTTGAAGGAAATCACAAATAGTACTTTTTTAACTGAAGATGATTTCTCATACGGTGTTGAATTAGATCAAGATGCAAAGGATATATTTGTTGTTAATAATCAAGCAGGAGATGCTGATAAAAATACATATAATAATGAATGTCTTGTTGGTGATATTCCTGGAATTGATATAGGAACAGAGAAATTTCCATTCAAGCAGCAGACATGCTCTGTGGACAGTAATTCAGTTGAGCAACCTCAAATTCTAGAAACTGAGGATAACAGTGGGATGGTACACCAAGGCCTAGAAAGCCAAGGACGTGGAGATTTGAAAGTCAAATTTGACCCTCTCAGTAATATTTTAACTAATCGACCTTCTACTCATGCTAGTGAAGGTTGTGAGGATATGGCACATTCCACTTTAGTACCTGAATCAAAAGGTCATCTTTTGCCAGTTGAGGTCAGTATAAGTTTCAATGTTTAATAATTGCTCATTTTATCCTGCCTTGGATAATGTCTCCAATCCTGTAAAACCTTAAATCATCACCTAGTTACTGATTTAACAAATGATCTCTGTCCCAATAATGTTCCTCTTGCAGTCACCCGTCCTTGTGATTGTATGGTTGATGTACACTAGTGGTGCCTTTTAAATGAAGTCCATATCTATTCCAATTAGGTCGTACTCATTCTTTGAATAGCCATCTTGTGGCACTTACATTCTTGCAAATTTTTTTACTTGCAGTTAGCAAAACGTGATTTAGATGACTTCTATGATGAAGTTGTACATGAAATGGAAGAAATACTACTTGAATCTTGTGACTCTCCTGGGGCTAGATTTACTCATAGATATAAGATGTCTCAGTCACTACCATCTTTACCATTAAGAGATGGAGGATCAACTGCATCTATTTCAGGAACGGACAATTATGATCCAATTAACCCAGAAAACTTGAAATTTGATGGGGTTGAAGTGATTGGGGCAAGACAAAAGAGAGGGGATGTATCACTCAGTGAAAGACTAGTTGGGGTGAAGGAGTACACTGTATACAAAATTAGAGTATGGAGTGGCGAGAAACAGTGGGATGTTGAACGCCGCTATCGAGATTTCTATGCACTATATTGTCAATTGAAATCATCATTTGCTGATCATGGCTGGACTTTACCCTCTCCCTGGTCCTCTGTTGATAATAGATCAAGAAAGTTATTTGGCAGTGCTTCTCCTGATATTATTGCTGAAAGAAGTGTTTTGATTCAAGAGTGTTTATGTTCTATTCTTCATTCAAGAGTTTCATCAACAAATCCAAGTGCATTAATTTGGTTTTTGTCCCCTCAAGAATCAAACTCCCATTCTCCTGCATTAGGTACTGCAGTACCTCGATCATCTGATATTGCAAGGGTGACTGACACACAGAATTTGTCCTCTTTGGGGAAAACCATATCACTTGTTGTTGAAATTCAACCATACAAATCTACAAAACAGATACTGGAGCTGCAGCATTATGCTTGTGCTGGATGTTACAGACATTTTGATGATCAGAAAACTCTGATGAAAGGCTTTGTACAGAGCTTTGGATGGGGCAAGCCACGACTCTGCGATTACACCTGCCAGCTGTTTTGTTCTTCATGCCATACGAATGAGATGGCAGTCATACCTGCAAGAGTTTTACATCATTGGGACTTCGCTCGGTACCCTGTTTCTCAGTTAGCTAAGTCCTACTTGGATTCCATACATGATCAGGTGTCTTGTGGAGAACAAATTTCCATTTATTTATTTCTAACTGTATCGCTCTCTTTAGTTTATTTAAAGTTGATATTACAGTATGAGTAATTGGGTTAATAATGGTTTTAAATGGTAGCATCTGCTAAAAAGTCTCTTTTTGGTCTGTCAGCTAGTTGGAAAAATAAATATCTTACCTATTATTTTGTGTCTTAGATGTAGAGTTCTGGTGAAGAACGGACAAACGAAAACAAAAAATAGAGACCTAATGATCTAAAGAGAGAGATATAATTTGGAACGGGTTCTTCATTGCTTCATTCTATGGCAATGAACACGTGCTACTCACACTGTTCATTTCATCTACAATGGCATTGGGATATTTTAAATTTTTACTATATGGGTGGCTTGTAGCATAGAAACTCTACTGAATGATAGCATGTATTTTTTGACACGTTGTTGAATTTCCTTTGGCAGCCCATGCTTTGCGTCAGTGCTGTTAATCCTTCTCTCTTCTCAAAGGTTCCAGCTTTGCTTCATGTTATGGGTGTGAGGAAAAAAATTGGAGATATAATTTCATATGTTCGCTGCCCATTTCGTAGGTCAATTAACAGGGGACTTGGTTGCCGTAGATATCTTGTCGAAAGCAATGATTTTTTTGCACTTAGAGACCTCATTGATCTTTCCAAAGGGGCATTTTCAGGTTAGCCTTTGACTTAATTCTGTCAGTTTTGCTTTAACATTATGGTGTCCATTTTTCATCATGTAAACATATATTATTCTTGCAGCATTACCTACTATCCTGGAAACTGTCTCGAGGAAAATCTTGGAGCACATAGAGGAGAAATGCCTTGTGTGCTGTGATGCTGGTGTTTCATGTGCTGCTCGACAAGCATGTAGTGCCCCATTGTCTCTCATTTTCCCTTTTCAGGTAAGCATCTCAACAAAATAACCCCAAAAAAAGAACAAAACGCAATGGAAAATAAAATGTTTCCATGATATATGTTCTTCATGGTTGTGATTGAAGAAGTGTTTCATTCTGTAGTGTCTTGTTTTAGCACTGCTTTATGTCTTAGGTGACATATCTAGCTAACGCACGAAACATCGAATATGTGACAATTGGAATTTGTTACATGTGCCACTCAGATCTTCTCGTTTACTAATGATTCAAATACATAAGTTGGGAATGATTGGTAAAGATAGATCTTAATCTTTTCTATGCAAATGCGTGATAGGCAATTGTACTTCATTGAGGCTGTAAGTTAGAGAATTATAGGAAACCGTATTAAAACACCTAGTTTAGTCTGTGGTGGATTTTAATTTTGGCTTCAAAGCTTGAATCCGGGAGCCTTACCATTTAAAAAACCTTCTTCAGGAAACTGAGATGGAGAGATGTGCATCATGTGAATCTGTATTCCATAAACCTTGCTTTGCAACGCTCAGCAAATGTTCTTGTGGGGCACGCCTTAGAGTTGATGACACCGAAGGGCTCTCGACGAAGGTAGGCCATGGATTAGGGATGGATGCTGAGGAAAGTGGAGCTGTCGTCTCGTTTCTGGCAAAATCAACTTCCATTTCGCCTTTGAGATCTCTCTCAGGCCTGTTTGGAAAGTCAAATCAAACAACAAAAGAACATAAAGATAATGAGAATATCATATTGATGGGTTCTTTGCCTACTACTTCCCTCTGATCAGGTGTGCCTATTTTTGTATCAGTTACTATTCTTTGATAATTCCTAAGCTCATTTTTCATCAATCTGTTGGATGTATGTTAAAATAAACATGTTTTCTAATCAATGAGATGTATATTGTAATAATTTTCTAGGTGATGATCAGTGTGTTATTTTTTTACTTATTGATTCTTTGTATAACCTGTTTCTCGAAGTTAAGGGCAGCAACAGTGGTACTTGTTCTGAATTCTATTTTTAATTTGTGGTAAATAATATGTAATATGAAAATTTGACGGTTGAAATAGTAAAGTTCAAGAACATTAAGTAGTACACTATTTGAGAATAAAATTTGTACGGAACCTTTTGGCAAGTTTCAACACTATCTTGAATGATAATTGAGATGATCTTTTCTTTTTGAATATGGTTGGGTGTTACGGTTAGAACACATTTTAAATTGGAGTGTTATTGAAGTGGAGTGGTGGATGGATCGGAAGCGTTAGAGAAGTAGAGTGGTATTTTTCTCCACCATTGTGGAATTTTGTTTTTATAGCTGGAGTGTGTGAGAATTTAATTGGAGATAACGAATTATACGTCTAGATGGATTAATCCACTATCTTATTGTTGCTAGCAAGTATCACTATTTTTTGTTTGGATTGGATTTTTCAAATCATTTTTGGATGGTCTGAATTTTTTTTTTCTTTTTTTTCAATGGATGTTTGATGGAAGGTTAATTATCTTTCTAAAAAATAGGAGACAGAATCAATAATAAATATATTTTTTTAATTCCTCCCTACCTGTTGGCATTGTAACTCTTGTTTTTTAAGATCAGGTTCGAAATGTTTCACAGTGATAAGATTAATGACTTTTCGTGCCTTTGTCGAGGAGTTATGAACACAAGTTATATACTTAATGCGGAAATAAACAATTGTCCCATTAATATTGATTAAATGAAACTTTTAAGCATTAATTTAATTGGTCAAACTGCATTTATTTTATTTTTTTGGGGTTTTGAATTGTCCATTTATTTCTCACTGTCCTTTGCGAAAGAATTTTGTTGCACAAGCTTAAATGCCTGGACAGAATAGTCTATTGTTTTGGAGGATAAAAAGTATTTCATAGAATAATTGAATTTGCTAATTTATTTCTAATACAATATGTGGGTGGAGACTCAAACTCGTAACATTTTTGTTGCATTCAAGTGCCTTAATCCGCATCTTAACCAGTCGAGCTATTCTTAGTTTTCTTTTTTAGAAAAGCTTCTCTTAACCCGTCAATAATTACTAATTATTATACTTTAATATCATGTCTCGTAGACTTATTGTTTGATATTACTTCAGGTCTTGTTTTTACTTATGTATCAATACATCATTATCGTAGATTTTCATTAAAAAAAAAATCCTATAAAAAAAAACTATACTTTTAAGGGCACAAATTAACTGGTTAGACATTACTAATAAACAAAATAAATTGATGCCAGCTTCCTTCGATTTTTAAAATTAATTTGTATATATTATATTTTAATAAATTATTGGCGATTTTTAAATATTTAATTACTTTAAATTACTGTACTAAAAAATTAGTTTCGCAGTGTTAGAGATACTTTCAATAAAGGAAATAATATTTGTTAAGAATATTATCACATCATAGTGCAATCCAATTGGCCATTCAATACAACCACTACTATTGAGTGCTAAGTGTAATTACGATGCATTTTGGAATTTTTTTATCAACACCTTTTAGTATAACACATAGGATCCTATAGGAAATCGAATTTACAATCTCTTGATTTGAGATATACATAAATTATCGCTAAGTTATTCTTACTTTGAATTTTTACTAAATACTTTTGAAATAAAACTAACTAAATATTTCATCTAAAAACACTTGAAAGTAGTTTTTATATGGTTCTATAATTTCTCAAATTAGTTTGTATTACAGACAATTTTAAACGTTAACCATTTAAAAGTGAGTAAAAAAAAATTAAAAAGCAGGTCAAACACATTCTTAAATAAACTTGAAATTTTAAAGGTAGAGAATCAAACCAGGAACGAGAAAGTACAAGTGTCAGCAATCCGCTATCTTAATATTCCCAGCTTTTCCTCAACTCAACCATATAAAAGTATGATTTTTTTAATGGCAATTAAAAAAAAAAAAAAAAGAGTCATACTATTAATGGAGTGCAACATACACATGCATGTACGTGCTGGGGCTCATTTCATCTTATTAACTTCGTTGACTCGAGTCATCATTTCCACTAAATCGAGCTCCTTCTTCACTTCAAACTCCATACCTGCAGCCGCCGGCGCCGGCGCCGCCGTCTCCCCGACATACGAATCACAATACTGCAATTTCTGCATTTCAACTTTGCTTCTCTGATGATAATCAACTGACTCTACGGCGGCGTTAGGCCTTTCCCGATCGTAATTGTTTGCATCATCGACGGAGGCGCCAGCAATGTCCTCCATGAGCGAGTTAATGCTACATCCTTCTTGGAAGAAATTATCGTCGAAATAAAACTCTGCTTCGTCCTTGAAATCGAAATTCGGAACCGGCCAATCGTTAGGGCAAAAATCGGTGGTTGGTGCCTGATTATGATCCACCGATTTCGATTTGGCATTGTTCGCGGCGGTGGCGGCTGAGCTTTTCCTCTGGTGGCGCGACGTGTTCGAGTCCAGATTCAGGCTCTTTATGTAATCCTGCAGAAGCGAGCACCTCGGGTATTTCGATCTACATTTTCGCTTTGAATACTGCCTTCTCTTGGTCGCATTCCAGTGGTTTTTGATTGAATTTTCAGTTCTTCCGGGCAATCTCTTTGCAATTTCTGCCCATTTGTTTCCTATTTCCGTATGCGCTTCAATCAAAACTCTGTCCTCTTCCTCACTCCATGTGTCCTTCTGCATTCAATCATAAATATGTTGTAAAAGAACAGTAGCAATCAATTTTGTCAATTTGGAACTTAAAATGTTGATTGTGGATAGAATACCTTAATGTCAGGCCTGAGATGGTTGTGCCATCTCTCTCTGCACTGTTTCCCTATCCTCCCAGGCAACATTATTGCAATATGAGACCATTTTCTCAGTCCATGTTGCTCAACCAATTGAACCAAAAGCCTGTTATTGACATTCAACAAAAATATATGAACAGATATCAATCACATAATAGTTGTCATTTTGAAAACATAGAAAAATGTCCTCAACTTGATATAGATTAGCAATTAAGACATTTTTTTATTCAGGATTGTAGGTTGGAATCTCTATCCTAAAATGTACACAATAGTGAATCTATAAATTTTTCTAACTTGGGGAAAAAGTTTTCCCTCTAGTCTTCTAATTCTAAATGTCTAGAGGGCACAGATTAGATCAAGAACTTCAAAATCTTAGATATTTTAGGCTTATGAAAATCGAGATATATTTTACTGGGATGTTTGAAAAAATTTATACCTATCTTCTTCAACTGTCCATTGTCCCTTGATCACAGTGGGCTTCTTTCGACCTTTGGAAGTTCTTAACAGAGATGGAAAAGTGGCATTCTTATTCATGATAGCCTTTTGGATACGGGCATTTCCTGAAGTTATGCAAGAGACTTCATCAGGTACAATGAAATTTACAGGTTTTATTTCTGGGAAATTCGATGGAATAATGGAATTCCTTTCCAACCCCATTACGTCGATGTGATTTCTTTGATGAAAATTGTAGCAATCTCCACTTTGGAAGTTGTCCATCACTTGGCCACACCCGCCATTTTGATCTGCACAAACTTTATTATACTCATACAAATGATCTTCAACAACAATATTATTATTTGATGATGAGCCGTATGAGTATGGATTGAAAGGATCAAAATTGCACAGATTTTCGTCTTCTATAACAGGATTTGACGATGAACCAACAGGGTGAAAGTGATCGAGGTGGTGAAATTCTTGCAGGTAATTTCCTCTAGATGCAAAAACTTGGAATGGGAATTCTTCTTTCTTGCAGATTTGGGCATAATTTTCTGAAGAAACCAGCTGATCGGAGGTGAGATTTTCTCTAAGATTCGACTCCAGCTCCATGAGTGCGTGCAAGGAATAAGAAATTGGGAGGAAATTCAAAATTGTTTTGTGCTAATCTCATTTATATCATGTATGTGAGGACGACAAACTTTTATTGCAGAGGTTTCATTCTTCATTCATATTAAATGGTATTTACTGCCGTAAATTTGTTGGAGAATTATACAGACAAGATGTAATTTAATCATACAATTTTCTTTTTTGCTGGGGTTTTTAATCTCTATGTATGTATGTATATTACTTTGCTGGTGGATCGGTAGTTTTGGAAAATTATTTCGACATTTTGTTTTAATGACTTGTTTTTTAATAAAAAATTAAATTATTAAATAACGAAGTATGGCATTATAAGAGCATTAATTTTAATTAAACTATCAGAAAATTTGTTCAAACTTTCAGTAATTTACGCTGCTCCAATTGGAAACCGACCAAATAAATTGAGTCTCGTAATTGTGCAAACCTTTCTGTTACATTTGATCCATTAATTAGAGCTTATGTCTTTTGGTCAATTCTACTTTGCTTTAAAGTTCAACATTCATTCTCCTCTCTTTCTTTTTTCCTTTTTTTTTATAATTAAATACACGATTAATTCGTCATGCACCAACATTTTAGGTATGATCAGGAAATAAAGATGATATAGCATGAATGTAATTTTTCAAACAAAATTTAGATATCTATCTCTTATCCATGGATTGTGAGTTCGAATTCTCACATTTATATTTTGTACTGAACAAAAATTATCGAGTAAGATTTAGATGAAATCGATATGGCCGCCGTAGTCGGTTTTGTGATTGAGTTGCTGGAATCTTAAACAACGTTGTGTAGACCTAGTGGTGCATCAGGATGCGAACTACTGTTGTATGTCTTGGTGGTAATGGCTATGAGATGAAATATGAAAATGAAACAACTTGCTAGTGTACTATTGGTCTATCTACTCTACTAGTATTTTACAATAATTTATATTGCTATGACATTTTATTGGAATATTCATCGATTGTTAGTGAGCTAGTTTATGCTGGCAAGACGAATATTTAGTTGTTTCTAATTTGAGTCAATGTTGCATTTTGTTTTCTTATTAACAAAATTAATGTTAGATAATTAAAAAAAGAAGACAACTATCTATTAAAAAATGTAGATTATGATTCATGAAATTATAATAATTTTCAACTCTAATATCTAAAACCAAAACCAACACAGCTCGACGGTAATTGACATATATGTTAAACTAAAATATCATAAGTTCGATATCCTATCCCATATAATTAATCTCATAGCTTAACACAAAATGATTATTTTAAATTTTAAATAAATTTATGAAAATACGAATAAAACTTTAAAATTACAAAGGCTAAAATAAAAATAAAATAAATTTTAGAAATAAAATAATCATACCTAACCAAGTAAAGAAAGAAAAAGTACGTAAAAAAAAAAAAGAAAGAAAAGGAAAGGAAAGAAAAAGAAGAAACTAAAATTTAACCTTTTTGAGTCTGATATATTTATTTCCACCGAGTCTTCTAGTAGGCTTGTTTGAGCACTTGAGCGGTCAGCAGCAGAGTCTTTGTAACCTCCCTCTGCATCCCTTCGCAAGTCACAGCCTTTTCACTGCCAGACCTCTCCTCTCCTTCCCGCCATTACTATGTCTACAACCGATTCAATATCATCTTAGAAGTTCACCAGTTTGAGCTCTTCCATCCATTACTGCCATCGGAGCATCGCAATCGGAGCACGGAGCTGCGCCATGGTCACCTCCAGAGACGTCCAAGACATCATTTCAAAGCTCTCTTCGGATAAAGCTAAAGCTCGTGAAGTAAGATCCATTATCTTGCCTCTGATCATATTTTCGACTTGTTTTCGCCCGGGCTTGATAAGAAACTGTGAATGCTCAGCTCAAGACATGCGTGATGCCAACAGTTGATTGAATGTCTCTCTCTCTGTAGTTCATGAGTTGTGAGAAGTTTTATTTTATGTTTTTGATATGCATTCAATCAATAGAGGGAGTTCGAAATACCCTTTTGGCATTCATGTAGGTTTCTTAGAGAAAATGTGGAGTATCACACTGCAACCAGTTTTCGCAATTTTTTTTTTGAGTTGTTGTATCCTGAAAAATAATATAATGTAGCCAGACAGTTGTATCTGGGTTCTATGCGCGATTGTTCTCATTCTATCACCTTGCAAGTTCCGTTAGTATTGATCACCACGTAGTAGATGAAGAATCATCCTAGCTTAGCAATCATTATATTCATGTTCTTTTTGTGTGCTCACAGGAAGGGGTAAAGTTGTTGAATACATGGTTAGAGGGAGACAAAGCGATTGACTTCTGTAAATTTATTGGACACAATACGGCTAAGCTCAGGCCAGAAGAAATTCCATCTTGTATGTTCAACCGCCAATTTGACTTGCACATGTTTTCCTGTCAATCCTCAATCACCGTGTTAAAGAAGTAATTTATCTTATTTTATCCTCAGCTGAAACATGGCCTTTCATCACTAAATTGTTGATCCAATGTGTGTCCATGGAGATATCTTCAAGCAAGCGGCGATTGCCAAAGTCAATATTTGCAAAGACCCTGAGAGTTGTTGTTCAAAAAGCGGAAGATAATAAGTTTTCTGGTGAGTGATTGAAATATGTCATCATCACATCACAGCTTTTCTTGCAAACTTGCGAGCATGGTGCTTTTATAACTATTTTTATAAAAATTATTGCAAACTGCGAGTTGTGGGTCTTTGTTTGTAATGTTTGTCTGCATGCAGTTTACTTTTACAAGCTGAAAAATTGTACTTCTTGCTTGGTGCTTTTATAACTATTTTTATAATTTATTTGGTTACACCTGCAGTCCTTCTTGTAATTTCATATTTCTTTTGAAATTATTGTATTTCAATAAAATAAATATGAGTTTGACTTGTCAATGTCAACTCTCAAGCATGTCCTACAAATTAGAAAAGTGTTGGGGGAGGTACAAGATTGGTGATTTTGTTCAATGAAAGTGTTAGCTCACTTATATGGGATGCCAGCTCTTATCTTCATGTGTGTCAAAGATGAAACATTTTGTTGAAAAAAAAAATGCATGACATATACAAAAAGAAAAGTGTTTGTAGATTGTTTGGTTTGTGATTGAGAAATGAGTTTACAAAAAGATTAAAATTAAGAAAACTATACTTCTTGTTAAATTTAAACTATAGTATTTCAGAGTGGTTATCCGGCTCCTAGACTATTGTGGTCTAACGCTGTGACTTCTATGAAAACGAACCAAGCCTTTCTGATAGTTATGTTTCTTTTGTAAATTTTTGTGATAGGGTCAAGTCAAATTATAGCCTAGCCTCTCATCGCATTGCTACTCATAATTCCTTTTGTAAAATCCCTTTAGTCTTTATCAACTTAGATTGGAGGCCTTTTGTTTGATTCCTCCGTTTCCTATAGCCTCTAGGCAGTTATCTTTTGTCTCAATTTATAAGTGATCTCGGCTCAGTGAGTCATTTTTTCGTGATCTCTCTTTTTCTTATAATGAAAAAAGGCTTGGATTCAGTATTCGTAAACTCTTTTTAATTTATACGAGTTCAAATAATGCATATGGCTGTTTATTATTTCATTTATCTTAATTAAAGCTTGGTTTCTTATTAAAAAAATGCATATGGCTGTTTAACAGTTTAAAAAGATATTTAAAAATGCATATGGTTGTTTAAAAGTTCAAGATATTTAAATAATGAAGTTTAACTGAAAACTTAATGTAAAGTTTAAACCGTCTTCCCTTGAATTGTAAGTGGAATGCTCAATTCTCTAAATATCATTCCCAAGCGTCGGTGAAGAAGAACGAAGATCAATTTTGATTGCTTGAGGGTGTGCTTGCCTCACTCCCTTGACTGGGCGGTGAATATATGAGAGCCAACCAGAAAACTATATTAGCAGTAGCAGATAGGATTGATAGAACACTTTTGAGTTTACCAGTAGGTCCCTGGGGAGAAGTGTGGTGTTGTGGAGAGTAATGGAAGGACGTCTTGGTTTTGCAGTTGGTAGGGTAGCATGGGCGAGAGATTGTTTGGAGGGAGTCTTGTCTGACTTGAAGGTGCAGTTCTTCTCTAGGAAAAGGGGTATTTCGGAGGGTTTAATTCGGGTGCAGTTGGAGTACTCTAGATATGGTCTTATCTTTTTGATATCCAATTGGAGTACTCTCACTTAATCTTTTCGTAACTACAGTACTTTGCAGTTTCTTTTACCAATTGGAGTTCGTTTTTGTAGACTCCCGTGATTAAGGCCTTTTGGCATGTTTTTGAATCTGATTCTTTTCATTTTAATTAAACTTAATAAGAAGTCTGTTATTATTTTTCAAAAAAGAGAAACATTTAGAAAAAAGATTTTTTTTTTTTTTTGAAAATAGTTCTCAAACAAATAAAGTAGAAGCACTTCATGTTCTTGACTAGGAAACTACTCATGAACCATATCTTTCTTAGAGTAAGATACAAACTTCTCATTGAAATAATGCAAAGGAAATACAATATTAAGAGGATACAAACTCCCAACGAGAATGAAAGTACGCTGCACAAGAAATAGCCAAACAAAAAAGAAAAAGCCAAAGGATAAGTGAGAAGAATAAAAAAAATAACAGCCTGTAGAGCAAAACATTCATACTTAAAATTACTTTTTCTTATAAGTCGAGTTTGTTATTGGTTCAATTTTTTAGGTCATAGATTTTCAATTATTGTTTAGCAATGGAACTCCATTTGTAAATGTTACCAAAGCTTTCTTGACAGGATATCTGAAAGTTACACTTATGATGCTTGTTTTACTTGTCTCAGGCAATGCAGTACCATTGATATCTGTGGTTAAGATGCTCTTTACTCATGTATGGGATGTGTTGAGTAGTATATCATCCTTTCAATCTGACTATGGGATTATAATCAGGCATTTAGTTGCTGTGAGAGATTATCGTTTTCATATGAGGAAGCGCATATATTGCAGTAAGTTCTGTCATACCTCAACCTGAGAAATGTTTATTATTATGATTTATGTCTGACATTTAAATTTCATCTTTACAATTACTTATCATCGGGATTACTATATAATGTTTAATTTCATCTTAACTTCTCCATTCCATGTGGAAAGACCTCATGCTTTTATACTTGGAGAAGGTGGAAGGAAGCTTAGTTGGGAAGAATGATAACCATTATACTTCCAAGGAGGAGCTCCTCCCGTGCATCTTAACACTCTATTCACTTTTGGAAAATCCTCCTGGTGACTTTCCTGATAGTATTAGGCATGAAATTGTAAATGGAATTGCTAAGATTTTCTCTCTCGTGAGGTAATTGATAATACTTGCCTTTAACCCAAATTGATACCATTTTGATTCTTGTGTATCCATTCCATGATTTGTTCACTTGATCTTGGCATTTCTATCATTGGTCTGTTTTAGTGAAACAATGAATTCTTTTTCTTGGTCAGGGACGAAGGAAAAATATCACGCAAGCTTATTGAGTGCGTTAATACATACCTGTTAAAGGATGGTCCTAATCTTGGTAGTAACTTATTGGAAATCCATAATTCTGTGCAGCAATTTGTGTTTCGGTGCTGGATGGCGACCCATGATCGAGCTCTAAAGGTATGAAATAAGTTTGACAAACTTAACTATTAGTTCTTTTCATTTATTATTTTAATAACATTTTCCTAACTTGTTACTTTGGCAGGATGCTCTTGTTCTCTATGGGAGGTTGCAGACAAGTTTAATGAGAGGAGCTGACGATGAGAGATTTTTTATAGAACAACTACTCGATGTACTTTACAAGGAACTAGATCAAAGCAGTATATCTAGTGTTGGGGTGCCTTGGTTTGTATTTTCGTATTCTCTCTTGATTTCACCTTTTTCCTTTTAACTGATTCAGGTTGAAACTTGTTTATAATCTGATAATGCATGATAATTGGAAATACTTGATGTGTTTCAGGTCTGATACTAACAAAGATGATAAATTTGGAACTCTGAGCAGCTCTCATTGTGGGTTGGTAGAACTTGCTGCAGCTGTACTCTATCGGGTACTCTAAACAAACTGTACTTCCACGTTTATTTACCATGCTACACTGACGTGAGCTGTTATTTTGAATCGATCACTTAATGTGCAATAAGATGGTTCTTGCTCTAACGAGATCCCAAATCAGTATCCAAAATTTTTCGACTGCTCTTCTGTTAATTTGTTAGATTTTATTTCATTTCATCTTAATCTTTCTTCTGTCATAACTTTCTGTCTTCTAATTTTAGTTATGAGTTCTCCTGTTGGTTGTTGGTCTTTTTATATTGCAGAAATCTTAGGACCATAATTTAGTTGTTTGAGTGGTGATTATTCCCATAGTGTTTGAGCACTAGAAATTTCCCTGATTGGTTGCACATGGATTTCATTTATTTATTTAGGCATGTGTCACCCCTACAAAAGCAATATCAACTGAAAAGCGGGTTAAAAGGGACCCAGCTAGTGTTCATCTTAAAGAGGCACTTGCTAAAGGGAAATGGTTATGGTAAATTTCTAAGCTGTATGATTATGGAAACGTGATCTTGCATTATTTATTAATTTAACTGGGGGCTGGGACATTATTTTTGTGACTGGATTGATTATCTTGTAGGAATGCAGCTTTCTGTTGTCTAGCCCATAATTACCATTCCCGCATCAGTAAGGATCTTTTCATTTACTGGTTTGAGGCAATTTCCTTAGGTTTTGAGAGGTAACTTTGGTTTCATGTTGTAGATTTACCATCTCTCTGTGATATTAGATTATTCCTCTGCCTTAGGCTCTTTGTCTTAGAGCATTTGTGTCATGTTTTTCTTTTGATATTTGTGATATCGGGACTTAGCCACTACTTCATGGTGAGACTTCTTGTACCCTAGTGCCAGTTCCGATGGATTTTCATGTTTTCTAGTTGCATGCTATGATGCCTTTTTGCATAGGTTAATAGTTTAATTTTAGGTTTTTTTTACAAGGTATTTTGTATCTCTGTCTCATATTGATTTTTTTATGGGAAACTATATCTCCTATCTGTATTTTTTTTTTGAAGAGAAACTCACGAAAAAAAAGAACGAATACAAGGTGCATACAAAGACAACCCTGACAAAGGGAGCCAAACTAAAACAAAAAAGGGCTCCAATCTAACAAAATAAGACTTAAAGAGTAGTTAAATATCCTTGACCGTCGAAGTCTAAAGAGATGTAAAAACCTATCAAGGACCAAACCGTAATGAGAGCTCATGTTCCTTACAATTTATAAGATTTGATTTTTTTGGTGACTTTTTTTTCTAACAAGAAAAACTTTTCATCGACAGAAGTGTTACAATTTATAACATTTCTGAAAAGAAAGAAAAATTTCAAGGACACAACCTCTCAAAGGGAGTGAAAAGAACAAGCAACCAAAATAATACAGTAAAAATCCAAAAAATTACAATAGCCAAAATAGAACATTGATGAGCAAAGTGACAGTGAAGACCACTGAAACAAAGAGCCACTGAAACTAATCCTTTTTTATTTTCATCTTCATTTTAATCCTTCTTCTAATCATAATTGTCACTGCCTCTTTAAACCTCATGAAATGCCAACTTTATATTAAGTCTTAACAGTTTCTACGATATTGCATGTTTCAAGTATGACGTTAAAATTTGTTTTTCACTTCATCTGGTTTGATATGAGAGATACTATTTAGATCGGGTGACTTTTGCTTAAATACATTGCCTTTCATAAAATAATTTATAAACCATTAATATATTCTTGAATTTGTTCTATTTGAGTTTGATGCGAAGGTACTAGTTGCAAGCCTTCTCTTTATGCGTGTCATACAACATGATACATGCTAGTCAATACTGAAAAAGGACAATCACATTGTTCATGCTAAATTGCTAATCAAAGCTACTAAGAAAATCATAATATTCATGCTAACTAAATCTACAAATAACACTCGTGAAAAAGAGCATGGGGACACAATTTCAATCTTTTTGAGCATGTTGCAGAATAGTGAAAGATGCAAATGTGGGGAATTCATATGATGGTTTATTGTGGACATTGCGGTAAGCTACTATGTTTTTCATGTTTATATTAATCTTCTGAATATACAAACCTGTAGTCAAGTTAATGCCACATTTAGCTGCCTGGTGTTCATTCACATTCCTGTTTATTTATTATTTCAAGTGAAAGTATATATTCCAGTTCCCCGTCTCATTGAGCTCATATGTCTGTGTACCCACATGAATTTGAAGGAGTCTGCAAGAACTTTCTGTGGTGTTATTGGATTCTGTTGAAAGGTCCGAAAGTTCATCTGAGGACAAGGTACGTTCCTTTTTTTTTAGTTTCTTTGTTTTGTTTTGTTTCATATGGGAAAGCAACTTTCATTGTGATAAATGAATGAGCTGAGAACAAATAAAGCCCATAAAAGAGGGAATAACAAAACTTACAAAAAAGATTTCCAACTTCTGGCAATAAAAAATAATGGATAATTTCAAAATAAATTTGAATTAAGAGTTCAAAGAGAGTCCAAACATCTCCCCATGAACTAATTGCTCCCAAAAACATTCTCATATTCCTTTTCGTCTCGTTGTTTTGTCAATATATTAGTGTTTTGTTCTTCAATGCTCTATTCTCTCGTAATATTTGGAGGTTTGTTTTTTATTTGGCTGTTTAGTTCTCTTTCTCTCCCAAATATTTGAACATTTTTCCCTTTTCATTGATTCTTTGTTAAAAAAAGAAACAATGAAGAAACCTGTCTGCCAGAGAATATAACCTTTCCCTTGAAGGAAAGGTCTCAAACAACTTCATCATATCGTAAAAGCTTGCCTTTTGCACAATAACCTAAAACTTTACCACACCCAACTCCACACTTCAAAAGTAAAAGGCAACCAGAGAAGCTTTTATGTTGTATATAATATTTTATACCCATTCTTTCTTTTTTCTTTTTTCTTTTTTCTTTTTTCTTTTTTTTTTAAGGTAATAAAATTTTTTATTGATACCCATTGAATAGTAGAAAAATGCTCTCTTCTCTTAGGTTTTCCTTCCAATACGTTTGAGGATTTGCTTCAAGTTAGGTATTCAAGAATTGTTTCTTTTAGATCAAGATTAGTTTTCTTGAGGATTCTTCCCATGCATTATGGAAATTAACGGTCGCTGCATTGAGGGTATGCATATTGGTGTACAATACACGGGTGGATTTCTTGAAGAGAATTATATCTCCTAAACATTGAAATCCAGCAGCTATTATAGAGGCTGCTGGACCATTAACCACACAGTAACTAACAATTACAGCAACTAAAAGACTAACAACTTAGTAGATATAAGACTAACAACTTAACTAACCTACACAACATACTAACTACATCAATTCCCTGACCCTTAAAAATAACTCGTCCTCGAGTTTAAGGGGTTATTTGAAAGGAATCTGGTGGGTTATAACCGTAGAGATCAGCCACGTTGAATATGGGTCTGAAGTTGTAAGTAGCTGGAAGTTGGAGCTTGTAAGCGTTAGATCCAAAGCGCTTGATTACTTTAAAGGGTCCCAACTTCTTCTTTTTGAGTTTAGAGTAGGTTCCCGTTGGAAATCGGCTTTTCCTTAGATGAATCATGACTAAATCACCCACTTGGAATTCTTTCGCTCTTCTTTTCTTGTCAGCCGCAGCCTTGTACTTAGAATTGGATTGTTCAATGTGGCCCCGAACCTCCTGATGTAATTCTGTCACACGGCTTGCCATTTCTTCTGCCTCCAAGCTGAGATCGACAGAGGAAGGAAGATTTGTCAAATCTAAGGTTAATCTAGGAAGTTTAGTGTAGACTACCTCAAATGGTGACTTCCCTGTAGTTTTGTTCTTCATATGGTTGTAGGCAAATCCTGCTTGAGCTAGCGACATGTCTCATTGCTTAGGATGATCCCCACTGATACATCGGATGAGATTGCCTAATGATCGGTTTGTAACCTCCGTTTGGCCATCAGTTTGCGGGTGACTCGTTGTGCTAAATTTCAAGGATGTTTCAAATTTCTTCCACAACGTGCGCCAAAAGTGGCTTAAAAATTTGACATCACGATCCGAAACTATAGATTTAGGAATTCCATGGAGACGGACAATGTCTCGGAAAAATAATGTAGCTATAGCTATAGCATCAGAGGTCTTTTTACACGCCACAAAATGTGCCATTTTGCTGAAACGGTCTACGACTACCATAATTGAGTCAAATCCCTGTTGTGTTCGGGGGAGTCCTTAAATGAAGTCCATGGACAGGTCCTCCCATATACTCTTGGGTATTAGTAAAGGTGTGTAAAGTCTGGTATTTTGCATAGTGCCTTTATATGTTTGGCAAGTAAAGCATTTAGTGACATAGTTAGAGACATCCTTGCGGATTTTGGGGCCAATAGAATCGAGAGGATACGATGTCCAGGGTCTTATCGCGGCCTAAATGCCCCGCAAGGCCACCAACATGAGCATCTCGCAGAATGGCTTCCCGTAGGGAAGTGTGTGGGATACAAAGTGTGTTTCCTTTAAATAAGTAACCTTCAACGACATGGTAGTCTTCTATGGTCATATGATTAGAACATTTGTACCAAATGTCTTGGAAATCCTTATCTGATTCATACAAATCTTGGAGATAATCAAAGGCAATAATTTCACCCTTAAGGATGGCTAATAGGTTGTTTTTCCGGCTTAAAGAATCTGCTGCTTTATTAGTTATCTCTGCTTTGTGTTTAATCATAAATTCGAACCTTTGCAAAAATGACAACCAACGAGCATGCATATGGCTTATTGTCTTTTGACTATGCAAAAATTTTAAGGAAAAATGATCTGTAAACAATATAAACTCTTTGCTTAGGAGATAATGCTCCCATTGTTTTAACGCACGGACAAGGACATAAAGTTCTAGTTCATAAGTGCTCCACTTTTGACGGGATGGGCTAAGTTTCTCACTAAAGTATTCTAAAGGGTGATTATTTTGAGATAGGAAAGCGCCTATACCAATCCCGGACACATCAACAGCCACTTCAAAGGGGATCAAAGTTTGGGAGGGCTAGGACGGGGCTTTGGCATAGCTTAGTTTTGATGATATTGAAGCTGTCTATTTGTGGTTGACCCAAAGAGAATTGTCCTTTCTTTAAGCAGATTGTTAAGGGGGCGACTATCGAACTAAAATGTTTAATAAACTTCCTATAAAATGATGCAAGCCCTAAGAAACATTGGACATCCTTTTCTGTTTTAGGCTCCCCTCATTCAGCTATGGCTTTAACCTTTGAAGGATCCATTTTTAATTTATTATGCCCAATGATGAAACCTAAGAGGGATATTTCATCTGTAACAAAGAGACATTTTTTAATATTGATTACTATTTTATTAGAAGCCAAAGTAGTGAAAAGTAATCTAAGGTGTTCTAGGTGATCATGCATATTAAGGCTATAGATGAGAATGTCATCAAAGTAAACAACAATAAATTTGTTAATGAAAGGGAACAAAACCTGGTTTATAAGTCGCATGAATGTACTTGGAGCATTAGATAACCCGAATGGCATAACAAGCCATTCAAACACCCCTCGTTCGTTTTGAAGGCGGTTTTCCACTCATCTCCGGGTCTAGTGCGAATCTGGTGATATCCACTCTTGAGATCAACCTTAGAAAAGATTGTAGTACCGCCCAACTGGTCTAAAAGATCTGAGATCCTGGGTATGGGAAACCTATATTTGAATGTTATTTTGTTTATGGCATGACTATCGACGCACATTCTCCAAGTGCCGTCCTTTTTTGGAGTTAGGAGGGCGGGCACCGCACATGGGCTTAGACTAGGTTGTATATGCCCTTTATCAAGTAAGTCCTGGACTTGATCATGAAGTATCTTGTATTCAGATGGGCTCATTCGATAATGTGCTAAATTAGAGAGTGATGCCCTCGGAAAAAAGTCAATATTGTGCTGAATATTTCGAAGAGGGGGTAATCCAGTTGGTATTTCCAAAATGGAATCAAATTCTTTCAATAACTGACTTATATTGGGAGGAATAGGAGAACTACCCTCCTCCGAACCAAATTCTTTAACAATAAATCCTAGAATAGGTTCTTTAGACTGTCCAAGGAACTGTTTTGCAGAACAAACAGTGAAAAGGCTACCCTTCCCTTTTTCACTGTCTTTCAAAGGAAGATATTTGGAAGGATGTAATGGTAGAAGGACCACTTTTTTGCCCATCCAGAGGAACTCGAAAGTGTTATCTCTACCTTTATGGAGAGCTTGGGTATCAAATTGCCATGGCCTTCCAAGTAAAATATGACAAACATCCGTGTCCAATACGTCACACACAATTTGGTCTTTATATGTTGCACCAATGGATAATGCCACTGTGCAAGTATGTGTGATATGTGCCTCACCCCCTTTTTTAATCCAAGACACTTTATATGGGGTGGGGTGAGGGGATAAAGGCAGATGCAAGGTATTCACCAACTTACATGCAATGATGTTTTCCGTACTGCTGCTATCAATTATAACATTGCAGATTTTCCTGTTTATGGTGCATCTAGTCTTGAATAGAGCATGTCTTTGGTAGGCTACCTCTGTTTTTGGTGTCAACAAGACTCGTTGAAGTACACATGAGACAGGGTCCCCATCATCTGGTGCGGCATGGTCAACATCCTCGTCTAACTCTTCCCCACTGTCTTCTTGTACATCCTCCTCATCAATGATATTATCAGCTTTCCGTTGAGGATAATCATTGGATAAATGTCCGGTTTGTCCACACCAAAAGCATTTACCCAATGTTTGGCAGAGTACACATTCCCCTGTTTTTTCCCTGCCACACTATCATCTTGTTTAGGTTTACTAGAATCAGTGTCAAGGGACTTACCTTTAGGAGCTATGGATGAAAGGTTGGGGGAAGTGGTATTGTCTCCTTGAATAGTGGACTGTTTGGACGTGCCGCCCTGATCCCAAGTACTGTGCTGTGCATACTGTTTCTTGGAACGATTGCCAACTTGCTCTTCAATGGTGGTTGCGGTGGAGATAGCCTCATTGAGGTAACCAATTGGTTGCAAAGCAATCTGTTCTTTAATATCTGACCGTAAGCCACCAATGAATCTTGCAACCAAATGTTGTTGGCTTTCCAAAAGGTTGGTTCTTGCACCCAACCAATGAAACTCCTCGGAATAGTTAGTTATGGATCTTGTCCCTTGCCTACAATTCTGGTACTGATTGTACAAAACTTGTTCAAAATTTATTGGGAGAAAACACTCAAGCATAAGCTTTTTCATACGTTCCCAATTGCGGATGGGTTGCTTCCCATAACGATGCCTATTAACTTCTAGCTAGTTCCACCAAGTCGATGCTCCTCCCTTTAGTTTTAATGCCACCAATCAAACTTTCTTGTGATGGGGAGTTCCCATATAACTAAAGAAATTTTCTACATTCTTAACCCAATCGAAGAATCCAGGAAGATCAATTTTCATTTTATATCATTTTGTTCTTGATTCCTATTTGGGTTAGGATACCTACCAAAACGCTCCCCCTCAAAGGCGATTATCTCTTCGTCCTCATCACTTGAAGAATCAAACATATTCTCGCGTCGCCGTTGAAACAGAGGATTGCGATTGACTTCTTGCTAGAAAAGGCACGGTTCTTGAAGGTTTCTTGGACCCAAACGAACTGTCCGTGGTCTTCTTGGTGGATCAGCTTGCCTTTCTTGGGAAAAACTTGTCTACGGTCATCCATCCTTGCTTCTTGATCCATTCTTTCTTGCGGCAGAGTTGTGTTTCGAACCGGTGAATGTTGCACACTCATTGCCTCGAGCTTGTCATGGATGATCTCCAAAATTTGTTTAATCTCGCCAACATCCCGCTGGATGGTTTTCACCTCCCCTTCAACCGACATCAAGTGTGCGGTTGGTGATCGTGGCGAGAGAATGGAGGCTTGCTCCACTTCTTTGTTATCGAGGGAAGAGTCGCCCAAGTTGATCGACTTCTTTCCCGTCATCTAACCTAGAAAACGGGCTGCTCTGATACCAATTTGGTGTACAATACACGGGTGGATTTCTTGAAGAGAATTATATCTCCTAAACATTGAAATCCAACAGCTATTTATAGAGGCTGCTGGACCATTAACCACACAGTAACTAACAATTACAACAACTAAAATACTAACAACTTAGTAGACATAAGACTAACAACTTAACTAACCAACACAACATACAAACTACATCACATATTTGTGTTTAGGCTAAGAGTGAGTGCTTCGTTGTTGAAGACATGAAGAGGAATATTTTGATAGTCTTCTAAATTAAAGTGGTCTGAAAATTTATTTGTTGAGTTGATGCACAATCCAATTCAAGCACATTTATTAAAACAAGATAGAGATGAGTTTGGTATATTCAAAAGATTCAAATTGACTTTAGATTCCATGTTGAATGTGTTGTATGACCTACTTCTAGAGGTTGAAATAATGTTATGGCCTCTCTGGACATAACAGAGGTGGCTTGCTCGCTTTCTGGGATATTTTTTTTCTTGATATCCGTAGTGTTCGGGCCAGCTTACGCGCACCTTGACTAATCTCATGAGATAATTGTCTGATCCTACTACATTTGATTCCAAGATAACTTGTAAGATATTAAATCATAGGTAGGCGACCACCATAGTTTGAGTCTGCTTTCTAGGATATGTTGAAGGTGTGTTTGTCTAGAAATAATGGAAAATTTCAATCAAGATGACTTCCTCAAGTTAATGGAAGTCTCCCATGAACTAAAATCCCCTTTTATAAATTTGGTTTGGAAGTTATCAAAGTGTTTTTATGGAGTCTTGCTTACAGAAGCATCAATACCCATGTAAAATTTTAGAAAAAACTAAAAAATTGGGTGTTATAAAAAAGGCTGGTTCGGACACTCACGGATATTAAAAAAAAGGGTGTTATCCCCCTCGGGTTGCTCTCTCGGCCTTAGGAATGAGGAAACAATTGACCACCTCTTCCTTAGTTGCACCTTTGTAACAAGGTGCTGGTCTTTTTTGATGAGGAAATGTGGTCTCTCGGGGTGTCTTCAACGTTTGATAGATGATTGGCTTGTTGAAATTGTCTGAGGGTTCTTTGTAAGGAAAAGCTAAGATTCTTTGGGGTTGTGCTGGTAGAGCTTTTCTTCGGAGTATTTGGAAGGAAAGGAACGAAAGAGCTTTCAACAATACCTTTCTCCTTTTTGATATATTTTTTAAAAATGTAGAAATTGCTACGGTCTTTTGGTGCCTTACTCATAGGAGATTCTTTTGTAATTACGGTATAGCCTTACTTTCACGAGATTAGAAAGTTGTAATGTGGTAGCTAGCTCTCCAGGGGATGGCCTCCTCGGCCCTTGCCCTCGGGTTGTCTTCTCCATTTTTTGGTCCAGTGCATTCTGTTTCTTATAAAAAAAAAAAAATCAAGACGACTTCGGTGGTTAAGTCCTAACTCTCCTATGCTGACACTATTAGAGGAAAAAGGAAGATTTATAGAGTGAAAAAAAAGGTTGTCATGGAGGAGAAAAAAAGTTAGTTCTAGCATTTTCATGGAAAGGAAATGTAAAAAAGTACTAGCAATGGGTCAAGAAAGAAATGAGGCGAGGTAGTTGAGATTGATTGGAATATCTCATGGTTGTTACTAGACTTTTTTCTCATGATGAATGGAGAAAGATTTTTTTGCTTTAAAAGAAAAGTATTCGCAACAATGTTAGATTAATCCATTCATGGCAAACAAAACTTGAAGCAAATAGAAGTGGGAGACTTCCATTTGAAAATTGAGAAGTGGAATTTTGCCAAGCATAGAAATAAACAAGTAAATTTTGGATATGGTGGTTGGATAAATATTTGTGGCCTACCGTTGAAATTCTGGATTAGGCAACATGTCGATGCATTGGGAACATATCTTTGTGGTTTAGTGAGTGTCCTCTAAATCTTTGAACTTTCTTGATTGCAATGAAGTTAGTATTCAGACAAATCGAAATTTGTGCAGATTCCCTCCGAATCAATAGGGATAAATAATCCAAAATTGGGTTGTTCCTATTGCCCCCCACCCCCCCTCGTGACAAGGGGCGTTTTTTGTGGCAGACTTGTTTTCTGGCTACTTTACGGGGTATTTGGCTGGAGAGGAATAATAGACTTTTTAGGAGGTGGAGATATCGGTTGATCATGTTTGGGATCTCATTAGATTTAATACTTCTTTATGTGGTTTGGTCACAAAGGCCTTTTGTAATTATCAGTTAGGTATCATTCTTTTGGATTAGAGCCCTTTTCTTTAGGGGGTTCCCTCTTTCAGGGCTGTCTTTTTGTATGCCTGTCTTGTTCTTTTTGTATCTATTTTCATTATTCTCAATGAAATCGTTGTTTCTTATAAAATAAAAATTGGGTTGTTCTAGTTGTTAGATATCCAATATATGAATTAAATTTACCCAACCCATGAGCTTAAGCTTTTGGGTTGAGTGCTGGTTTATTCATCTTTAATATGGTAACAGAGCGGGAGATCCCTGTGTTCGGCATTGTTATTTCCTCCCTATTTATTATAATTTCCACTTGTTGGGTCTTGTTGCAATTTTCCAAGCCCACAAGTGAGGGGGAGTGCTAGATATCCAATATATGAATTAAATTTACCCAACCCATGAGCTTAAGCTTTTGGGTTGAGTGGTGATTTATTCATCTTTAACACAAGTGTACGAGTTTCTGATTGCCATTAGACTGCTGCTCCAGAAGATGTTTCTCCAAAGAAGTTTCTAAATTCTCAGAAGTTGGATCTATGGCGATTCACAAATAAGCTTGATGAAGGAAGAATTCTGGAAGTAATGAAGTCTTCAAGTTAACACGTTATTTTATCTGCAGAAAAAGGAGAGGTACACATTAATGGGATTCTTTGAACAACAAACTCCGCAATGAAGTAGGTGACGTAAGAGGAACGTCTTCCATGCATGACTTGGGTATTAATGTTCCATTTAATGAGAACAGATTGGATGACAATGTGTGTGGCATTCATGTTAAGATTATTAATGAAGCATTCGAGGAAGAGGTGCTTTCTTCACAAAAGGAAGCTAGACGGAAATTAGAAATCTTATTAAGATCTTTTTGATGGAAATTAGAAAGCTACGAACCAAGATCTTTTTGATGACTACAACATTATTGAAATCTTGTTGAAATACATTGTTGAATAAAATAATACGACAGTTTTTTTTTTCCTTCTTGTGAGTGAGGGACACTCCTTGCTCCTATTGAAAATTGATTGAATTTGTTTGACTGAAATTGCAGTTGCATCAAGGCTGGCAATCAATATGGAGTTGTTTGATGCATGGCTTGCCCATGTTTAGTCACGTGTTTGTGGTGGTAAGTTTGCGTTTCTTGTTGTGGCTTGGGAATGATATATTTAATTGCACTCTTTTACAGGATATCACAAACAATTGGTTTTTCGTTTCGTTTTCGTTTCTTTGATTTATTTATGGAAAGTTTGTTATGGAATGGGGGTTTCAGCTTTATGCTCTTAATTGAAGCTTAAATTCCTGTTTCTTGTAGTAACTTTCAATTATCTGAAAACTTTAGCTTGTTTCCTTTTATGTATGTATGTATGTGTAAGATTCGCACTTGAGCCAAACTTCTCGAAATAATGCACAAACATTGTTTACTTTTAGTAACTTTCAAGTAACTTTTCAGCTTTTGACCAAAAGGACGTTGCACCGTAAAATGTATTGGAAAAAGTCTAGGTCAGGGCAACATAAGCTAAAAAACCTCTAAGAGTCTACTATGTAGAGCGATCAACTCTAGACTGAACACAAAGAGGTTATTGGTATCCTCCAAGCTCTTCTGCAAAGTCAACACTCTTAAGGATTGAGGTATCCACTGTGATTTCTTTTCTGAACTCAATCATTCATGTAAAGGTCACTCAAGGAAAGAGACCATTGAAGAACTTTGCATTTTTCTGGATTTTCCAAGCTCCATAACTCCTTGCAGAAAGCTGGAATAAGACTTTGAGATAGCTGCATGTTATCCTTATCAATAATCAAATCTTACTAATTAATCAACCGGCACGATAGTGTTCCATATCGATCAAATAATAGAATTAATAAATTTAAAGCTTTTCCATGACAAGAAGAAAGGCCGTTCATAAATTTAATGCAATCAAAAGAATTATTTCAGAATTTTTAATAATAGTTTTGGGTGATTACTCCTTGCTGGCATTTCGGTTGCGGTTTAGTTCTTGTGTCCCTAGCTTCTACTTGGTTCTCATTGGAGTTTGGTCTTCACTTTTGGTGCTAAGGAAGGTTTTTTCCCTCATGCGATTGTTGGCTTTGGAATTAGTTTGATTTTCAAGCTCTGTAGCAAGCAGTTTTTCTGAATTCTAGTTTAGAATGCTTTTTATCTTCTTCGAGCTTGTATTGCTCTTGTTGTGCTAATTCTCCGTTATTTTCTCTTATTCTTTCTCTTCTTTTTTCACCCCTTTGGGGTTTGTATCTTGAACATTTTTCCTTTTCATATATCAATGAAAAGTTGTTTCTTGTTAAAAAAAATGTCTTTTTTATGGATTGGATTCTTAAAATAGAAAGTTTCTTATACATCTATCAATTTTGGACACAACCACCTTTGGAGCATAGAAGATGGGGAGATAATAAATTGGTAGGTAAAGAAATGGCCCAGATGGAATATTGTAGTAGACCGTTGGAAAAGAGCTTGTATTGCATCTTGAATCCTTTCAACTCTAGAAATTTCCTTATTGTTGGTGTCAATGCCATTTATGATCCTTTGGATTCAACAAATTCTCATGACTGATTACCTAACCGAAACTGGAAATATAAATTTACTAAATACTGGCTGACTAACCTACTTTACCAAGTTCTTTATCATCCTTGTTTGATCATTAATCTTTTCACAATATTTGTTTTAATAGGGATGCATCTATTTTCCCGGTTAGATTCTGCTTCTTAATTTTTGCTATTTTCTCCCCTTTTGGGAGATTGTATCTTTGAACTTTTTCTATTTTTTTCTTCATTACATCAATGGAATGTTTCGTTTCTGGTTTTAAAAAACCTACTATATCAAGCTACCAGGTAAAGCATCTAACTGAAATGTCCTTGTGCTAAAATCAACTTCCTACAAGTATACGTGGCCGAATTCTGATTATATAATAGATGGTGATTTGTTTATTACAAATAAAATAGGTGTCTGGTCACTTTTCTTTTTTATTTAGAATTCACCTCAGGAGTATGAACTTATGTCTTGTAAAAATAAATATTTTGACACATACATTTTAAGGCTATGCTATATTGAGGTTCATTGTATTTAAGAATCAATGCAGGCAGAAGCTGCTCTTTTGCTTCTTGGAAAAATAATTGAACGAGTAAGTTCCATATGTCCCGATGACTGTACTTTCTTGTTCTAAGTAGTTAGGCCGAGTCTTTCTACTGTATTGTTAACATCCTAGAACATTTGCTCGAGTCCCTCATGTAGCAATTTCTTTGTTCAGGATTTGATGAAGACATGTGTGATTCCTCAAGATGTTTGGGAACATTTATTTTTCAAACGAATGCCGTCAATGTAAGTTGTTTTAATTTTTGACCATTTTTTAATCCTACTGGAAACTTTTTGAATCCTCTTTTACTTCCAAAGAAACACAATCTTGTGACTGAAACATGAAAACTACATTGAAAGTTCCTATCCAAAAAAAAAAAACTACATTGAAAATGTTGTCATCTAATTATGTGATCACGGTTGTCTTCCAGATCTGCTTTGTACCTAATATCCCGTTACTTCTCGAGGAAAGGGTCTCAAGTAAGTTGCTTTAGCAGGGAATTTCTGTCTCTGCATATGTCATCTTGATCATTATTCACTTTGCGACGCTCAGAATGTCAATTTGTCATTTGTCCAGTAGCTGTAATTGCTCTATCTTTAAGTTTGCTCTTTAAGTGGACAAATAAGCCTTGGGAGTTGGGACCAGGAATTGAAATAAGCCACCCACCCCTTTGCAACCTAATCAACAGGGTATTATAATCGAGAAGTCAATGAAAATCACGGGGAATCTCTTTGCACAATATTCTTAGACATAGCCTTCCCATGAAAAAAAGAAACTTTCCTGAGCAACTACTCAGGCAAAGAATTAGAGCTTCTTTTGATCTCTTCAAAGTTTAGTCAAATTAGTATAAAATGCTGTTTTCCCCTAATGATTGGTCAAGATATATGTGCAGTTGGACTTAGTTTAAGCTGCATAATGGGTGGATGAATTTACAGTTCACTTAGTATAGAATTGCATTCTCACATTTTCGGGAAGTTCTTTTACTATTTATTCTTAATATTGAGTTTACTCGTTCTGAGATGTGCCATGTGGTGCTGGTGAAAGTTTGATATTACATATGAGATTCAATTGAGAATGAACTCCTGACTCATGCAGTTTTCTTTTTGTATTATTCATCTAGGGTGACCTTCGAGACATTTTCCATCTCAGGAAAAATCTTCTGAGAGCAGTTCTAGGCCATCTTAATTTGAAGGTTTATTCGTACTATTTCTTTATGATTTTTGTTTTTGTTTTGTTTTTATTTTTTAAATTTGTTTTCCTTTTAAGTTTATTGCCGAATCATTAAATATGTAGCAACTAATCAGCTGTTAGTTCAATAATGAAAACTTGTTAAGTAGGAAACATTGTTTCAATGTAAAGGGTGCAACATAAAGACTTTACAATTTTGCTAGAGAACTTAAATGGTATATACATTAAGAAAAAATGTCTGTGGATTATCATCTGGACCATTTGTGAAATGGATAAAGGGATGTCTTGTCTTGCTAGAGTCTAAAAATTTATTTATTATAAGAAATGGATAGTCAAGAGGTAACTTTAAAGCTACTGGAGGGATTATAAAAGGAGAGCCAAACTCTCCTTCATTTTCATCACAGAAGTCCTTAGTTTATTAGTTCAATGAGGTGAAGGCTGGGAGTTGATTGTTGTCAATATTCATGCGTTTTTTTCTAAATCTTGAGATTCAAAGCAGTTGCCATATTAACATTGGTCACATTGGCGCACACAGGCAATCCTGATATCTGGTTTTGTAACTCCTAAGGTGTTCAGATCAAGTTAACTTGCTAGGGACATTTTGAATGGTTAATTGACAACTGCTGCGGACTTTATGTAGGAGGTTGCTAGTTTCAACAGGGAGTTGATATTCTTGTTGCCTGCAGCTGTTTATGCTCTTTGTGCGGGTTGTGCTCCCTTCAGAGATGTTACAGAGTTTTTAGATGAATGTATAAAGAAAGATGTGGTCTGTTTACAATATCTTTAGACTTTACACTATAAAATTTTTTTTTTCTTTTTTTAACACTGTAAATTAAAGATAGATTTGAGGATTTTATTGGTAATTGAAAATTGATTGCATTTGCAGAAAGAAGAAACTTATCAAGATTGGTCGCAAGAAGTTTTTGAGTGTTCTGTTGAAGTTGTGGCCAAAATACATCTTGGTTCTAGTGTTAAGGTGGCGTTTTATTGTTTGTTCTGTTTCTGAATTATTACCTATGTAGTTTCTCACTTTTTTTATAATTGTTGGTTCAGGTATGCCCATCGCTAGGCCTTAAGGCTATTCATCTGCCTCGTCAGATCAGAGATCCACTGCTGGATGAAATGGAGACTTATGTTCTTGGAACGTTGATTGATGTGGAGAGGGAAAAAGTGCTGCTATCAAATGTCTTCATTTTATGTGCTTTACTGGCAAACTTCATATGCGGTTCAACTTTGATAAGGTTCTTAACATCTGTGCTTTTACATCCAATGTTATTTAAGTTTCACAATGTTTTGAGAGGCCTCCTAACTTTTAAAGTTCAGAATGCTCCTTTTCTTTCTTCTGGTTGCCAATTATTGGGAACATATTTGCAAGCCTGTGTTTTGTTACTTCGTATATGTACTTTGTGCTGACTGGTTTTTTTATTTTTTGGTATTTAGTTTTTGATTATTGATCCCATCTATCCCAATGAAAAATATTGTTTCCATTCTTATCTGGAATAAGGTATGTGTCTTCTCAATTTGTTGGTTGTTATGGGTGTCATATACTCTACTCTTTAAACGGCTGCCATATGCTTAGTTTTGTCTTTGTTATCTACTTCTGGGAAAGGGAAAGCAATCCTTTTTTTTTTAATTTTTTTTTCTAAAATTTAGAACTTACTAATAACATTCTCATGAAACTACCAAGATAAATTATAAAAAGACTTCCCAATTATGAAGTATTTCATTCCAAGAATAGTTGCAAAAGTATTTAGAAAAAGCCCACCTCGAAGAAGCATGAAATTTGGATGAATCCACCCTTTCTTGCCTAGGTTGTAAATTTGCTTCAAAGATTCTTTGATTTCTTTCCTACCAAAAAGTTCTCAAATAAGAGCTTTAGTGACATCAATCCACACTAAATTTGCTTTCTTTTTCAGCTTCATACTGTATAGTAGTTGAAAAATGTTATCAATCGACTTTTGTTGAATACTCGAGAAATACCAAAGATTCTAAGAATATAATCTCAGCAGTTCCTGCTGTAGGAGCAGTGAAAAAACGGACGTAATTGTTCTTCCACCGCCTTTAAACGGAGTATTTGAACAGAAGGATTCAAAGTTGATTTTCGGCACATTTCTTCTGTAATCTGTCAGCATTGTTTAAGCCTCCCAAGTGTGGTAACCAGGTCATAATATTTACTTTCTTTGGACTCTTGGAAACCCAACAAGATTTCAGCCAAGCTTTCGAGACTTTGGGGTAAATTGTCAATGTTTTAGTAAGATAATTAATCGAGAACACATGTGGAGTAAAAGTTTCAGGGCAAAGAACCTGGGAAAGCTTCTTTAATCACGTCCAAGAGTCTTCTTATGTATAGTTTTTCTTCTAGGTTTGGTGGGAGCAACATTTTTTTAAAGAACAGTTTATGCATTTACTACCAAACTTGCATGTGTGAACTAAACTTATTTATGGTTATTTGTGTTGATAAATAGATTAGCGTGAATCAATTACTGGATTTAAAGAAAGCTTTCTAGTACTCAGCTAATTTTAACATGGGACCTTTAATGTCTTTGAGATGTGGAAAAAAAACTCCTTTTACTTCCTTAGGCAGCATTTTCTTGTGGTTGTTATGCAGTTATTATCATCTTACATTTGTTTTACATGCTTCATCAGGCAAAGGGAGCAAGCGTCTTTGTTCATTTCCAGATTGGGCCACTACATTTTAGAAATGACAGGTCATGCTGTTAATGTTATCCAAGGGTACTGCAGGGATTTTAAACATTTCAATTGCTTTGGTTCTGATTCCTTCTTTGACCTAACGAGTTCTGTTGTCACATCCTTTAGAAGCTTTGCTTCCTGTCCCATTTTCAAATCAGAAACAAATCATAATGCTCTGGATGTTGATCTGTATGGTGCATTAATTCTTTCTATGGAAAACTTTTTGAAAGCACTTTCTGAACTGTATCAAGAATATTCTAGATCCAATAAGAATCTTCATTCTGAGGTAATCTTGAAAGATTTTGATGCACCTATTACTCTGGGGAATTTTCCCCCGGTTGATACTGAAGTGAGTAGGATTTTGGATGTGGAGTTGGATGTGAATGATGACTCCAATGACATGGATGTCCTGGCTGTTAAGAGGAGTATGGCCCCTGGCATGTCTTCGGCAACAATTTGGAAGCTGAGGATGATATCACTTATTTCAAGTTTTTGCTCGGTTTTGCATGAAGTTACATGGGAGGTTCTGTTTGAACTCCTTGAGAAAGAATGCGATTCAAAGGTGCATAGAACATTCAGCAATTATTTAGTACTATCATGCTTTCTCGTTATAATGGGGGTTTTAATCTTGTATTTATTCCTCTTCAGGTATGCGAAGAGATTCTGTACCATCTCAGTCAAAACATATTGTGGTCGTCTTCTGAAAAAGTTATGAACTTGGTAATAAGACTAATCAGCCATTTCGTGAAGTTGGTTCAAACGTTAAGTCTACAAAGAAGTTGGAAAAATTGAAAATGTTACTGATAACATTATTTCCTCGGTACTTTTGCAGATGAATATAATGGACAACTTGATTAATACAAAAGTGAATCTTAAGCTGGATTTGTACGGCACACTTGATGCTGTTGGTGGTTTACTTAGGAACCTGTCATCCTTGGATGGGGTTGCGAAGAGTAAGCATGGTGGTCGATTTCTTAAGGATGCACAACTTGAGAAGGTAATTTCTTGATCTTGTTCTGTTTGAAAATTGATTGGAAATCGCATGGAAGAATATACATTATTGAAAGGCTTTTATCATTCATTTGCGAATTATTCTCCTAGAATTATATGTTCTTCTTGGGTGGCTTAGGCTTTTATTTTTCATTAGTTTTTTTTGATCTATTTTGTCTTATTTTTGTCTTCTTTCACTTGCATGAGAGTTTTGTATCTTTCAATTTTTTTTCTTTTTCATATTTCAATGAAAACTTTGTTTCTTGTGAAAAAAAAAATTATTGGAAATCACTGGGCGAAGGAATGTGTGGAAGAGTTTTTTGGTGCTCCATTGTGGGCGCTTCAGTTCCTGATCCAGTTAAAGTTTCATCCATTATTTTGCTTTATAAAAGTCTTCTATTATATATAGAAAAAATTGCCTCTGTTTCAAGATTCGGAAGGGGTTTTTGTCTTCCACTATCAGATTCTTGTGTCCTGTTGTGTACATTTATATTATTAAAGACTTCTCTCTCTTTATGTTTTTTTAACCTATAATTTGCAGTGAGATAATTTCATTTAAGTTGAATGTACTGGTTTCCGTGTTTATGTCAATAATTTAAAGTCTTACAGCATTTCTGGAACATTCTATTCCTTTCATTAAATCAACGAGAAGTTTGTATCTTGTTAAAAAAAAAAAAATTAAAGTCTTACAGCATAGTTCTATCAGGAATTAGGTTTTTGACCTGTCAGGACGACATTGATGCTCCTTTCCTTAATTTTTTTTCCAGATATTGTTGAAATGAATCTGATCAGTCAATTAACTAATGCTAATTTTTAATTGCAGAACTTGGTTCATATTGGAAAAATAGTGAACAGGATTGCTGAAGCTGACCTTCTTGACTGGTTGGGGCGTATTAAGCTTATTGATTGCATTTGTGACTTAATTTTAATCAATCCACAAATTGGTCAGGTAATCATTTTAATGCAAGAAAACACATATGTTTATTTTTATATTCCTAGCGAATTACAGGATGCTAGACATTTTATCGAGTCCTTTCTCATTATGCTACAAATAATAGAATATTAAGGTCGGGGATAGTGTGGGGGTTGGTTGAACTTATTGCTACCGATTGGTGGATGGTCTTAGAACTTTTTTGTTTATTTTCTTTAAATAGGAACAGGGACTTTTCATTGACATGCATGGAATCTCTTTGGAATATTAAAAAAGTCCTCTAACTAGAGTTAATCAAGAGTTTTTAATGAAACGAGGTCTTTGGAGGATATTTCCTAATTTTTTTAATTAAAAAAATAAAATAATTGAAAAAAATATTATGAGGCGCTGCCACCCACTTTTCAAATCACTGCAGTATAATTACTGAATAATTTGGTTAGAGGACCAAAGTGAAGCTAGCCTTTTCAACTTCATCCTCCCAGTTTCTTTCCTTACAGAAATTCTGCCTTTCAAACCATTTTTTTTTGCTGGCCGAGGCATAGTTTTACTAGGTTTTCCCGAGAAATTTCCAGCTATTTCTTCCTCCTCTCTAAAGCCCCTGTCTTTTGCTGCAAGTTGCCCTTTACTGAGTTGCCATCCGACGTTTGGGAGATAGTTTCAAGACTCATCTGTTATTATGATGGTTTCTGATTAAAGCCACGTGGGGGCTTTTTTGTATGCTTTTCCTTGGCTTAGTGTGGATATCTTTTCTTGGCTTAGTAAACAACTTTAACTTCCTTCATGCCCTCCCCCCTTTAAAGAATACTAGCATAAAATTGAAAAAATACTCAGAAACAGAAGCTCCTAAACAACTTATAAAAAAAACCTTCAAACTAGAATTAATTAAATTGAATGGATAACTAGAGAGCAATCTTGACCGTGAGAACCACAATAGAAGCACGACCTTTTGCATAATTCGAACCAAACAAATGATCTTTCTTTGGTTCCTTTCAAACCAAGTATTACAAAGAAAGCTTTAACTGTGTTGATCCATACAACCTTGCTTTGCCTTTCAGCACCTGTCAACTTAGCATTTGAAAAATGTTTTCCAGAGTCTTTATCCAAGACCCAAGAACAATTGTTTCTAACATTTACTACTGTAGGAAAAATGAAAAAGAAAGTGTGATTGAGCTTACTTGTCTTCGCCTTTAGATAACAAAAATAGGTGTCCGCCCTTTAGGTCGCCAAACTACGACGAGAGTTTCGCCTTTCGGCCGTGCCAGTCGCCCTCTAGGAAACATTAAACAGATACCATTGAAGACGCCATATTAATGCCTCAAAAGTGTGCATTCCATATAAATATGTCAACTTTTCTTGGACTTTTTGTTTTCGAGCATACCTTGAACCATCTTATATCTATTTTGGAATGATTAGAAGATGTTACCAAAGATTTGACCGAAAAATCACATTTACAGATTCTTCTAAATTTTTTTTTTCCGGGATAAAAGACAGAAACTGATACATTAAGAAAGAATCCACTTGAGGGTCTCCAGATTCTATTTAATGAGAAAAAAAAAATATGAGAAGACAGTTTCTCCAAAGCAAACAACCATTCTCTCTTTTTTGAAGAGATGGGGATTTACTCTTGTTCCTATTTGATACTTTTGTTCCTATTTGAAAAGTTTGAAAAATGGGAATGTTCTCTCTTATTGCAGTTTTCGAAGTTTTGCAGCTTTAGTTGGGTTGGTTGGTTCGTTGGTGAGATTCTTTAAGGTTCTTTTTCCACTTGAGGGTTGGCATATGGTGGTTTATTATTGGAGGTTTTTTTGAAGATAGCATTGAGACTTAGTTTTTTGGTGTGTGCTCCACTGCTCCTTGATAAACTTCATGGAATTGGTCTATTCTTGCTGCATTTTCAGCATTTCAGATACCTTCTACTTGGCTCATATTAAGTTTGTTCTTCGCTTATGGATCTAAGGAAGTTTTTATCTCTGTTGTGGTCGTGGCTCTGAATTTCTATTGGTTTTCCAAGCTTTGTAGCAAGCAGTTTTTCTGTGTTCTGATTTAGAATGCTTTGCATCTTTTATGAGCTTGTATTGCTCTTGTTATATTATTTCTTTATAATTTTCTATTCTCTCTCTTTTTTTTCACCCCTTTGGGGTTTGTATCTGGAATATTTTTGCTTTTCATACATCAATGAAAAGTTGTTTCTTGTTAAAAAAACAAGAATGAATCGACAAAAGGGAGAGAAACAACCTAAGTACAAAGGGTAGAGGACACCACCCTCCCCCAAAAACTATATTCCCCAAAGTTGCACCATTTACAATACTAGTAACTTCTTGCCCTCAAAGGACAGCCCATTTTAGGCCTTTTGGTGTATTTTGTATCTTTTTCATTTTTCTCAATGAAAGTTTTGTTTCATATAAAAAAAAAAAAGATAGCCCATTTGGCAAAGGCTTGGGTCTCTTGGTCATACTGGCGTAGAGGTCTCAAGTTTGAACTTTCCGGTGAGCTTAATGCCAAAAACTCTTTATGTCTCCCGAATTTGGCGTAGTTGCACTTGGGTATAGGGAACAAAGTTTCGACTCCTAGTTATAAAAAAAAATACTAGTAAATTCTTGAAGCACGCAGAATATTCAGAGTCCGTAGCATCCTTTACAGAAATAAGTTTCTGCGGAGCAACAGAAAAGAGCCTAGGAAAGATCACCTGAAAATGCTCCAGCCCAATTATCCTTCTGAAACATAGTATTTTTCCCATTCCCAATCCTAAGAAGTAGAAAATTTCTCCATCACAGGCCGTGTTGGAAACATCCCACCAAGAACTACTACTACATCCCCCACCAATTTGTATGTATTTATTGTCTATAGTTCGTAGGCTTTGTTTATTATCTTTTATGTGTCTGTTGTCTTCTCTTTCTCTGAACTTTGTTTTTATTGTTTTGTGGGTTAATTCTATTAAAGCTTTACTATCCGAGATTTGGTTTGAAAGAAACCAAAGGACTTTTGAGGGCAAAATTAGATTGCTAGGAGTGTTTTTGTCTTGTCAAGTTTAAAAGTCTCTCATTGGTGTTCTCTTTTAAATTTATTTGCCAATTATTCCCTTAGTATTATTTGTTCTAATTGGGAGGCTTTGATAACTCCCCTTTAAGTTTTTCCGTTTTTTATTGCTTTTTCACTCCTTCGACAGTTTGTATCTTTGAACAATTTTTGTTCCTTTTCATACATCAATGAAAAGTTTGTATCTTGTTCGAAAAAAAAAACATATTGAGAAGGGAGGACTTTTGTGTGTGCATTGTTCTATCTCTTTTCTTAAACACTTCCATTCTAGTAAAGAGTAGGACTAACTTATTTCCTAATAATTGATGTTATGATGGGACCAATGTAGACAATGATTGAAAGGTTATTTGTAATGCTCCGGGATCCAGAATATCGAGTTAGGTTTTCTCTGGCAAAACGAATAGGTGTTCTCTTCCAGACATGGGATGGTCATGAGGAACTTTTCCAGGATATATGGTAGGTTTTCTTGATGTTTTTTAAAATTATATAATTTTTTTTACTTCCTTCAATTTTTTCCCTAGTCTTTTCTTGTGAGTTGTGTCGTAATAATTAAATCTTCTGATATCTCTCTATTCATTGTTTTCAAACTGGAACTTATTTACCGATATATTAGTCTGGGAAAATTTGTGGACAGTTTAGTGAAAAATTTGAAATGTGGTCAAATGCTTAGAAAACTGGAGATTGGTTTCAAATTTCCAATATAGAAGACATAATCCAATATTATAAGATATTTGTGGCATCGGAAAATATTATTGACTTCTAAACATTTGATAGAAGAGCGAGGCAATAATGGGGATTTTATAGGTCTTCCATATGAAGAAAGAAGGTGTGAAAGGCTCAAGAAAAGATAACGTAGAAAAGTAGTGTGAGAAAATCTGAACTGAAAAAGGAGGGAAAAGAGAGACGAGAAGTAGCAGCTGTCGATATAAACACAAAAAGGGGGTTTCAGAAAAGAAAGGAAGGTGTAACCAAGAAGAAGAATTTTATTGAAAGTAGAAAAGTCTAACAATAATGAAGAGGACGCCTCCAATTTATAGGAGAAGGCCACGGAAACAAAAGCCCTTGAAAGCTAAAGCTTAAAACAAACTAACAGGTTTAACTAAAACAACCAACTAACTAAAGAATGCCTCTAACAGCCTATAACGGCTACATCAAAGGATAAGAGAGGGAATGGATGAACTCGGTAAAGGGAAACTTTGATCTTGGCTGCTTAATCCTGTATATTGCCTTAATATTTGCCATTTGCCAACATTATTTTTAATTCTAATGCAGTATACTTAATAGATTTTTGGTTCTTAAATACAGTTCCGGTTTTGGTGTTTCATTAGTGCTGTGCTCAAAAGAAAAAGTTGTTACGGCAAGGGAGGTCCTAGATGCTGGTGGTCAGCCTCGTCCTACAATGGAAACCATAATTGTCACGCTTGCCCATCTTGCTTTGCATAGTGACTCTATAGAGTTGGAGGTAATTGTTCTTTCAAACAGAGTATTTGTTCAAAATAGGCTTAGTTAGAGGTATTTGCTTACTCCGTACCTCTTGGAAGATCACAACAAGGTAGAGGATTTTTTTGTTTATGGATCAAGCCTCACATATTGATCAGTTTATCTTCATATTCTTCAAAGTATGTACTTTTCAGTTTTATGTGTTGGAAAGAAATAGATGAACTTTGGAATAGTATGACTTTTTTTTATGTGTTCAGGAAAGAACTTTAATCTTTACTTATTTTTTATTTTGAAATAGAAAATCTTTTTTTTGGCATTTCTGATTTCCCATGCCTCTTTGTATTCTAAATGACAAATATTTTGTGAGTAGAGGATTTATCATCCCTTCTCTTATGGTTACTTTGTGTATAATATACTACTTTCACTTCTATGGAAAACCTGTGTGTCAAATTCTTTTGAAATATCTATCATCCTCAATCGAAGGACTAAGGAATTGGTTATTTGAGGAATAAAAGGATGGAAACTACTTTTGAGCTTGCATTTCATGTCTATCTTTTTCTCGGTTTTGCCTAATAAGTAATAGGTCTTTTCCTATTATTCCTGCCAAACATTTTTATTTGTTATAATATTTTAAAATACGTTCTTTGTCAGAAATCAAATACTAGTACGTATTAAGAAAAAAAGGAAAAAAAGAAGAGAAAGAAGAAAGAAAGACAGACAGAGAAAAGTTTTTGGCTCTTTACATTTATGAAGGTGCTTCTCGAGTGATTGGTTCATTGGGTTTGAAATTTCAAATCTGTGGAACAATGTTGGTTTCCATTTCATATAGTTAGGTTAAGGGTGTAAAGAAGAGTTAGTTGAGGATCAAACAATTTAAAAAGAAGCAGGAGGGGTGAATTTTTTGGTTCAGCTTTTGTGATTGGAATTTTTGGTTTATTAATGTTTGGTGGCATTGAAGTTGCTTTCTCATCAAATTTTGGCTCGTGGGTTTCCTTATGAAAAATGGAGCTCAAAAGTTTCTGATAAGTTTGTTACTAAAGATTCGCCCTTAAGTGACTCAGTTGTTGTTATTTGATGTTCTTGGGCTGTATTCTTAGCTTTAGGGGGAAGAGTATAGGAAAACGCTAAGCCATGTTGGACTTCTAGTCCAATTTTTTGATTCATACACTTGATTTTTAAATGAAATTTTCTTATAAGCACAAAAAAAATATTAAAAAGTGAAGCCAATATCTGCAGTAGGAATATAAGCTCATGTCAAATTCTAATTCTAATATTGCTTGGGTCTGTCGTCATTTGTCATACTAACTCAATCATTTAGATACCTCTTAAATAACTGATGATACTTACTACCATAGTGCAAGGTTCAAAATTGTCTATTTTTCCTTTCACTTTTGACTATAACAAAAGTATCTACTGAGTAATCATTCGGTCTTTCATAAATGTAGACTTTTTGTGTAATATAGCATATTTAAAATGAAAGCCTCATTATTTATTCATTTAATAAATATGAGTATGATTCAAAAAAAAAAAAGTATGATAAACTGGCCTTTCAATTATGTTTTATCTGCAGAAGAGCTACCGTTTAGGTTAAAAGTTTCATCCTTTGATCGTACATATTCTATGATGTGTAACTGACTCGTTTATTTGATATTTTATGGAACTGCAGGTTGTTTTCATGATGTGTGCAATTTCTGCAATTGATCCTAGTCAAAGGTGCTTCATTTAACTTGTTTAATTTGCAGTTTTGTTGTGGCTTATATTTTTCAATTAATAGTTTTATTGTACTTCAGGGAAATGGTCTCTACTATGGTTGATAATCTTGCCAGACAGCTCAATTATTCAGGAAGACAGAAGGTGAAATTTATAGCTGTGTCCTTTGTTCTTAAAATTCTTGACTTCTTTTTTCAGTTACTATTCCAAAGTTATTTATGGTTATTGTTATTTTTCAAATAAGAGTTGCGAACTTCCAAAAGGAGGATACATTTTGAAGAAAGAGCTAGATGATATCAGCTATAAGGGACAAAATAATTTTAATTACCTAAGTTTCAACAATATCGAACTTCTGAACTCTTCATATAGCGTATCATGAGATTCTAAAATGGTTTTGCAGTACTTGGAGGAACACATAGGATCGCTTCTCTTTTGTTGGGTTACTTGTGGTGTAAGCTTACCTGCACTTATTGAGGTATTTATCCATTTAATCTCCTCGTTATATCTCTGATGTTATGGTGCTTGGGACAATTGATCTGCTCCTCTCGCCCCAATCCAATTGCACTGGGTAAAATTGATCTCTCTGTCTCTCTCTCCATAATTTTATAATTCATATAGAAAAAAAGTTATCTTCAGGGTAAAAATTGAACCAACCATTTCAGCCATGGATTTATGTTGACCTTTCAATTCATTTGATTGTGTTTTAAGTAAAGAATCTGACTTGCTTGGTCTTTCTTATGCGCTCAAATTTTGAGAAAGCATCTGTTCTTTTATTTTTTTATTTTTTTGGATAATTAATTTTTTTTAAATTTTTTTACTATACTTGTGCAGATAAGGCAGCTTTTTGTCTTGGATGCTGAACCTAGTTACTTTATTCAGTATTGTTGCCACTGGCTTCTTCCTGCTCTTATTCTACGTGGTGATAGTTCCAACCTTGGATGGATTGCTAATGTAAGTGTATTTTATGGAAAACTTTTTCTCCCGGTCTGTGTATTAAGCCAACACAACAACTTCGGCAAAAGCATTGAATAAAAGATTTTTGGTTCAAGTCATTCAATAGATTCAAAAACTTACGGGGTCTCAAAAAGTGTATATTTAATGATTAAATATTGTGGATTCAAATGTAGGGTTTTGTAATTTATCTGTGTTTTACGCTGTATGTATACTTGAGACTTTTGTCTGACATCATTAATTAACAGGTTGCCGGTGAGCCACTCGAAGATCTAATTAGAAGCTACTTTGTGGCAATATTTTCTATTTGCATAGCACTGCATTGCAGCAAGAGATCTGGATGGGAGAAGGGAGCTATTGCCCTTCAAAGTTCAATGTTGCATTTTGCCAGAATAACAGAGAGTGAAAGAGATATACTTATAAAGAAACATATGGTTTGATCCCTTCTTTCAAATAATGTTTAAGATTATAAGCTTTCATGTTATCATTGCAATTGACCAAAATTATTACAAGTTCATTTGATCTCATATTGCTTTATTTATTTTGAGTTCCATTTTACTTTATTTTTATCTTTTCATAAGAAAGAAAGTTTTAACTAAAGAAAAATTTGGTTATGGTTAATCAATAGGACAAGGGTCCTGCTTTATAAGACACGTGTCCATCTTGAAAATGCTTAATATATATGTTCATTTTGAGTTATTTTTATATCTGTATAATGATGCAACCTAGCATCTAGGAGAGAACTATCCAAGAACTCTATTAATATTCAAGTATTATAGTACAAGAGATTAACCTCTATCTTTATAGAACCTACCTATGATGAAAGACCTTACTTGAACAGGATCTGTTCTATAGGTTGTACAACCATTTCTAAGTAGGCAAGAACCTACCCATGAGCAACATGCCCGAAAAAAGCTTGGATCTTCTAAGGAGCTTTCACCTTTCAGACCATTTTACCAGGACCAAACTAAGAAACGAAGAATGAAGATACCAAATGATTAAATGAGATTTACAAGAAGAATCCAGACGCCGTATTCTTTTTCTCATAATTATGTTTGAAGAAAGATGAAATCCTGTGTAATAAAATCAAAATATTGGAAGGTTCCATGCCCTCTCTAGGCTCCATCATTGACATTGCAATGAAAGCCACACAAGTGAATGGATTATTCAGAGTAAAAGAATATTATAGGGTTAATTTTCTTTTTGATAGGAAATAATTTCATTGTTAGTATTAAATTATAGTGTTTTTATGGAGCTTAGCAATAGAAGCATCAACACACATGACATTCTGCAGAAAAAACTATTGAATTGCTCACTTTCTCCTTCGGTGTATTGTTTTTGTTACAAGGATTCTGAACATATGGACCACCTTTTCTTACATTGTCCCTTTGCCTCGGACTGGTGGTCCTTTTTGTTCACAGTGCTCAGTTTTGTGGGCTGTAGGCCTAGGGCAATAGAAGACTAGCTTATGGAGATTGTTCAAGGTTGTTCCTACAAAGGGAAAGCTAAGATTCTTTGGGGCTGTGCAATCAGGGCCTTTTTGTGGAACTTATGGAAAGAAAGAAACAATCGGGTCTTTACCAACCTTTCTCATTCTTTCGATTCTTTTTGTAATTATGTACAAATTAATGCTTCATCTTGGTGCTTAAACCACAAGGTTTTCTTTTCTAAATACAGTCTTACGATGCTTTCTCGAGATTGGAGAGCAGTCCTCCATTAGTATTTTTGTTTGGCAGGGGCCCTCTCATCCCTCGGCTTATAGGCTGTTCTTTTTATCATTAATATACACAGCTTTTTTGATAAAAAAAAGATAGTATTAAATTATAAAAAAAAAAGAAAAGGAAAGAGTTCGATCCAATGAAGTAACCAAATTTCTCCAATTGGATAATATTAGGATCCGTGGAGTTTGTTTAAAAATCTTATTAGGTTTAATACTTCTTTGTGGGGATCCGAATAACGCCTACATCAGAATCGGTCTCCAAGCCCTTTTGTAATTATCAGTTAGGTGTTATTCGATCGAAGCCTTTTTCTTTAGCGGTTGTCTTCTTGTAGGGCTATTTTTTTGTATGCCTCTGATATTCTTCTTTTCATTTCTCTTTCCAATTCCATTACCAAAGTAATTAGTATTTTTGTCATTAAAAGATTGGTTCCATATCAAAAAAAGAAAAAGTTCTCCAATTAAATATAAGAGTATTCAAAATATTATTGTTTTTACACCATGATAAAGCCAAAAAGAGAGTAAGTTCAGACAATGATTCTGGGGGTTCTCCTTTGTCTTAGAAAATTCTGGCATTTCTTTCATTCCATAGAATCCATATGAAGGCCCCATTGATGTGCAACCAGAGTAGCTTCTTTGACTGTTCGAAGGGATGATCTTTTAGTATCGAAGGCATCCATTCCATGACACTGGTGTGGAGAACCAGGGACTAACCAAAAGCCAAGAGAAGTTACAATTAAATATTCAATGTAAACGGGCAGTGAATGAAAATGTGTCTCTGAGATTCATTTTCAGCTTTAGACAAAGTACACCAAGGAGACAAAGTAATCCAGGGGCTTCTCCTTTGCTAACGGTCATAGGTGATAGGTGTTGGGCAATTATTATTAAGCTCCCAAAGAAGGAACTTAGTCTTTTTTGGATAAGACTCTTTCCTAATCACCTTGTAAAGCTCATCGTTTCTGGAGGTTCCTCCCACTGTGAGACTGTATGCCAAAGACTGAGAAGAGAAATGGACTCCTTTTTCAAGATTCAAAACCCACAGATCCAGTGTCTATCAGAGGGCTGTGAGGATGATATTAAAGAGGACGAGTTGCCCACTCCCTGGTTTCCTCATCTTTGAGATTTCTACTGAAATCCATGTTCTAAAAGTTGTTTTGAGCATTCCTTAAATCTGCTACTGATGAATCCTTTGTAATCGGTTATTGAAAACAAAAGTAGGAAAAGCAGTTTACAAAGGTCTTTGCCCAATCCATAGTTCCTTCCAGAAAAGAGTAGACATCCCATTCTCAACCTTTCCAAGGGGTCTTTGGGGGATGTATTCCAGTGACCTTTTGATGTTGAAATGATTTCTTTCCCAGTTTGAGATCGATGTGAGTACATTACAGGGTTAAAAATGAAATGAGAAAGACAAACAAAATGATGGAGTCTACAAAAATGGCATCTTTTAATCAAGACTTCTCTCAAAACAAACACAATTACCTGTGTACCTACAGAATAAAAGGTAAGGTTACAGAAATCAAAGAATTTACTCTTTTTTAATTCAGCTAACTGGATTTTGTTCGTGGATGTTAGATTAACTTGATACCTCTTTGAAGAAAACAGAATTTGCTAAAGATGTTCAATAATAATTTGTACTTGTTATTCCTTGCTTGTAGGTGTCCATTATCAGCCAGATCTTAGCTTTAACCTCTTGTGCTTCAGAACCCATGGATCCATTCTTTCCAAAGGATACAATTGTTCTTGCTGTTCGAACAGTTGTTGACGGTTTCTTGGAAATGTGAATTTTTCTAATCCTGCTCCTCTTCTTCTTTATATATTTTCTTTCATAGCTATTCGTTTTTCATGTTTTACAGACATGACTAATTTTATTGTTAACTTGGTTCTTGAAGGGAGGACAATGGAATGACAATTGGTGTTATTGACAGAATCAATGTTTTTCGTCCAGATAGAGTATTCATGGTATTCTTATATATTTAATACTTAAGAAAATTATATTATGCAGCTTGTAAGCCCTGTAGTCTTTCATTGCTTCACTTTGAGAAAGGCATATAGCCTGGCATATTCTTCCTCTTCGTAAATTCCTTCAACTTATATTGAAATTCAAGTTTCTTCTTTGAGAAGGAAAATAGTTTCTATCTGGTTGTTAAGTTTCTTCTATGTTTGTACTTGTTTAGTCTTTGATTATTTTCCATGAATTTTACCAAATAAACCTCTGTTGTGGTCGTGCAGTTTATTGTAGAGATGCACTACAAAATTACAGAAGCAATTAATCACAGGCATAAATCTCATCGATTGGCAGCAATTGAAGTGCTTATCAATATTCTTGGTCATAGAGCTGCTGTTTCGAGCACTTCAAAGTGAGCTTGCATTCTGAACATGGGACATTGATTTATTAAAAATATATTGTTTATGTGTTTAAGTTCTAATATGAAGTTAATCTTTAATTTTATCGAAGCAAAATTGTCTTAATACATTAAAAACAACAATAATAATTAAAAAAACTTTATCTTTTTTGCATCTTTACCAGCGAATTATTTGAAGTGTTGGCATTCTACAATCTGCTGGATTCTTATATGGAGAACAGCTGACGTTCCTTTATGTCTTGGTTTCAAAACTCTAAACCTTGAAAAATCTATTTAACTGTCGTGGTTGGTCACTTGAATTTTTTCTTTTCTTTGTCGTGCTGGTCTTTATTGTGGTTCTTTCATGTGAGACAAATCAATGTTTTAAAAATTGGTCAAGGCTTACACCTTGAGGTGTACCTTGAGGCGAGGCGGCTATATCATGCCTCAAGGCTTACGCCTGTAGCAAATAAAAAGAGGCTTATGCCTTAGATAACAAAGGCATAAGCCTTTGAGGCTTAAAAGGAATCGGCCTCAAAGGAAAATGGTCTTTGGTGGTGGTGGGGTGAAATTAATAAGGTGGTGCAATTAACAAGGTGGTTTAGTTCCCTTACAGAAAAATAATTGCCTCAGACATTTGTTTGATATATTATTTTAAACTTAAAATCTTATTGTTCTATAATGAAATAGCAACCTAGACCAAACTAAAAGACAAACCTAGTTTGTCTTCATTTGTACAATGAATAAAAATGTAAACCAGTGGATTGACGGCTAGAAACAGTGCGTTCAAATTTCATTTTTCTTCTCTTCCCCTCCTATCTACTCTACTTTGCTTTGTGTTTTCTTTTTCCTTTTGGTTATTACATACTGTATTAAGGGTAGCAAGTTTTCTTCTTCTTTTTTTTTTTTGTAGTTTTGTTTCTTCCTTTTTTTCCTCTCTTTTTTCACCTCAACTTGGTTTTCAAATTTTTTCTTGGTTTATTTTTTAGTTTTTAGTGATAACGATTTTGAAAGGTTAGATGTAATATACATCAATGGACTATTGAGATATATTTTTTTGTTGTTAGAGTTTTGAAGTATGTTTTGTATTTTTATAATACAAAGTTTAGAAGTTTTATGATTCCTTATTTAAAATGAGGCCTACGCCTCATACCGCCTCGAGGCTTTCGCCTCGCCTCTTGCTGAGAAAAAGCCTCGAGGCCACTTCAAAACTTTTAAAACATTGATACAAACAGATGTTATAAATTTTGCTAATTCTCTGTTAACCTACATCTTAGTTACAACTTATTAAGTTAATGCAGCTATTTATTCAATTTGATTGGGCTATTCATTGGTGATAATTCATTACAAGACCAATGTTGTCGCATCCTCTCAACCTTGTTGGAATCTTTCAAATCCAGTCCGGGCAAAGAAATCACCAGAGTCCTTGGAGAACAGCTTCAGGTTTGTGCAATCTGCTCACTATTTTCTGGAGTTCCACCTTATTCTTTTGACTGCCTTCTAATTGATTGGGAACATAGTTTTTGATCTCAAAGTTGGTGGCATGTTGCATCCCTTCTGAAGCTGATGGAGAATCTCCTGGCAATAGATCATCTCACCTCTTATCTTTGGTTCGCCAACTCACAATGGATTCTGATTCATCTCTCTATGATTACATCAAGGTATGTTCTCCCATACATGAACTCTATGGAATTGATTTTATTTTTTTTCCTTTGGTTGATCTGCAATTAAAGATTTAAGTTTTGTTGAGGACAAAATTTTCAAAAAGCCTTTGCAATTTTTCCCATTTGATCAACCTGCATATTCTTAGTTTAATGAAAACTGAATAACTGAGGCAGAGTCCTCTCTGTAAAGGATTCTTCATTGTCTTTTCAGCTCATCTTAATTCTCTTTTTCAGATAGTGTAAACTTTGCTTTTTATGAATATGAAGGATTCATATATAATCAGAGGGCATAAGTGTCTTTCATCTAATGTTATATTGTGCCATATATTTTTAGAATCTTGATTTCTTTTTCCTATGGTGCAGGAACTGGAGCCCTTTCCTGAGATCGATATCTTTGATGATATCCGAAAGTTCCATCTGGAACTATGTAGAGGGTACTCTCCAAGGGATCATTTATTGAAAGTAAGGTGTTTTAGGGTTTTGGTTTGAGATCAACTTTTCAATTGAAGGATTAGATTAGATCCATTCCTGCATATTTCAGGTAATTTCTCACATCCCATGTCTCATCTTTTTTTCAGTTAGTCGAGCGTTCTGGCAACCTACCGCCAAGATTACTATTATGGAGGTAGATTTCATTTTGTTGCATACCTTTAAATATTTTGTTTACTAGAACTCTAGGACCTTGTTATTAGGGTGTGCTGCCTTGGATCAACATAGTGAATGTGTAATATGATTTTGCATTTGTTTCCTTCTCTTTTTCTCTCTCCCACCATTTTTTTTTCCAATCTTTTTCTAATATTGAGTGAACTTCTGACAGTCAAGACACATATATTTTTTTTAATTTTTAATTTTTAATTTTTTTAAATGCTTGTTTCTAGATGTTCAAATGCTCAAGATGGAGCATTTTTTTTGTTTTATCTTTCTATGGTTACTGGGTGCTTCTAGCCTATAATTGGTGAAGATGATGCTATTTCTTTTAAGCTGCTTCTGAGATTTCTTTTACAACTTGGCTTATCTTGCAGTTTAAAAGCACTGCATAGGAAATTGATTGGGGGTCAAGTTTTTCACAGTGAGAATACCCAAAATATTGATTGGCACAATGATCACGAAGTGGAGCGTGCAGTCTGGAAACTTATGCGAATGTGTGGTTCTGATGATACAAGTTGTATAAGGGAGTTGGTGTCAGATTTTGTATCTAGGGTATTGGTTTTCTACCTTGTTCAAATAAGGAATAAATTATGTATGAGTTTTCAAGAATTTTTCTCCCTTCATTGTTTTTGCAGGTTGGCATAGGTGACCCACATTGTGTCGTTTTCCATCTACCTGGGGACTCTAATACCATTCATATTTTTCGGCCCGCTGTTAATGGTAGTGCTTCAGAAATAGACTTCAAGATTGAAACCGGCATATCTGAAGATCTTCTGGTTGAACTTTTAAAACATTTGAAAAGATACCTGATGGATGATTCTGTTAAAATAGTTGATATGACATCCCAAGTTCTCCAGGTTAGTCTATGACGACCCATTTTACTTCTCTCTTTCTTGAACTGAAATCGATGTAGTTAGATGCTCGTTTCATTGAGTTTTGATCATGATGCTATGGAAATATGCTTTGCTATGGAATTATGTTTTAATAATATTGGGGCATAGTTATGGAAAATATGTTGGCTTTTATGGATATTATTATTGTTTCATTTGTGTTCCCTTGTAATTTGATCTTCAGAAAAGTCATTTTATATTCCTCTTTTGTGTCATCACATCTTGGTGGATCTTTTTGTTTGAAGTTAGCTTGATCCTATTGTTGGCTTTTGATATCACTCTTATTTTAATTGTATTGCTCCTTGTTGAGCCTATATTTTGCTTTCATCTTTTTCTTTTTTCTCTCACTCCTATGGGAGTTTGTATTCTTGAACTTTTTCTCCTTTTCATATATCAACGAAAAGTTGTTTCTTGTTCGAAAAAACAAAAAAAATCAGAAAAAGAAAAGTCATTTTATATTTAATCCAATTTTTTTTCACCCTTCTTAACCAGGCTGTACTCTCCACTGAAAAAGGTCAAAGTGCTCTACTCACATTTGATTCTTATGAGAGATCGCTTTTGGAGGTTAGTTCTAATCCTTCTATTCTGATCAATACTTAGTTATGAAATTTTCATGTCCCTAGTTTGTACTCTTGATTTCTTATGAATAACTACTTATACGCTATTGGCAGAGATGGTTTATCTTATAATTACCTACTGAAACTTCTTTGTAGTGGCTCCTTTCTATGTCCCATTTCGTAAAATCAGTCTGCATCTACACAATAATGCAGAAAAGATGTTTTCATTTACCAATGAAAAGTTCATTTCTTGTTAAAAAAAAAAAAATTTAAGCAAAATGCTCCTAGGTAGTGCACTACCAAATGTCTGCATCAAATATGCTGCAGTCTGTTTTTGTTTCTGTGTATCTCAGTCAGTTTTAAGTTGACCTGGGCATAAAAATGTGAGATAATGTTGATAATTTTTGAACTGGAATGTAATGCTGGTGGTTTGAATGCATGAAGGAAAATGGTACTGATTATTTCTGAGGTTAAAAAGTTTTCTTGATTCTGCATTCTGAATCTATAGCATTCAATCTTACAACTTCTAATACATAGGATGAATCTATTAATTATTATTCATGTATTAATTTAGGTCCATTCCAAAGGGCTTAACATTAAGCTGGTGGATGGGTACGTGTTGGATCTTGAAAGGAGATTTAAAGGTACACATGTCTACTTCTTTTATAGACTCTTCTTTATAATGTTATTAATTGAATCAAATTAAGCACTTGATTTTTTTTCCTCCCTCCCAGAGAAAAGAAGTCCAAGGCTTTTGTATCAGTCATGGTCTTGATTTTTATGATATTTCTTGGCAGATGATGCAAAAGCCTATAGAATACTAGAAAATTTATTTGGACCTCTGACATTTTAGATTGCCATTGTTTGGAATGATGGTTACGAGGGTAAAAGGTTGATATCTTGATTCTCTCGACTGCTGGGGGCTTTTATGGACCAGCCTTACATTTTTAATTTTCATATATCACTACAAAATCCACAATTATGATGGATGACCATTGGCTCAAGAATAGCTGCATAGGTTATTCAGTTTATTGTTATCCTGATGGTCTCCTTTTCCCCAGTTTATATTATCTTACACTTCATAGTGTTTTCCTGTTCTGTGGGTGGGATTTATTTTACGCTCTGCAAATAATTAACTTAACGTTTATAACAGCTGAGGCAATTTCAGTGGAAAGTACCACAGTGTGGGAGACCAATGATAAAACTTTCGAGAAGTGGATTTGTCCATTAGTATACTCACTAATCGGTCACTCGAATGATGTGATTCTAAGGTTTTTTGTTATTTTCTTGTCCTCTTTTGTTGTAGCTTGCTAATGAATATGAGATTGTGTTAATGGGTTTAATTCTCTGTTTCCAGATTATGTCTAGATATTGTGTTGCTAAAAGCTGAGATTGCTGAGCTTCTTTTACCGAGTGTTGTAGTCAATCTAGCTGGAAGAAAGGATTTGGATTTTGATCTTCACAAACTAATCTCACTGCAGGTTATGTACCGAGTATTTGCCATTAGAGCATTGGTCTTATATTCTTCATTGTTGCTCTGCCTTAGAGGTTTTATTATGCTCTAGTAAATTTACTGCTTTTCATATATATTATTATCATTTTGATATAGTGTAAGCTTCTTCCTGTGTGTCTTCTACGTGTTAACATATTTTTCCATGCTTGGATATTCAACCTTTCTGGAAAACAAAATAGCAGAACAGTAGATGGAACTCTACTAGGCAGTTGGGATTCAGGGAATTTTTTGAGAGATTGATGACACCAAATGAGAGAGATTTTATTAACTTTTTATCAACCTTTGACTCTTTGAGAGAATTCACCACCCTATTTATAGGAGGAAGCCACGGCTTTAGTTGGTTTTTTAGGCAAACTTGTGAGCCACACCAACCTAAATAGCATTGAGACACTACTAATGGCGTTGAGACGCTATGAGATGTTTGGGCGTTGAACCTCCGTGTTCGTAGCATTGAGATGCTCTAGGGTAGCATTGGGACTTACCCACTCATTATGTTAAGGCTTGACTGATGCTGATGGCATAACGTCTCAACACTATCCCCTCGGGTCATGAGCTCAAATCCTTGTTGTATATTCATCCTCAGTCACTTTGACTCAAAATTTTCTATCAATTTGATCTAATTATATTCTGTTTCCTTCTAATACTTTATTCTTGCAAAAGATGTCTTATATTCTTAAATCTGTTCTAAAGAATATGAAAACTAATCAACAATGCAATTATAATCCTTATAAAATGTGGCTCTCAGAATGTGGTACCAGCCATCAAGCACCTTGTCAATAATATCGCTTAGTTACTGATACTGTGCTTTAGATCAGAAAAGTCTTACCTTACAGAAGAATATGAAAAGACGAAGCACAAGCAGCTTGTCAAGATCCTCCATGCTCTTTACACAGAATACACCATAGGTTGAACTTTTAGGGCATGGTTCCCCCTTCAGTTAATTTTTTCTTTTTTTTTAACAAAATACGAATTTCTCATTGATTTATGAAAAGGAACAAAATTGTTCAAACGATACAAAGTCCAAAAGAGAGCGAAGAAGGAAAAAAAAAGATGAAAGGGAAAGTAAGAACCCAAAAAATGGGGATACAACCCGAATGAACAAAAGAGATTAACGGCATAAAGACCGTAAATGCTGCTTTCCAAACGAGCCTCCTATTTGCAAGGAACCAAAATAGAAAACTTTAAGAATCTTGAACATCAGAAACATTGGCAAAGTCATCTTTATCTTCTTGGAACAAGGTTTCGAATTTATGAGAATATTTAGCCCGAGTATTTCTATGAATTCAGAGTGTGTTTTAATTGTTTTTTTATTATTATTAATAGTGGGATGAAGTGAGTCCTCTATTTGTTTTTTCTTAATAAGATACAAACTTTTCATTGATGCATTAGGGCTAACAAGAGAACAATGGATATTTTGAGGTTACCTATCCCTGCCATGATACCATGAGCTTTATTTCTTGTTTGTTAACTGTGATTAATCTGCAGGTGCAAGAACACATATTTGTCGAATCAAACAAGTTGATCAGGTCAATTCAAGTACTTTTGAATACTCTTAATGAACTTCGGCTGTATCATGTCATGGAACAATCTTTAGTATCTTTGAGGAAAGATAATTCTAAGGTTAGTTATACGGTATTAGACTAGTTTATGGATGAGATATTACCTAATGCAAGATCCTATCAAGTACCACTTAGTAAAATGATTCAAGTTAACTTTGATGGTTGAAGCATAAAATATTGCCATACTTTTGTAGCCTCACATCATTATCCTACTTGAATAGGCTCGTTTGTAATTTTGGCGTTGTTTGATTTCTACCAATTGGAGACTCCTTCTGTTTTGATGGCCTTGTGCCCTGCCAAACTTGTTTCTTATCTTATATTAATAGTACTTTTTGATTACTCGTTATTATAATTGCTCCGAAACAACGAACGTTGATCTTTAATGTGGTTATTATGAGCCTTCTTTTTTTAGGATTTATTACTTGACTCTATCGATTGCAATAGTTTATAAGCTAATATACCTCTTTGATCCTTCAGTCTTCTAAGGCATCAAGTAAGAGCTCTAAATCCCGTTCTACCTCAATAAATGCGAGAGATCTAGTGGGTGCATCAAATGCTTCTGTGATGTCACCATTCTCCTGGGACAAAGTATGATTCACATACCATATCTATGAATAAGGATTAGCTATTGATTATATTGCATAATTTACCAAAAGGATATTTTTTTTGATAAGTTATTTGTTTATGCAGGTTTATTGGCTTTCCATCGACTACCTCATTGTCGCTAAAGCTGCAGTTGTTAGTTTAAACGTCCTATTTTAATATTTTATCCTTAGTGTTAAGTATCTAATATTCACGTCAGTTTTTCTTAAATTCAGTATCTTTTTGTAGTATTCTGGTTCATACTTTACTTCTGTTATGTACGTTGAGCATTGGTGTGAAGAGCATTTTGGATGCCTTACCTTGGGGACCCCAGATTTTTCTTTCATTGAAATGGTAAGTTGTGTTCAGAAAGTGCATTTGTACTCTTTTTGGTTTATTGGTGCATGGTATTCCCTCAGACTGTAGATAATAGAGTAAGTCTACAACTATTTATTCGTTACGAAGTAATCAATAAATGTAGGAGGTTATAGAGTCATTAATAGTGGCAATAATATTCTGCATTGTTTTCCAACGTGCTCAAAGAAACTTAATTGTCTAATTGCTCTCTCTCTGTGCTCTTTACTGCATCAGCTACCACGTCATATTGAAATACTTGTCTCAGCAGTCACTCGAATTAATGAACCCGACAGCTTGTACGGAATTATACGCTCTCACAAGGTGAGCCAGCATATATTTGCTTGTAGCTCAAGTATTTCACAAAGAAGTTGTAATTTTATTCTAACTGGTTTATTATACTTCGAGTAATTACCTGTATCAACAAGTAGCAAGATGTTTAACATATTTTAAGTTATTTCATTTCCTCCCCCACTTGTTAAGCCATAGAAAAGTCAGTAGTCCAATCCAAAATGAATGAACATGTGTATTCAAACAAAAGCAAGTTATTATTTGGAAAAATATCCTCATTTGTGTTTATTTGCATGTATAATGGTGACTACTAAAGTTGACATCACAAATCATCACCTTTGAGCATGAGGGAAACTGGAGCAAGGCCCTTGAATATTATGATTTGCGAGTACGATCAGATTCCATGGTACAAGAGGACAGTGTCGAACAAACAAAACGTCATCAATCAATTTCTACCTTGGAAGATGTATCAGGACATTGGAAACCTTACAAGGGGGTTATTAGATCTCTGCAGAAAACTGGTTGTGCTCATGTTCTGGACTTATATTGCCAAGGGTTAACATTCCGGGATGACCAATTTCAGCATGATTTAGAATTCATGGAACTGCAGGTTTACCTTCAAACTTAATTTTTCTTTTCTTTTCTTTTGTTATAACACTGTTGTTACATCATCAGCTTGTTTCATTGTTCACTATGTGTCTGTAATTTACAATTTAATCAAGCTGATTGTTGTGTGATCTTATGGGTACAGTATGAAGCTGCCTGGCGTGCAGGAAACTGGGACTTTTCCTTGCTTTATGCAGGATCTGATTCTGGTTCTTCGAGCTATCAGATCAAGAATATTCATTTCAACGAAAACCTGCATAGGTATTTGATGCAAAAGCTGAAGTTGCAAAAATAGCAACCTATCTTTTAGTCTCTTATCATTATGCTTTGTTATTCACTTAAGATCCCATGAGCAACAGTCTTAAATTAAGTCATGCCCTTACAGGATGAAAATATTGTCATTTAGAAATATTACTTACTAATTTCATAAGTAAATATTATGATGTCAAAGTGAGCATAGCTGAGTGGTAATTGACATATATCTCCAACTAAGAGGTTTTGAGTTCGATCTCGCACCAACTCATTTAATTTACTACATTTAATTTATACCTTCATTTTTTATATGTTAATGATGAATAAAAAAATCATCCAAGTTTCTTACTTACAGATCCCAAACCTACTCATCAAACACATGTTAGACAAATTCAAATTTAATGAAATCATTCCTTTCTACAACTACAAGCCAAACACAAGTTATTCAAACCCAAATTTCTACCCTGCATTCTTCAACACAACTCAATCACAATTCTAATAAACCCAGACTTCCCAATCCCACGCTCAAATAAGTCCAAACAAATAAATCTATACTAAAACTATGATTAATTTACCTGATAATAGTAGTCTTATTCTGTATCTCACACTAGTACAACTTTTCTGGGTTCTGCATGCTGAAATATTAGTTGTTTGCGGGCATTGCAAGAAGGAGATTTTGATGAATTTTACAGAAGGTTCAAAGATTCAAAGCAGGTGGTATTTGTCTCTTTTATCTGCGTTGACTGAGCTCGGAATTGTATGTTTACTCACTCATACTATATTGTAGGAGCTAGTCTGGTCCATAACTCATGCAAGTGAAGAGAGCACTGAATATATATATTCAACCATTATTAAGCTTCAGGTGTGTAACTTATTATTGTTTCATTTTGTCAATTTGAGGGCAATGAGAACCAGAGATTTTCTTGGATTTAGTATTCCACCTCACTAGACACTAGATTTGAAACTATTCTATAATGCCACATTTTGCAAGCAAACACATTGAAAGGAAATTTGGGCCATGTCACATGTGGTTTGGGCTAATTTTTAATTTAGTTTGTATGGTTTCAAAAGTTTCAATTTGGTCCTTATAGTTTGAGTTCAATTTCAATTAGATCTCTGTGGTTTGAAAGTTTCTATTTGACCATCCACATGCTAATACTAAATTAGAAGAGGAATTCTCCAAAACTACTTTCCATGAATCACCTCGATTTGAATAAACATGAGTTTGCTCTAGAAGATTCTCCAACTTTGGTTTCCTCTTCATCCAAGAAGTTTTTGTTTTTGAAGTCCTTTGGTGTTTCAAGATTGGCTCTTTGTTTTTGAAGGTCTTCGGTTTATGTCGTGGTGCTCCTTGGCTGCCTCCTTATTGTTTCATCTTTCTTATTCTTTTGGTTGTATTTCCTTTTTCTTTTTTTTTCTTTTTTGTGTTCTCTATTTTCTTTTTCTCTCCGATTGTATCCTTTGAACTTTTTTCCTTTTTGTTAATCAATGAGGAGTTGTTTCTTGTTCTAAGAGAAAAGAAATTACAATTTTCCAACTTTATTGACCAATTGGGAAAGCCTTCATGTAGGTCCTTGTTCTTTTGTACATTTCAATTCTTTTCATGAAAAGTGCCCATTTCTTATAAAAAGGAAGTTTTAATTTGATCCATATGGTTTGGTCAAATCTTGCAAATCATCCCTGAAGCTATCGTATTGACTACGTGACACTTTTTTTACATTGTTATGAGTTTGTGTCCTCTTGTATTGACTCATTGTGATAACTACTTGTATTATGGTTTAGTTTTGAGTGAAAAATAAATAAAAATGGGTGAAATTTCAGGTGGACAAAAAGTAGTTTTAGGACAATTCATGAGGTTTAACCAAACCACAAGAACCAAAATTTGAAACTTTTATTAGAATCATGGAGACCAAATTGCAACTATGCCCAAACTTAATTGAGACTTTAAAAAACTCATTTTGTAATTATATCCTTGAACTTAGGTTTCTTTTCATTGATTTTTCCTGTTAAAAAAAGAAAAGAAAAGAAGAACTTATTTTGTAATTTCTCACTCATACATTCATGAAACTACCTGATGTAGTCTTATTAAGCATATTTTCGGTTTGGCTGTTAGTTAAGGCTTAAGTTGTTAGCTGTTAGTTAGTTATAAGCCTAACGGCTAGTTTCCAGCTCCTTTATTATAAATAAGAGCTTTCCTATTCAACGTCATTACCCCTAGTGGTAGCACGAAAAATGTAGTTTCTAGCAAACTAGTGACAGCCCTCAATTTGTAAACCTCTCCTCATCCGACACCATATAAGATCAGTTGGATCAAAAAAGGAGGGAGGCACAAGTTACAAGTATATGTACTGTGCCCCTTTCCGTAGGAAACAACTATAAAGACCAAATAATCTGTGGTGTTATTGACATAGACGTTTGTCATGTCTTTTTGGACCGACATTGACAATTTGATACTCAGACAACTCATAAAGGAAGGGATAATACATATGAATTTTCCTGGATGGGGAAAACAGTCGTTCTATTACCTTTAACGGGTTCTCATACTTCAAAACCCAAGGACAAAGGCCAGCTCTTCTATTTTTCTAAAGGAAAACATCTATTTTCCAGCAAGGATGGCCCAGTACTTGGCTTGGTAATTAAACATCTTGAGAATAACCATGATCATACCCCCACTACGATAGAGGCCAATATTCAAAGTCTATTAGACCAATACCCGTCACTCACCACACCCCCCACAAATCTGCCACCCATCCGTGATATTCAACACCAAATTGATCTCTTACCCTGCGCCACCTCCCCAATCTACCCCATTACCGCATGAGCCCGAGTGAGTTCAAGATCCTCCATGATCAAATACAGGAACTATTAGACAAAGGGCAAATACAGGAATTATTAGACAAAGGGCATATTCAGCCCAGCTTAAGCCCTTGTGCAGTCCCAGCTTCACTTACACCTAAAAAGGATGGCACTTGACGGATGTGTGTGGATAGCCGGGCGATTAACAAAATTACAGTCAAATATCGGTTCCCTATCCCACGTATCAACTATCTATTCGATCAACTAGGAGGTGCATATATCTACTCCAAGATAGATCTCAGAAGCAGCTACCATCAAATTCGGATTCGACCAGGAGACGAGTGGAAAACGGCGTTCAAAACAAATGAAGGCTTGTTCGAGTGGTTAGTAATGCCTTTTGGCCTATCTAACGCTCCAAGCACCTTCATGCGTCTTATGAATCAGGTTTTTCTTCCCTTTCTCAATAAGCTTGTTGTGGTTTATTTTGATGACATACTCATCTATCGTAAAACAAAAAACAACCATATAAATCATCTTAAACTAGTCTTCTCTACATTACATGAGCATGCTTTAGTTATTAACCTTAAGAAATGTTTTTTCTTCACCACTGAGTTATCATTCTTAGGCTTTATTATTGGACAAAATACAGTAAAAATGGATCCTAAGAAAATGCAAGCTATCTCAAATTGGCCTATTCCTTCAACTGTCAAAGACATACAATGTTTTTTTAGGAATAGCATCTTTTTATAGGAAGTTTATACGTAACTTTAGTACATTGGTTGCACCCTTAACAGATTGTTTAAAAAAGGGGAAATTCTGTTGGGGACCTAGTCAAATCGAAAGTTTTCAGACTGTCCAACATAAATTAGTAGAACATCCTGTCCTTACCCTCCTCGATTTCTCACAACCCTTCAAGATGCCTCAGGAATCAGAATAGGAGCCGTCATATCTCAAAATAACCACCCCATTGAATATTTTAGTGAAAAATTAAGTCCTTCCCACCAAAATTGGAGCACGTATGAGCAGGAATTATATGCCTTTAGTTCGTGCCCTTAAGCAGTGGGAGCACTACCTCCTTAACAAGGAGTTTATCTTATTCACTGACCACTTTTCTTTGAAGTTCTTGAATACACAAAAACACAAGCCGAATGCATGCTCGATGGCTCTTTTTTCTCCAGCGATTTGATTTCATAATCAAACATAAATCGGGGGTTACCAATAAAGCGGCTGATGCTTTGAGTAGGAAAGGAACGCTTTTAACTATCCTACAAGGGAAAATTATAGCTTTTGAAAGCTTACCAAGCACGTATGAATCTGATGATGACTTCAAAGATATTTGGCTCCACTGTACAAATAATGGTAACACAAAAGACTTTCATTTACTAGATGGGTACCTCTTTAAGGGGGACCACTTGTGCACTTCCCGGCGGCTTAGCTGGTCATTTTGGCCGCGACAAGACATATAATTTAGTGTCCTCTCGGTACTATTGGCCCCAACTATGTCGAGATGTTCTTAGTTATGTATCTCGCTGCTTCATTTGCCAAACAAATAAAGGGCAAGCCCAAAATAGAGGCCTTTATTCACCACTTCCAATCCCGGTATCCATCTGGGAAGACCTTTCGATGGACTTCATCCTTGGTCTTCCCAAAACTCAATGTGGGTTTGACTCCGTGCTTGTAGCAGTGGACAAATTTAGTAAGATGGCCCATTTCTTAGCATGTAAAAAGAATTCAGACGCGGTATATGTTGCTAACCTATTTTTTCGAGAAGTTGTTCGGCTACATGGAATTCCTAAGACAATTGTGTCCGATCGGGATGTCAAGTTTCTTAGTTACTTTTGGCGCACATTATGGCGCAAGTTTGACACCTCACTCAAGTACAGCACAACTAGCCACCCCCAAACCAATGGACAAACGGAAGTCACAAATCGCACTTTAGGCAACCTCACTCGGTGTCTATCTAGTAGCCGACCAAAACAATGGGACCTTGCTCTTGCGCAAGCCGAGTTCGCCTTCAATCACATGAAAAATCGAACCACATGGAAGTTTCCATTGAGGTAGTTTATACTAAATTACCCCGTCTAACGGTAGACCTTACTAATATACCTTCCTATGGTCTACCAATATACCTTCCTATGTTGATATTAATGTAGAAGCAGAGCAAATGGCAGAACGCATTGTGCAACTGCATTAGGAAGTTCAGGTGCATATGGAGGCTACTACTTCAAAGTACAAACAACTGGCTGATCACAAACGAAGGCAACATGATTTCAAAACGAGTGATCTCGTTATGGTTTATTTAAGAAAAGGTCAACTTCCACCAGGAAAATTTCATAAGCTCAATAAAAAGAGGATTGGCCCCTTCTCAATTCTCCAACAGTGTGGGCCTAATGCCTTTAAGATTGAGCTACCCCCGGAATACAGCTTCAGTCTTATCTTTAATGTAGCAGATTTGACACACTATGAAGCCCTGGACGGTTTTTCTTTGGCAACATAACTCAAGGGACGAGTTTTATTTTTCAGGGGGTGAATTCTGATGTAGTCTTATTAAGCATATTTTCGGTTAGGCTGTTAGTTAAGACTTAAGTTGCTAGCTGTTAGTTAGTTATAAGCCTAACGGCTAGTTTCCAGCGCCTTTATTATAAATAGGAGCTTTCCTATTCATTTGTAGGCAACTCTTTCACATTCTAATAAAAAATCCTTCTCGGTTCGCATCACTACCGAACTACCACCACATTGTTCCAGCCCCAATAATTTCTCCATTTCATATGGTTTCCATCTTTTAGTTTTTCTAGCTTGTCGACTTTATGGTGTATCATGTGTTTAAATTGTCATTTTTAATCGACTGTAGATCTCTGGAACTCATTGAAAATCTACTGGTTACATCTATGACAAAAAACGTAAAACAAGCCTTCAGCCTATTTTTTTAGTGGATTGCACTTAATGAATATTGAGTAGCTCATTGGAAAACAGGAGAAAAACGTAAGATTTTGTCCTGTGTCCTTTTATCCCATTTTGTGTTTACCAATGCAGATCTTTTATCATCTTGGCATGGCTTGGGGGTTACGTTGGACAGATTTTGAAGATTCAAATTGTTTTCTTGGGAAGCAGAAAGTGTTCTCAGATCATGTGATTCCCACCATGGACCAGGTAATCATTCAATCAACCAGATATACGAACCTGGTACTTGTGAAATATAAAATAACTATAGTTTTTGGGTTGGAAATTCCATTGATTGGTTGTTGTATTCTGTTATGAATATATGCTTGAATTTTCAGCCTGGTCCACCATGATGCTTTTAAAGTTAGAAAAAATTGAGGTTTGTGTTGGTAGTAGGGATGAGGTAACATCCTGCAGATACTTTTTCACCATTTATGTATATATAGTATTCTGGCAGTAATTTTTTTTTTTTTTTTTTTTTTTTCCTAATCATAGTAAATTCTTCTTCCCTCACCACAATATTTTTCTACAAGGATTTTCACGTAAAGATTTGTTCCTATTTTATTCGTAATAAAGTGAGATTCCCAATGGTAATGGTTACTGAGTCTGAAATTAATTGTACGTATATTATATGTTCTCATCACTTCTATCGAAAAGAAATAAGAAATAAAATTTTATTAAGAGGAAAATTTGCATACGTAGAACAAATTTTCTTACCGAAGCAAACTTCTGTGTTGCTTATAAGAAAGATGGAGGGGTGTACTACTCATTCAAGCCCTAGAAGAAGAAACAAAACAAACTGTTTGCCAGACAATATACTATTCAAGTCCAAAGCAAATTCATTTCATATACTAAGAAAGATAGGGCTCTCCAATCCAATTTCAATGGTCTGACATTTTATTTCATGCAAAGGAAGTACATGAATAGTGAAGAAAGAGATTATCGATATTTCACTCTTTTTACTGCAATTACGCATTTGTGGAAAGTATTCATAGGGATTTTATTGGGAACATGCTGATGATTATTTTGCTCTTCTTCCCCCTTTTCTTTGAGTTTTTTTTTCATGCCCATGGGGCAAAAACTTTCTTGTATAGAGTAGGGCGGCCAAAATTTCTTCTTCGGGTAGTACACGCTCCTTGAGACCAAAATTTCTTGAGTTGCTTTACTGATCCCGTCATCTAATTATTGAGACTCTTAACAAAATGACTGTTGACCTGTATCTTATTCATATACAAAATGCTATTTCCCGACATAACTGTGCTGCTTCTGTGTATGTTCAATTGACAGACAAATATAGGGCTAAGTTCTTTATTTTTCTAAATTTTTTGTTTATATTCCAAGATACCTATCAGAAATTGAGGATTGTTGGCTGACAAGGTTTAACTGTTGATCTAGTTATCATTGCTGAATTTTGATTGGGGCTGCATTCTGAAAAGGACTCAGCTACATATGGATTTATTAGAACCTTTTATAGCATTCCGTCGAGTTCTACTTCAGGTACTGAAGTGTAAAGAATGTATGGTACAACATCTCTTGCAATCTGCTTCCACCCTTCGCAAGGTACATCAACACAATACCATCTTGAAGCTGCAGCTTTGTTCAATTTTCTGATATGCAGTCTTGTAATTTTCAGGGATTTAGGTATTCTCAAGCGGCTGCTGCCTTACATGAGTTTAAGTCTCTGAGTCTTCGAGAAGCAGAAGAGAACTCAGCATTCTATTGGCTTGGAAGGGTATACAAGTTTTATTCCTCTTTACTGTTATTGAGGACTTAGCAATGTCAAATATTCTGTTCAATTATGTATATAGAACCCAAAGTCATGGTGGTTTTCTTTTCACCATATCCAGTATAGATATTTAAATTTCATTGTTTGCACTAGCAGCTTGAAGAAGCAAAGCTGTTGCGTGCCCAAGGTCGGCACTCAATGGCAATTAGCCTTGCTGAACATGTTTCACAGTACTTCCAATCCAATGAGGAAGCTTCAGATGTATTACGCTTGGTTGGGAAGTGGCTGGCTGAAACTAGATCTAGCAAGTAATATATCTTGTCCCTGAATTAAGGAAGTCAATGCTTTCAATTGTCTAAATTTATCTATTTATTTATTTTCATAAGAAAGTAGAAAAACTTTTTGTATTAGTATTGTTATTTAACTGGAAGCTATTTCTATTTCTGTGAATGGCCAAGTGCAGTTCAAGAACTATTCTAGAGAAGTATCTAAAACCTGCAGTTTCTCTTGCTGAGGGTCAGGAGTTCCTAAATACGAAATCAGTTGAGAGACAGAGCCAGACTCATTTTCATCTTGCACACTATGCAGATGCTTTGTTTAAGAGTTACGAGGAAAGGCTCAACTCTAATGAGTGGCAAGCAGCAGTGCGTTTGAGGAAGCATAAGGTAGTGACCTCAAGAATAATATGGATTCGAAATTCAAGGAAACTTATAATGTATTATTAACTATCATTTTGTGCCAATATCTTATGATCATGTAGACAATGGAGTTGGAAGCACTCATTAGACGACTAAAATGTTCAACGGAGGTTGATCTCTTCTTTTTCTCATCCTTGAAATTATTGGGCCATTATATTATTTGGTGGCTTGGGTTTCGAAGCTATGCCCTGTAGTATTTTTCATATTATTTTGTTATTTCACTTTTGTGCAGTCAATAATAAATGTTTTTTAACATATTGACCATTGATTTTTTTTTTTTTTTTGGGTGGGTGGGGTGGGGTGTTGGTGTTGAAAAATCAAGACCAACCAGGTTAAATCACCTTCAGAAATCTTGTTTATGAATAGCACTTGAATATTCACCAAATTTCAACCACAAAAAATATGACTTTTGGAACTATTAATTTTGGTTTTTGAATTTGCTAAGATTTTAAAATAGAAATAGAAAACCAAGAAATTATTAGTAAATGAGCGTGATATTTAAAATAGAAAACTAAAAATAAAATAATAATCAAACTAACTAATACACTAATCATTTAACTTTATGTTGTTATATCTCTGTCGGAGATATATAGCCTCTATCTAACAATATTTTATATGAACTTCTTTACAGGGTGAGAAGACTGACTTTACAGTAAAAATACAAGAATTACAAAAGCAACTTTCCATGGACAGGGAAGAGGCTGACAAGTTACAGGTATTTCTGACATTCCGTAGTTAGCAAGTATGCTAATTAAGCTTTTCTCTCATATTTTACGTTCAATTTGTGATTTGCCTATCTCAAATATCAAAATTTTCTAATGCAGTTTTTTTTCTGTTTTTTGTTTATTTTTCACTCTTTCGACCGTTTGTATCGTTGAACATTTATATTCATTTTCATTATTTCAATGAGAAGTTTGTTTCTTGTTTAAAAAAAAAAATTACATGCGGAAGAAGAAAACTTCCATTTAAAAAACAATAAACAGAAAGTTACTTTACTCCTTTTTACTTTTCATGAGAAACTGGCTAAACTAAGGAAAAAGAAAAAAGAAATAGCATTAAAATATATTTTTATTGACCAATCAGAATTGCCTCCTAGGATCTATAATTGCCTCAAAAGGTCCAATATACATAAATTATTTGACCTTTTGAATAATAGTCCAGACGAACTTATGAAAATGAAACATTTTCGCATAGAAGACGTAAAACATATTTTAGACATTCTCGAAATGGAAAAGAATTTTGCATAAATTTTAAATCCATTGGACTCTTTTTGTAGAAAAACTTTAGAAAAAAAAAGAGGAAAATTAAGTTTGGATCTTTAATGGAATCCGTATACTCAAAAAATAAATAAAAATTTATTTATTTAAGGACGAACATAAGATGTTTTAACTGATAACTCAATATATTTAGACATGAAAAAAATCAAGTACTCAAAAAAATTATTATTATTACTACTCTTTCTATCTATAGAATTAGAGAGATATGTCATCTGGTTTTGGCGATTGTTGCTTCTCTTAGAGGTATATTGATAAAAGGCATTAGGTTAAACCAAATGGTTGGGTTTGATCTCCTAGAGGCAACTTAATTGGAGGATCAAGGCTTTTCTGTGTATAATACAAGTGTCACGATGTTGCTGAATGCTTGCTGACACATGGACATGTCAACCAAAATCTGACACAGGGACATGTCAACCAAAATAGAGTCCCTGCTTCATGTCTTCATGTTTCTTTGGAACTTTAGGCTCTTCGTTATTATATGCAACTCCACTAAAGGCTGCTTTTTATTTTCTGCAATTTACATGCATCAGGATGACCGAGACAATTTTCTCAGCCTAGCATTAGAAGGATATAAACGATGCTTGGAGGTTGGTGACAAATATGATGTGAGAGTGGTATGTACCAGTTCTCCAGTTCTCTTTTTAAGACAAAGTTAACAGGTTAACTAAAGTTTTCTGATGATTGGTCAATTTCCTCCATCGATTGGAAATTTGGACATGCTGATTCCAGGTGTTTCGACTAGTATCACTGTGGTTCAGTCTTTCTTCCAGTCAAAATGTCATAAATAACATGCGGAGCACAATTGTTGAGGTATATCAATAACTTATTTATTAAATGAAGTATTCCAGTATACTTTTCACGTTACTTTTACATGGCACATAAACTGAAACTAATTAAAAATGTTTTTCTTGATATTTTGAGAATTTAATTAATATGTCATATCACAGAAAGGGAAAAGGAATGTGTTTAATATGACCTGAAAATCCTGCAGGTTCAGTCGTATAAATTTATACCTCTAGTTTACCAAATTGCTTCAAGAATGGGCTGTTCAAAGGATGGTCAAGGAACAAATAATTTTCAGGTTCTTAAGGCAGTAGTTTGATCTCTTTTGGCATTTGATCTTTGGATTTATTTTGACAAGACCTCCGAACTGTGCAGTTAGCCTTGGTTTCTCTCGTGAAAAAAATGGCTATAGACCATCCATACCATACCATACTTCAGGTAGTAAGCCTGAAACTCTAGTAATAGCCTCAAAATAAATAAGTTTTATTTGACTTAATTTTTCCTGTTAATGATTTGTATTCTTGTAATATTTTGCACTGATTTTTGCAGCTTCTTGCCCTGGCAAATGGTGATCGTGTCAAAGATAAACAACGGAGCAGAAACTCATTTATTGTGGATATGGACAAAAAACTTGCAGCAGAATATCTATTAAAGGAGTTATTATCATACCATGGAGCTTTGATTAGACAAGTATTTTACTAAAATTTTTTTATTTTTTATTATATGTTTCTATTTTAAACTTGATATATATAAATTAAGCCTCTTAATGTAGGTCAAGCAAATGGTAGAAATCTATATCAAGCTTGCAGAACTTGAGACAAGGAGAGAGGTCAGTCATGAAGATTATGTGCAAACATGTTTCTTTTCTCCCAGGGACAAGAAGACCTCCTTGGTTCTCTTTTCGATATTTATCTTTGGCCTTTCTGTGAAGAACAGTGATGATTTTTTTCCCTTTACTAATTGGCAAAAGCAGGATACTAATAAAAGAATGACACTTCCGAGAGAACTGCGTAGTCTTCGGCCTTTGGAACTTGTAGGTGCTTCTCTCACCATTTCTTAGGTTCTTAGGATATTAGGTTAATACTTGTAATTCATTTCATGATTCAAGATTCATGTTAGATTCTTGTTTGAATAAATGTTCTTCGTTTGAAACTGCAATTATTTTTTTTTTCGGGAAATCAGGGGAATTTTTCTTTGATATAGTTTATCTAGTAAAATTTAAACTACTTTGAGGACCTTCAGGCCTTTCTTCTTCACTACCCATTTGATATATAATTTTTTTATTTCCAATAAATTGTGTGTTTTATTGGTCTCCATCTTATTTTTCGTTGTTTTATAAACCTTGGCTATGGATTTTGGTAACATGATAATACTTTGTATTTGAATAAGAAACAGCTTTTCATTAATAGATATAAAGGAAAAATGTTTAGGATACAAACCCCTGAAGGAGCAAAAAATAAAATGAAAAACAAAAGAAGTCAAAGACAAGCTCTACGAGGAGCTTGGGAACAAGAACATATAATAAAATCTCATTTATAGCTTTCAATGTTTAGGTTTGAATGGCAATCATGAAATACATATTCTTTACTTCGAGGCTTTAGTGGTGCATCCCACTCTACGTAATAGCATATAATTTTTTTTTTTTTTTATATTCGTGTGTTCGGGCCTTGTGCGTGCCTCAACTAATCACGGGTCAATCGCCTGACCCTATTACATTTGGTTGACAATGAAACTCGTAGGATTATTAAATCCTAGGTAGGTAGCCACTATGGTTTGTATTCATTCCCTCTAAGCCCATGATGGTTCGTAATAGCATATAAACTTTTTTTGAACAAGAAACAAACTTAAGAAAACATGTTTAATGAAACAAACTCTCAAAAGAGTGAAAGAAAAACAAAATACAATTTAAACAAAGCATCGAAAATTATGAGCGAAAGCTAAAGGCCCCCAGTTAGAACAAATAAGGGAAGAAGAGTAATTTCCAAAGAGGGAAAACATGGAACACCACTTGAAGCTTTAAATTTAGCTAGGCTAAACCGATCAAGCAGAGGTTTGCATCGATCCTCGAAGATTCTGAGATTTCTTTCGTACCAAATCTCATAGAGCAAAGCTTTGATTGCATTTAACCACAACAAACGACCTTGTGGAGACAAATTCAAACCAATGAGTAACTGCTGAATATTGTCCACTTCTATACCGCAGAAAACCCAAGATAAATTGAATTCTTCGAACAACAAAATCCAGCAATGCAGAGCATAACAGCATTGGAAGAATATATGAAACAAACTCTCCCCACTGTCTTTGCAAAACACACAGATTGAAGGCGGTAAACAGGAGGTAGAGAGTTTCTTTTGAAGAACATCATCAGTATTCAACTTCCCTTTTATGATTATCCAAAGGAAAAAGCTAACCTTCTTTGGACACTTTGTCTTGCAAATCGCCTTAAATAAATCAGATGACATTTGAGCTGGAGAGGAGGGGGATTTGCAAAGGGATGCCACCGAAAACAATCCTGAAGGCTCCAAAGACCAAAACCGCCCATCATCCGTATTGCTAGGAATGACGGGATTTAGAACAGACAGTAAGTCAATAAACTCCACAACTTCCTCATCTTTGAGCAGCCTCCTAGTTTGAACTTTCCATGACAAAGTCAAAGAATCCCATAACTCAGTGATTGTGCCATTGGATAGGGAAGACACCCGAAAAAGTTTAGGAAATCTGTCCTGGAGGGGACTGTCATCAATCCAGTTATGATGTCAAAAAAGAATTCGAGAACCAGAACCCAGCTTAAACTTGGAGAATTCCACTTTCTTCCAACGCTGAGATATGTTGATCCAAGGACGACTGACGTGCACACCCATTCTGTTTTTCCTCTGTATACCAACCAAGATTGCTTAAACCATAAAGATTTTCCACAATCTGGTGCCATAGAGCTGAAGATTCTTGCCCAAAACTCCACCCCCATTTAGCAAGGAGGGCGCTAATCTTAGCAGAAAGACCACCCACTCCCAAACCACTGTCCCCCACATGCTTGGAAGTGATGTCCCATCGTAATAGCATATAAATTAAATTTTAATTAATAATTTTATGTCTTGGATTCTTGGAACCAAAAAACAAAAGAGTTATCTAATGAACTAATACTCTCATCTTAGGAAAACTCCCGAGAACAGGCATAACATTTCTCCTTTGACATATAGTTGTATATAGATTAAGGCTCATTGTCTTGTTTATTTAATCACCTTTCTATATATGCAATCTTAGTAACCACTTTTTTCCATGCTAGAATCTTTGACTTCTCTTCCACCTTGTATTTGACCATAGATACCTGTGGTGACGGCTACCTTTCCAGTTGACCGAAGTTGTCAATATCAGGAAGGTTCTTTCCCATATTTCAAAGGCTTAGGTGATACAATTAAGTATGTGTTATTCTATCGTGCTTAAAACTTTTTTAATGAGTTGTGGTTTAGAAGTTCTTTGTGGTATCTGGAAAATTTCATGTAGCAATTTTAAAAAAAAAAAATCATGCAGGATTATGAATGGCATAAATGCTCCAAAAGTGATTGAATGTGAAGGTTCTGATGGCCACAGATATCGGCAACTTGCAAAATCAGGAAATGATGATTTGAGACAAGATGCTGTAAGATTTCAGTGAGGGAATGATGATACCATTGGCTAACTTTATATTTGACCCCAAATTTACCTAAAATTTTATTAGAAACATAATCCACTATGAGGTTTGAACTCATTTTTTCAAAGTTCCTTTTACTTTTTTGACGTGTCTTAGTGCCACCAAGCCACCCGAAGGTGGTTAGTGGTGCACCTTCCTTTAGAAAGTACATCTTCCCTCCTCTAACTAACTCTAGCTAACATGACATTCTATAATGGTGGTGCTCAAATTTGGTTTGAACCTTATATTCTGGCTCCTGATAATTTGTCGTTAGAGTTACTCAAATTTTTTTAAAGATCCCTATTTTGTGTCCAAACCATTAGGATTTGAACATGAAGGTCCTCTATGTTGTTTGTCTATTTCATGGATAGCATATTAGTGAACTTTAATCCCTCTGGAAAAAGGAAAAGCTCTAACTAATATAAATTTTATTAGAATGGCTTACACCAGCATCTTTTGAACATTTATTTTATATTGATATTTGAATTCACAAGACTTTTAAAATATGAGAATTGCGTATAAACTTATAAGCGTCTTTCATGAATGTTGCTAGTATTTTACAAAATGCCAAGTTGCCATATTTTGTTTTTGAACTTGTCTTCTGTCCATGGGACCATGTCCATACTTCTTCGATCTTACCTTCATCACAAAAGATTTATTAACGTCTCCTTTTAGAGATGTCACTTTTAGGTACAACTTTGGTCAACTTACCCATCGTTGTTTATGATGTGTATGTGTTTGTGCATAAATGTATTTATGTGCCATTGAATTTTAAATGAGAACTTATTGTTTGCAGGTTATGGAACAATTTTTTGGATTAGTCAACACGTTTCTGCAGAACCATCAGGACACGAGAAAGCGGAGACTAGGAATTCGGACATACAAGGTACCCTTCTAAAAAGATCCTCAACAACATTGGACATTTTACAATAGCTTCAAAAAAATAGAAGATGAGGTTGACATTTGCTATTAAATAGAAGTTCGATTAAAAGTAAAAAGTTATATTTTTTTAAAAAAATAGTTCCATTTCTTTTTCTTTCATAACTAATGTTCTATATATTATGAATTTGGATGAAATGATTCGAGATATTTTGTGTCAGACTCTTAAACTCTAGATTCTTTTACATCTCTTTCTTTGTAATTGACCTCTTAGCAAGCGGATGATTAAAATTGGCATATGAATCGTCTTATATTGCAAATTAATCGCATCTCATCCGTTCTGCCCACTACCCTGTGTTGCCCATCTACGCAAGCTATAACAAACTTGATGTTAATGACCCAATGTTTTTCACGATCAAAAATCTCATAACATGACAAGGTGGGTGAATTTTTTTATAAAGTCTCCAAGTCTAGATAAAAAATTAACAAACTTGATGTTAATTTTTTTTAGAGTGTGGCCTGTGACTCTTAACCAAAACGATTTTTGCTTACTATGAGTTAAATCTGTGCCTTTTTTGTCCCGCCTCATTATGGAAATAAATTGAGCATTTTTTCTTATATCTGCCTGTCCCAACAATGGATTTTAACTTGCTAATATGCTATATTTCTCAGTTACTATCAACCATATTAACATAATTTTACAAATTTTTAATTTGTTTCATAATCTGCAATGTGGAATTTTATAAAAAGACGTATTTGTGTCAACATGTAAATAATCCAATAATATTCTTTTAATTTGATAAAACAGATTTGCATTTAATTTGACAATTATAAATTTCATTATCAACTAGGTCGTTCCATTTACTCCAAGTGCTGGTGTTCTTGAATGGGTTGACGGAACTATTCCTCTTGGAGAATACCTTATAGGAAGGTCGGTAAATTCCAGTGGTGGTTATTAATTTTTAGGATTGATTCTTTTAGTAATTAAGTGATCCTAAAAAAATTTCAGCACTAGAAATGGAGGAGCTCATGGTCGCTACAGAATAGGAGATTGGTCATTTCTTGAATGCAGAGATTACATGGCAAAAGCAAGTACCGTATGCTTGTTCCTTCTATTTATGTCATTGCATTGATCTCAATGTCTCTTCAATATATTTATTTGAAATATCTTCTCCAACATCTTTCTATAATTTTTAAGTGGCAAACACTTTCCACGACAGATAAAATTGCATTTTATTGTTGCATAGAGCGCCTTTTGATGAGGGAAGACGTTCTGCCCTAATGAGTTACGTCCCTTGTAAAACAAAGATTATAAGTAAGCAGTATGGCTGCATATGCGAAGCAATGCTATCGCATATAAGGAGCAATTGTACCAGAGAAAAGAATATGAACAAGTACGACGGTACAACAAGGCTTTCAAGATTACCTTTCACAACCTGATCGAAAGCATGGATCATGAGGATGTCACGAGTAAGCCTTAAGGCATGATGTCAAGTAGCACATGATGACATCCCAAGATGGAGGATCATGTAGCCAACAATCGTTACTTGTTAGGCCTCCTATACATCACAATCCACAACTATGGTAGGCGAAACCAGAAGAATGGAGGAGAGTAGCAGTTTCTTTTTGGGTAGTTATAATAGATACATTATCTTTATCTATTAGATGTAGTTAGTAAGTTATTTGTTGTTTGTATTTAGTAATCGAGGGAAAAGAGAGAAGGTGTCTTGTGTAAATTTTGAGTGGAACCTTTGGGAGAGCTTTCAATCCTCTTGAATTCTGAATTGACTGCATCTTCTCTTCCTTTTATCAGCAAGAGGTTATTGTACTTGGTGTGCTAACACAAAATGTATCCCACAAGGAAAGTGATTCTCACTATATTTGATGGCAAGTGATTCTCACTATATTTGATGATTCCAATGGATTGAATCTGGCCTGGAAGCAATACGGATCCCTATGAGCTGATTTAAGAAGGAACATAAATCACTCTCAATGGCATGGAAACTTCTCATATCATTAGGTTTAGATGGAATCAATACGGATCCCTACAAGCCAATTTAATAAGGAACATAATCACTCTCAATGGCATGGAAACTTCTCATATCATAGATTTACAGGTGTATGGAACCAGCGAGTGGGTCAAAACTAGGTTTATGTGAAATTGCTTAAATCAAGATGAATAGAGAGAGAGACAGGGCAAATGATGTAGCATTACACCTAGAGGAGGTGAGTTTTTATTCAAAATTTGACTCATCAACCTTGGAGGTATTTACCAGGAATATTGGATGTAGTACTTGTTCGAACCATTGCTTAGACTCAAAGAAAAATGAAGAGACTTGATCCTTTGCATGTGCCAAACCAACCCCATAATGACAAATGTGACTAAGGTGGTAGAGGCCACTGTGAATACTTCACACCTACCACCTTAACAGCCTTAGTTCTAGTTTAAGAATTGTGCAACAACTCCCTGGGGTGTGACACAATCAACACTAAATGCAAAAAATGTTGAATTGATTCATATCTGTCTATACTGGGATTGTTACTGATTTTTTTTTACTTGTTTTATTTTTTAATTTTTTCTTCTATTAAGAGAAGATAAAAGAAGAATAATAAAAGAAATAATTGGAAAACTCGTCTGATTTGAAAGGATATCATCTCAAAATTATCTATGGTAGAGCTAAATCATACTCATTGTCCACAAAGAATTTATCCTGCTGTTTTTTCCGCAGTAATCAGTGATATTTATTTGGATCACATATACCAATCGTTGAGGTTTATATGTATTTAGATGTTTTTTCTTAGGTTATTATTTAGAGTCTATCTTTATTTTAAAATTGTTTCCATGTTGTATTAGGAAAAGGACAAGCGCAAAGCATTTCAGGAAGTCTGTGAGAATTTCAGGTTTGTATGTTTTTTGTGACTACGAACCATAGATTTTGCCCTTAATCCAATATTTGAAACTTATATAACTCATGCAGGCCCGTCATGCACTACTTTTTTTTGGAGAGGTTCTTACAACCAGCTGACTGGTTTGAGAAGAGGCTTGCTTACACACGAAGTGTTGCTGCTAGTTCAATGGTGAGCTCTCGCTTTGACATTGATTAGTTGTTTCAAGAGGAATGAGATATCCTATCTTATTATAGTATGTACGGAGCAGGTTTTTTTTTTCCTTATATTTGAGAAAGACTGACAAATGGGGAAAAAGAATGTGTTAATTTTAAGGGAGTAAAAATAATCTGTTCTATATATAAATGTGAAATTTAGGTGTTTTAGATAGGAGAAAGACCTACTACGGACACCAATTTCAACAAGGAAAGAAATAAAGACCATAAGACTGGTAAAATTGAAAACTAATAAATATTTATATATATTCCAACCGAATGAAATTGAAGACAACATAATTATTGAACATTGACAATTAATATTTACAATTATTAGAAAATCCAACTGTTTATTTTCATTTGTGGTCCCATTTATTCTACATTTTTCCTGCTTCATGACTGCTGGGCATTTTATTACTATTTGGAAGCTAACTTGGACCTAATTGGTTTTTGTTTGACCAGAACAAGTGGATGTAGTAAATAAACTTACTTCAAAGAGCTCAGTCTACTATACATTTACTTTTTCTTCAGTGAATCAGTGTCTAATATTTTTTTGTTTGAACTAATTTCTCTGCTGTAATGCCAAAGAACAATAAGTGCTTTCAAAAAAGTTTATATTTGACATGTGATTTGGAAATGATATTCTTCTGGAGTCAGCTCAAAAAAATTTTCCCAAACTGAACTTTTAAATGGTTCAGGTTGGTTATATTGTTGGCTTAGGAGATCGACATTCCATGAACATTTTAATTGATCAAGCTACAGCCGAAGTTGTTCACATAGATCTGGGAGTTGCCTTTGAACAAGGCTTGATGCTCAAGACACCTGAGCGGGTCTGTTCTGCTACTAAAATTTAACCTTCTATATCTTTTTCCATTTTGTCGAGTTCAGAACTGACATATATTTGATTTTTCATTCTTTGTTTGTTGCTTCGATCAATTATTTTAGGTTCCGTTCAGGCTTACAAGAGATGTGATTGATGGCATGGGTGTTACTGGAGTGGAAGGGGTTTTCAGAAGATGTTGCGAGGAGACTCTCTCTGTTATGCGTACAAATAAAGAGGCGCTGCTAACCATCGTTGAAGTATTACTATTTCCCCTTAGAAAAAAAATTTATATAACACTTTTATCTTCCTATTTCTTAATAGGCAAAATGAATTCCGTGCAGGTTTTCATCCATGATCCCCTGTATAAATGGGCTTTATCCCCGCTGAAGGCTTTGCAGCGTCAGAAGGTAGTACATGAATTGCTAGATCTTAGGATACTATGTAGAGTGTAAATATGTGTTGGATGTAGACAGGCTCTGAATACATGATGGACATGTGGATAAGGGTGTTCTTTTATAAATTATAATTTTTGTCACTTTTGGGACATGCAGAGTCATATTGGGAATGACCTAAATTTAAAAACAAATAATAATAATCACAAAGGTATCCCTTGAATTCCTTGCATCACATATACACTGGAATACCTTCAACAAAAGGGGTACGCCTTTTGCTCAATTTCTAATGGCGCCAGATTCTTTTGGTACGGGTTGAGAGAATGGCCACGGGCATCTAATTTCCATATAAAGGACCCATTGTCATATATACCTTCTATAAACTTCTATTTGATGGATTAGATTTCTTTCATCTTGGAGGAAGATTCAATTATTTTACCAACAGAACTCCCGGTTAGTGCACACTATTCCTAGTTTTCTGTCTCAGCAGTCCTCATTGCTACATGGTTTGAGCCTTTGAGAATCATGTGGCACGGGAAATTAGAGAAAAACTTGAAATCCCATGGATAGACATCACGATGCCCCATGGGGAAAGAAACTGCTGAGACAGAAATAAGGAATATCAAATTCCCTGTATTAGTTACTATAGTTATGCTTAGGTTTGATTTGGTATAATAATTACTACTTTCAATTGCCCTCGTTTCTGTGATAGTGGTAATGAGGCTGGAGTATTGGACTTGAATTTCTTCGTAGCTTGTATTTGAGTTCATAATCCGATGGTGCAGCATTTCCATGTCTATTGAACAAATGCTTACATGTGTACATACATATATATTGATAGGAAACCGATGATGACGTGGAGACTAGTCTCGAAGGCTCAGAAGATGAATACGAAGGGAATAAGGATGCTGCACGTGCACTGATGCGAGTAAAACAAAAACTAGATGGATATGAAGATGGCGAAATGAGAAGTGTCCACGGGCAGGTAACTTCATATTTGCCTCCATCAACAATGCATGAACATTGAGGAAGAAAGTTTGTTTTATTGCACCTTGTTATGGTTCTAACACTATAGTAATATCTTTGATTCCAACCCCTCCCCCAAACAATAGGTCCAACAGCTTATACAGGATGCCATCGATCCCGATCGTTTGTGTAACATGTTTCCGGGCTGGGGAGCATGGTTGTGATGAAAGTTCTCATTTATTGACCTCCCCAATTGAGCAACCAATATCTTGTACAGGCGGCTGTCCTTTTTTTCCTCTTTGTTGCTGTTTGATGTATATTTGTACATCCCTCCCCCAAATGGAATATAATATCAATAACCTTTTCATTATATTAGTTCATAATTGCCATTTTATTTAGGTGATAAATGTGGTCTAGTGGTGCCTTTGGAGCTAACAAAAATCAAACGTCAAACAGATCATTTTGCTGTCTCATAATTTTTTTTGTTTTTATTCATTGATAAGGTCTCATAATTTGACTTGAAAATAGTTATTCCTCAATGGCTTTTGAATTTTCTTGTGTTGCATTTTTCCTCTCATGAGCTCTATCTTTGAAGAACTTGTCATTTTTCACTTCACATTTGTGAATGATTCCCAATTACATCATGGGACATGATGGCATATGGACAGCATTGTGGGTTCTCATAATCCCAAACTTTTCAAAGTCAACTCTATGCAGAGTTCAATTTGAGATTTATCCAATTTTCATTGATTTTATGAATTAAATAAGGTAATAAAATAACACCAAAATTCTTCAAAATTCAACTCATGCTTTTTCTGTCTCATGGAAAGCTAGGTGTTGGTTTCTATGTTACTACTGCATTACTTATGGACTTTGATTAGTCATTTTAGCCTATACATATTACCAAGTTTATTATTGACAAAATGAAATAAGTGGCCCACACCGTTTTATCATAGGAAAGTCATAGTCCAATACTATTAAATGTAGATTTGAAGTTGCCCTAATATTTTATTGCTTCATTTCTTATCATTATTCCCTTGTAGATTGCCTATTTTGTGAATCCTTTGTATTTATGTTTAAACATGCCCATTTGTAAATTTGCACGTAATTTCATCCATTCAATTAGGTGTAATTTACCATCTTTTTTTTTAAATGAAGAAAGTGGTAAAAGAAATAAGAAACTTGAGAAGTGTACGTATGCATATTATTTTGGAGAGAGGAAATGATGAGACGTCTGTGTAGTATTGAATTCACTTAACTCTATATTCTAATATAGAATCCATCCTTAGTAACCATTTTTAGTCAAACTCAAAAATTTTTGAGTAAAATACCAGGAAATAAATTGGTTGAAGATCACATCCTTTTCTTCTTTATTTTAATTATGAACTTATATGTATAAATATGTAGCTATTGTAATGTTTAAATAACTTTGATGCTCCTAATTAATAGATATTGTGGGGTCAAAAAAAAATATTTCATTTTAGTTATTGTTGCATAGGATTATCTAAGGAAATAGGATATCCATGTTAATTATAATTCTTAATATCAAAAAATAATAATAAAAAAAGGGTCTAACTTGTACTCGAGGAAAACAAATTTTATTAAATAAAATATTAGGTTGTCAATATTGATGTCTAGTATTAAAACTATAGATGGTGGAAGATACTGGCTCCAACTCCTACTCTTTTCCCACTATGCTGATTTTGGAAGCATTAAATTATCAGTAGGGTGTTCCCCATCACCTAATTAATCATTACTCCTAACTTTTTCTACCTAAATTATCTTCTTATCTCAATTATAAAAGAATTTTACATTCAATTCATAACAAAAAGAGGATTTCTGACATGTCTATTCTTTTGATATTTCCAAGGGAATAAAAAGAAAAAAAAAGTTTAAGTGGGCCCAGCCCAGTGGGTGGGCCCACGGTCCACTTCCAGAGCCCGCAATTTGAATTCAAATTTCAAAGGCATTGACTTTGTCCCCTGTCATGGTTGTTCGCACGTGTGAACATTCCTCGGTCTCGATTTGCATCCTGGGCACGTGTGGCTTCAAATGAAGGCAAAAGGCACCCTGTGCCAATTAATTAAAGCGCGTCAGTTGCAGATTTCTGTTTAATCGTTTTCATCAGCCAATCTGGCGCTGCCGTCTTCTCCTCTGCCTCCCGCCACCTATAAAAGCTTAACCGAAAGCGTTCGTTTCTCATTGCTTTCCGCCATTTCCGCCGACCCTGCTCTCTGTTTCTCTTTCTCTCCCCCCTCTCTCTCTCTAGAGCTGCTGGAGAACGACTGTGAATTTTCAGGCGATGGAGGCCGAGGAAGGTCCCGCGCACCTCTCGCTTTCGCCGACTTTTAGCAACTATTCTTCAGGTAGTGGTAACCTGGCGGAAATTGCAGCTAGAGTCATCAGTGAAACTGGCGGAGAACCGTTTTCAGATTCTGATGATTTTGGATGTGAGTCCCAGGGTTCAGTTAACCGTTTTCGAGAGAATTTTTCGGACGGCGATGCGAAGGAATCCGCGGGAGGAGCTCGAAGAGATAATGACGTTAGTGATAATGGTGATGGCGACGATGAATTCGAGTTTGCTGTACTCTGCAGAGAATCGGACTCGTCTACGATCTCTGCTAATGAGATCTTCTACAATGGCCAGATCAAGCCGTTTTATCCGTTGTTCAACATGGACTTACTGCTGGATAACGCCTCGCGAGTAGAAACTGGATTGGAGAATTTTAAGAAGAAGAAGAAGCCGCCATTGCGTCGTTCGCCGTTGGGGAATTTGATCAACGAAGAGAAGCGTCAAACGACGTCGCTCTCCTTGTCTGAAGCGAAAGATCTTGGAGCCGCTCCATCGGATGCGTACTGCATCTGGTCTGCAAACACTGAGAAAACATCGCCTGGAAGGTGCGGCAAAAGAAATTCTACAGGATCGTCGAACAGATGGAAATTGAGGGACCTTCTTTACAGTTACAGTCGAGGTAAATGTGAAGGAGAGGGTGCACTCGCGATGAGGAGGACGAGCGCTAAGAAGGGCGACCAATCTGCAAATGTATCGAAAGGAAAGGAAGGTAGCAAATCAGGCATAGGCGTAGCGTCCTCTACTAACTCCAGTTCTGGTCTCCCATCCTTTCTTTCACAGAACGCTCGTTTTTGGAAGAACAGAGCAGTGAAAGAAATAGATAAGGGAAGGTCCTACTTGCCATACAGATAACGCACGGTGGGATGTGTGGCTGATGCGAACGCTACAACCAAGAATTTGCATCCAATCTGAAGATTTCGTTGTGGTTTCCAACTGCTGAAGCGCGTAACATCGATTCAAAAAGAACGCAAAATAGTTTTATTTTTCAATCAATTATGATTAGGTTTGTCCTAGTCTCTATATTTTTGTAAATTTTGCCAATTCTTTCCATTAACGAAAATGCAATGTCCTTTTCTTGCGTTATACTGAACAAGAAGATATTTATGTGTAATGTTCTTGAATGAAGATGATTCAGAATGCGGCTCAATTTCTCTGTGACCTTCATTCTCTTTTCTTGTAAGTGTTTCCTGTGATTAGTCATGTAGCTGTAGTTAATGGTTGATCACTTTTTCATTTCACTTTTTTCTTGTTATTTGTTGGAAGTCGGCAATTCAAGCCTCAAGAGATATAGTAATAAACGTTATAATTATGTAAAGAACAACTGGTCATATTGAAAGTAAAGTCCCACCACATTAGAATAGTTATTAACCTATTTAATTTGGTCAATTAATAAGTATGGTTAATATATTCAGTTTCTTTAGATGCATTGATGACTTTTTTTCTCCTGTTTTTCTGGTGTTATCTGGACTGATTTATCTTATACCTAACTTCCTACCAAATGCAATGCAGTTGGTATTAGATCTAAAGTGCTCAACACCAACACCTGGGGAGAGTGAAGAGTTCCATCTTCCAAGTGAGTTTCTTTCTGACTTTTGGATTTTAAATTCAGTTTTACTTTCACGAGTTGAGAAGTCATTAGCCCTTTCTTGTATTCTATTCTTTGTATGTGCATCATTTAGATTTACAACCACTAGATGTTGCCTTCACGTTTACGTTGAAAGAAACAACCACATCCCATGAGGACTATGTGAAGCTATCGCCAGATCTGGTGGTGGTACTAGATGGAACTAGGTGAGGTGAAAATGCACGGCTTACGAGTCTACTCTTTTTGTTCTCTTTCAAAGTGTGAGAGAGAGGAAAAGAAGTTTTTGTGATAAATATGTTATTTAGAATTTTTGCTAGAAGTCTGAAATTACAGATGGTCTTTAAACTTTGATAGCTGTGTTTAATAGGTCCTAATAAATCTAACTTTCAAAGTTACGTAGGTTCTTAATTTTCAATTTTGTATATAATAGATCAGTGGTCTATTAAGACATTTCTAATAAGGTCAATGATATATTAAACACAACATTTGAAATTTTATAGTAACGGAAACAAGAAATTAAACTTGTGACTTAATTGTTACAGAAATCTTAATATTTATTTATGTTAGGAAAAATTACAGAAGACTAGACTCTCCTGTCAGGTTGACAGTTACAATACAATGTACTTTTTAAACATTGTACCTCCAAAGAAAAAATTCTTACTCTCACGGTAGAATGAATTTTACACTGTTACCCCCTTAGCAAACTTCCATTTTAGATACAACAAAGCTACAATTAGATTTTGCTTTTACTAATTGGAAGAATCTACTATATTCAAATAGATAGAGAAGAGTGTTAAACATGAGTTATTATTTAGTCTCTTTACTTATAATAACGAAAGGATGTGGTACGGTGCTGCTATGGGTACATATCTTCATACAAAGAATACAAAGAACTAGTTATTGTTCAATTTGAACATGCACGTATCATATTGTCCACCATAATACGTGCATGTACAAATATGCATTAATTCTCTTTTCCCCAATGTTTATTCATGTGAGACAATACAAAGGGCAGGTGGGTAGGTGCATATGTAATCTAGATTTATGATCCAGGTCTTCGGTCAGTGGTTCTCTTTCTCTCAGTTGCTATCAATTTGAGCCTGAAAGTGCTTCACAGCTTTTCTAGTAAGCTCACCTTAGACGTGAGAGTACTGCAAGCCTTTTAGTCCTCGTTCATTTCACCTTGAAAATATGCGGGCTTCCTCTTTAAGTTGTAACCCAATACCTCCATGATTCTAGTCAACATGGAAACTATGGCTTTGTACTTTATAGTAACTTTGGCCCACACATTAGACCCCATCTATTTGAGACAGCACATGAACAAGCCCGGCCATTCAAATTTCTTTTAGAAAAGCAATCGTCCTTGATAATTCTAATTGGGTGTAGTTAAGCTTTTCCCTGCAAACAGTAGAGAAAGTCACAAAGCAAGTCGCTGAACGTGGGAAAAAGTGATATCATTCTATATCAGAATGTTTTGGGTTTTCCTTTTGAGGATGGAAATAGCAGGGGATTCATTTTATGGAATGATTTTAAAGTCTCATAGTCAAGGAATTTAAACTAGAAATATCCTTATTTATTGGTGGGGCAAAAGACTCGGAAAGTAACTTTATTAAAGAGAGATGACGGGAACCAGAAATTGAGGCAGAAATCAATGAAAATATGCTTATCGAAGAAAGGAAATTATAAAGTTTCAAGCACTCGGAGAGGCTTGGTACTTTTCCGAAACCCAAAAACATATCCAAATTGTGCCCAACTCTTTATCTCTTCTAGTCCTTCACTTTTATATGGTACCACTCTAACAACATTTTAGGCAGGGTTAAAATAGAAACGGAAACAAGAAATTAAAAACTTGTTTTTGTTGTTTCTAAAAATGAGAAATAAGAAACATAAATATATATATAGTTATCAAATATTTAGATTTCTTAATAAAATTAGAAACGAGAAATAAAAAAATTAATTGCTAATACTCCTGCAGAGAAAATTAGTTGCTAATGCAGAGTGGGTTAAAATTATAACCATTGAGTTTGTTGTATAGTGTCATATGAAATTCCATTTCAGGCTTTTTCCTGGCTAGATTTCCAATCGCGAAGCTTCCACGCTGGACAGGTGCTCTTTTGAAAAATATTCCCTTCATAACATGAGTATAATATCTATATTCAAAAAGCACTGAAAGAAAAATCCAGCGAATGATTGGGCTCAGGTGGCATGCTTTAGAATATCTCACAAAAAGCAACAGAGATATCTTAGGAGGGAGTTGGTTTCACATCCTCCTGCATTTCTCAACTTTTTTGCATAGGTGTTAGACATCTATATTTATCAGCTATAGGTTGAAATAGAGACCAATTTTCACCATATTTTTCAAAATAGTTTTGGAACTACCTTGTTTTCTCAATTAAAAAAACCCTAAAGCCAGCCATAGATTCTAAATTCTGCAGCAGTTGGCAGAATAGCTCCTTTTCTTTGAATCCCTTCACCAAAAATAAGATCTCTTTAATATTATCTTCTTTTACTGTTCCCCCTTTTGCTAGGATACAAGTGGAAGTGGAATAGGAAGGTTTAAATTTTGAATTGAAACTTCAAATCTAGTGTATCAAGATTCTCTCGGTTAGTTTCTTTAACAGAAAGTTCATTTTCTAGTTTTACATGATGTTTCTTAGCATCTAAGTTGACTTAATTATTAATCCTATTCTAATGACTTCAACTCTTGAAAATTAGTAATGCTTTAACATAGGTTATTTCTTCTACTTCAAATCTATATGGTGCCTTTTACTTGTACTTTGCAGGTGATTCTTTTTGTCTAAAAAAGGCTATTCAGACTTTGATTAGAAATTTTTGTTCTTATTGGAGGATTATTTTTATAGATGGTTTTTCCGTTTAATGTTGATAGACTGGGCAACTTACATGGATTGTAACAGCCAAGAAGACATTCTTTTTCATTTTTCTTTTCAAAATTATTCCATATTTGAATATTGATTACGAATAAACAATTCATTAATTTAAATATTCATGAATTTAGAATTTGTAATAAGAAAATAAAATGAGAACTCAAATTTTGAATTACTTTTTTTTTTTTTTGGCCTATCAGGGACATTTTGACTGCAATACGAGAAAATGTATATAAGGCTTCTCAAGGAATTACACATCAAAAGGTTGAAATCGGGTAACCACTCATTTTCTTTCCTCTAACAAATAAAATAATCACCACATAACTCTGTTATTTTCAGTTGCTCCTCAAACAATCTGTACAACAGATCTTTTGACTTGAGAAAATAAAACTGAATTGCCTCTACAAATCCCATAAATTTATTTAGACTTCCATATTTCCCCCATTAACTGCAACATCACAATAGCAAGATGAGTAGGACATTAATCCCCCTCCATTGATTGAATGTTTTGTGCTGTGGTTTTACATTTTTTTCCTTAAATTACCAACTGTTCCCTAAAGCCATCCAACTCCTGCCAGGCCATTTCAACAGACATGAGCAAAACTTCCAATTTTTCATCAGAGCATCAGTGCAAGGTTACCTCTGGTGAAGGCGGGATGCGGACGGTCATGCAGCTACAGGACTGAAACTGGAGGACGACTGCAAACTTGCAGCATAGTCCCTTGCCCATAAGTCATAGTGTACAATCTCCTCTAGGGAAGGTGCGGTGATCAATTCATTTCGATGCTTGTCGCATGTTAGCTCCACAACCTTGAAAATATCCAAGTAGCTGATTCTGAAAACGAGCAAAACTAACGATTAGTCCGGAATCCTTGGAGAAACGTACCAGTAGAGCACAGGGTAAGCAGTTCTACAACTCTAGACCTAAGATTGGGCAGTGATGTCAATATAGGATAGAGCTAAATACATACTTTTCATCAATAAACATTTCCACAGCCTTCTCATTAGCTGCACTGAGGACTCCCGTCATGGTTCCGCCTGCCCGTCCAGCAGCATAGGCCAGGTCCATCGATGGGTATTTTATGTTGTCTGGAGTTTTGAATGTGAGAGAACCTAGCCTGCATCACGTCATTTGAAACAAAGAGGAAAAGGTATTAAAAGGGGTATATATGACCATGAAGATTAGCCCAAGGTACACAAAACCACCATAGGAGGAAATACGCAAGGATCTTTGAGATTTTGAAATGGACAGACACAAACTTGAACTACGTGGGATTTATTCAGAGAAGAAAAATGAGAGCTTTTGGATGATAACTTAAAAAGAGTAGATGACTAGCATACTTGCAAAGATCAAGGCGAGGCCAAGTTACTTCAGAACAATATAGTCTGTCTGGCCATGTTATGGTGTAAAGGATGGGCAAGCGCATATCAGGCCATCCCAATTGTGCTAAAACAGATGAATCCTGCAGACAAATGGAAGATTTTCAAGATTTTAATTATTAGTTTAAGTTCTCCTAGTGACCTGTCCCTACATATTAAATTTGTTTCATACTGAAATTAACTGTCATTGTAGTTTGGAATAGACCTCTGTCTCCACCATTGAATGTATGATAGATTGCGGGTGGATTACGATTTCGATGTTATCATATTCAGCTCCAAACAAATAGTGAGCTTCAATGACTTCTAGGCCCTGTCACAAAAGTGAAACCTATCTTGTTACGTGCACAACTTAACAACAGCGACGCTGGTGCTTTTTGTTTGCAACTTGAATTACAAACGAGACGATGAACTAAACCTTGTTGAAAAGAGTAGCAGAGTCAACAGTGATCTTCTTTCCCATGCTCCAGTTAGGATGCTTTAAAGCATCTGCAACTTTAACGTCCTTCAACTTTTCAACTGGCAAGTCCCTGTCATTAACAGCCTCAAGAAATTATCAATTTGTAACATATTCAAGGGAAAATAAAATGCATGTCTGACATTGCATAAAAAATAAAATAACTTTTCGCTCAACAATCTGCAGAAAGGTGATTATTTGTTTATTCAACTCAGTAACCACCAAAACTTTATATAAATTTACACCTGAAAGCCCCACCAGATGCAGTCAAAATAATACGGCGAAGTGCACCCTCTGGCAATCCCTGAATACACTGGAGACAGAAATATTTTTTAAGATTCTCCCACAGGATTATAGGTCACAAAAGTTGATTAACCACTTGACATAGAATATGCAGTGCTCTAACTATCAAAGCAGTATGCAGTTGACGGTGTAAATTACTTTGTCAACACAAGTTTCCATCAACCAAACTGTTACATACCTGAAATATTGCTGAATGTTCTGAATCGGCGGGAAGGATCTTTACATTGTGCTTGTGAGCAAGAGGAAGAACAAAGGGACCACCAGCAATCAGAGTTTCTTTATTGGCCAAGGCTATGTCCTTCCCAGCTTCAATGGCAGCAACAGTAGGCTAAAGAAAGACACTAAGTTCAGATTCTACTCACTGTTGTTCATCTAACTACATGAGGTGCTAACAAGCAGGCAGCATCTTCATATGCTAAACATACAATTACGATATCATGTATTTAACCTCCCGAGATGTTCCCAAGAGAATCATTTGTTATTTCTATGGAATTCCGAGTATTCTTGGACTATATATAGGGAACTGGAATTTTGGAGGGTATGTTCTTTTGTGAAACATAGTTGTGTATGTGTAACTATATTCTATAGACCATTGGAATAGATAGGGTACCTTTAGACCAGCACATCCTACTATTCCTGTAACAACAGTGACAGCGTCTGGGTGTCTTGCAACCTGAAATGTTATTCAAAAGCATCATTTAAAGGATGTAAATGGCTTTCATCAGTTAGGCTTTTTAACAAAGACTGGGCAGGGAATAGTACCTCGATTATTCCCTGCTCGCCAGGGATAATCTCAGGCTTTTCATCAAGATCAGCCAAAGCCTCTTTGAGCTCATCAACTAAGGACTCATCTCTTACAGAAACTAATTGAGGTTTAAATGTTTTCACCTGAGCCATAGAAGATAATAATAATAAGCAAAGAGCTTCAGCCTTCAAGGATAGTCCTTTCATGCTTTCCCATCAAGGACAAATTACTACATCATCCATATAATAAGTTATCTACCCTTTTTTCTATGCTGTATTGCTAAGGTTAGGTTGGGTATATTGGTATTATTTGTTTAGAATCAGAATCATTAGGGTTCAATAATCAGGCTGCGGCTTCAATTTCAAGATGTGTTTTTACCAAGCTGAAACAACTAGTTCCACAGAATATCACATCATATATGAATACCTGATCTGCAAGGAGAGTTATATTAGAACCAGCTGCAAGTGCCACAACTCTAAATTTATCAGGATTCTCTGCCACAATATCCAATGTCTGTAGAACCACAATTTGTATGTTAGAAACTGTCGAGGGACTAAAATATCGGTTATACAATCAGTGGCAGTATTTATTCATTCTTTACAATCTTTTTTCCCAAAAGGGACATGTCTTCTCTTGAGTCAAAACATTAATTGTGGACAAAGGTATTTGTTTTTCCATTTTCATTTTTTCTCGTTTTTGGTTGGGGTAACTGCTTCACATGAATAAGATAAATCTTGAAAGGTTTGTACAAAATATATTCTTTTTGGTTTTAGAACTAAAAAGAAAAACATGATTTTTGTCTTGCTCAAGTAGATGGCAAATTCCACATACCTGAGTTCCAATGGATCCAGTGGATCCCACAATGGAGATAGGCTTCTGGCCTTCCCATTTCTTACGTCCTGGCTCCGGGACAGCTCGTCCAGGCCAAGCTGGGGGAGGAGGCTGTGACGAACAGTGAATTCTCTTATGAATTATGGTTCTGCACTCCTTTAACGATGACGTACCTAAGAACAAAATAATTACATTCAAACGCTGCTTGAAGTGAATAAAGCAATAGCTTATTTGAAAGTTTCAAGCTTCCAGAGCCAAAAATAAAATTTAAAATTTAGTCTCGTCTCTGAAGCTTTTGGAATCAAACTATAGGTCAACGAAAAGCCTTAAGAGCCCCTTCTCCAGAGTCAGATTTATTCAAGCACACATGTACCTTCTCACAAGCCGATATACAAGACAACATAATGGACTAAAATAATAAACAATTGTGTCAGAATCCAAACATATTCCAATCCTAAAGAACAGGTCAAACTCAAACATGACTTCTTCTCGGTGAATTTTAACAGTATCCTGATGAATCAGTCAACGTTTGGAGGGAAATCTCAGATAATCAAAGCTGCTATGAAATAATACAGAAATCCAAACAGAGGCGAAAAAGTTCCAGGTTGTTAGGCAGGGACGAGTTATTAATCATGAATAAGTTTCTTCCGAGGGCTCGGTAGGTGAAAATGCCGCAGCTAACCAGTCCAACAGAAGAAACTGATTCTACTGAGCTAAGCATGCTCACGAAAATGGAGAGAAAGTAAGAAACAGCCATCTATCCGCTCACTCCATTTTTGTGGTCAGCAACCAAATCAGAAAATCACGAAGGAAGAAAAGAGAGAAAACCTTGAAGCTTGGTGAGGTGTCTGGACCTGGAGGAGTCCAAGAAGGAGAGCGCCTTGATTTCAGGGTGAGCCAGAACATTGAACGCCATTAGAACCGCAAAATTCAGAGAAGAAATGGAAGGAAATTGTGGTTCAGAGCTCTTCTTTTTTCAGTTTTGAAGGAAAAAGAAAGAAAGTGCCAAAGTTTTCTGTTAAGAGACCCACAGAGGTTGAACTTTGAAGATCGTGCCGGATTTCGAGTGGTGGAGGAGACGGCAGAAAGTTTTTTTCTTTTTCTAATTTTCAGGTAAAAAAGGAAGAGAAGTGGGAGAGTGGAATTGAAAATTGGAATATGACCAAAATGGAATCAACGCTCAGCACATGAAATACTTTGGTTGTAATATTCCGTCGTTGCCTGCCAAATTCAACTGACCTGGAAATCCCCACTCATTAATAAAATTACCTTTCCAATTTTTTTGAATTATAATTATTCTTATTTTTTACAATTTCAGAAATCAGTTGAACTTTTTTCTTTTAAGATATAACATTATAAATATGCAAGGAGAATATTTTATAATACTTTGTATTTATTCCTTCATTCATATTTAGACGAATCATTAATTAATATATTATTTTACTTTATAGGGACTACATTAATTTTTTTAAATGGTGCAAACCATTAATGATGGAGAAATAAATGTTATTGATGTTTGAACTAGTTTAGCTGACTTTGTTTTTAGAATATAATATTAATGTGAAATGAAAATTATCCTCCAATGAATAAAAAAAATTATAATATCTTAACTAGTCGAGTTTAGAATATAATACTAAAAAATGGTATTAATGTTTCAATTCATTGAATATATTAAAATTTTATTTATTAGGTTAGAAAATCGAGGAGATAGAAAATGATGTTTTCACTCTCGTTAGAGAGAGTCTTAATTTTCTCAATTTTTGTTTTGTTCCTCAATTCGGCACTTCAACTGCTTGAATTTGTATTTTACTTGATCAGACTCGAGCCCTCACACATCTCATTTGTGCTAGAAATAACAAGTAATTAAAACCTCATTTTATAGTTATTTCGAGCTCGTTCAATAATATTCATGTTCTTATTTCTACTTATTCATTTTTAATTAAAAAGTTTAATTGTATAGCTCCAATATCCATAAATTCAAATGATGATAAAACAATCTTTTAACTTATTTGAATTGTTTCTAAAATTTCTATAATCCCAAAAAGGGAGAAATAAGAAATATAGTCGACTTCAAAATGCTTAGATTTCTAAAGAAAGTTGAAACATATCAAACCAAGCCCTTCATTTTTTGTTTCTTGTTTTCTAAAATTATGTTTGATTTTTCATTATTTATTTTGGAATGTTTCCACTTTCTATGTAAATAAATTTTAAAAATAAAAACAAGTTTTAAAAAACTGTTTTTTAAAGTTTTCATAATTAAACTTAGATTTTAATAGCATTTTCAAAAGCAAATAACAAACACAAAGTAGACGTAGTGTTTCTAAGCATAATTTTACAAAACAAAAAATCTTGAACAAAATAATTACCAATCGACACCTAAATTGGATAGAATAATACAGCGTCACATCTAGGCTTGAATTTATTAATGGTAATAGCAACATGGACCAATGAATACTTTGTCCTTCTCATTTAAATCGCTTTAGCACCCACTAATAAAAATAGATTATCTTGGCTCAATTAATTTGAGTGCAGAAGTTGGTTTGATTTGAAAAGGGAAAAGGGAAAAAATGGGTTTGTCTTTTGTCGAAAACGACAGTAGTTGCATAAATGTGAAAAAACGTACGACACGTTTGTCTCGTTTACTAATTTGTGTAAAAAGTATGGGGTGGGGACAAACACAAACCTCGTGAAATACATGGTTGGGAGTTGGGACCTCCATTCGTTATTAAATGCAACCATTGACCCACCTCTAGAGAGAGAAAGAGCATGCAATAAATCAAGAGAGAGAGAGTAATACGATCTCTACCAACTCGGTTACCAATAACAATACAATGCTTATACACTCCACATCATTTCTAGAGGATACTAAATTCTTCATAGTTGACAATGAATGAAAGTAGTATTCATACCAGCATAGTACTAAAAATTTTTCCAATACCTCGCCTCTCATCGGGCATAACCCATGCACAAAAGATTTCAAATTGAGCCTGTGAAATTAGTAAAAGGTTAGGAGATGTTAGTAATTTGGTGTGCACAACAAGTTTGTTTGGACCATTGTTCATAAGAATTATAGTCTTAAATAATATTTAAATGGTAAGGTCTAAATTGGTGAAAAATGAGACTGAGAAGCCCCAAATTTGCATAGCCTAGAATTGAATTGTACGCACTTGTGAGCTTTATGATTTGTAAATAATAGTACGTAATATAAAAGGTAGGCTTCATAAACCTTAAATTCATGTAACCTATGGATGAAAAAAACTCAAAATTTTAAATAAAATACATGAATCAAAGATTATTTCCATGACTAGACATCGCTGTCCTAAAAGAATTATGCAACTATTTACAAGTCCATAATATGCAAAAGAAGCTGTTGGTCTTAAATAAGGGAAATTCATGACATGAACTAAAAAAAGTACCTAAAACTTGTTGTTTTCTTTAAATTTTTGTTGTTCTAAGAACAAAACAACTCCTAAAAGCTTCTAAACAGATGATCTATTAACTCGCTAACCACTAAAGATTGTGAATATAATGACAAATATTCTAATTTTCCTAACAATGTCGACCAGACAGAGTTCAAAACTAAGTTGGTCCAGCCTTGAAATGTTCGTAAAAAATAAGGAAATGAATCCATGGGCGGCATAGATTCGCCATGTGCTATGCTCAAGAGAAGCTCATTAATCTCAGAGAATAGATCCTTCAACTGGAATCAAAGATTATGCAAGCAAAGCGAGTGAGAAGAGAGATCCTTCCTCAGAATCAGAGGACTTCTTTTCTTCTCATTTTCCTGCCTTCACAAACGCACTTCAATATGACAAATGCACCGATTTAAGAGGAGATCTTGGATATGGAGTTGTCAATTCCTCCGTTCTGATTAGTAACAGCAAACCTAAGAGTAAGATATGGGCAGCTCGAGAACTTACGCGAGAAGACCTTCTCTTTTGGTCATCTTTTCCTTTTCGGGTGGTTGCAGATGCGCTTAGTTGTCTTATTTCGAAAGGCTTGGAATATTTATTTGGTTGGAGGATTCTTTGTTGATGAGATTATCTTGTTTTGCTCTAGAAAGGAGGAGTCATTTGTGAGCCTAAGGACCTTGTAGGTCTTTGAGGTCACTCTCGGTCTTAAGATTAACATGTATGAGTTTGTTAGTCTGTATTAACAGTGAATCGGTCAAGCTCAATCGATGGGTTGCGAAGTTTCTATTTAGCCTATGACCTATTTAGTTCTTCGGTTGGCTCGCAGCCCCATATCCAGTTCCCTTTGGGACCCTACAATGGAAAATTTTCCAAAATGTCTTTCCTCTTGGGAGAAAGCTAATCCAATCAGCTCTTAGCATAATACCTACTCTCTCCTCGTTAACCAATTATGTCTCTTTAGTTTGCTCCAAGCTTGAAAGGTTATGAGGAATCTTCTGTAAGAGGGTGTTGATGAGGGAGGTGAATCTCATCTATTGAAATGGTCATGTGATGAGGGTGCGCTAGGTATCAGAAACTTGGAAAGAAAAGAATGCCACTTTCTAGCTAAGTGGCTTTGGTATTTCCATCTAGATGTATGGTGCTTAATGGCATAGGATCATAGTGAGTAGATATATGAGTGATTCTAACGTGACTGGAGGCAGTTTGAGAAGTCCATAGAAAGAAATTTCACAAGGGGAAGTATGAAACGTTTTTCAAGCCAAGTTGGTGTACTGGATGAATAGGCGTCTAAATATCTAGGGATATATTTTCAGGTTTTCAATATCTAGGGATATGTTTTCAGGTTTTCAGAGTTTTCCAGTCACAGGTACATAAACAACAAAGAAATCCACATAGAAATACAGGTTTGACCACTCAGTAAAGCAGATTCCTGATAACAGGGTTCAATACCGATCTCTGTGACTCTATCCATCAAGATATGGAACATGGGGAAAACTCCAATGTAACATTATATTAAATCTGCTATATAATATCTTTATTCCATAAATGAAAAACGCGACAAGATATTATTTTGCATATTCAACAAAGCACATGAATATTTTCAGAGAATGATATATAGCATTCTTTCATCTATTTCTATAAACTTTTGAAGGAAGTTCATAAAACTGTACCTTAGGATCATACGTGATTTTTATAATACTCTAACCCAGTTCATTGTCCTCCAGAGCCATTTTCTTCCACTTGTATCTCACTTGAGCTCTCTCCCAAGTTTTCATAATTTGTCGTTCCCCCGGATTCAGAAATTTTTGTGGCCTTCTGCAACTCATCAGTTACATTTGGATTTGTTACTAGTTGTTCATCAGTAAACTGCTCTTTCTGGATAGATGGTTTTGGCCGTCGGATGGCTTCAGCTGCTTCTGGCAATGCAACAGGTGGTGGCTGAGGAGGAACCCATGTGCGTTGAACTGACTTCTCAGCAGTGAGCCCACTCGAAGAGCCTACCTTCAACTCATTGCTATCGTTCTCTGTAATATTGACATTTCTCTTCTGCCACCAAGGCACTGAAGCGTTACCATTGATCTGATAGGTCACGCCATTGTTTGGTGTCAAGGAATTCAAACCTTCTCCATCTTCTTGAGTTTGAGAGTAAAAGCCAGAATTGTTTTGTGTACCAACCTCCCAGGGCTATTAGATGCACACACACAAAGGAGAATTAGTAAACACTTCTTTTTTGTTTTAGTTCACAAATGATCAGTTAAATCAAGTACATATCAGAAGTTTACTTATGACCGATCTAGATTTTTGTTTTTGGGATAAAGCATAGTCAGTTTTGATTTACGACAGAGACAAAGTACAATATCGATTAAAGAGCATGTCCAACCCATTGTATCTGGCAACCATTAGAAGTGTATCAAATTAATATTTCACCTAGACAAGCAGAACAATACTTTCAGAGTCCAATAAATTCTAAATGCAGGTTTAGTTTCACAATATATGCATTAGAGGAGAGTGTGGTCCCCCAGAGTAAATTTCTAAAAGTAATCAGAAATTATCCTTTTCTTTTCTAAATTTTTAAGGACACGTATATCTAGTGAGAAAGAGGTTTAAGAATAATTGAAATGGAATTCAATCAAAACATTATCTGCAGGAATGATAGTAAAATTTTAATATTGTATTTGTTAAAATTATTTTTTAATAGTAATTAGAATGGAGAATATTAAAAAGATATTATCTGCTCATGCATAAAATGGAAATCAATTTAAAATAGGAGAGAGTTACAACAAAAATGGGAAGAAAATTGAAGAGTATAGATATTCATAAAAAATTTCAAAAGAGGAAAAAAAAAAGAAGAGGAAAAAAACAGGAAGAAAATTCCTGACATTTACAAAGAAAAATGGGGATAAATATCCCAATACTAAGAGAAATCAATCAATATAAATTATTTCGATGTTGAAATGAGCCCATAAATTGGGAACCATTTTCCATTCCTTAGTTTAGTGAAGGATAAGAATTAGGAGGAATGAATCTCAATGTCCTCCCTCCTTTTCATTCTGATATTCTATAAGTCTAAATGGCATTAAAGACAAGAATATGTTGAAGTAAAACTTTCATTTGAAAACCTTGGCTTTAGGAGCTAGGCGAGGATTTGATGGCTGTTGATTTGGATTGGGAGGTAAATCATCTATGTCCTGCAAGTAGGCCAGCATTAAAAAAACTTAGAACAAATTGCACAAGGAGTACAAGAGTTTAAACCAAAAAAAACTATTTGCAACTACAATTTCAATCCCTCAAGTATAGCATCTATTTCAATTTGATTTCTAAACCTTTTCTGCATTAATTCAATTCAAAAACTACCATTTAACTGCAATCATGTTATTCCAAATAGTAACAAAGGCTCCTAATACTGTCGTTAATATGACCAACTATATCACCACCTTCCTGGTGAAATGACAAATATTGAACCCAAAGGAAAGGTCCAACTTGTTACTAATTATGAGGGCGTGTTTAAGGAACCAAATAGAAAACTAATCTATTAATTTGAAGGCCGAAAGTCTATTCTACACTAAAAACTACAAATAACTTACTCTAATATTAGATGGTTTTTCTCCTCTCTGGACCATGGCCATGATCTGCAGTTGTAAATAAGAAAAAGAAAACTGAATCAATGCACAAACTTAACCAAGGTATGACAGGACACATCAGTAACCAGCAGCAATAATTAATTATCGATAACTAAATAACTGCAATATATAAGAAATCTGGAACTTGTTAAAGTAGATCAGTCAAGTCATGGTGTGGCAAACTGCAGATTGATCAATCAAATTCTCACATCTGAGGGTAAATTCTTTAAGTTGTATCATCTATTTATTTTTCAAACAAGTGTTTATGACCAGATAGCATGCTTTCACATGGGAACACTAACTCATGAAAGAAAGAAATTTGTTATCCAGAAGTGACACTCAAGATTAAATTACCTCCATGTAAGACTTGGGGTGGGGAGCAACTGAGGATTCAACAGGTGCGGCAGTCAAGGAAGGTGTCACTGCATATGAAATTCTAAGCATATCACATTGATGTTTCAAACAAAACACCATACGCAGAACAGCACTTAAACTGCTAACAACTACCTGTCTGCATGTTAGTGTCCAACTTGCCATTGGCATATGCCTGCTGAAAAATATTTCAAATGTATTGGGATCAAAATGCATAAAGTAATGGAGATCAGATAATATAAACAAAAAAATATCACCTCAAGCCAAGACAAAAGTTGCTCATTATATTACCACTTTTAGCTCACCTTTGAACTCATGGTAGCAATTCGATAATCTTCCTGATCAAAAGTAGCAGCTCTTCCGTACGTGGTTGCTACCAATAATTATAAAAGAATTAAGAACATTCATTAGTAAGTCAATGTATTTCTGATAACTGAAGTATCGTTTGCAAATATATTATATGATGCTGAGTTGATGGTCTCCTTTTCTAACAAAGAAGTTTTTCCATTTGTTCTCATTGCTGAGAATTTTAAAGGAATTAGGCACACCTATAAGGTCAACTAAGTATTTCTGAAAACTGAAATGACATTTGCATATATGTTATAATCAAAAGACTATGGAGGGCCTCATATCAAACAAATGCACTGCATACCATACGAACTTAAAACCTAAATATCATTCTCATCCAAGTAAACAAATTATAAAACTTGCATATCCGTTACAGTAATTCCATTTTTTCTTTATTAAAAACTTCTCTCTCAGATAGCTAGTCTGCAGTACCTTCCAATTTCTGAATGGCATTCAGCATCAACTTCATCTGCCCAAGCTGAGCATCCAACAAGTTAACGCAGTCCTCAAACTTCTTTTTGTCTGAAAATAATTGAAAAAGCTCGTGTTATCAACTTGTCAGTCCAAAGTAGACACAGAATTAGGGGGCAGAAGTTATGGCTAAAACCACCTTCATTTTTTGAATACAGCATCTCTTGACTCGCCTTTGCCACATCAGATGCTGCTGCTGCTGCTGCTTTGGCAGCGGCTGCTGCTTCCTCAGCTACACTTGGTTTTGAGTTAATTTTCTTCTCAACGCCATCATCTTCTTCCAATACAACTTTGCGCACCCAAGATTTCAACCTAGGAATAATTGCATTCTGAAACAGAGTGCACTTGATCAGATTTCACATAAAAATTCCAAGTATAGATTTCTTTTTTTTTTTTTTTTGACAAAATATAGAGTGATGAAACAGTGCACTCAGCCCTATCGTTCAAATTTCAATTAGAAGCTTTGCATTCAAATACCAGAAATATTCAACAACACACACAGTCATAAAATGTTGTCCATTGAAAGAATTATGTGCAATACAAGGGTTACCTTAATTACTACAACTGTTCCAGCACCCGAAACAGCCAGTATTCCTACAGCGAGAATGGCATGATACCAGTGGAATCTAGACCGCGTGATGGTACCCACGCTAGATACAGCACCACCAGGAGGAGGAACACCGGCAACTGGTTGAAGAGATTGCGTTGAAGGCTGTGGCTGAACCAAGTTCACTTGTCCATCTGTTCATGAATAGGCACATAAAACATAATTAATTATGCCAACTCGATAATTCTTCTGACATAACAAGCGAAAATAAAATAAAATAACGGAATGACTATACTATGAGAGTTTTATTTTGTTCCTCGGAGAAATCATCACCTTGACTCACATTAGCCGTCTGTGCAGTAGGAGGCGGGTCCTGTTTTTACACCCCCCCGACGCCCAAGAGAAAAATATAGTGTAAAAAGTAGTTAGAAACAGCATACAAATAAAGAATCGACGATAAACGTAAATCAATAGTCTATAAGACATTTCGATTGTAATCAAATTTGGCTTACGGGCACACGCCTGAATGCTTCATCAATCTCTTCCTTCGTAAGACCCTTTCTCTCTAAAAACGATCGTCTGTAGACAACTGGAGAGCCTTTTACCCTAGGGTGTTGAAGGAATTTGACAGCATTTTGCACTTGATCCTCTCTCATTGGTTCAGAGTTTACAAACACGGATGGCGGAGAGGTTTGCTTCTCAACCTCCGCCTTCGCGTCGCCGCGATCCTCATTCGTTGCTCGTGCAGGAGCTGGAGCTGGAGCTGAAACAGACACCAACCTTCAGCTAATACTTACATGAGGAGAAAACAGGAAACCAATACTGAAGTTCTGGATTCCAAGTTAGTAATATCCCAGTAACAGTGACCAAATCAATCATACAGAACACAGTGAAACCAAATTGAATAAAAAAAAAGATCAAGAGGGGAATCAGACCTGAGTTCTGGGAGTTCTCGTCATCCGATGGAGGAGTTGCCGCCATGGTAGCTCCTTCTTTAACTCGAGAACATCAAATCCGAGAAGAATGAAAAGCCGGCGGCGGGAGAGAGGGGGAGGGGGCGGTCTGGTCCGAAGACTAAACCAAATCAATAAATTCTTCGATCGAAGAAATTGGGAGATCAGAGATGAAGAGGAAGATAACGGTGGGGGAAGTTGAAGGATAAAGGGGAAGAAATATCAGACGAAAGCTCCACGTTGAAGCAGAGACTGGATTTTCCGCATTTCGAAGCGCAGCGCAAATTTATTTATTTTTATATTTATATTTGGGGGTCGAGAATTAAAAGAAAAAGAAAAATCGGATAAATGGAATATCCCATTCGGTTTTGTTTTCTAATTCGTAAATTCCAAAATGTTTTCGTGTTACTTCCTTCGAAATTACACTCATTTTTAAGAAATATTATATTATTGATGTTAGAGCCATGAATACCGACATGTCACGTGGTCAAACAACAATCTTAACCACTATTCACCTCCTTCCATCTTTACATTTAACCTTGTTTTATGAAAATTACTAATATGAAACTTACTTTATAAAAATTGACTACTATGTAACCTATTACACATTTGTGTTTGTTAATGTAATTCTATGAAGATAGGCCTGTAACTTAACTTATAAATTATATTAACGAGTTCATGAATTATTATTATAAATAATGATTAAAATCTTGATACATAACTATCTTCAATAATTTAAATTTTTTAAACTTTTTTTAAGTACAACATATAGGGATGAAAGATCGAACTTACAACTTATTGATTTAAGATATATGTTAATTATCGTTGAACTATGCTCGATTTGACAATAACTTAAACATCTTTTAGTATATATATACTTAATTAGTTAATATACATACTTAATTAGTTAATATCCGTTTAAATTACAAAAACTAATAAGACTTTAATATCTCGATCATAAAAAAAGTTTAAACCCATCTCCAAGTCAATTACTTATCCCAATGACCACTAGGTGGACTAAAGGTCAAATCCAAATTATGCTAAAAAAAAATGGTAAAATCCAAATTAAATGAAAAGGCATTTTGTTTATATTTTTTATCAAGTATATTTGTTTAAACCAGAATTATGAAAATTAATATAATTTGATTAATTCATACTACTTTTAATTCTCTTTAAGTTTAGACCAAACAATCATTAACTCTGGAGCTGTGGACCAAATAGGCATTAACCTGTAGATTTATAAAATTAATGTCATTGAATGACTACTTTTTTTCAAACAAATTTTAATGTAAAGAACAAAAAATTAACTGACATAGACAACAAAAAAAAAAAAAAAAAAAAACCCCCAAAGAACTAAAAATGTAATTTCATAATTCTGACCCTGAAGTTTACATACTAACTCGACAGCTTTAAATTATTAAGGAGTTTGTCCACCATGATTCTCTGTTGAACCCCAGTAAGAGTTTCCGAGTTCATAATTGCATTAGAAACAACTATGGTTGTGGATGGAGAATCAGCATTTACCTGGAAATAGAGAGAAAAAGTTATAAATATGTGACAGCTATTAGTAAGATTGGTAGAAGAAATTACATCTTCAAATTTCAAAGAACAGTTCAAAGTTAACAAGGCAAAAAGAAACATAGAAAACAGTAAAACATTCTATGAATCGAGATTAATTCCAACAATCTAACACGAGTGTTCATATAATGAAAGTTTTTCTTGATGTAAACAGAAGGTCAATATGTGCTAGAAGAAATCATAGGAAGAGAATTATACATGGTAAACCATAAAGTAGAGCAATGGAAATCTAAGGATTGAAAATATACCCAAACACGGCCATTTAAACCAACTGCTGTCTCGAACGAAAGCTTCTTCCCAAGAGATTCAAGAACTGGACATGTAGGCAAGCTTAGAAGCCTAGAAGAGAGGATAAAATCATCAGTGTGAATGAATGATCAGAAAAGTGACTCTTAAAGTGGGGAAAAAAGAAAAATTAAGAAAAACAAATTAGCTTACATTCTTGATAAGCCAGTTGAACATTCAAACATGTAACCATCCTTTAGGAGGCCAAATCCAGCAGCTTTCCCACTAGCTATCAAGCAAAATGATACTCACATGAGATATATTCCATGTCAATAACAACAACCAAAAACTGGAAACGGAACATAAACTTGCATAGAGTATCCAGGGCCTGCCCACCCCTCCTCTTCAGAGGAGGAGTACGCAGAAATGTGAATTCATTTCTTTCATTGATTGTTTCTGCCTTCAAACAATTTATTGAACACTGGGAGAGGAAGGAGTTAACTAACCATCGGTGCATGCCAACTCGGGATTCATACCAGGGTTTGCCTTCACTACTCGCACATAAAGCAGGGCACCTGCCTACGAAACAGGGAACCAATAGGATATGTTTAAGGAGAATGACGTGTTAGCTTCATGATCAAGCACACTCTACTTCGACTGAATACACTTAAAATTACGCCCCCACCCAAAATAAAGAAACACTCAGCAACGGGGTGATTTTCAAAGGTGAATAGCAACAGTCCCCTGAAAAAGTATATCTCCCTGAGTCAGGAATTAGGATAAGTAGATTGCAATGAGAGCCAAATTCCAGAAGGTAAATATGCAAAAGGTAACTATACCACCCTGCACCCTCACAGACACCTTTCTGGAGAATTCTGACAAAGTATTTTTTGATGAAGAATGAACTGACAAAGTACCAAATCTCTAAAGGAAAACACGGGAGTAACTATACCAAAAGCTATATTGGCATGAAAAGCTATACACACCTCAAATTTGGGTATGTTTCGCCTCGTTCCTCCTTCAAATGCAAGAACGGGAAGGAGCGCCAATGCAGGACCTTTTATGTCGACAAAAAAGTTCTGCAAACAACATGAGGAATAAACATCACAAGATGATATCTTACGGCGTAATGGAACAAAAATCTTCCTTAGCGCCATAAAGACTTGTTAGACATGGATACCAGCCAAACTATCCAAACAAGACAAACAGAAAGAGGAGGCAGTTATATCGTGATTGAACATAACCATATTTAAAAACTAAAACAATAAAGAAGCACTTACATCCGCTCTAGAGTCAACCACGATGCCGAGTACACAATCTTCTGCACATGGTACGTACTGAAAAATGGCAACATTTAGAATGATATCAGCAGTCTATTAAAATGAAGAAAACCACCGTTACAGAAGTTGCAGTTTAAAATTCAATAGTTAGCTGAAAGAACAATATAAGGATCCCCATTGTCAACGAAACAAAGTCAATTACTGACCCTTTTCTGTGAGCTTTCAACCCAATATTTGTTTGGTTTCGAGAACCTCAGTTTTCCAGCCTTCGAGACAGAAATAGCATCATGGTCCTGAAAGATACAAAATATTGTCAACAATCCTGTAACCGACACATATATGGAGATGCAAAAACGAGGAAAAGGAAAACCCTAGCAAACACCTGTCGAAGACCGCCTCCAAGCTTGATGGTCTGGTTGGCCATGTCTGAAAGGTCAAGAACCACATCTCCTGGAACCTAAACAATCGACATTCCAGTAAAAAAAAATCCGAATACTCCAAGTCATTTACAAGCTGTAGAACATCGAACAAGAAAAACAAGGTGGGAAAACGGATACAGGAGATTATTTGAAACTTACAACTGGCCGATCAGCGACGGTAGATGATGAACTGGAAGATTTTTCCACCATAGTCGCAGACATTACCCAGTAAACAAGCTCTTCAAATTGCAGTCGGCGATCGGAAGAATTATCAGTGGAAAAAAATATATATCTATTGGGCGAGAGCAGTGAGCGCAAAAGAAAAAAGAGGGTACGCGCAAATAAATCAAAGCAGATTGGTTTATAGAATAATTAAAAGGCTAAATATAAATTCTAATGTGTACTGTTATGTATATGTTGAGTCGAATTAGTACACCTAAATTATTCGTCTTTGTTTTAGAATTATTTTAAATACTATTTTGAGTACACCTAAATTATTCGTCTTTATTTTAGAATTATTTTAAATACTATTTTGATCTCAGTACTTATCTAGATTTATTTTAATTTAATTTTAGTTATGGTAGTTTCATAACATTCAGTCTGATATTTAAAAGTGACTAATTTTGTTATTATTTGTGAAATTTTAACAAATTTTTTATTTATATTAAAATTCCTTTAATACAAACTTATTATTATTATTATTGAAATAAAGAAGATAAAAATGAAAATAAATAGATAAAAAATACAGAGACCAAAAGTACATGATCAATTTGAAAATATATTATCAAAATAAAAAATACAGAGACAAAAATAAATGTTGGAAAGTTCGTTTGAAAGTATAGGGCTTGTATAACAAGGAAGAAGCTGCTCTTTGAAGGAAAAAAAAAGGGCAAGAGACTGTCCAGTTAAGGTTCTATGGTATAATACAACAGCAGGGACATCATCCACGTAATTTCATTCAAAAACTGTATCCAAAACAATATCGTAATTCCAGAACAATGTGATATACAAAATGACAATGTCTTCACTTACATGTAAAAATATACAAGAACAATATGACTTCTTACATGATAACTTAATCGACAACGCACACGAAAACGCCGCATCCTAGTATTCGAACAACCTCAACGATCAGGAATTTACTCAACCACAACTAATAGCCATGTTTCTGAATCGGTTCTAGACACGGCGACGATGATCGCTCTGATGATGTGCGATCTTTTATCAAACCTTAATGCCTTTGTTGTTTACCGGATGAGTATTGGCATCGAGAAGAGTCTCGAGCGATCTCGCCTTTCGGCTCCGAACTCTGCCTGCTTCTTTCAACAACTCAGACAACCTCCTCTTCTCATCGTCAACGTCAGGATTCGCTGTCCCGAGTTTTTCCTCCCGCATGCCAACAATATGCTCCAAGATTTCAATTGCATCATCCAACCTGTATAAAGAGTTCATGGGAGGAAACCAATCAATCAAAATGGAAAATACTTGCAAAGTTGCATAATCTTTTGCATTACATCATAAATAAAATGACACCATCAACACGTCTTAACGACATGATATTAAAAACCAACTTGATTACGGAGACTTTCACAGATATAGAAAGGGATTATTGACATATATCACGGTAGAAAGGTGGCTACATTACCTGCCAATGGCGTCGTATGTTCCAGCAAGGTTACTATATACCCCAAGAGTATCAGGATGATACGGGCCGCATTCTTGCTCTAGTATGGTCTTGGCCTCTTCAAATAACTCGACAGCTTCATTTATGGCGTATTTCTGAACACATGCTAGCCCCATTTGGTTAAGGGCTATACCGAAGAAGGCCGATTTTTTCTCTCCACTATTGCGGAGCTTCGGAATTGCAATCTTGAAGGTGTCGTAAGATTCAGAATAGTTTCCCAACATATAATACAATACGCCCATCTGGGCTTCAATTCCAGCAATGGTATTTTGCTGACCCGGGGCATCGTTATATATCTTCAATGCCTTCTGTAATAATTTGATCGCTTGCTCAACTTCATTCATTGATTCATAAATAGCAGCAATATCAGTAAGACCGCAAGCGATCTCCTCCGGAGGAATCCCCGGGACAGGCTTTTCATAAATTCGAAGGGCATTTTCACAGTAAGATAGTGATTCCCTCATTTTCCCAGTCTTGTTGTACAAATCAGCAAGACGAATATACACCGACCCAACTGCTGGATGGTTCTCTCCTTTGGTGGTCTTGAAAACAGTAAGGGCTTTCTGATAAGCAAAAACAGCCTCATCGTAACGGGACAGCGATAAGTATGAATCTCCAATACTACAATCAACTGCTGCCACATCCATCTCCTGGCCATTTGCCACCATGGACATGCCGGCTAAAACAAGATGTTCGAGCGCAGCTTCGTGATTGCCTTTTGTTTCGCATATAAGGCCCATAAGCCTCCTATCTGCAGCCTCTTCAAGAGAAGCAGGACCAATATTCTTTTTATGAATATCAAGAGCCAATTGACAAAACTTCTCAGCCTCATCAAATTGCAAGGCTTGAACATGGGCTTCAGCTAAATACCTATAGGTCTCACCAACTCTGAGGTCTGCTTCTCCTAAAACTTGTTTCTGCACCTCTAATCCAGTTGTATAACAGACTAGAGAATTTTCCAGCTGACCCAGCATTGCATAGGTATCACCCAACTGCATATGACCGGCAAATTTGGCGAGCGCATGCTCGTGGCCTTCCTCAATGGCAGGAATCTCAATGGAGTGCTCCAAAAGAGGTATCGCCTCGCTGTACTGGCCTAAACTGCAGTATATAGCTGCTGTGACGTGCAAACACATAACAAATTCTAAGTTCGGTTTCCCATTTGCAGACATTTCAAAAGATTTTGCAGCGCGAAGACCTAATAGAAGAGCTTTCTGCAGATTCTCCCCTGAAGAAACTAAATTCCTTGCTTGGTTGAGTAGAAATGGTCCTAGATCAGGATTATCCATCATTGATTCATTTAAATCCTCCGTTCCATTAGGCAATTTAGAGCCTTTTAAAGGTGAATCTTTCTGTTTCTTTGTGTGAGAGGCAACCGGACTAAGTTTTTTCGTACTTTTTTCATTCTTTCTGCCAATGGGAGGTCTATCAGACAAACCCTTCCCCCTAGGACTTGATTTTGGGGATGCCTCATGGTCCAACTGCAAGTGAGAAGCTTTCTTTCCAAGGGAAAGACGTTTTGAACTTCCAGATTGCGTATTTTCTGTCTTCTCCTTCTTATCCACAGATGGCGAATCCTTCACAGAATCACTAGGAAAAGTATTTTCAGGCTTCTCAACAATGTCTTCTTCCTCCCTTATTATCTCCACCTCCCTCATCTCTCCCCCTACAAGATGATTCAGTTCAGAATCGATCCGGGATTCCTCGCCATCAGATCCAAAGCTACGCCTCGAAGGCGACTGATCCGAACTTTGCATATCACAGACATTTTCATAAAGCTTCTCAATAGAAGTATCAACCAAGCCATCAACAGGGATATCATCATGAACACTTCCAGGGCTCTGAAGACTCAACCCGCTCTTGGGCGACCTGTTCCCGTACGGATCTTCCATAGGAACCAAAGTACCATAATGTTTGTTCGCAGCTCTTTCTTCACGAACTTCATCCATGGCGATTCCCGGCATCTCAATATCCCAAAATCAGCGGAGAACCCAGAATCTAATTATTTAACAGCAGTAACAAAGCTCACAAAAAAGACAAAATACATATATATCTGCACACCCAGAGAAAGAGAACAATTCACACATTTCCAATACAAACAGGAAGTAATATGAAGCTAAAAAAGATGACCTCCGATTCGGTAATAAAGCAAAACGGCGACCAAAACAGCTCAATTATGTGTGTGTCTTATCTCAGAAACTTTCCAATCAAAGCCGTCAAATAAGATATTAAAAAAAAAAAAAAAAAAGCAGCCGAAAGAACAAATAGAACAGGGAATAGGGATCCACTCATCCAAATTCGATGCGCAATTATCGAAAACAAATCCACCCAACAAACAAAAGACTTATAATCATTAACTTTTTTAATTAAAACCAACCCACAAACAGCTTGCAGGCAATAAATGCAATCAAACGACAAACAAACAATCAATCAATTCAATGCCATTAAAATTGGGTAGTTGAAGAAAACCGAAACAGATCAAGCAATACCCATAAACATAAACAAAATCCGCACCTCAAAAGGATCCCATGAAGAAGAAACACCTAACGATTGCGTTCTCCGGGTAAAATATCAGAGAGCGAGAGAGGAATACATATATAGAAACAGAGATAAAGGAAAATTGGGGGGTGTTTTATTGGTGGGGTGGTGGCACATAAAAGGACCAAGATGGCGAAGAAGACAAGAGGGTGGAATTTTGGGGGAAAATGGGGAATTGGGCAATCGGATGCGGAGGAGAAAATGAAGGAGAAATGAGAAGAAAGCTAAATGGGGGGAAAGTGGAAGTGGTGATGTGAGCGAGACCCGTCGCCCACCGGGGCGGCGTGCGAAGAAAGAGCTCAGCGAGAGCGCGACCTCTCTCCCACCGGCGCGGCCTGCAACTGCCGATTTCGCATTCTTCCCTTTTTGTGCGTTTGAAAAAGGCTCTTTTATATTATTACACATTCCGTTCTTCTGCTGTCTCCGCTGGAGAATGAGAAGAATTCAACGTGGCATCGGCATCGTGCGGGGGCGAAAGGACGGTTCTGCCCTTCACACATTGCAGCAATGACGTTCATGTCCTCTTCAAAATTTTATTTTTACAGTAAAGTTTAGTTTGCTTGTCGTGAATTTGAAGGGTTGATGGGGGAAATGGGAATGTCGTTCTATGCGGACGGACAGCGTGTCACGGTCATGAAGTTTACATCCTTCCTTCCTTGTAAACTTCCTCAATAAGTTTTTTTTTCTTCTTTCTTTTTTAAATCTTGTAATAGTGTGTTAGGATGGTTTTTTTGCTTTCCATAGAAAAATTATTAATTTAGAATTTAAGCTCTCGATAAATAATTACTCAAAAATGTAAAAAGAAAAAAGAGAAAAAGTGTTTCTCCTACCTTATAGTTACACCATCTCAAATAATTTATTAAAAAATTCGTAAAATTTTAATATCCGTATCAATCTCAAATAATATTTAACACGCACAATTATGTGTGCATTTGATAAATAAGAGATTTTTTTTTTCTTTTTGAAAAAATCTAAAATATGATTTTGTTTTTTTCAATTAGACATTTTTTATATATAAATATGATATCATAAATAAGAAAGTAAAAGTTATGGAAGACAGAAGTATTTTAACTACTAGAACTGCGGTGCTTTGATTGTTAGTAACAGAACCTACAAGTTTAATACGTTATTATAAAATAAGATTTATTAGATACCGTCATATTACTAGTGAGCTATACTCGCTTTAGTAATACTGGCTAAATCTTACCACTCTTATATTGGTCAATTGAATTTCTGTAATTTTTCAAGATATGTTCATCAATTAATTAGGATTAAAAGATTGAAAAAATTCGAATTCTCACCCTCACATGTTGTCGAAAAAAAAAATTGTAAATACTTAAAATTTAAGAAATGCATCGATTAAATAGTGTGATTAAATTATATAAACTAAAAATATAACTCTGACTTTTTTCTTTTTAAATAATGTCAGTGAGCTCTCCACATAGAAGGTAATATGTAAACATCCCCTAACAAATCCCTCGCAATCTCTCGTACCAATTACATTGTTATTAACTAACTTATATTTATAGCTTTAGATTTAGAATTGGTCCCTAAACCTTCAATTTTGTATAAACATTTTATAAAATTCGCCAATCTATTAGATACGATACTGAATGGTTAGACCTTATTAGATACAATTCAATTTTCTATCTAATAAATCCATAAATTAAAAAAAATGATGAATAAGTTATGAAACTATTACAAATACAAAATTAAATACCAAAGGAACACTTTGAACTCGACGAAGAAGACAAATTAAAAGTTTAGAGTCGTATTAAACACTTTTTAAAGTTTAGAAACTTAACTGCTTGTTGTCTGTAGCATGAACTCGATGAATTTGAATTCTCCGAGAAGATAAGGAGTATTAACAACTAGACCGTAAAACCCAATGCACTTTAACTATTGCTTTGCACAAACAATCTTATCAAATGTGTGGGATAGTTGAGAGGTGGTGACATACAACAACCAATCTCGAAAGATTACTCTTTTGCTAATAATGCCTAACTACTACACCTAGTTTTCCAAAGGCATGACACTACAAAATTGGGTAGTTTGTGCAAGGCATATGCTTCCTAACAAGCAACAAAAGTGTGCGAAGATAGTCATCGATATCATATCAAAAGTTGAATGATTAAACTTGTAATTTATCGAGCAACATTGTCCACGCTTGTGTTATCACTTTCGAGGGCGTACGTGGGCTCCACACGAGTACAGAAATGAATAGATATCACCCACTCCCCCATACACGTGAGGCAAGTAAATAGGTTAGAGTGGTCCTATCCTATCCACCTAATTCCAAAATTCTCCCTCATTATTTACCTTCTCACACGACCTTTCAAAAAGTACAATTTAATTGATAATTTATTAATAATTCACACATTTCATTAAAGTAATAAGATACTAGTTATTGTACTTTATTTGCCATTATTCAATACTTTTAGGGGTTATTAAGACATTATTGAGTTAGTTCTTGAACATGATTCAATAATTATTCAATTATGTTGTACTTGTAAAAGGTTAAAATTATGAGCATTCATACATTGGAACATTTAGTTTTTTTTTTCTTATCCAATTGTTGTAATCACTTTGAATTTATAGTAATTTTCTATTATTGATGTGAATATTGGGTGAATTTTAATTTTATAATTTTTTTAGTACAACAAATATGTCGGTTATGAAAATTTGGATTTTTTTTCCATCTCCAATCTCAAAAAAAGAAGTAAATCATTTACGGTTTAGCTTTATTAATTTTAATCTAATTGATAATATGAATCCTAATGAAATTTTAAAAAGTATAAGAATCAAATTAAAATTAAAACTAAATTAAAACCACAAAAATAATTTCCGACTCTAAAAAGATGTTAAATTATGCTTTGTGATTTTTTTTTTTACATTAATTATGCTTTGTGATTGAAGAATAATTTCATGCCATAATACATAAATCAAGTATAATTCAAATATTGAAAAGAGAAGGGTAATTCTGGAAATAAGATCTCATGAACACTTTTCAAAAAGCCTCTATGGCATGTAGTTGGCAATCATGAAATAAATGTTAGTTGTTTTTTTCTTTTTTGAAGCAACATGTATTTAATATTTAATAACTCTTACCCAAGGGAAAAAAGAAAAAAAGAAGAAATTCCAAATATTAATTTAGGGAAAATGTACTATTATTAAACTGCCTTTAAAGAAGTGGAAGAGATAAACAAATCGTTGCAATGATTGGGCCACGTGTCCAAATGGGAAACTGAAGTTTTGGTGACAGCCTTTTAATATAAAAATATAGAGAGGTTTCTAAAATGAAAAGTGCTTTTTTTTTTCTTTCTTTTTTTCCTTTTTTTACAGCTAAATCTGTCCAAAGAAAGTCATCTGGCTTTGTGTTTGGTTTGGTGGTACAATTGGTTGTCTTTTTTCTCCTTTTTCTGTTTTGGTTGAAAAGGTAAAATTTTAATTGGAATGAAGAATCATATAATATCACATAACTTATAATATTATTTGATTTTGTAGAGTGTATCTAACATAGAACGATGTTTGAGCACTGATCCGTAAAATTTATTTTTTGTCGATCCATTGTCAAATTTTTTAGTAGTAGCCACGAGAAAGATAGAAATTGATAAGACTTAGTTTTTTTTTTAATAAAAAACCTATTAGATAAAAGTTTGAAAGTTATGAGACTTATTATTTTAAAATTAATTATACACGACATAAAAAATTGAAATGCATTTTTAGGAACTTCTTATAACCTAGGAACTTATTATTCCTTCATAATTCGGGTACCAACATTGTAATTTAAATCTATGGTAATCTTGCTAAATAATTTCTTTTAGTATGATAAATATAGGATGAGAGATTTTAAACTCCTGATTGCACGAGAATGAATTATATATTTTTATCGCTAAGTTGTGATAATATTGGTATTGGTAAGTGAAAGTTGTTTTCTAGTTAAAAGATATATAAAATTAAATATTGAGACATCAACAATTTTGTTGTGGCCAATATGTTTTTTAAGATTTAAAATAAGAGAGATATTTGACGAGTTAATTTAATAAGTTAACGTTAAAAGATTTCAGTTTTTTTGTAATTGTCAACTTGAGTATAGTTCAACTAGTCAACACGGTACAAATCTCCACTTTCACATATTGTAATTTCTTTGATGTTTTACGTAGATTTATTGAATTGTAAATACTAATATATGCATGGGAGAGAGCATATTTTACAAGTTTTCATTTATTTTAACCTACAAGATTAAAAAACCCGTAACATGAAACAAATAAACTCACATATAAAATATATATTTTCGTAGCTTTGAATCTCACCAACATATTAAAAAAGAACTATGAGCCATACAAAATTAAGTTATGATTTAAATATTTTTAAATATAATGAAGGTACAGATAGCATAATTTCTCTACGTTATAATCTATAGTAATATTATAAAAGATATGTGATTTGATCAAGAGCGGAAAAAAAAAAGAAAAAAAATTCCTAAGAAGAGAAGCGACGTGTACATGAGGGAAAAGATTGGGTGAGGTGAGGGAGACCGATTTGACAAATCGTGGAGCAGAGTATGGGACGGCTCATGGGCCAGCGCAGCTGTCGTCTTCTCTCTCTCCTCTTGTCGGCGTCCCAAATTATGAGAGGGTTTCTTTGGGCCCAATATGAGCCCAATCTCGAAGGGCCTTTCGTAATGGGCTATCATTCCATTGGGCCGGTAAGAATAACAAAATTAATTCCAAAACTTGTGACAGCTGTGGGATTTGAACCCACGCCCTTTCGGACCAGAGCCTAAATCTGGCGCCTTAGACCACTCGGCCAAACTGTCTTGTTGAAAATCGAATCTCTTAATAATTATTAAAATCTATTTTTAATTATACCTTACGGTAAAATTATTACATTGTTTTGTATTTTATAGATTGTACGGATGGATACTGCAATACATTTCATTCAAAACTTTATAGACATTTTTGGAACAATCTGTTGAAGAACATATTTGAAGATTTCCTTATTTTTAGGGCATAATTAAATTTTATTTATAATTCAAGGGCCAAACAATTATTGTAAATTGTAATTAGGATATAAAATTACGACCAAATGAGGAATATACACGCATATAGTTTTATACTAGAACACAAAACCTCATTTTATTTTCTTCTAAAAAGTTACAAATATTAGTTATATTAAAGTCGACCCAAAAAATCTCAATTCAAGGTCATTCTTTTGGAATTACAAAGATATGTAATAAAAATCAGGTTAGTTTAATCAACAACCAAAAACAAAATATAAGAAAGACATGACAAAAATCTGGAGGAAAAAAAAAGTGAATAATATTTTATATTATCTGGATTTTATTTGTTTGAATTATTTGACTGTGCTTTATTAATTAATAATATAAGACATGACACCGAGAGGAAAAAAGTTTCAACGTTATTTTCTTCATGATGAAGTTTTATAATACAAATTGATGACACTTTGACAGGTGGATAGCATATGTAACACTGCCCACTTTTTAAAACATAGAGAATTGTAATCTCTATCATGCCTCTAGTGAACCAAAGAAAAAAATAAATTAAAAAGCTGACCATGAAAAAGGATTATAAAAAAAGAAAAAGAAAAAGAAATACTGCAAAAAGCTGGAAAATAAATGCTTATGATGAACCATGTTCATGTTCTATCATTCTATATAGGGGCCATTTGCTGCTTAAGAGCATAGAAGCTTCATTTATATGCAAAAAAAAATATCCAATAAAAATAACCCAACCGTTTTACAATTTGGTATCCTCTTTATTGTAAGGTCAAAAGCTAGCTATGATATCTCTGTACAACATCAGAAAAAAAAAATCATAATAATTTTGGATTGACAATATAAAATTTTCTCTTTGCAGGGAAAAACGAACATGGCTGAGATTTTAATTTCACGCAGGATCACGGGTACAAAGGTTGTAACCAGAGATAAGCGAACTAAAGGCAAAAGCAACAAAGGCAAGGAAGGACATGCTGACCGATGCAGTGGCCATCTGCGTGAACTCGTCTTTTCCCCAATTCGATTGCCAGTCGTCCACACGGGTGGCGGCCGAAGATGACGATGATATGAGAAGATATGCTAGTACCTGCCAGTATATAGTCAACAGAACAAGGATTACATCATCGGTTGATGAAGAACCTAAGCCACAGAGTAGCTAACAAATCTCGGATATCAAGAAATTACAATTTACGACTCAAGAAGGGAGAAGACTTGATGACCAGATCAGCTACAATAATTTACTCCCAGTAATTTAGTAATTTAGATATTTGAATTAGACAGAAGTTTGAACCATCCACATCCACTTCCGCACAATCAATCATTAGAGAAGACAAGAGATCAGCAATCAAGTTCATCTTCACTCGAATGATTATTCTAATTTCAGTTCAGTGATCCTCAGTCAATCTATACAGCATAAAAAGTACTCTAAGTGCATGTGTTCTTCCAAGCAACATTACAAATTCAGCGAGTTTCTTCTAGCCCAAGTATGCTAATTGCTATTCATCAGGTTATAGTACTGTACTAAACAAACCACAACCGTAGAAACACATTAATTCATTGGAGCAGTGAAAACATGGCTATAGATATTATTAAACAATATTCATCCAGAGCCAATATTTGCCCAACTAACCTGATCCACGAAGAAATCAAAGTGATAGCGGAGATAATGACGTATCATATGTTTTTTCTTGATTAGAGTATAGACAAGATCAAACGCTTGAAATGCCGCATATATAAATGCAATTACATTCACAGTGAGGCAGTACCTGTTAACAAATGGACTTAATTAGATAATATAAGGCAGGGAAAAACATATAAACTAGTAGAAAAGTGCAAAAGGAAGAGATAATTTAAAATGAGATTCTATATAGGTACGGTTCTCACATTATAGCACGGATAATTGATGTATTCTTGCAATACAAGGGAAGCTAAGAATAATGTCATGCATGACTGATCACAAAAAGGCATGGAAATTATGCAACAACACTGATAGTGAAATTTCTTCCACAACAATCCTTCAAAGTTCACACACTTCAAATCATGCCAAAAATCAACATGAGGACCAAAAACTTGTAACTCAAAGCAGCAAATGGCTTGGGAAGGAATAAAGGTTTCCATGTCAGAATATGTACCAAAAAGTTGTGGATCAGACAGAAATGAATAGTGTAGCTAAAGAATTCTTTTGGATTGTTGAGATCATTGAGAATTTTACCATCAATGGGTTGGAACGAAGGTGACACCTCCATTTTTTAACATGGCACTCGTCATTTAGAATGATCAAGACGTACCTTGAAATCGAAGCTACAATTAAAGCACCTACTCATGTGATGACAATGAGGTACACACAAGAAACAGAAGACTCTCAAAACCATTAATAACAGTGACTATTTCAAGCCCTGACACTCCTTGGAAGGAAATTAATAGTATCCAAATAATGGAAAACTAATAGGTCCGGTAAAATCCCTATGAGGTCCCACTGATCATGCTACAAGTTTAAGATTAACAATGCAAATTTAGTTGACGCAAACTGAACAAGCTAAAATAGTTACATCCACACAGATTAAACCGAAGGAATTGAACAAACGACACTTTTTGTCAATTCAGAAGCAAATTATCAAAATTAAATGTACAAATTCCACAACAGCCAGAAGCAACACCAACTCCAACTTGCAATATTCTCTAGTTTAATAGCCTTAAGATAAAAAAGCCATAGTCATTAGGCGTCAAGAAAATTGTGTAAAAACAAAAGGAAAAAAACCTGTATTCCTTGTAACGATCAAAGGAGTCACCGCTCCAACCCTGAGTCTTATCAGACGCCATAACCGAAAAAGAAATCAAACAAACTGCCACTTCACACACTCTAAAGCCTAAAGCCGCCTTCGTTAACGCATCAGCCTTCGACCTCCTCGGTGCCGGCGCCATTTGCTTCGGCGATCTCCCGCCGCCGCCACCACCACCACCCTCCACTCCTCCAGTCGCAGCCGGCCCCACCTTCGTCACCGACTGCGGCACCTCCTCCCTCATTGCCCGATTAAACATAACCTTAGACGAAGTCGACCTATCCGCCGGGAAGTTGGCGTTCTCCGCGGGCGGCTTCCTGGAGTCGGCGTAGGGAGACGGAAGCGGCGAGAACTGAGTACTCTTATCAACAACATCAACCACAACAATCGCCTTAGAGTTATCAGGCAGCTTCTCAGGGGAGGTATCCGGAGAGGCATAAGGAGGCGTCTCGGGAGGGTCGCCGGCGTCGGATCGGAGCGGCGAGTGGAACCGCAGTGGCGAGTGAGGAGACTCCATATGACTGTGAAGCGACGACTCGGAATTTCTCGACGACGACTTCCTCATAGACGACGAGTCGTTCGATCTCTGAGTTTTCAATTTCGTCTCAATCATTTCGTTCCAAGTTTCAACGGATTTTATTGAAAGATTTAGAAGAAGAATTGAAATTTAAGGAAGAAAAAAAAGGCTGTTTGGGAAGTCGGGAAAAAGAAAGAGTAAAGGACTTTACTGAGACCCGTTTCTAAGTTCGCGTTTCGTATTTTTGGGGCTTAATCGGGTGGGGGCCACGTGGCGCCATCTGATTAATGGTTACAAAAGTTACGGTGGAGAATATATTCCAGTGCGGCACAGAGTATGGGATTGGAATAAGCAGAAGGACTCTGATTACACGTAAGGTTTCTTCATCTGACGTGGCGGAATGTAATTTGGGGAAAAAGGTTGTGAATAGTGGATGCTACCGTATTTTAGAGTCTCTCCGACAAAGTAAAGTGAGCTGCGATTCCGTGTCAATTTATTTTTTTTATTAATCTTAAACCCCTAAACTTTTGTCAAATTGAATCTGGCGCGCTGTTTCCTCTACCTCTTTACGACGCCGTTTATTCCACGAAATTAGGGTCCTGCTTTCTTATTTTGTAATTTAAATATTGAAAATTCTAAAAATAAGATGTAATAATATTTCATTTGTATTAATGTGAAACGTTCAAGATATAACAGATTATAATATTGTAAAAATAATAATTCTTACGAATTTTATAAAGTTAATAAATTAAGTAATATTATTTTATATCAAACTAAATATTTAGTTGGTACCAATGGTTAGTTTACAAATATATTTTTTTGAAAAAAAATAATAAAATATTATTTCCTATTATAAACTCTATTTGGTTGAATCCATTATTTTTGTATTGCTATTTTCATATTACCAACCATTTGAACCATAAGTTTTCTAATAATGAAGAACGAAAATATACTCTTTTCTTTTTTTCGTGATGTGAGCATAGTCCACTGGTCTCGGTATTACATATCTTCTTAAACATTGAAAGATTAAATCTCCCCACCTCCATATGCTAAAAAAAGAATTACAAGCTATGTTGTGTTGTCAATAGTTCTCAAACCAAAGATTGTGTTGTCAATAGTTCTCAAACCAAAGATGATATTGCAACTCGTACACAACTATTTTGGTGAACATAATAAACAACATACAATTTTACTTTTTACTTTATCCATAATATCTGTGCTATCTTATGAAATAATTGTCTAACTTTAGAATATTTATTTTGTTGTCAACCTGAGTATAACATGCTGATAAACCAGAAGGTAAGAGTTTCAAATCTCACTCACCTTATTTCTTAAATTTTAAATAAAAGAATTTTTTGCTAAAAAAAGAGGTAATTAATGTGTACTAAAAAAAAGTGAGAATTAGATATCGCGACTTTTAAGTCGGAGATAGGTGTCTTAACCAATTGAGCTATGTTGAGATTGAAATTTAAGAGAAGATTTGCTAGACATTAATTTGCAAAGGGGGTTTGATTATAATATAAGGTGTAAAGATGGTTTGACACAACAATAATGACGACCTGCAATTCCCTTCTCTCCTGTTTCAAAACATATAGTTTTATAGTTTCAGCAACAAAAAGTTCAAAAAGAGCAAAACTATAGAAAGCAGAGAAAAGCAAAGAAAGATTCCAATTTGAAACACCAAAAAGACCTTATTGTCCCTTGTTGATTTGCTTCTCCATGTCCATGGCATCAATCAAAGTTTTGAAAGCATTTGAAGAAGCAGACACAGCCACAACTCACTCTACCACAACCACAACATAAAGAAAGCCATCATTTTGTAATCTTATGTAGTGGACCTTTCTAACTTACCCACTTCACCCTTTACACTCTCAACACACCCAAGAAAAGCATCTCTCTCTCTCTCTCCTCTCTCTCTTCTTGACAGTAAGCATTTTTCTTGCTGATCAACAAAAAGGAACCACTACCAATGCCTTTTCTTCTTTAGCTTTAACCCTACTCTCTACTTTTCATTCCCAATCAACTTTAACCTTTTCTCCATAAACAAACCCCCCTCCTCCTCTTGTAATTTAGCAATGAATTCAAAAGCTTCCCAAAGCAAAAGTTGAGTGCTTTTTTCATTTAACATCCATGAGGAAGAAGAAGAAGAAGAAGAAGAAGAAGAAGAAGAAGATATGGCTGTGGTTTCAAAAGTTCACTGAAAATTCACATATTATTGACTAGATGTCAAACTCGTCCACAGGAGAAAACTCACAGTCACAGCAACTCTTTCAGAATCCACACCCATTATATGCTAAAAGTATCAAAATTTGATGATATATACCTCAGGGGGAAAAAGTAGTAGATAAACTAGAGATTATGAAAGACCAAAATTTTGCCTGTAAAGAAGAAACAGCAGTGGGAAATACGTAGCCGGAAGAGTCGTGTTTAATCGAACCTTTTGTTACGGAGGCTAGAAGAGATCTACTTTTCTTTCTGTTGTCAAGGCAGGCACTACCACTCTTGTGATTCGAAGTGGAAATTGAACCTAGTTGTGAAGCAGAGATTGACGTGCATCACTCTGGTAACTTCAAGCGGTTGAAGAGTACAAGGAAACTTTGCTCTGGAACGACATAGAGGAACCCGAGATCTGCACCTTTGACATATGGCCCAATACCCTGCAGTATTGAAGGTGGAATCAAATGTACTGATAGGATACTAGTAATCTATCAGGTTCTTAGTGAAATTCTTATGAGTTGAATTACCCTGCCATTTAGTTGGAGAAGTTCTCCATCAACCCACTGTGGATTTCGGAACCCAAATTCTGCTATTCTTCCTTGACCCTTATAGCTCGCAACCTGGATAGGGTATAAAAGGTTTTTGAATCAGTCTGACTAGAAAGCAGGCTGAACAGAAGATATTAACAAAATTTAATGTAGGTGTGGAAAAAAAGCCTCTCAACAAGCCTTCTTTAAAATCACCAAGTAACAAGCCTCTCAACAAGCCTTCTTTGAATTTAAACTAGTTAGAAACTATTTGTGTGTATTCTCTAAATGTTATTTTTTGAAAATCTTTGTAAACTAATCTTTTTGAGCTGTTTTTCTTTTGTCAGCCAATCTAAATACAAGTATGTGGTATGGCATTTCTTATTCTTATATTTCCATCTACTAATTAAATATTATCCATGTTCAATATATGAGTTGTTAGCTTAGAAAACAACAAAGAAAACACATGTCCTGTCAAAGCTGTTTTTTTTTTTTTTTTAGTTAGAATAAAATTATTAAAAAAAAAATGAATATGATTCCCAAATGGCCTCTTGCATTCTTCTGAATCCCTGAATGACACTTTGGTAAAGTCCATAATACAAATACAAATACAAAATTTCTCAAGAGAAGATGACGATTATGCTTATGACAAGAGTTAACTAGAAGTCAAATACTACTAACTGGAAAGAATTCACTAGCAAACAGGAAAGTAGAAAGGACATGTGATATATACCACTCCCAGTTCATCGGGATACATCCCACGGTTGGAAATTCGATTTCCTCTCCCAATTTTAGCTCGAAAAGTGACCTGAATTTAGAAAAACATCAGGTCTAGAACACCATTACTAGTCAACACATGCAAACAGAAAACTTGTGCTTGCACTTAACGAGTAAAATCATAAAAATAAGATTCAAATTAGACCTGGCCAGCAGGAACATTAAGATCACCAGTCAGCTTTACTGCCTCTACATACTCAAAGAACTCCATATCTGAAGTCTTGTCCTCGTCATCAACATCATTCCAATGCCCGAATTTGCGCCTCAACTGCACCACCTCAGTGCCATAAGGGCCAAATGCACCCACATAGAGACCTGGACCACACAACAAGCACATTGACCATCTAGACATGTGGGTGCTACTAATTTTTAAAGCACAAAAGAAAGGAAACAAAAGAACGATAGACTAACCATCAAATGGATCGAGGTCCCCTCTCGATGTGGTAATCCGATTGAAAGTAGTATTTTCAGATAGTTTACTCCGCTTCTGTGCTTGACTGACAGCAAGTTTGACTATCTCACGAACATTCCTTGAAACCTAAAATGAAGAGGTTCCATGATTTTACAATTAAAAGAAATTACCTTGATAGAAAACCCTAAATTATGTAGAAACATACCATATCCTATATCAAGTAATCAATTTGAAACTTCTAACATTTACCCTCCTCCTAGAGAACAAGACAGTTGAAAACTATAACAATACCATAACATACTATTTGATTAGAAATCTCACCAAGTCTACACCAAGATTTATGTTAGTCAGATTATTCAATCTATGAAACTTATTCTATTTCCTTTTTCAAAAAATATATTAAAAATAAAAAAGTCCTACCCCACTGCACTGAATATTATCCACCTCACCTTTGGAGAAACCTTATCAACGCCCCAAAATGCTTTGGCAACGTCTGCTGGCATAAGCTCAGAGACACCTTGGGCTGCTAAAGCTGCCACTTTGACCTTGGAGACTTTATTTTCAGCAGCATCAAGATCTAGGCCTCTCCCAGGAATATGCAGCACAAAAGAATCCCTATCCATATCCTTAATATAAGCTGGATGGCGTACAAACTCGTCCTTTGTAGGTGTCTCTTCACTGTTATGTACAACCCCACCAATATAAAGCTTCATATCCAAATCCTTTTCATCATCACTGGCATCGCTATTCTCTCCTAATGAAATTGCCTCAGGCTGAATGTCATCTAACTTATCAATTTCATTGTCAGAATTCCCACTAGTCCCTGTGTTCTCGTTACCTTCTTGCATCAACTGCTTGACAGAGTTAGCATCCTCTATGACTTCCTCAGGAACATTGATGTTCATTACTTTAACTTTCAGTCCTGGAATTTTGTCTTTCAGAAAATTTATCACACCCTTTATTCCCTCCTCAGTAGCTCCTTCCATATTAATGCCCTTCTCCTCACTTTGCTGCTCTGTCTTGCTTTCATTCTCTGGAATTTCTACAGCAGTTTGATTCTCAACTCCAGATGTGGAGGGGCTATTTGAAGGTTCAGATGGTGGACTTGTTGGGATTGTTGAATTTCCTTTGGATCTTTGCAAGTATACTACCTGCAACAGATTCATATTGAAATAGTCTCTCATTAACTTTTGATGTCAGATACATGGTAATAGATAATAGCATCAGCCCCTACTTAATATTATACATCAATGTAGTATTTTGTTAGCTCATGTAACAAATAAAATAAAATGTTATCTGGTTCCTCATGATGTAATAAAGCCAAAGAAATCAAATTAGAAATAGAGGTTAAGCATTACACTATGGGTTAAACATAATTTAACTCCTTAGCAATCAAAATCCTCGAGCTCCAATTTTGTAAAAGCAAGAACTCATTGCAAGTTATTTACGCTCTATTCATTTGAACACAGAAACGAAGATTAAATTTGACCAAGTAGGCAACATATGCACATTTAGTGGTGTCTACACTAACACTGAAAAAAAAAACATTAGTGTTAGTGTAGACACCACTCAAATTATCTGATAACTTTAATGTTAGCCAACAGTTTCTGAAGCTAAAACAGAAGCTTCACATAGATACTGCAAATTACTTTTCCAGAATCAGATCAGAAATGTGAAAGATAACATGAGAAGGCTCATAAGACAGATTAAAAGTTCAATATCTTCACATAAATTCAATATTTTCCAAGTGAGAATTCAGTATGGCACCTGCATGACATATCTCTCTTCATCATCTTTGACAACAAAAATCTCAAACATTGGAGTTCCTGGCGATGCAGTAACCAACTGCCTGTGACAAACAACAATTGTGAGTGTTTCCTTAATAATAATGGTGTTTTCACAGGGAGACAAAGATCTTACCTCGGACTGTAACCCCTACCAATAAATCTTCCAACTCCAGGAGTTATACGTATTAATCTGCCAAAGGGATCGTCTGAATCTTGAGAGCACCCCACCCACCAGCCCACCTGCTCAAAAATGGTTCAGATGATGGTACAAAATTTCATATACAAGTAAATATATTCGATTTCAGCAAATATCATGCCATGGTCTAGCGTGGTATTGAAAGGGGCCAATAAGGACACATTGATATTTCTAATAGAAATTATATCAGATGGTGAGAAGAAAAATCAAACGTTCATCTAAGAATGCTATGAGAGACAGTAAACTGGTTCAAATTAAGTGCCAAACTTTCAATGTTTTTCTCCTGATAAGTTGATAACTAAGAAACCACTTCTGTTTCATTCTTCATTAGTAACTTCCAGTAGTTATTGGCAACAAACTTAGGAAGATACGCCAAAAAAAAAACATCTTGATTCAGCAGATAAAGATGATGATGATCAGGAAATAAGCGTGTTTAAGGGTAGAACCCTGCAGAATTACCAATCCACTTCCTGTGCATTTGCACAACATCGATGCATCTTGGTATCGCTCCTCCTCTATTGCACTCTGCAAATGTATAAAGAAATTACATTAAGAGGTAACCATAAAGTTGACAATCTTAGTAAGCAATATAAATCTTGTTTTGACCTTTAACTGGGACATGATTTCAGCAACACTGTCCTTTTGCGTAGTTTCAACAATAGCCAGTTTCAACTTTGCAGCTTCTTCAAAATCTTCTTTCTCAACGGCCTCTTCAAGTTGAAACTGTTACACAATATCTAGAGCTCGTGAGCCAATAACTAGTAAAAGTCCAGCTAAATATGTGAGGACCAACAAAGTAAATATTTCTATCACTTCGTTGATGTATAATATTGAATACGTCGAGAAGTAATTTGGAAAAGGAAAGAGAAAAAATACTGAAGACTGCCACTAGACGAAGGAGTAGAATTCAACATAGAAACCACTTGCAAAAAGAAATGCAGTGAAAAGAAAAGAAGCATAGATGTAGAGACTAACTGTTTAAACTACTACCCAGAAACGTGTTTGTTCGAATTACCCAGTTGACAATTACGAGTATGGAAAGCAAATCAAGTGAAAAAAACGGTTGAAAAGACAACTGAAAAAGAAGAGTGATTCAGCTATCACATTAGAGGATGAGAAGAAAATCCTATGACCCCAAATTTGTCATTATGAAGAATTAAACTCAAGTCTAATCAGAACCCAACAAACAAACTAAAACACAGTTGATAAAACGGTAAATAGAGTCAAAATCGACAATCATCCCAATGAGAAAATTATGAAAGAAGATCAGGGCACCTTGAGCACAGAAGCAAAACTTTCGGCCTGTTCCATTTCGGAGAAATAGCGGCTCCACCGAGTCCAATCCCATTCCAAGGAAGAAGGAGAACTACTATTACTGCAACTCCCATTGCTGATATTGCCATTTCCACTGCAACGACAATACAGAGTCGAATTTCGGGAATTCCTGGATGAAGAAATTGAAAGTTTGCCCTGATTAGTGCAACCCCAGCTCATAATCAGCCTCGAATCATTGGATTTCTTGGCGGATAAATCGAAGCAACAAAAGGGACTGAATTGGAGCATGGGTATTGCTTGGCCGGCAACCCAGGAGGTATTGGCGACCCCCATCACAAATCTTCACCGTTTCGTCTCTCCTTTCTTCTTCTTCTTCTGGTTGCGTTGGATTTTTCTTTTTTGCCGTAGGAGTGAGATGGAGACGATAGAGAGAAGCTGAGAGATTGATGAAAGGATAGAATCCTCTTCCCTCGGATAACTTTTTAGCCTATTAGAATAAGAAGGCCCATCAGATTTGTGGGTTTCCACTTTCCTATATTATTGTTCCCCCATCAACACAAGCAGTCTCCTAATGGCTAATCCTATGCTATTGCTAACACCGGACCAAAAAGGGAATTTTTTTTTATAAAGAATCAAAATCATCCCTTTTTTATGGTTGGTTTGTTTTATTATTTTAGTGTTGCCACCCCACTGTTTCATCTTGTTTGATTAGGGCAATAGAGATTTATATCATTCATAATCTTGGTTGAGTCCAACATCTTTCTAGTTCGATTATTCAATAAAAGTGTTGTCTAGCTGACTAGTTATCTTAAGATGATTATAAATGGTATTATGAGATAGTGAAGAGTCTAATATCTCGATCTCAAATGATAAGGTGAGAAGGTAGTTAGATAATTTTGAATCCATACTAATTTTGAAGACCGATCTACCAATACTTTGTTATTAGCTACTTCGAAGTCTTCTACTGTTATTAATAATATTGTTTCGAATTCATCGTCGCTTTCAAGTTAAATATGCCTTTTTTTCTCTTACAAAAATATACATTCTTTTATGATCTAAAAAAATATTCATTTTCTTGAAGGGTTACATAAAACTAAAACTATACAAATGGTAACTGGTAAAAAATTCTCAATGATATAGCGTGAAATATTGTAAAGTAAATTGTCAAATTATGACAATAAAATACATATGTATCCTTAGCACAAAAATCAACTGAGTGAATGAATTTTAGAAATGAGTAATTTAATACATTAATTACACAAAAGATATCATTAATATGATGTTTGCAACCTTCGATCGAATAGATAAGAAAAAGAGTGATTTTATATATATATATATATATATATATATATATATATATATATTTATAGTTCCAGTAGCATCGTCCATTCATTCTATTCCTGATTCATAATTCGAAAGTTTCTCTGGCTCTTTGCTAAGAGGGGCAGAAGTCCAGAGACAATATACATGGGAGAATACATGGGATTAACCGCTTCAATGAGTTCTCTCATGCTTGGCACCAATGAGTTCTCTCTCGAGACAACAATTCAAATATTCAAGATAAAAAATATATATATCTCAACTAATTAAATAATTGAATATTAAGGTATTTTTGAGAGTGATGGTAGAACTAGTGGTTTAAGTATAATTGATTTTTCAAAATCACTACTCAGTAATACCTTAAAAATTAATTTAAATTTATTTTAAAGCTTTCTTAAAATCAATTTTCTAATTGACTTTCATAATGGCCCAAACACACACTTATCCAATAACTATTTAAGGGGCAAAATACACTTTGGTTCGTAAGATTTAAACCTAATGCTCATTTGATCGATGAAGTTTAAAAAGAGATACTTCTAGTCTCAAAGTTCAAGCCTAATATTCATTTGAGCGTTACTTGACTAACAAAATAAATAACGTGACACTTAATATGTAATGTAATTGGGTTTGCTGATTAGTAATTATATTTAATTTATATTATCTTTTCTTCCATGATTCTACAAGTGATGCAGCAATCTTCTTCTTCATTCTTTAACTCTTCTTCTTCCTTCTTCTCTCTCTTCCTCCGACGATATTTTTCAACACCACTCAACGACCAAGTGTTCCTCAAATCTGGAATGTATATATATATATTTTAATCTTTTATCTTTTTTTACGTACTTTCTGATTGGTCCTTTAGTCAGAGGTCTTATCATACTTAAAAAGGAGTTCGGTACTTGGTGCAAAAAATATACATTTATTTATTGAGCTCCCGAATATGGAATATCCTGCTCCTGCACCGTCACAACAATTTCGGTAAAGTAATAACTGTTGTATAACAAAGTCAACTCAAAATTAAAAGACTTTAAACCATATTTAAAAAGCTTGAGGACTAAAATAAAATAGAATTCAATTCAAACCAATGAAATAAAATCTTCACCAAAACATTAACAGTCGGCAACTCCAATTTCTGAGCCATACAAGATCAATTTGTAGAATTTATTTTGAACCCAAGATATCAGTATTTAAATAAAATTATATAATGCAAGAGGTCATTTTATCAGGTTGGAATTATACTTCAATTCACACTGCAAAAAAGAACTATTTTCAAATTTTAAAAAATGGGGGTTTTTTTTAATGCAACAAAACTGTTTAAACAGGGAAATTTTGAAAAAAGTGTGTTGTGGTTGAATAAATTGATACACATAAGTGAATGAGTGAGACGTTAAAATTTTAATTTGAAAATTGGTAGAGAGAAACAAAAGTTAAATATACGAAAATGACCGACAGACCTGGATTTGGATAGACATTCTCACAGGCAATTTATGGTTCATATGGTGGGGGCTGTGCTGGTCCTTGTAGATGTTGTGGCCAAAATTGAGAGCCACAGAAGCCAGACCAGTCACTTTCTCGTTTCTCCAATAACCTAGAGCCATGGACAAGATAAAACCAAGATAATTAGGGGACAAGAAAGTTTTAAATATCTCTAAAATCCCTTTTTTATTTTAATCTTCTTATAAGTTTAGTAAAAGAATATTTTAATCATTTTCATAGCTCAATTGATGAAAATCTAAATCTAGCATTTCAATGTATATATTTACTCATGGTCAACAAAGTTTGTTTCTCCAGTTTTTTCTCCTGTTTAGACTTAATCCAAACAAGCTTGAACATTTCGTTCAAAATATTACCAAATATTTTTCGAAAGGGGTATTTTAAAGTATTCAAACTTTTAAAAGAACAGGAATATTTTTTAAAGAAAAGGACAAAGTTAGAAGAATATTTGTAGTAATTTAGCCAAAAATAAAATAAAATTAGGGGGACGATGTCAGTCACCATGTTTGTTTGTTGAGCTGCTCCACTCTGTCATTGCCACATTTCTGCTGGAGCACGCTCACCAAATCGGATATTTTCCGATAATTTAGGACCCCACCTGAAAAAGCAAGCATATAAAAATTAATACTGCAAAACATACATTATCATCTCACTTTCTAATAACACCACTCTTATCTGCCGCATGCTTTTGCCCTCTTCAACTTAATGGAAAATTCAATGTTTTAAAACGCAAGTTCAAAAATATTCTTTTATAAAGTTCAGAGTATTCTTTACCCCTTGAGGTGGCCTCGTCTTGTTTCCAACAGTAAAAACCTGCGCCAACCAAGAAATTGAAGTGAGAAACAATGATCAACAATCAACAATCAACACCAACCTTTTCTTTTTTGAGTGATAAAAATCGCGAAAGTTAAGATAAAACATCTAAGCATTCAGAGGCTAGCAATTTCCGCTGGCCATTCCTCAACCCGAACTCTTTTCGTGCTAGTCCATGCCTCTTCTCGCCAGATGATTGCCGCTCCGTTACCTTCGGGTTTGGCAAAGATGGCTGAGTGCAAGTACTACGTGGATTTGCAAAACGTGACTCTGCAACCAGAACATGGTCTTTGTCTCTTCGAAGATGGCTGAATGGCAGTACTGAGGTCTAAAATTAATTTTGATGAATATGATACAGCTAAATTTGAAGAAAGGAAAATTGAGTTTTTGCTAGAATGTGAGTGAGTAGATTTCTTCAATACAAGAAACAAACGTTCGAGCTTTTCTATTACACAGTTGCCGGCATTTGCAAATGGCTAGATGTGGACACTTATCGTTCAGCTTCTACAGAAGCAGTTAGAATCAGTCAAAACACCAAGGGAAAAAACATCCCAACTACCTAGAGTTGTGAAGTGGACTGACTCAAAGACAGAGACCGTTCTGAAATAGTTTGGTCATGGGCAGACCCATTCTCAGCACCTTCCAAAGCACTACCAGTCTCTAAATCACTGTGTGCACTAGTGTTCTCTGTTCGAACGGGTCTAAGCAGACCCTGCAATCTCACCAGGTAACTTTGGCTGGAAGGTTGAGATCTCATATATCGATTGGCCGTAATAACGCTTGCAGATGGCCTATCAGTATCAGTGCGAATATTGGACAGAGCACTGAGGTCAAGATTTGGGAAGACCGAGCAACGGCATCGAGGGCATTTCACATTCAGTCGAAGCCACTCATCAATACATCCTACATGAAAATTATGCGCACATGGGAGGCCACGAACCTGCACCAATTGACAAACAATGCCCGCAACATTATTTTCAATAATTCACCAACAAAAGGTTAATAATTTCATGTATGTATGAGCATGAATCTATGATTCCTCCGACTTCCCCTTGCTCAGTGTCCAAAAAGAGCATGAAAAGAAGTAAACTACAAATTATACATTAACGACAGTTTTTTTACAGCCACAACTTTTCCAGACTTCTTTTGTATAAATGGTAAGGCATGAAATATCGATTACCTCATTCCCTACATGGAACTCTTCTAAGCAGATAGGACATTCACTGCAATCTGTTGGAACAGCCTTTAACCTGAATTTGGGAAGTTCCTCAATAAGTGCTTCCACAGCTTCCCTCTGTTCAAACATCAATTGACTAAATTGACCATCAGAATTTAAAATGGAAGATTCAATCATAAAATCGAACCCACAAAATGGCTTCCCATAGTATACAATTCTTTAAGATTTATACAAAATCTCTCACAAAAAGTTTTAAGGTTGATCAACATACACAATGCTCTTACCTCATGTCAATCAACTTCCCTCAACTTCCTAAGGAACAATATGCAAAACCACTAATAGGAAAAATGGAACAAACAGCACAAAATAGCTCTTATGCAAATACCAGACAACGGGTGTTGAGGAAAGCCCAAGAATATTGACGATGAAATGTTAATTCAAGCCCTAATAAACTTACCTGAGCTGCAGTCAAGTAAAGTCCGGGGTGGTATGCAGCAGCATCTTGGCCCATTACCCTAGTTTCTTGTCCTGCCGCTTCAAAAGCCCAATCTGGTACTCGAATCATGTCAACCAAGACCTGTAATAAAAAAAATCTTTGCCTCATTCAGTTTCATCACATGTAGCACCAAAGGTAAGTGAGCACAATTTTTAAAAAAAAATCGATGTTTATTAAACAATTAACGCATAACAATCCTAATGTGGAAGCTACCTGTGTTGAAAAAATAATTAGAATAGAACCTAAAGAACCCTAAAGAAAACAGTATGAACAGATATATTAATGACTTTGATTGGATTGTAATCCAGTTCAAAAGAAAATAAGTTAAGAGAAATTGATGACATATAACGAAAGTTGAAACACATCTTTTAAGTTCCAATCAAAATGCAGAGAGCTGAATTGCTTACCCCATATTCTGATACAGGGATCCCTTGTTGCGCCCGTAACAAGAGTGCTTGTCTACGAGTCAACCACTACATGGAAGTTTCAAAGATAATTACATGAATTTCATATACAAGTGTAGAAAAACATTTGAGGATTTCCAATAAGAACTCGTAAAAAAAAATGTAAGAGTTGCATGTTAAATTAACTGAGAGCTAAGCTACAAATTACTGGAGAGTATTTGACGTAAGTCATAATAAAGTCCAATAATAATCTACAAAGTAAACATAATAGAACTGACCTTCCCCAAAAACATGCAAGCAATGCATATGAGTGCACAGTAGCTAAAAAGTAACCAAATTAGGAACCCCCATTTCTGGCCTTGCTCAAGAAGCTGACACATTTAAACCAATAGCTCCATAAACATAATGGAAATATGAAGATTCTGACGTTGGCGATGGGATTTGAAATTAAAAAAACAACGTACACATTTGTTAGCTTCTATAAACCACAAAGTACCAATGCCAGTCCAAGCCCAAAGAAATGGATATAGCAGAAGAGCAAGGACTGAAAGGACCGCAATTCTTCCACAAAATCGAGCATACCTCTGCTGCCACCCAAAGTCCCTAATGATACACAAATTCAGAAGATAAAAATTGGCATCGACCATACAAGAAATCTTGGAAAAAGAAAAATAAAAGGAGGAAAATGTATTGGCAAGTAAGAATGTCCACTTGGATGATAGATCAGAGCCAAAATGAAGAAATATAAGATCATAACTTTCTCATATTTAAAACAAAGTGAACCGATATTTTACCATTGCAAGGTGGGGAAAAAACAGAATAAAAAGAAGACATGTATATATGTATTTACTAAATAATTAATCCAGGGGTAAAAAAAAAATCAGGTCATATGTCAAGACCTACTAGAAAAAAAAATGATTTACATGCATGGCAAAAGTGCAGCATCCCAGTTCCCAAATAGAATAAGATTTATAATAATTTTACCCAAACCAGAGTGAAAATTAATGACTGAAGCATCATATTACAGTCCCATAAGAATAAAACAAAATTAGCAAACAACACAGAATAACGTCTTTAAATCAACAGCAGAAATTATTTTCTTTTCTTTTTCAAACTTTCATCATCATACTTCTGATCATGGGATCAAGGTTAACAAATCTTTGCATGTCAGAATCCATATCTGTTTTGATCTTTCCCTCAAGAATTACTGCATTAAAGCTCAACCCATACCACCCATAGTAAATGTATTTGAGGACATTTCGTAACATTTTTCTATTTTAATTTATTTTCTGACATCATAATATCTCTGTGGTGTTTTTGGCTGATGGAGAATTAATAAAAGAAATGTATGATTTTGATACCCTAAATTAATGTAAAATTAAAAGTTGAAAGCCTTACAAACCCATTCCAGCAGCAAGTCCATTGTCAACAAACATCAGCAGGCGGAAAACAAAGACGGTAGTATAATCAACCTGTACCAAAACATGAGTCATTGAACTGATTGAAGCAAAAAATAAAATAAAATAAAATCACTAGAGAAGACAACAAAATGGTAATACTATCTAATTCTTGTTAAAAGTTAAGTAAAACATACCACAATCCATATATGTAAGGGATGTACACAAGTATGGTACCTCTTCCAACTGATCGAAACTATTACTCTATCCAGCAAAACAGTTAAAGAAACAGAAATATATTGCTCGAGATTAAAAAGTATAAGATATATATATTCAGTCGTTTCTAACTCTTAATACCAAAGAAACTTAAAGAGCAAATTCACTCGAGCTTCAAACCGCTGAAACACGATAAGTGGAAAAGCACTCCGTGCAAGTACATGCATCAGTCACGAATCATCACTAAGCCATTCTAAGAGACTGCAAAGACTCCCATACACACAATTCTAAAATTCCCCAAAACACTGAAGGATACACGCTCGTCGCGAGCATCGACAAGAAAAACCCGTCATACCTGCAAGAATCAAAATACGGCGTCTAAAACCTATCAAGTTGACTACGAAGTACTGGTCTGGAAGCAAAGTAGACGGCATGTTAAAACAGCAATTCAGAATTAGAGAGCGGGGCGTGGAGGACTCACCACTTGAAATCGACGCCCCGAGCAGCCATGGATGGGAGAGTTTTCACTAGAGCAAGCTGGGTGGAGAATCACGAACCGCCATTCAGTCGGCGCAGAAGTCTGATCGAGTTTTACAGCAATGAATCGGAAACGATCACGAGAAGGAGAGCTAATTCTCGTAAGATCATGGATAGACAAACAAAAGCGAAATTTCGTAGAGAGGAGAAGAGAATGAGAAATGTGAGCAGTAGAACAAAACTGAGAAAACGGACGGGACGGAAGTGTACGAATATTCTGAACGGGATTTACATGCCGTGGCGCCGTTTCTTCACGGTGTCAACTCTCGTACGGTATTGCAGCTTTGCGGCACGTGGCATTATTTGGTTGTAGTTCGCGGATCAAATAGCAACAGCCCGGTTGGCATATTTTGTCGACCCATAAGCCCAAACTCGTATCCATGGGTGGGTCAAGAGCCCAATAACTCGCAGTAGCTGAGAAATTTGAGTTTATTTTGAAAAATGGCTCAACTTTTTTTTTCCTTCCTTTCATGGACATCCATGAGTATCCGGACAGCTTATGTATATTCCAATTAATCTCACCAACAACCGACTGACTCTACCACATTTAGTTGTCAAGAAAACACATAAGAACTGACCATCACCTCAACGACATTTGTTAATAATAAACGCCCATTCCTTTTTTTTCCTAAATATTTCGTACATTTACTTTTAACTATTTTTATTGTTTTTATTTGATTATCTATTTTAAAATTAAAATAATTTTTTTAGTTTAATAGTTGTGAAGGTAGATGATTTAACCATTGTTTTTTTTAAGATAGTAATAAGTACCTTATTCACTAAACTAGCTTAAATTTGACACATCAAAATGATTACGAATCCGTCGGAAATGAGAAATAAAAGAAATCATTAACGAATACCAAATTTAAAAGATCACACATCAACACAACTCAACAACTCAACTAATAAGCAACTTAACTCAAATTGTAATTTTTCTAATAGTCCAAATCTCAAGGCAATTGTACGTGCTCATGAACAATTGCAGCTTCAACTAACAAAGTGCTATAGTCAATATGAGTTTAGCTCAACATCTCCAACCAAAAGGTCGTGAGTTCAAATTCTCACCCTCACATATTACATTTAAACAATAAAAAAAAACTAATAAAGTGCTTAACTAACAATTTTGGTTCATTTTTCAAAAGCAACAAGGACATTGTTGCAAGATCGAGATGTACTAATATAGGCAAAGTCATATATTTTCTCATAGATGAGCAAAATTTTACATATCAACTTTAATTTTGAAAATTTAGGTGAGGCAAATTAGAGAAAAACTACAAAATCTTAGATATTTTATATAGGCTTTTTAAATCACGACTAGTGTAGGCGAGTAAAATCTAACTAAAACGGTCCCACATGAGAGAGAACCCAACAATAGCCTTGATTGAGTGACGGGAGCGAGCTAGTTTGTGCTTACAAATTCACCTAGGAGGGGCAATTACCCCCTTTGCCCCTCCCTCACACTCGGATAATTCAAAAAACAAAAGAGAAAATTAGAAACACAAAATCCAAACTTTAACGAATGAAATATGAAATGGAAAACTATATATTATATTGTAGTATGTAGAGAGAAATTAAAAAAGAACAGATAAAGAATGAAAAAGTGAGGAGTCGTAGAGGTGAAGTCGCAAAGGCCGATAAGGAAGGGAAGGAAGCATCTTGTGCAAGCTTTGAGGCGTTCATTAAATTAACTTTATTTGGTACCCAACGAACCATCTCCTCAGCTTTTTCCTTTGCCTTTCCAGTTCTGAACCAAACCCACCCCTCGCCCCCACAAACCTAATTATTCCCCTACTGTTTGCTTCGCCCTGTCGTTTTACAAAAACTACCCTTCATTACTTCTTTTGCCATTTCTTTTATTAATTTCCTCTGATAACTTATTATAGGTAGAATTAGAGCTCGTAAAGTTGACTACTCGCTTGGAAACACAGGTAAGATGTGGTTCGGGGACGAACCAAACGAAAATTGGTTGGCATGTGACACCTGAATAGAGGAGAGGGGTAACTAGTAGGAATTCTGATATCATGGAAGCATAAATAAGAAATATTTATAGTTACTACCTGTATGTACTTTTCTTTTCGATGGCTCAATCCATAAGAACTACAAAGTTAAGCGTGCTTAATTTGGAGCGACAGTCTTCACTCTTCTAAATATTTCAGATAAAGACAATGGTGCAGTCAGGTCACAGAAGATGTAGGGGAACATCGAGGCAATTAGGTGCCTAATTCGAATTTCAAATCCTGCCCTGAATCATGGACCTAGTGCGTTACTTGACTGTCGAAGATGAGATGAGAACGGACAAACATGGATGCCACAAATATAAAAATACCAAACATCAAATACTTAACACATGAAATGGCAGTTCCACGTTTTCCAAACTTCCCTATAAAAGACATGGTTCATTCCTCATACACAAGTCTATATAAGAAGTGACTTCGAGTGTGTATGATCGAGTACACTATAACGGTGCATCGGTGCAAGGTTCTGTATGTAGATCATCACCTCGGTTGATTGGACATCTACCTTAGATTTGAAATGGACCCGTCACACTGTCTAGAATCATGCATCAATAAATTATTTAACTTTAATTAATTAATCATATGTGCAGAAAGTTGGATGATCTAAAAAATTCCTTCGCCCTTATTCAAAGAGTTTAGGTTAGATTGGATTAAATTATGGGTTAGTTTAATCATGTTTCAGCAAGTTGCACCCATGTAAAATTTTTGTGGGTTCATTCACATTACCCAACTCAGATGCTATTAATAACCATATTATAAGAAGAAGAAGAAAAATCATTTTTTGACTTTTAATTAAGTATTTGGTGACACTATTGAATATAATAACCTCGTGTTTTGGAGTCTTCTTATAAAAAATATCTCACTAAATATATCAAACCGTCCACAACTTTTTTTTTACAACTTTTAATTTGTTTTTTAAATTAAAAAAAATTATCAGTTATACTTTTTAATATATTGAAAATTCTTGATTATGTCTTGTTAAATTTGTTTACAAAAAATTATGTCATGTTAAATTGTTAAGGACATCACTTTTTAAAAAATCGATTTTGAGGATGGACAGGTAAGATTCTATGTATTCGATACACGAGCGATATATTAATTTTAAAACAATAATTTAACGATGGATCTTGAAGTTACAATACCATTTTGTCGAGTTTCTTAGAGAGAGTTGTCTCTAGATCAAATTTTTCTCAACAAATTTGAATTGCTACTTCCTGTCCATAGTTTTGCTACAGATGATATATTAGAATCTTGTCGAACTACTGTGAGCGATCTAAACTTTAATAATTATTTTACAAAATGACTTAGATTGAAAGTTTTTAACACATTTAACGTTACATCGATAAATTGAATAAATTAATGATCGAGGAATTATTTATAGCCTATTTTGTATATTTGGCATAGATACATACACATATAACAAGTGGTTTCATTGTTGGGTTAAAAGCAATCGAGCATTTTTAACCAAATATTTGAGGGTGATTTTGACTTTTTCCAAATTCTAACCAAAGATGATCTGTTTGGAAAATGTATCTTATCATAGCAAATAGCACTTTGTTTGGTTGTGCCAGACCAGAACCGCTTTTAAACATAGTCCATAAATATTAAAAACCTCTTCAAAGTTTTACCGGCAGTTAATGCGCATTAATTACCTCGTATCTTGGTGGTTAATTTTAATAATACCGTCTCTGACATGGTATTAAATGTAGTCGCAATCAAAATAAAAATGTAATCATAAATATTTGAACACTTTGTATATGTCGAGAAAGTTGAAATAGTTAAAACTTAAAAGTAATATTAAATAAATAAATAACTCAAAAACGAATGTAGGTAGGGGAAGGTAAGAATGGAATTATATTATATTTAGTGGACCACCACGCGCGAGAGCCTTAGTTTAATTCCACTTTTGTCTTCATTTGCAACGGAATTATCTCTCTTTTTTCTACCCATTTCTTAAAGAAGAGTTTGAATTTCAAATGTACATTGACAATTTGTCTGAAGAAAGACTTTACAAAAATAAAAATAAAAAAACTCCCTTTATTGGGAATGAATAAGGCTGATTTGAATAGAAGTTTTTGATAATTGAGTTTGCAAGGCTTAGAGTTCATCAAACACGAGCTTAGATCTAAAAGGATTTTCAAAAGTTCACTTAATTTTGAGATTATAATTAATAAGTGTCAAGATATCTATAAAATATTAATTTAAGTTTTTGAGTTGATTGGTGATTTAACATCCATAACTATTTTTTTTTCCCGAGGAGAATATCACCTAAAGAAATGGCGGAGAATTTTTTAAACTACAACACATAGGAGTAAAGATACCTTAAGAGCTTACAAAATGTAATAGGTGCATTATTCGTTTGAGCTAGACTCGAATTACCACTTTTTTTTTCTCTCTCTTTTACCGCTTATACTATCTATAAAAGTCGGTGTTTGAAGTTAAGGGTAGTTTTCGAAACAAATAGATTTGTCTCTCGTGGAATTAATAAATATGTAACTTACTATAAATAAATTTGACGAAGGCCAATTTCAAATCATATAAACACGATTTATGATTTAAGTATCTCTCTAATCTGGTCCTAATCGTCCTGGCATTCTCCTAGACACCTTCTACTTTGTCCTCACTCAAAATACTTCCTAGTAAAGCAATTAAGAGGTCACACAACCGAAAATTGCTCAAAGTCAAGCATACTTAATTTTGGAGTTCTTACAATTAAGTTATCGAAAAGTAAGGTGCACCTAGTTAGTATAGGTAGTAACTATCCATTCTTTTAAACATTTATTAACCATACTTCCATGATCTCAAGATTCCTTTCATTCGAATGTGGTATTGGTTCATTAATATATCTCTTCTCTATACTCGGGCGTCATATACCCACTAGCTTTCGCCTTGGTTTGTCCTCGAGCCACATCTTACTTAGAGAGGTTCCACTTTGATAACATTTGTAACGTCCCAGACTCAAGATTAGGGCAAAATTTTAGATTCCAAATCCTGGATTTGGAGCATTACAATAATATTCCTCATTTAAAGTAGGTTTAAGTTACCATGCTTAAATATAAATTATTACCTGAAAGAAGTGTCACAGTGTGAATACAAAAGGCAATTTTTATAAAGAGAATAGTCTTCGTTGACATTGGCATTAAATAGCAACATTATCACAAAAATAAATAAATATATATATATATATAACAAAAAAGCACTCAATAATTACACAACCACGTGGATGAAATATTGAATCGTAATAAATTATAAATTAATATCAAATCAAGTATCCTAATTTATTAATTAAAGGCATACAGATTTTTATGTTAAAAAAAGACATAAATAACTAATCAATGGGGCATGTTAGTAATTTGATACACTAATCTGAATCCAGCAGTTAAATATCTGTAATGTTATATTGAAAAATAACAAAAAAAAAGTAATTCCACGTGTTAATCTCTATAAATAATATATTTTAAATAATTATCGAAAACTACCCGGCAAAACTTCATATGAAATTGGCATTTTCAATATTGACGAAAATTAGAAAAATCATTGAAAGGAATGTAGATAATAATATGTGCGTGAAGAAATAGGATTTTTTTTTTTTTAAATGCTTCATTCATTGTGCGTGGAGAAATAGTTGCGCGCTAAAATAAACAAAATAATATACATAATTTCATTAATTATAATATATAACTATTTAATGAGTCTTAGCAATTTTTAATATCTACATTCAATGCATTAATTAGCTTATGATATAAACTTTTCCAGACTCCAAAGCTTTCCAAAATGGTAAATAAAAAAAAAAGAATCCAGCAATGTTTTCACCAAAAAAGGATTTCTTTGGAACAAAGCAACAACTAAAATATTACCTACGAAATTAATTAGGCCATATTTAAAAATTATTCGGCATTTAGTTTTGTTTTTTAAAATAATTTTATTTCACATTAGGGTTTGTTTGTTTTACTAATTTTAAGAAAATATACTTTCAAATGTTAAACCAAATTCTGAAATCTAAAAACTTGTTTTATTTTTTTAATTTAACAAAGAATTAAAATACTTTCTTTAAATGTGAACAAAGTATAATTTTTAAAAATAGAAAAACAAAAATAAAATTCTTAAGAATAGTTTCTCAAGTATTTGATTTTTTGTTTTTCAAAATCAAATTTAATTTTATATCTTAAATGTATCATAGAAAAACTTGATTTTTTGTTTTTCAAAATCAAATTTAATTTTATATCTTAAATGTATCATAGAAAAAGTTAAAACAAGGTATCTCCAAAGAGATTCCGAGATTAGAAAGAAACAAACACAATATTTATCAAAGCTCAGCGGTAATTGACATGTACTTCAAATCAATAGATTGTGAGTTAAACTTTTGACATGTACTACAAAGTGATTCGTATCTACTCACGTTTAAACTTTTGACAAAGCCTATCGGTTATTCCTTTGGGATAATTATTTGGATTATGTGGTGCGTGGTTGCTACTTTTCTATCTCTAGTGGCTTTGTTTCCTATTAATAAAATTTTCCTCTGGTAAAAAACTTTTGATAAATGAGAATAAATGAATATATATATATATATATAATAAAAACTGTCCAATTTTAAGGGTGGTTAGCAGGAAAATGAGTGGTGAAGAAGTATAGTGTAGCATAGTTGGGAAGCAATTGGCAGCGGGTTCTGTTTGGATATAAATACCGGCCCTGCTCTTTCTGTCCGTTTCTCGTCGCTCTCTCTACACTCGCCAACCATGGCTCATATCATCTTCTTCCTCCTCCTTCTCTCACAGTTGTCGCTCTCGCAATTCCATGTAACACAAACAAACAAACAAATAACTCTGTTTTAATTTCTGTTTTTATTCTAATTTCTTCATCTTCCACTGCTGAGAAATCCGATCATCGTCTTGTCCTTTTTTTTTTATGCAGGTTTGTTCTGCTACTACTGCACAGCCCGCACTCAATCCCTTTACGGCCAAAGCTTCTCTGGCCCGCTACTGGAACGCACATGTCTCCAACCAACTCCCCAAGCCCGATTTCCTCTTCTCCAAGGCCTCCCCGCTCTCCGCCGTCGACTCCGCCGTCCTCGCCGCCCACGCCTCCCGAGGATCCGTCTCGATGGCTTCCCGTTTCGAGTCCTTATGCTCGTCGGCAAATTTGTTCTGTTTCTTTGACTCGGAGACGGATGTTTCCGTTTCGCGTGCCAAGGACGCGAACTTCGCGTTGTATGGCAATAGAAATTTCGTGAACTATGGCGCGGGTCGACTCGGTGGCGCTGACTCGTTCAAGAACTATTCCGATGGATTGAACTCGGCGGATCACTCGTTCAAGCGCTACGGCGGGAACTCGAGTAACCACCGGGAAGGCTTTACGAACTATGCGGAGGACGGTAATGTGGCCACTTCTGATTTCATTAGCTATGCCGCCGAGTCGAAGGGCGGCTCCGGCGAGTTCGTGAACTATGAAAAACTCGTCAATGTGCCAAATCTGCGATTCACGGCCTACGATTTGGACTCCAGAGCTCACAAGCTCTCGTTTACTGGCTACGGAAACGAGACGAATTCCGGCAGTCAATCGTTCACTAGCTACGGCAAGAACGGCAATGGCGTTCCGCAGGAATTCAGCAGCTACTCTGAAGGATCCAACATTCTCACATCGACGTTCACAGGCTACGGCGAGGCAGGGAAGAGCGCCAATGACTCGTTCAAGGAGTACGGACTCACCGGAAACAATCCGCATTCGAACTTCAGGAGCTACGGCAATGGCGGAAACTCGCAGATCGATACCTTCTCGAATTACAGAAACGGAGCGAACGTTGGGGACGACAGTTTTCTGTCGTACGCCAAGAATTCCAACTCCGGGAGAGCGAACTTCGCGAATTACGGAAGATCGTTCAACCACGGAAACGATTCGTTCAAGGAATACGGCAGAGGATCAATCGGCCGGACGGCGGTCGGATTCAAAGGCTACAGCGTCGACCGGAGTTTCACGACGTACGCGAAAACCGGCGTTTCGTTTTCAGAGTACAGCAACTTCACAACGGCGACCGGCAGGGGCATTAACGTAAATAGATGGGTGGAAGCGGGCAAATTCTTTAGAGAGTCTGAACTGAAGCAGGGGAATGTCATGGTGATGCCGGACATCCGAGACAAAATGCCACCGAGATCATTCCTCCCCCGACCCATTTTGGTAAATTTGCCCTTCTCCTCCTCCAAGATCTACGAGATGAAGGAAATCTTCCACGCGCGAGAGGGTTCGACGATGGAGCGCGTGATCACCGACGCGCTGGCGGAGTGCGAGCGGGCGCCGAGCCGTGACGAGACGAAGCGGTGCGTGGGCTCGGCGGAGGACATGATAGACTTCGCGACGTCGGTGCTGGGACGGAACGTGGTGGCGCGGTTGACGGCGAACGTGAGTGGGTCAAGCGAGATGGTCGAGATCGGAGCGGTCAAAGGAATCAACGGCGGAGAATTGACGAGATCAGTATCGTGCCATCAGAGTTTGTACCCGTACTTACTGTATTACTGCCACTCCGTCCCAAAAGTCCGCGTCTACGAGGCCGATATCCTGAGCCTCCAAACGAAACAAAAGATCAACCACGGGGTTGCCATCTGTCACATGGACACGTCATCGTGGGGCCCAAATCACGGTGCATTCCTGGCACTCGGCTCGGGTCCGGGTCGAATAGAAGTCTGCCACTGGATATTCGAGAACGACGTGTCGTGGAGCGTTGCCGACTGAACGACAGTTCGAATTGTCTAGTTTTCCCGATATCATTACTATTATTATAATGCTTTTGTTTTGGTGTTATTTTGGTGGGTCTGGTCAAGATTCCAAAAGGAGAGTGTGTGTGGGGGAGGTGTTTTTTTGGGTGCGTCTGACAGAACTGGAGTGGAAGAAAGTAAAAGGGGGTGAGAAAATGTAATGTGTGTGTGTTGAGCAGAAAGTGGGTGCAGAAACAGCTTGCGGTGGCAGCTTTGAGTACAGCCAAAGCGAACCCACCATCAAATTCTTGTCATTGTTTTGTCCCTCCCCAAAAACACACAAAACTCACTTTTGTCTTCCTAAACCCTCTTTTTTTTTACTCTCATAGCTCTTACATCACATCCATTTAGGCTCTATGCAATCTTTCACTTTATTGAAGCTCGCCCATTTATTTGTGTTTGTACTTTTCTAAAGGGTCTTAAGAATCGCCTTTGTGAACCATGGTTAATCAAACGTATAGCTCAGTTATCGTACAAAAAGATTGATAATTTGATCCTTCACCCTTGTAATTATTGGATTGAAAAAAAAAGACTTATACTAGTCTGACTTGACGTCTCCTTCAAAATAGTGCTTTGAAATTTTATCTAAATTCATACTTTTTAAAAGACGCGATTCGTTAAATTTTTGTGATTTACAAAAATAGCACATAAAAGAATATGGATTTATATATATAACATTATGTTTAGAATTGAAAATTTACAAAATGACACAAATTGGTGTCTTAATCCATTGAATTATACTTCATATGAGTTGGTGTATAGGTTATTTCAAGCGTGGGAAATTAAAAATAAATATGGAATTTTTTGTTTTTCTAGATTAAGGTGACAAGGTTGATTTCCTAATGGATCAGAGTTACTGGGCGCCCATTAGGATTTTGAGGAAAACGAGCCCATTTAGCGTCCAAATATTTGGGCTTGGGCCCATATTTATTTTACATACATACCCTCATTGAAAACCTAGTTTAAATTGCAATTTGGTTATTACAACTAGAATTAAAAGAAGTTTCAATTACACATGACACTTCTCTGGACCCCATACTTTAAACCTTAGTCTATAAACACTTGAACTCAAAAAATAAAATAAACAACTATAAACACTAACCATATTAGGTAAAATATATATTTTAAAGTTAAATTACAAGTTTCGTAAACTTTAAAATTTGTATCTAAAAGATCTGAACTTTAAAAAGTATCTAATAGGTCCTTAAAGTTTTAATTTTGCATATAATAGTTGCTAAATTCTAAATTTTGTATATAGTAAGTCTTTAAACTTACAATTTGTGTCTATTCCAAACCGTTTAAAATTCCCGGAGTATTAGATACATATTTTAAAGATTTTTTTTATTGGTCACAAATTTTATGTCCCTTATATTTGTAATTTTGTTTTAATTTTAATAGGTAAATACTTCTTAGGTATAACATTAAAGTTCATATATCTATTAAACATAATTTAAAGTAAAGGATCCATTAAAGACTTTTAAAATTTCAATAATCAATTAGAGACAAACATGAAAATTTCAAGACTAAACTTGTAGTTTAAATATTTTTAAAAATAAATACAATAATAAATATTATTTTTACGGCACCTCTTATTTAATATAAAGTTTGGGTCAAAATCAAGCAAAATTCAAAAGGGTACCTAGGATATTCTTTCTGAATCGCGGCGCTTGAAATAGCGACATTTTCCTACTTTTAATTTGTAGGCATATTTTAAAAAACAAATAATATTTAGCGGTCTGTAATTGTTTTTTAGTAATAAAATATTTATTTTTTTTAAACGGACCAGTTATAAATGTAAACTAAAAGAAAATAATAGAATTTTGCAAACCAAGTACCTACATCTAATATAATTAACCATTTACAAAAAGAAAAAAAAAAAGAGAAAAAACAGTAATATAATTGACCATCACGTATGGTAAAGATAAGTGTATACCGCTTTTTGATTTGACTAATACAAAACATTAATTTAATCCATAAACTTTGTGATAAAAAGTTAAATAAAAATAAACTTCAATGATGAAAAACAAGAATTCAAATTAATTTAGACCTGTTATATAAATAAGGAAATACCACTGTTGGCCTCGAATTTAAATTGTTAATTTAAAGTTTAACCCTATAAACAATATTTTCTATTAATAGTTGCTCCGTTAATGTATATGTGTTTGACCTAATTTTTTCTGGAAGAAGAATAAATTTTATAATAATTAAAACTTGTGATACAAGATTATTAAATAACATTATTGGACTAATTTTAAACATAAGTTTATTTGTTAATTTAGAATTTCTTAACTCATCTACTACTTTTTATATTAATAATAGGACTCCATTAGCGTAAGCTCTTAATCAAATTATTTCGGTATTATTATCATATTTTTTAATATTTATATTAGACATCACTTTCAAATAATGTTAGAGTTGCATCACAAATATATTTATATTTGTTTTATCTATTTATTTATGTAATTATATTTCTACGTTGGTGTTGTGTTTATTACTATTTAATAATATTTCATATCATAATGATTAATGAAATCTCTATTATCAATATATCATGAAAGTAGATGAGATGAAATTTTGGAACTATTTGCTCCATGGTCAAGCAAAGCTAACTTTGTGCTTCATATTTTAATTTTAATTTTCCAACCTTTATTATAGATCAATCGTCTGTCTTAGAATACAATTAGAGACACAGATTTTACCAAGGTACTTCGTATTTATAGGAAGAACAACTATTTTTCTTTTATGAATTCGACATAATAGGTAAAATCGCTATTTATAAATTAATAATTTAATTGAAAAGAAATTATCTTTTGCGAGAACCTAAGTATTGTTTCGTCATGTATAATGAAACTTTCTTTTAAGACTCACTCGTTATTAGTTAATCATTTGAGTGATTATTTAGATTCGTTTTTTGATAAGAAATAAATAACTTAAACATAACTCAATTGATTAACATATATGTCAAGGTAGGTTTGAATCCCATTCTTAAATGTCGTTGTATTGAAAAATTTAGGGATAAAATAGAAACTAAACTCAAAATTTAAGGAAAAAAATGTAACGTTTGAAATATATAAACAAAATAGAAACTAGACTCAAAATTGAAGGACCAAAAATGTATTTTTCTCTATATTTTATAATTGAAAGGTGAATAATTTTATGAAATGTCTTATTCAAGGACTAAATAAATTAAATAACATCAAGATTAAATATCAAAGTCTATAGATTTTTTTTTGGTTTCAAAATAAGATGGAATTAAAGCTCTATAAACTTATACCTTGTTTGGACTGGAAAACTATTTGAGGATGGCTCCATTTTAATTTAGATCCAACAAGAAATTGATCTAATCGCACGGGAAAATTACACTGAAAATGACATTTAAGTGCACTTCTAATCTTACGGGGGCTTATTAATTATTGTTCTCTCTTAAAATTTATAGAATTAAATTCCACATTTATATTATCAAGAAAAAATAACTGAAATTATGAAACAATTAATATTTCAAAATAACTTTTAATAAATAAATAATGTAGCCAGAAATAGAACATTTGGCCGCACGCCAACACCTAATTTACAAAAGAGGCGGTGGATAATTGGAATTTTAGAAAATAAAGGTTATTCATATTTGAACAAGTTAAATGGCCGATTCATTAATATGATTTTTAAGTTATAAGTTTGGTGCATATGTTTATTTTATTTAATAAATTAATGATGGTATTTATTTAGTCTATACTTTAAAGAATTTATCCTTAAATTTTTTATTATGTATCTAATAAATTATTATTTTAATGTTATTGATCAAGAGGTCATGATTTTGAATCCCATTAGTTAATTTGAATAGAGCTTATTTAATCCAGCTAAACTCAAGGTTTATAAATAAAGTTTGTGCTAAACTAAACACAAATTTATTTAAAATTAATATTTCATTTTCTGTGACAAGATTATTAAACAACCACTGATCTGTTAATTGGCTGGGAACTGGGAAAAAAAAAAGAAAAAAAAAAAGAATTGTGAGAGAGAAAGAAAGAAAATAATAAATAGAGCAGGAGACCGAAGTGGGTCAGAAGCACACGTTATGAGCAGGCAAATTCATGTGCCCACATGGATGATTGGAGAAGCCATTGCAGAATTTGTGGAAACGAAGAACACAGAACCAGCAGCAGCAACAGCCATAGGAGCAACAACGAAGAACCAGCAATCCAAACATACCTAGAATTCCAATTTTATCAATTGTAGCAGCCTACCACTCCACAAACCACCCAGCGATTCCTAAGCCAGCCAGGGGGAATCGCAATCGCAATCGCAATCGCCATCGAAAATGAAGGAGAACAATGATGGATTCGTGCGGGCGGATCAGATTGATCTGAAGAGTTTAGATGAGCAACTCGAGCGGCATCTTAACAGAGCTCTGACGATGGAGAAGAACAAGAAGAAAGATGAAGACGGCAATAGCTTTCTCACTGCCGCACCCATCCCTCGCAGTAGGTCTACTAAAGTCGCCGCCAAGGAGCGCCAGGAGTGGGAGATCGATCCATCCAAACTCATCATCAAGACCGTCCTTGCTCGCGGAACTTTCGGCACCGTCCACCGCGGCGTTTACGACGGACTGGATGTCGCCGGTCAGTCATCGCCCTCTTACTTTTACTCTACTGTTCACTGCTCACTCTCAGAGTTCTGCTCTTACTATATCTACTTTTGTTTTTTCTGAGTTCTTGGTGATCGAATTTCTTACTTCTGATCTTGTAGAGTGCTCATAGTTTATGCCTTAATTTTTGAAATTCACTTTAGCTTGTTTTCAATTATGTCACCAGACTCAACACTGGTTCTGTTCAATGTTCCCTGCTCTTAATCAGCTTAAATCTTCATGAGTATCTTTTCTGTCTATACTGCTGAATTTGTTTGAAAAAATATGGTTATGATTCAATAGTAGTTCTTTAAAATCTCTTAGCAATTTTAGCACCCCCTTCATTGGATGCCAAATAGTGATTGTTTAGACTTTTTTTTTGGGCTAACTTTTTATTTTAAAGACATGTTGCTACTGGTAGGAAGTGGTGATTGGCCATTTGAACTCTCTTTTAGATGATCCGTGATGCACACACGAGATTGAGTTGAATTTGTTTATGACAACGATGGCTTGAATTACTTTGTGTAAATAAAGTTTTAAACTTTCATGTGATTCCAGCTGTTGGATAAACTTTGACCTGGAAAAGCCAATATTATGAATTGGCTATTTCTGCTAGCTGCTACAGATTTGTATTTATTTCGGTCTTTATCATCATTATCATCTGCATTTTTTTAATGCCATCATTATCGCTCAATTATTTTAAGATCTGTTCGGTCACTCATTCACTCACTCACTGACTCATTTATTTTTTCTAAATATCAACGTAGTTTGTTGATTGTTAATGTCGTTGGATTGCTTCTGTTTGTTTGTTAGCATTCACTGAAGCTTTCTCTTGGCTTCTTTAATGCTTCAGTCAAGTTGCTGGATTGGGGAGAAGAAGGTCACAGGACAGAAGCTGAAATTGCTTCACTAAGGGCAGCTTTTAAACAGGAAGTTGCTGTTTGGCATAAACTAGATCATCCCAATGTTACCAAGGTCACTTGCGACTTCTGTGTCTCTTCACCTACTTATTGTGATTCTGAAATTTGAAGTGGATGTGTCTTGTTATACACTTAACCAATCCTTGATTCTCTTTTCTTGGTCGATATTGAATCGATGAAATGCACTTCTACTACTTGTTCCCTTTTGGAATACCTAGCATTATAGAAAATAGAGGATCTATTGGACCTAGAATAGTAAATGATCCAATAAGGCAATAACCAGAAACTGTTCTTTTTCCTCCCCCACCCTTCTTTTTCTAATTTTTTTGATTATTAATTTTATGAGAAAAAGGTTTGGCTATAATTTCCTTAAGCCTGCCATTGAAAACTATTTTAGCATGAACTTCAAAATTCAATTGAATGTCTTCTATACTGGTACCTGTACTGGTAAAGTTCAGTTGTGTTAAAGATTCCATCTAGGGTTCTAATCTCCCTCTGCCCTTGTAGTTTCATAGAAGGGGAAAAAGGAAACTGAACTAAATCTTATCCTTGACAGAACTAGATAAGGCCAAAAAACACGATGCCCACTTAGAGTGCGTCAATCAGATAAAAGAAGTCTTGACATCTTTTGATACAGTGGAAAAACTAGTGTCTTATCCAAACTTTTAAATCATCATCTTTCCTCATTTTTCCTCCTTCATTCATCGTGCTGGAATGGGAACTTTCTAGTATATCTATTTTATCGTTTGGATAATAGTATATCAAACTCGATGTGCTTATTCAGCAGTTTTAAAATTCATTTTCAGTTTATAGGGGCAACAATGGGCTCGGCGGAGTTACAGATTCAAACTGAAAATGGTCTAATAGGCATGCCAAGTAACATATGTTGTGTTGTGGTGGAATATCTTGCTGGGGGTGCGCTTAAATCTTACCTCATAAAGAACAGGAGAAGGAAGCTAGCTTTCAAGGTGGTTGTCCAGCTGGCACTTGATCTTGCTAGAGGGTACCCCCCTGCCCATACTATTCCTTCTGTTTGCTAATCTAACCTTTTACTTTAACCCGCATAGAAAGTGATGCATACTTCTTGTAGATGTTTTGGCTCTTAGAAAGGGTTATACTAATTTTGTAGGTTGAGTTACCTTCATTCTCAGAAGATCGTCCACAGAGATGTAAAGACAGAAAACATGCTGTTGGACAAAACACGTACGGTCAAAATTGCTGATTTTGGCGTTGCTCGAGTTGAGGCCTCAAATCCTAATGATATGACTGGGGAGACCGGGACACTCGGTTACATGGCTCCAGAGGTATGCAGTTTTCTACTTTTCATAGAGCTTGCTCGCATTAGCCGACTCATACAACATTTAGGAGCACTGAAAAGGCCATGTCCCCTATTCACTACATGGAAACCGGAAACTCAAAATGTAGCCATCAAAGACGGCAGTTTGATGATTTTGCTAAATTTTGTAGTATCTGTTTACAGGTTCTCAACGGCAACCCATATAACAGGAAGTGTGATGTGTACAGTTTTGGAATCTGCCTGTGGGAAATTTATTGCTGTGACATGCCATACCCCGACCTTAGTTTCTCCGAAGTGACTTCTGCTGTGGTTCGTCAGGTAAACTGCCGATTCTTTCGCCCAATGATCTTTTTCATATCTGCAGCACAATGTGTCCTTGGAAGAGAAAGCACTTCATTGTTCTTGACTTTTTTTTTTTTTTTGATAAGAAACTGCATCAACTCTGCTGAAACTTATAACTCCAAAACTGCAGAATCTGAGGCCAGAGATACCGAGATGTTGCCCGAGTTCTCTGGCAAACGTGATGAAGCGTTGCTGGGATGCGACCCCAGACAAGCGGCCGGAGATGGACGAAGTGGTTTCCATGTTGGAGGTCATAGACACATCCAAAGGTGGAGGTATGATCCCTGTTGATCAAGCTCAAGGTTGTCTATGCTTTCGAAAATATAGAGGGCCATAAAGATTTGTTTGTTTATTATTGGATACAGAAATCTGATAAAGAAAAAGATTATTTTGAAGATGAAAGGGGGAAAAAAAACCAAAATGTGATTGTGGTAATGACAAATAGAAGAAGTAGGAACATATATATTGAGAGGTGAGGCTAGTAGTAAAATAGATGATGGTGGTGGGTACATAAACCAGGGACTTTGCTGCCTTTCACTTTGCCATTTGATGTAAGCCTTTTGTAATGACATTAATTGAATGAATTGTAAGAGTAAAATGCAAAAATGCTATTTTCTTCTAGCTCCATGGATGGTTTCCAGAATTTGGAAAGATCTTAGAATCATGTGCTCGTTGTTTACTCGTTTTCATCCGAGTCGTTATCTTCTTCTTCCTCTTTTCTTCGTCTGCGACGGGTCCATGCTTTTGAAAAGCAAATCGGATTCTTTAGAGGTGGAAAAGAGGAACAAAAAATCAACTTGTGGGGAGGGAGATGGAGAGGGAAAATTCTTGGTTAACTCTTGTTCTCCCATTTATCCATGTTATGTCCATATTTTGAGTTGAGTATTAAGGTTCCATTAGATAACATTTTTATTTTTGGTTTTGTTTCACATTTTGAAAATGCTTTTGAAATAGAAATTTAGAGGCTACTGTTTAATTTTTTAAATTTAATTAGATTTTAAAAAAATCTTTAGTTTATAAGTTCATTTTTTTAAAGAAATATTATCAAATTTGATGTTAAATATGCAATCCAAACCAACCTTACATATTTGCAAAACTAACCAAACTTAATTTAATAGTTTTTGTTAGTTCAACAACTCGTGGGATGAAGATTTGAATTTTGATAAAAATATATGTTTTACCCAATAGAGCATATAGTTCAATGGCTTGTGGGGTGGAGATTTGAACTTCCGATTTTTGGATAAAAATATATGTTCTAACCAATAGAGCTGTGCTCTAGTTAACGCTTAATTTAATAATTTCGATGATTATTAGATAATATAATATTTTCATTAACTAAGGTGTAGGATTGGAAGTTAGAAACACGTATCAATGATACATTTCAAATAATTAAATTATTAATGTCAAGTTAGTAAAGCATCACATCAAATTGATAATAACTATAAGTGTATGTTTAACTAATAATTAATATACTTCACTTCATCAATAAAATATTATTCCTAATTTTGCAGTTTTTTAAGTTTAGCACTTGTGGCTTGAGAATTGAGAATTGAGAATTGAATATCTTATGGAATAAGACTTAAAAATAATTGAATAAAGTCAACAATATTTTGTTTTTAGTGATTAAGAAGAGTTAATGTTCAATCACATCATTCAAAAGGGACTGCTCAGATTAAGAAGTAGATATTATTAGGTTCAAATTGAGCACAAAAACAGAAGCAAAGCAAGCCCTGTTCTTTATTCTTGAGATAGAAAAGTTGCTTTTTCAGTTTTTCTTTTGTGTAAATAAACAAACTGAAAATAAAAGATCATTGCTTAGATTCACAACCATGCTGGGTTCTTCAGAGGAGTAACAACAGCCTTCACCTGCAAATAGTTTTGAAGGCTGTAAACTCCCTTCTCCCTCCCTATTCCGCTCATCTTATACCCGCCAAACGGTATTGCAGCGTCGAAGATGTCGAAGCAATTGACCCACACAGTTCCAGCTTTCAACGCTCGGGTTAGGGTGTTGGCCGTGTCTATGTTCTTAGTGAAAACTCCCGCAGCTAGACCGAAGCGACTTGAGTTTGCCCTTTGAATTACTTCATGGATGTCCCTGACATGACCAAAATTCAAGTTGGAAACTTAAAGAGAATGAATCGAATGACACACGACGACGACGTGTTCGGGGTGTTAGCAACTCACTTGAATTTCAAGATGGATTGTACAGGGCCAAAGATTTCATCCTTTGCTATTAACATATCGTCCTAATCAGAATATGTTCAACTGTCATTTCACATTCTTTAGAGTGGATAAGGAAACTTATGAAGACAATAGAATGATCACCTTAACATTTGAGAAAACTGTTGGCTGGATGAAGTATCCCTTAGAGCCAAGTCTATCACCTCCACATTCCAGACTAGCATTACTTTCAACGCCACATTTTATGTATCTTAGAACTTTTTCAAATTGCTCCGAGTCAATCTGGTAATAACCGTGACGTTGATGAGATTGTCGTTATCGTTAACATGAACAAGAGCCTCATGGATAGATGGGGAAGGAAAATACTTCAATGTAGAGAGAGTACCTGAGGACCCTGTTCAACACCCTTCTTGAAAGGGTCGCCAACTATGCGCCTTTGAGCACGTGCCTTTGATTTCTCGACAAATTCGTCATATACACGCTCGTGCACGTAAGTACGAGACCCAGCACAGCAACATTGCCCCTGAAGACGAACAAGGAACAACGTGTGTTCATGTCTTAGAAATCAAAGGCGAAATTGACTAGATACTAGATGGAAAAACCTGATTGTAAAAAAGAGCAAAATGAGCAAGCTCCACAGCCTTGTCGACATCTGCATCCTCACAAACGATGAAAGGTGATTTCCCTCCAAGTTCTAGCGTTACTGGCTTAAGATTGCTTTTCGCCGCCAATTCAAGCACAATTTTTCCTGTGTCTGTGGATCCTGTGAAAGCTAGCTGCAAACAGATCATTGTGGCGCCAAAAAGCCGAGCACAAACATGTAGATCAGTTCATGACAAATCATAAAACGTCCCAAATTTGAGTTTCAGACAAAGACATGGAACATATCAAGCAAAATGGTTTCAGGATTGTGCTCCATTGATCACCTTGTCTACATCCATATGGCTAGCAAGGGCAGCACCGGCCGTCGGACCATAGCCTGAAACAACATTCAGAACCCCTGGAGGAAGACCAGCCTATTCCATCGGTCGAGAGAGAGAGAACAAAGATTAGTCATCTATTAGATCGTTACATCGCAACATCGATTGACAGAACGATATCGGAGCAGACATAGCTTTGAAAACGCTACCTCGTGGAATAGCTTTGCCACATAAAGGGCAGTCAGAGGTGTTTGCTCTGCAGTCTTCAGGACAATGGCGTTGCCACAGGCTAGAGCAGGACCAACTTTCCAAGCAAACATAAGGAGAGGAAAGTTCCATGGAATTATCTGTCCTGCAACTCCAATTGGTTCATGTAATATTTGCACATGATGTTGCCCATCTGCTGGAACTGTCAAGCCATGGATTTTGTCTGCCCAGCCTGGATAGTTTGTGAAGAAACCAACAGGAAAATCAGTGAGAAACCTACAAAATAACAGCAGGATGATGACTGATATGGCACGATGCTGCGACGAACTAACCGGCGTAATAGTGAAACAGGCGAACAACTGTCGGTAATTCAGATTTGGCCGATTGTTCGTAAGGTTTCCCATTGTTCCATGTCTCCAATGCTGCAAGTTCAAGGCTATGTTTCTCAACCAAATCCGCAAACCGCAGTAATATCCTCGATCGTTCCTGAAAATCGACACGAAAAAGAACAGTTGATGTAGCAATTCAAATATAAGTAAAGAGGATAAAACAAGAGGAGTTGCAGCAGCCTGCAGGAAAGCATTACATAAGCACTCATTCTCGGCCATGGCCCCTCGTCAAAAGCCTTGCGAGCTGCCACTACAGCGCGGTTGATATCCTCGGCATCGCCCTCGGCAACATGAGCAATCACTTCCCCGGTCCGGGGGTCGTAGGTAGGAAACGTTTTCCCTATGATCAAAACATTTCAAAAGTTCAACCTTAGCTCCAGCCACCAGATGACTTTGAAAGGTAAGATTATGAAAGATTACACCAACTCCAGCACATGTTCATAAGAAAGCTAAACAGAAACAGAAAAAACAAAACAATTCCATTTGATGATGAAAAGTTCACCTGAAGCAGCATCCACAAACTGCCCATTAATCAGATGTTGAGTGTAACTTATCTGAACAGGAGGAGTGACAAGCTCCTCCTCTGCCACAGCAGATGTGCTGAATCTGTTTCCTCTTCCATGGAAGCTTGAAACCCTTCCTGAAAACCATACAATTTTCCTCAAAGTTTGATAACGACAGAAATAACAAAACAGAGGAACACATAGTAGAAAGAATTAGTGTCTATAAGCTTAATTTAAAAAAACAGAACATAAGAAACAAATTTTTTATCAAACAAGATGGAGTTCACTCATACAATTCTCAAAGCAAAACCATTAGAATTTGAAAGGAAATAGCCAGAAAGAGATACCAATGGTGAAAGTTTCTTTGAGATCATGAGACAAACAGTTAATATGCAGAAGAAGAAACTGACCTTGAGAAAGAAGAAGAGAAGAAAACCCATAACCAGAAGAAGAAGAGAGAGAGCGAGAGAGTAAAGAAGAGATTCCTCTGCGAGCAGCCATGGCCAGAAAACGAGACCCCTTCACAGTTCACACCCTTCACCACTCTTATCTAATCTCACACTGATTAAGTAGGTGGCAAAATTTGGCCACTAACGCCATTTTAGGCCAAGAATATACAAGTTTTAGGACCATAATTTAAACACCAAATGAAAATGGTTTGTTTCCAAATCACTTTCGCTTCTTTCCTTTTCTTTCCCCTCCAAAGATGGTGTGATTTGGACATGTACAAGCTACAACGTAGATGAGCCAACTGCTTACAAAGAAATTATTGTTTTGGTTCAATTACGCAATAATCACATTAATATTGCGCCACCCATTTAATCACAAATTTAGTAATACACATAAAAATTGAAAATTCAAAGTATTATACACAAAAGAAATGAAAGGGTTGTGTTTGTGCCGAGTGGAAAAGGCTGGTGAAAACAGAAGTGCAATTTTGAATCTGATATTTTAAAATGGGACAGAGAAGAAAAAGACGACGCCATTGAAATTGCTTGTTTGTTTCCTCCTCAAGTTGCCATCTGATTTCCACATTATCCGAAATTGTCAGAGTTGGGATTAAAAAAAAAATCGATGAACGGAGAGGAAAATTCTCCAAGTGTCGTAATATCTGAGAAATTGGATCCACTTGGATGACGAAGAACCTCCCTATATTCTTCCAAAGGTGCGGGTTTTCAGCTTTGTTTGAAATCGATGTTCGCAACTCGGCGTTAGATTTCGATCTTGATCCGATTTATTGGGTCTTTTTTCTAATATCATTTTCGTTTCTTGTCTTTTATATTCGTTTTTCTTTTCCTCTTTTTTTAATAAAGAGAAACACAATAATTATTTTTTGTTTGTTGTTCGTTTGATATTCATTTTGGTTCCCTCTTTTTAATAAATAGAAGCACAATAATTATTTTTTATTGAAAAAACATTATCGATAATTGTTCTTTAGAATTATCTTTTTTTAATTAAATATTTTTATGTTTTTACGTTATATTTACTTTTAATATTTGTCAGATATTTTTATTTATATTTTTTACCAGCATAAAAAAAAACAAATAAACTTGAAATTTTGAAAATATTTTAAAAAAATAGAAACAAAACAATAAATAGAAACAATACCATTTGAAAAAAAAAATTAAAAACAAAAAATGAAAATATCAACGAGTTAGCCTCACTTTCTAGTTTTTCAAACTACTGACTTCAACGACCTTAAAATCTTTGAAAAAATAGAGTACATTTTAATTCTGAATTTTCAATTCGGTCAAAATTCTAGAATTTCTTCTCTTAAAAAAAAATTATATATTTTCTTTTTGAATTCTTTTAAAAAAACAAGTGAGCTAGCGGAATTTATCTGATCGTTTTGGTTGTTTGCTTTCGCCCCATGTGAAATTGTCCTTTGAAAAAATAAAATGATAAAGAAAAGTATGAAATTAATTATTGGAAAAAGTGTAAATTCTTGAGATTGTCTCGACCACCAAAGTGGGGTAATAATTCCGATTGTCGTAATCCAACTCTAAATGCTGTCCTTCCATTCAAAATAACTCCAAAATTAACATAACACCAATAACTCCTTATTTTGGTTAATTCTCCTTACCATTCAAAAACCAATGCTTTAACATTTTTATTTTCCAATCAAAAGGTCGTTAGTTCGATTTCCAATCTCCACATGTTGTATTCGAAAAAAATGGTCAAGAGCTTAGATCAATAGCAAATGATATTCATTCATTCTCTTGAGGTCGGAAGTTCGAACCATGTACCTAAATTATTGTACTAAGAAAAATTTGTTATGGTCGATCATATGTAATTTAACTAATAAAGCGATACTCAAATATTTATATTCAATTTTCTCAAACAAGTATATTGGAAAATTAGAAAATTTGTCTTATAGTTATGCTGGCATTTAGTTTTTAACTCTGAATTATCTTTCTAAAAAAACTTTCAATCGGTTCTCTACTTTTTCATTTCCCCACCCGCCGCCTTCTTAACAAAAAGTTTCAATCTCTTTTAAAAATATTCATTGATTATAATTAATGTAATCAATTAAAGAATTAATTGAGAGAAACTTCGATCAAATATTTAAATTTCTTTAATAGAGTTGGTTGGGCGGATTAAATTTGAGGTAACAACACATATAACTAATTTAAATAGGCAATTTCAAAAAAATAGTCAAACAACTCTTAATTTTGAAGAACGGAGATATCTCCTCACTTAATAATCAAACTTGATGAACAAATACAGTGTGTTTTTGTATGTACCTCTAAATTATCAATCAAAGGAGAAATTCAAAGCATATACCTCGCATGACACCACAACAAAATTTTTTGTGACATTATTCTTTGTATTTGTGTTTGAAATTTATTTTGAGAGAAAAAAATAGAAAGAAAATTTGTATTTTAAAAGGATGAAATTTGTTTTTAGAGAAAAACGTATCTGAGTAACTCTTTAAACCAAATTAATATTACATTAAAAAATAGATAAATTGAAAAAGTTTTACTTACGTCACTCTCCCTCCTTAACCAATTGAACCAGTTTTATTTACATCACTCCCTCTCTTTAGCCAATTTCACTTGCTGTCATGTCTCCCTTGTCTTCTGTATATATGTGTACATATATTTTCAAATATATATTTAAAAGTGAGATAATGGTAGAATAAAATATGAAAGATAATGTAGTGAAAAATAATTTTTTTTTTAAATTTAGGAGAAAAAGTAATATTTTATTTTAAATATAGTAACTAAATAGTAAGGATAAAACGGTCAAAATCTAACCAATGAAATAGTTGAAAAAATACAGATGGATATTTTTAATAACAAAAAAATTATTTGGGCATTTTTAAAAGGGTGAGAAATACGAATCCTTAGTATAAATTCTCTTTCTTTCATAAATTCCATCCTTAGTTCTTTAATTTGTGGGCTTGTTTGAGAAAAGTCCAAATTTACCATCTTTTTTTGGAGCAGCCCAAATTTGCCATTGAGAGGGAATATTAACAAATTTGTCAATATTACCTCAAAAAAAGGAAAAAAAACAAATTTGTCAATAATTGTTAAATACTTTAGATATGTATTATATTTCATTACTTTATTCACATTTTTCTGTCCTATTTGCCACTAATTTTATTTTAAAATGGTTTCAATTTTTAGATTATTTCCTTATTGGATTTTGTTACCGTTACAAATTTTTATTTTAAATTTTACTATTTTCTCTCTCGCGTGTGCCAGTCCAGATCCTTTTCATAGGGAGAGAGAGACTATACTTTTCTAACTTTGGAAATAAAGGAAAGAGAGATTTAGTTTTGACTTAAAAAATATTTTTTATTTTTATTTTCAATAAATCTTGACATATTCTTTGAAAGGGTTTTATGTTTAAATTTAATTATTATTTTGGTACCTATATTGTTAACTTACTTTTAAAATGTTGAGTATTTTTACCGTTGGTTTATTTTAGTCATTTACTTTTAAAATGATAATTTTGATTCCTATACCTTTAAAAAAAAATACTAATTTATTCTCTATTTTTAAAATTTAACACAAATTTTATATACAAAGGAAATCCAAATTTATTGTACATTTAAGAAATTTAGTAAGTTAAGTGTCAAATTAAAATTTTTATGAAAAAATTGAAATAAAAATAAAAACAAAAAGGATCGCGTGGTCTATTTTAAAAAATAAAAGGACTAAAATAGACTTTCCATAGTAGAAGACCAAAATAAAGTTATAAGTTCAAGCAAAATTACATTCAATATCTCTTTTTCTTCTTCTTCTTTTTTTTAATATAAATACATTCAATATCTTTTATTTGTAAATCAATGGATGATTTATTTCAACAAAAATATATAATTGGTCCACGTCACTCCCATCCACAGGAATTCTTTTTTTTTTTTTTTTTTGAATACCCATCCACAGGAATTCTAACTCAAATATTAAACCCAAAAAAAGTATATAAAAAGAAACAACCTCGCTTTGTAACTTTTAATATCAGGAAAATATGGTACAGCACAGATTTACAATTTGAACAGATTTGAACAGACTTTTCTAAGTATCTATCAATATATTATCATGTTGTGTAATTACACTTACATTATTAGAATTAATGGTGGAGATTATGTTAAAAAACAAACAATTCTTTTTGTCTCATCTCCTGGTTTTGTGAAAAACAAGGAAGAAAATGGCTTACTTGTAACTCCCCCAACTATCCTCGATGGAAAGCAGAGAAATCTGGTTCATCTGGCTTCAATAACTTGGGCATTTTAAAGCTGGTGGCATCAGAGTCAAGCCCAGACAACTTCTGGACAATCCCTTTTCTGGTATTTGCTGCAAACTTTGAAGCCAACATTGTGACTCCAAGATGTTGGGCCTTGCTCCCACTCCCATTTTTGAAGCCAACATTGTGACTCAACTCATTATGAGTGTTATTGGAATTGGGGACTGAAACTGAATAGAGGAATTCGTTGTCCTAGCAGAAACTGAATAAGAAGACAGATACTTTGCAAAAGGACTTGCACGGCAAACAAGCACAAGAGAGAGATGTCTCTCAATTCGACGTCGAAGGTCCTAAGGTAGAGAGCGCAAGATCGATTTTTCGTCGACACCTCGAGTCGCAATCCATTTATATCGAACTAACAGGTAACTGTCGATGCCTCGTACATTCCTCTGTGTCTCATCAATGCACACTTCACTCTTCAAGTCTAGCTGATACAGATACAGATTGCAGATAACTCTTAAAGAACACAAATAAAGATGGTTACATTTTCATACCTCATCCACCACCACCCTTTTCTTTGTACTAAAAAGAAAAAACCTCTATGCAATTTTCATTTTCAGATGTCATACCTGCACTTGGTCAATGAGTGAGAAGAGAACCAACCCCGCTGAGCAAATCAAAAAGCTAAATAAAACTTCACCAATGTAAGTGCTTGTCGCTAAATTTTGTCCATATGCATTGCAGAAAAAGAAAATTAAAAAAAAAATCAGGAATAAAAAGTTCATATGTAGATGACTAATTTATGCATTCTTCTAAGTTAATGAAACTAATGTTTAGACAGAGACAAAGACCTATGCAGTATCAATTTAAGCATACATCAGTCTGAATAATATGGGTTTGTCACTTGTAAATTGTCAACAACACTCCGTTCAATTTGCACACAACTCAACTGACAACATTTAGGTGACAAGAAAAAATACCAAGTAGGTGATGACCATAGTTTGATGAACTTTCCTCTTATAGCTCTAACTTTTTCACTGATCCTAATGACCACCAGACTATTTCATGGTGGTTCTTCAGTAAACCTCATTGAACATCGATACAATTGAATGAATTAGTTTCAGTTTACAGATTAGGAAGGCAGAAAGAAAGATTTGCATGATGGAACACGTTAGAGGCAAACCAAAAAACGTACCTCGAACTCTTCAAACCCCACCAAAGGCAGTAGAAGTACTTGTCGAAAAATTTGGAATAAGCAACTTCATCAGTAAACGCATGAGCAAACAGGCGAGACACAAATACTTGTCATCATTTAGCGGGGCTGCTCCAAACTATCACAGTTGAGAAAAAGAGGTTGCAAGAAGGGGAACGAGTGGCATTCATCTCCTTTCTGCAGTCGATCTTCCAACACTCATCCTGGCGCTGAATTGATGCCACATACCATGCAGCTCCTATAACCTGCACTGACAAAATGAAACCATAGTAAGAAGTGAACTACAGAGGAGTGAAAAAGATTGAGAGAGTTTAGTTTTGGTGAAAGGGGAAGTACATGGCTAGCAAGCAAATAGAGGAGGAGATTATAAGCAGCACTAGCCCAAGCAGTTTTGACAATTGCTCCAGTGGACTTATTGATGAGGAAATATAACAAATAGGCGGGGGGGCATACTGAATTAGCACAATCAGAGCAAGAGTGTGGTTGTTACGACCTGCTGTTGGGTTTTTTAGTGCTGGAATTACGAACCAAATCACAATCTGCGGTAGTAAACATCATATTATATACATTTACATGTTTAGTTTTGAATTTACAACTTCATTGAGGGATAAGACAAGCATATGAACGAGGAAACTCTAAGCTCAACCGTGAGTGCGAGTTTCAGTATATCTGTACATGCCTATCACAAAGCTTCAGGCTAAACATCCGCAAATTTTGTTTTAATTTTGTAAACTCAAGTTACATTTTCGTACGCTCTAATGTAAAAATCTCCTAAAACTCTCTAATTTCCATAGTCTTACACAAAATCAGATGGGTCGATGCCCACAAATTTCGAAAGATTCAGCTCTAATGTTGTATTTCTCTAAAATCCCATCAGTTTTGTATTAGGTTATTAAAGCTTAAAGGAGTCTAAAGTCTAATTGGACGAATTGAAATTTTGGAGAAAAATCAATATTCCCATTCCTTTTTCCTATCAACCAAGCTTTATAACTTTGAATGTATATGATCAATTCTGTCCCGTCCCTGGCCCCGCCGACCTAATTACGCCTAATTTCCGGAAGACAAAGGTAAGAAGCCGGAAACATTAGCCAAACCCTGAAACCCTAATTCGAAGAATTCAAAATTCACCTGCGGCATGGGAAGCGCAACGGCATGGTCGATGACAGAATCCTTCTTGAGGTATCGCATAGCAATGGCCCTGGGGTCCATGACGAGCTCACGGAGACAGAATTCAAGGTTTCTGGTAGAATGGCAGCGAAATCCGGCGAGCCACAGCAAGTTTCGCGCACGACTTTATTTTTTCCCCCCTTCAGTTCCTCTCTCTGCGCTGCCCCAGTTCCGAAATCGCCATAAACATTGCGCGCCAAAATTAACTAACTTTTCATATTGAAATTCAATTCTTCCAAATATTCGGTAAAGAGTAGAATTGCAAAAATAGTACAATAAAAATATGATATTATTTTAAGATCTATAAAAATAATAATTTAAAATTTTACCTATGGAAATTCGAATATATCATTCTAGATAATTACTTTTTTCAACTTTGAACATGGCCGCTTTGCTTTTGATTTCACCCAAAATGTCTCGTAGTTAATTGTACGAAACCGAATCACACCGACTCCATAGTTTTGACTTACCTTTGAGAGGTGACCCCTTCCCTATTTATAGTCGAATAGCCCCCTAGGGTTCCACAGTCGGCTAACCCTAGATTTGGGATCCTGTAGGCCAGTAGGCAAGAGGTGGATTAACCCTAGGTTCTGGATAACCATTGGAGGGCAAAGGATGGGGTTCGGTACCGAGCAGGGGTCGGGACCGAGTCCTGCTCGGTTCGACCCACCACTCGTGGGTCGGCCCACTTGGTTTGTCTATATTGTAATCTTTAACCCATAATAATACCCATCGTCAATCTCTTTCCAAGCCAATGTAAGACTTTGTTTGCATTCACTTACAAACCCAACATTTAGTACAATAAATTGGGGTAGGGAGGTTTGAACTTCCAACTCAAGAGAAGAAATGTGTTATAATTGAGTCGTTATTGGCATTGTTTATGAAATTTGAACGTTAATTTTAATTTTGTAGCATAAAAAATTACTGAAATAATGAAAGTACGAAAGGGCTCTAGAGAAAAATGAAGGGTTAATACTATTAGATAAGAGATTAAGTTAACTTTTGGACCTACCTGTCCCCAAAATTGTACATTTTATGGTAACTTGGATTTCCATGATCAATAAAGATCCTTTACATATAAATATATTTTTATCTCTTAATGGATATTCCTAGCTTTTCGGTGATTTTAGTAGCAATTAAAAAAACAATTGCACATAAAATATAAATAGATAAGTATTTTGTAGATTAATTGATATGACATTTATTTCATATCAAAATTTTGAATCCGCGTTAGACGAAGGTTCAAACTTACGAATTTTTAATTTAATAATCTTTTTTATTGCTATTATAAATTTTTTCCTCTTATTCTAAAAAGTGTGATATGAAAGTATAAAACGATTTATTTGTTATATTTTTTTTGTTTTGGTTTCATTCTATACTTTTAAAACATCTAATTTTGATCTCTGTTTTTAAAGTGTTATCATTTTGGTTCTTTCATTTTCTCTTTTATCGATTATAATTTTAGCACGACACACTATACTTAATACATTTTTCAATATATAGTCAATAAATTTGAACCAAAAGAACTTTTCGTTGCCCATTGAATTTGTGTTAAAATTTTACAAACACACTAAAGTGGTCATTTTTAAAAGTACAAGAACTCAAAACTGACGTTTTGAAAGTAGAAAGACTAACACTAACAAAATTGAAAAGTACTTAAACTAAAAGATCGATTAAAACAAAACACGTACGCGTGCAATATAAAATGCGAAGAGTAATGATTTAAAATGATAAGACTTTTGAAGAATGAGCGGAGTATATTTATATATTGTAAGATACGAAATTGAATCAGAAGACGTAACAATCCTAGAGATATGTATACAAGGACATGACAAATTAAAGAGCATTTTGGGTTAGTGATCATCCCATTTGGGCAAGATTACAAATCTACCCACTTCAAATAAATCCCCACTTTCAAAAAACACAATCATCATCACAATATCTGAATCATATACAATATATGAATTCTATATTTTTCTATATTTTGTTCTTTCAACTCTACCTAAAATAATATTGTCCTCAACAAAAAATTTTCCATCATAGATATCTATATTTTGTTCTACCCTACTTCAAATTAGTATCATTAATTGATGTGCGATGTTGATAATTTGAATCCAAGTAGAGTAAAAAATTAAGGAAATAAATCAAAGTGCTGCGTCATGACTATCATAGGTTTTATTCGACTATAAATCAAGATGATGTCCAATCTAGAAATAGTTAAAAAGAGATTTCTTTTTCTCTATATTTTCTCCTCTAAACTCAAGTATCGTGACCCTCATAATATTGCTCTCTCACACAATTAAATTTCTATCTCTCGAATTTTAGTATGAAACTACTACTTGAACTTAAATCAAGCATATTTGACGATTAAGTTTCACCAATCTGAAGTACACGAGACTTTTGTCGCAAGCTATCATATAATATACACAAATATATATTACAATGATCAAAGCATCCATCATCATGTTTCGTTCAAAATTCAAGCAGCAATAATAGATCAGCACCATCATAAATTGACTCATTGTATAAAGTAGCCAAGGTAAATAAAAAATATTTAAAGGGAATGAGTTTAAATTACAAAATAGACACTTACCTCGAACTTAATTTTCTATGTGTATCTCCTTGGGCACTTGTCTCGCAAGCTTGGCAGGATTAACAACTTAAAATGTCAGCCATTGGCATCACAATGATGAATAAAGGAATAATAACACAAACTTTTCCAAGTCAGAGAATCAACTCAATTCTATTATCAAAGCATGTGGAACAAGATTTGGTCAAGCACACTTTTTTTTTTTTCTTGCCCACCATATTTTTTTTCTTCCTATATAAACCCCGAAAGGCCAGCCCATCAAAAAGCCAAAAAAGATTCCTCAGCTCAGAGCTGGAGAAACAGCCATGGATGCAAATGGGGTTGTTTCTTTTGCAGAGAATTTGGTGTTCAAGTGGCAGAAGGAGGAAGCCTTCAACAATGGCGGCTCTGCAGATCGCAATGGTTCATTGGGTTTGAGCTCTGATTTTGCACAAGATGAAGATCACACCATTAATGGTGATAGTCTTGATCATCCCAGAATTCCTGGTTGGTTTTCCGAGCACTGCCCACAATGGCCAGGTGGGTTATTACAGACCCGTTTGGTAACGGTCTCTTTCTCTAGTTTTTAATTTACTAAAAAAAATCTGTATTTCTAGGTTTCTTGTTTCCTTCTTTTTTAGAAACATTGAATATAAATTTTCAAAATAACACAAACAAATTTCTAGTTTCTTATTTTCAAATAAAAATATTATTTTATCATTTTTAGTTCCATGGGTGTTGGAGGATCATTCAATTCTTTTTCTTAATTATTAAAAAAGGTAACATAATAAGAAATGAAAACGTTGTCAAAACAGACACTTTTAAGTTACTTTATATACAAATTTTCTAGCTATAATTTCTTAAAATTTTCTTTAACAAATTGGAAGGTCTTTTTAAATTTTCTTCTTTAAGAAGTAAGTAATGTGTTGATTATTTAGTTGTAGGTCTCCTTAACCTGCAAAAATGACATAGAATAATATAGTGTTTGATCAAAACAATGAACGCTATGAATTATAATCAGTGTGTCACATTGATTAGTTTTTTTTTTTTCTTTTTCTCTTTCCTTTTTCTTTGAAGAAAGTTGTTTGCCATGTGAGTCTGGTGCAATCTAATTCCCAAAAAACCCTCTAGTTAACTTTTTTCTTTTTTCGCAATCTGATCATAGCACCAAGTTAAAACACATATTTGTTAAGTTCCAATCTTCACTTCCACATTATTACAAATTATTTTTTTTAGTATGTGACGTTAATATAAAGTAGTAAAAGAAACTTCATGATGACTACGTACCTTACGAATTAGTAATTTCTATGTGTTTTCCGATGTTAAATGTTGTAGGGTTAGACGGTTGTTCCGTGAGATTAGTCGAAGTACGTGTAAGCTAGCTCGAACACTCACAGATATAAAAAAATAATAATAATAAAAGTAGTAATGAAAGAAAGCAAAGCAATGAGCTTTTAGGTAAGAAAATTGAAACCTATTGTTGACAGCATGCATTGTAATCTAATAATATCATTAGGTACAATCTAAAAGCACAAAATTTTATAAGAGACATGTTTGAAAAGGTTGCCTCCCAACATTGATCATCCTTATTAGATCTTCTGTTTCAGACATCAAAGAAAGAAAGAAAAAAAAGAGAGAGAGAGAGAGAGAAACATTTTGATGATGAATATGTACTAATTAAAATGAACTCCACAATTCTACAGGTCAAGCACACTTCTTAAAGGTAGACAAAGTTCTGTTTCAAGGAAAGTCTGATTATCAATCCATGTTGGTTTTTCAGGTAACATATGATAAAATTTACCACAATGTCCTTTTAATCACAAAAGTCGTATGGTATCGATAAACATGTTGGTAAAGCATGAGCCAAAATGGGAAAATTGGATCAATCCAGCTTATATGGTTTTTATACTTTCAAAATATCTATTTTAGTCCCTATACTTTCGAAATGTATGTACGTTTTAGTTATTGTACTTTTATAGAGTCGTGTTTTATCTCATTTCTTTTAGTCACAATTTTAACATAACATTTACTAAATTTATTGAAATTTAAAGAGTTTCTGTAACATTTGTGTTAAAATTTTATAAATAGGAACCGAAATGAATCTATATGGACCAAATAAGACAATTCGAAAATACAAAGACTAAAATAAACATTTTGATAAACCATGAATCGTAAGAGAATGATCTCATTAATTCAAGTCGGGAAACTACTGACTTTTTAAGATCTGATTTCAAATCACCCAAAGAAAGGGAAAAGAAAAAGAAAAAAGGGCAATTAATTAGGTGATGCTTAATCCTAATTATAAATTAAATTTGTTGTTCAGTTTATATACTTTTAATTTGAATTAATTAAATAAATGCAGTCATCAGCATATGGAAAGGTATTTGTGTTGGATGGAGCACTCCAACTCACAGAGAAAGATGAATGTGCTTACCAAGAAATGATTACCCACCTTCCTCTTTGCTCTATTCCAAACCCCAAAAAGGTAATTTCACTCTCTAATTAAAATGTATTTTTAAGGAGGCAATTAATCAAACATACCATAAAATCATGAGGTGCTAACTGATAATCTGATCATCTCCATAAAGTTTTATTTCTTTCTTTTTTTAAAAAATATTTTAGCATATGGTTTCATATACATCATGTTATCTTATAATTGAGTTAAATGTACCAAACTTTGGATCAGTTTTCCAATTCCAAATCATGATTACTTGACCACTTTAATTTCTTATCTGACAGGAACAGCCATATATATCCATTTTAATTTCTTGTGTTTTTCTTATTTATTTTTATTTCTTCAGGTTTTGGTGATTGGGGGAGGAGATGGTGGCATCCTAAGGGAAATTTCTAGGCATTCTTCCATTCAGCAAATTGATATTTGTGAAATTGACACCATGCTTATTGATGTTAGTTCACATCACAATAATTTATGCCCTAATTATTTTTCTTCTCTTGAATTTAACTCGAATTTCTAATTAACTTCTGATTTTTAGTCGATGATATATGTCTTAAAAATCAATTGAACTATGTTCGAATTAACAAGATTGTCAAGAAAAACGCCATTTATTATTATATAAAGATAGTTAAACAAAACCCCATATCTAAAATCAACTTAAGAAAGAGATTTAGCAGCTACCCAATAGAGTATTAAGGGAAAACAAAGAAAAAAGGGCTACCCATGAAGGTAAATACCATTAATTTATGTAAAGTTTGTAACTTTTCTGTGACTTTCTTTTCAGGTGTACAAGAAGTTTTTTCCAGAAATTGCAGTTGGGTATAAAGATTCTAGAGTGAATCTTCATATAACAGATGGTTGGTTTGTCTTCCACCTCTTTTTTTTTTTTTTAACCCATAGGGTATTAAATTTATGTCGAGATTTCCATCGATATTTCCACATGTCCATAGATTCGATATCGATATAAAGGGTTGATCAATCTTATACTTTGATCCATCAACCTTTGAAAAGATAACGTCTTTACTATATTATTTTACCACCTAATATTTGTTTACCCAATACTTATCTTCATACCTATATATATGTACTTCGAATATATATCAGTATTCACGTTAACATGTTACTCCACTTGTTAAAAATCGCGTCGTCAATTTGTCAAGAAAAAAAAGGTAATAGAACAAAATAATTATCTAGAAGGGAAACAATTTTGGTTCCAGGGTTTAAATTTACTTTTTATGAGTTGTTTTCCAAGATTATTGACTCGACATTTCTATAAAATTGAGATATATATTTGGGTTTCTCGACAGGAGCTGCGTTTTTGAGTTGTGTTCCAGCAGGAACCTATGACGCAATCATAGTGGATGCATTTGATCCAATAAGTACATTCAGATCACAATTGAAATTTTTGGTTTTGTGTATATATATATATGTGTGTGTCTGTTTTTGATTTGTTTGGATGTGTTGTTGATTATGATAGAGCCAGATGATGAGATTGTGAGAAGCAGGTTGTTTGAGATGGTGGCCAAAGCACTTCGGGGTGGAGGAGTGCTTTGCATTCAAGCAGAAAGCATTTGGTTTCGTTCTCTTGACATTGAAAATTTGATCTCAAAATGCCACCAAGTCTTTAAAGGCTCAGTTCAATACGCTTGGACCATTGTTCCTGCTTATCCCAGGCATGAAATAATCTTCTTTGTCTAATAAATCTCTCCATAAAAAAAAAGGTTATGATCTAATTAGTCTAAACTCTATATATTTTTTTCGTTTTGTATGTCCTTTTTGGTACAACAAATTGGGATATGAGAATTTAAACTTCCGACCTCAAAAGAAGAAGTAGGTGTCAATTACTATTGAACTGTTTATATAATACTTATGTTTGACTTTCATCTAGTATGATTAATAAGTCAAAGACTCGTTAGACCAAAAATTCAAAGTTGAGGATCTAAATTCATGTATCAATTAGATTTACAAAATTCAAAGTTTACTTTGACCTAATAATCTGACTTTTTTTTTTAAGTTTAGAGATCTATTTGGCCCAACTCTAAAAATTCCGAGGATAAACCTTTTAACGAGATTCAAATATGACTTGAAAGATTAGATTTATAACCCATCTAAACTTTTAAGTTGAATGCACGGTAATTATATAATATGGTATCAAATTAGAAGATACTAGCTACATGTGTTTAACTTTAAACCATGTAACGTTATTTTCTCTCCGAAGATATTGATTCTTAGTTATTATTACTAATTTTCAAGCTCATATGTGAATAAAAAAATTAATTAAATTTAGTATGAAACAGAAGTGTTGACTTGTGAAAGTGGGTAGGGTTGACTAGCTTTTGAAGGTCAAAGGGAGGTTTTGTGTTTTCGAGGAAAACAAGAAAAGGAACTAATAAATTAATATAGTGTGTGTCTTTTTTGGCAGTGGGGTGATTGGTTTTTTGCTTTGTTCAACACAAGGAGCTGAAGAAGTAGTGGACTTCAAGAATCCAATCAATCCAATTGACCCAAATCAAAGTTTTGGAGTTGCAACAAAACCCTTGAAGTTTTACAACTCAGAGGCAAGCAACAACATTTCTCTTTCTATATTTTACTCTCATTATAATTAATTAAAGATGGCAAAAAGATGAAGTTCTGAGAAGTAAGTGTTTGAAAATATAATATACAATAATAGATGAATTAGTAGTGTAAGTTCTTCAAACATGAACGTATTTGATGTTCTTTCCTGTAGGTTAAAAGTAGATAAAATAAAGTAACAACAATTGAGGAACAAAGAGATATGAATAGAAAAACTTAACATTAGAGGATTTATACCGGTTCACTCCAATCTTGAGACTACGTCTAATCTTCAGCAAAAACAGGTCCTACCATGTTTAAGAAGATTACAGAAATAGAGATCTCACTCAAGATTATATCATCTGTCATGACTATCTTTCTTCTAACTACTCTAACAATGATTCTCTAGTTAGGACTACACAATTGAAACACTCTTGCTGAATCCATGAGATACACACTTGCCCTTTTCACAACGACTCCGAGTTAAAATTTATAGGTGACTGATTTTTTTTTTTTTTTTGGCAGGTTCACTCAGCAGCATTTTGCCTGCCATCATTTGCAAAGAAAGGGAAGGGGTATTTGAGAAAGAGCTGAGATTTGGTAGGAAATTGGCAAATTAAACTTAAAAAGTGGAATTAGGAGATCAGGGGATATGGAAACAATATTATTTGGATCAATATATTTGGAGATTTGTCCAGCATCAAATCTTTTTACTATGTGGTTTCCCATATTGTGTTACTAGCTAATATAAATGTCCTTTTGGGTTTGCCTTGAAGATCTTCAAAATCTTCAAAGGGTTTGCATTTTTCCCTGGCTTATTTTAGCTTCTCTCTGTCTCCCAAAGTTTGTTTCTAAGATCCGAATTTAATACTTCAACGTAAGTGGCATCTCAAGGTCTCAAACACTTACCACTGCATCATCCCTTGAAAAGACGATTTAGTGAGATTCTTATATATTAATGATATACTTTTATTTTTATAGTTCTCTATCATGGGGTCTAAAATACTTAAAATGATTGAATGTAAACTCAAGAAGGAGACAAATAAAACTCAAAGATCAATCCTTCGTTATGTTGAACAACGTAACATAAGATCCTTTTTCTTATCCCATCATTCTCATTACTCAGTTAGATACCTTAGACCATGGTGCACAACGCAGAGCTAGTGGACGATACCACTTAATGGACACCCATGCCCCTACATCGACAATGTAACGTAAGACATTTTTTCTTATCCCTTCATTCTCATTACTCAATTGATACCTTAGGTCATGGTGCACAGTGCAAAGCTAGTTGTCGATACCATTTAATGGACACTCGTGCCCGTACATCGAGCATGGGAGAGAGAGTGCGTTGTCGAGTTGAATTTGATGCGAGCTTGCTAATTCGACCATGATTACACGTAGTTGTTTCATCGCTAAAAGTCACAAAACGTCGTTAATACATGTTGGGGAGGGGATTTGAACTTACAACCTCTTGATTGGAGGTATATGTTAATTACCCTACTCACTTTGGCCTAAATAGTTTATTCATGTTTAAGAAGGTATCGAGGTCCTGTATTCGAATTCATGTATTATCATTGTCTCGCACAAGTGAAGGGAGTGTTAGATATCAAATATAAACGATTAAATTTAATATAAATGGTAGGTACCCTCCATTTGCTGGCCTAGAAAACTAAAATTCTATTTTGGTTTGAATTTGGTTCATTCTAGTTCATGTACTCTAAAAAATTTTTCATTTTAGTCTTTTACTTTTAAAGTGTATGTTTTAGTTTTTGTATTTATAAGAAGTGACCAATTAGGAACCTATTTACAAAATTTTAAGACAAGTTTTATTCACGTATGAAATCCTTTAATATAAATTTATGATTATATTTCAAGAAATATATTGAGTGAAATATCATTTTAAATTAGGATCAAAAGAATGAGATAAAAATAAAAATAAATCGACTAAAATAGTTACTTTTTAAAAGTATAACGATTAAAATAGATATTTCAAATGTATATTGGGCCAACTACTAAGACTAAAATGAACCAAAGATAATAATACTTAGACCATAATATTAATATACTTAATCTTAAAAGGAGATATTAAAAGTAAAATCATTGTTTGTTCAAAAAAAATAAAAATAATAAAATCATTGTTCAATCAGATTTAAAACGAGTCAGCGACTTGTCGTTCAGCTTCAACGAGCCTACGACGAATCGGAAGGTAGGTTGGGTTAGTCCAAGATCGGCCCAACTTTTATGGCCCACAATCTTCTCGGGCCAAGCTAAGCCCATCACCCGTTTCAAACTTCTTTATTACTGCCCTTCTATTGAATTGTGAAATAATTTTTTAAAAAAAAAGGAAAAAGAAAAAAAATCCCTATGTACTTTGATAGTTTTAATTTGAATTTTGGCCCGCATTTTATCTTTCAAATGTAAACTTATCATTTTAAATTTTATAAAATTAAAATAAAATAAACTATAATAAAAACAAAACAAAACAAAATAAAAAATCACACGACATGCTATCTTTGTAAAAATATAATGCTACTGTTTTATTATTATATAATTAAATAATCTTTTTAGAAGTATAAAAATTAAATTTTTTGACAAAAGTTTTATAGAAAAAACTAGCGTAATGGATAAATTTAATCTCAAATAGAATATTAGGAAGAAATACAAAATGGTTTTGATCAACAAGGGGAAGGAGTCGCCAAACATTGCACGTAAAGAATTTTATAAAAGTAAAACTCATGTTTTTGCCTTCAGTCAACAATTTTATGTCACAGTCACCAACTACTATATTATAAATTTATACATTTTTTTCCCTAAACTTAAATATTTCTTTTTTTAAGTTTGTCAATTTTAAAATATATTTGTTTAACTCTATATCATACTTTATATTTTTGCCACTATGACTAAATTACAATTTTCGTCTCTAAATTTTCTATTGAGTTTCTTAATTCTTTTAAAAAAGAACTATAATTGATTCATAATTGTTTAGAATTTGTCTATCTACCTTGGTATTTTAAAAATTTTATAATAGATTTGTGGACTTTTAATTTTGCGTCGGATAAGTATCTATTGTTAGTTACTTCCATCAATAGGTACTCCCAACGTGTCGCTGCTTGATCGGCGAAAAGGAGCGCACGCAGATCGGAAGATCCTTGTTGTTTTGGACTGGACAAGTACCCCAATTTATACCGCATTCATCTTTCAGCAAAGTTGATCACATTCTTTGTATTGTTTACTGTGTGTGGAGTCAATAAAAAAAACCTTAAAATTTTAAGTCAGGGTTGGATAACGATTTTGTTTTTTGTTTTTCTAAATTTATGCTTAGAAACATTACTTACATGTATGTGTTCATTTATTTTGTTATATAGTTTTTATAAACATTTTCAAAATCTATGCCAGATTTTGGAAGAAAAAATAGTTTTAAAAAAAGTAGCTTTGTTTTTTAAATTTGACTCATAATTCAAATATATTTTTAAAAAAGGTAAAAAACTTACCAATGAAATTGCACAAAAATAAATATAAAGGCTGACATTATGTTTTTATTGCCACTATCAGCATAGTTTAGCAGTAATGACACCTATTTTTTCTCTTGAGATCGAAGGTTCAATGTTCTCTACTCTCAATATAATTTGTTGTACTAAAAAAAATATTACATTTCTATTTGTCTATCAATTTCTTCATTCAATTAAAATCATCCATAACATCACATCAATATTATTTTAAGAATACTAAAAACTATATAACGAAAATATATCTTAACATAATTTATAAGATAAGACACCAATAATCTTACTTAAAGATGGAAGGTTCAATACTCTACCCACACCATATCCGTTGAACTAAAACAAAAATTTGAAAAGCGTAATTAAAATAACTAGTGTTCTTACAAAAAATGATCGGTAATCACAATAACTTCCCGAGAACACTCGTGGAATTAAACCTGCAAAAATAAATTAGCATTCTGACGGTCTTGTTAGTATCTGTGCTAGGTAATCAATAAGAAAAATGTAATAATCAGTTTTTTTTTTACCCCGCTCTCATTATACCAGTGGTATTTATAGATTGAGTTGTGGAAAACTGACCGTTGAGGAATTTGGCTCCTCATTTGAATTATACGGTTTCCACCCATATATTGCTTGTTGAGTGGGGGAGCGGTTGTACTTAGCTCTGCCATTCCTCAATCTCGTGTCCCTTGGAAATTATCGATTAAACAATTAGATTTAAAAAAATAAATTGGCAAATAAAATATTTCGATACATAAACCTGTGTGATGGTTTCATGCAGTGAATAATTTTTCTTACTTTCAAGATAAATTTTTTCGTTTGTACCTCATAAAAAGAACAGCAGGTTGATGGATCATTACACTGATTATTTAATAAAAGCAAGAACGTTAGAAATTAGGATGAGTAAAGTTATAAATCAACATAAAATGTTAAAAATAAAAATAAGGCAATGAATAATGATGTAAAAAGAAAAAGAATTAATAGGGGAGGAATTTGGATAAGAGCGGAACATTCGATAATCCCATCAAATCAAAAAGTGATGGGCCCCACTTTCTTCCTTTTAATGGATAAGGACCGAAGACCTAATTTCTCTCAAAATTCCATTTTTTTAATTTAAAACCATCCCCTCCCAATCCCATTCAATTCAATTCAATTATACATGTCCTATTAAATTAATTAATTTAAAATTAAAATGCTGTTTTCTTTTGTTTGGTTTCCCCCACGCGCTTTTGAAGCCGGGTCACGCACGATACCAGCACGGCCTCCATATTTCACGTGCTCCGTTGCCTCCCTCTTAAATTCTCAATTAATTACCCTAATTAACTCATTTCCTATCTATAATCCTTCTGATTAACATATATTAATTAAATACAGTGTCCCACCGAGACTACATAATTTTAATCTAGTCGTTATCATTTAAACTTAATTTTAATTTAATCTTTATAGTTTTCTTTTTGAAAAATTAATCTTTATACTAATTTAGTCCACTAGGTAGGTAATTAAAGATAAAATATCGACTCCTTAGAAAAAATGTTGAAATTAAATTCAACTTATAGGTAGTAAATTAAAATTTTTAAATCTATAGAAATGAAGTTTTGTAATTTAACTCAATAAATAATTTTGTATATTTAATTTTCAAGAATTTCATTTTTACTTTATTTTGCACCATAGAAGTATGATTTAAATTATATTTTGGTGGATGAACTTTTAAACTTATTTTTATATAATTATATATTTGAATTTTAAAAGTTCTCATTTTAATAGTTTATAGATTTATGTCATTTTGACGGTCAAACTTTTAAAATATATATTTTTGGTCAACTTTTAATAAAGTATTGTGCATTGTTTACTTATGGGATAATATAAATTCAAACATGTGTATTAGCCATTTATTGTTAAAAAGAAAAAAAAAAGTAACACGCCATTTATAAGTTAGCTGAGGTGGCTATTGAGGAGATGATTATTAAATGTAAAAAATAATAACAATGATTAAAATTGATAAATTAAAAATTTATAGACCAAAAAACGATGAATCAAAAAATTGAGTCACTGAAATAGAATTTAAAACCATTGAATATCTGTTAATTGAATATGAAACAATAGTTAAAAGTAATGGCTAAAAACTCACAAGATGGTGAGCGTGATACGAATACATGTGTTGTACTAAAAAATGATAATAATTAAAAATATTCAGATTTGGTAGGAAAGGATGACGTGGATGATTACGTTACCCCAAAAAGTGGGGTCCACGTGGCTGTCGTTGGTTGCGTGTAAAAGAGCGTACGAGATTAAGAGAGAAGTGCGGGGAAAAGGCATTCAAGATCCCCCTTTAGATTCTATCCTCATCCAATTCTTCATATTTTACACTTTCCATCTCCCTTTTCCCTTTATTTACATTTTTGCCACTCCCTCTCAATACAATATTTATATAATTTTTAAAGCTTTAATTAATAATATTGAGCCCCTAAATAACAGATTTTTGAATTTTAAAAAGTATCAAATAAATCGTTTGAAATTTTAATTTTATGTTTAGTAGGTCATTGACATATCCACGAGTCTTTTAAATTAATAGATATATTAGACATAAAAACCATAAACTTTCAATCTTATATCTAATAGATTTGTGAGTTTTTTAAAATGTCGAACGTGTTAATGACCTATTAGATACAATTTTAAATTTAAAGACCTATTTGATATGCAAAATTGAAAATTAAAAGTTCAGTAACTAAACTTGTAATGTTTGTTTTTTTAGTAGTACAATAATACTGTGGTGACTAAACTTGTAATTTTGAACTAATTGGTTGCAATTTCGTCATATGATTTGAGTTTAGATTTAAATGCCTATGATTTTAAAAAGTTATAGCTTTGTTTCAATAATTTGGTAGAGCTAACCCAAAAATCCACCCTAGTTTACAGCTTTTTTTTCACTAATCTTTAATTTAAACCCTAACATTACTAGCTAGTTAAGACGATAAATTAAATGAAGATACCAACTCATTAGTCAGCATGGGCAACGACATAAAAATCAAATTCAAACTTATAAAGCATAAGAACCAAATTGTTTCACTTTAAAATTTCAAATACTTCAAATTATTATATTAAATTTAATTGAATAATAAAACTAATACATCCTCAAAACTAAATTATAAAACTACATATAAACTTGTCCAACAAATCACACAAAATCCACCTAACAAACTACTCCTAATCAAGCAATATATATAATTGAAATTATCCAAACTCAAAATCACCTAAATCGAGTCACAAAATTAAAGCACATACAAAGAATATCCAACTAAGCCAATCAACAAAATTATATATAAATTCATTAACAAATTTAATTGTGCTAAAAGACAACCTAAAAATTCAGACATTCATGCATGTTTCAAGTCATACATTTGCAAAAATCGAGAATTGTTTGACTTTATTTCCTAACATGTGGAAATGGTGCACCCTTCTTGTTATATGTATTTAATTAGTTAACTTATTTCAAAGAAAATTGCCGTATATAATACTTCAGACTTCGTTAGACTTTCAATCTTCAGGCCGGCAAAATATTTTTAAATTTGTAAATAATTGCTTCAATTTTAATTATCTAAATATACGCATTCTAAAAACTAAAATTTAAATGATGGTTAACTAGAGGATCGATCGACATAAGTATTCTTGTTATTGAAACGAGTAGTTCGATTAGGAACATAGACATATCCCTCTGAAATTAAGATTCTATAAGATGTGACTAGTGAAATTAATCACCTTGAGCCAATCAATGAATAACACATGTCCCTGATATAATTAAAGAGTTCGTGGCCACTATTTATTATCCCTTGTTCAGCTTCATTTTCCACCAGCTCTAGTATACGGGCCAAATTAATATAAAAGGATGATTTGACAGACACTACATCGACGTTAGATTTATTTATTACAAGTACGATATCTAATCTCCTTCATCTTTCTTTAGTATTTTTTAATGTGTAGGTAGCAACACACATGTGAAGAAGGGGTTAGCTAGAGCAGCTTACCAACCACAAATCAACAACAAAAAACAACATTAAGTTTCTAGAGAAACAATAAAGAGAAATTTGAAATTTGTCATAAAAAGTGTTAAAGAAAGGCATCCGCTTGAGGAGACAAGTGAAAGTGAAGAAAGGGATAGTTTGGTAAAATGGAGTGGGATGCGCGTGGTCGAGCGGCCGCGTGCACCGTTTGTCGGCGCACTCCCAACTAAATTAAATTAAAATTAAATATGAAATTGGAGTGGACGCCTCGCCTGGACACAATTAATTGGCCCTCAAGTTACGTTTTTTTTCTTTTTTCCTTTTCCCGCTATTTTTAATTTAATGATTAATTATATTTTCTTTTTAACCAATTTACATGCATATTGTTGTTAAAAAAAAAAAAATTTGGTGTATGAATTTTTAAGACTATGTTTAATACTATCTAATAAATCTCTAAATTTTTTATTTTGTGTTTAATATTTATTTGACAGATCTCTATTGTTTAAAGATTTATTAGATATTTTTTAAAATTTTGAGGACAAATTAAATCCATAATCTTTAAAACGATGGAACTTAAAATTTAACTTAATATGTATATATACACACATATGGATTATATTTATTAATTTAATTGCTCTTCCTTACGCCAATTTATCAAAGTCTAAAAAATTTCTAAATTTGTAATTTTAGGATGAATTTTTAGATACACGAAGTTTTGCCTGTAATTGGATTGTATTTGTAATTATTGCTCTATCTGAAATATCTTATTTTTAGTGCGAAATATATATTTGTGATTACTACCATTAATTTCGTTTGTATCTAATTTTAATTAATTTCTATTATTACGTTGCCTCTGAATTTGAACATTCAGAATATATATATATATATATATATATATATATATATATATATATATATATTTTAATCTTCCCCTAAAAGTATTGAAATTCAGATAAATGGACAAAGATTAAAAAAAAAATGTAAGGTAAAATTGACTTTAGTTAGATGTCTATTTGGTAATTAAAGTTTTAAAAGACACTTTAGTTTTTTGAAGTTTGAAAAATAGTCCTAAATTATTCATAATATTATTTTACCATTAGTTGATTAATGAAAAGATGATATGACATTGATTATATTAGTTGACTTGACAAATTTAGGACATTGATTATATTAGTTGACTTGACAAATTTAGGATATTTTTTTCCGACTAGGGATGAGGTGACAATGCTCACCTTTTTATATTCTCATTCCTATCTTCTTCTCCCCTCTTTAGTGAACCTCGAGTCCTTGAGTTGCACAATCAAACATTTTCATTCTAATCATTCTTCTAGAACAAGAACAAGGAAAAATATAGAACATTGTTTCAACAAGAGACCAAATCTAGTCATTATTCCACGTCCCACTAGTCCTTCCTGGTAGATCTTTACGTTCTCAAGATTTGAAGATGACAACCGTTAAAGAAGAAACGATGATAAGGACGACTAGCGAGGTTCACTAGAGGATGAATGAAAAAGAGAGGAGAGAGGATAGAGAAATAGAACATTGCCACCTAATAGCATAATCATCCAAAATGCAATGGCGTAATATTATTCTAAAAGGAGAAAGTAAATCTTAATTTTAACGAAGACTTGATTTGAATAAAAAGAAGGCACAAATAATAAGAATCAAACAACATGTTTAACTTGTACTAAAAAATTATTTAACTTAACGTATCGAAACGTACAACAGGAATTATAAAATAAGGGTTAAAAGATATAGACAAAGATGGAAAAAAAGAAAAAGATTAGGTTAGGTAGGTCATGCTTGAACAGAACAGTTCAATAATATTTTCTCGGGAAACAAACAGGGGTCAAGGATAGACTCGGAAAGAAAAAATAAAAAAGAAAAAATAAATCCTACCTTCTCGAAAGATAACGTTGTTTATTGGAAAATTAATTAATTTAGAAAACGAAAAAGAAAATTCAAACTTTATTGGAAAAATTAAAAGGGTCACGTTTCGGTCCTTTTCCATCTCGTTGATTTCCCCTTTTCCCCGGCAACTTCCTTCTTCTTTCTTTTAAATGGGAATGCATTTTCACACAATTTTTGACTGCTTTCTCTCTCTCTCTTTTTTTTTTTTCTCTTTCTAATAATGTTTCCTTAAACTTGGATATATCTTTCAATATTATTCATATATATATTGAAAACCAAATAAGTACGATTTTGGTGTATACACTGGTTGAGAAATTAGAGTCGGTTTGGTTTGAAATTAGGATTCTGTTTTTATATCGTCAGTATTTTCAGATTTATAATTTAAAATTTTTAAGACGTATAATTATATTAAAAGAATTAAAACTTTGATAAATATATTACTTCATATTATAAATTTATTTAAATTTTTTTTAGTACAACTCATTTTATGTGTGTTAAAATAATTATATAATCTTGTAAAATAATAATTATACAAAATTTATTAAAAAATGTTAATAAATAAATTAATATAAATTTAGATTAAACTAAATATTTAATTTGTAACTACTTCTAATTTACAAATATATTATAAAACACCATAATTTTTCAATTTGAGATTCAATTACCAAATCCACGTCCAAACACATCTCTGAAAACGCTACAAACAAATAATACAATTATGATTTTCATTGAACCTCTAATTTTCAAATTTATGTTTTTTGATTGACAACCAAATGCACCGGTAACCTTTTTTTTAGATGTTATAGGTTAAAGTCCTATATCTTATTTTGTAATTAGACTAAACTACAAAATGAATAAGCATATAAATTTTGCTATTTGTTTCAAAAGTAACAATACTACCATTCACACGTTTCGATAATATCTTTTGAACAAATATCTCTTAATATTTTGAACGAAAAGTTGAGTAGCAAAATTTAGGACGACATGGCAATTGACGTAGAAGCTTACCTATGGTCGATTGTGGATCCGTCATTATTTCTACTTGTTCATTTTTTTTTACCATCATTAAAGGTCAAGCTTCCACATTAATTGTTATGTCGTTTCAAATTCTATTACGTCAATTTTCTATTGAAAATATTAATGAATTTTTGTTCCAACTGTGTTTTTGAAACATTTGTGAAAGGTTAAAGATACCATTTAAACTTTTGAAAGTATAGATTTTTTTTAAAAAATAAATAGCAAAGTTCACCGATATTTTTGTAATTTAGCCTTTGAATTATGATACTGAATATGAGGGGAAGTTTTATATTTTGATTCATATAATTTATATATTACATTTTTTTCTTGAATTCTACGTAACATAATATTTTAGTATCTATTATTATTGTTATTTTTAGACTATTTAATGTGATCTTGAAAAAATATTTTGTTGAGTTACTTGATGATAGAAGTGTAAGAATTATAATGAGTCTTGTGATCCTGTAAATATTTCTAGAAAAATCTATTCATTATTTTTAAGTATTTTTATTACTTTTAGAAGTGTGATAAATTTACTAAAAAAATACTTTTGTTTTGAAACAACTTAAAAAAGACTTTTAACTGTGGTGATAACTGAAAATGATGAAAAACGCATTCTTAGAGTATAATTAATTTTGATTAATATTTGAAAAATACGGTCCGTGCCCTTTTCCATTATTTTTTAAGTAATTTATTATGTGGTTTATTTACTCTTTTAATACAATAAATTGGGTATGAGGATTCGGCGTGTTATGTTATTTATTATTTATTACTCAAGCATTTTAGAAAAATATTAAAAATAAGTTATTTATGTTTAGGTAAAATATTGATATTTTCAAGTCGATTCATCTTACACAGTTTCCATGCTCCATATCTTGATTCATCTTACTCAAGCATTCCTGTATTATATTATTATTATTATTATTATTACTATTTTGGACCTGATTTTAAAGTTTGATAATTACTTCAAACCAAATAATCACGGTTTTAGATTGAAAATCTTTTCTTATTTTTCAAAATAATTTCGCAAAATGCTGTGTAGCTGTTAAAATTTAAAATAATAGTTTATTGGTTGATTTTTATTAGATAATCAATTAAATTTTGAAAAAATAATTTCACTCAGCTGATTATTTTAAAAATGGTTATATTAGTCCAACATAAACTATTAATTATTCAGTGCTTCATTTGGATATTGATTGTGAAATTGCGTTGCTGCATGTTTTTAGTTGTAAGAATTTGAAATCTTCAACATTGTACTCGAAAAGATATATCTTAACGAATTGAGATATGATATTGGTACCATTAGATTATGCTCTTAGTTTAAACCATAATTGTTTTTAATAAAGATAATAAGAATCAACCTAATCCATATATATATATATATATATATATATATAAAATCAACTGAAATTTCACTCTTAATTTAAACCCATACTTTCTTATTTCTTCAAGTATACATCTAGGGAGGGAGGATTTAAAATTCAACACATTAAAAAAAAAAAGTTTTGGATAAAACAACAAGAATCAACCTAATCTAATAAATAGATAAAATATATATTAATTCGACAATCGTATTAGTAGCTTCAACTGCAAGAAAAGTAACTCATGTCACATACACTGAGATATGCTTGAATTGACAATCAAATTCAATATTATATAAATGAATTGAATAATATTTTTACGTAATTAGATCGACACACGAGTCGAACAAACATACATCTAAACAATTTGATTATATCTAAAATATCTATTCAAAGTAATCAAGATCATATCTCGATAATTTAGAGCGTAGATTTGAACGTGGGACTATTTATTTAAGATTAGGAGTAATAATGAAAATAGAAAAAGGGAAGTATAGTAATTAAAATAGAAAGGGAGGGGGAAAATGATGGAGATAATTGAGAAAAACAAATAACGAAAGGAGCAGTCCATAACGTACGACCAAACCATGGTTGTAATCCAACTGTCGTTTCTCTCTCTTCCTTTTTTTTTTGTTTCTCTCTCCTTTTTGACTTTATGGGTCTAAATCTCAATCCTGTTGTAAAGGGAAGGGGAGCTTCCTTCGTTGAACAAACCAACACAATTTGACAAAATCCCCCAAACGGAACTCTCTTCTCCTTCGCTTCTCCATTTTCCCCATTAATTCCCCTTTATCCAATTTCTCTCCCCCCATTTCCATTTAATTCCATTTTCTTACCCATAAAATCTCCTCTCCAACTTTCCAACCTAATCCCCCTTCTCAATCTCACTTTTTATACTCACCCTCTTCCTTTCTTCTCTCTGTCTCTGTAATGGCGCCTCCTCTGCCTCTGTTTTCCTTCCATGGAAGCATCGCAAAATAGGATCCCAGTTTGTGTTTTCTTCTCTTACTCCCTTTATTTGCCCCAGTGACGAATACCCTTTTCGTTTTTCTTCAAACGGCTCCTGATTTTCTCTTTAACTTGTTTTCCACGCTCTCTCTTCCCCCACAGGAATTTCAGGGCATTTTAAGAAGAATCGCCTAAGGTTTATTCGGGATTCTCCGTTCTGATTTCAGGTAACTTTGCTTGTTGTCTCTTCTTTGAACTGTTGGGATTGTTTTTGTTTGTTTGTTTTGGGCTCGCTGAAGGGGCTGTGGATTGCCTCTCTGTTTTTCCTTTTTTTCTCTTTTGTTGTTATTTTCCCAGTAAACAAACAGATGGGTTGTGGATGGATGGATGGATGATCTGGAAATCCAAGAATTGGGATTTGTTTATTGTTTCCTTTTTCTTTTAGTTAAAAGGTGAACTGCAATAATTATACACTATCTTTTGAGTGAGGATTTCAGTAACTTGAAGATAAGGATAAGTGCATAACCATTTGTCATTTGTCCTTATCTTGTGTTTGAATTTTAAATTCATGTTGTCGGTATTGTTTCATTAAAAAGTTGATCTAATAACGACCGAAACTTTTCTCTCTTGTTTTTTTTTTCCTTCTGGAAGAAGGGAAAAAAAAAGTTGAAGAAGAAGAAGGTTTTCTTGCACTTCAATTGTCCTGCCCTTTTTAAGATTTTGAATCTTACTGTTGGTTTGAGATTAGCCCTTCAAATATCAGGATGATTACCTTAATCTCTTCTGTTTAGTTGACTTGTTTAGAAGATAAGTATATTGGAATTTGGAAGCCAATGGCTATTAAGTCGTTGATTTATTGCTAAAACTTGATTGAGAAATATTATATACACTAATCTTCAAACTTGTCTCTGTGGTTATGGGTTGTTATCGAAGACTTCTTTGTTTTCTGTATTATTATAAAAGAAAAAACAAGAGACAAGGGTTAAGATTTTCCTACATTTTTATTTTGCCTTCAGGTTCTTGCACAGCCGGAAAGGAGTTTTCTGTTTGTAGCATAGATCGATAATCGATAGCTAGGAACAAGCAGATCATTGACTGTCATGCTGTCAAGTTCTTGCTTGAGTTTGTTAGAGTTATCATCAGTGGATATGCTGGATTTTCCCCATACACCGAGAACTGTTCCGCGGGTGATGACTGCTTCGGGAATATTTTCTGATAAGGAAAAAGATTTAGAAGTTTCCTCATCGAGATCCCGTGGGAGAAAAATAATAGTGGCAAATTTCCTTCCTCTCCATGCTAAAAAGGATCCGGATTCTGGGAAATGGGTCTTCAGTTTTGATGAGGATTCGCTTCTTCTTCAACTTAAGGATGGCTTCTCCTCTGATGTAGATGTTATATATGTTGGATCGTTAAAGGTTGATGTCGATGTCCGAGAACAAGATGAGGTTTCTCAAAGACTGTTGGAGGAGTTCAACTGTGCACCGACTTTCATTCCTCCGCAGCTTCAGAAACAGTTCTATCATGGATTCTGCAAACAACATTTGTGGCCGATTTTTCACTACATGATGCCAATTTCCCCTTACCACGGTACACGGTTTGATCGGCGTCTTTGGCAGGCGTATCTTTCTGCCAACAAAAGGTTTGCAGATAAAGTTATGGAGGTAATCAATCTGGAAGAAGATTATGTATGGATTCATGACTACCACCTTATGGTTCTCCCTACTTTTTTGAGAAAACGTTACAGTCGAATTAAGCTTGGATTCTTCCTTCATAGCTTGTTTCCCTCATCAGAAATCTACCGAACTCTGCCCGTCAGAGACGAGATTTTGAAGGCATTACTAAATGCAGACCTAATTGGTTTCCATACATTCGATTATGCTCGCCATTTTCTGTCTTGCTGTAGTAGACTGCTTGGTCTGGAGTATGAATCCAAACGAGGCTATCTCACGCTCGAGTATTTTGGCCGTACGATATACATCAAGATTTTGCCTGTTGGAGTTCATATGGGTCGACTTGAATCTGCATTAAATCAACCCCAAACTTCAATCAAGGCCAAGGAAATCAAAGAAGATCTCCAAGGAAAGAAGGTTATTCTTGGTGTTGATGACATGGACATATTTAAAGGTATTGGTCTTAAGTTATTAGCTATGGAACAGCTCCTGAACCAGCATCCCGAGTTACGGGGCAATCTTGTCCTGGTGCAAATTCTAAATCCAGCACGGAGCAATGGGAACGACGTTCAGGAAGCGAAAAGGGAAACTTATGAGATAACCAAAAGAATCAATAAGGCCTTCGGTTTTCCGGGATATGAACCTGTAATCTTGATTGATCATCCTATTCCTCCTGATGAGAAGATTGCGTATTATGTACTAGCAGAGTGCTGCATTGTAAATGCTCTCAGGGATGGTATGAACTTAGTTCCATATGAGTACATTGTTTGCCGACAGGGAACTTCACAAATGGATGAAGTTTTGGAAGTCTCCCCAAGTTCTCCTCGTACCAGCACGCTTGTCGTGTCGGAATTTATAGGTTGTTCGCCATCTCTAAGTGGTGCGATCAGGGTGAACCCATGGGATTTTGATGCTGTAGCTGATGCACTTTATGTGGCTGTCACTATGCCTGCTTTAGAGAAGCAACTGAGGCACGAAAAGCACTACCGATACGTTAGCTCTCATGATGTCGCTTACTGGGCTCGCAGTTTCTCGCAAGATTTGGAGCGAGCATGCCGAGAACACTACAGTAAACGCTGCTGGGGCATTGGTTTTGGTTTAAGCTTCAGAATTTTGTCACTTTCTCCAAGTTTCAGGAAGCTTTCCATTGAACATATTGGCTCTGCATATCGAAGCGCTTCTAGGAGGGCGATTTTTTTGGATTACGATGGGACCGTGGTTTCCCAAGCTTCGTTGGTCAAATCCCCGTCTCCTGAAGTCATTTCCATCCTGAACAATCTTTGCATGGATTCAAAGAATACTGTGTTTATAGTCAGTGGTAGGGGGAAGGATTCTCTTGGTCCATGGTTCGATTCGTGTAAGAATCTTGGTATCGCTGCTGAACACGGATACTACTTGAGGTAAGGAAGTTACTAATCGATTTCCCAGTCGTATAATCTATGTCCTCCGTGTCGATTCTTATATCATGTCTTGATGTATTTATAGGTGGAATAGGGACTCTGATTGGGAAGTTAGTCCATTAGCTGAAAACTTTGGTTGGAAAAGAATAGCAGAACCTGTGATGAAACTATATACTGAGGCAACCGATGGCTCATACATAGAGACCAAGGACAGTGCCTTGGTATGGCACCATCAAGATGCCGATCCTTATTTCGGTTCGTGCCAGGCCATGGAACTTCTGGATCACCTTGAAAACGTTCTTGCCAATGAACCTGTAGTTGCCAAAAGAGGCCAGCAGATCGTTGAAGTAAAACCACAGGTATTTACAGCTTCTACTCACTCCTAACTCAGCTTTCCGTTTCGGTTTTCATGGAGGCAAGTAATCGTTTTATGCTATTGTTGCAGGGTGTGACTAAAGGATTAGTTGCTGAAAGAGTTCTTGACACAATGATCAGCTCTGAGAAAGCACCCGACTTTGTGATGTGCATTGGAGACGATCGATCCGACGAAGACATGTTCGAGAGCATATTGAGTAGAAGCTATAGCTCATCTCTTGTTACTCCTCCCAAAATATTTGCCTGCACCGTGGGGCAAAAGCCTAGCAAAGCCAAATACTATTTAGACGATACCGCTGATGTTTTGACCTTGCTTCAAAGCCTGGCCACCCCTTCTAACCGTAAATCGAGGTCGAGTTTTGAAACTCGTGTTTTGTTCGAGGATGATGTTTGATGCTGAAGATTCCATCTCTTGTTGCACTTACATTGAGCCAGAGTTCTTGAGATGGGAATGCTTGTTACTTTCGATTCTCTTTTTCCATCCTTCACAGATCAGACCGGAGATCGATCCTCCACGGAGTCGGGATCATCTCTTTCATTTGAGATCACCCGATTCTTTGCCACTGTCACGGTGCCAATGGATTCAGATTCAGGAAGATGACTGGAGTGAGTTGGTTTGGTGGTGTAAATAACTGCGCATTCACGACACGCGTTCTTCGCTTCTCCCCGATCCGGGAAGTAGCAGAACAAGATCAACTGGAACCTAGGAACGGTATAAAGTTGTTTTCCCTTTCCTTTTCTTTTTTTTCTTTTTTTTTTTTTTGACAGATATATAGTGAACAAGTTTCAGATACAAATTACAATTAGCCATAGGTTTGTACAATTGAACTGGTCTAGTTCCTACAGGATAACCATTCTTTTTATAAAAATGTTCATGTTCATGTTCTTAGAAATGTTTTCACTACGTGACAACCATTCTTATTCAGAATGCAACTGGAGAACTAAATAAGAAAATTTTGTTTAAACAATTTGTAGTCATTGAATCCCTCTTGAATTCTCTCCATTTCCCTCCGTCTTCCTCTCGAGAGTGGAGAACCCGTGCCTTCCAATGCTCTGTGACATCTCGATCTTCTTTTCACTGCAATTGCACGATGATCATTGGCTTCTTCTTCTGTTCCTGCTTTTCGACGCATGAGGAATTCCATCGCCATTGATAATTCCCCCCTTAGAGACCCTCAGAAACCGAATCAAGTGCGTTTTCTGGTTTTCATTGCAGTTTTCTAGGGCATTGCGATTCGAATCATTCTCTTTCTCGTTACAGAGCGTCGTCTTCTTCTCGTTGTACGATCATACATCCTTCGATACACCTTATACGGTTCTAGGTTTCCATTTCTCCCTACGGATCAGAGGTATGAACATGTGCTGCGGTATTGCATTGGATATTGCATTGTTCGATTGAATTTCTAAACCGGATTGACGAGTCTTGATTTCTATCTTATTTGGTTGGAATTGTGAACAGATGTTTGCAGTGATGACGAGCTATGCAGATTCCATGAAAGCATTACTTTCAAGAATCAAAATCATTCACAAACACTCCAATGCAATGCGTATGTTGAGCAATTTCCTTCGTAGTTAAGTTCATTATTGAGTTTGTGAAAATTAATTTGATGAAAATGAAGAGAAAATTAAAATGTGTGTTAAGACTTAAGAAGAGAATGGTAATGATTTGTTTGTTGACGCTGTTGCTTCAATCCAACACAAGGCCTGCCTGTGGAGCCTCTAATCAAACTCATAAGTTGGTGTGATTCTTTGCTTTCATATCACTTTCTCTGCTCACCTTTGTTTTCAACTCACTAATGTTTTGCTTTCCCATTTTTACTCAAGTTTCTAACCTGTTTAGTTAACTATTTTTTTAGTATAGTACTGTCAGGACAGAACTATGTTCGTGTTGGTAGAAGTTGTTTTAGTCTACGATGACCTGATATGTTTTAGGAATAATTAAAGTTATTTTTCCCTTAAAAGTCACCCATTTGTAAAACATGGATCAATGAGCTTAAAATTTTACAAATCAAGTTGCAACGACGTGTTTGCCAATGTTCTTGTTTCTTGATTGAAAAGCATAATTGCCTTTGGTAATGGTTTTTGTTTCTTTGTTCTTTCTTTTAGAAAAAAGGAAATAGAAATATGTTTGATAATTTTTTTTTCTCTAAAATTGTAATTTAAAAAAGTAGGTAAAAAGGTTTTGCGGGAACTCCATCCTTTTGAAGATTTTACTTTAATTAAATGTTCGTGTTTCTCAAAAAATTTTAAAATGAACTTCTCTTTGTTGTTCGACACCAGACGTTGTAGAATCAAGTGGCTGTTCCGTGAGATTCACTAAGGTACACATAAATTGGTCCAAACACTCACGGATATATTAAAAAAAAGTTGAAATTAGAATTGAGAAATAGAAAATGTTACTAAACATGTTTAATTTTTTTTTTAAATTGTATAAAATAGTTGGTCGGCAGGATAGCCATTCAATTTGAGAAAATAAATCCATTGGGTAAGATTTTTCCTTCCAATTTTGTTTAGAAATGCTTTTCAAGTTAGGTTTTTTTTTTCCTTTTTAATTTTTTTGTGTACATATGATAGTTAGCTCATAGTTGCCTTTATAGCCTGAAAAGGAATAAAATCCAGTTATAGCATTTGTAGCATTTATGGCATTTATATTTGATACGCATTTTTATTTTTGTTAATTTAAAATGACAAGTTTCTTCATTATTTTTTTTCCAACATTAAGGATTCAAATGTCATTTTATTCATGTAATTCAAACTAAATAGTTGGATTTAAAAATAAAAAATAAAAAATATTCATTAGAGCTGGTAACTATTTTTGTTCCTTCTTTCTGTTTTTTAGAAAGTTTTCAAAATTATGTAAAAGAATTTTAAATAAAAAAAATCAAGTTTTTTAGGGCTCGTTTGGTAATGTTCTCGTTTTCTGTTTTTCGTTTCATGTTTCATGTTTCGAACTTTTTTATAGAACTAGAAACATGAATATATTTGGTAACCCTTATGTTTCATATTTCTTGAAAAAATGAAATATAAACAAAATATCTTTGATAACTATTTCTTATTTTTTGTTACTATTTTTACTTCTTTTAGTACAATAACTTGTGGGGATGAGGACTCAAACCATGCATTCTTGATCAGAAATATACGTGTTTACTCAAATTAGTTTATTTTTATTTTGAGTTAAAATAAAATTTAGTAGATATAACATATACTCGAAGAAGCTCATTCATTAAAAATAATATAATTTACGATATAAATTTCTTTGATATAAATTCTAAATTATTAACTTTAAATGAATAATACTTTTTAAAATATTTTTAATTTTAAAAAAAAATTATTTCATTAAAAAAATAGAAAGTATAAAAATAATAAAATATAAAACAACCAAAAAATGTAAAATATAAAATAACAGAAAATGTAAAAACATAGAAAATAAAAAATAAAAAAGTAAAAATATATATAAAATGTAAAAAAACTGAAGAAAAGTATAAAATATAAAAACATTTAAACATATTAGAAAAGAAATAATGTCTTGTTATTCACGAGGTTCGAACAATAGACCAAGGAGCTAGTAAGGACTTACCGGCACCTGCATAAACTATTATAATTTTATTGCACAATATTTTATTATTTAATCGACCGAAAGACTGAAACGGGAAAAATGAAATTATTTTTTATAATTTCTAAAATTAACATTTTTTTAAAAACGTTTTTTAAAATTTAGAAACTAGAAATAGAATGGTTTATCAAAGTACATGTCTCTTTAAAAAAATAGAAATAAAAGACAAGAAACATATGCGTTTAACAAATGAGCCATTCCTTTTTTTTTTTCTATTTCTAATTTTTCTCAAAATGTAAATAAAAATATTTATTTTGTCACTCTTAACTTATAAAATACATAATTAATATATTAAAAAGTAAATATTAATTTTAGAAAACTAAAAACGACAAATTGTTACCAAATGCATAGAGAAACAGAAAGAGAGAGAGAGAGAGAAAAAAAAACAAAGAATGTTACCAAAGGCCGAACCGGCTTTTAATGTTCTGATTCTGAAAACTAAAATAATTTATACAAAGTTTTTAAAAAAATCTGTAGAAATATACAACAAAACGTCTTGTCGTCCAAAATATTTAATACACGCCAGCAAACAGTCTCTCTCAAGGACGATACGTCGTCATCCTCTGCAAGTGCAAAGTGGATGACGACACGTCGGCCGTATTTAAAATGCTCTTCACATAATCACCGTTGATCTCGAAAATGGGACCCACATTAATTTGGCGGTAGTTCACAACGGAGCTCGGGTCCCACCAGTCGCACCCGCTTAGCCTGCTCCCGAAGCAGCAGATTATAATCCTCGCTTCCCTCCAAACAACAGCTCGAACGTCAGTGGATAAACTCGAACGACCGGTAACTCCCGGTTGGGATTTGCGTCGTCTTTCGTTAAAAATTTGTTCATCCACCGGAAGTTTCCGGTGACGAGTCATAGCTGGTTTCAGTTCTTCTATTTGTTTGTGGTGTATAAAACTGTAAATGATACCCTCCCGGACCCGGAGGCGGAGATCCCACGGCCGTAGAATTCCGATGATGACCCGTACCGATGCAGAGGAGCCGCCTTGTGAAGCAGATAAAACCAATGCTCTCTTGCCGACCACCAGCTGCGGCTGCTTCCGTGTTTCGTGCTTCGGATCTCGCCGTCCGGCCGCCGCCGGGCCGTCCTGGTGGGAGCGGATTCGGGCGTCGCAGGTTCACGGCGAGGGGCGGTGGTGGACGCGAGGCGTCAGAGTTCTCTTGAAGCTCCGTGAGTGGTCGGAGATTGTCGCTGGGCCGAGATGGAAGACTTTCATCCGCCGATTTAATCGCAATCGGAGTTCTGGTGCTACTAGGCCTGGGAAATTCCAGTACGATCCGTTGAGTTACGCCATGAATTTCGACGAGGGTTCGAGGGAGATTGGGGAATTGGACGACGACATCGATGACTTCAATGGCTTCCGGAATTTCTCCTCTCGGTACGCTTCGATTCCGGCGCCGATGAAGTCCGGAGGAGCGGCGGTCTTTGGCAAGGATGTTTCGATTTCAACCGTCGTGTAAAGGTGTGCTGTGTCTACTAACATGCGCCTTCTTTTTCTGCTGTTACTGTCCACACATTGGCCGGGAAGGTAAACCGCCTGACATCAACGGCGGCGCCACCCCCACTAGATTTTCCAAGTAAATACATGTTCGAGTTAATTTTGGGATTTTCTTTTTCCTTCTTCTAATGGGATCGGTTGTGCATAAGGACGAGGACCAATGTACAATACAATTAGAGGGGTTTTTTTTAATTATTCTTTGATATTAAATTATATCCTTCCTAGTAGGGTATATAATAATATTGATTAGGGGTTTGCCTGTTTAAAGTGGGGTAATAAAAAGGCCATACAATGTTTGTATATGCTGTGTCTTCATATAGATTGGAAAGGATGAACAGATGCTGTAGTGGGCTATGACACTTTTTTCCCCTTGTTTTCACTGTGCTGCAATGGGATTGGTTTTTCGTGGGAGAGACAATATAGAAAGCAACTTTAAATTTAGGTGGCCTGTCCTTTCAATCCTTTCCATGGGAAGGGAATGGGGAACAAAAGAAGCAAGAAGAATTGCTGTTTGATTCAAGATATCTAAAAATCTCCATAAAGATTGAAAATTAGTACTATGGATTAGGACTGTGTTAGCCAGAGTTTAAAAAGATAGGATTTCCTAGAGCAATTAATGACATGTTTGGCTACATACAAACAGCTAGCAGTTTCTTTCTTCTGCTTGATGTCTTTTGGAGTTCATTGCCTTTATGTTGAGTAGAACATCAGAGACAGTCCATGGGAAGCTAAAGTAAAACATGTCTTCTTTGAAGTAAGAAGGGTGATAAGTTACATGATACCATGCTGAGGCCATCGGCTTGTGTTCGTGTGGGGCGCAGCTGTTCTCGAACCATTCTCTGACTTCCTTCCGTAGGGTCTTTACTGAAATCAAAATCCGGTCCTTCATATCTCCATACTTGCGATTGTCACGTTGCAGATAAGATGCTCGATTTCGAAGATCGCCCATCAATAACTCGTCTTCATACTCTGCTCCATAGTAGTTCATCAAAATGCTCATTTTCTCAGTGTACATGTCTTTGAAACTTTCAGCCATTTCGAGGAAAGTTTCAAAGCCATCCACTTCAAGATCACAATCATAAATTGCTCTAGCCGTCTCCTCTGACCACACAAGTCTTGACCTTTCTCGCTCAATTGACTTAACAGCAGCCCTGTAGAGTTTACCTAATACATTACTGGATATGTACATTGGTTTATCAAATCTCTCCATGAAATCTGGAAACTCCCTAGGTTTTAGAACGCGAGGCATCTCGGCTGGTGCTCCCGTCTTTGCAAAATCAACTGCCATGGAGTGCAGCGTTGCCAGTTCTAAACATTTTGAGCTTATGGCTTTTTTCGGCTCTCGGTCAGCATGAACTAAATGTGCAGTAGAAATGGCACCTAATGTGTCGTTGATCATGTAATCTACAAAAAACTTCTGAATTTCCTGCAGATTTTGATGATCCAACGAACCAGAGGGAAAATGTTAACCACATTGTTGAGCTAATTTCTGTTTTGAATTTCATACGGCATAATTATAGTTTAACATACCTCTAATGTTACATCATGATCCATTATGCGTGGTCTCCGTCCTGTATAGTCCATCGGAGCTTCAGTTTTGGGTGGGATAAGATTTTCATCCCAACTTATGAAATACAGATCTCCATCAAGATCACCACCCGAGCATTCATTCGTATGTGGCCTGCAAAAAACTCAACAGTTACCGAGCATCGAATGAAATTCCCGCTTCCTTTGCTAAGGCTTTAGGCCCCTAGTGGCTTTGAAAAAATGGAAATTACTCGAAAAACCTCCTATCGATTCAGGGAAGATGTATTTAAACTTTAAAGAAGGATTAAATATATTGCAATAAGCTCAATCTAATTTAGAACTAATCCACAAAATGCATTAAACAATAACTTCAGCCTACAAAAACATACCTCTCTCCTTTCTGAGGAAATACAAGACAGTTCACCAATCCTTTCTCCTCTAGTTCCACATGGAAAATAGCTTCAAGAACCCTCACATCTCCTGGATGAAGACATGGATTTTTGGTAACAACTACCCTCCCGAGTAGTATAGACGTCGTCTCGTCTATCTTATGGAAATAGTTCTGATTCCTGTCCTGAAGCTCTGATTTTGTCAAGGTTATGCAGGCATAAACTTGGCCATAATTTAAAATACCAGTTTCGTCCAAGCAGCCGAGGAGAATCCGGCCCTTCGGTACAAATATTCTACACCTACTTCTTAAATCCGAAAACAGGTTCCAATAGTGTGCTTGAAGCATCATTGAGAGGTAGGGTTCAATATTAGGCTCATAACCGTGGTTTAACATCTGCACCAGAATGTTATCAGATTTGACCCCATTCAAATTTTCCAAGACGTCCAAAGCAGCTACTTTATTGGTCAGCATTCTCCCTAGAAGATGTAGTTGTTCTTGCTGCAATGCCTCGAAGCTTTCATCCTTCACTCCCAAAGTTGACAAAAGAGTAACGATCTCTCGATTTAAATAGCACGGCATGGAGTCGCTCCACTTGGTAACATTGAGCATCTTGTTCTTTGATTCGAATTTAAGCATGCTATCACGCAAAGATAGTTTACGGAAAGAATTACGATCAACAGCAATGACACCTTTGTATCCACCGTATCGAATTTGAAATGCAGAAGGGATATGATTCACTCCACACTTATCGGCTACTTGCCTTGCAAAGGAAAGTGAAATCTTTCCGATACCATCTGAGAAGCAATAGTCAATACCATCAGAATTCACTTCAATATCGGGTATGATCTCGACATCTTGTGAAGGAACAACAAGAGTTTGCATGGAAGAACTGAACAATTGACCCATCCTAGCTGCACATTTAGAAATGCTTCGAATCTTTTCGAAGCAACCCATCCACTGTCTAATTTCTTCAGCTTTCAAATTGTCATTAGAAGCGAACATCCAGACAGAGTTTGATCGGAGTTGACTAGCTGAGAAGGCCAAGAACTCAAACCGTTTTGCTCCAATAACAATGCCATCTCGAAGAATAGTCATTACCCGATGATAGATTTCCGTTCTGTAAGGTTTTGAGAAAATGCCCCGCTCTATACTCGTGGTAACGGCACCTGCAGGAAGCTTACTCCAGTCCTCTTCAACAAAAGTAACCCTCATAAAATCCGAAGCATATGATGCAAAGTTCTTCACAACATAATTTGAAGTCTCAAGCTCAGGTCCCAAACAATAAATCCTTGATGGGGTGACTAGGGCTCTATAACAATTCATCAAGTTATTGGACAACCTTTTTTGAGATGATGAAGGAAGATTCTTGCAGTTCCTTTTCAGAACATGTAATTGAGTCTTCAGAAACGACAACGGCTCGTAACAAATGAACTTCAGCTGGTGTAACTTCTGAAGTATATTCAAAGCAGTTTCAACACTTAAAGTGCTAAGGAAGTCAACCAGATCATTGTTGGCTGCAGCAAGGCTAATTTTTTGCATATGAACTAAAGAGTTGAGCTGATATTGAACCTCATACGCCAGATTAGAACCTAACCCAGATTTGATCAGAGGAACTATCTCTGAGGTAGAGCCAAATTCCTCACCCTCCTCTAACACAAAATCTTTCAGGTTTTCTTTGTAAAATGGGAAACTTGAAAAAACATCAGAAGCCTGCAAATCTTCTTCAATTTCCCAACAAAATGAAGTTGACTGACCTATCGATCTCATAGCAGAAAACTCTGTTGTCCTAACCCAAAGATAGTCATAATCCTCTTTGCAAAGACGGTACCGAGTGCTGCTGAATTTAGTAGCCATATTTGATCCAGAAATCTTCTTGTATATTCTCGGAACATACTTGAGCTGCAACAGGAAATAGAAACATGATTCATCATGAGATATTTTCAGGATAATACAAAGATTTATAAAGACATGAGTAGATAGTTTGATAGTTCTCTCTTCTCTCTGAAAACCCCTCAGATGAAATCATCACCACGGGCATTGTAGAAAATTACCTTTATGAGAAGGGCATTCAATTTCTCACCACCAAAAGAAAGGCCAGTAGATTCCAGAATTTCCTCAAACATAAGTTCGAGCTTGTAAGTCTCCCCTTGGTGGCATATCCAGAAATCGACCCTCCTCCTCTCGGGCATAACCCAGGCTTTGACTCCATCCCAGGACTCCAAAACACTCATCCGATTCTCTTTCAGCATAAAACCCACATGCAAACCCCCGTTGTGGGTCCTGTGTGTGGCGAGTACTGGCCTCACGACGATGTCGTCGTTGGTCTCTGAGAATCTGAGGTTGTGGGAGTTGAAGACGAGGTCGTGTTGGACGGAGAGAGACTGGGCTATGGATTTGGCGGCGAGAGTGGCGAACTGTACGCGACCGGAGCCGCGCGATTTCCAGTTCTTGCGTTCGGTGAAGATTTCGATGGCGAAGATGGAGTCGGGGCCCAATTTGGAGTTGAGAAAGGTGAGGAGGTCTTGGGCTATGGCGGATTCGGGAATGTTAGAGACCTTGAGAGTGGGCCTCTCCGGCTGAGCCATGGCCGGAGATGGCGGCAGATCCGCCGCCGACGAACTGGCCTAGCAGAGTTGGAAAGTCGGGGGGAGGAGTGTCAATGATGCGCGGAGTATTTCTTTCTTCCCTCTTCTTTCTTTTTTATTTTTTTAATTTTATTTTTATATTTGATTCGAATTTATTTTAGTTTTCATATTTGTTTTGAATCTTCCAATTTTTTTTCATTGGGATTGAGTTTGGAGTTAAGACTTGTATTTGTTAATTAATTTACATAAATCTTTTATACATGTCGGATACAAGAGGGTTCGAACCTAGATGTTGGGTGTTGATACCTTCGGACCTCTTGCTACTGTGCCAACACCCCAACCTCGTATGTACTGCCAGTGTGTGCCAACACTCCAACCTCGTGTCTACGTCATGTTAATACACATACTTCAATGTATATTATTTATTTGTTAAAAACAAAAGAAAGATTAAAATTAAAATAAATATATTCTTTTAAGCTTCATAAAGTAAAACAAAATTTATACACACAAATAAAAACAATCTAAAAGCTCTGATTCATAGGTCAAAAATGAAATATATATAAATTTTTTTTTCTCTGGAAAAAAGAGGAAATTTTCTTCATTTGGCTTAACTCCCCTAGAAATCACCCTTTAATTAAATAGCAACATATTAATACAAACTACAAAGATTGATGAGGTAGAATGTGTGATCTAATGCAAATTTAAAATAAGGCATTATAGAGAGAGTTTGGCCAATTGAATTCACCATGGGAGCAATGAGAAAGATGATAATGGAGACGATTACCCACATTGAAATCCAACCTTTATTCGGGTGTGATAGCTTAGTTTTCTCCGGTGTCACGAAATGATTGAGAACTACAAGGGAAATCCTTCCTTCTTTTCTTCAAACAGAATGGAGAAAAGTAGAATGAGGGTGGAAAAAATTCAATATCATTTCGTTTACTTAATGAGGTTTGGCTAAATTTCTTCATAAAACTAAAAGAAACGCCAGTTATGTTCAGGATGGTCTCATTCAAAAGGACCTATGAAAGAGACAATAGTAAAAAATCAAACCAAATCAAGTGGCTAGTTACAAACAATACGAATACAAACAATAACGAGACCAAACCAAATCAAGTGGCAAGTTACAAACAATACGAACACAAACAATAACTAGACTAAGGTGCTAGTCTCGAAGATTGTTGACTGATAATCAATCAAAATTCTAGACGATTAGTCGAATGCGAGTGAGCGATAAGCTTTCCCCATTCGCTAGGCATTTTCCTATTGATTTTGTGACCCTTTGTGTTGGCTTGTGAATGCCAATGAAGAAGATTAGGCCTTCTGAGGATGGTTCACAACACTTGGCAGTTTTTTGTGGCTATTAACAATGAACTTGGTTTCCCAACTCAGTAAATCTACCAATGGCTTCTCAACTTTTAAGTTTTAAGAATCTTTTGGCAGTGTTTCTTCATATACCAATGGAATCTCATTGGACCCAGAAATGATGTTCTTGCATTGCCCAAAAAGCTACATCTGAAGTAATCTCATGCAGTCTATTTCATTAACTGATAAAATATTGTGAACTTGCTTTATGTCCTCTACTGGACTGCTTTTACATATGAAGTCATTCCAATACAGCATTGCCATGAAAATCTAAGAATCATCTAAAACTTTGATGGGGCATTTCCAATATAATCATACAACCAGTAAAAATATAGAACGACAAACATGTAAATTAAGTTGCTTCTGCTAAATGGAGAAATGATTTAGGTATAGTGCCATGCTTCAAGTTATGGATCTGCATGTCCAGCAACATCATCGTCGCTTGAACCGCTATCATCGTTGCTGATTTCATCCTCTTCACTCTCATCTTCTGCCGTGCATTTGATGCCGTTCTCCTTCTTCGCATATCTTTCGCAGTACTCTGTCTCCAGCACGAAATTAGATAAGCAGAGTTATCATTTAAGAAAAAAATGATATTTTTCTTTGAAAATCATCAAAGTTGAATGGACAAAAAGTTGAGGTATAGGATTAGAAAAGTTGATCAGTGAGAAATATTTTACCTTTAACTTTTTCATCATACTGCTTCCGGTCCTTCATCATAAGCGATGCTGCATCGCCGTTAAGAGGATCTGAAGGATTGGGATAAAGGAGAAGCTGGGGAAGAAAAACTTCAAAAACGTTCAAAAGATCTGCAGAACCCCAAAAAAGGGCTGTATGTGTAAGAATACAAACGTATGCAAACCCAAATAGAAGTAAAATGAAAGAAAAAGGGGCCAGTTTTTTAGTTCTATATTTGGGAGTCAGAATGCATTTCATATGATCCCATGGACGTTAAGTTATAATTCCAAACATACAAAAAGCTATTTTACAATAACCATCTTATCACAGAACACGTAAGCAGAAAATGCTCTGGAATCTAGAATAAGTGTTAATGAATGTTTAGTGAGGATGGAGGTGGCAGATAATTACCGAACATCGGACTCCAAGACTGATTAATCACATCCAAGCACACAGAACCCGATCTGCAGGTACAAATTGCACATAAAATACTTTGCTAGGAATAGGTGAAGCATTTTGATCGTTTTCATTTGATGGTTATAAGAAGAAAATACACTTTCTTACAGTTCATCAACATTTGGGTGGAATATCTTGTTCACAAAACCAATTGAAGGAGACTTGTATGGATATGCATCAGGAAGCTCAACACGGATTTTCCAAACGCCGGCTTCATATAAGCCTGCAAGGATCATGAAACTTGTGTAAGAAAATACTTATCAGATAATTATTTGCTTGTAATGCTCTAGTGCCAAATGTGGTGAAGAATAATTCGTTAAATGGGAGAAATATGAAAACATGAAGCTAAACTAGATACATATAATGTCTCCAATTATCATTTCCTTGTAAATGAAACCAAAAAGTTTATCACTAGTCAGAGTTTGAAGTCGTCTATAGTCCATACTGTATACCTTTCAGAGCTAAGTGGAATCCGAATAGTAACTAAACCTCATGCTGATGTACTTTCACAATCTTTTCACAGCCAAAAGCACAGTTTTCTTCATGGATTAAAACTCTTTTGGAACAGGCTGCAGACCTTACCAATGTTAAGTGAAACGGTAAACAGAAGTGTCCATATATTACAACACAGTAAAGCAGACGAAACAACTCATTTCAAGGATAGATTTTCAGGAGACTCCAAATAACATAAAAGAATTAGCTTTAGACTGCCAGCAAGTTGGCTTAATTGTTCATTTGCAATCCAAATAATGCCCCAACACACCCACAAACGAATAATTGCTACTCCATCAACGACTACGAAATGCATATTGGAGAGAGGTGAAAGTCGAGCAATACTTTCTTTGGGACCATGGAACTCCACATTGAATTCATTGAGTCCATCATTTATCATCTCCACATTGTAGTCACTCATCATCCTGGACAACATTAGCCAGAACCACCAGATAAACCAACAAAAACTTATGTAGCCATCGTTGTTGCATAAATCAGTAATAAAAATTTCAAAGATATTTAATCATACAATATGAGGAATCTAATTCATGTTACTACACAGTAATCTAATCACCCCTTAAGAGAACGCCAGTTCCAGATAACACACCTATTCTATAGCTCTAGTAATGGTCTATGGACATAACAGTGAACAAATTAAACTCAAACCTGAAACCACCCCAATTTTAGCTAGGCCAGCAACCCCAAAATGTTATCTAGCCCATAACAACGATTTGATAACCACTACTTCCACTGCAACCATGATTACAACCCCAAGCATGATCACTATCAGTCATAGCTCACTGCATGAGGAGCAATAAACAAACTACATTTGCGAGCATTGAACTAACCTAACTTCATATGATAAAAGGCACAAGAGGTTATTCTAAATGACAACTATAAATGTTTAGAAATCCAGAAAAAGAATATTGCAAGCATCAACACATGATTAGCCATGAGATGTTAATGAGCCCTGCTCCGTAACAGAAGATGAGAAGTTCTTTTTCACATCATCTTTTTGGTTGTTCGAAAGGCTCATAAACAGCCGTCCCAAGGCCACCCAAAACAGCCACAATAGCCAATGACTCAAACAAGATTAGGAAATCTAAATAAATAACAAGGGCATCTTACAATTTCATGACATCCATTTCTCTCCTTTTGCTTGGAGAAGACATCTTGAAAGAGCTGCACTTCCAAAATCTGCACCAAATTCATACTCTTGAACATTATATTTTAATTATGGAGTTCACATTTTAGATGTAAAGAAATGAAGAGAGAGAGAGAGAGAGAGAGAGAGAGAGAGAGAGAGAGAGAGAGAGAGAGAGAGAGAGAGAGAGAGAGAGAGAGAGAGAGAGAGAAACACTGTGCAATAACTAAGTTTTCACTTAAGCCAGAGATTGAAAAATATCCAAGGGAGCAGGAATGGGAATGATTGAGACTAAATCTTATAATAATGAAGAGTCGAAGACACTCGCTAGTACACTAAGCAAAAAATGAAAGCCTAACTATGAGCAGTGAATAAATCCCATACCACTAGTATAGACAATCGCACAAGGTTTTGAGATTTTCTTTCCTTTTTGAAAGTATCAGCATCATTATAGGCAGTTGGTACACAGACTCGTACACCACTCTTGATCAACTTGTCATATTCCTATATATTTCTACATGCTACATTCAAGACTTGCACATCTTCTTTCATATATTGAGTCATATCACTAACAATAAATGGTACAACGTATTTATGTCCTAGAAAGTTTATACAAATGAAAATCTGGACGTAGTGAGCTGCGGAAGTAGCCAGTCTTATCAAATTCCAGAAAAGGATATAATATCATTGAAATTGTTGCATTTATAATCCAGAACAAGCCTGCCTCTGAAGTCCATGAGTCAAACATCAATCACCATAAAATGTTAAAATGAGGATTAGTTACTGACTGTTCCAACAACTCCCATATTGTTCTGATTTATAGTTCACTCACCACTAAATAAAAACAAGCCATACAACTAATAATGATCAAGAAGGAAGAGTTAGAATCCTGGATTCATTTACCTAATGAGAAACTAGAGAAAGGATACTATATCCGCTGACTAATAAAAGCAAATATTTAAAAGGCCTGGTGGGGATCAAAATATGATCGGAACAAGGCAATGTCTGGTGTGTGATGATCCCACGCCAAACAGCTAAATCTGCAATCCTTTCTCCTCGTGATTACCAGAAGGACAAAGGGTAACTAAAATGCTGTATCCTCCACTAACAAAACCAATTCGCACGATCCCATATTTCTTCCCCATTTCTATAAGTTTCATCTAATCATCACAAAAATCGCTTACGAGTTAACCAACACAGGAAGAAGAATTCGCATAAACTTCATCCGGAGGCCCTGAGGCACGTTCAGAAAGAAGAAATAAGAAGATCTGTAGACTAAAGACATGTGAAGCCCCAAATTGACAGAAATTAATACAAACACATACATTCAGAGATAAAAAGGAAAAAAAAAAGAAAGAAAAAAGATGGGTGTCTTACAAGAACCAGAGAAATTAGGCGCCGCGTGAAGCCCGCTCCACAGGACGATGGTTGAATTGTAGTGGGTAAAATGGAGAGTCCCGTGAACCGAACGGAAATGAGGAGCGGAAAGAGGATAACAGAGAAGGAAAAGATGGGTGAGAGAGAGAGAGAATATATATAGGGAAGAGATTGAATTGGGGGGTTGAATGTGGAGGAGATGCACATGTTGGAAAAAGGACTCCGCTACGTGGCAGAGTAAAGCTTTCCGGTAACTCTGGTTTGTGGGGTTATGGTTACAATTTTCCTCTCTCTCTCTCTGTATAGCCATTGCCATTACAGCCTCCATCGCCTTTTCTCAACTTTGAAAGTGGGGTTTTCCTCTTTCTTCTTCCGACCCACGTCCTGCCATGGCCGTCCCAAGCTTCACTGTCATGTGTCATCCAATCCACAACCACCATCACCGTCCATACTCGAACATTGCCTATTTTTGCTGCTCCACCGAGAAGGATTGGATCATTGATGGCTGCTACCCATTATCGCAATTGGCAATATTATGGGTTCAGAATCCAGCCATTGGGTAAGGCAAGATGCCCATTATTTATTTCAACAGTAGCCGATTTTGAGTTCTTTGGTTCATGTCATGCATTTCTGTGAGCTAGTTTCAAAACCTGAAAGTTTCATTCTAAAATTGATGATTATTAATCATTTGTCGAAAATTGTGAAGAAAAATGAAAAAGAAAAAATATTAGGCAACAAAAGTAAATAGACTAGAAGAATGAAAAAATTTATTACTTGAAAAGGACATAGGATGAAAAGTCCAATGTTTTGTCTAGAAAAAAGAGTTTGTTTAAATTTTAAATTAACAAACTACAGAAAATTATTATAGAAATTTAATTGGGTGTTCAAAGTTCAGATATTTAATTTAGCTGAGAACAATTCTAATCGACATTGGCTAGTATACCCAAAGAATTAACCAATATAGGCATTCGATGGTCATCGAGGAAGTAAAAAAGTGAATGAAATTAAAATCTTATATTAATCACCTATCCTATAGTTAGACGATATGAGATTAGGAAATATTGAAAAGATCGTAATGGAACACATTTCGAATATTTGTTGATGAAATGTACTAAAAATACCCAACTTTAGGATGGCATGACCATCAAAAGCTTCATTGTCAATCGCCATCACCATCGACACTATCACATTGGGTTGGGTTCATAATTCAGCCAATTAGCTCAAACAAGAAGCCCACATGAACAACAACTCACACTGTTCCACTTTTATCGATGATGGTTTGAAGTGACCATAATTGGAAGTTATGAATCTAAAAAATACTGCAAAAGATTTAGAATGACCATTAATGTCAAAGGAAATCACTTCTCTTTTCCCTTGGGAAAAGTTATTCTATGATTGTATGACTTGATAATAGAATCGGAACGACCGACACGTGTCTACATTGTTAAATTTACAGGCAATTCAACAGTTGGTTGACTTTAGCTAATAACTGTGAGAGGAGGGGAGGCTTTCATGTTTTGTTGCAATCAATTGCTCATTCATGTGAAAAAAATGCCAAAATGTGGTTTTTGTTGGCACAAATGAAGATGCAACAAACAACTCCTTTGGTTTTCTTTCCCATGTATGAAGTTGAGAGGCTTAGGCAGGCCACTGCTCAGCTCTCTTGTATGAACAATATGGTTCAGTGATGCAGTTTGATCCGTCTGAGAGGCCATTGGATTTAGTTTCGAAAGTCTAATTTTGATATCCCATAGTAGTAGGCAGTGCCAACCATAAGAGCCACCGTAGCGTCTTCGACAGCCACCCGCTTATCCCAAGTGAGAGTTGCCTAGCCGGAAACTAATTAAGCCTACTGCTTTTTTTTCGATAACTGGGAATCAGAACTTTAGTCCCCTACATTCAGAGGCCACTTGCACCCGCCACAAAGCCTGAACTTGGGAGACATGAAAGTTTCTATTTTCTTTTTTTTTTTTGTAATAATTAAGCCTGCTGTTAGAACTCCAGCTGTGATAAGTGAACCTGAGGAAGTAAAATTGTAAAGAAGAAAAAGGGTACGAGGAGCCATTAACCATTCAAAACTTCACAAAAGCCTAGCCAAGATACAGCACACAGCAAATAAAAGAGAATGAGAAGCCAAAACTTCACAATAATCCAGCCAAGATAAAAAACAAGTCAAAGAACAGAGTGTGAGGGAGCCATTAAGCCTTCCAAACTTCAAAACAGGCCAGCCAAGATACGGCACACAGAAAATAAAAGAGCATGAGGAGCCATTAACTCTTCAAAACTACATGTTAATTCAGCCAAGATACAAGTACAACACACATCAAAGAAAAGAGTATGAGGAGCCATCGACCCTTCAAAACTTCATATAATCCAGCCAAAATACAACACGCATCAAAGAAAAGCCTACGAGGAGGCCTTAACCCTTCACAACTTCATACAGTCCGGCCAATGTATAGCTCTACAAATGCTAGATGTGTCTATCAAGGGGATATTACATAATGCATGCTAGTCAGTTCCATCAATTCAATTGCAGTACTTAGGAAGGAAATTCAGGTGCCCCTTAACTCCCAAAAAAATGATCTCTAAGTTTCTGAAATAGAAATCAAATGGGCAAGAGCAAGAATTAAGCCTTGTACTCACAAATCAGCTCCAATACTGTTGAATCTTGAATTCAATGAAAAACCAAAATACGAAATGCCGCAAATTTAAACCGCCAACGTAAATTTACTACATTATTCAAGAAAACAAAAACGAGAGAATTAAGCGTGTGCTGTTACCAATAGAAACCAGGGTCCAGAGGGTTCCTAATGCGCTTCTTCCCATCAAAGAATTCGTCCAAATTGGGTTCTGCTGTAACCATCTCTAAATTGACAGTTGTTTGAAATCGGAGAATCAGAAATTAATGTCGATTTGATGCAGCAGGCAGCAACCATAACCACTGGAAGAAAATCAAATTGGGAGAAGAAATGCCCTCCATCCTCCAGGGCCCGACGAACCCACATTTCATATCCTATTTAGGGTTTCGAAATTGGGCCAATTTGTCGAAAGCCATTTTGTGAGCCCAGACCAGGAAGAAATTTAAATGGATATTCATTGTTTAAAATATAAAAAATATATATGTATATTTATAAACACAATATTTAGGTTAAAAAATATTTTGGTCTATCTTCTCTCATTTGAAATAATCATTTAGCACGTAAACTTTTATAATTCATAAACTTTAATTTGTAACAATTTGGTCCTCACATCTTCAAATTGATAATAATTTAGTTCAGGATGTAATAATATAATCTTTGTAGTTTAAAGTTTGTAACAATTTTTTTTAAAAGAACAGAAAAAAAATTTGTAATAATTTAGTCTTTATTGTAAAAATATTTTAAATATTTAATAGAGTTTCTTGTCTATGTAGATCTGATAAAAAATCGATTGCATTTATAAATTACAAATACTAAATTGATATATAAAAAAAATCGACACTTAATTTTAATGAGACTTTCATGATACGGATTAAATTGTTATATATTAAAATTCATGAATTAAATTGTAACCAATTTAAAAGTATAATGATTAAATCGTTACAAGTTATCGGTTAGAGACTAAATTGTTAACTCATTGAAAATACAGGGACCAAAACTATTTTTAACCAATATTTTTAAAGAATAAATATGAATATGTTATTATTATTATTTTTTTTTTTTTACAAAAATCGTTGCAGCTAATTGAAGTTGATTTTATGCGATTTTTTTTAGTACAGGATTTTATGCAATAATTGTTCACTTATGTAATTGATTTTTATCTAAATATTGATTAACTACAATCATAATAATTATCCACTAAGTGATATTGATGGGCTATAACCATAATAATCCTTGGCTATTATTTTTTAATTTTTGTTATATTTACAATCATTTTTAACATATAATATTTAATAATTCTTCTCAATCACATTAGATCTGCAACAATCTTATATCTTAGGATTTTTATATAAATAATTTATTCATGAAGGGGTTCAATATTAATATGCTCAAATAGAAAAGTAATTCTTTGAGGTACATTTGAAAACAAATCTTAGACATAAATCGTTAAATTAGAGTTTAGGGTTTAGGGTTTTGTATGTTATATTTATTTTTTAACATTCAGTATACATTTTATAAGTCAAAAAATGATAAAACAATGCATTTACTTATATTATGAGAAAAATGGAAAAAAAAAACAAGAAATAAGAAGTTTGATTTTTTTTTTCAAAATGTATACACAATTTTAAAAATGTTTCTTGAATACGAGAAAAAAAATAAAAATATTTCCAAACTTTTATGTCTAAAAGATTGGAAATAAAAAATATGAATAGTACTATACGAGCTTTAATTAATTTTGAAACTAAACTCTAAAGTTTGAATGAAAAAACTTTAGTGTCGTCTACTCATAATGATTATTAGGGAAAATAAAAAATAAACTTAGGCATCACAACTCATCCAAAAGGGCCACATTTGCATGATTAATCCTTAAGGTTAGGATTTTCTTAAAATTTTAAATTAATTAATTAATTAGTTGTATTTAATTTTTTTTTTCTTTTTCCATTTTGGTTGGGTAGCTCTTGGCTATTATGTTTGCTTAATCTTTACTTATTCCTTCAACCGAAAGTTTCCAATAATTCCAAAATTGTTTGGTTGTAGGATTTCCTTTTTAGCCTTCAAGTTTTAATACTAATAATACAAAATAGCTTACATCCCTATTTATTACTTCAAAATTTTATAATTCTTTTCTTTTTCTTGCATTAATTTATTTTATTATGCATTCTTTAACTAAAATTTTAAACTTGGTATGTATTGTATTTTGACTATTTCACATGATTGGGGATAAAATATTTACCTATGATATGAAATATATACTATAATAACATGTAATTTAAGGATTTTATAATGTAATTTGTCAATTTATTTAGATCACGGATTTGACTTTAGTTCATTATGGTTCAGGTACATTTAAAACGTTTATTTTAGTTCTTGTAGTTTCAACTTTTATTTTATTTTAATTATTCTTTGTACTTTCAAAATTTTTATTTTACTCTCTTCATTTTTATTTTAAAAACTTGTATTAAAAATTGTACAAACAGATATAAAAAAATGATCACTTCTCAAAAGTAAATGAACGAAAACGAATGTATCAAAATTACATAGCTAAAATGCAAAAGTTGAAAGTACTAGTATCAAGTTATACTTTTTAAAAATATATAAATCAAAATGAACTAAAGGCTAAAAAGATAATACTTATTTATTTATTATTATTATTTTAGTGAAACTCCAATTAATAAATTATCTGACATTTAGAGCTAACTTGGACCACACCACCCTCCCTTTTCTTTCTTTTGGAAAGGAAAAGGAAAGATAAAAGATATATAAATATATATATCATTTTGGAGGAAGATTTTAGAAATATATGCTGTGGTCCTAGACTTTTCAATTGATATAGTTCTTTTAAGAGGGTGGAAAAAGAAAAAAGAAAAAGCAAACATCAAACTTGATAATTTGATTTAACGGTCAAGATACTTTACTCATTTCTCGAAGTATTAAAAAAATTTAAAATATATTTTACACGGTCTTTAAAATTATGACAATAAATATAATGGGAAAATTATCTTCAAAAATTTATTTATCTCCTTGATATCAGTTCGAAATACAATTCTTTGAAACATATAGATAAAAATGAGATAGTAAACTTTATCTGCAAACAATTGATACAGAAAATCATTTTTTATGAAATAAAATTTCTTTTTGATCGAATAAATTTAAAAGGAAGGAAAAAAGGAAGACAATCTCTCTCTCGAATGGCGTTTGTCATAGATAGAAGCATTCTGTTTTGATAAAAAGAAATGGGGTTTCTTTGGTTTTGTTTGTTTGTGTGTAGAAACCAGAATTTTTGATTGGGTAATGAAAGGAAATGGGTATTTCTTGTTGATGGAAATGATTCATATCAACATACCAAAAAGACGACTTTTCTGAAAAAACTCCCACACCTAAACACAGGGGAAAGGGAGGGGAAAAGGGCGCATTAAATGATGAAAACTGATACGATCTGATGTGAATTACGATATAAGCTCGAAATCAAATCCAAACCCCAATTTGCCATTGCCAGCCGAAAAGAAACCCAATTAGCAACCAGAAAAAAGGGAGAGCGGGGGAGGAAAGAGTGATTTAGTGAGAATCATGTGATTTTCCACTCTCTGCCTCGCGACTCTCCTCTTTTCTCTCTCTTCCTCCTGAATCAAAAAGCCATAGACGGCTCTGTAAACACCAACCCAACCCCATTTTGTTTGTTTGTTTTTTCTTTTTGTTTTTTTGCGTGTAGCAATTTCCTTTTCTGAACGGTTTTGGAGTCTGAGGGCTTCTTCTTCTTCTTTTTGCCATCTGGGTTTTGTTTTTCAATGGCTTCCAGTGCTTCAAGGTTCATCAAGTGCGTCACGGTCGGAGATGGGGCTGTGGGGAAGACCTGCATGCTCATATGCTATACCAGTAACAAATTCCCCACTGTATGTTCTTCTTTCTATGAAAAGATTCATCTGGGTGCCTTAATTTTGAATGTTTTCTTAGTTTATACCGCTTTCTGGGTCGTTTTTGTTTCATAGTTTCACCTTCCCTGCCGCTTACTCGTTCTGTGTTTCTCATGATTGTGGGTTCCAATTGCTCTCTTTCCATTCTGACTCCTAATGCAGTTATTTCTTGGGAGTTTCTTTGGTTTTCTTGTATATATACGGTTCTTGTCTTCAGATTCTAGTCTAATTAACAGTGGTTCTTGCTTCTTCTCCTTCAATGGAGGGGGAAATTTTGTTGGCACTGGTGTTGTGATCATAATTGCTTGTGGTTGCTGGTGTTGTGATCATAATTGCTTGTGGTTTTTCAACAGAAAACATAATCAGTTGTGTTTATCAGGATTACGTACCAACGGTGTTTGATAATTTCAGCGCAAATGTGGTGGTTGAAGGCACCACCGTCAATTTAGGCCTCTGGGATACAGCCGGTACACCCCCTTCTTGCTGCCTTGAAACAAGCCTTGAAGTTGTATCATTCTGTACTGTTCATAGAAATTTTAGGATATTGAACTTGGCTTTGGTTATATTGCATACAGGTCAAGAAGATTACAATAGGTTAAGGCCATTGAGTTACAGGGGAGCTGATGTTTTCATCATTGCCTTCTCGTTAGTTAGCCGAGCGAGTTACGAAAACGTAGTTAAGAAGGTGAACTGAACTAATCTAAGTTTTTTTTTCCTTTTATAATTTGACGTGATAAATGTGTGGCATCTCTATCATCTCCATGTTTGGAACTTGTAATTTCTCATGGTTTGGTTCTTGGTCAGTGGATTCCGGAGCTTCAACATTATGCACCTGGTGTTCCGGTGGTATTGGTTGGCACCAAATTGGGTAGGCCATCCTTTTCTGATTGTAGTTGACTCTAGATATTTGTTGCATTTGTTTCAAATTTTATTCTTTTCTCTTTCTTTCTTTTACTGAAGCAGTAGTGATGAGGTACATAGAAGTATAAAAGTATAACCAAAGCAAATATTATCTTCTTTTTCTTTTTTTATTTTTCTTTTCATTTGAATTGGTTGAAAACAAAGGATGAAGTGGAGAAGGGGTTGCCTAAACTAGGAATGCTTGCAAACAGGAAAATCCTTGACAAGGGACCTTTGATACTTTTGTTTAGAGTGCTTCCAAAGGGCGGGTCCCTTGTGGGTTTTGGATGGGAGTTCAGCTCAAGGTCCTGGTTCAGGCCTCCGAACGGTATGCTGCTTAATTAGAGGAAAAAAACTTTATTGTCTCTCGGAGCTGGTGTACGAGCGTGCAGAGTCTCGCTATAAGTTAGTGGAATGGGGTAGGATACCACAGATATTTAAAAAGAAGTGGTGCTTGCAATGTTTGAATTATTGAGAGGACCAGAATACATGTCTTGCAGATGAGTTAAAATTCTGTAGGGGGGCCAACAATAATACAGGTTGTAGGTGCAGCGAAGCATGGTCATATCAAGAGAAGAGCTACACGGGTTCTTGGAAGATACTTTTTCCCGCTCCATCACGAAGGAAATCTATGTAAAGAGTTTAGCATTTGATTCCTGTTGAGAATTGAGACGAGGGCCTGTTTTAGCTGATTGTTTAGTAGTCAACTTGACCAGGTCCCAAATCTACAAAGCCTTAATAATTGCATAGGCACTGGGGAGCCCTACTTGGTAAACAGTGGGACTACCAAAGAAAATTTACTGCAATATTTAGCATGAACGTTCACTTTTGTGTTCTTATATGCACCCAGCATCACAAAATTCTTGGCCTGAATGCTGTTGCTGTTGAATACTGATTCTTCGAGATATCGTCAATTGATGCAAATGATTAACTGTGTTACTGTACAAGCTATTATCCTGATTTGCTTCTCACTTCAGAACGAGAATTGTCGATTAACTTTGGGATCATTATTATTGCTTAGATCTTAGAGAGGACAAATTCTATTTGGCAGATCATCCAGGATTGGAGCCTGTAACCACTTTACAGGTGAATATTTTCCTTGTTTAATATTTTAGCTTAAAGAAGGGGAAAGTAGGCTGCTTGCTTTGAACTCATGATTATAATAAACTTTAACCCTAGCATCTATTGTCGGATCTAATCAGGGCGAGGAACTCCGGAAACAGATTGGTGCCATGAATTATATCGAATGCAGCTCAAAAACCCAGCAGGTACTCAGTTTACTATAGAGATTATCTCATTTGTGACGAAATACTTCTTTGTAAGTATTGTAATAAAAGATTTGGCCACCTACCAACTTGAAAAAATAATGAGCGAGTCGTTATGATCATGATTCATGGAAAACTCTGTAGAAAATTTCATCTCAACTCCATTTCGGATTACAGCCGAATGAGATTAGTGTACAGAATTATGATAATGCAGTATTAGCATACAGTTTACTATTAACAGAACTTGTGCAATGCAGCCTGGTAGTGTTCGGTTTTGTGTCGTTGATTTGGATGGTTTAATCGCTATTGCAGAATGTGAAAGGAGTTTTTGATGCAGCAATAAAGGTGGTAATCAAGCCACAACAGAAACAAAAAGAAAAGAAAAGGCGCCGCCGCCATGGTTGTCTGCTGTGAGTTCTCTTATTGATCACTCTAATTTACACATTACATCGTGACCCAGAGATTATATTCAAGAACAGTTTGAGTCCGTTCGGGTTTTTTCGGTTTTTTGTTACTGCATATGAATTATCTGTAACATAATGTTTCGTCCCTTTGGCTTCTTAAACGCAGAAATGTGTTGTGTGGAAGAAATCTTACGAGGCAAAGTTGAGAGCAGCTTTATAACAAAACAACAGAGGGTTGTTTGGAAGCTAGGAAATATGTTGCAGCGAAGCTTATAATATTAGTAGCTTTTTTTTTTCTTTTTCAAATGTCTGATTTGTATTCGCTCTATGGTTCTTTTAGTAACTCGTTGTATACAATTATTTTGGGGACAGAATATGGTTTCTCCATTTGATATATTGTAAAATAATTACTCAAATCGGCTACTACCTTCTAAACAACAAACACCACTCTTCCAAAAGGCATCATCACGACATAATTTGTAAACATGGAACTGTAAGCTTTACATCTCTTTTCCAAAAAAAAAGAAGAAAAAAAATTCCTGCCACCTGCGGCTTCATCATCACCAGCTAACAGTAAACACTCTGCCAAAACGTTGTATGTAAAGAATTTAAGAGCACAGAGCACAAAACAAGTAAATACAAGAACACCCATGTAAATTAGAGAGCGATTCGATAAAGAAAATGGTGAACATTTGATTATTTGCATTTGCAAGGCAAAATTTAAAAACGAGAGAGGGGGGAGGGGGGCAAATTAAGTGAATAAAAACGCATGTGCCAGATGCACTCTTTGCTTTCATCCTGAAGGGGGAAAAAATGAAATTATAAATATGCTCAAAGCAATTCACCGGTTCATATTGGTGAAATAGCTGCAAAAAGGATGGAAAGGTTTTTGAGTTCAACAGTATATTAAATTGATGCACTGAACACCTGTATCGGCACCAACTATCAAGTGTCTGGGCAACAGATAGTGCATGCTTTTCCAACAGTTAAATATCTACAAAGAAGAAATTATCTGCAGCCACCCAGAACAAATTCAAGTGACAAGAAGCTTGAAGGCCCCAGACATTCTTTTTAAGTTACAACTGATACAGAGAAAAGGTGTGGGGTTGGAGACCATGAAGAACATGAGATACTACTCACCACCTCCTCCGAAAAGCACACCAAGTTAGATGACAACCAGTGGAAGTCAGCTCAATGCCAATCCTCACAGCACTGAAAAACATATAATTAACATTTTAAACATTAGATGACAATCGTGGAATAAACATATATTCATGTTAAAATAGCAAAAACATGCCAACATGATGATGGCTGTTTGTACCCCATCCCAATCTCCCACCCTACAAGGCCCTATATCCCGGGGGGTGGGGGTTTTAAAGCCTATAGTCTAGAGGGAAAAGATATAAACGAACACTCACCAGCTTTCAGGATTCAACAGGATCTTCCTACTACCATGATGACTGTTTGTACCCATCCCACCCTCCCTCTGGCTCCTTCCTCTTCATTATGCCAATTGCTGGCTGATAAACCCTCATATGATCCTCGGCAGTGGCTTGAGAACTGGCAACAGATAGTTGCCTCGGTACCAAGGATGATGATTCCTCTCTCCCCTCAATGTCTGGAACTACAGGGCCAGCGTTTAGATCTAAACCTTGTCTTCCCCACTTCCTACTACTATCAGAACTAGTATTGTTGCCACCATCTGAGTGACTGACAACATAGGGTCTTGGATAATGGGTTGAAACTGCACCAGGAGGACCTAAGAACTGTGAAGGGACTGCTGCAGGGAAGCAAAGCCTGCTACCAGATGATGAATCAACATACGCTGTTGCATTTCCTGAAAATGTGGCTGAAGGTAGAGGAAAGCTGTTTCCAAAAGACAGGACAGGATACTGGAAAGTTGCTGAAGGAAACGGTACTGCAGGAGAAGATGATAATACTGGCCCTCTGAAGACATCAGGGTTATACGGATTGCTACCACTTGTGGGTCCCAAAATCCTGGGTGGTCCATTTGTCGCAACAACTGGAAAAGGCTGTTCTGCTCTATCAGGCATAATTGATGGAATTGCAACAGCTGAATAAGCATTCCCTGGAGGAAACCATGATGGAAAATTTCCAATTTCTGCATTGTTCATCCAAAGGCCAGAAACAGTTGGCTGGGATGGCATACTGCTTCTAGCATGCTGAGGAAATATTGATGGTTCAGTAGTGGTTTCATCAGCAATAGGTCCATTTAAATCAAAGTCCCTACGAAAATTCACCTTGTCATTGAGAGGAACAGTAGAGGATTTAACAGTAATAGGAGCATCTACTCTACGACAATTGTTCAAGGAGAAGTTGCTTGCATCAGGAGCATCATCAACTCGGTTTAAATCAAGATCTAGTCCTCCTGAACAATGTCCATGTGTGGAACCTATATCATGCAACAGATCACGATTGCTTGCTAGGTCAGACCTAAAGGCCAACTCCTGAGTAGACATCTGTGCATTCATATCCTCAAGAATCCTTTCGTCAGGAACATTCAAGTCAATATCTAATGGGGGTCGAGAAATTTTACTGGTTGCAGCATCAGGAAGTGAAGTGGTTGCAGCACCTAGTGGCATTTCTAGAACTTTTCTAGGTTCAGCAGGTCGGAAAGCACTTGTGGCTGCCGATCCTTTCCAACCAAGTTCTCCTTTACTCCTCAATAGATCATCTGGTGGTACAAAGCCTCCTTTTGCTGCAGCTGCAACTGTAATTGAAGCAGGAATGTTGCTTGCCACATTAGATACAGGAAAGGGTAACGGACTAATTAACTGAACAGTTGTTAAACAACCAGATGGTGTAAAGCTAGTTGGCTCACTGCATTTTCCATCATCTACATTAAAGCCTTCATTCAAATCAAATTCCAACTTGGCATCCATATCTGACACCCCCACCGCAGACATTGAACCAGCATCCGCAGCAGTGGATGTAGACTCCTCCGCTTCTTCTGCTTCAACACCAGCTAACTTGGATCTCTTGGATGGAAGAGGCTGCTCAGTTTCCTGAACAGGAGAGATACCAGATTGCCCATGACGTGTTTGTCCACTTTTCTCGTTGTTCTCTTTAGATTCCAAATTCTCCTCTACATGCTCACCTTCATGGTTGGTAGCTGAACACAAGCCACCTAAACCTCGGGACTCATAAGCCATGCGATCCAGGTCGTTTTGATGTTTTTCAACATCAGTTGATGTATTGGTTTCGTCATCCTTCTCACCCTTCATCTCACCTGCATTTACAGAAACCAGATCACTTGAAGAGCCTGAAGCCTTGAGTAATTCATCAGTCCTTAATTTGGCAGAATCACAGTTCAACTTGGAAGATAGCCTTTGGTCCGCTGTACCAACACTATTCGGTCTATCATTTGTATAGCCACCAACTTCTTGCAACCGATGCAAAGCTTCGTCAACAGCGTCCATTTCAACTTCATGATTTGAAATACCATCACCAACCATGCCACCATCAGGCAAAGAACTGCTCGGCTTTGGTTTAGACTCTGGACTGCTATCTCCATCTACATCAGCTGTCTTTCTCTCCTTCACTGGTTTAGCCCCCTCGATTTCAAAGCCCTTCTCAGGTATCCTAGCAGGAGAGGAAGGGCCTCCAGCCTCGTTCATTTTTATACAACCATCTGGCAGTGGCACAGCAGTTTGTTGCAAATTCACACCAGACGATTTTGAATGGCCATTTAGATCTCCAGCCAGTTTCTCTTCAGATTGTGAAGCACACCTTCCATCAATATTTTTAGCTCCAGAAGTACAAGTAATCACACCCTGCTCAGTGACATCCATAACATCATTTGGCTGCATTTTATCCCTAGCATCCTCATCAGGACAAGGTGTTTTGAGTTTACCATCACTGCCTCTGGAGGAGCGGTCAACTACAGTGATATTTCCTTGAGAAGTATCAGAAGGCAGAACAAAATCAGACTTTGACATCTCAACAGCTGCTACACTAGCAAGCAAATTCATCCCAACATTATCCGTGACCGACGTAGGCATACTAGCTTCAGAGCATTTAATACAACTCTCAATTAAAGCATTTATGGAGCTGAAAGAAGCATCATGCAGCTTCCCATTCTTATGTTCATTCCCTAATGATGACGGAGCAGCCCTTGAAACTTTAGTGTCTTCAGCAGCCCGACATCGCTCTTCACCATTTACAGCAGCAGGAGATCCATCGCCATCATCAGAGCAAGTCACCATATCCTTTATATCACTATTCTGCCAGGACTCTGCATTCACATCACCAGTAATATTAGGTTGACAGGCATCACTCTTACTGTGATCAAATTGATCATGCTTCTCTGAAAGTGGAGGAGAAGAGGCCCTGCTATTCATCATTGAAGGATCTTCAAAAGACCCTCCACTGGCACTCTGTGCAGGACTCCGGCCACGATTGGTGATCTTAACAATCAGTTTAGGACTGTTTCCCTCACCAATAGGTCCATCGGATGCCTTCTCAAAGGTCATTCCAGATTGTGATGATCTCTCTAAAACTGTGTTTCTATGCAAAGAACTTTTTCCTGACCCAACATCTCGTTGAGCCCCAGAGAGAACAGAACCAGGAAATCCATTAACTGACTTGCGCTGGCGAGATCCACCACCTGATATCTTACTCACACTAATTGAACCAGCAGTAGAGCTTCTTGCATCCTCCTTCCCTAACCCACCACTTTTACCATGTTCACTAGAACAAGATTGACTATTATTATGGGACTGACTTGAACTGCTACTCTTTTCATCCCTGGCAATAGTTTGAGCAAGATCAGTCGTGCCACAAACACCAGGATTTCTGGAAGACCCGTCTTTTGAGTTAATACTTGCTGATGCAGGCGATAAAACTGGTTTCATAGAACCAGGAGACGCAGATGCAGATCTTGTAGCACTATCATCCTGAACAAGCTTCACTGAAGCAGATTTGGATGTAGAAAGCTGGGAAACTGAGCTCTTCATGGCAACTTCAGAGGATGCATCTTGGTTCCTCCCTCCATGATTAACTTCAGATGGACGAGGCCTTGCACTCCATGGAACAGCTTGGTTTGAACCAGATTTCGCATCATTAATGTTCATTTCAGCTTCAACACGTTTTTTCCACGTGTCCACTAAGCTCCTTGCTTTCCTTTGAATTTCCAAGTTCTTATGCGAGCGTAAATGATTCACAGACTTTCCAATATTACACATCTGTAAAGCAGGAAGATTTACAGGTAGTTTATCGAGGGCTCGAAGCAAAATCAGAAGAAATTCCTCAACTGCTTTATCGCTATCCTTAGGGCTACCACCACTACCAATCTTTCCCTTGTGAACCTCTTGGAGCCATTCATCAAGCACAGGTAAACCCTTAAGATGCACAAACTGACTAAGGCACTCAAGCTTTTCCGTGGCAGCTATCACACCTGCAAGTGCTGATCTGCCAGCCAAATCAATTTTTTTGTCATTTCTATCAGTCAGCATAAGCTGCACCAATTTCTCAACAGCTTCAGAATCAACTAAGCCTCCTTTCTCAGCAACTTTTGCAATGTCAGACTTCAAAAGGTTCTCCAATCTGCAGTTAGCAGAATCCCCTTCTTCGGCTTTTATGATGCGCTCTCGTTTGACAGATTCTAATCCTTGCTCACTCCGTTCTCTTTTCTTGCCTTTTGTGTGAGAAGGAAATGTAGTGGTTTGTACATTATCTGAATTAGCTTTTAACTGAGATGTTGATGTCGGACCACTTGAAGGCTTAGGTGATCGGCCACCGGATTGCACTGAAGCATGCATTTCTAATCTTGTCTTATATAACAATTGATCTACTTCTTCCTGTCGTTCCTGACAAAATAAATGCAATCAACCAAAACTCCCACTATCCAAGAGAGAAATACAGAAAGCAGCAAGAACTTACATTAATATAGTCCTGATCGGTTAACCACCATAAACACTTATTCGTTATGTCATACACTCTCCGGCACACAAATGACGAAATCCCTGATGGAAGTTCAACGTCCTTTGGAAGAAATGCAACTTTACATGGATGGAGTAAAGATGCAGCAGGAATTTCATCCTTATGAAAGGAATAGAAGACTTCGTTTGGCGCAGCTTCCAAAAGGATGCCTTTGCCAAGCGTTAATTCAGAAGACCGATAAAGCCAACTCACGCCTAACTTTAACTTATTCTCCTTACCAGCAGTCAACCACCGGATTATGCCAATAAAAGGTGGGGAATCTTGAGGGGGTTTGAAAAGAGCACAATCACCAACACTAATCCTACGTCCACCCTGTTAAAAGAGAGTAGAGAATAGTGAGTCATCATAAAGAAGTGCCTGCCAATGGAAACTTGAAATTTAAAAGGAGGAACTAACACATTGCAAGTAAAAAGACTATTAGAAGCTACATGACATTATACCACATGATGTATTCCATCCCAGCTCCGAAAAAAAGAAGAAAAAAAGGAAACCAGGAGGGGAAAATTCTTTTTTATCTTCTAAAAATAACAACAATGTTTCTCCATGAGATAAACAACAAAAAAAATAAAATTACCCACATATCAGGAAATGTGAATTCAATTATATCATAAAATACATATCCAAACAATATCTTAAGAAAATTTAAGTTGAGACATTTAGAATTGCTTCGTAATTCAAACTAGTCAATATGATGTCTTACTCAATCACAATAAAGAAATCATTTCTTAAATTAACAAGATAATTAAGAAAAACCCACGAAGCAAAGCTCATAAACATCCTGCCTGGTGAACCAAACACACGTTAGGACTAGGAATTCATCCTGAAACAGATGGCTCGAAAGCAAAATACACATTGATGGAAAATAAAATAAAATAAAACTAATTAGCTAGCATCAATGAATTAACCCCAATCCTAACAGACAAAGCATCTACAAGAGCATTCGATAACGCCAGGCAGAAAATAATCATATAACTTCTGTATTAATTACGAGACCTTCTCTGAAACCTACAGAACGCTCATCCAGTGTCAAGATCCTCAACATTATAGATAAAATCCACATTTCTACAACATATACAATTTGCAGACATCATCCAGGGCCTCCGAGACATTTCACTAAATTCTCCCGTGCAGAAAGAACGATAACAATAACAACTAAAAAAAACTCCTCCCTTGCACATTGACGCGACCCACAACTTCTTCTACCTTTTCTTTTTACCACAAGAGCGAACGTTTACACAAGCACGAGCAAAAACAAGCAAAAAGAAAGCTCATCCACGGAGGGAATATCGAAAAATTGACAATCAGGATAAAGGGAACAGAAAAAATTACCTTGCAAAACGAATTAGGTGCAGACGAAGACGATGACGAAGAACCATCTGCTTCTACGATCTGGGTACCACGTGTGGGGACTGTCCACATGTGCCGACTCCGTTTCCCGTCCTCACCTCGACGCCCATGCATAGCCTTGCATTTTCCCCAATTCCAGCCTCGATCCCACCTTCACGCCGAACGAGTACCATCAATCCTAACCCTAATTCGACACACGAAACCCCAATTCACAGCTATCCGCTTACCGCGAAACCCTAGATCAATACAAAAACGCCGCTGCCTCCTATCATCTCCCGATAGAGATTGAGGGGAGTCCCCGATTTCTTTACCACCGGCGCACCAATAAGTAGGATTTCTAGGGTTTACCTTATCTACCCCAGAGTGATCCAAATTAAAGCTCAGATCCAACCACACGCAACGAGACGATTAAAGATTTCGAGCCGCCTTTGAACCTAGAAAGAGAGAGAGAGAGAGAGTGCGAGAATCTAGAGTGAGAAAATCGAATGCGCACATAGAGGGGGGGATTGAGACGAAGAAGAGAAAGAAAGAGAGAGCCAGACGGCAGAAAGGAAATGTGTACTTGGTACTTGGTAGAGAGCCGAGACGGGGCAGACCCGGGCAGATTGGGCACTTCGGGCAGCCAGAGAAAATGATAAATAAACACGCCGGTGATGCACCCCCCCAAGTGATTTTGTAGAACGTGCCCAAAAATGCTTCACTCTCTTTTTTTTTTTTTTTTGCAATTAATTATTTTATATTTCAATTTTGACTTTTCATTTTAATTACTCGACTGCGTTTGAAGTCTGACATTGAATCCAAGAGCCTCCCGCTGCCTGATTTCGTCATTTCCGGGTCCCACTTCCCGTTTTCGGGTATGGGTGGGCTGATAATGTTACCCCTACCGGTGACGCTGTCTGTCACCAAATCATCACGTAAAAAAGTTTCCAAAGGAATAGGTTAAGGTTGTCTTGAGCTGTTCCAACACCCGTTACTATTTTAAGGTGACGCAACATAAATCATCTCACTGAAAACTGAGTTTGTTTCCATCTCTCCAATGAGATCGTGCCACATGGCGGATCTCGGCTTACTCATTGTAGAAGCACTTCCAAAGTGGGCTTCATTTTTCTTTTCTTTTTTTTTTCCTTTCATAAATAAACAATCTTGATTAAGAAGCTAATAAAAAAGGAAACATGTCTAATCCAATCATGTGGCTCTGCCCCCTTGAATTGGAATGAGCACTGGCATAGCCAAAACCAAAACCAAAACCAAAACCATCACTCACACATTCTCTTTCGTTTTCCCAACAGCTCACCATAAAAGCATCATTTTTCCCTTTTGTTTGTCAACTCCACAACTTTTCAACTTCCTCCACACATATCAGATCTATGGGGTATTCCAAATCTTCTAGAATAAACTTGCCCATGTTCATGTTGGGACAAATCAAAACATCTTTCAAAACTCTGATGATTAGTGTTTGCTAAAACAAGATTAGAAAAAGCGTAAAACAATTTCCGGGCTTCTTCTAACGAGATCATTTGATTACAGAATTTGAATTTAACAGAGGTGTTTGGGCGGATTCTCTAGCTAATTCTTCCTCCTTCCGTGACTGGGATGGGATGACAAGCTCCACTGGTTGGTTAGCTTATCACAGAGCGTTTATCATTCTCTTCATCTCGGCAGATCTTCGTGGATCTGGTTCTTCGATGGCTCTCTCGGTAAGTACTTGCTTGATTCGACACATGGACTTCCTCACCTGAATTTTGATCACCAACAACCACGATTGAGATCAGTATGGAGAAGTAGGGAAAGGATAGTTATTATCTGTGCTATGATATCGCGAACTTAACAAGGACGAGGAGAAGGGTAGAAATCAAATGGAAGAGATATTTACAATTTAAAAAAGAATGCAAAAGTTCTGTCAAGTTCACCTTGGGAATGCGTTCTGGGTTAAGAAACCTTAGATTTTGTGCATGAAGCATCTGGCGCTGAGTCATCAACATATTTTTCTCCTTCAACAGAACATACCATAGCTTATTAAGATCGTCCCAAGACTTCAGCCGCAGTTCTGAAGCCTTCCAACTTCGACCTGACAGCATAAAGATTTTGCAATTAGAATCTCAATATATAGCTTCGGAAGAATGCGTACAATGTCAGCCATGAGATTCATCATTATATACTAAAGAAAGTATCCAGGCCAACCTGTATGTGCATCAGCTAATCCTACAGAATTTCCATGTCAGGAAGTTCATAAGATACTAATAACTCACATAGGTGGCACAACCAAACTACTAGGAATTCATTTTCTCCTATACGAGTAAAGCTGCAATATCCATATTGACATGAGAAGTATGCATTGAAAATCCTCCAACAAAATACTTGACAAAGAGAAAGCATTTTTCAGTACCACAAATTCATTAAAAGAGAGTAACCACACCGAATAGATGCTATTGCTAAAAATATTGACAAAACAAAATTTTCATCACATGTGCGACCACAGGACAATTTATAAAACATTACAAAGGTGCACATTAAATTTTCAAGGGCTGATGATATGGCACTTGGCACGCATAACACAGTTTCCAATAAGAAAGCACTGACAGGTTGAGAATCTATGCAGACAGATCAGACATAAATCACATGACTGCTACGCTCTTTAGGTTCCTTGCTCCTATTTTTACTTTGCAAACGATCAGATACATACATACACAACAATGTCTCCAAAGTGCTATTGCTTAATTAGATTTTGTATGTGAAATCAGTCAAGCATATTTACTTAAAAGAAATAGTTACTCCTCTTCGCCTGTTATGCTTATATAAAATACAGTAACATAAAACCGTGAAGCATTAATGATAATGTTACATCAAATGAAGTAGAATCCACCGCCCCGAGTGACCAATTGTTTCAACTGGACTAAGTATTCCTCAGCCACTTCTAGTCTTGTTATCCTAAAAGATGCATTCAGACTCCATGTGCGATGAGAAGGATTATTTCTTTTAATGCAGTGGCAGTATCTGATAAATTTGTATTCATTCCCATGGGTGAGTGAAGCCTTCAAGACTTGAAATTACACTACATCGGAGACGCCCAGGTATAAATTTGGATCAATTTTCCCAAAGAAAAGTATCTTGGGAAAAATTTTGCAAAACGAATGAACCAAAATACAAATTTAGAGGTTATTAACAAAGACCAAAGTTCAAGGGCATAATAAGATTATACCATATACAACAGGTTTGTCGTCATCTGGACTTCTATCTGCCTCAAAAAACTCCTCAAGCGGATTATAGCCTGTCCGGACGGTAGAAGCAGCAGCTGCTGCAGAAGAAGTTTCTGATCTAGCAGCAGCTAGAAGTGTTCTCCCAAACACTCGTGTCAAAAACATGGCTACACCAATGCTGCTTGAATTCAAAGACTAAGAAAGTGAGACTATACACAACCAAAAAACACAAAAAATAAACAATCTGAAAGGAAAATGCCAACCTTGTGTTTCATAGAACCCTAACGAATAGGGGCGTACAAAAACTTGGCTAGGTTCAATTCAATTTTCTAAAAACTCCTTGAAACATATTGGTTTTATTTTGAAATAAACTCAACACTAAAGAACTGAATCAAACCAAACCATTCATTCCGATTGGTTCATTGCTTTGTTTCTCTCCCTAAATTTTTATGCCGCCTCTCGTATAAGAACACATGCATGTAATGCAACCCACGTTCTGTGACCCAATAGCATAACCCACATCTCAGATATATACAGAGAGAGAGAGAGAGAAACAAAAAACCACAAACCAACATATCCCATTGAGTCAGTTCTCTCCTGCTTTTTCCATTAATTTTACGAAGCCTGAAAAAAAGGATGTCTTGTTCTCTCTTGTTTATTCTATCAAAAAAAATTCATCAAAAAGTCGAAAATGCGAAGGGAAATGGAACAAGAAGAAGAAAAATACAGATTAAGATCGTTTCATTTCAAATAAAATGATGATATAGACATCCTAATTCAAGATTATAAGAGATGAAACCCACATCAAAGAGAAAATTCGTATCAAATCCAAGCAGAGAGAGGCATATATAAGTCTATAAAATCACTAAGCAGAAACTAGAGAGGGGGTTAATCATCAACCATAGAGTCCAGGAGGCTTAACCGTCGGTGACTGATGCTGAAGAAAGACACAGAAAAGTTACTTCGGTCCAAAATTTCTCGAAAATCGAGTATCACTCACCTCTGATTCTGCAAGTCTTGGTCGTAGAATAGTGCGACGGATTGAACCCAGAAGAGGCAGATTACGAACTACGAAGGCGCAACAAGGCTTGGCTCCGGCAAGTGGCAACGATCTTGGCTCCGGCCAGTGAGCGGCGACGAGGAAGCAGCGCCGACGCGAGTTTGCGAAGTGCGGAGGAACTGAGACCTGAGGGTAATAACGTATAATACCGACAGCTTTTTTTCTTTTTATTTTCTCTTTTTTTGACAACTATTAAAAACTATATTTAAATTATTGATAATTAGTGGGCTTTCCCAGATTCATCAAGCCCAAACAGAATTTACTGAATTGGGCCTTTAGTCAAATTCATTTGCTTACTTTGAAATTACATTTTTACCCTTAACTTCCCAACAGACTATTGACTATTGAGGGCCTAATATAGCTGGTGGGCTTTCCTTCCCTAGTTTAGGCCCAATTGAGAAACTCATTGGACCTCTCTACTTCATCATCCATTTACATGAAACAATACTTCTTCCTATTTCCCTACTATCTTTTTATTCAAATAAAGTTTTTCATTTGTTTTAGTCACTCCCAAAATTTCCATTATACATATATATAAAGAAAGATTGAGGTTTTATTTAAGAAGAAAATAATCAGCTTCTTGAAGTTTTAAGCACCATGTCTGAGTCTTCTCAATCACGCCTTCTTAAATTGGATTTCTATTATCTTCTGAATTGAAGACATTTAGACATAACATATCTATTTATTTATTGAACTTTTTGTTACAGTACACCGTGTTTTTTCCTCTAAGTTTAGCTCTCATTTGCGGAGCGAAGAAAGCAGGCATTCCGCATCTAGCACTTCCCAACCTTTTCTATCGAGATTTAGAAGCAGGGCGAGTGTCTAAAGCTCGGGTTATCTCTCTGAATCAGCTTAAGCCAATTTTTATACGATGGTCCTTTCATGTCATGTCACATCAATTTTTTTCATAATGATTTTAACAACAATAACTAATAGAAGTATAATTCAAAGTTTAAATTTGGGTGAGTTTGGTGCATGTCTTAATTTAAATATATTTTTTAGACTTCTATGAGCAATCATCTTTCAAGTGCTTGAACTACAAAAATGTCGACCTTTTGGATAATAATGTTTCCTTAGAAATAGATTTTAAAGTAATCTATTTTTAAAATATTTTTTATTCATTACTAAACAATGGTAGATCTTATTAAAGAAACCGCATTTTTCGTTATCTAAACTCACTTAAAAAGTAAACTAAAATTAATAATTCTTCCAAATATGCCCATGGTGAAATTTCCTTAACAACTAAATGTAGTAGGATCAGCGGTTGTGGAGTAAAATGAGTTGAAATGCGCGTAAACTGATTTAAACACTCACGAATATCAAAAAGCAAAGTCTCTAAAACGTGCTCGTAGAAAAAATTTGAAAAACGTTTTGTTAAAAAGTCATTCCAAACTAGATAGAGATAGGCTAAGCAAATATGATTGATTTGGCTACAAAGCATGTGAGTGAGTGTTGAGGAATTAGATATAAAAGGCAAAAACCTGAAATTGAAAAGTGGGGGAAAAAAAGAGGGGAGGGGGATGGAATTTGAAGTTAAAAGGTTGATTCTCTAAAAACCCTAAAATACAAATTTGAGTATATACTCTCTTCATCCCCACTAAAGTAAAGTAGGGCAAAGGGCAGAAGGAGCCTTTGGATTGGAAAAAGGGCAAAAAGGGAAATAGGTAAAGAATTTGCAAAAGTAGTGTGGGTCCCACCCATGAGGTGGGAGGGGATTTGGCTTGGGTAGTGTGCCCCTTCTTCTATGTAATTGAAACCTACTTCCACTTCCACTTCCTTTTTCTTTTGTTTTCTTTTATTTTATTTTTATTCTCTTTTCTTCTTTATTTTCCCCCTTGGGCCCATTATTTCCTATCCTTTTCCCTAATCAAATCAAATCACAATTTGAAATTTATTTTAATTGTTATTTTGATTTCTTATATTAAACTTTTCAATACACAAAAACTTTATGCATGTATTTTTTAAAAATTTTAAGATTGGTTGTTGAAATTTGAAATTGATGATTGTTTGACCAAACCAACCAAAAATGAACTAGTTTTTCAATTTGAATTTAATGAAACCATATTCAACTAGTTCTCATAAATTTTATTTTTCTTATTTTCGATTTGGACTCAATGATCTCAAAAAATTACTCTTTCCTGATAAAAAATGACATGACATAATGTAATAAAATAGATTGCATGGAGACGTATTTTTCGTTTTTAAATCATTTTTTTATTCATGCTTCCAATATTGTAACTTCACACAAATTTTTCATTCAATACTTACTTAAATTTCTCAAGGTGGTTCAAATTCAATTATCAAGTGATAGCAATGTAAAAATTAAAAATATATATATATATATATATATATATATATATAAAAGTTTCCCTGATCCCTGGTAAAAGATAGCTTTATTGATGAAGTGCAAAAATGAGGTAGTGATAAAAATCAAAAGTATCAAGATGGCTATGCTTTTTGCCCATGTCCTCTCCTTTTAACTAAACAATAATTCCTATAAAAAAAATTAAACAATAATATCTTTTCTCCCCCTCCTTTGACTTATATACTCTGGTTAAAATAATAGTTTGGTTTTTATACTTTCGATTTTGGTTCATTTTGGTCTTTATACTTTTGAAATGTGTTTTTTTAGTTCTTGTCTTTTAAAAAGTGACCATTTTGACCAACTATTTATTCTCTGTCTTACTTTTTTATATCATAATTTCAATACAACACTAAAATCAATGCGTTTCATAAAATGTAAACACTAATTTATACTAAAGTGTTTACATTATGTGTAAAATTCGTGTTAGAATTTTGCAAAGAGGGATTAAAATGATCGCTTTTTAAAAGTAAAGGGACCAAAATGCAAAATGAACATTTTCAAAATACAATGACTAAAATGAACCAAAGTTTAAAGTACAGAGAACAAAATGAACATTCTCAACGTACGAAGACTAAAATGAGAAAGTACAAAGACCAAACTAGTATTTTAACATAAACTCTATTACGATTCTCAAATCTTCCAAAAATAAAATTGAAAGGCAAAATAATTACATCACATATCACCCCATGATGACACCAATTATAAAATCAATTAATCAAAAGTGAGTGAACAAAAAAAAGGACGAAATTTTGCAATCTCAATCCTAATCCCAATCCCAACTTTATAATTAAGATGTGATTTGATATGGAGTTTATAAAGTAAGATCAATCAAGAAATAATTACGTGGATGTCCCACCAAAAAAAAACAATAATTATAATGAAAAAAAAAAGACAAAGTTAAGTAGGTAAAGTATTTATTAAGAAAGGTGATGTGTATATTCTCAAAGGAGGAGGCTTTTACACGTATTGACAAAAGTGGTTCGTGAACCAATCGATTTGTCTCAAGTAATATTGATTGTCAAGCTCCCATAATTCATACAATCATGTGGGCGTTGGAAAATTATTTGCTACTCAACCCAAATAATTAGAGCTCATAAATGATATTTTCGTCCCTAATTGTTTGTATTTTCAAAACGTCTTCTTTTAAAATTTATATTTTAATCATTGTAGTTTTAAATTGTGATATTTTGACCATTTCAATTTCATCTTTATATGATTTTGCTTCTATCATAATTTTAGCGGTAAAGGTAGTCGTAGTTTTGTATTAAAGTTCTTTCATTGTATATAAATTTTGTGTTAAAATTTTATAAATAGAGTTGAAAATAGATACTTTTTTAAAATACATTGAAAAAAAACTCAAATATGTAAATATAAACACCAAAAGATGTTATTAGAATATAGCTATAAAACTGTAATGAAATACTGTGTTGAAATCTAATTGATCAGTATTTTTTCAGTACAATTATATGTAGAGGTGAGAGTTCGAGCACGACTTTTTGATTTAAAAAATATGTCTTAATTAATCAATTGAGCGGTGTTTTTAAACATTAAAAATAAATTTTTGAAAAACTATCAGCACTACTTTTGGCCCCACCTGGTGAAGATTCTTCTTTTAAAAATTAAGCTTATTAAATTTTTTTTAAGTACATGTAAGATGGTGGATTGAACTCACGACTTCTTAATTAAAGATATATGTTAATTACTATTGAGCTATGCTTATTTTGACAAGCTTATAAACATCACTATTACATTTTGCATTCTTTCTTTTCTTTGGTTTGACAAATGAAATAAAGTAAAACATCAAGACATTCAACAACCAACATATCTGATATCTCTACAGACCACTCTTCCATCCAGATGTTATGTTCTTACCGTTAGAGGGCTCTTCGTGCCAGAAGATGAGCCAACATTTTCATCCCTCTTTGTGAACTTGAAAACTGCATGCAACCTTTTCGAAAATGTCGATTTTGCAAAGGAGATGATCAATCCGGTTTCTGACAGATCTTCTTCTTCACTTTTCAAGGGATTGAAAACCTATAAAGAGTTAGTCTCAAGCTGGATTGGAGAAATTCATGAATCCGAAGCCAATCGAAGACCTTCCATCGTTGCAAGGGCTTCTGCTTCATCCACTAATGCAGCATTTGCATTATTTTGTATTGTTATATAGTTTTTTAAAACATTTTAAAAATCTATGTCAAAATTTGAAGAGAAAAAAAATTCAAAATTTCGTTTTTGATTTTAAATTTGAACAAGAGTTCAGCCATGTTTTCAATATACGTGAAAATTGTACTAATGAAGTTGTACACAAACCAACATCATTTTCAAAAGCATAAAATTAAAAATAAAATAGTTAATTATCAAGTAGTTGATGAATAATTTAAAAAATTTCTAAATAGTTATCGAATCTAGACACAGTTGGATGAATAAGTTACCTAAGAATCAATCTCCACCCTTAACTTCCACCGTTGAACTAAAGAAAAAAAGGTTTTACAAATAATTATTTCATTTTGACAGCAAACCTTTAGGCTAAATGACTCAAATAATTGTTATGTTGTTTTTTCTTTTTCTTGCTTCTACTTTTTGGGGTAGTTAATGAGAAATCATCTCTAATTTGAATCCTTCAGCAATGAAATCATAAAGTAATGCTTTATGAATAATTCATTATCATTACAAAATATTGTGTAATTATTTTGGAATTTATAATGGATTATTAATTTGGAGGGATTTAGGAGTAATTAGTGAATTATTTATTAATGTTGCATTAAAGGGTTTGTGGAAATAATATTATATTGATTTAAACCAGCCTCTACAAAATTTACCCTTCAAACGTCCCTCTCTACTGTGTGGACTGAAAATTTCCCCCTTCTCTAATGCTTGTTGTTGAAGGGGATTTTTCAAATATTGTAGCCCCGTGGCAGTTTACAATTAATAAAGTACTATTTATTTCAAAAAAAAATTATGGTTCATCTATCTTAATCCATAAACTAAGAAGCATTATTTTAGTTCAAAACTATCATGAAAAGGAAAATTATTTTAATCATGTTTACTATTGAAAAGAAAATTTCAATACTAAAATGAATTTTAAATATATTATTTTACACCGCGGTTATTTATTTTTTATATTTAAAGTTCTAGAAATGATCGATAAAATATCCATTTAATTACTAATATTTTATGATATAAATAAAATTACAATAAAATAGAAAATTTGTATAAAGTTGAATAGATAGGTTATTTTAACTTAGAAATAAAAAAATTCCTAATTAAAAAAAATGACACGAGTAACTTATTAAATAATTAAAATAAAATAGATTACGCAGCTTATGATTCATTCTTATTTTATATGTTTTGATCGTCATAATATCCTAAAATTGAAAGAAAACTCGATTTTTCAATATCAACGTGATTTTTTTCAACGTAGAAAAAACAGTTTAAAGTTGATGGAAAAAAAAATAAACTCGCTTAAATATAAAAAAAATTAAAAAAAAAAAAGAATAGAAGGATAAAGTAAGAAGACCAAAGTACGAGAATCAAAGCCACATGGCTGTCGCAAGTCGAAGTCAAATTGCAAAAATTATTTAGTTTGATTTTTTATACATATAATAAGAAAATAGAAACATTGGGGAATATTTATATGACAAAAGGATAAATTAAAAAGGAAGTTTCCATTGAACCCATGACATTATTAGAATTGCTTTTTAGTCCAACTCCTTGTCTTTATTTCCTTCTCTGTGTCAGATTCTCCCCATTTTCTTTTTTATTTTTTTCATTCATACCAAGAGAATTAATTACAGTATTGGAAAACTAATTGATTATTTCATAAACGTTTCCAATCAAGTTACTCATCATAATTCAACAATTACTTGTTTTTTAAACAATATTTATATCCCTTTATGAATATCCCCGTTTTTCTTTTTTTTTTCTTATAGAAAATAAAAGTCGTATCTTTAATATTGTTGTAAAACAACTTATGGCACACGTAAAGCTTTTGACTTCAAATGAAGGAGCAGAATTTCCAATGTTGAACTTGCTCACATTGATTCATTAATTGTATATTTATCTCTTAATAATTTATCCGAAAAATCAACCATAACTTAATACACATATTTTCAAACTGTTAATTAAAAAAATACACATATTTTCAAATACTTGTCTATGCATATACCTATTGATTAACAGAAGAGGATGTTGTTGTATATCAATTGAGAATTCATTAAAAAATGACTACACATACTGAAATAAATTATGAACTATAATATTTTAAAGTTTAATCAATAATAAAATGTGAAAATTCAAAATTCAGAAAAGATTCAAGCTATTAAAATATTAAAAAAAATACTGTTTTTCAAATGAAAAAACAGTGGACTTGACTTCACTTTTCTTGAGAGAGAGATGAAAAAAATATTAGTAATTAGAGGCTCCATGGACCTAGTGCTAGAAAAAAATTTCGACCATTATTTTTAAAATAAATTTCGAATTATTATTATGTACAAAATAAATTTAAATATTAGCAATATTAAAGAAAAAAGGTCCGTCAATAATGTCGAACAGCAAAATAACCTAACATTTTAGTTGTGCAATGAATGTTTCTGATTGGTCATTCACCGTCTTAGCGTACCGCCCTGTCAGTTGAGTTACCCTACTTTCTATTGTTCTTCACTAATTACTGCACAGTACACCATTACGGACACACCATATTGTCCCTTATTGCTTTCTCTGTTCCATGTCCTCAGCAGGCCACATTTTTTTTAATAGGAAAATTACAAAATTGCTTTGTATGGTTGGGATATAATTTTAATTTAATTCTTATAGTTTTTAAGTTTGATTAATTTTATTTTTTAAAAGCTTCTTCAAGTATTGGTCTATTCCTTAAACCGATTCTGGTCATGAATTGTACAGTTTTTTTTCAAATACATTTTTATTACTGTAATGTGTTTTAAAGCAAAATAAAATAATTTTTCGGGAAAAATAGAGAAGGGAGGGCAATGGATGTCGGTGTATGGAGAGTTTGAAGACAAAATAGAATATTTCTGTTTGTTAAATTACAAAATGAAGTGTGTTTTATAAATTGTAAATGTGAGTTTTTTTATTATATCAATTGCTCGAAAGGAACATGCCATCTACGAGAGAAAATTGCTCAAATCATACTCCATTCTGTATTTTATAATATCTCAAGATTCTTCGATGATATATTCAATTTGATCATAATTTAAGAACAAAAATCTAACAATATACTATCATTTATTTGTACTCCTAACTATAGCTTAAACTTTAAACATATTCCTAATGAAATATTTACCTGTGATAACCAGGGACAAATTCAATTAAGGAGATATGAAACTTAAAAAAATAAACATATAAAAAATAGAGTTTACGCTTCCATATATTTAATGTGATTTTAAGAAAGTAAAAGTGAACATTGAATTATTTAAAAACAAAACAAAACAAAACAATTTAGTGAAGGTAAGGTATGAAATCTTGTAAAACTAATACTTGACCTTATTATTTTCATGATAACTTTGACTCAGAATTAATTCAACCAACCATTCACTAATATCATTGATCATTTAATTTTACTTGACCTGATTGATTTTTTTTTTTCCGGAAAGAACCTGATTGATTCTTTTAATTGGATATGTTTATACGTTTATTATTTCACAATTTATTGATTTATAGTTAATTTTGACCACGACAACCATGCAAAATAATTTAGAAAAAATAACCAACTTCTACCATTTCAACAAAATCTTATAAAATCTTCATCAATAACAATGATCAAAGTAATTTTGTTAAGGTTGTTGCAGGGTTGAAAATCTTTGAAAATCCACTGCCACATGTCGTAGGTCCATACCATATCTCTAAAGAAGTAAATGAGACATGAGTAGTTTGAAGGCATTGAGAGCTGGGGAGGAGGATTGCGAGACGCTCGCAGCACAGGCAATTCCATCCCGTCTCCTTGCTCCGTAATATATGGGATATACATCGTAATCCAAGAGTGATGGAGAACAATTACTATTTGTACAATCATCGGACGCACCGTAATCTCAAAGAGAAGATGACGTCATGATTTTAGGAGAAGATGTCGTCGACAATTAATACCTCACCATAAGCTGTCGCGCCTCTAAATTACTGAGATAGACTAGCTTACATATATGCTTGGATCTCTACTATATTTAAGACTAAACTAGTTCGAACCCTACTGGCTCGTGCTCAAATCAAAGCTAAAAAATACAAATAAAATAATTTATATCATACTTTTTAAAATTTTCAAACCTTCAAATAAGGATTAAAAAGTACCATTATTTGGAAGGAAAAACAACACTTTTGCATTTATATTTTCACACTTGTATCAACTTTTTAAATTTAAATGGTCACATAAATCTAACAACACCATATTAAAATTGTCACAATTAACACTACCTATTAATAATTGAGACACTAATTAAGAATCATCAATTAATTTTTTTTGACAAGTATATGAGTGAATTTTGACATCAACCTAAAAGTATAGGCATGAAGGTTACAATCCAATTAAAAAACAAGTCAATTAAAAATATTAATTGTCATTAAAATATATACCAAGTAAAACAAAATAATTATAGCAAAAAGTGCCAAATATTTTGAACTAAACTATACACGAAACTAAAAGAATAAAATTAGGTGACGTAATTTTTCGTGTGGAAACATTGGATTAGATATTTTGTTATTGTAGGAATTAGGAAAAAAAACAATTAAATTAGGTGGGTGAGTTTAAATTGGGTGCGGTCAAAAGTACGTTAATAAAATAAAATATAAATAAATAAAAAATGAATATTAATTTTTTATAACGCGGGGGCAAAAAGCCAAAATTGAAGGCCCTTGCCAGTTGTACCGTGAATTGTTGGACAAGATACGTTTCATCCTATTTACGTGTTTATTTTCTTATGGCAAACCTAATTAAATTATTTTATTTTTGGTTTTTTCTTTTCACATGCCCTTTCTTTTTCTTTTAAAATATAAATCAACCAACATTTTTAATAAACAATTAGTCTTCTAGGAGACACTTGGCTCGTCAGTAAAATTATCTTATTATATGTATTTATCTCAAATTACGGAATTGCTAATCCCACCAATTATATAATTCATATATGTTAAACAAATCATATCATTCAATGTTACGCTATATCATCAATTTGATCATAATTTGAGTTTAATTTATAGATTCAAATATAATTTAGTCGATAAAACAACCTATACATATTAATGGTTGATAGTTTGATTTTATTTTTACTATTATTGAACGGTTCGTTTTCAAACTTGTTCCTATAATTGTTAATTGACATATATCTTCAACCAAGAGGTTGTGAGTTCGATTCTCCACCCCTCATGTTGTACTAAAAAATGTGTTTCTCTAATTTTTAAATTTTCAAGTTAGAATTGATAATTTAATTGAACTACAAATTTAACTTATGAATCAAATACTTGTTAAGATGGGTGGAAACATAAATAATGTATTCTAGACATTCAAGAGATTTAGATTATTAATCTTGGACATATAATTCAAAGATAAAAAGAGGTATATTGAACTTTGTTTATATTTATAAAAAAAATGTATTTATTTATTATGATTTATAAAATTGTGTGAAAATAGGGATGTGGGAATTTTGTCGGCGGTTCTTTTCTTTTTTTTTTTTTCTTCTTTTAAAACGTTGGCTTTTGTGGATTCGGGCGCCTCTTGTTTAGGCCCGCCCGATATTCCATTGTTACAGCTCGCACGTGATTGCCACTCCCTAAATGTCGAAACTACCCCGTCAATTATTAGCGTTCGTTAGGGGCTGTAGCGTACATCCATCCAAGGGCAGTACCGTCTTTTCCCATCACACTGACGCCTAATTCAATCCAAAGCTCCGGTGGCTTCTTTCTGCTTGTTCGGGAATCGCGTAGAGAGCCGATTGGCAACAATTCTAATTTTTAATTTCTTAAAAAAGTTTTTTTCTTTTACTTTGAGAAACCCTAATTCTTCTGAAACGGCGTCGTTTGTTGTTTTGTATTAATGAATTATAATCTGAATTTGTTTATGGAATGCTGGTGGATCAGTGGTACTTTAAAGTGGAAACATGAAGGAAGTCAGTTGCAGTAGTAATGGCTGTTTTGAGGATGTAAATTTACTAAATTCGATGTTAAGAATGGAATAAAAGTGTATAGAGAGAGATTCAGAAGGGAGCTGTGAGAAAAAGAAAAGAAATTTCTTGAGAGAGAAAGTTGAGCGAGGAACCTGGAAAAGCCACTTTGCAGCTACCCGAGTGTATATTCAGTTTCTTTTTTGTATTCGTATCATTCTATCTTTCATACCTGCCCACGGCACAGCTCTATCTTCAGCTGCTGCTGCTGCCGCCTTGCTTCTGGACTCTGCTTTTGCTCCTATCAATTTCTTGGGGTTTTTGTTTTCTTCATTTCTTCCTCTACTTTTTCAGTGAACCCTTTACTCTTTAGGCTGTGGGGTTAATGGTGTATTCACTTTAAAGCTTTCCCACTTGATTTTGCTTCTGAAAGGTCGTTAAAAGGTACTTTTACTCATCTTTCTTGTAATTTTTCTTCTTTTTTCTTCTTTTGGGGAAATTACTGCAACTGATGTTTCTCCTCATATTACTTATCCCCGTAGCTGCCCTCTTGTTTCTGTGCTTTATTTATTTTATTGTGTGGAGTCCCATCTTTTATAATATTTCCACCTAGTATTCTTGTGGAGGCGCATGCGAGTGGTTTAATCTTCTGGGTCCTTATGTTTTTCTTATTTTTTACTGTTTTCTCTACTCTCTTCACACTTTAGTGTGTGGTCGTCTAAGATTTAGCCCATTTCCCTCATTTGGGGGTTATTTCGGAAGATTTGGGATTTGGGTTTTGCTTAGATTTGAGTTTATTGTACAGGTTCTGCAAATTTTTGCTACTGGGGTCTGAGAGAAAGAGCAGTTTCAAGCAGAGAGCTGTAGAGTGAGCCATGGCGGGAGGTGCAGCACCGAAAGTAGAGGAGCCACAAGCTCATCCGCCGAAGGATCAGCTTCCCAACGTTTCTTACTGCATTACCAGTCCACCTCCATGGCGTGAGTGTCTATTATCTGTATCGAAATTGATTTCCATTTTCAGAACACTGCTCTTGTTTTTCGATTCTTATGACCTAGTTAGCTTAAGTCCGGTTAGCTACTTTTAAGTTCTTGCAGTTTCTTGATTCACTACTGCCATGAATCGATTGCTGAAAGTAACTTTTCTCTTATTTTTATTTCCTCCCTGTTTTGCTCTCTTATTTTGTTAGATTCTTCTGTTCGGAAAGTAAATTTGCATTTCTCTGAGGACGAATCTGACGGATCTTTTGATCGCAGTATCATCTAATCTTGTCATAGGAATAAAGCAGCTAGCCATTCCTTTGCTCACCTCTTTTGGCAAATGTTGTTGGGCTTGTTTCATTTCCCTCTTTTTTTCTTTTAACTCTTACTTCGCACGGAAACTGTAATAATCAAGTTTGGGCATATCAATCTAGTAATTTATTGCGCTTCCCAAATAGATTAGTTCCAATGTTTTCACTTTTACGTGGATTCTCGCTGTTATTTCATTTAGCACCCAGATTATTTCACACCATTTGTTCTTACATTTTCTCCTTGATTCAGCTGAAGCTATACTTCTCGGTTTCCAACATTATCTGGTGATGTTAGGCACTACAGTTCTGATTCCTTCTTCTCTTGTTCCTCAGATGGGTGGTGGATTTGTAAGGCCCAAGTGAAACTTCTATATTATCTTAATCATTATTGTACACCAGTATTCTCTTTCCTTTTTATGAAGGTCCTCACAATCATGTAACTGCAACTTATTATTCTTATAGGAGGAGAAGGCAAAGGTTATCCAGACCCTGCTCTTTGTTGCTGGTTTGAACACCTTGCTACAATCATTCTTTGGGACTCGGTTACCGGCTGTAATTGGAGGGTCGTATACCTTTGTACCAACCACCATTTCAATCATCCTTGCCGGTCGATTTTCTGATACGGCTGATCCTATTGATGTAATGAAAACTAAATCCTTCTGGATAGTTTAACTGAATTGCTTATAGGTCAATCTGATGAATTCTTGATATGAATGTCTAGTGCAGGACTTCATATTTCCTTGTCTTTCATGCTATAAGAAATGCTTATTTGTCCCTATCAATGGCTAATGAAAGCTTTCTTCACTAGTTATAATATGTACAATCAGAATTGAACATCATAATCACTTGCAAAGACTAATAATTGCACGTTTCATTAGAGGCCTTTGACAGTTCTTTGTTGCTGATTCAGAAATTTAAGAAGATAATGCGGGCTATCCAGGGTGCTCTCATTGTTGCTTCAACCCTTCAGATTGTCTTGGGCTTTAGTGGTCTGTGGCGTAATGTTGCAAGGTTCGTCCAGTCTACATTATGAAGGATAACGTAGACAACATAATTACAACTTAAAGATTTTTTTTTTTAATTGCAATTATAGCTGCATGCTCTGTAGTTTTTTTGGCATACGGATGATATTCCAATGACTTGGAATAATATTTGTTGGTTAATTCGATTGATGCTAGGAGACATGAATTAAGTACTCAATTCTATAAGTTTGAATGTTCTTGGCACAAAAATTTAGTTCTTAGATATTTTCAGTTTTTTTAAGAAGTTCTTAAGGTATTGTCAGATTCAGACTGCATATGACGATCTAATAATGATACATTACCATTTTCCCTTGAAGAGTCTATAATGATTTTAAATTTTTTATTCGTGACCTGTTTCCACTTTGAAATTCTCAAAATTCACTTTGGTCACTGTGTCTATTCTCCAGGTTTCTCAGTCCACTTTCAGCTGCCCCTTTGGTTGCTCTAGTTGGCTTTGGGCTTTTTGAGTTGGGTTTCCCTGGGGTAAGTCTCTTGCTTTCTTGCTTTCTTTTTCTTCTTCGTATTCTTCTTTTTTCTTTCTTTTCTTTTCTTTTGTTATGTTTTATTTGCTCTATTTGGAGATGCGTTCAATATTTGAATACTTTTTCACTATAAGGATTCTGACATTTGCCTTGGATGCTAGGTTGCTAAATGTGTGGAAATTGGACTGCCGGAGCTCGTCCTTTTGGTCTTTGTTTCACAGGTATTGTTCTTTATAGCGAGATACATTCAGCATTTTCTTTCTATTTCCATTCTCTAACGAAGAAGATACCGCGACCTTTCTTCCTCGCTATTGACACTTTCTGTAAAGTAATCGATCTTTTGCTCTAATAATGTGTGCTTCTTGTGCAGTATTTGCCTCACGTGCTGAAATCTGGCAAACACATATTTGATCGTTTTGCAGTCATTTTCTGTGTGGCTTTAGTGTGGATTTATGCTCACCTACTAACAGTGGGAGGTGCTTACAAAGGTGCACCACCTAAAACACAATTAAGTTGCCGTACTGACCGCTCTGGGCTTATAGAGAATGCTCCTTGGTGAGTTTTTACTTGCTAAAATAAATATGTTGAGCATGAAGTTGCAATCCTAGCATTCGATGTTGAAGTTAAAATCTTTTGGCATCATACTATTGCATTTAGTCTATAACTTTCTTTTTCCTCGGTTGTGTAACAACGTATGATCTTTTGCCGACCGTTGTTTTCAACATACTCATTGATCAAATTGAATGAATTATTAATAAATATCAAAACATTTCAACAAATCTGCTCTTTTTTTTTTCCCATTGGATATCATATTATCTAATTCATTGATGGGATCAAAAAATTACGTACTTGTTTTGCAGGATAAGACTTCCATATCCATTTCAATGGGGGGCACCTTCATTTGACGCTGGTGAAGCCTTTGCCATGATGATGGCATCATTTGTTGCTTTAGTAGAGGTTTGTTTTCTTTTTCTTGATTCATTGGTCACTTTGTTTACTAACCCATGGATTCGTCCAATTCCGTTTTCTTCACCGTCTGTTTCCTTTGCTATTGGTTAGTTTTATGGTTCTCAAATTTTCCGAAAGTGATATATTTTTCTTTTTCCTACCCATGTCAAATGTAGTCCTCTGGTGCTTTTATTGCTACGTCCAGATATGCAAGTGCTACTCAGCTGCCGCCCTCAATTCTCAGTCGCGGTGTTGGTTGGCAGGTAATGTAAAACTAACTTATCTGTGTAATAAAAAATGTGACTTGGGCTCATAGTTGCATGGCGGTCCAAGATTTAATACGTTTTTGTTCTAGGCCCACCCGGAAGAAAAAGGTTGAAGATGTAATAAGAATGTTGCAAGCACAATGTCTGAGTTCACTACTAATTTGCATAATTAGCAGAGTCCTTTCTCTCTTTCCACATCCCTTACTTTACCTATCCGGTACCTTTATGTCTTGATAGAAAGGAAGATGTTCTTTTAGCAGTTGAGTGGTTCTGTCTTCAAATACCTTATGTTTTTTAGGAGTTGCCTGAACTCCATCATTATCATCAAGCACATGCATGACACAAACACTATAATTTTATCTGATTACCGGGTATCGAGGGGCCCAACTTCTTACATTATGCTCACGGCTCACTTCTGCTAATCTTCGGTGAGGTTTTGCCCACCCCAAAGTTAGCTAATGACAAAAGTTGTGTACCTAGTTTGTAGTGTAATGGATAGCTTTGTGCTTCTTATATATGCATTTGTTTCTGACCCCAGGGAGTTGGAATTCTGCTTTCTGGGTTGTTTGGAACTGTTAACGGATCGTCGGTGTCCATGTAAGAGTTCAGTGAAAAATTCCGCTGCCTTGAGCACTCTACTTCAGTCAAGTACAAAAGATGTTTTTTGTCCGTTTAATGTTCTCTTACCTTTTGTATTTTAGTGAAAATGCTGGTCTCCTCGCATTGACCCGAGTTGGAAGTCGAAGGGTTGTCCAAATTTCAGCTGGGTTCATGATTTTCTTCTCCATTCTTGGTAAGTTTCTGATACAACACAAATTTTAGTGCACTCTGCAGTCTGAACTCATGATTTGATCCATGGGCTCGCAGGGAAATTTGGAGCTGTCTTTGCATCCATTCCGGCCCCCATTGTTGCAGCTCTGTACTGTCTGTTCTTCGCTTACGTGGGTATGCCTCCATCCCCGATAAACCGGTCGATGATCAGAAACGCTATTTTTTAGTTATCTTGGTTGGCAAATGATGCATTTTGTTTGCAGGCATGGGAGGTTTAGCCTACCTCCAATTCTGTAACCTCAACAGCTTCAGAACAAAGTTCATATTAGGATTCTCCATCTTCCTGGGGCTCTCTGTGCCACAATACTTCAATGAGTACACTGCCATTAATGGCTTTGGCCCAGTCCACACAAAAGCAAGATGGGTAAGAAGGGATTCCCCCCTTGATTGTTATGGCCCATCTCTTCACCATACGTTTAAATTCTAACCGCCCCCTCTTTCCTGCAGTTCAACGATATGGTCAACGTCCCGTTCTCTTCCGAGCCATTCGTTGCTGGTATTGTTGCATATTTTCTGGATAACACGCTGCATAAAAAGGATGGCGCAATCAGGAAAGATCGGGGCAAACACTGGTGGGACAAGTTCCGATCGTTCAAGGGCGATACAAGGAGCGAAGAGTTCTACTCTCTGCCTTTCAACTTGAACAAATATTTCCCATCTGTGTGATCTGTTGAGCTCTTCTGTCAAATTCTGCTGCTGCTGCTGCTGCTTCATTCAAAATGGCTCTTTGGGGAAAATGAGATGATAGAATCATTATTGTCTTTTTAATTTATTGCCAGTAACAGCTGTATAAGATAGTTTCTTTTCTCTATAGGATTACTCTTAATAACTTCATTTAATTGCTTCTCTTTTGTATATCCAACGAAGAGGTGGATTTCTAAGTGTCTATGAAAAACAAACGTCCCTTCTATTTTTTCTTTTCCCTTTTCAGTCTCCTCCCCCCTAACTAAACATATTTCAGTAGATCTTATCTCATCATTGTAAATCTTGAAACAGGTTGTTATCCATTCAAATGGATCTTAGTGGAAGGGCAAATATGGGACATAACAAGTTAAATCTAATTTCAAATTGTGATGAAATTATCGTACTAAGTCCACTTAAAGTAATGCGAAAATAGTGACGTGAACTGAGTCGATCCACTAGACTTGACTCGGTCGAGCATATCCACCAAACTTGACTCAATTGAGTAGATCTATCACAGCCAATTTAAGGATAGTTTGATGTCTGAGGTACATTCTACACAACCTTACTCGTTAGGTTCTACGTTTACACGACCCTACTTGGTATGTTCTATTTAACTCTAATTTTTGCTATTAATCCTTTGTTTGACTTAGACATCAGAGTATGTTGGACTTAACTCCACACCAATGTATCTTGTATGTGCAAGTGTTCGTCATAGCATTCAACGACATAACTCGATCCAAATCCTACGTTAATAAGACTCTATATTATCTTAGGGCTTAGATTCAAAGTTGTTTATTATGGAATTGATACACATGACGCGTAAAATAGGGTAAGAGTTCGTGAGAAATGCAATAACTGAATGAGGAGACTAAGGCATGTGACAATCTCTAATGGGCAACAGAAAAAGAATGCCTTTATAGGTTCTTGTGGTTAAGATTGAAGATGACCAGACAAAGGATCCATCTAAAAAATTGAAGGCAATTCATTTAAATTTTAGGTGAGAGGGCAATTCAAGTTTGAAAAGGAGGGCATTTTTGACAAGTCAACCACTCTAATTCAACCTCAAATTGACCCACCCAACCCAAGGGACAATTATATGGAAGTGAGGGCCACAAAGGAATATTCCACATTTTTCTCAAGTGTAAAAACAAAGCCAAAAGCTTCCAACTTTAACCCTATAAATGGGGTGAATGATGAAAATGGTATGGACTACTACTTGGCCTTCAAACTTGAATCCATGTTTGTTTTTGTACAAAATCGATTTGGTTTTACTTATTGGTAATCAAGTAGATTTGTTCCAAGATTCTCCCATTTGAAGCAATAAGCAAAATTTGTATGGATTTAGACCGTTATTAACTTTTTATTTCTATATTGATACGATATTGTTCACTTTATAACTTGACCCACATTTGATCTTTCTTTGCATCCGGAATATAGTTTTAGTCTATAACTTTTGATAAGTCTAAATTGTTAGTCAAGACTGTTTGTTGTAAAATTAACAAAATAGAGTGTTCTTCACTATAGACAGAGTAAAATATCTCCATCATGCTCCCTCATTTTAGAATGAATCAAAGGGAGTTTCAATTCTTAAATTAATGATATCGATCATATTTCTAATCATATTTGACTATTCTGATTAAGTAGAAAGCGTTTTTCCTATTTAAATAACCAATTATAGCTATAATCCATTATTACCATGAATTGAAAAGATTCCTCTAACTTATGAGTCACACACCATCAAATCAAAAGGGAAAGAAAGAATTGGAATCATATTAAATTGAATCTACATATATGAATGTGACAAAAAAAATTACACAATTAATGCCTTGAATTTGAAAGAAGAAAACAAAAAAAGATCTTGGCAAACAAACAGTCAATTAAAAAGTAGACTGTTTTGAGGGCTTGTCATGTTGAAGAACTGTGGAAGAATACTTTCTTTTTTTTTTCCTTTTCTCTCTGGTGAAGGAGATTTGACAAAATTGGAGCAAAATTAGCCGATAAGAAGTGGAGGGGGCCAGTTTGGTAACGTTTCTATTTCTTCTTTTCCAATTTTCTTAAGAAATTTAAGCATTTTGTAACTCATCTATGTTTCTTGTTTCTCCTTTTTGGAGACATTCTCAAAATTGTATAGAAATTTTGGAAATAACCAGATGGGTTTCTTCTTTATTCTTTCCATTTCCAATTTGTTTCAAAACATAAATAAAAAGATTGTTTTTTTGTACTTAAATTCATGGATGTTTGAGTAATGCGATTCATTTTTCTCTATTAAAAATGAAGGAAAAGAAACATAAAATAGAAACATTATCAAACGAGTCCCAAATGTTTTGCCCTCGGACAGAAGTAACATTCTTTGCCAAATAAGCTGATAAGAACATTCTTTTCCATGATTACTATAAAAAGGCTAAGCAACAGAATAACTCAACTTTAAGCATATGGTGAGTGACTCATATATCTAACATTCCAACTTTCTCAAGTACAAAATTACTTGGGTACCCTTCCGTTTATTCAACTTTGCATTTGAAATATCTACAAACAGAGGGTGGATATGGTCCGTATCAATTTTACTATGTAGGTGTTTGATTATCAAGTTTCGGGATTTGGGTATGAGTAACATCAAGTCAGATTAGGAAAACAAATTAATTTTAAAAATTTAAGTTCATTTTGTTTGTGAGGGTATGATCGGTAAAAATAAGTTGATAGTCTGCTCAAATTTTGTAGGCCATAAGAATAGCAAACTTGCAATACTCTCTTATATCAAATTTAAGCTCGACTTCTTGATTATTTCTCCTTTAATCTCGTGTTATTTTAATAATCTAGGCATAAATATGTAAAAAGATATCCAAAATTCCAAAGCCAAAGATGCTTATTTTATAAACAAGATAAGAAGGAAGAAACAAGAGGCATAGAGTCTAGGCAAAATTCCCACAAGTTTCAAAGCTGTTGGTTTTGCCAGAATGGTAAAAAAAAAAAAAAATAATAATAATAATAAAGAATTTGAAGGGTCCCATCAAAATTAGTTTGTGAAGACATTCTCTCTCTATAATTTAATTAAAAAAATAATAATTCCCAAATGGTGGAGAATTTTGATGGAACTCCTTAAAACTATGCATAAATGCTGCAACAACCTATTAAATTCATGAAAAGGAGAAGAAGAAAAATGCTACCCACTGGCTACTGATTTAAAATTCTTGAATCAAGGGGCCAAAAAAGTTGGAATTTCCCATTGTTTATTTGCTCCAAGATATTTATTGTTAAATTAAATTGGTTCATCTAGCTTATCGAGACACATTTTCAATAAAAGAAAATATTTAGAGGTCCGAATCTCCGCTGCTATTGAACTAAAAGAAAATTTGACCTAATTTGAATCATTTAGTTTTTTTTGCTATACCTACCCTTCACATGACTCGATCCTTCCTACTTTTCTAAGATTTTGGCCCATACAATCTCTTGATGTTCTATGTTTTCCTAAACCAAATCGTCAAATAACACTTTATTTGACCTAATTTTATTTTGAATACACCTTAAACAGAACTACATATTTGATTTATTTAAATCTCGAATAACACTTTGATTGACTTAATTTTGTTTTGATGACAACTTAAATAGAGTTATATATTTAATTTTATATATTACATTGAAGATGCTCCACTTAAGTAAATAAAATAATTAGGATTAGAGGGAGAAAGAATATTTGAAATAGTGTAAATTTGGCCTAAAAGAATGAACCAATTCACACTACTTTTTGATTGAGAGGATACGATGAACCTACCAAATTGAACAATGAGAATATACACCTATGTTGTTGGCCACACGCACTCCAATGTTAGATTTGAGTTTGTGTTAGGTGTAGCAGTAGCATACTTCAACTACAACTTTCTTCTCTATTTATAGAAGAAAAAACCTAAGACTTTTTAAATCTCCAAAATCTGAAAGACTCTAGTCGAGTAGGTAAGAGAACGGGGCTAGTCTAGTAGACCTGTCTCATGGAATGTGGGACCCAAAGGACTCGACCCATGAGATTGGTTCCATGGGCAACTCAACCTCGTGGACTCGACCCTCATGTTGCATGACCCATGTATTGGACCTGCAAGTTTCGTACTCAAGGGCTCAATCTGCCCAAAGACTTTAGAAAGTTTAGATGACCTGAGTCGAATTACTAGACTTGTGTTCGTTTGTAGATTAGAGTTTTACTTTTCCACATCAAACACAATTTGTTTATCACTTTTGAAGATGTAGTTCCAATCATATCGAATGATTTTTTTTTTTAAAATTGACCTATACATTACAATATATTTACTCTAATTGCACCATCTAATTAAAATGGATACTTTTCTTATGATGGTAAATGAGGAACAAATCTAGGAACATGGATGCAACTCATTTAGTGATCAAAATAAATTATCTTGTTTATAATGGATCAAGATTTGAAGGAAAAAGGGAAAAAAAAAAAGGGCAGAAGTGGGCATGTAAACAGGTGATTTCAAATAAAATCTTGAAGCATGTGACAGTTATTCTTTCCATGAAAGTATGATTTATCCCATTTGAAAAGGTCATATCTCTTTTAACAGCAAGAATATAGTAAAAGTTTCGTACAAGCTATGATTCTTTCCACTACTTTTTAAGAACAACTCAATTATCTTTTTTTATTTTTATTTTTTTTAAGAGATGAGCAACTCTATGTTGCATCTTAACATTTTGTCAACATTATTTAATATTAAATATGATGCTAATTTTGTATTAAGAAAAAAAGTAACCAGTATTTCTGTCCTTATGCTTTTGAGTGTCTATTTTAATCCTTATTGCTTCGATAAAAATATGTATTTTTTAAAAGTTATCATTTTAGTTGATTCATTTTTATTTTTATCTCATTTTTTATTCCAATGTTATATATAAAATTTCTTGAAATATAACTATAAATTTTTCCAAAATAAACTTATATCTCTCCCTAAAAGATTTTGAGTTCGATCTTTCACTCCACATGTTGCTAAAAAAAACTATAAATTTACATCACATAAGTTTTATTGTATATAAAGTTTATGTTGATATTTTGCAAAAAGTGACCATTTTGATAAAAAAATTTGTGAAAAGATAGCTACTTATCTCGGAAAAAAAAGTCGTGAATTCGAATTTACACCCAGGAACATAGATAAAAACTTCTGAAAAAAAGAAAGATAAAAACCGAAAATAATATCAGTAAAAGAGGAAAGAAAGAAGGAAAATGAAAAGAGAAAAACTGACCGTGGGCTTCCCCTTCATACCACTTGAAGAACACACTTTTTTCTTCTTTTCTTTTTTTTTTTTTATTTGAATTATACAGTTTGGTTCCAATTTCAGCAGCCAGAGCATGGCAGCTTTATCTGTCATCTTCTTACAATCTCAATGATATTGGTAAATGCCTGCCATGGATGTTGCAGAAACATGATTTGAAAACGCCACTTTCAGACCCATCTCATTGCAGCTTACGATTGGTGGTAAGATTTCTTTTCTTGAATCTTTCCGTAGATTATACTATTAGGGATTCATTTTTCTCGATCGAACAAACAAGCCCAACAGTCGTTTCCTCTTAATTACAATTATTAATCTATAAGCAAATCCTTTAATTAGGGGAAAAAACCAGAAGAAGAAACTTTAGGGCAGTAAGGCTGAGGTAGATGGAAGCTTTAGGGAAAAGGGTAAGTTTCCTTCTTGAAAGGTGAATGGTTGTAATGAATAGAAAGAGCTTGTAATGTAATACACAACCAAAAAAGAAAAAGGTGAAAACGTTAAGACTCTGTCTGAAACCCTCTCTGATGCGACATCACTCATTATACTGCTGCTTAGGGTTCTTTTTTTTTCTCGTCCTTGGGGCTATGAAATTTGTGAACTTTTTTAATTGTTCTTTAAATTTTCTTTTACCCTTTTGAGAGAGAATTCTCATTGTATGTAATGAAGTTGATGGTTTTTATCTTATGGGTTGGATTGGAGGTGCCCACAAAGATTTTACCTCCAATTCTGGTCTGTTTCTTGTGGGCTATATGAAAACTACTCCCAGTTGTATAATCCAAGGATAACCACTAGAAGTAGAAGATTCAAGTTTTTAATTTCTTTTTTCCTTTTGGGGTTGTGGGAAATATTTGACATTTTCTGGAGGAAAAGTTTGTCTTCTTTGTGGTCCTGTGGAATCATAACTCTGAGAGCATGACATTCAAAATGTATCCATCCCCATTTCATTTATGATCATTCATATATTCTTATTTGCAAAGTGGTGGTCTCACTTTTAATTCCATTTGTAATGTGGAGGGTGGGGGTATAAAAATAACAAAATGAAAAGAGAAATTATTGGGGGTGGAGAGAGAAATAAGAGAAGAGAAAAGTGATGTGAGAGAATGTATTCATGTAATGTACATATCAAGACTTGAAGTTGTATTTTCACCTTTGGTACCAGATCCTCTGTTCCTCCACCCACCCAATCATAGCTCAACACCTCATAACTTGTTGGACAATCTTGCCCCTCTTTATCAACTGAGTAGCTCTTTTACCCCCCAAGATCTATTAAACAGATAAGAATTTAAGGCTGCAGGTGAATAGAGTGTCCCTAGTGGCTATAAAAAAAGATTGGTTTTTCTCTCCACGGCCTCCTCTCCTGCTTGTTCATTATCCTCATCTCCCACGATTTCATTGCCAGTAGAGAGAGGAAGTAGAGTGTGACGGAGAGATGGGAAATTGCCAAGCCATTGATGCTGCAACACTTGTGATACAACATCCAAGTGGGAAAGTGGACAAATTGTATTGGCCTGTGACTGCTAGAGAGATCATGAAGATGAATCCTGGTCACTATGTTGCTCTTCTCATATCCACCACCATGTTTACACCAAATGAAAGTAACAACAACAGCAACAACAACAACAATGAAACCAGCAGTAATTCAGTTCGTTTAACTCGAATCAAGCTTCTCCGCCCAGCTGACATGCTTGTTCTTGGCCAAGTTTACAGGCTCATCACCTCTCAAGGTCAGTTTTTTTCTAATCTACCCTTCTTCCTCTTTTTTTCATATGTTTTGTCAATTCCATCCCAAAATACTCTGAAGTTTCCTAATTTTGAGGCTTAACTTGAATTAATGGCTTCATTTTATTTGTGGGTTTCAGAGGTTATGAGAGGTTTATCAGCAAAGAAACACGCAAAGGTTAATAAAAACCTGTTAGAAGCAGCAGAGAAGCCAGAGAGGAGGAAAGAACGTGCAGCCACAGGGTCAGATTCAGCGGCCAGAAGATCTGAACCTGAAGACCTTGTTCAGGTGAATTTTGACAAACACCAAAAATATTCTTAATTTTGAAGAAAGTTTTAGACGAATGTTGTCTGTATTTCCAATTTTTCTAAAAATATAATACTTATCTAAATGAACTGCCTAATTTTTCCAGCAGGCGACCAAACATGAGAAAAACAATAGACCAAGGACAAGTACATCGACAACCTCGGCCACAGCCAGGTCAAGAACATGGCAACCTTCATTACATAGCATCTCAGAAGCTGGAAGCTAATCATTTATGTTCCCTATTTCCCACATGGTATCGAGAGACAGGGTGGCAAAGATTGTACAAGGCTCTTTAAGCTTCTCCAGGGAGAGAGAAAAAAAAAATAGCAAAAAAGGAGAGGTAGATTTGAGAAAGTGAATAACAAATAAGGAGAGAGGCCAAATGACCTTTTTGATTCAAGCAGAGAAATTCCAACACATTGCTGATATTAGGGTTCGTGGAGTGGCTGCAAATGAGTTATTTGAAACTTTTTCTTCAAGTGAGATCTTAGGGGAAATGAGCATAGAACTGTGGATAGGAAAGGAAAGGAAAGGAAAGCAGGGTGGGTATAGTAAGGAGTTGAGATTCTTCAAACAACTTTGTAAATTCAAAGTGCTTTTCAGTAATGAAAGAGAGCTCATTTTTATTACCATTCTGTTTCATTCTTTTTCATTCTCTTTTCAATAGTTTCATCTCATCTGTTTTAGCAAAGCTGACAATTGATTGTGCTTATTCTGCTGTGTAAACCTTTGGTTGATTCATAATAACATGAGATTACAAACAGGCAAAAGAGCAACTTTGAATTTCTTTAAGATCTTACAACTCAGGAGCACAGTTGATGTGGATTTGCATCTCCCTCATCTCATGTTAGCTAGGATTGTACGGTCTCAAGTCTTTTCCAACATATTTTCTTGGATCTAATCAAATGGATTAATAATTCTGTCCACTGTTTATTATTATCAGTATTATTTCAAAATGGTGAAATGGGCTGAATGTAGTGGGAAAGTAAAGGGACCTGGAATTATTTGAAATTATGGGTTTACAGTGGCTGTTGGGGATAGGATATTAACGTAAGAGGATTGTCTTGCGAGATTAGTTAGTTCTTAAGATTTTCGAGGTTAGTTAGTTCATAAGATGATTTAAAAGGTTAAGAATTTAATTTTCATCCGGAGAAAATAAAAGTTAGATATAATAGAAAAAGGAGAAAAGATAAATAAGAAAGAGACACTTGCCATGCATGCAAGCAATCAAACCTAAGACAAAATGAGTAAGATATAGTGCAATGTGACAGTGCCCTCGTGCATAGCTACAGTGAAGTAAGATAATTGAGGGCTAATTGGGATGTGATGGATTAGCACTCAACTCCCAGAACTTTATCATCATTTCTGCATATTTTTGACCTCTGATGCAATGATTAACTTGATCCCTTTTTTCTGGGTCTGGGTGAACTTTAAAATAAGAGGAATCTTCCTCAATACCCAAGGCATCATTACTTAAAAATTTATCATTTTTTTCTTCTTAAAGAAGCCAGAGGAATTGCAGACCACAGCAGGAAAAGCACAAGATTCATAGCTTTTGTTTTCTTTTTAGGTTTTTTTAAGTTATTGCTCCACTTCCGGGATTGCTTTTTGATTAGAGAAACAACCAGCAGCTCATCTCCACTTAATAGGTGGAGCGTTCATCTGGGTCTTTAGGATTCCAACCAAACCAAACCAAATAATTATAATTTTACTCAGATTTTCTACAAACTTTGATTGGTTTTACTTCAACTTTATCTCTGATTCTGAACATCATTTCAAACTGCAGTCGTAAATATGAGATATGAAGCAAGTTATCACTTAGATTTTGCACTGTTTAACTTCTCTTCTGACTCAAACCAGCTTTTTACTCTGTTTATCATCCAAATCCATTGATTGATTGCTGAGCTTTTTCAAATTTCACATGTTTCTGCCACTTTCCTGTTATTGACCTCAGTTCAATCCATCTGGTCTTGGTTTTGTTACCTTTTCTCCAATATCAGAGCCCTCAGTTCTTGCAAACCTCTTTTTTCCAAGAGAGACACATTAATGGAATAAAACAAAACAAAGACACCTTCCCTCCATAGTGAATTATGGCCACTGATTTTCTCCACTATCAGTTGATTGTATCATATCCTCTCCACACAACACTACCAAGCTGATTGATAAGAACAATAACTGTTATATTCATTGTGACGCCAAGCTGTTTGATATGTCACTCAAGTTACTGATTATTTGAACTTGGTGGAGCAGGAGAATAAATATCAATAATTTCCAGTTCTACAGGTTATGAGACATATCATTGGTCAGCCATTGAATCTCATTCAGTGACTCCACTGACTCCAGCTGTTAGATAAGAACAATCATTGAGATATGCAATCTCATAATTTTAGCAGATCTTGTTTTCTTGAACACATAAGATCAAAAAGAAAGGAGCTTTCTTCTATGGCAGGACTGACACAAGTATAACCACATCTTTCAGAATGTTTGAATGTGATTTAAAGTTTGAGCAACCATATTCAACAAAATGATGAAACAAAGCAGTCACTTCACATAGAAACAAAAAATATTGAAAACGGCTTCAAGTCTCAATTGAATAGGATAACAAAACATCACAGATTTTCTGAAGTGCTTATGTAAGGTCTTCAGCTCACACTCAAAAAAATTATTGATATAAGTACACTCTATAGAATCGCAAACCCGAACCTGTAAGTATCGAAGAAAATTGTAACTTTATCCACTTCTCGTGCACGTTATAACAGTTGAATCTGACACCAAGTTTTACTCTGCTGTGTTCTCATTTCTCAGTCACTTGCAATCTCTTCATGCTTGTCAAGTTGGCTGAAATTCCCCTTCTGTTTGAAGAGTTGGTTGTGATGATGTCTACAATATAGACGACTTTCGTGTGCTATGTAGTTCGATGGGCTAATCACACATCCTCCATGTGAGCACCTGAAGCAAGATCTGTGGTATGATTTACTATCTACTGCCACCTGATGGGAAAACAAAAGAGAAGTTGAACAAGCCATTCTAAGACAACATTCAAACTTTCCGAATTTGGAACTTCCAAATTTGTCACACTGTCTCAGGTTGTAACACTCCCTTTGGTATAACAAATTTTGATTCTCTCAAGAAAAACAACTATGGAAATGTTGAACCATTTTAGTATTTGAGTTTTTAGGTTCTAAATCTGTTGTCAACTTTAGTGAATTATAAAAAGAGGCATTGGAAGCAGCTGCAGAGCTACTAGCTTTTCATTTACCTTCTCAATTGGATAAACGGTTTTCTTGCAAGTAACACATTTGTCTTGAGTTCCAGCAAATAAACTGGACACCTTGCTATTTGTTTGAACCTTCAAATTTACAGTCAAAAGAAGTTAGCTTTCCATAAGTTAACATCAAGTAGTTAGACATCAGATTATAAGTATTGATTGTGACAAAAACTGCCAAAAAAAAAAAAGAAAAAGTCAAAGAAAAACCTGATTGGTAGACCTGTCTGTTCTAATGGTTCTTGGAGTACCTACAGAGAAGAAGGAAGAAAATGATAGATCAAACAACCAGACGCCATTGAAAACGGAAAAAGACTCAACAACAGCCAAAGTAAAGTACCTTCAAAACTTTTCTCCAAACTTCCAGTCATCTTGAACAACTGATCAAAGTGAGGTTTGCAATACAATACACCTTCAAATGAGGAGTAATTGAACAGCTGCAGGGACAGAGAAACCAGAATTAGTACTGGTGAAACGTTTTCGCGTCTTGGGCACCAACAAAACCACTAATACTTCACGATCCTACTGATCTTAAAACACAGGAAACCTAAAGTAGCGAAATTCCTTGTCAGGTAAGTTCAACCCGCATGAAAAGCGTAACCATCTGAGCACTATCCCGGAGAGGGGCTCGGTGAAATACAAATACATGTACAAACTCAAGTCGAATTAGGTACATATTGGACATGGGAATCATTCAACTGTTAGCCAAAATTACAATACTACAACCAGTCCATAAAAGGGCTTGCTTAGTTATAGATAGAAATGGAAATATGATCATTTTATATCAGTTTGAGATCACACTGAGTATTATAGATAGGATCTGGAAACAGCCATATATTGAGAAGATATGCATCTATTCTATTCACAAAGTCTATTTGTTCTGAATGGTGTAGAAAATCACAAATCAAAAGAATTCTCTTTCATCCCACTCTCAAGCTCTTTCAATCTCCAAAGTTTACCATAAACATGTGAAGGAAGACCCATTATAAGCATCCAAGAGACATATATATCTGTTTTCAGATGAGAAGGAAGAAGAAGGATTTGAGAAGAATTACCTTAAGAGTGCTTTTGCAATGGTGGCACCTGAAGCAGGCCTTGTGGTAGACTTTGTTATCAGCAGTAAGCTGATCAACCAAGTAAACGGTCTTGTCACAGGCCTTGCACTTTTGGGTCGTCCCTGAAAAAGCCATCTTCATAAAATCTGAAGAATTTGAAACAGAAAAGAACTGAACTATCAGCCTGAGAAGAAGAAAAAGAAGAAGAAAGAAGGGAAAGAAGAAGCAGAAGATGTTTCCTTTGCCCTTTTTATGTCGTCTCAGAATTCAGCAAATTTCCCTCTTAGTCTTTGAAAATTTCTGAGTCAGAGATTACAGCTCAGGCACATACAGACAAACTGACAAATTTGCCAGTAATGGGCAATTTGAAATTTTGACCAACATAAATTTACACGTGTCAAGTGAATACTATGTCCCAAACAGTGGATTAATGTTGGGTTTTAATGCAATTTTATTACCATATACGTTTTTGGAAGTAACAGAAGAATCAAGTTTATTTTATGGAGAAGAGGTCAGCTCAGTTACAAAGTTTGAGAGATGATCTGTAGAATGAATTATAGAATATGATCAGATCAATGAGAATTATGATGGCAGATGAGATTTTGGAATAAAAAATTCCATTTCTTTGAGTAAGCAAATGTGTGACAGATAGGAAATGCATGTACAAGAGCTTTGAGAGGGTATACATGACAACTTTCAAGTACTATACACATTATAATTTGTTCAGTTCATGATTTGACATCTCACAAGTCTTCTAACTAATTATTTATGTAAATACAAGGTGTCGAATGCAATATCTTATCCATTGAATTTTAATATTTTTCTCCCTCTTTTAACTTGAGCATAGTTTGACTTATAATATTTTTCTCTCTCTTTTAACTTGAGCATAGTTCGACTGATTAATGTACTTATCTACGACTAAAAAATCGTGACTTCAAATCTTCATCTTCATGTATTGTGCTCTATCTTTAACCGTCGATGATTTTTCTTGTTGACATAACATTTAATGGGAAATGGAGCACTTTGAATGCTCTATGTTTGTGTTGTTGGTTTCTTTTCAATTTAGCTTTACATCTTTTCTCATTCTCCTTTTTAGGCGCCGACTTGGAAGAAAGCTTGAATCGATCTGCCCCACCCACCATCCTTGTTGTCCTATTGCAACAAATATAAACAATCACACTAAATTTTAATTATTCCCACTCTTTTCCATTAAATGTTGTGTAAATAAAAAAAAATAAACAAAAAAAGTCACCTAATCCACCAATTTGCGTCATGAATTTTTATTAACATGCTAGATATTTCCCCAAAAAAACTCTCCAATTTTAACCCACTCAATATTGAACCCACCCACCGCCTAACCTAATTTTCAATGGTAAGGATTAAATTTTAACCATTTTTAAAATATAAAGACTAAATCATTACTCGTAAAAATTTAAGATTACATCGTTGCTTTAATAAAATTTTAGACACTAATCAACAAAAAGAACAACCTAATATTAATATTAATAATTTGTAATCTATTTAAAAAAGGTGAAAGGGTTATTTGTTAATTTATTTTAATAATATTTCCTAAAAATCCATCCATATCAATACTTGAAATTTCTATAAAATTAAGACTTCAAAGCTGCTTGAAATAATAATACAAAAGAAATATTATCATATACTAGAAGCATCTTTCTAGCTTGCCAAGACCAAGAGTTAGGTATTGGGTAACATGCCAATAAAAAACACCAACCAATCTTACTTGTATTTCCATTTTCTTTTTATTTTTCTTCATGTGGATGTGGGTGTTACTGCTAAATAACATAAATATCATATAAGCTAGCCCCAACACCGGATAAATCATGAAACCAATTTAATATAACATGAAAAATTCAAGTTAAACCATCTTCTCTTCAAACAATTTCAGCCACGTGAAAAAGAAAAATCACCTGGTTTATAAAGTAGTTTCAGAACTAACTTTTTGACTAATTTGTACCTGAATTCAGATTCAGTTTACCTTCCACCAAGAAAGTGTTGTTTCAATTATAGAAGTGTATCCTGATATCCCTTAAGATGATACAGAATATCAGGAAAAAAACATATTATTGATGATAGAAACCTAACAGAAATCGGGCAAAGAGAAGAACTTGGTGCTTCGATATCCTTTATTTAACACACAAATGGAAGATAGAAATCCTTTGCCGGACATCTTAATCGCTGCTCGGATACACATTCTATCATGTACTTCCGCTGGCGGTCTTTGCCTGTCGAGCTTCTTCTCGCATGGTTGCCTTTACGTAGATTTCATAGCAACAGCCTGAAAAATATAATAACAAAGATCAAAGATGTTGATTTTGGATAAGCGAGTGCAGAAAATTTATTCCAAAAGAACAAAAGAGAGGCTAGGACATATGACATCTCCTGACCCATCGTCACAGGGTTAGAGGACTCGGGATCATCTTGTTAGCAGAAAGCAAAAGCTCACTCTACCCAGCCACAATTCTAAAGTCTCGTCATGGTGACCCCAAGGGTTGGTGTACCTAGCAATAACTCACTCAAAATGACGTGATCTTGAATGCCTAAGTTTGGCAAGGACCTTATATTCTCCACCACTTATCACTATTGAGGTATTGAACCTTTGTGATGGAAGTATGGGGTGGAGGATGGACATTTTCGCAACTGCAATATTTTTTGGGGAAAAAAATACTTGGAAGTGCTGGAGGGAATTTACTCCATTTAGTCATTGAGTTCAAACGGAAATATTTTAACCCTAAGATTTAGAAAATAGTTATAAATTTGAAATGGTCCCTAAGATCATTGTGCCATTTTAGTGCTATACAGCGGCCATGGAAGAATTAGGCTACTATCTTGACATAAAAAAATTAAGGATGGTCATAGACAATAAGCCACTTCTACGTGTACTCACAACTCGATCCAATTAAATACATAGAAAAAATAGATACCTAATCTATCAACCTGTTCTTAGCTAGTTGTATCATCTTTAACATCTGTGGATAGAATTCAAGGTTCATGCCACTAAAGTCTAAAAGGCACTAACCATAACCTAGCAGTTATCACTATCCTATAATTAAAGAGAATCAAAATTGTGAAGAAAATAAGCCACTTTTACGTCTACACACAACTTGATCCAATTAAATACAGAAATAAAATAGCTACCTAGTCTATCGACCCGTTCTTAGCTAGCTGCATCTTTAACATCTATGGATAGAATTCAAGGTTCATGCCATAAAAGTCTAAAAGGCACTAATCATAACCTAGCAGTTATCACTGTCCTCTAATTAAGGAACCTAGACCAGTTTGGCCAACAGCAGGGAAGTTTGAATCGTAAGTGGTGAAGATAAATGAAATCTTATCTCTAGATTTCACATTTTTGCAAAAATTCTTATAAGATAAATTCAAATTTTTGATCAACTTAAGAACTAGGGTCCATTGACAAACTACCATTCTATCCTACATCGCAATCTCAAGTTCCTTCTTTTGGGGCCATTGATACCCAAAAGAGACTCCCAAGAACACACCATACAAGATACAGCAACGGCCCCTTTCTTCTATTTCATCAGTATCATCATTTTTACCTTCTAAGTTCACTTCAGATACTTTTCATTTTACTTCCTATTAAGAATCAACCAAAAGACAAGCATATCGGACGTTATGGCTAGTTTCGATTTTAAGTGCCTGAAGCCAATTTTCACCTCTAAGAAGCTCCAAAAGATTTGTCAATCTTTATAACAACATACATCATCCAAAAGATTCAACCACATATCATCTGCATCAATGTTGCCACAATTGCAAATAATATGAGATTGCAATTTGTGGCAAAACCCTACTAGAAGTGAGCAGTTCAGAATCTTTATAAATCAAGGACCCCACTGAACAAAGAGAAAAACATTTTATTCAAACTTATGACAAAGATCACAATACCTGCAACGACGACAATTGTTAGAATGTCTCCCATTCTTTTGATTCGAGAGACACCCTTCTTGTGTGATCTGAACCGCCTAAGAGAAGGGTCCTCAGCTAATAACTGCCAGACAAATCAACATGGAATTCAAGGCGACAATAAATCATTGCAATCACAGACTTAGCAAATCTTCAATCAAAATGCAAGAGGTGAACCATAAATTAGGTGGACATGTTTACACATTCACATGCTGAGTAATGTCCTTCATGAAATGTAAGGAATAAATATTTTAGTGCTTAAGAAAGTATCGCTTTGGAAATTATACATGCTGAGTTTAAGAACATACATGCAAACTGCAAAGCAAGCCCGTAACTTTTCCAATACAAGGAAATGAAACACATTTCGCCGCGGTTTCATGTCATTAGCACGGTAACAGATTAGTTTCGAAATCAGCACAGAAACCTCCCTTCCCCTCCCCTCCCCTCCCCTCCCCTCTAATCTAATGGACCTAAATACAGGAGTTCGAGCAGTTTGATCTGAAAAGGCTTCCATCTAAACAGGCGTCGAAAGATTCAGATATCAAAAAGCGAAGGAAACTAGATAGACATCCATACGAAAAAATCTGAGCATGTACCTACGAAATATATTATCATTATAATCGAACTTAACGGAGCAGCAGTAAACTATAAGGAACTAATTATCCAACCGACGGAATTAACCGCTACAAAAACAATCACAGATAGTAAAAAACAAAAATAAAAGTAGACATGCTTACAGCCTTCTCACGAGTCCCTGGTTCGACGTGGAATCCACGGCGCGAGAGTGATGAAGGATCCGCCTATTGGCCAACCAAAAACTCAAAAGATTGAGTGAAAGAACGATTAAAAAAGAACTAAGAGCCGACCAGAGGAGGAAAAACCTGGGATTGAGATCGGAAATGAGATGCGAGAGTGGTTCTGTTGAGGAAAAACGCCATTGTTTCCGACTTGAAGATGCGAGAAGGAAGAAGAGAGCTGTGATGCTGCGATTAAGCAGAAATTCGGTGAAATTAAAAGAATCCTGCGAGGAGGCTCTTCTTTCAGTTCCAGGGAGAATGTGGGCAATATGAAAAACCTATTTTTTTTTTTTACCTCTTACCTTTTATTATTATTATTTATTTAAGTAAAATAGAGACGTAAATTCGAAGTGACTTTGGATCGAACACAAAAGTTAATAATAAAGAGTGTGTTTGATAATTTAACAAATACTTGCATGACACGTATGAAAATATGAAATGACACTCGTCCGAAAGTAACTTTAACCAAAGGAAAATGATAATACGTTAGTAATTATATTTGAAGTGTTGCAATCAAAAGGTTTTGAGTTCGAATTTCCTCCTCAATATATTATACTAAAAAAATATATATTTAAAATGTATGTGTATTCCAACCTTCGATCTATAAGGCCAGAACTTCCTCCACATAATAATCACATGAACGGGTTCAACGTTGAAGTTTGTGGTAACCATCATTCACCTATAAATACTAGAAATAACTTGACATGCACAAGTCTAATAGTAAATTATATGCTAAAATAGTTTGGTCTGATACAAACTTAAGCATCGGAGGTTAGGACTAGAGTTGATTAAGAGAGTATAGGTTTAAACTATACGACGGCCACCTATCTCATAAATTAGTAGTAAGGTCAGACAGTGCGGATTTTGATTTGATTTAAGAACTTTTTACACCATCAACCATCAAATTCTGGTGTAAATAATCTGCATTCATTTCCAAGTTTAAATCTTCGCCCTTAATTAAAAAAATGGTCGAATATTAGTTAATTTATTTATCACTGGGGCATGGAAAAGGGACTTGAAACCCTTGCGACGATGAAGGCCGCCTATCTAAGATCGACATTCGAGTGTTTCTTAATAATCAAATACTCACGATAGTAAAAATGAAAAATTATTTTAGTAATCGCATTGAATCCAAATTTGATCCCCACATTTGTTGAAGTAAAAATAAAGTAATGAAGAATTGAATCCTCTTCGTAAGAACTTCACGCTTTTTTTCCCCAAGGAGAGGGAGAGAGATATATGTCTTGGAATTGAAATTGAAATTGAAATACAAGTGGATCGAGAGTCGCCACGCGTTTAAACTTGCAAGGATCAAGAAGTTGCGAATCAGCCGCATCTCGCTCTCGATTAAGAATGCGTATGGAAATGGAAACCACGAACGAGAAAATTACGACATGGCCTTTGGAGGAGCAGCTGCTTCTGCTACTGTTACGGCATCCAAATTTGCAGGAAGATTTAGCAGTAATCCATTTCTTCTATCAACTAATCACCTTCCCAAGCTCCGCCTCCATCGCACTCCCTTCTCCGCATTTCCAACCAATCCACCTGGTGCGATTCATTCCCTTTCCCTATATTCTTGTGACGTAGAACTTGCTTGAATTGCTTTGCTTGGGTCTTTTGAATGTTGATATCAGATATGCTCGCTTTTTGCTGATTGACACTTGGTTTTACATCTATTGGAGAATATAATTAATGGGTTTAAGCCTTTGAAGAGGGTATTTTGAAAAAAAATGTCGCACCATTCTCACCTCTCCCTGAAGATTGATGATCGATACAGGATTGAAATACCAAATTTGCGCTGTAAGTGGAGCCGCAATAGATCCTGTTTCTTCAAATAAAGAGAATGGAGAACGGTCACCTGAAACTTGGAAGATCAAAATGCTCTATGATGGAGACTGCCCACTCTGTATGCGGGAGGTTGTCCCAAAATATCTCCTTCGCATTTAGATTTAACCTATTGAAATTGTTCTTTGATCGTATAGTAGAATCTTGCTTTTCAAGTCGTTTTTTCTATATGTCTTTACTTGTATGTAATTCTTTGTGAATTCGCTGTACTGTCAGGTTAATATGCTGAGAGAGAGGAACAGGCGATATGGCACAATCAAGTTTGTTGACATAAGTTCAGATGATTACACTCCTGAAGGAAATCAGGGCCTCGACTACAAAACTGTATGATGTTTGACTATTTCTGTTTTCTGAATGATTGAATACTAAGTCAATTATCTGAATTTTGAAAGTTACCGGATTTTGAATGATATTAACTCCATGAACTACAGGACCATAACATCGTTGTTCTTTGACTAAAAGGAAAACAAACAACTACCAGTTACTTTCCAGTTAATGTTGAGTCAAGAGTGTATTTCCTTGGACAAATTTTTTTCTTGACCTCTAAGGAACAGTTATGAAGTTTCGCACATTTGGTTGTCATTCAGGTTATGGGAAGAATCCATGCAATCCTTGCAGATGGTACTGTGGTCAGAGATGTTGAAGTATGCTCTTTTATTCTGCTTCTGTTTTAATTTAAAATCAGCAGTAAAATGATTATTATATCATGGTTTTCAGTTTTCTGTTGGGTGGTCACTTGATGTTCAAGTCGATTATTCTTAGCAATCCAACTTTTCCCTGTCATGCTAAGTTTGAATTTTGACTTTTATCAGCCTCAGCCTCCTTATTCCTCAACTTTTGATCATTTAGTACTTCTCTTGCTGAAATATTAATGTTTGACAAATATTTTCTCAAAAGATTAATCTGTCTTATGCCAACTACTTCTTCTACAGGCCTTTAGAAGGCTTTATGAACAAGTTGGTCTTGGATGGGTTTATGCTGTTACAAAATATGAACCAGTAGGTCTTCTCGAGTTCATTTGGCTTTCAACTTCTGTTCTCCCTGAAGCAATTTTAATCACACGAACTCTGATTTCTTAATGCCTTCACATTGTTGCTAATGAACAGCTTATTGTTCCCAGGTTGCAACACTAGCTGATGCTATATATGGTGTCTGGGCAAAATATCGTCTTCAGCTGACAGGTGAAACACGACCAAAATACTTTTAGATCACATAGTTTCTGTGTCTATAAGGGATCTCAAATGACCCATGTCTATAAGGAAGATTTAACTCCATATGTATGTCTTGTATTATATAACTTCACTTCTCACACATCTAAACCAGTCTTCTTATGTCTAGAACGTTCTGTCTCGCGGTTAATCGATTTTTAGACATAAAAGTATCCACATAAAAGCATTGTAGCTGACATCAATAAAACTTGCGCTTCTTGAAGTTCCTGATGATTTTCAGCATGATTGTGGTCTGTATTTTCTTTCGGTTTCAGGCCGGCCACCTCTGGAAGATATTTTGATAGCGCGGAAGAAAACCAAGGTATGAAATCTATTTTGATGCCTTTTCCTTGGGGTTAAAGACGAGTATATATCCACCAGTTTTAACTTACATCAATGAGTTCTCTGACGAGAAAAAGTTCTTCATTGGTCTATCTTATGGTCTATTAAGTTGAAACATCGTAATTTCGACATTCTTTTCCAGTGTGTTTTACAAAATATAGAAACTTATCTTGTGCTTTTGAGCAGGGAATGATTAATCTTTATATACGTGCGCACATGTTCAGCTTTCTATTTTCTACACAGGATGAAGTATGTAATGACAGCAATGCTTGCAAGATGTAATCCTTCTTGGCAACGAATGCTTCGGGATCTTTGATGATAATTCTCGTTTGGTCGTTCGGTTACTAGAAAGAGTAGAAAATGACTCAAGCTAGTCAATGTAATTAATTTGAAAGCCAGTAGTTCCTCTTACATTCTTGTATACATAGCTTACAAAATTTTCAAATGTAATTTGGTAAGAAATCATTGCTTTTCCTAATGAAATATATTGATTTGAGATTCTAACAGAACGCCACTGGAAATCCTAACCATCTACAATTTCATCTCGTTGTTTCCATTTGCATTTAGATCATCTTTCTGTTGAATTTCTGAGTTTAGGATGTAAACCTCATCACAATATTTATACCATTTCATATTCTGGAACGTTTACTGTATCATCTGAGGAGGGATCGTGAGTATCTAATTCTTACTATTATATGGTTCCTTGTTTCTAAGTTCCAATGCAACTTCATATCAAGAACATGTTTGAAGCCTTTTGTAGTATGAAAGATGACAAATTTAGCCTCAGGAGCTTACTGTTACAGTCATGGCAGAGGCTTCAAGGACACTGCTGCTGGAAAATGTAAGCCGTTGGATTCTCCTGCATGGATTTATTAGTTCAAGCATCAAGATGCTTTCGGAGAAAATGGAAGAATCACTCTTCCAAATAAGCTTCATTTCTTTGCATAGGGTAACTAACAGTCAATCCATCCAATTGAAATCAATCAAAGCAACATTGCAATCGACATCAGACAGTTTCGTTTTCAACGTACTCTCACTACAGAGAAGTAATAGGTTCATGAGGTGGATCAGGGAAGACAACTGAGCACATAAAATGACCTCTTTAGTTCTTGCTTTTTTTTCTCTCTCAGCAGAGAGAAGATTATAAAGAGTCTACAGGCACTGAAAAGGAGGAAAAAGTGAATGCTCTCAAGACACCAAGTCCTTGAGAAGAAAATATATGCACTAGTACTTTAAAAACCTCCCATTCCTAATGCAAAAAAAGAGGCAGAAAGAGAGTTTATTTTGTACAGAGATGTATAAACATCTGCAAAAAAAAAGGAACCGAAGATAATCATCTTGGGCATCCTCATTCATGATCAACCATCAACCGAACCAGAGACTTTCTGAAAGTGTTGAAAATTGCTATATAATGTACACACTTAATCAGAGAGAAAATTCTTCTGGCTCAGAGACGTGCACAGCAAGCCAAGACACATGAAAAAACTGCACAGCCCCATCCATATGAAATAACAACACCCCCCTTGCATCTCTTCATAACCTGGACATTTTGGGTTTTCCAGTCTCAACCATAGTCCAATTTTTCCTTTCCCCGACCCTGTACGGTACTGTTGAATCTCTCGAATACGCGTTTATTTCTTCTAATAACAGATCTCATCAAAATGAACCATCTTAGCACACCATATATCTGAGTCCATCTAATTTGAGCACGCGACCACGATGAGGGGCCACCTTGAAGTGTAGCTTGTGTTTCTAAAATCGAGCTACATTGCACATCAGACTCTAAAACTTGGAGATGATCCACATCATAGAAAGATGAATTTAGTGGTTCGGAATCGCAGATCAGAGAAGAGTGAGCAAAATTTGGGGAACTTGGAATCTGGTCATATCTTACAACCATAGTATCGAAACCCTGCAAAGCATGATCATCCAAACCGCCAGCACTCCCGATGGAACCCATCGATGAAATAAGGTCAGAAGAATAGGCATTTGACGGTGTAAAATCAAAGCCACTAAATTTTGGAGAAGCCAAGTACTTGCCACCATAAGAATGGTCTTCCGCTGGTGAGCTTGGGGTGTAAAGGAAACTGACTGGTTGAGAAGAACCACCTACTAGAGAAGTTTCATCATCAATAGAGTCAACTTCTTCCCAATGCTCGTATGCGGAGATAACCAAGTTGTGAGCATCAACCTGAGTTCAGAATGAATGTACTAAATCAGCTAACAAAAATGTAGAGCAACTCAAGAGTATATATGTATATTTAGAGGTGACAGGAGATGAGTGCCTTTTCAGTTTCAGATAGCTTATCTATGGGAACGTACTGGTAATCTGAAAGTAGCCCCATCACTTGTCCAACAACATTAAAAACCACGCCGCTTTTCTGTTCCAAATCACGAGGTTTATACAAGTAAATCTTCCTATCGAGCACACATGTTTGTGCATGCTCAATTGTAGCATCCCACATTTTGGTAGACATACCAGGGCCAAGAATCTGTGTTTAAAACCAGAAAACAAAAGTATAGAAGTATGTATATGTATATAAAACAAGTCTACTAGAAAGTTAATGCTGCAAAAAAAAGTAGATAAACTATACGCAGGAGAAAGATATATACATTACGAAGCCTTGCAGGATATACATAAAGTTGAGTTAGGAAATCCTGCACCGTCTCAATGTTTTTATGGCTCAGGCGCTTATGAAAGGCTCCATCTTTACTAATTTTCTGCAATCTCCACACTTCGTCTTGCAGAGATGGAGGGTGGTGCTTCTTGTACACTGAACCAAATGGCAGGCGTCAAATTTTCTTTAATATGATGACAACCAAATACAAAATTACAAAAATAAATAGGCCTTCACAAGCCCAGGATGGGAGATAATATGTTGATACTGAATCCGAAAGTTCTGTTTTTAAATGATACACTTCCTCTATTAGTGTTAAAACACAAAGATACGTTAAAAGTGTTTTTCTACCAACGTTTACTGGTGTTTTCCAATTCTTCAAAAACACTCATCCATGAGATATACAAGTCATCACATCACAAGTTTCACATAATGGAAGCACCGAACTTTCAAATTATAATAGTTAAATAATAGTATCAAATATCAAGCTTCCAGTTAGCAATTTATAAGTTCAGTGACAACCTAATTCAATGTGAACAGGAAAAATAAAGGCCAACTAGAAACTTCTTAAGCCATCAGCCAAAAAAATAGGAAATAAAGAATTTTATTTGATGCAAACTTCATAATGATTATGTAGGGAACAAAATGTGGAGTGTAATTACTAAGGAATACCATATTGAAGTTTGACTTCAGCGTTTCCATTTTCTTCATAAGAAAGGAACCATGCCCAGAATAATTCAGTACATTCACCACACATCTAATATTTTGCAACAATCTACTTCAATATGAAAGTTTTCACTTTGGGAACCAATAAAATCAAATAACATTAACAAAACTAAGTACTCACATTCTCCACGGTGATCCCTGACCACAAATGATGCAGTCTTTGCTTCTAGAATTCTTGTTCCATCATTGCCGTCTACAATTCTTGCACCCAGCCTGAACCTACGACTTCTGGTCCAGCTTGAATTATCAGAGAAGGATATCTCACCTACCAAACCAATGCCATCTTTGAGATTCACAAATGTATCTCCTGTAAGAAGTGGTTTTTTTCCTTCCCTCTCTCTTACAATGTTATTCTTAAACCCCTCTATAGTGCAATTATTATCACCTCCGCCCTCAAAATCACCCTCGAGCACCACAATTTCCACTTTGGCTGAGGACTGAGGTCCAGCATCGACGATTTCCCCACTTAGTTTGTCAATCAAAGCCACCTTCAAGTTGGAACCATCTCTTCCTTCAATTCGAGCTCCAGTAAAAACCGGGAGAGACATATCAGCTGCAAACTTCAATTGAAAGCATTTCGGCCCGGAAGAATAGATTGCTTTCCCATCCTTTTCATCATTCCTTAACATAAATGCATGATATTTCATCAACAGCTCTAATAGACTGTCCATATATGGACACTTTTGGGTTTTGATCTAATTTCATCTCTTCTCTATTTTTTTTTTTTTTTCTGAAGGAGGATTTGACAATTCTTCAGCAATTGAACATAAAATCATCAATAATTACCTTTGCACATTGGTTACGTACTTCCTTAGTGCCAATTCAACCTCCTCCCTCACCTGACAGCACACAACTAGAAAGCTTACAACAAAGGCTAAAAGTTGTAGCATACAGTAGAGCAACATTAATGCATTTGTTAAAACATAAATATACTTTTTGATAGAATTAAAACGTACAAATACCAAACCAAATAAGAACTGTTATTGCAATCCCAATAATTAACTTCAAAATATCTGTTATGTCTTCCTTCAGTCTTTCCCATGAAGTAGCCATTTGTAGAGTCTACAGTACCAATCTAAATAGTTTTTGCTCCACCCTTATAACGAATGTGTTCGATATTCATAAACTGTAGGAGAATTAAGTGTATGATCCCGAAACTGAGTGCACAACCAGGCCAGAGGAAGAAATCAAATGATTCTTCTCCATGACCCCATTTACAAAATCAATATCAATGAAACAAGAAAAAATGAGAGAATAGGGTACCTAAAATTCTGATTCACTAATTTAAGATGATAAGTATAGGTTAATCAATCATGAAGGTTATACTTATCCCTCTTAGATCCTTGGTTTATGCCTTTCATAAAGCTCTTGTAGTTCTTTGGTCTTTCGACTTGGAAGGAAAATATTTTATCTTTCATTGTCACTGTTGTAGCATATTATGTTCAAAAGCTGACTCTATCTATTATTTAACTATTCATTGTTAACTTACTACGAGGCTCTAGGTCCAGTTACTTCATGACTTTTTACTTGAGTATGCTATTATTGTTTGGAGATTATGGTAACCGAAAGGTCAGAATTCAAGAACAAGAAAGAGAGGTTTTCCTCATCATATGCCTACGATACCCATTTCTAAAGCACTTAAACTTTTTCCTACTGTGCTTGTGGCTCCGTTAGAGGATTCATTGACAATATATTTTACAACAATTCATTTTTTATCCAAAAGAAATGGAAAAGGTCGTTAATGATTGGTAAGGGCTTGGACTTGTAGTCCAATTCAAAAAATTTCAACAGAAACAAAATATTTTTGATTGATTAAACGTTGCTATTAACATATTTCCTGGAGTGATCATGCTTACCACTTTACGAATGACTGGCTCCAATAACTGTTGCATTGATTGCAGTGACAACGCATCACGAACCACACTGTACATTATTAAGAAAAAGATCATCATAATAAGTTATTAGAACAAGCAAAAAGAACCTTTTAATAAAAACACATTGTATTTAATACAAGAGAGGGACATGCAAAGACTCCAAGAGGCTTTCTAAGAGCTGAAAAGCCACGACAAGCATCTGCTATGTGCTGGAAGGTCTTGAGGTTCCAACAACTAATAGGAAAGTTCTTGCCCTTCATCTAACTTACATAGGAGGGGTTCGAGGGAATAATAGAAAAAATTCCAAGTAAGATATCCTCTGGCTCCGACGGTTTGGACTACACTAGATATTTTTTTTTAATGAACAACTAAATTTCATTCAGATAAATGGAAGTACAAAAGCATAGGCCACCCCAAAAAATCCTGTAACAACAAGAGTTACCACAAAAAATAAATAAATAAATAAAGGGAGCAGCATGATTAAAATCTTACTTAGACCAAGCTAATGCCAAAAGTATCTAGAAACCATCCTTCGTTACAGAAGGTAGGATGGACAAGCACCTCTTCCACCATATGGAAGACATCTACTTAGAGCCAAGCTAATACCAAGAGTCTCTAGAAACCTACCCAATTTCCATAGAAAAGTGACATCTAGATAAGATATAATTCAAATTTTCTGAAGTCCTCTTATACAGAACGTATCTTAAGACTCAAAACTATTGACAAATATCTTTGGACAAAGTTCATGATGTTAGTCCATCCCAAAACAATCGATCAAGAAAAAAGTCCAACCTTTTTAGGAATTAGGGTCTATTCAGTGCTTGGCTGGGAGGAGAGAGGGGTAGAATGAGTAGTATAACAAGAAAATATTGATTCACAAGAGAACGGGCTTGATGTCTTGAGGGTCTATATATTGGAAGAGAAAACTTCTATCTAATAAGAGAGCGTGCAGACAAATCCACGGTTCCTGTTTAAAGAAGGGTCTCAAAAAATAAAAGTTGAGGAAATGGAAGGAGAATCACTAGTAAGAAATAAAACAGGCCAAAAAAATGCTTCGTAACTAGTAATAGGGAGTCCAACCTATTACCCATTTCTTATATCTCACCCAAGATCATACCTGATAGCTTCTCCAAGCCTACTCTGTTCTTGAGGGGAATCTCAAAAAAACTCAATTGCACACACCCAAATAAGCATGAGGGGAAACTCCCTTTAGGCTCACTCTCGTTGTGATGCCCTACATCAATGCATCATTTCACTCTCCCTAGAAAAATCCCTATGGTTCACCCAAAAAAGACGTATGAATCCTCTAGCCCTTGTACCACTTCATGTAGCATACATACAAACATTTCTCCCAAAAATTCAATTATACAATGAAGCCAGATCGCTCAACATTCCTACTTCCAGCCCTAACCTTCCAGCAAATGGAACTCAGATTCAAAACATAAATTACCATTGCCAACGCAAGGAGAAATGACACTGAAACCCCATGATCTACTCGAGAACTCCCATATGCACTATTCTACGAGAACAACTCCATATAGAGGTAAAATTAAGAAAACCCAAGAGAAGTAAAAGAGAAAGAAAGCAGAGTATGGTTGAGGTACCTCATCAAACTAAACTTCCTACGCTTATCATCGGGATTGTCACCATCAGCCGGAGCATCTCCATCATCCGGGTTTCTCTTCTGCGACAACATGGGAGACGACGAGACATACAGACACAGGACGATGCAGTGGTATTGGTGAAGATTGCAATAAACTAAAAAGACCAACATGCGGCGCGAGAGGCAAGAAGAAATTTTACAAATATATTCAAAACAAAGACCAAAAATTAATAGCGATCGACAAAAGAAAAAACAAACAAAACCAAAACCAAAACCAATCCGATCCACCCTGCTGCTAGTGCTAGCCTTCGTCTAAACTCGGCTGAAACTCACTCGTATTCGCCATTTCGTGGCTGAAAACTCAGTGGGTGGGTCTGTAGAAGAAGAAAGCTTTGAAGTCGCGGAGAGGAGGAGCGAGTATACGGCGGAAGAGTAGCAGAAGAGAGAAATTTTCCATTGGGGACGAAGGCGAAGGCGAAGGCGAAGGCAGTGGGTGTGTCAGTCAGAGAAAGAGAGAGCGTGTGGGTGGCGGAGTGGCCCTGTGAAAGCGCGTTGAGCGGAGGCTGACGTCAGCATTAGGTGGGCCCCACGGTCGAAATTGGATACCCTTCACACGTCTTCCTGCCTCGCCTCCGTAATATCACTTTCCTCAACCAGATTTACGTTTACCAGACCATTATGGCCCAATTGGGCCCATTTACACCTTTTTTTTCTTCTTTTTCTTTCTTCTTTTTGCTTTTATAAGGTTCAAATCGTCCCTTTCAACTTTCAAATTTGATGAAGATCCAATATTTTGGTCGTAGATATAATGTATTTATTAAAGTTTTTATCCCATTTTAAAATATCAAATTTAGAATTTGGAAACACTGCAAATATAAAAATATTCTTTTCATAATTTTGTTCGAATCACATAACCAAAATTGGGATTTAAACCTTCTTTTATTATTGTTATTATTATTTTCACTGTAAATGCTATAACAATTTATAAAATTCAAAGATTGTTTTTCATAATTTTAGTTTTGCGTTTTACATATTTTCCTCCTTTTTAGAATGCTTTCTCTATTTTTTAGTGCATCTTACGTAAAATCCACATCGGATGGATAGGCCAATTTAATTATTTCAAAATTAATAAAACTTGTACCAATGAACCTCCATTTTCTTTTTTAATATTACTTTTGAATGACTTTTAAAAGTAGTATTTTACCTTTTTTTTCCCCCAAAATGTACTACTTAAATACTTTTTCTCGAAACATTGTTTTTGTGATTTTAAATTTATTTTAACAATTAACGAAACATCATAAAGTTACTATAAAGTTTTTTAATTAACTAGAATCACTTTTTGCCTCACTTTTCTACACCTCTGTTTTAAGTTTTGTAGGTAACATAATTCAAATTAGGTAAATAGCTATATTTATAAGAATGAAAATTATTGTAATATTATTGTGAGCATTTAAATATTAATTACCAAAATCAATAGTCAAACGTGAGGGCAACGTAATAATGAACCCAAGTACTTGAGGGACCTTTGTAAAAATAAAAAATAAAAATAATTAAAAAAAAAGGTTGTTAAAGCCTCATTTCCACGAATCTTCCTTTGTACTTTCAACCTGACATCACTTGTAACAAATCTTTAAGACTTCGAATAAAAGCCAAATTGGCTTCACTGCCAGGCTTTTTCTTTTTTTTTTTATTCTTAATTTTTCAAAATTGCGACTTACATTTGAAATCCAAGTCCTATAATAGGAGCTCCTTGCATGGATTGAGCAGCCCCATATCCTAACCCCTGCACCATTTTAGGAGGACATTTCCTTGGGCACATTCCTGTTCAGATCTTCTAATATTGTGTCAATTTAGTTCATATCTAATAAATTTATACATAAACTTTGTTTGTTTAACATTTACGCCGTTAAATACTTTAACCTGCTGAAAATTAGCTCATCACATAATCCTTAAATAATACAAACAATGTGACACGTAGGCTATAGAGTTGACAAGGGAAACCTATGAGACACACTCATTACCAACTTTTTTCAAACTAAGAGACCACCGCTCAAAAACCTATTAGAAGTTTTTGAAGGTACAAAGATGTATCAAGTATCTGACAGAGTAAAAGTTATGAGGATAGAGTCTATATATTTTAGCAACTACTTTCAATAATCTCTCTTTCTGTGGGTGCAAAATAGATTCTCCCATAGACCAAAGCAATTTTTTTTACAAGGCATGAGAGCAATCGAATAGTGTTTGCTTGGTTGGGATTTTACGCCACAACCAAGCAAGAGGAACCAAGTTTGAAACCTTATTCAAAATAGTTATCATTGGTGTGTGTTATATGTGCAACCACAAACCACAATACCCAGATGTGCTACACGATCGCCGTCTGCAAGTAGTTGAATCGACTCCGCATTCTTCGTCGCTAAAACACCTGTGATCTGCTCGAGCATCAAGGATATGGCAAGCACTCTCAATTGGTTGGCCGCCATCTCCCGCCGTGTTCAGTGAGGAGGCCGGGCAGACTTGTAGAGACATTGCACTCAACCTTCTGGATGAGTTTTCACCCTGCAGAATGAATGCATTTCATGCCCCAATCCATTTCACATTTTAGCAGTGGCTCCCTGTTATGGAGGGGTAAGTAAATTTCAGGACTAGACAGTGGGAGAAATACCTTGATGGATGTCCCGTTAGCGAGACCATACACCTCCGGAAGTCGTTCGTGCCAAGAACTTAAAACTGGCAGAGGATGACCCTCTGTAGTGAAGATGTAATTTTGGTCGACCAGAAATGAGTCATCAAATAAAAGATATAAATATTTGCACCTATATAAAGAGGAAGACATTATTTTAGTGTGATGACCATGGTGGTTTTGTAGATTACAGAATTCAGAGAAAGAGAAAGAGAGAGACAGAGTTCTTACGTTTCAGAGAGGAAGAAACTATGTTGATGATCTTCCAACTGCATAGTTGTAACATCTCTGACACTTGCAAATCCTCCTTCAACTTTAGTGTACAAGACAAGGGACTTCATGATTGATTCACCCACTTCAAAATACCATGGATCTGTAATGCCAAAAGAAATGGTTTTTTGAGGAATAGCATGGAAAGAATGCCAGTAGCATACAGCGAGATGCATCATACAAGAACCAATTAGACAGCCAGACGGCATGAATCTGAAATGTTGATAAAAGTTTCTTTTTAGTTTTTATGATTTCAGAAATTCCATGTAACAAGAATCCAAGCAAACCTTTGGTTGCTTGATATAAGTAAAAAGTTGACTCTGCCAATTCTGGGCGAAGAGGATAATACTTTTCTGTAGGATGCAGCATTTGATGGTCAAGTAAATACCTGAACAATTTTAAATCAAACAGTCGGAAATTAAACGTTGTCATGGAAAAATACTGGAACTCAATAATTGAAACAAGACAATAAACAAAAGAAAATGAGATCGAACAACAAAATTTCTATGTTCTTGTCAAAACACTGGGTAGCTTATATAGATAGATTTGGAAGCAGCGTGCCTTTCCGGTAGAACTCCATATTTCTCCCATACATAAAAAAACTCACGGTGTGATGAATTAGCTGCCGGAATATCCCCAACAAGAACCTACAAACAGTGAGTCAAGAACAAACAGTCATTATTTGAGTAAAGTATCATTTACTAAAACTTAAAAGGCGGTAGTAACTAGCCTGTAGGCCTGGCCAAAATGCTTGAAGGCTTGTAAGCTGCCAATAGGTTGCTCTCCCCGTTCTCATATCAGCTTCATGATACCTATACTACCAAACAATTTCAAGTAAGCCGCCCAAATTAAGATAATAGATATTTGTATATAATCCTTTTGTTTTTAGTTTTCATCGTTGAAAAATCTATTTGGAGAAAAAAAAATGGTACGTGTTTCCATTTACCTTATCACAACTCTTGAAGCAATGTACATTGAAGATTACTATTTGTTATATAGTATATAAACAGTTAAAAAATTAATAAAATTTTATATCATTTAAGAAAATGTGTTAGTATTTAAATATTCATCAAAATAGTTTACACGCTACCATGGACCATGTCTGAAATATTTCTGCACAGCAAGGTAAGCAGTGTGGAACATTCTCCAGAATTCTTCTTTTCCAAAAAGTACATGAGCTTTAAATAGATATTCATAGAATGAATCAACCCCTTGAAGAAACCACAAGAATCCAACATCAGAAATACGGTTTTTCCTCTTCCAAGATATAATTATATATAATTATAATCCAGCAAACCCAATTTTCCTCTTCCAAGAGAATTATATATAATTCTAACCCAGCAAACCCAAATTTTCCTCTTCCATCAGACAATTATATATAACTCTAACCCAGAAAACCCAATTGTATAAAACAGGTTTTCTCTGTTGGACGTTGAGTTAATATTTCAAGAGTGCGGATGCACCCTATAGGAGATGAGTGGAAAACATAAAATCAGTAATAATGAAGATATATTAATATCTACTGAACCATATAAAAATCTGTATCGTCAGCAACAGATACAACTTACCAGCTCCAATTCCAGATGAGAACTCAATCCATTCGCCTGTTTCCACATCCAGTGTAGTTCCAAGTAAATTCAATGAACTGCGCATGCTCCACAACTTACGAAGAGCACGCAAAGCAGCAGATTCAAACCTGGGATCACCAGTCAAACGCGATAATGCTCCCATTTCAAGAATTAGGGAACCTATATCCAGAAAATAGTTGATCTATTTCAGACCATAAATTTTCGTGTATACTTATATTAACCATAAAAGATAAGACCCTTACCACACCCAGAAGTACTTGTTTCAGTAGTCTCATTCTCCATTACTCCATGCTGCCCACAGAATTTTGGATTGGTGCGGAGTCATATACTCCTCTTTAGAGGAAGAAAAGAAAACATGACCCAAAAAACCATATTCATATATTCTAAAACTGAAAAGCAAATTTCTGAAAATATCTATGGAACTACTAAGCATACCAATCTACTGAATAAAGCGAGCATAAGCTGCATCAGGAATATCATTCACATAGCTAGGTTTGAGCTCAATTTTAGATCATTTAATGAATAAACAACAAATGGCCACAATATTGCATGAGAAGAAATTGGATTACATTTCGACCCCCCGCGGCAAAGGAAATAAAACCCACGGAGGAGAAGAAAATAAAAAGGAATAAAGCAAAGCAAGATTTGGCTTGTTGGATGCTAAATTTATTTGGCAAACCTACCGAGATTCACCTTTTCTCATTATGATCATTTAGGAGCCCATACAAAGAAAATTGTTCAATATACAAACAGCAGAAATGATATTTGGCATCAGCTACATATCTCAATTCTCTACTCCTGCAAGATTAACTTGATAAAAACGGGAGCCAATGAGCTAGCTCGGCGGTAATTGATACCTATCTCTGAATAATAGGTCATGAGTTTGAATCCCTTCATTCCCATTTGTTGTAATAAAATGGACAGGAGCCAACAAATACAAAATCTCATGTAGGATCATATAGCATGGTATTTAATCTATCAGAAAATTTAAATTCAATAACACTTTGACTTAAGCAGACAATGGGTATTACCTTGAGGTTAATCCACGCATATGGCAACCCTGTGGGGGTATTAAATGCGGGTAGCAAGCGATTCCCTAAATCTTCAGCCAAAACTAGTAGTTGATTCTTATAATTTTGCCTAGCCAATCGGTTTGTGGAATCAGTTGCAAGAACATGGGCAGAAACAAGTCCTCCAAGAACTCTTATGTTGCACTACAAAATTGTGATCAAGAGTAAAAAGGCATATATTGCTCCATACACAAAATTTTAACTCTTTCTTAGCACAGAGATGCAAGCCAACCAAATTCATCTTTTTGGGGATATTTAAGGACTTGGGTACCTCAAATAGATTAATCCGTGCATCAACATCAAAATGTAAATTTTCAGATAGCCAAAGCACCGCCTTTTGAAATTCAGTGTTGTTACCTAAAATCACGAGACTGAAAAGGGGTCATAAATTATTAAACTGACGACTAACAACCATAAAAACTCAGGCAGTATATTATACCTAGACAATGATTCAATGAGTGTAAGAGCAGATCCATTATAATTTTGCGGTAGGTGTTCCAGCTGAAATTGGAAAAAGTACACAGTTAATGCACTCCCCTGCAGCCAATCACCACTTCTACAGCCATAGTAAACATTATATTGATATTGATCACCTTGAGATTACCAAGCTCACTGAGGGAGTCAGTGAAGGTCTTCGTAAGAGGTTTTAGCTCATCATGCTGGAAGAAATACGACAGTCAATAGGTTTCTACATAACCAGAGCATATGAATCCGTAACTAAGAGTACTTACCGGAAATGCATATGTCATATAGTTGTCGTAGGCATGGTAGAACCTGAAAGCATAGAACAGTTTGTTACAGAACTAAAAACTAAGAACATAAAAACAACTTTCCAAGAAAATCCTACAGCTTACGAAATTGTATTTGAAAATTCATTTGTGTTTATTAAGACTTTCAAATTTTAGTGCATTGGATGTTTCGAAAAGCCAAAAGTAGGTCCAAACAGCAGTTCAAACAGGCCATAAGAGCTCGTGTCGCCTCCTTTACCTGTCCCAACAATAGCATCACTATTCACTCCACCGTATCCAAGTTCAACGTTCTAAAAAAAACGACTAAATGTAAATACCAATGATCAGCAACCAATTTTAGAAAAACCATGACTAAGTCATAAGAAACTAAACAAAAAACGAGGTTCTCCAGAAAGACTCCATAGTGAAAATTTCCATAGAATCAGACGAATTATCTCCTATTCCACTAGAACACTAGAGTTGTTCGACACAATACCGATCCGCAGAACGATAATGAAGTCAGAACCACACCCAATAAACCGAAAAGAATAACGAAGCCACTGCAAATTAAATTAGAAATGCGAATGAAGATTATGAAGACAATAGGCTCACATCCGGCGGACTTTTTCCCTCATACGCATTCTCTTGGCAGTCCAGTAGTTGTCGGAGGTGGAAGGACCGAAGAGGGCGGAGAAGATGAAGAAGAGCAGAAGAATCCATGTCGCAGACCTGCAAGGCAACATTTATGGAGTCTATGGACTGGATAAGAGCTCCGCCAGAAGAATCGAATCGAATCGAATTGGGGTATAGAATCAATGCCGATGTGGATCTAAAACGAATTACAGCTCCAATCAAGACGCCAATAGAGATTTCGTTGTTGCGGATTTAATATTTTGATTAATTAATATACTTTATGGAGGAAGGGAGAAAAAAAAAACCTTCCTGTTTAGTTAACCGTATGATATATTGAAAGGGGAAAAAACAATAGGATAATCCACACGGGATATAAAATTAATATATGAAATTTATAGTTTTTTTTTCCCTAAAATTGGTTGCTGATCATTGTTTTAATTTGGCAAAGTAGTATCATTTGGCTTTTTTCTTTTTAGTTTAATAATTGTGGGTGAAATTCAACCACTTATTTTTAAGATAATAATATGTGCATGGTCTTGATTTCATCTTTTCTGTCTGCTAGCTACTGCAATTTTATTTTTTCATATTCGTGCTTTGATATTAACCATGTTAATATGACAAATGTATTACTTTTAATACAACAAGAGTGAAGACTATGTATAATATATATATGCATGTGCTAAATATAAATACCTCTTCAATATTTTATTAAAGTTTAAATTTCATCCGACTATATATTGAGTTTTTTATGATCTAAGAAATAAGAATGACAAATTGGAAAACAATATTTTTTTTTCCATGGTGAAAGAGTCATTTGTAGTCTGTTAAGTTGTTATATGTTAAGATAAAACGAGTAAGTTCCTGTTTTTTTATTTTTTAAGTTCGGTAATATATACGTAGAGGATTCAACACATGACATTTTGATCGATAATATAAATTTTAACTAGTCGAACTATGTTCGAATTTGTTTGGATGAAAAATAATACATCTACTCTATTAAATTGAATGTGGGATGTTTCAAACTAGGTTAATAAACTATATCTTATGATCTTGTATTTATTTATTTTCTTTTGAAACAGACAAAGGCAGATTAATTGGGTTTCTGTGAGCTAAGAACTTGCTTTGTTGATGATATATTTATGACTTCCACACTGTCCCTCCATGACTTAGAACTCCCAATTTGATGGTAATTATCTAATTCAAAGCTTTATGATCTTGTATTATTAATACTTTAATGTCTTGTCATGTCACGTCGTATCATTTTACTGCAAAAATAAATAAATAAAAGGACACAGTTGAAAAAAAAGGGACTATTCTGGATTAGGAAAGATGAGCTGAGTTTGCCATTTGATAACACGTTGTTTATGCAAAAGTGTGACAAGGTATGACCTTGTTAAGTTCGAACTCGAAAGCTTGTCGACTCTATACGTTGTAGTGCAATATGTACAAGAGAGCCAACTCTCCGACGCTCAAGTAAGTAAACAGATCGGATTCAATAGTAGGTTCGAGGAGAAATTCGATATAGAAATGAGGTCCCTATTTATAGGTACGAGATTCGACAAATCTCACGATCCGCGGTTATTTTTGTCGGATAGCAAGTCGAACTTGTCAGTTTCGACAGATTGATTATGAGTAGATCGAACCGTTGAGATAAATTGAATTTAATGAGAAATGACTAAGTGTTCCACCTCATAAGGTTTGAGGTGGACCTGCTCGAAATTTGTGCTCACGTGGGTATATCAATGTCATCCACATGGCATGGTGATTTTCCCCCAAAACACATATTATCTGTAATTTGACGTTTTAGAAAATTATGTTTGTCTTTTAAATTTCATTGTTAAAATTTTCACTTCTCTTCAAACATATTTAATTATTAGATAGATTTAGAAAACAAAAACAAAAACTATTACGCTTGTCATAAGAACATTTATAAAAACCATACAACAAAGTTTGTAACAACTTTTTGAAATAATTAAAAGTTAAGATTGGTTAAAACGTTTTAGAGTGTAAAGGCCAAATAAATAAAATCATATCGTCAAAAACTATATATAATCATAAAAATAATTAACTCGTTCATTGTTTTTTGTTTTTTTGATCACCAACTCGTTCATTTAAATTTTTATATATAGACACTATTTTTTGAGCGGAAAATACGCAGTCAACAAAAATCTTCTGGCAAGCAATTTTATGGAGTCATCCATGGAAGTCGGAACTGCAAAAATTTGAGAGACCATAACCAGCTTCCGCCATAACCGATCCCCTAAAAGCTCTCCCATCCACTGCCCCACCCTCCATCTCCACTCCTATTTCAAGCCCCCCTTCTCCATCCTCCCAATCCACCCATTGCTTCCTTCTCACATTCACAGTCACACAGTCACCGCCTTCCTTCCATTGTTCCACATATATCCAGAGGAAGCAGGTTTTCCCCCAACCTTCTTCCTCTTCCGCCATGGCTCTCTCCTCTCCCGCCGCTTTCCTTTTTGTTCTCTTCGCCCTATCCGTCCCATTCTCCGTCGAATCCACCCTTTCTCTCGATTACTACCAGGCCACTTGCCCCAATTTTGCCACCATCGTTCGCGAGACCGTCAGTCTCAAGCAGGGCGCCAGTCCCGCCACTGCCGCCGCTACTCTCCGCCTCTTCCTTCACGATTGTATGGTTGGAGGTTGCGATGCCTCTGTTCTTGTTGCCTCCAATTCCTTCAATCACGCCGAGCGCGATTCCGATATCAACCTCTCTCTGCCTGGCGACGCCTTCGATGTCGTCACTCGAGCGAAGATCACATTGGAGCTCTCCTGCCCCGGGATCGTGTCCTGCTCCGACGTATTGGCACAGGCGACGCGAGATCTGGTCACGCTCGTAGGCGGACCGTCGTATGAGGTTCTATTAGGGCGAAAAGACAGCCTCGTCTCGAAATCCTCTGCCGTGGAAGGGAATGTTCCAAGGGCGAATCAAACGGTTGACGAGATGATCAAGCTATTCGCGGCGAAAGGCTTCTCGGTTCAGGAAATGGTGGCGCTATCCGGCGGACGCACGATCGGATTCTCGAACTGCAAGGAGTTCAGCGACCGGCTCTTCAATTTCAGCAAGACGACGCCGACGGATCCGGAGATCCATCCGAAATTGGCCGAAGCGCTGAAGAAGACCTGCGCCGATTACCAGAAGAATCCGGGAATGTCAGCGTTCAGCGACGCGACGACGCCGGGAAAGTTCGACAACATGTACTACCGGAATCTGCTGAGAGGAATGGGGCTTCTGGCCTCCGATCAGGCGCTGGCGAAGGATCCGAGGACGAAGAAGTTCGTGGAGCTGTACGCCGGAGACGAGGCGGCGTTCTTCAGGGACTTCTCGCAAGCCATGGAGAAGCTGAGCGTTCTTGAGATTAAAGCTGAAGGGAAAGGAGAAGTGAGGAGAAGATGCGATGTGTTCAATTCAATCAGCGCTTGATTGAAAGAAAACAAATAAATAAAAAGATTTTTCGGACTGTAATGGCAATGGCATGACACATCTCCATAAATGATTATTATTCTTTTTATAAAATTGATCGGTTGATTTTTTTTAATTCGTAGAGGGGATTTTGTTGGCCCTTTTGTTTTTGTTTTTGTGAACTCGCTGTTAAGACTTGAGAAAGGGTGAGTTTTCACTGGTGGAACAGAATTTGAGAGGAGGAAGAATTAATAAATATATGTTTTTGTACTTTATTTGGTATTTTAATGGAGTGAAATTTCCTTTTTTTATTGCATGAAACTTAGAGAAGTTGGTCACATCACAAGGAATGATTTTTTTCTTTCTCTAAATTCAATATTATAGGTAAATGGTTTTGAGAATTTAAATAAAGTGAACTGTAATTGCAACTTTAGGAAAAAATGTTTACATTTCAATTTTTTTGTATATAAAAATGTTTACTTTTATAATATATGGTTTTCTTCTCATATTGGAGACTAATTCTGCATTTTTGAATCGCGAGTTTAAAGATTTGAGGTTAATGATCTTTATCCATACTTAAAAACAAAAATTTGTTTTTTTAATCAGTATTTAAATCTATAATTTAACTAAAATAAAATTATTTAAATTATTATTTATATACCATGTTTTCTTTCACACACACTCTCTCTCTCTTCTCCTCTTTCACTGTGATTGTTTTGTTTTGGTTTTTTGTCACTAAAATTTAGAAGCCATATGAAATAAATGATTTTTTCGGTGCATATATGAAGAGAAACTATTTTTTAGATCATGTGTTATCTCAACTAATTCTTGAATTTATATAATATATATATTCAGATAGGCATATATAAATGAATAGATTATCCAAATTTGTGTAATTTGTACGACGAATTGTATAAAAAATTAATAGGGTAAAATATATGCTGACATAATAGAATGCTACCTGACGGTTAGAATGCGGATAATAATTAGATTTGATGACGTGGCAATTTTGCTAATTAAGCTTTTATGAATGTCATTTAATTATCAGCTAATTAATTACTAATGGCTGTGGAAGCATAGTAGAATAATATTGGTGAGTAATTTCACAAAATGGGGGGTGAAAATCATATAGTAGAAGATGCTCTAAATGGCAATTATTGACTAATATCGGCATAATGTAAGAGAGAGAGAAGATTTTGAAAATAATATCTTTACTTGGCATGATGTGAATATTTTTTTTTTTTTTTTTTTTTTTTACAATGCATGATGTGAATTAGGTCTATGTCTACCGCAGAAAAGAAAATGATATATTTGTTTATTTATATTTAATTTTTATATATGTGAAGCCATGCTTTGTTATGATTAAAAATTATTTATTTAAAATTTATTCCCATCATTTTATTAAAGCTAATTATATACTGATTATTGTGGCTACATTCTCTCATATATAAGTCATGTACTTGTAAAAAAACAAATACAACCAATAGTATTTGTACTTTGAAACAACATTAAACCCTAATATTACCAACATTAATATAATTTAATGATTAAGATATTAAAAATTACTTCATAATGTCAAATATTCAAATCTATATCCGACAATTACAAAATAATGTTTTATCCTTCAGAGAAAAAAACTCTAAAACTCTAATAATTCATATCTACTTTTCCCTCCAAACAATGTTTTCAAATTAACTAGTAAGCATATAATAATTGTCGACCTATTTCAGACTTGGGTTAGAGGAAAACAACACAAACCAAGTGGGAAGTGTAGTCATGCACATAGCATGGCCATAGCACGACCATGACCATGCACGTGTAAGACAGACCATATAGCGACTTTGTGCAACCCTTGCGTGACCAAATACATTCATCAACAATGCACTTAACTACCATATCTCCTATAAATAGAAAGGGCTCTTAACCTTTTAATGTACCTCATTTCCTCTTAAGTCACTTTTTACTTATCTTCTCTCAAGTTCGTATATTGACTTGGAGTGTGGAAGGCTGGCACCATACTGACATACATTCTCTTTTTACAGGTCGCTTTCGCCTCAACTTCCAAAATCAAGATCTCGTGGAGACTATCAACTTCTTTGATCTTCCAAACAACAAGATCTCGTCATTCCTCTGTACACAATCGGGTCACGACTTCTCCTAGCTAGACTAAACCTCTCCTTGATCACTTGGTGATCGATCCACGCAGGCTTGTTTGGTTCGAGTAATTCAGACCTCCAATCCAACCAGGTTCCCAAAAATTGCGTCAACAATAATGATAATAAAACTTCGTGAGAGAAATTTTTTATTTATAATTTTTGTAATCTAAAATAAATTAAGAGGGTCAGGAACCACCAGTAAATGGTGGTGTAGTGGGCTTGTGGTCGAATGAGAGTATCCCTCCCCAATACAAGCCCCACACGACGTGTGGCTGGAGAGAGTTTTGATCATAAAGAACCTTTGGTATAGGCCACGTGGCGTGGTTATAAAAAATGAATTAAGAGGGGCGGCGTTCCTGATTAAGGACTAGGGGGTGTTCAAGGAACCCGACAACCTGACGAACCCAACCCAACCCTTGGATTGGGTTGAATCTAACATTGGGTTGGGCTGGATTGGAAAAATCCCAACCCGACCGAGTTTGGTCGGGTCTTGGGTTGACCGATGAAAATCTCGGGTCAACCCGACCCGACCCGATATTATGTTTGATTCTCTCTCTTTTCTAACATTTTCAATTTCATCTTCCTTTCCCTCATCTCTCTATAATAAGCTGTAAGCTTTGGATAATGTAAAATTTTAAAATTTGTATTAAATTAAGACTTACATGTTGGTTTAAATTAGGATTTGAATTTGTGCTTAGATTTTGATTTTTCAATGCTTTTTTGGTCCATGTTATAAACAAAACAAAAATTAATTAATTAATTAATTAATTAAAAAAAAAGAACCCGACAACCCAATCCGATGCAACCCGAATTTATTGGGTTGGGTTGACCATCATTTTATGGTTCCTACAAATTTCCAACCCAAATCTCAAAAATACCCCAATCCGAGCCAACCCGACCAGTGAATAACATCCCTATCAAGGACGATAAGAAAGAAAATTGTGTTGCATAGGAGATTGGGAATGGGAGAAGGCTTAACAACTGTAAAGTTTCATGATAATTCTTCCCATTAGAGAAGAGAGAGAGAGTCTCTCTCTCTCTTTCCCCTAGAGAGAGAGAGAGAGAGAGAGAGAGAGGCAGCTGGTGCTCGATCGGTGAAGCCAACTTTCAACAATAGCAATCATCATGCCTCCTCTCTCTCTCTCTCTCTCTCTCTCTCTTCTACCATGATTAATTCCTGCTCCTTCTTCTTCATCTCTCCAGATCCTCCGCCGCTCCCTTTCTTCCATCTCCTCTCTCACGAATCACGATCTCCGGCGAAACCCTAAAAAACAAAAGCCCTAGGGGCCGTTTCTGGAGATTTTTCAAAATCAGCCGAGCGCTGGTCGATCGTCGATCGATGAATCTGTCGACTGCTCTTGGGGAATCAAGCTTCACGGTCCGATCCCATTCTTCACACATGCATCCACTCAAGTAAAAATTAAATCCCTATCTAATTTCTTTCTTTCATTTCTGTCAAACGTTTTGTTTTTCGATTTCATCGCGATTTCGCCTTTTTCCTGAGTTGTGAGTCTGTCACTCACTGTACATGTGCATTCTGTTTCTCTCGATTATTTATTTGATGTAGCTTTATCCACACACATGGAAGAAATTGATCTCTAGGTTTTTTGTTCATTGATTTACGTAGCAAACGAACGCGCAGATATATAATAGAGTAAAACGCGCGAGGCAGATGTGAATTTTGTTTTGATTTTGATTGACGCCTGTGAAATTTGTAACTGTCGTCTCTGTCTCATCACTCATGCATTGAGATTCAGTGATTTCGATGATCGAGTAATCAAGGCATTCAAAAATTAGAATTGAAGAATCTTATAGAACGTGCGATCGAGGTTTGAATATATATATATTTTTTCCGTGTTGAATTTAAGAAAAAGGCCCTAATTTTGATTTTGGGGCATTTTTCATTTTCAATACTCTTCTTTTTTGGGATGACCACCTTAATGGAAGTAAAAGTTCATCAACTTTTTTTTTACCCTCTCTCTTTCTTGAGGGTCATATCATATCTGAATCTTCATCAGAATTTGTTAGTCAATTGTATAATACCCATCTCATATGGCTTTTCTTCTGTCTACATTTCTTTTTTTGCCCCAAAACTCAATTAATTGTCATTTTAGAGGGAAAAAAAGCACATCATTGGCGACTGCTGAATTAACAATTCTTAAAATTGTAGATTTTAAACGTAGGACTAATGAGTTCAAATTCTACCGTGGTACTACCTAGTCTATGTGTTGAATTTAAAGTCGAATTTTATATGGTCTATAGATTAATATGACATGACCAATAAAGTACTCGGGTTAGCTAAATTAAGTTGAATTCGAGGTGTACGTTATTCCATGTCGAGTTGTTTTCTATATATTTTTTAAGTGAGATCAATTTTGCAAAATGAATAAATAAGTTAGGGTCAATATTTCACATCAAAGTTGTAATTTATCAAGATTTTACGAGTTACCTTGACAAAATAGCAACCACAATTTATCTAACGTTGGCGACTTAAAGTTTCGTGTATTGATAGTTTAGCTTTAGTAAAATATTAGAATTAAAATTCGTTGTCCCGCTCTATAAAAATACAATGTGCTTCGGTTACTAAAGTTTTACTAGGGGATGTTTTGTATGATTGGGATCAAAGAGAAAAATCTATTTGAAAAATTAATTTTTCACGTAGTAAATTTTTTTAGGTGGGTTTTTTTCTCTATTTTTGAATTTTACACTCAGTTCTTTTCTACTTATTCATGCAGTATAAATAGGAGCCCCATAACTTAGCTGGCAGAATGTTTCTAAATATTTTGTCTTTTTTACATTTGGTTACGTCTCTTTTTTCACGATAAAACAAATTCATAATTTTGTCACCATACGAAAAGACATTCGATTCATAGTCCATATTTATAATCCGTTAAAAAAAATTTCATAAATGTTTTCTTCCCTGTTATTGATAATCAATTGATGATATAATTTTCGCGTGGTCGTTTTCTCCGTTTTTGTTCTCTCCCTTTTTTTTCCTCAAAAGTTTGTGCAAAATGTTTTTTTCCCCTAAAAAATTTGATATTTATTGCTTCTAATTTTCGAATAATGGCTATTTTCACAATTTTTCACTTATAAATTGCAAACGCAACATTGTTATCAATGATATACTAAATTTTGAATATTAATTATATTTATGTCATAAACACGTTTATATTTCTTTCATAAGGTAGAGAAACAAGAATAAGAAATCATAGGTTAACTTGAACACAAGACAGGAAAAACACGAAACCAAACCATAATAAATTTGTATGATAAATCATCAACAATTAATCATTTAAGTGTCCCGCCATGTTCCATCTTTGTATTTTTGTACCCTACAAATAAGAGGCATGCACTATCTTTCATGTATTAAACTTAAATATTATGCCTAACGACCTAATAATTGGTAAACGGACACATCTAAAAAAATCACCATAAATGATCCGACAATAAAGTAATTATCAGTTATCAAGCTTCATAACAACCCAATTGGTATAATATACAATCCAACTTTGAGTTTCATGTAACGTAATTAATTAATACGTATACATATGATAAAGCTCGAATTTACAATAATATTTAGGATTATTTTGCTACATATATAGCTAAAAGTACTGTTACTTGATTAAGCCAAACATGATTTTAAAATTTCTAAGAATAATTTTTATAAGCACTTAAATTATTTTTAAATGCATAAATGTTTATACCAAAAAGTATTTTACATTTTTATAAGTCATCAATACTCGCTTTAAACCATGGTTATTTAAGATCTATAGCTTAATTTGGGATAGAATCAAATTTTGCACTATAAAATTATGCAAATTTACAATGCAATATAATCAATTCAATTGAGACATTGCCAATCTGAGCTAGCTCAGCGATATTGACATCTATCTACCTCCAACCATGAGGTTGTGAGTTCAAATCCATAAGTGTTGTATTCATAAAGGAAAAAAAAATGCAATTGAGACATCCTCAATACTTGTTGTACACACATATTTATGATTATTTGTTGGACTGATGAATAGCTAAAGTTTTTTTGTATTTTTTGTATTTTTTTTTTTGCGGAGTAAGATGAATAGCTAATTAAGTTAAGCTTATATATTAATGAGCCTAAGATGATATATATATATATTTGTGTACCGTTTAATTAATTCTTATGTTAAGTGGTGTGATTTTACAAACCCATTGCCATCATTTTATTATTATTTTTTTTCAATAACACATAGCTCTAATAATTAGATCCAAAGGGTCACTGAAGTTTAACCATATATGAAAAAAAAAAATAATAAAAAAGGTAATTATAAATATCTTTTTTTTTTTGGTAGTATGTGCAGTCCATAAATCATAGCTCCTGGTGCGGTAAAAATGATGGCATGCACCCCATGTGAGGCGTGTCTCATTTTTTACCTTCCTATTATTGAATCACATCATCAATTGGAAAAATAAAACATAAATATATATTAAAAAAGAAAAAACTATACAAATCTTAATAGGGGTGTAGAAATTTAGGATTGATAAGAAAGAACGAAGATAAAAAGGAAGCAGCAAAATGGAGACCAATAGAACCAATCCGTTTGTTGCAATTTAGAAGTGTGTTTGCCATTTGTGTGAATTAAAAATATGACCAATTTTGTTCCATGAAAAAGAAATAAATAAATATTTATGGAATTGTGTGTGACGAACATTATAATTCAAATCCCAAAAGCAGAGTATTGCTTGTGCCGTTTCTAGAGGACAAGAATATTTTGCTCACTACATTACGTGGGTCCCTCGTGCCACGTATGAATTTATTTTTCACTCTCTCTCCCAATTATTATTATTATTTAGTTTAGAACATCTCCCAATTATTATTTATTTTGGGCCGAACGCATCTATTAATTTTAACCATAAAAAAAAATTCTTAAAAGAAAAAAAAACCCATAAACTTAATAAGGTGCGTCAATTGGTACTCCAAAACTTTACTTTCAATATTGTCAAAGTACACCTTTAACTTGGATGAATGTTGCAATCTTCACTTTAAACTTTATAAATTATTGTAATTTTTACCTTTTGATACATTCTCGATTGAAATATTGTAGAAAGTATATTATCACGTGTCAAATGAATTACAAAATAAATATTTGGTACAAAATTATAGGATTAAGAAAAAAATTATATTAGATTTGATTTTTTAGTTTAAGTTTATAAATGTTTGCAAAGTTATTTAACTGTTGATTAAGAAAAAGTTAATTTTGTACAATATTTGAATTCACTAAATTGGCGATTTTTTTTAGTTCTTTTACAATATTTTGTTGGGTTAAAATGAGTGAGTGAATGAACGAAAGTTGAAGTTTGGAATTCAATTCGATAAAATTGAAAGTTCAAAAACTGATTAGATACAAAATTGAAAATTCACCATTCTAATAGATACCGGATTAAAAGTTTAGAAACACCTTTTAAGCTAAAGTTCAAATATTTATTAAAAACCCTCTAAAATTTACTTATCAAACTTGTAATTTAATGAGTTAAAAATACAAATTTTAGACACAAAATTGCATATTCAACAAATTTTCTATGATATGACTGATTTAAAATTAAACCGAATCAAATATTAGAGTTTTTTTTTTTTTTTTGACTTCGAAATATTAGAGAAATTGACCAGTAAGAAGCGAAATAAAAAAACAAACTGTGGGTTTCTAAGGGTGGACCGTTTCTCAAACCATGGAAAAATAAAATAAAAATAAAAACGAAGTAAAATGTCAAGTCCTTACCGTTGACCGGTCAATCAGGTAACCAGACCCACACACCAAAACAATTGCAAACCACAGTAGTGTAGTGGACGCCCTAAGGTACAGCTTGCCCTGCTCTCTCTCTCTCTCTCTGTCTCTCTAATCTCTGTACAATCCCAATTCGACTCCCATTATTTTCCGGCCGAATTTGGGTTTCAGAAGTGGGCAGGTGGATTTGGATTCATTTCTGTTCTGTGGTTGTGTATGTATGGGTGGCAATGGCAAGTTCCGGTGGAAATTCTCCTTCCACCACCGTCGTTCTTCTTCCAATTCGACGATGGAATCGCGGGAGCCTCCTAAGGAGTTTCTTTGCCCAGTTTCTGGTTCGTTAATGGCGGACCCGGTTGTTGTCTCTTCTGGCCAGACCTTCGAGCGTGTTTCTGCGCAGGTTTGCATAAACTTCGGGTTCTCCCCTGTGTTAGAGGACGGGTCGAGGCCCGATTTCACCACCGTGATTCCGAATTTAGCTATTAAAAATACGATTCTCAATTGGTGTAAGGAATCCGGTGCGAGGAATCCTCTGGCGCCCGATTATAGCTCCGTAGAGAGGATTGTTGGCGCATTGATGGAGAAGGAAGAGCCCCACCCCGGAATTAGGGGTTCGTCTGATAGGGAATTGTTGGAGGGGGTATCGGATTTGCCGCCGGTGAATTTCTCGCACGCCGCGACGGAGGTGGGCCACCGCCCCAATCACTTCTACACGAGCTCGTCGGAGGAATCGGTAATCGTCGGAGGAAGTCCCGGAACTCCTCTGCCCTTTACCACTCGACCTGCTTGTTATTCCTCTTCGTCTTCTTCCTCTGAAATTGTGGAAAACGAGGCGCTCATCCAAACCCTAGCCCCTAATTCATCGATCTCCGAAGAAGAGGAGGAATTATTGTCGAAGCTCAAGAGTCCTGAAGTGTTTAAGCAAGAAGAAGGTGTTATTTCGCTGAGAAAGATTACGAAAGCCGACGAGAAAATTAGGGTTTCGCTTTGCACGCCTCGGATTCTTTTTGCCCTCCGCCTCTTGATAACATCGAGATACTCCACCGTACAAATCAACGCCGTCGCCTCTCTGGTGAATCTCTCCCTCGAAAAGCGCAACAAAGTGAAGATCGTGCGGTCAGGATTGGTTCCGAACTTAATCGACGTGCTAAAAGGGGGACATACCGAGTCGCAAGAACACGCCGCCGGCGCGCTCTTCAGCCTGGCGTTGGAGGACGAAAATCGGATGGCGATCGGAGTCCTCGGCGCGCTTCAGCCGCTCCTCTACGCGCTCCGATCGGAAAGCGAGCGGACTCGAGACGATTCCGCTCTGTGTCTGTACAACCTAACAATGATCCAGAGCAACCGAGTGAAGCTCGTGAAACTCGGCGCCGCGACAACTCTACTTTCCATGGTGAAATCGGGAAACTCGGTGGACCGGCTGCTGCTGATTCTCTGCAACATCGCCGTGTGCCCGGAGGGGAGGTCGGCAATGCTGGACGCCGACGCCGTCGGGTGCTTGGTGGAGATGCTGAGGACGAAGGAGGTGAACTCCGAGTCGACTCGCGAGAACTGCGTGGCGGCATTGTACGCGCTCAGCTTCGGAAGTATGAGATTCAGAGGACTGGCGAAAGAAGCTAGGGCAATGGAGGTGCTGCGAGAGATTGTGGACGGAGGAAGCGAGAGGGCGAGGGAGAAGGCGAAGATGATTTTGCAGAGGATGAAGGGAAGATTCGACGGAGACGATGAAGAAGAAGACGAGAGCGGGGGGGATTCGAGTTCTGACTGGGGTGGACTCACTCGAACTCGGTACCGAATCGGCGGTGGAAGAAATCCCAGCTCAGCTAATACGATGCCGTTTTGATTTCTTCTTCCTTCTTCGGTCTGTTTTTTCGGCTTTTGATTATTGGCTTTGTTCCTGTTTGTAAACATGTAATTAATGGCTTCCAAAACCATAAAGTAAAATTTATAGATTGTGAATTTATTTTTTTTAGTGGAGAAATTGTATTTTAGCTTAGTCTTTAGGGAATATTTAATTTCACTGTTCATATGTAGCTTGGATTGTCACGAGTCCATTCATATATATAGACATTTGTATGACCATACAATATCGAGTTGTCATCAAGTTTAAAATTTTAAAATCTTTGATTGGTGAAAAATTAATATCTGTCTTAATACTTAATTAAGGGCTGGACAACTATGGTAATTTCAAGTAAAGTTTAATGAGCGATTGATAAATTAAGTTATAATAAAGGATGTATTTAATAAATAATCCTGCCTTTTTAGATGGAAGCATGGGACACATTGTCCACTCCACGAATCTTAAAGAAGATTAGGTTTTCTTCTATATCTTAATTAACTCTTTTCTTTTTCGTATGAGTTTGGAATTGGTTTTGTCATGTATCTCACTTTTTTTTTAGGATAATTCGATTTTGAGTAAATTATCCCCCACATTAATATTAATATATTTACATTTCTCGTTTATATTTTTTTGTTTTTGGTATGGTAAATATCGAAGGTTAAAGATTTTTGAACCTTATATCTCAAGAGAACAAGTAATACTTTTTTAGTGGAATTGTTAGAATATATATTGACATGATAATGACATACAATTGTGATTATTTTAAGATTTAGACTTAGGTCAATAATACATTAAAAAAATTGAAAAATGAAGCTCGTAATTATAATAAAAATTCTTGATTTCAAGAAAATTTACTTTTTTAGTATTATTGTTTAGGTCGAAATTCAGATTTACCATATTTTAAAGTCAACAATATGGAATTCAGGATAAAAATGTATTTGTTTTTTAGAAAACCGTAATTGAAATTTGTGAATCTTTTATTATGCCACAGGGTGAATATTAATCAGCAAAACTATATGAAAGTTTATTTTCGGCGTTGTATTATTGGAAAAAATAAAAATTAATGTTAAATAAACACATCAAGCAACGCAACGTTTGTGCATTTGGGTAATTTCACTATATTTTCCAATTTCTTGTATCCCCAACCAAAAAGAAGCCCTAAATTAGTCGTCTTTTGCGTCAAGGGAAGCCCAAGCCCAAGCCCAGCCCGAAAGAGGCCCCACATCCACATTTATATTTCATTTGATCAGTTACAGTTTCGCTTTCGCGCGCTCTCCCACTCTCCTCTGAAGACACCGCCGGCCATTGGCATTGTCTGGTAGTCACTGGTACTCATCAAAGCAATTGCCATTTCAAGATTCCTCCGACGTCATCGCCTCGCCACTATGCCCATTTCCTCCATTAAATTTCATCTCTACTTCCTTCTTCCACTTCCAGTCTCTGCTTCTCTTTTCCTGTTCCTATGGCTTCCCCTTTTCCTGCCATTTTCCTCATCTTCGTTTCCCTATTCGCGGCCTTCTCCACTTCTCGTTTCTCCACGATCGGAGTTGGTTACATTTCTCGGCTTCTGGAAATTCAGGATCGCGAGAGGGCGCCTGCGCATGTCCAAGTTGCTGCGGCTCGTGGAGTTCTTCGTCGGCTTCTTCCTTCGCACCTCTCCAGCTTTGACTTTCAAATCGTCTCTAAGGTACTTGTTCGTTTTACAAAGTTTCTGTGCACTGTTTGGCTGCTGAGAAGAGTGCGGAGGAGTTCGTAGGAGAGTTTGACTTGTTTTGTTCGAGGACGGCGCATCTGTATAGCTTTGTCCGATGCTTGGATCTTTTGGAAATGAAAGGACTCTCGTTTTCTAAAGTGTAGTCTGCTTCTGTGTATCCTTCTGCCGTTTATCTATTTGTTCATTTTTTTTCCAGGACAAATGTGGTAGGGAATCTTGCTTTGTGATCAGGAACCATCGCTCGTTCAGGAGACCAGGGGATCCTGAAATTTTGTACGTAGAAACTATTTTATTCTCCTTTTAATTGGACTCTACTGATGAAATGGCTCTTTAAACTTTGATTAAGCTTCTATTGTTTTGCAAATGAAGTATTGTGTGTTCACGGCACTAAAAATGTTGATTCATTGATATCAGTCATCACGCGTTGTACTCTGCAAAATAATACAAAATAGAACTTGTTTTATTAACACGAACATGACTTTCAATCTTTTGCTAGAATCGCTGGAGTCACTGGAGTAGAGATTTTAGCTGGCTTGCATTGGTATCTAAAGCACTGGTGCGGTGCACACATATCTTGGGATAAAACAGGTGGCTCACAACTATTTTCTGTACCTAAGGCAGGCTTGTTACCTCGTATTCAGAGTAACGAAATTATTGTACAGAGGCCTGTTCCCTTGAACTATTATCAAAATGCAGTTACTTCAAGCTGTAAGGTTTTCTTTGAAATTGCATTCATTTTGCTGCAATGTGCCATTAGATAGGAAAAAAGAATTGCATTAAACTAATTTGTGTTCCTCGAATAACAGTTTTTTGGTTACTGTTTTGATAAACGTCTTTCTATTTTCATCTTCTTTGCTTTTGAAAGACTCTTTTGCCTGGTGGGACTGGGAAAGATGGAAAAAGGAAATAGACTGGATGGCTCTTCAGGGTATCAATATGCCTCTAGCATTTACTGGGCAGGAGGCTATCTGGCAGAAAGTATTTCAGGTTGGTTGTTCTTCTTATCGTTATCCATACTGCCCTTCAACATAATGATATATTGAGCAAGCGCCAACTCAAATATAATTCTACATTGTATCCCTTGGGTGTTGGAGGATGTTTAAGAAGTCTATTTACCCTACAGAGGCCATACTTTCCGACCTCTCTTGGTACATAATGATTGGAACAATATTACTTAATGTGCAGCTTGAGATTATAGATGCAAAGATTTACTCCAATTGCACAAAAGTATCATAAGTCTATTATTTTCTTCGCTGCTTCCTGCTATTGGATATTCTTTCTAGCACTATCTCAACTTTTTCCACATTATAAGCTTCTTTTATTCACTGGTTTCTTCATCATGCTATTGTTACATTATAGCTTTCCTGCCTTTTTTTTTTCTCTCCAGAAATTATAATACAAAAGAATCAGCTGTCCCATTAATTATAGTTTTACTTGTTTCCTGCATTTCAATTTATGTAATAAAGCAGCCAAAGGGAAAAGGCTTATCTCTAATAATTTCTCAGGTTCTGCTCTTATTTCAACTTACGAGGTTCAAAATATAGATTGATCTAACTCCAGATTATATTTGCAGAAATTTAATATAAGCAACACGGATTTGGATGATTTCTTTGGAGGTCCAGCATTTCTTGCATGGTCACGTATGGGAAATTTGCACAAGTTAGTAGTTGCTTTGTAACTCCGTTAAAATGGATCATGTTGTCAGATGGATTTTTTATTCCAATGGTTGACTAAAATGAAATATGGAATGATAAATATAGCATTATCATCACAACCAGCTTCATAATCTTCCTTGTCCAATTAGATTTATGTAGAAAGTGGCTTTAACGGGTCATGTTTATTGGACCTCATCTTTTACTTCTACTAATAAAAATCTTACATCTTAAAATTTCTTGATCATTTCCCTTTGAATATAAAAAATTTTATCAGATGGGGTGGGTCACTGCCACAAAGTTGGTTCGACCAACAACTTATTCTGCAGAAAAAGGTTCTTGCCCGAATGTTTGAGCTAGGAATGACTCCAGGTATTTTTAAGCATCAAATGTCAGTCAATTTGTTTTCTACCTTGTGTTGTTGCAATAAAGTTCAAAATTTCCTGCAAATGACGCTGTAGTAAACTTTATATTCTATTCCATTTAAATATTCATTTTCACATTGGCTTTCTTTTTTGTTGCTGTTTTAAAATTTTCAGTAATGGTGCTGACTATTTTCTGATTTTAATATAATTTGGCTTTCGTAACTGTGCTCTACAAAAGAAAAGAAATACACAACTGTAATTTAAGTTTATAAGGGAGATAGAAATGATGCTTTCTACAGCGACGTTCATTCAGGATCTTCCTGGGAATTTGTGTTTTTTGTTCCTTGTTTTCAGTTTGGTGAAATTAATCTTTAAATACAAAAATGTCAAAATTTATGCTTAGCATTATAGCTAATGTAGCCTATGTATTTGAACAAAATGCTAGTTTAATTCTAGATCACATGAATTTCAATTTTTGCACATTTGTTATAGCTCGTACAGTCTATCTGTTAGACGAAAGTTGTAGAAGTCTCATGCTAGGAATAACCTGTGGACCATGGTTTTCTTTTTCCTTCTTTCCAGTTCTGCCAGCCTTTTCGGGTAACATTCCTGCTGCTTTCAAACAAATATATCCATCAGCAAAGATAACACGCTTGGGAAATTGGTAATTCACGTGTGTCATTATTTGATATAAAATTCGTACTTGTTATGGTGCAAAATGTTTCTTTAATGCCATAATATATCTCTTCGGCATCTGATTAGAATAAACTTTGGAAAATTGTGGAACCAGAGTTAGTTAAATCCATGTTTGGAAGGATGTGATCTGCTTTAAAAATTACTTTGAAAAAAGTGCTTGACTATTAATTTCTTTGTTTTTTGGTCGGAAGACTTCAAAAGTGCTTTGAATCTATTTAGAAGTACATAATATATCAAAAGTGTTTCAATTTACGTAGAATTGCTTTTTGAGTGATTAATATTTATCAATATGAAGTATTTTTAGGATTGACTAATTACCTAAAGAGAAACACTTAAATTACCAAAAAAAAAAAAGGAGTAGGTAGGTAAAGAGAATCTAGAGAAGAATTATATACATAGAAAGACTGATGGGAACAAAACTCTGAATTCTGTTTATAGAAGTTCAAAACAGAAATATGAAATGATCTTCTTAGCTTTGCATGGAGTATTATGAATTCAAAATTGGCTCATAGTAATTGGTAAAATAGTTTAGAACTACTTAATTTTGACACGAAAACTTTGCAGCTTTTGATGTGAAGGCAACAACATTGGCAGTATCCTTCAAGTCTTGAGACCCTAGAATGATGCTTGAGGAGCTAAAAAATTATTGCGAAGTACTTACTTAGTTATTTACAATGTTAATCATTTATATGATACCCATTGGTCTGCAGGTTTTCTGTTCACAGTGACCCTAGATGGTGCTGCACTTACCTTCTCGATGCCATGGATCCTTTATTTGTTGAGATTGGCAAAGCGTTTATTGAGCAACAACTGAAAGGTATTATTTTTGGATCTATGCTAATGAACTGTGTGAGAATAGGATATTTTGCGCCTAGCTAAATGATTCTTGATTATTCTAATTGTGTCTGAAATTGCGTTTTTGGTCAGAATACGGAAGAACTTCCCATCTATACAATTGGTATGGCTCTTTTCTCTGATTCCTTATATTCAGAATTTGTCTTGCAAGTGGTACTTTTTTCCTTTAATTTTCATTGTCTACTCTGCTTCATTACATTAGAATGGCAGTAGAGGAAATGCGGACAAGCATTTAAAATTGGGGCAATAGTGGTTTGGACGGTCTCTAAATTGCATTTTCTTCAAACATGAGAAATATCAGGAATTAAACTTTTACATCATGATCATCTTGTCACCCTACAGTGATACCTTTGATGAGAACACTCCACCTGTTGATGCAGCAGAATACATCTCTTCATTAGGTGCAGCTATTTTTGGAGGAATGCAAGCTGGTGATTCTGATGCTGTCTGGTTAATGCAGGTGATTGTTGGTTCCCTGGCCATCTAAGCTATGCAAGTGTAACATGAATCATGATATTGATTAGTGAATGTCCACTACATCTCTTCTGTTGTCTTTGTTGATGAACTGCCAAGTTTAGTCTTAATCTTGTTGCTAATGAAATTTGTTCATTTACAGGGGTGGATGTTTTCATATGATCCCTTCTGGAGGCCTCAACAAATGAAGGTTATAATAATAATTTTTATCACCATTGGCTCGTGCACTCAAACACAAACGTATCTTCGAAAAATTTTCAAGCATTATTAGATAATTACATATGAAGGCTACTTTCAGGGCATCCTTGGCTCAAATCCTTTGTGCTAATAAATGTGCCAATTTATTGACCCAGCCTCTTTAATGTGCTATACCTTCTTTTATCTATTCAATCTCGAGGCTTTATTATTGTACATTACTGTCACATTTGGTTGACATTGGAGAAGCATTTTTCAGGCTCTTTTGCATTCTGTGCCTCTGGGAAGACTGGTAGTCCTGGATCTGTATGCTGAAGTGAAACCGATCTGGATATCTTCTGAGCAATTTTATGGCACCCCTTACATCTGGAAAGTCTCTATTCCTTTCTCTTGCTTGGTTTTAGAGTTCAGGTCTAGTAAATGGTCAAGACTTAGGCTGACATCGTGAACAGCCTTTTTTCCATAGCAGACGAGAGTGATATGGATTAATACGTTATATTTATCAACCAAGTATAGACATTCAATCTTCATTTGTACGTTATTCTATATGGCTGTTACTTTTTCCAAGTTGCTAGGCATGGTTGATTATATTGAAAATCCAAATAACGATTTAAAACAGTGGTATCGAGAATGGCATATTTTATATCTATTTTCGTTTGTGCCTTTTTTTTATAAATTAACTCGAAAGGAGTTTTTCATACCATGGTGGTAGGGTTGATTTATTAAATTTTCCCTGATTAAGCATAACAATACCAAAATTTTTGCTATTTTTATGTATATCTTAAAATTATGTCATTTTACCATGTATTTTCAGTCATTCAATATTTTCTTTGTATTTTTATTCTTCTATATGATTTCGTACATCATAGTAATAAGGCAACTTTGATATTCCGTTTCATTTAGTTTGCAGGTTAAAACATCAATTCCATGACTTGCGCTGTTTCACAACAATTTAAAAGATAAACTACCTGTCTCATTAACTATGCACTCTTGTCCCGGACCATATATGATTGTGCTTTAGGTGTCGTGTGCAGAGTCCTAAGATTAAGTTGATTAATTGTTTCTTTAGCTGTGTGCTATATTTCAACAAACGCATGACGCGCGTAAATTTTTGCTTTAATAATATCAATTGCCTTTTGCAGGTGCATGCTGCATAACTTTGCCGGAAATGTTGAGATGTATGGCATTTTAGATTCGATAGCTTCTGGACCAATTGAAGCTCGTAATAGTCCATACTCAACAATGGTAAGTTCATCTATTTTATATCTAGGTGTTATCGTAGCATTATTTAATTGCTGTACTATTTTTAATATTAACTCTGACAATTTTTCAAAACCAATATTTGGTGTTCTTTCTCTATCCATCAAGTACTTTAGATTGTTGAGTACATATAAATATATTTATAATTCTGAAGAGATGAACTGATTCTCTCTCTTATTGTTTGTCAGATTATTAGGGTATTGTATATTGCTCGTGGGATAGTAACATCTGTACAGCTAACATATCTAGAAATATATTACTAATTTCAATCTCCCTCTCACCTTCTGTCTTTCTCATATATCTGTGAGATGTGTATCATTTATTTCGCCATGTTTTAATTCACGCCTTTTTGTCACCCATGTATTCTTTTAAAGGTCGGGGTAGGAATGTCCATGGAAGGAATAGAACAGAATCCTGTTGTCTATGATCTCATGTCTGAAATGGCTTTTCAACATAACAAAGTTGATGTCAAGGTACCATTTCGTTTCTATTATTTCTAGAATATGATGACTCATTTACTTCGTTGCCAGTTGCATTCATGTTCCACTTTTCAAAAACTGACAAATAACATCACATGGACCAAATTGAACATACTGAAGAGCCATTTATTTGACTGAGTATTTGGCTGGAAAGGAATCTTCGCTCTTTTGAAGACAAGACTAAGTCTTGGGATTCTTTTTATAATAGTGTTCATTTGCTAGCTTCGTGGTGGTGTCATAGAAATATGAAATTCTTTTGTAATTACAGTCTCTCTACGATCATTTAGGATTGGAGAGCTTTTCTGTGTTAGTTTTGTGGAAGGGCCCCTCTTGACCCTTATCCTTAGCTTGTTCTTTTTTTTTCAATTCGTTTTTTATCCCAAAAAAAAAAAAAATGAAGAGCCATTAATTTGAAAAGCATAGTGATTTTGCTTCTTTCTACGGTTCATTGGTTCACATCCTTGGTAATGCAAATATGTTTTCTTACCCTCTAGGTGATTGGCATAAATAGATCAGTTGATTTCTTACATGTAATTCACTGATAGAAGGAACTGATATATGCAATATGAAGCTTGTCCATATCCATGAGAGAAGTGTAGCCCTAGCACCTCCCGCCTTAGCACCTTGTTATACTATTTGAATTTATTTTCCTGGTGCCTTTTACCACACTGAAGTTCTTGCAAACTTTGTTCTCATTGGTTAAAATTTGTAATAATACCTTTTTGTTTTCAGAAATGGCTTGATCAATATTCAATAAGACGCTATGGTCAATTAGTCCCTTCAATACAAGATGCCTGGGATGTATTATATCACACCATCTACAATTGCACTGACGGTGCCTATGTAAGTACGAGAAGAGTTGTAATGTCTGTTCAACCTTTTTCTTCCCTGCCTTTTTGTACTTCCATAACAAGTGTCTGCGGTCTTATTGCTTTAGAATAGTCAGCGTCTTCCTTTCATCTCATGACGTATCTTGCAAGGCTAAATCTGTGAATCATGTTCAAATATGCTATACTAACATATCCCGGTCAATATGGAAAAGGACAAAAACAGGGACGTAATTGTGGCATTTCCTGATGTTGATCCATCGTCAATCTTAGAATTACCTGAGGGGTCTGACCGTGACCGATACAGGAACTTCAACTCAAGCGTAGGTAGCCTCTTGCATGCAACGTTTGACCGACCTCATCTGTGGTATTCCACTTCTGAAGTAATTCGTGCATTAAAGCTTTTCATTGCTGGCAGTGATCAACTTTCTGGCAGTAATACGTACAGGTTGACTCACGAATTTAAAACATACTATTATTTGAAACCTACAGAGATATCATATCTAGTCCCTTTCTCTCTATTAAAGTCTACATCATTAAAATGGCTTTGGTTGCTACACATAGGTATGACCTTGTGGACTTGACTAGACAAGCTCTAGCCAAATACTCGAACGAACTGTTCTTTAGAATTGTCAAAGCATATCAGTTATATGATGCCCAAAAAATGGCCAGCTTAAGCCAGCAGTTTCTTGAACTTGTTAAAGATATAGACACATTATTGGCTTGCCACGAGGGATTTCTTTTGGGACCTTGGTTAGAAAGCGCCAAGCAACTTGCCCAAGATGAAGAGCAGGAAAAACAGGTCCAATTCAAGACCATTTTACCAATCATGTGACATTTATTCTAACGACATTCAAATTCTGACTACAACTTTTGCCTGCTCTAATCTCGAATTACAGTATGAGTGGAATGCAAGAACTCAAATAACCATGTGGTTTGACAACACAGAGGACGAAGCGAGTTTGCTTCGTGATTACGGTAATATGTAATGAATATTTGCATCCGGATAACATTCCCCATCACTACAGTATCATTGAGATCATGTACTGTGTACATCAGTTTAATTTGTTTCATCTCAATTCAGGAAACAAGTACTGGAGTGGACTCTTGGGCGATTACTACGGTCCTCGAGCTGCAATATACTTCAAGTTCTTGAAAGAAAGTTTAGAGAATGGCTATGGCTTCCCATTGAGTAATTGGAGGAGGGAGTGGATAAAGCTTACAAATGATTGGCAAAACAGCAGAAAGGTTTTCCCTGTGGAAATTAGTGGAGATGCAATTGACACGTCCCGCTGGCTTTACCGCAAATACATGCAAATACTGGAAAGCTATGATCACAATGAATCAGGTAAGATATTTGCCAGTAACTAATATTTAAATGCTGCATAATATATGCTTCTCTTACTTGTTCTGTCTGTTACTTGTTCGTGTTCCCCCTGCCCCAATTCTCTAGATCGTGTTGAAAACTAGCCACAAGCTTTGAAAGTTTTCAACTCTATTAGTATATTTGTCAAAATTGTGGTGTGTGTATCTGGAAATTAAGACATTGTGTGGCTGCCTATTCATGCTGAAAAGTTTAAATTTTCTTTTCAAAAAACATGAAATTTTGTCCACTTTTTCATTTTTGTAATTCAATATTTAAAATCTTATATAACGAGTGAGATTAGAGGATGAAAATAACGTATGAATGGGTTTGAAAATTTTGAAGACTAAAATTAGAAGCTATAAATATTGGAAAATGGAAAGTCAAAATTTGCCCTCTAGAATGTAGTATTGTATTTTGTCCTCTCCTTGGATAACGATGAGCAATATATATTTATATATGGAACTGTTGCTTGTCTGTGCATAATATATTCATATTGGTTAGTTTGGTCCCCGTTCAAAGGTTTGATTTGACGAGATAAAATAAAGTTGTATGAAAAGAGCAGGCCTCTGTTTCCCAGAAATAGCCAAATAAATTTCAGGTGGCGTAAGCGGTGACCGAAAGTAGAGTCAGGTTGGCTGTGATGGTTGGTTTTGGTTAGTTAACGACTTCTGCCTTAGAAGCTTCTGGATCTAACATCTACCTGAACCAATACTAACGAATGACAACAAAATAGTATTTAATAATTTTTTTAATGCGTCATTTGTTTTTTTTTTTCCACGTAATTTTTACTTTCATTCAATTTTTGTTAATTCACTCCTTTATTTTTTAAAATAGAATGTAAAAACTCCAAAAATTTACTAATTTAATGAAATGTTTGATTAATGTATAAAATCAACTATTAAATAACTAAATCAAAATTTAATATTTCAGAAATTTTTTTTATTAATTTCATACCAATTTTATGTTTTATAATTCATTTGACACATGAGGATTTGTTTTTCAACAAATTTTCAATTGAAAACTTACTAAATAGTAAAATTTGCTATGCCTTTTCAAGTTTGAGGTGAAATAGCAATACTTTCAAAGTTTAAAATGAAATCTAATGAAATTGAAAGTTTAAATAATTGATATACTTTGTCAAATTTAGCGTGAAAAAATGATCTTTTCTTTTGAAATTATCTAACAGATTGAATTTTCAATTTAGTGTCTAATAAATCTCTTGTTTCAACTTTTTTTTTTTTTAATTTAAAGTCTTGGGTCTGAGTTCTAAAAGTATTGGATAGGTTAGAGGACTATTAAACACAAAATTAAGGGTGATTTATCCAACAACATTGAAAGTTTAAGAATCTATTGGACATTGAATTTGAAGGAGCTATCAAACACTAAATAAAAGTTTAACAACTTTTAAAATTTAAGAACTCACTTGACACCTCTTTTCAAGTTTGAAAGTAAACTTGTAACTTAACCTATTTAAATATTGCTCCGTCAAATAAAAAAAACTATTTAACATTGTTTTTATTTGAATTTTTTCTTTTGAAAAAATAATTATGTTCTGTTTTCCATTTTTTAGAATAAAAATTAAAGAAAAAACTAAAAATTTAAAACTATACGGTTAAAAGCTATTATAAAAAACTTACATGGAAACTAAAAATAAAATTGCTATTATACGAGTATATTTAGTACTGGAAATACACGTCCGGAATTTTATTTTTATTTATTATTTATTTTTTTAGAAACGCAATTCTAGAATTGATCATCAGTTTTGGTAGAAAGATCAAATAAGCTTAAAAGTTAATTACATAAATATTTAATACTATTTTTGTAACAAACAATTCGATGTACAAATCTCAAAAGCCATAATAGTATATAAATTTATTATTAATTATAAGATATCCATATACTCACTCATACAACATACAAATAAAAGTCAGATTTGACTTTAACAAATTTCCTCGACCAACAAGACATCTTGATCAAATCTAACATCCTTAAAAAGTTAAGAAATCAAAGAAAAAATTTAGGTTTAAATATTCTTTTGATCCCCATTTTTTATTTTCAAAATATCTTTTTAAGTTGTTTCTATTTTAATTTTGAAAGGTGATTATTTGTTTTTATTTATAAAATTTTATATAAGTTAAAAAAATAGCAAATCTTTGATACAAATTTATGGTGAGATAATTAAAATGATATTTTAAAATATAGGGACTAAAATAAATATTACATTTTGGGAGTAAATACACGAGAATAATATCCAAACCAAAAAAATTAGCTTGAAATTTAAACCTAAATTATATTCTTATTTTCGTGGGTGCCCCGACCCGTTTTGAATGTGTAACCGTTTTGATCATTCCATTTCCATTTTCCACTGCAGCAACAGCAAGGCAAATAGTGTATGACTTTTGATTTGGCGATTCCACACGCCACACGCTTTGAATCAGATTCTGAGTCGCCTCGGCCTCGCTATATAAAACCCCCAATTTCATCTCTGAAACTTTCATCCATCCATTTTCTCTCTCTCTCTCTCTCTCTCTCTCTCTCTATCCATTTTCTCTCTATCTTCTTTAATTTCTTTCTCGAACCCTAGCCTCTGAGGTTTCTGAGAATCAATCCATGGCAGGAAACGGCTCCTACGATTGGGCGGACCAGTGGGATTACAGCGACTCCAAGGAGATAGTCACGGACAAAAACAAGAAGGGCGGCGGCGGCGGCGGTGCCAAGTACAAGCAGAAGGTCGGAGAAGGGCTTGGGAAGACCAAAGCTGTGGCCTCCAATGGCGTCAAAAAGGTCAAGGAAGGAACCTCTCTTGGCCTCCAATGGATCAAAGATAAATACAATAAAACCACTCATAAGAATTAGAATTAGAATTCCTTCATTTTTCTCCTCCTCCTCCTCTGTCTCTCTCTTCTCACTCTGGCTTCCTGTTCTTTCATCGGTATCCATATATATATATATATATATAGCTCATCTTTGACCTGTATATCTTCGTTTTTTCTTTCTCTTGGTTATACACATACATGTACTTCATAGAGGATATATAATTTGATTATTCTTTTTGTTCATATGATTTCATCTTTTCCTTTTTCTGATTCTAATTTCGTCGGGATTTTCCGTTTCTCTTTTTGTTTGATTCTAGAAACTTCGCATCAGAAACGTAAACCAGGGTGAAGAATCGCATCTTCAAACTTGTTAATTCCAAATCTTAGGGCAAAACTAAAGGAATTTGATATGGAAAATGCTGATTTATAATGTGAGTTTTTATTTATTAATTTAAACCATTCTTTTGGTCTATGTAAATTTGGTTTATGATATTAATTCAAATATAATTATAGTTAAAAAACCACAGTTGCCTTGTCATATCTCAAGTTGGATTGGGCCGTTAGTTTTTGTTTAAGCCCAAATTATGTGAAAAAATCAGAAGAGTTTGTATTTTAACTCTCACCACTATAAATTATAAGTTCGATTCGAATCTTCTTGTCCACTCCACTTAAAATCATCGAAAATGAATGAATTAGCAAGTCCTTCGGGAACTTTGGTTATGATAACACTTTAGTAACTTTTAGCCGGTGGAATTTAGTTAATATAATTTAAAATTTATAAAGAATATGCATTTTGTAAAAAAAAAAAAAAAAACCATTTTAAATATTTGAAAAAAAATTAAATTAAAACGTGGAGAAAAAATAGATTTTCTATTATTTATTTATTTATTCACATTACTAATTATTTTCTGAATTTTTCTATGAAAATTGTCAGCAATTGTTTCCTTTCCACCTAAATCTTTTTTTATCACATCGTAAGAATAGAATTCAAATGAAAATTGTCATTACTTTTTAATTATTTATTTTATATTTTTATTATTTCTTTTTCATTTATACTATTAGTATTTTATTTTTATTAGTTGATGTGTGAGTTTATTACAAAATGTTATAAATTAAATATAATTTTTTAATTTTATTTCGTTATTATTAATTAATATCAATAGATTTTTTAAAAATATAATTCATTATTATTAAATATTATAATAATAGAATCCAATAACATTTTATATTAAAAGATGATTGAATTATTGATAAAAAGTATTTTAATTGATATAATTTTGAAATTTATTAACATTAAATAAATTGCTACTATAAAAAATAGTTACCGTCAATAATATAGTAATAAAATAATAAAATAAATTAAAATGTATTATCATTGTAATTGAAAAAATATTAGTACAATAATATGTTTATAATTAACTAGAAAGAATAAAGAGACATAGTAGTATAAGTAGTAATTTATATATATTTTATTTCGTTTATGATTTCAATTAATAGTAAATAAAATAACATTTTCATTATGATAACTAAACGAGATCTAAAATTGGATTAAACCGTTTCTCGAAGAGCAAGAGTGTTTTTTTACCTAATTTTTACAATAAATGTCAAAATTGATGAACCATTATAAACTTTTTCTTGGAGTTATTATGGTTTGCTTTCCAAATTCAACTCATCTTAATATTAACTTTTGACCATTGGTACTGCATTTAAATTCCAATATTAATGCATTTAAATCGCATCAAACAAAAATAAAAGTCCATTTATTTTCATTTTGACAAATACAATTGAAGTTAGAAGATTCAGACCAAAATTAATATTTAATATTTAATATTGGTTTCTTATTTCTTATAACATATTATTATATTAAAAAAACTAAAAAGTTACCATTTAATTTTTTTAGTACATCAAATATTGGAACAAATGATACTTTTAATCTCCAGCGAAAGAGTAAGATGTCTTAATTATGTTTGAGCTATTGAGAATAAGACGAGAACTTCAAATTCTCATATCTCTCACATATTTTGTTGTACTTGGAAGAAAAAATTGATTTTGTTTCTTTAATTCATTTGTGATTTGAACTACTTTTGATAGACACAACAATTACAAATACCATGTTTATCAATACAAGATAAAATTACAAAATTACAAGTAATTTTGAATTAGTTATTGGAATTTCTAGTTGATTTGTTTGTGACTCAATACAAGATAAAATTACAACACTACCTAACATCCACCACCACACAAAGCTCTTTGGTTTAAATACTAACCTACTCTCTATACTTTTGGTTTTTTTCGGTCGTTATAATTTTAAAACGTCTATTTTGATCATATATTTCAACTTTGGTTCATTTTAGTTTTTATACTTTTGAACGACTTGATTTGGTCTATATACTTTGAAAAAAAAGTGATCATTTTGGTTCTTTCATTTTTACTTTTATCTAATTTATTTTTATATAAAATTTTGCACGACACTTGACTCGCTAACCTTTAGCCATAAATTTGTATTAAAGAAATTATATTGTTTATCAAATTTGTAGTAACCGTGTGTAAATAGAGACCAAAATGATCTCTTCTTAAAAATACAAAGACTAAAACATACGTTTTTTGAAAGTATATAAACAAAACGAACAAAAATTCAAATTAGAACAACTAAAATTGACATTTTGAGAGTACAATCACCAAATTAAACAAAAGCCAAAAATAAATGGAACAAACTCGTATTTAAATCTACTCTAAAATAACAATTGGGGTCTATTTCATAACCATTTTTATTTATTTTGTGGGTCGTTTTTCTTTTTTATTTTTAAAAAATAAATATTAAAAGAATGTGTTATTTTTTAATTTTAAATTGTATATGCAATTTATAAGTAAAAAGTAAAAACAACCATTTTATTCATATTGTGATTAAAAAGAAAGAAAGAGAACATTTGTATATTTAGAATCGTTCTGAAGATTGAACAAATAAGAAATAATTCATATTAAAAACAATTATTTATCACGAGAAACAAATAATTTTACCACCCCAGAATAATTCAAACTTCACTGGATGATGCATAAATGTGGGCTTTCTTTTCGCCTTTGAATTCGACTAACGGATCCAAAGCCCAAATTCAGTTGTGGGCTGGGCTGGGCCGGGCAGCCCAAGTATGGTGCAGATATGATATGATATATTCAACCTTGTCGGCTGTCAGTTGCGGGAAACGTGATGATGAACATTCAAAACCCCATTTTGGAAAATTTGTCTTTTATTTGTAACTTCAAAACTTTTGATTTCAAATCCAAACCGATGTCAGACACGTCGGCCACGTCACCTATTTCTTTATCGCTTTTAATGCCGCAATAACCAAATCTTTCCGTTTTGGGTAAAAAGTAACAATCTCTTCTCTTGGTACCTCCCTTAATTTTCTTTGGTTTATAGGTTAATTTGGTCCTATAGTTTGGTTATAATGTTTGAAATTTTTAAAAGTAACCTACCTAAATATATATATTTTTTATATATGTGAGTATCTGAGCCACTTTACGCACATCTTGAACTAATCTCATGGAGCAACCGTCCGACCTTACAACATTTGGTATCGAAAAATACATAGAAATTACTAAGATAAGTGGCCATCATGTGTTAGAACTCATTCCCCTCTTAATTAATCATAGTTCATTCGGACCAATGAATATCATCGACCAAAATATTGAAAATTCGAACATCTACTAATATATACAAATATAACATGGGGATGTGGAAATCTAAATTTATATATGAAATAAATATTTTAAATAATTGAATATATTTATTTCAAATATAAAAGGAAGCATTAAAATTCAAAGCTTTGACCGGTTATTATGTAATGTATGTACATACAAATAAATAAAGAGGAATCCATTTTAAAAATAAAGAGAGAGCCGACACGCAAGATAATTTTTTATGACGGCCCCCAGCTGAATTGCAATAATTATACGCTCCACGTGTTATTGTCGCTGATATTTTTAGGCTGATCTAAAAACAAGTCCTTTTCTTTTTCTTTCTTTCTTTTGAGAAACTAAAACCAAACTATTTAATAATAAATAATAGAGTTTGTATTAATGTTTTCAAATTTGTAATTGGATCTCAATTTAAAAAGTTATTAATAAATATTTGCAGATAAGTAGTTAAAAAGTTATTAATAATATATTTGTAGATAAGTAGTCCTTACAACTAAATATTTGGTTCAATATTAATTAATTTTTTAACATATATATTATAAATTTTTTCTATTTTTTATTTTATAATAGTGTATAATTTTATAATATATTATATTTTACATTTTAAATAATAAAATTAGTTTATAATATGAGTAGTATATTTATAAAAAAATTTATTTTTCTTAATATAATTTTGAATTTTAAGATTTCAAATTCAAATTTTAAAACAATGTTGATTTAAGAATTTTACAATCTAAAATTTTTTGAAAATAAATTCGTGAAATACATATTCACTTGATCTATTTGATCGTGTGAGTATGAAAATAAAAAATATAATTGAATTCCAAATAGGTCCTTACCTTCTAAACTAAAAAATATATAAACAAACATTTCACTTCATAGGAAAAAAAAACTACTCTAGTTCATCAACAATCAAATCATTTATATATTTGTTCCTTTGAAAGAAAAAAAATTTAAGCCCGTTAGATTTTGAAAATATTTTTAAAAAGTATATATATATTTTTTACTTTTAAAATCAATACACACGTCAATACATTAATTACAAAATTACATCATCTATTTGTTAAACAATTAAGAGTAAATAATAACAACTTTGTTGGAGGTGATTTCTCGTCTCCCATGTGTCGTTATACCATAACCTAATAATAGTAAATTATCGCAACGAATCACTTAGAAATGAATCAACAACTCGGACCTTCTTAACCGTCGAGTCGAACTATCCCTAATGGGTAGCATGCGCATGTCGAGCTGACCAAAATATTCATACCTATGCATATCTCTTCAAAGGACAAGCCAACCTTCAAAAGCATATGCAATTGCAAACCTCGAACATAATTTCATACAACATGTGACACGACCCGTCCCAAAACACCTACTAGTCTCAGAACGAGTCACGTCGACCATGGACCCCGACTAACTACGAAGTCAATGGTCAACTTCATCTTAACTTTGACCTGAACCTTGATTAACAAACTTCGAATGAATGTACAATAAAATAACAAACTCAAAAGAATTACCATTCTTACGTCCATTCTAAACATTATCTTCTATCAAAAGGGGAACTAACAACTTTACAACAACTACATGTACGTACAAAGTGATATGCAAAACCTCAACTACTCTGGGTGGTAGAAGTTGAACTAAAATTCTCTTGAAACTCAGATACTAAGATATTCAAGTACATCCTTGGGGAAAAACAAAACATAAACAGTGAGCTGGGAAGCTCCGTGGGTGGTAGGTTAATAGTAAAATATTCTTGTAAAACTTTTTTCATAAACAACTGAAAATTCAGTTGTTAAAACAAACTTCATAAAACTGAAGTAATAAACATTCTCATTTAAATTCCATAAAACTTGAGTAAAACTGGAGCAACATTATACATTTCATAAAACCTAGTAAACTTCTAAAAATCAAACTTGTAACAAACAATTTCTTTCCAGGCAAATCGAAAAGACAACACTCCCAAGTTCAGGATTCGGAATCCGGATTTGGCCCTAATCGCCCCGACATTCCCCTGCGTCCCCTGCGACCTAGTTACACCAACTTCTCAACCTGCTATAAAACTCATTCTAAAACATATACAACATTCTTCTTCAATCATAAAACAGGTAGATAAAACTCAACACCACACATGTATCCATATTCTATTATAGTCTACTGGCGTAGAGTAATCTCAATACACACAGCAGAATAATTATGATCTACTAGCATAGAGTAATCTCAATACGCATAGCAGAATAATTATCTCAACACGTGAAGTCAAATGGTCCCAAATATCTTCTATTTATGAGTATACTATAGAAACACATTCACATAACATACGGGTAATCACTTGGATATAATAACATAGTGGTTTGAAAACTTCTTTCTCAATCTCATAAACTGTTATAAAATTCTTATTTTCTTCTCTCTAAGAACATTTTTAACTTTCTCAGATCATTTTTGAAATCTTTCTTTTCATGAAATTCTATAGTCATTTTCTGAAATCACTTTCTAAATACCTTTTATAAGCTTTAAACATTTCTTTAAAATCACAAAGCATTTCTAAATTCTCATAAAAATCTCTAAATTCTCGAACAAACACATTTTCTTTCATTATCAGCAGAAATGCTAAATCGTACCTAATATATATAATTTCTCAGAAATTCTATAATAATATCCAAAACATTTAGTAAAGTAACCACTCACAAATCCTTCGAACCGAGTCGTACGTCGCTCCAATTCATGTCCGACTTGAAATATCGATTTAATACCAAATTTTTTTACTTAATTCTAACATAAACTAATTCCAAATTAATCACAGTAATAACTTCGAAATAAATCAATTATCCAAATTCCCCATTTTCTCTCTTCATTTAAAACCATCACCTATTCTCTCCCATTGTCTCTTACATGTGTCCCACCAAACCCACTCAATTTATCTTTCTCCCATTTTTTTTTATCTTTATTTAACATTTACTTTTATCATTGATTTCTTTCTCTCTCTTCAACATCAACCACCCACAACTCCACTCTCTCTCCTTTCTTCCACGGATTTCAAACCCACCATTCATTTTCATTTCTTCTGCCTATCTTTACCTCATGAAACTCTTCTTTACCAAAACCCATTAGACCGCCATCAATCCAACCCCAAGAAATCTAACAATGACATCCCCTCTTCAGTCGAGACCAACAACATCAATTCTACATTTCTTTTTCTTCTTCTTCTTCCTCACAAACCCTAACTGATTCTTCTTTCACTAAAGTAATCTTGAAGCATCCACACATTCACAAGCAAAACGAGGAAACCATGACCTCTATTTTAAATCTAAATATTCCATAAGGAGCAAGCATAATTACCAAATTTTTCTTCGAATTAATATACTTGAGCATCTTCTTCCTTCCCCCTCTTCTTTTCGTTTCCTCTCTCTGCTCTTTACCTTCTTCTTCTTTTCTTTCATTTCATTTCTTTATCTTATCTTTTTTGTCACACATACCAAAACCCACACCAATACACGTATCACCTCAATAAAACAATCCAAATTTCTTTTCTTTTTTTTCTTGTCAAAAGACCAAAATGTCCTTATCAACTCCAACAATCCCAATAAATATATTTTTTCCATTTTCAGAAATCAACAACTTACACCAATCTAGGAATTATTTTCCAAATCAAACAAACTTCAACAGTTTAGAAATATTTTAAAAGTTCACAATCAAAATAAAGGCAAATTAAAAATTTTAAGAACCAAACTAAAAATTAAACAAAAAATAATTTACGCAATCTTAATATTAAACTTTTTTTTTTCTTTGAAGGTCGCAATCTGAATATTAATTGAGCTATACCATGTTTAGTACTATTTATAACTTTAGAAAATCTCAAAAAGTTAGCCAACGCAAAATTATTGGTAATTTGGTACGCATTAACATATCATACCATGTATCCCAGACTTTTGTAGTAGACCGGTGGCGTGGTCCCAAATTTTTATTATTTTTTTAATATATGTATTTTTTATAATTTTCATATCCAATAATTGGTAAACGTCTTTTTCTTTTCATTTCTTTTTAAGATAATTTATTTTCGAGGAAAAAATGGGATACGGGTTTTTTCTTTTCTGGAGGTATCTTCTTGATTCTTGACTGTGGAAAGATAGTCAATCGACTAAACCAAATTCGAGAGAAGAAATTTGGAGAAGAACGGACAAAATTTTCGGAACTTGGTATATAGATCATCGCAGAATTTGGTGCCATTGTCATCCCCACTACTTTTCCGACGACACTGAAGAGAGAGGAGCTCTGTAGAAATGGCGACTCCTATTCCCAAACGGCAGCTGTTCATCGGTGGCGAGTGGAGGGAACCAGTTCTCAAGAAACGTATCCCCGTCGTCAACCCCGCTAATGAAGAAATAATCGGTATCTTCTTCTCTCTTTCTACTCAATCTGATCGTTACTGTTCATAATAATTTTTTTTTTTTTCTTTTCGCCAACTTTTAATCGCATGAATGAAAGATGTAAATAGTACAAGGATCGGGGGGTAGAAAGCGGTCAAATCTCACGATTGTGTTTTACCAATTATGCTTCAGGATCTATTCCCGCGGCTACTGCGGAAGATGTAGAATTAGCTGTTGATGCTGCCCGGAAAGCCCTTGCGAGGAATAAAGGCAAGGATTGGGCTGCGGCTACGGGGGCTGTGCGCGCCAAATATTTGCGTGCTATTGCTGCTAGGGTGCGTCGCATGGATGTCTTACTTTTATTTAATTGTAATCTGGTCTTTGTTTAGTATCTGGTCTTTGTTTAGTATCTGATGTCTGTTATTTTGTTGGACTGAGGTTTAGTATCTGTGATGCATTTATTATATTATTATTTGTCATCGGAAATTGAGCTTTCTCCTCAAGAATTTCTCACATTGGGTATATAAAAAACATGAGAGACCATAAGAGGGACTCTAATCCAAAAGAATAGCATCCAACAGATAACCACAAAAGCCTTCGAAACTGCCATAGAGAGGTATTAAATCTAACAATATTCCAAATTTCCTTCCAAGAACTCTCAACCCATAAAAATTCTAGTATTCCTCCCAAGTCAAATACCCCACAAAACAGAAAAAGAAAACCCTGCCACAACATACTTCCTCTGTCCTGAAAAGAGGTAATGGCAGCACCTCCTCCATCATCGTCCTACACTCCCTATGATGCTTTTATTATTTTTCATCTGTGATTATGGTTGTCTGGTTGTCTGAAGGAATGGCTTGGTTTTCTGATGGGATCAATAGAAAATGCAAAATAAGATATTATCCATCTTCTCAACAGAGTTCATAGAGGAATCAGATATCATGATAAAGCCAGCTTGTTATCTCTATTTCCACTTAGGAATGCTTTCATGTTAACCGCCATGCACAAGTTTTGTTGAAATTCACATTTATGTTGTAAGAATTAAGAAGTTTTGGTAAACTTGGAAGTTGTATACCTTTAAATTTATATTAGGAGGCTTTCTCCGCCCATTAGATATACTAGGCACGTGCTGGGTTATTTTTTGAATCTCTATCTGTGAGGTGTTAATGTTATCCATCCTGAAACCCCGTTGTTATTTTCTCACAGATAACAGAGAGGAAGTCAGAATTGGCAAAGCTTGAAACGATAGACTCTGGAAAACCTCTGGAAGAAGCTGCATGGGACATCGTATGGCAATTACTTTAAGTTAAAGATATATTGTTGGTTGTAACAATTTTCACTACCTTCAATGTTTGTTAACATTGTACAGGATGATGTTGCTGGGTGCTTCGAATACTATGCAGACCTTGCCGAAGGGTTGGATGCAAAGCAAAAAGCTCCTGTTTCCGTGCCCATGGAGACATTCAAGAGCTACGTTCTTAAAGAACCCATTGGAGTTGTTGGGTTGATTACTCCTTGGTACTTGTTGCCTCTCACTGCTTTGAATTTTCTTGTACTTTCTTGGCAGCTTCTCAATTTTGTTTGAAGTATTACAATTTCTGTTATTATTATTTTTAAAATCATAGTCAACTCACGTCTCTCATGAAACTTCTGTTTCCAAACATGGCTCTTCAATTCAAGTTCGAAAAAGTGGTCATTAATTTAAACCTCGTAATCTCATTAAGATATTAAATATACCAAAATTTATCAGAAGGATAAAGTAATAGTTTCAGTTCCTAACTCTGTCTTTTAATTTGAACAACAAGCATACTTGGGAGGACGTTCTAGTTATTAGTTATTAACCTCTAGGCTTGTCCTCCTCTTTGTCTACCTGTATCATTTTCTTTTTCCTGTGTGAACCATGGTGCTCTATTTTAATTTTTCCATAAACATCAAACTTCATTGATGTCCGTCTTTTATATTGAAGGAACTATCCTCTATTGATGGCTGCATGGAAAGTTGCACCTGCCTTAGCTGCTGGGTGTGCTGCAATATTGAAGCCATCAGAATTGGCATCTGTGTAAGTCATCATTAGTCGTACGAACTTGATTTTCTTTGCAGTATTTTTTCAACGTTTGTTGTTACATAATATTTAACTTTTTTCTGGCAGCACCTGTTTGGAGCTGGCTGAAATCTGTAAAGACGTTGGTCTTCCACCTGGTATTTTTAATATTCTGACTGGATTCGGCCCAGAAGCTGGTGCTCCTCTAGCATCTCATCCTCATGTTGACAAGGTATGTTTATCGTTATAAGTATTTTCTTGTATTCACAAAACATAAAATGCAGTCCAACTAATATATAAGTACTTGATGATAGATTGCATTTACTGGGAGTGGTGCTACTGGAAGCAAGATTATGACAGCAGCTGCTCAACTTGTCAAGGTTGAATTTCAGCGAGTTTTAACTTTTACATTTAATTAGTAGAAGTTTTAGAACATCATTTGATACTTTTTTATCCTTATCTGTTTCATCTGGCAGCCTGTGACTATGGAACTTGGTGGAAAAAGTCCGATTGTTGTCTTTGAGGATGTTGACCTCGATAAGGGTCAGTACCATTCGGAGCTCAATCTTCATGTCATAGACTTCAGTTTTTAATGTTTAATCAAATTAAATTTACCTTTTGAAAAGGGACCCACCTTTGAAAATTATGCATTGGATCTATGCTATTCCTGGTTTTGATATTATTGACTGTTATCTTTCCTATGATTTATAGCTGCCGAATGGACGGTCTTTGGTTGCTTTTGGACAAATGGTCAGATTTGCAGTGCCACATCTCGTCTACTTGTACATGTATGTACAATGATCTAGATGATTTGTTTAATGAGCAATTAAATGTATTCATTTCTATCATAATACGACCTTTTCTCCCTTAGTTGTGTCAAGGGTGTCGGCACCTTTTGTTTTTGGTGGGATCTTCTGGGTTTAATGGAAAATAAGAATTTGTCTTAACCTAGGATAATTGTGTAAATCCAACCGGTCGAACAATTTTCTGACATAGTTAATAAGCTATGGATTTTTACCATTTCTTTTTAAGTTAGAAATATTTATTTCTTCTTTCTGTTATTTCAGGAAAACATTGCTGATGAATTTTTGGATAAGCTCGTGCAGTGGTGCAAGAACATTAAGATTTCAGATCCCTTAGAAGAAGGTTGCAGGCTTGGTCCTGTTGTTAGTGCAGGACAGGTTAGAGAAGAGTTATTTCTATTTCCTGAGTTCTTTATGACAAAGAAAAGATAAACAGTCCGCCTTCACAGTAACTCATCTAGTGAATGAATAATGACAGTTGTTTGTTGTTATATTATTTTTTAATTCTGGCTCCTATCAAATGTTGTTGTTTTCCAATGCTTGGCATATTCTCATCTGTTCCCCATATTATTGGAAGCTTGGTAGTCTTGACTAATGCTGTGACTTGCCCTGCAGAATTTTAGTAACCCATTTTAGCTCTTTGGTTATGCCTTACATATTTGATACTTTTGGTGGAATTTTGTCCAAAATTTTTATCATATTTATTGGCCATTGGGATAGGAAAAGTATACAACCCTGTTATTAACTCTATTTAAATATGACAAAGGTGATTGCTGCCTTCGAACCCCTGATGTTGAAATGTCAAGTTTACTGATTACCATATATATATATATGTCTATTTTTTTTTTTTTGTATCAGTTATCAGTTTACAACAAGTAATTTTTTAATATGCAATCCCTCTATCAAATGTGCGGAATGATTTAATCATTGGTTTCTTTAGTTATCAGTTAAAGAATGCTTCTCGTGTAATTCACACTGGTTAAAATTTTATATTCACACTATTAATTCTTTAACAAATTTTTGGTAATCTAAAAATTTAGTATGAGAAAGTATTGAAGTTTGTCTCAACTGCTGAGAGCGAAGGGGCAAAGATTCTATTTGGTGGAGTTCGCCCAAAGGTATAAAAATTGATTTTTATACATCACTTTTATTTTTTGTCTTTTCTTTTTGATATATATTTTCTGGAACTAATTTAACTTCGTTGCTACTTATGTTTAGCACCTAAATAAGGGATACTTCGTTGAACCAGCCATCATTACCAATGTTACAACCTCCATGCAAATATGGAGAGAAGAAGTCTTTGGACCTGTTCTATGTGTTAAGACTTTTAGTTCTGAAGATGAAGCTATTGAATTAGCAAATGATACAATGTAAGTAAATTTCTCCAGCTTGGTGTTTAGCTGGAAACCTTGTTCTGACGCTTAATTGTTCTATATTGCAGATATGGGCTAGGTGCTGCTGTGATATCGGATGATTTAGAAAGGTGCGAGCGTGTAACCAAGGTGAGGATTGCAATCATCATTACTATACAGTATACAGTATAATGTAAATGAAAAAGCTCCAAATTTCTGAACGAAGTGTTTCTTTATTTCTTTCCTGCAGGCTTTACAGGCAGGAATTGTGTGGATTAATTGCTCACAACCATGCTTTACTCAAGCCCCATGGGGAGGCAACAAACGCAGTGGCTTTGGTCGAGAACTAGGGGAATGGTATATTTCCCCATTTTATACTCAAAAGTTATTGGAAGATACCTAAAAAAAAGACCAAAGTAACATGCTTTTTTGGTGTATTACCAAACAGTTTTTTTAGGCTAAATCTCGGACCATTTTATTTTCTTAATATAAAAAGATTTAGCTGTTTGGAAATACAATCTTTGTTCTTGATTATTTAAAAAAGTTCGCTTGTATATAAAAAAGACAATTGAGGATTATATTCTGAAAACTATTTTAGAAACTACTCCATGAAGCATGTTTGGAGTTTGAATATAGGTTTTTTTTGTTACAATAGGGAATATGATTTTCTAGTAACTTATTAACTTCCTTAAAAAATGTGAAATATCTGATTGGCTGACTGTTTTTCTTTTGTTTTGTTGAACCAACAGGGGACTTGATAATTATCTGACTGTAAAGCAGGTTACTCAGTATGTATCCAATGAGCCATGGGGATGGTACAATTCTCCTTCTAAACTGTAAAAAGACATGTGATGAGCCTCTTATGAATCCGACACTGCCACATCTACCTTGTTGCCTCTTTGGAAGAAATAATGTACAAGTAGTGCTTCTGCTTAGTTAGTTCAGCTCTGTTAGGCTGTGCCTCTAAGAACTTAATCCTTTCCATTTTATGACTAGATAGATAGATACTGTGATTCAATAAAAAATGCATTTCTATCTGAGATTGTCTCAATTTGGGAAGCAACTTTCAGCCTTTTTCTGTGTTTCTTAATCTTGGCTATGAAGATATGAGCAAAAACATGGATTTCTTCTCAACTGTTTAGTGTTTGGGCCTCTCTTGCCGCTCCCCACAGTTGGTATTTTATTGGCTCCAAGTAGGCGTTTTTGGTAAAATATTGTAGATTTTGAAATATAACTATTGTGAAGTTATCAAGTATGTTTAATGTCATTTTATCCAAAGTATCACATTTATTCGAATATTCCTTAATCAAGTCTATAATCTACATTATTTTCCTGCAAGAATATTTCAAAAGATCCATGTTTTGGATTCCGACCCATTTTTTTTTTCTTTCTTTCTCCTCTTCTTCTTCTTCTTGAGCAAACAACTTTATTAAGGAGTAAAACCAATTCTAGTCCGTGTAAGGAATAAAGGAATTGAAACCCGATAAAATCCTAAAAATGAGTGGTGGCCATAGGTTCTTCAGCATAACAAACAGTTGAAGAAAAGGCAATACAACCTTGAATAAATCCTCTATAATTTGTTGTTCTTTATTAGAATATTCTTTGAAGTCCTTGGATCTCTCTCCCCATCTTTGCTTTTGAATTTTAATCCCAGCTTGGCTGGTCTTTCAGAATGATAATAACAAATAAAAAGAGGACAATGAAAGGAAGAATCACAAATTCTAAAAAATAAAAATAATAACAAAAAAGAGAGAGAGAGAGAGAGAGAGAGAGAGAGAGAGAGAGAGAGAATTTTATAGTCATACCTTTTCGTACAGAAGCAACTTTGTTCATACATGAGCACTTAAAAAGATGGAAAGGTCATGTGGGAATTCAAAGTAAATGAAATATCAATCAATAATTTAATTTGTACCATTCTTTGATGTGATAGATTTTATCAGAGAACCATTTTCAAAATCCCCTTCCAATTATTGATGGTAAAGTTGATAATTACCAAACACAGAAGAAGAGAAAAAGGTACAACCTCTGTTGTAAAAGCAAGAAGATTCACATCCATCTTCTCCTTCCTTCTCTCTCTTCCAAAAGCACAATGATTTCTTCCCACCCATCATTCTTTTTCTCAAGAATGTTGTAAAAATCCAAAAATTAAGATAACCCAAATAGTCAAAACAGAGGAAAAATCTAAAAATGCACTTAAATTGGGGTTAACCCTGAAACAGTTTCTGAAAATTTGTAGATTTTGTAACGCCTCATGCTAATAAATTCAGTTTTGGGATTGGTAAAATTGGGGTAAGGAACGATCCAGGAACCTTAAACCGACGAATACAGAGGCATTGGAGTGAAATTGGGGTTGACTGAAGTGGGCCAATTTAGATGGCCAGACCAATGTCGCCGCTTGATTCTGAAATTAAGATCCACTGGATGAGATTTAGTGACCCAAAAACCTTCCGATTGTACAGAGTGGGGGAAGAGAGAGAGAGAGAGAGAGAGCCATGTGGGAAAAAGAGTTGGAAAGTTGAGTTGTTTTGGCTGTGGTTTTCGTTCTTATCGTAAGGGAGTGGCAATCGCCGTACAGCAGTTAGCGACCCACCACACCAAGTACTGCATCAATTCATATTCCGGATCCGATCTCTTCATTACAATTCGGGCACTATTTCTCTTTTTTCGCTTCGCTGTTGTGTGTTTGCTTGGCTTCTCCTGAATCTAGAGATCCCTTCACAATACCATTTCTGGGTGGGGCATACTCTGCTAAATTACCCATTTGGGTGAATTCCCACATCGAGAAATCACTCTCTATTTGAAGGATTTCTTGCTTTCGAGAGCACTCAGTTGGGGTATTGGCCTTTAGGGATCTGGGTTTTCTTTGATTGGCGATGGGGAGTGCTGAGGAGAAGGTTGTTGCTGTGATCATGGTCGGCGGTCCTACTAAAGGTAAATGAATTTCGAACTTCTTCCCAAATTTTTTTAGGAGGGAAGTTTTTCAAGCCCTTTACATTCAAATCTGAATTCATTTTACTTCATCTTCGAGCAAAACGTGATTCTGTTCATCTTATGGGGGCTCTGAATTGAGCTGCGAAGCTGTTCTTAGCTCTAATTCGACAAGGAAAACATAATTTCTCATCTGGGGTTCATAGGATTCAGATTTTCTTTTTCCTCCGACAAGAAACATATTCTTGGAATATTTTGTTCATATGGCTCTTTATTCACTGATATCTTATAATCAACAGGGACTAGATTTCGACCACTGTCATTGAATGTTCCAAAGCCTCTTTTTCCTTTGGCGGGACAACCAATGGTTCATCACCCAATTTCTGCTTGTAAAAGGGTATGTGTCCATGAAATCCAATAGGATAAGCTTTCATTTGATTACTGAATGCTTACTCTGAGGTTCCTCTGTTTTTTCAAAATACTACAATTACTGTTTGTGTACAGATTCCAAACCTGGCTCAGATCTATCTTATTGGTTTCTATGAAGAGCGTGAATTTGCATTATATTTATCATCCATTTCTAATGAACTGAAAGTCCCTATTAGGTAACCATTTCCCTTCAAATTCTACACAAAAAATTATGTTCGTCTCTTGATCTTTTTCTCTTTCTTTGTTGAATTTCTATTATGGTGGTTCTTGATGTTGTGGTGGTCATTAGATATCTGAAGGAACAGAAGCCTCATGGTTCAGCTGGTGGACTTTTTCACTTCAGAGATCTGATCATGGAAGACAGTCCGGTTTTTCATCTCACCTTCTCTAGTTCATTTTTTTTAATCCTGAAGTTGGTTAGGAACAGGTTCTTTGTTTTTTATTTTTACTTTTTTTTTTTCAATTGTGATTAATCTGAATCTCGAGGTAGATATGGTGATCCAATGGTGCATGTTAGACCTCTTCAATAATGTTTCTGTAATCTTGTGTCCAGTCGCATATCTTCTTGCTGAATTGTGATGTTTGCTCGAGTTTCCCACTTCCACAAATGCTAGGTAACTGTATTCATTTCCTTCTGGTTGCATATTTTTCGAGTTAAATTACAAGTTTGGTCAATAAACTTTTAGAATTGTGTCTAGATTCATAAACTTTTAGAAGTGTCTATTAGGTATGTAAACTCTAAAAAGTGTCTCATAGCTTTTTGAACTTTCAATTTTGTCTCTAGTAGATCTTTGATTTACGCGACACTCCCATGATTGTAAATGGTGTGCTAGTTAAGATTTATAGATTCACTTAATGAACATATCGAGTACTCACCAAGGTCTTTACCATCAATAAGATTGTTTCTTCGTTTTATCAGATGCTCACAAAAGCTACGGAGGGATGGGAACAATCCTTGTAATCAGGGTAAGTTAAACGCGACTGAGTTTGTGAGCTGCATTTTTTGAGTTTGTCGCCTTCCATTCTAGGTTATCTTTTCTCCTTCAGTGTTGGTCTTCATCTTTGTTTTGCGTTTAGGTTTCTGCTGAGGAAGCTAGCCAGTTTGGAGAGTTGGTTGCCGATCCAACCACAAATGAACTACTTCACTATGCGGAAAAACCCGAAACTTTTGTATGATAACTATCAAAAAAGTTTTCAATCTCGGTAACACTGCTTCTCTTTAAGACTGAATTTACACTTATTGTTCCCCTGCTTTCGTTTTCCAAAACAGGTGAGTGACCTCATAAACTGTGGTGTCTACATATTTACACCAGATATATTTTCTGCAATCCAAGGCGTTTCCACGCAGCGGAAAGAGAGAGGTGAGTAATAGGGGCAACTACATGATTGAAAATTACGATTCAACAACTCAACGATTTTAAAAAACGCAAGTTGTTTTCTTGTGTGTGATTTTGAATTGCTTCTCAAAGATGCTTTATTTTGTGCATTTTACCATTTTTGACTTGATTGTCACAAGGGGAAAAACTTTTTTCAGCTCCATAACCAAAACTTGGTTAGGTTGTTGTCATTCTCAATTATCTCTTATATGTAATTTGCAGCGAATTTAAGACGACTATCTAGCTTTGAAGCCCTCCAGTCTGCAACAAGGTTAGATTCTTTTCTTTATTTTGAAATTTTGTATTTAGATTTGGTAGCATTAATTATTTTTCTAATTTTAATTTGAAAACTGTTTAACTTTGCCATTTGAGCGATTCTCAGGGTCTTCGATAATATAAAATAGCTTGATAACTACATTTACTTATTATATAAAGTTCATCTAACAGGAGCTTGCCTAAAGACTATGTAAGATTGGATCAAGACATCCTATCGCCTCTTGCGGGGAAGAAACAGTTATATACGTACGAAACAATGGACTTCTGGGAACAGATCAAAACGCCTGCGTAAGTCTTACCTTCTAAACACGTGTTCTTATAAAGCTTCATCTCCATCCGTCCAAAAATATATGCACATCTTTTTTTGTAAACTCTTGCAGAATGTCCTTGAGATGCTCTGGCTTGTATCTCGCCCAATTCCGGGTCACCTCCCCGAACCTATTGGCAAGTGGAGACGGCACGAAAAGCGCTAGCATCACTGGTGATGTTTATATTCATCCTTCTGCGAAAGTACATCCAACTGCTAAGGTAACTTCCTGAACCCCGTAGTTGCAGACTACGAATATGATGATATTTTTTAGCACAAGGTTTTTTTAATCTTTCGAATTGACCTCACCTCTCTTCTATATCGGGAACAGATTGGCCCTAACGTTTCGATATCTGCTAATGCTCGAATCGGGGCTGGTTCTAGGCTCATCAGTTGTATCATCCTTGATGATGTTGAAATTAAGGTAAGGATTTATTATTCATGTGCACAAAATTTGATCTTGTACTCTGAAGCTTAATTTTCTTGGCTTCTCAGGATAATGCAGTTGTCATACATGCAATTGTTGGATGGAAATCTTCCATTGGCCGATGGTCTCGTGTCCAAGTAAGTTGAGAAATTTTCGTCTTGTTACCGGGTTTTTATCATCCCATAAAGAAGCTGATACATCTATATCACGGATATTACTCAAATAAGTTTTTCATTCCAAACCTTTTTTCAAACTTTAATGTTGCTTCTAGGCTGATGGAGATTACAATGCAAAGCGGGGAATTACAATTCTAGGTCTTACTCTTTTACTTTTTATGCTTTTTTCCCCCACATTATCGATCAAATATTCCACGGTTGGGGTTCTAATACAATGAAAAACCTCGGTTCTATCATCCAGGTGAAGCAGTAGCGGTCGAGGACGAAGTAGTGGTGACAAACAGCATTGTTCTCCCCAACAAGACTCTCAACGTGAGTGTTCAAGAGGAAATAATTCTATGAAAAAGAACTCTCTTATCAGTAAATTTTTGTTTCCCATTAATGTTGTTTCTGCTTTAAAAACGGATGCTGAAGCATCAAGAGTTCAACTTCTGTAAATTGGCATCTGTATGGAATTGGTAATAAGAACATTGATTCAATTTTGCAAAGTACATATGTCAATAAGCTACATATTTGACTATTCGATAGTTCAGCTCGATCGACTAGACAGCCATTCCGAGAAACAATAGTAGTGGGATACCCGAAAAATAGCCTCCAAAGACCAGGACTTGCTGTGCAGCCAACATATGAGCATCCCATGCTCCAAAAATCAATCACCAAAAGGAATGACTATAATAATATACTTTTAGATGATGCTTCAGGAAATGTCTAGTGATGATCTGTTGACAGTTTCAGAGTACCATGTTCTCCATGCTTCCATGTAATGGGAGAATAATTCTCTCAAAGCTGCAAAATCACAGGAAGGAAAAAGTTAGTTCACTTCACTCTATATAAGTAGTTTTTAGAGAAATTAGAATAGAGCATACCCTCGTTCTGATACCGAGGATGATAAGTTGAGGCGAGGCCTTCCCGGTTATGATCCCGTTTCGCTTCTCCATTTTTGGAAGCTCTAACTTCAATGGGGCAAAAGGCTCCGAATTTGAAGCTCTTGGAATTTTGATTTCCTTCCAATTTGTCTCGCCCATCAACTTCAGTTCCACAACCCTCAAGTTTGACATGTTTTTCCATCAGGGCATTGGGGCTCTTGTTCAGATCAAGTGCGTATCCCAATTTGTTTCTCTTCAAGTTGAAGTTAGTTATATCGGTTCCAAACGTCCTTTTATTAGAATCACATGGAATCGGTTTTCGAGAGTGACGATTCTCAACTTCATCTCTCAATCCTAGCCATCGAAATGCAGGCTTTCTGGTTTCAACGGTATGCGTCTGATTTAAAATGTGAAGTGAGGTCATTTACAAGTAGCTAAAGAAAAGTTAATTATATAGAAAAAAAAATGAAAGAAAGAAAGGAACTTAGGCTGATTTACCTTTTCAATAAGATGAATTGATGCTAAAACATTTGCAATATCGTAAAGACGTCTGACTTTGGCTGTAAAGTTGTAACCATAAACGAGAAATAAGCTCATAACCTACTCTGGGTGAAACTGAACAAAAGAAAAAAATTTAAATCTCACCAAAAAAAAGTTCATACTTCGCATTAGTGATATACTTTGTGCATCCCCTAGCAGTAATCTTGCAGCTTGATCCAGTGAAATCAAATGTGCCTGCGGGAGAGTTTCTATTTTCATTTACACACTAAAAATAGGGAAAAAACACAATTAATAACCATTTTAGTTTTTGATTAAAAAAGTTGTTTCAATTTTTTTTAATTCCCCTAAAATTCAAGATAGAGAACATAACAGACAAACATGGATAAAAAGTTATCAAACGAAACCTAAATTAAAATATAGCCATCTTCTCCATTGACTCACCTTAGAGCAGACAAAGAGCTTGACAAAATTCTGCGTAAGAAGTGCAAGAGATTTTTCCCTCCTATTTTCTGAAACCATCCGAAAAAAAAACACATTCAAAATCCAAAATTGGCCTCAAACTTGGTGCCGAACAAGAGAAGATAAAAAGTAAGAAGTCTCAGTTTCAAATGATACCCAAATTTAATTGAAATAGAACTTAGCAGAAGTCTACCACTTCTCACCGACTCTGAAGATTTAGACGTCACAGAGGTTGACTTCTGGCTTACAGAAGTTAGATCTGAAAATCCTAGAGTATCATCTTCATCGTCCCACATCTAATACCAAAAATGGTTTGTAAATCCATAACATCATTATCATTAAGACAGAAAATTGAGAGTTATAATAACAGTTCGACCTACTTTTGAGTGGTCATTGGCATCCATGCCTGACCTATTTCCCGTCAAACCTTCTTCCTGTTTAACAACAAAACACTTATTATTAGGCTAATTACAAAGAGATTAAACAAAAAAAAAACAATCGAGACACCTTGAGTTGCCGTAATGCGTTAGGGAGGCCTGAAAATCCTATCCAATTATATTGATTCTTGGCCTTCCTAGCAAGAATCTGAGATCAAACAAACAAAAAAATTGCAATATCAACAACAGAGCACCTAAGAAGAGAAAACAGTAGTAATTGTAACCAAATTGTTACCCCAACGCTTTCCAAAACGTTGACAATGTCGTAGATCCGCCGCCTCTCAACACCTGCAAAAAACGCAAACGGCAAAAAGTTTTCAAAATTTGAGGATGCGGCGAAGTAAAACAGAATCAGGAAAAATAAACGTACCCAACCGAACGGCAGCATCGTCGAGGGTAATCGAGTGAACACCATCGCGATCGTACAATCTCAAAAAACTAAGAGAAGATTGAGATGATGAGGAACATGTACAGAGTATGAATAAACAGTGAAACAAAGAGAGGGAGAGAGAGTACTTGGAGCATAAGAGGCCGAGCGATTTCTGCTTCCGGGAATAGGCGGAGGAAGAGTCCGGTAGAATGTAGGGTAGATGGAGATTCGCCATGGTTGAAGCAATGGAGTTGCAGATTGAGGAGAAGATTGATTTTGCAGTTCAAAATTGGAGGGAATCGCAAAAGATTTAAACAGAAGATTGAAGGAGAACCGTTGAAGGAAGGAGGGAGCGTGATTCGAGTTCAAACTGAAGAGCGCCTACGATTTTTGAAAATCCTCTGTTGTCTCTGGATATGACTGTTTTGCCCTCGGTGTTGCCTTTATTTATTTATTTTTAATTACTAGTTAAACTAGTTTTAATATGCATTTAATAATTGTTGCTGGAGCAGAGATGATCAGACCCATGCTACTGCGAAAAAAAGAATGGTAGGCTACGCTTTCGACTCGGGAGGTCACACTTTGATAACGTATTCTTGTTCGACCTCTCATTCAAATCATACCTGAAACTGATTTAAGTATCAGAGTGTCTACTCTCTGTGCACGTATTCTTTCGTCCGAGTCACTAGTCACAATCATCTAAACCTGACTGATAGTTGACCTAACCGAATCGGACTACGAATCATTTTGTTGAAGAAACAACCCTTATTACTTTTTATCACTTAATTATTAGGCCAACCTGGTTTGGCCTAATTTGATAGGGTTAAAAAGAGATTTATATTAAAACTATTGTATTACAAAATCCTCTCTGTTTTTTTTTTTAACACACAAAAGTCTCTTTCTATAGTAAGAGGAGAATGCCAACATTTTTTTATGATTGGCTTTTGACTATTTTATATTGCGATTCATGTTGCTATACGTAATTGCAAATATATTAGTTTTATTATTATTAATTCTTTCCATTTACTACTCTGCTTAATTATTTCCACAATAATCTTTTATTTATTTATTTATTGCACACAATAATACTTTTTACTCATCCATGTGATCATTTTCATGTTGGGCCTCTTTAGTGGATTCATACAACCTAGACTAAGCCTATACATGCCCAAAATGATGTTTCATAGGTTAACTTTTTTATTTAATCCATTATTATATTGTAGAAGATAATTGAGAATTCAAATTGAAAACGAAATAATATACTAATTTTATCCATGACATAACCATTAACGAAGATCTGGTTGGAAAAAAAAAAGGGAGGGAGAGTCAATTAATTGTTTTTGGATTTGCATATATTTATGAATCTTTGAGATTTGCATATATTTATATTGTTGTCAAGTAAATATAATGCTTCTCAAAATAAAAATAAATAAATCTAAGACTGTCTTAGAGTGATTTTACTTGGAACAATAATTTTTATTGAATTTTATTTTTAAAAAATACACACGTGTTTCAAAATAATTATGAAAAATTTTAAAATGTTAAATATGTATTTGACTCAAAATGGTCAAACAAAATTTAACTAATAAACCAGCTAAGATCAAGTCACAAAATATTCAATTTCAATTACTAAAATATCAAATTCTAACAACAAAATTAAGAAGTAAAACAATAATTTATCATCGGAATTAGAATAAACAATAAATTAGACAAAAGAACTAAACTAATAACCCTGATTAATTAAATAATTTCTCTTACAGATCCAATTTAAAAAGTTAAAATTAAATCTATCAAACTGAGATAAAAAAAAAGATTTATTACTTTTCAATCATTTAATTGAAAATCATCTCAAAATTGCCCACATGAGCTTATATCTAAACTACATCTAGATGTTCAAATCCTCATTTTCATACTTTTGTTTAGTGTACAAAAAAAAAATAGTAAAATATTTGTTTAATCTAGATTTTGATTTGATTTATATTTCATTGATGGTTAATCCCTTTTTGTTTTAATTTCTATTTAATCCATAATTTCAAAAGTGAAGTGAGTTTGAATTTAATTTTTAATTGGTTTAAAGTTTGAATTTAGACTTTATTTGGTCTCTAAAGTTGGGTTAAAATTTCACTGAAATCTATAGACTTGCGGATGAAATTTGAACTATCATGGAGGAGAAATACAAAATTGGCAATGAAGATTTCGGGAGACAAACAACTTTTTTCGCTTTATTTGTTAGTTGAAAATGATTTAATTGGTTATTAATGAAGTTGTATGTCGTTTGAAAAAAAAAAAGAAACAATTAGTTGACTTGGAACGAAGATGTGATAGAATTTTACTACTTAGCAAAATGATGATTAAAGATCAACTTAATTTAAAGATTAATTAGAAATCAAATTCACCAACTTCAAAGACTAAAAATGCATTTTACTGAAACAAAAACTCATTTTAAATTAATAAAATGATGACGAAGTTGAGAAATAAAAAAGAAAAGAATATTTAAAGGCAAAATAAAAGGAGGGGGAATAATTAATAATTAATTTGGTTAATAATGTTTTGAATAAAGAAGGGTAGGGGATCGGATCGGATGGATGCAGGTTTCTTAAAGAAGAAAAAGGCAAAAAGAGGGTTTCAGAAGCAGAAGCAGAAGCAGATCGCCAAAAGATCTCTCCCTCACACGCAATCCCAAGTGGAAGCTGGCGTAAAAACAAAATTCAACCTAAAAAAAACCCCACTTTCAGATTAACTTTTTTTATTTTATTTTATTTTTTCCAAAGTTTAATAATCTGATTCTGGATATCATTTTGGATTGGATATCATGATCATATCATATCATATCCCCAAACTACATAAAATCACGATTTGACTGTTCACGCAAATGGAGGGACCTTTTTTTTTTTTTCTTTCTTTCTTTCTTTTTGGATTCTGAATCAAGAAATCCTCTGTTCTTCGGATTCTGTACTGCACCATGTCCTTTTTCGCCGCCGCCGCCGTTTTCGGTTTCCTCAGCCGCCGCTACAAAATATGCTTTATTTTTCAAATTACTGTTTCGAAAGAAGAAGAAAAGAAAAAAAAAAAAAAAGGAACAGAATGGTCAATCTGCACAAGTGGGCCTAATCTTCTCTGCGCTGCGCTCGGATTTCACAAATCACAATAAACAAACAAACTCACTAAATATTTGGATTCTCAGAATCTCAGCTTTTACTGTCCCCATTAATTAAACTCCTCCCATTTATAACATGACCCCATTTCTTCCCCCTTCCTCTCCATCCTTCATTTCTTACAGCCATGGCCACTCGCCAACAGCTTCATGTTCTGGCCGTGGATGATAGCCTCGTCGATCGGATGGTCATCGAGAGGTTGCTCAAGATCTCCTCCTGTAAAGGTGAACAACAACTGTGTATTCTAATCAATTCATTTTGTTTCACTGAGTTCTTGAAGCTGATTGGATCTTGGGGGTTTTGTTTCCGCAGTGACGGCTGTGGAGAGTGGGAGAAGTGCTCTGCAGTATCTGGGTCTTGAAGGCCAAACCAATTCTGTCCACTTCAATGTAAGTAAGCCACCTAAATTTGATATTCCCTTCCATTTTGGGTCCATCTGCCCCTCAGATTTTATGTCTCTGTTGTGTAAATTTCTGGCTCTGCCTCTGATTTTAGCAGCTCTGCTCTGTTGTTTAACCATTGAAACTTGGGGGTTTGTGGCGTTTGGTTGCAGGGTTTGGAGGTGAATCTCATCATCACTGACTACTCCATGCCCGAAATGACAGGTTATGAACTTCTCAAGAGGATCAAGGTTGGTTTCCATGTTTTCGTGTTCTTCAATTTCTTTTGAAGAAAACCCACTTCCTTGAAGCCCTCGTGTTTGTTTAAATGGCTGAATGAGATTTGTTATGAGCAGGAATCATCAGCTTTTAGAGAGATTCCTGTTGTCATAATGTCATCAGAGAACATCTTGACTAGAATCGACAGGTATAGATTCCCACTTTTTTTAAATTTTTTTCTGGTTCTTGGATTCGTTGTTCTTTCAACTTCAATGGGGTTTCTTCTTTATGACAGTTGCTTGAAGGAAGGGGCTGAAGAATTCTTAGTGAAGCCTGTGAAACTCTCTGATGTGAAACGATTGAAAGACTTCATCATGAAAGGAGAAAATGGAGAGAAGAGAATTGGTCTCAAGAGGAAGCTTGATCTTGATCATGATCATGATCATGACCAACACCCCTTATCGGCTCCGGCGCCGGAGGCTTTCGATTGCCAAGGATTTCTGCAACCATCGCCGCCGTTGTCTCGGGCATCGCCGATCAGATGTTCATCGAAGAAACCCAGATTACTCACTGGCGACCAATCCATATAATGGAAAAAAGAGTGGTTAATTATTATTATTATTAAAATTTTTTTTTTTTGGATATGAGTGTTGATTCGTGTTGTTTGGGAACTGACATCCCATTTGATATTTCTGTTTTTGGTTCATTGTGAAAGTAAATTGAAGTTTGAATGAACATAGACAAATTTTGGAGCAGCATATTCAACAGTTTTTTAAATTTGAATTTTAAATAAGTATTCACATTGTTTTTGGGCTAAGTTTTGATTTTCTTCTTGAACTATATGTATGATGATTTTTTATTTATTTTTATTTTTTGTGTTTTTTGAGGAGGTATGTCTTAAATCTTCGTTTTGTAAATTTTTATATTAAAAAAAATGAAACTATAAAAGGTTATACAAAAATTAATAATGTGAAATGGTTAATAATTGTTGTAAGTTATAACTATGGTTAGGTCGTTTATAATGATTATTCAATCAGATCTTGATAATTCAATAATAATATTTTAATCAATGCACCTTATGAAATGTAATTGATGAAGGTTGAGTGTCATCAATTTGTTGTTTATATCTAATTGATTAAATCCATACAAGCAGTGTAAACAAACAAGATATTTAATATTCATATTTATCAAACAGACCCCTAATCCGAATCAATTTTAAGGGTTAACACGAGTATTTCACATATCCCCACCCATCTCCTTCGAATTGAATTTTTTTTTCTCAAGTATATTTCATTTTTAAAGATTCACTAAAACAACTCAAAACTAATTTAACACCTCAATTTTATTAAGAAGCAAATCAAGGTATTTATACAAGAGGTGAATAAGCTACAACTCAGCTTACTAAGAATAATTACAGAGAAAATACACAGGAACTACATAATGACCAATATACCCAATAATTTTTGGGTTGTAATTTTATTTTCAATTTAGTATTTGAACTAAAAATGAAATACACTCATATTTATATATAAATAAAAAAAAATTGTTGTGACAATTTTGGAAATGTAGGGAGTGAAATTTCTCTCTTAATTATTACCTTAATAAATGAACTAATGAATAACGTTTGAGAACTACCAAGTAAAAGACTACAATAATTATTATTTTTTAAAATAACGTGTTTCTTTAGTTACCTCTTTTTTAAAATATTTTTAAAATCCAAGCTCTGAAAACTAAAAAGTAAACTTATTTATAGTTTTTAAAAAAGAAAGCTAAGAGCAAAATATATTTTTCAAAAGGAGTTTAAGAGACCAGAGTAATTATTTTATTAAAATATTAAAAAAAATTTCCAGAAATTAGAATTAGAAAAAGAAAAGAAATGTTGAAGGTAAGCAAGATTTAAAACTATGAAATGGAAAGTTCCTAGGTGGTTTAATTGATCCCTTTTGTCTGTTTGAAATAGGTAAACATTTTCAAAATCGTATAAAAATTTGAAAAACTGATCAAAACAAATTCTCTTTTTAATATTTTAAATTTATTCTACAACATAAATTTATTTTATTATCAAACCAGTCTAACCAGCCCACCTTAGTTTCCGAGAAATTCCCAAACAAAAAACCAAAACTACTTTTTGGGAATGGACAAACAACAACGAGAGAACAGCAACAGGCATCCAATAACTTATCATATAGGCCGAAGACTTGAGAGTCTTCGTCAAGCTCAAGCAGAGACCATTACCGGATTCGGAGCTCAGGAAGATGGTTGGCGCGAGGCTGGAAGATGCTACTGGTTTCAAAGAAGAGCTCGTCAGAAACGCCTTGGCTTCCGCCATTAAAGCTCACAGGCAACCAGACAAGCCATTTCTTGTCGAGAAAACTCGCGACTTCTCTGTCATCAGTTTCGCCGGATCTTGGTCGGCGGATGGCTGGTTTTCCGGTTCCAGTACGTCTTTCGGTGAAACGGAGATCAGCAGGCGGCTCTTTCCGTCCATCAGGAGCATCGGCGTCGGCGATTTTGCCATCGTCAATTCTGCGTTCTTTCAGAGATTTGAAGGCATCCTGGGGAAGCTGAAGGAGGTACGTCGCCCTAATTGTCCCCCAATTCTTCGAATTTCACCCCAACAACCACTGAAATAAATGTTATTTTGTTGATACCCGACTAGAGAGGAGATTTCTACCTACTCGTTAATCTTAATTAATTTGTTAACCAGAGTAAAAAAAATAAAAGGTTTTTTGACTATGAAATGAAAGTAGAATAACATTATAAATATGTTAGCAATTCTTATTTTCACAAAAATAGGGGATTATATGATTATTTAAACCCGGTAATTAAGATATTGGCTTTCTTTTTTTTTAAGTTTCCGTTAAATTACTATAATCTAGATAGATACTAATTTTTTTTTGTATAACTGCTTTTTTAAAGAACTGTTGGTAATGGAATTTTTATTTCTCAGGTAGTGAAAGTGAATAAGGCGGTAGTGTTTTCGGGCCACTCAGCCGGAGGTCCGATAGCCATTCTTGCAACCATCTGGCTGTTAGAACAGCAAAGAAACTCAAACTCAAACCCCAACTTCACTCCTCCAAAATGTATCACATTTGGGTCTCCCCTTGTTGGTAACTTCATTTTCTCCCATGCTCTCAAAAGGGAGAAATGGTCCACCCATTTTGTACACTTCATCACGAGGTACGACATCGTCCCACGCATCCATCTTGCTCCTCTACCTTCGCTGCAATCACAACTGCAGACCATCCTTGACTCCTTGAGCTCGAGATCGCCCGGGCCCGCCTTGATCGGGAATGTGGCTACCACCTTCTTCATGACGGTGATGAGGAACGCATCGGCTGTGGCAAGCAACGTGGCTTGCCATCTCATGGGAAGCACAAACCTTCTACTGGACACATTGAAAAACTTCGTCAAATTGAGCCCTTACCGGCCTTTTGGAACCTACGTTTTCTTTACTGAGGGTGGGAAAGCAGTTGTGGTGACCAACCCAGATGCTGTTTTACAAATACTGTTCTACTCTTGTCAGTTGAGCTCCGTGGGGGAATGTGGTCGGATCTCTCATCAGAGTTTAATGGACCATTGGGGCTATGAATCTAAAATACAACGAAACTGGGAGCTCCTACACTCTATTCGTCTGGATGAATTGGTTAAGCTTCCGTTATCTTTGGCTGGCAGGAACACGCCATTAACGGAAGCCTTGAATGAACTTGGCCTAGTAAGTTCTTCTCTTCTTGCTTTCTTTTTCGTCTCCAGTCTCTAACAATCATGTATTTCCATGTGTATCTTCTTCAAAAGTTCGTCTTTTCCTCAGAATAGTTTGAAGTGTTTTATATGACATGGAAAAGAGTTGGTACCTCGATAACTAAGATGCTGTTGCTTTCTACCTAATTTTGTGAATGTGAAATTACAGAGTACGAGAGCATTAATGAACCTTCGAGCTGCTGGTGCGTGTGAAGAGCAGAAGATGAAAAATCAAGAAAGGATGGAAGAGAAGAAACAATATACCGAGGAGCGATTGTCTCGGCTAGAAGAAGAATACAGAGCTGTATGTAAGGTTGATGGTTTGGGATATTATGATGCCTTTAAACTCCAAAAGGATGCAAGAGACTTCCACGCTAATATCTGGAGGCTTGAGCTAGCTGGTGTGTGGGATGAGATCATAGAAATGCTCAAAAGATATGAGCTCCCAGATGAACTCGAGGGCAAAGACGAATGGATACAACTTGCAACCCGCTTTCGCCGTCTTGTTGAGCCTCTAGATATTGCTAATTACTATAGACACTCGAAGAATGATGACACTGGACCTTATCTGATAAAAGGAAGGCCGAAACGTTACAGATTTACACAAAGATGGCTTGAACACAAGCAAAAGATGATAGAATCCAGTGAAGAATCAAGTCTTTGGGCAGAGGTTGAGGAGCTTCGTATCCAAACTAAAACCAGAACATTTGCTGAAAATGAGAAGGAAATTACAGAGTTGGAGAAGAAAATAAAGCGATGGATCAACGAGATCAAAGATGATATGTTGTTGAAGAAATCTACCTTTATGGAGTGGTGGAAGACACTTCCTGAGCACCATAGATCACAGTCTTGTATTAAGGACGATGTCGAGAGGATGGAGAACGGAGTGGACGCTATTGACACAGTGTAGTCTAACATTATAAGGTGTTGTACACGTAAAAGACTGTGATGTTCCAACAGGTTCCCTTCTGTTTGAATGAATTAAGAACTGGAAACTTGGTTCGAACGTGTCCTAATGAGGACATGTTTTCTTTAAATAAAAATGTTCTGGAACTTTTCTTTCACTTCCAAATTTCTCCTAATGGCGGCGCTTTTAACAAAATAGTCAACAAGAACTAACCTTGGAATCTCCGACAGAAACAGCCGACCACCTATAATGCTGAGGAAGAGGGTCCTCCGCTGGTCCGTCTTCTAGAAGATATCGGGATGTTTAGAAAACAATGTAAGCTCCAACTTAAATTTCAAAAACACAGCATAAACAAATATAGAGAAGAAACAAGGAGTTCAAATGATGTCAAAACATTCACATCAGAGCGACCATTTTATAATAATAGAGCTCAAGATATAATTTTCAGAGGACACAAAATTTGGTTTCAATGAACTGCACAAGGATACATCACACACCCAACGAAACTCAGATTCTAATGAAAACGTTAATAAGCTGATACTTTCTTCTTGACAACCGCATTCTGTTCGTTCGCAGGAATTGTAATAGTCTAGTTTACCTAAAAAATAACCCATCAATAATCAATGTTTTCAAAATAACTTGTGCATCAGCCAGGACAATATCAACAGTAAATGAATACCTACAGTATGTATAGAAGGAGTTAATACCTCCATTCCATGGGTAGCTGATTAACCAATCTATCCTTCAAAATTTCATAAGTGTGACAGTTAAATGAGCCAAAAATACATGATCAAAATGAAATATAAAAATGTTTAGGCTGGTGACCTCGATCTCGTTCAATAGAATTAGAAAATCTCACAACTGAAGTTATTCAGCAATCATATCATTATTCACTCCATGATCAAAATGATGATAGAACTTCATTAAAAGGCAGATTCACCAATGCCCTGATGAATACATGACTTACAAGCTTACACAGTGTGAAATTCGTCCTCGTGAAGATCAAGCAATTACAGAAACTACGAGAAACCATCTTCCAGCAATTAATCATCCTGCCACTGCCAATAAACTACAGACGTGGGAAATATGCTATGCCCATTTATTACAGTCAATAAAAACCAGAAGCTGGAGGGCTATAACCAAAAAGTTACAGTAAAGGGTTCCAATAAAGGGTTCATATCCGTCTAAACTCTTAATCAAGAAAAGTTAAGCTTTACCTTTGACTGACCTCAACTATTCAACTGCTGCTGGTGGCTATGAACAGCAAAAGTATACAATAATTAGTAGTGAAACATGCGAGTTTTTAAAAATATTTCCACATTTCATTTTGGCGTATATTCTCCTGGGACTTGAGTGTCTTTCTTGAGTCCTTGACATGCTATAAACCCCATGCAAATAGTCAATCATGACACTAAAATCTCATAAAATCAGCAGGACTAAGGAGGAAAGCGACAAATAGAAAACTTCAGCATTCCTACGAAGTATACAAATACAAATTAATAAAAAGTGGAAAAAATAAATGTTTATCATTATTCCATGTATTCATTTCTATACCACCTCGTCTATTCACATACCAAGTACGAAATAAGTCCTCTACATTGGCAAATGTACGATAAGATAAGAACCACACTCATGTACGATGCAGATCAGTTTAAAGGTTCTCAATCTCATAACCATGCTTCAATGCCCAAATGCCACACATCTATTTCTATGAAACTCAGAGCCCAAGACTACCATAATACCCAAGAGACACAAAAAGAAGTGAGACCAGACGTACATTAACTCGCAGAAACTGAACTCTACCTAAGACCTTGAAATCATGCTACAAGAACGAGCTAATGGTAACGTCGGGCTGCCACCATGTACATTTGTCTCACTGTCGGCAGGATCACACTCATATGGCTTCCTGCACCCAGGACAGCGCCCATCCTCTTCAAGAATCCTCTTGTGACAGAAAAGGCACAGCCGGAATCCACAGAAACAAGGTAAAAAACTTGAGTCTGTAAGGTCCAAGTCTTCAAAGCAAATTGGACAAGATGTAGGCACAGACATAACACCACCACAGGCCCAAGGGATGCCTCCACATCCATAACGCCGGTCTGTATTTGGTAAACTAAGCTGCTTCGATAAAGTGGGCAAACTCTGAGGACGAAAGGCATCATCAGGCCTCCATGCTCGGCAACTCATTGGAGCCCTCTGCGCAATTCTCCCACATTCTAATTTCGAGTCACCATCTCCAACACCCAACTCATTTCTGCTATCTCCGCAAGAATCCAATTGAGAAACAGCATCACCCCTAGGGGAAGACTCGGAACATTGATCATGTTGCTTGTCAGTGGCGGCTAGAGCATCAGCAATAGCCTCCCAGTCATCCAAGCCATCATCATCTCCTTCCTCCTCCGTTATACTCCCTGAGCGACAACCGCTAGAGCTGCTACGGCAGCTACTGCTACTGCTACTCCCAGTAAAATGAGGACCGGAATCATTACCACCCAAGATACTACTGGCAAGACTAGGGGGGCTGTTAGACGGCGACTCCGAAAAATCGCTGTCGTGGTGAACCGATCCACCATTGTCTCCTCCTATTTCCCTCATATTTATTTTCTTGGAGGAAAGATTATCGTCTTTGCTCGTTTTAATGACCACTGAATCAAGGCGATTGTCTTCTTCGTTCCATTTTTTGTTCTTTACAGCACCTATCACTCGCGAACCCAAATCGATTTAAAACTAATTCTCACATGCACATATCCCGTTCCATAAAATAAATTCAATTAACAACAATATGAAATATAATTAGTAATTATACCTCGAGAAAGCCATTGTTCCCGACGAACATCAAGCTTGGACTGCTTCAATTTGGAATTCTTGACCTGAACCCCCACCGAAACAATTACGGCATATTAGAACAACAAAGACAAAAAAAAAAAAAAAAAAAGCAATCAATAATCAAACGAAAACAAAAACAAAATCATCGGCATTTAAAATAAAAGAAAAATTGAGAAGATTTACGTCTGAATAGAAAGAGAGAGAGAGTCCTCACCCTCTTCTTCTTGGGCAAGGGTAAATCCCGGGCGCTTGGGGCCAAGGAAATTGAAGCATTGGTGATCGAATCAGTTACCATGATTGAAGACTTGGAAATCGAATTGGAGGAACGAAGGTCGCAAAGAAACCCTAATTTGTGTGGATATTTTTCCGGGAGAGAGAAGATCTTCGAGGGGGAGAGAGAGAGAGAATGGATAACGGAAACTCCTCTGCTTCGCTCGCTCTTTTCCACAGACTAGCAAAAACAGAGGGCCGAGATTTTATTTAAATATCGTCCAAGTTACCAAAATACCCCTCACTTTTGCTAAATCTACGGGGTTACCCAGCCACGGCCCACGGGCATTGGTAATTTGGTATCGTATCGTGCATTCCTGTATTGCCCGAAGAGAAGAACGAAACGATGTCGTATGGAGACCCATATGATTGGGCCTTTTACCGTAAATGGGCCGTAGTTAGGCCTAACAACCTCGGTCCTTATAATCGGTGGTAATTCTGCCATTGCCCGAACATCATTTAAAATTAAATATTACATTTAGTTCTGTGTTTTTTTTTATAATTATTCTTGTTGAGTAAAAAGAAAAAATACCTCTATTTTTGTCAGTACTTTTTAACGGCTTCAATATTATAAATTATCTTAAATATAAAAAATTTAATTCAGTAATTTGGGAATTGGGTTCTCTTTTCCCAAACCTAAATTTAGGTTTCCAAGTTGCTTGCAGAAAATAGTACATAATATTAGGGGAAATCTCCACCACCGTGGTCTTTTTTTCATTTTCCATTTTTCAATATAAATGAAGTGTTGCAATTTTTTCAAGTAGCCTATATTTGTCAACCTAAGTGAATTATTATTATTTCTATATGATAGGGTTGGGGTGAAAACAAATTTGGGTTGGGCTTGACCAATATTTTGTTTAGTCCCACACGAAAAGGATAGGATGGTAATTCTCTAATATATATTTTTGGGAGAAAGGTTACGGCCGACCTTTTTTTTTTTTCTCAATTCAATTGCAAAGTCAAATATTGAACCATCACGAATTGGTAAACTAGGCTCGAATTGGTATTATGGCTAGTTAGCTATGAATATATGCTGTGAATTTGAGAATTCAACTTATAACCTCTTAAGAAAATATGGATATCTTTATTATTAAACCATGTTCGAGTGGACAATTTTGATATTTTTTACTCATTTGATTATGTTTTAGGTTAGAATATTGTTAGAGTTGGATTTGGGTATTTAATGAGTTGATTTAAAGTATTTTGTTGATTGAATTTTGTGTGATTTACGGCGTTGTGAAGAATTTTTTTATAGGTTAATTTTGATGAGGTATTCGCTTCTTCATTATTTAGGCGGAAGATTTCAATTAAAAAGTTTAAGAAATAAGTATAAGAGTAACTTTTAAAAAAAGTTATAATTGTAAAAAATATCTTGGTCCCATAAAAAATTCACCAAATGCTATATTTTAATTATGAACATTATTATACAATAAGCAAATGCATCATTTAAAGTTTGAATAACCTTGTATTAGTTTTAAATTTTATCTTTTCAAGGTAAACTCTTATTCCATTATGCTTTTGAAATTGGACCATGACATGGCATTTTAAGTATTGTGTGGTAATACTTCTTTAGATGATCTTTTTTTTTTCAATGAGCTACAATAACCTTGCAATAATAATACAAATGACATATATTTCTTGAAATGTTAGTTTATCTAAAGTACTCATTCTTTTTTTTTTTTTACGATAAATCAACTTCTGTAGGATGACATTCATACAAATTTGTTATGTTATAAATAAACTTTTTAATTTTTTTAAATTTTTGTGGGCATTACCAAGGTCGAATTTTACATATATATGAACAAAATGATTGAGAAACAAAAAATTGCATCTTATAAAACAATTCTTAATCAAAGATTATTGACGAGAATCTTTTCCAAATTAAGGGGTAGTGTAATAAAAATAAGAAAAGGAATTAATAATCAAAATAAAATTAGGATCATAAAGAAAATTAATTTCCCGAAAAACGAAAAAGATAATGAGATATTTATCTAATATTCCTTGATAAAAAATGTCAACTATAAATGTGTTTTTTTTATGGAAAACTATAATACTGTTTTAATCTTAATTCTTAACCATAACAATTCATAATATAATATAAAAAAAAACCCATAAATTTGGATTATTAGTAATGCGTGCAAAAGAATCTCTTCACCGAATAAAGACAAGAGAAAATTAAAAATATTACATATTATATTTTTATTTAATTTTTAACTTTTATACGTCATTTCCAAAGAATTTGTTATTATTATTATTATTTCATTGATGTTGTTTACTTGAATATATCTGGAATCGGAATAGACTGATTACCAAAATACTCTTATATATTTATAACTAATATAAAATTACATTAATTAAAAAATATGTTATGAGATTTTTTATATTGAAAAAAAATAATTACTTATAATAATTTTTAGATCTACTTATATTATTTTACTTAATAGTAATAAATTATATATTTTGTATTTAAGTCTACATTTTTTTACACTTTATTTGATATTATTATTACATTATTTATTATAATAAACTTTCTTTTACCAATTCAATCTAAAATTAAATAATTTTATAATACAAACACGCAAATGAAACGAGGAAAAGCAGCCGTTGAAAAAATAATCGTGAAAGCAAAAAATAGTAAGCCTACATGAGAGAGAAAAAGGCATTGGTTGTCAAATTAAGGAATCAGAATGAGATTACAGATTTCAAAATTTGGAGTGCGTCCCACGTTTTATTATCATTCATATTTATTTTGGTAAACATAATCAAACGGAATGAAAATTTTCATTAAGATTTCGATTGTGAGCAAGTAAACACGGGACCTTAATGTTTAACTTTTATACGTCATTTCCAAAGAATTTGTTATTATTATTTTTCCCCTATTTTAGATTCGTTATATTTTTCTACTTCGTGTGTGTGTATATATAAACGAGAAAAAGAAGAATTATATATATATAAAAGAGAAAAAGAAGAATGAAAAAGGAGGTGGAAGACAATTTAGATGGGTGTTACCAGTTTTACATCTCTTTAATTTTTGTTAATATATTCACAATTTTTTAAAATTTTAGCAATTCAAAGTGAAATAAAATTTTACACAAAATTATGTTGGATGAGAATGAGATATAAAATCAACTATAAAATAACTCTAACAAAATTTTAAAACCTTAATCCACGAAAAATAAAGAAAAACCAATTTTAATGGCAGAATTCTATCAACTTCGTACTAAATATATATTTTATAATTTATTGAAGACTTTGTAGTGAAAAATAGGTATCTTTAACTGATTGAGTTATAATCAAGTTGCACATTTGTCTAGTTTGAAATATAATATGATTAAAGTTAGAAATAAGTATTTAACTAATTGAGTTGGCATAGTTTGGAATATATTATGATGGAATTCAAAATTTAGAATAAAAATGGACACAGCTTGTTCAAGAATAAATTGTTTTTTTTTTCTTTCTAATTTTAAAATTTTTGTTTGTCGTCAGTTCGATAAATAAATATATCTAATATTTTCTTTAAAAAAAAAAGGTATTTTCATGGACAACGGTACATCGTACACCTGAAAGCTGAAACGTGGAGCCCTCCACGTGGCGTGATGGACCTAAAAGTTCACTGAACTTGATTCATTCAGATAAAGAATTCTAGAAAATCCCATGGTACTGATAACACCATGTTATTTGTTTTCAAAAATAGAAAAAATAAATAAATAACACCGCGTTATTCCAATTAATATATCTTCAGAATATAAGTTATAATTTATTTGAAATATTATTTTACTTTATAGATGTCAAATTCTGTATTTTTAATCTTAGTATTTTTTTATATAGTACCAAAATTTTAATATTTTAAAAAATATCATATATATGTCAACTGGTAAATCACATTGAAAATAAAGTAAACTAACGGATAACAAAAATTAAAAAGAAATGAGCTAACCACCAATCACTCCTCTATGTTTGAACTCAACAAACGATAAAAGGAATAAAACAATGAATATTTAATTATCAAAAAATAATTCTTATAAAAACTAAATAGCCAATAAAAGTGTAGTTGATTAGTCATAAAAATGATAATTATCCTATCCAACCGACATAAAAATATTTCACAATTGGATTGAGTTAATTTATTGTATTTTTAAGTTAAATTAAAAACATTTGTAATTAAGTCCAAAAGAGTTAATAATTCAATTGATCAGTGGTTAGACAAAATCTTCTAACAAACTCCTCTAAATAGACAAGTTATTTGAGGGGAGACATGGTGATTATTTTTGTTGGATAAAAGATTATATAAGGTGATTATTTTTGTTGGATAAAAAATTATCTTAGGTTAGATTAGAAATGCTTGAACATTTCACAGTGAAAAATATTTTAGAAAATATTAAACTCAAAATAGATGGCTCTTTCAACAGAGGTTATTGGGAGCGGAACGATTTAAACTCAAAATGAGTCTTTCAAATCAAATGATCTTTGTTGAAAAATAATCATCATTAAAACAATCCAACAAGGTTTGCCCCAAACTGATTTTCCAAAGCAGACCTTGTAATTTATAATGGTTCGTCCCAAGCTTTGGCTATATCCAATCTTCTGCAATAGTAAGTTCTACTATGATGTAAAGATTGCATTAAAAGTCTCTCTTTCTCTCGTTGTATATAAATCTCATCATAAATTAATACGATTGATAATTATCATCATCCAACTAACATAAAAATATTTCATAGTTGGATTGAGTTAGTTTATCGTCACCCAAATTCATTTTGGGTTAAACATATTTGTAACTCACAATTGAGTTTGACCCAAAATGATTAGGATAACTAAATTCATCGCAAAGTCATCTAATGGACTTCTAAGTAGACAAGTTGTTTAAACAGAGACACAATGATTACTTTTGTTGGATAAAATATTATTTAGGGTGCGAGTAGAAATGCTTGAACGTTTCATAGTACAGTAGCGTTTTAGAAAATATTAAAAAACAAAACAGCAACAAATAGATGTCTCTTTTTTTTTTCTTCTCTCATAAAGTCCATTAGGAGCGGAATGATTCAAACTTTCTCAAAAGGGAGTCTTTCAAACCAAATGATCTCGTTGGAAAATAATCCTCGTTAATAAACCAATTCAATCCTAACCTAAATAATTTTCCAAACATTATCACAAATAAATAATAACAAAAAAAAAGATAGGAATAGAAAAGTTAAAACACCACAATTTATAATAACCAAATTTTGGGTATGTCCAATCTTTTGCAATATCAAATTCTACCATGATGAGAAGATTGCAATATAAGCCTTTTCTCTCGCGTTGTGTCATGTCACTTCACTTAAGTGATCAGCTAAAGGTTTGTAGACTTTGTCGTCACTCTGTTCTTGAATTGTAAAAGCTTTTGCCACTCCACTTTTGCTTCTATGTTAAAAAACTTTAAAGAATGAAAAAATAGAATCTTGTCTAGCATCTTAATGCTACGTAGCATATATTTTCACCGCGTCTTTCCATCTTTTCTTTTTATTTTTTTGGGACTTGCAACAGCACTGCGACACTATTCTCTTGGTCTAAGTAGTCTAATGCAGCATTCCATATCATTTTTGGCTCCATTTTCTTAACATCTCGGCCGATTTAGTTGACCATATAGGACATATTGGATGGCATTCTCGACATTGAGAGAGATCAATAAAGGGGAGGCCAAAAAAAAAAGGGCATAGACTAAAAATGGGAATGAAGCATTGAATGTGAATTTGTATGATAGAGAAGTGAGAAATATTGCTCCCATCCCCACGTTATATGTCGCACTATATGCTAATAAATTGGAATATACGTAAAAAAAAAAGGAATTCAATGTACTATAGATTTAGAGAGAGAGAGGAAATTAAGGTAGGCTGCATCTTTCCTTGTTGGATGCACTCTCATATTCACTCCAATAAAAGCCTTGTCGCAATTCCACCATGATTTTTAATTACAGACATCTCAACTCTTTGGTCTTTTCCCACATTTTTCACAATTTTAAGTTTAGTATAATCTCTATGATTGAATAATGCATGTTTCATAACCTTTCATTGTATTATTTGATAATACTAATAATACTAATTATAACAATTAATTATTGGTAGATATTTTTTAATAAAAATTCTTAAATTTTGATTTTCATTCTAATCAATTGTAAAGTTAATATCTTCTTCGAAATCATGTCGATAGGCTATATCAACACAACAATAAAATCAAGCGGTCAAATAATAGGCTGTTTGTTTAATTTAGTGAAAATCTTGAATCTAAATTTTTATAGATCGGTCGTTTGGACTATTGTGATTGTTGATAAGAATATTAGATGTCTTGACATCTTAAGATGTCATACGGAGGGCATCTTAGCAATTTTAGACATGTTATTGTAATTTGGTATTTTAAGATTTTGCATTTTCTTTTGAAAATTTTTTGTCTTACATTTTTATTATATATATTTTTTATTTTTATTTTCTTTATTTTATTTAAAAATAATCCCAAAAAAACAAAGATCCTCTAATATTCAATGCCCATAAAATAGTACCAATTTCCTTTATTCATTAAAGTTCAGAGTTAGAATTGATAAAATTAAAGTTTTTTTTTTAGTTAAATTTGATTTACTCATAAGATGAGAAAAAATGATATTTTAATATAATTTGCATCGAAATAAAAATGGAATTTGGGAGAAAAGGAAATTCAAACTCTTTTGGCATCCAACCGACGAAGAAGACTGTCCCCGAAAGGCTGTCGCATCTCATTACAGTCAATAAAATTTAAGGTCATTATGCCTATGGGGTTTTTTCTTGAATTATGACAACTCAACTTATTATGCTCATTTGTATTTAAAAAAAAAAAAAAACTTTTTGTGCTCATAAGAATTGCTATTATGCCCTCTTCAATTTTTATATACCCACTTATTTTTAATTACTTAAACCTATTTTAAATATTTCAACTTCTATCTAATTTAATAAATTAAGACACTTTGTCTTCGATTAAGAAATTTGAAGTTAAAATTCCAGTAAAGAAAATCTATTTTAAATTTAACGTTTTGCTGCTTGTGTTTTTATTTGTTTTAACTATTCAAACTTTTTGAATCTTTAAACTTTTTGGCTATTAAAATCTTAGTGCTAGTTACTCAACATTTATTACAGTTAGTCTTAAATATGATAAACATTGTTAATAAATGTCGATATAGATAGAAATGTCGAGATTTCAATTTTATAGAAATATCAATAAAAATGTCAATCATATATATTTTTAGAAAATTTATAAAAATCAAGAAATTCAAAAAACATATTTAAAGTAACAAATAAGTGTTTCGTCATTTTTAATAAGTTAAAAAATTTTATTATTAATATTATATTCATGTAATTTTTTATATTTTATTACCTTTTGTCGATTGTTTTATAATAATGATAATATTGATTTACCATATGGTTGAATCCATAAATATTTATTGATGGAAATTTAAAACTCCAATCATATACCTATGTTTAAAACTCGGATTATATATATATATATATATTATTCTCTTTCTAAAAGTAACTTACTAGTTTTTTTTATTATTATTATTTTTTTTCAATAAGTAACAAATTAGTTTTACCGCAGGCGTTAAGAACAACTTATTTTCATTAACTTTACTTGTTCCTAATTTTATATAAATTGGATTTGTCATTATTTTTAATACACTAAAAGGCTTTCTTTTTGTTTCCTTTTAAAAATGAGAGTGACTCAACTAAATGATATTTCGTTTTAATTTAAGTATTATACCTTTTCGTTCTGGAAAATTATCCAGAATATATGTATTTACAAAATATCATTACTTAAAAAAATGTGATCTCATGTGATTGTATAAGTTTGAAATTTAATTTATGAAATTTTTGTAAAATTTTAAATTGAATGTTATATGTATAAATATATATTTCTTTTTGTGCTATTTTTATAATTTCATTTTTTTATGGAAATAATTTCTAAAATATTGAAAGTATGGCTTTTAAAATTTTTAAAAGAGGATATAATTTGAATTCTTTAAAATTTATTAATTTATTGAATTAATATGAGATTTGTAGTTTAAGCTAACATGAAATGAGTGAGAGCAAAATCAAGCCTTCTAATCTATAAATTAAAGCTTGAAGAAATCATACGCTTAATTAGTTAATTTAATTATAATGAATTGCTAGTTACAAAAATACTATTTGGGGCTTTTCTGATACTTTTTTCCATTCTTGCTCCCAATTGACTCCACCCATCTCTTGTTTTGGTTTGCAGTTCACTATCATCCAAAAAACAAAAACAAAAACAAAAAAAAAAAGGCAAAATAAATAAATTAGTAACCAAAATCATATTTACAGGCAAAAAAAAAATCTCCATCTCTAATCATATATCATTACAGTGTCATGCATTTTGGCACAGTGTCATATATTTTAGAATAATATAAAACATTTTTACATGCTAATATTAATATTATAGATATGTTTGGCAAACATGTTTAAAAATATTCTATCTTAAAAAAAATTTAAAAATTAATGTCCAAAATTATTTGATAGGTTCATTTTTCAGAACACTTTTTTATGCAAGAGAGTAAAAAAATATATATGAACTTTTTATAAGTTTACAAAACAATAGCCTTTTTTTTTAAAACATTAAAGTTTAAATTATTCTTTAAAATAAACTATATATATGAAATAAACTCCCTACCCACCTTCTGTCCTTTTTTTCCCTCATATAAAAAATAATGTATAAAAAAATTAAACAAATGGATTTGTTGTTTGGGAGGTGAGAAAAGCGATCTGTTAGGTGAGAAAATATTTCATATTTGTTTTTCTCATCCATTCGATTGTTGTTGACGTGTGTGTAATGTGTTGAGCTGAAATGATTTTTTTACACGACAAAAATAGGAACAATTTTCAATCCATTTTAGATTCACCATATGACTTGTTGATAATTAAATTTTATATCGATATATCTATTAATAGTTTTAATATGTCAACAGCTTCGATATCAACATAAAAGATGAACCGATATTTGCATTATATTGTAGTGCAGACATAAAATTAATAATAATAATTTTGAATTATTTAAAAATGATAAAATGCTGGTTTATTAATTTAAATATTTAATATGAATTTACTATTTTTAGATATATTAAGTGATATAGATGTTTTATTCATACTTTTATTGACATTTTCATAAGATATCAATCTTCATGATGACATAGACATTTAAAACTTGTGTTAAAGAGATTATTTATTCATTCGTTTGTGAAGTAATGTTAACGTTTAAATCTTATTATGAATCCGAAAGGTTGATTATTTTGTTCTTAAAACTTCTAGGATTATAAACTTTGTATAAAAATAAATTTAATATTTATCAATTATTTTAAATAAACTATTCAACAAAAACACATCTCTAGTTCATCTACTTCATTAATAAATGTCTAGATTACTTTTTTGAAGTTTATGAACTACTATATAATATTAAAGTTCACGAAATTAAATAAGATATTCGAAAAATTAAAGATTTTTTAGACCTTTTTTAAATACAACAATATTACGGGATAGAAATTCGAATTCACGATATTTGATCAATGATATATAGCTTAACTAGTTGAATTGAACTGAGCTCAAGTTGACAGAAAGTTTAAAAATTTAAAGATTAAAGTAGAATAAGTATGAAAGTTTATGGATCAGCTTCGTATTGAGACATAAAATTGAGTAATGGTCGATCTTATTAATCTTTTACAAGTGAATTAACATCTCATTTGCCTCTTTTAGACAATATCTTTCATAAATTAAATAAATATTTTTCCCTATTCGTTGCTTATGCTTAGTCGAGTGGGTCACTTTAATTTTATAAAATTCAACTATAAATGGAAAGGAATGAAACAAAGTTAGAAACTTTGAGGAAAAAAAGGACAATGTTTTAATAGAAAAATAAATAATATTAAATGATATAGATTTTATTTTATTCACCGTATAATAAGGTATGATCAATGATAGGTTGAATGTATTTCAAATAATTCACATAAATAATACAGAAATTATTGTGATTTCGTTGAATTAATGATTTGTTTATTTATTTCAGAGGAAAAATTTACACGCATAAAAGAGAAAAGTCTGCGCGAAAAAAAATTATAGATGAAGCAAACAGTGGATTGGTTAAATAATAATTAAAGCCCTTCAAAAAAGAAGAAATAATAATAATAATAATGATGAAAGTTTGTTGGTCGCAGCCAGCAGGTGACGCAACAGGCCAATTATCCGGTGACACGTGTTTTAAACTAGGGTCAATTATAGTTCTTTCTTTTTATTTTTCAGTACCCTTCACATGTTCCCTTTATCCCAAATTTACTCCTTTCTTGCTTTTTTCTTCTTCTTTCTTTTTGACCTCCTTACCTATTCTACCAGCTAAGTTAATTTTCTTTTTCCTTTTTAATAAATAAATTATTGGTAATAGAAAATGATTAATTTTTATTTCTTAGATGAAATTTGTTTGGAAGATGAATGGATATGTTTTTGGGTTCGTAAAGTGCAAACAAAATCTAAGAAAATAGAGTGATCCATTACACATAGACGTTGTGGTATGAAATTTTTTGGATGAAATCAAAGACAAAGCGGTGAGAGTTATGGTCAAAATCGACAATATCTTAACATGAGATACTTAGGATACCGTTATTCTTAACAGATGATTTATTGTATTTTATTTTTTATTCTGTCTTTAATTAAAATGTAAACTTTAAAAAATATTAATTAAGCTTCATCATCTTCTATTATTAACATTATTTAGTTAATCTAGTAGGTATTAGGACACCTTGAAAAAAAAATAAAAAGGACATGAAAAAATTGGATCCAAAACCCATTATTGCCACCCACCTAAAATATTAAGATCATATACAAGTAATAATAATGTACCCTCTTTCTATACTTAAAAAATGATGTTATAATTTTTTGACTTTAACAAAAATTTACTTATTGTTAATTTTTTTAATTGTTGTTAGAATCCATATAAATGAATTAAATTTACCCAACTCATCAGTTTAAGCTTTTGGGTTGAGTGGTGGTTTATTCATTCTTAAGATGGTATCAGAGTGGAAGGTCCTATATTCGAACCCTGGTTGCAAGACCAATATAGGACCACGTGATTTCAGGTAAAATTTCTATAAAATTGAAGTCTACAAATCAAACATGGAGAAAATAGATGCATTTTTACGTAAATCTTGAAGACCGAAAAGGAAAAAACAACACAAAGTGGGGAAGTTTAAAATGACCAAAATAAGAAATATATACCAATTTTATTGTATATATGGCATAATTGGAAAAGCGTAAATACTATTTTATTGAAGGAAAAAAAAAAGGGACAAAAAGAAAAAGAAGGGTGTGAGCGAAATAAATGTATGTATGTGGACCAACATATAATTAATTTAATGCCTTCCTCAAAAAAAAAAAATAATAATAATAATAATAATTTAATGCCAAATTTATGTTATGAATAATTAAATGAGTTATATAATTTATTGTGACCACCGGCATCGTCTTCCTCACAGTTCCCACCAGTTTAAAAGGCTAAAGCGGTTTCCATGGCTAATCACAGTCACAGCTTCTTCCTAAACTGCCCGCGGGAAAAATTTATAGCAGCCGTTCGCGTTCCGTCCGGCAATGTTGCCGGATTTACAAACTCTGCCGCCGTCGCCGCCGCCGCCTGACGTCTGACTACAATTCGACTCGCCATGGCACAGAGCCTTAAGCTTCGGATTCTCTCGAGCCTCACCAAGCTCTCCGACAGAGATACCTACTCCCTCGCTGCGTCCGAGCTCGAATCTATTGCCCGGAGCCTCGACGCGAATTCCTTGTCGATTTTTCTTTCCTGTATATATTCTACTGATGCCTCGGATAAATCGCTGGTGCGGAAGCAATGCGTTCACCTCTTCGCTGTTCTTTCAGAGGCTCATGGAAATTATCTCTCTCCTTACCTCTCGAAGATTCTCTTCAACATCACTCGCCGGTTCCGCGATCCTGATTCGTCGGTCCGATCCGCCTGCGTTAACTCTGTAGCGGCATTAGCTGCCAACGTTACCAAACCGCCGTTTTCGACGTTTTTGAAGCCTTTAACCGATTCGCTTTTCACGGAGCAGGAGTCTAATTCGCAGATCGGAGCGGCTTTGTGTTTGGCTTCGGCAATCGATGCTGCACCGGATCCGGATCCGGTTAAGCTCGGCAAGCTCTTGCCGAAGTTCGAGAAGCTTTTGAAATGCGAGAGTTTCAAGGCAAAGCCGGCTCTCTTGACACTGATCAGAAGTGTTATCGGATTGGACGGAGCTTTCGGTAATGGAGCTCTGAAAAATTTGGTCCCCTGCTTGGTAGCATTCCTTAGCAGCGATGATTGGGCAGCGAGAAAATCAGCGGCGGAGGCGCTCGGTAAACTAGCCGTCGTGGAGAGGGATGCTCTTGCGGAGTTCAAGGCCGGCTGCTTGAAAACATTCGAGAGTCGGCGATTCGATAAGGTTCCAATTCTTTAATGGCTTTAAAAAATTAGTCGCGAATCGAATGCATACAGACATTTAATCTTGGTTTTCTAAATGCTGTGATACAGGTTAAGGCTGTAAGGGAGGTAATGAGTCAGATGTTGGAGGCATGGAAGCAGATTCCTGATCTCTCGGACGAGGCGTCCGCACCAGCTTATTCCCAATCTTCCTCGAAAGGTAGCATGTTTCAATTTCAACACTATCTTCAATATATTCTGTACTAATTTCCTGTATGTCCTTTGATATTGTCGACATTCTTCTGACTTCTTCTATTATGGTCTTTTATTCTGTTTTAGAAATCGCAAGTGATGGACGTTATCCACCTGGATCCAAGAATAATTCTTCTTCTCGTCTTGATGCTCCTATCCCGAGGAAGAACGCTACCGCAATTTGCAGGTCTACACCACCCGATGCCTCACTTGCGACGACGGCAAGAAGGAGAAGCCCTTTGAGCGGTGGTGACAAGAAAACAAGTTTGTCGATGTTCCAAAAGGTTGAGCGTAAGAAGCCTCTGGACTGGAAAGTAGAAGTCTCCGTTCGGAAGTCTCCCTACTTGACCAGAACCATTGAAGGAGAACTGAAGGAAAGAGATGAAAACATTCCGGATAGAAGGTTTAGTGAAAAACCCAAGATCTCGAAACTGGAAACAAAACGGGCACTCTTCAATAAGATTTCTGACGATAAGATAATTAAATTCGGTGGGCTCAGGTCTGGATCTCGCGTAGTTCCTTGTCCCGAGGAGGGTCCTGAATCGACTGTTGTAGCAAGTAATGCACACGATGATCTGCACAGGAACCACAAAGACTCTGAAGAATTGCATCTGATCCGTAACCAGCTTAATCAAATAGAAAAGCAGCAATCCAGTCTTCTAGATATCCTCCAGGTTGGTACCAAATCCTGAACACTGCACTTAGCCTGTAAGAAATATCTTGAAGTTTGACTGAAATTTATACAACACTCTGAAATTTTATTTTATTTTTTCTTGATGCTTGATTCATGTCCTCAATGCATTCTCTTCCTTGACACACTCTAAAGATGATAGATCTTGTGAGGCATATGCATGCATCAGTATAATTTATCGTTCCTTGGAAGCATTAGAATATTGAAAATCCACAAGTACACTTCCTATAATTAGATTGGCTCTTAGCCTGCAACAATCTCAATAGACGACAAAGCACATAGAACATGGAATCCAGACTGAAATCTTCAAGAGTTGTGTTCAAATATGGGATATGACAACTTTAAAGTACATATACGACCCCAGTCGCCCAGGAGGTTTTGTTTTATCGGCATCACAGTCTGTTTATCCACCTCATCCTGCCACTGAAGCTTAGATAAATCATCATTTGGGCTACTGTTGTTTCAGTTTCTTATGTCATTTTAGAACTACTTCCCTACAATGGTCTGCCAATCAACGCATTTCACAGATTTTTTTTTTATATTGAAGTACAATTTGCATTGTATGTCACGGCTAGCGCTTGATTATTTGAAACGTTCTATACATTGATCGTTTAAAAGCTCTCTCACACCTGTGTTTTGCCTCATCTACTATTAGAACTTCATTGGGAGTTCACAAAATGGAATGCGATCCTTGGAGACGCGTGTTCATGGCCTGGAACTAGCATTGGATGAGATTTCATATGATCTGGCTGTATCAAGTGGAAGGATGTCTTATGCTAACACCCCCAGAACCACATGTTGCCTGCTGCCTGGAGCTGATTTTTTGAGCTCAAGGTTCTGGAAGAGAGCAGAAGGCAGACACCCAACATCAAAGTTTCCTACTCCCACCAGCGCACCGCCGTTGGCTGCGATGCGCAGCAGAGGTGATCACCATGGAACTAATGAGGATGCTGGATCTATGAATTTGGAGAATCATAGGTTCCAGGTCCAGAGAAGGGGTGGCTTTATGGTGAATCCATTGGCTGTGAGACAAGGAGAATCCAGGGTTATCTCAGATGTGACATTTCCTTGAACAATTCGATTAACAGGCACTAGTGAAAGAGTAAATTCTGAACTTAATTCGTTCTCTTTTGATTTTTTTTCTTAAGTTTCATCACGTTCTTTCTCCTTTGTTCATTTATAAATTTCTCTCGTTTCACATCTTTTCTTCCCTTCCCACATCATGTTTAGCTTCTTACCATGTCTGCCGACCTCATTCACATGATTCCATTTGCATCCCAACAAAATATATGGCCGAATCTAGTATTTACTTAACTTCAAACCATTTTTACTCATTTATGTTACAGGCTTACAGCTATGGATTTTCACGTTCCTTCGCTATGGTCCCCTTGGAACCCTAGTGATTGATGCGAAAGCAACTACCTTGATTTACGTTGCTGAAGCAATCCATTCCAACAAGGATTTAAAACAATCTCTGGTATGTTCAACGGCCAAGTGGTCTCAAAATGTGAGTGAGGTGTCAAATTAAATTTCTCTTTCTTCTATTGGTACTATTTTTGAAAATTTGATTGAAATTGGAAACGAAAGGATTTCATACCCAGATGCCAAATATCCTAATATAGAGAGGGTGATTACTGATTTGTATAGAGGAACCAGAAGCAGAAGACAAGGTCTTTTCTCTTCCCTTTACACTTACTCGAGTTGTTTCTTTTTATTGGTTGAAACATTACTTGAAGTGGAAAAGAGTACAAATATGTGGTTGATTTGATGATACTGAATCTGACATTTTATATACTTTTTAGCCTAACCGTATTTGGTCATTTAGATATTATTTTGATCAACGAAGTCCAATCAAGAGTGAATATTACAATTTACAGAACAGAACTTTCAGTTCGTTTTCTGTGCTTGCTATATCACATTAAATTGATCTTACAAAATTAGGGTGGTGAGTGTAGAAGGATAAATTTCACGTGAAAAGTGAAAAATTGGAGTAACCTTTTTTGCATTCATTTCATATAATATGCTCTTAAGTGTTTGTTGTGAGTGAAAAATACAATCATTAGAAAACAAACCCCTTTGGTTATTTTGTAACTTACAGCTGTAACATTTGACATCCAAACACAACTTGGTTTCTGTTCTACCAAAATTTGATGGTTTCTCCCACAACAAAGTCGAATCCATCAATGGGTTGCTCACATTTTTATGGGTCTTCATTTCAGCTTCTTAAAAAATAAAAACCACCTTTAGAATTTACGGAGGGCCTTCTTCTTCAATCCTTATTCAGCTCCAGCCAACATTTTTGCCTGGATGAAGCTGTCAGAGAGTAGTCAAATGATTTCTTTCACATTGGGTTATCTTCTCTTGGTTCACGATCTCTCCACAATAAACAATCCTTTTCTACACTTAGCCGTTAAGGTTGGCTTTACATTTCAACGTTGGATAATTTTTTATTTTGGTTAATATTTTGGTTGGAGGTAAATGTCTTAACGTCTGTTTGGGAATGATTTTGGAATAAGCAATTTTAGCCAAAGATATTTAATTATAATTGATTTTCAAAATCATCATCCAAATGATACCTTAAAAATCAATTTAAAGTGTTTTTAGACTTTACTATAATCAATTTTTTAATTTGTCAAACATGATTAATGGGAAGGGAAAGGGAAGTGATTTTGACAAAATCACTCTTAAATACACCCCTAACCAGTTGAACTATGCTCAAGATAGACTTCAAACTATAATAATTAAGCTCTTGAGATTTGAGGAATGGTATAATTTAGTCCCTAAAATTACTATTAATAATACAAGGGTGGTTGGGTGAGAGAATTGCGAGAGTGAGCGAGAGAGAAGAGAAAAAAGGAGATTTTTTTTGGAGAGAATAAGAAAAATGCTACCAAAAATAAAAATAATATAAAATCAATAAAACTTTTTTTTAATACAATAAAATCAATAAAACTTAGCACATCATTTAAAAACGAATCACACAAGAATTGCATGTCAACATTTAATGTGTCTTGCCAACTTTTTGTTAGTATAAGTATAACATACCGATGGTAGAACAGTAATTGGACCAAGTTTGCACATTTTTCAAACTTCAGAAACTATATCAGATTTTAAGATGCAAGAACTAAGTACAATCTTAACCGAACTTTGAAGGACAATAAAGTGTAATTTACCCATTTTCCAAATTTGAGCTAACCTTAGATTAGTTCTCAACTATATGTTATTAACTAATATAGGCTATATTACTTATTTTTAATAAAGAAGCCTACTGCCAAACATCAAGTAACTAATGCTTCAATTTCAAATCCTATCTCCCATAGTTCAGCCACATGACCAGCACTTCTCTACCCACGACTTTCAAAGAATTTCATATTGTTTATTCATGTTTATGTTGAATCTTCCAATTTACGAAAGTAATCAACTTATAAACCAAGATTCTACTTCATGTTAAGTTTCTAACTTATCCATCTCTAATAAACAAGCTTTTTTTCTTTTAATAACCGGAAGCCGGAACTTTACTCCTCTATACTCAAGGGCACCTACATCCACCCCCAAGGTCTAGATCCCGGAGACAATAAAATTTTTGATATTAAGCTGACTTGAACTTGAGATCTCTAAACTAGTATGACCAGAAGACCTCAAATCCTTACCAACTGAGCTGCCCCTTCGGGGCAAACAAACCCACCATATTAGATGTAACCAACTATAAGTCTACAAACCACCATTCAGCCGATGGCTTATTTAATGTATTTATTGTGCCTTCATTAATAAGGTCACAGTCGGTATAAGATATTTATCAAAATTCCTTCCAACTGTTATCCGGGTTATAAGTAAAATGGCAGGAGTAAAAGGTAACTTTGAAAACGCATAATTAAAGGTAAATACTACCATATCTGTAAGAACAGAGCAGCAATGATCTAAGAAATAAAAAAAAAAATAAAAAAAAAAACATTGCTATGCAGAGACATGCTCTACGGACAACATTTTGAAGGCCTCGTGGTCTGCCACTAGCTTCACTTTGCTGCCAGACAGGGTAAAGATGCTCACTTTAGGCTGAAAAGTTATTATCTTTCCTATACCTTTTTCTTTAAAAGATTATGATATTTGAAAGTAATATTTTAAAACTACTTAGAAGGGTTTTTAAGATTCTAAAACTATTTTTTTAATTGTATGGTTTAATATTATGAAAAATTGAAAAGTATGTTTAATAATTAGTTAAAAGTACTTTTTACTAATTCAGAAGAATTTCTCAAACACATTCTAAATCTAACACATATAATCTTGCACACTTTTCTTCGTCCTTAATTAAAGGTGTCAAAATCTGAAACTGTAGAAAAATTCACCAAAACTTTACCAAATATTTTAACACAAGAAAACTTCACTTTCGACAGCTAAAAAGCTAGTAGGCAGTACCTGGAATTCTATAAAGAGGGGGAAAAGGCAGAAAGACATTAAGATCAGTTTATAAAAAGGCAGATGAAAATATAAGAAAAGTTTAGACAAAAAGAGGAATTAATCTCTCCCCAATTGGGAGTTTACAAGAAGGCATCGAAATTAGAGTTAATCACAAAGTGGAGAATTAGTCAGAAATGGAATTGGAAGGGAGTTCTAACTTCTAAGAGGAGCATTGAAATTTTTCCAATTTATAGAATCCATCCTTATTATGGTAAATCCGATGATTTCTTTCAAGCCATAAACTCCAAGTAATTGCTCTAACTGCATTTATCAACATAATCGTTGTCTTCCCTTTGAAGATGGTTCCACACAGAAGCTGCATAGAATTATCCTCAAGAGAGAAATCAAAAACCCAAGAAAAGTGAAAAGAAAGGAAAGAAAGCTTTCCTACACTCTATGCTAGAGGAGGAAAAAAGAATAGTAAAAGGCTTTGTGGTCATAAATGGAAAAAGTATCTTCTCTCCATTGTGTTTAGCCTCTCAAAGTTAAGAAACATGGCTAATAGAAAAACTCAACTTTTTCCAGTACTTTACCTTTGCCAAATTGAGAGTGCTAGATTTCAGAGCAGAAACGAAATGGTAGCTGTACTAGCTGTTAATCTTGAAAAAAGTGACTTAACAATAAATAACCTCCTTGTATCATCTCATCTCTTAGACCCAGTTTCAACTAACAGCTGCAGAAGGCAGTGAAATTCCTTGATCTCTAATTTTTTGAGATTTCTCCTTGTCAAAAATTTCAAGGATTTTGTAGCCTCCTCCCAAACCTCACTAATTGTAGCTTCCGATTAGAAGGTTGCAGTAGAATGAGAAGGGAATTTCTGCATTAAAGGTCTGCTATGCTACCACCACCTATAACCTATCTTACCAAAAATAGGTACAAATGCCATTATGACATCTGATAGAAGAGAAATCTTCAACTAGGCCTTTGGTTTTCGGAATCTCCCGATAAGAGCTATGGCCGCTTCCTATCTTCCGGTCTCTTGCTGACCACTCTCTTTATCTTTCCCATACAAGCTTGGAATCTGAGATGACTTCGTATCGTTATTCATTGGGAAGTTTCAAAAACCACATGTCCATTAACGCCTTTGTTCCTTTTTCTTAATTACCAATGCCTAACCCTCCCTTAACTAAGGAAAGAAACTTAATGATCCACTTGACCATATATGACTAGCCATTCCCACCTCTTCAGCACCCCAAGAGAAGTCCTCTTTTGCCTTTCCAAAAAAGTCAGCACCTTGCTCAAAATTGGAAGATATAAAGAAGGAAGGTAGGCTATTCAAAAAGGTGTTTGAAAGTGTCATTCAACCCTCTCTTGACAAATTCCTTTGCCAATGCGATTGGATGGGCAGTCTATTAGCACATTCAAAACTCTACAATAAACAATTCTATTCTAATAATGAGAAAGGGGGAAGAAGCTAAATATAGCTTCGATTATTGAATATAATAACCTTTAAAAGACCCTTGGATCACTCACTAGGACATTATGAGTTCACAAGCACTAAGAGGTAGGTACCCATAGAGATAGAATTCACATTTTCATGATTCCCAAATCTTGCAGGTTTCCAATCCAGGAACCCTACAATCCAACTGGGGGAAGTGTTCCCCTTTGTTTTATCCCTACAAATTAAATTGAATGCTAACATTTATCCAGCTAGCTCATTGATTGCTCAATATGATGACGAATCAACATAATCTGAAGATGTGAACAAATTCAGGAAGAGGTCAGAATGGAGCATAACTATCTTGTTAGAGTCATATACCAACAGATATTTAGTGCGAGAATGGAGTAAGATAATTTGACTAGAGACTCTGGTCTGGACTGTATAGCTCACAAGTTTCATTGTGCTGAGAACGGCCAATTCATTTTTGTTCGTGGCACCTTTTTAGGCAGAGCACGATGTCCAGCACAGTATTCAATAACATTCCAGTGAGTTTCACATTATGTTACTGGCTTAGAGGTAATAAATTTTAGTGGCATAAGAGAATTTGGAAAAAGATAATAACTAACATGATGAGCAAAATGGCTAGTTTCTGAACTATCTTGAGATGATTCAACCATGAAGCTTGACTGAGTTTTTACAAGACCAATCACTTTCTCCCGTCTTTCTCTTTAAATGCTCTGATTACGAGATAAATTACTTTCTAAACTAGTAAGCAAGTCCTCATGCTATCTGCAACATGTGTAGATAAGAGTGAATATTTATATGTTGCCTGTGGGGGTCATCATTCAAATTGAAAGCAGTCCTCTCGAACTTATCTGACAAGTCTTTAATGGTTCCAGTATCTGCTTGGCTAGCTGTATTCAATCCGTTGAAAGTAAATTTCCTGCCTAATTGTGTCCGACTTATCCAAGATGTCATCATTGTTTGTTGAGATGAAAAAATTCCAAAAGGTTCCAGACTTCTCTATCAACAAACACTTATCTTTTTCCAATGGAACATTTAAGATTAAAGGAAATAAACAATGCTTCTGAGTATCAATTTCATTTCTGACTAATTGTCCCCTGATTGACTAGAGTTATCTAGTGACGGAATTTTGGAGAAATAAAGAATAGGTACATAATCTATTTACATGCATCACTAGTAGAGAACCTGCTTTGGAGAGCTTTCTTGTGTTATATCCTTTCATTTTTCTGGAAAATGGCATTTAATACTGCAACCATTCGTCTGCATCTTCTCAATAGGATAGAATTCTTCTTACATATGGTCAGTTTTGGGGACAGCTGGTACATGCATTGCTTCAGCCCTTTTACTTAGCATAGTTTGAAGGCGTTAGGCAGATTATGTTTATATTTCAATCTTCCCCAGTTCCATACTGCGGTGTATCAGTATCGTCGCAAGAGATTATCCACTGATTTACCACTTACTATTTCTTTTTCTGCAAAATGTCACTCAGAAATTACTATCATCTTTCTGCATCACTTTCATATTTATATTAACAGCACATTTTTGCCATGTGGGTTAGGACTTCTCATCTCTTCTGCACTTCTGCTAAGTATTTCATGCGAGAAATCGTTTGCCTGTCCATGAAAACAGATTTTTCTACAGAAAATATTCCATGTGAGTGTAGCCATTTCTGTAAGGTTCTCTTCTGATTCTTCGCTTCTCCTTTTAATGGCGGTAAAGATAGTATAGCTGACATGGCTATTTCCCATAACAGTGTCACTTGTACCTCTTGTTTTCTTCTTTGAAAAGAAATATCACTTGTACCATTGCTCGGCCAGCATTGTACCCATCTCACAATTCATGAGCTGTTCCAGAAGAGAACCATTTAAAATAATCGTGGATTCAGCATGACCAAGAGAGTTCTGACTTCTGGGACCGTATTGACATGTCTTTCCTCTTCGCAATAATTCCCGCTACATTTGGCTCATTCATAGTCTGTCTTTTCTCGTTCTTCGCACCCTCCAATTCATCCTGAATCTTTCGCAGCTCTTACCTAATATCTTTCACTATACCTTCTGCTTCCCGAAGCCAAGCCTCAAGCACTTCGATCTTCCTCCATTAACTTGAAGATGCCATCTCGTATTCTCTAACCTGAAATTGCAAACAAAATCAAGTCTATGGTTGTTGATCACAGAAAGATAAGCATAGTGATCGGTTATAGCATAAGGATCACAAGTTCACACAATGAAAGGTGTTAAACAATCAATTTCCTCTACACAATGCAGGGTAAAAGAAGAAAGAAAAAATAACTTCGCACAATCATTTCAAGGAATCTACACCAGCAACCGTAGTTGACAACTGTTATATAAACATTTGTTTCAATTACCAAATATAAGTCGTAAAAACCAATAAATAACAGAGATAGATACAACTCACAAGACATAATCAACGAGTGCCCTGATTCTACCATTCTAACTTAGAATCCAGTATTGTTTGGACGCCTAACAAGCATCCGAAGTGCTTCATCCTTGCCAACAAGATTAATCTTCGAAAAAGAAGAACACAAAACGGAATCAAACGTTCCGAAATAAGAACAAAAATCAAAGAAGGCGAGGAGAGTCTGTAAATGTTTTGAGTTATACAAAATAAATATATACCTCGGAATCACCCATTCTCGAAACCTTTCTTTCTGGAGATTTTCAAACGAAGTTGGGAATTTGAGAAGCAGATCAAAGCCTTCGCTTGTGCAGTTTTACAAAGTTGCCCTCATCGATCTCACAATGACGTACCCACGCGTGAGGGCAGCGGATCCCAAAATCGGTATTTCGTTATCTTTTTGCCTTTTGGCCCGCGCGCGCGCCATGAGATCGGGCCTCATCACCTGCCGTTCGGATCCTTAATTTGGTCAAACTTTATGACGCGTGGCACTGTTATGCCCGTTGGATGAAGGAAAGAAAAAACACTTTTTTTTTAAATAGATGAAATTACCTTGGATGGCAAAAATATATTTTTTCTAATGGTAGTTTTACTCGTTCTTTTCTCACATCACATGATACTTTTTTTGGTTTTAATTCTAATTAAATTATGTTATTTGTGTAAACTTTTAAAGTTTAAACTTATTGTTATATTTAAAAATAATTTTTTCGTGCTGCAGTTGTCTTTTTAAATATCACTGGTAAGATTAACAACAAAGATAATAACAAACTATTTATTAAATTATAAGTCTCATATCTAACTTTTGAAGGTTGTATTTTTTAATAAGTTTTTAAAATTTTTAATTTTGTATCTAATAAATTTTTATGATTTTAAAAATACCGTCTCGTACGTTAGAGATCTATTAGACTAAAAAAATGAAGATTTGATTGTAGTTGAAAGTTCATAGGCATAATAATGTTTAAAATTTACAAACATAACTCTCAAAGTTTGAAAATAACTATATTAATAATTTTAGTTTTTTAAGTTTTTTTTTTTACTTAGGACATGAGAGGGTTCGAATTTGGATCTTGGATGTCAGCCTCTGGTCACTGCGCCTAGTTTTTTTTTAAGTTATGTACTATATTAGTATATGCGTGCTGAATTTTCAAATGAATTTGAGTTTGAGTCACGGTAATTAATGAACGCTAGTAATAATGATTAAAATAATTTATCTTTAAAGCATTCATCACTTTTTCATAGGTAATTAATGAACGCTAGTAATAATGATTAAAATAATTTATCTTTAAAGCATTCATCACTTTTTCATAGGTTTAAATATTTTAAGGTTTCCATATTTTCAATTTTTATTGGTGTTATCCCGTGTAGTTTTGAAAATCTACTCTTTTGATCATTTTAATTTTATTTATTTATATCATAATTTTAACATGACATACCACTTCTAAATTTTTAAAAATGCAATCATATTCTATTAAATAGTATTTATTATATATAAAATAAATGTTAAAAATTTACAAATAAAAATGAAAATTATCACTTTTTAAGAGTACATGATCTAAAATTATCATTTTGAAAATATCGATACTAAAATGAATTAAAAGTATATAGATCAAAATTATTTTTTTGAAAATTACATCTGCAAAATAAAGAAAAATCAAAAGTATAAATATTATATATTATTTAATTTTTTTTAATACGACTAGATGCGATAAAAATATTAACACTTCATGTTATAATAATACAAAATATTTTTTAATGGAAGAAATGATGCACGCAGAGAATCTTTTATTTTATTAACCAACCAACTACAACTACAACTACAAGGACAAAATCAATATTATAATAAATAACACTTGACCTTTAATAATCCGTTTAATTTGTACATATTTTTCTTTTTCTTTAATTTTAGTAATATTTATGAACAAGTCCAACTTATAAAATTTTGTTCTATTTGAACCAAATTAACAACATGCTATATGTCCAAATAATTTGGATCGAGTAGATCAAAATTTTTGGATCATCATATTTTTTTTAACAGATATAATTATATACTTGAATTTAAATACTAAATTAATTTCAACAAGATATTGAAGATAGGGATTTACAATAATTGGGAAGTCAATAATGAATTATTCTGCCAACTGTAAAAGATAAGATAAGGACATTATATGCATATATTTTTTTATTATTCTCCTTTTGGCCTTTTTTTCCGAGAGAAAGCTCCTTGAGATTTGTGAAGAGATACCAAACGTTGACGTACTGAAATTTTCAGATTAAATAATAATCAGATAATAAACTTAGTGAACTTATAATATTATCGCCTAAAAAAACTTATAATGTTAATACTACTGTTTTAAATTACTATTTGAATTTTCCTCGTATTAATATTAAATTTAAATTAAAATATTACTATTAAATAAAATAATAATACAAGAAGTACAAAATTTATTATTGTTAAAAATAATATTAACATACCATTTAGTTTAGTATTTGTAAATTTATAAAAATACGAAATTAGTATTCTACTAATTGTCTTATTTATATTTTAAATAGTTTTAATAAACAACATTAATACTTTTATAATGATTTCTAATTTCATTGACTCTAATTTCGATTCGTAAATAAGACAGAGAGAGTAAATAGATTCACGAGGGTCCCACATTGAAGTCGAAGGGCAAATGGGGAAGATAACATTAACATATGTGCAAGAATGAGTTTTGAAAATGAGAGTGACGTACTATCATATTAGAAAAATATTTCAACCTTATTGTTAAGAACATATCTTATGATGATTACCATTAAAAAATTGACAACTAAGAGAATTGAATGTAAAAAACATATATTAAAAAAATAATAATAAACTATCGATTTTTCAATAATAGAAAAGAAAAATAAATCTTCTCCCGCTAGAACCGGACAATACACCATGTGTATATGCGATATTGTTTATTTATTTTATTATCCAATATGCATCTTAATTCTCATATCCCTTCAATTTCACTTTTTCCGCTACAACAAGTGGGGTGTAGGATTTGAACTCATTATCTCTTAGTCGAAAATAAATGTCAATTATTGTTAAGTTAAGCTTATGTTTACTCTCTTCAATTTCACTTATGGCGGTATTATTATCGTCACCCATTTTCAATCAAATATTCCAAATCCACACTCCACACTTTCCCAATACTTATTAGATCAAAAAGATCGCAAAACATAAGAGATTCAAACCCAAAAAGGTTTAATTGGTTAGTTTGATTCAGTTTGTATGTTATATTTTAATTTTGCAATTGTAGAGATGGGAGAATTATCTTATGTCAAAAAAGAAAAAGGGAGAATCAGTGAAACTAACCCATTTTGATAATTATATATATTTCTATATCATTTTTAAAATGCCCATTGAGTCTTCTTTTTTCCCTTTTTTTTCCTAATATGTGGGCGAGATATATATATATTTTTAGTACAACATATATGTGAATGAGATTGAACTCACAACTTCTTGATTTGAGATATGTGTTAATTACTGTACTCGTTTTGACGTGTGGTGGAGATATTGATGGTACGTTTCTTCGAAACAAAACAAAACAATAAAAGGTTGACATTTTCATTTGCTCGAAATCAAGAAAACTTAACCGAACTAATTAATTCACATAAAACCAACTTTCATTTCAAGTATGGTATGTTTAGTTCACTTTGCATATATGGCAATATGACCTTTGCAACAGTTTAAAATCTCTTAGGTCTCCCAATTCATGCGTGTAAGGTTTCGTTATTATTGAAAAAAACATTGATCGTTAGTCTATAAGTTTTAGCCACATAATTTAATGTTCTATTTATTAAAATTGCATAAGAAATATTTTATTTTATTTTTGTCAAAACGAACATAGTTATACGATAATTGGTATATATATAATACAATGTGGAGATTCATTATTTGTTAGGTATTGTACAATTTTTCAAATCCACAAGTGAGACGAGTGTTAGATATCCATTAAATTTACTAATCAACTTAAAATTTTGGATTCATATTTAATAATATTTATTAATATAATAATGGAATAAAAATTGTATTTATATATCTATCACGTATTTGCAAAATAATATTATATATTATTATAAGTTGATTGGTGGTTTATTGTTATATATATTTTTCCATTGGTTTGAAGATCTCAACTGAAACATGGAAAATCAATCAAATCAACTAGAATTGACCCAACCGAACAAACTAAAATATATTCTAAACGTAAATTATACAAAATGGAACTAACAAAAATTTCTCTCCCCAAGTTGATTCATCGCATCGATTTGATTGGTTTGATTGATTTGACTTATTTTGCAACATTTTTTTGCCCTTCCATCTCAATTTGCATCTCCACAATATGATATAAAAATAACAAGTGGCAACTTCGATTTTTTGTGATCTTCTTACATTTGGTAGAAAAATATGTTCATATGATTGTACTCTAATCCATGTTCCTAGGGAATGTATATTTTTTGAAATTTTACATGTCCGACATCTATGATTTGGAAATATAAATATCCAACATCCTTAAATAGTCACGATTGTTTTGTAGTTAAAATTTTAATACGGTTTTAGATTTGTTGTTTGGGTAGGATTTGTATTTTGAAATCTTAAAAAATTATATAATTGTTTAGAAAAAAGAATCTTACGAACATTTATGTAGTTTATATATTGATTTTAATGTCTTTATTAATTTATAGTTTATTTTGAATTTAAATATTATTTTATATACTAATTAGTTTATATTAATTTTAAGTTATCGAATTAAAAGAAAAAAAATTAGGGGAATAGATCTATCAACTAAATAAATAGAGATATTACATAATTATTTTTTAATCGAAGTTTATTATCAAAGTGAGCATAGTTCAATGGTAATTGATATAACAAACTTGCAATCGTGAGAATATTAAAAAAAAAAAGGAAAAATGAAAAATAAAGATAGTTGCTTTAAGAAAATTGGAAACAATAAATAAATTTATTAATTTAAGGAAAAATTTTTGGCTTTGATCTACCCGAGAAATATATTAAAAATAAAATTACCACGTTTTATCCTGACTCCTGAGACGTGTAGTCACCGACCTCCACGTGCCGCGTGCGTGCGCCACCTTGAACTTCGTCTCTTTTTCTCTCCGCCTTATATATACATATATATCGTCTTCTCTCTGCAATTTTCTTCCTTCTCTTTTCTCTATCCGCTAAGTTTCCTCTCCCACTTGTATGCTCTTAGAAACCGCCTTCCCCTCATCCGTACAGAGCACCGCCGCCGCCGTCGTCGTCTCCACCGGATCATGCGGAGCAGCACCGCCGTCACCAACGAATCCGCCGCCGCCGAGACCGGCGGTGGCTGTCCTGGTGAGATCATGTTGTTTGGTGTAAGAGTGGTGGTGGATTCCATGAGGAAGAGTGTGAGTTTGAACAATCTGTCGCAGTACGAGCAGCCTCATGAGGCCGCCAATGTAATCGCCAACGAGAACAAGAACGACGTCGTTTCCGTCAATAACAAAGACGATGTTGCCGCTGGATATGCCTCTGCAGATGATGCTGTTCCCAACGCCCGTGGGAACCGCGAACGTGAGCGCAAGCGAGGTTCGCTCGGCATCGGATCTCCGATAGCCTTCGATTTCTGTCTCTTTTGTTGTATCGCTTTAATTTTTACTGGCCTCTGTTTTTTTTTTTTTGTCTGATTCTTCTGATTTCTGTAGAGTTAATCTTTCGATCTATTTAATTGAGTTGGAGAGTCGCTATGTTTTATGATCGGAACGTACGGGGAGAAACTGGAGTTGGCCTTGTATGTTTATGCATCTCAGATTTTTGTATTTGTGTTTGACGAATTTGTTGCGTGTGGATGAATAATAGGTGTGCCGTGGACTGAGGAAGAGCACAAACTGTTTTTAATTGGATTACAAAGAGTGGGGAAGGGGGATTGGAGAGGAATTTCAAGGAATTTCGTCAAGACCCGCACCCCAACACAGGTCGCTAGCCACGCGCAGAAATACTTTCTTCGCCGGAGTAACCTAAATCGCCGTCGCCGTAGATCTAGTCTCTTCGATATCACGACGGACACGGTAACTTACGAATACTTGCTATTCAGTTAGTATGTGCCAATTGTTTGGTTGTTGAATCTGATTACTGGTATGATGAGTTCATCCCTTATCTTCGACTATCAAGATTAAGTTGATTGTTGATTAGAAGTCAACAAGGTGGCTGTTTAATTATCTAATTAAGTTGGCGATTGACGAAATCCATGACAAACTACTCTCTATGATGATGGATCTAAGTTTTTTTTCAGTCTTTTATTTTCTTAGAGGCGGACATTGACCTTTAAAAGACCAAATTTATCGATTGATTTCGCCATTTTTAGCTTCTGCTGGTTAATTGACCAATGAAAGACTTGACTTTTCTGTCTCATAATCTCTATTTTTCTCTCACCAACCCCAAAAAAGTTTGATTTTCACATTAACTCTGATTTTTCTTTTTCCTGTCCTGTTAGGTCACGGCTGAGCCAATGGTTGAAGAGCCGGTGCAGCATCAAGAAATTTCCTCTCAATCTCATTCCTTTACTCCATCAGCCCTGCCTGAAATTTCCCAGAACAATGTAATTCCAATGGTGCAAACTCTGCCACTTACAATTGGGCCAACACCATTAGCCACACCAACCAAGAATCTGATGGAAAAGTGTGGTCCTGGAGAAGTAAACACAGAAAATGATGGATCACTGAGGCTTGGCCTCACGGATTCCATCTTTTCCTCCAATCAAACTCCAAACTCAACTGATTTGAACTTAAATTCAAACTCAATAATGGAGCCATCAGCCTTATCTCTTCGCCTTTCCTTAACATCTGACCACAGGGAGGCCTCATCAAGGCACTCAACTTTCCAGGCCATGCCAAGTTTCAATAACGGCGAGGGAATCATAAGTGTTGCTTAACGATGATTCACAGATCTGGGGAAGTAAATTGAGAATTAGAGAGAATGGGGGGCCAGAGACGACAGAAGTTTATTAGGTGACTAAATCTGATCCTATCCTGTGCAGACCCGGAAAAGGGGTTGCCTTGCTTCACTTCATGTTTTTGATGGCATCTATGTAATCTAGATTCTTGATGATTTTCGCTGTTGTTGTCGGTAGGTGGTACTGGTACTGACTGAATAATGACACTATTCTGTGTGTGTGTGTGTTAGAAAAAATGACTGTATTTGATGGGTCTCGTCTGGTTGTGTTGTGGGTTTTGGTTATAGTTTGAAGGAAAGAATATCCAAGTTGGATAAATGGGTGGTGGTTTCCATGCCATGAATGTGAAAGGGGGATGAGGCAAAATTCCCCTGTTTCTCTATGTATGTAGCTGCCATTAATTTTTGTCAACGTTTGGAAGGAATCGATTTGATCCACATCCATATCCACAGTGATTGATGGCTGTCCTATGTCTCGAATCTATGATATTTTGGGGGTTTCAGGGCCTTGTATTCTATATCTGGTCTGCCTGGCTTCCCTTCATCTTATCTTACAAAACCCTCCTATGTAAAAATCTGTGCAATATAACTTTTTAAGTTTTGTCATTTTCGGATTTCTCCCCCCTTCTTTTTCTCCTTTAAAGTAATACATACTGAGAAGACAAAAAAATCAAAGAGAGTATTTTTTTTTTGTTTCTGTTTAATCCTTTTTAATGATAAAAAATAGAATTACATGGCTCGAACACTTTAGTATAGTTTGTTGTTGTACCTAAAATTTCTATACAAGTTCTTTTGAGACCTTAAATTTTATAATAATATTAAAAACAAAAAAACATGAAAAAACGTTATCAATTACTAACCTCTAGAGTGAGGGATATAGGAAATACCCCAACATTTTTTGAGTAATTTTCTGCTGTTTTAAAAGTCAATTGTATATCGTAATTACTACTGTTAAATGAAAGGTGATTTTGATGTCAACATCACGGTCAAACTCAATGTTTAATAATGATATATAAATGGCAAAAGTTATTTTAGTAATCAAAATTACTCTCGACCTTATAATTAAATTTAGATTTAGATTTAAATCACCTCAACTTAAAACACTAATTCTAAAATCAGTCTCATAATACCCCCAGTTGGATCATTACAGGAGAAGGAACAATATTTTTAATAAAAATGTTGAGTGATACACAGCTTTTCGTTTTTTAAATTAAATTAAATTAAATTTATTTGGGTTATGTCTATTATATTATATAATGAAATCCCTCAACTCATTGGTGCTTTTCCTTTTGCATGTGCCATGTTTATATTTTTGTACTTTAAAAAGCTTATCTTGTTCATTTCTTAACAGTTTTCAATTGTAGTTTTAATACATTATTTTATTTGTTTAAGTCTATTGAAAATCAAATCTAAATCTTTTGATAAAAGGGGAATCTACATACTTTTACTTCTGTCTGAGCTGCCGTGTTTATTTATTTTTTCATTAATTTTTGTTTATTTATTTTTTCATTAATTTTTGTTTCTAATCTCATGTTTCCTAGTTTTAATTATTGTTTTAAAAGCCGATCGACACGTCAACCTTTCAAGAGGGGAATGACTTTCCCCTGTCGATGACATGTTGCCAACACCTCGAAATGTGTTCTAGTTGTTCACCAAGGTTTAGAAGCGAAAGAATAATTTGCCTCATACTTACCCAGTCACCGGCTTTAACAACTTTCAAATCTATTTCTCATAATCTTTTTAATTTGCTTGCGTTTGTATTGAAAAATGTTAATGATTGAATTTATATATTCTAATTTTAATGCATATATCCTTAATTTCATAGTGTTCAATCTTAATATCACGTGTTAAAACTTTTCAACCAAATCTCTTAAACAGTGACAATATGATATCAAAATTCATTTTAATTAATAAGAAATTATCCTATAATAACAAAAAGTCAACTACTTTATATCATCCAATCCAGAATAACTTACCCTGCCAGGAAATTAATATGGTAAAAGATGAACCTGTTACAAAAATAAGATTATTCTGACAAGAGACCATCTAGATATTTGAATTCTTAAAACAACAGGCCCATTTATGACAACTTCTGAATCTTTTTTTGAATCTTAATCCATCATACTAACTATAATAAAGGTGTATTATATCATATAATTCCCATTATTGTTCACATATATATATATATGTGATCTTCCTGAAGAATGCAACAGATCCAAGTTTTCAAACTGGATGAATTCAAATTCTTACTATACCATGTAAAATAATAATGAGTGACCGACGAGAATGGTAAATAAACATTAATCAACAAATGTGAAAAGAAATTGAGTTCACATCCTTTTAGTTTTATCACAGGTAAGACAGAGAGAGAACCTGGAAAACTAGAACACACATTTGAACACAAACATTTGAAAGCATCTGAGAGATTGTAAGTCACTGAATTGTAAAATGAGCAATAATTTAATGGCAGTATAGGACTCATGTACAGTTGCATTTACCAGTATGATGAGAACATTCCCTGGCCATGATTCAGCAATCTATCCAGACGATGAAAGCCAAGGGTTAGGAGCAACATAAGTATATCCATGGAAGTGTCCACCGTCGGTTGGTGTTGGAGCTGGCGAGTCGTCTGGGGGCATTGTTGTCCAACAATGATCGAAATTCGCTGTGCAGTCATTTCCATTCACATCTGGCTTGAATTTTGGTTGCAGCTCTCTACATTCCAGTTTCTTCCAGTTGACTGGTCGAAACCATTTATGCTTTTTAATCTCGTCCCCTCCGTTGGGTCCACTCCCTAATCTTTTAGAAGGCTCCTTCTGTAACAGCTGTGAAGAACAACAATTCCCATTTTTGTTCATGATTGTTATAAGAAGGAAAGAGCTGAACTTGAAAGCAAAAGGAATGAGTGCAGAATAAAATTTGAGTTCTTAGCTTACCCCTCTTAGCAAAGAGTGAGCTTCAGTACTCAGGCATGGTGGAAGCTTCACTTTCTCTTTAATTATTCTTTCTTGAAGTTTCTTTCTATTAGCATGCGTGAATGGTGGCTGCAAATCGTGAAATAGCATAACGATAACAACATCAAATTGATAGAACTTAAACTTAGCAACCAAAAGAAGTTCAGTAACACATGCATTGGATTATAATAAATGAATCAAATAATAAAATAGCATGGAACTCCAGTCCCTCCACTGGATCCAGAGTCAATGAACTAGAAGAAACGCCTAACTAGTTTTACTGGTTCGTTGAAATTCCTATGATTCATGCGCTTGTCAACGTCATTTATCTGCTCTTAGGAGCACTCGCCATTCATGTACCTGGCCACTAAGCATCTCATACAAGAGAACTCCAACGCTCCACCAATCGGCATCTTTGTTGTGGCCTTTAGAAAGCAAGATTTCAGGAGCCATGTATTCAGTTGTTCCGCACAACGAATTTGACCGACTTGATTCCTCAATTTCCTTGGCCAGTCCAAAATCTGTAAGCACTACCTGTATAAACATTCAAGATTCAGGAATACAGGAAGAAAACTCATTAGTACGATTTATGAAGAAAGCCACTACAGGATATTTATCTTTTGGGTGAATAAACTTTGACATTACATGCCCATCAGCATCCATGAGAATATTCTCAGGCTTGAGATCCCGATGCACAATGCCGCAGCCGTGAAGATGCGAAACAGCCGATACGATCTCAGCAGCATAGACCCTTGCCTGATCCTCACTAATCAAAAGGACCCATGATCCAGATCAAATGGAGTTCGTAAAGTATCAAGATTAGAAGATAATACAAACTCTTTAAAACTGAGGTCAGACCGTACCTGAAGATCCCCTGACGGTACAGATGATAGAAGAGATGTCCCCCATTTATGAAATCAAGAATCAAATAGAGTTTTGATTTGGTCTGCAAATACAGGAACATAGTGAATCAAAGCATAACGCAAACAACATGCTAACCAAGAAAAACTACTCAGAAAATTTACATAGAGAAATGTGATTAGTTTAGCTTTAATTTCTTGCTTGATACAAGCCTGTCATTAATTAGTGTTCTTCTAATCTAACCGATCGAGGAGGAGCAAGGGGAGAAATGTTAGGACCTGGAAAGAGTAGCGGAGCTGAACAATGAAAGGATGCGCAACTTTGGTGAGAATATCTCTCTCAGCCTTCATATAGTCCACATGATTCTTCTTTATAATGGTGTCCTTCCTCATCACTTTCATAGCATAAATCCCATCATTATTGGGACCGTTTCCTTTAAGATCTCCTTTCTTCCTCACCAGAAAGACCTTCCCAAATGCCCCTTTTCCCACCACTCGAAGAATATCAAAATCCCCAACTCCAATCTTCCCCTGTACATTTTCTCCACCACCGTTCACACTCTCACCCACTCCCTTTTCCTCTTGAGCTCCATTGCTAGTTGAAATCTCTGAATCCTCTTCATCTTCCTCTTCATCGCTCTGAGAATCGATTCCTTGGAAAAAAGGAAGGGAAGAGGGGGGAGTCAAGCGGGGAGACGGACCCACAAATGAGTGAGATCTGTTGTGGATGACCTCGGGCTGTTCGTGGTGCTGTGGGTCCCCCGGAAAACTGGTAGATGATGATGGGGAGGGATTGGTGGGGCCAAACACGTCGGAGAAATCAAAGTCATGGATGGCGGCGGCGGCGGCGGTTGACGGAGAAGGGGAAGAAGAAGACGAGGGGATGGTCAGCTTCGCGAGATTAGCCGCGAGGAGGGAGTGCATGGTCTTATTACGAGCCGATGCGGACACCATTTTTGGTCGACAATCCGATCGACGGGAGGAGAATCGTGAAAGACGAACAAGATCGAGAAAATTTTCCGAGCCAGCCGTGAATTGCTTCTAGGCGGGCTGAGAACGTACGAATCACATCGTAAAAAAGGGAGAAGATCGCGAGCGATTGAGACCAAATCAGAGGCGGAGAAGAGCCAGAAAAAAGCCGCAGATGATAAGATAAAAGAAATTGAATTAGAGAGCGCGCGATTTGCAGCCGCAAAAGGGGAGAAGCTGAGACGGAATTCAATTGGAATTTGCGCTCAAACTCGAAGAACAGGAGGAGGAGAGATTAAATAGCAGCGAGAGAAGCGGGAAGGAATTGGATCTGTGGGGGTTTGATCTTTATTGACCATAAACTTCAAAAAGAGGAAGAAGAGTTGAATGTGGAGAATCCTGTTGAAAAGCTTGCGAATCGAACCCCTCGTTATCCAACAATCTGCTCTTCCCTCGTTTTCCCTTTGATTTTCTCTCTCATTTTCTCAGCAAACAAACACTAATTATACTTTATAAATTAACTATAATTACTGAACTTCAAACAATCACGTGCAATGCAGGGAGTTAAATATGACGTGGATGAATAAAAAATGTCGACGTTTCAGTTTTAAGAAAGACAAAAGTCAAAATCAAATTAAATTTATAAATATGGCTCGTTTTAGTAATGGATTTCATTTTATTTTATGAATTACAAAAATAACTATATCTTTGAGTAAATCATTATGTAATCTGTTGAATTTGGGTAAGTTTATCTACATTTTAAGAAAACAAGTATTTAACGGAGAATTAAATTATAAATTTGATCATTAGACTTTAAATTATGTCTAACTAGATACCATACTTTCAAAAAAATTCAATAAATTCTTTGTCTCACTTTAATTCTAAATTTTCTAACAAATTTAGAAACTTAGGCAGGTACTCAATGAATTTAACTTTCTTCGTTGATTGATTAGGAGTAGAGTTAACAACAAGGATTTGGAAGTTATTAAATCAAAATTAAGATTTATTAGAATCTTTTTAAAATATAGAAATTAAATAGACAATTCTTCTGATTTTATAGAACAAACTTATGATTTAATAACAAGATCCAGGGACGAAAAGAGGTAAATCTAAGAAACATTTGAATATGATTTGGAATAAGGAGTTGTTTTCAACAAATCAATAGTTGGGTGATCGGCTCAAGAAAAGAATTCCATTATAATGTTAATTAAAAATTTAAAACCTTACACATTGAAATTAGCAACAGTAACATAATCTTAAATCATCCATTTTCCTATTATCATTCCCACCCACAAAACGACCTAATGTAAAATGAACAAAAAAAAAAAAAAGAAAATAGTAGAGAAAAGAAAAGGAATGACAATTTTGAAAATTCAACAAGTTTTCAAGTGGAAACAATCCAATGGTACGTACAAGAAGAGAATTTAATGTAGAGTGTAGTTTGCTAAAGTAGTAATAATAATAATGTAACAGGAAAACAAGACCATATAGAAACAAAGTTTCCTTTTCTTTCATTGTAATAAATTACAACATGTGTCAAGCGATTTAAACCCCCCAAAAAAATGACATCCAAAGAGACAACATAAAAATTAAAAAAGAAAAAGAAAAAACCACTCCACCATCCCACAGCTCATCATCAATAAAACATATGACCACCACCAGTTTCTCATTTCACCCACCCCCATTAAAGAAGATATAAAAAATGAACATTCTCCTTAAAAATTGGAGACTGGTAATTGATACACCAAATGAAGAAGAAGAAGAAGAAGAAGAAGAAAAGAATAAAACCAACCGGAATTACACCGCAAAGCAACTATATGGCAGAGACAAGCCGAGGCCGTTTCAAAATGGCCCCCCCTCTCTCTTCGTAACATCCTCCAACCATTTTTCCTCTCCTATGATACAGGCAACAGATTCAGTTCAAGCGGCCTCAAAGCTCCTTGAACTATCTCCTGAACGTTTCTATTTCGTCGGCATACATCTGACAGCTCTTCTATCGGTACAGCAAGCGTGTTTATGTCGCACCCCGAGGCTGCATCTGATAGTGCTTTTAGAAATCTCGACCGCTCTTTTTCGGTTACGGCTGTTGATGGAATCAATGAGACACTTTCCTTCGCCCACTCCAATGCCTGCGCTCCGTATGCTCGAGTTAGCGCTAATAGCGTGTAAGTGACCTGGGAAAGTGGGATGGGATCATCATGTCATTCTCAACAGCCAATGGGCTAAACTGAGACTAATACGAGTAGAATTGTCGATTTAAACATGTCTGTAATGATCTTTGAGAGAACAATAAATACCGGTTCTAATCGAGAACTCGGCAGTGCCCCTGTCAAGGCTGCAACCAAAATTCGAAGGATAATGTGACCTCGAGGCATAACTATTGCATCCCTTCTCGATATATACTGTTCACTTTTACTTGAATTTGCAAGATCAAAAACATCAGCCAAGAAAGTCAATATTGAATTTGAGGCTTCCCTGCAGAGAAAAATAAGAGTCAATCAATAGAAATGTAATTAAGATTCTTTCTTTTTTTTTCTTTTTTCTTTTTTTTTAATTTTATGCAAACCCGTACTTTAAATCGAGAAGAGTGAGAGAATACAAAAAGGCATATAAAAGCGAGGGAACAAAGAACATAAGAGACGATCTACTAGCCATCTATCCTCCCAAAAGTAAGTATCATTCTCATCCCCCACCAAACAAGAAAAAAGGGAAGTCGAAAGAGATGGCTATCCATGGATTTTTGGGAGTGCCTTTAGAACTCCTACCGGACGCCCATGCAAAGGGATGAGGATCATACTTCCTCACTATGCCACAAAGAATGTAATTTAGATTCATGGAAATAAACAATGAACGGATGAGCACTTCATTACAGATTAGCATATTTTTTAAACAGAAGCCTTCCCAGTAACGACCTAAGCGACCGACAACGAGGATCTCCAAGAGAACAAGAGCTGGGAGATAAGTATACCTATGCTGTACCGTGATTCCAACCATTGAACAATCTATTAGTGCTGGAAATACTGAAGATGGAATAAATAATTGAGGGCAATAGCGTATGCATCTCGAAGCCAATAGAAAGCAGTCATCTGCAATATCTGGTCTGGCAGTAAATTCCTGCAAAACAAAAGCAGACAGCCAATTAGCAAGTCAAATACCACCAGAATTGAGGAAGGTTGATGTTAGGAATCAATATCAAGGGGTAATACGGTAATTAGCAATATGGTTAGTTTGATCTCATGCGAGCGCAAAAGGAGAGGGTCCAAGTACCTCGAATTACTTGAGAGTTTTATTTCCGAAGTTTGTGTTATCATGTTCCTATCAATAACATTAATAATATAGCTGCAGCCTACCTGAATATTTGTGAGAAGACGTGTCGTGTGCATGAATAATGCTTCAATCAAATTTTGGAGATAGCTTGCGCAAGAGGGTTCGGAACCAAAAATCTGCATCAAGGAAAATCAGCAGTTTAACCATACACTTAACACAAAAATGGAAAATTCATAGCGAAGTGAGACATAGGGCTCAAACCTTTATAACTTCACTGGATAGATAAAGGAAGCAAGGCTGATGATGCTGTTTATATAGACCTTGAATCTCTTCTAACATAGCTCCAATGGTGATTCCCATAAATCTACCGGAAGTTCTCACCTACGGGAAGTAAACTGGTCATATATTCAAAGGAACAGATTGTTCTATTTCACAAAACATACCACTATTATTTTATCACAAATATTTGACATCTTTGACCAATTTTTTTTTAAATCATCAATCTACAACAATTCCAGTATAGCATTGGTTCGAAGTCACTAGCTATGTTTAGCTATGATGAAGGTTTTTTTTTCCTATTACAACACATGCAGGGTGGGGATTTGAACCTCCAACCTTAAGGGGAGGAGAAGATGTCTCAACCGATGGCATGATGAAGAGTTAAGTAAGAACACCAAAAATAGATCTTTTTCAGTATTTCATTAGGGAGAGCAGCATGTTACAGTTATTCTTCGTAATCAATTATCTAAATGAAGGTAAAATGCAATATCAGACATCTTAAGTATTGGTCGATAGACCTGCTACACCCTTAGTAATGACAAATATTATCCAAATCTAGTGCATGCAGTCCGAGCCAAAACGAGCCAAGTCAGACCAAGTTACTCATTTCTAGTTTCACCCTTTCGGCCAAGTTTTTGAACCATGAATACATATAATAATAAGCCACCAAAAAAGAAGATCAGCGAACCTACAGCATATTTGCACGCTCGGCAAAGAGATTCCATTGTCCGCATGTCCCAAGCACGGCTAGAATCAAATAATTAATTATAATCAGTTGAAATTTGGAGTAGAACATAATAAAAAGTTAGTGCAATTAACGAATACTTACCTTGAACATTCTATGAAAGGTCGATTCCTTATTATTATTATAAAAATAAAAAAATAAAAAAAAATAAAAACTTACATGTCAAATATGGCTTTAAAAAGTGGCCAGAGCCTCTGTATTGCATCTGCCACAGCTTCCGGGTGATTTACATATCTAAAGTTGATTCCGTTTTCAAATTTAGAACATATCAAGAGGATTAGGAAGAAAAAGAGATACAAAGATATGGACATGTATCACACCTGAATATATATGCAAACCGGTCAATGTGGACTGTCAACTCATTCGAAGGTTTCTTATTCAATACTTCTGGGCCTTGATTGGCAATTTCCTGGTTATTAACACTGAAATTTGTTAAAATTTGACAGAAGGAAAGAGCTCATTGTTTGAAAGGGAAAAAAACCAACTTGCAGAGGAGTGACAACAGGCAAACACAATGCCTCTAGGGCTCTCTTGGCTTGATCGGGGACAAGTTCAGTGATAACCATGCTACGAAGATAAAAAAGGAACAGTCAACCTATATCCAAATGTAAAATCCTATCCAATCGACCATCTTCAAAATATTATGAAGACATGTACCTTAATGCTTCTACTAGATGCAGCGAGTCCTCAGCAGTCACCTTCAGACTACTTTCTCCATTAACCGTCATATTATATATATGGAAGAGACCATCCAAAAATCCACAAAGCTTTCTCCGGCAATCTACTTGTAACATAAATGAGTTAATAAAGTGGAACAGTGAGAATAAAACTTGAGACAGTAAAAATTCGGGCTCTAATTTCCATTTGGGGCTAGGCAAACCTTAAAGCATTTTTCGAAGCTAAAAACAACAAGAAATCATTAAAAGTGGTTATGACCGGCCCCCACCACCACCACCACATAGATGCGTAGTAAAAAGAATCCTTCAATCTCTGAATCATGTATTTAATGATATGGGAGTGGCAGCCACATTGAATAGTATTTCTAAAACCACTGCATGCCTTCAGGCGATTTCAAAATTCAAAATCTTCAATTAAATGTGCTGACTGCTGAAAGAAAGTAAAGCAGTCTAAATCAAGAATTTTCTTGACACACCTTGAGTAAATAAGCTAGTTTTACAAGGATTATTGGTATTTCAAACTTGTAACCAAACAGATCTAAGTTTACCTCACCTAGATGAATAAATAACTAAAAAGAAAAAAAATTTGAAAAGATATTTTGTACCAGCACAAATATGTCTAAATGCCAAAGCTGCAGCTGCTGCAGAATCTTCGGATGTGCCCATTCCACTCATGAGGATATCGATTACTGAAGGTAGTATTGATTGCCCACTTGACGATGCATCAAGCCACTTCGAGTATGCTCCAACAGTATAGCACACTGAAAAGATTTAACAAGGCACAAAAACCTATCTTGATTAACAAAGTTAAAAATAGGACGTACAAGTATATAAAATTGTCGAATGGACATCTGCTTTTCTTTTTCTTGTTCTTTTTTTTTTTTTATAGGATTGGACATCTGCTATGAAATTATAAAAATGTTGATATAAGTGGTTTGTAGGACTTGACCAAGGAGTCAAGAACAGTAGGTGGATGGACGATCAACTACAGTTACAGTGGCTAAACTGGAAACAAGAATATAGTAATAGTAATCCATTACACTATAAGCAACACGTTGTATCGTGTTACCTGTCTGAAGTAGTTGGGCTTGTTTAGGAAGTTTTGGAAGTAAACCCATGACCTGAGTAAAATATGGAAAGGCCAAGTGCGATTTGAGATTCAGAGACATAAAACAGAAAAAATAATAAATTACAAGAGAATAGACAAAACATATGAAAAATAAGAATTCAACAACGAGCAACTCTCTAGCAAGAACATTAGATCACATTCTCCATCACATGTTAGAGTATTTCTGATCCAGTCCGTCATTATAAAGGCAGGAATAGGTAGATCTTTTTCATTTCTTTAACGAAATTTAGTTCCTCGTTATAATAATAATAAAACAAATGGTGGTCTTCGGTGGACAAACTACACAAGTGTGAGAACTTTTTCCTCCCAAGAACAAACTACGTGAAGAACTCACAATGTAACAGAAGAGTGTAAAACTGCATATAATAATAAAATTGTCAATCATTGAAGAGGCACGGCATACTTGGAAGATATTTTACCTGAGGCATTATTTCGGCCTCACCAACTGAAACATAATTCGATATAGCTCGGATGCAAAACAAAGCAGCCTCTGCTGGACGCCATTCACTCTGTTCACTATTTCCACAGCTTGTAACAGCCTAAGATGATTTTTCGAAATGCATCAACCAAATGCACTAAATAAAAGTCTTTATGAATCATGGTTGCGAGTGATCCATTTGACAGGAAGTAGAAACAAAATTAATTAATATACAGGTGTATTTGCTTTCTAGGACTTGTATAGAGTTATTCGCAAATTCTTTTCTTGCTTACAACAACACACTTTCAGTTCAAAATACCTACTAATAGAACTACCATAGGCAGCCAAAGCTACAAAGTATAAGCCATACATAAAGAGAAATTTGGAAGATGGAACTCAAAAGGAGAAAAAAAATAAAACAGTCCAAAAAATAAAAATTTCCTAAACAATTCTTTTACATGTGCACGTGTAATTTATTAAGCTGCAGAATAATTAATGAGATTGCAAGAAAAACACACCTCCACAAGCCTCACGTAAAGAATTTTCAGAGTCATATCACCTCCTAAAACCAATGCTGCATCAATTAACACATCCGCAACAGCTGGATATAATACAAATATTTCATTTTTTTCAGTAACCACTTCACTGAATTATACATGGAAAATGAACACTGGGAAATTGGGAAATTTTCATTTTGTTCATTATATTGCTAAGTATCTAGCATTCTATATTAATTGGGAATTCCATAAATGTCATTAGATATAATCAAAAAAATAATCTTGTATAACCGCAATATAACAATATCAGATAAAAGAAACTACAACTCAATAACAGAAACTTTATCTAAAAGAAACTAGTAATATTTGATCGATCATATTCAACAAACAAAGCAAGTCACTACCATATCTAGTCTGCTTGAATTCCTTGAGGTCCTCATAAGAAAGGTCTTGATAGTCATTAGGATATTGAACTCTGAAACTAACCTGTGAACACAATTTTTCTGGAGAATCAAGACCAAAATTTATGTACACAGATATGTCATTCACTCAGAATAAATCCAAAAAGCATGTACAGCAGTAAATTCTATTTTCCTAGCCAACAATAACTATCGGATAAAAGGAGGTTCAGGCAGCAACCTTTTGGGGCAAATATTTGAGTAATGACAATCGTTCATGAACAAATGATGGTCTTATAGCATACTATAATGAAGGTGAATATCAAAGCATCCACTAAAATACTACACGTAGTTTTCACTTTAAATTCTGAATTATTTGGGTCAATAATCCAGAAAGTGGAAAACTTACCAAAGATACAAGCGACTCATAAACTGGACAAAATATTTGCAACCTCCTTTTCCTCTCAGCTTCAATGGAAGTATCATTTCCAAAAGAAATATATGCATCCCTGGGATATTATAATTACTGTAACTAAAATGAACTTTTAACAAAATATGGTTGAAATGTTTATTGTCTAGAAGATCATAGTTGATGTGATAGAGTCCAGAATAAATAACCTTTTGGTCAAGTTCAACTGAAGGCTATGCCAAAAATTAAAGGTCATGGAGGCAATATCATATTCAGGGTGTGAAGAAACTTCTAGCAGGGCATGTACTATTAACATAGATTCATCAGAACCTATAAAGTAGAGCAAAAAAGAAACAAAGAAAGAGCATCAGGAACATAATATTATGAATGTTTTAGAACACCAATGAGCCCTGAACTAGTACTAGGAAATAGAATTTATTACCAGTAGCAATCAATTCAACATATGAATCGCCCATGTCAGCAAATAATCGAGCAACGGCCTTCACATCTTCTTCATCCTGAATGCAGAAATTAAAATAGGAGCAAGGTGAATTAACAGTAGTCGTGAGTAAACTCCACCAACTAGCAGCTATATCTAGGTATGGACATGGTGTCTACCTGAATAGATATAAAGCCAACAAAACCATTGACCCCATACAAGTATAAAAATTTCCACAATTTTTAGGAATGAGGGAGAGAAGAAATGCAGGAAATAAGCGTCAAATTTCACTTCAAAACAAAGAAGTGGAGAAGGAAATGAGAAAAGCATTTGTGGAATATACAAAGAAAAGGCAGATCTTATATACTGCAATCAGCCCCTGAACCAGAAAACTGGCTTCTCCCACACAAAAAATAGAGAAACAAAAGATGGAGAAATCTGTGATGGCAGTACCTTGGAAGAATCTCTAAGTTGTGCCTTCAAATTCATAACTTGAGGGACAATTACTTGAATTAAGGGCATGTGCACTGGGAGACCACTTGAGCTTCCAGCTGCCGAATAGTGTATCAATTCAGAAATAACTGCACAGAGGAAACCAAAGAAAAATTATTATGATTATTTTTCTAAGAACTAAAGAGAAGTCATTGAGAACACATGCAAAAATATCACAATTAACCCCGGGGAGTGGGATTCCAAATGAATAAACACGTAGAACATATGCAAATAGTCTAAATAATTAAATGGAAAGAGATAAAATATCACAACAACACTAGCCAACACAGGGGAAATGTGCTATTAGCAGATAGAGAAAAGTCTAGTTAAATATCATTAATGGGCAAAATGGTGAACACTTCTCTCTGAAAAAGTTCTCTTTTTGCATGGACGTTACTCATTAATGAAATTTTTAGAAATGCAATAATAGATATAAAAGGATGAATCAATGATAAAAAGAAAGACCATAGGAAATTGTATCCTACACTAAGATAGATTTGGCATGTAATCAAACAAAAAGCCAATTGAACGCCCCAAACTTCCAGCACAACATCTCAAGTGCGATGCAAAAGCCAAAAGGTAGGGGATGCATGACTTAACGTAAATGAGCAGCTCAGAATAAGGTAGTAGTTTTCACCCACACCTGCCAAAGTGACTAGTGCGCGACAATAATCCTATATATGGCCTATATAAATTTGCCAATACAAAGCTGAGCCAGCACCCTCCGTAGACTTTCCTCCTTTCATGTTCATAAAAAGGAGTTATTTTTGTAAATTCCACTCTGTTGTAGGCTTGTAGCCATTGAACTTAGCTTTAGTTTGTATCTAATAGATCTCAGTCGTAAAACTAAAAACAACTTGACAGCTAATCCTCTACAATTTAAGCATGTATCCAATATGATGGAGATAAACAACACATCAACTTTTCAGAAAAGGACCCCCCCCCCCCCCCCCAAAAAAAAAAAGAATGATATCGACCATATACTCCACAAACAATATATTTGACGACTTGATTGGTACAACAAAGTTTGTTCAGGAACAAGAAAAGCAAATTTGAGACATTCAAGATATCAATAACATTTACAACACCAAGCAACTAGAAAATTGGGCACTTTCAGAAGCAATACCATTTACAGATGCCTCCGAGACAAGCTCGGAATTTAAACTCGCTAGAGCTGTGAGTACTAAAGGATGTGCCGCAAGCACAGACCCTGGGATCCTGAAACCAGAAGCAGTTCAACTAAGGAATTAGATTGTAATGCTTGACTTCTTTCCCCAAATACCAACAAAGAAGCTGATTCTGAAATTTGAATGACAATAACAAACAGTAACTTTAAAATTTTTTTTTTTTATTTTTATTGGAAGTGAACAAATTGTAGTATAAGAAAGAGAACAATACAAAGGGATGGTGAAAGAGACAAGGAACTTCCAAAACCAAGGCTAAATATATATAAACTAAAATAGAACTTAAAAAATAACTAACTCCCATTTGAAGTCTTTAAAATGTCTTCCATTCCTTTCAGTCAAAATTTACTAGAAAAGGACGAGCACTATATGCTAAACCCCAATAATACCTAAGGAAGCGCAAAGTCTTCTATGAAGTTAACTTGTTAGAATCCAGTGCATCTAGGACAAAAGTATTGGTATTGATTGAACTATCTTCAATCTCTTTAGTTACTTCTGATCATAATAATAATAATTATTATTTAAAAAAAATAATAGGCTGTTTAGGGAGATGGAGAAATCTGTTGATTATGTTTGGGATCTCATTAGATTTAATACTTCTTTATGGGGCTCTGTTTCTAAGGCCTTTTGTAATTATCCGTTAGGTCTCATTCTTTTGGTTTGGAGTCCGTTTTTGTAAGGGTCTCCTCTCAGGATTGGTTTTTTGTAGACCCCTTTGGTTTCTTTTGTTTCTCTTTTCATTCTTCTCAATGAAAGTACCATTTCTTTAAAAAAATAAAACTAAAAAAAAAAACTGCTTAGTTACAAACACGTAAAGAGATACATTAAATTGCAAGTGTCCAAGCCTCTTCCCAAAGCCTCTTCCCAAGGCCTCTTAGTACTTCTCAAGCAAAGTGAACCATGGAATTGCTTCAACTACATTAGTCCAAAAAATTGAGGCTTTCTTAGAATTTCTTATAGAGCATGTCAGTGCACCAAAGATTGTTGTTAATATCCCAACAATTTTCAAACAAAGCTTCTTCATAGCTACAAGATACAAGAGATAATTGAGTGTCTATCGCCTAACATAATTCCAGAAGCTAAATCTATTGACTAAACTCACTTTAAAAGTGGTATTTCTTTTCATAAAATCACTACGCCACATAATTTGTTTCCAAGGGCCTTTAGTGCTACTTTTATATTTAATTTTAGAGAACAAACCATCAAATTGACCAATGTACTTAATTCCACAAAGAATTTCCTTCCAATGGCACTCTCCATGACCACTTAAGCAATAAGGCTTTGTTTCTTTTTGCTATGTTCTTTAAACATGGATCACCACTAGGTCATTCTAGATTATTTCTTTTCAACTTCATACAATTCTGTAATCAATATTTGAGCAGTAATGAGATCCCTAACCCAATTCCATGTGCAATCCTAGAATCAAAGCGTCAAGCCTCAAAAAGAAACAAGCTTTTAATTGATAATATGAAAAGGAAGAAAATGTTCAAGGATACAACTCACAAAGGGAACGAAAAAAGATAGGAGAAAAAAACACCCAACAAAGAACCACAATGAAAAAGATACAAAAGAATAGAACAAAATGCCAAAACCACACACTACAAACTGCAAAAGCAACTCCACTAAACCTAAAGCCAATGCGTCAAGCCTCTGTGATACGTTTCCACTCTTCTTTATGATACAAGAAACTGGTCTAAAATATACCCACGTCATACTTCAAATTCACATACCCATGTGTACATCAGCACCATACACACATTTTAAAAAGTGAACTTCATTCCTAACTATCTTTTGTGCTATCTAATATACTATCTAAAATATTGTGTAGAAACAGTGACATGAAGAACAGGCATACCCATGCTTTAATCGAAGCCAAGAAGCAAATGCCTCGAGCACCTGAAATATCCATAAAACCCAAGCAAATAAAAATCGAGCAACTTCTGTTTATGAGTAGGAAGACACGATGACCAAACTTCAGATATAGAACGCGATTTTTATGATTAAAAAATCCCACCTGCTCCTTCAGCTCATTAATATTCAAACAAGCTGTCAAGATACTAAGAGCAACTTCCATTTGGGATGTGAGTTCCTTTTCAAATTGGCGGCGTCTATCAGGGCGAGCTGCGATCTTGTAATTGTATACTTCCTGATTGTGGGGTGCCGAAGAAACATGGAAACAAGCCACGAAACAAAAACTAACTGACCATTTTGGGAATTATGAAATACACACATAAAAGTGCCTAAAAACCCTTCAAAACTTTAATGCTTTTTCAGATAAATAAATTAGATATTCCAGCTAACGCTCTATTTGCTGAAATTTTCTCACAACATTCTAGCATACAAACCTTCTGTGTCATGGTAATCAAATATCCAAGGCCATTGATCATTAAAAATTTAAGGTTTTAATCCACCATCCCCTCTATGAAATTGATACCCTTTTATACTATTTATACATGATATCTAATACAAGAAAATTTTGATACAACCAAAGGTTCAGGCTTTTCATTGAGTTCGCTTGAGTTTCTCAATACATGTTATTGCTTGCCCCGATTATATAGTTATGTAATAATCCAGAGCAAGTTGTATACCTTAGAGGAAAATTCAATACAAATATGTTGAAATTTTCAAACCACAAAAATTGAAGATGTATTTTCCTGAAGAGGAAAATCGATCCAGTATAACTGTGAATTTGCCTTTGAGGAAAGGTTTTTAGTTGCTATTGTTTCATCTAAGATCTTCTTCCCTTTATTAAATTACCCGTCATTGCAGTCAAGAAATTTTCAGACACCTGAAGTTTTCAGACATCTTTTCAATAAAGAATAGACAAACCATAACAAAGATGTACAGTTCCATAAACCAGAATAAAGTATTTTCTTGCACTCATTGTGAATGTGAATCCAGCATTAAATACAGTTAATGCGCATTCAACTTTCATGAAAACGATATAAATTTTCAACGTTAGTCATTTTGAGGATAACATTTAGTAGTACTTCTTCCAGATATAAGGAAAACATAACAAATTTGTACCTCCGGCAAAACTGTCAATAGCTCCAAAAATCCCGGTACATACTCTGGATGTGAGTTCATCTCATTCCTGAGCCAATTGACAATACCACCTTCACCCCAATCGTCAGCAGGAACGTGTACAGCTAATGCAGCCACAGCTATGCTAATCTACAAAACCAAAATTTAACATGAATCTTTCCTTCCAATCAGGAAAAAGAATCATTCAATAATCTTGTGAACTTTCAGAAAGAAAATACCTGAGTTCGGACTTTAGGTGGGCCCTTATGAAATTTTCTTAATAAATTCTGCACATAAGATTAATAAACCACAAATATAATAGATCAGATTACACGTTTTAAACAAACCCCCAATAGAAAACTAAAATCCTGCTTCACCTTTAGCACAAAAAAGTTATTATTTTATGCAGACCCACACCAAACAAAATATATATTACATCACTTTGTTATTTCATAAAAAACAAATTTGTATTGGATTGCAGAAGTAAAAGGATAAGGAATCCTCCCAAATACATGTCAAAGGATTACAAGAACGCCCTAAGAAGAAATCATACAAATAATATTGTTCCAAATTCCCAAAAAATTCCTATTTATTTTTGGGAACGCTTCCATTTTTCTCAAGCCAAAACGATTATCAAGATCAATATTGGCTTGATTGCAGCATACACCTATTTGAGATTGTAATGATAAGCGGGTTTTTCTCCATGTGTATACAATTATTGGTACTGACTTTCCTGCGCATCACTTCAACTATTTTAAGCACATGGGCCATCCAAATAACATAAATACATGCCAAAATGAGTTCTTTCAAGAGAGAAAAATGCCAATTTATAAGAGAAATGACCACATAAATCAGCAGTGCCCAACTTCGTTCCTTTACAATTACCACTAACATGCACTATAATTCAAAATTTGAGAAACAGTCACGTAATGGTGAGGGACTTAATAAATTTGCATCGAGTTGTGGCAATTAGCAGGTATAAGACAAGCAACATGCAAGCTCCAGCAGTTGCAAATCAAGCAGAAGTATTGTAGACAATAGTTTCATAACAGGAAAGAGTCGATGACTAAATATAGTTTTGGCATAAATTATAAGATGAATCATCAAAATTCAAGCCAGCTTTATCCCTCAAAGTTGCAAAATTAATTGTGCTATTATAAATTTGTGTAATTTCAAAAGATTGATCAGATTTGCACCAAGAGTTAAAAACTCCAAATCTAACAGAAAGCAAAGCCACATCTTGAAATAGAAAAAAACAGCCAACTATTACCAGGTTGAAAAACATTGTGGTACTGCACCATATCTTTTCACAAATATAATACTGCTGATTAAAAGCTTGGCTACTTAAAACGAGATTCTTACATTTAATGAGTCGCGTAAGGGCCTAAAGGCTTCAGAAGGCAGTTCTTCAAAATCTCTCTGTACCTGGATTAGATTAACTAGAACTCAAAGAGCAATCAACCATGATATGCAAAAAAAGAACTTTATTTCATTACTAAGGAACCCATACATAGATAACTTCAGATAACCAATATTAATAATTAAAAATGACAAATTGAAGAAAGATACCTTGCTTCTAAGTGTTTGAGAGCAAAAGATCAAAGTTTCTAAATTGCTTGTGGGTTCATGAAGCAAATTATCAGCAACCTGAAAGAATAAAGACAGTTAACTTTCATAAATACAGACATTAATAGTATTCAAATAGACAGAACTTCAGTACGAGGACCAGGGCATATTCAGGTGAATATTAGATTGAATCTAACCAGATCAAAATTTGAAGAAATAGTCGGATATCATAAATTTGAAAGAATTAGAGGAGACGAAAAATGAATATTCCATGTCTGTCAAAGATGATTCCATGAAAATGCTGAAATTCAAGCAGAAGTATCTTTTGCTTTCAACAGTGATAGCTTCCAAGCACACCTTCTTTAATATCTTTAAAATCATGTGCAAATCTCACCATCAAGATATGTTCTTTACCAGTAAGTGCTAATGGATCTACACTTGAAGCCATACCCAAATCCAATATAAGTTATTTCTGGAAATTGGTCTCACGATGCAGTTATGAAACCTAATGAAGCGAACAGCAATTGAAGTCTTTCCTATCTCTGCCATCAATAATGTAAGCAGAGACAATAAAGTAAACTGGATGCTTGGAAAATATAATTGCAATAGATGTGCTTGTTGCATGTGCTCTAGAAAATTGAGATTGTAGCGTCCCCAATGGCGTACGTTAGTCCTAAAACATCGTGCCAATCAATTCCTTCTACAGCTCTTTTTCCGTCTTCAAGCGTATTCAGGAATCGATCAAAATCAGAATGTGGAACTTCCACTAAAAGTGACAGGAGGAGGGATGGAAAAAAGGGAATTGCATTCTTAAATTTGATGTTGCAATTATTTTCCAACATTCTCCCACAACCAAGTAGAGTAGAAGAGAATACGCAAAGAAGAGAACTTGGATGGTGAATGATTAACAGTAGAAATTGGTAAAGAATCCCTTAAACAGAATTCACTCTTTGACGCGTATGAAGCATCCTACGGTAAGTAGAACTCTCCACACTCAGCTAGTTAATCAGAATTGAGGAAAATAAGGACAAAAGAACACAGAAGCAATCACCAAAGTCGCAAATCAAAGTCCCCAGCCACCCACAGCTGGAAATGAGTGGGAGATTATGATTGCTGAGTTTCGGAAGTGAAATCCATTGGCGAAGAAGCGAGGAAGTGATTGAAAGCAATACCTGCCAGGCATCGAGAGTTCGCTGGAAGTCTTGGAGCCAGCGATCGGCCTGCATACGAAAGGCATCGTCAGGGTGATGGTAGAGTGCGTTTAGGGCTTCTTTCACTGTGTTCTGGAGCTCCATGCTTGACTCAGAAGGAAGTCGGAACCGCAGCTCGTGCTCTTCAAAGACTTTGCCAATTTATCTGACTTCTCTTCTCTCTTTGTTTTTGTTTCTCTTTCCTTTTCTTCTCTTCCCTGTGCTTGTTTTTGACACAGAGGCTTCGATTTTTGGCGCCCCCCCCCCCCCCCCCCCCCCCCCTGTGGAGAGAGGATGGATTGGGTACCTGCGCAGGGCCCTCCCGGTTCGATCACCCTCCGGGTTGAAGGCACAATCTCAGCCGTCTGATCTGCCCCTTTGACTTTCGTCAACGCCTCCACCAAACGAATTCCGTAGCCGATCTCAGCCACGTGGCATCTGACTGGATGAGTTCGTGCGTCCGGACCCACCGCCTCCGACTTTGATATTGAAATCTCTTCGTATCAAAATTTCCCCTTTCAACTTATTTACTGTGCAGTTTTAATTTTTGAACCCAAAGAAAAAACTCTTTTTTCTTTTTCTTTTTCTTTTTCTTTTTTCTTTTCTTGAAAAGGGAGAAATTTTTCCTTCTCTTTTTTCCTCCCAAACGCACTCCAATTATAATCTCACAAATAATTATATTTATATTATATAGTGCTGCTTGCTTGATGAATGATAATTATTTTCTATAGTTTCTATCACTGTTGTATTTTCCATAGTCTTTTAATTTTGAATATTAGACGTTTAAATTATGGCAAAAATACAAAATTTACGAGGTAGGTAGTTTCGGAATTTAAATATAAATTGTAAATATTGGCATGGCTCCATAGTTGATGCATTTTTTTTAGATGCGAGGTTCAAATACTCTTCTCATATTTGTTCTGTTAATGACAAATAAAATATATATATTTAACAATTATATGATCGTGTAATAGAATGTGTTGGTAGATTTGATTAATGGATTTGTGAAAAATTCATTTGTTTTTATTTATTATTATATTGTGATAATGTAATTGGTATTTATTATTATATTGCGATAATGTAATTGGTTGAGTATATAGTGATTCATTATTGATGGAAGAATTTGTGTGAAATACTATAATTAATTCTATAGTACCTCATTATTCATAAAATGATATGTTGCTATAGCATATCATTTATCATCTACTTACATTAAGTATGAGATATGTAATTTGAAATTATCATTATAATAATAAAAAAAAAGATTATCTATAGTATGTTTTGCATTATAGTTCATATATCTCATTATATATATTTATTGTTTTGTTTTAGCTTTCTTTCATTCATAAACTAATTTTCAAATTTCTCATTGATAATAAAATTGCTATTCTTAAATAATTTGCTATCACAATTTATACCTTTCCTATTTTCCATAATTATAGGCTTTCACGTGGCTGATTAGTACAGAAGACAGTAACTGCATGTGATCCAGGTGGTTGTATCTTCTTTATTTTAAAGTTTGTTTTTATTGTAATTTGTTTTTGTCTGTTTTGTCTGCCTTTGACCACCTAAGTTGAGATTGGTTAGAAAAAAAAAGGAAAAAAAAATATACAAAAAAATATTCAATGAAATTCAATAGTGGTTTCACTTTCACATATTATTTTCAAGATATGATTTACTTTTATATTTGTCTATTTTAATAGCCGGTAATAAAAAATATATGCCCTATAAAATGTATTTTGTTATATATATATATATATATATATATATATATATATTTTTTTTTTTTTGAAACCAGAAACATAACCAAAACACAAACATAAGTGAGATTGAAGTTTTCAAGCTTGGGTCGACCACAAGTAATGTTTAAGTATGTGTGAGATTAGATACCTTTCAAATAATACAACTTATAAATGTGGGGACGTCTACCTTCCAATCCAAGTACTGAATTTGAGTACGAGGATATTATATTTTATTGTTAATTAAAGTGTGGTAATATATTATAATATAATAATCAATTAATTGGGTAAGTAACAATTAAGAGGTAGTATTTTGGATGTTTATGAATATATTAGTTAATCAATTTACGTAACTATATACGTAGATACATTTATATAGTTAACTTATTATAAGATTAGGAACTGCAACATCTTTTTGCCTCTCTTTCATCTTTCGATGAAAGAAAGAATAATCTTGTATCTCAAATGATTGGGTATAAAGGGGACGTAGTTGGTTAATTAGGTTAAAAGCGTGAAAGTTATAAAAAAACAAATATAATTCCCTTGGAACCCATTCAACTCGAGTGAAGACAAAGGATAATGAAATTTTATGATTAAGGACAAAGTCTAAAAATATAACAAGTACTACTCTAAGCTATATACAAGTCTCATGATGTAGGAGGGGGACTTTTTAAAAAATTAAGGACGCGGGTGATTAAGCTAAGATCAGCCTATATGTGAAGCTTCTATATCTTATTTATAGCCTTGTATTTTTTTTTTGAGATAGCGGAGATGAAATTTCTCTCAGAGAAAAAAAAATTATACTTAAACTCATCCAATCAATATTATGATTCGAAAATCCTATGCCTATGCACACTATTCTCATTTACTATGATTGCATATGTTTGTTGTTTAGTTTCAGTTTTATTTCCTACGCAAATCCATCTTCAAATTGCTCATTAATAATAGGATGAATATTCTCTGCTCTCCCAAAAAAGAAAAATAAATAAAATAATGATAATAATAGAATGAATATTTAAGCATTGTATATGGAATTAAATACCGTTCAAGTAATAAAATTTTTCAAATTAGGAATTTAAACTTGAGGATATTAAATATTGGTAGAATATTTTAATAAAGTTCATTTATTTATTAGTAATATTTTAGCTAAGAAAAGTAAGGCTAGCTATTATGATATGATATATACAGTTTACTCTTTCATATTTTTTTATTTATGAATTGTTCACGTCGCTAATCAATATAGTTATGGAAGACAGTGATCTGCATGTAATCCAATTTGCTATATCTCTCTTATTCGAATGAAAGTTTGTTAGTTTTTTTTCCCTCCTCAAATTGGTATATATATATGTCTCACCTATCAAATAAAGCAATGTGTGTTGATTTATAAATCAAAGCTAAAGGAAAAATATTATTTTTGTATTTTATTTTTATTTTGACAAAGGTACAACTTTAACAATGTATTTAATATTATATTATTAAAAAAAGAAAAGAAAAGTTTCTTTAACAGCTAACATTTATGAATGATTATCTGCAAAAAGAAATTAAAACGATGAATGATAATTATCTTCTGTAGTTTCTATCTTTTTTCCATAGTTTTTTTAAGACTTTAAGTCTAGTACTAGATGTCTAAATTGTGGCAAAAAATTTAAATATAATAGGTCATTGGAAAAGTTTAAATATTATATACTTTTAAACTTTAAAGTTTAAAGTTTAAATATAATAAGTTTAAAGTTTAAATACAAAGAAAACAAAATGTTTATTTAACATTTACTTAGCAACCTGTACAAAATAAATTAAAGTTTATACAATCTGACTAATAAAGAAATAGGCTGGAAAATAAATTTTATTTTTTTATTTGAAAATGAAAAGTATAGCTCAAACACAGCTTAAAACAACTTATCAGGTATAGTTAAAAGTCATGAGTGAAATTACGGGAAATAAAGTGAAATTTGTTGTGATTAAATTAGGTTTTTTTATAATAAAATTAGGTATTTGATATAATCCTCAAAAGAATTTAGGCATTTGGCAGAATCTTTTGAATACATTTTATTTACTTAAATTAAAGTACGACTCCTAATAACTTGTAGTTAATCTTTCAGTTTTTAATTTACGAATCTTTCACGTGGCTCAATCACTTATAATTACTCTTTTTGTTTTTAATTTATGAATCTTCAACGATGATTGATCAAAATAGTTACGAGGAAGACAGTATTCTACATGTAGTCCAGGTGGTTGTATCTCTTTCGATGTTTAATTATTATTGTTATTTTGTTTTTTCAATATCTTTAAAAGAGTGTCTGCACCACTCACCTCAAGTTGACAAACCTCTCTCTCTATATATATATATATTAATCAAGGTAATGCATGGAAATCAACCGTGGTGTTCACGTAACATTTTCGAGATATTTTTATTTTGGTGAAGGTTGCTACTTACAGAAAAAGAAAGGAAAATGTTTAAGGTATGCGTGGAATTTAGCTCGAGGGTATTGGGTGTTTGACATGATCTTTTGAAGATATTTAATTTACTTAAATTAAAATAGCTATTTGCTAATATCCTATGTAATCTTCTACGTATCTGATTAATACAGTTATGGAAGAAAATGAAATCTAAATGTAACCAAATGGTTGTCTATGCCTTATTTTAATGAAAGTTTGTTAATTTGTTAAGGAAAATGTTTAGAGTTTGTTAATTTTAAAAAAACCTCCCATCCATGGGGGTACACGCACGACTAACAAGGTTTATTTTTATTTTTGTTGACATAAAACAAGGTTTATTTAACATTCTACTTAAAAGAAAAGAAAATAAAAGAAAATGTTTATTTAACATTTATTCAGCAATCAGTACAAAATTCAAAATTTTGCAATCTCTGTGATTTTGGAACTGAAGGGTCCAACTCGTGGCGTTGGAAGCACGTTCTGTGTTGATTTGTTTGAGACAATTTGGATTTGATGATAAAATATCGGCTCATCCAAGGAAAGGATACAAATTCACGGGTTCATGGATTTCAATATTCGACCACTGCCAGTAGATCAAGGAACCAGCGAAGTCCAGCCGAAGTGCACGTGGGTCGGAGCCCAAGCGCCACAAGGTTGCCGATTTCCGAAGCCCCAATGCTCCGAAACTATAAACTACGAATGCCCATTGCAGCCAATTCACTGTTCACTCAACAACCACTTCATCAATTCTCGTCTCGCTCCTCTGGGTCCCCGAAAATGGCGAGTAACGAGAGCAGCAAACCAGAAAATGAAGATCAATTGAAGGCCATATTCGAGCAGAAACGGACCCTTCGATCCAGCGTTCGAAAAGCCCTCAGAGCCATGGATCCCTCCCTCAGATCCCAGGAAGGTACCAATTGCTTGCTTATCTTCGTCCATTAACTTTGCTCCGATGGAAATGTCAGTTCGAGTAACATCGTTTTGATATGATTCTGAATCAATGTTTCCCCTCTTTCATTGGCCTTTCTACTTGTTTCTTAGACAATGCGATTCAGAATATTATTTTGGAAGCTCCGTGGTTTAAATCTAGTCAGAGATTGTGTGCTTATGTTAGTTGCAGTGCCTTGAGAGAAGTTGATACGTCGAGACTGTTATCAGAGATTCTGCAACACCAACCAAAAGGTGTGTTCTTATTAGCACTTATTACATATAAGATATCTGAAATTCCAAGGGATCCATTGGGAAACTTGACGCAATCAAATTAGTAAGACTCAACAAAAGATTTTATGTTTAAAAGTTTACATTGAATAAGAAATACACACATGATAAGTATTTCAGTGAAGTTCTTTAGTTAAATTTAACTAATTAATGTGATAAAATACGAGTGATTGATTGATGTATTGGTTCCGGATGCAGAATACATATGTGGAAGTGTTGTTACTTGTGATGCTAGCAACTTCTATTTTCTCTTTTGAACAAGAAACTGGTAGTTATTGATTCTGTCATGCTTCTAGCTGAGCTTTGTTAATGTTGACATTTTGCCTTTTTTTTAAAATTTTTTTTATCTGAAGATGGTTATTCGAAGAAGATTTATGTCCCACGTGTGGAGGACAAGAACAGTCACATGCGGATGTTCAATATTTCACGTATGGATGATCTTATTGCAAACTCAATGAATATCTTAGAACCAGCTCCAGTGGACGGTGATGGAAATGAACGTGAAGATGGTAACTAGACACTCTACCCCTCGTTTCGCTCTCTCTCTCTCTCTCCCTCTCTCTCGTCTTTCATTTTCTATCAGTCCCCAGCTTAAAGAACATGCTTGTGATTTTTATGATTAATGTACAATCTACTCTATATTGCATTGGGAAAGTGATATGCACTTGACTTATATAGCACTAGCATAGAGATAGCTTCTTAAAATATAACCATTTATATTCATAACATCACTGATATATATTCTTTCATGCTTAAAAAGGAATAGTTTTTCATTAAAGAAAGAACATTACTGATATACTATCTTTTTTGGTTTGGTCTCCCCTAATGCAATTGGATGGCTTTGCAAATAACTCCAGATCATTGTCTTCTTACCACTTGGGACCAGAAATATTTTCTGTTTATCACCAGCAAAAAGCCTGGTTATTCTTTATTGTCTTCGATGGTGTCAATAGATCTATTAATGTCCAATGTGAGCCTGTTTAAAAAAGAAAAAAAAAATTCATTGTGAGCCAAAACTTAACTATCCGCGATTTGTATGTTTGATAGATTCCATAGAATCATTGCCCTCTGAATACTTGTCTTTAGTGCTTTTCTGTATTTTCTTCGAGCTTAAAGACGGGTCATGGAACTGTTATTTCATTCTTCTAATGTTTTTTGAAACCCAGAAGTCTTTAACTTATTTTGTTGAACTCCTTTTATAGCCTTGTTAAGTTTTCCTGGAAGACTCATTCTACTGATATCATATAAACCACGGCTGTTTAAGCTTAGAAATAATTGGTCTAACATAGTTGTTTATGATAGAAATGAAGAGCACAAATAAGGAAGGTGTTCAGCATACCTCGACCATTGAACTAGGCTGTACCATGACCATCTTATCTGTTATCCACATGCCAATAGAAAAACATGAAATTTTATGTCATTTTCCCCTCAGGGTGGTAGTGCTTAGCCATAAGTCGGCTTCTGCACTGCATATATTATAACAGAACTCTTTTGGTGATATCTACCAAATGTTATCGTTAACCATATTATCTCTTTTCTCTTCTTCTTTTTCTATCTTCGAATAAAAGAAATGGTTTAGCATAATCTCTCTCTGCATCTTGAATGTAACAACGCTCATATTTAAACATCCGTCTTTTGCAGTTATGCAGACAAATGACCCCATTGATTTATTCCTCTTACCAGGTGAGATTTTCATTACCTAATTGTTGATTGTTCCAGTTGATTTGTAGTTATAAGCCAACATAAAATCACTTATCAATATGTTGATGATTGCTACCAGGTCTAGCATTTGATAAATCAGGAAGGCGCCTAGGCCGAGGAGGAGGGTATGGATTTGCATTTAGCCTTTTTGAGGTTTCTTTTTGCCACTGTTATTACTGAACTTCTAACATATTTGGAGCTGATTTGTGAAATTGAAACAATCTGTATAACCTACTACGTCCTACTCCAAACTAATCTTACCCTATAATTGTTTCGAAAATAGGTACTATGATACTTTCCTAAAGAACTACCAAGAGCTTGCGAAAGTGCGGAATTGGAAGCAGCCCCTCCTTGGTATGTGTTTAAACTCTCTCTTGTAGTAGAACCTTGCCTTAGTTTCTTTTTTTGGCTTACGTTGTTCTCTGCGACCTCACTTAACTCAGTTGGCATGATTTTGCAGTTGCACTGTCCTATTCAGTGCAGATAATTGATGAAGGAGTTATACCACTCACTCCAAATGACGTTTCAGTAGATGCTCTTGTATCACCATCTGGTGAGATTCCCACCAGCTCGGCTGGACTGGACAAGTAATTTCTTTCATCCGAAAAGTCTAAGGATCGCTAGTTGTTCCAATTTTTTCTCTGGTTTCTTACTTCCTACTCGTCGTATCTTCGCAGAATAAGAGTGTGATATTAGACTCAGAGAATCAATCCTGAACGATGCCTTATTTGATGAAATCCTTGACAAGCTGGAGCTCGGAATCCTCGAAGCTGTTACATTATGCGTACGCCTTTCCCCTCTCTGCTTTTCAGATAAGGCATCACGAGGAAGTTATGGTTCCTCTAGCTTCCAACTGTGATATAACTCTGAATGACATGTAAGTTAGTTGATTTGTATACGCATGCTTTAGGCAGCATCGAGGAAACTATGATGTATTATTGACTATAAAAAGACTTTTTTTTGGTTGTTTTCAAACAAATAACTGGTCATCTGCAAATACTTTCATCATCTGGAATAAACGCGTTGGTGGTGTTCAGAAAATGAAGGTGCACTTGCTCTTAAGAGTTGTTGGTCATTTGTAGACAAAGGGGTCTTTGATGCTTATGTTTAAAAGTTCTTTAAGTTTCCTTTAGCTTTAAAGTTCAAAGTTAGTTAGTAATGCGTCGGCCTATCAGTCCTTATCCATGTTCCTGTCTGCTGGTAAAAGAGTTATTCGTTGTTGTTTGTTTCCTTTTTCTCTTATTTTTAATAAAGAAAAATATAATTATAATTATGTTCGGTGACTATTTTTCATTTTTTGTTCATGTATTTTTATTGAAAGAATACACGGAAATATGTTTGGGGATCATTTTGTTGTTTCTTATTTTCTACCCTTGTAAATTAAGAAAAAGTAAAAGTTTTATGTGTTAATTATATTTTAAAATTAAATATTCAAAATGTTTACGTTATATATATATATTTTAATGTTTGTCATGCATTTTATAAGTTAATAACGATAAAATAATACTTTTATTGAAAATGGAAACAAAAAAATAAATTTCTTGATTGTGTTTCCAAATTGTTTACACAATTTTGAAAATGTTTCTTAAATAAGAAAGGAGAAACAAGAACATTACTAAATGTACCCTATAAAATCGAGCCTAAATTTCCAACGTGGATTTGCTTATCATTGTGGTATTAAAGACATGTTGACATTTATATCGACATTTTCATGTATCAATGGGTTATACAAAGACATCGACTCGAAGAGTAAACATTTACATAATATTACATAAAAATCGACAAATTATGAAAAATATAACAAAATATCACTAATTTATATATAATATTAATATTCATTACTTTTAACTTATGTAGAAATGACAAAATGCGTATGCGTTAATTTAAATATTTTCTTACAATTTTTTTTTAATTTTTATAATTGGAAATATCAATTGATATCGATTACAATTTTTTTTTTAATTTTTATAATTGGAAATATCAATTGATATCGATATTGAGAGGTTGAAAGTATAATTTCTCATCCTCTTATTTATTGTACTAAAAAATATGTTATAAAATCGAAACTTGTCAACTTTAGACGGAGTGAGCCCGATAACTCTCTGCAGGTATATGTCTGAGGAATTATTTTCATGAAAATAGTTATTTTTAGTATTCATTTAACCGCGAATATGGTTTTTGTTGTACTTCTAAAAAGGAAGCAATGCTCCACCCTATATGTTGTGCTAAAAAATAAAATTCTCCTTTTAAAAAATTTAAAACTTTTTTTTTTTAAAAATATATAGTAAACTTCTTGCTGATATGCTTTCGGAAGGTTTTACGTTTTAAGAAAACAGTTTTTAAATCTTAATCAATTTTATTTTTTCTAAATCAGATTTTCAGAAACTATTGTTTACTTAATTTTGTTTTCAATATTGTTTACTTCGTAATTAATTCATAAAGTTGACTTGTATTTTATTATGTTTTAAAAATTGTAGGGATTTCTAGATGAACTCGTCACAGAGGGAGAGTTCTTTACGTAGGAACACAATGTTGATTAAATATCATGTGTACATTAATATATAAAATTTATAATATGTTTGATTGGCGTGTCTTTGTAACTAAACTTGGTATAATTCTTGGTGGTGCATAAAAACGAAGATGATCCATTGCCACAAAATTGACTGATTAAATGTGTAATCAATATCAAATTAACAACATATCCTTTGAATTGTTTGTTTATAAGTTTGTTATAATTATTTTATATAGTTTTTAACCCATATGACAATATTTAATTTTTCTCATTCATGAACCAATTGGCAGCTTAATTTCAAGCTTGATAGTAACATATATGTGAATTTAATCACCTTGACCTGGCCTCTGGGGACCTCTGCCAATGAAATTGCTTATCAAGCTAATGAATGACCATGTCATGAGTGGTTGGCCTGTTGAATTAGCAAAAAGGGGAGGGAAAAATTTTGATTTTCTTCTTAAATAAAAAATACAAACTTGGACAAGAGATGTAAAAAAGTTGGGATTTAACTGGGTCAATCCGTAAAGCTCCCCACCTACTTCCTTAAAATTTAGTTTCTTTCTCCAGAAAAATGGAAAACTTGGCTTTATGTCTCCAAACCCAACTAACCTTCACAATTTTTCTGGATTAAGACTTTGATAATCTTGATTTTTAGCTTTTATTATTTGTAAAGTCAGCTTAAGGAGGCTCCCAGACAGATTAGTTTTGTCTATATCATAATAATTTTTCCATTGACATGTTGCTTGAGGAAAAAGAGTTGAAGATGTCAGCTAATCCAGGAGGAGGAGTATTTAAGAGGACTCTGTACTGCTCTTAAACCACCTTCATTAGCAAGCTTGAGCTAACCAGACAAAACTGCTTGGCCACCATGATTGCTTTCACAAGCTTACCTTTGAACATGCTTGGTTGCTTCATTATATTGCTGCTTCTTCCTTCTCTTTGTTTGTCAGCTGACCCCGATCCGTTGCAGGACTTCTGCGTTCGTGATTTAAATGCGACCATATCAGTCAATGGTTTCCCTTGCAAGCCAGTATCAGATGTTACTTCGGATGATTTCTTCTTTGATGGATTGATCAAAGAGCCTGACACAAATAATGCCTTCGGTTTCGGGGCCACACAAGGAAACGTTCTCGCATTTCCAGGACTCAATACACTCGGGCTATCCATGAACCGTGTCGACTTTGCTCCTGGAGGAGTAAATGCACCTCACTCGCATCCTCGTGCCTCTGAAAGCGGCGTCATTATTAAGGGGAAAGTTCTTGTTGGGTTTGTGACAACAGATGGTGTGTATCATTACAAGGTTTTGACTGCAGGGCAGATGTTTATCATTCCCAGAGGACTTGTTCATCTCCAGTATAATGTTGGAAGCAGCAAAGCAACTCTGCTCACAGCTTTCAACAGTCAGTTACCGGGGGTTGTGGTTGCATCTCGAACTTTGTTTGCTTCGAATCCTTCGATCCCTGTCGAAATTTTGAGCAAAGCTTTCCAAGTCGATGAAGGTGTTATCAACACCATAAAGTCCAAGTTTGCTTAGTTTCATTCTCTGGTTCTGTTCTTTTCTTCCTTGTCATTATGTTTGCACTTGCACAATAATCTCATTCACAGTCCTGTTATGTGAGTGAATGAGCTCTACTGCTAGAAGGAAGGCATGTGATAATATTTTATATTCTTCATTTATTGTTGATACTCTCTCTTCTTTCTGTTGTTCCATGAAATGTCAAGATATTACAACAGATGTTAAATAATCAAATAATCTAATTTATTTGCTCATTCATCAAGTTTATTCATGGCAGCAAATAAAATATCTTGTTGTTTTATTTAGAGAAAGTTCTCGACTGTCTGTGTCTTGTATGAAACTATGCTCAAACCGCACTGATCATAGTTACGATTAAACAGAACTTCCCAATTTTTTGTTGTGTACAAAAAGTCTGCAAAATAATGTGAAAAAAATGGAAACTGTATGAATTTAAAGAAACCAGAATTCTTCTGTTACTCAATTTAAGAGCAGTAAGGGAAGCTTAGTATGTTCTCTCCAGTACAACTGCAGTACACATTACTAGTTAGTAAGACACAAATTGGAAGTAGGTTCAGTTTCTGCAGATAATACAAGTATTTGATACCAAATGATCAAACGTATAGAATATATCTAATGAACTAAATAAGGGAGCCAAATTAATCTTGACATTTGATTATAAGATGCCTATAGAGGTCTAAGATGTTCTTTCAAAACTTCCACCAATCTGCATATGTAACCATTCAGGTTGTGCACCTTGAGTATATTCTCTTGCTGCTTGTGAACCATATAATATTCCTGCTGTATCGTATGGTTGATTGACAATCTGAAAACATCAGATGAGAGAGTTAGGAAATAAGAATCTGTTTTTTCTTCCTTTGTTTCCTGTTTGTTTATACATATAATACATGAAAGCCCAGTCTACATAATACTCGAAAATAGTTCGGAATAGTCTCCCTTTTTCTCATTTCAAAGTTTCAACAATAGTATTTGAATGTCAAAATCTAACCCACATGGAAGTTCTTCTGGAAAGTGACAAGTATTAGATGGAGTGCCAAGAACAAGAAAGCATGAGAGTTCACTAAAGCAACCATTTATTGTAGCAATTTATACCATCAACCATGACTCTCTTTAATCCCTTCTTTCTTTTCCTCCATTCATGTGGGGAATAGGAAGGAGTTTTGGAGGTCCTAAAAGGAAAAGAGATTTCAGTTTAAAACCTCTGGTACTCTTTTATCCAACCAGAAAGGTTTTGGATGAAGCAATTTTAACTAAGAGATGAAACCCTTCCACTATTTTCTACAGCATATCTCTCCATCACCAAGACTATGGTTTAGTGCAATACAAACAAAGTTGGTCAGAAGTATAACAAAGACTACTGCAATACCAACATGAAACTACACCGTGGAAACGGGCACCTAATACCTTAATTAACTAAATATATCATATGCCGTCATGCAGACAAGAAAACACCTTTAGTGGAAAAAATTTAAACGTAGAGGATATCAGACTAACAGCAAGCCAAATTCCTGTGACAGATGGCTCAACTATGTCTATTTCCTAAGTTATTTAGAAATCTAGAGGTTTGAGGGTGGTTTTATATGCCCGCTTAAATAATTTTGACACGTAAAAGGAAATGAGAATCAGACTTACATTTTTTACAGTAAAACCTTCAATGCCAGAGCTTATGTTCATCCTGGAATTCACAGCTTCAAGCTTCATGGAGAGGAACTACAAATTTGAGCAAAATATTCAAAGCTCAAATTAAATAAGGAAAAAGTTCGAAAAGGAAAAAGAAAAAAGAACACATCAATGAGAGTAAGTACCTCGACCTGCCGTTGCAATGATTGGATATAATTTATTATCTCATCGAGGACAAGTGCTTTTCCAATAACCTAATGGGTAGAAAGTATGCATACATTTGCAAGGAAGATATCAATGAAAATAAGTTATAATTTGAACTTGATTTTTCAATATGATTGCATCCAAACTCATCATTTGTAGCCGCAATTCAAATAGCTTGAAGAAAATTGCAAAATCCACCCTGAACTATTAGGATAATCACAATTTAATCTCTAGATTTCTATTTGATCAATTTGATCCTTAAACATGAATGATTGTTGCGATGTAGTATGTCTTCTTCCTGGGGTTAGATAAATGTAATTTCATAGTTAGAGAACTTTGCTCTCGTCTTTTACTTCTCTTAATTTTATTAGCTACTCCCGACCTATTCTCTTTGTTTTCTCCATCTAAATCCTTAAATTTAATTTTAGCTTTGGTCAAGGACTGGAAGTAAGAGAGAAAATGAGTTTGGGGGGTATACAGACCATAAATCTCTCTTCTTCTTGCACAGTTTGGGTCGTAGGAAGAATGAAGGATGTAACAGATTTAAAGGAGAGCTTATTGGATATAATGGTGGGGGCTATATTACAACTATCCTTCATGTTTAGGAGTAAAATTGATCAATCCCTCCACTCTCTCACTTCTACATCTTACATCTATTAAATTTATCATTTTTTTTTTCTGTTGTGGAACTGCAAACTGAGAGAGAAGGGGAGAGAAAGAGAAGTCCTCTTTGTCACATAAGCTCCTTCAATAAGTTTTCGGGTGTTTAACAGTAGAAATGGCAGGAGCTAAATTCCAATAATTGTTCATCTTTAAAATTGATCAAATTAAAAGTTCGAAACTAAATTGCACCTACTCTATCTAGTTTAGGTTGTTTTTGCAATTTCTCTTGATAGTTGCTTGCAGAAAAAATAACAGATAAAGAGTACCTTGTTACAACCTGGAACCAAGTCCTGCAAAATTTTCATCCTCTCACTGATCTTCTCTCTTCTTGCCTGCACAAATGGGTATAGTAAGACAAACAGGCAGCAATTAAGAGGAAGTAGGAAGGCATAATGGACAGATGAACAATCCAAATCTCCACCAGAAACTTGAAGCTGTTAGTCAGAATGCTAAGAACCGTGGCTGATAAATGATTGAGATATTCAAATCTCCAATAACTGAGAAAAGTGCATTACTCTTTCTGCTAAACTATGACTATCAGTAGCTTGGCCCCTTCTTGCTCTCACATGGATGTAATCTTTTGGTGGTTCAGAAGGTTTCGGGCTTTGATCGATCGGTTTTTTACTATCCGCCGAGATAGGTTCTACTTCAGCTTTTAAACCACCATTTTCATCTCTGGATTCCAATACTTTCATCCGTTTACCATTTGAGTTACTCTGTACGAAATGAGAAGTACAACATCAAGTGGCGATCAGTACCTCAATTTACCAGGTATGCAAAGTCAATATAAGGTAAATTCATTAAATATGCAAGACTAAGTGCTTTAATGTAGTTAGACAGCATCTAAACATATGATCAGCCGTCCAAGTTTTGAAAACCTGCATACATTATTATTAGGGGACTATCTTGGTAGTTAGTCTTTGCACAGAGCAATGATAAAAATGGGTAATCAAGATTCGCAGCTGTTTTCTCTTCCTTGGAACCTCCTCCCATTCAAAAAGAGAGAAAGAATTTCACCTTTTAAAAGTGAAAACCGAACTCACACTGTACAAATTGGACCAATGTGATTTTTGTTTCTTTATATCCGAAATAGACCAAAACTGAGTCAACGTAGCCAAATTGAGAGCAAAAGGATCGAGGAATAAAACCAAGTACAGAAAAAAAAAAAAATCTAAAACCAACCAATTGATTAGCACTGCTGGTGGAAACCATTTTGGAAGACTCGTCCTCCGAGCTCACGTCCTTCCTCTTCCTCCCACCGCCGACACTCTGCTCCGTCACCGTCGATTCCTCCATTGACCCGTCGCGATTGGTGGAAGTCTCGAGAAACCCACCAAGATTGTGACCCAAACTACCCATCCGGAGCCCCAATGCACTTCCGGCTTGCTCCCCGACGAAAGGCCAAATCGCGGCCAAGCTGTAGGCAGATGGGTTCGCAGCGGAGAAGGACGATTCATTTACAAGTGGAGGATCCATTTCCGGCGACCGGAGTCCCACAGAAGCAGGAATTGGGTAGGGATCAGAATCCGATTACAAATGTGGGAACCCAGAGAGAAGGGAGAGGCTTGAGTTTGAGCTATGGGTGCGGAGTTACCAAATTCGAGTGGAAGGTTTAGGTAGCTGAGAGGTTATTTATGAAGGTGTTTGGGGGTGGGAAGGGGGTAGCCTTTTCAGCAGCAGTGGAGAACAGAACACTGTGCTCTCTCTATCAATAACCTGTAATTTTTGACCCAACGAAGAGTGAAAAGATGGAAGCTTTATGAGGCCAAAAACGATTAGACAACCAAACCACCCTTTCATCTCACTACTTTCACATTTTTCTTGTAACAATTTTTTATAAAATAAATATTACAACCAGAAATATAATCAACCATTTTAGGTTGGGATCCGGCTGACAACCATCTTAATTGGAATATATACCATGAGTTCCGAGTGTTACAATTGAATGTTTGAATTTCTTCTCGTCAAACAATGGATAATGCACCTATTATCTTTTTTTAAGAGGGTAGTTTAGAGGATTGAGAAATCTTTAGAGACTATTTATTTTTTAGAAAGGTAGACGTTGATATCTACAGGTGTTTGTTTGAAATTTTATGTCTGTCGTCCTCAGAAAGTCACTTTTATTTTGTAGGAAATTTTTTTAGAATGTTCGGAAATATTTGGATTTATTTTATTGGAGATGTGCTAAATTTAAATAATGTTTTAAAAATGTCCGAATATTCATATAATTTATACATTTATTTAAATGGTTAGATTCCCATTAGACAAACAGTCGTTTTTAATTGTGGAGGTGGGATGCAGCGGAAAATTGGCATGTGAGTTAGGATCAAAATTTCTTGACTCTTTGCCTAAAATGTGTTTGTGTTCGTGATTGAGCCTTGACGATTAAGATCTAGGAAGTAAAGAAGTCCCATGGGTACGCAAATGTCTCGCCACGTGAACCTGGAGTCCGTGGAAAAAAAAAAGATTTAGCTCACATTTTTTTTTTCCAAATCATTACATTTAAACATTAACTAGAAGTCCTAATTACTTAAAGTGAATCCTTATCAGATAAATGAATATTAGTGAGAACAACACATTTCTTAAATATCATAGGAATACTTGTAAAAGAAATCATAGGAGTAGACTAATAAAGATAAACTAAGTAGGAAAATGAACGGGTGATCACTCATTGTATGGATGTGTATGGTCAAGATCTTTTCAATTTAGAATATCTAGAGTTGTAAGACAACATAGTAGGTCGACGTCAAAGATGTTCAAGACGAGAAATTATAAAATCTCCATAAAAAAGAAATTGCGTCTTGAACTAAAATAAGTGATATGTACCTTATTTGAGTCAAGTGTTGCGAGGACATGAATTCCGTGCTTCTTATCTAGGCGCTGAGAGAGAGCTTTCAAGTCTGAGAAATATCCATCGCGGCCTAACTTAGATTATAGAGAGAATGAAGTTAAGGGCACTGTCAAAGGCCTAACTTGGTTAGCACATAAATGAATATTGAGCCAAGCAGAAGTAAATGATACCCAGAAAGGGTGTTTTCAGAATGCCTTACCAAGCTTTATTACCCCACTTCCCTTTTCCAGCTTCATTACCCTCTCTTTTTTTGCTCTTGAGAGTGACCAATTCCTCTCTTTCCCCTTCTTTTCCTTCTGCAAAACGTGTTTATTCTCACTTCTTTTACCCTTCTTTTTCTTTCTTTTTACCAAAAAATCCCTTCTCTAGCCCAAGGCTGGATTCTCGAGTGGTAGCTCGAGTTTTTATGGTTTCAAATGAATTCTGTTGTTTGTTATCATGATTTGAAATCGTAGGTCAAATTTTTATGACTAAAACGATCGAATTTTGCAAGATTTCATAGGATGTAATTTAAGTAAAATTATTAATTATTTACGTATGTAGGGTTCGAGCAATTATGGCTTTCGTCAAAGGAGTGAGGAATTAGAACGAAGCTTGAATACTGATGGCCACAATTCTTAGCTGTTATCGATCTCCAAGATGTCTTTGATTGAATCTTCACACCCGATCCATCGTCTGAAGTTCCTACATACACTCTCGAAAATTGAAACAGTCAGTTTCACGGTGTGTGTGATTGGCGAGTCTGTCGTTTCCATGGTTTCCCTTAATCCTATCTTATTTTAACTTTTAAGTAATAAATTAAGATTAAAACCTTATATCATTATTTTTTCCTCCTTTTTAAGTGAATATCCAAATAAAGACATAAACGAGATATTTTCAAATTGCATAATCTAAAATCATTTCTTGAACTTCCTTAATAAGAGACTGAGTTATTGTCTGGTATCGAGATGAACCTATTGGCTTGGATAATTGAATAGAGTTATATTTACGTTAGTCATAGTTAAAAGAAATATAGCTTCATAGTCAACAATAACAATGAATAACGGAATAAAGAGGGGTCTTTGATATATCACAATAATTGGCAAGTGTCTCAATCAACTTAAAATCGAACTATTTGGCAACCTTGTGAAAATAGTAATACAAGTGAAAGGTGTTGATATTGAAAGTGGCTTTATAAGGGTTTTAAGTAAAAATGGTAAAAGTTCATTTTTAGGTAAAGTTTCCAAATAAAGCAAAATCATTATCATTCCAAATTAGATAATAATAGACTTTAAAATTTAGACCAAAGTCAGAAAGTTGGTTTTGCACTTGTTTTCTATTAGGAAACTTCCAATTTAATGTTATAAAAATAAACGCAAGCTTTTTATTCATTAGTGATCTTTCCCCATCAAACTTGTGTTGTCTGCTACTTGTCACTCTATTTTCATCTTACAATATTCCCAACAAATTCCAAACACCAACCATTTTTTGGTATCTTCAGGCCCAGCCCATGTTAGGCCCACCTTCACTTTTAAATTGGGTTCAGTAGTAACTGTATGGCCCAGAAGTCCAGCCCAATTCCAATATTTAGGCTGTTTAGAAGTGTTTTTTTGAAAACCCTTCAATATATATATATAGACATTTTACTTTTTTTTCTTAGAAAACTATTTTTATTTTTTATTTCTGAATTTTAATCTAAACTTTCAACATCATGTAATTAAATCATGAATTTAAACAAGTGATGAAATCAATTATTTTTAAAAAATAAAACATAGAAGAAGTTTAAACTATTTTAGACCCCGTTTACTTACTAGTAAATTAGGATAATAAGGTCAGCATGAGCATAACTCAAACGATAATTGACATATACTCTTCTCCTCGAAGTCGGAGGTTTAGAGTCAGAATGTTATTTTCTTTATGCTGTTTATTACAAATTCTAATATTTTATAATGAAATTATATTAACTAATAAAATTTGTATAACTTTTCATTAAAAGAAAATTTGTTAATAGTATAAATAAATAAAGAGAGTAAAATTATAAAATAAGTAATTATAAATTTATAGGTCTCATTAACAAAAGAGAGAAAGAATAAAAATGGTAAAGTAGTTATTGAAAAGATCTACAATCCACAGGAAATGCGAATGAAATAAAATTACCCTTTTTAAAGAGAGTGACTCCTAAGTTTGAGATAAACGCCGTTAAATTCTAACGAAGAAAATGAATATTTTTGATCATAGTCTTTCATTCCTTGGAAGAAATTTGAAAATGGTTAGGTTTGGGAGTGAGGAGCAGGAAGGTAAGGGGTGAGTCAGGGTCCTTGGGTGGGCCGTGGGCATAAACATAGGAATTAGGATAGGGTGAATAATTGGAGGGTACCCTATGCCTTATTATTATTATTTTTTTTACTACGAGAATTCGATACGAGAATTAGAATTTGTTGGAGGTGAATGCTCAACTTACACGTGACGTGTTATGGTTGGATGTTCAACGATACACGTGTCACCCCTCGTCAGTGTGTACTTACCTCGGTCATGTTTTCTCATGCCGAGCCGACCTTATTTAACGGTCGAGCCGACCAAATGCATTACTTGGACCACTTCGACTCAGCCTGTTCACCGATAGACTCCGTGACATCACGCCGTACTTCACGACAATCTTAAAGAGCCATTGAGGCATTGTCGGGAATGTTGTCGGGGACTTTACCTGTAAATAGAACCATTCCACTCCGTTTCAAGGTACACGATTAATCCAATTCTATTTTGCAGGTCTTCTGCATGACATCTGGAGCTCTCTGTTCACCTCGTCCTAGCCAATCCGAAGTTTGCGGACTTGGTCGACTTCTTATCTAACTAATATTTTGATCACACATATGTACCTTAATTAATTGATATATATTCAAGTTTGCGGGTCCCAATACCTATTCCCTAGGAATAGTAACAATCAAAATTCAAAACTTACTATTCCCACAACCTAGAGGTTGTAGGGTGCTCTCTTCCTTTTCAATTTTCAGTATCATTGACTGTTGCTTTGGAATCTTCTTTCAAACATATTATTTACCAATTACAATCACTCTTCTTCTTTTAGGAAAAAAAATGGTTATATAATAGTTAAATTATAATCTATAAGATCTTTTAGTAGTGTCTCCTTAGACCATGTTCTAAAACAAAAATGTCTAATTCTAGTTATAAACTTTTAAAATGATGTCTATTTGAATCTATATCTAAAAAAGTTGAATATTGGATACTCGTGAACTAAAAAGATATAAAAAAAAACAAGCTCAAGAGGCATGCACATTAAAATAAAAAAAATTATTAAATACAAATTAAAGTTTGAATCTATTATAAATTTGTATTATAAAAAGAAAAGAAGCTATTTTCAAATGAGCTCCCAAATAACCAATTTTGAAAACAGATTACATTTTTTCTTAACAAGCATAAAAAAAACATGTTTTTGAGAAGAAAACAAAAGCAATTCCAAAAAAAGAAAAAAAAAGTCTTATCATCTGCTGCACACCCTTGTGTCCTAATTCTGAATAAGAGAATATAAATCCAAAACCCCAATATTAATGAGGTGGGCCTTCCCCTATGCAATCATTTTCGTCTGAAAATGAAAGTGAACATGAATCTCATCTGCTTCAGCTCAGCCATGGCCATGCCCTTCCATCCTCTGTTTCACCCATAGCTTTTCTCTTCTCATCAAATCAAATGTGCAGGTAGGTTTTTAAGCAACCATCGCCAAACAAGCTTCGAACTCGAAATATGAACATCAATGGCGGAATTTTAAGCAGACAAAAGAAAAAGAAGATGGAGGTTAGAGAAAGATAGAGGAAGAAACAAAAAGCAGAGTGCTTCTGCTCTGCTTAAACATAATCAATGTTTCTAATTGGCCCTTTGAACAGTGGTTTTGAAGAGCAGAATGTAAAGCTTTTGAGCCATGGAAAAATACAGAAATCCACCCACTGAATGCGTCACAAATGACCCAAAACTCTTCCCCACAATACAGTGCCACGCCGGCCCGTAAACCCCATCGAATTCCTGCCCAAATCAGCTGAACAAATCTAAGTAAAAACAACCCTCCATCCAATTCAAAAACAAAAACTAGGGATTTGTATTGTACCTTCTTGAGAGTTAAGGCGAGGGATTTGGAAGTGAACTTCTCCATACTGTCGTGGACCCTTTTGGCGCAATCGACGGCGTGGATCTGCATAAACGGCGGCATATCGGCGGAAACCAATCTGACCCCATTGTTGGCGAACACGTCCGCAAGCTGAAGAATCGGCGAGCCTCCGATGGATCTTCTTGTGCCGCTGCGCGATGAAGACAGGGAAATGGAGAGGCGGCGGGTGAGATGTTGGTGTTCCTGCAGGAGCTGTTTCATTTGCCTTTCTTTGGCGGTGATACAGTTGATCATGCGTTCGAAATTTTCATCGGAATCATTGAATCTCTCATGGGGGTGTACGCGGACTTTCTGCACGGTTCTGGGGCCGACCATTTGGGGCTGAGAATCAACTTTTGACAAGTTCAAGTTGTGTAGGGCTGTGTTGGGGAGAGGGTGATCCAGTTTTGGGTGAGGAGCGGCGGCGGCGGCGGCGGCGGCGGCGGGGCCTGATAGTGAGAAGTGGTGGTGGTGGTGGTGGTGTGGAGTTTTTTGATGAGAAGCCATGGAATTGGATGGGAAGTGTGGTGTGGGGGAGATGAGGAGAGGAGATCTGGGGAACTGTTGGTGGTCAATCTTTGGCTAAAGCTGCTGCTTCTGCAGACAAAGAGGCCTGTATTCATCCTGACCACTCAGAATTTATTACTTTACTCATTTACTCTTGTGGTTGAATTTGTAATTATATTTTTGGTTTCTTAAGTTTACTATGGTCAGAGGTGTCTAGTCTAGTCTAAGGAAGTTGTTGGTCCTTTGGAATTCCACATTTTCAAAAATTTTCAAATTCTATTGTACCCATCAAAATCTAACTTAAAACTTCACCGAATAAGATGAATGGATGAGGATGATGTCGAGGACCGACGTGAATTGAATTCTGGCAAGTTATTGCGGTCTGAAAAATGAGTAGAATACTCCGACGCTCATATTAGTTTTAAGTTCGAGTTAGGCATACTTGATTGAGTGAATGAATGTGTATTTATAGAGGATGAAGGGTAGTTACCCATCTCGTCAAATGTATAACTGTTTTCCAAATAGGTGAACTACTCCTTCCTGTTGACAAGGGTGGCTCGCGACTCGCCTCCCAACAATTAACAGTCTTTTCAACTCAGTTTGAAGTTAAATGGGTTTGTTTTATAGATTTTGGTCACACATGTGATTAAAAGGAATAGAAGGATAATAAAATTCCATAGCTCATGGGATATTTTTATCATCAATAATAATTACATGTGTGTTTTGTATATATTGGCTAAAATTCATCTCAAAGCCATGAAATAAATGGAGATAAGCTAGAAATTCGTTATTAACTCATTTTCACAACATAAAGAAGACAAGTTATTCATTTGGAAGTCGCTATAAAATTTGCTAGGTAGCTAAAACCATTGATCAGAAAATTCATAAGTATCCTCCTTTTTTTTTTCTCGTGTAAAGAAGAATTTCATAATTATCTCATATGAGTTATCATATTAAGGGTTAATGAAGGGAAGTCGCCGATTTAGAATGGTGCCTACGAGTAGGACGAGTAAGATCAATCCACAATTTACAAATTTCTAACTGCTTTTAGACAATTTCAAAATCGAACCTACTGTTCACAGAGAAACCAGAAACCATTTGCCTGAAATGCAATTCCACTAATAGTTAGCAACATATCGTGATCGAATATCATGTAAGAAATTACCAAGAAATGGCAAAGCATGTATGAAAAATCTTAAAGAAATGGCTAAGCTTCAATCTAAACTGTAACATGAAGTCAACAAAGTATGGTTCAGACTAAGGACATTCAATCCCATTGAAATTCCTCATGTATACAACGTCAACTCTTATATCATATTTCCAGTTTTACACTAGTGCTACACTGAACAAAAGAAAAAAAGAAGCATTGGTAGGATGATGTTAAGAGTTATCCCAAACGCCAATATGCTGCTGGGTGCATCATCGAACCTAATTTTCACAGGAGTATAGCTATACATCATGAAACTAGTCTTAGACCTCACTTTGCTCCGCTGAACCAGGAAGTCGAGAATCAAAAGGATCTAGTCAATGCTAATTTCAGGGATGACCTCTAATTCCATGGGCTAGGTTGCCGAGCATCTCTGAGAACCGAAGTGCCCCCAGATGCTGCAGGAGAAGGTGAGGATGCAATGTAGTTGGTTCCAGATACAGATACCGTGGGCACAGTTGGAGGATGCCCAGATTGCCCGGTCGGAGGAAGGCATGATGGACTCCCGGTAATGCCAAAATTTGCTCGAGATGGGTGTGAACCCTACATATATAATGTTATTTGTGTCCCACTTCACTAGTAGAATTGTAAAAACTGATGTGCATTGGATTTTAACACAAGGCACAAAGAAAAGGAGATAATATAAGCCAAAATTTTCCGATACAGTTCCTTAGGAGACATCCAGACTGCTTCCAGACATAATTCACAAAGAATTCTCATAATGAATTCTAAAGCACCATTAAATATTATTTATGTCTCACTCATCACATTTCTAATAAAATATGTTGAATTTATGTTTATATTTTTTTTTCCTTCATTCCAGATTATGCTACAGCTACTTATTAACAGTGTAATATGTCATGGAAGTTGTTTTCATCAGTACACTGTTACCCTAAACTAGACTAATCCCATATTAATAGCATAACATGTCATGGAAGCGGTAATCAAATTCCTGTAAGTTAGAGTGAGAAATATTACCACATTGGGTTGGACGTGGGAAGGCCTTCTAAGAGGAGACTCTGAGGATGGTGACATACTGCTAGTCCGAAGCATCTGGCGAGAATGAACATTATGGTTCAACAGATCATCAGCCTCTCCACCTTCAGTATCTCCACTAGCATTCACTTCCGAGCCAATCCTAGGAGCAAGTTGCCTGGTCATTGACCCAGTATCAGCTGAGGCGTCAACTTGAAGGGGAGCAGAAGGGCGAATTGCTGTCCCTAGCACACTACTTCGCCTTTCTAACTCCTCTTCTACATGCAAAATCTGTCAACCACCACAGAGAAAATGGCCTAGTTCACTTCTCAATCCGATAGGAAGTTATGGGGATTTAGTGCCAGAGGTCAGGGTAGGGAAGGGGACAAAGTGGAAGAATCAGGAATATACCTGTTTTAGCACTTGCACAAGATTATGTTTTTTTTCATTCAAAACTTTTAACTTCTCCTCAACTTCCTTTTTCCTATTCTCCTTGCCATCCAACAAATCCTCCTCCTTGTTTGCCTAGCACAGTAACACACATAAATGGAGAAGGTAAAAAGCAATAAATGGAGAAAAATGTATTAAAAATATTATTGAATACAGAAATGCTGAAGAAAAAGAAAATTCAAGGTTGGCATTCAGGCATTCGATCCCTATATTGACTACAAACAAGCTTCAAAGGTCTTCCTTCAATGCCTCAGTTAAAGAAAACAGGAACCCATTTTCAATATGCAACATTCTTTATTTTACTTTCATTAATCTTTTCTTTCTTCTAACTACAAGAAACTCAACAAAATGTACAACATTTGCATATAATTTGCAGTAGATGTCAAACAGCCCCAAATATCAAAAAGCCTCGTGAAATAGCAACTCTATTTTCCATCCTCATACAATTCTGAAACCAATTGACACTTGTAGTTGTAACAAAACTAACTCTCCAATTGAACATTTTGTCAAGCATAACACAACCGCACCAAAATTCAGGAAGAGCAAACCAAACTCTATTACAACTTCATTAAAATTCGAAACCGGGTAAGACCAACGAGACTTCAAAACCCGAAACATATACGATATGAACAGACAACAGACAAATTGAAAATCGATAGAGCTTGTCATAACCCATACCTCCTTATTAGGGTTTTCTAATACAGCAGGATTTTCATCTTTTGCATGCGTCCCACCATTCTCCACTGGATCAAAACCTTTCTCAGTAAAACAAGGCCTCGAGCCATTCACAGAATGAAACCCATCAGCCGATTTTCCCGTACAATCATCACCAATGTCCGACTTCTTTCTCTCCTTTGAATCCCCAGAAGATCTTTCACCACCAACACCGACTCTTTCAATTTCCAGCGGAGCCTCAGGCGCAGACCCATTACTTCTGGGTCCTTCACTGTCTGGTTTAACAACAGAATTCGAATTACGATTAGGGTTAGTGGAGGTGGAGACTTTAGCGGGAGCAGGAGAGGAGGGCGCGAGGATGCGAGAGAGGGCTTTGGAACGACGCTGCAAAAGGGATTTGAAGTCTCTGATAGAGATGTTGTGGGTTGGCATAAGCCATCGACGAGGAACATCCGGGACCCGGTGGAGGTTCCCTCTGTAAAGGGATATGGCCACCATGGATTCTTCTCGAGCTCTGATGCTCGGATCCCGTTTACGACCTCCCTCCGATTTCATAAGTCTACAATTTTATCAGTAACCAAAAGTCATAAATAAGGGAATCCCTATGGATTTCTGAAAAGTGACTCCCTGCGGCAGCGACCCACAATTTCTTCATTGGATTTTTAGGATCGTTATTATCGTTTGGGTTTATAATTTACACTGCTACTTCCTATTCCTAAATTCATATAAACTTTTTTTTTTTTTTTTTGAACTTCATACAAAAATTTGCTACATATTTTTACTACCAAAACTTCTTTGATATTTAACAATGTCGTGCGGGGTAAAACCAACTTGCCATGTGGCAAACATTTCTGAAATGGACCAGATCGTCAAGCCTAAATGAAAAATTCAGGCACTCCCACCATCTACGCACCTTAACGACGAGATTGATTGAACGCAATCAACACCACCATCAGGTTGGTCATTCCATGACATAAAGCAAGAATCCAAGAGCCACTTACCATGTTCCGTCTGCAGGTATAGTCTATAAAAGGACAAATGACTACTACACTTTGGTATATTTTAATTCCTTCTGAATATCTATAATAACTTTCGAGTTCTACTACTAACTTAGGTATTATTGATCTCTCTATTTTGCTAGTGACTCACATCTCAGAAGGGATAAGTCATTTAAAATTTATGCATGAGTAAATAATATTGTAATCTTCGTCAGTGTTAAGTAATTAACCTAACTCAGTAGTAATTGACACTTATTTTATTTTATTATTATTATTCATTGGGGTTGGAGGTTAAATCTATTTGAAAATAGGAAGCAATGGTAACCATTTGAAAAATGAGGGAAGTAAAGATGGAAAAATAAAGCCAAGAAATTGATGCAGTGCTATTGCCACAATTTTGCAAACACTTTGACCACTAAAGACTAAATATCACTCTATTCGTTATCTTCACCAAACGCATTAACTCAATGCATTTTCCCATTCACCACCAAACTTTTATCTATTTCCATCTCATTGAGCTTCTATCAAAATTGTTTGCATTGTGTATGAATCTCTTGATTTCTTTTATTTTTATTTTTATTTTTTTTAATTTTTAACGTTGCTAAGTTTAGTCTTTTCATGTTCATTACATATACGGTGTTTACACTTTTCTGAACTTCTTTTAAAAATTTGACTTAATTAATTATAATCTAGATTATATTATAGCTTAATTATAATTTTAAATTAACTATTAATAAATATATTTATTTACATAGAACATTCGTACAAAAATTTCAAAAAATCTAAAAACAAATGGCAGTAGGTCCATTTTTGAATCACTGATTATTACCAACATCATCACAGGAAGGAAAAAGAAAAAAAAAAGAAAAGAAAAATTGACAATTACTAGTAAAGTGGTTCCTCCAAAAGATTGAGGAAGTCAAAGAAGATCTTGTCATCTTGATGTAACAAAGTTTCTATGAATGTGCTTTCACCAGAAGATGGAGCTTCAATCTCAATATTTTCAGCCAAACAATCCATTGCTTCGAGTCTGTTGTATTGGTATGCAGAAACCTCTCTGTTCACCTCTCCCTTTGGTATCTCATTTTCTGTTTGGTAACCGTTTTGATTGAGTGGAAACTCAACTATGTTTTCGAGTTCTCGAGGCTCGGAAGTTAAAAATGCGTCTTCGAGAAGAAAATCCTGCCAACTGAAGGCCGAGGAAGATGTTCTAGAACTAGTAGAAGAAGATGATGAAGATGGTGGCAAAGAACCTTGAGCATAGAAATGGGGTTGAATTGGTTCATTGTAAGTGCAATGTGAGGCTTCTGTCACCAGCTGCATTGCTTGCAGCTGAGCAAGAAGATCCAAAGAATGGTTGTTATTTAACTGGTGGACATTGCCATTCATGAACTTGTCAAGGACAGGCTCGGTTTCGGGCAAAAGCATTGCCGGTGGCGAAAAAGCGGCGTTGATGCCTTTGAAGAGCTGCTGTGCTGAATTTGGATGTTGTTCTGGTTTCATAAAGGCTGCAGTTTTCAAGTCTCTACTGAGAGACCCAATTCTCTTGGTGGATCTTGGGAGGCCACCAATGTTCCCATAATCAGCTAAGATTTGAGAGAATGGCTTGTGAGTAACCGGATCGATTCCCATTTCAGAGAGCTTCTTTCGCAGTTTCGTGTTCCAGTAGTTCTTCACATCGTTATCTGTCCTTCCAGGAAGTTGCTGAGCTATTATAGACCATCTGCACTCACACACGAGAAACACAGACCGGCGAGATCAGTCATTAGTCCTGTATCAGTGAAAACCGATGATCATGAAACATTTGGAAGCGTTCAAACGAAACCGGAAACACAACTTAATGATACGTTGAGAAACCAAGGGGAAGTTGCATATTTTACAGGCTGCAGACCAATTTACCTGCTACCAATTGCAGCGTGAAGCCTGACAATCAACTCTTCTTCTTGGGGTGTGAAGTTATGATGCTTAAGATCAGGCCTCAGGTAATTGGTCCATCTAAGTCTGCAGCTCTTCCCACATCTCCTTAGTCCTGTGAAAGAACTCAAACACAGCATCCAAATTCACAGGAGAGTGGATTCATAAGCATCAATGCAAAACTCCAAATGGAACTTTATAAATATATGAATCAACCAAATCATCAGAAGTTTCAAGTTTTTTAACCTGCTTTCTTTGGAGCAGAGGTCCAGTTGCTGGTCCCATGCTTCGAGACGTATGCGAGTATTTTTGCGTCTTCTTCTGCAGTCCAGAGACCCCTTTTGAGGTTTAACTTGTCACAGGAAGGAACTCTCACCATGTTTATCAGTTCATTTGGAATCACTTCGAAAAATGTAAAGAGAAGAAAATTTATGTAGTGAATGAGGAGATGAAATCAAAGCAACTGAGTCCTTTTGACTCGAAAATTTTCTTTTGAAAATGGTCCTTAAAGGGAATTGGAGGAAGAAATGATATTGTTTAAGAGGTATGATAAGTGTGGAGGCAAGAAAAGCATGGACCTGCTCCCATTAATAAACTAGATCAGCATGATGGGTGCCGCATCTGCATCAACAATACAGTATAAGAAGAAATTAGAAATAACGATCTCTCTTTTTCTCTTCCTGGCTCTCCACCATATTCACATGCTCGGCTTCAAGAACATTTCGGTCAGGTTCGAATCCGGTGAGTTATTTGGTTAAGCATTCTTTTAATTGCTCATATTTAAAAAGTTAGTCATGTCAAAGGAAATGAACTTCTCCTTAGTTCTTTTTTGATGATCACAAGGTAGACAGAGTGATTATTTTAAGCACAAAGCTCAACTCATTGAAGAAGTTTAAAACCTGAAAGCCACTCAAGATTGCAACCATAGAAGCATGCAGTTCAAGAATTAAAACTAAATCCCAATGTGAAACTGCAGGCTGATGAACTGATCCTGTAAAATGGAATCGATTTGTGAGACTTGAAAATTTGATACAAGATTTTTCTTAAGAATCCGTTCATCTTCATCACACTTTAATGCTTGCTCCTACAGATGGACTGTACTAAAGCTGTTGCTCATACTTAACATGCACTTTCTGGTTTAGAAAAGAAATGACAGAGGAAAATAGAGGAAATATGTGAACAAAAAGTAGTTGGGGAAGCTAATAAGTCTCCAATACCAGAAAAACAACCCCAAGAGCTGTTGGTTTTGGCTCTCTGTCTTGAGCCAAAAGCAGTCATAAAGCACGTGGCTTGTGAGATAATTCTCACATTGATGCCTACAAACAGTCCTCTTTGATTCTATCTTTCACCAAGCTTCAGTCAACTGAATCCAACCAAACTCGTGAATTTTCATTTTTGAAGAGAAATAGAAACCTTTATAGCAGATGTTTATGCCATGGGGACGCCTTTAGATTTCAAATTTGTTGTCAACTCTTAACCGTGGAAAGAGAGAAAAAGGAACTCCTGAGAAAATCCCAGGATTAATGCAAGAAGTCTAAACCTCCTATAAAGGCTGCTGAGTTTCATCTTTTAGTGCTCTCGATACGTTATTTGAGTGCTCTTGATATGTTGGCTCCATACCTTTTCAAGTTTTCCATCTGGTTCTCAACCTCAGCTAGACATCACAACAAAAAGGCATATCATTACAACTCTACTGTTTCTTAGAGCTTATCGACACGGTTCAAGTGACTCCGTGTATTAGTTCTCCGTGTATTAGTTCTCGTACTATTGAAATGATTTTATCAATCATCATTGATCAGTTCATTTACTCCGATCTCTCATTCAAAATATTTCCTCTCCTTCCTCAACCAACGTGCCTTCTATCAACAAATCAAGTAGTTTAGACAGAAGATCAATTTAGATAACTTCAGAACATATAAAGATTAAAAATCTGTACAACAAACAAAATACAAGGATGGCATCTTACACAACATCAGAAAGACAAATGCACAAATGCTAAAAATTAGCTAATCATTTGAGGGAGGATGGTTGCATTACAATAGAGACCAATATCTGCAAGTAATTAAAACAGACCCATCCAACCCATTATGTAGAGGGGCGATTCAAAGTCAGTATCACAGTAGATAAAAGCTTATACATCTAAAAGCCAACTCTTTCGGTTACAATATTAGTCAAAAGGTTATTGTACACTGATGGGTAAAGCTATAGAAACACCAAACAAATTCCCCTTCCATCTCTATTGTTGGGTTTTCATTGAATGTGGACATTACTAAAAAATGGACTCCCTACTCTATCAACTCATCATAATCCTTTTGCTCCTTGCTGCAGATACTGCACCAAGGCGACTGCTTGAATTAGCCTGGGGAAGAACTCCGGTGCTAATATCTTCTGCAGGCTTACCACAAAATTTATAGTTTACTATCGTACACTTGGATTCGGCTTGACGAGAGAAAACTATAGCGATTGCTATCAAGCAAGTAAATGAAGGATACTAGAAATCGTCTGTATCATCTTTCATTTCTGTGCTTGGGGCATCGTCAAAACCAGAGCCGGGAGCAAGCTCGTTTAGGTCAAGAAACCGTCTCTCTCTTGCACCATCGGTTTCGTCTTGGTCTGGGCTATTCGATTTCTCAGGAGGATGGTTTTGCTCCTCTATATTCTCTGCATAAACCTCATCAGGCTGATCAACTTTCATCTCGTGGTCCTCGTCTTCTTCTTCGTCATCATCATTCTCATTCTCAGACCCTTGACTTTCAACCAAATAATCCCCATTCTCACTAGCATCTGTGTGCTCATCAGATGCATTAGTCTTTTTAACTTTTTTATTCTCTGGTTCAGATTCTGACAGATCATACTGTCCATAATTTATTCTGCTTCGAGTCGCCCTTTTACTACGTCTCAGACCTGACTGAATCTCACCAACAGACCTTAACTTTGTTTCCCTCCTCGTACGTCCTGGCATTTTTCTTACTTTTCTTGGCTGGTCGCTATCTTCACTGATACTCAAGGACTCTTCTTCTTCTTCCTCCTCTTCATCATTTTCTTCCTCATAGTGATACTCCTCATCTCCTTCAGAGCTACTGGATGTTTTCCTCCTCTGCTTACGTTTTCTTAGATACTCCTCATCATACACTGCTTCACCAACTATGTCATCATCACTATCAAAGTCTGCATCATTATCTGATAATGCTTCCACATAATCCTTTTCTGAATACCGTTGCGGCCTTTGTCTTCGTCTGTTGCTAAATGTTAGGTCAAGAAATAAGGACATGGAAATACTTTAGGGCAATAGAAACATAAAGCTTGCATTTTCTATACCTGCGATCCAACTGTGGATCGGACATGTGGTCTTCTTCGGCATCATCATCATAATCAGGTGACTTGGGAGACAGTGGACTAAAATTGGAATTTTGAGATGCATATGATGGACCGCTCCATTTTCCGTTCACAGAAGGTTCGAGCTTTACAGTAGCTTCTCTTCTATGATTTGGTTCTGGAGATGACTGCTTACGCCTGACATAAGAACAGCGATAAGGTAATGCAAGATAAAGATATTATATAGCCTTGAGAAAGATGATGCTCCCAAAGTAAAGGAGAAAGATAATCAGATATTAAATCCGTACTTGGTTGTCTTGATAGCCTCATTGATTGATCGGTCATAATCATCTGCAAAATGATTCGAAGTAACATTCTTTACAATGCAAAATAATATTGGGATAACAACATCAGGATCGTTGATAATTCCCCACAGTTTGTCGTATTAATATCAGTTTTAGACATAAAGGCCATTCATAGTAAGTCATCTCATTCATTCTAATAACAAGTCATTAGTAAAAGAAAGCCGTTTTATTAGCTCCAGAACTGTCTGATGTCAAAGAAAACAATTTATGAATATACCACAGCTTTGAAGGCTTAATAACAGACTAGAAATAGGATGAAAAGAAACAGTAGGATATAGATAGCAGCTACAAGATATTTAGTTGTAAATGTTAAAAATAGAGGAAAATATAAACCAACGTTTGAAAAGGCTCCATCAAGAAGACGACAATGAGCTCAGGAACAACAAAAACAAATAAAATGCGTGTGCTCTTTTTTCCCTTGCAGTTGGAGGGAGGGGGGGGGGGGGGGGGGGGGGGGGGGGGGTAATACAGTAGCTTTACGTTCTTCAATAAATTTTTGCTAAAAAAAAAAAGAACTAATGTTCAACTTCAAAGAAATGGGGAAAAAATGAAGGAAATATGTTTCCGAACTTGATTTTGTTTCTTCAGTTCTTAGAAACTGAACACTGACAACACGTATCAGTTGAGTTTTTTTCTTTAATTGAAAATGAAAATGCAGCTAAATTTGTAAGAAACCCCACAAAAAGCTACAAGCAAAAGGAAAGAACAAAGATACAAAGATACAAAGATCAAACTAAATTTTGCATACCAAAAGTATATGTGACAGGTTTTCTGTCACGAAGCGAGCGCCCTGGAGCAAGCCCATCTACAAGTGCAAAATTATCCAAGAGGAGAGCTTGCCTATGCTGTTTTTTCAGCAACCTTTCTTTTCTCTGTTAAAAGAAATTAGTGCAGCACTTAGCAAGGTTGTTGGTTATATGCAATAACGGGCGACCTAAGCAAAGATCTGAGAATAAAATTAAAATAAGACATTCTGATTAGGAAGACCAGATATCCTGATAAACAGACAAACCGAGTACCTTGTGAACCTTCTCAATCTCAGGAAGCATATCAATCTTCAACTTTTTCCCAAGTGAAGCCTCGGTTCGATTTTTACTTGTAAAAAGCTTTTCCTGCAGCATCATAGAGAGAAGTTCTAACAAGAGATTGGATCACGGAGTTCAAAGATCCAGTATGAGGCAGTGGCCAGAAAATTGCTATATTTCCCAAGCCAAATGAAAAATAAAATAAAATAAAATGGAAAGTCATACAGAAAAGAAACAGAAAAGGGGGAAAAAAATCAAAGGGTGACAGAAACTTTTCATACATATCTCAGCCCATTTATATCAGTTACCTAAACTTCTAATGAACAAGCATCCGCCCCTCTTCATGGACCCACCTATAACAAGCTAACTTTTTTACAGCAAAAGCTACCCACGGTCAAAGAGTTTGAAAGTTTTTATTGCACAAAACAACCGTTAGATGGTATTAACAAGAACAGAAAAAGTAAGGGACAAAGCTCTTCCAATTAAAAAAAAAGGAATAATACCAAGAAGTTAGTAATGGATAATCACATCATCAACTTGGTGATTTTCTATTCTAAAGAAGTCTAGAAACATATTCTGCAAACAACTTTTTCCCCTCTTTCCCTCTGTCGTTGCATTATTCCAAGCTTCTTTTTCTTCAAAGAATAATCACCAATTTGACCTCGTAGTTAACTAAACAATGAAGAAAATAGTAGTACATATATTCTAAGAACTTAGTGTATGAAATATATTCAAAGAAACAGCTAAATATGTAACCAAAGGAAACAGAAAATTGCTATAGAATTTCCAGGTCTTCAATTCTGTTCTTTGGAAACAAATTTTAAAATGATTATTGCCAAAAAGATCTTAAATTTCTAACTTTGAAATTTCTAATTTTGCACACCTTTATCAGTGATCCAGAGCAACCACAGGGGCCACAGTCCATAAATATATTGCACGAGGATCGATCTACAAAGAACCCAACCTATAAACCAGAGTTTTCTTTCAACTAGAACTAAAACACTAAAACAAGTTCTTAAACATAAAGATACATTCTTTTCGAATTATAGTTGCTTTTTGAAAATTTTCACTCAGTTACATCTTAATACCAACGAGTTGAAGAAATATCATTCGAGCAGGGAAACCAGAACCAGAAGGCAAGGATACATCAAAACAAAATACCTCAAAATACAACTATGAATAAAGAAAACACCTCAATTTTTTTTAATCCCACCAAATTTCTTAGAATTTGACTCTCCCTCTCTCTATATACATAAATAACAAATATATGCTTACCCACTTTGGATGGTTAATTCCCACTCAATGTTTTCCCACTTTGTCAACATAAGATTAATGTTCAGTGATATGATCTTGAACTATATTTAGGTATATTGAACTAATTGGATTGAGTTTGGGAGAATCTTCTATAACTAAAGTCCATAACTCTAACACACAGAAAATACAGAAAACACAGATTGACAAATCTTTTTCCTTGGGGGGTGGGGGGGTTTGAAATGTTTTCCATGGGATGCATATGCAAGGATGAATATTTTAGTGACTCACTGATACATCTTGAAATTCATCAAAATTGGTTGCAACTGTTTCCCACTGGTATGTTATACAAGGAAGGACCTGTGAACCTTTGGCCTTGGCTTTTTTCAACTCAACTTTCCTAATCTCACGGTACAAACGGTGACCAATTATGGGATCATCCTCATACCTGCAATATCAGTTGCCACATGGTCAACACATAGAATAAACACATTAAAAAAATTCAGGATCTTTTGTACCATAAAAAATATGCCAAAACATGAAGAGGTTAAAAGAAACTTAACTACATTACCAGAAATAAGTTCCATGTGAATCTCCACCAATTCGTTCTTTACGAAATGCTGAAAGTTGAACTCCATGTTTTAGTGAATTTTCAATATAGCTCCGGATATCTTCTTGCTGCAACATTTATCTCTTGTCAAACTTCAGCAGTACTAAAAATTTATAACTGACTATAGGACAAGCACATTAAATAGCTATGATGCCGGAAATGTAGGATCATAAAATGATATGTTCAAATAATCAAAAGAGCAAAAAATGAATAACTATGCTTTAAACACTGATCATTTGAGAGCTTGGAGAAAAGGGCAAAAAAGGGCAATAAAACTTGATGTTATTTGCTGTCCTGATCTATTTGAAAAGACAAAGAATCCTGCCATATATATAACTAAAAATTTCTCCTAAAAGATCAGAAAGAAAAATGTCATGGTTCTCAAGTGAGCTCTCACTCTGGAACTACCATGTTGCTGGTAGGATGTTGCTTCCTAGCAGTGCAGCAAACATAAAATAACTCTAAACCAACAAATAAATACTTTCCAAGGTACTGTCACACACTATGTCAACTTCACAAAAGCAAGTGTATAATAACCAGGACCATCAAAAAGGTAAGGTATTTATTAAGAAGACAGTACCTCAACTCGAATGTCACATAGTGCTTTCAAGATGACCACACGAATCCCAGGATCAAGAGTTTTATAAACTTCAACTTCAACTCTGAAAACTCACAGTGATTAGACACATGAGATAGAAGCACATTATGTTTATGGGCAGAAAATCCATGGTACTCACCCATGTGAAGCAACAATAGGCAGATCGCCTTCAGCAACCTGCACAAAAAACCAAGGACTGCGCGTTAGATTGGAAGCTGGAACAATAGGATTCTATCACAGCCACCATACAGGAATATACAGCTAAATACAAAAAATAGGGTAGATACCCAGTGCCACCAGTCTCGCAATTTTCTGCACAATACAGTCACCCATGTATCACGAGTAAGGGCCATTCTTGTAATAGGAGGAATCGCCTGAAGAACACATAAAGTCAGAGTTACAGGCAGCTTATTACAGTGAAAATATAACAGTAATAACATACACGAGTTTCTTTTTTGGAGCAAGAGAAACAATTCTCAAATGAACTAGCAACATATTTAAGTCAGCACTAGAAGTCTTTGTAACAAGGTTAACAGAGAAGTGCAGTAAACAACTTGATCTAAGGATAAAATATTTCATTGAATATCACAGAAAAACAAGCTGCAAAAATAAAACAAAAAGGTAACTTTTTCAGATAGAAGCAATGTGATGCTTAGTAAAGGAAATAAGTACATCTCAAAGATGTAATAATTTTGATAAATTGACTGATTTGATCTTTCTAGCAAATAAATGAGGATGAATAATAGGCCAGCTAAACCTCCACCTATATAATAAAAGTCAAGAAAACTAAAGTTCATTTCTTTTGATGGTGGGAGACTTGAACACAAGACCTGAAATAAGAGTTTTAAGCATGCATGTCAATGGGTCATGAGCCCCACTCCAACAATTAAAGTCATTTCTAAAACCTAAAACTAGAATGAGCGGCTAGAGCTTACTAAACTTTATTGGAAAGGAATCTAAATATTGAAATATCACCTAGCAGGCTAGCAGCCAAACAAGAAAGGAAAAGGTTTAATTCACCTCACACATTAAAACTAAGTGCAGCTGTGAGCAAGTTATTAATTGACATTGTTTACCACTCAAGACGACTTCTTTCCTTTATTTATTTAAAAAAAAAAAACAAAAGAGAAAAAGAACCACACAAGCCAATCATGGAAGATTATCCCGAAACAATCGGACAAATACACACACAAAGACAAGAGGCATGATTCCATTTGATGCACCAATTGTTCAATCTCCAAAATCTTGGAGAAGCTGTAATTCTTCAACACATCAGAAGCTTGCAACAAAAAATGGGATAACTTGTCATCTACAATACACATCCACTCGACAGTTTCAAAATTTTTAAAAATTTACAAGGCACATGAGAGCATTTTACCAACCAAGTCTAATCATTAGCATAAAAGCAAACAACAACGTAACACTTAAAAGTTGTTTATAATCAAACAAACGTTGATCATCAAAAATAAAATGCCAAAATCCAAAGAAGAAAATCCAACAATCTCATAAGTCATACCTGACTAGTCAAAACACTTCTTTGTGCAAAAGATTAATTTTCATCATAAATAGTTCAAACACATTTCAGCCAACACACACACACACACACACACACACACAAAAACTCTTTCTGCAAATCTCAGAAAACTCAAAAGTTTAACACAAACGAATAATTAAAGAGAAGAGAATCTTAAAGCAACTCTAAGGACTAAGGAGGAAAAGGAACCATCTCTAAGCACATAATTCTTTACCGGAGGAGAACCTGCTATTGAATGTCTAACTATTAATCACAGAATCTTGGAGTTTCTTGAGCTTAAAATCTAAATTAGGTGCAACTCTTATATGAGAAAGGAATAAATTGGGTTAACTTTTCTTTCAAATAAATTCTTGGTTCGGTAGTGTTGCAGCCAGAATAAATTGAGAAACCAACACTTAGAACTCCCACCAAACTTCAAATTATCAGAACTTTTAAATGATATGGACAAATTAAAGAGCACTTAAAAAAACTTGAATCCAAAAATGACAACGATAAGGGGAGCAACTGAAAAGTCAGCTAAGCTACAATGATGTGCACCCAAAGCAAAAAATGACCAACAGAGTGTGGATATGGAACCACATTATTTACAAACCCATCGCATTTTTCAATCAGAGAAGCAACTCAAACCACAAACTCAGCACAAACTTTGCAGTTCAAATTCAAGTTCCAACCTTTAGCAATGGAATGTGTATGTCACTCAAAGTGTCGTTGGGAGTAATCAAGGCCGTCTCGAACTCCTCTACTGTGAACTCACAATGAATATTCAATAGTGGCCAAAAGACCTGCAGCTCGCAAAAGCAAAAATTGAAGTCTCAAAACGCAACAATATGCAAAATTTTGTTAACGGAGATTAAACCCCCAAAGCTTACATGCAAGAAATTGAGTACGGACGCTAGTTCCCACTTCGACCGGAGGTTCCAACGCGGCAACTGAGAGGGCGACGGCTCCTCAACCAGCGTGGTCACGATCTTGCTGCATTGCTGCTGCTGAGGCGACTCGTCGTTTTGCTGCTCCTTTTTCGGCTTCGGCTTCCGCTCGACGACTGTCTGAGCCGCCAAGAGCCGCTCCGCCGCCCGAATGGTGCAAGCCCGCGAGGGTCGGTTTCTCCTCGCCGTGGGCTGCTCACTGTTAATCGTGGTCGTGGTCGTGGGCTCGTTCTCGGCAATAAGGTCATCGTTAGCGGTATTGGGGTTGGGGTTGTCGATGTGGGAGAGCGGCTCAGGGGAGGATCGGTCGCAGGGGATCGGAGGAGGCGAAGAATCTTGCGACATGGTCGGCGAGATCACGAACGACAAAGCAAGTTTTAAAGCAGGATGATTACATGTAAAAGATCCCCAGTTGGGTATATTTGCATTTGAAATAGGAATGAAATTAGTAAGAACAAAAAGGGTCAGTTTTATTTGTTAACTGAGAAACCAGGAAAACAAAGACGAAGATGATGGAGGACCAAAGGTCCAAACCATCATTCAAAAAGAAAAGGTTAGGTTTTTGTATATCTATTCTAAACAACGTATTTACTTTCTTTCTTCCCTTTTTTCCCCCCCACTTTATACTGACTACGAATTGGGGGAATTTTATCAAAGAGAAGAAACTGAAAGTTGGGAGAGAAACAAAAATGGAGGAAGATGGAAGAGAGAGAGATAGAAGAGAAGGACACTACCTGGAAATTGGACACACAGCCTATGGATTTATTTTTAACCTTCCAGTAAATATGTTTTCCTTAATCAGTGTTTCAAACAGCCCCCTTCAATAAATCTATCATAAAGATCGAATTTTTATGTTCACCAAGAGCCAAACGGATTTATGTTTTTTGTGTAAGGACGTAAAAGAAAAGGGAAATAAGATAATTTTAGGGTTTTCCTTCCCCCCACCTCTAGTCTTTTGATGCCATTGGTAGGTTACTGTTTGAATGTCCTTTCTTCACCCATGAAACTTGTTGATCCAACAAAGTTGAAGACTTTGGCTTTGCTTCAAAAATTAAAAAATCAATTTTATTTTTCTCTCAGGGATTTCTGAATATCATTTGCAATTTAAATGGTCAATATGGCTCTGGATTTTTCTATATTTGCCTTCAACTTTTTGTGGGTATTTTATTTTGTAGTGTAAAGTTTGAAATCTGTACTGTTAATAAGGAGTTCAGATGCTTAATAACTCTTCTGAGCAAAAAGCCAGCTGTTTCCTTTAGTAAAGTAAATGAGTCAACTTTGTGCTAAATTATGGCTCCAGTTTTTTAAAATCAAAAGGGATTAGGATTTACTTAAGCAAGATGAATTTAATATGCCTTTGTTTTGGAGATTCTTCCCTTTATGTTGGAATTATATTTGCTTGAATATAGGAGGTGCTCCATAGCAGTCAGATTTTGCTGTTTCTAAATCTGCAATCGTTGAAGGATGTCACCAAACAATTTTAAAATTTCATTGGAGTTTCATCATGAAGAGCAATGAAAGCCCAATACCCACAAATTGAATCAGCTTTCATCATAAATCATGAGTTTAAATCAAGCTTTCTACATGATTATCCTTTACTTCTTTGTTCCAAAATAATTAAACTGGTTTCTCTTTCACACCCATGAATGATCTTACGGAGAGGTACACTTCAAAAGGATTGTGCAAAGTGTGTTAAATGCCATTTTCAGGATCAGTTGCCATGGCCACATCTGTTGGTTTCAATCAATGCTGATGAATTTTGGTTCCAACGATTGACTATTTCGTTGTTATCGAAGTTTCTCATTTGCTTTTTGTTTTTCTAAAGAGGTTCGAGGTAAAATTATATGTCTTAACTAATTGAACGTTCACTTTCATTTGGTATTATCGAAGTTTTCCATTTGTTTTTTGTCTTTTTAACGAGGTTCGAGATAAAATTATGTCTTAACTAATTGAACTTTCACTTCTCATTGGTGGTACAAGATCTGGAGTCTTATTTTTTTTTTTTACTTTAATTTTTGTGGCTCTGAGTTATTTTGGCAGTCAATCATTCACTCTCTTTCGTTTGTCATTTTGTGGATAATGTACAATGTGAAAGTAACTCGTCCATAGGAAACAAATGGAATTTGATTGTGAAACTTTTATAAACGGTTGCTTTATTTACCCATCACCTCGTGCAGATTTCATATTCATGTATAGTATGCATAATACATATACACATTTGTATAAGGTCAGACTTCTTCACGTTATCAGGCAGTAGAGTCGCCAACTATGTACTTTAGACGGTAAAACGGGGAAGGAAGACGTGGGGCTCGAAGAACAACCCGAGCCGTGTAGTGAACAGGCTCTGCCGATATTCATTTCTTCCCCTCATATTACAACTAGAAGACTGCCGTAGCTTGAAGCTTTTCTTATCTTCTGTTCAACTCAGTGAATAAATGGTAAAGAATCCCAGAAGAATAGCCGTTATATTTTGGTCTATTGAATTGGAAGAATGAATCTCCTTTCTCTTGCAATTGACCAACACACTGACCCTCTATCTTCCATCAAGTGAACTAAGAGCTTTCATATCCTCCATAGAGTCATCCATATCGGCTGATTCTTGAACCGCGACAGCAGATGTTGTAGGATGGATCATTGCTACAGTAGTTGGCGAAGATGGTTTAGCTTTTGCTTTCAAGATAGGAGTGTTCCTCTTGGTCGAACAGATGGCGGGACCTGAAACCAAAGCTGGAACATGAAACCGTAGGAGGTTCAACTTCAATGACTTTATAAAAGAGGAGGGAACATAATGGGTTTAAACGGTTCCTTGTGCTAATGTTCTAAAAATTACTGTCAACAAAACCTTCTATATATATATATATTATTAAATTCAAATAATATACTGCACAGAGTAACTATTAAGCATATAAATAATCCACACTATAACTTTCTTATATATAAAGTAGCTATAAAAACAAACATAAAGAAGAAAAAAAAAAAACAAAAGGGGAAAAGGAGCTAAAATGAGGAATAAAGGACGTGGTAGGGAGTGTATATAAACGATATAAGAAAAAGGATCACGAGGTCTGAGAAGAACTAAAAAGATTTTTACCTTAACGAGTAAGACCACTGACCGCCTGACATGGTGTCGAGCTAAGGGTCAAAGGTGTGCTCAAATGTGAGCCCCAATAGGCCTAGGCTCTCCTTCAAACTAGTCAGCAGACAAGAAGTTGAAGATGAGTGACTGAATGATGAGTATAATATAATCATGCATGTGCAGCACTTGAATATAAATCCATTAGGAATTTAGCGAAGACGGGCATTAATCTTCATAGCTATCCTGCCAACTAAAATTTTAACTCGTACCTGCCGTTGGTTTGGGAGTGAGCTGAGATAGTGGCATATGCATAACAGTAGATGTGGCAAATTTGATATATGATAGCTTCTATTGGACGCACGGCGTAGTTCCTTTTTCTAATTTCTTTTAAACTCATCAATGATCTCATCAGGCAGGTCCAGAAAGATTGAAAACAGTAATATCTACTAATAAGGTTACAGAATAAGATATCCTGCAGCTAAAGTAAGAGACATCAAAATCTCGAACATAAATCCATAGAATATGTGATAAATCAATCCATAAGTTGACCATAGGGTCAATAGCTCAACCACCTCCTTCTCACTCCAAAAAATGGCAAACTAAACTCGGGTTTTGGGATTCTAGTATAAATGCAACTCTTGAAAATCTGAAGGACAAAACCAAGATACCTAAAGGAGTATATTCTCGAACGTATTAGAAACTACAATCTTATTACCATGACAATTGAATCTCGAAAGATAGAAAATGGTTATAAATATCTGAAGAAGATTCAAGGATAATATTATCCTGCACTAAAGTAAATGACATCAGAATACCAAAACAGAATTCTATAAGTTAAACAACAAATCAGTAGCTCAACCACCTCTTCCACAGTTGAAAAAGAGCAAACTAAAATATAAAGGGAGGAAAACAAGTAGAAGTAAAAATGGAACTCTTGGAAATCTCAAGGATAAGCCGAGTTACCTAGAAGTACACAAAATTAAAACCTTCTTTTTCTTTAATGCATCTACGAATTTAACGATACTCTCAAACTTAGAAGGGAAGGAAATAGAGAGCAACATCTTTCACGAACTAGCTCAAGAGCAAAGAACTAGTTCAACCATATAGAAGTATAGAGCAAAGAACTAGTTCAACAAGATAACAAATCCTCAGTGAATATGTGGAGACTAATTTTCTGTTTGCCGGGGGAGAAGGGAAGGAAATAGAGAGCAACATCTTTCACGAAATAAAGGCATAAAGGTGATTTTGACAAAATGAATAGGAAAACTGCATAGTAAAGGGGCTGAGAGAGAACGGCTCCAAACTGTGGTGACCACCTATCTACGAGTTTTCTTGCCACCAAATCTGGTGATTATCCTTTGGATTGAAAACATTTCCACAAGAAGTATTAACAAGTTCCAAATTTCTTAAGGAAACCTCATATTGAATCTAAAATTCAATTATGACCCATTGTTATGCTCAAAATCCAGTTAGAAGTATTAAATTTTTTGTGCCAGTCCAAGTGATTAGTGCATAATAATGATAGTAACAGAAAGTTTTATTTCATCACATATGGATAAAAGTAATTATAGAGTTACCAATATTCGTCGTGTTTACTGATGTAACAAACAACAAAAGAGAGATAGAACTATTGCTTTGCGACCATTGGAGATTAGTCATTTCAATTCCTTATTCTAAGCTCCTAGTACAGCCCGTAGGTTTCCTTATCTTCCCTCCCCTGGACCCCTGGCGGTCTTCCATCGTTAACTGTTTCTATAAAACCCTCCTATTCCTCATCTAAATCTAAAAGCGCACTATAAACCACCATGCAAAGTTAACGAAGAAAATATTTCATAGTATTTTCTCAGCAGCAGAAGAAGTTACAGCAAAGTCAGAGACGCTGACATATGTCTGTTGTGAGAAAGACGGAAAGGGAAGACATTATAAATATAAAGAGAAATTTTAATCAATAAATCCTCTCTCAGTTTGAGTACTGTGAGGTTAAAGAGCACTAACTTACTAATAAAGCGGCTCAGAAGCAACAAATGTGTATTATTCTCACACTACAACCATGTACATACAATATCTTCTACGTACAAGATACTCTAGGAGCAAGTTTAAGTTGCCACAAGAATCGGCTAACGTATCTAGTATAATTAGCCTGCAGGTTGAAAGAACACGAAGCAGTAGCACTAGTGCTTCAATTTGCGGATTTCACACAAGATCCTGCAAAGATAACTGAAAGCAATGGATCAGTGATGGTAATTCCCACTTGGGGAGAAGGGAAAAAAAACTCAACTTTTCCCATTTGGAGCATTGATATTGTGTTAGGTTTAAATAATGTTCAGTTTTGCAACCTGAACAACTTTTTAATTACACAAATTTTTCTTTGTTTATATATTAGACTGAGCTAAGGAGGAAAAATAAAATCGATCATCCAAATCAAACAAGGCCATCACAAGCAAAATCCAATCCTTTCCGATTCTCCAGTATATTGATGCCCTCTCTAAACCAGGCCACATTGTACATTCGTATATTGCTATTTTTCTTGGGAGGTAATAGTGCCTTCATCTCTAAGCCATACCAAATCACACAACAAGAGGAAACCTAATTCAATCCTTTCCTCCCCCTTAAGAATGTTAAATCATTTTTTCTTATTTGTACTGAAAACTTAGAAATAGATGATTGTGCAATATGCCTCAGGCATGTTGACACAAGAGTTGTTTGCCCTTCAGGCGTAATAAATCAACCTACAACAATGTAAGAAAGGAAGAATAAGGGCATATTGGCAATTACCTTGCTAGCAGTGACCAGAAAAAACCTCCGCATTTCACTTTGTATGCACCATGTGGTATTTATTCCTTTATCCACTTGAAGAATGTTGCAGCCTTCTAAAAACCACTTGATCGTAGAAACTTCTTCTCCAGAAAAATAATCCGAGGGCTGCCCAAGAGCCCAGAAGGGTGGCAAGAGCCATAATCAGAAATGATAACATGAAGCAGTTTGTTCCAGTACAAGTGTCTCCTTCACCTGATGCTTCCTTGTCATATATATACCCAACAACTCTAACTGAAAATAAATAAGATCCAATAGGGCTCGCTATTGTAATAGCATTGAATATAGTACCCATGTGTACAACACCAAATATTTCAGAAGTAATTGTTGGCATTAGTGACCACTGAGAACCATAACAAACACCCACTATCACCGAACCAGCAAAAAGAGCACCTGGCAGGCCAGAAGCAATCACTACATGTCCAATGCTCATGATTGTCAGAGTGAGGAACATGAATAACGGCCTAGCCCATCCTCTTGCATGTAGAAAATAATCTGATACATATCCAGCTCCAAAACGACCAAAAAAGTTCCAGATGCTCCACAATGAAACCAAAGTACTTATCTCCAAGCTTGTGTAACCAAGAGATAATCCTATCTGGCTGATATTATTCACTGTAGCTAATCCTGTTCCCATGCCGCAAGCCGTTGCAAAAAACAAAATCCAAAAGTCTATGGTGTATAAAGCTTGCAAGAGGTTAAGGTTTTCTTCAGATTCCCTTGGCCATTCATTGTCAAAATCCATGATCGCTTGATTGGAGTGACCAATCAGTTGGTCACTCTCGGTAAGAGAAGAGAGCAAAATATTAGTGGATTCTGTCTGCTGGGCTCTGATTGCAATATATAGAGGAGATGCAAGCAACATCAAAAGTAGAACAAATGCAGCAACGTGTAGAGGGAATTGGAAGGTGAAAATATGCTCTAGAACTATCTTGAACATAAGGTAAATAGCAACTAGCAGAGTGATTATGGATAGGGTATTGAGATGCTCTTTCTCAATTCCATCATTTGTATTGTGAATTCTCACAAACCACATGAACAATAAGGAATTAAGGGTGGGTAGCAGTGCCAACATCAGAATAAACGAAGTAGGCTGTTCATCAAATATAGTCTCGTATACTTGAATCAATATTGCTCCACTCAAACCAAGAAACCCCTGACAAAAAAAAACAAAATTATATTGGGTCCAAATAAAATCCAATAATTTTCAGGTGAGATCCCCAAGGATCCAATACCATACCAAGTAAGACCTCACTCAAATTCGAATTTGATTTCAAAAGAATAGTAGGACAAATGAAAGTACGACCTACAAAATATTGCGAGCATCACCTAAGATGATATAATTCTTCTTCTTTAAAGGTTAATAAAAGATTTGAAGGTCAACAAACTAGCAATCCAACTTCAGGTGCTCAAAATAATGGTTCTAAGCTCTTTTTTCAGAACAAATTTATGAGAAAATAAAATATGAAAGCTATGTATTGGACACAACCCATCATAGTTTTCTTCAGAAAACATAATTCAAAACTTCATACTCATCGCTACTCCGTATGTAATTGAACTTCCTCAATCTGATTTGCAGACGAAACGAACTCCATAGATCAGGGCTGAACGTCATAATTACGTATTCAAGATATATAAATGAAATAATGTCCAAGTTTATCGAAAACCATAGTCATGTCGATTGAATTTCAACGTCGATAAGTTTTACCTTCATGATTCCGACAATCGTCCCACTATAACTGGGAAAATTACGAACGCCAGTGACAACGTTACCCGTGTTGAAGAAGCTCTGAGCATGAGCAGCCACCAACATGAAAAGGCACATAGCGGGAACCGGCGGCCGAGGGAAGAGCCCAGCAACGGCAGCCCAGATAAGGAAATAACCCAAGAAGCACTGAATTGCACCGGCCAAGTGGACAATCCACGGTCCACGACGACCGCCATCAGCGGCGGCGTAGTAGTAGAGAAAGCCTGAAAGGACGCCGCAATTGACACCGATGTCCTTGAAAACAGAAACAATGTCCAAAGTGGACTGATCGTAGCGCTGAGTGGACTTGAGGGTTTGCGAGTAGATGGAGAAGGTGTAGAGAGACCCACTGGTGCATTGAATCCATACGCTAGCAACTGTTGATACCCATTTGTTGTTTAATCTGGGCGTCTCCATTTCCAATTCCGTTGAATTGCATTTGCTTTGTGCTGTTCATGTTCCGGTTCCTCTTCCTCCTCCATGTTCGTCGCGTGACACTTGTCAATCTCTCGAACTCTCGATTCACAATCTGATTCTGCCCGAGTCATCTCCGCATCGTCTGATTCGACCGAGTTCGTAAAATTTCCCGCGGGTAACTGTGCCATGGGGGACACACAAATTTTCCCTTTCAACCGATGGTGGGATCAATATCAAGATGTGAATCATCTTGTCTGCTCTGAATTCGAGAACGAGGAAAACGACAAAAAATAAACAAGAAAAATATGTAGTTTCTTTTTTCGAAAAATATGTAGTTTTTTTTTTTTTAAAAAATCAAATTTGTGACATTCTAAAAAACTAATATTTTTTAAATACATATACAAATATATATATATATATATTTTAAATACATATAATATCTTTTTCATCCACCATAATGTTCCCTTAGTTATAATTAAGAGTATGATTTTAATGTCTTATATATACAACAATTTTATTTTTTTAGTATATATATTTATACAATAGTAAGTTTGTATTTTTTAATTCAGCTATCCTGAATTAAAGTTTAGTTTTAAGTTTAAAACAATGAGATGGATACAATTTTATGATAAATTATGTAATATAAAAATTAAATTCGAATTTTTAAAATTATAGCAACAAAATTAAAAATAAGTCCAAATTACAAAAATCTAGCTAAAATCAACTCAAATCACGTCACCAGATTTGTAATTTAACCATGGTAGAAATACTATAAAACTATATTTAGCTCCTATTTTTTTAGTACATTATGTGTTTGAGGTGGGAGATCGGTAGAAGGTCGAACTCACAACCTCTTAATTATAAATATATGTAATTACTGTTGGAATAGGCTCGCTCTAACATATTTAACTCCTATTTCTCGAACTCAATATCAAATTCTTTATATTTCTTAAATATTATTCGCTTCAACTCTCAAAATATTATCATTGTTAAATTATAAGTTTAGCTCCATATATTTTTTTTTCTTTTTTGAGTACTTAGCTCCAAATTTTTTATACATTGTTAACCTCTATCTATTATTAAATTTATAAACTTTGTCATGATAATTGACATCTACTCCTTCCATCTTCAAATCCTGTACCCCAATTTATTGAACTTAACAAAAAAAAATCAAAACTTTAAAAACATATTTTACATCTTAATTACTTAATTTTAAAAAAAGCTGTGAAAATTTTCATTAATAAAAATCTTCACCGATTTAACAACTCAAACCTTGAATCGCTCAATCATCCAATACCTCACACCTTACAAACAACAGACTAAAAATATTAATTCCGAAGAAGAATAAGAAAATTCTATGAAAAAAAAAATCCTTTAAAAAAAATTATATGAACAAACAACCAATTTCACTCAACGCTTCAGATTTCATCTAATCTTTGAGCCTTCTCTGCACAAGAGATTGATAGAATCTCCTGGTCCGGAAGAACAGAACAACAGCAACAAGAAAACCCAAGAAAGCCACAGCAGCCATGACCAGAAAAGATGTCATAAAGCAATGTTTGCCGGAGCAAGAGTTGTCTCCGGCGGAGGCTCCGGCTTCTCTGTCATATGTGTACCCAATAACTCTAACAGATAGAATATAAGATGCAATCGGACTGGCTACAGTGATGGTATTGAAAATGGTACCCATATTCCTAATTCCAAATATCTCCGCCGTAATCGCCGGCATCAGCGACCACTGAGAGCCGTAACAGATCCCCACGATCACCGATCCCACGTACAAATTCCCAGGGAATCCTGAAGCTATGATGATATGGCCGATGCTCATGGTCAGCAAGGCCGCCGCCATTAAAAATGGCCGCGCCAAGCCTAGTTGCCGGAGGAGAAGATCAGAAGCATAGCCGGGCCCTAGACGGCCAAGGAAATTCCATATGCTCCACAGTGAAACGAATGCGTTGATTTCGACTGTTCCGTAACCCAAAGATTGGCCCAATTGATTCATGTTGTTTATGGTGGCTAAACCAGAACCCATCCCGCACATCATCGCAAAAGATAGTAGCCAGAAGTTCACTGTGCCGATTGCCTCGATTATATTCATTTCTCCGTCTGAAACAATCGCCAGCTGATCATCGCTCTGAACTTCACTAGGAATTTGACGGTATTCGACGGAATCGTCGGCGTTTTGAAGGAAAACGGAGTCCTCTGTTCGTGCTCTGATTGCGATTCCGAGAGGGGAGGCGATTAGGGTTAGGAGTAGAACGAAGGTGAAGATGCGAGCCCAGATTGGTAAAGTGAGGGCGTTGTTCAAAATGATGAGAATAGTGAGATAAGCGGAGATTATGAGAGCAATTGTTGAGAAGGAGTTCAAATGGTTTGATTCGTTTCCGGTCTCTGTTTTGTCGATTACGACGAAGGCCATGAGAAGAAGAGTCGAAAGCGCCGGCAAGATCGACAGCAGCACAAGATTGTTGGGAATGACAAATATTAAAACTTTTTGTTGTCCCACATCGGAAGAATAACCTTTTGGGAAGTTGGTTTATAAGCATTGACTCAGTATTGAACTTATAAACTTGGTGTGAGAAAAGTCAAGACTAAGGCCCACACGTGCGCCGTCGTCGGGCTCGAGCCAAATAAATTTTTATTTTTTATTTTTTAAAAATTCAATTCTATTTTAGACTACCGCGTCACTATAAAAAGCTCACTCCCCTTCCATTTCAGATCATCACATTCATCTCAATCTCCACTCAATTCCTTCACTTTTCCACCTCTCTCAACTATCTTAACTGAGCACGAGATTGATTCCACTCCTATTTTGACGAGTGCACGTCTGAATTGGAGGTTGTGTTAACCTTGGGGAGCATACCGGCAGTAAAACGATTTAGCACCGAGGTCGTGCCGATTTTGCTTTGAAGGTAGTGATTCCGCCCACGGCACAACGTTTTTTACCTCCTGGTTCCTATTTTGTCCTTTATTGTCCAACAGTTGAAAGCAAAATCCTACTAATGGCTGCTATCCGATCTGGGAAGGTCCTACCGGACTTGTCAAAATTGGAATCACTCGACGGATCCAACTATCGCCGATGGTCACAGAAGTTATTGATCTTCTTTGAGCAGTTGGAGATCGACTACATTATCACTGCTGCTCAGCCCGCCGCCGTTACTACCGCTGCCACCACTACCGCTGCAGCTGCTGTAACTGCAACTACCGTCACCGCAACCGTCACTGATCCGCCTGCCGTTGCTGCTGCCACCGTTTCAGTTTCTGCTGCTGTTCCCGGGACGTCTACTACCATCGAAGCTGACAAATTCGAGAAAGACAACAAAACGGTCCGTGGGCATCTTCTCAACCATATGAACGACTCTCTCTTTGATCTCTTTGTAGTCCAAAAATCTGCAAAGGTCATTTGGGACACGTTAGAATCTAGATATGGTAGGGACGACGCTGGCAGAAGGAAGTACGTCGTCGGTAAATGGCTTTAATTTCAAATGTCGGACGACAAACCGGTGATGGATCAGGTTCATGAGTACGAAAACCTAGTGGCAAGTGTGTTGTCTGAAGGCATGAAGATGTGCGAGATTCTTCAGGCCAATGTGTTGCTCGAGAAATTCCCTCCTTCCTGGAGTGATTATCGCAACCACTTGAAACATAAGAAGAAGGACCTGACTCTGCAAGAGCTGATCAGTCACGTGCGCACGGAGGAGGCCAACAGGCTAAAGGATAAGCTCTCTTCTCAATCTCTATATTCAGTTAAAGCTAATTTAGTTGAATCTTCTAGTGCTTCCAAAGACAGGTTCAAGAATAAAGGGAAGACAATTGCAAGGGATAGAGCTGAAAAGAACAAATGTCTCCAACCTAAAAATCATGGTGGAAGAATCGAGAAATCCAAACTGATCTACTATGTCTGTGGAAAAGTCGGGCACAAATCCTATCAGTGCACTCAGAGGAAAGATAGGAAAGATCAAAGGGCTACTCCACAAGCCAACCTTACAGAGACGGATGACATCATTGCCGCTGTGGTTGTGGAAGCGAATCTAGTAGAGAACAAATCCGACTGGATTCTTGACACATGAGCATCTAGACATTTCTGCTCGAACCGTGACCTCTTCCATGACTTCCAGGACTCTGCCGACGGTGAATGTGTTTTCATGGGAAACTCTGCCACAGCTGGAGTACTTGGGAAAGAGAAGGTTCTCTTGAAACTCACATCTGGCAAAACTTTATCATTAAGTAATGTGTTGTATGTTCCTTCCCTGCGTAGGAATCTGGTGTCAGGAGGTCTACTGAACCGAGCCGGACTTAGGATTGTGTTTGAGGCCGACAATGCTATTATCACCAAAAATGGTGACTTTGTTGGTAAAGGCTATTTAGCAGATGGTTTGTTTGTTCTCAACACTACTTCTTCAAATGAAATTAATTCTAGTTCTGCTTACATTGTTGAGTCTCTTGATGTGTGGCATGGTAGATTAGGGCATGTGAATATTGCATCAATTAAAAGGCTTAGGACTCTAAATTTAATTAATGCTTCCGATCTGCCTGAAACTACAAAGTGTCATGTCTGTGTAGAAGCAAAGTTTGCTAAAAAACCTTTTAAACATGTCACTGCAAGGTGTACTGAACTCCTAGAATTAATTCATTCTGATTTAGCTGATTTCAAAAACACAACTAGCAGAGGTGGAAAAAAATACTATATTTCTTTTGTTGATGATTTTTCTCGATATACGAAAATATATCTCCTAAAATCTAAAGATGAAGCTAGTAGTATGTTTTTGAAATTCAAAGCTGAAGTAGAAAACCAATTAGACAAGAAAATAAAAAGGATAAGATCAGATAGGGGTGGTGAATATAGTGATAATTCGCTTAGAGATTTTTGTGAATCAAGTGGAATTGTACATGAATTTACTGCTCCATATTCACCTCAACAGAATGGAATAGCTGAACGGAAAAATAGAACTTTAAAAGAAATGATAAATGCAATGCTATTAAGTTCTGGTCTATCTGGTGATATGTGGGGGGAAGCTGCACTTTCTGCATGTTTTATTCTTAACAGGGTACCTCACAAAAGGCTAGATAAGACACCATACGAGCTCTGGAAAGGGTATTCGCCAAACCTGAGCTACGTGAAGGTGTGGGGGTTCTTAGCAAAGGTGGCATATCCAGCATTCAAAAAACCTACGGTTGGATCTAAAACTTTTGATTGTGTTTTCATTGGTTATGCTCAAAATAGCTTTGCATATAGGTTCATGAGCTTGAATGACAAATCAATATGTGAATATAGAGATGCTATATTTTTTGAAAACATCTTCCCTATGATTAGAACTGATGGTGAATTTGGTGGGACATCAAAAAACTACATGTATATCGTTGCCCTCTACTTCTGTTGATATGCTAGACTCTGAAACTAGATCTAATGATACAATAGATTTTGAACCTAGGAGAAGTAAAAGGCAAAAGGTTAGTAAAAGTTTTGGACCTGACTTTCTAACTTCCTATATGGTAGAAAACTTTGACAAGATAGATGATCAGTTCGCTTGCATGTATTTGATAGACGAAGATCCTAAAACCTACCAAGAAGCTATAAATGCCTTAGATTCTAGCCTATGGAAAGAAGCTATTAAAAGTGAGCTAGACTCCATAGTTATGAATCAAACCTGGGAATTGATAGATTTACCTGTAGGAAACAAACCTATTAAGTGTAAATGGATCTTTAAAAGAAAAATGAGACCAGATGGTACGATAGAAAAATACAAAGCTAGACTAGCAGTTGTAGGTTACACACAAAAGTATGGCATTGATTACTTCGATACGTACTCTCCTGTAACCAAAATTGCTACGATTAGATCTTTGATAACTTTGGCTGCTATTCAAGGCTTAGTAATATATCAGATGGATGTAAAAACAACTTTCCTCAATGGTGATTTAGAAGAGGAGATTTACATGACACAACCTGAAGGTTTTCTAGCTACTGGTCAAGAAAATAAAGTTTGCAAGCTAAAAAAATCTCTCTATGGCCTAAAACAAGCTCCTAAACAATGGTATGAAAAATTTAATGGCACTTTGGTAAACAATGGTTATAAAGTAAATTGCTCTGATACATGTGTTTACTCAAAGTTGTTTGGAGCTGATTGTGTGATAATATGCCTGTATGTTGATGACATGCTCATTTTTGGTTCAAACTTAGATATCATTAATGAGACCAAGTTACTCCTTTCTTCACATTTTGAAATGAAAGATTTAGGAGAGGCTGATGTAATACTTGGTGTACAAATAAGGAAAAATGATCATGGATATTCCTTATGTCAATCACACTACATTGAGAGAATGCTGAAAAAATTTGATCACTTTGATAGTTTATCTGTAAGAACACCTTATGATGCCAGCATGAGTCTTAAAAAGAATCAGGGCGAGAGTGTATCTCAATCCGAATATGCAAAGATTATAGGTAGTGTTATGTTTCTAATGAATTATACTAGACCTGATATTGCATATGCGGTGAGTAGATTAAGTAGATACACTCATAACCCAGGTAAAAATCACTGGACTGCTCTACATCGATTGCTAAGGTATCTTAGGGGTACAATGGATTATTGTTTGCATTTTAACGAGTTTCCTGCTGTGCTAGAAGGATATTGTGATGCAAACTGAGTTACAGATAATGATGAAGTGAGTTCCACCAGCGGGTATGTGTTTACTTTTGGCGGTGGAGCTATCTCATGGAAATCAGCAAAACAGACATGTATTGCTCGCTCTACCATGGAATCTGAGTTCATAGCACTTGAACTGGCAGGTCAAGAGGCTGAATGGCTGAGAAGTCTTCTTGGAGATGTGCCACTGTGGGGGAAGTCCGTACCTGTATCCATACATTGTGACTCACAAGCTGCCACAGGGATTGCAAAAAACAGTGTGTACAATGGCAAGAGACGTCACATTCGCCTAAGACATGGAGCTGTGAAACAGCTGTTGAAAGATGGAATTATATCCTTGGAGTATGTGAGGTCCGAGAGGAACTTAGCAGATCCTCTCACTAAAGGCCAAACAAGGAGAGTAATTCTGGAGTCCTCAGGATGTATGGGACTCAAGCCATGATGTTTTCTCACTAGCATGAATCCATAGCCCTTCTCTTGGGTGGTCCATGTATGGACTTGATGGATGTAGTGAGCAGATGTGAATCCATAGCCCTTCTTTGGGTGGTTCATGAATGGACTTGATGGATATGATGAAACACTATGAATCCATAGCCCTTTTTGGGTGGTCTATGCGTGGACTTAATGGATAATATTCAAAGTCTTCATAGCTCAGTTTTGAGTGGTTTATCTATGATAGATTTGATGAAGCAACAAACGTGACTGTGAAGGTAAGGCCACCTTCTATGAAAGAGTAGAGTTGATGAGTCTCTTTCTAGAGCTTTCACGATGACCCAAGGTGTATGTGCATGACCATTAAAAGCACTTGACAACTATCGCGGAATCAAAATCGAGGATTCACACGTGTTGTGGGGGTCTCAACTATAAATACTGAAAGTTCAAGAGGTAACTCACTTTCATTACTTAGGTTGTTGCTCTACTTCACTATGCATTAATTCAAATCGAAAGATATTAATGCTTAAGTTATTTATCCTTTGCTCAGTTACTACATCCTTCTTCTTACTCATTACTTTTACTATGTTGTCATTCGTGGGGGATTGTTGGGAATGACAAATATTAAAACCTTTTGTTGTCCCACATCGGAAGAATAACCTTTGGGAAGTTGGTTTATAAGCATTGACTCAGTATTGGGCTTATAAACTTGGTGTGAGGAAAGCCAAGACCAAGGCCCACACGTGTGCCGTCGTCGGGCTCGAGCCTGATTTGTTGGATACTTAGATAGTTGGCACAACGTTTTTTACCTCCTGGTTCCTTCTTTGTCCAACAAAGATAAGCTACTGGGTCTCTGTTGCAGAATGTATTGGAGAATTGGATCAGTACTGCTCCATAAGACCTGCAAATCCCTGTACGGGGAAATCAATTCAATTTTCAGATACTGCAATCGGAGAAAAATTCGGATTGGGGAATTTTCAGAGAGACCTTGAGAATGCCGACGATTGTGGCACTGTAGAGCTGGAAGTTATGGACGCCGGTAACCACGTTGGCGGTGTTGAAGAACACCTGGGCATGGACGGCTAAAAACATGAAGAAGCACATCGCCGGCACCGGTGGCCGGGGGATTAAGCCGGAGACCGCAGCCCATATGAAAATGTATCCGGCGAAGCACTGGATTGCTCCGACGGTGTGGATGATCCATGATCTGCGGGGGCGATTGTTGGAGGCGACGGCGGAGTAGAGGAGGACGGCGAGAACTCCGGCGGTGGCGCCGACGTCCTGAAGACGGAAACAGTGTCGAGAGTGGACTGATCGTAGGCCTGGGTTGATTTGAGGGCGGAGGAGTAGATTCCGAAGGTGTATGATGGGCCGCAGATGCATTGGATCCATATGCTGGCAACCGTGGCGATCCATCTGTTACTCAGAGAATGAACTTCCATTTCAACTTCGAATTCAGAAACTGTAATCTCCTCCTCTTACGAGTTGAAAAATGGAATCTCTGAAGGGATCTTCACTGAAAATGAGTTCAAGTTATACGTTCAGTTCAGGTACTCCCAGAAGTTCTAATAAATCACCAAGTCTTTTTTTGGTTTGTTTGAGACGTCTGGGTCTTTTCTTAAAAATCAGTTATTCGAGCAATTTCAGTGAACCTGAAATTATCTTCTTTAACCTGCTCTCCGTCACAAAGAAAGAAAAACTTTCTTTGCTGATAAAAAAAAATGAAACTTTTAATTTTTGGAAAATAATATGCCACAGTAATTTTGTTCTCGTATTTATAAAATGTTTCACAACTAAGTGAGAAATGAAAAATAGAATTTTTTTTTTTAAGATTGATGAACTATAAATGATGTTGAAGATAATATCTAGTAGTGAAGTATTTTTTTTTTAATCTCTATCCCAAACAAATAAACATTTTTTAGAACAAAAAATTTACAACCTCAATTTTTTTTTCCTTCTCATAACTAAAATTTACGAATAAAAAGTATAAAGAAAATTGGAAGAGAATAAGTACGATATTATTGTAATTTACAAAATAATAAGTAAAGTATAAAAAATTTGGACCGTAATTAGTTAGCAATCAAGATTTATAAACCTAGAAATTAAAGAAAAAACTACGTCCTAAATTCTAATCCCACAAATTTGTTAATAAATCCTAGATCTTAACAAGTAAAAAGGGAAAGAAATTCCGTTAGAGGGATGTTATAAAGATTTGTCGACATCTACAATCTTTTCATCCATGCTGGCAATCACATGGGGTTATAAGATTTAAAATAAAATATATCAGAATATTTAAATATAAGGAGGCATTGAAGTCGAAGTATAATATAATAATTAAAAACTATTCCACGTTGTAAAACATATTATATACACCTTGCTTCAAATAAAATATACAAGGTAAGCTTCACGTGATATAATTAGAATATGATAATTCTAAATGATTTGTGACGAAAATGTCCTTAGTTTTTTAATGACTACGAAAAGTTATCTTATATGGTTAATGATTTATATATTTGATTTGATGTTAGCTACGTCACTACAAAGTGTGGATTAGATGACATCCCTTTGACATTTGTTTCTAAAAATTGTTTTTCAATTATGTGATTTATATAATGTAAATTTTGAAAATTATATTTTTCTATTTTTAGTGTTTGATTTTAAATTAAAAATTTTAAAAGATAGAATTATATTTTTTGGAAAAAAATACAAATTACAAACTCATTTTTTTAATTAAAATAAAATATGTATAATATAATATGTCATAAATTATATAATAGTACAAAAATGGGTTATTATTTTAGTTTTTGTATTTTTAATTTTGATTTATTTTAGTTCATTTTAATCCTATACTTTTAAAAGGTTTTTTTAGTCTCTCTAGTCTTGGTCTTTATATTTTTAAAATTATAATTTTAGTTTCTACTCTCAAAAATTTAACACAAATTCGTAATTTACCAAGCTCCCCTGAATCGCTATAAATTTATCGTTAACATCAGAGAAGTACAGGAATTTTAATAAAAATATGAAGAACCTAACATTTATGGCTAATTTAGTAATGCTCCAAATTATTATTTCTCGTTTCAATTTTATTAAGAAACTTAAATCATTTAACAACTAAAAGAAACAATAAAAACTTATTCCTATTTCCAATTTGTTCCAAAACACAAATAAAAATGTTGTTTTGCCATTCTTGGATGGGCCATGAAATTCTCCTTTTTCTTTTCAAAAAATGATAAATGAAAACAAGAAAAGAGGAGGTTACCGAACATATCTTTAACGACTCAAATTAACATAATGTTTACAAAGTATACGCACTAAGAATAACGAATTGTAAAACCTTAATAAACAGATTTCTTTACACTCGGCAGAATCCTCCAAGAATTCTATTAAACCTACAAGCAATATCTGATCCTCTTTCTCTCTTGTTCCTTTCCTTTAACTGAGGCGTTCAACTCTTCTTTGAAAAGCCAGCCGGTAAAATCTCCTAGTCCGAAAGAAGAGAGCAGCAGCAACAAGAAAGCCCAAGAAAGCCACGGCGGCCATGACCAGAAAAGATACCACAAAGCAGTGTGTGCCGGAGCAGGAGCCATGTTTTCCGGCGGCTTCTCGGTCGTAAATGTAACCGATGACTCTAACAGAGAAAATGTAAGACCCCAGAGGGCTGGCTATGGCTATGGTGTTGAAAATAGTACCCATATGCTCTAAACCAAATATCTCTGAAGTGATTGTGGGCATCAGTCCCCACTGTGAGCCGTAGCATATGCCAACAAGAACTGAACCCACGTACAGATTTCCAGAGAAACCAGAGGCGATCACGATGTGGCCACCACTCATTATGAGCAGAGTAATTGCCATTAACAATGGCCTCGCCCAGCCATATGAGTGGAGAAGGAAATCAGAGGTGTAACCAGCTCCAAAACGTCCAAGAAAGTTCCATATGCTCCACAAGGAAACGAAGGTTTTTGTCTCTGTTACTGTGTAACCAAGAGATTGTCCAAGTTGGCTCATGTTGTTTATGGTGGCCAATCCGGAACCCATTCCACACACCATGGCAAAGAACAGCAGCCAGAAGTTTATAGAACGTATAGCTTCCAGGACATTCATGGCTCGAGGGGCCCTGGAGTTTGAAACAGCAATTTGCTGGCTCTCATCACTTGCCAATTCATGATATTCCAGAGGTTCGTCAAGAACAGGACTTTTTTCAGTGTAGGGTGAAGGAGATGACCCTCCAAAGTCCTCCCTCTGAGCATTAATGGAGATTCCAAGAGGAGCAGCAAGGAGAATCAAGAGTATGGAGAATGTCAAAAGACGAGTCCAAGATGAAAGGGGGAAAGTGTTTTCCAGAATGATGACAATCATTAGATAAAAAGCAAGTATCACAGCAAGTGCAGACAATGAGTTCAAATGCTTCATCTCATTACTAGTCTCGGTTTTGTCGATTCTAACAAACCACATGACCAGGAGGGAAAGAAGTGTGGGCAAAACAGCCAGCATGAGGAGAAGATTGCTTGGTTCTCCATTACAGAATGTGTTATAAACTTGGATTAACAGTGCTCCACTAAGACCAAGATATCCCTATTCAACAAAAATGAGACACCAAATTCAACACGATCAATTCATAAATAGCATATTCCAGACCCAAAATCTGGGGAAAATCCTTGGAATCTGCTCTCAGATTCATCAAGGCAAGCACTACCATGTCAAATAAAAACCTTGATACTATTCAGATGGTGGGATCCCCAGTTTCCCACAGAACAAAAACTGGATTAGACGTGGTGATTAAAAGTTATGGTTAAACTATCACTAAACCAAAAGCTTAAGCTAATAGACTAAGGCATGTGATTAGAAATGAGTACAAAATCCAACAAGTGAATATCCATATTAATTAAGAAGTAAGTAACATCAGGTTGAACACAACTTTTTGATACTTGGTAAACTAACTTTGGATTAGGTTTTACTTTTAAGTTAGGTTTAATCTAATACATTAGGGCATAAAATAGAATATGGACCCTTGGGTTGTTCCTTTTTGTTGCGTTGCTTAATATACACAAGTTTCTTATCAAAGAATATGACAGAGAAGAACAGGGCAGGAAAGAAAGAAAATGAAAATGGATTCCATGACTCATTTCATTTCTAAGCTCCAAAATGAAATCTCTTGTGAAGTATGCGGCCAACTAAACAGTTCATCTCTGTAACCTAAACTCCAATTCCAAAACTCCCTTAGAAAGAAAAACAAGGGTTCCGAAACGATGGGGAATTCGAGATAAAATCCAGAGCCCCAACAATCGGCATATACTTTTTAAATTTGAGATTCACAATCAAGAGAACTAAGGTTTGTGTCAATACCTTCATGATTCCGACAATTGTTCCGCTATAGTGCGCAAAATTGTGCACGCCAGTGACCACGTTCGCCGTATTGAAAAACGTCTGCGCATGCGCAGCAAGAAACATAAAGAAGCACATCGCGGGGACGGGCGGGCGATCGATCACTCCGGAGACCGCCGCCCAGATAAAAATATATCCGACGAACCACTGAATCGCTCCCCCGGCGTGCACGATCCATGGGCCAGACAGAAAGCGAGCCGGGGAGCTACGACGGGGGGTGGCGGGAGTGACGGCGGTGTAAAGAAAGCCAGAAACAACGCCGGCGTTGGCGCCGATGTCCTTGAAAACGGAAACGGTGTCGAGGGTGGATTGATCGTAGCCCTGGGTGGATTTGAGAGCCGCGGAGTAGATGCTGAAGGTGTAGGATGCGCCGGAGACGCACTGGATCCAGATACTGAGGGCCGTAGCAATCCATTTATTGCTCATAAACCCTATACCTGTACCTTCCATCTCCGTCCGCGAATTTCTTCTTCTTCTTCTCTGATTCTCCTTCTTCCCTGTAACCAAATTCGGATCATTCCCGTTTTGTAGCCCTGATATTTCTTCCGGAAGAATTCAGGATCGGCGTTAATTTGCTAATGTGGGTCACGTTTGGCGGTTGTCAATATCATATCTGTTTTCTTACTTTTTCCGGTAATCTTGGTGAAATCAATCCTATCCATCTTCTTCCAAACTCTCGACAGAACATAATTAAATAACTTAACTCAATTGGGTTCTCTTCTTATCCTTCAAAATCTTCATTAACTAAATTTGTTCTCTTTAGTTTCCGCATAATATTGAATTTAGTTTTGAAATTTTTAATTTTATCTCTAACATTTATTTCAATTTGTCACGTCATTTAGTTAGAAGTAACAAATCATTTTTTATGTTTTCTATTGGGTGGTTGTTGATTGTGTCAAGGTTCAATGAGAGATGTGACATTTTTTAGGTAAAAAATAGTATAGATACGATTTATGAGATTTAATTCGATCATAAAGTCTAAGTTAAACTTTTAAAACTCATTTCAAATTACGTGGGGAGATAGGAAATATCGATGTGTTAACATCTTTCCGTGTCTGTTCTTGAAGCTCAACTATAAGGTGACTTGTAAGCTCGTTAAAATTCCACTTGGTCAAAGGTAGTGTCATACTCCAATCTTAAGTAGTTGATAGTCCATCTTTGTGTAACAGATCTTCGACAGCATAATTGAACTATCAAACGTTGTTATCACTCGAGTCTTTATAAATAAAAGCATCATTCTGATTCAATATACACAATTTGAACATTGACTTGAGATTTTAGATTGACTTCTTATTGATTCGAGCGTCGGAATGTTTGCTTCTTTTGTATAGGTCTTTCTCCACTAAACTTGCTTTGCAAGCTCAACCGTACCAAATTCTACCAATCTCTCAACTAGGTCGGAATTCACCCTAAACAAAATTGAACATTTAAAAATTACAAACTAAATTGAAACTATATACAAACTTGTTAATTTAAAATCCAACAAATAATAGGGTGAAAATAGGATTAGAAAATTTAAATAACATAAAAAAGAATTAAATTAAAAAAACATTGAAAAATAAGGACATTCCTCGCTTTACCATAGTTATATTAGTTTCATCCACGTAAAGGAATTAGAGCATAATTAACATATTTTAAAAATTATTGTTCAAATTGTCACTTATATTTGAAATTTAATATTCTGAAAAAAAAAACTATCATCTAAGTGTAAACTCAAAGTTCAACTCACATGCGATAAAAAAAAAAGTCCAAATCAATGAGTAATCTTCTTTATGTCATCACCAATAATTAAAATATATATATATATATATATATATATATTTCTACGCTATTTTTTTGTTTATAAAAAAATTAATAGTGAGAAGGAAAAGACGCGTAAATATATGTGAGTATTTTCTAAATCAATAACCATAGTTAACCCTTTGAGATATATGAATAATTTCCACTAAAGCATGAAAAGTTTATTTATTCAAGCCATAAATAATTTTTTAAAAATATTAAAAATATATATATAAATACTGACTTTATGTTATAAAACGAGTTATTAAGCTAATAAGTACAACGGCATAGAAACTTAAATGAGTCAGGTTAGGTTAAGCTGTATTGATTGACAAAGTGAAATTGAAGCGGTAAGTTAAAAGACAAGAAAAGCTTATGGCTGGTAAGTTGAATTGAAGTTGTAAGCATCATTTGAGGTCCACATCTATGGGATATAGTAAGTGTTGATTTACAAATTATATTTTAAAACAAATCAGAGTGGCGCAGCGGAAGCGTGGTAGGCCCATAACCCACAGGTCTCAAGATCAAAACTTGGCTCTGATAAATTTAATAATTTTGTTTTAATTTACCAACCTTTAAAACACATAATTGGAATATAATCCTTTAAACACAAAATTCAGTTAAAGTACTCCAAATCAATAAAATATATATATCAACTTGAGTAGCTTAATAGTTAAAGCATCAGAAATCAAAGTAATTAGGTTTTTTTTTTTTATAATATTCATATTCACAGTCACACTTCATGAAAAGTATTATATATACCATTTATTTTGAAGGGACCATTGCATTTTAGAGTAGACTATATTTATAAATAATTTTCACAATAATACTTAAGTTACCCAATCAAAGTTTCCAAAATGAATAGGGCACACAATGGGCGAGTTACCAAAACTGGGCCCAAGCAGAGGCCAAAATGGGCCTAGACCTACAAATGGGCTCAATCGAAAATACCACGCAATGGGCCAGTAGCCGCATCGAATTCAAGCCCAAGCGTTTTTTCAAACAAGAAAACTTATTTTTAATAGAAAAAGGCAATCGATTTTGCAAATTTTAAAATACATCCCTGACTGAAAGTTTATAGGCTAGATTTATTCTTAATTTAAAAAATATAATATATTCTTTTCATTGAATTAAAAAAAAAAGTGAGTAGAGCACACTTTAGCGAAGAAACTAGATTAATATGCAAGCAATAAAGGGGATTATAAAAATGAAAGGGGGGGCGAGGCACGGGAAGGCACGCGCAGAGCACGTGTGATGCGATTCCGACACACGCAGTCAAATCTGGACAAAGACTGACGTGGCACCACCGCACGTGATGACAAGGTACGGACGGCATGAACTAAGCCTTCTTCCCCTCTCCCCGACCATTTTCTATTTTTGTAATTGTTTTTGTTATTCACTAACGTTAAAAAAGTCTCCGTCCAAACCAAAATGAGTAACCACTTAATCTCCACGCTCTTCTCTTGCGAGTGGGTTTTCTTTTTCCTTCTTCTTTTCGAATTATTATTATTTTTAAGTTTAAATATATTTTATATTCATGGATTCATCTCAAAACAAATTGGCAACGAAGGGAGTAACTCATGTCCTATGTAAGGTCTCTTTTCTTTTCAATGTGGGATCCTTATCACTGTATTTTTCTAAATGTCCGTTTTGATCTGTATACTTTTAAAAAGTGACTAATTTAATTATCTAATTTGACACGAATGATATACATAATTGAAACTCTTAAAATACAACTATATTGCAAAAAGAAATTAGATAAAAATGAAAATAAAGAAATCAAAATGGTCACTTTTTAAAAGTATAATAACCAAAACAAAAGTTTTTTTTTTAGAGTAAATAGACTTAAATAAACAAAAATTGAAAATTTATGGACCAAAATGGACATTTTAGAATCACATAGACGAAAAATGAACAAAAACAAAAAATACAAGTACCAAAATAATATTTAAATTTTATTAATGAAAGACAAGTTTATTTCTTTGTTTCTTCAAGATTAAAATATATGGTAACTCCTTTTCTTTCAAGAGTTGAGGTTTGGACAATTCTTATCGTTGGGATGCACATAATTAATCGTTTAATAGAAATGAAGGGGTCAAAATGAACATAGTTCAATGGTATTTGACATATCTCCAACCAAGAGATTGTGAATTCGATCCTCATCCTCACATGTTGTACTAAAAAAAATTTAGAAATTAAGAGAGAAACTAAATATATGGGTAATATCCTGAAATTGGATATATAGATGGGAAAGTTTGATGTCTATTGTAATAAATAATTTTCTTTTTTGAACGTGGGAGCTCACATTCCCTCTATTAATTAAAACAAAACTTTAAGTAATAGATTTAGAACCCTTGACTAAGATCTACAATCCTAATAGTAGGGGAGATAAAAGGGAAACTTGGGGAAGTTGGGAAATATGGGGAGAGGAAAATTTGTTCTAACAAATGAAATCAAAAGAAAAGATATTTTGTCACACAAATAATAAACAAATTCAAAATGTTTTTTTTTTATTAATACCATGTCTACCATCAATATTATAAAACTAATAAAGAAAATCTAGAGACCAAATATATACCAACATATATACACAAACGACCAACTTGAGAATAATTTCCTTTAAAAAAAAAAAAAAAACTTGAGAATAATTTAATAATGGATATAGTTGTTATATACAATATATTAAAGTTTGAAATTTTAAAGGAAAGAAACATAAAAATCAAAGATATTTGGAGAAATTTAAATCTGTAATTTTTAAAACAACTAAATTCATTTAAACATGGAAGTAAAGACAACATAGATACATGCCTTAATTAAGCAGCTAGCTTAGATTGGAACCATTTAAACATAGCAGAAAACAAATCTAAACACAATAAACATTATAATATGATTTTTCTCTCATTTTTTTGGGACAAAGTACGTAGACGATTTCTAAAGTATTAAAAGCAATTAATCAAACAACTTATCCCGTTCTCATTTAGAAATTCATTTGATATATATATATGTATGCATATTTTAGAAAGAAAAGTTTGATTTAAATTATATAATTGGAGTTGTTTCGTTAAACAATAGAGTAGGTGTGCCATGGCAGAGAAATCAACAAATGTAGTTAATTAGAGGCAAACACATCATTTAGATCTGCACCAAAAAGCTTTATTAATTAATTGAAAATTAATACAACCACCCAAATTCAATGTAACTTAATTGTTTAAGACACTTATTTCTATTAAAAAGTTGTGAGTTTGAATTTTCCACTCCACGTTTACTAAAAAGAATTAGACGTTAAATAATTTTAGGGTATTAATTAATTACTATATCGTGATGAACTGATTTTACTTGAATCTACGGTGTTAAGGACAACGATACCCTTGTATCTCCAAATATCTTCTCACAGTTTCCAGACCAAGGCTCCAGACACAATATAATTCTACGAGGCTCATCACTCCTTTATTATTTGACACTCAAGAATTCACCAGTAGAACTGAGATCTGACCATGGCTCTCGTTGGTAGGGTTTTACAAACCCAACACATAGAAGTTGAAAAAAGTTGGTTTTTATTAGTTGAGTCTACATGTTGATTTATGTTGGAGAGTGAAGAATTAGGGCAGGCGCTCCAATGGAGGAAACCTAGGGTTTTGGGCGTTAGGTATAACGTCTCCATCACAGTGTGTGTGTGTGGGCAACCAATCCATTTCTGAATCAATCAAATTAGCTTCAGCTTCCATTAAAAAAACCTTCGAACTCTTTTTTTTTTTTTTAATAAATAAATAAATAATAGTTTCAGAGTCCAGAGAGAGAGAGAGAGAGAGAGAGAGAGAGAGAGAGAGAGAGAGAGAGAAGACTTTGGGGGATTGGAGATTTCTTCATAAGCTTCGATTGTTGTTCATTGGTTCCTTCCGGATGCCAAATCTCTCATCCTCCACTTTCATGGGCGTCGTCGCTACCGGAACTTCTTCTGCTTCTGCGTTGTATGGACGGCGCCGCCGCCGCCTCTCTTGATTTCTCCTCCTCATCCCACGGAGAATTACAAGCTCATGATGAAGCGCCGGCGGCGGCGGCGGCGGAGTCCGAGTCCCTGTCCCTATCCCGCGTTCCGCTCGCCGACGCTCCTATTCTTCTGCTTATTAAGTTCCACGGGGCGCTGCGATCGGAGCTCGCGGATTTACGGCGCGTGACGGCGGCGGCGGCGGAGCGTGGGAGTTACGGGGGCGAGTTCGTGTCGGGATTGATACGGCGGGTGGAGTTTCTGAAACTTGCTTACAAATATCATTGCGCCGCCGAAGATGAGGTACGCTGTGGATGCCTCTACTTTCATTCCATCGATGATCAATGCAAGAGAAGTTTTAACTGCTCAATTATGCTTACATTAACATTCATCTTGGTTCAGTTCTCATTTTCATACCTGAATAGTTAAAGTTACTCCATTTTAGTTAATTAGCTCATTTCTATTTTAGTTTTTCAATATTTAAAAATATCTACTTTAATTTCTAAATTTAATTTTGATTAATATTTTACTTTTGAGAAGTATAAATAGAGATGATATCTAACAAAAAAAAAAACTATTTATCTTTATTATCTTTTAATTGTATTCATTTGCATGTTAGAACTCTCTTCTTTGTCGAGTAAATCTTTCTAAATGTGATTTGCATTATTCCTCTCATTGGATATTGTACTGTCATTTTATTATATGAGTGAGGTGGAGGAAGGTCGGCTTCCCCATCCCCACAAATTGAGTTCACAAAGAATTGTTCCTCATTTATTCTTTTTAGAAATCTGGTTAATTTTCTACTGTCTTATCTAAATTCTTAAATCCTCGCAGAGAATATCCATTTATAAAGAGAAATTTTAGGACTTACTAATTCAAACAAACATGTATAACTTCTTACTTTTGTCCAAATATCTTATAAAAAAAGTTTGTCTAAATAAACTAAAATCCTCAATCCCATGCATGCCTCAAATGGGGATTCTCTGCCATTTTGGATAGGTCCTTACGAGGAAAAATAACCCGACTCCCTAAATATGTATAGTGTAGCTTCAAATATATAACATGATGCAAATATGTATTCAATCGCATATGTTGGTTGAGTCATGGGTGAGAATTGAGCCTAATAATATTAAGCTGCAAAATAATAGTAAAGATTAAAATTTAAAAGTTCAATAACTAATATATATATTTGTTTTAAAAGTTAAGAATTATAATATAAATTTTGAAAGAGACTTCGACTATATAGGGTGACGAGCAAATATGAGCGAATATTTGAACTATATAGCCTGGTGGGATGAGTATTAGTGATAATTATTAGGTTGTAAAATAATAAGGATAAAAATAATAATTAATTCAAAAACTAAAGTATGTATTTTAAAGCCGTCAAAATAATAGTTTTTTTCTCTAATTTTAAATACTAAAATACATATTTTTAAATTGAAGAGTTGAAATAAAATAAATTTTAAAGTTTCGAGAAAAATGAGATTTCTCTGAAGAACTGGAAATAATCACAGAAACGGGCCAATTGGGAAATTCACTTTATTATTATTATTATTTTTTGCAATTCACTTTATTTTTTCTGCGTAACAAACGGATAATTTTAAAAAAAAGAGAGTTTTCTGTTGAGCGTTTTTCTTTCTTTCTTTTTTTTTTTTTTTTGGAAGTAACTTATATGTTGAATTATCTTAGGTTTAATAATTTTGCTTGGTATACTAAAGAAAAAAAAACTTTTCAAATGATGTCCTTTTATTTTCGGTCATATCGATTACACTTTTTTTTTCTGCGTTAAAACATAAAATTTATAAAACTGATTGATTTTTATTTCCTTTACTTGTTTCTCAAACAAGATTGTATGAGTGTTTAACAACTATTTGAATATAGATTTGATTTTATAAGAAACCCATATTTTGTTTAATAACTATTTGTTCTTTGAATAATGTGTTATCCTTGTCAAATTCTAAAAACTTTACGGAAAGTAGTAGTTCCAAAAATAATTTTAAATAGCGAAAGCAAAAAGAAAAAGGTAAAAACATAACATAATTGGGAGAAGATAATCTAAATAACAACCAGTTTTATGGTGATTAAATGGCAGGTTGTGTTCCCAGCTCTTGATCTACACACAAAAAATGTAGTCTCCACATATTCCCTGGAGCATGAGAGCATAGATGGTCTTTTTACTTCCATTTTTGAACACTGTGATGAGATCAATGTAGAAAATAAAGATATTTCCCAGCCATTTCAAGAACTAGTTTTCTGTTTGGGCACCATTCAAACTACCATTTGCCAACATATGATCAAAGAAGAAGAACAGGTATTCTAATTCCTTCATCCTCTGTCCAAATTCATAAAATATATATCAAACACTCACAAACTTTATGGCAATTCGTCGATATATTATGAGTTGCAGGTTTTTCCATTGTTGATGAAACAATTCTCTGCAAGAGAACAAGCATCCCTCGTATGGCAATTCATTTGCAGTGTACCAATGACACTACTGCAGGAGTTTCTGCCATGGATGATGTCTTTTCTTGCATTAGAGGAACGACTAGAAGTCACAAACTGCCTAAGAGACGTAGTGCCGAACGAAAAACTACTGCAAGAGGTAGCCATGAACCGAGTTTCCCATCTTGCTGCTACCAAAAGCATCACCGTTAACAAAGCTCATATTTTTCCTTGTGAAGGTGATAATGTCTTGGCTTGGGAGCAATGAGAAACCTTGTAAAGAAGTAGAACCAGAAGACATAAAGTGTGTTTCCAACTCTCAGGACAGTGGACAGAACCCTGTTGATAGCCTCCACCTGTGGCATGGTGCCATTATGAAGGATCTGAAGGAAGTTCTAAAATGCCTATTTCAAGTGAAGAGTTGCACTGAAACAGCTCTTTCTAACCTTGATTCCTTAGTTGTCCAAATAAAGTTCCTGGCTGATGTGATTCTTTTCTATAGGTAACTAAAGTTATCTTCAGCCACTTTACACTTTATATGACTTTACCTGTTTCTGATGAGGCTTTCTGATTCGCAGAAAGGCGCTGGAGAAATTTTTTCATCCTGTATTCAATCGACATTCCGATGCCTCCCCAATCTCCTCCGACCAATTGTTTCTTAATGACAGTCATATTGAAGGCTTACAACGGCTGCTGCAGCAAGGTGCACAAGATACTATACCTTTGAGCAATTTCTTGGAGAAATTATGCTGGGACGTGGAGTCGTTCATTGTACAAGTCAGCAAACAATTCACTTTTCAGGAAACAGAAGTATATAAACTTAGCCCAAGACTTCACTTTTTTTTTCTATTAGTTATACTTAGATTATGAACATTGATCAATGACTTCAACTCAGTTCTGATGCTTGCTTCTTGCAGTTAAATAGCCACTTAACAATTCTACTTTCCAAAATGCATAACCTTTGTAACTCTTTTTCAGGTACTTCCAGTGATCAGAAAGAGCTGCAATCATAAAACACAACAGCAGCTCCTGTACATGAGCCTTCGTACCTTGCCGCTTGGGCTATTGAAGTGTATTGTAACTTGGTTTTCAGCTCACTTATCTGAGGGAGAATTAAGATCTATACCTCACGTCACACCAAAGGGATATTTCGGTGTAAATGATTCACTTGTTTCCCTCTTGCATGAGTGGTTTCGAATTGGCTACTTAGGCAAAACATCGGTAGAACAGTTCGGAAACGATTTGCAGAAAATTTTCCAGACCAGAAGCTATTTTTTGCATGAAGTGGAACAAGTGAAGGAAGCTGTTGGAACTTCATCCTTGAGCTCAAATATTCACTCTTATAAGGGGTCAAACTCTGAGCAAATGGAACTACTTTCTACCAACAACAAGAGCTTCACGTCACCTTCTTCATTTGGTGTTTCTCATACTGCTTCAGTGTTTGAAACATCTTATTCTAGTGGAATCAATCTGCAGATACATTTTCCAGGAACAACGAAGGTACCGTGTCCCTATACCAAGCATCTCTACGAAGAACGCCCGCATTCTGCTCTTAATCAGCCAAAGCCAATAGATCTCATTTTTCTCTTCCACAAAGCTCTCAAGAAAGAATTGGACTACTTTGTTCTTGGTTCAGCTCAGCTGGTTGAAAATGTTGGGATTCTGACAGAGTTTATAAGGCGATTCAAGTTGGTAAAATATTTATATCAAATCCATACGGATGCTGAGGACCAGATTGCTTTTCCAGCTTTGGAGAAGAAGGGAAAGTTCCAAAATATTAGCGGTTCCTACACCATGGATCACAAACTAGAAGTACACCAATTCAGTAGAATATCCTTCACTCTTCATGAAATGTCTGAACTGCACGCTCCAATTTTTTATGCACATGCCAACCGAAAAATATTTAGTCACCAACAGCTCTGTCTGGAACTCCATGATATGTGCAAATCTCTACATAAGTCACTCTCTGACCACGTCAATCGTGAAGAAATCGAGCTTTGGCCCCTCTTTAGAGAATTTTTCACGATTGAAGAGCAAGAAAATCTTATAGGGGCTATACTTGGAAGAACAAAAGCCGAAATTTTGCAAGACATGATACCTTGGCAAATGGCATATTTGACACCAGACGACCAGCATGACATGATGTCTATGTTCCATCAGGTAACAAGAAATACAATGTTTAATGAATGGTTAAGAGAATGGTGGAAAGGTTATGACCATGACCCTAAGAAGGTGGCAGCAGAGGTTACAACTATTACTCCCTCATTGACATCAGATCCCTTGGAAATCATCTCAAAATACCTATCCAAGGAAGCAACTGATGTATGTGAAGAAAATATTTTTGGCAAAACCATCAGCTCAGCACAGAAGGAATGGCAAAGTCAAGCTACTGATGTTGACACGACAGTTAAGTTCAATTTGAATGATGAAACAAAAGATCTTGATGGCAATCAACAGAATGAGACATTATCAGAATGCACAAAACTCTCTTCTCAAGGAGTTGAGAGCAAGGGTGCTGATGTTATTATAGACGATATGACCGAAACGGAACGACCTAAAGAAGGTAAGAAATTGAGCCAACACGACCACCTTCTTACAATTAGTCAAGGAGATCTGGAGGCAGTAATAAGAAGGGTATCCAGAGACTCATCCTTAGACTCCAAAAGTAAATCATATTTGATACAGAATTTACTCATGAGGTTGGTAAGAGTGTTCATTCAATTTCAATTAGTGGCAGGAGAGTGAGTACCCCTTTCCCCAAAAAGAGTAAAACAAAGCTTTAGAAAACAACCAATCCATAACTAGATACGCTGAATTCTCCTATGGTCTCTTTATTTGCTGATGAAATTTGACTCAAAGTTAACTATTTTGATATTGTCTCAGCCGTTGGATTGCAACCCACCAAGTTTCCCAATTAGAGACAAATGTCACAACAGAGAGCCAAGGATTTTCAGGCCAATATCCATCTTATAGGGATTCCTTGAAGATATCATTTGGTTGCAAACATTACAAAAGAAACTGCAAGCTTCTAGCTCCATGTTGCAACCAACTATATACATGCATACATTGTCATGACGAGGTTACCGATCACTCATTGGATAGGTACGAATGCAATACAACCTATAAGATCGCAATTTGCTTCTTATTTCTTCAGTAGAAAAGGGATCCTTACATTCTATCATTTTGACATTCATCTTCAGGAAATCCATCACAAAGATGATGTGCATGAAGTGCTTGATAGTTCAGCCCATTGGCAAGACATGTTCAACTGTCTCTTGTGGTAATTTGTCAATGGGAAAATACTTCTGCAAGATCTGCAAATTATTTGACGATTCGAGGTAAGTTTATCTTATTGACATTATTGATTTTGTTTGGTATCATAAAATAGGATCAAATAGGTTCCTTCTCATTGTAATACATCATCTCCAATACTATCACTTCCACCAACTTCATTCGTATGCAACTATATATCCATAGTCCTAACACAAAGCAACCGGTATTCTATGTTATCTACATTAAAATTTGCTCTGAAATCTGAATTTAACCATTCTCATGTCATAGAACACACCTTTCAAAAAGTACAACTAGTAAAATTTTCTACTTTATTAGCCTTTACAATTGTCTCAGCTATATTTTATCCTTCATAGTTCATAGCTACCTGTTTAGGTGTAGGATCACATGAAATGACTTACATCTGCCATCTTGTTACATTTGGGCTAGATCATTAAAGCTTGGAGTTTTTGATTTAGAATTTGTTGAACAGAGACATCTACCACTGTCCATACTGTAACCTATGCCGAGTGGGGAAGGGATTGGGCATTGACTACTTCCATTGCATGAACTGCAATGCCTGTATGTCTCGTGCACTTTCAGTTCATGTGTGCAGAGAGAAGTGTCTAGAAGACAACTGCCCAATTTGCCATGAATACATTTTCACATCCACGCTTCCAGTAAAGTCCCTTCCATGTGGCCATTTGATGCACTCGACATGCTTTCAGGTACCCTCTCTGTCTCATAGGTTTTCTTGTTCTTTCCAATGGGAAATGTCTTACGATGAAATATTTAATGAACTTTCTAACATTCTGCTGTCCATAGGAATACACCTACTCTCATTATACCTGTCCTATCTGTAGCAAGTCGCTGGGAGACATGCAGGTTGGTTACAAGCTACGGCTTAAAAAGTATTGTAAAGCTAGCTTCTGCCCCAACAGATGGGGTTTGAGATCTTTCTTCTTCTACCAAAAGGCATACTGTTTAGCTTTTCCTTGAACTTAAAAACCCTTTTGTCATGCAGGTGTACTTCGAGATGCTGGATGCATTATTGGCTGAAGAGAAAATTCCAGATGAGTATTCTGGGAAAACTCAGGTTTGTCTTGTGTCCAACTTCATTCCAAACTTATCCATTAAAAATCTACAAACTCCTGGAGATGGAGCCCCGACCTAAACCCATGTAATCAATCGACCTAGATTATACAGATGAATGTGAATAATCTTAATCTAATGCTTCAGTTCAGAAATTTTTAGTTGATTGATAAGAATGGGACCTAACAATAAACTTTGGAATACCCTTTCCATGATGCTCTAGCTTTTCAGATGTTTCACTAGAATGTGTACTGACAGAAAGATGGAATGGCAGGTAATACTGTGTAATGACTGTGAGAAGCGTGGAACGGCTCCATTCCACTGGTTGTACCATAAATGCCCCTATTGCGGTTCGTATAATTCTAGGGTTTTGTAATTCCACTATGGATTTTGAATAATCGATCGATTCTTTCCAAGCACACTTGTAGAAGGGTGAGCTTGTCTGGAGTGAGACATAAACAGATTAAATGAAATAAAACATGGCCTGGTCGTCATGTACAAACCATCGAAGGAGATGGGGGTGGAGTTGCAATATTTTAAGCAGACCTAAAGCTTTTATCCCAACGTATAGTTGTCAGTCTCTGAAAACAAATATTTCCATAAAACTTGCAAGCTACAGCATTAAACAAGTTTCACTTAATATGGAAAAATACAAGTATGCAGTACACTCGCATTTTTTTATGCACAAATGAAGCTTCAATAATTGCTTTGAATAGATAAATCTGAAATTAAGACTTGGGGACAGGCAGTTAAATGTTGAGGCATATTTATTTCTGCAATCTCATACTATGAGCCGCAGCATGCATAACCATGCCCAAAAAGCACAATCAAAGCCAAAACATGAGTATTTGAAACTAAATTTTATGGGAAAAAACTATTTCACTGGTTAAAAAGGATGTTATTGAACATCCAAAGCATTACAAACCTCCAATCTTCATTCATAAGCAGTCAACTAATATTGATGAAAAAGCATTTACGATCTTAGATTAGACCTTTTTTGGTTTAATTTGTTATCATTAGATACAAAGGCATTGACAGACTACCTTTTTGGCTTTTTCAACGACTTGAAATAATTGCCAACGTTGATTTTATATGTATAGGGAAAATGAGAGATTTCCAATAAACCTAGGCAACGCCAAATGCAGAATAAGGAAACTAGAAGTTTAGTTCATTTGATCACCATATCTGGAGACAAAATAATTTCACTTAAAGTGACCATAGCAGAGGCCCGAGTGACTTCAATTGGAACTATACAACACCTAAAAACTGCAGAAAATTAAACGAGGAAGATTATAGCATCTAGCATTGTCTCTAACTAGACTCTGTCTCAATTGTTCGCTATATTGGTCTTCTCAACAACCAGAAATCCTTACTCTTATGATACAGCTATAAAACCTCCTAAGTAAGATATCACAAAAAAAACACCCATTCAATACTGTTCTGTACCTTCTCTAACAACCTTATTAAAGGATTGAAGCTAAGAACGAATTCCAGAGGCAGAAACTTGGGTGCTCTATCTCACTTTTGGCTCTCCAATCATCTGGCTCCCTCAATTTAGAAGAAAATCTATCATACTTACACTATTCTCCTCGAGGACCAGATCTTCTCCAAAAATTCGTTGATTGTATCAGAAAACTCAGATTTATGTTATGACCCGATCAAAATTTTTCTTTTGAAACCAATATTACACGTTGTACTGTCTGAATTCCGTGGATGTAAATTGGCTGAATTCCGTGGATGTAAATTGGCAAGTCTTCCCTATAAACACCTCCTTGCCAAGGCAGAAATCAAATGCAAACCGCGTTCCACCAGTACGGCTAATGAGACAGTTCCAAAATATCATTAATTTACAGCTTCAAAGAAAAGAACCTGCGGTTGCAAGTGTCCTCTTTCGCACATGGTAAGAACATCAGCCCAGTCACCAATTACCTAGGCATGAGCACAGGTTATCACATGAGAGGAACTACAGCTGCATCCCCCTCCACCCCACCAGGAAAAAAGACACATGCACACATGCACACTGAAAAAGTAAAATGAGGCAGAGGAGAGTAAGAACTTACCTTAACAGTTCTATCATCGTACATTATCCAGCATTTCTTGTCATTACTGTAGGCAAAGCAATGATAGTGTTGACCATAATAGCAAACCTACATAGTTGGGTGTATATTAGAGAAATGATTATTCAATAAACTGAAGACTTCATATTTTGGCAAATTCATAATTAACAGACCATATTTAAAATGACACGCAGACCAAAATCTATTCCAGAAGCACCAGTACTACCTACTCTCCATGTTAGAGGATAATGGTCAATGTTGCTTTCTTAGTAAGACAATGTCTATACTTATAGGCAAAAGAGAATTTGCAGTAGTTTTTTTACAGTAAATCTTGCTCCAAAAAGACCGTTTATTATGGTCCAATACAGTGAAAGCCTTAACTTCTGAATTTTGGTTTGAAAGAAACCAAAGGATCTTTGAAGACAAGAAAAGGGATTGGCTTGAATGCTTTAATCTAGCTAAGTCTAAAGTATCTCAATGGTGTTCGATGTCACCCCTTTTTAAAGATTATTCTTCCAGTAGCATATACTTCTTAGGATGCTTCTTATTTCAATAAATGGACTATCTTACTCCCACTGAAGTTTGTATCTTCGAACATTTTTGTTCCATTTTCGTAGATCAATGAAAAGTTCGTACCTTGTTAAAAAAAATGTTAGATTACTTGTTTGGTGCATTTAGGATATTTGGAGATGCTAAATTATTGATTTCCTAAATTATTGATTTCAAGTTGCAGGATACACTTAATGAATAACAAAATATAGATAAACATGTTAAGAAGAACATTCTAGTTAAAAATTAAGAAAGAATAATAATGAAGTTAAAATGCATCAAATTTGAACAGTATCCATGGCCCATCTTTACAGAAAAGTAGTACAGGGTCAAGGGGGAAAATGGTTTGAAAAACACCACAAACGTCCTTATTAAAAATAAATGCAAGAAACCCAGGTGTTCAGAATGTCTATGAATGCCTAGAAATACTCAAAACCCAGGGTTATGATGTGTTTCAAACAACGATGAGTGTTAGGAAATCCAAGGTCATGGTGAATAAGGAATTAAAATATCATACCCATGAAAGCTCTCCAAACTATTAAAAGAAACAGGCTCCCAATAAAACACTGTGACGTGTACAAATAATTTCAACTCTAAGAGTACATACACAGATACAAATTAACAAAGAGGAGCACATACCACCGATACCAAATTATGGGTATTCTTTGGATCTAGACCCCGATAAAGAACACTGATGTCTATCTCAGTACTTAGAGCAGCTAATGTTGCTGTGATGTCGTCAGCACTCTCACAGGTGTTCTGCCAGCCCAAGACTGCAATACCAAAATTATAAACAAGTAACATGTCATAAATACATCAAGGGTAATGCAAGGGAGGGAAGCAGGCTGCGTAGGAGGAGTCTGATGAAAACTATTTGAACTCACCTGTGGTGAACACATGTGGTGGTGCAGAAAGAAAGTGATGAATGTAATTGAGCTTTCCACAACCACCAACATCCAAGTCACAAGCAAGCTGATGATTCATTTCAACAACATTTAGAAGTTCATCGAAGGAACTTTCAGTACACATAACCTGAATAGTGAAGAAAATTGAATTAGATAAACGGTGTTCATTAAAAGAATACCATCGGTAAAAGAATGATCTTCAACAACAGAGTAATGTGGATGTGTTACCTTCATTGTTCGAAGGGCACTAGCATTTATATTGTGGAAGAACGAAGTGTACTTCAAATGTCTAGATTCCAGGCCACAACTATAGCAATTCATTCGTTCAAAAATGTCCATTCCAAAGATGGAATGGACCAAACAAGTGTCACTTGCACAGTCCCAAGATCCCATGCAATTGCTTTCTACTGATTCTGTATCAGAAACGCTCGAACTAGGAGTCAATGACTGGTGTAGGCAATCAAATATGACTGCCAGCACCTCAGAGGCATCATTCATCTGGCCCTATACAACCACCAAAATTTGGTTATAGCTTTTCTCATAATGAGTACAAAGTAGAGTAGATGTCCTTTCTTTTCTTTTCTTTTTTTTTTCTTGGAGTAGTAGGCGTCAAAAACCAGAGGCATGCAAAACTACCTCTTGGAAGAAATTACTATCCGGACAGAGATTGCTTAGAGCTATTCTCAAAGAAGTGGGGGCAACTGCTTCTCTTCTAACATCTGCAGATGCCATGCTCAAGGCAGCAAAGATTTCATATAATGCACAAACAACACAGGGATCCCCAACATGAACATGCTCAGTCATAGATCTCCTCAGGAACTCTTCCCGAAACCGTCTTAAATGCCATAAGGACTGAGCTCATGGAGAAAAAAGCAACATTTTAGAATGCATGCAAGAAAGAGCAACAAAGAACTAGCAAAGTGAAGTGATTTGCAATCTTATTTTGTAACGCACCCACCTGAATAATCACATTCAGAAAGCAATTATATTCACCAACTTCATTCTTAAGTCCTGTCCCAAACATATCTGCTCCCTGCACATTTTCTACATTGAGTTCATTCGATGGAACGCCATTACTATCTACTTTACCACAACTAATCAATGGTATCCTGGAACTTGAAATCAAGGGTAATTTCTGCTGTTCTTGAAACGTATCTGAGAAAACATTAAAACTACAATTAGAAAGCATTACAGGTTGAAGCAAATAAAGACTAAAACCTAAAAAGTTACAATACCTTTTATGGTATTCTTTAATTATTAAAAACTTTATAGTGTGATAATTTTGGGACAGAATCATACCCCGAATCCAAAGAACTAGAGTAGGAAAACCAGCCAAAATTTCTGGCATCAGGACGAGGACCAAACACCACTAAGTAGCATGGTTAGAATACCAATTTGGTCCTCCTATACTTCAGGACTTGTTCTAAGTTGCTACATTTTCAAATATTCAAATTTAGTCTCTCTACTTTCAATAAATCTTAAATATTAGTCCTCATTGTCCATTTAAAGTTACTTTTATCTGACTTGGCAAAATAATAATACTAATTTCATTAAATAAAAGGCACAATGTGGATATGTTTTCCAATTTTCTAGAGGGATGACTTCTAGGGACTAAATTGTTTTAGCAAAACTTAACCATAAACTAACGGACGGGGACCAATTTCAAGGTTTATTGAAAGTATGAGACTAAATTGGACATTTGAAAGTATGAGGACAATCCCAAAGCATAGGAACCAAGATGTTATTTTAACCTAAAAACATAGACCATGGCTCTATCAAAGCAATAATAGAGACACAATGGAGCTATATTACATTCAAAAACAGAGGAGCACATCCATGATCCACAAGCAAAAATTGTAGGAAAAAGGTATCCCATAAAAATTATGGTTTTTTAAACAGTTCTTCCTGCCAAACCAAATCAAAATCACAAGAGTGACGCAATGACTAAGAGAGAAAAGAGAGAAGACACGAGAGGAACCTAACCAAGGCTCTGGCGTACGGCCTTTTTAAGATCAGCTTGAAATCTTTCCTCATCATCCTCTACATGATGTTGTCTCAAAGTCTTTTTACTATTATCTTCAGAAAGTGGATTAACTGATTGAATCAAAATAAAAGAACAATGATCAGTCCAGTATAAACCCCCCCCCCCCCCCCCAAAAAAAAGAACAATGATTTCACAGATTTACACAGACATGCAAATGATCGCGTATAAAAAGCAAATTTTAATGATATTCTGAAGTTGAAGCTTGAATCGTTGCTGAAGTCTATGTTTTATTGGGAAGAGGTTCGTTTGCGAAGAAAATTGGAGCTGCTTTCTGATTGGAAGTTGGAGTTCAACTCACTTTTTTGCGAAGTTCAGAATCTCTCGGCTTGATTTTCCAATTATCACACAAGATGGTTGTTTGGTCTCATGGCTTCCTATGCTCTAGAAGTTTTATTGGCAGCTTTCTTCCCAGTTTTAAGGATCCTGCAAACTTTTTTATCTTGCCTCACAACCAAGCTTGATGGTTTTTATTGTTTGTTTACTCTGTATTCCTGTTTTCTTGCTTATTTTTCTTTTGGCTACTTTCACTCCCATCGGGAGTTTATTTCCTGAAACATTGTATTCCTTTTCATTAAATCAATGAGAAGTTTGTATCTTGTTGTTCAAAAAAAAAAGCAAATTTTAATGATTACAAATACTTTTCATATCTTCAGTGAGTTAGAAAGAGAATATTACTAGTACAAACATATCATGCAAGGAGAAATTGACAATAGACCTGAATTAAAAGAATATATATTTTTATCAATGAAATTTGTTTTGGGGAAAAAGTAGCTCCGTTAAATTAAAATTAGAATCCTACATCTTTCATGGCAAAGAGACTTAAGGGGGAAAATCCAAGAGGAAACAAAACATTAGAACTGGTGACATTTGGTCGATGAAAAAACGTCCGTCATGAAATTGGATTTCGATTATTGACAGTTTCTACTTAATACACCCAGCATTATTCTGTATGAATCATTTAAAAAGGATACAGCCAAAGACAAGTCCATCACCCACAATCCCCATTCATCGATTGAGGAGAAAATGAATACTGTATTTTGAAATGGAATAATATGCACTCACCACTATCTGCTAGGAAATTGCTATGATATCTAACTGTCTCATTCAATCGGCTGTCAAAGGCTGCATTATCCTTATCAGATGGTGAAGGCTGATTTCCATCTACTGGTTTAATAGAAACCTTGTGCCGTCTACCTTTCCTTCCCTTCCGTCTATCAGAAGACGACAGACAATTCTCTAGAACTCCAACATTGGATACACCTGCTAAAGAAAAAGAGAATGATGAAACCAACATTGAAACCATAAAAGCTTGCTACCAAGTAACTTCCCATTAGTGCATACCACTAATCTTTTGATCACCTGAAGGAGCATGTGACATTGCAGGACCGTTCCTAGACAAGTCGGGAACCAAATCATTTTCTGCCAATTGATCCTAAAATAGCAATTTATAAGATCCTCTTAAGTATTTTATCAACTTTGTACGTTGAGTATATGTAAAACCAGGGAGTTTCTCCATAATTCATTTAAATAACCAAAAAGGAGAAGAATATATATAACAATAGAGACAGAGTAAAGAACATTTACCACCACAGAGAGCTTAAAATGCTCATCAGCACCCTCAACATCAGGGACAAGTCCCAAGAGATTATCATGTATTGCCACAGCAACTTTCTTCTCTGGATTTGTCTGGGCAGATTTCTTTTGTAGTTCAGCCAGATGCTTTTGTTTGGCCTCATTCTCAATTCGCCTTTGATACTCCAAAGTCTCTTCTAGCTTTCTTTCATCGGCTTCCAGCTCAATTTTGCGTCTAAACTCTTCCTCCTGTAGTCTTAAAGCATTACCATTCTCAAAAACAGCAATATCCACCTCTGCTGCATCACCATCAGATGCAACTTGAAAGGGACTGCAGCAGAAAATTGACCAGACATTCATCAAAACAGAAAATTAGCTAGAAAGTTATAGACCTTCTGATATTATAATAAAATTTTTTTTTAAAAAAAAAAAGACACAACAAAACAAAACAAAAAAAAACAAAAATGCCTATAAACGATTAAGATATCCTGCCAGTCGGGAAGTTAACAGTAACACTTACTCTCCATCTACATCTTCATCATGAAGCGCATCCTGCTCAGGACCACTGACTACCTGCAGAAGTAAAAAGTAATAAAATATCATTAGGCACCAAAAACAACTAAGTTACAAAACAAAAATTATTAATCTAAACTTCAAGTAGAAAAATGACAGACAACCTTAGAGTCCTTGGCTTTCCTAAACTCCTTGTTCCTTTTCTTTTCCTTCGGCTTTTCATGTGCATGTCTCAGATTATCACTTCCTCCTCTCATACCCTTTTTTGAATCCAGTGCTAGTTCAGCTAAAAATGCTTCTCTTGCAGCATCAGACTTCTTCGTGGCATCTTTTTCAGCTAAATCTTCTAAATGTGCCTGAAAAATAAAGTTTTGTATTATAATTTGTCATTTTAGTCCCAAAAGGCATAAGGAATATGGGAAAATTTTAACCTATTTGATACAGACCCTCAAGTATGAGTTCACAAGAGGCAACAATATTGATTGATAATCATGTGCAGAAACAGGTTCCAGCTTAAGTTCCAACTGTTGCATTCCAGTAACATTTCGCATGATGCGTGCATCAATTTTGCTAATCTGCATGATCAAATAAAATAAGCAAATAGCAAATATTTCAACATTTTATATGTAAAGCATCCATAATTGATAAATAAACCTCGATAGATAACTGTTCTTTCTGTCTCTGGATGGCAACTTCGATACAAGTATCAACTTGATGCAAATAATCCTTAGTCCTCCAATCTTCATCTTCACCAGATTCCAGATCACATAACTGAGAAGGCATGCTGGAAAAAGTTTCCCCATATCCATATTGATTAACATTCAAAGCTTCTGCTTCTTTCAAAACATTAGTTATAGCATCTAACTCAAACCTACTGAGAAACATAACGTCATTTTCAACATCAATAAGCTCTTCTCTTCGTTTCCTCAGGACTGACTCATAACTCTTGGGGATAAATTCAGTCACAGCTTCCCTCTTCTTGCCCTCTTCAAGGCAAAGATCCTCTAATAACTGCAATGCTTCCTCATAGCTCAAATGCTCACATTTTCTCTCACAAAGGCTCTGTAGATGCAGAAATTCCTTTTCAAGCATTTGAAGAATTTCCATTCCTTGCTGTATCTTTTCTTCCTTTGTTTGTGCCCATGATGATAACTGTTCCCCACTAGAAAGACCTGCATATATCCATGATAGAAAAGGATCAGCATCAGAAAAAACCCCATTTGCAGTAACATCCTTAGCAGTTGGAACTGGAATATGATCTGTGGCTGCAGCCTGACCATTGGCATGAGTGAAATCAGATGACAGAAAACACTCATTGAGGAGGAGCAGTGACGCATCTTCATTGAGAACAATCTTCTCTTTGACCTCAACAGATTGTTTATCGTTCTTTGAATCTTCAATTTGACCGGTACTTTTATCAACGTATCTACCAAAACCACAAGAATGAGATAGTTCTTGCAAGAACTTGAAGATTTTCCTAAGCTGAGAAGCACCAAGAAAGCAGATGCATAGTGGTGTTTGGTCCAGTCCCTGGTTCAGAAGATGATATCCAGAAAGACCTTGTAACTCATCCATTGTAAACTGTATAACCTTGTTTAGATGGCTTGCAGCAAGATATTTATGTCTAATAAGTAACTCAAATATCGCATGAATTTTCTCAAGAAGCTTTGTTCGCTCTGAATCATCAGATACTGGAAAGCTATCAGATAAGGAGTATGATGTCACAGAACCTTGGTTTTCATGACAGGCCTTAAATCCATTGTTGCCAACTTTCTCGTAAACATTGCACTCGTTTAAACCATTCCCATAATTGTGTTTCTCTGGGGAAGAATCCCATGCATCTTTGAAACAGTCATCACTGTCAGAATGATGCTGCAAGCAGATATCTTCAACCAACTCAGAATCCTTGCATTTTGTTTGATCTGTGAGCATTTTAGCTGCAGCTGAAACATCCAGTGCTTTCCAAGAGCAATTAAGAAGCATTTCAGCCCACTCATTGTCAACATTCTGTGGCAAGATAGACTGCATTTTCGGCAAAAGGTTACCCATGTGCTCCTGAACCACATGGTGCATATGAGATTCCGAATCCACAAATTTCTCATCACATCTGCAGCAAACCCAAAATTTCCATGTTTTATTGGCATCACAAAAGGATAAAGCTTCTGAAATAACTTCATTCGCTGAAGCATCCTTTGAAGAACTAATATGAGTGTTAAGATCACTTATCTTGATCTTAAGGAAATCTTTCTTCGATTCCATACTCATGGAATTCCAAAAAGAATGAACCCAATCCCTCCTTTCAGCTGAAGATCCATGTTTCCGTAAATTTCCATGTTTCCGCCGTTCACCGACTCTTGTACCAGACCCTGACGATGAATCCAGGGTCCGATCAGCTTTGCCTCCTTCATTTTGCATTTGAGGTGTATCAGACTTCTGTTGCAAAAGCCTTGCAGCAGCAACACGGACTTCAATCTCCTTCCTCCGCTCCTCAGGCGTTTTAGTTGCCTTCTTAATTTCGTTTGCCCTTCTAGCCTGAACCAACCTGACCTCCATGGGGTCTTCTGTCACTCTTCTAATCGGAATCAACCTAAACTTCTCCTCCCCGTTACCCAAGTTCTTCATCCAAGATGATATGGAGTAGATATTTGACTTTTGAATTAACTGCCTTAATTCAGTCTGCACATGGGCAATTCGTGCTTCTGCAGTAGGTATCTTCTGATTCTTTTCATCCTGCAAGCTCTCCTTAGCGGGATCAATTGGATTTTCAATGCCAAGGGCCCGTTCACACTCTTGCACCACCTCCTCGTACTCCTTCGCATCATTGGCAACCTCGTACAACAAATTTGCATAGAAATGGGAAAACTCAATCGAGCTTGGTGAGAGCTCGACTGCTTTACGAGCAGACTCAATCGCATTCTTCAAATGCCGCTGCTTTGTATTCAGGTCATCAATAATCGATGCTACTTTTACACAAATAGTGCCCTGAACCCGATGAATCAATGCAGAGTGAACAGAGTTCTCGTTTCGCGAGCTCAACTCCTTCATAAGCCTGAGTGCCTTAGTGTGATTCCCACGCCGAAGCGCCGTAAGAGCCCGCTCGCATTCGAGCTTAATTGTAGAATAAGACAAGCCGTCCGATTCATTACCAAACACCGACTCGATCCTATTTTGGTTGTGATTACTTGACTTATCGGGAACCGAGCTTTGGTCGGAGTTCGCTACACTTGGAACATCAACGGCGACTCCTCGAGCCGCCGGAGATTGTTTGGAACGCGGATCAACAATTTTCTTCTTACGCCCCATCAATAAACTCTACAGCAATCCAATCGACATGCATATATAAAACCTGTATACACGTCTCTACGATACAACAACGATAAGCAAGAGTAAATAAACTTACTCGCGGATTGAAGCAAAGAGAAGATGGGGGAAGAGGATAAACAGAAAGTCCTAGACGTACGGTTGCCGGAGGCGGATAATGGGGGGAGATTGCCGTCGCCGGAGACGAAGATGAATCATCGAAGAAATCAAAAGGGGCAAAATGGATTAGGCGGGGAAGGCAGTAGAGTGTTCGCTCTGTGTGTCACACACAGACACCTACCCTCGGAAGCGGGGAGGGAGGGGCTGATATTTGATGAGAGAGAGAAGAGAGAGAGAGTAAAAAAAAAAAAGCAAATGAGAAGAAAGAAGATTAATCAGAGAAAATATGTTTATTTATATCCTTTGGAATCCGGATTATGATGTAACCCTCCATTAATACTTGATTAGTCTTGAAGCACAAGTAAATAAATTTTGTGCCATGGCTTTCACTCTTTTTTTTTTTTTATATAGATATATTTATGAGAAAAAAAAATGGATGAATGATTTTTATAAATTCTACTTTTAGTGTAATGTTAGCATGTATTAATGTTTTTTTTTAAAATTCATAATTTATTTGGATTTAAGACGAGGTCATGATCAAAATGGAGGTGATTGAAGTTTGATTTTGATTTCAACTTTTCTAAACATAGACTTCAACCAACGAGGTCAATAACATATCGCATGTTTAATACAATTAATTAATTTAGATTTTTAGACTTGGTTTTGAAACTAGAATTCCATCATTTCTCTCTCTTTTTTCTAATTTTATAGAACAAGAAATGGAAATGATGTTTTTATTATTATAAAATATGTATTATTTGTATACCCACCTTGTTGTTTGTGACGTGAGCGTTGCATGATAGAAAGACAAAAAAAATTGTTCACATTCCAATAAGAGGTCACTTTTAAAAAAGTAAAGCTTGCCAAATTCCACTCTAGAAAGTTGTGAGAGAGCCTTTTGAGTTTTTAACATCATTGTTGTGCTTATAACTTGAATATGGAGATTTCTACTCATAAAGACAAATACATACAGATGGACCTGATCCAGCAAGTAACCTAAAAACAATCCATGCTCTGCAACAAAATTTGAATTTTGGCCCATAAAGAGGAGAAATTTAGAGTGCGAGTTAGAGGAACTACTACAACAAATGCATCCTCTCCACATATGATTGGTGCAACCATCTACTAAGAGGCTCACCACACCCCACAAAGCATCCAGAATTGCCATTTTCAGTGAAGAAAGGGAAGCTAAAAATGTTCAGCAGGTCCTGCACTGCCTGCCTCACTAGAGAAGATCCAGTGACTCTACTTCGCCGACCCCAACCGGTCACGATATCGATTCGACTGGGACTGACACCGGAATGAAGCATTTGCTGGCGAAACCAAGCAAGAGTCCTAGACAAAGCTGTCACCGCGGTGCCTTCCGACATAACGTGCAAGTTAATGAGCCAATAACAGTTGCTTTTCTCCTTCACGGCATCTGGATAGACATTCTTTTGCATAGCAGCCTCCCAGACGCATCCTGCCTCCTCCTTGAGTCCTGATTTATGAAGAAAATCTACAACTGCATCCACAAGTCCCCGCTTGCTCTCTCTGTCTTCGCTGTGCATGAGGTCCAAAAATGTGTTCATGTGATCTCTTACATTTTGACCATTAGGTCCAGCCGATGGCAACGACACCAGGAATGTGTGTGCTGGGTGACCTGTTATTTGCATCAGCTCGCAACAAAACCCCATGTCGTTTGTCGACTGTGCATCAGTGCAACAACTGAGAAGCAAGGTATAGGTTTGTAGAGAAGGTTTTAGACCAAAATGCAGCATGGACTGTAACAACTGATAGGCATCTGATAGTTGGTGTACCCTAAGAAAGGCGCTAAGCAAGGAATTGCAGGTAGGCACATTCGGCTTTAAACCAGCATTAAGCATAACATGATACCATTCCCATGCCTTTTGAACATTACCAGACTTTCCCCACAAGTCCACCAATAGACCATAAACAGGCTCATCAGGTACCCAGTTCTTCTTTTGCATCTCAATAAATATAGATTCTGCCTCCTCGAGGAAACCACAATGGCCTAATACTTCCATAACTATGCAGTAAGTCACTTTATCTGGCTCAAAGCCTGATTGTTGCATATCACGGTAAAGCTTCAATGCAATCTCGTAATTCCTTGCTTTCGCTTGAAGAGCAATCATGATATTGTAGGTGACCAAATTAGGAACACAACCCTGATCAACCATCCTACAGAACAGCCTATGAGCAGCATTTAAATGTCCAGCTTTTCCCAAGCAGTTGATCATAACACTGTAAGTAAATGTGTCGGGAGTGAGGCCAGCCTCCTGCATCCTCTCATACATGCCCATGGCAATATCAAGAAAGCCAGACTTCGCATGAATGTCAATGAGCGTGCAGTAGGTGACTCGATCAGGTTCACATCCTGCTTCTTGCATTTGTTTGAATACATCAACAGCTTCTTGCAAATAGTTTGCACGACCATAACTATGAATTATACGATTATATGTTACAACATTAGGCTGGCAGCCATCCTTGACCATCTGATCAAGCAATTTATTTATAGCACCAAATTGTTTGGCACGGCCAAGGAGACCAATCATAGTAGTATAAGTGTGCCCATCATGCCTAAACCTAGGCAGACGCTTTAACCAATTAAAAAAACCAAGAGCAACAGAGTAGTCATCAAGCCGCTTCAGAACTTGGTTTGCCTGGTAAACGTCTATTGAACAGTTCAATTTTCCAAGAGCCTCTTCAGCAGTCGGGCCCCATTTAAGTTGCTGCAATATGCAAAAAACACTTTCCACAGCATGAGAGGTACTCGAAAGCTGCATAGTCGTTGGTGCCATCCCCATTGAACTTTTAATATTATCAGGAAGTTTGTTCAAATTCTTAGAAGAATTTGTGAACTCTGAGCCCATGGTCTGTGCATTGGAATGAAAATGTGATGTAAAGCTGTTCAAATGAATCCTTGATCTTTGTGGTAAGATCCTTTTATCACATTTGTCTGATGACATATTATGAAATACCACAGGCTTTCGTGTCCTGGCCTCGGGGACTTGCTTCAACCCTTTAACATAATTGGATTTCTCGGACTTGCACTTTGGCCCATGATGGCTACTACTACTTTGAGGCTTAGAATCTACAGGGATGTCAACGGATGGCTTGGAATGAACACTAGAAATGTTTTCTCTTCTTAAATGTTTGACTTTTGATGGTTTAACAGACGTAATGGACCGGGCAGGATCGACCATGCAATTTTTAGACGAGCTAAATGTTCCACCATAGTCAGATAAGGGGACTTTAAAATTCACGAAGTCAGAGAATAAGTTCACAGCCACAATACCTGCCTTAACAAACTGATCTGCAATCTTTGGTGAAGTGCACTCATCATCCAGAACAGTGTTAAGGCCACTGGCGTATCTAACACATTCTGGTCCTCTCTGGGGACTGGGGCCAGTGTTTGTAACTGGTCGTACGGCAATTGAGAGATCAACCTTGTCAGTTTTGTGAGACACTATCACTTTTGCTGCATCTTCTGCAATTAAAGTTCCTAATCTAGCTGAACTATTGGGCCTGGCTACCAAGGTGGATGGCTTTGATGAGGGCAAGATTTCAATTCTAGCATTTTGTCTCTGGGAAACACAAGTTTCGTCTTCAGAGCATGTGCATGAAGATCCATCTGCTCCATTACATCGTGATCCACTAAGAAAAAACGACCTAGCACTGCTTGAAAGGCTGCCAATCTGCTTTGCCCGCAACATAATCTGCAATTACCAATTACAGCACACAACTTTCATAAAAGAGTTGCAAAATTAGCCACTTGCCGTCATAAAATAATGCAACTTTCAATTTGAAAACTACACACTACTCCTAGCCCTCCAGCGAATTTTCCCTCTAACAGAGCAACCATAAAAGACCAATCATCATTACCAAACACAATTTTTAGAAAAAACATGAAAACCCCAAATACGAGCTCAACAAAGCCTTTCATAACCCACTATTTATTGACCGTCAAAATTCATTCTAGGAAAAATAAAATTCAACAAATGTAATCCAACTTAATTGAAAACAAATGTGAACAAACCGGTCAAAAATCATCCTAAGAACCGAGATAAATCAAAACCCTTCCGCGTCGAAGAAATAAACAGGAAAACCCATATACGCGATTCAAAAAACATGACCGAACACGGCAGAGAAAGTAGTAACCGTAACCAGCCATGAAGGAACCATAAAGTAGATAGCAAATCAGCTCATTCTCCATAAGTTAAGAATGCAGAGAAAGATAGAGAGAGCGGAACCTGAAACTTGAATGAGCGAGTTGGATTAGAGCTGAGGAGTGAAAGGGAGGCGGCTCAGCTGCTTCACCTATCTCTGCATTTCGCCTCTCCCCGCGTGAAGCTTCTTTTTTTTTTTTTTTCCTACTAAGTTGGACGAAGAATAGGGGGCGGGTTAAGGCCGTGAGGTAAGCCCTGATGTGGTGTATACACTTTCATCAAATGGACACGTGTCGATGGATTGGCGATTCTCATGTGACGGCCGGGTATCATTTAATCAAAACTCTGTTTCTAATTTACGCGGTTGGTTCTGGAGGAAAGACGATTTTTCGAATTGGGATTCTATATGGTATCCGCTTGTCCACGTAATTACTGTGAGACCACAACCCTCGAATTATTAAAACGTGTGTCCCAAGTCAGCATAAATATAAATATGAGTGGGAAGGAAGTTTTGTTATATTTGGTATATTTTTTTAATTTCTCATCTTTCAGCATTTAATAGTGTAATAAATTATGAATATATTGTCAACGAACTAAAAGATGTGTTGTAAATATTAAATTTAGAGGTCTATAATTAATTTCCATAGATTACATGCTCCGTTTTACTATAATTTCATTTCATGTGGTACCATTTTTCATTTACATTATTGTTGTAGCATAGCACTTCAATATCAAGCAAATCAATTGAGATTTACATTGTCCCTACTCTCTTGTTTTCATCTATATTTTTTTTCTTTTAGTTTTTAACATGTTATTAGTGTTGATACATAAATTTAGTCTATCATAATTAATAATTTTGTATCGATCTTATAAAATAAAAGAATTCGACGAAACCTACAGAGATTAATTATATGGTGCTGGCCACACACCTCCAATGACTTAAGTTGGATTCAAGATTTCGTGTGAAACATAATACTAAATAGGGTTCTACTGAGTATTGGGTTTGGTCAGTGGAATATTTTTTCATTTAAAATTTTATTAAATGAGAGTAATTCAAATTCTTTATATATCAGAATATCTACCTGCAACATACAAGTAGTTGGCTATCGAGTTGTTTACAAAAGTATAATATAAGAAAGAGTATACTGTTGATATAAGATGAGTTCAAGCTGAGTCTATGCTAATTGGCTCGGCCCATGACCAACCAAGGTATATTCGCCCGAACTATAAGCCGACTAAATGAAGTTGGTCGAGCGGACCAGTCGACCAGCTAACCAGCCAACCAGCCAACCAAGGATGTCGGTCTTATGGTTGGCTGGCTAACTAGCTAATGTGGGCCTTGTTTTTGGGTCGGGCCAACTTATTGAGTCTCGACCTCTGAGTTCTCAAATGATCGGTTGATATTCGAACGTGACTTTGTCATAGTTTGATGATCGAATATGTATTCTCAGTATTGTTGTACTTCTTATATAACATATTAGCATGCATTTTTACATTTTTATTTCTTATTTAAAGTATTTCTAAATTAGTTTATATATCATGTCTTACTAATTTTTTCCAATACCATTACTTTTAAATATAGCATTATGAAAGATGTAAATTCCAACACTCCGTACTTAAAAAAAAAAAGTTACAAATGCCACGACAAGTAAGCTTATATTTAAGTTGTCAATTAACTTAAACATTAAAATATTAATAACGTTTCTATAGACTAAAGATTCATGAATGTCTAGTGTCACAACCTTAATATAATATATTAACAATCACCATGTATGGCTAGAATTCAGACTTCCAATGACTTTTTTTTGTCGATAATGAACTACACCCAAATCAACCATCAAATAGTCTAGGTTGGTAAATAGCGATTAATATATATTAATGTGATAATAAAACTGATTCACATGTCATTAATGATAACAACCATTTTTTACCCTTATTATTTATTAAAGTTGTCAACACCCATTTATGACAAGACTATTAGTATTATTAAAATCGATAAGTTAAAAAATATAAAAATGAAAATGATATTTTAGAAAATAAAAAATGAAATCTAATAAATTATGCTCTTCCAAAAGTTACCCCAAGTTCGGATATAAAAAGGAGTCAGAAGGAGAGTAGAGAAGTCGAATCATCCAAGGGCTATGACAATGCATCAACACGGAAAAGCTCATACGGACGCGCACATACTATCACCGCCTACATGCATGGGCCATTAAGAACCCTATACGACGGCGTAATGTTCAAAGTCAAATATTTCTTGTTGCTCAAGCACACATTAGGGCTAAAACTAAAAGTAACGGCGTTTGATCATTTTCCGCCTGCGGCCCAATTTCGGCCCAAAACTCCCAACGACAGACTCCTTTGATTTAGGCTAAATATACATTTTACTTCGTAAGGTTTCGTTATTTTTCAATTTAGTCTCGTTTAGAAACTTTCAATTTATTTATTTACATTTTTCTAATTATACTTTGCTTTTTAATAAATGTTAAAGTCGACTGATGATAGAATATGAAGTATGATATTTAAAAGAGAAAATTGAATTTTACGTTCACCTCTTAAAATGTGATGAAATATTTTAATTTTCTTTTAATTTTAAACGATCTAATTTTTCATATAGATTTCTGCTCAACTAACTCGGTACAATGAAAAGTGTGAAAACGTACACACTTAACATGTGCAAGTTCGAATCTCACCCTCTTTACTTTACCAAAAATATTTTTTCTAACTTTCGGCTTGGAATACTGAGCAATGACCCGCAGGAATTAGAAAGTGTATATTTTTATTTAAAATGATTTTACAGGACACTGAAAACATACAAACTTCCAATTTTTTTGTCCATAAAAGAAGGTATCTTTTATCTTTCCATAAAGGCAATTAGGAAATAAAGTATTCTAAACTTTTATAAACTCTTTATATCAACTAGTATTTACTGGTCCCTTTTTTTTTTTTTGGTTATTTGCCGGTGGATTTGCTTTTATGGAAAAGTTTAATCAAATTGTCTGAATTACATTGTTTTGGAAAAGGAATGAGTGTAAAAAATATAAAGCTTACAAAAACTGAAAAGGCATTGAGTTGTCTTATTTGTTAATAAATAGTATTATAATATACTTTATTAAAGTAACTATGTGTGTGCAGTGTGCACTTTTGTCCAGTAGATGAAGCATGGACAATTAACAACTCCATATTGGAGGTAAAGAAATATATGGCCTATATGGCACGTCAGCAGGTGATCTAACGTAAATTTTAACACGAGTTTAGTTGGAACTTGTAAATAGAGAATTTCGCACGGACATGGTGCTCGACCGTGTACACTTCAAAACTTAAGTTGGTACTTAGTTAAACCTGGTGTCGAACCAGATTTATATAAATACAAGAGGTTGCATACATTTGAGAATGTTGAGCCTTCACATCTTACAAGGGAATTATTAACAAGTGGTGGCATCCATACCTATGACTTACCAAATATTCAGTAACAAGAAAAAAATATCCATTAGCAAAATTGATATTTTAGTGACTGTTAGGAGATTTCATCCCAAACAAAATAATTTTTAGGTCGGAGTCAAGTTGAGTTGTGCTTCTGGACACGTTGACTCTTCTTCTTTGTTCTCGTTTATATCCTAATCGAGGTCTAATCACACGCGCCATAATGGTGAGGATTATGTATTTGCAGTTGATTTTATCTCTAACAACATGAATAGAGTGATTTTCATTAGAATGATAAAGATTTGAGTATTGCACATATATACCCATCTATATAATAATTGCAGAGTACTATCCATACCATCAAACTACACCCTTTTCCTGTTAAAAACTCAACCATGGTAATGGACTTGTTGAAATCTTCAATTTTATCCAAAAAGGAAAAATGTAACTAGAATTTCAACAATGTTACTAAAAAATGAAAAAGACAAAACATAAATAAATAAATAAATTAATTAATTAATTAAAGTTGTCCATAATTGTAACTTCACAATCTTGGTTTAGGTAGCCTAAAACTCTTACATGATTATGCATTGGTGTCTTTAATTTATAGGGAAGGGAGCAATTATAATTATGTTTGAAAAAGTTAAAAAGTAGGGTTGGAAAAAAGTGAAAGAATGAGGTGTGTTTGTATCATAAAGCACTTTAAGGCAAAGTAGGCCAGCTTGGCATGCAATAATAAACAACTAACAGGTAGGCAAAGCCATGAGTTTTCTTTGGCCTTTTCTGGGTCCAATCACACACCAACTAAATTCATTAAGGTTGAGGCCAATTCCCATACCCCTTTATGTTATTAAAATATTTCAATTTTGTCACTTTCAATTGCTTTTACTAAAGAGGAGATGGGAAAAAAAAAAAAGCTTGTTTATTTTTTTGGGTAAATTTTAAAGAAAATTATTAGTTTTAATGATCATCTACTAGTCTATATCATAGTTTTACCTGTTACAAAAGGTGAACATCTCTATTCTAAAATATACACATAAGTTCTCAAGTCACCCAGCTATATTTTTATTATTTAAAGCGAGGTTATAGTATTTCATTAATTTGTTTAGTACGATATGTGAATGTGAATATTCAAACTCGCGACTTTCTTTTTATAAAAAAATAGATACCTTAACTAGTTGAATTATGTTTAAGTTTGCGAATGTTTTAATTGAATTAATTAGAATTGGTATGCCTTAATTAAATTCATAATCAATAGTGTTGCATTGGAGTGAATGGATAATAGTTTAGAGTACATTAGAATTAATATAGTTAATTAGGGTTAAAATATTAGTTTGGTCTCCCTACTTTCAACTAGTTCGATTTACTCTCTATATTTTTTAAATATTCATTTTGGTCCCATACTTTTAAAAAATAATTATTTTGGTTCCTTAATTTTATTTTTAACCACATTTTTTCTATCACAATTACAACACGTCACTACAATCAATATATTTCTTACATTACATTATACTAAATAGTTTACGTTATGTGTAAAATTTATGTTAAAATTTTACAAAGATGAACTAAAATGATCACTGTTATTGATTTTGGGGTTCAAGTGGTGGATAATCTTGGGACTTATCTCGGTCTTCCATCCTGTTTTTCTCGAAGAAAGGGGAAAGATTTTAGTTTGGTCAAAGAAAGGGTCTGGAAGACGATCCAAAGGTGGAGAGGTAATTTGTTTTCGGCTGTTGAAAAGAGGTTTTGATCAAAAGTGTTGTCCAGGCGATCTCGACCTATGCTATGAGCTGCTTTAAACTTCCCAAGAACTTTTGTAAAGATATGACAAAGCCCTTTGTGAGGTTCTGGTAGGGTACAACGAATGATTCTCGGAAGCTTCATTGGAGAAGTTGGGAGAAGTTGTGCATGCCAAAGGAAAATGGGGGCTAAACTTCCACTATCTTGAGAGTTTTAATTTTTGGCAAAGCAAGCGTGGCATTTGTTCAAATTTCCTAACCTCTTGGTCTCAAGGTTTTTAAAAGGTTCTTATTTCCCAGACTCCGATATTTTAGATGCTAGCTCTAGCGCCTCGTCATCGTATCTTTGGAAAGGTTTGGTTTGGGGTCGTGCTCTTCTTATCCAAGGTCTTCGAGTCCAGATAGGCAATGGTCAGTCCACTGCTTTCTTCAAAGATAGGTGGATCCCTCGTGAGAACACATTCAAAATCCTTTCCTCATTCTCTGATGAAGAGGAGTATCTAGTTTCTGATTTTATAACTCCATCAAAGCAATGGGACGTAGGGAAACTAAGAGGTTTGGTGAACATTGAAGACCTTCAAGCTATCCTTTCTACTCCGATTAGAAATGACTAATGAACCAGATTCGTGGGTGTGGCACTTTGACAGGAATGACACTTACTCTGTTAAATGTGGGTATAAGCTAACAATGAATACAAGATTTGGGAATGCTTCTGCAAGCAACGAAAGGAGCGAAGCCTGGTGGAAATTCTGTTGGAAGCTAAAAATTCCTCTCAAAATTAAGATCTTTATTTGGAGGGTTTTTAGTGATTGTATTCCTACGATGGGGAATTTATTGAAGAAAGGGGTGGACGTGAGTTCGAAATGTCAAGTATGTGGAAAGTAGGTTGAAACAACAGATCATATTCTTTTTTATTGTAAAAGAGCGAGGGAAGTATGAAGTTTATTGTTACCTCAAGCTGTCGCTCATCGAGATTTCAATCAGTCAGTCCAAAGTAGGTTGGTGTATCTGATGGAGTAGCTTTCTGAGGCGGAATTTGAATTGGTTGGAGTTGGAGCTTGGGCCATCTGGAACGATAGGAACGCTGTTAGATTTAACAAATTTGTCCCAGAAGTTAAGAGCAAATGCGAAAGGATTCTGACATTTGTGAAGGATTTCAAGGAAAGTAGCAGTCTTTGCCATGGATCGATTCCCACTTATTCGCCTCAAGTCAGCTCTGATAGCGACTCCCTGTCTGTTTGGTCTCCTCCCTCAATTGGGTGGGTGAAGATAAATGTGGATGCTGCATGTAAGGAAACTTTGTTTAGAACTGAAATTGGTGTTGTTGCCAGAGATGAAAGGGGTCAAATTATTGCGGCTGTTTCTCGAAGGGTAGAAGCTTACCACGATCCATTGATGGTCGAATCCTGGCTTTGCTCGAAGGTTTCCATATGGTGATGATGTTGAATTTCCAGTTGGTGCAGTTTGAGTCCGATTCCTTCCATCTGGTTAATCTAATTCTTGGAGGCTCTGAAACTCAAACTGATTCCAATGTTTGGATAAAGGATATTCGAAATTTGGCAAAGAATTTCCCTAATTTCAAGTTAATCCATGTGAGACGTCTCGCAAACAGGGCTGCCCATAAACTTTTGTTTATTGGTCCTCTGCTTTTCCAGATTAGCTTCGTCAAGAAGCGATGCACAATTTGTTGGTTTTCTTTGATACTGTTTAAGTTTTAATGAAGTCCCGACAAAAATGAATATTTTCAAATTACATAAACAAAAGTTAAAAGACTTAAAACGATCAAGAACATTTTCTTAAAATATTGCCACTAAAATGAAGCAAAAGCAAGTTGAAAGAAGAAGGACTAAAATAATATTTTAATGTTATTTAAATTAGCATGAGTTCGCATTTCCGAATGGCAATTGTGATTAATTTATGCGGGAAGGAGGGTTGTGATTGGCGGAGGCAAAGGCATGCGACGCCCCAACGAAGGACAAAGGATCAGAGAGCGCGTGCTGTCGTACCACGGTCCGTGTACGGAAGATACGTGTTGTGATACGGACACGTGATAATCCCCTGCTTTTATTTGTCTCTTTCCCACGCTCGTCCGACCGAACCACCTTCTCCCACCAAATCAAAGGAGACCGCGTGGCCACTGGGTCCGGCTCGGTTCCCTTTATTTTACCAAAATTTTAAATGAAAAATATAATCTTATTCAACATTTTCAAATTGTTGTACTAAATAAAACAGCTTCAAATATGTGTTTGATATGAAGTGTTTCCCTTTATGTTTTTGTAATATATAAATCATAAAAGTAGTGATAAAAATATTACATTATGATATTACATAATTTATAATATATTGTGTTACACGTATTTTGATTTTAATAAAACTTAAATGAGTTATGTAAAATAATATATTTTATCAAAATTTTATATTTTTTTAGTGTAATTGTGGATTTACAATTTCAAATTTAAAATTTCGAGGAGTATAAAAATAAATAAATAAATAAAATAAAAGTTTAAATTCAAATCTTAACCGGTGGGTATTCTCTCAATGGCCAAAAAGTCTTAAATTACTCATTTCTTTAACTTTAAAGTTGAATTTAATCTTCATTTTTTGCCGTTCCTAAAATAATTCGTATTAATATTGTAGGTGATTTGCTGGTAAAACTACCATATTCTTATCATTGTCTTTGAATTACCATATTATTTATAATGTACATGTTGATAAAGATTCAAATCATTCATCCTTATTATTAAAAAATCATTAAATCATACAATTAACTTTTCAAACTTGTCAAACTAATAGTTTAATTATGTTATTTGATGTATACTTAACTAAATAAAAACTATGTAAGGTTAATTTAAGGGTTAACGTGTAAATATGATTTGATTACTTGAAACTTTAAAAATTTTGAAAATTGGGCATGTTTTTCAAATTAAATAGATTAGATATATGATGTAAGAAGACCATTTTGAGTTGAATATGAAAGCGTGTTGTTGGTTGTCCATGTCGTCAATTATTGACCGCTTTTTCAAACCACAGGTACACCTATTTTATTTTATTAATTTTTTATTATTGGAAAAGGTGCACCTATTTTTATTTTTTATAAATACTATAGTGACTCATATCTCACCGTTTCCACTCCACAGGTAATATCAACATTTATTTGAAAAAGGAAAAAGAAAAACCCATTATAAGAAATTTAGTGCCACTATGATATTTAAGTAGCATTTTGTGGTGTTCCAAACTTAAAAAAAAAAAAATTAATTAATTACATCAGTTTTAGTACAACAAATGAAAATTGCTGAGTAGTTTGCAGTTAGTTGACTCTAATCTTATCTTATCATGGGTTATCGTTCAGTATTTTAAGATTTTGATAAATTTTTCGTTTTTATTTGTAAACAAAATAAAAAGAAAAAGAGAGGGACTAGTAATCTTAAATTAAACATAATATAAAGCAAAAGATTATTGCATAAATAAAATTTCCTCATCCCATAAAGAACTTGCACCATGAAGAATATGGTGTTCAACACTTTGATACTTAAATTGGTATTTAGATCAAAGAAGTCTAGCGAAGTTATGCTTAAAGAATATAGAAGACATGATTCATGGGTCTCCGAGTTCCATATCCTTCCCTAAGGTGGTGCGTGAGTTGTCCCGTGCTTCCGAACTGAAGTGTTTGATAAAAATGCCTCGATTATAAGTGGTAATTTTTTTATGATTTAATATATAAAGTAACTCAATTTCTACTATTATTATGATATTTCAATTCGATTGGATAGAAGTACGTGGTCGAACGCTCACCCATAAGAAAAAGATATGTTATGGAAATTTGACTGCGCATTAAATGGAGTCCCATTTTTTGGCATTTAATTTTGGAAGAGGAAAATGAAGCGAGAGAGGGAGACAGAGGAGGGTGGGAAGGTATAATAATGATGTAGCACCGCCCCGATTGTGATCTGTGAGTGGCATTTTCAAAAAGCCCTAAAAATTGCATTGGAAATTGAAGAGCGGCCTTTTGATTAAAATATATCATAACTATCTTAGTAAAAAAAAATTCCTAACTTTGTAACTTTTAACTGGTAGCATTTCAAATTTTGATCGTTGATCGTATTAATTTTTGTAATCATGCGACTTTGTAAAAAAATACGAAACTTTAATTTTTCTTATATTTTATTATTTTCGTTAATTTGAATATATGTCACTATAAAATCAAAGATCATAGTTTTATTTTACCCTCGTCAAAACAATTTCATACTTCCTATGTGAAATGTTCAACCATCTAGAATAATGTAGAGTCAAAATAACATAGCAAATTCTATTACTTTGTCAAGCAAAAACTCTTTCCTCTTTAATTCTACCCAAAGAAATAAGTCCCTTACTTCGGCCTTTTAACTTTTAAGTGGGTGCACCAATTTAGAAGCGAATTGATGATTTTTTCAAACCAAACAAAATATATAGAACTAATTAGACTGGCCTAGCAGGTAAATTACATAAACAAAAAACAGTTATTGGATTTGAGAATGAGACTGCATTATGAACATATTGTGTCGATTGGGAGAGGATGACAGATTGCTCGAATATCCGCACATAAATTAAAAATTTGATGGAGCATCGAAACATCTCCCTTATATACTTGAACTATGTTCGTATTGACAAAAAAGAAAGAAAGAAAAACATTTGGGGAAAGCAAGTTGACGGTGTCAAAGACTTATTTTGTATTCATAAAGTTATATTTGTGACAATGACATGCATCTAAGGTGATCCCATTTGTAAATAGTTGTTGAATTTGAAGGATTAGGTGCAACCACAAATATGTATGAAAATAGATTACCTAACATCAAATTGGCATGACCCATTCCTATTTTCTAACCCATATCAATCTAATAATTTATCAATTAAAAAAACTACGTGGTTCTCAATAATAAATTTGATCTAATAATAATACGATATCTTAGACACAAATGTCTATTGTCTGTTGGCACGACTATACCAATTAAATAATTGTCAAGTTCAGGACAACACATACGTTTCATATATCTCTACAATACTATAATATTGTCTACTTTGTACATAAATTTTTATAATTTTACTTTTAATTTAATAAAAAAGTATGATTCTATGATATTTTCATTTTATAATAAATGCGATACATCGGTCAAACTCCCAACAATAATGATATCAACCAACCCAAGAATTTTCATACTCAAAGTTTCTAGCGAATTGTTGAGTAGGACAACTATAGAATAAGTGAAGGGTAATATAGCAAATTAAAGTTGATGGTGATACTTTGCAAAATATAAACAAAGTTTTAATTGTGAGGCAGATGCGTGTGGAATGAAGAGCTACCCAAAGGATGAGGATAAGGTGTGCTTGTAAACAAGCAAGCATGTGCGGTTCATTATTTTTAGCTCTACCTCTATCCTATCTATCACCCTTCTCCATAAATTATAATATATATAACACTTAAATTAAAAAAAATATATATAATAAAAGAAAAAAAAACAACAGAAAATTCAATATCATGACTAGATGAATCCAAAAGACACTTGATACCATGGTTATTATTATCATTAATTTTACAACATTTTAATAAAATTGGATATATAATCTCTTGACACAGCTCTTCATTTTCTTTGAATTATGGTTCAGAGACAAAGGATGATGGAAGAAAAGAAAGACGACGATGGAGATACAGCGGAGATCGATTCGAACACTTTTCTATAACGGGGTGGTGTCATAAGAGGTAAGATTTATCCATTAATTGACAAGTCCGCTTCAATGACATTGAATTAGGTTGAGATAAAAGATGATTTCTAGGCTAAAAATTATTTATATTTTTAATTCTTTGAACAATTTTCTTAAATGCGTGTCAAACGTAATTCTTACTGACCTTATTTCTTATTTATGCAGTATTTCTCTGTTTAAAAAAAAACACACACATTTTGTTGCAAAATCCCTTCAATTTCTCCTGCTCTATCTCTCACAGTGATTGTGAGATTCCTCATCTCTGTGTCTCTATAATTTTCCTTCTCTTTCTGTGAGTCTTTAGAAGTCAGAGTGGTCATATATTTTCTTTGTTTCCCTCATTCTCTTTCTCCCTCAAATTCTCTCTCACTCAACCCCTCACGTTCTCCATTTTCTTCTGCTCTCTCTCTCCTCCATTCCCTCTATAAACTGAACACCCATAACGAAACTCGAATCGCCCATCCGCAACCGCAACCACAACGATTATTCATCATCCTCTCGCTCCACTAAACCACTTCCTTCCATCTTTCTAAGTGTTTCTCCGGATTTAATTTCTCATCCAAGCGATTCCTGAATGGAGCTCTTATTCCGCCGTCCAGTTCCCGAATCGACTGTTCATCTTTTGCCGGTGAGAACAGAGAAATAAGGTCGAGTTTCCTTGGATTGTAATTCCTTAAACCGGAGATACCAAGGCGGAAGAAATCTCTCTCTCTCTCTCTCCCTCCCTCCTCTTGCTAGCGCCGCTGCAGAGTGCAGACCTAACATCTGCCATTGGTGGGTCTCGGATAGCAGCGATTGGTATTTTCTTCCCACTCATTTTACAACGAATTCTTGTTTAGGGCTTCGGCTTAATAATCTTGAATTTTTTTTTAATTATTGTTTGCTTTATTTTTTTACACTCTTATTATCGTTTTATTTGTAAATTATAAGAATAATATTTTAATCGTTTCACTCGTGCACAAGCGTGTGAGACTAGACCTCTGATCCAACTGCGTGAATTTAAATAAATTAAATTATCTTTTATTATTATTGTTTTTTTGAAATTATCTTTTAGCTTTTTGAGAACGAGTAATATGCCTTTTCGTGCTTCGGGGGTGAATGGAAAATGGAAATTTTGGCTACATTAAAAAGACAAAATAAAGTGTACAAGTTTTGTTTTCTTTCAAAAACTAATAGTAATTTTTGTTTTCTATTGTGAGTGTAAAAGTTATCTTCATTCTATAATTAATACGACATTTTTTTTACTACAACTAATTCAACTTATGTTTTAGTATCACAAATATTATTATTTTATATTTTTACTTTTATATATATATAGTGTTAATTTTGATTATGCATAAAAATATTTATTTTGATATTTATATTTTAAATTTTATCGATTTAATTTTTCTTTTATTTTGAAAACTTTCATTTTATGCATGTATTTTTAAAAGGTGACACCTGTGTTTCTTTCATTTTTCTTTTTTATCTCATTCATTCAATGAAATATAGTTATAGTTTTGTATTAAAGAGTTTCGTGTATAGAATTTGTGTTAGAATCTTTTAAATGAGAATTAAAATAGCCATTTTCTAAAAGTTTGGACTTTTTAAAAACAATTGAACAAAAATGAACCAAAACTGATGGACCAAAATAGTATTTCTAATAAATTGTATTATGGATAATTTGTTTAGGTACTTTTTTTAATATTATTTCCACTTAAGGAAGAAGGCTGATCAATGTGTTTTCCACTCTGCACGCAATTGAATATAAAGAACTTCTTAAGGATTAAAGTTGATCCTTTTTGTTGATTTTTTTTATAAAAAATCTTTTGACGGTTTCGGTATGAATATTTTCTTTTGAATTTTTTTATGGCTTGAAATGAATTTCTTTTGAATATTTTCTTATGATCATGGAGTTCAAGCAAAAATGGGCCAAAACAAATTGATTTTCTTTTTAGTTTGACTAATTTATACTTTTAACTTTTAAGTCAGATTTGATTAGGTGTGAAACTGGTTACATTTTTTTCTTGATTCTAATAATTTTGATGATTTATAGAGTTAAATATCACTTAGATAGATAGAAAGAAAAGAAATAGTGAATACATCAAAATGGCTTATATTGAATGGATAGATTAGTGGCACTTTTCTTCTCTTTTCTTTTCTTTTAAAAAGCTGGCAAGCTTTGGACTTTTGATAAAGAGCATTTATGGGGGCTTGATTAGTATTTTAAGTCACTCTACTACTACTCTAAACACTATATACAGCTACTCTCTGGCTCCTGCGAATTTGTGATTCTGGGAAGGTGGTGTAGGCTTCTCATTTTCTCTTCCAAATCTTTCTACGTTGATCAACTTCAAATTCTCTCAACCTATTCTAGCTTGGTTACCTGTTCTATTTCTATTTCGGTAACGCTGGGAAACACTTTCTTGCCTTCTATACGGTTGTTTGAAGTGTTCGGTGACCATTTTATGTTTCTGGGCAGAGTAAATTAGGGATTCTGATTACACGTTAAAACTTGACAGGAAAATGGGAGACAAAGATGAGAAGCCTGAGGTTTTGGAGGCTGTATTGAAGGAAACTGTGGACTTGGTAACAGATCTATTCTAAACAATTCATTTACCTCTGCTTGTTATTCTGTGTGAATGATTCGAAATTCCCTTGCACTCACTTTCAAAATCATGTGAATGCAGGAAAACATACCCATCGAGGAGGTTTTTGATAATCTGAGATGTAGTAAAGAGGGTCTTACCACAGCGGCTGCTGAGGAACGACTTGTAATTTTTGGTCACAACAAGCTTGAGGAGAAGAAGGTAACTAACGTCTCACCTCTAATGTTAATCGTCTTGTTATCTAGTAATTAAGTGCTAATCATGTTTTGCCTCTCGTCCTAATATTTTTCTAGGAAAGTAAAATCTTGAAGTTTTTGGGGTTTATGTGGAATCCCCTCTCATGGGTAATGGAAGCTGCTGCTATTATGGCCATTGCACTCGCAAATGGGGGAGTAAGTGCTCGGCTTTTTGGTTCGTATGGTCATTTCTCTCAGTAACTTCCATCTTGGTATATTTCTAGAGAATTGTCCCCTTATGTCCTTCTTGTACAAAGATTACATAATACATTCTTGCACAGGGAAAGCCTCCTGACTGGCAAGATTTTGTTGGTATTATCTCCCTGTTGCTTATCAACTCAACCATCAGTTTTATTGAGGAAAACAACGCTGGTAATGCTGCCGCTGCTCTAATGGCTAGTTTAGCTCCCCAAGCCAAGGTAATAAAATTGGCCAAATCCTTCATTATTTTTAGTGAAAGTACAACCAGATATGCAAGTGATTGCTTCTTCTCCTCCTCTTTGGACAAGGTGTTATATTCCTGATTTTTTTGGTTCTTTTGGCTGTATGTTGATAAAAGATTCTTCGAGATGGAAGGTGGAGTGTGCAAGATGCTTCAGTTTTAGTTCCTGGTGATGTTATAAGCATCAAACTTGGGGATATAATTCCAGCTGATGCTCGTCTTCTAGAGGGGGATCCATTGAAAATTGATCAGGTCAGATAACGTTTGCTGACTTCTTAGATATATTTTGTCATTATGTGATTGTTTTCCCCGAAAACTCAAAAGTTTTCTGAATTTATTTTTCGAACTTTGCAGTCTGCTCTTACAGGCGAGTCCCTTCCTGTTACGAAAGGTCCTGGGGATGGGATATACTCTGGTTCCACTTGCAAACAAGGGGAAATTGAAGCAGTGGTCATCGCCACTGGTGTGCATACTTTCTTTGGGAAGGCTGCTCACCTTGTTGACACCACTAATCAAGTGGGCCACTTCCAAAAGGTAAGGTCTTTGGTATATTATATTCTATGTGGGCATTTTAAGTATCGAGTAAGGGTATGTTTTGAAGTCATGTTTAGAAACATAAAATTAAATAACAGTTTTTTTCTTAAAAATATTTTTAATAATGCTGAAAGCTTGTTTGGTAGGATAGTAAGAACGATTTTTCAGAACGAAAACAGTAGAAAACAAAAAAGTATTGTGTTGTTTTTGTGTTCTCTCTTTAGCTTTGTTAAATTTACTGCTCATATATCATCATGAATATTTTTTTAAATTAATTTTGAGAAGAATAAACGAAGACCCAATAATAGAAGATATTTTTCCAAAAAGTTTCTGAAATTACAAACAATAGAAAACAGTTTAAGAAGGGTAATTCATAGAACCGTTTCTCCCATACCACACCTAATTTCCCTCCTTTTCCCTGTCATGTAGGTTTTAACTGCAATAGGGAACTTCTGCATATGTTCAATTGCTGTGGGGATGATTACAGAAATTATTGTCATGTACCCAATTCAAGATCGGGAATATCGTCCTGGAATCGATAATCTTCTCGTGCTTCTGATTGGAGGAATTCCAATTGCCATGCCCACAGTCCTCTCTGTAACAATGGCTATTGGCTCCCATAGGTTATCCCAGCAGGTTTGCTAGGATTCCTGGATTTCCTGTTTAGAGTAATTCAACTATGAGAAAATGAATGATTGAGATATTGTAAAATTTAATTGTAGGGTGCTATCACTAAGAGGATGACTGCAATTGAAGAGATGGCAGGTATGGATGTGCTTTGCAGTGACAAGACTGGAACTCTGACATTAAACAAGCTAACCGTTGACAAAAATCTTGTTGAGGTCAGTAAGCAAACGTAGCTTTGTTCTGCTTATTAACATACATATTACATGCCTATCGTTCAACCTACTAACCCTTGGGTAGTCGTTCTAAATGTGGGATATCTGACTTGAAAATTTTAGGTTTTTGCTAAAGGAGTGGATGTGGATACTGTGGTTTTAATGGCAGCCCGGGCATCAAGAACAGAGAATCAAGATGCTATTGATACTGCTATTGTTGGGATGCTTGCTGATCCGAAAGAGGTTTCACTAGCTTGAACATATTTTGTTTTTCCCTGCAATAGGATTCAACTGCAAGTATTCATATTATATGCAAACTCTAAGTCTAAGTTTAATTTTTTTTATCTATTTTCTTTCTTCCGATAGGCTCGTGCTGGTATCCAAGAAGTACATTTCCTTCCTTTTAACCCTACTGATAAGCGGACTGCATTGACTTACATAGACCATGAAGGTAAAATGCATAGGGTCAGCAAAGGTGCACCAGAGCAGGTATATAGATTTGCCTTTTTAGCTTGTATTAATGTGTTTTCCTCCTGAAATGAAAGAACAAAATGATTAGTCTCAACTCCCAAAACTGTTTCTCTGTTGACTATGATCCTAGATTCTGAACCTTGCACACAATAAATCGGAAATTGAGCGGAAAGTTCATGCTGTGATTGATAAGTTTGCGGAGCGAGGTTTACGTTCTCTTGCTGTGGCATACCAGGTAATGTACTTCCACGTTTTACCTTCTAAACGTGATCAACATTCAACAAAACAAGTAGGGTCTCGATGGATGACTGTTCTTTGTAATTATTATTATTTTTATCATATATTTTAGCGCTGGTCTTGTTGTCAATGTACACAGGAAGTTCCAGATGGTAGGAAAGAGAGTGCTGGAGGGCCATGGCAGTTTATTGGCCTTCTACCACTGTTCGACCCACCAAGACATGATAGTGCGGAGACTATAAGGAGGGCCTTAAATCTTGGAGTGAACGTGAAGATGATTACTGGTATCTATTTTTTGGTAGCTAAGCTGTTTTTGTAGAGAAAGTACTGAGAAATATCACAATCTCTGAACCTGCAATGCTTGCAAATAGGTTTTTTCTAAAAACTTTTAATAGCCAATTTCCCCTGTTTTTTGTATTCTTTGAATTTACTTTGGATGGAGTGTCAAGACGTTGCCTCTTTGTTTAATTGGTTTGAAGAGTACAATAAGAAATGAACGAACATGAGATAACTGTTAGGCAATGGATATGTGGATTCCCTCCTCCATACGAGGAAAACCCAAAAAACATGTCTTCACTGTTCTCGTGTTTGCCATCATGGACATGGCCCATGGGAGTAGTATGCCCTAGTTTATGTGCTTCTGACCCTCTTTGCTTTTTAGGCGACCAGCTGGCGATAGGAAAGGAAACAGGACGTCGCTTGGGGATGGGAACCAACATGTATCCCTCTTCTGCTTTATTAGGTCAGGACAAGGATGAGTCCATTGCTGCTTTACCTGTTGATGAACTGATAGAAAAAGCTGATGGCTTTGCTGGTGTTTTTCCTGGTATAATTTCTATCTCCAAACGTGTTTCCTTCTTTTCTAAGATATAGAGTTCTTGAAGTTGCTACATATACTGATTACTCACGCTTGTATTGATTCTATTCATTGGTTGGAACTGTTTGATTCAGAGCACAAATATGAGATTGTAAAGCGCCTGCAGGCAAGGAAACATATCTGTGGGATGACTGGTGATGGAGTAAATGATGCTCCAGCCCTTAAGAAAGCAGACATAGGGATAGCTGTTGCTGATGCTACTGATGCTGCTCGTAGTGCTTCAGACATAGTCCTTACGGAACCTGGTCTCAGTGTTATCATTAGTGCTGTTTTGACCAGCCGAGCAATCTTCCAAAGGATGAAAAATTACACTGTAAGCAGTGCTTTGAATAATCACTTCATATCTCATGATTTAGATTGCTGCATTCTCACTTGAAAAGATATTATTGATATTTCTTCAACTTCTTGGAACGACACTTCCATAAATTTTACGCGTATGTTGTTGTATTGTAGTAACATTTTTTTTTTAATTAAGGAAGAGGTATGTGATATACTTACTGAACTTCTGTATCTGGCAGATATATGCAGTTTCAATCACTATTCGTATAGTGGTAAGTAAATGGTGGTGCTACATTCAATTGCCTGCCATCTCTGTATTATTATTATTATTTTTTTCAGTCTATTCATTCAAGTATTATATGACATCATGATCTGAAATATTTTCATCTTCTATGTTGCTTGTCTGTTATGTCAACAGCTAGGTTTCATGTTGCTGGCTCTCATATGGAAATTTGACTTCCCACCTTTTATGGTGCTCATCATTGCCATTCTCAACGATGGTTTGTTTTTTTCTTTTCTTTTGACGACCATTAGCATCTCATACACAATGTGTCTTGTCCCTGAGTGAATCTACACTCTAGATTTAAGAAAGAAATATTGCAAGTTGCCAATAAATGATTTCTCCTCGTTAAGATGTGTGAAATTAGCAATTTTATTCAAGGCCATAGATATTAGTTATTACAGCTTCTGGTTAGAATATGAATTCCGTAAAAGATAAAGTTACTGATGTGTTGCAGAGCAAAGTGAGAAGCTTTATATTTCTGAACTTTTAACTACTGAGAAAGTTATTTTGATTAATTGTCAAAACTTTGTGATAACTAGGTACCATAATGACAATATCGAAGGATAGAGTGAAGCCATCTCCTTTGCCTGATAGCTGGAAGCTGGCGGAAATTTTCACAACTGGCATCATACTCGGAGGCTATTTGGCAATGATGACTGTTATCTTCTTTTGGGTAGCCTATAAAACAGACTTCTTTCCAGTAAGATAGCTGCATCTTATTCATTGGAAGATGCGCATTAGAACTCTATGAACTTTTTTGCCTTGACAGGCAACCAATGTTGCTATCTTGTTAGTTATTTTTATAACTACTTGTGACCTTCGCTTTCGGGCTCATTTTTTCAGCGAGTTTTTGGGGTAGCAACTCTCGAGAAAACTGCTCACGATGACATTAGGAAACTTGCCTCAGCAGTGTATTTGCAAGTAAGCACTATTAGTCAGGCTCTCATATTTGTTACACGCTCGCGAAGTTGGTCGTACGTGGAACGTCCTGGGTTATTACTGGTCGTGGCTTTCCTGGTTGCACAGCTGGTAAGTGGACTATACCAACCATTAAACTTCAGTACAGCTTTTCATACTGTTCTATGCCAAGCTTCTGATTTGTACTGAAACTGGTTTTTCTTTCTGATCAACAGATTGCTACTTTAATTGCGGTTTATGCAAATTGGAAGTTTGCTGCCATTGAAGGAATTGGATGGGGTTGGGCCGGTGTTATTTGGCTATACAACATCATCTTTTACATCCCACTAGATCTCATAAAGTTCTTTACACGATATGCTTTGAGTGGGAGGGCTTGGGATCTTGTTATTGAACAAAGGGTACTTCTACTTCGCTCCCTCCACCGAGCTACTTACTGATGATTTCTTATTAATTATGTTGTGATCGAGTCGTTTCACTGGATGTAGATTGCGTTTACGAGGCAAAAGGACTTCGGGAAGGAACAGCGGGAGCTACAATGGGCTCATGCACAAAGAACATTACATGGACTGCAAGCGCCGGATGCCAAAATGTTCCATGACCGAACTCACTTCACCGAGCTCAATCAGATGGCCGAAGAAGCCAAAAGGAGAGCTGAAATTGCAAGGTATGAACTGAATCAGAATGTGAAGAAGAAATTGTTTGAGATTTAAAATAGAAGGGCTGAGTTTTGGTTGTTGGCGTATTTGTTTCAGGTTGAGGGAACTACACACTCTGAAAGGCCATGTTGAATCAGTGGTGAGGCTGAAAGGACTTGACATCGACACGATTCAGCAAGCTTACACTGTTTGACAAAAGTCTCTGTTTGGTAACTCTCACTGTAAATTAATGGCAGCGATTGTGTTAGTTTTGCTTCTGCAAAGAAAACAAAGATTTTTAAGTATTCTATTTGGTACTCGTCCCCAAAAGTAGAATATACAACTTTTTAAATATTCCTCCTCCTCCCTTTTGTGGCTTTAAATTTATTCCAAGCACAGGTCATTAATAGCTTATTTTGCACTATGAGATCCAAACATTTTAAAGGTTAGAGACCAAGCTAAATATCAAGAACTAAACTATATAATTACCCGAAATGACAGTTGGAATTTTGTTTTTATTTGTTTACTCTTTTAATTGATTCAGAATAAAAATTAGAGGAAAAAAATGAATGATCTTCGAGAGAGTGGGGAAGGGCCATATAATTGTTGAAGAATAAGGGAAGGTGAGATCAGAAAAAGGCCAACTGAAATTAAGGATGAGTTACTCAGGTGAGCTTATCATCTTCATCAAACTCTTCTCGATGACAATTTTTTATGAATACTATTCCATAATTTAGGACCTTGATCATCGGTAAAAGTTAATTGACTAATTCATCAATTTAATGCTTACCTAGCACCACAAATTTGATGCAATGGAAAGGTGGTTTATAACTTGCCATAGAAGTTCAAATTTTCATCTCCATAGCAAATTGATTGATGATGCTTCGAAAATAGGTGATATTATTTTGATTTGCAGGACCCGAACGACTAATTTTGAGGTGGCAAGGATAATAAGATTGAAATTGTTAATGCACTTTTCTAGAACAAAAGGGATTCAACAAAATCTGTAAAATAGAAAGATTAAATCAGGATTTTATATGAAGTATACCGACAAACCTTCTTTTCCTAAATAGAGGAAAAAACTAAGTTCATCGTAATATTCAGAGTTTTTTCATAATAGAAGTAATTTTAAATGCAAAACATGTAACTTAATTTTAAATGCAGAACATGGAACTTGATTTGAGAATGACAATGACACCATTTCTATTTCAATTGTGAAAGATTGAGAAATTTAACCAAATCATCTGACTTAAATTGCTTTGGATAGCTACGTGATGAACATTTTAAGTTTGAATTGAGTTGATGACACAATGGAAAAAAAGGTTGAATAAATTCTTCAGGTAGAAAACAAAAGACATATATAGCTAACGAATATTCAGCATGGAATACATGTCATTACATTACAAGAAAAACTGAAAAAGACAACCCATGAAAATACGAATTCTATTTTCTTAATTTGGTTCAACTAACGACCAACGTGCTAATGTGGGCATGTATAGAGGCATATATGCAAATCGAGATGGGATGACGGAATAATAACAAAAATTTATTATCCTTTTTTTAACAATAAGTTCAAGGGGTAAAAATTTATATTACGAAAGTTAGATGAAATCAAAGCAATTACTTTTTTAATAAAAAAAATCTAAGAATTAAAATACACATTTTAAAAATTCCTAGATAAACCCTTCCTAGTTATAACCATGCATATTCATATTTCATAAAATACGACATTGACATAAGAAGAAGAGAAGAATCAATATTTCTATTATATCGTACAGAATCGACAAAATTGGTTAAATGCTTAGCTATTAATTTAAAGAATCTTTATGAAATTTTTAATTTTTCTTGAAATATCCGTTAGATACCAAAATTTTATTGATATTTAAAACTGCAGTTATAAGCAAGTTTTGCAAGTGTTCACTCTATCCATCCATAGGTCAAATAACAGTGGTTAGATTTTCCCATCAAAATTTGTGGTTCCAAAGCTTCAAATTGATAGCATTAAACCAAACACAAAACTCCAGATTCTCCTCTTTGTAATATTTCTATTGCTGTTATTTTTGTGTGAACCAAATTCATATAAGGAAGGCCCTTCACAGAACCTCGTTTTGGAACAATTGGCCTTCCACTCTCATGCCTCCAATACATTCAAATTTTGTTCTTTACAAGAACTTGAAGCCAAAAGAAAAAAAAAGAAGGTAGATTTTAAAATTTCCATGAAATCCCAAATTCAAAATCTACACTATAATAAGTATTAAGGATGCTTCTCTTGGGACTTATTGTAGCAACAAATTTTCCAGTATCTAAACACTCATTTTCTCTTGTTGTTTTGAAATCAAGTGAATTTCAGAGGGATTTTGAGGTGCCCCTTTATACTTGTACCAATTAGCACAAACCAAAAAGTAACCCAAATTGACGAACTCAATCCCGGTAATGAAGTAATAGAAGTAGTCCAATCTGCCCTTGTTGAGATCCTCCGGCAGCCAATCTCCAGACCCAGATCTGGTGCTCATCCGATGAACCACCGTAATCAAAAGCCCACTCAAATAGCTGCCTCCGGCAATGGCGCAGAAGAACATCGACCCTCCAATGCTCCTCATGTTCTCCGGAAATTGCTTGTAATAGAATTCCAATTGGCTCACCGCCCCGAACCCATCAGCCAGCCCGGCCAGCGTCAGCTGAGGAATCAGCCACGACGCGGACAAGGCCGAAATCGCGCCCTTCCGCGGCTCGAAGCCTAGGGTCGGCCTCGTGAGCGCCACCACTCTGCGGCGCGCCTCGACCAGCGCCGACACGAGCGCTGTGAGCGCCGCGAGGAAAATGCCGATCCCCTGCCTCTGCAGAATGGTGATGCCGCTTTCTTTTGCGGTCAGTTTGTGGAGGAGAGGGACCAGGAATCGGTCGTAGATGGGCAGCCAGATGCTGAGGCTTAGCATTGAGAAGACGGTGTAGGAGGCGGCCGGGATTGTGAAGCTCCCCAGGCGTCTGTTTGATTGAAGGGCTTGAAATACTGCGTATGTTTGTTGTTGGGATTGAGCCGTGAAGTATAGAACTCCTGTTACCCATATTGGTATCACTCTCACTACACATTTTACTTCTTCCACTTGCTGCACGCTGCAGAGTTTCCATGGCTCTGCTGCTGATCCATCCTCCTTAATTCTGTCCTCTGCTGTTATGATTGCTGCTTTGTTCAGAAATCTGTATGAGAACAGGGACATGGGTTTATGAGACATTTTTAGAACATGGGTATCTCCTAAATACAAAATTCAAAATTCGAAATTCGAAGAACCTATTAGACACATTTTAAAGTTCAAAAACCAAATTTGTACTTCAATATATCATAACCTTTTGAAAGCTTTTGTTATAACGATAATCTCTCCTTGTCTCTTCACTTTAAAAAGCTTTAGTACTGATGGAGATATTGTCTTTGATACGAATCTTCCGTACCAATGGAGATGTTGTCTTGATACGAATCTTCTTCTGTTAGGATATTGTTTGCATAGTGGTATTTAAACATGGTAGTAACCTTTTCTCATTTTCTCTAATAATCACTTTGGAGTTAATCCATCCGTTTAAATTTTTGGGTTTAGTGATAGTTTTGAGAATAAGAGAAAAGAGTTTCATGGGTTACCTGAACTGATCTGAATAGGAAAGTTTGGAGTTAATGGAGCCAGGAGGAATGTAGTTAAAGAGGGAAACCCATGGTTGGTCTGGTTGCTTGAGTTTGCGTTTCTTGATTGCAACAACAAAAACTTGGGCGACGCTGGTCATTGGGCTGCCAGTGGCTTTCACTTTCACGTAAATTTTAGAGCCCACGAAGAAGAGCAGACAAGCAATGAGCATAAGAAGCGCAGGAATTCCCAACCCCAGAGCCCAGCTCACACTCGTTTGGACATACACAATCACTGTCAATGACACCATCATCGCAAACGTGTAGGTGAAAACATACCAATTGAAGAAACTATTGATCCCTTTCTTCCCAGCCTCCGTATGGGATTGAATTGGTCCGCCCCAAACGCCAAATTACACGGCCGGATTCCCCCAGCTCCGACCACCATCAGCCCAAATCCGGCCATCAGAAACGCCATCTGCCCCGCCGTTGCCCCTTTGCAGAGCTCCCCTGTGCAACGGGGCGGATGCAAGTTCTTCAACGCCGCTGTCAGGTGAATCACAAGCAACCCCTTCAACCAAAAACAAACATTCAAGGCTCCATTGGGAGATGGGGACGTGGGAATTGGAAAAAAGGTTCAAACTTTGTACCAAGAAAGAGGCCACGGTTGCAAATCCCAAGGTCTTGTAGCGCCCAAAGTAAGTGTCGCAGAGGAAAGCTCCGATTATGGTGACCAAATTGGTGCTGCCATTGAAGATATTGAGCAAGGTCCCGGCCGTGATGCTCTTCATGTTGAAGACTGAAGTTAAATAAATCAAGAGGTTCGCCAAGGTTCCAATGGCTCCCAGCTTCTCAAAAGTCTCATTCCCTGAAACCACAGAGCTGCATAAATTGTAAACTTCATAAACAGAATACAAAACACACGAAACAGAGCTTCCTCTGGCTTACCTATGACAAAGGGCATGGCCTTCCACCCTCTGTAATGTAACTCAGTCTCTCCATCATAAATTTTCTGAACCGCTGCCTCATTTTTCTCCATGGTTTCTCTGTGTTCGGTGCTGGCAGTGCCCAGTAAGGTGTATTTATCCCATTTTTATGGATGAAGATGAAGTTTAAGCGAGGGAGGGGTAAACGTAGAAATTTCAGAGGCAAGGAGGCTATTTTATGGAAAAAATCTTGCCATTATAATTTCAACCTACAAAATAGTCATATCTATTATAAATTTTTGTTTACGTAGAATCCTTAAATATCCCTCAAAATCATGGTTCTTTCTTTTTTTTGTTTCGCTCATTAATTTTGGTCGGGTCAGACCAGACGTGGATTTGAGCTTTTTTCAGCTCTCAATTGGCTTTTGGGTTTGAAGTTTGAACCAAAAGAAAAGAGATTAGAATACAAAATTGGGGCTCTGTTTTTTGATCAGAATGTGACGGTGTCGTTTGTGAAATGTAAACGAGTGACAGTGGTTGTCCGCATCGAGGCCTAAACAAAACTAGAGCGTGGCGCTGCCGTGGGAAAATTGGACCACGCCACTGCCGACCCAACAACACTACTTCAATCGTTTGTTTCAGTCACTAAATATGTTATATGTGGACATTTTCATGCCTACAAATTTTGTGTGGTTCATTTCCCATTTCTTTTCTTTTCAAAAGATTTCAACAATTATACCTTTTTTCCATCTCACTGTCCCCTTCCAAATCTAGTATTTATGACTAATTTGTCTAACCGACTTATACTATCATTCAAATTCTATCTATTCAAGAGTAACAACTAAAGTAAATGTAAGCGTCATTCAAAATTTAAGTACGTAATTGGTCCATGGACTTTTATGGTTGCTTCTAAAGTATCCAACTTTGACAAATGTATGATAAATCTCTAATCTTTTTTATTTTTTCTGACAAAGTTGAGTGTATTACAAGGAAAAACAAGGATCTTACAACTTGAGATCAAAACATAGAAAGAATAAAAAGACTCGTAAAAAAGGAGACAAAAACACGGATAAAAATACAACAACAACACAACCAAAAAAGATAAATGGCAAAAGAAACACCACAAATGAGAATAACTCAAATATATAAATTTCAAGTAGACCCTATCAACGGTCGAGAGTTAGAACAAACGCTATCCCGCCAAGTCGTGACATGAGCAAAAACATCACTTTATACAATAGGTAAGATAACTGGGTCAAATGAGAAGCATTCCCATGAATCCTGAAATTACGTTCTCCCCCAATATGAGAAAAGAGTCAGCCCAAGCAAACCTCCGTACTCTACATCTTGACAAATGATATTTAATAATGCGACGAATCCATGCTAATTTTATATTAGATAAATATGGTGTGAGGAGTCTATTGATATAATCATACCACTCTAAACAAATTTACCCAAAAATATGGTTTATAGTCTCAATCTCGTGAGAACAAATAAAACACGAGATTGGAATAGAATTTTATGTTTAATAACTTTGAAAATGTCTAATAAATCAATGGTTATATTTAATAAATTCTGTGAATTAAAAAGGAATAGGTTAGAAAAAAGAAGATAGGGCTAAATTTATAATTTAAATTGGAAATAAGTAGCATTAATTATTTAGGCATCTGGGACACTCATACAAGTACAACAATTTAATTGAACTAATAAATATATAAAGATAGTAATAACTATAAGGAAAAAATGAGGGCAGGGGTGTTCCAGTAAAATGACATAAAAAAGGCGAAAGTGCAGAAGATGACGTGTGAAATTGAACTGAACCACGCGCAGGAGAATAAAACTTTTGCGGATACTCGCCCCGGGGTTGAACTCCGTTGTCGGATGGAGTAGAAACATCAAATTGGACGGTGAAGGAAGCGAGTTATTTGATGCCCGCGGCTGGAAGCCTAATTTCTGACCATTCAACACAATTTAATTTATGCTCCACGACCCTCAATCAATCATTGCCACACGATTGTTCTAGAAAAATATTGACCGTAGATCTAGCACGCTACCACCCAACATGTATATGAGCACGTGCCAGGGAATATGTGCCAACATCATATCATATCTCGCCACTAATTTCACAAGTTTCAGTTCGCCAAAATTTAATTAAAATAAATAACATATTTTTACTAAGTCAATTAGTGAAAATATCTTCTAAAAAATAGATTAAAATATTTATTTTTATTATTATCAAAGTGAGATTAAGATCTATAAAACAAACCTTTCTTCTCGTAGTCAGTTATTTTAAGTTACATTACTTGAGAAATTCTATTTTCTTTATCAATTTCTACTTCATTATTAAAAAAATATATGTCAAGAATATTCCATATTTAAATAAACATTTGAATAATTTTATAATATATATTGAATATTATCAACAATATTTTTCAATTCAAGCTTGTTTAAAAGAGTAGAAAAAGTAGGAAGGCTGAACTTTTATACATATATTTGTATTTTTCTAAGAATATAATCAATAATTCATGGCATTGAAAGAATGTATTTAGCTAAGAGTAGGAAAAGTATTTCCTAAAAAGGGTAAAATGACGTCTATTGGTCCCACCTCACATATCAACTAATTGATCAATCAAATTTTTTTTGATAGCGAAACTATGCTGATCAAATGGCCAATGTAGGCACATTTTGGTACGTGTTAAATAAAAAGAAAATAGTACTAACTAAAAATAATAATAAAGAATGGTAATAAAAAGAGAATATAATTTTTGTCATTTTTTAAGTTTAGGTACAATTCAATAAAATCTTATATAGGTAAAAGAAAAGAATTATTTTTAGCAAAGATAAGTTTGAGAAGGCACGACTATGCCCAAATAAGGATTCACTTTTTTAAAAATAGAAAAGAAAAAAAATAAAGGGCTGGATAAATTTGAAAGTATATGCATATATATAAAAAAAGTGCAGTGCTATTGGTTTACGTACTTACTTTAAAAAGCTTGAAAGTTGAGGTTTAATGGCGTAAAATTAGTGGATTGCCCTTTTTGCCCCTCAAAACTTTAAACCGGTTGACCACCGAGAATGAACCATTGTTAGCTTAGGTTGACGATGACCTATCTCTTATTAACCACAATTAAATGTTTGATAGTCAAGAGAGATATAAAAATAGAATTACTTTTTAAACACTATTCAGCATAGAAATAAGTTATCACCGTATAAATTTAGTAATATAAAAAATCTTTTTTGATTTAAATTAAATAATCTAGATTTTTTTAATACAACAAGTGAGATATTGAGGATATGAACTTATGATCTAGTCAGAATCAAGTGTCAATTACCGTTAAGTTAAATTTATGTTGACAGATATTTTAGACTATTATATCTTATAAATTTACATAGTAGGTCATATCTATTTTCTTTTTTAATAATTATGTAGGTCATATATATTTTTTTAATAATTGAAATCTATCTCCAAAATATCTAGTACTATGAAAAATAATTATCTTCCTAAATATTGTTCATTTTATTTTAAATTTATATAGAAAATTTTGTAATACTTCCATTGAATAAACTTATGAGTTTGATCCATAAACCAAGGCTTGTTTAGTAGATTTTGAAACTTCAAAAAAATATCTAATAGTTCTTACATTTTCAATTTTAGATCTAATAAGAGTCTGAATTTTTTAATTTTTATCTAACACATCTATAATTTAATAGTCTATTTTTAAAGTTCAAGAACTTAACAAACACAAAAAATTTAAAGTTGAAAGACCTATCTAATATATTTTAAAATTTATCAAAATTTAAAATTTAAAGACCTATCTAATATATTTTAAAATTTTTATTAGACATAAATGTGAAAAGTTTAAAGACAATTTTATAATTTTACAATTTACAAAATATATATATATATATATATATATCAATTTGTTCAAACTTATTTTTATACATAGTCAAGTCCATTTCCTATAAAAATCTGGATCCGCCACTATTAGTATCTCTCACCGACACTATCAAACTTTTGACAAGTAAGAGAAAGAAATTCAAACATAAACATAATTTTTCTATTCTTAAAAAATTTAGAGAGGAATCCAATTGATCAACATGAAGAGAAGATGACAATTGTATTAGGACATAGGTACCACATCCATTATTCACTTTTGATATTATAAATATTTTTTATTTCTAGTAAACTCCACTCCATTTTTAATACGATGCTCATATATGACATGCAGACCATGACGGGATCCAAAACATTTTTAGTACCATTTTTTTCTAAATAAGTGCTAACATAAGATAGGTAAGACTCATCGATACCCGAATATTATTGGTGTTAATTAAATTACTTAACTTGAAAGCTAGAGAGAGGTGTGGGTTTGATCTGATTTTATCTGTCTAAGTAGAATAGTGTAAATGTCCAAGTTTTAAGATTTGGCATATTTTCTTTAGTTTTGCCTCATCTCATTCACTTTATCCAAATTTCTCACACTTTCAATCCATCATCATTTGCTATAAATGCTGCTACTCCCTTTTTCGAAATTCTTTCATTCACATTATAAAAATTTATTCAAAACAAAAGTATCAATTGCAGACATATGACAACATATAATAACTCAGTCGATCCAACTATTTGAATAAAATAGTTATTATATTCTTAAGATCGATAGTTTCATCCTCATCTTTATAATTATTGAATTAACAAAAAAATTCAAGCTAATTGTAACTTTTTTAGAGGTGGACTCAATTCTTGTTGTACTGATCACGATATTAAGTAACATCAAATTCACCTCCTTAATTTTGAAGGGTAATTAACTTGTATTTCTTAAGGAAAAAAAAAGAGAAAAAGAAAGAAAAAGATAATGACTAATTACTTTTAAATTTTTATAATAACATCTTGAAAGTTTTAAGATTTGGTTAATATTTTTTTAATTTTATTATCGATGTCTTTGCCATCAATGAATTAAACTAACAAAAGTTTTAACATGATATGTTATTTATGAATTATATTGAAGATGAGTTCAATAATGTAATATTTTAATTCAATAATAACGTGATATTTATTTATTTTTTATTATTATTATTTTTTTTTAGAAAAACAACGTGGGATTCAAGTTAGATATAGGTTGAAAAACATGAATTAAATTAGCTTTTAATCCAACTTTTTATAAAGGTATAGATATAAAATTGACACTAGGGTTATAAGAACTAAAAATCTAAGAGTTTCTCAGAAAATAATATTTCATTTTTATTAGAAAACTATTTGATAATTACGATATAGTGGCTTGTAAATATTATTATCTTAGCATAACTATAATAAGGTTATACTTATAAATACTAAAAATTATTTCATAATTATGATCTAGTGATATATGAGAGGTTGACCGAACTTGTGATCTATTAATTAGAAATACGTACCAATTACTAGTTTGCTGGGGTCGTTTTTGGCAATAATAATCATTTGATTTCGGTCGGAAACGGATCGCTTCAATTGAATGGGACTGGAGGAAGATTCGATTAATGCCATTCAGACCTTCACAAATCGCCAACATCTCTAGGTATTTTGTATACATCCCCGTTTAATGTCGTAAAACGGCAGCCAGCGCTAATAAATTTCACCCTTATCATTTCGTAGAATCTATCGAAGCCGCATCGTCGTTCAGTTTCCAGCAACCAACGGGAGGAGATTTCCATCGCACCAGCGGCAGGTTTGAATCCGACGCATCTGAATTTCTTAGTTACATTCTCTATATTTGATGGAACATTTTTTTTTTCTATTGTAGTCTGCAACGGAAGTTCTATCTGGGTGTACACCTCTGAAAATAGCTTTGTTTCTCACTTGCGTATAGCGGTAGGGCAGAGAAGCATTGTTTGGTTAGAAAACTTATTAAAGAGCACATCTAATTTCAACTTTAAAAAAAATCTTAATGGTCAGCAAAAATAGAGGATGATCACACTTTGCGTATTTGTTATATTAAAAATAAAATTTTGTAAGTGGCTTTGAAGGGACAATTTGAAACGTTTAGTCGCCTCGTTTCTCATTTTTTTTTAGACATAGACGGATTTGGTAATCCATCCTGAAAGACCTTTGGTCTGGTGTATGTTTAGTCTTGCATTTTATTTCACCTTCCACTTCCCAGGTTCGATCCCCCACAACGGCCCTAAGCAAGAGATGTTAGGGGTCAATTAAATCCATTGGGGACATTACATACAAACAATTACACATTCATAAACATAAACATAAACATAAGATGAGAGAAATTAAAGTTAAAAGTAGCACAATAATCCGAATCCCCTTTAGTTACACCACATATATCTATGAGATCTACCGCCTGGATGGATCAATAAACCACAGTTTTCTCAAACTCAGTTTTCCCAAAGTGAATAATCTCAACAAGAGAAGTAGTATTATTCCCACTCCCTTTGTACTTGTACCACTTGGAACACAAGATGAAATACCCCAAGTTCAAAACTTCCAACGCGGAAACCAAGAAATAGAAGTAATCCAGGCGACCCTGGTTGAGATCTTCCGGCAGCCAGTTGCCGGTGCTCAGGTGGTGCACCACCGTCACCATGAAACCACTCAAATAATTGGACAGCGCCAGACCCACAAACGAGAACGAGCCCCCAACGCTCCTCATGCTCTCCGGGAACTCTTTGTAGTAAAACTCCACTTGGGCAATGACCGTGAACGCCTCCGACAGCCCAATCAGCGTCAGCTGAGGGAGCAGCCACAGCGCCGACATGGACGAAATGGCGCCCCTCCTCCCAGCTTGCTCGCACAGGGGTGCAGCGAGAGCCAAGTTTCTTCTTTTTTGTTCCACCATGGCGGACACGAACATGGTGAGAATGGCGATCAGGATACCGAAACCCATCTTCTGGAGCAGCGTGATGCCGGCTTCTTTGCCGGTGATCCGGCGGAGGGAGGGGACCAGGATCCGGTCGTAGAATGGGATCCAGATGGTGAGGCCGATCATGGTGAAGATGGTGTAGGAGGCGGCGGGGATTTTGAAGTGGGTGGCGCCGAGGCGGCGGTCGGATTGAAGGGCTTGGAACACCACGTAGGTCTGTTGTTGGGTGGTGGCGACGTGGTAGATTATTGCGGATGCCCATATTGGGATCACTCGAACCAAGCATTTCACTTCTTCCACTTGCTGTATGCTGCACAGTGTCCATGGGTCTGCTGCTGATCCGTCTGACTTCAGTTTGTCCTCTGGTGTTATCATTGCTGCCTTGTCTAGAAACCTGCATCCAAAAGATCAAAAGAGTTGAAAGGAAATTTTAGATACACATGACTCATCTCATCCATAATTGATACGAAGGGAGTACTCAATATATATTAATATGGTATAAGAGTCCAACAAATTAGTAAGTATCCCCATACATATTGATATTTTTCAAGCCGGAGGAAAAGTAAGGGTCTCCTGTTGTAAACTTGTTTTCTGCTTCTAGATTGACGTAATCAGAGATTCAATGAATATACCTTTGGCATAATGAAATTTTGAAAACTAATTTTTTATATTTTCAATGTTTTCAAATTTAGAGTTTAAAATTTTTAAAGCGCAGAATTACATTAAAAATGATAAAAATTTTGATAAATATATTACTTCATGTTATAAACTTGTTAAAATTCAAACATATAAAATGTATTCTAAATTATATAACGTTGTAAAATAATAATTATACAAAATTCATAAAAAATGTTAATAAATTAATTAATATAGCTTTAGATTAAACTAGATAACTTTACAAATATATTATTAGAATATAACTCTGGTTTCATCCGATCCTTGTTTTTGATTGCCAATCATATGCATTTCAAGTGGTTTGCAAATAATTTACCTGAATTGATCAGTGTGAGGAAGGCTGGAGTTGATGGAATTGGAGGGAATGTGGTTAAAAAGAGAGGGCCATTTCTGGTCGGGCAAGGCCAGGCGTCTCTTCTTGAGAGCAGCCATCAGCACACGCATGACGCTGGTGAAAGGACTCCCATCGGGTTCCAATTTGACGTAAATCCAGGAGCCCATGAAGAAGAGTGCACAGGAGAGGAACATGAGAAACGCAGGAATGGCCAAGCCCCAAGCCCAGCTGAGTTCCGTTTGGACGTAAACGATGACGGTTAGAGATATCATCATGGCGAATGTGAAGGTGAAGTAATACCAGTTGAAGAAGCTGTTTATTCCCAGCTTCCCGGAGGCTGTGTTGGGATTGAATTGGTCGGCTCCGAATGCCAAGTTGCACGGTCTGATGCCGCCGGCTCCGATGACTAGCAACCCTAATCCAAATATTAGAAATGCCATCTGCCATGGCGTTGCCTCCAGGCAAGGGTCTGGACTGTCCTTCCCACAATATGGCGGGTGAAAATTTTCAAATGTTGCTGTCAGTGTTACTACAACCATTCCCTAGGGCACAACAAAACCAACCAAGTTAGCATTTTAAACTTTGATCCATATATACAACGTTAAGTTACAAGTTTAGTTCATTGTCACTCTCCGCTCGAGTCCTTTAAATAAAGTGTTTAATTAAGTTCTTAACTTTTTAAATTCTATATCTAATAGGTCATTGTTTTAAAAACTCACAAATTTATTTGACTCAAAATTGAAAGGTAGAAAATAAGTAAAGTACCCCCGACACAACAAAATTGAAATTTCAATAACCTATTAAACACTTTTAGTATTAGGAAGGCAGAACATGTATAACATTGGTTGATAGAGGGAAAGATCCGTTATAATATAAAGATAAGATCTTCATTAGTACGAGTGTTTTTTGATTTAATTCAAAAGTAGAATATCATACATCTATAGTATCATTTGTGAAATGTGAAATTTATGCTTGTGCATGCTTGTAATTATGTATATATATATAAGTTAAACTGTTTTGTTTGCAATGTGTGTGCATGTGTTTCTGAATAAGCTGCATTGTTGGTTTATATATAGGAGATGGAGTTAGTACCATAAATGAAGCAACAGAGGCATATCCTAAGGTCTTGTAACGCCCTAAGTAAGTGTCACAAAGAAATGCTCCAAATAAGGTGGAAAAGTTGGTGCTGCCATGGAATATGTTCATAAGAGTTGTAGCAGTGATGCTTTTCATATGAAATATATCTGTCAAATACACCAAAAGGTTGGAAGAAGTGCCGGTTGTCCCCAGCTTCTCAAAAGTCTCATTCCCTAAAAAAAGCAACACAAAATCCAAAACCCACATACCCAATTAGACAAAACCCTCTAAAATAAGTACCAAAAGAAAAAAAAAATGGAAGCTTAATCTGTTTTGCATTGGCTTGTCATCATACCTACAACAAAGGGCATGGCCTTCACTCCTCTATAGTTGACCTTAGGCTCATCAAGACTGTGGCCATCTTCACTTCTTTCCATGGCTCTCCCTCAGAACCGCTCTCTAGCTTCTTAAATTGCCACCTCTATCTATACAAGTAGTCCTTTTATACTGATATACTGAATTTGTTAGTTACTACTTAATTATATGCTTCAATATTCCATTTGTTTCTTTCTATTCGTTGGAAAAGTTGTCAACTTTGAATGTGCTGTATCAGCATATGAAGTGTTTTGGTCAACATAACTACTTGTTGTTAGCTTTCAAGGACTGTGATGTGTCTTTCCCTCAATAGTAATAAGGACGAAGATGTAATGAGAAAGCGAAATTAGTAGATAGAAACAACGCTCGCAAAGAGTCCTATTGAAATCAAGAAATATAGGCATGCCTTGCAGATTATCAAAGTCCTCGTTTGGCTAATATTGTTGTATTAATCTTATTTCTTTATAATCCCACAATAGCATTCTCATTTTCAGTGACTTTGAAGCTTTTAATTCTTCAACTTTCCATTTGAGTGCAGAATTCACCCATTTTTTCTTATACTAACCGTTATATTTGGTATTTTTGTGTATTTGAAACTCATTTTTGGTAACTCCAAAGTGTTATTAAACATAGAAGCATCCTCATTCTCAGCTATGTTACTTCCAGTTTACAGTATGAAATATTTCCATTTACAGACTTTTCCAATTGTGATGTAATCGTACCAACCGATGAGACAAAGCATGTTGATGCTTTGAAAACCCCAGTTAATGCCAAAACTCTTCACAGTGTGGGGAAGGCACAGGCTGTGAAATTGCTGTTCCCGGCCAGAAAAGCAGCAATTTGTAGCCTTTCAAGTTTCAAAAGTGCTGAATTAATTAAACAGCTTTCAGTTAGTACAACAGTTGCATATATGTACCATTTCCCAATCTCTATTAAACTGCTCAAAGATTAATAGGGACTTCACTTCATAAATGCCCTGCCTGAGTCTTGAAATAAAAAAAAAAAAAGTCTCACACTTCAATAATGTGAGTATAGTTCAATTGGTTAAGACATCTATTTTTTATTAAAATATCGCGAGTTCGAATCTCCACTTGCACACATTATACTAAAAAAAGATTTAAGATTAATTTCCACCCGTCGCTCTTGAAGTTGGTCCAAGATTGAAATCTAGTAGGTTAAAGTCAGAGTGGATTCTATGAAAGTGATAGCATGATGTGTGACATTATTATTTCGTTTTGAAGGGGAAGTAACTTCCAACTTGAAAGTGACAAAATTAAACATCGTTTTCAAATGCAAAAAGTAGAGCATATGTCAATCCAACTAAATATTTAGGCTTATATCATTTGAACTGGAGTAAACTAGTAGTCTAAAATATATTAATTATGAATGCTAAATTCAAAGATTAATTTTGTTGTTATAGGAGAAGGTCATAGGAAAAAATCGTGTCTTAGGCTTCAAGTTCACTGATTGGCTCAAAATAAAGCCTTCAGTTTTACACAAGTGGTTGAAAATTTGAACTCTGAGCAGTCAAAATGTTGAAAAATCCACAGCCTTTGAGGTATATCATCACATTTTCGAAACAATCTCAAATAGTTAACACATCAGTGTCTCAGAGATTACCAAATGGTGGAAGACAACAGCCTTTGTGTTTGTGCAGTGTGGACAAAATTTAAGCATTTGGGTTTGAACAAAATTAAGCAAACCATTTCATCCAAATGGATTTATTTCCAAAATTCTAGTTTTTTTCAATCTTAGCCTAACACATCCAAATTTATTAAATTCATGAGATCATGTTCTCTCAATTCATTTTTGGTCAAATTTAACTCTTCCGACTTTTAAATGTTGAATCTTAATCTTTGAAAATCTTCAAATTTTATATCTATAATAAAGTTTGATGTGCATACTTGTCAATTTGTCTCACGCAATTCAACTAAAATTTAATTAATATAACTGTCATATTCGGTTGGTGTTAATGATGAGAATAGAGACAACCATAATTCAAAGTTCAAGAATTAATTACTTTTTTTAATTTAAAAATCAAGTAAATATAATATTTAAAATTTATGGACTAAATAGATATCATGCTTAAAATCCAACCACTAGTTGGGGTAGTTAGTTTAGTTATGTCTAAAATAAAACACATTCACTCTACATGAGGGGTTTTTTTATTTAATTTTTTAAAATTTGAGTTTACATTTGTTCTACGGGGAAAAGAGAAATTTAGAATAGTTTGTAAAATATTTTTAAAAATATATTAATTTTTGTTTAAATTGGATGTAAAATATCATGATTTTAGACTCGTGTACTTTCTTTAAAATTTATTTATTTTATGGAAAATTGGGCTGCAGGACCTAGACCATGGGCTTCGGGGGAAGAGTTGGGCTGGACTATCTGGTGGATCGGTTTAGTCCAAATCGGGTCTTTAAACCGCTGAACCGAAAAAATAATTTTAATTTTAAGATTAAAATAAAAATAAAAATCGAGCTGAATGACAAAAAGTTGAAATCAGTGAGTTCAATTTCTCAGTTTTTCTTAAATTTTCTGTCCATTTCTACATAATTATGACTTCCCAAAGTAATCCCACTCCAAAAGCGAACAGCCCAATTAGCTAATGTTGTTTGTAATTGCTAAGAAAATTATGATCTTAAGAAAATGACTAAAGATTATGGAGCAGTTAGCATATATGATATGAATATCATCATTAAAAATATGAATTTTGAATCTCAAGGACTTTTTGAATTTCCGCCTTCGGACAAACGGCTATTGCATTTCTGCACGATTTCCCATGCCCATTCAAAAACCTGTCCTTGCTGCCTCAGCTGCAGATGTCAGAACATAAATCCCCTCTCCCTCTCCGCTTCTAAATAGTTCTTAATTCCACCCTTAATCTTCTCCGCCATAGATGAACGAGCTCCAGTGAGTGGTTGCGGCGAGAGATTTCTAATCCGTGGATTCGATTTTTGAAAGGTGTGGGAAAGTGATTTTTGAAATGGGTCTTTTTCTTTGGGTCTTCTCCTTGATTTCAGCCGCAACCCTTTTGAGCCACTGCTCCTTTTCTCTCACTGAAGATGGTAAACCTTTGCCTTATGGCCCTTCCGCCGATGTTTTCTTTTTGGTTTATATTTTTCTCTTAGGCGTTTGATTTCCCAGGTTTGACATTGTTGGAAATCAGAAGTACTTTGAATGACAGTAAGAACTTCCTCAGTAATTGGAGCCCTTCGGATGAATCTCCCTGCCAATGGACCGGTATCGCTTGTCATCCCCAGGACTCTCGTGTCAGCTCAATGTATATCTTCTTTCACACCCATTTAACTTCATTTTTCTTCTCAGTTTGTAACCCATCTAGGCACATTTCATATTAGAATCTTTGGTCATGTTCTTTTGTGGGTTTTCCAGTAATCTTCCATTCATGCAGCTTGGAGGGATAATATCTCCCAGCATTGGGAAACTTAGTAGATTGCAGAGGCTGTAAGCATCTCTATAAGCACCTTACTTCTTTACCCTGATAAATTAATTATCGAGAAATGAATTTCACTTGTTTTGAACTCTGTTCTTCTTTGTATGAAACCAGGGCTTTCCATCAGAACGGCTTACATGGATATATTCCCAATGAAATTGCCAATTGTTCTGAACTTAGAGCCGTGTAAGTAACCACTGTCATTTCTTCGGCCCTCCCTCTGATCATTTGTTTATGTTTGTAAATATTGTTTTATATCCATGAGATGATACATCATCCTGGTTCAGGTACCTGAGGGCTAATTATCTTCAAGGTGGCATACCATCAAATATTGGGAATCTTTCTTACCTTACCATACTGTGAGAAACTTGACCTTTTCCCCTTCTTCGTGATGTCTTAGTTAATATCTTTCTATGAGTCTCAATTTAAACAGGAGCTTATATGAGAAACTTGCAATTGAAATACTCTAATTGTGTTTTAGGTTTTTGTATCTGTAGTTGTTTTGTAGTTTATCTCTGCCACTCAGTTTTTAGGTTTACCATTGGTATTTTGATGTAGTGATTTATCAAGCAATTCCCTTAAGGGCAGCATACCATCATCAATTGGTCGACTCACACGCTTGCGCAGTCTGTAAGTTGTGGTCATTATAGCTACATTTGGTTCATTTTACTGAAAATATTATATTCTTGTTGTGTTTCTTACAACATTAGTACTCGTTTTAGGAACTTGTCTACCAACTTTTTCTTTGGAGAAATCCCAGATATTGGAGTTCTGAGCACCTTTGGGAACGACTCGTAAGTACCTTTACACTGTCAAATTCTCAGTCCTTCTATCCATGCCAAATACCCTGAATAATTAGCTTGGTGTTAGTAGTATAATACGACTAAAGTATGGTTTAGCAGCATGCAATTGGATCTATGAAGCAGCCATATTGGCTAATGGATCGTGTACCAAAGAGAACTTGGGAGTTGGGATGAAAGAATATATTAAACTTGTTGTCCCTACTCAGTTTCATGATAATGCCAAATCAAGAGAAAACATGCCATTTCTTTGTTTGCCTTGTCTTCAAAGTTCTTATTGTCTTTTCCTCTCCCAATTTATCCTATTCATTTGACTTTGTTCCTCAACCTTTTATGTATCATGAGATGTAGTATCCCTTGGTGTGCCAGGTTCCGTGGTAATCAAGATCTTTGTGGGCGGCAAGTGAACAAGCCATGTCGGACCTCACTGGGGTTTCCTGCCGTTTTACCACACGCTGAAAGCGATGAAGCCACAGGCATTTTTCTATACATTTTAATGAAGTTTTTTGTACCACTTATAGTCATATTGCAAATAGATGAATCAGTAACCTTGTTTTCTTCAACAGAATGACTAAATTCACAAGTGAACTTTAAATGCTAACACTGCTTTTATATTACAGTTCCTGTGAAACGATCCTCTCATTACATCAAAGGAATATTAATTGGAGCAATGTCGACAACGGGGCTAGTGTTGGTCGTACTTCTTGCTTTCATGTGGGCTCGTTTGCTATCGAAGAAAGAAAGAGCTGCCAAGAGTTACATGGAAGTTAAAAAGCAAAAAGATCGCGAACAAAGTGAGCTATTCCATTGGTTTCTGGTTCTTTTATTTTCCTTTAGGTTGTGAATTTTCTCTCAGAATAATGTCTCCACTAACCTGCACAGCACATCCGAATGTAGGTGCAAAGCTTATTACATTCCATGGGGATCTACCGTACCCAACATGTGAGATCATAGAAAAGCTGGAGGCCCTTAACGAAACAAATGTTGTTGGCTCTGGAGGTTTTGGCACCGTGTATCGGATGATCATGAATGATTGTGGAACATTCGCTGTAAAGAAAATCGATAGGACTCGAGACGGTTCAGACCAAGTAGTCAAAAGAGAGTTGGAGATATTGGGAAGCATTAAACACATTAATTTAGTGAAATTGCGTGGTTATTGCAGGCTTCCTTCTTCAAAGCTTCTTATATATGACTATCTGGCCGCGGGTAGCTTGGATGATTTCTTGCACGGTACCATCATTCTATTGCTTTTCGTAGGCGAAATCGCTAAAAGCTTCTTCTTTTCTATTCTTTGTAATCGTGAGTTTTCATTATTTGCAGAGCATGGACAAGAAAAGTCTTTGGATTGGAGTGCTCGGTTAAACATAGCGCTTGGCTCCGCTCGAGGATTGGCGTACTTGCACCATGATTGCTGTCCAAAGATTGTTCACTGTAACATAAAATCCAGCAACATTCTTCTCGACGAGAAGTTAGAGCCACACGTATCCGACTTTGGTCTCGCAAAACTTTCGGTTGATGGGGATTCCCATGTCACAACTGTTGTTGCTGGCACATTTGGTTATTTGGCTCCAGGTGCAATTCTCTTTACTTTTTTGGTATTAGCTGCAATGGTTCAAACTTCAATTCAGAATATTATTACTATAAGCTCTACTTTTCTTGAGCAGAATACTTGCAAAGTGGGATAGGAACTGAGAAGTCAGATGTTTATAGCTTTGGAGTTCTCTTGTTGGAGCTTGTAACAGGGAAGAGACCTAGTGATCCATTTTTCTCAAAGAGGGGATTAAGTGTTGTTGGTTGGGTAAGCTAACCTCTGCACGATTCTAAGTTCTTGCATTTTTTTTCGTTTTCTCGATAACGACACTCTTAATCGAGTATGATCATGACTTGTAGTTGAACTCGCTCCGGGGAGAAAACCAGATGGAGAATATAGTGGATAAGAGGTGCAAGAATGCAGATGCCGAAACCGTAGAAGCGATTCTTGAAATCGCAGCAAGGTGCACTGATGGCAACCCTACAACACGACCTACAATGAACCAAGTACTGCAGCTGCTAGAGCAAGAGGTAATGTCGCCATACCCGAGCGATTACTCCGAGTCTCAGTCGGATCATTCGTGAATGGAAGTAACTTGGTGTCTTGTTCACTCCAAGCAACATGTTAAGAAAAACTGGATAACAAGTTTGAGTCAGATAGTTTTGAACCCACGTTCTTGTTGGGAGAGCTGAGTACATGTAAGTTTCAGTCTAATTCGAACACTTCCCTGTGATTTTGGATTTTCTTGTCCGAAATTGAGCATTAAAATCTTATTCTTGAAAGAAATTTGTTATATAGGCTGCAAAAGGCACAAAAAGTTGCATTCTTATATGAGTTGGGAGAGCCAAAATTGAGAATTAGGCAAAACAAAGCTCTCCATGCACAACAACTCCATAATATTTTTATTATTAGTTTTTAGTTAAACAACACGTGGGAGTGGAGAATCGAATTTCAACGTGTCGGTCGAGAATATATGCGCCTTAGCCAAATAAGTCATGTTTAGGTTAAATACTTTGCTTTATGTTTTTCAAATGGTTAAATATACTCAATAATACTTCATCATTTAGATTCTCAATTTGTGTTTATCCTTAATGTATTAAAAAATTTAATTTTGGTCATTTATTGAGAAAATTGTCTCAATTTATTTACAAAAAGTTGATGTATCATATATTTAAACACGTGTATCATGTTTAGCTTTTCCAAAGTGACTAAATAATATTTTTGCAAACTGCATGACATCTCATTGCCAACAAAATTTTCTCATGACAAAATTAACAAAGAATTGGATAAAAGCCACGATTAGAAGATCCAAGTCAAAGAATCGGGATCTTGGGAGTGCTTGGACAAGATTGAACAGATATTATTATGTATCATCCATTTTTTTACTTTTATTTTTATTTTTTTATAATTTTTGTAGTATGATAGAGATTGGAATTCACAAGCTTTTCGTTGAAATTAATTGACTTAATAATCTGGAGCAACATGCTCTGATGATCTATTTTTTTGCCATCTGTTTTCTTACTTGACAATTGCTTAGGATGTGACCATTCTTTATTTGAAATAAAAGATTTTTTTTAATGCAATTCTCTTTATTATTTGTAACAAATTTAATGATGATTCAATAGACGAATATTTAAATATTGAATTGAACATATATATATATTTTTAGTGTGTGAACGTCTGCATGTGTGACTCTAGAAATTTTTTTAAAGGAATTTTTAACTGATAAATAATTTAAAATATAATAAAAAAAATGGAGAAAAATTCTTACGGTAAATCTCCATCTTGATCCCAAGAAATCTCATGAGGATGGATAATTAAATGGGAGGCGGGAACTCGGACGGGGACGAAAAAGTCTTTTCCAACACCGCCCCCGCCTATGAATATGCTTACTTATCTTGCTGCTGACTATTACTACAAATTCCTTAAAAAAAAGAAAAAAAAATTCTCCCCTGCATATCTCTCCCATTTCTATCAAAATTGGAATGGTCAGCAGTCATATTTAATTGCACTTTTTAAAAATAAGACGACCCGTATGAATTAAGAAAGCATTACCAAGTTGCATACTTGCATTTCAAGAGAATGGGAAGTGCACTGCCCTTTATCTGCTGCTACCAATCGCCATATACAAAATCAGATGTACCAAAGCTTGGGGTAGGGTCCATTTCCATCTGGGATTTGAAGGCTGTCGGCCCTTCAATATGGAGTTCACTGCTCAGACATTAATTCCCACGTTCATGAGAATCGACCATGTCCACTCGTTCGTGTGTGCCCTCACAAAGATGACCGACTCCACCCGGCAACACCAGCAAACAAACACACTAGAATCCCACTACGATTTCAATTTCAACCCACATCTGAAGACCCAACCATTTTGGAAAAGTAACCATCCATGAGGACTGAAGTCGGAAAGAAGACGGCAAAATGCTGGGCCCTGGCCCCTCGCCCTTTATGTGTTTGATGATATTCTGCAGTGGGTTTGGTTTGCCACTTGCAGGCCAGGGCGCGGTGGTGAGCCCTCATCCTAACCCTTTACCCTCTTTCTTCAACACCGAGATATTATTATCCTGATTCATCATATCCTTATTCCAACTTGTCTTATTCTAATGGGTTCTACACCAATCGCGTAGTTTTCATGTTGATGTGAGTTGGCTTTCATATGTTGTGTTATGGATAATGAATTAGAATGGCTGATTACACCTCTGGTTGTATAGAAGTTTGTAGTCTAGACAGCAGAATTGTTACTTCCCTTTCAGTTCTGATGGTGATATAATTATATAGCTTTTCAATTTCAAGTTTTCAACTGAATCAATGGGGGTCGTACATTAATTAATCTTTATTACCTACTGTAAAAATTGAAACAACAAACTCCAGAAAGAATCCGATGGCGATGGGCATTTCTCCTTGTGTGTTAGATGATATTTGTCACCACTACATCAGTAGATGTGTGGTGAAAAAGCAGAGGAAAGAAAGGGAGTTGTCATTTTCGAAAGAGTCTAGATTTTTCTTTTTTGGCTGGACCGCCATTTTGTGAGTCTATAAATACAACCCCCCATTTTACTCTTAGAACCAATTTGAATAGAGAAATCTGAATCAACTCTTCATTAAAAACTTTTAGAGTCCCGCCAGTTGTCCATTTCCGTACTTTCCCACCGAAGAAAAGAGAATGTCTTCCATCACTGTGACTCCATTAGAAGCTGAAAAACATGTGGTGGGATCGCAGTTTAATTTCCTCACTTATTCCTTCATTTTTATGTTTTTTGCTTTCTTCTAACTAAACACTCAACTGCCTCTATCCTTCATTATAGGAAGAAACTGATGAACATGAGCTGAACGTTTGTGACGAAGACTATGTTGACTGGAGGAAGAGACCTGCTGTGAGAGGACGCCATGGAGGGATGCTCGCTGCCTCCTTTGTATTGGGTCAGTATACAAGCAGCCGACTATATTCATTTCTCAACAAGTCTTTGATTCGCGTGTCAAAATTCATTTAAAAGAATAAAAGTTGCCACTTACATCTTCTCTTTCTTCTTCTTTACAACTGCAAACGTACATCAGTTGTTGAAGTATTGGAGAATCTAGCGTACCTGGCCAATGCAAGCAATCTTGTTCTGTATCTGTCTAAGTTCATGCATTATTCTCCATCCGGTGCTGCCAACATTGTCACCAATTTTATGGGCACAGCTTTCTTTCTCGCTCTCCTTGGTGGCTTTCTAGCAGATGCTTTCTTCACCACTTATTCTATCTTCTTGATAAGTGCTGCAATAGAATCCTTGGTGAGTTTCTACTTTCCACCAAAGTTGCTTCCTTTACAATATGATTGCACGTGGCTTCAATATATTTTTTTTCCATCTGCACCTGCAACTTGCAATAAAATGCATTTTGTCACCATTTTACATCAATAGTTGACATTTCACTAGTGGATCCAAAACATACAAATCATTCATGTGCTTTTGGTCCCGCATCTGATGCCGTGTCCTCAATGGTGGTTTCCATTTTGGGAAAGAAACCTGTGAGTGTGCTCAAATTTTGAAGATCATGAACGTATGGCCTGCAGGGTCTGCTAATTCTCACCCTCCAAGCTCATGTACCAAATCTGAAGCCACCCACATGCTTTCCAAATCAACCCGGCGGTCCATGCCGGAGGGTTGGGGGTGGGGAAGCGGTGATGTTATTCGCCGGGCTTTACCTGGCCGCGCTGGGAGTCGGAGGGATAAAAGGGTCGCTTCCTCCTCATGGGGCTGAGCAGTTCGATGGGACCACCTTAGAAGGAAGAAAGAAAAGGTCTGCATTCTTCAACTACTTCATATTCTGTCTTTCCTGTGGAGCTCTAATTGCTGTGACTCTCGTGGTGTGGATAGAAGATAACAAAGGCTGGAAGTGGGGTTTTGGGATCTCCACTCTTACAATAGTAATCTCTATCCCTATTTTCCTCCTTGGTTCGCCTACTTACAGAATTAAGACTCCGGCAGGGAGCCCAATCACCACCATCTTCAAGGTACTCAAGTTCAAACTCTTGTTATTTCCGGTTACAATTCTTCTAGGGTTTTTTTAGTACAAATATGTAGGGTGGGGATCAAACTACGACCTCTTGATTAGAGATGCCAATTACCGATAAGCTTGTTTCTCTGTTTTTATTTTCTATTTCTCATTTTCTAATTTAGTTTCTATGTAATAAATATTTTAAAAAATAATTAAGTTATATGTTTGGGTATTTTTTTTTTTCAATTTGATCCATATTATTTCAAAAAGTTTTAATTAAATCTCTTATGTTTTTAACATTTGTCCGTTATACTCTTCCCTTATTAATGTTAAAATTGGATGATAAGTTTATCTAATATAGTAGTTAGTAAATAGGTAGAAATTATACCACTAGAAGAAGTCATAATATTTCTTAAAAATTTATAGGAGAAGTTGGAAATTTTTACTCTTTTAGATCGCTTAGTTCCTCCTCTAAATTTTTACGTTTAGTGATAAAAATAATATAATTGAAAGGTAAAATGTTAAAATTTAAAGAGATTAAATTGAAACTTTTAAATGTTAAATACTAATATATATATATTATAATAATAATAATAATAATAATAATAATAATAATAATTTTTTATTATTTTATTTTAAAAATTAATTTTCATGTAAAAATTTTTATTTCTTAAATTTAAAATTTAAGAAAATAAGAAATAATTACCAAATACCTGACTCTTTAAACTACCATAACAATTACTAAACACAATTTTGTTACGAGTAATACTTATAACCTAATTGATTGTCTATTAACACTCCTCTGGTTGATCACCGTTCATTTGTTGAGAAATATGGAGAAAAAATATATTTTTTCTGGTTTCTTTTTAAATAAAGAATTGTCCCATTTCCCTCCATGGGAGGGGGATGTCTTTTGTTAATCTCTTGAAAAAGAGGGAAACAAGAAAGGAAAAAGATTAACCAGATGAGCTAAACCCGCGATCTTTTAACTTGTTTCCCCGACAGGTTCTAGCTTCAGCTGCTTTCAACTGTAGAAAATCAAAGAGGTTGAATAAAGTTGTGATGAGTATGTCCACAAGTTCAGTCTCTTCAGACAGGGATGTCGATGATCATCACCATATCCAGAGCCAGAGTAGAGAAAAGAACCCATCTGACGATCAAGATTCAACAGATCAAGGGTTGGAGTTCCTGAATAAAGCAGCAATCAACAACCCCGACCACCCACAAGTTCTAAAATGCACAGTGAAACAAGTAGAAGAAGCCAAAGCAGTAGTAAGAACATTCCCCATTTTCGGGTCCACCATAATGCTCAACTGCTGCCTCGCCCAGCTCTCCACATTCTCCGTCCAACAAGCCGCCACAATGAACACCAAACTGGGTTCCCTAAAGGTCCCCCCCGCCTCTCTCCCGGTTTTCCCAGTCCTCTTCATCATGATCCTCGCCCCGGCCTACAACCACGTCATAGTCCCAATCGCCAGAAAAGTGACCAGAACCGAAATGGGGATAACCCAACTGCAGAGAATCGGGACAGGGCTGTTCCTGTCTGTAGTGGCGATGGCGGTGGCAGCTCTAGTGGAAACGAAGAGGAAGAACCTGGCGGTGAAAAGGGGGATGCTGGATTCTGCGGAGCCTCTGCCAATGACGTTTCTTTGGGTGGCGCTGCAGTACTTGTTTCTGGGGTCGGCGGATTTGTTCTCGTTGGCTGGGATGATGGAGTTTTTCTTCACGGAAGCGCCGGTGAGCATGAGGTCTTTGGCGACGGCACTGTCGTGGGCGTCGTTGGCTATGGGGTATTACTTCAGCTCGGTGCTGGTGACGGTCATCAATGGGGTGACCAAGGCCTGTGGGGTGGCGCCATGGCTGTACGGGAGTAGCTTGAACCATTATCATCTGGAGAGGTTCTATTGGGTGATGTGCGTGCTGAGCGGCCTCAATTTCTTGCACTACCTGTTTTGGGCGAAGCGGTACAGCTACACCTACAGGTCCACCGGGGGGGAGCCATCTTTTAAGAAACAACGCAATTCTCTTGACATTTTAGTGGTTTGAGTGTTGAGAGGTGGTTCTTCTTCTTCATTTGGTGTAATGGAATAAATAAACTGAGATGGTGGTGGTGGTGGTAGTGAGAGAGATGTATCGAGAGGGGCATCATGTTATGTATATGTATGTGGGTTCGAATTTTCATGTGTTACCCGATGGGCAATCTAGAATTTCATGTAAAGGACCCCAAATTCATATAAATATAATCGGATAATAGTAGTTGCCAATCTGCATTAAATTTTCAGGGACAATGGTAAGAAAATAATAATAATAATAATAATGGTAAAATAAGCAAAATAGCAATCTTCTTCTCTCTCTAGATTATTCCTCTTGTAAGAGCAAAATTTCAAATAATTTGAACATTAAACAGGGGAAAAAATGAAAATTTTCCAATTTTTAATGTATCGTGACCGTGAGAGAATTATACACAAAAGTGACAATAGGCAAAATATTAGAAAATTTGGGTTTTCAAATTTGAAAATAAGAAAAAGTTTTTGTACTCTCCCCTTTATATATTAATTTCTTCTCCAAATAAAAAAAATAATAGTGATCATTAATTTCTTCTCCTAATAAAAAATATAATAGTGATCAAAACATAATAATACTCATACTCGGTGAGAGATCACTAGTTAGGATATATATCATATTGTTCATAAGATTTAGACCCAATTGAGATAGTTTGTCGAAATAAAAATATCCCAAGAGCGGCTTTCCCAACTATGATAAAACTACTCATCACCATGACTAAATCAGTCAAGCGGGTGGCTAAGAAGGCAGATGCTAAAACATCGACAACATGGCCAATAAAAGAAGTCTACGAATATCCATTATTAGTTTGTTTGTTGTTAAGGATGAATAAACCACCACTCAACCCAAAAGGTTAAGTTGATGGGTCGAATCTCGCTCTGATACCATAAAAAAATATCACTCAACCGAGAAGTTTAAGTTGATGAATTGGATAAAATTAATTTATATATTGGATATCTAATATTTATATTCAATTAAATCAAATTATTGCATTTCTTTAGGGTCCCTATGCAAAATAAAATAGTATCTTTCATTTTCACCATTGAGACTCGTCCAAATTCCAACTTTCAAATGATGCCTTTGCCCTATGCCTCTTTAGAAGTCAATACCCCAATTCCCAAGTTTGGGATTTTTCTACAACATACAGCCCCATTCCGATATGGCCCAAATTCTTCCGACTTATTTAGAATATCAAATAGTGTAGGGCCGTGGAAATTAAATGGGATTATAATCTCATAATTTTCCAGTGTCACGAGCCAGTTGGTTAAAGGTAAAAAAACAAAAAGAAATATTGTTGGACATCATTGGGGATGTAGCTCAGATGGTAGAGCGCTCGCTTAGCATGCGAGAGGTACGGGGATCGATACCCCGCATCTCCATTTTTGGAAAGAAAATTCTATAATTTTTATCAAGTTATTGACGCATTAAAAAAGAAATCTAACTGAACCTACTTGAAAATAGATTTTAGAATACAAAATTACTGCATAATACCTATATATAATATTATTGCGAGTGATTTTATGATTATATTGTTGGATTAAAAAATTATATTGTTTTATCTTCCTTTCATTAAGAAAACACTCCTGGATAGTTTTTATAACATGAAACTATATAATAACTTTAAATATCTTGACATATTCCTACCTTCTAATGATTGTAGGGTTAAAATATTGTTGTCTGTCATTTTCGTTATTAAAAAAGTCGTACGATTTTTCTTTGCCACTTTTGTTCCTTGTGAGATGGGTATCCAATGTATTTTACAAAGTTATCAAACTAGAAAGAATCTTTTGGAATATTTGTTATGAATTTTAATATGCTATAACCTTAAATATCTGGACAGATTCACATTAGAGATAAGTTCTAAGGTAGAATTAAAAAAAATCATTATTTAAAAATAAATTACAATTCACTTCCCCGCATATTCAGTGGGCGATCACATTAATTAACGATAAAAGAAGAGCATTGATACATATAGTTACTAGTATAACATATTTATTTTTCTTTATTAAAACAGGGAAATGTGATGCTCCAACTCTCAAGTCAGTTGATCAATTGAGTATAATAAAAGAGAATTTGGAAGGATTCAAACTCACGAACTCTTGATAGAGACATGTGCTAATTACTACAAAGTCGAGTTCATGGTAGTGAAACATCTACTTTTATTATTTTCTTTAACATAACATGTGGGGAGGATGACTAAACTCACAACTTCTTAATTGAAAATATACGAGTCAAACAATTTGACATCTAATTTGATTACTGTAACAGGAGAATCGAAGATGAAGAGGTGAAAACAAATAGTTATTTTGTTCGACTGCTTAAATTGGGAGATGGCTATATGGATAAGTCTAATTGCTTAGTCATCCTCGGCCCTCGTCTGCATTGGCTAATTGGAATTGTTACCTCTTCCAATAATTAAGTTGAATTTTGTACTCATCTTTAAAAAACTCTCATTTGTCACCCTACGTATAGACTAAAATACCCCCACAGCTTTCCTTTTTCCTAACTTTCTATTTCTCCAACATTTCTCTTCTCTTTTTCACTTTTTACTTTCGATTTCCTTTTCCATCCTAACAAAATTTGTCAAAATTTTGGAAAAAGGAAAATTATAAGTAAATTAATGTCGATCGTTCTTGATTTTTTTTTCAATTATGAACCTAATATGAAAAAAAAAATCTAACTTTTTAATTTGATTGAAAATCGTATAAATGTCAAATTTAATTTTTTTAAAAGTCAAGATTCTATGAATCTAGGGTAAAGATTGAATAAATGTCGGAATTTAATTAACAAAAATAGCCAAAAATAAATTCCCAAATAAAAAAATGGAATTGTGTGCTATCCCGATGCAATTTTTTCAAAGTTGGACATTTATTATTGGTTGATTAAATCTCGGACATTTATGCTTGACTTTGTTTTTTAATTAAATTTGGACATTTATGAAGTCTTGTGTTTCACCCTGCAAGTTTGATTTTTCATATTAACAATTAAATATTTAATACTTCAATAATTTTTTAATATATTTTTTGCATATTAGATTCATAATTGATTTTTCAAATAAAAAGTTTGATTTTTTTCCAATTTGTAATTGATTTTTCAAATTAAAAATTAGATTTTTCAAATTTATAATTGATTCTTTTAATTAAACGAAGATATTTAGTAATTTTATAAAGTCATAAAGTGAAAAGAGGCAAAAATGAGTCACAAGTAAGAGTTTTCAAAAAATGGATAAAAAACCAATTAAAAAATGGGTCAAAAATCCCAATATTTCCTCTTAGGAGATGATCATATGGATAAGTTTAATTGCAGTGATCCTCGGCCCTCGTCTGTCAAATTCATTATTTTATATGTGGAAAAATTATAGTTGTGAACCAAACAGAAAAGAAAAAAAGATATTTTTTTTTTAGAAAAATCCTGTTTCTTTTCGCAATTTTAGTTGCAGCCAAACTCACGAGAAACTCAGTCACGAATAAAGATCTTTCACAGAAGAAGAATTGTAAGGAAACAATTCGGCCCCGTTTACTTTGGGAAATTTCAGCTCATTTTCCTTAAAGTCAAGAGGGCCCGTCCCCTTCTACTTCTACATTTCTGGGTGCTGATCAAAATTCCATGAGCGACCCATTCCTATAATCTCTATTCTATTCTTGAAACCCCCATTAATTTCGAGCGCACTGTGATTTGTGAGGGTGAAGACAAACTGAAAGGTACAACGTTCCTTCTTTCTCTTGCTTTCAAATTAAGATTTATGGTTCCATTGCCAGCTTCTGGTTCTGGGTCTGGATCTGTTTCTTCTTTTCTCCCCGCGGATTTGATTGTTTGGTGCGTCTTCTTCTGTTCCTGGCATATCCTTGATTTCATATCTCTGAAATTCTCGTTAACCCTTTTCCTTTTCAAAAATATTAATCTAATTCCTTTTTGCATCACCACAACTCCATAAACTACTATTTCCTGTATCTTCGACGGTGTTTTTGAGGTTTCCCCACTCTGTTACAAAATTTTTTATATTTGGAATGTGTTTGCGTCTGGGGATACGTATTTTTTTTGGGAATGTTTTGTGTTTTTGGAATGTTTTGTTTTTTGGAGTCTTCCATTGCCAGCTTTGCAAGTTGTGGTTGCTGCTCAAATATTTGGATTTAATATATTTACTTTACCTTTATTATCTGCATCAATTGGGGATATCGTTTAATTCTATGAAAAGTTTGACTAAAACGAAAGGCAATTTACTTTAATATACTGATTTCTACTCATTATTTGGTGGTCTTTCTATGAACTTCTAAACTTGACAAAGCTGTTTTTTCTTGCTCACCTGCTAGTTTTGAGGTGTGTGTTTGTTTAAATCATTGAGAAAAGCTTAAACCAAAAGGAGCTTGTAACTTTGGTTGTCATAGTTCATTGGTTTTTACAGATTTTCTTTGTGAGTCCAAATATCTGATTCTGTTTTTGCTTTTTGCGAAGGTTGAAGATATGGGTAATCTATTTTGTTGTGTGCAAGTGGACCAATCAACTGTAGCTATAAGGGAGAGGTTTGGGAAATTTGAGGAAGTTCTTGAGCCAGGATGCCATTGCTTGCCTTGGTTTCTTGGAGCTCAGATCGCTGGCGACCTGTCTCTCCGGTTGCAACAATTGGATGTGCGATGTGAGACCAAAACAAAGGTTTGCGTTTGCCAATCTTATTCTAAAATTTGATGGTACCATTTCCGTCTCATCATTCAGGTTATTGACTATTTGGAGTGCTTTTATGCACTTGAATCGCTACTCGTTAGTTGTTGAAGGAAGAATAAATTTGTTTGTTCTAAAACGCAGTATATCTATGAAAACTAAGAAAGGAAGAAACACTCTAAAAGACAGTCTCTGAAACATATTCTCAAACAAAAAACAGTTTCAAAACTCAATGTCTAAAGAGCCCCATATTCTCTCCATGTGCTTTGCTGAGGCAAAAACATATAGACTTGGCTTGTAATGTAGTTACTTTACTTATAACTGCTTCTCTACCTTGGTCCTTGTATATTATTCAATCTGAGGACTTAAATGGTGCCTAGTTACTAAAATTTGAGGTGATTTTGTTCTTTAGGATAATGTATTTGTCAATGTCGTTGCCTCTATTCAATATCGAGCATTGGCAGACAAAGCAAACGATGCATTCTACAAACTTAGCAATACAAGGTCCCAGATCCAGGCTTACGTTTTTGATGGTATACTCCAATTATTTTTTCCTGCTAAACCTATTGGTTATGTACTTGTAAAGCTGATTTGATGTTTTCTTTTGTCATATTTTGTCGACACGTTTCTCTAAACTTAGGAAACTTCTTGCATATTGTAGTGATCAGAGCAAGTGTTCCAAAGCTCAACTTGGATGATGCCTTTGAGCAGAAAAATGATATAGCCAAAGCTGTAGAAGATGAACTTGAGAAGGTAATCCTTTTTGCTTGTTCAATATTAGTGGTTATGAAACAAATTCCAGCTTTCTTACAATTTCTGGATTATTGTTTTCAGGCTATGTCGGCTTATGGTTTTGAGATTGTACAAACCCTGATTGTCGATATAGAACCAGACGAGCATGTTAAGAGAGCAATGAATGAAATTAATGCTGGTAATACTTCAAGTCTCAAGCTTAGTTGAGGTTATTATTATCCATGCTTGTGAATTGGAAATGTCTATTTAGTAGCATGAAATGATCAAATGGCAGAGTTCTATACAATGTGAAAAGTTATTTTATTTAACATCTTATAGTTCATTTATTATCATATGCTTATATCAAAAAAGTTGTCCAACAATGAATGTTCGACACACGTCGAGTATTGAACATATGAGATATTGCTTGTTATGTATTGGACACGGACACATTGCCCAACTATTGACTATTGCTCTGGTCACCAAAGTAAGAATGCATAGTAAACTGTTGTATTGATGGTTAAGATCAAAACCTTCCACTTTCTATTCTACACCAGACATTTTGGTGATAATTGATTTTGTTTATTATTGGATGTGTTTTCAGCTGCTAGATTAAGGGTGGCTGCAAATGAGAAGGCGGAAGCTGAGAAAATTTTGCAGATTAAGCGAGCTGAAGGTGAAGCTGAAGCCAAGTACCTGTCTGGGTTGGGTATTGCTCGGCAGCGTCAGGCAATTGTGGATGGTTTAAGAGACAGTGTGCTGGGCTTCTCTGTTAACGTTCCCGGGACAACCGCGAAGGATGTTATGGATATGGTGCTAGTGACCCAGTACTTTGACACCATGAAAGAAATTGGAGCTGCCTCTAAATCCACTTCTGTGTTTATACCTCATGGACCCGGTGCTGTTCGTGACGTCGCATCGCAAATTCGCGATGGACTTCTTCAGGGTGGTGCTTCTTCTCACTAGTCCAACCCTCTACTATGTTACAATGTTGATGTCTGTCTATAAGGTGGTATTGTTTAGTGTGTGTTATGATTTTCTGTTCTCAACTGTTGATGATTTTACATTTGAGCTTTAAAGATTGTTCTTAATACTTTTTTCATGTGGTTTCTCTACTTCGTATGGAAATATATTTCTCTACCAATGAATGCTTCCATGACATTCTCCACTGGAAATCCTGTTCTTACAGTGACTGCTAATTTTTGCAATCCAGAACAAGAAACTCGAAGAATCTGGATCTGAATTATCTCACAAGGTCTGTTTTTAGTTTAATTGATTGGTCACGGTCTCTTGTACAAGATGTTGCAAAGATTATTCCTCTCCAGATTATTCATACAATTAACTTTCGACAGTTTTTCTGAACACCCTTGACTCGATTGTTTTGTTTGAGACAAAATTGGCCCAAAAAGGAATTTTCAACTACAAACTGAATCTTTGGCCTACAACATTCGATTATTTCAACCAAGCAGCAATCGAAATATATGAATATGTATCTGGCCTGGTGATTTAAACAGCCGAAGCTTTAACCAATGAGCCATTTCCTGACCAACGAGGCATCGCGGGCAGGAAGCTGAAAAGAAAGCTTATAGATAGAGGCTTAGTGTCACTCACTAGATACCTGCAGAACTTCTTCAGATCTTTTACCCAAAACTCATGCAAATCTAATCATTGTTCGTTGTTTCTGTCACAGGAAACGCATATATTAAATAAATAATCTTCAGATTGAAACATCCCGAGATACAATTTTCAATCAAAAGTGAAAACTATTCAAAGAGGCAGTGGAAACAAGCCACACTTCTGAAATAGAGCTGCAGACTGACCTTGTTTCACCAATCAATTTTGGGTGCTTGTGCCACTTCTAGATTAAGCGACCTGGTGACCTACAAATATGCAGATCAAAGTTATGTGGAACTAAAATTGAGTTACAAATGAGCATTTTCAAGACTAAATAATGTACGTTCCATTTTGAATGATGAATACCTGAGATATTTTGAGCTCCAGTTCATCCCACTCTGAAGACGGATCGCTTCCTTTTACTATCCCTGTTCCGGCATAGATCAAGGCACCAAGACCCTGAAATCAAAGAATGGTTATGGCAACGTCAAGGTTTCAGAAAATTTAAAAGAGTAAAAATGCAACGCAAGTATTTAAGTTTGTTTAGCTCATATGGTAGATGCCATCTTACTTTCTCCACTAATGCTGATCTGATGCCCACAGCAAACTCACTCTGTCCTCCTCCAAACCAACCAACAGGCCCAGCGTACATCCCCCTATCAAATATTTCTGCACCATAAAATTTCCCAAGTTTCTTAAATGCAAGCAGACGGGTGAAGAGTGAAGATAGCTCGTCTTTTCAATCCCAGATTTGGCATACGATAAAATTAAAGACCCCAAATCAGCATTTGAAGAAAACCATTGATGAAACTGGGCGAGATAATATAAAGTACCTCTAGCAGTTTATAGAGAGAACAAACCGACCTAACCTATTCGTATGTTCACTTACGAGCAAGAGTAAAAATCTAGTATGGCAACCCCATGAATCTTACAGCCAAAGTTCACCTACCAGTTTCTGCAATTAAGTGTCGAGCCTCTTCTGTTGGCAATCCACAAACGGCGGGAGTTGGATGAAGTGTTGATAAAATTTCAAACTTTTTAAGCAGCAAAGAAGAGTTAGAACTGTATGTTCTCGTCGGGGAACAATAGTTTACAGGGAACATAATTTTTGGTGATTTTTACCTCATCCTCCTCGCTTTTCAGCCTGCCTGCCAGTTGGGCATACAAATGTTGTATTCTTGGAAGTTTTCGTACTGCTTTATGTGGTTCAACAATTATTGCATCGCATACAGCCTACAAACATCATTTAGGTAACAACTCAAATTTCTCGTACCATTTGGAACTAGGAGATAGGTGTTAGGCTGCTAAAAATCTGCAATATTCTTGTAATATTGTCCTCTCTTCATTCTTGCGGGACTTATGGTGAAGTGCATGTAATAATGTTTAGCACATAAATACGAAGATATAAAAGAGAAACAATTCATTGTTTGGAAGCACTACAAATATCATGGTAGCACATAGCAACTAAGTACAAAACTTGTTATAATAGGGGGCTTATCAGGGCACAATAACATGCCACTTAAGTTTCTTTGATGTCATCAACAGAAAAGAAGGTAGCAAGACACGCTCAAACTTACCTCTAACTTCTTCTTCATGGTTTCCCGCACAATAGAAAACTCGAGGTCATCCTTTGGGCTGCAGATAGAAAGTAGAGTTAGTGAAACTCCTGTCCTCTGCACATTTGTTTGAGACAACAGGATAATAGCACCATTGAGTAAAAAAAAATAAGAATTTAGAGATGAAATTAACTTGGAAAGCAAATCATTTTCTATTTTAAGGTCTTCAATGGCTGATCTGCCCCTCGCACGAGTTGCAGCCAAGGCTTCACTTCTAATGCTAAGTCCTTCTCTATGGAATAGTCGCTCAGGCTGTTACAAATATATCCAAGTCAAAACAATTAGTAAACAATTAAAAAAAGAAGGGTTAACATTTCCACGAATTTGTAGTTAAACTTGTTACAAAATGGACGCTTGGTATAAGCCAGACGAGTAGAAAACTAATTGAAAACATCTTTCATTAATATCCAACCTTCGGCACTGTATTACAAGAGTTCAAGTTACTTTCGAACGTTCTCCATTTCATAACAAACAAATCTCCAATTCATCACAGAAGGTTCTTCAAATTTTGTCACAAAATGAAACAGTAACTGAGATAAAAGAAGCATACGCAATATTATAACAAGATAACAAATCAAACTTACCGTGCTACCTATGAAGGCTGGAGCATTAGATGGCTGGATACAAAACTGATAAGAGTTTTTTCCCTCTACCTGATACGGTTAAAACTAGATTCAGAAAGAAACAAATTTGCTGCATAAAAAGGAGCATAACTCAACTAATTAAGGTATTATACATCTATTTTAAAAAGCATAACTCAACTAATTAAGGTATTATACATCTATTTTAAAAAGTTAAATGTTCAAATATCCACTTCTCACATTGTTGAACTAAAAAAACGTAATATTCACAGAGAATTGAAGTACCATCATATAGGCTACCTGTAAACATGCTACCCATGCAACAGGATCAATATCGACACTCGTCACTATTCGGGTACTACGTGCAAGTACAACCTAAATTTAGTAAATAACATTAAAACCAATTATGATGGCGAATAGAAAAAGAAAATATGAAATTTGTACATTCCTGTGGACAGAGAGCGAGAGAGAAAATCAGTGGTGAATGCCTTCGTGAGTTCTGAGTTGCTTCTGTCAATCATTTGCAAGGCTCTGTGAATTGCAAGATCCCAGTATGTTTTGCTGGGAACGTGATTGTGCCTAAGTATGAATACCTCTGGAAGATCTCGTTGTAGTTTGACAATATTAGAAGAAACCTGAATTACAAAACATTTAAAAGCAAGGAATTGTCTATGGGAAAATATTATTCCTTTCAATACAATGCACAGAGAATCAAACTGTATCACATAAACGAACCTGTCGGATTGTCGATTGAAGGGATTCAACAGCATTTTCCCAAGTCCAAGAACAGGCATGATCCCAAGCAACCGTAGCAGCGAGCATCGAATTTCCTTCGAATTCATCAAACTCAACCTGCCATTTTTGTATCCAGTTGAGAACAATTAAAATACGCTCTATAAAGAAGACGTAGCCCACCGACCCATTAGCCAGTTGCGTGATAAACGAGATTTTAAAAAACATAATCGCTACCTGAGGGACCATGAAGTAAAACGAGCCAAACGGCTCCCACTCAGACGATACGTTGGCCCGTGCATCAAAGCGAATAGCTCCGTAAGCACGAATCAAGGGGCATTTCTTTGACAGGAACCTTCAATTTTATAATTTAGAGAACATGACCCTCGAAGGCATTTTATCGAACAGATGGCAGAATAAAACTCCAGGCAAAATAAGTTTACCTCTTTATGGACGTCCAATCGGTGTATGAAAACTGATGAAGGCGACAGAAGACGACGGCAGAGCCCACACCGGCGACGCTGACGAGGCGGTGGTGGTTGAAGGGATGGTGGCCATTGTAAATGCTGTCGGCGGAGAGAGGGCCAGAAGCGAGGGTTCTGCTTCTGCCGGAGAAGAAGGTGCGGGGAAGAATCTGGGGCTGAGAACGAAGCCAATCAATTGCTTGAATTTGCTGTTGAATTGGCACCTTCAAAAAGATCTCCTTCAGTCTCAAAAAGTAGTTATCTTTCGCGGCAAAAACAGATAATGGGTGTATTCACTATTCAGGGAAGAAGAAAGAATCTCGAACTCAACTTCCAAAGCTGAACCACCGTACAGATAAATAATGCAACTTAGGTTTCAAAATTATTTTAATATATCAAACTTCTTTTGATTTTTTATTACTAAATTATAGAACTTTACTTTTAGTCTCTAAATATTTTTAAATGTGGTTTATTTTTGTTCTAACTTTTTGTTTAAATGTTGTATTGTATATGAGATTTAAACTATAGGCTCTAACATATATATCTATAATTATATGATCGTGATTTGAATCCTCCTCACATATTGATGTATTAAAAAAATTACTTTGTACGAACAATTCCAAGGTCAAGAGATTTTTTTCATCCAACTCAATTATCCCGGATGCAAATTTATTAGACCAAAATCATCATTGTTAGATGATGAATTCAATCCAAATTTGTTATATTTGAATTGGATCAATTTCAGTTGTTCGAATTATTTGTTTAGGATTTGGTAGGAACAAATAGTACTAGAAAAATATAAAATGAAGTATTTAATGAAGTAAAACTAAAATAGTATAGTATAAAAAAAAAAACTAAAATAGATATATGTCCATGTAATTTTATCTTAACTAAAAGATACTTTTTAATTAAAAATAATTTTGGATTACTTTGATTCAATCAAAACTAATTTTAAGAGAACTTGTAAAACGAAAAAATCTAACCCAACCAAACACATGCAATTTGGATGAGGTCAGTGGATTTCGAGTCGTTGAGTTTTCTTATAAAAACCATCAAAGATATTGAGAAAAATTGAGAGTGGTTAAAATTTGAAGGGAGAATTTTTAAAAGAAAGAAATTCTGCAGTCAAACCCATATTTAAGTCTATTTATAGATAATTAGAGCTCATTAATATATATACGTTTCACTAAATGAAATATAGCATTATAGGTGCCACGTGAAAATTTAAATACTTTATTGGAAAGAATGCAAATGGAAATCCTTCTAAGATAATTACCATGTAGATTTTTTTTCCCAAGTACAACATATCAATGAGTTCATGGAGCTATACTCACTTTTTCGATAATAACAATATAGATAAAAACTATAGATTAGATCCTAAATTTGTATACTTGTGTCTATTCAAATATTATATTTTAAAAAATTTCTAATGCATCACTGAACTTTCAAGATTTTGTTAATCTAGTCATTTTAGTTTAAATTTTGTGTCTAACGAATCTTTGTTATAAAGTTTATATTTTGTCATTAATGTGACACACATTGACTATACTATTTAGGGATTACAGGTGTGTGGATTGATTTTAGACAGTTTCATGCTTGTTTTTTTTGTTGTTTTTCTTCAGTAAATCACATTGGCTTGTTATAATAGTAGTTAGACACAAAATTGAAGTTTCAAGAACTCATTAAAATATTTTTAAAGGATATGGACTGAATAGGCATAACTCTAAAAATTTAGAGACCTATTAAAAATATTTTAAAGTATATAGACTATGGACTAGATAGACACGACATCTAGTCCGACCAAGTTCAGTGACTAAGCTTACAATTTAAGCTAAAATAAAGGAGAAGCAGGGAAAAACTAAAATTGTAGAACTTTCAAGTGATGATACAAAGGCTGGATTAGGGGACTAAATTTATATATTTGAGTGACCTGTAATTTATGAAAGTTTACTTCCAACATAGTGCAAAGTTTTCTTCCCAAATACAAAGATGAAGACTTTTTATAAGGAGTGTAGGTTAGGTTTCATCCATTCCTATAGTTTTAAATATTTAATCTGTTTCCGTGACTTTTTAAATAGTAAAAAATGTTTGAAAAAAATTTATATTTTACCCCTATACTAACCTTAGTTTGTCTTTTTCTTATTTTATTTTTTAATAAAACAACAAGTGAGGGTAGAAATTCAAACTCACGACCCTTTTGTCACAAACATATACCTTAACCAGTTGAACTATGCTCAAATTAATTTAATTTGTCTATCTATACCTTATACTTTCGATTTCATCAAATTAAATCCTAAATTTAAATAAATGGTACAATTAATACCACTTCGAAACCAAATCAAAAGATCAATCAACAACAAACCAATAAATCCAGTGAAATTCAACATCAAAAAAAACTCAAGATCACGCCCTAATTGAACCATAAATACCCAAGCTTAACATCCAATAAACAAAAAAGAAAAAAAATTTGTTGAAATCCAACTAAAACATATCCAACACAACAAAAAAGTCAATGCCCACAAAATGATACTATTCAATTTCATTCCGGTGAGTATAAACTTAAACAAATCGGAAGTTTTAAACTCGTTGAGACATACAATTTAAACGGTCAAGATACCTATTTTCGACTAAAAGATTGTAAGTTGAGATTCTCACCACTACACGTTAAACTAAAAAATGATTATGACATTAATTACATCATTACTTTAAAATATGATTCAATGGTACCTGCATGCTACAACCTAAAGGGTGGGTCAAAAGAATAAAGTGGAGTGATTTTAATGACGTGAAAAGACAAGTTTTCTTCCATTTTTTAGCCAATCACATAAAATTGAAAGCCTCTTCCATTTCTCATGACATCTTATCAACGACATAATTAGTAGGGACGTTGACTAGAACAAGGTAGGGAATCGACATAATTAGTAAGGATGTTGACTAGAGCAAGGACAGAAAATCTCCGTTTAGGCTCCTCGGTGAGGCGGAGGTGGGGATAAGTCCTGGCTCCCACCCTATTCCTCGTCTCCACCTCGTTTTTTTCTTTTCTAAAATGGAAAATGAAATGAAGTCCACAAAATTCTCAACTAATTAGAAGGGTTAGTTAGCTTCCTCAGTCCCAATAGCACTCCTAATAATTGGGGTTTAGTGTCATTCTATCCGGGCAAGATAAGAAATGCAATAATCTAATCTAACGTTACAGCCAGATGGCAGTAGCCCACTTAGAAGTTAGAGGGAAGAGATAAGAAAAATCTATGGGTGAAGGAACTATCGAAAGAGATTTGGAGGCGTACTTGGAGCCGAACAATCCCTGAACCAAACGCCGGCGGTGCCTCCGATTTCAACTTCCACACCCCCGCCCTCAGACTCTCCATCGCCAATTTCGCCGTCGGAGCTGCCGCTAGATTCCGTGTCTCGATTGTTCCGACTGGCACTTCGGGCTCCCCCCGGCACCCATCCATTGACGACGACTCAGAACACACCCGCCGCCGCCCCTGCCAACAAATCAGTTCACATTGTTAGAGGCAGAAAAGAGATGAACGGCGGAAGACACCGCAACTGGCCGGCGACTCACATGGGGGCGAAACCGAAGACACCGTCCGGTAGTGGAAACTTGATGAGGAGAAGCAATTCTGACCGATTCTGCTCCATCCTTGGAACAATGGCCCAAACTCAGCCCACCTCCGCCAACTGCTGCCATCACTTGAGAGAGAAATCAACTCTTCCTACTTTTATTAGTCTTTACTTTCGCAATATGACGCCCAATATTCCAAAATACATATATATTTATACTTGCAGTCATCGAAATCAAGACCCCAAATATCTGAAAAGCTGCACCTCAGTATCAATATCAACCATCTTTTCACTATGGTGTAAGAGGTAGAACTGAAATTTCAAAGTTAACAATAGATTTATGTTTATGTCAACAGCTAATCCATCGTAATGCGTATGCTGTCCATGTTGTAACAATTCCCCATGTATGCAAAAACATGAATCGATAATGAAAAGGACGAGACCATCCAACTGAGAAACTTGTTCAATTGTTTGCTTTACTGCCTAATTCATTGTTCGCTTTGGAACTCGATTCATTTACCTGAAGGATGAGAAAAAAACAAACTGACATAGGATTTAAGAAGATACGTGGATTTTTGCTACATTCACATTAATAGAAAAAGGGTTTCCACTTGGAAGCAATATATGTATAGCATAATAGAACTAAACTATTAAACATGTAAACACCCACAATAACACAATCTTAGTATATAACTATCATGGTCTAAGACTAACTTCTGCTGCATAACTATGGACACACTAACCGATTTGAGGTTCCCTCTTTCGCCATTCATGTCTATGATTTAACATCCTTGTCTGCTCCTTATGTTGATAATATATCCTTCTGCAGATGATAAACCATGAGGAGAATTCCAAGAACACAACGCTTAATCCTCTGTTTTCCTTATGCTTTTGATTGATCTCAATAGCAGTATCGGTAAAACGTTCAGTTGTTCCCATCTCTGGAAGAGGATTCATGGGGCCAATAAGCTCCAACGTGTTCTACTTTGTAGCAGTGCATTTGAAAAAGGACCAAAAACGTAGTACATTCGTGTCGTGCTCTTGATTGATCAGGAAATCCAAGAAGCCGTTGCTGCCTCTCCTCCACTCTCAGCAGTCCGAGTTGTTCCGCTAACAGAGCCCAGGGAATCGTCTTCAATCAGAAAAAATAAAGACCCTGAATGTTCAACAAGCCCATTTCAAATCAAAGTCTGCACGAATTCCGATCCTCCAAAACTACAAGAATACAAAACCAAATCTCCGACGTCTTCACTCATCCGAAATCCAAGAACCTTGTGTAACAATTGCTCGATGAATTAACATCACTGTGACTCCGATCCTTGCCCTCATCTTATCAGTAAACACACTTGAAGTGTTCATAATCTCAAATTTAGAGCAGTTTCGGGTTTTCATGGAACTTTTTACCCAACTCAATCAAAATGGAACCGGGTTCCGATGACTACAATTATTCGACAATGGGAACATGATTCTTCATCCCAACTCCTAAATTATTTAACTCAATCGACACTCAAAATAACACCGAAGTTAAGAAACCTACAATCGCGTACGGACGGGAATTACTCATCGCACACGGCGGAAGGCGACGGAATCGGAAAGTTAAGCAGAAGCCCTAAACTGGTAAACCACCTAAGTAGGATTTAAGCAGAAGGATGAGGAAACTGAATTTGGCGCCTCGGTAAAACGGGGCGCCACATTCACGAGTTAAAAGGGTGGGCCGGGCTTCGGCCCATTTCCCACGCCACACCGGCCTTGGCCCATGGCTATAAGCTCAATCTTGAGTCCAAGTTTATGAAGCGACAAAAATCCGCCTACAAAACTTTTCATGTGCCCTTTATTACAGGTTATTTTCAATAGTATCCTATAATATTTATTAGCAAATGGCGATATTAGTGTTGAGGTAGTATAAAAAGATATTGACGATATTTTTCAATATTGATAAGAGGTAATTAAAAGGAATAGAAAGATTGAATGATTATTATAAACTGTTATAAATATTATCTTTAAGTTTAAAGAAGAAAAAAACGCAAGAAATGGAAATTATAAACAAAACTACCGTAAAATTATTATTTTCATACCAAAAATCCTAAATCATTGGCTTCAAACTCACAAAAAAAAATATATATACATACATATATATATACATGTTTTCTTCAAAACCACTTAAATCTAATATTCTATATTTACGTTATATACATCTTTTACAATTCAATTTCTGAAAATTACTAATTATATATATATATATATATATATATATATATATATATAAAAAGAATGAAACTTACAAAAAAAGAAAAAAAACATGATTAGTCAAGTCAACTCAACTACATAATTAATTTTGACTAATTGCCATTGGATTTCTTTTTTAGTTAAAAACTTAAATGTGAAAATGTTTCTTTCTCTGCCCAAATTCAACGAATTTTTGTGACTTCTCTGATAAAAACAAGGCAATATAATTTAATTCAATAAAAAATATTTATCAAATGAACAACTATTACCCGATTTAAATTTTGTTTCAATTGATATATCATCTTCAAGATTGGGGGATAGGGCAAGAAGAATATATTCATACGAGTTAAAAGTCTTTGCTTTGAAATAGTTTAAAGGTAAATTTTGAATATTTTGATCGATTTGTCGTAGTCGATCAGAGATGACGTAGTATGTGATGGAAAGTATGCTCATCGAAATGACAATTTCTTTCATGATATTTTAGTTTTATCTTAACTATAAAAAAAATTAATTAAATTCATATTAAATAACATAAAATAATAAAAGGGGTGCATAACTCAATTAATTAAAACATCTATTTTCGATTAAAAAATCCTGAGTTTAAATCTCCAAAAGAAAAATAGTGGCATGTGATTGGCTTATGAACTCATTTATTTAACAGAATATTTAATTAGTTTTGTTTTCTTAGGGTTTTAATCAAGAGAGACACTAAATTCACCAGGTGGATTTATTCTTTTGACATGACAAGCCTTTTTTTTTTGGGTATATTTCAATAATTTGTTAAAAAAAATTAGAAATTATTTAAAAAGACATTACATTTCTTCTGAAGTGGCCCTGTTTCAACATGAAAGTCTTATTATAAGACAAAAATGAATAAAAATGGGTCAAAACTCAAAAGCTACCGTCCTTTTCTTATTCAACAACTTGGCTTCTTCATTACACACAAACGTTGAAAACCATCTTCACACCATCAAAGTCCACTCCTCAAATCCATTGCCTCTAAACTCATCCAATCTCATTTTTATAATAAAATTTCCTTCCCTAATTATTATTAATGTCAAAGTTTCACCGCAACGATAGATAATTAAGAGAAGAACATGAATGAATATATAAGTGAGTGACAATATCTTCATAAGTATTAAGTCTTTTAAATGAAAAAAATAAAACTCCGAAGACTTATGATCAATGTAGGCAATATCATATCACTGTAGATATGTTGGAGAGTTCTATTTTATATATCTAGCACCAATTTTGTTTCTTTCAATTTCCTCTTCTTTTTCTGTTTTTTCTTATTTTCCTCTCATATCCAATTTGGGGTTAGAATTTGATCCTAAGGAGATATCTTATTGAAATGGTCAATGGACAAATATGAGACTCTTGGGAGAAATCTTTCTGAAGCATATCTCATACAGTTGACATTGTATTGTTGTAAAGAGGGTTTTGATTTTCTTATGGGATATTTCATAAAAAATCGAATTTTGTGATATGACTATATGTTACATTTGTTTTGAAGTTCACCATTTTATCGTTCGACGCTCGAGTCTACCGATACAATTGGCTAAGTCAAACATACATCTTCTTAATCTCTACAATAATGTAATATTAATATTCACATAATTTGGACATAAACTCTTCATATAATTTCGCATTTTGATTTCACTCTAAGATCTTTGTACCAATGAAGACGAGATATTCATCACTTATTATATCAAACAAATGTGAGACTTGGATCACATTACTGATGGACTATATATATACTTTATCACACGTTTATGAATGAGATTTACAAAATGTGGTTTATAATTTAATTTGTATATTTTCTAAAGGTCTACCTATATATTTTTAAACTATATTCATTTGTCATTTTCTTAAAAAATTACTTCATATTAAAAGTGATTAAGGATTTTTTTAGTACAACGCATGTTGAGATTTGAACTTACAACCTCTTAACTGGAAGTATATATCAATTATCGCTGAACTATACTCGCTTTAACAAAGGTGATTTAAAACGTGTAAATATCCAATAATAATAATATTGTATTTCAAATTTTAATTTATGGTTTTTTTTTTAATTATGTGAGCGCATACCAAACCCTCCGCATACGTAATTAATGTGTGGGGTTTGGTCAAATATAGTGTCCAACATTTAAAACTTGATGAACCCCATGTTGCTCAAGTCAAATACGCAATGATATAGATATATAGGTCATGTTGCTATTTAACAATTAATTATATAGTTTACTAAGCTAACACGCACATCATATAAAATTATCAAAATATATTTTCCAATATTTACTATACCTTTTAAAGTCAAATTGAAAACTGTAATTTAATATTCAATCTATTTTACTTATTAGCATTCCACCTAAAAGCCAATCGATTTTGAGATAGAATTTCATGAATGTATCAGAGCCTAGAAGTTTAAATGAGCATTCGGTTTGAGATGAGGTCAAAATTGGTGAACCTAAAAGAGACATTATTTTGACGGAACATGCTAAGAATCCTACATTTTTCTTAGAATAAATGTGTCATATTTCATTAAGGGTAGAACATACAAAAGGCCGAGGTCTAAAGAAATGCACTCCAATTCAATGAAATGAACACAATATCACAAGAGATAGTTTATAATATAAGCATGCTACTTCTCTCCTTGCCAATCAATTTTACGATGGAATCTATAAATATTGATATAATTGGATCATATGAGTTTCACCCAATTATGTTAATTCTTTTATATCCAAATGTGGATGGGAAAAGAAACAAAGTTGATATTCTTAAATTAATATTTGTTTCCTATTGATATATCAGGTAGTTGCTTGTCAAAAGGAATAAAAATAACGAGACTTAAAAATATTCATTTTGTATCAATTATGAAGATCATTTTAATATTTCACAAGACCCAATTTTTAATTTATTATATATTTATCCAGCCAACATAATGGTTAGTCAACGGGCTTGATCCCGAGGTTGGCCAGCAAAATTTGCGGCAAAACTTGGTCGCCTTGCATGACCGGGTCGGGTCATCTCCTTCAAGTGTCCCAAAGATTTATATATTTTAAGATTCCGTCTATTATATATACATATATGGTCAATCAAGTTCAACCATTTACTTTCACTATTATATTGTTTTTTTTAACTCTCGAATTTTCGTAGAAAGATCTCCACTTGTTTGAAGAAATTAAAAAATGGTACATTTAATTTTGTCCTTTGAATTAATATATATATATATATATATTATCATCGAAATAAAAATCTTTGATTAAAATAATCCGAAAATGATAGTTCATGGTTGTTGTGTGAAAGTTAAACCTAGTCTTGAGGTGCCAAAGCGAGCATAGTTTAGTGGTAATTGACATATACCTCCAACGTTGTGAGTTCGAATCCCCTCATCAACATGTTGTACTAAAAAAAACTTAATCTTGGAGTAGATCATAAACATATTCTGATGTGTATGAGAGACACATGTAAAAAAAGATGCTAATATTTTGATGCTCAAGTCAATCAAGTTCAAAATTATCTTAAAATGAACTATGATTAGGAGTGAAGTCCAATTGTGGGGTATGCTCTAATTTTCGTTGCAAATCACGATGCATGTTTGATTTTCGCCATCATGAGGATGATGCTCGACAAGGACATCACCTCTCGGCCACGATATCCCAAGCATAGCTCAATAGCTACCAATGTCAGGTTGGGTTTAAAGATCTCTAACCATAATGGAGAGACATTTTTTTCTCCTCCGAATAAATTGTTCCGGTGCTTTCACATAAAAATTGAATAATACCAATTTTTTTTTTTTAGAAAAAAGTTTGATTATATTTTTGTTGGAATATTATTATAAAATAGAGGAGATTTTAATTTGAACTATAATTTTAACATTCTAGATTTTTCTATATATTAATCTCTCAATTTATAGAAAAAGTATATGCAAGGACTTGATTTTATATGTATACTTGTTGTAATATGTAATTAGTTAAGTAGTGAAGATTGATTGGATATATAAGGTTAAAAAAAGGTCAAAGACATGGACCAATAATAATGAGAGAGGGCCTCAAATCTCTTGACCTTAGACAAGGGCTACAATAAATAAGTATTAACATAACATTAAGAAGATCATATGCCAATCAAGAGGATGAGAAAACTAATCTCACCAGTGGTAGCACGGCAGTGCCTCCAACTTTGACATTTGGACCAATCCGCAATCCCCCTCCCCCATGTTACTTGGAAATTAAAGAAGGAAAAAAACCCTTGATTAGGAGCACGTATATAAATCACTGCACTCTTATTATACCCACTCTCTCCTCCGACCATTGCGCCACAACCCTCTCTCTCTCTTTATGAAGATATTTACCACAATGGAAATAAATAAATAAATAAATAAAAGGGTTTTATATAATGTAAGTTGCAGAGTTTGTGTTCAAAAGGGGAGGGAGGTTTTGGATTATATTTGTGTTGGATTAGAGGAAGAGAAGTTGAGAGTTGAATCTGAGTCTTTTTTTTTTTTTTTTCTCTTTTGTCTTTTTTAAATATAATATATTTATTTTGTACTTTTCTTGGAAATAAAGGGTAGAGAGGGAGAGGGGTCAAAGACTGCTGCTCTCTTGCTCTATTATAACTAAATAGACAACTTATCAGAACCAGAAAATTGGAACCCAGAGAGAGAAGAAGAAGAAGAAGAAGAAGAAGAAAAGAGGTTTTTATTTTATTTTCATGGAGGCTGCAGCTTTGCCCAAGGAAGAGGATAGAGTCCAATCCAGTGGAGGAGATGAAGAAGAAGCTGCCACCAAAAAAGATGTTCTTCACAAGGTAATTAATTAATTATCTTCACCACTTTTCTTCTTCTTCTCGGGAGTAATGAAAAAAATTCTTGAATTCGTCGATTATAATTAAGATCGAGATTTATTTCTTGGGTTATTTTGTTTGTTGAAATCTCTTGGATTGACTCGGTGGTGTGTGGTGGGCGCTGTTGGGTTTTGAATTGAAAAATTTTATGACCGAAATTATTGTTTGGTTTTTTGTTGTTTTGTAAAACAGAATATTTATTTCGTGAAGATCGATATATATGTAGTTTAGTTCTCAATTTTTTCCATGAAGTTTTCAAAATAGTTAATCGTTAAAATCGAACCAAATCTGACAACAAAAGCGTGGACTATTACATGGGTTTTGCTGTGGATTAATTACTTTGAGGGATATTCCATGAAAATTCAACATTATTATAATTTTCGATCTTAATTTGGTTTAATAGAGAAAAATCAATTGTGTGATTATGAATTGCTCTTTAATTAACCATTAAATGACTTAATTTAATGAAGATGTATTAACTTTCATAATCCATCAGATCAGCATCTTTAGTAAAATTCAAACTAAATGAGGTGCTGTGGAAGATATAATTAAATTAAACCCTAGCTAGATTTTTTTGACCATTTTTGGTCTGTTTGATGTAATTGGTTGATGGTTCAACAGGTCCCATTTATGGCGGACTTGGAAAAGCCCTCGGTTGCATCAGCTTCTTCAAGTTGGAAGCAAGAGGTAGCGTAAACCAAAACCTTGCAGTAGTCTAGCTTTTGGCATTGCATCAATGAAGTTATAAATGGGATTTTTGTTTTCTGTTAATTATGAATATGAATCAACTAAGGGTAGAGTCAGTGATTTTGAAAAAAAAAATAGTATATTTGAATTTTAAAAAATGAAGGCTGTTTTGTAACTATGATCTCCATCATCTCTTTAATTGGAGTAATTTCGTTTAGCCTCTGGTTATTTTAAAAAATATTATTTTTAAGTGATTTTAAGTTTTTCTAAAATTAATTTTTTAATTTTCCCAAACATGACCCATGAGAAGAAAAGTGATTTTAACCATGTAAAAGTCATTCTCAAACACACCCTAACCCATAGCATCAAGGATGGCGAAGTTATTCTCTCTATAATTATGGCCTTGAGCTAATTTTCAAACCCCAAAACAATGTAAGTTTTAAAATATGAATAAATGTGCTTAAAAGGTTTAGTTTCTGAATTTTAAAAATGAAGTATTACCTCTCAATTTCAATAGCTCTTTGAAAAAGTTTCAATTATCTAAAGAACTATTAGACAACTTTAAAGTTGAAAAGATATATTTCTTTGATCTGGGTTTTGAGCGGTGAATTAATTAAGATTGAGTGATTGAGGTGGATGATGATGAACATGTGCAGGAAGAAAGAATAAAAATGGCGAAAGCAGAAATGAGGGAAGTGAAGGAAGAAAACGAGAGGCTAAAGAAGTGTTTGGATGAGATAGTGAAGGATTACGAGAGGCTGAAAAGGCAGTTCCAGGAGATTAATCAGAATCAGAATCAGAGATCAGAAGGCAAACAAACCAGTGCAAGTACCATCATCCATGATCATGAGGTTGAAGAAGTTGACGACATGGTTTCATTGACATTGGGAAGATTCTCGTCAACATCAACCCATCACAACAACAACAACATAATATCCTCACAGAGATCATCAAACTTGTTATTGGATCACAAAAGGGTTTCATTGACTGGTAGCTCCGAAAGAAATCAAACCCCATCAAATGATCTCGTCGTTCAAACTCCGCCCGACAGCGAGCCTAAAGAGGAAGACGCTGGACAGACTTGGCCCCCGAGTAAAGCCTTGAAGACCACTTTGCCACCGCCGCCAGCAGAAGACGAAGTTTCTCAACAGAATCCTCCCAAGAAAGCTAGGGTTTGTGTCAGAGCTCGATGCGATACTCCAACGGTTAGTCAATAACCTCTTAATTAAGCTAGTTTTGGATATATACATCTTCAACTTTGAATTTTGTGCAAGTAACTAACCTATTAGCTAGTTTTAAAAATTTAGAGATGACTTTTTAATTCTTGAATTTAAAAAATATATATTTATCTGGATACAAAATTGAAAGCATTTATTTATTAGCATTGAAGTAGAATAAATTTGGTGCAGCTGAACGATGGTTGTCAATGGAGGAAATATGGACAGAAAATTGCAAAAGGAAATCCTTGCCCCAGAGCTTATTATCGTTGCACTGGTGCACCCACATGTCCTGTTAGGAAACAAGTAAGCCTTTTTTTTTCTTCCTTTATTTTGGCTTTCACATAATTTAGTTATATGAATGTTATTTGTTAATTACTTTGACTATGTTTTGGATGTTACAAAGAGAATAAATAAATTAATAAAATTTCAAGAATTTCTTTAATGTTAATTAAAATTGTACTAAAATTTTGTAACCATTTTTTTAAAGTATATTACAGAAGAAATATATATATATATATATATATATATGTATATATATATGTATATATATAATATATATATGTATATATATGTATATATGTAAAGGATATAAGATAATTTTAAAGTAAAAGGTGACTGGGTCCATTTAGTCTGTCGTTTTGTCAAAATCGATGCTGAATCAATCTATAAAAAAACAAAATTAAAAACTTGACGTTGAACAAATTAGAACTTAATTAGTTTTTGAAGAATCAAATCCATACTGTGGAAATTAAAACTCAATTTACAAAATCTCTATCGAAATCAAATCAATCAATCAATTTTCAATTTATTAAATAAAATTGAACCCACGTATATCTCAAACCAAGTCAATTTCATCAATTAACCAATATTTTAAATGTCAATGTCGATAAATAATTCTGTAAAAGTTAGAATATCAAAAAATCGTAAAAAATATTTAAATTAATAAATAAACATTTTTCTATTTTTAAATTAGTTAAAAGTAATTAATATTAATATTATGTATATATTAGTGACATTTTGTTGATTTTTTTCATATTTGGTTGATTTTCTTGTACTGTAATAAAAATGTCGATTCATCCTTCATGTCAATGTTGAACCTATGGAAACATGAATATGTCGATAGAAATGTTGATGTGTCGATGAATATTTAGAACCATGATTTTAACATAAAATTTATGTATGCTGTAACTAAAAAATTATTTATTATAGCAGGGTTGAATAGTAATCAAATTATGTGCATTGGAAATAATTTTCTTTAAATTCTCTCACATATAATCTCTTTTTAATTAACAAAATATTGATGCATATATAATATATGTATTTGTAGGTACAAAGGAGTATTGATGATATTTCTATATTAATCACCACCTATGAAGGGACTCACAACCACCCTCTACCTGTTTCAGCCATGGCCATGGCTTCCACCACCTCTGCGGCGGCCTCGATGCTCCTCTCGGGCCCTTCCTCCTCGTCCACCTCCCGGCCCGGCATCGGCCTTAACCCGCCGTCGGTTGCCAATCACTTGTATCTCTCTAACAACTCAATTAACAATCCAAAGCAATTGTACTTCCCAAACTCTTCACTCCTCTCTTCTAATTCTCTCAACCATCCCACAATCACCTTAGACCTCACTTCATCTTCAACTTCAACTTCTTCATCTCCTTTCCATAAGATCCCTTCGACTTATCCCCCAAAATATCCCTTCACCAGCCTTGATTTTGGCTCTTCCCAATCCAACTTAATGTCTTGGAACAATGGTGGCCTAATTGTCAATAACAATCAACCTTATAATCTAACCAAGAATAATAGTGCAATAGGAATGTCATCATCAGACCTTACCAAACAACTGCCTCTCTCTAGTAACATCTACCAAGCCTGCCTTCAGCACATGAACAAAACTTCAACTCCGGCACCACCACCGGAGACGATAGCAGCAGCAACGAAGGTAATTACGTCGGACCCGAACTTCCAGTCCGCGTTGGTGGCTGCCATCAGCTCGATCATCGGCGGGGAAAACGGCGGGGAGATGAGTAGCTATGTGTGTGCATCATCAGCAAGTTTGTTGAGCAAAACGCCTTCAGGGACAAGTTCTCAACAGGGAAGTATGGGGTTTCAGCCACCAGCTGCTGTTTCCAATTCCAAGACTCCTTCTTCATCTCCGGGAGACAGTAGAGACAATAATACCAAGTGAACATCCTATCATCAAACAGTTAATCATTGAGCACTTCTTTTGTAAATACCTCATCAACAATTAAGTTTTCTCCCAGCTTCTATTCTTTTTATTTTCGTTTTTTTTCCTTTTCCAAGATTGAAGAACAACTTTTTTTTTTCAGCCATTGGTCTCAACAAGAGATGTTCATACATATAGACAATTTTTGGTATGGGGAATTCATCCATTGATTTTCATCAGCAATATATATCCTTTTTATTTATTGCTTTATAAGTAAATGTAGTACTTTTTCTTTAAGATATCGGACCCTATATTCCTCCAATTAAGAGATGAAGTCAAGATATCGTAATTAGTAAATATAGTACTTTAGTGGCGCATAATACTCAAATATACATTTAGCCATTAAATTTGTTCATATTTCTGTGTGGTTAGCTTTTTTTTTTTTTTTTTTTTTTTGGAATAGAAATAATTCATAAATTAGGAAAGGTTCTCATTGGCCAAAATGAACAACCAACTAGGGATACAATCTACCACTTCTCACTCTACCATAAAAATAAATACTTTTTTCCTTTCTTAAGGCACGGTTCCATACCATTTTAAAGATGAATAAACTATTACTCAATTCAAAAATTTAAACTCATGGATCGGATAAATTTAATTCATTTACTCCTTCCTTAATTTAGGGTTCATTTTCACTCTCATTTGCATATTCAATTTCTGATCTCTACATTTGTTGTACTAAACAAACTAAACTTTTAAAGGTTTCAATCATGTCTATAATTTTTTTTTTACTTTAATTCAAATAAGTTTTGATAATAATAACAAAAAAAAGTTTTGATAGGAATAACAAATGATGTCGAGCATATAGTTAAGTATGGTTGTAATCTGTCACAAGGAATATACCAATTGTCTTCCTTGAGATTTGAGAGTTCTCTCACCCCACATTTATTATACGGAATAAAAGAAATGATGATGAAACAAGAATGAGTTTGCACAAAATTTGATTGGACCGGTAGGAATTTCATTTCAAATCGAATTTTAGGGATGTGAGAATTAATCATCATTAAATGTAGAAATTTTCAAATTTAGAGATCAAAATTGGATATATCAAAATTTAAGATTAAATATTATTTTGGGATAAGTACACTAGTAGATCATAGAGTATTCAAATTACATGAATGAATTCAGGTTATTCTTGGACACATTGTCCAATAATTCACATTTCGAGATGACTTTAATCCAGCCCAACATTCAGATATTATCAACTTTGGTCAAGTTTAAGAATTATGCAAATCATTGTGGTTTATTCAATTTCAATGTCAAACTTTATTAAATTTGACATTTAAAATTTTCTAACTCATGGTAACACTAATTGAATTAAAAAGGGATTAGTACATTAATAGGCTATTTAGAGACTATAATTATATTAGAAGATTGAATTGTATAAAATTTACACTATTGTCATCAAACAATCCAATTTAAGATGGTACCTATCACCCAATTTACTAATATATGGTATCTCACCTCAATATTAATTAATTTTTAAAATCCAAAATTAGTTATTGATAGGTTACATTTTAAATCTCTAAAATTTTACAGACTTCCCAAAAGTAAAAAATATCAAATCCCAAAATCCTTCATTATTAAAAAAATTCGAAAACCTCATTCCTCCGACTTTTCTTCTTCATCTGTCGTTCTGTTTTCGTCCATTTCTTCGTCTCCGACCGCTGTCTGCATTCCTTCATCTTCGATCGCCGTCTCCATTCTTCTTCGTCGTCGGAACAGTCTACTAGCTTCTCCTTCGTCTCCGGTTGCCTGTCTATTGTTTCCGTCCGTTTATCTCGAGATTTCTTTTTTGTCGCCGGCTGCCCGTCGACTATTCGAGCCCTCCATTTATCTTGACCATTGTCTAGTTGACGACCAGAAGGTTTGTAGGTTATTTGCTTCATTCGTTAATTGTAGAATGATATAGTCGTATATACTTTATAGTCAGATATAGATTATGTGTCTAAGTGTATGTTATAATGGCTATAGTTTATATCAATATAAATGAAAAGGTAGCTGGATATAGTTTATATAAATATAAATGAAAATGTAGTCGGATATAATTTTTATATATATAAATGAAAAGGTAGCCGAATATAGTTTATATATATATATAAAAAAGTGTATGTTATAATGATTATATTATTGAAATTTGGCAAAAAAATGTAATGAAATGAAAAAATATTTTGTAATAAATTTCATTATTTAGTAGAATATATTAAAAAGTAAATTTCGGAATTATCATAATAATTGAATATTTTATAATAAATTTTATTTAATATAATATATTAAGGAGTAAATTAGGAGATTATGAGAATGATTGATTGTCCCACGATAATTTAATGTTTACAAAATCAAATTTGAAATATTAATTTTTGCATTTAAATAAAAAACTAACTATAATAAATATAAATACAATGGGTAAAATAAATATTAAAATAAAATCATGCCTACATAAATCTATGTAAAATTAAAAAATTTTAGAGTAAATAAGTTTCTAAAATAGCCCTCAGACATTGCCTCAATTAAAAATATCTCTTTATATATTCTCTATCAAATATTCAAATTTTCACACCACATATTTACCGAAAAAAAGTCAATTACAAATTATCTAAACAACAATTTAACATATTCGGCAAAGCCTTTTAGTATCATTATCAAAGCATGATGATTTATAAATTCCAAGCTGAAACATATTAAAAAAACAATGAATCAACTATTACAATTTTCAACAGAGTTGGTAGTAATGCCTTTTTTTTTCCTTTGGGGAAAGATAGTAATGCCTCTTGTACAAATGTATTCAGCAAAAGAGGACATAGCTTATAAACTATTATGTTTATAATAAGAAGATACCCGCAGGCTGACACTTTTCACTTCATCACTCCTGTACTTGAAAGAAATCACCCCACTTCAAAACCTCACACAAATTACAAAAACCAAAACAGGGACCAAACACAAGAATCTGAGTTCTCACGAGCACAAGTTCTCTTTTATATAACTTCTTCTGCAGATCTCACTTCAATTTGGGGGGCCTCCTCCTACAAAAACCAGAGAAGACAAATTGAAATAATATGTAGAAATGAATTGGATCACAAGTTGCATAAGAGATGTTGAGGTAAAAAGGAAAAGAATTGCTGTACCAAATTTTCTTTGTTTGATTGCACTGAATCCTCTTCAGGACTCGTACTAGCTGGAACTGCAGATAAATAACAATTGCAGAGTGTTAAAATAGCTGCAAATGATAAATGCCAATTGAACTGTTTATAGAATCATTTTCTTAGTATGCAATGAATGACAATTCCACAGAATTTTTAGTTATTATGCTGACCTTTCCCACTGAGCTGTTTCTTTCCGTGTTTGGTGACCTTATCCTTTCCTTGAATGGGTTCTTGCTTGTTTGGCTTTTGGGGTTTCTTCACAGATTTTTTCACCGTCTCTGAAGTTGAATTTGCGGCAGCATTTTTATTCCAGAGGCCCCTATTCCTGGGTGTTGTAGTAGGATTTCTCTGGTTGACATCAGTGACTGGGGTAGTTTTAGCAGCAACATCAGTGTTTAAGGATTTTGGTTTAAGTTTCCTAGGCTCCACTGTGGATGAAGAGCTATGAACTTCATCATCCGAAGACCTTGTTCCCACTTCGGGCCCCTGAGAATAAGTTTCAGAAACCTGCAGTTGCTCTGAATCTTCAGATGTATTGTAGCTTTCAAGCAAGTCTTTCACTGTTTGTTCACTTTCATCAAGTTTGCAACGTTCTAAGTAGGACTTAAGTTCATCACGCATCCGACGAAAAGGCTGGTTTAAGATTTTGTCAGTAGAGGTAACAACAAATAAATGATACTATCAAAATTTTCATAGTTATAAGCAGAGAAAAGATTGGGAAAACAATGTTGTTACCTTGCACTCTGCCTCCAGTGCAAGTTTGAAAAATCCAAGCGACACCGTATGCTTAGAAGCAGCTTCAGAGAGCTTGATCTGTGATAGCCAATATGATGTTGAAGATAAAGTGTTGAATGTTTTCCTGCTTGACCGTGGAACGTCAGAAACAGGTGTGTCACTTTTCCCCTGGCTTCTGGCAGTCCTCCGGACCTCTGATATTGGCGTAATGTTGCCAACTACTTTTCGATTTGGGCTTACATTTTTAGTTGGAATAGACAGCCTTCTTGGTGGTTTAGCAGACTTTTCCTTGGCAGATAGGTCAAGGACTCCAACACTTTTACTCACACTATATACAGATCTACCCCTGAAACTCCCAAACAAAAATCAATTAATCTTCAGTACTTAGAACAGAGAAGATTTTGGGAATAATATAAAACAGAACAGCTGGATTCTTTCTGCACAAAGATTAAATGAAGGTGCAGATAGAAATGGTCAATGGAATGAAGATCCAGAATATACAATGCCCAAAGTATATCTGCTTGAGAAGAAATTGGGTAGACATCATTAGCCAAGAAGAAACTACTATGGAATTTTAGAGCATTAAAAAGAAAGAACTAGAAATTAGACCAACACTATGGAATGGACGGAAATGAAGTTTTGTGAAACCTTACGAGAGGGAATTGTGAGATGAAATGATTCCTTTACCATTGATCACCATTACAGTTTAACGCATCACGTACACATTTCATAAGAAAGACATCAAACATAAGTGGAAAGAAGACAGCACCATGTTTACGGTTGCACAAAACTGTCTATTTGTCAGTTTGATCATCGCTTATACAGGCAAATCACTGTAAAACTGAATTCCTAGAACTTTTGAAAAAGATTTACATTAGAAACTTAAATTTCTCTCTATCTCTTCTTACGGTTTTCTTAGTTCCAAAAATGATTACATTTTACGAAGTCTAATTGTCTAAACTTCTTCTAATGAAGCAACTTTCGACTCCTGCACTCAGAAGTGTTATTTGAGAGTACACAGTCGAACATGATTGACCAAAATTACAGTGTAACCTATTGGATCACTTTGAAAGAAATATTTGTCTAGTGATGATCAACGAAAGCCCCCGAAAATATCAAAACAGTAAACAAGTAAACATCCCGAATGACAGATCAAAAGAATAGCAAACTGTATAAACGTCAGTTTAGCAGAAAAATAAAGAAAGCGTAGAAGTAAACAAAAGAAAACCACCTTTTAGAGGTAGAAGAAGGAGGATTCGACAATTCAGGCACAGGAGGCTTCTCCTCCTTGGATTTAGTTCCCGATCGCAAAGCATAACGCTGGAGCTTGGGTTTCGCAGAGTTCCCTAACCCTAACCCATCAAGCCACCAAAAAAATCAGCAAAATGAAAATTATAAAAATAGGTTAAACGGAAAATTCAGGAAATCAAACCAGGAAGTGGAGTAGATTGCTGGTCCTTGATCGGTTCTTCCATGTCTCTGCTTCTCTGGAATTAAAAAGTAGAATTTCTCCGCTCTCTCCCCCGCTCCGATTGTAAACGACAAAGATTGAAATTCGTCCGATAAAGCTCTTGCGCTTAGTGGAGCTCATCGAATGGGGATTTTATACTCGATTCAGAAAATTAAATAAATAAATTAGGCGGGAAAATGTGGAAACTGTCACCCACTTCCTAAACTCGAATATTCCCCCTTTGCTTTCTCTCGGACCGCCACGTGTACTAAATATTTGGATTTGGTATGAATAAGCGCTGGTTTTAAAACGTTAATAATGACACGTGGATGATTAAGCGAGGGGTTAAATTTTCTAACTGCAGCATCGTCGAATAAAGAAAGGGACGGTGGATGATGAAAAGAGGGAAGATTTTGAACGGCTATCTGACCTGACCCACTGCGACTTATTGTAAAGAAAAAAGGGGTCCAAAAATACGCTCAAATTTCGAATTTCAAATTTAAATTCGTGAGCCGTTAGGATTGGGACTGAAACCGTCCTTTTCGGTTGATGCTCTGTCTAATGGGCCTTCTCTGGCCTGGACTCACCTTCTGGGCCGTGGCCCAGCTCCAACTCAATCATGGCCCACCTATTCATGTTATCCGCTCCATTACATCTTTCAGTCAATTATATGTCAGTTTGAACGTTTCTAAAAAAAATACCAATCAATAAGATACAGTGAATAAGTAATTGTTCATTCAATAAATTACAATAGAAAGAAGCGTGGGAAAAGGAGAATACAGCTCTAATGAATCAAACTCAAAGAATTTCTATACCAAATTTAAACATTCAATTATAATATAAAATTTATAAATATACAATACTGGAAGCAGGAGAAAGGGTGGTAGATCAACGAGAATTGTAAGCAGCTACTTGTTCAGGATCATACACAATGCCATGAACTGGGCCTCTCTGGCCAAACTGACGTCTCTGTGAAGCTGATCTCAAAGAGAGGGATCTCAGGGAAGCCAATGGCTGCACGTTGGGCGGCACCGTCATTTCTTCAGAGTGACCGGATATGCAGAGGGCACCAGAATCATCTTGTTCCCAGTAAACTTCTACCATAATCCCCGTTGGATTCTCTGCGGTCTCTGTCCCTGGAATTCCCACAAATCTTGATCCTACTGGTATCTGTAATGTCATAGAATCAGCAAAATGACGTTCCTAAAAGGCAAAAACATTGACAAAACTATAGTTCCATTTAGGTAGAGGCAGATGGTTATTGATGGGTTTACCTCAACAGTGTGGCCAGATGTTGTTAGAGTCAAAGACACCATAGTTCCATCAGCTGCAGCACTTTCCAGCTCTGCCTGTTTTGCAATGTTCAAGAAAACTTCTTCAAGGGTTGTAAGACTGAGTTGGATATCAGATATTCCAAGCTCTCCCTTTCTCTCCTCAAGTTCATCAAAGAATCTCTGCTCCACCATCGTAAATTGTAAGAATGTGATTTTACAGGGTACCAAAATTAATTCATGACATCCTCTTAACAAATTAAATATAGTTTGAGAGAGTAGACGTCAGGATGGTTACCGTCAGAAGCTTTTCTCTGTCATGAGGAATGATGTATGTTAGAAAAGATTTGTGCTCTTCCTTGGGTAGAATATCCAAGCGCTATCATTATATCATGATTTCAGTTAAAATTGGAACATTTAAATAATATAAGGAATTTTAAGATCAGTTTAGTTTTCTAAACTCACAGATTTGAAGAACTGCTTAATTTCTTCAGGGCTGCCGGTGGTGGTATTCAATACCCCATTAGGAGGAGGAGTATGTCCCCCGTTGTTATTGGCAAAACTAACATGGGCGACAAAGCCAGCACCAAATCTTGACTTCAACCGGATTGAGGTTCCAATGCAACGGAGCCTTCCCTTCGCCATGATTCCGATGCGGTCACTTAATATGTCAGCTTCTTCCATGGAATGAGTGGTTAAAAGGATCGCTCTTCCTCTCTTTGCACCCTCGATGATATCCCATACGTGCCTCCTTGTTATTGGATCCATTCCAGTTGTCTGCATTTAAGTTCAGAAAGATTTTGAGTTCATGTAAATATTACACGTATCTCCAAGGGTTATAATTAAATTTGCATACCGGTTCATCCAAGATGACCAATTTCGGATCACCGATAAGAGCTATGGCAACACTTAATCGACGCTTCATTCCCCCACTGTAACTCCCAGCTCTCATCTTTGCAGCCTCAGTGAGTCTTACTTCTTCCAATGACTTCTCTGCGATCTATTTGATTAAATGCACATCTTTAGGTGAGAATACTAAAAACATATAACCATCTCTAAATTTATGAACGTAGTAGTAAAGTGTAATTGGTCTGACTCTGAGATAACAGAACTTGTTTAGACAGTTACATACCGATTTTATGGAAGATGGTGGGAGGCCTTTTATTGTAGCAAAAAGATGGAGGTGTTCTTTCCCAGACAAGACGTCCCACAGGATGTCGAACTGTGACATACAAAAAATCCAAACAAACAAATTTTTTCAGAGTGAGGATTTGTAGAAATACATTGATAAGTTTTTCAAGATAATCACCTGTGGACAAACACCAACAATTCTCCGAATGTTTGCCATGCCAACAGAGTCACGAACAGAATATCCATATATTAATGCTGTTAAGTGATATATGGCCCAATTAGTAATTCCCTTCAATCGAGTGATATTATGTCCAATAAATAGAATTTGATTGAGATCACATTACCGTCTCCACCAGTCACTGGTGTAATTCCAGTCAAACAACTGATTGCTGTGGTTTTCCCAGCACCATTTGGTCCAAGAAGACAAAATAGTTGATCCTTTGCAAAGTTCACCCACAAGCCCTGAAACTCATTTCAGTGTTATATTATTGCACCATTGATATGCTGATGGCAAAATAGTTGAAGCAGGGCATTTATAAGTTACAAATTATTCATTGTTACTGTAACCACATCGCGTAAGTCATGTGGCAGTCAAAATTTCAAACCATAAAGCAAAAGAACATAAATGCATTTTGCACAAAATTATAAGATCATTTGATATGTCCAGAAAGTTATGCTTCATGTTCAGTTTGCCGACGTCAACCAAAAAGTTGAAAGAGTTTGTTTACCCTGACAGCATGATAAGGTGGAGTTTTCTTGCATTTACAGCAGAAACCACAGTTGGTCTTCCAAGCTCCAGGATAGGTCTTTGCAAGGCCACATATTTGAACCGCGACATTTGAATCCATTATTCCATCTGAAAGTTGTTGTTTCACCGTGTTTTCCTCTTCACGGACATCTTCATCATCTGGAGTAAGAGGCTCCAGTGCTGGAAGTGTGCCCAAGCAACTGCAGATGCCACCCTCTATCAAAAAAGGAAAAAAATTGCTCGTTAAAATTTATTTGAACTCCAGGGGAAAGCCATGCGTAGAAAACATGCAGTTTCCAAATTTGAATACCTTGAACTTTACTTCCTCCTTTCCCTGACCAATATCCTGGCCTCAAAAAGTAAAAGGCTGATTTTCTCACACCAGCTGCATTTGGGATAATGTTGTCAAGGTATATTGCCAAGAAAAACCATAAGAAGAATGTCCCCACAAGCCATATATAAATATCATTCTGCGAAACCAGAAATCCAAAATAAAAGGTCAAAGTTGAGGTCTCGTTATGACTAGCGCTTAGTCTATTATTTTGGCATTAAATTGATAACATACCATAGTTATGACACATTCAGTATCATTTGGAGCACACTCCGTCCGTCTACTCCAGCTGATTCCTGGGTCTCCTGGGGTGGAAGTTGCATTGGAGAGCAGAGAAAGAGCTTGAGCTAGAAGATTAGGCGGGAACAAGGACCAGATGATTTGAAAGAACTTTGAAAAGTTATTTGAATAAGGAAATCCAAATGCAGTGACAAGCTGTGTGGAAAGATGGCATTTAGTCATTGTTAAGTTATTTATGGTTTACATAGAATTTTAACAAAGTGAATCATACCTGAGTGAGAAATCCAACGATAAAGATGGAGAAGCCCACAGTAGTGGATGAAGACGACTTGCTTATAAAGGCTGATAACATAAAAGCAAATCCAACCTAACATAAAAAATTAATTTCATGGTAAGTAGTGTGGTGAGAAGAGGTAAGATTAGAAAAAAGAAGAAAAAATTTAAGGACAAAGGACCATTTCAGGAAACCATCATACCATATTGAGTTGGAAGAGAAAGAAGACGAGAAACACAACTGCAAAGTTGTTTTTAGAGAAAAAATCAAACTGAAACATCATTCCAAATAGAACCGTGAAAAGAGATGCAATAAGTGTGGTAATTCCTTCCCATGTGAGCCATGACAGCCAATATGCAGTATCATACAGACCCATCATCGTCATTGCCTGCATAGAAATTGAGGGGGAAAGGTTTTGTTAGAGACTAAGAGAAAGTTAATGATACAGAAAATGATAATTCTGGTATGGTTAATTATTCAGAACATAGACCTGACGAAGTTTGAGCTCTTTTTCTGTGATCAAGGAGCTAATTTGAAGAACAAAACCAAACATGGCAATGGCTAGGAAAAATGTTGGCCCAACAGTATTCACTGCAGAAAAGTTGTCCACTGGAGGGTGTGCAAATTCCATGAAATTGATAATCCAGCTAAAGTTGGGAACTGAAAGGCACAAAAAAATACAACATTGCAACATTGCAGGGAGAAATGTGAGTAAGATTATTATTGCTAAGAAGTGAAATGAATTTTGTAAATCAAGCATTGAATTAAGCTTATTACTCCCAATCAAAGATCGAGCAATTTCACGCTCTGCAGCAATCTGAAGTGGAATCTGAAATTTAAAAGTGGGGTCTTCATAGTGCCCTCTCTTTGCCACAGCAGTTGAATTAGTCTGTATACCATAACTAATCACAGTCCCATTTCTTTCTGTGAAATGCAAGGCGCCAGGGCAAGTCATAGGATTGTTAAAAAGCCATTCATCTACTTCAGCAGGTGTACCAAATGATCGAACCTGTCATTTGGCCATGTATAAAAAGTCTATCTAAATGTACTTGACTTTGTAAGGATTCCCGTTCTAATTTCTTGAGAACAGAAGGGAGGGAATAAAGTTGTACGTATTTATTTTATTAAAAAGAAAAAAACAGTTACAGAACATCTGAATATTTAAACAAACAATAACAATAATCTAAATCCTCTTTGACAATTTCACTATCTTTTTCTGCAGAGAGCATCAATATTTTCATATGCATTGCATAAATGGAAAAGTCCAATGACATTAAGGAATTAAGTTTGTTTATCCATGATTCTTTTTTTTAGTACAAGTGGGGTGGAGGGTTCGAACTGATAAGTCTTGATCAGGGATACATGTCAATTACCACAAAGCAAAGTTTAAGTATGAAACAAATTTATAAATTTGAAAATAAACTAAAAGCTTATCTTACGTCTCCTTTATAAATTCCAGCGCCAGTTTCAGGTAAATGAAACACCATTTTATCTTTAATACTTGTAGTCCGAAACCCAAGAAGAAAGCAGGGCATCATGAGAATAATATTAAATACTTTTAGCTTATATATAATGTTTATAATCAGGGTATTCTATATTTCTTCTGGACAATCCCAATTTCCACTAATCCCTACGCGTCAAACCTAAGTAATGCCGTCGAGCAAAACTCGAGAAAGAAGACTCGCAATCAGGAATTAAAAAGAGCATTGATACCAGTTGGCTGAGTAAAGAGTTGTAAGAAGTCGAATTTCGAAGACGCACCTTATTTGTAGGAATGGGTCGGCCGGGATTATTGGCCATTATAGCTCCAACAATGTTGCGAACCTTGGCACTTGAGCTGCCGCTATACACAAAGTCGTAACAGGGAAGCTTTACGTAGTACTTGTCCTCGCAAGGAGGGATGGGAGGATTAGCCTGGAGTTCAGGATTGCGAACATCGCTCAAGGCAGTGGAGGAGCTGAATCGAGCCTCGATGGCCTTCTGAATACAGAATATGAGGAATATGAAAAAGAGAGAGGAAAATAGCTGGAGAAACGTAGCCCTCTTGCTCCGCCATGAAAGCAAGAGATTCTTCTTGAACAGCGCCTGAAATTGCTGGAGTAGAAGCGGAAACCCGCTTCTTAATTCCATGACTTCGAGAACTCAGTATAGTTCTTCGCTCTGCTTTCTCTGCTTCTTTGGATCTGTGAATTACAGAGTATCAAAATCAAGGAAGCCGCTGAAATTCAGTTATAACTTAAAAATGGCTCGCTTTCATTTGCAGTTCAAGCCGTAGCGACATATATAGCAGTTGACGGAGGAGATGGATGGGTTCGAAAATTGGTGCTGAAATTCAATGGATTTACGAAATGTGCCACTGATTTTTGGTGGTCAACGAAAACTAATTTTCCCATTTTCACACAAAACGTCGACGTGTCGATGTTTTCCTTTATTTTCAGATTTTTGTCTGGCGAAGGAATCTTCCTCGAAAAAAACGAACAACAAAATCGTTTTCTAAGCTTATATTCCTCGATTCCCGCTTCTACCCCCGTCCAGGCCCGCCAATTAAAAAATAAAAAATAATAATAATAAATTTTATACTTTTCTTAAGACTTTATCAAAAAATAAATAAATACGTAAAATTCCTAAGAAGAAAAAAGGACGCCACTACCACTAACGTGATTGACCAAGCAAAAATGAAATGACCATAGAGGCTTCATTTCATTGCTGTAGTCATTTCTTATCCCTGATATCATCACCTCGAAGAAACATTTTTAGTAAGAACAGGGTTTAATTTAATTCATCACAAAAGTAGTTATTTATCTTTTAAATTTCAGTGTTCTGTTTTTTTTATGTGTTGTAATTTTTTCTTCAATTTGAAAATCTTTCTCATAGTTTTCATGATATATTATTGAGCTTTTAAGGTATTGTATTTGTAAAGACAAACATTTTAATCTACATTTAAAAGTAGAAAAAATGTTGGTTATTTAAATACATAAAATATTACTATTGATTTGAGATTTCTCTTTATAATTTTAAAATAAAATTTATAATTTATGTCATACAATTTATGTGTAACGACTACTATGAAGAGACTTGTTAGATTAAGAAAAAACTATATAATTTATTTGAATAATGTCATCTTGAGTTTTATATTTAAATAAATAAAAAATGAGTATTTTTTTAAGTAGCCTACTTTTGAAAGGATAAAAGTAAAAATAAAGTTGAATTAGATTAACCTTTTATTTATTTATATATATATATATATATATATTATTTTTTAACACAATACGTAGGTGGGAATTCGAACTTGAACTTTTTAATTAAAGATAAGTACTTGACCACTTGAGCGATGTTCGGTTCGATTATATATAACAATACTTATTTCTTGTAAGGTTAATATGGGAAGAGAAAGGGTGGCATGAGAAATTGGCAGGGGCAATTGGGTAATTTGGAGAAAATAACACGTGTGGTAATGGATTTAATTGGTTGAGGAAGGTTCTATTCTACGATTTGGCGTCTTGGATGGACTTTATTGGCTTTCACATTTATTCACAATTATCTTTTACGTGTTTTATGCCGCTTTTTGTCGAGACCAACTTTAACTGAGTAGTAATCGGTGTTTGTTTCTTGTCAAAAGGTCATAAATTCAAATCTTCATCCTCATTTATTGTACTTAAAAAATAAGATACTAAAAAAAACTATGATCTTACTTATTGTAAAACTGGTTCATAACGAGTTTAATGAGCTTACTCAGGACTCTCAAGATCCGAGCAAGAAATGACTAAACTTAACAATTAAGATGAGTCTTACTACTTAATCAGGCCAAGACTAGCTTTTTATCACTTATCGGGTGTCCACCAGTACTTTAGGATGTCACCCCGAGCATCGCCTCCAAACATCCATACATCCAAACATTATCAAGGCATGACGTCTCTTTCGTGTCAATGCCACCTCACAGCTTTTAACATATCGTCCTATACAACGACCCTATGGTGCAACCTTTTACCTACGGGACAAGACGTAATGTCAGCACATCCGTGTCAGCCAACATTGTCCTTGAGATTCCCATACCCAAAGGAAGACGCTCGAGACCTTAATTTTGCCACGCTCGTCCATGCCATGAAACACATATGTCCCATAGGGCACCTCAGTTAGACCATATAGCCTAGGGGAGTGAAGAGTTCAAACCATGTCTCTCCCTTACTCTGGCAAGCCTGTACGTGCCTCGCTAGCATAAAGTGCACATCCAAACTTCGGTTTACACGAAACTTTACGTGCTTGTACACTAATATGCATCTAACTCCAGAGTCGTTCGTCCAAACTCTCACTTGAACTCCGACTTTTGACGCAGTCATTGCTTCCAATCTTGTTTGCGCTTTTGCTAGGCTTTCTTACACACATCCTCATAGTGTGTTGGGTGATGCATTATCTTCCTTGGACGCATCGTAAGATTTCTCTCTTGGCCCTCAACATACTCGATGGGTGACACATTCATGTCGCCACCACTTGAACACTTGATGGCCATCACACAGCCATATTAGTGATAGGAAAAAATCATCTACTTCTACCGCAGGAATAAGTAGAAAATAACTGAGAAATTTAAAGAAAAAACTGCAAACCGGAGAAAAAACCACAGCCCACAAAGGAAAATCCACTATGTGAAAAATTATTACAATCACACATATTACACTCTTTCAAAGCAAATACCAATACCAAATACCAATACCGTTCAATTAACTAGAGCTGGTATACCAGCCTTAAAGTATTTCAATTGGGATGATTAAAACTCAAGCCCCTCAAGCCCATGAGCTCCTTTTATAGTAGTTGGAACACATCTCCTCCTTGTACTTTTCCGATGTGGGACTTCTAGTACATGGAGACCATCTTTGTATTCTTCCAATGTGGGACAACTTCAATTTCAATATTTTGTCAAAATCCAACAAGAGACTTGGTCATTACATGGTCCTTTTAAACAAAAAAAATGTTTCACGTAACACTTTGTTTATTGACTTCATTTCAGTTACATTTTTTAATGATTATTTTTTTCTAAAACCATTAAAGTTTTCAACCTGGGCATTACTCAACCAGTTAAGGAATTTATCTTAGACGTAAAGATCATGATTTCAAATCCTCATCTTACATGTACTAGAAAAAACCATTAAAATTATTTTGTTTACCATGATTCATGCGAGCAACGAAATGTGTGTTAAAAGTAACTAGTTCATATTTGTAGTTATATTTTAGATAATTTAGTTTACTACCAAGGTTATAGTAGTGGATAAGACAATACTAATTATCTTGAGGTTGAAGGTTTAATTTTTTATCATATATTTATTAAACTAAAAAAAATTATATAAAAAGAGAGAAAAAGGACAATGTCACGTTTGCCCTATTGCATACTTGAAAGTGAAATATTACCTACTACTCATAATTGAATTATGCACTCCACCTCAAGTATTTTTGCTTTATTTTCTTAGATTCATAAATAAAGGTTTGAGATTTGAATTTCTGGAACCAGTTCTATGTTTAGGTTTTGATTTTCTTCTTTTTAGTGTGTTGACCACTATAACTTGATGTAATAATTTTTTTTTTTTGCATACCAATCCGAGGATTCTTAAATTATAAAATACTGTTTAAATCTTATTTTAGTCCATAAATTTGTTTGTTTGTTTTCATTTATATCTTGGTCACCAAACCTTTAAAATTAAAATGTCTTACTTCAGGTATCAAACTTTTAATAAACAATCATTTTAGTCTTTTGAAGTTTCAAAATTACCTTCTCCAGTTTCCAAATTCTAAAAAATATAATTATTTTTTTATTGATATTATCTTGTCACCTTATGTACCTTCGTCCAATATTCACCTCAATCAATATCAAACACGGATTTATATCTATGTAAGTACATTAATACATATACTCAAAGCCACAATATCTATTTATTAGAAGTGAAATAATCATAAAGACCAAAAGAATTATGGTTTAAATTAATAAATAAAGTAGACTTTCATGGAATTTAAATTGGAAACAACAATAATTTACTTGGGGGAATTTAAAATATATAAGTAAATAGTCATCAATCATGATATTGAGGGGTTGTTTCTAGAATTAAATATAACGAACTTGGTGCATTTTCGATTATGGTATACGACTAAATCTACCATCACCATATTGATAATATTGCTTTCATTAAGTAAACGGTCAGATCATGGACTATATAAATTACTAATTCATTTCTCATTCTTTTGCGCTAAGCTCTTTTTAATTTAATTTAATTTAGATTTTTCTATTATTCAAATTTATTTTATTTGTTGTCGGAATAAGTCTTAAATCCTAATGCTACTGTCTACCGACGGAGTTGTATTTTATTTTGGCATAGTTTTAAAAAATAATTTCTATAAATATCTTAGACTTCCTTTTTCCTGCTCCAAATACTTAAATCAAGACTCATTTACTACTAATCTAGTTTAAACTAATGCACCATATCATTCCAAAAATATTAATATTAAATATGAAATATTATAAAATTTTATATACTTAGATTAAGCTTCGATTGATTAAGATTTACACTCATAATAAAAAAAATTTCCGAAAAAATAAACTTTTTGATCTATATTTATAATTAATTTATACTCATTTGATTCAAACATTACGAAGTAACATGGTAATTTACATTATGGTATTAATTATGCAAAATGGTCGATTATTTCAAGGTCAAAAACCAATTTAAAATGGAATACCCTGAAATTTACACTCCACATATTCCAATAACACATGGTCCCTCGATTCCAATTTAATATTTGATACGACTAGATATAAAAAAAAAGAATATATATTTGATACGACTAATCAGAATCAACAAACTATTAATTTAAAAAAATAAGCAAGAAGTTTCAGTTTTCTATTTGTGTATATTTTAATAGTTCTTTTGATACATTTGACCAAAATATTAATTGAATTAAAGATATGATTTAAATATTTATCTGCGACGGAATATCCATTTCTTGCTGAAAGGGAGAGGGAAAGGACTAATGAATTTCAGAGACGCGTCAGGGGTATTTTGGTAATATCGCCAAGGGTAGTCTCGGTAGAGCGAGCCAAAACTACGCAGACTGCCGGATTCATACCATTTTCGAAAATTATGTGAAGAGTAGGGATAATTCCGTAATTTGAGATTTAGCATTGACGGGAGAAAGGCATATAAGGCGGGGAAATGCTTCATTTCTGTTGTCCGAAGTCGACTAGCGAAACAGAGGAGCAAAAGCTTGAAGAAGACGAAGGACTAACAATTTTAAGAAACTCAAAGAAAAAAAAGAACTCCGATTTCTAGTTTTATTCGCTTGGGAAGTGGTGCTGAAGTTCTTTGGTCTTTTGGGTATCAATGGCGGATCATTCACTAGGTCCGGCCAGCTTCTGGACCCAAGCAAATGCTCTTCTCAGGAAGAACTTGACATATCAGGTCTTTCTAACATTTCTTAATCTCTGTTTCTGATATCGTTTTCTCTGTGAAGCCATAGAACTAGGATTCTGGGATCTGGATTTCATTACAATATCCTTTAATCTATGAAGTTGTTCTTTCTGTATATATACATATATTATTTTCTTGAATGTTGCAGTTTCAAAAATCTTAGCTAAAAAATGATTATTTCTTCCTGCTTGCTTCTTTCAAACTAGTGTAGCTCAATTCCTGAGATTGATAAGCTTCAATATTCATATGATGGGATTTAGTAAATCCGATTTACTGAAGTAACTCTTGTTTCTTTTCATGACATCTAATTGTGAAATTCCCCTTTTTTCCCTCCTCAGAAACGAAATATGAAAACGAATGTTCGGCTCATTTTGTTCCCGTTCGTCCTGTGTTTATTGCTTGTGCTTATTCAATCGTTAATCGACAATGAATTGGACAAGCCCAAATACAGATGTGGTTGTACTTGTATTGATACTAACGGAGATGGCCGCTGTGAGGAAGTCTGTGGAGTACAATTTTCAACTCTGGAACAAGCTTCCAGTTGCCCAATTCCAAGCCCACCTGAATGGCCTCCTTTGTTGCAAATGCCTGCTCCCGAGTTTCGTGCTGTTAGAACCAATTTTAATCCATTCACAGACTTACCAGACGAGTCGTGCAGGCGAACTGGGTCCTGTCCTGCCACTGTACTATTCACTGGAACTAACCAATCTCTTGGTGAAAGTATGCTCATCTATCTCTCTTTTGTGTATGCAGTTGAATTCGTTGATCTTTTTTATTTCTTCACGGATACTTAGATTTGGTCTCTTAGATTTGGTCTCTTTGCTTTGGTTAGTTCTGCTTGGAAGCATGTTCACAAATTCATTCAATCTGAATTCCAACAATGTTTCAGATAGTCTAGCTTTTAATGTGGTGGTAAGTGGTTAATCTTTTTCCTTCTCTTCCAAAAATATTTCATTTTGATCTTACTTCTTAGTCTGTGTATTCAGCATCTTATATCTTGTTTGCTCAACCTTTTCGGTTTTTTTAATGCCCAGGGCTCGAGCTCGATGACTGAAAATAACAATTTTCTGGAGCCAGCTTTTGCTTCAAATCTTCCTTTGTATAATGTGCAACTTCAGTGCACGGGGAACTCTTCTTTGACTGTTTCTGTTCCTGTATTATCAGCCGAAAAGCCTCAAGGTAAGCGCTGTTATTCATTATTTAAGATATATTTCTCAATTTTATTCTCATGGTTGGTTAGGTTGTAGGCAAAAATAGAAGTTAGAGAAGGCTGATGCAGAGATATTACATAATACTAATGATTAGACACACTCATCAACCCACACAATCGGTTATAATAAAAGTTCACTCACAGACATGTACAGACGTACAAAAGATGAAAAGAAGAAGAAAAAAGAGTCTATTGGAATAGTCCTATATATTCATTGTTCATTGTCTTTTCTTTTTTGAGTGTAGAAGTTAGATGTGTTCAAGGCTTACAATTGTGGCGCGACAGTTCTTCCGTGATCAATGATGAGCTATATAAAGGATTTCATAAAGGAAATTCAGAGGGGAAGATTAATGAAGTCCTTGCAGGTTGATTTACTTGTTACCTTTTGCCACATTGATATAGTAGCAATTTTTTTTTTCTTTTCGGTGTTATGTTAGAATTCACAGTTTTATTCTTTCTACAGGTTTTGATTTCTTAAACTCAAATGCCAATAACTTTAATGTGAGCATTTGGTACAATTCAAGTTTTAAAAATGACTCGGGAAATCTTCCTCCGGCATTACTGCGTGTGCCACGCTCAGTGAATCTGGTAGGATTTTATTCCCCTTCTGTATCTGTATCACCTTTTTGGGTCATTTTCTTATGGTTTTGGCTTAGAGATTAGAGCCTAGGATTTTATTTTTATGTCGCTAAATTGGGATCTTTATCATGAATTTTAACTGTCATATAGGCTGATATTTCTTGGCATTACACTTACATGATTTTCAGAAGTACTTGTCAGTTTCAATCTTCAATTCCTTTGAACAAACTTACTTGCATCCTTCATAAAAATTTCTGCTTCCGCAACATCCAGAGTCTCGTGGTACTAAATTTATTGCAAATGATTGGTAAACAATATACCGAATCTTAAGTCCGTAGAATATCAACAAAATGATTAAAGCTTCTTACAAAACTGTCCTTTAAAATTTCGTATCCTCTTATTCACCCTATCTCTCTCTCCGTCTTTCTTTTAATTGCACTAGAGGAGAAGGTATGATATATAACACCGATTCTTCTGATGGTTCCACAGGCAACCAATGCCTACCTTAAATTTTTGCAAGGACCAGGCACAGAAATTCCATTTGAGTTCGTTAAAGAAATGCCGAAGCAGGCGTCCAAACTCAAGCTCGATCTATCTTCTCTGCTTGGCACTCTTTTCTTTACTTGGGTTGTTCTGCAGCTTTTCCCTGTAAGATTCTGTTGATTCTGTCTTGTCTTTATCCAAAACTAAGAGATTATTTGAAATGCATGTCCTTAAGAGAATTGCTTGAACCACCACTCTTTAATACTAATGTTCTATAAATGTGTGAATTATCTATCTTAATGTTACTGTTATCTCTCTCAGTACTTTATACTGGCTATGCCTGTTAATCTAGGTTGTATTGACATCACTGGTTTACGAGAAACAACAGAAGCTGAGAATCATGATGAAAATGCACGGCCTTGGTGACGGACCGTATTGGTTGATCTCTTATGCATATTTCCTCACAATATCTGCCATCTACATGCTATGTTTTGTGATATTTGGCTCAGTTATAGGTATCGTCTTCTGCTCTTCTCCACTCTTTGGAGTATTGTTGCTGATTTTCTGTTTGCTTAATAATTTGTTATCTTTGCAGGGTTAAAATTTTTCACATTGAATGACTACAGCATCCAAGTTGTGTTTTACTTCCTCTATATAAACTTGCAAATTTCTTTGGCCTTTCTAACAGCAGCTTGGTTTACTAATGTCAAGACTGCTGCAGGTATACACTTTAATCCTATGATGGCAAAGACATATTTACTTTTCCCTTTTGATTCTATGAGGACAGTTTACTTACCTCTATTTTCTGTTCTGCAACAAATGTCGTACAGTTATTGCATACATATTTGTATTTGGAACGGGGCTCTTAGGCGGCTTCCTTTTCCAGTTTTTTCTTGAAGACCCATCATTTCCAAGTAAGCTGAAAATGAGTTCGTGAAAATGTAGTTGCATTTACAATGATTACTGGTGATTATCTTGTTAAAACGCTTTCTTCCTGTCTGCCAGTTCTATAAACTTAATATAACTCATTTTCTACCATGTAGATGGCTGGATTATAGTATTGGAGTTATACCCTGGCTTTGCTCTGTATCGTGGGTTATACGAGTTTGCACAGTATTCCTTCGATGGAAACTTTATGGGGACTGATGGAATGCGTTGGGGGAACTTGAGTGACGATTTTAACGGGATGCGAGAGGTCATGATTATCATGGTTGTGGAGTGGTTGTTGGTATTTTTGGTTGCATACTATGTAGATCAAATTTCATCCTCTGGTGGTGGGAAAAGTCCTTTATTTTTCTTGAGAAGGTTTCGGAAGAAAGCTGCCGCGTCTTTTAGGTTGCCAAGTTTGCGGAAGCAAGGATCCAAAGTCTTTGTCCAGATGGAACAACCTGATGTCATTCAGGAGGTAACTTCTTACTATTCTTGAATCATTTTCAGATTCCAGTTTGCTTCTGCTCTTGATTCGAACTCCGAGATTGGAGAAAATAACAGCAGTTCTTGGGCTTCAATTGATAAATTGATTCTGTTACAATCATACTGCCAGAGACTTAATGTTGATCTAGTTGCTCCAAGTGATTAATTGCTTACACGATTTGATTTGGACGAACAATTTTTTAAGGTAACATTGACAAAAGTTCTGTTTTATTTCCATAGAGGGAGAAGGTTGAACAGTTATTACTCGAGCCCGATGAGGGTCAGGCCATTGTGTGTGACAACCTAAAAAAAGTCTATCCGGGAAGAGATGGGAATCCTGAGAAGTTTGCTGTAAAAGGGTTATCTCTTGCTGTTCCTCGAGGGGAGTGCTTTGGCATGCTCGGTCCGAATGGTGCGGGCAAGACCTCATTTATCAGTATGGTAAGATTAAATCTTCAAGTGATCACAAAACACTTACTGTTTTATCTAGAATTTTCTAGTTCATATTTATTGTTCCATTTTACTATATTCATTAGCTTGGATTCATGTAGATGATTGGCCTCACAAAGCCTACTGCTGGCACCGCATTTGTCGAAGGTCTGGATATACGGAACGATATGGATATGATATATACCAGCATGGGAGTATGTCCACAGCACGAGTAAGCTTGAGGTCTCTTGCAGTCTTCATATTTTCATCTTGCGAGATTAAACCTTAAAAATGTTATTCTTTTGTTCAACTATGTAGCTTGCTGTGGGAACAACTCACCGGAAGAGAGCACCTGCTCTTTTATGGCAGACTGAAGAATCTACGAGGCTCCGCACTAACTGAAGTAAGGGACTACACTCTTATCTCAAGACGATCAACTGTAAAAGAATCTTGGTCACTCGTTTATGACTGTTCTTTACAGAAGTTGTGCGTTCATATTTTCCAACTCCATTTTATTGGCACAGGCAGTGGAAGAGTCTTTAAAAGGTGTCAACTTGTACCATGGAGGAGTTGCGGACAAACAAGCTGGGAAGTACAGTGGGGGAATGAAGAGGAGGCTTAGTGTTGCTATTTCACTAATTGGGGACCCCAAAGTAAGTTCCTGTTCTCTGATTTACTAATCTTCCAACAACTTTCTTGAGTTCATTTGTTAATATTAATACCAAATTCATTGCAACTTTTTCAAGGTTGTTTACATGGACGAGCCGAGCACTGGACTTGATCCAGCTTCAAGAAACAGTTTATGGAATGTTGTGAAACGTGCAAAGCGGGATCGAGCTATAATTCTTACCAGTATGAACTTAATTTATGTCTTACTAGTATTCAAATTGGAAAGCTGTAAAAAATTTGTGACTTCAATCTTCCTCTAAATACTGATATTGACCAAAAACCTCATTTTACTCTATTATCAGCACATTCCATGGAGGAGGCAGAGGTATTATGCGACCGATTAGGAATCTTTGTTGACGGTAGCTTGCAGTGCATAGGAAATCCTAAGGAGGTACTTGAATCATGTTCCAAAAAAGCTCCAACGCATCCTCAAACTAATTATCTGATCAGCTTTTGATTTTCTGACATGACTGATCTTGATATACACTTGAATTGTGTTTTACAGCTGAAAGGTAGATATGGAGGATCTTATGTATTCACAATGACTACCTCTGCGAATCACGACGTAGATGTCGAGAACATGGTGAAGCAGCTCTCTCCCGGTGCTAGCAAGATCTACCACATATCAGGAACTCAGAAATTCGAATTGCCGAAACACGAGGTCCAAATAGGGGATGTGTTCCAAGCAGTGGAAAATGCAAAGAGTAGGTTCACAGTCTTTGCTTGGGGTCTGGCTGATACAACATTAGAGGATGTGTTTATTAAGGTTGCTCGAGGAGCACAGGCGTTCAATGTTCTTTCATGATTCTCCCTTCATCAGATCTCCCATTTTTATACCACTCTCATATTTGTATTTTATCTATATGGTTGAATTTATATGTATAGTTGATTATGTGAGTACAAATTACATTAATTATTATTTCTACGCCTGTTGGATAAACAGCATTTTTACAATTTTTTTTGTAAATTTTAGAAATATGTTGGTCAGATAGAATGGATGTTATAAAGTATCAGTTTAGTCTTCTTGATGAATCCCTTTTCTCATCTTAGATCCAAGACATATACACTATTTAGAGGATTGATTTATAATAAATGTGATCTAAAAAAATGCATTTGTGTATATGTTCATAGTCGAACTAACAACAAAATTAAGAACTATTGGAACACCCGAATGAAGCGTCGCCACGGAGCCGGTTTGCCCTTTAAATCCAACAGGAAGCGACGGCGTTTCATCTCAACCATCGCCGCCACCACCACTTTCACACCGTCGCCTCCTCTGCGCTTCAATTATCTTCAGCAATTAATAATTCTCAGAAGAATTTCTGCAATGGGTCTTCATTTTACGCCACACCCACCAGCCAATTAAAGTTTTTTTTTTCTTTTCCTGAAAATAAGGGCGGCGGTTTTGCTCTGCCTCTCTCCCCAGTTCTGGACGCGACGACTACCGCTGTCACTTGAGCAACGGGACGGCGGTGGCGAGGTTGGCCGGAAAAGGTGAGGAGGAGAAGAAGAGGAAAGAAGACGAGAAGTCTAATCACAATTAACATCCATTTATAAATGAATCAAGCTCAAAAATTTCCATGCCAAATTTATAAATCTACAAAACTGGAAGCATGGAAGTAGGAGAAAGGGTGGTAGGTTCAATGAGAATTGTAAGCAGCTACTTGTTCAGGATCATACACAATGCCATGTCTCTGTGAAGCTGATCTCAAAGAGAGGGATCTCATGGAAGCCAATGGCTGCACGTTGGGGGGCACCAGAATTTCTTCAGAGTGACCGGATATGCAGAGGGCACCGGAGTCATCTTGTTCCCAGTAAACTTCTACCATAATCCCCGTTGGATTCTCTGCAGTCTCTGTCCCTGGAATTCCCACAAATCTAGATCCTACTGGTATCTGTAATGTCATAGAATCATCAAATGATTTGCCTAAAAGGCAAAAATATTGATAAAACCATAGTTCCACTTTGGTAGAGGCAGATGCAAAGCTTATTGGGTTTACCTTAACAATGTGGCCAGATGTAGTTAGAGTTAGAGACACCATAGTTCCATCAGCTGCAGCACTTTCCAGCTCTGCCTGTTTTGCAATGTTCAAGAAAACTTCTTCAAGGGTTGTAAGACTGAGTTGGATATCAGATATTCCAAGCTCTCCCTTTCTCTCCTCAAGTTCACCAAAGAATCTCTGCTCCAACATCGTAAATTGTAAGAATGTGATTTTAACGGGGTGCCAAAATTAATTCATGACATCCTCTCTAGTCTTAACTAATTAAATAAAGTTCGAGAGAGTAGAAGTCAGGATGGTTACCGTCAGAAGCTTTTCTCTGTCATGAGGAATGATGTATGTTAGAAAAGATTTGTGCTCTTCCTTGGGTAGAATATCCAAGCGCTATCATTATAGCATGATTTCAGTTAAAATTAGAACATTTATATAATATAGGGAAATTTAAGATCAGTTTAGTTTTCTGAACATACAGATTTGAAGAACTGCTTAATTTCTTCATGGCCAGTCGATTTGGTATTGGCAAAACTAACATTGGCGACAAAGCCAGCACCAAATCTCGACTTCAACCTGATTGAGGTTCCAATGCAACGGAGCCTTCCCTTCGCCATGATTCCGATGCAGTCACTTAAGATATCAGCTTCTTCCATAGAATGAGTTGTTAAAAGAACTGCGCGCCCTCTCTTTGCACCCTCGATGATATCCCATACGTGCCTCGTTGTTATTGGATCCATTCCAGTTGTCTGCATTTAAGTTTAGAAAGATTTTGAGTTTGTGTGAACATCAAACTCATCTCCAAGGGTTATACTTAAATTAGCATACCGGTTCATCTAAGATGACCAACTTCGGATCACCGATAAGAGCTATGGCAACACTTAATCGACGTTTCATTCCCCCACTGTAACTCCCAGCTCTCATCTTTGAAGCCTGAGTGAGTCTTACTTCTTCCAATGACTTCTCTGCGATCTATTTGATTAAATGCACATCTGTAGGTGAGAATACTGAAAACATATAACAATCTCTGAATTTATGAATGTAGTAAAGTGTAATTGGTCTGACTTCGATATAACAGAACTTGTTTAGAGAATTACATACAGATTTTATGGAAGATGGTGGGAGGCCTTTTATTGTAGCAAAAAGATGGAGGTGTTCTTTCCCAGACAAGACTTCCCACAGGATGTCAAACTGTGACATACACAAAATCCAAACAAACACATAGTTTTTCAGAGAGGATCTTTAGAAAAACATTGATAAAATTTTCAAGATAAATCACCTGGGGACAAACACCAACAATTCTACGAATGTTTGCCATGCCAACAGAGTCACAAACAGAATATCCGTATATTGATGCTGTCAAGTGATATATGGCTCAATTAGTAATTCCCTTCAATCCAGTGATATTATGTCCATCAAATAGAATTTGATTGAGATCACATTACCGTCTCCACCAGTCACTGGTGTAATTCCAGTCAAACAACTGATTGCTGTGGTTTTCCCAGCACCATTTGGTCCAAGGAGACAAAATAGTTGATCCTTTGCAAAGTTCACCCATAAGCCCTGAAACTCATTTAAGCGTTATATTATTGCACCATTGATATGCTGATGACAAAATAGTTGAAGCAGGGCATTTATAAGTTACAAATTATTCATTGATACTATAACCACATCGCATAAGTCATGTGGCAGTCAAAATTTCAAACCATAAACCAAAAGAGCATAACTGCATTTTGCACAAAATTATAAGATCATTTGATATGTCCAGAAAGTTATGCTTCATGTTCAGTTTGCCAACGTCAACCAAAAAATTGAAAGAGTTTTTTTACCCTGACAGCATAATAAGGTGGAGTTTTCTTGCATTTACAGCAGAAACCACAGTTGGTCTTCCAAGCTCCAGGATAGGTCTTTGCAAGGCCACATATTTGAACCGCGACATTTGAATCCATTATTCCATCTGAAAGTTGTTGTTTCACCGTGTTTTCCTCTTCACGGACATCTTCATCATCTGGAGTAATAGGCTCCAGTACTGGAAGTGTGCCCAAGCAACTGCAGATGCCACCCTCTATCGAAAAAGGGAAAAACAGAAATTGCTAGTTAAAATTGAATTGAACTCCAGGGGAAAGCCATGAGTAGAAAACATGTAGTTTCCAAATTTTAATACCTTCAATTTACTTCCTCCTTTCCCTGTCCAATATCCTGGCCTTAAAAAGTAAAAGGCCGATTTTCTCACACCAGCTGCATTTGGTATAATGTTGTCAAGGTAGATGGCCAAGAAAAACCATAAGAAGAATGTCCCCATAAGCCATATATAAATATCATTCTGTCAGAACCAGAAATCCAAAAAAAAAGGTCAAAGTTGAGGTCTTGTTATGACTAGTGCCGGGCCTATAGCCTATTAATTTGGCATTAAATTGATAACATACTAAAGTTATGACACATTCAGTATCATTTGGAGCACACTCCATCCGTCTACTCCAGCTGATTCCTTGGCCTGCTGGGCTGGAAGTTGCATCGGAGAGCAGAGAAAGAGCTTTAGCTAGAAGATTAGGTGGGAAAAAGGACCAGACGATTTGAAAGAACTTTGAAAAGTCATATGAATAAGGAAATCCAAATGCAGTGATAAGCTGTATGGAAAAATGCGATTTAGTTATTGTGAAGTTATTTACTGTTTACATAGAGTTTGAGAAAAGTGCATCATTACCTGAGTGAGAAATCCAACGATAAAGATGGAGAAGCCCACAGTAGTGGATGAAGACGACTTGCTTATAAAGGCTGATAACAGAAAATCAAATCCAACCTAACATAAAAATCATTTGAAGGGAGTAAGATTAGAAAAAAGAAGAAAAAAATTAAGGAAAAAGGACCACTGCAGGAAACCATCATACCATATTGAGTTGGAAGAGAAAGAAGACGAGAAACACAACTGCAAAATTGTTTTTAGAGAAAAAATCAAACTGAAACATTATTCCAAATAGAACCGTGAAAAGAGATGCAATAAGTGTGGTAATTCCTTCCCATGTGAGCCATGACAGCCAATATGCAGTATCATACAGACCCATCATCGTCATTGCCTGCATAGAAATTGAGGGGGAAAGGTTTTGTTAGAGACTAAGAGAAAGTTAATGATACAGAAAATGATAATTCTGGTATGGTTAATTATTCCAGAACATAGACCTGACGAAGTTTGAGCTCTTTTTCTGTGATCAAGGAACTAATTTGAAGAACAAAACCAAACATGGCAATGGCTAGGAAAAATGTTGACCCAACAGTATTCACTGCAGAAAAGTTGTCCACTGGAGGGTGTGCAAATTCCATGAAGTTGATAATCCAGCTAAAGTTGGGAACTGAATGGCACAAAAAAATACAACATTGCGGGGAGAAATGGGAGTAAGATTATTATTTCTAAGAAGTGAAATGAATTTTGTAACTCAAGCACTGAACTAAGCTTATTACCCCCAATCAAAGATCGAGCAATTTCACGCTCTGCAGCAATCTGAAGTGGAATCTGAAATTTAAAGGTGGGGTCTTCATAGTGCCCTCTCTCTGCCACAGCAGTTGAGTTAGTCTGTATACCGTAACTAATCACAGTCCCATTTCTTTGTGTGAAATGCAAGGCGCCAGGGCAAGTCATGGGATTGTTAAAAAGCCATTCATCTACTTCAGCAGGTGTACCAAATGATCGAACCTGTCATTTGGCCATGTATAAAAAGTCTATCTAAATGTAAGGATTCCCATTCTCATTTCTTGAGAACAAAAAGTACAGAACATCTGAATATTTGAAGAAAGAAAAACAATTATCTAAATCCTTTTGACAATTTCACTATCTTCCAACTCCCAAATGACACTGAATTGTAGTATGCAATTCAGATTCCTTTTTCTTTTTCTTTTTTTAAAAAAAAAAAACATAAAACACCATTTTATCCAAACCCAAGAAGAAACACCATTTTATCTTTAATACTTATAATTCCAAACCCAAGAAGAAAGCAGGGCATGATGAGATTAATAGTAAATATTTTTACGTTAAATATAATGTTTATAATCAGGGTACTATATTTCTTCTGGAAAATCCCAATCTCCACTAATCCTACAAAGAAGACTCGCAATTAGGAATTCAAAGGAGCATTGTAAGAAGTCGAATTTTGAAGACGCACCTTATTTGGAGGAATGGGTCGGCCGGGATTATTGGCCATTATAGCTCCGACAATGTCACGAACCTTGGCACTTGAACTGCCGCTATACACAAAGTCGTAACAAGGAAGCTTTACGTAGTACTTGTCCTCGCAAGGCGGGATGGGAGGGTTAGCCTGGAGTTCAGGATGAACATCGCTCATGGCAGTGGAGGAGCTGAAGCGAGCCTCCATGGCTTTCTGAATACAGAATATGAGGAATATGAAAAAGAGAGAGGAAAATAGCTGTAGAAAAGTAGCCCACTTGCTCCGCCATGAAAGCAAGAGATTCTTCTTAAACAGCGCCTGAAATTGCTGGAGTAGAAGCGGAAACCCGCTTCTTAATTCCATGATTTCCAGATCTTAGTGTAGCTCTTCGCTCTGTTTTCTCTGCTTCTTTGGATCTGTGAATTATGGAATATCAAAATCAAGGAAGCAGCTGAAATTCAGTTGTATCTTAAGATGCCTCGCTTTCACTTCCAAGTTTCATTACAAATACAAACCGTAGAGGATATATAGGAGGAGTTGGGTTCGAAAATTGGTGCTCAGATTCACTGGATTTACGAAATGTGCCATTTTTTTTTTTTTTTTTTTTTTTCCGAGGTCAAAACGTTGATGTGCAATGTTTTCCTTTATTTTCAGATTTTGACCACTCGAAAAAAATGGGAGTTTTTAGGCATATTTTTTCAGCTTGACACATGAATGACCACTATATTTTAAATGCTGCTGAGTGACGGGGAAAAGGCATATATGGCGGGGAAATGCTCCATTTCTGTTGTCCGAACTCCGAAGTCGACTAGCGAAACAGAGGAGCCAAGCTTGAAGAAGAGGAAGTACTAACAATTTTAAGAAGCTCGAAAGGAAAAGAAAAAAAAGCTCCGATTTGTAGTTTTATTCGTTTGGAAAGTGGTGCTGAAGCTCTTTGGTCTTTTGGGTATCAATGGCGGATCATCCGCTAGGTCAGGCCACCTTCTGGACCCAAGCCGATACTCTTCTCAGAAAGAACTTGACATATCAGGTCTTTCTAATATTTATTAATTTCTGTTTCTGATATCTTTTTCTTTCTGAAGCCACGGAACTAGGATTCTGGGGTTTCATTATAACGTCCTTTAATCTCTGAATTTGTTCTTCGCGCGTGTATATATATATCTCCAAATTAATTGACAATAATGTAGGATCTTAGTGATTCGTTTCGACCCCAATCTTGGTTGAATCTTATTTTACTGTTTTGTTTGGCTATACGATATCAATATTCATATGAGAGAACTAACCCATATATATTTTAAATCTCTTTATGTCTCTTGATCTTCTCGACGGAAAATATATATTTTTTTTTGTTTTCTTGAATATTGCAATATTCATATGATGGGATTTACCGAAGTAACTGTTATTTCTTTGCATGACATCTAACTGTGAAATCCACCCTTTTTCCCTCCTCAGAAACGAAATATGATGACGAATGTTCGGCTAATTTTGTTCCCACTCGTCCTGTGTATCATGCTTGTGCTTATGCAATCGATAATCGACAGTGAATTGGACAAGCCCAAATACGGATGTGGTTGTACTTGTATTGATACTAATGGAGATGGCCGCTGTGAGGAAGTCTGTGGAGTACAATTTTCAACTCTGGAACAAGCTTCCAGTTGCCCAATTCCAAGCCCACCTGAATGGCCTCCTTTGTTGCAAATGCCTGCTCACGAGTTTCGTGCTGTTAGAACCGATTTTAATCCATTCACAGACTTACCAGACGAGTCGTGTAGGCGAACTGGGTCCTGTCCCGCCACTGTACTAGTCACTGGAACTAACAAATCTCTTGGAGAAAGTATGCTCATCTATCTCTCTTCTGTGCTTGCAGTTGAATTCGTCCATCTTCTTTATTTCTTCACGGATACTTAAATTTGGTCTCTTTGTTTTTGTCAGTTGTGCTTGGAAGCATGTTCACAAATTCATTCAATCTGAATTCCAAAAATATTTCAGATAGTCTAGCTTCTAATGTGCTGGTAAGTGGTTAATCTTTTTCCTTCTCTTCCTACAGTATTTCATTTTGATCTTACTTCTTAGTCTGTGTGCTCAGCATCTTCTATCTTGAACTGCTCAACCTTTTCGGGTTTTTTAATTCCCAGGGCTCGAGGTCGATGACTGAAAATGACAATTTTCTGGAGCCAGCTTTTGCTTCAAATCTTCCTTTGTACAATGTGCAACTTAAGTGCACGAGAAACTCTTCTTTGACTGTTTTTGTTCCTGTATTATGAGCCGAAAAGCCTCAAGGTAAGCGCTTTTTCTCGTTGTTTTAGATATATTTTTCAACTTTCTTCTCATGGCTTGGTTACGTTGTAGGCAAAAACAGAAGTTTAGAAGGCTGAGTTCGAGCTAGTATAAACTACTCATGATTGGACAATGGGTTATAATAAAAGTTCACTCACAGACATGTACAGACGTACAAAACATGAAAAGAAGAAGAAAAAAGAGTGTACTATTGGAATAGTCCTATGTATTTCATTGGTCTTTGTTTCTTATTTTTTGAGTGTAGAAGTTAGATGTGTTCAAGGCTTACAATTGTGGCGCGACAGTTCCTCCGTGATCAATGATGAGCTATATAAGGGATTTCATAAAGGAAATTCAGAGGGGAAGGTTAATGAAGTCCTTGCAGGTGGATTTACTTGTTATGTTTTTCCACATTGATATAGTAGCTTTCGTTTTTTAATTTATTTTGGGTGTTATGTTAGAGTTCACAGTTTCGTTCTTTTTATAGGTTTTGATTTCTTAAACTCAAACGCCAATAACTTCAATGTGAGCATTTGGTACAATTCAAGTTTTAAAAATGACTCGGGAAATCTTTTTCCGGCATTACTGCGTGTTCCACGCTCAGTGAATCTGGTAGGCTAGTCTACAATTCCACTTCTGTATCTGTATCACCTTTATTTTTAATGGTTTTGGCTTAGAGATTAGAGACTAGGATTTTATTTTTATGTCGCTAAATTGGGGATCTTTATCATGATTTTTTAACTGTCATGTAGGCTGATAATTCTTGGCATTACACTTACCCACATGAGTTTCAGAAGTACTTCTCGGTTTCTAGTCTCCTATCTTGATCTTCAATTCTTTTGAACAATCTTGCATCCTTCATAAAAATTTCTGCTTCCACAACAGCTAGAGTCTGGTGGTACTAAATTTATTGCAAATGATTGGTAAACAATATCCTGAATCTTAAGTTTGTAGAATATCCACACAATGATTAAAGCTTCTTACAAAACTGTCCTTTGCAATTTCATATCCTCTTATTCACCCTATCTCTCTCTTCCTCTCTTTTAATTGCACTAGAGGAGAAGGTATGATATATAACACCGATTCTTGATGGTTCCACAGGCAACCAATGCCTACCTTAAATTTTTGCAAGGACAAGGCACTGAAATTCCTTTTGAGTTCGTCAAAGAAATGCCGAAGCAGGCATCCAAACTCGAGCTCGATTTATCTTCTTTGCTTGGCACTCTTTTCTTTACTTGGGTCGTTCTGCAGCTTTTCCCTGTAAGATTCTGTGGATTCTGTCTCGTCTTTATCCAAAACCAAGAGATGATTTGAAATGCATGTCCTTAAGAGAATTTCTTGAACCACCACCCTTTAATCTGAATGTTCTATAAATGTGTGAATTGTCTTTCTTAATGTTGCTGTTATCTCTTTCAGTATTTTATGATACTATGCCTGTTAATCTAGGTCGTGTTGACATCGCTGGTTTACGAGAAACAGCAAAAGCTGATAATCATGATGAAAATGCACGGCCTTGGTGATGGGCCGTATTGGTTGATCTCTTATGCATATTTCCTCACAATTTCTGCCATTTACATGCTATGTTTTGTGATATTTGGCTCAGTTATAGGTAACATCTTCTGATCTTCTCTACTCTTTAGACTATTATTGTTGCTGGTTTGCTGTTTGCTTAATAATTTGATATCTTTGCAGGGTTAAAATTTTTCACATTGAATGACTACAGCATCCAAGTTGTGTTTTACTTCCTCTATATAAACTTGCAAATTTCTTTGGCCTTTCTAACAGCAGCTTGGTTTACTAATGTCAGGACTGCTGCAGGTATACACTTTAATCCTATGATGGCAAAGACATATTTACTTGTCCCTTTTGATTCTATGAGGACAGTTTACTTACCTCAGATAATGCATATTTTGATAAGATATTATTGTGTATTGTATCTATTGTGTTTATTATGTTCCCTTCTTTTTTTTATTTCCTTATTAGTTTAGGCAAACATTGAAGTATTTTGTATATATGTATCAATGGAATAAATGAAAAAACTGAGGAAAATTACTCCATTTTATCATATTTACTTGTCCCTTTTGATTCTACGAGGACAGTTTACTTACCCCTATTTTCTGTTCTGCAACAAATGTCATACAGTTATAGCATACATATTTGTATTTGGAACGGGGCTCTTAGGTGGCTTCCTTTTCCAGTTTTTTCTTGAAGACCCATCATTTCCAAGTAAGCTGAAAAGGAGTTCGCCAAATGTAGCGGTATTTGCTATGATTATTGGCCGGCATATTGATTATCTTGTTAAAATGCTTGCTTCCTGTCTGCCAGTTCTATAAACTTAATATGAACTAATTTTCTACAATTTAGATGGCTGGATTATAGCCATGGAGTTATACCCTGGCTTTGCTCTGTTTCGTGGATTATACGAGTTTGCACAGTATTCCTTCGATGGAAACTTTATGGGGACTGATGGAATGCGTTGGGGGAACTTGAGTGACGATTTTAACGGGATGCGAGAGGTCATGATTATCATGGTTGTGGAGTGGTTGTTGGTATTTTTGGTTGCATACTATGTAGATCAAATTTCATCCTCTGGTGGTGGGAAAAGTCATCTATTTTTCTTGAGAAGGTTTCGGAAGAAAGCTGCCTCATCTTTTTGGTTGCCAAGTTTGCGGAAGCAAGGATCCAAAGTCCTTGTTCAGATGGAACAACCTGATGTCATTCAAGAGGTAACTTCTTTCCATTCTTGAGTCATAATTAGATTTCAGTCTGCTTCTGCTCTTGATTCAAACTCCGAGATTGGAGAAAATAACGGATTCTTGGGCTTCAGTTGATAAATTAATTCTGTTACAATCATACTGCCAGAGATTTACATATTGACTAGTTGTTCCTAGTGATTAATTGCTTAAATTTTATACATGATTCGAACAATTTTTGAAGGTAACATTGACAACAATTCTGTTTTATTTCCATAGAGGGAGAAGGTTGAACAGTAATTAGTCAAACCCGATGAGGGTCAGGCCATTGTGTGTGACAACCTAAAAAAAGTCTATCCGGGAAGAGATGGGAATCCTGAGAAGTTTGCTGTAAAAGGGTTATCTCTTGCTGTTCCTCGAGGGGAGTGCTTTGGCATGCTCGGTCCGAATGGTGCGGGCAAGACCTCATTTATCAGTATGGTAAGATTAAATCTTCAAGTGATCACAAAACACTTACTGTTTTATCTAGAATTTTCTAGTTCATATTTATTGTTCCATTTTACTATATTCATTAGCTTGGATTCATGTAGATGATTGGCCTCACAAAGGCTACTGCTGGCACGGCATTTGTCGAAGGTCTGGATATACGGAACGATATGGATATGATATATACCAGCATGGGAGTATGTCCACAGCACGAGTAAGCTTGAAGTCTCTTGCAGTCTGGATATCGTCTTGCGAGACTAAACCATAAAAATGTTATTCTTTTGTTCAACTATGTAGCTTGCCGTGGGAACAACTCACCGGAAGAGAGCACCTGCTCTTTTATGGCAGACTGAAGAATCTACGAGGCTCTGCGCTAACTGAAGTAAGGGACTACACTCTTATCTTGAAAAGATCAACCGTAAAAGGGTCTTGGTCACTCGTTTATGATTGTTATTTTTAAAAGTTGTGAGTTCATATTTTCCAACTCCATTTTATTGGCACAGGCAGTGGAAGAGTCTTTAAAAGGTGTCAACTTGTACCATGGAGGAGTTGCAGACAAAAAAGCCGGGAAGTACAGTGGGGGAATGAAGAGGAGGCTTAGTGTTGCTATTTCACTAATTGGGGACCCAAAAGTAAGTTCCTGTTGTGTGATTTACTAATCTGATGAGAACATTTTGAGTTCATTTGTTAATCTTAATACCTTCCATTGCAACTTTATCAAGGTCGTTTACATGGACGAGCCGAGCACTGGACTTGATCCAGCTTCGAGAAACAGTTTATGGAATGTTGTGAAACGCGCAAAGCAGGATCGAGCTATAATTCTTACCAGTATGAACTCAATTTATCTTTTACTAGTCTTCAAACTGGAAAGCTTCCAAAAACTTGTGACTTCAATCTTCCTTTAGATACTGATATTGACCACCCTCATTTTCCTGTATCATCAGCACATTCCATGGAAGAGGCAGAGGTGTTATGCGACCGATTAGGAATCTTTGTTGACGGTAGCTTGCAATGCATAGGAAATCCAAAGGAGGTACTTGAATTATGTCCCAAAAAAGCTCCAACACATCCTCAACCCAATTATCTGATCAGCTTTTGATTTTGTGACATGAGTCTTGATTGAATTGTGTTTTACAGCTGAAAGGTAGATATGGAGGATCTTATGTGTTCACAATGACTACCTCTGCAAATCACGACGGAGATGTGGAGAACATGGTGAAGCATCTCTCTCCCGGTGCTAGCAAAATCTACCACATATCGGGAACTCAGAAATTCGAATTGCCGAAACACGAGGTCCGAATAGGGGACGTGTTCCAAGCAGTGGAAAATGCAAAGAGTAGGTTCACAGTCTTTGCTTGGGGTCTGGCTGACACAACATTAGAGGATGTGTTTATTAAAGTTGCTCGAGGAGCACAAGCGTTCAATGTACTTTCATGATTCTCCTCCATCAGGTCTCCCATTCATTCCATTCTCATGCTCATGTTTGTCTTTTATGTATATGTTTGTAATATGTTAGTTTCTGTATAGTTCATATGATTCTACAGCATTTGTACTTTTTTCCTTTTTTAATTTTAGAAATATATTGGTCAGATAGCAGGAGGTTAATAAAGTAGCAGTTTGGTCTTCTTCATGAATCCTTTTTCTCATATTAGATCCAAGAGTGTTCACTCATATACACTATTTTTAGATTATCAACCACTCAAGGAAGGATTGATTATAATAAATATGTGATCTAAAAAAATGCATTTTTATATATTTGCTGCTTTCGTGCTGGATGTTGCATTTTAATTTGCTGCTACTTTTCTCATTCAAAACATACATGATCATAATGCACACCGTTTGATCTCGAAAATGACCAATTTTGTGAAGCTTGAACTTAGGTGGCTGACTTACGAAGGAACCTGCGTAGAGAAAGTAAATAGCTATTGCTCTAAAGATAATAGTTTTGCAGAAAGGTGAGGTGATCGACTCTATTTATAGGCATTGAGCTTCCAACAACGGCTGACGAGTGGTTACAACTGTCTCGTAAATCACGTCGTATTATCGGAAAGATGGTTGAGTGTTTTTGTGATATAGCTATCCTTATTGATCGAGCTATATCTTTTTGGCTGAGGTACTTCGTGGTCAAGCTTTAAGGAGGTATTTCAGAGTCGAGGTACCTCTTATTGCTGAGGTGAACTTTATGACCGAACTAGCTCTTATGGTTGAGGTGAGCTTTATGGTCGAACTAACTCTTATTGGTCCACGTGTCACGTCGTTTTTCATCCTCTAATTGACACTTAATTGAAATTATCATTCTATAAAATTATGCAATATACCCCACATTATCTTCGAAAAGATATTAAAAAGGACGACTACTATCATTCCTAAATTAGTGGACCCACTTTTTTAAAAAGAACAAGATCACGCTTAATTTAAACATAATCACAAGTCGATCATGACAGTACACTCATGTGTGAACCTTAGTAAACACACAATATTAGAAAAATTATTATTCCCATTCCACAATGTAATTTCGATTTCTTCCCGATCCTCATTTTAAATCAAGAGTAAACACATGAGTTAAAATCCAGCCTTCCTAATCTTTTTTTTTTAATTCTTAAATTATCATATCAAAAATTTCTTTTAATAAATATCATATTTAAATTTATGAAATATTGAAACAATGAAAGAAATATTCCTATCTTTTTTTAGTACAACGTGTGAGTTTGGTTTGAGATATATATCAATTACCATTGAACTATGCTCGCTTTGACAAAAATATTTCTATCTTTTAAGAAATTATCTAATATATAACTCAAACTTTTAAGTCTAGAGTTTAATAAAGACACGTGGAAATTCAAGTTTAAGACGTTTCGTTTTTTATTATAGAATACATGTATTAATCGGTTGATGCATGTTAAAATTGGCCAACAATAGCTTGTTGATATATAGCAAAAACAGCATATATGGTAAGTATTTTATCTTTTGTGGGACATATATGGTTAATGCAATTGTAAAAAAGTAAAACAATAAAAGGATGCGAAAGAATAGGTCAAATTTCAACTAAAAATCCAATCTTTTTAAGGGGGAAAAAAACAACTCTAATACGATTTTGTTTCGATTTTGTTTCTATCATTGTCTACAAAATAGTTAACAGAATCAAAAAACCCCAACAAACTTATCTCTCTCTCTGCTCTCTCTCCATTATCTTCATCTCTCTATACAAATAAATATGCTGAGGGTTTTCACATTCAAAAACAAGCAAAAACACCTGCAATTACTTGAACCAGTGGGGCAAAAGAATGGCGAAACCTGTCCCATTGATCTTTATTCTATCACTTTTTGCAGGCATTTTGTTTGCTAATGGATCTGATCAAATCGGAACTTACGAGTTGAAGAAAGGAGATTTCTCTATTAAATTCACCAATTATGGTGCAACCATTCTCTCAGTTATTCTCCCTGACAAACATGGTACGTTGAATTGATTCTATACCATTTGCATCCAACGCATTAATCAATCATCATCATCATCATATATATATATATATATATATATATATATGTAATTGGTAATTTGATTTCTCGATCTGTTTCAGGAAAGTTGGATGATGTTGTTCTTTCATTTGACAACATTGACGATTTTCGAGTGAGATAATTCTGTTCTTCTTCTTCTATAAAAGATCAGGAAATTTTAAAACCAGGGTGTGCATTGAATTGAATTGATTTATTTGCAGAATGATACGACATACTTTGGGAACATTGTTGGACGTGTGGCGAACAGAATCGGAGGAGCTCAGTTTGAACTCAATGGCGTCGTCTATAAACTCGTTGCCAATGATGGGAAAAACTTGCTCCATGGTAATTAATCAATCCTTTTAACTAATTAGCTAGTCTCTCCCTGTATTCTCAACCAAATTCGTGTTGTGTGTTGTGATTCATGAATCAATCAGGTGGGAAGATAGGATTCGGAGATGTGATCTGGAAAGTGGAGAGCCATGTGCAGGACAGCCACATTACATTCACGTACGACAGTTTCGATGGCGAACAAGGTTTGTAAATTAACTTTAGGTTGGTTTAGAGGAAACGATCGGGATTTGATTTGGAAATGAACACGAAGAACAGGGTTTCCGGGCGATGTGTCGGTGTCCGTAACGTACCTGTTCATCGAGACAAACAAATTGGGGGTAAAAATGGCGGCGAAAGCCCTAAACAAAGCGACCCCAATAAACATCGCGCAGCACGCTTACTGGAACCTGGACGGGCACGCGAGCGGCGACATTCTGTCCCACAAGATCCAGCTGCTTGCGTCGAAGATCACTCCGGTGGACGGGGAGCTGATCCCGACCGGAGAGATAACGGCGGTGGCCGGAACGCCGTACGACTTCCTGAGCCTGAGGGAGATCGGGAGCGAGATAAAGGAGCTGCCGAGCGGGTACGACATAAACTACGTGGTGGACGAGGCGGAGACGCAGCACCTGAAGAAGGTGGCGGACGTGCGGGGAAAGGCTTCGGGGCGGCGGATGGAGCTGTGGAGCAACCAGCCGGGGGTTCAGTTCTACACGTCGAACATGCTGCACGACGTGAAGGGGAAGGGCGGGGCGGTGTACGGCAAGTACGCGGGGCTGTGCTTGGAGACGCAGGGGTTTCCGGATTCTGTGAACCATCCGAATTTTCCTTCGCAGATTGTGAATCCTGGGGAGACGTACCATCATGTCATGCTTTATAGGTTCACTATTCATTCCGGTTGATTTGGATTTGGGCCCATACCCATGATTCATGATGTTGTTGCCGTTCCTTTTTAATGTTCGTGTGATTGGATAATATTATTCTGTTTTTGTTCTTTTAAATCTTTCTATTTGGGATTACTTTCTTTGAGAAAATTCTCAAAATTTGAATGAGATCATTCAGATGTGATGAAAATCTAACCAAAGTTTAATTTTATTTAATTTTTCAACCATATTTAGTTTAATTTTAAAAGTTTTCCAATTGATGGAGATCTAATCCTAATATGATGAGGGAGGAAGAAACAGAACTTTTGCAATACTTTGAATGAAAATTTAAAAAAAAAAAAAAAAAAAAACAGATTGTGTATTTCAAGATTGCCTTGTAATGCTATTATAGGGGAAGACCACCCTCGAGCCTTGTGGCCTAAGCGAACTATCCATGACAGAGTTGGAAATAGGAAAAGAGATTGTGAGAAGTGAAAAAAGCACTTTTCATCCTATTTGCTATTTGAATTTGTAACTCTTTAATTGGCAACATTTTTTAACTTTAGAACTCTTTTAAATTCATCCCTACAGATCTTTATAGCTTATGTTATTTTTGAGATCTCAAAAAATGTTTAGTACAAGTAGAGATTGAGGAATTAAACTCAAAATTACCGATAAAACATCTATTTTGTCTCCATTTCACTTTGTATTGATTGTAAAATTTTATCAGATCTTCATTGATTAATTCTGATATACAGTTAACTCTTTTATATTGACTGAGGTAAAAAGAAGATTCCCTACTGTGACAAGCATGTACGTTCAGATACAGAGAATTAAACTCACAACAGCCCTCGGTAATAGTTAACTAATCTACTAAACTTCTGTTATTTGCAACTAATCAGATGGACTTCGTCTTGTAATGGGCTGCCTTAACAGACATGTTGAAATCAGTGTTATCTGAGGAAGAGGATATGCCATTTTGCAAGATTAGATCAACTTTCGCTTACTGAAATTGAAAACTAAAGAGATGAAGGCAAGGTACAAGAAGCAAGGGCTTCTGTGATGTGCACAACCTCATCAAATATCGCACAAAGTCACAAGGAGCAACAACAGAACCTACAACTCTTTTCTGTGATCAATCACCACAGAAACACCATCCTTGCAGCAGTAAGATTAAGCATCATTGACATGTATCACAACAACTCCATAGAAAAGAAAAGAAAGTAACTGTTCAAATGTTTATATAAAAGCCAATTTGTTTTTGGTCAATGAGCTGTCGTGGTTGTCTTCTTGAAATCAATCTTGTCTACCTTAACCTCTCCATCGATGAGTTCGTAAACATAGACCACAACACGAAGGCCATCGATGTCCATGAGGACAAAGCTTGGGTTGACGTCATAAGTGATGCTGCTGTATGCACCTGTTGCAGATCCGGGGTTTATCACCACACCTCCCTCATGTTTGTAGGCTGTAAATTGATGAGTGTGACCAGTAACAAGGATGTCTACATCTAGCTGCCTCTGCATCATGGCGAGCGAGTCCAGGTCTCCCCATGGAATAACCTACACACAAGAGCCGGCCAGCAACAAATATAATTCATGGACATGATATTCCACAAGTAGTTGGCGAATTTCTACATGACAAGACCACTTCTTTTCTATTGTTGACTTCTGGTAGCAAATACCCAAGTACAGAAGTTTTGTTTGCTCAGTGTCAGTTGTTATAAAGATTACTATTCATGGCTACTAATTGAATCAGAAGTTTTAGTATTCAGTCTCTTAAATTGATGATCCTAAATACACCAAAAAAAGAGAGACGGGGATCTTAATTAATCCCATCAGTTACTGAGTATACCATCTGAAACCATTTCATAAAGTGAACTTCAACATGTCATTTGTTATTCAATTGATAAAAGAAGAAAGAATCAGGGAAAGCTAGTCAACTTGAAAAGGAAGGTGAGATTGCAAAAAAAGCAACAGACAATACCTGATGCCCATGGCACAGTCCCAATTTAAACTGTCCAATAGTCAGAGTTTTTGTCTCTGGATAACGAGACTCTTCATCATATTCACCCCGTGTAATGTGCAAATCAGGACAAATAGTTTTCAAGTAGTCGTGAACTTCCTGAAAACATCATTAGTAAACTTTGAACTATTACACCAATTATTCTCTGGAGGAACGGATAACACAATTAAACAACACAGTTCCACCTATTGCATCATGAATTAAACAAAATAATTATCGCAGTTGAACCGAGGCACTTAACATACCCAAAAAAAAAGTCCGAACCCACTTATGATGAACAGAGATCCAAATAGAAGTTAATGCTCATAGTCATCCCAACAATGTAAACTTGATTTTTCTATTCAATCATATGTGGTATTTAATACAAGCAAATTGTGCTGCAAAGGGTTCTGAATCCACAATTTTATTTTTCATAAATCTAAGTCTTCAATACTAAGCCTAACACTTGGACTAAAGACACAAGACATATTGAATAAAGTGCTTTCTTACAAGTTGTATAAAGTTCAGATAAAACTAAAATTACCAAGAGTCTATTCGGTGGTTTATTATTTTTAAGTGACTAATGGGCAGTTAGCATATTCAGTTATGTTTTAATTACAGCTGTTCACTCAGTTAGTTTCCATGTGTGTTTATATATCCGTGCATAGCTCTTCAGTGTACTTTTGTATCATCCTCCCACTTCTCTGTTTTTATAGAGTCCAGTACGATCAATGGAGAAGAATTGGTCATTGAGGCCCGAGCTCCAGAATTGTGAGAGCTTACAAATAATTAAATGCGTTGATTATCTAAGAACTTCAATATATGGGAAAAAAGCGCCCTAACTACTACCATAGGTTGGTTATGTGACAATCACCACCACAACAGAATACCAAGAGACTTGAGAAGTTTACTGCACTATCCCTTGGTAAGTTCTCCATAACTTAACAAATTTCAATAGTATAAAAGAATGTTACCAACATAACCTCCAAATTTACATGAATCCTTGGGAGAAGCTTACATATGATATAGTAAACGGCAAATAAACCACAAATCAATACTATATCAAAAGAAGAAAAATATTGCTCAGAATACTATCCAGGACAGATGCCAAGGAAAAGATCTTAAAATCAGACAAAATTATTAGAACCATCAGTAAGATTAATGCAATATGGGAAAATCAACACTAGGTTATGACAAATTGAAATATAAAGTTACCATTGATAAATGGCAGAATTTGAAGATCTGTTAAGATTCAAATAATCGAGTATTCATAAATGTCAAATTGGAGCACAGCACAGACTTACATATCCAATACATATTTCTCATGGTTTAAACCTAAATGCATAGCTATTAATCATGCCTTGGATAATTCATAATTCACACTATAACCCAGCAACTATAAAGATCAATTGTAGATTTACCAAGTCACAAATTTTCTAAAGATGTTTCGTCAGTTACACTTTACCATGTGTTGGAATTTGGACACCAAAATCATCAAACAAAATGGTTTAAAGACAAGACTCGCAAGAACATTGATGTCGTACTTATAAGTACATAGTGAAAGAAGACAATCTAAACACATATAACAGTAAAACATATCAGTCTCAACTACAATTAGATGGCAAGGAGGCCGGGAACGTCCTCTAAATGCGAAGATCATTTCCATTTTATGATTTTAAGTCGGTAGCAGCAGCAGCGATTACTAGGATTCCGACTTAAAATGCTTTTTCGGATGCACCAACATAAGAGTCAGTAAGAGATACCGAAAGAAGAAGAATCCAGGAAGGCAAGTACCAGAATAAAAGTAGCTGGAAAGATGATTTGAACATACTTTGATACAAAGGTTTCCGGTGCAGATGATGTGCTGGATCTTGCCAGGAACAAGCATAGACTTGAATTTCTCGGGCAGGTCAGGGGCTCTATGCGGTATATGTAAATCCCCCAAGGCCAACACCAGCACCATCCTCACTCCAAACCCGCTTTACAATTCTGTCCAAAAATAAAATATTTCAGGCAAGCGAAACATGCCCACTAGATGATCGTCTGTGATAGTCAAGAATCAATGAGTAAAAGAGGAATTGGGCAAGAAATTGAATATAATTGAATGCACGAAATTATAGGAAATGAAACTTCTGCATCAGAATCAAAAGAACTTCGTGATCAATACCAGAGGGGTTTGATTAATTGGCGGAAGCTGGCATGAAAATGCCTCTCCGTTACTCTAAATGTCGTTTATCGATACGCTTCGAAGGTCTCGGCCCTTCTTCTTCTTCTTGGTTCTCCTCTCTTCCGAGCCGGAGCAAGCGTTTCACTCTGCAATCGAAGCGATGTATTGATGAAAATGTAGAAAGCAGAAGTTGCGTTCGGGGAGTGGGAATCAGCATCGGAGAGGGCATCGAGGGGGTCAAAATTAGGAATTAGGGACAAATTTTAAATGAATTTCCGAATGTGCCCTTTATGATGGTGCTCTTTACGATATTGCCATGGAAAAAAATGTTTGCAAAAATAACCTTTGTTTTCTTTACAATTTGATTTTGAATTTTGACACTCCTGGACCTAAATTGCCCTTGACAGGTACATGCATTTATTTGTGGATTTTGTGTTATTTATTGCTTCCATTTTGTCCGACTTGCACCAAACTATTAGTAACAGAAATCAATATTTTTTACCCTCTAATTTCATAAGGTGTATAATTTTTACTATAAACTTCTAATTTTGTAAGTTGCATTTAAACCTTGATAAATGTTACCTTCGTTATTTTATCTAAAAAATATATATAAATATTGTTACCATCTTTACCTTAAAAAAATATTCTCATATGCATTTAAAGATTTGTAAAACATATATTGACTAAGACATTGATGCAACTATAAATATGGAATTTAATTTTATATGATGCTTGATATCTGTGATTTTTTAAAAAATTTTAACTTCTTTTTTAATTAAAATTAATAGGTAAATTTAGCGAAAATTAACAAATGGTAAAATTTAAAACACTTATTTAAATTTATAGTTCAAAGAGATAAAAGTGTTATTCGATACATTATGTCAAGTATTATGGTATAAGTTAAATCTTTTCCTATTTTCCTTTTATATGAGAATTCAAATATAACTGAGTGGATAAGACATTTATTATCATTTCAAAAGTAAATGATTCAATTTTCTACTCCGACATTGGTTTTTTTTTATTTTCCGATGGAGATTGTACCCCACGAGTATGTCATCGAGTACGATGACAGTTTAAGTGGGGGAGAATGTCACAACATACTAGTAGAGAGTAGATTGTGACCTCCACGTAGTGGACAGAGTGTCGTCCGTCGAGTCATGTTGAAGGCTGAGAGAGAAGTATCGTGATGCGTCCAAAGAAGATGGTACATCACCTCTCACACTAAAAGGGTGCGTATAAGAATGCCTAGAGAAAGCGTATGCAGAATGAAGACGATGTTAGTGGTATCGGTGACAAGCTCAGTGGAGGCCAGTTGAGATCCGGGGTCATGATCCTAGAAGTCGGAATTCCTCGAGAATTTGGACGAACGACTTTAGAGTTAAATGCATATATAGTGAGATATGTAAGTAAGCCACTTTCGTGTCGATTTGTTTTTTCTTTAACAAGAGCATGTTAGTATTTGACTGGTTTTTCTTTTTCGAAATTGACATTGTTTGTGAGGGTAGATATGGAAGAACATTCTCTTTTTTTTTTTAAGGAAGGGTCCCAAAAGCCTGAAACAGACGAGTGGGCTCGGTATGGGTTGGGCTGAGATACATGGGCTAAGGAAAACATGTTCAGTTTAACTATGAAATTACAAGATACTTAGATTTATTAAAATTATATCACAAAATTTTATTTTATAATATAACCAGGGAGAGATTCAAATTCATGATTTCCTCGTCAAAGATCAAGACAAGTACCAATTATTATTGAATAAAACTCATATTGACTTATAACACAAATTGTATATACAATAGAAACCTTTTATATTAAATTTATAATTATATTTCAAGAAATTTAGTGCAAGATTAGTCGTGCTAAAATTATGACATAAAGAAATGTAATAAAAAAAATTAATTATCTAAAATCGTAAATTTTTAAAAGTATGGGGACAAAAATAGTCGTTTCAAAATACATGAATAAAAATTAAAAAGAGAGAGACTAAAATAGACGGTTTTAACTAAAGCATATATGAACAAAATAGTATTTCTAACTTAAATTAATTAATAATGGATTAGTATATCATTTTAAATTATTACAAAGAGGGTCATATCTTTAGATTTTCATAGAAAGTAGTACTAGTCGACAAAATTTTTCATTATATTTTAATTTGGTGCCTTTTTTATTTTGTTTTTTAATAAAACTAAAATAAACCAATCAAATTTAAAATTTTCAGTTTTACTATTAGTAGAAATGAGAAGATCAATCTTTTGGGGGAAAAATAGGATATTTAAATCGATTTGTTTGGTTTGATCCGTCCATTTTTTTTCCTTATTTTCTATTCAGTCCGTTATATACCTGTAGAGTAGCCCAATATAATAATTTACAAACAGACTAATAAAATATAATAATTATAAAAATGTTTGTGTATTTATATTAGATGAATTGTGATTATTAGAAATAGTAGATGATTATGTCATATTACTCAATCATATATTATTCATTAACTAATTTTGTCTGAATAAATTTTACGGGAATTTTACCATTTTCATTATTTCGTAAAAAAAAACGAAAACAAATACTTTTAAAATTAAAGTATGGATATGTCTCTTCATTGTCCTGTCCCCATGCAATTTTTTCAGAACTACTCACATTATTAGCCTTTTATATGGAGAGACCAATTTATTATCATTTTTTAAAATGTCATGTATTGAAAACTTTATAAAATTGTTGAGGAAAAAAAAAACGCTTCCACAAAAAATATGACCAACATATTAAAACAAAGACCCGAGTTAACGATACTCAAATAAAAATTTTTAAAAGTAAAATTTCAATCAATTTAATTATTTGAGTTAACTCAATCAACCAAAAACCGTAGAATATTAATTAGGGATAGATACTCTCATATGGAAGAAAAAAAAAGAGGTGTAAATCTAGAGTACTATTTCACATCATTGTTTTGTATTTATAAAAAACTTTTTAATATGGTAGACCGCACATTATTTTTAATACAATACTGACATGGTCGGTATACTTTTGCAGTATCAAAATTTTCCATCAATCAAACTACACAGCTAGTCATTGGTAGTTTAATCGAGATCAAGAAATTATATAATTATTCCAATCTGTCTAAAAGTCAAGGGAGATCACCGAGTTAAGGTATAAAGAGTGAAAATTTAGCTGAGAATGGAATAATTTTATTGATGAACAAAAAAGGCCTTAATTAATTTTATAAAACGATTTATGGGAGTGCCTCTCTAAGATCAGAGAGTGGCATTTGAAAGAGCAAGCAAGCAACTACGTCAGAATCGGTGGAGGTACCAGACATAGCAAAAAAAGAAAAAAAAAAACCTCAAAATTAGCCAAATTAATTAAGGTTGTCTCATATAGCTACAACACTTAATTATATAAATATATGATCTCTATTGCATCAATAAACTCCTAATAATGGCAGCTTGAGCAGTATCAGACGTGGCCAACAACTCTGAAAGTCTCTCACTTAGATCATCAACCTCTCTATGCAGGCTTCTTATGTAGTTACATGTCTCTTGCAACACATTCGCGGCCGAAACCTACGCACACACCGCCCTAAACTATCAGCTTAAGGTATACATTTTATCTTCGATACTAAATTAAAAATCGATAACCACTCGTTAGAAAAACAAAACAAAAAAGAAAAACAAGGGGTTTGAGGATCACCTTGTCGGATTGCCTGTGGCGAATCTCGGGGAGGAGTTGCTGCAACTTGGAGACGAGATCGTTAATTTGGTCATCGGTGATCCTTGAACTGCCTGATTGCCTAGATCTGGATCTTCTGCTTGACATTCTTATAATTGATTATATGTAAATGGGAGGTAGAGTAGCAAAAAATATATATAGTGAAGTGAAGGTAGAAGAAAAATAAGTGGTGGGTTCTTGAAGATGAGATGATGGATGAGTGTGTTTGAATGAAACAAGTAGTGGGGTTTTGAAGACTGCAAAAAACAATTGCATGGGAAAAAGCACTTCCCCTCATCGCTTTTTAAATAGACTCTCAGAGAGAGGACGAAATAGAGAGAATCAATTTTCTCTTCTTTTCTATTCTTTTCTTTTTTCTTGTCTCTTTTGTATTTACTTCAACGTTTTGTATTGCAGTTGTTTCTTATCTTTTAAGTTTAAATACTATTTTAATTGATGTATTTGGTTTATTTTAGTGAGGTAGTTTTAAAATATTTATTTTGATTTTTGTATTTTCAACTTTTGTTTATTTGAGTTAGAAAACATCACGTAGCTTCATAAAACTTACTATAAAGTTTGGGTAAATGTTGAGGGCAAAAATATGGCCTACCACGTGCTAAGATATGACTGAACTCCTAAGTTCATCTACCATCGAATTTCTAATCTCATATATGGCCGAGCTACTAAGTTCATCCACTACCAAGCTACTAAGTTCACCTACCACCAAACTCATAAGCTCGTGTACTATCGAGAGCTCTTAAACTCATCCACTACCAAGCTATTAAACTCATCCATATGGAAGGTTGAATAGCCGACTTCAGTAATTGCCAACCTATGATCTGACATTTCATAACCATTTAACCGTGTTGTTGTAACGGCCATAACGGATTCGTCCCTTCACTCCACCTCTAAAAAATACTCATTCTTCCAACCCAAGTACGCAATTCTGTTCCAAGAACTACCTACTTGAGCTCGTGCCTATACTGACTCAAGCATTGAAGTGTTTCCTTCTTTTTTACAAATCCTACTAAAATGAACCAAAATCAAATACGATGACTAAATTAATATTTAAACCTCTTTTTAGTGACAAAATTCACTTAGTACCCCTCTGAAATTTACATTTCTTACATGGATTGATATTTGCATCGATGTATTGCGAACTTCTTTCGTGTAAGCTAACTCAACTAAGATTTTTTATTTAATAAAGATGGGGTCGCATGAGATTGTTCTTTTTCAATTATTTCTTTTACCGATCACTGTATAATGCACTTTTCTTATAATATATTATGAGAGTTATGTATATTGTATAGTATTTCCCAAAATAATGAATAATATAATGTATATTATATCAGTGGCTACTCTCTCTCTCTCTCTATTATACAGATGAGTGAATTGATTACTAATTAGTTGACCAGTCAACCTATAAACTAATACTGTGTAGAACGCAAATATGAAAATATTTAATTTTAAAGAGATATATGAATATAAATTAAACTATAAGAGACCTAGCTAACCCTAGCTATTAATGTTTAATTAATCACCTAGACATGTAGATCTTTATCACATCAAATATCTCATAAATTAATATTTTACAACAGTGTCATGTCAACTCACCATCCTCCCCTCGATCATTTTTCCAAGGTAAAAAAGATTAATGCAATATCAATAATGTAACTATTGAAACATATGGGTTAATTTTTGGAATTAAAATCTTAAGGAGATGGCAAAATTCATCCTTCAATATTACTATTGAGGAGTGGAGCTTGCAAATTATCAAACTTTTGTTGCATTATTGAAGTATTTAGATTCTAAGATTACATAGATATATAAATGTATGTATTTTAGAGGTATGATTAGATTAGTTTATACGGCTTTCTTGGAACTAATAACAGTCTTGCATGAACACAATAATTAATATGCTGTGTACTTTTTCCAAATTTTCAACAACAAATTCTCCGCTAATCATCACATCATGTAACTTAAATAATTGCATACATATACATAATTAAGCTGGAATTTATAGTATTAATTTTGACTAGCTTTCACTTAATTACACTACTGATCTGCAGTTGTCGTCGTTCCTAGCTCCTTCCACATCAAACTTTATGTCTTCATTTCGTCTTAGGTTATAAAAAAAAATATAATAAAATCACAATAAATAATGAATAATGAATAATGTGAGTCCCGCCATAAGCTTCAACTATAGCACCTCTAATTTTAGAATCGTATCAAAATTTATTACAGTAAAATCATAATCTTTACGTTATAGATCGGAGATTAATTAATTCACCGATTTAATTTGTGCATGAAAGGTTTAGAAGTAGTAATTATTAATTAATATGGACAATTAAGGCCAAGTTGTTGTGGGGGATAATAATTGAGAATCTTTTTTTTTTTTTTTTTGGTGTCGTGGGGAAGAAACAGAGAGATCTGATGATCATTTGCAAAAACCTAGACACCAATCAGCATCAATTTTCATCACCACGTGCATCTGACTTGTCCAATCCCTTGCAAAACCACTAAATTTAAATTATACACACTATATATATTTATAATTGTTGCTCTGAATTCTGATACATATAAATTAATTAATAATTAGTGAATTAAGTTAAATGGATGTGTGGGCATGGCAGTTAAATCTGAAAGTGCAGCAGTTAATAAATCTACATTTTATAAAGAAAGGGTATGGTCTATTTTTTCCTTTCCAAAGCTTATGGATATTTGGAAAGGAAAAAAAAAGGAAGAAGAAGGATCTCTCAGTCTGATATCGAGTCACTACAAAAACGAAACACACACGAAACAAACAAGAAAAACAAGCACACAAACCAAAAACATTCTTAAGAATGAATAAACCACCACTTAACCCAAAAGCTTAAGCTGATGGGTTTAGTAAATTTAATTTATTTATATTGGATATCATCTAACAAACATCAAGCTACAAACGTGAAAAGGTTATGAAATTAACTCCGAAGTGGACTCCATCAAAGTTTGTTCTCTAGAATAAACACTATTACGAACATGAACATCATTCGTTTTCTCTAAGATACTCTCGCTATGACGATCTCATGCATACAATTACAAACCATAAGCTCTCAAATGAATTAAATTAGGATACACCCATATGAGCTTGCAGCACAAATATAGGGTTGACGTACTCAAATTAATTTAATTTCAACAATTAATTAATACAACATAACACACACCAATCCCTTCTTCTTTTTAATAATACAATGCGTCATTAATCTAAAGCGATTCAAAATATCAACCTCTCGGCCTATAGATACACACACATACCAAACCCTAAAACTATGGGTTAAACAAACTATCTTTAAATGTTATTTTGGTTCTCAAACTTTATATTAAAAAAATATAAAATTTAAAGGGTGGAGTTAAAGAAATGAGATATTATTAAGAGAGGGGGGTGGTGGGGGCTCAGCAAGCATCGCGGGGCACATGAATTTGGATCCAAAATTATGACAGCGAAGCGAGGAGAGTGTCAGAATTTCTTTAATTTTGGCTTTCCAAACCAGTGGGCAGTGTCAGATTTTTCTTTAGGGCTCCAAATTTGACGCATATTATTCATATTTGTTCATACTTCTCATTGCATATGCTCATCATTTGTCCTCTTTCTTCCTTCATTTCTTTCTTTAATCTCTCTCTAACATTATCTTATATATTTAATATGCTTTGGAATGAGAGCGTCATCGTCTCTTGTCTCTAAACTGTCAAAACAAGAACAAAAACTTTATAATAATTCATCTATTATATCAACTAACCCCACATTCATTCCTACATATATAGTTATTCGTTCTGTCTAATTGTAGTCGAACTCAGAAAGACTTATGCTCAAAGTGGACTATATCATCGGAGGGGAGGGGCGGTACGTTGAAACAATTTTTATACTTTTTTCAAAATTATGATACGCTAGTGCATATACTAATACTAGCTAGCTAGGTACTTATAGAGTTATATATATGCTTTTAAGATCTAATCCTACAAGTAATTTAATTATAATGAATAATATATATCACTATCTGACGTCTGTATTTGTTGTTTTTTAATTTTAGAAAAGAAACATACTCAAAATAGAAACCTAAACTCCTTAATTATATTTATTTGATTATTATATAGCATAGGAAGGAACAAAAGGGATGATAGTAGACTCTAAAAGCCGGCCTGTTAGAGCGAGAGCCCCCATCAATCCTGTAACGAAAATAAGATATAATTTAATTTAATTATAGACTTCTTAATTACAATTAACATTTGAATTAAAAAAAAAAAAAGAAACTTTAATAGAAACTTAAAAGATAGATCATTAAAGCTAAATTGAAGGGGTATGAGACAGGGTTTAATTATAAGTAGAATTAATGTGGGTTAATTAGTGAAAAATATAATAAATGCAAAATAAGTGGTGTGTTTTATTGTGATTAATTAAAAGAGAAGCCAAAAAAAGAATAGTATTTTGCAATGGGGGATGAGACAAAAGAAGGTTGGGTATTGGGAGAGGGAGCTTAGAAAGAAGAGAGAGTTGCACGTGGAAACGCTGTTTAAATTAAAACAAAGAGCATCTTTTTCTGTCTTCCATGCATCGAACCCATAAAACAATTCTTTTTACTTTGCCAAATACAATACGAAACTTGTTTATCCATCTACACATTCCTATTTTTCCTAATTTTAGAATTTTAAAAATTAAAAAGGAGGAAGGTAGAAAAAGAAAAATACGTTTTTTTTTTTTCTATTTAATTGTGAGCTAACAGTTAACACTAAAATATTTTTCTAGAATACGTGCTTATAGGGTTATGGGGAGATGAGAACTCATTTATACACCTAGGGAACTAAGAATTTTAGCTTAGGGTTTTGAGACTTCATTTTAGATCACCACACCTAACTTAACATAAAATAAACTAAATTTCATCTTTGAATACTCGATTTGATAATCCTCTACTTCTAGTGTAGTATTAGGGTTTAAATTTTTAGAAAAAGGAAATGTTATAATTGGGTAAATTTAAGGCATCATGCGTCTCAACTCCATCTAAGCTACCATGTGTGGATCAAGGTTAGCAAAAATCGGGCAAAGGCCTCCAAGCGCACCGATTCGAGGGGCCAAGCATATCTGGACAATTTGTATAAATGACAGCCAACGGGAATGAGTGTTGACACCGTGCACCCAAATTGCGAGACACTCCAAAGAGTCGTTTAGGATACCGCCGTGCCCTTCTCTATAATACACAGAAGGAAGAAGAATGTCGATATCTCGATGATCCTCTAGCACAGCATGCCACCCCATGTGTCTGCTCTACACTCTCTAACCACTCTCTCCCTTCATACATAAAGGAAAAGAAAACCTACCAAAGCAAGCATAGTTTACCGATAATTGGCATATATCTCTAATCAAGAGATTCTGAATTCGATCACCATTGTCAAGAAAAAAGGAGAAGAAAACCCAAATTGAAGTAAGTCCATGCACAACATCAGCATCAATAGAAAATAAAAGTAATTTTTGTTGTTTCTTGTTTTTTTTGACATCTACGAATTTGAATACTCTAAACGTTTTTCTAATAAAATTTTTCTTTAATCCTCGCAAATCTTTCCTTCTTCCTTTACTATTAAACTGAAATTTTTAATGTAACCTTGTATTTTCCAATCTTTATGAGCAACATATAATAAGATAGTAAAATACAAATAGTGTAAGTATTGAGTTTAGAATTTATTAGAAAATGTATATGAATCAAAATAAAAACTTTTTAAACCTTAAATTAAATTGGGGTAAATTTTAAGGAAAACTATATGCTAACCTAATTTAATTATTTAATATATAACTCCTAAACATTATAGGAATTGGATTATATAATAAACTTTGTTTTCCAAAATATCATCAACGTAATGGTGTATATGATTTAATAAAGTGGGTTTATCAATTTAATTAAGGTTAAAAACGGCACTCACACATTATTCTAGACGAATAATTTCTCCACAAGTAGGTTTTTGTTTATGTTAATATATATTTGTTTAAGTTTAGTACTCCATTACGAAACAGAAATCCACAATTAATATATAACATTAAGACAAAAATGTATTTGGAACTATTTTTTATAACTTTCCAAAGAGCAAAGTTGCAGTTCTAATATCAGCAAGTTGAGAATATATAAATTAAATTTAATATAATTAACCTATGATTGTCAAAAGTGTATAATAATAGATAGTTGAAATGACTCAAAGATGGAAACATTCATTGCATGCTTCCCCTTGGATCATGACAACTAAAATTTTACTCCTTTTTGTAATTAATTAATTGCCTACTATAATTAATTAATAACTAATTAACTAACTTTCATAACTCTGAAAATGTGCTTTGCCCGTAGAAACTGTGTAGAAACTCTTAATCAACAGATTAGCTTAACACCTGCATATGAACAATAATTAGTAAACATGAAGTTGGAGGTTGTAACTTATATCTTACAGACTACAGAGGACTGTCCAGTGTTTCATATGAACAATAACAAAACATTTCACTATGAGGCATATAATTAAACTCTATCACACAACATCAGCTGAAAGACAGCCCAAAACATTGTACTCTATTGTCCTCCAACACTTGATATAGATTAGTGCCAATACTCGTCGTGGTCGTGGTCGTGGCTGTGGCCCTCAGAATAGCTCATGTAACGATTACTTGCCTGAGCCTTATCAGCCTACAGGAACAAATCAAAAAACACTCAATGTTGCTATCGATTGCGATTCATATAATCACTCAGTTCAAAATTGTTCTAAAGCAAGCAAATGCGGTTTTTGCTTTGTTTTCTTTGTGAAAACCAACCATAGACTATAAAGTTAGTCAGAATGTATACCCTGTTTATGAGATTTTGGAGGTCTTCGGTCCCATTTTCAGCAATGTACTTCTCTGCAGCAGTTAGGATGTCGTCGGACTTGCTGAAGAAGTCCTTCATCTTTGGAACATACCAAATGTTAACCGTCTGTTTGTTGGTGAAAAGCGGCCTGACGAAATGCTCATACACATATGCAGCACCACTGAAGTATGGAATGACCAACCAGCATGATAAAATCAACTTTGCATATGGCCAGATAGGGATCCTATTGTAAAGATTTAAGGGAGCAAAAAGGAAACTCATCAGTTTTAGCCAGTTCTAACTCTGTCCCATACCTAAGAAGTTAACCAACCACAACATTTGACAGAGGGAGTAGTCTACAGAATTCTGATTTCCCTTACATCTATACTTATCATGATGGACAATAACATATAGCTCTAAATTCTAATCACATATCAGCATACTATTGTAGGAGTAAACCTTCATTAAAGGATTGGGTCAAGAACTTCAAAATTAAAAAGTATATGAAATACAAGATGAAAACTTGAATCATGCTTATGAGAATCATAAGCTAAAATAAAATGAACTTCAAAGAAAAAAGGAAGTAAGAAAAAGACCATAGCAAGCAGACTCAGAAAATTTTTAAAATATAAATCTTACCAAACATCCAGGACAAGGCAAGATAACACAACTAGGTTTTAAAGTCGGATGCAGCTAAGTAAAAGAGCACAATATACATAAATATCAATACGTCATTTTTAAAATTGGACCAAAAAAAGCAGCAACATCTATGTGCAAATTATTCCATCATAACCATATGTGATTTGAAATGCCAAGTCATGATCTCTAGCAGATTAACCACGAGGCAATACATAGATTTGTAACTGCCTTCTTTTGCAATTTGAAAACCTCAAGGCAAAATGAGAAAACAAGCAGTGTGCAATTTCTAAACTAATGTAGAAATTTTACCATTCGAGAACTTTGGCAAATGTAAGCTCAAAGAGGGTGAGCATAGAATATAGAATCCAGTAAGTAAGCCATTGCTGATCATCCACAGGAGACTTTGTTTCAATGGCTCTAACTGATGCATATCTGCCAAATAGCAAATATTAGAGCTACAATCAATACTTCAACTACCAAACAGTCCATAGTCATCATTAATGAAAAAGGTACAAAATTAGACAAAGATGCAGAACCACTTACAGAGGATAAACAAGACTCACCAGAGGCCTGCAAACAAAACCCATGAATGAAGTTAAAAATATGCCAATGTGCGCTTATGTGATAGCAGTCGCCAGTCAGAAAATAGTTTGAATTGACCGGGAAAGAAAATAATTGAGGTAGGTATATGGAAAGTCTCCCCTTTCTCTCCCTAAGTCTAATCTTCCTGGATTTTCTCCCAACGATTAGCTAACAGAACTCCTCAAGTATGCAGCCAGAATCCTTTAACTTTTGAATCCTACTGCTGGGTTTCATTTGCATGATCCTACAATTCCTACAAGCCAGTTTCTACTGTTGTTCTCCTTTTAATTTACAAAAATCTAAATAAGGTACATACTTCTCTCCTTTATCATCAAAACATAATATCAACCCTTCAATCACATAATTGAACAACCTCGTACACAAGGTTCTTTTCCTAATTCAAATCATCATCCTGGTCCTTACACCCCCCATCCAATGACCACTAGATCTAAAGCTGGTATTTTTTCAAACCAAAATATCCATGTCTTCCTATGATTCCTACCTTGGGGTCACTTACCTATTGAGCCTTCCAGTGTAGAGATGACACTTACTGATCCTAAGTGAAAATTAGATATTAAGTGGAAAGATGTTGTCTTAAAGCATACGCAGTCATGGTCTTTTGTAGCTTCTATGACTGGTTGTTTAAGGTTCAAGAGAATGCTGACGGAACTGACAGTTAATAGGTCCAAAGCTTGTTTGGTTGCCTTAGGGTTTCAACAAACTCTAGGTGTTGAGATATTCATATAATCAGTCTTGGTGTAAAGCCTCTACCTTTAGAGTCTTTATACTCCTAAATGATGGCCTTAATCGTTTATATGGAACAGCAAGCTGGTTTTGTAGTCCCCTGACAGGAAGATTACAATTTACATGTGTTAATTGTAAGCTACACAAGGCCCTGTATGGTCCTTGTCAAGCTCCAAGTGCCTAGTTTGAGAGAATTAATTCTACTCATCATTCTATTTTCCTCTAGCTTATGTTGATGATATTAAATCATTAGGTGCTCACAAGTTATGGTTCGAGATATAATTTTACAACCCAGCAGACTCTTGCTCTGGAAAGCCTTGGATCATTAAGCTACTTTCTTAGTTTTGAGGTACATTGCAGTGATGGGTATTCTTTATCTTTCTCAAACCAATAATACTCAAGATCCACCAATTAAAACTGAAACACAACATGGAAAACCAAGTCCTACGGTACTAGATAGAAAGTTGACGAGTTCATAGTATATTTAAAGGCCTCAGTTTTGCAGTTAACACGCTTAGTCAGTTTTCAGTGCCCCAACCGATACTCCTTAGCACGGTCTAGAATAGCATCAGAGTACTTGGGTCAGGCTGCAACTGGGGGTATTTGGCTTGAATCTTTCTTCAGAGAACATGGGTCCTCTCATGGTTGTCCGGTGTTGCGGTACAGAACTATGGAGGTTGGTCTCTTTGCTCAGAACCAACATTGCATACAGAGATCGTTCATGAGAAGGTATTGGCAAAGGAGGCCGGGGTTTGGAATGTTCCTTTTGACTAAACAGGTAGTTCATTTGCTCACTCAACACTTATCTATTCTTCCAGCTAAATGTTAGTAGCTAGTAAATTAGTGTTCAGAAATTTTCTTGTCTGCCCTGGCAAGGTCAACCCACCAGGGAAAATCGATCCCTTTTGTCGGATAACCAGAAGCAAAGTGGCAAGAATAAAGAAATAGGAGAGGAACATACCCGGCAAGAACGTCGAAGTTCTTGAGGACGACCTTGAAAAAACTGCCCGCTCCAGATCCCATTTCGGAGAGTTTCCCAGTTAGCGTCAATTGATTGTCGACAAGTTCCCTTCCTTCGCCTGATCTGAACTCTGAAGTTTCTGGATTATGTATTTCTCGTAAAGCTCTTGCGTTCTTCTGTCCAGTTCAATAGCCCAGCCCAGAGAGAGAGTGACTATGAAGGCTTGAACTTTGCACCTAATCATTCATTTAAAAATGTGGGAATGAAAGAAAATTAGCGGATAACCCAATGGGTAGGTTGGTAAAAACTCTCACCTTCTGTTGACTTTATACCTTGTGTTGCGAACTTTCCAGAGGGAAAAAGAAAAAGAAACGATAGGCAAAGGGAAAGAAAAAAGAACGATGGAATAAAGAGATTAAAAAGAAAGAGAAAAAATATAAGAGAGAATATTAATGCGAGGTTAATTTATGGGAAATTATCTCAGCTCAATTTAGCAATAATTATATTTCACAAATGTTGATTCTTTTTTTCAAATTTTATAAATTTAGATTTTCATGCTTTAAATGAGTTTTTTTTTTAATTATCTTCTCTGGTAAGGTAACTCGTAGGATTTCATGTTCTTTTCTAACTAAAATTGATCATCATTTAATATAAATATTATTTATATTAATAATTAAACGAGCATAGCTCAACGGTTGACATGTAGCTCTGACCAAAAGGTCATGAGTTCGAAACTCCATCTGCGTGTTGTAATAAAATATAATATAACTGAAATGAAAAATTTATGTTGTGTTACTTCATCAAATTTAAGTGAAATATGTTAAACCATTTTTTATCTATAACTATAGTTTTTGCATAATAATTCTGAAATATGAATCTCAATATTTCAATATTCGAGAAGCCAAGTTCGGTCCTTTGAGGGTGAAGGCTGAGGGTCCACCAATAAAAAGTTTCCACAGAATGACAAAGGGAGGTAAAGTAAAGCCTTCTCGAACTCACATTATCCCCACTCTCTGAACTCTTTCTTTTTTGTCTCAGATTCCCAAAAGGCCCGTGGCTGAGCTTGACTGGGAAAATTCCAAGGCCTCCCAGCAGATTGAAAATGGTGGTCAAATTTGCATACTCCAAGTTAACCTAAGATCTAAGCAATCTTGTCAAAAGTATCTGGTTTAAATTGGCTTGAGAACCAGGTGACTGGAGCAGTGTTTTCTATAGAGAAAAAGAGAGACAGATGGAAGATTCATCAGTTGGTTATTGAAGGGTCAATGATTCAAGATTCTAATTCTAACTTTTGAACATCCTACAGATAGATAGTTCCTAAAACACCAGGTTGCCCATCTCAACCATTTTTAACTTGTTATACAATTCATCTACTGAGGGCATCTGTTTTACAAAAACAAACGAGGACACTACAAAATCAGCTCTCACTTGGTTCTGTTGTTTGTGACAATCTGAGGAGTCCAGCAGGCCAGGAATCTGCTGGTGTGGGATATCTGGCATGTGGTTTGCTTACATGTGAGGTAGGCATTGTTGCCGCATGAGCGGCATCCGCTGTTGGGTAACCTGGGAGATCTGGCTGCATGGGGACAATAAAAACTGCATGTGTTTGCTGTATCGCGGGTTCCATAACAGGCAATCCAAGGCACTCCCCTGAAAATTGTGATATCGTCGTCGCTTGTAGCGGAAACTCTGCAGGCGGGGGGATATTTAAGTCGGGTTTAGAATGAATCGCCCTTGATTGTAACTCACTTTGCAGTTTCTCAATCTGAGATGCTAAAGCAGAAGTCTCTTCTTGCAGCTCGTTCTTCTCAATGTCAACCTAATCGATAAATCGTGCAAATTATTATAAAAGAGTTAAAGAAATCAAGTCAACTATTTACAGACATGTTTCTGGTTAATTCTTAGAAATAGAAAGAGTAATGCTCTCTCCTTAAGAGCCTTACATATCGAGATTCGGACAATAACATTGCGTGCTCCTTTTTGAGGCACTCAATCTGACCAGACAAGTCTTTTAGCAGTCGACTTGCTTCACACAATATGGATGCCTTTCCATTGTTGGGTTCTGTGAGCTCTGCAGATGACCATTCCAAGTATGAGAAAAGCTGACTGACAATATGCCAATTGGAGCATATCTTAAGATTCTACCAAGTCAAAATTGGTGGCATATCAAGCTATGTTTTAACTTAAGAAAGACATTTTGCCAATGGGTAAAACATAATTGTGATCTAAAGTGAGAGTTATAATTGAAGAGGAAACAGTAAAGCGTAATCATCATAAATTAAAAGGAGCAGAAATTACCAAGTGCATTTGCTAGGTCAAGGAAGAGATCGTTTAACTGCTCTCGCTTCAACTTCTCCCTCTCGGCCTTGTGAATCTTCTTAGGAACTTTCGACTGGTTTTTTTTACCAGGGCAGTTCCTGCAAAAAGAGATGGTTCAAAGTTCAAACTTACAGCCAAGCCACCACGATTACCTGGTGAATGATCTTATAGCATATTTCATAAATGCAGCCCAAACTGTCATCGGGCAATTTACAACGTTATAACATCTACGCACTAATGGTTCCATTTAAAGACAATGGTTCACAAAGAATATTGCAAAAAAGAATTCAACCTTCACATTCCACATTCCACATTGGTAAATTCAACTACAAATACGGTATTTGGATGATTGATTGATACAACAATACAAGCACAACAGTTTAAAACATTCGGAATATTCAACAACATAAATCTTACAATCATGAATCATCAAGAATTACCTGGACGCTACTGCAGTATCAGTTTCAACAATCGGTTGGGAAGGAACCTCAGAAACCATGATCTTCTTCTAGAGCAAGTGAAACCGATTGAAAACCCCACTTCGAAAACTTCTGCAATTACAAATATCCCCCATGATTACATCTTAATAATCAAAGCAAAGCAAAGAATTCAGAATTCCTACTCATTTCAATGAACGCAGGAAATTATACCAAGTATGCAAGTAAGATCAGTGGTAATTAGATACTCCACATTTGACACAAAGGAAAACATGCGGTAGCAAACAACTGATGAACTGATAACCTCCAGCATTTTGAAAGTTAAAATTCAGACGGGTTAGCGGCAAATTGGGCGTAAATTGTAGAGAAGAAACAGAGGAAACTAAGAAGAAAACGAACAAAAGTGTAATGTAAGGACGCAAAGAAGACAATAAAGAAGCCCATAAGAATGATTCATAGTTAAAACAAAGAGAATACCTCGGAAGGAAAAAGCAGGGAGGGGAAAGAGCGTGAGAAATTGGAGAAATTGAGTAGGAGCAAAGCAATGGTGAACCAAAAAAATGAAAGAGAAAATGTGGTGGAAAATTAGGGCTGGCGCAGCCTCATCTGAAGGACCGAGGTGGGCGTGTGGCAGGAAGGGCTGGAACGATACAGAGCACGTGGCCGGAAGCGTAATTCGAAGTACAACACGCATGGTTGACACGCTCCCCCTTTTGTCGTTTCCTCTCTATTTTCGATCTCTAATCTCAATTTGCTTGCTTGGCCTATGACTCGGCTTTCTCCCCCATCACATGCAAGGTTTGGAATGGATTTGGGCTCCAATGTCGAATGCTCGTTCACATAAATAAAAACTCACAGGTCGGGAAAAAGCCTTTAGCTCCCACGCGAACATTCAGATCAAGTTTATCTATCGCTCTGCAATCGATAGAGTGGAGCTCTCATTGTTCCATGATACTTGAGTAGATTTGGGCATCAACAATAAATTGAGCTAATCCCATTGACCCATTATTCATCATTCAAAAAAATTGATTATGATTATTTTTTAATTCAATAAAATGTCATTATTTTGTGGAATGATTGATTTAAGAATTCAAATGACCGCTGAAAGAGTTGAGTTGATGAAGTTGCATGAACTCAACGAGGCAACAAGGGTTCAAAATTATCTCGGACAAATTTGTACGTTGGAGAACAAAATTGAAAAATTCTCATCTTAATTTCTTGCCTTTTTGACAATATTGTATTAGAGTTTTGGCCCATAAAAAGCAACGCTATCACTGAATTTTAAAATTTAGTATTAAAAAATGAATCCCAGACGTGTGGCGTCCACGAAGACGCAGACAAAAGAAACGATGGCGTTATCCCATTGACTATTTGAGGAGCGTGTCGCCCATGGCCTCTATTATCTGCCCGTCACGCTTACGGAGGTCTTGCTCGTGCTCTTATAAAAATTCGGCAAATATGTCATTGTACAAAAGAGTGGTTCATACTTCATACTTCATTTACAATAAATATCTCTGAATCATTCTGAGGAGGTGGAGAAGACAATTTGGAGGAAAATATACTCATACTTTTAGCCCGAAGTAGCAGTATATGACGACTACGGTTTGTTTACAAGATTAACTCTTTAAAACTGAGTGTTGTTTGTTCATGTATTTTGCTTCAATGGATAGTCTTTGCCTCAAGAACTGGAGCACCCAAGTTGGAACTTGCGAATCTTCATTCTTCCATTCAAAGCCAGAGCTAAAACATCGTATTCCTCCACATACCACAGCTCGGACACCACTGCCTGCAAGATTTCAAATCCAACCCTCCAACAGTTATGTTGATTTAAGCTAAATCTATCTATCATTTTCATGGAACAAAACAAATCCAGCACAGATTCCAATAAGCCCATCTATTTTCAGATTATATCTCTTAGAATGACCTTAAAGGTAGTGCTCAGAGCGGTTACTTCATCCAGGTATGCTTTTTTTTTTCTTTCGCTTTTGCTTTCTCATTTTGAAAGTACTCAAAAACAATTTTCAACTTCATGTATAAGTAAGAACTGACCCAAATATAGACCCTCATTATATCATCCCTATAAAAAGGAAAAGGTTGGACCCATCCTCATTATACCCCAACACATGAAGGTAAATAATATTATACAAGTACGTATATTATATATAATCAGAGAGAGATTAAAAACTTACCTCAAATCCACGGATTTGTTTATTCAAGCGAGCAACCAGCTCGTGAAAGAGTTGGAGTTCATCAGAGCTTCCATGCAGCTACAATAACATAAACACTAGTCACATAAAAGTACAGATTCAACAAATATGCCATCTACTCTCGACAGGGTTTAAGACTTCATTTGAATTTTGAGAAGTTCCCATTTCTTGTATTCAATTTTATTTTAAAGAAAAAGAGTGTATTTAATGAAGTTTCTATTTCTATTTTTTAAAATCGTCTTATCATGTACATTTTAGGAAAACAAGCGTCCATTTGATATATATTACGAATTTCTATCTTGGGTCTTTGGTTTTCCTTTTGCTTCCTCCTGAAGAAAATGGAAGAATTTGGACCAGAACTAAACTTCTTCAAAATTAGAAGTCTCCGTAGTCCTTTCAATTTCAGTTTAATAGGGCTAAATATATATTATCACAATTTACCACATCTATTATGTATATATCAGTTCCTAACAAACTTACACCACACAATTATGAGAGTGACAATGACTATAGCAGGCTTACTGAATCTCGACTTAAATAAAGCAAGAAATATCAGAAATAAACAGTCTAAAGACAGTACCATTTCAGAAAGTTTCGGGTGACCCAAAAGACGAGCAAATGATGTGTGAAGAATAGCAGCATCATACTGTGGAAGATAGTCGCATTGCAAATTAGTTATGTACTTTATGTCAATGATTGGCAAGATAAATCAATAAATACAGCATAATCTTCCACTAAGCGTATGATATATACAACTTCATATCGATTGGATGCTCAAGAAATAACTTAAATCATAGAGAGAAAATTAAACATGGGATGCATCTACTCTAAAATATTTCAGGACTTTATCTTTTCAATTAAAAGATAACTTATCGAGGGGCAAAAAATATATTTCTTTTCATGTGAAAAAATAGTGAAACGTTATTAAAAACAAATTACCCTAAATCCGTATTTAAACCATTTACTTTCCGTGGTAAAAGCTCAGCGACGTCCAAAAAGTGGCAAAGCAAGCAGATGGACATTAATAGCTGTTACGTCATTATGGAGACTACAAAATGAAGGGGGCCAAGATCTCACCAATCTCATAAATATGTATTAAAAATTTAAAACCAATGATTATAGCTTACATCTCCCAGGACAATCGCCCTATTCTATTAGCATAATGTACTAAAATATCATATGCCTTCTAACTTAAATGATAACAAGTCTAAAGATTATAGGAACTAATATTCTGCCACTAATTCAAACAAACTGGAATTAAAAATCATAAATTCATACAAGTTGTTTCTCTGGTGCATGTGGAAGTGCCGTCCTTAGTTTAGCACGGATGGTTACAGGATCTGTCCCTGATATTACCTACACAAAAAGAAAAATAAGGTTCAGCAAAAATTTATGATTCAACAAGATTCTTTAAAATTGCACCAGTTGATTGTCTTCAGTATTAGACCAAATTAGATACCTAAAAGGAATTTAGTTAATCAACTAAATAAACAAAGGTTCAAATTGACAAAAATGTCAGAATAAGAAAATTGTGTTCCAAAGTAACACAAGTATGCCAAAAGTATCACTGAGTTATTCTGGGTCACATCTAAAGATAAGAACCATCTTATGCAACATTTCGACTCTCAAAACTCAGTTTAAGGCCAAAATGATTGAAGAAGTTGGCTTTCTTAAACTTCTTATACAGCAAAAGTTTCAAGTACGAATACTGAGATTTTTACTCAACTTGTATTTCACTAAACTTTTAGTGCAAATTAAATATGGGTGTCAGAGAAAATTTCAGAAATAGTATTATCATAACAAGAACTCTCTGAACTCTCGGCCAGTCTCAATTCAGGTTTGTTGTCCCTCTTGTTAAACAGAAGAACAAATGCTGCAAGCTTAAACGTAGAACAATAATGTTTCATATTCAGTGTGCTCATATTCAATGTGCAAGGACACGATAGTGTGATTCAGCATGATCTGAAAGATAAGGTAAACAAAGAATCGTGCAAGTCCTCTGCTTCCCTCATCCTGTATGAATGTATCGTGAGGAAAACTACAAATAAATAAAAACCAAAAAAAAAAAAACCAAAATCTACGCTTTTTTCTTTAATCTAAAAAATGCTATAGTGACGTCTCCATAAATTGAAAGGAAATTACCTGCCAACATCCTAGAAGAACACCTGTTGAAGTTAGAATAACCCTGTCTAGAACTATTTTCAGTCGGCACATATGCTCTGTTGCAGACTTCACAGCAGCTACTTCAGCTTCAATCTGCCAAAAGACGATTGTTGAAAAGATATACACAAAAGAAGGTTCAAAGCAACACAATAATGGATATAGAAGGCAACTTACCTCATCTTCAGTAGCAGGAACCGGTGTAATATGATGTGATGCGTGAAACATGCTAAAATGGTACATGCTAGAGTTCTGAAACCAAATTGCTAAACAAAGCACAGGGGATCGTATGTTAAGGAATGAGACCATATTCTAAAAGAAATACCACAGACACCATCATTTCAGTCCAGAAACAAATTTACATTGAATGTAGGAAGTAAACTACAACCTATTTAAGAAAATGAACAAATAAAACATACCTTTATCAAAATGAGGATTGAATACAGATTTTACAGCCTCACTGCAGCACAACATAAATATTTATTAACGGGCATATATCCCCTGAAAAGGAGATTAAGAAGTCCTACAACAAAAAAGGAAACGGTCTAGGAAGTATAACAACTGAAGATATCTATCTCTTCAATTGAAACATGTTTAATTGATAAAGATTTCTTTTTGCTCATAATAAGATAATTTGTTGTGCATGAAATTACGCAATGTCAAACATATCCTTTACAGTCAAAGTAATTAAACAAACATCTCTCACACTTCCTCCACTTAGATTTTATTATTTTTGACGCCATCACCAAATGCCAAATGGATGTATGGACATGGAGGTCTCAATTATGGATTATTTGCAAGGATATATTAAAACATAAAAGCCAATACGTACGATATGGGAACTGAGTACTCTGTGCTTAGATACAAAACATTAGCACGAACAGGAGGATTTGCTGCCTACATAGATGAAAAGGGCATCATTTGCAGCTAATGTGGGAAGAAATATAAAATTTTGAATAGAATTTATTTCAGGAACAGCTTGCCTTTAATACAGGGGTCACAGATCCATCCTTAATAGTGAAGAGATCAGAAAGTGATAGAGACTGAGATGTTTCACCATCCTTGAGGAAAACTGCCCCTTTCTCATCCAAATCCTTCTCCATCTTATCGTACAATTTTGACCTCAACTCTGAATTTGATGCAAAAGAAGCTGATAGAAGTTTTCAGCAATGTGGTACACTTTATTTCATAACACATTGTTATCATTTTGTTAATCAAGCAACCAAATAAAGTTGAAAACATAATCATATAAATGAAAGCAGTAATATTAGACTTTCTGAATAACATGTAGTTACAGCAAGCACTAAAGCTTAGAAAAATTGGCAAGTCGAAAGCAGTTTTAGTTAGTTGTTTCGGTTATCTATGGTCCATTGTGGAAAATTTGAGTCCAAATTAGCCAAAAATTCAAAATCAATTTCCTGAATGCTCGAAATTTATTCACCAAAAAGGCCTAAAATGATTTATGAGTTTGAAAAATAAAATAGGAGAAAATCCACACATTCACGTTACATTCATCAATCATCATAATCTAACAATCTAATCTTTTGAATCAATTATTTCTCAACATCGTATTAGATCATGATCATGCATTAGGCTCAAAGTTTTGGAATGTTATATCCTTCTGTTACATTGTACTAATCAAATTAATACCTGAGCTCCCACAACATTAAAAAATCTAATAAGAAAAAAGAATTAACACAAGAGTTGCCTGATGAATTGATTTCAACTCAAAACCGTATGACGATGATAACAATTCGTCAAGATGGTTTTTATTTTCCATTGGTTAATCACAACGGTCGTGAATTGATCCAATCAAATTGTCACTCCATTAATTAAAAATCTTACTATGTTCACTTTAAACCTAAACGCCCAAATAGAGATCGCCAAATTATCATTCATCTTCCAATATAAACCCTAATTTTTTGGGAAAGTAAACGGAATTTTCAAGAGACACGCGAGGAATGAGAAGAATACCTGATGAAGAAACAGAACCAGAACCAGAGTTGTGGAGGGCCATTTGGAAGAGGAAGAAGAAGAGGACGGCAGAGGTGAACCAGACGAAGGCGACGGTGGTAGAGTGAGCGGAGCAAATTCCAGTCCTTGCCATCAAGGCAATAAGCTTCTGACAAATGGCGAGTGGTGAGTGAATATGAAAGAGACTGAAGAATCCAATTCCAAAGAGTGGCACTCATTTCACAGACTTGCAACTCACGAGTGGGCTCTGAGTTCTGACTCGGTTGGTTCCTCCTCCGTCAGATTTGGTGCCAAGATTGAAGAATCCCTGAGTACATATTTTCCACTGTTCTCCAGGCCGCGAACAGTTTATCAATAATAATTAATAATTAACATCAACTTCAACCAATTAATATAATATAATTTCTAAATATTAAGTTAACTAACCCCATCAAAACATTAAATTGAGGACTTTCATCGATTACGGGGTCACCATTATTCTGATATAATTCTCAATAATGACTATCAAAACATTTCTACCTTCCTACCTTATCCATTCACTTAAAATAACTTAGGTCAAAACGAGTATAGCTGAGTAATAATTGATATATATCTTCAATCACCTCCACACGTTGTACTAAAAAAAATATAATAATAATAATTTAAGGCATATATTATCAATGAAAAACAACTTCAAATTTCTTTAACTAAAAAAAAGCTCTCTTGATATGTTTTTCTAACCAATTGCAGATATACTAAAATATATGTGATTGTTTACAAATAAATTAACTAATTGAGTTGAATACTTTTTTTTTTTTCATACGGCAATATTTGGATATGAGATTAGGTAACCTTAGTCAAGCTATTGAGTTTCTTGCTAGCTACCACTAAAAATGGCTATACATAGTCTCTTTTGGTAGATTATATATTCTTTAACAAGTTTATGCTCATATTTGTAAACTCTTATAAAAAATACTTGATTTTAAGTATTATGTAACATCTTTTGTTCGAGAATGAATATTTTTGTGTCATGATACAAAATTTGTGCATCGTTAAAGCATAAGTCAAACTTGAATCGAGCTTAGACCTAAAGTTAGAAGGGGAGGTTTGGGGTTTAGAAGCAATGTCCTAACAACCAACCTGTAGGGTGAGAGCAACCCGAAGCACATGCCTTGTGTATCATCAATGTCATCTCTAAGTCTAAACTCCGACTATGGACCCATTTTGGATTTATCAATGATTATTTTATTACCTAATCCCATTTTCCCTAATTAATTAACTTCTTGTTCAAATTCTAATAATTTAATTATGAAGATTTTGGCAGCCAAAAGTGGAATGACAACTCATCGAAATGCCCCCCTTTTAAAATTTAAAACCAAACAAATAATAATTCCAGGGGAGACAACATGCTTTCATGCTTTGGATATCTTACCATTTTTTTCTCTTTTGTTTTACTTTTTTTCACTGTTCAACGTTTGTTTCTTTACCCAAAAAGCAACCCTAAACAAAAATGTCTTGTAACACACTCCCTTCCCTACAAAAATTTTCTTACTGTTTGTAAAATTTCTGTTTACTATTTCTCCTCAATTTTTTAGAGAAATAAATGCTGGGTAATTGTTTATTATTCCCGTTTCATATTTCTAAGAACCATTACTAAAATTATATAGAAAAATTTTAAACTACAACATCAAAATCAAATTTCTTAGAATCATTACTAAAATTATATAGACAAATTTTAAACTACAACATCAACATCAAATTTCTTGTTCTCGTTTTCGGTTTTTTTCAAAAGAATAAAAAATATTATTATTTTATCATCCCTGGTTTATAAAAGGATTTTTTTTTTTTTAATAATGCTTCATTTGAAACTTATTCACCTATGCCACTTCACACTTCCCTAGTTGCTCGATGCCATGTATTTTTTTTTTTAATTCTAGCATGTCGTCTCTAGAGACGACATATGCAAAATGGTAACAGTTCTAATATTCTGCTACAGTGGTTGTTCCCTAAACTTTTAATTTAGATATCCTGGGTTCAAGTCTCAATTATATTTTCTAAATTCTATTGAATAAAAATGAAAAAAAAAAGAAGGGATATAATTGAGACAAGTTCGAATTCGTTTTTTCCTAAAATCATGCCCGCAAGTTTGTTGAACCTAAGGGTGCAATGGCTTAAAAAAATTTGGTGTTTTTTTCTTATTTGTTTTTTGGTGTTGGGGACCATTAATTTTGTAGTATATGAACTCATATGCATGTGGCTAATATATTTGGATGGAGACCTATGCTATTTATAGTGACAATTGTATTCCAACAGTTAATTTATTTTTTGAAATGTTACTGTCACTCTCGATTATTTGACCAAATTATTTCAGCCATTGGATTTTTGTGGGGGCCAACTACTGTATTGTCTGTTTTGATCAACGGTTCAAATGCTTTCTTCCGTTGACACCTGTCCTTGTTCTTCTTGGATTTTAGTCACTTTGTAAAATGATATATACTCGAATATACAGTTTTGCATCCACAACGTTTTTGACATTTCAATCTCTTTTCTTTTCTGAAAACTTTACTTTAAATGATTTTTTTTTTCTTTTCAATATCGCTTTCTTTGAATCTTTTTAACTTTTTTACATTAAATATTCAACCTACCATTTATGATGCGAGGTGGGGAATCGAACTCACAATCTTTAGTTGGATATATATGTCAATTACCATTGGACTATGCTCGTTTTGGTGTCCTCAAATTTCTATTAAGTTACATATATTATTATACTCATTATTATCCCTACAAAAGAAACCCATTTGCACATATTCTAGAGGTCCTAATTTGATGGAAATAAAAACCATTCAAATGCGTAAATGACAGTTATAATATTTGATTCTTAAATATTTAGAAAAGATTACTCGTATCGTAACTTAGTTATTGAAGTGGCCTCATAGTAACTATTAATTATTAGATATATCTATCTCAAAAAAAAATTATTAGATATATCTACTAGAGCATCATTTTCACACATATCATTTATAATTCATCCGTGCAATGCTACTCATATTGTACAAAACAATAATAATTAAAGCTACTTATGTATAATTATGGTCTCTTTACCTAATTTTCAACCAACAAACTTTTAAATTAAATAAGCAACAACAAATAGACTAGTTAAATCAACAAAAGAAAGTAATTGGTTTAAAATTTTCCATAAAAATTTTATTATTTTCAAAACCTCGTATTAGATTTAACAATCCCAATAAATCTCTTTTCTTTTTACCTGAAATACAGAGAAAATATGGGTTTGTTTTTGAAGAACGTGCAGTAAAAGTAACTCACCTATTTTTCTACAGAGTCTACTTTAATTATCTCTTCTCAAAACCCATATAATTTGTTTCTATTGCTTGTTTTTTGGAAATAGCATGAAAAATTTGAAATTGTAAGAGACTGAAAGGGTAATTTAAGCATTAAAATGTATTTTGATATTTACAGAGAGAAAAAAGAAAAAAAACAAAAACAAAAACAAAAGGGAGTTGGTGGGGGATGGCACTGGCATCAATTATTTAGGTGAAAATTGATAACAGAAAGCGGGAGATTTTGGGACAGCCAATCCAAAATAATCGTATCCTGTGGTGAGGTACTGTACAGCCTCTTCTGCTCTGACACAAAAACAAACCCATATATATATATAAATTGAAATTGTGGTTTATTTATTTATTAGGGAAAATGAATAATAATTAGTGGGGTGGGCCCAGAAAATGAACGGTACAGATAAATGATCCGGTGGGGATCATCAAAACCCTAAATCCCCACCCCACCACTGATTCCATTTCCAATTTTCCTTTTTTCTTGCTTTCTTTCTTTCTTTTTTGCTTTTCTAAAAAAGAAAAATGAAAAGAAGAGAGAATGATCCACCTGTTTGTCAGTGACATTGTACATTGGTTTAGGCAATGACCAGCAAGTGGGACCCACTCACCTGAGCCAACACCTGGAACTGATAAGATCTGGGTCCCACCATTTAAATATTAATATTAATCCCCCCATGCCATAACCATAACCATAACCATAACCATAACCATACCATGAGCTTAATCATTCCATCCAGTACTAACAACCATATATAATATAATATCACTCATCATCATCATCTCATACACACCCTTTCAAATTGTTTCTCACTGTTCCATTCCAATCACTTCCAGTTTTGATAGAGAGAAATAGGAACATCAATCAATGGGGCAAACCAAAACTTCCAAATTGCTTGTTGTTAGCTACCAAACTTTCCCATTACCATTACCATGCAAATATTCTCACCTTTTTCAGCACACAATTCACCCAAATTTACACAACACAAAACTAATCAACTTTCTGAGACAATGTTGCAGTAAAAAAAAAAAAAAAAAAAAAAACTCAAGTGGGCTTTTCTTTTTCCTTTTCCTTCAGCGTAAAAAAAACAAAAAAACAAAAAAACAAAACAAAAGAAGAGGAGGAAAATTAAACTTCCCCTTAAATCTGTGTAGATGAAGATATTCATATTGTCTCTCAAACCCTTAAGAAGAAAAAAAAAACCTCCAATATTTATTAGTCACACAAAAAAAATTAATTTTCAAGAGAGAAAAAATTAAAGCTCAATTTCTCAATGGTAAATCGAACCTCACGTGTGCATCAAACGTCCACACATGTGGGTGGGTTGTTGTTGTCGTCTAGGAGTGGTGGCTGGTGGTGTCGTGGCGGTCATCTCCGGCGCCGCCGTGGTGCGAGTGCGAGCCACTTCCCTGTGGTTCCATAACGCCCGAAGTAGAGAGGGAGCGATAGGCGTTGAGGCCGGCCAGAATATTCAAGTGGGTGTGGCCGGCCAGCTCGGAGGAGGCGGAGGCGGTGTTATTCGCCGTGGCGGACCCGAATTGCTGACCCGGAACCGCGAGCGCGACCGGGGCGGGGAAGTTCATGTTCATGAAATGCAACCCGGTGGACATGGTCCCCCTGTACAAGGCGCTGTTGTTAACCGATGGGAACGTCCATATAGGATCGCCCCCCATCACGCCTTGGTTATTTGTATTTGTGAGCATCCAAAAATTGCCCGGAACCTGGGCCCCACCGTGGCTCGCCGGGATCGTCCCTGTACTCGACTGCAGCAGATAACTTCCCATTTGCTGCTGCTGCGACGACGACGACGACGGCGGCGACATGTCCTGCTGATCCGACGACGGCCGCCTCTTCCGGCCGATGCTGATTTCCTCCGCCGCCTCCGACAGGTCGAGCGACGACGTGTCTCTGAGTTCCTGTTTGGCCTGGAGTAGAGAGCTGCCGATGTTGGTGGACTGGAAATTGAAGGAGGTTTCGGAGGAGAGGCCGAATCCGGGGAAGAGACTCCGCCGCTGTTGGTGGAGGGAGAAATTAGGGTTGTAGTAGGAGGAGGATCGGAGCTGGGAGGGGACGGACATGCTCGACCCGGAGCTCCGTAATGAGATGTTGAGCGACGTGAAGTTGGCCGGGATGGTGCCGGTTCCGGTGGCGGCAATCACCGCGGGTTCCGCCTGCTGGAGGAGCCACTCGATGGTCTCGCCGTCGGACTTGTGGCCGAGTTCCCGGGTGAGCTGGAAAACCCTAGCCGCGCATAAAGCCGGCATTCGGATGCGGCGGCCCCGGCCGTCGACTTTGGTGTGGCGGTCCTTGGTGGAGGTTCGCTTGGGGGGAGGCTTCTTGGAAGCCTCCGCTACGGCTGCGGCGGCTGCGGGTGGGGCGGTGGTGGAATTAGGGTGAGGGTAGGCGGAGGTGGAGCAAGAGGCGGCGGAGTCGTCGTCTTTCTTCTCGAGTAATTGGAAGGGAAAGTTGGGACGGTGGTGGTGGTGATGGTGGTGATGGTGGTGAAGCTCATCACCGCCGTCCATGATCGCATGTACAGAAATGAAAAGAAAATAAATTAAAAGACTCGGTCGTCTCTTAATGTCTTTTTTTTGTTTTTGCAATGAGAAAGTGTGAGTGTGAGTGAATGAGGCTTATAATTCAATCAATGGTGGGTCTGTCGTCTCTAATTTTCTCTAATTCGGGAGACAGAAAACAAAATCTCCCTTGTGATCTTCAACTAATTCTCTTCCCTTCTCTTCTGGTTTTGTTGTTGAGAAATGAGAAATGAGGAAGGGTTTGGAGAGAGGAAGAAGGGAAACTTTAAGCAACAAAGATAATGAGTGGGAAGGAATTATATTGGGGGGAGCTTTAAAAAGCAAATATTTTTTACGAAAACAAATTGCTTTCCTTTCCTTTGCTATGTTATAATTTATGCCCAGCCTTTTTTTCAAAATTTCCGGGTAAATTGAAGGGGTTGGTTTCTTTTTGTTGTTGTGGTTGGACAATGGACAGGGCCTTTGGTTCAGACTCCACGTGAGGTGCTTTTTTCTTTTCTTCTTCTTCTTCTTTTATCATTCAATCCACAAGGACAATGGTGGTGGCCAACCCGTGGGACCCACCATCCCAAGTCAAAAAATATGTAAAAGGAAAGATTATCGCCTGGGTCCCACTCAACTCATCATTTCCTTTTCCCCCTTTTTCTTCTCTCTCTTTCTCATCTTCACTCTTCGCCATTACATTTACGGTTATTATATATATATATATATATATATATATATATCAACCCTATTTCTTTTCTCTTTAATTAATTTATTTAGATTCATTATTACATTACTGATGGATGATAATTTACGTGTATATTAATTTTAAATCTGAAGCTAGCCTTCATATTTAATGATGAAGGTGTAGCAAAGTGTGAGAGAGAAATAATCTAATCTTGATGTCAATGTATATGCTGGCTGCCCAAAACTTAAAAGAAACTTAATTACATAATATTATATGTAGTGGGCTTCGATTTTGAAAACCAATCATGATGCAAAACAGAGTATATTATTGATTTCATATTCCAATTCCAAATGGGGTAATTGTTTGGATCGATTATAAAGCCAAAATGATGTCGGAATGGATCGGGACGAGGCAAGAATGAAGAGGAATTGAAGAGGCCAGCTTCAGGGCCATTTTGGCCGATGAGGCAATGTTATCGCAGTGTATAAAAACATTAGTTTAGCCGATTTTGGTTTTTAAGTGGAAAATAAAAAGGTGCAGCGATAGTTTGGCAGTGCAGAGGAAGAAGAACGAGTTCTTGCAATTGTAGTGGGTAGTCAGTCCGTCGTCAATTTTTCATTCTTGTATTCGTAATGAGCTATTGGCTTAACGCTTAAAAGCTAAAGGTCATTATTGTGGCATCTAGAGACAGAATATTGTAAAGCGTTTATGAGGTCTACTGTATTGTCTCAATCATAGTAGAACACGGACATTGCAAAATTTTGGACGTAATCATAGTTGGATGAACCAGCGTAAATTATTGTATCATTTATTAGGCTTTCTCTTGTTCATTTTATTTTGTTCCTTCGAACTTAGAATTTGTTGAATGTCTGTGTGGGAGGGAAAAAAGTTTTTTAGTTAGACTCTTTTGATTAAAGTGAATTAGGATTATTAACTATTTGTTCTGCGCATGGTATTTAGGGTATTTTTTTTCTCAACAATAATAATTTCAATGCCAAAACAATCACATTTTGCTCTTAATTTAATTACGACACTAATTAAATCTCCTTCTCCTGTTCATGCCTTACAAATTCACTGTTTTTACAACACCCAGAAGAGGGGAATGCAAAAGGGACAAAATCATATGTTGAGCCTTCAGGGGAATTTGGTGTCCCTTAATACACCAATTTGTGGGTTACCCCCACTATCATTTTTTCCCCTTTTTCTTCTCTCTCTCTCACAGAAAGAAGTAGCAACTGCTTTAGGGTTTTTTTTTTCCTTACATATAATTGCAAATCCAGTACACCAGACTTCAAATCTTGGGCTTTTAAAAACACCAACCAAATGCTGCTGCTGCTGCTGCTGAAATCATTTGAAGCGCAGCTGTGGTAATAGTGAATATATTTACATCTTTCTTTAACTACTAATTTACTTACCACAGGTTTCCTTTTTTAAATCTTGATGCATTATATATTCAACCTGTACAGTATATCTCAAGTGGGGTAATCTCAAATTTACCTGATTCGTGTTAAGGCCATTAAATTAATGACTCATTTTCTGATCAAGAGGAAGTACTTCGTGATAATGATACTATCTAATCTAAGTCAGAATCAGAAATTATATAGCAGTTTCTTTTGACCATAAGAAAGTGGTAATTAATTTTGGGCTCAATTCTAAGTTATGGGGATTGAAAATTTTTGAATCATTAACACAATAAAATAAAAGAAAAAAGAATCGCAAATATGACCATGCATGATTATTGATTTTAAAAGTGAAAGCATTGAAAAACAACATATAAAGTGTCCTTCTTATGCAATAGTTAATTAAAATGATAAACACAATCCAATTTGCAGAGAGAGGCAAAACCGACAGTAAATTTGTTGTTTTGTTGTTTAAATAAAAATGGATGCCATGGTAAAAACACTAATAAATGATCTAGTTTATATGTTAGTGAATTGCCAACATTGAAGGACCCTTTTGATGGGCACCACAACATGGCCTTCTTTCCACTCTCTTCCCTCACCAATTAGTCCAAATATATACCTTCATATGGCAAAACCAACAACAGAATGCATATAATTCAGCCAGAGAAATTAAAATTGGCAAGCCTACTTGGGGAGGGTGTGTGTACATATATGTTAATAATAAAAATGTACCTCTCAAAAAGTAAAATAATTTATGCATATTTGAAGGGAAAGGGAAGGGGAAGTTTTTATTAGGGTCTGATATAAAAAACATGGAGTCTATTCAAGCATGTGGGTGCATCTAATGGGTGGCAGTGTACTGTGTATGATGAAAATTATAAGAAAAAGAAAAATGGGTCCTATTGAGGGGAAGGAAATGTGGACCAGAAATAAGAGAGAATGCTGCCTTTTCTGAGACCACATGCGCTTGCCACTTATGTATGGCATTGAAGGAGACAGCTTACCCTCTAATTTGGCTAAGATCCTACTTATTATCTGCCCCCAAACTTGAAAGGAGAAATCCCAGTTTCAGTTTCTAGTGGTGGTCTGGAAATTGGATCCACTGCCACTGCATGCCCATGCACCCCTATTACATAACATAACCAACATATATATATATATATATTTCCTTTGCCTTTTCTTTTTAATTGAGTCGAAAAACTGTACTTGGGCAGAGGTAATTAATCAAGTAAGGTAAAATTGAGAGGAGGATACGGCCAAAATAAAGGCCACCATTTCTGGCTTCACAGTAAAGTGTAAGCCCTTCTTTCTGACATGAAAACCAACAACAGTGCCTAAAACTTTGCTTGTGATGCCATTGCCCACGCAGTGTGTCCAAGTCAACTCAAACCCACATCAACCAGTCCAATAAATCCCATTGTACCCCCTTCCCTCCCTCCCGACTTTACCATAATTCTGATCGGTGTTGGGGGGTTTGAGATTTGAGACGAGGGTGTGGTCCCGAGAGGGGGATTTTGGGGTGTGTGGATAATGTAAGAGGGTGGAAAGGGTGATAGCTGTGCTTGCAGTTGATTCCAATGGCATTGCTGGGTGGGATGTGGACTCTTACTACCACAGCAACACGTTATTATTTGAGACAGTTGGAATCTTTGCCTCCAAACACAGAATTTAGTGTCTTGACCTTGACATGACAACACATTATAATATAATATTTCTACATTCAAATATCAAATATCTTTCCTAAATTAAATTCTTGTTTATATTTGTATCTAATTAATTATTCCTAGTAAAGTAATTAATTACCACACCACCACCACCACCACCTCAAGTTTCTGTACAAAAACCCATTTCTTTTTTCAACTTTTTTCCTTGCTTTCCCAAACACGTACGCTTTGGTCGCCTAATTTTGTATGGCTCATTTCCACTACACATCCAAACCTATTCCAATCATTAATCTACATCATCTCTCTGATTCATTCTGCGTTTAAGTACGCAACTTTCAAACTTTCAAGAACCAAGAAAGTTAATTGTTACTATTTAGGGTTTTTACAAAATTTGTAGGCCCCACCACCTAATAATTTTATTTTTTAGAGAAGTATTTTATAGCATTTCTGTTTTTCTTCTCTTCTCATTTTCAACTTTTCTAGAAATACAAGCATTTGATAAGGATTATTGATTACCACTTCTCAATTTTGAAAAATTGTGTATAAATTTTATAATTTTGTTTCTGGTTTCTTGTTACTATTTTAAATATAAATAAAAAAATTTATTTTATCATTTTTTATTTATTAAATGTATATAAATATTAAAAAATAAATATAAAATTGAATGTTTTAGTATTTAATTTAAAATATTAAATTTTCTATACATGACTTTGGTTTTTTTTAATTTAAAATTTTAGAGAATAAGAAACAATAAATGGTTATCAACGAGGTCTTAAATTTTTGATATCGAAGGAAATGTCGAGGTCTTAGTTTTATGGAAGTGCAGAAAAAATGTCAATGTCAATAGATATTTCTAAAAATTTAAAAAAAGAAAAAAGAAAAAAGAAAAAACTGTTCTGACATTTCCTTGCAACCTGGTTGCAATGCTTTTTTGACGAGTCATCTAAGGATGTTTTATCGACACTCACATGTTCCTAGGAAAATCTCATAGGAAGTCACCCGACCGAAGATTACTCCAAAGCCAAACAGACATAACTTTTGAGTTAGCCATCAAAAAGAAATATGTACTTTGTCGGTAGAGGTAGTTAGGACTTATTTACTTACACGCAATTGGAATGACATGGAATCATAATGAAAATCAATGGTAAAGAAATCAATTACAATGAGATTGTTATTTCTGTTTACTATAAATTTTATGGAATCGGAATCAGAAATTAATTTTTTTTTATGCTGTTTACTAAAACTATCTAGATTCAGAATGGAATCAGATGCATAACATTTTTTTATGGTCATATATAACATTTACTATACCATTTCTTATTTCTAACTAATTATAAATATGTGCGGATCTTTTTTAGTTAAAATGATAGTAATTTTTATTTTATTTTATTACTATTTTATTAACTGTCAATATTTTGTATTATAACAAATTATTTAATAATAAAATAATAAGTAATAAAAATAAAAATACATTAACTAAAATATTTTTTTATTAGAATAATTATTATTTAATATAAAATACTATTTTTTTAACTGAATATAAAAAACTATTGAACTTTATTGTTTAGAAATTCTCTCTCTTTTTTAAGAGATTTTCTATTTTAAGATATGTTGATATTAATTAATAATAACAAAGTAAAAATAACTAATTAAAAAGTAAATAGAAATTTGAAATATTTTGTGATAAAATCACATCATTTTTATTAGAAGAAAAATTAGTAGTAGTATAAATAAATAAAAAATGATAAATGATAAATTAAAACGTAATGAGTTGCATTAATAGGGGGGAGAGAAATGATAAAATTTGTAAAATAATAACTATGAAGGGTGTGGGGCCCACAAATGTGAATGAAATTGATATAGTTAGGTTGTAAAAGATGAATGAGATTATTGGAGGAGTGGTGGATCCCATTAGTTGATTACATTCTTGCAATTTGGTAAACACATCAACAAGCATGAAAATTCTGATTCTCATTTTCTCGAAGTAAATGCGTTTATTACTTTCAATTTTTTTAAGTAATTCTAACTATGTTCGCATGATCTCATAATTCCTCTCATTCAAGTGTGGTGTCGTTTTATTGCTTTGCTACGCCCCTCCTCTCTACTTGAATGTGAAAGTCATTTTTCTCATTTTTAGAAAATTGCCCATTTTAGGGTATAATTGACTTTTTTTTTGGCGAGAGTTACTTGTTTATTTTTATTTCTTTATTATATTTGCAATTAACTATTTATTTTATTATTCTTGATCCGTTTTTTAGTACAACATGTCGGATGATGATCGAACTTATAGTTGAGATATATGTCTTTGAGGCTCACTTTGGCTATTTACTATGACCCTAAATTTTATTTGTAATTTTTTACTATCATTATTCCTTCCTCGTTCTGCCCTTTGTTTGATTGTCTTTATTATATATGCAAATCAATCAAGGCAACGACTTTTTTCGTTGTCAAAATAAACCTTTTGGCGACGATTCTCTAACCTTTAGCGACGAATTTCTCCGTCGTCAAATCTTGAAATTCTTGTAGTGTATTGTTGAAAATTGATTTTAATCTGATTGAATCGAATGGGTTCGAATCGGTTTTAATTTGGTTTTTCTCAACCTTATTCTTATTGTGTTCAATTTTTGAAATGTCCAAAATTCAATTAAACATTCAAATTTCCTACGTATTTTCTAATCAAATAAAGGTAAGCCTTTTTCCTCTCTTTCCAACAAGGTATTTTTTTTATCTCTTTTTTCCCTTGCAATAAATATCTCAACTCTCAACAACAATAAAGTTCCCATCTCAACATCATAATCATGTTAAATTAAAGTTATATTATTTCTATAATAAACTTAAAACGTTTGATTCACTTTATTTTAATTTTATAACTCGCAAACCGAAAATTTTTATTTTCTCACTTTCCAACAATTGGTTCGATTTTTTGTTTGGTTCCTTGATTTATGTATATAATATTGAAAAATGAGGTAAATAATAAATGTGAACTCATAAATTATAAATGGATCCATCAAAGATATGGAAATTTTGGAAACAGTCCGATTAACTAAAATCAGAAATCATGATGAAATGACTAATATTTGAATGAATATTATATATTTTTTGTCACAGAACTAAACTAAGCCCATTTATCCATTAATTTGGAAGTACATTCCAATCTGTTTGGATGTGATTTTGCAATTGCATATTGCAAAACATAAATAAACAAAGGAAATAATAAATAAAAATACAGCACAGTCTGTCACCGTCTCCCTAATTTTGTCCAATTATACCATTTTTGTGAGCCAGAAAGTGGTTGCAATTCTGAGATGTATCTTTCACTGTTACCAATGGGGAAAAGTCAGTATCACTGACTTTTTTTTCCCCTTTATTTTTTGCATGTCGTGCAAGTTGGAGCAAATTCTCCACAGCAAGAAAAATAAAAAGAAAAATCTTATCCAAACAAGGCATAGTTGAGTCAACCAATGGAATTACACCAAGTAAGCAGCAGGATACAACAATGAAACAACACCTAATCTAATCTCTTTGAAAAGTTTGGATTTTTATACCGCTAGTGACTAGTGAGAGTACTTCTCATGTTGGATTTCGATTTTTACTTAACAATAATTTAATCAGCTCCCAATTAAACTTGGGGATTAAAGAAATGATGATTCCAGAGAATTCCAGCACAAAGGGGACTCATAGATTCTCACCATCTTATCTGGGATTCAACTTTTCTTTCTATTTAATCCATAAAAAATGGTGGGTGCTATGTTCGTTCAAAGATTTCGCTTTCTTTTTTCGCTTTCTTTAGGGTTGTTAAAAAAAAGGAAAGAAAGAAAGAAAGGTGACTTTTGGAGCCCATATCTCTGTTGTTTTTTCAGTAAAAGAAAAGAAGAATGACAAAGCCTGCTTTTTTATGCTCTTTACCCGAGTGTGTGTTTGAAGGATAATCAGAATTACCCATGAAGCAGAAGCAGATCCCAACGCAGAAATAAATGAATAAATTAGATGATGTGTGAGAAAAGGAATGAGATTAAAAATTAAAATTTGTTTGGAAGACTGGTGAGTGAGTGATGTGTCCAAATTAAATGTGTGGGGGAGTGGGGAGCAGCAGGTAAAGACGAAGGAATATATCAAAATGCGAGTTTTCTTTCTGCAACATTTGAATGAGTTTGTTTATTCGAATGAATGATCAAAAATCTTGATTGGGGTCCCTCTTCAAAGGCTGCTCCTTTTACGGGTCACCTTCCCCATCCCCTCTCGTCTCAACGATATAATATTGTCCTCTGAAATCCAACGTCATCTCACCACCTAAGGGACCCAAGTTTGAACTTCAACAACGTGGCCTCATACTTTATACTGTATTTCAATCGCATACTTTGTTTGGTCGAATATATACGCATTAACTATTTGTGTTATACTAAATAACTAGAGAGTAATTAATGTGTAAACGTAAATCTACATCTAAATGGTTATTACTTATTATCTAATATCCACGTGGTTAGTAGTGGGCATGTATGAGAAAACCCCTCTATCTTGCCACCCTCTCAAATATGAGTTAACTAATTCCTTGGGAGAAAATGTTAAGTTAAATGAGAAATCTGTCTTTAGTTATAGTGATATTAAATTTTTATGTTCATTAGAGTAGACATGGTAGTCGCAAGGATACGAGGCTTTATGGTAGCACTTATCATGAGTATTGTGTTCAAGTCCTGCGCTGGTTACAGTGTTGTTCAGTTTATGCAACGAGTCTTCGATTATAAGGACGGACTCACCAGTGTAAACCACACGGCATAGCTCCACTAGTAAACTACTTGAGATTCAATTCAAAAGGTTTATTTACGACCTACCTCAGGTAAGAAGATATTAATATTTCTCTCCATAGTATGGATCATGGATTCTAATCTAAGATTTTCACTTACAATACAATATTAGAAAAATGAAAAGTACAACTACATACTATACTTTTCTTGGTTGATTCTGTGTGGGAACGTTCTTGAAAGACCTAACACCAAAAAAAAAAAGAAAGAAAAAAAAAACGATGGCATAAATGTTTGCGTGTTGGATTATGAAGGGGAAATGTGTTTCGAGAAAGAACCAGCATAAATGGGTATTTACGAAAATAACCCAAATATATTCCTTTTGACCGTGGGCCGTCATCGGCCCAGCCCAAATAAAACCTTAACATCTGAGCCCATCAAAAAAGCAAAAGAAAAACTGAATTTAGAAAAAGAACGGGATTAAATCTCAATCGTCGAGAAGGACGCATAATAGCCGTCAGATCTAGGGCATCGGGGTCGTCTTGGTGTTTTTATCTTCTCCTCCCGGGATCAGTAAACTTCTCTGCTGCAGCCTCGTCCACCAGGAAGGGCACGAAGAGCCAGAAAGAGAGGAGAATCGTCCAACATGGTTCAGCGACTAACTTATCGCAAGCGCCATAGCTATGCCACCAAGTCTAACCAGCACCGCGTCGTCAAAACGCCTGGTAACTCTCTCGTTCCGCTCGATTCTGTGTCTGTTTATTGCTGGAATTACATAACTGCTTGATTTTGATCCGTCCCGTCATACATTCCTTCTACATTTGATATTGGCGATGACCTTTTCTTGGAGCTTCAATGTCAAATGATATCTTTTCGTTGGTTTTCTTCTGTTCTGTATTTATTCTTCCTTTCATCTTCTTCCCTTCTGTTTAAAGGCGGGAAGCTTGTGTACCAGACTACCAAGAAGAGGGCAAGTGGACCAAAATGTCCGGTCACCGGCAAAAGAATTCAAGGGGTATGTCTTTGATCTCAGTTCCCTGCTCTTTTTTCTTCTTTACTATTTTTAGTCTTTTCCCCTGTCGAGTTTGGATATTTTGAGTTGTTGATGCTTGTTGTAGCTCTCTTAGCCTCGCACTCCAACTGCTGATTTATGATGGTTATATTATCTTTATCACGTACGTGTTTGCCGTTAGTGTATGGATCAATGCTAATTGCTAAATGTAGCACTTGTAGTAAATTACCTCTTTTTCTTTCTTTCGTGTGCTCTTTCGAGCTTACCTTGGAGACGAGGGAAGGGAAAAAATAAATGTTGCAGATAACTTCCTTTAGTTGGGTGCTCCTTTTTGGTCCATCATCAGTATTCAAATTTGTACATGTTTGGAACTTTTGGTTCATTGTGATTGTTACTCTAGCAGTTACTGGATATTATAGAGAGCCCAGTACTTTTCTTTTTCCTCTCTTCCTTCGGAATAACTACGTTGACATTGACTGATTTCTGATCTTCTCATTTGGAAAAGTCACACTCCGGCTAATTCCTGCTGACATTATTAGAATGCAAGTTAAATTTAATGTTGACATTTTTTGATGGACTGATCAATTGGATTCTGTTGTTTCCCAGTCTCCCAAGTAATCGTTACGTTGTTATCTAACATAATCAACTACTGACCAAAAACTATCTATAATTCATATATACATTTCCATAGTTTCTAGTCTGATAGTATTACTTCATCTTTAAATGGTGTGAAAACTCATTTAAGCTACAAAATTAAGTCAGTTTTCTGGCCGATATTAGAATCTTGAATGCATATGCAGTTATAGGAGCCCTCGGTTATGGACTTGTTTAGTCATGAGAGATGGCAAAGACAACTGCATCCTTGTGATCCTGCACGCTGCAAAACATATTATTTTGCTTTAAATGTTAAGATAGTAACATCAAATACCATTCTGTTCAGCTTGCATGCTATAATCAGTTTTAAAGCTCTAGATTCTTGTTTTCTGGTTGTTTGTCTCCTTAGCAAAATTTGTATGTATGGCTTTCTATGAATGTCTTTGTGAAAAGAATGATTTCATTTCCTTAGCAGTTTCCACACATGAGCATGTTTGTCTTTAACTTCACTACTTGCATTCTTTTTACACAGATAGATTCCTGCGTATTCATTTGTGCATCATTACATACATTCTTTGTACACTAGTAGACACATCGCATCATATCGTTGATGCATTTATGTATTCATATGTATCCATGTATGTTTGTCTACCTACGTTTTGGTGTAATTCTTCAAGGCCATTGACCTTCTTTTGAATTCCATGATAGACTTTTGAATTCAAGTGTTTATTAAGAGGGCTGGTGATAAACCATGAATCTATATGACCATGTTGCTTAAGTGTTAAACCATGTAAATTTGTTACCTCTACAGATTCCTCACTTGAGGCCAGCTGAATATAAGAGGTCTAGACTACCCAGGAACCGAAGGACTGTAAATCGTGCATATGGTGGCGTATTATCTGGAGGTGCTGTTAGAGAGAGGTTAGCTTCCCATTATCTTTTCTCATTACTCAATATTCATCTGTTCGTTGTGTATTCATCACAAGGTATTTCCTTAATCCTTCCTTCATGGGGTACAGAATCATTCGGGCCTTTCTGGTTGAAGAGCAAAAGATTGTGAAGAAGGTATTGAAGATCCAGAAGGCGAAGGAGAAGTTGGCATCAAAAAGCTAAATTGTGTTTGTTATTTTTAGAGAATGGAAGAAATTTTGACTTTGTGACTTGATGCTGAATTTTAGCGATTATTATTTAAAGTTTGGTTTGGAAGGAATGAGATTTTAGTCCCCGAATTTCACCCTTAATTGACATGGGATACCTCTATGGAATATTTGCAATTTTTTTATTAGTTTCTTAATGGCATTTCATCATCCAAATTCTCCCAGCGGTCTTGCATGTACTCTAAATTTAGGGTTATTATGGCTTAGGTTTAATTTCCAGTTTTTTAGTGTTTTTATCACGATTTTTTTGTTTTTAATTCTTTTTTTTTCCCCTACAATGAAAAGTGATAATATAATCGTTCTTTTTTGTGATAAATAGAAATGTGTTGGATAATACTTTCGTTCCTTGTTACTTTTCAAAATAATAATTTTAGTAATTAGTAGCGGGTTTGATAAAACCATATGATTTGTTTGAGTCCTTTTTTAGTATAAGATGAAAATTTGAATTTATGATATCTTTGTTTTTGAGTACCAAGTGTGAGGGGATTGAATTCACTTTTTTAGTTGAAGATGTATATCAATTATCGTTGAGTTATGTTCGTTTTGCATATATGTCTAACCTAGTTGGGTTATACTGAGACTATTTATTTAAATTTTTTTAATTTTGTATTCTAGCTTTCAACTTTACAAGAGATTTTCGATGATTTAAATGTTAAGCTTAACCATTGTGTGTCTGTTGGCATTTGAACTTCATTTTTTATTGTATGGTTTTTCATGTTCATTATTTAATATTTATAGGGTGAAAATAATAAGTTTATTTAATCCAGTTCCAAAATAAAGTCCATTGACAACTTCTAAAATCTTTCTTTCCTGTTTCTTCATTGAAGTTGTACTCATTTATGGTGGCAAAAATGTGGTGCTCATTTTCATGTTTGAACCTTGAGCTATTAGATAAAACTTACAAAAAAATGTTGGTTCCTTTCTACTATTTTGATTCTAACTATTGCAATTTACATGGATTAAAAACAATCTAAATTAAAACTATTTAATAACACAACAAAACATAACAAATTTGACTTTTAGTGATTATAGGTAAAACATGTTTGTAGTTTGCTGTCTTAGTCCATAAACATGACACCATGTCTACTCAATCTCTTCTAAGTTGAAGTTTTCAATCTTACGGCAGAGTTTGTATTTAATTTGATTAAAATCAGTTCCAATCTTAATTGAATGAATACTCCATGTATTACAATCACAAGTGTTTAAAATTAAAAATATAAACCTATCTCAATTGCATGCATATATTCTCTAACAAATTGTCATGAGTTTGAATTTCTATCGGCACATACTACTCCAAGTGTAACTAGTCTATTCATTTTTTTCTTTTGACGGATAAATAGTACATTCATTAAAATAATTAATTTGATTAATTGAGGTGTAAAAAAAAATTCATAATTAGTAATGGAGTGGGGTCGATATTGAGCAATTGACCAGGCATTTTACTAACCTCTTTATCAAGGTTGAAGTTTTGAATTTTTTACCCTTTATTGAAGAAGGAAAAAAAGAAAAGGGGGGCATGAAATGAAGTATATCTTTCTGGCTTTGATGTTATATGTCATTTTGATTTTGATTTCGTACATGTAACTCACAAATCCCAATTTATTTAAAGTTTCCATGAAGAACTCCAAATTGGAAGTATTTCAAGAAAGGTACAAATCCAAAAATATTATAACTACAATCTTAGATAACAACTTTGATTTACTCGAATAGGTTAAAAAATAGATAATGTTAGACTAATAATATATTGTCTACTTTTAGAACTAAACTAGTTTAGTTTATTATTACTATTACAAAAATTCGACCTATTTGTTCAAACTTTGTTATTTTAAACATTCTACGATACCTGACATGAACAAAATCCAACATTAGTTTTTAATCCAAGATCAATAAATTTATGTTTAAATACATCATTTTCGGTTTTGTATATTTACCAGTTACACAATTTTCTCTTTTTTGTAACGTTAAATCACTTGAAAGCTTAAAACTCTCGACTATATTTTTTCTATATTTTCTAAAAATTCCTCCTTATTTGTCCATATAGGGAGTAACACATAAGAATAATTAAGTGACTTGAGGTGGTAGAAACAACCTGCACGAGTTTATGAACGCTAAAAATTTTATGATTTTATACTAATTACCCAACTGATAAATCATCACCAAAATCCGAAAATTCTAAATTGACAACTTAGAGTATATTGTGTTAATTTGGAGAATAAAACTTAAGGAAAATAAGAAAGAGCATTTCATTAAATACTTGCTCATAGAATCAAGATTGATATATTATTACAATTAATAAACAATTTTAAGGACCGTTTGGTTTTAATTTGGACCTTAAATTTGTTGTATGTCCAATTAATTAATTAGTGTTGTAGAAACCGAATGAAAAGTCTTTGATTTTGGTTTTTTTTTTTAAATGAATAATTCGTGGGAACCATCAACTTTCTCCGCTCAATAATAAATACAAAAAAGAAAAAACCCTTGATTTTGGATGGTGAAGTGAGTTATACTGGCTTGGCCCATGCCAAATTGCAAGTGCTACATATAATATAAATAGATAAATAAATAAATGTATATAGCTTTATCATAATATATTTAATATTTGACCTTATCATAAACAACATGGCGCAGCCCACTACTAGTTAATGCCCACAAATCCATTCACCTCACATTATTCACATCAATCATATCATATTAGCACTCCATTTGAGTCATTATAACTAATAAATATTTATTTTGTTATGTAACATATGTTTATTGCTATGATTCTGATATATATATATATATATATTATTTTTTTACTTTGCGCAAGTTATTTATCTTCTATAATATACATTTGAATTTTATTCAATTTATATCAAAGTATATATAATTGATTTTAGATATATGTATCTATTATATTTGATCTTAGAAATAAAAAATTATATGATCACCCCGTAAGAATGTCGTTTGGATATATTTCTTTTTCGTTTAATGATAATATGTAGATTGAAAATTCAAATATTTAAATTTAGAAAATATTTGATTCTTTAACGGTGAGGATCAAATCTTGTTCTTACTGCCATTGAAAAATTGACAATTCATTGATTTTTATAAAAAATTTATATTTTTCTCTTAATTATCAAATATTTAAGGATGGTAAAGACTTTATCCGAACGGCCGAGAAATGAAGTATTTTTCTTTAAACTTATCGAAATGAAATATGATTTTTGAAAAGTATGGGTCGGAGGTTTTGTAATGTCGTCAAAAGTATATACGACATGAGAGATTTTGAGTCGGCCACGTCCCACGTAGGAATCCGATATGTCGCTTTCAATGAAGGGAAACTAGTCTATGCAGTATCATTTTCTGACATTCAATTGCGGGCGGCCCCCACTGTTTTACCCAATCACATGCAGCCACCTGTCACCTCATAAACACAGTGTAGTACGATGGAATCATATGTAGCCACGTGTATGAAGATGATGCCAAATTCATACAAGAATATCTAATGTTAATTGAAAGTTGAAACTGAACAGAAATATATATCTCTAAAAAAATTTAACACAAAAATTCATATTTCAATGTTAAATCTAAATTTGAAACGTTAAGTTGATAAATTAGAACGTGTAGTATAAATTTTACTTTTATATATATATTCTAATTTATTGCCACCAAATTACTAAAAATATGTAATTACCACCAAATACTATGGTAACTTATTTGAGTATTCTATCTTTAAAAATTGAAACTAAAATTGATAAATGAATTTCTTCAAAGAAAAAAAAAATGAATGTTGTTTATTTGTCTTGGTTTATGCTGTTTTCTCGAGAAATCCTTTGTTGAGATTTTTGAAATTTTTTCAGTCTTTTTTATTCATAGTAGTTAAAATGGTAAAAGACATGATACATATAGAGTTTACTTCATGTATATTAATTAATTGAAAATATGAATTCTATACCTATTATTTTGGTTCAAAAATCTTCTTTTTTAACTAAAAAACTGGTGGAGTTAAAATTCAAACCTCTTTAGAGAAACTTTGGTGTGATTCTTCCCTACATAAATTATATAATTTGAGCAACTTCCAAATTCAAATGTCAAATTTGATAAAAAAAATGTAATAGGCGTGAATTCATTAGTGGTAATTAAAGTTATATTTTATAAAAGCTACGATCAACTTTCTTTTTTTTTTTTTAGGGAAAATAACACATCCAACCTAACTTTCTTCCAAATTTTATCAAGAATTTTCATAAATTCTTGGTTACTATGATAAAAGGACAAATCCTTATACTTTCATATAGTCGTTTCATGAATGTAATTATAAGTTTTTTCTAAAAAAATAATTTCTATGTGAAAACGAAAACGATCAAAATCTTATCGCGCAATTGTTTTTTTAGTTTTGACAACTTCACTAAATCTAAAAGGGCATGGTACATGTGCTGCGACATGTCGTCAAGCTTATAGGAAAAAAATATAAAAAAAGAAAGAAAAAAAAAACCCGAAGTTGCAGAGAAACAACCTAAGCTAAGCCGACAAGGACAGTTGACATTTTGATAGCATAGATTCACACGCTCGCTTTGGCTTTATTAAAGGAAAATAAATAAATTAATTAAAAAGAAAAAAACAACAGTGAAACAGCTTGGTTTCACTCGGTATCTTATATCTTCCCCATACCGTTATACCCACACCCATATCCACATTCAAGACATGTCATCATAACAACACGTTCAAAATCACCATCAATTCCAGCCCATTTTGACTGCTTTTGATTATTTTAATTTTTTCAATTTTTATCTACCAATTATTATGAAGCTGCAAAGTATGTTATTATCGATCTACCATATTGAGAAATAATTAGAAACGATCATCCTCATGTGTTTGGGGGAAAGAATACTCTGGACACGTGGAGGACAGCCATTGGTGCTCCAGGGTGACCCATGAGTCATACCCCAGCTCGGACCGCCGAGATCACCACTACTAGCATTGACAGATACTAAGTATGAGGGCCGAGGTGAACTTGGCCGAGGTCCAACCTACTGGGAAGCTCGGTGGGGGCCGATGTGAGCTACTGTCAGCGGCGTGATTATCGGGTGTAACCGTCAGTCCTGAGATTACCGGGTGTAACCGACGGTCCCGAGATTACCGGGTGTAACCGTCGCGAGATTAGTGGGACTACCACCCATAAGTAGAGGACTTCACTCCACGATCAGGTACGATGATTTCTGACCTCGAACTAAACTGGGAATTCGACCTATACTGACTTGATCGCCGGAGTGCTCACCTTTTCGTGCAGGTCCGCCCAAGTATTCAGATCGGTCCGGAGGCCGAGTTCGAGCTGCAATCTGAAATACACTGTTGTGCATATCCTTGCATAAACATCATGTAACCTTTCAACGAAACCTCAAAAATGTGTAGTGACCAACCTATTAAACTCAACCAAAGTATAGTACAAAATAGCTTTGTAAACATGTAACAAACTTATGGAACAACCTATCAGACCGATGACATAGGACCTACCAACCTATCCCTATAAACACAGAGACTCATTTCCGTCCATACAGGTAGAAGTACCACTTATTTGATTCCTCGTTCTGAGAACAAGCATAGATATCAAATTCTTTACTAATTTGGATGTCGAAGTGTTTGATCTCTGCGTGCATATCTTACCTCGGAAAATACCTTGGACACGTGCTCTTCAGAATTAAGTATATATAAAGAAAGGTAAAATTTTGAATTTATACCATTGAGAGGAGTTTGTACAAGTCAGCAAAAATAGTGTCAATCATTGTCTATATATAGAGTATGGGAACAATACAAAACTATTATTGCATAGTGCAGGAGCAAGATATCCATAAGCCGACACCCAACTTGGAAAACTCATTCGCAGAGATCAGAGAGAATGGGGAGACCACCATGGTGCGAGAAAATTGGGGTGAAGAAAGGCCCTTGGACTCCCGAGGAAGACATCATCTTGGTTTCTTACATTCAACAAAATGGCCCTGGAAATTGGAGATCAGTTCCTTCCAACACAGGTACCACCTATACCCGGCCAGATTATAATTTCATTTCATTTCCAGCTGATCGATCATCATATATGGTGATGGGAAAGTATATATTAACACAAATTAAAATTCTTTATTATAAGGTTTGCTTAGATGTAGCAAGAGTTGCAGATTGCGATGGACCAATTACCTACGCCCCGGAATCAAACGAGGCCAATTCACTCATCATGAGGACAACATGATCATTCATCTCCAAGCCCTCTTAGGCAACCGGTACATAAATTTCATTCAATTTCTTCAGTTTTTCGTTATAATAAATAATGCTTAATTAAACGTGAAAAGAACAGATGGGCAGCCATAGCCTCGTATCTGCCACAGAGAACGGACAACGATATAAAGAATTACTGGAACACCCACTTGAAAAAGAAGGTAAAAAACCTTCAAAATGGGAATTTCTGCAAGGGCCGGTGGGAGAGAAGGCTTCAAACCGACATTCAAACTGCCAAACAAGAATTGAGGGAAGCTCTATCACTATCACTCATCGACAAACAAAATCAAGTTACCCACCAATCCAATAATAACCCTAAATTAGGCCATCATGAACAACAACTTTTTTCTTACTCATCATCCTACGCATCAAGTGCCGAAAACATTGCCCGATTGCTCAAAAACTGGACCAGAAACAAAAACAACAACAATTCTCCCGACATCAACTCAACAACAACAACCCAGAATAATTATTGTAACTTGTCGGTGGAGGAAAATTCACTCACTTTGCTGGAGAAATGGCTGTTCGACGATGCCGCCGCCGCCGCCGCGCCTCAAAATCATCATCAAGATTTTCTCAACTTCTCCTTACAAGCTGATCATACTCCATCAACCATTGTTTAGCTTTATTTTTATCCCCATTTCCAAACTGATCGTCGTTTGCTTTTTGCTTTTGATAGTAATTAATTAATTAGTGGAATTCAGAAAGTGTAAATTAATGAACCAAAATCATGATATCAATTATCAACTATCTGTTTCTATTTAAATTACAATAAGTGTTTTGTTTCAATTGGATCGATGAACTCATTTAATTTTTATTTAGTTTCAACAAGAAAAATATTTCTTTTTCCACAGCAGGTTAAAACTTTATGAAATGAGATCAATCATATATTATGGATTAAATACCTTTTACATTCTTTGAGGTTAAAAAGATTCAATTCTAAATGGGAAAATTACTGTTAAGTTTTTTTTTTCCATCCAAAAGGCATTATTACAATGAAAATAATTGTGCTTATGGATCAATCCATTTCCTTAATCAAAATATGTATACGATTTCGTTTGCACTTCTTGTCATTCCAATGTAGCCACTTTCTTTCGTGAATTAATTACTTTGGTCAAATCGACATGAAGAAAACAAAAGGGTTGTCGTGTCTTTTAACTATGTTGTGTTAATCATGTGTCTTTCAGTCGGTGGTCGGATCAAGTTTTATTCAGAAGATATAAAGTTTAAGATTTTTCTTTTTTGTTATAAGAATTAGTGGATCATATTTCATAAAATATGGATTTCACAACGACTACCAAGTATTTTAAGTTTGTGGATGAAACATACTAGTCATTATTATTAATATTTCATGAGTTAAGAATAACATAATTAAATTAAGGAAAAAACTATCTATTTTAGTTGTCATTTTCAACATTTTGGTGCTTAGAACTTATTGCTACAATACAAAAATGAAGAACTCATTTTTTAATTGAAAAACGTCACATGATTTAGAATGATTAAAAACATTAAGATTAATCTAAATGTAATGATATTCTAACGTGCTAACATGCATGTGTACCGTCTAAAAAAGATTATATACTTGGTCGACCCTTGTAAATTAGACTGGAAAGATTTTGGAATTTGATTATAAAAGGATAAAATGGACCACACTAAACTTACCTAAATCGATAGATGAATAAATAGTAAGAAAAAAAAATTTGGAGAAAATTCCTTTCAAAAGTGGGCGTGAGGGGGGACAATTTACAATGAATTGATATATAGGGGACTATATATTAAAGAAAAACACAATACCGAAGAAAGATATCGAAAAGAGGAAAAAAAAGAAAAGGCTAGTGATGTTTTCAGTGTCCATCGGTTCGCCTAACGATATTAATTATTGTGCGGATACAATTTTAATCTCGAATTGCTTATCTACCTATCTCCAACTAAAAAAATTTGAGTTCGAATCCATTATTTTATGTTGTATTAAAAAAATAAAAATATAATATAATGAAAACAACTGTACACATGGTGTGTTTCTGCATAATCATCCATACATTATTGTACATTTCCAGAAGAATTACAGCCTTGTATGTTATTTAATTTTTATTTACATTGATGATAGTCCATTGAAAGAGACTTGATGAATACATAAAATATGACTTTTTTTGTTACTATTGATGTTGGAATTCAACCTCTTGGGATCTCGCCAAATTCGTACCATTTGTTTAGGCATATCTCTAAGATTTAGCTTACCCTCGTAATTATAGAGATCGAACACTAATCCTTTAGGGTTTACATAGTCGAATCCTATTCCCTTGAGAATTTACGTAAGTTGAATCCTTATGCATTCAGGAAATCTTAAACGAAGTAAGCTTCATATTGTATTAAGAGTCGAGGCCAAGTCGACTCGGACCGAGCTTGCACGGGGTCGAGGTGCATTGGAGAGGTTCTTGGCCACTGGGCCGAGAACCCCTCGACGCTGACTCCAGGCCGGTTATGGCCGGCCATGTCGTTGGGCCCGACCCTCCTATCTCTTTTTGGGTCCGCTCATTCTTCGACTCTCTTTCCTCGTTTCGATTGTTTAGTCTGATCTCTATTTTTTTGGTATAACAGTTACTATAATATGAAGGGAGCTAAATAAATTTAATGAAAGGAGGGAGAGTTGGAAAATTCATTATATCTTTGATCTATTTATTTCTTTAATTTCTAAGGTGGGAAAATGGAAAGAAGAAGGTGACGGTTGATTTTGTTGTTGGTGAATTACCTATGAACAATGGAATAATAATAAACTCAATCCAACAATAATGTAATAGAATCAAAAAGGCAAATTGAGATACTCAACGAAATTAATTAAGTATTATATTAAGAAAACGACTAGAATCTGAAGGCTTAGAAAAAAACACACTGGACAAAAATCAATTGATGGGTAAGTTGTTGAAGCAGCCAACATTTATATTATCAAGAGCATTCAGCTGAAAATGAGGACTAAAATTAATTGTTTTTAACAAAATGGTGACTGAATTAATCATCTGTCTAAAAATTATAAGTTACACATAAAGGGAATCAGATCTTTATGATAGGATTATATATTATAATTAAGTTGATATAGACTTATTATGTGATAAATTACTGAATGGTTGGTTGGTCGGTCTAAAGTTTTAATATTTGAAGTTGTTGCCGATCTGAATATGGTTAATTTAACTAGTAGTTGAGAAACTATGTTTTTTAAGATGTTAAAAAATTAAATCAAGAAAAAAGACATTGCCCACGAAGTCAATAAATTATGGGGGATCTACTCAAAATAAATAAATAAATAAATAATTATGGGGGAAATTAGAGGCGCCTGCACCAAGAGAATAAGAACTATTAATCGGGTTAGGATTTGAAAAAAAATGAAATAATTGTGTAACAAATTTTTTTTGTTGCAAAACAATGAGGGTAAGAAATAAACTTAAAATATTATTTTGGACTCTGTATTTTTGTTTTAATTTATTTTAATCTTATATTTTTCAATATTTTGACTTATTTTAGTTCTTGTATTTTTAAAGAGTGACCATTTTGGTTTATTAATTTTATTTTTTATCTCATTTTTTCTATTAGAATATTTTAACATGGCGCTACACTCATTATATTTATTGAAATGCAACTATGATTTTATATTAAATAGTTTATATTAGGGGTAGAATATGTGTAAAAAGTTTGAAAATATGGATGAAAATAGTCACTTTTTAATAGTACATAGACCAAAACGAACATTTTGAAAGTATAAAGGCCAAAATGAACCAAAGTTGAAAATACAAAGACTAGAATAGTATTTTAACCGATAAATAATAAGAATCAAGAGTTTATTTATTTTCTTCACTATTTTACAAAAGCCAGTCCACACATTACTCAATTTTTTTTAGTACAATTAAATATAAGGTGTGTGAATGTTAATCTCTGACCTCAAGGAAAGAAGTAGATGTCAAATTGACTACTTAAGTTTGATGGAAAAAAAACTCCTATTTCTACCCATGAATAAGTAGAAAAATAACTGAATTTTTTTAAAAAAAAACAGCAAAATAAGAAGACACAATGTGGAAAACTCCGTAGAAAAACCACGGACCACTAAGAAAAATCTACTATATGTAAAAAATTATTACAATCACACGGATTTCTCTTCCTAACCCCAATTACACGATAAATATGTTGACATAAGAAGGAACGTATTTACTAGTTATATCGTCTCTAATTGCGTGAATTTCAAGACATTCTTTGAACCAATCATACGTTTTATTAAGGTAGATAAACCAAGGGGATCCCCTCTGAGAACCGTATATGAGAATTTCGAAACACTCTCTTAAAGCAAATATTACTCCATTAACTAACCCTAATATAACATATTTAAATCATTTCCATAGGGATTAATAAAACTTAAAAGGTCACAAGGCTCATAGCACATGGAGCACACATCCTATCCTTTCTATATCTTTTCAATGCAGAACAATTGCCCTTCTAATATTTCCAACATTCAACTAAATTTTCAATTAAGAACAAATTTTTTTTGCTAATTTTTATGTATACAAACATTATCTTAAGTTGAGAGAATCCAATGAAGGCATCAATTTTTACCATTTTTTAACTTAAAAAAAAAAAAGCTTATATATGTTAAAAAAATTTGTAGGTACAAACCTACATCAAAAGTATATTATCTTTTATCTCTTGTATTAAAAGAACTATATTATTTTGGATTAATTTATATTAAAAAAAAAAGAACCTTTTAAACCGAAATGAAAAATTGAAAGGTAATAGTTTTGAGGTGTATATACGTTTTTTATTTTTTTATTTTGAAATAGATATCTCAAAAGTATAATATACAGAAAAAATCATTTTCAAAGGGGAGCTAATAAATTAATCAAGTGGATGAATAGAGATAGATATGAAACTCACGTTTGTTTGAGACTCTATCAATCAGTTCAATAAAAGTTGGTGGGGGCAGCCCCAGATTTGAATTTGGGTTTGGGACCATCCAATTAAATCCTTTCCTACAAGAATTTCGAGGCCTACCTTTGACCTTTCTAAATATTTTCTTTATGTATTTAATCCTTGAAATTTTATATATAGTAAATCCATATTATCTACTCCCCATTTATCAGGGCCTATGACATGAGTTAATTAATTTACCAAGCCTGCTTTAATTTTAATAGTTGGTGAGTCGCATAAACAACAAAATTATGACTAAACTCAAAAGTATTTTATTTAATTTTTTTAGTTCGGAGAAAAAAAGAGATCAAAATTGTATGGATTTGGTGGGACTAAGGAGGAGCTAATTCCACCGGTAATGTTCCTGTCCATGCAAACAAACAAGCTGTCAATTTAGCTTTATAATAAATGTGTCATTTAATTAAAATAATTATTTTCCAATTACACCAAATATATATGTGTAAGCTAGACAATAGCATGTGCTATCCTAAGACCCATCCCTTTCTCTCCACACATCTAGATTAAATCATCTTAATTACAAATTAATTACCAATAGCTCGAAACGTTTTACTTTTTGGTCCCTTTTAGACTTTCTTCCTTTTAAATTTGATATTAATTTATTTATCATTACATCTTTATTTTCCCCTATCTGTCGCAATATTCATCCACGACTATCTGGGCCGGATACAAAGGGCCAGAACTTGAATGGGCCACACTGTGATACCAATTGGAGCGCGGCCCAGGGTTATTATTATAATAAAAAATACAGTCCACGTCACAACGAAATGCCACGTGTTACTTTTTAATGCAAAGTCAGTTGCAGGAAGAAAAGAGTTGGCAAGTGGGCAGGCAATAATCAAATCACTTGTTAATTCAGTCATTTCGATATCTAGTATGGACACGTGGCAGAAATGTAGCCATGTAGGTCAACTCTCTTTTGTAGTATAGGTGTGAGATGACATGCTAAAAGTATCCAATATCCAATGGGGCCTTCCCATTGGCCATTTCCCCCAAAAATTAAAAGGAAAAAAGATAAAAGGATAATGGGACCTTCCACGTAGGAAAACGAAAGCAAAGTGCCTTTTCGCTTATTATATATAACATTTTTTTTGGTGCAATTTGATGATATAAAGCTTAGTAGGATCCTACTCCTAATCTTCATCAGTTCTGGATTATAACATACGTGGGTTGAAGATTCAAACTTATTTAATCGAAGATATATGTTTTAATCGGTTGAATTGTTCTCAAACTTTTAAGTATTATTTACCATTAAACTAACACCACGATTATACAGATTTAGGCATTCTAACCTCCAAAATCCTAGTGCATTAAACAAACACCTTGGGAATGTGTGATATGGGGAGGAGAAAAAAGGTATTAAAGGTGGTTGTGGAAGGTAGTAGTGGACGAATTCAGTTAATACTATTGAGTGGGGGAAGGGGGGTGGGAGTGGGCCTGAGATGGGCCCAAAAAAAAAAGAGGAGAGATAGAGAGAGGGGTGGGTGTATGGTCCTCTCAATGATGAGAAGGGAAAAAAAGGTAAATGGATGAGATGTTGTAATGAGTAAAGATGGGGAACAATGGGCCCAAAGAGAGGCCCATTTTGGCAACTCTGAAATTGTCGGATAGCTGTAGGTGATACAAGACAGGCTTGTAAGTGCTGGCATTTGGATTGATTGATGGGCCATTGGGCCTTCCATTTCTACTAGCGACAACTTTTACCAACTCCTTTTTCTTTCGCGTCTATAGGATTGAAGGACTGATCTCTCATCTCAATAATTGTTGAAAAAATTATAGGAACATTGATTAAATATCGAAGATTTGAGTTCTATCAAGTTTGAGTGGTAATACTCTAAATGAAAATAGTATAAGCATATTTAGAAGTTAATATTTTTGTGTTGTGCCGTGGGATTTAAGAATGATTAGATAGATGTAGTCTAATTTGTTAAAATACTTAATTTATAATTTATTCTGCTTCATTTAATTATTCTTTTCATGGAGAAAAGTGACACTTTCGATTTATTTTCTTCTCTTACAAAAGCAGGGTGATATTTTTTTCTTCTTGTCGTAGATTTTTAGCAAAGGGGAAGAAGGTTAAAACAATAAAGGAATAGAGGTACGACATAAGAGAGAGGGGGAATTAATTACCAAATGAATCCAAGACTTTCCTATTTTGTAATTTCAACTTTCCCATTTTAAGCAATTTCGTGACAACTATATCTTTTCATGTATGACCCTTGTCAAGAATTTACAATATCTAAAAAGAAAATAATAAATTTAAACATGAATAAATAGATTAATTCAATCTTTCTCTTAAAAAAAAAGAATGAACTGTTAAAGTGACTCTTTCTTTTCTTCAAGATTATATTAGTTCTGTTTTAATAATTTAGGATTTAAGCTCTCTTTAGGGCTAGTTTAGCTAATATATATATATATATATAAATATATATTATTATCCCTACTTATTATTATTATTTTAAATAATATTTTAATTTTGAGTTAAATATATATTTTTTTTTCTTTTCAGAAAAGGGTATCATTTTAATTGAGACATACAAGAGAGAGGAGGATTCGCAGAAAGCGCTCCAATTAAAAGTAATAGTAGTTATATCTTACATACAAAATAGTTTTGATCTAAAAGACTAAGAAGATGTTGATACTCTTATATCCTCCTACAGACTAGTGATGGATCGAGAAGTTTTCTCTGAATGTGCAACTATTTCTCTCCCACCAAATATACCAAAAAATTTTGAGTTAAAGGGATGAATCCCTATTTACATAATTAAATTCAATTGAGGATCTTCATTTAATGAAAAAAATTCTAATAAAAACAATAAAAATGGGCAGAATAAGATTATGGGTAAATTATACATATCGAAACGGGATGGGGACGAGGAATTATCCCGGTCCATCCCTACCCCGCGGGAGCCTAAACGGGATTCCCTGCCCTGTTGTATGTTTGCCAAAAATAAAAAATAAGTATTAAAGTGAACAATAGAAGAAGAAAGTTTATATATAAAGAAACAAAATATTACATGAGCAGCAAGACTGGCATGACAGAGATTAAACTGTAGAACTCTGTTCTTGGAATTGAATTGGCATTGCCATAATTGTTTCGACAGCTGACCAAAACTTCGAACCATATATAAAATAAAACCTAAAACACGCTCCTTGATTCTTGGATGTTGTTATTATATATGCTATGCGTTACAGAAATCAAGAGGATGGATGAAAATCGGCAAGGAAAAATGAACTCAAATCTCTTCAAACCAAAAAAGAAAAAAAAATGTGGCAAAAATCTCTTTAGGGAAACTTTTGTTTTTTAAAAAAAAATGTTGATGAGAATGGACAGCCATGTGTTTTTGTCTCCCTCAACTTACATAACGTGTCGAATTATAAGCACAGAGAACTCCCACCCTCTCTACACTGTTTTCTATTTTGTCCATTTCTTTGTTCATCTTTATGCTCTTCTCAACAAGTTCGTGAAGTTGCTTTCCTGTACTTATCAATATTCATAGAATAAGGAGTAGCTACGAGTTATATTCACGGGCAAGAAGAGAAGTAGCTTATGTTATAAATCTTTGTTAAGTCCCTTATCTTTTCAATTAGATCATTCTTAATAAATTAAATTAAAACCCCCTCCTAAAAGGAAAAAAAAGGGTCATAATTCTATGTGGGGTTACTCCAATTTTTAATCTTGTATTACTCAAATCCATTTAAAGAAAAGAAAATTTTGATGAAAACCCATTTGAAAGGGGAATAAAATGAAAGAAACCCATGAAGGGTTTGTGATCAAGATGGTGGTGTGGTGAGAAAGGCATATCTTATTGATGTTGAAATATCTTAGTTTTTATTTGAGTTTGATTTGATGCAAAAGGGAAGGGAATTAGAGGAAGTTGGGTCTTTGGTTGAAGGTGTGGGCACTGTTCTTTCCAATTTAATTATTGGAATCTTAGGTAGTCTGAGTTGATATAATGGACCAATGCAGCCTGCCTTTTGAGTGTCATTTGGACCCTCGTTGTTACTTAAAAATAGCATCCCCCAGCTCATCTTTGGGCTACACATCTATTCTATATTCTATATATTCTTAATTATTACTGCTTAATTATAATGTTAGGCCTAAAAAGCAGCTCATTTTCATCTCTTTTATTGAAATTAAATTAACACAAACATAATGATGCCTCTTTTATGTTCTTTCCTTTGACTCACAACCAGTGCATGATGCATTATTTGAATCAACAAAATTCTACACCCACAACCCAAAAAAAAAGGGAAAAAATTTTAAAAAAGTAATTGTGTGAAGAACCAGAAACCATATTTAGCTAGGGTTCTACTCCTTAATTAATTCCCCTCTTTGCAGCTCCCTTGTTAGGTTTGCCAATTGAAGAATGACACGTGGGATAATATAGGAATAAATATGCACTTAATTAAAGTTTATATAATATTGTGGATGGAAGAAGCAATTTGTGAATAACCCACTTCTCCTACCTTTTTGATTAGTAGTGAGAAGAAGGTTGTGGAAAGTTGTGTAGGAGTGTCACTGGCTTTTGACAAGATATTTAAATTTGGTAGAGGGTCAATCTTTGCCTTCTGATCAAACCAAAAGGATTTGGATTTGGATTTGGAAAAATGTTGCCAAAATAAGCTTGTGTGTTTCTGTTGTATCATCAATTAATTGCCTGTGCCCACTACCCAATGCCCTTATAAATAAGTCTCTTAGGGTTAGGGTTATATTAGGCAGTTTCTTCAAGCAAACCCACCAACCAAAGATTGAAAAGAATTGAAAAAAAAGGGGAGCTTCCTCCTTTCCTTTTGGCTCTCCCCATCCATATTCCATCCCAACCCCAGATTCAGCCAAAATTGGTGGGTTTAGAGCTCCGGGGGATTCCAAAACCATGAAGAAAAGGCTGGTGGTGGTGAAGAAATCTGATGGTTCGGGCGGCCGAAACCGCTCCGGCTCAGGCTCGGTGGTCCGCTACGCCGAGTGCCAGAAGAATCACGCGGCGAAGCTCGGGGGGTTCGCGGTGGACGGGTGCCGGGAATTCATGGCCAGAGGAGAGGATGGGACTGAGGAGGCTCTAATTTGTGCTGCTTGTAGCTGCCACAGGAATTTTCACAGAAGGGAGGTGGATTCTGAAGTGGTGTTTGAGTATTCCCCTCCAAACTCCAGCTATTGAAGGGATTCTTCATCATCCATCAAACTGCAAATTGACAAAAAGGGTTTGTTACATAATATTAAAGATTTCTGTGGTCTGCTTTTGATTTTTAATTTGCATTTTCATGTAAATCTGATCAGTAACAGACTTGGATATGATATTGGGAAGGGAAAAATAGGAAAAATCAAATTTCGGTTTGCTTTTGTTTTTGTTTTTGATCTTTAAGAATATTGATCCAGGGTTTTTTTGTTTTTGTTTTTTTCTTTCTTCTCCTTTATCACACCATCCAAATCCTAAAGTTTCTCTCCTTTTCCCTTTGTTTAGTTTGTCAACAAGTAACAATTCTCAATCAATTTCTTACCAAAGCAATGAAATTGGAGATTAGGGTTTTTATATTCTTTCCTTCAAACTAGCTTAACATGTTCACAGCACATCCCAATACGTAAATAAAATCCCTAATTTGGTGGTTGGGAGTTAAATGAAATAATTCGTATAAATTAAGAAAACCAAGGAGATGAATTCTCCCATTAATTTCATGTTTTTGTTCATAGATGACATGAAAAAAGCATAAAAAGTAATAGTCAAGGGATTTGATTTTTCATTTTTTTTTCCTTCCATGAAAGATCTTAACTTGTTAATGGACCACACAAAAACAGTGGGTACAGCCTGATAAGATACAATATTAGAATTTGATATAATATAATGATTTTGAAATAGGAAAATTATGTAGAAAATCTTTTCAAAACCCCACTAACAGTTCAATCATGTCTGAGATAATTATTCTCCAAATTCAATATTAATAATATATTAAAATTCCAATCCAATTCAATCCCAATTTAATTTGACCGATCCATATCCCAACACTGTCCCTTCATTTCTTCAAAGTTTTCATTTTATGCGTGAATTCTTATTTAATTTTCTACCATGTGAAAAATCCTTCATATCATATATATATTGATTGATTAAAAAACTATATCTTATATCCCAATTCAATGCATCGTCTTATGTTGTTTTTTGTATATTGATAGAATTCTTCATTTGTCTTTGCATTCAAAATATAAATGTAAAACTTATTCATTTGATTTTGTTTCTTATAGCAATTTTCACATGGAACTTTTTTTTTTTTTTTTTGACTGATATTAGCAATAGAGAATCATAAAAGTTTTGAATAGTTCTTTTGAGAGCAATAATGGAATGAGAGGATAATTTTCTGAATATGGGTTGTATATTTCCTACTTTTAGTTGATGTTTTTACTAATAATGTAGTCTGTGCTCTGCAGTATTCAAATTCTATATATAAAAACAGAATTATTTCTTAAAAAAAAGAAAAGGTGAAATAAGCATTTAATTTTCTGAGGCGATTCCCATAATTTAATAATGAAACTGTTCGTAATTTCATAAAGTTCCTCAATAAGATTGATAGGACGGAATTCGGCCGCAAAACAATGAATCAGTTCCCGGTGGCAGTTGAACGTCGCCGTCTTCTCCGCCGCCACCTCATTTATCAGAAACGCACGTGCGGAAATTGACCCATTTATATAATTGGGCTCCCGCTCCCACCAATCCCTGAAAAACTGGAGCCTGTTCCGGGCCGGGCTACACCGCTACCCGACCCGCTTTCAATCCAGACAAAAAAGCCTAAAAATCCTCTGCCGGTCTGCTCCGCTCCAGCCCCATTTGCTTTTTATGGGAAAAATAAAAAATCAAAAGAATAAAAGATTGCATTTTCTACAACATTTATTATTTATTTTGAATTCATCACTGTTCTATTACGAGCATTACAGTTACAACTTTATTTTTCATTTATTTATTTATTTTTACTTCTTTCGAACGAGTCATTAAATTTTTAACTTTTTTTTGCCTTTTTTTCTTTCTTTTTTCTTGGTGCAAATTTACTTTGTTGAATAATTAAAGTCTAAGTTTTACGTGCTTTTGAGAGGTATTCAAATTACTATTAAATTAAAGTCGTATCAGTGACCGTTTATATACTTTTATGTATATATAAAAGTATAGGTTATTATTTAATTCTCTTTAGAGGTAAAAGAAATAAGCCACTCTCTTTCTTTTAAATGATAATACTGTAAACTTAAAAAAGAATACTACTTATTTTACTTTAACTTATAACTACAAAATTCCACGTGTTGCTTACTAGTTACTTTAAATTTACAAAAGAAAAATTTGAAGAAAATGGTATCTTTTTTAAATCTGTTAATGTAATATATAATTTTTCTTTTGATATAAAAACATATAGTTAATCTACATTTTTTATTTTTGTTGAATGATAAAATTTGGTCAAATGACACGTCATCAGTTTAAAATTATATTTAGGACCAATTCTAAATTTACACATGTCATAAGTTAATTTTAAAATCGATGAATCAAACTATGCCAGTGTCATTTTTATAGCCGTCCAATAAAATCAATAAATTTGAACAAACCCATAAAGAGATTGGACTCAAACCCATGACCCATTAAATCCCATACCCACCAAAATTTTATAAATTGAGAGGTCATTTCTCTTTGAGACATTTGGAGAGACTCATAAGCATTGGAGACTTAGAGCAGTCAAAGTCATCTACCTTAATTAAGAGTGTGAAGCATCCAAAATCAACAAGACTCGAAGACTCCATCAAGCTGCAAATTTTTCATCAAGCTTCAAAGTCGAAGAACTTCACAAATTAAAAGTAAAAAAACTTCAACAAGCTGCAAAGCTGAAGAATTTAACAAACTAAAAGTTGAAGAATTTAACAAGCTAAATAGCCGAAAAACTTCATAAGCGTAAAGCTGAAGACTTCAAAGATTATTCAATAAGCTCAAAGTCGAAGACTTCACAAAGTCGTCATCAGCTACAAGCCAAAAAATTTCATCAACAAGCTCAAAATTGAGGACTTCAAAGATAATTCAACGAGCAAGAAGCAAAAAGCATCAACCTCATTGATTCAACAACAAACTCACAACCTAATATCTGATATTTTATTTTTATTTTTTTACTCTCCCTACTAAAAAATTTGCATTTGGGTAACTATTCATTCTCTTACTTTCTAAAATTTTAAATTAGGAATAATTTTAAAAAGAAGGAATGCATTTTTTTTTTACTTGAAATTTGATTTTTCAAAATATACATTTAACTTTTACTATTAGTTTGGTAAGAAATTTATGAGTACAATAGAAAATAAAAAATTAGAAATTTAGTAACATTCTTAGAATAATAAATGAGAAGAAAATAAACATATCAATTTTTAAAAGGAAAAAAGTGGTAAAAGAAATATTAAAATAGACCTAAGAGAGATCTTGGTAACGATTTTATCATTATTATTTTAAATTTTAATCGTGATTAATTATTTGAAAATTATCTTTCCTTTATAATTTATTTTTTAATAAATTTTTAAAAATCAATAGTCAATTTTTGTATAAAAAAACATTTTTAATTTAACCAAGAATTCAAAGAAAAGTGATTTTAAAAAGTGATGGACTAAAAAATAATAATTACCGAATTTTTTAATAAAACAAAGAAATTAATCAACTTTTGGAGAAATTAATCAACATGAAACTTTATCAAGAAAAATCAACATGACGCATCTCGGCTAAGATAACGAACATTTAATTACTTCTTTCAAAAGAAAAAAAAACGAACATTTAATTACAATCTTCTATTTTAATTATTAAAAAAAATGCTCAAAGAAAAAAAATAAAAGATTACAATACTCCTCTCCAGCACATTTTAAAAGATATACATTTTAGATTTAATAACATCAATAATTTTACGATTCTATCATTAATTTTTAAGACTCGTTGATATATATTTTTTTCTTTTTTGGTTTTTTTGATTTAAAAATAAATATTAGAAATATTACTCCCACCTATTAAGATTTGACAAAACATGGACCTAACAAAAATATATAATATATGCAACTGATTTGATATGAACCCCATATAGAGATATATGGCAAAAAATTTGGTTGGACCCAATCCTTGCAGGTCAAGAAATTTTTTTGATCAGCTACAGTCAAATTGAAGATTTCAAACTTGGTCACCAGCGGGACGAGGAAGAGTATTCCAGCCCTGTTTAATATTTTAATAATAACTGATTATTATATATAATAATAATAATAATAATTTTAATAAATATTATATAAAATTTAAAAACCTCACATTTCCTTTATTTTCCCTCCTAACCATAATTTTAATTTTTATAGTTTTTTAAAGAATTAAAGATTTGTTGGGTTGAAAATTCAACCATTTTTAATTATACTAATTTATCTTATATTCTATAAAAAAAAAGTTAAAAATTAAAACATTTTTAAAGAAGTAAAATAGGTATATTCTAAAAAAAAAAGAAAGAAGAAATTGGGAATCCCCAATACACGAGACGGGCCACACAAGGAACTAGGTCCCGCACGAGGTACCCATCCTTGTTTGGGAAAATCTCACACCCAATATTTTCGAGACGGCCGGGCAAGGATGAGAATTGCGGTCGGCCTCACTCTAACCTCATGAATATTGATATAGTATCGGAGTCTAACAAGTTCAAGCAAACATATGATTTAAATAAGTGACATGCATCTCAGCCTAGTAGTGTGACATGAACCATATGGTGTCTTGTATGGTTTTGTCACAATGACTCATGTGGTGGCATTATTATTTTGAATAATACTTACGTATTTGTCGGTTTTCTAACGATTGCCACTAAAAATTTGGAAGTTCTTTATTATTTTTTTAACATAAAATGTTATTGGTGAGAAAAAATCTAGTTTCTCTCGTTTGAATTCCTTTTATCTAATTGTTCTTAGGATTTTATTTTCATTATCTAAAGAATTTAAAATGAGAAGATATCTGTTAATTTTAAGTGAGGAGAAAGATATTTGGTAATTTATTCTCATAATCTAAGAAATTTAAAATGAGAAGATATCCAATGATATTAGGTTTTTGTTGGGGAGAAGATGTTTGGTGAACTTAAATTTTCCTTCCGAAAAATATTTCGTCCAATATCTTTCTATAAGAAAATTGATGCAAATTTGATCATTTCTATAGGGGATCAACAAAAGAATATTTTCTTTTCTATGCTGTTCTGTTTTGTAAGTTAATCGTGATCAGCAAAAGATGTGTTGACAAATAAACACCTAAGTATCATTCTATTATTTGGAGCGGTCGTCTGGTCTCGATACCATACAAACAAACGAGACAAGTGGTTTTGTCTATATAAAAGATGAAAAAGAAAACCTCCATCAAATCATCGACTGAAGACTGAATGATCGGAAGCTCAAGAAGTTTGGATTTGATGTGCAACTAATGTATGGTTGGCCTTCCTCTTTTTAACCAAAGACATTAACCATTAAAGATTCTCACAGCCACAAGAAAAGCTCAAGCCTCAACAAAATGAATCACTAAAATTCAAGCAAAAACAGGGGAGACAACTTAAACTACAACTGCAAAGATTTTCTCTGTATATAAGATGAAACAGAACAGAACGCTCTATGAATCCAAAATTGTATGAATGCTTTCTATATTCTAAACCAAAGATATTGATGGCTGAGACAGGGGAAAAAAAAGTTTCATCTGAAAATCTCTCAACTATACAAGAACCTTTTTTTAAAAAAAAAAAAGCTAATTCATTTAAACAAACCGAAAAAAAATATATAATATTGAAATAAATTCAGCCAACCCCTCTTTAAGAAACTAATCAAACGCAGAGCGCAGAAGATGATGTGGCGTGGCGTGGCGTGGGGCATTTGAATTAGCTTCTGTTGTGAATCGGGTCGGATCCTTTCTTGACTCCTCTTTTGTTGGATTGGTTCGGGTCAAAAGCCATGGCAGGGGATGGAGCCAAGTTCATCTTCTTCATATTCAATCCTTTCACAGAAACAGCCTTGTGGGTGTTGACAATGGGGGATTTTAAGGGCACCCATTTGAGAGCAAGATCAATGGAGCTGACCCCAGATGCGGTTTGAGGTTGAAGACACAAAACAAACCCAGCAAGAACGAAGACAAAAATCATGCCTTTCCTGTTAAGCAAGAACCCCATATTGTGTGTTGGAAATTGAAGAATCTGCAGAAGATGAAGGAAGGATATAACTGGGGGAGAAAGGGAAAAACTATGCACCAAACTTTGTTATGGCAAGTTTCATGTGAGAGTTAAGCCACTGGATTTATCTAATTTTATTATGGGGCTGTCATGTTTTATAAATAAGACTGGGAAAAAGGTAAAAAAAAAAATATATATATATATATATATAAAAAAATAATAAAAGGAATGAAAGCAAGAGAGAAGATGTAATGTAGGGAAGTTTTTAAGAGATTCACCTCAATCATAAGCCTGCCATAGAAGCAATAAAAAAGGCTGTTTTAGAAGACTCTGTCCAAGTTTGAACAAAAAGTGTTAAGTTGGAACACCATCCTTGGGAAGCCAAGTATCTTTTTGCTCTCATTCAGTTGTTGTATTATCCATAATTTACCAACCAGTCCCTTTCACCACGTCATTCAACGTCGCCTACGTGTACTTGTAACACATGTTTAAATCACGACAGCATCCACAAAACTCAACCTAACAAAAACAAAGTTAAAGCAAAAGAATGTGATAATTGGCCTCCTCCTAGTTCGTCTTAGATTTTCAAAATCGAAAACGGGGTTTTGGAATTGAAAGCATATTCTCCATTGAGGCATGAAAAGCAGAGATGTTGGGAGAATGGGAGGAAAACAGAAACAAGATGTGTATTAGTAAGTTAATTGTGTTTGTGTTAAGTTATTTGTAATGTGCATAGAAAACGAGAGAGAGACGTGGATTGTTGAGCTAAATGGGGTTCCTTTATGCTTTTCTTAGGGAATTCCATTGAACTCAAAAGCTTTTTAATAAAGAAAAAAAGAAAACTCTTGAACAATACATTATATTACACTGTAGGGATGTGTTGTTATCAATGAAGACCAGAGCAGGACCATCTTTTGAGTTTTGATCAACGCTCTGGTTTTACTTTTTTACCCAAAAGAGAAAATGTTTGAGGAGATTATAAAAGAAAACTAAAGAAAGAGAGAAAAGAGAGAGAGGGGGGACTTGTGATTGGGACAGCTCACATATTGCTCTAAACTCCTTGCCCTTCTCTGCTTACTGATGTGGCCTCTCTTGCCTTTCAAACTGTCCATTCATCTTTATTTTAGCCTTTCAAACCTTCCTCCAATCACTTTCTACTGCCAAATCTTCTTTCTTTCCTTGCTACTCTATAGTCTATGTTAGTTTTTTTTTTCAGTTTCAATTTCATTCGCGTGGTTTTAAAAGTTTTAGTTAGATTCTTGTAGTTTTGATTAAACGTCACACACTTCGATTAATATTATAGGACAATCGTCATAAGAAATTAATTTTTAAGTACGTGATTATCGTAGGGTTTAAATTCATCTGGACTCATTTGAACTAATGAGCGAACTCAAGATAGATTAACCATTTATTTATCTTATGTGTTTCACATCAAAAGATAAGATTAGTGCTTGCTCGAGTGCTTTTCTAAAAGTAGTGACTCTCTTACTAGAGAGAGTAGTATTCACTATTCAATTGCTAATATCAATAAATACTTTAATAGTAATACTTTTTTTATATATAATATATTATGTTATAATTGAGATAGAGGGGACTCAAACCCTACCATTTATAAGAAATGTTATATTAATCACTTGAGCTAAATTAATAATACTTAATGTAAATATAATTAAATCACTTGAGCTAAATTAATAATACTTAATGTAAATATAATTAATGTCAAAGTTTGGAGACGAGGATGGTGTGACAAAAATTATTCTTTATTGTTTCATTTTTTTGTGAAAGTTCATGCATATTTCTATTACAAATAATTGACATCATCATATTTATACGAATAACATGAATAACATGAGGGAAAAAAAATGACATAGTTTTGGTCCTCTAACATTAAAGACTATAACGAATAGCGTGTTTTAGTTCGAATTGGCTTAATTTAATATGTACATATAATGAGTATATCTCGTATTAGTGACGATTCTAATATAATAGAAAATGAGAGAGCTTAAGTTACGAGAAAATCCCTCATCATTGTGAAGCTGAAATGTAACATAAGTAGGATATTATGAAATAATGAAAAGGTAAATTAAGAGAATAGAAAATGAAGTTTTCTTCTTTTTTCATTCACCTTTTCGTATTAAGAAAAATATTCTATCCGCTATAGACTTTGGCTCATTCTATAAGCAAGCAAACTTTAACTCTTCCTATTTATTACAATTCTTTATCTTTAATAAATAACACGATGGATAAATTATGGGAAAATGTTTTTTTATCTTATTTATAAGCTCTAAATCTCAAGGGGAAAAAAGCCCATTTCAATTTGAATTTTGAGAAAATAATAAATTTGGATAGTATTTTTTTAGAAAATAATATGTGAGGTATGAATTTTCTAATATGATATGTGATATTTAAGAATTAAAAAAGAATCACATATATTTATATGTATTTTAATAAATTTATATAAAAAAAATATACACTACGGAAATAAATAACTAAAATTGGTGTTTCAAGAAGGAAAAAAAAAGGCAAAGTTGGAAACTCACTCATTATTCTCCACTAGTCTTAAATAGAGAATGAAATAGACATGAAGTCCCAAACAAAATGCTATATCACCTTAATAATACTTAATGTACATAATAATTAATGTCAAAGTTTGGAAATGAAGATGGGTGTGACAAAAATTATTTTTTATGATTTCATTTTTTTGTGAAAGTTTGTGCGTATTCCTATTACAAATAATTAACATCATCATATTTATACGAATAATATGGGGGAGAAACAATGACATAGTTTTGGTCTTCTAACATTGAAGACTATAATGAATAGCATTGCTTTAGTTCTAATTGGCTTAATCTAATACGCAGATGCAACGCTTTTCAATTAAGGAGATAGTATATATGCCCAAGCGAGTATAGCTTAACGGTCATACTTCTTTTTTTTTCATTCAACTTTTGTTATTAAGAAAAATATACTGCAAACTTGAAGTCTTTCTATTTATTACAATTATTTATCTTTAATAAATAACCATGAGAAAATGATTTGTTTGATCTAATTTATAAGCACTAAATCCTAAGAAAAAAAAACCACTTTAAGTTCCAACTTTGAGAAACTAATAAATTTGGATAATAACTTTTTTATGAAAGAATATGTGAGGTGAAGATTCGAGCTATAGACCGAATAATATTAATGAATTAATTGGGTTGTTTTATTCAATTTAAAAAAGAAGACCGGTTTGCATTAGACCGATCCGAATAAAAGTTAAACCGGATGCCTTCAGTTTTAAGACGATGGAGGCGAATATAAAATCCCGAGTTCTATATCGCTAGGGTTTTAGTTCGAAGCTTTGGCGGTTCCAACTTCAGAGCAGAGCAGAGCACACTGATAATGGCAGAAGAAACAACTCCTCAACTCGCTGAAAACGATCCGGAGGTAACCAACTCGGCCACCGAAGATATGGAACTGGAAACCTCAGAGCCCGGGGCAGAACCGAAAGGATTAAATGGTGATTCTGAAGCAAATGAGGCCGCTCCAGAAACGAATGGGGATGCAAATTCGAAGCGTGAGAGAGAGGAAGAAACCGCCGATGAGAATATCGGCGAGGCGAAAAAGCCGAAGGTGGAGAAGTCGGTCGAAGAGGAAAGGATGGAGAAGGTGGAAGGAGACGGGAAGGGAGATGAGAAGTCTGGTCCTGTGAGCCTAGGCCCGAAGAGCTTTGGATCATCGGTGGAGATGTTCGATTACTTCTACAAGTTCCTCCATTACTGGCCTGCCAACTTGAACTTGAACGAGGTATAGTATTATAGACTTCTGTCATCTGCTACAGTCCTCTGTTTTGTTAATGGTAATGTAGAAGAATTTTGAATTTATTTTGCTTTGAAGGGAGATTTGGAACTTGTTTGAACGAATTTTCTACGGTATCCCGTTGGTTTTGTTCATCATTATTATTTTGTGTGTTTAAAAGATACATATCGCTTAAGAGGATTAAATTACGAAAGTAGGTGGGGAATTAGGCGTCTCAAACCTCATGAAAGGTGGACGGTTCGTTAGTTTTAGGTTTAGCAGAAGGAGGCTCTTGTTCAATTTGATATAATGCTTTTATGTCTTATGAATTATTCTGTTGTCGGTAAAGTAGCTTGGGTTTATAATCTATTGTGGACGCAAGTCAATTCATACTTAATTATCGTAGTTGTCTTGTTGAAGAAAAAGCTTGTTTTTGTGCACATGTTGGAATCTGAGGCGTGTCATTCTTCAATATTCTGATGGAGATTGATGAGGGTTTCTTCTTTACTTTTAAGAGTTTGAGGTCTTTACTTCTCAGAGTTCCTTAATAGGCACACTAAATTAAATGTGTATTATATTTTTGTCGATCAACAATACTCCTTGCAAGCAAGCAACTGGTTGAATATTTGAAATTATGATCAGCATTAGTTTTTCATGAAAGGTTTATTTAAGTGTCCTGTAATGTATTTGGTGAAATATTATTTGTCTGCCTGTGCATGTTTGTTTATAAGGAGATCTCTAAATTTATTTGTTATTTGAATCAAATGCTGGCTTGTCGAATTGTTTAAGTCTTTCTGTGAACGATTGAGGATATATTAATTGGAAATCATAAAGATCTTCTCGGCTCTTCCATCAGTTTGATTATTAATTCGTGTTGGTGATTCAATTTTATACAATTTCCATTTAAAAAGAAAAAGGAAAAAAAAATTCTGGTTAATTTGGTTATGATTGTTTTGCTGATTTTTTTAGTCAATTCTGGTTGATTTGGCTGAATAGTTTTTCCAAAAAAAAAAAAGAAAAGGTTTTTCTGAATCAGTTTTCAAAATTTGCCTAAACCGTCTGTTGGTTTAGTGCAAGTTTTTGTCAAAACCCAATTACATCTTTAGATGGTACTGTTTGACATAATTTGTCATAGGTAATGGAATATATGTGGTAAGTAGAAAATCTCCACCCCTGGAAGAATTAATTTTATTTGGTTCTTTGATTGAATACTCTATTGGCCTGATTTGCTCATTGAATAATTTCTTTCAGAACCTTATTCGGCATTGTTATGTTGTTATTCTTCATGATACCCTTATTTCTTATTCTTGATTGATTTTAGTGGAAGAAATAGACGTGCTTTATAATCCAACAAAATCATTCATTTCTTGGGGGTGGGCAGGGAGGGTCAAAGCTTATTATATGTGTAGTACTTTCTTGCTCATTCTGTGATGTAGCAAAGTATACGAACAAATATAGCATGGCTCTTCTGAAACAAAAGCAAGATCCACACTGAGCCAGTGAGCCACTGTGGCATAAAATGTTGGGGCAAGTTATGATTATTGTTTTGAAATCTATGTGTTCATGGCCGGTTAAATCAAAAGGCTCAAGTGCTTATTTGTATTGGCAGCAATCATTAGTACTTCTGTTGTATTTTATTTCAATATTTTTTTCACTTTCTGTGAAAATCTTGGTTCACATAGTATTCAACCTTACCATAACTAATTAATTATGACATCAATAACTTCCTTCATTAGTTCAAATTTCTGTCATATGTTTGAATTGTAATGTCATGAATTCAAATTTCTGTCATAAATTCCTTAATGCACCTAGTATTATTTTTTCAGTCGTGTTTTCCATTTATCAGTAGCCGTTCAAATGGCAAAAATTTCCACCATTTTTAGCCCTTGATGGTCTTCAACTTGATACGGAACATTAATAATTTGATCAAATTCAATGTTGAAGAAATTGATTCATGGTAACAATGTTTGCATGTTGAGGAGCATTAATCGTATAGATGATCCAATATTTGATTTTTTGTTTGTGGCAGTACGAGCAGATGGTGCTGCTGGAGTTGCTCAAGAAGGGCCATGTAGAACCAGAGAAAAAGATCGGTTGTGGTATCCACGCGTTCCAGATTCGAAACCATCCTACGTTTAAAAGCAAGTGCTACTTCCTGATTCGGGAAGATGAGTCCGTGGATGACTTCAGCTTCAGGAAGTGTGTGGATCACATCCTTCCCCTCCCTGAAAACTTGAAGGTAAAATCTGATGCAAACAGAGCATTAGGAGGCTGTAAGCATCGTGGCGGGGGACGGGGAGGCGGTGGTGGGCGTGGACGAGGGGGTAGGTCGAGAAACTGATGTTTTCTCGACATCCAAGTCAGTTTTCCTGTGAAGATTTTGGAAGTAAATTTTAACCTCTGGCCTCTCCCATGGCCTTGAGATTAAGGAAGAAAGTAGAGATGTTTTATTTGTGCCCATAATTCCTATTATTTGTGCTTCTCACTGTGCTGATGCAAACTATAAACTCTAGTTTGGACCATACTTTTCAATGAAAGCATGAGTTTTTTTACTTTCACGTTCACAGATTTCTTGAATTTTTTTTTATCTAATTAGATTCTTCATTTTATATCAGAGTGTTCGATTGTTAATTCTTTGATCTTGGAAATTTATGAAATTGATGTGAAGAACTCAAATTTGAAATTATACTGCCGACGAGGATAATTAAATATATGCATTATTCCATCTGTGGAATGGAATATTAAATTAAAAATTGAGATAAAAGTCCAATAAATGGAAGTAATAAGAAACCAACCCTCTGGGGTCTACCCAAAAGGCAATAATAATCGAAAAAATCGGCCTCCACTCATTTGCATTAAATCAGATATTGAATGAATTAGAGCTTTGTAAATTCCAGTTAATAAAATCAACAGTTGAAGAAATAAAATGTAATAAAGTTGTAACTGATCCTCACTAAGTTCTCTCTAATCCTAATTATAATATGGATTTAAATTCCCACCTTCCACAATGATTGATGATGATGAATTATGATGCGTTACATTACATTACAACCGCCATCACATATCTTCCATACCATAAAATGGCAGTGAGTCAACTCGGTCCTGTGTGTATTATCCAACTGAGTCGTGTGGGATGGAATTGTAATGATTAAACACCGTCTGACATTGGCTTCAGACGGCTAAAAGAAAAGATTTTGATGGTTAATCATTATGTTCAGTCCCTAAAGTTTTTAGCACCTTCATTCTATTGGCTTAGTTTCTTTGTAAATTTCCTACGTGGCAAACATGCAGGCTTGTCACAAATTAATTTATAAAATCATCATATTATATTAACTAACATTTTCAATAATGTTTTTTTTTTACCATTAACTGATGCTGAATCAAAGTAATTACGTGGAGTCCGAGAGTGGGCAATTTATTCTTCCGCGCACGATTTCATGATTATTCTATTGTTCATCATTAAAAAATCTCAAAACTGATTTGTTTCTGTGTGTCTCTCTCTATATGTAATGAATAAAAAAGAAATCTTGTAACTCTCAGAATAAATGAAAATTTGATAAAGATATATTATATCCCTTATCTGTTGTGTGTTCATGCATGGTGGTTTTATATCCATGGCGGCGCACGTTCTCCAATTTCCTCTCTCTTTCTTATTTCTTAAATTGAAGCATTCCCAATTCATCGTACCATTTTGTGCACTATAAATACCCCACCATTTCGCCTCTTCTTCTCCCCCTCTTCTCATCCAACAACAATGGGCACCACTTGGAGGTCTAATTTTGAAGATCCTTTCCCTTCTTCATGCCATCCTCCTCTCCATTTCAGGTAACTTTTTATTTTCATAACCATGTCTTTTAGTTCCACCATTGTTTCATGTGCATGTATAATGTTAATTTTGTGTAGAAGCTACAATTCTGGATTGGATTGGGCGCAGTGCAATTTTGGGTTGCAAGAGAGCGTTTTCGACGTTGTTCCTTTGTTTGAGAGCTGCCCGGTTGAGGATATTGAGCCCATTAACACCTACATATCAGGTGAGATGATGCAATAAAAAGAAAAAAATGTGACATTTATATTGTATTCTTGATGGGTAATCTGAAAGATTGAAACTTTATGTTTTGTAGAAGATGTTCTGCGTGGTTATGGAGATGGGGTTGGGATTTGGGGCGAAATGGAGGCTGGATTTGGGTTTCAGAAGCAGCCATTACTGCTGGAGGGATCAGGTGGATTATCAGAAAATGGAGAGAGATCAAAAGAGAGGGTTATGAGAGGGAGAAGAAAGTGCAGAGAAAGCAGCAATAATGGTAGTAGTTCATCAAAAATGTTGTCGAGAAAAACAATATCTCAATACTTCTACATGCCTATTACTCAGGCGGCCAAAGAGCTGAATGTGGGACTCACTCTCTTGAAGAAGAGATGTAGAGAATTGGGTATTAGAAGATGGCCTCATAGGAAGTTGATGAGCCTCCAAACCCTAATCAAGAATGTTAAGGCAAGTCATCTCTCATCTTTATTAATAATATTTTGTTTATAACATGGAAATTACTCGGCTCCTTAATTAAACTGACGATCAATCTTGTTCTTGCTACCATGAAATGTTTGATAACTAAGAGAGAAAAAAAACAGACTTTTTATGAAAATCAATGAGTTGTCATACTATGGACAAGATTTCTCCTTACTGTTAAGGAGTCAAGTATTTTAGTTTAAAATTGGATTAAATTACAATGTTGCGGGGAAGTGCAGGAACTTCGAGAGGGGGAGGAAGAGCGAAATGGAGTGAAGTTGAGGAATGTATTGGAGATATTAGAGGAAGAGAAGAAGGTGATGGAGGAGAGGCCAGACTTGCAGCTGGAGGACAACACTAAGAGGCTTAGACAAGCCTGTTTCAAGGCCAACTACAAAAAAAGGAAGCTCTCAGGTATGAGAATGACCAACAATGACTCCCAGTGTTTCTCCGGACCCGCTGCTGCGGCCCGAGGGATGTTCCGAGGTGAGGAGGAAGAGGATGAAGAAGAAGACGAGGACGAAGAAATGAAATATTTGTTGTCGGATTGCTCGTTTTCGTCGAGTAGCTGCTGTAGTATGATGATGTAATACAAAAACAAAAACGTTTTAAAAAGGGGTTTTGTAAGTCCAATATTTCTTCTTTTGTTCATTAGTGGTTTGTTGGATTTGCAATTCTAAACACAGCAGAGATAATGTAGGGTTACGTTATATAGAAGAAAAAGCAAATGACTTTGATACCACAGTTTCAAGAATATTGGAAGCTGTTCCATATTTCATATGGGTTTTATTTTTATTGCAATTGCGATGGCTGTGTGGATTAGTTACAGTAACGGCTGGATTAATTATAAAGCTACGATTGGGAAAATGGTGAAAAAGAACCATCTTTTTCCCTAAAAATACAACCTGTTTGTGGCATTTACATTATCTGCATATAGTTTTAGCGTTTGAAGTCTACTTCAGAATAACTTTATACTAAATGTAATTGTATAATACATATTCTTGGCAAGAACTCATTATTCAATTACTAGATTTCAATTAATTTTAATAAACTTCCATTTAAATAGGTTCAATGCTATACATTTCATTCCCATAAGTTTTTACTAATATACTACTAAAAATTCGAGTTCCAATACTATTGTTTTTTTAATAATATATGAAGATGGAAATTCGAGATCTTTTGATCACGTATAACTCAGTAGTTTAGGTTGACAATTTTCACTTGTGTTAATTATTCAATTTTAATCACTGTATTTTAACTTGTTAATTTCAATAATCTTTACCTTGATTAACCGTTTAAATATAACAGAAAGTAAAAATTTGACGAGCATAACCTTGACATGGTTATCTATGTTCAATACCTAAACAAACAAATAAATAAAGTAAATGTACGAAATTAAAAATATATATTTATGTGTCGCGATAATGCAGAATTAAATGTGTATAAAAAAAAAGATAATGCAGAATTAAATGAATATAGATGAAATATATTGCATCCGGCGGTTTCGAAGGAATACGAGCCACGGCGAGCGGAGAAAAGCAAAGATTTCGAAGGGTAGCGGTACCGCCATAGATGAAAGTTGTCTTCCGCCAATTTCTTCTCCGCCGTTCTCTGAATCCGCAGCATCATATTTCTCTTCCTCGCTTCGCCTCCACCGCTTCACTCCTTCACTCTCCCAAATCTCTGATTTCCTCCAAATTTCGTCAACATAACTCAACAACTCGCTTCTCAAATGCTCCAATCGAGAGAGAGCCTCTGATTTCTCTCATAAAATCATGCACCCACAAACCACAATTGCTCCAAATCCATGCCCACATTATCCGCACGTCCTCCATCAAAGATCCCATCATTGCCCTCCGCTTCTTGACTCGTGCCGCCACCGCGCCTTTTCGCGAATTGGACTATTCTCGACGATTTTTCTCCCAGCTAACAAACCCATCTGTTTCTCATTACAATGCAATGTTAAGAGCGTATTCTTTGAGCCGCTCACCTCAGGACGGATTGTACGTGTATAGAGATATGGAGAGGCAGGGAATTCGTGCCGATCCATTGTCGTCTTCCTTTGCCATTAAGTCCTGTATAAGGATATTTTCATTACTAAGTGGGGTTCAGATTCACGCGAGGATTTTTAGAAATGGGCATCAGTCGGATAGTCTTTTGCTCACCACTATGATGGACCTGTACTCTCATTGTGGCAAACTTGAGGAAGCATGCAAATTGTTCGACGAAATTCCTCAAAGAGACGTTGTTGCTTGGAACGTTCTGATTTCGTGTCTGACTCGCAATAAACGAACTAGAGATGCTTTGGGTTTATTTGAGATCATGCAGAGTCCAACATATCTCTGCCAACCTGATAAAGTAACTTGTTTGCTTCTCCTCCAAGCGTGTGCAGACTTGAATGCATTGGAATTCGGTGAAAGGATTCATAGTTATATTCAAGAGCGCGGTTATGATACTGAGAGCAATTTGTGTAATTCCCTGATATCTATGTATTCGCGTTGTGGGCGTGTGGATAAGGCATATGAAGTGTTTGACAAAATGCCAGAGAAAAATGTAGTTTCATGGAGTGCAATAATTTCCGGGTTATCAATGAATGGGCACGGGAGAGAAGCTATTGAAGCGTTTTGGGAGATGCAAAAGATGGGTATAGAGCCTGATGATCGTACTTTTACTGGAGTTCTTTCTGCTTGTAGCCACTGTGGTCTGGTCGATGAAGGCATGGCATTCTTTGATCGTATGAGAGAGTTCAAGATAGCTCCTAATGTCCATCACTATGGATGCATGGTTGATCTCTTGGGTCGTGCTGGAATGCTCGACCAAGCCTATCAGCTCGCAATGTCGATGGAGATGAACCCAGATGCGACGTTATGGAGGACCCTTCTTGGAGCTTGTAAAATTCACGGCCATGTAAACCTTGGGGAGCACATAATTGGACATTTGATTGAAGCCAAATCTCAAGAAGCAGGAGATTACGTTCTTTTGCTGAACATTTATTCCTCCGCTGGCAACTGGGACAAGGTAACTGAATTGAGGAAGTTTATGAAGGAGAATGGTATTTATACTACACCTAGCTGCACCACAATAGAACTGAATGGGGTGGTGCATGAGTTTGCTGTGGATGATGTTTCGCATCCGATGAAGGACGAGATTTATGAGCAGCTGGATGAGATCAACAAGCAGCTAAAGATTGCTGGCTATGAATCTGAAATATCATCTGAATTGCACAACTTGAAGGCAGAGGAAAAGGGGTATGCACTTTCTTGCCATAGCGAGAAACTGGCCATAGCTTTTGGGGTTCTTGCAACTCCGCCGGGAAGAACCATCAGAGTGGCTAATAACATTCGTACTTGTGTAGATTGTCATAACTTCGCAAAGTATGTCTCCAGTGTTTATAACAGAAAAGTGGTTGTTAGAGACCGAAGTCGGTTCCACCATTTCCGAGAGGGTCGGTGTTCCTGCAACGATTACTGGTAGCAGCAGATATGCTCTGGACACCATTGATTCTCAGGATATACACCAACCCACTAGGAAGAATTCCCCAAAGTGTGCAGCTTAAACTCATGGCCGTGGGACGTTTCTGAAGATGGGAGAGTTGTTCTGCTTTCACAGGCGAGAATATTATCACAACAGCAGCCGGAGAAAAGGTGGATGTCTAAGTACTTCTGATCATTTGCACTTTGCAAGTTAAATGGAAAAACAGCAGAAGTTACTTCCGCAAATGCAGTATGGGTTGGAATTTGAAGACGAGTGACGGCTGGATCTCTTCAAGTTATTAGATAATGCATCAATTAAAGGATTAGTTAATAAACGGAAAGAAAATTGCAAATTTCTTTCTTTCTTGATTTATTGACGATTTCTGTCCGTCCATTGCTGTCTTGAATTCCATGAAAACTGTTATAGGAATTGAGATTTTCTTGAATTCCAGGACAAATCTGTCTTTGCAGAATAGAAAATCTTGCATTAAAGCTTCTGTAAGAAATTGAGATGATGCTAAACAAGCAGCCCGAATCTCATATACAAGGAGAAAAATTTTTTGGCTGAAGTAAAAGTGAACTGTCTTTCTCTTGAAGAACTTAGCCAACAAACTGATTCTGTATAATTTTCGGATATTGACCCAAAAAAGGAAAAAAAAAATCAATCTTAGTGTCTTCTGATGAAGTGCACAGTCGTACCAACCATGTTATTACAAAATTTTCCATCACCAAGAACTCCTAATGAAACGATTACATTCTTTGGATAATCTACGGCAGCAGTAAATATCTTAAACAGCAGTTTTCCTTCATCAAACGGGGGAAACATGAAAACGTAGGAACTACTAAACAAAAAGAAAAGCCGCAAACCGATGCTTAGGATTCAATGCAACTCTCCGAGCATGTTCTTAAAAGTTAAAAAGCAAACTTCTAAGCAGCCACAGCTTGTTTCTGAGTAAAAGCAATGCCCTTCTCGATGCTTGCCTTCAGTTCTGGCTTTAGAGCTTCAAGAGCCTTCTGCTCGTACTCGGACAAACCCTCAAGATCAGATGTTACAAAGGCTTCAACTCCATTCCTGCCGAGCTTAATCCTCGATGCAAAGAAAGGAAGTTCAGTCAGATCAGACTGCACAAAAGAGCACTCGTAAACATCACTGTCTCCGTCCAAAGCACGAAGAGATGATTCGACAAATCTTGCAGCGGCATATGCCATTGAAAGGGTAGCAGATCCTGCGCCTGCCTTTGCTTCCACAACTTCGGTTCCCGCATTTTGAATCCTGTCAGTCAGTTCTTTAACTTCTTCATCTGTAAAGCTCACTGAAGGCCTTGTCTTTGATAAGAGAGGAAGAATGGTTATGCCCGCATGTCCCCCAATGACCGGGACATCGACATCAATCAGTTTAAGGTTCTTCCTTTCAGCAACGAAAGTGTTTGCCCGCACAACATCCAATGTAGTAACTCCAAAGAGCTTCTTTGGATCATACACACCCTTCCGCTTTAGAACTTCTGCTGCAATTGGCACAGTGGAGTTCACAGGGTTGCTAATGATATGGATGAAGGCATCGGGACAGTTATCAGCAACTGCCTCGACCAAACTCTTGACTATGCCAGCATTTATATTGAAGAGGTCGTCACGAGTCATACCGGGCTTTCTAGGAACCCCAGCGGGTATGACAACAACATCTACACCTTTTAAAGCATTGGCTAATTCAGAAGGTCCCGTGAAATCCTTAACTTTTGAGGGAGTGTTGCAGTGGCTAATATCAGCAGCGACACCCTTGACGTTTGCAATATCATAAAGGTTCAAGGCGGAAACCAGTGGAGACATCTTGATGAGAAGTGCCAGAGGCTGACCAATCCCTCCAGCAGCTCCAAGAACAGCAACTTTGTAAGAGGCTTGAGGTTGAAGATTTTTGCATACGTGCTGGTTCACTCTTTGGGCTGATGGAGCGAGATGACGCCATAGAGCGGCACTGCTCTGTTTCCCTAGGAAAGAAGACTCTGATTCACAACGTAGAGATGATGCTGCCTTGAGCCCACAGAAGCTCTTAAGAGTCTCTTGTGAATTGAACCTGAAGCTAGCAGACTTTGATTGGGAAAATGAGCTGAGTTTAGTATTAAGTGATGCAGTTGCTCCAACTGACAAAATAGTTGCTGATGTTGCTGCCATCTCTGACTCTGTTAAAGAAAGGGGAGGCGGGGGAAGCATAAGTCATTTTCATGATCTGGTGATTCTCCAACAATAAAAAACCATCAGCATTGCTTAACTTCCTAAGAACTACACTGAAGAATAGATATCTCAACTCTATAAGAAAACTATGACAACTACAACCAGCACTCCAGATGATATATAAAACAGATATTTGAAAACGTATTGAAAGTTGGTAATTTCACAAGTTAATAAACAAAGTTCAAATCAAAGGCAAAATTTATCAAATTTTATAAGCAAAATATGCAACAACCCTAGGAGTTATACATACCATTTATTTGTAATTCATCAGTCATCTTATAGCTATCAAACACAACAAATTAAGAAAAGTGCCTTGATTTTCCATGTAAAGTGTGGCCCAACTTCTATTGTTATCACTTAAAAAGAAAACAACAAACAAGGAATATGTAGCCCCAGAGGGGAAAAAGCACAAGCAAAATGAAAGTTCGCCAACGACCCATCTTTTCAGATCCACGAGTCTAAAAGGAAAAAAACTTTCACTCATCAATTCGCGTGAAATAGAAGATAACACGAATTCCTTATCGAAATCCCAGCTTCAAAATCAACCAAGGCAGGGAACCGCGCTCTCAGAAACAAATATATACAACCAAATTCTGCTAGAACATAAAACAACCAGATCCAGAGCATCCGAAATGAACATAAAACAAATCGATCTGCCAAAATCACACAGATTACGGATAAATTTGAAAGAAACAACCCAAACAAGCTAAATAACGAATCAACATTCAACCAAGCACCGAGTATTCAACTTTCCCGAGAAAGTGAAAGAAAAAACAGAACAGATGGTGAAATCGAACCTTGAGACGCTGGAAAATTCGAGCTGGTGATGGAAGAAGAAAGTGGGGGAGTGGAGATTTACGGGGCTTGAGACTAGAGGGTATTCGAAATGGGTATTACGGGTCGTAGGATTCTCCGCCTGAAAGCCACGGACTTGGCAGCGCTTTTTGAACAGCGAAGGTTTATATTACTTCCCTTTCTCTTTCTGTGTACCGAATACTCCGCCGCAATGCGAATCTTGGCCCTTTTTCAAGCGTTTCCATACCCAAATCTTAACCGTTACTTCCCTTCAACATTTCAACGGCCCTGATTCTTCTCTCCCTTCGGCCCCCTCTCCCTCTGTATACGAACGTATTAATAGAAATTAGATGGACCCAAACCAGTTCTACAGTTAATTGCTATACTTCTTCTCGTTCCCCTAAAAAGAAAGCTGTTTACTTTTTGATATAAATTTAAATCCCATAACCAGAATGCAATGAATGTACAGGAGTTTATTTAATATAGTTAAATTTACTTGGCCAATTAGTGATTCTAATATTGTATTATTAGAATAAAAGGGCTACTGTTTTATATTAGTAATTTGTCTGTTGAGACCATAGCAAATGAAATAAAAGTGAGTTATTTACACGCAATTGGATGCCCAATCATATAATTTTTTTTTAAACGTAGATGTGAAAGTATAAGCATATGAAAATTGGGATGTCACATCATACTTAGCTCAGGGAAAAAAACATCTGATCAATCTAATTAATTGGCCTTTCGAGACCATTAAAGGGTGTGTTATAGCTGCCTGATTGATTACATAGTCTAATAGGAAATATAACACCATTGCAAAATATAGTTAAAGGAATTGCACATTCCCAAACAAATAACAACAAAACAGTGGTCTCTTTCATTGTCTAACTCAAATTTGAGCTTAAAATGGCTGAGAAAAGGAGAGGAAATCAACCCCCACAAAGTGAAGCGAAGATGATTACTTAACATTAAAAAACATCCCATCTACAAAATCTATGATTGAATATGTGGATGCAAAGTAAACTAAGATTCCTTTTTTAACAGAGGATTGATGATTAAGTTGAAAGTTGTGTTGTTCTTCTCATGAACTAATTTTTTCCATCTCCCTCCTGAGAGCATTGGCCCTGACCAAGCTCCCAATGGTGTTGACAGCCAATTTCAAGTCCTCCAATGGATTCCCAGGCACCACTTTCTTGTACAAGTAGCTGTCGAATGTCATCTTCTGCACATACTCGTCGGCGCACATCTCCACAAAAGCTTCCCTCGCCGGATTCGACCTGTAGAACACCTTCTGCAGCACATCCAGAACCTTGTAAGTCGGCCAGTAAGTCTTGTCCCACTTCTCCAAGTACTTCCTCAGGTCCGATTCCTCCACCATTCTCTTCCCGTTCTCCGATCCCTCCACGATCGCCTCCGCGCACATTCGCCCGCTCTTCGCCGCGAAGTAGATGCCCTCGCCGGAACATTTCGTCACGTACCCGGCAGCGTCGCCCACCAGTGCCACTCTCCCGGCCAGCCGTCGTGGTCGGGGGTGCTCCGGGATTGGATGTGCTTCTACTCGGATGATCTTGCCGCCGAGGATCTTGTCCTTGGCCCGGTTTCGTGTTGCTATTTGAAACTTCTTGATGTCGGCCTTGTGAGTCACCGTGCCGGTGCCGACGGCGACGTGGTCGCATTTCGGGAACACCCACCCGTAGAAGTCCGGCGAAACGTCGTCCCCGACGTACATCTCCGCAAGATTCTCGTAATACACCATTTTGTCATCAGGGATTTTGATTCTCTCCTGAAATTCCCAAAACCCCCAATTCTTAATTTCAGCAACACAAGCCCCTTAAATTAAACCCTAAATCCCAAAATCAATTTCCATAAAGAGTACCTGAAATGCGATTGCGTAATCGTAATCGCCGGCGTCGATGGCCTTGGCGACACGAGAATTGGCTCCGTCGGCGCCGATCACCGCGTCGACCTCCAATGTCATCTTCTCTCCGACGCCTCCTTTCTTCCCGTCGTACGCAGTGTAATGCAGGACATACGGTGCGTTTCTTTCCTTCGGAAGATCCAATTTCATGACTAAACCGTTAATCACATTCGCCCCATTCTCCGCGGCTCGATTCCGGAGATACGCGTCCAGGACCTCGCGCCGTACCATCCCAATGTATTCGTGCGGTTTTAGGGTTCTGCCGATGTCGACGGCGACGTTCGACGGAGAAATCATCTTCATCTTCGTGACGCGGCGGTCGATTAGGTCCAACGGGAGATCGAACTCACCGACCATACACAGCGGAATCGCACCACCACAGGGCTTGCAGTTGTCGAGCTTGCGCTCAAATAGGAAAGTCTCGACGCCGCCCTTAGCGAGAGTTTCGGCGGCCGATCCTCCGGCGGGGCCGCCCCCCACCACCGCGACTCTGAGGTTGCGGCCGGAGATCTTAGGGCTAGTTTTAGCAGCAGCGACATAAAATCGGCGCCGATAATGGAGGTTCGGGGCGGCCTTCGTTAGTGTAACGAAATGGGGCTTCTCCGGCGAGGATTGGCGCAGACCGGTGAAGGATTTGAGGGCAACGGAAGCCATTTCGTGGAGCGGTGGAGGGTGGAGGAGCAATGGCTGTGAGTGTTCGCTCAGATGGTGATTTTTATATATTTAATGGATATGGTTTTGAGATATGAGTGGGTGTTGGCCGTTGGATGTAGAGAATGGACGGTGGATGTTAGAAATGGATAATAGAGCTGGATTTTTAGGATACCATTTTTTTTTGTATTCTTCTTTATAATTCTAATTAGTAATGATCGACTGGTATTGCACCACGTTACCACCACTATTCAGATTGAGTGTCTAGTTCTTCTGCCGGAGCAAATGCAGCCAATTAATTAATGCCAACTCAGCTATATACGTACACGGGCTGTTGCCTCCCGTAGAAAAACAACAAAACAAAATTGTTTCAGAAAGTTGACAACTTTTATCGCTAAAATGTATAGTTTTAGGAAAGTTTTATCTAAACTTTTAAGTTTGTTTAATTGAATGAACCTTATAAACCAATAATATCTCAACAAAACACTAGGCTTTAATTTATCTTTTTTCAAAGGTAGATATTGGGAGATTTTTTCTTTTGAAAATTTGAGAGAGGTTTTTGGTTGAATAGCTATTAAGTATTAATTTTTACCCACTTTTTTAATATCCATAAGTATATAACACCGAATGACTCTCACTATTCCTCTGTTAATTTTTTAGATTTTCCTCCCTTCTCCCCTTTCTCTCCCTCCCTCTCTATATATTTTGTTTTTCTCTCATTTTCCCTTGATCCATTCTTTCTTTTCTCTTCTTCTCTTTTTTCATTCTTCTCTCCTTCTCTCTTCATGCTACTATGAGTTCTTTTTTTTCTGTCATCATCTCTTCTCTTTTTGTTCTTCTCTCTCTTCTCTAATTACTATTTTTCTATTTCTTTTTTTCTATCTTTTTTTAATCGGCAGTCTCTATAATTCTAGTGACCTCCAACAATCACCCGATGCATGCATCAAAGTCGAAGATAAGAAGGCTCATGAGAGAGGAGAGAGAGGGAGAGCTAGAAAGACGATTGATTTCCTAAATCATTGAATTCATTTTGAATAAATGTTTATCCCAAACAAATCTAGAGATAGATATTTTTTTATTAAAAATTTGAAAATTGGGAGGGGAGGAAATAGAATCTCAATCTCCTTAATTTTAATCTTGGTATTAAATTTAATCCAAATTTGTTTCCTTAAATCTCTCCTTTAATCTTTGATAGTTTTAATTATGATTGAATTTAAAATTTAATTACAAAAATAAAAATCTTGGAGAGAGAGCGAGAGAGGGAGAGACAGAGGGAACGAGAGATAGCAAGAGAGTCGTTAAGGATCCCACATTGAGGATCCCAAGAGACGTTTATAATAGACATGAGCTACTCTCCCATTGTCAATTGTTTTTTAGATGAAACTCATAAATATTAATATGGTATCAGAGCCCGAAACTCAAACAAGCAACCGGTCTAAAAAAATTCGAACTAGACTCCCGCGGGTACCCAACCCTGCCACGAGGATGGAGATGGCCCTACCCATCCTACTCCGTTGCCATCCCTAACTGCTTTAGATATTTTTACATTTTTGAAATTAGTGGTGAATATAATATACGTCTACTTAAATAATTATAGTCTTCTTGATCAAGGAAAAAGTTAAATCGTTTTAGTAGATTTAAAGATAAAAATTGAATTTTTCTACAAAAGTTCTTACTAGCATTCATAGGAGTCTCAAAAGTAGATATTATTGATTGACAATGTTGAATATCCGTAATTCTTTTTTTTGGTCGGTAACTTTTTAAAAGTTTAAATTTCATCTTTTATTATAAATTTTTTCAACAAAATGATTATTATTACTAAATGTTATAAAGAAAACTAATGTAGGGATTTAAAAATTATATTTATTTAGCAACCTTTATAACGTGTTCATCCTCTTCATTTCAATAAAGCAATTAATTATATCCGGTGAAATGAATAAGTTTTCAATTTATGAAGTCCTACCTTTAATTTTGAAATAGGTAAATACGAAATATAAATAGATGTGGCATGGATTAAAATTGAAAGGAAAGATACTTGAGAACAAGAAGATTTTTATGGAGGTATTTGGGGCGCGGTTAGATATCGATAGTCTAAGGTAAATTTGGGAGTATTTTAATGTATGAGGTTGAAAAGTCTGTACTTTAGAGGTAGGAATGTGTAGCCTAAGTAGCTTGTATTTGAGGTAAATTGTATGTTTTTCCATATCCTAGTTTTAAAAGTAGCAATTTATGGATAACTTAGATTTTCCGATTTTTCAAACAAAGCATCAATATGCAGTTCCAACATAATACAAACAAAAGAAAAAGGGGAAAGACATCCTAACGAAATACTAATCGGCGGTAGACGTTAGAAATATGTAACCCAGGTTTGAGTTTTCTTCCTCTCTTTGTGAACTGTTTCGTTTTCTCAATATAATTTCAAAGACAAGAACATAAAATTTCCCGACCATATCTCCATCTCCAAAAATTTCTACGCAACTTTATTAAGTTCAATATCACCCATTTGAATTAAGTGCTAACTTAAAGTTATTTTGGTGTATAAGTGATGGATCAGCATCTCCACTATTCCTTTCGTTTGTGTTTCTAGGAATTTGCTTGAATTCTTATGCCCGTAGTTTAAGCAACCTCGAGTAGGTCACCACCTCATTGCAGCAAGTTACAAACCCATATTATATATATTACTATTACCCACCATCTGCCCACCAAACCATCACAATTTGCAAAATTTCCACATAAAAAATTTGACCAAAAAACCGTTGCAGCTAAAGCAAGGTAGCTATAAGTAGGTTTGAATCTCCAATTGTTTGTTTATCAACCTAACACATCCTTTCTTCTCTTAAATCCTCCCAATTAATCAACATGTCCATCCTCAAACATGAAATTCTCTGCATCACTCTGTTTCCTCACATTGCCATTGGCCTTCTTGGCCGCCATTACAGGGTGCCAATGCAAGATGGTGCAGTTCATTTTCGGCGACTCTCTTTCCGATGTTGGAAACAATAGGTACTCCTGTTAAACTACAGTTCAATTCGAAATCTTGAACAAATTTAATCTTTTTATCCATACTTTTATCAGATACCTCTCGAGAAGCCTAGCTAATGCAAATTTGCCCTGGTACGGCATTGATTTTGGCAACGGATTGCCCAATGGAAGATTCAGCAATGGTCGAACTGTTGCTGACATAATAGGTACTCATATTCCTTCAATCCATCAGTTTAAGTTTTTGAGTTGAGTGGTAGTTTTTTCGTCCTTTGACATGAATGTTAACTTATGGGTGTGATCTTGTTTGTTCAGGAGATGAAATGGGTCTCCCCAGACCACCGGCTTTTCTGGATCCATCGTTGACTGAGGATGTAATTCTGGAAAATGGGGTGAATTATGCTTCTGGTGGTGGAGGGATCTTGAATGAAACTGGAGGCTACTTTGTGAGTTTCATCAAAAAAAAAAAAAAAAAAACAGAACCAATCTTTTGATTAGGCTTCCTCTGATCTTCCCATATTATCTATTTTGCAGATTCAGAGGTTTCCTCTGTACAAGCAGATTCAGCTATTTCAAGGAACACAAGAACTGATGAAAGCCAGACTTGGCAAAGAAAAAGCCAACGAGTTCTTCCAAGAGGCTCGATATGTGGTCGCCTTGGGAAGCAACGACTTCATCAACAATTACCTCATGCCCGTGTACTCTGACTCCTGGAAGTACAACGACCAAACTTTCGTCACCTATTTGATGGAAACCCTTCGCGATCAACTCAAGGTACGTCGCAAAATTTATGAAATTTTCGCTATTTGGTGAGTCTTGTGCTAATTTTTTTACGGTTTGTTTACAGTTATTATACAGTTTGGGGGCAAGGCAGCTGATGGTGTTTGGGCTGGGGCCAATGGGCTGCATTCCTCTGCAGAGGGTGCTGAGTTCTTCCGGTGAGTGCCAGGACAGAACCAACAATCTGGCCCTCAGCTTCAACAAGGCCACCAGTAATCTTCTTGATGGCCTCTCCTCCAGACTTCCCAACGCCACCTACAAATTTGGGGATGCTTATGACGTTGTGGCCGACGTCATCAGCAACCCTTCTAAATACGGTAATTTAGTTAAGCTTGAAAGTTCAAGGATCAAAATGAGATTTAAATCTTAAATTAAATATGATGGAAGGGAATGTTGCAGGGTTTAGTAACTCGGATTCGCCATGCTGCTCATTCGGGAGGATTCGACCTGCTCTTACGTGTGTTCCTGCATCAGTGTTGTGCAAAGACAGAAGCAAATATGTGTTTTGGGATGAGTACCATCCATCAGACAGGGCTAACGAGTTGATCGCCAATGAACTCATTAAGAAATTCGGGTTTGAGAGAGTCGATCAAACCAAATCTCCATCTGCTTCTCCGTCTCCGGCCCCAGAAACCGATCCGGATTCGGGCCCGGCTCCGGCTGTGGATCCATCTCCGACTCCTTCCATCTCCCCATCTCCACACTGACTTCAATTTCATTTTTTGAATCCTTCTTCTTCTCTTGGGAAGTATTCATAAACTTATGTATGCATTTTTCTTTATGTTCTGTTGCAATACAGAGTGATTTCTGTGATTTTGTTTCCTTCCTAAATAATTAACAATGGCAAATATTTGGTGCTTGCTATGCTTGGCCAGATTAGAAACTTTTTTTTTTTTTTACGGGAAAAAAAGGAAAATAAAACAAGAAAGTTTCTTTATTTTTTTTGTTGTCACATTAATCTTTGCCGCATAATCCGAATTAGAAACCTACATATTGATCGCTAGTTTATCATTCTCACAGATATGTATATAACTGAAGAGAATAAAATCAGCCAAAATAACATAATTCTGCACTAGATTGATATTACTTCTAATTTGTTCTACTTATAAAAAAGAACATAAAATCCATACCACCAGACACGTGTCAGCTTTTCATTTGTTAATTTTTTTTTATTTTCTTTAAACTTGAACAAATGAAAATTTAACATATGTCTGGGCAGCCAATTTCATACTTCCCGTACAATAGGTAAGTTGTAAGCAATATGTATTTCACAAAATCTAAATTCTTATCCGCAGATTAACATTCATATTTGAAAATTTAACAACATAATCATGATTTTGTAAACCTAAAAGTTTTTAAAAATTTTCTCATACATCTGTTTGGATAATTTTAGACAATTTTATTTTTATCTCCATACACCGCTCAGTTATAACGTCTGTCATCACTAATAAACTGATATATATAAAGTTTTTCGGAAGGATTTTTTTATTTTTATCTTTTTTACTATATTTTCAAATCTATAATATTATTACTCTATTTTTAATTAATTGAACTTATTTTACCATAAATACAAACCATAAATATCTCTCAAATACAAATTTGACTCTATAAATCACATCTCAAAGATAATATGAATTTTAAAAATCAATTAGTATAATTAACACTCTCGTGACAGTTATATATATATATATATATATATATATATATTTTGGTCAATAAAGAATTTATAAAATAAACTCAACTTGTGAGTCTAAATTGTTTCTAAAATCTTTTTTTGGGAAAGCTTGTAAAATGAGATATTAAAACTCCTAATATGTAGCAAAAGCATTATAAAATATTTAAAATTGTCTAAAATTATAATTGTTGCATCAAAAGCATAAGCATAAAGGTAGCACACAATTAAATTTAATTTATAACAAAAAATTAGGAAGATTTTTCTGTATCATTAACAAACCTAGTTGAATGTACTGTAACGTATATTCTTTTAACTTAAAAAAGTAGAGCTTATCATAATGAATTTAAATTATAATAATGTCCATTAAGACTCATTGTAATACCTTCAATCTTAATGCTCCAACTTTAAATATTAATCAATACTTTAATACATTGTTTTAATAATACCACGTCTACCTCTCTTTAATTGTTAAAAGAAATGGGTTAATTATCCCCACCGCCCACGCGGCCGTCCTTATTATTAATATAATCTAACGGGAAAAAGTTTACACATGAAGTAGACATATTAATTAGTTTTATCTTATGTTTAATGAAATTGATTAAATTAAATTAAATTAAGAAACTGTTGACTCTTTTTACACCGAAAGACAAAAAAGATTTCTGTTTGGTTTTGCTTTTTAATTACTCTTACGTGGTCCAATAGCGTAAGTTTCTAGACTTAAAAGTCATCTCATTAGTGGGACACGTGTCACGCTCTGGAGATGTAAATTTTACACGGAGACAAAGTCAAGTGCAGTAAAAGGCAAAAGCTATAGATTTCTCACACGTGTCGAATTTCGAGGACGTGGATTATGATTAGACGTATTGGTTTAACAACTTGGAAAAAAGCTGAAAAGCTTTTTCCCTGCGTGGGCCACGTCGGAAAAAAGGAAAAAAAAAAAAGAAAAAAGAAAAGGAATTTCCACTATTTTCCTTCCTTTGCTTCCCTTTTCCAAAATTTCAATTCTTTGAATTTAGAATTTGATGGTTTCTTTTTTCAAGTACGACAATAGTAAAACGTAATTGTAAAAAAGATGTATTTGGAAAATTACAAACCACGTCTCACATAATTTTTTATTCATTTAAATTTTTCACAAATAATGAAGAAAAATGTATGGAAAGAAAATAAATATTTTTTTATAAAAATAAATAACTGTTTAATTTTTAGTCGTTATTACGAGGAAAGCACCATAATTGTATTTTAATAGAGATACATTTCTTAACTAATTGAGTTAGACTTAAGTTGACTGTAGTTGAAAATTAATATAAGGGTTAAGTGATTGTTGATAAACTGATCGAGATGAATGTACCTGTAAAAAAATGTATTTTGAAGAAATTTTATTTTTTTCATCTTGAATGATTAAATGATGTGTAAAGTAGGGATAAATTTTTGTAAAAATGGGCATGTGACAGTGCTGGTCGCTTTAATTAAATAATGTAATAATTTATTTATTCAATTTTCTTTTTTAAAAAAAGTTACATGGGTGATGGGTGCACCAAATGTGTGTGCAACCGAGAATCAGAATACGAAGAAACTTGTGGCTGGTAATGAAATAAGAACGATGACGTGGCATCCACCTCTTGCTTAAACGGATCAAAAACGCGGACCAAGGATGCCCAATGCCAGCCGAGACTGCCAATATCCAATTCTTCTTCTTCGTCTTCTTCTTTTTCCTCTCTCTCTCCCCTAATTTTCTCGCGCTCTTTTTTTTCATTTTTCTGTTCTTTTGGCCTAGAAAATGCTTGAGATTAAGGATCCTGCCATTAAAATTTTCGGCAAGGAGATTCCCCTTCCGGCCGACTGTGAACTTCCGTTGATTGAAAGCGATGATTCGGATTCTAGTTCGGAGAAAGATGGAGAATATGGAGCAGGCGAGAAGGTACAGTAGTTCATTCCATCATGGATTTTGTATACTCTGTTATCCGAACCTGAATTCGACCTGTGTTAGCGAATGGTACAACTACTATTAGCGATTCGGTTTCACTATTTCCCTATCTCTCTCTCTCTATTCCTCTTTGGGAACTACCGTACTCTGGCAGCGCGGTTGGTGTGTTGACCGTTTAGATGTTCTTCAGATTTTGTTGTTTTCGGCTTTTTATTCATTTTCTGAAGCGGATTTTGATGTATTTCGTTGCTAAATATCCTTTTCTGACATTTTGGGGGATCGTCCAATGGATATTGATTTGGATTTGATGTTCGGAACTAGGGAAGTTCGTAGGGGGAAAATGAATTCCGCAATTCTTTTGGATTCAAATAATAAAGCCTGCATCAATCTAACTTGTATTAGCTTATTTTTTTCTTTTTTCTCTTTTTTTTCATTGAAACGGCAAATCGGTGAATTTTCATTTTTGAAAGCAAAATTTGAAGCAACGAATTAGTTTATTTCCTAATTTTAAATTTTAAGTAACTAGAAGTACAGAGAATTTTCCTATAATCAAGCTGGAGTTCTTATTACTCGAGATTTGCTAGTATTAAACTTGTAATTTCCATTCGTCTTAATATCGTTTTCTTTGGAATATCCTATTCCGTGCAGCTAGTGGTTAGATACTCTTATATGGCTTTTCTCAAGTTTCAGTGGATTCAATACTTTCTTAGCCGTTTGACTTTGTCACACTTTGACGACAAACCAGTAGATACACCCCTTTCCCAACCCAAAAGAGAAAAAGAAGAAGAAAATATTGGAACAACACTTACAATTTGAAAAGAAATGTAAATTAAATACCACTACTGTTTGTTCTTCTATGTTATCATACTGTCCCTGTACCTCGTCCGCTATTGATTTCTGAAATATAAATCTAACTTATATGGTATTTGTAATAACTAAAGAGTACTAAGAACTGTTTCAATTTTCAGGATGCAGTTGTAAGAGAAGCTACTGAGAGTTCAACAGCAAAAGAGGAAACTCCTCATGATTCAGAGGATTCTGAATGTCTACAAACGGCAAATGAGGCGCATATGAATCCTGAAGTGCCATCAATAGATGAAAATGATAAGCTCGCAACAAACAAAACTGAGAAAGAACAGAATGATGCAACCAACTCAAAAGAGAAATTGAAGAAACCAGATAAAATACTTCCATGTCCCCGCTGCAATAGCATGGAAACAAAGTTTTGTTATTACAATAATTATAATGTCAATCAACCACGCCATTTTTGCAAAGCCTGTCAAAGATATTGGACTGAAGGTGGAACGATGAGGAATGTCCCTGTTGGAGCTGGCCGCCGAAAGAACAAGAACTCTGCCTCCCAATACCGACACATTACGATCTCAGAGGCTCTTCAAGCTGCACAAATTGATGTTCCCAATGGGGTCAACCGCCTAGAATCTGAAAGCAATGGCAGAGTCCTCAATTTCAGTATAAATGCACCTGCATGTGAATCTATGGCCACTGTCCTCAATCCTGCAGAAATAAAGGTCTTGAATGGAACCAGGAATGAATTTCATAGACTTGAAGACCAAGTAATCAAAGCACCTTGTAAGGATGGTGAAACTGGCGATGATTGTTCCAGTGCATCTTCTGTGACGATGTCAAGTTCAATGGAAGAAGGAGCCAGAAGATGCCCTCAAGAACCACAGATGCAGAACATCAATGGTTTCCCTCCTCAAATCCCATATCTTCCTGGTGTTCCTTGGCCTTGTTCATGGAACGCACCAATACCACCACCAGCCTTCTGCCCTCCTGGAGTTCCCTTATCATTCTATCCTGCAACATATTGGAGCTGTGGCGTTCCAGGCGCTTGGAGTATTCCGTGGTTCCCTCCACAGCCCTGTTCTCCAAACTCTGGTCCGCGGTCTCCTACACTGGGGAAGCATTCGAGAGATAGTGACAGAAACCAGGCTGATAATTCTGAGAAAGAAGAACCTCCAAAACAGAAGAATGGATGTGTTTTGGTTCCCAAAACTTTAAGGATTGATGATCCAAATGAAGCAGCTAAGAGCTCAATTTGGGAGACACTCGGTATTAAGAATGATTCAGCCAAAGCGGTTAATCTATCTAAGGTCTTCCAATCAAAGACTGATCAGAAGAATAACGTTTCTGAAATGTTATCTCCCCTTTTGCAAGCTAACCCTGCAGCCTTGTCAAGATCTCTCACTTTCCATGAGCATTCGTGAATGGTACTTTAGTCATGTGAAATTTTCATCCACATTACGAGGGAAGTTGGATTTTTATCCTTTAATCTGACTTATGGGTAACTTTCCTTCCTCCTTCAAGAATTGATTTTCCAGTATCCAGCTTCATTGTAAAAATCCTCGGTGAAGTTCAGAAGCTTAAGCATGAAGTGGAGAAAAGCAATCTCAGCTTCTTCTGCCCAAGAAGCAATCCAGTTTTTCAAGAATCCTGGAACTTGTTCTCTCTCCATAGAAAGAGTAGCAGCCATTACCTTTTTCATATCTCAAGTTTATGCAATTTTCAAGCCATCCTTTTGTACATATCTTTACATATGTGAATAACTGATGTAGAGTTGCAGCAAAGATTCTCAGACAATGTATAAAAATGCAGTCAAGTTTGCTTCAAGTTTGATATTATTGGCAGTTCCCCCTGTTTCAAACCCAAACTTGAGAAATCATTGCTCTGATTAGATCCAAAGAAATGAGTGTCATCTTTCACTTGAAACATTTTCAAGTATTCAAAAAAGGTAAGTACATACACACAGTAAATGGATAGAAAATGCATTTCAATATCTCAAAATGATGCCAATTGCCAACTACCAATGCAACATGTGATAATCCATACAGCTAAGCATTGGAAAAAGTAGAGTGACAGTTTGGTGAGCACCAAAAAGGCTGAGCAATACAAGTCACAAATCCTAGATGGCTAGATCTTTGAACCCTCACTAGTTCAGATCAACAAAAAAATAAAAGGAAAAGTCAAGTCCCTTTCCCCAACAAAACTCCAAAACAACTGGTTCTAAAAGATATGATCACACAAACAGCTTTCTTTTCCACTCCTTTTCTTTCTTATGGTAAAAGAAACAAACTTGGACAAAACGTTTCTGGCCCTTGACCCAAAGTTATAAACTTGGGGTAAAAAAGTAGTAGATAACCATATGGGATTCTCTTTTTCCATATCTTTTCACTTGCCTCCCTCTTTTGTGGAACATACATTAATTTTATCTACTTTACAGTAAACATAGACATAGAAACTTCAAGCGAGTTGCCAATTTAGAAAAAAGATGTTTGACTGGTTGAATGTAAAATTCTTATGCATGAGATCAAAAATGTCATAAAAAACAACTTGTATTTTCACCAAAAACCAAAGTATCAACGTCATCATCGCCCCTAATCAATTAGCAAATGAACACACAGATATTTTGTGGGTGGGAAGAAATGTAGACCACATATTATGTAGAAAATCAGCTGTTCTAGTCATTGTAGGACCCAGAAACTAATGCCACAAAATCATTCTTGGCATTTTCTCTAGATATTGCTCTATTTCTTTTTTGCTCTTTTCTCCCCCATGTGAAAACCACCGCCCATTGATTCACATCCATATGCTCATCTCTGGTTTAGTTCTGTGAGAAGCTACAGAATTAATTGCAATTTGTTAAATTCTTGTGAACCCAGTTGGCAATTTGCACTGACATATCATTCTGTGAAAGAAACTTAGATTTTTAAACTTCAGTTGAACAATTTGAAATCTGTATATTAGTCAGTGAAGTTACACCCAGAGAATGAGTTACCAGCTTTACACTATGACTTGTATTATATTTGTAGTCTGTGAGCAGTAAAATCCAAGAAATTAGTGCTCCTTCCACTGACATCGAGTGCATGCTTTGGAATATCTGAAGAGAGAGGCATTTGTTTATGTAATGTGATTATTTTTATCAGTTTGGTCAGCAGCTATTACTCCATGTAATTCCACCACCTCCACTCTAAATTATTGGTTATTTGTGCCAAAGTTGACTTGGTTCAGGAAAAGTTGCACAGAACTCACAGGGATTAACAGTCAACTTCCGTCTTCCGTTAATGCTTTCTATTTTGGTAGCTGCGCTTTTAGTTTTGATTTATTTTCGTCTGTCTTGGACATTCAAAATATCTCTGTATTTTTTAAAATTGGCCAATATGATTTTCTATTCGCAAAATTTTAACACCAAATGAAAACTCTTAAATTCAAATATATAGCTACATTCCAATAAATTTAGTAAGTGAAATGTCTTATTAAAATTATGATGAAAGAAATGAGATAAAAATAAAATGAAGGGACCAAATAATCACTTTTTAGAAATAAGAAAAAAATTGGATTATGTGAAATAAGATTTTTAGTGTGACCCAGAGAATTGGGTGCATTTTCAACCATTGACTATAGCTCAAAGTGATGCATTGCAGTTGGATCAGAATAATTCATTTCCAATTGAGCAGCACTATCTTAGTCCCTACTCCTCAGTATCCAATAGAAAACTGGATAAGAAAAAATGGATGGAAATGATTCGAAAAGGCAAAGTAATGAATCCTTTCCACTAAGTTGCTTAATGACCCAGTTTCTTGCTGTTCCTGTCACATTTGATTGAACCAAAGTAGGTAAAAATTCCTTTGTTTCAAAAAGCATCCACAAGAAAGAAGTGTGGATGTGAAGCATCACTTCCCAATAACTCAAAGAAAAAGAAGAAAGGAACATCCAACTTCTCTCCTGCCTGATAATGGGATTGGTAAGAATTTTAACTTTACAAATGTATTGACAACTTGCTCATACACTTCCATTTTATGCTTTTTCTTTCACTTTCTTTCCTCTCCAGTATGATGAACTTGCTTTTGACTGTAACCCTTCGATCATAGGTCCAATACACATCTGAAACATCAGAGCATAAGCCATCGCTTGTTCTCAACAATGAGATTGTTCGTATAAGCGATTCATACATACCCGATACATAGAAAGGAATGTACTAAAAAACACCAGGAAAATTCCCTACTTTTTTCATTTCAATCTTTTTTTGTTGAGTTTCCACGTCTCATGCTGGAATCGATTCTACTACAGGTTATAAATTTATAATCACTCAAATTAGTCACTGAATTTTACACCCTCCAGAGTCTTGTCCACGATGTACATTTCCATAGGCAGATAATTCAAGAAGATCCATGTCTCGACCTGCAAATTATTCAAACCAATTGACTGAATAATATTACTACCATAAAGTATTGTAGTCTAACAAGGCCAGTGTACTTACCTGAAACCCGGCAGTAAGAGCTTTTTTGTATTAGTTCTGCCCTTGAAATTTCAGTACGGTTTCCCTTTGTTCGATTAACGGTTGCCTACATCATAAAAGATACAGTCATCACAAAATAGTGCGTAAAACATAGTATGAATTTAGGGTAGTTCTTTCATGCATGCTGTTTTTTAAAGAACAAAATACTGAAGTGTTGTTTGTTTCTCAAATTTAAAGAACAGTTTGTAGTCCGGTTCCTCTTGAAGAGATTGCAGAAGCATGAACAGACATCCAATTAATACCAGCCCATAATAAAAATTTACTACGAGATGAGTTTGGATCAGAATTTGAGTAATGGTGGTACAGTCCCCAACAACAGTAAAATGACTCCAAACATCAGCAACTGGAATAAGGTATATACACACTTTAAGCGTTTTAATCTGAACGCTATGTGATTGTGCTTCTTTCCAGATAAATAACCCGCAGAGTTTACAAGAATGTAAATTGAGTTCTTGGAAATAAGCAATATGCGACTGAAAAGATATGTAATGCTCTCTTATACATGACGGTTAGAAAATCTGAGTACTTCAACTATAATCCAGCAAGTGATTTACTATGGTAAACTCTAGTATATAACAGCGATTCCCGGGTAAAGAAGAACGACCGAAGACGATTAGCCAACTGAAAGAGCTGTTTCGGTACCTCAAAGGAAAGGTATGAGAGAGTGCAAGAAGCTAATAATTGAACAGGGAGTCATTGAAGGGTACGTCTATTGGAGTCTTTCTTCTCGTTAATATAGTGTAAACATAAAGGTTTTCTATGTAGAAGCATAAGATCATGGAAACACATTATTTAGCAAACAGAAGACCAGTATTTATCAAAGGAATTTGGAGAACCTGAAACACATATGTTAATTATTTCGCGTTCACCAGTATATGAATATGCTACATTTCTGTCCTCTAAAATTGTAACGTCCCATTAGATCTCTTAGTTTGAAGCAATAATGGCTCGTATCATCGAAAATAGCCGTCTACAAACTAAGTTGAGTTTGGTGCTCAAAATGAAGTTTGGAAGATGGAACGTATATAGCAAAATCATTAGAACCATTACCTGCAAAACCTGACAGTTTTCCAAAGTGCTTTTTCCACCCTGCAATTTGAAATATTCAAATTCAATATCAAGAGTGACGCATAAACAGAAACTGAATTTGGAAAGAAAAATATATGGCAAAGTTGAATTTTTTGCACCAATTATACTCTCAGAATCTGGATACTCAACTTTTAAAAAATACAAAAAAATACAAAATAAAAAATTGATACTCAAGAGTCAAGGGATGACTAATGGAATAGTCACACTCAGTTTGGATGAGGAGATCCAAAACCTCCTGCAAAATTTCTAAGTCATAAAGAAGTCCGTGCTTACTGATAATTGATTGTAATTTGTATCCAAACTTATTTCCATTTCACCAGTTCATTCTTCCTTTAATACATTTAGTTGCTTACACTAAGCTTCCATATACATAAACTTCGACCAATTAGTAAGTCCTCTTACAATGTTATCACTTGGTAAACTCCACGAAAACGTAGGAAGCAATAAGCAGATAGCAAAGCAATATTTGTTCATACATCATCTGGGTCCAATGAAAGAGGAGATTACAATTTGTAACTCAAATCCATAACCATTTGCGAGCCTCAAAATTTCAAATACTGTATTTATAAACATTTGAATAAATGTCAGAAGGAGCCGCCCACAAGTCAAAGAGCACAAACACGCATGTAGAATTAAAAGTAAAAATGACCCATATCTCCAACAAACATATTATAAAGGGTTCTTACTTATCTGAACCATATAACCTTAATTAGGACTAAGCATGGAAAATCTGGGGGTAAAAGTAGAATTCGAAGAGGGAACTACCTTAGAGTAAGGCAAAATGTGATCATAATCATGGCAAAGACAACCGGGGCAGCCAACAAGCTTCCGAAAAACGATGTTACCAAGAGCATCTCGGCGCCACCGAGCTGGGTCCCTTCCTTTGATCTTCTCGGCCTTGTCCCAGCATTGCTGCTTCACACTGTGAGGAAAGCTACGGGGATTATAGTCTGAAACTGAGTCATCGGGAGAGAGTTTTAGGTCTCGGAGAAGACAGTCGTCGCCGGTGACGAGGTCCCGTTCCCGAAGGGAAGAAGAGGGAGTGATGGTTGATGGGCGAGACCCATTACGCCTCGATTCGAACCTGTCGGAGGCGCCGGTTCGGTCCCTGAGCGGTGATGATGGACGAGTTTTCTTCTTCGATTCTTTGGTAGCCCTCATCTTCTTTCACTCGGCCATGGATATAATTTGAGAGGTAATAATCGAAACTGGACCTCCTTTCATTTCACTTCGTAAACGACATGTCGTCTCGTCTGTGATATTCTATTGCTTTTTCTTTAAATTTACAAATTAATCTTTTAAAATTATTTTATTCAGAACCATATTTTTATATATTAGTTTTTTTTTTTAAAATACTATTTTGGTCGTATTTATTTGGTTCATGTAGTTTTAATTTTAGTTTATTTTAGTTCTACCTTTAAAATATTGTTTTGTTTCTTTTAAACTTTCAAAAAAGGGGACTATTTTGATCTCTGTTGGTAAATTTTTAACACAAATTTTATGTATAATAAAAGTCCTATAATATAAAGTCGTATTTAAAATTGATAAAAAAAATTTAATATTAACAAAATATTTTAATTAATCGTATAGAAAACATTATAATTCTTATAAATAAAAAAATCTCCTTATTATTTCTTCACCGGATCATGTCTCCTGAACAATCTCAATACATATGGTGCAAGACGATTCCACATATCGAATAAGTTTTGTTCTCTTTATTTCTTGTATATTTATATATAAAAATCAAGTCATTTTTTATTGAACAAACTAATAATCAAAATATGTAAACTCATATCCATACTTTCTATAAAGTTTTTGATGTGTCACTAATTGGAGTTATTATGCAGCGATTTTATAATATAAAAAATCGTAGAAGATAATTATGATATACTAAATTAATAATTTAATTGAGTTATGAATTTTGAGATTTCTAACCTATAAATTATTTCTATTAAATTTTAAGTGAAGCTCCTAAATGAAAATTATGGATCTGCTACTGGTTGGGATGGAAGTTGTCAAATGCAAGTTTGGAGTTGCGTAAATCAATAAGAGCTTGAACAACAATACACTTATTCACATTTTTACGAATGCAAGATTATTATTCTTTACTTATTATAGGTTTTTTTTTTTTACCGAAGGGACACCCTACACCCTAATAATTTCTCTCTTATTTGTTTAGGTGTATTGCACTCCCACTGTGGTGGTAAAAAAAATATATATCTACAAAGCTTCAATCGTGGTAGGTTTAAGAAAATACAATCTCAAACTTGATAAAGAAAAGATAGATTTCACTATCATCAATTACACCTATTTTGGTCCAAACGAACATAACTTAACAATAATTGACATATACTTCTAATGAGATTGTGAGTTTGATTCTCCATCCTACATGCTGTACTCAACAAAAAAAAGAAAAATAACATGATTTATACGATGGATCAGTCTTTTCCATATCAATCATGGGTTACAAAAAAAAGTCTCATGTGCTTTTAAGCTTCTTGAATATGATTTGAAGGGGAATTTCTTTAGGAGATCACGACATTGCTCGATGATTGAAGGGTAAGTCTATTGGAGTCTTTCTTCTCATTAAATATGGTGTAAACATAAAGGTTTCCTAAGGATGCTTTGGAGAAAGAAGTTTTTAATTATATTCTTAGATGATGAATATAGGAGAAATTTTTGGAGGATTTTGGAATAATATGGACGCTATTTTCACACCATTGAAGAATTTATAAGAGAAAAATTACAAAATGATTTTTAAATATATTTAAGAGTTATTAGGAGGCATGCAAATTTCAAATATGTAACAGAACTATTATCAAATAGCAACCACAGTCAATAATTTCTCAAATAGATAGAGGGATAGATTGAGCTCTCTTGTTTGACTCGCATCTTCTCAAATGCATTTGTTCTTCCATTCTTTGTTAGAACAAAAATCAATCATTTAAAAATTCAAATATTCGTGACAAAACTATATTTTGATTTCCTTTGTTCCGGAGAAAAAATGTGAAAAGTTGGATCGAAATTGAAGGGTTCAAACCTCTAACTTGAAAAAATAAATAAACAACCTTCGAATTTGACTGTAAGTGAAGTGAATATCTGAATGTTGAAACTAAGCAAAACCCAACTCATATATCAAGTGAAGGAATGTCTCATTTAAACATCATAACATGGAAGCCACATGGTAGCCTCATCCCCCCACCCCTGTACACTAACATTCACTAAACTCCATCTCAAAAGAATTTCAGTTCATCGCAATGCTTAACAACAATTTCAATTTCAATTTGGAAACCAATTTAGTTAATTCCCACCGAAGGTCTGGACAATGGTGTTGTGCCACGGGTCTGAAATGTGCTGCAAAAGGTTCTCAAACGGCCCCTTTCCAGTCACATTATGTTGAACTATGAACCCCAAGAACGCCAACATTGCCAGTCTCCCTGAAACAAAACAAACAAACCCATTCACAAATCACAACAACATATCATAAATCTTCTTTAAATTTGGTTGTTTGTTCTGATTACCGTTGGCGATCTCCTTCTCCTTGGCCTCGAGAGTGGGAGCGAAGTTGAGAGGGTTGAAAATGCCGCCTGGGTAGCCCACTTCGTTTGGGGGCAAACTGTACTGCTTGAAAATGGGGTCTTGGTTGACGCTGCCTGGGTTTTTGATGTCCTGCCATCTCCTGATTTCCACGTAATGGAACAGAATGAACTCGATCACGAACAGGGTCGACGACGACGCGAAGTACTCTGCTTTTCCGGCGTCGTACCATTGCGGCGCGTTTATGATTCCGATCTTCGTAAACACCTCCGGCAGCAGCATTCCGGCCACCCCCAGCATCGCCCACCGCCCGTTCACCAGCTCCGCCTGCACGAACCACCGCAAGTTCTCTGGGTCCTCCGCCAGCCCCAGTGGATCGAATCCATTGTCCCCCGGAAGACTGCAACATATCCACATCATATAGTCAAATTCACACAATTTGAAAAACTAAATTTTGTTCACAATCCCACGTGACTACTTCTATCATCCAGCACAGAAACTCAAACGAATATTCAGTATAAAAATAGAATTCAACCAAGTTCAGCAAGTCAAAAGAGTCATGGTTGCGAAGGACATGTCAAGATCCTACTTAGACTGGACTATTTCTCTTGTTGACAATTAATTTTGGACGGAATCGCGTGAATACTAATCCATGTATGGGTGCATTACCTGCCATTCAGGTATCCCGGAGACGGCAGACCTGGCAACCACTCTCCCTTCTTTGCTTCCACCTTCAAGGATGAAGATGACAAAGCGGCCACGGGCTTAACCGACAGCTCGCGGTGGAGTTTACTCGAAGACCCAGATAGGAACCTCGACCGGGAGGCGCATGGCCGGAAAACGGCGGCGGAAGCTTGAGTCGTGACGGTTGCCATCTTTTGTTTTGGGGGGTTGAGGAAGAAAATGGATCTTCAGAGTAAGAGATGGGGGACTAATTTGCTGCCCTTTGTAACTTCACTTCAATGCCAAGCTAAAGCTTGTGGTTCTCGTTCGCTCTTCGGATCTGACGGTTGGTAGCCAAGATTTCCGCGATCCAACGGCCAGAATTTGGGGAAGGCACCGATGGGGCCTTATCGCTTTATCCTTTGAGTAATATCTTCGAATCTGTTTCTTGGTTTCCATTGGCCGAATAATGATGCTGTGGGGCCCTGGCTGTGCTACGTGGAGGGACCTTCTGCAAGAGATACGATTGTCTGAAATATATCCACGTGGAATCATGGCTTGCCAATCTGAGAACGACAAGTGGCCCTCTTCTAATCGACGGAAATCTAGGCGCCACTATTTTAAGTAATTACAACGCCTTTACTATTTTTTAATTTTTAAACAAAATGATCTTTAAATAGTTAAATATACTTCTTAGTTCTTAATATGTTAAAGACTAAATGCTACGATTAGAAATATTTTTTAAATTCTTCGAAAACTTTTTTTTTTTTACCATTTAAACAATTTTTAGAAAATGTCCCGAAATAAGCCTGTGCCTTTGCCACCTCTCTAATCTAACTGGGCTTTAGGTTCCATTCTTGAAGATCCAGTGGGCCACGATAAAAATTGGGAAATTCACAATTGATTTGAAGCCCAGAGAGATTTTAAAAAAAATGCCCCTCAACTTCATTAAATTAAAATTAATTTGATGATGCAAGATGCAAATTTAGTTTTAAGAAATTTAGGTTTGGTATCTATGAGATGTTTTAGTAGTGAAGTTTTAGATAATTGTTTTAAGAGTCGGACCTTAGTATAACTCATCTAGTTCAGCTATATAGTTTCACTAAAAAGTTGAAAATTTGAATCTCTACCCTCATGTACTGTTAAATAAAAATATATTATTTTAAAGGGTAAAATATACTTTTGATATTCCAACCGTCATGGTTCCACATCCTGCTGCACCACTGTGGTTTGTCGATTTATCGTTCTAAAAGTAAAGCGGATTGAGATCTTGTTTCTTTGGGGGTTTTTCTTCTTTTCAAGAAGAGAATCTCAACGAGGTGTTTTAGGATTGTGAATGCAATGGTCCATAGAGGATCGTCCATGGTAGTGGCACAATCGTCTTCACATTTTAGCATTGGATGGCTCACTTGGTGAAACCAACTAATAATGTGATTAACTTTGGAGATGAAATGGTTCAATATGCTCACTAATTGTTTTGTGAAACTCGAAATTTGGGGAGATTAGTCGATTTTGTCGCAGATTTTGATTGATTAACTTTGGGAGGAAATGCTTCAATATATTTACTAATTGTTTTGTGAAACTCGAAATTTGGGGAGATTATTTGATTTCGTCACAGATTTCGATTATTTCTGATGATTCGTTCGAGGTGGACATGGTCGTTTGATTTAAAAAATCTTAAGTGCAGCACAAAATTTGAATCTCTCAAATGTCCTTGATATTACTGAAAGGAGAAATTGACAATGCTATGGAAAAACTCTCCCTACTTTTATCTTACAAAGTCTTACACTTCTCACTTAAAGTTGGGGATTCGGGATGGATTGCCAGCTATAGATGTCCAGTCCAAACATACATACATATCAAGTCAATTTCTACGGCCACAAATTTGCCACATATTTGGTACATATTGACTTTACTGAGCAAAGTGTAAGATCTAGTAGCTACAAACTTACTTTAACCTCGACAAGATATTTAATATTGTTTAACAATAAATATGTCTAGAACTAAGGATGTCGTTTTAAATTTAGGTTCTAAGGTTGTTCCAAATGTAGGATGAAGTTACATATAAACACTATTAATTTTGTGTTATGTTTCTTTTGGGCCTTGTCAATTTTGAATTAAGCATCTACTAATCGAGTATAATTTTGCTCAAGTACAATTATTAGATGAAATTAAAAGTGGAGTGAAAATATACTCAAATACTATAAACTCCAAATCCAGACAAACATTAAAGAAAATCAACCAAACAAAAGTGAGAAGAGGAGGCATCAAAAGAGCTGGTTCCCACTACATTACAAATGATCCTACTACAACTTTTGGACATAGAAAATAAAAGAAAAACCCAACAAAACAACAACCTAACTAAACTTACATTATAATATAACAAAGCAGTTTCAGTTTCACACAAATAAGTGGCGGGTGTCAAATTGCCTACCGCTGCCACCACTTTTCAGTAGTCTGCCTCTGCCATGCCACTGTCTTTAAAAAACACACAGCACAACACAACTCCAAACCCCACATTCAAACAAACTTACCTAAGCCTAAGCGAGAGAGACGACACATTAAAAGCAGTGCCCCCTCGACCTCAACTCAACGACACAAAATCAAACTTCCTAAAAAACTAAAAGCTAAAAACCCTCTCGGTCTCGGTCTCTGTTCTTCTTCACGGGAACTGCTGCCCACTAAAAGTCTGGCCGAACCTCCACCCAGCTGGCGCCACGTCGTTGGAGATCACCGTCCGCCCGTCCCCGGTGGTCACTTTGAACGACAGGCTTTGGCCGTCCAGATTAGAATTGCTCTGCCAGTTCTGGCCCCAGTTCCTGGACATCGCCTCCCACCCCGTCTTCGACCCTTTTATCCACGCCGCCTGAACATCGCCGGCGCCCCCCACATTCGTTATCAGCACTAGATTGAAGTACGAATGCCCGTTTATTGTGAATCTCATCCCTCCTTTCTTTTCGCAAGAAATCCTGTTCTCACGGACCACCACAAATCTCAAAAACTACAATCAATCTAAAAAAAATGTTGAGCCAAGAGGCCGAAATTCCAACCTTTTGTAGGCCACCGGAACAATGCCGGCTTTGTAACCAGCGATTTGCTGGAAGACGGGCTGGGAGAGATCGAAGTGGTGCAGGGGAGGGTTGCACCACCCGCCGGCGTCGTTGGGGAGTGCGTTATTTGGTGGGCAGAAGTTTGTGGCAGTGACCACAATAGAGTTGGAAACACACCATTCTGGATCGTTCACGCACTTGATTTCAAAGCAAGCTCCACAGCTCTCTCCATTGTTGAACAATGCAGTGCTTAAAGCCGCTGTGTTCGTCCCATATCCCTGGCTGTACAGGTTCCCATATCCACAAGCCCCGCCTGCCAGAAAAAAAGTGAAAAAACAAGCCCGTAATCGACTCATTACAAGTTGAGGTTTGACAAAAATTGCTAAAATCGAAGAAAGTTGCGATCTTTTACATACCCATTGTGCCAGAGGCGTCACCCCCACCGTAGAACGTGGCGTGGGCATCCATCCAGCGTTCTTCGCCATGGACCAAATTACATCCCAAAGAGAGAAGAAAACCCACCAAGAGAAGTCCAGGAAACGCCATTTTGCCTGCACAAAAGCAGCAACTCTGTTGAGAGGAGAAGAACGAAAAGAAAAAAAAGGCTTAAACAGTCTCAAAATGTGTGGAAGTGGAGAGGTTGAGGGACCTGTTGGAAGGGCCTGCAATGTGTTTGTGAAAATGCCAAAGAGAGAAGAAAGAGGCAGAGGAGGCAAAGGGTTGCGTTGGTGAGGCAAGGGAGGAGGTGGGGCATATAAAGAGAAAGTTGTAGAGATGTAGGAGAGGCGAGGGCTGCTATTTGGCAATTCCTCTGGGCATCGCCACAGCAAGTAACCGACGTGTGGGGACCTCAAACTGCCATGTACATGCGGTTGCTGTCTGTGGTGGGGAATAACAACTTTTCAAGAAACCACGTGGTTTTTGAATTCTTGTGGAAGGAGTTCTACTTTTTGGCCAGAAAAAAATGGTTAAGGATTCTAGCTTCTAACAATTCAATAACCAAAAAGTGGTCTCTTTTCCTTGCTTTAAGGACAACTTAGACTGCGTTAAGCGCGCGGCCACGCCCATACCCATCGGCAATTGCAATCCTTCACTTCATTTCCCATTGGTTTGGTTATTTACTCTACTTTTCCTTCTTTCTTTTTTGCCTTTTCTTTCCCCTCACTATCATTTCTTGTTGTAAGGTACTAGCTGCTTAGGCGTGCTCTTTCTTTGAATATGTTTAAGCATTCACGCATGGCAAAGCAAAAAGGAACCTTAGCTACGACTTCATTCAAAAAATTAAATGTATAGTATGTTTGGTTTGTGGAGCCAAAATCAATTTAAAATAAGGAAAAAAAAGGGTTTGATTTTGGACAATACAGAGCACATAACATTTATGATCACTTTACAGAAAAAAACTTCAAAAACAACCAAGCTTCATTGACATGACTTTCCAATTTCCATCAAATCAATAACCCCTCGTGAATAAGCAACCAAAATATCGAATCATCCAGCTTCCCACCAAATCCCCACTTTTTTTTTTTCACTTTACTGTACATGTCGTGGCAAATTATCATTGGATCACCAAAAAAACATCACATACAAAAATTTGTATAATAACTTCCCAAACTTACCATAACCGACCAAACTTTTCCAAAACCCCAATACTGTGTGTTTGAAACATTGCGAGGAAAAACGACATAAAGAGTTGTCGTTTTATATCATTGCATTGGAAAGTTGCATCGAGAATCACATGCATGGATGATGCAAGCAAAATCAATAATTAATTTAATTAGAACGCATATTTTTTATTTTTAGGCCATTGTGCTGGGGTTGGTTGGTTCTTGAAAAAGGAATTGGAATGTAAATTAATATTATTATTGTGTACGTGTCAGCTTGGCCATCCATTTGTTCATAGATTTCCAGGTCATGCCTTCCACTTGACTCTTCATATCTGTTTTTTTTCTTCTTTTTAATCGCATTATTTTCAGTGATATTTTCAGCCAGCGCCTTCCGTTATCGTCATTTTGTATATCGTATTAAGTTACTCTTTTAATCAATTCTACAATACTTTATACTGAAAGGGAATGGGCCAGATTGTTAATAGATAATTACATAAATTTGAAAGGAAAAATATTGAATTTGTATATGTACTCAGTATTTAGACTCAACCAATTGATCGTTCTATTAATAATGAATAAACCACCACTTAACTCAAAAACTTAAGTTAATGAATTAGGTAAATTTATTTCATATATTGAATATCTAAATAAACTTATGTAGGTCTATATAACTCGTGACAATCGAAAGACTCCAAAGTCTAAAACGTGTTAAACATTTATTATATGCCGCATGGTCCCCTATCGCGGTCTCGAATTACAAAAAGAAAGAAACCACAATTTTTCTTCTTTTTTTAGTTCTTGATTTCTATTTTCAATTTTTTTTAATAAATAGGAATAGAAATGAAATCGTAATGGTCTTTTGTTTTTGATCTGTTTGGCATTTTTTAAACATAAACATATTTAGCAATAATTTATTATTTTTGTTCTCTAAAATTTTATATTTATTATGAATTTTATAAGTCAATAATAAAAAAATAGTATTTTTATTTATGTTTTGGAAAAAAATGAAAACCTAATGTTGATTTTATAATTTTTACGCAATTTTGAAAATGTTTAAGATTAAATAATTATTTAGTAATTATTTTTAGTAGATCCCTAAATAATTATATATTTAGTAATTATTTTTAATATTCCTAAATTCTCATTTATGCATTTAATAGACATTTTTGTGTTGATAACTCGTAATTTTAAGTTTCAATTTAGCCCACATTTAATAGACCGTCCATGTTGATAATTATATTTTAGATCATAGTCACTTGAACTTTGAAGTAGATGTCTATTTAATCCATCAAGTTTTAAAGTAGATATTTTTAATCCCTAAAATCTGACCTTAGTTGACTAATGTTAAAATGATTTGGCAATTTAATTATAGATTGTATTGTGTTGATTTGACAAATATATTAATTTTTTAATGACTGAATTTTTTTTAAATCATCTATTCAATTTCCTTTCGCCTTCTTTCTACCTCCCCTCCGATGGAATTTATCATCGGCCGTCGGCAACAATTTTCTTTCAATGCTCGCCACCCCTGCCAATCTCCTTCGTTCCCTTGGCACCGGAGGAAGTAGCAATGACGGTGGCATCTAGTGAAGATGAAGATGGCAATTGACTACCAAAATTCGGTACTGAATTTCAAGGACCATTTAGAACATTTAGAAAACTTCATGAACAGAAAATGTATATTTTAAGACCTCATGTATCAAATAGACACCTACTCCAAACCTTAGAGATCAAAAATATATTTTTTTTCCTAATTTTTACATAGTAATAAACTAACATAGAGGTGGAGATAATAACAGAGCATGCAATCACACATGTTGTTTCTAATGTTAGTCCAGGAAGAGAATAGCTATGCTAGAGGCACATATATTGCAACGAGAGTATCATGCTCCATTTGTTGAAACTACAATTTTTTTTATAAATTATTTTTAATGTTAGTAAATTCCATCTTTGTTTTAATGCGACAAGTGTGAAAAGAGTATATATACGTATACTCCCATACCATAGTAGTACAAATTTTGAAATGGCAGTGTGTAACAGAACAGTACAAACTTTGTTCTCTCTCCCTCCATTTAATTTAAATTAATGTCTGACAACCGAGTCCCCACAGCCACGGGTCCACCCTTCCAAAACCAATAAGTTTCTAATCAAATAGAATTTAATTAAATTTGTTTCGGTTTCAACTTTCAACTTGAGCACGTATATATTCCATTACGAGATTATGAGTTTGATCTTCTATTCCCTTATCGGAAGAAGGAGATAGGAGACTAAACTTTGAACGAGGCTTTAGTTTCTTTTAGTTTTGGTTTTGGTTTTGGTCACGGTCATGGTTATGGGCATATATCCCTGACCCTGACTCTGCTTTCTTCTGCGTTGTGATTCTATCCGTGTATTCAATTCAAAATTTTCAGTCAATTTTTCAGTTTTCTCAGCCCCACCCCTGTACAAATTTAAATTCAAAAAACTTCATCTTATTCTACATCACAATCACATCCCTTTTTCTGCCAAAAAAAAATTAATATAAGAACAAAAAAAAGTCCAATCCATTTGGTAACAATTATGTTCTTATTGGCCAAAAAAAAACCATATACTTACATTTAGCCCATTACCTTACAATTAGTTCCTGAATTTTAGGTTATGGTTTATCAACCAGTAATTTAATCATTTTAATGTCTTAGATAAATAGTGTAACATATGAGATATGAATCGATTCTTTTCTTTTCTTTTTTACCTTAAAAAAATACATGTTAAATCCTAGCAATATTTGAAAAAAAAAATTGAAGCTAACATTCATATATTTTCTTTCGTTAGGTTTACAAGAATGAGGATGCAGATGAATAAATGGAGGTTTTCTTCTCAAAGTGTTCTTTTTTTCTCTCTTTAAAGTTGAAAGCATATAAGCTTAGCACTTTTTTAGTTTATGGGCATGGCTGATGGGCTAAGTCCATACATTTAATTTCCAGTGCAAACAGTTCCTTCTCCACAAAGGAATATGAATGTAGGCTACTTGTTTATGGCCATGCCTCACCCTCAACTTTCACAGCATCCAAAAGTCTTTACCACTTTATTTACCACTTTATGCGCATTTGCTCACCAATACGTCTAAATTTTGCTCTTGAGTAAACATTCAAAATATATCTTCTGACAAACATCCGTTAATATTTTGAACTGAAAATTCACATGACATAATCTAAAATAACGTGTCAATTATTTCTACTCGGAATTTTTTTTTCAAAGGAAATTGAATATTCTAAGGTCAAATCCAAAACTTTCTCTATGTTTTAAAAGTATATGAGGAACCTTCTATATATATATATATGTCTTTCCATTGAACTCATTTAGTTGAATGCTTATACCATCAAACTTACCTAAAACAACTGTCATGGAATTGGTAACAGTGACTATTAATACACAAAATTAAAACTTTATACATCTATTAAAAAGTTTCCTAAGATATATTGATCAAATATACACAGCTTTAAAACTTTATAGACTTATTAGAATCTTCATGAAATTTGGGGGACCAATTTATAATTTAATTTACTGTACGTAACTCTATACCATCCCATTTAAATGACCTCAAAGCAAATAAAAATCACGTTTTTTTATATAAAAAAAATAAAAATCACGTTAAATTCACAACCATATGTAAATACAATTATCACCCCGCCGTGCCTTTACTTAGCCTAGGTAGAGTCCAAAATGCAAGAATATTTCAATTTCCTTTGGAGAAAAAAAACAATAAATGTGTTTAGGGTTGAAATATAAAAAGCATTTAATAAATACCTAACCCATCCTTCAATTTAGTCAAGTACCTAAACAGTAACATAAATGCCATAATGTTAGTAGGTTTGAATCGTTATTCAAATTGGATGAAACCATTCCGGACTCGTTTGATAATATTTCTATTTTTTCGCTAAAACGAGCATAGCTCAACGGTAATTGACATATACTACCGGCCAAGAGGTTGTGAGTTCGAATCTCCTCCCCAACATGTTGTATTAAAAAAAATAATTCTATAAAATCTTGAGAATGTTTAAAAAAAAAGTAGAAACAAGAAACACAATTAATTGCAAAAAACCTATAAACATGCACCAACGTGAATATAAAGGTAATTTTTACCTACTCCTTGGTGAGGTCGAAAGTTGAAACCACTTAATTTGTTATACTAAAAAAAACTACATAAATCTACATGGGATGGTAATTCTGCAGTCATTTCATTGAAAGACATCAGTATTTTAGCGCCATATTTTGATTGGTATATTAAACCTAAGAAATTTCTGAAATGTCTTACGTGCACGTGGCAGAAGAATGACAGTGAAAATTCCTTCTTCAATATTTCGGCCCATTTAAGCCCATAATAGAACACCCAGTGGGTTCAAAACAATTAATGGGCCTCAATACTGGGCTGCAGCGGTGCATATTGGACTGATGAAATTGATCTTCGTTTCCTTTGATCAACGGTCGTGATTTCACCTCACGACTACTGGCCGCTGATTTCCTTCCCTATAATATGACGCCGTACACAAACCCTAAAACCATTCGTCTCCGTTCTTTCTTTCCTCGTTTCTCAGGCTCTGACGTGACATTGAATTCCATTTTCTTTGGAGTTCCATTATTGGGATTAATCCGTCTCGACTTCTCTTCTTTCTCGGTGAATCAATCGTTAATTTATCTAAATTTTCATTTTTTTCCTTCCTTTATCTTCGAATCGTTAATTTATCCCCATTCTCTTTGCCTGTGATGGTTTTAGTTTTAAATATACTTTGAGATTTGTTCATTTTTTCTTCAAGATTTTGAGTTTGGTTTCTAAATTGTGCAAGTGACGATGAAACAGACAGGGACATCAGCACTCGGTTTGAGAATGATGATCGTCTTTGGGAATCTCTCTGATGCATTTATAGACCTGCATTTTTCTTCTCTGAGGCAATTTCCCTCTGAAATTTTCAAAAAGGAACTGATATTTTCTGCTTCTTCTGATTTTGTTCAGAACTGCAAGATGTTACTGAAAAACAGTCGTTGGTTTTAATTTTCAATCAAGCTATATGACCAACATCTATAGCATCCCAAGGCGTTTAATCTATACACAAAATGTTTATGCCATGTCAAATTAAGAACATAAATTTGATGCAAAAGATTTCTTGTTGAGCTCTTATTTCTTGCCAGCCTCTTCCAGCTCTCTAAGCCCTCCAACCTTCTGTTCAATCTCCTCAATCAGCTCCTCCCGCCATAGCTCTGCTCTTGCTGCTTCCTCAATGTCCTCTTGCTGCAACGCCACACATTAAAGATACAAACTTTGTTAAACGATAGAGTGAAACTAAACAGGTGACAATGGTGCCATTTCTTAAGTCCCAGAAAATAAGTTCACCGTTTCGTAGACCCAATGCCCTGTTCCATCTCCTCCATCTTTTCTGTACACCTCTGAGTCATAATATGGATCCTAAAAACATAATCCCTTTCTTTAATCTTTATCTCGAATATCTGAAACAGTGCTTTTTAACTACAGATTGAAACTGAAGATATGATATTGATACCTTCATGGAGCCAAAGAACAGGCATCCCCAACAGGTGAACATAATGTAAAGACTATCTGACATTTTTACAATGGTTAAAAGTAATGAAGGTTAGTTCCCAATAGCACAATTCTCTCTAACTTTCTTCATGGATTTACAGAGAAGTTGGGTTTTATCAAACACTTACAGACATTCTTTATAGCTTCATCGCTGAGATGCACTATTGATTTGTGGGTTATGAGGTCCCTTTGGCCATCCATGTGATCAACTAGAACCGCCATCAATTGCCAATCTGGGAAGGCATTTACTTTCCCCAGAGAGCCCCTCTCGCGCTTTTTTGTAGTAGTACTTTCATGCTGTTTATGTATAATAACATATGAACTTCTGCATATTGAATTCATCCAGAAACAAAATATAATCAATTACCAGTTGTGGATGACTGAAAACCCCAGAGTTGAAAAGCTGCAAGAATTGTAAAATAATGGGTCATATGGAGCACATTGAATTTAGAGGCGAAAGGGAGAAAGATGATACTGTTACCAGTTTGGAATATGGGATGATGGTTGATTTGTGTTGGTGGAGATTAGAAGTATTGAGGTGTGGTTTGATAATGCTGAAGCCTGCAATAGCCTTAGCCATTATTGTAGAATAAAAGATGGAAGTGCTCGCCATTACCTGAGCTTTGGAATCTTATTCTGTGTGAGGAAGAAAGAGTGGATAAGGGAACCATTTCTGTCCACGCTTCCTGTTGGGCATAATTATCGTAGACGAGAAATCCCTTTAAATACTTGGAACTAATTTTTTGTAATGGCCCAGTTTTGGATTTGTCCAGTTCTTGGTTTTTTTTTTTTTTAGTAAGAAACAAAACCATGAAAATGGTATGCTCGGTAAATAAAACAGCTTAGTCTGAGCGAATTTCTGCCAATGAAATACCTTTCTTAAGCGAAGGTCGCAGGTTCGAAACCTGCATGGGCCATCATATAAGTTTTGTTATATTTTATTTTGGAAATACTTATTTAATTAAGATAAAAAATTAAAATGTCGTCGTCCTGTCCTGGCTTCGTCCGTCCCCTTGTTTTATATATATATTGAGAATTGACTTTGTGGAGTGTGTTATCCACAATGTCATTCTCCGCCACAGCCAAAATCCCTCAATTTCAGCCCCTTCCTCTCAACTCCAGATCCAATGGCAATGGGAACCCCCTCTTCTTCAGATCATCCTCCAGATTTCTCGGATCTACGCTGGGGATTCGCTTCCCCTCCCTCTCCTCCTCCACTCGCCGCCGTCGATCCTCCACTGTTGTCGCCGTCGCCGACGATGTCAAGGACATGGACAACAACCTCAAACCCTCTTCCAATCCCAATCCGGTACTCTTCCCAATTTCTTGCCGCACCTGTTTCTGTTTTCATTCCAGTTTTCTTTTTTTCTTAATCTTAGATTCATTCTTGGTTTCCATATTCTTTAGCAACAAATTTCACTTTAGTAAGGCCCTGAAATCCATCTAACTTTCCGGTGTGGAAAATGTAAGACTACCCAAAGTATCTCTCCTATGATATTGTCACGTTGAAGTACTGCAGAAGAAAAAATTGCAAAACCCAATCCAGTTAACCTTGTTAACAGTATTTTGAAACACGAAAAATTGGCTTATCAAATTATCTATCAGAGTCATGAAAAATATTCAACAAAAACAGAGAGATCTCTCGTACCAATGGAGATGAGATAATTATCTCTTATATAGTCACGATAAAATTTGGCAGAATAAGCAAAACCCGTAATTAGTGGAGAAACCATAACCCCAAGACTGTAAAGTAGCCATGGCCATGGCCATGGGAGTGAGCTTCAAAGAGCGGTAGTAGCAAAGTGGAAGTTCGGAATAAAACCCTAAAAATAATAATAATAATAATAATAAGTAATACAAATTTTGCATAATTTAAAATTAAATACATCTTTTCACGTCAAAGAAATTTCATCACCAGAGAGAGACAAGGGAGCCAGTATTTTTTGAAAAGAGAAGAAGGCACCTATCCTTAAGTTTAGGGAATAAAAGTGTATATTGCCCTTAAAATTATTATAATCAAGTTTAAAAATTAATATAATTAATTATAGTAATTAATATAATTAATTGTCATGTATCTCTTTTATATCTTCTTTTATTTATTGTTCTTTAATTTTTTTTTTGGATATGTTTATTTATACTGTTTAATTAAAATGAATTTGTACTAAAAAAAAATTAAATTGTTATGAATGTCTAAATTAAAGTTATAATTAATAAGGCTACATCAAAATTATTATAATAAAGTTTAAAATTGAATATAATTAATTATGATTACTAATGCATTTTTTTAAATAAAATTAAATAATGATAATAATTAAAAATAATAACACTAATTAATTGATTTGTTAAAATATATACTTTAGTTCATTTTTATTCCTGAACAATTTATAGGGGAAAACAATGTAAATACGAAAATTTTAAAAGTAAAATAGGTCTGAAAATAAATTAAAAAACAAATGTAGTTTAAGTAACAATTTCTGTTTTTGAAAGATTAAATAACAAATTTTAAAGTTAGGTACTTTTTCCAATTTCAAGTCGAGTTTTTTTTTCTCCTCAAAAGTAAGTAAAGAAATCATGTAACTTTTCAAGCGAGATTTACAAAATTTTTAAATAGCATTTTTAATATCTAAAACTATTTTATTACCTTGAACGTTTTATTTCAGATTTAGAGGGAAGGAAGAATTGTTTACAAAGAGGAGAGAGAAGATAGCGAAGGAAAGAAAAAGGAAAAATGTAGCCGTGCTGTGTGTTGTGCGATCCTCCTAAATCGTATTCCCTTGATGCGATTTATTCTAGTCGTAACAAACCAACCATCCGCCGTTTCAAAACTACGTCACTTTTGTTTTGTTTCATTTTCCTACAACTACATCACTTTTTTTACCGACTTAAATCTCGCCTACGCTGCATAGTCTCCTCTGTCATCTCACCTTCCCTGGCTTACCTTTTCTGAGAAAATTTTCCTGCAGGGATTGTCAATTTTCCCGGAAATTTTGATGGGAAAAACTGGATTGTTTGATTTGGAGACGCAATTCGCCTTCTATGGCGCATATCACAGCAACCCAATCAACATTTTCATCCACGTTCTGTTTGTGTGGCCGATTTTCTTCACCGCTCTCATGTATTTGTATTTCACCCCTTCTCTCTACAGCATCCCCAAAACCCTTTGTGGGTTTGAGCATGGCCTGGTTTTGAACTTCGGATTTCTATTCACTTTAATCTGCGCTGTATCTTATGTGGCTTTCGATAAGAGAGCCGGGTCCATGGCCGCCTTGCTTTGTCTCGTCTGCTGGGGTGGAGCAGGCTTCCTCGCCAACAGCCTTGGCTATTCTCTCACTTGGAAGGTAATTTCTATCTCTCCTAACATTCAAGTTACTATCAGATTCATGTTCATCTATCTCTCTTTCTCTCCCATGGCCCCGATGTCGATTTTGTGTGTGGGTAGGTTTGAGTTAAGATGTACAGATTTGACAATTTTCTTACATTCAGGGTTTTTATTAGTTGGATTGAAATTTATTGCCTTGGGGGGGTTCTTTACTTTCTATCAGTGTAAGCTTGCAATTGGGATATATGGCAAGCGTTGGAAACAGCTCAATCTGATATATTCTGGTTGAAACTTGGAGATGTGTTAAAATTTGACATCAAAATGGCAGAAATTTAGGGCCTTGTCAAACAGCACTTGGCGTTTGATATTGCTGCCACTTGCCAGGGCAGTTGGTTGGTTGATAATAGTTAATTATGAGGGATACTTGGCCTCATTCTTCAACAAAATTTCAAGATCATTCAATCCTTGGAAATTGTAGCGTTTCTATTGGTAACTTAACACCTAACAGTAACCAACACTTGTCAATGGAGAACACTTTTCAGTTTTCAGTACTATAGGAATGTTCAATGTTTCATACTCTTTTAACCAAACTCTATTAATTTATGCTATTTTGCATGCTAAATTATCAAATGAGAGTTTGTTTGAAGTTTATTTCTTTTTGTATATCAGGTAGTACTGGCTGCTCAGTTGTTTTGTTGGACCAATCAGTTTATAGGCCATGGAGTATTTGAGGTTAGACAGGTTACTCCATCTCAGTGAATTGATTCCGTATCTTCATGAATCTTAAGTCTCTTAGTTTATATTTTTTTTCTTTTTGATAGAAACGAGCACCGGCTTTGTTAGACAATCTTGCTCAAGCCTTTCTTATGGCTCCTTTCTTTGTATTTCTGGAGGTATATTCTTTATCCGGTCCTCCTGTGTGTTGAGAGTTATTTTTTGGTCTGGATAATGGAGCATATTTTTCTTGTTTCTGTTGGTTCGTTGCAGGTTCTTCAAAATCTATTCAGATATGAACCATATCCAGGGTTTAATGCAAGCGTGCAAGCAAAGATCAAAGAAGAGATAAAAGAGTGGAAAGAAAAGAAGGAAAAGCTGTCATAGGTTGAATTGTCTAGACTTCGTCTTTGTAAGAATAGTGTGGAAACAAAATACTTCAGGTTGTGAACAAAATAATACAACATTTTAGAATCTTCCTTTGTAGGAATAGTGTGAAAACAAACTACTTCAGTTTGTGAACAGAATAATACATCTTTCTATGATGCTGTTGTTCATGTTCTACTCTTCAACCTTGATTTACTATGGTGCATAACAAAGTACATTAAAAGAATCAAGAAGATACGTTCGACTTACGTGTTGACGAGAACTTCGAATGAGAGCACATTGAAAACTCATTACAATTCTCAACAGTTTCCATCTCCAACTTGCGGTGGGGATTGATTTCCAAATAACTGTTGCCAGGCTCTGGCTTCTGCACACCTTTTCGTTGCATCGATTTTCTGATCTTCATCATTTCATTCCATTGACCAGAGGTCGCATACATATTTGCAAGAAGGACATAATCACTACTATGATCTGGCTCTATTTCCAGGACATGGCTCCTTACTCTCTCGCCGAGTTTAACGTTTCCATGCAACCGACAAGCAGCGAGTAATGTTCTCCATATTACAGCATTACACTCCATTGGCATGCTCCTTATCAGCTGATATGCCTCTTCCACAAACCCAGCCCTTCCCAACATATCCACCATGGATCCATAGTGCTTTAGAGTCGGTTGGACATTGAAGTGTTTGGTCATAAGATCAAAATACCTCCTCCCTTCCTCCACCTCTCCTCCATGGTTGCAAGCACACAACACTCCCAAGAAAGTTACATCATCTGGGTTCTCAAGCTTCTCTGTTAACATTTTGGAGAATAGTGTCAGTGCATCCTCTGCATCACCATGTGTAGCTAATGCCATGATCATTGTGTTCCATGTTACCCTATTCTTGCTACCCATTGTGTTAAAAATATCGAGAGCGTCTTCAACCGCTCCGCACTTGGCGTACATGTCAATCAATGAATTGAAAACAGCTACAGTCTTTCCTCTGTCATTATGCTTCACATGGGAATGAACCCACCTTCCAGAGTCTAGGGCGCCCAATGCAGAGCATGCCGAGACGGTGACTACTAGTGTGGCTTCGTCAGGCTCTATGCCACTCTGAAACATTCGAAAAAACAAGCCAAGTGCTTCCTCGTACATCCCACAAGAGACATGGCAGTCAATTACTGTGTTCCAAGCCACTAAATCTGGTTTGGGCATTTCAACAAACAGGTTGCGTGCAGTCTTAATGTCTTTCAACATGCCATACATGTGGATAAGCGTGTTCCTCACATACACATGGGATTCAAGGCCAAGTTTCAGAATATTAACATGTAACTGCTTTCCCAGGATCAGTGAACCCATTTGCCCAGAAATCTTAAGTAAGAAAGAAAATGTGAAATTATCTGCCGATATTCCCTTCTCTAGCATTCTCTTGTAAAACTCGAAGGCCTCTTGCAGCTTACTAATTCTTCCAAATCCCCTGATCATTGTATTCCAAAGAAACCCATCTGGGTTCTCGATTCGGTTGAAGGCAAGAACAGCGTAATTCATATCGCCATGGTCCGAAACCGCACAAAACTCAATGAGTTTGGCAATAACGAAGAGATTCTGATCGAAACCCGTCTGGACAATACGGGCATGAATTTGATTCAAATCTTTCACGGTGGAGCATTGCTTGAAAAGAGACAGAAGTCTTTTTTCCTTCGCAAAATCGCGGCCATTGGGTCTCGCATCAGTGGTGACTTCACTATCGGAACTGAAAAATGAGAAAATAAACTTGGGGAAAAGCAACGGAAAATGTGGGAATTTTATCCTAATTTGGGAACACAGAGAAACTGCAAAGTTTGATTTTCTGCGAGCGATAACGATCATAACAATATTGTTCAATCTCTTAACATCGGCAAACTGTAGCAATCGCAAACGCAGTAGAAAGGAAATTTTGCAAAACCCAGCGCTTAAAATTCTTCGTCGGCACCAGGGAAAACAATCCTTTAAATAAAAACTCATTTCTAATTACCACATAGACAATAATCACTTGGCCAAAATGCCTAATAGTATATTATAACAATTAATAATCAAATATTTTCCTTTTATGTACTAAAAAATAATAATAGAAAAAAAAAATTAATGCTAAAAGAGTGAACTTTATTTAGCTTGAAAATGCCAAGTGCACTGCAGCGAAAAGAATCTCTCTCCCCTAATTATTGTCTTTATTTATTGTAAAAAAAGTTGAAGCCATAATAAAACAATTTTCACTCGCAGTTAAAAATGAGGAGCAAATAATAATTCTATATTTGTCTTTAAAAATCAGATTAAAGTTGGAACTTGAGGTAAGAGTTGGTACCAAATTTGTCTTGCGTGATGACAGTAAAAAAGAACATGGGTAGTTGTTTCGAATCTTTCTTGAGTATAGGTATTATATTAGTGGGGAAATATTAATAGATTCTGTTATTTTTTAATGTGTGAAGTTAGTGGAATATTAATTAAACATGTATAAATCAGAGTTAGATAATGATTTTTACAAAATTTTAATCCAATGAATCAATACTATTTAATTGTTGTCAAAGCGAGCATAACTCAGCGGTAATTGACATATATCTCTAAGCAGGTTGTGAGTTTGATCCCCTACCTCCACATGTTGTAAAAAGATAAAAAAATAAAAACTCCTTAATTGTTCATGTTGCTGTTTTTTTATGTAGCGTAGATTTTGTTTTAATTGAATTGAGAAATTCATCAACTTGGACATAATTCAATGGATTAAAATATATATTTTATAATAAAAATTTTATGTGTTTGAATCCTCACCCCACTATTATTGTAATAAAAATAACAATTATTGGATTTTCAAAACCATAAATTTAAATAGTGAATTAATTTATTGCTTAGCGTTTCGAGGTCGAATACATTTGTAGTAGGGTTCATTCATTTTTTAACGTTTAAGTATTTTGTTGACTTTTTCTTAAAGTTGAAAAAAAGTGTTAGAATTTGAACCTTCAACCTTTTGCTTGTGTTATATATATGCTCACATTGATAATATCCTGGCGATAGAATTCTTGTAATGTCGGTTGATTTTTGGATAATTTTATAGCCTTATTTGTGGAGGGTATTAAATATTTTATTACCCAAGTTGAAGATTCAAACATGTAGAATTAAAAAATTAGATGTCAAATTCAAACTAACCACATGAATAAAATAAGTAAAAGGCAAAAATTGCACCTGCCTAGATATATAATATATGATTAATTTGACCAATGATTAATTTGTTTACTACAAAACCTCCATTAGTTGAACTTGAACCAAACTCCAAAGCTTTTTACTCTCTCAATTTTAATGTTTACCAGAGAAGTTGGTATACTTGCCAACACATTACAATCCAATCCAATCTTCTCTTTGCTTTTGATATATATGGCCATCTAAAACCATATCCTAAAAAATGATAAATAAAAATAGCCTATAAAGTTGCAACCTTTGTATTTTGGTCATGCCTACCCAATGATCTCATTGACCATTTAGACCTTATATGATAATATTAATATTTTGTTGAACTAAAATTTATAAATCGGCCTTTAACTAAAATTTTAAATAACGAAAGATTTTATCGGGTTCAAATCTTAATTATGAATATTTTTTTAGTTTTATCTTTGTTATTTGAGTTCATGACAATAACTTCAATATATTTACACGCGTTTCTTTTAGTTATTTTCCTAATCATTAGATGTCTAAATTAAATTGCGAGGACCCGAGAAAACAACTTTTTACACAAAATTTATATTTGTATACTAAACATAACAAAACTAGTTAAAATTCAAAACAAAAATAGGATTTAAACCCAAATTCATCTTCTTATAAAACCATTGAAGCTTAGCATTACACAAATATCCTAATGTCTTAAATTTGTGTGTGTGTGTGTGTGGTTTATATCTAAAGCATAAAGAACGTTAATTTGAAACAGTTCTGGTCTTGTCAAAGAAATCACATCCCAAGTTAGGCAACGTTTGAAAGAATATCAATATTATTCAATGTGTGATATTAATATATTTAAAACAAAATCATATGAGATAATATTAATTATAATATATGCTTCAAAGAAAGCTGACCTTTGCCTAATCTTTAATATATCTTCTTCTTTTATGTGTAGCTTTATTTTACCCAACCATCTTCTGCCATTTGCTTGTTCCCTTCCAAGTTTGCATGCTTGAAAACCATCAAACATGTGCCACCCTATGCCTAACTCAGCCTATATAACAATTTTAATTTTGTTCTTTCATGTGATATATATGATCAGTTTCAATCCTAGATAAAATTACTTTTATCGTAATTCAAATTGATAAGCTCAAGTGTGATAATGAAAGGTTAATTCTTAAATGGGAAAAGGAAATATATATATATATATATATATATATATATACAAGATTTAATACGAATACTTTGAAAATAAAATATGTTTACGGAATAATTAATGAAGATCTTTAATATAATAGATGTTGCTAGCAATTTAAAACTCTTATAATTTTTTTTTTCTTTTAACCATCAGATTGATTGATAAAAAAATGAAACTGCACCGTTAAAAATCATTATTTACATTTGATAGCTAAGGTATATAACTTAGAATAAATTGATTATTATATTAGGTCATGATATTCAATTAAGTGAATTTTAGATTATTCATGACAAATTTGTTTTTCAACACTACAAATAATAGCCTAGTATGATATTACATAGGTTTATATTCTAAGACCATATATAAATTAAAGATTTGTGTTAATACAATACAAAAAAATTGAAAATGGTAAAGACTAAGGCCAACATTAATTAAAGTTTGATGATTGAAATAAAATATAAACATGATCTAAAGTTGAGGGAAACTTTTAACCTAAACCCTAATAAAAATAAATGAAACTGTGGAAGAAGATGGCACTGCCACGTAGAGACGGGGGCCCAATTTTGAAGGGCCCTGATTGGGCCAAAAAGAAGGCCGGTCAACGCTGGAACGTGGTGGATTGGAACATTGACCATCAGAATATTTCCAATGTATCCCCCCCCACTCGTGCGCTCCAAATTTGATTGACAATCTCCTCTCCTTTCCTCTCTCAACTTTTATCCAATTTCTCCTTTTACCAAAGTTCTTTAAATAAAAAACTAAATATAATTTAACATTACTAACTTTCTTTGATCTAATAATGAAAAAAAGTTATAATAAAAGTTTGAATGTCTGGACTATATTCTTTAATTAAAAAAATTATATTTCTTTTAGAATATTACTTTGGAGATATATATCGTTATTAATATGTTGATGGATAAAGCCAAAATAAATAATGAAGAAGTTGTCACTCTTCCTTATAATTCAAAATATATATTTATGTATATATATTACTTATACAAATTTTCATGTTAATTTAGACTCTATTTATTAGGTTTTTTTCTCTCTCTTTCAATTATGTTTATAAATACTTCTCCCATGTGAGTGTTTCGTTAGTTTGATATCTATCTCTTCAAAATCTAATTCAATTTTGGAAAATTAAAAAAATAATTTTTAAAAGAAATTTGTTTTTGTTTTTGTTATGGGTAAGGGCGAAAAAACAAATCAAATGGACAATGGAAAGCCATCAATAATTTTAAAAATCAAAATCATTACAAATGAATCATTATATACATGAAATTTGAAATTTAAATATTAATATTAACATTTTTGAAATTTACAACACCGACAAATTTTATTCAACCTTTTATCTTAATTATTTACTAAGTTGGATGTAAAAATCCGAGCTCGTGTGTTTTGAAAATGACATTTGATTTCTTGTATTTATGATTTATCTTCGTAATAGTGACATTCATCATTTGTCAAACTAATGCACACCTATTTCTTTGACATTTGCACCAAACAATTAAAATTAAAAACTCTCACGAAATTTCAAAATTCGCAGTCAATAATTTTTTTCTTTTACGGAAGCAATAAAATGGTTGGATTCACACTTGATAACTATATATTTTAATTTTTCAAATTTAATAAAATGCTTTGCCACGTTTTTTTAATTGTTGTTTTTAAAAAACATAACAAGTAATTTTTAAAAACCCTATAATTTCGAGTTGCTTATATACAAGCCTTTTATGATTTCTTTTTCATAAAATACGTCCAAAACATAAATATTCAAAATATATCCGACCCAATAATTAAAAAAGACAAATTTTATTTTAGACTTCAGTAAAACAAACGAGTTTGTTGGATGAATTTAACGCGGGCCCACCGGATTGTTTTGGCCTTAAAAATATTATAAAAATAAATAGATGGGTTGAATAAATGTTTTTGTACTTTACTATATATTATATAAAGTTTGAAATTCAGCTACCATATAGTTTTCGTTTAATTGCGACAAATTAATCTGATTTTCCATTGGCTAAACTTCATCCTACCTATTACCCTATGGGCCGCCTAGGTCATAGATCATTGAAAACCATTTTCCATGTTCTCCCCAAATTTTATTTATCAAATCCTTCAACAGAACTTTTTTTTAATATTATAAGATAAAATTTATTGGTAAAAATGTAACATTAGGTCAACGACTCAACCATGGTAGTTATTTAAAAAAAAAAAAAAGAACTGAAATATTATTCAAAATGCTAGGGTGACTCTTATTTATAGCTTATTTAAGTTTTTTGTATGATAATTTTTTTTAAAAATTAAGCGTAAAAGACTATTTATGTGGTTTCATATATGTGTTTATTTGTTATATTATCTTTTTACAAAATGTTTTCAAAATCTAAATTAAATTTTAAAAGTTAAAAGTAGTGGTAATTTGACTAAGAATTCAAACGAGATTTTAAAGAATCTTTAAAAGTATACCAATAAAATCGTATAAATCAAGCACAATGTAAAATTAAAAAGTTATCACACGGCAAATTAGTAATTGAAGTTAAACTTCGAAAAGGAAAACTAATGAAATTACTGACACGTCCTTTGGGATGAGCTGTCTTTAGGAAGGCAAAAGAAAATTCCAATTAGGACAAAAAAAAAAATGAATCAAAATTATTAATAATGAGTGAGTTGTCGTTTTTTTTTTTTTTTTTAGTCAAATAGATGAATGATGAGATTAATAGAGAATTAAAAAGGAAAAAAAAGTTAGAGAAAATGGCTTAAAACTAACCTGGCGAAGAGTTGCCTTAGAAACCACGTTTCTGTTGCTCTTAAAAACCCACTATTTAGGGCCCTTCTGTTTCACATTCTGCCTTTTTCTTCCCCCTCTCCTCTCCTCCTTCCCATAACACAATATCCATCTTTCAGTTCAGTTTCTTTTTCTTTTCAACTTTTTTTAAGTTCCATTCCATGGCTTCTCTCCTCTCCCTACTTTTTTCCACACCTTTTTCTTAACCGTTTTCTTTCTCCTCCTTTTCCTTCCTTCTTTCTTTCTTTCTTTCTTTCTTCCCCCCCACCCTTTTTCTTTCTTAACTCGTTTTAAAGCTGTGGAGTTGGTGAGAAATTTGCAGAAACAGAACAGAGTCGAAAATGGCTGGAATTACTCTTAACGAACAAGATCAATTGGACTTGCCTCCTGGGTTTCGATTCCATCCCACTGATGAAGAGCTTATTTCTCATTACCTCTTCGAGAAGGTTATGGACAGTTCCTTCTCTTGCCGGGCCATCGGAGACGTTGATCTCAACAAATCAGAGCCCTGGGATTTGCCATGTAACCTCTGCTCTGTTCTTCTTTCTCTGCTTTTTTTTTTTTTTTTGATCTACTAATTTTGAGTTTTTTTGGTGATTTGGGTTTTCAGGGAAGGCGAAAATGGGAGAGAAGGAGTGGTATTTTTTCTGTGTGAGAGATAGAAAATACCCAACTGGGCTGAGGACGAACAGGGCCACTGAAGCTGGGTACTGGAAAGCTACGGGAAAAGATAAAGACATTTACAGAGGAAAATCACTGGTGGGGATGAAGAAAACTCTGGTTTTCTACGGAGGCAGAGCTCCAAAAGGTGAAAAATCCGACTGGGTTATGCACGAATATCGATTAGAGGGTAAACTCTCTGCCTTGAACCTCCCCAAAACTGCCAAGGTATGAATTGATTTATCATTACGAAAAAATTTGTTTATCTGTTTTTTTTTTCTTTTTTCCACTATCTGAGAATTTTGTCCCTCTGTTTTGCAGAACGAGTGGGTGATTTGCAGGGTGTTTCAGAAGAATTCGAGTGGGAAAAAAATCGACATCTCTGGGATATCGAAATTGGGTTCTTTTGGGAACGAATTTGGCCATTCGATCCTTCCTCCATTAACAGATTCTCCACCTTTTAATGGAGAAACCAAACGCCCCATTCAATCGTCCAATAACGTGCCCTGCTTCTCCATCGCCATGGATTCTCAACGAAAGCTAGAACCCATGGCTTCTTCGTTCAACAACAACCCTCTGTTCTCTGCAATTCCCAATCCGATCGACTCATTTCCGAGAAACCCACATTCGAATTCAGTCTATTCAGTACCCAATCAGGGGTTCCCTGTGCCGCCAAATCTGCAATTCCCCGGCTCGGTTCTGTTGCAAGAGCAGCAGTCTCTTCTGAGAGCTCTGCTTCAGAACGTCAATGGCGGAAACACGAGAGAATCATTCAAACCAGAGAGGGAGAAGAAGAAGATCAGCGTCTCGCAGGAAACGTGCCTGACGAACGACGTGAACAACGAAATCTCATCGGTTTTCTCGAATCTCGAAATGGGTCGAAGGCCGTTTGAGAATCCCCAAGAAGCTGCTCCGGCGGCTCCTATGGCGCCGCCGCCGATCGACCTGGACAGCTTCTGGAACTACTGAAATTTGATGAGGGGTGGAAGATGAAGTTAAAAAAATAAATGGGAATTTAGAGATTTGGATTAGTTTGCAAAATGGGGATGTTTGTGATCTAGATTATCAAAAACTAGAAAGTGAGTGAAAATTAAGCATAGTAATTAATGTTATACTGTAATGTGAAATGTGAAGGAAGAGATTGGAAATTGAGTGGTGGAAAATTGGATGTGGGTGGGTAAGGATTTAGGGTTGAAAATTGAAATTGAAATTGAAATTAAAATTTGAGGAATTGGGAATTGGGAGAGTTTCGAAAGTGAAGAGAAGAATTCAGTCGGTGGATAACTAATCTCTCTTTGTTTAATAATCTAATATTTTTCTGTCCTATGGGATTTGCCGCTTACATCACACGCCCCACCACTTATTTTTTCTCTCCTTCTAATTATTATAATGTTTAGAAAACAATTATTTTCAAGAAAAAACCTGAGATGTGACCAGTTTTTTTTTTCGTTTTAAATATATAAATATAATCAAATCTCATTCTTGGTTTTCTCCGTTATGGATTATGGTCTAGTGTTTTCCTCTTCGATATTATTACGTATAATAAAGAGTTGTAGATTACTCCAATCTATTATCCGGAAGATGAATAAATTTAAGAACGGTAATGGATAGGGCTGAGCATGGATCGATTATTACCCCGACGTTAAAAATTGATACAGTCAATTTTCAAATATGGAAATCAACAGTTTAATTGTAGGAATTAACGCCGGTCGATGTCGGTGGGATTGTCGAGAAATCGGCAATGCTATTTTTTTTTCAATTTCGTTTTTTAATTTATTCCCATCATTTTCCTTTCCTTATTTCTATTGTATATGCTGTTTTCAATTGTTGTTTACATTCACGTTCAAATTCTCTTCCATATTAAGGAGAGTTTCAAATCTAATGTCAAAAAGATAAAAATAAAACTAATAAATAATAAATTTAATATGTATATTATTATTGGTCGGTCATTCGAAATTTAGAGTGTATGACCAAGACCGATGTCGATTTGGCCGATAAATTTTTTGGATCTCTTTGTTCACCCCCAATAATGAGGTTGGAAAAATTAGGGTTGTGGTGGTCGGAGAAATCCTCGACCAGACTTCCTGCAGAAAAATTAAAAATAAACAAAAATCTCAATTATGTAATTATCTTTAATTTAAAAAAATAAACATAGGCACGTATATTAAAATTTTAGTAACATATAGAAAGTTATTATTAAAAAAAATCTGGGTTGGGCAAGAAATTTGATATATGTCCCATTCCTCGATGAATAATTAGGTTAATTTTTTTTCTCCGACGTGTACGGGGAAAGTTCCATGAAAATTTTTATACTGTATTTGCTTTTTTATTTTTTAGTTCAACTTTCGACCCTCTAATTTTTTTATTAATAATATACGTTCTTAATCAATTAAATTATATTTAATTTTCCAACTAATTAAACTATGATTAGATAAATTAAAATGTTAAATTTCGATAGACAATTAATGATATATATGTTTTTATTATCATTATTATTATATATATTTATATGTGTAACTGAAGGAAAAAAAAAGTGAAAATTGGGAGATGATCTTATGCCACTCCAACAAAACACGTGATTAACTTTAATTAATGGTAAGAGTATATTATTCAAATAAATTTCAAAGTTTTAAATTCTTCGTTTATACAAAACGAATTTTTGAGAAATTATGGCATTAGAAAATGTACTAATTGGTTACAGTGGTACTTTATTGAGACGGTGTCTCGTCAACTTAAGTTCAAACTCTATTAATTAAACCTTACATCCATTGAACAGCAAAAGAACACGTTTGTTAAGGAATCATTTATTGTCCTTTAACATAATAATACCTATTTATCTTCGTAATTGTTTATTTAATATTTTTCTCAAAGAATGACAATTAAATAATAAAAGAAAAAAGTTAATTACCACAGGCATACGTTTTTAATAAACTTAAAATAAAAAACCAGAAAAATAAATATCTGAATTTTAACTTTACCTCCCTCTACCCATATAAATCTCTTTATAATTTCTATAATTTCATCAAGAAACAAAAAACAGATTTTTTTATTTTTTATTTTTTGAAAACATGATGTTATTTTTCTTAAAATAAACAAAAACAAAAGATTCATCAAACAAACTATAAATAGTTAGAAGTGATTAGAAGCAACCTTATAAAAGTTTTTCCAGTGTTTCTACAATTCGTCTTTCCATATTTTGTTTTGTTCAATGTTTGGCAATATGCATGTTGCATGTGGAAATACCTTTTACTAAATAAAGGAGTCTACACAATCTCTCTCACCCCCCATTTACTCTTTTTCTTGACAAATCATGAAATTTTAAATATCTTTTTTAATTTTTGAGGTTTTTTCCTTTTAATTTCATCCCACACGTACGTACACATTCATTCAAATCTTTTTATGTGTGATATCAAGTTTTAGTTTATACGTTGCTTCCAAGAATTTTATACCATTTTCCTTTTCAGACATGTGTATTAAATTTGCTCATGATCACGTGTCTTGTAAATGTTGAATAGAGAATAATATGTCTCTTAATTTATGATAAAGATAAATTGAAGTAAATACACAGCCTACCATAACATGACTCAATAGTTAAGATATGTACTTATTTATTTGAGATTAGAGGTTGACTAAAAAAACATCACATAAAATATCACCAATAAACTTAAAAGAGCTCAGGATGACTTGTTCTTTAAAATTTAATTATATTTTTCTCTGTAGCATTTCTAAATTATGTTCACGTGCATATCAAACACATTTTGTTAGTATGTATATGAAATTAATAAAAAAAAACGAATATAAAGATAATTGCATTGTCTCATTTAAAAAAAACTAAAATATATATATATTTAAGTTGTTTTATTTTCTCAACAAGGGAAGAACATGTACCATACATCTCACTTTTAGCAATATTTATTACGTAGCATTTTGGTTTCTAGGAAATCATGATTAGAGAATTGATTAAATAAAAATAAATAATTGTCTAGAAAAGATACATATATGATACATGGACAAAAAAAAGGTTATAGAAATAGCCACTTGATGAAAAAATATTTTCTTTTATATCTTTTATTGAAAATTCTGTGTATCAATTAATTCATTTTTCTTTTATGTATCAATTAACTCATTTTCAAAGAAAAATAATAGACGCTGAAGCAAACACATATGAGAAATCTGGTTATATACTACATTTAAGGTTGTATTTATAAATGTTAGCTACAAATAAGTTTTAATTCATAACCTAATATATAATAATAATAATAATTTTTTTTCTTATCTTTAATTGTTATTGTTTATTGTTTCAATAACATTAATTCAAAGTTTAAAACTCCAATATCTAACAACCTATAATACACCTAGCTTCTTCCGTTTGTGCAAGTGGAGACATCCACTAGCTATTGGAATAAATGAAAGAAATATACTGATGCAAAATATTTGTTACAAAATACATATTATTTTATGAAATAAAACAAAATATTTGACATAATCAAGTACAGATTTGAATCCTTATCTTTTAACAAACAAGTTTAAAATTTAAGAACAAATTTGATTTGAGGAAAAGAAAAAGATTGGAACCTATAATTGAAAGCCTTACCATTTTTAGAAAGTATATCGCTATTTTGACTATTTATAAAGCCGCAGCCCTATATTAATTTGAAACCTATCAAATTCATTCGTGGAATTCATCCGACTCGGCCAATAACAAAAAGTAACCGCGAACGGCGGAGCGTCATTCCGGGGATGGCGGTGGGGCCCACCACTACCTGACCTGACCGAGTTTGGCCGATTTACGCTCCTTCCTAACGGTCGACACGTAATCGGCGGGGCCCACTTCTCTTACACGTCGTTGCTGCCGTCACCGCCAGCCAGTCGATACACGTCCTTTTTTTCTCTTCTTTTTTTTTTTTTTTTGACGTCGGCTGTAACCAGCCACGTCACCGCGTTCAAGTGGGTCCCACATTCCAGGTGTCATTTTAGAAAAAAAGTCGCCCCTCTTTTTCCGCTCCACACTCGGATTATTTAGATCTTTATATTTCTCCATTACGTGGTGCGTTTTCTCCAATCATTGCCCTTCATGAATAATGTTCTTACTTTCATTTGAAACCATGCTTTCTGTTAGGAATAAAACCAAGGTACACATGGTGCCCTCTTGCTCTCAGACATGCGTATTCAAGATCACAGCTCAAAAATATCGATCACCACCAAGATAAGTTGACCAAACATGTACTGTTTACATAGCACTATTTTTCAATATTATCTTTATAAAACTAGGAAATCTTTATGCACATTTTAGTAAGCTCTCATCGAACTAAATGCTAACTTAAATTTTGCAGTGCACTTGATTGAATACCAAATTTGGTGTAATGTGGTATTATAGGTTTTGGAGTGTTCAAACTCTCATTTGTTAATATGTCACATCTTGACTCGAAGCTTACATCAAAACAAATTTTTTACTTTACAATTTTTAAGTAATAAATAAATAACAAATATGTACTTTAAAAAAACTAACCACTAATGTTAAAAGGCTTTAAGATGTTTTAGCTTTATATAGAATTAAAATAAAATAATTTACACGATTTGAGACCTAAAAAATTTTTAGTTGATGGCAATGTATCAAAAGGCAAGATATCTTTTGAAGTCTCACAAACATATCAATCGGAGTACCAACACAACTCTCTCCAATAATGAGAATTGTGAACGCTATTTTTATTTCTTCAACTTTATAGATGTCCATTTGTATTATCATGATTACTTTACAAAACTTATTTTCCTTTTTCATTGCACATAGACTTCATGCAAACAATTACCAATTAATTTTATTACGATACAAAATCTCCCTGTTTATTTATTTATTCTTGAGAATATGTGGTTAAAGAAAGAAAACGATTTGATTCTTTTAATTCAACACAGTGAGAATAAAAATTTCAAAATGACAACGATGAACGATGTAAGTAGATAGAATGAATATAACAAACAATTACATAATACATATATTTTATAAACCTTATCGTGATTTACTCTCCAAGATCTTGCTTTTTCCCCACCCAAAATATATTATAATGTGAAGTAGGACCAAGAGGATAAAAAGTAATTATTTTGATTCTCGCATCCCCCTCCCATTAAAAGGAAGTTATATGAAGTATGGTTAATTACCATGTTTCTAATTTTAATTCAATTTTAACTTTTTAAATTCCACCTGATTTCTACCTTATATTTATTTTCAACTTGTTTGCATATGCTTCCGTATATCATTGTCGGTCAAATGTGTTCGATCACTTCGATTTCAAATTGGAATGTTATTTACGATTCTCTCCTTGATAATTATATCGGTACATTTTTTAAGTATGAGAAGATCGAACTTACAACTTTTTTGTTGGAGATATATGTCAATTACTACTTACTTATATTCACTTTGACATGTCTATATAACTTTTATTCTAAAAAAAAAAGTTATATTTCTCTCTATAGTTAACTTTTGTAAAATTAATTTAACAATTAAATAAATATATTTAAATGCTTACCGATCAACGTCATATTATCGAACATTTGATAAGTAAGAAAGGTAGAAAAAAATATTTTTTCAATTTTAAAAATAAAAAAACTATTAAATTTTTATAGTGGTCAGCCGATAAATCAACGTCCAATAGTAACATATAGACAATTTTCTTTTTAATATAGTCTTATTTAATCTCAATGGCATATGTCTTATAGAAATATATTATGTACCCACGAAGACAAATAACTAATTTAAATTTGAAACATTTGTAAATAAATTTTATACCTCGATTAAATCAGAAAATTAGTGTACGAACTACTTTTTAATGTTGTATCTATTTAATTTTGTAGAGTTTCTAACACTACTCTTATATTTTGATACAAGATACAGAAACTAGTCCATCTTAAAATCAAGTTCTTTTAGCCTACAAATCTTAAGGATTAATAAAGCGCCACTCAATCCATTAGCTCAACAAGTGGAAATCAATATAAAATAGGGAATGAGTTCGAACATAGGACCTCTAGTTCTGATACCATCTTAAGGATGAATAAACCACCACTCAACTCAAAAACTTAAGCTAATGAGTTGGGTAAATTTAATTCATTTACATGGATTCTAACAAATTGAAATTCAGTGAGTAAATGCATTAGTTTCACTGTCAGATTTTAAACTCAATTATATTAAGCCCTAAAATAATCTCATTAGTACAGAACATCCCAAAACTAGTCTTACATATATAAAATATGCTTTAATTGTCATGTTATGCTATATGATTATAATGAAACAAAATTAACACAGTGGAAAAATACCTAATTAAAAGTTTAGGAACTAGTAATTAATTAATTTTTGTAAGCTAAAAAAAGAACACTCTCAAAAGTTAAGAATTTATAAAGATTAGGGGCGGATCCACAATCCACAGGCATATCGATAAGTGGAGATCGAAATTTGAAACCACAATTCGAACAAATTTTATGACAAAATGACTGTCTCAGGAATGAAAAGATAACCAGTAAAGAGATTTTTTTTTTTTTTTTTTGTTCTATTCGAAATTATTTATTTTTTAATAACCCGGGGTTGAACTAATATTTACGCAAAACAACAGATGGAGGCAACTGATTGGTCTGTGAAAAAATGGATATATATATATGAAATTGGTATTTGTTTCTGAATCTCACTCTCATACCAAATCTTTCGAAACTTGACTAATATCCCAATATTATATTTATACTCCACCGTATTTTTAATTTTTTTGTCCGTCGTTTAGAAAACCCCGCCGAATTTTCAATATTTCATAGTATAGTTTTGAATAATCCCTTTCCTTATTGGACACGTGACATTAATTTTAATTTTATTAATTTTATTTTTTTTTGGCATTGCTCGTGGATTATCTCCATCCTCAACAAAGTTTTGTCTCTTATTTTTTGATTTATAGATATCCTTGTCACTCACGAATTATTTTACCAAAATCAAATCACAAAAACAGTATTAATCGAATAAAGTGTGTAGTTTATTGCATTTGCAATTATTGTGTATAAAATATTGCTCTTCGTTGCTTCAGTGACAACGATCATATTTTTGAGTGACAAAATAGTCAATCTATATAGCAGATTTATACCGATGCTAAATAAAATTATTAGAAATCTAATTTTTATTAACCGCGTTCGTCATTATTAAATTAAAATAATCAAATTCAACCCATTGAGATATATATTCTCAGAAGCTTTAAGATTCAAATTTCCAACCCTACATATTATTAAACTAAAAAAACCTCATTTTAATTTATAAATTTTCACGATCTCATTTTGGTTATTAAAAATTTTAAAATGTGTATTTTAGTTATTTTTAAATTTAATATGTAGGACTGACAATTCAAACATTCAACTTTTTCGATGAAGGATATATGTCCTAATATACTTATTAAGGTTCTAAATATATATATATTTTTCGGTACGACATGTGGATGTGGAGAATCGAATTCACAATCTCTTAGCTGGAAATATATGTCAATTACCGTTGAGCGATAATCGCTTTCACTTTAACGTTTCAAATTGATATGAGCTAAATTTAAATTTACGGGTGATTCTATGGAAATAATAAGCGTGATTAATTTATGTATGGTGGTTAGCATCCAAAGAAGGCGCTATTTTAATCTTGCCCACTGTCAACCACTACGGCCAAAGCCAATAATAGGAAGATCATTCCATTTTAGTCAAGTAAGTTATCGTATTTGGTAATACATGAATTAGATTCTAAATCTGGTAATCAATTAGGGTGTTAATCGTGATTGAGATTTTTAAATCTAATCACTTACTTTCCTGGTAATCTTATTGAAAATTTAAATATCATAAACTATATAAGAGAGTCAATGACTTTTTAGATACTCTTATAATAACTTATTAAATAATAACCTTTTAAATAACCATATATCAAAGTGCTTCTTCAAAAAATTAATTTTAAAGAAATTTAATTTTATTTAAATATTTTTGTATTTATCATTAAACGTCGTAAATTGAGGAAAACGTTTAAATCACTTACTAAAAAAATAATGGAGGAATACTTCTCCCAATTTTTTAAAATGAGAAACACAATATAAATTTGAAAATATTTTCAAAAGTAGGAAAGCAAAATCGTAGTTATTGACTGCAATTTCATATAAATCGCATACAACGACTACGACTTAAGTTGAAATCATAGTCGCTAGATGCGATTTAAGGCGAAATCGTGTGGCTACAACTTCTTTGTGACATAGCCCCAACTACATTTTTGCTGATGGAAATCCCAGTCACCATCCGAGTTGTCAAATCAACCCTTCTTACATAAGGTTTTGGGTGGGTTTTCTCTTTTGAAATTGTTCCCACTCGTGGTCTTCTCCCCATGCCGCCGACGAGTCCCCGCCACGCCATCTTTTTCGCCATCCCGCTTTTAGCTCGCCGTCGCTTGCCTCCGTCGCCTGCCGACTAAAAATATCGAAATCGTATACATTATACGTGACTTCAGAATCGTACACCGATTTTCTTTGAACTCATGTTTAAGTACACAAATTCCCTTCTAAATCACCACCGACCTTCCACGTCATATATGTCATGTCAGTACTAAAATCACATTTATTGTATGTGATTTTTTACTTTAACAAACGTTTAACCTATTTTTATCAATAGTTTTGATATCTAGTTTAGTTTTTAAATTTTTTAAATATAGAGAAGTAATCTATATTTATTATAAACCTTTAAATATAGTTATTTAAAAAGTTAATTTCTAGGGATGTTTGCCTACCTTGATATTTGATATCAAGAAGGGATGTCAGAGATCCAACATCAAACCATACCTCGTTTTTAATGGATCTCGTGTACTTGGTGCAAAACATTACTTTATCGTCCATCCTCAATTAAAAAGACATAATTTAAATGCCAGGGAAATTTTGATAAGATAATGTGAAGGAAAAAAAAAAAGAATTCCTAAATTTTAGTTTTCGTTGGGGGGTTCAGTTGGGCCGGCTGAGCCCAGTCCAGTATCGGGATTGCCGCATTGGCATCTCATTTACAGTAACGCCCAAGCATACGCATAGATCATCGAATTTTGCTGCTCCCGCGTTGTACTCATAAAAGCGCGCCTCCGATCGCCGCCGTGACTGCTCCAGTAGAACGTTTTCTCCGCCGCGCCGGCCGGGGCTCTGCAGGTCAGGTATCTTAGATGAATAAGACGCCGTCGAAACCGGCGGTGTCGACGTCCTCAGTGGCGTCGACGATCAAAGCCTACGTGGTGCCTCTGATTCTTTTTTCCGTAGCTGTCTTTTACCAGCTCATTGTTATTCCCATCTCCTTCCCTACATCTCACTACGACGGTAAGGAATCAGAAAAACTTCATTATAAAGTTATATATTACGATGAATACACTGTCAATTTCGTTTGCTTTCTTTTTTTCTCTGGAATTATTCGGTGATTAATTTATGGCCTGTATGCTGTAGTTTTGGGAATCAAGAGGTATAGCTCCGTTGATGAAGTGAAAGAAGCGTACGAAAAGCTCTCAGTGAAGTGGTAATTTGTGTCTTCAGGTTTCTTTATTGGTGTTCTTCGTGGCACTATACATTGCGCTTGATTTTGAAATTAAAATGCTGAATTGTCCATTCACTAATTGTTGTGAATTTCAAAACCCGATGGAAGATTATTTAGTAAGAAATTATAAGAATGATACAGTAATATCTCTGGATTTTTTACTATTTCAGGGAATCAGGAATTGAAGTTCCGGAGACTGTCGACTTTGTAAAGGTCAGTCTTTCGTAACTTGTTCTCCAGAGGTCGCATCCCTCTCGTTGAATCACCCAGATCTTAACTGAGGGAAATTTTGTCAGTTATCATGTTACAGCTATCTGTTTGTTGTACATGTAGCAGTAGTTATTGAATAGGAATACTGGAGTTGGATCTTCTGCCATTACCTTTCTCCTTACTGTTTGGTTGTTTACTTTCAACGTTTTCTCTATTTAGTGCCTGTGTCAGCTAGAACTTTGTTAACATTGATTGACGTGACATTCTATTAGATAAAATATGATGAGGTGACATAATATGGCATTAAGCTGGACAAATTACAAATGAATGATTGAATAAACGTACAACTAAATTAGATTTGCGATAGGTAGTCGGTGTTGGCAGTTGCATACAACGGGTTAAAACTAGGAGTAAAGTGTTTTGTTTGTGTTCATTTATCAAAATCATTCAATTAGCTCTTATATCACGTCACCTCATTCAACTATTATCTAATGGTGTGTCTTGTCAGCATTCCATCGAAATTGCAGTTACTAAAAATTAGTATAATTTGAAGTCTAGGGACATTATTGAAATTTTTAAAGTTTAGAGACTAAATAGACATAATTATAAAAAATAAATAGATAAAGTTTATAATTAATAATATTATCCAACTTAGTCGATGTGCGCGAAAGCTAGTCTGGACACTCACAAATATAAAAAAAAGAAAAAAAATAATATTGTCCAACTTTTCTTTGTAGCATACTAGCTTGATATGAATAGATGGATTACTTGTTTAAGTGGAGCATTTCCGCCAGCTTTAAATGTAAATGACACAATTTAACTTCTGAAATATTCTAATTGGAAAGTTTGCCATTTGTCTACAATTACATTTGATTTTTGCTGTAAATGTTGCGCTGTTCTTTCTGCCCCCTGCTTTCTATATTATATGATATAGATTCCCAGCCTATTGTTGGGGAAATGATACATGAAATGCATCAAATTATTTATGCTAAACTGTATAGGATCTTCATTAGGCAATGGGTCTTGATCTGTTTAAACTTCTATATATTATGTTTTTTAGTATTGACTTTTATCTCTCTCTTAACCCCAATACTGTTTTTTTTTTTGGCATAAACTATGTCTATTAACAAATTTTTGTTGTTGAAACTTTTATAAGTATCATTTATCATCATATAGGGTACCCCTTTTTCTTGCATGTATTGATTTGTTGGAGCACGGTCTGTAATCACCGAAGCTTCCTTAGATGGGTGTCTTATCTTTCCCTTCCCTTTTGTTTCTTTGTTTCTTTCTTGTTGAATGGAAGTTGCTTCCTATTAAAAAAATGTTTAGAGAAAATGAGTTAGTCAACTCCTGCTAATAATTCTAACCTTTAAGAATAAAATTGTATCTTAGATTAAAATTTGTATGTTATGTTAAACACTATACTTTTCCAAGAACATTTAGCTAATGTATGTAGTAGGTAGGTGGAAACTGACTCCAAAACTAAATAATTTGGTTGCATCATTCAAATGATATAATATATATATATTTGTCTTCTTCCTGAGTTTTATGGCAAGGAAAACTCACTATTTTAGCCATCCATATCATTGGTTGTCCTACAGAAAGTTTTTAACCAAATATGGTTTGCAGATTCGATATGCTTATGAGTTGCTAAAAAATAATTTTTGGAAACGCAACTATGATCTTTTTGGCATCGACGAACAACAGGTGAGTAGTTGATTTAGTGTTTCATGTTATATTTGTATCATTCTCCTTGTACCATTTATCCTCTTGTTTGTGTTAAATTGTTAATATTTGGTATACTTCACATTATGGATGCAGGGTGTTCTTGAAAAGGTCAAAGTGCAATATTCAGGAGAAAAGTTTTCTAAAATAAGTCTCCCATTGTTGGATGAAGTTGCTTTAAGTGAGTTACTGAGTTACATTTACAATCATAACAACCTCTATTAGAATTTCTTTTCTGAAACGCTGATGCATTTATGCCATCTCTGGTGCAGATACCGAAGATCACAACCTTAATTTCATTACCTCCAACGATATTCAATCTGTATTTAATGATGATAAGCCATCACTACTTATGGTAAATTCCTAATTAAGAAATTTTCAGTGCGTGTGTTTGTACCTTGTGAGAGGAGGTCTTCGTTTTACCCTTCTTTTTTCAAGGAAAGCCTCATAGTTTGAGATTAGTAGATTGATGCACTGTATAACAGTTCACTAAGGGTCAAGTAATACCATCTGTGTGCTTTTCATTTTGTTATTTAAGCATGTAGACTCCACTATCTATTATACTTTCTTTCAAATATTGAATGTTGTACATTATTATCGAAATAAAGTTATGTGGAATTTATAAATGCATAAACAAATGAGAATAGATAACCAAGACAGACCAGAAGTATATCAAAGACAGAAAAAATGAGTTGTGCGGCTCAAGACTTAACTTGGTAGACTTCGGATTATAGAGGACTCTATTGGGATCTTCCCTTGAAAATACAAATAATCCTTAATTAGGGTCTATTGGTCTGGAAGAGGTGATCGGTTGATTCTTCCTGGTCCATACACATCATCAATTAGCTCGGGGAAAGAGAATTTAGGGTGCTCAATTTTGAAAACAGTTCCCAATTATAATCCCTGCGTTTTAAATCGGGAATAAACTATGTGCAGATGAAGGTTTCAAGAGTTTGATTTCTTATCTTATGTTGGACATTTTCTTTTCTTTCCATAGGACTTATCTATAGTTTCTTTTAGCCAGGCTTATGTATTTGAACTGTGAAGCAAGATATTTAAATATATTGATTTCTCAATTGTACGTTACTCAATAATAATTTTACAGTTATCTTTATTCATTATTCATCTATAACTGGCATGATTATTATTTAGAAGCAAGCACTTCAGTTAGTTTGCTTGCATTATTTCCTGTCTCCTGAATTTTTTGCATTCTCTAGTGCTGTTCTCTCTGATTCCTCTGCCTCATCCTGTCTAACATGGCGTACCTGGCCATGTATTGCAACATTAGTTTCTTAAATCAGGAGCTTTTAAAATCTTGGAGAACTCTTTTAATTATTTTCTTTTTAATAAGCACATATTATAGTGATGGCTGCACACTAGTTCGGGTTCTAAATATTTTTCTTGAAATTTGTTTCAGTTGTATTCACTTGGAAGCAAACTATGTGATCAATTTTCTGATGTCTGGAAACGAATTGGTATGTACTTCATCTGAATTCCAATTTTATTTTTTTTATAAGAAATGAAAACTTGATATTCCTCAAAAAAAAAAAAAAAAAATTAATAAAGGGAAGATGTACAAAAAAACAAGGAGATGAGATATCTCCAAATCAGCCCAGGGAATTATAAAAGGAACTCCCAATTGAAAATGTTTGCATCAAACTATAATTATAAAAGTCTTTATTAAGAGAGCACCAAGTTGAAGAGTGCAGCCCAACCAAATCCCAAAAAACCTCAGGAGAGGTATCTTCCCCTTGAGAAATTCTCTTGTTCCTTTCAAACAGAAGTCTTCAAAGGAGAGCCACCACAGCATTATACCAAAGGATCCAAGAATTGCTGCAGAAGTAAGTCCCGGAGATGCAGTGAACTGCTTTCTGGAAAGGCCTGGCTTAAGTTTTGAATTCCAAGTTTAATAAATGAGAAATGGTTTTGTAAGGTATCACCTTACAATTCTTGGTATTAGAAGAAGAACAAGCCCTTAGGCGTACAAAGCAAAAAAGCAGCCTGTTTGAGAGGGTTGGGAAACATTCCAAAATGCCTATCCAAACACTATTCCAAAACAAACTTGCCCTAATCCCAAGGACACCCGAGCAATATATTCCCCCCTACTACAACTTGGGTGGGAAGTTCCCTCTTTACCCGTTACAGAAATTAGCAATTGGTGGCCTCATAGGTTTCTCTGTAGGATGTGGGCCAGAAAAAGTTTCTAATTTCAATGTACACTATCGAATAAATTTCATTGAAAGGATGAACTTACAATGCAAAAACCAACATAAGCCGAAGAAGTTATGAATCTCCAAGTGACTCTAATCATAAGATAACAAGATTATAATTTAAATCTCTTCATGAAGAGAACTCCAGAAGAAACAAAAACGCTATTTTTGTTGATTTGTGACCCTTGAATGTTCTCCTATTTTTTGTATCTAACAACACCTACCAAAAAATAGCTCCAATCACATGAAGCCACAGAAATTTAGGGTTTTTAAATTTTTTTTTATAAATAATATAATTTTAAATTTATAAAAATTAATTATTCCTTCTTTATCTCTGTGAGAGACCACAATATTCATTTAACTTCCTTTTTTGTCTTAATTTGTCTAGGTTATTCTTAATTCTCAAGTAAAATTATATTTCTTCTCAATGTTGGTTCTCATTCTTAGTTCTTTGAAGTATGTGAATTCAAATACTAATGAGAAATACTGAAATACATAATCAAGGTTACTTGTCCTTTTCCATTAATTCCTCCCTCCCCCTCCTTTCTGTTCACTTCTCACCTCAGACCCTGTCCTTGCCCATTACAATCATTTATTAATTAATAGCACACACGATATGCTCATAAGCTCTTATGTGTTTAAGATTTTCTTTTACCTTTAGCTCCCCATGTTGTACCCAAGTAGCCGTTGCCTTGGTAGTTTAGCACCCTAACGGAGAATGTGCAACTAATCTATTAGTGAGCTCAGATATTTAAATGATATCTGCAAATAGGCTGTTTACTATTTATAATTTGATTTGGTTTCAGTTATAGCTGTTTTAAACTAAATTCATAATAACAAAAATCCCTTCTCTGCCTACCTAACAACATCCCAGATTGGCTTGAAACAATCCTTTTATCACATCCTTTTAAGAAGGAAAAAGCTATCCTCTGGATGAACATCAACAGAGCTTTCATTTGGATCATATGGAAAGAAAGGAACTCCAGAATTTTCAAGGACACCTACACCAACCACTTGCTCCTGTATTTGATAGACTATTATTTTTTTGGCTTTATCTTGGTGCAAATGTGTAAATCCTTTTAATAGTTACAGTTTGAATTCTCTAATATCCAACTGGAGGAGTTTTTTGTAACCTCTATGGATAGGTTTTTTTTTTGTATATTTCGTGCTATCAATGAAATTTGTTTCCTATCCAAAAAAAAAAAAGATAAGCCTGAATTTGCTCCACTATATGGGAAATACCAAACAATCTATGGAGCAATTCTGATGGTTCATGTTCTATGTTTGTACAGCAGCAAAATGACTTTTGAACACTGAATCTTAAAATTACCTATTATTTGTGAAAATTTTTAGGTATTATTTATTTTAAATGTTAAATAAGCAGAAGACACAATGATGAAATCTGATGAAATTTCTCTTCCTCTATCTTCACCCCTACTTCCTTGGGAGAATGAATGCACTAACATTATGCTTCACTATTTTGAGTGTATATGAAGTGCATTTTGCTGTAACAATTTGTTATTTTTCCTTTTATGTTCATTCCCAGTTAGTTTGCTGGATGGAGTTGCTAATACTGCAGTAGTGGAGCTTGGTCAAGCTCAACTTGCTGCTTACCTTGCAGAGAAAAAGACTACTGGACAACCATTCTTTAGGAACGGTAAGTTTTAAATTCAGTCTCCTAAAACTTTAGAAAAAAATGGAACAGAAATAAGTACACTTGATTAGACTCCTTTTCATCCTCTGCTCTCCTCTCTCTCTGTTTCAACCTAATGTTTTCTTCTGTAGACCTACTGTTATGTGTGGCTGTTTTCTTAGTGAGCTTATAAAGATACAAATATTAAAATTTTGCTCGAGAACACCTGTGCTATAGAGATATATAACTAGAATTGTGTAGTCCTTTGAGTTTTCCATGTTACAGTTCTTATTTGGCGCTTATTTCGTAATGACCACATCAGTTCAGTGCACAAGATTTTATAAGCAACAAATAATTCAATTCAAAAGATTTAGATGCATTTTGTGATATTAAATTACTATAGAACTTTAATTATATATGTATTCTAAGTTCATGGTAGCTACCAACATAGGATGTAATATGCTGTGGGTTACTTTGGAAACCAAATGTAGTAGGGTTAGACGGTTATTCGAGGTGCGCACAAGTTGGCCTAGACACTCGCGAATATAAGAAAATTTACATATGTATCCTACCTTGCAATACTTATGGCATGCCCATCTGTATGTTACTCTAACTCATTGGTTAACTGCGTTACTTTTTTTGGCACTCTACTGATAAATTGGTTAGGAGGAATAAGACAAATGGGCATATTGTTATTATATAAAAGAAAATAGATCTAAGAAATACTCCTCTATGTACATCTTTCTCTAAATCTAAATAACTTTTTGCTATTGTTTTTAATGCTTCCTATAACTGAAAACTGTACAATATTTCTTGGTTTCGACTCATCTGGGAGTATCACTCAGATTCATTTGTTCTTTGTTTAATAATTATGCAGGACTACCGTCACTTGTTGCTTTTCCTTCTGGTTGTAAATCAGCTGATTGCATTATTAGGTGAGTCAGTTTTCACTGGGGATAGATCTTAAACTGAACGAACTTAGAGTGCAAGTTAATTTCAGAACTCTTCCTTCTTGGATCACAAACAAGTATAATAAAGAATAGATGAGGGTTTCTTTGATCTGCCTAAAGAACTAGGCTAGGTGAGAGAGCTTCCAGCTGGCCAAATCAAAGAGGGATGTAATTATGTTTAGTGTTGAAAGTCCAATTGTAAACATTTAGCTTAATTATATCATAGATCAGTAGTCCCCTAACATCAAATAAGAATCGGAGTATATTTTTCCTTTTCCAAAAGGGTAATTTCAATTTTATTCCTATTACTTGATGCACATACAAATCCTTGTTTCTTGATTACAAACTCTTTCTAAGTGAACATATTTACTCTTCCTAGGTTTGTGGGAAAGCTTTCCGCTGATGATATTACAGATTGGTTTGCAACAACTGTACTGCATCTACCTCGAATCCTTTACTACGCAAAGGACTCATTGGTAATATTGAGGGTTTCAAAGTGTTCTATTTTGTGTGCAGTTTCTATTTTTCTTTTTCGTTTTTCCATGGTTTGATGTATTGGCTGGGGATGGTGTTCTATGTGACAATTCTTGTACTTATGCTACAATATGTCCAGAGTATTTTACACAGTGCTTTTTGGCTCTGGTCATATAATTTTTGAATTTTGTATATTATTCCAACTTCTGTGTATTATGTGTGCTTGAGTACTGTATGTTGTTTGTGTTTTAAAGGTATACACCTCTATTTGATATTTGCATTGTAGTATTATATTTATATCTATTTGTCTTATAGATATTTTTTCACCGTGACTACCATAATGAGAACTTCCAATTTGCAACAGACGAAGTAATCTGTAATTGTAGTGCTGTAGCCCTTTGATTTTTCGTGCAAAAGAGGTATAGCAGGATTTATTTTAATATCTTTGCGGCACGCCTTTTCCCCTCGCCCATCCAACATCTGGCACTTGAGTGCCCATAATGATGTTATCATATTTACACTTATATTTGGAAGATTATTATCTATGAGTTTGTAATTCGTGTTTTTCTTTCTCAGGGACAAAAATTTTTGGCGAAGACTAGTCCCCATAAGGTACTATTCATCTCAATTCTGAATTCTCTACCTTCCCCCATTTTCATTTTTCTTATTACAATATAGGTACTATTACACGTGATTGTTGCTATGATAATGTATTGAGACATACTTCCTCAAGTTGTAGTGATTCCAAATTAGCTGACACAAATATACCATCTTTCTACTGGCAAATAGGTCAAAGTTATTATTTTCTCAGAAACTGGAGAACGTGCTGCACCATTCATACGCCAAACTGCAAAGAACTACTGGGATCACATTTCATTTGCCTTTGTGCTATGGCGACAAGAAGATTCAGCTGTCTGGTTGTATGCGTGAGTGCATGGTCCTCTCTTATCCTTTGATGCATAGTACACTGATGCGTATAACTTGTCTCTATTTAGTATTGATGTTCCACATGAGCTTGTTTGCTAGTATTTGTCATAAAGTCTTTAGTTAATTTAATTTTGCAACTATAATGTTCTTCTTTTTCTGCTTCACTTAGATGGGCTCACAACCATTGGTTCTTTCTAATTGTGTTTTGTTTTCATCAGAATTTGATGGAGTTTTTGTGATTGGACTTAGGTTTGGGGTGGAATTTGCGCCTGCTATTGTTTTCTTGAAAGATCCAGGAATGAAACCTATTGTGTACCATGGCATGTCACTTCTTTTTCTATGCCTTACTCCATTTGTGTGCATTTTTTACGTTATACTCTGCTCTCTATGGTGTTTGAATAATAAAAATATGCACTACTTGCATCAGGCTCTGTCAACAGTTCCTCGTTTGTACAGCTCGTTGAACAGAATAAGCAACAAGGTATTGTAGTTTCTTCTGATTCTCCTTCTAAGTCAATTCGTTTGTTTTTTTAACCAATACTAAATTCATTTCTATGTGCTTTTCGTGCATAATAATTAGATTACTCATAGAGTTGAATTCTTAAATTGTTTTATACTTACTTTCCCTTGATACCATACCATTTTTTAAAATGCAATGTTTTTGTTCGACTTTTCTTCCATCTCTCCCATGGGGTTTGGGTTCCTCACGTTTTCTCTTTTTTAGAGCTTCCTCAATTAAGAAGCCGGACATCAATGGAGCTGGGATGTGATGCTCGTGGTTACTCTCGTGCTGGATCTGACACATTAACGTGGTACTGTGCTGTTGTAGCTGGAAGGCTGGGTGAAGAACTCAACAAAATGCGTGAAGTAAGCCTTTTTCCTATGGTTGGCTTTCATGTAGTAGTGTTCTAGTCTTTTTTTTTTTTTAATTTTTAATTTGTCTAATTATTGCCTGTTTAGTTGCTTGTAGATCTGTTGACAGATACTGAATTATACATCATTTAGTCATAATAGTTTCCATGCAGGTAGTGCAGGGTAATTGTATTTCTGGGTTATTTGATGTAATAGTATTCAAATAAGTGAAGTATATAAATTAATTCACGGACTTGTATTTAAAACTTAATTAGATCTGGTTGTTAACGGTAGGATGTGTTCTAGTTACTTCCTTTTAAAAAAGTTGGGGGATAACTTTCCTTACTAAAAGACAATATTACCCTAATTTTTGGAAATATACTAGTTGCTAAATATATTCTATGTAATTTGAGATAACTTTTGAGTAATGTTATCAATATGACCAATTTGAAGATTTCTGAAGTTGCACAACGTTATTTATCATTTAATAGTCTTCTCTCGAAAGTTAGGGTATTGGTTATTCTTGATGGATATGTTGTCAAAATTTTCTGTGAAAACTTCATAATAATAGGCCTTCTAATCCTAGTTGAGAACATTTTCTGATATCATTAATGTACACTAGATGATTCCATGTGCATTATATGGTCTTATTGTACTGGCCAAGCCAAGTATGTTTCACACCTCTACATAAATTGTACATATAACGATGTTACACTATAAAACACACTTAAATGAAGTTGTGTAAGCCATTTTAACTTTTATATCTATGCAAACTATCTGTTTTACAACTTAGGAATGGTGTAATTATGTAAAAGTTAGACAATGCGCAGGGTTAAAGATACTTTAACGAGTGACAGTGGAATTTATGGAGCTGATGAAGGCCCAAGCATAAGTCCAGCTGTATTTGCCCTGAAAAGCAAACGTTTGTCCTTCACTTGGCTTGACGGTGAAGCCCAGAAGGTGACTCACATTCCTTAGCATATTCATTAAATTATATACTGCAATGGCAACAAGATTTAATGAAATTAGAACTTTTTCGCAATGGCAACAACATATTAACGAAGTGTATCCTATTTGCATTTCTCTGGGAATGCATCCATGCTTCTTCTTCTTCTCTCTCACTGACAAATTTTTTCATTCTTCTCTAGAAATATTGTTTCTTTTACATCAGTTCTGAATCTAGCTATGAAACTTGTGGACCAATGAGAGATCTCAGTGATGTGCCTCGATTATTTATTGTGCGGTACAAAAGAGATGCTACTAAAGACAAGGAGATAAAGCCAAGAAGTATGTTCGACACATCATCCGATGATCTTGATCATGCCTCACAACTTGTGGCTCTTTACAATGGTTCGTCCGAAATTTCAGAGGTTAGGCTTTTTTGTCTGATACTTCATTGACCTCATTAACTACTGCCCATCGATCAATATATGTTCACATGCTTGTGATGATGCTTTTTTCAATTCTTTTAAGGATGTTTAATGTGATAATTTATGTCAAATTATTGTAGAGTCAAAAGCTTAAGTTGTCAGGTCTAAGATAAATTTAATTGTTTCCATTCCATAGTGGGCTTGGAAATTAATTTAATTTACGATATGGACTATTCATAAAAAATGTAGGAAATAACATCCTAGGATTTGGACAAGGGATTACATTCTCTAATAGTATCGTTTAGTGCCTTAGGATTTATTGAACTTTGCAAATGATTCAGCATACTTCTCTTATTTGCGTTGTTTTATCTTCTTTTGTAGATTGTTCAATGGATCTCAAAAATAATCGAGGATGGTGATTCGAGGGATCTTCCATATTATGTAAGCCACTTTAAAAAATTTTATTAATTTTATTTTGCTGAACTATCCTTTTTTTATTTTATTTCTTTCTTTCCACTTATGTCGCTCGTATGATAAATCTCAAGTCCACTAATGTTTTCATTTATTTGATGGGAATTTTTTAAATGATTATTGAGCCACTTATATTCGCATGTATGACTTTGCTTCGAGTCTTCAAGAGGAATAATGGAAAATGGCTTAGAGCATCTGTAGATGTTCTTGCAACTGACAGGAAAGCGTCTATTCCAATAGTCCACCTCTGTTTGACCAGTGGAAATTCAGATTCTATGGTTGAAGAATGAGGCATGGGGACTAGTTGACGACTATTTAGCTGATGTTTATCTTTGTCTTTCTAAATGCCAGAGGGTGAAGGCTCCTGAACTTGTTCATGAAGATTCAGAACCTATGCGGTTTGGAAGTGCCGGGAACAGTCTTATAACAAATGCGATGAAGTGGTTTGGGCAGATTAAAATTAGAATCTATGACCGTCTAGAGGATCCAAGGATTGGTCCAGTCTTGTTTCTTGCTTCTTTATTGTCTTTTGGCACAATTTGGCTACGCAGGTCTCAACCCACTCCCCCATCTCGACCACCTACGCAACCAAGCCCCTCAAATCAACCAACTCAACCATCCACTAAGGTAAATGTTTCTTTTGGTTTTTTCAATATAATCTCAACTCATAAAATGGTCAAATGGTTTGTGTTTTATAACTTAAATGACGGTTGTTTCGACTGCGCCTTTATATGGATCTTTAATATGACAATGTTTTTGCGATATGCATCTTTTCAGGAAGCAAGCAAACCTAGAAAAAGAAACCGAAACCGTGCGAGAACTGCATCAAATGCTGACATACCTCCTTCCATCACTGATTTTGAACCTCCAAATGCTTATCAGATGCAACTTCCGGATTCTGATTCTGAGTAGGAAAGTCCTGTCAGCCCATCTGCATTTTTGACAACCATCAACCAGTTTAGCCTTCATCATATATTTGACTTAATTTTATACTGCCGGATTTGTCATTTATATCTCTGTAGCATTTTATTTATCTTCTGTAACTTTCCCGGCTCATTTAACTTGAGATATTGGGTGTTGATTAGAGCCTGCGAAATGGTGGATTCCAGATCCTTCTGCTGAATACCCATCATGTATTTGATTCAAGTAGAACTGGAAAATGAGCCACCTGTAAGGTTCTGAATCTTGATGATATGATTCAAGTGTTGCTTAGTACATAGTCATAAAGGAAAATCAGCATAAATTTCAAACTGAAGTTGCTGGTTTTGAAGCTCAATACTGATCGATATGAACTGAAATTTGCACAGGATTTGTGTTCTCAAGTCTGTTTAAGAAGACTTGAGGTGAATTATTTGGGTCGAGAAATTTGGGATGTTTGGCAAACTAATTTTTAAATTTGATCAGTTAACTAATACAGCTCAATTAATTAAGGTGTATATTCTATTAGAAGTGTTAAAAGATTAGTGCAAACGGCAACCATGTGTTAGATTCTTTGTTAGTATTTTCACATTTTAGGAGTTGTGCTATAGAATTAAATGTCATTGTTGATTGTTGATAGTTAACTAAGTAGTGGATAATTTGATGCGTAAGTTGGAGAGTTCAAAGGTTAGAGTTCAGGGGAGTCGTGGTGTTAGTTAGAGAGGAATTTAAGGATAGTGGTATGTTTAGTGTGTTAGTGGTTGATTTTCTTATTTCCTTGGTAAAAATTCTCAATTTAGTGGATTGAAGTTCTTCCTTCGTCCAGTTTCTTTCTTGCTTCCATTTTGTTGTCCTCTGCGTTATTTTGCGTTATTTTGTTATGTGAAGTTCAAATCTCCAAAAAAAAGTAATCTAGTAGGTTAACATACAAATATTTTTGTGCATATTTCATCTTGGTCTTGATATGAAATTTTATTATAGTTTTGGTGATTCATTCTTTTTATCATTAAAATTTTATATTTACATTAGACATGAATTTTTGGTTAATTCATTTCGAAAAGCCAAACACGACCCTAGGTCGTGACCGGCTCTTTAGCACGAGATTTTGAGTCTTACGTGTCCACCATTTCACCACCAAGGCATCTATTCATGTTATTTTTTAGAATAAGTTAAATTCATTATAGTAATTTAGTGGCAATGACGAAAAATCATATTTTATTGAAAATAAAAAACAGAATACTATTTAAACTGAATATATTTTGCACAAGGGTAGGGGCTTGGTATAACTAGAGAATAGAGTAGAAGCAAATAAACCCAAAGGCGTCGGCCCCGTCCTCTTTGACTTTTGTGGATTTTCTGTTGCTTCTAAGCAAAGACGACGTAGCTTTGCAATAAACTTTAGTACAATTAAAGGTAATTTTTCTCTTCTCAAAAAGAAAAAAAAAAGGTAATTTTTCAACCAGACTATTTTCTTTTTCATTTTTCATTTTTCATTTTCCATTTTCCAATTTTCTTTTTGGATTATGGAAAGAAAGTCAGTGCACATAAAATCTTTTCTTTCTACAACTAAGCATTAGTAATTTTACATTTACATTCTTTTACATTAATTGTGATAATTAATTATGTTTTTTTTTTATATAGCTATTCCAACTATCTTATATTCTTTCTCCATATATGGTAATTTTAATTTTTATTCTATCGCTTAGTATTTGACTTAGTTTTAAAGAAATGCAACTTATAATATTTAAAAAAATAGATCGAATAGAATAAATTTGTATATTTTTACACAAATAACGATGTGCAATTCAAATATATACCTTAACCAAAGCGGGCATAGCTAAACGGTAATTGACATATATCTCTAACCAAGAGATTGTGAGTTCGATCCCCCACCTCCACATGTGGTACTAAAAATATATATATATATGTATATACCTTGGATGATAGAGAGGATCTAAGTTTTATGTATAAAACATAACCTTCTATGTATACCACACAAAGTCTTCTTGTTCGGGTAAAACTCTTACTTTTTTTCATAAAAAGTATCTTAAGCATAAAACACACCTTTAAACATATACATGCAAAATTCTTGTTTTTTACGTGAAGAATTCTCATTTGAAATCATGTTTGATTAATTTTACATATACGTAATAAATTCTTTCAAACCAAAACTAGTCTTAGAAACTATCCAAGCATGGACCCCTCCCTTCCACCAAATTACAAATAAAAAGCTCATGAGCCAAGTGGGAATTAAGGATCAACAAATTAAAGAGATACATATCCTTCTTTCTAACTACAGCCAAACAAAAATTATGATTTCAACTTTCTCTCTCACCACTTTCTTTGCTGTTCTTTTTTTCTCCTTTTCAGATGGTTCAACAATAACTACAAGTAACATCATTCAAGAAACATGCAAAAGATCTGCAGACAGTACCCCAAATCTCAGCTACAACTTCTGTGTTGCATCTTTGGAATCTGATGATCGCAGCCGCTGTGCAGATCTCCACAAACTTGGCCTCATCGCCATGGATTTGATGCGCCACAACATAACAAGCACTCGACGTGACATCAGAAAGCTTTTGAGGAACAAAAAATTGGATCAGTTCGTCAAGGCCCGTTTGGATGATTGCTTGGAGCTTTATTCTGATGCTGTTCCAATTCTTAAAGAGGCAAAAAGATGTTACAAAGAGAAGAAATACGTCGACGCGAATGTCAAGGTGAGCTCTGTCATGGAAGCTCCTTCGACTTGCGAAGATGGGTTTCGAGATAAAGAAGGCCTCGTTTCACCACTGACGGAGAAAAACAAGAATGTGTTTCGGTTGGCTGCATTGACTCTTTCAATTATCAACATGAATACGCATCTCCAATGAACTCTACTATGTTCTTCCCCTCCTAATAATTGGATAAGATGGTGTTTACTTGTTCCACTTTCGAGTTTTACCGAAGGTATAGTAACTAATCGTCTAACAACACAAGTATGGAGGATTGCTTGGTCACATCTATACATCATATATTTTGGAGAGAACTTAATCTCATTATTTATGAAGTCTCTCGTTACAACTACTCGGTGTGGGATATCATGTCTACGATAGATATGATCTGATTGGGATTTATTTTCATAGATTTTTTTTATGTTGTTTGTCTGCTTTAGTTATATGACGTTGTCGGGTTATTTATTTCTTTCTCCATATAATCTCAAGATGTGAGGTGTATGGAGATGGACTGTAACTTGGATTTGAAGATGTTTTTGAGTGGTGTCAATGTATAAGCCCAATTATAAATTGGAGTTTGTCCTTAATCTTGATATATAATAAGAGAGGGAAACGTGAGAATGAGGGGAGGGGCCTTGTTCAAATCTGCCTTCAACTTTTGGGTTTGTATTTTCACATAACTTTAACTTATAATTCAAGAAATGGCTTTACAAAATCTTGCAATGGAACGTTTGGGATGAGATACCTGTCGTATACCATCAAAGTGTGGAAATTAGAATAACACTACTTAGAAGAAAAATATATCTCTTTTTTTGGCGTCGCGTTGGTTAATTTTAACTTTAAATGTTTTAATTTAATTGAATTGGACGTAAATGTAAATAAGATCAAAAGCTATTAATACGTATTCGAAATTGGACTAGAAAATCGTTCATAAACTAACTGATGAGATAGCTCAATTCAACTATTAAATGACTCAATAATAGTTATGATAATGTTCGAACTGAATTAATTAAGAGTACAATATCTAAAACTAACAACAAAGTTAAGCAAATAAAATAGTGCTTTAACTCAATAAATGTACCTAAAAAACATATAACGTGATTAAAAGAGTGAATTGACAGCAAAAATTTTGTGTAGTAACGAGAATTTTAGACAACAAGCATTTTTTTTTTTTTGGGTGAATTCATTGCGTGTGGGGTGGTATCAAAATTTAAACTTGGGAGTTAGTGTTATATAAGCTATATTCAAATGGACAGTAATAACAGTCTAATTTTTTTTTTAAAAGTTAAAAAATCCCATAATTTGAAGTATTAATTGCACGACTTATATTAAATTTAGGGTTTAATTTAATTAAATGAAAATTGACAAAAATAGCTTTAGGTCATGTGGAAAATGAAAATGGGCCAGCTTCAGAATCAGAATCAGAACGAGGGTGATGATCCATTTGGTTGGAAGTCAAGTTCAGGAAGCAACCCAAAATCACGGCGGTCGTTATCGTTATAATACCACCACTTCTTGGCGCCGTCTTCCCTTGCGCGCTCTTCTCTGTTCATGTTCATCATGGGCCCGACGGAGGACCGATCGGAGATTGCCTTCTTTGATGTGGAGACTACGGTTCCCACCCGCCAAGGACAGAAATTTTCCATTTTGGAGTTTGGAGCAATCCTGGTGTGCCCTAGGAAGCTGGTTGAGCTCGAGAGTTATTCCACCCTTGTTCGCCCCTCTGACCTCTCCCTAATCTCCTCCTTGTCCGTGCGATGCAATGGCATCACTAGAGATGCTGTCCTTTCTGCCCCCAATTTCGCCCAAATTGCTGATAGGGTTTACGATATCCTTCACGGTACTCTCTCTCAGAAGTCGAATTGTTCGTGTGGATTATTTGATGTGAAATTTGTATTGGGTTGCCTCTGATGAGCGGAAGGAACTGATTAAAGTCACTGATTTCTGTTAAAACGAGGGCTTTGGCTCAGAATTGTGTTTTTGTCTGAACTTGTTCTCAGAAGATCTTTTGTTACGGTACATGCTTCTGTTTTTAGTTTATTATGTGGCTGCGTTTGAGTTTCCTGCTGCGATGTTGTTCTGTAGGACGGATATGGGCAGGCCATAACATACTGAGATTTGATTGTGCACGAATAAGGGAGTCTTTTGCAGAAATTGGTATGCCAGCACCGGAGCCGAAAGGTACAATTGATTCATTGGCATTGTTGACTCAAAAGTTTGGGAGGAGAGCTGGCGACATGAAGGTAATGATAGAACTCTTTCTATGTGGCCGTGTGGCATGATTGGAATGTTTCTGCTTGTGTTTTTGCAAAATTTGGGTGAACCTGAAAAACCTGTAGACTAGTATCCTTAGGATGGTGCCTTCAGCAAAATTGTTAAGGGCTTTCAACATTCATAACTGAAGCAGGAAATTGTAAAAGTAATTGAAGTTTTGGGATTTACCTATCTAAATACGAGACATAAACCGTGTTATCTTTTGGCACTGCGTCAAGATAGGAGTATACGTATACCTATAACTGTAACGTTTGTCTTGGCTTGATATAATGGATCTTCATGCATGTTTCTAACTTGTGGTCTTGGGTTGTAAAAGTGTATGGCAACTCTTTATCTATTTGATCTTGACATTCCTTTTCTCTCTTTAGATGGCTAGTCTTGCTACATATTTTGGGATAGGACAACAAACACACAGGCAAGCTACGAACTTGCTAACTATTGTTGAACATAGAGCAAGGAGCATTTTCCATTTTTCTGACTTTGTCTCTGTAAATTCTCCAGGAGTTTGGATGATGTCAGGATGAATCTTGAAGTCCTCAAGTATTGTGCAACTGTCTTGTTTCTGGTAATTTATAAACTTGAAATGTGGAATATAACTAATCTTATTATTTTAACTTGCAATTGTCACTCAATTCATACATTGTTTGTAGCTTAGACCACTTCCTATGTTTCTACTCCGATGAACCCTTTGTTGCATTATCTGAGTACTGACCACTTTGATGTATATGCCATGATAACCATGATTCCTGCTGAATTTGGATCATCAATAGGTTCCAAATGTTTCTTTGTTAGTTTATGCATCAATTTACTATACTTTTTCTCCACTTAACCTACCTGCCATCTCGAGACATTCTTGTAGTAGTTTTTTCTTTCATTTTATTTTTTTGAAGTTAACTTAATCTTACATCAGATTCAGCCTAGTCACATTAGCTTTGCTCTTAAATCGACCATTTTACATCAGAAAAGTAAGGTGGGTTAGAGTTAAAACTGTTGTCTTGCTGCAGGAATCAAGTCTACCTGAGGTTTTTCCAGAAAACAGTTGGGTTTCTCCAAACACTGTTACGAGGCGCCGTGCTGCAAAATCATCTCCATGGGGAAGTAATTCGAACAATAATCGCTCATCAAGTTCAAGGATAGGTGGCAATCCAACATCTCTCACAGATCAACAAGGGGAAACTCATCCTATATTATCTCTTGTAACTCTCAGCTCTGAGGATGGAGCCTCAGATCTGGTTGAATCTGATGCAACTGAATCAGATTCTTTTAATATGCACACTCTCAGTGATGAAATGACACCTGAATCACCCCAAAATGATATCAGCATGGAAGAACATGCCTCAGTATCTACTGAGGCATCATCCCCGGAGGATGCTTCCAGAAGTCTCAGCAGCGCTACCGAATTCTTGGAGCCTGATCAGGTGTCTGTTTCGTCCATCACTGCATCTTTCGTTCCATTTTTTCGTGGCAGCCAAAGAATACAATTATCGCACTGTGACAACTGTTTACAGCTTCTTTGTAATAATCTGAAAGTTCGGTTCGGCATAAGTACAAAATTCACTGATCAAGCTGGCCGGCCAAGGTTGAGTTTTGTGGTTGATGTACCACCAAGTTTATGCGGGGTTCTTGAAGCATCTGATGGTGTGGCTCAGAGACTATCTTCAGATTCTGGTAGCGTCTCTCAGTGGAGGCCCATCGTGATGAGAAAGAACGGTTATTTCGACTACCCAACAATGAGAATACAGTGAGTCACTCTGATCATTCGACATTTAAACCACTCCCATCTGCAAACATTTTGATTTAGATTTGTACTATCAAATGAGAGAAAAATAACTGAAAAAAGTAGTCCAAATATATGATCTCCATCACTGCATGCTTGCTTGCTTTCTGTTCCCTTTTGCTGCCAACCAATTCAATGCTTCTGCTGTATAAGTTCATAGATTTCCTCGTCTTGGTCAGTTTCCAATGGATATTAAATCTGTTTTTCCACAGCATTCCAACTGCAGTATGTGGGGATACTGCCATTTATGGTACAGAGATGTACCAAAAAGAACCTTCAGGCGCTGCACAGAGGCTGATATTCAGTAAATTCGACGCTGCAGAGCTTGATAGCTTGATCAACCCTGAAGGCAGCTTAGATGCATTCATTTCCTTGGATACATACGACTATCAACAGAGTGCAGGCATTAGATTGGTTGCAAAAAAGTTGATCTTCCATTCCTAGTAATGGTAAATCAAGTCGTTCTGTTATTGAAGTAACTCAGCTCTACTGTTATATTTTACTTGGTTCATTGACTAACATTCACATTTCCAGTAAATCCCTTCATTATTTTCAGAAAACTCCCCTTTTTCCTACGCCTCCATTGTTTGATTGGATACAACACTTCATTTTAATTCCTTGTAATATTGTCGTTACTCATAGAACGTTTCGTTTATGATGGGCTCTAAAGTTGGGAAATCTAGAATTGGATAACCTGTGGATAATATTTATGATATTTATGCTATTTGGATATTTGTAATAAGTAAAAATAGCAAATTTATAGAAATTTATGTATCAAATAATAGTCCATATGAACATAGTTCAATTGATTAAGTCATCTATCTTCGATCCCAAAAGATCGTGTATTCAAATTTATATCCCACTCGTTGTATTGAAAAATAAATATAAATTGACTCTTTAATCTAAAGAGCTCAATTCCACCTCGTCTTTGAGTTCGCAATTGTCACATTTTGTTTAATAATAAAACTTCAAATGTGATTTTATTTTTATTTTTAAGAGGACAAGAAAGAAAATAATTATAAGAATTAAAAGGAAAAAGAGCATAGAGGTCAATCAAATCTCAAACAATCCTTAAATAAATAAGTCAACTCAACCATGCCTACCTCTTCTCATTAATTGGAAAAAAAAAAAGAAGAAAAAAAAACTCAATAAATTATAAAATAATACTGATATAATATCTAAAAAAATCTCACACCGGATGATGCCTACATAATAAATAATAACGAAAATATACGCCTTTTCAAAAAAGGTAAACAGATATATACGACTGGATACCAGCTGGACTGCCACCATGGATTTTAATTATTCGTAATATCTCTTTGATATAAATGTATTTATTTCTAAAATAAAAATTAATTTCAATATTTGTGTGGTATAAACCAGAAACGCGTCACACTTCCATTCCACTGTCGGGAAAGATCTGTGGTCGACGTGGCTTCTTTTCCATCTCCACCAAACTATCCGTTATTTTATAGTAGTGAAATTTTCTCTGCACTTTTTTCTCTTTCCTCCACGTCAGACTCTCTGCTACTCTGCGCTTCTCAACATCATGGACCGAGAGTAAGACCATCCACTCTTTTCCCCTTCCGGCTATTCTCTTGCCTCGGCGCACGTTAGCTGCAAACTCTATCCGGTTGCGAGAAAATAACCAAGGACAAATTCAGGAACGAGAGGTTGATTTCGTTGTTTTTATGAGCTTTTGCGGTAAGGTCATCGGCGATTGACTTGATCGCTCGTTTTTCATCTACAACATTTTCCGCCACCATCTGATATGCCGGATACAGCCATGGAATCTGCTGAAGGTTGTGTTTCTCCTCGTCTTGGGCTGTGAAATATGTATTTCTTGATCTCAAATTGGGGTATCTGGTGCTATCGACTTGCGGTTGATGGAAGGGATTGATATCGGCGGAGTTTTGTGCTTCTGTATTTGGGGGATCGAGTTGGTTTCTGCTAGCGCCAGGGGTTGGAGCCTTGGGGTGCGAACTTGGAACCCTAATGGGGAAAATGGGAATCCTCCAGTATTGAACTTTTTGGGATGTAAATCCGTGCTTTAGTTGTTTGGAGGAGCGGAGTCATTCTGTTTTGAACGTGGGAGTTCTGAGAGTGAGATTGGTTGCCTGGGTTGTGAATGATGGATTGCAAAGAGCTCAATTGCAACAAAGATTGTGCGGTTGGGGGAAGTAGCAGGAGTGGAGGAGCTGGATTTGTAGATAGGAGCAAACTGAGGATTCTGCTGTGCGACAGCGATTCCAAGAGTTCACAAGAGGTTTTTACACTTCTTTTGCGATGTTCATATCAGGGTATGGTTTCATAATTTCATTTTCTTGATCTGGATTTCGTTTCTTCCCCATTATAGATATAACTACAATGATTAGTTTGGTTAACTTTTTTCCCTGTTTAATATAAGTGGAACCAAACTTTTGTTGTTGCAGTAATTTCAGTGAGATCAGCTAGACAGGTGATCAACGCTTTGAATGCTGAGGGGCCATATATAGATATCATTCTAACTGAAGTAGATTTACCTATGGCCAAAGGCATGAAAATGCTCAAGTATGTCACGCGGGATAAAGAGCTACGGCGGATTCCTGTGATCAGTAAGTGACTCAGTGCTGACTCATGTTACCTACCAGCTGATAGTTCTATTCCAGATCGTTAGCCTATTTATGGAATGTGATCTTTATTTGGGTTTGCTTTGATTTGTTTAGTGATGTCAGCGCAAGATGAGGTATCTGTTGTTGTCAAGTGCTTGAGGCTCGGAGCGGCAGATTATCTCGTGAAGCCTTTACGAACAAATGAACTACTGAACTTGTGGACTCACATATGGAGGAGACGGCGTATGGTTTGTCTCCAGCAACTTATTTTATTTTCTCACCATTTCCATTGCACTGTCTTGTAATATATGTTCTCATGGATCTGAGTTCTTAGTTAACTATTATATGAGGGTAAGCTGTAATTTAAATGAATATGGAAGTTAACCAACGATCACTGTCGAAGGCTCAGAAGATGAATCTATTGTTGTTGTTATTACTATTAGCATCTGTATTCACGGCTTTGAACTTGACTGTCTTCGCTTGCTCTGAAGAATAGATATTTTAACTTTCTTTCATATCAAAATGAGTCTATGGGCACTGCCTAATATCACTCCATTTTTCTCTTCCTTCAAGGACTCGTTAAAAGCCTAATCAACTTTTATTTTGCAATTTTGTTCTTCTTTGTTGACAGCTTGGATTGGTGGAGAAGCAAATTTTGAATTTCGACTTTGATTTGGCGACCTCAGACCTTAGTGACCGCAATACAAATAGTACTACTTTTCTCTCAGATGACACTGATGATAATACAAATAGGAGCGCCAATCCAGACTTGGATATGCCCCATCAGAAAGATGTGGTCAGTATCATAATCTTCGTATTAAGTCTTCATATCATATGTGCTAGCATGAACCTCATAAATTCTCTATTGTTCCACAAACCTCTGAAGTTCTTTCTAGTTTTATAGTCCTTATGAATTCTCTAGATTATGTTAAATGATTTCTGTATTTCAATGTAAATTGCATCATATTTAGGCATTTTGGAGGCCTGGAGCTAGACTTTCTGTTATAAGTGTCAAATGAATCAACTTTATGAGGTTCCATATTTTCATTGTAGTCTGCTGTTGCTGCTGCCGCCACCGCCATGGAGCCTTCTGCTGCTGATTCACTGCAAATTCAGTCTAATGTGCAATCTATCAGTGGAAACCAAGATGGTTAGCAGGCTGTTCATCTACCAACACTCTTTTGTGGTTTATTTATATTTTTAGGCAATAATATGGATCACAACTATTTTCAGGTCCTAGAAAGTGTGAACTGAAAATCGGCGAGTCCTCCGCCTTCTTTACATATTGCAAATCTAACGCGCTAAAAGGCAACTTTCTAGCACCTGCTCAACAATTGAGAAGGGAAGAGAACTATGTATCAACCGAAGATGATCGACAAGTATCTGTTGACCGTTGTGAAACTGGAAATGCCTGTACAAGTCATTCGCAAGGAGATGACTTTCAAAGTAGTACTAGTGTTCCCGATTCTCGGTCTGTGGAGATGTCTAGCAATCCTCATTCATTCCAATTTCCTCAACAAATGAGTCATGGTGAAGAAAAGCTATCTCAGGTGCTTGAGCATCCAAGAGACGAGTCTCGACCCGATGTTGCTGCATTACAGGCTCAAACTAATTATCCCTTTTATCTGCCTGGAGTCATGAATCAAGCTCTAATTCCGCAGTCAGCAGAATTGTACCATAATAATCCGCATCATGTGCAAACTCATGTGACTGCAGCAACGATGCCACAGTACAATCATCTTCATCATTTTGCTCTTGCATCTGGGATGGCAGGGATTCCCCAGTTTCCATATTATCCTCATAATATGTGTTTACAACCTGGTCCAATGCCTAGTTCCCATCCATGGCCATCATTTGGAAGTTCATCCTCCACTGAAGTAAAACTGAGTAAAGTTGATAGAAGAGAGGCAGCTTTGATGAAATTTAGACAAAAGAGGCAAGAGCGATGTTTCAACAAGAAAATTAGATACATAAACCGTAAACAACTAGCTGAGAAGAGGCCTCGTGTGCGAGGACAATTTGTGAGGAAGGTAAACGGTGTAAATGTGGATCTCAATGGGCAACCTTCTTCTATGGGTGATGATGTCGATGATGAAACGATCTAAGAGATATATTTCTAGAGTTGATATATTTCTAGAGTAGAACAACGGTAAAGCCAAAGCCAAGATCATCGGAATACAATTTAGCATTTTTATGTTAAATTTACATATATCTTAAAAAAAAAAAGAAGAAAAAACGTATATCCAGCGTATCCGTGTCCATGCTTCTTAACGGGAGACTTGCATCAAGATTACAAACTGCTAATTGTTCTAAATATCATTCAGTTATTTGTGTTTCCAATCAACTTGTTCATACTTCTATGAACAGTGTAGGCTTACTACTTTTCTGGACAATTTTCTGACACTTGTAGAAATGTTCTTCAAAGACAAACACTTGCTAAATTTTATAATTAAATAATTTTTGCCCTGCCCCTTAAATTTTGAGTAGCTATTTTCCTTATTTATGTCACACCATTGTTCAGAGCTTTTTGGAAGGAGGTGAAAATTTCTTTGATATCTTTTTATGGCGCTCCAAATAAGTCATATCATATGAAAATCAGCTCCATAATCTGCTTGAAAGCTTCAAACAATTACACAAATGGCGGGTATTTCTTCGTCTTCCTCCATCTCCGGGTGTCGATGGAAGAGGTTTGGGACAAATGGAGCAACAGACGAAACTCAACGAATGTGACTTTCATTTCGAGATCGTAACAATCCACTCAGACCAAATTGTAAAACTATCGAAGGAGCGTAATCTCGGGTTATATTTACAGTTCAATGACTATGGTTCGTAGAGTTTGGTGATCGCATCGGCGATCGATCTGAGAATGGGGTGTTCATCTACTGAGCATAAGTCGAAGAAATTAAGGTATGCATTCGCCATAGAACCGTCGCATATAAATTTCCAGTGTTTACGAGGAGTCAAGTCGTTGTTCCCCGATCTTTTAACAACTATCGGAACAACAAGCCATAGCCTCTTGACGCATTTGTTTTTTTCCTTAATTTCCACGTCTTTCACCTAGAGGAACTTGAATTCAGAAGCAGCGTGTAAAAGCAAGATACCAAGGAGAGTCGCGATAAACACCTCTTCTGTTAGTAATGTGAACTCTGTATATAACAATGAATGCACGCCATATGTTCGATGAAATTCCGCTGAGAAGATGCGTCTCCGCGTTGAAGTTAAAATGGCAGAGCTTCATTACGCAATCTATCAGCACGGACCTTCGCTTCTGCTCCCTTCATTCCACCGTAACTAATGCAGCTTCTGTGGTGGATTTGTGTAAAGTGGTTTCCTGCTCGATCGGTGGCCTAGATGAATTAGAATCCAGTCTGAACAAATGTACAGTATCCTTGACATCTCCACTTGTCACCCAGGTCATTGATTCTTGCAAAAACGAAGCACCCACTAGAAGATTACTCAGGTTTTTCCTGTGGTCTCTCAAGAATTTGAAACATGATTTGGAAGATGAAGATTTCAATCATGCCATCCGCTTATTTGCTCAGAAGAAGGACTACAACGCCATTGATATTTTACTTTCCGATCTTAAGAAAGCTGGCCGGGCAATGGAGGGCGAGACCTTCGGTCTTGTGGCTGAGGCTTTAGTGAAACTGGATAGGGAAGATGAAGCACTGGGCCTTTTCAAGAACTTGGACAAGTACAAGTGCCCCCAAGACCAGTTCACTGTCACTGCAATTGTTACTGCTCTCTGTGCAAAAGGGCATGCCAAGAGAGCAGAAGGGGTTGTTTTGCACCACAGAGACAAGATCTCTGGCAGCAAGAGTTGCATCTATAGAAGCCTCCTATATGGATGGTATGTTCAGAATAACGCAAAGGAAGCAAGAAGGATACTTAAAGAAATGAAGTCGGATGGAGCCATGCCAGATTTGTTCTGCTACAACACTTTCCTCAGGTGCCTCTGTGAGCAGAATCTTAAGAAGAATCCTTCAGGTCTTGTGCCTGAAGCTTTGAATGTGATGATGGAAATGAGATCCTACAAAATCTCCCCAAACTCAATCAGTTATAATATATTGTTATCTTGTCTTGGTAGGACTAGGAGAGTGAAGGAATCGTGTAGAATCCTCGAGACGATGAAACGATCTGGTTGTCGAGCTGATTGGGTCAGCTATTATCTTGTGGCAAGAGTGTTGTTCCTGACTGGAAGATTTGGGAAAGGGCGCAGGATTGTGGATGAGATGATTGACGAGGGATTGATCCCGGATCAAAAATTTTACTACGATTTGATTGGTATTCTATGTGGAGTTGAGAGAGTAAACTATGCGCTTGAGATGTTGGATAAAATGAAGAGAAGCTCATTGGGGGGTTATGGTCCAGTTTATGATGTGCTAATACCGAAGTTGTGCAGAGGAGGTGATTTTGAAATGGGCAGGCAACTGTGGGAGGAGGCCATGGCTATGGGTCTGAAGCTTCGCTGCTCAAGGGAGGTTTTGGATCCTTCAATCACGAAGGTTTGGCTTCCAACCAGAAAGACTGACAGCAAAATTCTTGAAGAAGTCAATGGTGCTGAGAAGCAGAACCAAGCTGCTGCAACTGACCGACCAAAAGCTAAGGGAAAGAAAAGTAAGAATCTGTCTTTGAAATAACTTTTTTGAATGTTTGTCTGACTCACTATCTTAAATTTTGGGTGGCAATTCACAGTCACATTGCCACATTTATAAATATAGCAACAAGAATATGATTTTGCAAATATGACAATAGATGTCTATCATGAATATCAAGACGTTTGATAGACACTATTAGATGTCTATCCGTGATAGATAGACTTCTATTAGCGCTTGTTAGTAAAAACGTAGAACATCGTGAGAGGAAGAAATGAAATTACATGAGTTTCAAAGCCATTTTAGTATTCCTTTTAGTGGGTGGGTGGAGTGCAATTAATTAAACTTATTTTGACATGTATGCAAGTGTCCCTAAATTAATGTTCCAAAATAAAAATTAGTCTTTTTGGTTTTATGAAAGTTAAAACTGAGTCAAATCAAATCATTTAATAGGCCTACTTATTCAAGACCTATGTAGTGATTTAATCATACCGTGAAATATATATATACATGATGTACTCTTTTTAATGCAAATCAGTTTAAGACATCAACAAATTTGGATGATAAATTGAAAAATTTTAATTTCAAGAGAAGCCTCCACATGTGGAAAACAAATCATGAAATTCACTCGTGGACACTGTAGTTTGGAGAATATGTAGCAGAGCATGACATCCATGTTGCACTGATGTAACTGTTTGTCTGATGTCCTTCAATTGACCATTGTTTTATTTGCCTTTAATTAAAATTGAGAATCATGTACTCAAGAAAAAAAAATTAAAATTAAAATTGAGGAATAAAAGAACACGTCAATAATCTTTGTCACGATTTAGACAGTTTAATTAAACTAGACATTAGTAATATTTTTCTACACGTCCAAATCTCAAAAAGAAAAATATTATCCTAAAAGAACAATATTGGAATCATTCATCAATTTAAGAATAATAGAATTGTACTACTAATAATAATAATAGAATTTAATTTTAATTTTTTTTTCAATTTTTGGGTATTTCAACTTCATTCTTTCACATTTCCATATTACATTTTAACATTTTTCCTTTAAAATCTTTGCATCATACAATTTTTAGTATGCGCCCACCCAAATCTACCAAAGTTTTTCCTAATTAGAAAAAATATTTTAAGGAGGAAAAAGAAAAAGAAAAGTGGAGGAACTAAAAATAATTATTTGAAACGAAAAAGACAAAGAAAAATAATTAAATAAAAATTCTAGAGTGGCGTCCAAATGTCCTAAGATACATCCTACTATCGCCATTTGACAGAACATAAGAAAATTACAAATAAATTATATATAAAAAAACCCAATAATTATCACGAAACAATGGATCCAATCAGAGATCAGACAAATGCATATTATATTTATAGTTACATAAAATCCATCAAATATGAATTGTTTTCTCTTTTTTAACTTTTAAAATAACATTTAAAAATTGAATCATTCAAAGAAAAGCCTTCAATTCCCACAGTCGGTGCTAATTGCTCTGAGACCCCTTTCGCCTCTTCTTCCTTTCTTAGCTGTTCCTCAGCTATCGCCACCATGAAATTGGCCCCCATCTACTGCTCTGTTCTTCTCCTAAAACCCTCTTCATGATCGTTTCTCTTTATATTTGCTTCCCATTTTCTGCTCCATCTCTTCGATTTCCGATCTTGCTCAATTCATTCAAATTGAAGGTGGGGGAGAGAAGTGGAGAGAGCTCTTGGATAGAGGGAAATTCCCCATTTCCCTCATGACCCATAGCTCCGAATCGTCGTAAGAGGACAGAGAGAAGAGGATTTTAGCTAGATCTTTATGCAAACAAGTGTTCTTCGGGCGAGGGTGTGCAAAATTTGTAGAGAGGAGGGTGAAGAAACATGGGGCTAGAGAATATCTCGACTCAGAAGAGAACTGGTAGAGAAGGGAATAGTTTACCCACCACCGCTGCCATCGCAAACGGCACGAGAAGCCGTGCCTTCCCTGGAATTCCCCGTCGCCGTCAGATCCAGAAGACTTTCAACAATATCAAGATCACCATACTCTGTGGATTCGTCACCATCCTTGTTCTTCGTGGCACCATCGGCATCGGCAACCTTGGTAGCTCCGAGGCGGATGCTGTTAACCAAAATATCATCGAAGAAACCAACCGGATCCTCGCTGAGATTCGATCTGACAGCGACCCCAACGACCCGGATGATCTCGTCGAAAACGAAATCAACCCTAATGTCACGTACACGCTCGGACCGAAGATAGCGAACTGGGATCAGGAGCGAAAGGTTTGGCTCAATCAGAACCCTGAATTTCCCAATTATATTAATAAAAAAGCTAGGATCTTGCTTGTTACTGGTTCGCCTCCAAAACCCTGCGATAACGCAATTGGGGATCATTATTTGTTGAAGGCAATCAAGAATAAGATTGACTATTGTAGGCTTCATGGGATTGAAATAGTATATAATTTGGCTCATTTAGATAAGGAACTTGCTGGGTATTGGGCTAAGTTGCCGCTGATTCGGCGATTGATGTTGTCGCACCCTGAGGTTGAGTGGATTTGGTGGATGGATAGCGATGCGTTATTTACTGATATGGTGTTTGAGATTCCTCTGGAGAAATATGATAATTATAATTTGGTTGTTCATGGGTACCCAGATTTGATGTTCAACCAGAAGTCATGGATTGCCCTCAACACAGGTAGCTTTTTGTTTCGGAATTGTCAATGGTCTTTGGATTTGCTGGATGCTTGGGCTCCAATGGGACCAAAGGGTCCAGTTCGGGAAGAGGCCGGGAAGATTTTGACTGCGTATTTGAAGGGAAGGCCAGCATTTGAGGCCGATGATCAGTCAGCTTTGATATATTTATTGCTTTCTCAGAAAGAGTGGATGGATAAGGTGTTTCTTGAGAATTCATACTATTTGCATGGTTATTGGGCTGGATTAGTCGATAGGTACGAGGAAATGATTGAGAAATATCACCCTGGATTAGGTGATGAAAGGTGGCCATTTGTTACGCATTTTGTCGGTTGCAAACCTTGTGGTAGCTATGGAGATTATCCAGTTGAAAGGTGTTTGAGTAGCATGGAGAGAGCTTTTAATTTTGCTGACAATCAGGTGCTCAACCTGTATGGATTTCGCCATAGGGGTCTTTTGAGCCCCAAAATCAAGCGCTTCAGGAACGAGACAGCCACTCCCTTGGAGTTGGTTGACCAAAACGATATTCGGCGGCACGCTGTGCATCGAAGCAATGCACCTCCAAATGAGTGAGCCAATCACTTCCTTGTGCGATTACCTGTAGGTGATGATGTAATACTTCAATTCATAGCAGATAAAGGCTGGTAACAGTTCATACCCAAGTCTGTCTTTCTTCCTTTCTTGTCGTTCGGATTTGATCTTCTTTTGAGGAGTTGAAACGTTACTATTCTTGCTATGTATTTAGACTTGATCATATTGATATCAATATTATGCATTCAAATCAAGACCAGAACTATTCTAATTCCCAAGTAGAATGGGAAAACTCCTCTATCACATGGTTTAGATAATTGAAGTGCTAATGACTGATACTTTGTGAGAGTTTCATTTCTTTTAGTAGTAGTACCTGTTAATGTTGTGAAGATATGTAGCAACATGTATAGAATCGTAGGAAAACTATTCTGGATGTGAATTTTTCGTCTTCCCAATGATTTCTGAATTCTGACCTTGGGAAACTGAGATGTCAATATGGTTTTGCAAAGTTTAACCCAGACAAAGGACCATATGGCTGTAACCAAAGTTTAACCCAGTTTGGTTAATATGGCTGTAAACTTTAGCTAGTTCGTAGGTGCAGAATTTTGATTCAGGAAGTGGTTTTGTGGGCCAAGATTTCAGATGAGGCATATTCCACCCAAATCGTAGACTCGTGGTGCAAAACTGTATTATGTTAACACAATAATCAATTTGCAACCAACTTTAGCTTCCATTGAATAAAACAGTATCTCTAGGATTTGGTTGTTACCTACATGAGAATCCTTACAAAGTAGGCTAAGTTTTAAACACCAGGAAATAGCACTGCTGGATCTCCTTCGACTTTTTGTGAAAAGACTTAAGATCTGACGTAAAATATTTCAAAATTTGAAGCATAAGCTAGAGATGCTTGCAGTCACTGAGCTAAAAGAGCTGGGATTGTGTTCATGTCTGCATCCAAGAAAACTCAGGAACGACCAAACAAAAGCCCCTGTCGTGCTCAAACAGAAGTATGTTTTTTGTAAGGTTCACTCCAAATCATAACTTGGGTCAGAGTAAACTTCGTTTTTGAGCCAAGGGTTGGATCAACCACAAATCTCCTCAACTCCCAACTGTTTCCAGCTTCCAAACACAGAATTATCTGCCAAAGTACATAATGTATGCTCACCCACACTCAAAAACGGCAGCAGCGTTCCAATATTTGGTTTTGAGCTTGCTTTACACAGGATCTTGCAGAACATGACTCTTGGGAAATTGTCCTAAACAATAATCTAGAGTTTAAAGTAGAGAATGCAGAAGCTTGTATTGTTTTCAATGTTAAAGCCAGGAGCTGAGGATAAGGATCCATCAATGGAGGAAAGTTGATAGATCCGAATTGGCAATTGGCAATAGGATTGTTATTAATAGCAGTTTGGCAGAATGTGGATGAGATAGAATCCCAAGGGGCAGGTTTCGGCGGCATCAGTGATGTGGCTTCTTCCTCCACATCAGCTGCTGCCCTTGCCGTCTAGTCTTCCCATCACCTTCCTTTTCTGCTGACACCTTCTCCCGTCGAAGGCATATTAGGCGGCAGCGCAATATTTTCTTCAAACAAAACAACACTTTTCTTTTTATTTCTCTGTCATTTTACAACCATTACCTTAATTCGTCAGTTGCCTTATTTTATACATGCAGAGGCTAGATATACGTATACCCAATGATTTTTAATTGTTTATGTACTAACAATTTTCAATTGGGTCAAAATCTCTCATCTTCTTCATCTTACCTATGCTTGAGAAATAAGATAATGTGGAAGTCGATGAAATGAGTCCCCTGGTAGTGACAAAAGCATTGAGGTTTGTGGTATCACTTACTACGAGATTTTGAGTTCGAGTTCTGTGCTGTCCATTCAGACAACGAATCTAGCCACACGGCAAAGAGGAAAAAGAAGAAGAAGATTAAGAAAGGAACCGTCTTTTCATGAGTGAATACATCTTTTAAGTTGTTCTTCAAATTTCTTTCCAATTAAAAGTAGGTGACTTGGAAGTTGGAAGTGTACGGACAAAATAAATAAATTAAGGAAAAAAACTATTACTTTCATCTCTTTTTTCTTTTATTTTACTTTCTTTGATGTTGACTACAAATTTATCTAGTCTAATAAAGGGTCAAAGAAAATTAGTTGTTTAGTCTTTACTGTCATTTTTAAGCGATGAAATGATTTTATGGCATACATACGTGTGATCTTATCATAGAATAATAAGACAGAGAATTTTAATAATTGAATTAAAATTTACATTTTGATAGTTCAAAATTCAATCATGTTCCCTTTATTTAACATGATTTAATCAATATCAAATTTATAAATTTAATCTCTATATTCCAATAATTATGTATATCTTTAAAAAAAACAAAACATTATGTATACGTAATTCTTAAATTAAACAAAAATCAATTATGATTGTAAACTATGTTTATATTTACATTTAATAAAAACAAAATGTTTAAGTGTCATTTCGAATGCCATGAGATAAATATTGATTGGACGTGAGAAACATGCAGTTGAAACTATTTGTCAAACTATTTGTCGTGAAAACTTGATAACCAAGAGTACTGAGTATTGGTCTCATTTGCGGCAATAATTTACCTATAGTTTTATATTTATTGACAAATTTAAACTTTTTGGTAAATATTAAAAAGAAAAAAAAAACCAAACTAAATTGTACAAAGTTATGCTATATTTACAATTTTTATTAATTTTTTAGAGACGACGGTTAAAACAATAATTTTACAATGTTTTCATAAAAATATTTATTTGTTTATGCTACAATTATCTACTGCCCTTCATAAAAATTTACCGCGTCATCCCACCTGATAATATGACGCTAATGAATTTTTTTATGATAAAGTTTTGGATTACATGTCCAATTCCATTGGACGATAGTTGCTATTTTATTATATAATAATGTCACAATCAATCAGTTGAATAAATAAAAATAAAGTTTCATAACATCTCGAACTTAATTTAAAAATAAATAAAGATACATATATATATTATATATATTTATAACTAAAATTGGCCATCGTAAAGTTATTCGAATCTTTCAAGTACATCACAAATTAAGATCTGCCGGTGTATGATTGGTGAAATGAGATTGGAAATTTCATCCTACGGCTCTGATTGAACGATTCAAGACACTTGCACACCTAAACGAAGCTCTGAATTTATATCTTTTAATTATGATTTTAAGGAAAAGAAAAAAAGAGTAGAAAATACCAAAAAGATTTCAGCCCTTCAAAATTCGTACCATTTGCAGAGAGAGAGAACACGTAGTAGAATTTGGTCCGTGTGTGGACGAAGGACACAGGAACGAACACGATGGTCGTTGCAACTTCTTCTTAAAGTTCTTCAATCATTTGGCTTCAAATTTCTTCTCGGGCGTTGAATTTCGTCTCAGAGAAGAGTTGGATTCCGTTTCTGCATTGGCTATGGCCGAGCCTTCGTCGAGTCTGCCCATGGATTCTCTCGGCGACATCGACGACTACATTTGGGTCAGTTGGTCATTCTTTCTCTTTCTCTCTCGATTATTATTCTTTTCGCAGCCTACTGTTTTAGTTTTTCTGATAAAATGTGTTGAAAGAACGAGGCGTCGAGTCTTCGAACCTCGAGGTCTTCCGGTTTGTTTTGAGCCACATGCAGCTTTTACTGTTTGCTGCGAAATTGAGGTGAAAACTGGACCATTTATATGTTTTCATATTGTATAATGCTCAACAAGTGAGAAGCCGAACACGGGAATTTCAAGATTTTATCTGGATTTCTCTATTGTTTGCTGGATCAATTATCTTATTATTTGAACTGAAATCTTACTCTTCAGTTTATTTTTTTAAACTTACTTTATTCTCCAGTAACATCTCTGGCTCCAATCGAATCATTTCTTTCTTCTGAGTATCCAATCGTTTCGTTCAAAGTGCTGAAGAGTGCATCGGAAAAGAATAAACTTGAGCTTGACTTGGAAAGGGGTAGTAAAGAAGTTCAATCCTTGTTTTCTTTAGTAAATTATTCATCTAACCTTTACTGTCTAGTTGACACTAAATCAAGGGTAAAGGAAAAGAGAAAAAAAAGTTGAGATAGAAAAGTAATTTACCATGGACTTGTTTTGATTTCGACGTGAAAAATGAAAACGTAGGATACATCATATGAAATATATCAGTCACGGCAACAATGATTCTTGATCATCATTAGAAAGAAATCAAATATCTGCTATTTGTTGATTTAATATTTGTACGAAATTTTAGATGTAATAGCTACCGTGGGTTTTATATGGCTAGCATACTTGATTCAACAAGTTCGTGTTGGCTGATGCCTGCAACTTTCCATCAAGGAAGACCGCATTTTGGCCGGCTGCTGAGTGAATGATCAATAATATATACATATATATATGAATTTTTTATTTTTTATTTTTACTTTTTGGAGATGATAAAGGAAGGAGAACGTCAATTCTTTTATGTTGATGATTTAATACATGTCTTGGAATGTGATTGGCGATTCAATTTTAGTGCAGGCCAATGAAGGAGAGGGCTCATTGCCATGGGACATGTTTAGTCATGTTTTTGAATTTGTGCAAAAAGGGAATCAAGCATTTAGAGATAGTCACTTTGAAGAGGTGAAATTTTTCGCTTCATGCTGTCTATAAGTCTTCATACTATCAGAGCATGCATTAAACTAGCAAGTTCCACATATTAGCTCCATGCCATTAAGCTGGGCATTTTATCATCATTTATATCACTCTGTCAGTTTTTTTCTCAGAACCTGAAAATAAAATAAGGTTGTGTATTGGTTCAGGCGATCAAATATTACTCGAGAGCTAATAACATCAAACCAGGTGATCCAGTTATTCTCAACAATAGAAGTGCTGCTTATATCAGGTTTATTTGTTTTTTAATAGTTAAGCTTATGTAGAGGATGTACTTTTATCTTTCTCTCATTCAATACTATTTGTTCATTTTAACTCTGATGCCAACAACAGGGTTAGTCAATATCTGAAAGACAGACCACCATCTGCTTCTGAATATCGACCTTTGAATGGGTTGGATCCTACAATACATGCTGAAGTATTTCTACTTTCGAACTGCTTTCATTCATTTACTTTTATACTTTATGGGGAGTATTTCCTTTTGAATTACATTGCTTACTTTGTTAACTCTTCAATGATATTTCAGCTGGCTCTAAAAGATGCTGAGAAGCTGATGGACCTATGCAGTAAATCAGTGAAACCATATATTCTGAAGGCCAATGCTCTCATTCTCGTAAGAATAGCTTATTATTTGAAACCCTAAAAAAAAAAAGGGATTTACCTGCCTCTTAAACAAAAACAATTCGGGAAGATTTCCAATTGACGTATCAATACTTCTGTAAATCATGGTGATCAAATTCAATAGGAGGGGCAATAAGTTTTTTCTGGATTGTCATGGAAATTTCCCGTAAATGTCGAGAATGTCAAAGGACACTATAAATTTTGACACAGTGTCGAAATGTCACCATGGTGATAAATAAATTGAAAAAAATAACCATTAAAAGATAATAAAGAAAAATATTTCGAAAAGGAATGTAAAATGCTGAAACGGAAATAAAATGGGGAAAAACTCAACTGCTATTAGACCAACTCAAATTTGACAACTTTTCTGTTCGTATGTTGCGTGCTTGCATTTTCAGTCTCTTTCATGAATTTTGTTACAAGTGGAACTCACTCAAATTTAAGTCTCAAAATAGTGAATTAATATACTTTTCGTCCAAAATCTCTGTCTACGACTCTACCATACAAATTTATTTTGGTTTTTACGCTAAATTCTCTCATTTGCTCTCTCTCTCTCTCTCTCCTCCATGTGTGCGTGTGCATGTGTCAGTATGTATGTATCTAATCTCTCTATCTTCCTTCCACCCCCTTTTCTTCTTATTTTTGTTTCTCTCTCCTTGATTTCATCATGCGATCTGTCTTTCTAATTTGTGTCACTCTAGATTGATTCGATCTTATATTACTGACATAAGTATTAAAAGTGACGTTTCAATAATTACTTAAATAACTGCTAAAGTTTCATTAATCAATTCCTCAAAATTTCTATATGCATCTCCATAGATTCAAAACCTTTATATTTTCGTCAACATTTTGACTCCTTGAATAGAAGACACTCACTCTTTATGAGTTCAGATGCTTCTTATTTTAATCAAGTTTTTCATATGCATGTTCTGAGGCAATGGTCAATTTCCCAACCCAAAAAAAATGAGAAAAGATTAGCCACAGTGGATCTTATCTTTAGCTCATTATTATTATCTTTTAAAATTTCGTTTTATTTATGCAGCTTGAAAAATATGACATGGCAAAGGATATTATTCTTTCTGGCCTTCAAATTGACCCTCTAAGGTAATATATACTTATTTTGATATAGAAACGCATGTCATTTATTGAATGTCCTTTTTGTGAAATTTTTTTCCCGTTTGTTTTTTGTAATATGTAGCAATCCTCTTCAGGCTTCTCTTCAGACGTTGGAGAGAATAGCTGTGAGTATGATGGGAAGGGGACGCCAAGGGCTACCAGATCGTACTGACGACTTTGATTGCACCCTTTGTCTTAAGCTTCTTTATGAACCCATCACAACTCCTTGTGGGCATTCCTTTTGCCGTTCTTGCTTATTTCAGTCCATGGATCGTGGTCGGTTGTTTTGTTCTTTCTCCAATTTCAATGGAAACTTAGAATTGTCATTTTCTCTCTCTCTCTATTTTTTTTTTGGTGGGGGGAGGTAAGAACTTAGAGTCGTCTTTCTTAACTTTCTGAACCTTGTATTGAAATTGTAGGTAATAAATGTCCCCTGTGCCGAACAGTTCTCTTTATCAGTTCGAGAACATGTGCAATCAGGTAAGCTGCTTATGTAGTAGTAATTATGGCATGATGATGCAGTCCAAGTGGCATCCATACTTGGTTGCTTTCTACCCATAAAATGTGCGCTTTAATTATGGAGAGAGTGGTTAAAGCATGCAAATCAATAAATAAACCTGCTTGTTATTGGGAATCGGTTAAAGCACGAAAAGATCACTAGGCTCAATGTATAAATGCAGGCTGCAGCCTTTATATACATGCAAGTGTATGTTTCTTGTTTGTAATGATTCCGTGTGAAGATTAGTGTGGTGAAGAATAAAAACTATTATGTTTAAGTCAAAACATTATGGTATAATTTGTTATCTAGTTCGGTTGATTTTTCTTTTTTGCATGACATTCAGTTGATTTTTACCAGTGTTACACTGAGCAACATTATACAAAAGAACTTCCCAGAGGAGTATGCTGAAAGGAAGTCAGAAAATGATGGTTTGACAAATTTAGGTGTCGATTTAATGCCTCTTTTTGTCATGGATGTTGTTATCCCCTGTCAGAAATTTCCACTCCACATATTTGAACCCCGCTACAGACTTATGGTGAGTTGGTTGAGGATTTTTATTTTTGGATATCTTAGTTAGCACGTTGCCTGCTTAAAATTTCTCCCCGAGCCTTCAAGAACAATATGTGCCAAAATGCTTTGTTAATTAGTAAGCTGTTTTGGTAGTGCAAGTTCAAGCAAATATTTTTCATGGTCACTGCTTGAACATTTGAGTTTGTATGTAAGATTATGAACATCATAAAGTTCTTTTCTATGCGTGTAGTCTTTATCCTTCAGGGTTCAATTGCTGTCTCTGTATTTGTGTTTGTAGGATACATGAATAAGCCTCGTGTTGTGAATGTACTTCTTTTGTCTTTTTTTTATCCTGAAACATGCCATGTAAATTTATTTCTTGTGATGATCCTGAATCCCTGATGCACGATTCTTAAATTAGACCTATGTAATTTTACTGCCTTTACATATTCTACTCTCTCTTTCTCTGATGAAAGTCTTGGATTCACGCTTTTTCTCTAGTGAAAGTTTACTTTCCTATAAAAAGTGTCTCTCTGTGTCCATAGAACTTATCTTTTTTTTTTCTTTTTCGGTTTTCCTTTAAATAAGTAATCAAGCAGATGCCAGATGTTTATACCTTATCCTATTGAATTATTTATGCTAATTCCGTTAATTTGAATAACAGGTCAGGAGGGTAATGGAAGGAAATCATCGTATGGGAATGGTAGATGTTGTAACTAATAGTATATTTTTTTTTATCTTTCCCAATCTTCCCTTTCCCTTAATGCAGGATGAATTTATTAAAGTCTTCATTGTTACTTTTGTGGCATGTCTGTCATCTAGGTTATTGTGGATTCTACCACTGGTTCTGTTGCTGATTTTGCATGTGAAGTGGAAATTACCGAGTAGGTGTCAGCCATACTTTGGCTCCTCATATCCTTTAATTGAAAGAAAGCATCACATATTGACTTTTTTTTTCCTTATTAGGTGTGAGCCACTTCCAGACGGACGTTTCTATCTAGAGGTTAGGCATCTGTTGTAATATATTAGTTTTTATTAGTTTTTGGAAACCTTGGTGGCTTGAACCAATATGGTGTATTAGACATCTCTTTTTAATATTAATGACAGCTATTTCTGTAAGTTAAATATTTATTTTTGATTTCCTATCAAAAAAATATTTATTTTTGATTTGTTGTGGTGGAATATGCCGTAAACCACAAAACTTTCCTTCAATGCTCCAAGTAACTTGCACATTTTTCTTCTACGTATGTGAATGATATAATTTAATTGTACTGAGTCACTTTGATATGGATAGTCGAGATTAATGAGGCTTTGTGATTGATTACTGAGTAGTAGAAATCTTATAACGTGTTGACTACGGTTTCTCATCCTTTACAACATTCACCCCATTTAGAAGTCATGCCATCAGGACTTGGCTGGATTATCCACCATTTTTTCCGCTCAAATCTTCTATTGAAAGAAATTGTATTGAGAAGTAATCTGTATGGAACTCGTGATTCGTCTATTTGTGTCAAGGGACATACCTGACAATGACATTGTTTACTCACTCTTTCATAGGGCCACATTTATCGTAATAACACCCTCCATGTAATATAGATGTGCACAATTTGGATGAAGCAAATAATTCAAGATATTCACCCTGAAAAGTAAAGGACGCTACAATTTCAAGTTATAATTTCTTGCTGTTGATTGCCTCGTAAAGAAGCATACATGTTCTTAGAATACTATTGTTGTGGTTGTGTTTTCCCATTCTTATAGTACATTTACTTGTAAAAACTTATGCAGATTGAAAGTCGTCGAAGATTTCGCATTATTAGATCTTGGGACCAAGATGGGTTAGCTTGCATCACTTTGATGTTCTGCTCATGCTGGAAATGTTTTTTCTGATATGCTTCTTATTCTTTTTTTATCCCCCAAAAGAAGAAATTGTGTTTCATCGGAAAAATAAAATATACTATCTAGAAGCTACAAAAGCCAAAGGAGTTATGGAAGTTTTATGGTTTTAGTAAGATGGGTTTATTTTCTTTTAATGTTTCATTCAGGTATCGAGTGGCAGAGATCGAATGGGTCAGTGATGTAATTCCCCCAGAAGGGACAAGAGAACTGGCAGAAGTAATTTAGCTTTCTATTTGCTTTTTGTGTTTCATTTTGCTTCAAATACATTTTATTTAAAGAGAAGCCAAATGTAGAACTTATTGTCCTAATGATCAATAAGGGGTAAGGGCTAAATATAAATAGTAAAAGATTTGGAGGGAATGAGTTCTAACCATGGTGGCCACCTATCTAGAATAGAATATCTTACGAGTTACGAGTTTTCTCGGCAACTAAATATAGCAGGGTTAGTGTTCCGTTAGATTAGTCGAGAAGCGTGCAAGCTGGTCCCAGATACTCATGGATATCAAAAAGAAAAAGAAATTGTTGCTCTATTTCTAGGCTCTTAATATTCCATAACTAGCAGGTGGCAATTTGTTAACCAATACTAATTTATCTGGCATGAATCTGGCTTTTGAGAGGCTAAGCTTTTGGGAAATGTTATAAAGTACAATTAATTTACTTTTTATGGTCAAAGTAAGTATGTTTGGTGCATAAGGTTTTATGCTTATATACGTCTTTTAGTAACATGTTTGTAAGTGTTAGAGATTTTGGCTTCTTGTGACAGGAATTTAGTAAAATCGCCTTGCCCTTCTTTTGTTGATTTCTCTCTTGTGAAGTTCTATATTTGTATGCCTGTTCACAGTTGCAGGAGATGACAAATAATGCAGCAGATTACGCTAGGTCATGGATAAGGAGGGCAAAAGAAGCATCTAGACGAGGTAAGTGAAATGATATCGTGATTAAAAAAACAAATCTGACTTTTGTATTTGTGTTGTGCTACAATGTTAGTTTTTATGCCTTTGCATTTTCTCATTTATAAGAAATCTGGCTTTTGTAAGAAATGAAAGAATGCACCAGAGTATAAAAAAAGGAGTAAACCGTAAACAAAAACATCGAAGAGGAACCCACATCTACAGAAAAGGGCTCCGATCCAAAAGAATTACACCTACCTAACTTACAATTACACAAGACCTTAGAAACCAAAGCCCAAAGAGGTATTAAATTTAGTGATGTCCCGAATCTCCACCCACAACCTCTCAGGCTCTCTAAAAACTCTATTATTTCTCACCACCCAAATACTCCACTAAATAGAGAAGAAATAGGATTGCAAAATAACATTTCCTTTAATCCTGAAGGGAGGATAAAACACTTCCTCTACCATCTCCTGACAATCGATCGCTAACGTAACCACCAAAGCATTAAAAAAATGCACCCAAATCGACTGGCAAAATGGCAGCTTCAAAGGATGTGCTCAAGGTCCTTCGGCGCATTTCTGCAAAGGTCACACCCCCGTGGCCTCAAACAAAAGGGAGACAGAGTGCCTCTGAATACAGTCCAAAGTTTTTACCTTTTTAGGCATAGCCTTGGGCAAAGAATTTAATCTTCTTTGGAACTTTAACCCTCCATAGTGGGGAGAACAAAGAGGAGCTAGGGGAGGATGGGGGACACATAAAAGATGGAAAAATGAGCTAACGTACTACAAGACCAAACACGAATATTCTCCTCCCTTGGCTAATGCGGAAGTCCTCAGCAACAACAATAAGGCTGACACTTACAAAGTCTCTCTATCTGTCAAAGGACAAAAAACCCCCAAAGAAATGGATGAAGTACTGGTAGAATCCGAAGAAACCGAAGCCACAGAATGCAACTTCATATCAAAGAGGGGTGAGACCCGTACCTACTCACAACAATGTTCCACATAATCTTTTCCAAACTAACTGAAACTAGAACTCTGAACAGGGAAAGAAAATAGGTAGGAATACCGCTTAAACCTGCATGAATAAGATTAAGTCTCTCTCATTTGGTTTTTTCAAGAAGAAAGACGTTTTTTAATATTTTCCAAGATCAGACCCCAAAAAAACACCCCTTTTGAATCATGACTGCACCCTACCCAAGTGGTTCAGCTTAGAGAAATCACAATAAATACAGAGAGCTCCTCCCTTAATTGATCTTAAGATTTGAATTGGCCTTAAAAAAAGGACAACAAACGGTTCTAATTAACAAAGGATTTTCCTCCCCTGAGCAAAATAATTCACCTCCCCAAAAGGAAACCATAGACACATCCCGTCACTCCGGTAGTGAGCAACCTACTAAGGATTTCTACTACTATAATAAAGAGAAAAGGAGAAATAGGGTCCCTTGTCTCAGCCCCTTAGTGACTAAATCTTACCCCTAGGTCTTTCATAAATGAGGATACGGTGGGAATCCAAAAAAATGAAGACCAAGAATATTTTAATTTTTTAATTTTGAAAATAAATTAAATGAACCAAACTTTCATTGAAAAGAAATGAAAGAAATTAATACATAAGGGAATTAGAAAACATGGAAGCCAGAGATAAAAGGAGCTAAGAGCAATAGTGAGAAGCAAAGGGTAACCACAAAAATCTTAATAACAAAAATCTAAAGAGAGACATTGAACCTAACTGAGGGCTGAGGCCCAAACTTCCTCCCAAGAACTCTCCACAAGTTTCTTATAAAAAAAAGGAACTCTCCCATCTCAAAAAATACTCCTATTTCTCTCAAGCCAGATATTCCATAAGATTAAAAAGAAAACTGCATGTCAAAGAGCTCTTCTAATCTCGAAAGGGAGTATGGTATAAAATCTCCTTCATTATAGCCCGTCATGATCTGCTACAATCCAATTGAACACCAAAAGACTCCTAAAAAAGTTGTCCCAAACTGACACAACACATTGACAGCCCCATTACAAATATGTGTTCATATAGCTTTTTCAGAGGCCCGGAATGCTAAAAGTAGGGGGAGAAGCAAGCCGAACCAGTTATTTTAGCACTAGGAACACTAATTTATGTACTGTATAAATAATATAATATTAACATGATCAAGTCACACAATTTAATTATTTAGAATATCATTTTCCATTTGTTTCCTACTAGACATCTCATGTACTAGTCAATATTGAAAGTAATCTTATTTTCTCTAGGTCTGCTCCGAATTAATCTCGTCCTCTGTGAAATTTCTAATTGTTCTTGATTTATTGCTGCCTGAACGTGATATTTATGGCTTCGATAGTGGTTAAAACTTGGGTTTTGGCCACTTCTCCCGATTATGAAAATGAAAAAATTTCGGTTTGTTTATCTCAGGATATTGCATTTTGTGCTTGTGAATTGCCTTAGCTTATTTTTGTGACGCTATCAAAAAATTTCCACCTTCATTGTTGCATTTGGATTTCTTTTGAAGAAACGCATTCTTGTTTAATTCAGCAGTCTTTCCCTTGCCTTCTCACATGCCAAAATAAACGACTAGAATGATTCTAATCTCCTTTTTTCTCCCTTCACACACTTTCATGCAATACAAATTGGCCAGTAACAGGATTTTTGACAGATCCCAGAAGACATGATAAACTTCTTAACGTGGAAGCAATGATGCCCTCATCACGAGATCCTGAACGGTTTAGCTTCTGGGTAGCTTTTCCATCAACTATCTCATCAAATTTATTCTTGAACTTTCACAATCTGTAAACTGATTGTAATCTCTTACGGCTGCAGCTTGCTACCCTCTCAAATCGGAGGCCCCTGGAAAGATTAGAACTTTTACAAATGACAGATACAAGTGAGGTACCAGAACTCCCTTTACGAATGACAAACAAGTTTTAATGAAAAAGCTCAATCTATCCCCTTAATAGCAAGTCCAATACCTTGCTGAATCATATAACTGTTCTAGACCTTCTTTCTTCGGCTTTCGATTACACTAACCATTTAACCCTGCGGTCCACATTACCAATGGCGGACACAACATTCTAAGCTCATCATCTTGAATGAAATTTGTAGATTTCCACTTCTTGTTTGCCGATGATCTTGTGTATTTTAATGGCTATTATTTGGTATTGACGTGCAGAGGATAAGGCGTGGACTTGTATATCTCAAAGCAGAAGAACAGGGCTGTCAGATGCAATGAAAACAGCTGTAATCTCTGCTGGTCAAGTTTTTCTGCAGATTATGATTGACCATTAAGAAGTTGACATTCGAAACTCAACATTCTTTGGTTCATATACGCACATAATTTATCATATTATAAAGTTCTCCTTGAAGAAAAAATTGTGGTCACCTTATGTATTCCACTGTATTTTTTTACAGCTTTATGAAAATTCCAATCTTCCCTATATCTCTGAACAATAGCTTAAGGGAAAATTTGATGTCATTCGAAGTAAATTTACAGAGACATTTGAAACAAGAGAATATATAGTACCTTTGTTTGCTGCTAAAATTGTATTTTAGTAGTTTTGACAAAGTATACAGATTTCTCTATATAAAAATATATGTGATAGAAAAACACTATATTTATATTCGAATGTAATTTCTCTTACAATTTATAATTCAATAAAAAGAAGAATGATAATATTATACTAGAAGAAAACTCTTGAAAGGATTGGTGTTAGTGGTGTGCATTACCATAGCTTCGCATATCCTAATATGTGAATTTTTTGTGAGCTTTACTTTTCTTAATTAAGACACTAAAATAAGATCTATTGGAGCTAATTTAAATGAAGAAAAAAAAATACCTAACTTAGAGAAAATTTCAAGAAAGAGTCTGATTGGATAATGGCCTTTGGAGTTAGTTGGTAGTTATTACAACAGAAAAAGGAGAAATCCTAGTGGCCCACCGCACTTCTCTCGTCCCTCCATCCCTAAGAGAATAAATTAATTGAAGTTTAATTTACAAATTTGGTGATTTTAACTTTAAGTAATCTCTATTTAATTTCTAATAGATAATTTAGGTTCGAATTCAATACAATTTCATGTTTAGTTTTCTATTTCTTATGTTTTCACAAATTCTCTGGAACGTTTTTCACTTCCCTTCATAACACATGAATACTTTAATAGAAGTATTATCCAAAAGAAATAATAATAATAATAATAATAATAATAATAATAATAATGGAAAAGTAAACAATCTAATCTTTATACTTTAAAAAATAAACCGTAGAACTTTATTTAATGAATACCTGTCATTAACTTCTATCCATTTAAGGCTCATACTAACAAACGCCTAGATATATAACTTATAATTTAATCAGTAATTAAACTACTAGATAAAAATAATAATAATAACAAAAATAAAATTGGAAAAATGGATGCATGACAGGTTTGCACGTAGTTTCACTTACTTGCCTCCAACGAAGTTGAAGGGCATGGCTAATGGGCATGGCTAATGGCTATGGCTATGGCTATGAATGCCAGTTTGTTCTGCAACTGATGCATTTCCATTTTCGTACATTTTCAACCTTAATTCCTCCAAATCCCATGCCCAGTTTCTCCTCCCTCTAACCTCTGCCTCCGGCCATGTCGGTTCCTCCTCTGCCACGGCCACCGCCTCCACTCCCACTGCTACTACAACTCTAAATATCTCCACCGCGGCCGTCGGCCATGGGGGGAGAAATTTCTAGGGCACCACGCCCTCGAATCCCCTTCTCCTCCCTTTTCATGTTGTCCCTGTTCTTGATCTGCATCACCTCTGCGAAAAAACCGCCCTTCGATTCCTTCACCCCCGGCGACGTTTATTTGATCGACTGTGGCTCGCCGGAGCATACCCGTCTCGACGACGGCCGCATTTTCAAATCCGATCGCGAATCCACCTCCCTCCTTTCCACAGAAGAAGATGTTCAGATCTCCGTCGATTCCATTCCCCCAAACGCCACCGTTTCGCCTCTGTTCTCTTGGTCCTTGCCCCTGTTCCGCTCCGCCAGAATCTTCACCGGCGATTCCATCTACACTTTCTTCATTTCTCAGACCGGCCGCCATTGGATCCGCCTCTACTTCTTCCCTCTCCCAAACCCAAATTACAATCTCTCCGATTCCGTTTTCTCCGTCACCACAGACAATTTCGTCCTCCTCCATGATTTCTCCATCAAGGACAACTCCAAATTGGTTTTCAGAGAGTATCTAATCAATATAACTACCGATAGATTCTCCCTTCAATTCAAACCCAAGAAGAATTCGTGTGCGTTCATCAACGCCATCGAAATCGTCTCCGCCCCAGATCCTCTGTTTTCCGATACCGCCACCTCTGTTTCTCCGGTGGGATTCTTTAACGGATTGTCGAATTACGCTTTCGAAATTTGCTACCGCGTTAACGTGGGAGGGCCAGAGATCGTTCCTAAGAACGATACGCTGTCTAGAACATGGGAGACTGACGCTGCTTACAACAAATTCCCACAGGGTTCTAAGAATGTCTCTGTTTCTCCGAGCGCCATTAAATACCCGGGAAAGGAAGTGACTCCATTGATTGCTCCCAATTGGGTTTATGCAACTGCGCAGGATATGCAAGATTCCAAAACAATGCAACAGAACTTCAATTTGACTTGGAGTTTTGATGTGGGCCAGAGTTACTCTTATTTGATCAGACTCCATTTCTGTGACATTGTGAGCAAAGTTCTCAATAGTCTGTACTTCGATGTATACGTCAATGGGATGATGGGTATCGCAGATCTTGATCTCTCTCAGATAAACGGTGCTCTTTCCACTCCCTACTATAAAGATCTCGTCGTCAATGCCTCCGACATCGAAAACAACACCATCGTGATTCAGGTAAGTCGTTAAACTATTACTCAACTCAAAAACTTAAACCTATGAATTACACATAACTTGGCCTTTTATTTATATTTTTAACACTTTTCTTACCCGTAGATATCAATCGTGAGTTAGATAACCATAATTTTGTGGAGAGAAAGTAAGTTACATAGATTACAGCATGGAATCTTCAAATAATTGTGTTAAACGGCTGCTAATCCAAAAGCTTATTTGATAGGATACAAAAAATTTAATATTTTATTCATATTCTTGAGACTTCTTTTGCTCATGAGTATTAATATGAATGGGAGGAGAAGATGACACTTATATGTTCGAACGTAGTATCTCTTGTTTCGATATCATGTTGTACTATCACTGGGTCCGAATACTTTATTTTTCATGACCTCCTTTGATCGTGAGATTACATGAGATTCAAATAATAGCTCTTGCTTACCTGTGGGTATCAATATTAAAAAAAAAAAAGTGGGATTAACCAACATAAACTTAACTCAGCAGTATTGACACCTATCTTCAATCATGAAGTAGTTTGAATCCCTACCCTTTATTATACTTAAAAAAGTGAGATTAGATGAGATTCAAATATTATTTCTTACTCTGATATTATGTTAAACTATATTAAATTCAAATGGTTTGAGTCAATAGGTTATAGTAAATTTAATCTTTTTACTCCACGAACATAGGTTGGGCCGTCTAATATGGATTCAGGCATTCAAGACGCGATCCTCAATGGGGTGGAGATCATGAAGCTAAGCAACGATGCTGGGAGCTTGGATGGGTTGTTTTCAGTGGATGGGACATACATGGGAGCCTCAAAATTCATGGCAATGAAGATTGTTGCCATTGTGGGTCTTGGCGTTGGAGTGGCAGCGGCTCTGTTTCTTGCAGTGGTGATCTTCAGATGGCAGAGAAGGCCCCAAGGATGGGAGAAGAGGAACAGCTTCTCATCATGGCTGCTCCCATTACAATCAACCAAAAATTCAAGCTTCTTCTCAAGCAAAAGCAGCTCCAGAAGATCAAGCGTTTTCGGGTCTCGAAGGAGCAAGGCTGGTTTCTCAGGCATCTACACCAACGTGGGCCTTGGCCGTTTCTTCTCCCTCAACGAGTTACAAGTTGCCACTGGGAATTTCGTTGAGAAAGCAGTGATCGGCGTTGGTGGGTTTGGAAAAGTGTACGTTGGAGCATTGGAAGATGGAACGAAAGTGGCTATTAAACGTGGGAACCCAAGTTCAGACCAAGGAATTAACGAGTTCAGAACAGAGATCGAAATGCTCTCAAAGCTCCGCCATCGCCATCTGGTTTCTCTAATTGGGTACTGCGACGAGCAATCGGAGATGATTCTGGTTTACGAGTACATGGCCAATGGCCCATTTCGCGACCACTTGTACGGCTCGAATCTGCCTCCATTGTCGTGGAAACAGAGGCTCGAAATCTGCATAGGCGCAGCCCGTGGGCTGCACTATCTCCACACTGGTGCGGCTCAGGGCATAATCCACCGTGATGTCAAGACCACCAACATTCTTCTTGACGACAATTTTGTGGCCAAAGTTGCTGATTTTGGGCTTTCAAAGGCTGCACCATCGTTGGAACAGACCCACGTCAGCACAGCAGTGAAAGGAAGCTTTGGCTACCTCGATCCGGAGTACTTTAGAAGGCAACAGTTGACTGACAAATCTGATGTTTACTCCTTTGGGGTTGTTCTTTTCGAGGTTCTATGCGCGAGACAAGTCATAAATCCAAAGTTGCCGAGGGAGCAGGTTCGTAAACTACCATACAACTCAAAAACTTAAACTAATATCATTTACTCATATTCTTAACACTCTCTCACGTGGCTAATGAATTTGGGATTAGACTTCAGGTTCAAGCGGAAGGTTTCAAAAGCCTAAGCTTAGTTAGGAAATCTATGTTTGGAGTGCATTTTTAGGAAGTCAGAATATATGAAAAATGAGTTCGAGATAATACGTGTAGAGAATTTGTCTAACCTACGAAGCGAATCGTACATGGGTTTGACATCTTAGGCCAAATTCATTTAAACTAAAACTCTCATCTCTAAACATCTTTATAGAGTTCAAACGCACAGAGTCGTGTGCTTTGATACCATGTTAAACTACCATTGAACTTGGAAAACTCGAGCGGATGGCTTATGAGATATCTAACGATTTATACGTATTGTTACCGCAGGTGAGTTTGGCGGAGTGGGCAATGCAGAATTATAGAAAAGGAACACTAGAGAAGATAGTTGATCCCCAAATCAGCAGCTCAATAATAGAGGGTTCACTGAAGATATTTGTGGAAGCAGCAGAGAAATGCTTAGCTGAATATGGGGTGGATAGGCCGAGCATGGGAGATGTGCTATGGAACTTAGAATACGCTCTGCAACTACAAGAGGCGGTGTCAGAGATTGACAATGACCCTGAGGAAGACAAGTGCGAAGGCCTCGGGGCTTTGGACAAACCAAATCAAAGCCAACCAAAAGAAGATCAAGAAGCAACTCCTTCTGTCACTGATGATAATTCTGAAGTCTCAGTTAGTGCTCCTCTGTTTCCCGAGCTTCAAAATTTTCAGGGAAGATGATGATGAATTTTTCCTTTTTTTTTTCTTGGGGTTTATGAGTTTTAACGAACACCCTCTTCACTGATACATTTTCAGATTGAAAGTTTGGTCAGAATTAGGGTCTTGACTACCTAAATGCTGTTGATTGCAAATGAAGAATTTGAAGTTCATATAGTTTTTCTGTGTACATTTTGATCTCTGCATTTTTACCATCTTTTTTATTTGTTTGGTTTGAGTTTGAATCTTCTGTCTATTTTCTAATCTTGTGTATATGATTCTTTTGTTGTCTCGGTTCATAAAGATTCCTGGAAGGCAATATTATTATCGCTATCATTTCTTAATCTTGTTTCTCGAAGATAGATTTCAAAATAACACATATCGTCTTTCGTAGCATTTGCATTGTATTTGGTTTACTCATTAAGAGGACTTCAATACACAAATGAATCGTGAATTGCTTTTGCTTTTCCTTATTTGTTTCATCAAAACATTTTGGCTCAGAAAGTTGTGTAAGAGTTATTAAGAGGAATATTGTTGGTAGGCAATTGTGGTGAAGCTGGATGCTCGGAGCCATTCTAGATAAAACAACACAGCTCAAGAGGTGTAGAAAGTTGCCTCCATACTATCGAGCAGCAAATCTTACACTTGTTCACTCATTAGGACGGTTCGACATGGCTTCTTTCCTCCCTTTTCTGCTCACTTGTAGGGTCCAGACTCCCACCTTCAGTGTCACCTTAAGGGAAGCCCGAGAGACGACAGCCTTTCTTGAGAAACATGGCTTAATTTCTCCTCTTTCCTTTTGATTTCGAGTTTCTTTCTTTTTTCGGACAATAGCAAAAATTGGTAAGACTTTTATTTTAATTAAGGCAATGCCAACAAAAATCAGGTACCTAATACATTTCTCAAGGTTGAAGTTCGATATTCCACTCTCACATTTACTGAATTAAAAAACCGAAAAACTATTACTTATTCAAGCGCAAGTTAAGTATAGTCAACGTTCCCACCCATCACATATATATATAATTTTGGTGCATATATGTTTACATATCTTCAATATTCAGAAGTTCTCTTTTATTCATAGACAATGATCCCAAATTAATCTACAAAAGTCTTGGATCATACATAGCTTAGCAAGACTTCAAAGCGTTCAAACAACATGAGAACATCATAGAAAAGCATGGCCTTTAGTCATCAGCTTGGATCATAATTTGGAACTTCAAAAAACCAAAAAAATGCAACATGCATTAGGTTTGAAAGAGCTTTTTACGTCATGCTTCCACACCCATTTGTATTGCTACAATCATGTTGACCAATATGCAATTGACTAAACACAACATGTAGCCGAACAGGATGTCTTTGCTTGCCCGAAAACTCTTCGCGAAGTACCAACATTTGACACTTTGGTAATCAATGTACAAAAGCTGACCATCACATATGGGTTAAATTGAAAGAGGAACGTACTTCTTATTTCGACTTGAAGAGGAAAAAGCTGCCAAATCTTGTACTCGTTAACCGTCACAAGAATTCTTCAATATATATAGCTAAATAGTCCGTCGCTTTCCCTTATTCTTAATTTTGAACCCCACACTGCCCATGATTTGAATGCAACAGCAACACTCCATTGTCATTCCAACTCTTTTTATGCTTTTGGATATTATAAGCAACTCAAAGTGTAGAGTGCCTTGAAAGAAAAGGCATGGTGTGAAATACAACCTTGAATAAAGACTAAACTGAACTTATTCTATTGGGCTGGGTCATTCTGTATTTGATCGCTGTAAGCCCAAATAAAAGCCCGTCATTAATTTGGGCTAAACTGACTATTCCAGCCCATTTTAGTCCTAGAGAAATGTCCCTAATGAACTTCTAAAAAAGAAATTAATATAACCATTTTTCTTTAAAAAAAAAAACTCTCAATCCTTTGATTGATTTGATAAAGGTTGTTTTTTCTTTTCTTGATGTAATTTAAAAATCATATCAACTTTTGATTAACACGTTTTCCAAACTTTATATATATACTTTAAAATTGTCATGCCGTGAATTCTAGATTTTATAGAATACTTTACTAGTCTAATTCTTGAAGTTAAATTTCATTAAGCGCTACAATAAAATAAATTAAAGCCCCTTAATGTTTGTAAAAATGTTAAAAGCTCTTTAATGATTATGTATATTGGTTAAAGAATTTTTTTTTCATTTTCCATATAAAAATAATGAAGGAAAATTTCGAAAGAAAAAAAAATGTACATGTAATTACAATAGCATAATTCTTCCTCTATTGAATTAAATTTGGTTAGAAAAAAAAAATAATAAAATAATAAAAATATAATTAAAACTGAAATAGATTAGCTGGGGAGGTTCTCTTCTAGCCGAAGGTAATCAAACTAGTATTAAATTCTTTTTAGTCAACTGTACAAAATTTGCAAGAGATTTTATGAATACCAAAAAAAGAGAGAGAGAGGGATTTCAAAATAGATTATTGAAAATGTAGGAATTGTATTGTATAATATATGAAATTGATAGCTGCAATAATCAAAATTAAGAACGTTAATTTCTAAATATACAATAATAATTATATAAAAAATCATTAATTCAAGCCTCGCTCTAGACACTACACTATTCTAATAGTCGATGGTTCAATCCCCGCTCTAAAAAATTGTCCAACTAAAAGAATTAATATAAAGAAAATTTAATTAATTAGTTTATTCGAGAAGAGATTTGAGTACAAACTTAACTGGAATTATTAATGAGTACATGTAAAAAAATAAAAAAAAATTTTCTAAATAACTATGTTAGCAAGCTTAAGACCCAAGTAAATTTTTTATAATTTAGAAAACAAAAAAGAAGGGTTGTCCATGTTTGGTAATCAACTAGATCCATATGAAATGAAAAATAAAATTAATTAAAATAAAAAGGTGCCTAACTTTTTATTTTTATAATTTGTGTTTTTGATGAGGTGAGATCTACATCTACCCTCTACCAACTAAGCAAAATAGGGATTAGGCAGGCCAACAAAAACCACTTTTACCCAACTCACTTTCATCATCCAAACCTTAACTAAACAAAATTATTATTAATTTCCCAAAAAAAAATAATATGGTAACTTATCTTGAAATTTTCATCTGCATATTTATAGTGTTATGTTTTAAAATTCAGAAAAGATATGATTTTTTATTTTTTAAATTATAATCATAATTGTTTATTTTTCTAGAAAAGGAATCTTCCACTTGGTTGGAGACTTGGAGTTTAGCTATGGGCTTAGCTCCATAAATCGAATCACTTTAATAAATGGATAGAGTTGATGGCTTTATTCAATTATTTTGCAATATATTTATAATTCAAGACCCACTTTCTACATAATAGTTCCAATAAGGATATTAAATTTTTATCCAAAATTTTCAATCACAGTATCAACAAAATATTATTAATATGAACATGATGTTAATGACAATTTTGAATTTATTTGAAAATGATGAAATACTTTTTTATCCATTTAAATATTTTCTTATAAATTTTTTTTATTTTGTAATTTTTTTTTCAGAAATATTCATCTACATGACATTTTCATGGAACTATTTTCACGATGAAACATCGGCTGCAATTTGGTTTTGACTTTGAGTAGATTCGCTTAAATTCCTATTTAATTACTATTCAAATAACGTCTACAAAATCTTTGAATTTTCCCGCGGTCCTAATTCTGTTAATTCTGCAGTTAACAACATTTTCAAAACCAAATTAGAATAAACTAATAAAAACTACCGTCCCGATGACCATGGAAAAAGTAAATAGAATTGAGATTTAATTCATTAAGATTTGATTCCAATGGTCCCAACAACAATATTGTTGATTAAGCAATTAATTATATAGAATTACAAAATAATAATAACAAGCAAGATTCATAAACCAAATTAAAGAGTCTCAAATTTTCATAAATTATGATAAAGATATTGATGATGACTTGCTATAGACCATTGTTGATAGATGAAGCATTAGGTAATCAATCTCTCTCTGTGTCCCTTGGTTTCAAAGTTCTCCCAATTTATAATTATTGAAAATTATTTGTTTATGGACTTTGGGGGGAAAAAAAAAAGTTGCGTAGAGGCATGCATTATAAACAAACGAAAAAAGAGTGGATTAGAAGCAATCGAAAGATCTCTCAAATTGCATCACCAAGCAAGGGAGATGAAATGAAAGCCAATCCTCAAGCCTCAAGAAAATCAAAACCCCAACTTTTTCTCTATCCTCTTGCTTCGTTCGTAGGCTGAAATTTGCACAATCAAAATCGGCAATCTCGTTAAAAAGACGAGCCCATTTCAATTTCAATCCCAAATCCCAAAACCCACCATTTTGATTCGTCTCTTTCCCCACAAATTCCAATGGAGAGGCCAAGGAAGCTCATCAGAGCATCAGTTTACAGGTTTCTTCAGAATTATCAGTTCTTCACCTCGATTGCAGCTGTCCTGGCATTCCCATATGCCATCTCTGTTCTTCTTTCTCAGGCTCTTCTTCTTCCTTCCTCTTCTCTTCTTCCATTTACTTCCAATCACTTGAAAACTCTCTTTGATGCAGCTGGGTTCCCCACTTCTTCAAAATTCTTCTCAGTTCTCATTCTAAAGCTCTCTCAAACCATAGCTTCATCCATCTATTCTCTACCCTTTTCTCTTACCTTCCTTCTGATTTCTAAGGCCTCTGTAATTCAAGCTCTCAATCAGCAGAAACCCAATTTGCTGCCTTCGTTTTCTTCCATTGTAGCCCTTTACGATCCTCTTTTTATAACCCATCTCTGCAATTTCTTCGTCTTCGTCTCTGCCAATGCAACAGTGTTTTTTCTGCTCTTTTTCGCCTTTAATTGCCTCGAGGGATTTGGGTATTTTTCCCTCAATTGCCTCCTTTTGGTTTCAGCTGCTGGGGCTTTTCTGTATTCAGTAGTAATTGCCAAAGCCATCATAATATGTAATTTAGCTTCGATTTTGTCGGGTATGGAGAGGAGTGGAGGATTCATAGCGATTCTCAAGGCTTGTGTTTTGATTCAGGGGAGCAGCGCCACGGCGCTGTCGGTGGCCCTGCCTTTCAATCTGGGCATGGCAGCCATCGAAGCCCTGTTCCAGTACAGAGTAGTACAAACTTACCATGTGAGGGAGAGATTGGGAGCTTCGATGGTGGTGGAAGGAATGTTTGTCGCCTATTTGTACTCGGTTTTTGTGGTGCTCGACGCCATTGTTAATACCATGTTCTACAAAAGTTGCAGAGCGGGTTCTCGAATCTCTATTTGGATGGATATTGCTGAGAAGGACAATGAAGTTCGCAACCAATTGAAGGATCTGGAAGAACTTCCATGAGAGAATTGTTTCAGGCAGATTGGATCAGAGACTCTCTTGTTAATTTTTACCCTAGAGAGTACTCTATGAATTTGAGGAAACAGAAAAAGGGAAAGAAAGAAAGAAAGAAACCTGAAAAAGATGATTTGGCTGCTTGGAATTACCAGCAAACAATTTTTTATTCTGCATTCAAATTCCTACCTCTTTCAAGTTGTAAATAATCAATCTTTCATGCCATTGGGAAAGGTTTATGCCGCTGGGTTTAGTTTTTTTCTGTCCTTAATACTATATTTGGGTTCTTACTCGTCTATTTTAACATAAATTGTTTACATCAGACCATATTTTCAGAGACATTTTAAGAACCGATCAAAATCGCTCTCAAACATGCTACAAATCACCTAATTAAAACACCTGGGTTAAGGACGAGTTGATCGTGAGCCATGGCGATCTACCTTTTGACAAGATAACTTAAATTGGATGTGGAAATCCACCAAATTTTGCAAGTTATTTTAAACCTATAATGATAAGATCAAACGATCCCTGTCTCAAAATTTCCACTAAAGACAAGCAAGGAATAAGACAATGAAGGGATAATGAAAGTCACATCATGCATGTCAACCACAGTAGCTCCAATTATGGAAAAGAAGGGGAGCAAAATAAGGATAAAACGGATGAGATTTCATTAATAAGTGAATTTTCAATTGAGGAATCAGAATGGGAGAAACGAGGGATTTCAAACCGTAGCCTATATTTTTGATTTATGTTACAGTTACAAGTGGTGAGCAAACCCGTCTTCTAATTACTCTGAATCTGCACTATACAACACCTTCTATGACGGGTTTCAGTCAAAAAATCTACAAATAAGAGGGAGTAAAAAAAAAAAATACTATTTTCATGTTACAACAAACAAAAGAAAAATTTTACATTCTAATGGTATGGAATGGTTAGAGAAGATCTGTACACGGTTTCGTGCTCCGGCTGGACTTGAAAAGATGCAATTTCGACGCATTTGTTCTCTGCCCAAAAAATTTATGCCAAATGCATGCGTTGTCAAAGCCGAAACCAAATCACCTACTGTAATCAAATGACTGATCTAGTACTGAAAATACTCTTCCGAAAAATTCTGCCGGAGGAGCCAAACCCATATCAGAATTTCAGCTACCAGCGCAGAGAAAAATATGTCTCCGAGATTGATCTGTGTATTCAAGATCAGCAGTTGAGTTGGGGCGCGATTTTGTAGGTTCAAGCAGCAGCCGGTCATCAAATATGTACAAATAAACACTTGGGCCCACTCAAAGTTCTGCAGGCATCATCAATAAACAGCCAGTTTGTTTCATATCCACGTTCAAGGTTTTGGCAGTGCAGAAAAAATCAATTGATGCACTTTGGAGCTGGTCATGCGGCATGTTTCCCCTTGGCCGTGAGGTGACAACCGAGTCGTCAAGGAAGGACGAGAGCTCAACCTCTCATACTAGGGTAAGGAGAACTCGTATCACCTATTTCACACTCTTCTTCGTGAGGTTAATTCCTTTGGCATTCTCCATCTCAGCATCCTTCACGGCTTTTTTCTTTTCCAATTCAGCCTGTTTGCAATTCTCTTCATGCGCTTTGCGAAATAATCTCACAAAGTTCAATAGTGTCACTGTAACTGCAGCCCAATTGGTGTAGAATTAGCCATGTAAATATCGCATCAAAATACACGAACATCGAGACTAATAAGAAGCTACAACATCAATCCTTTGAGCATATTAAGTAACTGTATGACGATTTGAACAGTTTGATATTGACAACAAGGGCATGTATATGAAGAGAATAACATCGTTATCACAAATTCAGGTCCATGATTCTACATCTCTTCTTCCAATCATATTCATGAAAACAGACATGGAGGGATTGGGAAAACTAAAATAATATTGCACGACATAACAAAAGTGTCCTAAATTGACCCCGCTTTCCAAGAGGAAAGAATCGAGTATTTGATTAAAAAAAAATCACACATAATAATAATTATTAGGTGGAGAGTTATAGATTGGTAAACAGAAATTTGGAAGAACCGAGGCTTAATTCAATCCAAATATGTTAGACATGTGAACGTGTAGCAAGAAGATAATAGAAAACCAAAGGAACATAGCATACCCTGCTCAAATGGACAGCGAGCCGGGTCCTCACCAAAATATAGAGCAAGTGCATCTGCATTTCTACCCTGTCCACCAAAGGACAAAGAATGAAAAATAAGATCGTTTTCCTTTCCTGACACCATTTAATAGTACTCAAGCAAAATAACAGTTCAATCTTGAAAATTACCACAACAGAATAAAGATTTGTCACCGTTGCCACCTCTGTCTCAGTATGAGAAATGAATTCTTTCAGCGTCTAAATTTTAGAACAATAGAAGTACAGAAAAAGGATTGTCAGGGTACTAAATCAAATTTCAGAATTATTAGAAATAAAGATGCCTTTTTTTTTTGGAGTTGGTCAAAGCCAAAATGAAGAAAACAGATGCATGATTACATTACAAGGTTTTGCTTGGTAAATATATCAAGTTTTATCATAGAATTGATTTTGCTTAGTTAAGATATGAAGTTTTAGATTGCTAAAGTATGGTCTGGATCTGCATCAAAAGGTTGGCTTGAGGAGTTTTTTGAATTGGAGGATTTGTGGGTAAAAAGTGAGATGTTGATCAGTTGTGTGAATCCAATTCTCTTTTCTGATATACTTCAACTTCAGTGGAGATTGCAAACCTTGATTCTTTTTTTCATGAAAATTTTAAAATTTTGTAACATGTTCCAATAACTAGAAAGTTCGAGAACCTGATTACCAAGTTCAATTTCACAATCTGAAGTATGACTAACGAAATTACTAAAGTGAAGTTTTTATGTATAATTCATCAATTCCTTCAACTGGTATGGCAATTGAGAACGTGATTTTACTGGAATTATCCTTTTAAAGTAAACCAATATGTGGCAAAATGCATGTCACTAGAAATTACTCCAGAGGCATATGACTGTCATTCAAAGAAAATCGAATAAATTTAGAATCAGTATGGAAGAATAAAAGGTGAAAAAAATGTTCTTGGGAGAAACATATGAAAAGGCAGATGTACCTTGCGAAAAATTTCAGAAACTGGGCCATCACTTTCAGAAGCAACAAGCTCCTGCTTGACCTTTTCTAACCCCTTAATTATAGCTTGCATTTCTTCTGCTAAGGACTTCAATTGTATCTTCAAAGAGAGAAAAATATGATATTAAAACAAGTCAAGGAACAATTGTCTATCACCACTTAAACAATCTTCCGGATGCTTGGGTAGAAAGGAAACGATTTTTTTTTTTTTTTTGAGAACTGGGAGTCGGAGTTGCTCTCCCATACCCAGGAGTACCCACACCCGCCCCAAGGCTCAAACCCGAGAGACATCAAGGATTTTTGGTGTTAAACTCATCGGAAGATTCGAACTTGAGACCTCTAACTAGTATGACCAAGAGACCCTAAACCCTGACCAACTGGATTGCCTCTTCGGGGTGAAGGGTAATAAATTTTTTCAACAAAGAAACTAGGGAGGAGGATTGGGAGGCCAATACTTGTTCTTTGTTGTGAAGTTCCTCTAAGCTTTGAATTCTCCTTCTACTACTCCAAACTGGAATGCACTTCGAAAATTTCTCAGAAAGTATTTTGCATTTCTAATGAAATTTTCTGTCTCTAATATAAATATATGTGTGTGTAGATAGATAGATAATAGGAACAACCTAGAAGTATTAAAAATAGCAACAAAAATTTTTACCTTGGTTGCTGCCTCAAGGCTACTCAGGTCCAAATGAAAATTAAGAAGAGCTGGTGTCTTTGAAGCCAGGACCTAACAAATTTGAGATTACAAACCAACCTTGAGCTCAAGTATCAAATGGTTCATCTCCCTCCAAAGATGAAAACTAATAAAAGATCTAGAAACGTCATAATCAAACCATGATATCTGATAACTCATTCAGCTCTTTACATCACAACAGCATGCATTACCAAAGACCACTAGTGCAATACACTAAAACTTCTTCAGGCATTCTGCTAGCTTCGTGCTTTATGGATATCACTTCTTTAACACAACGTGTTACATAAGAAAAAAGGTCTATCTATTGCCTACCTTTAAGACTGCCATCCATCACGTTTTAATGTTTTTGGTTTATTAACACATGTACGCTCTAATAGACAGCATAAACGCCAGTTCAGCTCCCACAAAGATTTTCATCATATCAATACTTTGAGTACACATTTGAGAAAATTTCTCTGAAGAATTTTAGTAAATGTCATTTGGCTGAAGACATCTTTTTTCTTTGAGAGACAGGTGTGTCTTCTACAAGGGTTTGAACAGTTCTCGTTTTCTGTGGTTCTTCCTCTCCTCTTGGACCACCTCTTTGGCTGCCGTTTATACTTATTTACATCTTAGTGCAAGTGTCGTGAAAATTAAGAAGCCAGACTTCAGTGCTTATGCAGACATTTCTCACTATGAAAAGGGAACAGGCTAGGTATGCATCACTAATATATCTACATAGTTTTGGAATATATGGAAGTATGATGCACGTGAGACTCCTCTAATCAACCATGAAGGAAATAAAAATAAGTAACCCATTCGAAAGAGAAACAAATTTATGCAAAGGGATTATCAGAAGGAAAACCTTGCAAAGATAATGCATGAGAGTCATCTTATTATTAGAAGCACGTGTATCAGCAAGCTTTAGAAGGCTATCCAACTTGAAGCCTACTGCAGAACCTGTAAGTTCATATTTCATAGGTTTATTTGATTAAACAAAGCTAGCAAATGAATGGACAAAGTTTTCAGGAGATAAATGATGAGATGTCAGACGTGATCACACGATCATTCAACCTGACTATAGGGGCTACTTAACTTTATTAGCATTCATTGAACACGTCCTGAATTAAATTTAATATTAAAATATAACGTATGTATTAAAACACCCAATGACAACAACAACAAAGACAAAAGTAGCATCTAACATGTTTAGCCATTTCTCTCCCAACAAAAACATGTTTAGCCATGAACTCAGTATATTTACATATACCATTGAGCGGAAGCAAACTTAAGATGATAAGAGTAAATGGTGTTTCTTTTTCGATAGTTGGATTGTTTTCCTGTTCTTTAGAAATAAAGATGATAAGCCATTCCTACGGATCAGCAAATAGACTAATCATCAGTAAATAAATGCATGAAACATATGACACCATATGAACCATATAAGTTAAAACAGCAGTCAGCACATTTAGTAGCTGTCCCACGTCACGAGACAGTAAAACTTAAGTTTATCCTAGAAAATAATAGTTTCACACCACAGAAAGAATTCATCATAAAATATTTGTATTTATTTGCAAGTTATGTTCATATTTTCTTCCAACCTAGGCATAAAAATAGATGTAAATAAGAAGTAGGTATGCTAAAGATGTCAAAAATAGTTCACATACAAACAGCATATTCCAATTTCCCCAAGTATTTTAAACCTTACCCCTTGCTGTTCCTTGATTCAGTGTATTCCCCAGGTAAAGAATTTTCTTCATAATCTCCTTCAGTTTGGCAGAATTCCTAACCTAAAAAAACAGTAATTGTTAATTTTAGAAAGGGGGAAAGCAAGGTTAAAGTGACGACCAGAATGATGGCAAGGTTTTATTCCAAGTAATAACAACCTGATCACATGCAGAGTTGACTGTGTTTAAACCCTTCTTAAATTCTGATATCTGCAGAATGGAAAAAAGATGCCAGGTAAAAGATATAATTAAATAATCCAGAAACATTAAAACTACAAAATTAGTTGAAATTGCAGATACCAGAGTGCTTTCATTGATGGAAGACAAATCCTTGATCCAATCTTAATTGCAAATGAGTTGGAAGACTACAAAGCTAAAAGGAAGAGAGGTTGGTTGCTTAAGCTCGATATTGAAAAGGCTTTCAATAAGCTAGATTGGGACTTTTTAGAAGATGTGTTGATCAAGAAAGGTTTCCGCCAGAGAAGACTTAGTTGAATAAATGGTTGTATCAGGAGAACCAAGTTTTCTATTTCCATCGACTGAAGACCAAGAGGGAGGATCAAATGCTTCAAGAGGTTTAAGACAAGATCACCCTCTCTCACCTTTTCTTTCTATTTTTTTTATATCCGTGAGTCAGCTTACGTGCACCTCAACTAATCTCACGGAGCAACCGCTTAACCCTACAATATTTGGTGCCGGGAAACACATAAGAATTACTAATTCCTAAGGTAGGTGGTCATAATGTGGTTTGAACTCATTCCTTCTTAATTAACCCTAGCCCCTTTGGACCAATGAGCCACCATGATAGTTACCTTTTCTTTCTATTTAACCCTAGCTCCTTTGGACCAATGAGCCACCATGATAGTTACCTTTTCTTTCTATTTGTTAAGAACTAATAAACCACCACTCGACCCAAAAGTTTGTTTCTTATTATAAAAATAATTTTAAAAAATGCAGATATCACCCACCTGAGCGCGGAACTGAATCTTGAATGAAAATACTCTCAACTTCGACTCTACTCGAGGCACTTTCATCAGCTCCAAAAAATACTGATATGCAAGATAAGACAAAGTAAATAAATGGCTTTAAACCATGATAACCAAACAAATCAAAAAGTTAGATCTTAGATAAAGAAAGAAACTTCAGAATATGATTTTTCACTAACACTTAATGACAAATGTAACAATCATCGTTTAATTCAAAAGATAGAGAGCAAATGAAGTGAAAGGGAGCAAGTAGGCAAGTGTGAGCTAGTCAAATGGGTCCAAGAAGCTTTAACAAATAATTCTTAAAGCAAAAGTCAATAACTGAAATTTAAAACTCACATTTAAAAAGGAAAAGAGAGAGAGAGAGAGGGAGATCAGTGCAACATATGTCCCACATGAGATGCATAAAAAATTTCTGGGAAAGAACGAATGCATAACAAAAACAAAAACCAAAAAAAAAAATACCAATTTGATCATATGTTAAACAACAGGGTCGAATTATTACAGGGTCTCAGTGGCAAAAGTCTTGACTATAAAGGATGCTTATGCATTTGCATTTTTTACCGTCTTACATAATATTACATTATTTTACAAGCATTAGTCAATCATAATGAATATTTTAGTCGATATCAGGAAAATGCAACAGCAAGTTAATATTTTTAAGGCATCACCATTACATGGAAATACTTGGTCCAACAAATCTAATGACTGGATCAAGTAACTTGTAATGTTCAACAAAGCAACAAAATACCTGTTCACACTTTCCAAGGTTTTCCTTATCACCAGTGTATCCCTAGATAATAGAAAATAAACATGTCAGCAAAATCATAAAAAGTAGAAGAAAAAATTAAGGTTCAGGATATGTTACTACAGAATAATCAGTATTCTGAAGAAATAGGAAATGCTAATAGTGAAGTTTAATTCTTCCATGAGCAGTTAATCCCAAATATTAAAAAGTTCACCTTAAGAAGTTCCATCTCCTCCTTTGTAGGACAAAACTTTATGAGGTTTTCCACCTGATCAACATCTAATACTGACTCGTCCATTGCCAGTACTGCAGCCTGAGACACCATACATTAAAAGCTAGATTTTTCATCAATTACGTTCATCATTATCAATAAAATATATGACCATCGCCAAAAACAAGTGTTTTCAAATGGAAAATGAAGTTGTAGATTATCAACTCAGTATCTCTAACTAAGCGCTATCAGTCTCAAGGGCCGTCTGTTTATAAGAGCAAGATTTAAACTTAAGAATATGCATGTGCTCAATCTAGTATCTTGAAAAGTTTTTCAGCCATGAAATTTTTATTTTGTTAAAATTCATTGCTTTCAGGTGAAGAAAGGTGATACAATGTCGTGAGCAGTTTACTCAGGCTTGGTTTAAGATATGAAGTCTGTAATAATTATAATGAGGATAGGTGGTGTTCTTAAAACCCAAGCACCATTTACAGCTTGCAAAAGAATTGTTGCTCATCTTTCTTACCTAATAAGGAAAAGGGGCAGAATAAGAGTGATGGTATGAGATAAGAATAGCTGTTGTGGGTCAGTAAATTTTTTATCCCTTAACTACAATCGCTACGGTTTTCAATTGTTGCAGGATGCAGATAATTTGGCCATTTGGTCAACCAAGAGCGAAGGAATTGGAACCAGCTGGAACAAGAGGAATATTTAAGGATCATATGGAAACCACCATCTCTCCTACTACCCAGAATGTGTAGTGGAAGGATTTGAACCATCAGCTATCCTAATGTTCCAGCAGAATAGGACCTAGGCCTGCTCCCTCCGGACAATTTGACAAAATTATCTAATATTCATGGTAAAAAAAATCTAAGAGCAACATGGACACCAATTATTACAACAGTGGATATAATTTCTAGATAGGCCTAATCAACATGATTATGGAAAGAAAATATGGTATTAAGTCGTGTACAACATTCATTTAATGCCCTTGCATATGGTCCTAAACCTACCATGAAAAGCCAGTACAAAGAGTATATGATAGTTTCAGTTAATGCGTAGATATATCAAAAATAAGAACTTAGTCAAATCATCTTACCATCATATCAGCAAGTGGCATCTTTACTTTCGTGAGCATAATTTCAGTATTGTTTGCTCTCCTGAGGTCAATCTACAGAAAATATGATATGCTAAAATTTTTCATTTCATCGGCATATAATATAATAAAGAAATAAAATCTTGTACATCATAAAATTGTTTCAGTATTCAATACTACTACAAACAGGCAACAAAGCCCCTAAATATCCAAGAAATTAGCAGTATAAGAGTTCCACCACCAATAAAGTGAGAAATATGATTCGGCAGGTATTGAAATCTAACTCAGTCTAAAGTGCATCCACCACCAATAAAATTATGATGCAATTTTTATTTCTTGGGCTGCTTTCCTTTCACTTTGGTTTGTATCTCTCAAATATCTTTTTTTCTTTCCCTTCAGTTTTCTTAAGGAATGCAGAATCTCAGAAGGGAAAAATTGATGTTACAATTGCTTAAATCTGATAATGGCAACTTCACTTCCGCATTTGAAGGTTCCCAAGTACTACATAAATTAGCAAAGATCACATTGTTCTCCAAAGAAGAAATTAACCATTTATGATGTCTGTCAAGAATTAGAGTAGTACATCAATCTACACTTGCTAGTTCTGTTCTGCATTCCAAAAAGTGGTGATTTTCTAGGATCAATGAATTTTCTGATACTTTGAGAATAGGAACTGAAGCTTGACATACTAAACTTTGAGCTACAGGTTCGAATTTGTTTGAATTAATTTCTTCATTGCTTTACACGAGCTCGTAAGTGGTGATGAATTTATGATGTCGTAAGTGGTGATAAATTTATGATGTCTGCCAAGAATTAGAGTTCTAGATCAACCTACACTTTCTAGTTCTGTTCTGCATTCCAAAAACTGGTGATTTTCTAGGCTCAATGAATTTTCTGATACTATGAGAATAGGAACTGGAGGTTGTCGTACTAAACTTTAAGCTACTGTTTCGAATTTGTTTGAATTAATTTCTCCATTGTGTTACAGGGTACCGCTCTTAAGTCACACCGATACAAATCACCAATTAAAAACTCTCCCACTTCAAGTGTTAATTGTATCAAGTTTTCAAATAGTTCATAAATATTTGACAGATGAAAACTATATACATATTAATCCTTAAAAGTACTTTCCATCATCAAGAATGAAAGTTCCAACAACAGATTATCTTAAAATTACCAGGTGAACTTTATCAGTTTTGGATCCAGCAGACTTCCTTCGCCCTCCAGATTTATCAGCAGGTTTGGGAACAGTTGCAGAAAAGAGTGTCTCTATCTCGGACACATCAAACTCTGGTGCACTGAGGGAGAGGGAAAAAAAGGAAGCACCACCAAGAAGCAAACAGCATAGAACTTATTAAAAATACTAAGAATTGTATCCTCTGGAAGAAGGCAGAGGAAGAATTTCAAATTCAAATAAGCAGAATACATAAAAAGAGAATTCAAAATACATTTGAGGCTCGCCAAATCTTTGCAGTTCTTCCCACAAGCTCCCTTGCAGAGCCCTTGTTACTTTGCTCCAATGTAGAGGCTTTAAGGAAGACCTTCGAGGTGCTGTAGTACTTGAGCGTGATAGCCCACGCCCTCTTCCAGCAGACAAACCTCTTGGGTCTGGTGGCGCACTTGCTCCTTTTGCACCTAGTGGTGGAGGAGGAGGAGGTCCACCACCTGGAGGTCCAGGAGGGGTGGGAGGTCCTGGAGCACGACCTCCAGGAGGGGGAGGTGGTGCTGGGGCTCCACCAATTCCGGGAGGGGGAGGTGGTGCTGGGGCTCCACCAATTCCGGGTGGTGGTGGAGGTGGTGGGGCTCCACCAATTCCGGGTGGCGGCGGTGGTGGTGGGGCTCGACCATTCCCGGGTGGGGGTGGTGGTGGCGGGGCTCGACCTTTCTCAGGTGGGGGAGGTGGAGGAGGAGCCCCACGCATGGGAGGTGGGGGTGGTGGAGGAGCCCCACGCATTGGAGGTGGTGGTGGAGGAGCCCCAGGCACTGGTAGAGGTGGAGGTGGCGGTGGTGGGGGAGCCCCGTGCACTGGTGGAGGTGGCGGTGGTGGAGGAGCCCCGTGCACTGGTGGAGGTGGCGGTGGTGGAGGAGCCCCGTGCACTGGTGGAGGTGGCGGTGGTGGAGGAGCCCCATGCACGGGTGGAGGTGGCGGTGGTGGAGGAGCCCCATGCACTGGTGGAGGTGGCGGTGGTGGAGGAGCCCCATGCACTGGTGGAGGTGGCGGTGGTGGAGGAGGCCCACGCATTAGTGGAGGTGGAGGTGGTGGAGAATGCATTGGTGGAGGAGGAGCTCCATACATTGGTGGAGGCGGCGGCGGTGGTGGAGCCCCACGCATTGGAGGAGGTGGCCCTCTCTGCAATGTTAGGTTCAAAGAAGAAGGTGCACCTAGTATGGGAGGGGGTGGAGGGGGTGGAGGGGGGTGGAGGGGGTACTCCTTGCATTGGCGGGGGTGGGGGAGGAGGTGCTTCGAACATTGGAGGGGGTGCGGGAGGAGGGGCTCCATGCATTGGAGGTGGTGGGGGAGGTGGCGGCGGGGGTGGTACTCCATGGTTTAAAGGTGGTGGAGGTGGTGGAGGTGGTACTCCATGTAAAAAAGATAGTAAGGGAGATATCCCATGCATCGGTGGGGGCAGAGGTCGTGGAGGTGGTGTTCCACTCACTAGAGATGGTGAGGGAAATGCCTCGTGCACTATTGGTGGGGGTGGGGGTGGGGGTGGGGGTGGGCAACAAACTGAAGTAGTAGATGGGGGTGGTGGAGGTGGTGGGGGTGGTGATGCTCTGCCGCCCTGAATTGATGCTGGCAAGGGTGGAGGAGGTGGTGTAACAAGCGTGTCGTGCACAATAGGGCGAGGGGGAGGGGGTGATAATGACACACCTTTATATAAAGAAGCAAAAGGAGGAGACAAAACAAGTTCAGAAGTACTTCCAGTATTCCTTAATGTAGATTGCATGCCCACGTAGGGAGAGGGAGGAAGAGGCGGGGGTGGAGGAGGTGGAGAACCAGCCACCATTACAGTAGAAACGGCCGAATAGATTTGCTCCCATGATGATTGTTGTGTAGAATGATGGGGCAAGAGCACCTCATTGTTCCGCCTACTGGATGGAGGGGGAGGGGGAGGGAGAGGCACTGCAACTGATGAGTTAACAATGGGTGGTGGTGTTAAAGACACAGAAAATGGTGGAGCAGAGTCCGTTGACTCCACATTATGAGATGAAGGGGGTGGTGGGGGGGAAGGTATGGCATTTGCCCCCGGGGGTGGCGGTAATGGAGATGGAGGCTGTGAGGGCAAGGGTGGAGGCGGTATTTCAAATTGTGGATCACCACTATGTGATGGTTTTAGAGTTTGAGAGGAAGAATATGCCTCCTGGATTGGCTCAACAGGAGATGGTGGGCCAAGCATGAGTTCCCCAGGTGCAGAGTATGAAGGACTTACAGAATCCACTTTATAATTTTTCCGTTCACTAAAAGCATCAGTAGCAACCAGAGAATCAAGGTTGGCAGCAGCCTTTGTTTTGGAATTTGAATTTATATCTTTTGATTGTGCAATACTTGCCAAAGCAGCCGGGGCACTGTTATATCTTGAAGGCGGATAGGAAACATGCATAGAATTCATATAAGAGCCTTTATTAGGAGGGATCCACCTAGAAACTGCATTTGGCTTTGCTTGTTTGGCAGAAAAACCTTGAGTCTCTTGTTGTTTGACTTTCTGTTTGGCTAAACCCATATCTGCGGTCAGTTTTGCAGTTGAAGTAGGCTGTTTCTTGGGGATTGGTGTTTGCAATCTTTCAGATTTTTGTCTAGAGCCATCAGCACTCAACTTTTTCTGTAGAACTCTGTTGTCCAACTTCTCAGGTGTGGTATCTCTTCCATCGTCCTTTTCTTCCATATCTTCAAATTTCTCACAAGCATCATCTACCAACCCCTGGGCTTTCGCATGAGTCAGGACATTAGCAGCAACCAATAAGTAATTCGACTTGATATCCCCATCATCCACAGCAATGTCCTTAACTGTATTAAGATCAGAGTATATATTTTCATCCAGTTTGTACTTCACATCATCCACAGTAATGTCCTTCACTGCATCAAAATCTGATTTCTTATCATGCTTAAGATTTCCATCGTCAGATGCACAATCTTGGAATGCAGGAGGATCCATGTCCTCTTTCCATTCTTCTTTACGGTCTACACGATTGACCACTTGAGGATCATTGGACCCCTTGACTTCCTGCCCATCCATTACATTACTGAAGATCTCCTCAACCTCAAAAAATTCTTCAGGAGAGGCAGCTCCTGTTTCATTTGCATCTTCATCATCGAAGGCTGTGGTGAGATCGTGGACAACAGCATCAGCATCCAAAAAGAGTGCCTAACATAAATGCAATCTTCTGTTAACTTCTATAACTTCATGAAATCAACATTCATAAAAGAAGACCAATAACTTACCTCAACTCTGAAGTCCTTAGGGAACTGGTCCCTCGCATCCCATAAAACATCAACTTCATCACGGCTCAGAATCATAATGTTTGATCTAACAAATGTTGTGTGAAACATAACTCTAAACACCATCTCCTCGTGTACTAGATCCTCATCCAAATGGATACATTCAAGAACCACGTCCCCTTGAACACGGCAATGAATGTCAATTTTCACCAGCATACACTCTGCCTGTGGTAACAATTAATAAGAAAACTTAAATGTTGGATAATTTCAGCTTTCAGATTGTGTTGCTGAATCATTACCTGTAAGTAGTTGCGGATATGTTTCTTCTTGACTGGTGTTGAAAATAAAAGCTTTGAAGTTCTGTTGGCTGGTGTTGAGGGGTCTTGCCCATAAACACGCACAACAGGCCTACAACCTTTTCCCCCATCAAAGAGAGGTAGAACTCTAAGTATTATACAATCCAAAACTAGAGGTGTATCAGATGGAGGCCAGTCAGAACCTAAATTTCTCCTGGAAATGTATTGAAGATATCTCAGGTGGGAAGGTTGAGGGTTTAAAGGAGAGAGAAGATGGAGAAGTTCCTTAGGAGCTTGCTTGTAGACCATTTCAAGAGTCTTCTGCTCCCCACTGTATTGTTTCCTGTACAACAGAAGACCAGCTAGCATGAATGCAAGAACAGGCCATCCTCCTCTTTCACAATGCATCAGTAGCACGTTCTGTTGACCCTCCAGTGACAACCAGCTTTCACTAGATCGAAGGAAGTGGTGAATCATCTCCAATGGCAGTAAAGGACACCCCTCATATTGCCGAGGATAATCCATAACTGTCATGTCATACTGAGTTAATATGTCAGAAACTTGGCTTCGCCTATCACCTTCTCTGAAGTTGAAAACCATGAAAGAAGCATCAGGAAAGTAGCTCTGCAACTGTGCTACAATGCCATCCAAGTAGACCTTATATTCTTCTTCTTCCAACACTTCCGTGGAGAAGCAACAATCAAACACTGAAAACAAATAATAACCAGAATAAGTTACCACATTCCACCACTAAAAATCATCTCACAAGTTGATATCAAGATATACATATTGATAGGTAGTGAAAAGAGAATATCTCATTGCAAACCAAGCCCTCAACCTAACTCAATTACAGAGTGGTGTAGCACCACCACTCTGTAAACTGGTGTAGAAAGGCATTCCCATATAACAGCTTTTATTCAAATATGTCCTTGTAGACATGGATTTGATAGACAGGTGACAGCATACAGAGTGATTAGATAGATAGAAACAACACGAGAGATGGACCACAAAAAAGAAAGAAGCTCAGGTAGAGAAAACAATAAGTTCACAAAAGAGCAAAGCTACACTCTTTTTTCTAACAATGCCATTATTAAGCTAATGGAAGAAAGCATTGATACAATATATGGATTGAACCGTATCAAGTTGAACCTTCCCAGGACAGACCACAACCTCTTATGTTAAACGAAACTGTAAATATAGGAAAAACATAATAGTACATTGGTCGTCACTATTCAGATATGCAAAAGCAAAACGTCAACCACCTCAAAAAGTAGGCTTCTCCTTCGTTTTTCAAGCTTTGTGCTTGCCATTGGTTCAGCTCCGGTAGGTGGTTTTCACTTATGATATCTTATACATGGTTTCTCTTCCAACTCAAATCCCAAAATAATAATAATAATAATAATAATAATAATTACTGTACATTTCTCTAGCACCACGCATAATTTAGTTGAAGGTCTAGAATCTTCTTTTGTTAAGTAGAAATTTTTGTAAATTCTCACTCTAATAAAGTATTTGATATAGCACCAGGTCCTGCGGCAATCAAACTCATATTCCATAAGAAGCACACAGGCAACGCATAAAGAGCGATGAGTGCGAAGGCGAGAGAGAGCATGTCAGCAGATAAGAGGCTTACATTCCACAACTACTCGGGTCGGAGAGCATAGAAGTAGGGGGCCAAAATAAAATCCAGAAGAAATTAAGTACACGAGACAGTCTGCAGCAGACCTATTGCGTTACGAAGCAGCTAAACCTAAAGGTAAAGAGTTTGTCATGGCATGGCATTATCCCAATTGGCATTCAACGTGGAGAATTGAGCTTGCATAAAGCTAGAAAACAGAGCAATCACGTAACCACGCACATAAACAAATGGCGCGAAGAGTTTGACATTCTGCAATAGCTTAGCATTTGTGGAAGCTGCATAAAAACGAAAAGAAAACACGAAATTGAGAGAACAATCTGTAAGGAGGCGTACCATAGACCCTCTCGGAGATCTCAAGAAGCCGATCCGGCGGCTTCCTGTAAAATAACCTTCTGAACAGCGCCATCGGATGGCGCTGTTTCTTCCTCGATCGGATCCAAACCCGTTGTTGAATAAAACACTAACCAGATCAAAATTGACCGCCGAACCAGAGCAGATCTTAGAATTGGAAGGTCCGATCACAGCCAAAACCTCCGGAATTAACCCCAAAATTCACGAATTCATAGCCAGGCCGAGATTTAGGCAACGGAAAAAAAAAAGAACAAAATCCCTAATACTTTCTGGCAATTAAACCCCAGGCATGGGGGAAAAGTCCAAACCAAAAACAATCAAAAGATAGTCTACGGAAAATGAAAATTCAAAAATTAGAAAAGAGAAAAGAAATCGAAGAAGAGAAGTTGAAGAACGGAAATGGCAATTGAAAGAGTAGGGAAGTGACAGTAGGGCAGAGAGATTGAAGGGGGAGAAACAAAAAGGGTAAAAATAAAAATGGGGAGAAGACAGAGAGAGAGAGAGATGCAATTGGAAAGGACTTAGAATTATGAATTTAGACAGCCTTTGCCTTAATGTCACATGAGAGAGGGAAAATAACAATAACAGAGAGAGAAAGAGGCGTAGTAGACTGGATAAAAGAGCTTCTCTTTCTTAGACAGCAAACCCCCCAACGCCCACTACGACAAATTTTGCTTTTGCCGCTGGCAGACGATCGATCTCTTCCGCCGACGTGGCTCCCACGTGGCATTTCTTTCCCATCATTTTTTCTATTGCAATAAAATGTTTATATTTTTGGAATTGAGAATTATAATATTATTTTTTTAAAATTTACTTTTTCTGTTGTTTTTACAAATAGGAGACTAATTGGTGCATTTAATAATTAGCATATTTTTATTTTTCATTGTTGAGTGGAGATTTTATTAATTTGTCAATTGGCAATATTTTATAGAGTTTTAAAAAATGGTTCAAATATTCCTCCATTTTTTTTAACTAAAAATGTTAACATTATAAGTAAGAAACAAAAATGACGGAGTGTCGGTTTTGGTTTTGTAATAAATATATCTCAAAGTGAACGCGAATTAAATGTGCTAACTGTGATTTTTTTTTTCTTTTTCTTATTATGGAATTCAAAAATAAACTCTGAAAAGGTATATTATTGGATATGCGGAAATCAATTTTATCCATCTTTTATAACTTTTATTACACATATTCCGATGGACGTAATTAAGAACTTGTCTTAAAAACAATTTAAATAACTAATAATTCGTTCTTTTGGGACAAAAATCAAACTTGTAGTAATTTACTACATTAAAAAATATATATATTTAAAATATTGTCCAAAATTAATAATCAAATTTTAACCATATGAATATACTTCAATAATAAATGGCATCCAATAAATTTAAATTCTGGTAGTCCATATTTGTTGTATTAAAAATAATTCTTTAAATTTTAGTTAATTTTTAAATTTTGGCTAATATTTTTTGTTATTTTAAAATTAAAAGGTAGATAAATAAATATGGTTATCCATGACACTTGATAAAAATCGAAGTGATTGTCAAAAAAAAAAATAACTATTAGGTTAATCGCGACATTGGAATTTTTATATTAAACAATTTTTTTGAGTTGAAAATAATAATAACAATGATAACAATTACTTAGTCATTGTTATTTAACAGTTATAAATTACAGCACCTTCGGATGTTGACAAGGTTGGAAAAGTAGATCTAGATTCGAACCCTCGTGTATCCAGTAATAAAAAAAACATTTGTAAATTACATACTTTACAAAGTTGATATTTGAGGAAAAAAAATCATGTTTAATACTTTTAAAGATTTATAATATTTTGTTATCAATAAATATGTATGGAGTAAAAAGTTAATACGTTCCATATAAGCATAATTTGGTCGTCAAAGTAGTTATATACAAGATGAAAGTTTAATCTGTGGTCTCGGGCGAATTCAAAAAATAGAATTAATAACACATTTAAAAAATTTCAACTTAAATTAGATAAAGTAATTAACATAATGTATTGTTTTCTATTTTAATATAAAAGAAATATTCATTATACACCCTAGATTAGCTTAATGAAATTTATGAAATCAGGCATAAAAATGTCAGATCGGTCCATTTAATTTTTCAGTTCAAAGTTAAATGCATTTAAAAAGACTATTAAATTTATATTCTCTTATTGAATTATTTAATGGCATCCACAAATTTAGGTTGGACATCAATTAAAAAAATAATAATAGTAAAAAGGATACAGTTCAATTTATACCGCTAAATTATGTAGGTTGAATCAATTAAATTTCTAATTTTTACGAGTGAATCAATTTACCATCTCTATTATGATTTGTGTTTTAAAATCATTAATAAATAATTATCACACCTACTCTTTTAAATATAATGTTAATAAAATATTACAGGAAAATGTGGGAATCCAATGATCTGTCACCCATTAAATCAAGAGAAAAATAGATAAATAAGAAAATATGAATAATCAACCAATAAACTAACATAAACTAAGAAAAGTCATTATTTAAAGTTATAAACATGTTTAAATTCAATTTTTTTTTTAATTTTTAATAAGCAACCTCCCCGATACAATTTGTAATGCATTCTCCCTGCATGCAATTGATAATAATTTTTTTAAAACTAATTTCCTTCTTATATTTTTCAGTTTTTTTTACAAGTATTTTTAGATTTTCAATCACATTTAAAAAAACAAATATATATTTCTGGAATCTTTTTTTTTTTTTTTACATAATAATAAAAACTTAGGATAGGTTTTTTCTTTTTTATTTTTTGTTTTTTGTTTTAATGAACTTAGACTAAGATTTTCAAAACATGGATTACAAAATACCTAAATTCAACCAGCAAACTTATTTAATAGAAGCAAAAGGTAGACTAAAAGAATTCAATGATGATACATGGTATCACCTCGTTCTAGGGTTGGTTCAAATTGTTCACGTTTAAGCATAGTATTTTGCAAATCGTTGAGAAATACGTCTATAAAAAATTGGTTCTTACATAAATAGTATAAAATGAATGTGTATCTTTGATTATAGGCGCATGAAGTTTGTAATATTACAAAAATAACATAGCTCAAAATAAACTCAATATTAAAAAAAAAATAAAGATGAGGTATTTTTTAACATACAAATTATATTCAATTTATGCTATGTAGTTTTGTTTTTGCTTTTTTTAATTGAGTGATCTACTAAGTGACAAAATGGTCATAGATGTTAATTTATCTAACACATCTATATGTTATTATTAATAAATGAAAAGAATGGAAAAATAAGAAGATGGAAATCAACATATATATTAAGTGTGGGTGTGGCAGCTATAAAATTAATAGCAATTAAATCTATTTTAAGTGGAAAAAAATATTATTACTATGAAAAAGAACTCTCTTCTCAGTAAATAGGTATGGTGGGGAAATTCGAATTCATCACCTTTTGATTAGAGACAAATATTAATTACTGTTGAGCTAAGCTTACGTTGACTTGAAAAAACTAGCAATATTGTCGTAACTGTTATATTTAATAATAATATATTCATGCCTATCTCTAAAAAAAGTGGTGTGAATTATAATCTCCACCTCTAGATTGACTCAGGTTAAATATCATTAAATTTATTGTAAGTTTCTTTTACACTCATATGTTAAGAAATAATAATAATAAATAAAACTTATTTACATGCATATTGGAAGACAAGTTATTCAATCTTAAAAGTTTAAAGTCTTCGTTTTATTAAATTAAATTGCAAATTCAAATTAGAAAAACTACACATAATCAACTAATGAATCTAAAAAAGTTTCCAAAACGAGCATAGCTCAATAATAATTGATATGTACCTCCAATTAAAAAGTTGCGAGTTCTATCATCTACCCAATATATCGTACTAAAAAAATCATAAAAATTTATTTCAAATAAATAATAATAATAAAGAAAAATTGCCTAAATTCAGGCAAGATAAAAAATCCACACAATTCGAATAACCGATTCTTGTATATCTAAAGAAAAATAACAAATACCTATAGAAATGGTATAGAATGTCCGAGACTAATAGAAAAAAAAAACTCGACTAATTTGTCGTTAAATATCTCACGTTGAAAATATAAGAGATATAATAAAGGTACTCATCTTATTGTCAATTGATTTTAAGACAAAATTTTAGAGTCCAAAAACTCAAATAAATATCCGAATTATTTAATAATAATATCATAGATATTGTTATCCATTTTTATTTATCTAATTTTTCAAAGTACTTTCATGATTATATTAAAAAAAATATAGGATTTTATCAATTTATTGTTATCGAGGACCGAGAAATTTTCAATGACATCATTAGTTTTCTTTTAATTTTTCTTATAATAATTTGCTCACATTTAAAAATCTATTTATTTCCAAATCTCGTTTAAAAAAAAAAAGAAATACAGAAAACGAGAATCTAGAGAGAAGGCATTTGGTCCAATAAAAATAAAAGACAGTTTAATTGTTTTAAAAGGATTCACTCAATAACATAAATTAAATATTTGTTACTTTTCATTTTTTCCTATCATAATAGTGTGTCTACTGACATGTGAGTTGGAGTTGGAGTTATGTTATTTTTGTAAAATTCTAAATTTTATTTTATTTTTTGCTATATTTAAAAGTACATACTTATTTTATATTATTTAAATAAATGCCTATAAAACTAAAAAAGAAAAAAAGAACCGGCTCCACGTAGCTTTCTAAATTCTAATTGCTAATAATAATTACCAATTATTGAAGACAAATTAAAATAAACGGTTAGGTTATTTACGTCCATACAGGGCGACACCTTTTACTGCAGTTTACGTAACAAAATGGTGATTTATTTTATTTGTGATTTGATGTCCTTACGTAGTGGGCCCCACCCACCAACAGAGGCTCTAACATGTGATGATGCTTTTTTTGCTTCCACCTGTCGAGCACTTATTGGTGAAAGTAGTGTGACCATCTCGTGGTTCTCCACGTAGGAGATCGACGCTCCAACATGACGGAGAGAGGCCACGTGGCACGTGCATTAATCAATTAATTATTGCGAGTCAGCTGGAGACAAACCGACCCAACTGTTCCGGACGAGCCACCGTGTCCTTTTCTTCGCACGTGCGAAAGGTTATACGGATGCCTCTCCATTGTCTTGCCTTGCCACCATAATTCGTACAAATTACCTTCTTATATTTAGGGCGTGTAATAAGGATGCCTCTCCAATGTCACCATTGTCACTTTCTTCAACTTGCCGCTTATGTGGCGTCCGAGTAGAGAGAATGATATATAAATGAATTGGTACTACATTTGAATTAGATGAATCTTGTGATTATCATGAAAATATGGTTAGTTTTCATTTTCGATGGTTCAATCATAACAACTCTAAAATTAAGTGTGCTTGATTTTGAGCAGTTTTCGGTTGGATGATCTCTTTCTTGATTTACAAGGAAGTATATGATTGGAGACAAAGCATGTTAAACGTAGTTCAGATAAAGCCCATGGTACAAGAGAATGTCGAGACAATTAGGTGTCGAATTCAGATTCTAAATCTTGGGCCGAATCATGGAACGTGTCGCTTACCCACTACACCAACCTATAAATTTATTACTACCCTGCTATTTATATTATATAATATTATAATATTTTTATTTTTTCAAAAAAAAAATTGTCATCTCTTAAAAATACAACATAAATGCACATCTAGTTAAAGAGACGATCATCTTTTGATTTGAAAAAAAAACGTGGTGTTTGATCTTTCGTCGACTATTCATAAATTTGTAGGTCGTCTCTTTAAAAGTAAACCAACTATTTTCAAAGTACTATTCAGTTTCGTAGATAGCATAATTTTGGAACAATTTCAGATGCATCGTCATTTTAATAAGTTGGATATACATGCCCTTAACCCTGTAATGAGTTTGCGACTTTAATCTTCGACTTATTAGGAAAATTTTTTTGATAATCATACGTGCTTGCTTATTTGACGTATTTTTTTAAGCTATCAATTGTTGTAAAATAAGAAAATATATGTTTGTGATTTAATCTGATACAAGTATTAAAGCTATTGCGTGGTTTTGTTTTCCCTTTAATATTATGACATGTAATAATGTAAAATTTGTAATTTTGTGTCGAACAATTTTAAAGGAACCTCTTCACTCCTGGACAATTAATAAACATTAGTTTACATTTTTTCAAAGGAAAAAAAAAAAAGAACTAGTTTTCTCTTTCAAATAATAATAATTATAATAAGTGAACTAGTTTACTCTTTTTATTTAATTTATATTTATATATTTTATTTGTAAAGAAACCTCGACTAAAATTTTTAGAAGTACAAAAAATACCATTTAAAATTTTGTGCTCGACTTAAATCACAGACAAATATAATTGTTACTGATCAAATAAGATTTATTAAACGTTTTTGAAAATAAGATGGTTGTGGAAGGGTATGTGAAGATATACCATTAACAAGATATTGTTATGATTTTTATTTGTTGAATGTTTGTTTTGATTTGTTGCATTTAGTTATTTTGTTAGGATTTGTTGCACATTTAGTTATTTTGTGATTTTCCTCTTATGACTAATGGTCTATATAAACCATTCATCGTTTCACAGTTATCAACAAGAGAGATTTCATACTTTGGAAGCAATTCCTGGCGCCTTCAGATAGGTTGTTGAAGGACAAATGATAGGGATATTTCCCTTCTCGTATAGCCCTTAGAGGACACGCTACTACGCATACTCAACGTAAATTATGCGTAGTCTCGCACCTCGCTATCATTCCAGAACTCGACACGTACCTGGCTCGAATTTCTCCCTCAACCATAGATATTTTTTTTTTCCAAGATATTTGTTATCTTATAGTTCAAATGTAGGGAGTGAAAATTTCAACATGATATTTTAAATGCTTGAATTGTTTATAAATCAAAAATTAAAGAACTCCTTTATTAAAGATATGAATGAAGACTAGGTTAAAAAAAAAGGATAGGAATAAAGAATTTTAGGTATGAAAATGCATGTTTTATTTGAAATCTAAGATTAAAAAAACACTTTACGTACTTCCACTTTTTATTTTAAATAAATGTAAAAGAAAAATTTTATAAATCGAAAAAAAAAACAATTGTTAAGGCATCTCTTATTTCTTTAAAAGTCGAAAGTTCAACATCTCAAGTTATACTTTTATACTAAAATTTTTTAATACTGAGGGGTGAGTATTCAACCTCGATAAAACAAATGACAAAACTATGGTAGGTTTCAAACTAATTACATAAATAGGGTACATAAATCGCAGAGGTGGCCTGCAATTTGACTAAAGTCGCAGTCGTTGGTCGCGATTAATGGCGAAATCGCGGTCATTGACCGCGATTTCACTAAAGTCGCAGCCATTGGCTGCGACTTCTCCCTGACGTGGTTCCACTAGAACCACGGCTTTGCTGACGGGTCTTTTGTTCTTTTTTTTTGTTTTTTTTATTTTGAGTTTGGAAGTCAGCCATTGACTGCGACTTCCTTTTGTTTTTTTCCAGAATTTGGAAGTGCAGCCACTCCGCTTGGATTTTTTTTTTATTTGGAGGTTTCCTTTGTTTGTTTTCCCTCTTTTATTATTTTTTATTATATTGAATTTTGAAGTCAGGCACTTCCTTTGTTCTTCTTTTTTTTTAATATATATTTTTTTAATTTAGAAGTGGCACTTCCCATCAATATCCTTTTGTCCTTTTTATTTATTTATTTATTTTAAATTTTATTTTAAAAAATCACAATTTAAGAAGACTAAATTGTATAATATGAATTTTCTCTATATTCGAAAAATAGATTATGAATTAGCTATAACATGATGGACATCTTATGCAATAATTTAAAACAAAATAATTATAAAACAAACAAAACCCTAATTATCCATACCCCAAATTCATGTAGTTTATACCTTGACTTTTATGTTTTTATTAATTTAATATTTTTTTATCGATTTAATTTATATTAAATTTAAATGTTATTATAGAACATACGAAGATGAAGCACCTAAATGACATTTTAATCATCGAATTGGTTTTGATCTAATTTTAAACTTTCAGACTTTAACATTTTAATCAAAATTTAAAATATAATAACAAAAAAATAAAAAATTTAATCACATCTTAATGAAATTTCGTAATATTAATAAAATAACAATATATAAATTAAAATATAAATAAAATAAAATAAAATAAATAAATAATTGTACGACTTCCAAAAATAAAAAAATAAAAAGGTGAAAGTCGCAACTTCCACCTAATCACTTGCCACGTCAAATACAGTCGTAGACATTGTACGCGAGTTTTGACTTTTATTTTAACTTAACCTATTTTTGTCAATAGTTTTGAAAACCTAACCTATATTTTGATTTTATTTATTTAAATTACATTTATTTTGTAATTATTTTTAAACTAACTTTATTTTTGTAATTTATTTTTAAAACTACGTTATTTTAAAACTTCGTCCAGAAAAAGGATGTGGAATTTTAGGATTTAAGGCGTAAATAAATCGCATTTCATGTCACGTGAAAGGTCGTGTGAACACATCATGCTCATTGTCAAATGTCAGTCGTCCATTAAAAGAAACACTAGCCACGTGCGTCGCACGTGTCGAGCACTGTGGGAAAGGAAGGAGGCGATTTCGACCACGAAATGGAGGAGGTTTCTGCAGCCGGCGTGGCATCAAATGGAAGAAATTAAAAATCGATGGTCAATGACAGAGCGCAAAAGTCAACAGAATGGACGGTGGGATGAGGTATGGGGCGATCAGGTACAGTGGGGACCATGGAATGTGCGTGCCACGTGAGGACCACTGCATCCTCATCATCAGCCTAATGGAGGGGATGATGATGATGATATGGTGGATCATGAGATTAAACGGCGTTTAGAGTTTTCTTTTTGTTATTTTTAAATTTACTTTCAAAAAATAATTTACATTGTGGAGTAGTGGGTAAATTTTCTTTGGTTGTGTCCACCTCAAATCCTCGCTCTCCTGTATTATATTAAAAAAAGATTTACTTTTAAATTAAATTATATTTGAGAAACTTAAACATCCAACTCATGATCACTAAAATAATTTTGTCATTAATAGATGAATGAGCAAGTTTTACAAAATTCCAACCAATGAAAAATTATTTTCTTATCCAAATACAAAAGTGGAAAGTTTTCAAGTACGTGCTATGTCTATTAATCAAATCTATCTAAGTAATGAATCACTATCTTTCATAATACAAATGATTAACATCCAATACTCCAACTACTATTCAATAGTTTGATGGTCATATTCAAACATAATACAATAAATAAAACAAGACACCGAAGGTATATTATTACCATTTTAAAGGTATATGATTCAATATTCCACAACAAAATTATTGAATAAAAGAAAAGACTCCATGCTTCATAATTTTAGTTGTTCATTTAGAAATAACGCACATTTTGTTTGACAAAAATTCACATAAGTTATGGTCATTTATTGTGAAAGGGCCAATGACTCATTCTCTTTTAAGGCTTTGTCTCCTGAGAGAGGATATACTCCTTTATAAAGAGTTGTGACTTTTCAACATTAATTAAATACTTTTCTTTATTACATATGGGTGCTAAATATAAATTCAAAATGTGGGTGGAATAAGGACATTCAACCATCCAAATAAGTCATTATTTTAGGATTAATTTTTGTTTTAAAAAAATATATATGGAGATGAAATTTCGAACTTAAGACACTGTAGTTCGAGATATATATCTTAATCAGTTGAGAGTTCAGATTGACCATTATTTTAGGATATTTAAATTCGTGCAATGGTTGTCTATCAAGTGTCAACCATAGTCTTATTAAAAAAAATTTCATAATCAAAAGAAATTATTGGAAGAGACAACAACAATGTGGCTGGTAATTTTATACGCTCTAATTTATGAAAGACAAATCATAAAGTAACTCAAATCTATATATATATTAAGTATCAGGGGAACATAATTTTGAATAACAAACATATTGTGGCAGCTTCATTAACGGTTCCCCTCCCTAAATGATATTGATAATATTTTGTCTTTCATTTTAAATATTTATATTTCACAATAATTATTTTTCTCTTTTGTGAAAATTTCTCGAGAAATAGTCCTCGTCTTTTGAGGACATACAATTTTATTTCACAGTTTGTTATTAAAGCGTGAGCTTTTTTAATTTATTATATCAAATTTTTTTTGAACGGGGAGATTCGAATCCACAACATTCTAGTTAGATATATGTGTTTTAACTCGAATTATGCTCAAATTGACAAATTTGACTTTATATTTCTATGTAAGACTCAAATTCTCCCGTTCCTTATATCTATAAACTTTAAAAAGAGATACAACCATGTTACCAGAGATAAACTTATTAATTTATATATCACGTGAATTTGACCAAATATAAATATTAGAGAATGGTTCTGGCTTGATTTCCATCCATTTGACACTGCAAACGCCTTGCTAGGATCGCTACTTATTTTACGATCCATTTTTATTTTTCATAACATTAGAAGTTGTGGATTACAGGTCTATCATAAAGTTTAGATGTGATGACAAATTTTTTTTATTTCTTTATTATTATTATTTCAACAAAGCTGAAGATACATTAATTTGTTCTTCAAACAATCACAAGTTGGTTGCCATATTTTAAAATTCTAATTAATATGAGGCAATGCACACATTTATTAAAAATTGTGCAAAACTAACAAATTAGAGAGATGAATTTAGAAGGGATAAAAGGGAGGTCCATTTTTTCTGTGGCTATCACATTTTGGTGGATTGGTTGCTCTGAAATTTGAAGAGACATGGTGGACCCTCCATTTTCATAGCTATGGAAAGCTTAACAAGTTCAGAAAAGAACACAACAAACAGCCCTTTTATGGTCTTTTGCTGCCCATATTTCTTCCTAACATTGTCGGGTTCCAATTTTGTTCATGTCCCAAATTTAAACAATCGGTATTTGAAGCAAAATAAAATTTCATGCGTTTGAAACTAAACGTGGAGAGTGATATGTCTAAACCTTTTTTCTTATTATCAATTTAGTCTCTATAATTTGAAAAGTTCCGATCTGGAAACGATTTAAATTGAAAATACCAAAATATAAAGAAAAAAATTGAAAACAAAATACACAAAACTACAGTTGCATTGATTATGATTTCTTCGTCTTCTCTCTTTCTTTTTTGGGTGCGTTGAAAAAATTGAGAAGTCTCTGACAGATTTCTTTGTTGTTGTCTGTTGGGATGATTCATTGAATAATGGAAGTGAGAGGGGACCGTTATGGCCTCAATGATTACAAATAAAGTGCAAAGAAATGTAAAGGCTGCAATAGATGCCCTTCTACTTCTAGATATCAAACCAAGACAATGGAGAAGAGAAACACCTTTAAAAGAACCACAAACCAGCAATAAAATTAAAAAAAATTGCAGAGTAGTTTAGATAATTCTACAATTATTTAAGTCTTTCAAATTAATTAGATTCATCCATATTTCAAACATGTGACATTGTATGCAATCAAGTCATTGCATTACAAATTATAGAGCTATTACATATGGGAAAACTTGCTACACTTTCAACTCTTCTTTTTGTTGCAAAGAATCTTCATTATGGCAACTTGCAGGGGCGAGGTGGTCCTTTGATTTATATAGCCACATAATTTCTGAAACTGTTCTATAACGACACTGGTTCTCTGACTGGATTACATCTCCATAAACAGCCATTTCAATTATGTAAAGTTCCTTGTCTGCAACAAAATATTCAGTCCAGACACATCATGTAAATATTGGAGAGGAGAGATGATAAAACTAGACAATGGAGAAGATGAAGAATCACTGTTCATAGCCAATGGTTCTGGTCCTGGCTTTGACCCTCTAACTTAATGAATCCTGAACTCTTTAAAATGATTCACTGAAACCCAAGTCACCAAATTGGATATGAGATAATCTCTGTCTTTCTCAGAGAATTCTACCCACAATGCATTTTTGCAGATTTCCAAATGTTTGGCTTTTGCACACACAACCTAATTTCATGAAACAACTAAATTACCCTATATCACTTTCAACATCAAAAAATTCGGAAGAGATTTGATATCCTAGATGGGTAGATTCGAATTCATAGCTTCGAAGATATGAGTTTATAGTTTGTACTTTTGACTTATGGATGTTCTTTTTTGGTGTTTCAATTGACCAAAATACAAGCACTCTTTTGGAGGTGGTGGCGGAGGTGGTACTCCATGCTTTGAAGGAGGTGGAGGTGGTGTTCCTCTCACTAGAGATGGTGAGGGAAATGCCTTATGCACCATTGGTGGAGGTGGGGGTGGTGGAGGTGGAATAGAACCAGCCACCATTACAGTAGAAACGGACGAATAGATTTGCAGCCATGGTGGTGGTTGTCTACTGAATGGAGGATCCATGTCCTCTTCCACAACAGTGTTCTTAACTGCATTAAGCTCAGAGTATATATTTTCATCCAGTTTGTATTTCACATCATCCACAGTAATGTCCTTCACTGAATCAAAATCGGATTTCTTATCATGCTTAAAATTTCCATCGGCAGATGCACAATCTTGGAATGCAGGAGGATCATTGGACCCTTTGGCTTCCTGCCCATCCATTACATTGTTGAAGATCTCTTCAACCTCAATAAACTCTTCAAAAGAAGCAGCTCCTGTTTCATATTCATCTTCATCGTCAAGGGCTGTGGCGAGATTGGGGACAACAGCATCAGCATCCAAAAAGAGTGCCTAACATAAATCCAATCTTGTGTCAGCTTTCACAACTTCACGAAAGCACATTCATAAAAGAAGACCAATAACTTACCTCAACTCTGAAGTCCTTAGAGAACTGGTCCCTTGCATCCCATGCAACATCAACTTCATCACAGCTCAGCATCATAATGTTTGATCTAACAAATGCTGTGTGAAACATAAATCTAAATACCATCTCCTCACCTACTAAATCTTCATCCAAATGGATGCATTCAACAACCACATTCCCTTGCACGCGGCAACGAATGTCAACTTTCACCAGCATACACTCTGCCTGTGGTAACAAACAATTAATAAGAAAACTTAAATGTTGAATAATTTCAGCTTTCAGAATTTGGGTTGCTGAGCCATTACCTGTAAGTAGCTGCGGATATGTTTCTTATTGATTGGAGTCGAAAATAAAAGCTTCAAAGTTCTGTTGGCCGGAGCTGAGGGGTCTTGACCATAGACATGCACAACATGCCTGCATCCTTTTCCCCCATCAAAGAGAGGTATAACTCTAATTATTAAACAATCCAAAACCAGAGGTGTATCAGATGGAGGCCAATCAGAATCCAAATTTCTCCTGGAAATGTATTGAAGATATCTCAGGTGGGAAGGTTGAGGGTTTAAAGGAGACAAAAGATGGAGAAGTTCCTTAGGAGCTTGCTTGTAGACCATTTCAAGAGTCTTCTGCTCCCCACTGTATTGTTTCCTGTACAACAGAAGACCAGCTAGCATGAATGCAAGAACAGGCCAGCCTCCTCTTTCACAGTGCATCAGTACCACATTCTGTTGACCATCCAGTGACAACCAGCTTTCACTTGATCGAAGGAAGATCATCTCCAATGACAATAAAGGACATCCCTCATAATGCCCAGGATAATCCAAAACTGTCATGTCATACTGAGTCAATATATTAGAAATTTGGCTTTGCCTATCACCTTCTCTGAAGTTGAAACCCATGAAAGAAGCATCAGAAAAGTGGTTCTGTAACTGTGCTACAATGCCATCCAAGTAGACCTTATATGCTTCTTCTTCCAACACTTCCGTGGAGAAGCAACAATCAAACACTGAAAACAAATAATAACCAGAATAAGTTACCAAATGACACCACTAAAAATCATCTCACAAGTTGATATCAAGATATCCATATTGATAGGTAGCAAAAAGAGAGAATCTGTTAAACCTGACTCGATTACAGAGTGGTGTGGTACCACCACTGTAAACTGGTGCAGAGAGGCATTCTACTGAAGATTTTGAGGTTGGAGGCGAAAATTTAAAGGGATTGAATAAAAAATTTGGCCGGAAATGGAGAATTTCATCGAAAAAAAGAAGCCCACCATCAGCCTTTCGCTCTTCGCCGCCTTGTTTTCTGTCCAGATAAAACGAGATCCCATCGCGATTTTGAGAATGGCATGGTTGGATTAGGCATAGTCCATGGAGCTTTTGTATCTTGGAGAGCAGTTTCTCCCAGGTGCTGCTCGATTCCCATCGTTTCTTCTGCTAAACCAGCGGCGGATTTCAGAGGCGGGTTTAACCTAGAGAAAGATCCTGAGGTCATCGATCAACCGTCGTCCTGAGAACCCCCAGTCTAAAACGAAGGGGAAGCTCCCCCGTCGTTAGATCTGAGGGAGACGGCGGCGCCGGCGGAGGTCAACGAGGAAAAAAGAAGAAAGGAAGAGGACCACACCTCCAATTACCAAAAAAGTAAAAAATATTATATATAATTGCCAAATCAGCAAGTCCAATCATACAGTCTCTGCCACATCATTTTTTCCTCTTAAACCGCGTGTAACCAACCATTTGGCGCCAAGAGTTTAGATTCTACGATAATTTGGCATTTGCATCGCAGAAGCTATCGTTAAATATTACATATATGAATTGAATTATTCAATTCATAAGTTTGGTTTATTCATCCTTATAAGAGTGAGACATATGTCTTCGAATTCCTACATTATTGTTTTCTCCTCATTTATTATGACATCGACAAAAACGAAAATAGAAAGAAATAGAGAGAACAATATGCAACAAAGCATACCATAAACTCTATCGGTGATCTCAATAAGCCGATCCGACGGTGGCAGCACCTTGTAAAAGATTCTTCTCAAAGCCGCCATCGGATGCCTCTGTTTCTTTCTCCAAATCCGATCAAAATTGACCGTGGAACCAGAGGATTCACAGCCAAAACCTTCGGAATTAACCCAAAATTCACCAATTCATAGTCCTAGATTTAGATAGCAAACATAAAAAGAGAATAATAAATCGAAGTAGAGAAGTTGAAGAATGGAAATGTGAATTGAAAGAGTAGAGAAGTGATAGTTGGGCAGAGAGATTGAAATTATTTATTGCCAAAAATATCTCATCTTTTTTTTTTAAATATATTTTATAATGGTGCCAATCTTCTTAGTAAATATGAAATTACGTTTTAACCTTTTTCATCAATTGTTATGTAAATGTCAACGTTGATATATTCAAAATAATTTCCAATAAGCTGTTAATTATTGTCCATTTAATTTTTCATTGAATAAAAAACTATCAATTGCAAAATTCAATGAATGGAATCATGTCTCAGCTCATGTTGATATGTCATAGACATTCTAATTCAATAAATGAAAGTATTATACAGATAAATATCATTAAATTAATTTTTTTTCTCCAGCGCAAGTGGCAGATCCGTCCTTTTAATAAAGTTATTTTTGCTTAAAAAGGAATTTATAATTAAAAAAAAGTGAAAGTTGGGATTAGAACAATATATATATTCTTTACATAATTGAGTTGAATTATGTTTAGGTTGACTCAAATTAAATATCATTAAATTAATTTTAAGTTCCTATTTATCTTATATATATATATATGTTTTAGGTGAAATTCAAATTATCTTAAAATTGTATGAAAAGTAGGTGGACATATATTAAAAACCATGAAAAGTGAATAATTTAACATTTATAGTAATCGGCATGAGGTTAGCTTACTGGTAATTGACACATTTCTAACTAATAGATCATGAGTTTGAATCTCTCTACCCCCACTTGTTGTGTTAAAAAAAAATTACAACAAACATGATAATATTTTAGAACTTGGTTGTTTAAATTACATGACAACTCTTTTGAGAAAATAAATCTAATTTCTTTTATAAAAAATTACATTGAATATACAAATCTATATAACATACCACGATAATGCACGTTAGTTTGAGATTAAAAATTATATCAACATGAATTTAGTTCTACAATAATTGACATTTATCTCCGACTAAGATATCATCAGTTTGAATCCAATAACTAAATAAAATTAAAAATCACTCCATTAAAAAAAAAACTCTATTCCTCATCGCTAGGAGCAGGGATTTTTTTTTAATATTATAGAAATGGTCGTCTTTTGTCCACTGTCCAGTTAAGCCCTGCAATTTTTTTCTTTTTATTATTATTTTCTAAATCATAGAAGTCGTCTCTCCATAGTCCATATAATGGGAAAGAATCGGTCTAAAAAGAAGAAGAAGATAGTTGGTTTTTTTTAAGGTTTTCCTTTTCTTCTTTTGTATTAAATTATAAATTTGTCCAATTTTTTAATACAACATACGAGTGTGGAAATTCAAACTCGATCTTTCAATTAAATATAAGTATTTTAACGTTCCGTTTGGCATTAAAATTTTGAAATGATTCTAAGATTTTAAATTATGAAAATGATTTCAAATACTTACTTTTGTTTAGAATCCAACAAATTTTAATAGATTTTAAATCAATAAAAAATAAATTTTGTTGTTTAGATAATGGTAGATAATAGAAAGAAATAACTTATTTAATCCAATAAAAAATAAATTTTATTATTTAGATAATGGTAGATAATAGAAAGAAATAATTTATTTTACTATTATGTCCTTGTAATTATATATCATTTTTAAAAACAAAATCCTAACAACTCTACTTACTTTCCTTTTGTGCGAATCCTCATTTTCCCGTCATATCTCGTCCCTCTTCTTTCTTCATCTCCCTTTTTATTTATCCACTTTTATATTTTCTTTATTCCTTTTATTTTATTTTATTTTTTATCTCATATCGTCCCCATTCAGCTTTCTATATTTTTCTCTCTTTTTTTATACTTTATTCTCTATTTTCTTTCACTCTCTCTTTTACCTCATCCTCTATTTTCTTTCTTTTCTTTTTATTTCACTCCAATTATCCATTTTCTTTCCCTTTTTTTTTCTCATCTCATTCTTGGCATGTTGGTACCTATTCTGGCACCACCTCCATCTCTAACTAATACTATGACATAGAGTTTTTTTTTCTTACGTTGATTTCTTCAATTTAACTGATTGTAAGCATAAAATTGTAATGTATTTAGCTGAGACAAACGAGATTTCAAATCAAATTGGATTTCAAATTCTTTTTTTTTTTTGTTTCAAAATCCTGCTCAACACGAGAAATGATTTTAAAATTTATTATGATTTGAAAATCATCATAAATTTAGACTTCCAAACCAGGGTAAGAGCTATGCTTAGATTCAGGAGGCAGACAATTGATGTTATAGATTTAGAGTGAAGTGCCAAAAAAATAACAAATTAATAAAATACTGATAAAAACTTAAAAGGTTATAAAATTAAAAATAAAAACAAACAAATTGTATGGAAGAGACGATTTCAATTAAAAAAAAATTGTTAGTTTAGCTCAACTAGTTAAGATATCCATCTCTAATAGAGATGATAAGTTTGGACCTCTCATATTGTTATATTAAAAGAAAAAGACAATTTCTTCCGAGATTCCATCATATTATATAATGCAGTACCGGTAAAATAGACATTTAAAAATTTGAAGGGAAGATATCAAAACAGAATTTTCAAGATAAACTTTTACATTGTGGGAATATAGTCCTTATCTTTTAGGGACAAACAAATTTATTTCACGGTTTGTTATTAAACACGTGAGTTTTAATATCAATTACCGAAGTTTAGTTGACATTATGTTTGATTATAAGTTCGTCAGACCAATTAAAAAGTCCAATTGAATTTATGTTTCTATGTAAAATATCTCTAAAATTTTAGAATATATACAATCATGTTCAAACAGATAAACTTGTAAATTTATATATGACATGAATTTGATTAAAAAAACATACATGTATTAGAGAACAGGCTGGCTTGATTTGCAAAGAAAAAAACGTCTTTAAAATTTTATTTTTAGTTTCTGCTAAAAGACTTCACTTCATGAAGTTGGTTGCCATTTTTTAAATTTCTAATTTCTTTTGACAGATTTTAAATTCTAATTAATATGAGGCAATGTACACATTTATTAAAAAATTTGATGGATTTGGATGGCTTCCTTTTCATTTGAGCGATGGTGTCAGGGTGGACCCTCCATTTTCACAGCTCTGGAAAGCTTAACAAGTTCACAAAGGAACAGAACAAGCAGCCCTTTTCTGGTTTTTTGCTGCCCATATCTCTTCCAATCAACTTGGGTTCCAATTTTATTCATGTCCCGACTCTGAATTTCTAAAAATGAGTAGAATTAGATAAGTTAACCATCAACCAATTTCAACTCCTTCATCAACGATGAGGAACTAAATTGCCAATGACAAAATATAGGGAACTAAATCGAAATTCTAAAAAAACCAAGGAATAAATTGAAACATACAAAAAACTAAAACATATATTTAGCCATTAAACTATATTTGCATTTGGTTATGATTTCTTCTCTGACATTATTAGAGCAAAAAAAGAAAAGGCTGCAATAGATGGTCTTCTACTTCTAGATATCAAACCAAGACAATGGAGAAGAGAAACACCTTTTCAGAACCACAAACCAGCAATAAAAAGAAAAAAATAGTAATAATAATAATTGCGGAGTAGCTTAGATAATACTACAATTATTTAAATCCTAATTTAGTCTTTCAAATTAATTACATTCATCCATATTTCAAATACGTGACATTGTATGCAATCAAGTCATTGTATTATAAATTACAGATCTATGACATATGGGAAAACTTGCTACAATTTCAACTCTTCTTTTTGTTATAAAGAATCTTCACTAGATGGCAGCTTGCAGGGGGCCAGGCGGTCCTTTGATTTATACTGTCCCAGCATTTCTGAAACTGTTCTACAACGACACTGGTTCCCTGGCCGGATTACGTCTCCATAAACAGCCATTTCAATTATGTCAAGTTCCTTGTCTGCAACAAAATATGCAGTCCAGACACATCATGTAAAGATGGGAGAGAAGAGATGATAAAACTCGACAATGGAGAAGATGAAGAATCACAGTTCATAGATAATGGTTCTAGTCCTGGCTTTGACCTCTAACCCAATGAATCCTAAAATCTTTAAAATGATTCACTGAAACCCAATTCACCAAATTGTATATAAGATAATCTATGTCTTCCTCACAGAATTCTACCCAAAATGCATTTTTACAGGTTTTGGTATTGATCACGATCCACAACTGAGATGTCCAAATGTTTGGCTTTCGCACACAACAACAAATTCACCATACATAAGAGATTTGATATTCTAGATGAGTAGATTTGAATTCATAACCTTGAAAATATGTTATGAGTTTATAGTTTCTACTTTTGGCCCATGGAGGTTCTTTCTTGGTGTTTCAATTGACCAAAATACAAGCACTCTTTTGTTTGAACCATTACCTACTACCAGCAATGACAGCTAATATGGAACAGGGACCAGCAAACACTGTTTCAAAAACAATTGAAACTTCACTTTCTAGCACTTTCCTGAAAATATAATGATGTTCCGCACCACTCCCCCCCCCCCCCCCCCCCCCCCCCCCCCCCCCCCCCCAAAATGTCACTAAGTACACTCAAAAGATGAACAAAATAGAATATCCAATCAATTAGCTCGTGAAGAGCTGGATTTGTACAAAATTGAGCTAAAGACCATAAGATAGCGGAAAAGCTGATGAAATTATATTGTTCTATACATGGAGCAGATGGGAGAAAATGAAATCGATGCTATATTCTACTGGGAAAAATTGGAAGAACAAAAGGACAGACAAGCGAACTAAACAGGCACTCGAGATGTTACGAGTAAACAGAAGAGCATGAATTGTAATATACAAAGAATTAGGGCAGAAGCAGAATGAAGTTATACCGGTAAACCTGACATCACAGGAGTAGCCTTTCAACTGAGATGCATCGACATCATCTTTATCCGATTTGAATCTGTTAACCCTCGTTTGAAGAATCTGGCAATTCTCTGCCGTTGACTCGCCGCCTGCCCACAATTGCTGATCAGATCTCAAATTCAACATAGCAAAACCTAAACTATAAATTTACAGACATCCCTAACAAAAACGCAACAGCAGCAGCGAAATATCTCGAATAAGTTACCTTTGGAGAAGGGGACAATGTGATCGTACTCGAAGCAGAGGCAGCCCTGGCAGTTGCAGAAGCGCTTGCAGACGACGTTACCCGCGGCGTCCTTACGCCATCGGTCGGGGTGCCGACCGGGGACAATGTCGGCCTTGGCCCAACAAATGGCTTTCGCTTTGGTGTCGAAAAATCTCGGCCGTTCGTCCCCATTGCCGGAGCCACTGTGTCTATGTCCGCCGCGCGAACGCGTTGGCGACGGCGATCTGGAAGTAGTTTCCATAGGAACCCCCACGTCGTCCGGCGGATCGGACTTCCAGAAGAAGTCGAAGAGGGAAAAATTGTGGCTTCTTCGGTCCCCAACTCCGGCCAGCCCACTAGAATAACTCTAAATGGGTTGGGCCGGAAAGTTGCCGGACCACAACCGGGCCTGATGAGACGGAATGCACATCGGTTCGGTCTTTCAATTCTGCCCCAAGTGAAATGCAAAGGTAATTTGTTCGATTGGTGTAGCGCCGATGGTCTGCCTCTGCCGCGAGAGCCAACTGTGAATGGGAAATGCAAGCCAAGACTGGAGAATGGGGAAGGCAGGGACTAAAATCTTTTAACTACTCCTACTTTTCGTTTACTTTAATCCTTAAACGTTCATTTTATGTTTGATGTTCATTTTAGTCTCCGTGCTTTTGAAAATCCTAAATGTTCTACTCTCTGCCAGTCTCCATTAAAAAAATTCCACTTCATGATTCTCTACGCTATAGTTGGGGTACTCCTCCCTTCATAACCATTGTCAATTATTCTGGTGCGTCAGCATCCTTTCCATTTCTACCTCTTCAAATTTCTTCATCAATTGTCGAATCAACAGCTTCAATTAGTTTCCTCAGGTCGACTTCTGTTCCATCAAAATGCTTTTTGTGGTAGGCGAACGACTATAAAATGATGATCTCATTAGACCATTAGTGAAAGGACCGACGATGATCCTATCCTAAAGGAGAAGGAGGAGTAGGGTAGGAGAAGTCAGTCTTCTTTGAAGATCGAGGAATAAATTGAACAATGATAACGTGTTGCGACAACGCTGTCCTTGCACATCAACGCCATGTCGGGTAGAAATATCACATGTGGGTGAAGGAGACGTATTTTTTTTCTTTTGTGCGGGCAACACACACTACAATCAAATGACCAGTTCTCTAAAAAATAGAATAAGGGATCTAATTTTATCAAAATAATAATAAAAAAAACACACAAAAAAGAAAGGATGAGTGATAAGGATCAAGGAAGCCTCTTTAGAAAAAAAGAAAAAGAGAAGATAAAAAAGAAAAGAAAAGAAATAACGGAAGAAAGAAAAAAGGAAAGCAACAGCGACTGCGAAGTCGGTTTAGAGGTTCCTCCCATTATCGTGGGGTACCACCGCGACTTTGGCGGGGTTGTGTTGAGGAACGATGGAAGGCGCAACAGAGAATCTCCGAGGTATGAGTCCTTCTCGAATGTCGAAAATTGTCCGCTTGGAATCACCTCCCCTGTTATAAGAGGATTGTATGAGATGTTGAACTTGTTAAGCTCATTCAAGTTGGTCAAACTTCTAGGGAAGATGCCTGAGAAGTTGTTGTATGATAAATCTAGATTCTGCAGACACCTGATGTTTCCAATCTCGGTCGGGATCTCGCCCGAAAAACTGTTCTCTGATACATTTAGAACAACCAGTGGCAGATTACCCAACTCTGGAGGGAGTTTCCCACTGAAGTTGTTACAACTTAAATGCAACATACTGAAGTTCTTCAATTTCCCAATCTCATTTGGTATCTCACCATTGAACTGATTCCCACTTAGTTGAACATAACCAGAGATTTGCAAAGTCCCAACTTTGCTACAAAATGGGAAAAGTCCATACCCTTTCAATAGCCTATCCCAAGTGCTTCTACAACTCTTCCTTGTGAGAATTGTGTAGACAAAGCTGAAAGGAGGGTAGTTTGCTGGGATCCATCTCTTCATTGCCAAGCACTCCCCCGACCCGGCGATGAACTTTTTGATTCGTCGATTCGCTTCGAACGTGGCCATGGCGTTTCTTCCGATGCTCATTAGCTCAGACGGGATCGGCCCGGATAGCTGATTGTTGGCAAGATTAAGCCACAGCAAGCTAGAACAGTTCCCCAACTCTTTAGGAATTTCACCTGTTAAAGAGTTGTTTGCCAGCATTAGCCACAAGAGTGAAGTCAAGTTCCCAAAACTGCTTGGGATTGACCCATTTAAGGTGTTGAACGAGAGATCAAGTGCTTGAAGATTTGGCAAATTCCCGTATTCTGAAGGAATGCTTCCATGGAACTGATTATAGGCAAGAATTAAGAACTCTAAGCTCTTCATTTCAGAGATTTCTACAGGCAATGAGCCTGAAAAGTTGTTGTAACTCAAGTCCAAACGAGCAAGTCTCGGCAGTTTAAGAATCCCAGAAGAATAAATCCCTCCAGTGTAGGAATTCCCGTGAAGACCAAGAAATTTCACCTGTGTAAATTTCCCAAAAATTTCTTGAATCTCTCCTCGGAAACCGTTCATGCTCAAATCAAGAAAGGCCAAATTGCTCAAATCCAAAAGGGATTCAGGGATTCCCCGAGAAAAATTGTTCTTCCCCAGATACAAATTTTGCAGACTCGAAATCCTTCCAATTTCCGGCGGAATTTTCCCGGAAAATTTGTTCCTCCACAGATTCAAAGAAGACAAATTCCCACAATTAGAAACCTCCCCCGGAACTTCGCCGTCCAATTCATTGTCCGACAAGTCCAACACCTCCAAATTACAAACCCCTGAAAATATCACCGGCGAGACCGCGCCGTAAAATTGATTCTCCGACGCCGAAAACACCCGAGTCCTCGCCAACCCAGACCACAACCCGCCGCTAAATCCGTTGGAGCTCAAATCCACATACTGCAAATTCCGGCACTCGTCGAAACAGTCATCCGGCCGGCCAGTAAAATTATTACCAGAAACATTAAAGAACACCAAATTCCTGCAAATTCCCGGAAAGTTCAATGTTATTTCTCCCCAAATCCGGTTGACCGACAGGTCCAAAGTCTCGATATTGACCAACCCATACAAATTCAACCTGTCGTCGAGGATGTTGTGGGAAAGATTCAGCCGCCGAAGATTTCTGCAGTTGTTCAAGTCGCCGGTAATTTGGCCGGAGATAGTGTTCCTGGAGAGGTCTAGGTGGGTCAGCTCCGACAAGGCAGAGAAATTGTGGAAAATCTTGCCGGAGATGTCTTCATTCGAGAGGTCAATTCCGGTGATTCGGGAATTTATTAGATTGCAGGATACACCCGACCAAGAACAGGGGGAGCTCTGTAAATTCCAGGACGAATATTTTCCTCGTTTAACGGGATTGTGTTCTTCCAGAAAAGATTTCAACTGTAATAAAACTTCTGTGTCACTCTGCAATTCTTGTCCCTCAACAACTGTACCTAAAGAAAAAGTTTAAAATTTTAGATACCCAGTTGAAGAAAATCTCAAGAGGTGAGGAAGAAACCGACTTTTACCTGTGATTAAGGTGAACAAAATAATCAACAGAATAGGCCATGAGCGATCACGGTCAGCATCTTTGTCCTTCATACTTATATTATGAGTTTTTCCGAATAAGTTAAGAATATTTTAAAATTAAGCCATGAAAACAGCGGGAACTTTTTTGGGGCTAAAAATGAAGGAAATGGGATGAAGAGTTTTGAACTGGTCGAGCGTAAACGAAAAGAAGGAGAAATGGCTGAGAAATTTAATAAAAAATTGTTTGTGGAATGAAAAATACTTTCCCATATGCTTGCTGGTATTGATCAAGATCCATACCCGAGTCCGTCCAAATGTTCCGCTTCCACACGCAACTAATTTCTTCACCCTATATCGTTTCATGTCAAAAAATTCATGAGATTTGATATTCTAGATAGTGACCAAAATACAAGCACTCTTTTGCTTGAATCATAAACAGATGATTGAAACTTCATTTCCTAGCATTTTCCGGAGAAAATTTAACGAAGTTTCCGGACCACTCCCCCCCCAAAATGTCACCAAGTACCCTCAAAAGATGAAAATATCATAGCTAATCAATGGACTAGTCAAACAACTGAATTTGTACTTTCTAGAAATTACAAAATTTGAGCAAGACCCTAAGATAGTATTAGAAATGTAATATGAATAAATTGTATTACTTCTCATTAACTTACAAAAGAGTACAGATCACTATATATATGTACAAATTTCACTCCAATAATGACCAAGAGATTTAACTGACTAACCAACTAATTAACTAATCATATTAGTTAGTACAGTAACCATGTATTGTAATAGATAGCGTAAAAGCTGATGAGATTATACAGTTCTATATGTGGAGCAGATGGGAGAAAAGGAAATCGATGCTATATTCTACAGGGAGAAATCGGAAGAACAAAAGGACAGAAAGGTGAACTAAACCATGAAGTGTAATATACAAAGAACTAGGGCAGGAACAGAATGAATCGACATTATCTTTATCCGATTTGAATCTGTTAACCCTCGTTTGAAGAATCTGGCAATTATCTGCCGTTGATTCGCCGCCTGCGACACAATTGCCGATCAGATTTCTAGTTCAACACAGCCAAAGCTAAACTATAAATTTACAGACATCACAACGAAGACGCAACAGCAGCAGCGAAATTTCTCAAATCAAGATCAGAAACCATTAATCGAGTAGAAGCGGAAGAGAAGGAAATAAAATTACCTTTGGAGAAAGGGACAATGTGATCGTCTAAGCAGAGGAAGCTTGCAGACGACATTACCGGCGGCGACCGGTCGCAGTGTCGGCCTTTGCCCAACAAATACAAATGGCTTTCGCTTTGGTGTCGAAAAATCTCGGCCGTTCGTCCTCATTGCCGGCGCCACCGTGTCTATGTCCGCCACGCGAACTAGAAGAAGTTTAGAGAATCTTCACGTCGTCCGGCGGATCGGATCGGACTTCCAGGGGACGGAGGAGGGAAAAAATGAAGACGCGCGCTGATTCCTTGGTTGTTAAATTGTCCAATAACGTAGTTGCTAAGATCCTTCGATTAAAAAAAAAAACGCAGATTGTTACGATTATAGTTGATTATTATCTAGGTTAATTATCAATATATGTCAATCAGTAATTATTTATAAAATAAAAGATACTGATTTTTTAAAAGGAAAATAATACTAAACGCCATAAAATAAATATATATTCATGTATTTGAAATTACATGACTGGTTTTTTAAATTTTCAAATATAACAAAAATTTTCAATAGTATATCAGATATTCGTATAAGTAACATATTAAATATATATTACATGCATGTTACATAGACATTCATATTAGTAGTATCATAAGTATATTACATACGTATTACAAGTATATCAGACACGTAGATCAGTAGTATACTAGATGTATCATTTATATATATCAGTAGCCAAATATATTACATATGTATAAATATATTACATATGTATATAATTTAAGTAAAGTTGTCGTTTTAAAATTGGACTTCCGTTTTTGTATATAAAAAAAGTGCTATATCCCTTATGGGTGGCTCATTGCTTCAAATAAGCTAGAGTTAATTAAGAAGGAATTAGTTCGAACCTTATGATAGCTACCTATTTTAGGAATTAGTAATTTCTATGTGTTTTTTTACACTAAATGTTATAGGGTCCTGTGTGATTAGTCGAGGTGTGGGTAAGCAATATTTCAAAAAACTTGTTATTATTTTGTTAATTTTACTAAATGTTTTTACATATTTGTAACTATACCTTAAAAAGTTCGATTTTCCGCCCTAACACGTTGTAGTAGCAAAAATGAGTTAAACACATATTATCGGATAAAGGGAAGAAAAAAAGAGACTATTTTCCTTTTATTTTATACTGAAAAGTATGTCTAAGACTATATGGGTCCAAATAAATTGGGAAATTTGGATGAGTAGGCATTTTAAGAATAGGATATTGATTTCTAATCATGGATTTTCTAGACATTTTTAATACCAAATTACTTTTCTACCCCTCTCCTCTCTCTTACTCCCTCTCTCCTCCTTCCCCTCCTCTCTCTTACTCCTTCTCTCTCCTCAATTTCCCTCTTTCCCGAAAATTTTCTTTTCTCTTCCACTTTTTCATCTTCTCCCCTCCCTCTCTTTTATGATTTTTTATCCTTATTTCTCTTCTCTCTTCCATTTATTCTTTACCCTAATTTTATGCTATTCTTCATCTCTCCTTCTCCCTCTTGATTTTTTTAATTTCTTCAACTTCCTCTTTGTGACTCCATTATTGGACCTCAAAATTAAAACAAGACAAAGAAAAACCTCTCGCTCTCGATCTCGTGCTCTCTCGCTCTTGATCTCACTCTCTCGCTCTCGGTCGGCTTGTCCGCACTGGAATCCGACAATGGTACTGATGGCGGCAAGGTTCTGCAACAGTCGATCTTGGTGGAGCGTGTGATGAAGGCTAGATGAAGGACATGAATCACGATGGGTAGATGGGGTGGAGAATATGGAAGGATAAAGAGAAAAGGGCGTGGGTAGAAGAAGAAGAAAGAGAAAAAAGAGAGAGAGAGGAGGGGGCTGCAGGTAGAAGAGAATAAAGTTTTCGTGAAAGAGAAATAATAATGAGAGAAGAGAGAAAAGTGAAAAGTAGGAGAGAGGAGGGAAAGGAAGAGAGAAGAAGTAGGAGAGAGGGGAGGGATAGTAAAGTAATTTGGAAAGAAAAAAAGGCGAGTGACTAAAAATCAATACTCCAACCAGTACTTTCATTCCAATTTCCCCAGATAATAAATTAGAGTGCATAAAGCTGAAATTTGTCATTACGAAAACACCAAGAAGAAAGAACATAGAAACGCGAAGGGCGCTCTGTAATTTCGTCCGCCAATTACTTCCTAACATCTTCATGCTCTTCGTTTCTGACGATCACCACCGCTTTGGGACCTCCGAGTCCGAAACGGAGATTACTATTTTCTCCGAGAACAAGATGCACACTCCTACCAAATCTACCATCGTTCTTCCTTCTGCCTTGTATTTTCTTCTCAACTTCCTCTCTTTCGCATTTTGCCTTCCCAAACTTCCAGGTACTTATATTCCCTTCCATTCATCCTTGTAATTGATTCAAATGTTTGGAAATCAGGATATATGTAATCTTTCATCTCCGTCGTTGAAAGTCTGACCTATAATTTTCTTGCCAAATCTTCGGTTGTTTCTACCTGCTGTTTACTGTTTAACGTTCTTCCATTGTTTTGATGTTTTTCTGTAAATTATTCTCCTAAAACCTCGGCGTTGAATTGATATTCATCAGGTAAGTTCTGGAAATGGAGAAAAAGGGTGAGATTGATACGAAGCCTATTGATTCTGTACAAGCCGGTATCTCTCTGTTTGGTGCGATAGGTGATCAGAAAAAACACAAGCACACAGCCAGTAATGTAAGATTTTCTCTGGTTTGTTCCTTGATCGATGATATGTTTTTTCTTATGGTTATGATAGTAGGTCTTTTTTGCACAAGGTTGTTCTTGAAGGGGGAAAATTGTCCTTAAAAAGTGGTTGGTTGCAAAATAATTTTGAATTCAGCAATCTCATAGAAAGACGATTTTACACACTGTTTCGTAAGAGGTGGTTTTGACTATAAAATAAGAACAATATTTGTTTACACGCCAGTGGAAGTTTACCTACTAATTTTTTTATATGGTTTATTTATATTGATATGGGTAATTTGTACTATTTCAAGCTCCTACTAATTCTTTTTTTCATGTGGTTACTTATGTTGATCTGATTTATTTGTCTATTTTTATAACAATTAATTGTTGGTCTGTCTGTAAGCAAGTATGCTTCACTAAAATAATCTCTGGGCACTAAGTAATCATTTATCATCTTAATTTTGTAAAACAATACTTCTACAACTGCATTATTATTATTATTATTATTATTTTATTTATCGTAGGGGTATGAGAAGGAAAGAGAGCTTGAAGAGGTAGTAAGGGATCTGGCCAGTTACAAGGTTCAACTTGAAGCAAAGGATGCGGCTTACATGCAGGCCCGTCTAAAGCTGGAACAACAACAGAAAGCCATTGACGAACTTTCTGAGTTGCTGAACATTGCAGAAACTGATAGAGATAAATACATCAAAGAATGCAGTGAGGCTAGAGTGCAGTTGAATGAACTTGAACATAAGTTGAATGAAATGACTGATCAATCCTTGGAGACCAGAAAAGTTCGAGAGCAGCTTCAGGTTGCTATGTGTGAGTTGAAGATCAGACAAGAGGAGCTTCTTGGCATTGAAACAGAACTTGCTGCTTCTAGGGAATCAGAGCTCAAGGGAATTGTAAAAATAGAGTTACTGGAAAATAATGCCCACTTGGAAAAGGAAAAGACTGTAGATCTCATAAGACACATCTCAGAACTGAATGAAGCAATTCGTAGGTCAAATTTTGCTGTTGATGAAGCAAAAAAAGAGATGTCTGCTGCATTATCTTCGAAAGATGCTGACCTCGAGCTGGCTAGGGAAAAAGTTGTTGAGGTGCAAAATCAATTAGAAGAAATGAGCAAACAAACAGAATTAGTACGTGATTTAGAGAGCCAGTTACAAGCAAAGGCACTATATATTGACATGATTGAGTCGGCATTAAAGCAAACCAATGAACAGATAAAAGCAGATCTTGAAGTTATGGACAGGGAATCTTCTGATCAAGCTCTTTATATTGAGTCACTAAAGCTGGAGAGGAATCAATTGAAAGAAGAAGTAAAGAATGCAAATGAAGAAATTGAAAAATTCAAGGACAGGGTAGAAACACTTAAACATCAGTTAGAGAAGATGAAACTTGAAATGGATGAGATGAAAGAAAGAGGAATTGGTGCCGAGGTTGAAATTGCATTGCTGAAATCTGAACTTCATGAAGGAAGGTCAAAAATTGCAGCAGCAGAGGCTGCTGAAGCAAGAGCCGAGAGCGTTAAATCCGGCCTTTATCTTGCTGTTCAGGACTTGGCTGCAGAAGCAGCCGAAGTCAAGAAGGAGAACATAAAGCTAAAACAAGGACCATTTTGGGCCTATGAAGAAAATGAGAACCCCATTCTTGACAAAACCTCACCAGGCATTGAAGAAGATCTGAATGCTGAAGCCAGTGACAGAAGGGATGAGACTGCCACCATAACAATTACTCTGGAGGAATATCAATCATTGATTACAAATGTTGATCCAACCCCTGAACTCTCAGCAGACAACTCTTCCCATCTGGCCAGTCCTCAGTACACAGATGAATTGGAAAAGTTGAAGAAGGAACTAGAAGCAGCAATGATAAGAATTGGGGAGTTCCGGTCGCGAGCCGAACAGGCTACCACTAGAGCTGAGATGGCTGAGAAAGCTAAAGAAGCCGTTGAAGACCAGCTGAGGAAATGGCGAGAGCATAAACAAAGAAGAAAGGCTGCTGTTGCTGCCATGAAGGAAGTATCTGCACCTAAATTTAAACCTCCCATGTATGAAGGCAGCTCCACAGTCTATCAACCTTTAGGTAAGGTTCTTAACTTGAAACTATAGTTTCTTACTGTGGCTTAGTATTATAGATAACGAAATCAATATTTGGAAAGGCCAAGACTTCTGTCCAATACAACAACAGTATTCCAGTAATATGATACATTTGATAAGCTTAGATCATCAAGTTCATACACTCTGTGGAATGTGGATCATGGGCTTGGCCAGTTTCGGCCCATTGGTCAGAATGATAGATGAACAGGCCCATGTTAAAATAAAGGCTTTGTTGATTAGAGAATTTGCTTTCTAGAAAGGTCCCACGCCCCATCACCAACGACTGTTAATAGTGTTTGGCATCTATCACTTTGCTTTATCGGTTTGAATCTTGAGGCCCCCCTTTCCCTTCCCCTTCCCCTTCCCCTTCCCATGGCTTTACAATTTCAACATCACTGTTTCTGTATTGACTAAGTTGTGTTGCCTTTACCACTTCCCCATCCTTCCACAACAAAACAATCAAATCTACTTTTTGTTATTATCTTGAGAATGAAGAAAGTTTTTGCCTTGTTGAAGCTGCTTTAATTTATGTTCCAATGTAACTACATCTTCTTTCTGGATGGAATAACAAAGAAGTTTACAAATCACCGTGAGAATTTTGATTTTCTTTGTTTAGATTCGGTTTGTTTCGTTTAATGTCTAATCAGAAAAAGAAAAAGTTAGATTTTCGCGTGTACCAAAAGCCAATTTGAGCATAGTTCAACTAGTTAATGTTCCAATAACTCTAAGGGTCGAAAAATTGATTCTCAATTTAATATAATTGGTAGAATATAGAGTTTGAATTCATTTCATAGATTTTGATACTAAAAATGTAATTGTGCATTATTGTGTCACTTATGAGGTATCTGTTGTATACTATGAATGCTTGGCACATATATTTAATAAGCATCAAAGTTTGAAGTGTCTAATGTGTGAGCTAAAAAGTATGAATACCGCCACGAGACACAGATCTAATATGACAAAATATCTAGGACATGGATATGACAAAGACACATTTATTAAAATATAACATTTTTTAAACTTTACATAATTTTGATACAAGGAAATCAAAGCCAGTTTTATACATCTTTATACTTAAAATGAGTTTGATGTATTTTTCTCTCAAAATTTATTATTTTGTCATGTATTCCTATTTATTTCTAATGTTTAACAAGTGTTCAATACGTGTCTAACAAGTGTCGGATCTATATTCACTTTTACAACTAGTATATGATACATATCTATTGAATTAACAAATGTCTAAATGTTTGAGACGTGTCCAATAAGTATCCTACACGAACATGCTACCCAAGCTAAAGTATCCGTACTTCCTAGTGTGAAACTGAGTATCCATTTGTTTGCCAAATTAAAGTGATCGTGCTTTGTAGTAAGACAAAGCAATTAATTGATTTAGAGCACTAGATACAAATAATATCAGGTAGATCAAATGGAATATTTTCATTTCTTTCCTACTTTTCTCATTTTCCCTTAATTGAAAAAGAAAAAAGCAAAACCAACCCTCCTTGAATAGCCTAGAAAAATTCAAACCAAAATATGGAAAAGTAAGAAACAAGGTGTGGATAATTCAAAGGAAGGTGTGTTGTGAACACTGATTGATAAGACAGAGAAAATGAAGGGGAAAAAAGTAGCAAATTTTCTAGTTTTTCTTTTTTTTTTTTCTGGGTATTTTTCTTCCCTCCAAAATAGTAGTTTGGTCAAAATTCAACACATTTCCCAAAAAAAAAAAAAAAAACCCACTTCAAAGTTTAAACCCAACACTTCTTTTTAATTTAAATTTAAATTTTTAGTACAACATTTATTCATTCTGAAGCTTCCATATTAATTTACTTCTGTGCAACCCAACTGTTACCATTTAATTTCATCATCAATTTTCATCTTCTATAATCTTCCATTTCATTAATGGCTCTCACTTTAACAACAATAATTTATTTTCAACAGTATGATTGAAATTGAATGATTCTTTTTAAAATAATAATAATAATAATAGAAACCTACACGTGGAAACATAATTTTGCAATCTCAGTAATTATTGAAATGAAATCTCTAGCAATCAATGGCTCAACTAACAGAATAGACTTCTATTTAAAGTTTAAATTTTCCTATTGCTACAATATGTCTCTGAAAAATAGGAAGAGATTTTATATGGAACTAAATTGGAAATATAATGCTTATTTTTATTATAAATAAATAATAATATCTATTTAAATAGCATAATTGTGGTTTCCAGCCTACAGTCTACCAAATTTGACATTTTATAAGTTAATTAAGGATATGAAATTTATGGGATTATAAAATGGTAAAAAAATATTTCTTTGACCATAAATACTAATAAAATTATGGGTCATAAATTTATTTTGGAAATATCAAATATCACTTAATGAAATGTTCAACAATGACGTGAGTGGGAGATTGAACCATAAAAAATTTAAGTTGTAATATGTGTCTTATCCACTTAAGTTAGGTTCGAATTAACTATGAAAATTTTTTTTTTAAAAAAAATTAGATTTTCTCAGTCTAAATAAATACAAGATTTTCTCCATCGACACCTTAATACAATGTGTGACTCATTCAAATTAGCTTTTTAATCAAATGGATAGATTAAAATAAAATTATTCAACAAAAAAAGTATTATTGTAAATAAAATAATGCCCATTAAATACCAAACCTAGCATATTTTATTATAAAACCAACTTTTTAAAAGAACTTTTAAGCAAAGTTGTGCACTTCAACAACCGAATTAGAAAGGAAAAGAAAAAAACCCTTAAATTGGACATTGATTTTATATTTTGCAAGTACATCCATGTACTTTTCCTATTAACATTTTTTGTCATTATATATATATTTTGACACGTCCAAAATGGTCATTTCGATCCAATCCAGCTGGCATATTAATTTGTTTAAAATAGACCTGATTATTCTTTGTGTCATTTTTTTATATCCCTTTCTCTAACTTGCAAGCATTGTCTTTTCCCTATTAGCTCAAAATTCACTTGCTTTCGTCATATTTCATTTTCTAATTTCTAAGCATTATATATTCTCTCTACAAATTTACTTTGCAAATAAGCCCCTGTTTCTTTTTTTCTTCCAAAGAAAAAAAAGAAAACTTTGATTCATATTCAAATGACCGAATTACCCTCTCGTCAAAATTACAAAAACAACAATCCATAGCGAAGGCTCTTATATAATTTACCTTTACTCTAACATTTCAAAACATGAGGTTTCATATTTACACAAATAAAAAAAAAATATATATATATTAAAACAAGCTTAAGTTTATTAAACAAAAGAAAATTGCAGAAAATATTTAAGGGAAACCAAAATATAAATAATAGATTTTCTTATAACGTTTAAAAATCAAATGAAAAATACATCGTTTAGCATTAAATGAAATGAGATGCATGTATTTTTACCTTTTCCTTTCTTCGACAAATGTAATTTAAAGAGGGAGAACTCAAATTCTAAACAATTTCTTTATAGCACGGATAGAATTAACTATTATGAGTGACTCGTTGTTTCAAAACAGATCAAAAGAACTTAAAGAGAAGGGTTAAAACCCCGTGAATTTATTAAAAAATACGAGAAAGAAGAAACAAGTTATTAAATACCTGTTTGATAACGTTTTTGTTTCTTGTTTCTCGTTTCCAATTTTACGAAGAAATTTAAAACATTTTATCATTAGACATATATTTCGATCAAGAGAATCGTGAATTCAAATCACCACATCCACACGTTGTTGTATCATCGGGACATGTGTGTGATTCCATGGGGTGGATTGAGTGCGTTGGAAAAGGGGAAATTAAGATTGAAATTTGCTTTTTGTTTTCTTATAAATCTTGTGGGACACAACGACAACACAAAAGTCACAAACAATGGGAATGGTCTAAATTTCTGGCACACGTGCTTTCTACACGCACGAGTCTCTCTCTCTCTTCCCCAATCATTTTTATTATTGTTTTTTTCTTATTCAAATATTTGTTCTTTTGTCTTCAATTATCAACGCGTCATTTGCGCTCAAACTCAGTTCGTGACTCACTGTCCCACTATTTAAGGTATATAATACACATTAGAGTAAGATCAAATTTTAATTTTTTTTTCCGTTAAGTGATTTAAGATATATGTATCTTTGGATTTCCACCCCTATGTATTGTACCGAAAAAAGAACTTCCTTTCAATTTTAGTTTAATAAAGAGTGGAAATTTAAATCTTCGAGCGCTTAATTTAAATATTTTCATTTTGATATTTCTACTTTTAAATATTTTTGTACTTGTACTTTAAATATTTTAGTCAACTTTTTTATTCAAAATCATAGCTACCTTTCATGTTATGAACATTTGTTTTAGTCATTGTTTGCAAATTTGAATTAGTCTATTATTACAAGTTCATTATTCATGTTATGAACTCTACTACAAAAATATATATAGAACTCTACTACAAAATATAGAGCATGAAAATTTGAGCAGGGAGCGTGCAAATCTCGAATGACGACATTTTGCCACCCTATGGACGTACGTCAAATATAAGGGACGACGTCTGGCAGTGGGAACTCTACTAAAAAAAATTCACTTTTGACATCTGCAATATTAACGATACAATCAAAGGAAGAAAAACAAACCAAAGTCAAGTGCAAAAATTATGGAACGATCCTGATTCAAGCGTGTAATTGTTAATGGAAGTTTAACGATAAACGACATCTACGACTGCAGTACATTTAGTGTAATTAAAAAAAATTAGTAATAATAATTCGAGCGTAGTTCCGCAAAGTTACATGTTGTGACAAGCTATACTCTCTTTCACATTAATTATTCTACGGCAACCCTTCACATATTCACTCCCATAAATTCATTATTATCGCATCATAAAATTCATTTTAAATTAACCCTAAATAATTTTGTTCCACTAAAATTTAATATGACACACGCTCTCATTTTAGTTCTTAGGATTTCATTAATTCTCTTTAAAACATCCCCATTGTTTACTAGATGTAAAAGGTTTTATTACGTGAAATTAAATCAGTTGGAACGTTTCTAACAGAACTCATCTATCCCTTTAATTTTTTTTACCCAATTCAAACTCTATAATAACTAGCTTAATACACATCTTTCTTAAAAGAAAACAAAGTCTCGGTGTTTTAACTACACTTATACTATGTTCGGATTAGTATTAATATTCATGAGGTTCAATCTCAAAACCAATTGACAATGAGAGGAGTAGCCACCCGTGTCTATTATAAGCCTATGCAATGTCTTTTTTCTTTTCAATGTGGGATCCTTAACATGCCCCACAAAATCGTGGTTCTTTTGGCTCGACGATCTTGGTCGGATCCCATTTTTTGGATCGGATGCTTGTTTGAACTTGTTGGGCTCTGGTACCATATTAATATTCATGAAGTTTCATCTCAAAATCAATTGGCAATGAGAGAAATAGTTCATGTCTATTATTAACTATGTAATGTCTTTTTTCTTTTCTTAACGGTTAGGTCATTACTTCTCCTTACCACACGAAACAATGTTGGAAAGATTTAAGCAAAATTAAAAGACGAAATTGAAGCTAATTTTAAAATTAAACACAAATCATCAAGATTAAATTAATAATTTTGAACTTTAATAGTATAAAACAAATGAAGATGACATAGTAGAATTGAAAACCCAACTTTCTGTTGGATCAGTTCTATCAATACAGTGACACAACTCTATCCCCCAAAACAAAATAAGAAAAGAAAAAAAAAACACAATCCTCCACCACAAAAAAATTGACAAATGGAATCCTAAGTTTGACTTTCTTTTGGGGGTCTAGGGTTTCTTAGAAACAAACCATATTATAATATTATAATTAATTGTAGGAAAGAGACTGCTACCACGGGGCAATGTGATTTTAACCTAACCCATAATTTCCACACACACCCAAAAAAAAAAAAAAAAAAAAAAAGACCCAACAACTCTTGGTTTGACCAATTGCCATCATAGGATTTCATTGGGACAACATTGTAGACTTTGAGCCCTTTCATGTCCCTTTGCTCTGTTTTCTTTTTTTCTCCCTTCTTAGGACCCTTTTCATGTCTCATTATACTCCTATAATTATTTTAAACGTGCTCCTTTATTTCTCAAATTTCATTTAATCAATACAGTTCGATTTGTCTTTTATTTCTAGTTTCGATTTTAGTTCATTTTGGTATCTTTACTTCTAATTTTTTGTTTATTTTAGTTTCTATACTTTTAATAAACGACAATTTTGTTCTCGTTATTTGCACATTTTTAACACAAATTTTATACACAATAGAATTGATTTAATACAAATTTATGACTATTTTTCAAGGAATTTAGTTAATACTGAAATGCCATGTTAAAATTTTGATTCAAATAAATGAGATGAAAATGAAAATGAAATGAGCTAAATGGTTACTTTTTAAAATTATATTGACCAAAACGAATGTTTCGAAAGTATAGAGAGTAAAATGAACAAAAATTTAAAGTATAGAAAGTATATGGACGAAAACACTGCCGAAAAAAATCACTTATTACTCTTTGTATTTAACCTGATAAATTAGTTTAACTTAAAACTTTTATTTCACATGATTGAATCATAATCTTGAAATAATTTAGTAGTTTGGATTATCGTTCCTTCACCCATCCGAACATAACTTAGTATATAAGGTACCAATTATTTTTTTTAGGTCGAATATATAATCCTTCATTAAAATTGACTCGTCGAACTAAATATAAAGATAAAAATGAAAATTTCCTCATCAATTACATATCTTATATCCAAAGCAACTGTAATTCACTTGAGCAAAAAAAAAAGAAAAAAAAACTTGAAATCAATACAAGAAATAGCTAATAGTGGATGTATTTAAACTACTACCTTAGTAGCTACTTAATATCCTAGAAATTAAAGCAAATTACATCTAAAATGGTAACATCAGCTTCAATTTCAATGGTTCTACTTTTCAGTCAAATCATTGAAACTAATGTATTTACTTGAGAGAGAAGAAAACTACAACCAAATAAAATTGATTGGTTTGATTTATTGTAACTTTTTCTTTTTTCGTAACATTTCAAAATACTCATCATTCAAATTTTTGAAATACCATATTATACAAGAAAATAAATATGGAGTCAAATCATTTTACAAGATTCAGAATTTAATTAAAGACTCAGCTACTCAACCGAATTTCAAATACTCATCGTATATACATACTATTAATCAGATATTCGATTTAATAGGTACTATTAAAGTAGTTAAAAAACTTGGAAAGAATTAACAAATCCCAAATGGATTAAATTATATAAAAAAAGATGTGGAATAAGGAATTAGGAATTAGGAATTAAGAATTAGGATCCAATCCATAGCATTAATATTCATATCAATGAAAGACTCCAACTTCCAATACCCAAATTCCAAGTTCCAAATTGTTGAGTCAAACACTAAATTTGCTACGTAAGCAAAAGGTCAAGCAAAGCGGCTTGCTACCCTCCCCTGCCTGTGACCCTCACCTCACTTTCCCACCAACAACAACAATCAAACATTAAACTAACAAAACTTCTTCTGTCCTATTTTTTTTTTTTTTTTTTAATTTTTTCCCCTTCTCTCAATTCTGTCTACCTTTCCTTCTCCACATCAAAACCAAGTTTTTTCCACACACATTTTTTTCCTCTTGTTCAAAATTTTTTATTCAATTTTGAGTTTCACAGCCACTTTTTTCCTTCTTCTTTTTCAAACTTTTCTTTGGTCTTCTGCAGGCGCTGCTGCGTGTGCTTCAAAGGCCAATTCGTTTACGTTCCAATATTCATATTAATCATCATTCTTCTCCTTCCCATGGCTTTAATCTGACAAAATTTTCCAACTTAATTATCCCGAGAAACAAAAATCATAGTAGATTATGAAGGACAGAGACACTGATCACTCATGGCGTATTCCGTTGATCATTTTCTTCACCTTGATCACAGGTAACAAAAATCGCCTCTATTCCTCAACCACTTGTGATTTTCCCAACTGGGTATCCTAATTTTCAAACAAGTTTCAGTTTTTTATTTTTTCTTTTTTTGCTGTCTGTAATAAATTCTGCGTTTTTTCCGAGATGGGTCTGGTCGGATTGAATCAGTTTCTTATTTTTTTTTAGGTACGGTTGTCGAGGGACAAGATTTACGGAGAGACAGAGAAGTTTTGTTACAGTTGAAATCTTTTCTGGAAGAACACAATCCCGTTAAACGAGGAAAATATTCGTTCTGGGATTTACAGAGCTCCCCCTGTTCTTGGTCGGGTATATCCTGCAATCAAAGAAATTCCCGAATCATCGGAATTGACCTCTCCAATGAAGACATCTCCGGCCAGATTTTCCACAATTTCTCTGCCTTGTCGGAGCTGACCCACCTCGACCTCTCCACGAACACTCTCTCCGGCCCAATTCCCGGCGACTTGAACAACTGCAGAAATCTCCGGCAGCTGAATCTTTCCCACAACATCCTCGACGACAGGTTGAATTTTTCTGGGTTGGTCAATATCGAGACTTTGGACCTGTCGGTCAACCGGATTTGGGGAGAAATAACGGTGAACTTTCCGGGAATTTGCGGGAATTTGGTGTTCTTTAATGTTTCTGGTAATAATTTTACTGGTCGGACGGATGACTGTTTCGAGGAGTGCCGGAATTTGCAGTCTGTGGATTTGAGCTCCAACGGATTTAGCGGCGGGTTGTGGTCTGGATTGGCGAGGACCCGTGTGTTTTCGGCGTCAGAGAATAAACTTTCCGGCGAGGTCTCGCCGGTGATATTTACAGGGTTTTGTAATTTGGAGGTGTTGGACCTGTCGGAGAATGAATTCGACGGCGGAGTTCCCTGGGAGGTTTCTAATTGTGGGAATTTGTCTTCTTTGAATCTATGGGGGAACAAATTTTCCGGGAAAATTCCGCCGGAAATTGGAACAATTTCGAGTCTGCAAAATTTGTATCTGGGGAAGAACAATTTTTCTCGGGAAATCCCTGAATCCCTTTTGAATTTGAGCAATTTGGTGTTTCTTGATTTGAGCAAGAACAGCTTCCGGGGAGAGATTCAAGAAATTTTTGGGAAATTTACACAGTTGAAATTTCTTGTTCTTCATGGGAATTATTACACTGGAGGGATTTATTCTTCTGGGATTCTTAAACTGCCGAGAATTGCTCGTTTGGACTTGAGTTACAACAACTTTTCAGGCCCATTGCCTGTCGAAATCTCTGAATTGAAGAGTTTAGAGTTCTTAATTCTTGCCTATAATCAGTTCCATGGAAGCATTCCTTCAGAATACGGGAATTTGCCAAATCTTCAAGCACTTGATCTCTCGTTCAACACCTTAAATGGGTCAATCCCAAGCAGTTTTGGGAACTTGACTTCACTTTTGTGGCTAATGCTGGCAAACAACTCTTTAACAGGTGAGATTCCTAAGGAGTTGGGGAATTGTTCTAGCTTGCTGTGGCTTAATCTTGCCAACAATCAGCTATCCGGCCCGATCCCGTCTGAGCTAATGAGCATCGGAAGAAATGCCACGACCACGTTCGAATCAAATCGACGAAACGAGAAGTTCATTGCCGGGTCGGGGGAGTGCTTGGCAATGAAGAGATGGATCCCGGCAAACTACCCTCCTTTCAGCTTTGTCTACACAATTCTCACAAGGAAGAGTTGTAGAAGCATTTGGGATAGGCTATTGAAAGGGTATGGACTTTTCCCATTTTGCAGCAAAGTTAGGACTTTGCAAATCTCTGGTTATGTTCAACTAAGTGGGAATCAGTTCAGTGGTGAGATACCAATTGAGATTGGGAAATTGAAGAACTTCAGTATGTTGCATTTAAGTTGTAACAACTTCAGTGGGAAACTCCCTCCAGAGTTGGGTAATCTGCCACTGGTTGTTCTAAATGTATCAGAGAACAGTTTTTCAGGCGAGATCCCGACCGAGATTGGAAATATCAGGTGTCTGCAGAATCTAGATTTATCATACAACAACTTCTCAGGCATCTTCCCTAGAAGTTTGACCAACTTGAATGAGCTTAACAAGTTCAACATCTCATACAATCCTCTTATAACAGGGGAGGTGAATCCAAGCGGACAATTTTCGACATTCGAGAAGGACTCATACCTCGGCAATCCTCTGTTGCGCCTTCCATCGTTCCTCAACACAACCCCGCCAAAGTCACCGGGGTACCCGAGAATCGGAGGAACTTCGAAAGGGAAATCAAGGCCGCTGATTGGAGTGTTGGCTTTCTTATCAATGGTCCTTGCTTTTATGGTATTTGGGATGTTTTCTCTTATAGTTTGCTTGGTGATGAGAAGCCCAGATGAATCACCAGGATACCTCCTGGAAGATATAAAGTATGTAAAAGACTTCGGTTCAAGTTCTCACAGCTCGTCTCCATGGTATTCGAATTCAGTTACGATCATTCGACTTGACAAAACAGTTTTTACGCATGCTGATATTCTAAAAGCCACTGGAAACTTTTCAGAGGACAGAGTGATTGGTAAGGGAGGATATGGAACAGTTTACAGAGGAGTGTTGCCTGATGGAAGGCAAGTGGCAGTGAAGAAGCTCCAAAGAGAAGGAATTGAAGGTGAAAGAGAGTTCCAAGCTGAAATGCATATTCTTACTGGAAATGGCTTCAATTGGCCGCATCTGAATCTCGTTCAGCTTTACGGATGGTGTCTCGACGGTTCGAATAAGATTTTGGTATACGAGTACATGGAAGGAGGGAGCCTGGAGGATCTCATACTAGACAGAGTGAGATTAAACTGGCGGCGACGGATTGATCTTGCAATCGATGTGGCACGAGCATTGGTCTTTCTGCACCATGAGTGTTTTCCTTCTGTTGTGCATCGTGATGTCAAAGCCAGCAATGTCCTGCTCGATAAAGATGGTCGGGGACGGGTGACAGATTTCGGCCTAGCTAGAATTATGGATGTAGGAGACAGCCATGTGAGTACCATGGTGGCTGGAACCATCGGTTATGTGGCACCCGAGTATGGACAGACATGGAAAGCTACAACGAAAGGCGACGTGTACAGCTTTGGAGTTTTGGCGATGGAACTTGCTACAGCAAGACGAGCACTCGACGGAGGGGAAGAGTGTCTAGTTGAATGGGCAAAAAGGGTGATGGGAGATGGAAGAAAAGGGTTGAGTAGAGCAGTGATACCAGTAGCAGTTTTGGGGTCGGGCCTCGCCGAGGGGGCCGAGGAGATGTGCGAGCTGCTGAGGATCGGGGTGAAGTGCACGAACGAAGCACCTGCGGCGAGACCGAACATGAAGGAAGTTCTAGCTATGTTGATCAACATCACAGGGTTAAGAGGGGATGAATTCAGCTGTAGCTTCTCCCCTCCATCCTTGTGATCTCAGGATTTTGATTGAAAGAAATGTGCATATGCTTAGGTTGTTACATAGTTTCATAGAGACATAAGATACTGATAGGATACCTACACACTTCAATTTGTTACCATTCATATTGTAAACAAAAACATTCATCATTCACAAAAATGTTGAAAGAAAGACAAATAATTGCTCTGTTTTTTCTTTGTTCTGTTGTTTTTTTTTTGTTCTTTTTTCTTAGTTGAATAACCACTGAGATGTGCTGCATATGGCCCAAGTTTGTTCAATAAAATATCTCATTCGGAATGAAGTGATGGATGAAACTGCCATTTGAACAACTTAGCAGCAGATTAGTTGGGAAAAAGATGGCTGAAATATATGTTTTTACCTTTGCAAAGAAAAAGGAAAAAAAGATGGATGAAAATGGGCTAATTTTCTGCTTTTGTCGGGTGAATTCAAACTTTCAAAACTTTTATTGGGCCATACAAGCCCATCAAGTAGGTGGATGCTGTGCTGTACTCAAGGCCCATTAAGAAAATGCTTACAGTTGAAATGTCAAGAGAGAGAGAGTAGTTTTTTGCATCCACGGTTAAATGTTGACTTCAATGAAAATTTTTATATCTCAATGAAAATGTCGATGCCGATATTAATATCAATAGAATATTGATGTTGATGGATATTTATGAAAAATTATAAAAATGAAAAATTCTTTAAAAGATATTTTAATTAAGTAATAAACATTTCACTTTTTTTTTAAATAAGTTACAAATTATTAATATTTCCATTATATATATATATTAGTGATGTTAGGTTGATATATATATATATATATATATATATTATATTTGGTTGAGTTTTATACGATGCAAGATAAGATTGGTGAATCAATAGGTAAATTCTGACATGACATAACTCAAAACTCTAATGTTTTTTCCCCTTACTCTTTGCCATACATAAAAAACAATATGATTCGATCTTACTTCAATAAACATAATGAGATTATTGATTAAAACTTTTGAAGTAACCCTTTTCCATAATATAACTTTTCATATAAATTTTGAGACTAGATTTATTCTCCTATGATTTTTATGTAAAGTATAAACATGTGGGACTGAAGGTTCAAACTCACGATCTTCTGATTAGAGACAGATGTTTCAACTAATTGAACTATGTTCAGATTTGCTATTATTATGTCGATAAATTTTGGTTCCTATGTGAAAGTGATTGGGAGTGAATTTTGTCGCCTAATTGAAGATTATGTTGCACTTAAATACGACATGAAGAAACCACAAGTCTTATAATGGTGAGATGTCAGAAATATCCCAAATCTTTGATAGATTTTGGTGTCAATTTTCTGATTTGCAAGAGAATTGATGCCATTTTCCCAAAATTTTATGCTTCATTTCATAGACCCAAGTGACTGAGTACAACTCTCAGCTGCCGTGTGTCTCATTGACAATGGTTGATAAGTCATGCAATTTAATTGGGATTTTTTTAATGAAAATTAAATTTATTTTTGAGTAACTATTAACTAATTTTAAAAAATAGGCCATGCGTGAAAATGCACTAAAAAAACATTTTAAAAAAAATTTAAAACAGTTATACAAGCATCTTTTTTATAATTGAATTTTTGTTCTAAAAAATACAAAATTACTAAAAATCAACATCCAAACGACACTTAATTTACTTTCTTTAGCACGATTTATGAACCTTATCCCCATTTATATTCAAGTTTTGTACCATAGCTTTATTACAACTATTTTTTATTAAATAAAATAGGTAATAAAAATTAGTAGAGATCTATCATCGTAATATCCTCAGTTCAACCCATTCCAAAATATTATTAAAGATATCATAACAAAGGGCAGTTCAAATAACTTAATTTTATTGGTTGGGGAGAATTTAAATAATTAGAGGGTTAAAAGAGCCTTTTTTTTTTTAATTAAATGACAATATCATTTTATTTTTCCATTAAAGTCCTAGTGGCAAATATGTACATCATTACCGCATTGAATCTTATTGGAGATGTGACTAAAAATAAAAAGAAAATTTTATTCTAAAGTTGAAAAATGAAACAGAAAAAACAAAAAGATTACTTATTATGGAAAGGCATAATGTGGGCAATTTTTCTTTTTTCTTTTTCCTCTTATCTTCATCGGTTTCTTTAATCATTAGAGTCCTTTTTTCTCTTAATTTCAAATTTAGTGTTTACCATCTACATTCTTCATAATAAAATATTTTCATATTAAATAAGACACGACCCTCAAATTTAATTTTGAGAAGAACTCTTCGAATCTATATTAAGATCACAAATAATTTTAAAATTTAAAAAGAAAGTTGTGGCCTAGTAAGATCAAGATGTGAAAATTTGCAGAAGATAAAAGGAAAATAAGATGATAATAAGACTAATAATCAAAGAAAAATATAAGCAATTTTTTTTTTGGATACACAATATGTGGGATGAGGGTTCGAAGAGATAGGTGCCGTAACCACTTGCTATGCTTGATTTGACATAAATATAAGTAAATTAGTCAAGATATACCCTTTTTATTTATTTCTACCCCTTTTATTAATAGCAAATAACTATTTATGAACATTGTCTTTCCCTAAATGGATATGGTCTAAGCTACGCTAGAGAGAGAGATTAGGAAAATTAATCAAAGAGTGATTAAAGGGCAAAAAAATTATGAATTTATGAATTTATTATTTTATGAAATAACCCCACAGCACTAGAAAGCAATAATTGGTTATCCATTTACATACACATTATTTGTGAAACATTTCCTCAACTCCCATTTTCTGCATTACAATCAGCAACATTTAACTCTATTCTCGATAACTATGCTTTTTTTTTTAATTTATATTTTCAGATAGCAAATTTTGAAGTTGGGAAATAAAAATTATTGAATTAATTTTTTAGTTCAAAGAAAATAAAAACTAGACTCTTACTAACCCCTCCCGAGGCCAAAATTCTACGGTACATCTAATTGATGTACGCACCATCTTTCAATTCTAAAAATTAGGGGTAAATTAAAAGAAAACTACAGACATTTTTATTATAGAATTACGATAAATTAAGAGGGAGCAATTGTCTGTGTCTCCTCCTCGTTGAAAATGCGACGAAAGCCCCACATATCTAGATAAGGAGAAGATCTTAGGTATCAAGTTAGAGACAACATCCATACCTGAGGCATTTTGGGTGGTGCCAAAAGCAAAGTGCTTATACTTTAAATGGAGAATATCATATACTATGTGAGACTTTGTTTGCACCTTTTACGAACCCAACAAAGTAGTATTATAGCCTATCGGTAGAATCCTTCGGATGCTTAACAAAGTGGCACGCCTTAGAAGATGTAGTCACAAGGTAATCTATGGTTGAACTATTAGATAGCCAAAATGCTTCGATGAGAAGGAGTTGCGCTTAGTTAAAAGGTGATGTACTCAATATCATATAATATGGAGGAATGGTTCCATGTCCTTAATAATTGGAATCATACCTACACCATTTACTTAGCCCATGTGGGTAAAATCCTCTTGGTGCCAAGCAAAGTGGTGAGCCTTGAAAAATTCGTGGTTGAATAATTTCTAACCGGTAAAATGCTCCAGTGAAGAAGGAAGTGACGCCTGGTTAAAGATGACATGCTCATTACAAGACACAGAGGGATAATTATTGAGGGACTCGATAGTCCTTTGTCCGAGTGAATAATTGTTGGAAAAACGATGAAAGTCTCACATTGTCTAGATAACAAGAAGAACTTATATATATAAGTGAAGGACAAAATCTCCATAAATATGAAACATTTTAGGTGATACCAAAAGCAAAAGTTATGGGGATTTATGTTCAAAGTAGACAATATCATTATAGCGGTGGTCTGAATTCCTATACTCCTTTCTTACCTATGCCCTGCCTCAAGGTAAAAAGAGTCTGATTCCAGTATTGATCCAGCCAAATTGTGAGCAACTTTATTTCTACATTACAAGTCAAAGGTCATTCTATATCTTTTCTCTCCTTCCACATTTTTTCTAATCTCGTCCAATGAATTACCTTTATGAGTGTAACAATGACAATTAAATATTAGTTTGCATATATAAATATCTGTAAAAGCAGATAAAAATTGATCAGAAATGAGAAAAAAACTATCTGCAAAATTAAAAGCTTACTTTATATTTTTTACTAATAGTTAACGGTATTTTGTGTCGTAACCTAGCTTTTAGAATTCTAACTGAAATTTTGGCTGCAGAGAAATAAGTGGGAAAAAGGAACAAAATGAGCAAAGCGCAGCGCATGGCTGGCTGGGGAGATAGAGGATGATGAAATGGAAGAAAAAGTGGTGTTTTGGGTGATGCAAAAGTGAGAGAGAAAATATATTCTGAATTTGTCTGCTCTCGTCGTTTTCTCGCAAACTTCAAGATTTGTCATCAAATTTCGCACACTTCCATCGCAATTTCCGGGATTTGTATAGCGTTTACGTTCTACAGTTTCTCTATCCACTCCCCACATATCACTTCTCTCCTTTCTTCATATTTTTTTAACAGGATCGCTGTTCAACTTCTAATTTCTACTCCAACTTCTAAAAATAAATTAGATGTTTTAATCGATAAGCTATACATGTATTAACATTTATTTATGAAATTGAGAAAGATGATTTTCCTTTTTAATTAATTATGTGGGTAGATAATTGCATCATAGACTTTAAGAGATGTCGGATGGTAGTAATAGTCTAACCACGGACCTTAAATTTCAAATTCAAAATCTAAAGATATTGAAAATATACTGTTTTCAAAATTCGAAAACAGTTCCGATTGCACAACAAAGAGGCTTCGAAGTGGACGAAAGAAAAGATGGAAACATTCTATCCCACACTTCACATGCCCAAAATGACTATTTTTGCTTTTTATCAAACACCTCAAGTGCACCTCCCACTATCAAGTATGTATCATCATCAATTCATCATAAAGTAAAAAACCCCCCTCTCTCTCTCTCTCTCGATCGATCGACGTCTATAAATGAAAGCAGAGATCACAACAAAACCAGAGAAAAAGAGATCAGGGAGAGAGAAATGGAACCTGAGAAACCAGCCAAAGACGTGTCGCTCCAAGAGCTCAGAGACATGGTTGCAGAGTTCGCCCGAGTGCGAGGATGGGAGCAATACCACAGCCCTAGAAACCTGCTCCTGGCACTTGTAATTATTTAAATGAATTAATCAATGAACAACGCAACTGGATCCGTGGAATAATAATTTGGATTGAAACAAAATTGGTGTGTTGGTTGCAGGTGGGAGAGGTGGGGGAGCTGTCGGAGATATTCCAGTGGAAGGGGGAGGTGGAGAGGGGGCTGCCCAACTGGAGCGCGGTGGAGAGAGAGCATTTGGAAGAAGAGGTGTCGGATGTGTTGCTTTATTTGGTGCGTCTCGCCGATGTCTGCGGCCTCGATCTCCCCCACGCCGCCCTCTCCAAGATCGTCAAAAATGCCAACAAGTACCCAGTCGCCGCCTTCCCCCGCGCGCTCCCATGACTTTCGCGCGCCCTCCATCTCTTCTTTTCTACTCGCTCTTTGATACTTCAACTGACCTGTCAGTTTGATTAGAATTCCTATGGGCTATGGCTATGGCTATGGCTATGGCTTGTTCTAATGTTTCTAAATTTGGTCAATTTCTATGTTCGTTCGTCCTTATTACCTTTGGGATTATTTCATTTTGACGATCATTCCTCCTCTTCACAAAACTTCACGTTAGATTATTTGTCGACGTTCCCGAAATTTTATTATTAAGAAATTTAAGTTTTTAAAAAACTAATTATGTTTCTTGTTTTTCAGTCATACGAAACATATCTTCAAAGGAAAAAAACTTGGGAAGAACCATTAAACATTTGACGACTAAGAAAGATAAATGTAAAAATAAAAAAAAAATTAGAAAAATAATGACTTGTCAAATATTTAATAGTGTTAAGAAGGAAGTCTTTTCCATCTTCAAAATTGTATAGAAATTTTGAAAACAATCAAAATATGTTTTCTGTTGGTTCTTTTCGTTTCTAATTTGTTACAAAAACATAAATCTAAATATTATTGGATCAACCTTGAATTCATGGATGTTGGATCATACAATTCTATTTTTCTTTATTCTTATTCTTCATCTTCCAAAAAATTTTCATTAGGTGGGCCATATATATGTTTTAGTTCAACAACACATAACAATCTGCATTCAAATTTAATACGGAAAAAGAAGAAAAAATATATAGAGAAAATTTATTTTATATTCTCATGAACTAAAAAACAAAAAGAAAAAAGAGTTTTTGTAGTTATTTTATTATTAAGTATCTAACCAAATAGATGATATGGCAATGAACATGTGTATTGAGACGACCTACTAGGAGATAGATATTGCTGGGTGAAATAATAAGTAATGAAAAATAGACGTTTTTAAAGTCATTTTACTTTATTATAAAAATCGAAGCTTTGATTCCTTGTCCGGCCCAAATTTATTCAACTAACATAAGATTTAATTTCTTTTTAGAGAAAATATTTACACTCTTTATAACTATTTCTTTGTTTCTCATATATCGTTTTCCAAAATATTCACAAATAATAACAATTATTATAATATATCACTCTAGTTTTCTTCATTATAAGATTATATTTTGCCATAAAAGATATGTATAGATTGTTGTATCTACGGATTTCACTCATTACAATTGTAAAGATCCTTCATTCAATAATAATAAAAGAAAAAGCATTGAGCATTACATGAAGTTGAAGTCATCGGTTGGGGCTTCCTCGATTATTTTGATATGTAATGTAATAATGGGTCCCCAGTTACAAACAACTTTAATTTCCAAGTAGTACTTGGAGTTTGTGGATTTAATTGAGCACTTTTGTCTGCTAGCTACCTACTTGTCAATTTTCTAATTTGTCTTTGCAACTTATGCATATCCTTTTCTATATTCTCCAAAGTTATCATTTTTGTCATCATTTGCCATGGAATAATTCTCCAAATGTATGTAAACTACGGATTTTCCATGATTGATGAGTAGAAAACAGCATTTATATACAATACAAAACAATAAAGCTTTAATATACTATATTTTAATTCATATAATTTCAGTTTTTTTTTCATTTTAGTCCTTATAACCTTAAAACGTCTCTTTTTAGCCCTGTACTTTTATCTTTTATCTATTTTAATCTATTTATTTTTAAAACGTTTATTTTGATATATATATAGTATACTCAATGAATCGCTTGAAATATAGTCATAGCTTTGTATTAGAGAGTTTCCTTGTATATAAAATTTGTATTAATTTTTCTTTTTTTAAATAAATAATAAAATGCTCACTTTTCAAAACTATAACAACCAAAATGATAAATTTTAAAGTACATAGATAAAAAATAAACAAACAAAAGTATATAGATAACAATAGGATTTAAACCTACCAATAACTAGATTATCAAAATATTGATAAAAATTGAACGGAGTGAAGAATTCGTCGATAGTTCAAAATCTCTTAATTCACCCCAACCCAATTGTATTGTGAAAAATAAATAAATAAATGTGCGTAGATACATATAAGATTATATTTAATACATGCCTTAACCTATTAAGTCAAGTTCATGCTGCCCTATAAAATTATAGACTTAATAGTTGCGTATTATGTAAAAAAAAAAAGTTGTGTAATTTTTATAATATCAATTTGTACATAAAATATTAGTAAAATTAATGATATTTACGTATTTTTAATATCAAGTGACTCATGTTACAGGGACGTTTTCTTGTAATATTGTATTTTATACTTATCCTATGGTATATTTCAATTCAATAGTCTTCTAATTTTTTGAGACATTATTCGTTAGATATTCATATTCGAGATGAAATATATGTTATTTTTCCTAACTAAATAATAATAATAACAACAATACGTTTGTTTATATATAAAAAATTGAACTTTTCCTTAAAATTATAGTTAATAAATGTATTTAGTCATACTTTACTTTTATTTATAATTTCCTGTTAATTACTAATTTTCATTCAATAAAAATATGAGCGTCTCACTCCGGAAGTTCAGCCAGGGGAGGGAACCCAACCTAATAGTTTCGGCTGCTGTGGAAAGTGGTAGAGAACAGTCGCTCTCCTTCGCCGGCTCGCTGGCTCCAATTGTTGAACAAATTGAAATGTCATTTAGATTAATTCGAAGAGCTCGGCTCCAAGATATCTGTACAATCTCGAACTCGGCTTTTTTAGCGAACCAATCACAAATTTCGAAATTTATGCATACCCAGTTGACGATGAATCTTCCGCCACAGAGCACTAACGAGAGGAAGATTCCTGATTACATGGACGTCGTTCGCAAGGAAGGCAATGACATGCGGAGCGACGGCTATTTCCTCATGAAACTCATAGACGACTCTGTTTCGCATGACGGGTTCGAATCTATTGCTCCTATTTTCTCCAAGTTTCGTGGGGTTATTAATTGTCAGCTGTGTAACTGGATGATCAGGGGTTATTTGGATTCGAATAAGCACTTGAATTCACTCCTCATTTTTGCCCACATGCATAAATTTAGCATTCTGCCCGATTCTTCCACTTTTCCGGCCGTTATTAAAGCGACTGCACGATCATGTAACGTTGAACTTGGAAAAATGATACATGGTACTGTAATTCAGATGGGGTTTATTCGTGATGTGTACACAAGCACGGCTCTAGTTCATATGTATTGCACTTGCTTGTCTATATCGGATGCTTATCAGCTGTTCGACGAAATGCCCGAGAGAAACTCTGTTACTTGGAATGCTCTGATTACTGGTTATACCCATAATAGGAAGTTCATGGAAGCTATCAATGCTTTCCGAGGAATGCTGGCAGCTGGGGCTGAACCGAGCGAGAGAACCGTGGTGGTGGTTCTATCTGCTTGTTCACACTTGGGAGCTTTGAACCAGGGAACGTGGATCCATGAGTTTATATATCAGAACAAGTTGAGGCTGAACGTGTTTGTGGGCACGGCACTTATTGATATGTATGCTAAATGTGGGGCTGTTGAGGAGGCGGAGAAGGTCTTTGAAGAAATTAGAGAGAAGAATGTCTATACGTGGAATGTCTTGATTTCTGGATACGCCATGAATGGACAAGGTGACGAGGCTTTGCAGGCTTTTTCTATGATGTTGAGGGAAAATTTCAAGCCTGATGAGGTTACCTTTCTAGGTGTCTTGTGTGCCTGTTGTCATCAAGGTCTGGTCACTGAAGGGCGCAGGCAATTTGTGAGCATGAAACAACACTTTGGACTGCGACCAAGGATTGAGCATTATGGGTGTATGGTTGACCTACTCGGTCGAGCGGGGTTGTTGGAGGAAGCTCTAGAGTTGATCCAATCCATGAGCATGGAGCCGGATCCTATCATTTGGAGGGCTCTGCTTTGTGCTTGCCGAGTTCATGGAAATACAAAGTTGGGTGAATATGCTATCAGAAGACTTATAGATCTAGAACCGAACAATGGCGAGAATTATGTATTGCTGTCAAATCTATATTCAAGGGAGCGGCGGTGGATTGAAGTAGGGAAGCTGAGAGGAATGATGAGTCTTAGGGGGATCGGAAAAGTCCCTGGTTGCAGTTCAATTGAAATAAAGAATGTAGTTTATGAGTTCGCTGCATCAAATGACAGAAAACCAGAATTTGATGCAATATATAAGCAGTTGGACAATGTGATCGAGAAATTGAAAGCAAATGGTTACATTACAGGCACCGGAATGGCTTTGTTTGATATTGAGGAAGAAGAGAAAGAACATTGTGTGATGTACCACAGTGAGAAACTTGCTTTAGCTTTTGGTCTCTTAAATTCTCCTTTAGATTGCGCCCTAAGGATAGTGAAAAATCTGAGAATTTGCTTGGATTGCCACGAGTTTTTCAAGGTTGCATCACTTGTTTATAAAAGATTTATTGTTGTGAGAGACAGAAACCGTTTCCATCATTTCTCGGAAGGTTTTTGTTCATGCCGAGACTATTGGTGACAAAGTGAACGTGTTAGAACTACTTTTCCAGCATTTATTGCTTGTCCTCGGTGGGAATCACGCAAATCATTTGGATCCGGAGCTGAGCACGAGATTAATGGTTTCTGTGGAAATGAAGAAAAATTCTGAAATTCGGTGGCCAAAGCTCTTCAACACTGCTCAGCCATGGTTCAAGCCGCCATATATAGTTGATGTGTCCGAGAAAGAATTGCAATCCATTCCCCCTTTGACCAAACAAAATGGTACATTTACTAGTTTCTGATGTTTTATAGAACCCCATTTCAATTCTGAAATTCTAATAAACTATGGAGCATGGGAAATAGATTCCATCAATGTTTGAAAGCCAATGGAAGAGAATAAGCTGAAGGAGTCGTCATTCAGTTCTGTTTTCGCAGGATTCACTCTACCTATGTATTACTCCGTAGGATTCTGACCAATTGGGGAGGTCTACTTGAATTAATTTAATGAAGCATCAAGAAAAACACAGCTCTCTGACCTCAATCCTGTCAAGTGTCAACAAAGAGATGGGAGTTGGTGGCTTGCTTCTGAGATTTAAGACCCATATTCTCTACTTAGATGCTGTGAATTCACTTCAGGATATTCATTGACGGAAGTGGTTTCCTTAAGCTAAGTTTAGCATGGTACGGGTACTCTTTTTTAGTGTATTTCTTCCAATTCGCCGAATACTTCCAATACCTCAACACGTAGTTTGGAGCTTTGCAAAGAAATATAGTTCAGTAGCCACATGTACGTTATTTTGGGACAGGTGGATATCCGCATTAAATTAGAGGGCTAAAAGTTAGCTCAAAGAGCTAAATTCTTTTTTTTTTTTTTTAAGTTTCCTTTGATAAATGAAATTTGGGTCTTGTAAAAGATGCCACTCAACGATTAAAGTCCTCTAGATGAGTCTTTGAGTGTAACTAATTTTGGGTCTTAGTCAGGAAGATGAGATAAAATGCCAATGATTTGATATTAGCTTCTACAACATTCTGGTTTTTCCTATCAAGTTGACTTCTTAGGCTTTCGAATAGCGATTTTTAGAATTCTAGAGGGAAAGATAAATAAACTTAAACATTAGAATATGTCATTTCCATCAACCAAAATTACTAGGAGAAAGCTTGAACTTTTGGTCGAGATGAGGCAGATCTAACTAACTATTCAACTAAAACTACTTTTTGTTGGTTTCAGCCCATGCTGGAGCTTCTTTTGGGTAGCTCTAATGCATATCCTCCTTGATTGCTTCTATACGATGTGATTGGATTACTTTGCTTGCTTGCTGCCTCGGTGTCTTGTTCACTTCTTGGCAATACAGTGTCACCATCTTACTGTACAGGTCCATATTCATTGATTGCTGCAACAAAAATAGAAACTTTCAATGGAGGAGAAAACTGAAAGTTTGCATCTTGAATCAGCTGATCTTCAGTGAATATCTCTTTAGTATCGTCATTGGCGGCTATTTGATTCGTGTTAAGGATGCAAGTGGGTTTGGTTCAATGAAAATTAAAAACTCATGTCGAAAAATCGATGGAACTAGTGGACCAAAAGATCCAACATTCCACTAAACTAGATAAATTTTAGTAGGATTCACCAAAACCGACCTATAATATGTGGTTGAAACTATTCTTTTTTTGATTTCAGGATGCAATCCTAAGTTGTGTTCGACTTACTTGAGCCAGGAAAGTGCAGAAAGGATCGGTCGGAGGGACGAAAGCAGACGTGGAGAGGTTGACTTTTGGCTTTGTTGTTGAGGTGGTGGAATGCACCAGAAGAGGAGGAGAGGGAGCACAAGGGGCAGCCGCCATTGAATCGCTATCAAGCAGTCCCATGCGGCGAGCCAGTAGTGACATTTGAAGCTGCTGCTGTATTCCTAGAGGCATGCCCATCTGCGGCAAAGCTCTGATGCTGGACATGAATTGAACTTGTGCTTGAAGTTGCTTCAAGTATTTAATCGTGTCATCCAAAAGTGAAGCTCTATCCGTCTGTAAAATGAAAAGATTATTGTTCAGCTCTCTTTCCTTTAGCAGATATAAATTGTCATGCTTGCCATATATCCAATTATTTGAGTCTCCAGCGATTATTCTATAATTGCATATCCCATTTGACCGATGGATGAATATGCAAGCATTACGTTTCATGCTTGTTTTGATTTCATTCAATTCAATGATTGAAGAAAGGGAAAAAAACACACAAATTACATGAACTTAGATCAATTAAATATTATGATATAGTTGAGGCTCAATCAAAATATGGTTTTTCGATGGAATTTGTGGCGTAGATAATAACGCATTAATTTTAGTTATTGTACATTACAAATTTGCTAATCCCATCAATGAAAACCATAATTTTAGATTATACATTAATTTTCATAAAACCACAAATTAAATTGGTTGAGATCTAAATTTCTATAATTCATTCATTTGTATGATCCAAATACAATTCACTTTATAAATCAAGTTTATGGTATATGGGTTGAACCCGTAATTGTGATTAGTATTCTTAAAAAAAAAATCAAACCTTTTTAGTTTGAAGGTTACATATGTTGAGGCTTCCCAAACACAATAAATGGCATACCTTACTCCCATTTGGCACCAACTTTTGCAGATCTTTCATCTTCTGGTTTATTCGATCTCTTCGTCTCTACAAAAAACAGAAAAATAAAAATAAAAAACAGCAACTTTATAGTTTATCCATCCATAATAGGTAACTAAGCAAAAAAAAAAAAGAAAAAAACTTTAATTTGGTGCAAAAATATTCCTACTCTCTCGGAGTGATTATGATTATGATTAACAGCCGCTGGAGCTGGTCTAGTTGAGCAGGTGGCGTCTATTTTCCCCTTCATATCATCTTCTTCCTCCTGATTAATATAATTCAAACGAATTAAAACTAAAAAAAAAACTAAAAATATAACAACTTTATAAGAAGGAAGCTAAGGGCTGTGGTTTGCATGGAGATGAGACAGTACATACCGAGGCTGAGGCATCATGTACTTGTTGAGTGGAGTTTTCGGTTTTCAAGTTCTGATGATGAGATTCAAAAGAATTATCCCAACTCATCAAAGTTTCATCTTTGCAACAATATTCTGTGTTGTTGGGCCGTGCCCGTTTCCTCGCCACTGAACTTTGGACTATGGACTCCAGTGTATCCTCCGACGATTGCCCCCATCTCATCACCTCCATTTCCTCCCATTTTGGCCTGCTCAATCACAGTGCAAATTCACCCATTAACACAACCCATATAATTTATGCGAAGATTTGAACCATCGACCTCGAACAAGTATTCAGAATTAGTAGTTACAAATCACTCCCGAACATCCCGTAAGTAAAGCTAGGGAAGGCTCAGAGAAGAGAAGTGCTTACAGATGATGGTGTTTATAATGGTTGAGAAATTGGGAGGAGGAGAATCTTCTGTTGCTGAAACCATCTTGTTGTTGTTGTGATTGTGGAGTTGTTTGGTGATTATTGTCCCAGTTTGGGACTATCCACTGGCTCATGCTAATATAAATATGATAACAATAATTAATAATATTGTATTTTGACAGAATTAAGGGTAGGAATTCTGTTCACTGTTCAAGTGTGGTGTGAGGGGAGCTGTGTGTAATTTTATAATGTGAGAGATTGGGGGATGATGATGGAGATGTGTCACAGTGTGTGTATGAAAGCAAGATAGCAGAAAGAATATAAATTTTTTTTTAGGGAATTAAAATCTCAATCCCATGGAGATGGAGATGGACCACTCTCAACCATTTCTTTTTCAACTTCAAGGGGTATTTTTGGAACAAAAATAAAGCTAAGTGTGCATGCACATCTAGCTATAACCCTAGTTACTGTAGTTAGTATTGAGTCGTATACTCTTATGATAGGATGGAGATTTTCAAACTTTAAAGGGTACCCAAAGATATGAATTAATCTCTGAATGTTTTGACTCGTTGAATTATGCTCATGTCAATTAAATAATTGGTTTAGAGTGATTTTTCTTTTCTTTTTTAACTACACAACAAATTGGAAGAATGAGAGTCGTTATTACCTCGGATCTTAAAAGAGAAGGAGTAGATGTCAATTAACGCTTAAATACGCTCATGTCGTTGGTGTGTAAATTATGTTAGGTTTAAATAGAGCTCAAGTTTGTTTTATTATTATTTTTTTCTTTTGTAATCTCTCTCTCTCTTTTTTTAATCTGAAATCTGATAACTTTTTACCCTTATATAATCAAGAAATATCTGCACTCATCCCAAGGCCTCAACTCAAGAGATATAAAGAATTTTATATATTAAGCTCATCCAAAAGTTTATGAAATCGTCTTATATATGGTAGGCGATATATACCACAATATACCTCATACCCTTTACCAATAGACTGCTGCTTAGGAGTCCTTTTGTAATGTCATTCGAATTACTGTTGGTAAATATACATCATACGATAGTGAGGCCGTCTCTCGAAAGCCCTTGTGTAATGTGTCATTCAAATTGCTGGTAAAATTAAATCATATGTTTGAAGGTAACTAATATTTTTTCACTTAATTTAAAGACTATATAAATTTAATAGTACACTACACACATACAAAAGTTCAGCATTTTTCATAGACTAATGTCCTAAAAAATATAATTAATTATCACACACATCTCATACATTCGCCAAAAGAAAAAATTCACTCTTTTTCTAAAATGATGAAACTCCCAGCTATGCCCCTTATAAAATAATATCAACCCTGTATAAAAACGTATCCTATGAGTTTTTCACTACAAATTTGCTCTTTTTTGCCGACCAAAATCCAATAAATACCAATTTTACCAGTAAAACATACCATTTCCATGCCAACTTAATATAACTCAATTGATTAAAGTACTATTTCTATTAAAACAAATTTGAATCTCCACTTCCGATCTAAAAAAAAGTTACACTTACCCATGAATAAATAATAAATTAAGAAATAACCCAACCAATATGTACAATTAATGTTAATTTTAATTAAAAAATCTTTAGTCTTTAAATATTATATACTTCTGATTCTAAAATTACAAGGCCAAAGTTTAATTCAACTAATTAAAACATTTATTTTCATTGTAGGTTCGAATCCTTACCATCGTATATATTGATGTCAAAAAAAAAAAAAAAATTAAAGCCACACAATCTCAAAATCCCATGCACATGGAATCAAAACAATAAATTAAGGACCAATTAACCCTATATATATATATATACATACATATATATTTCTTAGAGGGTTTTCTCATAGCAAATTTAATTTTTTAAGAATATAATTATAGCTATACATAAGAGAAAATTTGAACCCTACAATTTAATTATATGAACATGTAAAAGAATGGACATATATCACGCGTGTGTGTATATATATATTTAACTATATAGTGATATATTTTATATATTCACGTCGACACGATTAACTAATAACTTGCGCACTTTCATCTTCTCGTTGACCGAAAGCATAGTCATCACATGAAATAAACAATCAAACAAGATTAGTCTTAATTCCAACCCCCAAAAGGGACCAATTCAATTGTCTCAAAATAAATGTGTGAAGATTTGTCATAATCTTCAATCTACCTCCCAAGATGTGTTGTCTCATCATTTTTGGTCCATGCTCTTGAGCATCTCTTTAGTTGGCTAACTTAGCTCGAGACACAAGTATTATCTAGTTCTCTTCCGTTCACATTATGAATTTTCTTCATACAATGATGATATAAACTGACAATGATGAGAGTAATATATATCAATATTATATCCATAATTTTTTTTTATACTCTTCTTTATCTAATAGCTAGCGTTCGGTCAACTCTAAGACTATCTCGAAATTTAGAATGAGTTGACTTTTCTCTACATTTTCTTACCATCCAGGTGCAATTTTCTTCTCTTTCTCTTTTTCATCCGATATATAATTTCTCCCCTAATTAAATTTAGATTATGTGTCTATCATGAATTTATTATTAGTTTTCAAATGTAATCTATGTCGGACAAGATGCAATGTGGTGCCTTTTCCTCTCAATCAAATTAACGTGCATTTCTACGTATATTCCATCCTTGGCCACTGAAAGTTTTAACAACAAAATAGAAAAGAAAAATATTATCGGCAACGATTTTGCTTCTATTCATCAAACAAAGCAACATCTTGAAGAGCTATTTCATATGAAAAATCTTGATCCTCTAAGCATGCATCTAATTCAGCAGAGATATGCCATTTAGATTGACATATTAAACTGTAATTCTTGCATATTTTTATAATTCTAAATGGAAAGATATCCAATCCAACCCATCTAGATGTTTAGAATGCCCTCCTGAAATTATACTTATAATAATACAAAGAACAATATTTAGTACTGATTGATCAACATCGAACAGTAATAAGAAGCTAAGATGGATGCTAATCGCTAAGCTATTCTCGAACCGTAAAAATTTTCTCGAGAAACATTTAAGAATTAACAGATACGAAAGAGAAGAGTCGTTTTCTAATGAATGGTGGATAAAAACTAACCATCGACCCCATCAGAATTGCACGTTGTGATGCGAAGTTCCAATTAAATGTGTTGGGCCATGAGATTTGAAAATACAACAAATTGCAAGTTGTAGGGCTCTTCTTCGATTTTCTTCTGCCGACAAATGGAAAACTCAACAGATTGGATGATTGCGATGGAGAGCCAAAGGAGAAGAAACAATCGTCATAGGGAACACAAAATTTCTGAGGCCACAAATCAATGCTCACCCTCGTCGTGGCCCAACCAGCACACAATTTAGTCTCGTTTACGAGATGTTTGGTTCCCGGTTTTAATAACTCGGTCCGATATTGAATGTAGAATCGGACAGTATAAGATTTATGTTCAATGACGTAGTAGAATAATGTCATATAATCTCTTTTAGATTTATCCAATTCGAACATAATTTTGTGGTCAATCCGAACATAAGTTTTTAAGGCTTCTGTTAGATATCCAATATATGAATTAAATGTATTCAACCCATCAGTTTAAATTTTTAGGTTAATCGACTGGCAGGTCCTGGATTGTTGTTTCTTTTCCATTTGTTATGATTTCCATTACTGCCTTTGTTGAAATAGAACCACTCAAGACATTACCCTTAGGAAATTAAAAAATGCAATAATAATAGAGTTCAACTATCTCGTAGTTTTGAATCTCCACCTCCGAATTTAATTTGCAATACCCTAAAACTAATGCAATCGAAAGGAAAATTTCAAATGAACGACAAAAATAATACTAATTTGGGACGATAGAGTTATTGACACCATCAGTAAGATCCATTATGTTTTATATCCATCGAAGATAGTCCATGAGTTGCATTTTCATTCATTCCATGAATGTTGTTGATCTTTCGCTTTCAAATTCAAAACATAACCACATATTGTAGAAGAGTCATAACTATTCTACTCGTCACAAGTTAGTATTTAATTAAAATATGTCTTTCTTCTAAGTTTTTTTTTACACACTCTTCCTCTCAACTAAATTTGGTACCAAAATCCGATTTGCTTTAATATTATTTAAAACGAGAAGTCTATATATTTTGTACCTATTCTATCTTAAAAGACACTTGTACTCTTTAAACTCGGACACATGAAAGAAGATCAGTGAAATAAAATTGTGTTAGAAATTTGTTAGCATTTGTTAAGAAACATTGTTTTTTATGCATAGAAAAATTTGGTGGGGAAGTAAGAAGTTGGAGAGGAGTAGAACATGTGGGGCAGCCATTGTTCCATTTGAAGGAATTGTTTCACTGTCTAAGCAAACAGAGGCATTGAAATTATGTAGGAAGTGCCTAGAGACGGCCGAGCTTGGAATAGACTCTTCCATTTTTTGGTGGCTGAGAATTGCTTGCACTTCTTTGTCGCCTTCAAGTTTTTTAAAAGATTGCAAAGGGGAATCTAACATTTTTGGACTCGTTCTCTTTCTCACTCGTTTGTTTGTTCGTTATCTTTATCTTTTTGGATCTGAGGCTAACTATCACGAGTAAGAATAAAATAAATCTAGATATCTGATTGTTTACCCTAAATAGGATTGGAAAGTCATTCATTAAATTATAGATGCCGTAGCACAATCAAATCGAGACTAAAAAGCCATACATCTAAACTAGATGAGTAGCAGCCTGTCCAAAATGAGGAATATAAGTCAATCGAAATTACCAAGCTTTAAGTGAGAAAAATACTAAAATGTATGGCAGTTTGGATCTCAGTGAGGTTAAAAAATTGTTAACCACGACCATATAATAAAGAAGTTTACTAAGTCCTTCACAAACATGTTCGAGGGATCAATGAAGCTTGAGAGCATGAAGCTAAAATGACACTGCATTATTAGATATCATCCAGTCATCTTAAGGGATAGTCAATAAAAAATCAGACAATTAGAAATGATCACAAAAATGTAGGAAATGTGTCATGGATGGTATGTTGTCGCAACTCCATATCAATCTAGCATATAATGTAAAGACTTAATAAACTCTATTATTGAGCTGTAACATTTTAACAAATTATAGTAATAATGGTAACATATGACTATTTTAATATATTATCATAAGTTTATCTCAACAGCAAGGGCATACAACTTATATCAAGGAAGTTGGAGGTTTAAATTCAACGCCCCCACATTTTTTTTTACTAAAATTACAAATCTTAAAAAAAAAGTTGCTTTTTCCGGATTGAACGTCGAAATAGTTTTTGGAAAAATGGAAAATAATACCGGGAGGCGCGTAACAACAGGCGCCAAGCAACGCGCGTGCGTAAGTCTTTGCCCGCGCAATCTGTCACTGGAATTCGAATTCTTCATTTCATCATCGGCTTCGTAGAACCCTAAATCAAATCAGTCTCACTCTCACTACATGGATATCACAGAAGAGCAACGAAAGCGAGCTGAAGCGAACCGTTTAGCGGCCATAGCCAAACGCAAAGCTCTAATCGAATCTTCTAACGGCCAACTACAACCCCAGGACCCGTGGAAGCTCTTCAAATGTCGAAAGCTTTCCACTGAACTGACTGTTACCAGTGCAGTTCAATCATCGAAAGGCTTAACCGACGACGATACCCTTTTACCCGAGAGGTTTCGAGTAAGGTTGGAAATTTGCTCCACCGACTCGTTCTCGATCACGCCGGAAGTTGTAGAAGGATTCTGTTACCCGGGAGAGGAGAATTGCTTCAGGAAATTGAGCGACTGGTTATCTAATGTATGAGTTTCTGGGATTTTCTTATTGCCGTCTTTGTTTTGCGCATATCGAATATAAGAAATTAATGAAAAAAAGGGAGGAAGTGATACCGTTTGGATTTGCAGGCGTTTATCACTTTAATTTGTCTTGAACGAAGGAACTTGTGATTTATAATGCGAGCTTTACTTTTACTTCCATATGCGTTTTTTGGAGCTCGCTGGGATATCTTTTGGTTTTCCTGATCACATGGACTATCCGGTTTTACCCAGTTCCTCTGTACATTTAGAGAGGATGAACGCTATTTTTATCTTTGTTCTTCTCTTCATTCGTACAATGCTTTTTACGACTTTATTTTCGTACAACTTCATTTTTATATGAAAATATCACCAACTTCGGGATTGCTACTTGTACAATTTTAAGGATCGCAGTGCATCGAATTTGAAAATTCGAAATTTGCCCATCTGACCGTATTTGGATTATGAGTGGCGTCTTTCTCTCTCTCGCCCCCTTTCTGACCATATCTGAGTTTCGAGTTACATCACGTCTTTGACCAAATGAGCTCTAGTAACTTTATAAATGTGACGGCCATCTGTTATTCTCTCAGGTCACACATTCTCACTACACACAAATTATTGGCGGAGGAAAGGCTTGTGTTTATAAGCTGAGGGATTATTGTCCTGTTTTAAAATGTTTAAAGAGCTCCAAGGACATTGATGTTGAAGAGATACCATGGACAACTTTTAATGTGGTTGAGAGGCTCTCGCATTCATTTATTTTAGGACGATGGATGCCATGCAGGCCAGAGCATCTGTCAGATGAGAGGGTCGATGAATTAATGAAGAAGTTACCCGATCGGTTACTGAAGAGACTCTTACCTTTCCAGCTTGATGGTGTAAGATTTGGCTTGCAGAGGGGTGGCCGATGCTTGATAGCTGATGAAATGGGTCTTGGGAAAACACTGCAGGTAGCTAAATTATATATAAATGAACTTATCTGCTACTCATCTACAGTTTTGTCAAGTTTGTAAATTGGTTCTAGTTGGTTGTGCTTTTGCCATTTCATTTTTTCAATTACATATATCTATTTGTTGAAATTTCTGCTTGAACATTGGAACGAGCCTCATGCATATATTTTAGAATTTTGATATCATGCAAGGCAGCATCTTGTACATGTACCATCTCTGCTGGTCGAAAAGGTGGATTAAACTCTGTATGCTTAATCTGTCTTCAGGCTATTGCAATTGCTAGCTGCTTAATGGATGAAGAAGGCTCAATACTTGTTGTTTGCCCAGCTGTTTTACGGTTTTCTTGGGCAGAAGAACTAGAGCGTTGGCTTCCTTTTTGTTTGCCGGCTGAAATTCATCTTGGTATTATATTCTTGTACGTCTTTTTTTTTTCTTTATGTATGTATAGATATATATATATATCTATATCTAAATTTAACCTCGTGGTCACTAGAATGCTTACCTTTCTAGGTATTCTGTTGAGTGTTGTAGATGTATTGTAACTTTTGTGCCATATGAACTTTTCTTTTTCTTTGAAATATGACAGCCTAGCATAAAAACATTCCGTGGTATTGTATTCTGAGAGATGAAGATTGTAGATGAGATAGCTGTACTTGCTGACTACGTTAATGTTTTCATTTCAGTTGGATGATATGTCTTCGACTGAATCAACTCACTTTTCTGAACAGTTAGATTTTTATATTTAGGGGTATAAGTTCTAATTCACCTACTTTGAAGAAGATCTGTATGGTACTAATTTTGGTTGGTTCTTAATTAGAGAACTTTGTCCCCCAGGTGGAAGCAAACGCCTGTTTTCTAGTTGACAGATAATGAGAAAAATTAGGTTGATGGAAGCTAATCATAGAATCACGACACCAGTGAAAAAATGTGGCCCAAGAGTTAGAGCTACTGATGTAGCCGTATATGGCCTTTGGGATAGCTTATTAAATCTTAAAAGTTTAGCTTTATAGTTGTATTTCTTTTAAAACATCTTTTACTGTGTAGTAACTACAAGTTACTATTAGTTGCTAGTTTGTTAGTTAGGATCTCTCTATAAATAGAGAGACTTTTCCCATAATAATCAGATTTGAGATATTCTTTCTTTCGTTGAGATTACTCTCCACCAAATTGGTATCAGAGCACCGGAAAGAAAAAAAAAATTCTGGGCGTTCAAATGGCGGGAAAGAAACCTATCATAGGAGACGTTTCTTCCATGACCAACAAAGAAGCGAAGCAATCAGCCGCTCTCTCACCACGAGCATTGACCACACGCTTGCAGTTGGTCGAAGGGGATATCAAGAGTATACATAATGATGTGGATGAGATCAAACAGATCTTGGGTATTATACATCAACAACTGGAAAATCTGAATTTAAATCACAGTCCATTGGGAGTTCCTCAACAAAATCCATCAAGACTTGATCAAGAAACTAGAAGGGAGAACCATCAGGGAATCCGGATCCAAGAAAGACCAGCAGCCCCTCCAAGAAGACGTCAAGAAAGGGGGCAAGAATTCAATCTGGGACCAAGATTTCACCAAGATCGTCGTGTGCACCTTCAAGATTTCAATAACAACCCCCTGTTTCAAAGGCGACAGGATCTTTTTATGGATTATTCCAGCGATGAGGAGGAAGACCTTCTCGAGATGGAAGGTAATAGGCACGGGTATCAAGCTCGACCAAATAGACAGCAAGATACAAGTGAATACAAACTCAAAATTGACATCCCTACCTTCAGCGGAAAGATGGACATAGAAGGGTTCTTGGATTGGGTGCGGAATGTTGAAAATTTCTTTTCATACATGAACACGCCAGAACATAAAAAGGTACGTTTAGTGGCTTTCAAACTTAAGGGTGGTGCTTCGGCGTGGTGGGATCAACTAGAAATTAACCGACAAAGGTATGGGAAACAACCAATCCGTCGATGGGAACGTATGAAAAAGCTTATGCGTGAGCGGTTCCTACCTGTCAATTTTGAACAGATTTTATATAATCAGTATCAATATTGTCGACAAGGAACGCGCACGATTGCTGATTACACAGAGGAATTTCATCGATTAGGGGCACGGACAAATCTTGGAGAACATCAACAATATTTGGTGGCCCGATACATTGGTGGGCTGCGTTCGGATATAAAGGAACAGATAGCATTACAGCCTATTGGGTACTTAAATGAAGCTATATCCACTGCTACAACAATTGAAGAACAAGTGAACAATCGTTACAAGAAGACCTATGTTTGACGAACAACTTGAGATCAAGGTGGCCCTTCCAAAAAGAATTTTGCACCATCAGACAAGTCATCTGTCCCAACAATTGGCAGTTCACCCAAAGGCAAACACGTCGGCAAAGATAATCTTCTTGAAAATAAAACCATGGATGCCACTGTAGGAAAAAACGTAGCTAACACTTATAACCGTCCAACTTTGGGCAAGTGCTTTCGTTGTGGACAGGTGGGGCATCTCTCAAACGAATGCCCTCAAAGAAAGGCCATTACCTTTGTGGAAGATGAGGAGCAACCCGACTACAACGAAGAAGAGCAGCAAGAAAATGAGGTCGAATATCTCGGTCCTGATGAAGGTGATCCTGTCACTTGTGTTATTCAACGCCTTCTTCTCACTCCAAAAGTTGAGCCTGCCTACCAACGGCACGCTTTATTCAAGTCACGATGCACTATTGAGGGTAAGGTTTGTAGTATAATAATTGATAGTGGCAGTACCGAAAACATAGTAGCTAGTAAGCTTGTGACAGCCCTTCGTTTGACACTGCATCCACACCCAAATCCCTATAAAGTTTCGTGGATAAAGAAGGGTGGGGAAGCTCAAGTCACACACACATGCACAGTACCATTGTCTATTGGGGCTAGTTACAAGGATCAAATAGTATGTGATGTGTTGGATATGGATGTGTGCCACATCCTATTAGGGAGACCATGGCAATACGATACACAAGCTGTTCATAAGGGGCGAGAGAACACATATGAATTCAGTTGGATGGGGAAAAGGTTGTTTTACTTCCTATTCCTCCACCAAAGCTTGTCCCTTCACACGATGGTACAACAAAAACAGGTGCTCTATTCACGATGTCTTCGGGAAAACAGCTCCTATTTCATAAGGATATGCCTATTCTTGGGCTGGTGACTAAAAGTTTTGAAACTTTGGAACAATCACAGGCTCTTCCACCGGAAGTGGAACAATTGTTACATGAGTTTCAAACTATTATTGAACCTCCTGCCGGGTTACCTCCTTTACGAGACATTCAACATAATATTGAGTTTTTTCCGGGGGCAACCCTACCGAATCTTGCTCATTATTTTATGAACCCATCCGAATACAAAATCTTACATGATCAAGTCCAAGAATTACTTGACAAAGGGCACATACAGCCTAGTTTAAGCCCATGCGCTGTTCCCGCCTTATTAACACCCAAAAAGGATGGAACTTGGCGCATGTGTGTGGACAGCCGAGCAATAAACAAGATTACTATCAAATATCGGTTCCCCATTCCTCGTATTAGTGATCTGTTAGACCAATTAGGGGGAGCTACCCTATTTTCTAAGATAGACCTTAAGAGTGGATACCATCAAATCCGAATACGGCCGGGAGATGAATGGAAAACGGCGTTCAAAACAAATGAGGGCTTATTTGAGTGGCTCGTTATGCCCTTTGGGCTGTCCAACGCTCCAAGCACATTCATGAGGCTTATGAATCAGGTATTGCTTCCTTTTATTAATAAATTTGTAGTAGTCTGTTTTGATGATATCCTTATCTATAGCCACTGCATGTCTGACCATTTAAATCACCTTCATAAAGTCTTTTCGGTTTTGGCTACTAATCAATTAGTCATTAATATCAAAAAATGTCTTTTTACAACTACTGAAATTTCTTTCCTTGGGTTTATAATAGGACATAATAAAGTATACATGGATCCTCTGAAAATAAAAGCTATAGTAGAATGGCCAGAACCTAAAACACTTAAAGATATCCAAAGCTTTCTAGGTCTTGCTTCCTTTTACAGAAAATTCATTAGAAATTTTAGTTCCTTGGTTGCCCCTTTAACAAGTTGTCTAAAAAAGGGACCTTTCGTGTGGGGACAACACCAAACCGAGAGCTTTAGAATCATAAAATCCAAACTAAGCACTAGTCCAGTCCTAGCACTTCCAAACTTTGAACAACCATTCGAAGTCTCTGTAGATGCATCGGGTATTGGGGTGGGGGCTGTCCTTTCTCAAAACAATCACCCAATTGAGTATTTTAGTGAAAAACTAAGTACATCACGGCAAAAATGGAGCACATACGAACAGGAACTTTATGCTCTAGTTAGGGCTTTAAAACAGTGGGAACACTACCTCCTAGGCAAAGAATTTATCCTTCTAACAGACCATTTCTCCTTAAAATTTTTGCATACTAAAAAAACGATAAGTCGCATGCACGCACGTTGGTTATCTTTTTTACAAAGATTTGATTTTGTAATCAAACATACTTCGGGAATAAGTAATAAGGCAGCTGATGCTTTGAGTCGGAAACACAGCCTCCTCACACTACTTAAAGGGGAAATAATAGCTTTTGATCACCTACTCGATACTTATACTTCAGACTTAGACTTTCGAGTTATTTGGGAACAATGTATGACTCATCTACTTACACATGATTACCATATAGTGAATGGCTACTTATTTAAAGGACATGCCCTGTGCATTCCTCATACGTCTCTACGAGAAGCCATTATTAAAGATGTTCATGCTGGCGGGTTGGCTGGTCATTTAGGCCGAGACAAGACGCTTACAATTGTTAACACCCATTTTTTTTGGCCGCAACTAAAAAAGGATGTTGTTAGTTTTGTTCAAAAATGTTATATTTGCCAGTCCTACAAGGGGACATCACAAAATACAGGGTTATATACACCCTTACCTATACCTAAGGGCATTTGGGAAGACCTTTCGATGGACTTTGTACTCGGTCTTCCTAAAACCCAAAGAGGCTTTGACTCCGTGATGGTTGTGGTGGATCGGTTCAGTAAGATGGCTCATTTTGTGGCATGTAGAAAAACATCCGATGCTGTTTCTATTGCTACATTGTTTTTTAGGGAGATCATTCGCCTACATGGTATTCCAAAATCAATTGTATCTGATCGTGATGTAAAGTTTCTTAGTCACTTTTGGCGTACTTTAGGGAAGAAATTTGACACTACACTAAAGTTAGCACCACAAGTCATCCGCAAACGGATGGACAAACAGAAGTTACAAATCGTTCGTTGGGAAATCTACTTCGATGTATCAGTGGTGATCACCCCAAGCAATGGGATATGGCTCTTGCCCAAGCCGAATTTGCGTTCAACCACATGAGGAATAGAACAACAGGGAAGTACCCATTTGAGATTGTATATACTACGCTCCCTCGGTTAACAATAGATCTTACTAATCTTCCTCATTCTATTGATCTTAGTAGGGAGGCAGAAGAGATGGCAACTAGAAATACTCAGCTACATGATGAAGTTCGTAAACATCTAGAGGAATCCAATGCCAAATACAAGACAGTGGCAGATAAGAAACGACGATTCAAGGAATTCCAGTTAGGCGACCTTGTCATGATTCATTTACGAAAGAGCCGATTCCCAGTTGGAACGTATAACAAACTGAAGAAGAGAAAACTTGGCCCTTTTGCTATACTTGCTCGATACGGAGAGAATGCCTACAAGATTGACCTCCCAGCCGAGTATAATATCAGTCCCGTCTTCAATATAGCGGATATATACCCGTTTTATCCCCCTGATCAGTTTTTGTTGGCTGACTAACTCGCGGACGAGTTGTTTTTTTTTTGGGAAGGGGAAATTGATGTAGCCGTATATGGCCTTTGGGATAGCTTATTAAATCTTAAAAGTTTAGCTTTATAGTTGTATTTCTTTTAAAACATCTTTTACTGTGTAGTAACTACAAGTTACTATTAGTTGCTAGTTTGTTAGTTAGGATCTGTCTATAAATAGAGAGACTTTTCCCATAATAATCAGATTTGAGATATTCTTTCTTTCATTGAGATTACTCTCCACCAGCTACCGTGACACGTCATAAACTACACCATACATGCAACAATAGCACTCTTCATTCTGACAGAACCTGTATTAATCTTGGCAAGCTATAGAAATTCGTTTGTTGATACTTCCCTTTCTTGTTTATTTTAAAAATTTCAATGGATGTTATTGCTAAGCATATGACTATTACCATCATTGCATGTTTAGAGATATATTGGTGGCACTCTACAGCTATTTTTTTTTTTATAAGAAACAGACAAATTGTATTCCATTCACTAAAAAGGACAACCTAAAGGTAGAGGGTTGAGAAAACCCTCCCCAAAGAACTATACAATCACAGCTTTCCAATCCCTTATGATCATTTGAAGACTATAATTACAAAAAACCTTCTTGTGGATGGAAGCCCACCAAGAAGCCATATGCTGTATATTCACACAAAGAGAATCCACCGAGGACTTCTTATCTTCAAAAAGTCTATTATTCTTTTCTTTCCACAAAAGTCAAAGTAAGGCTCTAGCCATACAATTCCAAAGAAAAGCTTTATCCCTTAGACCCCTCCCCCGAAGCCTTCTGAAATAAACTCATCTATCTTACGTGGGAAACAAAAAGACACTCACACCATGACAGCAAAGTAAAACCACACTGAAGAAGCCACCTGACAATGAAGGAATAAATGATCTAGTGTCTCGGAGTCTTTATTACATAACAAACAAACCGACGGTGAGAGAGACCATGATATTACATAACAAACAAACCGACGGTGAGAGAGACCATGAGGGAAGTCTACGCTGAAGCTTGTCGGCTGTATTAATCCCGCGATAGAACATTGACCACAAAAACACTTTTACTTTCTTAAGAACCTTAAAGTTCCAAATTTGCAACGAAATGGAAGTGTTTATTTTTGGAGAAGGGGAAGTCAGGGCCAAAAAGGCTGAATTAGTTGAAAAAACCCCACTTTGGATCCTCCTTCCACCACATTCTGTCTTGACCCTGCCCAAGTAGCCCTCCATCCAACTTTTCAGTAAAAGTGGCCCAGCTATCTAGTTCTCTGTCGAAGAGGTTTCTTCTAAAAGCCAAATCCCACGTTTGAGAAACAGAATTCCAACACTCTGAAATCGAAGCATCCTTCTTGTTAGACAGCATGAACATGTCGGGAAAAACAGTGGCAAGAGGGGAGGAATCTGCCCAAGTATCTTCCCAAAAACGAACTCTATTTCCAGAGGACACCTTGAAAGCTACAAAATTCATAAAACCACTGCGCGTACTTTCAATATCTATCCAAGGTCTTCCAATCGAAGAGCCTGTGTTGCATTTAGTAAACCACTCATGAGAATCCACCCTATATATAACAGCAACAACCCTTCTTCATAGGGCTTTTCCTTTTAAAGCAAACTGCCAAAGCCACTTCATCAAAAGAGCTTTGTTCCTCTCAAGGGAGCCCACTCTAAGTCCCCCTTGCCTAGTAGGCAGAGCGGTCCAAGACCATTTAACCAAATTTCCCATGGGCCTATGGGTGCCTCCATTCCAGATAAAATCCCGGATCAACTTCTCCATAGCCTTAATAACCACTCCAGGAGCTTTCAGAAGCGAGAAATAGTAAAGGGGAAGACTATTTAACACAGTTTGAGCCAGAGTTAACCTTCCTCCTTTAGAGAGTAGGAGGGGTTTCCATTTCAGTAGCCTTTTACTCATTTTCTCCAGTAGAGGATCCAAAAAAAACTTTCTTCTATGATTACCCCCAAGAGGAAAACCCAGATAAGAAAAAGGGAAAGTCTCTACCTTATATCCGAAAGAAGAAGCCCAAGCCGCAGTTGCTAAGGGACTACAATTGATGTCTATCAGAGCTGTTTTTGTGACATTTAGAGAGAGGCATGAAGTCAACAGAAAAAAATTGATCAAACCCCGCCACGATTCCAGATTTTGTTTCGAGAAAGGGCTAAAAATCAGAACATCATCAGCATATTGAAGATGAGTAACCTCCACATCACTAGTTCCCACCTTGAACCCCTTAATAATTCGCTTCTCATGGCAAAAGTGTATCAACCTGCTGAGAGCATCACCCACCAAAGTGAAAAAAAAGGAGAGAGGGGATCACCTTGCCTAAGGCCTCTTTTTGCTAAGATTTTGCCTCTAGGCCTTCCATTAATAATTACAGAAAAATTAGTTGTACACAGGCACCCATGAATCCACTTACGCCATCTCTAATCAAAACCTTTAGCTTGTAACACCGCATTTAGGAAAGACCAATCCACTCTATCATAAGCCTTCTCAAAATCTAGTTTTAATAACATGCCCTTCTTCCTCTGTTTCTTCCATTGCCCCACTGTCTCCGCAGCAGTTAAAATTGCATCCATGATTTGATGACCCTCCACGGAAGCTGCTTAAGCATCTGAGATGATTAAAGGCAGTACTTTTTTAAGGCGGGCAGCGAGAACCTTTGCCGCAATCTTATAAAGGGATGAGACCAAACTGATTGGCCTGAAGTCCTTCATCGAAGAGGGATTTCTCTTTTTTGGAACGAGACAAATATAGGTTTCATTTGTACTCTTGTTTATAATTCCTTTCTCAAAAAAATCTTGGAACTCTTTCACCAAATCGGTCTTGAAGATGTTCCAAGCATTTTTTAAGAATTCATTACTCATCCCATCTAGACCCGGAGATTTTAGAGAACCCATATCCTTCATAGCCCTGCTGATTTCTTCCTCTGAAAAGGCTACCGTCAACTGAGAGCTTTGAGCCTCTGTGAGGGGGAACCAATCAATATTCTCTAGATGAAAACATTGATCCACCGTCGAAGTATAAAGGGAGGAGAAAAACCTTAAGAATTCAGCCACAATGTCTACCTCTTCAGTCAAAAGTCTACCCTGTTCGTCTTCAATCTCTGCTATGAAAGCCCCACTCTGTTTTTGGGAGGACCATCGATGGAAGAAATTTGTATTTTCATCACCTTCGATTAGCCAATGCAGCTTCCCTTTCTGAGCCCACATCCTTTGTTCACAAATGGTAATCTCCTGAAGATCCCCTTTTAAAAGCCTTCTCCTTTCCCTCTCCTCTGAAGACAAAGGGTGGTCTTCCTACATCCTGTCCAGCTCTTCTATGTCATTTGTAAGAGAATTCTTCTTGATCCCCAAATGACCAAACACCTCTTTGTTCCACCGAGAAAGCACACCTCTAAGGCCTCTTAATTTTTCCATGAACCCGTGACCTGGCCAACCTCTCATAGGATGGGAAGACCACCATTGTTCAACCAGGGGGAGCAAGAGGGGGGACTCGAGCCAAGCGTTTTCAAATCTAAACGGAGTTGGACCCATTTCCGCCCAAGCGGAGCCAGCTGAATGAGAAAGTGATCTGAAGTAGGGCGACTCAGACGAACAATCCTCTGATCTGCAAAAGACATCAACCAATCTTTAGTTACCAAAAAGCGATCTAACCTCAAGAGAGTGGGAGAGATTTTGAAGTTAGACCAAGTAAAAGCGCCATTATCCATGGGGGGTCTTTCAAATCTAAGGCTTCAATCACAGAATTAAAATCCTTCATACTACGAGTAATTCTCCCAGGACGAGTACTCTGCTGATAACCAGCGGGCCACGTTGAAGTCTCCTCCAATGCACCACACACCCTGACATAAACCTCCCAGATCTTCTAATTCCCTCCAAAAGCTAGTTCTACCTCTTCTAGAAGACGACCCATAGACCCCTGTGAATCAGCCGAGCCTACCATCCACTAGAGAGAAATGAATGGTAAGGGAGAAACTTCCCACCACAGAATCAATAACCGAAATTTTCAGCTCATTCCACAAGAGAAGAATACCTCCTGAGGTCCCTTCCGCATCTAAAGACAACCAACTCACACGCCGAGAACTCTAAATAGATTTAACTAAGAATCTATCAATCTCACTCTTTTTAGTTTCTTGAATGCAACTATATCTGGATCCGCACGCTTAATGATATCCTTCACAAGAGCTCTTTTGGAGGCCGCTCCCAAACCTCGGACATTTCAAGAAATTATCTTCATAAAGAAACCTCCTGACCCTCTTCTACACTCTGTTTTGCTTCATTCTCCCACGTAGCTAGCAAGTTTCTCAATTCTCTACTTTCTACATTGTTACTCTTGCCTCCTTTTCCCCCCACCTTCCCTTTACATGTGTAGAGACTAAGGTTGGAGAGAATCCAATGTAATGTATTCTCATTATTAAAGTCTATATATATAGACAAATATACAAGGTTGACTTAATCCTATAAGGAGAAGGTAAAAGGACAAATTAATATTAATACAAGAATATAAAATATACTAATATCTATACTCTAACAACACTGAATAGGTCTAATACATGGGCTATTTTCCCAAAGAGCAACCACCAGATTTTTTGTGAAGGGGAGAACAACTGGAGTAGCATCTGCAATCTTACTCGTCTCAACTGGCCCTTCTAAGACCATCTCCGTCTCTAATGGCCGCTGTTCAATAGGATTGACATCTACTATAACAAGTTCTCTCCCCTTTCCAGGATCCTCCGTTTCTAAACACTCCTCGAAACAAAGATGATAATCTTCCGGGAAGTCAAGAGAAAGTGTAGGAGAAGAAGGAATTTCGTTCACCGGCACATCTTCACTCGACCATGAGGATTCCGAAGAGACCTCTAGTTGTTTACCTTTCCCTTTTTCATTTCTGGCTATTTTTTCCTCTCTTTTTTGTTTTTTCTTCTTTTGTAAATCTTCCTCCGTAGAAAATACAATCCCCTTTTTGAGAGTTGGAGAGCCTTTTTGTCCTTTTTGAAAAGCAACTTTCCTCGGGATGTGTGAGCCTGTTGGTACTACCCCTTTTGTTGACTTTTTTTGAACCCCTTCATTACTAGGAAGGGACGTGGCCTGAATTTGTTCACGTGCCTCTAAAGCCCTCCCTTCTTTCTTCGAACCTAGGACTGATGTGGGGCCCTCTTGAACAGCGATGGAAGGAGACCTTCCTTGTACAAATGTCCTTGCTGGTTGATACTCCGAGGAAAAGGCTCTAATAACAGAGGAGTCTTCCGCTTGGACCACTGGGTAATAGAACCCATCTTCTACCCTCCAGACATCCACTGTGCAAGGTCCTGGGGGGTTCGCCGGACCTCCATGGAAGTTTTTTGCTGCCTCAGGCGTGAAGCCACCGTGAATCTCAACCTTTTTTCCGGCCAGAAACTTTGAATCTTGGAAAGTCCCAGTTTGTGCCACAAACTCCAAACCTCCATCTTTAATTTTGATCCCTGATGGCACAAAACCGCAATAGTTACCTTTCACCCTTATTGCCACTTCCATACATTCAATAAGGGTCGCGTTTTCATCTGCAAACTCAAAAACCTCCGAAACTATCTCCTATCTTCTTGAAGAGATCCTCGTGCCATAAATGAAGGGGGATGTTCCTAAATTTCAGCCAGCCCCCCATATGACGGGACCACTGAAGTAAAATCGTGACGCTCCTTATTCCATCTTTCAACTTTAAGAGTGAAGTCCCCAAAAGTGATCCATCCTCTGTTCATACACAGTAAGCAAGCCAAATCTTCACTTGGGCATTTGAGAATGGCTTTGTCCGGTTGGAAAGAGTTCATAATCAGATTCGTCTGCAACTGGGATTCCATGGAAAGAAGAATTCTTCCTCGTGAAGTCCCTAAAAGTGACCCATCCTCTGTTCATACACAGTAAGCAAGCCAAATCTTCACTTGGGCATTTGAGAATGGCTTTGTCCGGTTGGAAAGAGTTCATAATCAGATTCGTCTGCAACTGGGATTCCATGGAAAGTCATCGTGAAAATCTCGTCTAGTGAGGGCCAGAACCTGTGCCCAGTTTATGGGTCTCACTTCACTTTTCTTAGGGGCGACCACAACATGAATTGGAGGAGACGGCTTCAGAACCCCTGCATATGACTTCAGCTACTTCTGAGACACTTCTACCTTGCTCTTTGTTTTGGTGTTTTTCTTTGATTCAAAACCATTCAAAAAGTCCAAAAGGAAAGTTCTAAAAGCATTCCATCCTCTAAAACCCTCCCCCGCTGGAACCACAAGATTTGCCTTTCCCCCAGAGTTCAAAACCTTCTTAATTTCTATAAAACTTCCCCTCTTGTTTGTTGTCTTGAGGACCCAGAGAAAACCATTCACGCAATGAGTTTTCTGAAGAACTTTTGGGCCTTTGGGGAAAGAAGCAAATCTTCAAAAGAGTCTGCCAACCACAGTAAGGCTACCTCTTCAATGGAGCTATTGAACGTTCGCTGAAGATGAAACTCCTGTATGAGAACTACCCTTCCTTTCGAACTCGAGTCAAACGAACAGGTGAAAGACTTATTTTCTATTTTTATCGAGAGCCGGCGACTGGCCATATCGGAACAGAAAGGTCAAACCGGCGAGGAGAACTAGGGGTCATATCTCCGAGGAAAGGAAGGGGAGGAGAGAGAACGGAGAGCGAAACATCATTCTCTTGGATGAAAATTGGTAATTTTTTGGGAGAAAGCAAGAAAAAACTATCTTCAGTGATATGATTATCTTGATTCAACTTTGTAAGAAAGAAATATCCTTTTTTGGGAGAAATTGTTTGGGAGAAAGTGGCACTCTCCAGCTATAATTCCCTAGATACAGATTGAATTAAATTTTTGGTTCCATTAATTAGACAACAATCTAATTTATTGTTTGAAATTGTCATCTGACCATTATTGTGGCTTCTGCCGTTTTCTGGTGACTGTAGTATACAACCTTTAGTTAGAGTGCTTTACACAGATTTTTGTTACTACACCATTGTCGATTAATTTAGATGTGAGGAGTTATCTTCTTAACATTTCTTTATAATCCCTTACTTTAGAATTAAAAGTTTCATGTTTCTTATATAAATAAAAGAAAAGAAAAGAAAAAAAATTGAATTGCCATTGAACAATTAGTTTTTTGACATGTTTCATAAATTTTGTTTTCGCATTACTAAAGTTTACGTGTAATATGAATATCATATTTTTCTTACAATTTAGTAATTTATTATTTCAAGTTTTTGGTCATCTGGACAATCCTTGCCATTTGTCAAAATTCCCGAAAGTTGTGGTTATTTCATATACAATGCTTCACCGCCTGCGCAAGAGCATTCTTCAGCAGAAGTGGTCTTTATTGATTGTTGATGAATCTCATCATGTAAGATGTTCCAAGAAGTCATCTGAACCAGAAGAGGTAAAAGTTCACACCATACCATATTCACTATATTTTAGTTAGAAGCCATCTTTTTCTTTTACTTAGGTAGAAATTTCTTTCCATTTTTTTTCTTGGACTCGAACTTTTCATTGATTAATGAAAAAGAACATAATGTTCAAAGATACAAACTCCTGAAGGAGTGAGAGAGAGATACAAGATAAGAATAAAAGACTGAAATTTCTTTCTATTGTTAGCTGGTTTATTTTTAAGTGATTCACTTGCAACAAACTGAGAAAACAACTCATGGTGGGACTAAGGAGGTTTTTACATACTCCTTTTTATGAAATATATGGCTAAATCATATTAATTTTACTAGTTTATTGTTCTGATATGTTTCTGGGAATGTACTTATTTCAATAAAAAAATCTTTTATGTATTTATTAGTATTTCAATTCTACCTACTCCAAGTTAGTTACCTTGGGGTTTTTACCTTTTAAAAAGGATTAATATGCTTGCATGAGAACGTGTGTTGTAACCTCTTGTGTTCTTGCACAGATAAAGGCTGTTCTTGATTTAGCAACGAAGGTCCAGCATATTGTTCTTCTATCTGGAACTCCTTCTTTGTCAAGGTTGTATTATGGCTTTCTCAAAGTCAAAGTGAATTCTTTTATGGTTTAATGAGAATGATGCCTTTTATCATTCAAGATATGACTATCATCTCATATTTTATACTTTCATTTTAGTTTCTATTCATTATAACATCTCACTTTCTATTTTCCTAGGTGATCTTAGACCCTATGACATTTTTCATCAGATAAACATGCTATGGCAAGTTTTCTTCAACCTTTACATCTTAGGTCTTTATTGATTGACTTATTCAACGATGTGATTTTGTCAGTAGTTCACTTATTTCCTCCATTGTGTATCTGTTGTAGGCCTGGTTTGCTGGGAAAGACCAAGTATGAGTTTGCAAAAACTTACTGCGCCGTAAAATTTGTTTGTACTTCTCAGGGGAAAACTTTTAAGGTACTAGTTGGACTCAGTTAAAGAGCATTCTATCCTCCTAACTCTCAAAGTTTAGAATCTGAATGTGGTATTATCTGAAATTATTGTGAATGAAATGAAGATGGAAAGGAGGACGAAAATAAATGGAAAAATGAAAATGGTTGATGCTTTTTGGACAACACTATATTTAGGATTCTTATACATAAGAAGTAAGAAAAACAAGAACATTAATGATCAGGAGGGTTGTTTTATATTGCAACCGTGTCTTAGCTTTGATTTATAACGATCATTTTAAGGATACAATTTCTAAGCTTAGATGGAATTGCTGCTGCAGGACTTCTCGAAAGGCATTCGACTTGATGAGTTAAATGTGCTGTTGAAGCAAACTGTTATGGTATGCGCTTGTTCTCCTCTATTAATTTTATGTGAGGACACTGGACAGTGCTTATTTGAATGTGCTGCTTAGCAAAAATGAGTTTCTCTTGTCCTTGAGAGCATGGATTGGAGCTATAGTTTTTCTTAAGAATATTATTGATCTTAATTAGGAGAGCATATTGTTTGAGGACACTGGACAGTGCTTATTGGGAATAAGATTAAAAAAAAAAGGATTTGTATTGTAATTAGATTTGTAGTCGGTGACTGCAAATAGGATGTCTTCTTTGGTAGAAGCCAGCCCTTTTTGTCTCTGCACTAAGATTCTTATTCTTAATCTAATGGAAGTTCTGTTACTTTCATCTCCATTTTCTCAGATAATTTTATGAAACTCAGAGTCTTTGCTTCTATGTGTGTATTGCTGCTTCCACTACTCTAAAAGGCGTTCTAGGCCTTCATTGCAGGCAACCTCAATAAGGGATCTTTTTTTTTTAACGAAATAGGAAACTTTTCACCTAAAACTTGTATCTCTAATCATTCTCCTCATTGCTTTAAATTTTTTATTTTTCATTATCTCATTATTCATAATATTATATCTTTAAATATTAAAATTTTTTATTTTTACTTTGGATGTGCGCTTCATGCTTTAACCCTAGAAAGGTGTAGTGTTTCATGCGCCTTGTGCTTAAAAGAACAATGGCTGTTGTGTGTATTGTTTGCCATCTCCACTCCAAGCATTGGAATTCTTTTGCCACTCTTGATTTGTTAATTGTTTCGTTTCCATTGTAGATAAGACGTTTGAAGGAGCATGTGTTGGTTCAACTACCACCCAAACGTAGGCAAATCATAAGATTGCAGTTGAAAAGGTCTGATATAGTCGGAGCAAAGGCAGCTACTAGGGAGGTGATTGGTGGTGATCATGATAGAACTACTGCTGAAAACAAGACTCAGGATATTTTGGAGGAAGAGGAACATGATGGTAAACATGAATGTATACTTTATCGTTGCATCTTATTTGTCTCAACTAAGTTTGTTTATGCAGCAATTATTCTTGTTGGTTATCTCATACCCAACTTTTGTTGCAGTGAAAAAGTTGTTATTGAATACTAAAAAATTTGTTTTTGTTGGAAGTTATATTTATCAGGTTTCATATTATATGTTTGTAGATTTTTTATGACATCGCTCTTTTTTTTTTTAATATATTTAATAGAGCATTGAAGCCTTGTTGCAGAGGATACTGTCTTATGTTTTACTTGTCAATAACTATATAATGACAACTTTTGGGTGACTGTAGTATGTAACAATGTTGTACGAGCTAATGAATAACTAACTGTCATTGCACCGTGAAAAATAATTTGTAGAAAAAATGGAAAAATGATCGTTCTATATCACGAGGACTCTGAAACCTTGTGCTGTCCATGGTATTCCTAAGAGGATTAGGCTCTTCCTCTGGAATTTGGCTGTGGGTGGCATGAAAATGGTAGAAATGCTTCAAAGGAGGAATATTCAAAACTTAACCTCTCCTACTTGGTGTATTTTGTGGTAGAAGAATTCTGAATCTGAAATCACTGTTCATTCTTTGCACTTCCGCTCAAAAGCCAAGGAGATCCTTTTGTCTAAAAGTGTTCAACTTGGGTGAGTTTTTCTGCTGTCCCCTACAAAAGGTCTGAACCAACATCTAATTTGTCAGCCCTCTGGTTGGTGAGCTAAGGTTTTGTGCGTTGTGTTATCTAAGCTTTTGTGTGGAAGTTGTGGGTGAAAGAGGAATCATATACTTCTTCAAGATTCTTTTCAAAGAAATGATGAAATTTGGGATCTTTATCTAGTACGACCTTTCTAGTACAACACTCCACCTTGGAGTTTTTTATCTCAACTTTGTACCTGAGATTACTTTTTTGTTAAAGCCAATTGGAGGAACCGTCGTAATCATGACCTTGGCTCCTTCTCAGGTTGATTTCTTATTACCTGTTGTACTTATGGTTCTTCTAATTAAATGTCTATGTTCTTATTAAATAAAGAAAAGACTTTCTTTTTTTCACGAGGTTCAATAGCTCTTAAAGATGAGCTATTGAGCCTTGATGGTTATTCGACTTACATAGCCTTTACTATTTTTTAATTAAAACTCTGTACCCTAAAGGAATATCTCGTGAGCCTGTCGAGCTAGGATAATTCAATTTATTTTTATCTTTTTGGTGTATATTTAGGCTTTTATCATAATCTCACTTCATTAATTATTCAACACTCATGTATGATTATCTATTCTGTTGTCATCTTTTTTATCATTAGTTGTAATATTCTCTCTCCTCATTTTCCCATAAAACTAGCAAGTGTTTTGAAGGAAGATGCGAAAGAGATGAAAGACTGTTTAAGGGCACCATTTCAGCTACTTCTTGGATTTTCTATCTCTTTTTCATTGACTTTGTTTTCCACTATCTTTCAGATGGTGGAGATTCCAGATTCCGGAAGCTCTCCTTCCATGAACTGGGTATTGCAAAGCTATCTGGTTTTCGTGAATGGTTTTCTATTCATCCAATTATTTCTGAATCAGATGGTTTGATGGACTTGGATTTGAAATCGGATTCCCAAAAGATGATCATTTTTGCCCATCATCATAAAGTTCTTGATGGAGTACAAGTGAGACCCTTTCTCATTTCTTTTAGGAAAATTTTTGTACCGAAAACTTGCTCATTCTATATTCAAGCTTTTTGCTTCTTCCAAGTCCTTGGTTGCAAATACCACAAATTGGACGGTGTTTTACTAGACTGTAAAGTGGAACTGGCGATGTTGTTTACAAAGGTCTATAATGTAAATGAAGCTTTACCATATGTTTAAGCTTTTCTTAATATGAATTAATGTAGTTGCTTCAGTAACTTATTTTTCAATTTCTTTTGTGGATTTCCTTCTTGTGAGGTGTTTGTATGTGGTTTCTTCGTCCTGAAAATATTTTAAACTTTTTTCTTTCTTTCTTTCTTTCCTTCCTTCTTTATTTATTATTTATTATTTATTATTTTTTTTCTTTGTTGTTGTTGAAAAAAGACACCAGCTTTCATTAAATCAACTTCGTCAATTTTTTGGAGTTGCTTTACCATATGTTTAAGTTCACATTCGTCTTCTGTCTCTAGCTTCTTTTGCTACTTAAATCTTTCTTCTTTTGATTTCTTTTAGGAACTAATGTGTGAAAAGGGAATCCTATTTGTTCGCATTGATGGAACCACTCTTGCTCGAGACAGGCAATCGGCTGTGCTTTCATTCCAGTCATCATCAGAGGTTTGCTATTATCCTTTTGTGTAACCTTCACATTCATTTTTTTACATTAACGTGCTTTGATCGGATATCTGGTGTGAATCAATTGCTGACGGATTGATGCATAGTGGAATTAAATTAACATCATAAGATCATTTTTTTTCCAAATTTTTTTTTTATTTTTTGAATAAGATGCTTAAGCCTCGTGGCTTGTGATCTGAAAACAAGTTTTTGAAAAGGAGGATAAAAGAAAAGATCTTTTTTTCTTTTGGTATTTTTTTGAATTTGAAATTGCATTTGGCTATAAAATTTAAAAGCACAGAAAGTAAAATGTCTTTGGTAGAATAGAACATTATTTTTTAAGATGGATGAACTAAAGAATTAGGTGCCCTCCATCGCCTAGGAATACCTTTTAAAACAGCGGTTTTGATGTAAGCCCCACCATTTCGACTTTCATTTATCTTTATCTTAATTAAAGCTTGTTTTACTATCCAAAAGAAACGAGTTTACGTCTTTAAGAGACTCTGATGTTGTGCATCTACATGGTTAACTATGCTACTGATGTTAGGGGCCTCACGGCCCCCAAAGGCACGTGTCGTTGGTGAAGCCCTCGTGACGGGTGAGTCTCGGGGGTCGCCTTGTAACGTAATTCCCACCGAGCGGTGGGTAGAATCCTTTGCAGACGACTTAAATACGCGACAGGGTATTGTAACTGGCAGAGTGGCCTTGCTGCCCCGATCCACTGAGATTCAGCCCTTCGTCGCTCCGATTCGTAACTATGCTACTGATGTTGGGCATAATAATTTTCTCTGTGCATCAGGTTAAAATTGCAATAATAGGTATTACTGCTGGTGGAGTTGGACTTGATTTCTCTTCAGCACAAAATGTTGTGTTTTTGGAATTGCCTCAGTCACCATCGTTGATGCTTCAGGTTCAGTTATTTTTCCTTATGCTTTAACTTTTGTCGAGAAATGCTTCCATCAAACTCCTTTTTTTCTTTTTTCTAAAGAAACTTAAATCTTATTGATGAATGGAATTTACAAAAGATGAGCCTCCATTTACAGAAAGACCATTCAGTTTGATATGGGATCGTTAAGACTATGAGTCTATAACTAGAGAAAAGGGAGTAGAAACATTTACACCAAGAGCTAATAACAAAACTCTATCATAGAATCCATTGAACGGAAGACATTTATCATTGAAGGTCCGGTTGTTTCTTTCAACCCAAATACTCTATAGGAAGACTCTAATCATCGGCATCCATATAATTCCATCCTCCTTATTGAGGGGATGACCCACCAAAGCCTGGTGAAGCAGAATCTTCGGATTTGTGTGAAGGGGAAAGCACCAACCAAAGCAAGACCTGATTCTGTTCCAAAAATCCAAAGGGAAATCACAAGATATAAAAAGATGGCGACTTCTTCTAAGCACATGTGGCAGCAATTTGGTGAGATGGCTAGGGAGGGATTTTTTCCATTGTATTCTGTCATGAGTGTTGATTGAAGTGTGGCAAAGCTGCTCCCAAGAAATATGGCACACTCGAGCTGTCTTGTTTGTGGATAGATCAAAAAGGCTGGGGTGAGCCAAAGTCTGGGGGGAAGACAGTAACTATTTATCATGGCAAATGATTTTTAAAAAAAGTAAGAAACAATACATTTCATTTAAGAAATAGAAAGTACAAGAAACGGGAGATAAGGTATGAATCATCTTGGAACGAAAGTACCTCTCTGTCTCTCCCTCCCTCTTGACATGGTATTTTTAGTATTTACAAACAAGTCTCTTGAGTCTCCACTAGTTATTAAAGGAGAAGACAAATAAGCTCTTGACATGGTACTTTTACTCTCCACGAAGCTACATGAAATTTATGATTTATTATTCATATGCATGTTTTGCTTGTTCTGAAGGCTGAGGATAGAGCTCACAGGCGAGGGCAGACCAAGGCAGTCAACATATACATTTTCTGTGCCAAGGTTTTCATTATGCTTACAAACTATGTGAACGATTTTCCTTGAGAATCATGTGAACTGCTTTGTGCTGATTATTTTATGTTACACAGGATACGCTAGATGAGTCTCACTGGCAAAACTTGAACAAGAGTTTGCGCTGCATTACCTCAACGACTGATGGAAAATATGATGCAATTCAAGAAATAGCGGTGATTATTGCCATACTTCAACATTATATGATGAATCTTGTTTTATATTTGTGGTTTGAATTTCAGGATATTATTTTCTTTTCTCAATAAAAATCTAAAGAGATGGTGTTATAATGTTTGTTTTCAGTTATAATTATTCATCAAACATTGAGATTTTTATTATTGCTTCTGCATTATATTTTTATCACTTTCATTTTCTCAACAGGTGTTTATGTGACTCCCTTGGCTTCCCTTTTGTTATTTCACTACCTTCAATGAAATAATTTCATCTGTAAAAATTACATAAAAAAATGTAAAATATACCCCTTTTCTTGGTTTTATTTTCATTTATTATATTTTATGCAATCTGATCAAAGGTCAACATGTGCTATGAAATCTCATTTTATGTTAGTGGACTGTGAACAGGTAGAACATGTTTCTTATCTAGAAGCTTGTGGCAGAAGTAGTAGAAATTCTGAGAGTCAGCTGAATGCAGCAACATGCGCTGAACTCACCTCAGAAGTAACAAGAGCTCAAGGCGATGACTCCTTGAAGGTTGAAGTAAATGATGAGTTGAATGCTCCATTGAAGGTTGAAATAAGAGATGAGTTGAATGCTAAAACTGATTGTCCATCTGATAAATATGGTGACATTGAGATTACAGCTCAAACAGATAGCATAGCTATTAAGGTAATGTGTTACACATTAAAAGGAGGAAAAATCTCCCCACTTGCAGGTTTCAATTTCAAGACATATATTTTGAATTTTCAGTTTAGCTTCTGTTGCAGAGATGATTCGTTTAAATTTACTTCTTGAATAGGATGACATGTTATCTGTCCAACTAAACAAGGATTCCCTCTCATTGGGAAAATTGAAAGAGAATATAACTGAAGTTGACCCCCGAAGCCCTGAAAGAGTTCCTTGTCCTGGATTGGATAAGCATAGTGGAGAGAAGGATCAAGCACAGAAGGTGGAGTATTGATAGGAATTATTGAAACACTTGTATTTCATATCTTGACTGTCCAGGTGTTAATAGGTTTCAGAATGCAGGAAGGGAAGTTATGTTCTGGAGCATCGAAGGTTGATAATGGTGAACCCCATCTGACCATTGAGCCCAAAAAACATTTCTCAAACCATGTTCATGTTTTGCGGTTTGAGGTACTTTGGTTTGTCATAATCATTTATTCTTCTTTAGATTACCTGAATGTTCATATTGCCTATGGCTGATGGATTGTGCTGTTCAATAAGTTAACTGGTCAAATTGTACTTCATTCACGTTGATTACTCCAGGGGAGCTCTACTCTTCTTTCATCAGAAGTTTGATCTAGAAAAGTTTTCATATTGAATTTTATGATGCATTGGTGCTTGCTTATCTTTGAATATAGATACGATGGAAATATTTTCTACAGGAACCGAATATTATGAATAATGAAATATTAAAGAGAAGGTAGGAAAGCCAAACCCCTGGCAAAAGAAGATTACAAAAATTTCTTTGCCAAAGGATCATTATGACTACAGTTATTAAACGGAGAACAAAATCATAGTTAAAATTTAGGATTGGAATCATAGCTAAAATTTTTTAAGCTTCACACCTGAGGTTTATCTTTGGAAGAGATTGTCTAGCTACATTAAACCATTGGTTTGTTCTATTCTTCTCAAACAGCCCAAACTTAGATAGAAATAACAACTATCTATTTTTGCCTTTAGGAACTACTAGCTTGTGCTTGGTTTCCTTGATTTTTAACTCTTAGTTCTCTTTCTTATTTAAAATAAAATTCATTTTGGTTGTTGATTTGTAATGCTCTCTTCAATGTAGTCAATATTCTGTTCATGGTGGATCCTTCAACCTTAATGGGAAATAATTATATCCTTGGATAAAAGATTTTCCCATTCAAAACTATATGCTAAAATTTTTTGACATAATTATTCACAAGGATCTGTGGATGAGATGACTTGAAACTCTGCATATAACAAGCAATTCATCGTGAGTCTTATTTGGGAAAAGATTGTAACAAACGCAGTAAAATTTGTTACCAGATTCTACCATCCCTTTAATGGTTTGAAAAGAGATCTTTTATTCAATCTATTAAGTGCTTCCCTTGTTTTTCTTTTGATGCATTGGATCTTAAGTACACAACTGATAGAAAAATGGTTCACCTTCATTTTTCAGGTTAGTCAGTATACAGGAAGGGTCCACTTGTATACATGTGTACCTGGGATAGACTTGCGACCAAGGCCACTGTTTCTGAATTTCCGACCAGAAGAAGTTGAATTATTAGACTGTTCTGTTGATGATACTGAAAAAACAGATTTCAATTTGGATGTTACGTCCTACAAGCATGCTCTTCTGGAATTTCTCAATGAATGGCGTAATTTAAGACCCATTGAGCAAAGAAAGTTACATGGAAAGCCGCTGCAACTTCCTTTAGATGTTGAGCTGTGCTACTTGAAGGAAAGCACCAACCACAATGCAGATGTATGTCAATTTTAATCTGAGTAAGATTTTTCCTAGATGTAGTTCAGTGTAGGCCTACTCCCTTTCATGTAGTCTGGCCAGTTTAAATAAGCTACTCCATCTTAAGTTGATATGGTTAATTTATTATTTATATCATTTATAATGCGTCTTACATGTGGACTTATGATACAGTGCGAGTATAACGAGGGCCTAATACTTTTTTATTTTAATTGGTACAAAGTGGTCACTGGGCAAGATATAAATTTGGAATCGCTACTTTTATATGCTATAACTAACTAGTAACTATAGATGCTTCTGTTCAGAATGGGATGGATCCCATCACCACAATTCAACACTAATGATTGCATCTCTCCAATGTAGGGAATGTTAAAGGGTAAAAGTTTGCGGCGTACAACACCACTCGATGACATTAGCGGACCATTACCATCTTCTGCTGTGTGGAAACTGGTCCGATTATGCTCTGGCTCGGGAAAAAGAAAGAAAGAATATACTCAGGGTTGGAAACTGACAGATGAACCTCTTTGTAAACTGTGTCAAACACCATGCCAGTAAGTCCATTTCTTTACTTTTGTAAGTTGTAAATTCTTTGATCAAACTTAAATTGTTTCTCAACTTTCAGGGGCATAAATGCAAAGACGCCTGAATTTCTTGAAGATCTTTTCTGTAATCTTGGCTGTTATGAAGAATACCGCGTCAGGATTAGTAGCACATCCCTCCGTCGGGTGAGAATATCAACCATTTATATTTATCCATCATTGGTTATCTCCAGTTTAACATGTGTGGTAGTGGGGTAAAATGTCGACCTGCATGTCGAATGACTATTAGTAAGACGTGTTTGTGCAAGTTGCATGTGTTAAGGCTTGACAACATCTTGCTCCTCTGCTATACCAGCACGCAAAAGAACCATTTTTCTAAGTTATCTAACTGTTAATAACTAGTAATATATCGTATATGAATTCTTTTGGATCTAGTTATACTTTCAAAATAATGATTTGGCGAGCCAAACAATTTTATAAGCAAGTGTTGAGGCTCGACGACAGATTGCACCTAAAAATTATAAATTATTTAATCGTGTGTTCGATCTTTTAAGTCCAACTTTTATCGTGATCTTTTTATTCTGAATATCCACAATGATGCTTCTATCGACATTTTTACGTACACGGATACATGTGATGTGGGAGTATATAGCTATATCATTTCTTTTATTTTTATATTATTCAATTATCAAATACACATGGATATCAAAAAAATATTATTCAATTATCAAATGCTTGAAATACCAGGAACTGTTTCAAATGGAGCATGGTGTCTGCTCAAATTGTCATTTGGACTGTCATAAGCTTGTAAAGCACATAAAACCTTTGTCCTTGGACATGCGGCGTGATTATATTGAGAAAGTAGCACCTAATTTGGCGAGCCGTAAAAAATTGTAAGTCTTTCAAGCAGTTGGAGTGTTGATGTTTGTTTGCATATTTTGAGGTTGCCGTTATATGATTTCCTTTTCTTGTCAATTATGTTCGCATGTGGAAAAAAAAAAAAAAAAAAAAAAAAAAATTCCCATGTGGTAAATTGTGAATGTCTACCGTTCAAATAATTTGGTAGATAAGTATGCAGTAAATATCGATGTGTTGTACTGAGTTCGTGGAGCCGAGATTCCATGGTTACTGATGTCGAAGAGTGGTTTCTATTTTCTGAGTTCTGACATTAACTCTTCTCGTCTGGAAGGCTTGAAAAAATTGTGAATAATCCAACTGAGGGTAACGCATGGAATGCTGACCACATTGTTCCTGTTTACCGAGGTGGAGGTATGGAACATTTTATCTTGAATTTTATATATTAAATATCGTCCATATGCTTCTAGTTTAGGTTCCAAAATTATACAGCGTCAGGACTATGGTCAAAATCATTTCGAAAATGGGCTGTGGGCTACGTCCTAGCATGCTCATCCTTTTTCCTTCTATGTTTTGAAAAGTAGAAACAAAACATTTAAATATGGAAGTAAACAATGGAGTAGTGCAAGAATAATGTCCATTAGAGAACTAGAAGGAAAATAGGATCCCTTTACCAAGCGCACATTTTTTTTTTTTTTATGAGAATCAATTTCATTGATAGTATAAAATTACAAACCTCCCCAATCCAAGGGAGCTACAACCCTTTACCAAGCTTTAGAAGTAAAGATCTCAATGTTAGTAGCTAAACTGAGCAGGACATCATGGGTAAAATTCTCAAGATGGTCCAAATTCAGGAGCGAGATACCAAAGTCTCCCTATTCTAATGGCATCTCATTTGTCTCTTGTTTTTATCTTTTATCTCTCTCTCACTCTCTCACTCTCTCAGAAGTTCGTATCTTTGAATATTTTTTTTTCCCTTTTCATAATCAATGAAAAGTTCGTTTCTTGTTAGGGAAAAAAGGTGTTGGTAGCATTTGGATAAGATTCCAGTGAGACTAAATAGGTGAGGGAAAAGAGAGATTAGAGGATGTGACGATCCAATCAATTTTATTAGAAGGAAAAAGATTCTCAATGTCACTCATCTTTGAGAGTTTGATCCATAGAAGAATACAGTAAGGTTCACTTTAAGAGAAGAATTTTTTTACGGGCTAGGCAATGACCATATCGGAATTCAACCCATAGGATGTAACCCTTATTTCACACATGGTTTCATTGTACTACAGACTATCTCGATCCTCTACAATGTTTCAAGCCCATGAATAATTTAAGAATGCTATTGTTTAACAATAACCAAATAATTTGAACCACTAAACAGTTTGCAATATTCTCAGCTTTCTATTTGGTCCTTTTACTGGGTATATGAATTTGTGGTGATTGATTAGTCTGAGTTCTGTTCACCACTGAAGGTGAATGCAGGCTAGAGAATATGAGGACCCTTTGTGTGGCATGTCATTCTGATGTAACAGCTGAACAACGTGCTGAACGACGATTAGTTCGGCTTAAGGCTAAGAAACAACTTAGAGACACTATCACTCATCTTAAGAAAGGTGGAAATACTGAAAGGACAGATAACAACATTCAGGTTTGTTCTCGTTGTATTAGTTCTCTATGAAGTTTACTTCAAACAAATATACCTAATTAAATTATACGGATATACTTCTATAAAGTAGCTGATGGTCTGGAAATAAATTACAGAATCAAGTACATGATGTGCAAGAGAATGTAGTTGATGATCAGCTAATCTTGGTGAAGGTTCCCGGAAGTTCTTACTCCAAAGACGACTTCTTAGACAATGATACTAAGAACCCTGGAGAGTCCAGAGGAGCTTAGAGGACAAGATCCTGTTGTTTACATTCTTCGAGCAGGAAATGCTTCTTATCAGTTATCACTCCACATTTGTTGTATTTTTGTCAGCCATAGCTGGGTTTTGTATGTATTTTGAAGTCGGAGTTGACGTCTCAATCCCAGCTCCAACACATCGCCAGCTCCAACACATTGCCAGAAAAGTCGCAGCTAATCGCCTCCGGTGGACTTGACTGGCAGGAAAATCTGTGCTGTATGTGCTAACTACCAATTGCACAGATTTGAGATGTTGCTCAATCCCAACCATACCCATTGTTTGAACTTGCAAGTTTATGATACTTGCTCGTTCCAATTGTAGTTTTGTAACAACTCTTTGTGTAACTATAGTTCTATCTAATGTAATTGCTTGATGGGTTCAAATTCTGGGCACTTCCAGTAATTAGTTCCCACGCCTGTTAAAAATTCATATGTACAAACACTTGTTCCTTCCTACATCTGGTAGTCAGTAGATTAAATGAAAGAATACAATCACATTCTTTCCTTCATGCTGTATAATAGAGCTGAAAACTTATTCCATTGTATTGATGACGACTATAACCTTTGAGTTTGTTGGCATAGTAAGTCTTGAAAGTTCTTGTAACCAGTTAGCTGTGCTTGATTTCTTGACATCATGACCAAAAAAGCTCGGCTGAAACAAATATGAAATCAAATCTGAGTTTAGACTGGGATAATAAGATTTGCCGAAATCTGTTCACAAACAATTTCTTTGTACTATAATTACTTCTTTCATAAAAGAAAGGTTAAAACCCTCATTTTTCTTGAGCAAAATTGTTATATGACTGAAATTATGTACAAAAATCTGATTAAGATTCATGACAAACCCGGAGAATCCCACATCAAGCTTCTCTTTTCATTCATCTACAGTAGTGGGAGTGCCAGCCGAAAAGAACTGCTCTGCTCTCTCAATGAAACTGCTAGGAATTCTATAATGCAACATCACAGATGCAACTTCTAAAGCTGGTTGATTGTTCTTCAAAACTATTTCATCAGATGCTTTAGCTGATCTGTTGTCTCTCTGGCTTCTTATTTTATTACTCCTACTGCTATTCCCTGAGGAACCTCCTCCAGGTCTTCCTAAAGAAATCCTTGTGGTTCTGCTGACATTGCGGCTGGCTCTAAGGGTACTGTCCATTTGAGGTTTTCTAAACTCAGTACCGTTCGGGTTACATTCATTAGCAGATTCATCGTTCTCTAGTGTTGAAATGGATTGAACAGCAGATACTGACAGATTATTTTTGCAGGATCTCAATAATGAGAGTAGCATGTCTATACTTAGTTCTTGCTGAACAACGGACTTGTTCTGCTCATACCCATAACAGGCAGCAACCAGTGTGCTAGCCAAGACCGGCATCAATTCGGGGTCACTGAAGAACACGAATGGCAGGTCACACACCTAAACACACAAATCTCATTCGTCAAATTTCATGAAAATAAGAAACTCGAAGGGATGGGATCTGTATGGTAGTATACTAACCTTGTGGAGTATGGTAGGACTCTTTCCCCAGCAAAGAACTTCTTGATTCTCAGGATGGAACAAAGCAAAATGGCCAAGAATAGACAAAGACTCGAGAAGAAGAAGACCAATCTGAGGAACAATAAGCAGGTTTCAAACATAAAATTAAACAACAGTAAATAATGGTGCAAATAGTTAAAAGGGATAAATTTTTTTTTTTAGTACAACAAATAGAGGAGGGGGATTCGAACTCATGACCTCGTGATCAGAAATGTGTCAACTACCACTGAGCTAGGCTCATGTTGACAAAGGGATAAATTATTATTAATATATATATATTTATATCCATAAGTGTCAACCTAGCTTATAAACACCTCAACTAATCTCACAGGATAATTGTCCGACCCTATCTCACTGGATAATTGTCCGATCCTACTACATTTGGTATCCAAGAGAAATCGTAGGATAATACTGACTGCAATACATATATGTAGGAACCAACCTTGAAGATAGATTGCAGAGGACCTGTATCAGCGGACATGCATAGCACCTTGAAAAGATAAGTCTTAGTAAAGCACAGCAGACAGACTGTGGCTGACTTCGGTCCCCTATCAGCTGGGTGATTAGTTTCCCCAAACTTATTTCTAAAAGAGCTAAGAAAGTTCTTCATTCCACTAACTTATTTCTGAAAGAGCTTCTCTAGACTAAAGAAAGTTCTTCCTCCCACTACTGTGGTGTCCAAGTCCAGTCCAATCTGCCTATCAGTGGAATGTACAGTACAACTTGGCCAATTCACCAAGGTTCTCGTATCAATTACCAAATAATCAAATTAGCCACAGCCAATTTTTCTCCACCATGTGAATAAGTGTGTTCCTACAATTAACACTAGCTTGTAGAAAGTAGTACACATGAATTACCTGATCACTAGGAGCTGTCCACTTGCTTGAGCAATGCGAGAGAAGGAAACTCATCAAATGGAAAAACTCCATTTTCAGGTCTGGCCTAGCCTGAAGTAAAATGAGGATACAGCTGCTAGTTAGCTTGGTGCTAAAGATCTAGTAATTAATAACTGTTCTTGTGAAGAGTTGGTAATTGTTATCTAAAGACCAAAATCCAACAAAGCACTTTATAACTAAGCTCGAGAGATTGAATATAGTTAGACGAAGTTTCAATTAAAACAATGCCCAACTTACTAGCATTCGCTGCACAAATTTAAGATCCAGAAATGCCAGATTGTTCAACACCTTCAGCACACCAGTAGCAACATCTTCAAAATTAGATGGAAGGATGTATGAGGCCTGAAACATAACGAACATAATAAACAATCAATTAGTGCATTTGAACAAACTCATATATGTGTAACTTGAAAACATCACAAACAGCAGCTAAACTTCAAAATATAGCTACTTAAATGTAACTATGAGAATAACTGATGTAATATGTAAAATGGACCTACATAAACACACTACATCAAGGGGTTCCAGGATAAACAATAATAAAAAAAATAATGATTTTAAGATAATGGGCAAGATGGAAGTGAAGAAACAATGGATTCCAGTCTCCATGACTCGAATAAATAGAAAACTATAATAGGTGCAGAAGCTAACATGTACATTGACTGTTAAAGCTCTTACGAGTTGTTTAAAAATAAAAATTAGCTCAGAGAAATAACGCATTTGACAAGTCTCTAACCTGTTCGGATGATAATCTATTGTTTGCTTGCAGCAATACAGCGGTTAATAAAGATAGGAGACCAACAATACCAGTATCAGATATAGCAGACAATAGATATGCTATAGGTGGTTTCAATTTTGTAATATTTTTTATCCTTCGGTCAGATACAAGATCCACCGGTTGTCTCTGATCCCCTTGGGATACAAAAGGTTTCAAGATAACTTCACTATCTTGTGGTTCATTCTGGACGAGACTAACACCATTTGCCTCAATTGAGGAATCCATCTGCTCCCTCTGACCACCATCACCGGATATCGTCCCATTGTTTTTCTTTTGCTCAAATGATTCACCATCCAATTTATCTATAGCAATTTTTGGTTTTTGTACAATTTTACAACCATTTAAAGCAAATTCTGAAGGGCTATTATCTTCAGTGAAACCAGTTCCATGAAAATCTCTAGACTCAGCAGAAATAGCAATTCCACTTTCATCTCCTACCACTGCTTCACTAGCTGGTAATATACAATTAATGGTACTTTCAGTACCCGGTCTTGATGTTAAAACCACCAGAAGACGTATGCTTAAGAGAATGGAAGAAGGAAATGGGGACCCTTCCACCTGAGGTCTATCATAAAGCGCAAAAAGATCGCGAAGCCGGTGAATAACCTGGTAGGCAACCAATAGTTCTAACAAACCATCCCACATTTGAAGTTGTGGTCCTTCAGGGCTTACATGACCAATTATTGTTGTGATGGTCCACAAAGATCCATCCAGTACTTCAGAGCTTGACTCAAAATTTTCAATAGACGTTTTGCTTGATGGAAGCACATTACCAGGCGCATTAACAGAAGCTGCAATCTTAATGTAATTCTCAAGGGCTGTTGATAGCATTGGAATGATTGGTGGCAAGAGATTCTGCGCAAGAAAGTAACTTTTGTTTGCAGATGCTGATAATACTACCCTTAGCAATTTTAGAAGGTGTATCATCACTTGACAGGCTTCTGGTTTAGATGTGTGAGAAGCAGGAAGAGCAGAAGCAATAAAGTCAAGTAAGCCTGCTTGGCGAGAAGCTTGCAGCTCAAGTTCCCTTCCATCCAAGTACTATAAAACAAAAACTGTCAAATACAACAACATATAACACAAAAACACACAAGTCAAATAGACAAGAAATTATTTTTCTTTTAGGAAAAAAAAAGCACACCAAGCTATCTTTAGCATAAAGACATGCTATGAAACAATTCTAAGTGACAATCCTCAAGCGAACGAATAAGAGTTATGCACAGATAAAAGCTGCAAGCTGTAAGTGACATCAATGATGAATCACTACAAGTACGACCAGAAAAAAAATATACAATAATCCAGCTAAGATTGAAAATACCACTTCTCACGTTTTGACATCAAATTACTTTAAATCCATGAAATTGATACTGCAATGGTCCAGCTTCCAACATATCGTATGCCAACTTATAAGAACCATAATCTTCTCCTGCTTATAATTAATTACAAAAGCATATATCTCATAAAATTGTCTTCTCTAGAGAGTAACAGACCCTACAAACAAGTAGATGATGGACAGGATGCAGAAATGGGGAATTCACACTGTTCAACTGTAATATACAATGTAATAATTTATATGTACACAAGCAACAAAATTGTAAGATATTTCTCAAAAAAAAAACTCCACCCCACCCCCTAAAATAGAATATTGGCGTTCGATAGTACCTTGATCATTTCAGCAATTATCAGCCCTAAACTTGCAGCTCCTTCTTTTCTTGCCTGGCGAAGTTTTTGAAGTTCTTGAAGCCATCTTCCTATTTTTGCCCTTGCAGTTCCTATGGATGTTCTATATCCAATTCCAACATTTTCAGCTCCAGTAATGGGCTCAATAAATTCATACTTTAGAGCCATAAGCCTCTGTCGGATTCTTTTGATCCTTCGTTTCATGTGCTGTTGCATTGTAGTCTTACCCATTGCAAGATCAGAACCCAAGTCAGAGCTACTTGGTCCCTGCTCGTCACAATTATTATTTGATGTCAATCTACTCTGAGCATCCTTATGCATATATCGTCGCAGCAAGGGTGAAGATTGGTCCCTAAAATCCATAGAAGCCCTCTCTCGTATTTGCTCCAAATAAAACTTTCGACGTTGTTCACTTTCACTAAGTCGCTCGGCCAATTTCTGGGCCATAAGTTCAGCTTCTTCTTGTTGGGCTCTTGCTCTTTCCTCTTTTCTGCGAAGCTGTTCCATGGACCTCGCCTCCCTCGCTGCACTTGATGCTTTTCGCTCTTCTTCCCTTCGAACATGAGCCTCTTCCTTTTTCCTCTGTGTTTCAGCAAGGCGCTGCAATTTTTCAGCTTCAATCAATTTCTTCCGTTCTAACACTGCTTCTTCTCTAGCCATATCTTCTTTTTGTTTAATTTTCATTACCTGAAGCTTTTCAGCTCTCCTTAATTCAGAACCGTGAAGCTTCTGCCGCAGCATAATCTTTTTATTTTCTTCATTTAAGGAGGTGATGAAACGAACTTCATTAACCTTACTACTTTCATCGCCAGCTCTCTTCACAACTTGAGCTAGGAAAGCTTCATGCCGAGATTCACTACGCTGGTGGCGAGCATACATTCCCTCCCGTAATTTCATAGTGCGTACAGCCTGCCATTCATTAACACGATTTAATTTCTCCGAGGTACGCTGCAGCTTCTGAACCCTTTCATTTTCTAATTCACTTCTAATTTTCATCGCACGAGCATGCTTTTCTTCTGCTTCTCTTTTCACATCTAAAGAAGTTTTCTTCTTCTTGTCAGGTGACATTAGCTTATCATGCAGCACACGTACGCGCTCAGCACTTTTCCTGCTCATACCTGGCAAATGTGAAACACGGGAACTTGTACGAACAGATGATGAAAGTATGTCTTCCCAATTCCTCTTCTCTTTCCATGCATCCATTGACTTCCGAGCAGCCAAGTTCCTCTTCTCCTTTTCCTTATCTTTTTCAGGAACATTTGCTTGTCTTTTCTCACACGTGCCTTCTGCTAGAGCCCTTTCTTTTTTAGGAAGTAACCTTTCCACATCCAATTCAAGTTGCTCTCGCTTAAATTTTACAGCAAGAGGCGGCTTGGATGAATTTATAGAAGACAAGGAATTCTGTGGACGGGAACGTCCATTTTGGACAGCATTAACCTTGTCAGTACAAATTGACTCAATATTCTTTTCTTTTCCACTAAGGCTCCCTGGAGTGAGATCTGCACCTCTATTTTCTGTTGTCTTTAATGCTGAATCGTCAGCATTGGACAGTATATTATCTATCATAGATGTTTTCTTCATTTGATCCATACGCTGAGGACTAAGACACTCAGTCCCAGGGAGTTTTTTGCTTGATTCAAGCATGCTGGCTCTTTCTTGCCGAATTTTCTTAAACGCCTCAAGTGATGATGATAAAATCTCTGCTTTATGAGGAGAATTTGTCATTCTTCGAACCTGCATTTATTATTTCATAACTGGATTTCAAATTTCAGAGCAAGATTAATTGATACACTAGACGAGAAAAAGATGTGGTTTACTATTTCAAACAAACAGATCGTGATAATAGATCACATGCAAGGGAGGGGTCGCAATTGCGATCTTCCATATGAACTACTGAGTCACAATTCAAGACTCAAGAACTATTCAAGTATATAAGCAAGAATAGCATTGTGCGCTAAATCTTAACATAATAAGGCAAATTCCACATATCACTCATGAACTGTAGTATTGTAATTGCTACAATTGCAACGGTTGTAATTGTAAAATTAAATTTTGAACCCTTCCGTTGCCCCAGTTAAAAATTTCATCTGATGAGAGAGAAAATTTTCTCTCTCTAAAAATTGTTTCTTCCTCTTTCAACTACACTCGTCTCTAAAAAAAAGTCTCTACCACCCTCATCTCTCCACAAAAAAAAGGTCTCTTTTTCTCTCTGTAACACACTCTCTCTATAAAATTCTCTCTTCCTCTCTTGAACAAGGGTTCTCTCTAAAGATGTTCTATCTTTTCCTCTCCCAGCAATTTGATCCAACTCCATCTACAATATTCAATCCAACTACCAATGCGTTATGGTGGCATTCTGCAAGCTAATTTTGAACCTTCCATGAACTTATGGAAATAAAAATTAAAACATTCCTGCCAAGTGATTTGTGGTGACATCTGGCATGATGAATATGCTATAAAGATCAAATTATTCCAATGCGAGCTTAGCCACAAGCTCACGAAAGCATCAACACGTGTAATATGATCCAAAAGAGGTTTCCATCACAAGCCTTCTCTCCTGGTTGGTGGGTGTGCGTAATGTTCAAAATGAATGCTAAGACCACTCCCAAAGAGAAAGTTTTCCCTTGTGCCTCCTATTGACTTAAATTGAAAAGTGAGTAGATTTTTAGCAATTTCCCACCCAAGTTCTCTACTTCTAACCAAAGCCTTTTATTTCCAAACCACATTCAAGGAATCCCAACTCATATCATAATATACATTTCTGATATCAATCTTAAAGTTGAATCCTCCTTAATTGCAGACCCTATAGTTTTCAATAGCGTTTGTAGCAGCAATAAGAAACTCATTGGAACTGTTCACCCACCACAATAGCGCCTTGGATAGTCAAGATGATAGAAGGCAACACTTGATCTACTTCATTAATTGCTAGTAGGTATTTTAAGAAGCTAGTCAATAATCTAATTTCTTCTTGATTTCTCAGGGTGGAGAAAAATAGAGGTCTCATACATGGTGGAATCAATCATGCCTTTCCTAGAAATTCAATGAACGCCCCAAGTGAATGTAGATTAATGAAATTCCAACTACTCTTGGAATTAGCAAACAAAAATCAAATGGTCGCCCTCAGGTTGAAAAAGTCAGTTTCTTGGTCTAGGTCTCTCCAACCAGCCTCTCACTTACCTGTACAGGCTACCGACCCAAGCCATAGCTATTGAAGAAAGGTTTATGGCTTTGGAAGAAAGCATAAATGGAGCAGACAAAGTAAACCACCTCACCTTACATCTCTCTGTAATTTGTAGCCAAACTAGCATCCTCATGAGTTGGGAAATAAAATTCCTGTCTTTTCAAAAACTAGTGAAACTTTAAAATATGTTCCTCCCTCAAGACCATGCTAAAACTAAAATTATAAACCCCATACCTAATCAAACTATCCAAGGCTAGATTCTATTTAAGATTCCTTGCTTTTGTTTAAATTCCAATCTCTCAAAGCAGACTGAAGCTAATTATTTTGAGAGAGGTGTGACCAAAATTTTCAAGATCTTCTGGTTCATTAAGAAGGGAACAAAAGAAGAGTTAAAAGGCCAGAAACAGAAAATGAAAAAGAAGGTAAATAGAGATAACTGCCAAAAGTTTCCTACTGTTGGCATACAATAAAAGTATTTTGAATATCATATTTTCCCAAGTTCTTTTAGAAAGAAGCATCAAAACAAGCAAAAATCACAGAACAAAAACCAATCACTGGAAGTGCAGGAGTAAATATATGGTATGGAAGTGCAGGAGTAAATATATGGTATACTTATATTTGCAAAAGTGAAGCTATTGCCAATCACAGAATCTGACAGTCGCTTGGCAGTAAAAACAGACATGTTCAAGCTCACCTCCCAAGAGAGAGCATGTGGCCTACAATGGTCACTCTTCATAGTGATTGGCATCCCATCAACAGACTGCGAAGACAACCTCTTTACCTCTTCAAACTCCTCCACCCTAGCATTTAGTTCTTTAAAATCAGATGCAGCCTCTTCAAGAACAAGAATAGCTTCTTTCATCTGTTCCAAGTCACATTCAAGTTCACAAAGGAGATAAAGTTCATCTACAGCACGATTAAGATTCTCAAATAGGAAGCACCAGAGCCGCTGCCTAAACCTTTCTTTACTTTCACCAGTCTCGCCTTCACTGGGGACACTCACAACTTGCACATTCAACTTATCAGTATGAGTTCCACTGCCATGTTCAATTTGAGCATCTTCAACGAAATCACAGGAACCCCCTGAATTTTCATGTCCACTAGTTTCAGTCGAAACTAACTCAACATCCTGAACAATCAATGGTGAGCTAGAAAACCCATTCTTACCTGCTGCTTCATGGAGCTCTAGAATTTCTACCTCAGGTAACTCAGCAGCCTTCTTGACTTTTGGCTCAATTCCAGCTTCTTCACGAGTGGGAGAATTAAAACTTGAACTGTGATCATTTACAATTTTGTTGTGTTCAGTACCTATATCCTTGCAATTTGAGTCATCAGTAACCGTACAGACAATTGCTTCATCATGACTCGGTAATTCCAGATCTTCAATAAATTTTTTATTTGAATCTTGATGGCTAACTCTCCATAATTTTTCCTCATTAGTTGATAAAAGTGCCTGATGGGAGGCCTCCCCTTGTCTGACTGATAGTGCTACCAAATTTTTCACTTGGGTATCTAGGGAAGAAGAGACGTGTGAAACCAAGTCATGCTTAACCTCATTCTTTGCAGAAACAGCTAGATCAACCTCTCCAATATTACCAAACTTAATTTCAACTCCATTAGCACTGTTATTCAATACCAAACTATCATCCTCTATATCACCCCATTTTATCTTTTGAACCGCTCCAGGCATATCATTGCGTGGGACTTTCTCACAATCTCCACTTCCACCATGAGAATCCATAATGTGCAAAACGGATGCCTTGGGGTATTCAGCATCTTGTTTGATCATGCATTTTTCAGGGCAGTTTGAACCTTCGTTGTCTCCAATTGATGTAGTAACAGAATTCTCATTATTACTCTGGGTCCGTATAGCATAGCTTCCTCCTGATGCCGGAGAATGGGACTTGGACCTGTCATTTCGGGCGTTTTTATTCACCGAATGTAGACTGCGCAAAGAATTAGATGAATTTTTTCCTGAAATTCCTCCAACCCAACTCTGTAGGGAAAACTTAGAGCTACTCCTATGCTTCTGGGCAACAAAGTAGACAAATTAACGCCAAGGTTAGCTTCGCCACCACAAATATATATGATACAATTAGAGCATTATAGCCAGGAACATAAAATAAATAAGCATGAACCCAGTACTACCCAAAGGTGGAGGAAACCGAACATTTATATCAAAGAATTGGCTGAAAAGCCAATGAAATGGATAATATTGATGTTAAAAGAAGGGAGCAAAAAGTTCGACATTATATCATATAGTGCATGTAATTCAATTTTCGACAAGAGTGAATAAAAATGCTTTGCATAACATTACAGCACCTCGAGAAGGAAAGAAGAGCCCAACACATATCCAAGTCTATTTGGACTCCTATGCCGGTAAAATTTCTAGAGCACCTACATTACAAACAAATAACTCTGTCGCTCAAGTTTTCATCTAATAACAAAACATAATCTTAAGATGCAATAAAATAACCCAAATGAAATAAACCGGGTCTGATGTCCCAAAATTTTAGACTGATTATTGAAACAGAGAGAGTGGCTAACAATCTTTTTTGCACCGACAAACCAGAACTTCGTAGAAGATAAACTCCTTATATCTCCGGGAAAGAAAAATGATAACAAAGGGATTCACATAGAAGAAATCGGTGGGCTCCGGAGACCTGTTCAAATGTCTGAGAGAATTGTTTCTCTATTCATTTCACAGCTTTCTCATCGACAAATAAGAACCGTTCATCTCCCTCAACCCACTCCCCAACCGTAAGAAAGGAAGAAGAATAAAACTTAGCCGATAAAGAGACGAGAGTTGGCACCTTTTTCACCTCGAACCATCCTGATCCCTGATCATCCCCTCCGCCGCTGTTCTCCATCTCTAATTGATCAAAACCCGGATGTCATTTTTTCAAATATACAGAACTAAAATAAACAGTATATCAAAATCGTGCAGTAATACCAATTCTTCCCATGAGTCGTAAAACCAAAGCTAACCTTCCTAATTCTACGGCGTCGCAAATCATTAAAAAATGGAAATTAGTTGAACCGATCACATCTATAAACAACCGAGACGGCGGAGAACGCCCACATGACTGCTCTTCAAGAAAATCGAAAAATACAAAAAGTGGGTCGGATTATTCATGCGGAATAATCGGAGTTCCAGTTAGCCCGTGGAACAATGCAATGAATAAATTATCGTGATACGTGGAATTGAAAAACGTAGGTGGCAGTGGCAGGTGGCGAAGGTTTTTCTAGGGCTTTATATATATTCAATAGATTGAATAGACAAACAAGAGAGGAGGGAAAAGTAGGTACGAATTTTAATATTATATGACACAGAAAACGAGGAAGAAGAAGAACTGAAGGGAGAAGGTGGGGCGCGCATGATCGAACAACTTCTCGTTTTTCAACACAGAGGGGTCCCTTTCTTCTGACATAGGACTGCGTAATTCAATCAAATTTCCTTTAAATTGGAAAAATGCGACAGTAGATTTCAACCATCGGAAAACGATCAGTGTTCGAACATTGGAGAAAGGAATGAGACAATCTTGTTCTTGTTCTTGTACTTGTTCGTTCTTCCCCGTAATCAGTAGCGGTGGTTTATCATACCGAAGTTGTGTGTACTGCCAACGAAATACAGATATTATGTCTATGTATACGTATACCTCACTTTTTTTTATGGTATTTATTTACATTTTTATGTAACAGTTCTTTTTTTTTTTTTTTTGCCTTTTGTTAATTTTTAATTCTGTTTTTGTTTTCCATGCAATTCTTGGGTTTTTTTAGTGGACATCAAGTGATGGGTTGGATTAATTTATTTTAGAGCTTTAAATGTTTTTAACTTCATTTTTAAAAAGTATATGTATGCTTGATCAATTAATTCATGAGATTTCTTTACCTGATTTTTATATTTTCATTTAAATAGGTTATTTATTTGATGTTGTTTATTATAAATTCTTTATATCCAAAATTATAAAGTCTTATTTATAATTAATTACGAATGTAGAAATGAGTTAATGTTATTTTTAATTAAAATAATGATATATTCTAATATATTTTGACAATTCTATTATATTAATTAACAGTAAATAGTTAATATATTTTCCCATGACCACCGTTAATATATAATGTTATTAAACTTTATTGCTTTAATATTTAATAATACTTAATTATATTTAACAACTATATTGATACTAATTAATGATAACAAATTAAAATTAAACAATTTATAAATTAAATAAAATGTTGTATTTTTTTAAAAAATTACATAATCTAATAAAAGTTGTATAGTTTAGAATAGAAATTATTAAAATTAAAAATAAATCAATAAATTGTAAAATTGTAAAACATTTGATTAATTTTATGAATTTGACCTCTTTGGTCAAATAAAAAATCTTTAGTCGCCCCAAACCGGCAGTCCCTATCAAACAATTCTCTTCCCTCTAAAGATGAATTTATCAACAAATAAATAAAGAAAACTCGCAGAACAAATTGCTATTAGTCAGAAATTTATGAATCAGGTGGCGGGAGAAATCACTGCAAGAAAGATATCATAACCTACAGCTTAAGAAATAGGCTATAAGAAATAAAGGGAAAAAAAAAACGGGGGAAAAGCCGGTTAAAATATTACTTCATCCCTTTCGCTTCGTCGAGCAAATCCTCCATCTTCTCGGAAATCGTCTCTGTCGGCGCCACCACTCATCTTCCTCGCTTTGTTCCTACTCTCATGCAGTTTTTGCAGTTGCCACAACTCGTCTTCGCAGGTAATCTCTATTACAATTGATGTGGATTTCTTCTCTCCCATTGAATTAATATGGTACTCTTCATCTGGCTAGCACAGAGATTTCATAGTAACACTAGAAACCTAGGTTTTCTTCTAAAGTTCAAACCCGTAGGTCGGTGTTAGTGAAGTCCAGCGAAGAGGCTTATCTTGATTTTCTCTTCTGTTTTTGTTACTGAAAGTTCATTTTTTTGGTAATGGGTGTTGCTAGGTTTGGTGAATTCCAATTTAATTTTATTCCATTTTTATGATTTTTTTTTTTTTTGGCTGATGATTTTGTCGTATTCTTGTGTGCAGAAACTGTTTGGTGCTCAACCATGACTGTCACATCGAAGATTTTTGTCAACGATGGTAACAAATCCATTTAATGGAAAGTCTCATGAGTAGTATGATGAAATTCATTTTTACACTTTCAATGGAAGTTACAAAATACGTAAATTAACTAATTACTTAAAGTGGGTTGATTTTCTTGATTCAAACTATTTTCTTGGATGGTCATCTCAAAGAAGTTATGTGCAGAAAGTGAATTCTCGTAGATCTCTTTGCACTCTTGTACAATCTGTTGAAATACACCCATTTTTTTCTCATATTATTAATCAATTATCAACACAATTGTGATATTTTGTGATAACTAATGATGCATTTATTTTAAAGAGATTAGTTTCACTTTTGTAATTTTGCCATTGACTCATCTCACTTCTCTGTAATTTCTGTCTCTGCTTCTTGTTTGTATTATGAAGAATTCACACACATATATATATTTGGATTTTGGCCTAGTTTGATATCATTATTGGTTTTGGTTTTTGGTTTTTTCCCCTCCATATTTGGTTTCTTGTTTTTAGGAAACAAAAAACCCATAATTTATGATGATATTTTAAGTACCAAATATTCTATGGTCAGGTAACACCAATAGTTAAGTTTTTATTTAAAAAGTGACAAAAAAAAAAGTTAACCTGGTCACTGTTCCTTTATATGGTACGACATTTTTTATTGGTTATATATGTTTTATATTTACTATGGTTTAACATTTTCATGACTGAGTTGATCTTTAAAATTGATTTCTCGTAAGACTATGTTAAAATTGTAAATCCAGACTTCCTGCCATTTGGAAAACATTGGAAAGCATGCAATTGGGAAATGTGGTAGGCATATTCTCATTACTCACTAGATTTCCACTCTATAGAGATTGAAATGTAAAGTTCTTGTGCTTGATTTTTTTTTTCCTGTTTAGGGCCCATGGGTATTAAGTGCACTAAGTTGAAACTGGTTTTGTCTTCAATTTTTTATGGATTAATTATTTTATTCCAAATGATTTTCTTTTCAATTTTTCATAACTAAACAAGGCTTAAGAGAGACGAATGAAAAAAAAAAGAATAAGTAGTTGTCAATTGTTTTTCTTCAGTAAGCATGGAGTTACCTAGCTAGTAACTAAGTTTTATCCATTCTAAAAAAAAGGTAAAAAAATGGTCATGGAGATACTAATGAATGGTTCCATGAATCAAACAGAATTCCGATTACCAGCTGTCGTAGTAATTCTGGGGGAATGGTTTGGCTCGTAACTGTATTGCTGCCGGTGGGCAATAGGAAGAATGAAGATGTTGCTAAAACAGAGATACCTTGTGGGGAAAAGGATTACTTCCACCCTTACTGCTAGCTGTGGTTTACCATCTTTCTCTTCGAATTCCAAAGGTTTCGTTTACCTCTTCTTCTATTTTCTACACTGTTCTAATATGAAAACATGAATCTATTTGCGTTTATCTCCCTAATCTTCACTTACTCCCCAATTTCATTTGAATTCGCTGCTTCAATTGCAATTCTTTGCTGCCTCTGTCTCTTCCCCCTGCATACACTGAAAATTCTAATGAAATTGAGGACTTGGATTCTCTAGTCTTCTTCAGAAGCAAGTTACGGTAAGTAAACTCAGTATTTGGTGCCTTTGACTTAACACCATAGCAATAGCCATCTCATTTGCCACAACCATGCTATTGTAATGTAACACTGTGTGCTGAGCAGGTTCGTCCGCTTCTTGCGTCAGACCCTATGCCCATATTCTCCTTGCATTCTGCTCTTTGTTGCCTCAATGTAAATGCTGATCTGTTAATGATTTTTCATGTTCCATCTCCGTAATTAGCGATATTCATGCTTCCCTTGATATCGGATTTTAAATGCCCCTTCCACTTTCCCGTTAACTTTTTTTCCTCAAACTCTATTTCAGATTATCAAACCCTTTATCTCGTTCTTGAAGCTTGTAGACACTCATCAAATTCCAAAACTGCTATTGAAACGCATGCAAGAATTATTAAATTTGGATATGGAGACTACCCTACTCTCATCACTTCCCTAGTATCTACTTATCAACGTGCTGGTTGTCTTAATCATGTCAATCGACTTCTTGGTCTACTCTGCTCTAAGCATCTTGATTTAGTTGCAATGAACATATTCATTGAAAATTTTATGAAAATTGGGGAATATAAATTTGCTAAGAAGGTATTTTATAAAATGCCTTACCGTGATGTTATAACATGGAACTCAATAATTGGAGGTTGTGTGAAGAATGCATGCTATGAAGAGGCATTTAGATTCTTCAGTGAGATGCTGATCTCAAATATTCAGCCGGACGGATTTACATTTGCTTCCATACTGAAAGCAAGTGCACAGCTCGGAGCTCTAAGTAATGCTCAGAGTGTTCATGCTATAATGACAGAGAAAAAAGTTGAGCTTAATTCTATATTAAATTCTGCACTCATATACACGTACTCTAAGTGTGGTAGCATCCAAATTGCAAAAGAAATCTTTAGTAGCGTCCCTCACAGTGATATATCAGTTTGGAATGCAATGATAAAAGGCCTTGCAATTCATGGGCTTGCAATGGATGCATTACTGGTATTCTCAATGATGGAACGAGATAGTGTTCGGCCTGATGCTGTCACCTTTTTGGGTACTTTAACAGCCTGCAACCATGGTGGTTTAGTTGAACAGGGTCGTAAGTATTTTGATTGGATGAGAAGTCGTTATTCCATCGAGCCACAGCTTGAGCATTACGGAGTCATGGTTGATCTCTATAGCCGAGCTGGGTTTCTAGAAGAGGCCTATTCCACAATCAAGGCAATGCCAATAGAGCCAGATGTTGTCACATGGAGGACGCTTCTCAGTGGTTGTAAAATTTACAGAAATCAAGAACTCGCAGAAGTTGCTATTGCAAACATTTCTGATCTCAAGAGTGGAGATTATGTATTATTATCAAATATCTATTGTTCCTTCCATAGATGGGAGTATGCAGAAACAGTTAGAGAGATGATGAAACACAAGGGAGTTCGTAAGAATTGTGGAAAGAGCTGGATTGAGTTGGCAGGTAGCATTCACAAGTTCAAGTCAGGTGATCGATCACATCCAGAAATCAATGCAGTATACGAAGTGCTGGGCAGTTTGATCAAGAGAACTCGGTCGGAGGGATATATGCCTGTAACAGAATTCGTTTTTATGGACATCTCTGAGGAGGAAAAGGAAGAGAACTTATCATTTCATAGCGAAAAGTTGGCATTGGCCTATGCGATCCTGAAAACTAGTCCTGGGGAAAAAATTAGTATATCAAAGAACCTACGGATCTGTGATGATTGTCATAGATGGATAAAACTGGTTTCAAGAGTGCTTTGTAGAGTCATAGTAGTGAGGGATCGGATCCGGTTTCATCAATTTGAAGGTGGCATGTGTTCCTGTGGGGATTGTTGGTAGTTTGGTGTCAAGATACCAATTCCTAAGATCGACAGTTTGATCCCCCTTGCAATTGTTGAACTCAAAGAAGATACCAATAGTTACGTTGCTTTATTTGAGGCTGTTTACAACGATGGACTTTTGAAATGCATTCGCAAAGGTCGCATGGATCAAGTCAACTTGTCAACGAACTGATTATTTTTTCTTATTCTTGGGAAATTTATGTCATTTAACAGCACAACATGATGCATTGAGCTTACGCCTTGTATCTGGGGGAAACCAACAAAATTTCTGTTGAACCAGGCAGCAATTTTCAGAAGTTGTAACTGGAGGGTAGCCCTTTTTTCCTTTATTTTTCATGGGATTCTGATGCTTTCAGGTTTTTGTTCTTAAGTTATTAGCTTGGTCTGAGGCATGGATTATATCATATATGTGTGGGAGTGTCGCAACACCATGGTGGATGTTCTTTGAAGTTTATAACTTGAACAACAAGCTTTGTCGAGTACCCACAAGGAGGCTGAGAATAATATTGATCGAGAATGGACTGAAGTTTTGGGAGTTGAATGTGTGGACCATATTGAGTTCTACTTTGCCCCTTGGTTTATGATGCAAAGTTTTGGTACTGACTCTCTTTTATCATTTCTTTTTCCCGTTCCATGAACACCAAACTAGAATCTACTCCTCGTCCATCAAGTCGCCACCCAGCCTAACTGGTCATAATTATTTGATTCATTTATTCATGCATAACTATTATTGCTTACTTTTTTGGGATCTTCACTTCTCATAAAAGGAGACAAGCTGAAGCTGCTCACGTAAGAGAAGTTCCCAAATAGAATACCGGTAAGAATAATGTTACTAATTAACTTCTTTATTTCGTATGATCTCATAAATTTATTTTGATTTGGTACTAATTCAAATAAATTAAACAGGTGATTGTCGAGAAAGCTGGGAGGAGTGACATTGTTGACATTGACAAGAACAAGTACTATCTCTCTCTCTTCTCCTTCTTAACTGACAATTAAAAGTAATTGAAAGTAGATACTAGCGCATATGTTTGCAGCAGCTGCAGTAATATGTCGAATGAAAATAACGGAATGCTAGCATGTAGTTTGAATATCGAGGTTTGTTTCGGGAGTAAAAAGTTTAGAAGATTTGGAGTTCATGATGCTTGCTTCAATGCATATTGTAGGCTTCGGTGAAATTTAGTTGAAGATTGACTCAATGACTTACTTTCTTGTTTTTTTCTCTTTTGGGATTAGAAATGACGTGTATTTAAAAAGTTGTAGGTAGTACCAATTTCACGGCCGTGTGATAAAGTGACGATTGGTATGAACATTTTCTAGATTTATTTATGTTCATTTAACAAGGGTTATTGTTATTATTTCACTCTTGGTATTCACGTAACTATTTTCCATCTTTTTAAATATTTTTGTAGGTGAATGAAATGATATAAAAGCAAACGGGTTAAAACCCATTGTAATCTATAATTTATGAGCTCATTTTATTGGAAATTATTTTCTTGAATTTATGTAACTTTACTTCTATTGCAAACTATTGAATACATTATAATGCAAAATCTTCATTTATAAAGAAAATAATGATATATTTAATGTTTCACATATATATCTATATATATACATATATATATGTATATATATATATATATATATATATGTTTTTTTGTAGGCTTGTTCAACCATAATTTTTTTTTTTTAAGTTCTTGAGTAAGATCAAACTATACAAGTTTACCTAACAAACGCTATAAAAAATGTTAAACGCTATAAAAAAAGTCGACCATAAGAATTATAGCAATCAGAAAAATAATATAAAGATTTATAACAATGTAATATAAAAGCTATATATATATATATATAATAACTTAAATAAAAAGTAACTATAAGTTTTTGTTTTATAAAGAAGTAATTATAATTTTAAGATAGCACGAGTGTAGTTCTATTTACCATATGATGGCGCAAAAAAGTGCTATAGGTTTTAAGATGGTGCAAAAAAAAAAAAAAAAAAAGAGTTATTTTATTATTATTATTATTATTTTAATAGAAATGAAAACTAACTAATTCAAGAATACACCGCTGGAATCCCAAATCGCGAGCAATTATAAGTTGGAATTTCGCCGCCAAATCAACATCAATCATACGCTCTACCCTCTTTGTTGCAGTATTTCTAATAACCATCCCCAAATCTGCAGTCAAATTAGAGTGATTAATGGCAGCATCAGTATTAATCTTGCACCAGTCCATGGGAGGCGGAATCCAGATTTCCCGAAAAGGCCATCACTTGGGACCCGACTTCTGACCCGTTGAACAGAACTTGCGCGACAAAAAAACTCAACATAAGACTTCGCCCCACTCAAATCCCAACTAAATAATGCTGGGTCAATTAGGTTGAGCTATCCTCTCCCTGCACTGAGTGTGAATCTTTACTTTTTCAACCAATATCAAAATTTTGAACAAAATGAACGCATATAGTCAATGGCCGTTGAATCACTGGACTGGTGATGGCAATCACATGTTTTTTCTCCAGTTTTTTCTGGTGGAACACAGCATATTTCACCTCTTTTTTTTTATGAAAAAAGTGGGAGCACGAGGAAGAAAGTATCCGGGTTAAAGCATCCCTCTCGATTAACCCTCAAAGCAACCAATTTTTTTCATTTACAACACTAATTTCAGCTCCCAATATTAAACAGCTATCACTTTTTACAAGCCGGCGCTTACTGTATCTGCAGATTTTTTATAAATCGTGAGCCGACAATTTGATTGAGAGAACTGTTCCTCTCACCCAACCCACAAAACTTTTTCGTTTAAGCATCGGTTGGTGTTTGGAAGGAACATTTCTAGCCAAAACGACGAATATGAGAAAGACCCATTTCGTCCGCCATAGCTTTTACTCTACTTGCTCACTGTAATTCATTGCAATTCAGAAACTCGCAGGAGCGGGGCGGAAACAGCTACGGGTTTCGCTGGAAAGTACTGGCATCTGTTTCTGAAGGAAGTTGCTTCGAAACTTCAGCTGGGTTTCGTCTTTCGATGGTAAGATGGAAATTGATGCTTGTTTTTCACTGGGTTTGATCTGATTTGCATCCGGGTTGCCTCGAATTTGATTGCCTTACGTATTTTTTGTGCATGAGAGTCAGAAATTTCTCTGTGATTGAGCTCTGCAGATGTGTCGAGAATGATTCAGTTCTTAGTTATACTTTTTAGTTGGGATGTTTCTGTTATCTTGAATCTTAAGCTTGTATCTTCTGATTTCCCCAAGAAACAAACAACATAACAAATTTATATACGACCCAAGAATTCCAGTACAACTACAAACTTCAACATAATCTTCTTGAATCTAGATTTCAAAAGAAGGCTAATATTCCCTGTTTTTAGCCAAGGTATTGAAATTTTCATTTCAATACCCTTTAGTCTCCTATGTCGGTGCAGCTTCAGTAAAACCCAGTTCTTATCAGGCTACTGTAAGTTTTTGGCAATTTAAATGCTTGAACAGTATTTAACATAACCAAGTGGAGATACTAAACAATAGATCTCGTCCTTCCATCAATATCCTCTGTAAGAAACACATCCATGGAGAAAATTATGTCATATTTGAATCATTCATCTTAGATAGAAAGTATTCTTCTGTCAATTCTCATCTCTTTCTTCTTCTCTATGCTGTAGGGGGTGTGAACTGTGTGTGCAAGTCTGCTATTGAGGCTGCTTATTTCACTAACCAATGGACTTCAGGATCTCCTTGTTTCTTATGTTAGCTTCTCTTCCCGCTATCTTGGCTCAGATAGCAACACATGGTAGAGTCATAGTTGATGGAGCTGTAGTAGTTGCTCAAACTGATGATAACTACATTTGTGCCACCATTGATTGGTGGCCTCATGATAAGTGTAACTACAATCGTTGTCCATGGGGGTATTCTTCAGCAACAAATTTGGTGAGAATTAGATACTTCGCATCCTTAATGTTTAAACTAGGGATTTGCTCACTTCTTTGTTATGATTGATTCAAGCTCAATTTTTTTCCTCATTTCAGAACTTGTCTCATCCTCTTCTCATCAAGGCCATACAAGGTGTTCTTTCCTGAATATTTAGGCTTTTATCCATCAATAGAACTATACTACATGTAATAAAATATGAGTTAAATTACAAATTTAGTTCCTGAACTTTCAGAGTTGTGTCTAATAGGTTCTTGAACAATAGGTTCAGAACCTTAAAAAGCACTAGGTTCATAAACTTTCAATTTTTTATCTAATAAGTCCCTAACATATTCAATATTGTTTAAAATCCTCATACTTATTAAATATAAAATTGAATTTTGCATATAATATGACTCTGACCTTTCTACTAATAAGTGTGTGAATTTTTAAATTATCAAACAGGTCGAAGGCCTATTAGACACAAAATTGAAATAGGAACCATTAGACACAATTTTTAAGGCTGAAAGTTTTGGGACAACTTGCAATTTAACCTTAATTCTATCGTCATAAGAATCCTCTTTTCTGAATATTTTCACCTGCAAAACTTGTATTGATGGTGCGTGGCGGGTTGAAACTTGGAAGCTTTTGAGCATTTGAGGATAAGAATTGGCGGTTCTCTGCAAGACCAAGTGTTGTACGACGTGGGAAGTTTGAAGACGCCATGCCATCCATTTCAGAAGGTGCAATCAGGGTTGTTTGGTTTTTCCAAAGGGTGTTTGCACATGAGTAGATGGGATGATCTAAACCAATTATTCAAGACCACAGGGTAAAACATTTACTTGTCTTATTTGTTTCGTTTTGCAACTCCTTGAAAGATTAGTTTGGTAAACATGTGTATCCTGAGACATCTTTCATAAGTAAGTTCATTAAAATGATAAAAATGTAGGCACGTTATGTGGGATGAAAAGTGTTACGATTGGATGTTTGTATAGATCATGTTCATACTATTTCTGAAACTTCCTCCAGTGGCCACTAGATACATCTATATCATCATCATTATTATTATTATTTTGATAAGAAATGAAATTTATAAATACAAGAAACAAAGAAACAAAAGAACAACCTAAGGGCAGCTGACAAGGGCACCCTATCCCAACAGAAAGCTAATGAATCACAGCTTTCCAATCTTGAAGAATCATGGATAGGCCGTAGTTAGAAAAGAATTTCTTGTGTTTTAAGCACTGCAAGGAAGTAGTAAACTAAATGCACACTATTTATAAGGGAACCAACGAGGCTTCAACACCCTCAAGAACTCTGATTTATTTCCCTCAATATATTTCAAAGTAAAGCTCTAGAAGCACATCTCCACAAAATTCTCTCACTTCCTCTAAGGTTCCAAGCATTGAGGAATTCCATCATCCAGTCTTTGGAATGAATCTGGGGGCACAAAAAAGTAATTTAAAAACCGGACACAGTTAGTTCCAAGCCTTAGCTGCAAAATCACAATGGAGAAACAAATGATCCAAGCTCTCTCCACTCTTCGAACAAAGGCTGCACATCTTAAATTTTTTAATGCTTAAGTTCTCTTATTTGTTTATTTTCTTAAAGGATTATGCATGTTCAAAAATGGAAACCTTAGATTGGCACATTCCTATATATGTCTTATCACAGGTCGAATCTTATATTTTCAGGGCCATAGTGACCTTTGGCTTGAATGCACTACATGGAAGGCACCAAATTCAAAGAGATAGATGGGGAGGAGAGTGGGACTCAGCAAATGCTCGGGATTTTATGAATTACACCATATCAAAGGGATATGTGGTAGATTCATGGGAGTTTGGTAAAAGACTCTAAAAGTTACCATTCATTACAATCATTTGATCGGTGGCCTCGGCTCAAATTTCATACCCTTTAAACTACAGGTAACGAATTGAGTGGACATGGCGTTGGTGCGAGTGTCGATGTCGAACTGTATGCAAAAGATGTGATCAAACTGAGAGACATTATCAATGAGTTGTACAAGAATTCCGACTCAAAACCTTCACTCGTAGCACCAGGAGGATTCTTTGAGCAAGAATGGTATGCCAAACTTCTTCAGGTTTCAGGATCTAATGTTGTGAATGTCATCACTCATCATATCTACAATCTTGGGGCCGGTAAGATAGTACAGCATCCATAAAGAAAGAGATCGATATGGTTGTCTGTTTAATCATTCATTGCTGTTTCTTTTCGTTCCAGGCATTGATCCCCATCTTACAAACAACATACTGGATCCACATTACTTAAGCAGGGTATCAGAAATCTTTAACAGATTAGACCAAACCATCCAAGTTCATGGTCCATGGGCATCTGCGTGGGTCGGAGAGTCTGGTGGGGCCTATAACAGCGGTGGTCGCCATGTATCCAACACATTCATTAACAGCTTTTGGTAATCTTCATTCCCAAAAACATGTAGTTATACCTTGTAATGCTTGTTTTGAAACGAATAAACCGTCACGGGATCATTCGTATGTTGCGTAGGTACTTAGATCAACTGGGATTGGCATCCAAGTACGATACCAAAGTGTATTGTAGGCAGACATTAATTGGGGGTCACTATGGTCTGCTCAACACATCCACATTTGTACCAAATCCAGATTTTTACAGGTAATGCTTTTACAACTTTTCCTATACTGACTCTATTACTCATCTTCTTAGTCCACTGTGTATCTAACTTTTAGATCTGTTTGATTTTCTAAACAGTGCACTTCTGTGGGATCGGCTTATGGGGAAAACTGTTCTTCCTGTTGGTAGTGATGCTTCGTCATTTTTACGCGCTTACGCTCATTGTTCAAGGGGAAGTGTAAGGCTCTTTTCATTGACTATAATTATATCAAATGAAAGAAGAGGTTGGTAAATAGATACCCAAAAATTGAAATGGTTTTTTTTAGTACATGAATAATTCAAGTTACTTGGATGACCACACTCCAGATTAAACCACCATAATATTGCTTACCTCATCCTATACTACTCACTCTATCTATACAAATCTGTACTACTCCTTAATACTGTAATAATATTTTTGACTACCCCAATGACATTCCTAACATTTGGATGTTATTTGAAAACGCATTTGATAATGATGTTATTTTAGTTTTCCATTAGTAAAAACTAGTGTTAAATGGACCTTACATTATCAAATATACTCTCCCTCTTGTAGTTGTTCCAATTAATCTTGAACAAAATTACCCATAATCAAGATACTAACTTTCTGTGATTTCTATCTTTTTATCCAGACTGGTGTGACTGTACTTCTGATCAATTTGAGCAACCAAACCCACTTCACAATTCATGTTCAAAACAGCAAAAATGTGTTTCTGAATGTTCAAGAAAATGGGGTTAGGAGAGAGAATTCCTTCATGAAAGGCATGAAGAAGACTGTAGCATGGATTGGAAACAAAGTCTCTGATGCATCAGTGTCAAGAGAAGAATATCACCTGACCCCAAAGGATGGCTACCTCCAAAGCCAAACCATGGTTCTAAATGGATCTCCATTGGAGCTCACTCCTGATGGGGAGCTTCCAAGTTTGAATCCTGTCCTCCGTGACGTCAACACTCCGATCTTTATGATCCCGTTGTCCATTGCTTTCATAGTATTCCCCAACTTCGATGCCCCATCGTGCTTGTGATTTCAGATTGTCTTTGCTCGTGATTCTGCAGCGTAACTGTAAAGCTTAAAGAAGCTGCTTAAATTCTGAATAATCGTACAATATCATCAGTAAGTTATTGTTTCTGTAATGATTAATTGGAAAGATGTGTAATAAGTTGTGGTGGATTAATTGTGAAGAAATGGAAACGTTACCAGATGGCGTGTATATGATCGTTTTTGCAATCCTGTCGTTTGTGAAGAAGCTACAAAATCCGTTCTGCTGTGGTCGGCTACTGAATCTGTAAACTTCTGAACTCTTCAGGTTACAAACTTGGCTTTTGCTAGCTCTGAAAGCTTCAAATTCCGAATAATTTTTCCTGAATTTTCTCAGAAGCCAAACAAATGTGTAACATATATAGTTGAGACATATTTTCTAAATTTGTTGACATATTTTCCAAATTTATTTATTTATAATTTTATTTTGGTTAACCCAAACTTAAAATTTCTGTGCAAGATTTTAGTTCAAACATAAGTTGCCATCTCAATTAAGACGTTACTATAGTTAGAAGTTTAAATCTCTCATTAAGTATATACAAGTAAGTTTACGAAGTAAAAATAAAGATATTTGTGGATGAGTCATCACAAGTATTTGTTTCAACTATAAAGATATCATCTACTTATTTTATTATGAGGTTCAAATTTTCACTATTTATTGTAATGAATAAATAAATAAATAAATAAAATAAATGTATATATATACCTTTTTTTTCCCCCTTTTTCGTCCTTTCTTTTCATGAATTTTGTTCGAAGAGAATCTGAACCTTGTTGATGGACAACTAAAAGAAGGTATCAGCCTTTCACCGAACAATTCCGCCGCCGTATACGCAGTCCTTCGAGAATGGCGACTCCGACGAGGACGGAGGCTCTTTCGCTTCTTCGCTCTCTCCTCCGTACAGCCCGTCACTTCTGCGATTACAACGTCAGAGAGTACGCCAAGCGGCGCGCCGTCGACGGCTTCCGCCATAACAGGAACCTCTCCGATCCTTCGTCCATCTCCTCAGCCTACGCCGACGGCAGGGCCCAGCTCGAAGTTGCCCGAAGACAGTCCACCGTCTACTCCTTCTTCGCGCCCAAGGTCAAGAGCATCATGGACCCTCATCCCGCAAACTGAGTACGGAAGCTCCTTTGCTCTTCTTTTTCCCGCGATTTATTACAGATTTCATTAGTTAGGGTTCGTTTTCGATTCACTGGTTTTTCTTTTGACATCTCTCTCCTAATTTATATTTTTTTTTTCAATAAAAGATTTGTTGTGGGAGTTCTTCCTGTGCTTTGGCTTGTATATTTTAGAAATCACACCTTTGATTGCAGGATGGGATTTGAAATATTTGGTGATGATGAACATGATTGGCTCTTTTTATTGGTTCGATTTCAACTGCGCGTGAAGTTGTTGGACCAATTCTGAATGATGAATGTAATATATTGAAAATAATTGAATATTCCATGGCCGGCGATAGCCATGACATTATGGATCAATCTTTCATTTTCTTTCTGTCATGAACAACAAATTCTGGTCTTAAAAACTTGTCGGGTTGATTCAATTTGGTATATTTTATCAATTTTGATTGGTTAGATAGATTTCGTCAATTTTTGGTGATCGAGATCTACAACTTTTTCACCAAGCAATCGATTCAAACCGTTTGTTTTTAAAATACAGTTTCTGGGTATTCACTTTGGCAAAATAATCGAGTCAAAATCAACTCGCTAGTTACACTTCTAATTATAAAAAGGATACCTTTAAAACTTCAAAGGCAATAGTTCGTTTTTCCTTTTTTTCTTCTTTGTTTTTCTAAGTTGCCTTAGTTTCTTGGCAGCAACATCCCACTTTAGGGGTAGAAATTTTAGTTTCCTTTTGGCTTTTGTCTATAAATGAATACGATACATATTACTGTCTCAAAATTCGATATTTCAATCCGTGAGGAAAACAAATGCTTATCTGCATATAGCATTATCAACAAGAGTGCGATTACAAAGCTACAATAACCAAACCATATAGAAGAAGATTGTCAAAAAGACCATCTTCACAACTGTTTTCTGTAATATTTTATCTTTCTTGTTGTATGAAACAGAGATAGAGAGGAAGAGACTCGGAGGAAGGTGGCAAGCAGCCTAGCATCAACCATCAAATTGTTGATGGCAGACAAGACGAGACGAGAAGACCTTGCCATCTACTTTCTAAGCAAGTGACGAGCACGCCGATTAGCATTATCGACACGGATGGTGATCTCATCAGCATCATCGAACAGGTTATCCAGAGCTTTATTCTGCCTGGAATAGGAGAAGATAGATAGGTCTCAGCCAAGTTTAAGGAAGATGGAAGAAAATTTTGGCATTTATAGTAAACAACTCACCTGTCTAATTCAGATCCCATGTCAACAGCCATATTTTTAAGCTCTCCCAATATATTGCTTAAATCTGAAAGAGCATCCTCTTGTTTCACCTTTTCTACCTGCTTTACCAAATCACTCTTTTAACTATATAACCACGACACCATCCAAAAGCACTTCTCCAGAAATCATATGAAACTTGCTTGCACTTTTTCTACATGTGATGGAGTATAAAGAAACTAAGAAATTACAAACCTCAACTTTCTGAAGTGAATTGGTTGGCTCAGGGTGTGGGGCACGTGAGGGCCGTGGCTTGGGTGCCCTACTTAACCCCAACTTCTCCCTCTGCTCCAAATGGTTGCCCTTGCTTATTACAGCCTGATCCTCTATCATTTAAATGAATAAATAAATTATAAACAAAAGAAGAGGGATCGAAATTGTCACTTTTTAAAGGTACATTACATAGATCAAAATATCCGGATATTTTGAAAATATATGGATTAAAATGAATTTGAGTTGGAAGACTAAAATAAACATTTTGAAAGTATAAGATCTAAAATAAATGAAAACTAAAAGTAGACTAAAATAGTATTTAAATTAAAAGTATATCTCATTGACCATCAGCTTCATCCATCTGGTGGGAAAGTTGAAACCTTTCTTGTTTGTTTTTTCTTTTAATAAGTTCAACAACGTGTAGGGGTGGAGATTTTGATTTTTTGTCGAAGATATATGCTTTAACCAGTTTTACTACGTTAAGATTTACAAACCGTTTTGGTTCTTTTTTTTTCCTTAGTACAATAAATTTGGAGATGAAGGATTGAACTTCCAAGTGTTAGGGAAGAAGCAAAATATCTTAACTGTTGAACTATGTTCATGTTGGTACCTTTTTTTTTTATTGATTAGGATTGTATAAATTTGTTTGGATAACCAAAGCTGATGGTCACTTTTATTTCCTTCTTTTGGTTTTAAGGTTTGAAGATGTTACCTGCTAGGACAACAGGGCCTGTTATCTGACGACCTTTCTTTGGCTTCCAAGTCTTGGAGAATAACCCTCCTAAACTTCCTAGAAATTTCTCACCCTGAAATCAGCATTATCAAATAATGATGATAAATACCCAAATCATTTCAGGATCTTAACAAGAATCATCCATAAATGAGAGGCTTGACAGTAGTGCCACATAACAGTTTCAGAATAACAAGTTTCAACTACAATTAGCATAATATAACTTCAGAAAGCTATATATACTTTAATGAAAAGCCGAACTTTTATTGTGAAAAATGAAAGAATACGAAATGGCATATAAGAAAACAGCGTAGATCTCCAATGAAGTAAGATCAAACCTAGAGACTAATTATAGAAGTCTTTCGACACTGAAGACTAAAGGAAACATGAGACCAAGCAAGAGCTCACACGTCCTCCCAAAATCTCTTTTAACTCCTAAAAGAATCCTATTATTTCTCTCCATCCACAAACCTCAAACAACAACTACAAACTTTTTACAAATTATGAAACCAACATAAAAGCAAACGCAAGTTACAAAAGACCTAAGTTTTTGTAACTTCAACCCTGTATTACTCAAATTCTTAACAAAATATCTCATTTGGAGTAAGGTCGATGGAAGGCAAGATATTCTAATGTGTAACTTCATTAGGATGAAAATATGATTAACGCCAATGAGACCCAAAAAAAAGGGAGGCTAAGAAAAGCAAGAACATCCATTGATCCTCACCAATTCAAGTAAAAAAGCAGCACATAAGAAGATTAAGCATATATTCAAGAAGTTGATTCAGCATGAATATGGTGGTTAGTTCATTCCACGTACCCGACTAAGATCATTGTCAATATCAGCAGTAACTACATGAGTCCGAGTGATTTGCTCACCCTGTTGATGCAGGGCAACTAAAGTTTTCGTTGCATCTTCTCTCATGTCCTCAGCAATCTTCAGGCAGTTGTTAACTGCTGTCGTCGTCTCCTCGGCCTTGTACGTAGCATAGTTCTCCAGCTCCTCTACTGTCTGATTCTCAAGCCCACCGGAGTCACGGAAATCGTTCTTATATCGGTTTCTTGACGACCATGAATATGAACTTGTGGATGATGAAGAGTCGGTCTCTTTCGCAAGATGATCCTCGAAAAGATTGGAGCTGGGGTTTGGTGCTACAGTTGCATGGTGAGCAGAGGTGCTTCTTGTGGACTTATGCTTTTGCCTCTTGTCTAAATCATCATTGGAATCAATTGGGTTTGAACTGGAACGAGCAGAATAAGCAGGCTGGGCTGAGCCATGCCTAGCAACATTTATGGGGGATTTCCTAAAATGTGACATTTCTGAGAAGGCAAATGCAGAAAACTAGCTGATGGTTTTGTGTCAGAGACTATGATTCTAATGCTTAGAATGATCACAGTTCCACCCTGAAAGTAAAACAAGAAACATATAAGATCATGATGAGGGACATGAGAGTTGAAATCAACAACAAAATGGGCAAACTAGCAGGACCAAAGGAGAAAAAATAGTGAATTGCCCCAATCAACACAAGAAGATGAAAATACAAGCACCATGAAGAACAGAGTTTAGAGCCATTAAATGTGAAAAAACAACGAGAAGAAAGTGATCAGATAAATTCATCTTAAAGAGGATACCATATTCCCACAAAGATCATGGCAATGAATCAAACAGTGCAAAAACAAAAACAACAGAAAAATCAACAATAAGAATCCAACTATCCCTTTTCTTTTCACTTTCTCAATCTTCTCTGTAAACCAGTTGAGAAATCACATAAAAAATAAGAACATAGATTACAAGAGTTCAAAAGAAAAGAATTTCATCGAAGGAACAGCTTCTTGATCAGGGAAACGATGGTGTTTGGGAAAGAAAGCAAGTTGGACTTCACCCATTGAAAGAAAAAATCCAGAGAAACCCATAAGCATTGAGAAGTGAAGAGAAATTCCAAATAAAACTGAAAAGAAAGTGGTTAAAAATACCTTCAAATTTGGAGAACTCGGACGATTAAGAGTATAAAAAAACTGGGAAGGGTTGTGCTGGTTTTTGAAGGAAAAGAAGGGAAGAGAGGGAGGGAAAGAGTCAAAGGAAGACCTGGGCCGAAAGAATCAGCCGCGATTGGAATGGAACAACTTGGGTTTTAAGAAGTCTTTGGCAATGGAAACTGGCGTGAAAGTTGAGGAAGCCTTTGAATTAATAAACAAATCATACCCAAACCAACAAAATTATAAAATTATAAAATGATGACTAAATTAAAAAGAACACTCCTGAACTTTGTGGGTGTTTCAAAAACAACTCTATCATAGACTAATATTTTTTATGAAACGTTGGCATGGTAGAATTTGAAATGACTTGAATGACGTGGAAGAATTGGTGGACCTTGAACATGATAGTTTCTTTTACATTTTATGGACTTAATCCAGACAAACTTCAACGTTAATTGTTATATCAACTTTCCGCTCATTTTAAACGAGTATCTGCACAAAGTGTATGTTAGAAGGTCTACGAAATTTAAAACTCTTGATTCGAATAGAAAATACCTTTTTCTTGATTCCAGCCATCGTTGAACCATTCATGATTAATTTTAATTATCAGTTTTTTTCTTCTTCTTGATATCAAATAAAATAGTCACAATTATCTCACGATAAAATTCAAATGAATTTTTATGCTGAATTCAGAAACCAAACACAAAACATTGAAATTATAAAAAACAAAACTGAAAATTTGTAAAAAAAAGTCGAACCAAATAGAAACTATTAATGATTATGTATGATACAGTGTTTAACAGATCTTAAAATCTTAATCTTGCTTTTGCTGTCTTTCTTCCATTAAATTACTAAAATTGATTTGTTCAAACAACTCAACTATCCATTGAACTTCCTGATCCACCAATCATAGAGCAGGAAGATGAAAGTCAAACAAGAAAAATAAATAAATAAATAAAATTAAGCCAACGTGAAAAAAATTAAAAATTAAAGACAAAATCCGTTAATTCTACAATTGTTGACATTTATAGCCTTTCGGCAAGTTGGGCTGCCTTGGGATTTTGGAATATACAAAGGAGGATGACAGTTTTGAATATACAATTTTCTGATGGTAAAATATTTTTTTGGTTTTAATACTGTTCGAGTCTTTGGTTTGCTTTCAAATTTTATCCATTTTAATTCCTATACTTTTAAAATGCATGTTTTGTCTATGTACTCTTAAAAAGTGATCATTTTGGTCTTTATTTGTAAAATTTGATATAAATTTTACACACAATTGAGTGAAGTGTTATACTAAAATTATGAACGAAAGAAAGTAGAGGAATTAAAATGAATAAAAGTTAAAAGATAAATTAACCAAAATAAACTAAAACTAAAAATATTAGACCAAACAGTATTAATTTTTTCTTTTTTTCTTTTTTTTTTTTTTTTTGTTGAAGGAGCATTAAAAAATGTTCTTTTTAGTCCATTACTAACTTTGTTTTTACTCTCTGACAAACAACTATTTTAAAACATAAATGTATTTGTGTTTTGGTTTTGATATCCAACTTAATTGGAGAGTTTTGTTGATTAGTTCCTCTCCTTTTTGTATTTATCTTTTGAATTTAATGATATGTTTCTTAATAAAAACACATAAAAAAGATAACATTGAAATGTTTACAAATAAGAGAGACTGGAAGATCTTTACCTTGTTCATTTTCTTACAATCAACCTTCACAAAACAAGTTTTCTTTAGGAATTATAAACTTGGAAATAACACCAGTACCGTAATCTATATAATGTGATTTACAACAGCAAAATCACCAGTCTTTAAACTAGAAGCCTATGATGCCCCTCAGCCCCGACAATGTTAAGCTCGACAACTTGAAGAAGGAGAAAATGCAACACAAGACGAACATAAGGGAACATCAAAAAAATACAAATACACGGTGATTTGGTCGCGATATGGTGTGGGTTTTCCCGAAAAAACTAATTTGGAAGTGCAGTTACTAATGGAGGACCTACCATTGACATTCCAGACACTGCTTGTTTCTTCACCATGGCAGCGTGCCTCTGGCCAGCTAGATGAGAGTTGAAGACTGTCTCGCTATTGCACACCACATTGCAGATGGTGCAGGTTTTAACTGAATCTGCAGCCGTGCCACTTTCAACAATCTTGCGTTTCTTTGTCTCCAAATCTCCAGGTGTTTGGGCTGAACTCTTCTGTGTTTTCTGTGTATCGTCGTTACTTGGGTTGTTGGCAGCTGGGTTTTCCACTGGTCCAATGATTGGATCGGTTGCCGATGGTGGAGCATGTGAAGCAGCTGCATCGCTCTTTCCCTTTTCGACTTTCTCTGCATTCTTCAGATGTTTCTTTCCTGATAAGTGCTTGACATAGATTTCGTTGCTGTTACAGCTGATCTTGCAAACCTCACACCACGCAGACTGTACAACCTTGCTCTTTTTCGGTTTTTTCTTCAAACTGCCATCATATGCAGACCGCATTGCAGCAACAAAGGGATTTTGGGATATCAAGCCAGCCTAGAGCAGGAATGTTGAAGTTTTAACAAAGAGATATACAACCAGAGAGAAACAGTTTCAAACTTTTTTTTTTCATAGCTGTATTAAATGAATCAATATCCTGTGAGGTGTAAATGCTAACTTTTTAGCCAATCTGACCAAAGCTCATGGTAATTACTAGACAGAACTATAAGAATAGCAATAACTTGGAAAGAAGCACTCCTCATCAACATCATTAAGAGCTGATCAAAATACTCACTCCACAGAGTAACTATGTTTCTCAGGATTGGTGCAAACATGGTTCACAACTTAAACCCCTAATTTAAGATGCTTTTCTATTACAATCATGTATAGGATGCAACAGATATACATATGCCAAGGAGGTGAATTTCCCAGAAACAAAATTAAGGATTACATGCCCCAATCACCTTGTACCAACTTCCATTTAACATATAAATCAGTTTTTTTTTATACAAAAGAAAAGAATCAAATCACACATTCCAATAACCCCATTGGAATGGAATGGATATGCTTCTTATTTCATTGTTTTTTTAAACCATAACATAATGCGTTCATATTTATACTGAAGGGAACAAATAAAAATAAGTAAATAGGTACTGAAAGGAAAACCATTAAAAGAAAGCAACGGATGACCAGAGTTACACAGTTTAAACTAGCAGAATATACCAATGTAACTCACCTGAGCTGCATGCTTTTTCCCACTCAGATGTTTATCAAAAACCTCTTGACTATTGCAAACAACGTTGCATACAGCACAAACCCTCGAAGAATCTGATTTTGTACTGCAATCTACAAGCTTGCGCTTCTTTGTCTCCAGATCTTTACTAGCAGCAGGCACATCCGGAGTCCCCTGTACCACTTGTCCACTAACCTTGCCCATTTGGTTAAGCATATTTATGTTACTATCAGAGGAAGTACTTACTGTCAAGGCACTGTTTTGCACTTCCAAATTCTTCTTGTGTTTCTTCCCGATTACATGTTTATCAAAAACGTCTTTGCTGTTACAGTCAATCTTGCAAACTTCACATCGCACGGGTTGTGTGAACTTGGTTTTCACATGTTTCATCCTAGTTGCTTTGTGTTCCAAGGATTGAGTTGCCCAATGACCACTCAGCAAAGCATTAGAACTTGTGGAAGGTACTTGATTCTCATGCAAAGAACTGAATGCCTGAAAAAAAATAAGATAAAAAAGAGTGCTAACATGAACTTCTGGGAAGTTTTGATGCATGCGGATCAAGACATTTAGATATAGAGCTCCCACTTCCTCAAAATCAGTAAAGAGTTATTTCCATTCAAGCAATCAAATTCAGATCACACACATAAATAAGGTGCACATCACTTCAGCCAGTCAAAATTTTACTTTTATCATAAACGAAAGCATTTTTCACTCAAACTTTTCACATTCAAAACTAGTCCAAGAATGTAGAACGAAACATCAAAATAATTATTAATTATTATTACGCACTTTTTACCAAAATTACGTACATCGAAGCACTCTAAAACACGCCCTTGATTTAACTAAAACAACGAAGAAACAGGTCTATGGCAACGCAACTGCGCGCAACACGAATATCAAAATTAAACGAAGTTCAGCCTCCACAAACCCTGGAATAATCCAAACTCAATAGAAGACACAAGACAGTCCACCAAACTCAAGAAAATTAACATGATCAATAGAATTTGAAACTTCGGGAAGCCAGAGAAGAAGAAAAAGCACTCACATATCCAAGGGGTTCGGGCTGTGGGACGACCCAATTATGAGAAGCAGCGACTGGGGCAGCATAATATTGGGGTTGGCCTTCCAATCCAACATAGGTGGAGGGTAACAAGGCGGAATTGGAATAAGGGTCGGTGCCGGGTGGATGCAGGGCCGGCTCAGGGGGCAAAACGGGCTGAGGAAAAGGAGGGAAAGCAGAAGGGATAGCATTTACAATGTGGGGTTGAGGAGGGAAATAGGAAGAAGAAGGAGGAGGCGGCTGCTGCGGATGAAACATTGGGCGAATTGAAGAAATGGAAATTCAGTTTATCGTGAGGGAATTGGATTACAATTCGGAGGCTTCTGAAACTCTCAAACGCGGTGGAGATGGAAGACGTCGCCTCTGGCGCCGCGCCTGCTGCCGGGGAGATTTTGCATCGCGATCGTGGAGCGGATAAGGAGACAGGGCTCAGCTCGCCATCGCCAAATTCTTGGGCCTCCCTCCAATCTCCATAACTGGACCTGGGCTCCAACGGTGCTCGCTCGGTCTCCAATTGCCGAGTTTGAGCCGAGTCGGAATCGCGAGTTCCAAAATTGATGGAAAATTAATGGCGTTTTGAAAAGAACGCTTGGGAAAGAGAGAAAATTTTATTCTTTTTTCGTTTTTAGTTCAGTGCGGGGATTCCAACTCATCAATATAGTGTTTTGGTTAATGCCAAAGTTTTAAATGCGGATGTAAGTAGAAATTAATTTTATTGGAAAAAATCACAACAAATGTTTAAATTAATAAATAAATATTAATATTATGTTCGTAGTGATGTTTAGTTGATATTTTTTATATTTTATCGATTCTTCTGCAATACTATAGAATTATCGATTCACTCTCTTATTTCAACGTCGAATTTATAAATATATGAAAATGTCGACATATAAACATAAAACTAAGATACATCGTTTTTTTAAGCACAACAAATGTGAGGTTAGAAGATTGAATTTTCAATCTTTAAGAATAAAACAAAATGTCTTAACACTAAACTATGCTCATATAGTCATGTTGGCTCTACAATATGTCGATATATCAACGGTGGCATGTGGGTAAAATTGGTAGAAGAAAAAATATATATAATTTTTTAAGACATAAAGATAAATTAAAAAATTGAAGGTTTTTAATACAATTTATTAAAATGAAATGCAATTGAAGAAGGGTAAATATGGGTTGTTAAACCATCAATTAAAAATCTGTTTTTGGATCTCTTTAGTCTTTATTGCAAGTGAATACAAAGTAAGCAAAGCACTTATGAGAGGATAAGGCAATTTTGCAAAATAAATAAAGAAAAGGATAGGGCTCTTAAATAAATGTAAGATGTTTTTTTTAATGCAGCAAATTAGAGCATGAGAGTTTGAATTCCTGATCTAGAAGGAATAGATGTCAATTACCGTTGAGCTACGTTTTGGCAAAATAATGTAAGATATTTTATGTTAAATATTTAAACACCTCAAGGAAACGTAAGAATAAGAATTTTTTTAAAAATTTTGAATTCAAGAATCGTAGAGGTAGGTAACATATATTTTTTCTGCTTAAGGTGTGCTCGATCAACGATTATAGTATTTTTATAACAACTGTCAACAAAAATCCAACCAACCCTATTATTAATGTAGTTCTAATATTTTATATTGAATATCCATTTTATAGTAACTATATTCTACCCAATATCATAATTTTCACGAGTAAATAATGAAAAACAAACACAACATAACCTCCACACGATTTCTCAACAAAAATCACAGCGAAACAATCACTATAACACATAACAACAAGATGCTCAAACATCTTGTAAGAAATGGTATATGAGATTAGGGGAAAAGGAAATAGGAAAAAATGGTAAAGTCAAAAGGAAAGAAAGAAAATGAGTTTGGGGCAAAAGCTTTTTACACCAAAAAAGAACAAGGAGGCGTGGCCATTGCCAATGGGGCCAAATGGTTTGCTTGTGTGGTTCGCCCCCAATTAATTAGGTCACTCATTCTAACTCAATGCCATTATTCCATTTACTATACTCTTTATAGAGCCTTTTTAGTACCTTTTTTCCATTTCAATCTTTAGCTTCTTTAGTTAGGGTTACTATTTTCACCACTAAAACCTATATGCAACCATCTACACATTCACATTATTGACTTTAAATTTTAGAAAATAAATGGTTAAATTACAATTGAGCTCCTCGACTTGGAGTATTTGTGTGTACTTAGTATTTGAACGGAGAAATAAAATCATTTGGGTCATTAAACTTTGAATTATGCTTCTAGAAGTCTTTGGTGTTAATAAAATGCCGATATGACATGTTTATTGGTCTATACAGTTGTCTTTTATATTACACCAACTGGGTAGTGCCACATCAATGTAAATTTAATGGGAATTTTTCAAAACTCATGGAGACAATTGAAACTTCTCAAAATTTAGTCTCTTTTAACATTTTTATGGTTATGTGTAATGTATCTTTGAATTTTCAATTTTGTGTCCAATTAGTCTTTGATTTTTTAATCACTTCTCTAAGTTTGGAGGTCTATGAGGCCACTTTGAAAGTTCATAAAACTCATTGACACCTTTCAAAATTCAGGGATTTATTAGACACAAAGTTTTAAGAATATATAAGACATAATTCAAAGTCCAAGACCAAGCTTGTGATTTAACGTGTGTTTGGGAGCACTTTTACCATTGTCAAAATCACTTCCATTTCCATTTATCATATTTGATAAACTAGAAGGAAAACTTAAAATCACTTTAAATTGATTTGATAGATTTTGGAAAATCAATTATACTTAAATTTCTTTTTCAAAAATCACTCCTTCTAACATCACTCTCAAACATATCATTAACCATTCTTGATTTAATAGGAAAATTTCTTTTCACACTTAAAGGTAGCTCTCTCTCTCTCGAGATATCTATTAGACACAAACTTACAAATTTAAGAATCTATAAGACATAATTCTAAAAATTCAAGGAGCAAGCTTATAATTTAATCATTCCTAATTTAATATGAAAGTTTCTTTCACACTTGGAGGTGGTCCTCTCTCTCTCTCAAGATTAAAATGGGACTTTTATTTTTTATTTAGAGCATAGCATGATGTTTATTGCCAAACACCACTTGCATTGCATAGAAAGTAAGAAAGGGAAGGAAGAGGGTGGAAGTGAGATGGCTTTGTCATGTTTTTGGTAGGTGACTAAACAACCACTTTGAGCTCACATGCCATCTTTAAGTTGTATCTTAAATCTTGCCTTTATTTCTCTCCCATGACTTTCTTATACCATTCCCATCTTTCAAGGCATCACTCATTTCTCTTTGGTGCCAAGATAAAATAATGACCCTCCAAGAACAAGATCACTTAACAAAACCCAACCCCATTAGAAAAAATGTATCCTTTTTTATTATACAATAGAAACAAAAAAAAAAAAACAAAGCTGCAATTTTGAAGCATTAATGGAGGGATCTTCAACCACAATGTAAAGAATCAATGAAATGAAATGATACCCAGAAAGTATTTTGACTATACAACCTCTTAAATCCTCTTCTTCTTCTTGATTTTTTTTTAGTTTTTTTTATTTTACTTGAAGTTGAAAAATGGAAGAAGTGATGAGTTAGATATGAAAACCCACATTCACAAGAGCCTCATGCTTGTGTTCACTGGCTGCAACCCACCATGGCTTCAATGACCCAATATTGTGGTCCTTGATTTCCCTTTCGACAGGTTCAGGAGGAAGATTCAGGTCCAAAAACCCCCTAACTTCTGGGAATTTCTTACGGATTTCAACTGTTTCTCTGTTTTTGGCATCTGATCCACTCACCAAATGCGATCTCTTATGCCCACCAAGCGCTTGCCCTGATGCGAAAACTTTCTCGCAAATTGGGCACTTGTGTTTGCTGCTCTTTTTTGGAATCTGCGAACCCATTTCCTCGTAGCTTCGACCGCCATTGTTGTGGGCTTTCGAGAGCTTGCTTTCGGCTGTTGGGTTTGCGGAAATGGCAATTTCTGCGCTACTCTCGCTGCCCATTTCTTCCTCTTCTTCTTCCATGGCGGAGGCCAGGTAGCAGCCCTTTAGCTTCTTGTGGCTCGCTCTATGCCCACCAAGTGCTTGATATGAGTGAAAGATCTTATTGCATATATCACACTCGAATTTGCTTCTCTTTTTGGGTTTTTTGTAGATTTTTGAATCCCAAAACTCTGCTAATGTCTTCTTTGGGGATTTCAAGAACATCTCAGAGTTCAATCGAGATTGGTTTTGGTCGTTTCTCTTGAGGGAAGCTTTAGATCCAGCTCTTTGATCTGGTAAGGACTTCTTTATTGTTTTTCCTTTGGTCGTGAACCCAGAAGAACTCTGCTCTGAATGCTTACCTTCAAACTCCACTTTCTTCCCTTTGAGTCTTTTGTTTGATTTCACTAACTCACCGCCATTGGAGACAGAGGTTTTGCTCTCAACAACAGATGGGGCTTCGAGAAACTTTGAATTGTTATCTGAGGACTCAGCTGGGGAATTGAAATTGACCCAATTGCCCACGTCCATGGAAAGCAACATCAAGGAAATGGCAACTTCTTGTTCTTGCTCCATTTCAGAAACAGAGGAAGAATTGGTGGCAAGAGAGAAAGAAGTTGAATTTGCAGTCCCAATGGCAGTGCCTAATTGGGCTGTTCTTCTTCTTCTTGATCTCTTCCTTCTGTTTGGAGCTTCAGTTTCATTATCAGATTGGATATCCATGACCAGCTTCTGTTTGGCATCTGTGATATGGGAATCTGGTTCTTCCAGTTCTTGACTACTGGAAACTACTGCTCTTTCAGAGTGGCACTTCATGTGCCCAAACAGAGCCTTCCATGATTGAAACCCTTTACCACATTCTCTGCAAAACTTTTCTGGCAGTGAAGATTCTTCACTTAGAAACTCAAGTTTCTGAGTCTTTTTTGGGTTTTTTCTGAGTCCATAACCAAAACCAGCTAAATTTCCTGCTTCCAAATCTGTCTCCTCCATATTTGATATGCTTCCAGCACTGTAATTGGCGAGTTGAAAACTTGTTCTGCTGTGTTTCTCATCATTATCAGCTAAATTATTGGTCAAATGAGACCTCATATGGCCTCCCAAGGATCTCCCACAAGGAAAACTCTTGTTGCAGAGCTTACAAACATGTCTAGCTCCTAGATTAGCTTCCATGTTTAAGTAAAACCAGAACAGAAACAAAACAAAAAGAAAAAGCTAATGAAACTTCAAGATCAACCCAAGAGCTTCAACTGATGCTGCAATTCTTGATCTCATAACACTAGAAACAAGATCCAATTCACAATGAATACAGAAAAGTAAACAGAACCCAGATCAGAACATCAACCCAATTTCTGGTGGATCATAGAAAAATTCTTGCTGCAACTGCAACTACTGAACCCACCTCAGAAATGGAAGAATTGTGGAGCAAGAACAAGATCTGAAGCATAAAAAGTGGAAAAGAAGAAGACCCAGTAAACATCATCCTACCAGCTCTCTCTCTCTTTCACTACTAACCTCCTAATGAGTTGTTGAAGTACAAGGTAAGAGATTTAAAACAGCAATAGAGAGAGAATTTGGAAGAATTGGGTGTGATCTGTAACCTCTGTTACTAATAATAGGTTTGAAGAAAGAGCAAAGCAAAGGAAGAAAAGTTTAAAAGGGGAGAAAGCAAGCAAAATTTTGAGAGTCTCTCTCTCTCTATAGGGTCTAAGCTTGACTATATTTAGAGGAGAAATCCATGCAAGGCAAGAGAAGGAGAGAAGGTTAAAAGAGAGATGAGAGCAGCACGTGTATTTAACTGAGACTCCTACGCTTCTCCAAATCTGACGGCTGAGATTGTTGAAGGCGATCATCCCCATGGCCCATATGATGGTTTGGTTGAGGAACCTACTCAAAACCTAACTGCCATACTCAAAAACTATTCCTTCCTTAAGGAATTTCCCACCTCTGCTTCTGCTCTTCCCTTCCACTTTGATCTGGTCGTTATTCTTTTGTACTTTCTCTCTTCTTTTTCCAAACAAAATTTCCCGTTTTGTAAAATTAGTTATTTATTCTGTGAACTCTCTCTCCTTCCTGACCCAAAACTGCATCCACTCTCACTTTTTTGATCTTTTGCTTCCACTGTTCAACTTGCCCATGCATTGCTTTAGCCATTTTTCACAAGTTACCAAATGGGTTTTGTTTAAGCTACCGAAATTTTTTTAATCCAATCATTTTCTATCCTTGAATGTGGATGAGTTAAGTTGATATTTGTACTCTTTATTCTCTTTAATTTGCTTAATGGGTCTAATGAAAACCCGTCAAAATAAAATCGTAAATTTGACTTTTCGACATGATTTTGAGCCAAAAATACGTTACAGTCGTTTTTTTTTTTTTGGAAAATTCATTTGGGTATAGTTAGAAGGTTAGATGACTTTAATCATCATTAAAAACAGTTCAAATGAAGGGAAGGGACTGTTCTGCATCTTGTTAAGCTAAAATGACAGAAACAGATCAATTAGGCTTTTCTTTTTCTTCAAGAACAACACACTATTCTTTTCTCTTTCTAAGATTATACTGTGGAAAAAGCAATCTTTGTTTAAACAACTTAATAGTTTCATAACTCCCTCTCTCTCTCGTTTTGTTCACAGGAAAAAGATTGATTCTTGCTTTTAAAAAAACGAAAAAAAAAAAGGAAGAAGAAACCAACAAGAGTGGAGCTACAATGCCGGCCTATGTTGGCAATTAAGCACAAAGCTAATGAATGTGAAAGAAAAAGGGGATTGTATTGATTAGGACTACTAATCACATGTCAACTATGATTAAGGAGCACCTTCCATTTGGTTGTTCCCTTCTTCCCAGCACTTCAGTACAATCTTTAGCTGTGAATTGTCTGTAATTGCCTTCCATTTTCTGCTTTGTTTTTTCCCCCTAATTAAGTCAGACACAACCTATTCATTTTAGCCCATCTCAATATACAAATATGTAAACTTGCTTTTGTAGTTAAATAATATATAGTCTATGTTTACTCTTAAGCAACATGTGCATTGTTTTCCCATCACATCCAATCCAGTTTGCTTCTGCTTCTGCAAGGAAAGAAAAAAAAGTAGTAATCTCTAAAAGCTAAGCTTGTTGGAGGAGAAACAGGATGGGGCACGTGGAAGCCACTGGGGCCAGTACTACAAATTGTGCTTAGTTTGACTAAAGCAACTAAGATTTTAAAAATGACAACAAAGAGAAGAGTGAGTGGATACTTGGGAGCACGTATGAAGAAGAAGATATGATAGTTGTATTGTATCTTTTGCATATGGTGCGGGTTACTGTCTGCAAGGACTTGACTTGGAAGTGAGGTTTCAATGGAACACTTCAAAAGCGATGCTCAAATTTTCAAAAAGTAGAACCCTTTATAGAGTAAAAGACTGGGCAATCTCTCTCTCTCTAACAAAGGCTTGTAATTCATCAAGAGAAATGGGGGAGGGGGGATAAGATGCTCTCTGCCATTGGCTTTATGCTTTGCCAACCTCTTTGACTCCTATTTTTCACCACCCAAAACCCCCAGCTTTTTCTCTATAGATTCCCACAACTTCTATGGAAATACCCACATTACGTTTCCACTTCTAGTGCAAATAACCATAAATAAAGCCTATTCATATTTCTCAAACGCCAACAATGACAGATAATGAATTATGCACAACTTTAATGCAACTTTATGGCTCTACATGATGCACAAACCAAAATGAAATAGTTTGCTGTCACTTTCGGCATTAAAGAAATGAGGGATCCAGAAGAAGAGTCAAGAGAGTGATAAAAACAACATGGCTGCAGATGTAATGAAAGCAAATGATTACGGTTGGTTCACTAAGCGCCAATGATGCACAACTGTGGCTGCATCCTTTGGCAGTCGTACCATTTATGCAAGCAATGACAAAAGTTTACAACGTACGAATACAGTACTTAGTTTAGTTGGTAGGGAAAATTTCACATATTCTAAGCATTTTGTATCAATAATTCATGTTCATGGGTATATACAGAGATAAGCTAATAAAAAAATAGGTGAGCAAAAACTCACAATTTTTTGCACAAGAGAGGCATCATGAGTCCAATTACTTTTCATTTATGATCAAGAGAAGACAAGGTGCAGGAAAACCAATTGCGTTTCAAGTATACCATCTCCTTACAGGGAAGGTGGCTCCATCTTAGCTTTGATGAAAAAGGAAAATTGCATCTCTCCCTATCGCTATTTATATGCAGGAGAAAATTTTTGGGTGATTCACCCTCGGGAGGGTAAAAAGAAAGGAAATTTTTTTCCCATTCCAAATCACCATTCATGATGAGAGTTCAAGCTGGCAATTAGCTCAAGCTCTTCCCGTCTCTTGCCTTATAATTACTCGAATCATCTCCAAAAACTTCTTCTATCATACTGCTAGTTGGCAAGAAGTCAACTTCACTTTTCGAACAAGTCAAGTATCCAACATCCCACACTTTAGCATCACAGTGCTCCTGAACCGATGACGGCTCATGACCAAGACCACCACTATTGTTTGGCCCTGTAAAGCTACCGAGCCACTGATCACAATGCTCCGTCTTGGCTGGAAGTTCTTGGGCTGCAGGACCTGTGTCAGATGATGTGCACGAATCGTCTTGAACTTCGTGTTCTCCTCCCCTTATATCACAAGGAATTCTGTCCAGATGCGTGGGACTGGAACCACAATTATTAAAACAATTACCAATTCCACCACTTTCATTATCATGAAATCTTTCGTCAGCAATATCCTCATCATACTCCTGCAAACCACCTTCCCTGCCATGATCAAAAACAGGTCCAACTTCATGCAGTGGTGATTCAACAACAGAGTCATCATCCTCCTCTGTCATTCCAAGTTCATTATCACCATAATCATCAGTCCCTTGCCACTCATCATTGTCACTATCGATGTTTAACGAGTCACATCTGTTCTGCTCTGCTCGTCTTCGAAGCATAAAGACGTTGAAGTAATAGCTAACAATTTCCTTTTTAGATTTAGAAGAAAACACAATGGAAAGATCACTCCAGAAATTTTTCCCCAGTGAGACTGGATTAGAAAAGACGACCTCATAAAATAACCGTTCTTCTTCTTCACTCCATTTCTGCGCTACTTGCTCTCCCATTTCATAGAAACCTAGCTCCTTAAATCTTTCTGGTCCGATAGAATTTTTAAGTTGCTCTCTTGCATCAGCAATGTGCGTACTTACACATCCCACAGACCCATTATCCTCACAGTTACAAGCTGCTCTTCCACTTCCAACTTCTTGACCACAAATGATTTCAGAGTCCACATCTGGCATTGGAATAACACAAGTACCAATCACCCTCTTTTCGTATTCATCAACTGTAAGATCGGACTTTGATGCTGATCCAGGGATATATGACATAACCTCCACATCTCGTGATCTCAAAGGTGGAACAATAGCTTGATGATCGGGACCAATGGAAACAGATTTTTGAGGAGGGTGGTCCAATAGTAATGAATAGATTTCTTCACAGTACGTCAATATTCTTCGCTGATGATTTACAGGGTTAAAAAAATCAGAGGAAATAGAATAATGAAGGGGAGATTTAGATGGGGACCCCTCTTCAAGGGCCTTATTGTTGTTCGTGCCAGAAGAGAAGGATATGCAGCCAGGCACACCACTAGTATCAAAGTCATCACTGCTGCCATGGGGCTCTGAGAAAACTCCACTTGAATGCTTTTCGTCACTTTCTGTATCATTCTTTGTAAATTCGTCCCCTAACAATCACAATGGAAAATGAAATGCCATTAAGAGTAATCCAAGAAGCTCTAAATGGCAACAATCGGATAGAAGTTGTTTTGCAGCTCTTCTTATGAAAATAAGTATCAAGACGAATACAAAACCTTCATAAATAATTGTCACAGATCAATCAAATATTCATCACTTCCCTAAATTATTCAAAATCAGAATCAAGACTAGCTCAATGATCACAGCTTAAAATCTTCAGATTCCTTCTACACTCAAATAGACCATATGATTTAACCAAAAGAGAGTTAAACTCCAAAAAAGAGAGAGAGTGAAAGAAAGGGGAAAAATGGCCAAAACAATTTATTGTTAGGTAGAACTGCTCAATCAGCAGCCTCCACATTACCATCGTGCAGGATAGCAAAATGTAAAAGCAACTAGTCTAGGACCCTTGTTCAAAAATTTCAGCCAAATTCGCACCTAAAGCATAATGATACTGCAGAGAATCTTCAGGGAGAACAGATTCTGAAAATGACAGAATTTGATTATTCTGTTCGACCACTTGTTTCAAGTGCTTGGAAGAGATCTCAAGTGGTTCTCCATCATCAAAAGATTGTTTCTGTACCATTTTAACGGCAGCACAAATTGTGATCTGTGGATAAAAAAATAAGTTCAAACATTTGCCAAAAATTCCATTGATATATGAAAAGACAGATAGAGAAGCAAAATGCACAACAAATATTACTTGACTTATATAAACAACAGGCAGCGGAGAGAAAAAAGCACAGTATCTTCCAGTTTCCCTTAATTCTTTGTTATAACAAACAGAATTCTGTAGAATGCTCAAAATCATGAACGGATTTTAATGTGATTCTCTGTTTCTCCTAAAAAAATGAACGGATTTTAATCAAATACTTTTTTCTGCCTTGCTTACAAAATAACCTTGAATTCCCAAATATAGTAGGCGACTAGCCTGTCTTCAAACAAATTAAGATATCAGAAAATTAAATCATATACTAGTTGAGTCTCGCAATTGTTCTTCACTAAAGTTCCAAGAGAGCATCATCCATGTCTCCCCCCTCAAACTTCAATACAACATATGCATGCATGTGTGTATGAGTGTATGCAGACTCACACTCTTTTTCATGTTCGGGCTACCTCTAATATCCTATTTGTGTAGTTATATTCTAGTATCAAGGAAACATTTTTACGTCATGGTGAGAATGAGAAGAAAAAACAGAAAAAGAAACTGGGCCATGGTCCAAACAAGATCATAATCACTTAAAGATAAGCATCCCTGATGGTACGTACAACTATAAAAAGAATGTGCATGTTGAAGGCAACCGCAAAACAAGACAAGTCAAACCCATAAGTAACTAGAATAGGAAGAATGGACCCATTTTTTAAAAACAAAAGAGAGTTTAACATGCTCGGTTATCTAGTCTTGTTCTACCTATGAAGAAAGGAACAAAGAATATTCTTCTAATGCGTTCTAAAATAAACATGAGCCCTTGAAAAAGACTACACTCCAAGTCAAATCACCAATTGGAGTAAACTGGCAGTAGTGAGAATATATATATAATAGTCAAACACTTAAAATGTTTAGTTCTAGCGTGCCATCATGACATTGTTTAATATTCTTGGTCATTTAGAGTATTCTAGGGGGAGGGCAAAATGGTAAATATGTACAATTCTAAAGAGGGGCCCAACTTAGCTTTGAAAAAAAAATTCGTAGACGATAATCGAAAGGATCGAAATAAATAAGAAATAATTGATATATTCATCGAATAAACGCCAAACTGAAAACCCTAGAAATTAAGAACCATTTTGCTTTGTACCTCAAAAATACACGTCGAGTCAACGGAGCAATAGACGAATCGGAAAACGGAGCTCGGATATACGGGTAACTGGCCGAACAATCGCGATTACTCCGAGAAATTTGACTTTCCCCCAATTTATTTTGGTCAAAAAAAAATAAAATCCCTAATATGCAGAAACCCTAACCCTAATTTCCACTAATCCACCAGAAACACAAAATTGGACAATTCGGGAACGACGATTTACGATAAATCGATAGATTAAACAACCCCAGGCGAACCAAGAAAAGAATCCAGATCTAAGCCGCTCAAACGATTAAAGATAATTTACAAATTAAAAAAAAGTCGAAAACAAAAAACCAAAACCAAAACAGGAATCGGAACGAACAGATCTCCGATTAAACTCAAGGATCGGAGCTTCGACGAAAACCTAAGGCGAGAAACGTAAAGAGAAGACGGAAACGGCAAAAATTGGGATCGATGTGTAGAGGAGGACGAAACAAAAGCAGATCTAACAAGGAAAGGCGAATCGAAGCGCTGGGTTTCGATGGATGGAGGAAAAAAAGAATAAAAGGTGGAAATTGAAAGAGGCGGCGGCGATTGACGATGACCAAAACTAGGGTTTGGTTTTTCTTTGTAGAAGGTTATCCGAAAATCGAATATAACTAAAAGAGGCACGAATCTTTATGGAATTACGGATAAAGCCCCTTCTTCGTCAGGGGCTGAGGGACGTGGAGGAAATAGCTATATATGTGAGATACAAACGCACAACGTGGTGCTCGTTCGGGTTTTAATTCAATGCTACGGATCCTCGACACGTGGCATATTTCGAGGGCCTAATTGTCAAGTGGCCTTTGACAGTTGACTTCTTTTTCTTTTTCCTTTTTGAAGTGTAATATGTGATTTCATTATTTAGATTTAAGTGTTATTTTGGTTTGTAATTTTGATCTTGATGATTTTAATTTTCTGCTTTTAAAATATCTGTTTTTGTGTACTTTTTATGTAAACTTCTAACAATATTTTATATGTAACGGACATTTTTTAATATAAATTTTCAATCACATTTCAATAAATTTAGTGATTAAAATATCATGTTACAATTATTATAGAAATAACATGAAATTATCGAAATTATCCCTTTTTAAAACGTACGTCGATTAAAATGACGCTTCAAGAGTAGAAAAATTAAAATAATTAAAAGTTTAAAATAATTAGATAAAATTGAATGTTTTAGAATTACGTAAATGAAATGATTGAAAAAGTAGAATATGAGTAGATGTTGTCTTACAATCTTGCCATTTTATTTTCTTTTGTAATCATTTTAAATTGAGGTTCTTTTTATGTTTTTTCCTTTTTTATCTTCTTTGTAAAACACCTTCATTCTTTTATTTTTTTTTCATTTATTATGGTGGGTTTATTATATAATTTATTAAAAAAAAACATGATGGTGATGTAATATGAGGTTTGAGATATATATCAATTACCGCTTAGCTATAGGTCACTACATGTGTACTACTGTTGATTATATTTTCTATGGTTTCTATAAAAAATTAAAATTGTTACCAACAATAATATATTTTATTTTAAACAAAATTATCAGTAAACAGTGTTTACCTCTTTTTCCTTTTTTATTTCTTTTTAAATATGTTGGGATCATATGATTTGTAAACTTTTCTACTTACAAATTCGTTTTGTTAACTAATAAAACTATTCATTGGGACAGCGAAGTTATAAATTTGTCTTTTTAGTATAATAAAAGGATGTGATTTAAACCTTCGATCATAAAAATAAGAAATAAGATGTCTCGATAGTTAAATTATACTCACGTTGATAATGACAACTAACAAATTGCCTGTAGAGGGACAAAACTTCACAGATATAAGTAACTCCCTCTGCACATAATATTTAAATTCTAAATATATATATATATATATTTCAAATAATGACAAGCTAAGAGATTAGTAATATTTTTGTTTCACTATCAACATGAGTTTAAGTCAACAGTGATTGATACCTATCTTACGATTAAGAGATTATGAGTTCGAATATGTCACCCCACTCATTGTACTAAAAAATAAAAAACTTTTTGTTTCACCCTGGTTTTGTGCTTTATGGTATCCATTATTTTTATTATTTTGTTGAAACAATTTTTTTTTTTTTACCCTTTGTTTGAGAAAATATCACCCTACTCCAATTTTTTGTTTGAGAAAATATCACCCTACTCCAATTTTTTGTTTGAGAAAATATCACCCTACTCCAATTTTATATAATAAGAGTGGGTTTAACATGACTTAGGATTACGCTACTCCCGACAACTATTAGAAACTCATACATTTTATCGATTTAGTTATATACAAAGCTTATTATCATTGTTCTATCAAGTCAAAACAAATGTGGGTATAGAAATTCGAATTTTTAACTTCTACTAAAGGAATAGAAATTATCTATAGTTTAGATATCACTCGTGACTTATAATTATTTGTACGGAATTGTAAAAATATCTAAAAACCAATAACTGTGAGTGAGAATTTTATTAAAACAAAACAAGTATTTTTCCAAGAGCGCATAAATTTTAAATATCCTCCTTTGAACAACACAACCCATCGATGCTTTCAAGAAAATTTATTTTTATTTTTACATCAACGATGACAAATAAAAATAAAAAAATAACAAATTATAATAAATATATCTACCGAAACTCAAGTATTACAATTTCTATACCATATATGGAAATACAATCCCTGTAAATATATAGCATTGGACCTCCCTCAGCCCAATTTACCATTAATTTGGATTCCAAATTTTATACAAGCCTGCCAAATGACAGTAGACATATAAATAGACTAGTAAAAAGGCTTCCATTCTATACACACAAATCTACTGTATTGGAGTTCTCCTGTATACATTTTATTTTGCATCAAAACATTTCACAACAGTCCCCCAGTTCCAGTCTGAAGTCACCATATAAAAATTCTTCCATTCCCTTTGAATTTACAGCTACCAACAAGCAAACAAGCAGAGCATCTCCATTCAATCTGTACAGAAGTTGAAAATGAGTAAGGCAGGGAATTTTCAATATATTGCTAGATGGCATGTTAAAAGACTAAAAGTTTCCTATACAATACCAAAAGAATGGTTATAATGTACCATTCCAGTCTTACACGTTTTAGTCCATGTACTTCTATTTGTAGTGATTTAGTTGCTATGCTATTAAAAATTGTAACTAACTGTTCAATCAGGAGTTGAAATGTACATTACAAATTAGAACATTGAAAATTAAAGGTGGCAAGCACCAACATAAAAAACTTGAGCATTCAACTTACAATTCTTTGTAAAGGCAGTGCAATGATTTTATAGATCAACACCCTCATCAAGGCCCTTGGAACTAATCATGACATTGGAATCAATTTGCTTGTCAAATTTCCTTTTTCTCCTAGCTTCAAATTCCTCAAATCCTTCCATCTAATAGTCCATGGAAGAAGGCAAGTAATATTAGTAAGTACATTTCAGTGGTTTTAAGAATAATGTTAAATAAGACAAAACTGAAGATAAGGAGTAGAACACACCTGCTGGAATTGATCCATTACAATTGGATTACCATGCAAAGATACATTCTGCAATGCTTTGCAATCTTTCAACAGATTTGATGGTAACTGAGATAGAAACGCAATACCACATATCAAATTTATGTATCCTAGGATGAAGACTACTAAGGCTGCTATGGAGGAATTTATCTTGCAACGAAGGGAGGGAACATTTCGTGCATGCACATGTGAGACCTAATTATGTAGTAACAACATGAAAACATTTTGTCACGTAAGGACCATCAATAAGTAGTATTCCTTGATAAGAGTGTGGCCTAGAAGGTACGAGTCCAGGTCTATTAAAGAGCTTGAACTTACTTGTAATTCTCTCCTCTCATTTTGACTGTAATAAAATAGGCTTTGGAAGTCTGATCAATCTAAGCATACCAAACTAAGATTCTTATTTTTAGTACAGTCAATCTAAGAGTTACAAGTATCTGAAATGGTCAGTAATAAAAATTTTGGAATCAGAAATTATTCATTCACGAGAGATTCAAATCAAAATAACAGGCTATCAAGCGATAGATGTCCAATCAAGTAACTAGCTTTTTCTCATTACTGCCATCGACTCAACAATCAAGATCCTGAGCATATTGACTCAAATTTCAGGTTAGGAAGTCATGGATTCAAAGTCAATATATCTAGCAAGGAGTGCCAATCCTCCATGTACATGTAAATCTCAAAAACTCAAGGCTATAATCAGTAAAAAGCAATTTTAAGTCAAGAATTTTACTCATTGCTGTAACCAGAACTGTAAATTTAGGAAGTTAAATCATGCACGTATAGTGAAAAAGTCTACCTGACCAATATTGTTATTATTTAAACACAACGACTTCAGGTGAATCAGATTGCACAAAGATGAGGGAAGGCCTTCCATGAGATTATCTGAAAAGTTGTTCAGATGTAAGGAAGTGATTGAATAAAAACTACAGAACCACAAATTAGAGGAGACCATATGCATCTCCAAACATGTAATGATGAAAAAGAAACTAATCAGAACCATGGCAGTCATACACGAGTTTGCTGGAATATTCTCTAAAGTGTAATCAAGAGGTCCAATTAATAGAAGTTCTGCATGTCTTAAAAGGAGCGAATGTTTAAAGCTCCATGTCATGATTCATGCTTCCAAATAACAACTGTCAGAGTAGCATATGGGAATTACTTAGTAAAAAAGAAGGTAAGAATTTCATATACCATTTGCTTGCAATTCTTCTAGTGAGAAGCAACTCCCTATTGATTCTGGAAGAGATTTTAGCTTGTTGTTTGACACATTGATAAGCGATAACTGCACCATCGAACCCCATGTTAGCCCTCAAAGTTAATAATATGCACATATTACCACATCAAAATGAAAAGTTTAAAGGTGGAATTATATTTTAATATTAGCATCAAAATTGGTTCTCATACAATGAAGTTCACTGTTAACATCATAGTGAATACGGGTGCTATGATGACGACTTTCATAATCTTATATTTGATAAAATTTCTAGCACTCTCGAGGTCTTTTGGAATCATGTTGCAATGTAAGGGCTTCTCTATATGGAAAACGTAACTTTGCCTAACTTTGCCCAATCTCATCCCATGGTTATGAATGCATCATGATGCTACAAAAACAGAGGATTGATCATGATTAGATCCTAGCTTTTTTTTTTTAATAACCGGGAGTCCGAGCTTTCCTTTTATACGGGGCGCCTGCGCCCGCTCCAAGACTCGAACTTGGGAGACATTATGGATTTGTTGTATTAAGCTTACTCGAAGTCCGAACTTGAGACCTCTAAACTGGTATGACTAAGAGACCTCAATCCCTTGCCAACAGGGACACCCTGGGGCTTTCACGACTAGATCCTAGTTAGAAATAAAAAGAGATTTTCGGACTAATCTGTTTATTTTATACTATTGAAAAATCAATCAATCCTAAGTTGATAACTCCAACTGATCCTATTTTTTCCCTTTTCACTTTTTTCCTTCCTCTAACGACTTCTACCTCTGATTTTACAGTCTATGGTATACTTTTATTATTATTTTTATTGTTATTTTTAATAAGAAAGAGAAAGATATATATTCAGAAAGGAAGGAACATCCTAGCACACCAAATCAACTTTTCTACACAAATGTTATCCATATTGCATGGTCATTCATCTTTGAACCTAGCATTTGCACATAATACTTTTTAACCATTATTTTCTTTAACGCTCCAAATGTATTTCACCTCCTTTATCCATAATTAGTTACCAAGGCACCCATTTTTTGCTATTCAACTTTGGATTTAAAATTTTTAAGGTTGATGCTGCCACATATACATTCATTTTTATGGTTAAAGACCCCATGATTCTACGCTAGAAACAACATAACTTAAAGTGATCTGAAAATGCAACAAAATCCATATTACAGAGGAATTATAATAGTTAAAATGCTATGAACAAAATCCACTTACATTCCGCAAGCTTCCAATGGTTTCAGGCAAGGTTGATAGCAAATTTCGGGAGACAGATAAACGTTCAAGCCTTACTAGCTGACCCACTACATACAAGAACTGATATCCATTTAGAATGTATATAAAAAAAAACTTGCAAAAGAGACTATCACTTCTTGTATCTCGTTAAATTAGATGAGAGAATTACATTCATCAGGTAATGCAGTAATTTGATTTCCATCAAGTATCATAACCTTTAGAGATTGAAGCTTCCCCAAATTCATTGGTAGACGCTCAATAAGGTTATCTGCCAATACCTGACAAGGAAAATGGAAATTGAAGATGCAATTCAGTCTTGCTTCATATTTCATTTCTCTTGTTTTTCCCCAATAGAGGAATGCATGTGTAAATAAGAAACTTGATTTATTAAAATATAAGAACATCAGTAGGTCAAGGCATCCTACAAAATCTGCAAATAAAATTTTAAAAAATAAATAAATAATATCCCCAAGAAACTTTTGTCAAGGAAGGCCATAAATAAGACAATAAAAATTATAAGACATGAGATGTTGTTTACACTTCTCATTATGAAAAAATCATGCAGTAAAGATAGCAGTTGTAATTGAATGATGGAGTCAATGAGAATGATATCAAATATAAGTAGGACAATGACATCCTCTATTCATCGTAGTCCATGAGAATTACCAATTGGTCTGGATTATCCTTTTTTTTTTTTTTTGAATAATTGGATTATCCAATAATTCAAAACTGAAAATGAAAATATATCAAACTTTAGCAACTTTATGGAAGGATAAAGTTAATACTTTCTGCTGTATTCTTCTCTTGGCTATTTCTATATGTGATAGTTCCCTATCGTTAACTATGCCAAAAGAAAAAAAAGAAGTAGAATATTTCAAAGTTCTTGATATCTAATTTAACTTACCGAGACTCTCTCAGCAAGCAACAGATTTAAAGCTAACTCTTTGGTAGGGGAAAACTAAAAGCTAGTTCAATTCAATTAACATGCCCCATCAACTCAATTGGTGGACAGACAAAATATTTTAAATTTTCATCATTTTTATCAATGAATCTGCCTTTCAAGACGATGTCACACAATTCACTTTAGTATGAATATTCACTAGAGATAAACATATATGAACCGTGAGTTCTAAAAAATTGTTGTAGTTCTAAAAGATAAAGGAAGTAGAAAGTTTCAACGATTCAAATATGTGAAGTACACGTAATCAAAACGAATGTACCAAGCTCTACAAAGATGTCCAAGGCTTTTGTTGAAAATGTTTACAAAACAACACTCAATCAGATGTGTAAAATGAATAATCCCTACCAAATAAGAAATATAATACCTACCAGGCGCTGCATGTTTATTAATTTGCAGACTTCCATAGGAATATCAACTGCAAAATAATTAGAAAAGACAAGTGAATATAAGTTGAAAGTTTTAAGCGTATGATGGTAAAATAGATGAAAGTTTTATCATTACCCATTTAAATTAGACGTGATGATGATTAAGTTCTGAAAATAGCTTTTTAAGGATAAGTATGACCATGACAGGAAGTCATAAGAGAGAAGAGTGCAAGATACCCACCTATTTTATTGTGAGTTAAATCAAGGGTACGGACAGATCTGTCCAGGTCAAGAACTTCATCAGGAAATGCCTGTTCCAAAATTAGTAGAAGTGTGAGCAGGTGACCAACAAAACTAACATTCGTGTCAAGCACTTCCCAAGAACTGCACGAGTTATTGGACTTCATCAACACATACAGCATTTTCTTTTTCTTTTTCCATTTTTTTCTTTTTATGAGAAACAAAGAGAATATATTCAAAAACCAAGAGGCCCAAAGAAGGGAAGAACAACCTAAAGGTGGTTGGTGGGTTGAGAGAACCCTCCCCTAAGGACCATACAATCGCGGGTTTTCAATCTTGTATAATCAAAAGAAAACCATAGTTACGAAAAATCTTCTTGTGGATTTAAGCCCACCAAGAAGCCATATGCTCTATATTCACACATACAGCATTTTCTGGAATGACTAAAGTTCTATGATTGTGAAAGCCCCGATTCATGCAATCTAAATCTCATTTCCTTGGACATAGGCTAGGATGAACCAGAGGACTAATAATGATTCCCTGTTTATCTATGTTCATTACCAGTTGAATTGATGAGTTATATAGTCAATATACTGTATTAATTCATATAACCAATTTATACTGGTCCGACAAATTCAATTATCTTTCGTATTAAGACCATCTAACAAATTCAATTAAGAATGTATTAAATATTTTGCCCCCAGAAACTTAAACGAACGAACATCCTAAACCCCTGGGGAAATTTCATATGCAACTTATCAGTAAACAAGATGGCTGAAATCCAACAAAAAGATAACATAGAGTTAATATGAGGAATAATAGGGAATGTAACCTTCAACTTTGAGTCTTGCAAGGCCACAATGCCAGTTGCTTGCCATCGAGCAACTCTGCTGGCCTTTGAATCTACATTCTTGCTAGCATAGCACCCCATGTCGCCAGCAGTAGAGAAAAACTTAACCTTCCGATAAAGGAACAAGGATGGTAGTGATGACGAGCTTTTTGTGTTGATCTCTGATACTATACACATATAGTCCGAGTGTCAGAAAGAACAGGTCAAGCAGTTGTAACTATATAGGGCATGAACCATTTGCATGCCTCTAAGATTTTGGTTAGTTAACCTATTGTCCCCGTATTTTGTGGCTCCCTTTTCCTTGTGGGTTGCGTATTTGAATTTCCTCGCTAATACTATAAAAAATTTTAAAAACAAATGGTCTTTGCTGCTTATTAGATGGGAACAAAAAATTAACAAGGCACTGATACAAATAGCGTCTCACTGTAACTGGTTAATAAGTCGCAGAGTCCATCAAATAAATGTCATTTGTATTCATATTTCATAGTACGTAAATTTGTATCAAGTTTGATTTCCGGTGGTGAAAAACGGTCTCTAATGCAAGGCACGCGAAAAAATCATACATACTTTCCATATATGTCATTGATGAAGTGATTTTCCTCACACATTTTATATAACTTCTACGCTGAACGGTCAAAATCCTTAGAATTTCTTAAATTTTGTACCTCAGTTGTCAGTTTCCGTGCCACTTCGGAGAAATCGAACAGTCAAACGAACGCAGTTTCAATCACACGTGAACTGAGAAGTCGAAGAAATCCTGACATGGCCAAATTGGGTTCAAAAGAAACGGTACCCTACTTCGAAGAAGACAGCATTTACCACAATTCGTGAATTCAGTAGTCCCATGAGGACAAAAGGTAGAGATTGATCAACAGAAACTCGAAAATCATACAAATAAAACACGAAAAATAAACTGAAATCGGGACTCACAGGTCAGCGATAAAAATAATAATGTATGAATGAGATGATCGTTGGAATTTTCTGTAAAACCTTTACCTGGTGAATGAATGGTTTGAGAAGACAACCGCGGCGGATATTAAAGGAAATGCTTAAAATAAAGATAGATCGCTGGATCAAAGAGTCAAGACGTTGAATTGAAATCAGATGGAGCGAATGATAATAATAAGACCGAAACTGTTTTTGCTCTCTATGTCGATCCGTACGGATAATATGAATATTAGTCGTTTTGTTGACTAGGATTTTTATTTTTTCTTTTACGTTTCTAGTTTTTAAAAATTTGCTTTGTTTGCTTCCAATTTGTTTTATGTATTTTCACTTATTTTTAATATACGTTCCAATTATTTCTAAAAATTTAAAAATAAACCTCATCGTTTCTTATTTTTTGTTTTTATTTTTTATAAACATACACATTTAGTACTATTCATGTTATTTTTTATAAGTCGAAACAAATATAGTTCAGCAGTGATTGACGTCTATCTCAAACCAACTCAAACCCCTTGTATACTAAAAAATTTTTCATTTTTAATATCAACTAAGTAAAATAGATTGTGATTTTTTATACATCCCATCAATTTCGTTTATAAAGTATATTATTCATGGGGTATTTTGAAGTGTGACCGTGTGGGCCTCTCAAAATTTCTTTTTTATTTCTAATGATTTCGGGTCGATATTCCATCTTTTTTAAATTTCGATGACACATTATCAATATAAATAAAAAATGATTTATTCATAGTAAATATATATATTATGTTTTTTAGTCCCTCGTGCTTATCGAACTAACAATAGATTTATATATCATACTTTATCATTTTATTATTATCATTATTGTTTTAATAAAATATCTTCCATGAAAGGAATTGATGTCCAACATAGTACCAATCCACAAAAGGATTTAAGGAAAACACAAACCTCACACACAAGAGCTGTCCCATATGTGAAAACCGATGAGCCACTTAATGAGCTAAAATGTCTGCCTCTCACGCGATGAAATGTATGGAGACTGCCTAGTTATGAACAACAAGATGTCTAATTTCATTCACGATCCAAACAATTTCGGTAATATCATCGTCTTCTTCATTCAGCAACTTTGCCACCTATAGAGAATATGTTTCAAGGTAGATTTCGAACCCCTCCAAGTTCTTATTTGTATGAGTATGAAGAGTATCGTGATTCCTTGCAAGCTTTTAACACTTCATTTGTATCGTACACAGCTATTGCATGTTTGCACCATACCTCCATTAGAATTTGGCGGTAATACCATATTTTCTTATATCTACATGATAAATAGAACAAATGGACCTCATAGCATTTGTAATATAGTAGTGACGTGGCAAACAGTTAAATGAAATGGATTGTTGTACTCCCCCAATATAAGAAAATTTCACAAAGTCTAGCATAACCCACTTGAATGCTCCCAAATTTTCCAAATTAATCAGTCTAGTGTAACAATATTTTTTTTTATCGCACCATATTTTATTAAAATGAAAAACAATACATTGTCAGAAAGAAAATGAAAAACTATAATTTGTTATAACAATTATTTTTCATAATATTCTACCATTAAATTGGAGTAAGGGTAACAATTATTTAAAAAGACACGACAATTTCAAATAAATTTTATGATAGATTATATAGTCAAAATTACTTTTGTATAGTTGTTTGTTGAATATATGTGGGGTGGGAGGATTGAACTCACGACATCAATCAGAGATATAAGTCAATTATGAATTATTATCGTTCGGGTTACTTTTGTAATTTTTAAAAGGTACTCGCATACCATTTTAAATAAAATACTTCGAAAAAAATAGGAAGATGATCCCAAATACGTACTATTGTTTAACCAGTGATTTTGGAAAATTGCAAACGTAATTTTAATTAGGGGTACAAATGCAATTTTTCCAGTTTAAAAGACACAGAACAAAATACTATTGCGATTTCTCCTTCCTCCGGGGATTTGCTCTGAAACTTGCCCAAACCTCCAAACCGAAGCTTGCGACTGATAGCCATACCAGAACGCGCAAGGCCGGACCGAGGCTTGCGGCCGGCGACGGAGACTTGCGGCGACTGAAGTTGCGGCGGGCGAAAATAGGAGGTATTACAATCGCCCTCTCTGACACACTCAATCTTTGCTTTCTGGCTCCAATTAATGGTTCTCTCTCAGAACAAGCTCCTCAAATTCAGCCAGTTAGTATTCAATGGCATTATTGCTCACTTCATTTCGTTGTTTAAGATCCCTTCCTTTGTCAGTTCAAGGGTGGCAAACGAGGATTTTTGGTGGGAGAATGCCATAGAGGATGAAGTTTATCATTTTATTAGGTGGTGAGGTCGTCTTGTGACTGGTTAAGTTGGGTGCTATAGGTTGGGGGAATTCAGATTTCATAATGCGGACCTTATAGCAAAGTGGTTGCAACGATTCTATTCGGAGTCGAATCCTTGGTAGCATAGGACTATAATGAGCAAATATGGTTAATCACCTAGCCAGATGGTTCTCATATTGTGGGTTTATCTAGAAACCCTCGAAATGTTATCTCATCAGGTATTCTATAATTTTCTAAGTTTATGAAATTTGGTACGGTTGCTCGCTTTTGGAAGGACTGTTAGGTGAGGTGTGGGGTTGTCCCATTTGCCTCCCAAGGGGCAAACGAGTCATATTTCTTTCTCGAAGTCTGCCATTATGGCTTATATCCTCATCTGGTATCGACATTTTATTTCATATAATTTCGTTTTGGGTATTTGTGGTTCGATAGGGATTTTTTGTATGTTTCTTCTTTACCCTTTTTGTTGGCTGGATTTCACTATTGTTCCGGGGTTGGGTATAGTTTCTCATGGGACTCAAATTTGTTGCGCGACTCTCACCTTTTTTTACTCTCTGTTTTCTTCACTTTGGAATGTCAGAACCCCGACAAGGTTGTATTGTTTGCTTCACAGTCTTAGACGAGAGGACTAACACTATTAATTAATTCATTGATCTTTTTTTATTTTTTATTTTTGTTTTTGTTGTTGTTGCCCGTGCCTAAGTTTCTAAGTTCTATGGGGGTGCAAATTTGCCTTTTCAATTTGGTATAAGCTGTTGGAGACTTTTGGCGTGCTTTTGTCCTGGAATCATTCGTGTTGCTTGATATTGGAGGAGGTATTGTTCTACCTGCATATGCTATTTGGGGACAAGGGATAAGCACTTTGGTACGCGACCTTTTCTGCAAATTTGTTGAATATGTGGCTTGGGTAAAATTAGAGAATCTTTCGAGGGGCTGGAAATGCTTGGGGACGTGTGGTCTATGGTGAGATTTAATGTATCTCTTTGGGCGTATGTGACGAATGAGTTTTCAAATTATCTTCATAAATAATCCCTTATTCTTGACATTATGAGCCTTTTTTTTTGTTTTGTTTTATAATTTATAGTTTGGTTCCTTTCTACAAACCCCATTTGTAGTGGGGTTTCCCGTGTATTTTTTCCGTTCTCTTAACAAAGTTTTGTTTCTCATAAAAAATGCGCTTCTTGTTACCAGTTTAAATTTATTTTCTGTTGTTTCTTAGAGTTGGATTGTTATTATTATTGTTATTTATGAATTTCTCAAAATTAACACATAATATGTCATTTGGTCTAACTATTACCGAACTTAATTTCAGGGAGATGGGGGGAGAAAATGACATGAAGACATGGATTTCTGATCAGTTAATGTCACTGCTTGGTTTTTCTCAGCCAACCGTTGTGCAGTATATGATTGGACTATGTACGTTTCTCCTGTTTTTAACTTATTAATTTTTACATGCCCTTCAGTATTTCAATCCTGTTGTAAAAAGATATGGTTTTTATGGTGTGCTTTTGACGTTGACAATTCTATTGCAGCCAAACAAGCAGCATCACCTGCTGATGTAGTGAGCAAGTTGGTGGTAGATTTTGGCTTGCCATCTTCCAATGAAACGTTGGCTTTTGCTGAAGAAATGTTCTCTAGAGTGCCACGCAAGAAATCATCTGGTTTAAATGTAATATTTTAGTTGGAATTTTGTTTACTATTACAATGCGATTCATATTTTTTAAGTGTTTTTTCATGCCTTTTCTGTTCCATGCCTCCCTTCATGTATTGCATTTGCTGCTGTTCTTTACATTGAGTTGCTTAATTGTTTTCCTCCAGTCATGTCCTCTAATATCATTTCTTTTATCCTGCCTCTCCCACATCAGCTTTATCAGAAGCAAGAGAGAGAAGCTGCAATTTTGGCAAGGAAGCAAAAGACATATGCACTACTGGATGCGGATGATGATGAAGATGATGTTGAAGAAAAAGGAGGCAACGGTGATAAATTTTCTGCTGGCATGGCTTCTACACCTCGAGAAGTGGAGAATCACAAAAAGCGGTTTAGGAAGAAAAGCGAACATCAAGAAGATGAAGATGATAACAAGGTATTCGTTTTATGTTGAAGATATGGAATATATATATTTTCTTCTTTTAAGTGGGTTAATTTTTCACTGACTCGACGAGATGCTGCAGGAAAGTGTTCTTGAAAGAGAAGATAGACAGGTTAGAAGACGGACTACTAGTTCTGAAGATGATGATGGCTATGAGGTATACGTTTGAGCTTATTTGAGACTCTCTTAATTAGTAGTGTCAAATGCTTAAAAACCATAGGAGCCAGATGTCGAAAACTTTGTCTATTTTCACGTTTTTATTTTATTTTGTTTAAAAATCCACGTTGAAGTTATTTGCTGTTATCCAATTCTTTTATATTACCGTCAAATACTGAATAATGGCTGCTATTGAAGCACATGCATGAAAGTACAGATATGCGCATCATATTTTTTATGAAATGTGTGTCTCACTTGGAAAATGGTTCCATCACCATTGAGTTTGATAAGTAGTTTCTTTAATACTTGGATGTATCTATATCTATTACTTGGATAAAGACTTATACAGTGGAACAAGTTTACTAACAGAAGTCATGTAGTTCCCGCAGCTCTCATAACATCATGTTTAAACTGAAATGCAGTCTGAGGAAGAGAGATTGCGTGATCAAAGGGAGAGGGAGCAATTAGAGCAAAATATAAGAGAACGGGATGCTGCAGGAACCCGAAAGGTATACTTGTATGAAATTGCTATATCTTCTTTCCCCCTCTTTTGAAAAGGATTCATTATTTCTTGTTTTAGATTTTTTGAAACAAGAAAAAAAGTTACAAGTAAAGTTTAGAATTGAACCAAATAAAACATGAAACTACGAATCTTATGACAAACCTTACAGCCGCCCCACCCCTGAAAAGACCTTAGGAGTTATACTCTTTTTGCAAACTTCATACATTGATGAAGTTGAGTTTCATATATTCTTTTTTTTGTATGGTTGAATTAATGCATTGGCTGGTTGGATTAGTGGACCCAGTCAGCTTGAACTGATTGATTTATGTTAACAATCTTAATGTATGATGTAAATATGATAGTTGAAACATGTACAATCAATGAGCCGTCATGTTTGATATCTAAGGTTTGCTATCTTACCCTTAGGTCTTATTCTTTTGGATTAGATCCCTTTTTTATATGGTTAATCTTGTCTTGGCTCCTCTTGTTGGGATGTTTCTTGGTATGCCCTTTTGTTTCCCTAAATGTTTCTCAATGGAAGCTTTGTTTCTCATTAAAAAAAAAAGTATCCTTCATTTTGTACATATCAAGGTTGAGCACGGTGTTATTGGATCCTATCTTTTACTACCATCTCACTCTACGACATGGAGCAATGTCCTTAGAATTTCATTGTTTCTTGTTCTAATCCTAGTTTTCTTTGACAGTTAACAGAGCCGAAATTGAGTAGGAAGGAGGAAGGTAACTGATTTTAGTCTTAATCAATGTATTATAATATGTGAAATGGTTTGCACTTTTCTTCAGCTTACACTATCATCCTCATGCATTTAATGTTAAACAGACGAGGCAATTCGGAGATCAAAAGCTTTGGAGAATGACGGAATTGATACTTTGAGGTTTACTATTGCTAACTTCACTTTTACATTTCTTATGGTTTTGCCTTCCTTATTCTCTTGGGGTCAACTCTTCATTTGTACAGAAAATTTAATGAGTATGTGAAATAGTTGATTTGGTGGCCACAAGTTAGAAGGTACCCAAACATCATTTGAATGAATGCAGTCTCCTTACTATGGGAGCTAGTTTGGAGTGAAATAATAGGATAATCTTGGAGAAATCTTGTATTTGGGAGGAAACTTGAACACTAACAAAATTTATTGCCATCTTCTATGGCAGTTTTTCGAACTTCTACTGTTGAGGCTTCTGATTCTTCTTTATATTCTTTCTTTTGCAACCAATGATAAAGGGTTTGCTTCCATTCAAAGTTATACTTTGACCATTATAGAAATTATGAGCCCCAAAGCACCTTACACGGATGGGAGGGATAATGTGATGCTGCTCCCTGGTGGTTGTTAAGTAACTTTAAAGAGATTTAGAAGAATAAGACCCAGAAATATCTGAATGCCAAGGAATATAATCCTTATCAATATAGTCAACCCAATGTTTTGGAGAACAATGAGAGGAGGCTCCATTCATATTAAACCTCCCTATTGTTAAAAGGTGCCTTTGAAGAGCAAGGTCCACCTATCATTTGACAAGTCAAACAGTTTTTAATAACTAAATTTTAAGAATCAGAAATTTGATCCTGCTGCCCTTAGGTTGTTCCCCTTTTGATCTTCAATACATCTCTTGTTTCTGGGCGCGAAAACGAAGCTTCGACTCCCGGTTATAAAATAAAATAAAATAAATAATACGTCTGTTGTTTCTTATCAGAAAAAAAGATAATCAGAATTTGGAACAACACAGGAGTTTGTCTTCTGGAGAACATCCAGAAGCCGATGATCAAACCAGAAGGAGATATTACACTTTTTTTTTTGATATCCGTGTGTCTGGGCCAGCTTGCGCGCACCTCGACTATTCACGGGCCAACCGTCTGACCCTACTACATTTGGTTGACAAGGAAACTCGTAGGATATTAAATCCTAGATAGGTGGCCACCATGGTTTGAACTCATTCCCTCTAAGTCTTTTGCTATTTACATTGGCCCTCATTGACCACTTGAGCCATCCCATGATGGTTAGATATTACACTCATTTAACGGATCAAATTTGCCGCAAGTGTGAAGAAGCAGCTTGTAGTGTTAAGTTTCAGGGTGTTCTGCTTCTCTAATTTCTTGGACCTTCTGAATTACAGAATTAGTCATTCTGCCTTTCAAATTTCATACTCTCGACAAAATATCAAAGAGAGTCTTCTTCCAATTTAGAATCTGCACAGACCCATTTAGCTGCAAACGCTAAGTTCCTCAACCTTTTAGTTTCTAAATCCAATATGTTTGCCGATTACCCTTCTGGGACTAATATACTCTTAAAGAGGCTTTGTTAGGATTTCAACATGTTTGTTATAAAAACACAGAGAAAGACTCGTTGCATTAAATATGTAAAGAATTAGGAATTACGTGTGTAATTATGTAAATACATTAGTTATAATTTCTAAATCTCATTGATTATGAAATTTTAGATACTTATCCTCTAATATTCCTTACTGTTTCAGGAAAGTCTCAAGACAGGAGTATTTAAAGAAAAGGGAGGAGAAGAAACTGGAAGAAATCAGGTATAATAGAACACATTCAATTGGTACAGTTGTTTATCATTGTGGGTTTTTATTTTATTTTATTTTATTTCGATGGAGTGCAATTTTCCATCCAAGGAATTGAAAAGATGTTAAATAGTTCTCTCAACTTATTTTGTTTTTCATATTCATGATGTCATTTTTCTCTCTCTATGTAGTCACCTCATCTTTCCTTTGTTTTCTCGAATTTCTTGATGATCTATACCAGAGATGATATAGAAGATGAGCAATATCTTTTTGAAGGTGTGAAGCTTACTGAAGCAGAATACCGGGAACTAAGGTAAGAGTGTACTTTCTTGCTGGTATTTTTTTTTGGTAAGAAACTAGTATTTCTCTTTCTTTAAAGACACTGATATTTCATTAATGGTATGAAATATACAAAGTTTCTCCAATCTTTTTACTATATAGGATCTGATGGGGATGTCTACGCCTCTTTATGTAATCTGGTGTGCTCTTACTGGTGGTCATGAAAGAAATCTTTTAAGTAATCCAATCTGTTAAGATCATTTTTTAGATTGCAAAACAAGTCATGTAAGGTCAGATCAATATTTTATGATAATTAGCTTTTTTCTTTGCTGTACTGAACCCTATTATTCATTTTTTTTATACGAAACAATACTTTCATTGAGAATAATGAAAAAGATACAAGAATTGTTCTTTAGTTCCCATTCACTTTGGAAATTTTTGGATATTTAATTTCTCATATGACTGTCAGGATATTTATCTCTGTACTAGCTAAAAAAGGTAGGACTTTGCTTGAAATAGGTATATGAGAATGAAACCTTGTGCTATATTTTGTTTGTTGTTTCCAGGTATAAGAAGGAAATATATGAGCTTGTGAAGAAGCGGACGGATGAGGCCGATGACATCGATGAGGTTATATCTTTGATCTTTCTTTCTTTCTTTGATGATATCGATTAGGTTATACCTTTAATGCTTGGGACCATGGTCTTTGTGTCAAAACATGTGATATTCCTAATGCTTGGGCTCTAGCGTTTATTTGATATTGATTTTTTCCCCTTGCTTCTTTTCTTTAATCTTTGTGTGTGTTCATTTTTTCCTTAAATTGGTTGAGTCTGCCAATGTTTCTAGCAAAATAACCTTGGTAGAGATGCAGGCAAGTGATTTCAACAGAATAGCCAAGTTCTTTGGGTGGTTTGGTTTTTTGGATTGTTGGGGCTATGGTCATTATTTGTGTCAAACATGTGACATTTCTAATGCTTTGGCTCTAGCGTTTATTTGATATTGATTTTTGGTCCTAGTTTTTCTTTAAAGTGTAAGATGCACTGAGGTACACAAGATTTTGGAGGTGGGAACCTCAAGTGAGGTGAGGCACAAATACCAAGAGAAATAACCCTTTTAAAAGTAGTGTTAGCACTGTCAAAAAAAAAAAACTGCAAAATATAATTTCTTATCCACCCTTGTATTTATTTAATTTTTTCTCTTATGAAAGTCCTTTTACTTGTTTGAATTTGAATATATAAAGAATTTCCTTGTTTTTTTTCCTTTAATTTTAAAAAAGAGGAAGTTATCTTCCATTGGATACATTCTTTCATTTTTTATGTCGTGATTGGTGAATATTCATTCTAATAACTTGTGTGCGAATCATTCTCCTTTTTATTTCCGTTTTCAGTTGGAAAAAGAACATTGAATATCCATGAAAGATATACAAAGGGAAGGAGTAGTAGACATCCAATTCTTCCATCTTTTTTTTTTTTTCATGATAAAAGAAAACCCTATTGTATCTACAAGAAAGCAATTGATTTTTGCTACTATGATACATCATTTATTGATTAATTACATATTTCACTATATTGGAGTGCAGTACAGGATGCCTGAAGCTTATGATCAGGAAGGGGGTGTTAATCAGGATAAGAGGTTTGCTGTGGCAATGCAGCGGTATAGGTTAGTTGAACTCTTGGAAGAACAATGCTTAAACTTTTTTTTTTTTTTAGTTAGAAGTGTTGAAACATATGGTGTGAAAAGATACAACCAAAAAGCTATAATCCTTCCCAAAATGAGCTTACAAGAAACCGCTCCAATTTGAGTTAACTACAAACGGAGTATAATTGTAAAAAAAATTAGATAAGGATGCCCAACAAGAACAGTGAAATTGTCACATTAAATACCTTATTGTTGGTCTCTGTCGATACATCTTGTTTTTCTTTGTCAAAATATTTGAAATATTACTACCCTTGCAGGGATTCAGGCACTGCAGATAAAATGAACCCATTTGCAGAACAAGAGGCTTGGGAGGAACACCAAATAGGTAAGTGCCACTTCTCTGAGGTTCTAGCAATGTTCTTCGTTCAGATTCTAACACAATTATCCTTCAGGGAAAGCAACAATGAAATTTGGTTCCAAAAATAAAAAGCAATCATCAGATGACTATCAGTAAGTATTTTATGGTTCTGAAATTTTCCTTTTATGTCTATGATATTTAGTTAGATTATGTTACTACTACTCTACTATCCTTGGTTGTATTTTACTGCTCATTGTTGATACGAGGTGGTTGCCATTGTCTATTATATAATATTTTTATTTAATCTTTTAAAATTTATTTATCTCTTGTATATAGAGAAAATGAACCATTTCCTGAATCCTTTTGTTTTAGGTTTGTATTTGAGGATCAGATTGAGTTTATTAAGGCATCAGTTATGGAAGGTGATGAGGTGTGGCTTAAAACTTCAATAGTTATGGCATGGAGTTGTGGTACTGTAGTAAAAATCTTGTTTATTTCATGCTACCTTCATTCATTCTTGGCAGTTTGTTGATGAACGGGAGACTGAATCACTGGAGAAGTCCAAGGCTAAATCAGCTTTGGAGAAGCTGCAGGTTTCCATTTTGATTACTCTATCGCATCAAGTTTGTATTCATATGAACAGAAAGTTTAATATTCATAGTTATTAAGTCTTCGTATAAACAGATTGGATAGAGTTTATTCAAGATGAATTGGAAGGGGATACTTTTTCTTGTGATGATGATCAGGCTGCGCCTGTGCCAATCATAAACATTAATTTCTGGTTGAAACTTTGTGTCAACCAGTCTCTTTTTAACAAGATATGATATTTTTTACTTTTAATAATCTTTGTTCGTGTTTACTATCCACTTACAACTGAGTGAGATTTTGTATTCTTTTTGCCTAGGAGGAGAGGAAAACACTGCCAATCTATCCGTATCGTGATCAGTTACTCCAAGCTGTCAATGATTATCAGGTGGGTTTCTTGTTTCGAGTGGATGAAAATTGCAGTCTGTTCAAACATTTTCGTTTATGTTCACCACTTTTCACAAAAAAAAAAAAAAATATAGACGAGGGGAAGATTACATGGTTCCATACTAACCTAAAAATTGGGAGCTCTCGAACTCTAACTAAAGAATAAAACAACGGCTAACTCCTTTAGAAAGCAGACGCCACAGGGTTCTATTGATCCAAGCTCATAAAAGTTTCATCCTATGTCAATCTTGTATATCTCCCAGTCACATTAATCCTCCTGAAGTAGTTAAATGGGAAACACTATACAGAAGCATGATCTTAGGTTGCTTCCTGAGGTGGATAATGAGAGCTAGAGCGAAAAATCTTCAACTAAGGAAGGAGTGGCCCACATAAGTAAAAGGTTTCTTGAAAATTCTTTCAGATGTGATCAAGGTCTTCACTTGTTTGTTGCAAAGGATGCTCACAGAATTGGTGCACATGGTGGGTGTCATTTCATGTTCTTTTGATGGTGTTTAAACTCACTAAGTATTAAGGTGCAGATGAAGAACTAAATTTCTTTTTTTCATATAATCAATGAAATACTTGTTTCTTAACCCTCAAAAAAGAAAAAAAAAAGAAATGAAATATTTTAGGCATTTTTTAATATCTAATTATCTTTGGACAAATGTCTGCATGCATGTAAGTAACTTTGTTGTAATGCCTGATTTCTTCCTTTTATAGGTTCTTGTAATTGTTGGTGAAACTGGTTCTGGAAAGACTACGCAGATACCTCAATATCTTCACGAAGCTGGGTACACAAAGCGAGGAAAAGTATAACCTTCAATACTCACCATAATATATTTCATTTATTGTACTTAGTAGAGCCTGGATGTTTTGGATATTTTTGTAGGAATTCTTACATTATTCTCTTGTTGGTTGCCATAAGATATGGTCAATGATTTCTATTTCCTCTTCTAGTTTTGATTTAGGAGTCAGTTGCACATTGTTGTGAGCAAACAAAATGCTGCATGAGCTTGTAATTAGTCTCAGGTGAATGATTTATCATAATCTTCCTGTTTTCCTGAGATGTAAAATTCATTTTCCTGCTATCATCTTAAGGTTGGATGCACACAACCACGTCGAGTTGCTGCTATGAGCATTGCTGCCCGCGTATCTCAAGAACTGGGTGTCAAGCTTGGGCACGAGGTGATGCTGCTAAGACTGTAAACTAAATCCTTCTCCCTTCTATGAGTTATTTTGATATTGTGGTGTATCTTATTACGCAATTTGTTTTACATCATACTCTTTATTAGCTTATTTATTGTGTAAGATGGAACAAACAACTCTTTTTTCATTCTTTGCATTTTCTAACTTGTGTTTACATTTATGCAACCTATCCTTTGGTTTGTTATTTAACGCGGGTATTGCTATCAGTGGTATCTGTTACATTGTGCTTGTATACTTCCTTTGAATTCCCTTAATTTATTTCTCTTAGCTCAATTCTCTTCCTAATATTTTCAGGTTGGTTATTCAATACGTTTTGAGGATTGTACGTCAGATAAGACTGTTTTAAAGTACATGACAGATGGGATGTTGTTACGAGAATTCCTTGGTGAACCGGACCTTGCAAGCTACAGGTGCACCTTACTGCATGCTTGATGTTTATTCATACTCCAAATTAGTTAGTCTGTATTATAATTCTATTTTCTAACTTCTTTAAAACCCTTTTTAGTGTGATAATGGTGGACGAGGCTCATGAAAGAACATTATCAACTGATGTTCTGTTTGGCTTAGTGAAGGTGAGCTGGATCTCCATCCATAATTTCATTTTATGCATGATGCAGTTTATGTTATGTTTATTAGTATCTTGTTTCTTTCCGTTAGCTCAATTATTGTTGTTGTTTTTACTAATTTTATTTGTGTTTTTGTCTAATAGGATATTGCAAGGTTTCGACCTGATTTGAAGTTACTAATTTCTAGTGCAACACTTGATGCTGAGAAGTTCAGCGATTACTTCGATTCAGCTCCAATATTTAAAATTCCTGGTAGACGATATCCTGTAGAAATTCACTTCACAAAAGCGCCAGAAGCAGACTATTTAGATGCAGCAATCGTGACCGCGCTTCAGATCCATGTCACAAAGCCTCCAGGAGATATATTGGTGTTTCTCACTGGTCAGGAAGAAATTGAAGCAGCTGAGGAAATAATGAAACACAGAACTCGAGGACTAGGCACAAAAATTGCAGAACTCATTATCTGCCCCATATATGCTAACTTACCAACAGAGCTACAGGCTAAGATATTTGAACCCACGCCTGTAGGAGCAAGGAAAGTTGTCCTAGCAACTAATATAGCAGAAACATCATTGACGATTGATGGGATAAAATATGTTATCGATCCTGGTTTTTCAAAAATAAAATCCTATAACCCAAGGACTGGGATGGAGTCATTGCAAGTGAGTCCCATTTCGAAAGCATCAGCAAATCAGAGAGCAGGCCGTTCTGGACGAACAGGTCCTGGAATGTGCTTTCGTTTGTATACTGCTTACAGTTATTACAATGAAATGGAAGACAATACAGTACCAGAAATACAAAGAACAAACCTTGCTAATGTTGTGCTTACACTTAAGAGCCTTGGTATTCATGACTTGGTAAATTTTGATTTTATGGACCAACCTCCATCTGAAGCATTGCTAAAAGCTTTGGAACTGCTCTATGCACTTGGTGCTTTAAATAAACTTGGTGAATTGACTAAATTGGGTAGGCGGATGGCAGAGTTTCCTCTAGATCCCATGCTTTCTAAGATGATGGTTGCTTCTGAGAAGTTCAAGTGTTCAGATGAGGTCATTTCTATTGCAGCTATGCTTTCTATTGGCAATTCTATCTTTTATCGTCCGAAGGATAAACAAGTTCATGCTGACAATGCTCGAATGAATTTTCACACCGGGAATGTTGGGGATCACATCGCATTGCTGAAGGTTTCATTTCTTGAGCAATTTTTTTCCAAGTATCTTTTACATTCTTAAACTATATTTTTAATTTATCTATTTTTAAAATTTTCTTGTTTAACCTTTTCTAAAACCAACGCATTCATTACTGATGATAATCATAAAACTCTTCATTTATTGGGCCTTTTCTCTTAGGCGACCATTCATTTGTTTGGCATATAATTTCTGAACTTGGTCTAAAATAAGTTAGGTTTTAAAAAATTCATGTCCAAATTTGTTAATTATGGAACTGTTATTTGCTTCCTTAATTTTTTTAATTGATTATTTTAGGTATACAACTCTTGGAGGGAAACAAATTACTCCACACAATGGTGCTACGAGAATTACATCCAGGTTGGTTCAGCTAATCTTTAGCTAATTATACTGTCTTCATCTTTTTAACTTTTTTTTTTCTTTTTAAGAAACATAATGTATTGAACAAAATAAGAGAAACATCCCTGGAGACAAGGCTCTAAAGAACTAACGCAATACAGATTTCCAATCGTGAGAGATCAATGCTAAACTGTAATGTCAAAATAATCTCCTATGACTAAGACACCAAGAAACCATATTAGTTTATACATTTTCACAAAGATATCAAAAGGATGTGTCGTGTTGCTGAAAACTCATTGGTCTCTTTCCTTCCAAATGCTCCAAGAAAAAAAAAAAAAAGTTCTAGCAGTACAACTCCAAAAGATTTTAGCTTTTCCTTCAAAAAGCCACCCCTGAAGCACTTCAAGAAGCCAATCATCCACCATTCTAGGGAGGCACGTAGAGATATCGAGTTCTCTCATCATAAAAAACGAACATTTAGTTGCAAAAGGGCGATGTGTCAATATTTTCTTCGTGCTTGAGGCAGAGGCAGAGGCAGCTGGCCGAAGCAGTCAAACAACAGCTAGGGATCTTTTTCTGAAGTTCATCTAACTTTAAATCTTCAAAAGGAATTATTATGCACGTAGAGATATATATATATCTATATACTTTTTTAAGAAACTGCACTTTCATCGAGAGAAATGAAAAATAGATACAAAACAAGGAGGGCATACAAAAAACAGCCCTGCAAAAGGGAGCTCCTAAAGAAACGGGCTCTAATCCAAAAGAATGGGACCTAACTGATAATTACAAATGGCCTTAGTGACTGAACTCCATAAGGAAGTATTAAACCGAATGAGGTCCCAAATATAATCCGCAGTTTTTTCCACCCCCTAAACTGCCTGTTGTTGATACCCCATAACGTAGCCAGAAAACCCGCTTGCCAAAGAAAACACGAAAAGGGGGAATAACAACACTTCCTCCATCATCACCCTACAATCTCTGGAACGGACCCAAACAATCCCAAAACATCTAAAGAATCTAAGCCATAACAACACTTCTTGTTTCTGAATATTTATCCTTAGGTACCTGATGATAAGTCCTTCCTGACATCTGCTTAAAGTGATAATCATTATAGAGCAAGTTATATCATTTATTTGGGATGTGGGGGAGTAATATATGCTGTTACCATTTCCGACACACAGACTAATGTGTGACGACTACAGCATCTAATATTTATCTTTGATGTTTAGGATTTCTATTTTTTGAGGAATGTGTTAATTTATAATTCTCAGAGCTGATATATTATTCTTTGTGTTTACTAGGTTAGAAGTATGAAACGTGCTAGAGATATCAGAGATCAACTTGAGGGGCTCTTAGAAAGGGTTGAAATCGAACTAACCTCAAATTTGAATGATTTAGATGCAATAAAGAAGACAATAATATCTGGTAAGTGGTTATTAGAAGTTATTCCTATTTTTTTTGTATTCTGAATTCTGTAATGCCATTTTAAGCGGTGTAAACTATTTTAAATTCTGGCATAAAACAGCTTAATGGAAGTCGTGAAACATGAAATGTGACTGGAATAAGGAAATAAAAAGTGTACGAAGTTATAAATGATTGATATGTTTGGTTTCCCTTTAAATAGACAGGTTTTGTAAATTATTAACGCTGACCCATCAAATCTGTCATACAGCAGCAGGCTGAAAGCTTATTGACATATTAAAACTAAAAAGTTATATTATGGATTAGAGACTGAAAATTTGTCCACAGCTTTGGACAAAGCTTATTGACATATTCAAATGTGTAAAATGGCTAATTGTACTGCATTGTAGTTGGGTTACACATCGACTGTAGCAGCTGTATTCTGTGTATTTTGTGCCTTTGCCTCCAATGGTGCTACAATAAGTCTTGAAGATAGTGCGACATTGAAGACCTATTTTTTCCTGTGTAGAATTAGAATAGGATGTACGTTGATCTGGTTTGCTAAATCATATTATAGGGATTTCACTTGGACTAATGTGGAAGTCGGTTATAGGTATTTAATTATTTGTTATTCTGTTGGGAGTTCTTCAAGAAACTATCTTGGTTCATCTTCATTTCTTTTCTCTCAATAATGCTGGAAAGTTTAACTGATTTTAACTGAATTGTCTTCTAGATAGTGTTAGAGCTGTGTCGAAACTCAGAGTTTCACTAATGCTTGAAAAAGTGTTTTCTTCCTCTATTGGGTTCTACAGTTTTTTTGATTAAAATTGTTTTCCAGGTTACTTCCCTCATTCTGGAAAGTTGCAAAAGAATGGCTCGTATCGGACCATTAAGCATCCGCAGACAGTTCATATACATCCTAGCTCAGGGTTGGCTCAGGTAAGCTGTGTTCTTTTAGCTCCAATTTGGCAGCAGAACTCACTTTCACAAAAGGAAGAATCTAGCTTATATGGTTTTCATTCTTTTGATTGACCACCTCAGGTTCTTCCAAGATGGGTTGTATACCATGAATTGGTATGCACCTCCAAGGAGTATATGAGACAGGTGATAATACTCTCTGCCCTCTAATTAACCAATTTTAGTTCATCTTCTTCCTTCTTTTGCACTAATATGTTATCAATCAATTGAATCCACAGGTAACGGAATTGAAGCCTGAATGGTTGGTTGAAATTGCTCCACATTTCTACCAGCTCAAGGACGTGGAAGATTGTATGCTCTCTCTCTCTCTCTCTCTCTGTCTGAACTTTACATAAGATTATCTTTCAGAACGAGGAAATACATAGCAAGATATTATACAGATAGAAATGAAATGGGACCCTTAAAATTGTAGCAATTTATCTATGATCTGTCAATTCAATTAACATCTTCTAACTGTTCACAACCTGAGTTAATGAAGATAGTCTAAGACTGAATTTGAAAGGAGAGAGGAACAACTTGATGAGCTATAAATTTCATATCTTTTGTGCTTAATGTTGTTGTTTGATAGTGAGTTCAAAGAAGATGCCGCGCGGAGAAGGTCGTGCTAGTGAAATTGGCAATGCTGTTAGTTAGCTGAAGAAAGTTAGGAGGGACCCATTTGGTGGCTTATTCAAACGAGACCAAAGACATGTAGAAATTAAATACTCAATTTTACAGTACCGTATCAACCTCTAGCCGCAGCTTTCCAACTGAATCGCCCATCACAATTGTCGGGTTCGGCTCGTGTAACTTATGTACAGTGTAGGTGTGAGGATTTGAATCACCAACATCAAAGAATGAGTAGAATACTGACCGTTTGAACTATGATTATGTTGACAACTTTATGCTAAAGCTGTGTAAAGATAATTTTGAATAATATAGATATATATTAGATTATATATCATAATATTAAATTGGTTAAATTATAAATTTGATTGTCGGATTTTTCTAATTGTGTTGAATCGGACTCTAAATTTTTAAAAGTTCTAAAAACTTTCGATCTTATCTGACAAATCTTTAAAACTTTAAAATGTCTAATATACTTTAGAACTTTCAATTTTGTGTCCATGAGTTTTTAAATTATGAAAATTATTTAGTAGGTTAGAAATGAAATTGAAATGTCAAATCTACTAGAATCAAAATTACATACATCACAATTGAAAAATTAAATTGCACTTAGAAGGATACGAGCTTAGACAAAATTGTCTAAGATTTCTTATGAGTGCCTTATGGTCGTAAATATTGGTTGGTTGGGAAGCTCCACACAAAATGTACAAAAAATATTCTTTTAAAAACACCATTCTCAATCTCAAAAACACTCTACGTAAAAATGTTGTACAGTGAAAGAGTACTTTATTTTATGCATAAAATTTCAGCCATATGCCCCCACTTATGTTATTTTATATGTTTTACTGTATTTTGTCACGTTCAATTAGCCAATATCACGATTCGGTTATTAATAACCGATCATAATTCACTCATTAAGACATCTATTTTCAATTAAGATTGTGAATTTACACCCCACAAGGCATCTATTTCCAATTAAGGTTGTGAATTTTCACTCCACATGTACTAAAAAAGGAAAAATAACGGTCAATCCCAACTCACATTTTAAAACAAATTGAAACTATTTAATGTTTTGGGATTAAATAAATACCATCTTAAAAACTAAGAATTAAGCTTGTATTTAATGTAAGTTTACTAAATTTTAGAGGCACTTACTAAAATTATATTTTAGTTATTAAACCCATCTGTAAACTATTCATAAAGATGGCTTAATTGGTTAAAAATTTAGCATCCTACGTTAATTTTCCAAAATTCTTGTTTGTAAAACGGCATAGTAAAAAAAGTGATTAATTTATCTTTAATACAAATTTACGAGTTAGAACTACATTAAAAATATATCTAATATTGGTAAAAGTATAATTGAACGAAATTAGATAAAAATAAAATAAATGGTTAGAAATGGTCAGTATACAGGATGGGTTTCAGAGTACAGACACTCAAACGAATATAAATAGTATTTGAATAATATTCAAAAATTAAAATTTAAGTCGAAGAAATGCTCGTATGGCTTCCTCTAATTCGTCCATATGAATCCTGTCGCCTTCTCGATCCCACACTTTCCAGCTCCTGCAATTAGAAATTCCAAAATTTCTCCTGAAATCGTTGAGAAATTCTCATCTGTAGTGACGGTAGTCGCAGAAAGCTCATGGTTCATGCTCTCTAATTTTCCCGGGAAGGAAGGGAAGGAAATAGTGGGTATATTCATCATAATGATGGTGGTTTAATGTCTTCTTTTTTACTTATTTTTTGCGGTGGGCATTTTGACGACTCTGATTTTACTCTCTTCTGTCTCCAATCAATTTTACGCGCCTGAAACAAAGTTGTTAAATCTGTTTTTGCCAATTGTGTGTTAATCTTCGTTTTCTTCTGTTATTTTACTCGGATGTGACTGGAATTTGTTGCTAATCAGCTGTATGTAGGCTACTGACTGTGAAATGTTTTGGCTTTTCAAGTTTAGAATTTGATGGAATTTTATCTTTTTTGGTTCTCTTTCTGCATTCTCCAGTTAATAACGAATAAAGTTGTCTGTAAATGTTTTCAGGGGAGTCCTAGATGGCTTGGCTGTTGGTTATTACTGCATTCGTTGTAATTTGGGTTGCTTCATTATGCAAAATTCTTCATATATCAGTCTCATCTTCTAGGAGTGCTTTCTTAAATAGTGGTGATTATGGATTATTTTGTTGAATTTTCTCTTTTGTTCTAAATTTCTTTCTTCTTCAAAACTAAAATTCTCCTATCTGTTATCCGTTGACATTTAGATGGAACTCAAAAGAGAAATGTCTTGCTGGTTGTTGCCCATCCGGATGATGAGTCTATGTAAGCATTTTAGATGTCTCCATATTTGTCAACTTTTCTTTACTTTTCTTGCTGGGTCTATATCTTGCTCTAATGAATTTGGTCATAGGTTCTATCTTATTGCCCACCGTATATTTTGAGTTCTACCTTCAAAAAAGAAAGTTCCTGCAGTTCTCTTTGCAGATAATTGGAATTGATAATGCTACTGTAATTACTTCTTCCATTTATACACTGGTTCTGGTTAAAACAGCAAATGTGATCAGAATTTGAGATGCTCATAGACCTAATATTCAACTATGACTTAAAATTTAATACGTGAACATTTGTTATAACAATAAAATAATGTTCATAAACATAAAATTCAAAATTAGTTAATATTTGTTGAAGTGCATTAAATCATTGGAATTGGCTCCATGTTTCCTGTATCGGGTTCATATGCCTTCCTTCTAATATTAATGTAAAAATGTTGTTGATGGTCTCGTTATGTAGCCCCCATGGGTTAGAAGTTTCTGCAGGTGAACTATCAACTTAACTTGGTCTGTTCACCATGTTGTGTCACAATGTGCAATTTTATTTTGGTTCTCTCTATTATTCAATGTGTATGTAATTGTCTCCCCTTTTATTTCACAGCTCCTGATGCCGTTCTTCTATCTCCCTGCAGGTTTTTTTCTCCAACAATAAACTTCCTAACATCAAGGGGGCATAATCTTCATATTCTGTGCATGTCAATTGGTATTTTAGAGAACCAGCCATCTAACACAACAAACTCAAAAAACAAGGGAAAGCAAATTCTGAAAAACAATTATTCAGACATATTTTCATTGAACTTTGTTCTAAAAAATAGAAAATTGTTTCTGAAAATAGCTTCCAAACAAGCACTTACTTTCTTTTCTTTCTTTATTTCTTTCTTTTTTTGAGTACTTAGTTTCTATTGTTATGTTCTTCGTTGATTGTTTAGGTAATGCAGATGAGATGGGAACCATCAGAAGAGAAGAACTATACAAAGCTTCCACAATTCTTAAGGTGTTTTGTGCCTTAAAATAGAAGTTTTTAATTTCTGTTATCTAGAATACTGGCTTTCTTCTCCATGAAAGTTGGTCCTCTTTCCCCCCCCCCCCCCCAAAAAAAAAAAAAATAATAATAATAATAATAATAAACACGAAGAAGAAGGAGAAGATTAGATTCTTTGTTGTCGCGTTTTGCCTAAAACTTTTTGAAAAATTTTTCCCCTATTTGGATTGCTTTGGGATATAGACGAGGTTAAAAGTTGCTTGTCATAAACCCTCAAATCTTGTGCACGCTTAGGTTTCTGGTTCTATATTTAGTCTGCTTTTGTTGTTCAAATCTAGGTTCCCCTCAATCAAGTGAAGATCCTCGACCATCCAGATTTGCAGGTTTGACTAAAAAGTGTCTGGTTCAGTTTAATTCCACTGTCAATATTTGAGATAGCATGTGATGAATCCAAGCCAATATGGTGATGCCATCAGGATGGTTTTGGCAAAGTGTGGAATCATAAATTGCTGGCAAAGATTATTGAACAGGAGATATCAAGCCATGGGATTGACTCGGTAATTTATTGGATTTATTTAACTTGGTTACCGGCGCAATCTTGATATTATTTCTGTGTTCAGCTTTGGTTCTGAATTTTATTTCATTTTCTATCTAACACGTCCTAAGTTCTGTTCTTTCACTTTTCATGGCTTTTAACAGATTATTACCTTTGATAGCTATGGAGTTTCTGGTCACTGTAATCACCGTGATGTGCACTATGGGGTGCAGTAAGCTAGCTTCTTAATTTTGTAAATTGGATATTTTTTAACGTCAAAACTTTTCATACTTAGTCCATTTATCGAAATTGGAGAATTATATACTTGAGGGTTCTATCAAATGACAGTAACTAAAAGTTGCTCTCTCCACAATCTTTATTCTTTATCCTAAACCATTCCAACCTTTTGATTGATTGCTTCTAAGTCTACGTATTTTGTGAACCCAAACCCTGTTCTCTACTCTCTGCACTGTAATTTAGAATCACTTTTAAACTAGCAAATTTTTTTTTTCTTTTGATGAAGACTTAACTTACGTTTCTGTCTGCTCTGTTTGCTGAATCCCTAATGGAAAATAGTTTATTCATTCTTGCTTCTGTTTTAACAGTTTTTATATATATGTATATTAGTTGTAGGTTGTAGCTGGACAGTTTATTTATTTCTCAGAAGAAAATGTTACCTTGCCCATGCTTGACTGCTATAATGAAGTAATCAGTCATGGGATATTATCCAAAAATTGAGAGTTGAAGATGAATGTAATGTTTATGTCTTTATATTTATATTAGTGTACCTTATTGTAAATTAAAAGAGAGCTCTCACTATCAACTCCATGCCTAGTGTAATCATGATGTATTTCTCCTTCTCTCTAGTAACAAATCTTTAACTTTTTTTTTCCAATGCTGTAAACAGAAGTTTCTTGCTTAATAAAGTTCCACAAAGTTTTGAGGCCTGGGAACTTGTAAGTTTTCCTTCTCTACATACTCAATTCTCCTTCAGTCACTTTTTAAGGTTGGCTAACCTTCGAGTTTAGAATCCCTCATTTGCGGGATTTTTATTCTTCCTAACTTAAGTTTCCATTTCCACTAGTAAATGCTTTAAAGTTCAGGGTTCAGTTATTATATCTATTTTTTTATGCTTAATAGCAGACAAAAGATATTTTAAGCAAATCATGAGTAATTCTTGCCTAATCTAGTCAGTAGGGATTTTGGTGTCTATTATAACATGTTTGTGTGTCTATGACCCATTTATCTTCAGGTCTTAGGTGTTCCAGTTTATATTTAATTGGTACTTTGAACCATGACCTAACTTTTCCCTGTTTATTCTTATTCCCAGGTCAGTACCAATATACTGCGCAAGTATAGTGGACCATTCGACATTTGGTTATCTATGTTATCCAAAGAGAATACAAGTGGAATGATGCATTGCTTATTAAATGAATGCCCCCAGAAAAGCTTCCTCGCAATGGCTCAGCACTCAAGCCAATGGGTTTGGTATGTATGTGTAGTGATCTTTATTTGAGAGCCAGAACACGAGTTCTCTCATTTCATTTTGAATACCATGTTTCACTTGGTTCCATTAGCAATGAAATCGGGTTTTGGGTGGCTGGGAAAATCCTTTACCCGTCTTCTAATTGCCCATCTTCGATCTGGCAGGTTCCGCAAGCTCTTTGTTACCTTTTCCAGTTATACCTATGTCAACACACTCAAAAGAATTAATTAGCCGTGCTTGCTGTTATAATGCCACAAGATGTTACCAACTTTGCAGATATCTACTTCGGGGGAACTGTGAACTCGGATGGCTTGATTTCATGTAAGGTTTCAATTGGAGTCTCTCCCCTTTTTCTGGTGCGTTTGAATGATCGTTCTTTCTTTTTATATTACAACAAAAGTGGGGTGTGGAGATTTTAATCTCCGGCTTAAAAAAGAGTAGATATCATTTACATATGTGCTATGTTCATGTTGCAATTTTAATGATTTTGCTTTCGATGTATAAAACTTCACCACACTGATGTTACTCATCTTTAGAAACTAAACTTAGGCCCCATTTATTCATTGACTTCAACTTGTTTGTTAGAAATCCACAGACCGAATTGGGAATGCGGGATTGACAATTCCAGTTGAGAAATGTATAGTTTATAGTTTTATACCAGATTTTTACTAGTGACTATGACTAATACTTAAGTGCTAACCGATTGACACCCTTCTTTTGTTGACCACCGTTAAATTTTTGACAAATAGGAGAGTAAAATGCAAAAATAAATATGTTTTATTTTTGTTTTCTGAAAGTCTATTTGTCAAATTTTTACTGGTGGTCAGCAGAAAAATATAAGAAAGTGTGTATTGACCAATCAATATCTAATATCTAAGTATTAGTAGTATTAGTATAAAGAGTGAGAAACTGGGTGGTATTATACTAAATATATGTTGAAATTTTGTGAGGAGAGGGAATCTAACTCCACATTATGGATCAAAACTCCTGTGGTTATCCTTAATGTTAAATATCTATTTGCCTTGAAATTAAACTTTAGGAAGAAAAACCACATGATTTAGACTTGGATTTGTCAACATAAAACTTGATTGATGATTGTATAGAGAACTATTAAAACAGAGTAAAACTTATTCAAATGTTCCAAGTTTAAACTAAATACAGTAATAAAAAAATGAACCAACTTGCAGTTAAGAACAATGAATATCAGAAAAAGGGTTGATCATCAATCTTAGAGTTCTCCATCTCTCATCTCCAGGCGACTTCTATGCCATAACAGGCATATCCTTGAGCCATGGATCCAGTGGCTTTCCAATGGAATACACTATGAATCCAATCTCCCTCAGCTTCTCAACATCAACAACATTCCTGCCATCAAAAACAAATGCTGGTTTCTGCATTTGGTCAAAAATCCTTTGGAAATCGAGAGACTTGAATTCATCCCATTCAGTAAGAATGCAGACTCCATGAGCATCCTTAGTCGCCTCATACACGTCCCAAGCAAAACTGACTTCCTTTACTGCCGTTGGGCTCACTGGCTGCAGATGGATTGGATGGTCCCAATCAAACTTGTTCATGGATAGATCCCTTTGAATCTGGTCCTCAGTTACTTGTGGATCATATATACTCAGTTTTGCCTTGTCCCCCAAAAGTCCCTTGCAGACATCAATTGCAGGAGTTTCCCTTGTGTCACCTGTATCCTTCTTGAAGGCGAACCCGAGAATTGCTATCTTTTTGCCTGAAACTGTATTGAACATTGAAGAGACAACCCGGTTCACAAATCGATTCTTTTGGTAGTCATTGACCTTGATCACTTGTTTCCAGTAGCTTGCAACTTCATTCAAGCCATTGCATTCACAAATATAAATCAAGTTCAGAATGTCCTTCTGGAAACACGATCCACCAAAACCAACACTCGCATTAAGGAACTTGGGTCCGATTCTAGTATCTCTTCCAACAGCATGTGAGACCTGTGTCACATCCGCACCAGTCGCCTCACAGAGTGCTGACATAGCATTGATAGATGAGATCCTCTGGGCCAAAAATGCATTGGCAGCTAACTTTGATAACTCTGCTGACCAGAGGTTGGTGGTGAGAATTCTTTCTTCAGGCACCCAATGGGCATATACACTCTTCAAAGCCTGAATTGCCTTGAGGCCATCTGGAGTTTCTCTCCCTCCAATGAGAACCCGATCGGGGTTAAATAAATCTTTAATTGCAGTACCCTCAGCAAGGAACTCCGGATTTGAGAGAATTTGATATTTGATTCCCTTGCTATTGTGGGTAAGGATTTTTTCAATTGCCTCTGCTGTTTTAACTGGAACAGTTGACTTCTCAACAACAATCTTATCTGATTTTGATACATCTGCAATCATTCGGGCTGCACTCTCCCAATATGTGAGATCTGCAGCTTTGCCAGCTCCAAGGCCTCGAGTTTTTGTCGGAGTATTAACTGAAACAAAGATTATGTCAGCCTCTGAGACGTGCCTCTCAACATCTGTGCTGAAAAAGAGGTTCTTTCCTCTGCACTGCTTCACTACTTCATCAAGACCAGGCTCATAAATAGGGAGCTGGTCACTGTTCCAGGCTAAGATCTTGGAAACAGAGATGTCAACAACAGCAACTTCAATTGAGGGGCATCTTAGTGCTATTACTGCCATTGTAGGGCCACCGACGTATCCAGCTCCAATGCAGCAGATCTTCACCATTTTCCTCAGTTGAAGCCTGAATGGAGGAAAAATAATCCAGAACCAAACTGATCAAACCAGTCAAAAAACAAACTAGAACCATTTCTGGGGCGTGTGTTGGGGGGTGTTGTTGAAGTTGAAGGCCTAAGACTGACCAAACAAGTGATAGTAACATGCCAAAACCTCGTATTCTAGAATAAGAAATTATACGCTAAGGTAAATTTACCAAGAATTATCCCATATATTCTAGACCCTTTATTCATACTTCATGTAATAAGAGATTGTGCACAATGAGGACAAACTTTTAATGCGGGTGATATCCAACCCACGAGCCAGAAATTTCGATACTGGGAAAAAGAACCATACAAGTTAATAACAAACTAGGTCCTTCAATGCAAATCTATTTCAAAGCAAGTTCTATGAAAAAAAATTATGCACATGCTTACAAATTAGATAGGCAGAACGCAATTAGATTATAGTACCTCTCAAAAAACTTTAAAGGGTTATGTTGACTAGGGAAAAGATGAAAAGAAAACAGTAGAGTAAAAGATCAGCTCCAGCTGAGCCTTAGAAACAAAAGAGAGCAAGTTTCTACAAGAAAATAAGGTGCTACAACCTCCTTAAATAGTCATAGAAGGAAGGAAAAAAAAAACAAAGACCCCTCCATCTTAAGATCTATACCTGTGCTACTTTCACTATGCAAAGCAAAGTCAGATTTTGAAAGGTTGAAAGGGACGTTCAACACGTTCGAGAACGCAACTCTGCAGCAAGTAACAAACAAGGGGATTCAATTAATGATTGTAATTTTATATTTCAAAAAAGAACCAACCAACAAGTCAACCACCAAAAATCATGTTTCCCAAGGTATATCCATTATCCATCACACTAAAGAAGCAGTCCTTTCGTTTTCTTAAAGAATCGTAAAAAAGAAATCTATAAAGAAAGAAAAAAAAATACAATCCATAATTGTTAGTTGGTTGAGACGTAGAAATTGTCAGATATTTTCCTTGAGTTTCACCAAGATTGAAATGAAAACATCAAGTCAAGAATGAAGCAATCTTTACCTCTATTTCATGGGTAATAATTAAGCGGGAAAGTGAAGAAACCTTGGGCCTAAAGCTATGTACGAACCTTCGAATACATAGAAAGAAAGTGTAAAAAAATTCCAAGAATGATTCAAATTCTTGAAGCATACTCAAAAGTCTCAGCCTCTAAACAGTAATCCACCTCTGAAAACAAGGCAAAACGGTAATAAAATGTTCAAAAAAGAGAAAAACCCTCGGCGAAAAAGCTTGTTCGACACTCCTCTATGATGAAGGGCAGAAATCCAACTAAGCAGCGGAAGTTCACAGTTTCTAGAATATAAAAGAAAGAAAGCTCGAAAACAAGGGGCGGGGAGAGGGGTTTCAATTTCAAAGTCCTTGAGTGAGATCAAAGCTATGGACGGGCGGGCGCATGCAATCAGAGTAGAAAAACATTAAAGAAAATCAAGAGGCAGAAGAAACACCGACATTTCAGAGAAATCAAGCTTCGATTTGAAGGTGTGTTGCCCTACCTTAGAACTCGGCCCTGTTAATCAGCGGAAGATGGAAGAAGCGTGAAATGCACTGCGAAGGGGTTATTGAATTGAGACGCTAGAGAGAGAAAGAGAGGAGAGAGGAGAGAGGAGAGAGAGAGAGAGGGGATTTGGCATTGCAGTAACGTTGTGATTCAATGGCGTTACGAATAACCGACGAGGAGTTTGAATAAACGCTTTAGTCTCCTTCTGCTTCACATTTGGACATGGATTTCAACTTTTTTTGCAGAGCGAGCTCTGTCTTGACTATGGCGGAGAGGGCCCACAGCGTTTTTTTTTAAAATTTAAATAACGCAATTTTAAAGAGTTCGTTTTGAACTTTGGAGATTTAATTGATATAATTAATATCTTAGATTGGTTAAGTTATAAATAAATAGACGGTCAACATCAGCATAATTCAACGATAATTGATATATACTCCTCTTCTTGAGATTGGAGGTTTGATTCCCTATATCTCAAATTGTTGTACTAAAAACACATAGTTTAGTCGTTAAGACATCTTGTTTAAGTCGCAATCTCTCGTCTTCACATTTTTTGTATTAAAAAATAGATATATTTAGATAGTTCTTTCTCATCAACAATTACAATATTAAGGATGCAATTCTAAACCGATCATAGGTTAAATTATAATTGTGAATCTACTTTTTAACTGAAAATAATAGTAGGATTTATTTTTTCACTTATGGATTATGCACCTATCATGATCTAGAGTCTAGACTCTGTTTAGAAAAAGTGATTTAGACTCTAATATTATAATATTACTTTAAATGAATCAGTCGTAAATACAAGAATGTTTGTCGCATTAGTATTGTACTAAAAATGATATGAAATTCAATCCACCGATATTATTCATAAATATAAAATTATAGGGTAAATAAAGGAGTACGATACTCTCGTATAAATTTTTCCATAAACACTCCCTTTCCCTTTTGTCTTTTACGTGTAGCTTAGAGAGACTTCTTTCTCTTGCATGTAGTCCAAGTGGCATGCTTCTTTTTAAAATGAAAGTGTTGTCTAATTTAAAGATTGAAGGTACCTAATGTCCAAGCGATTACGTAATGTTAAGTAGTTAACTATTACAACTAGTATGAGCGAGAGCAGCCAACTTGAACATAACTCAATTAATTAACGTACTTATATCTTATTAAAGGTTAGGAGTTCGAATCCCTACTCTACATGTTTTACTAGAAGAATACGAGACATTTAAATATTTTCACCAATCTTTTATTTAGGTAAGAATTTTTTTTTCTTTTCTCAAGGTAAGATTATAACTTATTTTTGTAGAGTATTGATTTGTTTAAATTTAAAATACTATTTTTGTTCCTATACTTTTAACTTTTATTTATTTTGGTTATTATATTTTCAAAATGTCTATTTTGGTCTCTATACTTTTAAAAAGTGATCATTTTGGTCCCTTCATTTTATTTTTTAATCTCATTTTTCCGCTCACAATTTCAACACAACATTATAGTCAATACATTTCTTGAATGTAGTCGTAACTTTATATTAAATGATTTCTATTGCGTATAGAATTTGTGTTAAAATTTTATAAATATAAATCAAAATAATTATTTTTTAATAGTACATAGACCAAAACGAATGTTGAAAGTATATAGATTAAAACGAAGCTAACCATTTTTTTTTCTGGTTTAATTTCATATATGATTACAATTGAATTATATTAATTAGGCCCACTATCAAGTTGATGGGCCTTTTATGCAACTAGATCCAATACTTTGGGGCTCACATGTCTATAAATGCTATATATTTTCAGATAATATTCAGGTTGGTGTATTATTTTTCTCAGCCAAGTTGAAAATATACACGTCATTTTTCCATTTTTGTAGAGTTATTTTCAAATAGAAGTCACGATTTTGCTATATGTGATTATTTATTTTTGCCACGTATATTCTTTCTTAGTTGGGCAGAACTCTCTTTTTTTTAGTACAAAAGACTATCCTATCTTTTATCTTTAATTTCAAAATAATTACTAACTTAATAAGTATTTTTTTAACTATAAAAATGAAAGGAATTTTTTTAGCACAGGGGAATCGAACTTACAATTTTTTAATTGGAAATGGTACTTTAACCAGTTGAAGAAAACTAATAAATTATCCATATTATAAAATATAATTATAATTATTTGGCTTAATTAAGTCTAAATGATTGCACATCAAATCGTGAAGGCTATATGGACGTTGAGAACAAAGAAAAATTTATATATTTTTAATAGAAGATGCAACACTCTTACGTTAATAACAAGCAAAAGAAAAAAAAAATCAAGCAATTAAAAACCCAGCAAATACAAACAAAACGGTGTTCTAAAATTCCAAAGAAAACAAGATATTTCTGTTGAACAACAACAACCAACCATTAGAAAGAGTTCCAAAAAGCTTTACAATTGCGAAGGAAAGCCTCCAAAAAAGGAAAAAAAAAAAAAGTGTTTCCATGGAAGAACAACCCGTGGGAGCTCCCAAAGATCGTCCTAGTAATCTATACGACTCACAAGAGTTTCACGCGATGATGAGTCATTTGAAGAGGGCCTCACAATTTAGTCCCATGCACTTGTTCAATTCACCCTTCTATCGTCAACGTTTAAATCAAATATATAAACAAAGTATTGATTCCACCAACAGAATCACGTGGCAGCACGAAGCCACCAAGGAGAGGGCTAGGGGGACGGTTTCAAATGTGTCAATTGCTTGGAAGCTATGGAAACAAGTTAAGCAAGGCCTCATGGGCATTCTTCCAAAGAAACATGTCAAGTAATGGTTGTATTTTTCATATTTTCTTAAACCCACTCCTAAGGACTAAATTTGTGTTTGCAAGTCTCATAGATTCATGTAAGTAAGGATCACTACATAAAATTTAGTAAAAATAAGTACTGAACAAAGTGAGATTCTAATGGTTAAAATGTTCTTTTTTCCTTACCAAACTCCACCTAGTTTCATATAAACTATTTTTTTCACTTTTCCCATCTCTTTTATTTTTACAACAAGGCCCATCTCTTATTTCTTACAAGAAAAATGTTTACTATAAGTTCTTTCTTAGACTATTTGAAATTGTTCTTTACGGTTCCAAAAATTTGAAGACAGTCCAGTAATTCTAGAATCAAACAATATTGTTCTAACAAAGACATCAAAGTCATGCCACCCGAACTTAATCGTATTAATGTAACCTTTAGGTGTCAAACAAAAAAGTGATGAGCTCGTCTCTGTGAAATCGTGGATAAGTTCTAAAAAGTGGTGAGTTCTAGCTAGCTATCTCAATAATGTGGTCCACATAAAAGTTTTCCATCAAACATTGCAGCATGCAAAAGAAGTTTGTTAGATTTTTGCTTGTAGGAAGGATTCTTTAGGGTACGACAAGGAGTGCTCAGCATCGATTGTCTCTCTCATGATATTATTTGTGATCGATCTCAATTAGACATATAATGTGTTCTAGAGAAGAAAAGTTGACTTTGACTAAGAGTAAGCTCTCAATGTTGTTGGAAGCAAACCTATAATAACTATATGAGAGGAGACTTGCAGTTCCTTTATCCAAAATAATTAGTCATTATTGGGCTCTCGATGTGTCCCGAAACAAACATATGACTTAAATTCAAAATAGGCAATATCATACCATATTTGTGGCGAATTATCATGCACAATTTCTTTAAAAAAGTACACATATTACATTAAACAATAAAGAATAATAACTAGCACTTGCATAAAAGTTACTCTTTCCTATTAGAGAGAGAATGAAAGAGAGTGGTTTTTCTAATTCATATATGATGATCAAATCAGATTCGGTTTTTTATTATTTTGGAATTAGTAAGTAACCCAAGATTAATTTTAATATTTTAATTTCAAACTTACATTTTTGGTCGTGAAATTACACCTTTAATTTTTTTAATGTGAGAGTGAAAATGAGTAGATTTCACTTATTGGCTAAACAACAGTTGTAGAAGCAGTCATTATAGCTATACTTTGATATAAACTATCCTTAATTCCAACTCAAAATTAGAGTAAAACAAATGTTATAGTAAAACAAATTAGAGTGCCTCCGTAAGTATAGTAATTTCTGTATTCCAATAATGATAAAATACTTGATTATCATATTTTAATCTGTTTGTTTAAAACAGACAAATAGTTATTTTAATTAAACAGTACAGAATAAATTTTGGAAAATAAGCGTGCTCTTCAAAACAATTTTCTTGTAGCAAACACAAAAAGGAAAGGAGGAAGGGGGAAAAAACTTAAAAAAAGATGTATGTATTATGTATTTACTACTTTGTGAACGTTGAAAGATATAAAATTTACATTAATATTACGAGCCAAGTTCGAATAAAACTCCTGTAAAGACCCTTCTTTACCGAATACATGAGTAATTGATCTTTTTTTTAATTATTTTAACTGTCTTCACTAAAATAAAAAATTTGTAAATGTCATAGTTACATTTTGTATTATATTTCGTATTATATTTATGAAAAATGATACACTAAAGACTTTTGAGTTTTTTTTTTTATATATTTCTATGAGTGTTCGAACGAGCTGACGCGCACCTCGACTAATCTCACAAAACAACCACTTTAATAATAATTTCAAATCAAATCACTCAACCCATGGATTGGTAACCCAGTAAAGCCAAAGGAACCAAAACCATTATTAGAACCCAAAGGAACCAAAACCATTATTAGAACCCGCAACCCAACCCATGCAATTTCGGTTGGGTTGAACAGATTTCTCGAATCATTAGATCTGTAGAACACCCCTAGTGAGGTTTAGGATTCAAGTCACTAAAGATGAGTTTAGGGTTTAGGTTTTAAAATCGCTGGGCACAATATCTCACTCAAATAACTCATTCGTATTATCGTATGGCATTAATGTTGATTCGGAAGCTCATCCCCCAATATTTCCTGCCCACAGATTTTTCTTTAAAAACATAATACAACAACAACAGTCGCCCACCATAAAAGGCTCCTAAATTGAACTTTTAAGTCAAAGAAAAAAGGAAGAGTAGATAACAGTTGTGAGGGAGGAGTCTTAACTCTTTGTTCCTGATCGTGCAGGACCCAAGTAGTTCGAAACTAATCCCATAATAGCAAACCTGGATTTGAGACCAAAAAAGAGTGTTACATTACAGCCACATGCTAATGAATGTGAATCATATTAAAAAGCTGCAAAAGCCAAAAGCCATAGGCACTCTTAAGTCAGGCAAGTTATGATGCGAGGAACCCAAGATGACCTGCCTTGGACTAAATCTTACCTTAAAATAATATGAAGTTTAGGAAAAATGCATTGATACCTTCATACAATAAACATTTTTATAATAACGCTTCCATTAAAATGCTTTGGGAATCACCAATCCTCACTAGTTTCGTATTCAGTCAACTTTGTCATCAAACTGTTAGTTGACGTTGAAAACTATACTATCATGCAACCCTCTCTTCTTTCTCAGCCCATACTCTAATCAAAGCCCTATTTGATAATCATTTCACTTTTTATCTTATATTTTTTAAAATTACGATGGTTTGCTCACAATTTCTTTGATACGTAAAAACACATTTCAATTCTTAGCTAAATTTCAAAATAAAAACTAGCTATATATATATTTCTTATATTCGTGAGTGTCTGAACCAACTTGTGTTCATCTCGACTAATCTCACGAGGCAACTGCCTGAGCCTACAACATTTGGTGCCGTAAAATAATTTTAACTTAGATTTTGAAAATGTATTTAAAAAGTAGATGGAAAAAAAAATAAAGTGGCCTTAACCTGCTTAATTACAAGAAACAAAATGGTATCAAATTGGTGTTAAGAGATGCAATTTCACATGACAGCCGGCCTCATGCAGCATAAGACCCCAATACCCATGGAATGATAAAACAATATTTTTATTTATGTTTTTGAACAAAATAGAAACGAAAAAAAAAAACAAGAAACATGTTTTTGGTGTTTTCAAAATTTCAAGTGTTTCTGAAAAAATAAGAAACAATTATAAATAGTAGCAAAATGTTTAGTTTTTGAAATAAAATTGAAAACAAGAAACAATAAACGGTAATATTACCAAACGGACCTTTAGTTGTCATGCCACAACCCAAACTCTCTCTACGGGACGACTCACTGCAATCCTCTCACAAGATTCTCACAACCCCCATTGCCCAAGTAAAGTTCACCTAGTATTTTCCCCAAATATATCAACCATCAACACACAAACAAACAAAGCCATCATACGGGAAAGTGAAACTCTTTCCTAACCTTTTTATTCATTACGTGAATAAGAGAATAATATTACAACTGAAGAACAATCAATGGATGGATGACACCCCTGTTATTCACTCAAAACTATATCCCAAGAAACAGTTGGGAATACTATTATGGTAGATGTTAGAAATATTGTTATAGTTCCAAGGCCATATTAAAATCATTAGCTAAGGAGTTTGCTAGAATGAGGTGGATTATGAATAGAGTGAGAAGGGGAGTGGAAGGCAACATTTATTCAGTTGTTCAAGCTTGAGTATGTTCGGGAGGGAGGTTTCCAAGTTCCTCCAGGCTCCATTAACTTGGAATGTTTTACTGTATTTTTTTTATTCTGCAAGTTTTCAGTCCAATTTGTATTTCATATTTCTGGTTCATCTTAGAAAGCAAAGTGATTTTCACAAAAATTATTAGCTACAAGTTAGCTGGTCTAAGACTCTTAAACTTATAGATTAAGACAAAAGGGTAATAAGCAAAGGAAAGAGCAAGAGGATATATAAAAATGGTAATAAAAATCTGTGAAGGGGAGAGTGTTCATTATTTCCACATAACGTTTCAAGCCCACATGAGGTAAACCAGAACTAGAATGGTAGATGCCAATCTATATCTAAGATTCAAGGTTCCCAAATCTCGGTGTATTGGGCGACTACCAAGATTTGAACCAACCGAAATTTTTACCTCTTAACATGACCAGTGTTACCATAGCACACCCCAATACCCTGAGTTAACTATAATCTTTAGTGTTGAACCACAGCCGCACTAACTGAAAATCAGTTAAATTAGCCAGGAAAAAATTAGTTAATTGATATTTGATATGAACTAGCTACCAAAAAAACAGGGCATCAAAACAAGACCAGGCCACCCAAACGCCAGTACTAACATTTGTTGTACTCCAATTTTTAATTTCACAATGATTTCAGAAATTTATACATTGAAAGAATGATCGAAAGTTGTGCCCGGTTCTATGATACACGGTTGTGCAAAGTATCGAATAAATATTAAATCCAATACGATAGGCAGATTAATTTGCCAGGCAAAATGGTTTAACCCTTAAATATTAGCTCCATCCCTAGCTAAGAAACGTTAACTCTTGCATCTACGTTATGACGGAAAAGTCAACCTAGACCGAATTTAGATTGTTCGGATTTCAGACAAACTCAATTCACCTATTAATCCCATTAACATGATACAATTCCAACCCCAAAGGTACTTAATCTCCGTTCCAGCGAAATTTGAATTTTAAGGAAAGAAGTATATCAATCAAAGATCAAACAAACCATGTGCACGCTACAAAACCTATTCGAAACTTTTGTGAATGAGTAGAGAAATAGAGAGCGGGATGCCAAGAAAACTCACATCATGGCCATGGAAATCTGCTTAAGATCGTTCTCCATGTTCCTCATATTCACTAACGATTGGGCGCAAAATATGATGGCCAGCCACGAACTAAGCTTGTACTGCTCAAATTAAACCAAAACAAAGAGTCCGAGTGAGTGAAAAGTTAGATCGCCATAGTTACCGTACCAGTGCTCAAAAAGAAATAGAAATACCCTGAACATGACACCGGCGATGCCGAAAACTACGGCGATGAAACCGGAATAATCGACCGGCAGATCTTGCGGGCTCACCGCCGGAGCAACGTAAGGCTTCGCCGCAGACGGCTGCCGTGGATCGTTAGCTTGAGTCGACATCTCTCGACTTCCTCTCAAATCTCGACGACTCTCGGCTCTCTCCCCACTCGCGCGATAATGTTCGTTTTATAGAAACTCGATGTGGCTCGGGCCTACAATTCGGATCGGTTTTTTTATGAGAATTTGGTTTAGTTGGACCGAACCGGATCATTTTTCCTTTTCCTAAATATGTCTTAGACGGTTGCTGTGTTTTTTCGATTTAAATTTTTAATCTCTTGTATTTAAATTTTTTTTAAATTAACCTCTCAATTGTCAATAAATATTAAAATTAATTGATGTTAAACTTGCATAGCTATAATGGAGTGAATTAGCAAATTTTTAGACCAAAAAAAAAAAAAATTCATTTGAGAGAGGAACATTTTTAATTCATGGTTCAAATTTCTCAAAAATTTTTAGAAATTCTGAATTTTTTTGTATAATCTTTATTATCCTCTAAATTTTTGCCAATTATTTTATATTATGTCATTAAAATTTATTGTCAATATTTTTTAATGAATTATAATCCGTAAAATTTGGAATGATGAGAGACTAAATTAAAATTTTTAAATAATAAAAATTAAATTGGAGAAATGTCTCATCATTAGAACTATAATAATTTTATTTTTTCCTTTTTTAAGGAGGCTCTTCAAAATATTTAAAATGGATAATTTTTGGATATTCTTCAATACAACCTAACTATACAAAATGTCATAGATTAACAAGCTATATTAAAATATTAAGATTTTTATGTTTTAATTATAATTATAATTTGATTCTATCAAATCCTCAAAATTGGAAGATTAATATATATAGTAAAAGATATTAGGTAAAAATTTTTGCCCCTTTATATAAAAATTGTTTATTCTATCTTTTATTTTCTTATATTCATGTCATACACTTCTTTCAATCTTCTTTATCTCTCAATTTCAATTTTTTTTTTATTCTTCCTTTCTAAATGGATCTCGAGCAGGGATAGTACCAACATTGATGTCGACGTCAAACTTTTAATTTTATATATATTATGATTGATATATCAATAACATGCCAATATCAGGAAATTTCTATAAATCAAGTTATTTTCACTTCTTAAATAAGATACATATCTTATTATTAGTATCTATATTCATAACATATACAAATTAAGAATATATTTTTATATTTGATCACTATTAGATATGAAATAGATTTGAAATGTCGATTTCTTTTAGTACAATAAATATAAGGGTGAAGTATTAAACTTATAGAGCAACATATTTTAACCATGATACGCTGGCAAATATCGATTGATTGTTTATATTAATCGAAAGATACATTTAATCTGTAACATTGTACTTCCTAACATCTTATGTAAATTAATTGAATTATCACTGGATCCCGAGAAAAACTTGTACGGGAAAATGACATACATAACCTAAAAAAGTTTTTAGTTTGCTCAATTGACCTCAATTATAAAAATTGACTCAACTGACCCAATTTTAATGACATTTCATAGAGTATGTAATTACGAATATACCCTCGAATTTCAAGGCCGCCGTGGTACGACCATGAATTTGGACAGAAGATAAAGTACATCTAATTCACGGCTGTGGTCTTAACTTTCAAGGTCATAGTAAAGCAAACAATTTAACCACGGTCAAACCTTACCCATTAGTTGTCTTTCATGAACACTACGGTCGTGGTGTTATTTTCATGGTCATGGTCATGGTCAAGCTAACAACATGTTAGGTTTTCATGGCCACAGTTAGTGTTAGTTTGACCATGGCCATGAAAATAACCTAACCAATTTTTAGCTTGACCATGGCCGTGAAAAATAGTACCACGGCCGTGGTGTTCATGAAAGACAACTAATTGGCTAGGTTTGACCGTGGTTAAATTGTTTGCTTTACCATGGCCTTGAAAGTTAAGATCACGGCCGTGATTAGATGTACTTTACGTTCTGTCCAAATTCATGGTCGTACCACGGCCATGGTTGTGGCCTTGAAATTCGACAGAATCAATATCCTCGTTCAATTTGTACAGGGATTGAAATTCGACAGATTCAAATTCACGGTCGTACCACGGCCATAGTCATAGCACGGGCATTGACTTACATAACTTTTGACCCACAAAAATACTCATAAAAGTTCATAAATTTCATTCACTCCAACTACATACATCATATTCCGGACGAATCGAAAACAATATTATGAACCAATAAAAAACTAACCTCGTTCAAGATGTCAAAGATGGAAAATTGACTTCCTTCGAGGTATTCATAAGATGTGAAAAATGTTGGAAAATGTGTGGAAGTTCTTCAAAAAAACGTGAAAGATGTGCATGAGGACGATAAGGACTAAAACATACTTTTATTCTTTGCAATCTGTGCGAATGTGTGAGTATATATTAAATGATAGTACAAAAAATTGGTGGGAAATTAATAAGTTGGTGGTACTTTTAATAAATTCATGGTCATGAATCAAGTGGAACTCGCTCATGGTTTTAATTACATCAACCTACGTGATTCCTTGCCAGATTCATTGTAGTTTAATTAAATCGGGGGTAAATTCTTAATTATATACTCTCTGAAATTTCAGAAAAATTTAAATTGGGTCAGTGGAATCAATTTTTATAATTGAGGCCAATTGAGCAAACTAGAAACTTTTTTAGGTTATATATGTCATTTTCTCAACTTGTACTTCCTAACATCTTTTGTAAATTAATTGAATTATCATTGAATCCTGAGAAAAACCGAGAACCTTAAAGAGATAATCGAACCAATCAATTCGGTTGAGAATTGGTTTTGTTCAATATATGATTGTTAGGATATCTTGGTTCGGTTACTTCATTCAAAAAGAATCTAGGATTTCATAAGGGTATATTTTTCATACTCACATATTGTCCATACCCAATATAAATAGTCCATTATTGAGAAAGATTCAAATATGATTTGAATGGTGCGAAATTTTGGTATGAATCTTCTATATATGCGAATATAACATATATCTACAACTAAGTATCATTTTGGTAGTTATAGAAACTCGATAGTCGGATATATTTTATATTTAACATATAGGTTTATCTTGTAATTGTATTGGATTGGATTACATTTGCTAGGTTAATATTAATAAGAGCAATTCATAATAATGAAGTATGTACTAGGGTGTTGATAACTATCCAAAAGATAGTTATTTGTGCAAGAATTCCATATAAATTAGCTAAGGGTAGCCACACTAACACCCAATCTACACTGATTTTGTGCAAAGAAGGTTGTAAAATCACTATCTTCCTTATTTTTTATGATGTTGAGAGTTATGAAGAACAACTTAATTTTGAATGTTTTTCTGCAGCTTTGCTGATGCTGCAGCATCGGAAGAAAAAAGGCAGAAAAAGACAGAGTTGACATCTGCAGCTTTTACCTAAGAAATTACTGCAGTAAAACGGAAAAATACTTGATATGCTGAGCTGGGGCCCATTTTCTCATTGTGTTGCTCTAAAATCAAGAGGGGTATAAAAGCTTGCAATTAGGGTTGCCTCCAACAACTCTCCAACATTTCTCATTCGATCACTTCACTCTCACTTGAAGAAAGCTCTCAAGAAACCATTGAAGAAGACAACAAAGGGAGAATGATTGCTGCTATTCTTCATTTTCTTCTTCTTTTGTACTCTTAAGTGCACTGGTTTTGTATTTCCTTCTTACATTTTCTTGTATGGTATTGAGTAGCTAAGTTTATTTGTAAGGGAGATGCTGTGAATTTGTTTTTGGGCTATAAACTTTGCTTTGGTTTTAATGATGATATATATACTGAGTTGAAGTTGTTTTTAACGTTTTATTTTCAATGTGCTTGGCCAACATATTGGAATATCTTCTTATTAACTCTTGGAAAATTGTAATAAGATGTGTTTGGCTTCAACTCATGCTAGATCTACTTGAGCTTAGGAATAAGGCTCACCTAGCAAGGTTATAAACTGAGTATACATGCTGTCAAGTTTGTCTAAAAACATGAATAGCAGAAAATCTGGAAATCTAGGAAGATTTCATGTCTGTTTGGCCAGTATATCAACATCGTTAATGTTACAACATCGTTAGAGTAGTCTAGAAAAAGTCACACAAACTCTTCCCCCTTACCCTTTTAAATATCAGTAATTAACCTCTTGTTTGCATATTTTTCTTTAATCGATTTCGTTTTGCTTGTTCTTACTTAACAAATCATACATGCATTATTTTATTTGAGTTCCTTGAGTTTTTCTTGTTCAAAACATATTTTGTTAATTTGTTTATTTTCTTAAGAAATTGTTGAAGTGTTTAGTTATCAAATCCCTGTGGATACGAACTTTTTATCACTTGCTACATCGGTTGTGTACACTTGCACAAAGGGTTCTAAATTGTAACCAACAGGTGTCTAAATTTATAGAATAGATTAATGTTATATGCAGATATAAATATATATCTACACTATATAAGTTTATATGAGATTGAAACTTCAATAGTTAAAGATTATATCCGGATATATATTATATCTTTTATTTAAATACCAAATTGCAAGATAAAAAAAACTAAAGGAATATTTCTATATTCTATCTCGATAACATCAAGCAACAAAGAACTTATTCTCACAAAAAAAAAACTAAATGAATCCTTCTATATTTTACCATCAACAACCAAAGGAAATGGAAGAATCTTCTTCTCACCAAAAAAAATTAAAGCAGCAACCATATAAAAGGTTTTGAGTAGCACTAAACCAAAGAAGAAAAGGTGAGTAGAAGCAAAACTTCACCTTAATATTAGTGCATGTGGCAGTAAAACGTGGGAAGAAATTGATGTTGATATGAGTCCCACAATAATTAAATGATTGTGTCTACAATTTAGAGATTTAAATATTTTAGATTGCAATAAAAAAATATAACAATAATAAATATACATGCAATAAACAAGGGTAAAATTAGTATTATAAAAAAATCATACAGTGTAAAATTAAAAAATTTTAGATATTTCTTTAAATAAGTTTCTAAAATAGCGTGAAGACTAGCAAATATCCAGAACCGATATCGGTCCGGTTTTTCAGTTAATCTGATAGGCAAGGAAAACCAACCCCTTCACCTTTTCTTTATCACTCTCAAGTTTCTCAACTCTCACCACTCTGCTTCTGATCGCCGCGACGCCTCCTATTCGTCGGACGGGACGAGAAACCCTAGTCGCGATGGAGACTCAGTGTTTCTCTACGCCTCCTTCTTCTAAAGGAACTGCTTTGAAATCTGGAAGCAGTTCAACTCCAAGCTCATCGCCTCTACTTCCGTCAGTAATAAGGCTATGGAGGCCATCAGCGCAAAGGAACATTCGGAATCAATGGTCGAAGCTGTCTTCACTCAAACAACAATGGGCTTCTTTTTCTTCAACCGGGCGATCTCATGCTACCTCCATCGTCAACGCATATCTCTCTCAAAAGTACTGCCGTAATGTCCTCTATTTGCTAAGGCATAATATAGTTATTTTGTTGGTTCTATAGTTTGGGATTTCTTTGGTTTGATGCAGGTATATGCCTTCTATGGAGCTGGGTTCTCTCACTGACATGCTTGATATACGAAAAAAGGCTTGTTTGAAATTGTCTAAGCAGCAGGTAATCCTTGTCTCGGCTGATAGTCTGAAGTTTGAAATTCAATTTCTCAGTGTGATTGCCCCAGAGCCTGTTATTTTGTTTTCTTGACTTTTTTATCAGGTTGTGTTAACAATATATTTAAATATATCCTAATCTATCAACTTAAATTTTTTTGGTCCAGCAGTGATTTGATATGATATTAGAATAGGGTTCCTGTTTTCCAACTTGTGCTCTAAAAAACTGCTGATACATGACTTTTGGGCGTAGTGGGATGAATGTAATCTCCCACATTAGCTTAATCCTTTTTGTATCCGTAGTTAGTTTGGATTTGAAATCATTTTTCCCTTACCATGTTGTATCATGAGAGTTATATTCAGAGTACCTATTGGTTAGTCATTGCATGCCTAGCGTTCTTTTTGTATGTGTTTGTGTATTGCTTTAATCTGTAAGTACAACAAGATGGGATATCCATATCTATGCGAGCATACTTATTGATTCTTACTCTCTCTCTGTGTATTGTCCAATCTTGTTTCAGGAACTTTATCGAAGCAAACTCATATCTTTGTACAAGGACATGGTATGGGTTTTGTTCTGTCGATCCAATAGAAAATACGCCAAATCAATATGTTATCTACTGTCTTAATTATCTTTTCACTCTGCCTAAGGTTTTTTTTTTTAATGACTTTTAGCTATGTTTTTGTTATATAATCTGAGGAAGCTATATGGCATAATCGAAACTCTTTCTCCCTGACTGCAAATAACTAACTTGTATGGATAAATTTGAAGTTTCATTTTAGCCAAAAACTTATAGGATATGGATTAAACGCAAAATATGTTTGACCTCCTTTAATGCCAATAATAAATTGACGAATCAAATAGTGAAGTTTCTCCTTCTCTGCACATAATTCTGCCATTTCCCTATTCAACTGATGTTTTCTAACATATGTGTTTTCAAAAGTTTTTTGCAGGTTGATGTTGTAGTTCAGATGGTCAACACTAGCAGATTGATGAGATGCTATTTCAAGGGATCAGGTAGTAGCACACTCATAAAATTTTCTACTAGCTCTGAGGATAATCATGATGACGCTGGAGATGGTGGTGGCATCGCGGTATTTACATCTTTGACAATCCCTTGCTTTGGTGCGTTAACAACTATAATATTTATCCTACCTGTTTCTTTCGTTGTTCAGTGAGATCATGCAAATCAATTTTGTCACTCCATATGATTATGATTGGTTGATTTTTAAGTCCTTGGTAGCATGTTTTTTTAACAAAATGGTGCATTTGCTAGTTGTTATTTGTAAGTTAAATCAAACTGTGATATAAGCACCCTCATTTATGGCAATGGATTACGTTTTGATTGTGGATATTTTTCTAGAAGTTTTACTTTGCTAGAGACATCCTTTGACCAAATTAACCCTAGTCCCACATATGAAGGCAAAGGAGGTTAAACATTTCTCTTTACATAGGAAACAATGCACTAATTACTGGAAAAATATCATTCTATAAGCCATTGCTAGGTTTCTATGCCCAAACCCCACGGCAATCCTGGGGAAGTGCTGCTGCTGGGACGGATAGAGTTTCTGGAGATTAATCTTTCATTCTAATATCTTATAATTGAATATCTCCGTATCATTAGATGTGGGTGCAAGACCAACATTATGTGTTCCAAATTATTGCATGATATGATTACCTCATCATCTTAACAGTGGCATGCAATTTGAGAATTGTCTGTAAATATGTCTGGTTTTTCGCTCTAGATGGAAGAATATGAGGCCTATACTTGACAAGGGAGTAATTGAAGTCTTCAATAGACAACAATTGATATTTTGGTGAATACCAATAAGTTTTTTGTTATTGAATGTACTTTGTTTAGATACAGTAGGAAAGAATTGAACGTGACGAGTGACGAAATTAGGATTGACACAAACTTACTATGAGTGTTTTTTTCCCCCTAAAACAAACTCAGAGAAATTGGCAGAGGAGCTTGTTCAAATGTTTGGGTTGGAGCTGAATCTGAAGGTAGGACCGTAGGAGTATATATTTTCTGTTCTCTGTTTTGAGTCGTCGTCAATATGGACTCTTTTACATAATATATTTTCTTTGTGTTACTTGGCTGGTCCAGCGGCTGCTTTTGATAGAACTACTTTCTATTAGTTCTGAAGTTCCATCACGAAAGAGCTGGGTCTGGTCAGAGGAGCTTTACCTGGGAGAATTCAATGACTTGCGTTTGTGCAACTTGTACTCCAAGGAAACTGGCGAACCACTCTGTCCAACCTTGGAGAGTCACAAATCCAATACTCCTATCCTTAGTCGTAACCATCATCAGCCAAACCCAGAAGTTTTGCAGGTCTTGAACTCTTTGCTATCCATCATTATTCATCAGTCCTGAATAGTGCATATTCATAAGACATGCATAAATGCAGCCTTCCAATATTACTTTCCTCTCTTCATACTATGGAACTATGCTTTTCGGTTTTGATATTCCGCAACAACACTATTAACATGAGTTGGAACAGGTCTACCTTGTCACGTGGCTTGCAGAAGTGAACATACACACTAAAAGGTTAGATGGAACAATAGTTTCTTTTACTTAAGCAGGCATGTCGTAGTATGAACAGAAGTTTGTTGATTAAAATTTTTTGGCACTGCAGAGTAGATGAAATATTTGAATTAGTTGGTGAGGAGATGCATGTTAACCTCTCCTAAAGAGGATAGGAATGGTCCTCCCCACGATATCGGAGTTATCAGGAAGAAGCTTTGTGATTCTATGCCATGGATCGATTGGCATTGGCACCCCGCCGAGATCAGAAGACGGGTTTTTGTGAGCTCTGAACCGAACTCTCTGGTACTGATCAATGGAGGTTTTCCGTTGGCTATGGCCTGGCCTGAATGAACTGCCATGGAAGCTTATTGACTGCTTCCGTCCGGAGAAAGTGAAGGATTGGTGCAGTTCCTTTTCGTCTCCTATCAATAGGGCCAACTTGGAATCAATAACCACGCAGTGGTATTTATTTATTTAATGATAATATTACTTAAAGAATTGAACTGTTATTTTGATTATTTGATGTAAAAATTACCAATACAATTTTTTTTAAACGAAATAATACTTTTAAATAATTATTTAATTTATTTTCCCCCCATATTTGATTCACAAATAAGTGTCTAAATTACATTGCTGTTATTTTTATGTCCTCGTTTTCATTGGACCAACAAAAAAACTTTGTTGACCATCGAAATTGTTATATTTGATATTTAATTTAAGTTATCATAAATATTTAGGATAAGTTAGTGACAACTAAATTTAAAACGATCGTTCAATTTGGTTTTGTTTTGTATTCTAATTTGGTTACTACCAGTTAATTAAGACGCATGCATGATAATTCTTAATAAAAAATACGTGCAAGAATTAACATTTTCTCACATTTTCTAATTTAGATAGGTTCGAATTTCTTATTAAAAAAAAACGATAGGTTCTAGAGGTTTTTTTTTCTTTTCAATTTAGTCTTTATTATTTAAAAAGTGTCAATCTAATCTTTTATATTTTAACATTTTTAAATTTAGTATTTCATTGTTAATAAATTGATCGATGATAAACTTAGAATAATACTTTGTAAAAAATTAGAGAAGAAAAGATAAAATTTTAAAATAACATTTTTTTTCTTGTCTAAATGTTCGTTAATTTACTAAACATCATATCATGTAAGTTTCTCATCCATTAATTCTAGGAACATATCATGTAAGTTTCTCATCCATTAATTCTAGGAACAAATAAGAAATGAATTGAAGAATGTTAAAACCCAAAGGATTAAAAATTAAATTTTAAAATAAAATTGAAAAAACCCTCAAAGTTGTAATAAATTGTCTTAAAAGAAATTGGAATCAAGCTAAATATCAGTAATAAATTTTATTCACCAAAATTCAATTTGCTAAATTGATGAGATAATAGATTTTTTATAATAATAAATATATATGAACAAAAAATGATAGGTTAAATTATTAATTTTATTTATATAGTTTTAATGTTCAGGCCAAATATTTTTGGTCGATGAATTTTGAATTTGATGTCTATTTAGTCAATGATTCTAAATTGTCATTGTTTTAATTTGTTCGAAAATATTAGTTGATCAATGAAAAACTAACGTGATACTTTTTAGTATGTGACATTTTAGATATGTATAACTTTTTTTTCTAACATCAATTTAGTACAGCTATAATTGACATATCTTTCTGACTAAGAGTAAGTTCAAGGCTCTTGATTATACTTTTTTAAAAAACACGCACTTTTTTTAATTAGTTTTAGATTATTTTATTCTTAATTCTTATGTAGTATTTTTCTTTGAATTATCTAGCTATTCAGATTTGATGTTTCTTTTATTTATTTTAATTTAGTTCTTATATTTTGGAAATGTTTTTCTCCCCCCTCGCGAAATCCGATTAATTCTGAACTTCATGATGGTACATTGTTCCTGTACCTTGAACTTCAAAAAGATTCATAAACACCCATTTCACAATTATCCAAAATTATGGAATTAATTTCATGCTCCTTCTCAAGAAATCCATGGAGCGCTCTGTTTCTCGTCTTCCTCCCCAGACGCTTCCTCTGCTCGAGATCACCATCTCTTCACCTTCTCCCCAACACATTTTAAAATCCCTTCAGAATTCAGATTCAACCATCGCAACTCAAAATCCCCAAATTCGAACGAACAAAATGACTTATTCGGCCCTCGAGACCTATGGCCAGGACCTGGTGGAGCGCGCAGAGAAGAACAATCTCGACCCTGTCTTCGGCCGCGACGAAGAAATCCGTCGCACGGTAACCATCCTCTGCCGCAAAACCGAAAGCAATCCTCTCTTAATCGGAGAGCCGGGAGTCGGAAAAACCGCCGTCGTCGAAGGGCTCGCCCAGAAAATCGCCGCCGGACAAGTCCCTTCCAGGCTCTCCGGCGCAAGGATCGTGGAGTTGGACATGGGAGCCCTAATCGCTGGAACAATCTACAGAGGCCAATACGAAGAGCGGCTGAAATCCGTGATGAACGAAGTGGAGGAATCGGAGGGGAAAGTGATTCTGTTCATTGATGAAGTCCATCTTCTGATCCGAAACGGTGGAACGGCCGCCGAATATATGAAACCGGCGCTGGCGAGGGGAAAGCTCCGGTGCATCGGGGCGACGACGTTGAAGGAATACAAGAAATATGTGGAGAAGGATGCGGCATTGGCGAGGAGATTCAAAGAAATTTACGTGGGAGAGCTCAGCGTTGGGGATTCCATCAGTATCCTTCGTGTGCTGAAGGAGCGATACGAAAATCACCATGGCCTCAAGATTCAGGATCGTGCTCTTATTGCTGCCGCAAATCTCTCCAATCGCTACATCACTGGTATATAACAATTAGAATTACAACTCCTCATTAAGCACTAAACTAAAATTTGAATGTTTAATTTGTCACTTGAATTTAGGGCGATTTCTTCCGGACAAGGCAATTGATTTAGTTGATGAAGCAAGCGCTTGCCTGAGAGTGCAGCTCGATACGCAACCTGAAGAAATCGACAAACTCGAGATTAAAAAAACGAAGCTCGAGGTTGAACTCCACGCGCTCAAGGACGAGTAAGACAAAAAAAGCCAAGCCCGTTTTTCAGAAGTAAATAATTACTAATTTTGTTTGTGAGAGATTAATTATTATGGTCATTTTTTGTAATTAATTACTTGATTAAATAATTTCAGGTGAAGAAAGAGTTGGATGATGTAATGGAGGAGCTGCAGCCATTGTTGAAGAAACACCGGAACCAGAAAGCTCGAATGGATAAAATGAGGAGATTGAAGCAGAAGCGGGATGATGTACTTGCAGAGATACAAACGGCGGAGAAACGGCATGATTTGATTAGAGCAGCGGATTTGCGCCACGTGGCGCTAAAGGAAGTGAAATCCCAGATTGGTGAGCTGGAAAGGAAGATTAAGGAGAAGCATGCGTATTTGAGAGAGACGGTCGGACCGGACGAAATAGCAGGGGAAGTGAGCCGGTGGACTGGAGTGCCGGTTTCGAGGCTGAACGGGGAGGAGAAAGAATGGGTGATGGGGCTTGGGGGGCGGCTGAGGAAGAGGGTGGTCGGGCAGGACGAAGCGGTGACCGCGGTTGCGGAGGCAGTGATGAGGTTTAGGGCCGGTTTAGGCAGGCCGGGTCAGCCGACCGGTTCGTTTCTTTTTCTGGGTCCGTCCGGGGTTGGGAAAACGGAGCTGGCCAAAGCTGTGGCTGCAGAGCTTTTCAACGACGAGAATCTTATGGTGAGGATTGATATGTCGGATTTCATGGAGAGGCATTCCGTTTCGAGACTCATCGGAGCTCCGTCGGGGTATATTGGTTACGACGAGGGAGGGCAACTCACGGAACCGGTTAAGCGGAGGCCGTACAGTGTAGTTCTTTTGGATGAAGTGGAGAAAGCGGACGTTGCCGTTTTGAATGTTCTGCTTCAAGTTTTGGACGACGGACGGCTCACCGACGGCGAAGGTTGCACCGTCGATTTCAGGAACACGGTGATCATCATGACGTCGAATCTTGGAGCCGGCCATCTAATTTCCGGCCAAGCCGGAAAGTACCGTCCGATGCATGTGGCCTGCGATAGGGTTCTCCGGGAGGTACTTTCACACTACTTTTCAATATCAAACTTGTTGAGTCATCGCTGTAAGAAATTTTCTTGATATTAATATTTTAAGTGAGTTTTTAATATAAAATTTTAATATTTAAGGTTTGTTTTCAAAATTAATTAGACCCCCTGAAATGTTATTGAAATTTTCTTGGTTTTTAATTATTTATTTACAAAAAAACATAAAGTACTTCTGAAATAAAATTGTACAAAAAAAAAAAACGAAAATTATTATCAAATAGGAAAAAAAGTTAGATCACGCCCAAATTGTCTACTTAATTATTTTGGCTGGCGAGAATCTTGACAGGTGAAAGCTTACTTCAAGCTGGAGTTTCTTAACCGGCTGGACGAGATTCTCATTTTCCGTCCACTTTCTCAATATCAACTGAGGAGGATCACAAAATCAATGATGAAAGACATCGCCCGCCGCCTTACAGACAGAGGAATTACGATGGCGGTGACGGAGTTGGCTCTCGACTATGTTCTCAAAGAGAGTTTTGATCGTGTAATTAATTTATCAATCAATTACACATTTTATAAACTTTTCAATTAAAAAAAAATAATTTCAAAAGCAATCCATTTGAGTAAGTGCTCGGATTAATATCCTTTTATTAATCAATATGCGGTGGTGAAATCATAAAAAAAAAAAAAAGTTAGGATACAATACAGTTTTGTTCCATAAGATTTGATTAGTTATGTGTCTATATAGTACTCCTTGATATTGTTCGATATGGCAGTTAACTTGTTAAGGGAAAATTTATAGTTCTTTGGTAGTATGAAGATTTTCCGTCTCTCTCTCATTTAAAATGAAATTTATATTGCTCTAAAAAAAAGAAATTTATATTTGTTTATAATATAATACAAATTTGACGCTGAATAATGTGTGGGTCTATTATGGAAATATATAGACCCACACATTAAAAAACTGTAATAAAAGGGCCATGTCTAATTAAAATCATAGACGATGCTTGGCCACGCTGTTCAAAAAGCGGACAAGAGACGACCAAGCGTTATTTTAGAAGAAAAAAAAATTACGTGGCGCTGCGGAAGCGCCACGTTTGTTGGTCTGATGCCAGTTCACGACCTATGAATTTCAAAGCTGGTAAATAGTTTGAGGAGTGACATATTTTGGTAAATACTTTTAAAATTAACATTATTAAAAAAAACCGAGGATGATGTGGCAACTGTAGATATGACATTAATCATTATTTTTATCTTGCTTTTTTTTTTTTTGACCGAAAGTGATTTTTACCATTGTTTCGACGAGAAAGATCGATTGAATGAAATTAAACCACGACATATGAAAGAATGTTCGGTAAATCGCATAAATCCCAATCGTCGATTCTAACAACTACAAAAAGCAGAAAGTTCCATATTTACCCCCGAGCCATTTCTATTTCAGCATCGCTTTGACCCCCAAAATTCTCCAACTGTGAGCCCAAAAATCAAAAGTTCGATCAATGGAATATTTTTCTCTCGTCGCCGCCGCGGTAACCTTGGCGTCGGCCGTGATTCTGTACCGCGTCCTCTTCCTCCGCCGCAGCTTCCGCTCCCTCCGCCTTCCGCCGGGGCCAAAACCATGGCCGATCGTCGGAAACTTGCCTCACATTGGCCGAGCGCCTCTCCACTCTCACCTCGCCGCCATGGCCGGCAAGTACGGACCTCTCATTTACCTCCGGCTCGGCTCCGTCGACGTCGTCGTGGCTGCGTCGGCGGCGGTGGCGGAACAATTCTTAAAGCTTCACGACACTAATTTCTTGAGCCGGCCGCCGAACGCCGGCGCTAAGTATATCGCTTATAACTACCAGGATTTGGTGTTCGCGCCGTACGGTCCGCGGTGGCGGTTGCTCCGGAAGATCAGCGCCGTCCATCTGTTCTCCACCAAAGCCATGGATGCTCATCGGCGCGTTCGCGAGGTTCGTCTTCTTCCCTTTCTTACTAATCTAAACGCTGATATGCACGCCTTTTTTTAATCTAATTTTTTGTTTTTCCAATCAAACAGAAAATGTGTTTTCGTTTTGGGGAAAAATTAAACGCCAACTTTTAGTTTTTTATTTTAATTTTTAGTACGATGTTCCTCAGTTTCTAAATTACAAGTTTATGGTTAGAATTACTAATCTTAATACTAAATATGAACCACATATTAATATAACTACCTTACTGGAAAAAAGGATTTTAAAAGATTTAAAAAATGAAAAAAAAAAAAAAAGTTTAAGCGGTTTGGCACTATTAAAAAAAGAGCGACCTGCTCGCAAGCGGTGGGAACGGCCAAGCGTCACGGCTCCGGCTCCAGGCGTTATTTGTCCTTGTTCTGTGCCATTTTTAACAAATTTAAAAGGAAAATACTCACTCCCTATATAACAACTTCCTACTCACCACACTTAAATACTTGACCATTCACAATTTTTTTTTTTTAACTTTTCCTTTTTACATTTCTCTCTTAATTTTCAGATATAAGATATTCAATTGTTGTATGTAAGAAATTTCTCTGGGATCTCAAGTATTTCCCAATTTAAAATATTTTATCTAATTTTCTTTCTTCATAGTATAGTATTATGAGTGAACCATACTCTTACTAACTTTAGAGTATCTGTAATAAATTAAGTTGACCACTGAACTTTCATTAATTGTGAATTTATGGTGGATACCTACTGACTCTTACCAGGAAGAGTCTATGTCAATGATCTTCAACAAAATAAAAAATCTGTTTTCTCATAAAGCGGAGAAAGTTTTAGTTTTCGTGTGTTGTGTTGGGAAGAGTTCCTTAATATCGCAACATGATCCTCGGATCTAAAGGTTTCGATTTTTCTTGTTTTCTTCATGGGTTTATATTTTGAAAAAAAAAATTGGAAATAGAAACAAAAAATTTACTTTCATTTTTCTAAATTTCTGCAAGCAAAAAATAGGAACATTGCCAGAGTTAAAACTATCTATGGTTTGATAGATAAAACTTTGGTGCTTACATACAAACTACTTTTAGTTTGTTGTCCTTTAATTTGAATTATGAATTACATTTAGATGTCTTTCTTAAAAAATACTGTTATATGTAAAAATATTATTTCTAATGCTACCATTTTAAGCTACAATGTGAATTTTCTTAATATTAAAATAATTGGATTTCTATAAATATTTATCTCAATTTTTTTAAATAAAATCTATTCTCTCTCTTACATATTTGAAGTTTGAAATTTCACAGCGTTGTCATTTTATATATAATCACTTCCAATTTCTCAGTCAAACATAAATCTGTAGAATTAAATAATGTAACTTTACATTTTTCTTATTAATTTGTGAATGCGATTTCTTAGGTTGTATGCCCGTAGAAACGTTTTTGTTTATTTATTACTATTATTATTTTTTCTTCTTGTTCCTCTTTTTAATATAGAAAAACTTAATTGCTTTTTGTAAGTGTTTTGTTGTTCTCTAAAATTTAAGTTAAAAAAAATTATATGAAAATGAAAATTTCAAAACTGGTATGTTATATTAATTTTTTAATGTAATTCATTGTAATTCGAAGACATAAATATTAGCTTAATTTTAATATAGTTAATGAACTAAATAAATGTAAATTATCTATATCAAGGATACATTTGCAATGTTAAAATCATATAAAAGGCATATAGTTTTAAAAAATACGGATTCTAACTATCTATGGACTCGAAAGAAATTAAAAAACAATAAAAATTAACATATAAATTGAAATTATTAGCAGGACAGGAAATTGAACTATTTGATAATTCGTGTTGCAGGAGGAGGTGGTGGTGCTAGTTGGAGCCGTCGCAAGGGCCGGCGGAGCACCGGCGACTTTGGGAAGCTTGCTCACCATCTGCACCGCCAACGCCCTCGGCCGGACGATGATCGGCCGCCGTGTTTTTGGCGGCGCCGATCCGAAGGTCGAACGGTTCAAGTCGATGGTGGAGCAAGTAATGCTGCTGTCCGGTAAGTTCAACGCCGGCGACTTTTTTCCGTCGCTCGAGCGGCTGGATTTGCAGGGCGTGGCCGGCGAGATGAAGAAGGTCCACCGGTGGTTCGACGATTTCTTGACGGAGATTTTAGAGGAGCGGCGGATGGGCGGCGACGGCGGGCAGCACGATGACTTGCTGAGCACGCTTCTGTTCTCGCAGGATGGAGCTGATGATGAGAACGAGAAGCTTAATGACACTGAGATCAAGGCCTTGTTGTTGGTATTATTTTCTCACTATTTCTTTTTTTGTCATTTTTTCACAAATTAGAGAAAATTAAATGTTTTCTTAAGAAACAAAATATTTTTAAGAAAACAAAGGTTTTAATGACGTGGTTTCTCACACGTCACTGATTGACGAGTGGTGATCAGCACTTCCACGTTTTCCTTTCATGTTTTCAAGTCTGCTACACCTAGAAATTTTAAAATAATAAAAATAAAGCTAATAAAAATAAAGTTACATATAATTTTAAAACGGAGTCATTTTAATTTATGTTTTTAAGTTTAGAATACAAATTCTATACGAAACTAAAATCATGCCATATAAAATTATTATTACATAATAACATTTTTTATTACAGATAGTGTCGAAATTGTGATAGAAAAAAGTAAAATTAAAAATATGATTAAATGATCAAAATGATCCCTTTTTAAAAAGGTGGAGACTCAAACGAAGACGTTGAAAGTACATAAATTAAAATGAATAAAATTGAAATTACTGAAGGAATAAATGAATATATTGAAAATCAATGTACCAAAATAATATTTCAACTACTTTTTTATTATTATTTTAGAAATTAATGGAGTGGAGATCTTAGTGACCCGTAAAGAAAATTTAAAATCTTATCAGATCTTTTATGAATAATCCTCCCCTGTCGTCTGTCGATATCATCAAATAAATTATTGCATAAATTATTTAAAAAAGAAAAATCTTACTCTATGTATTGCTGTCTCCTGTCCAGTCTGAAGTGTTTTTGTGATGATGTTGTGCAGAACATGTTTACGGCTGGAACTGACACGTCAGCGAGTACAGTAGAGTGGGCCATGGCAGAGCTTATAAGGCACCCCAAAATGTTGGCCCAGGCCCAACTGGAACTGGACTCCGTCGTGGGCCGTGATCGGCTAGTTTCCGATCTGGACCTTCCACAACTGGGCTATCTCCAGGCGGTGGTGAAGGAAACATTCCGGCTCCACCCACCGACGCCGCTCTCCCTCCCCCGCATGGCCGCCGACAGCTGCCAGATCAACGGCTACCAGATCCCCAAAGGCTCCACGCTCCTCGTCGATATATGGGCCATTGGTCGTGATCCAAACGAATGGGCCGGCCCACTAGAGTTCAGGCCAGATAGGTTCCTTCCCGGCGGCGAGAAGGTCCACGTCGATGTCAGAGGAAATAACTTTGAGGCTATTCCGTTTGGGGCTGGGCGGAGGATTTGCGTGGGAATGGCCTTGGGCCTGAGGATGGTCCAGCTTCTAACTGCGACATTGGTCCACTCCTTTGATTGGGTCTTGACCAATGGGCTTTCGCCGGATAAGCTGAACATGGACGAGGCCTTTGGGCTGACTCTGCGTCGGGCCCAGCCCTTGGTTATGCATCCGCGGCCCAGACTCTCCCCGGACGTTTATCAAGGGTTGCCTTTAATTAATTAGTCCTTTTGTTCGAATCTTTCTTTATTTTCAATATTCATAAATAAAAAATAAAATAAAATAGTTTAGGCTCGATTAATAACTATTTGGTTCTTTATTTTTAATTTTTTAAAAACAGAATTGAACCCATTCAATTGTTTTTTTTTTCTTTCAAAATCTACTTTGAAATTGTATGTAAATTTCAATAACAAAGAAAAGTAATTTTAAAAAATAAATTTATGGTTTTTCAAAAAATTTAAACTTTTTTTCTTTCTAATATTTATCTCTAAACAATTTAATCTTCCCTCTAAATTTTCTTTATTTCTAAATTTCTCTCTACAAATTTTATTTTTCTTTCTCTAAAATTTAATTATTATTTATCTCTCTCTAGATTTTTCTATATATTTTTTTAAAAACCAGTTTCATTTCTCTCTATAAAAATTTAATATTTTTTCTAATTTTTTTCACTCTAAAATTTTGACATTTATAACTTTTCTTTCTCTTCGTAATCTACTCTTTCCTCTAAATTTGTTTCCAACATAATTTTTCTCTTTCTTTATAATTTTTTTAATATATCCCTCCCTCTCGACTATTTTTTTTCTCTAATTTTTTTTTCAGTTTTTGTTTTAACTTTTATTTCACTAATTTTTTTTTCTAAATCCTTTTATTTATCTCTCTAAAATTTATCTTACAAAAATTTGTTTATATCTCTCTAAACTTATATTTTCATGTCTCTGCATTAAGGGATGACAAAAATTCCCGCAAGGTCGGGTCCTAAAAATAGGAAATACATGTCCCGACCTCATTCTCGTATATTTTATAAATAATTAATCGGAACTGTTTTATAAATAATTAATATATATTTATTACACTTTTTTATACTTAAATTCTAAAAATAATTAAAAACAATTATAAGATCGATAATTTTTCTCAAGAACTCGAAGAACGTGGTAGAGACGGGAACTAAAAATTTTCACAAACACGACAAATAATGTTACGAGTGATTAACTTATAATACCAGGTTTTGGATTTCGCTGGTACCGTAGAATATGTTGGGGCTGAGTTCGTTTTAGCAATAATAATAATAAGAAGAATTGAATTACTTGTTGCTGTATTTTTAGAAGGATTTTAAAAGTATGTTATTAATTACATTATAAAAAGAAAAGTAAACATGGTCTACATTCTCCTTTTTAATTGAAGCAACATTGTACAACTTTATTTAAATTAATAAATTAAGTATAAAGATAAGAGATGTAAAAGAGAAACACAAATTTCACTCAGAACGAATATTTTTTACATTATATTTGCATTTGACTTTAATTTGAATTTTTTGTGAAAATATTTATTCTTCGTAGTCGATATCCTTTCCAATAAGGAAAAAAAAAAGGTAAAGGTAAAGTTGTTGGGAACAAGATATAAAAGAAAATAATTATATAAAAAAAATGTGTAAGGATAATGAGAATTATTTCTTTTTGAGTGTGAGGATTAAATTTTTTTTTTCTGATATAGGTGAGAATTAATTAAATTCAATTGAAGTGAATTTGTAAAATGAAAATATTAAATTGAAACCAATCTTAAGTCATACGGTAGAAAAACGGTAATTATTTGGTAAATTTGAGCGCGAATGCAAACTGACTCCATCGCACTACCGTTTACAGTCTTCACCGCCGACGGCCATTATCGCCGGCAGCAATTCACCGCCGGCGTTTTCCGTATCCCGAGCTTCGCGGTATCGGTGAAATTAAATAATGTCTATTTTGGCAGGTTCGTCATAGAGAACTCAACAGTCTGTTCACAGTCACCGGCCATGTCCTCGGTGAGTTCTTTTGGTGTTTTCTAGGCGCATTACTTTTTTTTTCTTTTCCCCATTTTCTATGTTCGGGGATGAGAAAGCCGTTGAGAAGAAACAAGAGAAATCCCTCCGCCTATCAAGAAAAGGTAAGATGTGTTGTTCGAGAAATTCTTTCACCTAGATTTGGCTCCGAATATATTATTGCAAATTGTGTTTTGTAGATTAAAATAATATTTTCAATCGCTAATTGCAATCATCGGGAAATTGAATGATTTTTCATGTTTGTGCAATTGGAGTAAGATATTTAATCGTTCTGTACTTTCAGAGAGAAAATGGGGAAAAGTTTTGGACCATTTTACCTACGGAATCTGAGTGTTTGAAGATGGTTCTGAATAGAGCCATTAGGTGAATTGAAGTTCATTTTAATCCGATTAAAGAACATTAGTCTGCAATTGTACTCGAATGGCTTTGGCAATCGCATTCTCTTTTCCCTTTTAGCTTCTGTGAGCAACAACACTGTGTGTTTGGACCCTGTATATTTTGGGGTAAAATCGTGCAACTCTTCATATGGGCTTAACGTGTTCTAACTTCTAAGACTATCTGAGTAGAGAAATTGAAGTTCTTGGTGTCTGTCACGCGCCTACTAGTTAGCAAGGGCAGAAACAGCATTGGCTAGAATACACGAAGTGGGCCACTCTCATTGATGCCATCGTTTACATTACCCTCTGAAAAGTCACTGCTACCTTTATTTTGTATAGATTATACCCCTCCACTTAAGGGTTTTTTACATTTCCACTCCCACACACACTCTCTCCCTTCCTCTCTCTCTCTCTTTCTGTGTGTGTGTGTGTGGTAGTGAGAGCCTCCTTCTGGCCACCATCTCTGAGCTTTGTAATCATGTCTAGTGTTATGGCTGTTTTGGCTATTGGGCTCCTTATTCTGGCCATGACTGGCCATTCAGGTAAGCTCCCCTGCATTTTCATGTCTCTTGTTCTCTACTTTTGTAGTGTAGAACCAAAGATATGTGCTGGTTTTTTTTATTATTTCTCCCTGTAGTTTGACTTCTCATGAATCTTTTTGCTGATTCGAACATTTTGCTTGTGAGCCATTTTTGAAGGCTGTTTAAAAATGTTCCCAATGTGCATTTGACCCTCTTTTCAGAAATGTATTCAATACATCTTCTAGTTTTGGTTCACCTTTATGCAGTTATTTCCCTTTTGTTTGAAAAGAGAGATCTTTATTTTTTCAGTTTGAAATTTGTTGTTCTTTTTGGATGAGTAAGGGGTATAATATTTCTGCGAGTTTCCAGTACTTCTAGAGTTTCTTGTAGATGTCTAGATCTCGTTGGATTTGGTTTATTTTCTTCTGTTTCCTCCACAGTACTTTGTTCCTTCTGGCTCTCTCTTGAAATGCTGGTTTCTGGAACTTGTAGGCGCAACATGGTGCATTTGCAAGGACGGAGTGAGTGATGCAGCTCTTCAGAAAACACTGGACTATGCGTGTGGAGCTGGGGCTGACTGTGTCCCTACTCATCAAAATGGGGGCTGTTTCCTTCCCAATACTGTCAAGGCACACTGTTCCTTCGCCACCAATAGCTACTTTCAGAGGAAGGGCCAAGCTCCAGGTTCCTGTGATTTCTCTGGCACAGCAACGATCACTACTACTGACCCCAGTAAGATTTAGCTGTCTACCTCCACATGTTTTTCTCTAGTTCCCTCCACTGTAAGAGAAGATTTAGTTAGTTGAGATCTGAATAATTTCGAGAGAGGAAAAATGGAAAAAAACCCTTCTCGGACTTAACTAGGATTCTAGTTATAGGCCAGAAATTCTAACCTTTTTGGCAATCTATCTGAGGTATCGAATCAAAGCTCCTTACCCATCTATTTCAGCTACCAAATTAAATATATATATATATGTCTTGGTTCAACTACCTGAAGCTTAAATGTTACTGTAGCATAAGCATGATGTGGTAATCTTCAGTAACGAGTGAATGAAATCTGATTTCCATTGTTATTTCTTGGTTTTTTTTTCCTTCTTTTCAGGTGTTGCAGGTTGCGCTTATCCTTCCAGCGCTAGGTATGGTTCTGTATCTACCTTCACTATGTTTTTTTGAAACAAATAGAAAGGTATGAATAGTAAAATTTATTCCCATTTCTGTTTATGGCAATCGCTTTATTAGAATAAAGTTTTCTCAATTCTCAGATTCATTCCAAATCCAAGAATGAATTCTGAATCTGGAGGACAATGACATTCCCTCCAGAGTCAGTGAGATTGAAAATCTCATTCTTACGTTCTCATTTCGTGAACTCCATCTCTTTGAAATGAAATAAAATTATGGTTAGTTTTATTCTTCCTCTTGTATCGACTACAATCTCGTACATTAGTAAAAGGTTTACGATATTTTACTTCATTTGATGTTTTATTTTCATTTGAACAAACACTGAGCCTTTTTACTTGAATAGGAGCAGAGCGTCTTGTTAATTAAAAACTCAAAACACAATTTCCATGATGGCCACCTACCTTAGGAATTAGCAATTCCTATGTGTTTCCTGGCACCAAATGTTGTGGGATCAGGCGGTTGCCGCGTGAGATTAGTCGAGGTGTGCGTAAGCTGGTCCGGACACTCACAGATATCAAAAAAATAAAAAAAAAAATTTAAAAATTAGAAACTCAACAACAAAAATCAAAGTTAACTCTCGATAATCATAGATACTGTAGGAAAAGAGACTTTTGCCATTAGATTCGCCATCATCCCATTGTGGTGTAATAATTGATACTCTTTTTGTCAATTGACTATTTTGTAATTTCATGACCATTTTTCTGGCTTCTTCGCTTACATTACCGTTTTTCAAACTTTCACTTTCACCCAAGAGGTTATAATTGTGACTCCCATGGTTATCTTTTAACACATAATTACCCCTTATCAGTAAGTAGACAAATTTTGTTAAAAAAAATTATGCCGGGCTGAAAATGGAGCCTTTCTTTGGTAATTTGCATCTGATTTATCATTTATGTTGCGTCATTGAGATGGGAAATTATCGAGATTTGAGCCAACATTTTAATGCCTCGAAAGGGAAGCCCAGACTGACCATAATTTTTGGAGAAAAGGATGAAGGTTGCTGAAGTAGTTTGTTTTCTCGAGGAAGAACTGTTGTCTTTTCTCTTGGAGCTAATTTGAAATGTTCTTGTCAAAAACTGGTTATTGTGTGAGGTTATTTTTACAGGTAGAAAGAATGAGATGAATCTTTAGATCCCTCATTGCTTATGCATGATCAACAAATGATGACAACTTTTCTTCTCTTCATAAAGAGGTAGAAAATGAAAAGCTAGTTTATCCAAAACAAGGCCTTAACTTTATTAGTGAATCCAAACCCTTTTTCTAATGAGTTTTCTGTTTTCATAAAGTGGGATTCATTTCATTTTGGTAAATCTGTTGTTGCAGCCCTGTAAGCAGTGGCACCATTCCAGTAGGAGGAACTCCAACCACCACCAACCCAGGATTGACTCCCACAACCAACACTCCCATGGGTGGTTCGGCAACGCCCACCGGTGTCCTAGGCGGGAACGGGAACGGGTTCGGTGGCGGCAGCAACAGCCTAGGGCCATCGGGGGTCGGCGGGATGAGCACCGACTACAGCGACAGTGGATCAAGGCTCCAACTCACCCTCATTGGCAATGTAGCTATTTTTTTCTTCACTCTCTTGTGTGTTGGGCGTATGTTTTGATGGAGCTGTGGTGGCTTTAGTTGATAATGGGTGAGGTTGGTAAAGGGTCAGATTGGATTCGAAAATGTAGGGTGGCTCGCATGTGATGTTCCTGTTCTTGCTGTACTCGTTTTGCTCTTAGACAGCTTTGCTTTGTTTGTTTGTTCTTTCCCCACCCCTCCACACTCTTTCCCACTTGGTAAGAAAAGAAAAAAAGTTGGGCTTCTCATCCTTTTTGGATGGATTTTCTTGCTCCAGTGGGACCCACAGAATACTCTCTCTTTCTTTCTCTGTGTATGTTTTTTAATATTGCATTTAGGTGCGGGAATTTAAACCTATGATCATTTAGAAAACGGTTGGGATGCAGATTTGATATAAGTCTCAAAATGTTGAATTTGAGAATTCAAATGGAACGTGGTCTAGGAGGCTTGAGTTTACGAAAATTGTGGGAATGAGTGTGTCTGGACTCTGGAGAGACGAGTAGGTTTGGAGTACGTGATAAGTTTGTCCAACAAACTCTCACGAGCAAATCTATACTCTTCTGCAAGCACTCTTACTTAAGTATGCTGCGTTTTGTTCGATCTAAGATGGTCATGTTTATTGAGTTTTCCCCTGCAAAATTGAATGATTTGATGTATGATTATTTAAGTATTATAATTACAAGTCGTGAGGAATCGTTTTCAAGATATATTGTTTTTAATTTTTAGAACAATAATTTAGTAAATTTGTGTTTGGAGTTAGACAATTTTTATATGTTTGTATTTGAAAAAAAAAATGAAGCATATATTCTTTTCTATCATTTAACGCCAGATAGGCAAATACACATGTCAGGTCCATCAATATTCTTTTTTTTTTAATATAAATAAGACAAATAAAAAAGATAAATAGATGGTCACGTGACGCCCATCTCTCTCTCTCTCTCTCTCTCTCTCTCTCTCTCTCTCTCTGCAACTGTTTTTGGGATTTATTCGTCATTTTGTTTCTCTTATCCTAATTTCTTGAATTTCATGTTAACATCAAATTTCAAAGCAAATTCAATATTATTTTAATCAAAAATCAAATTCAGTGATCTGATGCCAACGTGAGCTAACCTCTAACGCTAATTGACATCTATATATGTCTAATAAGTTGAGTTCGGATCTCCACTCCAATTTATTGTATTAAAACAAATTATGATATATGGAGTGATGATGGTTCATTTTGGTGTCTATACTTTCAAAACTTTATTTTGGTCTTTATATTTTTAACTTTTGTTTGAAACGTTTTTTTTTTTTCAATTTTGTCCGGCAAATTTTATTTTTATCCCATTTATTTCAATCAAATTTTAGCCTGACACTTCACTCGTATTTTTTTTTCAAATGTAGAACATTTCGTGTTGAAAATTTAGGGACCATGATGATCACTTTTTATAAATAGAATGATCAAAACGGAAGTTTTGAAAGTAGATGGACTCAAGTGAACAAAATTTAAAAGTACATAGATAAAAATATACCTTTTGGAAAACTATAATAGTTGGGATAACAACACAGCTAAAAATGCAGCTAATTTCGTAAAAATGTCTAAAAATTATAATATTTACAGATTTGTCAAAATAGAGGCTCCTTTGTGATGGGTTCCACAGGAAAATTACCAAACTACCCATATTCATATATTTTTAATAAATGAATAAAATCTCAAATCTTAGGTCGACCAACGGGAGATAATTTATCTTTTTAATAAAAAAAACAAAACCTTAAACTCTAAAAAAGTAATATATGCTAGAAAATAAAAAAAGTGTGAAAAATTAAGCCAGAATAAGTGCATTTATTAGTTACTATATTTGTTTGATTATTTATTAAAAGACTTATCATTTATTTATTAAGGTGAATATTTTTATTACCATCAATAATAATACGTTTGAAAATATAATAATAAATGTAATAAAACGATATTTAATGAGGGTAATTTGAAAATAATTATTTAAATCTTGAAAATCTAAATTTATAAATATTAAAAGAATAGATATTTTTATATCATGTGTACTATAAGACACTAAAGATAATTTATGTGATTGTAACTAAGTACCGTTTAAGCTAAAGTGAGTATAGTTCATCGATCGAATGTTGTGCTATGGAAAAAAACTAAGTGCCGTTTAAATGTGATGTTCTCGGGAGAAGATAAAGTGAAGAGACACTCGGCCCATTTGTAATGGGCCGGTTTATAGTGCACCTGAGTATCATGTAAAGTTCAATCACAGGCTCACGGCGAGGCAAGAAACGATCTTTTTTGGGGCCCTTCTTTTGTTTTTCCATTTATTTTATTTTATCTTTTGTCTTTTATGTATTACTTTAGTTCCCTCTAAACAAAATGCTAATTCCATTAATACGAAGAATAACACCATATCAATAATATTAACTCCTATAATAAAATTGTCAGGATTGATGAATTGGTTAAAATATAGTTAAAGTGAGTATAGTTTGGTGGTAATTAACATTTATCTCCGATTAAGAGGTTGTGAGTTCGATCCCTCACTCCCACATGTTGTACTACAAAAAATGGTTAAAATATTTCACGTGAGTAGAACTATATTTCATTTTGTGTTCATGTTGATTTTATTTTGTGAATATGGTTCAATTTATAAAAAATACTGTAGCATATCTTTAACCAACAACATATAATACTCAAAATAATCGGTGATCAAACATCTAGGTTGATGACATTTTGTAACACTTTTATGAATATTTTTTTTATTAAGTTCAACTAAAGAGTGTGAGATTCCAATTGAGCTATATGTTTATTTCAGATTTTAATAACCAATTGATTGCATGAGTTTTAGAGATATGCTGACTAAGATGCCTTCATGATTTATAAATTAGATATGTTCGAGTTGGCTATTCATTTCTCACTAATTTTGTCAGAGGTGGAATTAGATACTACCATGTTGTTAATTTTGTTTAGAAACATGTCTATGCCTTAGTTTAGACAACTCGATGACAAGATGAGGCAGACAAATACTTTGCAAAGGCTAATTTTGACACAAGCTAACTAACTTGAAAACACATGTGCAACCTACTACATAATGTCGAAAGGACAAAACAATATTTTCAAAAACTACAGTATAATATACTAGGTCAAGGTACACAATTTATGGGTTTTTTTTAATATTGTTGTAAATAAAATTGTATATTTTAAAATAAATTTTATTTACAAAGTATTAAAAAAAAAACCCCACAATTTATACTCAATCTAACTACATTAAGTTCAATCTCAATTAACTTAAGCTCAAAATATAAGTAGTTGAATATCATAGTAATACATAAATTGAACATCTACTTCAGAGAAGTAGTCGAAACTTGACCTCGTATATAACCCTATATCAATTATCAAAAAGCTTAACAGTGTAAAAACAGAAAAAAAAGAAAAAAAAGAAATGAGGTTATGGGGATTGGAAAAGAAAACGATTGGAGAATGGGAAGTCCATGGGGAAATTTTCATCGAGGCCCAAATACCAAGAAAAGGCAATGAAATGATTGGAGGAGAAGGTTCTGATCGAAACTGGGAAGACTAGACTGTGGCGGTGGACTTAGTTCACCAGCGAGCCCGGGCTGTAGCCGTTTCGTGTTCCCGGCGGACGATTCAAGCGGCTGCACTCCGACAAGGGCACCGGCCGACTGCAGATTTGCGTTTCGAAAAGTTTGGTTAGATATTTGGAACCATGGACGTTCATGACTCCGGAACTAGGGAATTCGATGGCGACAATGGCGATTTCCGGAGGGTAGGGGTTCTGTACGACGAGAGGATGTGCAAGCATCACACACCTGACGGAATTTACCATCCCGAGAATCCTAACCGAATTAGGGCCATTTGGAACAAGCTTCAGAGCGCTGGCATTCATAAGAGGCATGATCATTTTTGCTTTTTTCATTGTATTAATGTTTCCTCGAATGCATGTATAGTGAAAGGAAGCGTGTTTATTTATTTACGTGATGATTAAAACTTTCGTGGAATCGATTAGTCTCTTTCTTGTTTTATGGTGCAGATTTTTTCCCCCTCTCCCAGTCTTGCTTGAAAATATCCAGAATTTGTTGTTTGAGATAGTTCAGTTGAGTATCTCGGGTAAATAGTTAAGCTAGCTTTTCCATTTTTCAGGTGTGTGGTATTGAATGGGAAAGAGGCAGAAGATAAGCACATTTTGGCAGTTCACTCCAAAAAGCACGTTGATTTGATTAGGAATATAAGTTCCAAAGAGTTTGATTCACGAAGAGATAGGATTGCCTCAAAATTGAATTCCATATACTTCAACAAAGGGTCATCTGAATCTGCTTATCTTGCTGCTGGCTCTGTCATAGATGTAATATACGCCGGAATTCTTTTTAGTTGAAACTTTGGCAGGGCATATTTTGCCCGTCATGAATGCTAAGTATCTGAAGTGTGTAGATTTGGTATAATAGAGAAAAGTTGCCTGAATTCTGTTATTTTTAATATAAATTCTAACTATCGTTATTTTGTTAAGGTTGCTGAAAGAGTAGCTAAAGGAGATTTAAATTCTGCGATCGCCATCGTGAGGCCTCCAGGTCATCATGCTGAACATGATGAAGCAATGGGGTTTTGTTTATACAACAATGTAGCTGTTGCTGCAAGCTTTATTTTGAATGAAAGAGTAGGACCACTTTCCAACTATTCCTTGAGCAAATATTTATGGATAATCTTATGATCCTCTACTCTATTGAATGAAGTTTCTCAGTTTTGACTTCATTTGGTCATTAATTTTCATGTTACAGCCAGATTTGGGAATTAAGAAAATTTTAATTGTTGATTGGGATGTTCATCATGGCAATGCAACGCAAAAGATGTTTTGGAAAGATTCCCGTGTTTTGTTCTTCTCTGTTCACCGGTAGGTGGGTAAGAATGTTGGTGTGTTCTTAAATATTCTTTTTATTGACTCAGTAGTCTTGTATTTTCCATTTGTTTTGGCATCCTGAAATCGGCATTACATTCTTGGATTATATATTTCCCACCGAGAATATTACCCTTAACGTAATTGGTAAGATGTGTATGGCATGCATGCACAGTGCTCTCTCTCCGGCTCTCTTTTTTCAAATATTAATTTTTATTTTTATAAGAAACTACTTTCGTTAACTATGAAAGAATACAAAAAGAGAGGATATGGCACCTTCCATAAAAATGCCCCGGATCTTACAAGTCCACTGGCCTAATAACTAAAACAGGGTAGTTACAAGAAGTTCTCTTTCGAAGCTAGCACATTCACCATTTACCAAACGAGATCATTATCAACAAACACATCTTCAAAAGTTCTATTTCATTCTACCCAAAGTTCCCAAAGAAGAGTTTTAACTAGAGTGTTGTTCCACAAAACTTTCTTCTTCCCTTGGAAAGGTAATCCACGAAAAGCTTGATCAAGAGTTTCTTTGGTCGTTCTATGAAAGCAGCATTGATTGCCAAGTTTTTATAGCTGGGATGCCACCAATTGAGGGCAAAAGTCACAGTTTGAAAGAATATGATTCCCCCCCCCAAAAAAAAAATCCACCGGCTAGGAGATTTGGATATTGGGATGACTTTTCTGTAATTCATTTGAAATAATTCAACCCAGCAAAGAAACCATTTGAAGTAGTTCCTAATATTAGGAAGTTCTGATTTCCATATTTGTTTGTGCAGCTTGGTAGTTGAGTTATGATCACTGTCATCAGTAACGTGCCAACATTTGTATTTTTCTCTGAACACAGGCATGAATTTGGAAGTTTTTATCCGGCCACAGATGATGGTTTTTATACCATGGTTGGAGAAGGATCTGGAGCAGGATATAATATAAATGTTCCATGGGAGAATGCACGATGTGGGGATGCCGACTATCTTGCAGTTTGGGATTGTATTTTGCTTCCTATTGCTAAGGAATATAATCCCGATATGATCATAGTCTCTGCTGGATTCGATGCAGGTCTCATGCTACTAACTTGAGATATTAAATTCCTCCTCCTCCCTTCACTTATGTTTCATGGTTTTCCAAAGCCCTCTAAGGTGGTTTGTGGTTGAAAGAGGCATTAGATTGGTATCGATTCCCTGTCTCTTTAATCTTTCCTTTCAAAAAGAACCGTTTGTTAATTTGGTCTTATTCTCTAACGATGGCTCTCAATTTTCTCATCCAATCAACTTTTTAAAAGTTCTCTAGATGAAGGAATCTTGCATTCATGTCTGGAAGACTATTAGATTTGTATTGATTCTCTTCTTAATTTCTTTCTGGAAGGCCTCCTTTTCTCATTAAGATTGGAGACCTTTTGTAAAAATCCCCTTCCTAGGCTGAGGGACTTCTCATTCCTAAGGCCTTTAGATTGTTCTATTGTTTTGTTGGATCTTATTCACCTTCTTCATTCCTTGTAAACAAAAAGGTGCTTCTTAATTTGGTTTTATTATCTAATCATGGCTCTCCTCTGGATTTATATCTTCATTTTTGGTTTTTACGAAAAATTATCTTTTCCAAACTTTAGAGGCTCTTGTACGTGGACTCTTAAGCCTTTGAACCTGACACCTCTTCTTGCTCATTTGTTGACCCATCCGATCTCTCCTTTTCTTTGAAATTCTTTGGAAGGCTAAAATTCTGAAGAAGAGTAGGTTTTTGGTTGATTGGTTTAGGGAAGAACAATAATATGGACTTTGTCCAACGTCTATAGTTTCCGGTCTTGGTTTTTCATAAAAAATGAAAAGGAAAAAAAAGAGAGAAAAAAGTTTTTGGGGTCTCAATGGTGCTTGGGCACTCGAAGACTTGGATCATCTATTTTGGTGGTGTCGCGCTATGAAAATTTGGGACATATTTCTTGAAACATTCTCTACCAGAGATTTTTGGGTCACGATGGAGTGAGGTTTTTTACTAATTGAGTGAAAAGAAGTAATAGAAAAAAGTGGATGGCATTTTTGAAATTATCAAAAAATTTGAAAGGTGAAAACTTTAAAATATGGTTTTCTACCCTTCTCCATTTTAATATTTCAGTTATAGTAATATCTTTGATCGGAAAGCATTTAGATGTATGAATAACTATTTCATGCTCGGAACAGCTGTTGGTGATCCTCTGGGTGGTTGCTGTGTCACACCATATGGATACTCAATTATGTTGAAAAAGGCAAGTGTTCAATCCATTCTATTTTGGATTTGCTTTCACAACAGTTTCTTGTTTACTGGATATAGTTTCGTAGCGTGTCTCATATATTTGAGGCTTAAATTACAATTTCTGTAGTGCTGCATATGTTTGTTCGCTCAAATACCTTCCTGGGATGTGTTCATTAGGCAGTTATCCAGTATGTAATTTTACCATGCCCCCATACATCTGATCAAGACTTAGAACTGGTATTTGAATTCTTATTTATAAGCATAGTTACTTAATATCCCTTCTCAGGCAGTTGATTTATGCTAAACAGAACAGAAAGAAATAATCATAATGGTGAATCTGAAGTTCAATGGTTATTTTGTAAAATATTAAAGAATTGATTTGGATGGGAGCTCTAGAGATGATGTTTTTTTTTTATTTATTTTTTTTAACAAGATACAAATTTTTCATCGATTAATGAAAATGAACAAAAATTGTTTAAACATACAAACTCGTAAAAGAGTGAAAGAAAAGCAAGGTTCTGCATTGTGGTCAGGTCACCATATCCAACCCAACTTAGATTAAACTCCTCTAGAAGAAAGGACCAAACTCCTCTATAGATGATGTTGTTTAAAATATACATTTGAACTCCAGGATAAAATCACTTTCCAGGGTTCTATATTGTGGTCACTGTATCCAGCGTATGGTCTAGACTATTATTCATTTCTCCTATTTAATTTTCCTGATATTTCTAGCAATGAAGCTTATAAGTCTCCTTTGCTTATCTATTTCGTTGTTTAAATAATGAATGAAGATTTTAGGATAAGCTCAGCATCTACAGAAAAAGGAAAAAATATCTCTCGCTTGTAATGTGTCTTCTTGATTATAGTCATGTCTGTTATCTTTGCTGGCCATCATCTTGCAATGCCTTATAAAATTGAGGTAATGGTAATGCTTTCATGTTTTGTATAAAATAGATTAGCAAAGTTTTGATGGTACCATTATCACCCGTGTCTTTCTCAGTTGATGAATCTTGCCCAAGGAAAGATTGTATTGGCACTGGAAGGAGGATATAACCTTGATTCCATCGCAAGTTCGATGCTTGCATGTGCGGAAGTTTTGCTCAATGGAAGAACTATGAATAAATCTTCAGAGACTTATCCATTTGAGTCAACATGGCGAGTGATCCAAGCAGTGAGCTCACACTGATTTTTTCCACCCTTCCATTTTTCTCTCTTACCTTGGGTTGGTTAGAGCTATTTTTGTCAGTCAACTCCTTTTTCCTGCTTTGGTTACGTGAGAGTACTAATGGCAATGGGATATATTGAGAATATTATTAGAATCAATGCTTTGGTTATTATTCAATGTTTCTGTTTCACAAGAGATTTTAGCTATAGACATCTTGTTCTATAAAAACCTTGTGATCCCTGGCAGGTTCGAAAAGAATTGAGTCCTTTTTGGCCAATGCTTTCGGATGAATTACCAGATGATTTGATCAGTAAAAAAGCGCCACTCCCGGTAATGCCATATTTTCTAACCTTTCACGATTGTCTTATAAACATTATGTGAATCTCTACTGAATCTGATTGGATTTGTGTTATTTAACAATATATATTAAATAATTGTCTGAATTTTGGAGTGACACACAATTATATTTATAGTATAATGTGCCAATGCTCTCAAAATAACTCTCTACATGAATCATCTCAACTAATAAATGATCCTTTAACTTAATGTAAAGTAGAGAGACTGCTCTTACTGACTTTTGTTCAAAAAACTGTTTGAGTTAACTTGTTTCATGTTGGTACTTGCAAACAAGAATATTGAAGGAAAAATGAGGACCAAAAAGATATGTACATGGTAATATGGGAGAAAAGTTGGACGCCAATAAGGGGCTTGTCGAACACCTTCCAACTAGATCTAAGTTCGTTCAGATTGAAGGGTGGGTGGAAGCATTTACACCAACCAAGAGCTAAGACTATAAATCTATCAAAAAAAATTGTCGAACACCCAATGATGTCCAAGTCTGATTAGGACTTCTGTTGGCAAAGTTCAATAATAAGTAGAATTGTGTACTTGGTAAAGATTAGCCACGTCCATTTAATTAAAGGGAATGATGATGACTTCTGCCGATTGTACCGAGCTGTCAAGAACAAGACCCTTGGTGCCTAGGAATATGCTTCAAACTTTGACACTTACTGAGGGTGAGATTTGAAAAGATTTGGAGGTTGATCTTCCTTCTTGCTTGTTTGAATATCAAATCGAGTGTGGAGCTCACACTTTATGGAGAGCCTATTGCATCCTTCTCTTGGGCAAAAGGGAACGTCACCCAGAGGACGGACTCATGCCCTATTAAGCTTCTTGGGCTCATATTTGTGGACCTACTGATCCTACCCTACGAGGGTTTGGTGTACTTATCTTTTAAAGATGAGCACTTGTCTTGTGAGACCCAATGCCCAACCTTATGGCTGCCATGCTCTTTTGAGATGGTCACTTGCCCAGTTGAGACTCTGTGGATGAATGCTTATCTCATCAAATCTGGTATGTTCATCCTACCATATCTTCTAGGACGAGCACTTAAACTATTGAGCCTTTTTGTGCTCATCCTGTCATGCTGTTTCGAGGATGATTACCTATCATGTTGGACTTAGAATGCTTATCTGATATTGTTAAGTTAGGTAGGTCAGAAAATGGAACTCTTGATTGGTTCGCATGATATTACTGTTGGGTGGCACCCAAGTGTGTAACTCTTCAGTTTCACCCATAATAAGGACATTGTACAGTAATTTTATTTTTCCTCCGGTCTTCACATATAGAATTTGAATTATTAGAGTAAGTTGCATAATTATCTTCCTTTATTAAATTGCACACATTGACTATAGCCAGCACTTCGAACTCAAAAAAAGATGAAAAGAAAGAAAGCAACTGCCAGCACTTATTTACTACATGTTGAAAGTCCAGTAACGTGATAGGGATGAAATGGATCAATATGCATGGAGATGAAACTAATCTATTTGTGATATATTTCAAATTGTTTGGGTATCTTGTCTATTGCTCTCTCTCTCTCTCTATATATATATATTTGATGAAGGGGTCCGTTTTGTCAGCGTTCTACAGCACAAGATAATCCTGCTAAATTTGTTCTTCAAATTAACAAGCAGATTTTGATTTCAAGCTCGGATTCGGAGATCGAGGATGATGAAGCTTCTAATGCTGGATTAGAAACACTTGAGGAAGTTCTTCGGGGTATGACACTTTCACAATCGGAAGTGAAGGAAGATAGTCAAGGTAAAGAGCACTAAGATTAGCTTTCTGAGTTTATATTTTGTTGGTCGCCTTGCGAAACTCTTACATTTTGAGTTTTCGCCGTTCACTTCTCCATTCCAAAGTTGCGTCGCGCAATCAAGGTACAATTTGTTTTCTTTCTCGTCTTTGACCTTTCTCATGGCCAGGGCAAATAGAGGAAAGGGTACCTTTACTTCGGGCAGGGCAGAAGGGACCTTCATCCAATCAACCCTTTCCCTTGCTGATCTCAGTCAACTCTATAGTGCCTATCGAATCCTCGGCAGTATGAAGATGTGATTGCCAAATGAGAATGAATGAATTGACCAAGCCCTCGGGATGTGTCGGGCTTTACTATCAAATGTTCGAGAATGGTGTTGTCTTCTCCTCCATACCTACCCACAGCAATACCTGGCCGCTACCCAACTGGCTCTCGCTCAACTTGTCCCGTCGGGTGGTGGGTCTTGTTTGGAATGGGAGTTATGTGGCAATAACATGGCGCCGATCAGAGAATGAATATTGATGATGCCGAGATCTAGTCAAGTTGAGCTGGCGAAGCTCGAAGGCGGCAATAGGCAAATTCACTAGGAGATTTACTTGCAAAGCCAATCTCAAGACAGTGCGGTGCTCAACCTAACACTCTCCGATGCCTAAGTCAGTATCCGGATTAGAGTAATTGGAGAGCAACATTATTGTGTGCTAGAAATTAGTGTTACCTTGTGGAAGAGTTTTCGTTCTCCATTTATGGATGGAAGATACTCGATGGTGTTAGGGCTAATAATCGATCGGTTGGGGTCAGTTTTTGGCCGACCCCGACGCCAAAATCGACCACGTCGGTTTCCCTCCGTAGCTTGGCGCCGACTGATCGGTTCGGTTGGTCGGTTTGTCAGTTTAACCGACATTTAAAAAAAAAAATTATTCAATTTCCTTTTTTCCCCCTATTTTTAATTATTCAGTGCGGCAGTAGGGAGGGAGTGAGAGTGAGAGTGAGAGTGAGAGTGCGAGAGTGAGAGAGCACGAGGGGGTTGAAGGGCAACGGCGAGGAGAACAGGCCAACGGGGGGCGGTTGGGCGACGACGAGGAAGAGGGAGAATAGAGGGCAGTGGGCGGCATGATGACAACAGAGAATAGAGGAGGCCGGAGGGTGGTGGTGCGGCGGCAAAGAGGGACAGAGAGTGAGACGTGAGACGTGAGAGTGTGAGAGAGCACGGGGGGGGGGGGGGGTGCTGAGGGACCGCAGCGGCAGAAGAGTGAGAGGGTGAGAGAAGAGAACAACCCTAGCCCTAGGTTTAATTGTTGTTTTTTTTAATAACTAAATATATATATAAAACGTATTAATATTATATTGTCGGTCGGTCGGTCAGTATTGCCTGGGCCAAGGCCGTCGACCGATTGACCGAGTCGGTTCTGAATTTCCAAAACCGACCGACCGACCTTTTTTCGGTTGATTTCAGTCGGTCGGCTCAGTTTTTCGGATTGGCACGCTCACCCCTAGATGGTGTATCTTTCCATATCTGGGTCATACCATCAGCCAGCGTGGTATTAGAATGTCTGGAAGATTGTCGACCGGTGAAATCATTTTTTACTGTGGTTCGACTTTTGTTTTTGGGATCCTATGCTTGAGGTTCTGACATGGGCTTATTATACCCCTGGTCCGGCTGTGCTGATTTCTATCCCTTGGGCTCTAGATGTAATTGAGCAAGGCCCATGACCTACGTGGCCTCTTGGGGTGTGACCACGTGGATGGTGGGTTTTTATCCATAACAAGTTCCACCCACCTTCATCACATCTTTGGTCTAAATGTGATTTCGTAGTATCCGAGATGAACACCTTGAGAAAGGAGATGCCTTTCGGACTTGGATTTAGGTCCTGAGGTGGGCCCCTTGACTTACACTTGTCCGAGATGAACATCTTGAGAAAGGAGTTGCCCTTCAGATATAGGATTTTGGTCATGGGGTGAGCCCCTAGACTTAGGCTTGTTCCAGATGAACACCTTGAGAAGGGAGTTGTCTTTCGGCCCCAGGTTTTCCATTGAAGGTGGACCCCCAGACTTAGGCATTTTTCCCGCAGTTTGTCATGCGTCATATTGTGATCGGACGCCACTGATGACTTTTCGACTGAAAATTGTGACGCTTCATGTGGCTCGAGGCGTGTGTGATGGGATGGACCACGTCACCTCATCTTCCTGTGCAGTGTCAGATGACATGTCTCTCTGTCTCAACCGCCTTATTTTTACTACCGTTGGATAGGGTTGTTCTTGGACAGTCGAGAATGATCTTGCCCCCTTATTTTAGGGTGGCGGGACTCGGATCTTTTTTTCCCAATTCCTCTTCGTTTTTCCACATTCTTTCATGATGGCAACTACCAACAAAGATGTTGTCGTTGTCCAGTCTGCTGATATGGGTAGCTGACGATCACACAGTAGCCTCCTTCTTGTGCGTTTAACCTGCAAGACCGAACTCAACACTAGCGTAGTGCTCTGCCAAATGCACTTCGAAGCTTTAGTCAAAACTCAATTTGAAAGAGTTGAGATAGGAAAGAAAATAGCATGGTGCCAGATATTGCGTACCTTTGAGAAGGGTTGGACTCATTTTATAGGAAAGCGATTTGGGAGAACGTGCTATGGAAAATTTGGGTCGTACTGTCGGGTTAAGAGTTCTTAGCCGACTCTCAGAATACTCTAACACGTGAGATCGTACTCCTGCCAAATGTCAGCGGATATTTTATTTTTATTATTTTATTATTTTATTTTTGTCTTTCAGATTTAGTACTCCTCAAAGAAAGCTCTGGTTCTTATGATGGTTTTCATAACAAAACAGATCAAGTGCTTAATGCAACTTACCCTTGGAGATCGGAGCTCTCAAAAACTGATGTCTGGTATGCTGCATTTGGATCAAATTTGTGGGAGCCAAGATTCCTTTGTTATATCAAAGGAGGACAGGTTCTACTTCATCTACTTCTACAATATTTTTCTTTCGACGATCTTGGATGCTTAAATCTATAATTGTAAAATCATGTTATTACCCATAAATGTCAGTTATAGGAGCATCACATACTTGTGGAACACTCTACATGTTGAGAATGTGTATTTGGTTCTTTATGATTTGTAGTGTCACTTCTTATTTTCCCTCATTTAAAAGCTTCACATACTCGTGGAACACTGTCTACATTTTGAGAATGCGTATTTGGTTCTTTCTGATTTGGAGTGTCACTTCTTATTTTTCCTCATGTAAACTCACACCTCTTCTAACATTTGAAGAGAAACTTTTAGGTGGAGGGTATGAAAAAGCTGTGTACAGGTTCCATGGATAAGACTCCACCAAAGGAGACTCTGTGGAAAACTTTTACTCACCGTCTATTTTTCGGTCATGAGTATAGTAATACTTGGGGCCAAGGAGGAGTTGCTTTTCTTCATCCTGAAAGCAACAGCGAGGAGAAATCTTATTTGTGCTTGTATAGAATTACGTGAGTTTATTACTTTATCTCTTTTCTTCTAATCTGGGAAGTCTCACGTTTCTCCCAATACTCCTAATCATGTTTTCTAGCACAAAATCTTAATTTTCCGCTCTCGATTTTCTCTCACAGGCTGGAGCAATTTAACGATGTTTTGCATCAGGAAAACAGAGGCAGTGGTTTCCTTTCTAATAACCCTTTATTTGATCTGGCTAATTTGAACACAGTCACAAGCAAACACCTCAACTCTATTGAAATTCCAGCTGGGGTATGTTGTCAACTTTACAACCTCCTTTTTATTATCATTATTATTATTATTTAATTTTTATATCCATTTTTCCGGGCCAATTTGCGTGTACTTCAACTAATAATAGGACAACTGCCTAACTTTACTACACTAGATTGCCAAGGAAACTCATGGCCACCATGATTTGAACCCATTTCCTCCAAGTCCTTTACTATTTATATTAATCCTTATTGACCACTAAGCCAACTCATGATGGCTATGTCCCACCTCCCTCCCTCTTATAAGTCCAATTCACATGTTTGAAAGGCAATTCTAATTATTTTCTTCCCAATCATTTCTTAAACAATGCTTGATCTACTTTGCAGCGAGGCTGGTATCACAACCTACTATATTTTGGGAAGGAACGCGATATTCCGATAGTAACGATGACGTATGCCTCAAATCTCGTTTTCTCTCTAACTACTCATGCTGCAAGAACACTCGAGTAGCTAGTAATATTTACTTCCTTTTAATCTCAGGTGCTCACATTTGGATGTGGAAGACTTCAAATCCGGGAAGGTTCCCCTCTGTGCACCACCAAAAGAGTACGTCGATACTCTTGTTAAAGGACTCGTAGAAGGGCCACTTTCAAAAGAGGAAGCTTTGATATATGTTCAGAATGCTTCAACTAAGCCACTGTAAGCGCAAGCCTTGTCATTTGCAACCTTTCTATTTTGTATTTATGAAATTATAGTGGTTGTGTAGGTCTGATTCTAGGACTGGAGAGACATTTAGTTGAAACTTACTGCGCCATCCAGCAGTTTGGTATTTTATATATGTTGAACCGACTGTCATATAACATATTCTTGATTCAGCAGTTTGTTGTTTTTATTTCGTGGTAATTCTTCTTCATCCCCTTAAAGGGCTGTTTGGGATAAGGGTGGGTTTTGTGGTGGGTGCGAGGAATAATTGAACTTTTAGAGGGGTGGAGAGTAATAGGAGGAGGTTAGGGATCTCGTTCGATATCGTATTTCTCTTTGGACTTTTTTGTCTATTTTTTTTAATTATTCATTAGATCAAATCTTACTTGATTGAAGTTTGTTATTTTAGTTTGGTGGACTATTTTTGTGCGTTTTTCTTTCATTTGTAAAGCTTAATTTTTCGAATAACTACATTGATAGCCTTTATAGTTTATATATAATCCAATTACACAACTGTCTACTATTAGCTTTATTTTCAAAATTCTCCATTTTCAGGCTAACAGGTATATAAAGTTTACAATCAAACCCCTAATAAATGACAACCCCTCTTTTAACAGATTTTGAAAATAAAATATTTTTATATGGAAAAGAAATTGCTTTACTTTCCAAAACCGAAACAGCCTTCTATATCCCACTATTTATTTTCATATATTTCATTTTTAAATTTTGCCTGTATATTGAATTGTTTGAACTCGATATATATATATAATAAATTTGTAAGAATCATAATCCACATATATTTCCTCCGGCAGATGCTATCTTCTCCAAAAATGGAAGGGATCCTCTCCCGTTTAAATATATTGTGGTGCATTTTCCATCAAATTTATTCTTTTACCGTCAAACTCTACAATAATTTATGCTTCAATCTCATTATTGAAATTGTTACAATTTTAAGTTCAGAAAGCCGTCGCGTCGGCTGTTGTTGCTCTTGGTGGCTGTGAGTTCAGAAATAAAACAACAAACTCTCCACAATCAAAACCGAAAATACACAATTAGTTCAACATAAAGAAGATCAGTTCAAAACTGTCTTTGAAAATCCTCTTAATTCTCCTAAATGCAACATTTAGCAACTCTCTCCTGGTATTACACCCTCCTAAGGGGCCACTCAAATCGTATTCAATTTTATTCAATAAATCACAAGGTTTAAATACTTGGAAGGAATGTTGCAGTTTACAGTAAAACAATGAATGTAAAAATCATACCATTTTCCAGATAGATAACAATCTGCATAAGCTATCATCATCCTCAATTGGTGATTCAAATTCCCGCAGGATGTGGTATGGAACTTGTTCAAAATCTTGTTAAAGGTCAAAATTGATGTGGATTTGCTATAGCTTTGTCATCGATATTTTAGAGCAGCATGTCCAGTTGCTCCCAAATGCTTGTGCAGTTTATTCCTGCCATGGCACATTAAAAGGGGAGTTTTAATGGAATCATCCTAAAAGTGATTGTATTTTACATTATAAGGTATGGGAGAAATGGCAGTGAAAAGTAGACGATGCAGGAAGGATTTTACCTTGATTCAAACTGCTCTCCACATGTTTCGCATGAATTGGCGGAATCCTTTGTTGTTGCCTAATTTTGAAATTATATCATCAGGACATTGTGAATATAAAACTAATCAATAATCAATAATCTAACTACAGGGAAGGGGAACATTAAAGCTAATATGGAAGCTTAACTGGGTTGCTGATCTAATACTTCATTAATTTAGGCACTTTGTTTTTAATTTTCTGTTCTTAAAATTATGCCCGCTTCTCCCTCTCTCAATTTCTTTGTAGGTTTTTCACCATTTTAGTTTTTAAAAGTTGTTTTAGATTTTGAAGACATTTTTAATGAGTAGATAACAAAATGGTTGGTAGAAGTAGTGTTTATGAGCTAAATTTTCAAAAGCAGACAATCAAAAACAAAATAGTTGTTAAAGGGGTTCTTAGTTTTTCGAAATTAAATTTAAAAAACCAAAAACCTTTACCTAATGGAACTAATGAATACATGATATTTTTCACATGAAAGCTAATATAGAAGCTCAGAGTTCAGAAAATTAAGTGTCATTGCATATAAAGGATCGTATAACTAAAATAAATGATGGAATTAGAAAAAGGAATCTGCAGAGGGTAAATTACCTTGGATTTCTTTCCTTTAGATGAATGCCTAGGGTTCGTCTTCATGTCGTTCTGCACAACTGCTTTTCGATCAGCAGGTTTACTTGAAGTCCTTTGTTCTTTTGCCAACTCGCTGGCTCCCTTATCACTACTTTCTTTGTTACCTGACGAATGTGAAGGAGAATCATGTCGATGTGATGTATCATCTCCAATGTTTTTGTCATTTTGGGAATCTGTTTCATTCATAGGTTCATCATTTCCCTTGCCCTTCTTTTTGGCTCGACGGTTCCTTCTCCCCCTCTTGCCATTTTCATATTCTCCTGGGCTAAGCTCATCGCTCTCATTCTCGACACGAGTTTTTACTGAAGAAGCTTTAGGCTGCTGCACTGATGCAGCATTTTTCCTATTCCGAAGCCCAGCCGCCATTGCTTCAAGAACATCAAGTTCGTCGTCGTCATCCAATCCAAGTGCCTCTGCGACCATATCCGTTCTATCAATCTCATGAACATCAGTGTGTTCACTCCCACTAAGTTCTGGCCCACTTTCAGTTTCTTCGATTTTAACATCGAAACTCTCCTTGAACTGCTCCCCTAGTTTATCCATCTCATCATCCAGCAGAGTCTCTTCTGCTTCAGCTTCTCCTTCATCAACAAACCCTTCAGATTCATCCTCATCATCTAGTGATTCTCTGAACTCTGCAACCTTCTCCTTGTGCTTTTTAGACTGCTCGTGATTCTTCCATTGCTTTTCACTCTTGAACTTTTTCCCACACAAAACACAGTACAGCTCTTTCTCTTTCTTATTCTCTTCCTCAAACTCATCTCCTGCATCCTCCTCGACCTCCTCGACCTTTGCCCAATCTGGTTCCTCGTATGCCCTCAGCTTCTCCAATTTCTCCCTCTCTAACTTCTTTTTTCTTTCCCTCTCCTCTTGCTTCTTCTTCTCCATTTCCAAGTTCCTTTTCATAGCCATATCAATCACTCTCTTATCCCTCTTCTTCACAAATTCAGCCAAGCCTCTAACTGTCTCGTTGTACTCCCTCTTTGCCTTCTTCCTCAGCTTTTTGTTATCCTCCTCCATTAGCCTCCTCGATTTCCGGTTGGGACCGGCCATAACATCGTACTGATCAACCCAGCAAAAATCCATAACCGTACAAAACCCGAGCCAGTAATTATAAAACGCAGTCACCTGCGTGTACGGACTATCCACATTCCCCATGACCGGAGCCTCGCGAACCACATCTAAACGCAATCCTAATTTCTTGGCAAAATTAATCTCGTTACCGTAAATCGTGTCAAAAAGGTCAGCATAGATCTTATAGAACCCTCTTCCAGAATCGGAATAGCCAGAATAAACAGTATTGGAGAAAAACGGAAACAGATTGGGAACAACAGAGTTGGAATTGACGGAGGCGGCATCAGAGAAGAGGATTTGGGAACGATGAGAGTCGTACCAGGCGCGTTCCTTGGGATCAGAGAGGACCTCGTAAGCGTGCTGGAGCTCTTGAAACTGAGCGGTGGCATCAGCTTGGGACAAACCGGACTGGACAAGCTTGTCGGGGTGGCGCTGGAGGGCGAGCTTTCTGTACGCCGATCGAATCTCGTCGGCGGTGCAGTCGAGGTGGAGGCCGAGGACCTCGTAGTGGCATCGCTTTCCGGACGCCATGGATGGAAAGCTCGGAATTAGGGATTCTTCTTCTGCTTTCGCTGCTACGCTACGATTTCGGATTGGCTGAAAATTGAGAATTGAAATGAGAAATTGAAAATTGAATGAGAAGCTTCGGTTGAGGTTTAGCTGAATCTCGTTATTTATACACAAAATCAATCAATATTTGATTTCCGTATTAAATTCGGAATTCTTTCGTAATAGCGTAATAGTAAGACGCGGTGTGAATTTTTTTAATAATAATAAAGCTAAGATAATTATTATACTACATGCATAAAATACCTCTAAAAAAAACATGCATGAAATAAATATATATGTATTTATAAAAATATCATTACTTTTTTATTTAAATGTCGTAAAAGTATTTTTTTGATGTGATTATAAGTTTACAATTTATATCATTTTTGAATAATAATAATTTAATTAGAAAGTATTGTGAGTAATACAATTTTCAAACCCACTATTCAATTTGATTTTTAATTCAATTCATGATAAGGCAAGATAGGACTCGTTTGATAACTATTTCGTTTTTTCCTTTTTTTTTTCTTTTTAACTATTATTGGTTCATTGCAATTTCTTGAAGTATCACATTTTTTAAAAAAACGCATTTGCATTTCAAGTTAAATTTAAGAAACAAATATTTTTTTTAATTTTAAAAATTAGCTTAGATTTTGAGAACGAAGATTAAGATGTTTTTATAAACTCAATTTTCAAAAAAAAAATACAAAATAAGTATGGATCTAAATCAGTAATTTTGAGAAATCATGATGGTAGAGCTTTTGGAATTTTATTCTCTTTATTAATACATAAATTAAATTTAAATCTCATTTTGTCCCTAAATTTTCAACTATCATTGCTTCAATTTTTGTTTCTAAACTTTTCGAATATTTGTTTGAGTCCTTGAACTTTTAGTCTTTTAGTCTTTTTTTTCTTTTTTAAAGGTCTATTTTAGTCCCTAAACTTTGAACTAATTTCCTTGCTTTTGTTTTGATTTCAACAAATAAATAACTCAACTTAAAAAATGTATATTAATGTGTTAGTATAGGTTTATATTCAACCACAAAATACAACTTTAAAAAAATTAGGTGTCAAGATAATACAGCAAGAACTAAAATGATCCTTTTTTTGAATGTTTAGAGATTAAATAGACAATATGAAAATTTAGGAATCAAAATAATTTTTCAAACAGATATTTTAAAAATTTTAAGACCAAAATAGTATTTAAACCTATAAATTATATTTTAAACGAATGCCGGGAAAATGAGTATAAATAATTTTTTATTTTATTTTAAACTTGAGAACATAGTATACAAATCACTATTGAAATTAAACCCCAACTATAGAAATGACAATTAGTTAACCAAATAATTGAGATTACATAAACCTATATTGTCTCTCTCTATATTCATTTCTTTTGCTTTTGGAGACTTGATTGTGGGTCTCTCTCATAAAATATAGACCCCTCCATCAAGTCAATGGATTTCATTAGTTTGTCATCACCTAACGATCCTCTAGATTAATTGATTCTGCAAATACAGCTTACAGTGTTTATCTGCAGAACTTGACAAGAGTTGATGAATCTCCGCCGATGGACGAAATTCAATTCGGTAAAGATGTTTACGCCGCTTCTCGCAAGGTTCCTTTTCTGTCGCCTGATAATGTAGCAGCTTCTTTTTTGCATTCATCATCCAATCTTTTATTGAAATGGTCTCTCAGGAATTCCACAGCCATAAAAGTTAGAGCAGAAGCTGGAATATACCATGTGATTCGGGGTACGCTACCTCTGAACATTCCCTTCATCCCTTCACTCCGCCATATAGTACTCACCGCATCCAACCAACCATTATACCTAAGAGATTTAAGAGGAAGTATCGCATATACACATTATCTCGAATTAAGATCCACCAAGCCAGTCGTAAAGAGTAAAATTGCACTAGAAATAACATATTCAAGAAGGTTGATGATCATCTGATACCTTAAAGTTGATCCCTGAACTTGCATTCTTGTTTTTATCACATCCAAGGGAGTGGTCAGATAAGCACTGAGACCTAACAAATTTAGAACCATGTATTAAAATTTAAACATCAATCATACAAGCTAAAAGTGAACATTTTCTTCAAAAATGCTTCAGAACTAATTTGTTGACAGTGAAGTGGTATCAAGATGCATACCACCAGCCAATCCCCCCAACACAAGTCCTTCCAAGGAGCTATTAACAGCTGAATTAGGCCTCCATTTTTGCTTCCCATACTCGGTCAAATCTTTTAGTGCCTCATAAAACATGACCTGCAGCGTGTCAAAGAAACCATTTAACAAATACATACATCTAAGAGACGCAGTAGATAGAGAATCAATGTTCATTCTTCTCTCTGTTGATCCATTTGTGTCAGTGATTAAGAACAGTCCACAAGACGATGTCAATAAAAGCATTAAGCATTTTTTTTTCTTCAAATCTTCAATTTGAATACCCACAGTATGATATAAGTCAAAGGGACGAGACTCAAACAAATAATATAAGTTACCGCAAGAGAAAACATGATTAAATACAAAATATGTCTGCTATTTCCTACAGGAATTTTTTTTTTTAGGCTAACAGAAATTTGAATTGTCGGTCATTTTGTTACATGTTATTTACAGAAAGATGTCTAAATAATATTTAACGAGTGAATGTAAAACTCTATAAAGTATCTCCACGACATATCTGTGCATGTGCATGTGCATGAGAGATGCCTTTTCCAGATATATCAATTAGCAATTTAGCACCATGTTTTGAATCTAGCATCACAGTAATGTCTGCAGATACACAACTTAAAAACCAATGCAGAAGAAAATGATCCAATAGCAAAACTAACAGAGGAAAAAAGGCAGCAACTAAAATAAAGTACAGAGATTCAAAATTTTACGTACCATTAGACCGGCAAATGGCACATCCCTGGCAAGTGTGGACCAATATCTAGCAAGATACAAGGGAGAAGGTCAGAGTCATGCTGTAATTATTTTTCGCACTCAGTGTATTATTACCAAAATTATGAATTAAATGATCTGGTTTAGAGTTCAAACCCTGCATACAATCCCCTTAATCCTTGTTCCTTCAAGATTGAACGACCAGCCTGGAACATCCCTGAATAATAGCCATACATATGCCCACCATGATTCATAGAGATGCTATCCTTCATGGGAAGGGAAATCCAAGATGACCTTGTGCCTTGCACTTGCATCCGTTGCTTCATAACTTCACATGGAACATATACAAATGAACCGAGTGTATCACCTGAAACGGGCACAGAAAAAAAAAAGAGTAAGAAGCCACGAAACATGTAAAAAAGCTTATTATGGTGTTCACGCAGGCTTTGGTTTTCAATAGTTAACATTGGAGGAACGGGCCAGAGAACTAAGAATTCGTTCAAGGAAAGTTAACTGGGTGTGGATGTCATGGGTGTTACCTGTGAAAAATGAAAATGGGGAATCCTCTTTCATAGAATGGAAAGCACCACATTATCCAGGCATGATCTCATATCAACACGAGTCCCAGAAAATGTAATACTTGATCTAAAATTTAAAAAACATATTCTTTTTTTGGAAAGGAAGTACGAAGTGCACATATTGAAGAAAAAGGGGTAATGAATCTCACTAACTAGCTTAGAATGAAACAGGAAGAGTAAATACACCCATCATTATTCCTTTGCTGAATGCATTAGCATAGAACTTTGTCAAAAAGTCTAATAGCAAATATCGCATGGTGGCATGACTCAAAAAGTGAGATAAAAATTTGGGACAGAATAAGGAGAGCTTACCAATTGCTCCGGCAATGAAATGAGCCCAATGACCACCAAGGCTAGGATGTGATTCTTCAATCCATTTCTTACTGGACTCAATAACACCAAAGTATGTAGCTCCAGTGGCAAGTGAGCCAGTAATTCCAGGAGCTAAGCCCCTATAAAAGCCTAAATAGCTATTAGATGATGATACAAAACCAAATAATACAGCGAAGCCAATTGCATCTAAGAAATATGAACTTTTCAAAATAACAAAAAGAAGGTAAAGGGAAATTGAATTTTCAGCCGCTTCTAAAAAAAAATAAAAAATAGGTTGAAGGATGGAAAAAAATTACCCCTTGATCCATCAATTTTCCATACTGATTGGATCATCTGCAACAGGCTCTTTTGATTCTGATACGGACGAAATGAAAATGAATAAAAATTTCAAGTTAGGAAATTTCCAGATGAACCAAGTCTTGGGCGGGGGGCCTAAAGCTATGATATATGCCATAGTAAATCTTTAATATTAAATTATCACCAAGCTGACATCCTGAACATAAGATTAAAAGTATTTTCATCAACTGACACAAGTTATGAGCTCTCCTATGCGTCATACTTGACTTCCATATAGAATAGCCTGGCTTTGAATCCGGGTCTTCACGGTATCAATAGGGTGCATCATTCCTTCCCCAAATGCTCCAGCGATAGCTCCCCATAGAAACTCCCTCCATGCTGCAAGAAAACGTAGCAACAGCATATTGGTCACAATAAAGTATCTCAATACTAGCACTTCACTACTTGCTACAAGACTAAGAGGATGATTGTTAACTATAATTACGCACGTATTTGCAATTACTTCTATTGATAATCCAAACCCATGAAGCTCTCAGGAAGCAAACAATCGATTATTTATTTATTTATTATTCCTTTTATTAAGACTTTCCCATGACGAAAAAGTCACCATAATCCCTCCATTGGTTGGACTGATTCGAAAATTATACAAATACAAGAAGACAGAGTCCTGAATCCGTGTTCATAGTGGATTGGAGTAGTTTCTTCCTCTAAATTCAATTTTTCAGAAAACGAAAATCATTGCAATCTCATTTCCTAAATTCTTTCAACATGCAACTATTACTGCTATTCCACTTGAACGCCATGAATAAATGATTCCCAGCAAGAAAGTGAAATCCAGAAATGCTCACCGAAGAACTGATTAGAAGTTGCGCTTCTTAAAGCTTTGTCATTACTGGAAGTTGAGGAATGAGCCGCCATTAGGAATAGGGAGGGCGAGCTTGACGTGCTCAAGGTTCTCCGCCTCCCGCCAGACGGAGACGTTGTGCATTCACTCCGGTGTAGGGTTCCAGAGCAGGAAAAATGGGCGTTATTAAAATTTAGGTTAAATTACATATTATAATTTAAAAATTATAAAATATTCAAATAAATTATTTCTAAAGAATTCATTAATACTGTTTTATTAATATTTTGAATTGAGAACAATAGTCCAATGTGATATATATATAATTTTCATAATTTTTTTGAACCAAGAATGATTGTATTAAAACTATTTTACTGTTTTAAGAATAAATACAATACTATAAAACAAAACAAAACAAAAATGATAATCTTTTCCCCAGACCATCCTTCCCCAATTGGAGAATTAATTTTTTGAACCATACCTTACCATCCTTTTTTGTTAGATAATAATTTTTCAAACCATACTCCATAGTTCGGTAATAACATTATTTTTATATCTTCCATTTTCACTTCTACCAAACTTTAAATATTATAAGAAAAAAGTGGTTATAAAGAAAATTTATTTTCTTTTATAAGTTATAAAGAAAAAATCTATAAATAAAAACTAAGAGTTTCATTATTTATAAATAAATTAAAAACAATTAATATTAATATTACTATAATAGTGAGGTTTTGTTAAGATTTTACATATTCGGTCGAATTTTTAAAATATTACGAAAATATTGATTTATTCTTCGTGTCCCTGTCGAGTATCGAACCATAAATACATGAAAATACCAATAAAATATTGACACGATATTTAATACCATATTTAGAATATATAAGGGATTTACGGCGGGACATTTCAACAAATCAACAAAAAGACAGAGCGCGCGTTTGAGCGGTTGATCGTTGGTTATCTTCTCTCCGTGCCACCCTATCGCCGCCGCATTGACTGCTACAACTGCATTCCGGCTAGATGTTTGAACGCCTTACGATCACCGGTAACAATCTCTCGCTCTTTCTCTCTCGAATGAATTCAATTTTACGCGCTCTGGCTTCTCCACCGGTATATATGGATTTCAATTTTACATGAAGCTTTTTTGACAACTGAGCGATTTAGCTTTGGATGGAAAGTAACCGAACCGTCTTTGCTGATCGTATTGTTGATTAGTTGAATCGGTTTGATTCATAACTTCGATTTGCAGAAATGAGCAGCGCTGGGTTGATAATTGCGAGATCTTCTACTGCCAGTTTTTGAGAACAATGATGCATATTCAAGCGTATTGTCTGGATGGTGCCATTCCGTAAGTTTCTTTTGTCTGCGCATAGTAATTTACCATTCATCGAACTTCTGTTTGGTTCCGATTTGTCTTCATTTTTTATATTGGTCCTTGAATATTGTTTTGACTTACTAATGTATTGGTGCATATGAAATAACGTCGCCTAGCCGATTTAGTGACTAGGAGGGACGAGGCTAGAGCAAAGCAATACACTGTAATGCTATAAATATTATTTGGCTGTTGTGCCATTTCCACCTGCGGAAGCGGTGCAATTTTGTATACTTGGAAAATGTTGTTAAATTAATAGTTCTCCTTGTGGAATACAAATCTAGTTGAGGTTTTGGTGGAGAACTTGGTGCATAACCCCTCCAGTTCTCTTGCCAATGCCGATGGACCACAGTAGAAAACCCCTGTTCAAAACCAAACCACAATCAACGAAGTTTTAGTTCAGGCCATTACGAAGGATTAAGAGAAGTTTGAATTTGCTTTGACCTTACCAATTCTTTCTCCATTGTGCCTCTCAGCCAAATTCGAGAAGATGGTTATCCAGTTTGGCCGACCAAAAAGCGTGCGTACCTTCAAATTTAAGAGATAAAATTCATTTATAAATTTCAATATATTGTTGACTCATTTCAGCAAATACTTCTTGCTAATATAACACAGAAACAACATTGTTATTTCGAAGTGTTTCCTTATATAATTGCTTGTATGCAATAGCATTATTATTTTATGAAAATTTTAAGCGAATAAGGATAAAATCTAAATAGAAGAAACCCAAGGACAGAAAAATATTTTGTCAGAGTAGTTTTAAGGTAAGTCACAATTAAATAGATATCGAAGAAAAAGTAGTTAATTGATAACAAATTTTGAAGCCCAATCTTAACTTTGCAATTTTAAGAATGAAATGTTTTCCCCATGGTAATCCATATTATAACCTAATCTAGGAGTGCAGAGATTAGGCAAAGTTGGCAGGTATGGTAACCATGCACTCAAATTATTTCACCTTTTGCGTGAAAGGAACGCCCATTTTGTAGGACTTGATTGATATAAAACTTATTACTCGGTTCAGTAGCCTCCACTACGTGAGTTAATTTCTTTTTGATCTGGAAATTATGGGAATTGGAGATTTCTTATTCAATTTTTAGACAATGTAGGCTGCCCAATGGTATATAACTTGATCTTAGGTTCAGGCAGTGTATATGGAAACTTACAGGAGTCCTGGAGACGATGTCGATGCCCCTTTGAGTATAATGCAGAGCTTGAATTGCTCTTATCAAAACAGACCTTAAATCCCCTTCCTGATATACACAGGTGAGGAAATTGTGCATCTCCACAGCTGACTAAGAGCATTATGACATACGAATTGTTTTAAATATACAAGATGCCAATCAAAATATCTAGAAGCATATTTTTCAGGACTAAGTATTTAGTTACATGGCTCTTACCTGAGTTTTCTCTGAAAGTGTTAAATCGTTCATGAAATCTTTAAACCAATTAAAGGAGCTTTGCTCTCTCGTAACCCAGTAAAGGTAGGTTTTGGATGTACTTAGGCTGCCTTCTCCATTGTCAGTCTACCCAATTTTAAACCACAGTCAAACTTTGTTTAGTAAGTAATGGATTGAAATTGAGGAAATAAAATCATAGGGAAGAAGTAGTCTTACATTACCATCACATTTCCCAGTAAACCTGTTTAGAACATATTTTAGGACGCTCATGAAGGGTGTGGCTCCGATACCCAGGCCAATTAGCACCACATGGTTGTACTTGACATGGTCTTGAGAAGCAGCACCATAGGGTCCATCAATGAATATTTTCGGGTACTCCTTTGAAGCAGGAGACATTCCCTATAGATCATAAATTTTTACAATTAAGATTGGGCTTGATTATGATTCCTTTTTACCTTTAGTTCAAGTGTCAGCTTTAATTTAGAATGCTCAACCTAGTCCAAGAGAATGTTTCTAGTACTTATCAGATGAGGTCTATTTAAGTTCTCATGAAAAATGACACTGTAATAACTTATTGTCTCTAAGAACTAAACCATAACGAAAGAGAGATGATGCTTTAAGCGATTTGTAAAATTTTATCCTATACACCAGACACCCTTCGTGTATTACCTCTTGAAACAGGCTGTAGAGCTCATAACTCCAGTCTCCCAGATTTCTGATATGCACGCTGAGGTGATTATCTTGTGGTGCAGAAGTTAATGAAAACGGGTGCCTAAAAGATGAAGATGATACCATACCACCTTTTAGTACATTAAGAATTAATGAGCATAGCTGCTAGAAGACTGAAACTTATTTGGCCGTATTACCATTCAAATGGGGAGATTTGAGGGCACTGAATTAATACATACATCCCACTTCGATACTTAAATCTCTCTGGTTTGCTCAATCCGAGATATAAAACTTTCCCTGAATAAGTCCTCGCCTGCATATAATACATAATAAACACACGAATATTGTTAAATACTCATATTCGAGGTCGACGTTCTCATCTCCTCTAAATAGGAAAGGAAAATAGGGGTACCTTCAAAACTTTCACTTCGTACAAACAAGATCTAATGGCTCTAAAAATCCTCTCTCCAGTATATAATAAAACTGGTATTGCTATATACATCCAAGCCTTCACAAAAAAATTAGACAAATCAGAATCAGCTTTAAAATTCGAGCATCTAGAAAATACTTCAGAGAAAAGATATGATGGATTTTCTTTGTTATAGTTCATATTTCTGCATGTGTTTCTGTGCGGGTATCGCTGATAAGCAAATTGCCCCTATTATATGATCTGTTATCACCTCATAATCGATGGACTATGCACAAATTCGAAGAGAATATATGATGCACTTACAAAGGTTGAGCTGAGAAAACTGGCTTACCGTTTTTTCGGTTGCTTTGTCAGTTAGGAATAAGAATATCGAGTGAATGATGAGTAATGCATACACAAATATGAACAAGTGGTGGGAATACCAAAAGGTATTGTATCCTGTGACTTGTTGGATGGACCTTGGAAGTGAGGTTGAATTGCGGCGTGGCCACTTTGTAGCCAGCAAAAATGCAATTGCCATCAATATGACCATAACAATGCCTGTTAAAGTCTCAGTTGTGGCCAAGATTTCAACGTAAGATGGCTGATGGTAGTTGAACCGGGCAGCAATAGTTTGCTGAAAAATTGACTTGTCACAACTACTAATTCTTGGAAAATCACAAACAAGGTGGGTTCCTCCATGAAGGATAACTCCTACTACAATGCCTCCTGCAACTAACTAGGTTAGAAAAACATATGCATTAGTGTAGTTTCTGGACAAACCAATGACACTCTAACCAAGTAAATTGATAGGAATAGCCAAATTGGACTTCTTTTTGTTATGCGACCTCAAATATAAGACACCGAAGCTTCATTTACCTTGTGGAAGTTTAAACTGTCGTTGAAAGGAATGACTGTGTTCAGAGACAAATTTCTGCGAAGCCATGTAATTGTGTTTCGGCAAACAGGGAGCAAGATTAGAGCCATGTTAAATTTCAATGTCTCTGCTGCCCCCTTGGCAGTTGAGAGGCAATAGCCCATGACTTCAAATGCCTTTCGTTGGCGGTATTGAATGAATTTCCAGGTGAATAATGCAAGGCATATGATCAACCACAAAGCCACAATCCATGCTCGTCTCCATTGAGATCTAAACAACATTTCAACCTCCCATATTGACTCTTGAAATGGGTCATGGCGATGCTCAGGGCGTGCATTTGATGACTGTTTGTTTAGATGGGATAGAGCCATTGGTGCGCTTATCTTGAAGAGCTTGTCAAATTGAGGTAGCTGCAATTTATATAAAGTTACTTCATTTACACTTATTTAGTCCATTCTTATATTATGTCATATTTTTTCTCTCTCACATGCAGAATGATACATAACGTACACAAAGAAGTTTGGCTAGTCTACACCTTTTTACTTGGCATCTTTGAATTCTTTGATCTGTTTGATAATGCATTTGATACAACAGTAGCGTAGAGTATTGAGTAGGTAGGACTACCTTTTATGATCTTTTTATGGGTACTAGTTTGTTCTTATCCTTGAAATGATATTAGCAGCAGTAGTAACATGTGTATGGCAATCCCATAGTACTAGAAATGTTTTTCAATTTTCTTCTAATCATTAGGTGCAGAATTAATGTTACTTGATTAGGGAAGTCTTCAATGTTTAGATTCATTTGGGAGAAAAATAATATTACTATTACTCTATAATTAATGGTAGTGAAAAAACTAGTGGTACATCGAAATTATAACCGTGGATCCATGTTCACTTTGTTTAAATAGGATGAAATTGATCTTGAGTTTGAAGGAAAACGATATCGATATATATAATAATACCTCAACATAGCCCTGTTTTTCTTCATCTAGCACTTCCATGACTAAGGCTGCATAATCTTCTGCTTCGTCGTGGGTCACAGACAACTTATTGGTACAAGCAGTTAATAGTATTATCTGAAAGGGTCCCAAATTCACAATCACATTAACACCAAAACAACAAAAAACTGAGAGTATTCTTTCCGTTGAGGTTAACTTTATCCCCAAAAAGAAGAGAACATTGTAAAAGTTCAGACAAACCTGTTTGATATCTTTCTCAGTTACCCTTCCATCCATGTTCTTATCACAACTGAAGGAAATTACAGAGAACAGAAAAAGAAATCAGGAATAAGAGGAGTGGGTTTTATATTTGTTGGAAAATAAATGAGAATCAAGGGATGATAGTTTTTACAGGTCAAATAGAATTCTTGTTCTTGATTTAACACTCGAGTGAGTTATCCGACACCAGAGAATATGAAATTCACTTTTGGTGATTTCTGTTCTCCAACCCTTTCTTCTTCTCAGCGCCCTCAACACTTCATAAGCAAACTCCTGGGACTCTGACATTCCTGCTCGATAGAAATGAGGGAAAAGATAAATGCTTGATGCATAAACTCATAGAAAAGAACTTTTAACTTGAATAGTTTAAATACTTGACTCTATATTTAAATTACTAAAATATTTATGAACAATTGACTCACTTCATCTTTTCTTATAAATCAAGTAATTTTATACTAATTTTTTAGACCAAGGAACCTAAATTAAATATGTAATCCTTTCCTGATTACTTGGTTGCTTCGATATTGGAGTTTGACTGATGACTGATGACAATTTCATATTAATCTCGCGTGTTTGAGTTTTTGATGTTTCATTTTCATGCTTGTCTTTGATTGTTGGGAAGAATAAGTGATTTGAAATAATAACAAAAAAACAGAGAGAACCATGTTGCTTAGCATCTCACCTATACAGAAGGCAAAATTAGACCACTTCACGGCTGGTTCAGAGCCAACACTGGTCCAAGACAGCTGATCGAACCGCTTCTCTGCCAACTTCCATTCCCTTCCGTTGTCACGAAGAAAGTCAATAAATCTCAGTCGTGGAGTATTCCACGATCGGTCCTCATTCTGAACTGGAAAGCTATATGCATCATTATGGAAAGATGAGGAAGAGCAGGAAGTAGAAGATGATGATGATGATGATGGAGAGAGAGAGAAGGCAGCTGAGAGAGATAGTTTCTGCTCTTTCTGTCTCTCTAAATGAATCTCCATCGATAGGACTTTTCTCTAACCTTGCCAGGTTCAGTATTTTCATTCAAAACTGAAAAATGGACGCATTCCCCCCCTTCTCTGCAGGAAATTGTTGGGGTTTAAGTTTACAGGCGGAAAACTTAGCTGTGCCCTTGCAAATCAGGAAGAGGATGAATGGGGCCAGTTAAGGGATGGTGGCTCAAGTTTCTCTTGAGAAATAAGTCATACATTGGGATTAACCCACGAAGTTGTTTCCATGTTTGCTTCCCTGTTTCTTTGACAAGTTTATGGCTGAAGTATAGAGTAGTTGAGAATATATATAAAAGGACAATGGAAGTTTTAGCATATGTATATTTGGTAGCGTGTGGGTGTGATTGAGATGTGTGAATAATTAGGGATAAATAATTAAAGAAGGGGGAAGGTTTTGTTGGATGGATTAGGAGAGAAAGTGATGAGAGAGGCAGGTTAATCATTGGATTTGGAATACCAGATAGATGCATATGAAAAGGGTCATGTGGTGTGTTTATGCATGCAAGAAGAGAGAGAAATGAAATTGACGTTTAGCAGCCAACTGACAATTATTTTTTCTTTTGTTATCTTCTTTCTTCCTGTTCTTTCAGGGCGGGCGGGCGGCTGGAAGTACCAAGCGGATGCTGGTGGGCTACTCACCCTCTCTCCCCCCTTTAGATATATCCTTTTTATATAAGGTATGCATTTTTATAATGCCAATTTATCTTATAAATTTTCTTGTCTCCCAATCATGGTTAATTTATGCTTTTATACATGTGCATTCTCTGTCTCTCATACCATTCTGCCACAAAATTTGCAATTTTTATAGGGAGAATCCCAATTGTAAATTTATCATCTCTCTCCTTACCATGGTAATTATTATATTCATATGTAATGATATGTGATTTTGTCTGTATATATTTATGTTTGTCCTTGTTACAACACTTAGGTTCACATATGCTTGCATGTATGCATGTGAAACTGCCACATAGAAGGGCTTTCCTGACAATTCAGTTTTTGAATGAATTGGTGGGAAAAAATAGGAACTGGGTTTTGGAGAAAAACAGTGGGTGGAATTTGTGTGCAGTTAGATTTACTGAACTAGGCAACCAGACGCTTGTTTAACTATTTTGGTGTGGTGTGGGTGTATTTTTGTTTGAAATTTTGGTTCGTAGCTCTTTGATTTGATGTGACTTTATGATTTACTAGGCTTAACGAGCTTATACTACATAAATTAACTTAAGCTTAACTCAGCTGATTAAGACTATAAAAAAAGTTGTCAGTTCAAATAGTATATCAGAAAAAAAGCTTACGTCAAAATTGCTAGTTTTCAAATGCCCCTTTTATTAGTTACATTGGCGTGTGGGGAAGGAGTTGGGATAAATTGACCATGATGGGTAACTTCCTTGAGCCTTTGGAAAATAGGTGGAGCCAAATTTTATAATAAAACGAGGACTGAAAGGGAGAGAATAAGAAATCAATAGCATTAATCAATTACCTATTTTTGTAAATTCTATTTATGACCTTGGATTTGTGTGATAAATCTTTGTTTTAAATATTATTTCGGGCGGGAATACTATTTTGGTAATGTCATTACTTTTGGCTTATTTGGACTTTATATTTTTAAAATGTCTATTTTTATCTTTATATTTTCAATTTTTGTTTTATCAAAATGTTTACTTTGATCTCTGTATTTTTAAAATTTGACTATTTTGATACATTTTTGATCATTGAATTTTTTTTAGTACAACAAATTGGGATATGGGGGTTTGAACTTCCGACCTCATAGGGAGAAGTAGGTATCAATTACTGTTGAGTTATACTCATGTTGATCCTTGAATTGTTTGAAATATAGCTATAAATTTGTATTACGGGTTTCTATTGTATATAAAATTTGTGTTAAACCATCGTGAATTGGTTCAAATTCAAATGGGCCAAGGTAAAATCAAAAAGATTTATATAGGGAATTGTTTGGTTCAATTGGTTCAAAAAGATTTATATAGTTCAAACTTTATAATGGCCACCTACCTAGAAATTAATTTACTATATATTTCTTTGACAACCAGATGTAGTAAGGTCAGACGTTGTTCCGTGAGATTATAATCTCCCCACTATATTTCATGCTAAAACAATTCTTTCAAAGGAACAAAAAAATCTAGGTAAATATGGTGATTTAAGTTTTGATGAACATTTGTCAGTGCAGACATCAATCGAAGCTTGAAAAAAAAATGTCGGAAGAGTAGAGGAAGCATCATTATTATTATTTTTTTTTTGAAACACGAGGAAGCATCATATTTTAGAATCAAAGTTGATACTCGTAAATATAATTAATTCAACTTTAACTGACATTAAGTAACCATGTTACAAATTACAATCTTATTTTAGATCATGAAATTGCATGTTACAGGCTCATTTTTCTCATTTTGGTCTCAAATTATATGTCTGGCCAAACTTTAAATGACCTTTCATTTAATTCAAACATTATGAAGTGATATATCGTTTGATTCTCTCCAAATACCAAAAGTATCATACATATAGATGAAATTTAATTATAATAATAATAATCTTAGATATTTTTCGATTAGTTTATAATCTTTTTTAATATAATAGTTTGTAGGGTGTGAATTTGAACTCATTATCACTTTATCAGAGATACATATCTTAACTAGTGAAAATTCAGATTGATTTTTATAATCTAATTGTTTTAGCAAATGACTTGATCTCTTGTATAATAACTCTAGGAAATTATGATAATAATATTATATTAACTCAACTAATTTATTTTTTCATCCTTATTTGAAGATAAAAAAAAATGGAAAGGTTTAATTCTAGAGTGTGGTACAATTATATATATTATGTCTAAAACTGTTTGGTGGAGGACGGTAGGATTATGAATTGAGAAAATGGGCTCTGAAGGGGAAAGATCCATTAGTTAATTTATTGCTTCTGTAATGTAAATGATTTATAATTAATTACACGGTAAATCCATAATTTTGTCATCAATTGAGTTTATAGAATTGCAATTACAATAATATATGATAAAACTTTTTTTAGAAAAAAAAAGATATCAAATTTAAAGGAGAAATTGACATAAAAGTTATAAAAATAAATAGATAGTATCTTAAATTACATTTTAGAGAAGATTATGAACAAATTAACTAATTAAATGATATATATTTGTTGAGATGATGATCAATTTCTAAAAGAAAATAATAGTTCACAGTGAATCTAAATTATATACTCTAAATATATAAATAAATAAAAACTTTATTTTATATATATATATACAAAAAAAAACATACCCTTCGTTGTTATCCGAACACCTAGCAATTCTTGAAGGCATTTGTTTGCAAGACTCCTTAATTGTTCCTGTCTTCGTATTGAATCAAACTTCTTAATTGCGATTAACCTTCTCGAAAGAGAATCTGAAACAATAAATACATTTGAATTTATATATATATATATATATATATATAACAAATCCTACTCCATCTCCTTTTGGCATGTCCCATGTGATGACATCAATAAAGTGGAAGATCTTTTAACAAAGAAGGAAATCCATAACTCAACAACCAACTCTTGCTTCTTTAGCTTCGTAGTCTTGTAGAGATGGATATCTCATTAAATGTAGTCTCCGTGACAAACTTTTTATAATACAAAGTGTTCCCTTTTTTAATATATATATATATATATATATATATCTTGAAGATATCTTATTTTCTGTACACTTTTATTGATTTAAATGAGTTTCCAATGATTTGTCACTAAATTTTAGTTTTTCTTCAGTAGATTGATTTTATATGGGTTACTGGTGAGTGAGGATGCTTCTAAATTTGGGCATTTTTTTAATAATGAAATTTTAAAACTTTGTTAATTGGATTTAAAATGATTTATTTGTTGCTTTTTGTGCAATTTTCTAACTTGGTTTAGATGTGGGTATTAATTTTAACATTTATTCAAATTGAGAGCTTAATTTGACGAAACTTTATGCTTAAATTCAATTAGTTTTTTTAGTGGACAATTATCATTTTCCCACATTGTTCATGTTGAGCACCTATTTGGTTCCAATCAACATAAGAACTTCAATTATGCAATGTTGAATAAATATTAAATCAACATGTCAATTTAAGCATATTTCAACTGGTTAAGATATATATCTCGGATCAAAAGATCAAAATAGTAGCGTTGGGTTGAACACTTAAATCATTACTTGTCGAATAATTAATAACTATTACATGTAAATTCAAATTTTCGGATGCGATTTGAGATTAGGATTTTGTGGGTTGGGTTGAGGTAATTTTTAGATTCAATTAAATTGTTTGGGTTGTTTATTAAATAATGAATCCAACCCAACCCAACAATAAGTATAATAATAAATAAATAAATAGAGTAAATGCTAATAATATCTTAAACATTTATTTACCTATTTTTTTATATTGAATCAAGGTCCATGAGTCAATGTCAAGCTAGCATGGCTCAACGATAACTTGCTCAAACCAGGAGATTGTGAGTTCAATCCTCACCCCCTACATGTTGTACATCTACTAATTCCTTACTTTGAGGTCGGAGATTCAAACCCGAACTATCAACACCAAAAATGTATTTTATCCTAAAGTTAATAATAGGCTCAAGTTGATTCGATTTAATTTTAGGTGACTTTTGAACTAACTCAAATCAATAGAATTTTAATTTATTTTAACTCAATCTTATGATTTCACTTTTATTTAATTTTAGCCTCCTTAGGAATGAATATTTCACCAAATAATAAGTTAATAACCGTCCTGAAGGTAATTTTCATTTTATTCCCAAAAACAAAAAGGTAATTTGTCCAACATCAACAACTGTTTTATTATTCTCAGAAAAGAAAAGAAAAACAACTGTTTGAGTATTCTCGCAAAAGCGAGCGAAAAAGGGAAACAGATCCACAGAAGAGAGCAAACAGCTGGGAAAATTTCTGCTCAAACAACTGCTACTCACTCGTAATACCATTTCTGCTACTCGATTTCTGATTCTTGCTCTCTGTATTCCACTTTTTTTTTTTTTTTGCTTAATGCGTATGTTCGTATCAATGGCTTGCAGTTGCTTTGTTGTTCGTTCATTTTTCACCCACCCACGGTTTTGTTTTTCTCTGGAAATTGTTTGTGTTCTTTTGGTTTCTCAGGAAGGTTTACGTGGGGGGTTGTTCAATGTTTGAAGTTTGTTTGAAATATATCTTCCTGCCCTTTTTCTTCTCGTTCTTCATGGCTTCGGTCGGATTTTTGTATGTTTCCTTTTTTATTTTCTGAATCCGTGTTGATCTAGGTCTTTTTATTATTCGATTTGTCATGTTTGAATGGCTTGGTTGTTGATTAGAGACGAGCATGAGGCATCGTGATGGATTTCCTTTGGGTTTGTTTAATTCTGAATTGGCTGAGTGTTGGAGTGAATGTGTCGGCCGAGTTTGCTGATTTGGATACTTATTTTGTTCATAGCAGATAATTGATGGAGAGTTTGTTGAGTTCGCGAATCACACCATTACCTACTCATTGTAGACAAATTCAATCTTCGCTTCGTCCCTCGTTGTTCTTGCAATTCTCTAGAAGATCGGTTGAAGGTCAAATGGAGATGGGGAGATGTCGCATGTCATTCAATCCAATTGCCGCTTCAGTTCAGCCGTTAGAAGGCCCTACACTTTCTCATTTCAACAACACATCGCCATCCAAAGGTCACTACAAATTTCTCGAGTATATTGTCCTCTCTTAATGTCTGTACTATGTAGGTATGGAATGTGATCAAAATATTAATATTTTTTTAGTAGCAATCTTCATGATATAGACGTCATCAGTAGGCAATATAAGGTGGAAGGGAATCTCCTTTTAGCTCCCTTTTTTTTTGGAGGGGGGTGGTTTTGAATATGACCTATGAAGGGAAAAATGGTTATTAAATCATTGTACATGAGTTTCTATGGAAACTCTCAAAGGAATTAATGGTGGCCACTGCTGAGTTATTTTACGAAATGATCAAAATCTGTTGTTACTGAGTCCCTTGAACCAATCTCGATATAATTCCTTTCATGTTTATTAGTTGATAATTGTTACCTTAAATTTTACTCTCAAAATATCAGAGGTGCTGGAGCTGTGGAGAAGTGCAAATGCAGTATGCTTTGATGTTGATAGCACAGTTTGCGTAGATGAGGGAATTGATGAATTAGCAGATTTTTGTGGAGCTGGAAAGGCTGTTGCAGAATGGACAGCTAGGTTTGATATACTTGTTAGTTGACATGATTTAACTGATCTCCAAGGATTTTCATCAACTAAGATTTGTAAGTCTTGCTCAGGGCAATGGGTGGTTCCGTGCCGTTTGAGGATGCTTTGGCTGCTAGACTATCTTTGTTTAACCCTTCACTTTCACAAGTTGAGGAATTTCTCGCTAAGAGACCTCCAAGGTATGGGTTTATGTCCCATTCCATGTACACCAAGTTTTTCCAATAGCCATGGAAATCTAAGAAAAGGGATGATGAACATGACAATAGAACAACTAAGGACCAAGATGCTTTCTGGTTCTAAGACTTAAAAGAGTTGCACAATGTGTGTTCTTGGTTAAAGGCATTATTACCGTCTGTTCTTCTTTGGCTTCATGAAGTGATGTTTGGTTTTCTCATCTGCCTTTCCGTCTTGTTTTAAACATAATGCAAGATGCTTATTTTACTCTCTCTCTCTCTCTCTCTAACTTGCAGAGTTTTAGCTACTCCATTAGACCACAAATGTTCTTAGCATGGGCTCATTGAGTTCCCCTGACATCCAAATATTGTTTTTGATATTAATGAATGCAAGTTTGTTTGTCTTTATATTTTTATTTTAACAGCCGCTTATTCCATTTGGATGACAAATTAGTCCATGGAGTAGGTTTTTTAATAGGATGTCTGGAATCTTATTCTGGAAAATATATTACTGTAACAACCAGGTTGATCAAACGTCCATAAAAGAAGAGACATGAAAACTTTCATTGTATGTGATTGTGAAGTGGTTTTTTGTGGTAATTCTTCAAGACCTTTAGTTAGCTGCAAAATATATATCCAGAAAAAAAACATGTAAGCCCATCTGTGCTTTGAATCTTCCAGCTTACCCATAAAAGTTAGGATTAGAGAGCAGGGATATATTGTTTGGCTCTTATTATTATTCCTCCATCTTATCACCATTAAAACTTTTCTAGTCATATTTTTCATAGTGCTGATTGTTGCTCTTTAGGCTTTCTCCAGGTATAGATGAGTTGGTTAAAAAGCTAAAGGCCAAAAACATTGACGTATATCTGATTTCTGGAGGCTTTCGTCAAATGATCAATGTGAGTTTATGACTAATTGTAGTGAGCCCATCATGTTAATTATTTCACTTTCATTTCGCAAGGACAAATCAGTATAATTTTTAGGAGAATTAATGGGGCATTGATGTTCATTATTATTAATCAACGAACTACTTTTTGTGAAGCCTGTTGCATCAATTCTTGGGATTCCACATGAGAATATTTTTGCCAATCAATTGCTTTTCGGAAGCTCTGGTGAATTTCTGGGCTTCGACAAAAATGAGCCTACTTCAAGGAGCGGCGGGAAAGCAACTGCAGTGCAACAACTAAGGAAGGTAGCATCATGAATGGCAAGCCTATATTTCTTGGTTTCAATTGGACTCCTTACTAGCATTGTTCCAACATACTACAAGATAAAAATTATGAAGTTATTAATGATGAGACGAAACCTTGAAAGAACCCCTCATGTGTTGGCTGTTGTTTTTTAAATACAAATTTGATTTGGGTTGGTTTTGCAGGCTCATGGATACAAGACATTGGTCATGACTGGGGATGGTGCGACTGATCTTGAGGTGAGAAGAGACATTCGACTCTCGAAGTGTAAATTGCAGCAAAATTCTTATGAAATATGAATTATCTTAAAAAACTAAACAGTTATTGCCTTTTCCTAGCTAAATCCTTTATAGGCAAAAGACTTCCTTGCCACATTATTCTTGCTTGATGCTTATTTTTTTTATACTTCATGACTTTAATTGATCTAAGATGTTTGTATCCGCCTAATTGGACAAGGGAACTTACTTATAGTCAATTGAGTTGAATGTCCAGCAAAATTATCTGACAGATGAGCCTGGTTTTGTTAACCCGTTGCAAGTTAAAGCTTGATCATTCTTCTAATTCTATTGCATATTCTTTTCGATATAGGCCCGTAAACCAGGTGGCGCTGACTTGTTTATTTGTTATGGTGGCATTCAACTTCGAGAAAACGTTGCTGCAAAAGCTGACTGGCTGGTTTTCAACTTTCTAGATATGATCAACTCCCTTGAATAGTACATATTTTTTCAGAACTACAGCCTCCTTTATTCTTATATCTTTCTTGATTCTTATATTGTATTGCTGCTTGTTCTTTATGCCTGCAGATACCTGCATTCTATACACATAGATTCTAATCTTTTTGTGGGGGAAAAGGCCCCTATTATCATGTTTGGAATTGTGTGCAACTCTACTGAAAAGTATGTACAAGGATTGGAGTTCTGATGCATCTTCTTCTGAATACACAAATTTTACCTTTTTACAGTTGTAAAATGCTCTCAATTCATTAGGTGAAAGCGGCTTCGTAATTTTTTTCCCTCCCTCCGAAACCGACGTAAAGGACCATCAAACTGACCGAAACGAACAAAATCTATCCATATCTAACCGACCGATTATTTTCGCAGTTTTATCCTTTAAGGAAACCAAATTGACCAACAAGGTTGCTTCAAACCAATTGAATCCACTTGGTTCTGCTAGTTTTTACCCCCTCCCCCCTTTTTAATTTATAAATCCTTGCACTTCTAAAACTTACAGTCTCTGAGAATCAGTTATCTATCTATATTTTCTTATGTTTAACTTTATTATTTTATGAACTTTTTCTTCACAACTCACTTATTGCTGATGTTACAAAATCCTGTGTGGGTCTTGATAATGATTGATGCAACAGTTATCCATCTGATTCTAAGATTGCTTTACTTCATTAACCAAATAATAAGCAATGACTGTGATGGAGTTGCAAAGTCTCTCTCACTGGTCATTGTCTCACAGGATCCTTTGGGCCTTCATTTTGGTGGTCATTAATGGCATTAAATAGCTTCTTACAAGTTTCAACATGCTTTCTTAATGTTTGTCCTACATGTGCTCTAATAAATCATGTTTAGTTATTTACCAATTTGCTCACAGGTTTGTGTATTGTTATATGGCTACATTATACCTTTCATCAAGTTTCAATTTATCAATGTAATTTATTGCATTAATTTCATTACTTCCTATGTGTTCAAAAGTAGAGGTGAGATTTGAACTTCTAACTTTTTAATCTAAGATATATGTATTAACTTTTTTTTTTTTAGTTTAACAACATATGGAAGTAACCTGAGTTTAACTCAACTTGTCATGACATATATCTCTCATCAAAATATCGTGAGTTCAAACTTCACTATCACATGTTATACTAGAAAGATATATATGGAATGATATATGTCTTTAACAAATTGAGTTATAAATAAGTTGAGTTATACTCAGGTTAGTTACATGTCTTACCAAGTTGAACTATACTCAAATTAATAATGAATGGTATTACTCAATGTTGTCAGTTTTATCTTAAAATTTTAAAACTACGAAGAAATTGATTTATATCCACTAACTTTAATACAACTTAAATGGTTAAAACATATATTTTCAACCAAAATATAAGAAGTTCGAATCTTCACTCCAGGTATTGTTTAACCCACCTAAAATGTAAAATTCAACTAAAACAAAAAGAGGACCTAATCATGATTTTGCAGAAAGTATTTATTTTCGTTGACATGCCTTTCCAAATCAATAAAGTTCATCATTTTAATTTTTATCATTTTATTTGCTTTCTTTATTAGTCACAGCACAATGGTTGGCATTGGCAGAAAAGAAAAAGGTGTCTTTTTTTTTCTGTCCAAATAAAATGGTAGACAGCCACATGATTTTTTATTTCCAAAGTCATTTTTCTAATTTTTCCAATAATAAATAACAAATGCCAAAAGCCAAAAAGGTAGGTTTGCTTCTAAACCAGCCATCTATTTGCTTAATTAACACCTTTTTCCCTTTTTGCCCTTCTTTAATATTGCCCTTTTTGCCTTTTCAAGTACGCTGATGGGCTTTTCATTTTATAATAGCTGGAATCCACTTCCCGCCAAAAACTAAACTTCTAAATTTCCAAACTTAAAATCAATTTTATCATCTATATATCTATTTTTCTAGTCTTATTTAATCCCTATTTGTGTGGTAACAAATTTAAAAATTTTAAGTTAAAATATGTGCTGTATTTTTAAAGTTTGATTTATTTTAATATTTGTACTATCAAAATATTTATTTTGGTTCATAAATTTTTAACTTTAGTTTATTTGAGTCTCCGTAGTCTCAAAATGTTCATTTTTTTCTCTATACTTTTAGAAAATGACCATTTTAATTTCTTAATTTTACTTTTAGTCTAATTTTTTTTATCAGAGTTACAACTTAATTGTACACTCAATATATCTCTTGATGTTACCACGACTTATATTAAAAAGGTTTCATTATGTGTAGAATTTGTGTTAAAATTTTACAAATACAGACCAAAATAGTTACTTTTTAAAAGTACAATAATTAAAATAATAACAATTTAAAAGTATAAGGACTAAAATAAACCAAAGAAAGTACGGGACTGAAATAGTATTTTAACCAAAAATATATTATATGGGATTACATTTAATGCTTTTATATATATATATATATATATATATATATATATATATATATATATTATTGGTTGTTTCCATATATGAATAGTTTATATATAATTACGTCTCTATTTTTTTTCTTTCAGTACAATGGGGTGAGAGATTCGAACTCATGATCGATCATAAATATGTGTCAATTATTACTGAGTTAAATTCATGTTGGCATTAAGATTTTATATGATTATTATTATTCTTTACTCGTAATGTGATGTTGATGTACATGTTTTAGAGGGAAATAGTGAAATTCATATGAAGCTGCATTTTAATGTTATAAACGGACTCTCTTTATATGGTATGAAAATTATTTATTTTAATGAAATTAATATTTTTTTACCAATATTATATTAATTTTAAAAAACAACATTATACGGTGCTATGATGGGTAGGCAATTGATATCTGGGTTGTTCACACAAAAAATTAAATATAACTTCTAGATAAATGTACATTTTTAAAATCAAATTATTAAGTATTAATTATACGGTGCTCAAATGAAGCCTTTTTTTATTAATTCATCATAATCATATAATTCATCGCAATTAGACAACTAATCATTAATAGAATATTAAATTTTAGTCTCGGCGTCTATCTAATTTATATACTTAAAAAAAATCCAATTAATCTTTAAATTTGTAAGGTTATGTTTTTCTGATTCTTATATCTCAACATTCAATTACAATATGTAGGATGAGAATTTGAGTGCACGATCAAAGTGTTTTAACCAGTTGAATTATGTTCAAGTTGACTATCTAATACGTTATTATCTTTGATCTACGAACTTAGCATGTTGCATAGGGGAATGATTCTGGACAAATTCAAATATTTGATAGGATAAGGGTTAAGGACATAAATTTTTTTTAGTTTAAAAATAAATAATAATAATTATAATAAGTGTCTTATTAATCGGAATTTTTTTTTTCACAAAAAGAAAAGTTAACGATTTGTATTTGTACACCGGCCCCGGTCCATAGTAGATAACGGGGCAGCGGGTCTCATTCTTTAGAGGCACTTTCAACAACCGCCGCGGCGACGATAACGACACAGCCAAAACCTTCGTCCGCTGGATATTGCTTCGCTGCCCACGCATTCTGGGAAGTGAATAATTTTTTATCTCTTTTCGGATTACAATTCCGTCTACCCATTTTTCACCCTGTTCTTCTAGTTTCTTCCGCCATTTTGTCTGCTTCGTTAACGTTCTGTTGATTATGGGCAATTTGCGTTGATGGGTTCTGCGGCGGAGTGGCTGTTCTCAAATGGGTATTGCTTCGATGACTTGCACGACCCGTGTTTCGGATTGAGATTTTTTCTTCGATCGAATTGAGCTGTAGAACTGCCTTCGATTGTGTAGAGTTGAAATTCGACGTTTACTGATTAATGGCTTCTGGGAGAGGTGGTTGTTTCTGTGATGGAGATTGATTGTCTTGAGTTCATGAAGGGAATGCGGCCTCATACTTCATATTTGATTCTGTTCAATCTCTCCGTCTGCTCGTCGTGAGATCGTTTGTTTCCTCTAGGTTTTGGAGTCGATTTATACTGTTAATCATTGCAGCCAAGAAACTGAAGTCAGTTTCGTTTTGGGGCTGAGGCCGGTGGGCATAGTTCCTGGTTAATTTCAAGGTAAAGGTGTCGCCCAGGTTTTCGTTCTGAGCATTGAGTTAAGAAATGAGAAACGTTATGCTGTTGTAGCTTCGTATATTTTATGTGGGAGTGGGTTTTGCTAGTGGTGATTTAATAAATATAATGTTGGAAAGAAGTGGGGTTTCTATGCTTGGATTTAGATTGATAGACATTGTCATTTTTATTGTGTCTGATTATGGGAGTTAAAACAAAAGGGAAGATTAGTATTGTGGAATTTGGCTAGAATCTTTGGTTGTGTAAGGGAGGGCGTTGAAATGGACTTGTGGGTAGTTGCAACAGCTGCTGGTGCTGGATACTTAGCCAAGTATTGGCAGAAACTATTGAGAGATGGGAATAGCTCATCTCAGATGTCTTCTAGGAATTCTAGTTTTGAGGAATCAGGATCTCCAGATCAGCCCTTTCACCGAACAGCGCAAAGAAAGAAAGCAAGTGGAGATATTCTGTCTGATGATGCAGAGGTTCTGAACGGGAGATCTTCTGTTATGAGTCAATTTGATGTTTCTTCTGCCCTGAATGTGGCTTCTACTAGTGGTTTTGATTGTGAAACGCTGGAAGATATGGGGAATTACCAGGACTATAATGGTCTTTCAGTCTCCAATTTGCCACTGGAATTATCAATGAGTAATGACTTTCAAACATTTGGCCATAGAAGCAGTATAGATGGCAATATGGATGATATGGCTGATCAGCTATCTTGTTCATCTTCTAGAGAACTGAATTGTTTTCGGCCTATTGTGAGAAAAATCAGTTCTATTAGAAATAAACATTCATATGGGAGATTTTTTAGACCTCTTAGTTCATTAGATGGTTGTGTAATGTCTCATCTCTACAAGGAACATATTGAGATGGAAGAGTATATCCTACATTCACTTCAATCACCATCTAGATCGACTATGAAGCGGTTTATTGTAAACGACGGAACCCGGATAGTCAGCAGGGCAGTTAGAGATTCTTTTAGTTTTCAGGTTGATAGGGATGCAAGTAATTTCCACAAAGAGCCATGTATTGAAAAGAACAGAAATGTGTATGGGGTACCTTTGCTTCCGAAAATACAGTCTTTCAAGACCTCTGAGAAGATAAATATCAAGGCAGGAAGAAGACAAGGTGGAGTGAGCAATGCCAGTCAAATGCATAATGAGAAGTTCTTCCATGCAAAAGGTGAGTAATTAATGAGACAACTCGAGGGTTTTGCTAAATTCTTTGCCTAATTGAAAGTAATTTTTGTCTTATATCAAAGAATAAACCAAGAAACTCAGAAATAAACTTTTTAGAACTATAAGAAATAAAGTCCTTATATCCATCACCTGATGACCTTCTTTGTGGTGTTATTCTGATTTTATATTGATTATTTGGAATAACCTCTGTTTGGGAAGTAGAATTTTGAGGTGCTTCTCAATAGCGTACTAGAATCTAAGTGTTTTCAAAATGAGTAACTTACAAGTTACTTTATTATTATTATTTTTTAAATTTTCTTGAGAATGTCAAATTTTACAAGTTACAGTTAGATCTGCCAAATCTCTTCTTTAGTATACCATTCAAAATTTTACTTTAGGGAAGGCCATACCTCTGAATTTTCAGGAATTTGACACTTAGTTGTACCACAATATGTTCTGCTAAAAATGGGTTGGTCTAAATGGTCTAGATGGAGATTTCTGTTTTCCATATGCAAGATGGGGATTTCTTTTTTAGTCTGATTTAGCATATACTTATTCCCAATGCATTATGTATTCAGTTCTAGTCGATAGTCATCAATGGAGGTATTCGTCATCATTGTTCTTAATTGTTTAAATTCACTTTTTATTTATTGTCACCAGATCGGATGATTCTATTCTGTCTTGGGATTTCCATTGGCTTAGTATCATCTTTCATGACTAATAAGTGTGAAATACACAAGCTCAAAGAGTTACTAAAGCATACTGAGAACTTGGTCCAAGATCTACAAGAGGAACTTGAGATGAAGGATTCTCTGACAGTGAAGGAGCTTTCAAATGAGAATTGTGGATCACAAGGAATATCTGAGAATTATTTCTACGATGAGAAAGAACAGAATCTTGATCCTTCAGCTAAATTTGACGATAGGGAATTATTTGAACAGAACGCTGAAGAGGGTTCGGAATCTCGGAGTAAAATTGAAGCTGAGCTTGAAGCAGAACTTCAGAGGTTGGGACTAAATATAGATGCATCAAGTACAGATAGAAGATTTTCCAATCTTCATGAGGTAACTCTGTCTGTTTATTACAGCATTGAGCATATGCATGAATAAAAACTTGATGGCAGTTCTTACTGAACATTACTTCTTTCTGTATTTACACATACATATGATTTTATTATTTCTCTGCAATGTTAATTTTCTTTTCCCAAATTTAAGCATTCTATTCAGACCAGACCTCTTCTAGTTGATACTCCCTATGAAGTGCATAGTTGTTAATCTTGTTCTTTTGAATATAGGTTCTTTCTCTCAACCTCAAAATGTTTTTTTTTCCTTATGAGGAAACATATATTTCATTGATAGTATGAAATATAGAAAAGGGTAAACCTCAAAATGTGTAATTGTGTTGTATAGTCCAACGTCTATTTTTCTTATTAACCTTGTCGCGGTCTTGAAGACAAGGTATTTTAACTGTTGTCGTTGAAGTCCTTGATAACTGTATCTGGGTTTACTTGGCTTGGGGCCACGGAAAGAAAATCTTGCATCTTAATGTGTTTGGTTCTGCCTTCTGGGGATTTTTTCTTTAGCCAAACAATTTCTTTTGGTTTTGTTATTCTTTATGGTTTGGTCCTTAATACACAAGTCAGGAAGTATGTACATCGAATGTCAGTTATACATTGAACTTGCCACGGCATGATTTAGTTTGTAGGTCATGCCGAAAGACAGTACGTGATATAAACCTAAAGATCAATCAGCCTGATATGTTTAGAGCTGCCAACGATGGAAAGGAACTGTTCACTTTACACAGAATTATAACAATGATAATTGATATGGAGCAATTTCTTTGTGCAGCTTGATCCACAATTTACAGGACATTTCTCTGAAGGTGAGTTGAGAGCTGACTTGTTTAGTGAGCGAAGTGCCATTCAGCTTCAGCAAAATCAAGATGCAAGCGAGATTACTTGCTCGGGTAACTACACAGTTTCACCCTGGGAGCTTAGCGTGCGATTACATGAAGTTATCCAGTCAAGACTTGAAGCACGTGTGAGGGAGCTCGAAATAGCCCTTGAGAACAGCGAGAGGAAACTTCAGTGCATCAAAGCCAAGCAGATGAATTCTTGGAAAGAATTTGCACAAAGTGAATTGCTATATTCGTCTAGTGAAGAAAGTCCAAGTGCTCAACCCCTTGTTATGAACTTATCAGGAGAAGCCCTGGATGCCTACAATGAAGCTTATAATGAGTTGACCAATATGGACGACTCTGAAGAAGAGCTTGTTTTGTCACCATCAGTAGTTGACGAAAGTAAGCCCGTACAAAGCCACACCGCAACTAACTGTCGTCAATTTGGAGTCCTGAATGGGAGGACAAATGAATCAACGAACCTCAGTCAGACACTCGTAATGGAGAAGACAGATCGGGAAGATCTTCAAAACAAGGTTGGCAGAATGGAAAAATGTTTCATGTTGGATCAGCAATCAAATGATGTAGATGGCAGTGGGGATGAAAGCAGTGACTATGATGATGAGATGGAGAAGCATTTGATAAAGCAAATTGTGGAGAAAACCAGAATGGGTTCTCCTGTGGTTCTGAATGCACAAAGATGGTTATTTTCGATGGATAAAGACGATGGCTGATTCAATGATTGATGACAAATGAACATGTTAGTTTTGCAGATACACAAAAAATTGGAGTAGCACAGTAGAGCTCAATCAATAGTGTAAAACATACCACCAATTATTATTTCTCACCTGATGAGCTTTCTCTGCATCGTTTTCGTTAAAATTGAAGCTTCTCCCCAATTCTTGCTTGCAAAAACCACCATTATATGTTACATCCATTTTCAAGCCACAGAAGAGGCCAAAGACAAATTTTTCCGTACAAAAATTTAGTATGAAAGCAAAACAAATCCATTGTGGCTGTTCGACGAACGGCTCGTCAACTTTGATCTTTACTAATAATAATAAAGGTAAGTAATTCAGTCTAACAAACCCTCGAACGGATTTGTGGGGGGCTTAGATGGAATAGAGAACGGAAAAGACATCACACCTAATAGACTTCGACAAAACTTATTTGTAAGAGAAACTAAATTGAAAGTGCATAGGAAAATTCACAGATCACTGAGGCAAGTCCAACATACAAACAAAGTAGACAATGTTCAGTTCAGGTGCATGGAAGGAAAATCTACATGGCAATAACCAAAAATGCAGGATGAAGCTACTATGAATATGATCTATCAGGCTCTTTTGGCGAAGTCATTTGCATCGTCATCGTCATCCCTGTAATTTCCATCAAGTTGTTCGCCTGGGTCTTGATCTCCTGATGCAGCATTTGCGGTGTTTGTTTCGTTGCTGCTAAATTGATCCCCACCAGAGTATCCACTGCTGGCAAAGTAGTCGTTGCCACCGCCATCGCCACCAGCAACGTTGTAATTTCCACTGCCGGTACCAAAACCAGCGGTAGCCCCACTTGCGTATGTGTTTCCCCCATCAGAATTGCTAGCGGCATTATTATAGCCAGCATCATTCCCACCAAAGCCACCCCCTACGCCAACACTTCCCTGGCTGTCACTGGCCAAATTGCCGGTGGCATTATAACCATATCCACCACTACCGTCGCCATAGCCTCCTCCACTCCCACCGTAGCCTCCACCAGCACCACCAACACCATAACCACCAGAACCGCCGCCACCACCATAGCCACCACCTCCATATCCACCAGAACCACCTCCATAGCCACCACCACCGTAGCCACCAGAACCACCCCCATAACCGCCACCGCCATAGCCGCCACCTCCAATACCTCGACTTCTATCATTAGCATAATTCACCCTTACACGACGGCCATGAAGATCCTGTTTAAAAAATAAAACGAGCAGTAATAACCTAAGTCGTTGAACATCTTTGGTTTGGCAAATATTGAGAACCAAAATAAATCAACTTTAGAAAAAAAATGCATCTCGTAGATTCAAAAAGGTGGAACAAGCCTCCAAATTCCGCTTATGTTAATCACTCATTCCGTTCTTAACATTTTTTAAAAGAAAAAATTCTTGATGGCAACTTTGTACCATAATATACTAGCTAATGTTGAGAGAATAAAACAGAGGAACGGCTGCTATAACATGAACGACGAATAGCTGCCAGCATTATAAAAGAAGTTGGGACAAGTCTCCAATATATACCACTCACAATAATCACTCGTCTTCCGTTCTTTCTAAATAAAAGATATATGTAGAAAAGTAAAACTTATCAGCAAGACAACTTCCGACAAAATATCTACTTCAGTACACAATAGAGGAAGGAATGCTATTAGCTTTTATATGTCCGCATTTTCAAGCCCTCAATGGTATGGAAGTTGCAATGGTTATAGAAATATTGCTACGAGGCAGTCACTGCCATATTTGCTAGTGCAAGTGAAGATGGGGAATACGACAATATAAAATGAAAACACTAGCATAAGATCCGTAAACATAAATACACACACTAGATACAGTATCCTACATGAAAGTAACACAGTGGCACCTTGTCCAAAGGAAAAGAAAGCAGACATTTTAACTGCAGTGATACACTAATTCAACAACAGTACATTACGGGATATGAACATAACACAACGCATCATCCTTTAATTACATTGGGCCGACAAATTAATCATTACCTGTCCATCCAACGCCTGAATGGCACTAGAGGCCTCCTCACTAGAGGTGTAAGTCACAAATCCAAATCCTCTGGATCTTCCAGTTTCGCGGTCCACGATGACCCTAGCTATAATGGGGGAGGGAAAAAAAGGTAAACAATGAAACGACCAGCTCGGCCATAACTCAGAAAAAAACAATTCCCAAGAAGATTCGATCATACTGGTCCCAAAAGTTTGTTCATTTTTTATTTTATTTTTGTTGCGTAAAATGTGATCCCAGTATCGGTGTATCACTCTGATGTGGAATGTTAAAAACACGCAACTGAAGGCTTGTAAAAAAATATTTAAATCGTTCTTTTTAATTGAGATAAGAGAAAATAAGAAATAAAGGCTCTCCTCCCATCACGTTCAACCACTCAATGTAAAAGAGTTGATGATATACCTTCAATTACTTCCCCATATTTAGTAAAGGCTTCCCTCAGACTTTGATCATCAGTGCCATACGAAATACCTGCATCATAAACATGCATACAGGCACAAAATAAAGAAAAATTAATTGGCGACTTCATGTTCCACGAAGAAAAAATCAAGTATCCTTAGAGAACCTCCGATGAAAAGTTTAGAACTTTGCATGGAAGACATCCATCGTACGGCTTGGCAGATAGACAAACTAGAAGCCTGAAAATCCGATCCAACCCTCTTGTTTGCACCCTGCCTTAGAATATTTCCAACCTTACTTAGGAAAGCCATCTTGAAGCAACCTGAACAAAATGAACGGCAGAGATTCAGTATAACATATTTCGCACAGTAACAGGGGAAACAAAGAAACCTGTTGTGTTAGCCTCAAATTACAGTCCACTTGGGTTTTCCACGAATCAGAGTAAACAGAACACCGTAGCAACACAAGTCTTCACAGACACATCGCCAGAACATCCCAAAAAACGACTTAAGAGGAAAAGGTAAAAATAACAAAAAATAATACCAACAAGGAGATGAAATGAGGTACTTGTATACGTAAAAACGTGCATTACTTTCCGTTTAAGCGCAGTGTGCATAATCTCTGTTTTGGTGGTCTACATGAACATTTCAAACACAAAATGATGATCCTTACCACCGATACTAGATCGTTCACCACAACAAACGAAACCCAATAAACCAAAACAAGACGCAGGCGTCAAACCATTCGTGATGAAAGTTCGTATTCGTAAAGGGTAGAGAGATCAGAATCTCCATTTTCTGCAATCATTTCCTCCAGTTCCCCAAGTCCAAAACCCCGGAAAACAAAAATAACTCGGAGAAGAGTAAGAAACCACCGATTAAAGATACGACAGCCCCAATATATACTCACGCGACCGCGATACGAACATTTTCAACGAATTCGAAAGTAATTCCATCGATGAAAACACATACAGGGATCAAAAAGAACGTGATAACGGAAAAAAAACAGAGACGATGGAGTGAATTGACAACGAACCTTCTTCTTCTTCTTCCCTTTCGCAGCGATACTAGAACCCTAGGAAGGTTTTCTGATCAGTTTGGGGTTTTACGAATACGAGATATTAAATGAGAATATATGGAGCGAAGCGGGAGTAATCTGGGCCGTCGGATGGATTGATGACGGTGCACTTTGCTTGGACACGGAAAAAAAAATTATTCAAAATGTACCCTAATTGAGTCTGATTTTTTTTTTCGATTTTTATCAAAATTAACCTTATGATTTGATACGTCTTACAGTTTTTTTTTCACTTTGTGTTGGACTTTTTAGTACGATAAATGTGAAACTTTGAAATAAAAAAATGATAATTACAAAATCATCCCTCATTTATTATTTTTGTGGTTTTGATTAATCTCATTACTACATTACTTTTTTTAATAAAATTAGAATCAAAACTCTTATTTCTCCTTATTTAAAGGAACATTTATTAAAACATGAAATAAGAAAATATAATGTTTCATTTTACTCTAATTATGTATATAAAATTAAACATATCACAATGAATTTACAATATATAACAAGGACGAGGCGGGGAATGAGGACAGGAGCGAGGATCGTATTCCCCGTCTTCGTCCCCATTTAAGTGATGGATAAAATTTTCCTTCATCCTCATCCGTGGTAGGTCTAAACGAAGATTCCTCATCTAATTTGGGGTGAACTTGTCGATAAATGGATACCCTTAATTCCGCATTTGTTTATCGAAACATAAACAAATATATATAATAATTATAAGATAAATCCCTATTTAATATTTGAAGTAAATTTCATGCCATTTGAATTTAGTGTCATTCATTATAGGTGAAGACATAATTTGTAAAATAGAGCAAACAAGTTTCAACGTTGAAATCAGTACAATTGGAGGCATTCTCAAGACGAGTTTCCCATTACACGCGTATATCTTAATAGCATATTAATTTTCTTTGACGGAACGTAATTAAAACGTGGGACCATTAGACTAGTGTAGGTTTTGTTCGGTTAGTTATTATAAAGTTAATTTTTTAATTGAATTGGTTTTGTCATTATCGTGTTAAAATTGAGTATTTCAAGAGATGTGTAAATGACGTTTATAGGTGAACGCATAATATTCAAAAAAAAAAAAATAACCAGTAAATTACCAAACATCACCACGATAATCAAAATGTAGTTGGATAACAATTGAGAAAAGTTTAAATTCATAATACATCGAAACGACCTCAATCATTACTAAGGTCACACCAAAGTTCAAGGTACAATCTCCCTGTCTTCCTCCCAGTCTCTCTTATTTTGCCACACAGAGGGGTTGTCTTGCACCACTCAGCACATCATATTCACAAACAACTCATACGCTCCGGCCAAAGAAAGAACTTGAATTTATTTAGTTTATTTTTATATCTATCGAGATGTTTGCTTCTTTTATCTAAAACTTGATGACGAGTTTTCACCTTATTTGCATTGTAAAATGCTGTATTTCTATGGATATCATTTATATTCCGAGAATTGAAACAAATTCGAATTATGAACTCTCTACGACCTATAGGGGATAAGATATTTTCAGGAACAAGCAAGATTTATCTCAAAATACAAAACTAAAATCAATATAAAAGAATAATAACTAAAAATACAATTTAAACACAATACAACATTTACGATTTGTTTTTGTTAGCAAAAGCGAGTATAGCTAAGTAATAACTGACATATCTCTTAAACCAAGAAGCTATGAATTCGATTATTAATTCCACATATTCTACTAAAAAAAACATTTACAAAATTTTTATTACTCAGAGCTCAAATCACGACACCAAATTAAAGAAATTAAAATAGTAATTGGAGGATGGGAAAGAAAAAAAAAATAAAAAAAGAAAAAAGAAAGAAAAGAAAAGACACCTGAAATTCATCTGTGAGAGAGAAAGAAACCCCAAAAATGGTGAAAAAAGGTAAGTTGGGAGATGGCGCCAAAGCGAGGCAAAGTTGGTTATTCGGAGAAAGAAAAGGCTGAATCAATGCGACGCCTCATAACCTTCTCTCCACTCTCAAACTTCACTCTCTCTCTCTCATCTCCCACAAATCTCTCCCTTCCTCCATCCGTTCTCCGTTTCTCCTCTCTCTCTTCTTCGCTTCAATTGGGTTCCTCTGCATTTGGGTTTTCTTTTCTTCTCCCAAATTCCTCTGCGCCATTGCCAATCAGGGCCCGTCGGAGGCCTCTCCACCTCTTCTCTCCGGCCGGCCGTCTCTATGAGCTTTTCGTCTTCCACCACTTGGGACATCTTCGACGTAAGATTTTCGTTTCTGTTCTTGTTGATTGAATATTTGTGGTTCTTGGTCAGGTGGGTAGTTTGCGAAATTCGTCTGTTCTTAAATATTTGGGGATGCGAGGTTAGGGATTATTGAATCGGTCGTTATTGATTGTGATCGAAACGCGGATTTTATTTTGTAATGCAATCTACGGATTGTGGAGTTTCAAGGAATCATTCATTTCGTGGCAATAGATAGATCACGATATAGGGTACGGTTCAATTAATGCAATAGTACCGAGTCTTGAAGTTTCAGGAAATTTGATCTCACAATTTAGGGTTCTAGCTAGGCGTTTACCGATGTTGGCCATAGATCGAAGGTTGGAGGTGAAACTCGAATTCCGGAAGAAAATTGTTTGACTCCCCACCTTCCATTTTTGTTAAACACAATGCGATCGATCAATGACGAAAGGGAGCTAGCCAGTTATCCATTTCTTATTTCTGTCGAATATGTTTTTTCGACGCATTAGAACTTAGAACCAGTTGTAATCGAGTTTAATTAAACACAATGCTTAATTTTCTTGCATGTTATAGGCAGTAATCTTTAGACTACATCTGACCGGGAAACTGGAGAGTGGTGCCTGACGACATAATTCAGATATCTTCAATCTATGGAATCTGGGCAAAAGATAGAGGCCGGTGAATCAAAGACACATCCCATCAGCAGTACGGGCGAAGTTGGTCTCCCTATTTCAAGCAAAAAGTTAGTCTCCTCCTTATCCTCTGCATCTGATTCCTCCTCTGACAGCTCCTTTGAACTGATTTTAAATGATTCCAGTGAGTTCCCTGGTGGAACAAGTGACCCTTTGAAAACAAAAGAGTTGAATGTTGCAGGACACTCGGAGTCTGAATTTGAGTTTATTAGTAGTGATGATATAGAGACTCGTTCTGCAGCTAATCTTCCCAGTGCAGCCAAGACATCAAGCCGCTCATTATCACGGTCATCATCATCATCATCCGCATCTGAATCTTCTCTGTGCGATCATGTGATTGAGCTCCCAAAGCCTGAAAAGAACAAGGATTCAAAGGTTATGGAGGCAGATTTAAGTAAAAGTCTGCAAACTTCTTCCTCGTCGTCGTCCTCATCATCTGAGTCTGAAGCTAAACGTAAAATTAAACTTCAACAGGGTGGAGTGTCAAACAATCCCAGCTCTCCAAGCATGGACAAGGACAACAGGTTGGTCGAGGATTTCAGTGATGATGATGTTCCCATCAGCTCCATGGCCAGCAATGGGCAATCACCAGCAGCTCCAACGAATAGGATAGACTTGAGCGCAGGCAGTGAGGCAGCAACTCAATATCCTCAAACTCAACTGATGGAGAGAGTTGATGATCCGAATTCCCCTTCGTATAGAATTCCATCTCATGTCTTTTCCAGAACTAAATCTAAATCAGCTATGGAATGGAGCGTTGCTTCAAATGAATCATTGTTCAGCATTCATATGGGAAACATGAGTTTTACCAGAGAACAATTGTGTTGGCTGGGAAAATCGGGTGAGCTATATAGGCCTGGTGAAACGGCCATGTCTCCATTAATTGACTTGCCGAGTCACGACCAGCCCTTGACTATTAAACCTTCTGATGGTGGATTGAAAGGCACCCATCCGAATGGTGATTTAGCAGCAAATGAAGCACAAGCTGCAGAAACAATGAGGGAGGTTATAAGGGAAAATTCAGAAAACCATCGCAAGGAGAGTGCGACTCTTACAGAGTCGTCATCTCAGTCCGCCAGCCTTTCTCATCAATCAGAAGGCAGTACAAAATCTTTCCAGTTTCCAATGTAAGCCACTACATTCTCAATTTCCTGTCAACTAAACAATTTTTATTTTGAAATAGTAGAGGAATGCTCGTATTCACTTTTAACACATTTACTACATGTACATAATATATTTCACAGCAGTTGCAGATCAATAAATATATCAATGTTTTGTTCTCGAAATTTAAGATTGACAGGAGATGGAGGAAAGAGCATTTCATTCAAGGGAGGAGATCCCGAGAAGGCGAAGCAAGAGACGAAGCTAGAATCGCCACAGCCTGCTGCTTCAAGCTCAGAGACACCAAAAGAATCAAGTACAAGCGAATCCCCAAAAGCAGCTGCAAATGCTCCAAAGAGATGGTTTTCTTGCTTTTCTTGCTGCCCGTTCTGTAGTTGAAAGTGTACAGGTTCATCAAATATGACGTTGCCCCCTCTTCTTATGTAATTAGGATATGTCAACAGGATAGTTTGCACAGTTAGTTCTGTTAACATCACAAATTTTGTTTTGGTAGGCACAGTTTTTCTCGATTCTTGGATGGATAACTGGTTAAACGAACTTTGGACTCGAATTCTACACTATCATTTGTGTGATATTGACAATTTTATTGGTGCTGATGCTGATGAAATGAAGAAACGGTTCAAAGAAGGTAACACTGATCCTGTCTCGAATCAAATATGCTTTTCATTTTCTATGGATTTCTCTCTGGTGAAGCATGAGAATCATACCAATTATATCGTTTTGATTGACTTGATATAATTAATACCCAGTTGAGTTCTTTGTTGTTTAATCTGCTGCTTGTGCATTTGTGTGGCTGTTGAACCAATGTAGATGGCTTCCAGTTTGATCAGATTGGTGCGTAGTCTGAAATGAGGTGAGCCAATATTGTTATTGTTGTTGTTAGATAGATTTGCTTGTATGCGAATTTGAATGCGCAAGATGTCTTGTCTATTAAGTTATATATTATATATTGGTGGTATTACTCGTGTTAGGCTTGGGAGATAATTTGAATGTTTGGAGATTAGTAATATGATAATGTCTAACTTATATATTGGTGGGATGACGAATGTTGTAGTCTTACTATTACAATTATTAGTGACAGATTTGCTTTAAAAAATGTGAAACTCTTGGTCATTGTTATTTATCATAAACCTGCAGAAAAGTATAATGAGCAAATGTAATTTGCAATTACTTTGATAAGAGAGCAAAATTTCACCATCAAATAGTTTAAAGAAATACTAATAAGAATATTATGTTGTATACTTCAATACTAGTTGGCATCCATCTTTTTTTTTCCTAGCACAACATATGGGGAAGTGAGATCGAACTCACAACCTCTTGGTTTAAGATATATGTGTCAATTACTTTGGCAGCTAGCACTCATCTTGTGTACGAGAGATAAATGTATAAAAGGGATGTATTTTTTGTTTAAGAACAGTAAAGAATTATCAAACTTCTAGTAGTAGTCGGTAAGACTGTAAATATTTTTTGAAATTAGTATAACACTACATAAATGCTCATTGGTGTATAATGGGTAAAAATAAAAAGGGAGGCGGGAAAGTAGACAGGAGAATAAAAAATTTTGATTTGTTGAATTGGATGTATATATAGTTAAAAAAAATAATATAAAAAACAGATTTTAAATATCTTTACGGGTAAAATACACCAACTGTTTCGGTATTTAAATTGAATGAAATATGAATGATGAATTTAATATTATTTTTAATTTTTAATTATATGGTTTTCCCCCATTTTCCTCTTTTATTTCCTCTCCCCTTGCTCTCTCTTCCCTCCTTCTCCTTTGTCATTCTGATACTATGACGACGTTCAACGCAATTTGTAGCAGAAGCGTGCTAATCCGGCGACGGCTCATGGATGGGCCGTCGGTGCATTTCTCGTAGGCTTACACAAAGGGATCCCTCTCCTTCAAAGCTCAAACTATGGCATTACCAGCACCCCAAAGATCCGACGTCCGAATAAGAGATCCTCGTGCCATAGTTGCCGGAATACTTACAACTCTCCGATCGGCAGTTTCTCGAGCAAGCTTGTGCTAGGGTTCGGATTCGATTGCAATTTCGGAAAGCTGGACCCAAGAAAATGGCACGTTCGTCGGCTGAAATGTTCGAATTCGAAATCTTTAGAGTTAGCCATGGCGATTGAAAAATCAGGACGAATTCGGGGTGCACAATCATGTCGGGCTATTCCAGAGGAGATTATTAATTGGTGCTAATTAACAAGATATCCATATTAATAATCGGCAGCTCCGATCGAGCTTTCAAATGTACACAAATTTCTTGTTAGATGATTGATGAACTAATTTTAACTAACTAAAATTGAACAATCGAGTATTTTGAGGATTTACTTTTGGTGATAAGTTATCTGAAATTTGAATAATTTTTCTTGAGAGGGAAATAAATAAGAGGGGAGAGAAAACGCAGACCAGAGAAGTAGGGAAGTGAGAGAAAGATGAGAGGGAAATAAGAGGGAAGATGGGAGAGAGAAACTGGGGAAAAGAAGAGAAAAATGGAAAAAATACCACTTAATTAAAAAAATATAAAATTAACTAATATCCAACTCACCAATACCATGAGAGCACAGTATTTCAACGGTAATTTATTAATTCCATATACTATCAATTTCATTATTTTCTTAAGAAACAATATCAACTTTAACCGGTGTAATTAAACTTTCAATTTCATCCAATTACATCTTAAAATTTCAAAAGTATAATAATTTTTATTACCTGATTAATTTTCGTTTAAAAATTTATTACAAAAAGTATCATCATAGTCATACATCACATGTCAAATGAATTATAATATATATGTTTGATACGCTACTGATAGGATTCAAACAAAAAAAAGACAATAGATTTAATAATTTTTTTGTTTAACATGTATAAGTTAACGAAGTTATTTAATAATCAATTGTATATATAAACTTGGTTTTAATTAAATTATTGAGTTTTTAAAGTATTTTATATCATAATTGGTGAAAATTAAATAAATTGTAAACATTGAAACAATTATCTAAATTTAAGACTCAAATTAAAAGTCTACGAGTTTGATATTTTTTTAAACATAAAAATATGTGATAGATCGAAAGCCCAAAAGGTTGGGTCAGTGCGTAATTTCAGAAAAAGAGAAGGGCAAAATCGTAATCGAGAAATATTTGACCGCCAAAACTATCTGCGCGGCGCCAAACATTTACAAAGTTCAGGAAAAATTAGGAAAGAAAAAATCCAAAATATTTTTTTGCCGCGAAAACAACGAAACATTTTCTGTGTTTCAAAGATCAAAAGAAAAATTTCCCGCTTGAATCATCAAATACAAAGCCCTCCAAATCCTCTCTTCTTCGCCTCATTCTCCATCTTCTCTTCTCCTTCCTCTCGCCGGAAATCTCTCAGAGTTTAGACTTAGTTTTTTTTTTCCTTCACCGTCTTGCGATTAGCTTCATCAATGGCGAACACAGCAACAGTAACCTCCGGTGCGATTTCGAAGATATTGGCAAATCCGTCCTCGGACTCGCCCTCGGATGTTCCGGAGATCGTGGTTCAGGTCGTCGATCTCGATCCCAAGGGGAATCGGTACATGTTAGTTTTCCCTCATATGAACTCAGATTAGTGTTCTGTTGTCATTTGCGCTCGTTTGCATTGTAGGAGATCCCATTTGTTTTAGTTCATGTTTGAAGTTCATGTGAATCTTATATGTTCGGTGAAGTCCTTGTTGACATGCTTAAGAGTTAAAACCCTAGTTTGGATCTCGTTGTTCATGTCATATTTGTTATATAGTTTGTTTATGGGTTCGGATTCCCGGTCTAGAGCATGTACTGGCTGGACTGCAACGTGATCTGTCGTTGAACTCTTGTAATTTGGTGCTTAATCAGCGTGTTTTCTGTTGATATTTGTGATCGTGGATTTGATGGTGATGTGGACTGTTTCTTTAATTGATATTGGTTTACTTTCAGGTTTACTGCTAGCGATGGGAGTGCGAAGCTAAGAGGTATTCTCCCATCCAAATTTACGTCTGAGGTTATCTCTGGAAACATTCAACATCTGGGTCTTATCCGTATTCTTGGATACACTCTCAATGATATCCCAAACAAGGAAGAAAAGTGAGCATCAATGGTCAAATTTAGGAAAAGAAAAACTTTATTTCATTTAATTTGTAATTGTTATTTGCTTTGTTTTGGTTTATCATTCATGGTGCTTTACCTATTACCAGGTATCTAATCGTGACGGATTGTGAGGTGGTTTCTCCTGCTCTAGGAATGGAAGTTAAAACTGAGGTTAAGAAAGAGGATGTGGGCATTGTTTTGAAACCAAAACAAGAGTTTGATGATAACAAGAGTGCACCGAATACCGGGGCTGGTATCCTTTTAAAGCCAAAGCAAGAATTGGTTACCAAATCAGCAGCTCAAATTGTACACGAGCAGCGTACAAAGTAAGTATGCGATCGTTAAAAGATTCAAATTCATTGGACTCTGTTATCAAGTTGTAGAATTTGAGGGTGCGTATACTGATATGTTTTTGAATGTTTTATTTTCCATGAACAGTATGGCACCAGCTGCACGGATGTCCATGACAAGGAGAGTTCATCCCCTTGTTTCTTTAAATCCTTATCACGCAAATTGGACCATCAAAGCCCGTGTTACAAACAAAGAAAAGATGCGTACATACAAGAATGCTCGAGGAGAAGGTTGCGTTTTCAATGTGGAGTTGACAGATGATGATGTAAGTAAAGTGCTAATGGTTTAAATTGTTATCATTGTCCACGGAAAGAATTTCCCTTTTAAGTTTTATGTTGATATGCAAGTGATGTTACTTGATTTTTCTGGTTCAGGGTACACAAATACAGGCTACGATGTTTAATGAAGCTGCAAGGAAGTTCTATGAAAAATTTGCCCTTGGCAAAGTTTATTACATCTCTAAGGGAACTTTGAAAGTTGCCAATAAGCAGTATAATACAGTTCAAAATGATTACGAAATGACTTTAAATGAGAATTCTGAAGTGGATGAGGTCAGCAATGAAGCTGCTCTCATTCCTAAAATGAAATTCAATTTTGTCAAGATTGACATGTTAGGTACTCACGTGAACGGGAAGGATCTTGTTGGTTAGAACTCTGTCCTAGCAAATGTTAGTTGTCTGATTTCGTGCTCATGATGTTCACTTGTGTAATTTTGCACTTTGGCAGATGTTATTGGAGTTGTTCAAAGTGTTTCCCCTACGATGAGCATTCGAAGGAAAAGCAACAATGACATAGCTCCAAAACGTGATATAACTATTGCCGATGAGACGTGAGTACATGGTTTTGATTGATGAAGAGAGTGCCGAATTTATTCCATCCATGTTAAAGTTGTGATTATCAAATTGCAGGAAGAAGACAGTCGTGATATCTCTGTGGAATGATCTTGCGACCAATGTGGGGCAGGAACTGCTTGACATTGCTGATCAATCTCCCGTAATTGCATTGAAATATCTCAGAGTTGGAGATTTTCAAGGTACTGCTGAAATTGAAGTGAACTTATGCTTGGTGGGGAGAGGTGGCGACTTCTATCCGTAACATGTTATTTGCTTCCAATTGCAGGTGTATCTCTGTCGACAATAAGTAGGAGCAGAGTTTTGATTAATCCAGACATTCCGGAAGCTAAACATTTGAGATCCTGGTAAGGTTACAAAGAATTTGTTGAGCCGGTGTCATATTATTACCTACAACTATAGTTGTAAATAGTAACGTACTTCATTATCTACATACAGGTATGATTCTGAAGGAAAAGCCATGTCCATGGCTTCTGTCAGCTCTGGCCTGAGCCCATCATCCAAGACTGGGTCGAGGTCCATGTATTCCGACCGTGTTTCCCTGTCTCATATACTCCAAGGCAAATCATTGGGTGAAGAAAAGGTATTATATTCTTTGTACTACAGGAACTGAAACTTTCTATGGGGAACACAATTATGAAACCTTTGAATAAGAATAAGTTATTTTAATTTTTGTTCAGTTAAATTTATGATTTCGATGCTAAAAGAATTTACTTTTCAGTGATAATGACATGAAGTTATTTTTTTTCCGCAGCCAATGTTCTTCAGCATTAGAGCATATGTTAGCTTTATTAAGCCTGATCAAACAATGTGGTATCGTGCATGTAAAACATGCAACAAGAAGGTGACTGAAGCAATTGGATCTGGATATTGGTGTGAAAATTGCCAGAAAAATGATGAAGAATGCAGTTTAAGGTACATAATGGTTGTGAGAGTTTCTGATGCAAGCGGCGAAGCTTGGCTCTCTACATTCAACGAAGAAGCAGAGAGGCTTATTGGATGCTCTGCTGATGAGCTTGACCAGCTCAAATCACAGGTAAGGAATCAGATTATCCAAGAGCTTGACATTTAGGAATAGAAACAAAGTGGGTTGATCTTTTCTTTATGTTTGTAATTGCAGATGGGAGAGGAGAATTCATATCAATTGAAACTCAAAGAAGCCACTTGGGTTCCCCATTTATTCCGGGTTAGTGTTTCTCAGAATGAATACAACAATGAGAAGAGACAAAGGATCACTGTCAGGTCTGTTGCTCCAGTTGACTTTGCTGCTGAATCCAGATTCTTGCTAGAAGAGATAGCAAAGATGAAAGTTCCCTAAGAGGGAATTATTGCAGAGCCATGACTATCTATCTCAGATCATTTAGGACTTTGGTAGGAAATGTAAATTTAAAGCAGCAATTAGCAGTTTTCCTTTTCTTTAGTGAACTCAGGGGAATAGTTTATTTGCCATTACCAAATGGAAGCATGTTAGCCTTTAGTTCACATGTTATGCCTTATGGTAACTGGATGCTTCAAATGCAAGAATTTTGTTAAGAAAAATGGTGTAGATATTCAATTATGAATGTTTCAAATTGTTGAACAGAAGTTACAATTGGTTGCATAACTAAGAGGACTTCGGTTCCTCGCTAACATAACTAACTTAACTGAGAGCAATGGGCGCAAAAGCACTATTTTCACTTTTCCCTTTCACCTACCAAAGAAATTACAGGCTTCGACAAACTGTAATTCATGTATTATGTCTACTTCTAACATTTCTTATAATCATCCTCAGGTTGGTTGGAGCTTGTCGGTTTTAGACTCTGATCGATCGACTGTACCAATGGTTGGTTTGTAGATGAAGAAGTGGAAGAATAAAAAATTATCAGCTTCTTCTGCATCTCTTCAAATTGGTTTTCCGGAGAAATGAAGAAGAGAAGAGATACAAAAACTACTCACAGAGAAGAGTAAAATTTTGAAAAAAAAAATCACATCATTTTTCAGTTTCTGTTTAATAAAGTTGGTCGGTTTCGATCGGGAATAACATTTTTGACCAAATTGACCGGCGATGAGTCGGTTTTAATCGATCGACTCAATTTTTTGAAAACTTTTGCTCACCCTTGCTCTACTTGAAAGTAGGCATCGAGTAGGGTGAATCTAAAGGCTGGCATTTGGCTTTAAGTTGATGATTAAACTGAATGGACCAAGGAGAACAGATCCTTCTTCCATGGCGACACATTACGTTCATTCTTATTACTATAGTTTCAGCATCAAGACTTGCAAATGGAGTCGTTATGATGCAGTGTTTGGAAAGTTTCTGCCCAAACTTTATTGAAGCCAATGGCTATTAATCAATAACTTTTGGGAAAAGAAAAACAATGAATTTTCTATTTCACAATAATTTTTATCATATCTCGTTAAGAGTATTTTTTTTTATAATCTATCGAAGTATATAGCAATCGCAAGATGTTAGTAACTTCCTAGACCGTAGGATCAAATCTCCATTAATTTGTTTAAATTGTAAATGTTGTACACAAGATTGGCTCACACTTAGAGAAGTTTGTGATGATCCAGCGTGAGGGGTGGTGAAAACTTCTCTATCATGTTAGACTAGATGAACTTAATTGTAGAGTGGTACCATGGCCACCTAAAACAATAAACTACTAGTGTTTCCTATTACTCATTCATTGTGAATTTGTTTTCCATTCCCCTCCCTTTGTCGGGCCCTACGCATTGTGGACGAAGCCTAGAGGTCACTTTAACTTGTTGTATTGGAGTGGTCAAGGGATTCTGTGATTAAATGTCGACAGAATTTTACCCAATATTTAGGGAACGATACCACTCTGCAAAGGTAAAGAGAAAACTACAGACGTCAGGAGAAAGGCAAGTACAATATCCATACTATGACTAGTAATATGGTACAAGTCATTCTCAGGGGTTTTCTGACTGGTAGATAGGACACCAAATACCTAAACAAGACAAAAGTCTACTAGATACACAAACTTTTCAAGAATTTGGCTTCTTCCAGAATATGATTTTTCTTACAATATTGCTCATCCCGAGCAATAAAATCAGTTTATAAAGATCTTTACAGGATATGAATAGATAGTTTGATTGTATTTAGAAGATAATGCCCTTGCTCTTGCTTCGTCTCTTTTTTCAACGACTTTGTTTTCCGAGTTTTTGACAATCTTCTATTGACTTTTATTCCAAACAATCATAAGTTCATGAGAATGAGAATGTGTGAGAGAGATTACCCCAAAATAATAATGTAATAATAATAGCAAAAAGATCTTGCATCAAAACAGCTTTAACGGCATACAGCTTTATGAAGCGTTAAGGGGTAAAAAAAAAAAAATCAAAACTATCTTCTCACATAATGTAAATGACTAATTTAGGGAGGACCTTCAGTTTCTTCTACCGCATTAATATCCTAACATTTCCCAAACCCCAAACCGCCCACATTCAAAGATGGAAAAATTCCAAAAAAAAAAAAAGAAGAAGAAGAAAAGAAGAGAAAAGTAGAGCTCATCCTCAATTTTACTGTCAAAAAAATTGTCAACGTATCTCTTGCTTAACTGTTCAACCAGAAACCGCAGCGCGATTTGCCATACCCTGACGACCTCCTCCCCTTCCACCTCCGTTCTGGTTCGCCCGTTGATAACCTTCCCCATTGCGTCCAGTCGAACCACCCCGAGGTCGTCCTGAGAACTCACTCTGGTTTCTGAACTCGTTTCTACCGTAGCCCCTGCCACCACCGTAGTTCCCTCTTGCCCTGAAACTATCATTGCGGAATCCGCCTCCTCTTCCCGTAGAGAACCTCCCTCTGCCACTCCCGCTAACTGAATAAACCAATTTATTAACACAATCAGCTCACCTATTGTTGTATCAACTGGTCAGGAATTCATGAATTCTTCTCTACTTATAAAGTCCATACAGCTTAAATGTAGCCCTACTCATACTCTAACCAATGAGATAATAAATTAAGCGTTTAATGCCAGCTCACCTCGAGTGGTAGTTCTCTTCTCCTCGACAACAGCTAGACGATCACCGATTGTGACTGGCGAAGCCTGGTGTTGTTGAATTAAGAGAAATTAGTACATCCATATGAAATCCAAATGGATACACAAACAGTATCATCAAATGGAAAGAGAAGAACAAAATAATAAAATACAACAATTTAGCTCATATCCAAACCTCGCACCAAGTTTACAATTGTCAATTCTTGTTTGATCTTAAATATATGAAGCTACAAAAATCGTGGGACATTTAATATCCAGACAAGTACTCTCAATTAAAATTTGGAAACTATTGTCTAGGCAGGAAAAGCCATGAGTCATATTATCTTTCTTCGATTCAGTTCATGCCAAATTATTTTAAAAAATATGCAGAGAAAAATTGACAGTCTGGTGAAGATCAAGTAATGACATTTTCAAAGCAAAAAGATCAGTAAAAGAGTTGATCAATCTACTTGGACGCACAAAGTCAACCCAACTCCCGGACACTGACCCCTTACTATGCCTCCGAGCCTAATTTTGAGCTGATTCGTGACAAAATACAAACCAAGTAGCCGTCTAGTTACAAAAGTTGAGCAGACCTTTTCTCTCCAAGGCTGGAAAACCCCATTCATAAATATGAATAAGACGAAGCATTAGTAGTGACCCTAGAGTTTTCTTACCAAAAAAAAAACAAATCATAAATGATAATAACTTGCTGTTCATTTCCATTATCCTGCTGTTGAGTTTGCAGTAAATTTACTAAAAGGAAGTAGTACAAAATAAAAGTGGGCATGGTGTTATGACCAAGACTAGGTACAGAACATAAAGCAAACAGAAGCAGAAATCATAATTCAGTAAACATTCAATTTAATTATAAACCAAGAGTTGAAAACATCAGGATAATGTGCTAGAAAAGAAGAAACCACACATAAAGCATGGGCTTATATTGAAAAGAGTGCAACTCTTGAGACTCACGGACATAAGACAGCAAATGCGTACTCAAATTGCAACATACTTGAGTTATGAATATTGCAAAGTTACAATCAAATGTTGATTGTAAGAACGAAAGAAAGATAGAAAGGGGTAAAAGATTTCATCAATCAAGTTATCCTTGAGTGAAGTAACTGTGATTTGTGTAACAGCATCTATAGCTAAAATGAGTCATCAGAATACTGATTTTTTAAGCTTGAACAACTGGTTGGTCAAAGAATGAAAAGGTAGGGAAGGAATTAATTCTAAAATGAAAAAAAAAAACCTTCGTGGTGAATGATCATGCAAATATTGGGCAGCAGAGGTACATGAGGGTCAGGGGAAAAGAATAAAGAAATGTAATGGAGAACATGAAATATGAGCACACAAGAATCAAGATCCTCCCAATGCTCTATAGTAAGATATCCCAGTACCCAGGAAATTAACAAAGAAACAGAAAGCAAGAGCACAAATATCACAATATCAATACAGTACATGATTCATTCAGTCAAACCAATTAGGATTTAAACAGAAGAAATCAATATTTATAGGAAAAATAACCTTCAAAGAATCCAAATAATACTGCACAAATTTCTAAATGCAAACTCCTAATTTAATGCAATCCTTATTAAATTGGATCATATGTTCCCAATCAAATAAGATTATAATCGTAAAATTATTCATAATAAAACCTAAATGGACAATATGGTCAATCAGCAGCTATAGAGAAAATGATACATGAGTAACATATTAAACAATTTCACAATTGCAATAATAAGGTCGATGTGCACAGTAATCATTGTTACCTCGAGTGCACCATGCACAGAGCTCAATTGCTCAAATTCAACGAATCCAAAACAAAATCCTTGCTGCGGGAAGAATAAAACATAAAAGAAAATGTTGATATGATAAAAACACAAATCAGATTGGAATCAAATGCAAGACAAGCTATTAGAAGAGGACCTTATTACTCCTAACTTGGATACCATCGCGCTTAATAGGCCCAAATTTCTTAAACTCTTCCTCAAGTTGTTCAACCGTTGCATCAAATGGCAAGTTCCGGACATATATGGAGTGACCTTCAGCTGTAATGAGCATCGGCAAAATATTAAATTTCAAAGTAAATGAAAATGTGTCTTCATGACAAACCGGTGGAAAAATAACAACCTAAGTGTTATTAAATTGATTTAATAATTTGTACATAGTTGCAAAACGTAAAAGAATGCATACACAAACGAGTGAGAAATATATATCCATATATATAAACATAAGCGTGCTAAAAAAAAATCCTTGATGTCTCCCGGGTTTAGGAGAGCAAAGCTCCTACTCCAACTCCCAGTTATAAAAAAGGCACACACATACACACCTTCCTCATGAAGGTTACTACTTTCAGGAAGGTTGTCACCACTTGCTGCAGAAACATCAGGAACCGTCGCAGGTTTAACCAGGCCAATAGACTGATGATCAGTATTGGTAGGAGGTGGTGCTCTAACAGAACTAGTTGCAACATAAACAGGACCCGATGCTGTCTTTGGTACCTTGACCTGAACAATATCAAGTCAGCTAAAAGTCAATGTCTGAAAGGAGATTGGCATCAAAATAATAAACATGCAGAAAGAAGAAATCAATAACTCACAATTGATGCATACGACTTCTTTGGAGCATCTTCTTGGGCAACAGGGGCTGAGTCTACTGTCACAACTACTTCGTGCTCACTTGGGTGCGGGGGTTCAATAACCTCCTCCTCTTCGATCACCGATCCTTCCTCATTACTGGAAGGGTCACAAACTTCAGGATCATTATTCATATCTTCCTCTTCCAATGACATTTCAGGATCCACAGTGAGATGATTGGGAGCATGAGATGGTTCTGTAAACGGAGCAGAAAGCTATCTCACAATTCTGCAATTAGGCATAACAAAGTAAATTGTACCAGAAAAAAGTATATACCCGGTTCTGGTGTTGAAGTAGCTGTTGTCGTATTCTCTTTGTTGGCATCACCAGAAGAAGAGTTACTTCGAATAGATTCAGTCTCTTCAACATATCTTAACACATCATTTAAGACATAGTAGCCTTTGTCCTGAGGAGCAAGAAAAAATGTTTGGGAAAATTTTCTCTTCAAATTATCCTTGCCAGTTAGGCATCCTGTTACCAAAACAATCACTCCTTTCTCATGAGACTCCTGAGCATCGGCAGTTATTATTTCTGCTGTATAGTCTCCATAATTCAGGGATATGATCTTGTCATTTATAGCCTGTCACAATACAAATTGGACTTTAAGTGGCAACTATGCACTTGGAACTAAAAATTCTCCATAGACCGTAACAATAAGAAATGTTCATCGATCTAATCAATTCAGACAAGCAGGAAAAATTCAGCTCTTTACAAGAAACTAATGAATATTAAATGGTTCAACTTCAAGTTACAATGACGAGACATTGGAACTCAAAAACCATTTTATCGTAACCATAAACAATTTTAAAATCATAACCACAATACTATTAACCACATGATTGGAACCTACATTATTTATATCCCTGACTCCAAAAAAATAAGGTTCAATAATTATTCTCCAGCCGTATAGAGTGAAGGCAATATCATAAATATACACTCATAAAACTACTTTACCTGCATGCTCGTCACTGTTGTCATCGCTCCATTGACATCTGGACGACTTAGTAAACTAGAATCCTGATAAAACCGATGCACCAATTGGGGAGAATGGTGAAGGATGTGATAGTACTGCCCAACAAACGCATTCCCAACCACTTGTGCACTGGGAGCAGGGGAAGAACTGGCTTCCTGTGTTGCCGCCATCTACACGATAATTTAGAGCACTAACATGAGCAAATCTTAATGAAATGCAATAAAACTAATACCAGGAAATTCACCTAAAACCTTAATTGTTGGTTGAATAGAAATGTGACTCGAATCCAAGAGAAACAACTAAACTAAATATTATATTTAAAAACATTGTTCAGCACGTATGACCTATAAGAACAAAGATAAGAATACGACTGTTGCAAAAAAATAAAACCCAAAAAGAAATGGTAAAAGAAGTGCCTAACCAGCGACATCTAAATATCACACAAAGCAGCAGTTATTTAGGGTTTAATAAATTAATGAACTGAGGACTCAAGTAAAATCTCGGGCAAAATTAATAACAATAATATCAGCAATATGTTCTTCTTACGACTGACAACCCATAGTTCATCGCCGTAGACGACTTCAGGACATATATGCAAAAATAGTCGGATGATTTTACACGACACTTGCAATAGACGACCACGCTGTATACTTGTAACCACAATACAAGTGAGAGTTAAGAGGAATCATTTTTTTGTTAATGAGAAACAAATATTTCATTGATGTGATGAAATATACAAAACGGGGAAGAACCCAATGAAGGAGAGTTAAGCGGAATTTAAACACAACTAGAAACCAAGAGCGGGAAGAAAATGGGGGCAAATCGTAGAGGAACAGCAATGAGTTGCACAAGGCGACCGATAGCGCTAAGCCCTAAGCAGGAAAAGGGAAATAAAATGAAACCCCGCAAAACCCTAATACAGATCAACCGTATGTAGAAGAAGAAGAGCAGAATTGACCAGAAATTAGTAATCATCGATAGATCATTCATCAAACGTTGGCACACGCCGATTATTACAGATCAAGTAAACAAAAATACGGGAGCAAACATCCGGACAACAAGAACATTGAAGAGAGCAAGAGGGAGAAGAAAACGAGCACCTGCTTGAAGGGCAGAGAATCGAGCTTCCGAGAGAGAGAGAGATCCGAGCGCTTAGAAAACAAGTAGAGAATACGAAACACAGAGCAAAGATTCTGAGCCGCTTTATATCATTATATACAATGGTTTGATTTTGATGAGAGCTGAGAAAAGGGTGTTTTGTTTTTGTACTTTTTTTTTTCTCCTTTCAATTTTATTAGGAATATTTATTTTATAATTATTGTTATTTTTTAATACTAATTATTTTATTTTAGAAGATAAAATAAATGTCAATGAGTAACATTTATTTAAATTGCTTTAAAAGGAAAAAATTGCTATATAACGTTATATTGGGTAATAAACAAAATAATAACAATAATAATATTGTGAAGCTTGAATCAAAGACCTATCAATTAGAAAACGAGAATATAGTCACTTCACCAAAGTGGTAATTTTTATTTAAACTTGGTTTATGAAGTTTTTGTTTTTAAATAATGCAACGCGGTTGTATAAAGACGACATGCAATGCCAAGTATGTAGGTCGTCTCTTAACCTATTGTTGAAAGTGGATATGATAAGACCGTAAGAGATGATTTGGTAGTGGATAAAATTTGAAAATATCATTTTTGGAATAAGTTTGTAACTAACATTATTTTTAAAATAATTTTAAATACTGGTAATATTAAAAAAATCATTTTTTCAATCTAGTTTCTGAATTTTATAATATTTTTTATTTTAATTTCATGTGTTTTCTTCCCTCGAGTGTTTGCTGTATCAAAATATTAACAAAAGAACTATATTATCAAAATATATTTTAGTATTATTTCAAAAAAAAAAATATATATATATATATATATATATATATATTAGTAATTATTTTGAAATTTTAATAGATGAAATAAATGTATATACTTGTAAAATCAACAAAATTTATCCACTTATACGATATAATTGGTAGTAAAATTCACACGACATTTTTCAATGATTGTAAAAACTTTGAAGATGAATTTTAAATAAAAAATAAACAAAGATAACACTAAAAAATGGCATAAATATTATAGTGTAAATATTTTAATTTTTCTTAATTCGTATGAAAATTTAAACCAAAAGAAATATATGTCTTTACTAAATATTCGTCAATTTATATTTACATGAAATTAACATAGACAACAATTTATATTTACATGTAATTAATATAGACAATAATTTAATCTTGATGATACTTATGTATACAAATTAATATTTATTTATATTTATTAATACTTTTAATTTTGCATTGATGTGGTTTTTCTTTCTTTTCTTTTTAATTTTTATTTTAATACATTTGTTAGACTTTAAACGATCTTTTATTCCTTTTGCATTTTTATTTCTTAATACACCAAAGTTAATGTAGACACTTGATATCAATATTTTAAGTTTGTATGGTTTTAAATTAAATATTAATCCATGAGACGAGGCAAATAGCAATTAAAAAAATGAAAAGCTTAACTATTTAATTTAAATTGTCTAATTTTAAAACAACAAAAATTAAATAAGGCAAATAGTAATTATTTAGAAATATATATACACGTCTCAATAATAAATTTTACCAAGACAAATCACAAGTAGGGAATTACAAGTACTTAACAAGGAAACGTACGTCGTAGCTAAAGTGAAATTTAAATGTGACATAACTTTTTTAATAATAAAAATCTCTACTTATAAAAATATTGGTATCGGTGTCGGTATTTGTGATATTTATAATAAAAATCTATCGTCTCTACTTCTTAATTAATATCAATATTTTTAGTATGGATAGAAATTTGAAATCGTGATTTTTAGATTAGAGATAAATGCTTGAATTAGTTAAACAAAAGTTGGAAAAAAAGTTTATGTCACATTTAAGTTTCACATTAACTAACACATACCTTGTTAAATACTTGTAATTCCCTACTTGTGATTTGTCTTGGTAAAATACCAATGTATTATTGAGATGTGTATATATATTTCTAAATAATTTATACAAAATTAGTCACAACTGGTGAACTTAAAAAATTAAAAGACATTAATTTTTTTTAAATATGTTGAAATTATGTTTATAAATTTTTAAAATGGAGCAAACTTAAATAAATACAAGAATTGAAATAATTTAACCCTCAATATTGTTTTTTTTCACACAATTTTACGACCATCGAACAACTAACTGTTTATTGAATTTTGACTTAAATCGCGTGTGATGATCCACGAAAATTCTAAGAAAATGTGTGCAAATTTCAAAATATATGTTTTTAGAGATTTTTAGTCAATTTTGACCGCAAAAAATAATAAGCAAAAGCACGATGAATATTCCCTTAATGTATGACTTTTTTTTTTTGTCTGGTCTATTTTTTAATGTTAAATATAATACAATTTTTTTTATTACTTAAATATAATACAATTGATATGCTTGACGTGGGTTTATTCCAAAGGTCAAGAGTTTCATATTGATTTTATTGTTTTTTATTTTCCATTTTGTTCGTCGTTACTTTTCTGTTGGTTTTATTATTATTTTTATAACAAATTACAATTTATTTTATTATTATTAATAATTTGTCATAAAAAAATATAACAAATTATTAATAATAAAACCAACAAAAAGTATGTTTTAACCAATGCAACTTTAAAAAGTTTGAAATTATATTTTATAAATTTATATTCTATTTCTTATAGTTTTGATGAGTTGAGTTGGATTGATAAATCTTTTAATGCAATTTTAAAAAATTGAAACGATATTTATAAAATTTAAGTGATATGTACTTATAATTTTTTTTGTCGACGATAGTCTTGATGGGTTAATATGGATTGATAAGTATTTTAATTTAAGTTTTTGAGTACAACAATATAGGTGGTCGAACTATACTTAAGTTGTATCAAATCTATTCTAAAAATTGTAAATTTATGAAAAAATTTGTAATACTGGATAATTTGAATTTTTTTACGCTATTGTCATTCATTATTTTCTACATAAATAAAGTTTAAAAATAATACGAGGTTTATCAAATAAGATAATATATTACACAATGATATGTTGAATTATGAATAAAATAGTATGCCTTAGTATTAGAGATTTCCCTTGTTCTCTCCAAAATGATTATATCCAAAATGATGGACCAATCCTCCAAATTGTTAAATAGCCATTTTACTTTAGTTTTTTTCCCCTTAAAATCAATTTTATAAATATTATGTTATCCTCCAAATTGTTAAATAGCCATTTTACTTTGGTTTTTTCCCCTTAAAATCAATTTTATAAATACTATTTTTACCTACTTATTTGTTTTGTCATTCATATTCTAAAAACGTTCTAAAAATCCAAGGAGGTAATAGTATAAATAACATAAAATAAATACATACTTCTAAACCTAGCAGAAAGTTTAAAATTGTACAAAAACATCATAATTCTATTAAAGTCTAACTTAAAATTATGCTATATTAAAATAAAAAGGAGCAGTGACATTTTAAAAAATATATATTAATTCAATTGGATGTCATTAATTGCTAATTTTTTTTTTATAAATATAACTTTAAAAGAAGGGATCAAAAGGACTTAAAAGATAATGACTCGTACTTGATCACTTACCCAATAATTAATTTTCTATGTATTTACTCGACAATCAAATGTAGTAGGATCAATCTGTTGTCTCATATTAGCAGATGAGCATGTAAGTTAGTCTGGATACTCATGAATATAAATAATAAAAAAAAGATGTAAATTATTTTTCTTCTTAGTACAATATATGAGAGTAGGAGATCAAAATCATAATATCTCGATTTGAGATATATATCAATTATTGTGGATCTATGTCGCTTTTATGGAAAAGGAAAAGATGCAAATTGTTTATAATTATAACCAAACTTTTAAAAATAGAAAATAAAAAAGAAAATGGTTGCTAAAAATGTTGTAAAATAAACGGCACGATAGCCAGATAATCCAATCCGATTCGCAAGGTAATTCAATTCCAGGATCAGTTTAGGAATATATATCCATAAAGTTTGAATTAATTTAATCGGAAGAAACTTATAATCCATTTCGATTCATATAGTTCGAATCGAATGAGGAGCATAGTCCAAGCCTTCGTTTTAGTCTCCCCTGCCTAATCCCATTGCCGAACGGCTGCCCATCACTCAAGAAGCCATGGAAGATCACGGGACCTTGCCGGAGAATAGGGCCCACGAGCTCATGCCCATTGTCCCCACATTATCGGAAAATCGTTTATGATATAAAGAATCGGCGTCGCAATCGCCCCCTCTACGCGATACCATTTTTCAAGAAGGTCGCAGTTGAGTGGCTGATCGGAGAGAAGACTTCCGATGAGGACGGCGACGCCCGTGGCGGAGGGTATCGGAAGCATTTGGAGGTGGATCTCTTTGTTGTCCTAAATTAACAGCGCTTCTCGTTGTACGCTTTTGGGTGTTTTGTGTTTGTAGTGTAAAGTGGTAGGAATTGATTCAATATCTTTTTTTATGTTTGTTTGTTTGTGTCTGTTTGAATTATGTTCTAGGCTGTACCGATACAATCTTCTCAAAACCGATCGGAATCTAGGTCAGTTATCATAGAGCTGTATAGTCTTTTTCACGGATTTAGATTTAGATTATTTAGGTGATCCATGTATGTTGCTTTCTGGATTTTGTCTTTGTCGTAAAGGTTGGTGGGAATTATTTTTCATCTGCTCCTTTTTAAATTTATTAGTAAAATGTTCCTTAATCTACTCAAAATGTAATAAAGCATAAGGTCACTAAGCTGTTTTTTAAGCCGAGGACAAACAATTTAAGGTTATTAAGCTGTCTTGGTCAATAACTACTATTTTATCACTTCTAGACACATAATTTCTGCTTGACTGAACATGGGAATAAACATTTAGTGATTTTATCACAGCATAAATCACCTTATGATGTTGGGAAGGTCAAGCTAGAATGCTAAATATAGTTTTCTTAAGCTCCAAGTTGAGCCAACAACTATGTTATTTGGTTGGTGCCTTGGCGGTTTAACAATTCGTCCCCATGGTTATTGTTTTGCTTGCAAAGCATGTTAATGCTTTCCCATTGCATCAAATCTAGCTGGTACAAATTGATTCTTTACTTATGAGATGTCAGCTACCTTACCTTATCTGAGGGAATGGAACTTAATCTTAAGCCTCAATATGACTTCAAACCAGTATAAAATTGTATTGTGCTTGCATTTTCCATGCTTCTTAAATTCTTTCTGAACATATGATTTGTGCATTTCACTTAATAAACTGTCTTTTTTTGCGTATTGAGATCATACATTTATAGCTCTATAATTGGGGCTCATCGGGGTCTACGATCATTTTATTGTGAAGTTCCCTTCTGCTACAACAGAATCGCAGTCTCAATCTTGGTTCTCTATGCTTCATAGCTAATCTGGTTTTAAATATTGTTTATTGATCGTCACCCATGCACTTTGAACCATGAAGCTCTCTTGCCATCAGTACGCCTTGTCGACAAGACTTAAAGCTCAAAGCTCAGTTAAGAAATGAGTAAAGCCCAAATCGATCCACATTCTGGAAAAGAAAAAATATGCAAGAAGAGAGAGTTGCACATTTTTGTAGTTCAAAGATTAAAAATTTTAGAACAGTCATTCTCCACAAGCGTCATCTGTGTGATGTCTGTGTGTATTTTTTTCATGAACCTTTTTTTCTTCTAATTTTAATTTTCTATTAACCTTCAGATAGGAGGTGTATACCATACATATTTATAGACGATGAACTTGTTTCTTTTGCAGTTTTGATGCAGAAGTTGGATTTTTATGAGTTCTCCTGCCAGGCGATACTGCAATCAACCATGAGGCACCAACCCAAAACATATAATAAGATTTTGCTCCATTCTGTCTAAAAGTCGTTATATGGCTTTCTGCCAACAGATAATTGATATTAATAAGGTCAGTCCCCATTACCTGCATAATTAGGTACAACAAAAGGTAGCCTAGCAATGTTTAATATATGTTTTATCCATTGAAGTTTCTTTTTTCAGTTATGTACCATTTGACTTGTTATTAGGAATTTAGGTACATGGAATAGTGGAAAAGTAACCCACTTCACTTATTGTTATGTTGCCCTGCCTTTCACTCAAGGTAGAATTATTATATATGGTTGAGGCATTCACTTAGGGTCCTTGACTTCAATAGAGGGCGATTACCATACTTTGCATCTTGGATTCACTTTGTTAATGACTGTGTTTGTTTAAAATCTCAATATAACAGCATGGAAATATGAATGGGATATCTACTTGTCTATTATATACACACACACACACAATATCTGTGTCTGAGTTTGTTGATACACATTTCAACCAATCTTGAGACAATTGCTGGATTCCGTGTTAGAAAATTCTTAAGATATTTGATATTTAAAGCAGGTGAAAGACATTGATTTGAATTCATAACTTCAAGAACTTCCAACCTTTTACCACTTGTTCTTTTGACTATTCCACTAAGTTATGATGGTTAATACTTGTCTATTTTGTTAGTCTCCCACTTGTGTTTTATTTTCCATCTCTAAACCTGTGCTGAAAGAGTCATATTTTTTGTGGTGTCTAAACTGGAACATATGTTAGTTTTCGGAAAGGGGGAAAAAAGAAGGGAAAAGACGTGGAAAAAATCGAATAGACGATGTAAGTTTCTGTTTACCGACATTGATGGCTGTTACCTTCAATCACACAAATGATAAGCGTGAACTCTATGATTGACTTTGATGCAAACTTTACATCTGATCTTTACATGATTTATTTTGATGTCTCATCTTCAGTTCAATCATTGGAGAGAATGAAAGAAGTTTGCTTGGTTATGAGGATTCAAGACGTGGATCGATGCCAAATATTACATTCCTAGGAGGTTGACATCCAACCAACCCTGGGGCCATTTAAGAGCTCAACGGTACCACCCTGGCTCCATCTCTTCCACATCATTTATGTAAGAATCCCTTTTCATTGTTATCATAAGAAGCTTTATACGTGTGGCTGAAATTCTTTGTTTGTCCTGAAACTTTGGTATTCCATCTTGTTATCATAAGAAACTTGTGTGGGCTACAGATTCCATCTTGACTGTACTTTGTTATAATTCTTGGTATTCAGTCTATGGTTATCTCCTTTGACGGATTATTCTTACCTTCTTTGTTTTTCTCCTTTCAATAATAGTGATGATAATTCAATATTATGAGCTAAGTAGCCTCCTTTGCTGTTCACTTTGGAGTCAGATTCTATCCTCCTCTATTTAGGAGTTGTTTGGAAACTTTTTTTTCTTTTTTCTGAAAAAGTATTTTTTAGAACAGTTGGTGAAAATTGGAATGCATTCTTCATCCATGTTCTCGAACATAATTTTGGAGGGAAAGATTCATTTATTCTTGGCCTTAACTTCATTGTCCTATTTCGTGTAGGTATCTCTGGGGAGTTTTGTCATTTCTACTAGCTCGTATCCTCGAAGAAATGACATCTTCAACCGTTCTAAAAGACGAACAATCTACAGGGAGAAAGAAAGAAAAACAAACTACTCGAACATCATTTGAACAAAGAATACGGCTCGAAAATTAAACTTCCAAACTGTGTGAAATTGAAAGCAAAGTTGCTAATAGTACAAAAGAAGAGTAATGGGGCTGGCCTGATCTCTTCCATTGAAAGCCATTATTCCACTGTTTGTGTATGGCTGGCTATGGCGTGTGTTTCTGCTCTGCCCAGAAGAAACTGAAGCAAAGGACTGGTTTAAAGCCCACACCTCAGATCTTATATATAAAATATTATTTTGAGATTGTCAGTTCTTTATTTTTAATTATTGTCATAAATGAATAAAATATTGTTTGGACTTTGGTGTATCAATAATTGATGATCCACTTTATGCAATTGCAGAAAATTCTGACATCCACTTCTGCCAATCATCAAGGAATGGTTTACCCCAATCAAGGATCAGATCCACAAAAAGAAAAAAAAAAAAAGAGCTGATAAAATCATATATAATATAAAATTCTTATAAAAGGAAAAAATAGAAAATATTGATTTATTCAAAGAGTAACTTGTTTTCATCTAAGGTTAAAGTACAAAATTTGTCTCTCAATTGCATGATCAAACCTTTAATTTTGGATCCATTAGTTCGTCTTTAACATTAACTATATTCATTTAACGTGTCCATGTGTGAGACATTTATTATATTATGTAAGTGTTATATACTTATATTACATAATGTGGTAACTTAAGCGTGGTAGGTGCATTAATTTCATTAGATGGGTAGGCTAGTAACTGAGCGAATTCTGTAAAAGAATTTGTCGGCAACTATACGTAGTGGTGTTCATTTCTACCTGTGCTATGCAAAGGTTACGAAGTTCACTAAAGCTTGATGTTGAACGTCACACCCAAAGTAGAAATCAATGTTTATCGACTTTCTAAGGCTCCTTTTACTCTCCTACTGAGAAGAAACAAAGTAGCTCCACACTACTAATAGACTACTTAACATTTAGTAAACTTATGATTTAACTGAATTTCATGTTCTTTCGAGAGCATTTCTTTTCATTTTCGACGACATATTTTTGTCAACCATAGAATGTGGTAGAGAAAGATAAAAAAATTATAGAGATGGATTATTGTAGATCTCTTTGATATGTTACTCAAAAACTACAAATGAATCGTCAATTCTAAACAATGATCGGAGAAGAAGGTGACAGGGAAAATGCTTCACAATCACTTTCAAAGACTCTCTCTCATATTGAAGTCTCATTGTGGTTGCTCTTTCATTTGCAGCCAATTCCTTACTCTCAAATAATGGGCCTCATTCGTGGAGAAACTGGATTTTCTCACGTTCTCAAAATCTGGTTGGGTTTCACTTCTCTTTAGTTTGGATTTTTTGATCTTAAAAAATACTATGGGGAGAGGAGAAAAAAAGTTTCATACAGGAGTAAAATTTTACGTTCTAACTTTTGAAAGTGAAAATTAAGCCGCAAACATGGAGAGCACGAGTGACACATAGCAGAGGGGACCAACCCCACTACAGACATAAGATGAGTGGATGGTGTGATGTCGTGATCGGAAGTCGCGTGTGGACAGTTAAGCTATAAATTTAATATGAGGCAAGATTCGGGCAATGTCCCTCTCTCCTTCCCTTCTCCGCTCCATCCACATGAGGTTTCACCAGTCATGTAGTAGTTTTAAGATGTTTTTTTAGTACAACAAATTATGGGTACGAGAGTTTGAATCTCCGACTTCAAAGAAAGTAGTAGTTGTCAATTACCGATGAACTATACTCATGTTGGCGGAGTTTTAAGGCGTTGTTTTAAAGTCCAATGAATAATGTTCTATCGGAAATCTATGACTTTTCTTCAAAATGAATTAAATTTGTGTTGCCACCTTTTACTACATAGGGATATTTTTACATCAGGGGACGTTATTGAAACCTTTTAAATGCCCACATGAACTCATATTGAATGTTAAAACATACCAACTAAAAATTAATTTAACCTCAAAGTTGAAATTAGGTTTCCGTTTTAGTTCCAAAACCAAAAATTAAACTTATATATATATATATATTTTTTTTTTTTCTTTGCTTCCAAATTAAAACCTGGCTCTCTATCATATAGTAGATGAAATATTTTTTTATTGTAACCACGAAGGAAAAGATTATCCAACCTAGCTATAATTTTTTGTATGGGATTTTTTTTTTGAGAGAGATCAGTTAATTGGAAAGTAATTAACTAATTAATTAATTTTCAAGGTTTTTCTGCTGCTGAAAATGGGTTATTTAAGGTTAATTTCCATATCTGAAACATAAACTACTGTTTTTGGGAAATAAAAAAAAATTCAGAAAAATTCTCCAAAAGGGCTCTGCAGAAGCTATAGTACTTGTATAGAAAAAAAGAAAAATACAGAAAGAACAATCATAGGCTAAGAAATATTTTCATTCAATCCCATCACTTTATTCCATCAAACTCCCAGTCTTCACTGTACACATAATTTAAAACCCTAAAAATAAAAAAACATACACACACACATCAGAAATCAAAATCATATGGTTTTTCAAAATTAAATATAATTTTTTTCTTCTTTTTGGAAGAAGAAAACCCTAATCAATGAAAAGAGGTCCTGTCAGTTGGGTAATTCAGGTAAAAGGGACCATTCATTTTGAGTTTCTTACTTAAATTAAATATAATAAAGTCTCAATTTTTTAATCATAAAGAAGGAAAAAAATGCTTTCACAAGACAGAAAATTAAAAGGGAAATAAAGGGTATTTATAGGAATTTTGAGTTTAGTACAACATATAATCAAGAGCCTCTTTTTGTTGGTTGTTTTAAAAGTTAGGGCAGGGAGAAAAAAGTTGCCCTCTCTCAGTTCTTTCTTATGAATTTTGAGTTTAGTAGTGTTTTTTTTTTCTTCAAAAAAAAAAAAAATTGCGTTCTTTATTTATTTATTTTTATTTAAAAAGAAACAGATATGTAACAATTTTTTGTTTCGGGTTCTTTTCATTAATTTTAAATTAAAAAAAATTATTTTTTTAGTCGTCCACGAATGATAAAATAATGCTTTTATATCTACTTTGAAAAAATTGAAATGAGAATGTACTAGAAACAAGAAATTTGATTTTAACCCTTCCATCCCTTCGAAAATTTTTGGCTCTGCTCTCTTCGGCTAGGGTTTTTTTTGTTTGTTTTTTTCTCCTTTTTTTTGTTTGTTTCTCTTTCTTCTACTGCCATGGAAGATGGAGATATAAAGTAGGGCTCAGCCTTTTTGACTGGCTCTACCATTGTTGGCAGTGCAGCTAGTACAGCATCTCTATTAATCTTCTTAAATTATTTTGCCTTTGAGATTCCCATTTTATCCATTATAGAACTACTCAAAACAAATAAAACTCTCCTCTCTCTCTCTCCAAAAAACATATGATATTTTGAAGGGTTTAAGGTTTTTTCATGGCTGCCCTGAATGTTTTATACTCTGAGTAAAATAAAAAAGCCTTATCATATGGTGGGCTAAAGCACTTTTAGTTGCACTACTTTTAGGGTTTTAGGGTTTGTTGGGTGTGAGAAAACATGGATGAGGGAGAATTCATCACTGCGACCATGATTTAAACCTTTTAAATCAAATCCAATTGATTTAAAGTATTTGTTTGAAGATGCCCGAAAAAATAAATTTTGCAAGGACATTTTGCGATCGATTCCAAAAACCGTGGCGATCATGTCAAAGTTGAGTTATTTTGATGAATCATTTAACTACTTTAAATTGTTCATATTCCAAAGACTAATAATTATCATATGAATTGTGTTTTTTTTTTCTTTTTAATGTTAAACATTAGGGTTATAGAATGCATGTTTTTGTGTCCCTAAAGTCAATTTTTATATTAATGATAATGGAAAAGCTTGCTAGAAGGCAAAATTTAATATGGGTTAACAATATATATTAGGGATATTATTATTAAAACTAAAAGTGTACTCGAAAGAAACTATGTATGCTAACCATTTATAATAGATACTAATGACGTGTCCCTAGACTTTAGGTCTAGGGATTAGTACGACTTTCACCATTTTTCTTAGAAGCTTTTGATTACATTAAATATTGTTACGATCATTTGATGTTATAACATGGAGATTAGTACTTAAGAAAAATCTAAGCTCAGCGATCAAAACATCTCTCTATCTCTCCCCTAAAGACTCGTTTTTAGATTTGAATTCCTACCTTATCCTATATTTGTGATGTAATATTAACCTATAAAACCATTGATCCAAAAGGAACGAAAAATTTAATCATGTATTCTAAAATATTACACACCATGAATTAAAAATTGAAAGTTGATATAATAAATACAAAGTTCAAGTTGAGCTGTGAAAATCTCACTGCCACCATCTCTCTATTGCATGCCTGTGGTCCTTATTGGCATTGAGTTGGATGCCTTTAAATTAAAAGAACCTACATTTAATTGGTCCCTCATCTACTAAGTTGGGGAGTTGCTATGTAGCTTTAATTTTCTACTATATATCTTCTAAATAATCCAATACATCCCAAAATTACACACCACACCTTTTGCAAAGAAAACCCTAATTTTTTTTCTTTTGACTCTATGCCTTGATCCCTTTTGATCTCCTAATCCAATTATGCACTTACTTTTAGTTAGCTTTCATATTTTTGCTTAAAGCAACTACTTTTTGAGTAATTCGGCCGAAACCCTAATGATCTCTCTATGATGATTCATCTGATAACGATTCTCCCTAATGATCTCTCTATGACGATCCATCTGATAACGATTCTCTTTTTGCTGTTTTTAAGCTACATGTATATATATACTTTTTTTTTTAAGAAACCATTTCATTCAAAATAAAGTATGTGAAAACATATATACAAAAGGAAGCTATACGAAAGCTTTTCAGTTTACAGAAATGGTAGATATATAATAATTAAACAAGAGGAGATTTAGCTATTGACCAAGAGGATGTGTCGATTATGAGTCTTGGTATACACTTCATTTTTGTAGTCTATGTACTTTTAAAAGCGTTTTTAAAATCCTTACACATTTTAAAGAACCAAAACAAGTAGTTTTTGATTTTTAACAAGTGAAAAATAATGATAAACAAAGAAATTAAATAGTTGAACAAATAAGTAAGCTAAATTTTTGAAAAAAAAAAAAAATCCAACCACACCCCATCTTGAATTATTGAAAGAGAAATCTAAAAACAACCCCATATTTAGATTGAACACCTAATCAAGTTTAGTGAAGAATAATAAAGAAAAATGAAGTGTTTTTTTTTCTTTCTCTTCAAACTAAAAAGTTAAGAACAATAAATTAGGGTTTTGGATATGGATTGTGTGTCTTTTCTTTTGGATATATGTATAGTTTGTTCTAGGGCATGCAAATTCTTCAACACTCATGAGATGTATTAAAACAAACCAATAAAGCTGTTTGGCAAATGCTGAAAAAGGGCAGTAGCCCTTTTACTTTCTCCCCTTTGTTTGGATGGTCCCCCAAAGGGATTTTTTTTTTTATAAATATATTTAGTCACAATTAAAATATATTTATACCATATTTTCCCTTGGTACTGCCATTCTGATGGCTAATTAATGAATCAAGTTGTAAATTAAACCAAGGTGGATTTTTTTCCAGCCTGCAGACCTCATTTTGATTCAGCCTTTTGGCTGCATTATATATATGAAGATATAAAATTGATGACGAAATTAACTGTCACCCGTTGGATCGTTTTTTCGTTTACGCGTCGTCGAAAAAACGACGTGCCACGTGGTCGAGAACACGCCTTACCTTTAATTTCCCTTTTTCTATCTTGATATATATGCAACATGGAGAGGGAGAGGGTTAGATAAATTCTTGGCATCTTCTTTTCTTTACCCCATCATATATTACTGTCATTCCTTGCTAAAGTTTGAGATTCCCTTAGCTTTCAAAGAAGGAAGGAAGTTTTTAGAGTCATTTTGAAAGCCAAAAACTCAGCTGTTTCATATGTTTGAACTCCTTTTTTGGTGAACAATTGTCCCAACAACTGAAAGATTTCTTGGGTCAGCTCCAAAATGTAAGTTCTTCAATCCTAAAACAACTGGATTTTGATTTTTAGATTGTGTTGTGTGATTTCTTGAACTTTTTCTTCAAGGTTTCAATGGATCTGAGTGCTAGAGCTAGCTATGATTATTGTTCATTTATTTAGAAAAAAGCTTCAAAAGAAAACTTTTTTTTGAGTTGTAATCATTCTAATTTTCATCTTATTACAGCTGATGATCTGTTGTCCCCTCAACACTAGAAAAAAGGATTATTTTGTTTGATTTTTGGAGATGACGATGGAGCAAAAATTGAAGAAGAGATCATAAAAGATGTTGAGAGATTCAAAAGAAAAGGGTTGTGAAGCAAAACAAGAGGGAATTATTGATGGAAAATACAGTTTTCCCAGGGCTCCCACAAGTTCTAGACAATGGTCAGGATTCAGAAATCCAAGAATTGTTAGAGTTTCTCGTTCATTTGGAGGCAAAGATAGGCATAGCAAAGTTTGCACAATTAGGGGTTTGAGAGATAGAAGGATAAGACTTTCAGTACCAACAGCAATTCAGCTCTATGATCTTCAAGACAAGCTCAAACTTGGGCAGCCTAGCAAGGTCATAGATTGGCTCCTCGACGTCACGAAGCTCGATATCGACAAGCTCCCCCCGCTCCAAATCCCGGCAGGGTTCTCTCAATTTCACCACCCGATGTCGTTGTTCCCAGCTCAATATGATTATTCTAGTTCTTCTTCTTCGCAGTTTTGTTCGCTCCCTCATCCCTTTGCTGTTGACACGAAGGATTCAACGACGACGCATCTGAATCAGACAACGATGGAGAAAACGAAGCTTTGGGATACGGATTTAGTACCGCAAGAGAAAGCATCTTTGGCGACGAAAGGGAAGTGGATTGATCATGGAAGTAACAGCCAGCAAGTGGAAGATTATAATGAGCAAATTTCAGCTCAAAAGTTCATCTCAATAAACAATTATTCTAATTCTTACCATTACAATACTTGTGATCATCAGCATTCACAATTTGGGAACAATAATAATGGAGTTTTTCCATCACAAGTTGAGGCCCAAACAAGTTCTTCTTCTGGGTCTGCCCTATTCTTCACTCCCTATGCTTCATATATCACCAACCCATTTGAAAGCCACATCCATTTCTTGAGCTCAAATTCACATGCTTTGCCCAATCCCTTCATGCCTCCCAATTCACCTCTCCAGCCTTTTGGCTCACAAAACTTGAAACCCTTTCCAGCAAACTTCAACCTGAAGCAGCTGCTTCACGATGGCGGTTCCGGTAAAGACGGGGCGGACGGGAACTCGAGAGCTAGCTAGCATCTGTGGAAGGCCGAGCAAATTCATCTTAGATTTTAAATGATTATATAGAGAAGTTAAGGTTTTAAAGTTTTCTCTCTAATTTGTCCTTCGGGTCGTGGTAGAAAACCACGAGCGAGCACTATAATTCAGTTAGACATGGGAGCCACTTTGAATTCTTCAAAATATACACAAGTTAATTAGGATGCAAACTCTCTCCTTGAAGGGTGGGATTTGGAAATGAAACTTCATTCTTCAGAAGAGCTTGTAGAAAAAAGTGAACTTGTTTTGAGAAATTTGTAAGTATAGTGTCATTAATTATATATATAGCTACCTATAATCTCTGCAGTTAATTCTGAAAGCTTTTGAAATATATCATGTTGCTTTGATCCAATATCAAATTATTTTTGTTGATGTATATTATTGTAATTGTTATTAGTAGTTTCATGGATAGAATGAAACAAGGTTGGAAATTACCATATTCTTTAGAAATTTAGTGTCCAAAATAAGGAGGAAAAGGGTATGAATTCCCAAGAACACAATTTTAATGTTTTCCAAAACTTATATTCCAACAAATTTGAGTTGAATAGATTCAAATTTAGTCTAATTTCTTGTGTGTATATGACTAAGTATGTGGGTGGGGAATTGAATTCACGATTAAGCTATATGTTCAAGTTGACATATATTGTGATATATTACTACTAGAATTACAATACAGAAAAGCTTAAATTTGGATGAGATAAACTATATCGAGGAAGTCGTATATTTGGGAAGAAGCTCGTATTGTTTGAAACTTTGAAAAAGGATTTTGATGGATTCAACAAAATAAAAAATAATAATAAAAGAGTACTATATGGATTGTGTAATTGAACAGAGTTTTACATTAATTATTGTAGAAATTAAAATTTGATTGTTAAGTTAGATCAATACATATTAATTTGTATAGGAAGAAATTATCATAAACACACTATGATGCCACATTCAACCTTTCGTTTTTAGTTTTACGTTTTATGTTTTAAAAATTATGATCGTTTTTATATAATTTTAGCAGTAAGGTTTCACCTCTTTTGAAAACACATTTAAATTCTTAGTCAAATTTCAAAAAACAAAAATAAATTTTTGAAAATTACTTTTCTGGTTTTAGAAATTTGGTCTAGATTTTGAAAATATTTATAAACACAAAGGACCACAAAAATAATATTTCTAAACTTAATTTTTAAAAATAAACAAAAAACGAAATGAAATTGCTATTTCCGACTTTTTGAAATGGGGTGGAGCATTCGAATTCCGACTTTTTGAAATGGGGCGGAGGATTCGAATTTCCAACTTTTTGAGTAGGCAGGTTTTTTCGGAAAACTTCATTTATTCTGGTGTGGATGGCAGCAAACCTATATTTCTTGGTTTCAATAGGACTCCTTACGAGAGCTTTGTTTAAAGAAGGAATTTTGCCTTTACCCTTCATCTCCCACGCTTCCATGCTTTTTGCTATACATTTAATTGTGTTAATTATGAACTTTTTTTTTGTTAAATATATCTCTATATATGTACTTGGAATAATTATTATTACATTGCCCTAACAATAACCAATTAATTATATCGTACTAAAAAAACCAATTAAAATTCTCAAAAAATATATTGTCTAACATAGCATGTGTTTAATTATCACTTTTATATATAATTGTTAGATGCTCAAGAGAGTTTGAATTTTCTTTTAAAACTATGCAATGAATTGAATGATAATGAGAAATTAAAGGAGTGGTTATATTATTTGTAACTACCACTTCCAATAATTTATTGTAATTTTATTATCTTGTCAACCTAATAAATTTGACATGTGCTAAGCATAATTCATATCATAGACAAAAGGTTAAATATTCAAAAAAAAAAAAAAAAAAAAAACTCAGACAACTGAATCTAATTCCATCGGCCTCTCATATAACACTTGAAATTTTTCTAATTTCTATCTTCTTCTAAGAGAATAACAAGAATCACGTCATACTTTTACCATTAATTTTATTTAGCTTAATATATTAACTAAGCAAATGTTAGAAAACTTAAGCTCAACCTAATTTTTTCAACGAGATAGCTGAAAATGACAATTTTAACTTTGATAAGTGTCATTTTTAACCAATCTGAACCTAGTTAAACTGGTAAAGACGCATATATAACATAACATTCATTTAGCTTTGATAAATGTTGTAACTAACGCTCAACTTTGAAATAAAGTGACATATATATATATATATAATATATGATTTTGGAGCATATTTGATAGATTCCTCGTAAATATTAATATTGTCCAACCAACAAAAACAAATGAGAGGGAGAGACAAAGGGACCATAAAAAGCAAACCTTTGAACAACACCTACAACAATATAACATAACATTTTGCAAACATAAAAAAGTAGTTTCAGCTGATGTTTCTTTTTCACTCCTTTTTAAAGTTTTGTTCGAGTAATTTAAGGTCCCTTTAGTAACATTCTTATTTCTTATGTTTCTTATTTTTCATTTTTTGGAAACATTCTCAGAATTGTATAGAAATTTTGGAAACGAGAAACTGAATTTCTTATTTCTTATGCTGTTTTCAATTTGTTCTAAAACATTAATAAAAATATTGTTTCATACCATTATTAAATTTGTAGGCCCGCATTAGAGCCATGCAATTCTAGAAGGAAAAAAAAAACAGAAACGTTACCGAACACACCTTACAAGAGCGAGAGATTGAAGAGGTCACCCAACAACAAAAAGATTGGTCACAAGATCCAAGAGAAAAAAAATGGAAGCATTTTAGTCCTAAAAAACCCAGTTGTTGTTGCACTGGAGTACACACCCTCTCCCCTGTCACTGTCTCCATCAATTTATTAAAAAAAAAAAAAGTAAAATTAAGAAAAAGAAAACCCTTTAATTTGCCCCCACTATTTTTGTGGTCCGTTCTCTCTCTAGGAAGAAAAAGGAGAGAGAGGAAAAATGTGCAAAAATAAATTAAAGAATGTTTTACATCCATTATTATGAACAAAAATGGATTTTTTTTTTATTTTCCTTTTGTATTTTACCTTCTATTTATAATATATGTTGGAATGTGGTGAGATTTGAATCAATTATTTACAACTTGATTTGAAAAGTTTGCTTCCAACTTTTTTGCTATCTAGCATGTTCTCTTATGGTTAAGAACAACTTTAAAATTAAATTACAACATCCTCTAATTTCACTCTATTATTAATTTAAATCCTATTAAAAATCGATCCAATAGGTAATTTTTAAATAACACCCATATACTTTGAAAAATATTGAAGAGTTAGATAAGTCATCTCTTATTGCTGATCACCTAACTCTTAAGTACTGTCGTAAACTTATTAGATACAAAATTGAAAATTTTAAAATATAAGAATTAAACGTATAGTGTTACATTTTGGTTATTTCTTAGGAGGGGAGGTCCAATGTGCAATCACCAAATTTGTCGTATTAAAAAAAATTAAATATTCATAACATTCAAGGTGGGAAATGGTTTTTATTTTTATTTTTTGAAATTATGATGAGTTTTAAGGAGGAGAAAAAAAAAGAATCCCGAAGGCAATGACCAATTATTGCTTGGAATTGCATGCTGTGTGAAGGACTGAAGAGCATGGGGATTGGTGCCTTTTCCCACTTCATTTTTTCAGAATTGTGTCCCTAAGTTTTAAACTACATGTCCATGTCTATGAAATTATGGTAAAATATGATGTCAAATGAATATTTTGGAAACAATTCTAAAATATAAAATTTATAACAAATATTTAATTTAACAGATTAAATGTTTAAATAAGTTAGAAATTATTAATATCAATACTATAGAAATGTTGATTCACTCTTGTGTCTAACATTAAACCTATGAAGCCAAAGCGAGCATATACCTCCAACCAAGAGGGTGCATGTTCGAATCCCCACCTCCACATGTTGCACTAAAAAAAATAATTAAAAAAAAACCTATAAACATATAAAAATATTGACATGTTGACACAAATTTAATATTCTAGAAGCGTCCCTGAGCCCCAACTTGTGCTCCATGTTAAAAGGAAAAAGAAAAGACCCTTCTTTTTCTTACTGCGAATATTTTCCAAAATGTTCAACTTAAAGTGAAGGTTGTCATGTGAATTTGTTTATCTCATTTTGTATTACTTATTAATTTTTATCCGTTATAAAGTTATTCAGTTCTAAGTTTAATTAAGGTCTCGTTATAACTTTTTTTTTTTTAGTTTTCTATTTGTCTTGCTTCTATTTTTAAAAATATTTTCAAAACCTAAGCCAAAATTTGAAAACTAGAAAAAAGATTTTTTGTTTTTAAAATTTGCTTAAGAGTTGAAATGTGTTTTTAAGAACTCCATTGGTTGATTACAATTTACTTAAGAAGAAAATATGAACGTTCTTAAATGAAACAAGTTAGCCAGTTAGGAAAGGAAAGATAGTATAATAAAATATTTCCATTGATTTTGATTCTTGTGGTTATGTATATTGGCAAAACTACCAACCAGCTCAGAACTGCTTTTATCACAAATTATTGGGCTTGACACCAAAAAATATGGGGAAGAAAGGGCAGTAGTTTATGTTGCCACTGTAAGAAAGCAAATATTAACCAGTAGGAAGGCAAGCAAACTAGCTAATGCTAACACTATAGCTTTGTCTTGCGAAATCCCGACTCACCGAATAACGATCTCGTTAACCAAGTCTTTGAATATCAGCCGTTCGACATCTAACACAACATCATAGATCTCACGGCCACAAAACTCTGTCCAACTTCCCGACTGTCGCGTCACATCGTCTTGTAGAATGCTTTTAGAGTCATCCTTCTCTTCGTCGAAGCTGCATTTGAACTTCTTGGCTTGAAACTGTTCTATTTCGTGACACAATTGCTTCAAAATTTTTTGCCCAGTAAGAGTTCTTTCCGCAATCTTTGTTGGTTTCAACCATGGCTCAGGGGCACCATCGTCAGTGAGAGCTAATTTTTCAACAAGGATTTCATTTACAACATCAAATATGAGTTTGCGATGGAATTTCTCCCTGTTTGAATGGGAAGCTATTGCAGGGCTGAACCCTTCTTTAAGTGGCAAGCCCCTCGCCTTTGTTTTCTCCAAAATGCAGAATAACTCGGGGCTGATCGGATTACCAGAAGGATGAAGCCGAAACATGGTCATGCCAGAGCCAAGATCTCGGAGTAGAAGGCCAGAAGCTAACAGAATCTCCGAGATGTATATGTGATCTGGATTAGTATCATCACACAGGGATGCCATATAATCCATTTCTGCTTCGTCATGATGCGAGTTTAAGCGTCTAATCTTCTGAATCAAATCTTCAATATTTTCAAATTTCATACTGTCAATTTCCACATTATGGGTATTTAGAAAAATTTCATCAGCAACATTGCTTTGGTCTTCACTATGCCCGTCATTAGAATCTAGAGAATCATCACCTATGAGACACCAAGTTATACAGTGGGATTAGATGAAATAAATAAAATTTACTGTCAATAAGAGATTACTAATGTGGTTTAGTTGGACTCAGAATTTTTGACAAAAGAACTTCCATGTTTCTGATGTTTGGACTTCTTGGCAATCTTAAACCAACAAAAAGCCGACATGATTTTGGTGACAGAAACTTTACCTTTAAGTGAAGTTGTAATCTGTTTTACAGGAGATGCTTCATCATCTCTATATAACGAGGCATCAAGGACAGAGACAGGACTGGGATGCTCTAATGCTATTGTATCTTGATTGATTGTCGACCCGTCTTCACTGCTCGTTACAATTGATAACTGATTAAGCAAAAATATTAGTCAGTGGCAAGCAACTAAAAGATGAATGAAAATAAAATCAATAAAAGAAGCAAACCTTTTTAACTGAGCCAGTTGTTAAGAACTCTGCAGCCTCCTCCATGGCTCGGCTCTGGCTGCCATCGATCTCAGTTGATTGCATGCTGCTTCTGACCTCAATATCAATCTTTGAGACTGAGGATAAATTAGTATCTGATTGTTGGGTCATGTCATCACTTTGGTAACTTAAAGCTCTTGATTCATTGCTCATCTCGCTTGATTGATCGTCACATTGTCTTGTATTGGAAGATTTGGTTTTTGTCTTTTCACAGTGGCAATTCGAATCGGTCTGCTTCATTTTCCTTTTTGGTTTATTTGTATCAGATTTTTGGGGAGCAGATCTTTTCTCCACCTCAACCCTCCTTGATCTCAGTCTCGGGCTAACGGAATCTGAACTCTTTATTGAGCTCGTGGTGCTTTCTTTAGGCGCTAGTTGAGGTTTTGAAGAAGTTTGAGGTGATCTTATATTTCTAGAAATCAACTTCTTCTCAGATGTAATGGCAGCAGAATCCTTTTGACTGTTTTTAGGAGAACGTGTTCTGATTTGGCCATTGCTAGAGCATCTTTGAAATCCTTCATTTTGGAGCTTATGGAGGCCAGGAATGCGATCCAGCAGTATACCTGATTTTTCAACAGGTCTTGTAGGTCTTATGATGACAATTGGAGATTCATATGCTTTTGAAGAACGAGGAACACTAGCAGCGGAGGAGGTTGCAACTACACTGCTCTGTTTGTTTCGTTGGCTTGTCAACCTAGTCTTTCGATTGGGATTGGAAGATTTTGGTTCTTGGTTTCTTTGAGTTCCAAAATCTGAAGCTTGCTCTTCCATTCCGATTTCTGATAGTGCCCTAATTTGAATTGCTTCTAGTATTTGTTTAAGTGCTCTAAGATCCTTACTGGATTGTTCAGACTCGAGATCTTTCAGCTTCTTCCCGGCTTCACCATAAGCAGAGGAGGAGTTTGGTGCTCGACCTTTTACAGGCCTAAAAGCTGCTTTTTTAGAAGCTTGAGTTCCATCTAGCTTCCTCCAAGGTGCAGTTTCAATAGGAAGCCTTGAACTGGGAATAGGCTTTGTAATCAGATCGGGATTTTTCTGCCGCGGTGAAGTTGAGCATTTGGACGATCTTTTATCAGAGGCAGATGTTTGAAATGACATTTTCAGATTTCTAGATTCTAATGATTCTGCAAAAGATTCACCACCAAATTGAGTATCTGTAGCAGAGATTGAATCTGGCAATGTTTCTAAACCCATCAATTTTGCTACAACACTAGGTAGTCGCTTCTTATTTCCTGAAAAATGTTGTAGCTCAAGGGTTTCGTCGGTTGGGAAGCTACTATTTCGAGAATTCCTAGAAATATGAGTTCTGACTGAAACAGAGGTAAAATTCTCTCTGCTGTCAAGTGAGAGTCTAGGGAGCTCTTTCAGTCTAGGACTGGACTTGATGTTTCTTGATTCCAAAGAGAATTGGCTTCTCTCTCTACCGTCATAAGAAAGCCGCGGAGAATCCCTTGAAATTGAATTCTTTCCAAGTTTTGCTTCATTCTCACAAGATGATCTTGGAAGCCCTGTAGCTTCATTGAAGTTCCAAGATGCATCTCGAAGTTTAGCAAGAACTCTAAGAGACTCCTCAATATCAATCGGAATATCTTCTTTTTCGTTTCTTGCAACTCTAGGAGAAGCCTCTACACATTTGGACATTCTAAGGGGTCTTGGAGAGTCTCTGTATTTCACACCATGATCAAAGTCATCCATGTCGTTCATTTTCACGAATGATGTTCTTACTTCTCTGTGCATAGAGTCTTTTACTACATTTTTAAGATTGAAAGATTGCTTCTCTGAATAACTAGAGGTATTCGACCGGTCCAATGCCGACCCCATTGGTGGACTTTCGAGAATATCAATCCTGGAAAAGGAGGACGCTTCCGGTTGTGCAGTTTTAATACACTCCAAAGAGGACAAAGATGATGAACAAGAGGAGAGAGAGTCTCTGGATGATTCAGCAGGCCCACTATGTTTTTCATACACATTCTCATTCAGACTTGACTCCTGCAATGAAAGAACTTAAGAACTCAACATTTACACAAATAAGCATGAAAAAGAACTAGTTTTACTAATAAGACACAGTGCTGTTGGTAAAGGAGAACTTGGTATGTATATGAAAATTTGGCTCTTACTTTTGCTTTCTCTTGGTGATGTACAGCGCTTACTATGTTCCCACAGTTTGATTGGGAATGACCTGTAAAAGACAAGATTAGAGATTGAGTGACAGATAATAGCTATGTTATCAAAACTTCGTAAATGTAGAAGAGAAGAGAAATGAAGCATAACTGGAGAATAATCTAAAGGTATACTGCTGAGGGAAATTTTGATAAGCAGTACAGCATATTTACGGTTCATTTGAACTATCATACAGAACTGTTTCATCTTTAAACTGGAAATGCTATGAAACATTAGCTATAGTGATTGTTACATAGTTTTACACACGATAATCAGAAAAATGATAATTGGAAGTGCAAAACAAGCGGTTATTGAAGCAGCGAAGCATTCTTTTTAACATCTTTTTCATGCTCTTCATGACAATTTTCGCATGAGAGGATAGAAATTTGCCACTTTCAGATGCATGAAACTTCCTTCGACCCCAATTAGGAACTTGGTCCTTTGACATGGAAAGGAATATGAAAAACCAGAGATGCATTGAAAAAGAGAAAAAATGGAATAAGAATGAATAATACAAATGTTGTGGATTAAAACTTCACAGGATGAGCTAAGGTCATTCACGAAAGCATTAAGCAATCTAGGATTAAATAATTACCCGGCGGGAACCTCTTGTGAGTAATTCGCTTCGTGGTGATCATATTGTGGCGATCAAATAGATGAAAAATACCAGCCATACATCCTATTTGCTTGTGCATATCAGGATTGTCATCTGCTAAGGAATGCAGAAGCTTTGCAGCCATATCTTCTATTCTCTTCTCAAATAACAAATAAATTACACTCCAAACCAAAAGTTTCCCCTTACACCTCCAAGATTGATCTTCCAGACCAAAAAATCAAGCCATTTGAGCAGCCTTCATGCCAAGAAATCTGAGCCTCAACATGATCCAAGAGTACTATTTGTTTTCACCGAAGCCAGAGACATTTAATCAACACATCAGCTTCTGCAACTGGACCGTGCATTTGAATATATAGTACAACAAGAATCAGAATTCATTCTCCATTTATCAACTCTGCTCAAGAAATTGGTATACAAGAAACTCAGAAACACTTCCTCTTTATATTACTGCCCAAAAAACAATCTCTATCGGGTCATCATTCTGGTTTTCGCAATCTAAATCTTGATCCCGAAAAGAATCCACAGATGGGTTTGGCAGCCCAGAGAATCAAATCAAATCGAATAACATACCCCAAAAGGAGAGACCCAGAAACCAGAATCATCAAGAAATACAAAGGACCAAGCAATCAAAGCAAGAGCACAAAGGAGGAAAGACGAAATGGGGATTTCCCGTGACTGATCAAAGAAGAAGAAATGCCCCAATAAGTAAATGAATTTGAACATCCAAAGAGATAGAAGCATAATATGTATAACAATCGGAGACGACTGGTCAACAAAATAAACAATAGGAAGAAGAGAGAGAGAGAGAGAGAGAGAGAATGCAATACGTGGGTCAGATGCACTCCAAGCTAATCGGCCATATCTGAGGCATCCATGTGGAATGTCGAAAGGTCCATGTGATTTTGTCAAGACTCGGGAGTCGGAGCAAGAGAGAGAAAACTGAAGAACGGATCCCCTTTGTATTTGTACTGATCACAACGGAAGGAAGAAGAAGAAGAAGAAGAAGAAGAAGAAGAAGAATATTCGTCTCCAAAACTCTGCTGGAACGCCAAATCGTCCATTCCTCGATTTCAAACTTGTCAGATTCTGTGACGTACTAACAGAACAGTAAAGATCAAAGTTTTTGCTTCCCATTTATGCTCGCACCAAGCAGATCATGTGGTTAATTACAGAATTTAATGCTTTTTTCTTTTCTTTTCTTTTTCTTTCCAATCCATTGTGGTTGCTAGCTAAGTGTTTGCATATGATACAAAATTTTGTGGACTTTTTGCCCAAGTGGGTCTTGGCTTAATGAAGATTACAACTTACCCCTTCTCATATCTATTCATACTTTTTGGTTTCATTACCATTTCAATTAATATATTATTGACTTTTCTTTTTGAATTTAGTGATAAATTTGTTAGTATGAATTATGATGTGATTGAATTTAATGATCATTATTATTACATAAAGTCTGTATTTGATTTAGGTTGGTAAAATCTATTTTCATACCAGCTATTTGCACCACTTGTTACATTGGCGTTGCTGATTTTCCTTCCCTTCAAAGATCAGATTCGTCCTCTTGGGTTCCTTCCTTTAGAGCAGTGAATTTGACTTAGTATTACATCGCCCAAACTTAAACAAATAGGCTTTATTAAAACAATAACCAAGCACATTCTTCCAAAAACGTTTTTAAAATGTTGAAGACCACTTTTGACAATAACCAAATTCCCATGCCATCTATTTATAAATTGATTTTCTTAATTTGAAACCAATTTTTTTTTTTTTTTTTGTAAATGTTAGAGCGAAGACAAGGGTCTATAGCTGTCAAGGACTTTACTACAAACAAATATGTTAAAGTTTTAATAATAAAAAGTGATGATGTAATGTAATAAAGAGGAGACTGAGAGAACATGTTAGTTGCCACTAAAATACCACTGCCACTGCACCACATGCAGGCCATATTAATTAATAACTACGTACAAACACAAAATTTCAAAAACTCTCCATTATTTTTTTTTTCATATTAAAAAAATATTTCAATATAATTTTAAATTGTGTATTTAACCTATCTACATCTATCCATTTTGATTCCTGTAAAAAAAGTGATTATTTTTGACCTTCCATTTTCATTTTATCTCATTTCTTTTAATCGAACATTTCACTTATTGAATTTCTAGAAATGTAACTATAAATCTGTATTATATAATTTCTATTGGTATAAAATTTATATTAAAATTTTACGAATAGAGACCAAAATAATCATTTTTAAAGTATAGAGATCACAACATGACCTTTTTTTAGTACAACATATGGGGTGAAAATTCGATCTCATGACTTTTTAGTGGCTCACAACATGACTTTTTGACGGTACAAGAATCAAAACAGACATTTTGAAAATACATGGATAGAAAATTAACAAAAATAGAAAATATATGAATCAAAATAGTATTTAAACTAGGAAAAAAAAAAGAAACATCATTAAAATATGCCTTAAAATTTTTGGAGAATGCCATTTGGAGTACTAAAAGTAGAGGGTTATGGGTAGTGATACTACCTCCAAATCATATCAAAACAACTTAATCATTACATTATACAAAGTTTTTTTTTTCCTGAAAAATTAGTGTTCTTTTTCTAAATCAGACTAATTATAGATACTAAAACTCATCAGATTTAAGTAACTAATCATTGCTTCATGTAAATAAACAAGAAAAAGGGAATTATCTAGAGCAAAAATCAATCATATTACTCAATTAAACACATGCTTGAGAAAAGAGAGAGAAGTAGACGTGGTATGTTTCATCTGTATCAGACAAAAATCAAGTGACCAATCAAAGTCGTTGCAGTCCTTCATCTCTTTATTTCATTTGTCACTTTATGTTCTGCTATTCAAAAATCTATTATCAAACTATTTCACAATGACACGTCGTCATTTAGACAAATTAAGATCATTATCATATGAATACATACATATGATAGAATCACAATCAAATACTATAAAGCCAGTCCAGATTCAATATTCTTAATCATAGTATAGAAGAACCCACCGAACTTCTCTATCCACCACCAATGTAGTGTATTTCTATTGGTCTATTTCTATTCTACTTAATAGATAAAGTAGATTACGCTAAAAACTTTTAACCCCTAAAAATACACCATATTGAAAATGGTGTGGAGGCTAGAATTTTTCTGGAAGGAAATGCTCTCCCTAAACAAGTACTAAAGTAGAGAGGTCTTTTCTAAATTTCTAGTCCTAGAGGTGTGGCAATCAATTGCACTTATTGGGCCTTCCCTGAGCTGTCATTTCGGGTCCAGCAATGAGACAGGGGACCAAAATGGGCTTGTGGACACACAAAACTGTATAATTCCAACAAGAAGACATGAACATACCTGCTCCCTTGAATTGATGACTCTTTAGCAGCTGATGTCCAAGTCCCACGAACTGAACTGTCATCATCAATCGTCAGCAGAAGCTCATGGTGGCAGACACCAGAAATTAATATTAGTTGGGAAAATATTCAAAAAAGCCTACTTTCATAACCATCTTTCTCAGTGTCCAGCAATGAGTTGGAACATCCAAAAATTTAAGAACAAGGCAAGTTCCTGCCCTGTTGGCTGAAGAATCAAGAACACCAGCTTTTGATGTCTTGAATTCAAAACCTGTTCAAAGAAGTTTAAGCGCAAGAGATGGAAGTATTTGAGATAACCAAACATTGCAGAATACACAATTAATCTTTATAAGCAGCGAAATATAACCTAGAAGTGTTAAGTGAATCCAATTACATCCTTGTCATAACATTGCTTTGAATCTTCCATCTCTTGTCAGAAATAAATAGCAACTTGAAGAAGCAAAAGTTTCTACAGATTACAAATACAATGTCGACGTATTGGCTCAAGTAAACAGGATTTCTAGCTGGGTATTATGACCTAAAAACTATTTAATGGATCTGTATGCTCGTAATCTACAACTACAAGTAAATATCACTTAAGAAAAACGGTGAAGCTGTACTCTACTCAGCGAATTAGTTTACAAAATTTGCCACAAGGAAACATAAAATCTATTGAAAGATGTAGGGGAAAAAAGACTTCTAATCTTGCAAGGCAAGCAACGGTTATCCAACTATGGCAGAGGATGAACTACTGTATAGTATAGCAAAAAATCATGTGAACCAGTCTTAAATATATGGCCACATCCTTGTGAGAATTAATCATCAGCATATGGGGATCCTGTGACGGAAACGCTTCCAGAGCATAAGAGCTACACAAACTCAACCACGTACTTGGAAGTTAGAAGAGACTTCATACTTGAGCCAACGAGCACCTCCATTAACTTTGCTCACTTTTTATAATCTTACGGTAGAATTTCCAATAAGGACTAGATTCAGAAATGGGTTTTTGACCAAATGGATTCTGTTCAACATATTTTTGAACATTTTCTGCCATAGATACGCCCTCCAAATAAGTGCGAAGATCACCACCAGGTCCTGTGGAAGACTAAATGTTTAAGAAGACATTGGCAAAAGATTGACAGTAATCACTGAAAAATATAAAATAAATAAACTGCGGTTTAAGCAGGAGGAAAAGATAGTAGCGACAAGAAATTCACCATCAAGTTAAATTTCTAAAGCCTGTAAACGGACCTTTCATACATGCAATAATTGACAACCCATGATGACTAACAGACACTCAGGGGTCAGAACCACTAAAGCAATTCCATACCAAAGAAAATTGGTATTCATGCATAAATCAAAAATTATCTTAACTGTAATATACAAATAAAATAACATTGAACGGAAATTTATTTATTTTATATGGAATTTAAGAAATCCTATGACCAATGGTTATTCTTTATCATGTCAATTTCATAAAAAGTGTTCTATGAAAATGACCCAAGATGACATTAGAATAGACATTAAGAAAATGTTTATAAGAAACTATAGTTTTATGAAAAATAACTTGGTGTGGGATTGAAAAATACAGCTCAACTCAAACATGTAACGGCCAGGCTTCATGAATTGCACTGTCAGTGTATCTCGAATCATTTAAATTACAAGTTTATATAATAGCCAACTATATAAGCATCCAATGAATTTTCCCATGCTAGATGTTAAGGAATTACGAGGGTGTCCCATGAGATTATTAAAGATACATGTCAGCTTTCTAGAGTTGAGTTTAGGCAAAGGCATTTCTTTCAACACTTGGTGTAAGAAGTTGTAACTAATCTATTTCCACTATTTGCACTAGTCGGAAGAGCTTTCTGTAATTTCCCTAGTGAGAGCCTTTTGTTGTATATTTCATTTAATCAATGACTTTGTCTCTCATCAAAAAAGAAAGAAAAGAAAATTTGGCAATTTCATTGCAGCTTTTCTTTTAGGTTTGTATGGCTGGAGAGAGACAAAAAAACGAGGACGTCCTAAGCATTTAGATGCATGCCAGACATTGACATTTACTTCTTTAAAAAATCTACAATTCTTCTTCAACTGTGTACAACAATTCTTCTTCAACTTTAGCTCTTTATGCATGTGGCACAGTCCTTACCTAATGATGTATCATCACTGTCCTTGTACTGATATGTAGTAGGAAATACTGCAGTATTTGCCTGAAAATGATGATAAGCCAAGACAAAAAGCCATTAAATAAGCTTCAATAGAATTGAAAGAGTTTCATATTCTCAGATAAGAAAAGAGGAGAGGTTTTCAACTAACTGGATTGCGCAAGGCCTTGTATGGGGAATCATCCAACAATAATGTATTTGATGCATCATAATCCCCCTTTTTCCATGGAAGATTAGGTTGCAAATTTTCCCATATTTTATTCAGTTCTTTCAAAAGAAGGGGCTTCTTATTGTTCTCAATAGTGGTGAACCTTGTAGTTGTACAGTGCGATTGATCCTGCATCAACCGTCTTAGCATTGTCATACTAGAGTAAGAAATTTGTTGGTGGGGGGAAGCCAGATAATTGACTTGCTATCAAAAATACAATCAGTAGGTTACCAAAAGGCTAAATCACTTGAACCTAAGTTGCTTGTTCTTCATTTACCAAAAACAACAAAAATAAAAGTTAACGTTCTTTCCTTGAATTCTCATTTCGAACCTCAAAAACAAACACAAGTTTTGTTTTAATCAGGTTATACGCTTGGCACTTTCCAGTAAAACAATATTTATTCTACCACTAATAATTCATCAACGTAGGTAAACAAATCTGGAAAAATCTGGAAAAATGGTTAAAAATAACATAAGCAAATTTTACATGTTAACTTAAATACAACCCCACAATTTCTTAGTAGCAAGGTGAAGCATACTCCTACTTTTGCAGAGATATGACATGGCTTACCCAGCAAAAAAGTAGTTTGTGTCTGGAGTCTCTCATAAGAAACCTAACTAACATGTTCAGGTTCTTCCTGCAAATATAACACAAGATATGGGCATGATTAGTGTCAGGGCTAAAATTTGCAAAGCTAATGCTAAAATTACATGTGCGCAAAAATCAAGACAACTGGAAATCATATTGAAAACTATTATTAGTTGAAATAGCAAGGCAATTGATTAGCTTTAGATTGAACTACCAGGTTCTCGATGACCATATCCCCACTTCAAATCTCTCAAAACAAAACTGTAGAAAGTCGTCACAGAAGGGCCTCTTAAATACTGAAAGAAGAAAGATTTAGCCAAGTAAATAATGAGTTCGATGTTCATTAACGCTAAGGTCACATCTAGTATTATTTTCCTTCACCTGCTTTACGTGATATTATAATGTCTGGAGTGTATCCATCTGGAAAATATGGAACAAAATCTACAAGCAGTCCATTTACGTCAAGTATGAGAAGCTTTTTCTTTGAACAACCAGTTGCATCTTTTTCATTTGAAGAATTTGATATCCTTGAGGAACTTTTTGTCTCTAGAACAGCACCAACATTATCATTTGTAGCATCACAAGCCAACAAATGAGGAACTTTTTGCTTTATGGTCTGCTCACTTTCCTTCATTTCTGATGGAAGTTCACCAATGGAGCATTCAATGGACACTTCTTCCACCAAAACATTTTTTACTATATTGGTGGTGATAGAATGCTCATGCAAACTTGTTGCTTCCGCTTCATTTAAACAGTTGACTGTAGACTCCTCCCTACTGTCTTCCACACCAGAATTCAAACTTCCTTCAAGGGTATCTGCAAACTTTCTCCTTTTTCGACGTTTTTTTCTCTCTCTTTTTATTTTTTCATGAGTACCATCACTGTTTGATTGACCCAAACAATCTTTAGTCTCTAAGCAGTCTTTATCATTTTTAACCATCGTAATATTTTCACGATCCTTGGACCTAAGAGGATCTGCAAAAACCATAGAGCTTTCCTTTGTATTTGCAGACAACAACTCGGCTTTTTCACTAATTAAGCAGTCAATAGATTCATCCAACAAAACCCTACTCATAACCTCTTCTATTGCAAATTTTTTAAGGTGGCTGCTTGACTCCACTTCATGAGGATGGCCCAATACAGCAACTTCCTTTTCGTCCTCCACATCGGATTCCAAACTTTTCTTAGGGGACTCTACGGATCTTCTCTTTCCACGACGGCGATTTCTTTTTCTTTTCCTTCGGATTTCAACATGGCTTGATGGAGTTGAATGATCTACAGCCTCCGTGTGCTCATTATCTCTTTTAATTGTATTAGAACCTTCCCCATCTGGTTCCTCAGGAACTAAAGAATTTTCCTTTCCATCTGCCGAACAGAAGTCTGCATTTAGGGATGTAGACATCCCATCTTCTTCTTTAAGAACTTTAACGTTTAATATGGTTGAGACAGATATTCCAGAAGCTTCTTTACATTGTAAATTATCGTGCTTCTTTTCATTGTTTTCCCTCGGTAGATTTACTTCTGAATGAGATTGCCCCATTTCTGGCTCCACATTTAAGCATATTTTTTTCGGAGATTCTTGAGAACCAGTATTATCAGTTGATACATTATCTTCAGCAGGATCACAACCTCTGTGATCACCTCTAGTAGTGTTACCCCTCCTTTTGTGTTTCCTTTTCCTTTTCTTTTTTAAACCAGCCTTTTCATTGCAAACAGCCATTTCCATAACCTGCCTTAATCTATTGTGGTGTAATTCCGCAGATGCAATTAATTTCAAAGGAAAAATCTGAACACACCTAGAAACCTTAACATTCTCAGTCAGGGATCATCCTTATTAACCTGGATACTTCCGAATCTGTCTTCTTCAAAGCTTAAGACTAGCGAGGTTGTGAAGGTATATGGTATTAGTTATTTTGGAATCCCCTCCTTTTGACTTCCTGGTGAACTTCAGAAGCAGCAGAAAACAAAATGGGGGAAAGAAACCAACATAAGCTTCATGAGACATAAGTCCACAAGCTTTTCAATTGAAGTAATCATATATGTGCTGAAGAAAACAGGAAAGACTTCAAAACATGGGATGCAAGGACAAAAACATATTGTATACAGTATACCAAAGTTTATGCACATGGAGGATGTTTTTCATCTCCTTTGGGTTTGTGTAGGCTTCGAGCCTATTATTACATTTAATCTATCAAATACGTTTGTTATAAGAAGCAAGAAATCCTAAATACCAAAACTCAAGTTCTCTGCAGAAAAACCAACAGACAACTACAATCAACCCATAAACAAAATTTGCACAGAGAACAGAGGGAAACGTGAAAGATATGAATTCTCCAAAAGAAAATTTAAAGGATTTCATCACTAATAATATGAGGTGAAATAGCATTACAATCAAGAATACAAAAGTTAGAACTGGTTTTTCTTACCATCTCAAGTATATGTCGAGAGAATCCAACTTATACAATTTTCTTTTTCTACACAATCTCTCAGTTTCCTTGCCCTGTCCAATTTACCCATTACATAACCACTTAATTGAATATCTAAAACGGAGTTTATGCCAAAGAAAAATATTAGAGATATCCTTAAAGCTAAATCACATACACTCTGCCCTAGTACCCAAACAATATAAATGTGGAAAGATAATGCACTCTGAGGCATATGGATACTGTATAAATCAAAAACCCTTGAGCGGGTGCAGACTTTGAAAAAGAGAAAAAAAAAAAAAAAAGTGAGTCAGATATAAAGAATTCAAATTCTTAATTGCCAATTATTCTGCATGTTGCACCCTGACGTGCACTCTAACAAAAACCACCTATGAGATGCAGAAGTATCGCCCTTTACACATCCAATTATCAGTATTACCAACCTTTTCCTAAACCCAGGCTCCAGATGGTAGACTAAATGAACCATAATGAAAGTTTTCTTCAAAACCAATATAGATAAATACCTAAATTTTGAAGTGCACAATGACATCTTTGCTCTACCATCGAACCCAAAGCAAATTAAACAGGGAGAAGAATGCCATTACTCGGTAGCAGAGTTCAACATCAAAAGGAAGCTAAATTATGAATCCATTCAATAATAACCACAAATGAACATTTTCAGATTAGAAAATAGCAGCCAATGAACCGCGCAAACAAATCGAGATACTACGAAACGACAATTAAAAGCCAAAACAAGAGAAAAGAGAAGATTAGAGAAGAAAGGAAACCTCCAGAGTCCGATGGCCGTTAGAATCTGAAAGAAGCAGAGAGAACTTCGCAGAAACTTGCAGAAGAAAAGAGAGACGACGAAGGAATTTGAATGTAGAAGTTGAAGTTGAACTACCGCGAGCCGCCCCGCCTTACTTCTTCCTCGTAGGTTGCAAACTATGAGACCGGATTTGGAGCGTTATCCCTGGACAAAGAAATTCCATTGCGGTTCCGTTTAATTCCCGTCGAGGTTATACTATCCGTGTCACCAAACAGGTCTTGTTCCTCAGCGTTTTACTCGAGGACTGGCAATGGCAAAGCATGCGCATCAGCAAAATCAGAGGATGCCCTAAATTTAATTTCAAAATAAGTTATTTAGTTTAATTATTTAAAAACATTTCATAACTTTTGATGGTATATAAATTAAACAATTAGTCAACAAATTAAAATTTTTAAGTTCCCATGGACGGACAAGAGATATTTCTTTAGCTCATTTGAAATTTTATTTATTTTCGAACTTTCTTTTTCTTTTTCTTTTTTTTGAGAGGAACTTTTTTTTTTCTTAAGCCATTTGGTGTTATCATCTTACTAGGTGACATAAACCCTAATTGGGTTTTCGTAGTATTGATTTCATATTTTTATCTATTACTGATTTGTAGGGAAAGTGAAAAAAAAAATAATAATAATAAATAAGATTTTCAAAAATTGTGATTTTAGAACTCTCTTTAATGTACTCCTTTTTAAAATTGAAATAATATATTTTTAAAACAAATAATAAATTATTATATATAAAATGATAAACATAAAATCTAACTCCTATGGCTGTTGGATGCCTAGCCTAATAAAAAATCTAAACAAATTTGGAAAAAAAAAATTATTTGAAATGAAACCTATTGTTATTTTATTTATTTTATTTTATTGATAATGGAAAATTGGAGCTTTAACTCCCCTATATCCAAGAACATAAACCTATGGTTATTAAGAACTAACCGACTTTCTTTCTCTTTCCTTTGATTTTTGATGTGATGTGCTGGTTATTTGTATCTCAAAAAAAAACAAAAATGCAATCAACACCTTTATTTGATCATCAAAGAATATAAGTGATATTTATATGATATCCTAAGATCTGATATTACAATTATTAAAAATAATAAAATAAGGAAATAGAGGGGGAAAAACCATCAGCACCATTTGAAAATGGTGTCAAAAAATACAAGTAGAGATATTAAAAGGAGATCATCAATTGAATTATTGCAGACAAAACCATTCTACTTTAAGCATAGTATTATAAAACAATTCTAAAAACAAATTAATAAAAAAAATCCCCTTAAATTTTGGATCCTCTAACAGATATATCTTCATCTATTCATAAATTTTCTTTTCAAAATATGACCTCACAAATCAGATAACAAATCTACAATTCTTCAAGTGAAATATATTCAGATTGACAAAGAGTAAGATCTTAAGTAGTTCGTAACATAACACAATCGGTCCTCTCCGACCAAAATTACAAACACCCTTTGCTGGCAGATCCCGTCCTTGGAACGGTTGAATTGTGAACAGTTTTGGAGTCACATCTGTCTCCTCCCCAACTGAAACATAAAAAGGAAGCAAGCTTCTAGTTCTAGAGTCTTTGACATCAGAAAACTGGTTCTGATCAGAGGAATAATACTATATCACTTCATGACTTGACTTGATTGGGTCTGAAATACTAGTGTCATGTCGTAACTTGAGCATCTTGATGAGATTGAATGGAATCATTTCATAATTTCTGTAGCTCTAAGAACAAGATCATCCATCAATTCAAGCCAAAAGGAAGCTTATCCCGCCAGTCTGTATCTGGTTGCGGTATATACTCAATCAAAAGGTTGGAGATTCGAATTCCAAACAGCAGGATGGAGATGTGGGCACCCCTCCCAAAAACTAATACAAAGTAATCTTGGACCATCATGGCTAAGCTGAAATTACAAACTACTCCACATGTTGAACCAAGGAAAACATACTTCATCATGGTAGACAAGTCTCGTCCATAGATACCATTCTCTAAATTCCCATATTTCTCTTTAAGGATTCTCCAATAACATAAGCAACAAAGTCGGAAGAATAACAATCTCAAAAGCTGGTCTAACCTTAACCCAACAGACTTCTTCCCTTCATTACATAGTCAAAGTGTTCAGATAAAAAATAAGGGTCTAAAGGCTACTGAAAACAAGGCCAAAATCTATTTCTCAAGCAGTCAGCACAAACTCATCTATTTTACAGTATTCGTCCCAACATATAATTCAAATTGTAAAACAATTCCTTGTAATTTAGAAGCCCAACTGTTACATTTTCTTGTCAATAAACACACGAGGGATATACAGACATGACCTAAACTAATCCAAAATTTTGAACATATATACTCATCCTAGTTAAGTAATAATCTGCAAAGGTACAAAGTAAATGCGTTTGATGCTAATACAATTTGTTCCTCCTAAACATACCTTATACCAATAAACTGAGAATAAGACCGCAAAGTGCAACTCTAAGGAAGTCAATGGTCACTAAATGGTTGAAGGATGATGGAATGCTCCTCAATAAGTCCTTAAACCAGAAGCATGAACAGATTTTTCATAAAGATCAAAGTATTATCACATCACTTAGTTGTTTCCTGCAGTAAACCCAAGGAGGAAGGATAAGTAGTATTCATTTAACACGATCAAAATCCAAAGCAAACTTTCAAGGCTTCTTATATCTACCTTATATTACGCCCTTGAAGTAAAAACATGCATTCTACTGTCACTGGAAATTATTACATAAACATTTGGTAGGGATTAAAAACAATAAGCAATGTTTCACAGATTGAACGGATTTCTTGGGAAAATATAATAGTTTTTAAGAAAATTTATAAAATATAGTAGAAATAATAATAAAGTATGGTAGTTATCATCCAAACCAAAACTGTTCTCTTCAAGAAACGCGTTGGATTGAGACATGTGCAAGATCATCTCTTAAAAAGACAAGTTTACGGTTCATAATATCAATTTCTCCCTTCATCATCTCTTAAAAAGACAAGTTCACGGTTCATAATATCAATTTCTCTCTTGAAGAGACAAGTTCCTCACTACCTCAGCAAAATTAACATATTTTCCTAATATGTTTGCAAACTACAATACTTTTCTACTAACTCAATACAACTACAATGTTGAGAAGAAGAGAAAAATACACTCGGCCATTTGCAAACATTTACTGCATCAATTAGATATCTAGAAAGTATAAAAAAGGCTACAAAATATTTTTCAGGAAAACATATTACATACACGTTATTTTGCTGCGGCCTCGGGACTCTAATGAGAATCATATGTTAAAAGAACTTGTGTCACGATGCTCAACATATCATAAGCTTCATCATTTCTCCAGTATCCACAGGACCATTACTAACTCTGACCGACATTTCAACCAACACTATGGATATATCACCTATCCATCCCCTGCAGATGTCAAACAACAATGCATAGTTCCTGATAACCACCACAAGGGGAGAAGCATCCATAATAATGTTGCTCTCATCAGTCCACCACATTGGCATTGCAGCTTTCGTTCATTTTCTATGTCTTAACATACTTGTCAACGTAACCCTGGATAACATATAGGACAGTATTAATGCTTGAATTATAAAAAAAGGAATCACACAGCAAAGAATAAACAAATGGAATATAACTTTTATAAAAATAGAAACAAGATTCCATCAAAAGAATGAGATATACAAAATCAAGCGGAGCAACAAAACCCCTCTCCATGCCATGTTAATGCAACATTCTTAAAAATTAAACCTTAATCATCTACAAAATCAAGCAGAGCAACAAAACCCCTCTCAAAAAGGCACAAATCCTAAAAAGGCCATAAGATTGAGTGCCATGTTAATGCAACATTCTTAAAAATTAAACCTTAATAGTATATCAATCACCTTTTGTGGAAATAATCTATGAATACCACCTTAAAAATTCCCTTTCTTCTAAAACCTGTTACATTCATACATCTACATTTGCTCTCCTCGTTAAATAATTGTAGCCGAAGGGGAATGAGTTCCAGTAGCTACATCGTTTGTCTTTCTGCTATAAAATTAAAGAAAATGTTCTAACAAAAATATACTTCATAAGATCAAAAGTTTACCAAGAAGTTACTTCAGTAGTTGTTTGTTACTGTTTTTCTTTTTCAATTTCAAAAGTAAACCAACAAATCATTATCTATAATTTTTCTATTTTATCGACAAGTTTTTCATAGCTTCAAGCAAATGGAATTACAAATTGGGAGTATACTCTCTAATGTTCTAAGATAAGTACCAAAATAATCCAATTCTTTTGAGAGAGAAAGATAACGTACCATAACAAGCTTTGTCAGTTTTCGTTGTGACGAATCAATGTATCTATTTATCTTTGCTTGAGACTTGGGTATTTGGTGACTCTTCATAGCTCCAGATACTTTGTCAACAGTCTTCTTGACAATTGTCTTAAAAGCTTCCTTGCTCATATTGCCCTGTCGCCATGATGGTTTTAGAACTTCCTTCACAAAATCGGCAATAGCAATCCTGAAAAGCCTCAGCGACCTGGAACCTTTGGATTTCTTGCTCTTCTCTGAGGACTTAACCTGATCAATTTCAATCTCTCCGGTTAAGTTTTCTTCGTCATCAAGGTCATTCTCAACAGCACCAGCTTCTGCATCTGCTGTCTCCCCAAATTCATCATTCTCCAGAGAAGTAGTTGAAGCCACAGCAGCAACCTCCTTATGCTTGTTGTTCTCCTCCACATCTGGTAATTTATGGGAACCACCAAGTCTTGTCATCATATGAGATTCTCTTGCTTTTTCCAGCTTTCGAATGCGATCAGATTTCTTGGTAATAGGTGGTGATGGCTCAATGCTGTCAAAGAGTGGATCATACTGATCACCACCTGAGCTGGGCAAGTGTTTCCCCGAAGGTTTGGTGGATTTTGGCGAAGTAGTTGTCAGCCCTGATCCAAAATAATTAGCACCTTGCCCATCAACTCGAACATTGCTCAAATTGAAAGTAGAATCACGTATATCACCACTAGGTGCATCATTTCCAAAGTTCAAAATGTTAGATCTGAAGTTGGAGCTAAGTGGCTTGTCAAAAGTAGACGCATAAGGATTATGATAAGTGGTAATACCCAAACCCCCAAAATCAGGAAGCAAAGACGAATGGTTCCTGCTTAGAGGATCAGGATAATGTCGAGATATAGTACCAATCTGACTTGGGCCATGTAAAAAACTATCATGTGCAGATTGCGAGGCATATAATGGCTGTTGGAACCGTGAATAAGAATGAAACTGTGAAAATGAACTTCGAAATTCACTGGGAGGAAAATTGTCACCAGAAGATTGCATTCTATTTGCATTTGTGAAGGGCATAGATTGATCATTAAAGTTCCGATGGGGAAAAAAACTAGAAGAACTCATCTCCACAGAAGTCCGCCCAAAGTTTTCTTCTTTCTGAAAGCTGGGGAATCCAAAGGGCTGAATAGGTCGATTATTTGCAACTGGGGCGGTTGATCTAATTTCATCCATGTGCAATGGAGCTCTATAAGGCTCCCGAACTGGAGACTCACCAAGCATAGAATGAGAATTTGTCACCAATGGCTGGGATTTCATAACAGACTGAGAACCCCGATCACTTCCTTGAGACAAATGACTCTGATGAAATTGCATTGGCGTACCATCTTTGGTAGTTACATGAGCCATTGTTGGATCATATAATGGTCTTGAAGGCGGGAAAGTGGTGCTGTGGTAATGAGATGATTGGATGGATACGATATCCTGATGAGGTTGAAAACCTCCCGGTAGAGAAGGCTTAGAAGGAAAGGACACATTTTGTGACACAAAGTTATAGGGGGTAGGCATTAGAACATCAGCACTAGTGACACATGAAGTTGGGAGAGGAGGCGGAGGGGGCAGCTCTCTTAGAGGATGGGCATCATCCATAGCACAACCTGGAGCAGTAGCAGATAATGATTTTGGTACTGGAGACTCAGATAAAAATTGTAAGGTCGAAGGCTGCTGACCAGCAGAACTGGTATCAAACTGGAGCTTAATTAATGAATTTTTATCAGGAAAATGTTCACATTCAGGAGCTTTATTGGTACTGACAGCAGTTACTTGATCGGGTAACAAATGGGAGACAAATGAACCATCCATTTGGTGTGAGACACTATTGGCAGCTTCAAACTCTGAAGCAAACATGTTGGATTGCTGAGCATGAGCCAAAGACTTCTCTACAGAAGTCAGCATGCTCATGGAAATATCACCCGATAATTTCTCAGTATCAGCATTGCTCATGCATTGTGAGGCAGCCGTAACTGAAAGTTGCTCATAAGACTTCCCTGCTTCTTGAATATTCTCGTTAACGTGAATGTGGACAGCCTCTGCTGCTTTGGAATAAATTAATTCTTCTTGAACTAAGCCAGCTCTATCTCTAGAACTTTGACATTTAGTTACATCTAAATCTGGATCACCAGTGGGACTACCTTTCTTCCAATCATGGGTATCATCTTTTGGGGACACATTATGCTGAATGCACCCCTGATTCTCAACTTTAATATGCCCAGGATCTGATACTTCCCTAGACATGTTCACAGTGTCCTCTCTACCCTTTATATTCTCTGAAGTTGGATGAACATCATGATGTTTGCTCCTATGGTGTCTTGATCCATCATTCTTGCTGGGTTCATGGTGCACATAGCGACAAGATGCTCCTCTATAGCACCTACCTCGCTGAAAGTCAAAGCATTTTCGTATCATACCCTTATCTCGTTTCATATTCTCATTATTAAACTGACTTGTACGCCTGCTGACAGGAGACCTGCTTCTGCTTCTGCCTCTTTGATTACGAGGAGACCAACTGAAACAATGGAAGAGAAAATTTTCTATTAACAATAATCTCAAAAGTTAACGAAACAAGTGCATATCTAATCTGACATAATTGCTTAGGCTACATTGTTCCTTAATAACATTGAGTGAATTAACTCACACTGTAAGTAACAATATATACATGCGAAAAGTATTGTTACCTGCGTGAGCGACTTCGCCTCTGCCTTCTTCTCCACGGACTCCTTCGCCCCCTCCTCCTGTCAACAGGAGAATGACTTTCACTACTATTTCTAGTTCTTCTTTTCTTATGTCTCCTTGTATAGTGTGAATCATCTGAATCGCTATCGCTACCACCTTCTCTGACTAATCTTCCAAACTCATCTATTTTTACAGGCGATGATCCAAACTTCTGCTTTTCCTCATCATTCTCTTTTTGTAACTTGTGACTATCATGGAGAACATCAACACTACGACCTTTCACTGCATCTGCATCCAAAGACTTAGAACTGGTGCGGGTGCCAACTTGATTCTGATGAATTTTATAGTTCCGTTCATTCCCTGCCCTTCTCACATTTGCCTCATTGGCATCAAAAATCAGTTTTGGTGATTCCGAGAGGAACTGAGAACCAAAATCAGGCATCGAGGCTTCACAAGGTGGAACATTACTCCGTTGAACCTGGCAAGAACCTTCTGATCCCAGAATAGTCAAATTATCACTGTCTTTTCCGGAAGTCTTGGAAGAAGCTGGAGTTGAAGGTGAGATAGCAAAACTGACATCTTTAAGGTGTGATTCCTCATCGGTTTCTGAATTTTCATCAGAAGCGTAGTCCTGTATAAGTCTGAATGGGCTGCCACCAATAATAAGTTCAGTAGACAGACTAGAATTAACAGCTTCAGAAGCTGCTAGACTTTTTTCATTTTGTATGCAGGTAACAGAAATCTCAAAATTGCTTCCTAAAGGCTGTTCAACAACTCCAGCAGTATTTATGACAGGGCTGTGAACTTGGCAAGCTTCCAGGCTGACAGATTTTTCATGCTCGAGCAGAAGCTTTGACTCTCCATCTTTTTCTTTAAAAAATAAAAATAAAAAAAAGACCTTCAATAGGAAGTGTAGATGCTTATTAGACATACAAAAATGAGGATGAAAAAGCAGTAATCCCATGATTGCGATCTCAACATGAGGAATACGATAAAAGAAACAAACTTCATAAGAAATTCACAAATCAAAAACCTTGAAGGAAACCTTTTATGTGTTGTCAAATCAATGCAACTTTTCAGAACCAGGATAGCAGATCAGAGTCATTGGTTTTATTCACATGACTTAATCTGACAAACTACAAAGTTCCTGCGGAATTAATTTAACTCTCACCCAGGTTCGTCCAAAATCCTCTCTGCATGGCACAACTAGGTTGAATTGAAAGGAACTGTGGAACTGCATATTTGAACAGAAGTAAAAGCAAAAACTGAAGAATACTATGCTTGATATCCAAACCATAGCTTTACATTGTTCAAATTTTTCAGCAGAAAGAAAAACACAAGTATAATTTAATAAGCAGAGTTCTTCCTAGTGATGTCAGAATCTCTTATCTATTACCCCAGTGGAACCCTTCTAAGAAGAAGAAAAGATTCTGTCTTGCCATATTCATTTTTTTAAAAGATGCAGCAGCAAGAGAAATATAACTCTTATTTAACTACTTCGAATTCATTGAGTGAAAAGACAATATTTTCTCTCAACTTTGTTGACAGTAAGACACAAAGCACCACAATATCACAAAGCAAAATCTGTGCCATGCATGAACCCATTCAACAAGAAACGCAAAAAGATAGAAATGCATACCTTCAGCTACTTTCCCCTTCACTGGGCTGCTTCTTTGCAAATCTTTAGGTCCTTGTAACTGATCCTTTGCATCATGCTCTTCTTTTCTTGATTTGCACTCGTAGCTTTGAATTTTAAAGGAGTGACTAGTTTCCTCCCCTATACCATCTGGGGTAATATCATCTTGAAGCCACCAGTAAGAAACCACACAAAACAAGGAGGAAAAAAAATCAGTACTCCAGTTACTACAAGGTACTTGCATTAAGCATTTACAGAGCTCATGCTACAAATAAACAACGTCACAACCATATCCCTTGAGTTCTTCTTATTCTAATCTCCCAACTGGACAAAATTTTCGATCAAAATTAGATTAGAAAACTGACCTATCAACTTAAATTGGAGAAATTTTCTTCACAGCAAAATTGAAGCTCTTAAAACAGAAGTACAGATAAACAGATATAAAGAAACACAATTACCAGAAACATACGAGACATTCTATTTAACAGGATACAAAATGGATTTCAATAATGCCTAAGATCCAAATAGCCAAGAAATATAACTCCTTTAAATTCCTAGCCCAAATATATATTTTTTTAAATGTGCTCTTTAATTAAATGAATGATGCGTTTATAACCAGAAATTTAGTAGAAGCAGCAGAGCTGTATACACATGAAACAAAAGTATCACAATATTTTCATGTGATGAATATAATAGTAAGTTTCTCAAAACCCCTGCAATCTGCAGAGAATTTGCCTTGGCTTCATAGATTTCACTCTGATTGTCTCAAGTAATAAGCTTTCATGGTTATAGATCACGCAACATCTGTTAAGGGAAAACAATCAACCCAGAAAAAAGACTTATAAACTCAGCACCAATGTCAAACGTTACCGTATAGGAAGAGATTTATTAACACTAAGACTAACCTTCCATCTCCATGTCGGAATTTTCAGGTGAAATGGATGCTGCTGACACTGTCAAAGACTCAGATTGTGGCCCAATTCTTAAAGATCTCACTGGAGATTTTTCTTCCATTTCTTTATTTTTGCAATCCAAACTATATTTCTTCTTCATCCACAGAAAATATTCATGACCAATTGCAGCTTCACTTCCCGGTTCACCACCATATAAAAATTCAAACTCTGGATTCCCAAATTCCTTTTGGCGAGTAGTGTCTTCAAAACTGGAACCATTATTAGCAATGTACTTGCATAATACTCCTATCTTCCTGGTAATTTTATCATCTTTTGGCTTAGGTGGGGATGGAGGAAGATCCTGCACATTACCTTTATCTGACAATATCTCATTGTCCACTTTAGAACCCATCATAAGGCCAATACTGCCATCCAAATTTCTATGCTTATGCTTGGGTCCGTTATCCCCTAAATGTCTGGTAGGTGTGCCTCCTTGATTAGACTCAAAGGCTTTCAATTCTTTACTAGAATTAATGGTAGAACTAGGATCAAATTCAGACTGGCACAACAAGTTGGAAGAACCCGAGCTTGGAATTGAATAAAAGGAGGGCGACGTGGGAGGAGGGGGAGAAGGTGGAATAGGTGGCGGAGAGGATGGTGGTGGTGGAGGAGCCATTGGAGACAAATGAGACTCTCCAAGATTTGATTGCATAACTCCTCCAAAAGGAGGAGTAGGGAAGTTGGACGTTGTTGGATGTTGTGGTATAGAGGGAAAGACCTGCAAACCACCTTGTTGCAATGGTGGATGAACTCGAGCTCCATACAATGTTTGTCCTTGTGAAGGAGGATGAACAGGTACTACTGTAGAGGGTTGTGGAGGCCGTAATAAATCTGGATTAGGAGCATGAGGAGGGGGTGGTGGTGGATTAGGAGCATGAGGAGGAGGTGGTGGTGGTGGTGGTGGTAGCGGGGGTGGTGGAGGTAGAATATGATGCATGTTCTGAACTCCTGACTGTGAAAGTTGTACATTCTGCTGAGTACTTGAGTTAAATTGAAAACCTTGTGTGCTTCCATGGACTGGTGGAAAAGTGTGAAAATAAGTTTGACGGATGTTTGGGATCCCACCAGGTAGCACTTGAACGGATGGGCCCTGACAGAGTGGAGGTGGTGGAACGTGAGGACCCGACTGAGAAAGATGAAGAGGTTGACCAGCCTGAGGTGGGGGGGCAGGTGCTTGTTGAGTTATAGGACGTGATGGGATTGGAGGGCCTGGTTGCATATATGAGGTAGGAGGAGGAGGCGGAGGAGGTGCAACTGCACGCTGTTGGTATGCAGGTGGCCATGGTTTCTGAGGACCCTGCCCGAACTGAGAAGCATAATTTGCTGGACCATACATCTAAAATCCTATAAAATTAGAATTTTATACTTACACAATGGTAAATTGTATTAAAAGAACCACAAAGGCACGGGCACATTCTTCAGCTCAAGCCACTGATAAATCATCCTGTCAAGCAAAAAGGCAGATTGGGTGTGATCAACAAGCAGTTCCAACAGTACATAAGTTGTGCTTCGAATATACATACACGTCGTAAACTCATCCAAAACAAATTTTAAGCCCAGGCATCATGCATGCAATCGGTGAGGAAACGTAACTTCGGAAACCCAAACATGGGATTCATTGATGGTAGCAGAAGCTTAAAAATAATGAAAATCGAGGGAAATATCTCTATTCTTCGCTTTCAACCTCCCAAGTATCATCACTTTTAACCATAACTACTCATTACCCGGTTGAGTAAAACAATGATAACTAAACAACAATTTTCATCAAATGCCATGTTCCGGGTACATTTTGTAGCCCGATACACGCACAGCATTACCTCCGACCGGAAACAGAATAATATCTTCGCTCGCACACTGTCCTTTTTTCCACAATACACAAACAAAAACAGAAGAACAGACCGATTCTAACAATCCCATCAACCAATACAGTAAGAATTGCAAAGTTAAGATACCGACTTCCCCACTACAATCCCGCAAAACGACACGCGAGGGAAGCAATAGAAAAAAAACAAAAAAAAAACAAAAAACCCAATGGCAAATAACGAGTTTCAAGCCACTCACCGCATCAATTGGGATTCAAATTTGAACCTCCAGTTAAGGAAATTCGAAGGCCCTGAGATTATAACAAAAACCCAAGATTGAGGTATTGAAAGTGGAGAGAGTATTAGGGTTTTTGGACGAAATCAGAGCAGAAGAGCGTGGAAAATGGTGGCTCGAACCCTATCAGAGGCGGCCAATGAAACGCTTCTGTATCTGATCCTTTCACGGAGCAACAGATGAGATTCTATTCCAAGTTCCCTCCCAGTTACATCCAAAGCGTAAGAATAAAGAAGCAGTTCGATCCCTCGCTCGCCACCCAAGCCTACAAAAAGATATCAACTTTTTATTATTAATTAATAATTAATATTCTGAATATATATATATATAATTTTTATAGGTAAGAATAATATTTTCCGTTGTAACCTTTCTTTTTTTATACATATATAATTTTTCGATTTTAAAATTTTAAAAGGACAACCTAGGAAGAAAGTTTTAAAATATGAACATTTTTATATAATTTTTCAATACAATAACAACCAAGAGGAAATACAAATATCTCAAACCATCCATCACTTTTTTTTTCTTTTTTGAGTTTAATAATTACACAGATGGAGAATCAAACCATCAATATTTCAAATAGAAATAAATATTTTATCTACTGAATTATGTTTGAATTGACAACCACCGATCATTCTTAAGAGATAAAAATGTATTAATTGATTAATTGTGAAGTGAAACTTTAAAAGTTTAGTGCATGATTGTAATTTTTCTTTTTTATTTAAAAAAATTGCGATCACGTTATTAAATTTCCCAATAACATCATTCAATTAAATGATGATGATCTCGCATGCTTGTCCAGAAAATTAGAAAATTTTGTTAATCAACTCTATCACCTAGAGTTTCACATTATTTAATTTTACTTGCCATCAAATCTAAAACATAATTTTCATAGAGAGATGTATATATTGTTGAAACCATATCAACCATTTTTTAAAATAATAAAAAAATGAATTTAAAAAAGAAGTAACATTTAATTTGGGCAAAGTCAAATATGCTAACAAGCTTATTAAGTATAGCTTAAATTTTAATCCAAATGCAGAATCTAAGCTGGACTTGAAAGGAAAAAAACTAAATTAGAGCTTAAATGATTGAAATTAAAATTAAATATGTAAATGAAAATGACACAATATTTAAGCCACAAATAAAAACCGAACCAAACCAAACCAATTCGATTTTCAAGCGTGTTTGTACAAAAAGAAAACCCATTCAGTTTGCACATACAGCAGATCGAATAGTACGGTTCGGTCAAACCATGCACACCCATACTTCTTCCCTAGGGCTTGGTTCAGAAACTGAACAAAACTATCACAAAAGTTGTAATTTCCATGGGGAAAAACTACAGTGCTGCAATTTCCTTTAAGAAGAATCTCATAAGAACATAAACATTTCCAACTCCTAATGTAATGCCTAATTTTTTTCCCAGTACACAAGAGGTGGCAACTAGAAAACTAGAAGTGAACAGGGCTTCAGCAGCTAATGAAACACAAAGCTAGAAGAAGAAGAAAACGTTTGCTGCTGAACGACGGTCCATTCCTCCTTGAAGCAAGAATGGCAGTCTACAAGAATCTGCAAAAGAGCGAATGGATGATGGATGGATCGTTCAAATGGACAAACTAGAAAACTTTTCGCCGAACTCTAATGATATAACTACTACGTACAACCCGAATTAGCACGAGGAAAAGAATCAAAATCATCGAAAGGATTCGACATGATCAGATTTAGATGTGTTAGAACTTAGAAGATGGTAGGTCACAGCAGTTTCCTAGTGTGCATCTGTGCTCTCCTATGAATGTACAAATGGCTAGAGGTTTAGTGCACTATGGATTATCTTCACAATTGCATTCCGTTGCCCGTTTGTCGTTTTGATGGTTACTTCAAAACTTCGATTGCCTCCCCAATAGCAGCAGGCCTTCTGTCATCTGATAGAGAAACAATGATTAGAAGACAAGGTGATACAACATAGGCCATTTCGTCGTACAACCGTACCTTGGTCGGGAAAGAAGGCAATAGTTTCCTTGTCTGGAGCTGCCGCTGCTGGTATACTTTCTTGCTGAACGTCTGTCTTGGAATCCAGTGCTTCATTTGTCTTCGTATCTCCCGAAACTTCAATGTCGATATCCATTGCAACATGCATTGGAATATCCTTTAGACTCGAAGGAGGCAATTCTGGACTCGAACTCACCTGAAAAGAGAAAAAAAATATTGTAATATTGCAAGTTAATAAAATGGTGATGATGTTCTCATGGTCATGGTATGAACAATGCCGGTGCCATAGATAGATTAACTTTTTTCACGACTCTCATATGGAGCTTTATCAGAAAAAGAAAACAGCAAGGAATAACTTTATTCGCAAAGATTCCCTTACAAGTAGAGATAAATAATTACAAGCAAAACCAGCACTTGAAGAAGAAAATTCTAAACCCCATCTTTAAGGAATCTTCTCTGGTAGGGGTAAATTGGGAGAGTTATTAAAAGTGTTCTTTTTAGTTGAGATGGTTTCATCCTTGGGCCTTGTGGTATCACCGACTATGAGGTATTGGGTCCAAGCCCTATACTGGTCACTGTGTTGCTCAACCCAGGCAACGAGTCCTAGTTATAGGGATCTATAGCGTAAGTCACATGGCATCAATTCCGAGAAATCAAAGAAAAAAAATGATGTGAAACTATAGGTGATAGAATTCCTAGATAAGTAGACTTTTGATTCGCCCTCGTTAAAAACGTGTCATTCGTGTGTCTTGGCCTCAACCTTGCAACTAAATATAATTACACGAAATAGTTGTACATAATCTCCTCCAATTGAAGCCAAATAATATTCTTTTCTTTATCTGAAAGGAGATTGATGATGTCCATGAGAAGGGCCATGCAGAAGGCACGAGTAAATTTCCAAGAGCAACTAAGGAAAAGGTGACCTGACTCCGAATCTCTCTAGCATAAAGGACATCATCCTAGGGACGAGACATGCAAATGGCTTGGTTTTTCTTTTTGAATCTGGTCGTGGCTATTTAAGCTCCGTCGTTATGCTCCCTTGAGAAGAACTTGACTTTATTTGGATACTTGCCAGGCCAAATGTGTTGAGGAGCGCACACCATTGTAGCCTCACCCTTAACAAGTGATCTGCAATTTCCTTGTCCAAGTAGGGGAAGGAGGTCTAGATTTCTATCTTAGACTTTTCTCAGGAATTGATTCCTCCTCGAAAAAAACATCAAAGAAAAATCTTAATCTTTTGACTGCACAGATCTAGATGTATATCATCCTCCCCTATAGATAAATCCACACAAAAAAATCTAGAAGAGAAAGAACCAAAGGGAATGCCATCCAACGCTTTCGTGAAGGTCAAAGTTCCTTCCATCCCAACATTCAGCATACAAAAGATCATTTTCTATGAGAAGCCAATCTTGAAAGAAACTAAAGGACATACAACAAACCAGCCAGGAGTCCGAACTAACAAATGGACTCCGCTTAGGAAAGATAAAGTTCCCTTTACTTGAGTTCCTGAAAATGAACCAGAATTGGACCCCCAAAAAGTTTTCACTTGGATAACTTGTTAGCCACCCTTAAGAAAATTTGACACCAATAAGTATAAGAATTCATATTTCAACATAAGGTGGGAACCTGAGCGCACAAGTTGCACCAATGTCAGTCTTTAATGCTATCCAGAACGTTGATCGACCCACAAGAGCTTTTCTCCTTCACTACTAATCCCAACCACAGAAATTTAGACATATTGGCCTTAAGACTTTGGTAATATATTTGTTATTATTCATTAGAAATTTAGACAAACAGCATTTTTAGGGAGGGGGCTCTCATCCCCCTGCCGTAGGCTGTTTTGTTGGCTCTAATAACAGAAAAGAAGTTTGTTACCTTAAGGTGTATCTTACACTTCTGAAAATACTATCTAGTTCACAAATATATATATATATATATATATATATATATATATATATATATACACACTCGTATATATACAAAAACAACACACTAAGAAATGAACATCTTAGGAGGTCTATCAATACATAAATTATAAGCTAATAGCTGGAATGGATAAAGCCTCACTGTATTTTCACTAAATGGCCAGCACGTGTCACGACATCCAAAGTCAAACAATAAGATGAATAATAATGGAAGTAATAACTTTTTTCCCATTTCAATTCAATATTAGTTATGTTCACAGAGAAAGCTTCTTCAAATTAATGAATAATAACAATGGGTAAAAGAAAAGGATAAGGAAATGGAAAGGGATGGTGTCACCTTGGATGGTAGAGAAGCATCAGAAGATGCTGGATCTTTCACGGGCATGGTAGGAGAGACAACCATCTCCGGTTCATGTGTAGCAGACGCCTTTATATTACTCCCATCCTGTTCTCTATTATCTACTTCATCTTGCTTGGTTGATCGAGAAGTCTTTGACTTGATGTTGATATCACCATTCGATACTGTGCCAATATCTCCAAAAGTCCTCTTCCTGGTTTCAGGATTTCAAGTTTTAAACCATAACATTACAAGAAAAGGAAGAGATCGACAAGTGCCTGACATGAGGTATAATTACTTGAATAAAATGAACATTTTTAGCCATCAGTCTGACCTAATAGTACTAGGATGAGCAAAGTGAGTAGGGATTGGTTTGTTGGAAAACAATATTCCGCGCAGAGGTTTCCCATCAATGACAGTTTCGATTGTGTATCCATTTGGTATGCTTTCTGTAACCTTAGCTTGAAATGTTTTCTTTCCTTGAAGATGCTGAGATTGGTTCAATGGAAAACTTTGTTTGTCTGCACATTAGAGCATCATGCCATCAGAGTTCAGTCAGAATCATGCCATCATTCCATAAAATAGTAACAATCACTTGTCATATTGTTATGTCATTACTGCTAAGTCCATTACATGCTTCCTTATAGCTATTTCCATACCGTATGGCAATATTAGCACTGTAATCACCTTTAAAAAGTTTGTTTTGGGCATCTCTTCACTATGCATGGCTGAAACTCTTTGGTGATGAGCAGTTATGGCTACCTCATGGGAAATATGGTTGGAAAGACATCATACATAGAACTTTTCGAGACACACTAGATGGTGGGCTGAGCTTTAAGAGATCATCAAATTTGTGGGTTTCTCTTGGTGTATGCTCTCAACCTTTCCATGTAAATAAAAAATTTCCGTTAACACCAATTAGAGTAGCTTTTAAAAACTCTCTTATTTTTGGGTGGTTTATTGGCCCCTCTTCCTTTGTAGCTTTTAATAAAAGCCTGCTTATTACTAAAAGAAACACTTAAAAAAATAAAAATAATAAAGAAAGAAAAAAAGAAAATCTTTTTTGTCTTTTTTTTTTTTTTTGATAAGAGACAAAAGAGGTATATTAGATAAAACACCCAAAAAATGGCCAAAACAACCTAAAGGCGGCCTCCCCTAAGGACTATACAATCACAGCTTTCCAATCTTGCATAATAAAAAAAAAAGACTGTAAATACAAAAAGCCTTTTGGTATGTAGAAGCCCACCGAGAAGCCGTATGCTTGATAATCACAAAAAAGAAAATCGAATCAACTTGAAAACTTGTTTCCATTGCACTACCATCAAACACTAAGATTCCCGAGGCAAGCAATAAGCACACATCTTGAAAGGTGTGTTCACTAAACCAACTTTCCATTGCCATTAGAGGTGTACATAACAGAGAAAAGGTACCTTCATGAGTTTGGAAAATGTATACAACTTTTAGCAAAGAACTATAACATGGAATACTACAAGAGGAACATCCTTACATGGAATCTCATAGCCTTGCACAGTGATTGGTTGGTACACATCAGCACTAACTCCAATTTGTACCATGGCTCTTCCATGAATTGCATTTAGATTCTGTTCTTGACACTTCAATTTCAATTGCTTTCTCAAAGACAACTTCTCTAGTTTCCTCTCATTTTCCCTAGCAAGTCCTGAAAGGAAAATTACTCGCAAATTATTTACAACCATGGAATCATATGGAAGATACTATGATTCAAGAAAGGTCAACATTTAAAGAATGATACGTCATCGATGGAGGAAGTTGTATTAATATGGTAAGTTCAACCTTGGTGGATCAATTACAATTGAAGACCAAGCCCCACCCGAGACCATACACACTTCAATGGTTCAATGATTGTGAAAGGATCAAGGTCAACAAGCAATCCTAGTGTCCTTTGCCATTGGTAAGTACAAAGATGAGGTATTATGTGGTGTAATTTCCATAACCATTTGCCAAATTGAAAAATGACAAGAGGATAAACCTGTGAACAAGTAAAACATATCGTCGAGAGCCTCAAGACTCTTGTTGCAACCGCCTAAAAGAGCGAGTACGCCAACTTTGTAGGGATCTAAACAGTCCCCAGCCACTGAAAATCTAGCAGAAGGCCCATCACCCATAGTTGTGATCTTGGTCCATACACCAGTTTCTACACCAAGTATTGAAGATCGTAAATGGAAGTGGAATTATAAGTTTTAATCTACAATATATAATATTTCACTATATAATTACCAAAGCAAAAATATATGACAATGGAAAAATCATCAACCTCTATGTACAAATAAGGAAGTTCTGTAAAGAGATTCAACTCCTAAATTTTAGCCAAATGATCAAGATCTACCTTCTATACATATGAATCTTTCAGGAACTATCTAAAAATTAAGACAGTTTGTGCCCCTCAGCATTCAGTATCTATTCAACTTGGGGAAAACTCGGACAAGCATCAATAAATGTAGCAAATGCCTCATGCCACTACAGACAAGCTTATTTTCCATTTTTTCTACAAAGGTGCTATTGAGGAATTTACACATACCAATATCGAGCATATAGAGGTCATTGTATAGATTTTGGGCATCTGTAAATCCACCAAAAACGAACAAGCTCTTTCCAAATGCTATGGTTGTATGACCAGCACGGGGCGTTAATACTTGTCCTGAAGTGTTCAGCTCTGTCCACACTAGAGTATCTATAATAAAATGCCAAACAGAAAATCAGGATATATAAGACACAGCATATATTGTATGAACATCTACTATCAGCGACGTGATTGATAGCAAGGTGACTTGAAAAAAATGATAACAACCTGTGTCGAGGATGTGGACATCTGACAAATAATAGTCGTGCGCATCTTCGCCACCGATAACTATAACCTTATTCTTCCAGGATGAGCAAGTATGGCTATCGCGTGGAGACGGCGGAGTCCCAGATGTTGTAGCTTGTTTCCATACAAATGTCTCTAGAAATATAGGGAAAATTTTCTACATTAACAGGCATTTGAGGCTGTAATAAAAGTAATCCAGACCACACCAATTATTACCTATACAATCAAGATCATGATACAGGTGGCAATGTGCATAAAGAAAAGCTTGAGCACTTTATAACATACCCTTTAGATTTGGCTAAGGCAGAAAGAAGATATACAGAAGGAATACACTTCCCTCAAGCCCTCATGCAGTATTTTTAATTAATAGAGAACCAAACACGTATCACAATCCAGCAAAACACAGACCATCGAGCATTACAATTTTCTAAATGTTTCCCAGAAAAAAATAAACCCATGTAAGTGTAAATAATCCTTACTGCATTCCCACAGTTCTGTTGAAATGACATGAAACTACAAAAAGAAAATTTTTCTATAATAATAAGTGTTTAGACTAGCTTAGGCATAATCTGTTGAAAAGTTTAAAAAAAGTCCTAAATAGTCACAAATTGGTATTTGCCAGAATTATTGGATTCAATTTACAAGCAAAAAGTATTACCTGTATTCAATATGTAGAGATCATTATAGTACACTTCATCATTGTTGCTGGTAGATTTGCCACAACCACCAAAAATGAAGAGTCGTTTGCCAACAAGGGCCGCGCTATGACCCTCTCGTGCCTCCGGCCCCTCACCTCTTATACTTGGACAAATCCATGTATCCACAGCTAGAAATGAAGCAATTATGCAAATTTTTCAATAACATGTATAGCCACATTCCAATATTTAGCATTCCAAAGCTAATAAACACAGAAAACTGGAGCAGTTAACTAAAGAAAGTTAAATACATTATTTGATTCTCATAGCCATAGAAACTTTTTTTTTTCTGCAAGAAAACAGCCAAACATAAAGGATCATATAACTTTGAGGACACTAGAATATTCATGTATCAAAACAGTTAGGAGAACAAAATGGAGGAAAATTAACTTACAGGTGTCTAGAACATGTAAATCCTTAAGAGGGTTCATCCCATCAGTACCCCCAAAAACAAAAAGATTGTCACCAACTGTGGTACAGGTGTGACTGTCCCTTGGAGTGGGTGGACTTCCTTTCATCACAGGCTGACTCCATCTTTGTTTTGCTGCAAATCAGCAATCTAAATGAGGAAGGATAATACACATGCATGTATACTTTTGTGTTTAGTAACCAATTAATCTTACCAACACTACTTCCAGCTACATATTTCTTCATTTTGTTATCTACTTTTTAAGCCAAAAAAAATCATAATCTAAACCAAATTTCGAAAACCAAAAGGAGGAGTTTTCAAAAATTTGTATTTGTTTTTTAAATTTAAATTCAAAAAAATGCCTTTTGAGAAAGGTAAAAAACATACCAAAGAAAATAGCGAGGAAACAATATAATTTCTAAAAACTAAAAAAATGCAATCGTTATCAACCGGGGCCTAAAATAATCACGCACATCTAAAACCAAAATACAAACAAATAAATAATAAATGGTTCAAAAGGGGGGCAGGAGGACAAGATCAAAAACAAGTAATTCCTAGGAATTGAATGCTTTTCCACTTTAATACCACAGCAAACCACATGCAATTTACAATAGCGATTGCCACTAAAACCAAGCTCATTTCAACTGAAATCTTTTGCCATCAAAGTCTCCTAAAAAGCAAAAAAAGACAACAGGACATAGGAAAGTGCTTGATTAAGGAACACTAACAAAGAATACCACCAAAAACAAACAGAGAGGGGTCAAACATTACTGAAAAGGGTATTCAAAAAAAATCTCAAACAGCTACAGACATGAACAACAATGTTAAACCAAGCTATTTCCCACCTTCAGGAACAGAAAGGTTATGAGAAAAGGGAAGGAAAAAAAAAAGCAAAAGCTCCATACCCGAGTCAAATACGTGCACTTGATTAGTCTGGCAGTTGTCTTTCCCATATCCCCCAAAGACATAGAGATACCTTCCTTCTTTAATGGCGTTGCAAGTGTGACCCCACCTCTTACCGGGCCCGGATATCTCTCCCAGAGCTCCATCTTGGCCCTGTCTGGAGAGTGGCTGGACCCTTTCCCACCTCATCTTTTTATGTCGGGGAATCGGAGGAAAGGGAAGAGGCAACCAAACAAAAAAAGTAGTGGGCAAGACAAGGGAATGCGAGAAGGGATTTTTTTTTCCTTTTTTTCTTTTTTTGTCGGGAAAATGAAATCAGGGGGAAAATAAAGACAACGATGGCTTTCTTCTGGGATATGATTTATTGGGATTTTCAGGGTGAAGGGCTCATCAAGTTTCATTCATTCATGCAAATATAAGCCAAAAAAACAAATTTTTCGAGCGTGTTGTATAAATATGGCTGGGAGAGGGGAGGGGGACGAAGGAAGGGGAGAAATGGAGATGAGAAAATGCCGTTATGTAAAAAGAAAAATGTTGAAAAATAAGTTGCGAGACCAACAAAAAAAAAAGTAGAAGAAAAATTAATTGCCTGAAAATTTTCAACCTTTGCTCTTTGGGGCCATTAGAATGAGGCCATGGATCGCGAGTGGTTTAAAAAACTTCAAAATTTTGCCACTTCTGATGAACCAGGAGGACCCGCTTCGATTTGCCATCGACGACACGGATTTCTTCTTTATATATTAATATTATATATTATATAAGTAATTGCATTTCTCAAAAGGCTCTGAATTCTGATTGTGACTGTGGGGAGGGAAAATGAAGAACGATAACAATGTTATCTTCCCCCTTCTGATTTGGGATTTTATTTTATAAGTGGTAACCGTTGATGTATCTCGTTTTTTTTCTTTAATAAATATTTATAAACATTGTGTAAAATTTATAAACAACAAACATAGAAATATTACTTTATCATTTTTTTATAATATGAAGTAAATATAACATACAAATTTTCAATGTTTAATTTAAAGTTCAATTTTTTTTAATTTAAATTTTTAGAGAACAATAAATAATAACGGTATCTATAATATTTAAATCATGATATTCAAATATTGTCTCTTGATTTTTTTTTCTTTCCGTATCTAGCTTTTAAAAATATATTATACTTTTTTTTGTAATTGTTTTGTCAATTTATTTAATATAATTTTATTTCTATATCCATTTTAAGATGTGAAATCTCAAGCCTACTATCCACATGTTTTTGTAGGTTAAGTATGACTACAAATTTTTAAGTTCTATCTATGCATTCTACGTATCAGATTGTTAAGTTATGTTGTTTGACACTTATATTTTATTTTTAGATTTAAATATGTTAAAATACCATTGTATTCTGTGTAATTTTCAATTTTTGTTTATTTTAGTCTATGTACTTTGGAAATGTTAATTTCAATTTCTGTACTTTTAAAAATAACGGAAACTTTTTAGTATAAAGTAATGTTTACATTTTAAGAAATATATTGATTTTAAGGTCGTATCGAAATTGTGACAGAAAAATGAGATTAAGTATAAAATTAAATGACCAAAATTGTCACTTTTAAATTTAAAGGGACCAAATTGAACATTTTGTAAGTGCGTGGCTCAAATAAACCAAAATTGAAAATACAATAACCAACATTTTGAAAGTATAGGGACTAAAATTAATCAACGTTGGAAGTACATGTCAAAACTAATATTTTAATCATTTAAATACTATTGTGGTCCTTTAACGTTTTACTTTGATTTGTTTTAGGTTCATGTACTTTTGACATTTGTTTATTTTAATCCGTGTACTTTCAAAATATTTATTTTCCGCACTTATAAAAAGTTACCAATTAGGTATCTACTGGTCAAAGTTGAACACAAAATTTATATATATTAGAAACTCTTTAATATAACTTTTTGGTTCCATTTCAAAATATTTAGTAAAAAAAGTATCATAATAAAATTATGATCGAAATAAATGAAATAGAAAATTAATGAATAACAATGGGTCATTGGTTGAAATTATATTGACTCAAATTGATTCAATATGAGCATAGCTTAACGGTAATTAACGGTTATTATTTTTCTTGAGGTTGTTCAAACCATCATATTTCAAATTTGTTGTACCAAAAAAATCACACACTCAAAAGATGGTTCATTTGATATGGTATTGAATGAGGGACGACATTACAAATTTAACTATTAATTAGGTTGAAATCAAAATAAAAAATTTTAAAATACATGAATCAAAATAAATTAAAGTTGAGAGTACATGAATCAAAATAATATTTAAACTTAATTTTTAAATATTTTCCATATGCATATCCACCCATCAAATAAATTATCAAAGTATGCATTTATCTATGATTTTGTTAAATAATTAAAAAAAAGTTAGAAATCATAATTTCAAGACAAAGATAATAAAATTAGTATTTAATGCTCTATTAAATAAATAAATAAATAAATATATATATATATATATATATATATATATTCAAACATTCTTTTGACATGACTATTCTAGAACAGTACTAACAAAATAAAAAGTACGAAAAGAGTAAACAAATATATTTATTGAAGCAAAAACTTGGAAAACTGGCCTATCCGCCAATTTGATGATTATTTTTTGGAAAAATACATTTTTGATTTTGAGGTTTGAGGCAGATGTCTACTTGGTCTATAAAATTTCAAAATGAACATTTTTTGCTCCTGAAATTTGAGATAGGTGTCTAATTGGTCTCTGAAGTTTCAAAATGAACACTTTTGGTCATTGAAATTTAAAGTAGATGTCAACTTGGTCCATGAAATTTGAGAAATAGTTTTAAATGGTCACTGATTTTTTTACTGTTAATTAATTAATATTAAAATGACATTGCAAATTGCAATTAAATTGTTTATTGTAGTTGCTGATGTGGCAGATTATATTAATTAAATAATATATGTGTAGGTGATGGTACTTTTATACTTTTTCTCTCTCATCTCCTCATCTCTTCGCTCTCTTTCTCCTACCATTTTCCGACGACCACCACGTCTTTGCCACCATCGTTCGCTAGGACATAATCATTTAATTACAATTTGCAATATCATTTTAATATTAATTAATTAACAGTAAAAAAAATCATGGATCATTTATAACTATTTCTCAAACTTCATGGACCAAAAATGTTCATTTTAAAATTTCAGGGACCAATTTGACATCTACTTTAAACTTCAAAGACCAAAAGTGTTCATTTTGAAACTTTAGGGACCAATTATGATAAAAAAATGTATTTTACGAATTATTATTTTTTTGCGTTTGATTTACATTTCAAGGGGAGAAAAGTAAAACAATTTATATCTTCATTGTTTTTTCTATGTTAAAATTTTAAATATTTAATAAATTTATAATATTGAAAAATATAAAATGCACCATAAATTACAATACTATCAATAGACATATCTAAAAAAAATTATAATAAAACCCGAATAAATGAATATTTGTTAGTATACCAATAAATGAATATTTATAATGACAATAATTACTTCTAATATTTATATCAGTGATTAGACGATATCGATTTGAGGGTTTTAATTATAAAATTGCTTTTATTTTATCGAAATAACTTTTAAAATGTTGGCTATAAAATAAGAAACTATATATATACACACACAATAAATAATTTTTTTTTTTTACCATTATCTAATTTTGTTCCCTCTGCCTTACAATTAATTTGGAAACAAGCCATTAGTTTAAGGTTATTTTCAATAATGAGAACCAGACAAATGAAAATGCTTGATTAAGAAACATTAATAAATGTTACTCATATACCTAATTAAAAAAATTGTGGCGGATTCGAATAAACAAAATAAAGTGGTGAAATAATGCTAAAAGAATCTCGAACTTATTCCACATAAAACCTAACTATTTCCCACATGCAAGAACCGAAAAATTATGATAAACAAAATACTATAATCTATTCTCACAATTTATTTTCGTTTATATATGTTTGTTTGGGAGTGATTAGCAAAATCATTTTTGGACTAAAATTGATTTTAGAAGAGTTCAAAATCACTTTATCACTTATACGTTGGTTTTGAAAAATCAATTATATTTAAAAATATATATATATATATATATATTTATATATTTTTTAAATAACTCGTTTTTATCATTACTCCTAAATACATCCTCAGTGTTCTATGAATCGATTGTCACCGACATGGTCTCTCTTGATATCATTGATGCACTTAATTATCGAGACAGTTTTTAAATTTGAATAAAAATGTAAAATAATAAAATATATATAATACAAATTAAAATACAAGCAATAGACATACTTCAAGAAGATGACGATACCTTAATAAATAAATACGTGTTAAAAAGAACTCAGCTACATACATTTACATATATTCGTGACATGTCCTTATGTGTACAACAAAAACGTCACTATAATTATAAATTTGTTGTTTGATTTAAACAACCACATTGTTGAAAGCCATTATTAAAGTTTAAAAGTTAAAAATACATCGATTTAAAAAATTTAATTTTCAAAATCTTATAGTGCATAATTTGTTTGTAATTTTGAGTGTACAAACCAACAAAAGACTATTTTACCATCTTAGTCTAGAGGTGAGTTTGAACATATTTTCAAAAGTTAATAATAATTCAAATGATCAATCACAAGAAGTCTGACATTTTTACAGTTTCGAAGTTAATCTAAAATTTACAGTCACTAGTTAGATTTTTATATCAAAACAATTCATTTCAGTATTTTTGTTTTCTATCGAATAAATTTGTACCATTATTATTATTGTATGACTTACTAAAAAACTTCAATTAAAATGACTAATTTGAACGCCACTAAATGGATTGAAGCACATATTTCTAATAATCATCATTTTGGAATCCCCGTCCATGTATTATATGAAAAGGGCACAATATGAATCTATTTAAGAAAAAAAAAATGAATTGAAAGCTTTACATATATATATATATATATATTTGTAATTTTATTGAATACGAACATGGAAGATTAGTAAAATTACAAGAATCCCAAAGCACAGCAGAATGGTAAAAAGCAATGGGTAAAATTCGAATTTCAAAGTTATGAAAAGTAAATAAGGGGAGAGAGGGGTGGTTAAAATAATAAATGCCAAGGTAAAAAAAAAAGAAAAGAAAAGAAAAGAAAAAAGGCTGTGTCTGAGTGGTTTAAATAAAATCTTAATGAGCAGACAAAATGGCGGCTGGTTCAGGTAAGTTCCCTGCCCCTGTGTAGAAGGTGGGGGCATTTCTGTGTATAAAAGTTTTATCACCTGAATCGATGTGTTTCCCAAACAGTCCTTTGTCAGATTTCTTCACTGTCCCACCGCCCCCTACGACCACACAACACCAAACATTATCCAACAGGCAATATCCCACTCTTTTCATTTTATCATCCATTCCCCCTTTATAATTTTTTTAAATGTTTAATAAATATTTCAACTTTTGTTAATTTTTAGTTTTGTATCAACTTTCTAAAACGTAGGCCGATTAAATATAGAATCCAAAAGTTAGTGATATATGAATTTTGTGTCTTATATGTCTATTGATTTTAAAAAAATATCCAATAAGTTTGGAATTTGTTAAATACATAATAAAGTTCGAACTTGTAATTTAATCGATACACATGTATATATAAGAGAGAGATGATAATATAAGCTATATATATAGAGAGATAAATAGATCCATTTGAGTTGTCATATACTGCCCAAACAAATAAAAGTTACTATATTAAAACTAAGGATAATGTTAAATGCCAACCAATATTTTAATACCACATGTGATTTCATCGATTTGATTTTTCATTATTTGTCAAGTTCCACAAGTAATACTGCAAATACGTTTGGTCGTCAAATAAATCTCACGGTCGCAAATTAATAGTAATTAACCTTACCGTCACCAATTTTCTTTAAAATCTATTATCATTTTCTTACGTCCACAAACAAATCAACACCGTAATGTATATACATATTTTGGTCGAAGACAGATAAATTGGCCATTTTGTTAGCTAAAGTGTAACTAAAAATATATATTCCTAATTTTCAAGTGCGAAGGTAATATAAAATGATTTTTGATTTTTTTTTTTCCAAGAAAGAATCAGCCTCAATAAAATATCACTCAGATAAAAAAAAACGTAAATCAACAATTTAAAATCAAGCACATATCTCAAGGAAGATTTGAAAGTTATTTTCAATTAAAATTAAACTTTCCATCAACATCAACCATAATACATCTCATTTTAAGGTCTAAAAAAAAACATCTCATTTTAAGGACAAAAAGGTAAATTCGACCGTCCAAATATCTCAAATCAGCTTCATCATCATGTCTGATTAACAAGGGGAAATTTGGGCCGAATTTCTTATGGGCCCATTCTGATAGCCCGTTTATAAAAGCCCAGAAACATCGGCCCGACCCAATTGACCCTTCCGTGATCCTCGATTCCTGGTTAGGTTTTGGTAGCTCCCACCGGCGAGTTTCTTCCAAGGGAGTTTCCTGTTTTTGTTCAGAGCTCATCGTCCACAACAATGACGCCATTACTGTATCTGTATCTTCGAAGGCACTTTATTCGATCTCTTTCATCATCTTCTTCATTATCAGCTTGTTCGTCTTCCAGTTCTTTCAATGAGCGGACGCGCAGTGTTCTTTTACATCGGAATTTGACGTCTCCCTTCCACCATTTTGGTCACAATGGGGCGGCATTGAGGTTTAATTCTCTGTCGCAACTTTCAATTTCTCATTCGTTCTCGTCTGAATCCGGTCATTCGGATCAAACATCGCAGTCACTTGCATCAGAGCTTCTTAAAGACGCCGATTCGGATCCTCTTCCCATCACGAAGCGCCTTGAACTTAGCTTTTCGCATGTTAAGCCGAATCCCGAGTTAGTTCTCAATACGCTTAATCTCTCCTCAGAAGCTGGCCGAACGGTTTTAGGGTTTAACGAGTGGTTAGTATCGAATCCCGATTTTCATCACACGGACGATACCATTTCGTATTTTGTTGATTATTTTGGTCGTAGAAAGGATTTCAATGCAATTCATGAGGTTCTTGTGAAAGGTTATGGAGTCAGTGGGGCTAAAACCCTGCGGTCGTCTATTGATCGGCTTGTTCGTGCCGGGCGACCCACGAAGGCGGTCTCATTTTTTGAGAAAATGGAGAAGGATTATGGGTTTAAGAGGGATAAAGAGTCGCTAAGGATGGTGGTGGAGAAGCTCTGTGAAAATGGCTGCGCGAGCCATGCGGAGAAGATGGTCAAAGATTTGGCTAATGAATTTTTCCCTGATGAAGCAATGTGCGATGTTCTTATCAAAGGATGGTGCGTCGATGGGAAGCTTGATGAAGCAAAAAGATTGGCCGGTGAGATGTATAGGGGAGGGTTTGAGTTAGGGACAATGGCCTATAATGCTCTGCTTGACTGTGTTTGCAAGATTTGCAGGAAAAAGGATCCGTTTAGGCTTCAATCTGAAGCTGAAGAAATTCTGGTGGAAATGGACTATCGTGGGGTTCCACGAAATGTGGAAACTTTCAATGTGTTGATAAACAATCTGTGCAAGATTAGGAAAACTTCTGATGCAGTAAATTTATTTCGTCGAATGGGGGAGTGGGGATGTCTACCCAATGCTGAAACGTTCCTTATTTTGATTAGAAGTTTGTATCAAGCGGCAAGGACTGCAGAGGGGGATGAAATGATTGACAGGATGAGGTCTGCAGGATATGGCGATGCACTTGATAAGAAGGCTTATTATGAGTTTCTGAAAATTTTGTGTGGGATCGAGAGAATTGATCATGCTCTGATTGTTTTTGCAAAGATGAAGAAGGATGGGTGTGAACCTGGGATCAAGACGTATGATCTATTGATGGGAAAATTTTGTGCCCACAATCGTCTCGATAAAGCGAATTCACTCTTTAATGAAGCCCAGAGAACAGGAGTGCCTGTTGCTCCAAAAGCATACCAGGTGGACCCAAGATATGTAAAGAAGCCAAAGGTAAAGAAGGCTGAGAAGAAGAGGGAGACACTGCCTGAAAAAATGGCGAGGAAGAGGAGACGACTGAAGCAAATTCGACTGAGTTTCGTCAAGAAACCGAAAAAAGCAATGCGTCGAGCATTTTGATAATGATAATGAAACTGTGCCAGAATGTATACTGACGGCTATGGTAGCTATGAGTTGAAGTTTGCTCTTCAAACTTTGATGAATTCTTTTTCCTAATGTTCTCTGTTTTCTTTTGCATTTTCCCCTCCTTCCTTTCATAATATTATTAGCGGCAGAGAAATAAGAGATTTTTCTTTTTTTTTTCTTTTGGTATTATGGCTTGAGCTGAAACATATACGCGCAGCTCTGACATATCCTAATCATTCCTTATATTGGGCAAAGGAACACTTAAATTTCGGTGGATTGAAATTCCATGTTGTTTAGGAAATTGTAACGTACGAATACTGCATTGTTTTTAATTCTCTTGTTCTGGCAATAATATCAATAATATCTGTCTACAGAATGTAAAATGAAGATACTGCCTGTTAATATTTGGTTAACTGAGACTGAGAACATGTTAGTTGAAACATATTTAAGTCTGCTTTTATAATTCTCCTTGTGATGATGCACTAATTTCGTTCTTGTAGAACAAGTTTTGCCTTGTGTCCACCATCCTGCCGATTATTGTTGTTTGATGTCTTACAGGCTAACTGTCGAAAAGCTAATCAAATGTGGAATACTATCTGAAGAGAAAGCCATGCCATTCAGATCAGGTGCGTTTATCGAATTCTTTTCGTATCATGTTGTGTTCGAATTCTGTGCACATCAGTGTTTTTTTAGTTGCACAGTTGCGGGTAAGGATTTGATCTTTCAACCTCAAGAAAGGTAATTACTTTTCATATGAGTCCGTTTTATTAAGAACATTTCTCCATGAATGAAGCTGTTGGATCAGACGGTGCCGACTTTGAAAGTGCTTTGTTTTGTCAGTTTCGTGGACATATAAAAGTTATGCCAATTTAAGCATAGTTCAATTCGGAGTTAAGAAAAGAAAAAAGAAAAAGAAAATCATATACATGAGTCCTTTAGGTTAATCTATCAAAGTCAACATAAATACATACACAGATATAAGTATAACCCTCACCAGAAATTTTAATAAATAAATAAATAAATGGGCCATTAACAATTTTCATTTTTTCTTAATTTTTTTTAAGTCGTATTTCTCAGACACAGCCCCGCAGGAGTGTCGGCAAATAAAAAAGTTTGCACTGATTAAAAAACCACGCAATACATGTTGCCAAACATCGATTAACTTTAATTCGTCACTAAATAAAAAAATTGTCATTTAATGTAATATAATAGATGTTAGGACACAAGAGTGCGATATATTTATGAACAAACTTTGGTCTAACACATTCTTAATTGATATATTTGAGCTTCTGTACTATCTTTTTATTATGATAATATTTTTGTCTTTAATCTTATTATATATGAGTTGGATGTTGGAATACTCACATTTCACAATTATATATATATATATATATATATATGAAGCGGAAAATGTTTTTTTCAATTTTACATTATGTGAATAGACTTTAACCATATTAACATAGGAAATTTAAATGGGCATATTTCATTTCCTAAAAGTCATGTTTTGATTTTGCTTTTAGTTTTCTATCTTTTTAAATTTTGATTACTTTCTCATACATGTTTGGTATATCTTCCAACATTTTTTTTAAAATATAAAAAATTTGTAGTCAAATGTCAAAAGTACAAATAAATTTTTAAAAACTACATTTTTAGTTTGTAAATATTGGATTAGATCATAAGAATATTTTTAAAATATAGATACAAAACAAACAAATACATAGATATAATTGGTGTTTATAAGCTTAATTTAAAAAAAAACATAAAATAAAAACAAAATATCTCCTAAATCTTTATAAATATGCACCTTCATAAAATTAATTATAAATATCTCATTTTCAAAAAGTTACAAAATACAAAATATTTAGAGGCCTATAAATCACTAATAAATTTAAATAATGATGATCAACATAATTTTATTTTATGTGATAATTATTGATTAATCTAAAATGAGGATTAACTGTAATCATAAGAATGACTAATTAAGTTATAGATTGATTAACTATAAATACTTGAGTTATATAATTTGATTTTTTTACTATATTTACGATGATTTTACCGGTTTGTTAACCATATTAGTAATAACTTAGTTATGATACAAATATTTTTTTTTAACCTTTTTGTTGTATAGAAAGTTATGATATAAATGGATAAGATATTTTTTACCATCCACAAAATCAGGGAATTCTCCATTCGTTAATCGAGTGCACCTACTGATTTTGTTACTAATAACTTTAATCATACTTAAAACATAACTTACTGGCTATTAAAATATTATTTAAATCCGGTGCAAACTATATTATCACATTTGATTAAATAATTAATTAAGAAAAAAAGTAGGTATGAAATCCAAGCCAAATAAAAAAGCTGATAAATTTCCAACCGCTAAAATTTAAAGATAATTAAATTAAATTACATATTAAAATGGATCAAATTGACATTATAAATAGTTGTAAAATAATGCAAAAGAAACGCATAAATCAAATCAAGGCACAGAATTTCAATTTCAATCTCCATCCACCGACACTAAATACAATAAAATAATAAGTCGACCAACTTCCCTGTGGCCCACGTCCTCCGCCAGCTGTCTCCCCCTTCACACATTGACTAAACTTTTTTCACCTCCTTTCACAATTGCCCCTATTCATCCCACCTATTTACCACCCTACCCCGAACTTTCAGCTTTTTTCTTTTTAATTCTTCGCATTATATCAGACCCCAATCTTCCGAACAAGGAAACCCACTTTATTTTAATTTTAGTAATTTCAAGGTTACATCGTAAATTTAAATTACATTATTTTGAAAAGAAAGGAGATCGAGGGGTAGATTTGGAATTTCGTTATCAACGGCGGTAACTGTTCTTTTTCGCTGTGAGTCCGCCATTAAAATCACCTGTATAAAGCTAGCTTACAGTCTTGTGAAATACTGCTTATTCTCTCTGTCTCCCCACAGGCCACGGCAAGTTTCTCTGTGCAGATCTTGCTTGAGGCATTAGCAGAACGCCGTCTGCAGCTCAGTCCGCCGTCGGGAAAATGAGGTCTCGCCGCTTGGATTCTACTGGATCCGTCGCCGACCTCACCGGCTTCGGCGTCTTGCTTCTGTTTCTACTTTCGAGCTTCAGTTTCACTTTTACAGGTTAGTGAACTCAGACTTGCAGCTTCAGTTTCAGATTTGGTTACTCAACGTGGTTTTGTTGTTATTCGTTCGTTAATCCGTCATTGTTAGTTGTCTGATTGTTGGAAATGATTGGAAATCGTGTTTACTTCAACTGTTTAACGATTGCCGGTAACTTGATTTTATGCTTTTTCTATTGATCGATCGAGTTGAAAGGTTGAGGCGAGTGTTTCTTTATGACATTGATAACTAATTAACGAATATAAGAAAATAATGGAATCTAGGAAGGAATGCTTGGTTATGTTTCCTTGGCGATGCTTCTACTTTATTGAGAAGTCAACGAGTTCTCTACGTTTGAATCTTCGGTGCATATCGATAGTTATTATATGCTGATTTTAGTTGAAATTAGAAGAGGAATGAGATGCAACCGTGACTTGAAGAAGTAAAATTAGTTATAAAAAATATCTGAGAAACTCCGATTCTCATATTTTTCTCTGGATCTCTTTGCAGAGGCGTATGATGCACTTGATCCCAACGGGAACATTACAATCAAATGGGATGTAATGAGCTGGACCCCGGATGGCTATGTGGTACGTTTCATATAAGAACTGCACTTCTTTGGTTTCCTTTGACAAAGCTTTTTGCAAGTATAATGGTTAATAACTGGGGAATACTAGACTATTAATCTTGTGTTGGTATAAAATTTATTAAGAAGATTATCAGTACCTCAATCATTTGTGGGTCTAGTCTTAATCTAACGTAGTACTAGCGGTAGTGTCTATGAGTATATGCTATAAAACCGAAACTGCTCATGTCTGAAACTTGCCAATAAATATGAACGTGATAGTTTTTATTTTCCATAGTAATTATTCTTATTGTTATTGATTCTCTGATCAAAAGGATGATCTATTTGGTCGCAGGCCGTTGTTACAATGTACAACTTCCAGCAGTACCGTCATATTCAAGCTCCAGGCTGGACATTGGGGTGGACATGGGCAAAGAAGGAAGTAATTTGGAGCATGATGGGAGGCCAAACAACAGATCAGGGAGACTGTTCAAAATTCAAAGGAAATGTTCCACATTGCTGCAGGAAGGATCCAACCGTTGTGGATTTATTGCCAGGAACTCCTTACAATCAGCAGATTGCAAATTGTTGCAAAGGTGGAGTGATGAACTCATGGGCCCAAGACCCCGCCAATGCTGCAAGTTCGTTCCAAGTCAGTGTCGGTTCCGCAGGAACAAGTAACAAAACTGTCAGACTCCCCAAAAACTTCACCCTTAAAGCACCAGGACCTGGTTACACTTGTGGGCCAGCAAAGATTGTGAGGCCAACCAAGTTTATATCTGGAGATAAAAGAAGAATAACTCAAGCTTTGAGTAAGTAAACTTGCCAAAGACTTGCATATTAGATGTTAGGTTCAATGTAGAATTCTAATGTTGCCTGCTTGCACATATGTTTTTACTAACAATACAACTTAGGTATTTCTGTCTGAGACTTTATAGATTGAGTTGGAGTTGAATATTGAATTTGTTGGTTGTCGATAGGTCGTATAATTTTCATTTTTTAAATTTGACTTGATATCTGATTAAATGTCAGTTGTAACCATGTGATTTACATGTAAGCATATATACAAGGGATCAAATTATGGTCACTTTATATTTCATCCTTAGGGGATGTGACCAGAAATTGAGTTGACATGGACTGGCAGCTGAAAGCTGTTATCAGTAATTGATTTTGATTTTTTGATTTACGTTTTTTTTTATAATAGCAGTTAACAACATTTGATTGAATCTGTCTTTGCTTGTCCTATTTCAGTGACTTGGAATATTACATGCACGTATTCTCAATTCCTTGCTCAGAAGACACCCACCTGTTGTGTTTCCCTCTCTTCCTTCTACAATGATACCATAGTCAACTGCCCCACCTGCACTTGTGGATGTCAAAACAACTCCTCCAGTCCTGGTAGCTGTGTGGAGTAAGTTATCTTTTTGTTCTACATTGGGCACCTGAGTTAATTCTTTTTCCTTCAACATTGTGTTTGTGGTTAGGGTGAAAGATTGAAATTGTTTCACTCAATTCAATAATCTTTTCTGCTTGAATTATCTTTTGCAGTCCAGATTCTCCATATTTAGCTTCAGTAGTATCCACTCCTGATAAATCCGGTAATGCACCCTTGGTTCAGTGTACCAGTCACATGTGCCCCATTCGAGTCCATTGGCATGTGAAGCTAAATTACAAGGACTATTGGAGGGTGAAGATTACAATCACCAATTTCAATTATAGAATGAACTATTCACTCTGGAATCTCGTGGTGCAGCATCCCAATTTTGACAATATAACTAAATTATTCAGCTTTAACTATAAGTCGTTGAGCCCATATGGTGACCTGAGTAAGTTCTCTCTGAAAATGTATATTTGCATATAATGTTGACTGATCAGCCCATTTAATCTAAAAGAATCGGCTTCATGCAATTTATTTCCTCAACTTTGTGGTTGGTAATTATGGTATTGTTTTGCAGATGATACTGCAATGTTATGGGGAGTTAAGTTCTACAATGATTTTCTCAATCAAGCTGGCCCTCTTGGTAATGTGCAGTCAGAGCTCCTATTCCAGAAAGACCAGAACACTTTCACTTTCGACAAGGGTTGGGCTTTCCCAAGGAGAGTCTATTTCAATGGTGATAACTGTGTGATGCCACCTCCAGATGCCTATCCTTATTTGCCAAATGCCAGTTCCAGACCAGCTATATCTCTGCTAATTCATCCGATTGTGACCATCTTACTATCTTTGGTACTACTGTTGAATTTTGCACTATAAGTTATGCCCACGGAAAACGACAAACACTATTGGTTGCTGTAACATTCTAGATTTCCAGCGAGCTTGTGGCATTGGGTCAATGGTGTCAAATTTACTGGTGCTTAAATCAAAGACAATACGAGCAAGTTTCCATTGGTGGATGGGTTATTTGACTCAACTTTCATTCTTGTTTAGCTTTGGAGCGAATTGTGTTGTACAAATAGTTATTATATACGTTCAATCATTTTATTTGTATAATGATTAAAAAATATTTATCGTTCTCAGTGTAATAACTTATGAGACAGTTCAAATTTTCCATAGAGTGCCTGTTTTCTGCATCATTTCTTGGTTACTATAGGCTGATACGTGATGGAACCATTTCATTTATATAACGAGACTATGCACTACAAAAACCCAAAAAAAAAAAGAGAAAAAAAAAGAAGATTTGGACGACAAAATCATGTCTATTCTGTGACCAATAATATCTCGTATGCATACCTGTGTTCATTGTAGTGCTGCAGTTTCTCCCTTGAATTATCAACATGCGTAGATCTCTGAGGTTCATGAAGAATGATCACTGATCACCAAAAGAGCCAGAGTATCAAAAGCAAGGAGGTGATCAATTTGGCAACTGCACTGGAGTCTGCAGGAGCAGAGTTGGGTAGAAATGGGTATGATTCTGGTGGCGGCATCTGGCATTCGTCGCCATTGAAGTATACTTTTCTAGGAAATGCCCAGCCCTGCTTGAAGGTAAAAGTATCCTTGTCCTTCTTCATGAGTACTTCAGATTGCACGTTTCCAAATGCTCCTGCTTCCATTAATAGATCATTGTAGAATTTCATGCCATAGAACATGCCAGTATCATCTGCACATTGAATTTAGTAGTGCATCCATGTCAATAATTACTGAATTAGCCCGTATATTTGTATTGAAAACATAAGGATCTTAATACTCACTGATGGATTCATAGGGAACTAGGGGTTTGTAGTCAAAACTGAAGACTTGAGTTACATTGTTAAGATTTGGATGCTGCACTGCCAGTGTCCACAGCGTATAGTTCATCCTATAGTTAAAGTTTGTTACGGCAATCTTCACACGCCAGTAATCCTTGTAATTAAGCTTTACGTGCCAGTGTACTCGAATAGGACACATGTGATGGGTGCATTGTAGTAAGGGTGTATTATCCTTTTTAGGAGTGTTTATCCCATCCTTGTGCAGTAGCTTTGAGTCACTCCTGTATAGTGGGATTCAGAAGAAAATAAGGTTACAGTCTCCAGCAAATAAGCTCAAGTTGAAGCTAGTAGATTATTTGAGAAGTCATATTATAGACATCTGACACAAAGGTTAATAATCATTCGGAACAGAGAACAATAAGGACCTGTTTGGTTCCTGTTTCTTACTTCTCGTTTCCAATTTTATTAAAAAACCTTAAAATTTTACAACTATTTATCTTTTTTGTTTCTCATTTTTTAGAAACATTCTCAAAACTGTATAGAAATTTTGAAAACAACAAAAACAAGTTTCTTGTTTCTTGTTCTTATTTTCCATTTGTTCCAAAACATAAATAAAAATATAGTTTTATCATTCTTGAATTTATGGGTGTTGGGGGCATGCAATTCTATTTTTCTTTATTAAAAAAGAGGAAACAAAAAATGAGAAACGGAAACGTTACCAAACGGACTCTAAAGTTTCCTATTCTAACGATCTGATGTTCCAAGTATATTAATTTCCATACTGCAGATTTCAACGTGGTGGAGCTGTTTCAAGTATTTAAATGGTTCTGGCTAAGGGAATGTGATTTTTTCGGTTATCTTTTGCCTCTTACTTTTTTGGAGAGATTCCTGAAAATTTGTAACCATCTGGAGTAGAGAAAGAAGTCTTACTTTATACAATTATGTTTGTTCTGGCAGCCGCACGAACAGGTTGGGCAAGAAGTGATCGTATCGTTATAGAAAGTTGAGAGTGATACGCAGCAAGTTGGGTTCTTAGAGGCCAGAAATTGTGAATAAGTGCAGGTCACATTCCAGGTCACTGCATCAGAAGGAGCATAGCTCAATTCCAAGCTTTATCCAGAACAACTCAAGCATGAACATAATTGATGAGGAACGCCACACTTTCAATAAAACAAGACTTACTCAATGCTTGAGTTTTCCGCCGACGATCGGGAGTGAGGAAGACTGTCGAAGGCACAATCTTTGCAGGTCCACAAGTGTAGCCTGGTCCCGGACCGAGCAGAGTAAAATTCTTTGGCAATTTTACAGTTTTGTTCGAAGTACCGGCTAGCCCAACACTCACCTGAAAGGCCGCGACTGAACCTACAGGATCCTGTCCCCAAGATGCCAATACTCCACCCTTGCAGCAGTTGGAGAATTGCTGGTTGTAAGGAACACCAGGGAGCAAATCAACAACTACTGGGGTTTTCTTGCAACAGTGAGGGACATTTCCTTTGAACTTGGAACAATCTCCTTGCTCTGTTGTCTGAGCTCCCACCATAGACCATATTACTTCTTTCTTGGCCCATGACCAGGCTAGAGTCCATCCTGGTGCATTGATATGCCGGTACATCTGAAAATTGTTCATTGTCACCACAGCCTGTTGCAGTTAAAATAGATCCAAGGTCAGTATGGTGATCGGATATTTAACAGTAGCTTTACGCCAGCGATCCAATCCTCACCCTTCAAACTCAATGAAGAGCTAGGATTGGATCAATGGTTTTATATCTTTTCCATCATTAATTGTTCATAGACCTGGAAAGCTACGTAAAGATACTAATTAAGTTGTGGTTACAGGGGAGGGATGAAATGAATCATGTTTTAATATCTTACAACATATCCGTCTGCCGTCCAAGAGACTACATCCCATTTGATTGTTATGTTTCCATCTGGATCCAGCGGGTCGTAAGCCCCTGAAGAAGACGAACAGAAGGAACAACAGATTCATCAGCTACAACAACCAATAACGAGACCAAGAAATTGAAAGATCTTTCTTCTTTTGGCATTCAAGAAGCAGCACGTACCAGTTGAACAGAAAGCTGTAAAGATTAGAAGTGCTAAGAGTACAATTCGTTGCTGTCGAGTCGAGTAGCATTCCCTTTGAAAGAGAATCTTGTGCAATGAATCAGTGTAGGTATTAACTTCCATGGCTTGAAATTTTGCAGGGACCAAAAGCTTCAACCAGGTGAACTCAGAAGATGCAGCTGTTCTTCACTGGTGCCATATTGGAAGTTGGAGAAATTGAGAAATGGAGAGACCAATATAGTTTAAGAGAATGCAAGAACAAGAAGATGTCTCACCTCTCTCACCTACTGGTTGTTGGAAAATTCATGTGATATTTTTCAGCTACTTCTCTTGCACACAATCACACAACCTCTAAAGCCCTTCATTTATCCCTTTCAGTGTTTCTGCATCTTGAAGCAAAGCTTTAGTGAGGAATGAGGAGACTTTTCAACTGTCAGTGTTCTCACACCAGAGGCAGGCAAATGTGCAGAACACAGGAGCTGCTTTCAACTGCTTCAAAATCAAGTTTTCTTCCAATTCAACTGCACTGACTCGGTAAGTTTTAGTTTAGACAATATACTGTTCTGGTTTTGAAATTTTATTGAAAATTTTCTTGAAATGAATGGCCATTTTTGAGAAAGAGTTCAACTGAGCCAAAAGAAGAAAAAAAAATGTCTGGGTAAAAAATATTTTTGTTTTGTGTCTATTTGGTTATGAAGTTTTGAAACGGATACTTCAGACCGTTGGAATGTTATTTTAAATGACAGGTACTCAAGTTCATTTTGAAACTTTGGAGACATACAAAAAGTGTTTCATCCATATTTTTTTGATATTTTATTGGATCATTGATTTACTTGGTATGGAATGAACGACTTTGTATCATCATTAGGCAAGGAGTCACGATTTTAGGGTACTTTTGAAAATAGTATTTTTCAATTAAAAGAAATTAAATATTGTATTTTTTTTTCAAAATTTTAAGAATAAAAATTTGAAAAGTAATTTTTTCAAATAAATAAAAACTTGTTTTAACTATTGAAAAAATAACTAATTCTGAATATATTATAAATAATTCAAAATCAGTTTGTTCGAGGTATGGATCTTAGAGCTTCTATAAAAAATTAATTATAGAAATAATTCTTGAAAAATTGCATTGTTTTCCATTACGCATTTGTTTCAAATATATGTTTCCAATTCCTTAAAATGTTTTTTAGTTTTATTTAATTTTATTTGTGTAAATCACTTAAATTATTTTTTCTATTTTTTTGGTACGGGGTAGGATATCGAATTCTGATTAAAGATATATGTCAATTGTCGTTGAACGGTTCGTTTTGGCACAAACCACTTGAATTATTAATATAGCCTATCCTGAGAAATTTCTGGTTACAAGTAGCTATGCTATCTTGATAGCCTATCTTGATCTTGACAAAGATCCAACAACTTGTTTTGTTTTTTAAATGATTTTAAACAATTAATTAATACACACATATATATCGCAAAGTAATATCATATTATATTATTGAAACCAATTAGACCTAATGAGAGTGAGAGATGGCAACAACTATAATGCTTTTGCTTCATCTTTCCTTCATTTGTTTATATTAATTTTTTGAACCCTCGACTGGGATTAGTTTTAACAAAAAATATAATGACTTGGTAAAATATTTTCACACAGAATTTTGGGTGGATTTAACAAACTATTTTCAAAACGATTTTTTTCTTCTTTACTGTTTCCAACTTTTAATAACAATTGCAATTAGATGACTTGTGAAAGTTTGTTAGGTTGTTAATTGGAGCAAAAATTTAAAAATATAATATTCATTTTTTATTAAAATTAAGTCATAGTCCAACTAGTTAAGATACTTATTTTCTATCAACTGACGGTGAATTTGAATCCTCACCCCACCGATCAATTGCCTCTTTAAAGTAATTTATTTGACTAGCTAGTCTATTAAGCATGACAAGTTGTGTATTTTGGTCTTTTCAATAGGGTCCATGTTTTACTGCATCTTGTTACTTACCATAAATTCGCTAATTCAAACCATTTCATTTTCTTTGATCATCACATCAATGTGTCCCAAGGAGTAGGACAACACCTAAACATCCAATTCATTGTTCCATAAAAACATAAGACGACAACTATTTCTTAACACTCGTCACACTTAAACAACAATCAAAATTAATCGTGTCTTGTAGGACCCATCGTCGGAAATGTCAGCTTAAATTTAACTCACCACATATTCCTTTTACTATTCCAATTTAGCTCGTTCATTTGAATTTGGTGCTTCGATCCTACACATTATGTTTCCATGCCCATCGACAGAACGACGTACCTCTTTCCAACACTATGGTCGCCAAAGCTCTAGGAAGTCTCGGGAGAGAAGTCGAGAGCCCACCACTCTACTAATTTAGCAATTATTTTTTGGGAATTTGAAATTAGTACTTATTTGGTGTCGACTAGTATGTGTTTTCTTCATATTCCATAAATCTTTTGAAATTTCACGTGTAAGTTCATAAATGAAAATAGGAATAAACTAAAGTTATTATTATTATTATTTTTTTAAAATTTTTAGGTTTGATAAACAAAAGATAGATAAATAATTTTTAAGGTTGGAATAGTGTTATCTCTATAAACTTTTTCTTTATTGTTTATAGTCGTTGCTAAATTAACTCATTTTTCTTTTAAAAAATGAGTCAACAATTAAATTCAAAATTATAAGATTTTTTTAACTGAAATACATAGTCCTAGCCATACATAAACTTGAAAATAATAATAATAATGATGCATTCAGTATTCTTTAATTGGTGGTTGTTGTTGGACATTTTCTTGATTCCTCAAACTTTTAATGTTTAATTTTGTCGCAGCTGTTTGTGATCGCCGTCGCCCACCACATCTTCAAATCTGCAGGCCGTCGAGACTCGTACCCGCCCTTCAAAAATTGTCGGGAGCTTCAATGCCACTGCCGCTGCCACGTAAACTAACTTTTCTAATATATATTTCTCTACTTTTTTTTCCTTTTTCCGATTTATTAATTTTATGTTAAATGTATACCTTAAGTACGTAAAATTGAAATTAATTGTCAGCATAATTCAGTGGTAATTGGACATATATATCAAACTAAGAGATTGCGAGTTCTTTAATCATTTTTTTTTACACCACATTTAAAAAGTGATCATTTTAGTCTCTGTTTGCAAAGTTTTACTTATAATGGAAGTTTTTTTTAGTATAAAGTAATGTTTACATTTTAAAAAATATAGTGATTTCAATATCGTGTTGAAATTGTGATAAAAAATGAGATTAAGAGACTAAAATGAACCAAGTTTTTTTTAGTACAACATATGAAAGTGGGAGATCGAATTTACAACATTTTAATTTGAAATATATATAAATTATTATTAAATTAGGCTTACTCTATATTCAAATGAATAAAATTATAAGTATAAATAAGTAAATAACAAATCGAACATTTAAAAAATATAAGAATCGAATGGATCAAAATTGAGAGGAACTAAGCGAGTATTTTAACCAACGGTCTATTATGAAATGATTAGGCCTCAAAGTTCACGCACGTGCCACCTGTCGCATGGTATAATCCCTCTTTTCTCTTCAAATTCTTCACCCGCTTCTCTCTGGAAAATCAAAATTCTCTCTGCTCTCTGGTTCTCGTTTGGTTCTTCTACAGTCAACAATGGTGGAGACCAAGCCCAGTCCAATTCCGGCCCCGCTTCTCAAAGATGAGCTCGACATCGTCATCCCCACCATCCGGAATCTCGACTTCCTCGAAATGTGGCGTCCATTTTTCCAGCCCTACCACTTGATCATCGTCCAAGACGGCGACCCCTCGAAGACCATCAGGGTTCCTCATGGCTTTGATTACGACCTCTATAACCGCGACGACATCAATAGGATTCTTGGTCCTAAGGCTTCTTGCATTTCCTTTAAGGACTCTGCTTGTAGGTGCTTTGGCTTCTTGATCTCCAACAAGAAGTATATCTTCACCATTGATGACGACTGCTTCGTAAGTTCACTTCGCTCTATCTTCTTTTTTGGGCTTTCGAACTTGTCTCGCGATGCATGTAGGGTTTGGATCTCTGAATTTTAATCATTCTTTGAATTGAGAGGTTATGGTTATAGATATTCCCCTCATTAATTTTAGTTTGTGGATGTGTTTCTATTGGAAAGAACTGCGGAGAAAAATGCGTAACCATGTCAATGTTTGAAGATGGAACTTCAAGAATAGAGTCATTAATTTCATGCTTCTCTTATCATCTAGTTCGAGTTCAATCACCTTTAGATCATACTCTCACTTTTATCACTTTTATCCTGGCTCAGATGATGTTTTCAATGTTATAAAACACTTCTAACAAATAAAATGTACTTTCTTTGAGAATCTTTTTGTGATGTCCAACTGCAGATTGAAGTGTTTTCAGAAACATTGTGTGTGAGAGAGCATGTTTCATTTACAAACACTAAGTATACACTCAACTTAGTTGTAGACTGTAGTGGTTCAACTTTAGAATTGTTACTTCCCACATCCATGTATTTCTTTGCTCTGTATTGGGATACTCTTGCGTCTTCTTTAGTCCAATCTCGTCGAGATCGACGTTGGTCCAAAGCTTGGATGTGAAGTGCACATGTTGATTTTGTAATGTAGGTTGCTAAAGACCCATCTGGAAAAGAGATCAATGCACTTGAACAACACATTAGGAACATCTTGACGCCATCTACCCCATTTTTCTTCAACACCCTATATGATCCATACAGAGAAGGTGCTGACTTTGTCCGTGGATATCCGTTCAGTCTCCGTGGGGGCGTCCCCACCGCAGTGTCTCATGGCCTCTGGTTAAACAGTCCAGATTATGATGCACCCACCCAACTTGTTAAACCGCTTGAGAGAAACACGAGGTACTCGAGAAATACTTGCCAAACATTGTAGAGATACTGTTGCTCCTGGATTTCACAATGTAGTCTTATAGAATTCTAATGTTTTTGACAATTCATTCATATTACAGATACGTTGATGCTATTTTGACTGTACCGAAAACTACCCTCTTTCCCATGTGTGGAATGAATCTGGCGTTCAACCGCGAACTAATCGGTCCCGCCATGTACTTTGGACTCATGGGCGATGGCCAGCCTATCGGCCGCTATGACGATATGTGGGCTGGCTGGTGTATGAAGGTATATCCCATTTAACCGGGTCCTCAATAGCATAATGTTCAATACAACCATTCATATGTGCATCTTTCTGCATTCATTCCGCTTCTGCATTCATAGTTTCCAACGATCTTTCGCATCGTGACCGATCAATCGACGTTTTTGTAGGTCATCTGTGACCATTTAGGATTTGGAGTGAAGACAGGGTTGCCATATATCTGGCACAGCAAGGCAAGCAACCCATTTACAAACCTTAGGAAAGAGTACAAAGGAATCTATTGGCAAGAACAGATGGTACCATTTTTCCAAACTGTTACTCTACCAAAGGACTGCACCTCTGTGCAGAAGTGCTACATTGAACTCTCTAAGAAGGTAAGGGAAAAACTCGGTTCAGTTGACGAGTATTTCGTTAAGCTTGCCGATTCCATGGTCACATGGATTGAAGCTTGGGATGAGCTGAATCCTCCTGGAGAGGAAGCAACTGAGTTTTCCACAGTTGTGTCAAAATAGTTGATTTCATTGGTTTTGATTTCTGTTGAAAGATGTATCATTCTTTTTGAGCAGGCCTTTGCTCTGAAGTTGTCTCACATTCCTTGGTATGGTTTTCTTGGAAGATATGAAATCTGTATCATTTGTTTTAATTAAGCATTAATTATTCTTGTTTGAACATGATTTTAATATTACATAGTATATATATATATATATATTTGGATGATTTACCAATAAAACACCTCCATCTTTAACTCTTATTCATTGAGGAATCTTTAAATTTGAAATGATTTCTTGAAATTTGAAATTAGAAAGTTAAAAGTAGTTAAGGGGATAAGACATTTATTATCGTTTTAAAAGTTGATAGCATAATATTTCATAAGAAAAGAGGTGGGTTTGGAAGGCCATCTAAATTCTATTTTTTTTGTCTTTGGGAATATCTGTTGGCATATTTATTTTTGAAAATTATTTTTGGCCTTTGTTATCTGAAAATTGTTTTTGGCCTTTTTGTTAACCAAATAGTGGAAATTCTGAAAACTAATGTCGGTTAGTTTCAAATGCATAATTATATTAAGAAAGGATTAAAACTTTAATAAATCTACTGTGTTATAAACTGATTTTAATTTGCATAATTATAGTAAAAAAAGGATAAAAACTTTAATAAATATGCTATGTTATAAACTCATTTTAATAACATATTATAAATTATAATGATGTTAAATATAATATATTATAAATTATATAATATTGTAAAATAATAATTTACAAAATTTATGTTAATAAATTAATTAATATTATTTAAGATAAAATTAAATATTTAATTAATTAATATTATTTAAGATAAAATTAAATATTTAATTAATTAATATTATTTTAAATAAAATAAAATATTTAATGGCTACCTATATTTTTTAAAATGAGATTCAATTTTTAGATATTGTGAGTTCGATCTCCTACGTGCTGTACTCAAGGAAAAAAAAGTCATTATTTTCCTCCTTTGATGGCCGCTTTATTAGAGATTTTTTACTAAAATATTCACAAGAGGGACACTTTAATACATTTGTCACCTTCCAATTGAAAAAGCCACCTTACCAAACCCAACGAAAACAATCTTGACAAATGAGATTCATCTCAATGTCCTTCCAGAGATGTGATATTGTCTACTTTCAATATAAGCACGCAAGATCTTACTATCTACTTTCAATCTAAGCACGCAAGATCTTACTGTCTCCTTTCAATCTAAACATGCAAGATCTTATGCTTGGATTCTACCAAAAACACCTCGTACTGATAGAGATGTTGTTCTTGTTTATCTATAATCTTTCTACATTTTAACAAATGTGAGACTATATTCACATCCCCGTCACTAAAGAGCTGCCACGAGCATCAAGTTGTATCGCTCCAATTCCACTCCAACTTATTTGATGAAGAAAACAAGATATTTAGCAAAAATAATCGTCAGAAAGTACCAAAAAGCACACAAGAAGAGGGAATCCCATATCTCAAAGCTACAAGTAAAATACATCCTAAAAACAATGGATGTAGGAGAAGAATGTGTAGACAAGTTAACAAGTCAATAATAGAATACTTCAAGAATGGTCCAAGAATTGCACCAACATATCAAATATCAATGTTTATGAAACAAAGTTAGTTCATATGAGAAAGGAATATAAATCATGCTACTTTATTTTGAAGTTCTACCAACAGTACTCCCCATCAGCAGTGCATCAAAATTCCACCACATTCTTCACAGCCACCACGAGCTTCGATCCGTTGCGGTCCCTGTTGCAATACAAGTACAGTCATAAGAAACCGCACGAGATAGAGCTGATTAAGGATCTGAATCAATGCCATGCGTTAGGACATAACAAGATAATCAAAGGTACAACAAGACATTACTTATACATAGTCCACTTTGTTAAAGTGTATAAAAATAGTATCACGTTTTTTCCTCATTCTAGATTTGACAATAATCTAACTGATATTGGCACCTCCAATTCGACATACGATTAAACTCTCGAAGCTGACTTGTTGAAAAAGAAAGGAAAAGGACATGACCAGTTGCTACACTTCCCTAAGCAAACACGACGAGTCGAGACTTCGAAGAAAACAGTTTTATGCAATGTCTTACACAGGACCGTCATTCACCGACCTCTCCAGAAACCCAACACCTAATACACCATAGATAGAGCCATCTTGAAAGAGACAAGAGTTTTACTACCTTTTATAGCATGATCAGCAACACAAATCCTGTTGGTGCAGGTCATAAACCAGATAGAAGAATGCTTTTTGTTCAATGCCAACCAGCAGATGGTAGGAACAACAAACATGAGGTTAATACATCTCCATGAAATTTTCTAGGGGACAAAATCTTAAGACTTAAAGAGAATTGTCCCGTACCTAATTCTGTTCCAAAAACTCGTACTTTCCTCATTGCCAATCATGAAAGAAAACCGACCAACTTCAATGATTCCGATTTTCTTAACGATAAAACTGGTCGGTTTTGTTCATTGCCAGTTCCAGTAGGACAGATCCTGATCAAGAAACAAAATCTATAATTTCCTGTAAGATAGCTTTCCCTTACATTAAGTTATTCCATCCAACTTCTCAGGTTACCTTCTCTCTTTCCCCCCTTAAAATCAAGTCCTTTTCTCTCTACTAATCTTTTTTTTAAATACAACATGGTGGGGAGAGGATTCGAACTCACAACCTTGTGGTTGGAGGTATATGCCAATTACCTCTGAGTTGTGCTCGCTTTGGCTTTCTCTCTCCTAATCTTACCTTAAAGAATAAAGATAGCTTCTCTCTTTCCTTCTCATTTCTCTCTTAAAAGTCTTTCCCTGCATCTAAGAAGTAAAACTAGATGATATTTCTTTCCCTCTCCTCTTTTTCTCAAAAGCCACACTATTTCTCTCTCTCTAATCACTCACTCTAGATTGCTTTGTGCCCAAAGTTTCAAGATGGTAGCCTCTAGGAAAAACTTTCTGTTAAGGATGAATAAACCACCACTCAACCCAAAAGTTTAAATTGATGGGTTGGGTAAATTTAATTCATTTATGAGTATCTCAAACAGTTTTCTTTTTATCTTTTTATTTTTTTGTAATTATACTTGATTCATTCCAAGAGGACCCATTTTGTATTCCTTATTCTATAACAAAATAAGTCCCTGTTCCCTTGAAAAAGCCGCCACTCTATTTCCTTCCCCTCCTATGTTTCTTTCTTTTTGGCAGTTTTGATCCCTGATTTTAACAATTATCGAGTTAGTTTTGGCTGGTTCATGCTACTCGTTGATTTTCGTCAACAAGGATATGATTGTTCATTACAACTTAAGTTAAATCACTGTACTTGAGCAGGTTAAGAAGGAAATTTAAACAGCTAAAACCACATGCTTTCCAATAGCCATCACAAATTCAAGTACATGTTTCAGGAATACAATAAATCATTAACAAGAACAATAAAACTTCCATATTTAACAAAAATGTAAATCAGTAAGGGCCATATTGAATCGATTAATTCTAAGAGATCACAGGTTCAACTCTTGATCTTATGTTTATTGAATCGACACGATGAAGAGAATCCAACACGCAAGCGAAGAAATCAACAAAGAATTTGGTTTAGAAATTAAAGAAAACAAAACAGATTCATTTTCCTTTTAAGATATATTCAAGTGGCAATCATTTATAGGTACCTGTTTTGGCATAAAATTTAAGTGATCCGGAGGCAGCAAAAAGCATTACTTTCTTGTTTCACCTGCATAGCTTGCCTCTGGTGCTCGACACGCTGAAGTTGCGATGAAAGCTGCAACAAGTCAATGGTCGGGCTGCCTTCACTAGGATCTGCCAAATTTGACCCATGGAAAATCCGATTTGTAATTTCAAAATTTACTGCATCACTTGTTTCAGGTGTTAGTATGGGACCAAGGGTAAAACCTTCTGAAGCATTCAACCCTGATGAATTGAATTTATTTGACACTCCACTCACAGAAACCTGGGAGCTTACTCCCATCAGCTTTTCAGAAAGTTGATTCATGTTGTAGTGGTTTTGGCCATCAAGCAAGACCAGAGGACGAGCGATTGGAATCCCAGATGAATGAGTTGAGGAGTTTTGTGTTTGAGATGACAGAAGAGAGAGAGCACAACCGGAGTCGGATAGTCCTGATATTCGGTCGGTTGATGCTGCACTATAAACACTGAAGTATTCACTGCCTAATGAGGTATTGTTAAAGAAAGAACGGGCACTGGAATTCACACCTCCTACACTAACAGGATACTGATTACTGTTCTCCTTGAACATATTTCCAGTAGCTGCGTTCGGTCCATTGTCGTGAAAAGGGGGAATTTGAGTTTCGATATCGTAAGGAGAGAAGAGGGATTTCGAAGGCAGGTGGCCACTAGGAACATGAACAGCAGACAAAGGCATATATTCATTCTTGTCTTCAATTTTCACATTCCTACACCAATCATTTGTTCCATACTTCTCAGGATGCAAAAGACCATTAGGTAGTATCTCTTGGCAGATAAAGGATGTTGCAGTTAATGTCGTTCCTTGAAGCCTGCTACCTGAAATTTACTTTAACGATTACACGACCACAGAAAATTGATGACTGGAACACTAATACTAAAATAATAAGCATAGAAATTATTCATGTTTCAAGAACAAAATACAAAATCAAGAATCATGAATTGGAAAGGAGTATAGTCTTAGGTAAGTTGGTGAACTTGAAACAAAGTAGGTAACTTGTATGCCAGAGAGAGCAGAAACGAATGGTCCCTCCACCAACATTTGATAATTCAAATTTAGGAAGTCAATAACTTAGACCCAATAATATTTTTTTTCTCACAATTCTTGAGCATGTTTTTTCACATTTTTTCATATCACATTTGAATTTTTAGCCAAATTTTAAAAACAAAAATAAGTTTTTGGAAACTATTTTTTTTTCTTCCAAAAAATTGGCTTAGATTTTGAAAACGTTTTTAAAAAATTGATAATAAGACAAAGTAATACATAGGTGGAAGTAGCAGTTGTAACCTTAATTTTCAAAAATAGAAAACCAAAAATAAAATAGTTATCAAACAGGACCTTTAGTTGTAGATGTTTTATAAGTTTGACCATTCATATCCATCAAAATCAGCTGTTACAAATAAAAATCTTTGCTGCCATGGATCTTTCGATTGTCAGAGCTCTTTCGATTTCATCACGGCGGCTTCTATTTGGAAAAATTATTTGACAGTAGAAAGACACAGTTCAATTTGATGAATTTTTTGGAGGTATTTATGGTGGTTCAACCCCCATGTAGTTGATTTATAATTATAGTAACTGTAAATTGGAAGTTTTTGCATGTCAAAAATGAAATATCTCAATTTATGGATAATTTCATTTTGCATATCAATAAAAGCATCATATTCTAAATAAAGGTGCAGCACTCAGAAACTAAACTAAGCCTTTTGCTTCTCTTGATAAGACCAAAAAACAAAAAAAAAAAAGTTTTTTGTCAAAATTTGGCAAACATTGGCTATTTAAACCAACTTTCTGCATACATCATCATAGATCTAGGTGTATATACAGAACAGAAAATGAAATATTTAAAAAGATGCATACTATATGAAATACCAATGGGACAACAATAACATCATAGGTGCCAAAAACATGAGGGGAAGCCAAAACCACAAATAAAAAATAATTTTAATGCTTTCATAAAGCGCACACCGACACACATATGCAGCAAGTATATGAAAAGGGAGATTGGAAGGGATGGTACAGTTTTGATACCATTATATGACTGAAGAAACCTCCCAGCCCTGCCAGAGTTGATAGCCATCTGAGGCTTTCTCCGACGTTCATTGTGACCTGCAAGGCGTTTACGACAGCTGCGCTTACCATCATCAAACTCAGCTAGCAAATGAAACCTGGAAGTCAAAAGCTAATACATATTACAGCAGCAGAGATACTAACGATTCGCTCCATGGGGCCTCAGGGCAGCACAAGCGGCAAAAGACACATAGGATAAGTGTCCAACAATAAGGGTTCTAACTTTTAACGAGGTTCTCAAATTTCCTACTTGTTTTATTCTAAAATTTAAAGTTCATGATGATGTTGATCAGCATAGAAATCTGGTAGTTCTAACAGACTAAAATTAATTTTCTGTATGGATCTAGGACGAATGATCTGAACATACATATCGAAGATCGGAATACCTTCTGCACCAGAGACATTTATGGAACAATATGTAAAAGTTATACTATAAATTTGCAATCTGCTGAAGAAAGAGATTTATTGACCTTGATGAACAAAGAAAGCACAAAAAAGATTAGAAGAATAAAAGAAACTAGATTCATGATTTAACAAGAGAGTGAGGATGAAATAATGGAGATTTTTAAGATACTGAAAAAAAGAAAGAAAAGAGCAGCAGTAAAGGAAGTCAGGGATCTCAATTCGAGAGAATTAATTACCTGAAGGCTGAAAGAACAGTTGGTAGGAAGCGATTGTACAAATAAAACCTCCTCTCTTTTTGCCTTTTTCTTTTTAAGAAGAAAACCTTGTTTTTGTTTCAATGGAAGCAAAATATGGAAGTATGCGGACCGACATAAAGCTTTCGTTGAGTATGAAGTAATTTTCTTTTCATGTTTCTTGTTAGCAGTATTAGGAAACAGAAAGTAAGCACATAGGAATTAGTATTACGACTGATGGAAAATTAACCAACCTGCTACATTGCTGACAAAACCTTTGTTCTATTCCATTCACAATAACTTTTGCAGTCTTTGAGTGAACTTCACAAACTTTATGCCTTTTGTGGTAATCTTTAGAGGAGCTGAGATCCTTATTACAGCCATAAACTTGACAGAAATAAGTTTGAGAATTCAACCCCGAAGCTCGTACCCTTTTCGAAGGCATCGATGACTCAGAAGAAGATAAAATGGGGGCTCCCTTCAAAAATTTGTAGCCATGAGCATCCCTTTGGTCAGCAAATCTCCCCAGCTTTAAATCAATGAACGACGAATCTCGGCTGCTCGAGTCCACAATAGAGCCCGAGAGCTTTGAAGTGGATTCGTCCTCTCCCAGAAATGCATTGGAGGAATTCATAGTTGGATTCAGAAATCTTCCCCCAGCAACCTTGCTACTCAGAATATCACAAACTGAATTGTCAGGTAACTGTTTCCCACTCATTTCCGGGAAAACAAGTTCCCCGAAACCGTGATTGTCGACTTGTTGACCCGTTGCTAACATAGCGCCACCAAAGTTGCAGGGATTTTTGAATTCCCAGCCCAACAAAGAGTCTTTATTTCTTGCAAGCGAACTAGTAGGTGAATTAATTTCATCAGACATACATCCCTTTCCTTCAGAAACATAACTCCAAGACTCCATTACAGAAACAGAATGGAAGAATCAATCAATCAGCAGGAGCTCGCCCCAGAAGGAAAAGAAAATAGCCTCGAAAGTGTGAGACCACCAACTCTCTCTGGTGCAAATTTCCCCCAAAATTCAAGGTGAAGCTGTACTTTACTTGTTAAACATGAAAGATCTTTCATAATCACTGTTCACAAAAACCTCAAAACCCCACCTAAACACAAGGAGAAGGAAACCCATATGTCGTTTCTTGCCCTGCTCTGCTTTAACCCAACGTCATGGAAGGAAAAGAAACCAAATGGGGTTTGGGGGAAAAGGAAAAATCGATCAAAGAGAATCTGAGCTCAGAGAACCACACGGCCGGAAAGCAACAAAATCAACCCAAAAACTCTGAACCCTACTTGAATCATTAAAAGGAAAAAAGAAGAAATCAAGGGAAAAAAGGAAGCAATGAGATCAATGCAAAGAAAGTCCCAGAGGAAATACAGAGCAAAGAAGCAAAAGCACACACACCCAAGTACTGAAAAGCCATCAGGGGGCTATAAGGAGGAAAACAATAAAAGTTACTGAAATGAAGAGAGAGAGAGAGAGAGAGAGAGAGAGAGAGAGAGAGAGAGAGAGAGAGAGAGAGCTCACTTTACCAGTGTACTACTGTTCATAAGGGGTATTATGATAAGGGGTGAGTTGGGGTTTACTTAATGTGAAAGATATTTTTGGTGTGCTACACAAACTCCATGGAAGAGCCTTGTGGCTGTGGCTGCCATTTCTGGGGACAGAAAAAGAGCGGATTAGAAGGTAACGGTTTTTAGCTTTGCAGAGCAGTCGTTTTCCCAAACTAGTTGTTTGCTTTGATTAGTTTAAAAGTAATTGGGGGAAAAGAATTGCTATTTTCCCCCACTAAATTTGACACCTTCATGGGTTTGTCTTCGCCAAGGAGGCAAAATATTGATTGATTCCCCCATTAGCCTGCTTTCGGTCAACGATTATTACCCAAAGCTTTTAAGACAGAGAAAAAAGCTGTCTTTTTCTCCTCTCTCTCTCTCTCTTCTCTCTATAGTGAATCATTACGTTATTAAACAGTTAAAACCATACCAAATTTCGTACCTAATGTTCCATTACCAATGTGGATGGTTGTATGGCTGTAGTGTGACATCTCATTTCTCGGCTTAGAAACTGTCACTAAAATCCCACATTAATTAAGAAGCGAAAAATTCATTATCTATAAATGAGAGAGACAATATGTATATTACGAAATTTTATGTTGAAAATAAACAATATCATATTATTGTAAAAATATGAAAAATGTATTTTGATTTAGAAATATTAGAAAAGTAGTAAGCTAAAGATATAATCAATGTAAAAAAAAAAAAAAAAAAGTAAAACTGAAGGAACAGGAAGAAAAATCCAAACTTTGTCCAGTCCAATGAATATGCATTCAATGTCTCTGACCCCTTGTGTTAATCTCATTTCAACCCACAGGCCAGAAAAGAAAAAAAAGTCACGAGGAGATTTCTGCTCTTTCATTGATCAAGCTTCATTAAATTTAACAACTTGGGGTTAATATTCAGCCAATTAAAAAACTTTAAAAGAGAAAAAAAAAAAAGAAAAATACTGCCAACAGACAAAGTCGATTTATAACTTTTATGAAGTTCAAATCCCTCCGTCGATTTCGTACCCTTATAAAAATAATAAAATTTAATAAGAAAATATTTACGTTCTTATCGATAAGAACGAATCTTATCCTTACCACAATTGAATGTTTTACGATGAAGAAAGATGAATACAAAAATAAAGACTTTTCTAAAAAGAATAATAAATTGTCAATTTTTCCAAACCTGTAATACATAAAAGATGAGAACTTTCAAATCACTTAAAAATATAAAAAATATTCCGTGACAATAAATTCATATGACATGATACTTAGTACACCGGTACAAATTTTGCAAACTTCTTTAAAATCCAAATGGAGAATTGAAAACTTAGACGAATACTTAATTACGTGTACAATAGAAATTTTTCTATTATGTCAAAGACGTGGTCCATGTAAGACATTACCTCCCTGACTTTTAATTCTTTTTAATAGTGTAAGCATTACTCTAAAAACTTTCCTAACGTAAGAAGAACATGAAAATAAAAAAAAAAAACGAAAAGAGAAGAAGAAGAAAGTAGAAATAATTGGGAGTGTAATTGTTATTGAAATTTGAAAATTCAATCAAAAAGGGGAGCAGAGGACCATGCAGATTCGAAATAAATAAGGTGAGAGGGACAGGTAATTAAGCATCAAATTGCGTAGTCAACAACGCCAACAATATAAAATAAAATAAAAAAGAAATCATTATTATTATTATTAAAATAAATATAAATAAATAAATAAATAATTTGATGTTGGGATCTAAAAGACAGGACCCCACAGCCACCACGACTGTCATATTTTGTAACATTTACAACACTTTATTTTAACCTTATTATATAAATACATACATCACATTCTCCATCCAACGGTCACTATCTCTTCTCAGGCCTCCATGTCTTATCGCTCTCAAACATTAATCATCAATTTAATACACCTTTTGCTCTTACTCTATTCTATTTTGTTTTATATTGGGGATATTTTTGGAATTATGATTCAATCTCAAACGTGAATCTGGGTCTAGTTCACCTGGTTTAAACATTTATTTTTTATTAAAAAAAATTATTTTAAAATTTCGAAGAAGAAGAAAACAACGACTTTTGGGTGTTTATTTTTGACGGGTTATGAGGAACCATTCAATGAATCTAAAAGTACTTATTTTTGGATTCGAATAAGCCTACTCCCAATTATTTAAACTTTGGCCGATTTCTTTGAGACTAGGGAAGGAGGAAGCAAAGTTCCTTTAGGTTTGTCATAAATTTATTTGAGAGTTGTTGACTTGATTTTTCTAGTTAAGTTCCTTTTAATTGAGAAAAATTAAATTTTTCTCCATTTTTTTTGTCTGTTATTATTAATCACCCCTAAAAGATAAATTTGTTGTAGTGTATATATAAATAAAGATAAAAGAAAAACGTAAAATTTTTATTTTCTATATGTTTTAGTGAAGTAAACGGACCATTTAAAAGAATCGAAGGCAAAATGTAGTCAAAGAAAACATACTAGCCAAAGGGTCGAAAAAAGCGAAAAAAGTGGGGGAGAAAATGTGAGCCACCCTCGATTAGATAAAAAATACTTTCATCATTATCGAGAGTCGAAGACAAATGTCAATAAAGAAAACGAAAAAAGGGGAAAAAAAAGATCGAGGTACAAGATACTCTCATTAGACAATTAGACATCCACATCATAGAAAAAGCTCAAAAAACAGAGGTAGAAGAGGAAATCAAGACCGTTCATCAGCGAAGAAGTACCTATTTTGGGACTCCAATCACCAACCTCAATTTGAAATATACAATTATCTTAAAATCATGAATGTTTAAGTAAAGTCTTGGTTGGTGGATAATGAATTTATTTATAAGGTTAAATGATAAATTTAGTCCTTAATCTTCGTTTTTCTTAGTTCAACAAAATGTGGGAGCATGAGATCAGGCCTTTAACTTTAAGGAGGATAATAGATTTCTTATGTACCAAATTGTGCTCGAAATTCACTATTAATTTGATAATCTCCATTGGCAGAAAGTTGATGTGGAATGTCTATTAAATTAATTTTGACTTGGTGTGATGATGTGACGACCAATCAAACGAGCTAACAAAACATTCCACGTCACATTTTATTCAATGTCACATTTTATTCATTGATCGTACACAATAAATAGGTGCATCGTTATTCGTTCAAGTTTGCTACTTCTTGTACACTTAACTATACTTGAAATCGCTTATCTCCCTTGACAAAAAGGTTGATGTTGACATGTTTATAAGATGAATTTTGACTTAATTAATGTGATAATGCGATAGAAAATCAAATGAACTAAAAACCATTCTACCTTAGATCAATTGTACACAATAAAGAGACGGTTCAAATTGAAATTATACGTGTTATTCTTTTGAGTTCCATTTTTATACATTGAATTATGCTCAAGTTCGCTAATCTTCATTGATAGAAAGACTGTCAAAGACATTAGTTTGACTTAATTAGCTGTATGGTAATGTGATAGACGATTGAACAAGCCAATGTTCTATATATCGACATTTTATATACTAATGGTATTAGATTGAAAGTACACAATAAATAAGTGGTTGAACTTAAAACTGCACGAATTGTTCTTTTCTAAGTTCCGTGTGAAGTTAGACATGCCAACTTAATTTAAATTAATTCAAACACATTATCCTGAGAAATGAAACTTTGATTTGAAAAAATCATCAAAATATCAAATCTAATTAAAATTTCATAGCATTTATATGTATGGGTAGGTTTGCTACATTCTTGAACCTCCAACTTTAATGGAAGAAGTAGATGTCAATTACCGCTGAGCTATGTTCATATTTGACTGTTTTCCTTCGATTTGTTATATGTATGATTAGTTATAAATTAATTCCATTCAATAATATATAAATAACTCACTACTATTTGTTCACCAATATCGAGGATGATTTGATTGGTAGCACTTTTTGTGTCTTCTTATTCTTTCCTGTCTCTAATCTCATAACTTGACATAGTTGAATTTCTATTATTTTGGAGATTTTTTCATTAGACGTAAACTATGTGGTGGGATGGTATGGAATAACTTAGATGTTAATTCTATATTGTTAACGAGTGCATGAGAGAAGATTTTCAAATAGTTAGTAGAGAACAAACATATTTTAAATTTGCATCAAACGATAATCATTGAATAATTTTTTCTTATGTTCGTGGGTGGAGCTAGTATCTAATTTGAGCAATTTTGCAGTTGTGGTTTTGGATGCTTCATCGGGTCGGGTAGCTTGTGTAATTTATTGATTGGTTTTGAAATAAATTCAAAAAAACACAATTTATTCAAAATGTGGGTTAAATTGTTAACGAAAAGAATCTAAATACTGATGGTATAAAGTGAATATCTTCCCCTACAAAAATGGTGATGATAATGGAGAATTTAAAGAAATGCATTCAATTATTATTTAAGTGAATTATTTGAATATCTTTGAATTTTAGGATATATTTTGGTCTTGCCACCATAGAAGGTAGAGCTTAGAGAGTGGAGATTGAGGTGTAGGAAGGAAGCAAGTCTCACTATTCTAACTTTTTCAAGTTTTTGGTTGAGTTGAAAGCTCCATCCCACCAAATTTTTTTTTTTTTATGTAGCCCCCGAACTTTTAAAAAATTTCAATTATGTTCATAAATTTCGAATTGCGATTCTATATGTAGTCCTGTAATTAAAACGACTATTTTAGATGTGATAGATAAATGAAAAAAGAGAGTAGCTAAATATGATAATGTAATACAAAGTCGAGTTATTCTATTTTGTCTAATTGTCCACCTTAATCAAATGTGTCCAATAAACATGTTGTGTTATTATTTAATTAATTAACAATGTTAATAATAGAGACTATGTCATATAATTACAATTAATCTAAATTCAATGACCTAATTGAAGTTTATTAAGATTTAGTGATTAAATGAATTAACTACACAAGTTGAAAGACCAAACTTTTAATTTAACATGTGGGAGTTGAAAATTGAAATGAGGGAATTTAAATATTTCAAACCATGGGTAGAGTTAAACTTATATTTGAGTTATATTTTCTTGTTTAATCGGTTTGGTTTGATCTTTTTGTCGAATATAAATGGGTTGAAATGGTATCTTGGTTTTAGAAACTAAACACGCCCAGTTATATTCAACACTAATAAACACTAATATCGTTAGTGGTTGGTCGTCAATTCCAGTACAAATATGTTTAGATAAATTAGATTGTTGCTATGATTTTGATACGTTTATAAATCAAATTAAACTGAATTTATTGTTAATTACATTAATTCCATTAAGATATTGTATAAAAGTAGGATTTCTTCTCTTAGAGGATTAAAGGATTTTTTATTCGCTGAGTTTCTTTATTAACAATTATTTTTACTTTTGTAAAAAATCATTTTTATTTTCAAATTTTAAAAAATATTTTACAAAAATTAGATAGCATGGAGAAATCACTAATAAATCAACTTAAATCTTTTGTATACTTTTTGAGGATACCCAAATTTGAAAATTATAGAGGACAGATTTTCATTAAGAAAAAAATCAACTACTCCAACGTTTATTTAACTGAATGAAAATTTCATCCCCACAAACTCGAAAACTGGTCTAACCAAATAATTTTTTTTAAGTTCGTTTTTTAATAAAACGATTGAAATTTTAAGTGTACCACTTGAAATAAATTATCTTTATTAGTTGAGCCATGACTCTAAAAATACGTGTCCGATATCGATTGAACAATTTTCATTGAAGGAGAACCCAATGTCTTAAATTTACTCCAAAAAACAGAGTTTAGCACCCACAAGAAGTTAAAATATGAGCCCTCATTTAGGGTTGGTAGGTGAAACAAATGGGCCATCTCCAACAATAAGTAATAATAATTCACAGTAAATATTAATAAATATTCATTCACCTTATTTTTACCATTTAGGATATTTTTATTTATTCTTTTTTACATTTATTATTATTTTTTTAATTGGAAAGTGTGAAATTGAAGTACCATCTTCTTTCATTGATTAATCATCTTCCAGATCATGGTCTCCACATTGTAACATATTACAAGTCTACATTGGTAGTAATGTTGATAAAATTATTTTTATGAAACGTAAGGTTTAGAAGGCTTAATTTATATAAGATGTATTTTGAAAAAATAAATTGCACGCAAACTTGAATATAGCTCAACTGGTTAAGAGTCTTGAGGTATCTATCTCTAACTAAAAGATTGTGAATTTAATCTCAACCCTACATGTTATACTAAGAAAAAGTTGTACAAATTTGATTCGATGTAATATAAGTTTAGTGTGTAGATTTGTGATTTATATAGATTAACATGTAATTTATATAATATGGGTTTATGGTCATCCCGAACATATATTTGAGTTTTTAATTTTGAACGATACTTATGTATTTAATGGTCAGCACTCCCTTCTTGACCACCAATAAAGATGTGGTAGCTTTTTAGTTTTTTGAATAACGTTAAAAAAAAATCTATTTTTATGCATTTCTTTCTCATAAAAGATAAGTTGTGACAGAGAAGCACTTAAATGCTTTTTCTTTTTAACTTTGAATTGTACAAACCTAACCCTATATAAGCCAAACATTCACTATAGCTTGCTCAGCTAAAACATGTCGTATGTGGCCACTCCTCTTTTGCTATGGTCCTTTTCTTCACTAATCCACGTCAACCTTGAACTTCCTAAATAATTTTATGTCCATATTACAAATTTTCTTTTCAAATAATTGTTTATCAATTTTTAGAGCAATTTGATTTTTTGTTCGAAGATAAGTACCATCATTATCTATTAAAGGCCCCTGCTCTCTATTGCGATACGAAACTTATTTCTTTTTTTACTTGTTTATATCGTTTCTTATCCACAACGACAATTGAATGACACTTAACATCGTTATCCTATAGACCACATCGAAACTCCTAACAAAAATTGAAACAAGATCCCGAATGGTCTAAGATGATGCTCAAATCAAATTTATATTAAGTACAACAAGAATTGAATGCAAGCAATTAATTATTTGGAGAAGAAACCCATCTTGTCCATAGGAAAAAAATTCAACCTCAAGACATGTTTTTTTTTTTTCCTAATTTCTTGAAGGAAAAAGACAAAAGATCTTTAAAAGGTTTGATTTGTCATCTTTTACCACTTTACCCATCTAATCTAAATTAGAATCAACCACAAGAGAAAGAGAAGTATTTTGGAGGTTCCTTTATTTATTGAAACCCAACAAGTTGGTAGTTGCTTGGAGAAAGTTTTGTCTTCTTCCATGGCCCCCCACAACACACAGCTGCCTATGGTCCTCCTCATGAATAGCCTTTTAAATGACCCTTTATTTTTAACCAATAATTTTACTCTTGTATAGGCTTTTTAGTTGAATACAACACATTTTGTCAAAAGATAGATAATCTTTCTTTATTATTATTTTTTTAAATCTCGGTTAAATCACAAGTTTAGTCTTTGAACTTTCAAAATTTGTAGTTTATTGAGCTATCTATAGCGTATGTCCTTGGCCTATTACAATTTACGGGTTTATTAGACTAGACCTTGGAAGTTTAGAGACTAAACTTGTAACTTAACTAAACATTTTGGATGTTGGAGATAGTTGAGAATGTTCCAAAGACATATGTATAGGTAAGATAAGTTTTGACTGTTAAGGATCTTAAGATAAGTGACCTAACAAGAATTTTTAATATAAGTGGGCTACTCCTCTCATCGCATATTGGTTTTGAGATGAAACCTCGTGAATATTAATATGATATCAGTCAAAAAATGGGATTCTGCCAAGATATATTGATCAGCCAAAAGAGCCATGATTTTGAGAGAGTATGTTAAAGATCTTAAGATAAGAGATCTAACAAAAGTTTATAGTATAAGTGGAGTGCTCCTCTTATCGTAGATGAAACTCCATGAATATTAATACTATGTGATATTGGGTAATGTCTGGATGGTAATAAAGTATTGATTTATATAGTTGGGCTAAATTTATAATTGAGTAAAAAAGAGAGTCATTTTCCAATGAATCTTTTTGGATCTATCATTGAAGATTGAACTGTTTTTCAACAGTTGCAAGGACACCACTTGACCATGGCCCAAGCTTAAGTCACAAAATAAATAAATAAACTTCAAATATTCTTTTTTTTTTTTTATATTTATCTTTCCCTTCTCTGAGTTTATAGCTTAGGTTAGAAAATAGAAGCTTCTCAATAAATTTTTTTTTAATAATCGAATTTCAGAAAAATAGAAAAAAAAATCATAGAGGGAAAGGGTCACTTAAGGTTATTTGATATTGTCTCCAACTATTTTTTGGTGTTTTGTTGATTTTTTTTTAATTCAGTTTGATATTTAATGAAAATAAATAAATACTTAAATATTTGTTCTATTATTAATGTGTTTAGCTGTTGGATTTATAATTTGAAAAGGATAGAGTAGGTAGATAAAAACTCGATTTCGTAAATCCGAGTTTATGGTAGACGAAATTAGTAAAGTAATAAGCAAAACAATAAATTCATGTTTCATTTGCCAAAGCCAGCATAGCTCAACAGTATATCTCCAATTAAGAGGTTGTGAGTTTAATCCTTCATCCCAAATATTGTACTCTAAAAAAAGAATCATACTTCATTTTGAGATCTAGAAGTATACCACTAAACATATTAACTTATTTAAAAAAATAAATTAAATAATTATTTTAACATTATAAATGTAAGGGTCGAGATTTGAACCTTTATAGAAAAGAAATTAAAAGCTTAAATGAACTACGCTCGAAATGAAAATGTATAAGATAACTCATTATTATTTTTAAGGAAAAAGAATATAATAATAATAATAATAATTTATTGTTGTTAGTTTCTATCACTTTAATTTTTATGCAAATATACCTTCATAAGTAGGTATCAAAGTACAGATCAAAAAGGACACACATGATAATAATGTTTTTTGTTTTTTGTTTTTTTTCAAAAGTAACTTTGTTTAATGCTAATATTTCTAAAATATTTTATCTATTTTCTGAAAAAGGAGTTGGCAATTTTAGCTATCCTTCTAATTTTTCGTCTGCGTAAATTTGTCTTTAACTCTAATTTTTATCCTATTACTTTAATTTATTTATCTCACCGGTCCCTATTATTGACTATATTATCACCATAGGCTAATCAACATCAATATCACGAATTTTCACATTATCACTATATTATCTTTTTTTTTTATTTCTCAATTTAACACTATTTAATTAAAATAGTAAACAATCGAAATAAACTTTAATATAATAACACACAGATAAAATTTATAATTTAATATTTATTATTTTTCAAACATATCTCTTTGATTTCTATTTCAAAGTTTTTTTTAGTATTATAATTATTACAGAATTCAAATTTGCAATTTTTTTTCTTTCCTGGCATAAATAAATAAACTAAGTGCTAAACAATTTCTTTTCGTACTTTTTTCTTAGTTTCTCTAGAAATTTTACGAGCGGCCATTACTTGCCTTCAGCAGATGTAATTATCAATTGCGTTATTGTATGAGCTAACTGATTATTATTAACGTTATTCCACACCTTTAGGTGTTTTTATGTCTTCTATGATAAGTCTTCACCAAATTGCAACTTTCAAAAAAGATAATTCAATAATACATCGATCAGTTGAGCTAGCATAAGAAGTCGGTGATTTTGAGTGCAGTATAGAGAGGGGATGAAAAAGGGCATTTAAAGATGTGGTTTGAGAGGTGGAAGCCAACAAACAAGAAGTTAAGGTAAATGGGGGCCACACATGAGGGAGAGGACCACTTGCCCTTGTTTCTAAGGGGTGAAAATGATGGGCATACCCTATTCATTCAATTGTCCATCTCAAGAATATAACTGAAGGGGAAGGCTAAGGGAAGGGAGGGTTATTTGGGTTTGTGGAAAAAAGATAACAAGGGAATTTTGGGTGGCCATTGGTAGGGATTGGGAAAACCAAATTTAATGTCTTGGGCCCACACCATTTAGTGTAAAGGCTAGCACTTTCTTTTTTTTTTTTTTTCTGAAAAATATTTGGCTTCTCACCGGTAAGAATCAATCTTATCCTGGTCACTATTAAATGTTTTACAGATAAATACGAAAAGAATAAGAAGTGAGTTGTCAATTTTTCAATTGTGATAATAACAAGATTTGGTTCTCACTACTGATAAGGAACTGAGTGTATTTTTTTTCCTCTCTTCTTTTTTTGCCCTCTTGTGTTGTTGTGTTGTCTCATTGGTCTTTCTTCTTACAATTATGATGCCCCTTTCCCCTTTCCCATTTGCCTTTGATGAGAAAGAAAGAGTAGATGGAAAGGACAACTTGTCTTCCCCTTCAATAATTTTTCTTCTTCCATCGCCATTTTCTATCAACTCCCATGCTTGCATATTTCCTACCTAAATTCAGACCGTCTTTTGTTTCTTCTCTCTTGAGCTGATAGATCTATTACATCAAAACAACTGAAAAAGTAGATCGTGATTCATTCATTTAATTCTTATTTTGACTTTCTTATCAGTTGATGTCTATGTCAATTATCAATCACATAAATCAAAATCGACATATCATGAAATTGTAAAAGATTCAATTTGGTGTTTAATAGATTATTGAATTAGAAAAAAAATGTGTTTAACATGTCAAAGACTTATTAGATTGGAAGTTTGTAGACGCAATCTTGAGAGTGGGACCAAATTTGTAATTTACTTTTTTTCCAACTTTTTTTTTAATGTTTAAGAAGATAAATTTACCTACCAATACAAGAATAGCCTGGTTGAATCCCCCACCACATATTTGAGGTACCAAAAAATAATATAAGGTTATCCACTTTTTAAAATTACAAAAAAATTAGCATTTTGAATTGGTGGGCCAAAGAAGTTGGGTAGCCCTAGATTAAGCCCATTAATGAACCAACCCTATAAGGAGAAATCTAAGACAACATTAATTCATTATTGAGGAATGATTTTTAAATTTGAAAAAGGGTCAATAATGTTTGCTTCAATATAGATAAGGCTGCCTAGACTTTAACATGGGTTTGAATTCTTTTTTTTTTTTTTTTGGTATCTATTTATATATATATATATATATATATATATATATTTAAAACATTTATCTATTTATATTAGTTCATAATTATTTGTATATCAATATTTTGATTTTTGATTTTTTTGAACCATCTCTCTTGCCTTTTATGAAAGAAGAGGCTAGAGAGAAGCGAGATTAATAAATTTTATATTTTGACGTAAGAAAGCCACATAAAAAGATTTTATTTTCTAACAATAAGATACTTAAATGGAAATTATTAAAAAAAATAATGGATTACGGTATTTAAAAATTAATTGTGGGGTATATCAAATTTTTTCTCAAGGAGAATTTTGATAATTAGATATGTTAGTAGGGTAGATATGTAAATAAAGTATGATCAATACCCAATTTTCAACGTAGCATTGATTCTAAAAATTGTAGAGGTATAAATGATTTTATTAAAACGTTTTAAAAAAGAAGATAGAATATCCAAAAAATAAAAATTACAAATACACTCAAATTGAAATATGATTTATATATAATATATTTTAAAAAAATTAAAGATAAAAGATCGCTGCGTTTTGAAAAAAATCGAAACGATTGGATTATTAACTTCTCCCGAAATTGTCCTCTTACAGTCGTATTACACGTCATATTTCACAAATGTTCAAAGATTCGGATTTTTACAAATTTGAATTTTCAAGATTTAAATAATTTTTTTGTCTCCAAATTACCCTCAATAAATGTCATCTTAGTACATCTATTACTAAATTTTAAAATGTATTTTTTCTAATGAGAATGGATGTATTTAATGTAAATACTTATATTAATGATGAAATATTTAAACATATGTAGTAACTAATCAATACAATATTTGTTTATTCTTATCCTTTGACATTTGTATTCGTTTTTCAAATTTTTGTTCAGTTTCATCCAAGCTCGGTTTTATCTAAATTTTCGTGGAAAGAAGAAAAAGTGGTTCACTAACCAATATATTTGTGGATCACACCAAATTATTAAACTTGGTCGCAGCTTGCTCTTTGACCAGTGATTTACCGACCACTAGATCAATGAAGAATCTCTCCAAAATTTGCTCTTTGATTAATGATTCATCAGCCACTACCACCTTATTCTCAAACCTGGCGGCTCGCACATCTCGCATACAAATTATGGTCCTAGACCCTAAGCTTACATATAACTCTCCTTTTATTCTTGCTTAATTTTTTTTTCTAGCATAAATTATTATTATTATTATTATTATTTCATCTTTCTTTTTTTTTTTTAACTTCCAGTTGTTCTTTAGTTTATCGAGCTTACAATGATAGTTCTAGTTCTTTTCCATCTTTTCCTGCAACCCATTAGTTTTTCAGCGATTTGTTTCATTTTTCTTATGAGAATTAGTTTTCTGTCGGCTAAAACTTCCCACAACCATTATATAATATATTTTCCAGTTTAATTTAATCTACGGTATATATTCATCCAATAGATTATATAATCTATATCTTTTATTGGTATATACTAAAGTATTAGGTTATGTAATATATACTTTTTAATATGACCTACAATATAATAATAATGTAAATGCTCATATATGTTATATAACACATACCTTTTAAATAGTCAAAACGAACATAGTTCAAGTGGTTAAAGCACCTATCTTTGATCAAGAGGGTCATGATTTCGCACCCCGATCCCCATATATTGTATCAAAATTAAAAAAAAAAACATATACCTTTTAAGTGGTATATACTAAATTATTAAGGTATATAATATATACTTTTTAGTCTAACCTATAGTGTGGTTCAATATGTCATATAATATATATTTTGAGATCAATATGATGCGTGTATAAATCTTTGAAATTAATATGATTCACATGATATAATTTGTATATATCTTTTAGATCGGTATAATGCATTGGTATAATTTTTATTTCATTACGTACGATTGATGTGGTACAATAGTAATATATCCTAGTGATTGATATATTACATATATACTAAAATACATTATAATATTTTGTAACATTATTTATAAATCATAACAGAATTTTTGATATATACCCATAATATACCTAAAATACACTCCAATCCAACTCCGTCTGTGAGTTTCACATCATTCAACAATACAAGACGTATCATCATAATCCGAAGATCCAACTTTAGTGAGCGGCCCACGATAAATGAATTTGGGCTATTGAGTTAGATGGGCCACAAATCGCGGCCCAATTAATTGATTGAAGGATATTAAGAAAAGGGAATGTAGCAAAATGAATTCTTTATTATTATTGTTATTTTACGAATTTCACAAATCAAATGAAACTTAAAACCTAGCAAAGTGAAATAAATATGCAATGAATATAATTTAACAGTAATTTATACCTACTCCTTTTAAGGCTGGAGGTTTGAACTTCATACTCCGACTTATTGTATTAAAAAAGTGAAATAAATATGAGTATAACATATTAAAATAAGATTCAAACTAATTCTTTTATTTCACTTCAATGTTATTGAGCGGAAGGTAAAATTCTCCATGAAATTTTGCACTATAGGAAATTACTCATGTTTTTTTTAAGGAACTTTTCAATTGAATTCCATAGAGAATCCTATTTATGTCTCATGATTCAAAAAAAAAAAAAAATCTTAAAACTTAAATTTTATAATTCAAACTATCAATACAAATAAGTTCCAATACATTAGTGTATTTTAATATATTAACGGAGAAGGGCAGGTAACATATTCTCCGTCCCATCCTAATCTCTACTTGTTTTTATAGTTTTAAAGCGTTCTTTGATGATAAAAAGTAAATAAATAAATAGAGCTTGTATTGGTAATTTTATACGGGAGATAATTCAATTTTGATATGATTATATTTTAAGGTTTTCTATATTTATATATATAACATTCCAAACTCTGCATAAAGTTTGTTATTAAAAACAGTGGCATATTTTATTTTCAAGGATCTTATAATATACTTCTAATTCAATGGGATTGCCTTCTGATTTGTAATTCTAGAATATTAATCATGAGGTTGACCTGTTGTTTTATATTGCATATCTCCCTACCATATTGCCCAACTCTCCATCATTTCATAGAAATTTATGGGTTCTTTAACATAGCCTTCTTTTTTCTTCCTTTCATTTTCCCATTAGAATAGTTAATTCGATTTATAACAAATAAATAACTAAAAAAACTCAAGATTATAGGTATCTTTATACACTAATTTAAGAATTAATAAACTTGAATTAAAGAAAATTAATATAACTTCTATGAAATGAAATCAATTTACCAACTCAATTAAGGTATATATATGTCCCATCAAAAAATTATATTGTATTAAAAAAAATATTTGGTGGAGATCGAATCTTAGACTTGAAATATTAAATTTACTGTTAGGACATTCTTCGCTCATGTGGTGTTGAATAGGTTTTAAATCTCGATATCGATAGAAATATCAATGTCTCAATTTTTCATAGAAAATATCGATAAAATATAGATGTTTATGGATATTTAATATAAAAAAATTTAAATTAATAAATAAGCACCTCTATTTTTAAATAAATTAAAAATAATTAATATACTTTTACCGTATCTATTAGCGAAATTATGTTTATATTTTTCATATTTTAACGATTTTGTTTCCTTTTTTCGTAATATGATAAGAACGTGGACTTAATTCTCATGTGGATGCATACAAATGTTCACGAATTATCCCCTAATTTATTCATACACGTTCAATTTGGGGAATAGATTTTAGAAAGATCGCAGACGTGCGGAAATATTTAACAAATCCATACTTGGAAGGAGAGGAAAAAAGAAGAGAAGAATCTTATTCTTATTTAAAAATTGAGGAAGCTGTGCATGGCAATGGCGGCAATGGCGGAAATGGAAATGGAAACTAATTGATTAATTCAATTTCATGTCAAGCACGTTCAAAGCGGTGCCCAACCATCTCAGAAACACGACCAACAACAAGCGCCTTCAAGAATTTGGACTTGCCAGATGAACGAACGCACCATTTTTCAATTCCAAACGCCAATCATGGCGTATCTAGAATTTGATTCCATTCCCTGTACGACTTATAAGTACCTTGTTTTTCTTCCACCCACCACGGGAAGAAAATGGCGAGGAAACACGCCAGATTGCAGAGGGTGAGAGTTTCTCGATCGCCGGCCTGTTTCCAGGTCTGTTTCCGGCAGATTCCAGCCAGACCCGCCGCTAATTCCATTGGGAGTTTTCAGAGGGCGGAGCTTTTAGGGCATTCCGCGGATGAGCACAGTGCAGATAGTGCGAAATATGTGGCCGAGATTGGTAATAGAATAATGGTTGTGGTTGATTCTAGTTTTGAGGGTAAAGGAGCTCTTGAATGGGCCTTGTCTCATGCGGTTCAGAGTCGGGATTCTATCGTTCTTCTTCACGTTTCCAAGCCTTCAAAACAAGGTTAAACACAAGGTCTAATGTGTGTTGATTAGCTACTTTTCGATGGAGGGTTTTTCTGATGGTGTTCTTGTTTGTGCAGGTTTGGTGTTCGATGAAAAGCTTGACATGAAGGCGTACGAGCTTCTTCTGTCTATGAAGAATATGTGCCAAATGAGAAGGCCAGGAGTAAGTTTCTGTCATGTCTTCCATTTTTTCCTTTCCCAATTGACTCCAGAGATGAAAGGAATAGTTCTTGACAGAAAAAAAAGAGTAGTTCATAATCAAATTTAGTGTAAGAATGAGCTGGTAAGACAATGGGCTCTTCATATTTCCATAGGATATTTTCTACTTTGGCCTCAGCCCATTTCTTAGAGAGGCCGAAGAACTTCCCCACTTTGAATGCATATGGAACTAGAGTTGGGCTGAGGTTTCTACCATATCAATCGTTGCCATATTATATTATCAACTCTGTGTTGTATCTGTGAATAGGTGCAAATATGAGATTCTTGGCTTAGAAATCAGTTGAATGTGGATTAAGCAGAATGAGTTAAAACATGGCACTAAAAAAGAATCCAAATGGGATTACTCTTAGAACACAAATAAATTGGGATGCGTTCCTGTTTGATTTTAGGTTCAAGTAGAGATGGAATTTCTACAGGGGAAGGAGATGGGTCGTGTGATTGTGGAAGAAGCAAAGAAACAGAGAGTGTCTCTGCTGGTTCTTGGGCAAAGAAAGCAATCTCCATTCTGGTCTCTGGTAAAGAAATTCAGCACAAGCAAGAGGAGGAATCATGGTGGGATTGTGGATTACTGTATCCAAAACTCATCATGCCCGACCATCGCGGTGAGGAGGAAAAGCAAGAAACTTGGAGGATATTTGATCACCACAAAAAGTCACAAGAATTTCTGGCTTTTGGCTTGAATCCGTGTTAGAATTTCTTCTTTCAGCTGCCATTGTTGTTGTTGCAGAGGCAAACAAGATGGAAATCGTGATGCTTCTGATACTGTGAGTCTTATTTGGCCTCACTTTTTGCTTCCTCTCTGAAGATGATTGGCTGTATTACTCTAAAATAGAAAACCATGAAAACAAAATGGTGTAAAAATTTGTAAATGGATCTTCAGTTTCAATTTCCTTCTTGTTAATGGATCCAAGCTAGAAGTAGAAGATCATCATACATTTGGGAGTGAGCTCTTCATGTTCTTCCATGGCAACCGAGATTAGTTTAAAGAATAGAGTTAGATTCTGGGATTATAATGAACAAACTATGGCATGAAATCAGCTTCTCTGTGTCTGTAAATCAGAATGAACACATCTTAGCTGAAGACTGACTGGTTGGAAAAAAGCAGCTGGATTCCGACATGTAGTGATAGAACAGCCTAAGTTAATCCCAGTTTGTGCCCCTCATATCAGACACTTCTGGTCTGTAGTTAAGGCTCTGAAAATGGAATCATCCCCTTCCCCACCTCAAAATTTAGCTGGAAAAGACTCATTCTACTATTTTGCTTGGGGGGCTGTTTGGCTACAGTATTTCCCTATCCCTTCTGAAGTTGGAATTGTAAACCATCCCAAGTTGGGCTGCTTTTAAGAGCTTGTCTTGGCTCAGTTGGTTCTGGTTTAGAGACAATTGTTTCCAGAAACCAAACAGGAAGCTAAGGTTTAATGGACATCATACACTAAATGTTCTGTCGGCGCAGGGCTTGGTTTTTTATTCACACCAGTAACTTTTTTTTCTTTTTTTTTTTTCAGTGGCTGATAAAAGTTGCCTTAAAAATTTTTAATTCTCTATTTTTTCCTAGTTGGGTGTAACAAAAGTCTTCCTTGCGGCATTTCTCTGGCTTTCATTTTGATTGATTAAAAAAAAAGCCTTGCCCATTTCAGATGTTCGTTTTGGAAAATGAAATTATCTGTGTTGTTAATTTAATAATTTCCAAAATTATTATCAATTGGGTTGGACGATTAATTTTGCAGAAAATCCCAAAAAAAAAAAAAGGTTAAGTGTAAACCTACATCTTAATAAATTATTCGTATCTTTCTCGTTACTTGTATCCTAGACTTAATAAAAAAAAAAGTAATGTTAAATTAAAGTTCAATCTGCCAAAAAAATATCAACAAAATATTATCAAGGTTCGGGCTTGTTTACACCCAATCAATCAATGGATTATGTTGTCAATTTAAACCTAACTTAATTAGTTAGATGTATATTTAGTTAGATGTATATTGTTGTACTAAAAATATATTATTAGGCAATATTTAATTTTTAGTTCATTATTAGACCATATGAGATGTTGGATAAAATTTAAGACCAAATATTTGTTAATGAATCAATTATTAAAGAAAAAATTTGTATTGTAATTTGTTTAGTCATTGCCATGTCAACAATTAACCTAACTTGTTTCAAAATAAATAAATAAACCGTTATCTCAACTTCATCAATCACTTTTCTTTTAAGTACAATATATGCGTGAGTGGAGATCGAACTTGCAACCTTTTAGTTGGAGATATATGTCAATTACAACTAAACTATGCTCGCTTTGACAAATTCATCTGTCAATTTGGTTTTCTCTCCACCATCATTTTCATGAGAACATCTCCTCCATTTCTTATCTATTTACGTATTTTAGTACAATAAGTGGGATGACAATTGAACTCACGATCTTTTCGTAAGACATAGGTGTTGATCATCCTTGAACTAAGCTTATGTTGGCTCCACCATTTGTTAATAAAGTATACAATTGGTATATAATTATTGTGACTGTGACACACTTAAAGTAAACAAAAAAATTAAAGTTAAATTAAAGTTTTATATGCCAACATAAGCTTAGCTCGGTAGTAATTGACACTTGTTTTTAACAAAGAGGTTATGAATTCAAATTTTCCCATCCCACTTATACTAAATTAAAATTCAATCTCCAAAAAAAAAATCTCTTTATAAAAAATAAACAAATAACCCGATAATCAACATAAATTTCCAATTTTGTTAAAATGGTATTCCTTTTTAATAAGAATATGGAGATGGGGTAAACAAAAAATTAGATCGTTTTTATTTATTTAATACAAGAGATAAAATTTTGCAAATAAGACAATTTTGTAAGGGGATCATCTATTAAGTCTATCATTGATAGAGATGTGAATTTTTTTTTCGAAAATTAATACTATATTTGCAAATATTTTTAACTTACGCTATATTTGTTATTTGCAACCGCCTGAATCGACGAGACTTTTTAATGGTTGAAGCTGAAAAATCAGTGGTGGGGACAAAAAAAGATGGTAAATTTTTTTTTTTTTGATGTGCTCGAAGACGATGGTGTTGGAAAAAATTGCATTTGATAATTGATTTTGATATGGTAATTACCATTAAAAGCCTCGCTGGCTGAGATCATCAGGCAGCTACAAAACCGCAGCATCAGCACATGCTCCCATGAGCTGTGCTTTCCTTTCGTTTCTTACAATTTTGAGACCCCTTTTTTCATTTTTGGAAGAACCCGTTTTTGTGAATTTCTGAATGTGGGTGTGATTACTGCTAGCTCATACAGATCAGCCTTACTCTTATTAGTCTTGGCCCTGTAGGACTGATTCTGATTCTGGGTACTGATTCTTTGCCTTCTCTCGAGTTTTTGGATTGAATAAAAAGGTGGGCATTATTGATTATTTCGATACACTGAAGAAGAGGGTGTATTGACTTGATCGAGATTAAGGGCGCCACTGGTTCTAGTGAGCCAAGCCATCGATATGGTGGAGGATTTTTTACCTTCTTGATTGAATCTGGGAGATGGGTCGGCTCCGATTTATGATTTCGTGTTGAATTGGGGCGAAGTAATCCGTGAAAGATGAGGCGGCGGCCGGCCGACTTTCGCCGCCCGGTTCGACGGAGGTTTTCGCATTGGATCTGGGCGCTTTTTGGGCTTTTCACAATCGTAGGACTCGTTTTGTTTGTAGTTCACCATAATCAGAGGGAAGATCGCGTCGAACAGCCCGTATTGGTATTTCCTCCGTCTCTTCATTTACTTCTACATTTGAGCTTCTGGATTTCGATTCATTTCATGTCTTCAAACTTCCTTTTGCCGAATCGTTTCTCACTCTGCTGCTGTTACATCTATGAATTCAATTGTTATTGTTCTGTTTTAAGGTTTATGAGCTCAACATGATCTAATAAGCTGGTTTGCATCTGCATCATGTTGTTCTTTATTCATCCCTTCATTGTTATTCTCTGAATGTTTCCGTTATTAATTCTTGCAAGATTAGGAACGAGAACCTAAGATAATTATTGGGTTTGTATCAACGGCTGTTAATATACACTGGCCAGTTCTATACATTCATCGAAGAGTGTTTTAGATGGCTTTGTTAATATGTTGAGAAGTTTGATTTGAATTGATTGTGTACCACTGGATTTATGAGTCTGTTTTACATGGTCCGCCTCTCACAAAGGACCACAGATTTTGAGTTGTTAAGGAAATAATTAGGAGACATTTTTGTCATTACACTTGTTTAAACCTTTAAGTGGAAGTTACTCTGATCTGATATAAGAATTGTTTAAGGAAATTCTGTTTAGACTCTTCACTTCAGCCAATGAGAAAGTAGTGGTTGGCAATGGGAATTTGAAGTGGATGGACAGGAGATAAATTGAAGTTGTGCCACTGTTTGTTTGAAGTAGAGTGGTGTGGGTGGACATGAGACAAATTAAAGTTATGCAAAATGGATCTTTCTATAAAATTGGGGATGCATGTGATTTCAGTTGCTAAATTGTCAACATCCTGTTGGAGTAATTGGAAGAAAACTTTTTCATGGATTTAGAATGTTCTGTTTAGAAAAGAGTAATGGGAGGTCTGTAGTTTCCTTGAGCAGCAAAAGCATTTGTTGTCTTCACTTTCATGGTTTGGAAATTTTGATGGTAATCACCAACGGTTTCTTAAACATCAATTCTTGAAAGAAATTTGAAATAAAAGTTCAGTTTGCTCTTACAAGATGATGTGAAATATCATGTGATGTTTATGGGTTGATTCTGAAACAAAATATCTAGAGCTTCATATTTTAAAACATTGGTTTTTTATGCTTGTACAAATCAGATTTACATTGCATTGGCTACAGATCAGATATTATATAGAATACAGAAAAGGATTAAACATGAAGGGTATAAGTTGTTGCAGTGAGTTATTGACTGTGTAAATTATGTTTTATGTGCAATATGTTAAGAAGTTGCTTATCTTTTTAGAGTAAATAGTTCAAATTCGTTAATTCAATGATAGCTAGTAATCTTAAAGGCGAGCCCGAAGATGGGTAAGGGAAGAGAAACTCATAACTTTAGAAGTAAAAATATATAATTTAACAAATACAATGGTTACCAGATTCAATTTTTTTCTCTGTGACTCCTTAAATAAACCTCTATTTCTCTGATCCACAGCACCTTGACACCTCCACTCTACTTATGTCTTACTAATTTCACCTTACAAGCACAAGTATGGACATTAGCATAACATCACGGTGGACAGGGTGACATGTTATTTTCTAAAAACAATTGGGGTATAGACAGATGGAAGTAGTAGTTCGTGTCGAAACAAGGATTATAGTAACTTGGACTCATAAACTCTAGTAATCTTACGTATGAATGAATTTTTCATAGCAATTGTCATTCCTCTTCATAAGGAAGCCAATTCATGGCAAACAATTGACTAGCAGCATGTTTTCTCATACAAGAATTGGCTCATGGAGGATCTTTCAGTTTTCTTTATTAGTTTTTCTCTCTTAATTGCATATTATGGCTCAAATGTTCGTTAGGTGACTCCTGACCTTGATCCCTCTTTCTCCAGGAGAGAAATTCAAGAATTGAACAGGTTGCTCATGACAGATTAAATTTCACTGAAGAAATATCAAGTGCCACATCATTTTCCCGACAATTGGCGGAGCAAATCACCCTCGCCAAAGCTTATGTTGTTATTGCCAAAGAGCATAGCAATCTTCACCTTGCTTGGGAGCTGAGCTCAAAGATCAGAAGTTCCCAGCTATTGCTTTCTAAAGCTGTGATGAGAGGGGAGCCCATCACTCTAGAGGAAGCAGAGCCCATAATTAAAAGCCTATCCTCTCTAATATTCAAGGCACAAAATGCTCATTATGATATTTCAACTACAATAATGACAATGAAGTCTCATATTCAAGCCCTTGAAGAGCGGGCCAACGCTGCCACAGTACAGAGCACAGTGTTTGGGCAACTTGCAGCTGAGGCTCTTCCTAAGAGTCTTCACTGCCTAAATGTGAAGCTCATAGCTGACTGGATGGAATACCCATCCTTCCAAGAACTGGCAGATGAGAGGAGAAACTCCCAGCGCGTTGTGGATAATAATCTCTATCATTTTTGCATATTTTCGGATAATGTTTTGGCGACGTCTGTGGTTGTCAATTCCACGGTTTCTAATGCTGATCATCCAAAACAGTTGGTCTTCCACATTGTCACAAATGAGATCAACTATGGAGCTATGCAGACTTGGTTCCTTAGTAATAATTTCAAAGGATCTACTATAGAAGTCCAAAAGATTGAGGACTTCTCTTGGCTAAATGCCTCTTATGCTCCTGTTCTGAAACAAATGCTTGATCCAAATACACGAGCGTATTATTTTGGAGGACTTCAAGATTTGGCAGTTGAACCGAAATTGCGAAACCCAAAGTACCTGTTGCTGTTGAACCATCTTCGGTTTTACATTCCAGAGATCTATCCACAACTAGAGAAGGTAGTGTTTCTTGACGATGATGTCGTAGTCCAGAAAGACCTAACGCCACTATTTTCTCTTGACTTGCATGAAAACGTGAATGGAGCAGTTGAAACTTGTCTCGAAGCGTTTCATCGTTATTACAAGTACCTAAACTTTTCAAATGCAATCATAAGCTCAAAGTTTGACCCACAGGCTTGTGGATGGGCATTTGGCATGAATGTCTTTGATCTGATCGCATGGAGGAAAGCAAACGTAACTGCTCGGTATCATTACTGGCAGGAACAAAATGCTGACGGTTTGCTTTGGAAGCCAGGCACTCTTCCTCCTGGTTTATTAGCCTTCTACGGGCTAACAGAACCACTTGATCGGAGATGGCACGTCTTGGGATTGGGTTATGACCTGAACATCGACAATCGTTTGATCGAGAGTGCAGCTGTAATTCACTTCAATGGAAACATGAAGCCATGGTTGAAGCTGGCCATAAGCAGGTACAAACCTCTGTGGAAACGTTATATAAACCAAAGCCACCTTTATTTTCAAGATTGCATTACTAGTTAAAAAAAGTGTACTACTACTTGATTTTCCACCAGTGCTTTCATTGTAGATTCAAAAGTAGACAATTTTGACTATCTTAGGAGGTTTTGTTTTCTCCACCCTAGTTTCTTGAGAAGAGAGAAACAAAAAAGGATGATTTTTTACACACTTAGAGAAGTTCAAAATGTAACGAGGAAAAATGGCTCTGGGAACCCATTTTTGGTTGATGATAGCTTCTTCTCCCACCACCAAGCTGTAGATTTTTTTTGTTTTTTTTTTGTTTTAATCTTCGCTTCCCTCATCGTCTGCAAGCTATAGATTTAATAATTTGTCTGAACATTCTAGTTATGTTGTAAGCAAAACATATTTATTGTCCATACCATACATCTTCTCCTGTGCATTAGCTGAATCAAGTTGAGTCCTCATTGAATTACCATGGGAGGTTAGGATTTGAATCTTTTTCAATTCAAAATTATGTCGAATGTGAAACGAACTAACAAAACATGTCCTCCCAAGTTTGCCTATTGAACAATTATTCAATGAACTGTGCAAATCACACTGGCATTTGAAATTATGATTGTAAAATGTGTTGTACGAAAAATATCTTGCAGTTGGTTTGTAGCATTGCTTCCAAAAACCTTGTCATATTATGATTATGTCTCATTAAACAAAATAAACTAAGGGAAAGAAAGGGAAAGAAAGGAAGATGAGGTGCAAATTTCCAACGTTATGGTTATGTCTCGTTAAACAAAATAAACTAAGGGAAAGAAAGAAAGTTGAGGTGCAAATTTCCAACGTTTAAACCAACCATTAAGATAGGTCAGTCATTGTAGCTAATTGAGATATGATCAAACTCTTATGTAAGAGCTTATTACGACAGATATGCAAGTCAAATATATATCGCAATCAATCAATCCAAACTTAACTAACCAAGTCAAATATAAATCGCAATCAATCAATTCAAACATAACTCGACTAGTTAAGATATATATTCTCAACTAAAAAGTTGGAGGTTTGAATTCATTCTCATTCCACATATTGTTCAACTAAAAAAAGTGATAAACATTGGACCAACAAAATTAGAGAAGAAATTTCCTAAAAGTTAAGATGAATGGACATGATTATTATCACCACAAATTCAATAACAACCAAAGCAGGTCGTTGAGCTCTCAGCACCCCAACGCCCATGCCTATCTCAATCCTCAAGTCAAATGCGCAGCGCTGCGGCGCTCGGGGGCACAGAGAGGACAGTATGGCTATTTCAGCACCATCTCTTATCTTCATTAGAATGCCAGCAAATTTAATAGGGACGAAGCAATAATTCAAAGACCAATTAATAATCTTCGCTTCATATACAGAAATAAAGACAAATATCTTTCCGAAATCACTTACAGACCATTCACAAGTATACACCAATATCGTGTTTGCTTAACTAAAAACATAATCACAAGTAAACTGGATGGAAATCAATAGATAACTCAGTTAACAATGTAGTTCTAAATTAGTAAGACTGTTCGTTTCATTAGGAGAACAATAAATATAGCAATCCTGTTAAAAGATAATTAATCAGTATTTTTAAACCAATAACCAACCCTCTTTCGCTCCAATTGCACTGTTCTCGAGTTTTTTTTAGTACAACTTGTAGGGGTGGAAATTCGAATCCACGACCTTTTAGTTGGGGATATGTATCAGGTGAACAAGTTAAACTATGTTCAGGTTGGCTCTCTGTTGCGTTAATTCACAAGTGATCACACCAAAATGATATTTGAAAACAATATGCTTAAAATCTCACCACGATGTGAACGGTTCTTTTTTTTTTTTTTTGAAAGAAAAAGGTTCTTCCGAGAACTTTCAAAAATGACTATCGGTCTTTAGTTAACCCACAATGCCTGCTTGAAGCAAAAGACCTCTAGAGAAGATCTAATAAGAGTGGTTCACCTGAAGGAGCCGGATTGTATCTTTCCGCAGATTATAATTCCACCAATCCAGTTAAGTATTATGGGTACAGTGACATTCTAATTTGAGGACTCTCCGATAATTTCTCCTCGGAGTGGCCAAAAATTATCTCCTAATTCCTGAAACAAAAACATCCATGATAACCTGCTTAATGAATTTAAACTGACCAACATTGTAATATGCTTGTTTCATAATCGACTCCAGAAGCAAAATTTATTTTTTAATGGAGAATCAAAACTTGCCGAACCTATCTTAAAAATAGAAACTGGGTCCTTTTCTTGCAGCAGAAAGAGAGCATGAATCTCCAAGAACATCCAAGTTTACCTGCCATCAGAATATTATAATCAAACAGTCCGAGAATAGATTCATGAAGTCAAGGAATTTACCTGCAATATGATTTCTCAGCATCCAGAACACCCTGAGTGGATGAATGACGCAGTTAATGACCATAAAACTTGCACGAGCAAAAAAGAATTAGGACTCATAGATTACAAGTTGAAACCTTAATAATTAAACTGGCTGCATCCTTGTGTAAAACCTCGTTGTATTCATGACAGGCCAAACTCTGGGGGAAAAGAACAAAAGAAAAAATCACTTTTAACCTTGAACCATGCAGAAGGTTTTTTTTTTTTGGGGGGGGGGGGGTGTTGTGCGGGAAGGTATTGAACCATACTTGGACACAATTAGGGCAGCCGGTCTCTCCTAAGCAGCAGCAAGAGGTGAGAAGTTCCAAAGCAGCATTCAACAGCTCTATGAAAACGGGTTGAATCTGTTACAAGTTCAGTTAAGTTCTTATTAATGAAAGCCAAACATATTCTAACCATTATTTTGCGGAAGAAAAAAAATTAACTGTAGTTAAAAATTCTAGGATCTTGGATCTTCGAGCATTGCTCACATCTAACATTTAGGATAAATACAGCAGCTAAAATTTCTCACCTGCACTGACATACCAGTTCCTCCAGGATGCTGATCATACAACAGTATTCTTTCTGGAAAATAGCGAGTATCATGAGGATTTGCACATTCAGGAGCCAAGTCAGACATGTTGCATATTATGCGTCTGTTAGACATACAATGATGAGCTGAGATTGAAAATCTGCTAAACATATAGGATTGGGAAAATAGCAGACTACATTTCTAGGTTTTTTTTTAAAGGAAATATTTCTTATTAAGCCAAAGCTTCAGACCTAATAAAAATTTACCAAAAAAATGTCAGGAAATAGTTTTCATTAATTAGGATTAGCAATCTCTTCTAATCAGGTATTTTCAGTTTTTTGGTTGATCCCTGTTTAGGCCGTTATTCTTTCTTCCTTTTTTTTCTCTCCCTCTTGTAGGGCACTAATTTCAACGCTTTTTTCATTAAAAATAATAATAAATAAAAAATGGTATATTCACTTTTTAGCAACAAAAAGGTCCAAAAAGGAAACCTTCGAAGAAAATTTTAAACACATTACTGCGAAACTTACAATGGCACTACATTCAGAAGAGCATGTGAAGCAGCATGCAAGCCTGCACGAAAGTCGAAGCTTTTCCTCTTCACCTCTTCTTTTACTGATTGTGGTACTGGAATCCAGACTGCCTGCTTAACAAGGGAAAGTTAAATAAACAGGATTAAATGGGAGAGGCCAATTGATTTGGTGGCAAGGCCAATTGATTAAGGAATGAATCACGAGTATCCTAATTTTTTAAATACCACCTGAGAGTTATATGAATATTTGGGAAGTGAGAGATCCACTGTATCAAAAATTTGTTTACTTCCTTTCCATATACGATAGAAACCAAACCAAGTGGTGGTAACTCTGCAATCATTTGCTTGAGCAGTTGTTTTTGAGGGCGGAATATTTGGAAATCTCCTTGGATAAGCCTAATTAACAACATGACACTATTTAAAATAGAGAAGTACATAACAAAACCATAACAATTTTGTTTTTTATGGATTTAAATTAATGCCACGTTGTCCATCTAAGAGGCCAAAGTCACAACCCTCTGAAACGGACCACTCACAATTCTAAAAGAGAAATACACTCTCCAAAATCCAAACTAGAGAAGATATGATAACCAAATGCAGCAAATATGTAATTTCAGAAAAAATAGTAGCACGAAAAACATGAAGTCAATAATTCAAAGCGTACCATATTACCACCGATAACATGAATGTCAGTGTAATCACGTGTTTTTGTGTAATATTTTAGATCAGCTTCTTCACAGAAAGCAAGCATACTTGACAAATTCAAGCTTTTGACCAAATAAGTTCGTCCTTGATGCATATAAACAGCACCTTCATATACCTGAATCACATAGCCAGAAACCTATATGGTTGGTTTCATAGAATGATGATCATGCAACATTGCAATCAATGAGTAGAAACGAAAGAATCCAGTCTGACAGCTTTTATTATTCTCTTTGAATAAAATAATTAGAAAGGATCTTGTTTATTAACTACGTCGATGGTCTTATTTTCGAAACAGCAGTTACCTGAAAGAAAGCCTTGCTTTCCTCAATCTCTTCAATAACTTCATTTTGCCGCTGGTCTACAACTCTGTATCTCTCTGTTTCAATGGCTCGGATGCTAACTGCGCGGGAAGGCATTTTCTAGAAAATATTCATAAGGAAGTGCAAAATAGTTCAGTTTACCACAGGTTTATATCAATCAAATTCCTGGTGAGTAACGAATAGAGTCTGAATCAAATGAGACAAATTTTATACCTCTTGCCCAATATAGTTCCAAATACTTTTGGATGAGCCACATGATGGATCAGGAATCAGATCTCCTCTATTTTTTAGAGACGTTAGGGCAGTGTTCAAGCCAGAACCAAAAAAATTCTGATCATAAAGCACACTTATTGGATGTTCATGTGCAGCACATAACAAATGCTGTTCAAGAACCTGTGGAAGCAGCATCAATAAATATCAGAGTAAAACTTCACTAAAGCTGGTACCAATTTAAAGGATCACTATCAGATTAGAACCTGTTGGTTTCCAGCATCAATATGGCAGCACTCAATTGGGCTCCCAAAAAGCTTTTCAGGGTTTTTCATGAAATACTGATCAAGTGGCCCATCGAATGCAACATACACAGAGAGAGAAGTCCTTTCTCTCCTTCCTGCCCTGCCAGCTTGTTGCCACAAGCTTAAAAGGTATACAGCACAAGGAAGAATAAGAAAAGTTGAAACCAATAGGACCAAATAAAGGACATAGTCAAAAGACCAAAGAAAATGAAAAAGAGTAGGGAACTTTACCTAGCAATACTTCCGGGAAAGCCCAAATGCAGAGTTGCATCAATATGCCCTACATCAATACCCAATTCAAGGGCATTTGTCGCGGCAACGCCACAAAGGTTCCCCCCAAAAAAGTCACTCTCAATTCTCCTCCTATCCTGCTCCATTTGAATTCCAACTCAGAAAATACGCACTTTTTGGATCATGAGGCTCATAAAGATTGTATAATACACATGCTATCATATATCACATGCATGATGACCTGCTAAAAGCCCAAAAAAGTAATAACATCTATATGGTCGGGCTGGAATGTTTCATGTCCTTTACTGGAAAATCTGGGATGTGGCTGATTATTGCATCTAACGTCTTTTTCCTTTCTATATTTCAAAATCGAGAAGTTAGCTTTTTCCTTTTTATATTTCTGAACATCACATCCTCACACATAATAATGCTTCGCACACTAACAGCAAGCTCCTTTACAAAGAAGAGCAGTATCATTTTCCTTTTATCCTACGCAAATATGCCCTTGGAGCCCAAAACATGATTAAAAATTCCCAAATCATAATAACCAGAACCTAAGAGAACGGGATACACTAAGTATTTTAAAAATGCAAATAAACATGAGTTCTGGTCCATTAGAAGTCTAACAACTATCTATTGAATACTAGCGAGAATAAAAAATTAATTAGTGGTGAACACCATTCTCAGATGCACAGAACTTCGTATCGGTATTTTGTTATGGAATATGACAAAAACAAAATTTCTTCCATCCTGGTTTCAGTTCCAGGATACAAAAATAAATATATAGAGAGTATAGATTTGTCGAGTTTGAACAATAGAAGGCATCTTCTATACCTCAGCAGTGTATCCAGCACGATAAGCACACACAGATTGTACCAGATGGGGTGCTCTCTCCTTAAGAATTTCACGCCTATAACAATGATATAACAATGAAAAGAATAGTTGCAACAACTTCATAATGAATGCCACAAACAAGAACTTGAGTTGGAATTTTCACTAAACGGCCATGTGAAATTAAAGTAAGCATAAGTGATAAAATAAAATATAAAACAAAAAGGCGCAGAATGACATATGAAAACTTAGAAATATCACCTACGTGTAGCATAAAACGAGTTCACAAAGTTTACGAGTTTTACAAAAAGCAATGCAGCGAAGTCCATGCTGAACCATTTCCGCAAAGAGCCTTGCTATATCCATAATTGGGCTGGAAATGCAAACAAAGTGTTAAATGATATAATAAAGAGATTAGCCCTCATCCACCAAAGTCAGTAAACATGGAAAGTTGTTGCCTTGGATTTCTGAAATTAACATTCTTTTCTGTACTCTGCAGAGAATCAATATCTCTCTGATAATTTTTCAAGGCCTGTACCACAGAAGCAACAAGGGCAAATCAGTACTACTGTATCGTGTCAATTTATGTTAACAGACCTACGGACAGCACCTTAATAGGATTCCAGAGGATGAAAAGTTTTCTGGCAGAAGGACTTCCATCGTTTTCAATCAGCTCTAAGCTTGACAGATTTCCAAGTTCCTGAAGCATTACAAAAAAGGGAATTTCAGCTCATATATATAATATTCAGAAAGAATGAAGTCAAAGTTGATTTTTCCCAGAAAGAATATGACTGGGAAAAATGACATGCAAGGATATACTCGTTGCCAATCATTTTCAAAGTTGATGTTATTGCACTGTTGAAGATGCTTCTATATATTTTCAAATGAGTTTCAAGAAGAGAAAGGAAAAAAGGATGCATAATCAAAATATTCTAGATTTTATTTACTGAAAAACCAGTAGACATCTTAACTAAGGGAACAAGGTTTATTACCATACAATGTTCACGCGGATTTGCAGAAGTCGCCGTGCAGAATATAAAAGAAGGATCACTTCCATACACTGCACGAGAGATCAGATTTTATTTCACGACAAAAGTTAGAGGTTTAGATAAATAAACTCCCTCAATTTTCAATAACACGTTAGATAACAATCCACACCATGTGAGCATATCCGGCGAAGTCTCCGTAGTATTAGTGCAGTATGACATCCAAATGCTCCCTTATAAGTATGAGCCTCATCAATGAGTACAAATCTAAGTAAAAAAAATCAACTGATTATGAGAAAAAGTCTTGAGGTAAATACGTACAATATAGACAATTTAATCTGCAAAAATGATAAAAGTATATGGAAAGTGGAACCATGCAGTGAACAAAGAGAGAGAAATTGTAAAGTTAGATACAATACCGAAGATTTGATAATATCCGACTAAATTGTCTGTGGTATGGCAGGATTGATACATGTAACATATCTGGATTTGTGATTAACTGTATAAGAACAGAAAATTTCGGGTAGGAACTTGGTTTTTGGACTAAAATTTAAGGAAGGGGGGAGGTTAAAAAATGGACTTGATAAATTACCAGCCTAGCATTATCACGCAATAAAACCCTATCAGCCTGAGATGTATCACCATCATAAACGCCAATGTTAAGGTTATCACTAAATCCTTTCATCATGACGAGCAAACTTCTGAGTTGATCTTGAGCTAAGGCCTAAATGTGTAAAGAAGTTTTTAATTATTTCAATACAAAAACAAATTCGTACGGAACAACTTATGTAATAATGCAGCAGAAAACATACCTTAGTTGGAAATAAGTAAAGAGCACATGATGTGACATTTTGAGACATTGATTCAAGAACTGGCAGGTTATAGCAAAGAGATTTTCCACTTGAAGTCATTGTGGCAACGGCAACATGCTTTCCAGCCAAGGAGGCTTCAATTGACCGTGCCTATCAAGTTCATTGTAATAGAAAATACAGAACAGATATTTTTTATTATACAAAAAGACAATATTAAAAATGTATTGAACCCAAAAAGGAGATAAACAGAAGAGGGTATGGAGACGTAAATATAAACCCACACGTGAGGCAAGAAGTAGACAAAAGTACACTCCAGTCAGCCTTAATGAAAAAAAACTTGTCATAATCACAAAAAGACTTCAACAAAGTGCGCCAAGAAGAGCATAAAAATGTACTCAATGCATATTTAAAGTGAAATAAGATTAATGTAAGCCTTGTTAAATAACAGCATAAAAATTAATCATACCTGATGGCTATACAATTTTTCAACACCAATACATTTGAGTGCTGATATAACATTATTTGAAAGTTCCTCTGGAATTTCCACATAATTAGCTTTCCTAGCCGCAATATCTTCCACATGCACTATCTGTTTAGAGAATCACCCATATCATAGTTCTCAGTTAACAACTAACAACCTGTGAAAAAGACAAATTTTCATACCAATTCTACTCTTACATTGAATGATAGACTAGTCAACCAGTAGATAAAGCCAATGACAGACTACGACTAAACATATTGACTTATCAATTAAATAAAAGTTGAGCCTATGTTTCACTTTCTCGGCCAACGTACCTGGCCATCAGATCCAACACCCGCTTTAAGATGTTCAACCATTATCTCAGGTAAGAGTTTTGAAGTGTCCTGTCGAGCCACAAAAAAAACCATAAGGGTGTTGTAATTAATCATACAAATTGTGCCCTGAATTATTATAAACATAAAATTAGGGGTATAACTTTTGGGTTCATTAATTGCTGTATGTAATACGTTAATATGAACTTTGCTGGTCAAAAGTGCAAAAGTGAATGGCCAGTAGACACGACATGCAATGCATACTTTATGTCAATTTGAGCACAAACTGATTAAGGCACCTACATGACTTCGAATCCCCACCTCCACATGTTATACTAAAAAAAACATGCATACTTTATGAGATGGAAGTATTTAAAAAACCACATATCTTTTTTTTGCAAGGAAAAATCACATCTCTTACGGAGAAAGTCAACATCAAATAAGCTCAAAACATGTTTTGTTTCCTCTTTTAGATTATGGCATTATGCATTGGCAACTTGCAAAAAGAGAATTAAACATCTCTACAACTACGTATAAATTGAGATTGATTTCATACATGACATTGTATTTGGTCTGATTTAGAACTTGAAGAAGCCGTATCACTTTTCTTTCGTCGCTTTTCTTCACCCCCATGGACAGAAGACTCTTTTGGTGTGATTAAATCTTCCAAGGAAAAAGGTACGCATATCTCACTTCTGCTTCCATGTCTAAGCTGCATTCTCCACCCGCCAATCAATTATACCCATTCGTATAAAATTGGATATTGATTAAAATAAAAGAATCCCAAATGAATACATAGATAAGAAGTTCAGACTGCAATGCAAATTTTTTATAGAACGTTAACCATCTTTTCGTTTTAAGGTCACCATAATAGCCGCTCGATCAAATGGACACTTCTGGTCAGATCTTAAACTCGTTGCCACAGAAAAGTGGTAAAACAATACTTCAAAAGCCATCTTAATTATTGAGACATAATACGATGATTTGGATAATTTAATGCTAGGCACCATGTGTTTAAAAGCACATCTGGCATCCACAGCTTAGAATGATTATTGGCCAACTTTTTGATCAAATAATTATAGGGATCAAATTCATGTCCCCGTTATTGTTGTTGTTGTTTATAGTAAACAAACTCCTGTCCAAATGACTAGTCATATACCCTCATGAGCTCATTTCAGCGATGTAGTAATATTTCAATCTATCTTTACCACCAAAATGAAAGGAGAACATTCCTAACTTCAACAATGTGAATGGCAACATGGATGCTCTAAAGTCATTTCGTCGCTAGTGAAAATATAATATAACTGAACCAAAGAGACAAGAAACAGTTAACACACCATATGGAACTTAATAGCCTCCCAAAGGTAAAATTTAAAGGATCTTTCCCGTCTCTTCAGTAGAGTGACATCCTTTGGTGCATCACGGTTTACATGCTGTACAGCAACAATGTAAGGCAAATGAAAGCACATGACCAGTTGAAAAGCTGAATACTTCTCAATCAAGTTCTGAAATTTCACCTTACCGGTATTGCCATCATTCCATCGACCATTTTGTTCGGACAAATAAATAACAATGGAAAGCGTATCATCACAACTATCTTCCAAACTGCCACTTGCAAAATGTACTGCCTGGCACAGGCAAAATATATAGTAGTTAAAACCGTCAGTTAGATGAATGATTGATAATGTAATTACGCGAGTTCTCAAGGAATCCATACACAATGCAAACAACAACCTAGTCATAACAAATTGACAATTATACATCACTTGTAATGCATTTATGCGGCTTGAGTCATTTTTTCATTCTTTAGCATGTAAAATGTCATCCGATAATTTCTGTGCAGTTTATGATGATATTATGAACCCCATTAAACTTGGACACCGAATCAAGTACCTTGGGACAGAGAAGCGAGAGGTGCTTTATGTCCTCTGTACAAATTGTAATTCCATGGTTCTGTAGCAGGTCCATTGCTTGCTCCAATCGACTTACGGTCATAATTTTCTCTTGTAGTTGAAGAATCATTGAAAAAACATTTAAGAAAGAAAATGCCTTCCTTATCTTCTTCAACCATACTGGACACAGGCATGAAGGAGAATATGTTCTATGTGGCACTTTTTTGTTAGCTCCTCGTGAATTAGCTTGTTTTGCCAACATACATTCCCCATTGCGTGGGTCCGATAAACAATCCACTGACTCCAAAAACTTAAGAAAGTTTTCACAAGTGTGTTCATTTAAAAATCCTTCAGTATGAGACGATAGTAAGTTCCTCAAAACGTCATCATTCCCTTTCAAGTCATTAAAAACAAAACCCTTTTTTCCTTTTGCTTTAGAACTTGAAGAACTACTACTAGATGTCCCTACCAATTCAGCTTCTACGTCTCCAATTTCAGAATTCCCTCTCTCACGCTCGTGGACATTCTCATCTCTCCCTTGAAGAGAGCAGTCATGTAAATACGATAAATCCTGCACCATATCGGACCACGCAGAATCAGCGAATTGAGAAATCGAGCTTCTGTCCGAAACACTGGACCGCTGTTCATATTGATCGCGTAACTGGGACTTAGAAGATTCCTTCTTATTAAATGGAATGAGAACTAGAAATTCGCCATGGTCAATGCGGCACGCACCAATGAGACTCTGCGGTTTCAATTTGCTACCCTGAAATGAACATGCGAACAATCACCAGACAGACCAAAACAAGAGGAAAAAGAAAAGACACGAATAGAGGGAGAGCGAGAGAGGGAGAAGATGTTCATTGCCTTAGAAAAGAGGTGAAAATTGGGGGAATTGGTTGCAGACGGGAAATTCCGCCTGAGTAGAAGTTTGAGGTCATCAATTGTTCTGCTGCCGGAAATGACGACGGTCAGTGATTCTCCGGTTAGGGTTCTGATTCTGATTTCTCTCTCGCTCTCCTCCATTACAATCTCTCTCTCTCTCTCTCTCTCTCTCTCTCTCTCTCTCTCTCTCTCTCTCTCTGAAGCTTTTTCCCGGAGTTCTCTCTGTAGGGCTGGGAATTTGGCGGGGAAATTGGTCGTTTCACTCCTCTGCATTCTGCAACGTAAGTTGGCGTCGAAATCACTCTGACCGTTTGGGCCGTGGATTTTGCTGTTACTGGCCATCTTCATGTAAGAGCCCAATTTATTGGGCTTCCACTACCTGTAATTGGGCCTTCTAATCGGTCGGCCCTGTTCATAAAATTAGGGGGAATTATTGAAAATATACCCACAATTTGATTCTTTTTTTCTCTTATAATTTGTTTTTTTTTTGTTAAATTACAGGCTTAATACCTTTTACAGTTGTGTCTAACAACTAACAGTCCCGGCCCTAATCCTCCCCTTAAGTTCATGAACTTTCAAATTTGTGTTTAATAAATCATTGACCTATTCAATAATTTTAAAGTTCACGTATCTAATAGATAAAATAAATAAATAAATAGAAAGTTCAAGATGCAATTAAATAGATTCATAATATTTAGAAAGGTAAGTCGTCTACGACTTACTAGACATGAAATTGAAAGTTGACAAACCTAACTATTAGATACGAAACTAAAAGTTTGTGGATCTATTAGACAATTTTTAATATTAATCTATTACACACAAATCTAAAAGTTGATATATTAAATTTATGATTTAACATTTTTATGTAATCTAAATATTCAATCATACTTATTTATTTTGGAGGAAACATACTTATTTAATTTGAACACTATTCAACCACTGACGCACTAGTAACATTTCTTAAAAGTCGAAAGTTTGAATTTTCACATAATCTGGGCAAGTTAGAGGTCTTCCAATGATCATGTTGAGTTCAAGTATCAATTAACATTTAAATAATATGTCCACATGGCCAAATACATCATAAAAGTAACATTTTAATAATACATAAATTTTTACCAAAACGAGCCTGGCTTAGCGGTAATTATATATCTCCAACCAAGAGGTTAGTGAGTTCGATTTCTCACTTCCATATGTTGTACTAAAAAATAATAATAATACATCAATCTTTTATTAACAAAATTTAGGCTCGTTTTAAAAATTAAGTTTAAAACATTTTTCCGTTAATATAGTTTTTTTTTACATTTTGAAAACATGGGTCAAATTTTGAAAAAAAAATCTTCAACAAAGTAGCACTGTTTTTTAAATTTAGGTAAGAATTAATATGTTTTAAGATTAAAAAACTTACTAATAAATCGTAAAAAAGTTAAAAGTGAACATAGCTCAGCGTAATTAGTATCTATCTCAAGCCAAAAAGTTAGCAGGTGGATTCTCACCTCGACATCGTAAAAAAAATAAATGCAGAGAACAACAATTTTTAGAAATAAAAATTTCTAAAAAACTAAAAACAAATGGGTCATAAAAGCCCTTCATTATTAGGTAAAAGGCTAGGAACAATTTGGTCAATTTATCCTAAAATTAATATCATTTTTTTTTTCGCGGGAGCTAACTAACTTGGGAGCGATCCATCCAGTTTCCGGCCACGTTAGCTCGTCGCGGCTGAAAAACGCACATTCGTTCACATTGAACGAAAGTGACGACCTCTAAAATTTCCACTGCAAATTTCTTCCTCTTCACCCATCTCTTGACTCTTGATCATGTTCGCTGATTTTTAACCGCAGATTCAATCAAACAGTTCAGAAAATTCTAGGTATCTTTCCTCTCTTCAAATCGATTGAATTTTTGGATTGAAATTTTCCTTAACGTAATTGCCAAGCCAAGGAACTCTGATTTTCCACAGGTTTGACGAAGCTTCCGTGACTTAGATTTGTTATATAATCTTCCCTTCTGTGAACAATGCAACCTGCAATCCATGTCGAATTGAAGCGAGGCAGCCATGGCCGTTTCCAGGAAGAGTCTGCTGATATCCTTGGCGATTCTCGTGGCCGCTCATTCAATCGAGGCGTTAAACCCTAACGTGACTCGTATCCAGTTCTATATGCACGATATTGTTAGTGGTCCGAACGCCACCGCCGTTCAAGTCGCCGGAAGGCGAACGAACTACACGGGTTCGGATCCGATTGCTGCAATGTTTGGGTCCGTTTTCATGATGGACAACCCGCTCACTGCCACGCCGGAGTTGAACTCGACGTTGATTGGGCGTGCTCAGGGGATTTATGCAATGTCGTCTCAGCAAAATGAGTTCAGCCTTTTGATGACGCTAACCTTCGCGATTACCGGCGGAACCTACAACGGTAGCTCGTTCAGCGTAGTTGGGCGGAATCCGATCATGAGCGAAGTCCGGGAAATGCCGGTCGTCGGAGGGACGGGAGCTTTCCGGCTGGCTCGTGGGTATTGCTTAGCTAGGACATTCTCGTTCAGAGAAATGGATGCTGTGATAGGCTACAACGTAACATTGATTCACGATCTGTACGACTACTCCGGTTGAACACGGTTCGGGATTCTAGTTGTTCCGACGAGTTTTACAACTTTTGTACTGAATAAAATTTCGTAGTCTCGGACATTTACATTCAAATTTCATAATCTTCAAGTTCATTCGATGAGAATCATATAATTCATCGTATTAAATGAAACCGTTTCTATAAAGGGCTGGGCAGCATGTGGGGGTTTGGTCAATGGAGACCGTTAAAACTTTTATGGGCATTCAATGTGTGGTTAGCTGCCATTTATGTGTTTTGAGTTATGTCCCTGCTTTATAAGTCCTGTAATTTTTGCAGGCTAACTTTTACTTTGATCTTTCTTAATTTTCTTGGAGACTGGAGATTTAATTTTTTTACTGTCCTCTAAACTTTACTTTCTTGATGCTCTCCAAGTGTTTGCGTCTCACCTCTGACATTGCTGAGATTTATCTGGTCTGAATTGAAATACAGGTGAAGGTCGTTTGTATGTTTTGCTTATGCAGGTTAAAATGAATTTCATGATTGTTTATATATATATCCATAATAATTTCAGTGTCTCTTTCTCTCTCTCTCTCTGTCTTTGTTTGGCTGCTGAGAAAAGGGAAGAAACTCAGACCTTGGCTGTTTCTTGTGAAATGGAAGTTTCGATTTTGGTTAAATTATAGGCTTTTCCTGTCATTCAATCAGGGGAGTTGATTCCCTTAAAACGAGATTGTAAAATTTCTAATTGTTTTCCATGTCTTGGAATTAACTATAAGATGATTGATGTTTGATTGTTCGTTTTCTTTTCATATAATCAACTTCCTTTGAAGTATTTCACAAATCCAATGACAGCTTCATACTAATTGGGAGGATCAAGCATAGACAGTTACCAACCAAGGGGATTTGGTGGGTTTGTTCATCATTAGAGCATAGATGATGAACGAGTTTTCAAGTTTGGTAGTAGACAATCTGCAGAAAAGCCGATTCACGGAGAAGAACAAATGGAAAGTTGATGGTGTTGAATCATTTAGGAGAAGAAGCTACATGGTACAAGAGAGTGATGATGGTCTTGGTGAATCTGAACCAAGTGGAGATGGAAGGAGTCGGTTTTCCTCAATGAGTTCAATTGACGACGAGTTGCCTGAGTTCGTCGTTTTCCTTCAAGAAACCAACTATGAATTTGTGAAAGACATTTGCATTGACAAAGCAGAAACTTCTCATGAAAAGTGTTTTGAGGAGGATTGTGACAGAGAGAATGGTTATGTCCCCTACCTGCTTAAATATAATATAGCAGTAAGTGATGGTGGAGCAACTGAAGAATCCGAGGACTTGGAGTCGTCAATTTCAAGTATTGAATCAATGCAGGTCCTTGAGAAAGATTTCTTTAACAAAGTAAATGAGAAACGAAAGGTTCATTATGATGAAATAGACGAAGTCCCTTCTGACCTTCCCAGGAAGAAAACTGTGCCTAAATTACTTCTTGATAGAAAGGTAAGAATAAACTTACTTAGCTTACTCCTCGATGGCTTTTTCACTTGGAGACTTGATTTGATTGTCTGCAAATTTTGTAGGTTACAGGTAAAAAGGCAGCTGCTTCTACAAACTCTATTGCAATATCATTGAGTAAGATACTTGATGAAAACAAACACAAAGGCAAAGCAGCTGCTAGAAGCAACACTGAACACGAGCATGGAAGCATTTATTGCAACTCCAATTTATCAATGAGCAAGATACGCGGCGGTGCTAGCAGTTGTGGACACTGTCATGAATGTGGAAGCACATCCATACCCGAAAACTATGCACCAGAAGACCAAATGGGATCACACAGAAGCCACGGCTTTGTTTATCAAAGAGAAGACGGTTCCTCTGAACTTGATCCTGCTTTCAACCCAGTGAGAAAACCTTCATTGTCATCTTATTTGGGCAGTACATCGCTTCGGTCGAATAGCAGCACAAACAGCTCGCAGTCTTTTGCATTTCCAATGTAATTCTGCTTCTATTTTCATTAGTGTTCTCTACCTCATTTGTTGAAATCTAATCATGTAGCTTATTACCTTACCCTTCTTGAATTCACAGTTTACAGACAGAATGGAATGGAAGTCCAGAAAGAATGGTGAATGCTGACCCGGTTCAAAGGCGAAGGCGGCAATTGTGGAGGATATGTTTTCCCTGCTGTAATTTCTGATCATCTCATGTCCAACTTGTCAGTGCTTTTGATTGTTCTCTCGATTCATCATCATTTTGTATAAGATATGTAAAACTACACCGAACCCAGTAGTTTAATATATGGCATAGTTCTTATCCAAAAATATAATGCATAGTAAATTTATATTTTTTATACAATCTGTCCTTCCTGTGGTCTCAGATGTTAGCTTAGATTATTAGTAGTATCAATCAAGAAAAAAAGACGTGGACGTGGTAATTCAAAGCTAAAGACGTACTACTCTAGTACTATGGTAAGCACTGTTTAACCAAAAAATCTTTAACCGCATAACATTCTAAGTTTAAATCTTTGTAGTTTATTTTTCTCATTTCAAATTCATAATCTACAATTCTACATGTTAGACCTGTAAACTACAGTTGCTTATGAAACTATTTCCAACATTCTTAATCCCTCTTAGTCTTAGCTGAAATTTGTCATCTCAATGTCTTCTGACTTCTGTACAGAAGATATTAGAAGTTGAAATTAGGTGATATCACAGCATTAGCAAGATAAGATCCTCCACAATTCTAAAATACAACCATAATCAGGTTGCTGGAAGTTTCTAGAGCTCTGCTGAGGCTAATGTTTGAGTTGATAGATAGATATCTCAGTCCAATGCCAACCCAACTTGGGAGACTTCAATTCAATGGTGCCCACTTTTAGTGCAAGAGTCTTGAAGCTGAGCATCTAATGATGCTCCATTGGACCATAGATTTTGCAGTGGAAACACCACTGTTGGCCAAACAAATAACACCATTAGCTTTAGAAAGCAAATGCCAAATCTGTCTGTTTAGGTAACATTTTCTTTTCAAAGATAGCCCACACCATCCATGTCAACTCTTACACCCCCTCCATTGCCCTTGCCACCATGTTTTGATATAGTCTAAACAACTCAGGCAGCATGGGATTTGCAGTGGTGGCAGAGTCGTCGAGCGGGTGGGGGGCGGCTGGTGGTGAGGACCACCATCAGCTACCACCATGTGCCACGTCCCAATCGAAGGCACATCGCTGCTCGGCCGGCCAACGCCACGTTCCCATTGCCTTAAGAGTCATGATCTTCAATAATCTTGTGTGAGGCCTTTTAGAAGCAAGATGGGGCGACAATGAAAATGACCCTTCCACAAGTCACGTCTCACTTGATCATGGATGCCAATTACTATTCCAGGACCATTCGAGTAGACTAGTACTAACTACTAAGCAATCCAAACTCAAAATCTCCATCCACCACAACCAACCACAGAGATGGAAGTGGAAAATACTCAGAAGAATTTTACTCAACTTGCTATGTTAGCATTAGCAAGTTCTCGGCTCGAAATTTCGCATTTCGACGCCAATTTCGGGGAAAAGATCGAAACCCAGATGAGATGGGGGTAGTTAGGACCACAAAGGGCATGTGATATTGAGTCAGCTGAGACAAAGGGGGGGGTTTTAGTTAGCAATGTTAATCAAAGAGTAAGTGACAGATGGGCCTTTGAGGCAGAAGAAAGGCAACCCTTATCAGCCTTTTCATTATCAAATAAATGCAAAGGCTTACATGTGAGCTGTGGTGCTTCAATTCACAGCTCAAGGAGAAGGACCCATCTCTTTCAATTTTAATTACATCATTTTTCTCCACTTTTTATTCAAAATTCAAAGGCCTTTTTTTTTTTTTAATTCTTTGGGATGTTGAAAAAATAATGTGTAGGCATGAGAGAGTTGAATTGAGCAATGGGAAGGAAGGAAATTCTCTGCCCAGTACGACATGTTAGGCAGAGTTGACAAGAACACATCTTCCATCTGTACCACTAACACCTCCTGCATGAAGTTTCCTCCCTCAATTGGTTCCCATTTCTGTAGTACTTTCTTTCTATTTTTCTTTTCCATTTTAACAATCCAATAAATAAAAATTAAAAAAAAATCAATTGCGTCATTTATCGACCATGAGATTTGAACCCATTTTTCTAAATTTCTTTACCTTTTTTTTTCACATGCCACAACCAATGGTGGTTGATCATTTTCTTCAAGAACACGAACAAAACAAGAAAACCTGAGAAATCCTTCCTAACCTAATCAACTAACCAAATTGGAAAGCTCCTTGACCAAGTCTTAGGTTCCTCCATAGTTGTAGTTCTTGAAGCCATTGTATGCACCATATCTATTACAAGGACATTTTACATAATTTAGATATTTCAATTTTACAATTGCAAATGAGACACCTAATTATTGAACTCCAATCCAATTATAATGCGTATATTAAGATTTAGAAATTTCTTTTAGTATTTACTACCACAAGTGAAGTGACGGCACAGTAAAAAAACTGTATTCTCGAAGTCTAAGTTATGGGGAAACGAAAAGACTGAAGACCGAGTGGTGGGCCCACCGAGAAGCCCAGCAAAAGCTCCATATTCTCGTCCTTTGGATGCGCCGGGAAGGGGAGATACGTGGGCCCCGCCACCTGGCAACGGCGTCCACGTCATCATGATCCTCACCAAATCCCAATAAACCCTCAGTACCATATCCCTACCCTCGCCCGGACTGAAAGACAGGACAAACCGACCTCCTCTCACCCGTCACCTATCACCTAAACCCACGTGGCCCCCCTCACTCCCCTGGGCCCCACCTTACGTGGACTCATAATATCGCATGCTGACCCTGGGCCCCACCTCCCCCAACCGACTTCGTACGTCACCTCTCTCCTCCCATTTCTCAATCCACAATTTTCAATTTTCTTCCCTCCCTTAATTAATTACTAAACCGACATTTTTACTTATGTTTCAATTTTCAAATCCAAACCCCAAAAACAATTAGGAAGAACAACAAGAAGAACAACGAACCCCAAAATCTTGAAACAAAAAAAAAATTTAATATACCATAAGGGGATTTACATAGACAAGAAGAAGAAGAAGAAAAAAAGAAAAAAGGAGCGGTCACATTTCATAATTTTCATCTCTCTCTATCTCTCTTTTCTTTTTCTGTTTCAAATTTGTTTAGGTTTTTTGAGAGATCTTTTTTTATAAAAAGCTTTATACTAAAATTAGAAGGAAAAAAAATTGGAAATAAAAATGAGGGGGTGGGGTGGGGTAAGAAGACTTGACTGTGGTCTCTCCAGTGATTCACGGAAGGTATAGATTGGGCTGGTCTTGATCACTCCATTGATTCTGACTCCAGTATGCTTGATCAACGGCGCTCGGCAGATCAAATATTGTTTGATCGTCACCGTTCGTTTGCCAATCCAACGCTCCAAATCCAATGTTGCTTCCTCTGTTGTTCTGGAGCGCCGATGATGGATCCACCTGGGCCGTTTGATCCATGTACCCGCCGCCGCCGCCACTGCCGCCTATGATCTCCTGCATCTTCAGTTCGTCGCTCACGCTCATCATTCTCTGTGGCTGCCACTGGTTCGGCTGTTGGTTTTGGAACTGATGATGATGATGATTATGATTCATCGCGAACGGCGTCACGTCTGGGATGTTGCCGAATCCGAACGGCAATGTCTCGTTCGACGACGAGATCATGCTCGTGAAGCTTCCGATTTCCGAGAATATTCCGCAGTCCGCCAACGGAGGCGCCGCCTCGAAATTAGGGTTTGTACTTGGAGCGGGGAACAATTTCGAATCCTGTACGCTCAACAGAGTCGAGGTGGAATTCGAGGACGGAGCGGAGACTGCCTCGGTGCCCGCCGCGGCGGCCGTGGTTGTGGTGGTGGCGGTTAGGCTGGAGCTCTCGCTGCTGGAATGAGAGGTGGATTTACGTTCACGAAGCGGCGGAGGCGCGGCAACGGCGGCGGCGGCGGCGTCGGACGTGGACTTGGATTTGGAGGAGCGTTTGGTTTTCCGGCAGCCGCCTCCGACGGGGACGTTGCGGAGGACGCCGCCTTTGGTCCAGTATCTCCGGCAGCTCTTGCAGAAGTGCCGCGGCTGAGAGAGATTATAGTTATTGTAATAACAGAATTTGGTGTTGAGAGAATCACACCTCGGGCACTTCAACGCCTGGTGGTTCTGGTGGTGGTGGAGGTGCGGCCTCAGGCGCCGGTCTCCGCCACCGCCTCCGCCGAACAACCGACTCCCTCCGGCGATCGACTGTATATCTTGCATTTTCCACACCAAACCAATAAAAAACAAATCAAAAACAAAAAACAACAATTCCCCGCTCTTCCAACTACGGAATCAGATTCTCCGCAAAAACCGCTCACATTTGGTGAGAAACCGAGAGGTATTTTGAAGAATGGATTGGAAATTTTTCCTTTAAAATTTTTCCTCTTCTCGTAGGGTTTTTTTTCTTCTTCTTTTTCTTGGGTATATATTTTTTTTTCTCTGGTAGTGTTCGATGGGCTTATGATAAAGAAATTTGGGGAAGTGTGTGATATAACAGAGAGAGTCTCTGAATCTCAGCTTCTAAACACTGACAAATATCCCCTGCACAGCTTCAAATGTCTAATATTTTTCTAGTAAATATCAATTTACCAAAATCTCCCTCATGTGCAGACGAATCTTCTCTCCTCCTCTGACATTACCAAACCACCCCTATATCCGGACGGATGGTGTGAACCCGGGGAGGGGTAAAATAGGAAGAGGGAGAGGACCAGTATGAGAGGAGAGGACCGTACGGTCAGAGGCGGTGGATGGATGACACGTGGACGGGCGACAGGAGTAGGTCCTTGTCGACCACACAATCGGGTTGTCGACTTGTCGGCCACACTAAATTATCTGGGTTTGGGTGAGCACAAATGGACCACGGGGTGCCACGTTTCAAGCATTCATTGGCTGGTGAGGTGTAAACATGATTATATAATTCTTAGCGTACAGTGTTATGGTGCGAGCGGAACCTTATCAGGATCAATAGTGATCAACATTCCATAACCAAAAATAAAAAAATAAAAAAATAAAAGAAAAACATCATATGTGCGTGCGAGGAATGTGGATGTGAGGTGTGTGCGTTTTCCATCATTCAAAAAATTTTCACTGTTTATAAAAAGTATTGGATATGTACATCTACAACTCCTCCCACATTGTCGATCTCAACACTCGTGTAATAGGTCGGGTTTAAGACGTTGAATTTCGATTTTCTTAACTGTAGACTTCGAGATAGTAGACAAAAACTAGACGTTCTTATTGTTGATAAGGGGTTATATGAGAATTTAATGTATCACGTTATTATGAAGGTGGCTATTAAATTTCATGATATGACTTGTGGAGATTGAAATATAAGGTTGATAAATAATACATTTGTGGATACACTTTTATTGAAGTAACGATTTAGTTCATAAGATTTAGAGGATAGTGATTTAGTTTCTATCGTGAAAAATACTATTCAAGTTCAATGTTAGTTTCTACCCCATATATACATACAGGTCAAATAAGTTACTTGAGTTAAAATTAACCTATTTTTTCAATATTACAATCCAAAAAATTTCATTATGTACCAAATGATTCATTTGTACATATTTTCTTTTAGTACTACAATCACTGGTGTGGGCTGAGATTTGAACTCCCAATCTTAAACCTTCAATGGGGTTATTAATATTCTTTTTTCATTTTTAAGTTCAAACAAATAAGAGAGAGTGAAACTTTAAGTTTCAAAGAAAATTACTACGTTTTGATTCATTGAACTATTCTTTAATCGATAACACCAATTAAAAATTTAGTACAATCGCAAGGTTGTGTTTAATAAATCCTAATCAAATGATAATGAAAATTGAAAGGATATATAAATTAAATTGAAACTAATTGTAATTCTTTTATATAATTAAATAAAGGCACGGGCAAGGCAAGTAGGAGTCGACTAGTTGAATTGCTCGTAATATAATGCATTGAAATAGTAAATTAAAATCTAGTTAGATTTGGATAATTAATAATTAAAATAATCAAATCACGAAACCCAAATAATCATAGTGATTAGTGCACCCACGATCCTCGAACTTGAAATTTGCAATTAATGCGCCCACCGTTCTCTCAAAGTGCCTTTTTGCCTAACTAATTAAATTACGATTATCCACCAAATTCATCATCATATTCTTTTTTTTTTTTTAATAATTTTATCATATGATTCAAGGACCACGAATGTGTTATTATTTATTTAGTGGGCTTCATTGTTCAAATCCTTCCCATGTGTTTACATCAAAATCACAAATAATGGAACACTCTTGAATAAAATTATTGATTTCTTTTATAGTCATCAACTAACCTACAACGATTAAATTTCGAAAACTTAAAATTTTGAATAAATTTACCCTTTTTTTTTCTTTCTTAATTGCTAATACACCATCAATAGTCTAAAAAATTGTTGTGCCTTTTGTACTTTTAACATTAACAACAAGACATGATCTTAAATGAGTATCACATAATCACTCTTTCTTTTACGAAAAATACGCATGCAATCTAATATAATTGCAGACACAGCGCTTCTCATACGTTAAAATTATACGTAGAGATGTGCGCTTAAATTTTGTTAAAAAGAATTAAATAGTGAACATGGGATAGGACCAAGTTATTATAACGTTTGGTTGGATCCCAATTTTAGGTTTTTTGTTCCCTAAGTTGTCTTTTTTCTATTTTTTAAACCCTTTATTGACTTATAATAATAGAGAAAATAAAGACAACTTCGATCCAAACTAGTAATAAGAACAAACTTTCACTTTCACACGTAGCAAATTTCAATAAATTTATGCATAAATAAATCACACAAGTGCAATTTTTCCATACTATATTATAAAAAAAAATTACATCTTAAGATAAGAAACAATTCTTATTAACCATTACAAACCAATATTTTTTTCTCTTGTAATATAATGTTATATGTTAAAAAATAAAATAAAATAAAAAGAAGAAGAAATTGATAAGGTCTTGTAGAGTTATAGTGGGGAGTGGAGAGTCAACAAGCATTAGGGCTTGGGTGCATGCTTCTTAATTAGGTCATTATGGGACACGTCATAAAAGAAAATAAAATAAAATAAAATACGTGTTTAATTGTGATTGGAAGTGAATTAAAACCCTGGTGCCCCACGGGTAACCTTAACCCTAGATGCTATTCTCTTTTTTTCTTTTTTCTTTTTTTTTTCTCTCTCTAATTTGTTTAATAATTGAGTCCACTCTCAATTTTTGACAATAAATGTAATTATTGAGCTACATGGCACATTCATCATTTCTTCACTTGAATTCTATTATTTCACCTGCACCAGCTTGTTTATGTTTAATAGGGTGTCTTAAATATTAGAAATTAAGTTCGAAAGTGACAACTATGACCCTTTTTTCTTATTAAAAAAAACTAAATTAAAATGGTTGAACTAAAATTTTTATTTTGTGGGTTCTAGTTAATTTAATTTATTGTTAAATTACTATTTTAATTTTTGCACTTTTAAATATTTTATAAAAGACTCTAAAAGAACAAAAATTATTAAGGGTTTCCAAATAGAAAAATAGAAATGTTATGAAAATCTCAAATTCGAACAATTATATATTTTTTAATACAACAAATATAGAGTTAAACGGTCAATTAAAACTTACTATTTTAGCGTAGTAAGAAGTGTTATTTGAAATTTTTATATGTCTAAAGGTATAAATGTAACAACTTACTGTTTATAGATTATTGGAGGAATTAGTATCTAATTGTATTAACTCTTGTAGTTCATGAGCAAGAAGAATGGTATAATCTTCAAATTATAGATAACTACAGAGGAATAATGATAGAGTTTAATTAATTGCAACAAATTTATATGTTTGAGAGATAACGATGTAAATGAAAAGTTTGAGGATATTATTGTAACAATACTCTTAATTATTCAACGGTGGGTTTTGCACTTTTTTTTCTATAATTTATATAAAAATTAAAAGAAAAATAATGGAGTTAAAATTACTTGCATTTAAAAAAATGTTAAAGAATTTTTTTTAGCTCAACAAAAAAGGGAGGGTATGGATGAAATATTCCACCTCGAAGAAGGTAATAAATTCTCTATCTATCAAATTATACCTAGATCAATAAAAATTGTTTTTGGATAGTTTTTGTAAATTGTGGGGTCGGAGATCAAACCATCAACCTTTTGAGATTGTAATAGATATCTTGTTACAAGCAGAGTAAAACTCTATATGTAAAAGCGATGGAAATGACCAATAAAAGCCTACTCAAGACAGAAATGCCCACAAGCCCTTTTGATTGGTCCAGTTCGAAGATGGGCCTCTCGAGACAAACAACTCGTTGATCAATCCTGGAAGTCGTAAGCGACAAATGGACCACGACAAGCTCAGATCTAGCTAATTCGAAGAAGAGCGTTGGTGCCATAGCGCTGGCTAGTGCCTCGGTGCTCGACCAACTAGCTAAGGTTAGTCTATGCATGGCATCGGGGCCTCAGACCATTAATTGGTTTGACTAGTCAACCCAATTCGACTCTAGATCTATGTTCTGATCCAAAGAATACTCCTAAATCCAAAAACTCCACGGAAGAAAGAGGTCCATAAAACCCACTATTCAAAAGGAAGAAGATATCCTAAGGAGAAGAGGATATCCTATCTTATCTAGGGAATTCAAAGAAGACACCCTAATGATTTAAGAGACGATATACTAATATTCTTTGGTTTTCTCCTCCATAGATAGAGAGAAAATACTGATAATAGAGAGACGTTAAAAAAACCTACTTTTAACTAAGCTTCACACAAAGCTTCATTTATGTGGCACAAGTAACGTGAACTTTCTTCGGTACGATCTTTGATAATTATTCTCAACCAAATTTACGCATCTATTCCACCAAATTATACTCGAAAAGATTGATGAAACTTGCATAAAATGTGTGAATAATTAAAACTTTGCAATAATTGAGAATTTGTGGAGAATATGCAAAGTCGAAAAATTCAACCATTGGGAGAGGCAGAGGGCAAGGCCGTAGGGATGGGCCCACCGCGCCTACACGCAGAAAATATGTCTTTGAAATTCAAGTCCTTCTCACACCGCCCACATACCAATTTTAAAATTTTAATTACTCGTATCCAAAATTATGTCGTTTATCAAAAAATAGAATTATTTTTTTTAGAGCATTACAATTTCATTAAAAAGGTCAAAATTCAAAATTACTGACCTGGATGTCTTTAATATTTTTGACCAGGCAAAATCTTCAACGACAAAAAAGATTACTCTTACATTGTGTGGGTTTTAAAAATAATCATTTTTTTTTGGCAGTTTAGGCAGCTGAAATTGTATAATTTTATCAACTTGGTCGTTCGTCTTTTTATTATTTATTCAACTGGGCTTGAGTTTGGGTGCAATTTTAAAATTCAAGATGAATTTATATTTTAAACTTTTCCTCTAAGGAAATTCTAAAATTCTAAATTTTAAAAGACCGTTGGATAACTTTATGTTTCTTATTTATTGTTTTTCGTTTTTTTCATTTTTATTAAAAAATATTAACATTGTGTTGGATAACTGTTTTCTTATCTGATAATTCTGGATTTTTTTTTCTTTTAAGTTTTATATCAAAATTTAAAATTTAAAATTAAATATTAAAAATTTTTATGTTATTTATATATATTTATGATCTGCTATGCATTTTAATAATAAAGAAGTGATAAAATAATGTTGTGTATGTTTCTAAAATTTTGTACTCGATTTGAAAACATTTCATAAAAATGAGAAATGTTTTTCAAAAAATTAGAAGTGAGAAATGAGAACACTAGGACTCTGTCTAGTATAACATGATCGCTTATTGTTTGTTGTTTCCTCTTTTTTAATTAATAGAAATAGAATTGCGTTCGATAATTATTTATATTTTATTTTTCCTTCCTTTTCTTTTTTTAAAAAGAAACATAATCATATTTGGTAACCTTTTATTATTTTTTTAATTTTTAAATTAAAGAAAGTAAAATTTAATCTTATATTTACTTCCAATATTTACTATCATTTTATAAGTTAATAATGATTTTATTTATATTTTGAAAAAAAATATGAAAGAGTGGAACCAGATTCAAGATTTTAAAAATGTACTTTAAAAATAAGAATTAAGAAACAAAAAATAAGAAATATGAAACAAAAATTTCAGGGCCCTTTTTTTTTAATATTTCCATCTTTGATTTCTGTCTTCTCATTTTTTTAATTAAAAAAAATATAATTATATGTCAAAGATCATAGATTCAAAAGGTGTAAAATAAAATTTTTATTTACAACAAATCGAAACAGAAATTTATTTAGGTTGTTTTTAAAATTTCTGTCAAAAATGTTTCTAAAACACGATAAACGATAAATATTAATAATTATCTATATTTAGTTTTTTCAATAAAATTAAAAATATGACTAAGCTAATTTTAAAAATCTTTACCATTTATTTTTTATTTTTTCTATATCGGGGGAAGTACACAGAAGTATGGTGAGGCAGACTGCAAAAATGTAAGGCAGTAAAGATGAAAAAACGGGGCTGTGATTCACAGCCATAACTTGATCTGGAACAGAGGGTAAGATCCAACGATCTGTGTGGGACCGTCACGGTGGGTGACCGTGACAGTAGGCAAATCCAATCGGGGAGGTTGGTGTCTTTATCATCAGGCAATATTGCTCAGAGCACTGCTGACGTCCCCCCACGTGTGGCTATAATTTATATTACAAATTTTGGTCATTTAAATTATTATACAATTTTCTATTTAATTATAAATTTTTAATGCATCAAAATTTAGTTTAAATCGAACAAATATCTTCATAAAATATATATATTTTTACAAAGTTTGCAACTTTGCATTTGAATTCTAGATTTTTTTCCATGTAAATTATGACCAAATAGAGTTTGTTCATAAATCTTCTAATGGTTCCAACCTTACAAAGCCTTTTCTTTTGGATGATATAAGAAATAAAAAATAAAACAAGAAGAAAAAATTAAATAGTAACAAAAATCTAACGTGACAAGTTTTTTTTAGGTTGAGGAGGGAGATTCAAACTCATAACTTGAATTATATGTCAATTACGTTGAGCGCATCTAACCTGACAAGTTAGTTACATAGGACGTGAGATTTTTATTTTACCAACCACATGGAGTTTTGAAAATTAAATTAATTAAAAAGTATGAATTTAAATTAGATTTTAAAGTATTATTTTGATTGTACAGCAAAAAAAATTATTATTTTAAGGTGTAACAAATAGTTTGTGATTCCTTTTCATAAATGTAACTGCAAAACAATTTGATACGTTAAATTTCTACTACGCTCTTTCTTAATGATAAGAACGTTCGGGTAAATTTAGGGACTAAAATGAAAGGCAGGGGAAGGATTGGTTTGGAAGAAAAATTAAAGTGAAGGGAAGGGAATAGAAAAAAGAAGAGGGAATGGAAATGACACTGATTTTTGGAAGTGTCAACACAACAATTTGTTTTATGGAAACACCTTCACATGCACATGGGTCCAGAATTAGGTTTTTGGCTCTCTCCTTTCTCTTTCTTTTAGAATTTCAGACTCGGTAAAAAATTATTAGAGAAGACTGGAACAATGTGGTTGATATTTTTACACCGTTATACATATATGGAAAATTAAAAAATATCGCTTTTCGAACTTGTATCTAATAATTATTATTAGGAGCGGCATATAGATTTCGAGCATGTATCCTGAGACTATATTAGGGTGGCCACCTGTTCAATAATGTTTTCATTAGTCTAGTCTCGACATAATAAGTTTTTTTTTTTAATTTAAAGATTGTTTTTTTTTTCAAATCATGTTTGAAAAAAAAAGTTACAATATATTTAGATCATGTGTGTATGATCTAAGGTGGTTTTAAAAATGATTGTTAGGTTCTTATAAAGTACAAGCACCATCGTTTGTATTGTAAAGTCAAGTATAATTTAGTAGATAAGACACGTGTGCTTTTTTAAGGTTGAAGATTTGATCTAAATCTCGAGACTGACTAGAACACTTAGAGGAGCTCTCTTGCCAATTCATTTCCATTCCTGTCATTAAACCATATGTAAGCACTCACAACTATATAGCTTTAACTTGATTATTTCCTAATAACTAAATGTATTTCACAAAGTCACTTATTTTTTTTCGGAAACGGGACTAACGCCCAAAAACTACAGAACAGCTAGACGGGATATGGAGGCCCCTGATGAATCTAGAAGCAGTAAAGGATAAATTTCTCAAGGAGGATCTTCACAAACGTGAACACTTAGAGGAAGACTGCAAGCTCTATTTACTAACCAATCTGCACAGTCATTTGCTTTCCTATGTATTTTTGCTTCTCATTTCAAACAAGTCTTAATAATTTCAAACAAGATAGTTTTTTTAACTTAACAAAATATATATATATATATATATATATATATATATATATATATAATTCATATGAGAATAATTTGATGCAGAAGCAAACAAACATAGAAATAGAAATTTGCCATTAATATATATTTTTTAATAAATAATATTTCTAATCCGTTCTATCAACATGAACACAATTCAATTGGTTAAGTTACATCTCCATCTAAAAGGTCATAAGTTCAAATTTCCCTCCAACTTGTTTGTTGTATTAAAAAAGAATAATAATAATAATAATAATAATAAAAAAGAAAAAAAAACGTTCCAAAGTAGCATGGGACATTTACAAATAGCTCTTTTCGTCCACTTCTTTAAAAAAAATCAATTTTAATTACTTGTTTTGTTTTTCAATATTGTTATTGTCCATAACTTCGTATACAAATAGAAGGTTAAAAAATACATATTTAATAATATATATATATATATATATATATATATATCTGCAAATTATTAAATGCCACATTATTATTTTGAAATTATATTTTAGACCAATAATAAATCAACACGTTTCTTCAAACTAATTTTAAAATTGTCAAATCAAATTATACCACGTGTTGAAAATATGTAGAATGGAATTCAGAAGCATCAGAGCATTCAAAATCATGTACAAGCATTCAGAGTCAAGCAGAGAGCATCCAGAGCCGACTAGAGTCAAAGATAATGAAGAAGGGAAGACTATCAAACTTCAAAGAATTTAATCTTCTCTTCGTTAAGTGACAAGTTAAAAACTCTTCACAGGCTACCAGTCGAAAAACTTCATGAAGCTGCATATATAGCAGAAAAACTTAAACAACCTAAAAAACTTCATCGAACTACAAGTTTAAAAATTTCTCCAAAAAATCAAAGGTCTTCAACTACCTACAAATCAAAGAACTTCATCAAGCTACAAGCCTAAGAACTTCTTTAGCCTAAAGATTTCATCAGTTTACAAGCTAAAAAACTTCATTAAGCTACAAGTCGAAGAATTTCGTAAAACTACAAGCCAGAGACTGCATCAACCTATACATCAAAGACTTTAAAGATCTTCAACAAGTTCAAAGTCGAAGACTTGAAAAAGCTAGAAACCAAAGACACCAATTTTCTTGATACAAGAGCAAGCTCACTAGCTCTCAAAGCTTGCATCCAAGAGAGAAAGCGTCATAAGATTATATATTAGAAATTGTAACACTTACCTGCATAACATTATAGCGAGCATAGGTCAGGTAGTAAGGAATAAGTGGCCCTTTTTACGGGGTGTGACGTAGTATTTAAATGGAAACAAAAAAGGGAAGAAAAAAGGTAGAAAGATGTGGGGAGGGGAGGTATCGCTTTCAAGAAGATTGGGAAAAAGATATGGGGGTTTGTGGTGTGGCCTTTTAATGGGTGTCGCTGTCCTAAGCCACCAACTATGGGCTCACTCCCCTCTTAGGCCCAGTCGGTTGGAATGGGGACATTCACATCTGCTTCTTCTTGGGCCCACTTATCATGTGATTTTGGGCCCACCTCCCACCCCAAGAAAACCCTAAATTCCCTTATATACATATATATATATTTTTTAGTACCGTGAAAATTCGATACCACGATTTTCTTGGACTACATTCAAATTTGTATACATGTAGTACAATATTTGAGAGTAACAATTCGTAACAACGACCATCTAATCGGGATGTATGTACATATATAATTTATGTCTTCATTTTTCGGATGGCAGAGTAGAACATGTTTTATTAGTTTAAAAATTGGTTTGGTCTCTTGATTTTTTTCTTTTTTGTTATTCCTAATATTTATATTTACTCGTTATCTATTTTAGTGGATAAAATATGTGTATGAAAGTGCGTTTAAATAACTAAGAGAATAAAAAAAGTTAAAATTTAAAATTTAGAGACTAAAATAAAATAACCCAAAATGATTAAAGGTTAAAATGAGATTTTAACCTAACGTTTTCAAGCCAACAGTTTGGAAGATATCTTGAGAAAAGGTTTTAGCACCGGTGTAGTACAGTGGCTTGGAAGCAAGCTACCTTGACCATCTTCCGAAGAAAAAAAGAATCGATTGATCAAACGCTGTAGGGGCGGACTGCTCTACATTCAGCCACGCCACTGGTTTCAAATGACTAGTTTCTTGCATTTATTTATTAACAATGGCTTCTAAGTTTCATTATTAATAGAGTTTTCTTCTAGGGGTATTTTAGGAATTTTCTTTTCATCATAAATTAAAAAGGAAAATTGAGTTGTTGACATGTGTTCTTTGATTTGTCATCTGCGGAAAAATTTTGAAAACTAAAATAAAAGTTTCTCAAATTTTATTTTGAATTTTTAAAACTGGACTGCAAATCAAATATATTTCAAACAGATGAGGAAAACAGAAAAATAAATGGTGACAAAATATGAAGTAGAAAAATTAAAAAATTAAAATAAACGGACAAAAATAAAGAAAAAGTACATATATACCATAGATATGTTTTTAAATAGTTCTAAATATATTGGTACATGTACTTCCAACTTTGGTTCATTTTGATCTTTATACTTTCAATTTTTTTAATTAATTTAAGTCAATATACTTTCAAAACGAAAAAAGTGATCATTTTAGCCCATTCATTTCTATTTTTGTCTCATTTCTTTCAGTTATTTTCTTTCAGTTATAATTATAACCTAACACTTCATCACTCAATCTCTCGAAATGCAATCATGAATCTGTATCAAAAACTTTCCACTGTGTATAAAATTTTTGTATTTTTGGTTTTCATTCATTTTTATTTACGTGCTTTTAACAAATTTGTTTCTTTTAGTAATTGTATTTTTCGTCTTTTTTTTTTTGAGGTGACTGGTTTGATTCATATTTATAAAACAGTATTTAAACCATTAAAAGTAATAAAATAAAGTATTATACAAATTGATTGAATAATACGTAGTGGGAAATAAATATGAGAGAGGAAATTGTACAATAGTACAAATAGAAAAGTACCGAACAATCACATTCTTAAGAAAGGAAATAAGGGGAAAAAAAGTACTCGAGAAAGAGAAAATGGAGTTTCCGGTGGATCCGGGCGCCCGGTACGGGTCGCTACCCGGCCCACCCAAATTCCTAAATCCGGTTTAACCAAAATAATAATAACAACAATAATTATTTTATTTGGTAGTTTGTATAATTTTATTTTATTAATAAATAAAATGGGATCTAATTAGGTGAATCAAATCATCAATTATATATTTTTTCCAAAAAAAAAAAATCATCAATTATATACTTCTAATGAGAGTTGTGTATATATGAATATGTTTCTTCCTATCTCTGTAATGTAATATTTTTTAAAATAGAGGTTAAAAATTGAAGATGAATTATGGTAAGAGTTTAAAAAATAGCTAATTAATAATACTATCAAATATGATGTATTTATTATAAAATTAAATTAGTCAGCAGTTATATTTAAATCTCTAGAATCTCACAAATTTTGGTTGTGTTCTAATCTTTTACCGCTAAATGTTGGTTAATTTCAACATTGATTTGTGATTTTTTTTACTTTTTATTTTTGGAGGTGGAAGACTCAATTCTCCGACCCCACGTTATTGAACTCAAAAATTTGAAAGAAAATAAAAAGAAAATTTAAGTTGTTAGTTGAATAATTACGATGTATGTTTATGAGACTGACATAGTTGATTTAACACGACACATGTAAAAGAAATTGCCAAAATGGAAAAAATAAAATGTTACCCAAAAAAATTAAGACCACTCAGCCCCATAGAGAAGGATACTTTTTTTATGTATCGTGTCACAATTTCATTATTCAATTCCAACAATGTTGTTATTGAATAAAAAACTTTGATTTAAAATTATCTTGGTACTTAATAAAATTTTCAAAAGCTTAGAAACGAAATTACAATAAGATATATGCTTGAATTAAACATATATATCCAATGATTTATTTGATTGCAAGAAGATTCAAAATTACACCAAACGAATTGAGAAAATTTCAAGAAGAGTTTCAAGAGCTACAGATGTTCTTTTTTTTTCCAAGATATGTGGTAGTGGGAATCGAATCTTCGACGACCTTAAAGAACATGACAAAATATTTTATCTACTTAACTATTTTTTAGTTGATTAGGGTTAATTCAGGGAATGAGTTCAAATCTCATGACGACCACCTACCTTAGAAATTAGTAATTCGTTTGTGTTTTCTGGTACCAAATGTTGTAGGATCAGGCAATTAACGTAAGTTGGCCCAAACACTCACAGATATAAAAAAAAATTATCTAATTTTGAGTTGGCAAGCAACGACAAATATAGGAGCAGGGGGATGTAAAATAGGTATCAATAATGCATACAAAATTGTGTGTATGTATGTGTCTTTGTCTTGTAGTGGAGAGAGAAATTGGTCCCAAAGAGCCCACATTGGACAAAACAAAGGGAAGAGCATGTGATATCTTTGTTGTTTTTTACACTTGTTTGTATTAATAGTTCACACTAACTAAACCCACTTCTCTTCTTTTTGTCATATCCCTATTTTTATTTTTTCTTCTAATTATGTCTTCTTTCTCTTTCCCTTCAATCATGGGCTTCTATTTCATTCAACCATTGAGATATTGAGATATTGATTTCTTGTAGTTGATAGTTTGTATTGATAAGCTTGGTTATGTTCTATAAAATTTAAAGGTCCAATTTAATTATATCATATTTAATGAGTGGGGTAAATTTGTGTTCATAATTTACTCCATACTGAGCTTTAAAAGAGTTTTATATACTTTTGATGTGACTTGAGCAATGAAGAATTTTTTACAGAGAAACATGTCGACACATTTCGTCTATGAATATACAAGTGAGATGTTCTCAATTCAAAATGGACTTTTGGGATCAAAACCTAGATTAAAGGTGCCTAATACTGTAGGGAGATTCATCAGATAACTAATCGCTAAACCAAGTCCTGAGTGGTAGCCTAATCGAAGAAGCTAAGTTTATGCTCAAATCCACTTTTTTCTAAACTATCAATATAGTCTCGAGGAGGTTTGGAATACTCGTTGCGAATTTCATATGGGATATCCTCGGAAAGATACTAAGAATGGTCGTGGATCAATATCGGATGAAAAAGAAGGGACTGTCGAATAAAACTTGGGTTGATGAGATTGCTACCAAGGTAGAAACGTACAGAGATAATACAAATACTTTAAGTTATTAGATTCTTTCTTTTTTTCCTATAATTTTGAACCAAATACTTATGAGGGTGTCTCAGAATCAAAATTTTATATTTTAAAAACTTTAAAACTATGGTTTTTAAAATAATATATAATATCAACCAGAACATAATTAAATTAATTAAAGTACATAGGCTTATGATCAATATGAACATAGTTTAGTGGTTATTGATCAGTATTTCTTCCCTCAAAATCGAAGGTTGAATAATCTATACCTCGTTATACTAAAAAAAAAAAAGTAAACAAATTTTCGAAAAATTCTCTACAAAGTAAAGGTCAATTTTTGTACGAAATAATAATGTAATGGACATAATGGGAATGAGTTGGAATCGCAATTTATGGCAACTGATTTGTCTGTGCGAACCGGAAAAAACTGAACTTTTTTTCTTTTAAGAAAAAACATATAATAATATTGTGGATTAAAAGGGAATAAATTGGGAAAATTACAGCGAAGGTCAAAGAATGATTAATGGCAAATTGAAGGCGTGGAGGGCAAGTGGGTAATTGGGACGGCATCAAAAACGTCGCCGTCAAGGCATCAGTTTGTGCACATGCAAACACAAACCAGAAATTGAATCATTATTATTTTAGATATTTTCTGTTTTAGATATTAAACCAAATATTTATCTATTTCCCTTTTCCATTTAATTACATTATATAATTTATTTATGGGTGGGTCTCTTTCATTTATTTAAGTCTTTCCTTATATGTCAATCTTAATCATCAAAACGAAGCTTTGTTTCTTTTCTATTTCATTTAATTAGTCTATTTTACATTTTGATATTTAAAATTAATAAATTATGGGGTAAAATAATTACTAATCAATCAAATTGTCTGAAATAAATACTAATAAAACGACATCCAACAAAAAGAAATGCCCAACGAAGATTTAAGTTTTCCACTATAAAAAATCACTTAAATCAAGTAAAACAATTGTTAATGTAAAAATAAAATAAAAATTGGAAAACACTTTTTAGATGGAAATTAGTATCTGCTATTAAATTAATTAATGAAACAAAGGTACATTGCAATTCCAACTTAAAATGAGATCCATTTCGATTCACGATTGTGTAGTAGTACTTATCGAATATAAAATAGATATGTTTATATGGTTCCTATATCAAATCATTTAATATTTCCTTTTTTAGAGAATAAATTTCCACATTTAAATTATGTATCGGATGTATTAACATCCTATCTCCTCCATCTAAAAATTTTAGTTATATTTGAGAGAACTATTAACATTCATGTGGTTCCATTTCAAAACCAAATGGAAAAGAGAGAAATAATAATTCATATCTATTATAAACTCATTGTTAGAATATTGAAAATGATCGGATATTTGTTTGAGCTTTAACCAATTGGGAGCCCATACCTGGTCCGGGTCTTGGAGATAGTTATTAACATGTTAATATATGATATTGTCGTATAAGAAGACTATTATCTATTAAGAAAATAACACAGAATTAAAAATGATTTTAAATGATAACAAAAAGAAGTTCCGCTGAATTATCAAAAAGAGATCTGGGCCTGGGCAAAAAGCCCAGCGAATCTATGGAAAAATCTTAACTGAAATTACGGCCCAATAAAGTTGATGGGCCGAAAAATGAATGGGTAGGAAGATTGGGCTTAATATTAGGTAAGGGGCCGCGCGAACGCAGGCCCCCACTACCACAAATTATGACGTAGGCTCCGCCACGTGGGCAGACCTTAGGCTGGCACCCCTCCGTAGTGCAATGGAGATTACCAAGCTAGGACATGGGCCTTACTGATCGCCCATCGACCCCGTCCAGGTAAGTATGTTCTTCACCGTCCGCTTGCTTCTATTTTATACTCCCACCACTGCGCCTTCTTTTCCCACTCTTTCGATGTGGGACTCAACCAAGATTTATTATCATCATTTATTGCATTTAATATAGGGAAAGAAACTTTCATTTTTATTATATTTTGGTTTTCTTTTGTTTTCCTTCTATATGTTCCTTTTTAATTCTTCATGCTTATCTAATCTAAGGAGTAAATGTGTATCTGTGTTGTTGCTTAGTTCTAGTTCACTGTTATTCATAGGGTGTACTTGAAATTTATTTTCATAAATTAATTTTTATTTAAGTTGTTTCTTTTTATTTTTCGTTGGTACTTTTGAATCTTTATTGGCTAGTCTCTTTGTTATTTTGTGTCTTAGTGTTATGTTGTGAATTACCTATTTAAAAAAAAAAGAGATAAAGAAAGAAACAATAGATAATTGATAACCAAGTACATTACGATACTTAACTCAAACATCTAAATATTAAACAGACTCCATATTATGCAAATTTTATGTGATGGATGGAACTTCTTCAACGAATGAATTCTATAAGATCTTCTTCTTCAATGTTTAATATGTGAATGATTTGATCTTCTTCTTCAATGTTTGATATGTGAATGATTTCAAGACAGTCAAATTCCACAAATCGCCAATGCTTCAAGAACTGTAATCAACCATTTATTATATGTAAATTAACAACTAGTCTCAATGATTTTCCCATCCCAACCATGAATAATCTAACCAATTATGCCGCCATTGTGAAATGTCTCTTTTTCGTTTGCAATATACATGACTTTTGGGGTATATATATATATATATATATTTATTTATTTATTTATTTATGTGAATTAGAATTTAAATTTTATTTATTTTTGGTGAGAAAATAAAAAAGTAAAATTATCTATGTGAATTAGAATTTAAGTTTTGTTTATAAAGATACAACAATTTGAGGTCATATTTAACTTCACACGTTTGGTTAAAATTATTTTATACAAAATTTAGAAATAAAGCCAAAACATTTTGAAATTATGAAACTAAAATAAGATTTCAAATCATATTGAAGTAACTTTCTTTCTAAATACTTTGGAAAAATGCAATGACTTGTAGGGAAAAAAAAGTACAAGTAAAGGCTGGAAATCGCTATCATTGTCCCCTCAAGGTGAAGATGTATACGTAAAGATCAAGAATATGTGTTCCCAAAATGGTGAAAGGTAAAAATCATCAAACCTAAATTCTATAATGGCAAGTTCAATTATTCAAGTGAAAACAAATCATTTTCTGAACCATCTACATCTCAACTTTAACTTTGAAATTTGAAATATATGCGATCTGAATATCATTCAATTGGTTAAAACATATATCATCTTTGAAATGTACGTAATCTAAACATCGTTCAATTGATTAAGACATATATCATCGAAGACTACACAACAATAATGCTAGTTATCAATCAAGTCATTAGCAGCAACACCAAAAATGCAGAACAAAAGAGGTTCATTCTCAACAAGGAAACTAAACTGATAAAAACATAAAACATATTTTTCTTCAAAATGAAGCCATCATCAAATTTACACCCAAAAGCAGGTTTTTGTATTCACACAGCTACCCAACATAAAAAGATGTTGAAGGTATATGTACATCCCATCCATGGCTTTTTCCTGCACAAACAAAAGAGAGCTTAACAAGTGTGCCAGTGATTCTCTCCACATTTATCTTTCTAAATTTTCAAACAGCTTCTTCTCCTCCTCCTCGGAATTGTTGGATTGCATTGTACAACTTCCTTCTAGCCCCAACCGACAATACGCCAATCTCTTTGAGATCTTCGATGGTCAGCAGCGGCAAAGCCTCCTCGTCGACTTCGTGCATCTCAAATACACCAGCGTACCTGCCAAATCCAACCTCCTCCAACCATCTACCAACAGCATTTGTATCGTCCTCTTCATTGCCAGGTTTATCTTGTGCTTTCTCACCACCGACTCGAGCATTGCTGTTCAACTTGCGCCCTCGACGCATTGATGGTTGATCGATGCCATATTCCTCTTTGCTTGTGGATGGTATTTGGTGATCAGAGAAGTCACCGAAACCATTAGCAGAGTTACCTGTTCCCTCACATTCTTTCTCATCTACTGATAAGTCATCAGAGCTGTGTTTTGAGCTCCAACTGCCACCAAGAATGGCATAGCTTGTGTTTTTGCTGCGTCCCCGACGCTTCATATCCCTGCACTTCCTAGTCACATCACTAAACTTCAGTTTGGATTTGGTCATGTCAATTAACTCAGCTGAAGTTGGCTGTTCCAAAGCCAATTCTGAAGAGTTGGGGTTGTTGTTCTCTCCATTCTGCTGCAACTCTGTTGAAATTTGAGGAGACACACCCAACTCAGAGACTGTGAACTTGGGAGAAGATGGCTTAAAATCTCCATAAACAATGGGGTTTTCTTCATCACCCACAGTTTGGACAAAATCATTCTTCCACTCTCTATGAGCTAACCTTTCTCTTGTCCCCTGAGAAAATCCACAAGCCCAAGCTGCAGATATGTCCCCTATTTCCCCTAGCCTAACATTTGGACGCCTTTGTCTCTTGGAGCTCATCACATTCATTACCAACATGATTTCAAAGAAACCAGAGACCACAATTTTCACAATAACCCTAATTCAAAAGGGAACAAACATTCGAATCTCAGGTTTACTTCAACTGAAACTACATTAACTTCAACCATGCAAAATAACCCACAAATTGAAATCCTAATGTTACGAAATCGGTAATTTGCACCCAGAAACAGAATCAGACAAAAGAACCCCAAGAACAATCCTAATCCGATAACGAACGAAATCCCAAAACAGTAGAAAAATGGAAGGATCGAACCTTGAATCTTTAAGAACTTCCACCGCAGAGTGAAATCCCGACTGTTTCTTCAGCTCGAACACCGAGGATCGAGGATTCCTGTCCGCCAATACAAAGAAGTCGTAGGATAGCGATACGATTCGAAATTGTCGCTGTGTGGCAACTTGTTCGCATTCGATGCTCAGACAAAAGAAAAAGAAATGGAAATCGATGGCGAGAAACTTCCAATTCCGCAAGTGGGTTTTCAAATTCAGCCCTTCCCCTGGGTTTATAAGACGGATTTCAAGATTGGAAGTGGGGAAAGATCGACAGAGACACTTGGAAATCGAAAGTTTTGCACTGGGTCAATGGGAGAGAATTGGGTACACTGATGTGCAGTGGGGTTGCGGTGAGAATCGGTCGCTGTGTGGTGGGAGACGAAGCGTGGCGCAATGTGATTGGAGATGGGAAAAGTTGCAGAGAGGAGGTGGGAGCAGAGGATGGCGATTTGAGGGAGACAATGGGCTCGAGTTTCGAAAAGGAGGAAACTGTGGGGAAGGATCGAAGAACAATTGGAAGGGGATTGTCGTGGAAGATTCTTGAACCTCCCAGTGGATAAGAATTGGGAACGTCTTGGCTTTTCCAAAGTTACAGCGCATGGATAAGATCAAAAACACTTTTTAACCTTAAATAAAAACACATGCTTTGGTTGTTAAATACTAAATTTAACAAAAATAATACAAATTTTTTTTTTTTTTTGGTACAACAATTCGGAGATGTGAGATACGGAAATATCGAAAGAAGAGCTAGACTTATCTTGGCCTAAAATCTCATCATTTGTTTTAAAGGATTTTGCAAATATTCGTTGATATTTCGAATGAAAAGTTGTTGCGGTAGAATTTGGAATGACGTCACAGTTAACGTCTTAATTTTATTCTAAAAATCTTGGAGGGTTTGGTTATCTATTGTCTATTCAATTTTGTCCTAATCCCCTTGAGGGTAGCTTATTTCATATTTTTCTCTATTTTGTACTTAGTTTAGATAACATGACATTACTTCAATAGGATCTATTTTATAGGTTGTATCATTGTGTCATTGAATTCTAAAATCTAGACAAACTGGTTTAGAGGTCCTAAAGGCAGTCCAATTGACAAGGATTTAGGATTTCTCGATCATACTGATTTAGAAGTTTCAAATTTGAATTTTATGGTTTAATATTAAAAAAATCATTTGATGTCTTTTGGATGTGGGCATTGAGGCGGATGTAGGTGCCCTTAGATATATGAGGGTAAAGTTTCGACTCTCAATTGAAAAAAATATGGATAAATATTCACTTAACTGCCACATCATTCTAAATGATGTAATGTTTTCTGTCTGTACAAAATATTAATGAATGTTGGCTTCAAAATATTATTGAAATATGAAAGATATACTATTTAAGTTTTCGAATACTTTGAAATAAACATGTTTATAAGTTTAGAAAATAAAACATTCCTGAATTTTTGAAGTAATAAAAGTATTTTTGAATTATAGAGTAATGTTTAGAAGTTTGTTTTTTTAGTATAGAAAATGTACAATAACTTTTGACGTAACCTAATGACAAAGACAATAGCTGATATATAATTTTTTTAATACCATGGATATATATAAAAATCAAACTCACAACTTTTTGAAGATATATGTATTTTTTTTAGGAAAAAAAGACATGTAAACAGAGCTATACTCAATTTTTTTCCCGAAAGAATGAGCTATACTCGGTTTCAACTATATTCATAAACTATAGTATTAAATTGATAATGTAACTTAAAAATAAAAGTCATAAAATATATGGATTTATGATTTATCTCCCGAAGATGAATACGTGGAGGATGGCCAACGACTAAGACCGATGTCAAAGCGTGTGCCTTCCCTCACCGGAATTTTGTCCTTCCTCTATTCTCTCATCCCGTCGACGGGAAGAGCGGAACGAAGAAGAAGCACAGAGAGCGCGACACTGAGATTAGATTCAACGTTCAGCCATGGATTTCTGGCTCAAAGCTCGAAGTTTCGCCGAGGAAGCCGCCAAGCGCTCGCAGGAGCTGACTCTGGAAGCTGCCAGGCGTTCCCAGGAGCTCACAATCGGATCCTCTAGTTTATCCGATATCGTTTCCGAGACTGCCAAACGCTCCAAGGAATTCGCCACCGAAGCCTCGAAGCGAGCTGATCAAATCAAAGCGGAAGCTGTTAAGCGAGCCGATCGAATCAAGTACATGGTCGAGGGGACTCCGTCGTCTGGCGGGAAGGCTCCCGATGAAGAGACGCGGGAGGAGGATTTGGAGAGGTTTGGGATTAACGAGGAGCTGAGGGACTTCGTCAAAGGGATCACTATGAGTACATTTCGGGATTTTCCACTTGAAGGTAATCCGTCCACTTTCTTGAATTATCTGCTCTCTTGGCTGCTTGATAGATTAAGAAACGTAGGACTGGGAATCAGTGGAGGGATTGATTGGAGGTAACGCGGGGGAACAATAAAGAAATGTAGACCACAATTATCAAGCATTTAAGTATTAGAAGTGCAGATTGTTAAGCTTAATGGAGTTGATGAATATCGAAGGTTAAATCTCGGTAGAGGGAACCGTTGCATTTGAAGCACTACCTTAATTGGCATGAAACATCTCAGTTTATTCATTTTCTGAAAGCAAAATCCTTAAGTTCTATGCATCCACGTACTTAAACCGAGTGTTCACAATATCAGAATCAAATGCCGCCTCAAAGTTCATCTGATGCCGTAAACGGGAGCAAACAATAGTGTTTTGGAAGTTTGAAGCGGTTATCTTAAACATCAGTTAGTGAATGAAAGAATTTAAAAGGAGAAAAACACACACACACACACACACAAACAAGTTTGTGTCACCTTCTTTGGTACTTTTAAAATATCGATCCTTGTCATATTCTGGAATATTTGCAAGGTAATAAGTTGAGTGCATTTAACAGGTTAAATTTGTAGCTCTGTAGTCAAAGTAGTCTTGGAATGCAATGATTTGAGGATAATGAGGGACTGACCATTCCATTTGAATTAAGAACATCGTCCATTAATTAAGTGCAGAGCCTTATTTAAGCCAATAATACTTTGAAGTGTTAAACAAACTAGATTCCTACTACTCACTTGCATGGTCATTCTAGGTTTGGTTTGGCTCTAGTTTGTAAGAAATTTGGTTAGAGGAACTATAAGTGGGGCAGGAATTGATACCAAATCCTCAGAATCTGGAAAGTTCAACCTCATATAAATCTCTTGTTTCTGAAATTATATGCACCAGGATAATATTTGTACTGTTTATTTTTTAAAGTGAAGCATTCTCTTGAGATGTTGTTATGACCTTTGGATTATCACTTCCAGATGTTAAACAGTTTCCCTCCTGCTTTCTATCTTTTTAACAGTGGTAAATATGTTGTGTTTACTTATTTCTCTCCCACCAAGGCCTTCTTATTTCTAAAACTGGTTCATTTATCTGTAGATGATTCACAAATGTCCAATGTCCCTACAGTCTCAAATGTTAGTCAGGATCTAACTGAGTGGCAGGCAAAGCATGCAAGTCTTGTTCTTTCAACTGTCAAGGTACTATTATTAATAAACCGGATATCAGCGAAGATGAATGTAGGTTTCTCTACTCTACCGAGTACCCACTGTGGAGGAACATTGATTTTTTGGTTCATTGTGATTTTGGCATTATACAATAAATAAAATCAAGAGATGTGCACGCATGCCATGTGGATGGACTTGAGGAAATGAATCTATATTTTCCTTACTTCCTTGGAAACATGCTTTGTTACCATATATATATATATATATATATATTTGTAACCGTCATTTTAATATCATTTGTGGCAGGAAATTTCTAAGTTACGTTATGAACTGTGTCCACGCATTATGAAAGAGAGAAAATTCTGGAGGATTTACTTTATGGTGGTGAACAGGCATATTGCACCGTAAGTTTAAGTTTTGTGTTCAAGCCTTCACTCTGGGTTTAAACTTTGAATTTTGGTTGCAAAATCATAACAGCTTCTAGATTTGTATTGCTTTTCAAATTTCAATTGACTCGAAGGCACAAGTACTTAAGTCATAACTAAGTATACAATGGTGGGGTGTAATTGGCAAAAAGGCTTTAGTATGTATTGAAGACCTTAAGAATGAAAATTATTGTATTGAAGACCTAAACTTTGAATTTTGATCGCAAATAGTTATTTTATTTTCTAGATTGGACATTGGAATGGGTGCTATTTCATCGGGTTGCTGTCATAAAGTTACTAGACTGAGCATGATATGGAAATGGGTAATCCTGAAGGGGAACTTTAGTATTGACAATTCTCTGCTTCTATGCTGTGCAGTAAAGAATGATGTTATGCTCAACCTCTCAAAAGGCCTAAAACTCTAAAAGACTAATGTATTGAAAAGAGCAAACAGAATACTTTAACAAACCTAAAATGCACTTGACTAATGATCTGTAACTAGTGGGCTAAAGAAGCATACTAAGGAAAATGGGCTTCCACTGAGATTTTATTTCTTACCAAACACAACGGAATGGTCATCAGAATAGCAGCTTCTGTCCTTTTACAAGCCTCAAATCTCAAACATTTCATTCTCTAGTGAATTTCACGTAGAATATTTTACAGATCCACTGCTGAAGCTACATGAGTACTCCCTCCCAAAAAAAAAAAAAAAGGCTACACGATTATTACTGTGAAATACTTCTTAGACAACTCATTTTTAAACTATTTGTGTAAACTTCTCGTGTTTTTTTTTTTTCCAAAACTTGTAAGGATCTTAGACACCATCCTAAGTTTTGCCCCATGTCTTTCCTTATTCCATAATGACCAAGTTAATGATAAAAGAACATGTAGTAGAAGAGTGCACTCTGCTTCTTACCAATTGGTCTGCCCCTCGTTTGTGTCATGTTCATGATCTTCAAGCCTTGATTTTTTTCAGAGACTTCATCAATGAACTGTAAAAATTTTCTTGGTCTATATGCTCCTACTCTTTCAGCTATGAGAAGCAGTACATGGAGGATGTCATGCTGAAATCGGCTAAACAAGCTGAAGATGGAAGGAATCAAAAGATGGAACCTGTTAAAGCTGAAACGACATTTACTTCTCCGGAAAAGAAAAATGCTCCAACCTCTTCAGATCAAGACTTGGATGTATTTCTCCTTGGGGACCTTGGAGATAGTGATGAAGGTCCAGGTACGGTGCCACAATTCATGATGTCTGTTGTGTATTACCATCTTTTGGAAAACAAAACATGCCTCTAGAAAATTTTTAAACAAAGATCTGTTTCTTTGATGTATAATTATAGTTATAGATTGTCTATAAAAGCTTGTTAATGATAGCACAGTAACACTTGAACTTTGATACATTGTCGTCAAGAGGCTGTATTGTCTGTTGACATGGATCCTTCTACGATGCAGAACAAAAGTTTGCTCACTTCTTTATACTAAAGATAGACACCATTGAAATGTGGTTCGTTTGCTTGAAAACAAGTAATTTGATGGAGTGACTATCATTTGTCACTTCCATGGCTTCGAGCGTTATTTTCCCCAATTATTTGCAATTGACATAGCATATGCACTGTCCATTATATAATTGTTTATTAATTACTACTGTTGCTCTCTTTTTGTCATTTGAGGTTGGTGCCACTGATCTTCTTCATGGTTTTTCAGATGATGGAGATGATGACTTTGATGATGATTTTGACAAAATGGTTGACAGTTCGGTAAGTAGAATTTATCATTTGCTTTCCTTCCCTGTTTTCAGGTTAGAATAATCTGTTGTGCCCGGCACCCCAAGACTTTCATCGAAGACTCTTGTGAATTTTTGTGTTACTATGCTCCACTGTGCTGAGTTATTGTGGTCATTAATTGGATTTAGGAACTCCTACCAGAGATTTTGGTCATATATTTGTGCGAGTTTTGAGAATATATATATATATATTATATATTTTTAGGTTATTGTGCTCTTATTGTCACTGTTCATCACTAGAGTTTTCTTTTCAATTGCTCTTAAGAACACTTAAAGTTTCTTTTTAAGGCCTATTATAGAAACAACTCAACAAATTTCAAACAAAATCCATTATCTGAAACAGTTATTTGAAACATAATTTTATTTTAAAAAATCATTAACAATTTTTTTTTTTTTTAAATCGTTCCCATTCATTACCTAGATGCTTAGCTGGGGAGCACTGTAATATGCTAGTGCTGGTAATTAGAATCTGAAAACGTTCCTTATTGTTATCAACTTATCATGTACCTATTATTTGGTATTGAATTCAAACCCTTAGGTTGAAGAGAGAGATAAATTGTAGAAGACGGTATAATTGTCTTGTCTTCAATCTTCATTCCTTGCTTTTACCCTTTTGAAGTCCTCTTCTATGTTCCTGGTTGTGGAGGTCGGCTGATGTCAAATAAAACCGAGTCCTATCACTCCACTGGATGCCAAACAAGCGTTCCGTATTAGAAAAAAAGTTTTATTCTTTAATAATTAACGACACCAAGATTTGGGGTGGGCACGGGTGCCCCTAGGTATAGGGGAGCAAAGCTCCCACTCCCTGATCTAAAAAAAAATTAATAACACCCAGACGAAAAAATCTTCCTGTCGCCCCATCCATGACAATTTTTTAACACCATATCCAAATTGAATTCTTAGTTGCGTAGCTCTAGATCTCAGTGCCAATCATGTAAATTCACTTTCATGCGCTACTGTATGTTGCTGGTGGAATTTAAAATCTGATGATTATCTTATGCTCTTCTTTTTATTATGTACCTATTAATTGGTATTCAAATTTGTCTTGAACCTTCAGGATGACGAGAAAGACAAATTGTAGGAGACAGCAGGGGGAGGTTTCACGTTCACTGCTTCTCATCCATTTGAAGTCCTCCTTTTCGCTCTTGGCGGCGGCGTTGGTTGGCTAAATGATGATCAAATAAATCCCAGGTCGTATCACTCCACTAGAGCACGCCCCCTCCAAGGAAAAAGAGTATCTTATTTTCATTCTTTTATTCTCTTCTCGCACTTGCCGCTGAGGGAGGTTCTATGTACAAAAATCTTGTATACTTTCAAGTCTCTACATCTTGGTTTGAATGTATTACATTTTGTACAACACCAAGTACTTTAACTATTATCATTTTTGTCCTTCATATCCCATTTGATATATGATTATTATTTTTAGATTGTTAATTAACTTTCTTATCAAAAAAAGATTGTTAATTAACTTAGTCTCAAAAGTTTAAACTGAGCTTATAGGTTTAGACAAATTTGATGCGTTTTCTAATTATTATTTTTTTTATTGGTATATTGTATTAACTTTCTCTCGTGTATGTATGCGTTTGATGGATATTAGCACAAGGTTAGATGTGCTTGTTAACTCAGGATGAGAAGAGAAGTATATGGTAAGGATTTGAAGTTGATGTTCTATGCATCAATACCATGATTAATTATCATTAGACCTAGAAATTCAAGCTCTTAGGTGAAATAAATATATTGTTGTATTTTTTGGGCAAATACTTTTTTGGTCCTAAGTTTGAGTTCGGTGTCTATTTGGTTCTTGAAGTTTCAAAAGGTACACTTTTAGTCCTAAGGTTTGAAAAATGGTTCTAAATTGTCATTTGATCGTTAGTAACTATTGTCCTTGCAGTTATTTGACCGTCGGTAATTAATAGTTAAATGACTTTAGAGACTATCTATGACTATTTTCTAAATGTTAGATACTAAAGGTACATCTTTTGAAACTTCAAGAACCAAATTGATACTAAATTGAAACTTAAAGGACCAAAAGTATATCTTACCCTTATTTTGTATACACAAATGCAAATACAAATATATGTGTACTTGTATGTCTCATTTTGAATCACCTAATTTTTCTTTTCCCAGTATTCTCATGGATAGGTTCTTAAAGTTTGGTTGCTCCATCAGGTGAGAATGCACAATTACTTGGAGATGGTAACTCTGACAAAGTTGGAATCCAAATTTCAAGGTAAGCAACCATCTCCTCTCCTTTTTGGTTCTGCTCTATTACATTACTCATTCCCATTCAAGTGCACTTTGGGGTAATAATGATTATATTTGGCTAATGGAGTCACTCATTGGATTTCAAGATTCTAATGCAAGTGATCCATTAAACAGGCTGAACTATCAGCATGCCATAGGTAATGAACATGCATTGAGACTATGGGAAACCGCTAGCATCACTCACTTTTTAGACCTAGCATTACTTCTTTTTTAGACCATTTTTTTAAAGTGTAAAATTAGGAAATTCAATAGTGACTGTGACATGATTTAATATGAAAAACTTCATACCTATTACCTATTAAGGTTTTTTTGTTAATTAAATATTGTAGAGTTAGATAGTTGTCTCATGAGATTAGTAGAGAGATACATAAGCATACCTAATCATTTAGAGATATAGAAAAAAATATACATGTATAGTGACATGAAACGCTTTTATATAGATATATAGTTGTGAATTATTTCTCTCCGAGTCCGAGTCGGGGTAGGTGGATGGTGAGGCTTGGGCTTCTAGAGCCAAAATATTTTTGGGGCAACAAATAATCTCATCCAATCATTTTATCCTCCATGAGTCCCCAATTCCTATGCCCATGGCATTGGACATGGACCATCCAACCACTGAAAATTTTGTATTCACCTACCCTAAGGCCAAACACAATGTATTCAATTTGTGACAACTTATCCACCTAGTTCTTCCCTGTTTGCTTCATTATCTATTTTAATAATTGTCTATTAGGGTACCGAATCCCTTTTGGGACACTCTTAATTTTATTCACTTTTTTAGGACATAAGAAATCTCTGGCAAATTTTGTACTGACTAACGGATTGATCAAAACTTTATTTGGACCATGCTTCAGTACCATCTAAAGTTAGGATATTTTTCTTAATATATAGTTTTACCCTTTCTTTCTTTCTTTTTTTTTTTTTTAAAGACGATTTCAATTATTTTGATTGATTGAATGTTAAGATCAAAAACGTCCTCTAAAGAGAAATTTTCTTTTTCCAATTATTAATTCTTTGGTGTATTTCAAAACAACCTATAAATTTGGAACAAGTTTTTCAACTACAATTTCGAGACCCCCTTTTATATCTCCTATTTGTCTTCATGTTTATGAGTTCCCCATTAAATAGTGGTTGAAGATGTGACTTGTTTGCAACACGACTCTTATTGTTTTTTTTTTAAGGGTTCTTTTCCTTTAATCTTTAAAGTTTTTAAGGAAAAATAGTTGCCCATCTTTTAACTTTCTAAAAATAAACTTAATTTGGTTAAATTATAATTTTTCTTGATTAACTGTATGTCTATTTAATTTTTAAATCCTGAAAAGTTTTAATTATATCATTAAACTTTAAATTATAATTTTATTTAGTTTCTATCGTTAATAGATGGTTGATATAATAATTTACTAGAAAATTTTTAATTGACTTGATGAGACGTGATTGAATAGATAAACATATAACAAAAATAATTCGACAACCGAGGACCAACATTTAAGCTTATAAAAGTTATTCATATTTAATGATCCAAGAAGCTCCTTTAGAATATTTCAAAAAAATAAATATTTTCGTCAATTCATCCAAACTTTTCTTTACAACATTGATGGATTAAGATGGCCATATTTTTTTATATAATAAATTTAGGTTTTTTTTTTTTAAATTCTCCCCAAAAAAAATTGAACAATATTTTATTTAAGGCAAGCCACCATGGTGGAGTTGTTAGTCAACCCTTAGCCTGAAACTTCAAGGTTGGTTATTATTGAAGATGTCAACCCCTCTTGGTTTATTATTTTATGTAATGGGTTGCTAATTATTCACATTATGCCACTAACACCACTAATTATTTTTTCCAACTTTATATTATATGAATTACGTCATACTTTAAATAAACTTCCTACCTAAGTTTATTAATGGAATAATTATCATAATGTTTAAAGACTGCCTGGCATATGCCCAAATTTTTTTTCTTCTTTTTTTGGATATTTTATTAGTTGTATACAAAATAAATAAGGCGTGGAGGGAGTAAAATAAGTTCAAACAAAAGGGTCTATTAAATATTTTCTCTTTCAAATTTATTTTTAAAATATGGTCAAATGCTCAATATTGGTGAATTTAAAAAGAAAAACTCCCTTTTTCGGAAAAAAATTAAAATAAAAAAGTCATATGCGGCAACTTATTAAAAGAAAACGATAAACAATATTTTTTAAACCACAGTAATTCAATTACGAAAACAATCCATTTTGATATCTAACTTAACTTAAAAAATAATGTAGCTTGAATGAATAACTTTAAATAGAATATTCAATATTCCTTTTTTTTAATAACAAATAAAATATTCAATATTCAAAACATGAGTAAATTCTTATCTTTTTAATAATTAATCAAACATACCATATATTGATGGCCCATTGAATTAAAGTATAGATTTAATTATTTCTATAAATATAAAAAACTAAAAACTTCATCGTTTCATCGAGAAAATGCAATTGAAATTGGCGTTTAAATTTTAATTTCATTTCCATGAGATAATGCCTGTTGGGCAATTTTCCATCTTCCAAGTCTTCTTCACGAGTCTCCTTTGTGTGGGAGTTCATTTTTCAAAAAGCAATAATTAATTAATAAAATATATTATAAGAGTGAAGATAATATCCATTAAAATCAAAGTCTTCGCCGATATTATATTCCATTTGAAATTATCAAAGTCTGAAATTGAATTCTTATGGGTTCTTAATTAATTATGTTAAAAAATCAATTTTAATTCATTTCACAAGTGAATGCAATACCACGAGTTAAATTAGATTTACATCCGCTTAGCTCAACGTAATTGACATATGCCTCCAACTGTGAGTTCGAATTCCTTTCCCAACATGTTATATTAAAAACAAAAAATTGATTTACATCCAATATATATATCTCCAAGTGGGATTTGGAAGCTAATTACATATTTTAGTTTGAAATTTGGATCAAACCTTGATATCGTATGTATCTGTATAATCTAAATAAATAAAAATTTTACTTTTTCGATTATTTCTCATCAACTATATAAAAAAATACTGAAAATTATCCTAAAATATAACATAGGCTTGCACCTTAAATTTAAATCACGAAAATATGGACAAAAAATAAATTCACTTAAATTTTTTCCAACATAAATATTTTGGGAGGATTTTGAAATTTTGAAACAATAAATTTTTAAATATTATGTTTATCCTTTGAATTTCTTATTGAAGACTTAAAATTGACGTTATTATTATTTATTTTTTCAAAACTGTTTAATAGAAACTCGATATAACTATTTCATCTATTCATTTGATGGGTAGATATCTATGTAGATAAGTTTTTGGAGAACCATATGTAATAAATTAGTGTCAGTTTCAGGGGAGACTACGTGTTATTAGAGTATTAATGTGAAATTAATATTGAGAGCTACAAATAATAATTATGATTTTTTTTATAGAGTACAAATAATTAATTACATAAAGTTAAGAGACTGATAAAATATCTTAAAAATTAGAGACTAAAATAATATCCAGAATAAATAAAAAAAAAAAATCAATGGCAAAAAATGGTATGTGTACATCTCAAATGAAAGGACAGATCTCCATCATAAACAAATTTTTTTTATAGAAAATTTCAGAAATATTTCAGTTTCTAAAAGTTGTAATTGGCCCTCCTCGAATACTTTCCCCTTACATCGGGCAAACTTTAACCCGTGGATAAATTCTCACCAAAAGAACCAAAAAAAAAACAAAAACAAAAAAGGAAAATAGAAAAAGAAAGAAAAATCACACGCGCCACGCGCGACAAGTTAGCGCGTGGCATACCCTCTCCCGTCAAAGGCGCTGAGCCAGTCCTTAAACCACAACGTGCCCTGGGGCCCACTGCAGTTCAGACTTCACAGTTGAGACACCCATTTTTCCCCTTCGATTATTGGAAAAATCTCTAATATTGAAAACTTTTCAATACCATTTTGGTTAAATTATTAATCACTAAATTTATTTAGACTGGGGTGGGGTTCGAACTTATATCTCTGGATCAAAGATAGGTGTCTTAACTATTTGAGTTATGTTCGATTTGACATGAATATTTAATTTAATAAATTTTTTGAATTTTCAATTTTGCATATATTTAATATCAATTTATTAAATATATATATATATATATATATATATATATATATATATATATATTAATTCAAGAACTTATTAACTATAAAATTCAATCATATGTTTAATAGGTTCATAAATTTTTTAAAATGTCAAATAGGTAGATATTTATAAAGTTTAAAGATTTATTAAATACATAATTAAAAGTTTAAGGACATATTAATTACTTTTTAAAGTTCATACTGATTTGTAGATTTTAAAAAAAAAATCAAACTTGGTGCTATGTTTACAGATCAAGAGACCTGGAGCTGCTACCTCATAAGTCATCTGGGAAATCACATATTTTTCAAACATTATATTTAGAAATAGTTTAATGGAAGAAATATTTTTTAAATAAATTTAGTAATAAATATTAAAAAAAAGTCCTAATTTTCTCCCTATAACTCATCTTACATGGGTTAGATGGTTCACGCGAACCGAGCAGCCGTGTTGCCCAATCGCTTTCCGTGGTCGGCGCGTGAGGTGGGAGGCCAGAATGTCCGTGTAGTACATCTACTTCAAGTGAACTGGGTCCACGTGGCTGTGTGGGGCCAGGTACAACTGCCGTGATTCTGACACCTGGCCATAAACTTCCATCACACGGCTTACAAGCTATTCAAATGAAAAAGTGACCGTTCATGCACTGTCATCCTCCCGTCCCGCCCCCGTCAAGACGTCGCAACCGACACTTTAACGGAGGTTAACGGCGAAAGTGCCTTCAAAAGAAAGCCAGCTGTCACTCCACGCAATCAACATAATTTGTCGCCAAAATATCGTAGGTCATTTATTATTATTTTTATATAATTCGTGATTTGTTTTTCTGCAGAAAATTACAGTTCATAATTCGGAAAATTCGACATGATTCATTCCTGGTTGGATAATTATTATTTATATACTCTTCCTATTTCTTTCTTATGAAGAAATTTCTTTTTACCTTTTAGAATATCTAAAAAGTTTTTTTTTTAAAAAATAGAAGTGTGACATTTTTCATTTTTTCTTTTCAAATTCATAATTATCTAAACACAACCAAACCAATGGGTTAGAAGTTATCATTAACTAAATTTTAGTAATATTAATTCTAAATGAATTAAAAGAAAAAATTCATTTCTAATCCGTTAGTTTTAAATGTTAAAATATTATTGTTTTGTAAATAAAATGTACGTCTAATATCAAACTATCCATGAATAATTTATTAAACAATAAATATGTGATTAAAATTTTGATTACTACGAGAAGGTGAATATTGAATGTTGTAAGTATAAAAATATATAAAAGTATTTAATAAAATTCAATTCGAAGGAAAGTAGTTGTTTTTTTAATATATATGATGGGATGAACCAAATTGATTGTATTCCCAAATCTTAGATCAAGGGGAAAAAAATAACAATTAAAGGAATTTCCAAATGAGAAAAAAAAAGTTATATACAGAGTTTCTACTGAATTATCGGCGGAAAATTAGTAAAATATCGCGATACATTGTCGGCGAATCGACAGCAGATTAAATGCACGCAAATCTAACTCCGGTAAGCACCACCCCACATAGCATACGGACCTCGATAACCGGCCGCCACGTGGATATCAGACGGCATGATTTTGGACACGTCATTACAATTTTTGATTATGTGGGCCCAATTTTCTCGATGCATAGCTGGCCAGCATTTATTGGTCTGTTCTATTAACCACGGCTGATCCCAACCCCATCCACCGTCACCCGCGGTTAATTTCTTGCGGTGTACGGTCTCTCTCTCTCTCTCTCTTTTCTCTCTCTCCTCTCTCTCTCTCTCTCTCTCTCTCTGTGTATTTTGGAGTGCGAATACAGTCGGCCACGACCCTGTTGCTTATCAAACTCATTATCTCTCTCTCTCTTTATATATCTGTTAATTTTTTGCGGTTGCGCTGTCGTACCTTGCCGGCCAGGAGTGGAGGCGGCGACATTTTGCCGGCACTAGTTCTACGGAGAAATCGAACCCCATTTGTCAAAGCTTTGAATTGGCTCCACAATTGTGGCGATCTCATTGAGGGGGGTGGTTTAATTGAATCCGGGGGGTTGCAATTCGGCGGAGTCTTTGGGGAGTGGAACTTGAAGCGGGTTTTATGGTAATGTCTGGAGAGTTTTGGAGTTTGGGGATTTTCTCTTTTTTCCAATTGGGGTGGTTTTTTGCTAGATGCATTTAGATTGAGGCGCCGGGATTGAATCAGGGGCTTAATTTAGACGTTTCTTTGTCAATTTTTTTTTCCTGATCCGGCATTGATCGAATTCAGGAAGAATTGAAACGAACTGCTTGCTGGTGGATCTGGGATTAGGAGGGGGGAAGATTGTGGTTCTCTTTTTTGTGTAAGATGCAGTGGGGGAGATCGAGATGTGCAGGATAGAGGGGAATAAGTGGACATTGAAGGGGTCGATGGTGATGGGATTGAAGGCATTGGGAGAGGGCAAAGTTGAGAAGCTGAAGAGTTCAATGGTGTCGCCGAGGTCGAAGATGAAGCTATGGATGATCCGTGCAATGACGTCGGTTTTGCTCTGGACTTGCATCGTGCAGTTGACGGCCTTGGGGGAGACGTGGGGGCCGAGGGTTTTGAAGGGTTGGCCATCTTGTTTCTCTCAGGAATCTGCTTCAGTTGATGCGTTCGGAATCCCCAATAAGCCAGTTCCAGTTCCTCCCAAAATTGTGCTTCCTCCTAAGAGTAAGTTCTTCCGTGGTGGATTGATGATCGAGTTTGCTTACTAGTGGTGCTAAGTTTTTTTAGGGCATTTTGTTGTTGTAATTGGTCTTTAAATGTTCAAGAGAATTCAATCCTCGAAAAGTTATTTCTGTTGACTTTGGTCTTTCTAACTACAAATAGAATGAAAAAGAACTTAGAAACTGGTTCAGACCTTCATTTTCCCTTCTCTTCATTCATTTTTTATCTATCTGGATGCTAAAGTTTTTGTAGTGTATGCCATATTTTGTTGTCTTCTTTCTGTGTTTTTGTTTTTCGTTTACTATTGTTGGGCACTATTGTATCGTCTTCTCTAACAGTTTTGTGGCTTCATATGATGTTTTCCGATTCCGATTTTGTAGGGGTCTATAAGAACAATGGTTATCTAATGGTCTCGTGCAATGGAGGACTCAATCAAATGAGAGCTGCGGTGAGTGGTTCGTGAAGTCGTCTTGAGGGGGCATTGGGGGCTAACTGTTTTCTTTCCTAAGTTTATGCTATATGATTATATCATTTGCTGAGTTTTCCTCCCTGTTATGCTTCACAGATTTGTGATATGGTTACAATTGCAAGATATTTGAATGTGACACTTATTGTACCCGAATTAGATAAAACCTCCTTTTGGGCTGACCCCAGGTTTGTTAATCCATCTTCTCTATGCTAAGTTTCCATTTATAGTTCAACAGGACCACCAATTTTGATTTCTAATCCTCTTGAGCTTGACCGATGAATATATTCTGCATCCAATGACCCTTTTTTCTCAATGACGTTGCAGTGAATTTCAGGACATATTTGATGTGGAACATTTCATTACATCATTGAGAGACGAAGTGCGCATATTGAAGGAGTTGCCACCTAGGCTCAAGAAGAGAGTGGAACAGGGAAGGATTTATTCCATGCCACCAATTAGTTGGTCTGATATATCTTACTACCATAATCAGGTCAGTCTTCCCCCCAACCCGCTCCTGGTATTTGATATACCTTAAGCTTTAAATTCTAATAGGTTCATTTCAAATAATCTGTGTAGCTCTTTGCATTCTCATCGAATGTGGTATTTTTACTGTTTGGAATTTAATTTTGAAGTAGTGAATATTTACCATTGGGGTTGCGCCCTTGCTATAGGTCCTTCCTCTGATTCAAAAATATAAAGTTGTGCATCTAAATAGAACTGATGCTCGACTTGCCAACAATGGTCAACCTATGGAGATTCAAAAACTGCGCTGCCGGGTAAACTTCAGTGCTCTGAGGTTCACTTCCCAAATTGAGGAGTTGGGAAGAAAAGTTATAAAGCTCCTAAGCCAGAATGGTCCTTTTCTAGTTCTTCATCTCAGATATGAAATGGACATGTTGGCATTTTCTGGCTGTACTCAAGGCTGCAATGAAGAAGAGGTTGAAGAATTGACAAGAATGAGGTTAGTCTTCAGTCTTCTATTGAATCAATGGCGACCAATTTATATTAATTATAAGTGAGTTTAATCTCACTCTTGTGATCTTGTTTCTTCTGTTGGTAGATATGCTTATCCATGGTGGAAAGAAAAAATAATAAATTCTGAGTTGAAAAGGAAAGATGGTTTGTGTCCATTAACGCCCGAGGAAACTGCACTTACACTGAGGGCACTGGATATTGATCCCAATATCCAGATTTATATTGCTGCTGGCGAAATATATGGTGGCGAAAGGAGAATGGCTGCTCTTTCAAAAGCTTTTCCGAAAGTGGTTAGTAGATGTCGATACAAATCTCCTGAATTCTGGTATGTGATTGTCATGTCTTAAGACATTTTGATTTGTTGAAACAGGTAAGAAAGGAGACTTTGTTGGAACCTTCAGAACTTAGGTTCTTCCAGAATCATTCATCTCAGATGGCAGCACTAGATTATCTTGTTTCTCTGGAGAGTGATATATTCGTTCCTACGTATGACGGAAACATGGCTAAAGTCGTTGAAGGTCATCGCAGGTACAGTTTGTAAACCAATTTAACCTGCTGCATACTTGATCATATCTTGCTCGAATTTTCAAGCTCAGTTATATTTGTTCATGTGACTGCTTTTGAAGGGTGCTCTAAATTAACTATCTGGTTATTTTTCGTCTTCTGTAGATATCTCGGGTATAAGAAGACAATCTTATTGGACAGAAGGCTACTTGTAGATCTGATAGATCAATACAACAGAGAATTGCTTAGCTGGGATGAATTCTCATCTGCAGTCAAAGAAGCTCATGCCGCTCGTTGGGGGAACCCTACCAAGAGATTGGTCATTCCAGACAGGCCTAAAGAAGAAGATTATTTCTATTCTAACCCTGAAGAGTGTCTGCAATTGTCAGAGGAAGGATTGAGTAGTACATGATTTACACAAATATGTGGAGTTGTGATTACATTTCCACCATAGTTCTCCTCTCAGCTCTAGACATTTTAACCAAAAGAGATATTTAAATAGGGTTCCCCACATGCATTCTGGAAGTGTCGGATTACTACAAGAGGTCAACTTCGAAAAAATCCGAGAGAATCTGTGGAGTCAGCTGGAGAACATGTTTAATTTTATGCCATATGCAATTCCTGTATAGAAGAAGGAGCAAGCCTGCCATTTGGAGAAGAAGAGAGCAGGTGAAGTTAGATTGTACACAGAAGAAGAAGAAGAAGGCGCTAATACAAACCGCGGTTCGGTGCAACCACTCCATTCCATGGAGGGAGAGTCAATCCCAAATCTTTCACTCTTTTTTTTCTCTTTTTTCCAATTTTTTTGTTTCTTTTTTGGATCGACCATCGATCATGTGATTTCGATATGTTATGTCATCATATACCACAAATTACAGTATATTTTCACAGTTACTTTCTTCCCCTCCTGTTGATGGCTTCAGTCTGTTAATGGAAAGGGGCAAAGAGTAAGACATATGCACCTATTTTTCCCGATTCATTTCTCTCAACTGTTTCTTTATGAGTGACAGAATGTTTTTGACAAAGAGGAGGCATTCAGCTGACCAAGGCCCAAATTTCTTCAATGTTGAAGGTAAATCTTATTAGCATATGACTTCTGCTACTGAATTTGGATTAAAATATTTTTTGTTTTTATTTTGAATTGATTACCATGGAAGATGGTTGGTTGGCTGGCTGCTATTGAACAGAATAAATAATGGGCTGTGTCTTGGTATCATGTAGAGCACCAGGGAGATTTCTTTATATAAATCAAAGTGCTTTTGCTGGAAGTGGTGTTGCATTTTTGTTGATGAAAAATGAATTGTAAATGCTAGGACGGGGTTGGTGGGCCCTTTTTTTCCTTTTCTTTTTTTCTCTTTTGGTATTGGTAGTTTTTTGAGGATGCTTTTATTGTCAGAAAGTGACAGGAGATTGGTGGGTTGTGGAGAGGAGGTTTTATTGGTTAAAAATGGATGCTTTTTGATTGGTTGAGTTGGGGTTGGTTCATGCCCAATTAATTAGTCTCCATCTTTAAAGAATAGACTTGGAATTTATGGGAGTGGAAATCTTTATTTAAAGCATAAAAAAAAAAAAAAAAAACCTATAGATTCTTTGTTGAGCTTCTTGGGTTGGGTTGGTAGAAATAGAAGTAAAACCATATTAGAGTCATCAACAAGAAAGGTGATGTCATGATTAAATCAAACACTTATTTAGAATATATTCTTTTTCTTAATTTTTGTACAATTTTGTCACTTTTACGTTTCTGTCCAGTTGTTGACCAATGCCATTTTCATTACTTTTAAATTTAAATATAAAGAATATTTTTTAAAAACATAAGGATGAATTTGACACAAATGATATAACTCCACTTTTTTTCTCTTTACAAAATTTAATTGGTATATAAGAATTTGAATCTTGAATAGAAAAAAAAAATATTAAATTAACTTAATTTTACCGGTTTGAACCATCCAATGTTTCCTTGCATTATGCATATGCCACAACGAAGATCAATACAGAAATCAAATTAAATGCACTCCCAACGTAAAGAGATAAGTATAATGTCTGAAAATTAATTGGCATTATCTATTTTTTGAGTTCAACCGATATGAAAGTGGGAAGACATAATTTTTAATTTTGAGGAAGTTAGCCATAAACCACCCATGTTTGTAAATAAATAAATAAAAGAAAAAGATCTTCAGGAAGTTAATAAATGATATACAAGAAAAGTTAGTTTCAGCCACTTAACAAAAAGAGACGTCATGTATAAATACATAATCTGACTTTAAAGTACCAACGTAAGCCTAGTTTAATTGATAAAAATATTATTAATAACCTCCCGTTCGAGTCCCAACCCTTGTATAATCGACTTTAAATAGTATAAATCTCAAATCCGAGCCTAGTTGCCAGAAGAATCCCAACCATTGTATAATCGACTTTAAACAGTATAAATCTCAAAACCGAGCCTTGGGGTTATAAACAAGTTGCCAGAAGAATGAGAGAAATAGGCATTTACAAATGAAATGAAGGGAAAGAGAGATGTATGTGCAGGATGGAGAGCTTTAGATTAAAAGAGAGATTATAATTTACATAACTGGATGAGTTTAGAAAAGAAAGCAGCTTCTCAATGTTATGATGGAAGCCTATGTTATAGCAATAGAAAGAAGAATTTAGGTTAATGTTACATACCATTGTGTAGGGCAGGGTATCCCCAACAAAATGAATTGAACTAGGACATCAATTTTGGATAATCGTGTAGTTTTGAAACCAGTGGAAGACACATGGGAGCCCCCAAAAAGGAGGAGCCCCAAAAAATGAATAAAATTATGAACGATCACGAAAAGACTGGAATTCACACACTAGCTTTTGACAGTCTTGAGCTTCTTTCTGGCTCTCTCAGAATCTTCTGTACCCGAAACTCTCGAGTGTATCGTCCCCATATCGTTAATGGGAATATCAACATCCTAGGAATGACGAAAGCAATTTAGCAGAGTCCTATTATAACACAACTATTTGTTCTAATTGCAAGTGATCATACAGTAAACTGGAAACAGCAGTAATACCTTAACAATTGATGTTGGAGCTATGACTGTCCTGGTTGCTCGTTTACCAAGTTCTATTTGGACAGAAATTCTGGCCTGCGATAGATCCACTCCAGAACTCTGCAGTGCGTGGGTGAGAGTATTTAACAACCTGCTACCATGACATGAAATTTTAGGACTTATGATTCAATATTGTGTAAGAACATTAAAAACGAAGTAGATCGGAGAGAACGCGGACATAAAAAATCAAAAGATCAAAAGATCAAGATGATAGAAATTACAAAAGCTCACCCTTGAGAATATACGCTTGAGATGTTAATGGTACCCCCTTCGATGGTCAAATCCTGTTCTTTCTGCATTTCACTTGCTACAGCAACATCACTGTTGAAACATCTAGCCTGACATGACAAGATTTGGGGCCGTGATGAGGGGTGCTCGGGGTCGGATGACAATTGATTTGGGGGTTGAGGCACTACATTTCCATCTCTTGTAGGTGCATAAAGTTTTGGTGGCATGGACATGGGAGATGGTACTGCATTATATGTTCTTCCAGAATGGTGATCTACTGCTTTCAAGGTAGTAGCAGAACTTGTGTCAGAATCCACTGCATTATGTGAACTCCCAGGAACAATTGGAGATACAGGGGCATTTTTCTCAACTAATTTTGCTGCAAAAACTAGAGCAGGACCAGACCCACTATTTATCCCTCGCGATTGATCGTTGTAACCATCTGCGCTCCGTTGATTGTTTCTCTGTGCAACCAAAGGTGATATTTAGTAATAAATTTAGTTTTTTTGCGGATGATATATTACTATATTGTTTAGGGCCTTAATTACAAACCACATACATATTCCTTTATTGACAAATTGCATATATAAAACACGCTGATCCAAAATGCCATAAACTAGTGCACTTCCAAATTATAAAATACAAAGCTAGAAGCATGTGATTACCAACGGCATCAATTTAGCCATTTCATGATTCCATTCTTGGTATGAACCTTCATACTTCTGTACCTTTTCCTGTAAGAATTGAATGTACTCGACAACCTGGAAAAAAAGGCAAAGCACGTTAAAAGATAATAAAATATAACGTGAAAAAGTAAAGGGAATTAATAAGAAATATACCTCTAATAAGAATGATGCCTTGTCCCTCTTTTGGTCACTATGAGGAATGAGGCCTCTCAGCATCTGAAATCTGTATGATAGGCAGTAAAGAATAAAGATGTTATACAAGTAGTTGGCCAGAACCTCCAACAAAAAATGCTGCTACTTTTTGATATAGGAAACAGAATAATTTATAGATGAATTAAACATACAAGGAAAGGCAAGAGGAGTTAGATAAAGGCTCTCAACTTGTACCTATCAGCACTTGCCGAGGTATATTTATTACAAAAATAATTGTGGAGAACATTTCCAAGAGGAAAGCGGAAAAAACACAACCCCAAGAATGTTAATTTCTCGTTCCCAATAATGATCCATCAATAACAGGTATCCGACGAGAGCTCAAAAAAATTCAGCTAAGCAGGACACGTGAAATCAAACTACGTTGCCCCTTATATCAATCTATGATTTGGGCCACGAAAAATGAAACTAAAATTGTTGGTATATATTGTAATTCTATTACAAAAGGCTAGTGATAGGTAGTAAATGTAAGAAACCATCTAGATTCGATCATTTCCCAAGAATAAAAATACTCCTAAAAAGAACGTTACTTCAATGTTAACAGCAGATTCTGCAAACCACCTTCATAAAATCGAGAATATAAGGAAAAAGATAATCAATAAAGAAGTTTCGTTTTTCAGCAATATTGCACTGACCGATTGTCACAATAACGAGTTCAAAGTTGAATAGGAGAAGCACTTGCCTATCGTTTATCTTGCTTCTTCTTCGTTGTTCTGTCGCAGAGTGCTTTGATCTAGGGGTGTTCGCCTTTGGATCAGAGCTCTGCCCATCAACTTTAATCCTCAATTCTCCTGCGGAAATAGTTCGAAATGTTTAGTTACAAAGATACAAATTTAATACAGTAATATGAGAATATCGAAGAATTAGCTTTCTTCTGTTTTCTCGTATCAGCAGACCTTTATTGGCGGTGGAGGTCTCTTTCTTAACGACAAAGTCGCCATCATCGTCCAGTTCCTCATCCTGAGAGGTGCTCTTGGCCGACTTTAGCATCTCCATGAAGCTCTGGTTCTTCTTTCCTGTCGGCCTATTAAGATTCTCTTGGAATCAATTCCACTGAATCTCAGTGTGAAACTGAAAAGGAAAGAGAGAGAGAAAGGGAGACTCACTGAGAGGATGAGTGACAGCTGAAAGTGTTGTGATGGTTGTTCGAAGATGATTGCGAGGGCCGCTCCATGGACGCCGTCCATTGGCTCGTGCTCGCCCGAGGTTCTGTCCGCCGGCGAAAGTTAAAAGACGGGGAAAAAGGAGTGAAAAAAACGAACGAACTAGAATATACGTTCTTCTCGCTGACCGGAAAACAGATCATATACGGGCTGAAACACCCTAGCAAAGCCCGTAAGGTGGGCCCGGATCTTTAACGAGCTCACCATAATTTTCATACATTATTTATTTATTTTCCCTTTTTAAAAGGAATTATGAATTCTCCTGTCACCGTATAATTAGGGATGATATTATATATACTACATAATTTCATAGATAATTTCGAAAAAATTATTGTGAAAATTACAAATAAATGTATACTTTACTTTATAAGTGGGCATTTATAAAGTAAAAGATGAGCTGGCCTTTTTTTTTGTAAATTAAAGTTTATTAATCACGTAATTTTTTCTATCTCAAATAAGAAAATATAAATAGTAAATTCACAGGTTTTATAATTATAAACTGTCAATGTCAATAGTGATGAAAATAATGTTTCGATATCATACTTATATTTTAGATCTTAGACTACTTTGGTTTTTATAGTACTAAAATATGAATGAAAAATAATAAACATAGTGTAGCAAATTATTCGTAGTTGAATCCGAAAAGGTAATAATAGATCGAAATACATCTAAGTGTTATTAAGTACATTCCAAAATGAGAATAATATTTTGCTTTGATATTTTTCAGCCAAAATTATGTCATAAATTTAATTTTTTAACCAATATATCATATCAAAATTTGAAAAAAAAAATATAGAGGCTTTTATTATTCTAAACGTGAAGTAATTATAGAATAATGCTTAGTTTTGCATGCATGCAAATGAGAAGGTTAATAATTTCATACCATTGGCCACAAGATTCTCCTTCCCTGTCTTTCCCTTTTTGGCAGCACATTCTTCCCACAGCGTGAATCCACATCCGGCCGCTGCGAAAGAACTGCCGTTCGAGTTCTCGTCGTTCCTCTCCGTGCTACTACTCGATCGAGCACCAGTAAAAACCGAGCCTTCCGGTTTCGGCAGAACCCTCTGATGATCGAAATACGATACGTGGCTTATACTGTAAGTCCCGATCCCACCGGGGAGGAGATGCTCAACGGAGGAAGGTGGTGGCGCCGGTGGCGGCGGCCTCTCCACATCCGTCTCTTCCTTCGTACTACCCTTCCTTATCCGCTCTTGTGGTTGCAGGAAATTGTGTGTTTTAAGATACCCACCTGTTAAATTCACACACCCGGAATAAATCAAATTATCAAACTAAAACCGAAACCTACCCAAAAATTCTTCAGCCCTGATAACTTCCCAATACAATGTTTAAAAAAGAATTTCATACACCTAATAATAATAATCCTCATTTGAGTTTGTTGCGCTCTCTCCTATTTGTGATTTGGTGGGCCAGATGAATATTGAATGGGTTTCTGCTACTCAATCAATAGAAAATTTTGTTCAAAACATTACTCAACTAGAGTGCCCATAATAACTATTTGATGCAGGCCTAATAAAATTTCGCAATGCAATTCTTAAATTTTTCTTTCATAAGGTAAGTTGGTAGCCTTGTTTTCGCAGCTGAAAGGGATAGATAATTATATATAGACATTTGAAAAGGGGAAAAATTAAAAAAGCCCAATTTGAATTGGATTGTGAAGAAATGGGGAAAGGAGGTGATGTGGGATGTCAAATCAAAGGCCATGGGGGGAGGGGCAGAGGGGTCCCCCGACGCGCCCACTCCAATCTGAGATTGGGCGCTACCTGCTGTGCTAACTGCTGAGGCTACGCTTTTTTTAGATTTCAGCGGCCTATGCGATTACAGGCACAGCCCAGCCAGTCCCGCCCCAGGCTACGCTTTTAAATGTTTACAATTACATGGCCCCAGATCCATGATTCAATGCGTGTCACGTGCATATACATTTCTCGATTTGCCCCTCTTAAATATCAAACAAACCCCCAATATATACATTTATATATCTGGCTTCTTAATTAAAATTGCCAAGCGAGAAAAATAAATTAAATTAAGTGAAAATTGATGAATGGAAATCAGTACCTTGTGGGGATGGTCTTGGATCTAGCTGTGGACTTGAATGGGAGTACAGTGAGAGGAAGTCGTGAGTTGATTTGCTTCCTGTTCAAGCACGTTCATGAAATTCGTTAATCAATTTGGGATTGGGATTGGGGATTTCAATTTCTTATCGTTGTTTTGGCTCCATATGCTGAAACTTGAAAGTCGAATCGATCTTTTCCCGGGGAGGAAAAATATATTGGAGAATTGAAAAGGAAAAAAAAAATAATAAAGGCGAAGAAGTACCTTCGGCTCCAAACTGACGGGGTTGAGGAAGTTCCATCGGAATTTCCGCCAATTTTGGAATTGACAGTCCACGGCTGGAAGGTGAATTGTGGCGGAATTTTTTACGGAGAGATTTATATCGCTTCGGAAATGGTGGTGCTCTGTGAAATTCAGAGCTCGTCGAGTTGAATTTTGGTAGGCGAGAGCGAGAAAGAGCGAGAAAATTCCGGAATTAGTTCTTAGATCCACACCGGGCATGGAAAGCAGCCTAATAGCCGATTTGCCTCCGGCTGCTGGAGATCTCCAAAACGAAGCGTTTCACAGTCTTTCCACGACAGAGCTAGGTTTTCTTTTCTTACACTTGCATTAGGTACGGGCAGCTTTCACGTGATTCCTGAATAATTCTGATTGTTTCTCGGGGAAAACACTCCCGATCATCAAATTCCAGAGGAAGCGACTCTTCTACCAAAGACTTCCACCGAGAATTCTCCGCCGCCGTCGGACGTCGGCCAGCGGCGAGCAGTCGCACCGGAATTCAGAAGATCTATCATCCGATATACGCGTTAAAGCTTAGAAATCATTCCAATTTGAGCAGTAAAAGCGAAAAAATCAAATTGAAACAAAAACGAAATTCCGATAGTTTACCAGTTCGGTAGCAGTTCCGTCGCCGGAGTGCTTCAACAAAACGATAATGGACTTCGATTCTGCTACCTAATCTTCAGAAATCGTTGGATTTAATCAGAAGCTCAAAAATGGCAGAATTACTAGTTTCGATCTAATATTTTCTCTCTGAAATTCAATGTTGTGAGAGAGCAAACAGTGCGGCGGAAGACGAGGCTTGAGGTCGGAAGAAACTCGCTCTTTTTTTCTCTGTATAGTGACAGTCTGATCTTTTTATACACCCGGCGATTGTCCCTCTTCCCAGATTTTAGTTAGTTGTTTTCCGTTCGGTATTACGACGCCGTTTAACTGACGACGTTGCGGCGGGGCTTGACGGCGTTACTGCTTGACTCGACGAATTTCCCATTCCGTTTGCTTGTGTGTGTGGTTATGGTTCACCGAAGCCAATCAGTTTCACGTTTTAATCTCTTTTTTTTTTATTTAAAAAGAAAAAAATAGAGAGAGGGTTTTACGGAATCCTAATTCATTGTAGATTTAAAAAATAAAAAAATGCAATTTCTTTTTTTAGGTAACACGCAATTGAAAATACCTGGATTATACACTTTGAAATCCATGTCTTTTAAAAATATATATATATATATATACCTCGTAAATTTGAAAACAAAAATTCACTTTACCAATAGTACTAATCTGTGTAATTTAAATTATTTTAAAAAATAGTAATGTGCTATTGTATTTTTATTAATGAAATTTCATACTTTTTTCATTTTCATCACTTAATTTTCTTAATATTATATTTTAATCTTTATGCTTTACATAAAATTTTGTTTAGATTTTACCATTATTTTTTCTATCACCATCTAATAAAAATTTAAATTGATTTAAATTTTAAAATTAATAACTTTAACTATATGTGTGGTCGAAATTGATACAATTATAAATACCTAAAATACTGGACCAAATACCTACTGCAATGAGAATGAATGAAAATGTCCATATTGATATAAAAAAAAAACTAGCTTTAAAATGTTATTTATTAAATCTGCATTAGTTAGGTAGATGAAAAAAAGACGTGAAATGTCAAATGTATGTTAAACAAATTATTTAATTTTGCAAAAACAAAAATAAAAACTAAAAGGATTATTCTTTGGGCTGAATTTGTTAATTAAAACAAAATAATTGGAAAGAAAAATTACAAATTTAATCTATAAACTTTTATGTTATGTATGGTGACTTCTTAAACTTAAAAAAATGTTTGATATGTCTCTAGTGTTTCAATTTTAGGTCTATAAAAAAAGAATCTTAAATTAAAAAAATATCTAATATGTTTTTAAACTTTCGATTTCAATTTTGTGTCTAATAGCTATGTTAATTTTTTAAAATGTCGAACAAGTCATGTATTTATTAGACAACAAGAAAAAAATTAAGTTTAAATATCTATTAAACACGCTACCTTGAACATGACTTACTTAGTTAAGACATATATGATCAATAAAAATATTAGAGGTTTGAATAACCATGCATATTGAACTAAAAAATCTAACAAAACACTTTTAAAGTTCGAGAATTTATTAAACGCAAAACTAAGGAAAAAATAATTATGGATCTATGATGTAATTTTTAATATATATTCATTTATTAGAAATAAATATATCAAAGTGAGTACAGCTTAACGATAATTTACATATATCTTCAACAAAAAAATGGTAAGTTTAATCCTGACCCAGGTACTAAAAAAAATTAGAGACAAATCTGAAAGTTAAATGAGTATTGAAAATTGAGTTGCCATCAAAGTATAAAAATGAGGATGACAAATAAAAAAGGGTTTTATTTAAACAAAGAAGAATAATACACGATAATGAAATTAATTATCGTATGAAATTATTATAATTTAGGGTGGGTAGGTTGACTTGGCTACAGTAATTAACTAGTAAGACGCTAAAACACCTACGCGACGGGGGAGTGAGGGAGTGATGATTAGGGCACAGATCCCAATTATCGGCTTAATTAATTAACCAATTAATTACCAAACCAACGTCGCTGTATATGAGGTTTGACTTGAGGCTCACGTGCCCCCTCTCCGTATTTCCTTAACAGAATAGGGTATTTTCGTAACTTGCAGTTAATTTAAACACCCTCATAAATCCAGCTCCTAATTAAATGTAATAATTTTATTCAGTTGGATAATGATTGCCAAAGTTTGTGCACATAAAGCAACATGTTACAGCTTGGCGTGACAATGTATTTAGCAACATATATTTAAAAATTAATATATGGTTCATATCCCTTTCGGATTAATATATTAGCACTAATAAAATTGGAAGAACATGGAGCTCGCATAAATATTTATATTATATCATACGTTTATTATTTCGTTGATTTAAAATATATTCACGCAACCGAATCTTCGAGCCACGGCTATAATTAATAAAAAGGAAATAAAATAATAATAAATATTCGTGAAAGGTGATGGGTATAAGTTTTGTTTGCTTTCCTTTTTCTCTATTTAGTTGGCTTTCTATGTGTTTTTTTGGACACCAGTTGATCTTTCTGATATGCCGCCAGAATTATCGATTTCCCTTTTAAACAATGATTTGCTATTATTATTATTATCATTGTATTGCTAATGAATAAATTTTCAATCAGAAAACTGTAAAATTAGCCCAATTTTTAGTTCTTTGTAATATGTCAAAATAGTAATTGACATATATCTCAAATCAATTCGATCCTCATCTCCATATGGTGTATTAAAAAAAATTGAAATAATGTCTTCGGATTGCTGTTTTATAAACTTATTGTTGCGGGCTCGGCTTTGCCTGACGATTTCGCGCCCCCGCCCTGCCTCGGCTCGGCGGAGGGGCGCGAATAGTGGGGTGTCGCCCGGGTCCGTTGTTCGACGTACGGCGCGTGAGTGGTGATTCGGTAGGTTGGGTCGGCAGGCTGGGTGCTCGGGCATCGAACTGTCGGCACGGCTCCTCCTCATTGATTCGACGTGCCCCGAAGTAGTAGTACTTCGAGTGGCCGCATGTGGATCGGTTCTTGCATTGTTTACCTCGCGCGATGGAAGCGTCGAGTCTCGTCATATTTATTTTTGGAACTAAGAATCATAAGAGAACGTTGCCCACAAAATGTGTCTAGAATTTTCTTATTTTACACTTTTAGATTTCTGGACGTAGGATTTTATTTTAATTTCGATTTTACTCTTATTTATTGCATTTATATTTATTATAATTGCTCTTTTATTTAAATGCAAAAAATTAACATTCCAAATTTGATTTCGTAAACATTAAATTATTGTGGGACCTAAATCAATTATTCACATAATCCCTTAATTTACTCTCTAATATATTATACTAAAATTTTTTTATAAGATATTAAATTATTATGATAATCCCCAAATTTACTCTTTAATACATTCTACTAAATAATGAAATTTATTACAAAATATTTTTTCATTTCATTACAATTTTTTGCCAATTTCAATAATAGTCGTTATAACATACACTTATATGGAGATATAAACAATATCCGGCTACCTTTTCATTTATATGGAAATATAAACTATATCCGGCTATAAACTTAAGCAATATACACTTAACAATGGTGATATAAACTATAGTCATTATAACATACACTTATATGTCTTATGGAGACATAACCTATATCTGGCTATAAAGTATATACGACTATATCCCTCTACAATTAACAAACAAAGCAAATAACATACAAAACTTTTGGTCGGCGACTAGACAATGGTCAGGATAAACGGAGGGCTCGAATGATCGACGGGCGGTTGACGATAAAAAAGAAACCTCGGGATAAAATGACAGGAATAATTGATGGCGACCAGAGACGAAGGAGAAGCTAGAAGGACTGTTCCGGCGACGAATAAGAACGGAGATGAAGGAACGCAAACAGCGACCAGAGACGAAGGAATGGACGGAAATAGAACGACAGAGGAAGAAGAAAAGTCGGAGGAAGGATGAGGTTTTCAAATTTTTTCAATAATGGAGGATTTTTTAGATTTTAGATTTTTTACTTTTGGAAAGTCTAATTAGGCAAAATTTAAGGCATTTAAAAGGTAACTTTCCAAGTAATCAATTTTGGATTTTAAAAATTAATTAATATTGAGATGAGATAAAAAAGGATATATTGGTAAATTGGGTAATGGGTACCATCTGAGGTTGTTTCATACAAAACTGCAAATTTTACACAATTCAATCCTGTAATTATAGTCTCTGAATAGCCTATTAACGAAGTAATCCCAAAAAAATTTGAGTAATTTGTGATAGAGTTTGGGCTCTATTTTTTTCTTCTTACACCAATTTAATGTTGTAACTATTGTTAAAATTTTTAGATGGAAGGTCGTTTGAGTTTGTTGGGCTCTTCTTGTATTATATAATATTCCTGGTTTTATCTTAAATCCAATTGACAATGAGATGAATAGTCCATGTATATTAAAAATATTTGTTAGGTCTTTTATCTTCTTAAAATGTTATTTTTAATGAGCATCGAGTAAATTAATTAATCGACAAATTAGACATTGTTTCTACTTGGTATTTGAGATTTTAAAACTGACATTGTTTGTCAATGAGGTTTAAATTAGTCCCTTGAATGTCAAAAGTGACATATTTTATTTATTAAATTTAAAATTAAATTATGTTATGTTCTAGAGCTAAATTGACTTAACATAAGGTTGGATATAGCTTATGTGTCAATGTTATTGAGTTTATCGTAATTTTCAACTCAGTCGAGGACATCTCAAAAAGAAACCGACTACCTTGTGGCCATAAAGATTCTCTCGTTCTGACATCAACACGTTAACCTACTCATATCATCTTTCAATACGTCAACTAATAGTAAATTCAATAAATAAAAAATAATAATAGTAAACTAAAATACTGTAAAAAATTATATTTCTAAAACTTAGAAAAAAAAAAGGAAAAAGGGAGTTGAAACTCAATCAAATAGGAGACTACCTCAAAATCTCAGGGATAAAGAAGGTCTCTTTTGAAACCTCAATAAGCAAACTAGAAACTAAATCCAAATACAGAGGACAAAACTGTAATTTGACCATACATATTTTTTCAAAAATAAGAACAAATTTTTGTTATCCGAATTAGAAAAATAAGACGCAATATATGATGTAAAAAATATGGGAGGAGGTACTAAAAAAATAATAATAAATATGGGAGGAGCGGTGAGTGAGTGGGGCAGGGCTTAGTTGAAGTTGACCTGCAACTCACGTGCAAAAAGAACCGCACAAGACGACGACGTTCGTAAAAAGGAAATTGCGGATTACCACAGCCGACCAAACGCTGCAACTCTCTGTTCCTGTCCTCTCCTCTCTCACCCAAAAAAAATAACCACGCCCACAAAATAATAATAATAATAAATCAATAAACCCCAGCTAGTTGAAAAAAACAAAACGACCAAATTACCAACAAGAATAACAACCAAAATAGTAAATAATTAATCATTATTTTAAAACATTTGGTGTGAAAATTTATTATTATTGTTTCTTTAAAATATGTAAAAGCCATAGTTGTTTTTAAACTTTATATATGGTATTAATATGAACTAAAAATGAAATTGAGTATGAAAAAGTCAAATGAGAGTCCCAAGGCTAGGGTCATAGGCTGCTACACGGCTAACATATGGTCCCAAAGTAATTAAAGATTCTCGTACCAAGAAACATCTAATCTATTCACCGGCTAGGTTCATGCACGAACCTTGTTCCTTTTTGGGTTTTTAAAATTAAAACAAAACAATCATGTATGATATATCTAAAATAAATTTAGTTAAATATTACGTTACTTTATGATTAATTTATATCCCCAGTATCTTCCTGTTTTTTATACGAATTAATTTAATCTCTTGTAATTATTATGATGTATTTATAGAAATAGTGTATAATTGGGAAGGAAAATTGTCAAGTATTTCAATTTCCAAAGAGATTATATTAGTTGCAGTATTTAAATTTAAGGTTGAATTTGATAAAGGAAAGAGTGTTTGAGAATATTTTGACCTAACATAATATATATGCACTCAAGTGGCGGCACATTAATTTTGATGATGGGGAAAATTCTTATCAATTTATGGTGAAAGATCCGCTAAATAACTGTTATGGGCATTGTAATCGCAGAGCCACGTCACCCAATACCTCGTTCTATAAAAGGTAAAGTCCAACATTCTTTTAAAGTACGTATTCTCTTGCATTCAACTAAACTCATCTCAACGCTAATTTAGAATATGTACTAACTTTAAAGTTCAAAGTGTACGTGACTAAAACACTACATCGGTGCAAAGTTCCATTTATTGACTCAGCATATTCAATGTCCACCTAGAATACTCGATTAACATGTCACTCAATATCAACAAGTATAATTTAATCATATAATTAAAATTAGAAAACAATTGACAAAATTACAAAGAAAATAGATGAAATAAGAGAGAGATAAGGAAGTGAGGGTAAAAAGGATAAGATATTAAAAGTTACGTATCAAACGAAAATTAAAATTATTGTTAAGGCAAAACATTAATTATTAGGATTTACGATTTAGGACTTGGAAATATTGCGCTACCTTGAAAATGTACGATAAGAGGGAAGAAAAGTTTTATCGGGAACCAGCAAGAGCGGCCGCGGAAATGGCGGGACTTGACGAAGTGGATGAGGTGGCGCTTAATTAAATAGTGCAATTAAAAAATAGTAATACTTACTATAATTGATTGTTAATTAAATAAATAAAAAAAGGGAAAATAAAGTGTGGTTTAATAATATTTATGGTAACATAACAGAGTGTTTTCCCCCGTAACATAAACATTCTCTGGCGAAGGGAATCCGTTTAGGGATCCGTTAACAAATCATAAGCGCGTGAGTGTCGCATAATATCCAATCAAAACTTTGGGTTAATTTAATTTAATTACAGCCTAATGGGGGGATTTTAATTATTAATACCCACGATTTTTTATGTCAATGGACGCGTGGCGATTCCTCCGTTTAATCCGGAACGGATCACGTGATCTTAAAAAAATGTCTGCCCACCACATCCTCCCCCTCCCTTCGATCACGTGGCCAACTCAACACACTACGTTGGCAGTACCCACTTTATGTTCTTTTAAGCGATGCCTTTTTTTTTTTCTTTTACTTAAAAAAACAGAAAAATAAATAAGGAAATTTCGGATTGTTCATTGTATAGACCTAGCGGCTGTTTGGTACGTAAATTTTAAAAGTATATTCCATTAATTTTTAAAAGTTTTATTTTGTGAATTTTGGATCATATTGGTTAGGAGCATAACTAAAGTCTCACCTTCATTAATCTAAAAATAAATTAAAAGTTTATATTCAAAGGTAGACAATATCTAACAACTTGAACTTAATTTAACAGGTTAAAGTATTTATATCTGACTAGGATAACACGAGTTCGAATTTCCACCCACTTATATTAAAAAAAAGTAGACAATATCTTAATTTGATTTGGATTGAAAAAATTATATATAATTAATACAAAATTATTCTCTCTAATTTATCATTTCAAAATTTTGTAAATTAATTATTCTTCTATATATACCCCCACAAAGTTATAACAATGCAAAATTTACCATCTTAGAAAAAATTCTAACACCGTCCTCTAATTATCCATTACTTAATTAAGCACGCATATCACGTCAATATTTTGGTAAATCCAAAGCGAACTAACATCGAAATGAAATTTTAGAAATTAAGATATTAAATATCTAAAATATGTCAATTTTAAGGATTATAATTAAAAAAATAATATTTTTTACCACTAGATCAAAATGAGAAAAGGAGTTTATAATTTATTTGCTTATTTACTAAAATAACATTGAGGTAGTGTGAACCTAGGTCTCAAAGTGCAGCTACAACGCTTATCCCACAGCCACAACCTCCAAAATATACTTTGTTTATTTTTTCTTAGCAAATCTCTCTCTTTTGACATGTTGGATGATATGTAAATGTGTAATATAGAAACAAATGAAGAGAAAATAATAATAATTACTTTGAGAAATTACTCAGTGGATTGATTCCATGAACTCCGTAAATTATAAAATTATATTATTTTTTGTGACTAAGTCATAACGAGTTGGCTTCTTTTCCTCCCTTGTTATCATTTTCTTTATCTCTCATTATAGCGGTGTCATTCTTTAAGTTATTCAACTAACCATTAAGTGACTCAAGAAATTATTTTGAACAATTTTCCGAGTCTTAAGATAGCTAAAAATGTTCATTTTGTAATTTCATATACCAAATAAACGCTAAACTCAAATCTAAACGATCAAAAATATATTTTATCCGAAAATTTACAATGGGGGATGGAGGCATGTGAGGATGCACATTGTGAGTGGCATAACGTGAGGGCCCCTCTCCCCTTCTCTTCCTAAGTTTCTTTACGACAGGGAGTAAGGCTTGGGAGATGTCGTTTTAATTGCATGGTCACTGCACGTGATCCCTCACGTGCGCCCTTCCTCTGCCGTCCATCTCCTTCCACTCCACTCCTCGCGTGCGGTGGGGACCCCGTTCTCTCTCCGGCTCTTTATTTTCACGCCGTTAACGCCTTCCGTTACATGGAGTGTAAACAAGTTTATCAAATTATTCAAAATGCCCCAACACTAATCATACTTAGTAATTTATTTTATTTTCTAAATTTTACGTCTTCTTTTTTTTAATCCACTTTTCGTTTTCTAATTGGCAGTCCTCGATCGGTAATCCATCCTTCCACTCTATCTTTTTTTTATTCTTCTTGAGAAATTCTCTTTCTCACCCCTAGTTTTCGTTTTTTTAATTTTTTACTTGTACCCATTTATTTAGTTTGTTTTATCTCATCGAAATGTATGGTAAAAATAATACTTCTTCTTTATCAATAAATTTCAATAAATCATATAAAATAAAGTGCTATGAAAAAAAAAACTCGCCCAACGGATAAAAAGTTCGAATTATCTCACTTGTGGGACAAAAAAAAAACTATTTGGTCGAAAAAAAGTTTCTAAAATTGGTCCAATGAATCAAAGATAGTAAAAAGAAAAAAGTCTGCATATTTATATTATTATTTTTGATGCGAGGTAAAATTACCTGTCGAGAGAAAAATAGAAAGAAAAGAAAAGAAAAGAAAGTTAGCATGGGAATGGAAAGTAGTATTTTAGAGTGTAGTGTAGTTGAATTAAGATAAAATGAGGATTTATGGGAAAAGAGAAAAAGGGAAATAATGTAGGGGAGGCACGTGCCGGGCATGCGGTGCGGTGGGATATCTGAATTCTGAATCTCTCTCTTTCTCGTGACGACGTCACGTGGGGAGAAATCTGGCAGGTGGGACCCACAAATTGGCAAACCCGTCCCCACCAAAAAAGCCGAGGAGAGGAGATGGTGGAGAAAGTAATTTTTTAATTTACCTAATTAAGAGAAACAAAAATAAATAAATAAATAAAGAAAAGGAAAAAAAAGGGATGGTGGGAGCATGTGCTGGCTTTTCCATAGTGACCTGTCGTGTATGGGTCATTTTGAGATCTCTCACAGGGTTTTCTCCCACTCTTGATGACGTGTCCCTCTCACGTGCTCGGCCGCGTGATCCTTTTATTTTTCTTTTTATTTTTTATTTTTTTTTTTCCTTTGTTCGCTGGACCTCACATTCTTCTTTTATCCCCGTTGTCATTTCTTTATTTTTCTAGATTAATGTTTTATTTTTATTTTATGGGAAGTTTATGGAGCATTTCACTTATTGGGCTTTCGGTTATCGACCGTTTCAAATTGGGCTGGTAATTGGGCCTGGCCTCATTCGGTCCCAATCTCAATCTTCTGCGTTGCTTGCTTGCGAAACATGAGGGGCCATTTGCAAAAAAAGAAGGGGCAACCGCATAAATGGTAAAAAAGTAAGGCGCTTCAAAAAAAATGACCAAACATATTAAATATTGTGTAAATAGCTAAATGATGTTTTTTAGAATCCCAAATATTATTTTAGACAAATATACTCCTATAACTATATGTGCTTAATTTTAGGGATTTCATTGGGTATAACAACTTTAAAATCTAATTTAAAAACTCAAAGTATATTTTGAAAGTAGATAAATAAAAATTTATTTAAAATTTGACTAACGTTTAAAATTTATCCTCATTGAGTCCCAATCTCAATATTCTGCCTTGCTTGCTTGCGAGACATGATGGTGCCATTAGCAAAAAAAAAAGAAACATGATGTGAGATAGATAGAATTGGTATGAAATTTATGCTTAAATTATAAATTTCCTTCAAATAGTTTTAAATTTTCAATTTAGTTCTTATGATTTCTTTTTTAAATTAAAAAAAATAGAAAATAGTTGTTATGATTTCCTAAATTTCGATTTGATACCTGGTTAAGCGTAGTTTTGACTTAGTCTCTATGGTTTAGTTAAATTTCATAAGTTTGACCCTCTATTTTATTTTATCCGCTTGAAAAATCACCTAATTTTCTTTCTTTTATTATTATTATTTTTACTAAGTCCTGAAATCTAATACACTCAAGTAACTTTGCTACCCAAATAGAAGACTCATACGTAAACAAAAAGATATATCAAAATATGTGAAGTTTGACTAAACCATAAGAGCCGAATTTAAACTTTTGAAATTGGATCAAATTCAAAATAAGTTCGAACCATAGAAACTAAATTGAATATTTTAAAATTATGGGGACTAAATTCAAGCTCTGGTCTAATTATGTTATTTAACCAAAACTAAAGAGATAGCAGGGTATAACTATGAAATTGAAGTGAAAAAAAAAACTATGAAATTAAAAAAAAGTATATATACATTGTACTCATAAAAATAGTGTATATGTATTGAATTCAAATAAGAGATTCGAATCTCTAATATTTTAATAAATGATATATCTTTAATGAGTTGAATTGTACATTAATTAAAATATAATATATATTTTCTTAAGTGGATAATGACAAAGAAAACTATCTTTTCGAGTTAATTTGAAAATGTTAAAAAAGCATAAGACAAGAATATCTCCTATTTTAAAAAATTCAAATGAGTTCTTATGTTGAGTTGAACCTCATAAATTATTTAAATTATATCTCACACAGCACAAAAACTCACCAATTCCCTTCCATTATTTACTTATTTTAAATCATAATACAATCAACTAACTCAAATAACTAAATAAAAAATATCACCTCATTACTACGTAGCGATTCGATTAAATTATAAGAACTAAATTAAAAATTTTAAGATTACATGAAACAAAATTCAAGCAACTCGAACTAAATTGAAACCCTGAAAATCAAATTTGTAATAAAAAAAACTAATTCTTTTAATCTTAATTCGCTATTTTATACAAAAATAGGCGAAGATTGATGTAAATATACTCGGCCCGAAACGCATATTGGGCCATCGGTGGTGAAATGGGCCTCGTTGTTTTGAGAGCCTACGAGGCACGGCAAAGCGAGAGAAAGCCCATTCCATCGGACGGTATCAAATCAAACCTAATAAATCGTCGCGGTCATCTCCCGCGAAATCTGAAATGTCCCTCAAATTTCCCGCCCAAAAAAAAAAAGAGATAGAAACAGAAATCCCACAACCAAGAAACATTCACTTTCGCCACTCGTTGCTCCGGCGAAACTAGAAGAACAGCCACAAGATCCTCCGTCTGTTAACTGAAAGGAACTTACCGGAGCTGCGATGAAGATCCGGTCGGTGAAGCTCCGAGAAGCCCACAGGGCCGCCAGCAATGGCAAACCTTCGTTCTGCTCCGTCCTCTGGGATCAACAAGCCTACCATATTGTCACTGCTTCGTCTTCCGAATCCGCCATATCCATCCACGATTCTCTTCTTCCTTCCAGTACTCCGAAGATCATTCATCATCACCGCGAAGGTGTCACGGCGCTCGCTCTTAGCCCCAATTCCACCTGCCTCGCTTCTGGATCCATGGATCGATCCGTCAAGCTCTACAAGTTTCCCGGTACTTTTCCATTTCTGGCCTTCGCTTGATCGCGAACTACATTATGGTTCTTTTGATTTTCCAATTGCTCTCTGGTTTCGAATCTCTGAATTTCATCGCCGTGTTCTGGCGTTGACGATGTCAGTGTTACTATGAGCTGCTTCAATTAATTTTGAAATATGAACAATAATGATCAGATTTATCGAAATCTCACTGGACGCCCCATTTAGGGATGAGTCTTTCTAACTTTGTGGTTCTATGTAAATTCTCTTCCCATTAATATTACAAGGTCAATGGTTTGCAGGTGGAGAATTTGAGACGAATATCACCAGATTCACGCTGCCAATACGCATCCTTGCGTTTAATAAATCCGGAAGCCTCTTAGCAGCTGCGGGAGATGATGATGGCATTAAGCTGATTAACACGGTGGATGGTTCAATTGCAAGAGTTTTGAAAGGACATAAAGGATCCGTTACTGGGTTGGCGTTTGACCCCAACAGTGAATACATGGCATCGGTGGATTCAGTTGGAACTGTAATTTTCTGGGAACTCCAATCTGGAAGTATAATACATAACCTTAAAGGCATAGCTCCTCACACTGGTACGGATCCTTCTGTCATGAATGTTCTAAGCTGGAGCCCTGATGGAGAGATGTTAGCGGTTCCAGGTTTAAGAAATGATGTTGTGATGTATGATCGAGATACCGCTGAAAAGTTGTTTTCATTGAGGGGAGATCACACTCAACCTGTTTGTTTCCTGTCATGGTCACCAAATGGCAAATACATGGCTACTTCTTCCTTGGACAGGCAAATTCTGATATGGGATGTTGATCAGAAGCAGGATATTGATAGGCAGAAATTTGATGAAAGGATATGTTGCATGTCATGGAAACCAATTGGCAATGCTCTGGCTGTTATTGATGTCATGGGTAAATATGGGGTGTGGGAATCAGTTGTTCCATCTTCAATGAAACCTCCAACTGAAGATATCCCAAAACTGCAATCAAGAAATAGCAATGGCTTACTCTTGTTTGATGAAGAGGATGAGGAACCTAGTGCACCAGGCAACTTGAGTGACCTGGGAGAAGATAGCCATTATGAATCTGAATTTCCAACTCGAAAAAGATTGCGTAAACATTCAACGCATGAAGAAGTCCTGGATGAGGAGGCTGATAGCGAAGAATTTAGCTTGTTCCCAAAGTTGGAGTCGTGCAATATGTCGCATCGAGTTAAAAGGGGAAAGCCAGATAATATTGATGGGGGAGCTGTGAGCATTGCAACGTCTAGTAGAGTGAAACTACAGGAGGCTTTTCAACCAGGAGCAACTCCCTTGCAGCCAGGAAAGAAGCGCTTTTTGTGTTACAATATGCTTGGAAGTATAACAACTTTTGAACATGATGGGTACTCCCACATAGAGGTAATCCTATGCCTTCAGATTAAACCTTTTAGGTTTCTGCCATATTGTCACTTGCTTTTATTTTCACAACCTCTATCTATATTCTAAATTACTGGTGCCATCCCTTTTCAGATAGATTTTCATGACACTGGGAGTGGCCCACGAGTTCCTTCAATGAATGATCATTTTGGTTTTACGATGGCTGCACTGAATGGAAATGGCAGTGTCTTTGCTAACCCTTGCAAGGGTGAGAAGAATATGAGCACTATAATGTATCGCCCGTTTGGTAGCTGGGCAAATAACAGTGAGGTTAGTGTGTTTTCACTTATGGTTTACAAGTGTCTCTGCTTCATACTAATGATGCAATTTATGTAACCTTATATTCCTATGCCTATGCTATGACTACAAAACTATGCTGACTTGGATATATGCTGTAAAAACTCAGTGGTCTATGAGATTTGATGGAGAAGAAGTTAAGGCTGTGGCAGTTGGTTCCAGATGGGTGGCTGCATTTACAAGTCTTAATTATCTTCGCATCTTCACAGAGGGTGGTTTACAGGTCTGACAATGCAGATTTCATTAAATACTTAGTTTTAATTGCTGTCTTAGGAACATTTTTAGGGTTTAAGCGTCATTATCTGCCTATGTCTTTTGTACTTTGCAAACTCATAATTTAATAGTTCCACATTCACAAAGCGTGCACATGTTTTCACTATAAATCTCAATACATAGATTTTAGTGTTTCACATGTCAGCAAACTTTATTCTAGTAATTTTGTAAGCAAATTACTTTATCAAGAAGCTACATTACACAAAAGCAGAAGAGATGATTTAGATTGCAGCAAACAATTATGTTGACAATGACAGGGATGTGTATTTGTTTGTTAAACTTTGAGAAGCTTGGAACTTGAATTAAATATCAATTGTTTCCTTGACTATGAGTAATAAAGAAAATTAGATCTCATCAAAACCATTGATTTTCTTCCCAAATATTATCGAACAAAAGTGTATAACCGAATTAAGGAATGAGAATGATGGTAAACTTGATCTTTCACATAATGACTTTTCTGAATGGCTACATTGCAGAAACATATTCTTTGCCTTGATGGGCCAGTGGTGACTGCATCTGGCTTCAAGGATGAACTTGCATTTGTGACTCATTCTTCAACCTGTCTACCCTCAAACGACCAGGTTTATACTCGATCATACCTCTATTTTGAGCACGATTGATTCATGGAATCAATGCTTAGCATGTCTGATTTGCATTCGGATAGTTGTTGGTTTGCGTGAACATATTTTTTGCATCATTCATCATCTGAGTAGTACAGCTATACTTAGCAAAAGTTTATGAAGTTGGAGTTTATAATCTCGAAGGTACGATTCACCTAATGGGAACTCCATTTTGAATAACGCAGATGCTCGAGTTCAGAATATTAAACATCTCTAATGGAACACAGTCCTTAAGAGGATGTCTGCCGTTAACTCCAGGCTCACATCTCGCATGGTTTGGATTTAGTGAAGAAGGAAAATTGAGTTCCTACGATTCTAAGGTTAGCTCTGCTCTCAAGTATGTTGTTGATAGAATTCAGATAGGTTATTGCTTAACTATATGGATCTTATTTTCTTAACCATTACTTATAGGGTGTACTCAGAGTGTTCACAAGTCAATATGGTGGCAGTTGGCTCCCATTATTCAGGTTGATCAACAGGCCTAAAATTTTCTTTATATATTTGTTAAAAGCAAAAATCACATCCTACCTTTCTGTAGCACCATCTCTAATCAAGATTTTTTATGCAGTGCCAGTAAGGAGAAGAAATCGGATGAAAATTATTGGGTGGTTGGGTTGAACGCAAACAAGTTGTTCTGTGTGATATGCAAAAATCCTGACTCATACCCACAGGTAACCCAGATGATTTCTTCTGTCTGAAACTCATTTACATTGTAGCTATCGTTGAGTTTAATTTCTGTCTGTTTCAGGTGACACCTAAACCAATTCTTACTCTGCTAAATCTTTCATTTCCTCTTGCACTATCTGATCTGGGCGCAGAAGCTCTCGAGAATGAGTTTATGACGAATAATATGCATCTCACTCAGGTCAGTTCTCCACTTCTCATTTCTCAATCTTCCAATTTTGTAGCTCTTAGCTCTCTCTATGGCTATGAAGATTGTCACTAATAATAGACATCTCAGCAATTGAAACTAATCTGGCTAATAGACATCCTTCTTTGGCTTTCTTTCTAATATGTTTTTCCTTTCATTTGCTTTCACTGTCTAAGTAATTTAAATGTATGCTCACAGATCAATAGCAGAATGGAGGAAATGGCATTGCTTGGATTTGACACCACGGAACTGGATGATGAGGCATTCAGTATAGAAGCTGCTCAAGACAGATGCATCTTAAGGCTCATTGCTTCCTGCTGCAATGGTTCGGATTTGCAAATTGCAACTTACTAGAACATTCTAGACAGTTTGCATTGCACCTTGCTTCAGGGCTTTTGCCTTTGACAAGGGACTAAAGCTAACGATCTGGGATTTCATCTAAACTAGCCATTTTGATATTTTTCAGGTGATAAGCTTGTCAGGGCTACTGAACTTGTGAAACTTTTATCGTTGGAGAAATCGGTTAAGGGTGCAATTAAGCTGGTTACTGCCTTGAAGCTTCCTAACTTGGCGGAACGTTTCAATGCCATACTAGAGGTAGGACAAACTTCTAGCAGCTCAACTGCTGTTTCAATGTTAACCATGAGGGTTTTGTAGTTTATAAAAGTATTTGGTCCCCTCGTCTATATCATTAAATCTAAGATATTTTTTAAAATAGAGACTAAATTGTTACAAAATTTTAAACTACAAAGACTATATTGTCACATATTAAAGTTCAGAGACTAAATTATTACAAATTTGAAAGTATAGAGTTTAAATTGTTATTACAATGAAAGTATAGAAATCAAGAGTGATTTTTAACCTATTCTTTTTCTAATGTCAGGAAAGGTTGCTTAATGAAGCTAAAGGGACTGTGGAAACCACCCTTTCAAGAACCAACTTCAATGGATCTGTCATACCTAATGGTACAACCAGTAGCACAGTTAATTCTGCAATAAAAGCCAAAAGTTCAGAAGTTACTTGTCCATCCTCACCTAAAGCTCCAATACTCTCTGCACCTTTGTTTATAAAGAAACTCAAGTCTGAAGGAGCAAAACCCAATGCTGCAAAAACAGAAGAAAAGCAAACTTCAGCAGTCAACGAGACATCAAAAATGCAGAACTCCAAAGGAACAGAAAACAGTGGCGACACAAATATGGTTGTAGATGTGAAGAAAGCAGCAACATTGAGTAATAATCAGCATTTCAACTTATCCAGTATTCAGAAGGTTAAGGCAGGAGATGTGCATCAAGTTCAATGTAATCGCCCCGCTAATCCGTTCTTGAAGTCGTCTGTCAAGTAAGCTGTTTGTCTAACCAAAACATCTTTCACAATCATATCATAAGAAAGTAGTACATCAGATGGGGCTGTATTGTTCATTCAGCAGCTGGTTGATCTTAAATCTTACATTCTTGCTTTCTGATACTTCCATTGTTTATAATCTGGAGGAAGATTATTTTATTGTAAATTATGAGGCAGTAGAAGTTAAGAAATGGATCATGATGTAATTACCAATGTGTTAGGCCTGCAAGTTTCTTATTTTCAAGCAATTATAATGTACAGTTCTATTATAGCATAAAGGGGCCAAACCTTCATCAATTGTTATGTTATGATTTATGAATGTGTTTTTTCTCCGCTTTATTTTAGACTACGTTGGTATAATGTATTATAATTATTCATTTTAGATAACTACTTATTTAATTATTTTTATTTTTTGAGTTCAACATAGGATGAAGATTTGAACTTAGTTGAAAATATATGCTATACCTAATTGAGCTACTTTATGTAGTTTTGAAGAAGGTTTTCTCGATGGAGATTTTGGTTTGAAACTATGTATAAAATCTCAGTTGTTAGACTAAAAATCATGTTGAAGTTGATAATGTCTTTATTCACAATCAATTATTATTATTATTATTATTATTATTATTTTTTTCAAGTGTTTTAAATGGCACAGACACAAATATTTTAGAGAGACTATTTTAAACCATTTATCTTTTGTTTGTCATGGTTGAAACTGAAAGCATTATCAACAAGTTCTACTAGTTCTAATAATGTTTTTTTTTTCTTTTTTTTTTTTGATAGAAGTTCTTATAATGTATTAGTCTCAAATCAAGCAGCCTTCATATTCAAACATAGAAAAAGATTTCCTTGTTATTCAGTTTAATAGAAAAAAGATTTTGTTTTAATTTTATTAGATTCAAATCGGCCCTTTAGCTATTTCAGTTAACTTTCAAAACTTTTGGAATCTTAGCGAAATTTCAAAATTAAATAACAGACAAATCCAAAATACATATATAATTTAAAAATTTTAGATAGAATGAGAGATGGAAAAACATTAAAGAGATAGATGACGAAAAAAACAAAAAAGATTCAAAAGCAAATTTAAACTTGAAACTATGAGAAAGAGATTGAGATATATTTTGATAAAACCTGAAGAGCTGAACGATTCAAGGGTTCAATCGGACTTCAGTCTACAAATCTCTGGCCCGACGATCAACATTCAACCCGAAGCAATTTCACTTCGATCGCCATGGATCTCTCCGGACAAGGAATCGAGGCGGCTCGGGGTAGTAGTTGGAGCAATCGTTTGGAATCGGAAGCACAGAGTAGTTCTAGTTTTGCGATCGAGGAGGCAAATGGCGATCTGGTTATGGACAGCGGATTGGAATCGTATCTGCTGGGGATCAACGATTTAAATCAAAATACGCTGGATGTTGTGTTGAACGGTGATCAAGATGAGGCTGGATTTAGAGTTGGAAGCGAAACGATTAGGAGAAATCCTGCATCAAGAACAGTGGTTCAGAATCTTCCGTCGGTGGTTCTGAATCTGAGTGAAGAAGATGCATTGTGTTCGATCTGTATGGATCGGATCAGAGTTGGTGAAGAAGCGAAGCAGTTACCGTGTGGCCATGGATTTCATGGTGAGTGTACAAGGCCATGGTTGGAGATTACAGATACTTGCCCTCTTTGCCGCCATGAATTGCCTACACAATGTTGATTATACAGATTTCAAATTTTCTTTCTTATACAGTCGCATACGGTTATTACGTCTATTTTCTTTTTTTTTTAATTAATTATTATTTTTTGAGTTCAATCAGCCTGGGAGGGAATCGGTAACTTGTTTGGGCTAAACAATTACCGAGATTTGAATCTCCAACCTCTATTTTAAGGAGAAAATAATTGTTCTTCTTGAATTTGTTTTAAATTCTTTCAATGGGAGAATATGATTCATGAACATTTTTTAAACACTCAAATGGAAATAGGAATTTATAAAACTTATTTAAGTTTAAAAGTAATGATGAATAATTGTCAAAGCCTAAAAATTTAGGGTAACAATGGAAACGTTTCATCAAAAGGAATTTAAGAAAGTATAAAAAAGTATAAAAAGCAGGTAACGCTATAATATTTCCCCACATTAAAAAAGTGTAGCAATTACCACCTAGTACTTATGCGTAATTTAAACAACCATTAAATATTTAACAACTAAGGGATAAAAACAAAAAATTTTATTATTATTGTTATTTTTTTTTATAATAAGTTGTCAAATATTTAATAGTGATAAGGAGTAAGTTGTTCTAAGGAGCCAAATATTTTCCCACTTCATATTAATTTTAATGAATTATAATAAATTTATAATTAACCATGAAAATATACTTTAGTTTTAATTTAACAGATTTCTAAATCAATACATATAATATTTCTAAACAAAATATTCATATGCATATTAAAATATCATTTCTTAGCTACTTTTAATTGAACAGTTGCTAAAAATATACTATTTTTTTAAACAAAACTTTTTTTTTGATAAATAGGAGTGAAAATTGATGAATCTATATTACATAAATAAATTTAAAAACTTAGTAACAATTAGATTTCAAAATTTTTAAATCGAAAATAATAACAATACTAATTATAAAATAATTTATAACATTTATGGGAGGAATTCAATATCTAACTTTTCAAAGATTGTCCACCTTTGATTGATATTTGAGATCAAATTGCATGGTATGATTCAATGATCTCTATTTATAAACAACATTATCTTGCAACACTTGTAAATCTGAAACACTCATATACTAGGCTATTGTGCAATATAATACTACTAAATCTATATCTATAAAATTTTAAAAAACAAATCAAGAAATGAATAGAAGAAAACAAAGAAAGAGAACTTTTTATATATACACAGAAGGATATATAAGTTGAAAAACTTTTGAGATTCAATTAATTCAAATTAAAATAAAATCATAAATGGTTAGAAATAAATAAATATAATTTTTTATATCCAAACTTTTCATATTCTTCAGTTTCACTTTTTTATTAATCAAAATTAATAAAAATAAGACCTAGTAATTTAAAAATTAATTTCCCCACAACCACATGTTTTACTCAACAAAAGTAATTTAAAAATTAATAAGCAAAACATAATGGTTCAAAAAAGTTTTTTCAATATCCTCTTTTTTTTTTAATATAAAAATATTATAGATTTCTTTTTTATTTTTATTTTTAGAAATATCTTAATAGATATCTAATTATCTTTTAAACTAAAGATTGAATCAAAATATATATATATATATATATATATATATAATAAAATTTATTTTGATTCAAAAAGAAAAACTAAATTAAAAAAGGATTAGGAATGAAATCAATTGAGAAATTTAATATAAATAGCCATCAAAATGTTGTACAGATATATCAAAAGCAAGAACTCACCTGATAACCAGAAAGACTTCATTCTCCGGCCATGGCACACCTTCATTCTCGCACCGGCGACCGGCAGGTCTATCCTCGATCTACCGACGAATCGCATTCTTCTCTATTCCACGCCCTTATCTCCGGCGTCAACTTCCGTTCCGGCGGCCATGGAATCCAATTGAACTTGGCCAGGGATATTCTTCAACGCCAAGCCGAGCAGTCTTCTCTTTCAGCATGGGAAGAATTTACCAGTTCTAATTTAGCGATCGAGGATGCTGGTTTTTCCATACAACAATTGGATTCGGATTTCGAAAGATTGATTGCCTTACTAGAACACGAGCGTCCAAATTCCACTCCGCCAAGTACGATTCACGACGCCGACTCGAACATTTTGGAAGAGTTTTTGTCCTCAAACAATTATCCAGAAGTACAAATAGTATCTAATGGCGAATGGAGTCTCACAATTCGAACTGCAGCATCAAGAACAGTGATCGAGAGCCTTCTGTCGGTGGTTTTGAGAGAAGAAGATGTGGTTTGTTCGATTTGTATGGAATGGATGAAAATTGGAGAAGAAGCCAAACAGTTGCCCTGTATCCACAGGTATCATGGTGGATGTATTAGGGCATGGTTGGAAATTAAAAATACATGTCCAATTTGCCGCTACGAACTGCCTAAAGATTGATCCCAGACATGGAATTGAGGTTCTATTTTTTCCCATTGTTTTTTTGTATATATCATCAGAATATTTTATTGGGGTGGAAATTCAAATCTTTTGAATATATTCCAACCTCTAATATTAAAGGAAGAGCCATTAGGGCTTGATTAGGATATTTTTTGAGAGATTACTTTTTAATATTTGCTTTGAATTATTTTCGTGTATATAAAATCAAATCATCTTGTTTCGTTTTAGCCAATCGTTTATTAATTGAATTGGTTAGAAAATCTTATAAATTGGTCTAATTTATAAGTAATAATTGTAATGGTATTACTTTTTTTTTTTACTGATATTCGTTAATATTTATCTAAATCTGCCCCTAATGTATGAGATACCAGCCGACCTACCGACCTGAACATAACTCTAACTTATTAAGATACCTATCTATAAAAACATATTACCATTGAAAGCAATTGCTACATTACTATGTTTTTAGTTAAAAAAAAAGGATATAAAATAATTTAAATGGGCTACAGAATATCATATGTCGTTTCCCCCAAACCAACTAACGTTTGAGAGAGAGGAGGTTTCATCTTTCTTTCATTCCGAAACATCATCCATTCTTCTTCACTGCATGCTTCCCATTTGAAATTGTAGCATGGTTGTCCGTGGTCGATGTTGAACAGCTGCTCCGGTGATCTTCAAAACCCCGCAAAGGGTCCGCATACGACCGCGTACAAGGCCACCTATAACATAGATTCGTCAAGATTTAGCACACGATCATCACAAATTACATCAACAAAGATGAACAAGAGCCAGTTCGACTATACTTGCTCGACTTTATAATCTCATCGTCTATTGTTGTTTTCTCTTCGAAGATGTTTCCTGCAGAAGAATGGTAGATATTTCCATGAGATGTTCCATTTACTTCTGGGTTGCAGAAAGCAATCAAATGATTCTCAATGGCTAAGGGAATAGAATGGATGAATCTGATGAGATATGGTAAATTTTTGTTAGATTCAAATAAAGCTGCAAGTCCTGTATATGTTTGGAGGATATGCACAAGAAAGGATAGGATGGAAAAAGAATAAGATGCAGAAATGGAACAACCTTTTTTTGTCACAAATATTGAAAAAAGTAATCAGAAACAAGGCATGATCTCTACATCTTTTTCAATCAACACATTTGTAAAATACTAATATTTTAAACTGATCACAGCCCATTTATTAGACTTGAATAACTACTATGCATCGCATAGTTAACAGGAAAATAAAGGAGAGGGGAATAGAAATTAAACTAAGTTGATAAATGAGTAACCAATCATTTACAGACAACTTTGTAAATTGCAGAGGCAATGAAAGTTATATATATATACCAGTTACACCTACCTCCATATAGGTTTTTCTTTGAAAAGTATTTGGCCATTAGCCGTTGAGCGTAGTCAGCTTCATATTTCTTGAACTTCTCAGTGGAATTAAAATCATCAAAGTCTCTGGAAAAAGAATAAAGAACATAGCACGACACTGAGTTGAGCCACTATCATAAATTCTCGTAGTCAAGGGTGCAAAGAAGACTACTGGCATGCGCTGAATATATGGATAATTGGAAGCAAACAAAAAAATATACAGAGATAATTGTTCACAGAGTTGGCCTTGGGTGGGCAAAGCCTCCCCAGAGATTAGAGGAGCACCGATACCCAGTTACTGAAAAAAAAGAAAAGCATCCACCCTGTTGGAACAAATATTCACTAAACTAGGAACTCTGGAATCAATAACAGATAGTAATACAATAGGCATTCTCCATATGGGAGCTAACAAAGATAAAAATAGTCATTCAATCAAAGGGGATGTAATTAACTTTCATGAGAGTCAGAACTTAAAAAATAAGGAAAAAAAAAGTAGGAGGGAACAAGGTTAAACAACTTCCAGAGGTTGTTCTTGTTCATATCTTAAGTTCTAAGGTTTAGAAAGATAATAGCAATGATTTCAGTTCAGTAGAGTGTTAATAAGCTAGATAGCAAGTACTGTTATGAGTTCAAATCCTCAAAAAAAAAACAGAAGTTCCCTATCAGAATTTTAACAAATATGCCTCACACAATTGAATTCATAAAAAAAAATTTTTAAAAAATTATTAAAAGAGTTCCCTGTCTAACCAATCACCATATTTTGGGGTATTCTATTTTGTCCCTTCAAATGAAATCCAATTTCTTTTTGGGAAAAGAGGGAAGTTTGTAAATCAAATATATATCTCATTTTCCCATGCTATCATCTCAAAAACTAGCATTACAAATTGAAAAAAACAAAAAAAGAAAAATCTCTAAGGTTCCATTTGCAGTAATAGTTGACAAAAATAATAGTTCTGGCAAAAACTAAAGGTAATGATAGCAACGAACTAGGGTTTGCATTTTCCCTTTTAATACATCTCCCTTTTCATATAATGGATTAAAAGTTTTGATTTTTGGATAAATAAATTCGAAGCTTGAAATTGCTCCTCGATGGCGAACCCATTTCGTCTTCTTCATTAAATCATAAAAAAAAAAAAAAGCAGAGTACAACTCAAAATTTTCCAACCTGAAATCTCATGTCCAATTCGATTCGAAGAGATAACTAGAGGACGAGAGCGTCCGTAATTTATAAATTTCCTCGATCAAATATGAACATAAGTAAGAAGGAAAATCATCCATAGATCGCAAAGTGAAAGGAACTGCAGTAGAACCGCTAAGATGACAAATTCCAACTTCAAAATCAAAGGAAACTTCAAATTAAACACAGTAGAGGAAGAGAAAGAAAAGGCCATACTCGAATTGATCCGACAAATCCGGTTTCTTCTCCTCCGCATCAAGAAGTCCGTCATTACTGGTGGCTGCAGCATCGGCCTTCAAAGTCATTGAAAGCCCAGAAAGAAAATCAACACAAGAACAAGAAAGCAAACGAGAGAGAGAGACGGAAGCGTACCAAATGTTTCGGAGGGGAAGAATGAGTAGCAGAATTCTGAGAATGAGACGCCGACGGAGGAGAGGCCGGGGCTGATGCAGACGACGGCATGCCTCTGCTAAGAGACGAATAAACTACGAATTGATAAAATGCATACTAATCCTTATCCAATGTTTAATATGGGAATGGGATTCGAATTAATAATAAAATAATAGTACTATCAAATTTTCTTCGTCAAACCTTATAAATGTTTTTTCCTGGAAAAAAGAAATAATATTTTTTAATTCTCTTCCCAACGGGTATAATTTTCCTGTCAATAACTGAGGAACCCATTGGTAAAAATTTGATTTTGCAATTCATTTTATTTAAGATACTAATAATTAGTTTTGACTCAAATTTCAATATTAATTAAATATTCCATCTAACACATCTTGGTGAATTAACATTTCCATTCTAATACCAAAAATTGATAAAATATGAAAAATATAAATAAAATACCACTAATAAAATAATATTATTAATCATTTTTAACTTATTTAGAAATAGAAATTGAAAGATGTTTATTTATTAATTTAATTTTTTTTACGATTTTTTAATTTTTCAGAAATATCTATGGTCTATGGATACCAATATTTATCGATATTTCCATAAAATTAAGACCTCCACGTCTACATTTAAAACCAACCTTGCTTCCTACCAATAATCCCCGCATGAACAAAACCCGTTTTTGAAGTGATGAAAGCGCTTGTTGTCTCTAATAATAATCTCCCTTTTAGCAGCTTTACTTATAAATTTTGCTGCACTGTGACAGTCTCTACAAATTCTTAAATTCTTGCAAATCCTTAATGTGGTGCCTTCTTTAGTCTTTAAGAAGCCAAAAGAAATTGCTAGCTTCTCACTATGCCCCTTCAATATCTTAATCTTTTCCACTTCTTCCAGTTCATGAAGAACATAACTAGAATCAGGTCTGTAGCCAATTTCCATGATCTGTTTCTCCAATCTATCCCACCTCTCCCGAATCTCGTCTGAATCCGGTATCGAGTCATCGCCCGCCATAAAGCTATGAATTTTACCTCTATGTTCAATCCAACTGCATCCAGCGTCTTTCTTAAGGCGGAGATCCTTCATCTTTTGTCGAACTGTTCGCACACGATCCCATTTTCCTGCTGTTGCATACAAGTTAGAGAGTAAGACATAGTTGTCGACATTGTTTTCTTCCAGTTCTAACAACTTCTCAGCAATTTTCTCTCCCATTTCCAGATCACCATAAGTTTTACAAGAACTGAGCAGTGAGCTCCACATTTTAGCATCTGGTTCTTTAGGCATCTCATGTATCAGGTTTAAAGCTTCATTTAATTGACCCGCTCTACCGAGCATGTCGACCACACAGGCATAGTGCTCGAGTTTTGGCTCTATTTTGTACAAACTTTGCATTTGAGCAAGATAATGTAGCCCCTCTGAAACCAGTCCAGCATGACAACATGCCTGCAGCACTCCTAAAAAAGTGAACCTATCAGGCTTCGTATCTGATCTTTGCATTTCCTCAAATAGCACCATGGCCTCGTTACCTTGTCCATGAACACCAAATCCTGTGATCATGACATTCCATGAAGCCACTTCTTTCTCATTTAACCCGTTAAAAACCCGTTGAGATTGTTCCAAACAGCCGCTTTTGGCATACATGTCGATGAGTGAACAAGCAACAAAAATGTCTTCCATAAGATGGGTTTTCAAGACAAAGCAATGAACTTCTTTTCCCAGATGCAGATTTGATAGCTGTGAACAAGCCCCAAGGATACACACTATGGCAATCTCAGTAGGTTCGAGTCCTTCAGAAAGCATCTGACGAAAGAGAGAGAGTGTCTCGTTAGGAAGTTTGTTTTGTGAGTAACCAGAAAGCATCGTGTTCCAGCATACTAAGTTTCTATCTTCCATCCTCTCAAAGTAAGTCCTGGCATAGAAAGGTTTAGAACAATGGATATAAAGTGATAGTAATGAGATAGCAACAAATGAATCCATCTCTAACCCATTTCTTAGCACAAATCCATGTATCTCTTTGCCATACTGTAGATGTCCTGAACGAGCACAAGCTAATAGTAGGCTACTGATGCTAAAATATTCGGGAAGGAAGCCCGAACATGCCATCTGAAAATAACAATCTAAAGCTTTTCTTGGATCACCATTTTGAGCATATCCACCTATGAGTGCATTCCAAGAGTTAACCGACTTAGTACTCATTCCACAGAAGACATTCTCAGCAGAAATCAAAGATCCACACTTCGCATAGGCCGCTATAAATGCGTTATTTATCAATTCATCATATTGAAACCAATGTCTGAGTGAATATCCATGAAGTTCCCTCAAACTCAGCAGTTCTGTTTCTTTCAAACAAGCAGGTAACGAGTTCAAAATGGTGACCTCATTTACTTCCATCCTTTCTTCTCCCATCGACATCTTCCTCAACAGTTGAAATGTCTCGTGTACGTATCCTTCTCTAGAATATGCACCAATCATGGAATTCCAAGAAACTACATTCTTGTTCCCAGTCTTACAAAATAAAATCTCTGCTTCTGAAAAGTAACCGCATTTCGAGTACATGTCAATCAGAGCATTGCACACCATTAGTTCATGAACAAGCCCTAGTTTCACTGCCATCCCATGAACTGCCATTCCCATATCCACATCTCCTTCTCTGGAACACACAGGCAACAGAGTCACCATTGTGGCACCATCCGGTATCGAGCCATCGGCACCCTCCAAAAGACTCCGAAAGGCACCATAAGCTTCCACCCAAAATACATTCTCAGAAAATCCACAAATCAACGAATTCCAAGAGATCAAGTTTCGTTCAGGCATTTTGTCAAACACCTTGATGGCTTCATCTACTAGCCCACATTTGCCATACAGTGAAATCATTGCATTACCCACAAACAAATCCATGATCAAACCCATTTTCACCGCCATCCCATGAACCGATTGCCCCAAATAAATATCATACTTCCCAGTACAGGCCTTAATCAAGCAAGGTAATGTAAAGTTATCAGGTTGAAAATCTGTTACCGATATCAAATCAATGAAAGTGAGAATCGCCTCGTCGTAGAGCTTATTTCTGGTGTACCCACTAACAAGTGCATTCCACTGAAACAAATTCTTGCTCGGCAAACGATCGAAGACCGTTCGAGAATCTGAAGGATACCCACACATGGAGTACATAGTAATGAGACGGGTATTGAGAACAAAGTCATCGCTGAATTGAGAGGAAGCGGACAACATTTCGTCGAGTTTGCGCCCCGTTTCGACATCTTTGAGCTGTCCACATTTCTGTAACAACACTCCCATTGCCTCCTTTCTCTGCACTGAATCAGAAGCGGCATTGTTCTTCTTCTTCCAGTCTCTCTGAAGAAATTCGAGGGCTCCAGTGAGATCACCGGCTTCACAGATCTTGCAAATCTCTTCGAGAAGCGAGAGTTGAGGGTGTCTTTCATGGGTTTGAACAGAGAGAGAGAAGGATGATTTTGGAGATGAGGTTGAAGGAAGGGAATTTTTGAAAGTTGATTTGGGAGTTGTTTTATATATGGTCAGGGGGTGGTGGTGGCGGCGGCAGGAGAATGGTGGCGCCGCCAATGCCATTAAAGAGAGCTGATTCATGGCATTGGCAGCAACTGAACGAAATTTTCTGTGTGTTTTTGAGTTTTTTTTTTTTATCTTTTTTAAACAGATTTGTGTCCGTACAAGAACAAGAAGAAGAATTATGGCAATTGAGTTCAAACTTCAAATTCGCTCTGTTCTAGTTTTTCATTTGGATGGCTTCCAACCATTTCAACCTAATAATGTTTCATGTAACTTTGTTATTAGCTTTCGTGGATAACACTGATAATCAAAAGCCAAAACAAGAAAAGTTTTTCAACTATTATTATTATTATTATTATTATCATTATATTTTTTTTAGTCTGAACTATATAATATGTATTAGACTAGGAACCGCAGTAGGAAAAACGTGACTAGATTAAAATATTGATAATTTACTAACTAACAAATCACACAAATTTAATAATAGTTGAATGCTGTTCGTTCGAGAAATTCCTACCACCGGATCGAGATATGAGATGTATGCAAAAGAGGAGATCCACTCATTGGACAAAAAAAAAAACATTTAAGATTAAACTTAGCTCACATGAAAAAAGATATATTTCTTTTGGTGATGGCTCAAGATCAACTTTTGGCTAGTATTCTTGTATGGCCTTCATTTGGTGTTAATAATTACACTTATTGTTCAATTGAGACAGTGTATCATAAGTACCAAATAGGACAATAAATGTGCTTGAAACACAATTTACTCATAAGAAAATCCCTTCATCAATCCAACTTGAATTCCTTCCCACAAAGTAAGGTCTTCCAGCAGTTCTCTTAGTGTCCCGTCAACTCCAACTTTCATTTTTTAAAAAAATTACGAGTAGGAAATGGAAAACGAGAACGTTAACAACGAAATGGAGGAACCAATATGAAAATAAAAGATATATGGATTAGTAGTAGGACCCACGCCCAGACTCCACTTTGAGAAAAGGCCATTTCCGTGAATGTGCTTTCAAATTGGGCCTATGTTGGGCCCCATAATATCCACATTACGAAAAGTAGCCCATCTTTCTTAGGTGGTTGTGCATTGGACTTTCCGGGCGCAACGAAGTTGAAGGGACCCAATAATAAATATTTGAAAATAAATATACATAAAAAATATTTAATAATTATTTAAAAAAGTTGATTTTTATATAAAACTTAATAATTACCAAACATGTTCTATATATTTTTTCACACATGCCTATTTTTCTAACAAAAATAATAAAATGAGAAACAAGAAATAAAAACATTACCAATCGAGCTCTAACAAATTCATGTCTTGTTGAACTAATTGGTCACAAGCATCCTAAAAAAACACTTCTTTTCATTCAAATTTTATACTTTATAATTTAAGCTAAATCTAAATTTAACATCGCAATCATAAAATATTGTAGAAATAGCAAATCAGCTTGTGAATAATAGTGCATACAAATCAACAGTTCTAAGATTTTACATTAGAGAGAGAACAAGTGCATATAAAAATAATGGAAAAATATCAATTTTAAACTCAACTTACCATGGCACCTTATAAAAATGATGTTATTTTCACGTGTTGAAAATTTTACCATTTGATAGATTTTCATTTGACAATTTTTTGAAAAAAATATTCATAGTATCAAACGAAAAAAAATTGGTATGAAATAATTGATATGATTTAAAAGAAAAAAACGACATTAGAATATATTTTTAAAATTTAAATTTGTAAGTTTTGACAGTATTATTTAATACTAGGTTTTGTGTATTAATCAAACTAAAACTTGATTTTGATTAAATTAGTGAGTTTTTGTGGTTTTTTTTATTAAATAAAGTGATAAAAAAGTATGACATTTATATAAGTTTAAGATAAGGGTGAGCAAATAATCCCGAAAAACCGATCCGACAGACTAAAACCGACCGAACCGGTCGGTTTGATGAAAAATTTGATCGGAGTCGGTTAGAAGACCGATTGGTTGTCGGTCGGTTTGGTAAAAAATCACATTTCCAACTGAAACCGACCAACATTTATTTTATTTACTAAAAAAAAAGAGCAGACTACATTTAATGCTCTGCATGCGTGCAAGTTATTAACTTGCAGTAGCATTGAAAACCAACGGCGCCATTATGGCCGCTAGTATTAAAGGTAGTTTTTTTTTTATCTTTTTACTTTTTATTCCATTTTCTCTACTCTCGTCCTTCATTCTTCTTTTATCTTTCTTCTTCCTTCGTTTTCTTCTTCTTCTTCAACTTTTCTCTCCTGTCTTTTGAGTCGCATCAGAAATCTATCTACCGTCCATGTCTCCCGAGTTTCTTTTCGATTTCATTTTGCCCAGATTTCCGACCATGACTCCGACGCTAACATCTCTACCAAATAAAAAGAAAAAAAAGTTAAAAAACCGACTAAACCGGTCAGTGCAAACTAGCGTAACAGCAAAGTCGATTTCCATAATAGGAAACTGATCAACCGACTAGGTCGGTTTTCCGCGTCGGGGTCAGCCAAAAACTGACTTGACCGACCGATGCTCAGTTTAAGATTATTTATTTTAAATAAAGAAAACATTTTTCTAAAAACACAATTTTTGAAAATCAAAATAGGTTTGAAATTAAATCAACGTCACAATAAAAATTATTAAAAAGAAACTTAAAAGAAAAACAAGAAACTATGACTCGAACTGAAGATTCCGAGACTAATATATTTGAAAGAAGAAATAAAAAGAAAACAAAAAAAATGCTAACATGGGATGCTAATATATTAAAAGTTTTAAAAAAAATTAGAAGAAAATAAAAAAAAAATGCGCTAAAAAAAACACGAAAAAAACCGAAAAAGAAAAAAGTGCTAAAAATTAAAAAACAAAAAACAAAAGAGATTAAAAGAAAATTTAAAAAATGCACTAAAAATGAAAAACAAAAAACTGTACCTGCAATGACTTGATCACGGGTCGGAAGTTAAATCAGCTTGTTCTTCAACTTTATACTTTTTAGGCCCGTTTATTTCAAAATTACTTCATAACTTTTAGTTAAATAATATCTGTTACTTTTAATTAACCATTGTTTATTATTAACTAGTCTTAATCGTTCAATAAAAAAACAGTCTTAATAATTCTTTTATTTTTAGATAAGAGATCATTAAAATAAAAAATAAAAAAAATCAAGTTGCCAAATGGCAAAGCGTGTCCTAAATTGTATATTTTAAACATAATTGTTAATAAGCTTGACTTCTTAAATCTTACACGAAATATAATTAACTTCTAAAAGTTACATTATAATTAATAAAAAATTCTTTAATCAGAGATACATGAATATTAAATAAAATAAATCCAACAAAAACATATACATATACAACAAAAAGTACGAACCGATCTGAAAATGCAATAAAAATTCAACATTAACAAAGAATGAAATACGGAAGGAAAAAAAAAACCTATTCACAACTCAAATTAAAAAAAAAAATTGAATTTAATTGCAATAGTAGAAATTTAATAAAAAATCAATATCTTAATAAATTTGCTCAGAAACACTACATCCCAGTGAATAAAAGTTATATAATATAGAAATTAAAGAATACAAGCCCTTTAATTCATGCAATACAGTATATATTTAAAAGGAAAAAAAAAAAGATAACACATTCAAAATATTGAACTGCGAATAATATATATATATATATATATATATATATTATTTTTTTTTTAATAATTGCGAATAATATTTGTACATTATTATTGCAATAACCTAATGCAGAGGAAACACAATCAAACTAGTTCGACATTTAAATAAATACAAACAAATTTTAAACAAACTAAATTCAAATTACAAAAAACATCAAATGATTGTGGGAATTAACTATATTGGGGGCAAATTAGGAAAACGAGTACAAATTTAAATAGGGTAGAAAATTAAAATAAGATTCTTAACCTACGTAATTTTATTATATAAACACAAATTATAAAAATGACTTCTTAAACAAAAATCAAACCATATATTTTTACTCAAATACGTTTTATCCTGGTTGTAAAAAAATAATAATTATAAAGAATGCTAGCCATTTTAATGAACATAATAGATTGATATAATTTTATATTGAATGTAAACACCCATATATACATACAGACGCACATATGTACCAGAAATATGTGCACATAAATTCAGAACTGTATATATATATAATAATAAAAATAAATAAATAAATAAATCCAGCAGAAATATAATTTAATTCGCAGTCTAAAAAGGTGGGTGTTTATTTTTTACTTTTAGACGAAAGAAAGTACAAATTTTAGTTAGTTAGGGAAAACACTTAAATTGAAATGTCACTCCAAGTGTTTCAGAGTTGCTCAAACCAATTATATAGAAAATAATGTGTAAAAAAAATCTTGGCATTATTATAACAGTGACAAGAAAAATTATTACCATTGTTGTACGTAGAGACGTGGCACAAACTCCTGGCTTGAGCATTCCTTCATATATGCCAGATGCTACAACCTGAAAAAGTAAAACTACAAAAAATTCTTTTGCCTTGAGAAATGACATATAAAAGAGATAAACATGGTATAAGATTGTTACCATCAGCGTACATAAATTAGGAATGATTGGAGTATTTTGACATATTTAAAAATTTGATTGCAACACACTAGTTAGTTTACTTACCAAGAGTATGATGATAACAAACAACCTAATATAGTTTACCTGATTAACAACACACTGCTCGTCAATGAGGTATTCGCTCTGATAAGTTTCAGAAGCTTCACAGTTTTTAGTTTATTTTTCTCCTGTTCTTTTATTCCATTTTCTCCACCCATAAGTACTTTTTTGCAAAATTTCCTGAAATTTCAGACACAAAATATTAACATCCATCCTTGCTTCAAAGTTATGTACTAAACTTAAGGCAAGACCGACTCCGTGACATTGTTTAGTAGGGGAGTTGTCAAACTTGACATTAAAGTTTCAAAGTCTTCAACAGTCGTAATGTTCAACATATAGGATGGAACGCATCAGCAGGATGAGGAATAACAAACAATCCACCAAATATTTTAAGTTGCAGAGCAATATCCTTGGAATTATTCTTTGCAAGAACATGAATAGTTAAAATAATTATATCTAACGGTAGGGAGAAAACATAAAATTTCCATTCAACTTTGTGGCAAGTACATAGAAAACTTGTTCCTATGTACACAAACTACTACTCTGCCTCCAAGGGTCATTAACTCGTCAATGAAGGTTCTGGTAGCAATTTTCATAATAATAAGATATGTAATTTAGGTATAAAGCAGTGATTAGAGGTTAACCAAACCTTGAGTAAACCATGCGGTTTATATCAGCAAGAGTGTACCGCAACATCAGTCTTTGTCACACAAACCTGAAAATATTTTGGTAAAGATGCACAAGAAAGGGGGTGAGTTTGACATACCATCTAATTTCAATACTTTTTTCTTCCGAAGTGTGTTGACTCCTGGCTTTCAAGAAAGTCTAGGAGAGAATTTTACTCCCTCTTATTAGTTATCCTAATTTCTACCTATTATATACAAAAAGATAAATTGTTCTCTTTTCCCAAAATTGTCACAAAACACCCTGTTCAAAATGGAAATACTAGAATTTTGTGGAGCTGCGCAGTAGTTCATGCTATCCTTGGCACATTTGGAAGGAGTTCAACAAACAGATTTTTAGGCTTTTTGTTTCTGTTTTTGTTGGTTTGACTGTTCTCACCTTTGGCATTCCTTCCTTCTATGGTCATGTGTCCTATTTAGTCGTTATCATTTCCATTTTTTTTCATCTTGAAGGGAGTGGGATGAAGTTTGTTCAATTCTCAGGCGTTCTGATCTTTAATGTCTTATTCTCTTGCATTTTTTAGAGTTTTGTTCTTTATTTGGCTATTTTAGTCCTCTTTCCCTCTCTTCCTTTTAACATATCAATGAAAAACAAACTATACCAAAATGTTGCATTTTCTAGAGTTTTGTGGTTCCCAAAAGTACTTTTAATTACAAGTTTGTTTGGTTGCACTACAAAGTGATTCGACAAATGCCAAGTGATTCTCGGTCTATCACTTTAAAATCACTTTTTGGAAAATCAACTTTACAGCAACCGTTCAAAATCATGATTATAAACCAATTTGATTATATTAGAAGTGATTTGTATTTATTACCAAATACTTGTGGCTCTCCAAAATCACTTGGGAAGTTAATTCAAACCCTCTAAATAAACTAGCTACTATACGGTGCTTTATGAAACAACACTTCTCCAACTACTAAATGACAAATTCACATACAACAAAATGCAGGAATAAAGAGGAAAGACAAAAGAGCAATCACGTCATATTCCAAAATCAGACAGAGAATGAAGTATTGAAATGATTACCTGCTCTTGACGAAAGAAAGCTTATTTTTGTTAGCAAACTCCACTATATCATAATCATATGACATTCATCATGAAACATTAATCAACAAAATGACATTATGAGAAGCAAGCAAATATTTGAGAGATCCCAGGATCAGCAAGATGCACCAAAATTTGAAGGAGTTGAAGGCAACAAGAGATAGCTAACGTAATTCCGCACACAAACTACACCTTTAATGTTGTTGATAATTTAAAATCCTAAGAGCTTCTCTAGGGATTGGACATTCCTTGATTATCAAATAATTAAGGAATTATAAGTTGTTAGGACTTCCCAACAACCATAACCAATTTCGGATAGGATAAGAAAACTAATCTTTAAATCAATGAATATAACTAAAACTATACCTATGGTTGGATCCTTATCAACATCGTATTTCTATCTTATCTCTTGCATGTCCTTATCTCCATGCAATAATTTCTCTTGACCTTGCTACTACTATAACTTAAAATATTTTTTAAGTAGGAATTAATATTTGTTGGATTTGACACTCATCAACAAAAGCTAGAATTTAGTGGAATTGTGTGATCTGGGCTTCTCTTTGGCACATTTGGAAAAAACATAACGAAAGCTTTTTTAGGACAAATCGACTTCAATGGATTATTTTTGTAATCCTTTATGGCATACAACCTTTTTGGCTGTGCTCAAACTACAAGAAATTATTTTGTAACTATAATCTTCTCATAATCATTAGCGATTGGAAGGCCTTGTTCTTGTAGTATCCCGGGCAGGGGGCTTTCCCATCCCCGACCCTAGCTTGGCCTTGTTTGCCTTTTGTCGTGATATATTCATCGTTTCTTACCAAATTATATATATGCGGGTGGGCCCCACCCACGTATGAGCTTTGACGGGCCATTAAGGAACATTCTTGGCACGTGGTATAACCATTGTCGCCTATCCCCACGATCCCACTGTAGACTCTGTTGCTGCAGAACGCGTCGCTGAACTCCCTATACGTTCCTGCCACCTCGTCGTCGGCCCCTTCTTTCGTCGCCCCCATCCAAATAGTGAGAATTCTTATCCTCTTGAAAACTTTAAGATCTTTTCAAGTTTTATGGCCTTTAACGCTTTTTCCCTCCTTAATTACAAAATCATAAAACTCTACAAATCTAAAGTTCCATGCTCAATACCAATACAATCCACCTTTTATCTATGTGCTCCCGTTGTTTAAAATACTCTCAACACTCTTTCCAACACCCATCGCATGTTCTTTTAGATGTATGAATTTTTCCTCTTTCAGCACAAAATCACTTACCCATTTCATTCAGCAACCAAAATATTAATGATTATAATAAAACATTTTTGTCTCATGATCTTAATCATTCATACTTCGCTAATCTTTTCAACATATTTTCCTCATGGGCACAATCTAAATACTTAGGAGGAGCTCAATCATTCTCTCCCATTCAAATAATGAACATATTCTCCAATTCAAACTTGTCGCCTCGCCTCAATCTTTAATCCAACATTCCTTTATCCTATGATAATAGCTTCTTCCTTCTTTAGATACAGAACCATAAAACCCTTCAAATTAAAAACATTGCTCTTTCTCACTCTTATTGACCAATACCAATCCACCTCTTCTCTAGATCCTTCCACATTTTGAAATTCCTACAAACAACTTTTCATCACCCATAAATTGTTCATTATAAATGTATGAATTTCTCCGCCACACGGAAAAACACGAAAAAGTATACCCAATCGGTCTCCAATAATTTCAACAAACCTTTTGTCCGAAACCAAATCCTGAACAACCACAGCCAAATGTTAGTGATTCATGACTATTTTAACCTTCCACATAAATCTAGATTCATTTCCAAGCTTCTTCAAGCATATTTCATTTAAATTCAAAATCAACTTTTCCAAGAATGCTTCCATTCTTATATCCTAACCTATCCACATTCCAATATCTAATATACAATCCTAACCATGTATCTTTTTCCTCTTCTAGTGCACCATCACCAAATTTATCTTCTCATTCCACTCTTCAACCCAAAATGACTAAAGTATCTTTGTACCATGATCTTATATATCCCTCCATTTGCTAATTGATCCAGTTTCCAAAATAAATTTTAAAACTTGAAAGCTCAATCAATATCTCACACTCCAATTTAATCCAATTATTAGTATCTTTTTTCCTCCTAAAAAACATAATCATAAAACTCTACAAATTCAAAACATTGTTCATGCTTCATCTTATTGACCAATACAATCCACCCTCTTCTATCTTATTCTATGTGCTTCCATGGTTTAAAATTCTCTCGACACTCTTTTCATCATCCGTCACACGTTCCTTTATAGATGTATGAATTTGTCCTCTTTGAGAACAAAATCCCTAGACTTATTTCTTCTCATTTCATTCTGCAAACAAAAATATTAATGATTATAATAAAAATATCTTTGTTTCATGATCTTAATCATTCATCCACTTTGGTAGTCTTTACAACCTATTTTCCTCACATGCCCAAAAAACTAAATCCTTAGGAGCTCAATCATCCTCCCACATCCAAATAGTGAACATATTTCAATCTTCTTCTTAAATCAACTCTTTAGAAGAACTCGTGGCTACATCAAAATTCTTAATCCAATATTACTTTATCCAATGTATCTTTTTTCCTCATTAAATACATAACCATAGAACTCTTCAAATCCAAAACATTACTCCCTTTCATCTCATTCGCCAATACAATCCACCTTTTGTCTAAGAATACTTCATTCTTCACTTATAACAACGAGATAAAATACCAAAATATCTCAAATAATGTTAACAAATCAAACTTTTCAACTACCATGACCAAATGGAAGTTATTCACAATTGTTGCAATTTTTCATGTAAATTTAGAACATTTCCAAGCTTTGTCTTATGTCACATGCCTTCTTATTCCAAAATTTACTTTTCAAAGAATGCTTCATTCTTTAATCCTAAGTAGTCTATTCCAATACTTAACCCCATCTAAGAATACTTCATTCTTCACTTACAAACACGAGATAAAATACCAAAATATCTCAAATAATGTTAACAAATCCTCAAGTCCATGAAAACTTTTCAACTACGATAACCAAATGGAAGTTATTCACAATTGTTGCGACTTTTCTCGTGAATTTAGAACATTTCCAAGCTTTGTCTTATGGCACATGCCATCTTATTCCAAAATTTACTTTTCCAAGAATGCTTCTTTCTTTAATCCTAACTTGTCCATTCCAATACTTAACCCATCTAAGAATACTTCATTCTTCACATATAACAACGAGATAAAATACTAAAATATCTCAAATAATGTTAACAAATCCTTAGGTCCATGAAAACTTTTCAACTAAGATGACCAAATCGAAGTTATTCACAATTGTTTGGACTTTTCTCGTAAATTTAGAACATTTCCAAGCTTTGTCTTATGGCACATGCCATCTTATTCCAAAATATACTTTTCTAACAAAGCTACATTCATTAATCCTAACTTGTCCATTCCAATACTTAACCCATCTAAGAATACATCATTCTTCAATTATAACAACAAGATAAAATACCAAAATATCTCAAATAATCTTAACAAATCCTGAGGTCCATGAAAACTTTTCAACTACGAATGACCAAATGGAAGTTATTCACAATTGTTGCGACTTTTCTCGTAAATTTAGAACATTTCCAAGCTTTGTCTTATGACACATGCCATCTTATTCCAAAATTTACTTTTCCAAAAATGCTCCATTATTTAATCCAAACATGTCCATTCCAATACTTAACCCATCTAAGACTACATCATTCTTCACTTGTAACAACAAGATAAAATACCAAAATATCTCAAATAATGTTAACAAATCCTTAGGTCCAGGAAAACTTTTCAACTACGATTATGAAATGGAAGTTATTCACAATTGTGACTTTTCTCGTAAATTTAGAACATTTCCAAGCTTTATCTTATGGCACATGTCATCTTCTACTAAAATTTACTTTTCCAAGAATACTTCATTCTTTAATCCTAACTTGTCCATTCCAATACTTAACCCATCTAAGAATACTTCATCCTTCAGTTATAACAACGAGATAAAATACCAAAATATCTCACATAATGTTAACAAATCCTAGGGTCCATGAAAACTTTTCAACTACAGTGACCAAATGAAAGTTATTCACAATTATTGCGACAATTCTAATAAATTTAGAACGTTTCCAAGCTTTGTCTTATGACACATGCCATCTTCTTCCAAAATTTACTTTTCCAAGAATGCTTCATTCTTTAATCCTAACTTGTCCATTCCAATACTTAACCCATCTAAGAATACTTCATTCGTCCCTTATAACAACGAGATAAAATACCAAAATATCTCAAATAATGTTAACAAATCCTCAGGTCCATGAAAACTTTTGAACTACCATGACCACACGGAAGTTATTCACAATTGTTGCGACTTTTCTCGTAAATTTAAAACATTTCCAAGCTTTGTCTTATGGCACATGCCATCTTATCCAAAATTTACTTTTCCAAGAATGCTTCATTCTTTCGTCCTAACTTGTCCATTCCAATACTTAACCCATCTAAGAATACTTCATTCTTCACTTACAACAACGGTGACCAAATGAAAGTTATTCACAATTGTTGCGACTTTTCTAATAAATTTAGAACATTTCCAAGCTTTGTCTTATGACACATGCCATCTTATTCCAAAATTTACTTTTCCAAGAATGCTTCATTCTTTAATCCGAACTTGTCCATTCCAATACTTAACCCATCTAAGAATACTTCATTCTTCACTTACAACAACAAGATAAAATACCAAACTATCCCAAATAATTAGAACATTTACGATGACCAAATGGATGTTATTCACAATTATTGCAACTTTTCTCATAAATTTAGAACATTTCCAAGCTTTGTCTTATGGCACATGCCATCTTATTCCAAAATTTACTTTTCCAAGAATGCTTCATTCTTTAATCCTAACTTGTCCATTCCAATACTTAGCCAATCTAAGAATACTTCATTCTTCACTTATAACAACGAGATAAAATACAAAAATATCTCAACTAATGTTAACAAATCCTTAGGTCCATGAAAAATTTACAACTACGGTGACCAAATGAAAGTTATTCACAATTGTTGCGATTTTTCTCATAAATTTAGAACATTTCCAAGCTTTGTCTTATGGCACATGCCATCTTATTCCAAAATTTACTTTTCCAAGATGCTTCATTCTTTAATACTAACTTGTCCATTCCAATACTTAACCCAACTAAAAATACTTCATTCTTCACTTACAACAACGAGATAAAATACCAAAATATCCCAAATAATGTTAACAAATCCTTAGGTCCATGAAAACTTTTACGATGACCAAATGGAAGTTATTCACAATTATTGCGACTTTTCTCATAAATTTAGAACATTTCCAAGCTTTGTCTTATGACACATGCCATCTTATTCCAAACTTTACTTTTCCGAGAAGCTTCATTCTTTAATCCAAAATTGTCAATTCCAATACTTAACCCACCCATCTAAGAATGAAGTACTTTTCCAAGAATGCTTCATTCTTTAATCCAAAATTGTCCATTCCAATACTTAACCCATCTAAGAATACTTCATTCTTCACTTATAACAACGAGATAAAATACCAAAATATCTCAAATAATCTTAACAAATCCCTAGGTTCATGAAAATTTTTCAACTACGATGACCAAATGGAAGTTATTCACAATTGTTGCGACTTTTTTCATAAATTTAGAACATTTACAAGCTTTGTCTTAGGGCACAAGTCAACTTATTCCAAAATTTACTTTTCCAAGAATGCTTCATTCTTTAATCCTAACTTGTCCACTCCAATACTTAACCCATCTAAGAATACTTCATTCTTCACATATAACAACGAGATAAAAATACTAAAATATCTCAAATAATGTTAACAAATCCTCAGGTCCATGAAAACTTTTCAACTAAGATGACCAAATTGAAGTTATTCACAATTGTTTGGACTTTTCTCGTAAATTTAGAACATTTCCAAGCTTTGTCTTATGGCACATGCCATCTTATTTCAAAATTTACTTTTCCAAGAATGCTTCATTCTTTCGTCCTAACTTGTCCATTCCAATACTTAACCCATCTAAGAATACTTCATTCTTCACTTACAACAACGGTGACCAAATGACAGTTATTCACAATTGTTGCGACTTTTCTAATAAATTTAGAACATTTCCAAGCTTTGTCTTATGACACATGCCATCTTATTCCAAAATTTACTTTTCCAAGAATGCTTCATTCTTTAATCCGAACTTGTCCATTCCAATACTTAACCCATCTAAGAATACTTCATTCTTCACTTACAACAACAAGATAAAATACCAAACTATCCCAAATAATTAGAACATTTACGATGACCAAATGGATGTTATTCACAATTATTGCAACTTTTCTCATAAATTTAGAACATTTCCAAGCTTTGTCTTATGGCACATGCCATCTTATTCCAAAATTTACTTTTCCAAGAATGCTTCATTCTTTAATCCTAACTTGTCCATTCCAATACTTAGCCAATCTAAGAATACTTCATTCTTCACTTATAACAACGAGATAAAATACAAAAATATCTCAACTAATGTTAACAAATCCTTAGGTCCATGAAAAATTTACAACTACGGTGACCAAATGAAAGTTATTCACAATTGTTGCGATTTTTCTCATAAATTTAGAACATTTCCAAGCTTTGTCTTATGGCACATGCCATCTTATTCCAAAATTTACTTTTCCAAGATGCTTCATTCTTTAATACTAACTTGTCCATTCCAATACTTAACCCAACTAAAAATACTTCATTCTTCACTTACAACAACGAGGTAAAATACCAAAATATCCCAAATAATGTTAACAAATCCTTAGGTCCATGAAAACTTTTACGATGACCAAATGGAAGTTATTCACAATTATTGCGACTTTTCTCATAAATTTAGAACATTTCCAAGCTTTGTCTTATGACACATGCCATCTTATTCCAAACTTTACTTTTCCGAGAAGCTTCATTCTTTAATCCAAAATTGTCAATTCCAATACTTAACCCACCCATCTAAGAATGAAGTACTTTTCCAAGAATGCTTCATTCTTTAATCCAAAATTGTCCATTCCAATACTTAACCCATCTAAGAATACTTCATTCTTCACTTATAACAACGAGATAAAATACCAAAATATCTCAAATAATCTTAACAAATCCCTAGGTTCATGAAAATTTTTCAACTACGATGACCAAATGGAAGTTATTCACAATTGTTGCGACTTTTTTCATAAATTTAGAACATTTACAAGCTTTGTCTTAGGGCACAAGTCAACTTATTCCAAAATTTACTTTTCCAAGAATGCTTCATTCTTTAATCCTAACTTGTCCACTCCAATACTTAACCCATCTAAGAATACTTCATTCTTCACATATAACAACGAGATAAAAATACTAAAATATCTCAAATAATGTTAACAAATCCTTAGGTCCATGAAAACTTTTCAACTAAGATGACCAAATTGAAGTTATTCACAATTGTTTGGACTTTTCTCGTAAATTTAGAACATTTCCAAGCTTTGTCTTATGGCACATGCCATCTTATTCCAAAATTGACTTTTCCAAGAATGATTCATTCTTTAAGCCTAACTTGTCCATTCCAATACTTAACCCATCAAAGAATACTTCATTCTTCACTTATAACAACGACATAAAATACCAAAATATCTCAAATAATGTTAACAAATCCTGAGGTCCATGAAAACTTTTCAACTACGATGACCAAATGGAAGTTATTCACATATGTTGCGACTTTTCTCGTGAATTTAGAACATTTCCAAGCTTTGTCTTATGGCACATGCCATCTTATTTCAAAATTTACTTTTCCAAGAATGCTTCATTCTTTAATCCTAAGTTGTCCATTCGAATACTTAACCCATCTAAGAATACTTCATTCTTCACTTACAACAACGAGATAAAATACCAAAATATCTCAAATAATGTTAACAAATCCTTAGGTCCATGTAAATTTTTCAACTACGATGACCAAATGGAAGTTATACAATAATTCAAGCAGACCTTCTTTCCAAAAACAATTTTGAACTACGACATCAAAATGGGAGTAATTCAATATTGGTTTAACTTTTTCCAACAATTCTAGAATAGATCCAAGCTTCTTAATATGGTCGCTCATATGTCATCTTGTTCCAATATGTACTTTTCCACCAATGCTTCATTCTACAATCTTAACATGTCCATTCCAATTCCACACAGTATCATTTATTGTTTCTAACAATACTTATTTCTTCAATTGTAACCAAGAAATAATATTACCAAAAGATCTCCAGAAATATTAACAAATCCTTAGGTCCAAGAAAAATCTTCAACTACGATGACCAAATGGAAGTTATTCACTATTCTTTTGACTTTTCTCATAAATTTAGAACATTTCCGAGCTTCGTCTTGTGGCACTTGTCATCTTATCCCAAAAAATTACTTTTCCAAGAAAGCTTCATCCTTTGATCTTAACTTGTTCATTCTAATACTTAGCTCATCCATAACACTAAATGTATCTTTTTCCTCTTTGAGTATATAATCACTAAAGTTATCTCTTTCTCATTTCATTCAACAACCTAAAATGTTACTGATTCTAAGAAAAAGTTACCTTTCTAGTATTTCCTTCCTGGCCCAAAAAAAATTAATAATTGAGAGCTTGATCATTATATCTCATCCAAATACTGAACATATTTTTATCCTCTTGTAAAAGTAACAACTCTTTTGAAAAACTTATGGTGATCTAATACTTTAATCCAATTCCTTTATCCTAAGAAGGTATCTTTCTCCCTCCACCAATACATAACCATAAAACTCATGAATCCAAGAAATCGTTCGTCACCATCAATTGTTGCATTTAGATCTATGAATTTACTTACTACTTGTAAAACACAAAAATAACATATCATTAGGTTTCGAATTATTCAGGCAGACCTTATTTCCAAAAACAATCTTGAACTAAGACATCAATATGGGAGCAATTCAAGATTGGTCTAACTTTTTCCAACAAATCTAGAATAGATCCAAGCTTCTTACTATAGTCGCTTATATGTCATCTTATTCCAATATGTACTTTTCCAACAACGATGACCATTCCAATTCCACACAATGTCATTTATTGTTTCTAAGAATACTTATTTCTTCAGTTATAACCACGAGATAATATTACCAAAAGATCTCCAGAAATCTTAACAAATCCTTAGGTCCAAGAAAAATCTTCAACTATGATGACCAAATGGAAGTTATTCACTATTCTTTTGACTTCTCTCATAAATTTAGAACATTTCCAAGCTTCGTCTTATGGCACATGCCATATTATTCCAAAAAATACTTTTCCAAGGAAGCTTCATCCTTTGATCTTTAACTTGTCCATTCCAATACTTGGCCCATCCATCACACTAAATGTATCTTTTTCCTCTTTGAGTATAGAATCGATAAAGTTATCTCTAACTTCTTATTTCATTCAACGATCTAAAATTTTAGTGATTCTAAGAAAATTTTACTTTACTAGTATTTCCTTACTGACCCAAAAAAATTTAATAATTGAGAGCTTGATATCCCATCCAAATACTGAACATATTTTTATCCTCTTGTAAAAGTAACAACTCTTTAGAAAAATTTATGGTGATCTAATTCCTTAATCCAATTCATTAATCCTAAGAAGGTATCTTTCTCCCTCCACCAATACATAACCATAAAACTCATGAATCCAAGACATTGGTCGTCCATCAATTGTTGCATTTAGATCTATCAATTCACCAACTACTTGTAAAACACAAAGATAACATACCATTAGGTTTCCAATAATTCAGGCAGACCTTCTTTCCAAAAACAATCTTGAACTACTACATCAAAATGGGAGTAATTCAATATTGGTTTAACTTTTTCCAAAAAATCTAGAATATATCCAAGCTTCTTACTATAGTCGCTCATATGTCGTCATCTTATTCCAATATGTACTTTTCCAACGATGCTTCATTCTTCAACCTTAACATGTCCATTCCAATTCCACACAGTATCATGTATTGTTCTTCAATCTTAACATGTCCATACTTCAATCATAACATGTCTGTTCCAATTCCACACATTATCATGTATTGTTTCTAAGAATACTTCATTCTTCACTTATAACCACAAGATAATATACCAAAAGATCTCTAGAAATGTTAACAAATCCTTAGGTCCAAGAAAAATCTTCAACTATGATGACCAAATAGAAGTTATTCACTATTCTTTTGACTTTTCTCATAAATTTAGAACATTTCCAAGCTTCATGTTATGGAACATGTCATCTTATTCCAAAAACTACTTTTCCAAGAATGCTTCATCCTTTAATCTTAACTTGTCCAGTCCAATACTTAGCCCATCCATCTAAATGTATCTTTTTTCTCAGAGTATAGAATCATTAAAGTTATCTCTTTCTCATTTCATTCTACAACCTAAAATGTTAGTGATTCTAAGAAAAAATTACTTTTCTAGTATATCCTTCTAGGTAAAAAAAATGTAAATAATTTAGAGCTTAATCATTATATCCATCCAAATACTAAACATACATATTGTAATCTTCTCATAAAAGTAACAACTCTTAAGAAAAGTTATATGGTGATCTAATTCTTTAATCCAATTCCTTTATCCTAAGAAGGTATCTTTCTCCCTCCACAAATACATTACCATAAAACTCCTGAATCCAAGACATTGTTTGCCACCATCAATTGTTGCATTTAGATCTCTCAATTTACTTACTACTTGTAATACACAAAAATAACATACCATTAGGTCTCCAATAATTCAAGCAAACCTTCATTCCAAAAATATTCTTGACCTACGACATCAAAATGGGAGTGATTCAAGATTGGTTTATCTCTTTCCAACAAATCTAGAATATATCCAAGCTTCTTAATTCAAGCAAACCTTCTTTCCAAGAACAATCATGAACTACGATGATAAAATTGAAGTGATTCACAATTGGTTTAACTTTTTCCAATAAATCTGGGACATATGTCATCTTATCCAATGTGTACTTTTCCATCAATGCTTCATTCTTCAATCTTAACATGTCCATTCCAATTCCGCACACCATCATGTATTGTTTCTAAGAATATTTCATTCTTCCATCTAACATGTTCATTCCAATACCTAATCCTTCCGCCACACTACCATGTATCTTTTTACTCTCGAATTTGAACGGTATTTGTCTTTATAAAAATTCTTATCCACGAATCAAGTGGTACTGATTCAAAATCGTTTTAACTATCCCACACATCTAAAACTTTAAACTTTATAACCTCACTTTAATATTGCTAAAGAGTCTACCTCGTAATAATAGAATTCAATTGGTCCTTAAACCAGACCAAGTTTAGGCTCCCAAATTTGTAGCTCAATTCATTATCTCTAATCCGTATAATAAAAACTCTTATCCTTTTTCTCAAACTAGAACTTTTTAGAAGAATGTTGTGTTCCCGATCCATCCTCTAATCCAAACTTATTTATCCTAAGAGTAAGAAATTGTCAATATTCCTCTTTAAATACATAATCATTCGCAGAGAAGAAAAGTTCATGTGGGAAACAAGATGCACACATGTTGGACTCATTCACAGGGAAAACATTGCAACCCTAATTAAAATAATTAAGGATTTTCAATCCTTCATAATACAATATCTTTCAAAGTAAAAAATATAGGTAATGTCATGGTGGCAAACTAAATATATACTCAAAATCAATAGATAATAGATGGGACGAAATAAGTAGCTATATCAACTCCACATATTTAGTGTTGTGATCAATAATTCAATAGGTAGACATACATCCTTATTAATATTGCATCAAAATAAAAAACCTTCACAAGTTGAACACTAAATATCAGCCAACACCATCCAAAATGAAGTTGATGTAAAAAATATACTCAAAAGAGAAAAGTGTTTACCACTCACCAGGATAAAATAAAGACAATTGGCCAAATTTTATTATCAACAATTGTTGTAGCTCTCCAACCACTATTGGAATTGAATTCTAAGAATTAGTATGAAATAAAATCAAGAAGATAAATAACATGACTTATGACATCTAATCTTGAGAGAGGAAAAACTCAATACAGACCCAGGATTATTCATAAAAAATTACATATACCAACCCAACAAATTAAATCAAATAGAATAAAAGTTCAACTAGACTAACTCCAAAAACAATTAACGTTTTGATATCTTCGGGACTTATATTTAATGCCTATAATAGAACTGGAAATGATTTTAACTATTTTTTGCTAGATAAACTTTCTACTAGACCAACTTCAAAACAAAACACTCTTGCAATTTAAACCTTCATGGAAGAACAGAGTATCAAAAATGGTTGCTTGCTAATTGTATATCTCCAATCCCATGGACCAAATGTCATTACAGACCACAAGCATAAGAAGGCTAAAATATTTTCCAAAATCGAACCATAATACTAACTCAGTAACTCTTATACTTCTTAGACTTGCTTTTACTTAATATCTTTTATGCTTGGAAGACAAGGTTTTACCACAAAATACTGAAAGTAAATTATTTACGAAATAGCGCAAGTAAATCATTTATGTTGTAAATAAAACTCACCAGAATCAACTCCCTCAGGTTTCGGCTTAATTCCAAAATCAGCCACCCACACGTCTTATGAATCGATGATGGAGGGCTCGGATTGATCTCTTCCCTTTTCGATCGAAGATCTGAAGTGGGTTTATAACTAACTCAGTAACTCTTATACTTCTTAGACTTGCTTTTTCTTAATATCTTTTATGCTTGGAAAACAATGTTTTACCGCGAAATAATGAAAGAAAACTATTTACAAAATAGCGCAAGTGAATCATTTATGTTGTAAATAGAACTCACCAGAAGCAACTCCCTCAGGTTTCCGCTAAAGTTCAAAATTAGCCACCCACACGTCTTATGAATCGATGACGGGGGCTCGGAGGGTTTATAACGAAACCCTAAATTGATATCGTCTAATTTCTGCACGTACAGCCCCCGTTTTGCTCCCTCACTACCGCCATCATCAAATCGCTGGAGAATTCGATCGGCTCTGAGTCTAGAACCGTGTGTCCGGCCGATGCGCACTGACCAAACAACCGCCGCACCGACTGAGCCCACCTTCGGCTGGCGACTTCTTGAAGACTGTTTTCTATATTGAAAGGAAGTTCGAAGGCTGAAGTAACGAAAGAAGGAGAGAGAAAGAGAGCTCGACGGAAACAAATCTCCGAAAATGAGGAGAACGAATCGGTCTGGTGAGAGTGCGATTGAAAGAACGATCGTCGAATGGATAAGGAATTGGTCATTGGGAAGGAGAAGGCGGGCGCGAGAGAGAGAATTCTCGGTGAGATTGTGAGGAAGAAAATATTGACCGGCCGTTGAACCAATTCAGTCCCGCGCAATTCAATCGGTTTTGGAGCGGGAGCAATTGTGGGAGACAGCTAAGATTTTCGACCGTTTGAAGATTTTGCGACCGTTCCGTATCAAGAATGCGAGATATTAATTGATCGATCGATATGACGTATAAGTATAACGTATTTACGGATTTTTTTCTAAATAATGTTTTTAAAAACCAAATCACACAAATAATGTAGATTTTAAAATATTTTCAAAGGTAGGTACTGAAATTGAAGCAATTAGATTCGATTTCAGGTAAATTGCAGAAGTTGTACTCTTTTTGTAGAAGTACTAAAAAAAATCTGGTTGTTTGACCTAGTAAGCAGAGAGTGAGAAGTTGCTGGTATTATGTCGAGCGAATTAGATTAAATATGAAACACTCGTTCAAATAGATGTGAACTATATATTTAGACTTTGAAGAACCATGATAGTAAGACGTGACTAAATTAAAATATTTTTTCAGTACAATATGTGAGAATAAAGCTCGAACTCACAACTTCTTAATTGAAGATATATATCAATTACGACTGAACTATGTTCGTTTTGACAAATTAAAATGTTGTTAATATACCAACAAACAAATCATATAAATTCGAGTATAGTTTCGGCTTGTTCAAATAAAAAGCAAGACATAATTTTGAGATGTTCACAAAAAAGACGATTGAGATCCGCACATTGGAACAAGACATAATTTTGAGATCCGCACATTGGAACAAGACATAATTTTGACTTGTTCATATAACAAACAATTAAATTATTTATGATAAACAGTTCAGCCGTTAATAGAGCATTTATTATCATCTAAAATTTCAATTGTTTGAATCTCCCTTCCGCAATTCTTAAACTAAAAAAAATGGACAAAATACTCAAAATCAAGTCAGAGTTACTTAAACCCAATCAATTAATAATTGAATCTCATTCAAGTCCATAACTAATCACAACTTTACTCAGAATATTGATTGTACAACTTATTTAAATTCAGAATTTAAACAAATTAATAATTTAAGATTAAATTTAGCTCACCCAATTAATTACATATATATAGTTGATGGCTCAAGATCAGCTTTGGCTAATATTTTTGTATGGCCTCCATTTGACATACCTAATCTATACATTTATTGTTCAATTGGGGAGAGTGTATCACAAGTACCAAATAATGGACAATAAATGTGCTTGAAAGATGATTAATCTGGCTTTCAAGTTTTATCACAGACCAAAGGAGGTTGGTTAGAGGGAAGTGAGGTAATCCTTTATAAAACTAAAGATGGGATTGCCATAAGAAAATCCCTCCATTCTCTGCAACATGATCCCTTCCATCCGAGCTTGAACTCCTTCCGACAAAGTAAGGTCTTGCAGCAGTTCTCTCAATGTCCTGTCAACTCCAACAATTGTACTCCCTACTCCGCTTAATAACTCTGGTAGCGTAGGCGATGGTCTCGATAGTTCCACAAGATTAACCTTTTAAAACACGCCCACGCTAATCAGTTCATCTATGTCTTGTTATTGTAGGTCTAAATTCTACTTGTTTGAGAATGGAAGATCTAAATTCTAATTAAGAAAGCACCAAATGTCCGAAGGGTTTGTAAAAAAACAAACCTGTTTGTCTTGAGGAATGTTGGCTTTCTGTTTTGCTATAGCAACGGCGCGAGAAAATCCGCCGATAGCGTCCACTAAACCGCGGGATGCTGCATCTTTACCAGTCCAGACCCTTCCCTGTGCAACTTTCTCCATCTCATCCACCTATTAGGTGTTGAACAGAGACCAGGCATGGGAGACATTAAGACATTAAAGTGATAAATATATGGACATGAGAAAACAAAAATCTTTGATGGCCATCATACCGTCATTGATCTGGAAAAGGCTGCTTTGTCCCGAAATTGCCTGTACGCATTTTGTGCGGACTTAGCAAAGAGTTCTGCTTCGTCCGGTCTGATCAGAAACTGATAATCTTTAATTATTGATGGTAAGATGCAGTAATGAAGATAAAGTAAACTACTTGATCTAATCTGTATCAGAAGTTGGTAACCCTTTTATTATTAGAGAAGAAAGGCTGAAAGATGCCAAAAGTAGAACAGAGAGCTGGATATTCAACAGTGAGTAGAACAATGTGAAAAATGAGGCAGAAGAGCTAGTTCTTATTCCAGTAGAAGTGTATGTTAAAGCAAATGTGGTGAATCATATGCAACCCCAGTATGACTGAGAAAAACCGGGATGGTGGTATTGCTAGTTGCCTGAAAGAGATTATGAATTCGTTCGAAATTCAAATCAAGTTCAACTTTGTGTTGAAGCATCCATTTAGTTATGCTATTTCATATTCGTTCAATTTCTTGGAGCAATAATTAGTGTGGTTGAACTCAACAAACATTAGTGTTATAGAGTATCAAGGGATTTGGTGCCCACTACACCTTTCAGTTACGTTCTACCTCATCCATCAATTAATATGATATACCACAAGCTACTTAGCAATTTTCTATTATTATATTGGTTTCATAGAGGCTAAGAGGTATTCTACCTGAAAGGACGTTGTTCGGCCACAAGAAGCTCAGCAAATCTTCCCCTTGATATGATTTCCTTGTTAAACCCAATTTTTTCATATAGATTCCCCAAGTTAAGCTTCCCTGAAGCCAGAAGATCCATCAACACCAAAGTCCACAATAATACAAACAGATTTACACATTAAATGGGTTGCAGATAAAGCATTGCACATTTCAACATTTTATTTCTTCGCTGCAGATTCATATATAGTTTACCTGTGACAACTCCAATAGAACCAGTTAAGGTTAGATTTTCTGCAACAATTGTCCCAGCAGCCATTGCCATATAGTATCCTCCACTGGCTGCCACGTCAGACATGGATGCAACAACAGGTTTTGATGCAGCCAGAAGTCTGATTTCTCTCCACATCCTGTGTGCCACGAACAGAGCATCAACTCACAATATATCAATTCTCACAACAACAAAAAATAAATAAATAAATATTCTAAATTGTATTATACATAAATGAAGAAAAAGTTCAAAGAAATGAAAACAAAGATGTAAAAGCAACCGTGGTTGTCCCATAAGAATAGCTGTGAATTATCTCATGTGCCTCAAACGCTAACGGATAAAAATATTGAGAATTTTTAGAAATTGTTCATTAAACAGGTTTTTTTTTTTAATTCTTGAACCGGAGAAAATACATCCGAACAAGCGATAACATTTTATTCAATAACAACGGTTAATTATAATGCATATCGGACCAAAGTAAACCTTTAGTGTCTGAAGTTCATTGATATCTCAAACAAGCTTGGCAAAGGTATGTCACGTAATCCATTTGTCATTACTCAATTTACCAGTGGATTGATACAGAGAATATGAAAGAGCCACGTTCCATTGCTCAAACTAACAAATCTTATTCCACAACTCTATTTCTGTTTACTCATTTCTGTCAGTGGGGTGAAGAGAAAACTCTTCAGAGATTGAAAGGACAAATTGTACAGTTTCTCATGCGTTGTTTTGGTTTCTTTGGTTGAAGAGGGGATGGTTCAAGACAAATTGAGTTTACCTGATTTGGGAAGAATGAAAGTGATTTAAATATGACTAAAAAAACAAACAATTGTATATTTTGTTCTCAAGTAAATGTAATTAGTTTAATGCTAAGGTACGATGCCACTAGTAATAGATTCTTGAGGTATCACATAAAAAATTAAATTTGTTGGTATGCTAACACTTACAAATCAGAAGCAAGAGCATCACCTCCTGGACTGTCAATTCTGATGATGGCAGCCTTGAATCTTTTCGACTCTAAGCACAAAAAAGAGAGGGTTGAACAAAAGAAAATCATATTAAGCCACTTCTCCACCGAAAAGTTCTCAATGAATCTGAGTGCTGTGCCCATGAGATAAAAGTGGTATTATGTGGTTATTCCAAGTTCACGAGCACTTTTTTTTTTTTTGGAACAAGAACAAAAGTTCATGAGCACAATTTGCAAACCGTTATCTCAAAAATATATATTTCTATGTCTCTATCTCTCTCTTTGTGCACATGGTATAAGCTTGGTGATCATAAAGAGATAAATAAAAGAATATGGTAGCATACCGTTCAAAGATATTTAAAGGCCAAGTTTACCTCTAACACTCCTTATCTTCTCAATGAATTGCTCCCCAATAATACCAGAGCTAGGAACGCTTAAAGGACTCTTTACACGAGTAATGCTTCCTCCTGCTCTAATCACAGCTATTTGGTCTCCACCTCCAGATAAACCAACAGTCCATTGCTTAACTCTAGAGTACTTCCTATAGTAACCGTCATAAATGGGAATAACGTTAGTGTGCAATTGGGAACAAATCACAGGTTCGTGGATTAAATAATCAATTACATGGGCAGCAAATTTTTTAAATAACAAACAGATGCTTTTTATTGACAACTAGGAAAAGATACGGGAAGTACAAAAAGAGAGGGGAGGACAATATATACATGACAACATTAAAACCCAATAGAGACCAGAGAATACAATGCGATAGAAGACCTCAGATCTTATTGACCTGTAATCAACCATGGGAACTGTTTTATCCTTCGGCAGTCCAAGTCTTTCACTTAGCATAGAGAGAACCTGAAAATCACGTATGACAAAATTCAAAATATTTATAGTGAAGAACAAAAGTTAAACAATATATAGTTAAGAACTCTGAAATAAAATAATTAACAGTCTGAATGTTTCATAAGTAATCTGAATTGACAGCTATAGTTCTAACTTCTAGGAAATTATCTCAATGGGTACGTAAAATTCCAAGCACTATTTACTTCTGGAACTTATGAGTGAGGGTGGCAGGCGAACATCCTACATTTCCATTTTTTAAGTTCTTTCTCAAGTGAGAGAGAGAGAGAGAGAGAGAGAGAGAGAGAGAGAGAGAGAGAGAGAGAGAGAGAGAGAGAGAGAGAGAGAGAGCCTTGGAGAATTCTTCAGGGAGGTGGTTTTGGAATAGAGAGAAATCACTAGGATGAGGACATTCAATACCTCGTCATCATATTGTATGTTGGTGATCCAACCATCTTCTTTTAGTTTTTCTATTTGATATACTCCTTCGTTAATGAAACTTTCAATATCATTCTTTTTCTTTCCTATCAAAATAACAGAAACAAATGTTTGAAAATTAGTTTAATTAACAAATTTTCATATATGTCATCAAGCAAAGTTTCATGTAAACTTAAAAGTACCTTTTATTGAAGCAATTTTATCCAGCCAATTCTCATAAATATTATCTAGCAAAGTCGTCAACATTTCACAATTTTCTTCTGACATATTCCTCCGTGCTAGTTGATCACCAGCACTTTTATATTTACCTATCCTTTCCACTTGAGGTTCAATCCCTACTTTATCAAAAATGCCTGAAAAGAAAACACCTCGTTCAACCTCTTAAGAGTAAAGTTTGAGCCAGAAAAAGTAGAGAAAAGAAGTCAACTTACCCCTGAGAAATGAAGCTTGAACAGTCAAACCAAACAAAGAAACATAAGCACTTGGAGGGGCATATATCTCCTCGCATGCACATGCCAGGTAGTATTCTTTCTCTTGACATGTAGGAATATAGACAACGATGAATTTACCTGGAAGCCAATACAAATTGAATTTGTTGGTTTCACCCCTTGGCAAATCGTAAATATAAATTACAAAAGCAGCTGTTTGATATTAAACAAACAAACAAACAAAAAAAATCCCTTTATTAAGAGAAAGCTCCTTTTTAATTTTCTATATTCATAAAATAAGAACAAAGTGAAACCTAGGTTTTCCAATAACTTTTGTCCGTCTCTGCAGTAAATTTCTACCCACTAAAGAAGTAAGAGTTACTAGTTAGGATCCCCTTGTATTTCATCCCCTATTTACTTGCAGGTCAAATTTTGAATCTGCCATGTTATAAATTATGGAAATTATATGCTTCTCTCTTTAAATTATAACAATACAACAAATGCAGAAAGATAGAAGATGGAACCAAAAAGAGACATATATGTGCATGCAGCAGTGCCCCCAAGAAATTCACTCAGCTATTTGCATGAAATTCGCCGGATTAATCACATTAATTAAAGTTACCAGAATGCATAACCTCGTATCCTACACCCCCGTAAGGTCAATGCAGTTAAGACATTCATCAGATACAAAAAGTCACTTTTGATGTTGAGAAGAATCGCACTACCTGATTTTTTGAAATTCAGTATATGCCTTCGAATTTCCTCAACTTTACCCCACCCGCAATTTAGTGCTTCAATTTGTAAATAAATCCCAGAAATACGCGGATCGTATGCTGCTTTGACAAAGTTCTCGCATATTTGAGGTAGAGAAAGCCCTGAAGAGAAACGGCTCTTTAGCTGATCAGATATCTGAACATGAGAAAGAGCAATCTCAACTCCAAAATTTGACACATACATTGAAAATTATTTTAAAGAAACTTGAAGGAGGAGGAAGAAGGCGTCAACACTTAAAAAGTTAACTGTTTCCGTAGCTAATTACTTAACCAAACACTATTTCCAGCTTTGAATAGCGCAACATCTATTTTAATCCAGCAATAAATGAAGTGTTTCCGTAGCTAATTGCTAATAGTGGAACGTTGAACGCAAACACTATTCCCAGCTGCGAAGCACGAATAGTGAACGATCCACTCCACACCCATTTTATTCCAGCAAATTGATGTGTTTTCTTAGCTAATTGTTAATGGACGGAGTGGGACATTAAACCGAAATCACTATTTCCAGCTGCTACCATTACCAACATCCATTTTGAGTGAGAGCGCGAAGAACAAATCAATAATCCACTGACGCGAACAGTTTGTTTATGAATTAAAGATACGAGCAAGCAAGAAAGAAGAAACATAAACCTGCCCGCGCAATTTCATAGTCAAGACGCTGCCCTTGCGAACGCGCTCCCAAGGAAAGGCAACCAGCATCTTAAGCTTCACCAAGAAGCTCTTCCACGGACCAAATTTCTCGAACTCGAATTCTCCGGTTGGATACTCCTCGTCACGAGCCCCGAAGCTCTGGCCACTCATCGGAGCCTCGTTTGCAGCGTCTGGTTCTTGTGCTTCCACGCTGTTGGTGCCGGACGCAGAATCTTCGAATGCTCGAACCGAGAAGTGGCGTCTTGAAAAAGGGGAAGGAGAGAGAGCGAGAGCGAAGGCGAAGCGGCATTGTATGGAAGAAGTAGAAGAGAGAAATTGCTTTGGTTTGGAGAGTACGAAAGAGATGGCTCCACGATTGATGGAGGAAGCCATGTGAGGAGCTTGAAGATAGAGAAGCAGCTTCGCCATTTCTCCTGCCAACCAATTTTTCTCCACTCCCAGTCTTCTCAGCTTATTGAACGCAGCAACAAAAGCGTGATCATTCAAAAAGGAAAATCTTTCATTTTTTAAAGTGATATTTATTAACCGTTCGGATGACAAACGTTGTTGGTTGATTTATGTCCTCTTCTATATTATTTGTGGAAAATTACGTTTTTTCCTAAAGAAAAAGTTCAATTTTAAATAATATATATAATTGTAATAGCTAGCATAAATTGCCTTAAATAAATATTACAATTTTTTAAGTTTAGAGATAACAAGTTTAATCGACATATTTGGTAGCTGGTACTAATTTGTTCATTTAAATCTTTCAAACATTTTTAATATTGCCAACCAAATGGGACAAAAATTGGTTTAAAAGAATTATAACAAATATCTACCTAAATAGCATGAAATAATAAATATTTTAAAGTACAGTATATTGTTTGAAAATTGTACAAAGATATTGTAATCAAAATCCTCATATGGAATTTTACACATAAAAACTACATTTATGTTGTATTTGAAAAAATAATGTTCAACTTTAGAAAAATATAAAATAAATTGATGAAGTAAAATACGTATTAATTTATGTTATGGATTAAAAAATTTTAAATGGATAATTGTATCATATGATATGACATGTTTTATTTAAATGAATGATGTACACAAAGGAGAGATTATATGAAGTTATAAAATTTTAGTACGACCTTATAGAACATACCATTGAAATGTTGTTTTTATTACTTTTTATATGTCTCAATAACAATATTGTTAATACATTTAATATTTCTTATCACATATTTGGATTAATTTTAATAATTAAAACTACTGAAATAAAACAAGATAAAAATAGAATGTTCTTTGCTCTAAAATTAGGAGAGGCCAAAACGAGCCCAACTCAACGAAAGTGCTTCTACAATTGGGCCCGAGTCAGTGAAAGAATTGTGAAACTGGCCTATAGAATGGTTTGGGCCGGCCCGTAGTTGTTTCCTCTTAAAAAGCCCATCATTTTACATACGCTTCCTAGGCCCATACTTTATTCACGTTTGTTTGTTTTTTCTTTTTCTTTTCCTTTTTTCTTACTTTTTTTAGCAAGTCATTTCCCTACATTAAAAGGGGGAAAAAAAAGGAAACATCTTCTGTTTGAACAACTTCAATTTTTTCTATATACTTTTAATATTTGAACTAATTTTCTTAGATTCTATTTTGGGGTATTTTAGCCATTTTGAAATAATCAAATACAACACCATATACGTAAAAGTTGTCATATTAGCAATGTCATAAAATTTGACTATTTATCAACACACCGCTAAATTTAGATATTATTGTCATTCTTCTTTGTACTTTGTTAAAAAAAATATTTTAAAATTTTAACAATATCAAAGGAAGGTAAGAATTTTCTTTAATCAATACATGCTATTTACGATTAATAAATCCAACTAGCTTTAACTAAAAATCAAAATCTGACTTCATCCAACTTTTTTAGTTGGATAAGATAAGATAGATATTTTATATATCTTACCTAAAGTAAACTCGTAGAAACTAATATTATGAAACTACCTATCAGACGTTGTTCCTTCAATTCAAACGGTATAATTAACAAGCAAATATTTTAATCGTAAAGTTTAAATTATTCTTTATATTTTTCAATATTACATTACCAACGAAGAAGATACAACTCAAAGCTACAAGTACAATTCAATAAAGACGTTAATATCACTACTTATTGATATTTTGACTGCTTGAACTATGTTCGGATCATCTCGAAAAATGAGAATATATTGAAGGAATGAGAACAAAAGTGCAGGAATAAGAAAGGGAAGAGTGATATTGGAGTGAAAGGGGATGGTGAGGAAACACTTATAAGGAAAAAGCACAGTTGTAGGGGTATGGGGAAGCATTACTCTTCAACTTGGCCCCTCATTTATGTAGAATTGTCAATATCTCCCCATAAATTATTGATATTCAAATTCAATCTCAATCTCTCTCTCTCCTCTCTCCTCTCTCCCCACGTGCGCCACCAAGCCTCCCCCCACTGCCACCAACCATGCCCTTCTTTCATACACACACATATATAAATTTTACCAAAATATTCAAACATTGACATTTTAAATAAATCACAACACTTTGTATCTCATTTTTTTTTTAAAACTATATAATATGATACATCTTATATATTTAGGTCGTTGAGTAAGAATCTTGACATGTCTTTTTTAACAGCAATTTTAATGGGATTTTGAATCGAGTCCCATGATTTAAACAAAAATGTTTTTTTCTTTTATTAAACAAAGACACGAAAAATATATTATTGATGTGTTTTTTAAGATTAAATAAATAAGCTCATTCTTTTAGTGGATATGGAGGTGAAGATTTAAACTTTCGAGTTTCAAGTATTTCTCGATACTTTAACCAACTTCTCACATTGACGCCATTCATCGATGACGTAGAATTTGAAGAGTGCATATGTCATAAATAATTACGTCACGTGAATATTTGTGGTTGACTACGAGTAATTGTCTCAAAAGATACCATTTTTTTTTTATGAAATGTAGTCCAGAGAGAGCCTTTTCTGAAAATTATGATTTATTTTTTCTTTGACAGAAAAAAGAGAAAGGGAGAACTCCAACTTACTGATGGGGCAAAAAAGAGGGGGAAAAATGGAGAACTTTTCATAGATGAGCATTCACTTGAACGTTGAATCTTGTTGAGTTCTTAGATGTCAGAGATTGAAATCCAGTTTGGCCATTAGAACAATCCAATTTTTGTTGTCCATAAATGTCACTTCAATTCAACTACTTTAATTTTCAATGTAAAAGTAACTCAAGCAGAAAACTACGCCAAAAAAAAAAGCCATATGGACCAATCTGCAAAAGAATTTTGAAGTTCTTGTTCTTCTGAAGCTGTCCAACCATATGTAGCTAAATAGCTCAAAAACAGTGCATTTACACAAAAAGTTTGGGGAAAAAAAGAGGAAAAAGAAATCCCAAAAGGAAGTGAATGTGTTCAGTTTCTTTTCTGGTTCAGTGAGATTCAAGAATTGACCCAAAAGCAAATACTCTGTGCTCTTTTTCAGGCAAATTTAGACACTGTTTTTTAGTACAAAAGAAATAAAAACCCATATGGAAAAAATATCCAAATATGCATCTTATAAAGTTCATCCAACCACCGCAGTTTTTTTGTCTGGATTCTTGTATATAGTCTCTTCTTACACTATAAAAGTAAAAAAAAAAAAAAAAAAACCACAAAAAATGTATGTAGAGGAAAACATAGTAACTGATTGTTGCAAAAACATTGTTCTTCAAAAGGATACAGCTCATATTTTCCAAGTGCAAGAAAACATAAATGAAACACCCAGATGAAAAAAAAGAAGAAGAAGAAGAAAAAAAAAACCAGCTTGGCTAGTTTTTTTTGCCCATCCAGATGCTCTTTCTCACCTTTGAACTGCTCTGAACTGAAGTCTTTGGCTTTTGGCCAACCAAAACCAACTTCTCTTTCACTTCCTTCCTCTCAGCTCTCTGCTTCTCCATTAATGGCTTCTTGGTTTTGGTTTCAAAGCAAAACTTGACCTCACTCTGTTGCTTCAAGCCATGGGGATTGGGATTCTTCACCCTCCCATTTCCTCCAAATGGGTGCCCCACTTGATGGCTTGGGCCTGAAGAAGCATCAGAAGCCATGGAATCATCACTCTCATCTTGGTTATTTCCATAGCAATCTTCATCTTCATCTTCATCTTCTCCATCATCACCAGAAGGTGCAGCATCAGCATCAGCATCACTAGACCCACCTGCAGGAGATCCAATATACATAGTCCAACCAGATTCACTGCTGTGACATTCTTCTGCAACTCCAAAAATTTGGGAAGGCTCCATAACTTTAGGCAACAAAATGAAGAAGAAGAAGAAGAAGAAGAAGAAGAAGAAGAATCAATAACAGAATTTGGGGAGGTTCTTGAATTTAGACACCTGAGGGAACCATTCATGCCCTTTTGCTACCTCTCTGACCCAAACAGGTTTCTCTACAAAACCCAAAAAAAATTTCTTTAAAAAGAGAAGGAGGAGGAGAAGGAACAAAACAAAACAAAAAAAGAAAAGAAAAAAATACCAAGTCTTTAATGGCTGGATAAAAAACCCTTACTGCACCACCTGGAAATTCAAAGGCAAATAAATAGTCTGACTTTTCACTGAGCAGAAGACAGCTAGAAGGGTGTCAATGAAAGGGAAATCCTTCTTATTTACAAAAGGTATACATGCTAAAGTTTGTTGAATTTGAAAGGACATGGGGGGTTGGTTCATTTGGTCATTGGGGCTCTTAAGAGAAGATGGCAATCATCTTAACTCTTCTCTGCAGTCTGTCATAATTAGAAAAGGTAGCTTTAAATGCAGAGAGATGGATTGCCTCAGGGCTACAACACTAGAGAGAATATATGACTCATGTTCTTAAATAGGATGGAGATGAAATGGACCTCTTCACAACCTCACCTTCAAATTCCTTTTTTTCCTTCATTTTTTTTTCTTCTTTCCTGTTGGTTCTTCCCTTTGTTTTTTCGTCTTTTTTTTTTCCTGTTTAATATATTTTCACCTTGAGAGGGGAAAAAATGCAACAAACCCAACTTGGAGTTAGGTTTCCAGAGTGAACAACCTGAAAAAGTTTTGTCACACAAAAAAAGAAAAAGCAAAAAAATAAGAGAGATGTCTGATTTTTTCTGTCTTCTTTCCATTTGCAGGGTTCAGGCCCTCAGAAAGCAGGATTGTGACTAATATTTTCAGGTTGAAGAACGTGGTTGTTTGTTTGTTTGATTGTTTTTTTCCTTTTGTTCAATACAAACTCAATTATTTGGTTCCATAAAAATTGCTGTGCCTTATCCCAATTGGCAAATCCAGCTCCTTGGAAAATGGCATTTCCTCTGTTTTCAATGGCTAATAAAAACCAACAGTTGCAAAAGAAATTTAAACTTAAATGATGAGAAAAAATGAACTGGAAAGGAAGCAAATGTCCTTTTGTTATTGTTGCTATTTCCTTTCTGAAATCATAACAGTGAGCAGACAGACAACTCCCACAAATTTACTTCAGCATTCACTCTTGAAATGACCATTTTTTCCTTTTCTCTCTTCCAAGTGAAAAGATCAACAAAGATGAACAAATGGGTTTCTTTCTTTTCATCTTTTTGAATGTTATATCAGAGAGAAATTGAACACTATTCAAGACTAAACCAGCAAAAACAACAACTCAAGTGTTGCAATCAAGGGGTTGGGCAACAAAGATAGGTAGAATGGTCCATTTGAAGTTGTTTGGAGTTGGAATAGATTGGACAAAAGAATAGCTGGTTTTTTGTTTCATATAGTTGTACATAACTTGACAGAGAAAAATTGACAAGTCCTGTTAATTGGGACCTCCATTGATAAGAAGGGCAGGAACAAAACGAAGTTAAGAGTTCAAATATCCAGATGGTTTGGCCACACCTTGCCCCCCACACTTGTAAACATGGCTTAGTTGTTCCCCACTCTCTTCTTCTTTCTTCTTTCACCTTGACTTGTTATGTAGCCTCCCTAGACAGCCTTTGGCCCATGTATTATTCTTGCTGTTTGTCCCTTTTGCTACCATGGCCTTCACACTCTGATTCACTCCACTCCTCGCCCTCCACGTGAGACGATTCAAGATATGGTTCGTAACCAAAACAATGTCGTCAAACCTACACATTGTTTCCATCTCTCTCCTCCTATCATCTTCAGACAGAGACTGATTGAAGAAGGAAAGAGGACGGCAATTGTCTCCCCTTAGTTTGTCGTAATTCAAAAAGCGTATATAAAATACTTAAGATTTTGTAGTCCTCCTCTGGTTTGCCCATCTCTAAGAACATTTTTGGCTCCACATGATTCAATATATGGTTTCTTAACCAACACAATATCGTCAAAGCTACATATTTGCTTCCCTCTAATTTCGTCGTAATTCAATAAGTGTATGTAAATAGTTTTTCCTTATTTCGCCCCTCTCTAAGAAAATTTTTTGCTCCGCCCATTTCTTCGCCTAGTTTTTTTAATACTAAAATATGGTTCTCAAAGTTCACGTGAGGTAAGAAAAAACAATGAGATCTCCAACATTTATTATTTTGTTGTCTTTGGATCACATCCTTTTTTTGACTTAAAGTTCCCTTTTTGGAGATTGGTTTTGAACAAGTTGAGGTAACCTTTCTTAAATTCCACCAAATTATTACCATCCTCTGTTTGACCAACATCTACCTAGTCATATCATGATAAATGTGCAATAAAACTAGCATTTTTCAGTACACAGGATGTCTGCAATCAAACCCCTATTTAATGATCAAATTAAACATTATGTTAAAATATAACTTGTTTTTTTTTTCCTTTCTTATTCTAGAAATGAGGGGTAAAAGAGAGAGCGAGAGAGAAGGAAAGGCCTACTTTTAGTATTTTGTTAAGGAATTTACATACATTGCCTTATAATAACTTAGTACCACATGCAAGTTGGAACTTTCTGCCCTTAATGGATGCAGTTGAAGAAGATGGAAAAAGACAATTCAAAGTTGTCCAAATCTTTGGATATTCAATATTCTAATGTTCTCTTTAGACCCAATTGGTTACTTTTTAAAAGCTCATGCCCAACAATTGTATCTTTAACTTTGATCTTATGTCTCTCCACATATGATTGTTCTGTCATTTTTCACCAAACTAGCTCACAATTCTAAGTAGCCCCCCACCCATGTGTTTGCTTTATAGATAAATCCATGGGACTACTTAATTTATTCAAAAGGGTTTGTTATTCAACCATTGCATGTACAAATGTGATCATAATATACCTAAATTCAAACCTATCTTTGATGCTCATAGATTTGCCCAATTCCCATCTCTACCAACTTACTCCTCCACAGACTTGTTTATATTATATTCTACAAATCATATATCTAAGTTTGATTTCATCAATGAACTTCTATGAAACCAATCATCTTTGTGACAAAATACTATACATAAATATATCAGATAGACATAGTTTATGTCTGGAGGCGGTACCGTCATCTATGAGAAAACTGGGTTCCCCCGACACGTGTCGATGTTCGTGTCGCTCCTCTATTTGACATCAGACATTCCATCTTGAGGCAGATGGAGAGCATTAAGAATATATCTTGTTTTGATGCAGTTGGAGTTATAACTTTGGTGGTGTCTTGCTGTGATGCAGGTGACCTAATTTTCAAGAGAAACTTCATAGTTTCTTTCCCAAACAACTGCTAAAATTGTATTCTTCTGTCAGTAGGTATAGAAATTTGTAGAAGTTTACAATGCAAAGCAACCACTCCACAATAGATCATAACTTTTTATATGGAAAAAGTGAACAACTTGAATCCCTACCCTGTTCTATATCTTGCCTAACTCAATGCACATTCAACCTCCAGCAGAGTCAAAGACATCAAAAACATGATACAAAATTTTCAGAACCAACCTCAAGGTCAACCTTCTTTATTTTACTTTCCTCCATCAATTGTTCTTTTGTTGTAGTTGCTTCTGCAAGAGAATGCTCAATAGAATAGAAAGTAAAATCCACTAAATTAGCAAAGAATAATTGCATGCCAGATGGTTTTCATTTTCATATAAGCAATTTATATAACCTATCAAATTTTCATCCCTGCTTTTTATTGTTCCATTGAGAAGGGGGGGAAAAAGGAATGATTATAAATTATTGTTGGAAAGTTTGTTCTGAATTTACTGTCTTATAGCATAACTTTATAGATACTGGACCAGGTCCTTACTCAGTTGCCCCACCTATGTGTGATCCAATGAAACATGGTCAGTTTCAGCCATACCCTCCGGTTGTACCTCCTCAAGGGGGAACCAAGCCTCAAATTGTACCTCCTCTAAGGGAAACCAAGTCTAGAGGCGATGGGTTTTGCAGAGGATTGTAAGCTCTCTCTCTCTCTATCCCCCCCCCCCCCCCCCCCCCCCCCCCCCCCCAACCCACTAAAATTATGTCATGGATTCAATTTTCTCTACTGTCAAACAGTTGTGCTGGCTTGTGTTGCTACTGCTGCCTAGATATCTGCTTCTAGGGATGGAGGGACCTTGCAAAAGCCAATCTGCCCTTGCACTACTAGTTTGTCTGACACAAGTTACTTCCTGGGTTCCTATGTGTTTCTCTGTAAATTACAGTTACTATATGATTTCAGGTTTTGTAAGTGAAATTTTTCCATGCCCCATGCTGTGATGTAAAATATGATTTTCAAACAAGAGAGATGAACTTATCCTAAAGAAGAAAACTTTTTTAATCAAAATTAGCTTAGTTCAACAAACCTCGAAGAAAATTTCACTTAGTAAGAGCTCAGTTGACAATTTAACTCCTCTTTATGATACTTTACATTTCTCTAAGAATTTATCTCTAACCAAACAGTTTCTACTTTCTTTTCTCCGCTCGCTGACTAATTCCGAACAAAAGAGACGGGCTTTGCCATGTACCTGGGATGATCATCCCCAGCCATGATCACAGCTATACTTAGAGCAGCATCAAACTGCTTGCTGCCTGTGTTTGTGCCTGCCTTCTCTTCGTCGCTGTTGATGGTAGAATTTAGCATCCGCATGTGATGAGAACAGGCAATGATAAAAAGAACAGCAGAGGTGATTCCAAAAACAATAGCAAAGCCTCCAAAGATGTACGGGACAGGAGAATTCCATTGCAAGAACTCTTTCCATATAACTGTCATCTCTCCCTTGCTTTGTTCTGGTAAAATGGGATTCACCTCATTTTATATCTAAATATCCAACTATGGAAATTGAAAACGATGCTATAAGATAGTGATATTATTCAACTTAAATATTGATCAGAATTTCGTTAGATTCCAACAGAATTCTCAACAGAAACTAAAATTTATGAATGCTGTATTTTCACTTCTTATTCACCTTAATGTTAACAATATTCTTCAAAGTTGTGTAACCGAAAAGCATGTCTAGAATTGCAAATAGTTGTTTAAAATATCCTTTTTCTTTATATGAATGTCAAAGTGTAAACTAATAAAAATAGAGAAGTATGCAGTGGATGACTAGTAAGAGTCCGTGAAAACATAGTATCAAGAGCACGGGGGCGGCTACGAAGTGGAGAATTAATTCCCTTTTTTGATTCCCATATATACAGTAGCACTGCAACTGTAGATTGGTCAGATCAATATTATCAGAAGAAATCACCTCCCTTTTCTTTAGAACCCAAATTATTTGCAAGATGCAATAAATGTGTCAGGAAATAAAGCAAAACAGAAAAGTATATTTTACCCACTTGATCTTGTTGCAATTCTGTCTAAATTCCAAGGAATCGATGCTTTTCTCTAATGTGTAAATATTCCAATTCTTCTCAGCGGATTCTCAAAGCTTTTGATCAAATATCTTCTCCTTGAAAAACACACCTGAAATCTCAAGGGAGACCTGAACATCATCAATCCATTAAAGACAAAATCAAGTATATGGGATCTCAGTGTGTATTGTGTAAGCATGATGCCTGACTGGTGGTACTACAAATGACCTGTCTCCAAATTTCATGAATTGCAAAGTTGAAGAAAGAATACTTGCTAAACAACTGAATATTATATCATGAAAGTTCAAGTAATATACATTCAAGAATAGCATAATTTAATGTTGAGTAACATTATTAGTTTCAGGAAACTCTTGGACATAAACATATGCTTCTAGAAACATAAATTATATGGGTAGCACAATGGTGCACTTTCTACAACTATATTCAAGAAGCTGAAAACAATTTGTAGTTGTATAAATTACAAAAACGTAAAACTATATGATTCCCATGGATAGTCAAAGAACATTAAACAATTTCTAATTGCCAAAACTATGACGATATAACTGTATAACACTGGAATAAGAACAGCTCCTGCTTTATTTCCACAGCTAGTAATGCCAAGTGACAGCCATGAATAGCCAGATGGGTCAATGTAATATAACTCCAAGTGATAATAATGATCCAATGTTTGCCTCATTTCCATTATATCTCAATTAGAGAACTTTGAGACAAGCTTGTCAACGTGAATTACAATATCATCAATGCGAGGACGGACTGCAGCCTGTGGCTGAAGCATCCACTTGACAAACTGGTGCAGTGCATCTGGATAAGGAGGAGTTGGTCCAGCTGGCCACTTGATTTGTACATTAACAATCGCTAACTGTAAGCTTCCTCCAGATTCACCAAGCGCATATTCAAATGGAGATACTCCATACCTATGATATATATTCATGAGTTATGAGTCTGACAATGGTTATAACATGCCGAATATGTTCACAAAAGTCACCATCTAAATCTAAAAAATATCAAACATGGTTGAGTAAAGCTGTTATGAAAATCATAGATATTAAAAATAAAAAATAGAGACAGAAAGTTTGATAGGGTATCATGGCAGAAAAAATATACTTCATTATAAAAAAAAATTAAATCAAACTAAGGCACTTCAATTTACACCCGTGCTTTAGTCTTCTATTGACCCAACTGCCATCTCCAAATTTTTTCTAGTGTAAATGACAGGGAGAATAAAAGGGAGCAAAAATAGGACGGGTTGACATAGAGCAGCACACAGGTCCTAGTGCTGCAGCATGCGCGATAGGAATTTACCATAAGTTGCTATGCGTGCATACAGTTCCAAAGATCAACAAAATGACCATGATTTCAGAGCAAATAATTGGTGCTCACATTATTGCATACAGAGTGCATCCTAACGACCAAATGTCAGTTCTTTCGTCAACATCCGCCTGGCTTGCACAATCCCACAACTCAGGAGCCCGGAAAGGAGCAGAACAATGTTCAGATGCCCATTCCTACACAGTAAATTCTGATATGATTAAATGAGAATTTAGCTCATGTATGTTTATTCTTAACTTAACTAAAGAGTTAAGTTTAAAAGATTAATGTTCCCGTTTATCTGCAAAGTTTCTTGTGGCAGCAGTGCAAATTGATACGGCTGAATTGTGGAGAGCTGAAGGAAGAACAGTGAGAGAGGAAACCTGTAACTGCAGTGCCTCTGAACGAGAGCGAATTTGCCTCCTTGCATGTCGAGCACTTCCAAAATCCATCAATATAGCAAGAGGTGGTTGGCCCTTTCTACGGGTTATGAGAACATTACCAGGCTTGATGTCATTGTGTGCATATGGGGGATCAAAATTGTGCATGTGCTTGAGACCCGCACATAGCTGTGTTAAATTCAATCAGTAATGGAACAAGATTTTGCAAAGCACACATGATACCAAAGACTCTTTTGGTTTTAAAAGGGGGAAGAAGAAGAAACAGCCAATGGAAATTTGAGATAGGATAGGACCGTTCATTATGTCCTGCAGAAAACAGATGAACCCCACGACAAGAGCCACATTCTGGAATGAACTAATGCAACAAAAAAAATCCCTAAAAAAGTTTAATGAGATAAGAAATTATTTGAAGAAGAATTCTGTCAGAAGGTACAAACTCCAATTACCTGTCGAAATATATGCAGAACATCTGCCGTTGAGAAGAACTCCTTTTTTGCTTTCATGGTTTTGGCATTGTCCAATAATGTCCCGTCCAAATGTACTGGAAATAGCAAGTATGCTTCATGGTTCCAAGATCGTTCTGGGGTAGGCTAGCCAATGATTAAAAAAATGGTAAATACTCCATTAACAGCTAGTATTTGAATTTTATGAACATGTATAAGGTATACAAAGAGTAAGACACAAAATAGCAGAGATAACCACAAATAGTGTACACTGCCACCTGACATTTCATTTAGGCTCCTGACAAATAAAAAAATGGAGATAGAACCATAAACCCTCGTTTGGCTGAAAATGTAAAAAGGGGTACACCAAGGATAAATTGCATTTTCAAGCCAAGAAATTTTATCTATCCCATTTATTCTAAATAATATTCAGAATATATGCAAGAAATTTGGAGTTGTATGCTCATATGAAATTTGTTTTAAGAGAGGAGAAACGAGGTTGATCACATGAAGCTGGGTGAAAATGAGGATGTCAATCGAACATCATGGTGACAATTTTTACTAGAAGCAAATTCTTTTTTATTAGGTCGTAGGCCTTAACAGTCACCTTAGTAGCTATTACAGCATGATCAAGAAGAGGAAGTAGATTGGGATGACTGAACAGAGATGAAACCCGGATCTCCTCTTTCACCAATTCCAGTTGCTCATTATTCTGAATGAGCACCTTTTTCAAAGCGTATGAACCATCATCTGTGCAAATAAGGCAACAAAACTTAGTTTTTAGTAGGCTGACTTGCCTGGAAAGCACTAGAATGCCACTTTTGAAACGAAATTTTGCACATTTGACACTTCTATCCTAGAAGACATAAATCTTTAAATCTTGGTCAAGAAAGATTGTTAATATAAATTATTTTATCCGTTATTTCTCATAAATTGTTAAGATGTAGGTAAAAACTAAAAATGAAGACATGATTGATTATCTATAAATTAATCATGCAGAGATCAGAACAAAACCCAATTTTCTTAGCTGAAGGCATTCCTAGATAAAGCAGATCCACATTTGGAAAGAGAGAAAGCAAGTGAATAGTCTTCATCGTAAAGCACATGTACAGTAGCATACATTTCTTCGCGAGCACAGGACTAAATATATTAAAACATCACCATAAATACTAGAAGTAAATTAATTATTTTCTTCTAAATTATCTAAGAATTAACATGGAATTGAGCAAGGAACCCAATTTTCTTAGCCAAAAGTCATTAGACGCTGCAGTACATTCAATCCAAAGACACATGCTTGTGCATCCAAATGTAGCGGAGGGCGAAATGAGAGCAGCCTATAATTTTATTGAGGAGAAAATAATACTTTGAGAGTCGAATTACAACTTACGGTAACACTTGCAACTCATAATAATGAGACAGACAAGAATAAAAATAAAAGAACAGGAACAAAAACAACAGCAAATTTTACAAATAATGCCGAGGTGATCATATCAATAACTAAATTTGAAATCGTCAAGAGGAAATTTCTATGATAGATTCACATCCCCCAGAATACTACCGTGTTGACCGTACGAAATTCTTAACGGATTAATAAAAATCAGCGACGTAGATTCAGAATCAAAATCTAATCGAGCCAAATCATGCAAATAGCTACATTATTTTGCTGATAATCAATAAATCGGTGTAGATGCGAGTTTATACTTCGCGGATCAGAAAGTCCGTAATCAGCCAGCACAACAACAACAAGAAACGAATAAGACAAATGTGTGCAATTGAGAGGGAGAGAAAGTTGAAACCAGATAGATGAGTGGAGTCCTTGAATTTCTTGCGCAAACCACCGGGAACAGCGTTGGAAGACGAATCAGCGAGCACCTCCTTGACGAGGAAGACATAAGCAAAGCCACCTTCACCGAGCTGCCTCACGATCTTGAACCTGTTCTCGTTGATCCAAACATCTCCACCGCTGTTCACGGCGTCGTAGAAAGCATTCAATCCAGAAAATGTGCAGCCCATCTCTTGTTCAATCTGAACTATCTTCAAGAATGCATATAGATCTTACCGCGGTCTCGAATTTCCCGCCTCTGAATCAAGAAATGACAAAATCAGATTTCCGAAGTGAGATCTGGAACTCCTGAATTCATGAGAAACGGAGCTTTGTGATTTGAACTGAATTCCATATCTGAGTTAGCAGAGTACTAATTAATAATTATATATTAAAAAGACAGTTACAAATTAACTAGATTAACGTATTTACTATATATAATATATCTAATATCTGTGTGTGAAATTTATATTTATTTATTAAAAAAATGTCCGAAAATAAATTTGACTTGTAAGAAATGTAATTAATGCTTTTAGTTAAGGCTGAATTTGAGAATTTATATAAAAGTAAGATGTTGACATTCATTACAATATCACAATCTCTTTATCAAATATATATATATATATATATATATATATATCACAATAAACTATCCATTTGATCTTTTTTTTTTGTTTTTATTTGATTTTAATTTGTTTATTATAATTTTAGAAATCAATCCTTTTCTATCATTATAGTTTCGACCTATTTTAATTTGTATATAAATAATAATAAAATAAGATTTTAAAAATCACCACCACTGACATAATCATTCGATTTTCTCTCTATTTCTACGAAAATTCCACCAATTTTATTTTATTTTTATCTGTAGAGTAATTCGACACAGCTTCATGTAATTTATTAAATGGTGTGATGACATCTATTAAGATAAACGAGAGAAAAAAAAATCACTTACCGACTAATTTGAACAAAGAAAATTACTCTTTACCGACAACATTTTGTTTGTTTTGTTTTTTTTTTGGTCGTTTAATAAATATTTCATATTATTTATCGAATAATCAAAAACTGCTATAAGTATCAATTCAGTCATTAAATAGGTTATTTTGAATGAATTTTAATGCATGCCCTCGAGAAGAATTTGTCAAATAAATAAATTGTGTTGGGCAGTTGAGATGGACTTTCATTTATTTAGGTTAAGACCGACTTCTTCCGGTGTTTTTGTATATTGATGGACACTCTAGAAGATCTCTCAAATGTGGGTTTGCTGCTTGCAGGTGTGCGTGATCAGACCTCTTCTTCGTCTCTGTTAGTTTTACTCTTTACGAAGAAAATTGTGCTGTGCATCAGTTGACTCGGTTGCTGTTACCAGCTGTTTGCTCCTGTATTATTGTCTAGGATTGTACAAATGATATTTGACTGATTAAATAGTTTTCTGTAAAAATTTAATAAAATATTTGAAATTATATTATTGTAAAATATTATTATTTTAAATTGAAGTAGTTTTTACAAGTTTTACACATAACCTAATATTTTAATAACGATAAGTAAGTAATTTAAAAAAGAAATAATAAAAATAATTGAGTGTCATCACATCACTCCTAAATACATTTTCCATGAGTCTAGAATCCAAGATTGCTATAGAATAAACATCTGACATCTGGATTTTCACATTTTGTATAATATTCACGTATCTTAACATATCCATATAGGAGGCATTTGAGGTATTTTTTATGCGCTCATAAGTATCTTCTAATTAGATTTTTACACATCATTCTTTCTCCATATATTTTATTTCATCAATTTTCTTTAGTTTTCATTATTCAATTTTAAAGTTAAAATAAATCAACGTACCCATTCACTAATAAACAACTATATACAAGCATATAAATATTTCTTAAAAAAAAGTATATAAATATTTATACATTACATTTACAAACAAAATAATATTCACTTCTCCATTTTTTATTTTGGTAAATTCTCCTAAAATTGATAATAATTATATATGTAAAATAATCTCCCTACAAACCAATATCTTTCCCTCAATTTTGTTTATTTGATAATGTAAAAATATAATCTCATAAAGGTAATTATTTTCTTTTTAAAGAAAAATGTTCAAGCGGAATTAATAGTTAATATTAAATATTTTATAACAATATCAAATTAATATAAATGAGTGTGATGTACAAAATAAAATTTAAATTTAATATAAACTAAATGGATATAAAATAAAAACAAACTTAAATTAATAAAAATATTAAAACTAATGTATAAATTACATAAATATTGCACTTTTTTTGGAACAAATATATAATTTTTTAACATTCACATGTACAAATCCTACCAACAAACCTAGCTATTCAAATATTCTCATATATCACTACACATTTTCCTACAAAACAAACATGTCTATTTAAAAAAACAAACATGTTTATCTAAAATTGCCGGACATCTCTATTTCTGGACATCTATTAACATCCTTACAAACAAATAAATGGGCCTAAAAGTAAACAAGGCCCATGGGATTTGGCACATATACCATGCACAAAAGACTCCAAAAATAGAGATCTTTGCCTCTTTCCAAGGGTGGTAGGCTTACTCTTGCTCAGTCGGTCCTCAATAGCATCCCCATATACTTCTTTTCGATTCTCAAAGCTCCAAAGACAGTCATAAAGTCTATGGAGAAGCTTATGTGAGACTTCATATGGAATGGTGGAATTTCTAGATCGGTGGGAAATTTGGTGAGGTGGTCTTGGTCGGCTCTGCCTCATATACAGGGGGGCCTTTGGAATTGGTTCTTTGAGGCTAAGGAACAATGCTCTATTAATGAAATAGTTATGGCAGTTCACAATGGAAAGAGATAGCCTTTGGAGACGGGTGATATCCTACGGTGTGGAGTCTTTTGGATGGTGGACAAAACTATTGGGTGGTTCTTCTATCGGAAGACCATGGAGGGACATACAAGAGAACCTTAAAGCCTTTCAAAAGTTCTCCTTCTTCAAAGTATCCTCAGTTGTCCAAGTCAGATTTTGGGAGGACCCATGGATTAATTCAACCCCTCTTTCAACCACTTTCCCGAATTTGTTTGCGTTATCCTTCAAGAAAAGTTTGTTCAGTGCGGATTGTTGCTGTGCAGAGGCCTCAACCTGGAATCTTGGTTTCAAAAGAAATCCCTTTGAAAGGGAAATGAGTAGATGAGCAAACTTCATTGAAAAAATAGAATGTGCAACTATCGAAAATGGAAGGGACATTTTATGGTGGAAAGCGGACTCATCCGACCGTTTCACTGTCAATTCAGCCATCATGGCTCTCATGTCCCCTTATCCTAAACTTAATTCAACTACAGCAAACTTAATATGGAATTTTAGAGTCCCAAAGAAGGTAAAATTCTTCATTTAGACTTCGTTCTATAAAGAGGTAAATTCCGCAGAGAAACTTTAGAGGAAATTACCTCACTGGAATCTTTCTCCCTCTGTGTGCACAATGTGTATGAGCAACAATAAAACATTGGACCACCTATTTCTCCATTGCCCTTTTGTTTCCAAAGTTTGGGGGTTTATAGCCTCTTTGCTAGATTTCTCCCTCTCCATTCCTAGAAGAATTGAGGATTTCATTGCGAAGATTATGGAGGAAGGCAGCTCAAGGACAAAGCTTGGGTTCTTCGGAATTGTGCGGCCCGGACTCTTTTAAGGTCTATATGGAAGGAACGGAATAGTCGGCTTTTTGAAGATAAGTTGATTTTGTTAGATTCTTTTTGTGTGAATATTATGCATCTAGCTTCTAGGTGGACTTTAATACACAAGAAAGTTTTTTGTAACTACAATCTTCTTTTGCTTACACAAGATTGGAAAGCGGTGATTGTATATAGAACTTTGGAGAGGGTTAGCTCTACCCTCCGCCTTTCGTTTGTTTCCCTTCTAGAGGCTGTCTTGATTTGAATACACATATTTTGTTTCTTATAAAGAAAAAAAATTCAAGGAGTAACTGCTGGTTGCTGTTGAGTAATGCAGTGTATATTTCCCCCTCCCAAAACAATCTCTCTAGCACCTTCAATTCCCACTACCTGAAAACAATCACACATTGCAAAGGACTGGTTAGAAATGGAAATGTCTCAAAGAGGATGTCAAATATTCAAGATGGTAACACCATTTCATGACTTTCACAATGAAAATTATAGAGGACAGAGAAATTAGATGGTAAATTCTGGTGATGGTGGTGCATGTTATAAACACTATTGATAAATAGAAAGAGAGCTGCGGGATAAAAAGGAAATGGAAGTTTATTTTTCTATTCTAATCCAAGAATTCCTACCCCTCAAAAAAACAATGTAGAACAGTTCTCGATGACCTAATTAAACTATCTTTACTTGCAGTATCCACTACTTTCTCTAACCACAATTACAAGATGACATTCAAATTATATACCCTATAATGAGACCAAGTGTGTGTTTAAGAGTATTTATCTAGTCCAAAAATATTTAGATATTTAAGCATGGATAGGAAATTTTCCAACAATTGATCCATTCATGTGTTTCGTCTAACATGGCAAATGTATCAGATAATTTGAATGCATCATATATTACTTTATGATTTGGAAACGCTCCAGCTAGGGCACGGATAGCTTCATCGTCCCATTTCGGGTCCCCAAATTGAGGGGCAATGATTGCTCCATTTGCAATGTAGAAGTTCACATAAGAGGCAGCCAGTCTCAAACCGGGAGGTCTTGCTTTAGCTTCACCGTCCTGTTACTCAAAGGGGAAAACAGCAATAAGATGAGGAAGATCAAGCACCTCGTGACTTTACTTCTAACTCTTGCATAATTTAAGGATTTGAGCTTCTTAATTCGCACCACATTAAAAGCTGTAAGAAAGTTCTATTGTCAAGAGTACATTTCCAGCATTTTACTCGTTTGAATGGAAGTAAAAATATCACATGCAACGTATATTATACATGGAAATCCTAACAAGAAGATAATAGAGGAAATGAAGAAATGATATAAAATGAAAGAACTACTGGAAAAGATATTTTATTCATGTTTTTCTCTAATAGCATCATGAGAGAGGGCGTTACAAAGGCCCACATTCTTGAAAATTGAAACTTGATTTCCTCACAAGAAGAATTAATAGCATACTTAGGAAGCTGAAGCATAAATCTACAGAAGTGAACCAACAAAACAGAAAATGTGTGGCATGAATGACAGGAGCTACAAACACAATATTTGCCACGTTAAAGCTCTCGGTTCTTAGATGAGAGACACAATCATTGAAGAGGGAAATAGATGTACAGAAAGAGGGGAGGAGCAGATGGTCACCTTAAAATTTTGTCCTTGAAGTTAACATGACATGCAAAGAGTTTTTTTTTTTGTTGTTGTTGGGTAGAGATATACAAAGAGAAACTTAAGACAAATCTTTCACCTGGACGATTCCTGCAGCCTCTTCATCTGTCAAATAAAGTGGCCCTGGCACGTGGAGTTTTATTATTTCCAATTTCCTACCTTTGGCATCAGTAGCTTTTGAGAGAACAGAAAATGCTTCTATAGACCTTTCATACTGAGGATCAGTTTGATCATCAATCCACGACAACAGAACCACTCCAGGCTTCACAAAACAGCACATATTATCGATGTGACCGTTTGTATCATCATCACCTGTCAACATTTGTAGTTAATATAGAAAGGAATCGAATGGAAACAAATGGATAGTAAGAATTCTTTACCCTTTTAAGATAGTAAGAGAAAATAAACAACTAAATGGATAAATAAGCAAAGATGTCACTCCAAAGGAACAAATAAAATTCCAATCTCGCTAGCGTCAACCCCCACTTACAGGGAAAAAAACATAAGTAAAATTGATGATCATGAAAAACTTCAAAATGAACTTAAAGTAAAGATTTATATAATAATAGTATTTGTTAAAACTACAGAGCTAATCCCAAGCACAAAATGCAGATCAAGTACCATATAGTCCACGAGGCAGCCAAATGATCTTCTTCACCCCAAGATATGCCTTAAGTACGTCCTCTATCTGACCCTTCGACAAATCTGGATTTCTATTTTTATTCAAGAGGCACTCCTCTGTGGTAAGACAAGTCCCTGAAGGGAAAAAATAGCTATTTTCACCAAATTTAACATAACATGGTTATCAGTAAGCTACAAGTATCTGCATCTCTCTCTCATAGTGCAGTATGCAGGGGGGCAGGGAAGCAGGGGAAGGGGGTTGTACAATACACCTTACACCATATCCAAGAGAAAGGGTGGCTCCCAGCTGACCATTGATTGAGAAATGGTATATTGCTTCTTTATTTACAGCAAAGAGGACAGACACAAGTTTGACATGATATTGTGCCTAATTTGAAGACTGGTTCTCTTCTAAGGTGCAAAGTCCTCCTTGCTTTGCAGTTGAAATTAGGTCATAATATTTGCACGAATGAGAAAATAAATTATTTTGACAACACAGGCTGACTACAAGTTCTTGTTACCTTCTCCATCCACATGGATGCTTCCACCTTCGAGAACAAATTTATTAAAAAACCTAGGAACCCTCTCAATATCCAGGATCTGCACAAAAACATAAAGGGGATCAAATAAAATATAATCAACAATAAGGAAACATGAAGGGAGAGAGATAGTGGGAGTACACACTAACCTTCCTTGCAACTTGAAGATCAAGACTCCAATCAACGTAACAACCATCCTCAACACCTACAAAACCAAGGCCGAGATATATTCCACTTCGGTAAAGTAACAGCGATGACAGTTAAAAAAACATTCAAATGATGGGAATTCCCGACAGGTACTACTTCTCCCCCTAAGAGAGCTCAATTCCCCAAGCGACTCATCATGATGGGTTATTACTCCAGGTATAACTGTAAAAGATTCCCATTTTTTCTTTTTCTTCTTTTTTACCCCCTTTTCTTTTTGTTCATGGGGAGGGAGGAGAGGAAGGGGAACCTTGATGATGGGATAGAGATAACTATTGGGCAAAAAACAAATGGATTCACATTACTCTTGAATCTGTTAATTAGTAAAATAGCCCAGAAACCTATGGCCACCTCAATGAGGAGCTGCCTTTGGGCAATTGCCAATCTAAGCATCTCTCTAACTGGTCAGAAAGAGAAAAAAAAATTAAGAGCACCGTGGCAATCGTGTGAGAAGCCCTCATGGTTCAAAGAACAAAAGAAAAACGAGTTATCCATTTTAATAAGGAGTCCGATGGAACTTAACGCAAGGTCAGCAGGAATATAACACAAAGATATAAGTATACTAGTACTTTAATCATACATAGTACATGAGAGATTTAAGTGTCGACCACCTTACCTCCCCAACAATTGAAGTTCCAATCAATTCCTGCTACTGCTTTGCCTTCCACTGAAGTACCAGAATTTGACATTCTCTTTCTTACAACAAACTATAGGTGGAAATTGTCAGGGAAAAAACTATGCAATAACCAGAATTACTACTAATTATAGAGCATACTGAGGTTGATAGAAAAATTTGGAAGAGGAAGAAACCTACAGTGGGCCCAGTATCACGAAACCAACAGTCATTCATTCCTAGCTCAACAACCCTGATATTTGCTGGTAGCTGACTACGGGCATTTTCCCACTGGAATGTAACACAGGAAAAGTTTTAAACACTTGAAAGAAGATACGGGAGTAAATCTTATGAGACGACAGATTGTGTGCTTTTTTTTCTACAAATACCTGGGCGCCACTAGCACAGATAGTCACAGATTCGAACTCCGAAATTGCAGATGCCACCTTAGCAAATACACGTTGGCCATGTATTGCGTTGTCCCTCCAATTATCTGGCCGTTCCTGTAATTCAGAGCAAAACTTCGATGTCAGAAGAAATAGAAACCAAAAAAGTTGGATACTACACATAGTAACGAAGCACTCAAGTCATTGTTTATATTACAAGCTCCTTTTCATCGTGCCGTACAATGTACAGCAGTGGCCACGAACCACAGTGTCGGGGGTGATGGATATTCCTATTACAGAGGTAGATTTTAGGTTTTGAGGTTTGTTAAAGGAACCTTTAACTAGAAGAGGGATCAAAGTCATTCATCCACCTATCAGAGATCGGAGGATTGAATCTCTACTTTGAGACAATCTTGCAGCTTCTTCGAGTAGACTGGTTCGTTATAGTTTTATAAACGAGAAAGTTGTCCTCGATTTTAACTTCCTACACAAATATATGTTAATCTATGATGCAAATCTGCAATTGGACAGACCGACTGTAGAGAAATTTCACAATAAACGACAACACCACTCGAACTATAAAAACAGATCAACAATTGTTCACGACAGTAGACAAGTTAGTATTAGAGAAGTGAAGACTATGGCATCAAATTTCGAGAAAATTGATATCAATCGCCAACTACAAGCATGTAGCTACGGAACTTGCAAAAGAAACGGTGAAATCCTAGAAGATCAAATGCCTACATACACAAACAGAGAGGAAACTGAATTGAAAACCGAGGCTCAGAACAAACTGTGCTTGCTTCAAAAAAAAAAAAAAAAAAAAGAACAAACTGTGCTCTCCGGAACTGATCAAAGTCTAAAAACCTGGTTACATCAATTAATTGTTAAACATAGAAAGACATTCTGAAAACCAGAAATGCCGAAGAAGAAGAACCAAACCAGGGAGGAAGATAGAAGCAGATTGAAAGCAAATGCAGAGCAATATACTTACAGGCCAACCCATCCAACATTGGGAGTGCGGTTCCCACTCAGCGGGCATGTGAAATTCAAGAAGCGACGGGTTGCCTTCCAAATCCATGGCCGCAATACGTTTCTTCAACCCTCCTCTGTTTTCCGATAATCGCAGTGGAATTCTGGAATTTCGGGTCGAGGATCAGCAGCCGAAATAAGGGGGAAAAAACGAAAAATATTATTATAAGATATTTTGTACGAACTTCACTCAGTTTTCCACGTCAGGGTGGTCATTATTCCAAGGTCACGTCATAACTATTTAGTCTCTCTTTACAGTTTTTTAACACAATTTTCATATTTACATTTAAATAATTTAAATAAATATATTAATTGTAATGTCGTATTGAAATTATGATAGAAAAAATAAGATTAAAAATAAAATTAAAAAATTAAAATAATTCTTTTCTAAAGTACAAAAGATCAAAATTAATATTTGAAAAGTATATTAACTAACATAAAATATTCTGAGATCAAAATAAATCAAGATTAAAAGTACGTAAATCAAACTAGTATTTTAACCTAAAAGAATAAATTGATTATTAAACAGAATCTTAATAATTCTCCTATATTATCTATTTTAAATGATATTTATCATTTAATTTTGGTAATTTTCTTCGACGACGCTTGCTTTAACGGAGTTGGATCTAGTACGGTATTGTTTTAAATACTACATAGGATGTTATCGATAATTGGAGTAAAATAATGAATAATAAAAATAAAAATAAAGTACGGTGAATTGACTATTGACTGGTTCTTATCATTTATTATTTTTTCTTTTTGCTTTTTGCTTCTTCCTTCTTCCTTCACAGTACGACTCTTGGGTCCTTGACTGGTTTGATTCCCAATCTTCTTTTTCTTTTTCTTCTCAGAATATGGTAATGACATTGGAATAGCAACAAATTACAACCTTTTCTCTCTCTGTTTTATTTTTCCTTTTCTTTTTTAGTATCAAAATTCCAATCTCTTTCTTCAAAAGCAAATAAATTTACATAATAACATTTAAAACAATATTTATGAACTATGGTCATGTTTGTTGAGTATAATTTTGTATTTATATATTTATTCATTTACCATAGTATAAAATAACTCGATATTTTGAAACATAGCAGATAATTTAAAATTTTACAAAAAAAAAAAGTAATTATAACGGATAGCAAAAATAATTTATGTATTTCACAAAATGTCACCAACTTTTCAAAATTTCAAATATAGCAAAGTATTTGAATTTTTATTTTCAAAATTTTTATTATTTTGATTTTTCCTTGATATCTGATATGCATCTAATGTACATATGTATTTGATATACATTCAATCTATATCTGATATACATTCAACGTACCTATAATATGCTTCCGATATACATCTGATGTGTTCCTAGACATTATCAGATGTACTCATGGTATACATGATTAGACGTGCATTGAAAGTTATATATCCGATATACCTCAAATTTATGATATACTAAATATAAGGCATGTAAATTGTTTAAATTATAGTTTATCATTGAAAGTTGTTGGTTGATATACTAATATTATTACTACATCACTACTATTTATTTTATATTAATATTAATTAGATACTATAAGTTATATAAACTGTTTAAATTTATAAAATATATCAAGTTTTTAACATTTTTTTTCTAGACGTGCATAATCCACCTAAACCTTTTATACAATAATTTTATATTTTAAAATTTGTTGGTTTTCATATGAAAAATAGTGGATATAATAGTATTATACCAACATACATGTATCATAGTTATATTAGTAGATATTATAGTTACATCAAAAGGTATAACAATGGTAAATTAGAAGCATATTAAATATATATATCAGTGTTATATTAGTAGTAAATCATATATAAAAAGTTATATCAGTATATATCATAATTATATCAATGATATTTAACATTTGTATATCGAGTATATATCACATATATATAAATGTTGTGTCGGCATGGTAAATCAATAGTTACTATACGTATGTCAGTGGTAAACCATGTTAGAATCTAGTAGATATCATAGTTATATTAAAAGTAAAATCAATTGTATATATTTATTATATCAGTGGTATATCAGATACATATATCACTAGTCAGATATATTGTAGATATATTACATATGTACATCAGATATATTGTAGGATAAAATTGTAATTTTAAAATTGGACCTCTGTTTTTTTTGTTAGAAACCTATATTTGAAAAAAATTAAATGTCATTGTCGATTTGCTTATTTTACAAAATATTTTTGCCATATTTGCAACTTAAAAAAAAAACAGTATAATCCCACGTCAAAGTCCAACATTCTCGTAGAAAAGTCCAACTCAAATATAGAATGATGTGAAAACATCATATTATACTATATTTGAAAAAATAAAAAATAAACAAAAGTTGTGGTACATTTTCGAATATATATTAAATTTCTGTCATATAACGAAGATTTTAAATGTCGAGGATCTCAATTTGATAGAAATATTGATGAAAATATCAATAAAATATCGATGTCGATGAATATTTATCTAAAAGTTAGAAAAATTTTTAAAAGCATACAAAATATTTAAATTAACAAATAAACATTTTCCCATTTATAAATTAGTTGAAAATAATTCATATTAATATTATGTATATATTGGTAACATTTTGTTGATATTTTTCATATTTTATCGATTCTTTTGTACTATAATGGAAATGTCGACTTATCGCTCATGTTGATGTCGAACTCATGAAATCATGAATATATCAATGGATATATTAACGTATCGACATATATTTAAAACCATGTCTAGAATCAAATTTCTTCCCTTTTTATTTGAAATACTAAAAATACGAAGAGTATCGAAACACAAAAGTAAACTTCAATTTTTTATTTTTAACTTTTCAGTAAATTTCATAATTTATCTAAATTCAAATGCCTTAAGAAGAAAGGTAAAAAATATATTTAAAATTTTGTTAGAAAAGTAAAACAAACATAATTTTTAATTTATAGAACAGGAAATTAAAAATTAAATCGGAAACGGGGCCAATTTTTTTGCGGTTGATAGATGATTTACCAAAGTTTCTGAGAAGATGAGGTGAAACACCTCAAAATATTGTTTTTTATATACACTTTTTCAAACCAACCATAAATTCACACAATATCCATCAAAACCCCCATTGGGCCTTTTGGGCCCGAGTTCCTTTCACATCATCGCCAAGCCCACATAGGCCGCACGTGCGATGCGATGACGTCAGGGTTATCCATTTAACAACAAATAACATATAATATATTTGCCTCCAAAAAAAAAAAAGAAAACATATAATATATCATACGCAAATTAACACGCACACATTGCACACCACCTGTTTGACGATAAGCCAACGCGAAACTTCCAAACCGTTTATCGTTGTAGCTTTTCGTCGGGTTCCATCATCTCCCCAATTCTGTTGACTGTTCTTCTACAGTCATTACAGTCCACCGTAATCCAGTGGCAAGCTTCTAATTCCCAACGATTGTGAAGTTTGGTAATGATTCTCTCTCTTCCTTCTTTCGATTTTTTTACCCGCGTTTGGGTTTTGCGACGGCCTCTCGCACTCGCACATGGGGGTAAAGACGTTCGCCCCGCCCCACACGCAGCGAGGGAAAAGTCTGATCGAAGCGCTAGTAGCTGCGCATTCATTTGTAATTTTCTCCACCTGGCCTTGTTCTGTCCAGACGATTGCGGTAATATTACGCTTCTTAATCTTATCCTAGTACGTCTTTTCAATCGCTTTAATCTCTTTGATTTTTCGTTTTAACGGCTGAGTTCGTATTAATGTTCCTGGTCCTGCTCTACCCATCAGTTCAGTGAATCGGACCACGCGTCCTCTCATTTAGACGCCCCCCACCTTTCTTGTTCACGAAAAAGGAACACCCATTTACGACTAGACCCCACTTGAGATTTGAGAACACCCAGGAATCAGTGCTCTCGGTCATTCGTTCGATTTTCTGAAGGCTGGCAGCAACGTCAGAATATCAAGAATAGTTCTTTCTTCCAAAAGGTTTGCTTGCTATCTTTCCCCCTCTTTTATCGGTTAAATTTCTGCAAGTGCATGTACGGCGTGTTGTTTGGACTTCTGATTCGTATTATGTTAATTTGTTTTCTGGGTCTCTTTATGGTTTGGATTTCAGATTCTGTTTAGTAATTTTCTACTTTATTTAATACTTCTGGCACCCTTTAGTTAGAAATATGCTGTCGTTATGTCGAACGAGAATGGTTTTTTTCCTTCTGTTTTTAGTCGTAGTATTATCAAGTATTGGTCAATATGGAGCTCCTGTTGAATAGAAGTCCATTCAGCTATATCTTATGCGCTTGTCTTTCTGAAGAAAACAGGAAAAGAACTTCTAAATGGCTCAAGATATGGCTCCTAGCATCGACTCACCTAGGCGGCGTTCTGGCCTTTTGCGAGATCAAGTCCAATTAGTGAAGAAGAAGGACTCAAATCGATATGAGATCATTCCAATTCAAGATCCCTTGTCATTTGAGAAAGGTTTCTTCATTGTAATTCGTGCATGCCAGTTGTTGTCTCAAAAGAATGATGGGATAATTCTAGTAGGAGTGGCAGGCCCCTCTGGAGCTGGGAAGACCGTGTTTACTGAGAAGGTGCTTAACTTTATACCCAGCATTGCTGTTATCACGATGGACAACTACAATGATTCCAGTCGTATCATCGATGGCAACTTTGATGGTATTATTCCATGATGCTATGATTCTTTATCCCACTCAATTTGGCAAAAAGTTTTATCAGTATAAGAGAGCTAAATATTATACCTATGATTTGAAACTATGACACTGGTTCAGAGCACTCCAGTACTTTATACTTGCAGGAGGCTTTGATGATTGCTTTGTTTTTCTGTTATCTATAGTGAGGTGGCAGGGAAACTTGTAATTTTCCATTGCCACCTACAAAATCATGGAGCCACAAGCTTCACGTAAGTTTTTTAGCATGCATCCAGCATCCAGCATCCAGCATCCAGCATCTAATACTTTTCCTCTTAGGCAGTCATGGCCATGCATATATGGACATTATTACCTCGAAGAATGAAATATCTTTTTTACCATGTTGCCTAAGAAGTTGATAGAAAAGAGGTACTTGATTTTGCTCCATAACCGAAGTGTCCACTATGTTGTGCTTTTTTTTTTTTTTGTTATTTTTTGGGTTGAAGTTTCTAACCTTTGAGTTTCGGAGATCTAAACATCCATGCAAAAGACACCAAGAATATATCAGTTCTTTAAAAATAACATGCTATGCACGCAAATTGGTTTATCAAGTCATTACATGGTGGGATATTGATGAGAAACAGAGCATTAATAATGTTAAGGAACTTTTTCGTTGATTTAGTCTAGTTACAGGAGACCCCCTGAAGATTTTTCTTTCAAGCATCTATTTAGCCACATCAAACTCCTCCCAACACCAATGAGCTTTACAAAGGGGAAGACAAGCCATCCTCTTAGTGTCAATGAGCTTTACAAGACAAGATCAAAATTGGTATAAATTAACAGAAGATCCAAGAGGTAACTGCAAAAAACCTTCGAAAGAGTACACCACAGTTGAGTTAAAAATCTCACACAACTTGTTCTTAGTTTTGAGTATCAACTTGTAAGGAGATAACTTACAGTAGCCTCCTTTCAACGTTATCAAGAGTGTTAATACCCTCTAGAACAAAGTGAGCATACAGGGAAATTGATATTTTTGGGAACTTTTTGCTTACTGATAATATTAGTCATTCCCTGAAGGCTCACATAACCGAACTTTGCTAATATTATGCAGATAGTGTCAGTTCAGTTTCAAACAACTTTCATTCTTATTCTGATATATGGTTGTCCTTAACGTATGTTTTCTCTGCTTCTTTCTTTCTAGTAAGTACGGTTGTTAATTATTCTTGCAATTTGTCTCTGGAATTTCTAATGGTTCTGTTTTTTAACAGATCCACGTCTAACGGATTATGATACATTGCTGGAAAATATTCATGGTCTAAGAGAAGGAAAATCTGTTCAGGTTCCTATTTATGATTTCAAGACTAGCAGTCGCGTGGGTTACAGGTAATGTGTCAATTTGGCCTTTGTTTTATTTAGCATTTCTGTAGCTGGGAACTTTATTGCCAGAAATTTACTTGGTCACTATGTTAATGTCATACCCTATATCTTCTGGCCAAGCAGTCCGATTGGAACTGGAGGTATCAAAATATGGGTGGTTTAGTTAGAAGACCTAACATATATCTTTTAAAGTTATAGCTTCTCTCTCAAGGGTTGTGAATCTAGATATTCCCTTTTTCTTGGTGCTATCTCTGAAAGAATATTTGTCTCTCTTTTACACTTTAACGTTCTTACTTTTAAGGGCTACTAACAGGACTGTTGATGTCCCCATGTCAAGAATTGTCATTATTGAGGGCATCTATGCTTTAAGTGAGAAATTACGTCCATTACTAGATCTTCGTGTATCAGTCACTGGTGGTGTTCATTTTGACTTGGTCAAACGGGTGTTACGAGATATTCAGCGAGCTGGTCAAGAGCCAGAAGAAATAATACATCAAGTTTCTGAGACGGTGTGTCCTTTTTGTTAGCTGTTTTTCTAAAAGGTTTGGTTCAACTGCCACCGATTACATGTAACAAAATTCTGTTTGTGGTTCGTGTAAAAATTTCTGGATACAGGTTTATCCAATGTATAAAGCTTTTATTGAGCCAGATCTTCAGACTGCTCATATAAGAATTATCAACAAATTCAATCCCTTTACTGGTTTCCAGAATCCTACATACATTCTTAAGGTTAGCTGCTTCAACTTTTCTTTCTTTTCCTCTAAATAATTATGAGTTATACTCTATATGAGCTGGGTTCATTTTCTGGTTACAGTCAACAAAAGCAGTACCTGCGGATCAAATTAAGGCTGTTATTTCTGAAAATCTTGAGGAGTCTACTGAGGAAACTTATGATATTTATCTTCTACCTCCTGGTGAAGATCCTGAAGCATGTCAATCATATCTAAGGATGAGGAACAGGGATGGGAAATACAATCTCATGTTTGAGGTCACATTAACTGAAGCAATATAACTAAGATCCTTCATGCTATAATTGCCTGTATTCCATGAGTGTTTATGCATTATCCATCTACGTCTGGGTCTAGATACACAAACCACATTTGTCTTGGTTTTTCATGGGAAAATGTTTTTTATTAGTCTCAGGTTCTCAGCTACTAATTAGTTGATCCTTTTTACAAGCTGCCATGAAGTTTAATTAAAAAGATGAGGAATGTTGCATTGCATGCTTGTCCTTTTATGTTTTGTATTAATGAGGAACCTATTGGCTGCTTATGTTGATATATCTTATTTTCTTTCCACTTTTTCAGGAGTGGGTTACAGATATTCCATTTATAATATCACCTAGAATAACTTTCGAAGTTAGTGTGCGCCTTCTTGGAGGGCTCATGGCACTGGGCTACACAATTGCAACCATTCTAAAAAGGAGCAGCCACATATTCTCAAACGACCGGGTGTGTGTAAAGATTGATTGGTTGGAGCAACTTAACCGTAAATATATTCAGGTACATATTGTATTCAATATCCATGCTGTAATAGTCTGTCTTTTTCCTTTTTCGTTCATATATCAACAGTGTAGGAACTTCCGGGTATGGCATGCACTAGCATGGGTCAACTTTTCTCCTAAAAATTGATTTTGTTTAAATTTCCCCAATAATTAAACATGTAGCAAGCATAACCATATGTCATTAGCCACATTGTTCAGTCATCCGAGTATGATGTTGCCATACACGATATGGGAGTTTTGTTTAAAAACTTATACTGAGCAGGTTCACATTATCATACTTACTGAATATTGGATGAAGGTGCAAGGGAAAGATCGGCTTCATGTTAAATATGTTGCTGAGCAGTTGGGTTTGGATGGTTCCTATATCCCTCGAACTTATATAGAACAGATACAGCTAGAGAAGCTTGTTAATGATGTTATGGTAAGGTACCTGCAATGCAACAGATTAAGGAGATTAATATCTTTAGTTCAGTAAGTCTGACGTGATCATTTGTAGGCCTTGCCAGATGATTTAAAAACCAAGCTCAGCATAGATGATGATTCACTTTCAAGCCCAAAGGAAGCCCTTTCCCGAGCTTCCGCTGATAGGAGGAATAAGTACCTTAACTGGTATCATCCTTGATCCTACTCTACCACCGTTGGATATACTTCCTGTTGAAAAATTAGAAGAATGCTGGATGCAAATTTGAGACAAACAAACAGATTGACTAAAAAAAGATGGGTGTAAAAATTTTCTGTTAGATCAACGAGTATAATCACCCATGTATTTAGATATGTATATATAAGAAATATAGAATCACTTCTCTTCTTAAGTTCAGTACAAATTCAAGGTTATTTATTGATACAGCTCTGAAAAGTGAAGATTCTCACTTAGTTCATTTAGATTATTTCGTGATGGTACTTATAGTGCCCAATCTACATATTCCTGGATCCTTTGTTGATATTTGATATCATTTTCCAGTGGCTTATCACAGTCATTTTCAATTCGGAGAGACAAGACCTTGTCAAAGCTGACAAAGCTTGCAGTTAATAGTAGAAGGTTTGATGCCAGGGCTCCAGATTCCCCTGCAGCAGTCTCTAACCAGGTAAATGTTTTTCTGAACGAAGAAAATCTTGTTCATATGGACTGTATACTTTCTATATTCGATTGGCTTGTAGAGAAGACTGTAACAGAGGAAGACAATGAATCTAACTAACTGTCTAATGCTAGCTAAAAAAAGAAGCAAGCATCCAAAAGCGTATAATGAGGCTTTTTAGGTAGAATCCAAAAGCAACAACAACTCCATTTTTGGTTACAGGCCTTAAAGTGAACAATATCCCACTATTGTAGAAATGTGGAAAGACGTGATGTCTTTAACAGTCGTTTGAGTGTGATTTGATAATTTGTTTCTAGAACGTTGTCAGGTCACAAATAAAAATAACTTGAAATGTAACAAATGGTTCGCTTTTGATTTGAAGAATAGGTAAATATTCATGTCCTTTCTTGATTGCCAATACTTCAGGGAGCCATTACTCAACTCTCAGAGCAGATTTCTACCCTCAGTGAGAGGATGGATGAGTTCACATCTCGTATTGAAGAGTTGAACTCGAAGATCTGTGCTAAAAAAGTATCTTCTAGTCAACAGAATTTGGCTTTGCAACCTGATGCGTCCAACAATGGCTCTGGAGCGACTTCAATCTTCATATCTGGATTGAGTAACGGCGCCTTAACTGGATCGCTACTCCCTCATTCTTCGTCGTCCTCCCAACTGGCTAAGGAATCTCCCCTGCTGGAGGAGGTACATTGATGAAAATCACCTATTTTCCTCTTTGGGTTTAAGATTCAAACTGAAATTTGTGCTTTCCAGATACAAAACATAGCGCGGGGGCAGCGTCAAATTATCCTCCAAGTCGATAATCTGAGCAATCTTCTCCGGGAGTACTCGAGCGAGAGGAGTCGTCGGGGCAAAGTTGACGACGACTGGACGTGGAGGATGGCTGATTTTGAAGCCATCGGTGCCCCACTTTTACTAACACTTGCAATTGGTAGTTTAGGATTTCTTTTGTTCAAGAACCTGACTTCCCATAAATGATTTCTTTTCTTTACAGTTTCTTTGATGTCTTGAATTCTAAGCCAACTTTCAAAAAAAAAAAAATTGATATTAACAAGAGCATGCATATGTACAAATCAATCTAACACGGGCAGGAAGAATAAGCCGTATTTAAAGAGATATCCATCTATATGTTCAAAAGCCAAAAAGGGAATTAATGAACAAAAAATGGGTAGCTGAAGTCATAATTCCTACTTTTGCTAGAAATCCAAAGGAACATGCAATAAATTCCATGGAATCAAAGAAGAGTATAGTCTTTGATGTCAATAATTTAGTTGCATTCATCCTTTTTGATGTCTCAAGTCTTGCAAGAAGAATTCCTTCGAGAATAGCCGGCAACTTTGCTAACAATCTTATTATCTTCGACAAGATAATAAACATCCATTTAGCGTCAAACCGAACATAGGTCAACTGGTTAAGGTACCTATCTCTACCCGAAAGGTCATGAGTTCGAATCTTCATCCCCACATGGTATACTAAAAAATATAAAATAAAAATAAAAGTCTATTTGACAACGATCCCTAATATCTTATAAACAAAATGTATATATATATGTACAAACAAAAAAATGTTTGATAACACTTCTTGTTTCTTGTTTTGGGTTTGAAATTCAAACCCACGATCTCTTGACCAATGATATATATCTTAATTCAATTTGACTTAATTTTGTTTTTAATTAAAATAATGATTTTTTAGAACATAGTTAAAAATAAAATTTAGTAGACGTGGTATACAAATATATATAATATATGCTTCAATAATATAATTCATTAAAAATATAAATTTATATTGGTTTTAAACAAATAATAAAATTTTCAATTTATTTTTAATTTAATGTTTTATTTTAAAATATATAATAGCCAAAATAAAGAATAAAAGTTAAAATTAGTCTATCTCTAATGCCATGTTTTTATAATTATTAATTGCTAATAATTCCGCTTTTTAGATATAGTTGCAGCTAGTGGGTGATTAAAAAAAATGTAGTCTCCTCGGTTCTGAATTTTAGTAGAACTAAAACTGTTCAGTTTGGATCAGTTTGTTTAAAACTGAAAACCGAATCAAATCTTACAAAGCCCATATTGATTCGGGTCGGGTCATGTATGACAATCGTTTGAACGGAGAGGAGACAAAAGTTGCAAAACCCTACCCCATCCCCGTGCATGCGCCATTCTCTAAGGTTGTCGAGGTAAAGAGCAATTATCTTATGTGCCGTTTTAGATACTACTTTTCATCAAAGACTCGATTTTTAAATTTATTTAAAATTTGTTATTAATACAGTATATATCAATTATTGTTGAATCATTTTGGATTTGATTTTTAATTAAAAGTTTTCAGATTTGAATTTTTCATATTTATTTAGATTTTCAAATATTAATCTCTCGTGTTCCACTAATTTATTCTCCTAATTTTATTTCCTTAGACAATATACTCTAAATCATTTCATTTATAACAAAATAAATCTTACCTGTTATCGAACCTCGTCAGAATCATCAACTCATTTCAACTTCCATCGTCATCTGAATTATTCGATGGTCAATTTTGTATATTTTATGTTCATTCATTTTCATGTTATGCACATACTGGGTTATATTATTACTAATCTTATGTAAATATGGTATGCACATATTTATACTAGGTTATAATTTATATACCATGTAACATTATAAGAAACACTATTATTAGTGCTCGAAAAACATCTAGTGGCCTTCTAGGTTCTTGTCGCATGTATTTGAGAGATTCTAGATTTTCAATTAAATTAGAAGTATTGGTAACACAATTTCAAGGAAAAAATCCGAGGGAAATTGCCCCAATACTAATTTTATTTCGTTTTTTATTTTTGTGTTTTTATATTTATTAAATATATATTACAAAGAACCAATAGATAATTTTCCTTATGGTTCCATTATAACGGGCAATATTTAAATGACGATGTAAATGGTTAAGCCAATTTTGTAATTTAAATACTCAAATGGTCCAGTCGTATACTTATCGCTGAGGTGAATAGGAATTTTCTTTATTGGGCCGGGCTGCGACCCCTCGTTTATTGGGCCCATTGACCGGATTACTCAGCCCATCAGGATTCAGTTTGCTCAACGATTGACGGGACCGGCGTGGGGAAAAAGACTGTGAAGGATTTCGCTGCGTTGCCCTAGCGATTTGTTTGGGGGAGTTGTTGTGTTGTTTCTTCCCGAGAGTCTCAGTCAACCATGCCGACCGTAAGCGTCGGAAGAGATCGTCTTTTTGCCGCTCTCGGAAGAACTTACTGTGAGAAGCTTGCAATTTTCCATTTCCAACTTTGTTCGATTCTGTAATTGCATTCTGTTTAATCTTCTTTCCTTTTGGTTGCACAGCGCAGGAAGAGTTCGACGAGCTGTGCTTCAGCTTCGGAATTGAGCTCGATGACGTTGTAAGCGCCTTTGCGCCATTAGACCACTGTTTTTTTCGTCAATTATAACCATGACTAGGATGGAAATTTCCATTTTACTCTGCCTTTGTTGATTATAGACGACGGAGAAGGCGATCATTAGGAAAGAGAAGCACTTGGAGGAGGATGCCGATGAAGATGAAGAAGTCATCTACAAGATTGAAGTCCCAGCAAACAGGTACATTTATTCGTAATTTGCTGTTACTTGCAATTAAAATCCAACACGGTGCTGAGCTGATTCTCTTTCATTCTTCTTCTTTGAGAGTGTGTGGGTAGACAGTTTGGTGGTTTTTTACACGCGTCTGAGATTCCTTCTTAGCATATTTATTTGGTTATTTTTGTATTGTATCTAATTGATGTTATTTTCTTGTAAATGCCTGCATTGGCTTCTTTATATATTTATTGATTTTAATTTTTTTAAGAAGAGACCGTTGTAAATTTCACAGTTGTTACAGATAATTATTTTAACATTATAACAATCTGCTGATATAACTGGTAAATGTAAATTATGGTTTTGTAGATACGATTTGCTGTGTCTTGAAGGGCTTGCTCAAGCACTGCGCATTTTCAATAGGCAGCAGGAGATACCCAGATATACATTAACCAATATTACCAAAGAATCTATGCACAGAATGCATGTAAAACCGGAGGTATAGTTTTCGTTAGAATATGCAAGTCATATTATATTATTGTAGATGTTTTGAGCTTGTTTATCTAGTTCTGAGACTTTCAACTTCACAGACTTCCTTGATTCGTCCTTATGTGGTTTGTGCTATTTTGAGAGACATAACTTTTGATGAAGCAAGTTACAACAGTTTCATTGATCTACAAGACAAACTTCATCAGAACATATGTCGGTAAGTTGTCTCATGTCTGACTCATAGTTTTTGGTAGCATGGGCAGTTACTTTTTTGATAATATTGCTTTGCTAGGTCTAATTTGTAGATTTTTCTTTCTATTCTTTCTTCTTTTCTTCTTTATGTCATGCACATACACTCTGCAATAGTCTCTTGTTTTATTTTCATTTGCACTATAAGAGTTCTCTTAAGAATTTCGTTTGATTTGTTTTAGACGGAGAACACTCGTTGCCATTGGAACTCATGACCTGGATACACTTGAAGGCCCTTTCACCTATGAGGTGAGTTTTTCTTGTGCTCGGCTTATTGGGAGAATATATATTCTGTTTCTATTCGCGTGAATAGTTGAATGGCGCTGTGCAGTAGTAGATTTATGGCCAAGACATTGTCTGTTTCTATCACGGATGATCCTCAGTTTTAGTAACATGTCTGGAAATTAATCTGCAAAGTTGGTTCTTTCATCTTTGAAGTGTTTTTTGTGGGTTTATATAAGGTGTTCTGTGTTCAAATAGTCAATAATGAAAAACTAAAATGGCCTGTGACTATAGGTTCTGCGTGCTCTCTACGACGGTTGTTTATTATGGTCCTTTCATCTTTCAAGTACTTATATTGGTTTATTCCCTCCTCCTCTCTCTCTCTCTCTCTCTCCCCCCTTAAATTCTGTTGGATACTTATTTGTTTCAGTGAATACAATGTCCTACTGTTGCCATTCTCACTTTCATCTTGTTTTTTCAGGCTTTGCCACCAACTGATATAAACTTCGTGCCACTGAAACAGGTAAAATATATAATGCACCTATTACAAGTCCTCTCTCTATTGTTGAGATTGAACAGAATGAGGATTTTGGATTTCCCATTAAGATCTTGGATGTAAACCTGATTTGTCTTGTTTTTTTGTTCCTGTCTTTCAATCTTCAAAGCTTTTATCATGTTTGAAATGAGTAGAGTATCTACTCTATCTACATACTGTGTTTTGATCTGTTGTGCTTTTGGGACTTTTTTGGACCTCTTTTAGAAGCGGTTCTTTAATAAACTCTAGTTGATTTGGGTATTAGAGAGATTGATTTTAAACTGAGTTTGTTTTTAATGTCGATTCTATTCTTCTTTTCATTCAGAATTTGATTGTTTGGTACTGAAAGAATTAACTCAACGACTTCTTCCTTTACCAGATTTTTTAAATGTACATTTCTTTATCTTTATGGATTTCCTGGAAATATTTCATTATGGGAGTAATGAGAATGAGATATAATTTACTTCCTCAACCATTGACCTGTTTGGAATATAGTCTTTTAATGTTGTTTGGAACTAACTTTTATTATCTTATTATGTGATGCAGACAAAGAGTTTCAGAGCTGATGAGCTAATGGAGTACTATAAAGTAAGTTCTTAATAAAAATCTTTCTACTTTCTGTCTGATATCCAGTTCTTCTAATAGCTCTACTTTGTTTCAATGTTTATTAGCTTCACGATTCTGTCTAAAAAAATTGATTTCAAAATATCTCGGTCCATAATTTGCTATGATTATTTGCAGTCAGATTTGAAGCTGAAGAAGTTCTTGCACATAATAGAAAAATCACCAGTATTTCCTGTTTTGTTCGATCGCAACAGGTATACTATTACTACACTTTCTCATATTTGAATTGTGTTTAGATCTTCTAGAATTTTATTGGTTGGTTTACTTGTTTTTACCAGCTAAATGACAATTGAATAATCCTTTCCCCAAAAATTGTTACCACACAAGGACCATTAAAGTTCTCATTTCTTTTTTTCTATTGCCCGTTTCTCTTCATTGTATGCCACTGTAATTGATTATTTTAATTTATAGTGGTTGCCGATGTTTAGTAGGATTGTAGTATGATGGTTCTTACGAGCACAAAACTCATTATAATTTTCTGAATTTTTTTTTTCAAGAAAACAAGTTGGTTTTTTTTTTGTGATTATTGCTTTTATTATAACAAATTACCATGTTTTGAAATAAGATAAGCTCCTTGCTGCAGAACTGTTTTGTCTTTACCACCAATTATCAATGGTGCACATTCAGCTATTACTTTGAAGACAAAGAATGTGTTTATTGAATGCACTGCAACCGACCATACAAAGGCAAATATTGTCTTGAATACTATGGTATGGATTTTATATGTTGTGAGAGAATTTATTTGGTGATAATGATATAGAGTACTCCCTAATATTTGAATTTTTGAAAAATCTTCTTAGGTAACTATATTTTCAGCACTCTGCAGAAAGAAGTTTGAAATCGAACCAGTTGAAGTCATACATTCTGATGGGAAATCAAGTATTTATCCAGATTTATCCCTCTACAATATGGAAGTTTCTCTGTCGTATATCACTAATTCTATTGGAGTCTCATTGGAGGCAGAAGAGGTTGTTGTCTAAGATCATTTTATCTTCTATCAACTACTATTATTTTCCATTCAAAGAAATTGCTAACTACTATTTATTTCAGTAGTTACAACATCATTTAGGAGTTTTTGAAGCTTCATTTTTTTCATACAGTACAGTTGCCTTAACTCTGCTTTGGTATCCTATATCGTAATGGAAACTTATTTAAGAATAACAATTTATGATTACTTTCTATAGTCATCGTAATTTTATATTTTGTGCCGAATTTTTCTCTGGGCTTGAGTTCAACGTTTACTTTGGTTTGTGGAACTATAAAATCTTATAAGATAGTGTTATGTAGTTCAATGAATTTATGATGGTTCATTTTTCTTGGTTTCTTACCCAAAGAAGAAAAATATCAATTTCAATTATATAATGCTTCTCAATTGGAAGTTAATATAAGTTACTATTCCAAGCACTTGCAGATGAGGGTAATGGATAAGTAGGTATATTGGTTCAATGGAATGAATGTGATGTGGCTTGTGGCATCTTACAATCTTCCAGGTTACCAGTTTGTTGAATAGAATGCAATTGCACGCTGAGCAGTCAGGTGACGAGTCTAGCATTACTATATCCGTGCCCCCAACAAGGAGTGATGTTCTTCACCCATGTGATGTCATGGAGGTAAGAATAGAGAATAGGAGAGATGATCTTGTGAATATATATGTAAGCGTTTCTTGTTATGCACCTTGTAAATAGCTTTTGATCATACTAATTTGTTCTTTTTCTAGGATGTTGCTATTGCTTATGGGTTCAATAATATCCCAAAGAGAAAACCAGCATCTTTGCAGCCTCTATCATTAAATGAGTTCACTGATCTTATCAGACTAGAGGTACATATGGGCGATCAATGATTTGGTGTATGCTATAGTTTTGTACCTTATCTTGCTTATTATTTTATCATACCCGCTTGTTTCTGTTTAGATTGCAATGAGTGGGTTCACAGAGGTCCTTACATTTGTCCTCTGTTCTCATAAAGAGATTTTTTCCATGTTAAACCGTGAAGATGATAAATCCACTGCTGTTAGAATTGCAAATCCCCGTTCAACAGATAATGAGGTTTGTCAACCCTATCTAGTTTTTTGAACAACTTGGGTAAACCTTTCTAAATATGACACATGCTAGAAATCACTTGTATTATGCATGCTTGTGCTAATTTTGGGAAATAGTAAACCTTCATATTTTTATAAAGTTTTCCAATTTCTTAACATTGTCAGGTTACACGAACCAGTCTTATGCCTGGTCTTTTGAAAACTGTTGGAAATAATAAGGATCATCCAAAGCCCATAAAGGTACATGTGTCAGTTGTCTTTGACCAGTCATCTCTTTAAAACATGAAGGTGCAAATATTTGATGATCATCTTGTTCTTTGTGATAAAAATATTGGTACTAACATGCTGCATTAGTATGCACATGCATTTTTAGATGCGCATGTATGGATGCATTTAGGTAGAAAACGTATTCCATATTCTGAAGTTTACAAGAGGCGTTTGTTCACTTCTAGGTTATAAGAGTATGGAGTTTACATGATTATTATTGCATTTTGATGTTTCCTGTGGATTAGTGTCATGCTGTAGACGCACTGATAGGTTAAATGCTGTTGAAACATGCTGATACTCCATTGTAATTGGGGCAGAATCATAGAGTTAAATTCTTATGTGGTAAGTTGTGATTGTTACGTTTGTTTAACCTTTAAATGACAATTAGGACTTGAATGAGGGAAAGATGATAAGCTTGAACAGTTGTCTTTAGTATGTCTGGGAGGTTACGTTGTACTCTTTTGTGCTACAGTACTTTATGAAGGTCAATTTCAGTTTCCCCAGCTGGATAGGCATTCTTTAATGTCTCTTGAAGATTTCATCAGCAGTCCATTTTTACAATTTATCTGTTTTTTTGTTAGATAAGAAACAGAGAACGGAGCCATATACAAAAAAGGGGAGATGTTACAATTTATTCTTCTTCATAGTTCATACTCAATATTTTATGATGATTTTTTTCATTAGATAATTTGAGGTGCGTGTATGCCGATCCAAACATTCAGTCTTAAAAAAATATGATTATGTTATCTGTTCAGTAAGCTATTATTTGAATTTTTTTTGAAAGCTTGTATGTCTATATATATTCATATTTTGATATCCTGACTGCTTTTATGTTTTAAAGTTGGTTTGCTTGAAAGAAGCTTAAAGAGTTGAACCATTTGTCAACTTTTTTGTTCTAGATATTTGAAGTTGGCGATGTATTATTGCTGGACGGTGCAATAGACGTTGGTGCAAGAAATCACCGCCATCTTGCTGCTCTATATTGCAGTGCCAATTCTGGTTTTGAGGTATGAATATAAATTTTCAACGTGAGCATACTCAATTGGTTAATGCATATATCATCAACTAAAAGTGCATATATCATCAACTAAAAGAAGATTAGAAAGTTCGAATCCCAATATGTTGAACTAAAAAAACTCAGATCTGCCTTTTAACATGGTCATGTGATCTTTTTTTAGTGCACAAAAGGGATTTCTTGACTTCGTAAACCCCAATGCAGGATGATTTTTAAAAATGGTTTTTAAACTAGCAGGAAATAGAATAATGTTTTTCTGTTTTCATTTATATGTTAAAGTTAGTGTTTTATGAGAGTTACCATTTTTGGATGCAGTGGTGGTCGTCTAGTCTCTCATAATACATTGCTTTTTCAAGAAACAAATGTTCTACTAAGTCACTTTTTAATGTCTCCTTTTTTAGATGTGCCTTCAGTTTTTAGTGGAAATTCATGGTAGCTTTTGTAGTATTAACCCATTTAATTATTTTACGTTTCAGTTGATTCATGGTTTGGTTGATAGAATTATGGAAGCCATTGGGGCTCCTTTTGTTTCAGTTGGTGACGAAAGTGGGTACTACTTAAAACCTTCAGACGTAAGTAGTTTATTTCATGCACTTGCATTATTGCACGGGAATGTCAGAAATGAGTAACTTAGAGACGACTCCATTTCTTGATATATTTCCCATGTTTTGTTGATATATCCTGCAGAATCCAGAGTTTTTTCCTGGTAGACAAGCACACGTCATTTGTAAAGGAAGGACTATTGGCACTTTTGGTATTGTTCATCCCGAGGTATGGTCACCTTTTCAGAACTATGCTTACAATGGTGGATATGATAAGTAATCAAGGTTCAGAATGGAAAAGTCGTAAGATGTTTGTATATAAACTTTGATAATAAATCCAACAATTGTTGTCGATGTATATTTGCCATTATTTATATTGTTGGGATTGTTTTTTTTTTCTTTTTTCATTGTTAGCAAGGTTTATTTTGAGATTTATGGATTGATTGGCTTCTATTTTTCACTCTTACCCAATCATATCCCACTGACCCACTCTCCTCTTGAACATTGAGTGATATCAACGTTTCTCCCATGTTCCCCCATCCAACTTTTTTGTTTCCTACCAAGACAAACAAGTAATATAATACAAGTTGGTCATTCTTATTTAATTGGTTACAATATTTTGTGATTTGTGCAATGCAGAATTGGTTCAGTTAGTTACTAAATTAAGTTTTGGGCTATAGAAAAAAGCGGTAGTACCAAGAAGTTTGATAGCAGTGCCCAACCCAATTTGCAATTCTTGCTTCCAATATTATTCTCCATGCCCTGCCTTGTTACAGCTCTAGTTCTGATGGGGACATACAGGCCTCATCCCATGATTATCTCTATCTTCTACTGCATTTAAAAAAGAATCCATGTTTCTTAACTTTGAAGTTAGAAAATGAAATATGGTCCGTATTTGTACCGTACTAATTATATTTCTCTCCTGTGACCTCAGGTTTTAAATAACTTTGACATTCCTGACCCATGTTCCTTCGTTGAACTTAGCATCCAGAGTTTCTTATAGTGTACCCATTCTACAGAGTAAGTGAATCTTGCATCTCTTTTTTATTTTCAAAGTTGTGTTTTGTATTCTCATTCAATTTTATGAGGAGAGAGATATGGCAATATTTGACTTGATCCTTTTGATGGGCCAGAGATTTGGATTGTTGAAAGCATCTGGAGTAGTATGCTAAAAAATAAGGGGGGTCACTTTAGGATATTTCTATTAGTTGTGTAAACTTGTTTACCAAAATGTAGTAAGGTCAAACAGTTGTTAACAACTAAATTAGTCCGAGGAATTTGGTTCGAATCCTCTGCATGGTCAGGAAAAAAAAAATAAAGAACAAATTCCTTCCCCTGGGGATCCATTCCCTTCGGTGAAGCTGAAAACTTCTTATAAAGTTTGTTATCACAGACGAAGTAAACTAGGAATTTACTTTTGCATTGATTTTTTTTTTTTTTTTTTTTTTTTGTAAGTGTAGGTTTCCGAGTCCACCTCTACTTATTCTCTTAGGATTACAAGAATCCACAGCCATATTGGATGGTCCAGGTTTCGGGAAATATGAAGACCTTTTTCACTGGATCAAACTTGAAACTTTGCCTTTTCCTTCATTCAGGCTCTTCTATGGACTATTTTGACAACGAGACTAGAGGATTTTTTATGCTAAGGAACGCACTCGTATCACTTTTGAATCCATAGTTTTTTTTTTTGGTGTAAATGGTTCACTCTATTACATCATATAGTTTCTTTTGGGTTATTTCTTGGTGTAAATGATTCCCTCTATTTCATCCAGTTTTGCTTCATTGATATTCAATTGGAGAGCTTTTTCTTCTTTTTTTTTTACCCCTTTATCAGGTTCTCTTTCATTTTTTGTAATCTCCTTTCTTTTATTTCATTCTATCAGTTAGGAAAAAAAGAGAAAAAGACTGCCATTTAATCAACCAACTGCACTCTCCTGGAGGGGGTGCTGATTCGAGAATATGTTGAATTAAAAAAAAAAACATTTATGGCATGTTCTTGGTCAGTCAACTTCACTCTAGTCTCTATAATCTTGTTGCCAATATTTTATATTTTTACATCCCATCTTGCTAATATATATAAATATATACTTTGAAATATTGCTGCCTATAACGCAGACCTCAGGAGTCACGTATGTTTCTAAAATGAGGTTTAATCTTCAATGTTTACTTTGATTGCTAGATAAACTATTTTTAGGAGGGGTCAGTCAAGGATTATTTTTATTTTTTGACTACCCAGGAGTCGGTGGCAATCAAAGATTATTAATTTTCATTGTCCCGTTTTGAAATACATTACAAATACCTCATTTTAATAATAAAGTATTAATTAACTATCATGGGTGGTTCATTGGACTAAAGAACTATGGTTAATTAAAAGAAAATAAGTTTAAATCTCATGATGGTTTTCTGACATCAAATGTTGTAATGTAGATATTTATTTGTGATGGTAATTCTGCATGTTATTAAAACATATTAGAAAGTTATCTAAAAATATTTTTCCAAAACTTTTTCTTTTAAAAAAAAAAAAAAACTTTGAAGATGGTTATAGACAATTGCTTCGTCAGTCTACTACACATTTATCTCAAAGGACCTTTCATTTTGCAGCTTTTGTTGCTTCACTTGAGTTTGAAAAAATAAAATAAGGGCTCTCCTTTTACAAGTGAAATAGTAATCAAATTCTCATTCTAGCAGATAAAAAGTACTCTCATGGCCTTTTATATAAGCTAACGACTCAAGGAAAGATCAAAAAGCGAGAAACAAATATGGAATATATTGTAACAAAGTTGTTCGCTCCAAGAAAAGAAAAAAACCCATTAAATGAAAGATTCTGAAAGGAGATTTGGCTAGTTTGAACTTCTCTGCAAACTATACATTTTGTGGAATTTTGAGGATCAATTTTGAGAGATGAAATGAAACACTTGGGGATGCCACTCATTCAATCGGCTTCTATGATATTCTGCTTTGGGATCTGGTGGCTTTCCTTGCTGCTGATTCTCCAATGGAGGTGACAATTTCTCAGCCTCTTTTACAATTTCATGAAACTCCATTGGCCCGCCACATGGGATTCTGGTGATTCTCAGAGGGTGCAATCCACTTATCTTCTTCTTGTCGTTGATTTCTGTGGCCATACGATCTGGAATTGTGAATGAAATCCCAAAATTTCGAGACAAAGCTCTTCGGAAGCAGAGTTCTGCTTTTTCATTATTGCCCGTGAGGCCAATTTTTTGCCTTATTTTGAGGTGCTTGGATTCAAATTGCTTCGCTATTGCTCGGGCTTGGTCTCTCTTCTTTAGTTTGGCCATGGCGGGTTGAAGATTTTGGACTGCAAATGGAAGTAAATGAGAATGGAGTATTAAGTAGTGAATTGGAATCCCATTGTAAAGCTTATTGGATGAGCAAAGGAAGTGTGTGGAGTAAGCTTCTTTTGCGTTGAATATTTGTAGTTCAGAATTGAAATTGCTTTGGATCGATACTTCATTAATTCTAAAGAAAAACAATAAAATAAGAACTAATAAAGAAAATGATAATACGGTCCTAGTTTCACTGAAAACAAAACATAAAACAATAGTCTGAAAAAGTACTAGTTTATTTTAAAAAAAATTTCTGAGCCGGTGGTTTTGTATTAGGCGATAGGCATGTGGGAGAAAAACAATAACGTAGGATAAAAAACACATTTAGTCTTTGTACTTTCACTAAAGTAACGTTCAATTCAATATCATCTATTATATTAAAAACGAGGTGAGATCTACCCATGTTAAAGATTTATTTATAAAGGCAAAATCATGATATGAACAAAAAAAGTTACAAGATGATATATTTTTTATTATAAAGAAACTAGATTTCAATTCTTGAATAATCCACAATACTTAATTTTTTATTGGGAGGTCATGTAGAGAAGCAGCTCGATATCCTTTTATAATTCACGAAGTCCTATTTCTCAATGATAAAACGGTCACAAAAATTGGTTGAATCTCGCTGCTTTGATAACACGGATTCCTATTACATAATGAATACCAAAACAAATGTCAATTTCAATACTCCACACGTCGACCAAGGGGGTGAGGTCTCCCAATGCTGCGGATTGGGTGGAAAAACTTTCCTCCATTGGCATAAAGAAGTAAAACTATTGGCCTTGAATGAGGAACATGGAGGCTTTCGTACAAGACTGCCATAAACAGCAAGCAGAAAAGTCATACCATCTAAGCCAGCTGAATTAAAGAGCCAAACCAGCGAATGTACTTTCTGAAACCATCATGCTGACCTGATAATGCAAATCACAATAATTGATGGGGATATATAGTAAAAGTTTCGAAATAGGATTGAGCCCAACACCTATTAATGGCCTATCTGTAAACTCTCAAAGGAGGCTGCTAAGAAATGTCATCAACTCAAATGGTATATCATAAAAAAATGGTTTGGAACATCTCACAGCTAAATCAAGTTAAAACATTGAAGAATTCATAGCGACAAGTTTCACAGCAAGCTTCATATACACTAAGGTTGATGTCATAATGATACAAGTTCAAAGGGTCTTCAAATCAGCTAAAAATTCTTGAATGTCATCAAGCTTAGCATTAGAGAAGCCTGCAGAGCAGAAACAAGCATCAAATATCATGTGGAACAATATTGTATTCGCCTTCCCACAAAGCTAAAACCAACTTGATTGATGCGTGAAGTAGCTTGAAAATCTTACCCTTGTGATGGTGAGACATGTCGCCATTTGTATGAACCTTCTCTACTTTAGTGAGCTTGGATTCCTCTATCCTCCTTTTCTTCAGCTTTCCTATTTTCGCTCGGAGCTCCGAAGCAGTGTTCATCACTTCTGCAGAAATTTGATATATGTTAGAATTTTATCTCCATGAATCATGAACAGGTTTTATTTGTCCACTGTTAAAATTTCGGTACAATGAAAATTTATGCAAATTAGTAAGTTTTGTCCCGAGTGACCTTTAGAGTGAAAATAGCTAGAGAAACTACAGAATTCACAGACTAAAGTTCCATTTTTACGCAATGAGCAATTGAAAAGGGGAAACAAAAAGGAATATCCACTAAATCTATTCCTTGATGTAAAATAAAATTGCCCAAATGAAACCAGAACGTAACGATTTAGCAGATGTTCACTGAAATTCTTTTGTATGTATCACAGTTTGCGTCACAAGGAGAAATGCAGGCCATAAGATCCTTCAGAGCAGAAAGTTAAGTGTTTACAGAAATTTTAGTCTACCAAGCCAATTCTGACAATAAAACTTCCTTATAAGAAAAAATAAAATAAGTCAGCTTCATACGTTAATTGCATATGACATTATGGGTCAGCCTTCATGAGTATACTACTAGGATAATGCATATGTAAGCCCAGGAGTGCATTTTAAACATGATTAACCTACCAATAAATCCAAAAGTTTAACTTGAAGGGTTAGGGTAAATTTAATTATTTATAAGATATCTAACAGTGCACGAGCAAACAACGATTTTTAACCACAACTTAATTACCCTGGAACCTCTCATTCACTGAAGTCTCCTCGTATAATTCTAATGCCTCGTTGAAATGATTGATTTGTGAGTTACTGGAAGCAGTTTGCCTTTCTAAAGCTTGGAGTTCTTGGTTCAATACAACATTCTCTTCTCTGACCTGAAAAATATGTTTTCTTATGAAATATTATGTACAGAAACATGAGAAGTAAAAAACATGCGGCACAATTATTACCTCAGAGAGCCTGTTCCTCAAAGAATCTAACTCTGTATCCAGACCCACGTCATAGAGGCAATCATGACTTATCGAAGTGTCGGCAGGTGATTCATCCTAAGACAACTTAAGGAAAATATTTCGATCTGAATTAGAAATGGGTTTGTTGCATAGGAAGAAGAAAAATAATAAGAGAATACATAGACTCAATTAACCATAACTCAAAGTTCTCAAACAAGATAAGGGAACCATCGACAATTTAGCAACTTGACAATAGTCAAGGCTTCGAATGAGATCCCAGTGAAACAGACAGAAACACTGCTAACCCACGCAACTATATTGATGCACAACAAAAGGAGTCGAACTAGACCTCACAGAGGTTAGGATTCAGATATGATTGACAAAACAAAAAAAGGGAAAAAAAGAAAAAGGAGCATGATACACCACAGTGTTTTTCTAAAAAATGCAGCAGGCACTTGTTTACAATACTTTTAGAGTTAGAAAATCTTATACAGTCACGACCAGTATCAACTGAACCACGTTAAGATATAGCAATCAAAATGAGGAATCTATGTTGCAAAAGTTTGAAACTCAATGATGAAATAGTAATAGAGCCTTTTTTAAAAATTAATTGAGGAAGTTCTCAAGTCAGTATAAGTGGGCAACTCGCTGCATAAGCAAGTAGCCGTCTTACATGCTCAATATAAATCACTTATGAAGTGATTCGAACAGCAAGGGCAACGAACTCAATTACAAAAACAACAATAATAGAACGAATTCACGTAACAAAGTGTAAGGGCCTCATCACAGATAGAATAGAAGAACCTACATTTGAGGGTAAAGAAAAGCCTTCAGGGACCGCAAAACAGTGATTCAGACAGTACTTCTCCCACATGGCCAACCGCTTATCCAAAACTGAATGGACGAACGATCGGACGCGCGATATGCCCTACACGAACAAGGTAAATAAACAATTTTATTCAAAGAGAATTGTGCCCATTCCAAACTAATGCTTCAGAGTACCAACTTAACCAATCGGAAGACAGAAATATAACTCAAACCTCACCATGATAAGATCCTGGGATTTATCCACGCCCTCGGTCTTCAAGGTGGCTGATGCTTGTCTGAAGGTAACAAGAATTCGCAAGAATCAAATTAACCGAACAAAACTGAAAAACTAAATTGAAGAGACGATGCGAGACAGAGAGCAATACAATTGATAAAAATCGAAAGCGTCATCGACCAAATCGTCGACAAGATTGAGAGCTTCATTAATGAAGAGCTGTGGATTCAGATTCAGTGAATCGAATACCGCTTCGCCCTTACTTCCTTCCATAATTTTTCCTAAAAAATAAGCTTTTTTTCCCTAAGAAAAAGTAGATGAGAGACTCAAATCGAGAGAAATTCAAGTTGCCAAGCTTTGGGGAAAATGGAGGTTTGCCGCCAAAATGAAATTGATGGGGATGGGAGCGGGTCTCTCATAGTCGCGCTTACGGTCTGAACCGGAGAAAAGACCGACAGTCTGACATGGATTTAAATTTAAAAAATGTCTAAACAAATATTAAGACGAAAAAGAAAATCAAAATTTCAATTTAATTTTTATATTCTTTTTATATTCTTGCTTTTATGCAGAGCCATTCTGACATTTTTTTAATACATATCAAGGATATAACCTGTGACCTCTCAGTTAGAATGGGTGCGGATTACAATTGAATTAAGTTTATATTGTCATATTTTATTCTATTCAACCATCTTTACCTTGGTAATTTATATTATATTAAATCATCCGTAAAAAATGATACGATAATTTTTTTTAATTTCGTTTAAGTATAAAATTAAATCCGATCCAAGCATAATGATACAAATACAATTGACCCTATAATCAGTTTTTCAAAAAGTTGCAAATTTTATAAAAAAAAACTTAAGAGTTAGTCTCGTTTTTTTATGAAATCTAATTAATTTTATATTTTCTTTAATACAAAATATATTTATTAAAAAAATACAACAAATATAAGTAAGAGATTGATTTCTTGTTCATTTAATTATATTCGCATTCACTCTTAATTTCGTAGTAAATATATATTCTATAAATTCATAAAATGCACATCATCTTTTATTTATTTATTTATTTTTAACGATTCCTTAAATACAATCCCATAAATTTTAAGATAAAATTTGCAATATTTATGCGAGTCATCAATAAAATTAAATTGAAAATGCAAATGTAAGGTATCCAAAGGTAAAATTTGATGGTTGATTTTTTAATATTTACGTCAGATCAATTATCGTGCGTCTTCCTTTTCTCAAATAAAAAAATAAAAAATAAAAAATCGTGCGTATTAGCAGACTGGTGCGGTTTGATTCATAATCTCAATACAAATTTGTATATTTTCCTTTTCTCAAAATTATCAAATTCTTCCGAAATGTTCTCAAAATCCCGTACATTGTCCGATAAGATCAGGCTATTTTTACAAAACAAGGCCGATTCCTCACAGTTTCTTAGGTACTCGAGCATGAGTCTCGAGAGGATTTCCAAAGTTCAGGCCATCTACGACTTCTGCAAGAAGAATTTAACTCCCTCCGCCGCTCCCCTCTCTTCTCAAACTGTCCAGAAGCTATGTTCCCTCTTGGGTAATCTCTCTCTCTTTCTTTTAAATTTTTACTGCATTCTGTTCTACTTTGATTTTCGGACAATTTTTCTTGTTGTTTCTTATGATTTCTGGCTCAATTTCTCTTCTGGGTTCAAAGTTCAAGTAAATTAATGCTGGGTTTGCTTAGGGTGGAGGTGGAATTGATGGATTTGAATCATTGATTAGTTGGTCTCAAGACCCTCACTCTGTTTCTTCAGCTGGAATGAGAGTATAATTCACTCACACTCTCTCTCTTTTTTTTTTTCTTTACGAATTTGTTTTAGAGAAAACCTTGACATTGCGGGAAATTTCTGAATTTCACGTGCTTTTAGTCGCTTCTGCTTGGACCTGTTGTTTAATTTCGCTGCGACGTTGTTAAATTATCGTTAATTATTTGGATAAAACCTCACAAGCCGTCCGAGAATTAGAAGTGAACATATTTATCTTCTACATTAGCAATGGCATTTGGTGGAAGTTGCTTGGGATTTATAGCCAAGCCACAATTTTATTCATACAATTTACATTACTTATTCCCATGGGTTGATTTGTGAATAAAAATGGCAGGTCTCTGAATTTCCAGTCATAAGCAATTTCAAACTGTTCTTGAATCTCCAGTCTTAAGCCTAACATTAGTTTATATGTGACTTGTGTGAAGTATATCTGCAATGATAGGCATTCAATTGTTTGGAGTGAAAATATGGTCATGTTCTGATGTTTCCAGTAGTTACTATTTCTGTAATTCTTGGTGCAAACAATGATGATTGAGGATTTCAATCAATGGATGGGTGCATGTGTCTATATTTTCTTAATTTTCACTTTGAGGAATGGTTTATTGCTAAATTAGCAAGACCATCAATTATTATGATGTTCCCTTGTGTCTTTTCTGAATCTAGTCCAGGCTGCTGTTCTAAAGAATATTGCTGGTTTAAAAAACTAAAAGCTTCTTCAAGTAGGCCAGATTACCTTATGTGCTGCATTAGACTCCACTCTTTGACACATTCAGTTGTATGCTCCCTTCACAGACACAGTTGGCCCCGGTGATGTTGGGCTTAAAGAGGAGAATATTGATGACGACCGGGGGCATGGGCTTTTTGGACTGAACCAATTCAACAGGATAGCTCGGTGGGCTCAGCCAATAACATATGTCGATATATTTGAAGGTGAAAGTTTTACAGTAAGTCCCATCCACCCCGTTTCTTAAATGGGAACTTTTTGTAGCTTGGGATTTTGGTTATACATATTCATTGTTGAGTTCTATTTAGGAAGAAAAAAATCAGGCACGGGAAATTTTCTGCTCTTAAACCAGAGATATGGTTACTTTTCCTGAAACTTCCATCCTATGAGCTAGTTACATCGCTTATGTAATCAAAAGGCAAAACACATTATTTGTATAAGATAATGTCGAAATTATCAGCAACAACATCTTTGAATGACTCGCCTTAGCTATGGGATTTGGTTAGTTTCCTTTAAAGCCTTTTAAGTGATAATTACGCTTATGAGTCTACTTATTGCCACGATGCAGATATGTATATTCTGCTTTCCTACTTCTTCAGTGATCCCCCTTCATGATCATCCTGGGATGACTGTGTTCAGCAAAGTTCTCTATGGTTCTCTTCATGTGAAAGCCTATGACTGGGTTGAACCTGCATTCATTCAGGAAAGCAAGGGTTCCACATATTTTCCAGGTTTGATTTCCATTATCAACTTGTTTTCAAGACGTATGTTAATAATCGATGAATGGTGATAGATCATTTTGAATTTTGTCTTGATGGTTGTCTACTATTCTATTTTTACAGTTTCATCAGATTTACCTGTCGTGCTCGTAGTATTGATAATGTCTATCACTTGAAATCTGAAAGGAACTTTTACTAGATTGAAACATCTCATCATAACAGCATGAACACTCAGTGCCGATAAAATCGATAAAATTAGAACCACGAGTCTATGAATATCATATATCATTAAGACCCACTAAATGGAAAACATTGTAGATAATTATGCAGTTTACCAAACCTATGATCGTTCGATCTAACTTTTAAGGTAACTGTTTGATATATTCAAGATATAATTGATAGCAGATCTTGTCCCTTGGCCATTACCTTCTGAATGCAGTTCTCTTCTCCTTGCCTTTTTTTGGCTCAAACAACTGTTGCAACAAATTTTCAGTATGTTATACAGATGAGCAGATTGTATGTACTGGCTTGCATTTCCCTTGGTTATATTAAACAAAGATGGGATATCGATTTTTAGCTCATAAGTACTTTTTAGACAGTCCAAAGCTTTGATTTGAGTATTCTGAATTGGGAAGCTGTAGTTTAGCATTAATATTATATCAATACCATCTTCAATTAGCAATAGATTAATGACTATTTTCTTTCTTTATATCTTTAAGCTTGATGGAATGAATATTTCATATTTGACTGAAGCTTGATATCATGAGTTGATCTAAGTTGGATATTTTGCTGAATGTTTGCCGGAGAGGAATAGTATAATTTTTAGAGACGTGAGATGCCTTGGGAGGAAGTTGGAAAATTATTAGATTTAATTCCTCCATGTGGGCGTTGGTCTCGGAGGATTTTTGTAATTATTTACTCTTTTGGACTGACCCTTCATATAGACTGGTCCCTTTTTTTGGGATTTTTTTTTTTTTTGTATGCATATATTCTTTAATTGTCTCTCAAGGGAAGCTCGATTTCTTATTAAAAAAAAATATATTGTCAGGCACTAGGACAATAGAAATAAATCTAAAAGAGATCTTTTTTGCAGTAAGATTGGCAAAGTTAGCAGTTGATAAAGTTCTAACAGCATCAAGTGCAACATCAGTTCTGTACCCGAAGACTGGCGGTAATCTGCACAGTTTCACTGCAGTTTCACCCTGTGCCGTGCTTGACATACTCTCGCCTCCTTATGACGAAGATAAAGGAAGAAGATGTACATACTACCATGACAATCCTTATTCAACTTTCTGTAAGTAACATTTTCTCCTTTGATGTTGTACTTTTTATGTTTTTCATTTAATCAACAAATCACAGACACAGTGGCTTTTCAAAAATCAGCTGCAGAATCCAGACCTGAACTAAGCGATGAGGGAATTGAAGATTATGCCTGGCTTGCAAAAATTGAAACCCCCGACGACCTGTATATGCGACCGGGGATGTATGCTGGTCCTGCTATTCAAATTTAGGTGTTGACAGATCTGGGATTGTCGAGCGTCTTCCAGTCTCTACCAGGAAATCTGCTTCTACCCATAATTATAATAGATTAGCTCTTAGTTGGAACTTGATTTTTTATGGTGGCCTTTTATGTTCATTTTACCCCTCCATAATCTTCAAATCATACAGTATTGATGATAAAGTTGTAATGGAAATGCTGATGCTATTAACAATTTTCAGCTCCTTGGATGGCCTTGGAAAATGAGAAATAGAGCATGCGAGTATCTGTTCGTCATGCAAGCATTTTTTATCTGCTCAATATTTGATGACATAGCATAGAAGAGAATTAGGTTTCTATAATGGAATAGCTTTTAAATTCAGAGAAACCCTGAGTATAGTAGTTTGCATATCAGAAAAGACAGAAAACTGCATTACTTTGTAACAAACATTTCCATGGATAGTTCAAAACAAAAATTTAAATCCTCTCGTGGTAACACTCGATTCAATTGTGTAATGTGTCAATCCGAACACGTCGCACAAGAAACTTCTGCATATTGTTTCTCCAGAAATCCTCTATATTTCTCTATATCAAGCCCACCTCCAGCCTAATTTGGTACATTATTCCTGTCCCCTTGAATTTTCTACCTCCTAGGGCGATCTGAAAGACTCGCCAGCATAGCGAACGCTGCCAAGTTCTTCTTCAATGCGAAGAAGCTGCATCCACATTTTTAAAATTAGAACTAGTGTTGAATTAGAGTACAATAGGTGAAACTCTTTGCAAACATTTCAAGAAATAGTACCATCATCAGGAAACAGAGAACATTTAACATTATACTAATTTTGGAAGTTAATCTGATCAAGTTGGTTAATGTTAACCTACAGAAGAGGTCTGCAAATTTGATAAACAGTTTGAACTGTACCTGATTATATTTGGCTAACCGTTCACTCCGGCATGGAGCTCCAGTCTTGATCTGTAAAAGAGTAACCCAATATTCAGTTATGAATGTTATGCAGCAACATAGATGCTTTATAGTTATAGATGGCAGAGCTGAAGATAAATGAAACCTGTCCACTAGCCAAGCCAACAGAAAGATCAGCAATAAAATTATCTTCAGTTTCACCACTTCGGTGGCTGACCATCACACCCCAACCAGCAGCCTTTGAATCAAGAGCAGCTTGAATTGATTCTGTTACTGATCCAATCTGGTTCACCTGCAAAATAAATTCCAAACATATGAGCTAATTGCAGTATCAAAATGACATGTTTCTAACTGCATATAGAGATTGGTCAGCCTAAGTCAATGGAGAACCTGAAGATTCAGGGGATAAAGAACAAATGAAATTTTAAGGATGAATCGTAGAATTATTTTGAAACAGAGAGAAACGGAAGAATCAAATAAGAGGCTTCTTACCTTCAGAAGTAAAGCAGTACAAGCCTTTTTATGAATGGCTTCCGCTATTCTCTTTGGATTTGTAACCAACAAGTCATCTCCTACAAGTTGGATATCAACAGAAGATTGTAGGGAAGACCAGGAACTCCAATCATCTTGGTCAAATGGGTCCTCGATGGAAACAATAGGAAAATCTTTGATGAACTGTTTATAGAGTTCGCCGAGGCCATGAGCTGAGTGAACATGAGCTCCATCATTTGGCTGTTTCTTGAAGTTCAGATCATATTTTCCATCTTTAGTGAAAAACTCTGAAGCTGCAACATCCATTCCTATTTTGATCTGCATCAAAATAAAACCTTTTTATCTTAGCAGGACTCGTAAGAAAACAATTACACCATACCAAACAAAAAGGAAAATATAGTATCCTGTACCTTTCCTGTATAACCAGCCTTTTCAATGGCATCAATTAGCAATACCAGTCCCTCTCTATTATCTTGAACATTTGGAGCAAACCCACCCTCATCTCCAACATTACAAGCATCTTGGCCATATTTAGCTTTAATAATTCCCTTCAGTATGTGATAAACTGTTCATACGAAAACACAAAAGTCAGGCTATTTCTTACTCGCTAATGACAGGAAAGTAAGAAAGCGACAGAAGTCGAAGAAACGGTCCCTAAATCATGCTTATAAGTCAGAAACAAGACTATATATGAGACTATCATAAACTATGACAGTAACAATGGAAAAGAAAATTGCAGTACTTAAAGAAGCAGCTTCTTACCTTCACTTCCCATGCGAAGTGCCTCAGCAAAAGATGTAGCACCTACTGGTAAGATCATAAATTCTTGCATGGCTAAATTATTACCAGCATGGCTACCCCCATTTATAACATTAAAAGCAGGAACTGGCATAACAAGCTCCTTTGTGCCTGATAATTCTTGGATGTGCCTATATAACGGTAGTCCCTTGGCGCCAGCACCAGCTCTGCATACGCTCAAAGAAACTCCTAGAATAGCATTTGCCCCAAGTTTTGACTTGTTCGTGGTTCCATCAATTTCCAGCATAATTGCATCAACATCTTCTTGATTTCTAGAGAAAGTTGACAAGCTTAGGTAGGAAGCAGAAGTGGAAGGCGAAACAACTTTCACATAGAAGGAACAACAAAAAGGCTTGGAATTTTACATCTTCAGGAACAAATTGAATAAAAACACTACCAATTAACAACTGACGACATAAGTAAGAAGAGGTACATTTCCACAGTCAAGAGTACATATTAGTAAGTTCAACGAAAAACCACATAGTTTGAGCTACAAATTTTTCCAGTCTTTTGTTTCCCTTCATGTCCTTGTTGGCAACAATCATCTGTTTGGGAGTGATTTTGATTGCCATTGTCAAAATCATTTTCGCTTTCCATTGATCATGGCAAATTAAAAATTGATTTTAAAAAGTTTAAAATCACTTTAAATTGATTTTTAAGGTATTTGATGTGATTTTAGAAAATCAATTATCCTTAAATCTCTTATTTCAAAATCACTCATTCTACTCTCACTTCCAAACACACCCGAGAACTCACACCTTCTACACAAATCCCAACCAGGATGAAAAGGCAGCGTAAGTATTTGAAGTTTCAGAGATAAATCTCTTTGCGCAATTTTAGTCCTAGAAAGTGGATTCATAAGACATGGTATAGATGGTCAACTTAAATATAAAATCCGATCTGCAGTCAATTTCCAAACGAGGTATATACTAAGAGAGCAGAATTATGTTCATATTCATTGAAAGTGGAAGAAATAATTTGATTAGATAGACGTAATTGCAAATTGCACCTGACATCGACGCCGACGAGCTTTGGAGCCAAGATGTCATTGATGTTCTTGACAGCAGTAAGCACGCCTTTACCTCCATAAACGCTTTTATCCCCATCTCTGAGCTCCAAAGCCTCGTAGATCCCAGTGGAGGCCCCACTGGGGACAGCGGATCGGTAGAGATCATCAGTAACGAGGTCAACCTCGACCGTGGGATTGCCTCTGCTGTCGATGATCTGCCGGGCCTTGACCGACTTCAACTTGTATTCCTTGGACGCCTTGGTGGCGGCGGAAGGCGCCACAGCAACGGAGCAGCGGACGGCGCGGGAGCGGAGATGGTTGGAGGATGAGGAGGAAGAAGAAGAAGAAGAAGAAGAGGGTATGGAGGCAATCAAAGAATGGGATTTGGAAGGAAGGAGAGTGTGGTGGAGGAGATTCATGGCGGGTGGGGAAGACAAGGAAGCCATGGAAATTGATGGGGGAAGAAATGATGGGTTTGGTTTGGTGGGAGAGAAAGCAATGGAATTGGAATGGGATGTTTATTATATATAAAAGAGAAAGGAGAGAGAGTGGGAAAGTCCGCCGAAAAGGAGAAGGCGTTTAAAGCAGAGCTGCGTGGTTGTTGTTGTTGGCGATGAACAGTGACGCACTACAGATTCGGCCGCCAGGTTAGGTGGGCAGGTCATGTATGATCTACTTAACCAAAAAAGAAAAACAAACCTTAATTTTCAAAAAAAAAAATTTCCCCTTTTTTTTCCGCACAACCATGTGTGAGATCAAGGGTGATCATTAGTCGGTCAAGTCGGTTTTTGACCAAAACAGATGCTAAAACTGCATGGAAACTGACCATTTTTTCTTTCCTTCATTAGCTCGACTTATTAGTTTGGTCAGTCGATTTCTGGCTTAAAACGATATATATGAAGAAGAATGTTAAAAGAGAAAATTACAAATAAGAACGCTAGAAAAGTGGAGAAGAACTAAAATAGGAACTAAAGATGAATAAAAAAAATACAAAGAATAATCTTACTATCACGCTACGGTGGAGAAAGTGGAGAGACTTGAAAGGAGAATCGAGAGAAGCATCAGAAGTGAGATTGAGAGAAGGAGATGCTAATAGAAGAAAAATATAATGTAAGATGGAGGGAGACAATATTGAAGAAAACAACATTGAAAAAAGGATGAAAAATATTAAAATCTTGAAAATCAATTATTGAAGGTCGATCGGTTTGGTCACAAATCACTTTCGAACCAAACCAATCAACCGGTAAGTTGGTTTTGTAATTTTCGATAGAATTCATTATAAAATCCATTGGTCAACCTCGTTTGTCAGTTTTGATAAGTTAAATTGATTTTTCGATATTCTTTACTCACCACTGTAGTTGAGATGACCTTTTATTCAATATTTTAAGATATTCATTGAGTATGATTAATATTTTGAAAGTAGCTATCTCGTTCTAACAATAAGATCTCTTATTTTTCTATTGTCTACTTAATTTCACTCTAATTTCCTTCCGATAGCTTCTTTCTTCACTTTTAAGAATAATTCATCTTCCCCCTGGATTACCATGTCGGATAGAATAACCAAAGAAATATAGAAAAAAATCTGATGAACTCCTAAAAATTTCTTGATTTTTCTAAAAGATGATTTTAGTTTATCGAAAAAATACGTTTTAATTATATTCTAAGTATTCAATTTTGTTTTATTTTATTTTAAAATAGGGTTAGGCTGGAGAGGTGGGTCCTACAAACCCACTTTTGAAATATGTGGGCCTCTCGAGTTAGGTAGCCGATGGCTGTTCTATTCTAACATAACAAGGAGCAGTTGCCTCTGTGGGCTTTAACAAGATGACCCATTTCTATATATTTTGGGCCAAAAAAGCCCACAAATGACATGGGCCAAGAGCTCGATTCAAGACTCTGAAAAAATGTTTAGACATGGCCTATGGCCTTCTAATTTCGATCCAACTATGAACTATTAAAAGGTATTTGGACTATGTCGAGTAATTACTCGCCATTATTTTTCTTTTTTAGATCAATTCAAGTGACTTGCTAAATTTTGGCACCTATTTAAAGAAAAAGACACTCTTACTATTTGGTAACTTATAAATAACTTTAAAATTGTATTCTTTAATATATTTACCTTTTTTTTTTATAAAATTAACAGATGTATTTGACATAAAATTGAATTTTGTAACTTATAAATCTATGAACTTTAAAATTGTATTCTTTAATATATTCATTTTTTTTATAAAATTAACGGATCTATTTGACATAAAATTGAATTTTGTATCAATAGGTCAAAAACTTTTAGTTTTGGGTTTTAAGTTCGTGAATTTAAAAAATAATGTCAATTACATCAATGATTTATTAAATAAAATATTAATAATATAAAAACATATTAGACACGAAAAAAGAAATTTAGGAATCGATCAGACATTTTTAAAAACGTTGGAATACTTGAGCTACAAAATTAAAAGCTCTGAAATTTATTAAACATCATTTGAAGTAAACGAAGACATAAACTTGAAATTCCTTAGAATAAAGTTATAATTTAATCTAAAAGTAAATAAATTTAATGTTCAGAAGATAAAAGTAACAAAAAGAAGAAAATTAAAGAAAATTCTAGTTCGTTTTCATTTCATGAAAACCGTGAACCAATTCCCTGTTGGAGTGGAGGGGCTTCAGTAATTTTGACAATTTCAACGTGGCGGTCCAACAACCGTGGCAATCTATACGGCTGCCACGTGGCACATTCCAGACAAGGAAAAAAACCACAATCCATTTCGTGCGTGCGTGGGTGCAGTTCACGTGCAGATTAACTGTATACAGAGAAAAAGAAAGAAAAAACTAGAAATTAAATTAAATAAACCGTTCCGTTCGTTCGCTGCATGAAAATTACACTACGCAGTTACAAATTCAGCGCACAGCCCTCTCTTCCGCTCTCTTCTCTCTCTCTCTCTCTCTAACGAAATGCCTCGCCTGAGCAACACGGTGGTCGGAATCATAAACTGCTGCACTCTCGCCGTCGGCCTAATCGCAATCGGCGCCTCCATCTACTCCCGCATCCGCGGCGGCGTCTCCGATTGCCAGAAGGTCATTCAAAACCCTCTTCTAATACTCGGAATCTTCCTCGTCGTCATGTCGCTGCTAGGGCTCGTAGGATCCTTCTGCCGACTCAATTCCCTACTCTACATATACCTGACGGTTCTGTTTCTGTTGATCGTCGGGATAATCGCCTTCACGATATTCGCTCTGTTGGTTACGAATAAAGGCGTCGGAAGGACGGTGTCGGGGAAAGGATATAAGGAGTATCGGCTCGGGGATTATTCGAATTGGTTGCAGAAATATGTTGTGAATGCGAAGAATTGGGATGAGATAAGGAGTTGTTTGGTTGATGCTAAGGTCTGTGAGAGTCTAGGTAATAATGGCCCTATAGTACGGGATGAGTTTTACAAGAAGAATTTGTCGCCTATTCAGGTACGAACTTATGCCTACGCCTAGGGTTTTCACCGTGTTCGTGATTCTTTTCTTATTTTGATAAAGCAATTTCGTAGACTAAATTTAGTATGTGATGGTTTTATGAATACAAATTTGTAAGGATTTAATCTCGATCGACATTTGAAATTTACAATAACCTAGTTCCTTAGATCATTCGAACTCTCAAGAACTAAATGAATTTTGAAATTACAGTCTAAATCGATCATTGATCGTCCTTTTAATTTATTGAAAATTTTCCAGTAGAGATTAACCGTTACAAATGTTTACGGAAGTTTAGAAGCGGTTGCATGTTAAAATTTAGGACTAAAACTTTACTAACATCCAAGTGTTCGTGTTCTAAAATCTAAATGTTAGCCGAATTTGTGTTCTTCTAATGTTTTATGCATACATACCGTTGTGGTAACGAACTGTTTTGATGATCTACATTTTGGTGAAGTCCGGGTGCTGTAAGCCGCCGTCGGAGTGTGGATTCGAGTTCAAGAATGCGACGTTCTGGACGGTGCCGAAATCGGGGCCGGTGGGTACGGCGGCTGAGGGCGATTGCAGAAAATGGAGCAACGAGCAAGAGACGCGGTGCTACGGGTGCGATTCGTGCAAAGGAGGAGTGCTGGCGAACATAAGGAAGGAGTGGAGAAATTTCGCCATTCTCAACTGCTGTGTTCTTGCCTTCGTCACTATCGTCTACTGCATCGGCTGCTGCGCCACAAGGAACAATAAGTCCTGTACCAAGCGCACAGGTTCTGCTTAACATTTTATTATTTTGTTGCGTCTTTTTTATTTTATTTATTGAAGAAGATTATGGATAGATTTGACTGATATATATTAATATTATATTGACTTTAAGTTAGTTACGTTGTTAACATGATTTGGATCTACGTAGAATTGGGTTAATCTGATTTTTCTTTGTATGGATCTATTATGTTAATCTAATTTGTTGTACATAGCATGTTCCAGATTTTAATATGTTGAGCAACTTAAATAAAGCATTTAAATTGCTCCCACATCTACTCTTTCCAACCCCTATTATATCAATTGTACTAAAAAAAATCAACATAAACTTAGTTCAACAACAGTAATTAGTATGAGTTTAAATCACCACATCTGCTGCTTATTGTATAAAAAAAATAAAAACAAGGGATTGGATAACAATTTTGTTTTGATATTAAAATTAAGTGGGTTCAGTTCATACTATACTTAATTACAATTAAATCTTATGCAATAATTTTAGAACAACAATTACGTGCCGCTAATAAAAATTTTAAAGTTTTTTAATTATAAAAAATTAGAAAAATATCTATTTTACACGTTTCTTTCTTTTACTGATAAAAAACTTAATGGTAACCAGGCACAATGGAAACGTTTCTCATTACCATTAATCACCACAAATCTGAGCGACAACGTTTTTTCTTAAGCATCATTTTGGTTACGTCAAAATTCTTAAACAGCAACAATATTTTATCGTTTCTACAAATTTTTTAGAAACCCTTAATGCAATGTATAGTATGTTTGTTTGTTTTTTTTATAATATTAATATACAGGGAAAATAAAGGCATAATGACAAAGGGTACATTTCTGAACAGTTTTCAATTTTTTTAAAAAAAATTACTGATCTGCTAAACAGAATTTTTTTGAAGGGAAACACACCAACAGATGGCTTATTTTTTGAGATTTAGAAGACTAAAATGGTGATAAAAGTTTTGATGAAAATCAAAGAACAAGGGAGGAGGACAGATAGCTCCAATCAATAATATCTGAAAATTCCCCCATTAATTCCATTCCTCATTACTACTTGATCATAAACTAAGCACAAGCAACAAATGTAACTGAGACATCTATTTGAGAAAAGTACAGGCAAGAAACAAGAAGACGTATACTACTAGAGATGTAAGTAGTTCCAGCGACCATGTCGGTTGCAGTAGAACCGAAGGAATACTTGGACCGACCAAAGAACCGCATACCCAACCGGTCACAAGAGAACCAAGTCTGCAAAACAGCAAAGAGAGAGAGAGCAGATGAGTAACTGGGTTTTTGTTCAAAGATATGAAATGAAAACAGCAGTTTGTAAAGGTTTTACCCAATGATAGAAGCCCGAGCCAAGCTTTTAGTTTTCTCATTTAGAAAATATATGCAAGCCGCCAAGGACACTGCAACCTGCATTGATGGATATACCATGTTTAATTGGAGATGTCAATTGTCAATGCCCTAAAACTTCTCTACAATATCCTAAAATGATGCAGATATTATTAAATGTTAAAACTGGTGAAGGGGAATCAAGTGCAATTTTAGTAATTTTTGATATCACAGCATACAAATGGTATCTTACCACAAAAATACCTCAATACTCACAAGTCAGCATCCATCATCTTTTTCTGACCATCATTAAATTTTTGACAAGGAAGAGAGATTGGCAGAAAACTAAATATCTTTTACATTCTTCAAGAAACTTGATAGTCAACGCAAAGATAAGCACTTTAAGTACTCATCATCTCACGATTATCTAAATCAAAGAATGGGAAGAAAGAAGAAAAAAGTGAAATAATTCGAAAAACACTTGACTAAACAGAAAGAGCAACAAAGCTAAGATAAACTCCTGCATCTTGATCACTTATTGAATATGATATAATATATAAACCCAATTCAAAGTTCACAGCATACATTCAAAGGTTGAATTCTGTCGAAAGGATTAGTGGATTAACAAGCCAAGCATAGCAGAGCCTTTATCTTAAATCCATAAAGCACAAGAATATATACAGTTCAGGAAAAATTCAAATTAGTAATCTATAATTCTTCTTCAAAAATCCTGTGCACCCATCTTCATCCGAAAGTATTCTCTTTAATACCAAATCTTGCAAAACATAGCAGAACTAACTCAAAACATTATTTTCCCTTGATGATAATCTAGATTCAGAATTTGAATTCAAAGAAGCTACAATCACTGTCACAAAAAGGATAACTAGAGGAGAGGATAGACTACAATGTTATAGTGGCCGGTGAAGATGAAATTATAACCATGAACTCTCTCTGCTTTCCCCCTTTCTCCTATCCTTAAGGTTATTAATGATTATCATTAATGTCTGGAGGAATTGTTGACATGATAAGGGAATAAGCATCCACTTTATGGCATAATTCCATGTACCCTTTCTTCATTTACCACTCTAACATACATAACACAGTTACGATTCTATAGCCTTTGATTACTTCAAAACGGAGACACCCTTATCGAGGCCAATGAAGACATTGTAACAGTCGAAGAAGCTAAAATAACCATGATTCCATGAAGTTGCTAAAAAGAAACAAATATGTTTACTGGAGGAATAATGAACTGACCTGAAAAGCAGGTCCACCTTCAGCAGAGTTCATAATGCTCCAGCCAGCCATAAATGCAAAAAGAAATAATCTTCGGAAAATAACATCGGTCGGAGGAAGTTCCACAAAATTGAGCAAGTTCTTAATCCATGGCGGTGATTCCTCTACTTGCTTCTTCAACCTGGTTTTCAAATTAATCTTTGTCTTTTTTCTATGCTGGAAGCTTGCCATCAATATTTTCTCAAAAGCAGCTTCTATAGATTCCTCACTTCTCTCATGACCAGAATACTGCTGTAAAAGAAAATTCCGTGCACTCCAAATTTCTTCCTCCGAAGCAGCAGTACTAACACCAAGGCGTTTATATGGGTCCCAAACACGAATTCGAGGGAACTTTGTGACATTACCTGTAATGAATTAAGGACGAATAGCATTAACAATACAATAGCAGCCATGAAAAACAAAGAATGTTTTCAAGACCGGAAAAAACGGGAATTCAACACCCAAGCTATATAATCAAGGTAACTATATCAAATATAATGTCACATTAATTTCTAGAAACTAAGAAAACCCCAAGTTCTTACAATCACATCATTTTTAAAGAGAGAAGCAGACTGAAGGGAAGCAATTCAAGCAGCAATGATCAATCAATACGACGCTGTCTGGGCTCCAGACAATTGATCATAAAACGGGAATTCAACACCCAAAACCAAAATATTCATTCTTCCCAACTTACAATTTATATCCTATAGCAACATAGTGAACCACGCAATTCAACTTTCTGCCGCAGGAGTTAACAGAGGATGGGGAAGCCCCATATTACACTAAGCACGCACAATCAAAATTGCTTCGAGAATTAAGAGAAAAGATTATAGAAGGTACCTTCATACGGTGTATCCAAAACACACTTGGGGGTTTTAAACAACACACCAAATGGCTTGCCCTTCACCCTATTAACGCGACCAGACCTGGAAAACAACAGAAACGCACCACACAAATAAGCCATAACTCGTTAAATTCCCAAGTTGAAGAAACAATAGAGAGAGGAATTTACAGCTTTTGGCCGAGGAAAGGGGCCGCCAAATCGAGGTTAGTTAGCGAAACGGAAGCCATTGTTGCTGTTCTTCAGAGATAGAGAGAGAACGCAGAGGAAGTAAAACGAAACCCTAATTTAAGGGTTTCATGGAGAGCATGAGGGATGGAGGTGAAAACCCAGAAATGGATTTTGTGAAATGCGGGCGACTGGAGAATGGGAGGGAGGAGAACCAGAAGATGCGCTTTGTGCTTTTCTAGCTCGGTACTCACCCACCACACATAATACGTCGTCGTTTGCCAGAGATGATTTCAATGGAAAATTGCTAGCTACTATTACCATAGTCCCCAGTTTACTCCTTGTTACGACTGTATTCACAATATTTTGGGGTCCCTTCCTTTTATTTATTGTGTAGTATAGGGAATTTTTTCGAAATTGTTATCTAGGTTAAAATACTATTTTCATCTATATATTTATTTTATTTACTGCATTTCTAAAATGTTCGCTTTTGTCCTTGTACTTTTAAAAAGTGATCATTTTAGTCCTTCATTTTTTAAATTTTAACACAAATTTTACACATAACAAAAATCCTTTAATATCATAGTTACATTTCAAAAAATATATTAAATATAGCGTTGGATTGAAATTATGATTAAAAAAAATAAAATTAAATAACCAAAATGATCATTTTTAAAAAGTACAATAACCAAAGCAAATAATAAAAAATAAAATGAATCAAAATTAAAAGCATAGAGACCAAAACTGAGACTAAAGGAGTATTTTTGACATTTTATTTATTTTCATTTTAGAAAAATTTAACATATTAAAAATTTTCATTCTTTTCCAATATAATATAGATGTGATTTTTGTTAGGTATTTTAAATTATGTTGATTATGTTAATGTAGCATTTTAAGTTTAAAAAATTGGCTTTGATTTTTATAATTTTGTTTAAAAGTCTCTCTCTCTTTCATATTACAAGGGTGAATAAAACTATTTATTGGTTACTAACTTTTATCTTTTCTTAATTATTTTGAATTTGCTTTTTACTGGTTCAATTTTTTAAATTAATTACAAAGTTATATCTTAAGATACGAGAATTATTATAAACTATTATTTATCCTTTTTCATCCAAATACGGAGAACATTGAAATCTCAGAAAAAAAAAAAATTGTCTTGCTCCCAACGAGTTCTTTTTTTTCATAATATAAAATTTTTGTTTCTATCATCTTAGACTCGTTCGGATCAAGAACCGGTCATAAATTATTTAGATAGTTCGGTTTATTCGAGAAGAGACACAATAGTCTCTAAAGTAAAATAACATCTTTATCTTCATAGACCGTTTGCTTACTCTTAAAGTGCTTCTCATCGGTATGCAATTCAGAGCTTTGTTTTGTGTTCAATAGCAAGTTGTTGCCTCAATACCCTTCTCATAACCTTATTTGTTGCAGTCCTTGGAAGGGAAGGATAAGGAACGACACGGTGAACCTGTCGAACATATCACATGAAGTAAACTCATCACCACTAATTATTCTTTAATCGAAAGGAAAATACTTACCTACACACCTGTTAGTAGGAATTCTTACTAACTTTATGATGTGACGAATTTTTATTGGTTAGAAAATTTTAGTAGAATAAGAAATAGACGAATTAAAATACGCCACATTAAGAAGTTAGCAAGAGCTCGTACGGGGTGGCAAGCTAAGCATTTTCCAAATGAGCTTAGTAGAAATCCTACCCTGAATAATGGATTGAGGTTCTTCTGCAGAGCTGAATTGAAAGACAGCTTCAACTTATCTAAATCTGGGCTAGTATCACTGGGATTCTTGAATACAACTGTAACCACCAATTGTTCGGGGCCACCACCATGTGGCGGTACCCCGATGGCAGCTGTTTCAAGAATGCTTTCATCAACCGTATTGCAGATTCGTTCAATCTCGACTGAACTCACCTGCATGAAAAGGATAAATCGTGTTATGAGCTAAATACATTTGGAACTAGAAGACTATACCAGAACATATGAACTGATGACCTGAGAATAAGTATATTACAGATCGTGGTTAGATCTGATCAATCTAAAAATAACTCAACTAGTCAAGATACCAATATGTAGCTTCTCTAAAATTCAGACGACCGAATCCCAACGTCACCCCACTCATTGCTGTACCAAAAAAAAAAAAAAAAAAAAGATAAAAGAACCCTCCGGTTGCATCTGCATACTTGGGGTCTCTATACCAGCTAGCTATAAGGCGGCGGTTTTGATATTGTCCTAATCAATATTTTGTGTATTTGCAATAAAGTAAATTTCATTCAGGGCGAGGGGCAGCGCCAAAAGTTTGTCTAATATGTCAGATTACGTAAACCTGACATTAAAAGATAGCATTCATCCTCTGAAGCAGATTTTAATTTCCTTTCTTGGTACTTCGCAAATATTCGTGGAGATTTAACATTTTATTCGGAAAATCCAACCATTCTCCTTTGGCTTTCAATATAATTTTAAATTACGAAAAATATTTAGTTCTGAAAGCAGGCATCAGATTTAGCTTCCTGCAACAACCAAACAAACAGAACCACAATCTCTATGGCTCCATCATTTTAGAGGCTATTTTATCAACAACAATGTCAAAGTTTCTTTTTCCAATGTCATGACCTTAGCTGTTAGCATTGAGTCTCAGCCAAAAAATTATATTTACGGTTTACCATAAGAAGCTGAAATAAAATTACCTTTATGCCTCCAAGATTCATTGTATCGTCTGCACGACCATGTGCCCGATAATATGCTCTAGGAGAACGCTCAAACAAATCTCCGTGCCGCCTCAATATCTGATAAGGGAGTTTCGTGGTAATGGTAAAATTTAAGAGCAAGATGCATATCTCAAGCATGAAGGGACATCAGAAAACTTGCTTACCATTCCATTCCAACGGGGCATTCCCTTAAAATAGACATCATAATGGTCAGCATTCAAGAGACTACTTGAAGCTCCAAACATGAAAGGTCCGAGAGCCAATTCACCGATTCCTGGCATACTTTGCGGCTACAGAGGGAAAGAATAAGGGGTGACATATCACAGCACCATCATTGTTTTTCTTTTTAATATGAATAGGATGCCTTTTAATGAATCAAAAGCAAGGAGATGTGATGAATGAGAAACAAAGGAAAACTGAAAAATGAAATCTTTCTTTAGAACAAAAAAGAAGAAAGGTAGTATGTTATAAGTCTCTTTTTTATTAACATATACAAATTCTCCCCCACTTGAAACTAATCAGCCCACGCTGGAAATGAAGAGTTGATCGGTTCTTACAATAGGAGAATCATCATTGCCGAGAATAAAGAGACTGCATCCCATAGCTGGTGCGCTAAAAGCAGCCAATGCCTGAGCCTGTAACAGTGACCCTGTAACAAATCCACCACCAATCTCTGTCCCACCACAATATTCAATGATAGGCTTATAGCAAGCCCTTCCCATTAGCCATAGGTATTCATCTATGCTAGATGCTTCACCAGTGGAGGCAAAACAACTAAAAGTTGTAACAGAAAAAGTGAGAAAATCGAACAATTAAAACTGACCTATGATGACAATTTTAATCTTGAAGTTCATAGGCATAAGGATTCTATATAAACAACATAAACAGATGGAGAGTAAATCTTAAGCTCACCGGATGGAAGACCAGTCATAACCAGATGTGCAGTTTGTACTTTTCCATGATCGGACAATACTTGGAATCACCCCAAGCATTGTTACTTTAGCATCCTAAGGAGAACAGAGATCATGAGACTGACAAAAAGAATATAAATAAAGAAATTAAACACCAATTGACTAAATTAAAGGCATATGAAAGGCCAAGATGAGGCAATTAGAGGGAAAAAAGGGTCTGAAACAAGGAGCAAATTAGCATAAATCTAAATTTATCCAAATTTAAGTAGCTTTTGATTTTCAGTATCCTTCTAAATCTATCTAAAGCCTCAAATAACATCCATCCTTTATTTCATTACCAATTGACATTTTTTATAACATTACCGACCGATATATTTATTCATTAAAAACTACCATTGAAGGTTCAAACTGGCTGCTTCACAAAATAACTTGTGTATTAGGTTTACAGTTTGATATGATGTTTACCTGTACAAATTTAACAAATCCTGAACTAAGTGGCGATCCATTGTATAATGCCATGGAAGCCCTGTTTAATAATGAAGCATAAACTAGCCATGGACCCATCATCCACCCAAGATTAGTGGGCCAAGCCACAACATCACCATGACGAATGTCCATGTGGCACCATGCATCTGCTGCAGCTTTCAAGGGTGTTACAAGTGTCCATGGAATTGCTTTTGGCTCTCCTGAACAAGAAACAAACACAATTAGGCCTATAAGCATGAGATCGACAAATACTATGGTTGTTAGCAATTATTCTAGTCTAGTATTATAAGATGATAATTTAGACGCTCATTTTATTCGTGTCATCAATTTTGTCCCAGGGATAAGATTCCCTTTCTTCTCACGTAGTTTATCAGAGAATAGCTGACACCAAATCTATCCATTATGAATTACATGTTGGGTGAAGAGAAGATTCTTTTGATCAGGCTGCTGATTTCATACACTTCCTAAGGTTGAAAAGTCATGCTGGGAACATAAATCTGGAAAATTTAAGCTTTCAACGGCCAAGTAAACCACATTCAAGGCGAAAAAAGTTCTCTTAGGTTATCAGTTCCATTATTTTCAAAATTCGACCTACTTTAAAAGACAAAATCCATCATCGAAGACTGACAGTCTACAATAAAGGATATTTGATGTTTGTTGAGTGACTTGAATGAACAAGTTAGATTGTTCATGGCAGGGAAAAGAAAAGAAGGCAGAAAATAGCAAAAGTTTGATATTCACAATAATAATGTGTATCTCACATAACTGGCTAGGGCCCTCCTCTATGTTAGAACAAATAGTTTGACCTGCTGTGAATTATCCTTATTGAACTATAATTCCTTATAACATAATAGACTATCCCATGGAACACTCGTAAATTGAAATGAACTTCTAAGTTGGCTGGCAGTGTAGATGAACAAAGACGCTTATGGACAGAGTTACAAATGGACTATGCCTTTTTTTTTTAAAATAATTAGTGGGTGTCTGAGTTAGTTCGAGTGTAATTCGTCTAATCTCATGGGACAATCCTATGAGCCTTTAACTTTTAGCATAAAATGTCTTCAGCACAGACATAATGAGAACGTGGTTGTAATAATTTTTTATATAGAAAAAAATAATAGTAATAATAATAATAAAGAACAGAGAGCGATGAAGCTAAAGTCCAAGTACTGAATTAACCTGTAGTTCCAGATGAAAAAAGAATATTTGTAAATGATTCCCCTGATTTTTCCACAGCAGAAAATTCCACTCCTCTGCAAGAACCATATTAGAAATTTAAATATACAATGAAGATTTTAGTAATACCCAACATTGATCAACAGAAATCAAATACCACTTGGATCATTCAATGGATACGTGAGTCGGTCCTATAGAATTTTTACAGAATAGGCAGTTCATGGAGAAAGAAAGATTCTAACGCAAGTAATTTAAAGAATGCTGATGCAAAATTGCAACGGGGATAGAGAAAGGTGATATCGCCCCTTCATTCTTCAAGGCTTCTTAAGCTCGGGCCAGAAATCATGCCTATTCAAATGTACAATCTAGATGTAATGAAACATCTACCTCTAAAATTTCTTTATATGGTTTCTTTTCCTTCAATAAAATCTAGATGTATGAAATGTTTGATGTTTTTGTTGCCTGCAAGTGTAAGCATAATTTAGAAAACAAGTTTGTGGGCAGGTTTAATTACAGTAGTTTAGTATGATTTCAGCATGCTCTTGAAGATATAAATACAAAAATACAACAGCTGAACAAGAAATTTTTGTGCATTTCCATAATTTTTTAAAATATTTAATTTGGATGCTTTCCACTGACCTAAACATGTTAAGATGCAATACGAGACCTCCTTGAACATACTATAGCAAGCAGTGGACACATCATGATACAGAGGGGAGAACAGACTACAGAGGACACCAAATTTTAAGAAACTCAACTATTAAATGTTTGAGTCAGATCGGAATAATAGGTTCAAATGGGTAAAGAACTTGAACATGACAAGTATAAATAAGAAACATATCATCAAGTAAACTTAAACACGCAGAATAGCGCATACTTCAAATCTTTTACTCTCTCCAGAAAGGCATGCCAAGAAATATCACTGTCTCGTAATTTCATGCTAAAACCAGTGCTGTTGGTGGGAATTACGATTGCAAGAGGTGACTGAGCATCTATGATTCGACTGCAATGTTGATTACACGAGCATTTCAGTGTTCAGGGAAAGCAAAAAGACCCAGTTCTTAACTCCATGAAGAAGAAAATGTGACCTCACCTATACAAGGGTATGCTTTTATCCCCACGAATGATAAGATCCTGAAGTTTGAAGGTAAGAAGATTTTAATAGAAAAAATGAATAAAGAGATAAAACTGAGTACAGGATGATAATTACGTAAAAAAAAAAAAGGGATGTCATAGGATACTTTGATAAAGTGAAATGTAGCTCAGGGACTAAAAAAACAGGGTAAAAATTTTGAATGTCAGAAAGAACCGGTAGATGGTAAAAATAGTCATAGAACTATATCAGCAAAGTTGATAACCTCAGATGGAGGAGGAAAATAAATATACACAACATGATAGTATATCACAATATCAAGTCATAACAGTTCAGCAAACAAGCAAGCCTCTGTTTTATGCAGCATTTGACTAACCATGACTGGTTCAGCATAGTAGGTGCTCTAAATTCAATTCAATCAAATAGGAAAAAGCTGCGTGAAGTAGGGAAAAGTTTAAAAGCAAAGAGACAGAAAAAATCCACACAGGAAATTTCTCCTCTGAAAATTTTCTCGGGTATCCAACCCTCTTCATCTTGTGGGATTATGAAATCCCTCAATACACAAGCCATAAAATTCCATGAGAGAGATCTGAATAGTCCATGCCTCATACAAGGAAACTCTTTGTTGTGTTAGCTAGCATGTTTGATTGGTTTAATAGTGTGCTACATAGGTATTTTTTGTACCAATTGAACAAAATTAATAAAAAGAAACCCACTGAAAATTACAACCAGCTCAAACTTTTCATATTCAACATTGGAGATAATAGACCACGAGAACTAACCATTTCAAGACTTGCTGCATCTTTTTCCAAAAGAAGAGTTGTACTTACCTGAGTAAATATAGCTTTTGCTTTTGATATATTGAGTCTTGTGGATATTTCACGTGCAGCAAAACTATCAGCTATGGAGACAACCACATGACCAGCCAGAACTATAGCAAGATAGATGACCACAGCATTTACATTCATTGGCATGTCAATTGCTATTGCAGTTCCTTTCTCGAAACCTATTGAGTTGAGAGCATGTGCAACTAACCTACAAATTTTAATACCGATATAATTATTTCATGAAAAAGGACATTTAATGATATGCTGGGTTTTGCAAAACATGAGCCAAACATCACTTAAAAATCATTATTGCAATATTTACGTAGTGCAGGACATATTAGCATGAAAAACTCTTCCAATAAATTGAGGAATTAAACATATTGACTTGCAACTAAATCTACTTTGCTAGCATCTGTCTCATTCAACTGCAAATCGTAAATGTTTCACTAATAAGATCATAAAAAAGGCACGTTTTAGAACTTAAAATTTAAGGCAATGGTAAAACTTTTAGGGATGTCTAAGTCTGAAGTGAAGATGCAGTCTTCATGAGATACTTCTGAGAGGAGAATGTGGGAGGTAATGCTAAGGTGCACTATATGCTTGAATATGTACAATAAAACAAAGGCTGTCACCCATCTGATATTCAATACTTACATTCTAAAAACTCTGATAAGGAATATGCTAGCCTGTTATCATGAAAATTGAGAGTTAATAAGATCGATAATGGATAGTAATATACCAAACCTCTGCACGCAATTCTCTAAGCGTCAATCTCTTCACAGGCAGATTATCACATCCTTCATCACGCCATATGATTGCTACATCATCCAAACTCCTGTTCTCATTTATAGATAAGCAATCCTTAGCTGGATTAAAAACTGCTCCAGGAAGCCATTGACCACCAGGGCTTCGAAATTGGCTTTCTGGAGAATCATTCATTTGCAAGATACAGTTTGGAGGTTTAGAAAATGTTATATGCATCTCATCTAGCACAGTTCTCCAATAGACCTGCCAAACAGAAGACAGGAAAATGTTGCATCTTCTGAATTACAATTTTAATCCGAACATTTTAAGAAAAAAAGATGGATTACAAACTTGAATCCAAAACTGGCAGTACCTCAGGGTTTGAGACTGAAAACTCCTGGAAAGAGGAGAAGCTCGAAAATGGGTCTCTATAATTTGACCCCAAAAACTCCTTCCCTCGCCTCTCTAATAGCTGGCCAACATTTGTGAAAACTGCATTCTCCCTAATTATACAGATGCATCAAATGAGACTTCACAATATTTTTTTGCTAGTAATCTGAGAAGAGAAAAGTTTGCACAAATCTTAACATCCCACATGATATTATTACTACTATAATGTTTTTTAATATAGCTAGTTCAAAGATTTCAAAAAAGCAACCCAGTCTTTTATTAGCCCCATAGCAGAACAGAAGTAGCAAAAGAGCATCCACGCACATATAGTGTCGTGGAAAGAAGCTCCTCGGGAGCCATCTCGATCGAAAATAAAATTTGTTTGCAAGTAGATACACAAAACGCATAGGAGACTCGCCATCTTTACATTATTACATTAAACCAGTTCGTTCTAGTTCACCTTAGACGATACCCCCTCTTACAAGTTTCAGACAAGCACATCCACAACCATCTACATGTCAACCTTCGAGTTGCCGTACCAAAACTAAACATTGTTTTCCAGTCCAATACACCTGTTAATTAACTCGATATTACTCAATCCATAAGCTGAAACAGCCATCGGAAACACGCATACGAAAGCTAATCGACATAATTCAGCACATAGCGCTCTAAAAAATCAACAGGTTAATTGAGAAAGTGAAAGTATTCAGAGGAACTCACGGCTCGGGCATCCAAGCCGGCGGGTCAGGACCATAGTGTTTGAAACAGCCGTAATACATCATCTGGTGGAAGGAGAAGGGAAGGTCGGGGCTGAGGACACGCTTGGAGATATGGCGCCAAGTCTCAGGCGTGCCATTGCCGTAGCTACGGATTATTTCGCTGAGAAGTCCATGGAGTTTCTCAGCAACTTCAGAAGCAATTCCGAGAGCTTCGATTTCAATCGCAGTGATGGAGTCCAGAGCTTTGTATTCCATCGGAGATTTCACTCACAGAGATACAGAAACATGTCACGCATGAAGATGATTTCAGCCTCACCTGAAATCGAATACTTCGACTACTTTAAAACTGGACAGACATGACAATAAAAGTTTACCATAAACCAGAATTTTGGAGTGGTGTTTACGCTTCGATTGGGCTAAAAATTGATAACTAAAAAGATGGTTGGTTTATTACATACGTAAATCGAATCGAATAATTGAATTCAATTTTTTCTCAATTTCGAGCATATTGGATCTTATCTTATCCTATTCATTTTATAGCTATAAAATAATCCTTTAAATTATTGAACTCCTTTGATACAAAAAAAAAAAAAAAAATTATTGAATTCGTTGTACCGAACTTATAATAAGAGTATTTTTAATTCTAAACTTAGCACAGTTGAAAATAAGGAGTGCAATTCAAATAATAAAAATTCTAAAAATAACATTTTTATGTTCAAGTGTTTTTATATTTTGAATTTGAAAGTTCAAAATGCATAATTACATTAAGAAATATAAAATTTTTGATAAACATGGTCCCATTTTTTAAAACTAAAAAATGTAAAATATATAATATTATAAAATAATAATTATACAAAATTTTTAACATATATGTTGATAAATCAATTGATATTATTTTAAATTTAACTAAATACTCAGTGTCAATACTAGCGTAGCTCAACGGTGATTGATATATGTCTCAGATATTTAATTTCCAAACCTACTACCAAATACATATTTGAAAACGTTAGAAACATATTTGAATTCCTTACTTTTAGATTTCGGTTTATAGGTCACCAACAACGCATCTTTAGGTATCCATGAATTGAATTTTCAACAATGTATTTTTTTTTTCCTTTTTTTTTTTGACACTTAACCATGTATGCTTTTTTTTTTCTCTCAACAAGATAACCATGTATGCTGAACTAGAAACTTCATCGTTGTTTTTTAAACTTCAAAGTAGTTAATAATTATTTTTACTATTTTTTTTTACGGCAATAAACTTCATCGTTGTTTTTTAAAAATAATATTTTTCATATTTATATCATCTATACCCAATATTCAGATCTATATAACTTTGTACTTATTTTTAACCTTTTGCAACTCATATTTACGAATATATCAACAGATATTAGTTTATTTGAATATTAAAAGTTCTAGAAAAAAAATTAGAGATGTCACATAAAATTTATATGAATTTGTTTGAAATTAAGCCATTGGGTTATTAAAGGTATAAACTATTATATTTAACATAGGCATTAATATAAAAATAAATAGCAATGAATGTCAATAGATTTATTTTTTATGTTTGTTATGTGAAAATTAAATTTTCAATTTTTTTTTATTTTTATATTTATTTTTTGATATTTATTATTTTACAAAAATGATAAAATAATATTTTTATTTATACTTCTAAAAACCTGAAAACAAGAATAAGAAATAAGAAATTTGAATTCATTGTTTCTAAAATCTCGTCCACTTGGAGATGGTCATGTGACACTGTGGTATCACCAAACATGAAATTCTGTATTTATGAAATTGTGAATAAAAAAATGTGACGAGAATTCTCAACTCGAAATGTAGAGGGGAAAATTCATCAACCTAACTTCAAACTTGGTTTCCGATATAGAATGAAGTCACGATGAAAGTCAGCAAGAGACTCTACATTTGCTGGACGGCCAGTATTATTGATGGGAGTGTAGGAGAAAGGAACGGGGTCTCGAATTCCCGATAACATGACACTTTTGAAGATATCATCTTCACGCTTCGGGCCCGAAGCGTTACCAAACAAGTTCTTAAAACCTAAAATTTAAATTATTTATTAAGGAGCCTAATTTGCATGAGAAGAGACTCGAGAGTTGCTGTCATCTTATTTTGCTAACTCATAAACCGGCCTAGGAAGATCTGCAATTCAGAGCTTTGTTCTACGTTCAACTGCAAGTTGCTGTCTCAATATCCTTCGCATAACCTTATTTGTTGCAGTCCTTGGAAGGGAAGGATATGGAACCACACGATGGACCTGTTCATATGGAACCACACGATGAACTTACTTTCTAAAAGAATACAATGGTAAATGAACTTGGCAGAAATCCTACCCTGAATAATGGATTGAGGTTCTTCTGCAGAGATGAATTGAAACACAGCTTTAACTTATCTAAATCTGGGCTAGTTTCACCAGGATTCTTTAACACGACTGCTATCACCAACTGTTCGGGGCCACCGCCAAGTGGCGGTACCCCGATGGCAGCTGTTTCAAGGATGCTGTCATCAATTGTATTGCAGATGCGCTCAATCTCAACCGAACTCACCTGCATGGAAATGATGACAAATGGTGATGTGAACCAAATTTTTTGTTGGTTGAGATTTGAAATCTGCATGAGGTGAGTTCAAAAGACAGCAACACTATCAACAAAAAACAATAGCATGGTTGGTCAATGGCACTATTTTGGAGGACTTGGAAGATTATATCAGAAGATATGAACTGATGACCAGAGAATAAATTTTATACAAATCCGAAAACGTAGAAGGCCCTAATATCTCGATTTCGATACAGAAGGAAGTATGGTCTACTTCGGTTGCAAGTTAATTCAGGGCCCTATGTCAAGCACCATCAGCTTGTGGAGATCTTACCCTTCTTTGGAAAATTAAAGTTGCAAAAATGCTTTTTTGATATTCACATCTGATAGGCCTCCGATTACAAAGAGATAGAGTAGGAGGAAGGTTAAGAGATGAATAGGGTAGAGAGGAATTATATTGTGGGACCAAGTTTATTACGGGGCATTTTGGGAAGTAAATGAGTTTGTTATACACCCTGCTGCTAGTTAGAGGGGGGCATCTTTTTGGTAGAATTTCCTTATTGTAAGGGTGTTGGTAGTAGAGAGGGAGATCTCATCTCCCTCAGCCCTGTAATTTACTCTAATACATAAATAATAGAAGCAAATTATATCAACGCCCTGTCCCAATATCACTTGTCCAAATAATTTTTGGATTCCATTAAATGTTTATTTTGAAAACAGGCCTTTGGTTTAGCTTCCCACAACAACCAAACAAATAGAACCACAATCTCTATGGCTCCATTTTAGAGGCTATTTTTTCAACAACAATGTCAAACCTCCTTTTTCCCATGTCATGACCATAGCATGTTAGCATTGAGCCTCAGCCAAAAGATTATCTCTTCACCATGAGAAGCGGAAATAAAATTACCTTAATGCCTCCAAGATTCATTGCATCATCTGCACGGCCATGTGCTCGATAATATCCTCGAGGAGAACGTTCAAACACATCCCCATGCCTTCTCAGTACCTGTTAGGGGAATTATGTGGTAACATTGAAGTTAAAGACGAAGTACAGAAGGTGCATCAGAAAACTTGCCTACCATTCCATTCCAATGGGGCATTCCCTTAAAATAGATATCATAATGGTCCGCATTCAAGAGAGTACTCGAAGCTCCAAACAGGAAAGGTCCGAGTGCCAATTCACCGATTCCTGGCATATTTTGTGGCTATGGAGGGAGGAAGAAGAAGGGCAAAGTAAATGGTATGTTAGAGAACTTAAGTTAACAATTTTCAACATTCAAACCCTTTAATTTGATGCATGGCCATTGAGAGAACTAGCAAAGAAAAATCTAGAAGCTTCATATTGTTCAAACACGAATCAGATGCTAAAGAATGTACGAGAATCAAGGGAGAACTGAAGAAGGAAATTTTTCTTTATAAACTCTTTATTAACATATGCAAATTCTTTGCAACTCAACTCTATCTACATTAATCAGCCCACGCTGCAAATGAAGAGTTGGATCGATTCTTACAATAGGAAAACCATCATTGCCGAGAATAAAAAGACTGCACCCCATAGCTGGTGTGCTAAAAGCAGCCAATGCCTGAGGCTGTAACAGTGACCCTGTAATAAATCCACCACCAATCTCTGTCCCACCACAAATTTCAATGACAGGCTTATAGCAAGCTCTTCCCATTAGCCACAGGTTTTCATCTACGTTAGATGCTTCACCAGTGGAGGCAAAACAACTAGAATTTGCAACGGAAGAATGGAGAAAATTGAACGATTAAAAGTGACCTAAAATAGTGACATTTTTAATATTGAAGCTTAAAGATGCAAGGGACTTATAAAGACAACATAAACACATTGAAAGTAAGAGTCTTAAGCTCACCGAATGGAAGACCAATCATAACCAGATGTGCAGTTTGTACTTTTCCATGATCGGACAATACTTGGAATTACCCCAAGCATTGTTACTTTAGCATCCTACAGAGAACAGAGAACAGAGATCATGAGAATGTGTGAATTGCAAAAATGATATGACAAAAAGTCATATTGAAGGTCAAGATGAATTAATTAAAGAGAAATAAGGGTCTGAAACATGGAGCAAAATTAGCATACATCTTAAAATTATCCAAATTAATTTTTTTTTTAATTTTCCTAACTATCCTTCTAAATTACCTAAAGCCAAATAGCCTCCGTTTATAATGCCATTACCAATGATATTCTCTTCTCTTTTTTTTTTTTTTTTTTTTTTTTTTATATATATAAGAAACGTTACCAACTGATGTAATTATTAAATAAAAACTACTATTAAAAGTTTAAAATAGCTTCTTCACAAAATAACTTTCTAAGATGGTAAAAAATTTATATCTAATAAGAATTTATATAGAATATTTAATAAACTAACAATTATAATATTTAGAAACAGACTAAAATTCTTAAAGAAAGCACCATTGTAAATTTTATTCAGAATATTGCAAAAGCATTTTGAACTAATTTGATTCAAGAACACAATAAATTTGAAACGAATAAATTGAAAAAGAAAATTAGGAAAAAAAATGTGATAACGCTTTATAAGAGGTTAACCTGTACAAATTTAACGAATCCAGAACCAAGTGGGGATCCATTGTATAATGCCATTGAAGCGCTGTTTAACAATGAAGCATAAACTAACCAGGGACCCATCATCCACCCAAGATTAGTGGGCCAAGCAACAACATCACCTTTATGAATATCCATGTAGCACCATGCATCGGCTGCAGCTTTCAAAGGTGTTACAAGGGTCCATGGAATTGCTTTTGGCTCTCCTGACCAAAAAACGTTACACGATTAAACATAAAACTTAAAAGCATGAGAATGAATGTTCATGTGCACCATGCACCGGCTGAACCATTAGATCCACCTTCATAGCATGATTTATCAATGACAAAAGACGTTGGCCATGTTTGAATATCTGTTCCTTGAGCCATTATTGTTTGTGATTCTTTACGAGTTCAATGTTTTTAAGTGTCTCCAAAAGACTTTCTTTTATATAGTTAAATTAAATAAGTCACATACCTAATTGAAAGTTTCAATTTCTTTTGTTACATCTAACTGGTGAGTTGAATTTGAGTTCTTGGACGGACTTGAATGGATTTTGCAGACTTGAGCAAAGCAACCTAGGGCAAGCCATATTTTAAGCTTTATGCCCCGAATTAAAAACTTTCTAAGTACTAGGAAGAGGATGACACTCCTCAGCACCCAAGAGTCTAAAATCTGTTCATTGCCTAACAAAAAAATAGCCAACCTATAAAAGTAAAACCACTCTGACTTATCACAAGCCAAGGATGTTACAAAAGAAATCAATGAAGAAGTATTTTTGGGATTTGGGTTTTCTACTTTTCTTTTAAAAAATTAATGAAAACAAGGTTGTAACGATTTTTGTATAGTCAATTTCACCTTCCTTGTCCATGGTTTTCCTTCTATTATTGAAGGTCCATCACAAAATTCATGCTGTTTGGTAATTGCAATTTCTTTGATATTTTTGCAAGAAAAGATCCAAGTTTACAACCAACGCAAGTTGGTCATTTCCACGGTTTTGCTTGGAGGTTTATATAGTGAAAGAAAATCTCTCTGAACTTCTGTTTGTTTAGCTTCATGTCACGGTATTTGATTTAGAGAACACACGAGAGTTCTGAAGAATCTAATCGTTTATATGATAGAACTTAAGTGAGAATCCCCATGTGCTGAAAACTTGAAGCCTTTACGGGATAGATCTTTTGCTCTTCTATATGGTAAATGGGATGATGTACGGTAGTTTAAAGAAGTTTGTTCTGTTTCTAATTAGGTCAGAAACAGCTTAACCTCAGACTTCCCTTCACAATTTTTACATTTCAGCATATATTATTGCATTCTGAATCCAAATAAAATAAAACATTTTGCCAAGGAAACCTCAAATGCACAAGCATAGACATTAAATAATAGAGATCATTAGGCAAAATACCAAATTCTGAAATAACCTGTAGTTCCAGATGAGAAAAGAATATTTGTAAATGATTCGGCTGCTTGTTCCACAGCAGCAAATTCCACTCCTCTGCAAGAATCATATAGAAAATTTAAAATATACCAATGGCATAAGATTTAACAAAACCAACATTAATCAATATATATCACATCACGTTGAATCATTCAATGTATACACGGGTTCTATAGAATCTTTAGAGAATATATAGTTGATGGAGAACTCAACTAATGAATTTAAAGAATGCTGGCGAAAAATTGCAAACATGGACGGAGAAGAGATGATACGTCCCCTTTAACTCTTGAAAGTTTGTATCACAGGCTTGTTTAGCCCGGGCCAGAATCTTGCTTATAAAATTATGTTATTAACTAGAGGTAGCGAAATGTTTGTTCTTTTCAATGCAAGTGTAATCATTACTTAAACAAGCTTCTAGACTGGTTCAACTATTATATTATTGAAGAACACGCTGTAGTTAATAACTACCGTACTTTGGACGGGGTCAGAGAAAACCAATCCGAATCTGATTCGTCCGGTTCTTTTAAATTATGGTTTCGTCAAACCGTCACATCCGTGATATTTAATAAAACCAAAAAATGGAACCGAACTGAACATGTAAAAAAGATTGTCCCTTTTTAGTCCTTCAATTTTGAGGGTTTAACAGAACATAAATTTTCCAATAGATATATAACCCGCCACCCCACGCTACCCAGCCTTCCTCTCCCCTCAGCCCAACTGCCTCCTCGCATCCCCATGACCAGCCGGCAGCCGACATAGCCCCAGTCTCTACTAATTTCTGACCCACGTTTAGATCATATTTCCCCTTCAACTCTTGAAAGCCGTCCCACGCCGATGTCACCCTTCTTCTCTTTTAGACTCTCTCTCTGGTGCCCTACCTCTCCTCTTTCGCTGCAGCCGCCCCACACGACGCCACCTGTCTTTTCCTATCCCCATTTTTCTTCTCTTCGATTTCATCTCTCACCAGACGCTAACAACTGAGGTGTCTGCTCTCCGCCTTCGTCGCTGGATATAGAAAAAGTAAGTTTTTCGCTCACTTTTTCACGAATCGAATGGCTAGGCTAGGTCAAACATTTTACGAGAAAAGAGAGCCTTTCCAGAAAAAGAAAAAAAAAGGAAGGATTCTTTCAGTTTAGGGCAGCTGAAAACCGAAAGGTTCAGCCGGGATCCAGTTCTGGCCAAAGCCGGACCGAACCAAACCGTTATCAAATTAATACGTACGAGACGGTACAACGGCAACGGCTCAACCAGAATTTTATTATTATTATTATTATTATTATTATTTTCAGATAGGTGCCAATCAATTGCGCTGAATTTCTCTTTCTTTGCATTTTGAGAATATTTTTAAATATTTAATCTGGATTTAGTTCCAGTGACCAAATCGTGTTAAGATATAAGTAAGAGACCTCCTTGAACTTAATGCAGCATCGTCATAAAGAGGACATAATTTGTATACTCATTTTGATAATCATTATGTTTTTAATTTTATTTGTATTTTTAAATCATGCTTTAATCTCACATAGATCTTTGGAGAAAAACACCCCTCAATCCATAGCCAAATTTTAAAAACAAAATAAGTTTCTAAATTTTTTTTCTTCAAAACTTGGCTTTAGATTTTGAAAAAGTAGATAATAAAACAAAAAAAATACATATATGAAAGTGGTATTTTTAAGCTAAATTTCCCAAAACAGTCTACCTGAAATAAAATGATTATCAAATGGATGAAATAAAATGATTATCAAATGGAAGCTAAAAATATTCGATCATTAAGAGCCGAACTACGAACAAAAAGTTCTTGGGTAAAGAACCTGAAAATAGACAAGTATAATTAAGAAACCTAGTCAACTTACCTCAAATCTTCGACTCTCTCCAGAAATGCATGCCAAGAAATATCTTCATCTCGCAATTTCCTGCTGAAACCAGTGCTCCTGCTGGGGATTACAATTGCCATAGGTGACTGAGCATCTACGACTCGACTGCAATGTTGAACCAATTACAGGAGTATTTCAGTGAGGGGCCACATATTTAACTCGATGGAGAAGGTAATGCAACCTCACCTGTACAAGGGTATGCTTTTATCCCCACGAATAATAAGATCCTGAACTTCGCAGCAGGCAAGAAGGTTATAATCGAAAAAATTAAATAAAGAGATATAAAACTGAGTATAGGATGATAATAACATAAAGAACATAGATGTTAAAGGATTTTTTAATCGAATGAAATGTAACTCAAGGAAACAAAACCGATTAGATATTCTGAACGTAGAGAGAACAGATAGATGGTAAAATATTCATAGTATGAATCATAACAGTTTATTAAACGAGCTCTCCAAAAACGACACATGTTAATTTTTATTGTTGATCAAGGGAAAAGGTAAGTAAAATCATTGCACAAGCTAAATCCTCTGTTTTATTAAGCATTTGACTTATTGTGCTTTGCTAAACATAGTATGGATTCTAAATTCATTACATCAGGTAGGAAAGGGCGTGTGAAATAGGGAAGCTTAAGCAGTTTGTAAAAAACAAAAAGTAAATTGGGGATTAAGCCATATAATTCCAGATATATTTGTTAAGATTCCATCCCCCAAAGGAGGATCTCTTTGTTGTGTTAGCTAACATGTTAAATTGATTTAACAGTGCTACATATGTACTGTTTGTATCAATTGAACAGAACTCATTAAAAGAAACAAACTGAAATTTCAACCAGCTCAAACTTTCCACGTTCAGCATTTGAGACAATAAACCACGGAAATTAAACCATTTCAAGACTTGGTCATCTCTTTTCTAAAGGAGAGTTGTACTTACCTGAGTAAATATAGCTTTTGCTTTTGATATATCGAGTCTTGTGGATATTTCACGTGCAGAAAAACTATCAGCTATGGAGACAACCACATGACCAGCCAGAACTATACCAAGATAGATGACCACAGCATTTACATTCATTGGCATGTCAATTGCTATTGCAGTTCCTTTCTCAAAACCTATTGAGTTGAGAGCATGTGCAATTAACCTACAATGTTTAATCCCTCAGTTATTTTATGAGAAAGAACCTTAACCGATACGCGAGTATTACAATTTATGAATCAAATCTCACTTAAAAACCACTAGTCCCACCAAAAAAAAAAAAAAGAAAAATTAAATGCTAAAATTTCCCCTCTGCAGTGCATTTGGGCATGAAAAACTCTTCCACTAAATTGAGGAATTAAACAGATTGACTTACAACTAAATCTACTTCGCTAGCATCTCCAAAATCCCACTATCACCAAACGTAAAATTCATAAATGCTTCACTAAAAGGGTAATGAGAAAGGGTATTTGAGTCTGAAGTGAAGATGCCCCATGAGATACTTCTCGCCGGGATTGGGAATGAGAGAGGGAATGCTAAGATGCAGTATACGCTTAATATGTACAATAAAAACTCTCAACTTGCTGATATTAGTACTTAGATTCTAAAAACTCTGAATCTCTGATAAGAAAAATGCTAGGCTGTAATCATGGAAAACAGGAGATGACATGGACAGTAATATACCAAACATCTGTGCGCAGTTCTCCAAGTGTCAATCTTTTCACGGGCAGATTATCACATCCTTCATCACGCCAAATGATTGCCACATCATCCAGACTCCTGTTCTCGTTTAAAGATAAACAATCCTTGGCTGGATTAAAAACTGCTCCAGGAAGCCATTGACCGCCAGGGCTTGAAAATTGGCTTTCTGTAGAATCATTCATTTGCAAGATACAATGTGGAGGTTTAGAAAATGTTATGTGCATCTCGTCTAGCATAGTTCTCCAATAGACCTTGCAAACAGAAGACAGCAAAACGTAGCATCTTCTGAATTACAATTTTATTCCAAACAATTTAATAAAAAAAAGTTGGATTACTAACTCGATTTCAAAACCAGTAGTACCTCGGGGTTTGAGACTGAAAACTCCTGGAAAGAGGAGAAGCTCGATAAGGGGTCTCTATAATTTGACCCCAAAAACTCCTTCCCTCGCCTCTTTAATAGCTGGCCAACATTTGTGAAAACTGCATTCTCCCTAATTATGCAGAAGCATCAAATATGATTTCACAGTACTTTTTGCTAATAATCTGAGTAGAGAAAAGTTTGCAGGAATCTGAACATCCCACATGATTTTATTTGCTGCTAGTTCAAAAATTAAATTAAACAAGCCAATCCTTGATTCACCTTAGACGATATACTCTCCTAAGTTCATTAGAGCACAACTATCCACATATCAAACTTTGCATTGCAGTACCAAAAATAAACATCGTTTTCGAGTCCAATCTACCTCTTAATCCGATATTACCCAATCCATACGCTAAAATTGAAATAACCATTGAAAACATAAAGCCAACCAGAAGCATTCAGCACATAGCTCTCTCGAAAACCAATAACTTATTTGAGAAAGTGAAAGTATTGAGAGGAACTCACGGCTCGGGAATCCAAGCAGGCGGATCAGGACCGTAATGTTTGTAACAGCCGTAATACATCATCTGGTGGAAGGAGAAGGGAAGGTCAGGGCTGAGGACACGCTTCGAGATATGGCGCCAAGTCTCAGGCGTGCCATTGCCGTGGCTACGGATGATTTCGCTGAGAAGTCCATGGAGTTTCTCGGCAACTTCAGAAGCAACCCCGAGAGCTTCGATGTCGATAACAGTAATGGAGTCCAAAGTTTTGTAATCCATCGGCGATTTCGCTGGCGGCAAACTCACAGAGATTGAGAGAGCTAACTGTTAAAAAAGGGTGAAGGTTTCATCATTCATTTCACCACTTGAACATGAATATTTACAACTCGAACTCGGAGTCGCGCATGTGAAATTGAAATACTTCAACAAAATTTATGAAAGAAGTGACGATAAACGTCACCTTGAACCAGAAATTTTGAGCGATTTCATTCGATTTTTAGACCAAATCGAAAATAATTTGTCAATTGAGATTTATTTTTTGGGCTCTACTTTTGTAGCTTATCTTGTACTTTTTAGAAAGCTCCCCCATGTTCAGAAATTTTTACTACATAACATGATCTTATAAGAATTTTAGAAGGATGTCGTAACTTTGTATTTTTTTTTTTCAAATATTGCATTAGATCTTGTTTACCCGAAGAAATGGAAATCTGAAGATCAATCGATGAGAATGACATTTCTTCATGCTGTTTACCAGAAATTTTCTAAAATCGGAATCAGAAATCTTTGATACTATTTACTAAAAGGAATTGGAATTGGAATCTATTTACTAAAAGGAATTGGAATTGGAAACGATTACTAATATACCTCTTTTTTTTTATAACTAATAATTTCTAAGATTTAATTATTTATTTAATAATATTTAATGTTATTTAAAATTATTTCTTATTAGTATAATCATAATTTAATATGACATTATTAAATTTTATTATTCTAATATTTAATAATAATAATAATTAATAATAACATAGTAAAATTAAATAATTAAATAATTAAATATAAATTTCAAATACCTTCATGTATTTGTAATTAATTTAAAAGTACATTATATTATTTAATAGCAATAAATTTTATTTTATATTGAAAGTTTAAAATATCTTCATACTTAGATATTATTATTACGTATAAATCATGCTCATGACAAAACCAATAAGTAAACATAGAAGTTTGATTAAAAAAACGTAAACATAAAAGTTTGTAAAAAAAAAAAAGAGCACCTATCTTTTTAACTTACTATTTATTCTCCTCTCCATTTAGGGTGAAAAACAGTCAAGTCATGTGATCTTGGTAACCTTAAAAAGTTGTAAATTAGATAGTCCACCTATCTTTTTTAACTCATCAGTCAGTTGGTCTTGTATATTAGCTACTTGTCTATCATTTGGAATATAAGCCCATCAAACTTTGGTGCTACTTTTTTGCCACAGAATTTTCCATACATTTGATACGATGACTCAATCCATCAGTTTTGCATGCTTTCCTTTTACAACCTTTACTTGAAATTTTATCTGTGAAATTGGGTTGAGGTTGAGATTGAGACTGAGAGAATGATGTCCCTTCATCGTCAAACGGATTGAATTTGTCATTTTAAGTGTCAAAATGTATGTCGGAACTATTGATATCCACGCGGGAACCATGATGTTGAGTTAGCATCCTCCAATCTAATTTCTTCTTCTTCATCTTCAACAATACCTACATGTTGACGAGTGACACGATCTTTTCCAAATATTTCTCCCAAAGCATAATAGTCAGGAAAATTTTTTTCATATAAACCACCAGTATCCTGATGAGCCTACAAGTAAAACAATATAACTTATTTGAATATTTGAATTAAATATAGAATCTAAAATTTTACTACTTTTACCTACCTTAACCCATTCATCATATGCACTTCTTCACGTTGTAATGTCATGACTGCACAGATCAATCAGCAATCCATATTTCAATCTCGGATTAGAAAGCTTTAAGTCGTGAGATCAAAGTATGGAAAGCATGATTTCAGGTAATGAGGTAAGCATTGTTTTGGATCCTTCGGCTTCATTATAAAAGTTTGTAACGTATTCTTAGAATGGACAGTTCTATGTGACAGATGAATCTCATTTTCAGTTCAATTCAGGTAAAATCTGACTGTTGAATCGGTTTGCTTCAGACTAAGGAATTGGAGATGAACAGAGCTGTTTTGCTCCAATAAACGGGCAACTAATGAAACCCAAAAGAAGTGCAAGTGGCCCAATATAAACCAACTCTGATCCCTTTCTGTATGTCTTTTAGGCCAACATTTGAACCAAAGTGGGCCACGAATATAACATCACTTGGTAACTCGTTCCTTTTGTAGCCCCAATTTTAATCTACATGTTGCTGGGACCTTTACTACTACACATGCCCAACTTTGTAAAATTGGATTTCATTTCTTAGATAATGAGATCAATAAAAAAACACTTAAAATGGTAGATTGATAATGTGAAAATATTTTATAAATCTCTGTATGCTCAGCCAATCAAATGATTGTTGCACTTTTACATTCACACATTAAGGTTGCTTATTTTTGTTACTTTTCCATTAAATATGGCTTCAAAAGTGATGAATAAGAGCATGTTGTAGGGAGACATTCAGTAGGTGACAAAGACAGAAAACAGGTGAAGAAAGCAGGTGAAGATGAGCACAAAGTCAGAAAACAACACCAGGGTCCTGTCTGTTTTTGGGTTTTTGAGGTGGGAGTTTTGTCTGCAAGCAGTTGGAATTATACTCTCAAGGTATTTTTCTGAATTAACAACAATTAATTACTATAATCATTCATCTTAACCCTATATACCTTGTCAGTCTCCTTATTTGCTTTGGAGCTTTCTCCAACTACTTGAACTATAATATTGATCAACCACAGCTCATCAACTTGGCAAGTTGTAAAAGTTTTCCAACCAATTTCCTCTCTCTCTCTCTCTCTCTCTCTCTCTCTCTCTCTCTCTCTCTCTCTCTCTCTCTCTCTCTCTCTCTCTCTCTCTCTCTCTCTCTCTCTCTCTCTCTCTCTCTCTCTCTCGGACCATGCCAGAGACCTTCTTTATCAGCATTTTTGTCATGCTTGAAGTTTTCTCCTCTCATTTCTGTTTCTACACTATGAAATAAGTGAACAAATTTACCCATGTTGATAAATAATTAAAATAACTGAGTACTATTTTACTTCTCATTTTCAAAACCTTGTACTTTCGACTTTTGTACATGTTAATTCTTGTCCAGTACTTTTGAAGAGTAATCAAGTTGGTCTCTCTTTGCAGAATTTTAACACAAACTTTACATACAATGGGAAAATCTTGAATACAAATTTATTGCTACATTTGAAATTTTAGTGGGTGAAGTTCCCTTCTAAGATTATGATGGAAAGAAATGAGATGAAAATGAAAATGAATGGACCCAAATTGTCGTTCTATAAAAATACAGAACCATCGTGAGTTTGAATACTCATTTCCTCTCGATTTATCCTAGTCTGTTTGGACCAATGAACTACCTTTTCGTACTTTCTCCTGCCACTCCATCCTCCAAATCACTATTGCATTAGTGCCAATTTCCATCTTGATTAATTGATTATTGATCAAGTGGGAAGTTCCTGAAGAGAAACATAGGCACACTGTTTGTATACTATCCAACAAAAACAGCTAAACGTTTTTATGTAACTTTCTCAAGGCATCAATCTACAAGTACTGAAAGGTTTGTCTTACACTTTCAGGTTTTTCTGATGATCCAAATTAGCAAGTACAGAGAGAAGGGACCCATATTCCAAAAGATGATGATGCATGAATGAACTAATTAGCCAACTTATATTTTATTCTTGTGGGTCGTCCCTCTATATTAAAAACAAATAATAATAATAATATTCTTGGATTAATATATAGAAAAAAACTAAAGTTAAATTATAACTTCCATCCTAAACTTTGAGAGTGGTGTGTTTAGTTAGGCAAAACTCTAAAGAGTGTCTCCCTCTAATAAATTTCTAAACTTTAATCTCAATCTTAAAAATTTAAAATTTATAATTAATCAAAGTACACCAATTAAAAGGTACATAATCAAAATCATGTTAATCCTAGGGCTAAATGCACATGATCTGATCCCAAACCAAGGGAAGGGAAGATAGGCTCCCAAATAAGACAGCAAATAAGTCATTAATTTTCAGTTGGAAGCATTCTTTAAATTCCTTTGTAGCCTATAATATGCAGTGGATGGTATTGTGCTGACACCTAGCTGCCAACCAACCCTCTCCCTCCACCAGCAAGCTGCTAGCAAGATCAGCTGCCGCCATTAATGGCCGCCACACAGAGCTCCAAATCTTCACCTGATCAACTCCCAATAACTGAGCATCATGGCCGAAGAAGGTTTCTGGGAGTGAGACAGCGCCCCTCTGGAAGATGGGTCGCAGAAATCAAAGTCTCATCACAGAAGCTGAGGCTGTGGCTTGGCACTTTCGACCGAGCAGAAGATGCTGCCATGGCCTATGACAGAGCCGCAAGGCTCCTCAGAGGAACAAACGCAAAGACAAACTTCCCATATGACCATCATGTTCATGGCAGCTTCTCCAATTCTTCCACCATTTTTGGACACAGTCCCAAGCTCTACCGCCTGCTTCAGCTCGCCATCATGAAGAACAGGAACAGCCGTCCGAGATCAACGGCTGATGATCATCTGCAGCAGCAGCCATCAAGATCAATTGGGTTTACTGACTCGGTTGTTGAGGACACTATTTTCTGTTCTTCAACGAATAATCATTCGTCTTGTGAAAATTATAGAGGATGTGGGTTCTCGTTTGGGGGTTCAAAAGTTTATACTTCTGTGTTTGTGGCTCCTTCTTTTAGCTCTGATGATGTGAGAAGTGAAGTAGAATTAGCAGGAGATCAGGTGAATCCATGGAATTAATTACTTAATTAAGCAGCTGTGTTTAATTTGGAAGCTTTTAGTTTTAGTGTAGTTACTAGTTTTTTTACTTGAGAATATCTGTTGTGTAGCAACTTCATTCCCCCATGCAGTTTCTTCCTGTAAAATCACACTTCTCTCTTTGATGTCTCTACCATTGTCAGTGGTGAAGATGGAAAAATAAAGAATCAAATTTCTGTATATTGATTAAAGTGCTCGTGAATGATTGAACGCTTTAAGAAAAAATGAGCCGTCAATTTTTGGATTAGGTGAACACTCACCAGCTAAAATATTTTTTTAAAGAACAATATTTTCAAGTCCCGGCCGGAGCTCCTGTGGAGAGGTTGCTCCTTGAGGAGAAGTATCAAATGATTTTGACAGTAGTCACCCTCGCGAAGCAGGGAGCCTACAGAAAATATTGGGACAATGAGGAGCTCCACACATAAATAACCCTAGATTTCATTTCAGGCAGACCACAAGTTGCTTGATTACACGAAAGTGACTTTAGACCATCCTCAAAAGAGATTACATTAAATAGGGACTCAACAGACTTGACTAAAACTCGTTCATCTCGAACATCGAACGACTAAAGTTAAGGAAGAGAAGACCAATTGCGTGGTGCTCCATCGGTTGGGAGAATGAGAGTGGATGAGTCTTTTACCACTGGGTTCGCAATTTTCACGGTGTCCTAAACATAAATTGAAGTTGATATTCTTCCTCAATCTCAAAAGGCCGTAAATACCATTGATAAGTTATATATTTTCGTGCCGGCTATCCATGAAAAATTGAAAATATTTTAATTTTTCAAAAATAGAAAAATATCTATTTTTATACAATTTTTTCTTACTTATCAAAAATTTAATCACGGCCAAGAAAAAATAGAGGTTGATTGGCTACACTTTTTTGTAATGTAAAATATATACTGTTTATTTAATTATTGTTCTTTCTAAAGTGTTTAAAAAATATATTTCACTTAAAAGAACTATTTAGAAAATTCCAAAACTTATTATAAATGATTTTTAATTTTTGACCATTTACTACGCTCCGTAAAGTACATATTCTTAATTAAAGATTAAAAGGAGAAAGCAAAGGAAAAAAAAACAATTTTTTCTTTATAAGGGCAAGATTAGAAACAAGATAGTGTCGACTATTGAACTCAAAAAGAAGAAAAAAAAAAGTGTCATCTATAAAGGAGATGCTACTCTGTGATCATGTAAGAAATTGGAGTTGGAGTATTGTTGCTTTGGAAATAGGGTTTCTTTTACGCTACAGGTGTTGAAATTTGATATGTTGTTGAAAAAAAAAGAGTACATTGCACGTGTCAACTTATGTGTCTAAGCTATTCACGACTCTTTTATGGAATCGCACCAAATTAATATTACTCGGCACAAGATCCTTAATTAGTGACCATCAATAAATTTTTCAACAAATAAGGGAGAGAAATGCATAAAAATAATCTTTTGATTTCAAAGTCAAGTTTTCGATACAAAAAAAAAAAAAGAGTATATAAGTCAACACAGAAGTATTTTTCTAATAAATTTTTTAGTACAATACATAGAGATTGAATATTCTTAAACTATTTTTGATATCCTTCTACCTATAAAATAGTGTTTTTTAGAAAAATAATCTTGATGGGATGTTTTGGGATCACTTCATTGTTAAAAGTACTCTGAATTTTAAGTAGTTTCATGAAAAATCTTTAATAATAAACTGCTTATTTGTTTGGTTTTAATTTCTTAAAAGTATTTTTCAACCTACGTTAATATAATTTTATTCCCTTTTTTTTTCTTATTTCGTCTTTAAATTTTTTAAGAAAATTATTTTATATTCAGTTATTTTAATTAAGTTTAGGCCGAAAGTAATCTAAAATTTCATATATTTAATTAAAGTAATCCTAAGCTTTGTCTTAAGTGTCTGTTAATATGCTAATTTCACTCCTTTTAAAGCTGTCTATATTCCTATATTTTCTTTATTCCGGTCTCCACTATATTAATAATCTACCTTCAATGATATTTATTATAATATAAGATAGACCATGTGTAGTTTTTAAATAAATTTAATGACTTAGCATATCCTTATTTAATTTATTAAAAAAATGCATATCCTTATTTAATGTGATACAAGAAGTGTACAATTTTAGTATTCATATTTTAATTAAAAAAATTTAATATTCATATTTTAGTTTAAAAAGTTATCATATATTCATTAAATGAGCTCTTCGATTTAATTTTGATGGCTACTATTAACAAAATCAACTCTTCTAGTCCAACCACCCAACTATTTTTTCAGACACTCTCTAAACACAAACTATACATACATGAACTTCTAGAAACTAGACTGCAAAAGATTTGAATTTTGAAACCCGAAAACTAAACTTTCTACAAAAAATCATTTGGATAGAGAAATACAACAAATATAATGAAAGTAATTAAGAACAAAAGTGTCCAATAATATAAGAACAATACTTAGTTACTGACCGGTCAACATTCATTTTCCTATTTACTACGACTAAAAGTTTGACAAATGTCAAAACAAGCATAACTTAGCAGTAATAACGTATATCTCTAATCAAGTTCGAACTCCCACCCTCCATATCGTACAAAAGAAAAAAGAAAAAAGTTTGACAACTCATTATTTCAAAGACATATATATATTATATATTTTTTCCGTCTCTTTTTTACTTTCTTATTTCTTACTTGTCAAAATTTTAGTGCGAGTAGTTAAGGATGAATTATTGTTTATTAGTGTATTTTTGTGTTGACTACCAATAAAAATTTGATCGTTTTTATTTTTGATAAAAGAAAAAAATAATATATATATATATATATATATTTTACAATTCTATTTATACTCGTTGAAAAGTTAATTGCAGTCGGTAAAAGATTAGTGATAATGGATAAATACCGAAATATTGTTCATTCAATAAGACGGGGTATGATTTGGACAAAAGACATCACAAAAATGAGACGCCATTGTCACAAGAGTGGAATAAAATTGGTAATGTGATGGCATAGTGGTCATTTTCTCTATCTTTTTATTGCATTGATTGGTGACTACCTCAATATCACACATCACTTGTCACCATCCACCGACGTCGTTTTCCTTATCTGATCAATTATTGGTCCTTCACCTTATAAATGTGTGGGGGCAACAAAATATATAATTTAAGTTTCTAAGCTTTGTTCACATCAATTTTGATAAGTTTCTTTACATTTCTTTTCTCTGTCTTCTTTTATTATTATTATTTTAGGGTTTTGTGACTAATGTGGCCTAATATGGCCAAAAACAAATAGCATCGACTATGTCGGTTTTGAACTTGCCACTTCTAAGGAGAGGCGTCTCAATTTTGAGCTAAGTTCAAATTAGTCTTCTATTTAGAACTAAGAATATGATACAAAAAGTAAATAAAATAATGGTTTTTCATTAACAAAAAAAAATATAACAATAATTATGGTTAATTGTTAATAAAAGTAATCAATTGCCTAAGATTCTCTTTATCATTATCTTCATTTAGGGGATTCTGGATGAAAGCAAGTATTTATTTATAATAGATTAGAACTAATGTAACAGAAGGCATTTAATTCTATATTATTATATATAATACCAATTCTAAGAATAAATAGATATGACAAGTTTTCTTTCACTAACTAAATATATGGCTTACTTTAAAGCTTTGAAATATATGTATAAAAAAGTTCGGTAGATCTGAGTTTTCATCGAGTTTAAATCTTGCATCTACATTTCTTATGTTTCTAAAGCATTTGTTTTGGCCCCTTTGCTTCTAAAAATTACATGGACCAAAACAAACATTTTAAAAATACAAGAACTAAAATGAAGTACAAAATCTAAATAGATGTTTTGAAAATATATAGACCAAAATAAACCAAACAGAGGACCAAAATATTGTTTAAACCTAAGGATAACATTGATAATGAGGATAATGGATTTTTCTTTTATAATTCTAAAGGTCCAATGAGAAAATAAATGCCAAATGAAGAATGGGAAGTTCATAAATTTAGAAACAGAAAAACAGAATATCCTGTGATGAAATTTATGTTCTCAGTTCTCATATATCAGAACCTTCACCAGAATAATCATGTCTGCTTCATTTCATTTACAAACATCAGTTTCAATGGAAAGGAATCTGATACCTCCCTGGCCTGGCAACTTGGCACTTCACAACAACTGTTACTTTCAACACAACAATGAAGGCTGTATTGTTTTTGTATGCCATCCATTAGAATCTTTCCTTTTGGTTGGCCCCATTTTTCCCTAAACTGAGATGTAACCATGAGAAGAAACTTATACATCACCCATGATAAAAAAAAGACAGTTTCCTCAAATGCCACCATGGAAGGTCCAAAATTGATATCAGAACAGCAAACAGAAGAACCACAGAAGAAGATAAAAAAGAACCTCAGTTCAGTTCTTCACAACTATATGGCAAATTGTCACTACACATCAAACACAGAATTGCAGTAATAGGAATCTTGCAGAGTAAATTCTATGTTCATAATCAGTGGAAAAACATCAAAGAAAAAACCAAACAGTAAACCAATCAAAGTATTTGTATCAATTCCCACAACCATGTGAAGAATACTTTCATCAAATGAACAGGAAAAGAAATTATTAGAGTCAACCCAGCAAGGTCTTGGCATGAACAACACCATTTTCCTTTCTTTGTTTACAAATGTGTCAAAGAGCTAAGAATGGTTCTATCTGATCTAGAACATATAAGCTAGAAAATGGAGATTTCAGGTTAGAGCAAGTTTGAGCTGAAAAATAAAAGGCAGTAAAACCTGGTAAACAGCAAAAGAAATGAGAACAGATCTGGACAGCAAATAAAAAATGAGTGACAGTTTAAGAACTAAGAGATATCAGGTTAGTTCAGAGGTCCAAAAGAGATTATTTAATCAATAAACTAGAAGGATTTTACTTCCTAAATAGAAACATAAACAGGCAAAGAAGAAATGGGAACATCAAAAACCAAGACAAAATCAAGCATCTATTTAAACAAAATTGAAACATTTATGATCCAAACCTATAAACAGAAACTGAACAATATCTGGGCCATTGAAAGATTTTGAGCTGCAAACTAGAGAATCCAAGTTAAACCCCATCCATGTTACTAATCCACAGCCATCTACATATAACTTGCTAGATTGAAGGAAAAATAAATCGATAATAACACTATAGAATGATTTCTTCTTCACTTTTCTTTCAAATTTCCCATGCCCTTGCCTCCTTGGCCAATTATCTAGATGCAGACAGAAACACAAAACGGGTCCCAGATGGTGAAAGAAAAAACGATGCTAAAAGGTTCACTTTCCCAAAATTGTCCTTGATTTTCTCAGACATCAAACAGACAGAAAAAAAAAAAAAAAAACAGAGCGAGAGAGAGCGCTGGATGCAGAGGTTTATCGACCGGTTCGTGTTTTTGTGTTACGATTCAGTACAAATCCCAAGAAGAGGTCGATGAACCGCTGCCTCCACTGACTCCACCTCCCATTGGATTAACCATTCGATCAAGAACAAACAACAGAGAAGGAAAAGAAAAAGAGAAAACCCAAAAACAAGAAACCAAAATTTCTAAAATTTCGGTAGATCTAAAACACGGAAGAAGAAAACGAAAGGACGAAAGAGAGTTTCCCTTCCATTCGCTATAGTGACAGACTATTTAATGGGAAAAAGAGAGGCGAAAATTCCGAAGCATCGCCATTGCCATAAATTCTGAGGAGTGAGGAATCGCAGAAAATCCCGGGCCGGAGTAAAAGATGTAACGGAAGAATGGTGAGGGGCAATTTCGGATACGGAAGGCAATTATAAAGAGGGGAGGGAATTTGTCGTCATTTTACGGAGGAAATCAACGGCTGAGAATGGACGGAAAAAGGGGTCGCCGGCGGGAAGAAGAGGGAGAGGCGACGGCGGATTTGAACGCCGGAAATAACGGACAGTCCAATAATTCTGTAGCTCAGCCTCAGTACCCACTCGCTTTATGGCTAAGAATCTAGATTCGGGTCTACGTTCATTGTTAAATTCTAGCCATTTAATTCATTTTACTTTTGTGTGTAAATGTGTACATACATATAACTATTAAACATTTTTTCTAAAATAAAAAACTATTTAAATATTTACTCGCGCCATCCTGAGTTTAGTTCGATGATTGATAGATTAAAAAAAAAAAATCATCGACTTTAGTGGACAAATAGTTTGTTTCTTACTTTTTAAGTGCAAAGGGTAAATTATTATAACTTTTGAGATGGTGTGTAATAAAGAATAAATCTAACGTTGAATTTGATTTTTTATGCATAAATTTTTAATACTATTTTTGGTTCTTATATTTTAAAATTTTGATTTTTGTACTATTAAAATGTTTAATTTGTTCAATTTGGTCTATGTACTTTGAATTTTGTTCATTTTTAGTTTCCGTACTTTCAACTATTCATTTAGTTTTTTAAAGTTTAGAGATCTATTATACACAGTTTTGAAAGTTGAGTGACTAAAACTGTAATTTAACCTAACTTAAATTATCTTTTTTAGTCTGTCTTTTTTTTAAATATACTTTTATGTACCAAAGCCACATAACTCAGCCAACCAATAGATTGTGAGTTCGATCCCCCACTCCCACACATATTGTATTGTATTATATAAGTGTGTATATATAATTTATATATATATACCCACATATTCTATTGTATATGTATGTATATATAGATATTTAGATATATCACATACATACACACTTTTATGTTAGCTTAGTTGATGTATTTTTTGTAAACTATAAGTTAAATTATAAAATTTAGTGCGTAAAATAAAATAAAAAATTATATTTTTAAAATTTTGAATGGAGTTGAAGATCTCACATTGAGAATACCTTACAAAGATTTATAATATAAGTGGACTAGTATTTTTATTGATATGATATCAATGTCCACCAAAATAGATGCCGTCTTGAAGACATGTTAAGTATATAACCCAAGCTGAAAAGATAAATGGTAACTTTTCTAAATTTGATATAAAAAAGTACAACAAAGTGATACTTTCATTAGGTCAATCCAAACAAAATTTAATGGATAAAATATAAATTAACTTTTTTGGAGTTGAAGGCTCAAACTCCTGACACCTCGATGATGCAAGAAAATACGAAAAGAAAGAAGAAAGAAACATTTTTAAGGAACAATAATTCAACTCATGATGAGCATCCATGTGAATATCTGTAAATAATTGATGAAATGAAATTGTGTGAGAAATTATTTGAAAAGAAGAAAAAAACTATGTGTGGGAGACAAAATAATCAAACATAGATGTTTGAAGCACATGGTTTGACAACCCTATCATTTGCCACTCCATGTGAGAAGTTGAAGTACTACAAAACCTTCTTTCCTATCATTTTCTTCTTATTATCAACTACTTTTAACATCACATTGGAATTAATGAAAACAACTACAACACTGTACAATTAAAAGTTCCCCCACATGCATTTGTATCGAGTTCAATATCGAGATATTGATAATTTTACGAAAATTTTGATAATAATATATATCAACAAAATATCATTAATATAAAATATTAATAATTTCAAATTTATTCAAAAAGAGTGAAGGACTTCTTTGTTAATTTGAAATTTTTTATGAATCTTTTTATTTTTATAGTTTTGTCATAAATATACATCGACATCGACATTTCTATAAAAATGAAAACCTTGATAATTTCTATCGACGTCGGTATTTTAAGAATAACTTTAAAAAAGAATTGGTACCGTTACATCATGTAAAAAACAAGGTGCACATTTCCTTTTATTAGCTCATTTATAGTAGGAATTTCAAGATCGAGTATGATTTTTTTTTCTTTTTTTAGTACAATATGTAGGGATGGGAGATCGAACTCACAATCTCATAGTTTGAAATATATACCAATTACCGCTGAACTATACTTGCTTTGACAGATCCAACATGTGAGTAAAACAATTATAGGTTTGTAACTTCTTATACACTTTTTCCATGAAGCATATGATTGATGATTTAATTGGTTCAACAGAAAATGGTGGGCCAAGCCAAGCTCAATAAAGTAACAACATACAACCCAAATTTTTTGAATGAGGTAATTCAATTTTTCTAAAACAACCCAACACTAAATAGTCACAGATGATTTAATTTTTTTCAAAAATAAGTTTAAATAGTCACTATTAGATTACATAACTGCAAATTTAAAGACAGTAATTCGAAATCTAAAAATAGTAATCAAGTTTTTTTTAAAGTTTAGAAACTAAAAAAAAATACGAAAAATTATAAGATTTGGATTAGATTCAAAATTCAACTTAGTCTAATCCAATTCATAAACACCTTTGCAAAGATAGTACAAAAAGAGGAGGAGGTTCCAAGAAAAAGGGAAAAGTTTATAATAGCCGTAAAGAGTCAATGGATAAAACATAAAAGAAAAGAAAAAAAAAAAAGAGACAATCATAAAGCTTTGCTGTGACCCAAAAATAAAACTCCACCGACCCACACGCTTTTCTAATTTTAACGCAATACAAAATCCCTAATCGCCACCGCCATTTTCCTCCTCAAACTTCAAATATCCACCTCTTTCGTTCCTCCTTCCTCTTCCTCCGCCGCCGCTACCGCCACCGCCAACCGCCGTCTCCTCCCACAATTCAATTTCTCTCTGCGTCTGTCTAATCAATCGATTCACATTGTTTCGGCATTGTAAAATCCGATTCCAGGTATGGCTGCGCTCGCAGTTGAGCAGCTGAATCAATTACGCGACATATTTGCACGATTCGACATGGATTCCGACGGAAGCCTGACGATTCTTGAGCTGGCGGCGTTGCTCCGGTCGCTAGGTCTAAAGCCCTCCGGCGACCAAATCCACGTTCTCGTCGCGAACATGGATGCGAACGGGAATGGATCTGTAGAGTTCGACGAATTGGTGACCGCGATTATGCCGGATTTCAACGAGGAGGTAATGGTAAATCAGACGCAGCTTCTGGAGGTTTTCCGTTCCTTCGATCGAGACGGGAATGGATATATAACCGCGGCGGAGCTGGCGGGATCGATGGCGAAGATGGGACAGCCATTGACGTACAGAGAGCTAACGGAGATGATGAAGGAAGCCGATACGGACGGAGATGGCGTAATTAGCTTCAACGAGTTTGCATCTGTAATGGCTAAATCCGCATCTGAATTTCTAGGGCTTGCAATATCTTGACTAGAAGATCAGATCGTTTCTAATTCGCTGCCGATCCATGGAATTCGAAACTGTAATATAATTCTCAAAGTTTTCCCCTCTGATCTGATCTCATCAAACACCAAAACCATGATTTCTCTCCCTCCCTAATTAGAATATTTCATAATTGACTTAGCGCGTTCAACTTCAATCATGGAAACTTCTGTGGACTTGTGCATTCATTGAGGATCCCTTTTAACCACGAAATTAAATGATCGAATATTTTGGTGTTGTAGTTTTCCTTCTTTTTCTTTTTTGAGTTCGACCATGGAATTTAAACTTCCTGACCTTTTGAGTTTGACCCACCATAGTTCGCTTGTAATTTTTTTATTTTTTTTTTAACTTTTTCTGTACATATATATAAATCCCTGAGTTGAAGTCGGGGAGGATTGGGAGGATTTGATATTTGATGAGTGGCTGTACTATGATCGCTTAGGCGATATGGTCCAGACAATCATAGTAAAGTACTGAGTTGAGTTGAAGTCATGAGCGGTTGTACTATGATTGCTAGGGCGATATGCAAGAATGAAGTTTAAAGTGAAACTTAAAAGAAGGTGGCTCTCCTTTTCAACATAGAGGAATAGCCAAATAAGATGGTAAATAAACGGAGATTTGAATCTCTAACATTTTTTTTGTTTAGATATATATATGGTGAGAAAAATGGGAAAGAATTTTTTGTAAGAAAATCTACAATAATCCTGTCGTGTGTGATTAGAAGAGTTGCATGGACATCTCATGCAAAGACGGATGCTGCATGATGCATGAGACCATTTTGAATGGTATAGAGAATGTCTACTTTAAAAGGAAATGGAGATGATATTTTTTAATATTAAAAGTTCAATGTTATACAAATTGAACTATACATCCAAAAAAAAGTCAAATAGGTAGTAGATGAGGATTATTGATGCAGAAAAGAGAAGAGAACGACGACTCATCTTCTTCTCATCATATATTAAAGGGGTGCATATAGATCTGCTGCACAGCATATCACTTCTGCAATGATATAGTCCTCATAAAGATTCATTTAGTAATATTCCTGTCTCTTTTTAGGTGTTTTCTAGTTTTTTGAGAAATTTAGTCACTATTTCTATTTCTCATTTCTCATTTTAAGGAACATCTTCAAAATTGTGTAAAAATTTTAGAAATAACAAAATCAAGTTTATTGTTCCTATTTCTATTTTTTTTCTAAAACATATATAAAAATATTATTTTATCATTTTTAAAATTATAAAATACATAACAAATACCCAAAAAAAATGTAACATAAAAATTGAATATTTAATTTGAAATTTTATTTTTCATATAAAACTTTTTACTTTTATAGTTTATGATTTGTTCTCAGAGAACAAAGAAACAAAAAATATAGTTACTAGTTTTTATCCTTCTTTTTTCAATACAAAAATAATTACCAAAAGCAGATGTATTTTTCTTAATTGAAAAAGGTAAAAATGAGAAATAAAAATAAGAACATTACCCTAGGTCAATATACTTACTTATTAAGGAGCTTTTAATTGCAAAACAGACACAACTAACAGTAATTGACATATATTTACAACAAAGAAAATTTATAAGAAATTGTTACAGTGAAAAAGAAATTTCAAAATTACTTTGCAGATATATATATATATATATATATATATATATATATATATATATATATTAATAAGATATGGATTTATCATTTAAAATTAACTTACATATTTTATTATTATTTTCATGATTATATTCTTTAAACCACTCCATCAATATCACAAAAATATGACGTCCTGTCGTAGTTGAGTATCCACCCTACTAATAAAATAAAGTGAAATCTAATAATAAAATAAAGTGAAATCTAATATGAAGTACTAATTAAATTTTAAAAATGAAGCAATTGAATAAAATAATAAATATCATTACAGAAACAAGCATAGTAATAATATCGAAAGAGTATCTAACACCTATTTCTGACTAAGAAATTATTGAAACCCACGCTCCCAATTGTTGTATTAAAAAACATCCACATGCTCATTTTGGGAAGAAATTTTAGATCATATATGATTTTTTTCACACTGATCTTTACCAAACAAATCGTTACAAAACCATATAACATAAAGGAATTAGTGTCAGTGATAATTCAAGTTTCCACTGACCCTAAACTCTACCAATATATTTCGAACAGAGCCAACAAGTTTTCAATGCAATTAGTAGTACATTAGAATGATTTTTTTTTTTTTGATATTCATGAGTGTCCAAACCAGCTTACATGAATTTTGAACATTCTTACAAGACAACATTCTAACCCTACTACATTTAGATGTCAATATAACTCATATAATATTAAATTCTAAATAGGTGGCCACCTTCATTCCCTTAAAACCCTTTACTACGTCAACCCGATGATTTTAAAGAACAACATTTAATTTTAGGATAAAACTTGGCTCATCACTAGTAAGGAACAATCTTACCCTTACCACCATTAAATATTTGACAACTAAGTGAGAAAAATGCAAAAACAAAAATTTATTTTAAAACATAATAATAAGTTATCAAATATTCAATGGTAGTAAAGACAAGATTGTTCCTTACCAGTAAAGAGTCAGGTTTTATCCTTACTTTTATTGGGAAAAAAAAAACAGGGATAATAATTTCCCACATAGATCTAAACCAACGAAGAGCCCTCACTTATCAAAAGGAAATATTAGAACTGCATTCTCCCAGCGCGTCCTGAAGAGTCTCACATCACACCCCGTCAAGGTTCTCCAAACATAATCGTAACTAAACAAAAACCAACCTAAGAAATATTTCTCACCAATTAAAATTACCAACACGATTCAATACCGACCCAGAAAAATCCAAGAACAGAGCAATATTCGAACTTCACTTTTTTACTTCAAGTTCGAATGATTGCATATGACTACATCTATAAACCTCGATAGTTCGACATCACGTATATCACTAACTGGAAACAACCTCTAAAGTTAGTATTCTGGGTGTAGTGTGTAAAGCATGGAAATGAAACCACCGAATTGTTACTTACCTTCTCGGAGACGCATTCGAGGAAGTTGTAAAAGCACCGACTCCTTTGTAAGTCAAGAAATTTGAATCCATGGAGCCCTGAGGTTTGGAGAGGACAATTTAGAATGCCCCCAACAAGGAAGCAGCATGATTATCTGCGAGTGAGTACTTAGAAAATTCTGGATCCTATGGTGCCGGATTTCCTTCATTGAAAATCTGATATTTCATAGTGGGCAGTTCCAACTTATGAAGTGAAACCAAGGAAACACAACCCCGTTTTCAATCTCTCCATCTATGTTTCTCTCTCTCAGATACCGTACGTTCTTTTCCAGAGCGATGATGATCTCTGGGGGAAGAATCTCTATGTCTGTGCTTGTGATGGTTTGAGTGTTTTCTCCGGCTCCTCTTTTCTTGAGATGATCCTTTCTTTCTATCACGTGACCTAGAGTACTCTTTATTACGATAATCACTTGATGAACTATCATCGGAGTTGCTACTTTTATACCTGCGCCTCCTTAAACGTTTTTTTCTCTTCTCATCTTCTGATGAAGAGCTGTCGCTCCAATCTCGATGAACATTCGCTCGCCTGTTGTTAGCCTTTCTGTCCTCCTTAGACATATTTTCTTCATTAACTTTACCCGATTTTCCCTTGGAAGAACTTATCTCCATAATTTTACCACCATTTCCAGCTAAGTTATGATTGACTTCGTCGTCTTCATTTCTGCCATTTAGAACAACTTCCATGTTGCCTGTCATTCTGTGGTCCAACGGAATTCCAGTGCATGAAGGGGTGGGAAAACGCTTGTCTTCAACTGGAAGGATATCATTACTTTGTTCACCAACAAGTGCAGCTTCTGTTTGAGGAACTGCAATTTGGCCTTTCTTTGATGGAGGCAGATCTGGAGGCACTTCCAGGCCCAGTTCTTTACCCAAAGATTCCAGAAAGTCACCCGCAATCAAACGGTTTAATGTTGTATTAGCCACTTCAACTTTCTTTTTAGGATCCTCGGTTTGTTTCAGTGTTGATGTACTCTCTTCATCATCAGACTCATCAGAGAAAATAGCCTATAGAACAATATATAGCACCATATTACAAAAAAGTCAATATCCATGTCAAATCAACAGTGAAAGTATGCAAAACGAATTTAAAATTAGAGCAATCCATAGTTGAAACAGACACGTGGACAAATAATGATAAGAGTTCAGGCACACAAGTAGATCCAGTTCACAAAGTATGAACAAGAACACAAGTTATAGAATTAAAAAGGAAAAAAGGCCTTTGTTTCTTGATCAAAAGAGTCCAAATAAAACCTGAGAGACAGTATAAGATTTGCTGAAAACAACTGAAGCATGAAAGACAGTATAGCTGAAAGTCGGAGAGAGAGTTCCAGACATCCTCGTAAATTAGGAAGATGTCATTTTCCAAGGGATAAGAGGTAAAAGCATTTTTTCTGTTTGTTAATATTTAATATGCAAAGAAAACTATTAACACTCCCCGGGACAAAGAATGCTAAGCAGTCTGATGCTCATAACTTCGGGGCAGGTGTATAAAAATGAAGGCTGATATATAGAAGGAAAAAAGGTTGAATGTCGTATGAAAATCAGAAAGATCTTATATATGATATCAAGAGGAGAGAAAAAAACTGGTGTGACGGAGAGAGGATGGAAAGAGTATGAATACGGGAGGAAAGGGCACATTTCATTCTGTTCTTATTTATTTTTTATTTGGAGAAGTGATGGCATATGTCACCATAATGAAAAAAAAATTCCGTGCAATTTCCTTGCATCTGATTTATGTTCCCCTTTCGACAAAAAAATGTACACTAAAAATAATTACAATAGGGGGGGAACTAGACGCCACCTTAACATTTTCCTTGCAATTGATTATAGAATTGTGCTTTCTGTGTGCATTGCATCTAGTAGTGTCGATAGCCAAAATATAAAATAAAATAAAATGAAGATCGCCTTTCCATAAAAATAGTAGATTCATGGAAGGAAAATTCTATACAATAGAACAAAATGAAGTACCTTATAGAGATCAACGGGCCGATCAACACATTCAACTTCTATTTCTTTCTCATTTTCGTTTTCAGATGCATCTTGGTCTTTTTCTTCAGCACTCCATTGACGCAATAAAGAATGGTCCTTGGTTGAGGTTAAAGCTTCTTCTATCTTTGTCGATTTGACAGAATTTGATGTGAAAATAAGTGTATCCAACTTGCTCCTCATCCTAGGAGCTGGTGGTGGCTGCAAAAGATTAATTCAATATTTTTATTAATATAACAATGAGATATGTACAATTCACACCATACAGTGCCCATGATGATACAAATAAATATCCTTTTCATTGAATTTAAGCGTCAGTTACCAAAATAAAAAACGTCTAAATAGGGAATTAAAAAGATCAAGAAAAAGCAATTCATGACCCAATGAATGAATTTTATAGTTGGAACAAAAGACAGTATTAAAGTCATAATCTGATTTCTTTACTGGAGAGAATCATCTTGCCCCATCCACCAAAAAATAAGAGAATTTATTTTGAAATAAAGATGCCCCAAACCTTGTTCGTAGTGGTCTAAAGCTGCTGTTAATATTTTGTAAAAAAATAACGAGAAGAACTTTTTCGGCTCCCAGTCATGCACATTTAGAAACAAAATAAGGAAAAGCCAATACAGCACCTTTCCCATGTAGGGATCAATGAGATCAAATCGCTTGCATAGAATAGGAGCAGGACGCCACTGATATTCTTCCCGTTTTGGGATCATTTTCTCCATAATTAAACCTTCTACTTTCGTATCTTTCACTTCCTGTTTAAGTGTTTCAGTTAACAATGAAAATCTTGGGTCATAAATGCAAAAGAAAGCACAACAGCACCTTGTACATACCTCTACGCCACCAGAAGTAAACTGCATTGCTCCAGTGGATAAAAAATCCACAAAGTGCTCGGCAGAGAGTTTAGCTTCTTTCAAACCTTTCCCTTTCTCAATTGCCTCTGCAGCAGCCTCAAAGTCCAAGCGTTCACGTGCACGAGCTGCTTCTGACATATTAATAGCTCCGACATAAGCTGCAGTGCGAAGACCTCCTTGATACTTTTCCTTCAAAAAATACTCAAATCTTTCTTGCTTTGCTGGATCATCCTTGAATGGTTTGACAATTTCCGGCATCCCACCCTAGAATCCATGGTATTCAAGAAGAAAAATTAGCTCGAGAAGGTGTAAACTAAAACTAAAAAGGTCAGAAACGAAACAAAGTTGTGTTGGAACGGGCAGTTATCCTAATTATGATTCAATATTCACAGTTCTTTAATTATAATCTTCTTTTTCAAAATTCATTATATTCTGGTATTTTCGTTAGATTCACATGCAGGGGGGAAAAAAGAATTATAACACATCTCATACTAATTTAAGTTTCGAACTGGTGTGTGCGCATCAAAGTGAAGAAATGTGTTGGAATGGAAAGTTATCCTAATTTAACTATCCAAATTCAAGTTCCACAGTAAGCGAATTAAGACATTTTTTTGCAAAGAAGCATGTTTTTTCTTAACTACTTTTTGTGAACTGAATAGTATTCTTCATAATACCACAGAAAACCTCACTTCGATTTGCATTTTTAGCAGCCAATTAGAAGTTAGACATAAATATGACTGTTAGTACATTTCTTACGTAGCAAACTCAGCTTTCCAGTCCTCTTTTTTTTTAGGTGGGGGAGAGAGAAAGGGAGAGCAATTAAGTGCTAGCTACTCACAGATGATGTAGGTTTAGTAAATGTATCTGAAAGATTGAATTGGACATGCACGCCATCAGAAGCAGTGGGTGGATTTAACTCTTTAGAGCTTCTTGCCAGAGGCCTTTCACCTAAGATTTTTCCACGACTTTCGGCCGTCATCTTCTCCATGCTTGGAGACAATTTATCATTATGTTGATGCTTAGGTTGCTCCACCCGCTTCAGTTGCTCCTCCCATAGTTTCCTTGAATAATACTCGTGGCCAGTTCCTCCAGTAAGAAAACTAAATAATGGATTTGACTTATTTTTTTCTCTAGAGAGATCCTCAAATAGTTTTCCACAGCGAGCAACTAAAGATGCCACCCCTTCAATTAGAAGTTTCAGATTATTATCATCGGGAGGAGGAACCTCGACAGGAGGGGTATCAGCAAGCTTGTAGCCCATGTTAAGAGGCCCCGCAAATTTGTGGTGGGGTACAAATTCTTTAGGTATTACTGGAGGATCAAACCTGAAAAACAAATAGGCAAATAAAGGTCAAAAGAACTCAAATCTAATGCCCAAAATGTTTTCATGCTTCAAAAGATGGTGTAGACTACTTAAATTGCTACATCCTCAGATTTCCACAGTGACTAATATCAATTAAATTCCCACAAATTAGAAGAAAGATTGATTTTACATAAAACAAGATCTTACTAGCACAAGGAAAAAAATCAAGTATTTTTTTGCACCTCTCCAACTGGTAGTCAGAGTTTGATGCAACTCTAAATCCAGGCAAGACACCCTCTACTTTTCCAATCAACTTTTGTTTACCATCTGTAATCAATTTAGAAGACGACTCAGACTCATCATCTTCTTGAACGTATGTTTCCTCAAACTCATAACCTGCCAACAAAAATCCAGTGGAAAGTTAACAGAACTATTGCAATAGTTAAAAATGTATGACAAGATCATAATGATGAACTGACGTATTTCCAACTGAAACATCAAAAGTAAACATCCTTACCAACATGAACTCAGTTGCACTTGTGATTTGAATATGTTGGAGATACATATTCAAATCAACTTGGGAAACATGGAAGATTGAAAGTGGGAACTAATGGTAAAGTGAACATGCGGGCAGTGAAATTAATAAATTAAGAAGGATGCTACCCATGATCATATCTCAGTAATTTCCGGACTCTAAATCAAGTGGTATACCTATATAGTCTTATTTAATATATGATCTATTGCAATACCAACAGACAGGCTTAGAAGTAAAACATTAATTAGAGGTGAAAAAGAACAAAATAACAAAACTAACCACTGTTTAAATTGGTATGATACAAGAAAATAATTGCAAGGATTCCAAAGAGCAGATTAAAGCACTAAATAACAAGCTCATCCAAATAAGAAAGTAATCTTCCATCCATCTTCAACCTTATTAGAGCACCAACTCTTAAATTTAACATGTTATGAAACCCAAAACTCATTGAACTCCACAGTCATAATTATACATGTATAAGCACCAGTATCATCACAATGAGCATATACAACAAAACTGTTCACACATACTGACCAGTATAAACATCCTCATCTTCAACATCAAGTTCTTCAAGCGCACCAATGCCAAAGCCAGAAGCAACCCTCTCAGCTGATTCATAAAACCTAATGATTTAGAACCATTGACAATTTGTGCGCTAAAACCAAAAAAAAGAGTTCTGATAAATGTAACCAGAGACTGAAGAAGACATACAACAAAACTGATTAGCAATTAGAACAGTTGAAGTCAACTGATGAAGTACAGATCTTACTCCTAAAGCCAAAAAGATTATTTTTCGTGGAGAACACTTTTCTGTAACCTTCCTGATTCCCAGCTGTACGTGCTCTTTTCTTTTCTAAATTAAAAAAAAAAAGAATAATCATAATAAATAATATAAGGAACGTCAAAATAGAAATAATTGTCCATAACTTAGTTAATATGAGTTACAGAAGAAACTAAATACCCCTAAACTCTGGTGCATGCTTGTAAGGATCAAAACCTAACCCATGCAAATCCTGTTTTGGGTTAATCACATAAACCTGTTCATAAGAAAAGAAACAGTCAAAACTCTTATCCTCGTAAAACTAGCCGCTCGAAACCAATGTTAAATAAATGATAAGAAAATTGCAGAGAACAAACTCATTATCACACAGTCATGTTTGATGACCTTTTGAATTAATCTAACTAGTTAGAGTGGCTGTAGTTGAAAGTTTATTTTGTTATCTTCTTTATGGATTTCCCTGTTGAAGAATCCTAAAAAATCTCCATTATTTTAATTCGTTCAGATTTGGTTTCTTTTTCATCTTTAGAAAAGAATACCACACACTTTTCCATCAGAAAAGAAACTTAAACCACTGAATAATAACTAGAAATACGAGCCCAAATAATTTTCTTACTGGTGTGTTTTGAGAAGACGGAATATCACCATTGGCAGGTTGAGGGAAGACAGTATCATCATCCTCCTCAAATAGTTCAGAATTGGAGATTTCTGATTTCTCATCACCTGCTGAAAATGCTAGAAATGCTTTTCGAGCATCTCTTCGAGCATCTGTAGTGAACAAGTTATGGTAGTTATAGCTTATAGGTAACTAAAAGTGGCGACAAAAGAACAATCAGGAGACAAGAAGAAGACACCAAATTGACGAAATAAAACACCAGCTCAAAAAATCCAAGTGAAATTACACAATATTTTCCAAGGCAATCACCACCATAGCTTCATCTCATACCTCATACGTCAAGTTGGTGCATGAAGAAAAAACTAACCAAGCATATGCAAAGTATCGATGTTGTTAAGCATTTTCAGAAGTACAACCAGCTGTATGCTAACCAAGCATACAGCCCTACGCAAGATACCTAAAAGGTAAAGCTTTTTCATCTGGTTGTTTGTTTTGAGTGGATTGGATACTGCAAAAAGGGTGCACAGAAGATTTCCCTCCCTGGCCTAGAGTCCAAATTGGTGTCTTTTATGCCACAGTATCGAGACTCCTAGCTCACCTTTTTTTATAGTGTCCCTTTCGGTATTAAAATTAAACTATGGAATAATGAGATGGGCATGGATTGGATTTTTCATGTGAGTATTTAATGGAAAGAAGCATATCTTGAAGCAGATGGACAATGCTGGTAGAGCTGTTCAGCGATAGCCATGGTCAGAAAGAAATGAACGGATTTTTAAGGAGAAAAGCTGTGATCAGGAGTCCGTCCTCAAAATTCCCAGCTTCATATTGTGTTCTTTACAAATCTTCTGGCAATCATAACCTCTCCGTAAGTAGATTACGTTGAATTGAATGCTCGTGAGCTCTTTGTCGGGTTTTTTCTTTTTTGTATTATTTTCATTTTTTCAATGAAAAATTCGGGTTTCTTCTAGAAACGGAGAAAAAAAAAGTGACAAGGGAGGAAGAGCCAGAGTACACGTAGTAATTCAACAACATTATAAAAAAAAGTATAAAAAAATACCATGGAAAATTGGCATAATTATTTTTACAGAAAATCTAGCTAAGAGACCATACATTAAAAAAAGAGAGAAAAGGGCACCCTCCCTAGAGGCCGGGTAGAGTAAACCCCATCATAAATAGCTAATACAAAAACACCTTCCAATCAAAATCAAACAAAAAAACAGTGTGTGATTTCTGTAAAATGTCTAATGTCACAAAAAGCTATCAAAACAACTTTCCTTGCCGTCAAGGCTCTTTGATTTCTTTTACTCTTTTAGTGTGAATATAAAGCATACAACTTCTTGGTGAGCTTCGATCCATAAGAAGGTTTTTTGTAACATGGTTTCTTTTTTATTCTACAGAGCTAGAATTCCTTGATCGTATAGTCCCCTGGGGGAGGGTTTACGCGACCCTCTGCCACTAGGCTGTTCTACTGCCTTTGGGCTCCTCTTCATTTTGAATACAATCTTTTCGTTTCTTATTTAAAAAAAAAAAAAAGGCTCTTTGATTTCTTTCTAAAATTGTCTATTATATTAGAAGCAAGCCAGATATAATCTACCTTCAAAGTCAAGAGCTAGTCCAAGGATAATATGTTACTTTCATAGAAAAAAAAATCCAGAAACACAAAAAATAATGTGTACATGCAATAAAATCCTCTGATACAATAAGGCAACATATACCGTAGAGGGAATTAGCTCGTGAATCCTTTATTGCACGTCCATGGCGCCATCCCATCTTCAATAGTAACTTCACACCTAATCAATAAACTGGATGCTTTAATAAAAATGAACTTGATTTACAACAAATTTTGAGGTCTCCCACACCAACCTATGGATTCTGCAGCTGGAACAACTAATTCATCAGGAACAGGCCCAGGAATAGCAGACGGCCTGCAAAACATAAAAAATACTTAACAAAACAAAATAAATTCATGATGCTTAAAGAAAGAAAAATAATGAGCTGAAACAAACTTTAGAGATAATCATAAAAGTAAAACTTAGGCGAATCCTGTCAACATGCAATCTTAATTCACTACACAGTAATAAAATAAATCATTCTACTACCAGTTCTGTCATCTTTTTGACAAATGCAAGCACCTGTCATGTGAGACAAATGTCCCTCTCTCTCACACAGCTTCTCGTACAAAAAGAAGCTAAAAAGGGAACAATTTCCCCACAGATTGAGAATTTTTACTCATCGTGTAAAATTTTGGACTTTGTTCTAAAGAAGGGGCAAGGAATTGAAGAGAGAGTTTATGTTTATCAGTTTATGTAAGATCATAACACGTGCTAGAAACATTTCAGTGAAAGAATGGACATTTTAACAGGAGGGACAAATTGCAAATAATTCAAAGAATAAGCTCTAGTTGATAGATAAAAACAAAAAAGTCTAATAGAAAAACAGACAAGATACAAATTGAATTTTAGCTTTCTGGAAAAATGTATATAAATTTCCAAGCCAAACTTTCAACATCTAACTCCAAGATGGATACTTATGTACGTTGAATACAACTGAGAGTGATTATGAAATTCTTTGAAACAACTAGTAACTGCCTCCAACATATCTTATGGTATAAATACAAAAGTACATGCTTCTCCATATTCTTTTTGTGATCAAGGCTCAGGTGTTAGCAAAACAAGGGAAGGGCGTTTTAGATTCCAAGATAATTCAAACAAGAAACTCGAGCATAGAACAAACAAACACATGTAGCAGCAATTAATTGACGGAAAATTCTGCAATTGGGAGGTTGAAATTAGTAAACTTAGTATTTTAACCTTTAAGCAGACAACAAATTTGATAATAATAGACATCCTTAGAAGAATGATAACAGAGTTTCCACAGACAAAATATTTAGAACAAACTTATCAAACATCTGGTAATTACAAGGTATCAATCTTCACAAATAAAGAGTGATAAGGCTTTTCCTTTTTCTCTATCTTTTTCTCTTTTTCTCTTTTTTTTTTAAGAAGAAACAGATAATTTTTATTGATTAAAAAATGTGTGTACAAAAGGAGGGAGATGAGATATCCCGAAAAGCCAAGGGATTACAAAAAGGCTTCCCAATTGGCATGAATTTGCAAAAGATCATAATTCAAAACTACAAAATGCTCAAGAGAGAAGGAACCAAGAAGAAGAATGAAGCTTCAATGTAATGCCAGTAACTTTGTCATCATGAAATCACTCCATCAGCAAAACTCAGCCTTCCACCCCGAACCATAACCCACCACCCAATCATAAATAAATAAGTAAAACAAAAGTGGAAACCATGGAACTAGTCTCGAAATACAAATAGAGATTTTCAGTTTCTTAGTGCAAGGGAATTAACAATGTAAGCTAATGGTTAACCTTTGCTGTTGCTCCTTTTCAGCTTGTTTACGAGCATGCTCTTCTGCTGTGAATCCAAATGTATCGAACTGGAAAGATGTCCCCAAGGCTCGACCTTCAAATTCCTAAAATAGGGGGGTTAACAACTATGTTCTAATTATTATGGTCAATAACTTATGAATTATGGAAACACACAAACATGTACTGGAAGGAAAAATTAAGAATTCTTGAGATGTGGCCAAAAGGTGAACAGTGAATATTTGATTTAGCAAAACATCATATACTTCAAAAGTCAAAAAGCAACATGAAGGGGTCAGTGACAAATTTTCTTCTAAAAATACAAAAGCAACTTTCAAAGTTGAATGTCTGAAGCACCCATCTTAGTTATCTTTTGTTTGATGCAAATCAGATTCAGAATGACAGGTTAATAGTTGTTTCCTTAAAAAGTGCAAGCTTGAATGCACTGACATGTACAGTTGATTCAAATTTCAAGGGTAACCAGTTCTTCTAGGCCTATATTTGAGCCCACGTGTAAGAAAACTCAACACAAGGGGAAGGGAAGTGACCCCATTAATCTCATTCCCCCGGTACATTTAAACTTGTTTCTAGCCAATGGTTAAAGATAACATACGGCTTTTTCATCTTCGTCCAAGAAGTTTAATATGTTTTGCTGCTTGACTTCAGCTCGATTCTTTCGGGACGATGTGAATGACTGTGGAGTCCAACCTGCACACATTTGAAAATTGATTAACAAAAACCTATGTAATTAGATCACATTAAAAACGATGATATTTGTTTGCACACCTTCTTTTGAGCCCACTGTATTATAATGACCAGCAGAAAATCCACCAGTGAATGCTCCATGAAATCTTCTACGCCCTTCCTCGTCTCTAACCTATTGATAATTATAAACAAGATCAATGAAATTATAAAAGGATATGAGAGTGTTGAACACCATCGCTTTCCTTCAATTTGAAATTCAAACGTTTCCATGGTCTAGCTATGAGAGCTGGATCCTTAAGAGGTTGAGGTTAGAGCCTCTATATGCCCGTTAACATGCTATTAAGGAACTTGATTCCCGGATAAATTCGTGAACAAAAACCAGCCAAGTTCGTTTTAACAATCACTACGCAGCTCTCACATTTCCTTCTCAACTAGTGTAAGTTATATTACTAAAAACGAGATAGCATTCAAGTCTCAAAATTAACAATTCAGAAAACCTCCTAGTTCCTAAATAACTGTTCAGGCTTTTTATTAGGAAGCAATTCGATCTTTGCCACGGAATGATCTACGAAAACGTAAGGCCGAATCCTAAGCAAACAAAGGGGGAAGAGATTGCCAAACGGCTGTCCAATCCTTTTGTATAAGAAGTACAGAAATGTATCTATACTATTTAGTCCCCAATAACTCAATATACAAGATAAAACCCAATTGTCGTTACCAATTTCTTCAATTCCACATGAAGCAAGAAAGTTAACCTAGTTATATGACATAGAACAGCTCCAGAACTTCTCACTCTAATCTCCCCCGAGGAAATCTACTGAACTTCCCCATAAGAAGTAAAGCATGAAGTGTATGGAGTTCAGAATACCTCTTGTTTCCAGGGAGCGAGGCTTCGCATGGTACCAGAAGCGTCTGCCACGGATTTCTTCTTACGGCTGTTGATTTCTTCCTCCCGCTCAATTGGGGTTCCATAGAAAACAAAGTCTTCTTCGTCCGATTCCATTGGTTCAAAATTTTCAAGATAAAAACCGGAGGGAGGCTAAGAGGATATGGAGTATTGAAAACAGATCGATTTTTAAAGTTATCGTGGAGCGGAACAACGAAACCTCTTCCCGCGAATGCCGAAGAAGATGATCGGGGCTGGGCTAGGGCGCGCGCGCCGGCGGGATGATAAACTAACTGACTCGTGATGTAGCAGCCTCGAAGTTCAATTATGATTGGATGTTTCGAGTGAGCGGTGACGGTAGGAAGCGTGCAACAATTTCTGATTACCTCTGCGATGTCTCCTTCTTTTCTTCTGTTTTTTTTTTTTTTTTAATTCAAATTTTTTCGAGGTAACTTTTTTTTAATTAATTGATTTGTAGGGATTTCGAGTATTTAATTATAATACGTTGATGGTTATTTTAACAATTAATTAATTAGATTTTATGAAATATAATATAAAATTTACCGCTGAACTCATTTGCATCAAATTTCACTTTGAAGTTTACTCAATTGGACACTAAAATTAAATAAGTGTTGTTAGGTTTTAATTTCTTAATTTGGGCTAGTTCCCACTAATTTTAGCTATAAACAATATAAAAAAGTTGTTTATAAAACCTCCCTACGCAACATTAACCATTAAATAATTATGGATGCGCTCACATATCTCAACAAAAAGTCATTTCTAATATATATATATATATTAGTATAACAAAGGTAAGTGTGTGAGAATTTCAACCTCCTTGAATAAATGTCTTTTATTGAGCTATAAACATGTTGGTCAGTTATAACGTTTAGTTACTGGTCTGATTATATCTCTCTTTTTTTCTTTTACAACATGTGGGATGGAGGATCGAACTCGCAGCCTCTTGATTGGAAATATATACTAATTACTGTTAAGTTATATTTATCTTAACGGTTTGATTATACCTCATAAACATCCATAAATATTGTCTTATTCAAATAATCAATCATACTATTGTATTATTGTTACTCATTTATAAAATTTAGTTAGACATGACTAACTAGAAAAACAATAACTTACTGTTGAAAATATGTGCAAACTTCGTTATAACTTAGTGATAAGATGCTTATCTATTTACTAAAAACGAGTATAGTTTAGTGATAATTCGCATACATCTCAAATTCAAGTTAAGATATTGGGTCTACCTCACTTGTTATAATAACAGGAAAGAAAAAAGATGCTTATCGATTCAATCATCCACCCCTTAACTAAAAATTAAAGTATCACATCTTCAACATGGAAAATAAACTAAATTAATAATTAAATATAAAAACTAATTAAAAAATGGAAAAGGAGGGAAACCACGGCCCATTAAGCGAAGGCCCGGCCCAAGTGGTGGGATTCTCCAAATTGACGAAAGGACCAATTCTCGATTGCCACGACGCTGGGCGATCTCTTTCAGTGGCAAATATGTCAAACATTAAGAACAAGTAAAAGACGACCCATCCTAAAAACAACTGGCTTTCGGAAAAAGAATAAATAAAGAAAAAAAAACACGTAAATTCATAATTACAAAAAAAGCATCCAAAGCTCCCACTTGCTCACGCGCCACCGAGCCGCGTGACCACTATACTCTCCCCACAACCAATCAGCGCTAAAAAGGGCAGAGCCCACGGGTCCCACGTGATCCAACTTCTTCATTCGGTTGCACTTACTCCACGCGCGTCCTTGGCGAGTGGCCCACACTCCGCTGCCTCCTTTGCCCTAATCTCCTGCGAGCGAGATCTTACTCTCTTATCCTGAAGAACCACAATAACCTCTGATAAAAATGCATATATCAACAATGCCCCTCCACCACTCCACCACCTCCATCGCCTCCTTCGATTCCGATCTACAATCGGTTGGATCGCCGTCGTCATTTTCCGATTCAGTATATTTATTTTGTCCGTTGGCTTCTGGGACGCCGTGAGTTCCGATCTCCTTCCCCCTCGTGTGCATCGTTGTTTATTTATTTTATTTATTTGTTTTTTCCAGATTTTGTTTCTGTTCCTGATTTGCGCCGCTTTTTGTACTGTTGTGCTTGCCGTTGGGGTTCTTTTTCATCTTGTTTTCTTTTTGATTGTGTCTATTGCAGTCTCGAAGGTTCGGTATGGAGCCGATGGATATAGTTGGAAAGTCTAAAGAGGACGCCTCGCTTCCAAAGGGTACTTGTAATTTTGCGCGGTAGTTTTTGGTTTTTGGCGTGATTTTTTTGGGGGTATTTTCCTCCATGGTTGATTCATGGGCTAATTTGGTGTCACTTTTATTTTAAAACAATAATCTGAAATTTGGGAAGAAGTGTCAAATCTGGGGTTGAAGTCGATGTTTGAAAATCTATATTTCGCGACCTGAACGATTAATGGTACCGTTAACATCCTATTCACCAAAGAAGATGAAACTTGGTGCTCATTTATGTTTCCTGGGTAATTTTGTTTGCTCGATACGGCTGCAGAGAGGGACAATTTGTGGTGAAAAATTGGAACTAGTTAATAATTAATAGATAAGAGTTGATGGAAGGATCCCCTCTGCATGATTCTTTATGGTTTTCCTTTCAGTATTTTTTGCGGGGGAAAGCGAGTGACTAGTATGCCTAAAGGCCTGAGTCTCAGTTCGTCGGTCACAAACGTGTTCACGCTCTGTAATCATAGATTGCTCCTATGATGTCATTTATGTTTTTGCATCCCGCTTCTGTTTCACTAATTACTAGTCATTGAGTTTTGTTTTTCGTTATGTAATTTCATCTTACTTTGAGGCTCTTCCCTCTTCTCCCTTATCTTTTACATCCGTATGTTTTAGGGAGTCAGTTTTGTTGTTCTTGTTGAGCTTTTAGGCCTGACGTCTCTCATACGAAAGAGTAAAATTTCTGGACATTTATGTTCCCCAGATGTTAGAGTTCCTCCACTCGTGGTATTTTTCTTTCAGTTTTTTAGCTAAAATGAACGGGTTCAAACTTTTATATGATATATTTTGGTGATAATGATATGGGACTTACTTCCTTGTACAAATGAAGTAATTGAAGACCATTTAATAACTTGGATAAGACGACGAGTGCTTGGGTTCTGTAAATTCTGATTTCAGATTATCCAGGTGGTTTTGTTTAGTTGCTAAAATTCTGCTTTGTAATCATCCTTTTTCAGCGACCATGACCAAAATTATTAAAGAGATGTTGCCCCCTGATGTACGTGTTGCAAGAGATGCGCAAGATCTTCTGATTGAGTGTTGTGTAGGTGAGAATATCTTGTTTTGCCATTTTATTTGTATATTTTAATATTTGATGTGTCAGTACTTGGTGTTGGTTTCTTGTACTGCTATTAATAGCTGTTTGTGGTTCTATTGTTTTTCCAACAATATATGACCTGTATTTCTCTTTGGACACTGCATTTGCTGTACTATTTTAGGATTTAGTAATTTTTATTTTAGTACTTTTTACTATTGTGCACCTCACCCTCCTCCCCCCGTGGCTATGACTAATTTTGATTTCTTACTAAAGAATGCACTTCTTTTATTGTGGTACTCTTGCAGAGTTTATAAACCTTGTATCATCCGAGTCTAATGAAGTTTGTAGCAAAGAAGAAAAAAGAACAATTGCACCTGAGCACGTGCTCAAGGCTCTCGAGGTCTATGGACTATCCAAGTTTCTCTTATATTCTTAATAATATATATTTATAGGTGTTAATTTCTGTTATTGTTCGGGATAATGCATGCTACCATTGTCTTTTTTACCATCTAGCTCCATAAAATTCAAATTTTACATTCTTAGGGGTTGTTTTCATTATTACTTGTTCAGCTGTACTACAAAAGTACCAAATCATAAGCTATAAATAAATGTTCTTCAGTGGAATAAGAATTTCAATGCCTTAACTATACAGATTAAGGAATCATTTTAGTGCTCTATTTTGATTTTTAGTACTGCTTATATTGTTCTATCTAAATCTCTGCAAATGTTTTGGGCACAGAATTTATTTTGAATCTACTGTGTTCTTATATAGTTGACCCAAGCTTGGGGTGCATTAAGCAGTTCTGACAGAACATCTTACTTAGTTTCCTCCAATTTCACAGAAAAGGAGATATAAATCACATTCACAAAATATGTTAACAGTGTGACGTGTAGTCTGATATATTAGAATGCTAGTAGCCTAGTAGTGAAGTCTTTCATTTTTTTACCTAGAGTAGCATATTTGGATTGTATTCATAACATTTTCATTCTTCTGTTTGAAGAAGGGTGATTGGCAGTTTCTACAAGGCTACTTTTGTATTATGTCTGCTCTTGGACTTACAGGTATGATTATATCTGATCAGGTGCTTGGTTTTAGTGAGTACATCGAGGAAGTTTATGCTGCATATGAACAGCACAGGCTCGAAACTATGGTAATGCTTCAGTATATCTGCTAATAGTATGTGTTCAATGAGTTCAATGGATTAAATGAAGCGATTGGTCATATATCTAATGAAAAGTTTGTTTCTTGTTAATAAAAAGATTGAAGTGACTGGTTGTATAGAAATTCTGTGAGGTCCAGATAATTAGTAGCTTGTTTTGTTCCTTAAAGAGAAGCCTTTTCTATCATCCTCATAACTAACATTTTATCATTGCAAACTCAAGTTCTGGCTTAAATATGAGCATCTCAAGGCAACGAGAAGCACTAACATTTTTATTTTCCTCTCTGTTGAGAAATCTCTCCAGCAAGACTCCTTGAAAGGTGGAAAGTGGAGCAATGGAGCTGAGATGACCGAGGAAGAAGCTTTGGCTGAGCAGCAAAGAATGTTTGCAGAGGCTCGTGCAAGAATGAATGGCAACAACACTGCTCCAAAGCAACCGGAGCCCGAGCAAAGTTTAGAGAGCTAATTTTAGGATCTTTATTTTCTTCAACCATAGGCAAGATTCCTTGACCCCCTACCGTTCGTGCTTCAAATATGCCTTGTGCATATGTACAAAAAAGAAATGATTAACCTAGCAACTGGGCTCTGTGAAGATGCATTGTAATATATATCCATATCTGCGGATCCATGTCTAGTTAATACAATTAGTGACTCTGTTTAAATCTCTCTCTCTCTCTCTCTCTTTCTCTCTCTCTCTCTCTCTTCAATATACTATCAGCATCTTGGCCTTTCCGATTTAAACGATAGACTTTTGCTTGTCTTTAGATGAATCAGACGACGGGTCTCGAGAGAGTGATTGTAAGAAATAATGTAGGCTCTGTGCTCAACATAGGTTCATGAGGTTCTCAGTGACCACGAACAAGCTCTGTGCTTCCGTCTCACACATGCATTTGGATTTGATTTTCGTTAGATTGTGTATTATTGTGAACAGTTTTGGATTGTGCTTAGGGGGGTTGCTCTTGTAGCCATCGTTTCACTAATTGTCGGATTCAGGTCAACCAAATACCAATCTCACAAGAAAGCAGCTATGGGATTCCTTTCTCTCTCTTGTTTCTTTTTTTAATTTCAAGTGTGTCTCTCTCTCTTGTGTCTCCCCATATCAGCTGGTGGGTCAGTCTATGTTTCTTTTGTCAGGATTCTCTTGCAGCACATCAATGAACCTTGAAACTAAGAATTAAATGATGGGAGCCCCCACACAGGAAATAAAAGGTGAGAAAAACCACATTCTCTCTATTATAACACTCTCATTCTCTCTCCTACCAACCAACCTTCTAAAGAATCTACCTTCCTTCTTTCCTTCCCCTGGTTTCTCAGCTGCAGACACTAATGGCTCTGGAATCCTCCTCCAGAAGGCACTTCCATTGGACAAGGAAGGTTAGCAATGAAGATGAAGACGATTCCACCTTCAAATCCTCAGAAAATTCTGCAGAAGAAAAGGAGGAAAACAACACCACCAAACCCATTTCTCAGGAGCCACAGGAGCAGCAGCAGCAGCAGGTACGAGCACAATTGACAAGGAGGAAACTGCAGCAGCTCGCCGTATCCCGGTTTCGCTCGGTTCTCACCGCTCTCGGCCGCAACCGGAGCCCGCAGCTCGGCCTTCGCTCTCGAGTGGTCGGAACACTGTTTGGTTCTCGCCGTGGGCATGTACATTTTGCATTCCAGAGAGATCCCAATTCACATCCAGCTTTCTTGATCGAGCTGGCCACACCAATCAGTGGCCTGGTGAAGGAAATGGCGTCTGGACTCGTCAGGATCGCCTTGGAATGTGACAAAGAGAAAGAGGAGAACAAGAAAGCAGGAGGAAGGCTGCTTGAAGAGCCTGTTTGGAGGACTTTTTGCAATGGGAAGAAGTGTGGATTTGCTTCAAGGAGAGAATGTGGGGCAAAGGAGTGGAAGATCTTGAAGGCTGTGGAGCCAATTTCCATGGGGGCTGGCGTCTTACCGGTGAACGAAGACGCCGAGAGCGGCGGTGGCGGGGGCTGTAGCAAGGAAGGAGAAGGAGGATCAGATGGTGAGATCATGTACATGAGAGCAAAGTTTGAGAGAATTGTAGGCTCAAGGGATTCTGAAGCTTTCTATATGATGAACCCAGATAGCAATGGAGCTCCTGAGCTGAGTATGTATTTGTTGAGAGTATAAATTTGAGCAAAGCAACCATGGAAGGATTGGTCTGAGTTCACTACTACTCAAATTCCCTTCATTTCAGCAGCAGCAGCTCAGCTGGAGTCCAACTCCAAGACCAAGTGTCGTTTTTTTTTCCTTCTTCTTTTTGATGTGCTGTACTGTGTCCTATCGCCAGTTTAGGGTTTTCTTTCTTTCTTGGGTGTGGGGGGATACATTACAAGATGATGGAGGGTTGGGGGATGAAGGTGTAAATGTATAGTTTCTGTCTAATTCATCATTAATTACAATTACCTTAGACAAATTTTTGTTACTCATTTCTTCCTGGTTAAATCTCGGAAAAAACATAAAATGATATAAATTTAGTCAAATTTTCAAATTTGGTTTAACAAAATAATAAATTTTTAAGTTTGTATCTAACCTATTTAGGTAAACATAAAATTAAAATTTCAGACATTTATTAGATAAATTAAAAAACTTATAAGATATTTTTTTAAAATTCATAAATCTCAAAGTTTTAGAATAAATCTTTAATTTAATCCCAAATAAAATATATATCTAGTGCCAACAGAGGGCTGTGTTGTCTTGTTCAATCGATGACGTCATAAAATATGTAATGTTGTTTGGGCATGTGATGTGATGATGTACTCAAATTATTAGTTGGGTCACCTTCAAATATCATTGCCTTCTCTGTTTATATTTTAAAAATTGCTTCTTCAACTTCCAATTTTTTTTTTTTTTTTACTTTACCCATTTACCATCCTCTTATGTTTGACATGTGTTTCATTCTTAGTCTAATCATTGAACTTACAAATTAAAGTTATAAAGCAAGAAAATAAATAGTTGAAATACCATTTTGGTACAAAATGTAACTTATGTTTATTTTCATTTTTACTCTTTTAAAATTTTTATTTGAATCAATCTACTTTTAACTTTTATTTATATTGTACTATCAAAACCTCTGTTTTAGTTGCTTACTTTTAAAAGGGATTAATTTGATCATTATTTGTAAAACTTTAATACAAAATTGAAACTGTTTAATACAAATTTATGACTATATTTTAAAATGTAGTGACTAGTGAGTGAAGCAAAAATTATGATTGACGTAAATGAGATAAAATTAAAAATAAATGGATTAACATAGCCACTTTTTAAAAGTACGAGAACCAAAATGAACATTTTTGAAAGTATATATAAGGACTAAAATGAATCAAAGTTAAAATTACCTGAACGGATCAAAATGAAGGAGTAAAAAGTAAAAGACGAGAATAGTATTTATACCAAAAGAAACCACATCATGGTCTTCCTTTTTCTGGAAAAATTAAACTTCATCGATATATTTCTATAAGTTTCAAAGTATATACTATTGTTTTAAACAAACAAAATGACCAAAATGGAAGAAAATCCAACCTAATGTTCCATAAAAGTAAGTGGATACAACTAAACAATGCCTAATATTTTCAAGCTTTTGGCCAAATTAGGATCATCTTCTTTATTAATGGCTATAATCATCACATGATTACAAGGATTTTCTTCTCTCTCTCTCTAGAAAGAAGGCAATGATCATCAAGAGTTGTATGTATTTTACTTTGCCTTTTCTTCTCCTTCCAACAGTATTCTTCTTTCTCTGTCTAGGACTACCCATCACCTTACCATCACCAACTTTATATTTTTTGGTCCAAAAGTGAAGAGGATTCAATCATTACATGGGGCTCATACTTGTCTCCAAAATGATCCCAAGAGAATTTTTAGCAAGAGCCAAATCATGGAAGTCATAAAAAGCAGTATTTGCACATTTAAAAGAGAAAAAAAAAAGTTCAAAATCCACTTCCTGACAGAACAGCTGAGGCTTTTCTTCAATACTTGACTGCTTTTTTTTTTTTTTTTTTTTCTGTTTGGAATTTGGTTCTTTTGAATGACTAAATTCTCCTCTACACTGAAGGAGTATGTAAAAATGACTAGATTACCCCCAAGGAGAAATGGCAATGATTTGCTTTGAGATGGTCAGTTTGGGGATTTGGAAAAGTGTGGAGCTTCTGTTCAGTGTCCTCCACTTTTCCTAGTTTCAAGGCTTTCTCTCACACTTTGCCTTTTGTTACTTTATTCAATGGGGGAGGGGAGGGTTTGGCTCATAGATGGGTCAAAATCAAATTCTAAAGATTATCTCTGAAAATAAAGGAAAACCCATTGTGAGTTTTGATGATTGCTTATCATTCTTCAAAACCCATTTCAAAATGTTAGTGGCTGTTCACATTATCAGCAGCCACTAAAATCCACCAGTTAGTGCAAGTTCTTCAAGTTTTTTCTTTTTATAAACTTGACAACTTGCTTTCTTCAGTCCCCAAATACTCATTGCTATCTCTAAAACATAAAACTTTTGTCTTAAAACAAGGTCAAAGAAGTTAATTCCAATCTCCAGTTATCTAGAAAACTAAACCAAGTTTGACTCATTAGAAAGAACTGCCATCAAGTCTGCCTCAGAGAGTTGAGAACAAGCAGCATTGAAAATGAGAAAATGACACATGCTCTTTTGCCTTCTGCCTGTCTCGGGAAGAGAAATTTAAGAGATGTTTCATCTTTGTAGATAAATATTAACATGACAGAAAATTTTTCTTTTAAAGTCATTTCTGCCATATGGGTTTTGTTTGATACACTATTTAGTTTTATCTGTTTATCATTTTCTTGAGTTTTTCTAGCATTTATTGCATCTAAAAGTTCACATATTACCATACAACAGTTCAATTGTATCTGACAGTTTTTTTTTACAAGTTTGAAACCCTTCTGTTTCCTAGAGTTCTTTCTCCTCTTAAATCCACATACTGCTTATTAGTTGGTGGATGGGATGCAATATTTTATAGGAAAAGATAATAGTTTAAACAATATGCAAGAAAGAGAAAAAGAGGATCAAATTGATGTAGCCATCTCTCATCAACAAGCCTATTGTGCCGATGTTTGCCATATAGAGAAAGACGAAGGGGCTGTCATCGGATTATTCTTGACGAGTCTTATAGGCCCTACACTGAAATAGTTTACGTCACTAGATTATTCTAAGTTAGCCTCGTTTGAGCAATGACCCGAACTCAAAGAAGAAAAAGAATAGACCAAAACGAGGAGTTCATTGGCCATCATAGTGAAGGGGATGCGATCAACCTCTTTCCTGACCCATGGCTTTCCTCCTTTATTAGTGTATAAGGGTATCATTTGTTAGCATTTCTATCATCAATTTTGTAGGATTGGTTTTTTTTATAGGGATAAAGAGATTCATTTTGCAAGTTCGTTATACAAGTAGTTCCTAAAAAGATCAGACTGACGACGTGTATTTTTAAAGCAACTCCAACGATCAAGTTGGTGGTTAAGAGTAGAATTTAATATTGACAGAGGAATGTGTGAAAACGTATCTAACTCATATGGGAAGATAGAAATTTATTTGTCAGTTGTTTAGATGACTTTTGGCAAGTATCTTGAAATCTAACTTGGATGGAGCAACCCGATCGTTCATACAATATGCACATTATAGTTCTTCACTTTTGGCAACTTAACAGGAATTTCAAGTTTTTTATTTTTCTGTTTTACATTTTTCATGGTATATATGTACTTTTTCCATTTTTCTTTTTATATTTAACTCCTCATCTTGAGTTTCATGAGAAGGTTTACATGGCAAACCTCACTTCTTTTCAAGGAGATTTTCAGATTAGTGTTACCAACAAAAGCAGCAATCTTATCCTACTTTGAAGTTACCATAAACGTTTGGAAGGCGTTGCTTTCTGCAAAACAAAATTACTGACGGGTTCACAGAGTTGGGTGAGAAAAAAAAGGGTTTGAAACTTATCATTCTTGGGGTGATTAATAAATACCCAGATGATACCTCAAACAAATCAAAACATATGAGAGTTAACTCATGGAATATGTTCCAGTTGGTTAGTACAGGGATTTTGACTACGAAAGAATAAAATAATATGCAACACAATCTCAAGATACAAGAACAGAAAACCAAAGAAATCTACCGGCTTATCACTTGTGTACACATGAAGTATCCATCAGCCCAAGCAGAAGAATTATCTACCATGAAGACATCCTCCCCTCCTAAAGCAGCACATTTGGTCAGCATTCTGTTTTCTTTATACTTTTTACTCTTCTTTGAGTCTCACTTCAAAGCAGGGCCTATTCACCATTCTATTTTTCTAATAAGCTACTCTTGTCATTATTCTTGAGTCTTAGTCCAAAGCTATGGCTTCTGTCGGGCGAAACCCGGCTGCATTGTCGAAAAAAGAAAAATGAGATGGATAGATATGGATGCTGAATCAGTTGGAGAAGAATCATCAAACTTACAAGTCAAATGAACTGGGAAAATTAGTTAGTTTCAGTTAGAAGACAGAAATTGCAACATTTCCAAAATTTGTATTGCCAAAAGAGAATACTACCTGACGAAGCATAGAGGGAGCAGCAGCAGGAGGAGGTTCTGCAAGAACATGGCTTCTGGTCTTCCTTCCATTTAATGTGGCAAGAGATGGACTATTAGTAGTTGTTATGTCCCAAAAGCTTCGTTTCTTAGCTGTTGGAGCTGGTGACTTGAACCGGTGGCTTGGGCTCTTCAGTTCACCGATGCTTGGCTCCTTTGGTCTTAAGTTGGTTCTTGTCTCTACCCTCTTTACCGCTTCTCCTCTAACCGATCCAACCGGTTTTTCGGCCTTCTTCAAGATCTGATTAATAAGATCATCTTTTTGCTTTAACTGCACAACATGCTCTTTCTTTGTCTTCTCAAGCTCTGCTTCTAATTGTTTCACAGTGCGGCGAAGCTCTCTAACTGCTTCCTCTGCTCCCTTCTTTCTGGATTCTGGTGTGAAGCAGTTCCCATTTAAGAAGGAGGTTTTTGGTTTTCGTTTCTCATTTTGTTGCACAGATGTTGGAGGAGTTAAGAGAGACGTGGCTGAAGTTGGGGTTGGTGAAGCAACTGCAGCCAGGGACTGTGCTTGTAAGGTAAGTAACTTCTGTTGCTGACGAGCCAATTGCACCCGCAATTCGCGATTCTCTTTCTGCAATTCGAGCAATAGTTTCGCCTGGTCTGATTCGGTTTCGGGTGCCTTCATTACTTCCTCATTTGCCTCTGGAACCTGCATTTATACAATGTATAAACAGTGATCAGATCAAGTCATTGCTAATGTAAAGCTTGGTCTTTTACCATGGTTATGCACATTCAGGAGAGTCATTTCAGAACATTCTAGAGGACCAAAATGAAATATTATGATCGCATAAGGTCATTTGGGCGTAAGATTGGCATCTTAAACATGAAAATTTTAAGTTTGGAGGTTCAATCGGAGGGTTTGAAAAACCTGCGTTTGGTGTAAATTTAGAAGTTCTAGCTTCAGTAGAACTGTGAGAGGAAGTGAGTTTGGGCGAGTAGGTTTCGAATACTTGCGCCACAGGTTTGTCCAACAAACTCCAGGCTTCACAAATCCACGGGACAAATATGGGTTCAGCAGCTTAAGCCAAACCCATATAAATCAAAAAGTTAGAAGTAAAGAAGTTTAATGGTCAAACCTTAGTTCTGATCTCTTTTGCACGATCAGCCCAATGAAGTGTATTTTGGGTTTCACCAAATGACAAGTTGCTGGGGCTGATATTTGCAATCATCACAGTGTTACATGCTCCTCCTAATGAGTCCTTCAGAAGTTGTGTGAGTTTTGAATTCCTATAAGGAATGTGCTTCTTTCCTTCCACAAGGGCATTGATGCAACTACTTAGAGCAAGGAGTGATCTGTTTATGTTGGCTCCCTCTAGAGATCTTAATGTTCTCTGATCTGTGGCAAGTGCCCTCTCCGACCCAGCAAGATCAATCAATGAGAGCTTCCCTACTCGGTTTACGACATTCATTCCGCCATCTCTGGCTCGGTATTCAACTGTAACCTGCACGTGGCACAAGCATAGGAACATGAGCATGCTTTTTGGGAAGATCCTAATGAGGTCAAGCAAGAGTTACCTGTAGTATAGCATGAGAACGTGAAGAAGTTTCGTTAGCACGCGTCGGTTCGGTTGTTCGGTTCTGGTTTCCTCGCTGAAGCAATGCCATCACCTGGACGGAATCCCAAATAAGGACATGAAACTTTTCTTCCTCCATTTCATAAAATATCAAGCTTTCAAAACCATAAGGGAGTAAAAGAAAGTTACTTCATCCGTGGAGTAAGCTCTGTATTGTGTAAGACCAGCCGCAACAATGCCCTGGAGTATTTGGAACAATTCAGCAATCAAGATGCTTCATTAGAAAAACACAAGATAATGAAGATTTCATTTGTTCAAAGCTACAAAAATGCTCAAGATGTTAATTTTCACAACTAGAAAATACAAAAGAAGCCAGTTGTGCCTGCCACTTGATACGAGCAATTTTAAGTCCATATCAGAAGGAATACAACAAATAGAAGAGGAAATTTCTATGGACAACCGACCTGCTTGTCTTCTCTGAGAACTAATGGCCTTCCTGGTGACAACAAATCTCTGACTGTTTCATTGTAGACTTCAATATAAGAGAGATGGACTGCGTGGTTCCCATCACAACTTCTCTGCCTTATCTTAGTGAAGAGGTCTTTAATGGCCAAAACCATGACTCCTGGATTCTCAACTGTACCCAGCATTGTGTAGGTCTTTCCAGCCCCAGTGGCACCATAGCAGAAGACAGAGCCATTCCTTCCTTGTAGAACTGCTTCTACAAGCTCTGCTGTCCTGCACATTCAAATTGGTAGAGTTTAATGGAGCTGTGAAAGAACTGATGAGAAGTCTCAGAGTTCTCTTGAGCTTTTTTTTTTCTTTTCTGTCATGCTCAAAATTTTCGGTTAATCATGAAAGAAATGGTTCCAAAACTGAGGGGAACATGATAACAGCAAAATGTTACATTCTAACCTTTTGTAGGCAGATTTAGAGATAACTTTAAACTCTCAAATTTTTTATATTGTTTCTTAATTTAGGACGAACTAATTATCTCCCTCTTTGCCGACTTCAACTTAACTCAACTGGTTAATTGAGTTTGAATCTCCACCCCACATGTTATGTTGTTGTATTTAAAAAAAAAAAAAACGTCTCCTTCATTTCTTCCCAAAGGAGACTACAAACAATGATTTGCATGATTTCTGAAGAACAAGAAAAGAACAAGAACAAGATCTGAATCGATAATGGGGAACTTGAAAGCAAAATTCATCTTAATATTGAAGGTAGAAGAAGCAAAATCACATCCAATTCCAAAGCAAAACCCAATTCTTTTCTGTTTGAACTTACGTGGTGGAATAGACTTCCTGCTGATTAGTGGTATCAGGAAATGAAGCATCAAAGGTAAAATGGCGTCCACGAAGCCTCTTCAGTCTCAGATAATCGTTTTCATTAGCAAACTCTGTCAAATAAAGATCTCTTCTGTTCACAATTTTAACACAGCACCTCCCCCCCGCTTCCTTTTCCTTCTTGGCCATCGGCCTCAGCCTCACAAATACCATAATCCGACTTTCCCCCAAACTTTCCTTCTCCGAAAAGCTCCCCAATTCCTCCATTTCGTGCAATTTCTTACACCCCACATTCTCCTTCGGCTCCGCCGGAGGCACCGAGTTCCCCAATGACAGTTTCCGAGCCACATTCGACGAGACACTCGCCTTTCTCGAGCATGAAAACCCAACAATCCGATCGGCCCCGACCACCACATTCTCCTTTGCATCAGCCGTGGGCGGTTGGGGCAGAACATAAGTTCTCGTAACAGAGGAATTGGGCATTGTGTTCTCTCTCATTACATTCTCCAGTTTCGGCTCTCGCTCTTCTTTCTTACAAGAACCCAGAAGCTCCACGCTTGGATGAGTCGTGAATCGTGGATCCTCCATTTTGGGGGACGACTTCTTAAGAGCTGCAGAAGCTTGCTTCTGCTGCTCGTATAAAAGGGTTAATGCCTTCATCTTCTCCTTCAATCCATGGTGGAGATTTCTCGGAGGAAGATTCAGTTGTTGCTTCTCTTCTTGACCTGGAATTGCATCATTTTGCTCCTCATTCATGATCTGAGACCGAGTAGACACAGGCATTTGTTTTTTTTTTCCTTTGTTTTTCTCACCGCCAAAGCATACCCTGGAAATCTCGCTGACCCAGTTAGAAAAATTGCTATAATTCAAAAGGGATTTCAAGCATTTTCCCGGAAAGTTGAAAAATCCTGCGGGAAAATCGGTAGCCACCAGTGCAGAGCTCAAGTTGAACTATGGAAGGAGAGGGAAGATCAAGTTTTGTGATTGATGTTAATTGTGGAGAAATCTGAGCCGTCAATCTGATGGGGTTGGACGGTTGGTAGTGAAGCGGGGAAAATCAGTTTTTGAAGTTAGGTAAACCGAGCACTCCAGTTTTTGCTTCTTCCAGTCTAGAGTTTTGAAATTACCATGGCAGAATGGAGTGGATGGAGTAAAAAATGGAGTGGCGGTAGAGATTTTGGTCTTTTGAAAATTTTGAATTTATCATTGCTCGTAACGGTCGAAAAATTGACTTCAGATCCAAACGGTAAACCCTTTGGAAATGTGTGGGGTCGCCTCGAGATGATTCTGACCGCACTGGATTCCTCCTCCGCACTTTAATTATATGAAATTCGAAATAATTAAAGACAAAATCTTTTTCAAAAGAAGAGTGGAGTTCTATGGTGAAGCTGAGGTACATTAATTTCCATGCACCTCACTCTTGCCTACCGTTGATATCTCAAAGTGGTAAATGAACGGTGGTGATAAGAGCTATTTGGATCATATATTATAAGAGTTGAGTTCTTTAGTGATGAGTGGATAAATGATGATGACAAACTTGCCTTTTCTTTGAGGTTTTCTCCCAAAAGTAAAAGCAATTCATGGAGCACCTTTTTCTGGGGTGTTAGTACAGTGGCAAGAAGTTTGAATGTTGACATCCAAGATTCAGGTACGAGCTCTCCTGTGTCCGAACGTAAAAAAGGAAAAAGAAATTCATGGAAATAAAAGAAAAAAAACATAAAAGCATATAATTCATTTTTTAAATTGAAATTCAAATCCACACCAACTACCTTTCGTGTACTATAAAAAAAAAGAAAATAAAAAAGACAAATTATTTATAGATTAAAATATGATTTTATCCATATACCTCGACCTCTTATAAATTTTTTGTCATAATATTCTTTTTGTAATGATTTAATCTTTATTGAAAAAACGTGAGAATTAAGGTTATGATGTTTCCATCGTGTAGTAATTGAATAATATTAATAAACACATAATTCAACACCTTATAATTTAGATCACAGTATTTTCGCTTGATTCATTTACTCATTTTTTTGACTTCATTCATTTACTCGTATTTTAGGTTTAAGTTGTTTCTCGATTAACTTTTAATAAAAATTATTTTAAGTAATATAAATTGTTATAATGGAAACCGCCTAAAGTGGGGTGGCAAAGGTTGTTATTTTTATTTAATGAGAAGCAAAACTTCATGATGTGTGGGCTTCTAAATGAAATATGGTTTAATTAAATTACATTTGTTGGGATTGAGAGTTAAATGATTACCCAAACTTGTTATGATGAAGGTGTTTATGCTTTGTCTTTTTTTAGCTCATGGCTTCAAAGCAAAGACCAATTAACCAAATTAAATTATGAGGATTCAACCATTGATGAACTTGGTTAATTAAATAACATAATAGTTATCAAATGAATATTATAATTGTCTTTAATTTTCAATTTCAAACGTGATGATATTTTGTGAAATGAGAAGATAACTCGATCAACACGTAATAGACATACCATGTCATTGGCACCAATAGTAGGGATTAAATAAAAATAAAAATATAAGTTATGTTATATCATTTAAAAAAAATTAGGGATTTTTTTGCAGCAAATCTGACCTAAATACACCTACTAAATATTTTGCAAAAATTGCACAAATGTAATAATTCTATACCATTTATATGATACTTTATCAATGATACAAAATGGTTGGTATATCAATGATAAATTTTATTGATGATACATAAATGATATATTGTGGTATAATTTATATTAATTGCCTTAACCTTTTAAAGAATACCATCGGATTCCTTGATGATCTTGTCATAAATAATTAGTCACGAATATGGGTTTTGCATTTATAAATCAACGAATCTAACTCTATTACTAATAATTAATGCATAAATCAGCTAAAGTGAATATAACTCAGCGATAATTGACATATACTTCAAACTAAGAGGTTGTGAGTTTGAATCCCTCCCTAACATGTTGTACTAAAAAAACATAAATCAGTTAAAGAAAAATGATAATGTGTTTTTTTTTAAATAATTTCTTTTTGTTAATTAGAAAGAAATTGAAATATCAAGGGTAAAGAAAGAAAAAAAGAAAAAGAAATTAAATGGTAGAGAGAAGTATAAAATAAAAAGAAAGATTCGGGCAAAAAAAGAAAGCAATATCAGGTCGTTTGTTACTTTCCTTTTTTCTGAAAACAGTAAAAAAAAAGAAAAACACTTTAGTACAACATGTGAAGTGGGGATACGAATCCTAAACTAACCTTTCAAAATTTCAGAAATCACGGGTACGATTTGAGTATGTTATGACTGCCATATAAGCATTTAACTCGAACATACCATATAAGCATTTAACTTGCAATTTAATCCACATGCTTTTTTACGTTGCAAAAGCAACCCTATGTTTATCAATATCTTGAGAAAGTGTCTTATTTTCAAAAATTTGTAATATTTAAACAACATTATTTTTTTAATTTACTTTAAAAACTACTATATTTATAGTATTTATTATTTGAACAACATTATTGGTAATATTTAGCATCCAATTTTAGCTAACCTGAGCAAAGGTTGTACTTCTAGTTGTATTGAATTGAAAAAAAAAACTTTGATTAAACTTTGATTAATTAATTACTCCCATCAAAAGAATAAATTTTAACTCTCATTTAGTCATTTATTAAAATACCATCAAATATAAGTATTGAAGGTGTAATACCACTGTCAAAATGAATTTAGCTAAATAGTAATTGATACATATCCCCTGCTAAAAATTGTGAGTTCAAATTTTTCGTTCACTTGTTGTACTGAAAAAAAAATAGTCTAACCCATTAAAAAGAATACTAAACTAAACTTGTAAGTGAGAGTTTCTTTTCCCCAAGATGTCGTATTACACTAAGCAATAATTGAACTCAAATAAAAAAACAAAAAAAAAAAGCAGTAATTGAAGTCTCAATTATTAATTCAAATAAATTCTACAAATTTTGTTCGTTGTTTATGTTCCTATTGACATTTTCATTGACATCAACATTCAAACTTTATTCATTATACATTCTCCTAAAAAACACACTTCAAAAAGCTGTAAGGAGTGGCAACAATCAAACTCTTAACTAACTGTTATTTTACCAAAATCAAAATTTGAAACCAGTATGGCACGATAGAAGGTCGTTTATCGATGCAGATTTGACTCGAAAAAATCCTCCCACCATGCATTGGCTATTTCTCGCATGATCATAAGCTTACCAGTATCTACGATTTATCCTTGGAGAAATAAGCTTCCTTCCACCTTATATCCACACGTGCTCTCTCCGATACTCGCGTACGATCACCGGTACGCTTGTTGGTGGGATCTACAGTTCAGTACAATAAGAAACAATTTTTACTCCAAGACTGAAAAACCCCAAAAGTCTCACCTTCTTAATTCTGACAACTGAAATCTCAGGAGTTAGCACCCAGAATCCAAATAAGATTACAGATGACAGAGCAAAGTGGCATTCATAACGGACACATGATTGATCTTAAGACAGTACAGGACTAGAGCTTAGTTTGTTTTACCTAACAGAACTTATCCCAAAAGTAAATTTGCTTTCTGACATGAAGAGAAGAAGTCCAACAATGAAGAAGCTAGATGCTTGAGTTTGAATCCCTCAGCACATACTAGGGAAATGACCACAAATTATCTCAATTTGGACTTTTACCAGAATGGAAATATGACCTGATGCATCGACTTTTCATAGAATCTAGGAACTAGAACACAACTCAACTGGTTAAAGCATATATCTTCAACCAAAAGGTCGGAGGTTCAAATCCCTACCTCCACGTGTTAAATCTTTTGAATAATCTAGCTAGATGCTATTTTAGATACTATTTGCAAAGTATTTTTCTGCAACCGCACAATCACTATAATGCTTGGACAAAGAAGCTCCCAAACCCAAAAGTGAAGCCACTAAACAAAGATCTTAATCCAAATACTGATCGTAAATATTCTTTCTATTCTCCATTTTAATTCCCGAAAATAGCCCAACTAGCTTTGATCCAAAAGTCAACAAGAATCTATAAGAGTTTACTTGAGAAAGGTCAATGCACGAGAGAATGAAGGTGAAAATAGTGTAGAGATAGATAAGAGGAAGAGTGTATACACATAGAAATTAACGAAGGAAACTGGAGTAAAAAGAGATGGGCTATATATGTAGGGAAAATTTAATGAAAAAGCACCTACGGATGGTAAAAAAAATAAAATGTGCAACATTCTTATCCCACAGATTTATGATTTTGAAAAACAGTACTTTTGGTTTTACAAATTTTGATGAAAATTTGAAACATGTTAAAAAAAAAGGGAAAATGGAAATTGTTATCAACGAAATGGAGAAAAATATACAAATGATATGCACTAAAAGGTTAACCCAACGAGAAAGGGAAGGAAAGATTACAAAACGGCCATCCAAGTACGACAAGCAGGAATTAAAGTATGCATCTGAACAAGTCCTTGACATAGAGAAAGAGAGTAACATTGGTCGAACTAAACTTACCATGCCATAATCTGTGACAATCATTGAGATGTAATCTGAAGGTGTAGCGTCATACCTGAAACGGTACCACACCAAGTTAGAATTCAGTCTGTCGAGGTACAATAACTCTTTAAAGATGTATCATGGTCTACTTGCTGATTTACATTAAATTTAGAAGTTGCAATTGTTCTTTAGCAGTCAAATTATCTAGGTAATTAATTTCCTCCCTTCCTGGAACCTTGGAGATAGCATCTGGGTCACCTGCAGGAAATTTGAAAATGCTCAGACATTGCCCTTTTCTCTCTTCTGGAAGGAAACGAGAGAGAAGATAACATAGTAATGTATACCTAATTCGTTAAAACATATCGAGTCAAGCTGTACCCTTTCATGAAATTTATAGGCTTCGCAGCAAATTAAGACCGGAACATGGAATGCATTAGCAACCATGGCAACACCTGCAGTTCCCACTCTTGAATATACAGTTCCATTAGATAATACTGCGGCAGCCCCCAGAAAAACTCGTGTTACTTCATGCATCACATAAGAAATAGCATTTATATGAGTGTAGGTACAACTTAGGCCCCTTGTTATTAGCCTACGAAGAAGTGCTTGCCCTTCCATTTTTGGTCGGGAATCCACCACCACAACACGGAATTGTTTTCCGAGCTCATGAGCGTATAATAGAAGCATCTCTACAGCAGATGATGATCCATATGTGAGAAGAACATCTCCATCTCTGATCTTGGTAGCAGCATGTCTAACTATGACCTCATCTGCAAGTATTATCTTCTCATTGATAAAGCGATTGATATCTGAGCAAAGCGTAGCTTTTACTTCGGATTCCGGAAGATTCAATGGTAACTTGGCAATGCGGTTTTTCAAAAACCTAATTGCATTTCCCATGCTAACAGACAGTGGCCTGCATTCGTTGAAGAATGACACATAGCTACCAATTTTTGCAGTTAAATCTCTACCCAGAGACTTCTGTGGCGGAGTTGAGTAGTCTTTAATTGCCTGTTGAAACGCATGAAGCATTGCAATACAACGAGCATTGCCTCCACATATATCTCCAGCCATATATTGTAAGCCAACCTGGTAAAAAGTATAGGTACGTGACTAAATTAGACAGACTAGTTGGCAACCTTTATAGTTATTATAAATTCACCACAAGTATTTAAGAGAATTGATTCATTATTCACCATTTTTTTTTTCGCTTATAGAGTAGCCATACATGTGTTGTGAGTGCATAGAAGCGCATAAAAATAAAATTATTGATAGATCAACATTATGAGATCAGAAAATAGAACGGTCCTAGTCAAACAGGGTGAAGCTATGAGTTCCAGTTCCCCGTTTGGATTGGGAAGAGTAAGAATCTTGATATAAATCTTGAAGATTTTTGTATTCTGGGCGGACTTCCGATTTGTGTTCTTCTTCAAATAGTGGACAACTTATCCTCTTAATCCAAGTTCTCTGTACTTAACAAATTCTATGTTTGTCATAATTTCAAGTCAGAGTAAATTACAAACTATATTAGCTGATTTCAGAAAGATAAAAAAATCACCTTGTAAATGGCAGGATGAATGGTGTCAAGTTGGAAAAACTTCGACACAAGATCAGGAAGCTGAGTTCCCTGCTCGTATTGTGGCAAATGGCGAAATAATTCAACCCTATTCCTAGCTTCAGTTTGGTTGAAAACTGCTCGCTTTTTAGCCTTTTCTACCCTATTTTTATCATCAAACTGCATTCGTGGATGGGGAGCATCTTTCTTCCTTTCTTTATCAAGTGTGCGATCACCTCCTCTTTTGTCAGTTGATGCAACCGAAGGTGCGGCAGGGCTATCTTTTATAGCCGAAGGCTGCTTCACAGCTTTACCGGGAGCAGTACTTGACTTGTTCGCCTCACCTTTTAAAAAACCAATAAACATGAACTAGTTATATGAGCTCTTGAAAATTTTCTATTACATTAATAACCCAAGAAAAGGAAAAAAGGATAACTATTGGCATTTATAATCAAATAGAGGAACCAGTTCAAAGATTACTCATGGAATTAGCAAATCCAGGAGTTAGAAATTTTTAAGCACACAAGGCAAGAAGTGACCAATATCTATAAACAGTCCAATTTATTAAGAAGAAAAATATAATATACATTACAATGCATAAAATTGACTCCACTAAATCCTCTACATTCCTAAATTTGAAAAATAATGTTTCCTTTCCAGCCAGACTTGCATTTCTGAATAATTAGCTCTACAATATATCTCCCGGTACATTTAAAATGATTGAAATGGAAATTGAACCTTTAGCAGAAACTTTTGCAGCTCGTTGTGCCTCCTGCAGAGCCCGTCTTTCAGCCTTTGTTGTTTTCGCCTTCAGGGGTTTTGAACTTGGTGGTAATTGTTGATTCGGGACCTCTGTGGATGCCCCTCCATTCTTTTCTGCAAGAGCAAAGAAGTAGAAGTAAGGAATCAATAATCCCAATGCAAGATCCATGAAATTTCATTCGTTTCCCCTTAATATCCTTGATACCAAGAAATCTTTTGGTCCAAAATTGGGCACTTCAGCCAGACCATGCAAGCATGTCAGAATCAGAGAAGAATGACTTGAAAAAGTCCAACACATAGAAGTGGAATAGATAGTGATGCTGCCACAATTACTAGTTTATGTCATAAACAATAGAAGAATATGAATAATTGGAAATCAAACTTTCTCGACCATTATACAAGGTCCACCATTCACGACAATTTCATGTGGAACATCAGCAGATTGAGCTGCAGTTAGAGGGTTTAACTATGACACGTATTTGAAGCAAAAGTAAGAAAATTGATCAACCCAAATAGGTCGATGTGCGAGTGTGTCTATGCCTATATTCTCCTTGCCCTTAGAAAGATCTACCCCTCCCTCCCTTTCTGATTCTATTGCCCTTCTCTTCCGTTGGCTCTTACAAAGCCCTTTATTCTTAACTTTGGCCACTAGACCAACTCATGGTGATTCTCATTTCTTCTCTCTTTCCAATTTCATATCCTCTTTCTTGAAGGCTCACACTTTCCCTCTCTCATCTATTTTCCCTTTCCCTTCTTTTCTTCATAATCCGTTCTATTTTCTTACTCTCTCAAACAATAAAACTGAACGAAGTTTAATATTACACAGGGCAACTGGTTCTTATCTTTTCCTTTAAACGTGAACCAGTGGCTCAGACAAAACATTTAATTAAAGAGAAAATTTCTCAAATCAAAACAAGACCCTACTTCTAGTTATAACCACTAACTCACATTCATGATCCATTACCACTCTTATGAAAACGATTACTTAGCGTAGCAAAATAAGAAAACCCACTGAAGTAGCATATCTGTTGCAAGTATTGAGTACCATCTTATATGATATCATATCAATCAACCATATAACTGAAATTTATTTAGTATGGGATTTCGGCATAGAGCGGTAGGAAGTCATCTGGGATTAGTTTGAGGTTCAATCAATTAACAGAATTTCATTTTCTTCTTTCTTTTCTGTTATGATAAGAAACAAATTTCATTTTCATTACATAAAGAGAATATACATTATACAGAGGAGAGGACAAGAAATTCTCCCAAAAAGCACTACAGAAGTTCAAAAACACACTCCAGTCGGCAAGGATAGCAGCCAGGTAATAACTACAGAAGTGTTTAGAAAGGAAACTAACTGGCGACTAAAAACCATACCCAATCCCACAACTACTGAAATCCCTACACGTCACATCATAATCTCCTAGTTTTTTTCAATCTGTGTACCCCAAAATATAGCTCTAGCATCGTTCAACGAGAAACTCTAGCCTAAAAATTGTTTAATGATGTTAGGAGAGCTTCTACAAGACTCTAATAAAGGCTGGATGTATCCGAACAAACAAAAAAGCAGCACCGAATGGATTCAGTAAAGTGCAAGACATGAAAAACACGGCCAATATTTTCCCGATTCCTTTTACACAGAGAGCACCAACTAGAAGAGGGAGAAATAGTAATGTTTCTCTTCTGAATTCTGTCGTTCGTATTAAACCCCACAACAACAAGCACCATCTTCCAAATGTAATTAATCCAATTGATATGAAAAAGAAATGCACAGCAGAAAGTGTAATAATAAGATGCATAAAGAAGGCAGTACTGCATTAAAATGTTGTACCTAGAGAAAAAGGTATGCGTTCAACAAAGTATAAAGCCAAAGTTAGCAGAGACATTAACAAAAAGGAGAATAGCAAATGAATTCTAACAACCGGTGCTCATCATCACCTGCGACACCAGTAGGCTTGTCAGGTTCCGAAGTCCTAGCATTAGCGAGAGGCACCGCCTGAGAATTCTCCGACGACTTAGCCGCCACGTGGATTCCAACGCCCGGAAAGCTCGACGCAATCTTCCCCGAACCGCTCCGGCGATACCAAACGGATGTGGCGGAATCCTCCGATAAGTCCAACTCTTCGTCCTCAATTCTACTCGAAGGCGAGGCCACGGGAGAGGTGCCAAGCAGCGTCTCGGAAGGATTGTAGCTCCCAACAGGGATCTGGTCGGCCGAATTTCTCCAATTGGCGGGAGCCGGAACGGGGAGAACAGTGGAGCGAGAGGCAAGGTTATCGGAAAGATGACGGGGAGGGGGAATCATGACCGGAGATAAGGAATTGGTGAGGGGAGAGTGGGATTGGGGGGAAGTGGTGCAGTCAGCCGGGACGGAGAGGCTCCGGCTGGGGGGATTTGGAGCGTCGATGGTGAAGAATCCTACCTGTCGAACTTTGGGGTTTACGATGCGGGAGCCGCGGCGAGCATCCATGAAATGAAGACTTAGCGATGGATCCGCGAGTATTTTGGCATGGGAAGCACCGGAATCCACACCCAGAGAAGGAGAGAGAAGCACTGCACTGCAGAGAAGCTTTAAGCGGAAACGTAATTGGTTGGTTCAGTAGCGTTCGCCTCCGCCATAGCCAGAGCTTAATCAGAAGAACCGAACAACACCAACTTTGTAAATCAGACAATGTTTGCAGAACAATCCCCTGGCCCCTCCTGCTGGCCCCTCTGGTTTTTTTTCTTTACGCACCAATAATCAAATTCACGTTAAAGTATACAAGAAAATAACTTTTGTCCATCTTTCAAGTTTTAAAATGTACATTTTTTATCCTTCAAATATGATAAATAATCTTAAGTCATCTATCAATTCATTTTGGTACTAGAAAAAAAACATCATTTTGACTAAAAAAGTTGACCAATTTTAAAATAACTCAATCAATAAAGACATTTGTTAGCATTTTTCAAATTAATACCAGAGCTATATTAGACATTTTTTAAAGTTCTTAACCCATCGTAGCTCAATTTTAAAGATACATTACATATTTTTGAAAATTTAAAGTTTATTAAAAATGGGTTTTGGAACATTTATTAAATACTATTTTAGTCTATCTACTTTCAACTGGGGTTAATTTTAGTTCACATCATTTTTTATTTTTATTTTTATCATAAATTTAGCACGGCATTTCATTCACAAAATTTCTTAAATGTAATCATAAATTTATATTAAAAAGTTTTAGTGTATAAAATTTGTGTTAAAATTGTAATTAAAAACTAAATTATTATTAAGCATGCAGGAACAAAAATAGATGTTTTTGAAGTATAATGAATAAAAGTATAAAGTATAAAGAATTAAATAGATGATAAAAATAAAAGATAGAAGGATGAAAATAATATTTAAATTAAAAAATCTAATTATTAGTTGCATATGTTTATAATAAACTTTGTGTTTGTTCGTGCTATTTTTTTCGAGAGGAATTAGATTCTTTCATTTATTGTTTTCATTCATCTATTTATTTATTTTGAGGCACGGGGAATTAGATTCTTATAAAAAGGGGAGTGCAATTTCTGAAGACAAAATTTGATTGGAGGATAGGATAGGCGGCAATTTTGGGCTGTTCCGCCCGGGTCGGTCTACTGAATTAATGGATAAAAAGTCCAGTTAACCGCTTTGGGCCGAAATATGGGCCCGATATTTTTCACAATCTGGATTTGAAAGGGCGTTCAAATTAGAAAAAAGAGTTAAATTAAGTATTTAAATAGAATGTTTTTTGCTATGCTCAGAATCAGATTGTCGTTTAAATAGCTTAATACATAATCTGTTGAAAAATGTTAATAAAATATGTATATATAAGAGAGATAATTTGAAAAATGGTTCGACAAGGATGTTTGGAACGTAATTAGTAATTCACTTATATGAGGTAACTTCATTTGTATTTCTGGTTTCTTATTTTTAAGAAACATTTTCAAAATCACGTGAAAAATTTTTAAAATAAAAAAATATCTATGGATATGTTTGATATGCAACTTGAATTGCGACCAAAAGACATAAAAAAATATTATGAAATGGGTTCTAAATTGCCTCTAAATTTATAAATGGAGTTTCGTCAAATTTTAGACCAAGAGACATAAAGAAATAAACATTTAAAATTTTCAACAACATCAATATATTTTGACCGGTTAAAATAATATCTTCGATCAGAAGTTAGAGGTTCGTATCTCGTACCAAGATATCTACGGCCAACCGAATCTCAACCCAATATGGTGTCTTCTTTTCTTGGCTGGATCTGTGGAGTTATGATATTCTCAAATGAGGGCATCCTCTTGTCTACAACGACAAAAATTCTAAAAACAACGATAAAAAAAAAAGATGGGATAAGGTGCCTAATGGCAATTGCCAAATTAGAAATTTATATGATTTTCATATTTTGTTGGGATTATGAATGTGATATCTTTGGGAATCTGAATTACTTTTATATCCATTTCGAATGTTGGATTGGAACATTCTCATGATGAGAAAGAGGTATATACAATATTATCTGACCACTATTTTAATATTACAATTGGGTTAGTTTCAATTTAATTTTATAATTTTTTAAAATTTTAATTTGATATGCGACTGAGTTAAATTTCTCAAAAATATCTTTTAATTGACTAATTATATATATATATAGTTTTCTCATTTCTAAATGTCGACATCATTGTGCTATATTTACCATATTTCAAGAAAGTATGTTTGACAACTTTTAACAAAACCACGCGACAAAATTAAAAATTTTAAAATTATACCGATTAAATTGAGGAAGTAACAAGAAAAATTAGTAATTTATCTTCATTATGAAAAATTTCAAATACAAAACATTTTTCCTCATATTTTTGTTGTAGAATAAACTACACAATTGGTAAAAAAAAAAAAATTTGTTTTGAACTTTTAAAGTGATGTTTATTTAAATTATGTACTCGAACAAGTTTATAATTTTGTTTCGAATCATATAAAAATCATATATATATATATATATATTAGGTTTTAGTGCAACCATCGTTCATTATTATAACTGACGTTGCAAAATTCGTCTCGAAGTTGGAGAGGAGAGGGGTGAGAAAGAAACCACTGCTACTTGCCCCATGAGATACAAACTAGGGAGGGAATAATGTCGTTCGACTACAAGCTCACTACGCCACCACCTCTAAATGCGGTGTTTCTAATAAATAATTTTGTGCTTCACTCTAAGACTTACACCATAAAATTTTTAAATTTGTAAGCTTAAATATTATTTTTAATCCTTAGTCCTTGTACTTTCGAAGCACTTATTTTGGTCACGGTAATTTTAAAATGTGATTCTTTTAATTAGTCTTTTGACTCTTATTTTTATTTCATTTCTTTCCTCATAATTTTACCTTAAATTTCAAAATTTGTGACATACAGTCATCAATTTATATTAAATAGTATTCCGTTTATAAAATTTATCAAAATTATCTGTTTTTAAGATTACAATAACCAACATATAGACGTCGAGACTAAAATCGTTGAGAATCACGAATATTTATTAGACACAAAATCTGTTACAAAACAAAAACTAACTCATGCATGGATACAAGAACAAGATGTAAGAAAGAGTCAGCAATGGGCACCCATATGTAGGGCATCCAAAGCTCCACTCCCGCCACGTGTACTCCATGCATGTGTTCTCCACACGCCACGTGTCACCCTCCCTCAAATTCCCTCGCCACCCGGCCAGCCACATCCCCATTATTCTTTTAAGTGTCCCCTAAATAATCAGAATTCCCCAGCCATGGCCGACCGCCGCCCCCTCTCCGCCGCCGCCGCCGTCCTCCGGAGGATCCAAGAGCATGCCCCGCACTCCCCGCAGCTGCTGGGGTTCCTGACCCTGTTCATCTCCGCCGCCGTGCTGGTGTTCCTGACCGGGCTGACCATCACCGCCGCCGCGGTGGCCCTCATCCTCATCACCCCCTTCATCCTCCTGACCAGCCCCATCTGGGTCCCGGTCGGCTTCCTCCTCTTTGTCGCCACCGCCGTGGTTTTGTCGCTCGGCGGGCTCGCGTTGGCGGCCGCGGCGGGGCTGTCGTGGGGGTTTAGGTACTTCAAAGGGATGCAGCCGCCGGGATCGGAGCGGCTCGAGTACGCGAGGAGCAGGATTTACGACACCGCCAGAGAGTATGGAGGGTATTTTGGGCAGAGTAAGGTGAAAGATGCAGCTCCTGGAGCTTAATTAATTAGCCTTAATTGGAACAAAAACATGATATCATGATTTATATTATGGCTGAGTCGATCGATCGATCGGTTGATATGATTTTATATGTAAAAAACTTGAACAACTGCATCGTATTGTAATAAAGATAGGTTTTTGAGGACACAGAATGAAGCTTTTACTTTCATTTTTATGTGGGTCGCTTTTAATTTCTTTCAATTTCAGCCTCACACATGCAATTTTGATACTCTCAAGTTTTTGGCTTATTTTTCAATGATTTATGTCTAAGAAAGAGATTGTTTTTGTGTTGGAAGCTCTTAATAAGTTAGCATGATTCTAACATTTTGTTAGCCAAGTTTGAGAAATTCTCTTTTTCATCTGGTTTTGATTGTTTGATTTTGTGGTGATGTTCGAATATTATATTCTCCCTTTTTAGCATGATTTTGGTTATATATTTTGGTGGGTGAATTTTGAATGATTTATTAGTTCTTTGAGGAGATGTACTGTTTGGCATTGCCTCGTGATTAAAAAATGCTTTTGATCCCTCGAGAGTGTTTTCTATTTTCAGTGATCTTAAATAGATTAAAAAAAATACTTTAAAGTTTTAAGAGGGCGGAAGGGGCATCAGACTAATTTTTTTTTTTTTGGAAGTTCTTGGTTTCAACAATACTCCTTTCGATTATACTTCAAAATAAATGAATTGCGTCAAAAAATTATTGGTTTATTGGTTTAAATATTATTTTGGCCTAATCATGTATTTTCAAAATGTGTTAATATCTATGAGTTCCTATACTTTCAATACCACGTTGAAAATGAACAAAATTTTAATACAAATTTATGAATAAAAAATGAAAGTAGTCCTGTTTAAAAGTATTACTGAAATTAAAATTTTAAAAATAGCAGTACTCAAATGAACGAACAAAAGTAAGTGTTATGAAATACAATAACCGTTTTGTATTTTCAAAGGTATGTTTTAAAAATACTAAAATGACAGTACAGAAACAAAACAGTAACCTGTAATTTTCGATCACGTCAGAATTCAGATATATCAATGTTTCAGAGGAAACCTCCCTACCCAAAAAGGAAAGTAAAATTTAACAAAAGGGCTTCTCTAGGCTTAAATTTCTCAATAAATGGGGTTCATTAAGCAAAAAAAAAAAAAAAAAAACGATTTGTATCCTCGAAAGCAAACATATAAAAGAGTATTATACATTTCGAGAACAAAAGACTGGGAAAAATGAGTTAAGGAGAGGCCACAATTGCACTCTTCACCATTATTTCACCAAAATCAAAATTTTAAACCAGCAGGCACCATGATCTAACCATGGATCAAAAGAACTCCTACTAGTTAGTTTCTCCTCGGCAAAAATGAACTTCCTTGAGGCTTGAACTATCCTATAAGCTAAACCCATAGGTGCTCTCTTCTATACTCGCGTACAATTACGGGCACGCTTGTAGGTGGTATCTGCAATCAAGTATGAAGTATGTTAAGTAACAACTCTGCATATTATTTCAGCCAGTCAGGAAAGTGAAGAGTAACAGAGGCTTGTGCAGACAAGAAGTTGTGGTATATGGATACAAGTTTTTCCTTTGGACTTTGGCGCTAAGGAAGGGGACGACTATAGACAATATCCAAAAGATATTTCATGTGAAGTTAACCTAAAGAAACAAGGGCGCTTGATTTTACCTCCGACATTTTGTCTGGTCCAAGAGTAAAATGGTGAGGAAAAGAATTATCTCCGCATTACATAACTGAAGTAAAACAATGGTGTTTGAAGATGCAAATAGCATCAAATAATATTTCTCCATAAGAAGTTCATGAAAGAGAGAGAGAAAGATGGGAACAGAGTTATAACAGAGAACAACCAAAAATAAATCTCAAGGTCGAGCTACCTTTTTTTTTCCTATGCCCTTCTTTCAATATGTATATTGTTAAATATGGAGTGATGGAAAGTTTTGATGAACTTTAAAGGCGTAATAAACCATTGCACTAATGCTACTCATATTTCCTTAATTCTAATGCGGAGTAATCCTAGTGGCTCTTTTCCTTGTAAAGCTTAGCTTTTGTATTACAAGTGCTCTCTTTTACTTTCTTCGATTCTTTCTAATCTACCTAACTTGCCTTCAAATGTATTATACTCTTCTTCGGACTCTAGTCTCAGGAAACTTAGTTACATGAGATTTACTGTAAAAGAAAAGTCTTCTTATCTCCTCTCACCATGTATGTGTTATCTTTTTTGCAAGGCCCACAAATTGGTCAGTCGTCCTTTTCTCTCATGTGATTTTACTCTTAATTTATGATATCGTCCCTACGTCAATTTAATACTCGTATCTTCCCAAGAGGCCCATATTCCCTATCTTCTGCAGACATTATTCGACTTGCTATCAAACAAATAACCCAAAGCTGATACATGCACACACGCAGAACTTACCATGCCATAATCTGTCACAATCATTGAGATGTAATCTGAAGGTGTAGCATCATACCTGAGACAGTGCAAATACCAAGTCAGTACACATCGTTTTGAGGCCAAAAAATAATAATGACAAGTAATATATCATGAATTAGTTGCTGATATACATTAAGTTTAGAAGTTGCAGATGTTCTTTAGCAGTCAAACCATCTAGATAATTAACGTCTGTCCTTCCCGAAACCTTTGAGATAGCATCTGGGTCACCTGCAAGCAATTTGAAAAATTCTCATATATTGTCACTTCCCCCTTTTGGGAAGGAAAAAGAAAGAAGAATGTGCACAAGAATATTTACCTAATTCATTAAAGCATATCGAATCAAGTTGTACCCTTTCATGAAATTTATATGCTTCACAGCAGAATAATACTGGAACATGGAATGCATGTGCAACCATGGCAATACCTGCAGTCCCCACTCTAGAATATACAGTTCCATTAGCTAACACTGCCGCAGCTCCCAAAAAAACTCGGGTTACTTCACGCATCACATAGGAAATAGCATTTATATGAGTGTAAGTACAACTTAGGCCCTTTGCTATCAGCCTACGAAGCAATGCTTGGCCCTCAAGTTTTGGTCGAGAATCTACCACAACGACGCGAAATTGTTTTCCAAGCTCATGGGCATATGATAGAAGCATCTCTACAGCACACGATGACCCATATGTGAGAAGAACGTCTCCATCTCTGATCTTGGTAGCAGCATGCCTCACTATGACCTCGTCAGCTAGCATTATCTTCTCATTGATAAAACGACTGATATCTAAGCAAAGTGCAGCTTTTGCCTCAGATTCTAGAAGATTTGGTGGTAATTTGGCAATGCGATTTTTCAAAAATCTGATTGCATTTCCCATACTAACGGAAAGTGGCCTGCATTCATTAAAGAATGACACATAGACGCCAATTTTTGCAGTTAAATCTCTCACAAGAGATTTCTGTGGTGGGGTTGAGTAGTCTTTAATGGCTTGCTGAAATGCATGGAGCATTGCAATACAACGAGCATTACCGCCAGATATATCTCCAGCCATATATTGTAAACCAACCTAATAGAATATAGACATGTGACTATATCAGATAATTACTAGTGAGAGCAAAGTAGTTCGCACAGTTAATATATTATAAATTCTTGAGGCAATAAGTAGTTCGGACAGTTAATATACAATTCATCAAATTACCTTCTAACACATTTAATGCATAATTCAAAACAATATCTTTAGTTCTACACAGTAGTCAGACACGCAAAACTTTGCATCAACATGTGACTGCGTGCATTAAACAAACTACAGTCATACATCAACTTCATGATCAGATTGGAGAGCAAATGGCCAATTGCCCAGCGGGTAAATCTATCAGTTAATATTTGGGTTGAGAAAAGTATAAATGTTAAGAATACTTGTTTTGATATTTGGAATTTTAAATAGACATTTTATTATTCTTCAAAAACTCCTCTGTGGGCTTCATATCTAGTGAAAGTTCCATCTCTTCCTGATTTCAAAAAAATAAAAAATAAAAAATAAATATGCTGCTCGCAATCTCCTCTATTAGCCCAATAATTTATAGCGCTTATGACCATTATGACCTTACAGTTCATATCATGTGATACTCATGCATATCATGAGAAAAAAGAAATTTAGCCAACACTGTATGCTCAGTTTCAAACTAGAAGGTCCATGCTTACCATAATTTCTAGTCCATAAGACATCAAAATCTATATTAGTTGATTTCAAGAAAAGGCACCTTGTAAATGGCAGGATGAATGGTATCAAGTTGAAAAAACTTTGACACAAGATCAGGAAGCTGAGTCCCCTGTTCATATTGTGGCAAATGGCGAAATAGTTCAACCCTATTTCTTGCTTCAGTTTGATTGAACACAGCTCGCTTTTTAGCCTTTTCTACTCGATTTTTATCATCAAATTGCATACGTGGAGGGGGAGCATCTTTCTTCCTTTCTTTATCAACCATACGATCACCTCCTCTATTATCAGCAGATGCAACTGAAGCTGTGGCAGGACCACCTTTTATTGTTGAAGGCTGTTTCCCAACTTTACTAGGAGCTGTTGTCCCAGAGGCAGTACCTGACTTATTTGCTTCACCTTTTGTTTGTTTTTTTTTTAAATAAACCAATATGAAATAGTTAAACAAGCTTACCAAAAATTTCTGTTATACACAACCAAAGAAAAATCAAAGAGGGTATGTATCTACCAGGATTTATAAAAGGAGATGAACCAGCGATTAACATGTTTACACATGGGAATAGCTAATCCAGGTGTTAACAGCTAATAAGCACATGGCAAGGTGTCACTCAAATCAACAAGCAACACTACAATACATAAGCGAAATGAAACATAATGAAAATTACAAGGCAGTAGATATCATTCATCTGCATAAAAATGGTTTACTACCTAAAACCTTAAAGATGGAACTGAGGGAAAAAAGGAATCTAATTGAACTATGGTGGGAAACAGAACAGGGGTAATTCAAATAATTGGCTCTGTAATATGTATGTGTGTCAGTGTTTTTACATAAACTAAAACGGCCTCTCCAAAAAGAAATATTGAACTACCATGTTTTTTCTAATCCATTTTTCTATTAAATGATCATTTGTTAATCCCATTTTGCAATACTAACGGGAATTTAAAATTTTTCCCATCAACAATTTAAATAGTATGAACACAAGGTTAATTAAACGTAATCACTATTTTACTATCTTTCAATTTCTCAAATAGTTTAGAGCGGATGCATATTTGAAGAAAATAAGTTCAATGAGAAAACTCTTTCAATTCCTTGAACCCACTTGGACATGGTAATAGACTTCACATTTCTGAGTAATCAACTCTACATTATAGCAGTGTTTTCCTCCCTCTTTTATTATTATTTTTTTCTCGGTCTCTGTATGTGCGCATGTGCAGGGGTTATTGAATAATTGTACCTTTAGCAGAAACCTTTGCAGCTCGCTGAGCCTCCTGTAAAGCCCGTCTTTCAGCCTTCGTGGTTTTAGTCTTCAAGGGTTTCGAACTTGATGCATGATGATCTTTAACCTCTGCAGATGCTCCTCCAATCTTTTCTGCGAGAGCTAATTTATCAAATTATGAAGAGAAAGAAGTGTAAATGAGATCTCAATAATATTTCTGGAGAGAGAAGCATTCCTTTCTCCCATTCTACTAAACTAATAAGGGTGTAGTCAAGAAGATAGCTCCCAAGGAAAATATACATCTTGGATTTTTCCATCCAAATAACAGTCAAGATTCATTCTCTTAACCCAAGCTTCATCCAACAGAAAGCATCTCGTGCTTAGATATACACTCACTCAGTTAAAGGTAGAAGTTAGAGAAAAAGGAAGCATTCTCGTCCCAGAAATACAATGTTGAATCTATAGAAAGCACCATCCCTTTGAAGAAAGCCTTTTTAGACCAAAAAAGCCAAATGTTGAGGAGAAAAAAATTTTGGGTTCTTCCGTCCAAAGAACGAAAATGAAGTACTCATGATTTGATTATTGATATGCACTCACAAAGGCATCTTGGGTGATAAGCAGACATGAAAACCCCAAAACAAGTTGTGAAGAACTACCTCGATTGTCTAATCCCAAAAGTCTAAACAAATTAAATGCATGCATGTTACGTAAGACAAGAAATTCACCAAGAAGTCCTCGGAGCTCATAAAAGTGCACTCTAATTGGCAAACATACAAGCTGGGAACAAGTATGAAAGTGTTTACAGAGGCCTGAAGAAACTCTAATTGGACTAGAAACCACAGCCAACCCCAGAAGCTGACATGTTCTTAGCTCTCAAGTTGTTCCTTCCAATCTAAATTCACTTAGAAAATAGCGCTAGAGCCATTTAGCCGTGATGCTCCGAATTCTTTTTTGAAGGGATGGCCATGAAAATTTTGATGAATAAAGTTAGAAGAGCTGTTGGGAATTGGGATGCACTAGGAACAAGCTAAACCCACGCAAAGAAGATCACTCAATAGCTGCACCAAACGGGAAAAACGTGAACAAATGGCCCATATTATTTTGGTTCCTTTCACACAGAGCACCAACTAGGAGAGAGATAAATAGCAGGGTTTCTCTTCGGAATTCTTCTGGTTCTTGTTTCTTTTATGAAATAATCATTTTTAATTAGAAACAATGAAAATACAGGAACAACAGCATCACGAGAGACAAACCTACATCAAGGAGTCCAAATTTGCAAAAAGGGACCCGAATGGTTACAAATTGACATTAACGAATAATTACCAAAAAATATTTTATAATAAAAGTCGAAATAGTGGTGTCAAAATGAGCCAAACTACGAGTTCCTTTCTGAAACCTCCGGACCCTTATAGATTTCCCTTCTTCCTTTCCCACCAAATATCCTAAACAATAGCGGAAAAAAAATCGACTTGGAACAGAAATCTCCCTCTGCCGTGAAACGACAGTGAATTAAATTAAGATAAATTTCGCCTCGTAGCACCATTGTCCAAGAAAAACACAATCATTTCATAAATATAAAACATAATGTACAGCAGAAAGGGGAAGATAAAATAGATGTATAAAGACAATACCTTGCTAGAAACTTATGCCTCAATAAAAATGAATGCTTTCAACAAAATAATATAGACCCAGCAAAAAACAAACACAAACAAGCACTAAACAACTTCCGCGTTAAAGAAGATAAAAAGGGGGGAAAGGAATGAATTTCGCCAAAGCAATGCCTCACCTGTGGCTCCAGCAGGCTTATTAGTTCCCGATGTCCTCATACTATTAGCAGGCATCGTCTGTAAATTCGCAGAAGACTTAGCCGCCATGTGGAATCCGACGCCCGGACAGCTTGAGGCTAACTTCCCGGAACTACTCCGCCGAAGCAAGACGGAGGCCGCCGAATCCTCCGAGAACTCCAACTCTTCACCTCCAAGTCGACTCGAAGGCGATGCCAACGGCGACGATCCGAGCAACGTTTCTGAGGGATTGTGGCTCCCAACAGGAACCTGATCCTCAGGATGCCTCCAATTTCCGGAAGCCGGAACCGGCAGAACAGCCGTCCGGGAGGCAAGGTTATCGGAAGGATGACGCGGGGGCGGAATCATCACCGGAGATAAAGAATTGCTGGTCGGAGAGTCGGATAACTGTGAAGTGGTGCAGTCGGGCGGGGCGGTGGTGGTCCGACCCGGTGAAGGCGGTGCATCGGGGGTGAAGAACCCGACCTGCCGGACTTTGGGATCGATGACGACGCGGGACCCGCGGCGAGCATCCATCACAACGGACTTGCCGGCGGATCCGATGAAAATTTGATGCGGAGTGATCGAAGTCCACAGACAGCAATGGAAGAGGCAGCGGGTTTACCGCGGGAGGCTGTAGGGTTTGGGGGGCAAGAATGGCCTTCGTGGAAGATGAATTGTTTTTTCCTGATATTGCTAATTACTCCCCATAGTTTTCTGATATTGCAAATTACATTTTTGCATTTTTAAAATATAACTTTTTTCCATGAATTTTTGGATAAATTTTCATGCACTTAAAGTTTCAAAAATTAACGGTCTAATTTTCGACATTCAAAAAATATTCTAAAAAGTCCTTAAAGAGCAAACTTCTGTTAATGAAGGTTGACGTGCAAGTTTCAGGTATTAGGTGATATTTTATGATGTATTTCGTTTAGATAACGTGGTTTGAGAAATGCAATTCATATCATAATGAAGTATTTCTCAATTTTCATTATGAAAGGTGGAAGTTAAGACGAAAAAAATAATCAACTGTTTAAGTATTCAAAATTGCACTAGAAAAATAATACAAAGATGGACCAATATAAACATGTTATATCTATCTATATTGAATTGTAGATACATAAATGAACGAATCATTTTGGATTAGATCAAATACGGGTCTCCGATAGAGACGAAAGAAGCTAGACAAAAAAATAAAATAGGGGGAAGATAATGTGGTTTGAGGTATTATGCGATGATGCATTTAGTTTAAATAATGTCCCATTTAAAAAAAAAATTGAGTAAAATACATTTTCGGTCTAAATTTTTAAAATTGATGGTTTACTCACTTACTTTTAAAAAATAGTTCTAAAAAATTCTTGAGTCTTTCACATTCTTCTGAATCTAAGTTACAGGGTGGGGATTTTTTTTTTTACTTCATTTGGGGGTTTACATCAAAATCTTTCGCCCCGAATCAATTGGGGGAGAAATTAGAGAGCAATAAATCAACAGAAAATTGGCGAGAAGAAATGAGTCACATCAACATTTTGTTAGCAACACTGATAAAAGTTTGACTCCGTAGAACTTATACAACCATTTTAAGAAGGTTAGGACTTATAGGAAATGATAAACAAAAAAAATAATTATAAGTTATATCAATAAGTAACTTTTATAACTTTTTAACACTAATGAAAGGGCGCTCAAATATGATAGGCAGCGTTCGCCATTTTTAAGGTTTGAATGTTAGCTTAGAATTCACGATGGTGGAGGAATTAGATTTGAAAAAGAGAGATTTCAATGGTAAGATCTCTAATTAATCTAATTAATCGGTCGGTTGAAATTGAGATCTCATTCAAAGAGAAATATATCAAATATTTTGAATTTTTCTTCTTTTTATGTTATATGGATGATCAAACCTTTGTTTGACTCTAGAGACCTTTTAGATCTATTTTCCAAAGGTCAAGAATCAAATTTTCAATTTTTAAAATTTATAGTGAAATAGAAACCAACCTCAAATTTAGAGGTAAGTGTATTTGACCTAGTTTTTTTCCAAAATTCATTCCATAGGACCATAACATAAATCCAATAATATATTTTTACAGTAGCATAAATTTATTTTCTGGAATATTTAGTTTAGGTTTAAATTTAATTTTGTCCTTGACATTTTTAGATTATTTTATTTTTGAATTTTAACTTTTAAAATATTTATTATAATCATTCAACTTCAAACGAAAAATAAAGAAAAATAAATCATGTTGTATGATATTTGTTTATATACTAAACAATGTAATTTTATTTTATTATTCTTCTAATTAATTTGGTTATCTTCTTCTCACTCTTTTTTTTTTCTTTTTATGTTTGATGCACTTGAATGATTTTTTTTTTGAATAATTTATAAACTTAAAAGTCTAATATTTGTATTATTGTAGAAACAATTTGGCAAATAAGAATATTAGATAGACAATCTATTAAGATATGAGATTCAACAATCGAGATTGAAGAATCAATGGCGTAGTCATGACGTGGAGCAAGAACGAAGAACAGAAATGGAGCGGGAGATAACAAAGACAGTTGAGACTTTATTAAAAGAAAAACCTACGAAAACTAACCCCAGAGAGAAAACTTTCATCAGATACCATATTAAGATATGAGAGTAAATTACTCTTGTTCAATATTATTAATCAACATAAGATCATTATATATAGACCTTATGAATATGATCGTTACACAATAAATGAAGGAGTCATAGGAATAACAACATAACTTATTACACAAAGTAAATCTTAATACAATTCATAATTATTGTGTTTAGATCTAGCAACTTACCAAATTTGTACTTATATTGAAACTAGAAAGGTTGCAAGTAGTAAAAGATGTGATTATTTTTTTTTCTCTAAAAAGAAAATACAAATAAGAGAGTAATTTAATTAAGGAAGATCCCACTATTTTAGTCGAAAATCAAACCAAATTTGACTTGAAAGAAGAGAAAAATTCATTCAAACTCCTATAACAATATTCCCAAAATCCTCTAACAAACAAATAAGTCTTTATAAATCACTCAAACCCAAGCCATATTATTCAACTTCATCAAGCATTTCTACTTCTTTCCATCCTTGACAATCCAATGGCATTGAAATCTCTCAAAATCTTTCTGTTCACTCTCCTCATTGCCTCCATTGCAAAAAATGCAATATCCATACGGGATCTCCACCGGCACAAATCAGTCTCATCGCCATTTAGCTTCCCTCACGAGCATCTTCAAGACTCTCGAAAGGGTGACACCGTAGAAGGAATCCACAATGTAAAGCTTTACCTCCAACATTTCGACTACTTGACAAATCTTCCAGCCCATGCCCACAACACATTCGACGACCCTTTAGAATCCGCCCTCAAAACATACCAAAAAAATTACCACCTCAATGCCACTGGTATTCTGGACATTGAGACGCTAACACTATTGTCGAAGCCCCGTTGCGGGCATCCCGACATCGTAAACCCCGATTACGTGAGAAGAGGAGAGAAAGAGGAGAGAAAGACAAGAAACTGCCGCCTGCAACGCACACAGCCTCCGATCAGACACGATTCCGTCCACATTCATTTCTCCCCAAAATCTCAATAAAATCCCTAAAATTCCTCGTTCGATAAACTGAAGCGACTGCCAATGTGAAAATCCCCTTCGAGAAAGGGGACCACGGTGATGTGGTGCCTTTCTGCACGCCCATTTTGGCGCACTCTTTCTTTTCGACGGATGAGAGACTTCACTTCAACGTGGACCAAAATTGGGCGTGGGGGGCTGTGGCTGGTGCTGTAGATGTGCAGACGGTGGCGCTACATGAACTTGGACATATTCTTGGCCTCGCCCACAACCAAGATGAGTGCGCTATAATGTATGCCTACATTTGTCCCGGAACCACCAAATGCATGACTCAAGATGATATTGCGCGAATAACTGATTTATATAGTAGTTAGTTTGTTATTAATCTTGCAACTTTGATTTTAATCCGTGTAATAATGCAAAGAGGTAGCAGCTTTTTAGAGAGATGTTTCCGGCTAGTTTTGTAAATGAATTTGAATGTTATGTTTTGTTTGGCATAGTTTTGTTTTCTTTGGACTCTATATTTGCTTTTTTTTTCCTTTTAATTTTTTGAGTTTTCATCCAATATTATATATATATAACTGTTTTTGTCTTGTTTTTTTAGGGTTTAATTTCACGGCACACCCAAAAACTCTCTTATTAAGATGAAACATTCATATTAAAAATATTAAAAATAAGTTGAGTCCAAGTCAATTAGCTATTAATCACTTCCTAACATATCAATTATTGCTAAAAATATCATCACTTTAATATTAATATGAGTGAAAGTGATTCTAGTCATTCTAAAATCATTTACAAACCTACCCTAACCCTAAGTGGATTTCAGGTATCATTTCTTTTTTTTTAAATGATCTAAAAAAATATCTCAGCATCAAACAAACTCAACATTATAATTATAATGTAATACCATGATCAGAATATGCTAATAGATAGTATAAGATTTAGTCCATAGCCTGTATTTTATGGTGTTTGCAAAGAATATTAATAGAAAAATAATAATATTTTTATTTTATTTTTAATTAAAGCTGTATTTTCTTTTTATTTTGGGACGTAATTACTATATTAATACAAATATTGACAAATTAAACATCTATAAAACCCATAAATTGCAATAAAAAAATCTCCATTAAATTTTCTTTTGAAAGGAACAGAGATATTTTAGTAAAATACATTTTTAGTCTCAATGACATGTTTCGTTTTTAAACTTTGAAAACTATATTTCTATATTTCGGTTCTAAGTTTTGAAAAACTAATAGTTTGCTCAACTACTTTTAGAAAATAGTTCTAAAAGAAAGGTTGAACTTCTCCTAATGCTGAATTTCCAATCAATTGAGAGAGAAAACGGAAAAAAATCGAAGAAGAAAGAAATCACATCAAAATTACGTTAATAACACTAATAAAAGTTTGACTCCATGTAACGTGTATAACTATTTTAAAAGTTATTAACTCCAAGACTTCCAAATACTTTCTAAAAGAGGAAAAAAATAATCAAATCTTCTAATCTCCACAAGAATTCTAAGGACTCCAAACCCATTATTACCCATTAGAACCCAAAATTTTCACCAACCAATTTCGTCCAACTCACTCGAAGAAGAAGATGAAATAGACGATGAGTTTGCTCAATGCTTCTGTGAACATCCGATGCAATTTCGAGCTCCAAACAATCCGCGACCTCTTGTTCGTGCACTCAAATACAATTGCAGATCGAAAATTTATCACCATCGTTTTTCTTTCCTTCTTTTTCAATCGCATTCCACTGATCTACTCTCGCAATGTTGATGATTCAGCCACGTATTCCACCAATCTAAGATTGTCTTCCCTCAATTGGCATTTTCTCCCCCCATTTTTCGGCCTAGGGTTTCTGATTTTCCTGTAAACGAGTTGCCAAACAAGTTCGATGTTCTTCGTGGAAATCGGCTTCTCGAGGAAGTAAAAGCCCCATTCGGCAATAGACTTTCCGGCTGCCTTCATATTCATCTCCGTCGTCGTCACTGCTCGAGTTGGAATCTTCAGAACAATTATCGATGAAGGCATGGCTCAAGAAAGAAAGATCAGAAAGAGAAAAAAAAAACAGAGGATTTCTTGAAGGCTACAGAGGACGGGAATGCCGGTTTGATGAAGAAATGAGAGGGAACTCAAATATAATACGACGCCGTTCCCGTTGAAAGGCTGAATGGCTGTCCTTTTCTTCCCAGACCATTTAAAGTAATTACATCTTCCATTTAATATCTCAAATTTCCACGTCAGCTTGGAATCCGTAAAAAGGTATTTTACCTCTTTTTTTTTTTCCTGAAATTTCATTTCATAACATAAAATCAAATAATTTATTTTTAAAATAGTATAAATTTATTTTCTTAAAGTTATTTTACGGATTTAAGTTACGCTTCGTAAACTTTTTAACTTTCAAGAAAACATAATTTTTTTATGCTATTTATGTATTTGCTTTTTTTCGTTTGGAGAAATAGAAAACAATCTTAAACTTTTATTTTATTTTTTTGTTAAAAAAAAACAGAAAATTCGAACTTTCTTTTTTCCATATATACCCACAACAAATATTTTACATTGAAAATTGACAGCTATCCATTTTTTGTATTAAATATTGGAATCACGCTTCTCATAGGAATTTAGTTTAGGTTTAAATTTTATTTTGTCTTTGAATTTTTTAGATTATTTTATTTTTGAATTTTAACTTGAAAAATATTTATTATAATCATACCACCTCAAAAAAAAAAAAAATGATATTTGTTTAGTAAAGTACTTGGCTCCTTAATTGTGAGGACAACTCACTACCATTAAAAAATTAACAACTCATTAATTTTTATAAAAATATTTATGTTTTTGTATTTCTCTCTCTGAATTGATGGAACCAGATCCTTTAAGAAGTCACATATTTTCCTTTTGTATATGCACGGAATAATGTAAATTTATTTTGTTATTCTTCTAATTAATTCCGTTATCTTATCTTCTTTTTATTTATTTATTTTTTTTAACGTTTGAGCCAGTTGAATGGTTTTTTTTTTAAATAATTTATAAGCCTAAAAATCTAATATTTGCATTGTTATAAAAACAAGTTAATTAACAAATAAGAAGATTGGAGAGATATATAGGAAAAAAAAGATCTGATGATGATTGTGTTTAGATCTAGCCACTTACCAAATTTGTAGAAAGGATATGTCTAGTAGAAAGATGTGATGAAACTATTTTTTTTTTATCTCGAAGTAACTTGAAAACAAAAAGAAAATATAAATAAGAGAGTGATTTAATTATTGTGATAAAAATCCGGAAGGTCCAACTATTTTAGTCAACAACTAAACAGAATTTGACTTGAACAAAAGAGAAAAATTCATTCAAACTCCTATAACAATTCCCAAAATCCTCTAACAAACAGATAATTAAGTCTATAAAACCCAAGCCATATTATTCAACTTCATCAAGCATTTTTACTTCTTTCTATCCTTAAAAATACAATGGCCTTCAAATCTCTCAAACTCTTCCTCTTCACTCTCCTCCTTGCCTCCATGGCAAAAAATGCGATATCCATACGTGATCTCTACCCCCACAAATCACTTCCATCTCCATACCCATTTAATTTCCCTCACGAGCATCTTCAAGGCTCTCGAAAGGGCGACACCGTAGAAGGAGTCCACCACGTAAAGCTTTACCTCAAACAATTTGGCTACTTAATCGATCTTCCAACTCATGCCCACAACACATTCGATGATGCTTTAGAATCCGCCCTCAAAACATACCAAAAGAACTACCACCTCAACACTACCGGTATCTTGGATGCGAGACGCTAACACTATTGTCGACGCCTCGTTGTGGGCATCCCGACATCGTAAACCCTGATTACATCATCGCTCCTGGAAGGCCCAAATGGCCACCCGCCAAGTACAACCTCACCTACGCATTCATTCATGACTTTCCTTTAAACTTTGAGGAGCCAGTGAGATGCTCTTTAAACACGTGGGCGAGTGTTAGCAATTTCACGTTCTCGGAGGCAACCGAAGCGACTGTCGATGTGAAAATCAGCTTCGAGAAAGGGGACGGCGATGGGGTGCCTTTCTGCACGCCCATTTTGGCGCACTCTTTCTTCCCAACGGATGGGAGACTTCACTTCAACGTGGACCAAAATTGGCTGGTGCCGGGCTATAATGTATGCCTACATTTGTCTCGGAACCACCAAATACATGACTTAAGATGATATTGCGGGAATAACTGATTTATATAGCAGTTAGTTTGTTATTAATCTTGCAACTTTAATTTTAGTTTGTGGTTATTAATAAGATATTTTTTGCATTATATATATTTAGAGAGATGTATATATAATGCAAAGAGGTAGCAACGTTTTAGGGAATTCTAGCCTTTCAACTAATATTTTTAGTTGACTAGTTAGAATATTTTTTGTTTTTTTGTTCTCGACCTTTTTATATGGCTAGTTTTAAAAATGAGTTTGAATGAATATGGACAAGTTTGGTCATATATTATATATATAACTGTTTTCTTCTAGGGTTGCCACACAAGAAACACTCCTCTTATCAAATACAACCTTCATATTAAAAATATTAAAGATAAGTTGAGCCCAAACCAATTAACACTTTTTATACAAACACGGTTTGAAAATTTTCTTTGACATAGATATATATTTCAATGTCATCCCTTATTTACTATCGAGGGAAGTGGAAGAGAATAGAGATTATATAAAGTTTCATATATTAAGGGAGGGGGTATGCACATTCTCAAAGGAACATATATATTAACATGTAAAATCATTTAATTTCAGTCGAGAGGATAATAAGATCACTTAATATGAGTATACCTAAAGGTCTGTTTTGGGAATTATTTTAAAATTACTTCCCGTGAGAATTATAAATGATATCATGAGTGATCAATAGTGATTTTAACATAGGTGAAAGTGATTCTAGTAATGTTAAAATTATTTTTGATGATCCCGAAAAAGAAATGATATCCAAAATCCTCCCCTAGAACTCTATATTATATAAAAAGGTCATGAATCGAATGTTCAAATTTCCAACCCTCTTGAACAATGATAGGTTTGAAGTTGAAGCTAACAAAAATATATAACAATTTCTAGAAAATATGACTAGGTATTGTATCAAATATATATAATATATATGTGTGACTGGGTCTTTCAACCTCCTTCATCAAAAGCTACAGAAAAATCTTTAACATTGACTTTAATTGTCACCCACCAGCTGACTATTTCACTTCTCATCTACTTGTTAATTATTCATTACATACATATACTAATATACTAAGATGTTAAGTTTTATATTACAGAATGGTATGTTTAAGAATGAAAATCTCATAGGGTTGGAAATGAGGAACTAATTAAGGGCATGTTTAGTAAAATTCCACAATCATTTCCTATTTTAAATTATCATGAAATTCTCTCCCTATTGAATAAATTATGTATCATAAAGAAACTACGTATTATAGATAAAATAGTATGGTATTATGAGATTTTATTAGTGGAATATGGAAAGAAGACGGACCCTCACTTTATACGGAAGAATATACTGATCTATCGTTTCTCCTTTCTTGTTTTCAATCTTTTACAAATATAAGTATTTGATAACTATTATTATTTTTCATTTTCAATTTTAAGAATCGTTTTCAATTGTGTACAAACTTTAAAACATCACAATCAAGTTTATTTTTTTTTTGTTTCCCGTTAGTTTCATTTTCTATAATATAGTAAAAACATTAACATAGGAATGTTTAATTTAAAAAATTAAATTTGAATAAAACTTGTAAAACAAGAAACAAGGAATTCTTAACCAAATATATTTCCATCTATTTTTCAATAAAAAAAACAATCATAAATAATTAAACTGTTACCGAATCTAGTTCTACTTTTCTTAATTAAAAAATAATAATAAACAATAAACAGGAAAAAAAACAAGAATAATAGACCTAAAAATGGAAAGATGGATAAAATTAAAAAAAGTGTATTTGAGTTTATACATGAATGAGTTGCATATGCATACAGGAATGAAGAATATATGTATATAATATCTCATTTGTAGAGATAAGATATCTAAAATAATTTTTATTTTGATTTTTTTTTAATATTTTTCTTTTGAATTGAGAACTGTTTACTGTTTAAATTTTAACTATAGTTTAATTCTAAACTAATCGGTTTATAAAAAGTCAACAATTAGCAGTTAGCTTACATACAAAATATAAGTTGAAAATGAATGAATACAATGTAGTTTATGATATACATTAAATAAAAAAATTGTTATTAGTTGAGCTATAAAAACAAATTTAATTATAACCCAAACTAGATGGCTGAGTCTTTAATCTAAAATTCATACAAATATAAGTATTTGATAATTTGTTAATATTATTTGCATTAAAATGGAAAGTTTAAAAATAAGACTTTGAAAATGACATATCTGCATTTGGAATTGTAAAAAATAAGATATTGTGACATGGGAAAGGGAGACTAATTATTTTTCTTTAATTTTAATTAACTTGATAATAAAAAATCAAATTATTCTTTAAGTTTGTTTTTATGCCCAAGTGAGATGTTTGAAGGGTTCAAACCCTATGGCCTTGACCATTATGATAGTGACTAAAATGCCCCCATTTTTTTAAACCATATATGCATTATTTATATTTGTAAGGTGTGGACATTTTGCAAGGAAAGTGGACTATAAAATATAATATAAATATAAATTTCTTTCTCTCTCTCTCTTTCATATTTTTTTTCTCCTAGAATAAATATATATATATATATATTTTCTTTTCTCTCTCTTTCTTTCTTCTTTTTTTTTCCTAGAAATTACACTCGTAGAAAATTATTGGTAAAAATATTATCACTTTTACATCTATATATATATAACTACAAACGTGATTATTAGTTGGGGATGGTATAAATTTACCACTTATGTCATTTTTGTAAAATTTGAACAATTTCTTTTTGTGCTATTTTTCTAATTTTTTTCCATGTCTTTCAAGTATAAAATTAATTTCTTTCTTGCATGAACTAAAATTATTGAAATACACACAAATAGAGGAAATTTTTTTGTGAATCGTCACCAATCAACCTATCATTTATAACAACATTCAAGTAATTATGTAAATCAAAAGCAAAAGCTTGATAAAAAAAAACTAACAAATATACGATTATCACAAAAATGGCGCTGCAGAGACTAGACTTATGATTTAACCTAAAATTTGTATTTACAAATGAGATCCTATTGTCACCCGTGGGTGCCGGGGTCACCAAAGTGACCACTGATAGCAATATGAATGCAGAGAACACAAATATTTTAAATTAGGAGGATGTGAGTAAAACCGAAAATGATGAAAAATTTCACAGCCGGGTCGGGTCGGGTCTGGGTTGAAAGTCTCAGGTTGCAGTTTTTGCGAGGAGATAAGCGGGTAAAGGACTGGCACGTGGCGAACGGGGAGGCAATTGGTCCATCTTGTTGCCGTAATTATCGTAGTAAATTGCACCGGAGAAATCCAAGGGCTGGCATTTGTCGCCCATCAAGATGGCCCTCTGCCAGACACCGCCGTGTCCCCACTCTTCTTCTTCTTCGTCATGGTCCTTCTGGGGCTTGCTCTTTTTCTTGTGGACCAAAGTGATGGCGGATTGGCTGATGGTCTTCAGCATGTGCTTGGGCCGAGCCAGCGGCGACCTGGGGCTCGGACTCGCCTGCTTGGTCCTCAGCTTCCTGCTAAGCCGAGCCGCGAGAGCTGTAATGGAGGCCAGCAGGCCTGTGGATGGGCTCTTCGCTGCCGCGCCGGAGTCGGCCGTGGGAACGCGCTCCGCCGTCGAGAAGCCCATTATTGATTTAGAAGAGAAAGAAATGGCCGGATTGGAGTTAGTTTGTATGTGGAGCACTGGAGGTTATATATATATATTACCAAATCAAATAGAACTTTTTGTTTTTGTTTTTTGTTTTTTTGATTGTGAGCAGGGAAAATTAATGGTAAAAGTAGGAGAGAAGGGGAGGGAGGGTGTGTGGGTTTGACCGTGGACAATGGACTTTGTTTTACTTTGACAAACAGTTATGTATATGATTCTAGTTCTGCCTAGCTGGATTGCAGTATTGCAGATTTCTCGTTTGACCATTTCCCTTTTAAGTTTCAACCCATACCAACTAACTTTCAATTGTTTTCTAGGGTTCCATTAATATATATAATGTTTAATTCCTACTTTGATTCTATTAAAACTTTTACTTCAATTTATTTTCTCTATTTTTTGTTTCTATAATACTCGTAAGAAATGGTTGTATTAGTTCGTGTATGCAAAGTAATAATGTTTAAATTTATTTAGAAAAATTAGGAATGTAGTTGAAAGTTTTTTCTTTTTAATTTCACATTTGTTTGATCAAGAATTTGACTAAGTTGGTGGAGGTCGACAACGATCGAGCTGACTCTCTTGAACGAGCTGAAGCGATGCAAATAAGGGACCTGTAAATTAAAAAGAAGTAGTAAGCACTCTAACGCTCAAGTTAAAACTACACTTGAGAGAGAGTATATTTTTGCATACCTGAAAATGAGATTGAAGGTTTCTATTTTATAAGAGGAGCTTCTAATGAGACTTTCGACAAGCCTCCAATGGCTCTTCGATGGCAAGAGAATCGCGGCATGTTGCCGTGGATGGTGTCATACTCCTATGTCTGTAAAAGTACATGTTGATCGGCTCAGTTGATAACTCAAATGTCTGAGGTACAAGATTTGGGCTCAGATAAGATAATAGCTCAGACGATCAAGGCGTGAGACTAGCTAATTAGGTCAGCTTGACATGGAACATGAGTCGTGACCATCTCCAGTAATTCAATTCGACCTTTATATATCAAGGCTCGAGCTACAATTCCTTCCATGTATGAATCATCAGACTCTTTATTATTTGACATACTACATGTCGATACGTGACTACTGAGAAATCACCTCCAACACATTACTACACTAAATAAACACACTTTAAGGAATATAATAGAATAATATTTATCTACTTATCATCATTTAAAAGTTGACAGATGTTAATTTTCCTTTTATAAAAAAAAAACATTTCTTCTCTTATTGCCAAAATTATAACGGTTTAATATTTTGTATAATGTACTCTGACAAATATCCCAAGAAAAAAGAAAAAGTGAGAGCTAATCAAAAGTTGCCACGTATTGGAAACAAGAAGGTGTAAAAGTAGTCGATGAGAAGTGTCAACAGAGGATCGGGCCAAGTAGCTCCCACTTCTGTTCTTGAGGCCATAATTTAAAGAGAGGCAGGTGATGATAAATTTATATAATAATTCATCACTTTAATTGATTCATCCCACTATATATTTTAATTACAGATTAAAATATTATCGTGTCCTCTATATTTTTGTTCTTTTATTTTTAAAATGTATATTTTTGTTTGCGTCAGTTTCAATTTTTATCTATTTCAGTCTCCATATTTTCAAGAGGTTCTTTTAGTCTCTTTTGTTCCTATCTCATTTTTACGATCACAATTTCAATACACCACTGCACTCAATATATTACTTGTAATGTAGTCATAACCTTTTTTCAAATAGTTTTCGTTGAGTAGGTAATTTGTGTTAAGGTTTTTATAACAAGAATTAAAATAGTCATTTTCAAGTGTACAGATTTCAAAATGTCATTTTGAAAATACTAATCAAAATAAAAAATACAATGACTAAAATAAACCAAAACTAAAAATATACGAACCTAAATATCATTCTACCCTTAATTATATAATAAATCCAAATAATTGTTCATTAAACTTGTACATTTTCTCGTTTAAAAGCAAATAAATTAGTTCATACGATAGTCACCTCTAGTGGTTTGCCAAATTCTTCTCTTGTTTGGGCCTTGTATTTTCTAGGTAACTTTCTTGAAATAGGTATTCAAATTGAAGAAGACTACAAATTAAACAAATTAAATTTAGAATGAAATTGTGGAAGGTAACCAAACAAACAATGTATTATGGAAATGGAAAAACTTTGATGAAGACCCAAAAGAAAATGGTAGGCTACCTTCCATTTCTTTGTCCCCAATAAGTTATATAAAAACGTGATTAATTAAATTTTACAAACAAACCTTTTGCATCCAGACCCATAATTGTAAAGTTATTTTATTTTTTAAAATTTTGATGAGATGTTAAGCGTTGACTATATATTATATCAATTATGAGACAATATCGAGAAATCAAGTTTACAATGAAAGCATAGTTTTAAATTTTAATTTCAAACACCTTTCAAATCATGTAGTTTTATTTCAGTTATTCCATGGTTTCTACTAAACTTACTTTTTATCTTTTTTATTAAATCTAAGAGTTTTAATTTATTGATTAAAGTATATTTCATCGTTAATACAAGTGTTGTTTGATAACTAGTTTGTTTTTAAAATGTATGCTTGTTTTGTTTTTTATAATTTCAATGGTAATTTTTTTACCTCTCCATAAAACATATATAAAATTTTGGTCAATTTAAAAAAAATAAATAAATAACACGTTTTTTAAAACTATTTTTTTAATTAAAAAACTTTATAAAAACTATATAATAAGTCGAGGAAAAGTAAAGTTTCTGTTATGGAGAACGAAAATGACCCGAAACGAGACAAGGAGTTGAAGTCTGATTGGGGAAGACCGGCCCGGGACATAACGGGCCGGCCAAAAGAGTGACCTAACGCCGGGGCAGAGAATGAGGAAAGCGACCAGAGGGAAGCCCACTGAGCCACGAAGGGCTCGGCCCCGACCCGGGGCTCGGCCCACGGCCCAGCCAGTGATCCCCCGTCTTCGATCGACGATGTCGCCCAGGCCCTGCAACGATGAATTAGGGTTAGCTACGGAAGATTCTGGAACAACTTCACGCTATAAGTATTGATCCAGCCTTAGAGATATAGGGGGAAGAGAGTTGACTACATTTACGTTATTATCTTGCTAACTTAAGCATCGGAGCCCGTGTGACTAGAGTCACACCGGTTTAGCTCGATTTAATTTTGCAGGTACTAGTCCCGAATCAACAAGTTTGGTGGATGCGGTAGTGAACCGGAGGATCGAAATCCACGCATCAACAGTTTCTAAACTTAATTTTTAAAAAATAGAAAATGAAAAATGAAAGGGTTATCAAATGAAGTCATATATATTAATATCAAATGAAGTTTTCTACTTTTGATACCATATTAAATCATTACTAAATCTTCTGCCATACTTTTATTTTAACAATATTTAAAAAGAAAAATATTAATTAACATTAAAAATAGATTTAGAATCAGCCCAAAGAGAAAAACGAGTCCAGTGGCCAATAATGTGGGCTTGGGCCTCAGATGCATGAGTTGGCTAGCCAGTCACTAACTCTATTAATTTTACAAGGAAGCCCGGCCCATATATGTGACAAGAAAATTAATCTCGAAGGATAGATTAAAGTTGACCAAAGGGACCAGTTTTTTTCTTTCTTTTTTTTTAAGAATATAATATTACAAATTTCATGGTTCGAATTTGGATTCAAATTCGAAATTGTGAATGTCTTAACTAGTTGGATTATATGCACATACCAATATCTTGATTTACTGAATTATACTCGATTTTATATACACATACCTTACAAGTCATTTGTTTAGAAGATTATATACTTATTTTAAATGTTGAACAAAAAAGATTTTATTACAAGTACGAAAAGTTCTTATCAATCTTGGCCGGATCATAACTCAAATAATTAGACGTCGATATTTTTTACTAGACATGGGTGGATCTATAGTAGGTATAAGAGGATTCGAGCTCCCTTCAATTTAAAACACTTTTTATTATATACTAAATAATAGAAATTTATGTTAACTGTTAGCTTGCGCCATACTCCTCCTTTCCAACCCTTTTAAATGTCGTAATAATATCACTCAATTGTTTTGAACTTGAAAAGATTTTTTTTTCTAATTTGTACATATACATTTGTTGTTGTTTTAGGATCTAATTGTTGCCGACAATGTCTAAAGCTTATTTTTCTTTTCAATTTATACATTGCTATTATATATAGATAATATTTCTTATATAAATTATTGTATCGATATATTTTTCTCTTCTCTATAAATCATTAAAATTTCGAAAGTCGCTTGTTATTCTTTTATGTAATTTTAATTTAAATTTTACAAGTCTAAAGAATGCGACAATAATGAGATTAATTATCTAGCTACATTTTTTTATGGGTAACCATGAATTTAAAGTTATTTTAAATAAAATAGTTCTTAAAAAAAAAAAGACCTCTTAGCTAGAATAGGTCAAAACTCTCTCCTCCCTAGCTCTCCCTGTTTTTCTATTTTTGTTCTATATATTTTTTGTTTTTATTGAAACAAATATTTTAATTTTTTATTGATAATATAAAATATTACGAATGACCAAAATTCCATCCCCACTATAAGAGTAGGCTTAGCTGTACTAAAAAAAAAAAAGGCTTAGTTAGAAAATAATTAATCTAGATTTACTAACATTGAACCAACATTAAAAGATAAAAATACCTTCAAGAACAGGTTGACATACTCGAGAATAATGTAACCAAGCTAAAAAATGATTTCATTTTTCATGTAAAAACTTCAATATTCCTCAAATAGGGATTCTTCCAACCCGAATCAATTTTCTTAACCCATAAATGAGATAGAAAAAGAAGGTTGAGAAAAGAAACATTTATTGCAGAGTTAGAGATGGAAAATGCATTTCTTAACCTAAAATACTTGCTCCTTCATCAATCTTGTCCTGATTATCATTGAAAATCTCACAGTTTATTATTTTTCATAAAAGCCTAAATTTTTTAATTTATTTCTCTTAATTCTTAAATATTTAATAGTAATTAGGACAAGATTTGTTTTAGAAGAGACGTAATTAAGCTTAAGTAAATGCCAATAATTGGAGGTAAGTTTAAACAAAGTCTAATAAGAAAAAGAAGTGTGTCTAGATTAAAAAGTACTAAAATATATATATATAGTTTACCTTTTTCTTCCCTCAAACCACCTGAGCATTTTTTAAATTTGAAATCTAACGGTTTAATAACGTTCTTGTTTGTTATTTCCAATTTTTGAGAATCATGAACATTTTGGTAACTGTCCTTGTTTTTCAATTCTCACATTTTCAAAATTATGTAGAAATTTTTTAAACAACTCAATCAAAAAATCATTCGGTAACGTTCTCGTTTCTTATTTTTTATTTCCTTTCTCTAATAAAGAAAACAATAATTTCATTGGATAACTATTTCTTGTTTTTTTAATCTCTTTTTTCATTGAAGAACAATAACCAAGTAACTTGTTTTTTTTTCCTTTGTTTCCAAAATTTCTATACAAATTTTAGTAATGTTTCTTACACAATTGAGAAATAAAGAAACATAAATAGTTAAATACTTATGTTTATAAATAAATCAGAAACAAAAAACTAAAAAAAGAAACGAAAATAGTCTAATTTCTCGTTTCTTGTTCTTATTTCTATTTTTTAAAATATAAATAAAATAGACTTAAAAATGCCTAATAAATATTAAAAAAATAAATATAAGACAAAAATTGAATATTAATTTCAAAAATTAAATTTCATATACAATATCACTCTTTTATTATAAATTTTAGAGAAGAAAAACAAAAATGGCTACTCAACTTTTCAATAAAAAATAAAAACAAGAAAGTATTACTAAATACAATTCTATTTATATTTATTAGGAAATGAAAAATACGAAAATATTACTAAACAGATCTTTTAAGTAATCAAAACTAGAGAATTAGATTTATTTTTCCCAATAATTTATTGGGAATATAGCTATAGAACTTCTAATTAGGGGTGTTTAAGGAACCTGACAAGCCGACGAACCCGACGAACTTAACCCAACCCAATCGTTGGAAAAATCCCAACCCGACCGGGTTTGATCGGGTCTCGGGTTGACCTTTGAAAATCTCGGGTTGGAGATTATAAGTTTTTTTTTCCATTTCATTAAATCTAAACCGTTGATTTTATGTTTCAATTCAATCCTCTCTCTTTTGAATCTTTGATTCTCTCTTTTCTAACATTTTCAATTTCATCTTCCTCTCTCCCATCTCTCTCTAATAAGGTGTAAGTTTTTAATAGCTTACATGGTTTCAATTTGGATTTGAACTTGATAAACTTTGGATAATATAAAATTTTAAAATTTGTATTAAATTAGGATTTACATGTTGGTGTCAATTAGGATTTGAATTTGTGCTTAAGATTTTGATTTTTCTATATTTTTTTGGTCTATGTTATAAACAAAACAAAAGTAAATTAATTAATCAATTAAAAAAAAAAAACCCGGCAACCCAACTTGACCCTACCAGAATTTATTGGGTTGGGTTGGGTTGGGTTGTCCATGATTTTACAACCCGACAGTTCCCACAAATTCTCAACCCGAAAATTCAGGTTGGTCCCAAAAATACCCCAACCCGACCCAACCCAACCCGTGAACACCCCTGCTTCTAACTTTTGATAACCTTTTTACACCATCTAAAAGTTTTTGTTAGTTAGAAAGTCTCTATTTAACTATTAGGCAATCAATTTTGACCTAATTCCCATTTGTTTCAAATAAAGAATCCAATGTGATGAATTATAGCCTTCTTTTCCACAATTCTGAAGTGGGAAGTTGTCACATGAATTCATACTTGTTTTGTTTTTGTTTTTTTTTTTCATTTTTTTCCTAAGTCAACCCATTTTGGTAACCCCCTTGAAAATTAATTTCTGCCCTAAATATCTTCATAAGTTTCATCACTATTTCAACTAACCCTCAATTAATTAACATTAAATAATTGGCCTAATGATGTAACTCTCACTCCCTTGTTTCCCGCGACGTGCCGTGTCTTCACTGCCATTTCTTCCTCCATTTTTAATATCCTTTGATTTTCAATTTCTTGCATCAGACAATATTCATTCAATAATTTAACAATCTCATTAAAGTAATCAACTTTTCCAATAATTTGATGAGTATGAACAAAACTAAACACACAATTTGGTTCATACAGAAGTTATCTGAATTGGGTTTCTCTAATTTAGTTCTGTAAATAAGTATAACATATGGAATTGGTCGTACAAATGATTTTGATATGTTAAACAAAATTTTAAGAAAAAGCGATGTACATACATACATATATATATATAATGTTTTCTTTTTCTTTTCTTTGGAAGTTATTCTCTTTGATGAAGAATGGTTGGACAAAGATGATTACAAACATGAATAATGATAATAATAATACACAGAATGATTGAGAAAACGATATATAAAAGATTGGAGGAAATTGCAAAAACCTCTCTCAATCTCAATGGTGCAATGGGTTTGGACCAGTTGGGACGAGGCGTTTTTCGACGCCGTACCGAGGATCAATCTCCGCCGCACCCGGGGGAGAATCACCGTCGTCGTGGTGGCTGTGGCGGGCGTGGCGATGTCGGTGGTGGCGGCGATGATCTTGCCGCCGTTGATGCAGATGCTGAAGAAAGGTGGTGAAGTCAAATTTGGCAGGCATGAGTTTTCTGTTAGAAGATGACTTTTTGGTGGTGTTATATCCATCAAGGGAAACTCCATGAAAGAGCATAGCTGAAAAGAAAAGAAGAAGAAGAAGAAGAAGGGGAATCAAATTGCAAGGCTTTAAAGGCATTATGATTATGGGTTTGGAGAGGGAGAGAATTGAAGGGAAAGGACTGCATGGAGAGGAAGAACAAGAAGAAAAGAGAGAGAAATTGAGGATAATTAAGAAATGGGGTTTTGGGAGTTTGAAAATTTGACAGCTTGAAAATGGGAAATCACTGCTACAAGAAATATCGTAGTAGAAGGTTGACATTGGACTGTGTTTGCTTCCATAAGAGAGAGAGAGAGAAGGGGACAGAACTGTCGAGAATTCTTGTTTCAATGAGAACTTCCTTTGCGTTAAAGGAACAAAGGCTCATTTAAAGCAGATTGTCAAACTTTGAATTATATATTAACAAAACCCAGAGAGAGAGAGAGAGAAAAGAAAAGGGTAAGTTTGTTTGGTTAACTAGAAACCGAACATCTTTAAACTTTTTTACTCAATTAATTGCAATAATAAAACTTACTGTGTGTTCATTGGATTAAAAATATGGTTTATTTCAACATATAAAACTGTGTCTTGTATGTTAATCAACAAGATTTGTATAATCTGAGGCACTGCAGGAGCCAGCAAAACATGCCCATTTTTATTTATTAATTTTTTTTTTTTTTGAAACTTAAAAGAAGGAAATGGGCAAAGACATGGCTGACTTTCGTAAGCAACTTTTAATTTGATCCAACTTTACAAGTAAAGTGGGTGTGTGGGATGCAGGTTTCAAGGTCCATTAGGGGACAACTCATACAAAATTAATAATAAATTCAAATATGAAATGCTGCAACTGGAAGTCGTAATTTGGCATCTACCTTATAATACAAACATATTGGTTTCACATGGTTTTTTGTTTGACTTGCTTCGTCTTCTTCTTCTGCTTCTGCTTTCCATTTTTAAAGAATTACCAAGTTAATGGGTAATTCACCTGCACTTTCACCTGCACGCCTGTATATAAAAAAAACACTTGCTTCCTTCACACTCTCTACTGTAAAAGAGAATCATAAAAAAGCACTTCTTTATTCATCCTCTTCTGGGTTCTAATTCGAAAACAGGAAGAACTAGTTAAGGTTTCCATTTGAAGGCATTATCTAAGCTCCAATGCCAGCCCTACACGAGTGCAAGCAACACAGAAAGAACAAAGATCCAATATGGTTGAGTGTGCAAACACAAGTTCCTAAACAATCTTTTTTAGTAAAAACTAAGCAGAAGAAGCCCCTTTTCTTCCGGAGGTGGGAAAATGAGCTTTGAATGGCCTTTTTATGAGTCACTTGTCGGCTATGTCCTCTCCTGGATATCATGCTTTATCTTATCACACTTCATCATGTCTCCTAGAAAATATTGACCATCGGATCATCACCACAATGTAAATGGGGGCGACAATTCTTATGCAGAAATGTCGGCATGGGTTGGAAAAACTGATGAGAGGGGGGAGGGGGGAAGTCAAATCACTCCACCTAGGACTTTGCTTAAACAACAGACACTTCCCACCAAATATCACTCGGAAACTTTGGTGTATTAGTTCACATCTGGTATGTCACTGTCAATGGTTTCTAGTTCTACTACTCTTCCTCTTCGTTCTTTCGTTCCAGCTACCCCACTAAGATTGTTTCAATCACTTTCTAGACTGCCTATTTAGCTCAGAAGTTGTGCAACCTTATTCTCTATCCTCAAAGTTGATATAAACAAAGCATGAAGAGAGGGCAACATGATAAGAAGATATAGTAGAAGGTGCTGCATGTCCATTGCAAGATAATTTGTAGAAATGACCATAAAGGAAGTGTTGTAGTCTACAGAGAAACAACACGAGAAAACTCTTAATAACTCAACTCAATAAGAAATGTCCTAAAGGAAGTGTTGCAAGAAATTGTGGTCTAACAATAGGTGTTGATTGTTATTGTAATCTATTTGAATATGTGAATATATAAACATACAAATAAAGCACATGCATTATGCAAAGTTTAAAAAGATATTGAATTCTTGTATTCTGTTGTTTCTACAGGGAGAGGGGAGATAATGTTTGACAGTCAGCTATCTTTATTTCTGAACTTCCCTATCAGCTGAAGAGATAAAAGCTATTGTAAATACACCATATTGCTCCAGGTAATAAGTTTGCACAAGAGTTTATCCCACAGTAATTGGTAAGAAATGGATTATCACTCCTCTCTTCTTCCCACACACTTGCTTGATGAGTAAAAATTCAATTGATATCAACTTTCCTTGAACTTTTCTTCCAGCACACCAAACTGGTGGAGTACAATTCAATTCATCGGACTACCCAAGAAGGAATATCAGCAGAAAATCAAGCAATTATAGGTTAGGGGATGTTTAAAGTCGGCTCCAACATAACAGGTAACACAGCTGCTCAAGATTAACTGCAGAGCTCCTACCTCAATTCATTTAAGGCCTTGCAGATGGAAGGAACGCACCATGACCTTGTATCAGATTTATGGTATAAAACTTCTCTTTGCCTCTTCAACCTTCCTCCCAATCCACGTCATCTTCTTCTTCATCCTCTACCGAAGCTGATGCTTCAACATTCAAGTCACCGACCTTGTAATTTTCATTTGCATTACCTGTCATATGACATGAAAGGTAAGAGATTAGGTGATTGGAGGCAAGCATCATCCAGTATCTATTAAAGTTAAGCCAGAAAGGTTCTTCCTCAACCCAGCTTACTTACCCGTGTAAAATATGCCACAACCAAGAAAGAAAAGTTCTAGTTAACTGTTTACATAACAATTTCAACGTCTTTATAAAGTTAATCCAGGAAACATAACCAAATCTAATGTAAGACTGCAAAATCAATAATTCAGAACCTAAAGCATTTCATCATTAAATGTTTTTCGAAACTCCAAGGACACAACAGTGACTTTGATATGCAAGTTTGAAATGACTATTCATCTCAAAAGCTGGCAAGGTACGACTGCCCGGAAGTTTCATGATAAAATTATAATGGCAATTTGTAATCAATCAAGTTTTAAAACTAGAACGTCAGTCCACAGCTCCAAACACAAATAATGAGTAAAACATTAAAGCCGCATGAAAATATAAAATTCATACACAAAATAAAATGACCATTACCGAGAAGCTATTATTTTTTTTTCATATAAATTCATGCTGAATACCAAGACAGATAAAGCATGTGATGCTGTTTACTTCATTTACTAATCTATGGTACTGTCGAGGTATTATACTGCACGGCAGAATAATAAGTAAAGAAAAACACCATAAAAACCTAAAGAGTCAAACATGAAAAGAAAGTAATGTCTGACCCCCTATTGGTGCCTCCTCCCACTCAATATCATCATCTTCTTCATCCCCTTCACGTTTTGCTTTCATTCCCACCTGGCGACTGGAATTTGCATTAGACACACTTTCAGTAACCTCTGTACTGGATAATTCCTCTGGTCTCTTAGCAGATTCTTCAAGTTCTTGTTGCTTCTTCAGTATAGCAGCATAATAAGCTTTAACATACTCATCCTACAGTACAGTCAACCACCAGTACATGAGATCATATAATCTCTTTCCATTTTAGATTTTTGGATAGAAAAGCACTTGAGTTATGAGTAAAAAATGAAAAGAGCTAATCTTATTGAACGAGCCTGAAAATTCGTTTTATCATCGTCATTGGCCGATGACTTTTTATCATCAGAAAACTGAGCAGCTGAACCAGCATCCATCTTTGACTCCTCTTTGACCTCCCCACGTTGTTCCTTTGTGAGGTTCATTCCTTTCTTGATCATCCAAGGTGGTAAAACTTTCAGTCCCGTGTTCTCAGTTTCAGATTTAACATCCACTCCCTTGCCCTCAGCCCCAGAAAAGGCAACTTCAACCTAAGAGATTCATGAGTTTATGAGTGGTTAGAGTGGTGCCTTTCAAGATCCAGAGCTATAACAAGCATGAGGAAGGGATACCTTGGTCTCTCCAACAAAAGGCATTGGTGTTCCCCCATATCCTAAACCTTGCGATGACTTCGAGGGATCATTACCGTTGAGATCACCATTTGCCCCACGTGCAGCTGCACTTGCACGAGCTTCCCATGCTAAAAGAGTTCCAAATTCCGGAACAGGCAAATCTTTGACTCTGCTGAGTTGTTCCATCAAAGGTTTAAGTTGGACCTGCAATTATTTGACTTACTCGTCAACATTTAGCAATAGAAACATCCCTACACAAACTCAAGGAGAAAAACACAATCCCACATAAACTTTTTCAGAAACATGGCTTCAAGGTCAGTGTTCTTGTACGCTAACAAAGGTAAAAGAGTTTTGTGATCAGCCATCCCCATAAATTTTGGAATAGACAGAAGCCGAGAAGAAGAGAATCATGATTTTTCTATAGGACAAGTGTTCTTTGTTTAAAGAAAAAAAATCAGCTCGTTACACCAAAGAACTATACCTGAGATAGAAATTCATTAAATTACATACAAAGATTTAAAGGGAAAAAAAATGAAAATGATGATGATTCAGAATACATTTCTTTTGGGTCATTATACTAAATGTAAAATCCATTAAAGTAAAATACACAATCCAGAGATAAAAACCTCCATCTTCTGAAGCATGTCTTTTAATTTTTCATGCCGTCGCTTTCTGGCATTATCATCTCCATCCCCTCCTTGAGCCGCCGCCAGTTTGTCACTCTCTGCAACCAGCTCTCCATTGCAATTTTCACAGTGAAAGTATTCATCCTCAAGAGAGATCAACCGCAGAGCATCCAAAGCAGTGTATCTAATCAATATCATACAACTTTCAAGCTTGCTTCCAGGTAAGAAGTCAATAACAAGTGTATGTTTGATTCCTTAAAATGACAAAAACATAGAAAGAACATAACATTTTTTAAAGAGAGAGAAACCATATCATCAAAACCTTCTCGAACAGTTGGGGCATATATACTCTTGAACTGTGTTCTTGTCCTCTAATTCATCTTTCAGTTTTTTCTTCATCCGGTGCATTCTGTATCTAACCACATCATAGATCTGTAGCCAAGTTTAGCTTTAATAAGGTAACTGATCAGAATTATTATTATTACAGTAGTGACCCTATAGAAGAAGAACCTGAGCATAGTCTAGCGAGCAATAAGAGTGTGTGTGCATCTTAATCTTTTCATCTCCCTCCTTCCCTGGCTGTTGACCATCGGCCGTGGCAGCAACTGCAGCACTAAATATCTTTGCTCCCTTAGCTGTCTGGAAAAGTAAATAGCAAAAAGTTGAAGAGCGTGCCTATAAATAATGTTATCATATTAAGATAACTCATTGATTCGCTGCTCCACATTAAAAAGTATGAATAATTAAGCAGCAATATATTTAACAGAATTCAAATAGATTTTCCTGTATGAAGTATACCAGACAAGTTAATACAGCAGATATCTTGCAGAGAAAGTCTCCTAAGATGGCTTTACAGCCATCCATTTGCTTTTTATGTGCAGAAAATGAAGAAAGCTTAAATCATGTCTTCTTTTTCTGCCCATATGCTGCTGTTTGTTGGAATCTTTTTCTCCAGATGTTCCAATTAGTATGGGTGTGGGATCGTGAGGCTGCTAATAATATTTTTCAGATTCTACATGGTGTTGGGTTGGCACCAAAGCTAATCTACTTTGGATTTAATGGATTTAAGGCTATCATCTCAGAATTATGGTTTGAGAGAAATCAAAGGATTTTTGAAGATTCTTGTCGCCTGCCGTTGGAATGCTTCAACATTGCCAATTCAAAGCTTCTCAATGGTGTGCTCTTTCCGATCTGTTCTCTTCGTATTCCCCTAGTATGATTTGTATGAATTGGAAGGCCTTTATTTCTCCTTTGTAGTCTTGTCTTATGTTTTATTTTCTATTTCTTGCTTTCTCTATCACTCCTTCGGGAGTTTGTATCTTTGAACAATTTTGTTCCTTTTCATATATCAATGAAAAGTTCGTATCTTGTTCAAAAAAAAGTATACCAGACAAGTTTACATACCACGTATGTTAATCAGCTTCAGATGAAGAAATGCAAAAAGATCACAGGTAAGATGAGAGAGAAAAAAGTGAGAAGATGGGAGTGAACATCATTCTACTTAATTCCAACCTTTATTTTTATTTTCTAATCTCCCTACTAGTGAAGATCTAAAATGACGTAACACATACAAGAGAGAAAAGTGGGTTGTCCATATGTCTAGTACAAGGAAGAAGGTAAAGCAATATAAGCACTAGTAACAGCAGTCTATCACGGATACAGCATGAAGTAAACTATATCTATTAGTATGCTCCAAAGTGCTAGTGGCACTCATGCAGATCTAAGGCTAACTTGCAAAAAAGTAGCCTTTTATTTAAGAACTTCAGAGATTTTCTTGAAGATAACAAGATTTATTTTTTCTTGTCAAAATCCGTTACTACCTGTCATCAGCAAGCCTATTTGGCCATTCCTCTGGCCAACAACTTTTTTTCTCTCTTTCTTGGACTAAGCATATGAACAATCCACCAAAAATTATATAAAAAAAAAAGGCTCTCCTATTGGCAAATAGAACAGACAGAAAAAATGACAAATTACAAACAAATTTAAACAAAATACACCAAGAGGTAACAAAAACATTAACTTCCCAAGGCTCTCCACATGCCTTCCCGCTTCTTGAAACACTTTTTTATTTCTTTTTAACTAAATTTACCAAAATCAAACCACAAACTCTATTCAACAAAAGCACCTTAGGTGCTATAGACAATCAATTTAAAATTCTGAAAAACATACTAAGATATTCCAAGCTACTAACCTAATAGGCACAAGAACAAGATGGATAGATAGAGTCAGCACTGACCTCCCTTCTATGATCTCGGGTAATCAGTTTTTCCTCTTCTAGGAACCTTAGGGTTCGACGCAATTGCTTCGAATGTAGTTTTAAGTTCTTTGCCAAATCTTCTTCCCGAACCCATTGTCGTCTAGGACAGGATACAACAACAAATGCTATAAATAAATAAAGAAAAAATGTGGCAGTAAAACAGCTCACAAGATCCGCAGAAGGAGATAATACATGCATGGCTTCATCATCATAACAAGTTGAAGAACAGAAATATAATGAACATAAAATTACAAACCTTAGGCAGGATCATCTCCCAAATCCTTTATGGTAAAAAATTAAGAAACTTAAAAATGTCATTTTGAATCAGCTTTTTGCTCAGACCATCCACAATCTAGATTGAAAAACAGGATCTTGTTCTTTAGCAGATGAACTAATAATAAGAAAAAATGAAATGATAACCTCCCCTTGAAGGAAGAAAAAAATACAACTAAGCTATTGAGAAGGCTACATCAATATGAATGAAATGAATCAGTGTTGCTTTTCTTCAACTCAGCTTTACTTGAGAAATAGCGTACACTAATAAGTTTCAAGAAACATAAATAAACAACCATGATATCCATTGATTTAACTGTTCCACTCCAGCACACCCAGAATTGGGAGTACAAAACAGTGGCGAGCTTAGTCTGGAAATATAACTACCAAGAACCCGGTTAAAAGTACAATAAGCTCAAAATCAAAAAAGAGTTCCCCGTCCAATAATCCTAACATAACTAACCAGAACTCGGTCCACTAATGAAACTCTCCTCCTTTCAATTTCTCAGTAACAACATATTGGGTGGCGATAAAGATTTCCAAGAAACAAAACGCGAAAGGGCAGTACCTCGTGAGAGCATCAAGAACAACCACCGCAATTCCTCTATTATCACTCCGACCAGTCTTGGGCTGATTATCCCCCTTAGTCGTAATGTCATCGTAAAAAGCTCTCGCAGCCAGCTTCACCAACCTGCCCAATTGATCAAGATCATTCAGCAAAACAAATTAAGCCAAACCTGGGAAGAATTAAAAACAGAAAACAGTTCCATTGCCGAGCATTCAGGGACGGCCAAAGAAGATATTCAAATTGCCATTTTATCATTTGAGAGGGGCTAAGTTAATAGAGGAAAGTACCTGTTAAAAGGTTCAATACTCATCGTGGTTGAAAATGAACTCGGTTTCAATTCTTCAATCAAATATTTTGAGCTGGTGTTGCTATTACATGTGAGCTGAATTTTTTTTTTTTCCTTTTGTGGTTTTCTATTCGAGCAAGTTTCTGCTGCGGAGAGAGAGATCTGAAAGTCGTGGGAAAAATGGTAAAAGGGAAGAAGATGGGGGCATTGGCCGTCATAAATAGACGAAACAAAGGGGAATTTACGGGTCGGGTCATCCCCGTTGTCTCGGGTCCATGAGTAAACGGGCTTTGATCGGCCCACTTTACTGGGCCTGTTTAAAGGACCATCGCCTCAGATCAGTTTCGAGAATCGGGCTTGATTACACGTTTCGGATCGAATTTTGGGCTAACCCATGGGCCAACCCCAACCCAACGATGATTTCGGGCTTGATCACTTTTGCTTTTTTTCTTTTCAATTTCTTCAAAAATTTCTTAAATACATCCGTATATATTTGTTTCAATAATTATGAGGTGAGAATCAAACCATCTCGGCAATAGATATTCTATCTACTCAATTATGCTCAAATTGGACCATATATATATATTTCAACTACAAAATTCAATTATCATAATATTATGGAACCATTTCATATAATTGTCGATTATTTTGTTAACATAAATATAACTCAATTAGTTAAAATTTTACAAATTGTCCTTAAACAAAGTTAACCCACTTGAAAACTAAACCCCTAATTTTTTTACTCAAATTGAAACTATTAAAATTATAGAGGTGTTTAAAACTAAGCTAAACAAATAAAAATGTCTATTATTTAAGACTCGTTCATAACATTTTTATTTATTTTTATTTTCTCTTATTTCTAATTCTTTGAAAACATAATCCATAATGGTTCATTTTCTCATTTCTCATCAAATTTGTTATTTAACTTTTTGGAAAGTAACAAGGGTTGGTTGGTTAGTATATGCTCTAGTTTCACTATATATTCTTAATTACAATAAATACTTTTTAACAAAAAAGGAAAAAAATATACGGTTCAAATAACCAAAACAAAGTCACACATTGATTATGAAGAGAAGACAATTTATCTCTATTAACATGAGGTTTTTTTAGACGAAATAAAAAACAAAGCCGCGAGAGTTATGTCCAAAGTAGACAATATCAAATCATCGCAAAACTGTGAAGATACCGAGCATTTTCTTAACAAAGAAGGGAAAAAGGGACCAAGAAAAAAGTGAATGGAAATAGTAAAAAGGGAGTGGATTCCTCTCAAACTCGTAACTGAGTCTGTACTGTAAAAATTATTGGGGCTGATGAAGACGAAGAAGAACCACAAATCATGCAGTACTGTACGTTACACACAACTTAACTTACAGCCAAGCCTTTCGCACTATAATTTCTTAGTACAATAAAAAAAAAGTTCAAATTTTTCTGTGGTGCACCACCCCTAGAGTTTAGATATTTATAATTAACACCACAATATATATAATATCTATTTTATGTTTGCATATACACAAATATAAAACCACAAAACTGCATATTATAAGTTGCTTCTTTCCTGTCTGTACCTTTGGCTCTTTTTTCCTTTGTATATATCATTAATATGAAAGAAATCCAAAGAAAGGTAATGTTTAAGTTAAATTGCATTTTTAGTCATTATGTTTTAATATATTTTTTCAAGTTCGAGGGGGTATTTCAACGACTAATCTTCGAGAGAGAAATATATGTTTTAATTGTTAAGTTGTGCTCGTGTTGGCCCTCGTACTTTAAATCTTAGTTTTACATGCTGTATTTGATTCACGCATCAAAGTTATTTTAATTACAGTTGAAAACAAATTATAAAAATTCTATAATGAATAAAGCTTAACTATCTCTCAAAACGACAGCAAGTTTGACCACCTTATATCGTTTAAAACATAATTCAAGTAATAATGTTTTATGAGGTAGTGACTTGTCATGTCCTCCGCCATTTAAAAATTGTCACATCATAAAATTCATAATAAAAAAACTAATCAAACGATAATTATTAGTAAAATATTAATTTTGATTCTGACAAACATTAATGCGTTATGTGTGAATGATGGTAAAATCTAACGAGAGACTGATATTGAGCATGCATGTACGAGATTAAAATCTCATTCAATAGTCCTTTTATTTAACGAGTTAAAGAATAAAAGAACATAATCTTTTTAGTTTAAACTTGTAAAAGTGAAGATTCGAACCTTCAATTCTTTATATATCACTTGGAAAATATATAGCGACCAAATATGTGATGGGTTTAATTAGGCTTTAGTGAGCCCTTTTATTCTTATTTCAGGAAGGAAATGATAGGATAATCATTTCAGGCTGCAATTTTCTCTTAATGTTCTATGAATTTTGAACTTAATGGTCCACTCACACCTTGTTGTCTACATCTTCTTGGCAGCTTCAATGCTTCTTCTTTGGGAGGTTAAAAGTAATTTCTCCCATTGCCCCTGTGTTCTGTCAATAACAATGATTATAAATACAGCTTTTTTTCTTTCCAGAAGTGAATGTATATTGATTTGGTATCATATATATAGAATTCAATTATATGTTGGAGTTCATATACAGAGAGGCCCGAGACAAGACATGGCTAGTGTTTATTATATTACTTACACTTTTTTATTTTTATTTTAATTTAACCTTCGATTGAAACAAGTGTTAATTTGATAGTTAGGATATTAAGTCCTAAATAGATTACCGCCATGATTTGAACTCATTCTCTTTAAATTTTCCAGAATTTACTCTGGTCCCTTTGAACTAATGGTCCAACGCCAACAAAGATAATTGTTTTATTAAAATGGTAGTCATTGAAAGATAAAATTGACCGATAAGTAATAAGTATTTTTCGACATTAGTCAAGGGAATTCTTGACACTTTCAAGTTTAGTACTTTGAATAGAGTAATTTGAAGAAATGAGTGTTGATGAAGAATATTTGTTTGCTCCCACTAAAAGGACTACTTTAGGGAGAGAATATGGAATATATGCATACTAAACTTTCTTTTTCTTACTTTGTTAATAACAACACGATTAACAAAACTACCCCAAATACCTCTACAATAATATAATATTATCTTTTACTTTAGGCATAGCTCTCACGGTTTTACTTTAAGTTTTATCCAAAATGCTTCATGTCATCGTGGATATACTCATTGCTCTTAACAAATTTAACAAAAAATGGGAATAGATTAGTTTTTTTTACCTCATACCATTGTGGAGATACCTCGACTCTTAATTGTCCTTAACAAACTTAACAAAAAGACGGGGTTAAATTAATCATCAAGCTTCTTTTAGCCATTGAGATAAAGGGGCGTTGTTTGTCTCAACGCTTTTAGTTTTATCCAAAATGCCTCGTACCATTACGAATATACCTAGGCTACTATTGTCCTTGACAAAAAAAAAGTTGGGGTTAGATTAATCATCAAGTTTCTTTTAGCCGATAAAGGGACGTTGTTTGCCTCAATCACCATAGATTATTGTATTGAGCGTACTTTGAATCGCATACAAGCAGCGATCATACGTGCACTTCATGTGCTCGTATAGAAGGAATTTGGCACACTAAACATAAACTCGACTTCTTAATCTCAAAGCGCACGGATCATGGAATCGGTAAGAGAGGTCCTACACGTACATGATTTTAGCTAGAAAGAGTTTCAAAAAATGGATGGAATCAGCTAGGCAAAGAGAGGTCCATTAAAATGTCCATCAGAAGAAGCAAGTACCAATCTGACACTACTGCTCGCAAATTAAAACACAGAGGGAGAGGATAAAAAGCAAAACATGGAACATGGACTTTCTTTCCCATCACCGCCCTTTAAATACCACAACCAGAGACCAGATAAGAAATTAACAACAAACAAAATAATAATACTCAGGTTGCTAATTTAAAGGACTGTGAATGAAAAAAAAAGGGTGACATAATTGGCTAAAGATATCTGTAAGTACAGTAAGTCCTCTGAGAAACGCGTAGTGATAAACACGTGAGGCTTTGTGGTATCGTCTATTATGAAAATAAGAAAGAGAATTTTGATTGCATACCAAGCTAACACCCTAAAATTCTTAGGGAAAAAAATTGTGTAAGTGGTGCCCTACGAAAAGGCACATCCAAATTTCAAAGTGGTGTGGTTGCACTCTTGGGAGGGGAAAAGGGGTTCAAATTCATCCCCTCAAAGCCTAAAATGCAAATGAGTGTGAGCAGAAAAATGTGGGATTTCAAGTCTCAACCACAAATGGAAAAATAAATATAATATATATTATGGTAGAGGAGGCAGGGAGGAACACAGGCAAGGACATGAAAGGCACTTGGACTTTGGGGCTTTTTTCTTTTAATTTTTTTTTTAGGGTTTAATTTGTTTGCTGCTAGCTAGCTTTCACCATCACCCACTCCCTCCCAACAAATTGTACATTCAAAGAACCCTTTTTTTTTTCTCTTTCTTTTGATGCTTATCTTGTTCTCAATGAAAGCAACCCGGGAACAACCCAATTCAATTACCAAGCTCTGCAATAACATGAGTGGTTCTCCGTAATTGTGTCAGTTCTAAAGAGAGAGAGAGAGAGAGAGAGAGAGAGAATTGTGATATGTAAGTGGGAGGAGACGGCATGTATAAATGGAAAGGCCAATTTTGGGGAAGAAAGGGCTTTAGGGTTTGGAATTTGGGCTGTGGATGGGATTTTCTTGTGGTCATGGCTAGGGTTTTTCAGAAGCTTCTCTAGCTATACCTCTCTGTCAACTGAAAATAGCTGAATCACTGTTCATCGTTTGATAACTATTTTGTTTTTTGTTTTCTACAATTGAGTGCGATCATATCAGCAATAATGCACCGAATCCCTAATATTAAATTGGGTGACACAGCTTGGGAAGTCTTTAGGTTGTGTGCTCTTTTTTTTTTTAAATTAAGCTAACAACTACTAATTCCACCTATGTATTATATGTGTCATGCCATCAACTTTTTAAACATACGTTTTCAAAATCTCAGTAAAATTTTGAAAACAATTTTTCTTTTAAAATTTGGGTGAGAATGCAAATGTGTTTGTAAGAATGATGAAAACATACTAAAGAAATTGTGAACAAACAAGCATAAGTTTCCAATGGTTATAAAACGAAACCTAAGTTTTTGATACGTAGAAGAGAGGAATGCACATTAAGGAAAAGTGATCAATACACTCGTCAAAAACTTAGTAGTGGGTAGTAGGAATTGACTCCGTTGATTAGTTTGTACGGGAGTATTATCCTTTTTTTTTTTTTTTTGGGTTCTTGAGAGGGAAAGGGCAGGGATATATAAGGGTAGCTTTATTGGCCTTTCCCTTGAAGAAAATGCTAAATAGATAAGCACGCATGGAAGGGAGCCAGCACCAGCAACAGCAACAGCAACAACATTCTTTCTTTTGATAGATGTGAAAGAGAAATGAGAGAGACAGAGAGATAAGTTCTCTCTCCTTTTTATTGAAAGTGACATTAGGTAGAGAAGAAAAAGAAAGAAGAAGAAAAAAAAAAAAAAAACCAGTCAACAGACCATTGCCTCTCTAGGGCAGGCCTTTCAAAGTAGTGAAATAATTGTCCTTTCACTCCTAGGGTTATATATATGCCTATCCACAGGCCACAGCCACGTGGACTTGCCACATCATCGCACATAAATTTGGTATTTGGTATCACCAATTGCAAATGCTACATTAGATATAAAAATAAAGTTGCCACAACTAGATAGAGATATTGACAAACCCTAACCCACGTTTTGAAACCAACATTCTTTTCCATCCTTAATCCAGTATGAATTGTGTCTAAAAAAAGGCTGTGTTTTTTTAGTAATAATACAAACCCACGTCCTAAAAGAGAGAAAAACGAAACCCAATTGAAAGTTCGAGAAATTTTGCTGATGAAAGGGAAGATTTCGAAGAATGAAATATAATAGGTAATGTATTGATTTAGTCCCTAAACTTATACCGTTTTTCTATTTAGTTTATATACTTTCAAATTTGTAATAATTTAATCTATAAACTTTAGTTAGTAATGATTTAATTCCTATCGTCTAGATCTCTAGCCATTTATTTCCTGCTATGAAAGATTCCATCAAGGTGGAAGTATACCAAAGTTCTATTATAAATTAATTTGGTAATTCCTAATTTGGTCCTCAAGTTATTTTTCATAATCTCTAACAAACGAACTTTATAAGATCTTGCTTGTTAAGGACTAAACCTACGTACTAAAATAGAATTTATTATTATTAAAAATAATACAAAAAAACTTAATAATATTTTATATTAAATGATGGTTGTTCTAACCAAAATTTATATTTAATGATGTAATTTAATTTTAATTATTTATTATTTGTTAGTAATAAAAAAATAAAAAAAAATACTTACTATAACAAAATAGTATTAGAATAAATTAAAATTTATTATTATTTTAATAAAAAAATTAGTATAATACTATATTTGTAATTAGTTAGAAATGAGAAAAAATACACTAGTAATTGTTACACATATCTGATTCATATTCTGATTATAAAAAGTTTTAGACAATATCAAACTATCTTTATTTTTCGATTCTAGAAAATTTATGGTTAGTAAACAACATCAAACGAATAACATTCTCATTTCAATTATTTCCAATTTCAATTCCTAAAGAATAGAAACTAAAGCATTAATTCGAAAGTGTAAGATCAAAGATATTAGTAATAAATATCTTATCTAGCGCTAGGTGTGTCTTAGAGTGGTCGGGTGTGTCAAAATCATCATCTGCAAACCACGTGAAGTGTGGCACAAATACTAGGTGTCTTCTGTCCACTCACTTCTTCCCCCATTACATCTCTCTCTCTGTATCACTTCACTCGAAAAGATCCAACTTTTTGCCCAAAAGAAAGAAGAAGAAAAAAACCCTTATTTACCCCTCAAAAAGATGACTACAACTTGCCTCAAAATAAATTCCCTCCCACCCATTTTCTTTCTCCCTTCACCATTCATCTCCCATTTCTTCACACAAGTCTCTCTCAAGAAGCTTTCATCATCATCTCTCTTTGGTTAAATTGTCACTCTCAAATCTCAATTGGGGTTTTGGCACTCTCCTATGTTCTTGCCATTATGCTCCTCTAGGGTTTGCTTTTTTTTTTTTTTGGTTCCTTTTGGTGCAAATTCCAAATCAAGGAAGATTAAGATAAAAGATTTAAGATATGTTTATGTTCAATAGTAGTAACCATGGCCACAACCCCATCTCTTTCCCGGACCATTCAAATTTCCACTTTCCTTCTCCTTTTGATGACACTCCCGGCCTCATTCTTCAACAAGAAGACATTTTTCTTCATCACCCATCAAATTTCACCAATGTTTCTACAGACCATGTGATGAGCAATATGGCCGAGCAGCAGCAGAGCCAAAGAAAAAGAGCCTCATCAAAGAGAGACAGGCACAGCAAAATCAACACCCTTAGAGGGCCGAGGGACCGCCGAATGCGGCTGTCTCTCCCTGTGGCTAGACAATTTTTTGGTCTTCAAGACATGCTTGGAGTTGACAAGGCCAGCAAAACCGTGGAGTGGCTGCTGTTCCAGTCTAGACATGCTATCAAGAAGCTATCGAGGGACAACAGCCCCTCGTCGGTCTCCGACGGAGAGGTGGTGTCGGGAATTGACGAGACTGCCGCTGTTGTCGTCGTCGACGACAATAACAAGAAAGAGGGACGAAAAGCAATGGCGAAAGAGAAGAGAGGGAGAGCTGCCAGGAAGACTGCATTGTTCCACCCTCGGGCGCGAGAGTGTCGAGAGAAGGCGAGAGCGAGGGCGAGGGCGAGAACGAGGGAAAAGCAGCTGCAAATTAGAGAGAAATTGTTGTCAGAAGGAAATCCAATTGAGGAAATTGAAGGAAGAAAACAAGATGTAAGCAAAATAAGCTCATCAGGTAGTGAGGAATCTGCAGGCACTCATCAGCAGATTGATAATCAGCAATTAAGGAGAAGAGATGAAGGAATAATCATAGATGATGATCCTGATCATGATTGTTTGATGATGATGGGGAGGCCGTGGAGCCCATCATCGAACTCCATTATCTACAATTCTCTTCACAACAACAATGGAAGTCCCCAAGAAGTAAGTTCCAATAATTCCTCTTCAATTCTCATGTGACAATTACAAGTACTTTTTAACGTACTCGATCTATACACCTTTTTGGCTGTGACAAACATGCATATTATCAAACAGATAAAGGCCAAGAAAATTTCCAAAGTACAAACCATATGTTTTCTGACCACTTCTCTCTTATAATTTGGGGTTTCACAGCATCCATTTGGAGACTTCCAATTCATTGGAAAGCCATGGGAGGCCTACAACAATCATGGCATATGTTAATTTTCCTACTGATCCGGCCAACTCCCACTTTTCAGATGATCAATTCAATACTTGAGAGTTTGTCCAATGGTAAAAATTATTACTCTCATTATATATGCTTTGTGTTTGCCCCTATTTCTGATCTCTTCTATTTGGAGTGTATAATTACACAAAAACATCTTCATTTTGTTAATAGCATTAATTTCTTTTCTACAATCTAACTTTTTTCTAGCTCCAAGATAGAGAGGTAAATACAATCTCACAATAGTGAGAAAATAGTAAATTATAGTGCGTAAAATCTTGAATATATAGAGTAAATACGATAACATGATCCCATATACATATAAAGTTTGAGACTTTCTAAGTGAGAGTTCAAAATAAAACTATATAAAAGCTTAGAAAGCTCGGTGGAAATACTTGGCTCTTGACTGAGACCAAATAGTGTTCTCATTACTATTAAAAAAAATTGACAAACTCATTATTTTTTAAAAAGAGTTCTTGTTTTTGCATTTTTCTCTCTTATTTGTTAAACATTAGCAAAGTATTTTTCTAGAACAAAGGTGAAAAGTCAATTCCCTCTCTTAGTTTGTCACAAATTCAAAATATTAAAGATTTTAAAGTTTTCCTCTCGCTTCTGGCTTTGTTCCTAAGATATATCACACTAGATCAGCCTTATAATTCTTCGAGTGGAGTGTTAAAGGTCCACATCAAAAAGACTACTTTTTTTAATTGTCAGTAGATTTTGAAGATGGAATCCTAGGAATAGCATTAAGATAGTATGAGAGCTCAACGAGCTCAGGAGCCTCCGATCCATAAAAAAAGAAAAAAAAAAGATCCAGCCTAGATTGTTGAGCATCGAAAAGATCCCGGGAAAAGAAAGATAAGAGAGTTTTTAATTACCTTAATTACCATTTCTGTGTATTATGTTAAAATTCTACTGAAAGGGAAGAGAAATTTAAAATTTAATACAAGAAAAAAGAGATTATATTAGAGGATAATTATAGGTTCTCATTATATGAATCTAAACATTTTATGTTATGCTTGTAAATCCATATAGTAAGTGCATTACAGAGAGAATTGTGGGCAAACTTTTAGGAAGTGATTGAATGACCCGTGATTAATCCATTATCCACTGCATACCAAACCCATATTAATTATGTATAATTCCATTCCATTCACACGTACTAAGAAATTTTTTTCAACATTCCTAATGATGCTACGCCATTAATCACACACACTTATATATGACAGTTTTCTATTATAGGTACGTTACATATATATATATATATAGTAATTCTTTTCATCGAGAGTACATATATATAAATACCATTAATTGTCAAAACAAACATAGCTCAGCGGTAATTGACATATACCTCAATTCAAGAGGTTATGAGTTTGAATCCCCTCCCCCAACAAATTGTACTATCAATCTAGCATAGCTCAATTGATTAAGACATTTATTTTCGATTAAAGGATTGTGAATTCGAACTCTCACTCTCACATATTGTATTCTAAAAAGAAAGGGGTACATATTGTGAGTTCAAACTTACCTCTTGGTTGGAGATATATGCCAATTACCAAGCTATACTCGCTTTGGCTGATATTGGAAGAGAAACGCATGGAAAAGTCGAGTTTAGCCTTAAGATACCATGCATGAACCTGGGAAAACTTTCTACTCTTTAAGGTTAAACTATTCTTGTTCCTAATTATGAGCACAACCTCAAAAGTCCTTTCAGTTTGTTTCTTGAGCCAATAATTGCAGCACTTTTTTCCTCAAAAAGAAAGTGTTTTTTGTTTTCCTGTTTGATTCTGAAGAATAGTTGTAGTATGTTGAATAATATATAGTTCTTCATAAAGCCTGTGATGCTGAGATATATTAGGTTTAGAAGGTTTGGATTATGGTGGAGGCTCTGGAGAATCATGTGTTTATATAAGGCTTAGGTTCTCGTCCATTTCTTTGTGCTAAATTCCATGTTTTATTTAGGTTTAAATATGCTATTTTAGTAGTTTTGATTTTGGTTTATTTTATTATCTCTACTTTTAAAATATCTCATTATTTTTGTTCAGTTTAGTTAATGTGTGTACTCTCGAAACGTCTCTTTTGATTCTTTTAAAAAACCAAAGTTATCATTTTAGTATGTTATTTTCATTTTTATCTCATTTATTTTTATCATAATTTTCTACCTAAATTCACTCGCCAAATTTCTTGAAAGATAGGAGTTGAATTTTAGTCCTAAGTTTGTAATAAATGGTTTCTAAAATTTTGTAAATAAGAAGCAAATCGATCACTTTTTCAAAGTACAATAGTCAAAATGAATCAAAGTCAAAAGTAGATGACTAAATAATATTGAAACCTTACTTTTCTTTATATTTATTTTCATGAGTCTATTTATAATTACTTTTTTTTTTTTTTGAAAACAGGGCTCTATGTATATTTGTAGCTAAATAAAAATAAACTGCCTCAAAAACTAAAGGAGAATTCATTGTTATTCAAATATAGTCTATTTACAGGGAAAAATAGAATGAATGTGAATTTAGTAATTGTGATTTAGGGTTTAATTTCTGTTTTTTTTTTTTTAATGAGGTTGTGTGTCTACTGGTAAAATTATAACTTATTTGACTTATTTTTTATTTAAAATATATATATATATATTAAAAAAATGAAATTATTATTATTATTTTTAATGTTAAAAGCTTTGTTTGGAAGGATAACATTTCAAAAAACAATATTTTCTTATTTTAAATGTCTTACTAAACTAAAATTTATATATACTAATTAATTATTTTAAGAATTACTTTGATTCAATTGTGTTTTACTTTACAACGTAGAGAAGAAACAAATGAGAAAACAAAATAATAATAAAATATATATTTCCAAACAGTTGTACAACTAAAGAACAAATTTTTTTAACAAAAAATAGTTTTAAAGAAAATGATATTATGGAACCCGTTTTCTTTCCAACAACCATTTTTCGATTTTCATTCTATTTCCAATTCTTTCTACAAATAAAGAACAGTATTTGAGACATTATGGAGTGATTTGAGGTAATGTTCACATTTCTTGATCATTTGTATTTCTTAATTCTAATTTTTTTAGAAATGTATAGTAATTATTCATTATTCGTGTTTCTCATTTTTAAGTACACAAATTTTGAAAACAAGCACCAACTAATTTTTATGTTTTTAAAAAGCATTATTTTATTACTTTTTTACTTTAAAAATGTAAAATAAAATTTTCTAAAATTAAATATGACAAAATAATTTTGATCTATTTTATTTAAAAACTAAATTTTAGGGGAAAAAAATTAGTTTTTTAATTTAAAATTTGTCAAAATAGTTCTATTTTTTCACAATAAAAAAGCTGTATCAATTATCAAATATAGTTTTTTTTTTCTCTAAAGCAGAAGAAATAACAAATAACAAATAGAAAACAGAAATATTAGCACATTAGCCCTAATTATTTTGATAGCAATCTTTTGTTTAGTTATTTAAAATAACAATTTGGTTACCCTTTTTATATTTCTAAAATGTTTGAAATCTTGCGTAAATAAAAATTAAAGTGTTGTTGTTGATAATAATTTTGCACTTAACCTTCTATTTTTTTTTTTTAAATTCTCTTGATGTTTTATTTTCATTCAGATATAGAGATATTAAATAAAAAAAACAAAACTATATTCTTATATAACTTGAAATATCTCGGAGTTGCTTGAGAGTTAAAAAGAAATTAAAACATGATTTGGGTAATATTTATAAGTTAATTTAAAGTTTTCTTTTGTAATTATTATCTTTTAGGACATAGTAAATCTCAATAAATTCTATCATCAAGGAGTAATTCAAAAACTTGTCATTTCTAATCTATAAATTTTGCATAAAAGTTATTCTAATCCAATAATCATTTTTATTAACAAAAAAAAAACCTTGAGCGACAAAAACATTTACCAAGTACTACTTATTATTTAACATAATTTAATTTTTTTCTCAACTTAATGTATTAAATATTTATTTATATCTAAACATCGTCTAATCTATCAAGTAACCAGGTAAAATTTTTCGAAAAAAAGAAAAAAAAAGTAACTAGACAAAGTAAATATCTATGTCATGATCATGCTAATAGATGACAATAGAATTTAAACATATATTTAATATTCATAGTATATAGGATTATAACACAGCTCAAAATCAAATGGTATATTCAATTATTGATTTTTGTTATCGGAGTATAACTCAATCAATTAAGACTTATTATAACTTCGACCAAAAGGTTAGAGTATTGAATCCTCGTTCATGGAACTAAATAATGATAATATAATTCAACAAATAGAAGACATGTCCAGAATTGGAAGATATAAAAAAAAAAAAAAAAGAGTAGAAGAAGAAGAAAACTTACCTGAAGTCGGAGAACTAATTTCATACGATAGAATCATCTCCAAAAGATCAAAAATAGGACTCCGACGACTGAAGGCGGAGTGCCTTTCTATAACCTCTTTCTTTTGTATGCTTCTCATATACCTCTTTAATGAAATGATTGGAGTTATCTCCCGATAAAAAAATAGCCTCTGCAACAATAACAGACAAAATCACAAGACACAGAGAGAAAGAGAGGCAGTTCTTTGGAATAATTATATTCTGTTGTATACATATAACAAAAGGATAAAAGTGGGAACAATACATGAGACTTGTCTTTCCTCTAAATTGCAAAAAAGCATATTCCCAAATCCCATCATTTTGGTAAAGTAAAAAGTAAGAGAAATCAAAACCCAACCATGTTCAAACTTCAAAAGCGTTTTCAAACTTGGTTTTTAGATCAGGATATAATTAAAGTTGATTACTTACTTACTTGATGAATAATAAATATAATTAAAGATGATCATTGAATTGAAGATTATACAAGTGTTTGATTTGGGCAACAATTGAATGGCTACATTGAATTCAAGATTGTGGGCGGTGCATAATCATGCCTCATTTTCTATTGTGCCCTTTGCTTTTTTCTGAACAAGAACCAAATTTTCGTAATTTCTAATTAATATAATACATGTCCAAATTTCGAGAAATCTCTGCCTCATTTTCAAAATTGAAAATTTTATTAAAAGAACTCAAGCATATATTTTAGCCCTTTCTGCAATCTCCTCGAAGAACAGGATCAGATCTCATCTGGAAACCGTAAAAGTAGAAAATTTTGAAAATTTGGGAACCAGCCTTCAAATCTGCCTGCTCCCGAGCTAGGGCAAAACCCAGAAATATGCCCATAATTTCAGCTGGAAGAGGAAGAAAAGAAACCCTAATAATGGCTGAAGAGGAAGACAATTCAAAAAGCAAAAGATGCCATTCTTGTATAGTACACCAGGACAAGGAAAAACACAGACACAGATTATTTACTCTTTTTTCTTTAATCTTTAATCTTTTGGAGTTGGTGAAAAAAAAAAGTTTCTAGTTATTTATTTCCAATAGATGCTCTGCCCTCTTGAAATGGAACTGCCCCTAAATTAAACAAAATAAAAAGTCTTCCATTTTTTAGGAGCCACTTCCATTATTTCACTTTTTTTTTTTGTTGTTAAACTATATTTATCTCTAAATGTTCAATTAGGGTTTTTCTTTTTTGTTTTCTGAGATCGGAATTCGAATTTGCCTTTAGGCAAGAGAATAGTCCAACCTTCGACTTTATTGGACTAAGATTCCTAATGGGAGTTCAAATTACTAAAGTGTTAAAAAGACTTTTTTTTTTTTTTTTTTTACTGTGAGTGTCCTTTATAACAAAAATCTTAAAGACTCTTAACTCAATTAAAAAATAATACTTTGACTAAAAACCACTATTATTTTGGGACCGACTTTTCTTTTTCTCCCATGTTTTCTCTTTTTAATCTCTTTATTAAATATATACATTTCATATAATAGTAGTTCAAATTTCAAATTTTCTCATCTATGCTAAGATTTTGAAAATATAAACTTATATAGTTCTTTTTTTTAATATATTTTTATTTAACTTTAATAATTTTCGGTGGAATCTTCTTTTCTTTTTTTTTTCAATTTTTGGCTTATTGATTGATAAGGACAAAAGCAATTTAATACTTTTTTTTGATATCCTGTGTTCAAAGAAAACTTATCATCTTCTATTAAAGCAAAGAAGACAGAAATTTTTAAAATACAAAGTTATAGAAACCAAAAACCAAAAACAATTTCTTCTTTTTTTTTTCTAGTAAACCAAGAAACATATTTCAAATATGTTATCCAAATAAACTCTTATAACATATGTTAATGATGATGAAATGACTGAAAGAAAAGCATATTAAACAAGAACAATAAAATTTGGGGGTGGAATCATTGAGTTAAAATGTTACAAAATAATGATATTATCAACTTTTGTGATCCAATTCAATGTATCTTAAAGGTCAAGTGGATTATTTGATTGAAGATATAAAGTATATATTTTTTGCAATAATGCACAAAGGAGAAAACATGGGAGATTGGGATCAGGTGCCACAATTCTCCTATCCCTACTCATATATTTTCTTTAATTTACTTAGTTTTCACTTTTTTTTTCAAAAAAAAAATATATATATATATATATATATATATATATATATATATAGATGAAATTTTAACCCCTTTTTTAATAAAACTTTGAGAGCTAATTTCTAGTTTTAAAAATATTTCTTAAGTTGATTAAAAATTATAGAAAACTGGTATTGATGAAGATAAACATGGATTTTGAAGGACCAGATTAAATAAATCTCAACTCGCTTTGTTTCCATTTTTAAGAACCAAAAATTTGACAATAATAGGTACATCTTCTTTCAATTTATCAAATTAAATTCTAAAGTTGATTTTAAGTAAAAATTTCCTACTCACTAATTTTAATAAAAATCAACCCTCGCACAAAACTAAGTTGTACCCAACACACGAAGTCGACCACCGAATAAATCTCTCAAAGAAGTTAAGTTTCAACAAAAATTCAACTCAAGTCTTAGAAAGTATATATGAATTATATTTCATATCAAATATATATTTTATAATCTAATCAATATACCAAACACTTCGATTTTACATATCTTCGTATAAAAGTTAAAATTGATACATCATATCAAATATCATGCAAAAGTACGCCGCCTTCCTTCTGTATTATCTTTTTACCATTTCATAAAAAAGTGCGTGAGAAACATACATACAAAAAGAGACGCCTTCATTATATTATCACGTCAATTTGTATGTAGCTCAATGATTAAAGATATTAGTTAAGATTTAAATTGAGGAACGAGCAATTGCATATAATGAAAGGGTAGACGAAGGAAGAAGAGAACTCACAGTTTCCTCTCATCTATAAGTATATCCTTGGGAAAAGGTAGCTAGAGAGTAGAGACTGTAAAAGGGCTTTTAGCCAACAGTGTTTGCTTAGTCCTAAATTTGTGGTTCCAATAATAGCTAACTGAGACCACATACCACAAAAATTAAAGGAATTGAAGGAAAAATAAAAGGTAAAGGAGCATAATCTATGAATCCAACAACCAAAATCATTGAAAAATAACACAGAACAGATGCTTGTACTATAATATACTTAATACTTGAATCTAATTAGAAAATTGGAAAGAAAAAAAAAAGGAACCTGGATTTGGGAAAGCTTCAGCAGCTATGGAGGGTTGATTAGTGAAATTACCAAACGCTCCCATTCCATTCCAAAAGCTTTGGAGATCAGAGATGAGAGGGATCAAGAGGGGAAGAATAGGGTATTTGAGAAATGGGGTTTTGGTGGTACGCCAAAAAGCCGTCTCTTGGAGGAGCGAAGCAGCTTTATCGAGTTTAAAGGGGAACGAGCGGACTTTTTCATAAGAAAGAGACATGAAAGTTTAATTTTGAAGAGAATTCTCATGCGAGAGAAGAGGGAGAGATCAGTGGAAAAGAAGTAAGAAGGGAAATTTAAAGGGAAGGAAAAAAGGAGCAAAAGACTGAGGAAAACTAAAGCCTTTTGAAAATGGCACTGTAAAAACATGAAGAGAGAGAGAGAGAGAGAGAGAGAGAGAGAGAATCTGAAATTGATGGGTTTGCGTGATTTAGTTTCTCAAATTAGGTGAAGTTCTTGGCTTTACTTTGCATGGACCTTCTACCCATGGGACCAACCCTTCAAACATGCACATAAATTCATCCAAAATAAAATCAAAATGAGTGCATTGAGGTACCTCAAGTTTAAGATTTGGCATTTGAATTCCGCACTACAAGAGTGAGTTTCAAGCGAGTATAATGGGAATAGTGCGTTTCGAGTGAGTATAATGTTCCATTTCAACATATTTTGTGCACGCTCACATGCTTTTATATATTGATTTGAATTTTGAATTTGATACTTGTTTATTATTAAATCGTGCCTCTTTGGAGAGTACTTAGGTACTTTTTAAGTATTTTTAATTATATGATTTTCAAATTCGTTTTGAATATACTAAGAAAGGTATGAAAGCGTCTTATCTATTTACAAAATAATCTCAAACTCAATTAATATTTTGAGATCAACTAATAATAATAAAAATAATAATAATTTGCATGATCTAAACTTTTAATTTCAAAAAATTGTGTCTTAGACTTTGTAAAAGCGTGCAATTTTGAGACTTTTGTTTGAATCATTATTTTCAGAAGAAAGAAAAATCTCATATATTCTCAATGGATAACAAATAATATTGTCCATTTTAAAATTGATTGGATTTCATATAGAGAGACAACACAATATAGTTGGATTATTATTAACTTAATTCAACTCAACTAGTTAATGCATTTATTTTCTATTAAAATGTCTTAAATTTGAATCTCTATCTCAATTGATATTGTTGTATTGAAAAAAATTTAGATTTTTGTTGAAGTTAGTTTCGAGAAAACTTGTGTAACCATCTATTTTACGAATTTATTTGCTAGACTGCAGTAATTTGGTAGAGATTTTTATCGAAATTTCTATAAATTAGTGGGGTTGAAAGTAACCATAAAAGAAAAAGTGCAACACTTTTCAAATCAATGGTTAGGATATAATTAAAAGTTTAAGATAAAAATAAAATAATTAACCATTATATATATATATATATATATATATATTTTTTTTTTTCTTCTGTTAAATTACCTTACATTTTGAAGGTTACATCTATAAGTTATTAAACTTTAAATTTTATATCTAACAAATCTTTTAACTTTCAATATTGTATCGATTAGATCTCTCAATTACCTAAATATTTTATTTAATCAATATTTTCAAAATTCATGGACATGTTAAAATATTGAATTTTACGTCTAATGTAAACTCCACGTAATATCTAATGGGACTATATAGGTCGAGAAAAAATCTAATATTACAAAAATATCATATTATCTTTTGTTTACAGAATAAATAGAAGGAACGAACTTCACGTGGTTTTGATACAATTTTGACGTAGCAATAAACGGAAAGGAGCATAGTAATATCGTAATACCACATAATTATTTATTTATTATTATTAAATATCACCCGTAGTTTTCGGTTTGTTCTGAGTTGGTGCGGTGGCAGAGAGTGAGAGGGGCGGTGACAGGAGACGACGTGCACAAAGTGTAGACCATTCGTCTTGGTCAGTGGGTGGGGCCATCCAGAGCCCACAAAGTCCAACTAGCCCTACAGGCCTGGGCCGCCGGCCCTAATCCCTTTCCATCATTAGGCCACTGTTCACTTTTCACCAAAAAAAAAAAAAAAAGTCCCAAATTAGGGCACTGCCATTTTAATTGCTACAGTTACCCTAACCTATCATCCACTCATCTGCCCCCATTTTGTCCCCATTCCGTCATTTCCTGGACTATTTTTTTTTTTTTTTGGGTTGAATTCTTTGAAAATTTAAGTTTGTGTTTAGTAATTATTTAAACTTCGAAATAACTATTTACTACAATCTAACCCTTTTAGATTGTTGGGCTTTCATGATGTATTTAACCAATTTTGTTTTATAAATAAATAAAGGGACAGTTATAAACATGGCAAAAAAAATTAATAAAATAACAAATTTAGCATATGTATTTTAGATATATAAATATAGTAAGATTTTTAGAAAAAACGGAGGTCCAATAATAAAATGTCAAATTTATCCTTATAGCATACTAATGATATAACACTAATATATATATTTTGTTTTATAAATAAATAAAGGGATAGTTATAAATATGAAGGAAATAACAAATTTAGCATCTGCATTTTAGATATGCAAATATAGTAAAATTTTTAGAAAAAACGGAGGTCCAATAATAAAATGTCAAATTTATCCTCGTAGCATTGATATATATATATATATATATATATATATATATATATATATATATATATACACACTTAATATACATCTGATTTACTATTGATATACCACTGATATAACTATGTATCTACTAATATAACTTCTTATATGATTATATTATTTACTATTTATTGATTTACCACTAATATATATGTTATGTTTATATTATTAATATGTATGTGATATACCACTGATATAATACTGATATACATCAGATGTATATCAGATAAGATATACATAGGTATATCATTACAAATATATTTAGTATATCATAAATTAGAGGTACATCAGATGTATATTAGATGTATAATACGCACATCTAATGTATATCAGAGATATATTGGACGTATATCAAATATACATCCATCGGGCGTATATCAGATATACTTCCATCGGGCGTATATCAAATATACATTCATCGAGCATATATCAAATATACATCGGGTGTATATCAGATATCATAAGGGTAAAACTAGAATAATAAAAATTTCGAAAATAAAAATTCAAATATTTTGCCATATTTTCAAAATACAAAAGTGATTGACATTTCTGTAAATATATATAAAAGTTTAACTACCCAATACAATTTCCCATAAATAAATTTATTAAACATAAAATTTAATCATACGTCCAATAGAAACCTAAATTTTCAACTTTGTATTAGTAGATTTTAGATTTTAACAAATATGGTCAACAATTATTCTATGCAAAATTAAAAATTCAGAGATTTGTTAGAAAGTCTAAGACTTATTACGCACAAAATTTAAAATTTAGAGGTCTCTTGATACCTTTTGAATTCAAACACTCCTTAGATATATGATTGGAAATTTAGATACTTTTTAAAATCTAAAACTTTATTCCAAACTTGTTCCCAAAAAAAAACTGTAATTTAATATATATTTTTTATTTTTACTTTTTATGGAAAAAAAAAACCTCTAGGCTCTAGCCATAGACAAGCTCGGCTGAAGTTGAGCCCAACATGTTGATTTGTGGTTGGCTTTTGTCCAACAAATCCAAGAAGGTCGGCGTTTAAACTTTTATTTGTTATCTTTTTAACTTTTTTTCACTATATATAAAAATAATAATTTTTAAGTTAAATTATAATTTTAATCTAAAAATAAAAAAATTAAAATACATACACGTGTGGATTACGCTTACTTTAAAAAAAATTAAATAATTTATTAGATATTATATACTAACTTGTAAATATAAGATAATATAAACATAGTCGAACGGGACGAGACATCTGTTAACTTCAATTTTTTTTTTCTTTTATAAAGATTCTAACTTCGAGTTCCACCCAATTTAGAAATAAAAAAACTTGCAAATACAAAATAATAATAATTAATAAATTTGTTAAAACCGAATTTTAATGGGAAAACGAGGAAACTTTTTGGAGTTCCGGAGCGTGTAGAAGACGCGCATACTCACAAGCCCGCCAGCCGTCCATTTTCCCGCCATCCCCAACAGGCACTTGACAGAACGTTAAACCCATCAACGAGGCTTCGAAGTTCCGAGGGTTTTTCCATCTTATATGCTCCGGAACAAGAAGAAGAAAAAAGCCATATCCGGAAGCTTCAACAGAAACAGAAGAAATGGTTGACAATGTCGACGACCAAAGCAAGCTTCCTGAGCTCAAACTTGGTACAGTTTACGAAATGATTGTTTTTCTCTTTCTTTTTCTTTTTTCTGGTTCTCTCTCGTATGATGTTTTTTGGCGTTTTTTTAATCCATTTGGTTGAATGCATTGGCAGATGCTAAGCAGGCTCAAGGGTTTCTCGCATTCTTCAAAACCCTACCCCCCGTAAGTTCCTATCTCAAGTTCAGGGATGATATTTTGCTTATTTGCTAAAAATGTAGATGAGTACAGATGGAAATTACCTATTATTCTGCAAGAGATCGTTGCCTTATTTTTCTTATTTCATTATCTGCGCCGGGATGGGTTGATGTCACCAGAACTAGGTCTCTAGCAATACAGGAAAGAAGGAAGTAAATTGGATGCTTAATTAACTTTTTTACTAAAATAAGCTTATACAAGTAGCATTCACGATGTTCAAAATTATTTTGAAGCCCCTTTTTTTGGCTGAGCGAGGTTATGTAATTTATTGTAGTTGTATGTTTCTGCTGCAGGACTCAAGAGCTGTTCGATTTTTTGATCGTCGGGTCAGTTATCAATTTTTCCTTCCATTTGTTAATTTTATCCTGAGGCCACCCTTAGAGTGTCGTTATTGCCTCCCTGGTGCTATATGAATGAAATATACTACATGAAATTCAGTTGATTTTTCTTTCTTCTCATCATTTCTGTGAAGCAATTTGCGTATTATCAGACTATGTCCTTTACCTCTTGATATTTTTTTCTTCTTTCATTACCTTTTACTTTTTGCTGCTTTATTTTTGCGGAAAATGATATACTTTTTATTATTCTATTTGACTTGCGTGTTTAGTTTCCAACCGTTGAGGTTGGAACCCTGTTCATTCTGTTTGATGGATGAATACAAATGGAAATGATCTAAAATATAAGTCCCTTAACTTCATTATTAATTACAATTCACCATCTTCACAAGTCATTCAAACATAACCTTAAAATATTTCAAACAGAGCAATGTTTCTTCACCCATTTTAAGATTGACCTTTTTTTGTCCAAACACGTGAAGATATTAGTACTGATAAAATATTCCTTACATCATTCTTAAAGTTAGGTCTCATTAGTTTTTCTCAACGCAGTTCTCCAGTTTCTCTTTTTTTATCTGAAATGGGAAAAGATTGTGCTTTTTGTTCCTTTAAACTATTGTCATTACTTTTGCCCTATTCCATTCTCTAATATTTCGATCTTGCTATGTTAGCGTAGCATGCACGCCCATATAATTCAGTTTTCCCGTACAGGATTACTACACTGCCCATGGCGATAATGCAGTTTTCATTGCAAAGACCTATTACCGTACTACAACTGCTTTACGACAACTGGGTAATGGATCTGAAGCTCTGTCTAGTGTGAGTGTCAGCAAAAATATGTTTGAATCCATTGTTCGGGATCTTCTTTTGGAAAGAATGGACCATACATTGGAGCTTTATGAGGGTAGCGGTTCGAAGTGGAGACTGGTCAAAAGTGGATCACCTGGTAATATTGGCAGTTTTGAAGATGTTTTGTTCGCCAATAATGAAATGCAGGACAGCCCTGCTATCGTGGCACTATTGCCGAACTTCCGAGAAAATGGGTGCATTGTCGGATTAGGTTATGTTGATTTATCAAAAAGAGTGATGGGGATGGCTGAATTTCTTGACGACAGCCACTTTACAAATGTGGAGTCAGCTCTGGTTGGTCTTGGTTGTAAGGAATGCCTTCTGCCTCTAGAGAGTGGAAAGTTCGGTGATATAAAACCTCTACATGACACACTGACAAAGTGTGGTGTGATGCTGACTGAGAGGAAGAAATCAGAATTTAAAATGAGAGATTTGGTGCAGGATCTTTCAAGGCTCGTCAAAGGATCTGTTGAACCTGTCAGAGATTTGGTATCTGGATTTGAATTTGCACCTGCTGCCTTAGGAGCATTGTTGGCTTATGCAGAATTACTGGCAGATGAAAGCAATTATGGAAATTATATAATGCAGAAGTACAATCTTGACAGCTACATGAGGTTAGACTCTGCTGCCATGAGAGCATTAAACGTCCTAGAAAGTAAAACTGATGCAAACAAAAACTTCAGCCTGTTTGGTCTTATGAATAGAACCTGTACTGCTGGAATGGGTAAAAGATTGTTACATATGTGGCTGAAGCAGCCTCTGTTAGATGTTAAGGAAATTAATTCTAGACTGGACCTTGTTCAAGCTTTTGTGGAGGATACTGCTCTCCGCCAAGATTTGAGACAACATCTCAAAAGAATCTCTGATATTGAGAGATTGACACACTATCTTGAGAAGAGAAGAGCTGGTTTGCAGCACATCGTTAAACTTTATCAGGTATAGATTTAAATGAACTTCTGATAATTGCTGCTAACTTAAATATTTCCTAATGAATGGTCTGGATAATTAGATGCTAATTGTTAAACCTAGGCGCTTGGTTAATCAAGATGCTTGTACTATCATGAATAAATAGTTACTGTTAGCTTGGTTTTCATTCTAAGATATATTATTTTGTAGTAAATGTGTCCATATTATTCTGATATTTGGACGGTGCTCTATCTCAATTTTGTTTTCATCTTTATAATGCAGTCAAGTATAAGGGTTCCATTTATTAAGAATGCCTTGGAGAATTATGAAGGACAATTTTCCTCATTGATCAAGGAAAAGTACTTGGAATTTCTCGAGATATGGACTGACGCCAATCACCTGAACAAGTTCAATAATCTTGTGGAAACTGCTGTTGATCTTGATCAGCTTGAGAATGGAGAATATATGATTTCATCTAGTTATGACCCTGCTCTGTCCAAGTTAAAGAATGTGCAAGAATCAATTGAGCAGCAAATACTCGACTTGCACAGGCAAGTTGCTAATGATCTTGATCTTCCAGTTGATAAGGCCTTGAAGTTAGATAAAGGCACACAATTTGGACATGTTTTTAGAATTACTAAGAAAGAAGAACCAAAAGTAAGGAAAAAGCTCTCCACCCATTTCATTGTCCTTGAAACCCGAAAGGATGGAGTGAAGTTTACAAATACCAAGCTTAAAAAGCTGGGTGACCAGTATCAGAAAATAGTCGAGGAGTACAAGAGTTTCCAGAAGGAGTTGGTTCAACGTGTTATTGAAACTGCATCATCCTTCATTGAGGTGTATTTACTGTCTACAACGTATCTATTGCTTCATCATTAGAACTTTAATTGGACTAAAGAATTTTGCATGTCTCCAGGTATTCAGTCCTTTGGCAGAGTTGCTCTCTGAATTGGATGTTTTGCTTGGTTTTGCTGATTTAGCTTCTAGTTGTCCTACTCCTTATAGTAGACCAGACATCACTTCATCGGTATCTTTTCTACTGTTGGTTATCTTTAGCACCAATAGATATTGTGTTTTAAATGAAAATTGCACTTTTTGAAAGTTAATTTGTCTCTGGCCATCTCCATCAGGATGAAGGAGATATTATATTGGAAGGAAGTAGGCACCCCTGCGTGGAGGCTCAAGACTGGGTTAATTTCATACCAAATGATTGCAAACTAGTGAGTGGCTTGTTTGATAATAAAGAATAAGTTAATTATATTCTCATTTGTTGTTATTATGTTTTAGATTGAAATGAATAATTACTTATAACTTTTCTGTCTTACGTTAATAGGTAAGGGGGAAAAGTTGGTTCCAAATCATCACTGGGCCTAATATGGGTGGAAAATCTACATTTATCCGACAGGTGCTATGTTGATGATATTTACATCATCATTTTATTTTGAAACATCTGAGAACTTTTGGTGGTCTAATGGACCTGGATTTGTGAGACCTTGATCTCCCAACTTCCTCTTATGCATAGTTAGAACGATTAAGTTCCACAGGTGCTTGATATCAGCATGCTGACACTGTTGCACCTTGTATTCACTCTGAGTAGTGAGTACTGAAACTATCTTTTGTGGTGTTCCTAAACCATCTGATTAGCAGTTTATATTTGTGTCTGTAGGTTGGAGTGAACATTCTAATGGCACAAGTAGGTTGTTTTGTTCCCTGTGACAAAGCTAGCATTTCTGTTCGTGATTGCATTTTTGCTCGCGTAGGTGCAGGGGACTGTCAAGTGAGTTCTGGACACATACTCGTTGAGCATAAATATTTTTAAAAATGAATACCGTATATTTTACACTTTTACTGGAAATTTTGCATTACAAACCATGTTTCCTGGCATCTAATTTTAATTGTTTTCTTGGGAGCGGGTTCACTCTACCACCAACTTTTAGGCTGTCTTCCGTTTTATTATTATTATTATTATTATTATTATTATTATTATTATTATTATTATTATTATAAGCATTCAGCACGAACTTGGAGCCCTACCAACCCATTGCTAGTTGTAGCTGAACACTTAATGACACATTAGGAAACGAAAACTAAGCAACCGCAAGTTAGGACGATGGACTTTCTATGATATGATAGTATCTCCTCTGAACCTGAGCAGTTTTAAAATATTTCAGACCTTTAGATGTTCAGGTCATTCAAAGTGACTAATAATACTTTTTTTTAACCTTCATAAAATCCTTATGGTCTCTACCACCCAGCAATCTAACTCCTGATATTCCTAAATGACGTCTGGATGATGTGTTGTTCACTTAAGTTTTTTAATGCCACAAACTCTTGTTGGTTATATGCTTTAATCTCATTCAACAGACTAATTTAGTTTCAATGCCTTTATTAAGTTCAAAAAATTCTTTCAAGACGTTAATTGTACTGCCTTCACTTCAGCTATAAAGAAAAATGATTCTACCACTGCATAGCATCTTTTCTAGAAGCCGATACTAGTGAGAATTAGAGTTGAATAAACAAAAGCAGAAACAAACATAAATCTTTAAAATTCCTCTAAGTTCTTAATTGTCATCGCAATCATCTTTGCAATTGATGAGGCACCATTTTTGTCTTTTTATAAGCATTTGCTCGACAGTTTTCTGTCACAATGCAAAAATTATTTTCTAGTTATCTATATTTTGATCCCTTTGTCTTACTTGTTATGGAAATCTAAGAATGTTTATTTTACCATTCTAGCTTCGTGGAGTTTCTACGTTTATGCAAGAGATGCTTGAAACTGCATCTATATTGAAAGGAGCTACAGAGAAATCCTTGATAATCATTGATGAATTGGGCCGTGGGACATCCACTTATGATGGGTTTGGTTGGTTTCACCTTTGATTCTTGACTCTTTTACTTTTTCCTGATGTTTCTGCATTATAGAGTTCTCATTTATTATTCCGTAAGCTACATCGTCAATTCTTTTCACTTGACACTTTTGAATAATATCCAAATCAAGATGTTAATGTTTAATGCTGAAAACTCTATTATGAAATAAATACCTAACTCTGGAATGTTTATGGAACTTTTTAAATATGCTCATTATTCTTTTTTCTTTTTTTGGTTATTCAAATTATTTAAAGCACGTCGCTTGAAGAACTGAAGGAGATCAGTTTATCCAATGAAATTTATCTCTCTCTCACCTATCCAGCTTAACTTGCTGAAAATTGCAGTACATTTTAAATGGTACTCTTTTATGATATACTCATTAGCACCCGTTGACTTTTATTCCTCTCTATTTCTTACTGAGCCTGCAGTTTTTTTATATGGTGATCATCACCTTGAATTTTTATGCTTGGAGCATGGTTGGCAATTTGGCAGTGCTTTTAACACTGGTTTAGATGAAATAGTTTATTTCCTCAAGTAGGATTTTATTAAAATTACACTGTTGCCTCTTATAATCAGGTTTAGCATGGGCCATTTGTGAACATCTTGTTGAAGTGATTAAAGCACCCACTTTATTTGCAACCCACTTCCATGAACTAACTGCATTAGCTCGTGCCAATACTGATCTTGAGCCCCATGGAAAGCAAATTGTTGGTGTGGCAAATTTTCATGTCAGTGCACACATAGACTCATCAAATCACAAGTTGACAATGCTATACAAGGTAAATGGTTGTTAGGAATATTTTCTTTTTGTTGTATTTTAAGGTCTCTCTGTCTTAAATTAGATGGTTTGACAGAGGACATCATAACAGAGCATGCTTAGTTTTTTACTGTTTCTTTTAGATTCTGTTCTTTAGCACCAAAGGTTCGTTCTAGGAAAGATGAGGAAATGGAGCCCCCTTATATTATGTTTTTCCAAATAAATTAATTTTATAAAATTATACCTAAGTTAATATAACGAATTAGTATAAAGCCACTACAGAAATGCATTGGCAATGTTGTTTTAATGCTTTCTGAAGGATTACTATTAAACCTGTGGCATGGCACCTGTGTAATATGTTGACCTGGAGTTGTTGGACGAACGAGAATGGAAGTAGAGCTAGAGCCTGGAGTGCTGTTTCCTAACATGTTCTTGAGCCTTTAATACAAAATAAAGGAGGTTGTCAAAGTATTGTCTTCTCAGATCCATCCAAGAATAATGTGAAGTATCACTTTTTAATCTAGCTTTGGTATTTTACTTATGATTTCACTTTAGAATCTCTTAAATTATTCCTTCAAGTAGAGAATAAAAAAAACTCTACCGTCATTATTTAGACCATGCGGCAGGATGTTGAATTTAACAGTTCCCAAAGCTATTTCAGTTTGTTCAAATGTGTTATCAGCCTTCAATGATACTGGAGGCAGTAAGTTCATTATCTTCCCCCTTAATTACCTGCTGTTATGAGTCTTATATGTCTACAGAGCTTCATTTTTCCTTTTCTTTTCTGTATTTTTCAGGTTGAACCTGGAGCTTGTGATCAAAGCTTTGGGATTCATGTAGCAGAATTTGCAAATTTTCCTTCTAGTGTTGTGGCACTTGCCAGAGAAAAGGCTGCTGAACTGGAAGATTTCTCTACTAACACAACTATTTCAGCCACTATTGGAGAAGAGGTATAATCTAGAATGTTACATGTTCGTAAGAAAATAATTTACATCTATGCTTATATACTCCAAATTGTGGGATCAATAAATCCAAAATTCAAATAAGACCAATGGATCTGACTTTCTTCATTGGGTAGTCTTATGTTTGTATTTCTATTCAAAACTCAAATCCCTACTAAAAAACTGAATGGGATATTACAAATCTTAAAAACTAAAAGAGATGCCACACAGCTTTGAACCTAGACTACTATTTTTAGCCAACTTTTGATTGAAACGAAGTTTATTCTTCTCAAATAAGCTGAATGCATGCAAAGTCTTTTTGGTTTTCTGATCCTCCATGTGTTTCTTTTTTCCTTTTCTTTTTCTTTGACATCATCCATGTGATTATCCAAACTGTGGATTAAGGGAAAAGGAAGAAGCAAAGAGGTTTAGCTTTCAAAAATAATTAGGATAAGACCTAATTTATGGAAAGATCATCCTTAATTATAGATTTTAAAAGAAAAAGGTTTCAGGATAAAGGTGTTGGATACTTGGCTGTTTTCTATAGTATAGCAAGTTTCTTTGTATTGAAAAGTTGAGGGATGAAATTTTTGTCTCTAGAGGCGTTAGATAGGAAGATCCTCTATTCCTCTTCCTCGTTTGAGTGGAAGGAGCCAATGCTTGGGACAATTTCATGGAAGTGTACCTCATTTTGTAGATTCTTTTTGGGGTTGAAAAATCAACTTTCTTGACCAAGGGTAATAAAAGAAGACGAGCCAGAACCAAAAATTAAAAAATGAGACTCCCAATTGTTAAGAATGAATGTTGACTTGATAATCAGGAAACAATTTTGTTTTCGAGATCCAAAAGGAAATATTAAAATGTGTTGAACTTCAAACCTCCTCCCAAGAAACATCTCCATCCTTAAAAAGCCAAAATGACATCTCCATAGAATGTGGTCCAAATCCTCTTTGGCTCACTTACAAGAACATGACCTGGAACCCAAAATCATAGACGAAGATCTCTATCCAAAGTCAATGGACCCTCTCGTCAGGAACAAACCAGGAGAAATATAGACATTACAATAGAACACACCCGTGGCCTCAAGCAACCAAATACAACTATCAAAAGAATCTATGTGAAAATGAACATGCAAAAGAGATAGCAAAGAGGATAAAATCGTTGGCTTCTCCATCAAACAAGGCTCTCCTAATTAAAATTTAAAAGTTATATGATAGAGTGCTCGCAGGCGAATAAATAACAGAGGCAATAAGATCAGTTTTCGTTGAAAAGATTGAAGAGACGAGGGCATAGCAAACAAGAGTGCCTTTAATCACCACAATAATGTTCCACCCATTAAGAGTAATGCCCATGTTTAATTTGTCCGTGGCTTTTCTTCTTCTTTCTTCTGCCATATCAGATATGTGCGAGCATGCATGCACGTGAATGTGTCCCAAATATATATAGATATTTCAATCATATGCATTAAATTTATACGCCATTACTTATCAGTATATTGCTACTGGACTTGTAAATCCAATAAGCAGCAAGATGTACCCAAGCAATCGAAGCGTAAACGAGAGTTTAGTTCAGATGACATGTACAAAGGTGTGGCGCGGGCTCGCCAGTTTCTAGAGGAGTTTTCCAACCTGCCATTGGATAAGATGGATCTGAAGGAAGCTCTGCAACAAGTGAGCCAATTACGGGATGGTCTGAAGAAGGATGCCGTGGACTCTAACTGGCTCCAACAGTTCCTTTAGCCGACTCTTATGAGGTGTGCCTGCTACCTCATTCATGCTTTTTGGTATTTGTACAGCTTTGTAAGGCGTAAAGGAGATGTTTTTGTATCCTCCCTCACAATTTTGGATGTATAGAAGCTTCAAATATTGTTGCTAGCTTCAGTTTTTTGTTACCTCTTTTCTTGGGTGGGGGTAATTATGTATCAAGGGAAAGAATGGCCGGAGGAAATGGAATTTGTAGACTATATCTGATGAAAAATTTTGTCAAATGTCTGATTGCCATGGTTTAGCCTTGACTTGTTGTAAAAAATATACGTCTTACTTAATCAAACTATGCTTAAGTTGGCGATTACCATAGTTTTATATATTCCTTTGAAAATGAATAGAAATTTATCTTTCCATTATTTATATCTTGATGTGTATATTTGATTGAAAGTTTTGGATCATTACTTCTATAGATAGACCTATCAAAATTCAAATTATCTCAACTCATTTCACATTCAATTCAACCTTGTCTTTGTCTTGGAATTATTTTTATTTTTCTTATTGGGTGATAATAAATTAAGAATGCAAGCAAAATAAAAAACTCTTGTTTAATTGGTACTTTTTTTTCAGACAAAACAGTTTTTTCTGAGGTTGATGAGTAGTTTGAAACGAAAAATCAATCAAATCAACATATCTTTTCAATTGCCATTTCATTTTCAAATCCAATGGAGCACATTCAAAGGCAGCCCTTTGGACCTACTGAACGCCAACCACACTTGTAGAATCATTTTCAGATTGAAAAGCAAAAAATATCACAATGATTGATGAAAAACAAAGTGAAATCAAATTTTACAAAAGATATAATGTGATCTAATATTACTTTCTCTCTTTTTTCTTTTTCTTTTTTGTTCTTGTTTTGGGATTTAATGTAACGTTACGTTAACTATACATAAAATTACAAGTTTTATTCCTTAACTTTTACTACTGTGTCTATTTAGTTCATGTAAATTAAAAAAAAACTAATAGATCTATAAAATTTCAATTTAGTGCCTAATAAGTTTTTATAATTAATTTTAACACTTTGTGAGTCGTTAATTGTGTATTACTTAATTCCAACATGAGAATATAGCTCAAGCATCCACTCCTCCCGTTAAAATCATAGGTTCAAATCCTCCTATTTCACATTTGTCGTACTAAAAAATAAAATAAGAAATATAAAATTGTGTATCACTTAAGCATCCAAAATCAGGTGGAAGGTCATTTTTCGACAAATTTAAGTTCAAAAGGTTGTGAGTTCGAATCTCTAACTTATATATATTAACTTTCAAAATATATATACCAAATAGGTACAATAGTAAAAGTTCTTAAATATATATATCAAATAGGTACGATGGTAAAAGTTCAACACTAGTATATTTTTTTTAATATCCTACGAGTTACCTTATCAACTAAATGTAGTAATCGAGATGAGTGCAAGTCGGCTCGAACATCACAAAAAAAGAATTATAAATTTTTTAGAATCTTAAAACTAAATAAACAACCATGCATTTATATGGTGATGAAATATGTTATACTTGATATATTTGAATTTTATGTTATATGATAAAAATTATTGTCTAAATATAGGTCTATTATGCCAACATAATATATATGTCAATTATGGTCATGAGCATGACGTGTGGGGGACAAACAGATATTTTGATTTTAGTTGTCTTTATTCATCCTAAGCTTTTAGTATGAATCCAATAGGATATTAAATATCTGCCACGTGTCACTAGGAAACAATCCCTCATCATTATTTTCGGTTGAGATGTCATATCCATTCATTTTTTTAGTACAACATGTGGAGATGGAGGATCGAACTCACAACCTTATGGTTGGAGGTATATGTCAATTACCACTGAACATATTCGTTTTGGCTTATTCTTATTCTTATTCATTTTCATCCCAAAAAAATAGATTAATATATATTTTTCGTTTGTTTTATTTTATTTTAAAGAAAATGAATAGACAGGAGATGGGCTACCATAAAGGGATGAATGATATTTAAAACAAAAGGCTGAAATGTCATTTAATTATGCCAAAACGAGCATATAGTTTAGTAGTAATTGACATATATCTCAAATCGAGAGGCTGTAAGTTCGATTGTCGATATGTGACTATCAGATCATTATAGTTCTCGATTGTCGATAGAGTTTATTTGAAATTTATTTTATTAAAATAATTGTTATATTTTGTCTGGTTTATGATGTATGTGATAATTTTATTGGCAGATCTCTTGATTTGTGACTAGATTTACAAACTCATTTGTCTTTTTAAATTTACTAATTTTATTACACGTGCATTACTTTTCTTCGGTTTATTTTATTTCATAATTAAATAAATATTAAACTGAGTTTATTTATGTTTTTTATAAAATAAATTGTCAAAAGTAAAATCTAAACTTACCAAATAAAATATAATAATTTAATACACATGCTAATCTTTTTACGAAAAATTAACTTATTAACAAATCCAAAGCATCCATAAACATTTTGAATAACAAAAAAAAAATAATTACAAATGAAGGAAATAAAATAACAATAATAGAAAAAAAAGAAGATCAAGAAACGTCTATACACAACTTTCTCAAAATAGATTTACCTCTAACTTAATAACTATCAGATAAATATCACTATGAGACTTCATTAAAGGAAAAAAAATGGTAGAAATTAAAACTGATAACATTTTACAAGAAAACATACGAAATAATACATTCTTTTACTATCGTAGATATTAATATTTACAAAAAAATAGAAGGTATTATTCTGCATGATTAATTTTTTTTAGTATGTGTTCTTTATATATAAGTATTCTATTAATACAAAGTTGACCCAAGATTAAGAATAGTGTATTAAAAAAGAATGCCATTTATTTATCCATAATGCTACGTTTCTAAAAATAAATAATAGGGATATTTCGGTCCAATAAAAATGTCATTCGTTTGGTGTGGGTGACCGAGCTGTCGGCAGTTGGAGGTTAATTAAAATATCTGCTTTATTCCGTGACGCCCTCTTCGGTTCGAACTTTGAACTTCGAACACAGAGAATGTCTAACAACTATTTTGCCACAGATATTAAAAAAAAAAAAGAAAGAAAAAAAGTGTCAGTTTATTAATGTTAAATTTACCGAACTATCCCTAAATGTTCCTCGAAATTACACCTTTAATTGTGATAAATTCCACCAACTTGTAACCCTTGTATGTCACGCCCGTTCCCAATAAAAGAAGTTTCATATTGGTGGGTCCCATTCATTCCAACTTAAAGTTTTTTTTTCTTTTTTGAAAAAATATTTATATTTGGTTCAAATTTATAAAATGCCCAATTGAGTCCATTAAAAAATCTAATATTTTTCTCCTATGGAAAGAACACTAAAATGAACAAAATTTTGAAAAATACATTCATCTAAATAATATTTAAATATTTATATGGATGAAATTTGAGCATATTCAACTCTGCTTAATAAACTTAACTATTTAGAATTACGTTTCATCTTTACTATTTATTTTAACCTATACATTACATCAAGTGTTACATATTTTTCGAATAAGTGAAATGTGTTAAATTATATCTTTCTTTTTTTGAGAAAAATTTATATCCATTTATTTGTTGAATGACTTGAACCGAAATCGAGTATAAACATTTTAATTATCAAGAAAAATGCAAACATATTATAGAGTTGAATTGACTTTGAAATTAAATTCGGCCCAATAGCAGTTAGAAATGATTTTGAAATAATAATCTGCTGTGTCACGACAAATAAATATTTTGACTTATTGGATAATGTTTTTTTAATAAGGAGATGCTCCGTTTACTGAGAATTTTCTTTTCTGTATTTAAAATTACTTTGAAATAAAAAATATATTTCATTCAAAATTGTCCAGGATTGATAATAAAATAAATGAGCCGTTGGTATGGTAAGCAAATTTATTTTACTGTGTCTTTTCAAGTGTAAAATTATTGCTATGTATTTGTATTTCAGGTAATTTCACATAGTAATCTCGTTCTATTAAATTAACTCTGAAATCCAAGTTATTTCAATGGATCAATGTTTATAAATAAATAAATAAACCTTAAATAAATACAACAGAATGTTACCTTTTTTTTTTTTAATTTTATGGAATGCGGCCAAAAACCAAATGCTGATATATGTTTTGTCCTTTGCCAAAAAAAAAAAAAGATATATGTTTTGTATTGACAGAAGACTTTCATTATTAGAAAAAAAAATTAATGTAAAAGATTCCTATTATTATTATTATTTTAATTTTTTTTTAGAAAGATACATTATTTCAGAATTGATTTGGAGGGATTCTCGGGGCAATTCCTAACTACTAAAATCAACTAAAAAGCATAGATAGTATCTATCTGGTCATTCTTATTGTCTTATATGTGGATGTAGTCATTCATTTTTAGATATTTACACAAAAAAAGCAAACAATAAATAAAATATTTTAACAAGATTAAAATTAAAATAAGACAATCAAATCGTATTTAATGTAATATAATTTACGATAAAGAAGTTACATTTGAAAAAAACAAAAAGTGTAACATTTTCTTAAATATATTTAGTGAAATTTATCCTCATTTCTTCTTTTAACAATTTTTTGTTGTTGTCACTGTTATTTTGTAAAATAATTTTTTTTAGTTGATAAAAATATGTGTTAACCATTTGAGCTATGTTCGATTTGACAGTAATGCTCAATTTATAATTGTGCAATAAAATATGTTATTTTATTTTCTTAAAAAAAAAACCATGATCCCATGAAAGGAGAAACATAAGATTTTAGGGAGCAGAATTAGAAAGTTAATCTTGCCATATAGATTACTTTTGGAATGATTTCGAATTCAATTTTGTACATATCATTAAATTTGGAAAGATTTTAAATTAGTGTTTTGATACACAATCTAATAAGTTTTTTTTTTTTTTACTTATAAAAAAAATCCAACGTAATATGGGCTTGAAATCAAAATTTAAATAATAAAGAATTGGCATTAGGTTCCACACAAGTTAGTAAGCCAAAAGAAAAAAAGAGAATTATACGATATATAGTTTAAATATCGTAAATAACTTTATACAAAATACTAAATATGACCATACCTATAATTTCTATAAAATCAGATTGTAATTGTAATTTATCGAGGACCACAAATTATAGTATGTAAATAGAAGGCTTATGTGGATCCCAAATTTTTAGCTTGAAAATTTTGTACTTTTATAGAAGTCGGATAATAATAATATCTCTTTTCTTTTTTTTTCTTTTATTTGTTGAAAATAATCGAAAGATTTAAATAATATTTTAGATGTTTTTTCGTGAAAAAATGTATATTCTAGTCCTCATGCTATAAAAAGTGTTCAATTTAGTTTGTTTTAGCCTATTCATTATACTTTATATCCCATCTTTTCTATCACAATTTCAACATAATATAATATTTGATAAAATTCTTGAAATATAGTCGTAATTATGTATTATAGAGTTTTTCATTGGGTCTAAATTTTAGAGTTACATAGAGAGATTAAATGAATGAGAGTTGAGAAGAGATGAACTAAACAGTATTTAAACCTAATTTAAAAATCAAAACTTTGGCCCTTAATTTTCATATTCGGCTTGGTTGTTCAGATGTACACGTGGAGGAAGGCAGGAAAAGCAGAAAATGGTGGGTGAGAGAAGCGGGTGAGTTTAGAATCTCCCACAAAACTCAACTCTCAACACTAGGAGCGCCCATCGGCATTTGCCTGCTTTGATTTTCCATCACCACACCCACTTGGTTCGATATTTCAATTTTCAAACTTGGTGCTGTTTTGCCGTTAAGCAAAAGCATTTACACAAAGGGGCAGTGTTCTGGATTAAATTAAGATATTCTACAGCGAGAGAAGAGAGAGAGGGGGGGAGGTTTGTTTCCTTTTTTTCTTTCCCGATGGTGGAAACAGACCCATCTCCCTTTTACTTGATATTATTCCTTCAGTCACTTTAGAACAAGTTATTGCCTTATTGGGGGGAGAGAGACGGGGATTGAGAGGTTCTGGTCCCTTCTTCCTGCCATTATTTCCTGTCACACCCAGTTTCTGATTTCCTTCAATTTCCGTTTTTGGCTTCCCTTTTGCATGATTGCTTCTTTCGCTATTTGGGTCTTGAGAGGTGTGGGGCGTTGAAGAGGGAGGAGGGATTTAAGGTAAAGGAAGTGGGGTGGAGGAGGAATGACTTGGAGGAGAGTTTTGAAGTCCGTGCAGGCACTTTTGGCCCATGGTTCACTCTTCTGTTTCACGCTCTTGCTCGTTCTCAAGCTCGATCATTTCGTTTCCTACAGTTGGTGGTACTGTATCTTCTCTCTGCCCTTTAAATTTGGTTTTGCTTTGGGTCTTGATGTTCTCAAAGTTCCATTGTGGTTTAATCCATTATGGTTTTTTCTGTTTTCTCTCAATTTATCTTTAAAATTCAGTGAAGGGGAAGGGTTAGTACGGTTTTCAGGGCGATGAATTATGTCAATTGTGGACCGCTTCCTTTCCTTTTTTATAAAACGTTGGCGATGCCAATTAGGATGATGGATTTCTAATCGGCAATTTGGTCTAAAGAGACTGAGGTGATAAGAAGAGAGCCGTCTGGCTGACATAATTTTGAAAATTTGTGTGGATGGTCTGAGATTGAGTTCTCGCAGCAAGTCTGTAGTCGTTTCCTTTCTCTTTAAGTGAAGAATAGGTTGAAACTGAATCCAAAATGTAATACTCTGTTTTGTGGTGTTCGCAATCGCCAAAAGTAGATTCAATTTTGGGTCGGTAATGGTTTGTGGCTCCTTGGTCTATCAGAGAGTTTAATCCCTTTACACTTTTTTATTTCCTTTGAAAAAGGAAAGAAAAATGGGATTCTATTTTGGGCTCCTTCCCTTCCACTCCGTAGTTGACTAACCTGCTCCCGTGGTTTCTTTAGAGTAATTTTTTTTAGGTTATTTAGTTAAGCACAACTCAGGTAGCTGCTGTACGTTTTGATTCTGTCTTTTAAGATACTAAATACTTTCAATCTAGATTTTTCGTGCATATGAATCTGTAGATGTTGCAGAGTAATAATTTTATGAGAAACCACATTTTCCTCTTTCTTTCCAATTGACTCTTTTAAAATTTTGACACGTAGGACTATCTTTTTTCCACTTTGGGTATTTCATACGATTGCTGCTCGAGGAAGGTTCTCATTACCTGCCCCATCTCTTCCTCATAACCGTCATGTAAGTCATTAGACTCATTACTGGCAAATGGATTTTGTTGAGATTGGTGCTGTTTTCTGTTTTGTATCAAAGGGTTTCTTTTGTATGACATAGTTTGTAAATATGCATTACTAACGTATTTCTGTTGAACAGTGGGCACCGTGCCATGCTGTTGTTGCAACGCCTTTGCTTATAGCATTTGAAATACTTCTTTGTATATACCTCGAGAGCCTTTCTGGTATGCCATTGTTATGGATGCGTTTTCATGTACATACTTCCGTCATTTTCTTTGTGCCGTTTGTTTCAATTATAGTACCTTCAAATGATCTGTAATTTTTTAAGCATGTTAAAGCATTATTTCTAGTGCAACGGTTTCTTCCCATTTTCATTGTTCAACATGGTACTGCTCTGTAAGTTTATTGATGTAACACCCTTTCTGGCAGTTTATGGTTTTGCCGCTGTGAGTTTGAAGATTGTCTTTCTACCGTTGCTGGCATTTGAAAGCATTATTTTAATAGATAATTTCAGGTACTCTTCACTGCAGTATATGTTGCATACATTATGGTATCATGTATTAGTATTGTATATTTTTTTTGTCTTTTGATGCTGTAGTCTCTTAACAATTATCATCATGTCTTAAATCCTTTTTGACCTTTGTACTTTGTTAGAATTACCTCTTCTAAACTGTCTTCTACAAGCTCGACGTTTATCTTATCAATTCCTCCCCTCCCCTCCCATTTAGCCCAACAGAATGATTGACATTCGCACTTGCTAAAAGAAAATTTTCTTTTATGCATGAATGGTTGTTTGTATATTATCATGCATATCAACAAGCTTGCTGACTTTTTCTATTTGCTTTTTAGAAGTATTTTTGGATCTGAGCCAAATTATTGTGAGTTGGTCTGACCTGCCTTTCATATCTTTTCAGAATGTGTAGGTCACTAATGCCTGGTGACGATGAAAGCATGAGTGATGAGGCAATATGGGAGACTCTTCCTGTAAGTCTCATTATATTGTCATTTATTGAACTTTTCTGTGAGGCCATCCTTAACTCTTTGAGAATGGAAAATTACTTGAAGCGTTGAAGTTTTTGAGTTATATTTTCCCTCGAAAGAACTCAGCATTTCATAGTATGAATGTGAAATGGAAGGAGACTGGAGAGTAATTACTTACCTCTCACTAAGATATCTCATAGGTTGTTGGAACTCAACAGGTTCTTACTAAGCAATTACTAACCTCTCACATCTTCTCTAATAAGAATGCAAAAATCTTTTGGCTGCTAGTAATTGATGTCTTATAGTGTTTGTACTATGAAATCGATATCCCAACTTTGTTATTTTATGGTTTTTTGCAACATTTAATTGTCTATAATTTGCTATATTTTGATTATGTGAGGAGGGAAAGCAGCGAACTGAAAGTAGTGTTGGTAGAGGAGAATTTAACAATTATTGGTAATTTATTTTGATAGGAAACAAGTATTTCATTGATTGCATGAAATATTACAAAAGAGATCCTATACAGGATACCTATCAAAGAGAGAGGAAGAGGAAATAGAATGCTCCAGCCATAGGGAGGTTTCAAGAAAACTTCTCCAGTGGGTAATTAGAGGGGATAGACTATAATTGTGAAAAGGGGGATAAGATTTGCACCACAGTAGCGCCTAAAAAGAAAGAAAGACACTCAAAGATGATGCCGAAAGGCTTCTCAATATCATAAAAGATCCTATTTAAGCTTTATGAATTTTATTCAGAGGGTCTTTTTGTCATTTTTAGATGGGTGATTCACTAGCATAAAGGAAATCATAGTATAGGGTTCCTTTGGGATGGGTAAACCATCCAAAAGATGCAATGATCCGGTTTAAAAATGATTCTGCGAATCTGCAAGTGACGGCTATTAATATTAACTTAAGAGATAAAAACAAAGTCCGTCAGAAGAAAACTAATTGTATGGGTATAAAAAAAAATTGTTGGATTATTTGGTAATCGGCTTTCTAATAATACCAAGGATGAGTTGGCCCTAGGATGCTCTTGGGTCCATCCAATTTATGGTTTTAGAACTTCTTGGTGCCACCTTCACAATGTCTTATGAATTCCCTAAGTAAGTTTCTAACTGTAGCCACCAATTATTTTATCTAGTTGAACAGAGAGAAAGGTTGAAAATTCTTGCTTTTAGAAAGGTAGCACCTGTTTTCTTAAGAAGCAATTCTTTTTTATAAGGAAGGAACCATATACAGGTTATGTACTCCTGCAAATATCGAGTGAATATAATCATCCATCAAGTGTTTTTTGACAAACATTTTTTGTACTTTATTAGGCATTCAGTTGTTGTTTGAGACAAGCTAATTTTCTTCTCTACTTCTGTAGCACTTTTGGGTTGCCATTTCCATGGTCTTCTTTGTTGCTGCTACAATATTTACCCTACTGAAGCTGTGTGGTAATTTTTATTTTTATTATTTTACCTTTTTTTCCCTGTCCCTTGTATATGAAATGTGACTCCGCATTCAGTTTTGAAAGTCACGATTCTTGTATAGAACCAGGCCTTGTGTTTATATAAATCCTTAAATAGCCATTTTCCATATGTTAGATGCCATAGTTTTTCTAGACTTTAGTTCATTTTAAAATAATATGTAGCTATTCGGGGAGTTCTGTGGACGTAACAGTATGTTTAACGTATTGTATGTATATGATTGCTAAATTTTAATTGAATGATTACATCACCGCTCTTTCAATTGTTAATATTCAAGTTTTAAAAGACCTACGTTACTGGTTCTGACCACATGTCAACATGATGTAGGGTCAACAGAATTTTCATCATTTGAAGGATTAATTAAACATCATGCTTAGTAGTAAAATAGAGTGCTAGATTGTTCATTTTTAATATATATGTATATATATAAACCAAGTGCAAGATGTATAACAGTTGAAGAATTTTGAAATCTAATGACTGTCAATAATGAGAGAACAGTGCCTATTTTCAAAAAATTTATTTTCACCATGCTCTTATTGTAATATATTGTCATGCCTTTTTCACTTTTTTAACCGTAAATCTAGATTCACGTCTTAGCTTTTATTCGTCTTCTACATGTTTTCAAAAATTTCATTGCCAACTAGACATATTTATTCTGACATACTTGGGATACATAATCTCACACAAAATGGTTATTTTCTCAGTCTCAGCATCCATTGATATGCATATATGTGTCCATCTTGATAGGCTCAAGTTCTTCTGGGTGATTAATCTCTAATTTTGATAAAAATAATTACAGGGAATGTTGGTGCTCTTGGCTGGTGGGACTTGTTTATAAATTTTGGGTAACATTCACGTGCCTTCTTGTGTCAAAATATCTTGATTTTACATTATGATTACATCTTAGCATTATGAATCAACTATTGTGAGGATGCATTACTTATTGTTTGCCAACCTAATTTAATTCTATGTTCTTTTCCCTGGATACTCTTGCTGGCAGCATTGCAGAGTGCTTTGCCTTTCTTGTTTGTACAAAGTGGTCTAATCCTGCGATTCATAGAAATATTCAAACAAGAGAAAGCTGTTCATCATCAACAGTAGTTAGATATCTAGATTGGAACAGTGGTATAATAGTTTATCCAGAGCCGGATCAGCATCAGGACAGAATGTGTGGCCTTCAAGACATTGGAGGCCATATCATGAAAATTCCCATAATTGTTTTTCAAATCCTTCTCTGCATGTATTTAGAGGTATGCTGCACAATCAATGTATATCTCTTATACTCATGCATCTTTCAACTTCTCTTTGTTTGGATCCTTCGACCTTAATAATCTTGAAACGTCCATGTTTTGGTTTTTCATTTCAACCAAGGGCGGTAGTACTAATATCAGCCCCGAGTTTAAAACACCTTGAAGTAACCACGGTGACTATTATGTCATGATATTTAATTTAGTCATATCCACATTTCAGGGAACGCCCGCCGGTGCGAAAAATATACCACTTCCTGTTCTTTTCTCGCCCCTTTTTATATTGCAAGGTGCTGCTGTTATTTATGCTGCATCTAGGTTGTTGGAGAAAGTTGTACTTCTCTTAAGAGGTGGATCTGGCACAGCATTGTATTTCAGTTTTTCTGCTAGGGCTCATGCCTGCTTGGATTTCTTTCATCATGGTTCAAGGTGATATACTTGTTAGAGTATTATCCCTTTCTCTTCCTTCCACTTCTTCTGAGGTTATAGCTCTGAATGAAGATAATGCTATCAAGTCTATATTGTGCACTTGAAGCATGGAATGTGTTCACATGAAGTAAGAACTTACTTGATATGGTGGAGACAGGTTATTGGGGTGGTGGTCTATTGATGAAGGCAGTCGAGAGGAGCAGGCACGATTGTTCCATGAGGGTGCATCCGGGTCGGTATTTATTTACTTGCAATTAGTTTTGTGAGAACGCTACTATACAGATACACTACATGCCTGAATACATATAGCAACAATAAAAAACTTGTGTGACTTGTTGGTATGCAGGCATTCATATCTTCTAGTGCTTACTTTGATTCCATAGCTTATCTTCTTTGGCCGGTCTTGTTTGTTAAGAAAAATTTATGATTTTGATGGTTGCAATTTGTCTAGAAGTGACTCTAGATCCCCGACTATCTTGTTTAGTTTTCAATTTATTAAAAAAAAATTTCAAGCCTTGATCAAATTCCAAAAATTAAAATCAGTTTTTGATATATATATATATAGTTTTTTGAAAATTGACATTGTTTTAAAAATGTTTCTGAAAGCGTACCATAACACAAATGAATTTAAAAAAATGAAATTGTCAGAAGAAAAAGTGGCTTTAATAAATCAAGCTATATTTAATTCACTACTTGGGACCAATTATGGATTGAAGTGAAAATTCTGTATTAATACTAATAGTGAATAAAGATAAGCTTAGTTTTTAAAAGATATTTGCTTTTAGAATACCAGAAAGCAAGGAAAAAAATTAATTAGTATATTGGCTATGAACCATTCAGGTATAATACTTTTAGTGGATATCCTCCTGAGATTGTGAAGAAGATGCCTAAGAAAGATCTTGCTGAGGAGGTGAGCGTAGTTATCGCGTTTGAATTTTGATGAGTTGTCCGTGACCTTGCCGCAAGTTTTACTTGTCCTATATTTGATCTTTCACTTAGCACAGGTCTGGCGCCTTCAAGCGGCACTTGGGGAGCAGACAGAAATCACCAAATACAGTCAGCAGGAATATGAAAGACTTCAAAATGTAAATTCTCCCTCTTTTGTTGACAGATTTAAACAATCTGGATACTTGCTGGGTCCTGTAACTTTATATCCAACATGTTTCTACTAAATTTGCTATGGCTTCCTTAATCCAAAATGATAACATGATTATTTTCATCTGCATATCCTTAGGAGCTTATGATATGTGTGCCTATAATGTATATCATATTCTTTTAGTTGTTTTCACTTCTCTCTAATGTGATAGGTTTGCTTCCACATTGCTAATGGTTTTTCTTGTGATCTTATTCTATCTTCCCCTGATGCTTTGGGCAGGAAAAGGTGTTGTGTCGGGTTTGTTTCGAGGGGGAAATTAGCATCGTCCTTCTTCCGTGTAGGCATCGCATACTATGCAGGTACATCATACCCCTCCTTACCCTATGCTATTGAACTAGAGTTATCTGGAAATTGAGCTAAAGCAGCAGCAGCAGCAGAAGCCTATATTACCTCTTCAAGATTCATCAGCACTTGTTATTAATATTTTTGCAGCATCTGCTCTGAGAAATGTAAAAAGTGCCCAATATGCCGCGTCTCTATCGAAGAACGATTACCGGTTTACGATGTTTAGATCTTTCGTCGAAGCGGAGTTTTGCTGATAGTGAAGAAGGGGAAGTGTTGGCAGTTGTTGATACTGAAAAGGGAGGATATTTTGGTATAGAAAATTGCAGTTGCAAGATGATACTAAACTCTAAACCCTGCTTAAACTCCTGTTGTCCCTCTGTTGCAAATGTAAATAAGTGGGTTTCTGTGAGGAAAATTAACTCTGATAGAGTAACAAAATTACAAATACAGGTCTCTGGCACTTGCACTGTATAATTCAGGTTATATGTCACTTGATTTTCTGTGTATATAGAAAAATAACTTTTAACTTCAATTGTAATTCAAGTTTTGTCCCCCACAGGCAAAGTTGTTTTGATATTTGATGACTCAATTAATTGTTGAAATGGTTAATTGCAATTAGATATTAATCATTAATATCATTTTTAATTTTATAATAAATGAACTATCATGTACATGCATGAGTTTAAATAGTTTATTTTGCTCCCCTACTTCTAAAATGTTTATTTTGGTATTTGTACCGTTAAAATGTCTAATTTAGTTTAAAAGTGATCATTTTTGTGTTTGTTGGTAAAATTTTAACAAATTTAATATAAAGTAGAAATTATTTAATACAAAATTACTAATATGTTAGATAAAAAAAAAAAACTAAAATGTAGATAAAATAAATGAAACCTGGTTTTCAAGGATCAGAATAATATTTAACTTTGAATTTTAAAATGTTAACCTTTTTAAAAATAATTATTTAAGCATATTTTAATTATGAAAAACAAATCTTTGTGGAAATAGTTTACCTAGAGGTGGCAAGAGTATTGACATTTGCTCTACATTTTTGACCAAGTTGTAGTGTGAAAGTATTAAGAAAAGTATTTTCCTCCTCTGTCCTATTGAAATTTTTTTTGGCACACCTACCCTTGACACACATTAAAAATTTGTAATGTTTTGAAACTAAATAAATACAACTACTAAATCGAAATATTATAGTTTAACCTAAAAACATCATAATTATTGAACTCAAAGAAAAAGAAAAAAAAAAGAACACAATTATATTAGGACTCTATAAAAACAAATCAAGTTATTGAAATTTGTCAGAATTATCAATTCTTAACCAATATTTTCAAAAAAAGAATTTGACACGAGTGTTAATAATATGTCATCAATTTTACAATAAATTCTATTTTATTTAATGTTTCTTTTTTAAAATTTAATATGTTTTATTCAATGAATTATGCTCACTTTCCTGGTTAAAATATTTGGATGATCCTTTTCATCGCTATATTTCTTCGAAACCAAATCATTTTAGTTTTTTCCAGTACAACAAATGTGCGGAGATGGGAGATCGATTCTTCAAATTAAGGTGCTTTAATCGCTGAGCTATAGCTACTCGATTACCTCTCATTAATTTTAGAGATATATAAAATCATAGTTTCAATTTACTATTTATATATTTTTTGATAAACATTAAATGATAAATATTAGCATCCTATTAATTAGATTAAACTATTTCAAAGACAAAAACATGTAAATCAAAAGGCAAAATAATGATAGGCAAAATTTTATGTGAAAAATGATGAAAATGTAGTTGGTTGTTATCCTTTAGAGACAACGAATGTAATAAGAGCATCCATCTATAAAATGATCAGCCTAAGATGACTATTGAGAATTAATCAAATCCGATGGATCTATTTTCCAATCTTTCTAACTTGCTCTTATAAAATTAAGGTAAAAATTATTGAGAAAAATAAGTCATTGAACCATAATATGAAGAAGGATTATTTGAAAGGTTATGGATTAGTAATTCTATTAATGATTTTTTAGTCAAATATAAACATCTTAACCAGTTGAACTATGCAATTTATTTAAACTAACGTAATCGCAAAGGTAATCTTTTTATGTTTGATGTAATATCCACCTTAATTTCTAGTTTAATTTGTAAGATTAAAATTAAATTTTTTGTAAAGTACAGCAAATACGTGCCGTTAGAGATGCCAAACTTACACAGTTACATTTGTTTATTTTATGTTATGTAATAAAATAATTAAAATGATGAACTTTAGGATAGTGTAAAATTAGATATCTCGATCAGCAGATTAGAATAAAATATCTTTCTTCTTTCCTTTCAGGAAAAGGGAAAACGAAAAAAGAAAAAAAGAAACCTTTCTTCTTTGATATTAAATGTTAAAAAAGGAGTACGAATGTTTTTTCTTCGCGGAGGCGACTGATTTCGGTAACTTGGCGAAGATTGAAACCCGAATTTGATGTTACATCAGGAACAGCTCAGAGTACCCGCTAAGAAGTTAACCGGAGAACAATCTCAGGCATCGATTTTACGGTTTATTTTGATTAATCCATAGATTTTTCAACAACCCGGTTCCTTCGCCATTTCTTAGTGAACGCAAAGAGTCCTCGGAGGAAACAAATTTCGTGCTTCAATTCAATTCCTCTCCCCATTCCCCGTATGCAAGTGTAATCCGGTATATGATAAATTTCTCGTAGATTTTTGTTTCTTTCTTCAGCCAATTGCGGAGCCTCCTTATTCATGCACTGCCATGGTTTTTGCTTGCTTTTGGACCTCTCTTGGCTCTATTATTTTATATAACTTCTTTTCTTCGGTTTTTGTCAGGACCCATTTGTTTTTATTTCATTCAGATACTTGCTTTTAGTCGATCCAGATTGGTTCAGGCTGGAATTGGACTGTAACTGGGTTCGCCAGTTTAGGTAAATCGCGACCCACTTGTAGATCTTTGTGAACTATTCGCCGTGGTTGTTTTTGGTGTCTTTTTGTCCTTTCTGTTGCTTTATTTTCTTCTCCTTTCTGTTGTTTGTGGAAATCTTGTGCCGGGAGTAAGGCAAACAGTGTAGTGCTTTACTCGTGAGTTTTTCATTTACTTTCCAAAAATCACTTGGGAATTTAGGATCAATTTATTCTCCATTCTCTCTTTTTGATGCTACTTTAGAGTGTTGTTAAAGCAGCGAATTTTTATTTTTCCGAGTCTCCTGTAATTGACATGTAATGTGTGTTCGTCTGTACATTGTTTGGCGCTTATTATTTTCAGTTCGAGTATCTAAGTGGGGAAAACACTTGAATTATTAGGTTGGCGTTCAGCCTCGATTTTGATTGTTGGTTGAAATCTCGGGAAGTCTTGCAAGAGAAGTGGAAATGACTGAAGATTAGGGGGAATGGTCCTGGAATTGATGCAACAAAATGAGCCGGTCCCCTTCATTTTCTATGAAATCGGATGTTAATGTGAAGTTGGATCCAGAGTCTCTCCAAAAATGGGTTGTTGCCTTTTGCATCATTAGGTTTGATCTCGAACAGGGTCAACTCATTGAGGAGTGCTACCCTCCAGGCTGTCTTACGCAAGATGAGGAACTTGAAATTGCATTTAGTTCGTTTCCTGATTCAGTTTCGCAGCACCAGAATCGGTCAAGCATTCATGATTGTATATTCTTTTTCCGGCTTCGAAGGAAGGAAATTTCTCAACCAAGAAAAGTTTCTAATTCTGAGATAACTGAAGTGGACGAGTTATTACAGACTACCAATGACTCAAAACTTCCAAGATCAAAAAGCAGCCTTGCTAACAAGTCTAAGTATATGTATGGTTTTGTTTTTAATAGGGAGAGACACGATGAGAGGCTAAGAAGGGGTGGAGAACAAAAATCCGTCGTAATATTGTCACATAGTCCTTATTCTACCGTCTTTAAACCTCTGTTGCAAATCATGGGTCCGTTATATTTTGACATTGGGAGGAGGGCTCTTGAGCATATTGCTGCTTATGTTTCAATGTGGCCTGCTCCTGTACCCGGTAAACAAATGGAGCTTCCTATTGGAAATGCCTTGCTTAAAGCGCACTTGCCACCTGCCCATAGTTTGCCAATGGATAGCGAGACATTTTCTGAAGAGTCTACGTCCTCCATGGCTCCTTTTCTTCCCAATAATCAGTCTGTTCCACAGGGCCTTTTCCATGATTCTGATCTCTTTGGTACATTCAGGGGTCTCCTTTTGCAGCTCTGGGTGTTGTGGGAGTTGCAGATTATTGGTGAGCCCATCCTTATCATTGCACCATCGCCTCCCCAGTGTTGTGAAGCTGTTGCTAGTCTTGTTAGCTTGGTTGCTCCACTTCTTTGTAGTGTTGATTTTAGGCCTTATTTCACCATTCATGACCCTGCGTTTTCACACTTGAACTCACTTCAGGATGGAGCTACATTCCCACCAATGATTTTGGGGGTGACAAACCTCTTCTTCCTTAAAGCCCTTCGAAATATTCCCCATGTTGTCTCAGTCGGAAACCCTGCTGTTAATCGGCTTGCCCAGACATCGAGGTCCTCTTCTGGCAGAGTTGGCACTCCTGAAGGGTTTGGTTTTCGGCAGCTGTCATTGAAAAAATTCTCTCCGTCAAACTTTCTAAGTGCTGTCAAGTTGAGGAGAGATGGTCCCCTGTGCCTCATGACAGAACATAAGGAAGCCATCTGGAGCACTTACCCTGCAGCAACAAAGCCGGACACATCTATCTTGAATCGGCTTATTGATGCCGGCTTATCACCAAGGGTTGAGGAGTCTATGTCTGTTGTTAACAACGAGATACTGCGCCGGCACTTCCTGGAACTTACCACCAACTTTTTGGCGCCTTTTGGGCCGTACTTTCGGCCTACCACCCCGTCAGAAGGATCTTCTCCGTTTGATGAGCCTCCTCGCCCTCAATTTAGTGCTGATGAATTTCTTGCCAATCTATCAACAAGAGGACCAGGAAAATTTCTGGCTAAGCGAATGAAATCTAATTGGCTGGACTTGTACAGGTAATGTGGGTATTACATACATATGCCGTTCTATTGTATTCTTCTGTTCCATAGTAAGTAATTCATCACCCTTTAATAATAGTTTTATTGAATTTCGTTATCATATTATCAATTGACCTGTTAATTGTTAAACTATTCCTTCCAGGCGGTTTCTCAAAGGACCAAACTTTATGCCTTGGTTTCAGAGAAGGCGTGCCGTTGCAGAACAAGAACAACATAGACTATGGAGGCAAGCAAGAATGAATACTGATGTACTGCGGCTTATATCTAAAATGCCCGAATTGGAAGTCATCGATTTATTTAATGCTATTGAAAGACATCTACTTCGAGAAATGGAGGTACTTACCCAAAAAATTCCTTGCTCACTCTTTTGGTTCCAAAGAAATCTTTATTGGTTTCCAGTTACAATTTTAATATTTTGAAAGGTAAGGACTTGTTTTGAGGAGGCTTAGACTTTTTTTTTTGTGGATTTTTGATCCCTCTGGAAGACCATAGGAATCTACCCGAGTTAAAAATTTTAAATGTGGTTTTAGAGGACCTTTTGGGCTTGATGATTAATGAGATGATCATGAAAGCAGAGACTTTTTATACCATCGTACAATTTATAGGAATATGTTGTAGCCTCGTAGAGAACCATATTCATAAGGAGCATATGTAGCAATGAAGAATTAAGAATTACAAGAAGAGGGAAGGCTAGGAGTCGATCACAACCTTAGGCCAGGGAAATCATAAAAAGCATCTCCAAGTAATCAAACTAGAGAAGGTAGAATATTACAAAAACCTTAAGTATTTATTCCAAAGAGACTTTCAGCTGAAGACATTCCAAACCTAATCTTGCCTCTCTCCTAGTCCTATCCTTCTCAGATCTTTATTTTTAGCTTCTGAGAATTTTAGACACGGGGTGTCTTGCCCCATTGCCAATCCTCAGAAAGATGGCAACAGCAACTACCACCTGGATAATTTTCACATCTTTGAGATTGGGAAATGTCAGCGTGAGGTATTTTTTCTGATACGAAATGAGAGAAATATGTACTAAAAGCACAGCAAACAGAATGACCTATCGGCAATGGGGCAAGACATCCCCATGTCTAAGAGGAGGACTCAAACAAAAGGCCTAAAAAATCCAAGTTGATAATCGAGTGTAGAGAAGTTACAAAAAGACTTGTATAAAGCACTCTAATTTGAGGTTGTAAATTCTACAAGACCACAAGACTTATCAAAAGAATTTGACTTATATGAAATAATTATAGTGTTTCTTTCCTTCCGAAGGAGCCAAAGGAAAACTCTCGAGGTATTTGTCTATAACACTCTTGCTTTTTTTTCAAACCACCACCTCCAAAGACACTTGATATCCAATCCTCAAAAGACTTGGGAGGACAGCAAATAAGGCAAAATGGTGGCCAGCCCTTCAAAGCTAACAACAAATGGATCAACAGATGGTTCAGCGACTATTCACTGTTCAAAGACATGGAGTCAGAGACAAGTGGATATGTGGATTTTCTTCTCTTTGAACTGTGTTAAGAGTGTTGGTACTTGAAAAATTTTGTTTTTGGATTTTTGCCTTCCTAAATCAGATTGTTAAGGTTGGGGTCCAGGATTCTTTTCTCATTTTGGATAGCCATGGCCCATGATGGAAGACTTTTAAGTGAAGGCCCCTGTGTTGTCAACGTTAGATATTCTTGTACCACCCAAGGGGAGACCTAATTCAACTGAAGACATACCAGATTTTCTCCAAAAGACTTCTAGTAAACAGACATTGAGCAAAGAGAGGGTAGGGTTGACATATCCCTCCAAGTCTTTCCCAAAGAGCATATCACTGAAGACTGACGATTGATTTTAACAATCCTGGTTCAGCATTCCCTTGCCAGTTTGTCAGTTATCCACCTTAGCATATGGTAGTTGGTACTAGAATAAAGAATGCTTATGAAAAATAAATTGGAATTTAGACGTATCATGGCATTCTCAATATATCTGATGCTTTTCCTTATAAACATATTGGCATAATATCAGATATTAGAATTGGGAGGAAAATTGTGGAGCAAGAATGGTTGCTATTTTTTCTCTCTCTCTGGTTTTACCCCTCTTTTCTTCTATCTTCTTTATATTAGTCTCTTCCCAGACCTTTTTTCAGTTGAAATCTTTTGTTCTTAAGACCCACAAATGGTCTAGGGTCTAATTGCATGATCTACCTCTAATTTCTTAGCATGTATCTACCTCACATTGTAGTGATAACAGGACACAGTAAGGCAGGATACACTAATGCCTTTCGTAGTAACTACATGTGACACTGCCATATCTCTGTGAGGACTGTGCAGAATAACTTAATACATCTATTTGGAAGAAATATTTGAATATAATTATGAACTTCTCATCATGTGCATTATGAAGACATCTAGTTTAAGCACCAGCAAACAGCTTCTAATGATAAACTTTCATTCTTTATTGGTTTCTATGTTACAAGCTTATAGACCTAATGAACTATAGACATAAGGACAATGTGTCATCTTCTGAAAAATTGGTTATAGTGCAACATAAATATGTTTATGATAGGCCTCCAAGTACTAAGGTGTATAGAAAGAGAGGTAGTAAGACATAGTGGGCAGCGAGCGTATATGGGTCTGCCTTTGGGCCCAAATTAGTTACGGTTGGGTTATTTTGGGAATGTGTTGGGATGTACATAGTAGTACATTGAAAGAGGGAGGTGTATCTTTTTTCTAGTATCTGATTGTGAGATAGGATGTGGTAGAGGTAGGGAGCTCTTAAGATCTCCCTGGCCCCTTGTAATCCTCTCTATCAGTTTGTTGGGATGTATAATATATGTTCAAAATGTTAATTGGTAGCAGAAAATAATGTATTTGATTTATGATATCTTCATCTAAAATTCAATGTGCAAGAAGAGATAAAATATGGAATGCTTGCAAGAATTTGAAATAAATTGAATATTTCTAATTATGTGATGTCTTACAGCAAAACATTTTTAGGGAATTTAGGATCATATCTTCGTTTTTAAACGATTCATTATCTTAGGATAAAAGAAAACTCACGATCGAATGTATCGGTTGAAAATTGTGCTTTACAAACAACGAAACAAGTCAATGGTTATCAAATTTAATACATCATATCAACAAGTTTTTTGTTTTTTTTTTTTTTGTTTTTTTCCGTTTGTTTGTTATAACCACATCTTTGATATTAGAATAGAAGTGCATGTACAGATGTCTAGCAAGTCTTTTTTTTCCAACACTTGCACTATAATAACACTTAACCTTGACTTTGAGCGTCGAAATGGCCAGTGTTGGAAGGACATGGGAACATCCAAGGAAAGAAAATAACTATAGATTCCCCTAATTGAAGGTTTAAAATCATACTACATCCAATATGCAATTATATTTTGAAATCATTTCAGAACTGTAATACCTAAACTGCACCTTCCTCAGTCGTGTACATTATATAGGATAATAAACCTACTTGTTTTTCTATATTCCATAGATATGGAAGTATTTTCTTCTAAACATCTAGCATATTGTTTGCTCGTCTGTTGATGTTCTTTTTCCTTTCATGTTTAATACCTTGATCTATTTTTTAGCTGATATGTGGAAAGATTATTAATGATGAAATTGACTATGGGACATTTTATTTACAACGTTGCATTTCTTGTTTGGGGCGGGCGCGGGTGCCCCTGGTATAGAGGAGCAAAGCTCGGACTCCCAGTTATTTAAAAAAAAAAAACATTGCAGTTATTGTTCTTGCTTTACTTAAGTCATTTCTTAGTGTTCTAAGTGGCACCGAAAAGATTTATAAACCCGCAAAAAAGTGTTCAGCTGATGAGCTTTTGTGCACTCGTGAGCCACTTCAATGAAAATTATGAAGTCCAGGTCTAGATAATATAGGTTACAAAAAACAGGAGGAAGGCCAACCCTCAAGCTTTGGAAAATTTTAGTGGATGGATCATTTAAACTATAGTTGCTGAAGGGGACATAATTTACACCATGAGAGAGCCACGAAAGACAAGTTATAGGGCCTTTTGATTACAAGACAATCCTTCACCCATCAAGATCATCCTATTTTTCACTTGAAAAAACAGTATATGATGCATCCACACTACAAGCTTTTTCTTCTTTATTGTTTATAAGAGGTTTCTGCAGCCATATATTTATGTTTGAAACCCCATTCTTCAGCTGCAGGAATCTAGAAGGGCTTATGCTGACTCTGTGGCAACTTGCCAGAAACTGAAAGGCGATCTGCTGACTGTTTTTAATGTGCTTCCAAAGGACATGCAACAGCTTCTGCTTCTTAATCCACAAAGGGCATCTCTTCTCCGTGCAAGCCCGGAATTAACGAAACTTCCGGGGCGTCCGCTTGTACAAGTTGGTGTTGTATCTTCCATTTCACCAAGATAGTACTGAATACATGTTACGAGTCAAGTAGCCTCAGACAAAGTGGTTTCCTTCTGATTTTTAGAGGCAGCACTCACCGGATTGTTCCCTTCATAACTGGATTGGGAGGTTTAATCTGATTGTGGCTGCTGCAATTGTTTTAGTAGGTACCATCTTGGACCTTTCCTAATCTTTATTTTGGATTTATCCTAACAAAGGTTGATGAATGATATGGTATATCCTGTTTTTAAGTACAAGTGTAATGTTTCTACAAACAAACAGATGGACAGAGGATGGTACATTATCTCGACGGTGTAACGTTTTAGTTACCCAACTCGGGACAATATCTGCAATGTACAATGAACTTGTGGATTGACGAAAATTCATTTGGGAGACGATAGTTAGTTTTTTCCTAGAATTTCAAATTTTGTACCGTCTTCATAACTTCAAAGGGAGCATAATGGCAACTTGTAGTATGTAACTTGTATTCTTGTACTGAGTCAGATATATGGCTTTTATTATGTAGATGTAAAGTTAAAGCAAATAGTTTCAGCTCCAAAAACCTGAGTCTGTTGCCAGAGATGGTGAGATTTCTTCAAGTGTTATGAATTTTATTACTCTTTCGAAGGAATGTTCAATTTATTTCTTCAGTTGGTTTTAAAATAAAAACCTTTTGAGTTGAATCAAATCAATAAGAATTTCTTTTCCAAAATAATAATAATAATCAATCCATCAATCAATCAGTCAATGAGAACTTATTGTTAAATTTTAATAAAATATCTATATTATTCATGATAATTTTCTTTGAACAGTTATTCATGAAAAAATTAATGCACATATTTATCTTGATTATAGTTTATTCAATAATTATTTTTTGATCTTACTCCATCAATTTTTACACAATGGTGACTTCTCATAAAAAAATTGACATTAAATTATTAATTTTAATTAAATGAGTAAATAGATACTCAAGAAACTACACTTTTTATGTTTTTAACAAAAAAAAAAAAAAGTTGAACAATTGATCCAATTAACCAAAACAAACTCGAACAAAATAATTTTTTTGATTCACGACATTGTGTAGATCGGAGAAAATTACAATCTGAACAATTGGGATTGTATTTAAAAACTATATCATCCCAATCCGAATATTTCTTTAAAAGGCATTAAAATCAAGAAATTTATAAGAAACAGTTCAATTAAAAAAAAAGGTATTTTGTGATTTTTACATTACTTTATTAACATTTTTACGTTATGAAAATATCGATCAATCCTTTGCACATAAAAATCTCAACGTTTTTTTTTTGGATAAGATAAAAATCTCAACGTTGATAGCCACCAAATATGTAACATCAATAACTATAAACATGGTTAATATGACGAATTAATTGAACAATATTTCTCTAGAGTAGAATTAAATGGAAATTTGGAATGAAACTCATGGATGCATATTTGCTTTAAAATAAAAATACCAAAATTAGTAAAATCTCGTTCCAAAGACGAGGCTTAATATTCTTGTCTAAAGTCGGCTGAGTTCTCTTTTTACTTTAAAAACTGTGGAGCTGTGGATCTGACTATCATCGCCAACCTTTTAGACGATGTAGGATCGATGAACTTGCAGATGTTCAGACAAAATTATAAAACAGATATAGGTGAAGATCAAAGGGCATAGAAGAACTAAGAGATCATTGAAGAAAATTTTGTGAAAAGAGAAACCCAATGTTTTCATTAGAAAACAAATAAAAAGAGTACCTAAATGAATATTCAGCTCAACAAACAGATCCCCAGTTTTGCAGAGAAACACTGACATCAAGCATGATTAAGCAACAAATAATGATCCAGAAATTTAGCAACTCAAATAGATTATATAACATTCTGTTCAATATTCAACCTTAACTTTAAAGGCCATTTCCAAAATGGGTAGAACGAAAACAGCCGCATGCTAGAAGACTATATGATAAAGGGATAAGATTGAGTAAGGGCAACCCTGAAATTGAAAACTGGGATCATAACAGTATCAGAATCCCATCAACGCAATCTCCTAGCTTCTCTCTCAGACTCCAGCAGGGTCAGAATATCGCCTTCCCTCACTGGTCCCTTCACATTCCTCATGATGTAACGATTTTGATCATCAAGAAACTTGACTCTAACTTGAGTTACCTGCCCCCTAGATCCGGTTCTACCCATTACTTTCACCACCACAGCATGTTTAATCTGAGATTCCATCCTACACAGACCCACCAAAAGTATATCTTACAATCACAGCAAAGCAGGCACTTTCCCTTAAAATTACACTTCTGATACTGAGTAGCAATCTACCATTACTTGTACAAGTTATTTAGCCCCAATTTCCCAGTTCAACAATCTCAAGTGCCTTTTAAGTTACATGAACAAGCAAACTAGTACCGACAGCAAAGCTACAGAATAACTCAGTCTAAGAAGCGCCTAACATTCAGAATCACAGGTAAAGAAAGAAAGCTATATAATTCCAATTACTGGAAATTTTTGAACGGAGGCCCTTCGAATAAGAGCTTTATGAACCAATTCAACTAGGCAACTCAATCCAACCCGAACAGGGATCTCAAAAATTTTCCTAAAACTCAAGTAGACCAAAAATCAGGCAATCAAGTTCATAGAATGGGAGCAATGCCCCTTTAATTCTTCATGCATAAACCGGAAAATGACAGACCAAAATACAGACATTTTTTCTGGATTTGAGTTAATTCTCTCTGAAACAAAATGTACCTCGAGGCGAAGACGAGAGAGACTGGCGGCGGACGAACGGCAAACGACGACAGACGGCGGCGACGGGCTGAGAGGCAAGAGAGCGAGGTGAGATTGAGAGTTCTGTGAGGCGCGAGATGAGATCGGAGGCAACCCTAGACATAAAACATTTATAAATATATATATATTATATTCGGTTCGGTTCGGTCGAGATTTTTATTAAACCCGTGAATCGTCCTAAACTTCGTAACTCAATTTGGGTTGGGTTGATCGGTTCAAGTGATCTAATAACACGAAGATTTTTCTGAGGAGGGACAAAAATGAAATCAATGATCAAAAGGTTAATCGACAATACATTAAAACAATGCAGCTGATTCAAAACTATCTCAAAAAGAAATTTCGTCAACAATGAATAGTCGAAAGTGGAGCTTATTGGGAATCCTTGGTATAAGATAATTTTCAAAATCCAATCTTTTAATCTGCTTTGATTTGGCAATCAGCTCTGTGAGGGGCATGAAATCATTGAACTTCAACAACTTTGGCAACAATTCTATAAGTGGATGTTGTTACAACTCTTCTTTCTTTCAAATAGGCACATCAAGTTCTCCTTCACACAACCTAATCGAATCCAGCTTAAAAAGTCTCAAAGTTCCGAGAAAATTTTATTTCTTCTCAAACAATTGACTAGAATCATTTTTACTTATTCCAAAATCACTTGACTAGAATCATTTTTACTTATTCCAAAATCACTTTAGTTTTAAAATATAATGTTTAACCAGAATTCGTAATTGATTTTAGAAAAATTTTCAGTGATTTCCGATCAATCACTTGAAGGTGATTCTCAAAGTGATTTTTTAACGAAAAAATTAATAGAAAATTAGTTTTTAAAATAGTTTTTGTTTTAATTTTCAAAATTATCTTTCCATTCCCTTTATTTTCACGTTAAATTTTGAGATTTTTTTTTCTCTTTTCTAAAATTGTTGTCACTCTCCAACTTTATTTATTTTTAATTTTGTTTATTCTCTCTTTTTTTTCCTAAAATTTCCGTAATCCCACTCCAAATTTTTAGCTCACTTTCTAAAATCTCTCTCTCCAAATTTTTAGCTCACTTTCTAAAATCTCTCTCTAAGGTTTGTATGTTTAGCTTTTCTCTCTCTAAAATATTTTGTCAAATTCTCTTTAAACTTCAAATATTAATAATTTAGAATCACTTTCAATTATATAAAAATCACTTGAAAAAATGTGTAGTCAAACGTTAAAATAACTATATAAAAATAATTTTCACAAAATCAGATATCAGTACTAATCACTCATTCTAAAATCATACTCAAACAAGTCCCTAATCTCCACCCACTAATGATTCTCAAATAAACATTTGAATCCACTTAAAAGATCCACTTATACGATAAAAGTAACCATAAATATTTTACTAGCAAAAGACACAAGTTTCACCACCTAAATGACATCTTTAAAGTGATCTTCAACCTTCGTAAAATCAATTTTTTAATTTGCCAAATATGATCGATAGAAAGTGTAGTGATTTTAACAATGGAAAAGTAATAGTGACATAATCAAAATCACTCTCAAACACATCCTAAATGTATTTCTCCGATCAAATTCTAAAGCCTGGACTAAGCAGGCCTCTCTCACTCCTCTCTTTCTCTCACTATCACAGAGGTGGACGCGATCCTTAGAATACTTTTGTGGTACAGTTTTGGGGTCAAAAACTGGAAGTGCAGAATCGACCACGTATACTTATAGAGAGAGAGAGAAATAGACATCCCCATTTACACAACACTGACCCATAACAAACGGTGGCTGTGGCTGTGGCTGCCACCCAATTCCTGATATAATAAACTCAACAAAACAAAACCATCTGACCAAAAAAAAAAGGGTAAAGAAAGCATTGGTAAAATAAGATTTCATATGTTCATAATAGCGCAATTGGAATGGCAAAAGCAAAACCCAGTTGGTATAAGAGTGATTTTGAGCCTTTTTTCTTGGAAATTGCTTCTGGTTTTGGTTTCTCTGCTGAAGATTCATCTATAATCTTAAACCTGGAGGCACAGACCAAATGGAACTTTGACCCCTTCTTCTCAGGGCCTCTCTACTGATGATGACATCAGTTTTACTACGCAGAGAGTGAGAGAGAGAGCTTGGGATGAGTGAGAAAAGTTACTGTTCATTGTTCAATGTGTTGTTTTTTTGAAGATTCTCTGCACCTATGCTTCCCCTAATTTCTCACTACCTACTCTATGATTGCTGATGTCTGGCCAAAAAGTCTCTCTCTCCCTCTCTCTCTAAAGTTTCTACAAGTATGATTATTGATGGGGTATGAAGATGACAAACAACATGTCATTTCAACCCCCAAAAAGTGGTCCTCTTTTAATTGATAGTTTCACCACTCACCTCCTTCCTTGCCCTACGCCACATTCACTCTCCTCTTTCCTCTTATCTTTTGGCCAAACGCCCAGGCTCTTCCCCAGAAAACTAAACAATTCGGCATGATTTGATCCATAAACCATCCCACCATTTCTACTCCTAATTTATCTGAGTTTACTGACATCACTGCACCATGTCTACTGGATCAGCTGCCTGGACCAAGGAAGAAGATAAAGCATTTGAAAACGCCATAGCTATGCATTGGGCTGAAGAATTGGAAGGGAAGGACTCGGAAGGGATGTGGGAAAAGATTGCTTCAATGGTTCCAAGCAAAGACATGGAAGCCTTAAAGCAGCACTTCCAAATGCTGGTGGAAGACGTGGGTGCCATTGAGGCAGGCCAAATTCCTATTCCCAACTATGCTTCTGTCGGAGGAGCAACTAATGGCTCAACCAAGGAAAAGGAACATCTTCATCCTCATGGAGCTACTGGTACTGACAGTAATAATAAAAGACCCAATTCTGGTTTTGGAAGTGGATTTTCTGGTCTCTCCCACGACTCCAAGGGCGGATCCAGGTCCGAGCAAGAAAGAAGAAAAGGGATCCCATGGACAGAGGAAGAACACAGGTTTGTGTATTTCAAACAACTTCTGTCCTGGAATTACTTCAAATATTGGGTCATTGAGAGCTATAATTTATCAATTAGATCAGAAAAGGCGAAAGTGTATCAGTATTCTTCTATTGTTTGTGATATAGACTAAGAAAGGAATCATTCTACCCCATTAATACAGAGATTCATTATCCAGAACAGAATTGAGAGAGATTCTTAACTCTTGCTATTCTCAGGTTATTTCTACTGGGCCTCGACAAGTTTGGGAAAGGGGATTGGAGAAGCATTTCAAGAAACTTCGTTATATCCAGGACACCGACACAAGTAGCCAGTCATGCACAAAAGTATTTCATTCGATTGAACTCAATGAACAGAGATAGAAGAAGGTCGAGTATTCATGATATCACCTCAGTCAACAATGGCAGTGGCGACGTCATGACCCATCAAGCTCCAATCACCGGCCACCAGACGAACGGCACAAACCAGGGCAATCCGCCAGCTTTAGGGCCCCCGGGAAAGCACCGGCCTCAGCAGCATCTGCCAGGAATAGGAATGTACGGGGCGCCAATTGGGCATCCAGTGGCGGCTCCTCCGGGGCACATGGCGTCTGCAGTTGGCACTCCGGTGATGCTTCCTCATGGAATGCATCCCCATCCTCCTTACGTTATGCCAGTTGCTTATCCAATGGCGCCTCCACCAATGCACCAATGACAATTCTTTCTTCATTTTTCCCCCTTTCTGTAGTCAGATTTTAGGATTCATGGGTCAAAAGTAAGAAAATTCAGGCATAACAAAGGAGAGCAAAGGGAAAGTTCACTTTTTAACTTTCCTATTCATTTATGATCCATCCAATCATGTCGTGAAGAGAATATACCCATATAGAGAGATCTGATAAGTGGCATTTTTTCAGCATTTTAAGGACAAATATGAATATGGAACCCATTTGCATTTTCACCCATGTTTGCGACAGCCTAACTGCAGTGAAAATATGATCAAGAGCTCTAAGAATCCATTAACTTTATTTTTTAATAAACATCTCTGTATTTGAATAAGAAAAAGCCTGCGAAGCAAAAGCCACAAAGGGCATTCACCAACAAATTAAAGAAATTAATTGGAGGCGGGGGAATTATATATACTCGCAAGTTTTGGAACGCCCTGCTACAAGAAAATGCAGGGAATGTAATAGTAATAAACTCAAACAGCTTCAAAATTTTAAGGGCAAAGCCCAGTTGTTAAAAAGGATCCAAAAACTACCTACACAAACCAGACATTTTTCGGCTTTTTTTTTACCACTAAATAAATTAACAATTTAAGATCTCGGCTGCCTGTAATTTCCAAACTTTCGAGAGACTGCAGCATCAGATAACGTATCCCACACCTGCAAAATAACAGGTAGTTTATTAAAAACCATTTATAGTTGCAAATATTTCAGAAACCAATTCAAGAACAAGATGATAGTGAATATATATAAAGTAGTGTCTGCTCACTTCCAGTTTGCCCTTGGAGCCTCCTATAGCCAGCAAAAAGGGGCAGTCTTCTGAGAAGGAAACCGAAAACACAGCTCCCTGAGACAGTTGAAACACGACAAAAGGATTATTTAAGTCTCGAATGTGCTCATATTATAAAATTAAACCATGGAAATCACAATACTCACTGCTTTAGGATTTGTGGATGCGACACATGAAGGTTCATTATTGGACAAGTCCCATAACTTAACCTGCACAAGACATTGGCAGTAATAACATACCTTTCTTATATTATCTCCTGAGCATTTATAAGCAATATAAAGGGATTATGAGTTACCATTTTGTCAGTGGATCCAGTTGCAAGTAGCTGGAGAAGAGTACAGACATACAGAAGTTAGTGATCAGACAAACTGGTAACAACATGGGAGAGGAGAGGAGAGGAGAGGAGGGAGGAGTTGAGCAAGAAACAGAATAATATGAGCTGCAAGTACATTAGGTGCCAAAGGATTGTAAGAAACTGAGCACACAGCTTTCTCGTGCGCATGGAGAGTAAAACTTGCTTTTGATTCAGAACTAGTCTCTGTGGTGGCATTCCGGATATCAAAACATTTCACTGTTCCATCCTCTAGACTCACCTGCACAAAATCTTATAAATCAAAATAGTGCAGCTTATAAATACTTCAGAAAATGAATTCGCTGAATAAAATAATAGTACTCCATGGAACCAACTAAACAAATTCAGATCAAATCAATGTGTGAACTGTGAAGCCATGAAAGAGAATCTTGAAAACCAGATTTGTGCAAGAAGCAGGAATACACACCACAAACATGTGCTCTGTATGCGGATCCCATGCCAAGTTCTCCACATCTGCTGTAACAAGCCACTTGTAACCTGAATGGGAAGGATTTCTCCCATCTTTCTGAAATTACATAAAAACGTTAAACCAGAAATTTCAAGCTACGAAGAGAAATCATAAAACTAAAAAAATTAAACATGAAGATTAACTCGTGTCCAAAAAAATAAAAGATTAAACAGCATCACCGTAATCCTACTAAAAATTGCAGAAAACTCGGTAGGAAACATCATTACCAAAACTACTGAATGATCAAAAGATCCACTAAGGAGAACTTGTGGCGAATGATGATTCCAAGCGACGGCTTGAACCTGGAAAGTATAGTATAGTAAGAAAAACATCATATTTAGCACCAATTTGAAAAGTGGATGTTAATCTATATTGGTAAACTCATATAGCTTGGTGTCTTCACAACATTCACTAGCTAAACCACCCTCGTCATGAAATTTTTCCAACCTAACATTGATATCATATAATGACAAAATATAAGACAATAGAAAAGTTGAAAGGGGTCAAGTCTGAGGGGGCAGTTAAAATAAATCTCAAAGCTCTCGAGAGGCTTGGAATTTCTCCCAATAAGAGTTTTTTTTTTCCTTTTAAGTTTTAACAAAAAAAGTAACAATTAATTTTCTCCCAATGAGAGCTCAACTCCAGTTTACCAAAGATTTGCTTACCTGACCCAACGCCCAGGCTAATGGCTTTTCAAACACAAAGACCTTACTAAACTTCTAAGAATATTACTTGATGAATACAACTGATATTTTTACCTTGTCTGTGTGATGCTGCATGTTTATATCACATTGTCCAGTAGATACGTCCCAAATCTTGACTTGCTTGTCAGCACTTGCACTAGCAAGTATATTCCTGTTTGTAATAGGGAAAATTATCAGTGAATCATGATGCACTTAAACATCTTCTTGAAACAACTAACATAAACACACAAACAGTAATGAAAAAATGTCAACAGACCTATATTCCTTATTCCAAGCCAGTCCAAGTACTGAATCCGTGTGACTGTTCTCTTTGTATGTAATTATGGTCTAACAAAACAAGGTATAGAGTTGGTAAAAACCTAAAAGAACGGCTCGAAATTTTAACCTTAAGAGACTATGAATTTTAAACATAGTTACACTAGGATGGAAGTGAAGTGGGTCAACAATTTCAGATGAACTTATTGAAATGGGAAAATTGAAAGAGCTTAAACTAGAAAGCAATCAGCTTACTTTCTTTCCTTTCTTCTTCTTCTTCTTCTCAGCAATTCCACCTAATACCACAGATGGTTGCACCTCGTCAATCTAGACAAACATAAAGATGAGAAATTATACACCGTATTTGTTACAAAATGTAGAATCTGTCGCATAAAGTTTAGATAAGCATACAATGTCAAGGTCCCATATCTCAATGGAAGGCTCCATTGAACCAACTGCAATAAAGTTTCCTGGCAGCAAGTGGATAGAGAAGTCAACAAAAATAGCTGAATTATGTGTAAAATTAAGGTTCTTGCTGGCAGCAATAATCCAAAAAAAAAAAAAAAAACCTCCCAAATAGATAACCTAACCACATTCGAGTTCTAAATTAACCCCCAACAAAAATTATACAATCAATAAGAATTTCTGTTCCCCGACCAAGCAGCACAGAAGTACTCTTCAAACCCACTTGTCTAAACTGTCAGATCAATTGGCAAAGATTTTATCAATAACAAATTTCCATAATACAAAAAAGAATTAATGAAAACATAATACCTCTTTCTCCACCTTTCAGAGGACAATCTAGCCAAGCTGTGCAAAGAGGAAATGCAGGAATAATTATCTCATGGTGAATATACAAGTTTGGTTCACCTGCACCATATCCTTCATATATCCGAACCTGCTTAAAAATTAATCACTGGTAAGTGCCACTAAAACAAATTTTCCTCAATTTCACTTATCACTGTCCTTCTCTAGAGGGTTTGGTTTGATGAATAGATATTAGTTCTAGTCTACCACATGCCTGGAGAACACTGACGTCATCTTCATTACATGCACAAACTATAACTGCGTCTGTTGGTTTGATGGTCTCATCCTCATCTTCAGAGTCATCATCCTATAATAGTAACGAATACATATCACAACATAGCGAACATAAAGCAGACAAATATTAATGTTCAATAAATAACTTACGTCCTTATCCTTGAGATATGGGTCCATATCATTACTTGGGTAGTAAAGGTCTCCAACTCCAGAGGTAAATAACTCAATTTCTGAAGTAAACCACAATAAGGTATAGCCTCAGTGACGCACCCAACGAAAGATAAATTGCAATGAAGCGATAGATAGTGAAATTAGTCATGAAGTGTCATAATCCAGCTGCAATTTTATGCATCGCATGAAAGCAGCATGACCCTAACAATCACCTCAATATAAAATTAACGAAAACTAATATCATAAAAGAAGCAGTAGGGGTAGTTAAACCAGAGGATGAGTATACCATCATCTTCATCATCATAATTGTCCATGTCGAGTTCCTTCAAACCATCAGCGATATCATCATATTTGGTTTCTGACTTTGTGCTTTCAGACGATTTTCCAAGTGCTTGTGCGACAGCAAGTGCATTGGCAATCTCTTCATCCTTGGAGTCATCAACATCCATGCCTTTGTCCTCTACTGCATCATCAATCTCATCATCGCTATGTTTGCTGCAGAGACCAAAACACAGAACCACTTTCGTCACCAACTACAAATTCCTCGACACGGGTCCATATCATGAAATAAACGCATGGTCGTAATGAACTATCAAGGACAACATTTTGCGATAACACGTCTAAGGTAAGCTAGACTTCCATGCCAGCATTATTTCAACGTTGCCAATAAAGCAAATATGGACATTTAAAAGCGTTCTGACATAGAACGGAAAGGCTCTAAGAGTTCTCGGAAGACCGATTACTACCCGAAACTCAAGCACGAAGTCTTCTTCTTCTTCGTTTCTTTTCTTTAAACTGTTATTGTTGTTTTAATTCTGTAAACAGACGGTATATTCTCGTCCAACTCAAATCACCAAAACAACTAAATTGATCCTACTCGAAGCAGGTTAAAGGTCAGAAGGCCTAAAATGCTCCAAGTGACCCCCGAAAAAATAGAGAGAGAAAATTATGCAAAAGAACAATCTGAAACAGAACTAGAATTAATCAATTTTCCGTTCACCTGGACTCCTCCAAGACATCCTTGCTCTTGAGGATTTCATCAATAGTCTCCTTGGAAGGGGGGTCGGCCACGACTGGAAGAGGCTTACAAACCCCTTTTGGAACCCAGGAAATCGTTGATATCATTTTCTCTTCTCCCTGTTCGCTGCAGCACTTCGATTCGATCAGTTGCAGTAACAATCTAGGCAACAAAGGCTTGAGTTCTGTTATTGAGGCAACAGAAACGAACGAGTTTCTTGTCCCGCAATCGATTGAACAGCTCTAGCTCGACCCAAACTGATGGTCTGATAAGACCAACAAGGCAAAAGCTGCCGGAATCTTCCTCACTTCTTAATGTAGAAGTTCGTAGGAAGATTTAGGGGTAAGTAAAATGAAGCGATAGTTCACAACAATGGCGGCCGAATATGAGAGTAGGAGAAAGAGAAGGCAAACCAGAAAGAGGGAGCGAAGGGGAAGAGCGAAAACTCGATGCTGATGGTGGCGGGTATAGGGCAAAGGCAGGGCAAAACGAGTTTTCGTGGTATTTTGGGAACTTCAAATATGGGGAGGGTAAAAATGGAAACCCACCCCTTTTTGTTATTATATTTTTTTATTTTTAGCATAAGTATATGGTTCAAACTTTCGCTAACCTTACTTTCTAATAACAATTTAATATTGTTCTCAAAAAAAAAAACAAATTAATCTTAATATAGTTCATATTATTGCAATCAAATCACGTTTCTAGACAAATATTTTTGTAATTTAGATATCCTATCTTCACTCTGTAACATTTTAATATAAATATTTATTAATGTTCCTTATGAAAATAAAAGTATTTTAGAAAAAATCATTATTCCACCTCATCACAATCTCGTTATTCTTATTTGTCTATGTGAAAGCCTCTTGGTTGTTGCTCAAAACTTTGCATTACTATTTTTTTTCTTTTAGTACAACAAATTGGGGGTATTGAGGTTTGAAACTCTCACATTTGAGTTGTCTCTCCTTTTCTTTCGATCGACACACTCGATACATATAGGTTTCGATGGCCCTATACTTTCCTTTTACATGAACTGGTCGGAATCGATAGAATGACCATTCGTTGCAGTCGTAGGCAAACGAACCTCAACAATAATTATAATTTTTTGAGAATACATAATAAAGCCAATATAAGACACTCCTTGAAGGTTGAAATAGATTCTCTTTATTTATTTCACAAGATTCTTCGCTCCAATATGTACATATGATTTTATAACGATACTATCTCAGTTTCACCATAGTTTTAAAACATCGATAGACAAAGATTTATATTAGAAAAAAAAAGGAATTCATTTAAATTAAGTACCATTGCAATACATAACCATGTGGTGCCAGATAGTTATTTTGAGATGAAATAAACAAAAATATTTTAATCCTAGATTAGCCCATGAGTTTCTATACAAATCATTTTCATCTCTAAACTTCCAAATATTATATTTGAGTTCCTAAGTTTGTCACAAAAACTATCATCATTAATTCTCAGTTAATCATTTTAACAAAAATCAAATCTTGTTTTTTACCCTAAACTTATTTGGTGTGATTTCAAATACTAGTCTTAAGTCTACATAAACATTTGTTCATTGGATAGACAGTGACAAACTATTGTTTTACATAAACTTAAATACAAACCATACAAATCCATATTGAAACTATTCCAAGCAACAGATTGTGTTCTGCGACTTCTGCATGTAGAGAAACACAACAAAGTTTTCAATGGAAACCCTGCAGCTGATGCAGCTAAGCCATTAGAATCAGGACATAAAAGTGATCTGCTCTGTTATAACGTGTTCTACTTCACATACAAAAATTCAATAAACAAGAAGAAGAAGAGAAACTCTCTTAAAACCAAACACACTAGGCTACAGAAGAATTCCATAAATTATCAACTGTTAAACTTGTTTCTTTATCCCGAGGTAGCTAAATAAGTCAAGCTTCACATGCCAATAGAGCTTAGCTCATTGGCACCCGTCTCTGGCTAAAAGGTCATGAGTTTGAACCTCCTCACAAATATGATAATATCTTCCAAGTCCATCACAACTAATCTCACGCGCAACCTTACTACATTTAGTTGTCAAAGAAACTCGTAAGATTTTAAATCCTAAGTATATAACCGCCGTAATTAGAACCTGATTTGCTCTATGCCCCCTTTACTTTTTAGCGGTTGCCTTCTAAAGTTCATCATCTAAATAGTTTCTATAGTCCAAAGCATGTGATGAGTGTGATCATATCAACGCCTAGCTCATGGTATTCCTTCAACTATTAGAGTAAACAAAATCAAAATATATAGGCACAAAAGACAGTAGGCTTGACATGAATCATCTTAAATTTACATTGCAGTCCAAAGAAATGAATCATGAATCAGTAATGCAACAAAATCTCAGGCCGTTAATCAATGAAAAATTCAGAAATGAGAAACAAATTTTGCAACCTAATTCTTCTCTATTCGGCCTACACTATCTTATTGCCAAACCCACTTCTAAACGCCAGTGCCCTAATTCATCTTGTTAGGGAAACGCTTGAACCAGGCAACAAGTTATAATTAGAGTGTTCTTATGAGGTCAATTTCTAAAGCTGACGCACAAAACCACCCTCGACCTTCATTTATGGCTGTGTGTTGTAATCAGGGGATCCAGCCCCCGGGGCAGATAGGAAAAATTGTACAGACACTCACACTACTATAGCGAATCTTCAAGTTCTTTCATCTGCTCCTTCTTCTTCAGTTCTTCTTCATATTGTCTTAACCTCTCTTTCACCTTCTCCTGCATCATCCCGAAAAAACAAATCAAAACAGAAACAAAAGAGAAAAGAAACGAAATCCTCAATCAAACCTTCCAACAAAAAAAAAAACTATATCTCAGAATTGAAAGATTAAAACAAGGTCTGATTATAGAATAATGCCATTTCAGCCGAGACAATTTTTCTTTCCATCCAAGCGATTCACCCAGAATAAGTCGGAGAGATTAATTGAAACAGAAGTGATCTAACCTTATAGCCAACTTCAACGCGGTGCATTACGTAGAAGCCGAGAACGCCGCCGACGATGGTGCCGGTGATGATCCTGACATAAGCCCATTTACGATAATTGCCTACCATTTTCCCGATCTCTCAGCTCCTTTCCTTCTCGGATTTTCTGTAGAAATTGAGCAGCTTTTGGGGAGAAGGAATGCGCCGAAGATGCTGGCGGCCATGGACTGGTTATAGAAATGGATATGGACTGGACATGGTCCGACGACCCGATTTGGCTTCGGCCCGAATATTGAATAATATCTTATAATTTCTATACATACCTTTATTTGGTTACATAAAAAAGATATTTAAATTATGAGTAGCCTTAATTGATATAAATTTATATAATTTGTATACTCAAAAAAATTGTATGATTTGTGTTTGAGTTGCATATTATAAGTAATTTTTTCTTTCGGTTTTTAAAATTTGAGATTGCGATTGTAGGATGAATATGAATCTTTGACGGAAAAAAAAAATTATTGATGTTAACTGATGAATTATATTATTATTTGTAACAACTCGAAGAATGAATTTTACTACTTTATGCTCAATAAGATTGATAAATTCATAACCTCAAATAATTATGCTTTCAGAACTTTATCAATAGTAAGTAGCTCAGTAGATAAGATAACTATTATCATCGAGGTTCAATTTTCCACTTTGTAATTATTGAACTCAAACAAAAGAACAAAAAGTCTTGTCAACTTGATTATGATTCCAAACTATAGATGCCACGAGATGCTAAATTGTCCAATTATCTTAAATCAATACAACATGTCTAATTCTTCTAAATAATTATTTTCAAGTTTATCAAGAATGTCTCGTATGATTTTCGATTCTCTATCTAATTACACATATCCAACTCTCAGTTTCATTTTAACAAAGTTTAATGCATGTATTGAACAAGTGTAGCTGAATACACAAAGAGACCCAATTACATACACTCTTAATTACACCTAAAATTTTGTCAATGACAAGTATAACTCAATCTATAAGAAACTTATTACTATCACAAAAGTCGATGGTTCGATCTCCTACTCTCTAATTATCTAATACCAATTCAACACATACCTAATTCTTCTGAGGAATTATTTCCAAATTTACAAAGAATACCTCATATGGATTTCGAATTCTCTGTCTAATTACAAATAATCTTTAATTTCAGCAGAGTTCAATACATGTATTAACTATTAAGGTAGTCGGCAAACTGTTGCACTTTGACTTACTTCGATAGCTATGGCTTAAAGTTTGAAACCATAACACCAACTATATGCAGCCATTGCCTATTTGCTTTCTTCTGATGTTGTTGTGAAGGCAATTTCAGAAACCAAGGCCAAATGATCGCTGCCCACCTTCTGAAAAAGGAGGATCGATGTTATATTGGGTTGATTGTTGAGAATATTATGTGAAGCCTAGTAATGTATAGATGGATAAAAATAAACGTGGTAATTAAGACTGGTTTGATGGCTATTTTGTTTATCAAAAGTTAATCTTATTTGCAAAAGAAAAGAAATGCTACAATTATAATTCAATCTAAAATCATAATTTGACTAACATTTAGAAGTACTTTTAAGGGGTAAAAAGCAAAATAAATGAGTACACATATTAAATTTTTAAAAACAGAAAACAAAAGTTGAATTCGCCATAAATGGATTTTAACTTTCAACTACCTCGCATGGAAGGCCACCTGTTCTCAGAAGAATATCAATGGGAACAGTATCAACAACTCTTGTAGGAACAAGACCGTCAGAGTACCTAAATGAAAAAGGTAATAAGGATTGTCACATCAACAGCAGCAGCAAAACATTACAACTACCACTAAAATCTTTATCATTGTTACCAAGTGCACCTGCTTACCAAATATAATCCACAGTTCCAAGAAACTTCTCGTGGTAGGAAGTAGCCAATGGTTCACCACTGGATCCTCGTGTATTTGAAGGACCCTGAATGATGAGATGTTGCTTTGTTTTAAATATCGTCATAATTTCAGTATTTGAAGCAGCAAAACTGATCTAAACAACTAACTAATAACAAATAAAATATTTGATCTATAGGGGGTAGGGGGAGAGATGTAGAAACTAACGACTCTAGCGGTTCAGCCAAAGCTTTATACCTTTAGTGTGGCATATGAGCTGGTAAGCCTAAAGGGATTCCCCACTACTTGGCAGTCAGCACTGCCGGTAGCAGCTTTGATCTCTTCATCACTCCAGGAACTTTTTGTTTGTCTAAACAAGAAGCAATTCAAGTGAGAAAAATGAAATTTATAATAACAGATTTAACTGAAACCAACCAAATAGTAGTCTAGAAACAAAAAATTTTAAGGTCCACAGCAAAGCTATATACGAGAACAGAATTGAAAATATGATGAATATTCTGTACCTTCCCCAGCAGTAAAAAGGTCTCCAAGATTCCTTTTTGACACCCAGTACTTCAGCAGGATGGCAGCCAGATTGCCCAGACAATTCTCTTCGGTCATAGGACATGATACTTAGCTGTGAATGACATGCTAAATCAAACTCTGTATCCAACACTAGTCATATGATTTCTAATATTAATACATTAATCTAGCGCAAGAAAGACTAAATTTCTGTAATCACTGGCAAAAAGATCCACCTCGGATGATGATAAGAACTTGTATATTGCACTCTGTCAACAACAACAATCAGTCAAGGGTTAGACCTTCGTATTACAGGTAAGTATTTGAAAAACTACACCTAAATATAAATATAATTTTGGTATAAAACCTCAGGAGTACTATTGAAATCCCCGGCAAGAACAAAAGGAAGATTACTCCATTTCTGTGAAAGAATCTCTGCCCTCGATAAGAGATAACGAATCTGCAGTTTAGTTTCAAAATATGAAGAATAAGATTGTCTTTCATTTTTAATTTATCTTTGTCATATACAACAATGACATAACAAACAAAAACATCAAGAAAAATTATTTTTCATATCCTTTACTAACACGTGATTCATGAACTTCTCTGTTTTATGCTAAGACATACAAAGTCATTGAGAAAAACAAATTAACTAGGTTCTAATAGCAAATAATTACCAAATCACTGTACTTGAATATTTTTAAGTCTTGAAGGAAGTAAGAAAGGCATAAATAAATTGTGAACGTAAACATTTAGAGTAATATTTCATCGCCTTGCGGAGGTAGCAAATCTGGAAACACCAGACTGAATGATCTTGGCTTGAATACATGCATTTAATATATCTAGTAACATTTGAATAAAGAATAACGATGGAGGACAGTTAATATTTAATATTATTCCTATTTAGCATAGGACTTACTTGACCTAATTTGACATCCCCCCTGCTTGGGTTGTAAAGAACATGGATGTTACCAATCAGTAATTTTCTTGATTTAGCTTTGGACATCTGCCTGCATATAGAAAAGTTATGTTTCGAAAGTTGGTCCAATAAAAATTTAAATCTGAAAATGTCAGGTGAAAATTAGAACAAAACTGAAACTATATGCTACCTCAAGTTTCATAAGTGAGCTTTCTGATCAAGTTTAAATTGGTAAATGCAAAATCAAATGGATTAAATTTTTCTTAATAAATAATATTTCGTAGGGCATGCGGATGCTTGTGGATAACTTTAAAATCATCACACATGACCTCATTACGACAGATCAAACCTACAGCCAGATGATAATGAATTTCTACCTCTAGCACAGAAAGTTGAGCAACATTGTCACGAAGATTGAACCTCTTGAATTTGATGCTTTCTTCATCTATTAGTCGAAACCTTACCAAGTGAATAAAGCATGTTAGTGCATTTATACAAGTCTATAAAGAAATATCCTGAAGATGTTCCATATAACATATATAAGCAAAGCTTTAGCTTCCTACTTGTCAGCTTTCCAGAATATAGCACAACCGTCAATAGCATCTCCAGTGCGTCTCTGCCATTTCAAATTAGAATTCTTTAGCATCATATCCAATAAGCTGCAAAAGTACAAGGATCTATTGATTAAAAACAATAAATAACTAAACAGACCAAATGATGAATCACTCGGTGAATCAACAGTATTGGAGGTCGAAATTACTTGAATTAAGTCAACTTTTCCAGAAGATGAAAAGCATTAACACAATAGTCAAAAGGTCCCCAAATTAAAGTCATAGCAGTAAACTTCAAGGTTAGAAACTAAGAGGAAAAACCACTCAAAAAATTGTATGCTTTTCCCTATTTTAGCTGATTAGATTCAACTATGTTTCAGTCAATATCTGATGTAGAGTCATGTACTATTCGTTACACATAAGTTCATAATATGGAGCAAAATATAATTTTATCATGTGGATATCATATTACTTCCACCAAATCATCCTAGGGGAATGAAATACATCAAATTCTCAACATGAATACCAACCGTGTATGACCCAATGTAACCGGCTTTCTCCATGATTACTGAAACATCAAAATACTTGTCCACTTCCTACAAGTATTTGACAATCAAGAAAAAGTTTAAGGTTTCGTTATAGTAAGTCAGCAAGATAGTGCACAGAGAGGGGGGGGGGGGGGGGGGGGGGGGGGGGTGGAGTAAGAGCTAATCTGCAAGCAGATTATATCGGGGTTCCACATAAGAAGTTCCTCGCATATAACTCTCTTTCGGTAATTCCATTTCAGATATGATGAAGGAACATTGGAATATAGACCTCTGTGTTTCCATGCATTCCTTTCCGCCAATATGTTGTATGAAACTACACTTAATTTTTCTGGAATATCAATTTCATTAAAGCTAAATTATTTGCATGCTAGATTTGAAAAATAGATATTTTTCACATAAATAGCATTTCCTAACCACAAGGTTCAATGATAATTCATTTTACGACAATTAAAGCAAGAAAACCAGGAGCTAATTCCATGAAAAACTGGTACAAAGAAAAATCTAAACCGAACTCTAAATGAGCTCCAAGAAGGTCAATCATGTGACCATGTGCTATAGCCCATTTTGTGATTCTGCAATATTTTATTCATTAATTACCAACTATATTGCATTGCCATAGTTTGTCAAGAATACAACCTCCATACTTCTCTCGTGTTACTACAATTCAATCCCTCCGGACCCCTTTCTCCTCGATATCCTTTTAGATTTTTTTTTCATTTCTACTTCTAAAGTCTAATTTTTCTTCTGACATTACTCTAGTCACACATTAATGATGTTCTTGTTTTTGGACTAAACATTGTAATTTTATCAACGAGAAGAAATTATGAAGGACAATTAGATAATGAATCCAAGACACGAGGAATTTGTAGACGATCAGACTAGATATCCAAAATCTCCACATTTGACAGCAATTCTTTTTTTTTTTTTGATATCATGAATATGTATACCAGTTTACGCGCACCTCGACTAATGTAATTCCATAGGATATTAAATCCTAGGTGGACAAGTATACCAGAATTCTTATAAGCTTTATAAATAATAATAACATTCCCAAAATTTTACATAAGAGGGGACACGGTAAAGCTATAAAATGAACTGGAAATCAAGTAACAACATCTGTATTCTGTAGTGCCACACTGCCACCCCCAAAAACACCAGTTCTCGGTCTGAATCCAATAGATTAACCAATAATATACCAAGTGACACGCAGAAATCTACTTTTGTATTTTAAATAACTTCTGCTTTAGTAACGGCGGTTAGCATAATGGTAATATTTCGTTGTTAAAATTATGCTTAACTGCCATAACTTATACAATCGTCGGAGGCGGAATGATAATGGATTAATTGAAAGGTTAGAAGAGGATGCGAGAGCGACGGAGAGATTGTATACAAATGAACATGGAGTTAGTGATCCATCCTCGCTTAAGATACTCATAGTAAATTAGAGTAAATTACTAAAAAGTCACTCCCAGAATGAATGGATCAGAGTAAATTAGCAAGTGTTCAATCAGGAACGGGAAATAACTCATGAAATACCTTCAGAAGCGGAAGGTTGATCGACCTCAATCCAATGGCGTACAATTTCAACTCCTTCGTTAATCTGTGTTCTGGTGGAGGAGTTGTACCATCGACGACTGTAAGAGGCAGTAGATTTCGGTAATGACGACGTAGATGAAACATCGGCATCGTTGGAGCAGCAAAAGAAGAGGGATTTGCAGAAATAAGAGTAGTGACGTAGAAGCGAGCCGCAGCTGAGGAATGTAGTGGCCATGGAAGCGGAAGCGCGCCACAGCCACAACGATGGAACGGAATATTTGGATGGATAATTCACCTCTCTTCACCCAATTTCAAACTTCACTAAAACTTCTTGTGGCAGTTATTTAAATAAATTATAAAAACTAAAATATGAATTAATTTTTTCCACGATGCTTTATCCACTTGTCACAAATAAAATATAAATTATATAATGCCTCCATTAACATTACATACTTATAATAATTATTAAATATTTTCTTAGAAAAATAATAACAATGGTTTAAATATATTATTAAACATTCATATCAAATAATTAATGTCTAACATACCACCTTAGTTTTATTTTCTACGAACTTGCGTATTAATATTTGTCTTTTTTTTTAATCTGAAGCAGTATTTAGTTTTAGAAGTTTGACCAACGTTGCAAAGATTTTATAATGTTTATAAAATATAAAATTAATGTACTTAGTATATTATAAATTACATTTAATAACATCAATGAACCAAGGCCATAACCCATGCTAAGGATCAACCTGCCGTGACGGTTAAATCACAGAAAATATTTAATACTAATTTGATATTGGTATTTTTAACTTTGATTCATTTTGATCCCTCCACTTTAAAACGATCAGTTCTGTACTTTTAATTTTAACTTTTGTTCATGTACTTTGAAAATATCCATTTTGGTCAACCATTGTGGGAATATATTGTTGCACTACTGTCTAGAGAGCATATAAGCCAGGTCAGAAGTTCAAATATACATAAAAAACATAAAATTAGAGGGGCAGAATGTTTGCATATAATGTAATGATAAAGTTAATTTAAACTTATCTACTACCACCTTGTTGAACTCAGAGAAAATAAAAATGATCTACTAGTCAAATATTGAGCAATAAACAGGGAATTGATGGCCTGATCCTGTACTGCAGATGCTAACAGCAGCTAAATAGAACATGTGAGTGGAGTTGTACAATATGCTACACAAACAAAAAGTTAACGACCTGTTGTCCCCGGTCGAGCGTTCCAAAAAACCTGAAAGCATTAAGAACGTACAGGAAGCAGATAAAATGAAACCTGCTAGTTTGAACTAAATGGCTAGAAAGACAATCTTCTATCACATATAAAATCATGGAACAGGAAATGAACCTTCATTTCAAAGGACAATATCTACGGGCATTTTCTTTGAATATAAGAAGCCCCATGTTCTTCATACCTGTTAATTGCACAAAATTTAAGTGACTATAGTGATGACAAGCACAAATTTTATATGATTTCTTAAAACTCAGTCAAATCTATTAACATGAATGTGAATCTATGCAACTTTTCCCTTCGGGGGGGTGTGGGGCAAGTATTTAGACTTACTCGGATTTGGAGAACCACATTTGCTGAAATGAACCAAGAGAGGCCAATATACTCCCTCCTATCCAGACACTGCATTAAATTTAATCACCAGAGCTCAGACAAAAGACACAGTAGGAACGTAAAATTATGCAAAAAGATTAAGCAAGGAACATTGTATCATGGTGCCAACCGTGCATACTGCTTACAGAAAAACATAGTGGTTTTAAATTGATTTCAAATATACCTAACCGAACACATCAAAAACATAATGCATAGATTATTTTACCCTGTAGCTGCCCCAATGGACAGGTACCAGTAAACGTAATAAATAGAATATGTGACGAATGTCGCATGTGTGCAGATATATGTATGAATTGCATACGGATGCCTAGAAGAGGAAGGTAGCATTTGATTGCCTTGCACAGATGTCTAAAAGAAGACAAAAAGTTACATGGCCTCCATACTTCACAAGAAAATCAATAACTAGCCTGCACCCTGTGGCACCAAGACACCGGTCGTAAAAACTGGAAAACTCCAATTATTATTCTGATGTTTAGCACAATTTTGCCTCGTAATGATTGATATCTGTACTACTATTTTCTTCACTTCATAGATATGGCACACAGAGAGAATCATCGATGCAAGCATACACGAAAGGTTGAATTGACTAGTATTCTGAGAAGAAGAAGAAATGAGCAGAGAGTGCAAGATCATGCCTGAATCTTCTTTCAGTGGCATTTCCACTCGCCAATACTTTAACCCTAGCAGCTTGAGGAGACTCCTACAAGTTAAGGAAAATCATTGACGGTAATTATGTCTCAAATTCATGGAACCTTCTTCCATTCAGGCCACATAGGGATATCTATTGATTAATTGATATACCTCTAATAAGTCTTTCTCAAGACGTTCTTTGAGCTGTTGCATTGAAGCTGTTCCACCAGCAAGCTGGATGAGGTAGAAAATATGAGATCAAATTTCATGGGGAGACGAAAATGGTTTGCAAACTGTTTATGACAATAAATATGCTAAAACAAGCAAATATTTCAAATGCATGAGCCACACCATCTAAGATGATCTGATCTAAAACTTTTCCAGTCATTTTAAATATAAAACAAACAGAAACTAATAAACTTGTGTATTATTTACACCAACCAGATGTCTCAATAAATGAAAATTTCAAAGAAAAGGAGAAGAAAGAAATTAGAACACCAAACCATACCAGTATACTGCTAAACAATTCTCTGCGAATATCCACATCACACTTATTTATACTCTCGATTACCTGCATAAATGAAGAGTGTAGTTAATGTTATCTTCTTGAATTTAGAATTTTTCTCTAAGAGTCCTGCTGTAAAAATATTTTGAAATCTCAGACAAATTTCAAAAACAGAAGAATGAAGATTGATTTCTTATTAGTTTTTTAAATTTTGGCAACGATTAAGAAACAATTTTGAATGAAGATTTGAAAACAATAAACTTAGTACTAATACTATACAAACATGAATTTTATAATAATAAACCTAAAAACTAAAATAGAGCCTTAAAATTTTGAAGGATTAAGAATGTGAAGATTTATCAAATGAGATTATGGAAGTAAAAATGCAAACGTAGATCAATCCCAGCTTCTATGGTAATATTTGGTTTTTCCATTTCCAAAAGTGTGAGAACGAAACATTTGAGATTTGGTTTGGTTTATAGGCTATAAAACCGAAGCAAGACAAGAATATTAATTTTTTAATAAAAATATATACCCTAAATTAGCATGAATATGTTGTTTGAGAATGTTGGAAATTCAAATGTTTTCAAAATTTTGATTGCTTTTAAAAAAATAATAATAATAAAAAATTCAAACACCTTGTTAGAAAGTAAAAGGTTAACATTTGTTTGGTTCAGAATCCATTTGAAATTTGAACACTTGTTGGAAATTTAGGCTTAAAATAGGTAACATAGCCAATAAGCCAAAATCGAGCCAATCAATCTGATAATTTAAATATTTTCAATAATACCTGGTTAGTCCAGTTTTAGATATATAGCAAACCGAGCATCAAGATTCAATTCTTGACTTATATCTAAAATCAAACTAAAACAAATTAACACCCACGTCCAAATGTACCTCCAGAAATCAAAAACCAAACTCAACTCAAGTTGTTCGCATGGTAAAGACATAGTTGATGTTTTAGAAACTGAAAAATAAGGAACAAAAAATGTGACTAAGGTCATCAAGTAATGAGAGATTATAGTAGTAAAATTAATAATGTACCATCTGCGGCAATCCGTGAGCTGAGCGAGCTGTCTCAGTGAAACTCTCCATTCCAGGTATAGTCTAGTAATAGTGACGTGAGAGAGGGCGAGAGAGCAAGATGAGTAAAAAGAATTTCAAAATTTGTGCCAGATTATTACATGGCTACCCATTAATCTGAATGTGAATAACAAGATGACAAACTCCCTCACCTGGACTAACGAAGGATTAAATAGAACATCAGGAATCTTGAATCTATCAGCCCCAATTTCAATTGTCCTGTTCAAGCATAAAGGAGAACGAAAGTTTTAACAAAAAGAAAAGGATGATTTAAAGGAAAAAATGGAGAAAAGACAACATCCTATGACAATTTGTGTAGCTAAGAACAAAAGGTTAGGCATAAATGAAAAAAGGGGAAAGTTAAGTGAAGGAATAAAGCGGAATGCAAGCTACGCATGAACATATAATCATCCGAAACCTTATTACATGACTTACTGTCCATCAGGAAGTTCATATGGCGTCATTGGGATATTTGAATAGGCACTTTCTACAAAGATAGAAATATAAAATCCAGACCAATTAGCACATAACATTCATAAGTCTATGATATAAATATGATGCAAGAATGGTAAGCTGAAACTTAATAAAACATGTCCCCTCATGCTCGGAAGATTAGACTAGAACACCTTTAGAGTGAAAGGGGCCTAAAAATAAATGAGATGCAGAATACAAAGACAGAGATGAGACACTTCATGTCAAAGATAAATTGAATGGACCAAGTAAAGAAATTCTAACAACTAAAGAAAGTAATGGAGGGGCAAACCATCATAAGGAGTATCTGGTGCTCGGCATACGCATTCCTTAATATCACTAGCAATTACCCTCTGTCATCATAGAGTATCCAACTCAAAATCTAGCTAGTATGCATGATAAATGAGATATTAATGATCAATAAAATACCTGTGAGTAGAGTTTGTAACTTTCTGTAGTATTTGGGAAATCAAGGTCAACTATCTACAAGAGAGAAAAATGAAATGTCATATGAATAATTACCAACAATGAAAAACAGTAAATAACATCTTGAAGCTTTGAAGAAGAAAAAAGTAGCATACTTAATGTCTAACATAGAAAAACACGATACCGTAGATTTCTTACAGCAACAGCCAAGAGAAAAAGGATAACCATACCAAATCCTTGTTTCTTTTTATTATTAGAAGAAGAAAGATGAGAGTGGCACTATTAAATAGATATAACCAGATACAATATGCATTTCCTAAAATAATGTGTACTTTAAACTAACAAATTCTCGACTATACATCCTTATATCCCTTCCATCATAAGGCCCAAAAAACAATCACAAAACGTTTTTCAATATGGTAAAATTATATGGGAATTGAAATCTAAGAAGTGAAGAAACTTAAAACTGCAAGAACTAATATGTACCAGCCCCAAAAAATGTCAAAAGGATATACTACAGATTCCATAACTATAAAATTCCACAATTCCAAAGATCTCCATTGTTTCATAAAATGAACAGTTCAAAGGTAAAATGCCTGAAATTCTCCAGGTCGTATTTCCTTCCTCTTGAAGGAGTATCTTGGCATTATCTGCGAGCATAATGGAAATTACAATTCAGCATATACACACAACAAAATGGTGCTTTAGATTCAAAAACTATTGTCAACCCTACCTTGATACCTTTGCTCTCCAAACTTTTTAACAAACAATCAGTAAGAAATTCTCCACCAACAGGAGAAGATACAACAGCCTGACATGAGAACATGGATGTGACATCATTTTAAAAAGAAAAATTAACCAAGATTATGCAACTCATTTTATCAACTCTAAAATACCTTTTGCAGAACATAGCCATCATGCACCGGGGCAACGGTTGTTGATCCACCACCACTGCAAAATTCATTCATTTAAAACCCAATTCCTCACAAAAGTCACTTTCAGGCAGAAAAACTACCATACTAACACTCACTTCAACTCAATTTCTATTTAGAGGTTATAAATATGCCATTAGTCTCAATTACTTTAAAAATCGAATAAACAAAAAAAATCTCAGATGTTTCTCTAAATATTTGTAAAAATAATCTGAAAAGTTCCCCAATCAAAATGATCAGCTAATAATTGAATCGAGACACAAATCCAAGAACTACTAAGAATAAAATAAAACAAAGAAACTCATGAAATAAAACGTGCAAAAACTCTGTGAAGTTGGTAACTTTAAAGAATGAAGAAATCAAATCATCGAAGTCATTTTTGTGCATGCAACTAATAATACTCTAGCCTTGGCCCTCCAGGCTTCAAGAGGAAAATATACAGCAGGCAAATGAGAAAAATTATATATATATTATATCAAGTACTGTACAATATCATCTGATACCTGTCAACAACAAGTGATGTAGCACGACCTGATGCAAATGACGTGAGAACCTGGCATCAAAAAGATTTTGAATAACTTTAAAAAATCAGTGAATGATCAAACTATGAAGACAACAAAACAACAAAGAATGTGCAACCCGAAGGTAAACACCACAAAAATAGAGCAAATAGGAAAGACATACAGCATTTTTTGCCAAAAATAATGCAGGAACTTTGTACTTCTCGAACATAATCTCTGCCGTCCTGCCAGTAAAAGTTTTATTAACAAATGCAACAGTATTAACCCCAAAAGGAACAGAAAAAGGAGTTCGTGAGTAATCAATTACCTTTCTCTCTGTTGTTGTGCATTAGAAGATGGTTCCGCAAGTAGCATGGGATGTTCTTGAGGATCAATCAGTAGACATTCTCTGAAAAATACACAATCAAATTCATAAAAATTATTATGAAGTCAACATAAAATCTAAAAGTTGTACAATTCATAGGAAAACCCCCATGAAGTAAGCAGCTTTTAACTGCTTACACTAAAGATAACTATAAAAATCCAAAATTTTCTTCATGGATTTGTAATGACAATTAATACAGTGGAAACCAGGATCACTCAGTGTCCAAAGGGCCAGAATGAGTGATCGTCTCAGTTCTCTTCTCTATTTCTCTGTCTAGGTCCTCCCTATTCAGAGTCTACTTCTTCCAACTCTCTATACGAAGGCAGCTTATATTGCAAAAATAAAAAATAAAAAATGACAAAAATTCTTCCAACCATCGGAAACAAAATTGTAGCAGACAGAGGTGTCCTGAGACCTTCTCAGGTTGCACAAGTTTTATTGATGCATGAAATTTATAAGAGGGAACAATTAATATTTCCAAAGAAAATAGCAATAAAAGTAAAACTGGGCATGCTTATAAAATAGCATTGTTAGGATTTTAAACGCGGTCTAGGATATAGTTTTTGTCAAATGCACATATCGACAAAGACGAATGAAAACCATCATCCAGCCCCATGACAGAAACAACAAGACATTCAATGTGTTCCACATGAAGACAAATGATCCATATACATCCATAGCATTTCCAGGCTCATAAATAAAGGTTATTAAAATGATCATGTCTATTACCTGAAAGCATGATCCCATATGCTATCAACAATATCCCAGTCAACAATCACTCCATCCTTTATAGGTGATAGTACCTAATGAACAGCAGGATTGATATAACAGTTTTTTTTTTTTAATTAAAGAAATCAAATTATAATGTGTCCAGAAAACTCCAAATAAACCCAATGACAGTAAACATACTTACCTCCATATTATCACGGCGGAACCCTAAAGCTTGAGATCCAACATATAGTTTGCGTTTTCCCTTGCCTTTATCAGAATCGAGAGTTTTAGTATTACTTTTAGATTCTCCAGCAGATCCAGAGTTCTTTTCGGCACTTGTAGTGTCATCAACTTCCATTTGGTCAATTGAACCGACAACCTTAACAAACAATGGTAAAGGGCTGAGACGGATACAGCATGATGCCCTTAATCATTATGGCAGCAATAGCAGGCCTATCAAAAGCATCATGCAAACTGATCCTATATTGAAGTTTACGTAGAAATATGGGTGCTGTGCACACTGTCTCTCACATGGTCACTATATGGGCCAGAACCATTTGTCAGGTATCATTTCCTTTCCATTACAATCATTATACAACACTCTGTCATAAGTTCGATTCAATTGATGTCGATTAAAGTACAAAATCAAGAATACTTCTATTACCACATCTAGGAACACAACTCACAATTGGAACAGATACCAATCTCAAATTCTCCTAATAATAAAGTACCATTCTTATGCTACCAACTGAATAGCATTGATATCAGGTCTCTCAAGCAACGGAATATCCCAACACGAGATACTAAAAATAAGATGAAATTTTCAGCTCATAAGAAATACCAAATCCCATGTTTCTTAATTAAAAATCTCAATTACCAAAATTGGAGGGGTAGGACTGGATTCTAGAATTCACAGGTGTAAAATTACAGAATCTATAAGACTTAAGAAAAAAAACAACCCCGAGTCAATAGCATCATTGATGCTAGAGACCTGATATCAATGTACCATATTGAGTAAGTGGTCAGCATTCCCTTGTTCGTAAAGTACCATATTGAGTATTTCACGTGTCCACTCAACATATAAACAGAGTGCGTCAAATGCAGCTAACCAATTATGAACGGAACATCCAAAACTCAAAAACTTTAACGCTCTGAGCAGTGAAACAAACATATCTTACACTAACACAACATTGGACACTCGAACAGTTCAAAACATCAAGACCGCAAACATGTAGCATAACAATGAGTTAATACATCCTGGGCGTGTCAAATGCATAAATGCTTACAGAGGGGAAAACAGCCTTGGGAGCATCTTCTCCGGCATAACCAGCTTTGCAAGTGTGCGAGCCCAGATCAAGGACTATAGCTGATACCTCGTCTGTAGAAGAACGAACAATTAATGGGAATTAAAGCAAAAGTAATTCGTAGATAAGCGCGGGACTATGCGTAAATTTGAAGAGGCCAGGAAAATCGGTATACTCACCACCTCCATACATGGCCGAAGGATACGTACAATACAGTGAAGGAATAAGAGTGATATTAGGGTTTTTTGAAACTTCCCCTAAAACCCAATTTTAGGGTTTAGGAACGGAGGACCGACTTCCGACGCCGTACGAGAAGGAAATACAGCGAGATTCACACTTCAACCCGGGAAGTTTACTGATTCGCCAATTGATCGGCCGGCAATCGGCAACTCTTGTGAGAAGCGGTGAAGTACAGTGGTCGGAATCTCCCTTCTTTGTATCGGCCGATGGAGGCCCAATTTTTCGCCCAACAAAATTTATCGTTTTTTGGGCCCAGCCCAATTCCAGTGTTTTTTTTTTTTTTTTAATTTACAAATCTGTGGTGATGGTTAAATATTTATTTATATAATATGTCCTGTTATTTTATGATTTTTTATATTTTTTTCCCTCTTCACATGATATTGATATGATATGGTTGTAGAATTTTTTTTTATTTTAAAATATTTCAGGTTCTTTCCTAAGATATGTACCTTATTAAATTATAATCTAATCCATATTTGTATTTAAAGTATATTAAATTGTATACAATTTAGAGTTTAAAATTAAGATCTCACGGTTTAAGATTTTCTATTTCATATTTGTGTTAAAGTGATTAGATTTTGGATTTTCTTTTCCATATTTATGTTTTAAAAATCTATTAAATTATTTAAAGTTTGGAATTTGGGATGTGGAATTTTTTATTTTAATTAATAAAATTAAAATTATCAATAATTTCCAACAACATGTCATGAGTAAAAATCTTTACTTTTTTATTTTTCGAAATTATTGTTGTATGGCTTGCGCTAATAGATCTCTATAACTGAAACTCTTGTTTAAGTTGAACAGTATTATGATTAGCGTACGACTCTACCACACGATTCCATGCCCTTATCACTGTGCTGAGATATATGATGAATAAAAATAATCCACATAGAATTTTTACACAAACTTGTAAATCTTTGTAGCTAAGTTAAACAATATATATTTTAAATTGATAACTTTTTTGCTAAATTGGTTGAAAAATGAAATTTTGTGATGCAAGTATTTTATGCACCCCTCCCCCTCTTTTTTGTTATATGTTTAAATTTTATCCATGATTGATATATCTCCTCTTTAATAGACAAAAGATAAATAAATAAATTTATTTATTTATTAATATCGATACTCTATGAATAAACACATATAGTTTCACAAAAATCTTTATCGTTAAAAAATAGTAACTTTGTATTATCCTATAAAACTCATGTCTTATGTCTCCATCCTTACATTTTTCGTGGGGTAACATCTAATATCTTATTTTATTATTATTATTTTTAATACAACAACATGAGATATGAAAATTCAAATATCTAACATTTTAAGATATCTGAGATTTTTTTCTCTACTTCACATTTTTTAAATTTTGTTACTTTATTATTGTACATTGTATATACATGCAAACATATACATACATACATAAATATGTGCTACATACACATATATGCATACACAATAATTAAAGCATCAAATTTGTGACTTAATCTAGAAACAAAAAGTGAAGGAAAAATAGAAAAGGATGTCATATTGCAAGTGAGAACACGCACCAAAAAAGTTGATAAATTAGAAAAGGGGAGAAGCAGATAAATCACCCACGCAAGTGCTCAAAATAAATTGATTATAATATTTTGTTCTTTCAATATTTTGATTTATTTTCGTTATTATACTTTAAAAAAATATATCTATTATGATTCATATATTTTAAATTTTTATTCATTTGAGTTCATGTATTTTAAAATTATGCTAATTTTAGTCCTATATATTTTGAAATATTCGTTTTGATTCCTATATTTACAAAATTTTAACACAAAATTAATACATAATCGAAAATCTTCAATCAACATCTATAATTAATTAAAATTACAATCGAAATAAATAAGACATAAATTATAATGAAATAACAAAAAATGATAATTTTCTAAACGTATAAAATTCAAACTAAAGTTAAATAAACTAAAGTTAAATCATTTTTATCCTATTTTATTTTTGGATGAAAGCTGCATGATGACGTTGCTGTCAAAGCTTTTCGTGAAACAAGAGTGGGAAGGATCGTCGAAGGCTTGGAACTGGAAGGCTAATATATTATTATTATTATTATTATTATTATAATATATATAAAACAAAAAATGTTGCTTTCTTTCTTTTAATAGATATTGATAAGAGAGCATCAATTACGTTGCATTGATGTGACAAAAAAGTTTACTGAAACTCAACCATGTACGTTTCTGTTATTAATTTAATTTAATATCTTACTCTAACTTACCTAATGATTCAGTATCCGATAATTATTTGTATATGATTCCAATTAAATCAATATTTCTTGTTTAATCAGCCTTCTAATTTATAATATTCATAAAAGCATAAAATTTGATTGTCGTGCAAATGAATAAAATTTATATTTCATTTTGATATATTCACAACTGACAAACATGAATCAATTTAATATATTTATTATAAAATTAAAATTTTCATACTTGTTAGTAGTGTAAAATAGAAAAAATTAAAAAAATATTACATAATTAGTAACAAGAGAAGTATAATATCATGTCAGATAAATAGAGCTTTTTTTTCATATTATTTAATATTGCTAATTTTTTTTATCTAATATTATCCACAATCGCTTACATTGGATGGGTGGAAGCCTCAGCCTAATGATCAAGTAGGTTGGATCCAATTCTATTTGAAGTATTATATATTTTAATTTTTTTCCATAGAGGTAAATAAAGAAAGCACCAATGGAGGGCTTGTAAGCTTTTGGAATCTTCTCTTGTTCACATTATAGAACCTACAAAACCTTTAAATTCCCTATATATGCATATTTCGTTGTTTGTCCATTATTTGCAACAAAACCTTTAAATTCCCAAAATATATATTTATTTAGCTCAAACAATTGGTAGGCTGCTTTAAAATATAATTATCATTGATGCAGTATTTGGATTGGGGTCGAAGATATCTACACCAGTGTGGTATTGTGTCCAACACACTCGAATGTCTGAGTCAAACAATAGGTTGAATTGACCTCTAACTGACTTAAGTTGACTGACTTGATCGGATTTACTGAGAGATATCTAGTTCGATCGACTTGACCCATATAATTTTGGTTACACGTCATTTCTTTGATTTCATTTTAGGTGAACTATACCAATAATAATTAAATTATATAATCCATATTGAGATTGGCTCAAATTTCCAAATTATTTTATTACAAAAAAAAGAGTGAATTATATTTGATGGAATATTAATTAAAGTTAAAAATAAAAGAGGGACGTAAAGGTATGATATGTTAAATTTGTTTGATGGTTGATTGATGGGTGCTTGTAGTTGCGAGACAGCGATAAGAAGCCTTATTATATATATTGTTAATACCGCCAATCAAGCCCCACTCTTCCTTTGGAATTTCCACTCTTTCACACATGCTTCTTGTTTGCATATAACAATTAATATTTTGATTGTTTTTCCAATCCAATCCCGATGGGAAAAAAAGTGGACCGACTTTGAAGGGTTACTATACTCCTTGACTTCGCACCATCTTGATAATTTAATTTCATGCCCAAACGCAACAAAAATACATATTGCTTCCACTGCTCCATTTTCAACTTTCTAAGAAGACATTCACCAATCGGTGTTACAGCCCTCATACTGCAAATTAACACGTTTCATTCATCTAAAATTGATATAGTTATGTGTTATGGGAAGACAAAATTAGACGCGATAGGTGAACTGCATCACAGCTCTCCGTCGATACCAAGTCTCAGCCGACTAGGTATCGGCCAACCAGGCTCCGATCGAGAACTTCGATGGCCCTACGAAGGTGGGTCTGAACCTGGTAAAATTCTATTGCGGGCCACCGACCCCTTACTTCAATGTCTGACCCCACGATAAGATGTCACAGCCTAGAAGGGTATGTTTCCTAAGGGCATTATGACTCAACCAATAGGCTTAATAACTTTAAAGGTATGCTGAAAACCATATTATCAATAATACTCGGCAAACTTTCGATTCTAACTTAGGCATCGGAGCCTGTGTGGCTAGCACACACCGATCTTCGGTTCTATTTGTTTTCTGTTTTTAATTTCATTATTAACGAATTTGTCGAATTTTTTAAGTGGCTCAATTCTGCCCCAACAATTCAATTTGCTTAAAATATTATCGGGGGATCCATATTATATGACACAGAGAAATGGAATTAAATACCCAAATTATTAGCAATTAGTATTTATTTATTTTTTGAGAAATATATCCATTATTGTTAAACAATTTGAACAATGGGTTTTTTCTTTGCCTGGATGTTGTCGAGATTTCATAGACAAACGACACTGCCTATGATATTTTGTTAATACTAAATTCAATGCATCTTTCCATAGTGTTTTATTATTATTATTTTTTTTTGAGAAATGCTAAATGTAAATTTTTTTGTTCGAACTCACGATTTCTTGGTTTGAGGCATATGTCAATTATGACTGTATGTGAGGATGAGGGATTAAACTTACAACCTCGATTAGAGATATATGTCATTTATTGCTAAATTATGTTCGTTTTGACTCTACCCTCCGATTAATGATATATGTTTATGAAGAGAAAAATATTTTAAATCTTTCTATAATTTAATTTTTTTAGAGTAATTAAGAAGGCCACTTGAATTTTTGTTAGTAATAAAAAAAACCACTGGAATTATAAAAGCTAAAGTTTTGGATTTCTTCTTATTTCTCTTATTATTATTATTATTATTATTATTATTATTATTATTATTATTATTATTATTATTATTATTATTATTATTATTATTTTATTTTGTAAAGTTCCAAATTCGTTGCCTGCGGTTGCATTAACTTTGTCTAGCTTTCAACTATTTAAAAATATTATGAAGTTTTAGTCAAATTTAGAAAATAAAGATTTGGTTTTTTGAAATTTATATTTTTCAAACTTTCAAACGTGGCCAAAATTACAAAAATATTTTTAATAGATTATAAAACAAATAAAATTATTATTGCATACACATGATTTTTAAACGTAAGATGAAAACACAGTTGTAACAATATATTCTTTGAAAGAAAAAAAAAACTTTTTCTTTCTTATTTATTTAACTAGGAATTAAAAGGTTAATAAACTAAATTAAAAAAAAAAACGTGTACTATAAATAAGGTTGAAAAAGTCCAGCAAATAGCCAGCGGCCACGTGTTGTATTAAACAGAGCCCTGCATTAATCAAGGCCTCAATCCGGAGGTATTTTCTGGTTTATTCTCAATTTCTTAATACGGATTCGAACGACACTAGCTTGATTTTCTTTTTCTTTTTCTTTTAGAAGGAAAATAAGATCTATACTATGGGTTTTAAGTATTTTTTTTTATATGCCATTTTGATTTTCTCCCATCAAAGGATTCTTAGAAATCGGGTTTTTATTTCTTTTGTCCAAATAATTGTGAGTTAATATTTAAACTAATTAGCAAAGAACATCTTGAGGAGGATTTTATTCCTTTCATCCTACCAAAATTTATAATTTCAAGAATAAATAATTTAACCATGCTAAAATCAATACAATTATTTAGGACTATGACTTTTAGTTAGAAATTGATGTTGTTCTAGTGAGTTTAATTATGCTCTATACGAATACAACTAAGAAAACTACTCTCTACTAAAATAATGAGTAAAAATATAGAGTGTTGACGGTGGATTTTGGAGAGGTCAACGTATCCCCCAGATGAATGTATTTGTCGAGAAGCAAATGAGTCTGCAACCAAAAAATTCAACGTTAGTGGTGTCCCACCTAATACATTCTAACGCTAAAGTCAGTAATCGGCACAAGAAAATAAGAATAGACACCTTAAGATTTAAGTGACAGATCTTTTACTTACATGGTGTTGGTGGGAGTCCTTCACATTTATAAGTGTGGTTGGCCGATCAGGAAGGACGACGGTTGAGGAGGTAGAGGTACACGAGACTATACGAGGTCCTGAAGTGACGTACGCTCCCGACAATCAGTAGGAGATGTCTTCACCTTCAGGTGTGTTAACTTGCAGTTTGCAGGTTTTAGGTCGCAGTCCTCGACGTGTCACCTGTACAGCGACGGTGGCGTCGCCCACGAATGCTTGCACCGAATACCGTTTGTGATCCTATGCCTCACTGTTGTTTTCGAAATTCGACGTGTGTCATGCTCGACTTCTTCCTCGACATAAAGAAAATTTACCAATAGCACGAGTCATGTGTGTCACATTAAGTGTATAAGGGGTAAGAAATTAAGGTTACAAAACAAAACCCAAAGGAATATGGCCATGAACATGAAAAGTCAATCATGGAAAAGGAAAACAACTTTATTTGATATAAACACACAAAAGAAAACGACCTTTTGAAATCTGGGGACACACCCAATTCCCAATTCCCAAGTACCAAGCTCAATTTTGCTTCTTTAAATACACAAACTCCTCACCCACTTCCTCCATCTCTCAATTCTCTCTCTATCTTCAGACATAATGAACATGGCCCTTCTCTTCCTCTTCCTCATCATCTTCACTTCCTCTCTGTTCTCTCCTACTCTGTCTCGCACCTTACTGGGTCCTTCCCATACCCACACGCACACGCACACGACCGCCATTTTCGATGTCTCTGCTTCCTCAAAGCGAGCCCAAAACGCCCTTTCCATTCATCCCTCTCAATTCCGCAATAATCTCTCTCAAAATTCTTCCTTTTCTCTGCCATTGCACCCCAGATTGGCTCTTCACAACCCCTCCTACAAGGACTACCAGAGCTTGGTCCGGGCCCGCCTCGCCCGGGATGCTGCCCGGGTTCAATCTCTGAACCAAAATCTACACCGCGCTTTAAATGGGGGAACTCCCGGGTCTGACTCTGGGATCCGACCCGATGCAGTTACGGTCCCGGTTGTTTCTGGACAGAGCCAAGGGAGTGGAGAATATTTTGCCCGAATTGGCGTGGGGCAGCCTGCGCAATCGTTCTTCCTGGTGCCCGACACCGGCAGCGATATCACGTGGCTCCAGTGCAAGTCCTGCGACGATTCGGGTTCCTGCTTCAAACAATCCGACCCGATATTTGACCCGAGTTCGTCCTCCTCTTACAGCTCCCTCTCCTGCGATTCCCAACAATGTCAATCTCTGGACCGAGCCGGGTGCCAATCCGGCACGTGCCTCTATCAGGTCTCGTACGGCGACGGCTCATTCACCACCGGCGAATTCGCCACCGAAACGCTGTCGTTCGGGAGCTCCAATTCCATCTCCAACGTCGCCATCGGCTGCGGCCACGACAACGAAGGGCTTTTCGTCGGAGCCGCCGGTTTGATCGGGCTCGGAGGCGCGGCGCTCTCTCTGTCCTCCCAAATCAAAGCGTCGTCGTTTTCGTACTGCCTCGTGGACCGTGACTCGGACTCATCCTCCACTCTGGAGTTCAACTCGGGACGACCCGGTAACTCGGTCACCACCCCGCTACTCGTGAACCGGAAATTCAAATCTTACCGGTACGTGGAGGTGACGGGGCTGAGCGTCGGGGGGCAGCCGCTGCCGATATCGTCGACGAGATTTGAAATCGACGGCTCGGGACTCGGGGGGATAATCGTGGACTCGGGGACCACCATAACTCGGCTGCCGAGTGACGTGTACGACGCGCTCAAAGGCGCGTTTGTGAAACTGACCGGGAACCTGCCGCCGGCGGCAGGGATATCGCCGTTCGACACGTGCTACGATTTGTCGTCGCAGTCGAGCGTGGACGTGCCGACGGTGTCGTTTCAACTGTCAGAAGGGAAATCGTTGCGGCTTCCGGCGAATAACTACTTGATACGGATGGACTCGGCGGGAACGTACTGCTTGGCGTTTCTGCCCACAACGACGTCGCTTTCGATCATCGGGAACTTCCAACAGCAGGGAATACGTGTCAGCTACGACCTGGTCAACTCTCTCGTCGGATTCTCCTCCAATCAGTGTTAAGCCAGCCGCCTCTGTCTTATATTTGTCACCATCAAAATATTATTACAAGAGACAAAAAAAAAAAAAGGAAAGAAATTAATACTACAGACTTGAATATAATTGAAGTAGTTAAGGATAAGTGTTAATATTTCCATATATATTACAGAAGGTTGGGATTTCTTACTCCTTGTTTGTTATGTAATTCTCAGTGTTAATATATATGTATTATTAGTATTATCATTGGTTGCTACTATCTATATATTGCTTGTTTTATTTATTTTTAATTCTAAAATGATGTAAAAGATTTTAATGCATCACTGAGTCAAGCAATTCTAACCAACAATACTGCCACGGGAGTCTTGTATGAGAAATAAAATATAGAAGAGAGGAAGTCTCTATCTAGAAACTTCAACTTGCCAGCTGGACTGGAAGTTGGAAGTTGCAACAACAATCAACATAGTATCTTTCGAACATTTAAATAAATAAAATCTTTTTTTTTTTATCACGGTTGTTTCGTAGACTCGAAAACACATGTTGGTACATTTTAAAGTTAGAAACCCAAAGTTTCATTTGATGATTTTTTTTTAATTGAAAAAATAATTGTATAGTCCAATAAGGATGTTCATGGGGTAGAACGGGACGACTTCCCATCACTCCCCTCCCGTTTAATTCTCCATCCCTCGAAATTTTGCAGGGATTGGAGGGAGGATTCGTTGTGGGGAACTGTGGGGATCGGGTTTCCCCATGGAAAATTTTTCTCCATCCCTTTTTTTATTAATTTTTAAATTATTCTTCAATAAATATTTTTTTCTTAAAAAATTATTTAGTTGTCTAATTTTCAAGGTTTAATTATATCAAATATATATATTAGATGAGTGGGTAGAGAATAATGTATGAGTTTTGTAGTACATGTATGTATAAAGAGGATAATATAATTATTTTAGTATGTGTATATGTATAAATAAATATTAAAAAAATGATGCGAGACAAGGAACATGGACGAGGAACGTCGTCCTTGTCCCCATTTAGGTGGTGGAGAAAATATTTCCCCCACCCCTGCCTTACAGGAAATTTAAACAGGGACTCCCGCCTCATCTTAGCGGGCACGCGACCCAATGGAGAAAATGAACATCTCTACAACCCAACACCTATGAATTCAATAATGATAAAACAATATTTATATTTATGTAAATAAATTAGAAATGGAAACCAGAAACAAGAACGTGCTTTGATTGTTTTCAGAATTTATATACAATATAGAGAATATTTAGAAAAAAATGAGAAACAAAGAACATATAGTTAGTAGTAAAATGCTTAATTTTTTTTAATAAACTTGGATTCGAGAAACAAGAAACGAAAACGTTACTAAATGGACAAATTTGATAGATGATGTTTTTGTTTCCTAATAAAAAGTTCTAAATATCCATGAATTCAATAAGGATGAAACAATATTTTATTTATATAAGAGCAACCTATAAAGAAAATTAAAAAAAAACAAGAAATTAATTTGATTGTTTCAAAATTTCTATGGTAAAAAACGAGAAACAAGAAACATAAGTAATTGTCACGCACTTAAATTTTTTTAATAGAATTGAAAACAATAGACAATAAACGAAACGTTATCAATCAGAGTCTAAATTTCTCAACTTTTTCTACAATTAAATGATACCGTCATGTTACCGCTTATTTTCATTGAAAGCGTCTTATATCAAACAACCATCACATGAATTTATTAATACGACGAACAAACATGCTCTAAAGAATGGAACCCATACAACTATGTACTGATACATCGTGATCATCGCCACCATTTTCAATTTTCATCGCTTTCTTTTCTTTTCATTTCATCAGTCTTTTTCTCTTTCTTTGTACATCAGCAATTTCTTCAGTTTAATTTTAATATCTATTTCGCTACGTCAGTTTTATAACAGTGTTGGATTTGGACATTGTCAATATGAACAAAGTTTTTGTACTCTGTATTAGCATCGACAAAATTGCTGGGCCTTGATTTTTCTCATTGATTCATATAGCATCATCCATTATTTTAAAATAAAAAAAAAAATCAATTCCCAGTTTAATATCTAAAAGAAAAACGCCATTGTCGGGGATCGAACCCGGGTCACCCGCGTGACAGGCGGGAATACTCACCACTATACTACATCGACTTGCGATCCCAAAATAATTTTGTAGTTCCAAACCAGGCTTGTCCTTTTAGAATTTACACAGCATTTCGCCATCCTCTGGTTGTGTCCTTTAGAATAAGGCAGTGGAGGAGACAATGACTGAACCAAGAAGAAAGCAGACTTCGAGAGAAATTGGAAGGATTTATTCAAGCAAGCAACATCATAGGTTAAGTTAGATGAGAAGATTTTTCATTTCACTACCATCTCTATTTCTAATCTTTTACATTTACATCTACTTTCCTGACGACTCTAAATACATAATAAAGTCACTCTGTAGCCAGATCATCGGATTCATCCTTGGCTGATGAAGACGCTTATCTTTAACGTCTATACCTTAAAACAGTTGCAGAACCGCCTCCAAAACCCGGGAGGTTTCGATGTGGAGATCAACTCAACAGGATCTTTAAACTTAGCTCTCTCACTTAGTTCTTCATAAGAGTCAACAAGGTTCTGCAGCCTTGCGACAAATTCAATCAGAAGAGATGTAAACGTAGCTAACGACAATGCGCTTGCGTTTTCGTAAGTTTTTGATTCTTCTTCCTCGGGGACGGCATTTGGTTTGATCGAAACCTTTGCAGGCCATGATCCCTGTTTCTTGAACATTTTGGCGGAGGGACTTGCAGCAGGCTGTACAGAGTTGATGTCTGACGACATGCTGTCGTTCCAGCCTTTTGGGATTGGGAAAGACCTGAGATCCAGTACAGCTTCACTGAGGGATCTGTATTCATGAAACCTTGTTTCCTCATCATCCAAGTTGATAAATTCTTGAGGCTGTCCAATGTCCTCAACCTCGGGACGATTACCGATTTCCCAGCTCTCCGAGTTGACAAGAAGGTAGGATTTTCTGTCGATCTTCTTTTGCAACTCTTCTGCAGCATCATGTACCTCAGAAAGGATGTCCACTGATCCTAATTTTTCCATCTTCTTTAACTTGTCTCCAAGCTCACGCAAGACTTCAGCACCCTCGCAACCTACCCTTCGGATCTCGCTGCCAAAAACCTGCCGTCTTTCAGCCGAGGCCTGCACATCCAAGTATATTCGTTGTGTGTACTTGTGAGCTCACATTGTCCAAAGAAATGAAAGTAAGTTTGCAGCATTAACGGTACAATTTCGAAATTTAACTTAAAACTGCCAACCATGCAGGCAAAATGCACATATCATACGGAACGATGGACAAAAGAAATGGATGAAAATTCATAAACACTGCTGATGCAATGAAAAGATACAGACCAAATTCTAGCAAGATGCATATTGTCAAACAAACCAGGCAATCCGGAAAAATATCCATGAAACAATGGTCTATTACTCGATGGGAAGTTCGAGCTGCAAAGCCAAAGTACCTGTATTTCTGAAAGTATACATCCATGTAATGCCATGATAGCGAAGGCACAATGTCTCAGTGCACCAGCTACTTCAACGTAATTCTTCCATGGATATTTAAGCATCTTGTAAGGACCATGTGGCGGTTCCCAGATTGCGAATCCCATCTTCATACAAAGAAAAAAAGAAGGTTAAAGAAAGAGGAAAAAAGATAATAACAGTTTTAAGTCATTCGTATTGGAATTTCTTCTTGCTTTCATCAAGGAGAAATTAAAGAAAACCGGCATAATGTCCATAAAGATTACCAGAGATTCCTCTTGACTCATAGATTCCACAGCTGACCTGTAGCCTTTGTACAGTGGATCATCAGATGCTTGGTAGGTAAGGATTTTCGAAGGTATTCTCTCGTACTCAACACAGTTAAGGTAGTTATTGACACAACCTAAATGAAGGGAAAGTAGTAGAGCAAGGAAACTAACGTAAGAGATTCAGTTTCGAGTCAAGTTTTACGAATGCAAGATTTAAAAAAGGAAAATCTAAACAACCTTCTAAAGATGCTGCCACGGCTGCAAAGTTTTTGGCTACTAGATTGTGTAGATCTTCACCAGCCCATATGGGATAAATGCATATGTTTACAACCAAACACACACCAGCACCGAGCGCAATGAGCAAGAATCGAGTCACAGCCGTATGGATAAATTCTCTTGTCCTATACCCTGACACCATTATGAAACAATACGTCAACAAGAAGACCCGAAATCCATACTCGTAAGGCTTCATTGTGGGATATAGCTTGGCATAAGTAGCAAAGAATCCTGTCAACACAACATAAAATGACCAAATGAGAGATTCTTCACACAAAGGAAATATGGAGAAAAGTAGAAAAAGGACAATTTGTCAATTTAAAAATCAATGATTAGCAAAGCAGACCTATGATAAAGATACTGATAACAACCACAACCTCCTCCCACTCTCCTGAAAGAACTGATAATTCTGCTATTCCCAACGCAAGACCTCCAGCCGAAAGCGTGCCCAATCCACGATTAAATCCTTTGCTCAGAGTAGCTCCTGCAGACAAAATCATCACTTCGTTCAAATAAGCAAACAGATTGCAGTTGAAAGAATCATAGTTGAAGGACACAAGAGTTCTACATATGGAGTACTCAAAAGTCAAAAACAACATCAGGGCAGAAGATAGAACAAGAAGACAACAAAGATCTATGAGAATAATAAAAGATTTTAGCCAATCCAACAATTCCAAAAAGGCAATCAACAATGAACTTAAGCAAAACGGGAATAGCAGTTTAAAAAGGACAACCATGGCCCATGGCCCTATTCAAATTTTAATAAACATTACTTTAGATAAACAGTCATCAATAAGCCCAAGTAGTTCAGAATAAAATATAAACATTACAGTAGGCATGTAATATATTAATCAAGGATTTCGACCTGTTCCCTCTATTAATAAAAAACACCCTTCTCCATGGAAAGAGCCGTGGCAATCATACTCACGGAAAATCATTATGTAGTGTGATGAAAGCATAGTGCAAAATAATCATCCACAGCCAACCCAGAAGTAAATTTGCCCTAGACAGAAACTAAGAATTTGAATGCCATGGATAGTACCTATGCTAAATTCAAAGACAACAACGACGGTGAGAATTGCCCAGACAGAGTAGCGGCTGAGCTCCTCGATGGGCTGCTTGAAGAAGATCAACAAGGAAATAAGCGTGAGAGCGAGACCCATCTTCGCTGAGAAAACGATCTTCCTCGGGTCGGACACACCCATCTGCCAGGCCTCGCGAAGAACATCTTGCACCGACTTCCAAAGATTCGAGATTGCAGCAGAAAGGGGCCGAAACGAGGAACAACAGGAAGAACTCTCCCCATTGATTTCGACGGCGGTGAAACCTAGGTCTGGAAATTCCTTCACCGAAAGCAGCCTCTCCCTCTTCTCGGCGAAACTCTGCTTGAAGGAACCGTACTTGGCCACCATGATTCGCAAACAAACAAACAAAACGAGCGAGACCCTCGCTCGCCTCAAAATTGTTGTAGAAAAAGGCAACGGAAATCAGGATTCAGGAGTGGAACTGGAATTTGTGATTCCAAGAAAAGTGGAAAGAGAACTAAGAAATGGCAACTCAAAATTCGCGCAAGCCAGAACTGACTACTGGTGGAGTGAAGATTATATAGTTGTTGTTTGGTATTGCGTTGTATTATTTCCGCACATTATTTGGTTTCATAAATTGATTTGACGTCCCACTAATTCCCTTCTGTAAATGGGAAGCCTTCATCCATTTGATTCCTTCTCCTTATGAATCATCATAATTAATTATGATTTCTTTTTCTTTCCCTTTCCTAATAGGAAATTCGTTCTTTTCTCCTTTAATTTTAATGTAATTTTACTTCTTGAAATTTGAATTTTTAAATTATTTAGTCTCTAGAAATTTAAAAAATTAATTATTTTTTCAAATATGAAGATGACTCAATGACTAGAGATATATACAGATTACAGTAGTATTCATGCATGCTGACATTTTCATGAATTTTTTACGGCAAGGCTTTCCTTTTGTATAAATATTTGTAGGACTCTCTCTCACTAGGGGCGATTTCGTAATATCCTTTGAGGAATTTCATTGGTGGGAATGGGACCCTCTTGATCTTGGCATGCCGCCTGCCCCTTTTATCGTTGTCCCTCATTCCAATTCCCAAAGGCATGTACGCGATAATTATTAATTATTTAATATATGGTTTCAAAATAAAAAATAAAAAATATTTAATATATGATTTATATTATTTTTTAAAATTTTAATACGAAATAACTGTTTCAAATTGTTAAATTATATTAAGTTCGCAGACTTTTTTTTAGTACATCCGCATAGCAGACTTAAACCGGTTAATAAACAAAATATTACATAAAGTTGTTAAAAAGGAATATTTGTCACAAATTAAAAGTGAAAACATAGAGAACCAAAACGAGTATAAATTAACAGTAATTGATATATATCTCCAACTAAGAAGTCGTAAATTCGATCCCTACCTCCAACATATTTTACTAAAAATATAGAAGTTCAATAATATTATTGAAAATGAATATGATGATTTTACATTTTTATCCTTAAAATTAATGGAAAGAGTAGAAGAGGGGTTGTTCATGATATCTAGAGTCTTCTTTCTTAAACTCAAACCTTATGAAGGACAATGATGGAAGGAATGATGGCCAAAGTTGGAATGGAAGATAAAAGTAAAAAAGAAAAAAAGAAAATGATGCATTAGTGAAAATGATGATAACTTGGATAAGACAGATAATGGCTTAAGAAATAAAAATTCTATTAACAGAGTTGAGTTCAATAAGTTTAAAAGTTAAAAAAAAAAAAATAATAAAATACCATTATACCATACTTTTTATTTTCCATAAAAAATTCCTAATTTTGTCTTTATCTTATAGTATTTCATGTAAACATTTAGAGTATTATTTTAATATTCAAATTATCAAAGTTAAATTAATAAAAGTTTGGAATACATAAAAGCCTTGAATTTGCAACTGTGATTACGATGGTGCACATTTAAACAAGTTTGCGTATCGAAACAATTACATGCATTTTGCGAATTTGGTCGAAATAGTTTATGAGTGAGTATTTTTAAGTGGTCCTATTAGAACTATAATTAAGACTTCTTTCCATGTAGAATTGGTGTGATCTATCCATTTGACACCATAACTCATAGCTCAACAAATAAATAGAAGGTTACTGATAATATACTCGGTTGGTTAAAATATATATTATCGACCAAAAAAAGTTAAAATATTTGAATTCTCACTCTATATATTGTTTATATTTTAATCCAATTTAGTTTAATTTTCAAATATATTCAATAAAAATGGATTTGTTACACTAGAAGCCATCTGCAGAATAATATGACTCAATTGAAAGTGTCTGCCTAATAATTAAATATTAAATAATGGGAAGTGTGAGTGGTCCAAATGATGTGTCTCTCTACCTTTTAGAAAACTAAACCTAATTCTAATTTTGCTATGTGGAATTATACTCTATATTAACAGGATGAATATACCTCAAACCATAAAGTTGTGAGTTCGAATCTTCTCCCCGATATGTTGTACTCCAAAGAAAAAAGAAAAAAAATTAAATGAATATGAATATGAATAATTAAAATTTGTTTCTTTCAGATTATTTCGATTATTTTTAATGTTCTAGAATAGAAGATCTAGACCCAAATCCTCTCATTACTGCACTAAATAGAATATAACTTGATTTTTGGCAAACTAATTTCATTTATTAATAGGTTTAAGAAATTTAATTAATACAAAAATAATTATTTATGAAGAATCCTAAACTTCAATCCCTAAACACCTAGAATTTTAAGAAATAATATATATTTGTTAAGAGTATATAATATTATAGATGATTATATATAAATATAAAATTCCAACTATCTTGAGGGACGTGAGTCACGTGACTACTATTTGGGCATATACACACTAGCAACCAACGACATTTTTAATATAAAAATATTAAAAATATTTAGACGTAGATCCGTCGATACCTATCTTGCTACTTACCGACCATTAAAATTTTGACATCTTTTCATTGTTTTTGGAAGCAAAAAACAAAAATCTCTACTTCTCATTTTACCAGTCGGAATTTTAATAGTAGTCACCGAAATATATAGATGTTAGACCATTTAACACCTAAGCATGGTCTAATATAACATCACAAATGAAAAGATATGCTTATTTAATGACGATATCCTAATCTTGAAGATCCCAAAGGCCAAAATTGTGTGCTTATTTTGGAAATTATTCTACTTAAATTGATAAATTGCTAGATGTTAGTGGCATCTCCCTAATATTTATTTACGTAAAATTATTTAATAACTTCATAATCAGTCAAGATAGATCTCTAGTGACATCTTAAATTAACTTCTTTAGCCACAAATCTGTTTCTGAACCATCTGAAATTGTAAATTTCAAATCACATTCTACAAATCATTACCAATTATCTATAGAGCTTATTATAAGATTGGAAGTCTAAAAACAACCCCTAATTCCCAAGTAAATAATGTAAAATAAGGCCTCAAACACATAATTTGAAGTTATTAGGTGAGGGTGATGATGTGGCACTCCTCACAAGTATTGAGGGAGAGAAGAACAAGAAGAGTGTGTGTATCGACACACACACCCTGCATGATTTAACTCACTAAAACAATACATTTTCACTCTATTTCTATACACAGTCAAAAACTCTAATTCCTCTGGCACCATGGCATCTCTTCCTTCTCTTCCTGCACTCCCCATTTCATACCTAAGCCTGCTCTTTCTTCTACGCATTCTACCGACTACCATATCACAAGGCCTGATCTCCTCGAGCCCTGGCATAGCTCAATGCACGGCAAGCCTTCTTCCGTTGGCTTCATGTGCACCGTTTGTGCAGGGTATCGCCTCAGTGCCAGCCATGGCATGCTGTGATAACCTGAAGCAACTTTACACCAATGTCCCTTACTGCCTCTGCATCTTGCTCAATGGCACTACCTTAAGCTCCTTCCCTTTAAACACTACTAGAGCTCTTCAGCTGCCTGATCTTTGCAGCCTTCAAGTCAACATCTCCACTTGTTCAGGCACAAGTATGTTAAATTTCTTCCACTCTCTACTTCTTAACTTCAACATTTGTGTTTTGAAGAACATCGATATTCGATATTCGACATTCAACGTTAACAGTTATAATTCTTTGGATGGTCTTTTGAAGCTGTTCTTGTGCCACCTAGTTCACCCAGTTCTCCAGTTTCTCCTAGTGCAAACACCAACTCCACAGTCTCCAATGCTACAGTTTTGGGTATGATTTAGATATTTATCTGATCAAATAAAGTTTTCAATTTGGTTTTATAACGTCAATATCTTATACATTCTGGTACTGCTTATTTTGTGATTTTCAGCTTCTCCAGTGGCTCAACCAGCACCAAAACCGAGCATTCTGGGGTTAGGGATGGGCAGGATTAGTGCTAGTTTCAAACCAAGGATGGCAATTGAGTTCACAATTGCGATTGCTATGAAAACTTTTCTGTTTCTTGTATTGCCTTAGTGAGTTCATGTTCGACTATTATATATCATGTATTGGTTGGTTCAGCCACTGCCATAGGAATTAGGTAGATGTTAAAATGCACTTCAACATTATATGCTCTTTTCTATTAGGCTTTTACCAGATTGCTTTGGTTAGATGCTATCTTTACAGAATAACATTATCTTTTGAGCATTATACCATTTGCACCCGACCATTTGGCGCCTCTTAGCAGCCACAGAAAAAAGGGCTTTCTATTTTGAGATATGCCAACTTCCTTTATCTCTCTAAAACAGTCAGCCAAAAGAGAGAAATCTAAGTCAACATTACAAGGGCCATATCAGATTCACAGAATTAAGTAAATCAGAAAGACCTAAAAAATAATATGTTGATGAGAAAACTAATAAGACATATAAATTCAAAATCTTAACTAGATACAACAGAACAAAGTAGTCATAACGTACCTAGAAAATATGCCATTACAAATTCACACAGTTCTCTCTGTTTCTTTTCCACTTCTTTATCTGCTTTCCAGGATGATAATGTATCCAAGACGTGTAATCTGTTTCTGATATCGAAATATCAAGATCATTCCAAACTAGGAGCCACCTCAGTTGGATTAGATTCAAAAACATCTGGGTTCGATGCCTCGGGCTCTTCTAATAGCTCTTGAGTTTGAACTGATTCTTTGTATGCAGGCGTATCCTTAAAATCAGTTGCTCCTTCGTTATATGTAGTAACAGCAATCCCGCAAGCAATTAGCTATTATGATATAGATGAATGAATCAGTCTCATCGCCCTTTTACAAAAGAAGAATAGAACTATAATGCTATTTTATCCAAAAACGAACACATCTGACTAATGCTAAAGATCTTAAACAAACAAATAGGAACTTTGGGATTGATATCTAATGCCAAATTTCTGGGTTACTGATTAGTATCTCCTAGAAAGTAGAATTTGGCCAGGTTTATTTCAAATGTCATCCCTTAATTAATAATATTCCAACTAAACCAACTACATAACAGAAATTAAGTTATCAATCTGAATCGTTCGCTCAACCCTATCAAAGATTAGAACAGACAACAGAATCAATCAAAATAATTATTGGAAAGGAAATGGAAATTAATGGAAGGGGAAAAATGGTACCGCGAAAGCGATGCCAAAAGCCCACAAATATTCCAGGAAGAAGCCGAGGGGATCCCACCGCGGACCCTCCCAGAAATCAGGCTGAAGCCCTGGAAGTTCCGGCAAATTCTCATCCACATCGAACGCTACGCCGGCATTTTCAACGTTTGGACCATCCCTTTCAATTTCCGCCATCCGATTTCGTTCTTCTTCTTCCTCCTCCTGTTCCTTGGTCGTCGTCGAGCTCCTTCGGTTCTTACTGTCGAATCGCCCGGTTCGGAATGAGGATTTCTTGGCCTGAACGACGTGGAGGGTGCGGGCTTCATTGGACGGCGGGAAGAGCGCGTTGCGACGGAGAAGGAATTGGTTGGAAGGGATTTTGGTGGAGGTTCTGTAGAGAATCCCACCACCGCTGCCTCCGGCGGCGCCGCCGTTGGTTATGGTCAGAGCCATTTGAGTGGACGAGAGTGAGCTTTGAACGCTCTGAACAACGGAGAGTAGGATTTTTACGCGCGGATAAGGAGAGAGATATGAGATAATTTAAATTATATAACTCTCAACTAAATAATTTCATAAAATAAATTATGTTAAAATTGGTTAATAAAAAATTTATATATCTCTAAATTGTTTCTTTATTAATATATTTAGATGTGTAAATATATCACTTGAAATGAATAAATATCATTATAGAAACTCATAACATTGATAAAAGACAATTGACAATTTAAGCTCAAATTGGCCAAATAAATAAATATTATCGATGGACATATTGATCTTACCAAAAAAAATTAATATTTTGGGTACCTACTTCCATTTATATTGTAAATTTTTCCTTGCCAAACATATATTTGATAATTACTGTTGAGGTATACTCGCTTTTGTCGTATCTAACTAATATTCATATCATTGTAGTACTATAAATTAGTTTCATGTTACAAAATAGCACTAGTTAACATGTAAAACCAATTATTTAATTTTAACAAAAAAAATGGTGATTGTTGGGAGCGAAAAAATAGTATTTCCACGTAGAGAACGAATGAAGGTTGGAAGATTAGGCCTTACTTGAAGACCTCCAAAAGTGAGATTGACCTTTGTACTTACCTACAAACGTCATGAGAATTCCACCCCCCCCCCCTCGTGGCAAAGGTTTGATCAAATCTCGATCTTAGGCACCCGACAATCCGACCTTCAGAGTTACATCAATAATCGTCTCTCGGACAATCTATCGAAGTCTCAACCTATCAAGAGAGGGTCTCACTTCTACATTAGGTATCACTATCTAACTCCATGTCCGTATTAACTTAAACCGATTTGAGCATTGATGTCTTAGCTTCTGTTATGCAAATCTTTTCTTAAAGACACTCAAATTCTCCCCAATCAACCATCTTTGACCTGGTTTAACATTGACCAATTTTGTTGCACAAACAGTAATAATTTAATTAACATTAAATTTTGTTTACTTCCTAATATTATTTAGGTTAAATAACACTTTTATTTAATCCCTGAACTTTCAAAAGTTTAGTCCTTATACTTCCAAATTTGTAATAATTTAGTCCATTAAATTTAGAAGGTAAGAATTTAGTATTGGATGTTTAAAGTTTGTAACGATTTAATCCCCATTGTAAAATTTATTATATATGTAGATTGATAAAGTGACGAATGATCAACTTTGTTTATAACTTACAAAAATTAAATCGTAATATGATAAAAATTAACGCTTAATTTTGACGACAATGTTCGTGGTAGTGACTAAATTGTTACAAATTTTAAAGATGATTAAATTGTTAAGACTAAATTGTTACCAATATAAAAATACACAGGCTCAATTGTTACTGTAATGAAAGTACATATGAATATGAGAATTAAAAAAATGAAGAATTAAATTGAAACTTAACTGAAATATTAGAATATTTAGCCTTTAATATACTTTTAAAAGCGTTTTTCATCATTCCAAAAAAAAAAGTATATTTAAAATTCTTTTCTTTTATTTTTTTGATAATTGAAAAGGTATATTTAAAATTATTTTATGATTATATTTAACTTTTAGTTAATGGCACACATCAAGTGGGCGGGCCGTGTGGAGTATCCAAAGCCCATATTTTAGCCCACGGTGCTGTTCAAGGAAACTTTGAAAAGACAGAGGGGGCATTTTTGGAATATCACGATAATCTATCTGATATTATTGTTTTTTATTTTTCATAATTATTTTTTTAGTACTTTTTATGATTCATTTCTAGTCAGATATCAGATTCTACAATTTACTTTTTCTTATACAACGAAACTTGTATACATAAAAAACATAATACAATTATATTGTCTTTTTTATTCCTAAATTAATAAAGTAAATGTACTAAAAAACCTAATCAAAGTAAATAGTGTCCTAAATATTTATAAAATACCTGTAATGTTTAAAATCATATTACAAAAATCGGTAATTTTTTTCAGCTTATCAAATGTAAAGATTGAAAATCGAACCACCACACTTTGAAAAAGTAATAGATACCTTATTAATAGAATTATTATATACACATACATGCACACGCACATATACATACATAGGAAAAGTATATTTCTATCCATTGTCATACATCTCAAACACGACATGGTGGACATGAGTTAATAGGTATGACAAGATGTATCTTCACTATATATCACTATCTCGACAATATTTGAACTTGAACTTCAATAAATTCAACTTATCTCATTAAATAATATGACCATAGAAATGCCATCAAATCAATTGCCAAGTTGTTTCAACATTTACAATAATATAAGATTGGTAATCATCTCAATAAATATATAGTATTTGAATAGTCATAAATAAGTCAATGTTTGTTTAATCAAATTAATGTTTTTTCAATCTAAAAATAATACTATTTTAGAAAAGGAAAATAATAAAAAGTTTCCATTGATCCCCTGAATACATTTTACACTAATTTTCAAACAAGAGCTTAGTATATATTTTGAAGTTCATGAAATTAAATAAATATCAATATTAAAGTTGATTAAGCTGGTAAAAATTGAATTGCCAGTATAGAAATTTCTTAATAAATAATATTTAATTACTTCCATTACGTTTATTCTTCCTGTTTCTCTCTGTTAAGGGATAGAAATCTTTATTTCTATTAACCACTCTCACAGAAGATTTCGGAGTTATTATATTATAAGAAAAAATATATATCTTACCTTTTTATTTTATTTTTTTTACATTTATCTCTTAGTAAATATAACTTATTAAGACATATTTCCTATTCAAATCTCCAACTCCTTACTTAACTTCCTTGTTAAAAAAAAAAAAAACAAAAACAAAAACCAACAAATCAAAGGCACCCGAAAAGTAAATATTGATTTTTCCTTAACCAATCAAAGTGTGAAACGTAGATCTACAAAACTATTCCCTTACTCTATTATTTCCCCTGTTTTTCAAAGAAACTCCACCCATTCAAATTTCTTTTCAAACTTTTTTTTTTTCTCTTCGAGTTTTTCGTCTGTTCGTGTTACGATACAGAATATTACAAACAGAACATGGTCTCCGATCGATATGGCGGCGCCACCGTGCCGTCCGTATGATCGAACAACCCACCCAACGCCAACACCTCTTCTTCCCCCTGATTCGATTCATTCTCACTGCTCAAGCTATCCAGCCAACAGTAACTCGTAACTTCATCCTCAAACCCTAAAAACCCTTTCATACCGCCGGTACCTGACAATTGCGCGGCAAATTTAACAGCCTCGATCTCCCCTTCCTCGCTGGAGCCGGCGGCCGGCGGAAGACCTAGGTCATCGTCCGACGCTTCTAGAAGGTATCCGAGTTCAGGCTGCGACACAACCTCAGTGCCTGATTGAACAGGAACCGGGACATGAATTTCCTTCTCGAAGCTTCTGATCACCGAGTCGAGATCTTGAATCGCAGAGTCACGATCAATCGAAGCGTCGGCTTCGTCGAGAATCTTCAGCAGGTCTTCCTGAATTGCATGTGCCTGAAGCGATTCCAGGACTAAATCATCAGCGCGATTCCGAATCTGTTCAGAGTCGATCGATTTTTCATCCGACGAAACGGAACAGATCAGCGTATCTTCCACATCCGGCGAATCGAAGTCCAAATCAACCGAATCGACTCGGCCGATCTTCGATCCGACAAAATTGAATAAAGAATCATTGGAGTCGTCGCGAATCCGCTTCCTGCTCTCAATGCAGCCTTCCATTACAGAGCAACAGAGAAAAAGAAGAATGCCGTCGTCTTCAGGACGAGTTCAGCAACTGTTGGACTCCAAATGGCGCGATAACTAATTCTCTCTGGAAATGGCAGAGGAAGAGAGAATCGTATAGTTGCAGAGAAGTTGAAGAAGAAGAACGAAAATCACATGAACTTGAAGATCAGCGCAAAATCAAGAAAGACGAGAGAGAGAGAGAGAGAGAGAGAGAGAGAGAGAGAGAGCGTTGGTGACGGGAAGTGGGCGTGGTATGATGTGGCGCTTAAATAGTGGGGAACTCGTAGAATTCAAACGCACAACAGGCGCGTTGAAGATTTTTAGCTTCAACTATTTCTATCTTTTTTAATTTAAATATTAATTTAGTAGCCATGTTTACTCTATCTTCCTACTTTAAGAAATTTCAATTACTAATTAGAATTTCTTTTTAAATTTAATTTTGATAAGTCTACTCTTACAGTAAGAGTCTTACTTTCATTGGATAGTACAAAGTAAGGCATGTCGAAACAAATTTAAAAAGTAACATTTTCTTTTTCTTGTCCAATTTTGTTCGAGAAATTGATCTTCTGATTTTTTAAAAAGGAATAGAATATCTTTATCACGGAGCTTTGTTACTTTATTTAAATAATCTTGTCTATTATTTTTATGATATTAAGTAATTGTTTTTAGTCTAATCGATATATTACATCAATAATATGAACTTATACTAAATAAAAATAAAGTATGAATAATGGTTTTTTTTTTCTAATTCAATGCTATGGAGTCTGGTAGAGGTGGAGACTTTAACTTTTGATACCTTAGTCGATAATACATACCTTAATACCTATATTCAGGTTGACAATATTAATTGTTAAATCTCTCGTTGACCAAATCAAGAAGAAATAGAAAACAAAGGTTGTTGAGGACTTTATTCTTACCTCAGGCCTTATCAACTCTACAGTTTATATTGGGTTGTTCGTGCTCTTCACGAAGATGCTCCCATTCCTTTAATTATTTTGTCTTTTTCTATCTTTTTCCGTTTTTTTTATATACGAGGATGTAATTTGGATCTCTAAACTTTTATTTCTATATGTCTTTAACAGATGGAGTTCGATTCAATTTCGCAAAATAAATTAATTTATAAATTTGATATAGAAATTTACAAACCACTAATAAATCTTTGAAATTTCAGATATATATTCGTAGTTTAAAAAAAAACTATATATATAAAATTAAAAAAATACGTATTTGGATATTTTTTGGGCAGTTTTTTTTCTGGGGGACAATTAAGTATATTTAATTCGGGGGTTTGAAGTCCGCTCCGAAACATGCGGTGGGTAGGGCTTCACGACGATTGAATCTCGAGTGGACCCCACGCATGCACAAAAGAGTGTTCTAGATGCTCTTGGGATTTAGCGTACGACCACTCTCTGTGTGCCACGTCACCAGCCATGCAAATCTGACACGCGGCATCCGGGCCCACGCCCATTGCTTTGTCGGCCTTTTCTCGTCGTGGAAATGCCTACGACTGCCACGTGTGTAAAATAGCACGTGATCGTATGTGATTGGATTGTCAAATCAGTGAGCTTCCCCATCAGTTTTAGATATTTTCATCGGTGGTTTCAAAAACATTGAATTCAAATTCAAAAAGTCTTTTGGTATTTTCAATTTTTTTAATTACTTCAACTTTTTTTTTTTTCTTGTTGAGCCATTTTAATTACTTCAACTAACTTATCAATGAAATTTCTCAAATTCTCATTTATTCCACATTAAATTTTTAATTCAGTCAATATATTTAAGATTCAATTATAGGTTATCTAACAATAATAATAATAACAATAAAAATTAAATAATAGGTGAGTTCAACGTTCAATTTTGTGTCTAATATTTTTTTTAATTTTTAATTTTTAGTATAATATGTCTTGATTTACTCGACGATCTTTAAATCTATATACCTATCCGATACAAAATTGAAATTTTAAGGTTCTATTAGATATAAAATTTAATTAATGTTTGATGCATTGATTAATTTTTTAAAATGTAAAATATTGTAAGGGTCTATTAGAAATGTATGGAGCATTTTCAAACTTACAAATTATTGGGCAAAAAATTTAGAGACTAAAACTTTTCTATTTAACCTATAATTATTTTCTAATTAATTAAATAACCTATATTTAAATTTTTTTTATTTAATCTATTCAGAAAATTTTAATTACATTCATAGACGTTACTATTTACACTGTTAATTAATGAAATGACAAAGCCGACAAAATTAAGTTATATTCCACTTTCAACTTTCAAACTGAATATCTTCGGTTCAAAAAGATGTATTGGGTGACTGGAAATTATTCACATAGACTTTTTTTTTTTTTAGTTCACAACTTCAGATAGATTCCTATTTTTTTCTTCGATAAAAAATGTAATAAACGAAGAAAACTTGAAAAGTTTACATCTTACACGTTACAAATTAATTTTTAAACATTTAAACAGTTTACATTTGATATAAATTTAAATTTTTAATACAATAAATATAAGATTTGAATCTTGTCTCTATCACATCCGACTATGGGGAATTTTCTTTTCCTATAGTTTTTAAAACTACAATTAAAATAATTTAATTTAACATTCCATGTGCATTTTATTTTACAAGTAAAAATTATTTTAATTAGCTTATTGAATAAAATACAGTCAAGAATAAATCTCAAATATCTGTTCACGATTTATTTGATCAATGACCTTTTCATATGTCTCTTGTGGGTTTTCGAATGGAATCTTTATAATTTTTGTTGACTAGATGTAAGAGTTGCTTATAATTAAAAAAACAAAATACAAATTAATATGCAGATATTTTCATAAATCGAGTAATTAATAATTGATAAATTAAATCGAACATAGATTAATTGAGAGCATAACTTAATTGATTAAGACATCTATCCCTGCCATCACATGTTGTACTAAAAAATAAAAATAAAACTATTTTCTTGACCTAATTAAAATGAGTAATAATATTTAATTACTTTAAGTATTTTTTAAATGAATTTATACGGTTCAATGATAAATAAAATCTATTCAATCTTCAAATGTTAAAATCTACGTTCATAACTTAGTATACTGGAAAATAATATACCTACAAAATATTTATATGATCTAATAAAATAAAAATATATATACCAAAACGAGCATAACTCAACGATAATTGACATATACCTCAAATCATGAGGCTGTGAGTTCGATCCTCCATCTACTCTAAAAAAAATAATAAATAAAATTTTATATCTCTGTCAACCTAAACTTTTAAATAATTTAGTTATACCTTGTGAGCCGCCCATAATTTTGTTTTATACAGCGAACACGTGGAATTAAACAATGGGCATCTAATACGAGCCACCCCTTTTCCTGAAAATAAAAGTCCACATACTTTTATTTATTTCGACTTCTAATAAAAATTTTCGATAATATTAATTTAATTTGATAATTACTTGATAACAAAGTTATATTTATTTATTTATTTATCATGTATGCGACATGTTTCATACTAAAAAAAAAAAATAATTATACGACATGTTTCTTGCCTTTATTAAGAACACTTTAATATCTATGTTAAAATAAAAAAATAAAAAAAATTATTTTCAAAAGAACAAAATCCACAAGGACACTTTATAATTTGCATTTTTTTTATTTCCTACAAGTTTTGTTTATATTTTAAAATATAAATATAAAACAAAGGAAAAGTACCATTTATAAATTTATTTTTGAAAATAAAAAATCAAAACTATAATAGTTATCGAATAATCGGAGGAAGAAATACTTATTATTTAGAAAGTAAATTCGGTGTGGGCTAAAAAAAGGTATTAAATATTCGTCAACATTTCATTGATATTTTCATATATCGTAATATTTTCATGTATCGTGGCTTCGACATCAACAAATTGACATTTTCATAATATTCAAAAAATCGATAAAATATTAAAATATCAATAAAATATCACTTATAGAGGTGATATTAATATGAATAGGATAGAAATATTTATTTTCGTAATGTTTTGAGAAATATGATGGATACTTATTTAAAACATTAGAAACGGCGCAGTAGAGGGAGGGCCCACGGAAACATCAGCGTACGAAATCCACAGGGAAAACGAAGCCATACCGACAACACGTGGGTGGGGCCCACTGTCGTATATATAGTGGGGTGGGCCCCAATATCCAAAACCTACCTCCTCCACTTGATCTTCTTGATTCGGGTGGGGCCCTCTCCATTCTCAACCACTTACACACGCCACCACAGACATTTTTTTTTTCTTTCTAAAATTTTTAATTAATAATAATATATTCTCTATATATTTGTGTTGTGATGTAATTTTACAGCATTTATTCCACTATGTGTCGACATATAAATAAATGTGAGTTTACCGTCCTTTTTTTCCGCATAAAGTTCAAAAAAATTATTTCAATTTGTATTAAAATTCTATGAGATCCTGCCAAATACGACCGTTTTAATCACTAGATTTGTTTACGTAAAAATACAATTTTAAATCACATAAGATTTGGAACTTGTGCAACCAACACTTTATTGGAGTTAATAGTTAGGGTTCATATTTTTTTAATTTATTACAATTTTAAAATTTGAATTTTGATGGTGGTCGTTGGCAACTAACCCCAATAATCCACTCTCCACCCAGCTTTTCGGTTGCATTATCATCACCAGTCATCTCCCATTCAAAATTTTAAAATAAATTGAGTTTTATTCCAATTATTAATTATTACAAGATACGTGTTAAGATTTAATTGGCTAGAAAAGTAAAAGGAAATTGACGGAGTTTTCTATTCATAATGAAATAGATTATGTGAAAATGAGTGTATTTGCTACACGTATTGAAAAAACTCACTTATTTTCTCTCTATATGCCACGTCTAAATAAGAGGTGTCTAGTGAAAAAAATGTTAGCATACGGTAATGACAAAATTGTTTTAAGAGATTTAATAAAATCATGGGTGAAATTAAAACAAACCTTATTCCATGAACGTTTTCATTTTATTATTAAAACTCGAGCTTTAAAACAACGATGAGTGCCTAGCTTAATTGGTTAAGGTATGCATTTTTAACTAAAAGGTTGTGTGTCGTCGGAACCTCCACCTCACATATTTTTGTACTACAAAAAATAATAATAAACATTATTTATGATCACTATTACTGATATCACATGTTATGGGAAGTGTAGTTGGATGATAGGAAAGAAAAGAAAAACACGAGTGGGAAAAGCTTTAAAATATGTTATGGGTGATTTTAGAAAGAGAAAATGATGGCCATTGTGAGATTTCCACAACACAAAAACAAGTTTAAATAAAGGACAAACATGTCAAAGTGGTGAAGTAATTGACATCAACCACAAAAATGGCAATTATGGCATGTTTCTTTTGAAATGCCAAAATCCTTTTGCCTTTCTCATAAATGGTGCCTTTAGAAGTGATGCCACAAGAAGCAACTTTCCAGTTTTAGTGGATACCATTTTAAAAGCTAGCTCGTTGGAAGCTCCATCCTAAAATTTTAAGGACCAAAAATAAAATATATAAGTTTCGTGACTTATTTTTTATACAATACAAACAACTTTTTTTTTTAAATGATTATTATTATTATTATTATTTTACTTGAAATCATTTATTTTTATGTGGTATGAAAAAGTTTGATGCCAGATTTAAAATCATCTTTTCGAGAGGAAAATTTTACATTTTCATTATAAATAGTTTGAAAACTTGCTCCATCTTTACTATTATTCTTTAAAAGTATAATATTTTTCTTTCACCATACCCCAATTCAAACACAAAGTTTCATGAATTAAAACTTCTCTGCTCCTACAAAATCAAATAATGGTTAGTGTAATTGATGTGATTAATTGCATTGAAACTAATTACGAGTAGATAAGTAGAGTTGGAGGGCGAATTTAGAAATAGAAAAAAAAGAAAAACTAGAATTAAACAACAATAACCCGCAGAGCTATGCTCATATTAACAATAATATTTATTTATTTTTTAAATTCAACATCATATATATATATAGGAGGAGATTCGAACCTCTAATTTTTTGATCGAAAAATATACCTTAAATAATTAAACTATACTCAAGTTTGCAAGCAATAACGTGGTTTTTTTTCTTCTTTTCTTTTTTTTATAACAAACAACGAGAAATAAGATTATATTTGAAGAGTGAATTAGCTTAATTTATTTTGTTTTTTTACGGCTACCTAACATAGAAAAAAAATACTATTTTTATCTTTTTAACTAATTAGTGTACTAAAAAAAATTATTACTATTAGAAAACGATTATTCCAAAGCATATAATTTAGCGAGTAATTTGGATTTTTTTTAATCCAAGATGGAAAAATACACAGATTCTTGGCGAGTAATTTTAGAGGAATAAGCATAAAACTCAGGCCAGATATATTCAAATGGTTTCAATCGCTTGAATAATTCTTAATATATTTAATACTTCGAGATTCTCAATTTTACTTTCAACTTATTAAAAATTCTCAATTAACTAATTAAGTCATTTCATTAAAAAAAAATTGTTGACATTAAATTATTATTTTACTATTATATTTATACATATTGACATATCTCTCCTCTGCTATTTTACACCTGAAATCCAACCCAATTTATTTGAAGCGGCATCTGCAAGTAGTGGTATGTCAATGTAATCGAATAGATTAATAAAACAATAATTTTATGATCCATCAGCTTTCTATAAACATTTTTTTCTTTTTTTAACAAAAATGAATTAATTGATATTTTTTTTTAGTATATCAAGGGATCGAATTGATTTTTTTTTAAATTAATAATTAAATTGAGAATTACTCGACATATTTTGCCTAAAACTAAATAAAAAATAAAAAAATTAGGTGAATTTTTTAGTACAACATGACAACTTCTCAATTGGAGATATATGTCGGAACGTTTGAAAGCCAAAAAAAAAAGATGTCGACTACCTTATGTAGAGGGCCTAATTTTCTCCACATGGCCAATTGAAGTTTATAAATACTACAAAAAGAATCTAAATTAGGTAGCAACCAATGCATCATATTTTAATTAATTTATTATGGTACCTAAGTTGTAAGTTTAAAGATATCATTGTAAGTTCAATGATATCAAAGTCATAGACAAATTTAAGATTTAAGGTATCTAAATTGTAAGTTCAAATGCAAATAAAACTCTATTTCAATTCACAAAGTCTCTTCGACTCCCCTACTGACACATATTTATATTTACATTTTAGAACTTCGATAGATAGTTCATATTTGATATATGTTTTAGGAAATAGAAGCAATTTAATTTAAATTGAGAATGAATTGAAATTATGAAGTGATTAAATTCAAATTTCGAACTCATAGCTAAAGACCATAGAATTATGTTTGGCCAAGAATTGACCCCATGGATTGTAGCACAGAGGGTCGGATATATAGATCTATAAAAACAAGTAACTTATTATACAGTAGATCTCTTATAGTTATAAAAAGGAAAAAAATATATAAAACTTGTTATATAGTAATATTTTTACAAGACAAGAAGGAAAAAAAACTTGGAATCCTCGTATATGGTCCGACGGCGGCGAGCGATCCTTCCGATCTGACAGGAAAATCTCCCTCGCACGTCTCACCCGCCGTCGCTCTCCACCGCCACCGCTATATTCAAATCCAACCTCAACCCATTTTCCTCCACCACTTCCGTCCCCTTCCCACGGCGTTCCATCCCCGCCGGCTCCTTCTCCTCCTCCTCCTCCTCCTTCTCTTCCCGATCCGCCGCCGCTCCGATCAAACTCTCCGTCAATGCCCTCTTCCTCCCTCCGAAATACTCCACCGCTTCCTTCATCCGCCGCAGTATCACAAAAAACTCCTCCACCTCCTCGTCCGTCGGCTCCTCCGCCGCCGCCGCCGCCGCCTGCTCCTCGTTCTTTGTCTTCTTTACACCAATTCCGTCGCTGTTTTCCGGTACCCCCCTTCTCCTTTTTTCCCTTCCCATTTCGAATTGAAGGAAAATTGCGGTACCCCTGGCCCTTAATTAATGGGGAATATAAAGAGCTCAGGAAAAAAAAAAAAAAGAGGAATTAAAGTAATTCGGTGAGAAAAATAAAAAGTATAGAATCCCGTAAATTAATAAAGAAATGTAATGTATGACTTTTTGGTTAGTGCTTCCTTGAAAAGCGTGTTAAAAATATTGAAGATCGGTTATATTTTAACAACAGAATCGTTTTCAGCCGTTGGATTTTGCACACTGACATGTAGTGACGTCATTGTGATTCCAGAAACTGACGTCACTCGAAAGTTCCACATCTGTCACGCAAAATAGTTGAAAGGAAAGGAAAACCACCAATCACTTTATAGTTGCGACTCTTGGAAGTCCGTTTGGTTACTTTGCTTTTCTTTTTTCTTCTCTTCTTTAAATTAAAATTTGAAGAAAGTGTAAAAATCACCCTTTAACTGTATATTTGTTGTTAGGATGGAATCTTAGCCTGCATCCTCTCATCCAGAAACACGTGTTCGAGATAGGACGATTCTCTCGTGCAAAATGCACGTGTTTGACCCTTAGCTCGAATAAGCAAAGTCACCTCTGGCCTAAATAGGCGGAAGCCCAACTTGGTATCGATTTTAAAACATGGATGCTGTCGAAGTGAAATCTACTAAATATCATGTTCAAAAAGTTAGAATTACCATAGACACTGAATGAATGAATGAAATGAGTAGAGACTTTTCTTATAAAAACAAGTCAATTTCTCACGAAGATAAGCAACTTCTACGCAATCTAACTAAGCTTGGAGTTCAAACAAGTATTAACTTAAGCGTCAAAGTGTACGTGGTTGAGTATTAAAAGTCGACTAGTCATTTCATCTAAAATTAAAAGTCATCATCTCGGCTGATTGGATGTCCACTTCAAATTAAAAGCCGCCTCGTTATTTTATCTAAAATCCTGCATCAATAGTTGTTACAATCACACTCTCAAATTCTGAAAACTATAACATTGATCGTTAAAATGATTTTCAAATCATAATTGAGCTTGACATCTTGACTTAACAAAACAAAAAGTTAGGAAAGAGATTTTTTTTTCTTTATGGCATTGAAGAAATTTGGGTTTGATTGTAATAAATAATGTGTTTTCAAGATAATTGGCGTGGTTGGACAATTTTACCTAAAATTTTTAAGTTTATTTGATCCAATTTTCAAGGTATCAATTATAGTTTTTGAATTTGAAGTAATTATTTTAGATTTTAAACTTTTAAAATAACAATTTTAGTATTTGAATTTCTTAAAAGATAAATACTTTATTTTTTACGATTCTTCCGCATCTTAATATCAACTCAACGAATATCCAAACCCAACAACTTATTTATCTTCAATATATGTTTACATCAATACGTTAATACACACATTTGAAGATAACATTATTTGTCTATAAAACTATCAACCACAAAATAATGGTGAGACCCAAAATGATAATTTTATCAGGTTCGATAACTAAAATAGATGTTTTGAAAGTAGTTCAAAGACCAAAATATTAAAGACAGAATATATATATTTTCAAGGTCAAGTTACAAGTTTGAAAATGGGTCTCTAGGCTAATAATTTTACTGGAATAAGTTATTGGTCTATTCAAAACTTTTTAAAATAAAACACAAAATTGAAACTCACCACATTTTAATTTTAATTTTTTCAATTTCGTTTTTTCTCTTTGACATTTATTTTTCTTCAACTTAGCTTTTTCTAAAATATGGTGGTATTAATTTAATTTACAAAGTTAAAGAATAGTTTGACTGGAAAAATGATGGGGTGCTGAAAACTTTTTCCTTGTCATGAATTGACAAATTAGGATGACTTTGGAACAGTGAGTCTGTCTGCCTTTTTGCATTGCTTGGAAACTTAGGAGGAAAAACAACAGAGGAACACCAAAAGCCACATATTTCACTCTGCATTTCTACATTATTATTCCATTATATTATAAGCTCACTTTAAACCCACATATATTTATTTTTTATTTGAATGTTTTTTAAAATGTGCAACATTAAGTAGGTCATCATATAATATAATTTAAAACAAAGTTTTGTTCTGGCAAAACATAAAATGATTATAAAATTGAAAATTTGATTCAATAAGTGTTTGATGCATGATAATTATTATTTGGTTTAAATACTATATTTTGGTCTTTATATTTTTGACTTTGGTTTAATTTGGTCTCCGTACTTCTAAATATTGTTCATCATTTTAATCATTTTACCTTTTAAAACTTCTATTTTGGTCCTCGTACTCTTTAAAAGTGATGAATTTGCTCGTTTAATTTTCATGAGATCTAGATCTAATTCTCTCCTTGTACAGGAAAGAGAGAGGGAAAAAAACACTGACGTGACATTTGAACTAAAAATATTATTCATCCTTCATTCGTTGAGTCTTCAAATTTCCCACAAAGGACTATAATAATATTAGCAATTAGTTAATAAGTAATTTAACAAAAAATAAAAAAACTCAAACTTTTTTTTAGTATAACATGTGAGATGGGAAATCGAACTCACTTGGAGATATATATATCAATTACTATTGAACTATACTCTGTTTGGACATCTCAACCATTTAAAAACCCACGACCTACTTATTACATGTCATGTTAGATTTATGTTAAACTATTTATGAAAATTTAACACCAAAAACTAATTAATTGATTTCTCACGTAACATACAAATACAAATATTTAAAAGTTTACCAAAAAAATTTAAATAAACATAAAAATTCGTAATATTTATATTTTTAGGTAAAAAAAAAAGTCCTCATAATAAACCTTAAAACAACAAATCATGAGTGATCCTTATTGATAAGGAGCAGAGTATTTTCTTTATATTAAGAACTCAAGTTATTTCAATATAGATATGTTTTTCGGAGCTACTAAAAAATGTTTTAAAATTAGTTAAAACGTGATAGTTTGAATACTTCAATGTGAGAGTAATTTTATTTATTGGTTTTTGGTGAAGGAAGTGACATTTTTCCACTGATTCGAAATTTAAATGCTAAAATAATAAGTGAATGCAAGTTGAAATGAAAGAGCTAATTCTTAGCAATCATCATCGTAATTTCCACTTGCTCATAGATTGGTCATATGTCGTGGTAAAGAGGTTCATGTGACATGTTATTTAATTTTCAATGGTCGGGATCTTGCCATACATATAATCAAACTCGATGCAATTCGATCTTTTTTTTTATGGAAAGAAATATGAGGTCGAATCACCAAGTTGGATTGGAAAATTGACAAATTGATCGAGTCGAGTTGAAGATTTTTTCAAAACAACTCAAGTCAATTTTGCAACTATCTTGGTAAAAAAAATGACAAAGTAACTTGGACACCATTTTAATTCATAAATTTACATAATTTGTTTCATGTATACCACATATTGATTATACAATTTGAAATAACCGTAAAGAACACCAAAATTTTGAGAAGTATATTTAACGAGTTAAAAATACCTCTATACCATTCTAAAAGTCATTCCAAATAGAAGTTCGAAAAATCAAACTACCATACCAAAATCCACCGAACTAAAGTTGGTCAGTCAGTTTTAGAAACACAACGATAGCAGGCCAATTCTCCGAACCTATAAATATCAATCGACCAAGTGTTATATAGAAAATTAAGGGAAAACAAAGCGTTTCACGTTCGAACAAGCAAACGACAAACGCATCATTATGCCGCGCATAGTTTATTTCCTTCCCTCACATAATGTTCAATGTAACTACACATGTTACACAAAAAGGTGGGGCTCTTCACCTTGGGACAGATGAAGGCGAGATTGGTGGAAGAATCGAATCTTAGCTGCACAATTTATTTTGGGAACATCACTCCTTCACCATAAAGTTGGAACCTTGGACATGACATCAACAATCGGCAAACACCACCACCTTTTTTTCCCCCACAGAAACAGAAATTAATTAGAAACCACATTTTTTTACCCCAACATTAAAGGATAAAGAACGAACTGACACCACCCACTTTTATAAATATTTAGACAAGACTACCTTTCAACCCAAAAATATCTAAGAGTTGCATGAAAGTTTCTCAATAACAAATCTGTGTACAAGTCAAAGTATAAGCTGAAGAAGAGTTTTACAGTCAGCCTAGAATTATACAAGTTGCAGAAGGTCAAAATGGGTTTGCAAAAAAAAAAAAAAAAAAAAATTATAAATGGGGTATGTTCGAGGCAGTTTCTTCAAATCCATAAATTTAGGACTGAAAATACAGTTTCTACTATATTTTATCTACTAAACGTGCTAATCCATCATATTGTGCATTTCCTAAGGACTCTGATGCTATTTCCCCCTAACAATACAAGTGATCTAGTCAATTACTCAAATTCCATCATGCAGAACACTGAAAAGGAAATGGTGAAGAAACAACCTCCATTCAATAAAAATTAAGGGGATGCTTCAATCTGGCATGATTAAAATTAAATAGTCAAGTCCGTTGCCATCATCATCAAAGGCCAGTTCACACACAAGAGCAAGATGATCGCTGCCCCATTTCTGCATGATAGCATAACATAGACTTGATAACAAGAAAAAAGTAGCTACCACATAAGATTTTGTTTGAAAAAGAATAAAGTGATAATTGAAATAATAATAATATATGCTATATCCAGTTGTTGTGGGTTTCTTTCGGATGTATGGACTTTTTTTTTCCCTAAAGCACAAGAGATTTTGAATTTAACAATCAGGATTCCTCTTCTGGGTCCTATCAACACTATTGATGGATTTGAGGGATGAGACGAAAGGAAGACCTTCATTTATTTTCGGGGGTTTCCCTGATCCCCTCCCAAATTCTCTCCACATTTTTAGGGATGATTTTATGAATCTTAATTGAAAGCAAAAAGAAGACTTTGAAAAGAAAAAAAGCCAGTGATCAGAACAATATATTGGCTCTCTCTTGAAATCTTCATAATCGGGAGAGAATATCAATCATCAATGATTATGATAAAGAAGGCCTGATAGAGCCTACCCTAAATACTCAAATATATTGAAATATAAAAGAGAGAAAAACAGCAATAACTCCCAAGTAATTCAAGGTACTTGGACCCTCCCCTCCCTTAAGTATTCTTACTCAACCCTAAACCACACTAAACAATGGCTTACCTTCATCTCACCCCCTCTATTTATAACCAATAATTTGGTTAATAACTGATACACCCTCCTATCAAATTGTTAGTAAACTCATCAACTGCTCAAAGGATTTATAACAAATTGGAGAGAAAAGTGGGAAAATAGGTACAAATTTGGCAACTTAAATAATGGTAAGGTATCTTGAGGAAAATTGAGAGTTCTCCTGACTAGAAACAATGCACCTTAACAAACAGTCATAAAAACAATTACTACATTTCATAAGTACCTCACTTGGGAGCCCTCCAGTTTTCTTTAATGCATCAACGGGCAATGTTTCCAGAACCCTAACCGGGACAAGTTCTTCTGAGTGCCTGAGACGATAATCAAAGCCAGTAACTAAAGTTCTCATGGCCAAAGCATGACAGAGAGTGCTTTAAACATTGAAATTTTACCATATATAATCAACAGTTCCCATAAACTTGGAGTGGAATGAAGTTACCAAAGGTTCTCCATTAGCATCTCTTGTTTTAAAACTTCCCTAGAAAATTTAGATGACTTGTGTGAGAGAGAGTAAATGAAACTAAAATCGCAGGGCAAATAACTCTGCACTCTGCCCTATGTTTCAAAAACCATTAAAAGTTGAATCAATGTCGTTAATTCGTGAGTTGAAACGCATAATTTTCTTAAATCGTATCTGTATCCCAACATATGATGAATGGTAAAATTAATTTTTACTATATATAAATCATATAATAATACATATGTATAACAAAAGAATCTTCAACAAAAAAACTTAGAATTTTAATTTTAAGTTGTGCAGCTCTCCATTATACCAAAACCTAAATTTATATCCTTTCTATCTCAATTCTCAAGATTTTATTGTAGCCATTTGCATCTTACTTTAATACAAAATTTGACGATACAAACAACACACTTTCTTAGTCCATCTTTCACAATCTTTGACTTTTCAGCCATTACGCATTCCTAGTAAGTTCCTTTTTGCACACACAGTAGTCTCTGTCCCCTACCATTTACAGATATTGGAACTCATATCCACTTGCTAACTAATTTCCTCAGAATTTTCCTCCATGGTTGACCTCAAATCCTCGGGAATCTACTGTGCCCACCCACTGCAATGCAAGTTCATTTGTGTAACTTCTTTCAAGGCTTCTTTTGGTGATTCCTTGTTGGATATTTAAATTTTGATATTCATCTCTGATCATTGACATTAGCACTTTCTTTAAAGGGTATAAACTTCTGCTTCTTAATTTTTAAACTTTCAGTTAGTCCTCTAAAGCTTAATTTTTTGGATTAATTCCGAAGTTAGTAAATTACATGATTACATTGATGATTTCCTTTTTAAAACGTACCAGCCAATGAAATTTAGATTCATATGCAGAGTAGAATATAACTACAATGGTCAAAAACTGAGAATTTAAGAATATCGAACATCTTACAGGAACCCCATGATATGCACTGGAAAGCTTTAAATGGTGTTGCAGACAGGTGACATTTTCACCACCAGACGCAATCCTTAATTCCTCATTACTCCACCTGAATGACCTTGAGGCTGAAACATTGAGCCTAGCCAACAAATGATACAATACATAAAAGGGAAGTTACATATTAACCTCCGTTTGTATCTGCAATATAGTCCAGATGACATACACTTCATTTTTTATCCCTCTGTACTTTAAATAGTAAAGCTTAATTTAGCATCTGATGCTCAGATACCTTGTGGTCCTGCTCCTAAATCTATGAACATTGTGCTAGTATTGGAAACATGGAGTGCATAATTGCATCCTCAAAACTTACAGCTGATAGAAGTATGAACTACAGTATGCTTGAGAAAAGATATCTTACCATTTCGTACTCTCATTCGAAAATCTGAAGGCTCCACGTGATGATAAAAAATCAAGCTGCCCTGAAATCTTTCTGCGATCATGCAGTTGGATGTCCAGCTGCTCTCAAACACCAAAGGGACTTGAATTAAAATCCAACCATGGAGACACAATGGAGAAACTCAAGCAACTCATGTCTCAACAATTCCAACAAAGACGATATATTCTAAAAAATTACCAAATAAAGTAAAACTAACCTCTGATGAAGCCAAAAATTGATATATTGCACTCTGATCATTAAAAAAAAGGGGGGGGGGGGGGTGGGAAAGGAAGTCACAAGACAAGATCAATTGCTAGTCTAATTGAAATTGCTTTGAAGTGTAAGCAGGTATATATAGCTGCAGTGATAGGAGTATCTCCAATGAAAGAGAACTACCTTCTATTTGAAGCTAACTAGTGAAGTGGATAACCAAGAAAACAAGAACTCACCTTTGGAATGCTATTCAGATCCCCGCCCATAATTACAGGTATGTTTCCCCATCTTTGGGAGAGGCTGTGAGCTTTTTCAAGAAACAGTCTGACCTATACCACATATTATGTAACAAAATTAATGTACTGAGACGCTTATCATTTTTCTTAAATGACAACTTAAATAGAAGATAAAGAGTATTTTAAGTCCACTTAACCATACGGAGAAAAATAGGATATCAAAAAGATAGGCCAGAGAATACAACTAATCCTAAACTACATGCATGACAATTCGAACACAAACATTGAACAAACATCATATAAAATAAGAGGAACCGTGCTACAGAAATTAGAAATATTCAACAATCACAACAGTAGGTACCTGCCCAAGCTTGATGTCTCCACGATTTGGGTTGAAAAGAACATGTATATTCCCAATCAAAAAGGTTCGACTTTGGTTAATGAACACATGCATATAATTCAGAGAAAGAACAAGAAGTGAGACTATAATAATACAACTGCAACAACTATTATCAATATTATTTTATTTCTAAACAGGACTACATGCAGAGACAGTGAAAATAACCTCCCTTGTATTTAAGATAATACATCTCGAAATACTTTTTTATGTCAAATGAAAAGGAATGGTAACCCCATGTAACTCTTTACTATATTCATGAAAATCATTTCTCATTTTAGAAAAATTGGTCAAAAAAGAAATTTGGAATTATATCATACAAGTTATTAACAAATTTACAGAAATTTAGAACCTACCTTTTTTTGAGCTTTGATTCTGATTGATTCATCTGTACAGTTTGAGTAAGAAAAAAAATGTAAAACGTTCTTAAAAACTGAAGATTGACAAGAAATCATTAATTTGGAGCACATGAAATTTTCATTATCAGGAAAACATGTAATGTAGATTATACATAAATAGAAAATAAAAGGTTAAAAGGCAGCAATAATGTTTCATAACAGTTTCATTAAAGGTGAAGGTAGCAGTAAATTAACGGAGCTTCGAACCACAGTTAAATAATATGTAAATGATGGCAATTTTGTACACAGTTAACTGGAAGAAGACATGAAAACAACTGAAGCTATTCGGTTAACATGGTAACTTCCTTAAAAAAATAACATAAAGGTACCAGAATGCCATTAATGAATTCTTTTATACCTTCAAAACACATAGCTGAGCAACATTGTTACGTAGCCCAAAACTCTGAAACTCTATAGTTTCTTGATGCAAAAGGGTAAATCTGTAACAAGAAGATTGTCCACCGTAAATGGTGATATGAGATGACCAATTTAGCAAATGTGAAAAATACATATTCAAGTAAACAAAGAAATGCCTGTAAACGTGCTGCATACACTATATATGGAGAATCAAAGATATTAAGAGGGTCAGCCTAACAACCAACAAGAATCTAAACATCCAAAATTCTTATAATAGGAAAGCTTCTCAAGTCTGACATTACAAGCCCAAGTGAAATCGCTCATGCATATCAACAGAGTTATAAGGTATTGGGTCATTTTTCAAAAAGTTCAGGAGCTCACTCATCGATTCTATGATCTTATACATCAACTAGTACAATTTAAAGATATCAGGAAGGATGAGAGACCTTACAATTTGTCGATCCAAAATACAGCACACCCGTCATTTGCTTCACCAGTTCTAGCCTATAAAGGATTGACACTAAGTTTCCAGGGTGTCGTACAAATAATGCATATGTAAATTAAATGGCTGCTAACTTAACACAAAATATCTTAACACACCTTGTAAACACCTTTGTAGCCGTACTTTTGAAAAAGTTCATCTAAATCATTAAAACGGTCAACCTCCTGCAGATGTACAGTTCCATTTTCATAAGTAAAAATTTATTCCTAGCATCTATGAAATATTATGGTTAAAAGAGATTTAAAAGACAAGGAAGCTTCAAGGGACAATGAAATGACAATATAATTTAGTAACTACGAGAATAATATTGGGGACACTAGGTGTCCACCCTAAACCAGCAGCATGAAGCATCCTAATTTCTCATGTCTTCTATTTGATGCATTAAGTATTGCCTCTAAATTGGTAAGCAAATTTAGGCTGTTTTAACTTATGATTTATGACTTTGGAGCACCAGAAAACCTTGTCTGAATCTAAAAGGCCTTTAATCGAATAGGTCATTAGCTTGCCAAGTCTCCGAACTTTTGTGAAGATATAATTGTGCCCTTAGAACAAAATTAAGGAACACGTGAGAAGAATGGAAAATGAGGGTTAACCTGTTTTATAAGAAGGATTTTTAAAAATAAATAAACCCATAATTTGCCCACCAAAATTTTCCACAATACTGACTTCATCTTGTATCTCGAAATGCTACAAATAAAGGCTATTGCAGGTTCAAAAAGTTACCTGCAAGCATAAGATGCCTGCATTGTAAAATTTAATTGCGTTGCATATAAGCTCTTTCCGGAAACTCCAATTCAAGAATTTGGAAGGCACTCTATGATACAAATCTGGATGCTTCGATGCATTTTCCACTCCTAGTATGTTATATGAAGCAACCATAATCTTATCTGAAATAAAGACAATAAACTGTTAAGTATGCAAAGGCAATAACCACACAGATGGAAATACCACTTACTCCACATCCTATTTGCCAACATGAGTAGTCCTATGAACTAAAGAAAGGAAGCAGATTCTAAACTATTAATGACTTATAAGTTCCTTTAAATCTGGGGTGATCAAAACAAATGCCAAACTAATTGTATTATTTGGACCACCCTAATTCTTCCCATCAGGTATTCTCAAATCCCACTTTACTATTATCGATAAATTAATCACGGAAGGACAAAATTGCGGAAAATTTTCAGAGCAGTGATTAGAACTGGTTACCTATAAATTTTGAGCAATCACGAGCAGAGTACACCCATCTACGATTGCCATCCCTCTGACTCGACCTCCTCTTCTCGTGCTTTCGAGAGGGAGAACGAATCGGTTCGAACCTATTCGACGCGGCAAGTATTGGAGGCTCGCTGGATGTTCGGATTACGATTTCTGAACTGAGCGTTGATCTCCGCCTCTTCTTCCGGTGATCATTGCGAGCGCGGTGAGCCTTATTCGCCGAGGGTTTACGCTTATTCGTTGATTTGGCGCGAATGTCCATGAGAGACGGTTCGTCGCGGTTTCCTTCGACCATCGTCCGATGTAAGAGGCGGTCACTAAGGTCACGCGCCGATTTAATTGACGCCTTGGTCCCTCCCCTTTTCCTTTTACTTAAGAAATTCACACTGTTAATTGAGGTCCAAAATACGATTTCGTTTTAATTTGTTTTTAACGATTAGGAGTTTTTTTTTTCTCTTTACCTTTTTATAAAATATATTTTAATTTTTAGTCCAATTAAAAAAAACGTTTCTTGATTTTTTTTTTCAAAATTTAATTTAGATTTTGAAAACATTTTTAAAAAAATTATAACAAGACAAAAAAATACGGACGTGGAAACAAGGCGGTCGTAAGCTTAATTTTCAAAAACATAAAATCAAAAGCAAAAAGTTATTAGATCTCAAAAAAATAAAAAAATCTCAATTGTTTCAAATTTTCTTTTCTCTAAAATGACAAATGGGAGTCTAAATTAGTAGATTCGAGTACAATTCAACTAATTAAAACATAAATTATATTGGAATTTGTCAAAAAGTACAGACAAAGTTGTGCATCGATTAAGGAAAGATAATCCATGGTACATAAATAAGAATAATTATCTTAATTGGTATTAGACTTTTTAGGTGAAACAAAAACAAAGTCTTGAAGGTCATCTTAAAACGGATAATAACATACAATTGTTAATATATTTAAGGGATACTCATCCCCATCAAAGTAGCAGTTAAAATAAAAATTAGTAAAAAAAAAAAACAATTGACATATTACTATGGTTACAATGTTAATGTAAAATTGAAGTAACAAATGAAGATTTGACATGATGTATGCCAATTCTATCCAGGACGGGTGAGAGGCCATAATAATAATAATAATAATAATAATAATAATAGGACCTATAAGTATAAATCAAAATTTATATATACTTGCAAGTGAATATTTATATTATAGCTATACTCTCTCATATCAGATCATCATTTGTAAATCTAATTAAGTGTGTAATATTAAACAAGTTTGATATTTTCCATATTTTCTTTTATAAAACACGTTTCACTTCTCAGTCAAATTCTAAACATAGAAACAATAAAAATAATTAATCTTAATTTTTGCTTAGATTTTGTAAATGTTTTCTTAGAAAGGGGAAGAGAATTTATTTTGTTTATGAAATTGGTTATAATCTTGCACTGTCCAGAACTAGGTGACTTATCCCTTCTCAAATCATGTGACTTGCAAAACAAAGGTGATTGTTTGACATGACAAAGGTGATTGTTCTCATAGGTGCTCGATGCTAAATCGGTTTGGTAAGGAAGGTTGAGATTCTCTCTTCTAATTTTGGCGATGACTAATCTGACGGTGCATGCTGATTACGCTCTGTCAATTCCACCTTAAACCCGTGTTGATGGCAATAACGACGGGATGGGACCTACTTAACTCGCACTCGACGTCACCATATTGCATACCTCTAAGGTGTTCGACATGTGGTGGCTCAGTTTTCCCTTGTAACAATATTTGATTTTGTTTTTCTTTTCACCATCATTCAAGTTCTTTCACTGAAAATCATCAGTGTCAGTGCAAGAATAACTAAATTTACCTTGAATGAAAGTATATTTTGTTGTTATTATAATGGATAGTATTCATCTTTTAAGGTACCGTCACTATAAAATCAATTTGCTGTAAGAAGTTGGGCCTTATTTGACAGTTTAATTGACAACTATAGAAGAAATGTTAAGGTTTAATTTCTGGGATAAGATGAAATTTAGATCTTATCCACTAAAAATATGTCATCTTGAGTTGACATAATTTTTATGAATAGATCACTATGTTTACAAGTAAATCTGAAATAAATATTAATTGAGAGTATAATTTTGAAGTCTTTGATAAATTTCTTATTCTCATATTTTAAGCCAATGATTAGATACTCTTTGTTAAACTTAAACTGAGTATATTTTTAAGCATAAAACTCTTTCTAAATTGGAAAAATGTAAAAATTTACCTAACTCGGAACTTTCTCATTTTGGTTTGTAAATGTGTCACTTTTGTGCATTAAATGCTTTTTTAGCCAAAAAAAAAAAATCTAGCTCTTGCTCTCTCTAAAAAAACAGTGCTATTAATGTTTATCACGAATGTGCACCAATGTATTAAAATCATTACTTAAACCTAGAAAAGTGCTGATTTTCATGAGTTCAACCGTTATGAGAGTAGGGATTGGATTGAATCAATTAATCTTAGAGAGGATAATATGAATCTTATTATTTGACTTTATCGTATTAAAGAGAGCATAGCTCTATAGTAATTGACATATATCTCAAATCAAGAGGTTATGAGTTCGATCCTCCAATACTACAAATTATACTAAAAAAAAATATTTACATGAATGATGAGTTTCACTATTTTTCTAAGAATAAGGTACTTTTTAAGTCGTATTTAAGAACCGTAAATCTATTTTCTCCTCCTCTAATTAACAATCTTACACTAAGCTGGAATGAAGTTAGAAATTTTCATCATGAGATGTAAAAATGTACCTTCTAACTTTTGAGACTCTGAAAATTTAAAGGAGAGAAACTAAGTCGAACTCCCCAATTCCTTTCTTTACTCCCACCTCACATACGATAGAGCAAAGTTACGTTTCTCAAAACATTCATCTAGAAAAAAAAAAGGAATGAACTTTTCAGGAGATCCAAAAAGGTATGAAAAACGTCGACCAGTAGTGTAATTTATGGTAGGTAGCTAATTTATTGATCTGGGTGTATATTTGAATGGCTTGGATTGATTTGGGGATCAAAAACCTTCAAACAGAAGAAATTAAAACTGTGAATATCAATCATTTCTTTCTAAAAGTGTCACAGCAGCCACAATCACACATATACATTCTTCCACCAGCCATTTTTTTGAGGGAGAAAAATAAATATTGAAGCTCCACCACAGGGGATCCTCCACTGTGGGACCAGACCAGACCAACACTTAATTTTCAGCTACTGAATTATTGATCTCCTTTCCTTTGCTTAAAAAGTTCAAAAAGGAAAAGAAAAAAAAAACAACACAAAAAACAACTTATGGTGTCTTTCTCAGATTCACAAACAAGCAACCAGAGAGACGACAGAGAAATTTGTGTTTGTTAATGCATGGAATCCCAACAATAGACACCCCACCAATCAGATTTCAGGGAATGGGATGGAGTTGTAAACTTCAGCCAATCAACGTTCAGAGACACCAATTTTGTGGGTCATAAAAAGTGCAACAGGGCCTCGTGAGTCGTGACCATCATCTCCTACTCAAACTTCTCTATTTAAAAAGTTTCAATTTTTGCTGTTATACAGATAGTATACAGCTATTCAATGGAATACATAACACTTTTTTACTTAGTATTAATATTAATTAGTAAGAAATATATTCTATTTACCACTATTATATTTTTAGAGAAAAATGTATAAAATAATAAAGAAGATACTTTTTTTTATAATAGGCACATAGTTAACTTTTCAATGCAATGAATAGGAATATTCCTAATCCTGCATCTTTTTTTTTTTTTTTAATATAACGTGTGGAGTGGGTGATCGAATTCACTATCTTTTAACTGACTCATGATCAACTTTAACTGACCATATAAAAAAATATTGGTACTACAATAGAACGATTTAATAAATTCTTAATAGGTTGGAAATATATATCAATTATCGTTGAAGTATGTTCGTTTTGGCTAATACATACTTACTACTTGACTAATTAGTATCTAAATATGTATATTTTTGAAGCAGTAGATAAACTATGTAATGTTTTACAAAATATCATGCAACATGGGATAATTAAATTAAATTTTTTTAAGGACCAAATTACAACATGTATATTTAAGGTTGAATTAAAAATTTGCTAACATGAATATAATTCAACAGTAATTAGCATGACCTCTTTCGTTATAAACTACAACTTTGTGAAGATCAAATTTGTAAATTAAACTAAAACTTTGAGCTGATGGGTGAGTCATCAGCTATCTCACTCATTCCGACCGACCTCCATCACAGACCCTACACACAAATAATTGCGAAACCCCACTTGCAATTTTCCATTTCAGTTCTTTGGGCTGTCCCCCGTCTTTGAAATACAAACTCTCGACGCTCCCCTCATTCCAGAGAAGCCAAAACCAGTCTCCATGATGCTGCTGCGGAGCGAGAAGCAATCGGCGGCGGCGGGAGGGCGGGCGGCGCGTGTATGCGACAGCTGCATGTCCAAAAGGGCGCGTTGGTTTTGCGCTGCCGACGACGCCTTCCTCTGCCAGTCCTGCGACGTGTCGGTCCACTCAGCCAATCAGCTGGCCAGACGACACGACCGGATCCGCCTAGAAACGGCGCCGTTCAAGTCGCAATCCCAGCTCCCTCCATGGCCCAAAGGCTTCACTCGCAAGGCCAGAACTCCGCGACCCACCAAACAAAAAGCCTCCGTTTTTTCTCTCGTCCCGGAGATTGGAAACGACGACGACGGATTATTGCTGGATTTTAACGAAGAAGAAAACCCCCAATTTGTTCATCATCATCATCAGGTTCCCGTATTTGACCCCTTGATTGAGGAGGAGAATTTTTTGCTAACCGAGGAATTGGAGGATTTTGGAGATGGGTTTCTGCCGTCGGAGGTGGATCTTGCGGAATTTGTAGCAGATGTGGAGAATTTACTCGAAACACAGCAAGAGGAACAAGAAAGGCTACTACGCAAAGTTAAAGATGAAGAGCAAGAGGAAAATGGTGTCAAAATTAATGGATTTTTGGGTTGGAATTTTAAAGGGGAGGAAGTTGAGGAGGATCAAGAGAATAAGATGGTGCCAATGGTGGAAGATGAAGAGGAATTATTGAAGAAAATTAAGAAGAAGAAGAAGAAGACGAACATATTTTTGAGGCTAAATTATGATGCGGTTATTATGGCTTGGGATGCACAATCTTCTCCATACACCACTGGAAATCGGCCTGAATTCGATCTCGATGAATGCTGGGTATAAATTCTATCATTTTTTTTTCCTTTTAAAAGTATTTTCTTGATTATAATTTTGTTGGTAAATTCGCTATATGGTGTGATCATTGATCATGAAGTTTAACATTTTGTAAAAATGTATTAGATGGGAAGGAAAAAGTTTTGTAATTAATATTTCATGGGAAGTCTTTTCAAGTCTCAGAATTGGAAGAAAACAAAAGAACTTCTGACAATAGGGCAACCTTTTTGTTATATAGTACTACCATACACAAAAATTATAATTCTTTTTAGTTCTCTTTTAAATCGCTTTGATTATATGGTCTTCTCCATTTTTTGCTAACCCACCTTCTCAAACTTGATTAAATTTCATAAAATAGAAGTTTATAGACAAATTAAAACAATGGTTATCTGTATATATATATATATATAGTGCAATAGAAATTTTGATACCATCTATTCAACCTGTAATTGAAAGGGTAAGTTGATAGATAACAACAATAAATTTAAGAGATAAAGAGATACAGATAGTATAAAATAAATACGTATTTTTAAAATATAATAATTCACCTTAGGGTTAAATTGGTAATCAAAGTATGAATGGTTCACCTACTTGATCCCATTTGAAATGAGAGTAGTAGTTAGGTATATTATTAAATATATGTTAGGTTTAGGTTTTTTAGTTTAAAGTGGGATTCTCTCAACATGCTCAATGATGACTTTTTTTTTAGTAATCTTGAATTCATTATATTTTTATTCATTTAAATTTGTTAAACTAAGATACCATATGAATATTCACGTAGTAGCTAATTAGTAGAAGGAGGTAGACTATGTATATTACAAACCTCTGTTGAGGAGGACGTTTTTTAAAAGTTATATATTAAATTTATGCTATGGAGTGAAATTTCGATAAATTTTCAACAGCTAGGATGGAGCTGGGCCGGAGCGTCCGGAGGAAGAGGAGAATGGAAAGCCGACGGGGAAAGAGAAGCAAGAGTTTCGAGATACAGAGAAAAGCGAAGAACAAGGCTGTTTTCGAAGAAAATAAGGTACCAGGTAAGGAAACTGAACGCAGAGAAGAGACCAAGAATGAAAGGTAGATTTGTGAAGAGAACAGCGCCGCCATTGATAATGTCATCAACTTCAAACCACATTAATTTTCCTTAATTTCTCCTACCCATAATTAGTGGTCGTTTTTGCCCTTCTGCTTCGTTTTTTTTTTGGTTTCCCTGCAAAATTAAAGTCAAGGACAGAGATGGAAAAAGTTCCTCTATTTTTCTCTCTCTAATGGGCAGTGCAGTTGAGGGGAGAGGAGTGAGGAGTGACAATATTAACGTACTCCTCTTTTATGAATTATGATTCTGCAGGTATCAGCTTTTGGATGGTGTACTGTCACTGTGTCTGATTCTGTATTTATATAACATGAATTTATTGTAAAAGAAAAAGTTAATAATATAATATATTTGATAATTAATTTTTGTCTGTGTGCCAAAAAAATTTATTACGTCACGGAGGGAAGTAATGGTAGACGCGGAAACGATACAATGTCGGCTTGAGTATTGGCTATAGTTCAGGAATAATTATTAACAACGTATATTATGATTCAAAAAGACTCAAGGTTGGAACTCTACCCGAACAAGTGTTGAAGTATGAAATGAATTGGTATTTGGTAAATGTTAGTTTTAAAGATGAAAAAATAGGTTACAAGTATTTGATAAATGAATATTAAATTGTTGTAATGTTAGAAGTATATGTGATTACGTTTGCTTTGGCTTATTTTGCGTTGATATTTAATTATAATATGATTATTTAAAATTTTATATGATTTAAACTATAAATTCTGATATGTTTATTTAAGATTATTTGATAATTGTTTTTTTAATCATGTCGAAAAAATATTTTTTAAAAATTAAACAGTAAGGTATATAAAAAAATATTGAATTAAATGAGAGGGTAGAAGCAACAAATATATTATTTTATTTTTTAAAAATTGATGAGTATTAATAAACTAAAAAATTTCAAAAGTTTGAAAGTAAATAGGCCACACTCCATAATTTTCAAAAGTTGGTCTTAACCAAATCTTGTAAATCAAAATGATTATGTTTAAATTAATAAAGAATCAAATTTACCAAACACTAAAATCAGTTAAAATTGTTTCACTCATTTTAAAGCCTTCAAAATCAAACAGAATCTTAATTTGCCTATGTAATTATGTTGATACTTCAGAATCTTGTAATACAAATATTTGAAATTCATAATTATTTTTTTAACACATGTGAAGGTAGAAATTCCGTTCATTTCCTTTCGTACATTCATGATATTGCTTCCACGCACTACTGCCGTCAAGAATCCGGCCTCGAACAAACTTACTACTTTTTGGTTGGAGATATAAATTCTTGATTGAAATTAAAAATAATTAACAGAAAATTAAAGTGAGAAACAAATTAATTATTTCTCGAATTAAGATATTAAAATATTGATTCTAAAAGTTTAGGGACCAAGAGAAATGAAGTAAAGTTTTTAGCTTAAATTCCATTTTGATACCGAAAGTTAGGAGGGAAATAGGAGGGAAATAGTATCGTAGCATGCATTTATATAAATTAAAAAATTACCATCCAGCACTTAAAACAAATACTTTTTAGAGGAAAATCAAATAGTAAAGGAGATAAAACTAATTAAGAAATAGATAAAAACTTAAATAACAGAAAGAATAATGGCTTAGAGAAGAAAATAAAACTAATTAAGAATTAAATAAATAAAATTTAAAACTTAAATAACAGAAAGAATGATGGCTTAGAGAAGAAAAGAAAACTAATTAAGAATTAAATAAATAAAACTTAAAACTTAAATAACAGAAAGAATAAGGCGTAAAAAATAAGAACAATAGCGTCAGAAAATGAAGGAAAAAAAAGCGCTAGAAGGAGGGCTTGAACCTCCGACCTTGTGGTTAAGGGCCACACGCTCTAACCAACTGAGCTATTCCAGCTTACAAGTCCATGTGGAGATAAAATTTTATAAATCTAAAATATTATAAAAACTGAAAAATGTTAATAGCACTAGAGGGAGCGCTTCAACCTCAAGCCTTGTTGGTTAACAGCCACACGCTCTAACCAACTGGAACTATTCCAGCATTGACGGTACCTGATTCAATGTAAATATAAATTCTAAATATTAGCATAAAAGTGAAAATAATATTATTTTGTGAGTTCCTATGAAAGTAGATATTCGAAACTTATTCAATTTAGAATAATATGCTAGTTTTTTTTGAGTTATGATCGTAAGATCTAAGTTTTTATTTTATATTGAAGAAATTTTAATTACATTTATTTATTCTAATGATTTTTTTTAGTACATTCTAATGATTTGTTTGATATGGTTAATTGTTTTATCATCAAATTAAATCAATATATATATATATATATATATATATATATATATATATATATATATATATATATATATATATATATATGTTGGCAATATCAGTAATTTATTATCAGTAAACACTTGATTTCATATGTTTATTGTTTCTTCCTTTCAAATACAACAGTATCTAAATTGACTAACACTTCACAAACCCTAAAAAAACCTGACATATCTGATTTTTCAAAGAGTTCCCCTAAATTAGAAAAAAAAAGAAAAAAAGAAAGAACTCATTGCTTTTGTACAATATCAAAAGCCAAGTTTTGAGTGCAAAATCACCCATCTCTTTTTACACGTGGCGTAGTTCTAGTCACGTCAGCATCCGACTGTACCCAAGCCCCAACGTAAGTTCCAACTCCACGACATCACCCTGGCCCACCGAAGAAGCGTCCACAGTCTCCACCGACAAGCACTCGGCAGCGTCGTCGCTGCCGCAGTCCTTATCCGACCGCTGACTCAGCTCCGACTCACGCCCCCCCCAATTTTCAACCTCCAACTTCAAACCTCGGGGCTCCGCTACCATCCGGGTTGGGTCGTCGAATCCGAACTCGATCACCGACGGCTCCTCCTTCGGCTTCGTCTTGGTGGCCGCCGCCGCCGCGCGCTTGAAACGCCGCCGCGTCTTGATTTTCCGGAGGGCGGAAGCAGCAGAGCCCTGGTTTTTTGACACGTGGCGGATGTCCCAGCCCTTCAACGGTGGTCCCATGTGCGACGCCGCCGTTTCGGAAGAAACCGGGAGAATCGGCGCGCCTTTCAGAACAGCCTCCACGGCATCCTGGCAGAGCTGCCAGCTCCCGGACCACAGCAATCCGGCCGACCCGAAAATCGGGTTCACAATCCGGCCACACGCCTCGAACAGCAAAGATTTAAAAATAGCTGGAAAAGAAAAAAAAAATCAGCACAAGAACAGAGCAATGAAAAATAAAAACAGAGGAGATGAGATGAACCTGGTCGGAGATGGTCGGGGCCGGCATTGATGAGGTTGACGAGGCCGGCGCGGCCGTAGAATTTTGCGAGGAAGAAGGTGGCGTTGGCTTGGGATTGTGGGGTTTTGATCCAGTGAAGGCAGGGTCTAATGGAGCAGCTCTGAGAGCAGCCTTTGCGGAGAACTCGGCATCCATTACAGCTCATGCGCATGGTTGAGGGAGGAATGGAATCTATTTGGGAGGCGAGAAAATGAGAGAAAAGTGATGGAGGTGGGTGGGAACAAGTTGGGGAAGGCAACGATGGTGGGATTTGGTTTTGTAATGATGGCCGCAAGTGGTTTTCCAAGAAAACGGGTAGTTTTCTAGTTTTGAGCTTCTCTGGTTTTGCTAACCATTGGGAAACCAAACTTGTGTTGACCACTCTACTCAATCCTATTCCATTCTTTTTTACTTTTCATTATTTACCCAATTCTTGCAAATGAAAAATTCACTGCACATTCAAAATAAAATTAATATTTTATGGATGTGAAAGAATATTGGTAGAATGTGAGAAAGGAGTATGAGAAGTTAAGGAGAGAGAGGAAATTAAATTAGTATTTGGGAGAATTAAGAAAAAGAGGATTTTTTAGATTTTAATGGAAAATAAGGTAGTGGAAGATTGTGGGGCCGAGAGGAGGCGGAGGAAACCGGAGGGCGCCCACAGGAGAGGGATAGGGATAGGGATGGAAATTCACGTGATTCCAGAAACCCACGCGCTGGCCTTTCTAGGTTCCAATCAACTCGGACTTTTTATTGCGGATTCATTTTCAAACTCAGGCTCGTAAATACATTACATATTTATATATTTATATAATATAATATATGAAACTGGGTACTCCTAGCTAGGCGGCTGCCTATTTATATCTCACCTCATTTTTGTTATTCGTTTGTTTTATTAAGTTGAATTATGTTACTTGAGTGTTAATATTTATAATTTGTACAATAATTTAAACACTAAATAAAACTTTTAAACGAGCATTATCTGAGATGGAATATAGAGCTTGAAACTGAGTAGCATGTGTGGATTTAGATAGTTTTATTTTTTCATTCATATTTTTATGGAACTATTTAACTCTTATATAATATTGTATTTCGTTTTGAAATTTCTATTTTTAATTCATGTATTATGTCGTCCCAGTTTGTTTGTTTCTCTTTTTCTTTTGTTCAAACAATGCTGCACATTATAGAATTTAAACTCAATCAAACTATTCACAATAAATTGAAACCAAATTTCACACTATATATAGCAAAATGTTTTAATTAGAAAATGTTTTTAGTTGACTAACCTAAAACAAAATACATTCCGTAAATTATTTTTAAATGATTAAATTGAAAATAAAATGTCCTAAATTTATGTTGTTTTAAGATGACTAAATTCAAGATGGATACTATATACTTAGGTTTGTTACTCTGGTTAATTTGAAAATCAAATCGTTTATGTAATAGGTATAATTTAAAATTAAATATTATTTAATTTTATAGCTTCAGAATAAAATTACCGTTTGTTTTTTTTTTCCAATTTGAAAACTATTTTGAAAATTAATTATTTTTTTGTATTTATAGTTGATATATATACATTGAATAAGTCTGAAATAAACTAATGTTTTTATTTTGGATAATTCTAAAATAAACTGATACTTTTATTTTAAAATTATTTATTAAAAATTAAAAATGCATTTTGAACTATTGTTTTTTAAATATAGATAAATGAAGATAATAAGACTTATTTAAAGAATAATATAATATTATTTTTTTAGTACAACAGTTTGGAGATATGAGGAATCGAACCTCCAACCTACATATCAATTATTGCTCAACTATGTCGTTGGTAAATATATAATATTATTATTTGTCGTAGAAAGATGGTAATCCTTGAGATTAAATATAGTAAATACTTAAGGGTGCAAAAAACTAATAGGCATTTACAAAATTAACAACTAAATTTCAAATTTGCAAGATAGCAAAATTTTGAGGTCCAGTCCATGTATAATATATAAAAAGTGAAGTTTAACCTCAAATAACACTCAGCACAACACAATTATAATTGATAAATTTAGTATAAGGTAAATCAATTATAATCGATATACTAAGTACTACATCAAAGTAAATAAGTTATACCAATATATTGATATATCTGAAATTTTGAAGGTAAAATCAAAATAACTAAAAAACTGAAATTTGGATTTCAAATATTGTGTGCAAAACCCAAATATTTGCAAATATGACAAATATTAACTTTTCTTATTTAATTATTGATATGTATGTAGCTGTGCAAATGCTGATACATCACATAATAACTTTATGGTTATGTTTTACTTCAATACGAAAGTTTTATTTTGACATTATAGATTGACACCTTTAAGATATTCTGTTGTAACTAATATACTTTGATGTAATTCATACTAACTATATAAACTGTAACTAATATACCTTAGGATGAAGTACATCAATATAAGGTATAGTACAGTGTATCAACTCTATTATATCAGTTGCAATCCATCAAAATACATCAGTTAATTAATCTATTCTATATAAAGTATAAGTTTACAAAATTTGAACAAGGATGTATGGTAAAAAGAAATTAGGGTTTGGATATTCATGAACTGGTATTAATAATGGACATTAAAATAAGAATACTTTAATTACAATTTAGAAAAAAGGAAAAAGAAAACGAGTTTCAAAATGTTTGGTTTGAGAATTGAGATAAATTGAATGCGGACTTCGAGATGTCGTTTTCCAAATCTGAACTATCTGAGTCAACTCAACCACTCGCGAGTCGACTCAATGACTCGTTCCCTATCGTCTAAACGGAACCTACCAAATAAACCAAAACCATGTGCATGGCTTTGGAATTCCCACAACTTCCCATCCATTAAGCCCATTTATTATATCCTAGTAATTCCCTATGATTTCAGTTACCATAACAATATTTAATTAAAAAATAGTAAAAAATAATTCAAGATCCTCCCATTTAAACATATTAAAAATTAAAAATAAAATTATATAGAGGGTATATTAATATCAAAAGTTGTCTAAACTCAAAGTAATTAGACAATGGAAAATGTTCCAAATCTGGGGGCTCATATTTTATTCTCAATTCCCATCTTTTAAACTATACATTAGAGAGGGAATGATTCTCGTTCTGAGAAAGCTCCACTTTACTTTTATAATATCTGATTTTGAAGAAAAGATAGGCATTTAATGGAAGGAAAAAATGCCACCAAGGCTCCACGACCTGTTACCCAATAAAATACAAAATCCATACATGCGTGGGCATATTATATAGTTTTAGATAAGATATATAATTGTACGGTCTCACTATTTGCCCACTTCCTCCCCTACCATTCTCATTAATCCTATTGCGAATTATGAAAATGAATCACCAAAATATTAATAATTTCACTAGCTTCCAAATGTCAAACCAGGGAAAGAAAAACAATGAAAAAGGCTTAATCTGCCTTTCTCTTCCTTTATTTTCTCAGATTAGATCATCCAAAACATAACATTAGTCACATTAATTACAGAGACATCTCTTTTTTGAGATTTGATGAACAATGACTACAACAAAAAACACAAGGACTCAGCAACAACAACCCATCATGCATTTGATTGACCCTCCTCCTATATACAACTTTTACACACTAAAGAAAAGAAAAAACATCAGTTTCAATTGCCCTGTCTCAATCTCCTCCACTTCAAAAACTTATCCTGCCCTCCCTCCTCCTTCACATTCTTCTTCTCTGGTTATCTAGTGTCTCTAAGCCACAGCTGAAATGCTGCAATTTCTAGCATCTCGACCAAGACAGTCGAATCCTTCGATTCGGACTGCTGCGGGTCGGTGCCCGAATTTCATTCGGGCGCATCCTCCTTTACGGGTCGATGGAGATGGCGGCCCTCCTTCACAAAGTTGGTAGGTATTGTTGCCATTGCCAAATTGCTCATCTTGGACTACAGGGTTGGAAGCCCTGCTTGGTGGAGACCCCCAAAAGAATGGGGGAGATGTTGCTAATTGGTGGCTAAAATTTTCACCATAACTTTCCTATAATGTTAAGATGAACCATAGTTAAGAGATTGTGGATAAATAAGTAATCAATCAAGATAAACGACCGAGAATTTGCAGGGTGAGGGATTATTAAGAACCTTAGTGAGGATCATGTCCAAAAGCTCCGCTCCTGCTTTTGAATTTCCAGTCTTTGGGTGGCTGTAAGGAAGCAGATTCATATGTATCAGAAGTTTATTCGAAGAGATTCAAGTTCAAATCTACATAATCAAAAGCAGAAGGTTTCTAATTCTGGCAAAAAGAAGATTAAACGGGGATTAACGAACTTGAGGGGCCATCTATGGGCTCTGATGGGGTCATTATCAGGAGTTTGCAGAACCAAACGACGTGGCTTCGGGCAGACCACAGATTCCGTCCTCATCTCTTGGCAGGCAGCCATGGCGTTCTGCTCGTAAACCCACCTGTTCATTCTCTCTGATACTACTCCTTACAAGTTAAAAATCTGCACGAAATACGCAGACAAACAAACAAACAAACAAACACCTTTCAGGCAACTTAGTTTTTTTCAGCCAAATAGAAGGAAATATCGGGAGAAGAAAAGCCTATTTCAGACTCCCTTAACGTGCAAAACAAGAGTCCCCTCCCTCTCCCCCCTCTCTCTGTCTCTCTAAACGAATTTGAGAAGGACGTGGATATGCACGATACAAAACTTAAAGAGGGTTCATCAACAACAACAACCAGATAAAGTTTGAGAGCTCAAAATTTGGAGGAAACTTAAAATCAATAGAAAATTAAACCCTATTCTCCATCGATTCTCCCCTCAAGTGAACTCAATTGTTCGATTAACATTCCTTCCACGTCCCGAGGCTATAACAATTAAGTTTTATCCTTCATCGTCAGGAAATCGAAAAGAAGCACAAAAATCAAAACGGAGCACAAATTCTTGCAGAATTACGACGCAGATTTGAGCACAAAAACCGCAACCCGAAACATCTCCGCAGGAAAATGTTCTAAAACAGTATTCTAATCCATTAACCCACGGAGAAAGAGAGAGAGCAGACCTGAACTGGCGCGCTCCTCGGCGGGAGCGAGGGCCTGAAGGAGGAAAATGGATATAGAGAGAGAAACAAGTGGTTTAGAGAGAGAAGGAGAGAAATGGAGAAAGAGGAGTTGCAGAGCTCTTGAGTTCACTATACATAGGACGGGGATGAAGATGATGGGTAGGTTGGGAATTTGGGAGGAGCTATTATAAGGTGTGCCAACGACCACCGGATCCCGTACTTTCAACTCTTGATGAGCCGTACGATTTCCCAGATTTCATCTCCAGCCGTCGATTCCCTGTCCCCGGGGCCCACTGCCGGAGATTTTTCGGCCACATGATTCCGGATGCCACGCGTTTCTTAATTATAATTTGTAGATCTGCAGAAAAAAAAAAAGAAAAAAAACACATGTTTTTTTTTTCCTTTTTTTTTTCCGAGAAATTCTAACGCTAAGTCGAATAAACTGATGCAGTGATTTCTTTTTTTTTTGATAATAACTGATGGAGTGACGTTGCCACATAATTTAATTGAAGATAGAATCTCCTTTTTAAATTTTATATTCTCGGTTCTCATTTTATTATAAATTTTAATTTTTTTATTATGCTATTACGTTAATAATATAATCGTTGAAAATATTGTATTTTATTAAAGTAATTAATATGTATTAAATGGTAGAAATGTATAATTGACGAGTTAAATTGATCAATTTGGTAAAGAGAAACCGAAATTAACTAAAGAAGAAAAAATAAAAGAATAACATAAGATATTTCCCCTTAGTAAAATATTAAAATTAAATTCAATGCTTAGAAACATGTATCATTGTGTCTCCCTTTTTCCTTTTTTCCTGTCTGTGTTTTTTTTTAACTATTTTATGGCTGCTTCAATTTCCTTTGTTTTAGGGGAAAAAGCCCCACAAGAAGAATTATAGATGAGAAATCTAAGGTTAAAAAAATCATTAATTCACCATGAAAGGTAATAACAAATAACTATGTAAAAGAATATCAAATATAGGATGAAGTGAAAAACCATACATATTTATTCATGCATTGTATGGTTTATTCGATAAACATGTAAATTTGATTTGAATACCATATTTTTAAAAATAGGTGAGAAAATCAAGATGCTACAGGATTTATATAATTAGGATTGATAGGTGAATTTGAATATTCTTTAATCTCTTCATTTGTAAGTCAAAGTTATTATATTAAGAGCTTCCAAGTGTCTATTTTTATTTAAAAATTAAATCCAAACCGTGGACATGGAAACAAAGGTGACCATTACTGTCTGGTGTTTGTTGCCTTATTTTTTCAATATTCCCCCAATAATCCGCCCCTTTTTAATTTGTCGCCATCTTCTTGGGATTGACTGTATTATTAAAAATAATATTATGCTTTAGGGGAAATTTGCAAATTGAGAGATACATGGGCTTTTGTGTTTTGTATTGGATGATGGTAATGGGCTTTCGAGATTGAAAGTCCAGTAACGTCTCCTGGCCCGCGAGGCCCATTACTTAAGAGTTAAAGAATTTATATAATAACAAAAAAAGAAAAAGAAAAAGGAAATTCTTTGAATGAATGTTGAAATATGATTAAAGCTTTTCACCAATATAATTAGTCTATTATTAACTCACTTCATTCATTATAAATTTTTTTAGGTTCTTAGTAGTTAAAAGTTTAGTTTATTTACCTGTTTTTTAAAATTATCTTTTAAGAACACTCTTGAGAAACTTGCTATTTTTTTAATTAAAAAAAATCATGTTTTCTAAAACTAGTTGAGAGAGAGTTGCGTGTGTGTGTTTCTTTTCTCAAAGTTATAATTTACAAAATACTATAATTGAATTATTTAAAAAAATTAATTTTATTGTGCAGACAACTTCATCTATAAATTTATAATTTCCGAAAGAAGACAATTTCGTTTAAACAAAAGAACAAAAAAAGTAATATTCACGAAATACATCAAAAGAACAATAAGAAAAACCACTTTTAAAAAGTAGTTTTCCAAATATATTTTCATTCAACTTTTGTTCATAAAGAAAGCATAAATTTACCTATGCTGCAAGCTTCTACCACTTTTTTTTTTTTACTTTATATATTTTATTTATTAATATTCAAAGAAATAATTTAAAAAAAATATATATTCAAATAAGTTATTAATTAACGAGTTCATTTTTGAGAAATAAAAAAGTACACGTATTGAGAGTTAGACATTTGTGTATATTGAGAAGACCACTAAAAGTTGAATCTCTCATTCCGATGAATCATGTAGCCGAGAGATACCATGAATCATAATAAAAGAACTTAACACACCCATTAAGCTGATGTAAAAGAATCGAATGAATAAATTATAAAACAGTCTGAGAGTCAAATGAGAGGAAGTAGTTTCGATACCAGATATGATATGATAACCCAAACAAATTAAATAAATAAATAAATAAAAACATAACATAGATTGAGTAGATATCAATCCCTTATTGAACTTGGCCACATTTTTTTATTCCCTTCCCTTTTCTAAAACCCTAAAGTAGAAAGAACAAATTATTAATCTCTATTCTAGCCATACATACCCCTTCTACTTTTATTCCAAAACTACATCCACTAAATTGATCTTCCCATTCTTCTCTTCTTTTGATTAGAAATAAACCCTAATTCAAAAGCTAAAGTTAAAAAGCAAAAAATAAACTAAAGCTATCCTTGTGATGTTTTCAATTTGTCCCCATCTTCTTTCTGAATCACTTGTTTTTGCTGCCTTTTTTTTTCTTGCTTTTTTTACCTCTTTCCATCTCCCCATGCTTCTCATATGATCATCCTGATCCAACCCACCAATCTCCCATCTCTCCTAAATACAAAATTTTTCCCCATGTGCTTTAATTTTCTTTTCCCGTTTGCAGGGCCTAAGTTTTTCCACTTTAATGGAGTATTTACAAAAAGGGTTTGTTCAGGGATATTCACTTTCCTCCATGGCTGACTCATCAAGCAACAAAATATCAACTTTTTTTGGTGGGGTCTTTTGATTTGGATCAGTGAGCTGGGAAGAAAAGAGGTGAGGAATCTCTATGAAGTTTCCCATCTAAAATTCTGATTTTGCTCATCTTCGCCTCGCACCAATGGAGTTGTTGTTCGCTTAAATCCGCCATTCTCAAAACCCTAGAAACCACTTTTAGGTCTATCAGAGCCATTAGAATCTCCATTTCTTCCTCCACTGTCAGCCTTCTTTTCCTCAGGCACTTTCCAGCACGACGAAGCTCTTTAAGCTTTATCCTCTTCTGCAAATTTTTTTAATATAACATCAACGTGAATAATCTAATCTTAGTCATCATGTGTTGAGCAAAAAAGGGTAGTTTTTTTTTTTTTAAATTAAAAGTTTCTAGCAAAGATCTTGAGTTTAAACTTTTAACTTTTGTACTTAATACTATCTGTGCGAGAAGAATATTTATAACAGCCAACCACTGTTAAACGATTTTTAGATACAAAACTTGAAAGTTTAGAGACTCTTTAAGCATGATAATTGATCAACATATTTAGGGACTTGTTTGAAAATTTTTAAAAGTATACGGACTATATAGAGTCCGATCTATCATGAAGGTGAACAAATTTTTAAAAATTTAGGTACCTTTTGGTTAACTTTCTTCATGAGTTGGAGGAGAGTTGGATCTACACAACCTTTCTTTTTTCTCTTGAAGAATGAAGCTACGATATGACATGGGTTCTCTTTATCTGCCTTGAGGAAATTCATGTAGGTTCGTATTCCATCTTCCATTATCATTAGAAAAGATGGTGAGGATATTCTTGAACCATACCCACCTCCTTCCTCCTTTTGTTCATCTTCTGAATCTTCAAAAGCATAATATACAGATTACAGATCCACACCCATGGCTAAAGATGAGAGTCAATTATTAAGTTGATAACATGATAATACATTACTTTAATAATGAAAAACAAAAAGGGAAGAAGCTAAACATGCTTGCTTAGCCTAGTAGTCTTAAGTTTTTCTTTTTCTTTATTAAATGAAAAGAAAAAAAAAACTTGGCTTTCATACTCAAAAAAGATGAATTCCTACTCACTTTTTCCATAGGATCTATTTATATATATTTAATAAAAATTATTCATAGTGCATACCTACTTACTTTTTTGAATATGGTATAAGCAAATCAAACTCAACGTGTTTTTGGATAAAAGCACTTTAGCTAATTACTTTTTTAATATAAGTATTATTGGCTCCCACACGGAATACAATTATGTATTTTAAAAAGAAAAATACTAATTCTTTGTTGACTGAGTAACATAAATTTTCTATTGTTCACCATAATTTTTTTAGAGAGATTTTTCTTACTTTTTGAGAAAGGAAAAAATCTCTCCCTTTTCTCTATTTCTCTCACATCTGTGTCGTAAAAGTTTTTGTTGTTGAAATTACTTTTTATCTAGAGGTAAATAAATATCATGACAAACCTACTTATTTTATCCCGAAAACCATACCAAATTAACTTACAAGACAACAACATTAGTCTTGGGCAAATTTAATCACAAAGACAATTACTCATTCTAAATACTCTCTTCAATCGAAGAGAAAATATCCAATACTATATATATTAAGTTGTCAATTTTTCAACAATGATGTGAATCAAAATATATTATTTCATGATGTCTGATCTGACTCACTACTCCATTTTATATATAAAAAAAAAGAGAGTGTTATTGAAGAAAAGAATATGGTACCTATATATTCAGGAACTTGGAGCAAATTAGGAGCCAAGAGTCTCATACGGGCATAAATCTCAGGGCGTCGCCCATGCTCATAAGGCTCATTCTCAACATAACGCTGAAGAAGAACTTGAAACTGCTGGAACTGCTGAGCCACTTTTCCTGGACATCCACTGTCCAATCCTCTAGTCTTAATCGAAGAACCCATTTTCTTGTTCACAAAATTGTTGTAGTTCCAATTTAGAGCCTCCCAAGTGAGGCAAATTTGTGCTACATACGCTGCCTCCAGTTCATGGTATGGGTTTTGCCTCCCATGATGATCTGAACCACCCTTCTTGTTTATGCTCCCCAATTTGTGAACTATCCTCTCTGATATTGATCTTGGGCACATTTGGATCGACCTTAGAGATTCTGTGTCAAATTTTTATGGTAAATATTAGTGCTAAGGATCTCACGTTAAAAATAAAATGGACCTTACAATCGTTTATAATATTAATTGATTTTGACATGGAATGCCTGAATATTAATATGATATCAAAATCCAACAAGATCAAACGAACATCAAATCCAAAAATGAGATACGGCCAACATCGATGAGCCAAATGAGCCAGGATCTAAAAAAATGGACCTTATAATGATTTTTATAATAGACATGAACTACTCCTCTCATTGAAAATTGGATTGTGTTAGTTAATTCACATCTGTATTGAAAATTGGATTGTGTTAGTTAATTGACATCTGTGCGAAAAAGTTGAGAGTTTTTATAAAAAGAAAGTAATTTGCACTAGTGGGTTTTGAGTACCTATTAAAGTAGGCCCATGTTGTGTGTATCATGCATCGACTTTGATTCACTGTTGTGATTTATGAATTTGTGTGTACTAAAAAGTTTGTATTGGAAATGAGTACTTGGGGAAAAGATTATTCAAAAGCATGTCTGTGTTAGAATAATAGTTAAATTATCCCTCAACTTTGAGAAAGCTTCTTGAATTTCAAAAGAAAAAGAAAAAAAAATATATTATACTTTGGATTAAAGATCCCACGTTAAAAGAGCTAACAAAGTTTATAATACAAATGAACTATTTTTTCATAATAAGTATTCAGTTCAAAAGTGAGTTGATACTTTCAACTTTAAAAATTTCTATTAAACCTTTTTAAATCTTTCAATTTTGTATTCACTCCACTATAAGGATTATACGATGGATTAAACTAAATAAGGGAGTGGGTAAAAAAAGGTAGATTAATAATGAGAAAGGTACCTGTTTCATGAAGCTTTTGGGCAGTGATTCTATCAAGAAACATCATTTCTTCATCATACTTCTGGAAAACAGTGTAGGATTCCCACTTGGGGCAGCTCCTTCTTGAAGAAGAAGAAAATGGGTCTTCAGTTCCAGAATCTCTAATGGAGCTTCTCCACTCTGAAGAACTCTTGGAAGTTGAGCCAACAGTGCAAGAATCACCAAAAATCTCTTCTTCTTTTTCAACCATCTTAGTTGCTGCAAAAACCAAATACTTGTTATTACTATTCCCATTCTCATTCTCACAAATATTATTCTTCTTCTTCTCTTCTTCTTCCACCATCAATCTCTTGCTCTTCTTCAGCTCCAATGATATTCTAGAATTGAGCTTCAGCTGCTTGATAATGTGCTGATCATCATCAGTGATTATTACTTGTTGATGTTGATCTTCATCATCATCGGATTTTGAAGTTCTTGGGGACTCGTAAACTGAGCTGTTATTGGTTGTGATTTGGCCATCTGGCTCTGAGGGCCCCATGGCCCAAGGCTCCTCCAAATCTGTGAATAATAATGATTCTTCATCTGGAAGCTGACTCTGCCACCGACTCATCCGAGTTTCAGCTTCTTCATTAAGAAACGACACCGTTTCCCCCTCATCATATCCTTCTTCTTCCTCCTCTTCTTCTTCTTCCTCGGATGACATGTTGTATTCATATTCATATTCGTTTCTGCAGTACTCAAAACAAAAATGGAAAAGAAAAGGTATGAATAATGGAAATAAATACCAAAAAAAAAGGTGGGAAGATAATTAATATTTACCTTGGGAATAAAGGGGTGCCAAGGAAGTTGAAGAATTTGAAAAGCAAAATGGAAGAGAAGGAGATGAAGAAGAAGACAAGGAAGAAGGAGGAGGAGAGATTGTAGAAAAGCCTAAGAAGAGCTTCTTGATCTTGTTTTGAGCAATAATAATAATGGTGTTGTTGCATTTTGTTGCTCATTATTGGCCTAATAAAATCATCTCCTAATCCTAAGTGCTCCTTCAAAAGGAAAACCCAAACCACCACCATCTCTCACACAAACAGACAGATTTAATTAAAGAGAAAAAAGAGAGACAGAGAAGAATTGAGAGAGAGAAAGGAAAAATGTGTTCTTTGGTTGCTTTTTATATATTGTGATGGTGTTAGGGGATGGCCCATGATCTCTTTTTCTGGTCCATTTCCTTGGTTGGAAATGTCATATCTGACCCTGGAAGGATGGGGTTGTAAGATGGGATGGGGAGGGGTAGAATTGTGAAGATTTTGTAAAGGTATATACTTTTGACAAAGAGGATGATAAATGTTGAAGGGGCTCAGAAAAAGATGCATCCCCATTTTGCCACTTTAGCCTGAACTTAAGCACTTGGACACTGAGAGATCATACTGCCATTTAATTTCCCTTCCTCTACAAACTAATGGGAATCACTTGTAATGGAATATATTGAATTTAAATCTCTCTCTCTCTCTCATCTCTCTATGTATATATATAATATATTCATTTAAACTGAGAGAGAGAGCAAAACCAAAGCACACGCATTAAGAGGACATGAAAGAAGGTCACTTTTTGAAAGAAATATGAAACTCTGAAGTGAGATTTATGAGAAAAAGAGAGAGAGATAGTTCTTTGCCTCTTGACGTAACAAAGGATTTATAGGGTAATCTACTTTTTGGGTTTGTAAAAAGAATATATAAGAGGGAGATTTTTCTTTTAGTTGATTAATAAAATCCTTTGTTTGAGGCAGCTGCTTGTCCTTAGCTTTGCCACTAAGGTTTCTCCTCACTATGTTTGTCTGCTCTATATTACTTTTGTATTTATATATATGTGTTAAGATATATAGAATCTATTGCTAAGTTTCACTTTCAAAACTCTGAGAGGATATATCAGAATTAATGATTATGATCATATGCTGATCATTAAAGTGAAATTTCAAATGCCCATAATCATTATTGAGCCATTTGACACGAACCCTAGGGGCCAAGCCTGAGGGGGCTGACCCCGCAGGCCGAGCTCATAAGACGAGTTCCTATGGACCCAAATCCTTGAACAGATTCTCCTCTCTCTCTTTATTCTTTTGAGAGTCACACCATGCTCTTTTAACATTAATTCCTAAGATTTAAAAGAATTTGTTGGAGAAGATTATATCAAGAAAAGTTTGGTTTCTCCCTCGTAGAGAAAGTCTCCTAGGTACTATTATGTTGAACAAAATTGGCCTTTAATGTTAGTTCTTAACTAATATCAATGATGTCGGTTTCGCAACCGGATGTCATTGTAGTCAACGATATTAGTTATTGAACAATGTCGGTTCAAATCAACTGTCATTGTAAGCCTACAATATCGATTATATATTCAATGTCAATTTGAAATCGACATTAATCTACATGTCACGTCGTAGACTATAATGTCAGTTACTTTATGATGATGTCAGTTCTTAAAATTGATATTGTTTGTCCAAACAACGTCAGTTGTTAACTGACATTGAAATAACCGACATTATTCCTTCGTAATTGACATTGTTTACATTGAATATTAATGTAGATTTATAATGACGTTTAGCTATTGACATTGTTTTTACAAAAACCTACACAAGAATATTAATGAAATATTGTATATACCCTATCAAAATATATACCCATAAACATGTATCAAATTATTAAAAAAAAAAGTGTAATAACCAGTACTTTCAGCAATTCACTGCACAAAATAGTCATTCAATATCAATACTTTTCTAAGCTCTAACATACAGTCTAACCAACACAACACCATTACAACCTAATACCAACGAGTTTCACACATATAACACCTCCAACATAATTTCAATCATCACAAATTTTGTCCCTTGAAGGATGGTACAGTGGCAAAGGGCATTGGGCCTTGTGGTATCACCTACCATGAGGTATTGAGTCCAAGTTTTGTGTTGGTCAACCACACAACATCGATTCATTCATCATAGGATCTTTTTTGCCCCAACATCGTATTCTAATATTTCACGAGAGATTATTAATTGGTATCAGCTTCTTTTTACTCATGTCGTTGATCCTTTACACATGTGTTTGTTGCTTACCTTCACAGCTCCCTTTCCGCCCATTTCCTTCTATCTAATATTTGTGATCCCGTCGTTGAAAGCTCACATGTTATTTGGATTTATCAAATGTGAAGCACTCTTTGAGATTTTATGATACATAGTTACATTAGGTGCGCTACAAAATTTGATTCTCACTATGCTTATTGCTTAATACGCAGACTCGATTCTAATTAAGTATCAGATTGTATTTGACTAGCACTATACTAAGGTATATCCTCTATGTTGAAAATTTTAGTATATTCTACTAAAGCCAAAAGGCAGGCACCAACAAAAATCCTAATTACCATATAAGAATATTGAGTTAACAAAAGTTGTTTTAAACGGTATAAGTTGATGATTAATGCATGAGGTAAAAAATTTCTGTTATTGGTGGTAAATTCTATTCATAGGATTTTATTATTATTATTATTTTGAGTACATAGGATTTTAATTGCTCGTTAAGGTACTCTAATTTTATCCACATTACGTATTCATTTTCAACATTTCCGGTGGAGATTAGATTGAAACTTAATTAAAAGCAAACCAAATAATTAAGCCCTCGTTTTAGTTACTTATCTGTACGTAGTTCTTCTTGTTTTATTTATTTTCTATTTTGAAAATCTTACCTAATTAAATTTTAAAAATAAGAAAATTATTTTTGAAAACTACTTCTTATTTATAATATTAAGACTATAAATAAAGGTATTCTTAGAAGCTACAATAGATTACATGATACAAAGAAACTAAAAGTAAAATAGTTAACGTTGTTAATTGGTCTTGAGATTTAGATTTCAAATTTTACTTTTTCCTATACTAAAAAAAAAAAAAAAAACTTATAAACAAAAAATATGGTGAATAAAAAGGGACAGGAAGACATCGCAACTATTATTATACACTCAAATTATTATATAGAATTATTGTGAAATTGAAAAAATAAAACAAGGAAAGATGAGAGTAAGAACAATGAGAAATTATAAAACTGAATAAAACGTGAAAAGTGGATATTATTTTCTTGACTTTCTGTTTTCTTCCCAATCTGTTTTTTAATGAACCATCGAAAGCAACGTGAGATTATTTGGGACAGAAGAATATTATGGACAAGTAAAATTCTTGTTTTGTTATATATATTCGAAAATTTTTACTGGGAATATATTCTCATAGGCAAGGCTTTTGCCCTTCTAGTTTCATAGATTTGTCTATAAATTTTGTGTCAGAATCTTATCTCAGTAAATTATATTTTTTAGGTAATTAATTGCTTTATTTTGTTTGAATTAATTAGTTAAAATATTTAAATAAAATTTATAATTAATAAAATAACAATTAAATTTTACAAATGATGTACTAAATTAATTATTCTATTCTAGGGTAATAAATTAATTTATTAAACTATATACTTAATTTTTTAAAATCCCATATATATATATATATATATATATATATATCCAATCAAACACATTTATCTTTTTTTTTCCAAGTATGTTATTCCCAGACATCTTAATCACAAGTTACTAGACAGTTTTTAGACACTAAGCAATGAGCCTCTATAATATATTATAATAGTATTTATAACAACAACAATTTCTAAAAATTAATTTTTCTCTCTATAAAACACCATATAATTATTGTTAAGATTTGATAGGATTTTTTTTACAGGTAAACTAATAACCATCATGAGTTGATCCACATGAGGCCACTTACCTAATACTTAATATCTAAGTATGGTTAAATAGTTGTCCCATGAGATTAGTCGACGACCTAAATGAAGGTACATTAATTATTAATTATTATTAACTTTCTTTTAGTGAAAACGAACAATAGTTAGTGGCAATCGACACATATCTCCAATTAAGAAGTTGTAGGTTCAATCCTTCATTATATTTAAAAAAAAATTCTTTTTTTTAGTAAAAAACATATAGGGTGTACGAGAATAATTTAAAGGCTAATGATTGCATGCATAATTAACATTGAATGAAAAATTTATTTATCATACTCAAATACTAACGAGAGAGAGAGAGCACGTGGATGAGTTTCTAGAAAGCGTAAGAGAGTTTGATTACGTAATACATTGAAAGTTGTAGTTAGGATTGAAATTTCACACAAAAACCACAAAGATTTGATGAGAACAAAAACACCATTAATTTATCTCTATATAATATTCTTATATTTACTTTATAGTTTATACACAGTCGTTTAGTTTGGTGACCCTTTTAACCACTCTTCTCAATATAACCCTTATATATTTTACTATTTAACTTCATCAAATCACTTTTATAGAATCTTCCAAACCATATGCTAAAACTAATATTCTAATTTCATATTAAATACAATCCTTGCACATGCTTTAATATGCACTCATATTAATTATTGCATGGAGCTTTTTTTCCTCATTTTTCTTTGATCGAGTTCATATTGCATGGACTTAATAAACAAAGGTATGACCAACTATAATTATAAAGTGCACCACATCAAATTTTAACCCAATTGATTATTATAGATGTATGCTCCTCTAAAAAATCTTTTAAATTTTAAGAAAAAGAACTTGTGATACTCAAAGTTCACAAACAAAACAAAGTGAAAGGTGTTGAGGGCTAAGATTTAAGATCATATAATAGTTAAGAAAAAATCGAATAAATTGATAAATACGACTCATATATACCATATATTTTTTTTTTCATTTTAGAAGCTATTTTAATAGTTAATTGTACTTTATTAGCATACAATGTCGGTGGGATAATTAATATATATTGAAAAATTATCAAGTAGAAATAAGAAAATGAATAATTATTTGGATTAATAGAGTTAATGAGATGTGTTCCCATTAGCATATGTGAGGTTTGGATTTTTAGGGCGTTGGGTGGGTAAGAATGGGTGAAGGTGGTTGGATCATATATATCATATAACTTAACAAAATAAAGAAATAAATTATATATCTCTAAAAACAATCCTAAGTATTAATTAATTTCTGTTTTCCTCTATTAATTTGCCACCATATATAAAATAATCTAATTTTCCCACTCTTATACCACAAATATGAAATACAAGAGAGATACCCATTATTAATTTTTTCCTTTTCTTCATGGAAATCAATGGCATTTTGGTAAATTGATTTCCTCTAGAATACCCCTGGATCATATTTTTCCATGCACATATCGGTCAAAGTGTTAGCTGTAATAAACAAGATAAAAATAGAAGAGAGAGTCTAGGTACGGCTGCTTCTCAGCTTCTTCTTCAAGGCTGATTCCATAATTTTCATATTCCCACCATATTTATTCACACCCCATTTCTGAAAATCAAGTTTCAAAGCCTTTTATGTTCTTGTTCAAAACAAAATTTGATATCTTGAAGAAGCTGGTAATTAATTTTATTATTCTGATATAGAGAGGGTTTCGAATGGAGGAAAGCCTCCCTCCTGGCTTCAGATTCCACCCAACTGATGAAGAACTCATTTCATATTATCTCACTCAAAAGCTCTCTGATTCTGCCTTCACTTCCAAAGCCATTGCTGTTGTTGATCTCAACAAGAACGAGCCTTGGGATCTCCCTGGTAAGTAAATTCTCCACGCTCGTAGAATAAGTGATTTTAAAAAAAAGAGAGAAAGAAAAATGATTTTGATAATGATAAAAGTGATTTTAATCGTGACAAAATTACTCTCCGTGTATTTGACATGGCCAAAATCACTATCCTTTTCATGATTATGTTTGAGATAAAAAATTAATTTAAAAAGGTATAAAATCACTTTAAATTGATTTTAGAAAATCAATTATACTTGAATCTCTCTTTGAAAATCTATCATTATTCCCCAACACACCCGTGTAGATTATTTGGCTCCATCCTCTTCTGAGTTGTAGTTTAATTTGTATGGTTGCAGCTAAAGCTTCGATGGGAGAGAAAGAATGGTACTTTTTCAGCCTGAGGGATCGAAAGTACCCAACTGGGCTTAGGACAAATCGAGCGACAGAAGCTGGTTATTGGAAGACAACAGGAAAAGACAAGGAAATCTTCCGCGGTCCTGTTTTGGTCGGAATGAAGAAAACCCTCGTTTTTTACAAAGGAAGAGCTCCACGAGGTGAGAAAACCAACTGGGTTATGCATGAATATCGCAGAGAAAACAAGCATCTTTTCAAACCCTCCTCCAAGGTACCATACAAAACCCCGATCCATCCCCCGAACTTTTAAGATCGTATCTAATAAATACTTAGTCCGTAGTTAGTATAATTTTTTAGAATCGTGTCTAAAATTTAATTTCACATTTAAACTATACTTTGGTCGTGCCTATTTCATGTTTACCATCATTGGGTAGGAGAGAAATGCACGAATGAGAAATAATTTTTCTTTGGTGGCATGGAAATAGATGTTGACTAGTCAGCACTCAAGTATTTCTATAAATTTTCATTTGTGTAAAATAGGTTTCTATGCTTCCTTAGTTTAATATACTTTGCATTACCAAAAACCTGAACTTGTTTGTAATAAGGATTTTTTTACATCAAATAGACATTTAAACATTTTTATAATCCTATTGAAAATATTTATGTATCCAAACTCCAAACTTGTAGATTTAACCCCATAATGCAATGGAAATTAATTAGGGTCGACCTTGGATTTGGAGAAAGAAAATAAAATTTAGAGTTGAAATCTTGAGAATTTCAATTATGGGTGTGTTTTGTTTTATTTTTTGTCAGGAAGAATGGGCAGTTTGCAGGGTGTTTCAGAAGCAGAATACACCAAAGAAGCCACATCAAACAGCATCCTCTCAGCCTTCTCTCTCTTCTCCCTGTGATACAAACTCAATTGTGAATGAATTTGGTGACAATAATATTGAATTATCAAACTTTAATAACATACCCATTAATAATAATTCACAATCTGCTAATAATTTCAGCAATAATATTATGAACATGAACATGAATAATTGGGGTGCACCATCATCAAATGAAACACTTTGTCCTTCACTTTCATGGCCAGCTTCAAGTCTTCTAACTTCAAATCTTTCCATGAATTCTCTGCTTCTCAAGGCATTGCAACTTAGAAGCTTTCAACAACAAAGGGATGTTTTTGCTTCTTCTTCTTCTTCTTATAACAATAATATTCCTCAGGCCAATGTTTTTAATTCTCAATTTGGAACTGACCATTTGAGCTTCCAAGTTTCTTCTTCTTCTTCAAAAGTTTTTGAGTCTTCACCACAGCAACAGCAGCAGGAGCAACCATTGAACTTGGACTCCCTTTGGTGAAAAGGCCAACAACTTTTTTCTCTCAATGTGTATGTGAGATGTAACTAATTTAACCCTTTTCTTTAAACTTTGTAATTTGTCAGTTCAATAAGGGAAAAGTCTTGGGGATATGTAATTGTAACTCTGTTTACAATTTGAATTAATGTGAAGTTTTAGGGATTAGTTCAGTCATATTTTTAGTTGAAATTATATGTTGTATGTTTATGATCATAATGTTGAAGCAGAGCTCATTTCAATCTTCAAGGGTTGGGGAAAAACCCCAAGTCCTTTTTGTTCAACCCATTATTGTTATTTTTTCTGTTTAATGTTCCCATAAGTTATTTAAATTCTACTTTGATTTTCGTACTTTTGTCTTGGTTTTTGTTCTTTCAAATATTTTGTTTTAGTGCATAAACTTTGCACGTGTTAGTTAATGAAATTCCTAACATAATGTACTTTACCAGTCGTTTTAGGCTTTTTGTCATATTATGGTGCTTAAAGTAAAATTAATCTAATAGACAATATCACGTCAACCTTTTGTTAAAGATATTAATTACATAAACTAAATAGAAATATCATTCAAAACTAGAGATAAATATATCCTTTAAAAGTTTAAAGCCTAAATAAACAATATCCATCATTGAGAGGCTAAATTTATATTTAACCTATTATCTTCTAGATTAGATATATTGAACCGAGTATCAAGTTTGATAACGAGTGATCAAAGTCATTATGCAATCTAAAAATTTAATAGTAAGTCAAAAGGATCAATTAAACATTTGGAATACAACCAATATAAATTATTAAGATGGTAATTAGGTACATGACTGTATTAAAAATTGAAGTTGAAAATAATGATATTGGAATTGTATACTGTTGAATAGGTATTATACAATATAACCAACAATGAAATGTAAAGAGTTGAACAGAACAGTTGCTATGAAATGTTAACCTAGTAGTTATTGATGAATTATGTTCATGTGACTGTTTTAATTTATAAGTACAAGTTTTTAGTATAATAGATATAAAATGTGGAAAGTTGAATAAAGTAGTTATTACTGAACTATGTTCATGTGACCGTAACTTATACATATTACATGAAAGTTCTTTTGTGGTTTATTTTCTCTGGGGAGAAACGTATTTTTCAAAGTAGCCTTTTATCACACATTGTGTTTGATCCTACAGAGTTGACTTGTTAAAATCCACTGAATTTGAAGTTTCTTACCTTAGAAATCAATATGAGATTCAAAAGTAAAACCTAATTGCTTGACTTCTGACTTTCATATTACATTAACTCAACTCACACGTGTGAAACTGGCCCATAAGGTCATACAATGTTTCCATCTATCTTTGCAAAATTATATATCACGTGCCATTATATTTCAGTTTCTACTTTCTTTAGGTAGAATTCTAAAAACAACTACTACTTCCTCATTTAAGTTAAATCAAATGCCGACATCATATACCTACAATTTAGGATCATTTTAATCAAACTAGCAAACTAGCATCTGCAATTTTTAAGTGGACTGCGGAGATTCAAACTCATAAGTCATAATCTCTTAGTAAAAAAAATGTGTCAATTACCACTTAACTAAGTTCATGTTGGCAAACTAACCATTACTGCAGTTAGAAATTAAAAAAAAAAAGTACTTTCAATGTAAAAAACTATACTTCTCACTTATTTTTTATATTCTATGAATCTAGGACTTTGTAAAGAAGTAGAGAGTACATTATATGAGCTTCAAAAGAGGGAAGTTATCCAAATCGAATTTACATGAAAAATAATAAAAAGGAAGAATGGAAGACTGGGATTTGTTACAAGAATAAGAATAATGTCTCCACAGCAACCCAGAGGTACCCATGACTCACTCCAGAAAAATAGATCATACCCATATGAGCTTGAACTTGAAGCAAGTGACCGAGTGCTTCTTGTACGTTACCCATCAGGTAAATTTTTGCGCACAGCTTTCAACGATAAACGGCAACGGAGATTTTCAGGTCGACTTAGGCAGACATCGGTGCAGGTTGTTCGCATTCCGCATGTTCGACCTGGTAGGGAAACCGAAGTGAGAAGGTTAAACCATGGATGAGATTAAGTTCAACTCTTTAACATGGATGATCTCCTATTTAAGTAATACTCTCTCGTTTACTTGGGAGAACCCATTACAAGAATCATATATCCCCATTCCCCAGAGCAATTAATGTAACATCATCTTGGGCAGTGAGACAACATGCTTTAAAGGAAAACAAGTACCTGAAATATGCAATGGCAATAAGAACACTCCATCTGTTCACAAATTGGAAATGCTCTCCCAGCCTAGTTTGATGGATCATCAGTGCTTTCTGAGTCGGCAAAATCAGATTCTTCATCCTCTTCCCACTCACTAACTTCGTCATTGTCACCATCTGAAAATGCGTACAAAGATGCTTCCTCGTCCTAAAGATCATTACATGTATTTTGACTTTACACTTCTACTTCAGTTTTATATAGGCCAACGCAGCAAAAGATTAACAGAGGAAATAGCAGTGAGAAACTCACTTGGAAAGATTCTGAGACAGGTTCATCCTGAGACGACCAGTTACTCTCATCCTCTGAATCTTCAGTGACACCCTACAATCGGCAATTAACATAAATAACAATCATGTCAAACAAAAAATCAGGTGACAAGTGACAGTATCCTCCTTTTAGGGTGGGCGAACACTTCCGAAAATCCCACATATACAGAGAATTCACTGTTGAAATAGTTACATGATCACACGATAAATGCAACTCTGGAAGGAAGAAAATGTTCTGCAAAACTGAGAAGTTTTTACTTACAATTTCTTTCTTCATTTGCTCTATGTTCTTCTCGAGTTCAGATATATGCTGACTGAGAGCCTACACACGGTTTTGGATAAATGATACAAGGTAGACATCAGGGTCAAGAAGAGTGGATCATTAACAACAAACATGTAAAAAAGTTATGGTCCAAAATGAAACCTCGTGACGCTGTAGGGCAACTGAACGCTTTAAAGCTTTTGCCTTTGTGAGCAAGTTTCTTGGCCTCAAGGCGATGGGTCGACGATAATTCTTTCCACGATAGTAAATAAGTGCATATCCTTTTGGAACTCTATCTATTGAAACTAGTATTCCACCACTCTCATACTCTAACAACCTTGCCGTTTCTTCCACAAAAGCAAGTGTCTTTTGCTTGCTAATTAACTTCACGAGTTCCCTATGCTTCCAATGTAAATGCATGTTTTCAACAACACCATCAAATACACCACGAATGCCTGGGAAATCATGATTATTTTACCATAAGAATAATATAAATTTTAAATAGATAATCAATCTATATTTTCAAATTAATTTTGCTCACCCATAGGTAAATATGCATTCATTCGTAACCCAACCTTCCGAAACATGACCCGTTCCTCATCTGTTATTGTTTCTTGGTCATCATCAGGGGCAGAAAGAACCATGGACGCTTCGATTTTCGATAGTAATTTTTCTGCTCTAAGTTTCTTTGCTTGGGCCTAACCATCAAGTTATTAAAAGATCAAAGTTGATTCTTCTATGAGAAGAACGTCACACAAAATAATATCAGCCATTCAATATTCTCGGACAAAAGAAAATTGATAATACTTACAACGCCTAGCTTATGTTCAATTCGTCTGACAAGTCTTGCAGTTTTTGCTTTGGAGCTTTCTTCGATCATTTTTTCACGCTCTTCGGCAGATATTTCCCTTCCCCACCTGGACTGAGCCTCGTAGAATTCGGCCAAAGTACCTGCAGGTGCCTGTCCATCATTGCTTGATGAAGTAGCCTCAACCACTTTACTTCGAACTTGCTCTTCCACATCTTGAATCTGTTTTGTTAATTCCTGCCTTTCTGCCAAAGCTGCAGCTACACTTGTTGGGAGAAAATCCTTTCCACGGTATATGACGATGAAATATTTATTTCTCAATAGTAACACACCTCCTGTTAAGTTCTGCAGAATAGATAATCTTTATAGTGAAAATGATATTAATACATGCAACAAATAACTTGACTGGTTTAAACTATGTAATGTCAGTAAGTAAAACATTCAATACTTATAGAGAAAATAAACATTCAATAATTATAGAGAAAATCATAAAACAAGCTGCTCAAATAAGTTTATCGACACTTATTTCTAGGACTCCAGGCACATTATCTTGAGAGTATAATCATCATCCTCTCTACTAGAATATCTACTTGGAAAGTAATTGGAAGAGAGGGACTGGAGACATTTGAACTTTTAGGAAAGAGATAACCTATGGAAGGCAAATAAGTTGGAAATTTTAATAATAAGTATCCTTCAAGGAAAAAGTAGATTTGCATCTCACAATACTTGCAGATCATTAGAGATTTAACATAGCTTTCTAGTTCTGTTCCACAACCTACGAAAGATGTCTATCACATATTGGAAGGATAGGCAATAGTCTCCACCAGAGAATCAGAGGTCAAAAGATCCTCCAGTATTGAGATAAAATAACATGGTATTTTGGTTTTGAACTTCTGCTTAAGCAAGAAAATGTATTCATTGAACAAATAAATAAAAAGGAAGAAACATGAAACACACCCTTATCTCCTCAGCCATGAGTTTATTATTGGTATTCTGGATACCTCTTTTGACAGCAATTTTAACGACTAGGCTTTTTTCCCAAAGTTTAAGTATAGCAACTGCCAAGCCCTGATGGTTCCTGTTTCTCCCTGCGTGTAAGGAATTAGAGGGGAAAAAATCATCAAATAATAATTTCATTGAAGGATCATACAACAAATTCAAAGAGCAAGAAAAAAGTACCGAGGGCAAAATGACAAGGCAAGGATTTTGCAACTTTCCTCAACTGAGTCATCTCTGCATTAGTTAGTCGAGACCGCATTCCAGTTGGAAGAAGCCTGAAAGGAGTTTTATAACCCGGAATACTTGGACGAAGCTGATCGGCATCCACAGGAAGAACTCCTGTGCCCCACCATTCAACAAAACGAGGACCTAAACCATCTAGTAATTGGTTGTATTCAGCCTCTTCCTCTGACATGCCCCCCTCATAAGACTTTGGAGCCCCAATAGGCAACTTAGTCTTCTCAGGTGCTGAAGCTGAAACATTGCCACTCATTGTGGAAACGGCAGCAGAAGAAACATCTGGGATGAATACGGCATCCCCCTCCTTTGCAATGGGTTTAGTTTTAGAAGGACCTTCATAGTTACTACCACGGTAAACTACCATAACACTTCCTGCTCTCCATAAAACCAATCCTCCGGTTCGTCGCTGGTCATCACACCATGTAATTAGTTACATGCTCCAGCCATTGCATACATAAAAATGAAAAACCAAGAAGAAGATAACAAGTTTCTGAAAGTCACCATCTTAATCTATTTTTAGACATCAGTTCAAGAAAACAAGTTTCTGAAAGTCGGTGAATTAAGTATACACAGTCCTGCATCAAGAACGAATCCCAAACTTCCAATTGAAGTATATTTTTAAGTTTAGTAAAACTTCATTCAAGTATTTAATTTCAACAGTAGACTAGAAAAAAGAAAAGGAAAGAGTTGAATCCCTTTCATAAACCACTGTCCCACAAGGAGAAAAATTGATAGTTTTCCATCTTTTTCAGGGTGACAAAGCGATTTTCATCCATAAAGAACATTATTCAAATGTTGCTCTAGAATTAAAATGGGAACAGCCAATTAGTAACAAACCTCTACAATCTCGTGTGCTGTCTTCATATCATGCGCAAGCTCCTCATGAAATTTAAGCCTTACCAACTCCTCCTTCCTCCATTTCCCATGAATCTTCTCTAGCACAGCCTGCGTAATCCCGGCTTTGGGTATGTTAATCCGCTCTCTGAGAAACATCCCCATTCTCCTCAGCCGCCTCAGCTCCTCGTCTTCAATTGTCAATTCAGCTAATGTGGGAGCCTTCATCTTTCTCCTTTTCGACCCTGTTCCACTCTCCTCCTCTTCAGCCCTCTCCCCCTCTCTCTCCCATGGCAGAACCATCTCATCCTCCCCATCCTTTATCGGAGCCAATGTGCCGTCCGGTCGAATCCACTCACGTTGAAGTAAATCCCCAAGTCTTTCCTCCCCAGTCACCGGCATTGCCTCGAGAGCATCCAATTCAATATCCTCTTCATCCTCCTCCTCCTCCTCATCATCTGATCCAATCCCTAAATTCCGTAAGCGAAGAACAATTCGCTCAATTGCACTCTGCCCTCTGTTCTTATCAAAGTACTGCGTCTGATTCTCCGCTCGATCGTCTCGAGTCGTTTCAGGTGGCTTCTTCTCGACTTTCCGATCATTCCGAGAGCTCCCAGGGGGCCATTTGGAGATCCAAGAAGAAGAGGGGGGTCCGGAATTGTGCGAGGTTTTAGGGGTTCTCTTGCCGCCATGCTCAGTGGGGGTTCTGAGAGAAGAGAATGTCTTCAGAATTTGCAGAGACAAATTCGGGTTGGAGAGAAGAGTACGTGAGTGAGAGGAGAGTGGAAACGAGTTCCTTAATGGGAGCTCCGATAGTTTGGCAGTTGCGTAGGCCATTTCTGTGAGCTTTATCAACAACTTAGCTTGAAATTCATGATTTCTTTGCTTTCCTCTGGCATTGGATACAATGAAAGTAGCAGAAATAAGAAGAAACTTGAAGGTTGCAGCTGGAGAGAAGCTTCAGCCGGGAGAAGAAGATGGATAAGATTTTTCTGTAAGGTCTTTCGGGTTTTTTTTTTTTTTCCTTTTTCTTATTTCCTTTGTGTTTTTTCTTTTTCGTTCCTTTTTTTTTAAGGACATTTTTAATATGATAAAATATTATTTATATGATAAATACTTCATCAAATTTTTTTTAAGGTTTTTTGTTTTTTTTTCCAAATATCTTAACTAGTTAAACTATCTTTTTAAGAGTTCACGATAAAAAATGAGATTTTTTTAATAATGCATTGTCAAATGTTCAAGTACTCGGTCTAAATAAGTGATAAGTTAGTAAAGAAGTAAGTATTTTTATCTTTATATATAATATGTTAAGTATTCTAAATGGTCTTTTAACCTTTGATATTTTTCTCATAGTATTTAATCTTTTAAAGTTCTTAAATTTATCTTCAATGTTAATGTATTAAAAATTTTCAATTAAGTCCTTACCTAAAAAATTTAATTAACATAAAACTAATATTTCATTAAATTATTGTTTCATTGACGTATTTAAACACATGGCATGTCATGTAGATATGTCATTTGGAAAAAATGAGTTTTGTTAATTTGTGAATTAAATTTTGTTGATGTGCATATTTAATTTTATGTGTCAAATAGTATCCAGGTGAAATATTCTTTAATCCATATGTCAACATGAGCATAGCTTAGTGGTGAATGGTGATTGACATGTACTCTTTAGAGGTTCGATCCCTATATCTCTAAATTTTTGCAAAAAAAAAAATCTTTAATACATATATATTAGTGAAATAATAATTGATTGTTTTATCAATTTTTTTTTTTTTGATAATTTTAAACAATTTTTTAGAATGACTTAATTGAGTTTTTTAGTGTCTTAGAGGTTAAATTGAAATTTTTAAAAGACTAAAGATCAAATCGAGAATTTAGTAAAATATTTTTTCTTAAAGTAAGAATATGGATCATTATATTTAGGAATACACACGACTACGCAAGGGCACAAATTTGTCCTTTTTCTTTCTCCAAATAACTCCATACATAAATTATTTATTTATATATTTTCTAAATCAGTATACATAATTTTATTCGTCAAAGAAAATATCATATTTTATTTATGTAGAAACTAGATTGAAAATTTTTCTTACCGATAATTATATCTTATATTTAAAATAGTTCAGTACTAAAAAACTTAGCAAACAAGCTTATATTCAATTGATGAAAAAGATTAACTGAGCCCCTTTATTTATTAATATAATATAGAAAAAACTAAATAAAAAAGAAAAATAGCACCCTATTGTCTGGACAACAAGAAATCTCCCCTATCACTAAATTTTTCTAAGTATTTAATTTTTGAAAAAAATAAAAATCTATCTTCTTTCATCTCTGTATCTATAAAAAAAAACTTAGTAGTCGACAGTAAGATTCAACTGCGGTCAGTTCAGTAGGTTGTCAATGAAAAAAAAAAGTTTCTTCTTTATAGGGCAAATCTAAATTCTGTTATCACATATGAAATTAAGAATGCTTGCAATCTCAACTCAAAATTGCAGTCAAGATCACTTCAATTTACACCTACTATATTCTCCAACCTTAAACTGTACAGTTTTTGAGTTTACAATAAGCTTACTATCATAAACAAGGCTGGTTAATTATGCATCATACAGAAGCCCTAACCTTATACTCATCAATCTTACACAACTATGTACCTATCTGAAGTGGTTTCAATTTCCAGAACTTCTCCTACTCGTTGAAGAAGAAGAATTAAGAATTTCCTGACCAAGGACCTTTATCTTGTTTATGAGAAGCGTTTGTTCAGTTTCGAGTTGTAGTATATATTCCTCTTGCAGCTCCTCCAGGCTTTCTAGTTCACTCAAAGTTGTCGAAAGTCCATCGAAATTGGCATCCTCAATTAAAGAGCGAAACTTGCCGATTGCTTGCTTCATCTGAAAAACATCATTTCAATTTTTAATCATCAACGCCACACATTGAGAAGAAACCGGTGCATTTCAGGCATGAATTATGAGCTTTGAGCTCGAAAATTAATATGGGAGAACAGATAACATGATCATAAAACCAACCAGTATCAGTAGTAGTAAATGAATTCAGCTCATGTCTCAAGATCTTGGCCTCAACCCAGTTTATAAAAGAAGCCTAAAATGAAACCATCCCAAATGTCACCGAATAACATGAGCTTTGAGCTAACAATTTAATCTTTTCTTCTCCAATCAAGCCCCTGGAAGAATAACTATCCATTTCATCCCATTTCCTAGCAACCTAAAGGAAGTTCTCTCCTTTCAATGGGCATGAGAAACCTTTAAACTATTCATGATTCTTCTTTATGCTTGGAATTTCGACTATCAAGAAGTACAAGGTATTCTTGAAATCATTAGTTTGCACATTAATATAGGTTTTGGAAATAGTTTTGCCTATATAGGTGGATAAGTTAGGGTAAATTTTTCGAATTATCCTTTCCTCGCACGGTTTCCTTTAATTAATGGAAAAAAATTCTACCTCCTTTCCCAAAAAGAACAATTATTTGCATTGACCCATTGGTTAGAATGGAACCTCAGACACTACATACCAATTTCATGACTTAAACAACCAATAAACCAAGGATTATTCTCAAGATCATGAAATTATAATAAGATTTGATGAAGCAATTGAACGGCAGACTTTATTAACTTGTCAAAGTAAAAATTACAGTTCTCAATCACACAGTAAAACACATCACCTGATTTGAAACTTGATGTGCTTTGGTAAAGGATGATTCGGAATCTGAGGCGGGTCTTGATTCTGAACTAAGTCTTCTCTCTTTCTCTAGATCAGGAACTTTTCTTGTAATTTGGATGTGGATCTCTCCTCTTTTCACCCCTTGAAGGGGTATCCATTTGTCAGCCATTTGGTTTGGAGGCAATCTATGATATTCAACAACACAGTCGCCAATGCTTGATGTAGGTAGTAAAGCATTGTGATCTTTCACGTGCAACAGTAAGGGACTGCCATTATCAGGGAACTCTAAGGTCTGATTCCAATGAGGATTCAGAGTTTTGAACATAACCTGTAAGACATCACATCAAAAAATGTGATAGATTGAGGTGAGATCAGGCAACTTTTAAGTGAGAATGAGAAGTAAGCAGAACAAACCACATGGCAGCAACATTAAAGATATCCAGAAACACACAAGTTCCAAAAAATATATTTAGTTTCTCAAACCTTCGTACGTTTCTTCAAGTTTCCATATTGTACTCTCACATAGGGATCGCTTGTCCCTCCGATATCAGCAGCAACCAAGTCCTTAGCTTCTATGATAACAAGTTCAATCCAACCATTATTTGAGCTTATGGCTGAACCCTGAGAGCAGAAAGATATCTCCAAACTCAATCAAACTATCAGGACAAATAATTTAATTCCTTGAGACGTGATAAAGTGTGCCACATATGCACAAGCTTAAATCATCAAGACTTAATTCCAGAGCTCCATCAGATAATTAAGTCTATATGGCATAAGTGGAGATCAGATTGAATTATGCAAACATAGTTTATTATGTTTTCGATAAGAAGACAGAAACATCATGATGCATTGTACTAAACCATACCCTTGATCCCTCATAGTCATCTGCCTTGATTGCCTCTATCAGAAGCCTTAGTTCTCCTGAGTTAACTTTTTCAAGGGGGACCCACACATCCCTGACCATTCCTTCAAGAAGTCCTTCCAAATTTACTCGTGCATTACCGATATTTTCATCACCAAATATATCTACGCCAAAGCATTTTATCTTGAGGTATTCACCACCTCCAATCTCATCAAACTCAAACTTTTGATCCCAAATAGGATTTAAAGAAAGAGCAGTTCTTGTTTTCTGGAGAGCCTAAAAAAGAAGGTTGCTGAGTAAATAGAGGGAAATTTTTTTTAACCATAACTTAATTATATTTATCTCTAAACTTCCCGTTCTAAAACTTAAACAGAAGAGACGTATAAAGATTTACCTTCCCATATTCCAGTTTTACATATGACTCACACTTCCCAGCTTTATCTTTCAAACTTAGATCTTTTCCTTCAACAATGGTAATGGCGATCTTCCTTCCAGTTCTTGAAGGAAAATTTGAGGATCCATTAACAGTTGGCGGAGGTCTAACATGAAAATTGTGCGAGCTATGTGAACCATCAGAAAATTGCCACTCTTTAACAGTAAGCTTCACTGTTAACTACAAAATAGGTTAAAGCAAGTGTGAGACAGGAAATTTCCCAACTAGAAAATTTGAGGATCCATTAACCAATGATGGAGGTCTAACATCTAACATAAAAATTATGCGAGCCATGTGAACCATTAACCGATGGGAGACGAGGTATCTCCTCCCAAGAACTCAATAAAATTATTTACATGTTCTTAATAATTGAATAGCTTAGTATATGACAATACATATCCCACTAAGATGCAGAAATCTTTTAGTTTATTCCTCTATGTTACGACTAAAAACGAATTCCCCCCAACAAAAGTATGGTTCTCTTTATGTTGGTTGATAAAAATTTTCCCAATTTTATATCCCAGTTCTGCTATTCTGATGACAACCTAGGTAGCAAGCCAATGGCCAAAACTGGATGTCGGATTTGTTAACAAATTCTGAACTGGACAAGAATATAGTAGGACAATGATCAAAATTGCAGCCACCAACCTTAACTCCTGCAAACAAGTGTTAGCAAGGAAAGTTCCAGAAATGCTAATTGAAAAAGAAAGGTTGGATGGTATACCTAAATTATCCATAAACATGAGGTAAATGCAATCATAGATTCATAACCAATATCATACCTCCCCACAATCGATGCCTTCAAATGGGACGACCATTTCGACCTCTTTTCCACAAAACTCAGCATGCTTTGCTATTACTTCAGAGTCAGATCCTACAGCCCAAAATGTTGTGGAATCATCAGCAGCATACTTCATCTGTTTAACAAGTAGAAGAATATGAATTAGCTGTTATGTTAAGTTCGTTCGTATCTGGCATGTCACATGTTAAGGATACTTCAAAAGGGAGTACTTTCTCCTATTCTAGTTTCAAAGAACCATTTTCATGCCCATTCAATACGATATTTTTCAACTTCTCACTTCTTTGGACTGCTTATCCTCCAAACCTTATCTTGATTCTTTGAACTAGTCCCCTTTCTTTCCCCTCTTTATTGAGAGTGAAAATGGACTTTTCATAGAAGCAAGATTTCTCGTCCATTCAAATTAATGTACAACTCTCTACATGTTGGATGAATCTTTCCCATTGAAAAAGAACTCAAAGGAGTGGAAAGATAGTGGTCACATTCTGAAATTCCAGATATCTAAGAAATCAAGTCACTCTTGTCCGTGGATTTATTTAGAGCATTTATTACTTTTTTATTAACAATAATGAACAGAATTCATGCCTGAATGTGTTTTCTTGGATGTCTGCTTTATCTCTATGTCCTTTTTTCTTCTTAAACGAGTATTATAAGCACTCAAACTGTAGTTTGCTGATGGATAGTTCTAATGAAGAATGAAGTATTGCTGTAATATGAATTTCCAGACTCTTAGAATGGTCCTATCTCCCCCATGCAAACTGTATAAACATACCATGGCTTTTCCCACTCTTCCTCCCAAATATACACCTATAATTCGTCCCCTGTCAGCCAACTGTTATAACTAAGTTGCTGACTAACCATACAATATAACATCTATCTAACCACCCAGACTACGACTACCTATTGCCAAGTTTAATCCTCCTAGTGTAGGTTAATCTAATTGGGATGGCATGTTTCCTATCATTTGTTGCACTCCCAGTAACAGAGAAGATCAAATGTCAAGCAAAACAGTGCATCAAAACATAATTTGAGACAGAAGTAAAATTGCAGTGAGAGTACCTTTACTTCACAACTAGCTAGATGGTCATACTTCACATGGCTTGGGTTAGACTCATAAACATTGAACCGAAGAGTTCCTGTATCTTCGTGTGAAATCATATTGAATGTTGAATTCCATACAGGGCTGGAGCCTGATCTTACAGTAGTCCTCCTACTTAGCTCATCAAGTTCCACCTCGACAAATGTCTGCAGATCTTCTTTATCAGTTAAGTTTTCTTCTGGACTATTCATGTAAGTACTCAGTGGCCTTCTTGAAGAGTTTCCTCTCAAGCTGTTCCTGGAAAGCTTACTGGCCGAGATTATTGTCACATATATTGTACCACTAACAGCCTTTTTACTCAGGTCAAATGCTGGCAATGAGAAACAGCGGCGTCGAGGTTCAACCATTGTCCTTACTATGAATTCAGTTAGAAGTTTAACCTGCAAAAGAATGGGGCAGATATATGTGATAATAACCAATTAACCTCCAATTTTCATTCAAAAGAATATATTTGCAAGTACAGGACCATTTTATTCATCTCGATAAAATAATTTTCTTTGCCCAAAAAAAAACTAAATATAAAATAAGTAAATAAATCTAGAAGTTGGAAGCTAGATCATTCAACTTCCTCCATTTTTTATATTTATTTATTTTTTCACATTTGCTTAAACAAAATGTATATTCGATAAGTTGTGTTTTATACGACTCACTGTATTTGTTTGTAAAGCCAAGAAAACAAGCATCTAATAGTACGAAATTAATAAAAATTACACAGCCAATTCTGCTACCCAAATAGTAAAAGATCTTTAAATTATTTTTGAGTGTTTATCTGAAAAATGCAGAAGCGCGCATCAATATTTTGACGTGATGAAGAACTGAGCTGGAATTTCACTCATCATTGCAAAGTGTCTTTTGTTTCAAGAAAAGAACAAGAATTGAATTATTTACCAGCCAAGAAGAAACGCCTGGTAGCTCTGTGGCAGGTAATGATTGGCTTCCACCACTTCCAAAAGCAACTCCTATTCTAACTTCTGGAGTACAAACAAACGAATACAAAATTGCTCTCCCATCCAAGATTGGCCTCAAGAGAAGCTGTATCAAGAGTCCAGGCAACAAACAAACAATTTGAAATTGCTCAATACTTAACAGATGGTTACATAATAGTTTTCGTGATCTGAAATTTCTTTCGAATAAATTTGATGACAGATTGTATACATTTTGAGGTAAAAAATAATTCAAGGAAAGAGGGCTTAGGAAACTACTTCACATACATCACCCTTTATGTGAATGCTGTTTATATCGATCCGTGCAGTTCCAGTAAATGGCATGGCCAACTTGGCAAGCAACATGATGCTCATCTCATTTGTGTCCCAATCAAAACCCAAGCGCATGATTCTCTGCAAAAGTGTACAAAGGAAGCATAGTAGATACCACGACATCGGTCAGACTGCTTGCAGGAAAACAAAACTAACTCTATTGTTAAGACAGCGTGTGCCTCCATTTAAGTGTATGTGACCAAGCAAGTGGCCAAATAATGTGTTCTAACTAATATTTTATGCATTAAATATTGGAGATTTTCAAATATGAGAGATGTAGAGAGCAAAGGGGGAAGAAAATATGGATATTTTATCTGATAATACAAAATGAACGTTCACCCAATAGGTTTTTTTTCATTTAAAATGATATATTTCTAGATAGAAGGTTAAACAAGAAAGCAAACCTGATTACCAGAAGTTGACCATTGAGTTCCACGAAGGCCCAAGCCAGGAGGACATGAACCTAGAGAAAACTCCAATAATTCTATTCTCTCCTGCATGGATACAGGATATTGTCTTTCTCAATATGGACTTTGATGAGGCTACAACTCTACAAAATGCATTATGTACAATAATAACTTACAATAAGCTTTGGCCTCCGGTGTTTTAGTCGTTTCTGCAGGAATGTAATTTCAAAAGTTAATATTGGTAGAGATAATATTTAGATGCTTCTCAGCAATGAATCCTCTTATGAAGTCAATTCGATATGAAAGCAATAGTCAACCTACTCGATCCCTAGAATCTATGAAGCCATTTTCAGAGAACAATTGGGTGTTATTGAACAGGAGGTTATGAGAACAATTGGGTTCTAAGAATAACTAAGATTTTGTTGAAATGTTAGGAAACAAGATAGATAAACAGTAACTGGAATAACTTTTAGGTAAATTTTGTAGTGTGAATGTATTGAGTCTATTTAGTTCAGTTACAGCTAAATCCACCTCAAACAATACTGCTGAAAAGTTGTTGGACACTAAACCGAAGAAGAATAAGAGTTTCACCTCAACGATAGTAGAGAACCTTAATGAAAGTTTTGGGTTGATGTGGTTAGGCCAAACTTCCGTCAACAGCTTATTCAACCATTCACAGTGCTCCAATGGTGTACTGGGCTGTAAATTGGAGAGAGAGAGAGAGAAGGAAGTAAGACTAAATTTGATGAAATTGACCATCCAGATGGCAGGAGGCAAGTGATTACAGTACAAAAGACGAAAACAATCAAGGGATTCAATATTTTTTCCAATTTTGGATAAGGATGTTACCGAGGTGTCCAATATAACTTGCTTCCATTTTTTGTTTAGCTCCTCCACAAGTAGGTGGCGTTGATAATTCCCATACTGCAAAAAAGGAAGATTTCATTAGTTGCCACGTCGTAAAATCCCAATGGCTGCACCCCGTGAACATAGAGCAGATGAAAAAGGATGAAGGAAGAGAGAAGAATCTTGTACACAGTCATACAATTATAAACCAATGGCTACAAAATACTAGTTCCGGAAAGTAATAACAACAGAAGTACTTCGAGAGAGAATTATCAGACAAACGCAAATCTCTTAGCCTTTTCTGTAATCTCCCATTGATAATCAAATATGAAGGTAACAAAGTACAAGTATAAAATCCATTTTTCTGTGAGTCCAGAACAGGAAACTATAGAAGGAAAAACTTCCACCATATTTGTTCTACTCCACGTTAAAGCTGGATTTTTGCCTTTTGTCAATTTTGCTAAAGTAAATTGTATAGATTACGCGAATGCAATTCGCAAGTCATAACAATTCGGCCACGCTATGCCTAACAGAGTCATAAGAAATTGCTGGATCGTGATGACCAGAAGAAAAAACTCTCACAGAATGTGGAAAAGTCAAAATTAGAGTGGCTCATAGCTACGAGAACACAGCCAATAAACAAAAGAAAAGAGTATTATTACCTGTAAGGTCGCCCATACGGCAAAGGCTAGGGGAATCCAATTAGAGAAAGAAAAAACCCATTTGTCGAAAGCCCAAGCAAGAGGAAATAGAGGAAGCAAATAAATAAGGAAAGGCTTCTCCAAAGCAACACCCCGCAAAAGCTGAAGAGTCCCTCCAACGTTGAGCCTCAAGGGCTTCATTTCTGCTCCCCCGAATCAGAACCAGAATTGTGGAGGAGCGGGCGGAGAAAAGATGAAACCGGGAAGGGGAAGCTTCTGTTGTCGGATTCCTCGAGTATGGAAGCCGCGCAAATCGGCATAAATATGAGGATTGGGAATCTGAGGGAAAAACGCATAGTGGGGTGGGACTGAAAGAGATGTAAAGACGGGTATTTAGCTAAAGAAGAAGCTCGAACATTGAAGGGGGGGAAATGGGGAGTGGGAATTACAGTCCACAAATAATGGAAATGGTTATCGTGGATGTGACAGATGAAGAGATGAAAGGTAAAGAGAGAGAGTCCACAGCAAGTCAGCGAGAAAAGTAGAGATGATACGCCAATTGAATTGGAATAGAATTTGATAAACTGGAGTGAGGTGAAGCAATCGTCGGCTCTCGGCTGTAGCCGCAAGCTGTGGGGATGGGGAAGATGATTGAATTGGACATTGGAATAAAATTCACTGAAAACTCCGACTTTTCCTTTTCCTTTTAATTAATCAATATCTGTTATTCCAACCCGCGATTTCGTAACAGCTTCGAAAGAAGGGAACGGAATTGACGCTGGGTGGGGCCCACTTAGCGTCTAACTTCTTTTTCTCCACTTCAGCCTTTTCTTAGTCTTAAGTTCTTTTAACACGTGGGGTGTAATTAAAACACATTATCTTTCGATTACTAATACATGATTACCAATTCAGCTAGATTAAGTTCAATTTTTTTATATACTTTTTTATTTAAGTGAGAAATTCGTAGGTTTTTCTAAGTACCACTTAACTTCCGACCTCTCCATAAAAACAAGACGTATTTAGCTAATAAGTTACGATCGTTTCACATATATTTTTGAATAATTTATTATTTTTCAAAATATCATAGCTTAATTAAATAATCTATCTTTTTTTTTTATTACAATTAGATAATCTACCTAGAATATGACAGGTTGTATGTACAAAATTAAATAATAATATATATTATATATGGTCAGTTTTTTGTTAGTACAACATGTGGGGTGGAGATTGAACTCACAATCTTTTGTCTAAAAATTTATGTCAATTATTATTGAGTTATGCTTGTTTTGGTAATTATATATGGTCATTAGTTCTCAAAGTTATCGAATTATGATTTGATTGACATTCAATAGATCATTTAATCACCTTATAGGCATACGATGGATATTATATATATTAATCGGTCAAAAATTCAAATATAATTCTCCCAAGTGTAGCTTAAAAAATGGGGTGTATCTCCTTATTTATGAGAAGAAAATCATTACAAATCTATAATATCTTGAATGAATAGTTGTAAATATATTATTTCAAAAAATTATCAATAACCAATTAACTTTAATAGTGGTAAACTATTATGTTTTTATACACACAAATGGTTGATTGATCAATCTTATTTGGTGGATAAGGCAATTGTTACTACTTTCTCTTACGTTAAAAGACACTTTTCAAAGTAAAAGAATATAAATCAACAATTAAATTGATATTTGATAAATTATAATCCTATTACGAGACAGTAATCTATAATAATTTAGCAAGGCTAAATTATTATCAAATTTTGTCTTAATTTAAAAAATATTCCTATATTTCAAAAGTTTTAATACTACTCTTTTAACTTATCATATTAATTAATTATAATAACAGCTACACATAATGGACTAAAAAACACTACACGTGTTAATTTTTTATATACTTCGCAACTATTTTTTAGTTATTAATTATATTTTTTTGCATCTTCTAAAAAAAGGTTCTATTTTTTGCAAAGGTTAATATTTTATCTAAATTATGGATAAATGATTGGAGTGGGCCACATGATTATCCATGTTAGAGGCCCATTGGACCATCAGAGGATGACTGATGAATCCCGCTTTTGGAGGAGACACGAAAAAAAGTACGAGTGGCATGGTTCGAGGACGTGCATGCCATGTGATTAAGGAAAAAAATTGCACTATTTTTCACAGTAAAATATCTAATCAAATGAATCCTTGATTAGTCTTTTTAATTCAATTAATGCGATTCACTGTCCATATAATTTCCCCAATTTTTTTTTCAAGAAATAAACTTCCAAATATTTATGATTTGTTGGGCCCATGTCAAATAACTCATTTTGTTCTCTTTGTATACTTTTTAAATCCTAGATATAAATGTTTGTTCTAAATTTATAAATTATTGAAATATAAATATGAAGAGCTATTGTATCACCTTTGATTTAACCTTCTGTTCTTTTTGAAAACTTATCACTTTGATTTAACATTGAATTAATTTTTTCTCAATCTATCATAATTTAAAATGTCATATAAAGCCTCTTATTTGAATTCTCCAAAATTGTTAGAATTGAAATATTTTATATAACAAAAAAGTTAACGGGTAAATTTAGTCCATCACAAGCAGTAAGTAATCAAGTGGAACTCTATAGTCGATATTCGTCACAAGTCATACTAATAACTTTCTTACTTTAGTCGATATTCGTCACAAGTCATACTAATAACTTTCTTACTTTTTGTGTTTTTATTTTATAATATAACATGTGGGATTGGGGGTTTGAACTCATGACCATTTGGTCAGGGATAGGTGTCTTAACCACTTAACTTATGCTCAGTTTGACCACTTTCTTGTTGTTAAATGCTCAATTATCAATTAATATTACTATAAAAAAATCTTTTTTTTGGACATTTTTAATACTTATTCTTATTAATGAACCTGTATTGGTCTAATTTAACTTCTTGATTTATGTTTAAAATGAGAGTTTGTGACTAGTAAAACTTCTACAAGTTTTCTAAATATCAATAGTTCGTAAATTTGAATTATTGATATTGATATTTCATTCCTGGCCGAAGCATTAAATCTCCTTAAAGATTATAATTTTTTTTTTGAATTTAATAATTACACGATAAGAAATTGAACAAGAATTTTGATAGGCCTGGTTCACTAAATTGTAAATTAAAAAAAATGAAATAATTATCTTGTAGTTCATTCCATGTACAATCAAAACATCGGTGTCATATATTTTACCAAAATAAATTTAGAAAATCTGTTAATTTGTTTTCTTTTTATCGAAAATTATCGCTAACTCTATTAATTTTATTTACTGGATATTGAATTTTTACTAAAAACAAAAACAGAAAGAAAAAGAAATTCATCCGTTTTCCGGCTAAAACCAGGCGCGCGAACCCTACTCCGTCGCCTGAACGGACACTTCTGTCCCTACTCCCCAACAAATTCCCCGACTACCATTCATATTCCGCCATGTCATCTCCCAAATCTCAACGGTTACCTTACCTGGCAGTTCCTCCTCGTCCCTCCCCCGCGATTCTATCCACATAAATTACCAAACCACCCTTACGCGCGATCGCTCGTCCACGTGGCCGCATTTCGTTAGATTGTTAATTTTGTCTATAATAGTACCGCATGCAGGGTATTATTATGGACATTCTATATGAACGGGATCCCGTTTTGTCTCCGCCTCTGTTCACGGTTTCCGTAAAATTTGGTTCATTGAAATAAGAAATGAATCAAATCGATTTGGGGATTTGAGAAACCCTAAATCCAAAATATTGGAGCTCGAATTATGAGCCCTCAACAGCTCCATGGGAAGAGGGATAATGGCAGTACCACCGCCAATAATGGCAACGGCAATGGCAATGGATTGTGTCCGCCTCCGTTGAAGATCAATAAGGATTCTCATTTCATCAGAAAATCCTCGTCGTCTTCCTCTTCTCCTTCCTCGTCTTCCTCTTCCACCTCGTCGCTCGTCAATGGCGTCGTAGGCGCCGGCTGCGCCAAGCCGCCGCAGCGGCATCCGGTGATTATATACACGCATTCTCCCAAAATCATCCACACGCATCCTCGAGACTTCATGGCGTTGGTTCAGAAGCTCACCGGATTGTCTCGCTCCGATGACGAAGCGGGAGCTAATTCTCCGAACGCGACGAAATGTGGCGAGGAGAATAAAATCATTAGCTCCAAAGTCGTGGTGACGAGTGACGATAATGAGTCGTCGTCCGTTGTGACGACGGATGAAAATTGCTGCGGCAGCGGCGTGGTGGAAGGTCAGGTTAATTCGTGTTTCGCTCCGCCGATGTTCGAGCCACCGCCGCCGCCACCGCCACCGCAAGTAGCGAGTTCTTACCTAACGAACATCCCTGTTTACAGGCCGAATTCGACGGACTTTTTGTGCTCTAATCATCAACCGTTTTTTAACTACAACGATTCTTCTTTGCTTTTTGGTGCTCCAAATATCCATTCTCTTTCGTCCGCTAATTCAACATTGAATGGAATTAATGATTTCTGCGACTATAGCGAATATTAGGTTTTTTTCTTCTTTTTCCTTTTTGTTGGGGAGGGATTATTTGACCCCATTTGATTTTGAAGCAAATAAAACAATAAAACTCGTTCCGTTCCCGAGACAAATCTCTACTGGGGAACTAATTTTTGCAATTTCGGTAGGAAAACGAGTTCCTTGAGTCAGTCACCTTAAAGAACTTCGATCAATTTTATAGAACATATAGAATATATAGTAACGGTATGATCTCCAACTTTTTTATCTTTCTATTTAACTTTTTCTATTTCTTCAACTTGTATTGGAGTATGTTTCAGAAGAGATGAAGTTTTGCAATAAAATGAAAGGAGCTGGTGCAATGGAAGTTGAGGTTCATCCAATTCAACATCTTGCCTGGTGAATTAGATAGATGTAATTGTTTCTTAATTAATGAATGGAATTGGTATGTATACATTTATGGTTTTTTTTTTCTATTGAATGATAGGTCCTAAAGTATCTCTTTCTCTAAAAAAAGATCTGAAATTGAAGATTTATCAATGGATAATGTTGCTCAAATACCCAACCAAAGGGCTACTATCAAAAAGACTGACTCGAATGCAAATTGGGGATGTTAATTGTCACGTTGATCCACATTTTAAATGTTTGCTCAAAGAGATTTTTAAAACCTTTATTAATGTATTTAAGGGTGATATTCAAAATTTTGAAAGTATATAAGGGTTTTTTTTAAAGAAGAAAAGGTGGCCAAATTCAAGGATATTTTTGTAATTTATTACCTCACAATCTATCTATGGTCCTCTTATTTAGAATCATCACAGTTTTGAAACGGGAGAGACAAATGAATGCAATTAATTAGATTTTTTTTCAAAAATTTTCATTTGGATGTTTAATGGTAAGAAAGAGGAAAAAGAAAAAAAAAAAGAAAAAAGAAATAAAGAAAACTAGTTTTTTAACATTAATTTATTATGAAATCATGTATTGGTTAGGATCTCTACTTCAAACGACAACAAACAACCAAATTTATTTGAAGTTAATCGATTTCTAAAGTATCTTTCCAACATTTACGAGATTATAGGTAATATCAAAAAAAAAAAATTATATTTGTGAAATAAATAATCTTTTAACAACTTATAATAAGAAACACATAGTGACAAATAAAACTACAAAATTATATCTATACCAAAATTTAATAATATAATTAATTTTTGTTATATATCAAGATATACTAAATAATAGAATTGTCAAAGCGAACATGCTCAAGAGATTGGAAGTTCGATACATACATACGAGACCATATGAGCATAACTCAACAATAATTAACACCTATTCCCCGATAGATTATGAGTTTGTATTCCCAATTTCATGTTGGTAAAATATATTATATGTATACACTCAAGGCAAAAAGTAGAACAAACATTTTCTAATATACAATTTAAAAAAAAAAAGAATTCAGGAATAACCGAGTAAAAACAAGGAGTTTCTCAATTATTTTCCCTTGCCATTATTAAAAGTACTCATCAGATTGTCTATCCGGGGAATTTACATTCCTAATTTCCTAACAAGCCAGCATGAAAACGAAACCCATAAAAATAAAATACATATATTACTACAACTTCTCTACATGTAATTACAATACAAAGGATCAATTTCATTTCCTCTTCTTGTCTTCCTTTTCCCTCTCAAGAATAACAGGAGCTGCTGGAATGCTGAACCACCATTCCCTTACTCTCCTTGTCCATCTCTCTGTGCTTGCTATTCTTGGGGGCGAATACCTTGTAAATGCCTCCAAAAACACCACCAGAAATATGTATTTTGTGGGTAGGAAGGCCAGAGTTAAAGCAATCACTAGAAGAGAAACTGCAAACTTCACTGTGGCCTGTTCATACCATCATAACACTTTGGATTCAATTATGGCATTAAAAAGTTGATCCATAGATGATAGAATCAATCAGGTAATGAACTAACTACTTGAATTTAATGGTTTGAACTTGGAGGGTTTTGTGGAGTAAGTGAAATTCCATAGCATACAGATGAGAGAGCAAGGAAGCAGGATTAAAACCTGAGGAAAAATGGCCAGCATCAAGGCACGTAGCTTGAGGAGAACGATATTTCCGTCTTGGATGAACTGTTCCGCCTGAGAAATCACATTCTGGACGGCTAAAAGCTGCTCCATTGCATTCATTGTTGGAGGAGCTATGACTTTTACTTCTTCGACTGGCCTCCCTTGGTTGAAAAGTCGTGTAAGCATCATGAAAACTGCCATGAAGACGAGTAACAGAGAGAATGCGTAGGCCAGCCAGTCCCTGTGAAAAGTAAAGTACTAGTAAGATGATTATTGACATTTTCAGGCAGGAATGCTTCAACTTAACTTGGAGAACGATGAAGGCCTTAATCGCTGTATATGGCAGCTTTGCTTGCTTATTGTAGGTTGATTTACCAACAAAATTCAGTTGATGCGTATTAATATAACAACCACCCTTCTGGCTTTCGGTTCACATTTAGACAGTTATAACCCAAGTTCTATATCTTTACATTTACCTGTAGATAATGTAACTGGAGATCAAACAGAATGCCAAAGACTGCATAGGATCTTCCCATGATGCCAAAGAAAGAAGGTACTTTCCAAGTTCACTGACTGGCAACATTAATTCCTGCATTACACCACAACAGAGTAAACAATAGAGGCTAAAATTTTAGAAAAGAACATCCAGATTATATGACAGCTCTGAACGGAAACGATTCAGAATCATCATCCATTAAAAACTTAAGAAGAGTGGTAGCAGCTAGCGATAGTCTAGTTGCCACTCTTAAATATTCTACAATAACCAAAAAAAGAAAAAAAAAGCTACTCTCAAATAAATTTATATATGCATATCTCCTAATAGGCAAGATCAATACCTTCATCACTGCCAAATTAGTATCAATGCCATCTACTTTTGCTCCATCAACTGTCTCTTGAGCCATCACCACCTTTTCATAATTGTTTTTTGATTCCTTTACTGCCCTTTCCAAAGGAGTCATTTTTCCAACAGCAATATCACCCACAAGAAGCTCATTCTCATTTGAATCATTTGAAGCTGTTCCCATCCCAAATCCCAATTGAGAAACTATGTCTAAGGCGGAGATTGAATACATTCCCTTCTCGCGACTTGATTTGCTTGTTCGGTCACTTTCTTTCATGTCTGACATATTTGCAAGGGTTTCCAATATAAAGTCCCCACCTGGGAGCTGATCGCAGAGATTAAACATGAGAAGCGACTCACACCTAAGAGATGCTGTAGAACATATATCTTGAATGGCTTGCAAGCGAACAATTCCAAGGACAGCTCTTGAAAGAGCTTCACTCCTTTGAATTCCCTTGATCTGGAACTTGTGAATAAATCTATGAACATAAAAAACCTCAAGAATAATCGCCAGCCAAAAATCTCGACGAGTATGGCCTTTAAGCTCAGGAAACTCAATCACAACTGGTTCTGATCTACAAGGTACACATTTACCCAAAAAAGGGGTGAAAATCAAACTTTGCTCTCAATATTATTATTGGTCAAATACAAGATGTTTGTAGTATTAAAGAACTGGCCAAATCAAGCTCAGCCCTGTCAAAAAGAAAGTAATGATCTACTTACAAGGAAACAGATTTATACAGAACTGCCTTATCGAAGAGCCGGGTACCCCATGGTCCAGTCAATTCAGGTTTGATAACCTGTTTCAGATCATCGGATAAGTCATATCTTTTTGCCTTGTCATACGACACAACACGAAGAGCTTCAAAGTAAAGTGCATGATCTGTCAGAACCAACCTACCTGCACAGAAGATAAAATAAAGAGGTGAAAATAGAAATTTAACAGTATGACCTGCAAAAGTACTATTTCATATACGCTGGCTACTCGTGAAATTCCTTTGCACTTGAAAAAATACTTTCCCTCAATAACTAGGGTAAAAGAAGTAAACAAAATTAATCCATGACTTACCCGGCCATGTAGAAATTCCTACATGTTCAAGAACTGGTTGTGTGGTGACTGTTCCATCCACTTCTAAAATCTTCTCTTGCCTTAATGATCTTTCAGAATGAAGGAGGTTGGACTCTGATAGGGTTTTCATTTTTCTAATCACTCTATAAAGATGAACATATAATATTAGACCAATAAGAACTTATTAAAAAAGTAGCAAATTAGAGACACACTGTTCAAAATTTTAGTACATCTCATATAAAAAATTGAAAGGTGCCTACTTTTCTAGCCCACTCAGGTACTTGTCGTAGACAGAGAACTGAAGTCTAGCACCAGTTGATGAAGTAAGCACCTCAAAAAGATTTTCACTTATGATCACATTTGAGATTATGGGAACTGCTGAAGCAATTCGAGAGAAAGCCTCCACCCCAACTGATGCCTCCTCGTCAATCTGTAAAACAGGTCAGTGATAGGTAAACTTCTGTATACAAAATATCAATAATTTAAACACAACAATGACACTGCCGAGGAATCCTCATTTACACCAAGAATTTTCATAATCATTTTTACTGCAGGACTGGAATTGGTACATTGTGGTAAATCAAAAAATCAGGCAGAAATCAGAAAAAATGGGCGTCCGTTGAAGAAATTATCCTGTGAGTGCCATACAGTCTAGGTGATTCTATGAGAATCAGCAACGGTGATATAAAACATCATGGTAAAGTAACCTGCATGCTGGTAGGTCAGTTCAGATAAAAGGAAAATCAGTGAACCAGAGGTTTAAGGCAATTTATTGTAGCACTTTCATATTATGCAAACAGCACACAGAAAATTCATAATTTTGGCAAGTTTGAAAAGATCCAAGTGTACTACTAAATGGGATCAAAAGAACCATCTTAACGATCTGGTTATATTCATTTTCCAATTTCAACTATCTATGTTTGAGAGATCAAGACTCGTGCAAACCCTATGAAACAAAAAACTTACATTAACTAAAGGTTGGCTAGAACTTGCTGGGGCTTCCCAAGCTATCATCATGTCAAATGTCAGGCGTCGAAATTTTTTATCAGCCAAATAGCCTGTGTTTTGTGTAGACAGTGCAAGTGCCCTGAAAAAGCAATACTCCAGAAGGTTTCTCGCATAATGTGGGGGAACCTTTATTGAATCAATTGCCTCCACATTGAAACTTTGTTGAAGTTCGCTAGTAGAAACACCAAGGATTCTGCATATTTTTCATTGTAATGGATTGAACATCAATTCATTTATATTCTCAACACCAATTTACTAGCCTAACATAAACGACATCCTTAAGAAAACATCACTAACCGCTAACCATGCAGCAAAAAAAAAAAAAAAAAAAAAAAAAAAAAAAAAAGAGAATAAAAGAACATCTGGAACTACAAGGACTACCGAAGAACAGAACATGAATGGCAAACTTACTTTGAACATCTCCGGACAACTACATTGGCAAATGGAGATAGCTCACTTATCCAATTCCTCTGAGCAGAAGGGGATCTTTCAATTTCTTCAAGTTCTTCATCGAAAAAGCTCCGCCTCCCTAACAGCCATTTGAAAGAACTATCTCTAACAAGCCCCTCGATCGTACTTCTGGTTTTGCTGACCACGGCCATCTTATTCAAAATCTTGAAACATTACCGAAACACCCATCCCCAATTAAGAACCATGTCAATCGCATACGTCCCCAGAGGTAGCCAACAACTGATGAATTCACAAGACGATGTCACTTAAACACAGAAAAAAAAAAAAAAAAAAAAGAACACCCCTATCCTCGAACAGAACTTGTAACTTTGTGTTGTATTTCACCCAATTACAGCCTAATTAACAATCCAAACAACTGCTCTGTTCGTAACAAATAGGCAAATAAATCAAACAGAGTAATTTCACTGTTTGAACAACTTTACCTGAACTGTAGCGCTGCCCTTCAATTGATCAAGAACCCTTGAGAGAATCCAACGAGGAGAGTATCAATTTTCAGTCAGCTTAACAAGAACCCACAAGAACCAAGTTCTATTCGACGCAAGAAATTGCAGCTACAAGAATCAGAACTTCGGAAACCCTACCGCTCCACGCTACCAATGGCCCAACTCTCGTGATCCCTCCCTATGCTACCCGATACTTACAAAACCTCGCATCACGAGCCCCACACCATTACCTACAACAGACCCACAGCGCCGATTCGCCGGATTTTGAAGAGATGACGCGTGCTGACAGCGCAGCAGATAGTGGGTTCGGTTCGATCAGTCTCTACAATCGCAAGAAACGTAAAATATTCTGTGATGTGCTGGGATCTTGCACAAGATCGAGAAAAAAAAAATGAAATTATAGAAAAAAGAGAAGAATTAAATTTCAATCAGAAGTGTTTGTTTGTTTTGTAGAGCGAGAAAGATAAGCCACCGTCTCGTATGGCATTATCAGCTTGAAGCTTGTCGCGGGCACTTTGAAGAGTGTCCTGCGCCGATGGGCGGATCATTGTTCAGATGCGGGCAGTTTCATTTTCGCCTTCAAACGTGTTACTTTCTGATTGGCTGCAGCTTTTCTGAGTTTGATCCATCCATCTGCACCGTTCGATTGATTTTTTTCCCCCTTCTTTCTTATGGATAGAATGCAACCAAATCTTTGATATTTATGTCAAACTTTTCTTGAGAGCCTTTGCAAAAAAAAAAAAAAAAAAAAAAAATCCGTTTCTTGAGAGAGATTTTCATTCAATATTATAAATAGCTTGAGGCCTAAAGTAAACGGAAAAATCTTCGATATTACAGCTCAGACACTGATATCTATTATCTGAAGTGGGAAGTTTAAGTCATTACTCTCACATTTATGGGATTAGTATATGTATCTTTATATATATAGTCTTTTTTTTCTGTACTAAAAAAATATAATCTATTTTTTTCAACTAGTTGACAATATTATTTTTTCTTTACAATCTATTGTATTCCACATAAAATATAAAAATAACTAACTCTGTGAAGCTCGACTCGGAACTCCAATACTAAAGTCAGTAACTAGCCTAACTAATTTCAAGAGATAATTTAGTATTTGCGTACCTGAAAATGGAGTGAGATGAGTCTATTTATAGGTGACTTCCCTAACAATAATTCTCACATCACCTCAACAGCTCTTTAAGGTTGTTGTGAATTACGACGTACTGTCGTGGAGTCTGGAGTCTGGGGTTGAGCGGAAGTGAAGCCAGTGTGTTCATCCAAATAGATGAGAAATGATTTTTATGGAGATTGGTCGACTCGGCCACGCAAAGACGTCGACTTAGCCGCGACAAATGAAACCAAGGTCATGAACCTTTAAGCTTGTGGACAAAGGCCACTTGTACTTCTTCTCACCCAATCGACGTATGTCACGTGTAAGGTGAGAATTGCTTTCAAACCAATTATTTTCTTATGTGTATTGTTGTTAAGTTATATATAACTATTAGCCTAATTATATTAATAAAATATAATAAATAGAAGTCATCCATATTTTATAGGTGATAAACAAATTTTAATTCAAATAATGTATAATTTATTATATGAAAAAACATGGCCACTAACAATTTCTATCAATATTTTTATAATATATCATATAGAAATTGTAAAAATATAGAACAATACTTCAAACATTATCAAAATATCAAGTGTAAACTACAACTGATAATCAAATTAGTTGTAAATTGTTATCATTTTGACCAAAAAGAAAAAAAAAAAGAGTGTAAACCTAAATTAGGCCTTCTAACAACTATTAACGAATAAAGAAATTTGATTATCAACATTGCTTGGAAAATATGTCAAATAATAAAATGATATTCGTGTGAAGCTCGAGTAATTGTGTAGAAATACAAAAATAAGGAATAGAAAATTTTTGAAACTTGAATTTGCGTTAAATTATATTGCCATGGTGCGGTGCAACTAATGGTTATAGTTTAAGTAATTAGTTAGACTAACTAAAAAGGATATTACAAGTTAATTATGGTACGTAGTGAAAGATTTGTTGATAATAATGTAATGAAATTATTAATGGCTGGTTTGGTAACATTTGTTGTCGTTTATTTTTTTTAGTAAATAAAAATAGAATTGTATGGTACTAACACTCATAACAAGAATGATAAAACAATTTTTTTTATGGTCGGGAACAAATTAGAAAAAAACAAGAAATATTAATCTTGTTTTTGTTGTTTTAAAAAATTCTATAGATAGATTTTTTTCTAAAAATGAGAATCAAGGTAACATAAATATTTAAAAAAAAACTTAAATTTCTTAATAAAATTGAAAACAATAAACAAGAAAGGAACTACCAAACAAGCCTAATTGTTTTACTTATACATGTCCATTTCAATTTTAGCTAAAATGCTATTAGTTACTCCTACACGTCCAATTAATATTTGTTTTAAATATAGATTCAATTTAACTAATTTATTTTATGTTCATTTATCATCATTGATTCATTTTTGGTCAAATTTACATAATAAAAGTTTAGCTAGATTTACACGTTTTGGTTGAATAATATTGATTAATTTGGAAAATGAAAATTAATAAGGAATAAATATGAACAATCGAATTCTTATGACGTGGATATCTTTAGAAATTGTATTATTTTTAAGATATTAAAATTGCATCACTTAGTATTTGAATGATAAAGATAATGTGGTAGACATATCTAATTTAAAATTTTGTATACATCTAATCAAACCTAACCCATCCTTAAAAAACATTTATAAGAAAAATAAAAAATTTAAAATCAATTACAAAACTAATATATATTGACTCTACCATATCCTATTCTTTTGTTTTTACTTTTTAATTTATATTTATTATATAAGTGGCAGAAGTATTACAATTCTATATGGCCACGCTCCAAAATCAAGTTGGCGAAACCCCATATGGACTGGGCCTCAGTAGATATTGCGAGCCCAATTGGGATCCTCTTCATACAAAATCCATGCGAATTGGGCCGACGAGCCCATTTGAGCTTTCAAGGCCCACTTTTCGTCCATCTTCGATCTTCCAAACAAAGAGTTATGGTCACGAGGCGAGGCCATGCGTTAAAATTATTTTATTTGATATTTTCCAAGAGTAATATATGGGGGCATTTTGGCATCAATTTTAACATATTTTCACAGTTTCTATGTTCTATATTTTCTTAATATTACTGGTTCGACCTTAAAAGATCGTAGAGTAGAGATTTGAATTTCAAAAAAATGAGTGCCTATTGTAATCATTGAGCCATATACTTATGCTCGCTCCTAGTTCGACTTTGATAATTATGATTATAATATAAAGAAGATCCTCTTAAGTTTTAGAGGGTGAGTTTAGCTCCTTAATTCGAGTTCGTGGAACTAAACATATGTATTATGTTTTACTTCACGACTGAAAAAAAACACCCATTGAGGATCTCACATTGACAAATAAGAGACCTAACAAGGATTTTGAGATAAAATCTCATGAATATTAATATGATATCAGAGTTCAAAATGTTCAGAACGAGCGTCCGGTCCAAAACGGGATCCAACCAAGATCGATGAATCAAAATAGTAACGATTTTGAGGGAGCATATAATGGAACCCCATAAATTAAAGCCCTGTTTATTCCAAACTATAGATTAATATATGATCATGGATTGCATTATCCACTTTTAGATATCATAAAAGATTACACGAGAAAACTATGATGAATAGGCATCTAATGAAAAGACATGACATATTAAAACAATTTGCATATAATAAATAGTATTAACAATAAGCTAACTTAATTACTTATTTTAACTTTTTGGTGAATAGTGATTTAAGATAGTGTGAAACACAAACTTACAGTAATCATTTCAAACAAAAAGAATATGAAAAGGGGAGGGAAAAAAAGTGAAAGCATATATAATAAAGAATAAAAGGGAGCATTATTGCAAAGTTTGGATATTGTGGAAAAAAAAGGGAGAGAAAATTTGAAAAAAGTTATAAAATTGAAAAGAAGAGAAGAGAGAGAAGAAAAGAGAGATTTGTGGATGCATAAAGAAGATGAAGATTAGGTGAGGGTTCTTGAATATACAAACAACAAACTTGTTGTTTGAGAAAAGAGAGGGCTTGAACTTGACCATATGAATCAACACAAACTGACCCTCAAATCTTATAATAAAAAGGGCTCACAAAATGACACAAAACTTTACCACATTAGGACCCACTTTCGTTGCTTGTTCATGCATGTTCCAATTAAGCACACACAATTCAAGCAACCATTGGGTGGGAGTCAAAGGGGAGTCAAACCCCATCAAAACTAAAAAAGATTCAGTGGGGGAAACACAAGCACAAAACCAAAAAAGTGGGTTTCCCTTTGCCTTTAGGTAGAAAACTATAATGAAACAGGTTTCTGGTTCATTACGTTGCATTCCCTTCTTTCTCAGGGATCAAAAATAATTGATAATGCTTATTTTATGATAAATATTTAAATCAAAAACATTTTTTAATTAAATTGTCGATGTGAGTCTATAACTCCCGCTGCACACACAAAAAATGTAATGCTAGCAAGTTAAGAGTAGAAAAAAATAAGATTGTGAATGTCGCTTCCCTAACTTCAGTTCATGAAAACTTAATAATAGAGAAATTTCAACCTCATGAGATGATTTTACTTCATTGTCGACTGACTGGACAATAAGAAATCATGCCACCTTTGTAACTGTTTTTATTTTTTACGAAAAAAGAAAGATTAGAAACAAAATTTAACTTCTCTCTTTTTATTCATTATCTGCAGATTCAATAGAGAAGTATGGTTGTTTTCGAGCCCGGCGGCTTATCCTAACATTTGGCCTTGGCTAGGTGAGAGATGAATTCTTATCATTTTGAGTTTGGTTTTGGTTGGTTGGGAGAGCCCACCATTGCCCCCATCTTATTTGCCATGGGGCATATCCAATGGCCCATTCAAGCTGTGATATCTCTTCTCTTTCTCCACCATTTTTATGGATTCATTGCATCTACCCAAATAAAGAAAATAGAAAACAGAAAGAAAAAAAGAAAAAATAAATAAGAAGCTAAATCTCTCTCTATGATGGGTATTTGAGAGTCTCTCTCATCTGATTAAGTTTTTTCGCTGCTCCAATCATTCAAAGAATGAATTGGCAACATCCAAGAGATTTTTAAAGCGTGGCTGTGGCTGTGGGTGGGGAATAATCTGTAATAACCCAAAGAAAAGGCACCAATTCTAATGGAAGAAAAAGAAGAGAGAAATGGTTTTTTTTTTCTTTTTAAATTCTTTTATGGGGAAATAATAACTATGAGCTACAACCCATCACTTTCAAAACCACTGTGAGTGTGACTGTGAGAGAGAAGGAGAAATTAGGAGTTTTGTTAAAGTGTCACATTCCCCTAACTGTTTGTGTTTGGGTTGCCAAACAGAAGTTTGTCATTTTTCCTAAACTTTTTTTTTTATTTTACTGCTGATTTATTTTTTCTTTATTTTTTTTTAATTTATATTTCAGCAGCAACTTTCCTTTTCACTAATTTAATTAATTCGACCCTCTGTTTCTATGCCCTTCCATAGCTTTTCCTGTTTACTATAGCTACCACTTTGCACACCCTTCCCTATTGGGCTTTTGTTTCTTACTCATTCTCACAGCTGGATGACTGTTGTTTGATAACGTTATTTTAGTTTTTGAAGTTTCAAAAATAACTATTTTGGTCTTCGTTGTCGTCAAGAGAAATGAATGACATGTGGTTTTGAATAAACATAGTGATATGAGCATGTAGTGAAGCCAGATGAACGGATTGAGTATGAGTAGTGTTGGGTGCACTGAAATTTGATGCAAAATATTGGTAATGACTAAAATTGTTAATTTTTTTTTTCTAATTTTCTTTTTTGGAAAGAAGTCCAAATTTTGGTTGGTCATTAATTTTTTATCTAGATTTTTCCCACTGACCTGCAATTATTGTAAAAATTTGAGGAGAAAACGAACCATCATATACATAATTTGCTCATTAGCTTTTAAATTTACTATGATTAATCTAAGCATAGTTCAACTTAGTTAATGTATTATAAATCCTCCAAAAATTAAATCTTCGGAATTTGAAATCTACTTTAAATCTTTTTTTAGTACAATATGTAGGAATGAAAATTCAAACTCATGACATTTTAACGGTATCTTAATAAATTTAATTATGCTCAAGTTGACCCTACTTCTTTATTGAACTAAAAGAAGTTATAATTTAATAATTCCTCGGTCTCTTTTGCATTGATTTGTTTTCTAATAAAATTTTAAAATTTAGGTATGAACTTACACATTCATCCATAACTCAATGTTTAATTTCTCGTTATATTCTTAAAAGAAAAATATGTATAATTATATAAAAATAAATAATGAATATAATGGGAGACAAAGTGAAAGATTTTAAAGTTGGAGGATGACAAGCAACTATAGTACAATAATTGAGGAGTGTAACATAACTTTATTTAAAACATTAGAATATAATTATATATGTGGTGTTAAGGAATTGAAAAATAATATGAACTTGTCATGTGATTAAGATTGTAACTTCATGATTTTATACCTTGATTGACATTGGAAAATAAAGATTTATTAAAGTACTTAGGTCGGTCGAATTAAGAATAAATTAAAAATCAACTAAAAGACAATATACATGCATTATTCTTTGTCTAATAAGGGAATAATGATCATTGACCACCTATATTTAGACTAAAATAAAATATTTTGATATGAAAATTTTAAAATTGTCAACTTGCTTCTCTCATTTTTACTTGTAAATTACTAAACAACAGGCACAAAATTATTATAGAAAAATGCCATAAGAGATGGATTTTACATTAAATTTCAAGAATCTGCGATAAATTGTATTTACAAAGACGACTTTCAAATATATGTTTGAAAAATTAGTTTATATTGCTCAACACTTGAACCTATTAGATGGTTCAAGAGGTAAGTGGATAAGATAGAGCTTTGACAAAAGTTGACGTCGAATCAATAGATTGAATTGAAGAAAGGATTGAAAATTGACCTTTTTTCTTAATAAATTGAATGATTACTTAAAAAAATAACAAATAAATCGAAAGCAAACTAATAATTCATTAAAAACGTTAAAAGATGCATAACATTTATGTTGAAAGAAACATATATATTAACAATATATAATAACTAATGTGTTAAAGTATTCATGCATCATATTAATTTGATTATTTTCTCAGCATAAACAAATTATTTGTTAATTCCTAAAAATAGATAAATATATTAATAATAATTCTAAAAACGTCAATAATTCAATGCACAGCAAGTTTCTCTTTATTGCCTCTAAGAGTTTCTAGTTCTATCATTTTATTCTCAATTAATTTACAACTTAGGATGAATTTATTTAATTAATCGTGTTGTCAACATCATTAATATATAGATTAACATGAATATAACTCGGTGGATTACAACACTTATCTCCAATCACGAATTTCCAACCCACAAAATTTTACGGAAAAAAAGTCATTAATATATTAACAACTTATATACCTATTTAGGAAAATATCAACACATCATATTTTAATACCTTAGGATTTAGGGTTTAGTACTTTCTGAAAACACTTCATAAATATCATTCCTGATTAAACAGTACATTAAACTTAGAAATAAAAACCTTAGACAAATTTCAATAACCTTACAATTTTTTCTTTTAAGGGAAAAATATAAAATAGCCATACAAAACAAATAATTATTTGTACGCTTGGTAATGTTGTTTGTACAACTTATATTGTCAAATGTACAATTTTTCTTTCTTTCTTTCTTTTTTTTTTTTAAACACTAGTGACTCCATACAGTAGAACTTCCATTGGAATGAGCTTCTTCCTTGAGGTATAAATATCCATTGTATTTAAGTACAATATCATTAATTGAGGACCAAATTTGTCTATAAAAAAAAAAAGAAAAAAAAAGTTGAAAAATTGAAGATCTTCCTTCTAGTGTTGTAATTTTGGGCAATGAGAAGTTAACATCCAGAAATAGAAGTCAAAGAGGCAAAGTTGAGTGGAAGCAAGCTACTCCTCCATATCCTTCTCCTCTCATCAATCTCTCCAACTCTTTTGCTTCATTTGCCTTTGCCCTCTAAAAAAAAAAAAGAAATCCCAAATATTAATTAATCATCGATCGAGAGACTAAATAGAAGCATAATCTAAAGTTAATTTACCTGTAATTTTGATATGGCATCTGCCTCGGAGTTGAAGTCATAGAAAGAGCTGGCTGCAGCAAGCTTCATGGACAGGAACTGCAATTTCAAAATCCAAGTGAGAAAAAAAAATTGAAGGAAAAAAAAAACATTTATATTTCTGAATAACTCACCTCCACTTGATTCTGCAGAGACTGGACATAATTGATTATCTCATCCAACATGACTGCCATCCCCATGGTCTGTTATTCCATTGAACAAAGAACAGTTTGGTTTTCCTTAAAAATACCCACAAAAAGAAAACAAAAGAAAAGAAAGAACAAGATTCTTCAAAAAAAAAAAAAGAAAAGAAAAAAAGAAAAATTTATACTTTTTTGACAAGAAGAATATGCTTAGCTTCTCGTTACCTTGTAGCATCCTGGGACAATGTCTTTCAAGCATCTTAGTCTTTCATTGATTTTTCCTCTTCTCACCTGATTGATTTCACAGCCATTCAAGACTCTGTTTTAAACAATAGGAAATTAAGGGAATTAACCAAATTTTGCAGATTAATGATTAATTTTAGTTACCCTTTCAGCTAAACTGTGGCTATCAGTGGCTTGCCCTCTTCTGGCTCTGACATGAACCACTTCTCTCGCTGACTTCTCCTCTTCTTTCTCAACGCTTTTCAATCTCTTCCCTCTTCCCGAGCTCTGCAGAAAACAAACAAACCCACCATGATTCGGTGAAGAATTGGGTAAAATCAACAATGACTGGTTTTGTTCCGTTGCATACATTTTTTGACTTGAACCCATTTTCAGAGGCTTGGGGAGTGGAGATTCCAGAGGTGCTCTCGGAGAACTCCATGGATGATTTTCTCTTCTTCAAGTCGTGGAATGATTCGTTCTGTGGTGCGGAGATGGGAGGTGGAGGAGGCAGAGGAAAGTTGCCGTGGAGGAGCTCCGGTGGGGGCTGGTGAGGGAAAAACATGTCATTTGAAAAGGGCAAGAGGTTATTGAAATTGAGAGATGGAGGAGCGGGATTTGAAGCGGAATAGTGACCCATTAGCTCCAAATTAGGATCCATGAAATCAGGGAAGGAGAAGGAGGAGGGCTTGAAGCTCTGCAACTCGGGAGAGAAATCCGCCATGAGAGGAGGTTGAAGAAGGAGTGTGTGTTAAGGATAAGGAAAGAGGATTGAGGGATGTAATTGTATTTATAGAGAGGAGAGAGGATTAATGGGGATTAATGGGGATTAATGGGGATTAGAGATTACAGAGTTTTAAAGTTTGGAGTTAATATATGAGGGAACTGTTACATTTAAAAGAATGAAAAGAGGCTTTGGTTTTGGTTCTGGTGGGTGGCCACGTGGTGAGACCAGCTTCTATGGTTGTGTCCCCCCGGTGGGACCCAACTCAGGAGAGGTAATCCAACAACAAATGCGGGCCCACGCCATGCCTTTTGGCTCACACTTCACTCTCACAAGACAACACCGTATACATCCAAAACCTTTGTGAACTTCCCTCACCTCCTTTCTCTGCCTTTGTCTTTGGGGGGTTTTCAGAATTTTAGTCCTTTCAATATCATTTCAAACCGTTTTTGGGTCGGGTCGGGTCGATGATGCCCAATTAGTCCTCGAATAGGGTAGGTTCGAGTTCGGTGTCAAGTCCATTGAGATGGAAGTAGTTTTTAAGAAAAAAAAAATATTTACGGTAATTTTCTCTTCAACAAACTTATGTGAATACACGATGTTATTTATGTCAGGTCAAAAACAGTATACGAATAGATAATAATATCTTTATTAGTTTGAGATCTTTCAAGGACTATTTGTGTTGGTCTCGTGGGTGGAGCATTTGAATTTCTATGTTTGTTTTATAGGAATGATAATATGATATTCCTATCTTGATATCTCAGGATGTCCATATGAGCTAGAGGAATTGACAGGATGTTCGAAATATGGATTATTTTTAAGATTCTGATGCGGAAATATATTCTCTTGTTACATTTTTTGTTCTTTCATATTTTATTATTTAATTTTATAATTAAACGAAATTAAAATACTCATTAACTAATAAACAACTTTATGCAATTAAAATAAAACATTTACCTATAAAATAAACTTTAATCAAATTATGTAATATCTCCATTTTTTAGTTGGGAGTTTCTTAAAAAAATCTCATACAAAACTAATATTATTCTCCTCAATTTATTTTCTAATTTGATAATGAAAAATCTAATCCAGTAAAAATGCCATCATTTATATAATTTTATTTTGACAAAAAAGTTCAAATTAAAATTGAAATTAATAATTAATAAAAAATATTTTATAAAAATATCAAGTTAACATGCTCTACAAAATGACATAACTTTAGTATAAACTAATCTGATTCAAAACAAATACAAACTGCTAAATTAATAAATACATAAAAAGTAAATGTACATAAATATTCCTAAGTGCTTTTAGGAACAAATATATAATTTGTGAACACTGTAGATATAAGTGTTCAAATATTCTGACACATAAAAAAATACACAGATTATTAACAACTACTCCAATGATTTTTTACTCATAAAAAAACTCATTTGATAAACTGCCATTTTATATATAATATGTAATAAAATCTTTAAAACAAGTGAAGTCGAGAATAAAACCATACCATTTAAATTTAAAATAGACAATATCGTACCATTATAAAATCTATAATAGATGCGTGGAATGCATATGAAATTGGAGGGAAAGTGAAGGGAAGGGAAGAGAATGGAATGGAAGGGAAAATTAAAGCAAGTATGTGAAGGGGGATAGCTGGTGGGTTGTAGTTTTCTGATGCAATTTTCAGGAACAGTAGTTGCAGAGAGTGTTTGATAGTGCGTGGGTTATGTGAAATGAAACTTTAGGCCTGGCCGACATCAAATTGTATTCACTACACCACCAATCCCCCACTGTGCTACCTAAAGCCACTCTTTCAAATTTAATTTTATTTACTTACTCTCACACCATTTCGCTTTCCTTTAACTGTTTTCGCTGCCTCATTCCATTAATCAGCTCCCTTTTCGACTCCAAACTAATTCTTTTCTCGCTATCGTAAATTTATAAATAAAGAGAACATCTTTCATTTTTCGTTTGTAGGAGTAGTTTTAGAGCCGAGGACAATATAATATTTTTATTCTTGAAATATGGAATTGATTCCCCCAAACAAAATCTTAGATTCTAAAGACGACATCTTTGATTCTCAAACAACTTAATTTCTTCAAAACGAGCGGCCCTAAACCTTCGGAAATTTTTGGGTCGGGATATTTACTCTCTTCTAAACTTGTGCCTTCATGACCAGTTACTTGAATATCTAATTTTGGAGGGAAACAGAGTAGAATGGGGATGGAAGTTATGGCTTACATATGGGTTGTGTGCATTGGCTGGCAAATGACAAACTTAGGATTTCAAAATATTTATTGCATTTTGCAATTGGGAAAACCCTAGCTAAGAGTTTGGTTCAATGTGAAATATATTTATATATATGGTTTGGAAATTGCCCTCTTTCCCCTTTTAATTATTTAATGTCCTTAAGGAATTTGCTTGGACTTTTGGCAAATAATGCCCATTAAGAAATGAGTTCCCTTTTACTTGAAATTTCTCCCTTTTGAATCAACCATAAGAAGCAAAATGAAGGACAATATTATCAAACCTTTTGAATCTCTCTAATTTTGACTTTTGTGGAGCATCCCATTCCTCTGCCTAATATATCCATATTGAGAAGGTGCATAGAGCACTTCATCTTTTAGTGTGGCACCACTATTTGTTAATAGTTGGGGCTAGGGTTAATTATGGAAGAGCCTTCAATATATATTGCAATTATAAGGTGTGTTTTTGATAGAGCATTAAAGAGCTTTTGTTTGGTTTCTACCAATATGAAAATGAAAATTTGATGGGAATGGCTATGCTTTAATTGTGATTGACATGTTTTTGAGGGAATTAAATTAGTGAGGGTGTCAATCACAAATGATGATCCTTAATCAAAAGTTTAGGGAATATTTTATATGTTGGATAATGATTAGTGAAGGGATTATGCATGAGAAATGCATGCAATTATTGACATTTTCAATAATGTTTCCTTAATATGTATGTAAAATGGCACTGATATAAAATCAAATCTAAGAACAAGTAATTGCCAAAATAAAGGGGGGGAGAGAGAAAATGAGTTCTTTTACACATCAATTGACAGTTATGTGTTTCTATTTCTTTGTTTAGGTGTGTGGATCCCCTTTCCCTTATTATAATTATCATAGTCAAATCAATTGAAAGCAAAATTGTCGAATAAATACTTTTCATCATATTTCAAAATCCATTAACTTTTTCCAGGAGAAAGAGATTTGATTTATATTAGTACGTTTGAAATAAAAATAAAATCGTTGGTTAAAAAATTATTTTGTGAGTTAAGTACACCACCTAATTAGAGTCGTTTGAGTTGAATAAATTTACCATCTATAACCTACCCTTCTAAAAAAATAGTAAAAATTGAAATTAGTAATGGATATATGAATATTATTGATAGATGTTGCACTATATACGTATGTTTTAGTATATGGTCAATTTGCTTCTTCTTTATCTAGAATACATGAATAAATTATTGATTTATATATATGAGTCATGTAGAGAGAGAAAATCATACATCAATTATTCAAGTTATGTCCTCTAGGTTTAAAGATGTCAATAATCAAATCTATAAATAATGTAGCAAAAAATAATTGTAATTATTTGTTGTTGATAATAATGTTGAAGGAAAAAAAAAACAAAATTCACTACTGTTCTTGTGGGTTATTTTAAAATATAAGTGCATAAATCAACAATAGAAGTTTTTTTTTTTTTAATACAACTTAACCAACAAAGACTATTTAAAACTATGTGTGTGTGTGGCCAAAGACTTTCTTTTTAGTCAAACAAATATTAATAGGTTGCAAATATTCATCGCAAATTCAAATCCTCTGCACTCTCAAATAATATTAGAAAGAAAAAAAGGTGAACTTTTTTAACAAATAATTATGAAGAGATATATTTGTGTATATACAATCTAAAATTGAGTTTTGTAAGGCTAATATTAAATTTGAGAATTTTGATGCTTGAATTATAGAAACTGTGATAGGTGTAGGTTTTAAAAACAAGTTTAGAAAAATTGTGTGAGTCTCCAATTTTAGAAACAAGTACTCAGTTTGGCTCAGATTATCTTAAATTTTAAATTTGGTCCAACCAAAAACCAAATATCCCGTACCGAAATCAATTTGGCATTGGTTTTGATCGGTTGGATCAGTTTAATTGGCTTATGTCAATTTCTCTTTATAATTCTATCTCACCGGCCTTTATTTATACAAAAATCTACCTAAGTTCCACGGGGTGACCTATGTTGGGTTTCGTGAGCTGATCAAAGAGACCTCCAAATTTCGACGCTCAAGTTAGTTTAGAATCAAAGCTAAGCAGATCAGCTTCAGATAGATTCTCACACTTGATTGGATGAAATGTGAGTGTATTTATAGTGGACCAATCGGTAGTCTTATGTCTCATCTATCTTAATTTACTATTGCGGTGTTAGGTGACCTATCTAGTACTATGACCGTACAGATAACTGGATCTGTCACCTTCATGAGCTCGACGTCGTGGCTCACTTTTGCAGCCCAAGGATCTCCTCCCGACCTGTTAGCTCGGGACATTTCTTTCCTCTGCGAGTGGCTTTCGGCCTCCGCGCCTCCACCTCCAATAACCTCCAAACTGAACCTATTACACCCCGCGAGTGCTTGGAGGCTACAACTCCAGTACGTTGCATTCTCCCGTTAAATCTGAATTTTGATACTTCTCCTTCTCATCATGGGATGGGCTTAAGAAGCCAAAAAATCCACAAAAAGCCCAACCTACAACCCTAGAAGGTATTGGGCCGCTAGATTTCGAATCTAGACTTGGACCACGATTGGGCTTGGGCTTTTTTGTCAGCCTACATTTCAGTACAGTAATAAAATGAAATTGCATTAAAAAAAATGAATATATACGTTTTTTTAGAATAAAAATATTCCGCTTGACATACTAATTTGATTGAAATTCAAAATTTTGAATGGGGAAATTTCTTAGCAAAGAACCAAGTTGCCCGCTAACCTTAATTTATTTTCCGACAATTTTAATACAGAAGGACCAAAAATATCTTCTCTGACACCTTCATTTGAAAAAGGAAAAAGTATATATATTATATATATATTGATAATTGCTCCCAATAAAGAGAGAGATAATTATTATTTTTATTAGTATAGCTGGTTATGTTGACTCTAAGTTAAATTTTCAATTTCATTGGATCGGATTCTAAATTTAAATAAGTTACAATATTCATGCGCCCTTACAAAGCCAATTTAGTTGAAGAGGGAAGTTAAATTTAATATATATGGTAATTAATACATGGTTCTTATACACAAAACCAATTTAGTTGAAAGAAAAAACATTCAAAGCCTCTTCTTTTGACTTCCAAAGTAAATCCCATATGGTATACGTAAATTATATTCGATACCTTTTTTTGGCTTTCTTTAACTTTCCTAAAGTAAACCCACATGCATGCAGTCTTTACTCTTTACAGTCAGTCGTCGTCATCTTCTTCTTCTTTCTTATTCCTTCTTCCAATAAACCTTTATAAAATATATTAATTTTTTAGGAAGTAAAAGATATGGCGGCGGAGAAAATTGAAGATGAAATTAAATTTGAGCACGTGGAAAATACCCCTCTTGGAGCTGGCCTTTCTTAGCAGATTTGGAAAAACCCCAGCCACCTTTTATTTTTCTTTATATAAACAGATGGCTGCTGTTTTTCAATTTGATTAATTTCTTGTAGCAAAGTCTTTGATGGCAAAGAGCCAAACTAGTAGTTGCTCCTCTAGTACTGTTGTTGAAGACGATCAAATTGGCCTTAGGAGAGGACCATGGACTGCCGATGAGGATTCGCTTCTTATTCGTTCCATCTCCGTCCATGGCGAAGGCCGATGGAACTTGCTCGCCATTCGTTCAGGTATATCTGATAATATTTTTGTTTCTTATTTTTCATTCAATAAGCTGTTGTATTGTTGCTAAATTTGATGTTTTTTTTAATTAGGGCTGAGACGGACGGGGAAGAGTTGCCGTTTGAGATGGTTGAATTATCTGAAACCCGACGTCAAAAGAGGGAGCCTTTCTCCTCATGAGCAGCTTTTGATTCTTGATCTCCACTGCAGATGGGGTAACAGGTGAATAAATTTTAGACTCTCGTCCATCTGAACATAACGGATTGATTTTATTTTCTAACTTTTATGTATGCGGTTTTGGTTTTGGTTAGGTGGTCAAAGATAGCCCAAGAGTTACCAGGAAGAACGGATAATGAGATAAAGAACTACTGGAGAACCCGGGTTCAGAGGCAGGCAAAGCTTCTGAATATCGACACGAATAGCCCCGAATTCAAAGACATTATAAACCGATTTTGGATCCCCAGATTGGTTCAACAAATTCACGAAGAGTCTTCTAATTCCTCGCCGCCTTCTTCTTCTTCTTCCTCTTCACCACAACTTTCGGATTCGGATGAGAAACGGCCCCGTTTTGTAACCGCAGAAGAAGACGAAAAAGTCACCGGTTCTGATCCATTATTATTCTCCGACGTTGTTCCGTCATGGAATCACGGCGGCGGCGGAGATATGGGGGATTTTGATTACCCAATAGGCGAATTTACGAGTTGGATGGAGGAGGATGATTCCGACTGCGGCGGCTTATGGAACTTTGAGGGGTTGTGGCAATTCTAATACCTTATTTTTGGGTTCGTTATTTTTTTTTTGTTGGAAGATGACCCCACGAGCCGCAAAAACTCTTTAATCTATTAATTTCTGTGAAAAAAATAACAAATATTTTAGGTTAGTACCCAAACCCAAAATGTGTATTAATTTAAATATTTGATTTGTCCATTATTGTAGTATTTTCTTTGTTAATTTATAAATTTAGTTTTCAAACTTTAAACTATATTCATTCTATCTCAAATATTTTAAAGAATTATATTTACTTTCTAACTGGTCAACAAAAATTTCATGCCTACTAATCTATCTCTGTATTTTTATTTTGAATTGAAAAAAGAAGAGAGGAGATATTTGAAGATATTTGTTAACGGGTGAAAATTTAGAATAAAGTATTATTCAATTTAAATTTTTAATAAGTTATTAAACTTTATTTCTTTTGTTGTAAAGTGATACATGGACAATATATTATTTAAGGAATACATGATGGGCTAATCTCAAGTTCGAATATTTGATGTCGGAAATATTAAGCTAGTGAAGTTAATAACATAGCTCTTAAAATATTTTCATGTATAAAAAATGGAAACTCATTATAAACTTTTGAATTATGATTATGATTTAAAGATTCGTGTCATAATGCTATAGAACAATTCTTTTTAAATGCATAAGTGATACAAGCGTGCTTGTGGATCAAATTGGTGATCAGTTTGATTTAACTCATTTTATTGTGTGATGTTGACTGTGATATCCATCATGAGGAGTGACATTGATTTTGGATTATTGTTCAAGTACATTGATAATGTCTATCCATAACTCTCAGTTTCTTCATGATAATTTTAAGTAAAATTAGTGTTCTTTTTAATGATGATTTTGGTATGTCTATGTCTATGTTTTCTTTTTCTTTGCTTCCCTAAAATATTGGTTATTTATTTTATTTTTTTAGTTCAACGTGTGGGAATAAGAAATCGAACTTACAACCTTTTAATTGGAGATATATTTCAATTACGGACAATATTTATTGGTACTCATACATTTGTAGTTTAATTGTAAATGTTGCCAACATTTTGAGCACTGTGTCGAGTCTAAACTTATACAAATTCAATTATGTCTTCCAACTCCACATTATGTTTTTCTTTGACTTTTAATGTTAATCAATAATTGATATATATAAGACTTTAGATAAATTTCTGTATAAAATGACATGATCACCAATAAATTGAACATGTGGATGAATGAATAAATATAAAACCCATATGACTATGGTCAAGATTGTCCACTCCACTGTTCATGATAGAATGATTATTTGGTCCTTTTTTTTAGTCTTTATTTGGCGGTATTTAGTTTGGTATTTTACTATCATAATTGAAAACAAATTGTCATTTATTTTTAAAAATAAATTATATAGTCGATGTCAATATTTATGTGTGAAAATTGAAAAAAATAAAATTAATCTATGAACATGTCTAATTAAAGGTCATTCTAGTGTATACAGCTCGATTGATTCTATTTCAAAAAAAGAAAAAAAAAAAAAGCTTGATTCATTAACTTTATTTCTTCTTAAAACTGTATTTTAGGTGTATTTTATAAATCTATAATATTTAATACATTTAAGAATAATCGAGTTATCTTAGTTAAAAAAGTAAAAAAAAAAAAAAACTCTAAAGATGATATGACTTAAAAAAAATTGACGTTTTGATAACTTTTTTCTCTCCTATTATTCAAACTATCTGCAAAATTCTTTACAAAAAGCACTCTCTTTGAAGAAATAATATATTTTATGCAATTTGTTTTCAAATTGACTACTTTCTAAGTCTAGATAGCTTGCATTTTAAGCAAAGTGTTGACCTTGACGGAAATGTTAAAACTTTTCCATTGATAAGAATATCAACACATAGAAATCTACATTTTCTATGAGAATATTCTAGAGAATATTATATAAAGTTAAATAATTCATAAGAATGGTTTGTATTAAGGAGTGAAATTTTAATAAAATTGTTATAAAAATGACGATTCTTGATCATGTTTGTATTCATATTGTCAACCTTTTAAATATGTTTTTCAATATTTTTATATTGAGTGAGGTTCCAAATAATAATTAACGAGTACCATTCAACAATAAGTATCCAATATAATTTATAAAAATTTTGAAAATTATTAAGTAATTTGTATTGGCTTTTTATTTTTTTGGCAACTATGTGAAAGAAAATGATGGTTAGAATTTGAAGATATCGGAAACAGTTGAGTATTTATGAATTTAATATCAAAAAATTAAATTCGCAAATATACATGTTGTGGAATATGTTATTTTATATTTTGTTTATCAAATTTTTATTAATTTTTTTATGTTTCTTTAATTTATTAAAGTTGAAGTTATATCTTCGATGAGAATTTGCAAAAATTTTTGTATGTTTCTTTATTTTATTTTAATTGAAGTTATATCTTAAATGAGAATTTGCTTTTGCATTTCATTTGGACAAAGTTTTTGCACGTGTTATTTCCATATTTATAATTATTATTATGCATCAAAGTTTACATTCTTTTTTGGTAAATATTAAAATTTGTAAGGATAAGCTTACATATTTTATACGCATTTGGATAGAAATTTTAGAGTGTGCTGGTATATATGTATATAAAATAATAATAATAACAATAATTTTAGAGAACAAATATAAATTCATGTGAAATTAAACTTTTTGAATGAATAATTAGAAACATTTTTCTTTAATCATAAATGACTTAATTATTCATCTAAATTTCTTTTCATTATTGGGTAAGCTTTACCATTTTATTAGTAGAACAAAAAAATTTTAAATAGTAAGAACTAAATTAAAAGGGAAAAAACAAAACAAAACTCAACTATACTTTAGAGACTAAAACATATACTTATACTAAGTATAGTCAATTATTTTATGGCTACGATCTTTAGCTCTAAGGAAATTCGAGTTTCTCGGAATTGAAACATATATAGTATTTCCTTCCTTTATATTTCATATCGACCTTCCGATCAAGTCTATATAATCAGGTGTTGATTACTATCTAGTCCCTCGATCGCTCGATATAGAATTTGATTTTCAAGGGCATAGAAATGTACATATAAAAGGCAAGAATGTGTTTGAGAAAAGGAGAACGTGATGGAATTGAAAGGGTAATTGAAGTCAAAAGGAAGTTGGAGGACAGCGCCACCACCTCACATAGTTGCCTATATTTTTCTTTACTCATTAATCAAATTGATTGCATACATGGAATCGGGTCTCTTCCTTTCCATCTTTTCATTCAAACAAAATTTAAAAAATTAATGTTTATTTTGTTTATGATAATGCTCGACACATAAATTATATTCATATATAGCTCCAAATTATGAAGCTCAATTCATGCTTATGAAATCTATATTTTAAATTATATATTGACATAAATTGCGCATGTTATCGAAGTTCTACATTGACTAGATAAAATGAAGATCATAATAAATATGCAAATACTCTTTTAGATTTTAAAGTTAATTAAGGTGAACAATAATATCGGGGGAGAGTCATGTTTCTTTGTGGTTGAGTTCTATATCACGTGAACGGTATGTTCGGAAAAAGAGTTAGCTTGAAAATTCAAAGTCAATTCAAATATAGAAGATGATGATAACATAAGGTTATTAATTTTGTGAGTCAAATATCACCTAAAAATCTTAGAATTTTATGTTTAAAAGGACTCTTAGAATTTTATCAATTTAGTCACATTGATGTATATATTTTAAAGATAAAGCAAATTACATTGAATTTGGGCAACAAAACGGACATCCTTTCGCAATCATAATGGTAGACTAATAATCTAGATATATATGATGGCTATGTTAGTAGTATGCATTAATTAATTGATTAATTACATTGCACTTTAAACCATCAACCATGATTAAAACTTAGCTCTATTTCATTTAGTGGTTTGACTCGTCAAGGTTTGAGAGAAGTACCAAACTCCTCGAAATCTTTACAACTAACTAAATTGGATTTATTTATTATTATTATTATTTTTTGTGATAACTAAATTGGATTTGGCTCTTCTTTTTCCTCCTCCTTGTATTAATTGATACTTCATATAACATAAAACTTAAGTAATTATGCACTGTTCAATTGGAATTGATTGGTAGATTCGAATAATGTAGGTAAGATTCCATTTGACTGTTGCATTGAATAGAAAGTTAAAAAGAAGAAAAGGTTTCATATTTAAATTTAATACTTAAAATAAAGCTCATTTAATTTTGTATCTATATATATTTTTATATAGCTAGTATAGGTCCACGACTTATTCTATTTCCTTCTTTATACTTTTAAATTTTTTAATTTAATTTATATACTTTCAAAAAATATCCCCTACTAATTTTGAGCTATATTTTGCTAAAAAAAAAGGAGTCAAATATATTCAAAGGGTGTCCTTTCTTAAATCAGGTTTTTTTTTTTCCTTTTTGATAATTCAAATGAATGTTAACCTCAAACTAAACGGAATATAGAAACTATCTTTAAGATTTATTGAAAGTATAGACAATCGGCTACCCCTCCTCAGTTCGAGCATTGCGGGCCTGTAGATGAGCTTTTTTCCTCCCCATTTGGAGATAAGTCCCACAATATCGGTTACAGTGTTAGGTGGCCGTCAACACCTCCAATTATAGAGATCCAACTGGCGAAGCCACACGATATCGATTTTGAGTAATCGAGAAAAAAGGTACTTTAATATGTCATATGCCGGCTTCGTTGATATATTGTTACAATAATTAAAGGTTATCCAATTTATTTATAAGTTTATGCTTAAATTGTTTTTTTTTTTGAGCAAATAAGTTTATGCTTAATTTAATTCACAACTTTTAATTGATGTGATCGGGTCCCTAGTAAGCGTTTCTAGATCTAGGCCCAATCTAATATCAATTACTTTATTCGGCCCACTTAACAGCCTAAAGGTTGGGCCGATAGGCCCTATAGAATTGGGCGTTACGTTCGATTGACAATGAACGACAATTTTCAAACGGGTCAAACAGCGACCCGATTTGCAATACTGTATCTGGACCGTCGAATTTTTTAATAGCCATCTCAACCGTTCAGTCGGCCCTTTTATATCCCCATTTTGTCTGGCAAATAATTCCTAGGGTTTTCTAGGGTTTTTAGTTCCTTACAGTCCCAGTCGGAAAGTCCCCTCCTCTTATCCTTCCTGCTTCCACAGGTTCCGATCTTCAGAAATTTAAATCCGAACATTTATTTGCTATTCTTTCGTTGAATCGTTCTTCTTCTTGCGCCTTGTTGATTGAAGTTACTTGTGATTTTGGGCGGTCCTGCGGGTAATCGAGAACAGTGGATTTTGTTAGGTTTTTTTCCCTTCGGATATTTGAGGGCTTAATGTATGCGCCTCTCTCCATTTTGTGATTGTTCTTGGCTACCTTAGGGCTGTATGGTTTAGGTTAATTGTTGCATTTCATCGCGTATTAATGTAAACCTGCGGAGACTTTTAGTTTGTAATTTTTGACATCTGTCTATGAATTTGTGCAAGTAATCTAGTTTTCTATCATTGTTTAGAGGAAATTTATGTTTAATTGTACTCTACCGAGCAGAAAAATTCCACAAAAACTTTGTTTTGAGGTGGTTATGTTTCATGATTTGTAGCTTGATTTGAAAAGATGTTTTCGGCGAGGAAGAAGATCCACAAGGATAATGATGTTGACCCCACAGAATTTGAGGAAACTGTTGCTCAGGTGAATTGTTAAGATATGTGCTGATTACGAACCTTCCAACGTTCTTTTGTATGTCTAAACTGATTATTCTTCGTCTCTTTAGGCTTTTTTTGATTTGGAGAACACCAACTCCGAGCTCAAAAGTGACCTGAAGGATCTTTACATTAATTCAGCAATGTAAGAAGGATGGGCAAAATGCGTTTTTTATATATATATATATATTTTATGTTGTTTTGTTGTGAATATAATTCCTAATGGTCCTGCAGTCAAGTTGATGTTTCTGGAAGCCGCAAGGCAGTTGTGGTCTATGTACCCTTTAGATTGAGAAAAGCCTTCCGCAAGATTCACCTGAGGCTTGTAAGAGAGCTAGAGAAGAAGTTCAGTGGAAAGGTGAGAAGATAGTTTTTTATTTTTTTGCCATAGTTGGTTTTTTACTGGTTATGACTTAACACCTTTTATCTACTCAGTATTCTTGGTGGGAACTCATATTCAGTGAGTCAAGTATGTCTGCTGTTGCATTGTCACTTTAGGGAATTGTATAGTAAAAGTACTACTTGTAGCAGTTATATTTCATTAGTGTCAATGGGTCTTACACTGTTACGTCCTTCCTTTCCCACTCTATCCCTCTCCACATGCACAATCTTCTCTTGAAGAGGTTGATTAACATCATGTTTAATATATAAATATTCTGAAGGCCATTCTTAGCATCATAATCATTATCACTAATGGTATTAATCAATGTTTTATTAAGCTGTTGTGGTAAAGTAGTAATGGATCAAATTACTAACTCTTAGTGTTTTGGCATCAAGTATGTAAGTTAGCTTTTGTATTTTTGAAGGTTAATGACAATATTCAATTTCATACTCTATTTGTTCATAACTCATGTTAAATTAATGGCATTAAAGTCTAAGCGTTCTTGTAGAGGTGTGGGCCTCTTGTGATCCAATAAAGACAGTGAAGTCTATGCTTTGCTGTACCCAATTGTTGAGTCTCAAATGTCATACTCTATTTGTTCATAACTTAGTTCTATTGTAGGATGTGATTCTGATTGCTACTAGAAGGATATTGAGACCTCCAAAGAAAGGATCAGCTGCGCAGAGGCCCCGTAGCCGAACTCTCACTTCTGTGCATGAGGCAATGCTAGAGGATGTTGTATTGCCTGCTGAGATTGTTGGAAAGCGTGTTAGATACCGAGTTGATGGATCTAAGATTATGAAAGTGAGTACACTTCAATTGTTTTGGTTATCAAAACTTAAAAAAAAAAAAACAGGTTCCCTAATCTAATCAAGAGAAAAGTACTCATGGATGTATTGCTAAATTTTTTATAATATCTGTTATAACATGTCTTTGTTGCCAATCAAAGCCACTTGGGTCATTAACATTTTGCACAAGTGACCGAATGTTTCTCAGAAGCCAGCTTTTTTTTTCTCTGAAGTCTTGACTCATCAAATTAATTTGTGCAGGTTTACTTGGATCCTAAAGAACGGAATAACACCGAGTACAAACTGGAGAGCTTCGCTGCTGTTTACAGGAAGCTTTCTGGGAAAGATGTTGTTTTCGAGTATCCAATTACCGAGGCTTAAGAAACCTTATTATGTTGCACTCTTTAATGTTTATTCACCATAGGGTTGCAAATCAGGTGGGAGCTTTTCAATTTTGATTTCAAGTGATAGATTTTTTGAGACTTTTTTTGAATCTGTGATCTTGAACTATACTTTATCTCATTGAATTAATTCTCCGGTTCTAGTGACATTCTATCATCTTTTTATTTATTTTAAATTTTGAAAATGTTATTTCTAACTAGTGCCCTCCAAATTAGTAATTATCATTCTTTTTTCCGAAAGCTATGCTAAGTTTGTATGATCCCATTCAATATTTACATCAAAACCAATTTCGTAATATGTAATTTTATGTTCTTTAATATACGTGTTCGAAATGTATTTCAAATATACTATCTCAATTTATACGGCACTGAGATTTTTTTTAGAAATAAATGAGCACTGCGAATTAATCTACTGTTGATCAATTTGAATTAATTTTTTGAAATGTCTTCAACATGTAAATTTTTTTAAGTAAATTACATAGTTGGATCATGTATTTGATCATAGCTATGGTAAGTACAATTACAGTTCAATATATTTGATTTTGATTTCTTAGACCACTCCAGTGAAAATGAATTCAACTCTGAATCTGCAAAAATCAAATTACAGAGTTCTACGGCTGAGAAGAAGACAGAATCCCACATCCATTCCATTTTTCTGAAAAATCCACGTTGTTCATTGATCTTCACATCCAAAGAATAAATTTAGCTGTTTTTAGACAGAAAAAAAAAGCCGAACCTGACCAAAAAAGAAAAACACTAGCATTTCTTTGTGCATCTGGTACACCAAAAAGCTATTGAAGGAAGAAAAAGAAAAGAAGTTCAGATTGTACCTCAAGACAAGATTACAAGACCAAGGTACATAGCTCCACAAAGAAAGATGAAAGATATAAATCCCCTGAGAGTCATATGAAATTATAAGCATATCATTTCTCAAATACGTGTTGAAGTTACCAAAGTAGTGTTTTGGTCAAGCCATTTTAGCTCTTATATTGTAAGATACTTACCAAATAATACCCCATCCGACACCGTTACATGGGCAAGGACACACTTCAGCAAAATTTCTCGGCATCACTTGAGTGAACCCTTCGGGATATTAGATCATCATATATATCTGAAGAGAACATCAAAACAGTTAACATGGCAGTGAAAATTGATTAAGTGGGACGAATTTTGAAGGTATACCATAGACTGAGAACAGGCTGTTCATCACACCTGCAGTTTTGGTAAATAAAATGGTCAGTCTTTCTCACCAATCCTTCAGTTTGAATGAAGTGTACAACGATCTTCTGCATAAACATGAAAGAAATTCTGGAGTGATGTAAAGGGAAAAAAAGGTATACCAATAAAGAGGATTACATAACGAAGAACGCGCACTTTCGTTGTTTCTTGCAGCACCCAGACGACAGCAAGAAAAACGATGAATCCTAATGGCACAGAATGAGAATATTTAGTAATGCAGTCATGTTGTATTGCATAAATTAGCACAGCTATGCGCTAACATTTGTGTATTAGGCTTAACACTCACCAATGCATAGTCCACGAAGTGTCCACTGCAAATAGCCGTGTAGAAGGATCAAAGAATAGACAAAATCAACAAGTTTAGTTTATATTCCCAGTTAATTTTTAGGCGGATAAGGATGAAAGACATTTAAAATTAACATTAATGAAGAGAGGAAAATATAAATATACAGAGACTAAATGGAGTTCATTATATGTGTGTGTATATATCTACTGATTTATCTACCTAGTTCAAATACCAAAATCTAGTATTGCTTAGAATGTTTGAAGATAGCTCATGGATCTTAAATTACAAAATCCCTACAGGTATGAGATCTTTTGGATAGAGTTCATAAACAAAGCCATGGGGATGTCATACTACTTGTTCTAGCATCAAAAGGCAGGGCTAGAAACCTGAGTTTGAACAAGTGAATATAGAAATGTGGGACAGATAGTGGCAGAAAAGAGAGAAGAGTCTAAAATTCAACTTCAAAGGCAGTTCCAGATGATTTTTGATAGCAAGCTGCTAATCATTTGCCTCGAAATCAAGTTTTAGTGGATTCAATTTTACTTTCTGATTTCCAATAAGAGCACAAACGCAGAATTAGCTGCAAAAACTAATGCATTGAACAGAAAATTGAAATTATCAAAAAAGTTACTTACATTTTTGCTACACAAAGTACTATAAGAAGTGAAACAAGAAAGCACCCCGCAGCTATTCTGGAAGTAAGAAGATTTGTAGATGCTAGTATTAAGAGCATCCCCCAGAATGATGAACCAATATCTACAATGAAAACAGAGTAATCAGCTGGTATCATTCACGACATGGAATGAAGTTTCTGTGTGTGCGTGTGCGAGAGACAGAGAGAGAGAGAGACATCCGGCTGGCAAGATCAACCAATACACGCCACCACGTGTTTGTGTAGCTCCACCTTCATCTGCATGAAGCTGAATTCCTTCAACCTGCAAACATAAGCAGTTAAGTACATTGGGATTACACTAACTAATGACAATCTTTGCATCTTGGTGAGCACCAAACAACCAAGGACTCTTAAATTAAACCGATCTAGATTCACTAAGAGTCTGCATTAGCAATATTTGATAATTAAAGTGGTTGTCTTGAGATTAGTCAAAGTGCTTGATCTCAAACACCTGATGACTGAAAAAAAAAATCTATTTGGATCAGCTCAATAGGGGTAAGGTAACCCATCTGATTTCTCCAAGTTTACATAGTCATGAATTTTGATATAAAATCGTTAACCATAGAAATCAAAATTCTGCTTATTTTGTTGAGGATTCCATTTCTGTAGTCCAGAAAGAGGCATAACTAACCAATAGACTTGCATAGTAAACAAATTTTTTCAGAAGTTCTCTGACAGATACTAAAGAGTCATATACTTTTCTATGCAAGCAAGGCCAAGAATAATAATGAAACACCAAAAATCCTTGCACTGACTAAGGACTTCTTTATCCTAAATAGTAAAGCATCATAAATGTTTAACAAGAAGAAATTGGAATCTTACATGGCCACAGGTAAGCTTGCAAACAATGGCATGGCTTGCTTCATGAAGAAACACCGTCACAAGTTTGAATGGTTTCAGCAGTATCGTCCTCCAAAGCTAAAATAATCAGACTGATTCTTGAGCTAACCTCAGAAAATAAAGAAATAAAATGTATAACAAAAACTTTTGAAGTGAAAATTTAAGGTAATCATTGGTACTGAAATAAAATGCTGCCCAAGTTTTTTAAAATTCTAACAAACACCAACCTATAAATACTGCAGACAGAGATAATAAATAATCCAAAAATGTACATCGATCCAAAATGTTAAAAGATTAGATAGCAGCAGAGAAGGCAACAAGAAAGAAGAGCGATACCGCCAGAATAACAACTGTGCAAACAGAAACTGTAATCAGAAACACAACTTGCTCGTGGTTACAGCAGTGCTTAAGCTCCCAATTAGGTTTCATTTCGAGATATATTCGTAAAATTGGACTAATCAAGAGAAATCCGAAGCTCGGCTTGGCTGATTGATCTTCAGCTAATCTTTACTGGCTCAACTCAGAGACTGAGATCTATAAACATAGCAAAGATCGAGAATGCCGTTTCATTCGTCGCTCGACGGAGGGAGAATTTTGATTCTGAAGAGGCTTCCAACTTCCGACGACGATTGAACGACGGAGACCAATCGGGACTTCGGAATCCACCTCCAACCGGAGTCAACTTTTTTTACATTAAAAAAAAAAACTGAAAAAAACAAATATCTTAAAAAACTATCCTATTCGGTCCATTTTTTGGAAGCAATTAAATGGGAAAATTCGAGTTTTGAATTTTGACGGATTTTTATCTTAACTAATTTGTCTTTTATTATTTGTTTTTTTATGAGAAAAAAAATTTTCCAATCGAATATGAGACTATCACTTATTTTATTTTATTTTAATGCTATGGTATTAAAAATTTAGTATATTATTTTTTAAGTATAGTAGTAATTATATGTCACATTATTTATATATATGAAAAAGTACTCTCTACAAAGAAAATTTAATAATACTCTCTCATTAGGTTTGAGAATAAAAGTTATTTAAATATAACTACTATTATTGTTGTTGATCACATCCATATTTATCGAAATTGAATTTGTCATAGGAAGTAGACTTTAAATAATAAAATAAAAAATATATATGTACATATATTATTTGTAGTAAGTGGGTCATACTTGAATTGAAAACCTACCTAACATAATTACTAAAGAAAGAAATAAGTTGAATTGGAGAGTGGCTAATTTTTAGAATATCTTAAATATACCTACAAAAAAGAAAAGGCTGCAAGAACAAATATAGTGATTGGTTGTAGGATAGGTCATGGGAAAAAGAAACTTTGGAGGAATATAGAAATGAGAGGAAGGTTGCATATGGAAGAAGGAAAACAATTAATGGGGTAGTTAGAGAATCTTGATAACGTTTTCGTTTTTTGTTTTTGTTTTATCTTTTTAATTAAAAAACTAGAATTTAGGAAGATTAAAACAAGATTTTTGTTTATGTTGGAATAAATTGGAAACGGGAACAAGAAACAAGAAGCTTTTGTTGTTTCTAAAACTATTATACAATTTTGAGAATGTTTGTTAATGGTAAGATTAAAAACAAAAATGTTATCAAATAACCCTGGACTAATTCAATAGATAAAGCTATTATTATTATTATTTGAGTTGAATAACATGTAGACATGAGATTCTATTCTAACCTCCAGCTAAAATATATTACGGGTGCAAACCATTCGGATCGTTTTTCGATTTGGTTCACGTCATTTTTTCGATTCGATTCGAGTCCTTCCACCCCTACTATGCTAGGTTGATGATAAAATGACTATTACCTCGAATTGAATATTTAACCCTCCACTTAAATTTGTTGAACTAAAAAATGGGAGGGGGAGGCAGTAGTTGAAGATCAAATGATTTTCTTAATCAAGTTAAAAGATACAATATGATCTGTTATTGAATTATTTTTTTTTAGTACAACATCGAGATGATGATTCGAAGTCATGACCTTTTAAATGTTTTCTAAATGTTTTACCATCATTTTTTTATTTAAATTCTCACTCAAGGACATTATTAAGTAAATACGTCAATCCAAATTTTATTTGATACCTTAAGAACAGAGTTTAAACCGTTGAGTTATGCTCGCTTTGGCGTAATTAATGATGTTAACCTGTGAAATTATATTTTACATTATTCATAGCTAATAGTATTAGAGAAATTATGACACAATTTAAATAACTCAAATTGGACAAATTTTGATTCAACCTTAATAAATATTTCAATTATTGTCCATGGATTGAACCATAAATTGTTATAGAAATTGAAGAATCTATAAAATGTGCCGAATATAGAAAAATTATTGAATTTGACATTACTCTCATAGTTATTGGATGTATTACTTAAATACTTTTTAACTTTTTAGTGGTCCTTGTACTAGTCTATGTAAAATAATTACAATAATGTAATGAAATGAAATTAGAGTCCAAATTTAGTGGGCTAATGAATGTGTCATTATTTCACCACGATTATATTGACTCAATGATACAAATAATTATAATCTGGACTAAGTTAGATCTGATCAAATCAAGTTGATTCAATCGAATTGGTCTATTTAAATCAATTTGAAGTACTCCTTCTAAAAATAAGAGGAGAGCCTTGCGACGTGACTTATGCTCCACACCAATCCTACTTTTTGCTACTCTTAATAGAAGTCTTTGTCTGACATAAGCATCAGAATGTGTTGGACATAGTATCACACGAATGGACAAATCAATTGTATGTGCATGTGTTAGTATTCGACGTCTAAATCCTGATCAAAATCTTGCATCAACAACAATCACAATTATTTAAATCGAGAAATGGGACGAGAACAAAAATTTGAAAGGGAAAAATCTCTACACGTAAGAGAGGAGTGCAAGTAAATTTAATTTGTAATTTAAAATTTTAATTTTCAATAATAGGATATAGAAATGAAATTTTTTACTGAGGACATAGTTGATGAAGGTGATGCTTTGCTTGTGGTTAATTTTAAACGTGACAATATCTATTAATTTTTTTATAACATACTACACTTACTTGGTTTTCTCGATAAAATTGAAACTGGATTAAACTGAAATTAATTAAAAATAAATTTGATATAAAATTTATAAAATGAAAATTGGAAACCATATGTATAATTACTCAATAATTGATTATGTTGAACTTTGTAGCAACGGCAACTGCCCTTAACAACTCCACAACTAAACATCAAACTTTTTTACAGTTTTCCCCCAAATTGACAAATTTCCCAAGAATCAAGTTCTCAATTCTCAATAGCCATGGCAGAGGAGGGAGGCGCCGATTTTGTATTATTTGTTCATCTTCGTCGGTGATAATAACGCCTCTTTGGAAGAAGCTTCCCCACACCATTAACCGGTCCCTTTTCTCTCTCTCTCTTCTTCTTCTTTGTTTGTCCATCGGAGCCTCGAAAGCTGCAGTTTCTGCAATTATTGTCTACCCCTTTCGTTTTGTTTCTCTGGCAGAGTGAGAGCGACATCTCCTTTTTTTTTTTTTTTTTTTTTTTCCCTTTCTGCTTCATTTCGTTTCCATAAGAACATTCCATCTCTGAAACTCTGTAACTTCTCATCATTTCCCACCCCTTTGATCCGCCGGAGCTGTCGCTACCCTTTTGAGTTTTTGTTTTCAATACCCAATTCGTTGTTTCTCAAATTTCGACTATTTCTTCGTGTTTTCCCCATTTCCTGAAATGTCTTCAAGCTTTGTGCCTCGTTCCTGATTGAAGTCTCTGAAAAAGTGAAGTGCCCACCATGTGTTCGACAAAATGTCCGACTGGGATTTCACTGCCAGTCCATGAATCTCCAAGAGACTTATCGCTTTTGGATTCAATTTCTGAATTCGAGTTTTGTGTTGGTGGTAGTTTTGAACATGAGTCTTCTTCTGCAGACGAGCTCTTCTTCAATGGCGTCATCGTTCCCACTCAGAATCAACAGAGGTTTGTGCACAGTAAACGAACCCATCCACGCGAGAGTGCTCCATTTTTACCCTCCTCGCTTCCCCCTCTTCCTCCTGCGGCAGCAACCGAGAATTCAAAGAAAGAGAATACAGAGGAACTAGTTCATGTTGTGAATTCTGAATCCGAGAAGAAAAGTCGGTCCAAATCTTTCTGGGGGTTCGGAAGAAGTAACAGTGTTACTTATGACAGTAGAAAGAGCTCATTGTGCTCTCTACCACTTCTTTCACGAAGTAATTCAACTGGTTCAGTGCAAAACCCAAAACGAACGCCATTGAAGGATGTGAAAGGGCAGAGTCCTCTGCTGCAGAGACAGCATTCAGTTTCAGAGGGCAAGTCAAAGTCCTCATTTTTAGCACCCCCATTTTCAAACTCTGCTGCAAATTCTTACTCAAAGCTCCAAAAGCCTCATCATAAGAAGAATCAGGGAGGGTTTTATGGCAACAATCTCTGTATAAACCCCATTTTGAATGTACCACCTCCTTATATCACCAAAGAAACTGCAAACATCTTTGGCTTGAGTTCTCTTTTACGCGGCGGTGGCAAAGAAAAGAAGAACAGAAAATGATTTTACTTTTTGTTATGCTTTTTGGTCACTAGTCAAGGGCCAGATATCTCGGAGCCTAATTTCAATATTTTTTGGAGGCTGTGGAACTCTGATCCATATGAATATGTCAAAAACTTGGGAGACAAAGAAACAATAGCACCTTCCTAAGTTGGCTCTCTGCCATTCTTGTTCATATCCTCTCTCTCTCTCCTCCCTCTCTGCAAAGATTGTTCTTTTTAAGTGTCTTTTTGATCCATGTTTACAGCTCATGATCAAGTACTTTTGAAGGCTGTCTTGTTCAGATGCCTTTTTCTAACACTGGAACAGGGTTGGGCATTGAAGGTTAGGAAATTCAAATCTAAAGGAGAAAAACATTTGCTTTTTTCTGGTTTTGGTTTGGCAATTTTCCTGTTTGAAATATGGCTGGTTTAGGCACTCAAGAAAGTATATTAAATTTGGTGGGCTATTTTTTTTTTCTTTTTCTTTTTTTAAGGCTTGTTGGTTTGTGAAAGGTTTTCAAGATGGGACCATTGCTAAGGATGCTTACACTGTCATGCAAGAAATGACAAAGCTTTCTACCTAAAGCCTACTTTTTCCTCCCTCTCTCATTTTTCCTTTACCATATTTTCGGGGATAATGTGGAGCCGTGAAGGATTGATTCTTTTAAAACCATATTTAAATAATGTTGATGTTATTATTCATGATTTCTATTTTAATTAAGTTGCATTTCTGTCTCTTTCTATTTTAATCAGTGTCTGCTTCTGAAATTAGGATCCCTCTTGTAATGGTTGAAACGATGGGGGCTGTCTTCTGGTAAAAGCTAAGGTACATATGTTTATGTTATGTTTTATTGTAAATTTTGTAATTTCCCTTCACAGCAATTAATAGCTTCTCTTGGGTCATAATCCTTTGTTAGGTCGTCTTTCATCACTAGATCGAGGATCTTTTAGGCAAAGTAGAGTATGCTTTTTCTATAGAGTAAAAATAAACAAATCTTTCGTGATAATTAGTTTTGAGCCCCAAGGGATATCTCCATTGACAAAGGTTTGGGGTCTCTTGGTCATACTGGCTTAGATATTTAAGTTCAAACCTTCTGGTGAGTTTAATACCAAAAACTTTTTATGTCTCTCGGGTCCGGACCTTAGGGTGGGTGTGAGTGCTCCTGGATATAGGAGAGCAAAACTCCAATTCCCAGTTATAAAAAAAAAAAAAAACTATGGTAGTTTTGTTAAGCTACCAAAAAGACTAACGCTACACCAAGTACAATATTCAAAATGAACATGAAAGTCGAGAAAGAAGTTGTGATTTAGTGCAAGATACACTTGAATTTCAAAGTATCAACTCGAGAGCCTCATTCGATCTCGAGGAAATTGCTTCGGTGGATCCAGTTGATTAAGTCGTTATGTCTCGAGAGTATTGTACTATAAAGTAGTTAGATCTCTCGTTGAAGATATCGAGCTCTGAGGAAGCCATAGTCATGTTGTGGTTTGGTTCATAAACTCTTTCAATAGTGATTTTATTTATTATTATTATTATTATTATTATTATTATTATTATTTTGAAAAGCTTGCAATAGTGAGTTTAAAGCTTTGCTACAATCTTAAAAAATTAAAGTATGGTACAGTGATAATCTTTTTTATACTGAGGAGGACGATGAGTTATTAGCCAGCTAACTCAACAGAATAATAACAATTAACAGTACAAATAACACCCAACTGTTTAACAATATATCACTACTTATACTATGCAATTAATGGCATCATTCTACACTTCGTCTTGGCCAACAAAGTACAAGGATCACAAATGACTGTTCACTCTCCTTCTTACACAGTCGTGTCATTGTTCGTTAAATTATTTTGATTCTTAAACTTTCTATAAAAATCTTCTTTTGATCCTTACTCTTAAATTTTGCGTATAATGAATCACTTGTTTTCAACCTTGATCCCACATTTAGTATATGTAACTTGCAACACAAGTTTATGAGATGAGATAGTAAGATTTCTATTAAATGTAGTACCAAGAATAATCTAATGATAAATGGCAGCATTATCCAGCCAGATTAACTTGTGACACAACAATGTATATTTCATTGAGCAGAAGTTAGCTGCTTCATCGACATCGTCCCAGAAGTTGACATCCTATAGCTGGGATTTCGCAGTTACATTAATTTACTTCGCATCGAAAATGAATGCATTATGGCTAAACTAATGCATCAAAGCAATGAAATCAATATTCACTAGCTTAGCTTCGATGTAAGAAGATACATCGATCTAATGCGTTTTGGAATCAGATATCTCACTACCTTAAGCTTAGCTTAAGCAAAAGGAGCTTCCATAAGGAGGAAACGAGGAGTCACCTGAAAGCTGCTCCATCATCTTATAGGAGCAACGGCTTCTTGACAGTAAATATTGCCATTTAAACCCTGCTCTGCTTGTAGAGTAGACCAGAATCTGACGATGATGCTTTGTGGCAAACAAGTCAAACCCGATAACTTCGATGTTGAAGTAGAAGCTGTCACGGTCAAATGGGTGAAAGATTGCAGAAGGTTTGGCAAATAGCTTAACAATAAAGTTCAAGTTTTCATCAGCCTGGCTACTAACCATCAACTAAGTGAATGATCTCGTGATGAACTGACATTAACAACTTATCATAGCAAAGACTTGTTCTCACTCAAATCGCTGAAGAACTGATTAAAAATGGTACTGATAATATTATTAGAGACCTTCCCAAGTGACAAGGATACAAAATTTCCTTGTGGAATGAACTCCGCCGCAGAGAATATGACTATGCTTCAGCACATCTGTTTTCTATCAATCTAACTTAGATATATAAACATACATATATAGAGGACTAGGACTTTGTCCTAACAAAAAGTACTTCAAATATATAGACAATCTTCAATCACACGATGATCTGCTCTTGTTTTCTGTAAAAGTACTTGGCTAAGACGATATCAAGGCTGGACCATCGTGTACCATCCAATTTCCAACTATTACTACCCACCCCATAAATGATTAATAAGGAAAAAGAGGAAAGTGAATGAAATATGCACTTTCTGATGAATTAGGATGCGAGCAAGAAATGAGAATAGAACACCTCAGAAATCAAGATTGTCAATTTTTGTTATATTGTATGTTTCATACAGCAATGCATATATGGAAAAACTATTAGGAACTCGAAATTCTGGTACTGTGTCGTCCTTGAAAACTAGTTTTCTTCCATTGAGAAAAATGACTTGACCCTTCATTCCAGATTTTTGAAGCTACAATATAAAAGATGCTTATGATGAAAGCAAAAGTTCTCTCCTTACCGTAAATAGAGTGCAAAGATCTAGGTGATTTGTAAATGTCAAAACTGCTAAGTAACTGACCCCTAAACCCTTGCATAGAGGTGAAGTTTACCTTTGCCCTACAAAAGATTTGCAGAGATGGAAAAACCATCCACGTCGGGATAAAGGAGAGCGAACATTATGGAGCCAAGAACCAATATGCCTTGCATTGCATTTCAGATAGTTAAGAATTATACAGTGAACAGAAGAACAACCAAGAAACTTGGCAAACAGAATTTACAGTTACTTCAAATTTTATTTTGCTAATAATTTACATGTCCTGCTTTTGCCATTATTGTAACAGAAGCAGAGAATATGTTAACACCACAACAGCATGGTGATTTCATCTCCCCTGTATACCCAATTCAGAAATGGCAATCATCTAGCATTATGATATCCAAAGTAAAAAGTAATTAATTCACAGAAAACAAATGGAACCTCTCAAGCTTCAGGAACATCAGAAACTTTATATGAATCTAGAGTAACTTCAGTCAGCAATAGCCCAGGAAAAAGTGCCTGCAAAATGGTAGAAAAGATGAACTGATTCAGAAGAACAATTGAAAGAAATCGATTGAAAACCGAGATTCCATATACTCACGTCCAATTGCTTTTGAACAACCCTAGGCCTCTTCTTTGGCCTCCTCGGTAGCCTACCGACCAGAGCCGCGAAGTCCTCTTCCAGCTCCTCCTTCGACAGAGACACAGATAACGCAGTCCGGTTCTTCTCCTTCTCCATTAGAGCCTTCGTCGACGATGATGATCCCAATTCCAGATTCCTCTCTTCCAGAGGAGCCTTACACGCCGCTCTGCGCGTCCTCAAATTCCACGGCCTCGCCGCAGCCGACTCGTCCTCGCCCCCCTCTTCAGGAATCGAAAACTTGAGTTTCTTCGATTCTTCCCTGATATCGAGCATGATCTTCTCTCGCATGGTTTCGATGGAACTGCTGGCGCTAATCGGTTTCTGCTTGGAATGACTCGGGTGCTTGGAGAAGTTCGCGGCCCTAGAATTCATAGTTCTGGCCCGGAATTGATACGATTTCGATTCACGTTGAGCAGAAGGATGATGAAGCGCAGACGAATTGGAATTGGAGTGGGAAGAGACTTTCATACACTTGAGGAATCTCTGGGAACCCCATTTGAGATACGGCAAGGAGAAGTTGTGCAGTGGGTTTGATCTTTCAGGCGCCATAGCCATGAGCTCGATTGATCGATTTCCTCAGCTTCGATTGAATCTTGAGCTGGGGAATGAGAATGAAAAATCGCGGGGAAAATTTAGTTATACGAATGAGATGGTGGGTCGGTCTGAAGATTCGGGTAAACACTCGGGTTTGGCTGAGAGTAAATTTGTTGCCATCGTCAGGAAAAAGGAAGAACAACATTTTGGCTCCTAACGGTATGGAAGAGCTCAAATTCAATCCCTCTTCCCACTTTATTTAATAAAAGAAAATAAACAAGTTGAGCCTAATCCAAAATTTGACAAACGTCTTATATTATATAAGTTATATTTTATAGTCCTTTTAAAACAACTTTATTAAAATACTTAGTTTCTATATTTTAACTACTTTAGTTCATTTTAGTACCACCTTTGAATAATATTTATTTTAGTTTATTAACTTTTAAATTTTATTTATTTAAATTTTTTTCATTCAAAATGTTCGTTTGATCTTTGTACTTTTCTAAAGTTGTCGTTTTAGTCTATTTATTGACATTATAACTCATGTATTTTTGTTTAATGTAGCAATAACTTTATTTTTAAGGTTTTTTTATTATGTATAGAATTTGTGTGGACTAAAATTATCAATTTTTTAAAGTATAAGGATCAAAATGATGTTTTGAAAGCAGGTGAACAAAGACGAATCAAAATAAAAAATACAGAGATTAAAATGAATATTTTAAAAGCAGAATAACCAAAATAGACTAAAATTGAAAGTCTTTGAGATCATATTTTAACTTATATTTTACCTCTCATAATTTTTTTTTAAAAAGATATTTTTGCATCAAATGTGAAAATATATTGGCTTGTGCCACTTGATAACTAGGTTTTGGTTTTTGTTTTATATTTTGAGAATTAAGTTATCTTCCACGCAATCATTTCTTTTAATTTTTTCAAAATATAAGCTAAATTTTAAAAACAAAGAAAAAGTAGGCTCTAAAATCTTATTTCTCTTCTTAAATCTCGGCTAAAAATTTAAATTTATTTAAAAAAAAAGTGAAAAATATGAAAATGTTTGTTTTCGGTGATAATCACTTGATCTTAAAGTAAAGCAATAATAATACTTAATACAATAAATAAATTATTGCTTTTTTTTTCTGTTCGAATATTTTCTGACCAGCGAGTTTGAGTCTCCACCTCACATGTTGTTATATAAAAAAACTCATGAAAGAATAGGGGCAATTGTTTATCTTTTGTTTTTGTTTTTTTTTTTTAATAAACTGGCTTTCTTTTGTTGATTGCAAACTATTTTTATCATTTTATATATACTGGCAATTAACTTATTTTTGTAATTAAACTGGCCTATCTAAACAAAGATAGATGTCAGTTTCAAATTTCCATTCTCATAACTATAATACAATATTTTAAAAGAAAAAAAATCATTATTTTGATGGTGAATTATTTTCTCCACTTTAGAGATGCGCTTTGGCGGCTTGGGGAAGAAAATCCGCGATGAGGCAAAATTGGAAGGAAACTGGTTAGTTACCCTGATGGAACGAAGAGTGTTTGTAGGATTAATTAATCTATTAATTCATTTTGTTATAGAGATTATATTTTTTAGGTTAAATTACAATTTTAGTCTCTTGTTCTTAAATTTTAAAAAATGTCTACCATGTCTCTAATTTTGTGTTTAAATTCTTGACTTACAAAATTGAAATTTAAAGATCTTATTAGACACATAATTCAATTTTATATCTAATAGATATATTAATTTTAGAAAATTTCAGATGGGTCAAGAATTAATTACAAGTTTAAGAACCTATCAAAGAGAAATCGTGATTACACTTATTAAAGTTTAAATTTTAGAAGTATATGAACAAAATTTGTAATTAGAAGGGAAAAAAGCTATAATCTCTACCATGGAAAATGAATTAATTGTACAATTAGGCAGAAGTTTCCAATTAGTAATAACTGGAACTTTGAGATAAGATTATTAATATTGCCAATTGGATTTATTTAGTTTCGTCATCTTAGATTTGATTATTTCACTGGAAGATAACAAATCGTAATTATTCAAAAAAAAAAACAGTTACTTTTAACTGTTTAAACCACCAATATCTTTTAATTTGAAGTCCATTTCACAATATACTCGTTCAAATTTTTTGGATCAGCGTTGACTGACGTGAAACACCATTCAATTTTTGGATCAACTTTGCAGTCGACAAACAATTTGTTTGAAAACTATATTCTAATTGATTTAAAATCCCTACCCTAGCATATAATCTGTTTGGAAAAAAAAATATCCTTAACCCATCCGTCAACTGATGCAGTAATTAACTAATTAATTCTAAATTTGTCTTTTGTACATCACAAACATATCATTTAAGCGATAAAATATATCACTAATATTTCAATATAAAGTATATCATTGATATACAAAAGTACATCAGTAATATATGTATAATTACCTGGCATTCGCAAGGAGATACATATGACCCCGTACGCAAAAATGGATGTAATTTAATATAATACAGCAAGACACCAAACTGTTTTCAGGAACCACTAATTTTAATCCAAAAACTAACAGCCTTATGAGCACCTGAAAATCCATCCACACAACAGGGGAGAGGGAACACAAAATTTCAAAAAGTATGTGGAACTCAACCAGAGGAAAAGAAGAAAGAACTCAACAAAATAAATGAGAACATTTGTAGCAAAACTGAAGGGGTAAATTGGTGGATGTGTCTATGAACATTGCATATGTAAGTAAATTCGATTTTACAGTTCGCATGATGAATCTGGAAAATGATCAGAAAAGGGCATCTACATAAGAGACTGATATGCACAACGTGAATTAGATGTAACAAAAAACCAGTTTCCTGGTGGAGACTCGGAGGAATTGATATAATAATATGTACAAATGAAAGCAATAGAAGACGTGTATATACTTTTTGTCACCAAAAGAAATGTCTCATCTCATTGATTGTAAGAGGGGCAGTCAGCATGTGTGGCCTCATTCCTGATTACCCGAGTGTTGTAAGATCCACAAAACCCACATTTATGATATAGCCAATGGAAGAGCGATGTCCCTTTCCGCTCACAGTCATTGCACAGTATGTCCTGGATTCCAGCATCATCGTTAGAGCTATAGACTACTTGCACCTAAACTACTGCTATTTTTTGTTTTTAATACAACAATATGTGGAGGTGTGAATTCAAACTCACAACCTTTTAAACGGAGATAGGTGTCTTAATCAGTTGAACTAAGTTCAGATTCGCAGACAAGAAGCTATTTTTCAATGTCAAATTTAAATTCCCAGCTTCTCAGTCAAATCAAATCCAAGATCGTTCAGCCAATTAAAATGGTTAAAAATGAACTTTCTTCTTCTTGTGTATGTGTGTGTCCGGGGAGAAGGAAGAATTCGAGGTTCTATTTATCCTTCAATGATGCAATTACATAATCTGGTAAAAACAATGATCAGAATGTACCTGGCAACGATCCCTGTACTCTTCTGGCAGCTCCTCGGCAGCCAACAAGGCATCAAGCATGCCGAAATAAACCTGTGCGTGTTACAAAATAATATGAAAATCTTATTCAATTTTGCTTTATATAGCCTTCAATCTGTAAATGACAACATAAGATCAAGCTGTTCAAAATCTCCATCTCAGGCGACTTCATAAGTTATAGAAACTTGACACGTAAAGAACAAACTAGTCTAACTCCCAAACCTGGTAAAATGCAAAGAAAGAAATTCTAAACAGAGGAAAACACATTACAAATTTGTCTTTCTAACTTTATGCAAGAAATGTATTCGTTAAATCACTACTTACTGCATATCAGCACTAAAAATAAAAAATAAAAATTTAGCCAATGTAAAGAAGCATCTAGAAAAAATTGTGGGCATCTTTGCTAAAGCTCTTGCGTATTTCCAAGATTTAGGCATGGGATTTGGCGATATCCTATCACCCTACCCTTTTGCACATATTTGTTGGTTTAATGAAAAGTTTCAGTATCCACTAAGAAAAGAACTATATGGCAAATATGCAAATATTTCCTGAGCTTGTGATTACACTAATTTATCAGTGTGTTATGAAAAATAAAAAATAAGAAAATGCTAGATTTCATGAGATTAAGAGAAGTGTTAAAATTTTAAGAATGTCAGTACAGTTCACACTTTACAGATCTAAAGTCTAGAGATATTGAAGTGAGGTGAAAGATACCGTGGTGCGCAGTAAAAAATGGAAGAAAGTGATGGGTAAGAATTGAAAAGTTGAGGTCGCTAGAAATTGAAAGGTAAAGTAATTGATATTTTATTTATTTCAAATTTTAAGCAACGTTTTCAATTATTGTTATTATCTATTCCAAATAAGTAGAGTACCCTCACACTTCTTGTGTTCCTTACAGAAGTAATGCGCTCAAAAGTAACCTCCTTTCAAGGGCCTCAACCTTGCACAAAACTAAGCAAAGTGGTTTAAGCGCACCTCCAGATTTTAAAAAATTAGATCTTACTTTTGACCTTGGGTTCTGAAACGTACTCACACATGGTAAAATCGATATGCAATCCTGGACATCATCGAAATCGATATGCAATCCTGGACATCATCGAAATTGAATATCGAGAGAGAACAAACAAAAAAGTTCAAAGTTCAAAAACTTTAAGTGGAAACATGTAACTATATACACACAGTAGGGGATAAAGGTAGTGGGAAAAGGAAAGAGCTGAGATTCGAGGAAGAGAGTAGGTCACGTAAATAAGGCAAGAATAGGTTATTATTGAGCTTCTTGAAAACCTGTATGATTCACGCTACACTATATCCTAAATTTTGTTTCTGTGATAGTAACCTTATTCTCAGCAGAACTCATACTGTGTTTTTCTATTTCATACAGTTCAATTTTATATAAATACAAGAATTCTATCAAGAAAATAATCAAATCTTCTAGTGAGTAAAAAGAAAATCCAAGTTCTGAATCATAAAAAATGGTGAGTTCAAGCTGGAGAATATGAAGAACGAAAATTGTATGCCTATGCTTCTTGAAATACATAAAGGAAAATGTGAGACAAAATAAACACAATAAGGCAACAAAAAGAATTGAAAAATCCCTTACCGCCATATCTCCCAAGGACTTGCTGCAAATAGGACATGTATAATGGCTGCAAGTGTATGCCTACAAACACCATAATGCCATATAAAATCAATATCTTAAACTCATTTTACAGAAGAACACATCCAACTAACCAGAGTTCATTATAATTATCCAGAAGCCGTAGGAAAATAATTCAGACCTGAAAGCAAGCTGAATGCATGTAATGACCACAGGGTAGTGGTCTGACGGTTGCACTGGATGTAAATAGGAAATCACAACAGATGGGACAATTCGTTTCTAAACTTTTCTCCAGGCACTTATGGCTCTCCAGCTTTATCCCAAGGCAACAATTGCAGATCATGCAATGGAAAAAATCAATTCCGAGACCCTTCCCAACACGGCATAAGTTGCAAAATGGGCAATGATACACAGCCCTGTAGCACAATTGTGACCATGAGAATACATCAGTAAAATTTTAGGAGTTTATAACTAACATAAAGCAAGCAACAAACTTTTGAGAAAATAAAATCAAAGAGAGAGAGAGAGAGAGAGGCTCTAGCTAGATCCCTGTTCTTCTAAAAACAGTTTTATCAAAAAAAATATGAATTCATTGATGATATGAAACTACGAGGCAAGAATCAATCAACCAGATGAGTTACAACATTCAATTTAAAGAAAGAGAATAGCTACAAAAGACCTTATTTGAACACACTCCTAAGAAAGAACAAAAATGCTCCCATCAGTTGAACCTTGAAGTTGAATAAATGCTAAAGTTAGTAAACTACTTTAGCTTTGTTGAGCTTTATTTTGTTGGGTTTGGTCATTTTGGTACTAAATGTGACCTTTCATAGCCAGTAAAATTTTGTGGGTGGGTTTGAGCATATTTGCAGTTAGATTTTGAGCCTTTTGTTGGCTAAATTTTAAGTGATTTACAGTTGAATTTTAGGCATCTTGATTAGGTCAAAGACTCTTCAAGTTAAAAATTGACTCACTCAACGCTGGGTAAAAGAAGTTAGTCCCTTTCTTGCCTATTTGTGAATGTTCGCAACAGAGAATTTATCGATAAACATTTCACTCAGCAAAGAACTGCCTATTGTCAGCCATGTGAATGCTCCGTAGCTATAGCCTTCAGCCCTGACAAGAACTGTTGTAAGATAGTCTATAAATGCCAAGGTCTGTGTATTCCCAATCTAGTCCTGCTTCATCTAGGCATTAATTAAAGCCAACTCATGAGTCCTAGTTACATTCACCATTCATCAACCCTTTGCAGCATGAAAGTCAAGATCTAAATGGAAAAAATAAATCATATCCAATATTAAGAATGGAAAATTTCAAAAAAAAGCAACAATGTATATGTGAAGCTACAAATTCATCTGAAGTTAGGTGCAAATTTGTTAAGAAAACATTCTAAGCACATTCATCACGCACCCGCTATCTCGTTTGAGAATATCACTTCACCTGAGGTCTTATCAAGCCACAGAGATAATATTATATTTCTTAAAATGATAAGTACAGAATATGTACCTTTCATCATCAAAAAATTTGCAAATATTGCAGTAGTACTTTGCCATTGACAATCCATTGCAGGAAGGTGTTATGCATTTTGGCCCAACTGCTTGAATCGTTAGACAGTTCATACACATCATCTCTGATGTTGCTTTCCTAGAATGATGGAATTAAAAATCAGAGGGGCAAGATAACAATTGAATGTGATGTGAATCCTCAAATAATACCTGTCCATTGAGTGATCGCTGACATTATCGTGACAAAAGCGACAAGTAAATAACTTTCCGCAGCAAGCAGCAAGAAGCTTGCAGTTTCTTTTGTAATGTTCACACCCAAACACTTTTTTCTCAGCACAGCGAAAAGATGGCGATCGTCCTGTTACATCTTCACCATTGGAACTATCTTCTATATTTGCTTGGGGTAATTTCTGCTGTGCAGCAATCCAGCGACTAATTCAAAACAATAGCATGAAATTAATTTAACTCTCATCAGCATAGCAAACACATATATATACTATTCAATTAGGACTAAGATAAACATAATTGACAAAAAGCTTAGGATGAATATTATATAAAAAAATAAAAAAATAAACCTGGTCATAAGATTCTGCACGAGATATGCTTTTCTCCTTGGATCAAGAGTTGAGTCCTGATAAACCTTTCTGATTTCTGATTCAAGTTCATTTTGGTTCATGCGAAAAATATCTTTCCAACCAGGCTTGAACATTTGATCATTCTGATCCAAGCTCTCAATAAGCCCAGAATCTGTAACAAAAGAGGGAGAGAGGAAGATATGTTATAAATATTTCTCTTCACAACTGAACGATTGAAGAATTGCCTAAGATAAGTGCGAGAGTAACAGAATATGCCACAAACCTTTTTCAGCAATAACAGCTTCCGATGTTTCACCATCTAAAGAAGAGGGAGTAGTCCCTCTCAAACATTCATTGAGCCATTCATTGAACATGGTGTTTTTTGTGGCCTGCTTCCACGTATCCATCAGTGTGTTCTGTTCGTCCTGAGTAAGTGCAGCTGTTACCCACGGCAACATTGACTGGAGAACTTCAGCACCAGTGGTCCCAATAATACGACCAACTATTTTGTCTTGCTCCTCCACAGAGAAGTGTTTTCCAAACAGTGGCCACAGTTCAAGTTCTTCCCTAAAAATATGCTGATCTAGCGTAACTCTTATAGATTTGCACATTCCTTGAAGCTTTGTAGCAAGCTCATGGTACTTTCTATTACATTCGTTCTCCGTCACATTAACAGAGCCAACATCACTTCTAGAAAAGTTCTCATCCAAGGGAACCTCATGCAGACTTTCATGGAGGAGTGAAATCTCGGAGAGAACACATGAAATGTCCTCAAATAATTTTTCCTCCTGCTTGTGGTCTAGTGTATACGAGTGACTTACATTATGCAATGTCTCTTTGGATTCCAATGCGGGAAATACAATATCATCTTCAGCATTACTATGAGCTCTATATAACCCCCACAGAAGGCGAAATCTTCCAATAAATTGTCTGAGAAATGTTCCATCACAATCACTAAGTTTTCCAGATTCAACATCTAAATATTCCAAGTCTTTGCGTATAGCTTTGTGAAATTTAAAAATAGTATCAATGGGACGTCCTGCAGACCCAACATCAGAGGAGGCACTATCAGTTTCCCATGAAAAAAGGCTGGAATTTAGAGATGGTGCACAAGAGCTGGGAGATAAGGATCGCATAGACTTGGTTGTGAAGATAGAACTCAACCCCAGATTCTTGCTGTTTACTCCTAAAGCTGGGACCCGGCAGGACTGATCAGTGCAGCATTGTTGCCGGACATCAGCAGTATCTGGAGCAATACGGCCGTCACAATTTTTGCATGGCATGGGAACATTTCGTATGGTTGGCCTCTTAACATTAGTTTTGGGATCTGATTTTTGACCTTCCCTTGCTATGAATGCAGGGGCACATGAGCAGAATGGTGGAACAATGTCTTCTTCAATGTCGGTAAGCCTTTTAACTGCACAACAGCCAACTGCTCTTGAAGACAAGCATAAACCATTATTACGGGCCTTGCATGCCCAACCAGAAAAGAGAGTCACCAGAGCAGTATCTTTAGCTGGAGCTGATTCAGAGAATTATATGCCATCAGAATTAATAATCCTACTAATACTAACAACGAGAAAAATAAAATAAACATTGCAATAAAATTTCCAAAGTTTGTTTCTTGAAATGCAAACAATTAATCACATCAACAAACCTGCCAACTGCACGTTCTTGAGAAAATCTCTAGCTTCATCTTCTTTCAATGATCCTACCAGCCATGGCAAGACACGTTCAATCAATTTCAAAGACATCATGCACAAGCTTTGATACAATAGTTCCCGTTGTCTTTTGAAACTGAAGTGCTTTCTAGCAAGTGGAAGAACCTAAAAACCAAGGGAATCAATATAGGTTCAGCCAATTTTTCAGAAAACACAAGATATATTCATTTTCATAAATTATCACATTTGCCATCCATAAAGGCACTCTTATACTTTTATGGAAGTCCGATGTTGATGTTTGTATAATACTGGAGTAAAAGTATAAGTAACTTGCTGCATGGTCTAAGACAGCCACCAAAAATGGAGAGAAAATTGCAATGAGATGTCCTGTCAACCAGGAAGGTGCACCTGAACTTCCTCGTTATGGAAGTGCCTCATAATGGTATCCATTATTTGATCAGCATGAGAGCACAACTTCACGTAAAATTCAGCTCTTGAAGTAGAACTAGCCCCTGCACTTTGAATATTTTCAATCAGGCACCTAAACTCATTGAATTGACTTTCTTCTTCAGCATGTTCCTGGAGAAAAGAAAACTCTCCATCTACTGCAGGAAAGATTACCTTTTCCTCGGCAATACTGCATGAGGAAACTGGGGTGAGTAATGCAAGTTTCATCAAATAATTTCGAAAACATTGTTGAACAAATATGAGCTATGTGCAATAAAAAAATTGCAGGCAGTGACAATTTAAAATAAAATTATGTTTCATATCAAATTTTGAAGTGAATGTACGTCATTGGTTATAGAAAATTCTTCTAAAACTGTAATAAAATATTGGAAAATTATTTCACTTTTATTTCTCTACTCCAACTATCTGTGCAATAAAGAGTAACAATAATATACCTATGATAAATGCAAACTTCGGCAATGAATTGAAGCCTCTCGTTAAAAGCCGATAGATTACTAAAATTCCCAGAAAGCTGTATCTTCCTAGCCTCCTCAGCTATGTCATTCAACTCTCTTTTGATGGCATTATGCCAGAGCAGAATTTCATTGATTGGATGAGTTACCACATAATCAGAAGCATCAGAACTTGACTCCAAATATTTTCTTTTCCCATGGCTGGTCAATTCACAAGCACAGTTTACATTTTCCGTTTGATGATTTGATGTATCAGAAGTTGGATCCGTACAATATGCAACTTGAGAATCATCAAAGCAACTTCTAGTTACATTGTCACAACTTCTTGCTTCCATCCAAGTAAATATGACCTTACATAAAGAGTATCAGTAATTAGCAATCAATATAATTGGTAAATCAGAACTCAGAAGTATGAATCAAAGTAGGAGCTATACCTGTTGAAGAAGCTTTTCCTCGGGGACTACCTTGACTAAACATTTCTGTAGATCCTGAAATTCATCGGGTGAAATAGATGATGAAAGCCAAGGGAGGAATTGAGCCATCATATACACAGGAATACTGCAGAAGAACTGCCAAACCAGAGAGGCCTGCTCTTCCAAGGAGAACTTTTCTATAAGCAAGGGAAATACCTGAAAAATGAATATGATGAATGAAGTTTCAAAGAATTATGTATCAGAAAAAATGTATATGTATCACGAGACATGCAGCCAGATATATAGCCAGAAAACCTTCTTTTCTTTATATATCACCTCATAGAGCGTAGTAGTTTTCTGTTTTACTGGACACTTCAATATCTCTCACCCAGTCCCCTTTAATCATACCAAATAAGCTATATGTTAAATTCACAGTTTAGATTGCACACAATATGCTGCCTTGTCAACATCCATATCTCACATGCAGTGGGAGTCATGCTGAGTTCCCTTATAGCAAGAAATATCAACTTCATGAAATATATTAACTCCTAGATATTGGTTAAGATGGAAAAATGATTATTGACATTAAAGATATAGTAGGATAGTTCTAATGCGCTTAGTGTTATCAAGCACTAACTCAACCAACATTCTGAAGTAAATTATATTCAGTCAGATCATGGATTGGTGAAATATTAAAAGTTGTATAAATTAAGATCATTTACTGTTTCTTGAGGGTTGAGTGTGCAAAATTCATATATTTCTTCAACAGAATTATGATGTTGACTGCTATTAACCATTGCATTTGTAAGATGGAACTAATTAGCGACCATAAATTTGCATAAAGCGTACTAGGGAGACATGGACAGCCGTGAAAGAGTACCTGCTCTTCTTCCTTGGCCATGTGCTGGCTCACAGATGTCTTCAGGGCACCAGTGCAGGACGCTAATTCCCTTGGGAAGCTTTCATCATTTTGTGTATTAGAATTAAGAAGCTCAAAAAGATGATCAAACAGATTGCTTTCACCCTTGTGTTCAAGGGAATATGTCTGTGCCACATTCTTCACACGAATATCAAGTGCAGGAAAAATTACCTGCAGGTCAAAATTTATATTTTCACAAGTACGGATTATAGCAGCAAGTAGGAAGAAAATGAACCAGAGAAAAAAAGAATTCACTAGAACATCGTTCCACGAAACCAGCTTATGCCAGTTGATACTGATAGACTATAGGATAAAAGGCCCAATGTTGCAAAAGGTTATCCTATGGATTGTTAAGAGAGCTTCATCCAAGTCATTCCTTATTCAAACAGAAAAGGCCACTAAAAATTCATATTTCATCAGATCAAAATGATCCAACAATAACTGGTTCATAGCTCCTTGCATATTAAATTTAACGTACAAGCTCATTATTGTTGAATCCTCAATATTCTTACCATCCCCTCCGAACTACATTCAGTTGAAATCTCTCTTTACACACTACAGCAAAGCTCCTGCTTCGATTGAAAGTACACCATCCATATCAGATTCATTTTTAAATTTCAACTATTTGCGTTCTTGGAAATGAATATTGATGCATAACAAAGGTAAATTGCCACTCGTAAACTCCATAAAATAGTAAAAGGCATTAGAGAACTCAGAATGCAAATAAACAAAATTAAACATAGACAAGACAACGCTCTAAATCAGGAAAAGTAGAGCACGACAACAAAATCAATATTCGAACTTTCAATTATTTCTTCAATTTTACTTCCTCCAAAAGAACATTTTGTTTGTTGAAAACTTATACTGTACGAGACAAAGAGGCGTTAATTAAGCTGGCGATTGGTCACAATGGACATCAGAATCCAATAATTATCCTGAGAAGATTTCACATGAGGTCAAATCGTCTTGAATTGAATCCGCATAAAAGAATACAGGATATGAGATCTACTGAACAATTTGCACATGTTCAAAAAATACACCACATAAGCAAAGATTTAAGTATCAGTGAGCAATACAAAAAAGTATATTATAATTCTGATTCTGAGAACTTTCCAATTACTAACCAGGTTGTATTATCACATTTCCTTCCCGACTCCTACGACTTAATCAGCAACAGAACGAACGGGGCGAAAAGAAGCCAAACATTCAAAGGAAGCTAATCGAAAAATGCAAAGTTCCAAGGTGAAGAAAGCAAGGCGAAGGAAAATTAGCCACACATGTAGAAGCACGAATCCGTACGGAAAATGGATCAGAAATTTCACCTCGTCTTCAGCATTGGAGTGGTGCTTGTAAATCGATCTCAGAAAATGGTATCGTTCAAATAGCGGGCGAATATCGGCTCTCTTCCCGGTGGCGAAGGCCATGGCGAGCCGGTGAAGCGTATCGAGCTCATTGCGAATTGCTTTATGGAAGAAAAGGAAAATAAGAATCGGAGACTGTGGCTCGGAGCTCCTCAAGCAATCATTCGGCGACGAGGCGGAATCAATTTTATTGACGGAATTAGACAAAAAAGCCACTCCTCCGCCACCGTCCCGGTGCTGTAGCCCTGTCAACGGCGTGGCCATCTGTCTATCTCAAACTTCCCCTCCCAAGAACTCTCTCCAGATTCCTTCCGCTCCAACTCTGCTCTCAGCTGCCTGCTCTCTGCTGCTGCTGCTCCTCCTCCTCCTAATTACTTTGGCTTTTTTCATATAACTTTCTCTCTCTAAATCTTTTTTATTATCTGCTTGGTATGGTATTATTCAACGGAGAAGAAAGGGTAGGCGTAGGCCTGGTTGTGACTTGCGAACTTACGGTGATGCCGATAAGAATAAACAACTATGGGCGAAGGGTTGGAGGGGGGAGGCTTATATAGTCGCCTCGGTGAAACGTGGATCAAAATGTTGCCACGCTGGATGCTGATGTCACCTCCATCTGCTCACGTGATACCACTACCTGACACGTGGACGGCTCGTAAGGAACATGATTGCCTGATTCATACTCCGCCACTGCACAACCCTCGCTAAAATTGCTAAAATCATTATTAAAAAGGAAAAAAAAAAGAAGGAGAAGAAGAAAAAAACTGTCTTACTCTAGCTTATCTTGGTTTTATAGTTAGTCTTGATATGAGATGAGATATGGGTTTACAATATATGAAGATGGAAGATCGAACTTACAATTTCATGATTGGAGGTACGTGAATCTTTTAGAATATCATTTAATTTGTTAAATTATTAATTTTTTTTAATTTTGAGAAGGCTGTTAAATTAATTTTGTTTGGGATTAAAATTTTCTTATTTTCTAATATGAATATTCAAATGTGGATATTTTCCTTACGGCTACTTTTCCATAAAATTAACTAATTTTAATTTACAAGTTCAACCAGATTCAAAATAAAATCCTGCGAGAACCTCCACCCACATCCATAAGGAAATTGAAACAAATTTGACATTATTTAAGCAGCTTCAACATTAAAGAAAGAAAAAACTAGCTACCTTAGGTAGACTTTATACCACGAGCAAACCGAGCAATTGAAATTTTGAATAATTTAAACAATCCATGAAAATTAAGATTCCCCGTTAGAGAATGAAATCCTTGAACAAGCTGGTTATAGGTGAAAATGAAAATGACGAGACTCAAATTCTCAATAGTTGTAGTTATAACGTGGGGTGCTAAAAATGAACCAACAAAATTTGTAGTAATTAGTTACTCGCTGACTTGTAATTATTCATATTGATGCATCATTTTGTCGAGCTACCACAGATATTATGTCACGTGACAATCGAGACGAGCTATCGTGGTGTGACCTTAAGGCAAGAGGGACCTACAAAAGGAACAAACGCTCCAACGTTTAAGTTAGAGTGAGCACGAGCTGTAGTTAAATTGTTCTCAAAGTATAATATTACTACTTAGGTTATGGGGTGGAGTGTCCCTTCTGTAAACAAGCGGGGGACAAGACTTGGAATTGTTCTGATCAGTGGCTGTCAAGCCCCCAAGTCTTAGGATCGGAGTCTTCAGGTCAGCGGGATGATTTCGCTTCTCTCAACTCAGTGGTCGTTCAGGTCAGTAAGTTTAATTGGCGTTGACTTCCACTTTTGATTACTTCAAACTGAGTTAGTGTGTCCACGTGTCAGCGTCCATTTTTCCTCCAACGATCGAAAAAAAATCTTTTTAAATATATCATAATATATTGAATAATTTGTTTTAAATATAACATGATAAAGTATATTCTATTTGATAAGAGAGTATGACCGATTGCTACTATGGAATTGAATAATTTTAATGAAGTTGTTGTTTCACAAAAATAATAACAATAATATATATTTTTTTTTTCTTTTTTGCAAAGGAATAAATAAATATTTTATGTCCAAAATAATTGAGCTTCATTTTATGGTTGGTTTTAAATATAACTGTAAAAGCTCATAAAACTTATTCATCCAATGAATCTACAGAAAAAGGAAAAAAATTAATTTACAATTTTCAGATATGTTTATTTATCATTTATGGTAAGTGACATATGACAGTAAATCATACTGTTTAGAGTAAAATCGTTCAACTTAATTATATAACCAAATAAATAAGAAATTGTAAATGAGAAATGCAGAAACTAACAAATATGAAAAATGACTTAGAAAATTTATCTTAAAATAACAATTAGCATAATTAAGCTGAATTTTCTATGGGGTCCAGAGCACCAAACAGTGCAAAATCTCTTGGAATCAAAAGATTCCAATTCATGATCAATGTTGAAATTAATTGATAAGTTTACTAATTTAGAGGATACTGTGAATTTATTTCTTTATTTATCTGTGCATTTATAATTCCTAGTTATATGACTTGTATAGAGTTTTTTTTTTTTTTCTTTTTGTATAGAGTATAGAGTATAATATAGAGTTGAGTTGAAATGGCATTAAAAAATTATATTGTCTATAAATTAAATAATTTTTGTGGGGATAGAAGATAAGTTTTAAAATATAAAATATAAAATATATATAGATGAAATAAGGCCTCACCCATGCATTTTCACCCACCTCATCTTATTGAACCATATTAATTCCGTGTGTCAATTTTTACTTTACAACTCAATAAAAGGATGATGAATGGAATATAGCCGACAATGTTACACCCTCAAATGCACGAGAAAGAAAAAATTAAAATAATAATAATAACACGTCAAATAGTTATAAGATTATTATTGTCAACGTCTCTAAATTTTATAGAAATGTCGATATCAATTGATATTTTTTAAATAAAAATCAAATTGATAAGAAATTTTCATCGATATAAATATAATTCCACGGTTAAGGTATTTTACTTTCAATCTCTATTTTTTTTACAACACGTGGAGGCCTGTTACCAGTTTGACTTTACCTCATATTCATTTTTTTTCTTTTTTTTTTGTTTGACATTTTATCATCTATAAGATAATCGATATAACTACAATGTTGATGTATACCAACGAATCTATCGACATATTGAGATAAAAATTTAATAACCGAGAGGTTATGAGAAATGAGAATACAGCCATATTGAATATTTTTTCATGGAAAAGGGAAAAGAAGTTAAAATAGAAAAAGTAAATTAAAATTAAAACTTATGGTGTTGGGTTTTGTTTGGTAGTGCCAACAACGTGGACTTTGGAGCGTTAAAATGACAATATCGTTAGTTAGAGAATGCCAAACGCACACAAATAAATAGGCTTTTTTTCCCATGTTTTCCCCAAGATTTAGTATTAATATTTATTATATATTAAAAATAGATATTAAGATTAATTAAATATGTGAGATCCCTTATATCTCTAATCACTCCTCCTATGAATCGTTATACCCTTTTAGTATTAGCATTCTATCTCCAAAAAACTTGAAATAGGTATCGTAATCCATTAAACTATACTCGAATTGTCATAATAATAAGACTTTTAGTTAAGTAATATTTATGAAATAGTATATGTACGATGACAACTAAAAGAAATATAAATGGTAATGGATCTTCTTCAACTTTCAATCTTTATTTGTTGGAGTACAAGAGCCTTAGACAGATATAGCACATATCAAAGACTACTACTCAAACTCAAGATATATAATGTTAATCTAATTATAGTTCTTTTTTTTAAATAAAAAATGTGTCGAGGTATAGAATCTATATAACAAATCTTGTTCCAATAACAATGTCTTATTCTTATTGGGAAGAAAAATATTTTTTTTTCTTTTAGTCTAACTAATGTAGGGGTGAGAATTTGAACCTTTCAACCTAAAGAAAATGAGTAAATATCTTAACCATTGAATTATGTTCATGTTGACTCTTCAACTTTCTATGTCATTTTAAAATATTTAATATTTCTAATCTTGGCATTTATATGGTACTAAAAATATCCTAATATTTATATATTGAAAATTAATTAATCCTTATAATAACCTCATTTTGAGAATGGCTTAAAAAAATTCCTTTTAAGAATCTAATGTGATCCTTTTTCAACAAATTAAGATATATATCTTCAATAAAAAATTTTAAATTCGAATTCTCAGTTTAACCTATTGTCAAGTTTACGAAGAAAAAATAACCTTTAGGAACAATATGCCAATTATTTAGTGGATTCATCTTTTGAAAATATCTCGGCAACATGGCAACTTTTTTCTTAAAAAAGGAAATTGATTTTGATCTTCAAATTACTATACTTTCCTTTATTTCGTTTATCCAAATATGATTTTAGTACATAAGTTGACATATCTAACATTTGCCACAAACAATTTAATTTCAAGTAGTTGAAATGTGATGAGATATAATATATGGTTGTTACGCTGCATCAGCGTAATTCTTCTTAGAATATTACATTATAGATATGAATACTACAACAACAGAAAAGACTGGCATCGCTTTAAAATGTAACAAAAATAATTTCCATCGTCGCAAAAGTAACAAACTTTATTTTCGTTGCTGGCAAAGCAAAAAAACAAAATTCGTCGCTTTTGCAACTTTCATCACATAAGCCAAACGGCACCCGTTGCTCTCGTTTTGACGTATCCGACGAAGATATTTTCATTGCATTTATAAAATATAACTAAAAATTTATTTTAAACTTTAAAATATATATATTTATAAAAAACGCCACGACTAAAAATAAAATATAAAATAGTATTTAAACTTTAAATAAAAAGTCGGCATTAATAGCATTGGATATAAAATTTTAATTATAGTTCAAGCGTTAAATCACTATAATTACAGCCGGAAAGTTAAATTAAAAAAGTCGTATTCAAAAGTGGTTAAAGATTTGACCTAATTAGAAAGAAAGGTAAAAAAATGGTTGGCATTTTGGGGGCACACAAGGGGTGCGTGCTGAGTATGCCACCGTCATGTTGGCACGTGACCTCCCCACGTTCCCACAAGCCCTTCAAAGTTCAAATCTTCTAACTCCGCAACCAAACACCCCCATATTCCAAATTCCCATTCCCCAAAAACGCCTTCCTCGATCGTTTCGATTCATCGTTACATCTGGGTAGTTTCGACATTTCGCTCTGTGAAATTAATCCCAATCAAATTCTAAAATTCTTCATGTGTTTTTTCCCCGCTCTTTTTTTAAGCATAAATATCGGTACTGAATATTCCTAAACCGGAATTTGTCTTTGATTAATCAAATAAGGAGATCTTAGGTGGCGCAATGAAAACGGAAATCCATCGCTTTCGGATTATTTTCCTTTTTTAAATGATATTTTGCTACTGGCTTAGGTTCTGTTTGGACTCAAAAGATAATATATTCTGCAGTAGAATATCCTCAACGAACAAATCCCCAAGAAAATTACAATTCATATGTCAGTTGTCAATATATATAAATAAGTCTTTTTATACCTATGTTTTGATTATTTAAAGATTTAGAGTCCCTTTGTAATTTGTATAAATATTTTTTTTATGAAAAAATAATAATAACTAGGATGTGATGATGCACGATTATTACTAGGATGGGAAACAATGATTTAAAAGAAAAGGATTATGTCACTGTTGAGAATTGAGATAAACATAAAAGTATTCAAATACAAGGAATTGAATTGGAAAGAGTCGTTAAAAAATTGCTTCTCCGACAACGTAAGAAATGGAGGAACATATATAATAAATATATTGTTACCATAATCAAACTTGTCCTTTAGCATATAGTTAGTTGAGTTAATTTTTATATATTTTATATGTGTTTTCTTTTGTCAAAGTCAAATATGTGGAGTTATAAAAATATTGAAATAAACACACCATTACAAATTTGATTTGGCTTCCTCTTTGTCTTATCTTCTATTGGAGAGAGGATGGGGATAGCAAATATATGACGATACCAATATTATTTTGAAAGTATTAGTTAGGCTAATATAACTACTAATTACTATTTGGGAAGGTAGATTAAGGATCTCATAATTTTTTTTTTCAAATATATAATAGACATACTATTTTTCCTATTATCAATTAGTTTGGAAATAGAATCTCATAAATATTAATGAATTCGGACTATGTTTCAAACACTTGTTTTTGAATGGGAGGGCCGCATATGGGCAAACTCTAATTCCAACCACATCTTTGTAATGTTATATTTTTTTTTTAGAAAAACCTACTTAAATAATTATTGGTTGAGTTTTCTTTTTTTATAATTATTGGTTAGGTATTAAAAATACTAAATAGTATTTATTGATATTATTCACAATGATCTATTTGATTTAATTTTATTATAATTGTTAAATTATATATATATATATATAAACACTGTGGATAAAGAATAACAATATAAAAAACGAATTTAAAAAAGAAAAGAAACAAAGAAACTACTACAATTTAAGTACTAGTAGTTGTCACTTGTCAGGTTTGTTAGGCCTGATCTGGGTTCGTTTTCAAGGATTTCAAGAAAACCAGTGATATTGTACTTAATTTTTTTCCTTAAAAAAGTAAAAAAATACATATTTACAAATTTAAATAATTGAAATATCATAAATGCAATTTAAGTGTAAGTCGTGACTTGTGAACCGCCATGTATGACTTGGACAGTTGGACTTATGAAAATTAACCTCTTTGAAAATTCAACTTATAAATTATATTATACGTGAACTCCCCTTGAAACGGAATTTTTGTATTAGATATCCATCATATAAATTAAATTTATCCAACTCATCAGTTTAAGTTTTTGGATTAAATGGTCGTTTATAGCTCTCATTAGGCCTTGGAAATAAAAAATATATATATATAAACATTATTTTAAAAAAGCATTTTTTTTCCTTTAATTTTTCCTAATGGGCAGCTTGTTGTTTTCTATTTAACAAAGGTAGGGTGTGAGAATAAATCTCCCAAATTTAATCATATTTTAATTGGCAAGTTTGTTCTCTTAAAAAATTAAAATTATTTTTATTTAAAAAGTCACGTAATCATTATGATGTCTTCAAATTTTACTAGTCATTTAACTATAACTTTTAAAAAAGAAAGTACTCTAAAATAAATAAATAAATAAAAACAATACTAGAAAAAAAAAACGGTCAAAGAATCCTAATTCACGCATGTCTCGTTTGTGTCTTACTCTTTCCTCCTTCGCCTAACGTATTGAAATGAAACAATGTTCTATTGTATGTCCTTTACTTACGGCGTGTAAAAAAAAAACATTTGTCTAATAAAAAAAAATTGCGGCTTTAAACTTTTTTTTAATCCTTATATTCTTATATTGCTTTGTTGCCCATATGAGCAAAAGTTTTAAGACATCTATAAAAAAATTACTGTTTTAATGTATGATTAATTACAAGACCCTAAGACAACTTCAACACATCGAAAAGACTCTTCATACCAAACTATGACAACATTTCAAGAAATTTATTGTATTTAATGTGATTGAAAAACTATGTAGGTTCATTGAGTTATGCTTAGATTGATATAAAAATATAGTTATTAATTTTTTTTTAGTTTAAAATATGTGAGTGAGAGATTAAAATATATTATATTTTGGTAAAAAAAAATATATGCATATATCAGTTGAGTTATGCTTATTGACATAATGTTTTGTTTTTCTTATATAATGATATGAGAGGGTGAAAATTCGAACTCACAACCTGGTTGGAGAATCGTTCCTTCCATTTGTTTTAGTTTCATATAATAAAAAAAAAGAAAACCTTATAAATAAATAAATAATAAGGTGAAGAGCATGGCATTTAATTTGGGAAGATAGAATGAGGAAGGCATATTAATGGAGTGGCATTCAAGGTTGTAATTTGGGTAATAAGGAGCCACACGGGAGGCGCGTGGGGAGCGCGCTGATGATGCGTACGCCACATGGCCACCCCGCACCATCCCAAGTCTCCATATATACAATTCCTTTTTTCTTTTCTCTCTCTCCCTCTCTCTCTTCTTTCTTTTTTTCGTAATTTTGAAAATCCGAACTCAACCGAAAAGTAATAATAATAATTCTTCAATATTACTAAACCCACATCAATTTTAAATAATGTCGATATAGTTAATAATCAATTAGAGTAATATCTTCACTAATCTTTCCATCTCTTTTTTGGGATGGAGAGCATTGACATCTTTTTTTTTTTTTTTATAACAAACTTTAGGGATATTTATTTACTATGCATAGTTTGCATGATTTTTAGTTGGGTAATAAATTTTATATTTCTTTTCAAAATAATATACGTGTTTTATAATAACTTTTCATTTCAAAATTATGGAATGATACCTGATATATGGATAAGTATAATTATCTTCATTAATATGGGACCTTCAGACAATATCATATCATTATGGAAAATCTTCAACTTCGAAGGAATGAGTACATATATTAATTACCGTTTAATTATTTTCATGTTTGACAATTAAAGTATCAGAGACATCAATAAATAACAATTATTAAATGGAAAGGAAAAAAACAAAAACTGAGATTGTGACATTATTTTATTTATTAGAATTTGTAGTTTATTTTATTTTTGAAGAAAAAATAAACTTTAATAATTAACATTTATTTAAAGAAAAAAATTGCAATATAACATTCTATTGGATTGAAAAAAAAAAAAAAGAAATGACATTGTAGAGACGGAAACTTTAAAGTGGGAGTATAGTCACTCTAGCAAATTGGCAGAATTATTTAAATTTTGTATATAGACGACATACTAAGATTTAAAAAGAAGAAAAACGAGCAACACCATGCAGGTCAAAAACAGTGAAGTGGCATACTCCTTCTCTTGTAATAGGTTGAATACGGTAACAAAATGACCTGTAATTTCTTAAATATTATTATTGAAATAAGTGGAGACTTTCTAATTTAACACTATTTAAAAAGAAATCCCCGTTTCTGGTCTCCAAAATTTTGAAAATCACGATCACCAATAATGGTGATTGGCCTTTCTTTTGTAATTCCAAGTATTCAACCAATGAGTATCTCCATATTTCCTTTATTTGTAGTATTTTCGACTTTGACTTTAAAATCCATCTCGTTTAATTTAATTTGAGCTCATTTTAAAAATGGTTGAGAGATATAATAAATTAGAGGTGTAATTTTAAAATGTAAAAGCTATACATGTTTGTTCCAGCATAAAAATTCACTAAGTTGTGGAGTTTAGCTTCCTCCATTACGGCAAAGCCCACTCGAATTTGGTCATCTGTTGGCTGGCTGAAGCCTCCAATTCCGGATGGTTCGACACGCAAAAATCTCAAATTTAGTACAAGTGCCGGTGGCCTCGTGAGGGACTCGAACCGTAATTGGAGTACTATAAGGATTTCATGCATATTCTCAGTCGGTCAAATTAAAATTGTGGGGTGGTTTCTCGAACGAAGAAACCTATTGGTTAAGATTGACTCTTAAGTGGTTCGTAAAATCTTGATTAGGCGTTCTCACTGTTGTCCTCTTTTTGGTCCACGATGTTGAACATTTTACGGTTTGTCTCTCATCATTGGAGTGTTGATATCCAACATATTTATCGGGAAGACAACTCTTGTGTTTACTGGCTTGCTCGTTGTGCTTCTTCCCTCCCTTTCAATCTTCATAGTTGTGAGGAGTTCCTTCCTAGATTTTATCATTTGATGATGTCATGAGGTACGTGCTCTATTTAGGGCTCTTGCACTCTTCTAAAAAAAATTATACTTGCATCCTTAGCATCAAAACGTCTTTTTTCTTTATTCTCCGTGACTCATTGCTATAATTTCTTTATTGTTTAAAAGAAAAAAAGAAATCAACATGAACTTATGTATTGTGTTATATTGAACATTAATATATACAAGGTTGTGGACGTCGCTTTCTCTATCAAGATTGTGGAGATTTGCATTAGCAATATAGAGGGAAATAATTAATTAAAAATGTTTTAGCATGATCCATTTGAGGCTTCTCTTTGGGTGCTCGCTTGTGCTATGCCTTCGCATGCCACAAACTTGATTAATATAATCATTCTTTATTCTTCAATTTTAAAAGGTTTTACCATTACACTCTTTTTTAAATCTGTCAAATTAGATTCAAGTATCATTTCACACTATTAAGATATTTTGTCATATGCCAATTATTAATATTAATATTAATCGAAGGTAAATTGGTATTACAAGAATTTGAACTTAAAATTTTTTATTTTAATTTCATGTTAAATTATAATTAGATCTCAAGAGTTTAAGATAAATAGATAAAAGATCATGGTGTATTTAATTTTATTTAAAATATATTCTTAATTGCATAAACGCTCTTTTTTTGTTTTTGTAATAACAAGTGTTTTTTGTTTTTTAATGGAAATTAAATCTTTTTTTTTTTTTTTTCAATTTAGACTAGGAGTGAAAATTTTAAATTTTATAGCCTAATTAATTGACTTAAATTTAAGTTTACGAATGTAGAATCTAAGCAACTTGAAATTTTGAGTTAAATAATATCCTTTCATACCTCAATTCAAGCACTAGTCGGCTTCCAACTTAAAAAATAAAATAGATAAATAAATTTATTTGAGTCAAGAAATCAATATTGTGTACTATAATTATTAATTGATAGTTTAACGAGTTTTAGAAAAAATAGTAATAATAAGTTTTAAATACTATATATTTTAGCTTTTATTTTTTTATTTTTTATTTTTTACTTTCAAAGTATCTGGTTGCTGCTGTAAATTTTTAATCATCTTAATTTTTATACTTTTTGATCGGTGTGTTTCAATATTTATGCTTTTAAAAAGTAACTAATTTGGTTCATTTATTTTAATTGTTTTTATCTCGTTTTTTCATCACAAATTAGCATAATACTTTACTAATTAATTTCTTGAAACGTAACCATAAATTTGTGTTAAAATATTTATACGGCGTTAACCATTTGTAAATAGGGACAAAATCAAAAGTATAGAGAGAAAAACAGATATTTTAAAATTATAAATGAACAATAGATAAATTATAGGTGAATAACAATCACATTTTAAAATTATATCGACCAAAATGAATCAATATTAAAAATAATAAAAATAAATAGTATCTAAACCCCAATAATAACAAAAATCTCCTCTTGAGTTGGAGATTCTTTATCTTTGAAGCACTACCACCACTCAAAAACTCTCAAAAAGCCATTCTTTAGTAGAGTAAGGGTCATTTTCTTTCCCTCTTTTATCCTTTTTCCCCTTTTTTTCTTATTAAACCAAAAAAGCTTTCAACCAAATATTCAACATAACCTATTCATCATATTATTTATTGAACAGTTCCATATCAATGCTATATGTACTTTTTATAAATAGAATATGACATAAATAATATTCTAGAATAGACAAATTCTAAATTTAGTTTTTCCCTAGATATTTCATTTTATTAGTACAAGTTAAGAAAATTATAAATCAGTCCAATTAATAATATTAATATGAATTATTCAAAAAATAGATCTAATTACACTTTAAGTTTCAAAATTTTGATAGTTCAATCAATTCATCTTAGGTGAAAGAGATGATATATCTAGATCGAGAAAGAAAACAGGAAAATACCATATGATCCAATATATCGAATGCATCTTTTGGAAAATACCATCATTTGCAACACATACACTAAAGCAATATCAATATTTCAATAGGCAAATAAAAAATATGGATAATCCGAAAAGATAATTTCATTAAACCACGTAAATTAAAATCCTCTCTTAAAGTAAGTTTCCTTTACGTGGAAAATCCAAATAATTTAATTATAAAAATGAACGCAAAATCTTGGCATATGGTATTGGATTTTTGGCATATTCAATTCTAGAAACAGAAAGTGGTGAACCCAATATCAAAGTAACTAAAATCAAGACCCACTCTAATTATTATCCAAAATGAAAGTCCCACCCTAATCAAATTTGATGAGTGCTTTTACAACATTCTCTCTCTCTTGTGATTGATTTTTATTATAATTTTTCTTTATTATTATTAATCTAATTAAAAAATAGGTTAAAAATTTTTTTGTCTCTAAAATTTTGGTTGGTAACAACGTTAATTTTTCCGATTTCAAATTGGTAATAATTTAGTCACTAAATTTTAGTGCGTAACAATTTAGTCTCCCCATTTAAAAATTTGAAACAATTTTAGTTTCTACTATAAAAATCTCATTTAAACTAAGTATCGATTTTTATTACGTGTAACAATTTAGGCTTTGTAATTTATAAACACATTTAGTCCATCGTCATTTTATATATATATATATATATATATATCTCTCGTTAACTTAATAACAATTTTCACGACAAGGATTAAATCGTTACAAGTTTTAAACTACAAAGAACTAAATGATTAGATACTAAAATTTAATAATTAAGTACGAGATATTATCTTTATTATTATTATTATTATTATTATATATAACATTCTTTTGGGTGGGTGTGGTCACCTCAAATAAAGCAGAGACAATCTAGGATTTGAGATGCATGCCACACAATTTCTTACCTGATAGACCTTAGTTTAGGCAAATGGGATTATTTGAGTTGAGCCCATCACTACTTCCACCTCTCTCTCTAAACTCTAAACTCTAAACTAATATTTTTCTTTCAAACTTTCTTTTTCTTTTTAATTTTTGGGTTTCTAACAAAATTTTGATTAGATGAATCCACGAGGATTGCACCATATCACATTATTATACTTTATCCATATAGTTTATAGACATAAATTGGTAACTTATCTATCAACAGCACTTTCTGTGGCCTAATAAAAATTTGTTGAATTACCTTTTTTTTTCCTTTCATTTTTGACTCGCTTTTTTTTTTTTTCACTTTGAGACACCACCTTCAACATCATAATAATTGATATTTTCTTTGGATAAGATTCTTACCAAAGCACTGATGTATACTGTGAAAATTCTTGTCTGTACACACATTTCAAAAATTAAAAACAAGAACGATTCACATCAGTGTAAATATCAAATATAGATGCACACTATGTAGGCTCCCTTCGCATATCCCACCGTTATGTAAAGAAAGAGGTATCAAAATTTCAGTAAGATTTTGTTAGGATGTGATGGCACATTTGACCTATACACTCAAGTTATAAGATTTCGTTAAGATTTTCAAGCTAGAAGTTCAAAACATCCCAGCTCGTTTTTTTTCCCTAATTCCAACTTAATGAACAACAAATTTATACTATAATATATTTGGGAAATGTACAACTTAATGAACAACAAATTTTACTATGAGAAGAAGATCAAGAAAGTTAAGTTTTATATTCTTCCAAGTAGTTATGAGATGATAATGTCGTCATTTTATTTTGAATAAAATTTAGGTACTAACCCTAAGGGGATATTTCCTACCTGCTATGATTTAAATAGACAAGTAAAAAAAATGAATTATCAAGAAATTTAGAAATAGAATAAATTTTTTAATGGTGATAAGTAAGTAAGTTTTATATCTATGTTCATGATTAAGACTCTTGCAGTGCCATTAGATTCATCATCCATATTTTGAAAGCATCAATAACCACAGACATGGCAACCCAACACCACACCCCACATTATTCCTTTTGTTTCTTTGCCCAATTTTTAAAATGCCAACTTACATATTTAATTAGTATGTAAATTTATATTCCAATTGGAAAATGGAAAGATTTATAAAACTCAACATCCTAAGTAAATTTAGGTTTTTGAAATTAGTGAATAATTTTTATTTTTCTTTTTCTTTTGGCGCGAGTATGATATTTGTGTGTGTTTGAGCAGCACTAAAAAGACATACAATTAAAGAATTTGGAATCCTCCTCACAAAACATTTTCCTCTTCTTTCTAAGTGAAGCTCATATTAGATATCCACATATAAATTAACCTACAAAGCATTCATGTGTGTGCTTGCTACTATTGTATTTGACATCACTTTTAAAAATTAAGGTATGTTTTACACTACCTTTATTACACTTTAATATTTGGTTGTGTACTTTAAAAGCGCTTTTATAAACAATCAAATAGTTTATACTTTAGTCAATATGAACATAGTTCAACTGGTTAAGGCACTTATTCGGATTAGAAGGTTATGTGTTCGAATACCCATTTTCATATGCTGTACTAAAAAATCTATACTTTAAAAATTGTTTTTAAAAATACGTATGCACATTTACTTTCTCTCAAAGCATTTTATTTCTTATTTCCTCCAAAAATATTTTTCAATTAATTTCAAATAGCGCTCCCAAACACAACCTTACAGAAAGTGTAATATTTACGTATGAGAAGTTTAATACATCATAACAAATAATTACAGATAAGATTTTAATAAATTTAAGACTATACTTTACCTAAGAATTAAGGTATCATCCTCTTTTCTCCAGAAAAAAAAAAAAGTATCATCCTCTGAAGACGTGTCATTTTCATTTTTTTTTTCTTTTTCGAAAATGTTGATGAGGTGTCATTCACATTCACCAAAACGACAAAGTTTTATTCCTCAACAATCCAGCTTCCATCACAGAGCAAACAAACAGCCCAACTCTGATTTGAACAGAGCCCAATACAAGCGGCCCAATTAGATAAACATGTAAGGCATGAATAAAACTTCTATTGAACAGAGCCCAATAGAAGCGGCCCATGAACGTAAATCTCTCAACCCTAGAAGCCCAATGCCGTACAATGACAACCGGCCCATAAATTACCCTAAAATGCCGACCATTTTTCAAATAGATATTCACCAAGTTTCTAGGATTGAAGGATTTCTATTCAAATGATATTTTTTTTTATATGTTCAAATTATATGCAAAAAAAACACAATCAAATTTCGGTTATAGAGATTCTACCGAGCGAAAACCAGAAGGGAAAAAAAAAACCCAAAAAGCAAAAATCAATTTTTAGTTTCAAGAGATGATGAACCAGAAAATAAAAAGGGGAAAACATGAGCTTATCAATGACTGCTAAAGTTCAAGTAAAAATATCCGAGAATTGTATTGCAAGTGCGAAATCAGAGTGAGAAAGAAATGGGAAAAAAAATTAAATACCTAGGACAAAAAGAAAAAGTCATGAATTAAAGAACAAATCTATTAATAAATGTAAATATATTTTTAATTAAAAGTGGGTGAAGATTACGGTTTAATTAGATAAACATGTAAGGCAAGAATATAAACCCAGTAAAATAATGCAAAACATAATCAAATTAAGCAACGGTACTTAAGGAAATAAATATAATATAAACGAATAATAAGAAATCAATATATATTTGAAAATATTTAAACATAAAGTATATAATCGTAAATATTTTCCCTTCCCAACATATGTTTTACAATTACTATTTTTCAAATTGGAACAAACCAATTAGAATTTTGTATTTCCGTTCTCTTTGGATAAAGATACTTTTGTCCCTTCTAATTATGACTAATCTAATCATTACTTCTTAATTTACTTTTTCCCTAACAAACATTTACTTTTTCCTTAACAAATATGAAAGAATTAAAGAAATAACACGTTTTCTCCCCTTAATCTAAACTCTTTCATATTTTGTTAAGCGGTAGAAGGGATGTATAGCAAATCAGCTCCATAAAACTTATAATTTTACAAGACGAGAAGGAAATAAGGTTGCTCATTTTTTAACGAGGTGAGCATTGCAGAAGAAGGAAAATGCGATATTGATAGAAAAGGACCATTTGGAATTATTGACGGTTTTGGAAAGAGATTGTAATTTGGATATTTTATCTATTTAGTTTCATTTATTGTTTTTATGCTTCAAAAACATAGTATAAACGTTTAAATACTACTTTATTCCCCATAATTTTATTTATAATTCATTTAAGTAAGTACCTATATATATGTATCTATATCTATATATATTTTATATTTTCAAAATATCTATTAAGTATTTAATTTTATAAAACTACTTATTTTGATTTTTATTTACAAAATTTTAACACCAAATTTATAAAATTAACGTTTTGAAAGTAGATAAAAACAAAACAAAGCTAAAATTGAAAAGTAAATTGATTAAAATAATACGTAAAAAAGCCAAATATATATTTATATATATATATATATTTTGGATGAAGTTCCACGTGAGAAAGGACTTAGGTATTTTTTTTTTCTTTTAAAAAAACTTTTTTTGGTGGGTGGCTGCTGATATGTAACGTTCAGGAACCGCCGTGAAGCCCGTGAAGGTCGACCATGGCGGCCTCAACCACAAACACACACAATACCCTTCTCTTTTCTTTTCTTTTTCTTTTTACTTTTTGGGTGATTCGTCCCATCTTCTTCTAGATCTCCCAAATCCAATAATCATTTTCTTAATTCAAATATATATTAATGTAGTTTTTTTCAGTGGTAATTAGTTTTTGTATTTAATCAATAGGTCACGGGTAAAAATTCCACTCTCACTTATTCTATCAAAACAACTTATTTTTGTTTTTTATAAACTTATAATAATTATCTCAAAATATAACTCAAACAGTTGAATATTTATGTGTCAATTCTAGACTTGTTCAATTGAGAATGACATATATTACCTTTTGGTAACTTTTCATATATGACATCTATTATCTTTATTTTTAATAAAGAAACATAAAATTGTAGGACTACACACCTATAAATTTAAAAAATAATAAAACAATATTTTTATTTTTATTTTCGAATAAGTTGGAAACATGAACCAGAAACAAAACTTGTTTTCGTTGTTTCCAAGATTTTTAAACAATTTTGATAATGTTTCAGGAAACGATAATAAGAAATATAAATAGTTGTCCAACACTTAAAATTCTCTTAATAAAACTAAAAAACAGAAACAATAAACGAAAATATTACCCAACAGATTATAAATATATCTTTTTAACCATGAAAAGACCCTAATTGATTGTGTAATGTAATAAAATAAATTTGAATTCTATGAGTTATTATTTCAATTTAAGTTTAATGCGTATATATGTTGTCCCAAGCAAACCAAGTCATCATTTTTTCGTTTCTTCTCGGGAAGTCCAACTCATCACTTTGGCAACCTATTCAAGTCAGATTTGTTACATTGGCTGTTTATACACGCTTACCAATTTAGGCATGAATTTCAGATATATAATTTTTTTAATACAAACACAATAAGTTTTATTTATTTAGTTCAATGATTTTATAATTTATAAATTACAAATATTTGGAAAAAAAAACATTTTGTTTCATATTAGATATAAAAATAACTTCGTTTACATGAAATTCATATTTAAATTTTATTTTTAAGTCTTAAAAATCAATTTAGCCAAACATTAAAATTAATTGTGAAAACCAAATTGCATATTTGTAGTACTAATATTTGTGTCCTAAAAAGAAAAAGTAATCATCAGTTGTCGTGAAGTTTGATATTTTGATACGTAAATAAGATTATTTATATTCGAGTCGTCAAATATGATGCGTTTATGCGTTTAGAAATTTATTAAACACAAAAATAAAAGTTAAGAACTCGTTTGATAACGTTCTTGTTTCTCGTGTATTATATTTCATTTTAAATTTTTCATAAATATTCACGTTTTGTATCTATCTTTTTTAAGAAACATTTTAGAATTGTATATAAATTTTTGAAACAACAAAATCAAATTTCTCATTTAGTCATCTCGCATCTATTTTTTTCCCCAAAAAATGGATAAGAACATGATTTTATTATTTTGATTTATAAAATTCATAATGGATATTTAAAAATAACAACAATTTAAAATTTTTGAATATTTAATTTAAACAATTTTCATATAAAAATTTTATTTTTCAATCTAAAATTTTAGAGAACAAAAAAAAATCACCAAACATATTTACATTCTTTTTCAATAGTAAAAAACAAAAAATCGAAACATACTCATAAAATATAAAATTGTAATTTAAAGTAAAAAAAAAAAAAGAATTATAATGATAATTATAAAAGGTGGGGAATGTGAAGGGAAAAGGAGGTCTCTCCATTTCCATGGCTGCTTCCGCTTGTTGCAGTGTGGAAAACTTTTGAGTTCTTCTTCTCTTCATCGATCTCTGTGTTTCATCTTTCAATGACGATTAAACAGCAGCAGCAGCAGCAATCGGATCCGAAGGCGCACCTTATTTTCTTGAAACTCCAATTAATGCACTTCAAATTGAAATCCCTCTTCTCCCAGCTCCTCCTCTTCGCCTCCGGCCTCGCCATCGGCTTCTCCCTCTCCCTCTTCAATTTCCCTCTCCTCCAGATCTCCCCCGGCCTCGCCGCCACCTCTTCCTACTCCCCTCCGCCGCGTCCGCCTCCGCCGCCGCCGCCATCTCTCCTCCGCTTACCCGACGACGACACGCCGCCCCCGCCCATGCACGACATGTCGGACGAGGAGCTTCTCTGGAGGGCCTCTCTCGCCCCCCGTGTTGTTCCAAACTTCGGCCCCTCCCCGCCGCCCCCCAAAATCGCCTTCTTATTTCTTACCAAAAACGGCGTCGCTTTGGCTCCCCTCTGGGAATTGTTCTTCAAACCCGCCCACCATTCCCTCTTCTCCATTTACGTCCATTCCAATTCCATTTCCAATTCTACCCTCCCCTCCACCTCCTCCGTCTTCTTCCGCCGCACCATCCCCAGCAAGGTCAGTTTCGTCATTCTCTAGTTTTCAATTTTCCCATATTCAATTCAAATCCAGTAGGATATGATCAAAAAATGTGATGTTTATTCATCGTTGTTAATTAATTATAATTTCTCTTTTTCCGTTTGCTTGCAATTTGACATATTGAATAACATAAACTGTGTTATGAGGATGGTTTTATTTTTCTGGGTCCATTATTTGTTTAAATAAATATATTTTACAGGCTAATTATTTAATACCTATTAAAAGCATTGTTTTAACGTATGAAATATTCTAAGTTAATCATGTCGGTTCAAATTAACAATTTTTGTGTCCACTTAGGCAAAAAAGAACCTTTTAACTTCTACGGTCAAATTAGGAAACCAAATACAGCTGGGTCGTGGGTGTATATTGTAATTTAATGTAATTTGCCTTCATGAGATTATTCTCTCTAATATTTTCCTTTTATTTTACCTTAATTGTAATGATAAATGGCATAAAATCAAAGAATTATTTTACAGCTTGGAGATTTTGGTTGTAAAGATACCAAAAATGGATTTGTAGGAATGTTTCAAACTTTCACATGCATTACTTGGATTCTACTCAAGAAAGTTGAAGAAAATTTTCCAATCAATTCCTTTGTGTGTGCATTTTTCCCATTCTAACCTTTTCTTTGCATTCTTTTCTTTATGCCTTCTTCTTCTCCCACATGAATATTAGATTTCACCATATATAGACAAAGAATCAAACCCCTTTTTTCCTTCCCCTTTTCCCTGGTTCTTGCTTGTTAGGAGGAAAACAAAAGGAGAGGTTCATTAAGAACTCTAGATTGACCTTGACGGATGAAAAAGTAAAGAGATTTAAATAAAAACGAGCTTAAGTGATTTCAGGGCGGGTTTGGACTTGCAAGCTTTAGTTTAGATAGCTTGAGGTTTAATTGGTAGGTTTAGGTATAGCTCCGTTTAAGAAAACTGTATTTAAAATGTCGCTATAAATTAAAATATTTATTTCACTATTTTATGGGGGTGTCAATAGAAATATTGATAAAAGTTGATGGAAATATTGATAAAATATATTTTTAGAAAAATTATAAAAATAAAAAAATTGTAAAAAATATTTAAATTAAGAAATAAGCATTTTACCCTTTCTAATTAAATTAAAAATGATAAATATTAATATTATATCTATATAAGTAATATTTTATTGATATTTTAATATTTTATCCATTAGTTTGCAATACTATGAATGGTCAATTTACTTTTATTTTATTTTGTCCAGCTTAATGAATGTCTAATATGTCAACGAAAATTATCCTACTTATTTAGAGTATTAAAATAACATTAAAAAGAAAAAAAAAATTGCAGGGAGTGAAATGGGGGGAGCCGAGCATGATGGAGGCGGAGCGGCGGCTGCTAGCGAATGCGCTGCTAGACTTCTCAAACCAGAGATTCGTCCTCCTCTCCGAATCCTGCATCCCTCTCTTCAACTTCTCCACCGTCTACAACTACTTAATGGGCTCCAAAACCACCTTCATCGAGGCCTACGACTTACCCGGCCCAGTGGGCCGCGGCCGCTACAGGCCTCGCATGCGGCCCACTATCAACCTCCACCAGTGGCGCAAGGGCTCCCAGTGGTTCCAAATCGACCGCCCCCTCGCCGCCGAGGTCGTCTCCGACCACAAATTCTTCCCCGTCTTCCACAAATTCTGCACGCCCCCCTGCTACATGGACGAGCACTACCTCCCCACCCTCGTCGGGATCAAATTCTCCGCCACCAACTCCAACCGGACCCTCACCTGGGTCGACTGGTCCCGGGGCGGGCCCCACCCGACCCGCTTCATCCGGAATGACGTCAACGTTGAATTGCTCGAGCGGCTCAGGACCGGTTCCCACTGCGACTACAATGGAGTGAGCACCAATGTCTGCCATTTGTTTGCCAGGAAATTCATGCCCAATTCTTTGAATAGACTCCTAATGTTTGCCCCTAAGCTCATGCGGTTCGATCATTGAACCTTATGCGCCCATACTTTCTATATAGTTTATATCTTCATTCCTTTCAATTTTTGAGCCAATATCATTCGTTCGCATGTAATTTAACAACCTGGGACAAGTAAAAACCTTGGCCTTTTTGTTCTATTAGGTTCTAATATTCTTAAAGACTGAAGAATCAATTTAATGAACACTAACAAAACATATATGCAGCAACCCATCATTGAAAATGGAATGATTATGATGAACTACTTGAGTTTACAGTGGTGGTATAATGGTGGGAGGAGAGAGCTTGATCAAGCGCTTACGGTTTCGGTAGTTGCTGTGGATGTGCTGCTAACCCAAGATGTAGATAGGGAATTTGGAGAAGAAGCATAGCCATTCTTCAACAGCACGGCGTCGTCCTTCGCCGAAATTTCGGATTCTTGATCCTTCCCTTTATCGGTGTTTTGTTTCTGTATGGTGTTCAAGGTCTCGAGAACCTCCATCATTGATGGCCTCTCGTCTTTCATACCCTGCAGGCATCGAAATGCCAACTCGGCTACACTGGTTATCATCTCTCGGATTTTGTAGTCCGACTCGAAACCAAGCGTGGGGTCGACGAGCTCGTGCAATGCGTGGCTTTGGATCTTGTTGATGGCCATGTTGAACAGGTTGATCTCTTGTCTATGCCTTGTGATGTCAACGGCGGGCATTGAGGACATGAGCTCAACTAGTACCACTCCAAAGCTGAAGACATCACTTCTATCGGAGAGTTGGTAGCACTGATGATACTCGGGATCAACGTAGCCGGGCGTGCCTTGTGGAGTGGTCGAAATGTGTGAGACATCGAGAGGGAAGAGACGGGACAGTCCGAAATCAGCTACTTTAACACAAAAGTTGTTGTCAAGGAGAATGTTGTTGGTTTTGACATCACGGTGGATGATTTCAGAAGCATGGAGGTACACCAAAGCGCTTGCAGTCTCTATAGCAATCTTCATTCTTGTAGACCATGGAAGCTTGCCAGGCTTTGCTAGTTTGCCATGGAGGTGATCAGCCACGGTGCCGTTCGGGATGTACTCATACACAAGCAAAAGCTCACGGCTATGGCGGGAGGTGCAACCGTAAAGCGAAACGAGGTTGCGGTGGCGTAGGCGGGCAAGGATATCCACCTCATTCATGAACTGCTCAACTCTCTTAAAATTGCTTTCAAACAAACGTTTTACAGCAACTGCACGCCCATCTTTGAGTAATCCTAAACAGAGATATGAACAAAAAGATCCATCAAACAATCACCATCTGATAATTAAGCAAGCACTATGTTTAAGATTAGATTTAAACGGCTGCTTTAAGCTCTAACCATGATAAACTGTGCCAAAACCTCCATCTCCAAGCTCTTTATTGGAGTCAAAATGGTGGGTGGCTTCTTCAAGCTCTTTATAGGAGAAGAGGTGAACACCCAAGTAAGTACCACCCTTCTCAAGTTCTTCCACAGAAGGCGGATTCGGCGGGTTCAACGGATCCGAGGGAATGCTTCGTTGCACATACGGCAGCGTGCGAGAAGTTTTATGGCGGAGCTGCCGCCGGTACCAGATGCCGAGAACAAGTAAAGTTAAAAGCAAGGTTCCAAAACCAACACATGTGCCTGCGCACGAATGAAAACAATGGAGTTTTTAATCAATTGTTAGACAGGCAAACATGTGAACAGAGGACGAAAAACAGAGCAGCTTTCGTGTATTACCAATTATAATCTTATTTCTGATATCATGCTTATTATCATTCCTGCGCTCTGAAACATTAAGCAATAAGGAAAGTTAACAACAATATCAGACTAAACGTAAGAAGAAAACTTGGAAAAGAAACCTTTGAAACAACCACTGCCAAAGAATGCCCATATCTGTTCATCAGTTCATGCTAAGTAAAACTTTCAAGCAAAAACAATCTTAGCAGTCTCAAGAAATATGTAAATCAGAAAAAGAAGAGAGACACACAACCCAAAATATCAGGTTTGCAGTTAACGAAATTAGGCACATCGCTACTGATTATTATTTTCAAATCCAGAGAGCCCACCACTTTGATCGCAGCCGCTGCAGTACTGTGCAGTCCAATTCAGAACGAAACCCATCTTCAAAATCTCAACATAATTCATTTCCCCTAGGACATTTGGACTAACATTCGGATTCTTGCGAATAGGCAGCCGAATCGAAGAGTGGCATGAATGCTCCGAAAGGTCCTGGTGGAAAGTCGCAAAAGAAAAGAGGGAGGAATCGTCGCTAGAACAGTTGAGTTCATAAATCTGATCCGCGGGCTTCGATAGGCAATCATAGAAGAAGAAGAAATCTTCATTATCCAAAGTACAACGGAATGGTGTTCGAGTGAGGCTGGTGTTATGAGAAGGGCATGAATGTTCATAGCCGTAAGCTGAAGGACTGACCAACAGAAACGAATGGTTTTGGGGGAAAATGTCCTCGATGATAAAACCCTCGCCGGAAATTTCAAGAACAGGGTATTTTTCATCATTACATACGATTTTGAAATCTGGGTATCCGCAGAAAGGTTCGTGGACACCAGATATCCAAAAGGGGTAGCTTATATTTGGACCATTTCCACAGCTTCGAGGCGCACAGGCCTTGAATTTCTTGTCCAGAGAGGCGATTTCAGAAGCAAAAGTCGAGAAGAAGACAGTGAAGAGGCAAATAAGCGTGGGATTGAAGAGGGTTTGGAGTTTGAAGTCCATAGGAAGAAGTTGAGAAGAGTGAAGAAGATGAAAATGGGGTAGAGAAATGGGAATCGAAGGAAGGGAAGCACCACATGCCTTTCGAAGAAGTTTCGAAATTGCTTTTCAATCTGTTGAATTTGGTAAACGGAGAATGGAAAAAGGAAAGAAACAGAGGACAAACTTTACCAGTTCTTCAACAACCACCCACGACCCCCAAATTTCCATAAACGAAAACTTCAGTTTTCAGACCAAACAACGGCTCAACAAGACGGTGTTTTTCAAACTTTTACTGGGTCCGGCTGAAATTGGTGGGATTTTGAGTGGAAAATACCCATTGGAAGACAGGGACAAAATTGTCATTATAAATGCGGATGATTTGGTAGAGGAGACCGACTTCCATGGTTTCCATGTGGGAAGGTTTGGTTGGTTGAAGAAGAAAGAAAATGCACAGAAAAACTAGATGCAGAGTTTTTTACTTCAAAAAAGTGGAATCAGAGAGAGAGAGAGAGAGAGAGAGAGAGATGATACCTGCTCCCATGAAAATTGTGCTTTTATGTAGAATCTTCCAAGTCCTTTCTCTCAATGTTTTTTTAATTGATATTTACTTTGATCTACTTGTTTTTATTAATGTGAGAAACTAGGAATTAATGAGTTGAAAGAATCATCAACAAAACTTAATTAATGATAAAATATTGATTATCTTTGAAGGAGGTGAGATAAAATAGACAAATATTAATGATTTAAATTTAATAGACATTTAGTAGGTGAGATAATATGTAATGTAGCACTGTGGTATAATATCTATTTATGTCGTAAACAAAATTATGTCAATCGTTGGAATTTTAGATCACTATCATGCTTATAAAATAGTTAATTAAATATTAGTTGAGAAAATACAACTAAGATATTAAATATTGATTCATTTTCAATGAAAATAAAAGCTATATAAGATGAGACAGTTAATTAATTAATTATATATTTTTTATCAAAAGAGAAGACTTAAATCCTAACTCCACAAACTTATGAGATGAAAACTTTGATAATGGATGAAATGTACATGTTAGGATAATGAATAATATTTTTTCTTTTGTGGGACATTTCGTCTAAACATTTTCCAGAGCTTGATGTTTCTATTCAATTCACTGGTGGAATAATTATTTTTCCAAAGCGGAAAGAAAAAATAAATACCAATTAGAAGAAAGGCTTAAATGTTAGACTTTTAAAAAGCATCAAAAGAGTGCAACCACAGACAATACTATACATTATTTTGATGCATGTAGAAAGATTTTGATTTCCATACCATTGTGTAACCTTTACTCTTAACTTTGTTTTTATTTTAATTTATATACTTTTGATCCCTTTATTAATTTTAATAATTGTAATTTCAAAACAATTTTTTTATTTCACGAAAAAGTGATCAAGTTGATATCTATTTGTAAAATTTTATATATCATGAAAATCTTTAATACAATTTATGACTCATTAAAAACATAGTGAGTGAAGTGTTGGATTGAAATTAATTAAAATGAGCAAACTTTAACGAAAATGTACTTAATTAAAACGAAAACCAACGGAAGTGGGAAAGCCACTCGCCAAATAAGCATATAAAATTATGACTTTGACCCGGTCAAAGGGACAAAAAACATACAGAAATGAAGCCGCCTTGTAACGCGGTATTGAATCCAAAGTCCTCATTTTTGTTTTTACGTACATCTTATGAAACTTATGAATGACTTTGCCCACATGGCCAATTGTTTTCCATATTTTACTTTTTTTGAGGGAAAAAAACGTTGCCTTTTGTCTTTGCTTTTTAAGAAAATTTGAAAGCAAGAACACGATGAGGAAGGGAAAAGCAAAATAAGATTAAAGGATACGTGCATATACAAAAAGCAAATAATATTTATACATAAAGAGGCCAAAAAAAGAGGCTAAAGGAAAATAAAAAAAGAAAAGGTTGGAAAAATACCAGGTGGAGATGGATCGTAGTCGTGGTCGGCGAGAGACGACGGGAAGCGGAGGAGAAAGCAGGCGGCGAACGTGAAAAGCGCGGCGGCGCTCTGAGAATGTATTGGGAGCAGAAGCAGAAATGCCTTCATTATTTTTTCTTTTTGGAACTGAGAGAACAGGCGGCAGAGGGTATTTATAAATATATATATATATATATATATATATAAAGAGATAGAGAGAGAGAGGGCGGCGCTGACTATGACTCTGACGTGGAATTTTCTTTATTACATTATTATTTTATTAATTTCTAAGGAAATTACACAACACCATCTCATCTCATGGATTCTGTTTCCATTTTGGATTTAGGCCCATATACTTTATATGGCCTTTGGCCCAATATATGTCTTAGGCTGGGCCTGGCTGGCCCAATTCAATTGATTGGCATGAAATAGGTAAGTTTTTTAGATACTTATTCAATTGATTGATATAGTATATTGGCTAGTTCAAACTTGAATTTCGTTGAATTTAGCAGAACTTCACATATTCTTACATTGCACTTTGCCAAACAAATGACAAAAATTGCAAACATGTATTCTCGAAGTCTAAATTCAGTTCAATTGAATTAAAAGTTAAAATTGACCCGTCATACCAAATTGGGGATAGAAAACTGATCATTGTTTTGCAACGAAAAAAGGAAAATTAAAATGGGTATGAACCTGAGGAGAAGGTAAGGAGAGGATGAGGTTGAGGATGTGATTTGATTGATTGGGGAGTGAGAAATGGTTGGCCTTAGAATATGAATATGAATGATGGTGATGGCTGAAGAAACCAGAAAAATGTCGTAGTCTCCAATCACAAATCAATTGGGCCCACTTCTTGTATTCCACGTTGGGCCTCCACTGGGCCACCGAATCCATTTCTGAATACCTTGGGCCCCCACTTGATTTAGACCCTTCCATCTCATCTCATCTCATCCCAACTCAATTATTTCATACCATTCGATGCTCCTCTCACTCATCTCTTTCCTCTCCATTCAAATTATCCACAATAAACTCTCTATGTTTGGTTGCCCTCAATTTAAATCCAAATTAATTTCACTGTTAGCTATCCATAAAAGATAATGATTTTAAATTTTGCATGATTTATTTCACCTAAAAAAAGTTTATGACCAAAATGATCAGATTTTGCACGATGTCATATAATTTTACCTTAAATGACTTATTTAACCCTGTCATATTTTAATTTTCGATTAATTATAGTCTATATTAATATATATTTTTTTAATTCATTCTCATCTTCAAATAATATTAAAGTAAATCATTTAAAAGTGGATAAAATCATTTCTTAAAAGAAAAAAAAAACTGAGAAAATAGTGAGAGAGTTTCTTGCTTGGGCTTTTTTCTAATGTACCATAAGCAACTCAATTCCTTAAAAATATAAGTGGTTGAAAATTTTTGGTTGCTTATGATGATACTCCAGATTAATTAATAGGTATGTTAGATAGTATGAATGCTTCCTCCAGTAGAACTCTCAAAATGTTGGTTTTAGATCTTTGATCTTAGTTATTCTTTTGTAACATAATATTTATTTAGTTAATATTTGTCTCAATCAATTTATATGACTTCAATATATGTTCATGCTAATACATTGATATATGTACTTCACGTCATATTATCTATTTAAAAGTAAATAAAGGTAAAAATTAAAATAGTTACTTTTCTAAAATTCATAAATTTAAATACACATTTTTAAAGTACATATCACTAAAATATAATAAATTTTCTGGTTAAATAATAAAAATAGGCCCTTTACAAGTTCAATGATGAAAATGAAAACAGAAATATGGGCAGGATGGAAGCACATTAAATATTTGACGAACATAAGATATGGGGAAACTAAATAAATCATGAAAATAATAATTAATAAAGGTCTGATTAAAAGGTGGTTGTGACCGTCATGTGGTATTATTGAGTCAATGATTAGAAAAATAAAAATAAAATAAATAAATCAATCATGTGGGTCGGATAGATATGACAAGGTCAAATTATAGCAGCTCAATTATTATTATAAGAGAGATTTGGAAGATATTAAAATATAGTTCTAGACTTTTAGTCCCTAAAATGTATATTCCTCAAATTTAGTCCCTACCATTTTCGAAAAATTATGTATTAATCTTTCAAATTTTAATTACTCCCACGGAGTAAAGATGAAGGAGATGATTATTCAAAAAAAGAAGAAGAAGAAGAAGAAGCATCAATCTTTTTTTTTTTTGTTAAGTGGGACAGACACCCGTACTCGCCTCAAGGTCCGGACTAGAGAAACATCAAAAGTTTTTTAGCATTACGCTCATAGTAAAACTTAGAGAGACCCTAAATTAAACATGTTCATTCAAAGAAGAATATTGAATGAAATATTGTTAAATTTTGGGCGTTCAACCATTAATATCAGTATGTAATTGGAAATTGACTAAAATAGAGACTTTGAAAATTTGAAAATAAATTTTAAGGATCCAAATTATAATTTAGATTAAATATGTGTTTTAGTTCTTAATGTTTCAGTATTTTTTAAATGTAGTCCAATATTATTAAAAACAAGTTTCAATTTATCATATTTGTTGGTAAGTGTTAAAATTAGTTTATCCACAAGAGAAAGTAGTCGATTAACAAAGTAAAAGTTAAAAATTTATGCAAGCTTCTTAAAACTTAATGGATAAATTAGAAACTTTCTACTTTTATTTTAATGACTTAATTCTCCTTCTAAATTTTTGACAGCCTACAAAGTATTGCACTAGTATATTATTAACCAATTTTAACCTACAAAAATAGTTAAGGTGCAATTAAAAACATATTGATACAAAATAATTAAAGTAAAAAATTTTTAAATAACAATAACTAAATTTAAAAACCAGATAAAAACTAAAACATTATTTAGCATATATTTCATTATTATTTTTGACAATTTTTAAGGGGAAGAGAACATATTACTTGAAAAATAATACTTACTTGCTTGCTGTAAACACTCATTATTTGTTGGTCACCATTAAATTTTTTATAAATAAGAGATAAAAATGTAGAAAAAATTATATATTTTCTATTTTCTAAAAAATAAAGAATTGTCCCTTTTTTAATGGCAAAAAAATATAGGAGGTGAGAATATTTTTTTTATTCAAGTTCATAACTATTACAGAACAATTTAAATTTTTAAAAATAATTGAAAGTGTAGTAAAAATAAATATTGGCAGACTGTAATAAAACTTAAAATTCATCTTTCATATTCATCTTTCAATATTCTTTTTCAGTTAAGTAGAAAAAATAAATCATATAAAAAAGAATAATAATAAAAAATAAATAAAACAGAAGAAGAAAGGGAAAAGCTGGCATGAATGCTGGATATTGAATTTGATATTTCTCTCCCTATTTTTCTTTCCATTTTATTTTGTTCTCTTCTATATCCATATTTTCTTATTCAATATTTTAATTCTTTTTTGGAAAGGAAATTTTTTTAATTCATCGAAACACATTTGAGACATTTTTGTCCTAAAGATTTGATGTAATCATCGCACCAAGAGCTTCATTTTTATATCAATACAGTCATTTTCTTGTTGTTATTTTCAACGTAAGGTCATTCAATTTTTCAAGGAAATAAAAAAAATATATATTATCTTTGAACTTTGAATAATGATCCATTTTGGTTTTCTAAATCTAATACCTAAAAAGAACAACAATTTAGATTTTTTTATTGGATAAAATATTTATATTAAATAATGCAATCACGTTGTTTTACATACGACTAGTCAATTTTAAATAAATTTATTAGTTTATTAATTTTTATAATATCTATTATATCTACTTCTTATTTGTCGTTTTTTTCATTTTAATTATCATACCATATATAATTTCATAAATTTTATATAATAACTTTGTCTAAACACGAAATTGACATTGACACTCAAACGTCTTGCAAATCTCAATAGAAAAAAGACCTACAAAAGAGATATAAACACTCTAACACTAAAGCCAGTAAAAGGTTCGAACTATTTAAAAAAAAAAAAACCCTAACAAATAATACTCTTTTTAGTCGAGGTAAAGTATATATTCTATTTCAAGAAAAATAGTGTATATATATATTACAAAAAGAAAGTATTCCATTTATTCTCGAATAATGTTTAAATACTAACCCCTCATTTTAGTTTTGAAGTATTATAACAAGGAAAAAGTATTAGATACTAATTCAATACTTAATTTTAACTTTCATTTATTTTCGTTACTAAACTTTCAAGACGTTATCGTGTATTTTCAGCTTTGGTTATAGTGTTTATTTTAGTTACTGTACTTTTTAAAAGTGATCATTTTAGTATCATCAAATTTTTTATCTCATTCTTTTGTTCACAATTTCAACACAATACTATAATCAATAAGGGTTCGTTTTTTAACGTTTCCATTTATTGTTTATTCTTTATAATTTTCTTAAGAAGTCTAAGCATTTTGTAACTAACTATGTTTATTGTTTTTCTTCTTTTTTGAAAAAAAAAATCTCAAAATCGTATATAAATTTTGAAAACAACCCAAACAAATTATATTCTTTCTTGTTATAATTTTCAATTTTCTCCAAAAACATAAATAAAAAGAGTGGTTTATTATACTTGAGTTTATTGATATTATCAAACGAGTTCTAAACTTCCTGAAATGTAACCAATTTTACATTAAATTTTTTTTATAGTAGGCAGAACTTGTTTAGATTATTGCCCGAAGGAGTTATTCAATTATCAAGGCAAAGGACAAAACAACTCTTACATGAAAATATGAAATAAGTTATATTTCCTAATTACCATAGCAAATTGAAATGCAAAGATATTTGCAATATATTTTTAACAATTTAAAGTTGTAGAAAAATGATTGTTAATTACCACAAAATAGGTAGAGATTTTCTCAAAGAAAAAAAAAAAAGAAATTTCAGCGAAATAAGTATAAAAGTACTTCTCCGACTAAAATTTCCAAGGCTATATTTGACAATTCACACGAGTGTCACCTACTCGTGGTTCGCACGTGTCACACCTACCACGTTTTCACGTGCCAACCACACGTCGACGTTTTCACTTCACCAACGCAACGAAGCCACCAATCACTGTTTCTTTTAAACAATTTACTTACTTCCCCAAAATTATTCATTATTTCAATCTTTACCCAAGAAAGAAAAAATTTCTAACAAAAAACCCCCGAAGTTTGCTTTAATTAAAAAATAGAATCTAAATAGTAAATATATTTTTGCTAAATTATTATAGTATGTCATCTTCTTCCTTTATAATACACTCTCTGGTTCAGGCTTCTCTCTCTCTCTCTCTCTCTGCACTTTCCTTCTCGCCAGGTTTCTTAATTCACACAAAACGCATTTGGGTCATTCATTGCGTGCGTGCTTCACATCTTCGCTACGAAGTTTTTTTCAAATTGATTTTTCAGTTTTCTTCTTGATTCGGCTCCTTCTGTAATTTGGGTTTCTCTCTGATCTCGATTCAATTCAGCGTTTGGGGAAACTGGATTTCGAGTCTTAGCAGCAAGAACAAAGAAGATATTAAAGAATCAGCATCCCCTTTGCTTTTAAGCGTCATTTCATCGGCTTTATACTACTTTGGAGTTTGGGCGTCGGTCCAACTGCGACGTCCATAAGTAACCCATAATTTCTTTTTCTTCATTTCCCCATTTTTATTCCGCTGGGTTGAGTTCATTTTTTGCCCATTTCAGAGAAAAAGGTAGAGAACTTTGGGTTTTGGGTTTCCCCCATTGTAATCTGGGTTTCTTGTTTTTCGTCTGGCGATAGAAATGTTTGGAACTGCGTTGCAGTTTGGGGGAATCAAGGGTGAGGATCGGTTTTATATTCCAGTAAAGGCAAGGAAGAATTATAATCAGCAAAAGCCGTCGAGGAGACCCGTCAAGAGCGATGAAACTGAGAGCCCTTCTTCAGATATGAAGACCAAAGTCGTGGCTTCTACTACTAAGCCTTCTAAGCCATTAACTCCTCAGCATAAGAGCAACTTGGAGAGATTCTTGGACGCCACAACGCCTTCAGTTCCAGCGCAGTACTTCTCTAAGGTGGGTGTTTGCGAAAGAAAGTTGATTAGACGTAAGCTTGATTGGTAGCTGAGAAAAATGGACTAAATAATCAAATTTGGATCAGTATCTTATTTCAGTTTCTTTTAGCCTTTTATGGTTTTCGTCTCTTCCAGTTTAGATTGTCTAGAATGCTCCCTTTTGAGGGTTTTCTCTTTCTTTCACTGTTTTTGTTTATTTGAATTTGTGATCTTGTTTTTTTGTTTCCAGACAACTATGAGGGGTTGGCGGACTTGTGATATTGAGTTTCAACCTTATTTCATTCTGAATGATCTGTGGGAGTCTTTCAAGGAGTGGAGTGCATACGGTGCTGGAGTTCCTTTAGTACTTAATGGAGGCGACTCTGTTGTCCAATATTACGTTCCATATTTGTCTGGCATCCAAATATATGGTGAATCTGCAATGAGATCAGATTCTAAGTGCAGGTATTTGATCTTTGTTTGGAATATATGTATTCATATTAGTACTTGAATTCTTCTGCTTGAAATTTAAATATCTGTTTTTAACATATCATGAGCAATTCTACTAAGTTGTATTTTCTATTCTAATTTTGCCACTCTTTTAGATGTGATCATAAACTTTTTCCATCATTCTCAAAGTACGATGGGGATGCTGGCTGATGGTGAATTTTACTCTGAAGGTGAATTTTGCCTTCTAACTGATGTTTCTTATATTGGTAGGCTGGCTGGTGAGGACAGTGACCTCGACTCCTCCAGGGATACAAGTAGCGACGGTAGCATTGAATATGAAGTTGGAAAAAACTCTCAAATTTCTAGGGAGCAATGGGTTCATGACCTTCTAACTTGTGAAAACACACTTAAAATGAGAAATATGTCTGTAAGAGATGAACATTGCATGATACAAGAAGGTTTTTCGAGTGATGATGGGGATGCTGGAAATCCTAGGAGTGTTTTGCTCTTTCAGTTTTTTGAGCAAGATCTTCCTTATCAACGAGTTCCATTGGCTGATAAGGCTAGTTGGTTTTTTAGTTCATAAAGTAGTTATATTGTTACACATTTTGCTAATTTGAAAACTTTATTAATTTCTAGTATTATTTATATTATGACAGATATTTGATCTTGCTTACCAATATCCTGGTTTGAAATCTTTAAGAAGTTGTGATATCCAGCCAGCCAGTTGGGTCTCTGTCGCATGGTAAATATTTGCTGATTCAATGATATTAATAGCTTTGTAAAACATGCTGTTCATTTCATCCATTGGAATTGTAGGTACCCGATATACCGTATACCCACCGGTCCGACATTAAAAGATTTGGATGCTTGCTTTTTAACATATCATTCCCTTTCGACTCCCATTAGAGGTAATATGACATTCTTAGTTTTCTTTTGGTTTGCATCTGTAATTTGCGTAGCCTTCAAGATACATGTTTCCTAGGCTCCATTCTTCACTCATTGCTTATGTATCTTCTTTCTAGTCATTGCCTTTTTTTGATTTGTAACTTTTATCCTTTGAATACATAGAGCTCATTCCACTTGAACATACACTTCAATAATTGAAAGAATGATCTCTTCCCCTGTGACTACCAATGAAAAGTTAGAGTATATGGGGGAAATCAATGAAGATTTAATTCTTTTAAAATTTAAACTGACCAAAAACTTATTGGTGTGTACATATATGGAGCTATATTCTGTTAAATCATGGATTGATTGTATAAGATGCATTATTCACATGTGCATAGGAAATCTCTATAATTTTTCTAAAAACTAAATTTAGGTTTTTGCATTCATTCTTCATCTTGTTCTCACTAAAATTTATTCCGAGTTCGAGTAATATTTCATATTTTGAATGATCTGAGTATTGCGTTAAATATTTTGCTGCTTTCTCAAACCAACTTCTGAGGTTTATATATATATAAATTTATTGGGGTTGGAGGGAGGGGAGGGTAAATTGGAGCTTGCTTATTCATTGTTTTTGTGCTCATTCTTTAAGCACATTTTGATATTGTTTCTTTACCTAGTTTTTATGTCCTCACTTTTCTGCTCAAGAAAATTCTTATTGCATCAACTTATTTCTAGCATGATCAATATTCTTATTTCTTCCTATAAATGGTTTCTATCTACTCACCATCGGAAAGGTCTGGTCTAAATGCACTGACCTATAGCTCTTTTGTTTCAAAATATATAATGCATTATCTACTTTTCTGTTTCGTTTGGAGCTCTTATGTACTCAAGCCTGTTTGTTATCAGTAGCCACCATTGTCTACCAAAATTCAGTTTTGTCGGCGCTCTTTAAAGATTGTATTTTTGGCTCGTTCGTGTGGTTCACAGGTAATGGACATGGCCAGGCACCAGTGATGATATATCCAAATGACATGGATGGTGTCCCAAAGGTCTCCTTGCCTGTTTTTGGATTGGCTTCTTACAAGCTAAAAGGCTCAATTTGGGCGCAAAATGGAGTCAAGGAGCATCAGATGGCAAATTCTCTGATGCAGGCAGCGGATAACTGGCTGAGGCTTCTTCAGGTTCATCAACCTGATTTTCAGTTCTTTGCATCGCACGGGACGTACTGGAGATGACAAACGATGACTCGAGATGTGTCTCTACCTCCATGCTACCCGCTTGAACTACAGCCCAAAATAACAAACTCAGTCGCATGTCAACGATTGTTAATGATGCATTTTGATTTTGGGTGGCTTTGTTCTTTCTGGGAATACATTTCATAGAGGCAGGTAAGAAAAAAGTTCACAGCAACTTGTTAAAAACATGTGAAATGGTGGAGAACTAGTAAAACTGTGAAATGGGAGTGGTAGCAGAACAGAACAGGGCTCAAATGAAGTGGAATCTGAAGGGCAAAAAGCAACATGGAATACATAATGGCAATCAAGATGCAGGTTGTCTATCATTTTACACTTAATCCATGGAAACTTGGGGAGAAGTTAATCTCTTTTTGTGCACTCCCTTCAAATTCAGAGTCGTCATGGTTTGTTTTGTTGATCGACGTGTTCTTCAATATAGTTTCGTCAAACTTCTACGTCAAGAAGTATAAATTTCCATGTATATTACGTATGTTTTTGATGTGATGTATCTTTCTTTAGAATTGAAGAAGTATAAATGAAAGAGATTAGATCGAATTTCATATCGAAAACAGTAGATACCATCTTTGTGTGTAGCATTTTATATCTTAGACTGAACTGGAATCGTATTCCCCATCCACTGCTTGACAGAAATCCCACCAATGGAGAATCGCAGAATTCTCTTTCCCCCATCCACTGGGAATGGTATTCTGTTTGTGACTTTGAACTTTACAGAAGAATTTTTCATTATATCTTACCTCCATTGAAATTCTGTTGAAAGAAGATGATGTTGAAATTGTTAATGTAACATATTGGCCCAGACTATAAAGAGACGATAAATGTGCTTATTGGGCAGTAGCCATATAAAAATTTCATAGTAATCAATAAAAGATTATTCCTCGGTAAAGTATATTTTTTACTTTAGTATTTTTAGTTAATATCAAACATTACTTTATATTTGACATGGACCAAACAAAATGATCCATTTTTTCTGACCATCTAATTTTTGTATGCAAAATATTTTTTGAGTATGGAATTCATTCTTCAACATTGTTCTTGTTTTCTTGGACCTCAATTCCCTATGGAATTGGAGTTTTCCATTCACAATCCAAACACAAACCAAAGTAGAAAAAAGCAATGCATCATAAAAGTCAAAAGGGTTTCTTTGACTTCACTTTTTATCATGAGAAAAGGTTTATCTCTTTCTTATCTCTCCCTCCCTCCAAGAAAAGTGGATGAGATATTAAAGAGAGAGAGAGAGAGAGAGAGAAAAAAAAAAGAACTTGAAAAGAAAAGAAATTTAAATAATGATATTAGGTTAAAGTGGAATTAGTGTTAAATCCATTATCTTAAGTCGGTTGTGGAGCATTAAGGGGCACTAATTTAATTTAGGTACATTAAATGAAAGAAAAAACTTCTCATCAATGTGTTACATTTTTTTTCTCTGTCTCATATCTCCCATTTTTCTCTCTTACGCGATGCTTCACCTTCAATTTTTTTTTCAATCTCTTATTGGACTTTTAATTCAATTTTACTATATTATTTTCAAATTTATTGTATCTTTTCTTATCGCATCTTTTCAATACTATATATTTATATTTTAAAAAAATATATTTTTTCCTGGTTACAAAAAAGAAAAAAAAATCTAATATTTTTCTACTTGCAACAACAAAACTTGATATTTTTTTCACTATTCAAAGTTACATAGACTAGAAAGTTGAACCTAAGAAAAAATAATCATATCTTTCCATTTATTTTTTTTCGTCATGTTTTTTAAATATAGAAGAATAAGAGAAATACTTAGTGATTTTGTGAAATAGAAATAAAAAACTTAAAAAGAGAAATAAAGAAAAGTGAGTCATTCTACAGGGGAGAAAGATGAGTAAGCATGAAATAGGAAAATACTTAGCTACTCAGTAGTAAGTTGTTAAAAGGAAGAACCAAGTATTTTCCATTTAAATAGTTAGATTTATTGAAGACACAGGTATGAGAGAATGCAATACTTTTAAATACGGAGAAGCAAAGATCATTCTTACATGGTTCTCAAAAAAACAATAAAGGATGATTCTTACGCTGGTTTATAGCTCACTAGGCAGACTTCTGTTCATAATTCATATATGTGCACAACCAAACTTCTTGATAATTGATTTTCCCAACCACTATTCTTCTCAAAGTGTGATGGTAGAATTAAGGATTTTGAAAAAAAAAATATTTAATTCGAATCGATTTTCTAAAATTAGCAAGTGATACCAATTTAAAGTGATTTTAAACTTTGCTAAAATCAATTTTCTAATTTGCCAAATATGATCAATGAAAAAGAAGTAATTTTGACCATGACAAAAGTGATTTTGATCCGTCAAAATCACTCTGAAATCAAATCAAATATGAGAGATGAATCGCCCATGTATAATACTTTCACGTCAAAAGGTTTTGGACAAAAATTTCAAGGTCTTTTATTCAGCATACATGAAATAAGTTGACTTATGAAAGTTTTTCATGAAACAGAGAGTTGGATCACAGAATTATCCAAAATACACACACACACAAAAAGAAAACTCCATTATTTTAACATAAAAGTCACAAACAGAGTTATAACACAATACATATTACATAGGGAAGGAAATGAAACAGAGGAACTCCATATATATATATGGATTCAAACTAGCAAGTGGGGAATGGAGTTCCACAGTCAGAGGCGACTCTCCTGGCATTGGGAGAGTCCACGAAGCTCCTAAGCGAAGGGTTTTTGAGGTAGCCGCACAGGCACGGCTTCTGCTCCTTGATCTTGCTGCAGCACAGCGCCGACGGCGGGCTCGATGATATTATGGCGCCCACGCACGGGCTCATTTGCATTGGGCTGCATGTCACCGCCCATCCCACCTCCACCACTCCCGCAACAACCACTGCCACCAAAATCGCCAGTCCCCACGAGTTCACCTTCATTTTTTCAGCTTATATTGTTGGTGCTTTGCTCATGCCTTGGGTTTGGCCTCTCTCTCTCTATTTATACACACCATCCAGAATGAGGGCTACAAAGTGGAGAGGAATTATTAAACTATAATATTATCATTATTATTGTTTATTGGGAGCAGCACAACTCCATCATTCCTACCTCAACATCATACGTTTAATTATATCGGTTAAGTTCTAACCTCAAAGGTCGGAGGTTCGAATTTCTCAATTTACAATATGATATTCTAATATATATAAAAATTTATTCAATATTTGCCCTCTGAATAACTATTTCATATGAGTTTGAAATACTCTTCTTTGACTTCTCTTGCATGCATCCAACAATATACAGTGATCTAATGATTTATCAAAAAAAGTGGTTAAAAGTTATTTAATTATAGTCAACCTATCTATTTTCGACCAAAAAATGGTGAGTTAGAATATTCACCTCCACATGCTGTACTATAAAAATAGTTATTTAGTTATAAGTATGATTGATTGGGAATTATTTTGAGTTATATGGACACGAAATTTAGACGTATTTTTTCTTTGTACTTACCACTATTAAAAAATTGACAGTTATTTATTATATTTTATCTCTTCTTTTATGCATTATCTTTGTTAGTTGTTAATTTTTTTAATGGTGATAAGTAGGAGAGATGCCTGCACTCATCGGTCACACCTAAGTTTTATTTTTTATTTTGGTATGCATCCAATACATATATATAAAAGTTACAGTCACAATGATTAATACTCTTTTTAAGAAAGTATTTTTAGGGCTAAAAAGAACTTTCCAACCCTATATATACACTTGACCAAGCTTATTTAATTTGTTATTTAAATAAAAAATAATATTTTACTTTGCATAAAAATATTTTTAATGATTAAATTTTCCTATTGCAATTTCTAAATACCATAATCTAAAATACTTGTTTATGTATATATCTGTAACATTTTTCAATTTTTTTATTCAACAAGAATATGAAGATTTGAACCATTTATCTTAGTCTTTACGTACAAATTTATTTCAGTATAATTTAAGGTGAAAGGTTCAGATAATGAGTGAATATTAGTGTGATGTGGCAATTGGAGTACTTTCTGTCCTATTTTTATAGCCACGTGGAATTTCATCATTGAGTGGCACCTAAAATTCCATTAATTTATGTGAACACACTTGAGAAAAAGAGTGGGTGTGTGCAAATATTGCTTCTGCCACATACATCATTTTGCGCAATAACCACAAGTTCTACTTTAATCATCATAACCCATTTGCAACATTAAAAATATGAAGATGGAGAGAGAGCAAAGAAGTGGCAATATATACTGATTACTTAATGTGTTATTAATTTCCATTTTTCTTTTTTTTCTTACAACAACATGACCATTAGAAGAAATGTGTACTCTACTGACCCGATCCTTATTGAAAACATTCAAAATGGAATGGTTATTTTTATTTTATGCTGTAAATTTGTTGTAAATGAGTATGGTGTTACTATACATTCATGTGGATGAATTAGGTGAAAAATGGTGGAAATGAAAGTTCCAATCCTAGTAGGTGCAGAAAGAACTCTTTGAAGAAGACTGTTCGAGAGTTTGCTCGAAAGAACTAGCATACCAAGGGGGATTTTTTTATTACTTGAACCACAGTTATACACTCAAGTAAGAGCTTTGTTATGTAAATATAAGATAGGGACAAGCCTTTCAGCAATTCAACGATATTTTAATGATGTGACAATACATAGTAATACAGATTGGACTCTATTCCATTCTTTACAAAGTGGAAAGTTGAAATTACTGAACTTTTTTCACAATGGAAGAATTCAAATTCTTTAGATTACAAAAACAAACTTCAACTTGTCATTTTTTTTTTAATTAGAGAGAATTGTAAAGGGAAAAAGAAGGATCTAGTGGTAGAGGTGGGAGGATAAATTTATGGTTATGTAGTAGAGTGGTCCATTTAGGTTGGAGATTGAAAGAAGTGGTAGCTATTATTATGTGGCCCTTCAAGATCAATATGGTTATGGATTCACCTTTTGAATCCTCATGCTCTGCTTTATTCATATATTGTAGCTCATATTGGTGTCATCATTTATCACGTATAAACTTTAAGCATGCCCTCCTTTTGGAACCATTCCACTTGCCCTCCTTTTGGATGTCCTGTTAATAAGTAGAGATGAAGTGGATTCTAGGACAACAAATATTAACAATCTAAAGGGCCAACCTGAGCTCAACTTGTTCATAAGTTTAGTAGTATTTTGTTAGGAAACTTGCATCTGTTCTCATAGTCCAAGTCAAACAATGGATCATATCTGAGAATTTGGATCATTTTATAGACCTGGTAAAAGTTAGTTTAAGTGGAATACATTTCCATCCAGTTTGAAGGCTGGTTAAAAATGTTCTGCTCAAGGAGTTGTCAGCAAGTTAAGAGTTTAAAATGAAAAAAGCAACTGTTTTCTTGATGTTTTTACCATGGTTGTAGACTTGTAGTCATTAACTAGTTGTGAATGTGTAGTAAGAAATCAACCAGAGCTATGACAAGATGTACATCTATGAATCCTGATCAACATTCATGAAAAATATCCTACGATTCCGATATTTAAAATACAAGGTTCAAATAAAATTAGTATATAGAAAGGTTCTATAATTCTCAATTACAAGACTGCCCAGAGAATTCGGACTTGGAAAGGCTTTTGTTCAGGTGAAAGCATGAACTGAAAGTTCCGCTTATGTAGAAGGTTCGATTGAAAGCAATTGTCATCTACAAAAATTACACATATGCATCTGTATCAGTACTGAGTGAAATCAACCAAGGTTCATGTAAAATCGAAGTCCCATGGCACCTAAAGTAGCAGATAAGCCCATATCTGCATTTTTAAAGGAGACTTTACAACTTACCATGCAATGTTATCCCAGTGAAGAAAACCACCATGGCCCCTGGCATTTGTGAACTTGTAGACAGCACCAGAAACTACTTGCCAAATTTCATTACAATTAGATCAGAGTTACCAAACAACTTACAGGTTTTGGGAAATCTAAAACTTAAATGAACCCAAGTTGAAGATTGAGCTGAGAATACCTTCATAACCCCCATGAACTGGGTCTTCTGACAACAGAAGAGGTGTATCTAAGTCGATGTATCTGCAATTGGACAAAAAACAATTGAGATAATGAGAAATGTAAAAATGAACATGCGTGATAAACCAACTAGGCATGTATTCTTGTTTATAAGGACTGTGAATACTTGAAACACCCAAGGCCAGCAGCAAGATGACCAGAAAAGCCCATGGCAAGTCGAGTCTCTACCATACCACCAATCATCAAAGTCAATCCTGAAGCCCTCGCTACTTCGATGATCTCAATGGCCCCCAAAACTCCAACTTTGGCAAGCTTAATATTTATGACATCTGCAAGGTCCTCTTCCACTATTCTCTTAACATCAGTTAAACTCCGGCAACTCTCATCAGCTGCAACAGATATCCCAAATTTATCTCTAGCGATGCGACTAACTTGTCCAAGACCCTCCCAGTTGTCTCTATGAACTGGTTGCTCAAATAGAGTAGGAGTCACCCCCAGTTCTGTATGAATAATCATTCCATCTTTAGGGAAACCACACATTAAAAAGAAAGTAAAGCACAAAATTCTAGAAATTTGCAGGGATGAAAAGGGAGCAGATATTTCAAAAGGCCCTAAGGTGGACAAAATTGATGCCAAGTACAGAGGTACTCATCCATTACCATATAATTTTGCAAGAACTTGTATAGCTTCCTCAGTGCCATACCCCTCATTAGCATCCAGGATAAATTCGCATTCAGGATGGACCATTCTTATGCACTGAAGAACTTCAATATCCGCTTTTAGATCCTTTCCAACCTTTAGCTTCAAAGTCTTGAATCCTTGCTCACGGTATTTTGAAGCCAATTTGGCAGCATTAGAAGCAGAAGTAATAGGAATCTGCATAAATAACATGGATGAGAGTAGTTCTGCGACACTTTCTTTTGGCTTACTTCTAACCGTAATGATTAGGATTTCGTTTTATCCCAATATTTACTGAGTTTATTGGGATGAAGCTAAAAGAATCCACTGCAGTCCATGACCAAAATCTCCAGAAACAAGGGCAATGTCAAAAGGCCAACTACATCATCTCCAGTAATGAATGAGATTCAAAGTAACAAACCGATACAATGAAATGGCTAAAATTAGACTTACTGTTATATCAGTGGTTATACTATCTGAAACTCCACCAAACAGCCTCCATAGAGGAATGTTAATGCTGTTAGCAACTGCATCAATCAACGCCATCTCAACTCCTGCTCTGACCTTCAATGGTGTAGAGGATATACAGTGATTAAAAGAACGTGGGTTTGGGAACTAACAGATTGGTTTTAAAAGATACATTTTCATGGTGTGTGAAAATGGGCTTTCCAAGTATTATGTTACGAAGCCACGCAACAAAATCCTTCTACTTCTAGGGAAGCAATTCTTCATCTCACGGTCTTACCAAAATCAAAATGCATAACATTGCCAGTAACGAAACAGAAAAAGAAAGTCAAAAGCCAAAATCCAGTGTGCTAATCACTCACAGAAGCAAATTCGTGTCCAGGAAGAACCTCGCTGATCTGCATCATCGCTGAGCGCAAAGTAGTCGGCGGTCTCTGTTGCAATAACTCACAAGCCTCCTTGGCCTTTGCCATGGCAGTAGGCTGATCCTCCGCAGTGACAAAAGGCAAAATCGGCGCCTCACCCCATCCAACGCACCCATTACTCAACTCAATCCTTATCGCTACATTCTCCACCATTTCAAGCCTCGAAGATGCAATCGTAAATGGCGCAACCAATGGCACATTCAGTGGCCTATTCTCTGCTCTCTGCACATTTACAGTGAACGTCTCCATTAAATTATTGAACCCGAAGCTCGTTCTGGCTTCAACCGGTGCTGCCGCCGCCGCCGCCATCTGCTTCACACACTGTGGGAAAATGGGTATAGATGGTTTTCCCTTTCGCTGGCTTCGAGCGTTGAACAATGGACAGTAAATAGACGCAGTATAGGATTTCAATTGCATAGAGAACCCAGCAAAACTCATGAGAGTGTTGAGGAGAGGATTGGAGCTGTGAGTTTGGGGAATTTGATCTCCGCCGCTGATCAACGATCGGCCGGCAACGGAGAAAGCGAACAATTGACTTTGTCATTCTTCGTTTTCTCAAGTACAAAACCAGAAGACAACAAAACAAAGCACGGTGCCGACTGCAATTTTTTAACTTCCCTTGTGGCCAGAACCGTACAAATTTTATTTATATTTTAATTTTCAATAATCAATCTTTTTTTAAATAAGGTTATATGTTTACTAATCTTCTTGTATTTATATGTTAATATTTTATTGGTCTACATGTTGATATCAATAAATTATTATTTTTTTAGTATAATAAGTGGGGAATTATTATTTGTTATTAGATTCTGGCTCTGAAAAAATTTCTATTAAATATTTGTTTATTAAATTCATACAAATTAATTACAATTTTAGTTCTATCTCATTAAACTTTGCCCATAGGTAGATTATATTTTAAATTATTTACGTCGAGCCAATATACATATAATTTAATGCTTAAGCCACAATAAATGTTTATCAAGGTTCATTCCTTAAAAAAAAAAAAATAAAAATTTACCAGGTTCTAACACCTACATACATGTCAACTTGAATATAACTAAGATATATATCACCTAAAAGTCGAATGATGGAATCCCAATCATCACATGTTAAAAAAAAAAAATCTATGTCTACTACCTCATAATTGCAATGTGATAGAGGAGAGGATCCACTGTACTTTTTATGTACACACGAATAATCTTGGTAGAGTGGCGTTTGTGGGTCCAAATTTTGTAATAGGACAATACGGTAATGGGTCGTGCTAGGAGGGGTTTAGCAAGAAGATGGTGCGAGGGGTTTTTTATTATTGAATTGTGTTGTTTTGGCTTACAAATATTCTAAGAGGGAGAGTGTGTGACTTTTAAGTATGGAAAAAGTTTATCCCCTATTTATTGGTATAAGATATGTCATCTTAGATCCATTACAATATTATATCAAAAAGACAAAAAAAATTAAACTAAACTAAAAAGAGAACAACAACCTCCCATCCCAAAAGGAAGAATAGATATTTTTAACGTAATTTTTTTCAATAGTTACTTCAATCAAAAGTTTAATAAATAGTAATTTCGTGGTAAAATCACCTCAAAATATGATGGATGTTTAACAAAATGTTTTTTCCTAGAATGTCAAAAGAAGTACTTCTAACCAATATTTACGAAATTCATAACTAAAAGAAATGGTAAAAATTTAAATGTTGGGAAATAAAAAGAAAATATATATTAGAAAAAAAACAACCAAAAATTACTTATTTTCCCATGTTTTCGAATTGGCATGGGTGCATTTTCCGTCTAAAAGTGGGTAACGGCGTCCGGCACGAACAGCAGCAAAATCCCTCACTCTCCGAAATCGGATCAAACCTTAAACCCTAGACCAGGGGAGCCATGAAATGGACTCTATTGAGAAACGTCTCTCTCAGAGCTTGCCATCATCTCCTTAATTCTCCTACTTACAGGCCCAATGCCCTTCCTCCATGCTTGCTCTCTGCCCCGGCCAGGTCTCGATTCAGGCTCTTCTCTTCTGAGAACGATTCGCCGCCGAAGGATAGTTCCGAAGGTGCTCCCAAAGCGAATTTGGCGCCGGCTCAGAAGAAAGGCATATCTCTGGACGTCCAAGACGTGAGCAATAAAGGTAGTTTGCCATTGGCAATTGAAGGATTGTGAAGTCGTTATTGATATCTTGTCTCTGTTTTGTACATTTTAGTATTCATATAGTCGGCAGGTTTTCTTTGTTGATGAAAATGAATCTGTGGGACGGGAAAGCCTGTAGGTTATATTCGAACATTGGGAAGTGCTTGAAGTTAGATGATAGTTTTGATATTGGTTTTTTTTTTTTTAATTATAACAAGAAATTATGACTTTGCTTACCTCTATGATCTAATGCTTTACATTCGAGATGGGGTAACATTTGGGTGTTCTATTTTTTCGTAGCTGATGTCGGTGCTTGTTTTATTTGCTTAAGAAGTAAAGATTTCTGGATCTGACGTTGGTTCCGTGGTAAATTAGGAATTTTTTCAATGTGACTTAATCATAAGTCATGGCAGGTCAAAATAATTACATTTGTCATTTGATGCATAAAATTTCTGCCCCCAGAATTGAAAATGCGGATAGAGAAGTACTTTAAAGGTGATGAGGAGGCACTGCCATCAATTCTTGAAGCTATTCTTCAGAGGAAATTGGCTGGAAAGCACGAGGATACGGATGATGAACTTATTGAAGAACTACGAATGCAACCATTGGATGATGTCAAGGACAAAGAGTTCGAATCTGATTTTGAAGAATTGTACGAGACAGATGAAGAGATTGACGATCTTTACAATGCTAGGGATATAGTTATGAAAAAAATGGTGAAGGACGAATACTTCAACATGGATGACAAAAAATGGGATGAGCTTGTTGAGGATGGTATTAAGCATGGGATTCTGAAGGACACCAAGGAGTGTGAAGCGATTTTGGAGGATATGCTTAGCTGGGACAAACTCCTTCCAGGTTTGCCTCTTTTCTTTATACGCTTATTTTGGTTGGTATCACTCCTTAAAAGAAATAAACGTGCAACATTCCATCATCTTTCTTGTGTTACAATTTCTTATTTCTTCTTCCTGGACTAGTTATTTAGTTTCTGAGTCGAGTCACTTTTCTTTACGTTCATGCTTCTTTTCCATGTGCTTTACTTTTGGAGTAAAAGGCTTTAAATTTTTATTTTGTGGCGTTGTTTACTCTATCCATTTGTTCCTGACGGTTCATATCAACTGATTATAATTGCATCTTATTTATTTTGTACATCAGTACTATGTAGATGTTCTAAGTTATTGTTTTTTCATTCAGGCTAAAGATTCCAAATTGGCTCTGTAACGGTTTTCAATTATATTTTGCTTTATTGATATCTGGTTACTTACTCCCCTTCGGTGTTGACACAATGACAAGAGACTTGGATGTTAAAATCCACGATCTGAGTTCTCGAGCCCTTATTTGTCTCTGGTTCATTTCTTTATGCCTCGCCATTCATGCAGTTTCTCGATTTCATCCTACTGCTGAGATGTATGGCAGATGCCATGCTTATATATGTGTTTCGTGGCTATTATATTTTCTTTTTCAATCAGTCTCAGGAAAATACTAGTAACCCTTGTATAGTGCCCTCTTTTCCCTCAGAATAAATTGCTAGCCCTCTGAATAGAAAATAATTAGTGGTGAGCCCCGCTTCTCAGTGGAAAATTGTAAAACCCCACCGACTGAAAAATTGTAAGTTCCACTTATCTGAAAACCTATAATATTTCCTTGAAACTTGTACCTCCATTTGAGGCAATAAGCGTATAGCACAACTAACGAGAATAAGACTGGTTTGAGCCGAACTGATTTGTTCAGTTGAAAATTGATCTTCACTGAGCTATTGCTTTAGTCTGGTTGAAATTATTTAACAATTGAATTTCCATAAATTCATTGGGTATGGTAAAAACTGATGAAAGCTGTTAATTGGCTGGTGGTTGGTTCAAATCCTACCCAGACTGCTGACGTACGTCCTTAACCCTCCCAGTCTAACTTGTGCAATCACTCAATCATTGTTATCTTGTGTATGTATGCATGGAAATCATTACCATCTCGTATAATACTCTTTCAATAATATTTTTTTTTCCATTTCTCGGTACTTAACTGTTCATCAGATGAAATGAAGAAAAAGGTGGAAGAGAAATTCAATGAGCTGGGGGATATGTGTGAAAAAGGGGAACTTGAACCTGAAGAAGCTTACTCGATGTTCAAAGAGTTTGAAGATCAGATGGTCATGGAATATGGAAAAATGATGGAGGCGGAAGGACCACCAAAGTTTGATGAAACCGATGTGCCAGATAACAAAAAGGACTTGGATGACCCACCCGGCGAAGGGCCAATTCTTAGGTGGCAAACAAGGGTTGTGTTTGCACCAGGTGGGGATGCATGGCATCCCAAAAATCGAAAAGTGAAGTTGTCTGTTACTGTGAAGGAGCTTGGTTTATCGAAGTACCAATTCCGTCGACTGAGGGAATTGGTTGGCAAACGCTATCATCCTGGAAAAGATGAGCTTACGATTACTAGTGAGAGGTAAGGTCAACAGTGGTATGTTGTAATGTTTAATTCTCAATTCTTTGTTGATACTTCTCCTAGGACTAAGATGTTGGAGTTTGACTCGTCTTATTGGACTATAACATGTCTCTGACATAACTAATGAAGAAGCCAATTCTAGACAATAAATTAACAGGATCCATCAACACGTATGTTTTGCTCTGTTTCTTCGTTCCTCTGACTACTATAAGAAATCATTATGGTTCCTTTATCTACCAATTTGACTTTAAAATCTTTTTTTGATCAAGGAATATTTGACCATGAACCCGAACATGCGCAGTCTTTGTTATGTTTTGTTGGGTTTCCTTTTCATTATTCTACATTTGTAAAAGACTATAATTTCAATTGTATTTGTCAGGTTTGAACACAGAGAGGAAAATAGAAAGGATTGCCTTAGGACTCTTTATTCTCTGATAGAGGAGGCTGGGAAAGCCAACAAACTTGTAGAGGATGCTCGAGCTTCGTATGTTAAGGAGAGGTTGCGGGCAAATCCTCAGTTCATGGAGAGGCTGCGTGCCAAGAAGATGGGTTCACAAGTATCAAGCCCTTTGCCTGCTTGATTGTTTTGTTTCTGGATGATGCCTCCTCCAATCATTGGTAATCTTTAAAATATTTTCTTACCAAATTCGTTGTCACTATTTGTTTGTGGCAAGGAGATAGAGAAAAAACAGTGGAATTTTTAGAAACCATAAGGTGATGTTGTTGCCACTTTTTCCCCTCTGAATCAACTTATTTCCTCCTTGTAGCTGGAAAGTAGAGTTGTGTATTATTACTATTTTTAATATATAAAAAGCTTAATATTAGGGGAGACATATTGTGTTAAATTTTGTTTAGGCTTAAAAAGAGGCAAAAGGTGTGTAGTGTATGTAGTAGAACAAGTAAAAGCTTCTGTTGGGATTAGTAGCGATATGAATAATTGGTCGTGAAAAATACAGAAATTTCCTGATGTTTTATTGTCATAATACAGGAAGTTTCAGGTAGCATAGAGTTTCTTCGGAAAAGTTTCGATTTAAATTTATGTAGTACAGCAGTACTATAAATTTTATAATTTCTTCCTACACGGACTGAATTAAAGCAAATGGTCACTCAATCTTACAGTCGTAGCAATATGTTCATGTGAAAAAATTGTTTAGAGAGACTCATGACTTGAGTAGAGTTTTTTCTTTTTCTTTTTTTAATGACACCTCTTAGAAAGGTTGATTTGAGTAAAGAGAGTTTTTGATGGGGTAGAGTGAACAAATAAATGATTGTTTGAGAAGATTAAATGGTGTTCGTTTCTTGAAGATTACGTGCAAAAGCGAGCAGGGCTCACCCCCTACATGTTGTACTTAAAATATATATATATATATATATATATATATATATATTTATATTTATTGAGGATTACATAATCTCAAAAAAAAAGGTAAAGATCTTGAAATTTAAAATCATGTGAACTTAATCTCAAATAGGTAACATTATATCATACCATTATGCTCGTGACTCTAACCCATCTCTTTAAAGTTTAAACTAAAAGGACATTTTTTTTAAAGCAAATATTTTTTCCATTGATTTTTAATGAAAAGTTGAAAATTTATGTAATACGAGGACAATAAACATATCAATTTAGTTGCCAACATAAAAGATATGCCACCCAAGCTTTTGACTAGCACATCAACTTTTGTTAAGTCACCGGTAGCGATGTTAGGACCAATTGGAACTATCTTCAAGACTAGAAGTATCTTAATAAAGTACTTTTCCATTGAGCTTTTTGATGAATAATGTGGAAAATCTAAATGAATGAGAGGTTCCCAAGAGAGGAATATAATATTTCTTCCTAGGATCAAAATAACTTCAACTGATCTCAAAAGTAATTTATATTTTATGGTCTTCTGTGGCTGTGGATTTGTTCATCAACTCAGTCAATCTAATTCAGTTTCCTCAATCCTTCTATTTCCTAGCATGGTTTACAGCATCAAATATACTCCATGTTCTTGAGGAAAGTTATTACCCTTCATGCACGATCAACTAGAAGGCATAACACAAAACATTATTTCAATTGAATGTTAAGATTCATTTTATATCCCCATTTATTGACAGAACATGCAACTGAGTTTTCATGGTATCTAATTAGTATCAGGAACTTACTTCTACTGTTACTATCCTCTTTCTTAAACTTTCAAAAGTTTCCATACCAGTAGTATTACACGTTTTCTCTCAATCTGATCTAAAAGCAGAGTAATAGTGCATGGTACAAATTTTTTACCATAATATCCATCATTTTTCAGTTAAAAGCACAGGATACATCAATGAGAATACAGTTGCTTGCTTGCATTATTTTATCGAATGTGGAAGAACTAATAAGTCTTTCCGGGAAAAGGGGGAGTAAAACACAACACATAATTTACTTGTCTTACCTGATTATCTGCTGCTGATTGCCATCTGCAGGAAGCTGTCTAGAAGCGTCTGATAGAGCCGCTGCTGCTGCTGCCTGGTTCATGGTTTGGTACTGAGAAGCCATCGGGGTAGCTGTGATGTTCTGGGCTGGAGCATTAGTGTAGTCAAAACCATAATTAGCCGCACCCGAGGGAGCGACAGCTATAGATTGAGATGGATAGTTCATTTGAGCAAGACCCATGTATGGTTGCTGGTACTGATTGTGAGGAACCTGTAATAAGGGAGGAGGAGTCGAGGTCACTGCAGTTCTGTACATGTTTGCTGCCATTTCTTGCATAGCTGCTGGGGTAGCAGCCTTCTGGGCATAGAGGGGTGGCGGATTACTGTCATTGTAGGTAACTGGAGAAGAAACCATGGCAGGACTAGGTGATGCTTGCCGGTTCGGTGCAGCCATTGGAGTCTCAGCAGCACTAGATTGCACAGGCACGTTGTAGGCCTGTTGAGTCTGTGCAATGGGCATAATATAGACTGGATATTGCTGATCAATTGGATGATGGAGTTGCTGTTGAGATGGTGTTTGTGTGTAGATAGGATGATAATACGATTGAACGGGGACATGCCCGGTCGCTGCAGGATGGTGGTGGTGGATGTAATGGGTCGTGGAGTGGACAAATTGTTGTGGTTGTTGAGGCTGCTTCTGATCTAATTGTGAAGTTAATACATAGGTAGGGTCATGGAGCTGTTGAATTGGGACTTGTTGACTTGTCATGTAACCATCACTTTCAGCAATGGGAATGCCTGGAACTGTGTTGTCTCTTAAAATCTGGTCTTGGTAGTACATGGGTTTGGACTGAGAATTTGCAGATGCTATGCTACTATCGCTGTTACACCAAAAACACTTTCCAATGAAGAACCATTTCAAAACTGATTAGAAATCAACAAGAACATGTTTTCCATTCTTAATTTGGAGATGTTTCTCATGTTTAGTTTTCAATTTTTCAAAAACAGAATGTTAGAAGCACGTATGATCTTGAAAATATAAAGAAGCAAAGAACATAAATTATTGGCACGCACAAACAGCTCCAAATAAGAACATGTGCTCAGATCAGAACAATTTACAACAACTATAAGATCAAAATGAGATCATACGTACTTCACAAGAGTAAACTAGTAACTATCTTATTATTATATTTCCATAAAGAAGTTGGAAGCTCATGAACTTAAAACAGGATTTTGGAGAGAAAGGCAAAGTGAATGGGACCCAGAGGAACGGAACAAGAAATTGGGAAAACATCAGACAAATTATATTAATGAGCCAAACTAATTCAGAGCAGGTCAAATTTTGTTTTTAAAAGAAAGTCAGATTCATGCTGAATTTTTACCTGGCAACAGAATCCGGCGACGGTAGACTAAAACCGCCGCTGACGGCAGGACCGGCAACAGCCCTGTTCTGCAACATCTGTAAGGGCAATGGAGGCTTCCGAAACGCGACCGGACCACCGTGCTCCGGCCTCTCGTCGTCGGAGAAGGCACGGTTGGCGTTTTCATGATTAGGAATGGCAGTTGTTGGAACAGTTACACCAGTAGCCAAGGCCGTAGGAAGTGGAGGTACGCCAAAATTCATCTGCCCAAACTGCTCCTCCAGTCCCACCTTCGGATCTTGAACTCTGCCCTCCGTCTCCTCCACACGGACGCGTATCGGAGGCAAGTTGGACATCGACGGAACCGAAGAAGACGAGCCAAACGAAGAATCATTTTCCACCGCAGGAGAATCGGGAATGGATTGCACGTCATGGACGGAATTGCTATTATTCGCCACCTGTTTGTCAGTATGCCCAAGAGAGTCGCGACCTTGATTCTCCAAATCATTGCACGAATCACTCTCCCGAACCGCGTCGAGATCCACCATACATTCCATTGTGGCCGAATCGGAGAGCCCCCGCGGAATCATCCCGGCGGAGTTATTTAGGGCATCGACGAACCACGTTTCGTGTTTGGCATCGTCAAGCAGCGACCCCATGGAAGCCGCGGTTTCAGGCTTCGTGAAGAAGAGGAAGAGGCGGATGCGTAAAGGCTTCAGGGGTGAAGCGATGGTGATTCGGTCGTACTCTTCGATCATGTTCTCGAGATCTTCATCCGTCGCAATGGAGATGAGGGAATCGAGATCTTCGTGAGGGAGCTGGTACTTGAGGGTGAATGGCCGGCCGTTGAGGAGGGTTCGGGAGAGGCGCATGCAGAGGTCGGCGAGGGAGGAATGGCGATCGACGACGACAATGCGGGTGTCTCCGCCGACGTAGCAGAGGGATTTGTCGTGGGGGCGGGGGATAATGTGGCCGCCATAGCTGCACATGAGGCGGAGCTTGGCGCCGGGAACCGGCGCGATAGGGTCGTCCCACGAGTCGGCATTGTGGGAGCGGGGCGAGGACTCTACGGAATCCTGATAGTTGTGCTGACCGGCGGCGGCGGCCGTTGCTGCAGCGGCCGGAGGTGGTGGATCCATTTTAGTCAACCAGTACTATTGAATTCTGTTTCTCAGATGGCAAAATTAGATTCAAGATTGGAATGGAACACACAATTGGCCAATTTAATTGAAACATGGGTATTATTTAATCCTTTTTATTTCTATTCTATAAAAAAAAAGTCATGTTATTAAAAATGCCCATTCCCTTTTTTTTTAATATAATATAAAAATTTGTATTTTATGTTATAATTTGATTATATGAAATGAGAATATTTCTTACATTTCAAGTTTACATTGCAATAGTGAATTTGAGTAAAGTTATGGCAATAGTATGCATGACCTTTTCTTTGTCACTTTTTTTAGAATTGAGCAACTATATATATATTTTTATCATCGATGGACTATTTCTCGATTTTTTTAATGTAAAATCATCTTCATTACTTGTAATGGAAGAATTTTAGGAAATTTTTATCTGTACATTCATATACAACTAGTATCAAATATCCAACTCACATGACGAGAAGTTAGGCCTAATACTCATATGTACGAGTGTTTCATGTGGTGTGTTGCCACCCTCTATGCTAATCTCATACTAGCTAGCACGTCCCAATCCTAATATTACGAAGGCATAACTAATAATGTGTGACCACACCCTATACGGTCCTATCAAGTTTCATTAGTTAATTATTAGGAGAGGTACAACAATTTTTACTAGGCAATCTATGACTAGTGGTAATCATCATGTTTGGAGGTGCACTCTATGCTCTATTGAGACTTGACCAAATTCAAAACTTAAACTAACCCTTAAATTAAGTATCCTAATAATGTAATAACACGGTTCTTTTTATATTATTATCTCAACAAAACTAGATATCTTCTACTTCGAATCACTCGATCATTATGCAACTCAACTAATTAAGATACGTATATCCTTGATCAAGAGGTTGGAGAATTAAATTCCCGCCCCATATATTGCTGAAGTTGAAATTCGTATGTTGCTAAAGTTAAAAATAATTGTGGTTGGAACATGGTACATCGAAAAGAGGGATAAAATTGAAAATTCGAAGGAAGTGAGGAATGGCCATGAAATAAAAGATATGTAAAAAGTAAAAATATATAGAAGGGAATTTGAGAATTTTAAGGCATAGTAGAGTGAGATGCGTGCACTTGCTCTTCATATTTCGTGATTTTAACGCTACCTTACCCTCTTTACACTTTCCAACTTGCCCTTTTTTTCTCTTCTTCGTAAAAATATATTTTTAATTTCTATATTTCTACTAATTATTATTAATGTTATTATTTTCAATATGCGAGTAATTGTATTTTTAATAGAGATATTTAAATAAATATTGTAAAAATAAATTTTTATTTTTATTTTTTTTGAGAGAATTAAATTTTTATTTATATATATCTTTGAAATTTTATAAAAATAACACCATGAAAATTAAACTCAAACTCAAATATAAAATAAACATATTTTTTCAAATAGAGTAGAAAGTTTAAAATTAAAGAAAAGCATAATCTAAATTAAATTAAGACAAATAATTGAATTTATACTATGGAGTGAAAATTTTCAAATATTTATTACAATCTTATTTGAAGGGAATATTATGAGTAACATATACGATTAAAGGGTGTAAAATTTCTATCCTATAATTTTACACGTTATAATATAAAAGTATGGTTGAATTGTTGTTCCTTGGTTATTTTTAAATTAATAGTGTGTAAATCTAGTGTGTAACATAAATTTATGTGGGTAAGAACATATTAAAATATTAAAATTTCAAGAATATTCTCACTGCCAGCATGTGTTCATATGATAAATGGCATTTTTGGTATTTTCTGTTGCAGTCACATGATGGGTCATAGAAAATCACAATTAATACAAACTCCAATTTTGAATCTTAGTTTAATATGTACTTTTTCCGAATTTTCTAGATTTATTTTTCATATATATTTATTTTCCTCTTTATTTATTTATTTATTATTATTATTAATTAATAAATAGATTGACTTTCTCTTTTGATGTGATCTATCTGTCGACAGTTGGGAAAAGAAAAAAATAATAATAATGTAATACTGCATTTAATGAAAGTGAGGGTTTGAGATTTTTTCTCTCATCTTTTGCTAATTTAATTAAGTATAAACTATATATATATATATAATGCAAAATAATATTCATTGCTACATTTTATTATTCTAGAATTTCAAAATGTATAAAATGGGGAAGATTTATTCAAATATCTTCTTTTACAATTATTTATACATTATTGAATAATATTATTATGTAGAATTAACTCTTTACTGATTTTCGTAGTCTATTGGGACAATGAAAAAGTAATTAGAAAATTTTATGGAACTTAAAAAAGTATTTTACCTAAAAAGCATACAATCTTGTGATGCCACCTTTAAATGAGATAAATTAATAAGGTTTATGTATACGTGTGGTATGATCCAACTATTCACTACAACAATTTTGAAATTCTGTGACACCAAATTTAAATAAAATAAAATAAAGTCACAAATAGCAAAATAAATAAATAAATAAATAAAGATCTATGTATTTTTTGAGTTTAACGATCGTGAATCACTACAATCATCGTTAGAGCATGATTAATGTATTCACTAATAAACAAGGATGAAGTAAAAAATTCTTCTAGGGAGGTAGTCTTAAAATTGTATCTTATTTTACGTAACTTTTTTAATTTAAGATCGACTAAAAACATGACTTATCTTTCTTTTACAACAAAATGAGATGAGAGATTCGAACTCACGCTCTCTTAATTAAAGATAGATGTTAATTATTGTTAAACTAAGTACAGGGTGATAATCACTCTCCTTTATTCTTCCTCCCACCCTCTTTAATAAACATATTTGTATGGCACTAAACAAGATTAAATTACAAGAAGTTCTAAATAAGTGTGAAAAATATATTAAAGCTTACTGAAAAGGCATGTATATTAAATAGCTAGAACAAGTGAAAATTACCATTGTTGAGAGAGCACAAGATTGTGGGCAAAACAAAGCATCATTGTTTCATAAGTAGCAATGAAGCTCTTAAAGGGCAGCCCTAATTTTGGCTTTCCTTCGTCCATTTTCTTCCATAGCTCTGCAACTGCAACTTTAATGCTTCTTCTTGGATTATTCTTCTTCTTCTTCTGTTCATCATCATCATCATATTCTTCTCCTTCTTCTTCTGCATTTTCACTTCTTAGCCTCTCATATGATCTTTTGATCCTCCCCATCCTCATTCTTCCCCTTCTTCTCAGCTGCCTCCTCCTAATTTCTAGAGAGAGAGAACTGAAATCACAATAATCTGTGTCATTTATGGCTATCTGATAGGGGGAAGGGAAACTAATGGTGGAAATTTTGATCATCCAACTACCAAATTAGGTATCATTCATAAGTTACATTTAATAAATGAGAACTTAATATTGTGTATAATTATCCTAAGTGATTTATTATTCAACAGTAGTTTTCTTTGCTTTTAAAAAATGGGTATTGCAAAGTGAAAACACTGGTCTGTGTTCTAATAATTAATCCTAGATTTGTGTAGTTTAAAGCTGGGAGATTTAGATTTTTGTAATCCTAGGCCAGTGTTTAGTTTTTATGGTGTTTACTCAATTGTTGGAATGGGATCAAAAATTCACCTCAAAACTTTGTAATCACTCCGTCCAAAACGGTGTAATCTCATTCATCTCTTATAACCTCTTCAATTTCATTATCATTTCCTTATTTCGTGAACCTCACACTTTTATAATACTACTTTACAACTTTTACCAGTTATTTTATACTTATATTATTTCTTTTTGACCTTTGGTTACGAAATTTGTTCGTCATTAAAATTGTCATGAGAAGATTGTCGTGAAAGGTCTATGGCGACGAAATTAACTTCGTCACCATAGGTCCTCTTTGACGACGAAAATAACTTTGTCGCCAAAGATCCTCTCTAGCAACCAAATTTTGTTTAGTCGTCAAAGATGATTTCAGTCGACGAAATTTGGTGCGTCACCGAAAGACTTTATTTCTTGTAGTGTTATATTTAACTTTCACATCGCTCCAAGTAGCATATACATGAATCAAAGTATGAGGGAAAACACCCTAACTAATAAGATTTTGCAATAAACACAAGAATAGTTAAACAAACATTTACTGGACTTAGTTGGAAACTCAAACTTGAGAGAGTAGAAAGTAGGTGAACAAATCACCTAACGAAAGGCATGTCATTTAAGAAGAAAGAGCTTAGGGAGGAAAAATAAGCAGAAGATTACAGCCCAAGCTTGAAAGAACTTTGACAATGGCTTTAGGGCTTTCCCTTCCTAGCTTAGCTTGCAAGGTAATTAATGCCCTTGGCGCTCCCACCTGCACAAACCCTAGCTAGTTTAATAAACAGTCATTTTATGACTCGTTTGGTAACATTACTATTTTCTCATTTTTAATAAAGAAAAATGAATTGCATGACTCCAATAACCATGAATTGATCAAGTATCATAAAACAATTTTTTATTTATATTTTGGAACAAATTGGAAATGAGAACCAGAAAAGAGAAACTTGTTTTAAACATTGTTTCCAAAATTTCAATACAAATTTGAGAATGTTCCTAAAAAAAAAAAAAAGAAATATAGTTAGTTGTAAAATGCTTAAATTTCTTAAGAAAATTGTAAACGAGAAACAAGAAATAGAATCGCTACCAAAGCCCTTAATACCTCTTAAAAATAATAATAAAGTTACCATATTTAAAGACAAATTTATTTTAAAAAATTAGTTTTCAAAAATCAATATTGAATTGTATAAATTTAGCTAGAATTCTAAAGACATGTACTCTCCGCTCTAGTTCCTATTTTGATACCCGAACTTTCAAAATGTATATTTTAGTTCTTGACATATAAAAAGCAAACATTAGTTTGATCCTTAATATATTATTTTGTCACCTATTTTATTACTTACTCAAGAGTACTCTTAATTTACATGGCTTGAATAGATATGCTCACATTATAATCATATTAGTAATAATATACATACTTGAAGTTCATATATTGCCAATTTGTTGAGAAAATTAATAAATATAAGGAATATTTTAAGTTCAGAAAGCAAAAGGAACCTTTTAAAAGTTTAGAGCCTGTCCGATCAATGTTCTTGTCTCTCTCACTTCTCGTTTATCTAATTTTTGAAAAATATAAACATTTGATAACTATTTACATTTCTTATTTTTGAAACAATTCTAAAATTGTGTACAAATTTTAGAAACAACAAAACCAAGTTGTTCGTATCTACAATTTGTTCAAAAACGTAAATAAAAGTATTCTTTTAATATTCTTATGTTATAAAAGCGTAATAAATATTTGAAAAGTCAATAGATGACATAAAAATTTTAATTTTAGTTTTAATTTTAAAATAAAATTTAATATAAAAACTTTTACTTTTCCAATTTAAACTTTTAGACAACGAGAGAAAAGTTGCAATAATTATGAAACATGTTTTTGTTTTTTTTTTTTTTCATTTAAAAAGAAAGAATGAACAAAAAATAAGGTTTCTATTTATTAAAAAAAGGAGGAAATAAAAAACAAAAAACAAAAATAAAAAAGGTTACCAGACCTAATGACCCAAACCTACTAAAATAGAGATTTAACCTCGGTTTGGCATTTCAAGAAATGATTTGAACTTCGAGAAGTTATTTTAAATTCTTTATCTTGTTTTGGATTATAGAATGATTTAAAATGAATATATATAATTAAATTTGTTCGTTAAGAAAAAGAAAATGAAAGGTTTAATGATACAGGTTTTTAATCAAAATTCATTAACAAAAATCAAAACATCACAAAGTTGAATAAATAATTTACTCTAAAATTCTATAAAATCCGACACAATCCAATTATTCCGTGTTTTTTTTTTCAATGTAAAAATTCAATTTGAAATTAGGTCAAGAGCAGTTGAAATGCGTTGTGATTCACCTGCGCGTGAGATTAGATATTGGTGTCATCAGGAACCTTGGATAATGCTTCCATTTTAAGCAATGATTTTGGCAATTTTTGTGCGACCATAACATGGAACAGAGCCATAACACCTGTATGATTCTGCGTGGGATCATATTTAGATTCAACCGTCATCATTTCTCCATTATTTATCTTTACAGAGCCTGGCTGCGGATAACAAGTCGACATTCCAACTAAATACCCAGCTTCATTTCCTTCTCCATAAATTGGTGAAGAAGAACATAACACCCTTCCATCCTGTGATCAAATCATCATACCCCATTTACACAAATTAAACACACTAATTCAATTCAACTTTTGTTCAAACTTAAAAAGAGCTGTAAATTGGATTACCTCTCCATAAAGGGTTGCACCAATTCCTCCAATGTGCTGATGAGCCACCCCATAGATCACATACCCACCACTTGGAAGCATTAGCCTTGTCCTTTTTGTGGCATTGCACTCATCATAACCCTTGTTTGTCGGATTATTATTGCAATTAGCAACCACGTCATATTCCACCTATATGAAACACGGGAGAATATCAATATTCATGCGGTTGCATCTATTCAAATTATATATATAAAAAGTTAGAACGTAAGATTTTGTCTCCGAGTACGAAAGAGGAAGTGCACTTACAAGACAGTGATGTTGAGGATCTTGATCAGAATCATCTGTGAATGGGTTCCAAGTATCAGTGACATCAAATATATAAACCTCCACAGGAACCACGAAATCATCCCAATCCACCCACTTCACAGTATATCTCACAAACAAATTTCTTCCATAACCACTTCCACTTACTCTACACTGTGCTCCATCATAACAACACCTCAATCCTCCTCTGTAATGTGGCCCCAAAGGCACTCCAAATTGATCTGCAGTAACATTATACAAATCACACCAGCACTCCATACACCCCAATTTGTTCTCTGCCCCTCGAGTATCTATAACATGCACATTCAGGCACCACCTCTCTTCATACCCTGCAGGAACCTGTGAAGCATCCCCAACTTCTATCCCATATGGGTGTGGAAGAAACGTCGACGTTTCTCTTGATTCAGACCCCATGCCATAGAACTGCGGCAAGCTCTGTTTTTGGCAGACCCCATTGTTGCCTGCAATCATGAAATCTGGCTCCTGAAGTTGAGTGAATGAAGTATTGGGATCTGGGTCTGCTGCGTCTTTGCGTTGGTAGTACCTCACGGCGGCCCAGTGGTGAAGATATGCTTCGGAGAGTGGCTGGGGATTGCCTGATTCGTCTACAATTTCGACATGATCGAAACTCTTTATGGCGATGTGGGATTTGGGGAAGTTGATGTGGTAGTAGAATTTCTCCGCCACTGAACCGGGCGTTAAAGTGAATAATGGGGACAGAAAAGTTTGGGTTTTTATGATCGTTTTCATTTGGACGTTTCTTCGAACTCCTTCCGCGCATGGCAGTGGCACCATCGCATTCGCCATTATGATCACTGCAAAAGGGAGCAGCCAGCTGTACTGCAACATTTTGTTGATCTTCAGATAATTCTGATCACCTTCAAAGATCATGTCACAGAAAATCAAATTATAAATGTGTTTTTTCATGTAGCAAATTTCTTTTTTTTTTCTCAAAATTATTTTTGTCCCTTAATTTATAAGTCTAGTCCATGTGTCTAATAAATGTTTTATCAAGCACAACGAACTATGATGATATTTGTATTTTTCTTATAAATCCAACGTGAATAGTCTTTAGACTTATTTGAAAATTTTAAAATTCAGACATAAAATTGAAAATATAAGACTAGACACAAAATTCGATCGTACGAACTTTAATCCTTTCTTCATTTTAACCGAGTGATAAATTTAAATACTATTAGGGTAACTTTCAATCTTTCTTCATTGGAATATTTTCTTTTGGTTCATGTACTTAAAAAAAACAACTAATTTGATTTTTATTTATAAAACTTTAACATAAATTTTATTACAATTGAAACATTTCAATACAGATTATGACTACATTTAAAAAAAGAATGAAGTATTATGATATAAAGAAACAATATCGAGAAGATGAGATCCAAATTTTTAAAAGAATCAAAATCTCAACGAACATGGTAGGACAAAAATGAATGGAAACAGAAAAATTATAAACATTAATAAGTAATCAGTAAGATAGAATAGCATGCTGACCAATAAAAATATGAACTATAAACAGCTATATTCAAAGCTTTTAAGTGGATTAGTAATGAGGAGAAAAATCAAAGAAGAATTAAGAAGATAATTAAGAAACATAATGAAGCGAAGGAGAGGATTGGAAAAGAAATGGAAACAGAATTAGGAAATAAGAATGGCCGGATGATGAGTTACCGTAGTGGATGACGACGGCGACGTTATACAGAGACTTGAGAAATTGGAGAGAAAGGTCGTCGCCTTTAAGCGGATGGAGATTATGGTTGGGAACTAAGTGGATCAGCCCGAGACAAAAGATGATAAAGTGGATACAGACTTTGATAATTGCCATATTAATTTGTCGGATTAATGGCCACATCATGTACACCAACTTAAATCTTATCTGCCTAATAAAAATATAAATATACCCAATGAAACCTAACACGGATTTATAATATAATAGAAGTGAGTTACTATATGTCAATCGGTTGATATAGTATTAGAGTCCAAAAAACTCAAACGAGTATCCGGTCTAAAAATAGAATCCGATCTAAGATTGGTGAACATTAAGGGACATGTCAATGATGGTTTATACTACAAGTAAGTTACTTCTCTCGCCAATTAGTTATTGACACCTGATTAAAAAGTCGTAAGTTTGAAATTCTCTCACCTCTACTTGTTGAAAAAGTTTTGGTTTTTTCGGAGGGAGAAGGAAGGAAGGACCAAATGAATTGAAGGACGAATCTATAGAGAAACATTATTTTATATTTTTATTGGTCTCTTTACCATTTACATTATATTATAAAAGAATTGATGAAATATAAATTAACATCAACAAAATATTGTTAATATTAGAATAGTTCAACGCTTAAGCTATCTTGTTAGCTTTGTAAAAGTCATTTTAAAAACAAAAGTGAAGATTTATTAGTAAATTTAAATAATTTTTATGAATTTTTTTGTCTAACAACATTGACATTTTATCAATATTTTTTATTTACATTTCTATAAATTGAATAGATACATCTGCCCTCAAATTGATGTTAGTTCGCTTCTCAATTTTATATGCTTAGTAATTTCCTTTTTTTTTTTGACCTATTAGATATTAATGGAAATTTGTGTTTTATAGACTCTACTTTTCAATTTTATATTCGATATATTTTATGATTTTAAAAAATATTGAATATGATAAATATTTATTAGATACTTTTAAAACTTCAGAAATTTATCAAATATAAAATTGAAAGTTCTATTCGACCTAAACTCTCTAAATTTTGAGACTATACTTGTAATTTTGATTTTTTTTATTTATGTTTCATTGAAATTTATATGAAATATTTAATTATCTTTTTAAGATCAACAGTGAATTATAGGCTTCCTGTTGTATTAAAAAAAAATGAATTGTAAGATATAACTACGCTTGGTTACAAATAAAAAAAATATCAAACAGAATCTCAAATAATCATATATTTTAATCAAGATTTTAAATATTGATAGCGGATAGAAATATCGAAATCTCCGTGTCATGAATGTCGATAAAAATGTATTTAAGGAAAATAGTTATAAAAATAAAAATACTCGAATATTTAAATTAAAAAGAAAAAGCATTTTACACTTTTTTTTTTTCTGAGAAAAGTAATTTACATTAACGTTGATTGATTTGAACTTACGCACGAAAATATCGACAAAAGAAATTAAATACTTGATTAATAACGACAGAAGGTTTGGTGGGGGATGGGATGGATTTGATTGGGCCTTTTCTGCCGACACCTAAGTTTTGGTATCTACACCTGCCGTCCGTAAATACTTACCTTACGTTCGGTCATAAAAAAAAATTTAACAGCTATTCATTTTATTAAAAATCTATTTATAGTTTTCTATTTAATTAGCGAAATTTAGATAGTTGTCGACTTGTCGTTTTGGAGAAAACAACTATTTCTTTTATTAAAAATCTATTTACTATCTCTTAGTTTTCTATTTTTTGTTAATAGTGATGAGGAGATATCAATAGAAAGTATAAGAATATTAGCTAAATTAACTTTTCTTTTTTTTCCATTAACAGGTAATTGATACTATTACAAATGCGATTGGTAAATAGTATAAAGTATCAAATATGTAGGAGGTAGTCCAATCTCGTCCTATATACTATTACAAATGCGATTGGTAAATAGCATAAAGTATCAAATATGCATGCATTCATTTTTATATTATTATTATATTGAAATAGGCCAATGATTCCATCGTTTATAATCTAAAAGAATAATCACAAGAGATTTTATAAATTAGAAGAGAGATTTTTCTTTTCTTTTTCTTATCTATTTCGAATTTCGAATTTTATTTGATTTTCGTGAGTAAAAAGTTTCATAGGGGTAAGTATCTAAATTTTTCGTAACGGAGTAGCTATATTACTAAGAGATTTTCTCAATTGCTACTACTCAGAAACATGGCCCAATAAAACATGGACAAAGGTTTTATTTTTTTTATTTTAAACTTTGTAGGAAATGAAAGCTGAAATCAAGTCTCCTCTCCTACCTTTCTCTCAATCATATTTAGACATTTAAGATGAAAGACTTCTATCGGAAAATAAGTAGCAACTTCAATGCCAGCCTGAATATAGTTCAATTAGTTTATGAATATTTTTTTTTCTTCGAGTTGTAGATTTAAAAAGAAAAAAGAAATACTAATTTGGAATTTTGTGTGCAACCATAATTTGGAAGAGACCCATAACAGCGGTGTGGTTTTGCGAGGGATCATAGTTGGATACAAGAGTCACCATTTCTCCTTTATTGATCTTCACATAATTACCCAACTTCGGATAACAAGTAGACATTCCAACAACATAACCATTTTCGTTTCCAATTTCATTTCCTCTTCCATAAATTGGTGAAGAAGAACATAAAACTCTTCCATCCTAATCGTACCATTTACACACACAAAAAAAAAAACTAATTCATTTTTTGTTAAAAAAAAAGACTATAAATGAATATATGAAGGCCATAATTGGATTACCTCTCCATAAAGGGTTGCATCAATCCCACCAATGTGCTGATGAGCCACTCCATAGATAATGTAGCCACTGTCTCCCGGAAAGATTACCTTTGATGTTTTTGTAGCATTGCACTTACCATGGAGCTTGTTCGCGAGAGAGCAAGTTTCTACATCATACGCGACCTACAAATAGGCGAGAAGACAAGATATTCATTGCAGCATCAATTGTTGCTAGAAAAAAAAATTACTCACGCTTTTACCGTAGGAATACCAACAATCTAATAGCACAATAATTTATGTGCAAATACTCTCATTTGGAGAAAACACTACAAAATTCTCTTCTCGACTCCAATTACAAAAAGTACAAAAAAATGAGAATCTTTTGACTCAAAACTCGTCCTTTGAATTTAGCTCTAAAATTGATAAAATTAAAAAAAAAGGGAAATTGTGGTGGATAGCAAAAATCATTTGTGTATTTCAAAATATGTCTCCTATTTCTACACTCATATTAGTAGTATGATAGATAGATATATATCATTTAGGTAGAATTTGAAGATTCACCATTGGAATTACTAATTCCTAGATAGGTGGCGGAGTTTAAATTCATTCATTCTTAATTAACTCTAATCTATTTGGACCAATGAGCCACGTTTATATCAGGTCAAAGTGTTTCATCAAAACTTAAAAAGGGATGAATTTCTTTTAAAAATTCAATCTTTCAAACGTGAGATTTTTGAACCTTTAAAAACCCAACACTTTTAACCTTTTTATTGATCCTTGAAAAATAGCTTTAAAAAGTGAGAGAACTTACAAGGCAGTGATGCTGTTGATCAGATAGTCCTGTTGAGTCATTCAACAATGGGTTCCAAGTATCAGTGACATCAAATATATAAACCTCCACAGGAACCACAAAATCATCATCCCAATCCACCCACTTCACTCTATATCTCACATACAACTTCCTCTCCTCTCCTTTATAACCTTCCCTCACTCTGCACTGCGTTTGATCATAACAGCACAGCTTCCCTCCTTTGTAATCCCCTTTCAATGGCCGCCCAAACTGATCCTTCGTAACATTATACAAATGGCACCAGCAATCCGTACACCCCATCCTGTCCTCCACGCCCCTGGTGTCTATTACGTGTACATTAAGGCTCCACCTCTCTTCATACCCTGCAGGGACCTGCACGGCATCCCCAACTTCTATCCCATATGGGTGTGGGAGAAACGTCGACGTTTTTCTCGATTCCGATCCCATGCCATAGAACTGCGGCAAGCTATGGTGTTGGCAGACTCCATTGTTGGTAGCGATGATGAAATCTGGTTCGTGAAGTTGAGTGAATGAAGTATTGGGAGTTGGGTCTGGCGCGGTGCTGTGTTGGAAGTACCTCACGAGGGACCAGTGATGGAGGAATGTGTCGAAGAGTGAGATGCTGTTGCCTGATTGGTCTACAACTTCAAGGTCGAAGCTTTTTATGGCGATGTGGGGTGTTGGGAAGTTGATGTTGTGGTAGAATCTCTCCATTACTGAACCGGGTGTGGAAATGAATGGTGGGGAAAGAAAAGTTTGGGTTTTTGTGATCATGTTGTTGTTGTTTATTTGATTTTGAACAGCTTGTGAGCATGGAACCGTTGCTATGATCAGTGCAAGAGGGAGCAGCCACCGGTGCAGCATTTTGCTCTCTAAATAGTTCCCTAAAAAAAAAACAAACATAAAGAACTGAACTGATTGGGTTCGAGTAGGTTCAGTTTTAAGAGAGCCAGGTAGGGATGTTCATGGGTGTAGCGGGGCAAGGATGAGGAAGCCTCCCCGTCCTCAGCCTCGCCCTCCATTTAATTTTCCGTTCCGGCTAAATTTTCCATAAGGGAGCGGGACAGGGATTGGCCGCGTAAGGATGGGAATTTTTCTCCGTTTCTTTTTTTTATTTTTAAATTATTTTTTAATAAATATTTTTTAAAGAAAATTTATCTAATTACTTAATTTCTAAGACTTAATCCTCTCAAATATATATTAGGTAAATGGATAGATAAAATATATGAAATAATATAAATAATAAAATAATAAAGAAAATAATATAAATATTAAAAAAATGACGGGACGGAAAATATTCCCATCCCCATCCCCATTTAGGTGGTGGGGAAAATTTTTCCCTCATTATTCCGCCCTGCATAAAATTTAAATGGCAATATTCCACCCTATTTAGGTGCATTCCCGCCAGACAGTCCCATAGAAAAATGAACATCTCTTCAGTTAGAATTGAGAATTTTTTAATGGAGTGATACCTACTGTTCTTTTCACCTGTCTCAAACTTCGTTAGAAGACTAATGTTAACGGTGCAAATAAAGTTCTACGTTTGTGGAGAGAAGAAAGATCTGCTATTAAATACTTCGTATTAATAGATAAACCAAAACTAAAGTCATAAAAATTATGTTAAATGGAAAATATCATACTAACAAAAACTTAGAAGAAAGTGATTGTAAACTTACAATATATCTCAACGGGATGCAGTACTAATGAGAGGAGAAGTGAGTTGGTCATCCAAATCGCTAATGGAGTATCATATATTCACTTTGTTTACCCACTAGTGTTAATTTAATTATATATTTAATTAAATATATAAATTATTATAAATAAATAAACATAATAAATAGAAATAATTGCTTTATTTAATATTTGTATAGGGTGGGCTTAATATTTATTTTATTATAGTTAAACAAACTTTTAATCATATATTAATTATTTAATTTTAATGCGTTAACTTAATTTAGGGTAAAAATACATTTTTTAATGCTTATAATTAATTACTCAATTAAAATGATTCATTAATTTCTCATGAGGTAATCTCTATTAATTGTTTTAAATTAATTTTAATTAGTTTATTAATTAATATATCATAATTATATTATATTTCTCATATTATTCCTATTAAATAAATACAAACACGCATTCTATTCTAATGAAGATATGATAACATTTTTATGCAAAATCAAATACAATAATATTTTTGCTTATAAAAAAAAAATTTGTATTTCTAGACATATTATTCCAAAAACATTTTATTTTCCGATGGCATTTATGGAAGGTCATGGAAAAGAGCATTTCTATAAGTTGGGGTATAATAGAAATGATAATGGAACCTTTTCTCTCTTTTTCCCCATTTTTAGGAAAGAAAAGGCTCTGTGGAAATATGATTGCAATTTTAAATCTATAAATTTTGGACAAATTTAAAAAATAATATAATTTTTTGTTTTTTATGGGCAAGGATTGGGTTCCAATGGTATGGGCTTTGAGCTTGATCAAATGTGGGCTTCCTCCTTTTTTCTGATGGAGGGTTAGTGGGCCGTTATACGAGGCCCAATCATCTAGGTGTGAAGTGTGTGTATATACGCGTATATCTAATGTTGAATGTCAGGATCGTTTAAACTAACATAAATTAATCAAGAAAAAGACATATTAAATCCTAAATATGGATTTATTTATAAAAATTATACTATAATAATTAATGGCTAAATATATAATTTGGTTTCTTAATGTCTAAAAAATTTAGTTTACTATATTTTAACATTTTCAATTTAGTTCTTGTTACATTGACTAATGATAAACTCAGGAAAAAAATAGTTGTTTAAGATAATAGAGTTTCTAGTTTCTCAAGATTATAAGAAATTGATATAAATTTCAAATTTTTTTTTACTGTCGATCTTTTTCCCCTCTAAATTTTACCCATTCAATTACTATGTAAGTTTATCATCAACTAGTTTTTACCGTTATTTATAGTGAGGGGACTTAAATTGGAAAATGTTCAAATATGATGGGCTAAATTGAAACTTTTAAAACAGTAGAGATTAATTTTTTTAAAAAAATCTCAAACATGATTAAAATATATATTTAACCCAATTAAAAATATGATACTTTCCATATAACTTGGACTTTTTTCTTAGTTCAACGACAACATGATACTGACCAGTAATTAATGGATGCATTCAACTTGTCCTTAGCTAGTGAACACAGTGAAGAAAATAAGACCATTAATTTATAAGAAAAACAGAGGTCAAACATTTAGGGCCTATTTTGGTTTTTGGTTTGTTTGTTGTTTGTTGTTTTCTGTATTTAAAAATTTATGATAATTGTTTTTTGTTTTTAAACATTGAAAATAAAACAGGGTTAGTAATTAACTATTTTTAGTTATATTTTTTAAAGTTAGAAAATTGAAAATATATATTAGAGAGAGAAAATTCTATGTAGACTACAAATAGGAATGATATAGGACGGGAGTGAGGATGTCTCTCCCATACACTGTATTGATGAAAATTTGTAGTTCTCCATTTCCACCTTGTTCTTCATTTCGAAAATGGAGATCCATGCTAAAGAATTCTTATTTGGGGACGGAGATATTTGCGGGAAAAACTACCAATTTTATAATTCATTTTAATTATTTTTAGAATTTAAGAAATAAAAAAAACTGTAATAAATATATAGATTAATTATTTTTAAAATTATTATTACTAGTATAAATAATTAGTTAAAAGTATTTAATATTTTATTCACAATTTAATAAATATGTCAATAAAATATATACAGATTATTTAGAAAATGGAATCAGAAGACGGTCGGGACATGTATTTCTTATTTAGAGATAATAAATATGCCAAAGAAAAAAAAGTTTGAGTATTTGAATGAAAAATGAGATTTTAAAATCGTCTTTGAGGAAAACAAAAACAAAAACAAAAAATGGAAATGGTTATCAAAGGGCCTATTTTAAAACAAAAAAAAAAAACAAAAATATTCACCGAACGGACTCTTAAATTCCCATACTTAAAATTGTTATACTTGGTTTCTACCATATTTGGTCGTTGGTGTCGTTTATTATTAGAGAGAGAAAAAAATACCAAAAAGGAGGATTGAATTAGGACAATCTCATATTTTTCCATAATTTGCTCAGAATATTAGTAGTAATCCAAAAGTTCCTCAAAATTCTTAGAAGCATCCATACAAAAAAACCAAAGAATATTCTTTGAGAATATTTGTACAACTCAGATGTAGAGCTTCTAGTTTTCAACCATAGATTGTGAATTTCTGTATCCTCTCGTCAAATTGTCTCAGATAATTATTTGTCAAATACGATACAATGTTAATTTTGTATATCATTCGTGTTCATCATTTTTTTCCTTTAGCTTAATATTTCAAATTTTCATCCTCAAAATGATGTGGTTAATATATCTCTATCTCTTCTAAGTCATAGGTCATTCATTATATATGTCGGTCAAATAGCCTCTTGCAAATCATTAGGTTTACTTAGCATCTTCGTAAAGACAGAGCCTCCTGCGAATCATTAGAGCGATTGTGATTGGACTCCCTGCCTCCACCGAAAAAAATATTGAGTAAAATAATAGACACGTATCCTCCTCGAAAAAGTATGGAAAGAATAATATTTAAGAGAAATTAAACCATTGGCTTTGGGGTATCTATATGTGGAGAAGGGATACACAGACTTTGAGAGAATTGATCAAGAATGCCAATTTTGAGTATAGAGAGAAAGAGTGATCAAATCAAAGTCCATCCAGAAGGGGAAAGCAAGGGCAAGGGCATATCAAGTAGTCAAATCCATTCAAGACTGGGAAATGGGAATAATAGTCTCAATTAATTACTCCCACAATAATCAATTTGGATAAGCCCAATTTGTAGAAGAATAAAAACATATTATGTTTTTTGGGAGAGGAATTCTTTAGGCACTAGTTTCTTTTTATCAAGAAACAGCCTACTTTAAACGCAACCCAACACAACATGTTTCTGCTCCTTGCTCTTTCAACATTCCAAAAAAAGCAGTCAAAAAATTAGATGCCAAAAAAAAAAAAAAAAAACTCTCTGTGCCCCTTTGATCATTTCGTAGTTTGCTCCCAACACAGCTTACGGTAGCAAGCTCAAAAAGCTTCTCTATATGAATGTTGTTGTTGAGACGTACGTAAACGTATAATTCAAATGGATAAGACACATATTACCATATCTAAAGTCGACTATACTGTTAGAAGTGCAAACAAATTTCATTCATATGAGCCGGCCTTTTTACAAAAGCAAAGTCTCACGAGGGCTTATGTTTAAAGAAGATACTATCGTACCATTGTGGAAATTTGGAGAGAGTCTAGTGTCCCAACACATTGTTCGAATTCTCTACTTCTACGATAATAGTTGAACTCGGCTAGTGATTGTGAGGCCTCAATTCTTGACGGGAGGGGACATCAAAGGCCTTTGCGCTTCCATCCTTTGGAGATAGAGAGGGAGTTCATAACCATTTTTTAGTTTTTCCATGTTTTTAAAGAATTTAACCATGATTTTTTCGTGTTGTCAAAGAGTTGAACATTTGAAAAATAGATTGCGAGTGTCTAATCAAATTGATCCGATCTCATGTAGGAACAAGGTTCAAGTTTATCGAACTGTTAGGTTGCCTCAACTGCATTTACATCACTGCACCCCACTTGATAAAGAATAGAACGAGAAATATGGAGAGATGCATATACTGCACTTCCACTTGATAAAGAATAGAACGAGAAATATGGAGAGATCCGCTGTATTTTTGGTTGAGACTCAATTATGAGGGCATTCGTTAAGGGGCATATAGTGAGTGAATGATGAATGTGAAAGTGGGGTGTCGACACGTGTAGTGTTGGAGGTTTTTCCATAGTCGTGTTCTTGGTTATTTTGTTATCTGAAAATGACCCAACAGCCCCATTTCAAGATAAGAAATATGTGTCGAGGGATCTCAACTTTTCTTTTCTTTTCTATTATTTCTCAATGTTTTTCTGGCAACAAGTTGCTCCTTAGGGATTTAATCCACAGAAAATCTCTCTTTCTGTATGTGGAAGATGCTAACTTTGATACCAAATCAAGTTCGAGTGGAGTTACGATCGACACTATTTGTTAAAAAATACGTATAAAAGATTAAATTTACCTTTAGCTTATTAATCCTGTGTTATAAATTCTCTTGTTTCTCTGTTGGAAAAGTAACCTCTTGACTTCTCTTTCTGAATGAGAAAGAAGTTTTAGGCTTTAACCTTGACCAAAATTCTCTTGTTTCTCTGTTGGAAAGTAATCTCTCCAACTTCTCTTTCTAATGGGAAAGAGGTTCAGGCTTTAACCTTGATAACAAACACTACAACAAAATAATATAGCTTTCAGTGACGAAATTTCGACGATAAACTATATTCATCGCATATTACACGACAAAAAGGTTGAAGATCAAAATCCGTCGCATTATAAAGCAACGAAACGAGGTCAAGTAATATGTATCAGACATTAAATTTAATATAATCATAACCCCAATCGATAATCATTTCATTTTATTTTTACTGTTTTAAAAATTAAGTTAAAACATTTTACTTTCACCTATATATTTCTTTACCTTGTTATTTACTTTATTTTTAAAAGCGTTTTCAACCCATTTTTAATTTGTTTTTGAAATTTTGCCAAGAATATAATGTGTACTTTTAAGCAAAATGAAAAGTACACTAATAAAATTGTGAGAATAATACAGCACAATTTAAGAAAACTAAAAACTAAAAATTAAAAATAAAATCCACTTTTAAAGTAAAGGATGACTTAACTTTTAGTAAAACAAATTAGGAGTACGAGATCTTGAACCTCTAACTTTATATACGTGTCAATTATCGAGTTATGCACTAAACTCTTTTGATCTTTCTTCGTCTCGTTTCTAGACTTCCATTTTTCTTTCTTTATACCTTTTTCAAGGTCTACCAAGACAGAGAAAGATGAACCAAGACATCAGCTTTCTTCTTCAACTACATCCTTCCGATCCGAGTCGAGACTGACCTAGTGAGGGATATCGGGGTTAGTAGTCAATCATGAGGACGTTTGTCCCCGGCATAAGCCATTTGAAGGCTATCCGAAGTAGCGAGTTGAAATTAATTATTAACTATTTTCGTAAGATGTCATTTATTTTCTTCCTATTTTATATAATAGCCCTTGTTTTTTCCCTTGTTTTTTTTTTCTTTTTTTAAGCATTATAGCGCCCTAGCTTAGTTTCCAAATAGGTATAAAAGATCAAATTTTTAGCTTAGAACTTTTTTGATTCACTATTGATTGAACAAGACGCACACTCCAAAATCCCTTTCTAGAAGCATAATCTGGGTATTGCATGGCACTATTCTCAAGGTCTGCACTCGTCACACAGAATTTAATATAACCCACCAAACAAAACCATATTAAATGATTTTTACTTCCATTTTTGAGAGTTCCTACCAGCTATATTTCCCTATAACTTTGATTGTTTGATTCTGTGTAAGGAAAATTTGAGAAGTTTCTCATTAACTAAATTAAGTGCTGGTGAGATGTGATGATGGTGACTCCTCGAACCATGCATCCATTAAAGTTGACACTGTTTTTTGGGGTGATAGAATGTGGCTGGGTCCAACCTTTAAAGTTGATTTATTACATCTTCCTTTGAAAGAATAAATTCAACCCACAACACAACATGTCATGTTATAGAATAATATAATATTCACTCTACATAGAAACAAACAAGAAGAAAATTTTTAAAAAAAATCTCAAAATTTTACCATCTCCCCACTACTATATGCAAGTTTTGGTACAAACCCTAGCTTTTTTTTTGGTATGAAAAGTTCTGATTTTTTTTTCTTTTTTGGGTATGAAACCCTAAATCAAGATATGGGTTTTGTTCTTGGCTGCATTAATTCAAGTGGGTCTCACCCCATTTCGAAGAATGAGTCAATTTAAAAGGAAAAAAAAAACAAGATGAGAATCATAACAAACTGACCTTGGACCTGATTTTTTGTGCGGATTTTGTGCAATTTATACTGCAAAACTCAGGCTGTACTGTACAGTGTACACACAGTACACTGAAGAGATTTTTCTGCTGAATTTTTCAAATCAAACCCTTTTTTCACCTTCTTCTGTCACTGCCTAATTTGGCTCATTGATGAAATGAAAAAACTTCATGATTTTACACGACACCCATTATTACATTCTCTCTTATTTCAGTATATTGTAAAGTATTTGAAAATTTTATCAATGTTTTTCTAATTATCAATTAATTTTTCCTTTAAGTTGTAATTTTTTTTATTTGCCTATACCTTAAATCATCAGGTGGGGTTGGTAAGATAGCTTTCTGATATGGGTAAGAATAAGATGAGTAGGCAAAAAGTTTCTGTTGTGAAGATTTTGATTTTGGTCCCGTGAGAAACGGTTAGAATTTTGATAGTACATTGGAAAACAGCCACATATATTTTTGGAGGGTGTGATACCCTTTTGAAAGAAAGAAAAAAAAGCCCTTCAAAGCTAAGTATCTACCTTTTTACCATTGTTTTTCCCCAAATTCTTCTCAAGCTTTCCTATAAATAGTGGCCAATTGTATGGAGTCCTTAATTAGGTTCATTCATCTCCTCTTCTCTCTCTCACTCTTTATTTTTCTTTTTCTCTCTCTCTAAAGTGAAGGTGGGAAAATTAAGGAGGAAAAAACAGGTGATGCTGTTGACAGAAGATAGAGAGCACAGATGATGATATGCAAAAATTAGTTAATTACAAAAGTTTTAGAGTCTGCATCTCACTCCATTTGTGCTCTCTATGCTTCTGTCATCACTCTTCACCCTCCTCAAATCCCACCTTTCATGATCTCTCCTTTTGAATTTCATCAAATTTACTCTCAATTTTATGTGTTGTTTTCCAGTTTATTATAAGTATTTCAAAACTCAGCATTAAAGAATTGCAAATTTGTCTCTCTGCAGATCATTGATCTTTGTTATGTATGTACATCCCTAAGAAATGTGCTGATTTCAGTTAGTGTTGTGTGTTGCAGTCCAAATTGAGCAAAGTGGTGGGGAGAATTGAGATAAAGATGCAATTTTTGATCATGTCCTGTTTGGGTAAGGGTTTATATTAATTCATATTTTTCTCTTATGACTTCTTTTAATTGGGTATTCTCTCATTCTCATAATTGTTTAATTTCCAACTTTCCCTTCTGATCTCAATGCTTTTTTTAATCAAATTCATGCTAACTACCTCCATAAGGACCCGTTTGATAAATTTCCAAACTTTGATGAAAAAGCCCAACTCGTTGGGTAAATTCATCAAAAAAAAAAAAAAAAAGAAGGTTTCCCATAACTGTTGGAATATAGAATAAACATGCAACAAGAGACCAATTTTTCTTTCTAAATCAATTGATAAAGTTCTCTAATTTCTGTTTCTTTTGTGTCATTAAAATGCAGGAAATGAAGGGCTGAAACATCTTGTTTTGAGATGCTTTGCGATGAGGAAATTTAGAGGGTAAAGTGAACATTCTTCAGAGCGGATGAGGCTTATACTCCACTTGCTTTGATTGATTTGTGGGAGAAAGTGGTCAATTTGTGCATTATTTTTGCATATAAATATTAATTGTATTGTGTCTTTGTGACAAAAAGGAAAGAAGAGGGGACAACTGATCAGAGAAGGGTTACAAAAACCAAAGCCCATCATTTTGCATCTCTTCTCAAGCTTCTTTCATAATTTGCACAAGTTCTTCTCTGCTAGGTCTGAGATAAGATTGAAGGGGAAGAACCATAGTTTTAGAGAGATTAAAAAGGTTGGAATAATGTGGCTGGTAGTTTTACATTCTTTGATGTATGCAAGAGAAATTTAAAATTATTTTCTTATGCATTATTTATATCTATATGTTATTAAGGGCAGCTACATTGTGGTTGGTCATATTGTATAATTCTATCATATAGTTTCATTGTGCCAAAATAATTGCACAAAGTTTTGGACTTGGGTACAAGAAACATAATGAATTGAACCCAAAATTCAATAAATAGGTGTTGTGTGGATTAAGAGATACACAATATCTAAAGGTTCTTTGTTATAGTGTAATGAATATATTATCCGATTTTTCTATGAAGTTTTTGTCTTGCAATGTAGATTTTTGACCGACCAATTCTAAAACATTAATATCAGTCATAAAATTGATGTTATTATTTGACGAAAATTATCTGTAAAGGATATGGAACAAAAGTGAGAGAGAAGTGAAACCATCACAAAAATGATTTGAAGATATAATGTTGATGGAAAAAAAATAAATATCTGCCCTAATAAAAAAAAAAGAGATTCCTTTTAGTAAAACAAATGAAGGTGAGAGATTTAAATTCATAACCTCTTTATCGGAGATAGAATTCAATCCAACGGAAAGATGAGAGATTGAGGCTGTTATTTGAGAAAGCGGTATATATTTAGTGGGCAAGTGGGACAATAATATTAGAGATTTAATTTGTTGATTTACATTATTACCTTAAAATTGGTGAAATGCTTGAGGCTTTTGATGGGCTAGAGAGTGAGACACTAGCCCTTTGTCTTTTTGAAGCAAAGGAAAAACACACAAAAGAGGAAAGATATTCCACTAGTGCCCTTGCCGCTTGTGGTCTCCCCCCTTCACCCACTTCCTCAACTTATCTATAAATCTTTTTTACATTTCTCTCTCTCTCTAGAGAGAGATAGCAAAGTTTGGAATCATAATATTCAAAGTGCCTTCTCTTTTTATCAATGTCCCCCACCATTTGGAGGGATTTTTTCTTATTTGATTGTGAACCTACATGATACCATGGATCCCCTTTGTTGCTAAATATCTCTTCAATTATTTAAAACATGCTAAATCCCAACATGAAATTGATAACTTTCGTTTTCTACCAATGAATTGCTCTAGGTGGGGGAAAGAGATTTGAGTCTACTTGAGAGAATTTCGTATTTCAAGTTCAAGATCGAAATAGATTTATTTATGGAATCTAGTTCTTCGTCATGTTACGGTGCTATGAGTCGATTTGTTAGCTCGTTCTTAATTTGCAAACAATAGATACCTTGGACAAGTTGTCTTTAACTTGATCTTTGTTCTTGTGTTGCTCTCTTTAAATGACTTGATGAGTCTCTTTCTGGTAAATGGAAGTTGTCTTCTCTGTGCTATAGGTAAATGGAATTTGATTCTGTTCATCCAATCACCACAAGTTATTGCATGTACCACATTAAAGCTAAGATATGGTGAGAGGCTTCTAGAAATAGGCCATTTGGGATCATTTGACAAGAATTTCAGTTGTGGAAATGGTTGTTACTCCATTTCTCTAATTGCCAAATTAAATCTGCTAAGCATCTGATTTAATGGCCAGTCAAACCATAATGACATCTAACAAAACAGCATAATGATCATTTTCTCATGCAAGGGTCAACCAAAAATCCTCATCTGAGTTTCCCAAATTTAACCAAACAAAACAAGTGCTCCACTATAACCCAAAATCATCAAGAATTCCACTCCAAGACTTGCACTTGTTCAAGATCTTGGGCCACTCCATGAAAATTAGCTTGGAGATGATGATAAGATCAGAGCGACAGCCCCAAATGGAGTTTGTCGAGTCAGAATCACAGAGAAGAAGAAAAAAGCTTGGTGTTGCAGTAATGGTGCACATTTTGACTGTTTGCATCTGCACAGGGGCTTGTCAACGCCACCTTATTGGCTCTGCCAAAGCTGCTGCAGTGGGCTGTGGCTCAATAGTGGCATTTGGCCATATTAGGCAGCTGGGTGACTTTTTGGAAATGGAAAAGGTGAGAGAATTCAGTAAAAGAATATTTGAAGGGAAGGGAAGGGAAGGGAAGGGAGAGGCATCCAAATTGACTTCCCCACATCTCATCATTGCACTGTTACTCACCTTGTTGTGTTCTTGAAATGACAAACAAACAAATTCTGTTGTGTTATTTTCATCTCACCTGGCCACTCTCTTTTTCTTTGTGCTTTGACAATGGAAAGCAAATGTTACTGTTCTGTACAAATTAATCTTGGCCATTAGTGAGTGTCTGCTACAATGCCAGCCAGAGTCCAATGGGGCTAAACGCTGCCGAATTACAGCCATGGCTTTACCTGTAATGGACGCACAATCAGGATCGACATGAGAAAGAGGAAGTAATTACGTTCTTTTGATTTGTTAACAGTACACAGACTATATTCATTTTGCATAGGTGTTGAAAGGACGGACCCAAGATGGTGTTTTTGAGCAAGTCTGACTTTGTGAAATTTGAGGCATGGGAGTTTGGATGATTTGTGTTTTGTTAATGGGTTTGAGATTTATAAAATTTAGTGTGAGAAAGGTCAGTTTTAAAATTCATAAAATTTGGGCATATGGGAATGTTACAGCAGCAGGTCAATGAGCTTCCTTTGTTGATAATGAATTGTGTGTTAGTATAGGAATAGGTTAATGTTATTCTAGGAATAGAGTGCCATTTGGATAGAAATGCCAACTTGAGTGTGTAGCTCAACTGACTAAAGCATATATCTTCAACCAAAAGGTTAGAGGTTCGAATCCATGTTGAAATAAAACAAAAATTGGATGGAATCATTAGGAAGGATTACATTCAAATATACTAGAGTTGCACTTAATTAATCATATCCCATTTTTGGATGATAAAACCAATGATTCATTTGTAGTCACTTCCTCCAAACTTGCTATACAGACAAGTTAATTTTGATGACTATATTTTAGACTGACATGAAAAACATATATTCATAAAACTGCCAAGAGTATTATGAAATATCAACTTACGACGCTTGATGAGCTGATTCCAGATCATCAACTTCCAGGTTCTCCCTCAACGAGCGGCTGTGAAGATGCCGCGTAAAACTTGTAGTTGTGTCCAAGAAATAGAGAACACATGACATTGTACAGCAAGAAGCAAACATGGGGATTGGCCCAAAGATCCAGAGAAAGAGAGGAAATGAAAAGTAGAATGCTCGCAGTCCAACGGACCAGAAGAAACTGCCTCGATTCAAGTTTCTAGCGATGTAATGTATAGATTCTTTGTGATCTCTCCATGTAGGAACAGTGGCCAAGAAGCTAACATGGGCATAATATCTTATCGACTGCACGTTGCATAGAAAGGCAAGAAGGAAGCACAGCAAGATTGAGAAGTACTTGATTGAAGTACAAAGGGCAGACTTGTTGCCATAAATTAAATGCAGCTTTGCATTACTCAAGTCCGCTGAGGTGCTCACAAAAACACCAATTAACGAACTAAGAGTTATTGCTGTTGTTGCTAAAAGTGTAGATGCCATTATGTTGTTTCGTATTGTCTGGACGGTTAAGACGCCATTCTTCAACGGATCCTGAAAATCAGATATCATACATTAAAGCAACATGCATGACAGAAACATTAAAGCTGACAAAAATGGATTACCCATCATATAAATATGTACTAGGAAACTGGCATTGCATAAAATAGGTTCTGCAAAAAGAAGTGAACGTCAAAGTGGAGGATCTACTGTAAAGGAGCCATAGCCATGGACCTCTGTCAAATAGTACAATTGCAACACAAATAGAGTATCTGAACATCTAAGTTGCTTTTGCAGTACGAAAACTTACAAGGAGGCTAAATTGGTATTACGTGAATAAGAAAAAGGACACTGAAGAGCTTCCAGTTTTCAGATGGGAAACAGTCCAGAACTTGAAACATCTTTGGTTTTGCTAAGGAAACGAAATATCCACTCGTGAAGATGATTGTGCTTATTTATTCCGTTCCCACCATATCATCTGTATTTCATAAAATTATGCCCTCCAAGAGGCCTATTTGCTTGAAAGTACCCATAGTTATTAGTTAGGCATAAACTTACATAAACTAATTGAATGGTGCATCTCGGATCTGTATATAGCTCCAAGGGATACACAAAAGAACGAGAGAATATAAGCAAAATAAAATTTAAATCTCTCTGAGCTATTAGAATATATAGACTTGTTTCTCTCCTTTATATAGAGGATATAGCATGCCTAGCAGTACAACACTTGTATTGCTCATCCACAACCCCATTTCCATGGTTCCTCACACACACATAATTAAGGGAGTTAATTATCAACCACACCAACTACCCGAGCTAATGAGAACTGCAAGAACACTTTCCGTCAAGATCCCTAGTTCTTTCCACTAGCTGATCATTTTTGCTCGTGAAAGTGAAAGTAAAAAAGAAAATTATCCATTCCATATAGATTGGAAAAAGAATACTAGACTTCTCGCAAACCACGGGAGCGCCGGGAGCCCGGAGGAGCAAAGCTCATTTTCCTTTCAGGGTAAAGCGGCGCATAAAAAAGGCCTATCAACGAATTCCGGCAAAATCGAGGATCTACGTTACCAAATTTTCCTGTTCAAAAGAGGATCTCTCTTCTTCTTCATTCTCAACAGGAATGCAGAACAAGAAATTGTAAATATGTAAATAGGAATCAGGCGTCAAAACTTATTGGAGCAGAGGGATGTAATTCTCAAATTACATTACTTTGAAAAATAAAGCCATAAACAGCTAACTGAATTTAAAAACAAAATAAGAGACCCATTTACATAAAAAAAGATAAAAGTATCATATTTTCTTCCCACACTTCTCTGCACATCATAAAAGTTGACAACACACCTCTTCTTAGCGAGATCTTTCATATGTCAATCTCATGTCCAAAGAAATTTCATAGATCTTAAAAAAGTCAAATGAAGTCACTTATCCCACTTCACTGTAGCACTTTGCATACAGAATACTGGAAACCTGAGTTTTTCTAATTGGCCAAGTTGACCTGATAGAAACTTTTATCATTTGAACCTTAGTAGCAATTTGCATGGAATTTTTCTATTATAATTAAACCCCCTTGAACCATCATGAGCAAACAATTTTTAACTTCTATGCAAGATGTCCTTGAACTTATCTTGATGTCTCACTAAAAGTGTAATTTTTCTGGGGCATCAGAACAATTAATTTGAGTTCAAATACTAAATCAAGAAAGGAGGTGCAAACTTGTTTTACCCGTCCCTGGGTTATTCTGGTTCAACTTGCAGCCAAATTTATGACTTTTTGGATCAGGAAAATAGGTCACTCATGGATTCAATGTCTCCATTACAGTTTGGAAGAATCTTTAAAAATACAACATGGGTTTAGGTCACCTAAATTTCAATCCCCATCACATGGAGGAATGGTCCTAGCTAAAGCATGCTACCATAAAGATAATAGTAACATGATTTCGGAAAACTCCACTGATGATTTGATATAGCTCGGCGACGTTGAAGGACTATTATCTTTGTATTCTAAAAAGCAATCAATCATGGGATAAGACCGGTCAAAACTGGAGGATTTTAACGTTCCAAGATGACTCATCTTAACAGATACAGAGATGTTGAACGAAAATAATGGAAAAGGTAGTCCTGAAACATTACTGCTACGAAGAGGACGTTCATCTGTCATTTTCTCAAATACCATTCCATCACTATAACGGTGACCACAAGAGCATGAAAAGAACCATTCAGAAATAATAGTCATTCAAGTGATAAAATTACCATCTCATAACCGTCGAAGGAATTTTTAGTACATGCTCAGTACCATTGCCCCACCCAAAAACAGAAACAGAAACAAAACACTACCGAGTAGTTTATAGACAATTTACCATCACAATTCAATTAATAGTGCACCTAATTCTCGCATAATTGTCTGATCAGATGAAGACAATGTTCATGAGTAATAAGCCCCACCTCCAAAAAAAGTTGTGGGAACTCAGAAACTTACAGTCATCATGCTGAACACCCATTGGCGGCGGGACTCGGCGTTGAGGCCAATGACCGTCCGTCTGGGATTCCGAAAAATGGTGAAGACCAACCATGCGTGATAAACAGCCATCAAAGCGAGACCCAGAGGCACGAGCACGAAGTCAAGGGCCGCCTCCTCCATTGGAGTTCAACACTCAACTTTCTCTTCTCGCTTCTGATGATGCACGCTGTTTCTAAACAATGGAAAGCCGAAATAGAACCGTAAAAGCCACTCGGATGGTTCCTATCGAAGGGCTTCAATTCTCTGAAAACGAATTCAGATCCAGCTCGATTTGGGTTTTCAATTTTGAACCAGAATCAACTATTCTTAATTGAAAAAATTACATGTATATAAAATAAAAACAACTAGCTTCTAATAATATGATAAATTTGACCCCGTTGACTCATTCACCATGCAACGGAACGACTAAAGATACCCTCTGATACAGCTATAGAATTAGATAGTAGAAACATTTCATATTTCCAATCAAGTTTCAACATCAGTTCAGTTCTCACCCACTTTTTTGAGCAGTAAAAAGTCGCCGCTGTTTTTATTGGCCAAACCCTAACCATTGATGAGCTTCGACGATGACTTGGCCATGAATGGAAGTATAAACAAAGAGGGATTTCCACAATCGGTTCAAGTTCAATTGTGGTTTAGCGGCCATATTGGACCAAAAAGAAAGGGAAAAAAAAAGTGAAAACCCCATTTAAATTTGGACTTTTATATCAATCAACTTATAAGTTATATGACAAAATAGTATATTCTCCGATGTATATATGTTATATATATTAAATTTTATTTTAACTAGAAATAAAAATAAACCAACTTAGATATATAATTTCAATTTAGAGGTCCTTAATTCAAATCTCTATTTTCATAAATTATTATAATAAAAATAGGAGAATAATTATCCAATTTATTTTCTTTTATGAGAAATGAAAAATATAAATCATTATTAAATATATTATCATTCGTAGATTTAAAGTCTAAAAATATTAAAAATAAAAAATGATCACGTTATCAAATCGCCATTAACAATCAAAGAAACTCTAATAAATTCTCAAAATTTAAGACTAAAAATATAAACATTAATTTTAAAACTTTATAAACCAAGCTATCATAAGAAAAATATAATTTTGTTAAAGATCCCCCTTGAAAAAACAGTGGACATAACAAATAATCAAGATTTATAATATAATTGCGCTGCCTTTTCAAAAAAGAATAATAATAATATAATTGCGCTGGATTCACAATTAGTTTTGAAATACATTGATATTGGTAAATTTTGCCCCAAAGAAGGGAGGAAAAAACGTCTGCTTTCACGAACAAATCCGGGCTCTCTTCGCGCCGGGAAGTCATTTTCGCTGTAACAAAGTTTCATTTAACAATGGCTATCTCGATAACTTTTTGCTTCCATTGACGGCCGCGATGCCCTGAGATTAGTTTGATAGGGTATTTTCTTCAGTACAGTGATTTCCTCCGTCTTCTGAAAGTTTTTCCGGAGCATAACACTATGACCGATATCGCAAAATCAACCTCGAAAGAGGAGATTGAGAAACTTGAAACCAAGCCCAAGCGCGAGGCAGATGTTGAAGATCCCGATGTTACTACGAAGAAGTTTAAAACGGAAGCTGCTGCTGATTCTGGAGACTGTACCGGCAGAAAGTTGGAAGCTGGTAACGGTGATGAAGAAGATAAGATCGTCAAGAGGGAAGTCGAGCTTGAAATTGAAGCGGATGCGGCGGAGGATAAAGGGTCCAGGCATACAATGGAGGATGCCTGGGTTTTGCTTTTGGATGCGAGCTTGGATTCTCCTGGGAAGTTGAGGTTCATAGTTGTTTTGAGTTCTTTATCACGATTATATTTCACTTGTGCTCTTGTTGAGTTTATATTATATGATTCAAGGGCATTATCTTGAATTGGCTATCTCCGAATATCTGGAAGCATGCGTTACATTTGCTCCATGTTGGCCTTTCTTTATCTGGGAACGTCTTCACCCGTATCATATTTCGGGTAATTTGTATTAAGACGATGTTGCTCCCTTAACTGGTTGAACTGTGAATGTTTATTGCTATGGCAGATTCAAAATGCACTCAATGAACTAACCAAGTAAATAGTAAAAGATCAAATGTAAATAGTTAGAAATGAGTTCAAACTATCGTACTCACCTACTTAGAATTTAAGATCCTAGGGCAATCAAATGTAGTAAAGTTAGGCGATTGTCCATGAGATTAGGCGGAGTGCACGCAAGTTATCTGGGACACTCAGGGAGGAGGAAGAAGAAGAAGAAGGAAAAAAAAAAAAAACTCTATGAACTTCATTGGTTTATTGAGCGTAATTGTTTTTCTGACTAATAGTGAAGAAAACTTTCAATTAGTTATTTGTTTTTGTGGTCAGATGTTCACATTTTGCTATCTACGACGGACATGGGGGCCGATTAGCTGCCGATTACGCTCAAAAGCATTTGCATACAAATGTTCTCTCGGCTGGGTTACCACGTGAGTTGGTGTGTTTTGCTTAGTCTGCTTTTCTGCATATTATTATACTATTACATCATCTAGAAACAAGGACCTCATACACTGAACCTGTTTTATATTTGTTTATGTCAAATGCAGGGGCACTGGCTAATCTCATATATCTAGAGTAGATAGTACAGAATATGATAAAAATATGAATTAATTTCTAGCAACTAGCGTGTTTACCAGTATGACCCAAATTTAGCTACAAAAATATTTTACTAGGATAAATAAGTAACAAAGTAGGCATTTCGACTCATACAATAATGTTTATGCTCATTGCTCATGACCTCTCTTTATCATTAATTTCCATTTTTGGGCAAGTTTTGATTAAATCTGGCTGCCTAGTCATGATGCCCTATGATTATATATCGCATTATCAATTTCCCTGTCAGTTTCTTTACCTGCATTCTAATCCTGCTATGTAAATGGCATGGAGATTCTTGCATCACCATTTCATATAATACAAATAGTTGCCCTGCACCTGATTATATTCTCGTTTTCTGACTTCCTGCCTTGTGTTGATCCAGTTGGATGTAAAAGCAACTAAAAAGGCTATACTTGATGGTATGAATAATTTTTATGTTCTCTTTCCATCAAAGACTTCTGAATATGGCATTTGTTGTCTCATTGCCTCTTGATGTATTTGATTGCTTCTTTCTTTCTTTCTTGCTTCTTCTTCTTCTTTCTTTCTTTTTTTCCCCATCATATTGCAGGTTTCCGGAAAACTGATGAGTCTCTTCTTCAAGAAAGCTCTGCAGGTAACAATATAAAGTAGACTTTTACGTTTAGGCTATTCTGGTTGGTCACTTTTAGCATTCAACGTATTTGAAGAATAAGATTGGCAATCTATAAATTTTTGAAATTGTGTTTATACTTTATACCGTAAAAGAAGCTTAGCTGTCATATATAGGTAGTGTGGTTCTTTGGTAAAGGGAAGTAAATGATTCACCATAATATAGCCTATTGGTCACAGTGATGTTCGAATTATTTACTTTTAGTAACTTTCTTTTTAAAATTAAAAAATAAGACCTCATTAATTAAAAGGGAAGGATAAGCCATCTCTGATAAGGCCAAAGGAGTTATAGAAAAACTCTCTGATTGACTTGAATAATGGAAGCGTTGTTGAAGAGGCCCACCTTGAAGCCAAATAGGCTCCATTCACAATCTCACGGAAGTTTTATGTTTCTTATATTAGAGAAAAAATATATGCAGTTGCTAAGTTATAAAAATAAAAAATAAAATTGCAGTCGCAGTCGCAGTCGCAGTTGATAAAAAGAATGTAGCTAATAGTTATAAAAAAGATACGTAGTTGATAGTTTTGTATTTCTTATATTAAAAAATATATATTTTAAGCAATTATTTTGAGAAATCAGAAACATGCAGTGGCATGACTATTATTTGAGAAGGTAATAAGTTATATGCTAGGATTCAAATTATGGTGTTCATCTACCTAAGATTTAGTACGTTATGAGTTACCTTGGTAACCAAATGTAGTAAGGTTAAACAATTGTTTTGTGAGAATAGTTACGGTATGTCAAGCTGGCCCAGACGCTCAATGATATAAATAATAATAATAAATAATAACAAGTTACATGCATATGCAATTCATGGGTTTAAAGGTGTTTTTTAGGCTGCTTAAAGTTGATATAATGTTATAAGCTGCATTTCCCAGAGATTGTTCCCTCCCCCTCTCAAAATAACTAACCGGGTGCTTGAAGACTTCTTAGGCTGTGGTTAAGGACCTCAATTCATATCTTGGCCTTTGACAATTTGTTTCAGGGGGATGGCAGGATGGCGCTACTGCTGTTTGCCTTTGGATATTAGGTCAAACGGTGAGTTTGTTAACTATTTTACCGGTGATCAGCTGCAAAATAAAATATTTTGAAATAAAATCCATGCCTTTGATCAGAAAGTTATTTTTAAGTTGAGAAGGGTAGATGCTGTTAAGTTTTATTATTTGTAAATATCAATGACATGCAATTGTTCAAAAAGTTAACTACATTGTTTTACGATGGGCACATGGAAAGCAATCTTGGATATAAACCTAGATACTTGTTTGTACTTTTGTCTTGCCTTTCTGGTTTGCTTCGACATTGCTTCCTTTCCAGGTGTATACTTTATGGAGCCCCTTCATTCTTTTATTCATCTTAATGGAACTGCCATACTCTAATGGGCATATATGTTGTCATGTCATCCTTTTGCCTTTTTAATTCAAATGCAGCTTGCCTAAGTTATTCTTCTTTCTGTATTGTATTAATTTCCTCCATCTTCAAAGATAGTGTTTTTCTGACCAAGGAATTTTATAGGTTTTTGTTGCTAATGTTGGTGATGCTAAAGCAGTTGTAGCACGATCTTTGACTGCTGACAAATCGTCAAATAATCCTAATGGTGGAAGCTCTTTAAGGGCTATCGTTTTGACAAGGGAACATAAGGCAATCTTCCCACAGGAGAGAGCTCGAATTCAAAAGGTAAGAACTATGGAGATGGATTATATGTGTTGTTGAAGTAAAGAACGAGAAGAAGAAAGGGGAAAAAAAAAAAAAAAAAAAAAAAAAAAAGAGGAACTGGGCTAGAAGGGTAATAGCAAGACATACTACAAGCAAAGAATTTATGCTTCAATATCTTACGCAACCTTTACGTGGTCAATGATTGATATCTTCTGAAGATTCTGAATAAGACTGCACTAATAGATAGTTGGAGCCTTGTATCTGATATCTTGTCATTTAAGAATTCCTTGTTAAAAAAAAGGCTCAGGATGTCTTTCAACTATTTAATTTATATGTATGCATATATATATTGAAGAGCATGACCAGTTTAGTTCCTCAAGGCAACGAATAAGAGAGGAACTGATTGGAGAAAGGATTATATGCTTGTTCTCTTACCTCCTGCTAGCTCTTTATATAAGTTGTCAAATTACTACTTGGCTGATAAGAACCGATAATCACAGACTTTCACATTTAAAAAATGACTGTTGAAGGAGCGAATCAATTTTCTCGCCTAAACTTTTTGTTAAATGCATAGTCGATCAAGATACCCTCAGCATTAAAAGGGAAAAGGAGTGTAGGCTTGAGTAAAGATAATTCCTTTATTATGCTTACTTAACTGCACTTTTGATGTACATGATATTAGACCTGCCAACTTCCAAGGGTTAACCTAACCAAATTGATGAATAGAGTTAAAAAATTAGCATCTGATGGACCAATGTTTTGGGTTCTCAAATACACATCTTTTAGGCTGCAAGGTCAGATGGACTGATGGGAGGGAGGGGCATTCAGATGTCAGGAATGGGATGCTCCAATGAAAGTTCGAAACAAATGCAGTAGTAAACTATTAAATTAGCGGTAATCTTATGTGATTGTCAAATATTCTCATGAAACAAACAACCTAAATAAGAACTATGAATGTTCAATGTTGTACAATTCTAGATATGTGCTGTCTGGTTGGTGCCTCACAGAATTGTTGCCTGTATTTACTCATTGTACTTGTACATCAAATTACACTAGTCATTGCAATCCTGATTATAGTTAAAGAAATATGAATTATTCCAGGCTGGTGGTGTTGTTGGTTCAAACGGTCGACTGCAGGGCCGGCTTGAAGTTTCTCGAGCACTTGGAGATCGCCAATTTAAAAAGGTTTTAGTGTGCTCATCCATACACCCGTGTTTTTTATCCATTAGTTCATGCTTTCATTCTTTATAGTTTAAAAATCTCGCGGAAAACATTAATTTGGATGAGAAACATCGCATCTTGAGAGAATTTATAGCAAACTGAAATCTTTTAATAAACAATCTTTTTTCTGTGATAGACGAAAATCTGAGGCTATCCATTTTACGTATGATGAAAAAAAACTACAACCAAATTGCTCTATTTTAAGTTGCCTTTATGCATAGGCATTAACCAAACTATAACATGGGCAACCGTTCTCTACAACTGAACATTCTACCTTTAGCATTATTTTTTGAACTGAAATCTGAGCAACAACACATGCCACTTGCAGTTGGGCGTTATTGCAATCCCAGACATTCATTCTTTCGAATTGACTGATAGGGAGCATTTTATCATTCTCGGATGTGATGGACTTTGGGGGGTTAGTTTGACTTTCACTACCGACATTTTTGTTCTATCATTCCTATTATTGTCCCTCATTTCTCTACCTCCTTTACTCTTTTCATTTTGACTTCTCTTTCGAAATTGTTTTAGGTTTTTGGACCAAGTGATGCTGTCGATTTTGTGCAGAAATTATTGAAGGTAGGGGCACATGTTTCATACTTTGCCAACAATCTATCTGAGGGATCCCTTTATTATCATGTGGAATTACTTCATTTATTTGTTTACCCTTGCTTTGGGGCACCACTTTTCACGTTAATCTCATCTTTAAGCAAGGTTTCCATTGTTCTTATGATTTTTGGTTGGCTATGTCAAACTATGTCCGTAACTGTGGCATTCTTGTTTTTCTTATCAAAAAATATTCTGGCATTCGTTTATGCCTTTAATGAATTCCGGGTCAAGTTGTTTCAATGACTACCTTTATTTGGATTCAAACCATCCTAAAGAGAAATCTCTGAAAATTTTCTCCAAACCCAGAACAATCTTCTTGGGAGGCATAGTTGAGAATGTAGCTTGAGTAATAGTAAACAATCTCTCCTTGGAGAGGCCAAAACTCCTTTACTTATATAATTTAGTTTTCAATTCGTTAACTATAGGGTTCCAAAAATCTAGAGAGCAAAATGACTTTCAAGGGGAAGACTGAGATAATTCATTTACCAAAGAGAAGGAGCACAAGAGAATGTCCCAAGGAACATCCACACTTGCAAAACTACTTTTGTAGTTGACCATGAGGTTTGACAATGCCAGAGATCTTATCTATCTTGCTTTTATCATCTGAAGCAAACAAAACTGTGTTGTTTGCAAGTGAAGCTTTTTTCATCCCACCCTAAAGCCTTCAATCAAATTGAACTCCATAGTTCATAGCCTATAGACCAACCGACTAAGAATATCCATCCTCCATGAGCAGAAAGGGAATTGGTAGTTTTTATTTTATTGTTGCACCGTACTAAGAAAGTTCACCCAAAAAAAAAAAAATCAATGAACAAGAACCAGTTCACTATGTTTAAACGTGAGCATGAAATAAATTTTTAACATTATGCAGCTGGAGCATTGTTCTTTGCTCCAATTCTTATTCAAGCCACCTGTTTATTAAATTCTCCATGAGAACCATGGTCTATGAAGTCAATGTTGTATCTATTCTGGCCTTTGCATGAGGGTGACTATGGTAAGTTGTTTTGTGTTCACTCATCTTGATCAAAGATTACAAAGATATCCTTGTTGCACAGGATGGCTTGCCCATAACATCAATAAGTCGACGTCTTGTGAGGGAAGCTATTCGTGAGCGGCGCTGCAAAGATAACTGTACTGCAATCATCATTGTCTTCAAGCCCAAATTATTAAGCAGGAAATAATCAGGAATGATGTGAGATTTGTGTTACTGATACTGTACAAGCAAGCTCCCAAGATGTTTTCTTTTTTGTACAAGTGGACTGCTTAGTTAGAGACGTCAAGGTTTTGGAACTGATGTGGAAGCAGTGGGGTACCCAGTGAACCATTTTGTGTGAAGCAATTTCAGTTTCAAGATTTTGTGAGATACCGATGTTATTACCTTCCAACAATATTACGCAAGTAGAGCTTTTTCTTAGTTGTTTGTATGCTGGTTGAATATGTGTAAACAACTACTATAGTGTTGATTTCATGCTTAGATATGTATTCTTGTTCATGACCAAACAATCAGGAGTGATGATTTCATGATTAGAACTCAATTATATTCATAACTAAAATCACTAAAAACTAGGGACTTGTTGATTGCAATATGATTTAACTTTTCTACAGATTTTTCCATGCTTCCTTTTTGCTGAGGCTGTGCCTAAAGTTCATGATTTGTGATATTCTTCTATCTGGCTTCTATGGGCCAGTTGAACTAATCAGGATTGAGATCGTCATGGAGAGTTTAAAGGGATTCTCTTTCTTTCTTTTATTTTTTTAGAATGCAAATGATTTCCGAGAAAATTTCTAGTACTCTTGTAATATCAATTTTCTCATTTTTGAATGATATTGAACTTACATTATTCTTAATTGATGCTGACGTGGTTGACTAGTATCCATACTATTGCAGTATTATAAATTTTTCAAAATACTTTCTGCATTGAATGTCGTGTTTATCTTTTTCATATTATATTGGACTGATTATAAGAAGCATTTTTCAACATGCTTTCTTTTTGGGGAAGAATCTCATGATTGGAGAGGTAAAAATTGATGGAGATTCGTCTGATTTGTATTGTAATACAGAGATCTATGTGTCCCTTACTTGTCATCACATAAATGTATTGTGTGTATTTCTCTATTGTATTTTTAATAAAAAAAAATTAAATAGATGGACCATTGAGAACAACTCTTATTAATTAAAGGGAATCAAATTAAAATGTCTTTCCCATTTTCCTATTCTTTTGTTGAAAAACAATAAGAACCAATTTTTTTTCCTTCTTTCTTTCCTCCTTCAATTTCCATTCATGAAAAAGCTATGTGAATCTAGTTCTTTTTCCGACGGATTGTTATGAGAATTAGGTTAATACATGATAAGTAAAACCACGTTGTTTTCTTTTTCAGAATTTAAGTTCGAATCTACTCTTTCTTATTTGCATTATAACATTCTTAAAATTTGGGATCGACGAGTGTACAACTTTCCTTTTTAAATTGTCACTCACAATTTCTTCACAAAATATTGTGCGAAGAAAATAGCAACACATAATTTGTTCCAACAAAAAATAAATTAAACAAAACAAGAAGGAAAGAAATTGTCTGATCAATAATCTCAAGCACATGCCATCATTGGTTCTTCCCCTCATTTGATTCGTTCCAAAACATTAACAATAAACCAATGGACCTAATTTTTTTCATTTTTAATAAGTATATGATACACCAACACCACAATCAATATAGTTATCCTAGTTGCATAATTCAACTGTTATGCATAACAATTATTGATATTACATCATGTTTTCTTTTACAAATAAAATAATATTCCTGTCTAGTACAACACTTGGATTGATAAGCAGCCATGATTAAGCTCATTATCATAATTCAAACTCATTAGGAGACAAGGGTCATATTAAATTAATCATATAGGAAGATAAAATAGGAAGTGGGATCTTGCTGCCCAGCCAAAATAAAACTGAGATCATCCTCTCATTCATTATCTGGCTAACATGCTTAATGCCAATTCTGTCCCCCCAACAAAATCCAATCCAAAAGTCAACACTCAGAACTTTTTTTTTTTTTTCTGGGGATGTTTCAATTGCAGTTAGAAACTAGACTCAATGAAAAAGATCAATTTTTTATGCCTCTGGATATTGCCAATAATGAAAAGGTTCATGATTATGACAGGCCTTGAATTATTATGCCTTGTGGTAGTTGCCTAGCCTTCAAGTATCAAATAGTGTATGTATATATACATGGGGTACTTTTGGTTTAGTTTATTATTGTGGTGTTAAGGCAAAAGAGAGTGAAAAACAAACAAATATGGGAAAGGGAAAACTTGTCTCTGAGAAAATTAAGCTCCTTCTTGCCTTGGTTGCTCTGCAATTCTGCTATGCAGGATTTCACATTGTGTCTAGAGTTGCCTTAAACATTGGCGTTAGTAAAGTCGTCTACCCGGTTTATCGAAACGCGATTGCTTTAGCTCTGTTGAGTCCTTTTGCTTATTTTCTGGAGAAGTAAGCTTCAAAAGTGGTTGCATACAAGTTTATTTGATGATTTGTGATAATTCATTCTTTCATCTGTTGAATATGGTTATTGGTTTTTGTTTCTTTTTTCAGGAATGAAAGGCCTCCTCTTACTTTTTCTTTGTTGCTTCAGTTCTTCCTTCTAGCTTTATTGGGGTAAGAGATCAAATAGAGCTTCCCAATCTTTTGATTTCCCATTATTCTTTATGATCTTGTAAAATGTATGGAACTCGTCTGGTTTTAGGATCACTGCCAATCAAGGATTTTATCTCTTGGGGCTGAATTATGCATCTCCAACTTTTGCTTCTGCAATGCAAAACTCAGTTCCTGCTATTACTTTTATCATGGCTTCTGTTCTGAGGTACACTATACTTGTAGGCTCTAATGGCATTTGGTTTTCTTCAAGTGGAATGTTCTGTTTCTTTCAGCGAACCGACGTTCTTTTCGTTCTGAATTTCCCTGCATGTTTCAGGCTCGAGAAAGTGAACTTCAGAAGGAGAGATGGTCTGGCAAAGCTTCTGGGAACCATTGGAAGTGTTGGAGGTGCAACTGTGATCACTCTCTATAGAGGACCTCCTCTTCTCCACAACAACTACCAAACTCAAGGAAGTAGTATTTTGGAGATGGATGACCCTACAGCAAAAATGCAGAATTGGAGATGGGGTTGTATATACCTGCTAGGCCACTGCCTTTCTTGGGCTGGTTGGATGGTTTTTCAGGTCATTTTCATTTCCAAAACCATCTCTATATTGCATTTTTATGGCCAAAGAAAGAAAGATCACTGATTTATAACCGAAAGATAACATCTTCATTGGTTTAAGACCTTTCAGGTAGAGTTTAAAGGTACGTGGGTCTAGGTTGAAAATTGATTATATCTTATCACAGTTTCGAGAATAATGTGTCTGTTCGTTGCACGAGCATTACTTTTCACGTCTTCGTGACATGTTTATACTTAAAAAGAAAACACTTTTTTTTTTTTTGCAGGCTTCTGTGTTGAAAAAATATCCAGCAAAACTAACACTAACTTCATACACATGCTTCTTTGGACTGATCCAATTCCTAGTCATAGCTGGCTTTGTGGAAACAGACTACCAGTACTGGAAAATCCAATCTGCAGAAGAACTCTTCACCATTTTATATGCTGTAATTCCCTCTCCAAATTCTGAAATCTCCCATACATTTCAATTATAAGAGTGTGTTTGGGATTCCTTTGAAAAAAGTGCTTATCAAAATACTTTCTCTATAAGCACTTTATGATGAATTAAAGTTTGTTGCTTTAAAATTTTTTCAGGGTGTTGTAGCCTCTGGAATTGTGATCTCTCTCCAAACATGGTGCATCCACAAAAGTGATCCTGTCTTTGTTGCTGTCTTCCAGCCTCTGCAAACATTCCTAGTTGTCATCATGGCATTTCTCATCCTCGGCGACCAGTTGTTCTCCGGCGGGTAAAATCGACTCTCCGAAAACAAAACCGAAAAACAAAATATATAGCTCATAAACAGACATGAATGGAGACTAATCCTTTTTCTCATGATTCAAATGCAGGCTTATTGGTGCTGTTCTTATAACACTTGGGCTGTACTCAGTTTTGTGGGGGAAAAGTGAAGAAAAGGCATTGGAAGAACAGGACAAATCTTTGAAACAGCCCCTTTTGGAAGCCCAAAATGGGGACAAAGAAGACAATGTTGTTTCAGACATACCATGAACAACTGTAATATTTTCATGATCTTCATCTATATATACTTACTTTAGCAGAAGAGTTGTGAAGAAGAAAAGCCATTGGCTGATCCTACAAGATGAAGGATGCTGTCTTGTTAGAGATAAAAAAGAAAGAAAAAACAATGGCATAAATTTCAACTTTTTTGTAACCCCAAATGTTTCTGCTCCAAACAAGAAATATGGGAGTTGTTGTTTGGGACAATCTTAAAACATACTAAATTGTCTAGTTTCTTGCATTGTTTTGTCTGTCTCTGGTTCCTTTTGTTTGGGAGAACAGAAAAAACAATCAGGTTGAACAAACCGAATCGTTTGTTAACGAATTTATTTCATTAGAATTCTGTTTTTCCCTATAAGATTTTTTTTTTTTGTTTATTTTAAATCTTATACTTTTCAAATATTCTTTTTCCTATCCGCACTTTCCGACCTATTTTCGATTATTTTGTTTTGTTTTCTGTAATTTTAAAAAGTTATTGTTTTGGTCCCTTATTTAATTTTTTATCCCATTCCTTTCGTCCATCATTTTAACATAAAATATGCTCAATATAATGTTTTGTAATGTAACACTTATATATTAAAGAGTTCTAAATGTGTATATAATTAATCTTAAATTAAGAAAAGTTATTGCTAAATAGCATGGCTAACTCCTATAAAAAAAGAAAAAAGAAAAAGAAAAAAAACCTACCAAGTTAATTATTTAAAGAAATTAACAAAAATTTACCATGTTAATTAATTTTTTTAGTACCCATGTTAATTAATAATTAAATTAAGATTCATATGCTGTTGTCATAATGAAAATTAATCAGTGCAGTTACACTTCCATATTTCAAATATATATATATATATTTATTTATTTATTTACTTATTTATTACGTAAAGACTATAATCAATTATTTGAAATATTATACTAAAAAAATTATTTTAAATATCGAGCCAAAGCAAACATAACTCAACGATAATTGTCATGTATCTCCAACTAAAAGATTGTGGTTCGATTCCCCACCCTCGTATGTTATATTAAAAAAAATTAATAATAATAGTTGAATATATACAAACTTTTGAAGCTAATAAGGTGTTGTTTTAACATTGTTATTACTATTTAATTATTTAATAAATATTAGACTAAATATATTTTGGCCCATAATGTTTGAAAACTTCAATTTAATATCCCGTGGTAAATAAATGTTAAAACGAGTTTCTAAAACCATAAATAAATATTAGTCCTAACACAATAAGACCTAAATATAAAGAATGAGCAGTGTAACTAAGAGATGAAAGTTTCTGACCTCTAAATAGTGCGACCAAAATTCGTTATTTTACCACCGGCAATTCAATAATATTATTACTTAAATTTTGATTTATCCTCCAACTTTCCAAGCAATTTATAGAAATTTCGAATTTTTTATTCTTGACGATATTAGTTATATCACTAAATTTTAATGATAACTAATGATGAGATATTAAATTGAAAAAAAGCTAAAATATAAGACTTAAGCTGAAATTTTTTGAACTCTATTGTTGCTAAAACATATATATATATTTTTGAGACTTATGCAACAATAACATATTTAATTTAAATAATGAATTTTTTAACACATAATTAAATATATATGGTAAAAGCGACACCCATTTTTTTTAGTACATGTGAAAGTGGGGATCGAACCCACAATCTTTTAATTGAAGACATATATCCATAACTATTGAACTAAGCTCGCTTTGATCTATATTATAATTATAAATGTAATTCATAAATTACAAAACAATTCCAACTAACTATTTAAAGTATTTTGTATGCTCCTTCAAAAAATTAAAAATAAATTGGTGGCTGATTCTTAGAAATTAGAATTATCTTTGGGGGGAGACAACTTCATAAGATAAAATTTTACCTAAAAATCCAATCTTTTGGTTGAGCGTTGAAACGAACTGAATAAGTTCCGCTGCGAGAGCGTGGCGCAGCAATCTCATCCGGCTGCCGGCGCCTCTCCTCCAACTTCCCAAAACCCCCAATTTTAGAAAATGTTACCCGACTTCTGCAACTAGAACAACACCCAACAGAACCCTCACTTCCCATGCCAGCAATGCCTTACTCAATCTTCTTCCGCGGCTATTTCAGGGCCCCCGTCTCCATTTCCCTCAGACCCACTTCGCCATTCCCATTCTACACACCCTCCTCAGTTTTCAGACCTTGGGTTCGTCGCCTTTTTTTCTCGAGGAAACTCTCCATGGGCCTTCTGAACTTGCACCACCATCCGGGTCCCGTCTCCGGTGTCAGATGTATGAGCCAATCCAAGTGGGTTGAAGTTGCGTCGAGGGAGAAGCAGCACGACGTGAGGGGTTCGAGGCAGAGGAATGTCGCGCTCCCCTTTTGGCAGCATCAGCCCACCTCCAATTATGGCCGGTTTGCGTACGAGGATGTGTCCAGTGATGATTCCGACATCGAATTTGGGTCTCCCCCTGGCCAAATGGTATGCTTATCTTCTGCGTCTTTTGAATTTCACTTTTAACGATTCTTGCTTCTGGAAGTGAGATAGAATTGTATTTAGCTCCTAGAAAAGGATTGGAGTTGCATTTACTTACCGTCTATGATAATCGAATTGTGATTGGTTAATGGAAGCAAGAGAGTAGTGCCAAAGGATAAGAACTACAATTAATGATTACCTTACGAGTGATTTTTGGAATTGAGAAGTATGTTTCCGTAGAGGGAGCTCAAACAGTGTATTTTTTTGTGCACAGTGTATGACATTTGAACGAGTGTGTAAGTAGCTAGCACAAAAATCTAGAGATTGGATTTTGGAATTCCCAGTATCTTTCGAGCTTCGATTCCTGAAAAGTGAAATAGCTACTTCTGGCAGTCTCTGTTATATTTCTCATTTTGTCATCTCGTGTCCTTTTGGTTTTGGTTCATTTTTATTTTTTTTGTCTCACGAATTCCAGAGTGCATCAACCCTTGAAAACATAGATGAGTGGAGATGGAAGTTAACTATGCTTCTACGCAATAATGATGATCAAGAAGTGGTGTCAAGGGAGAAAAAGGATAGACGTGATTTTGAGCAGCTTTCAGCATTGGCAACCAGAATGGGTTTACATAGGTATTTCAAGTTTATTTTTTTCTTTTTCTTTTGAGTACTTTTTTGAATTACTTATTTCTGCACCAATATGGCGCTTATTATTGTTGTATTCGATTACTTTGGCAGCCGTCAATATGCAAGAGTGGTCGTATTTAGTAAAGAACCTCTGCCAAATTACAGGCCGGATCTAGATGATAAGCGACCACAGAGAGAGGTACCCTTTCTTTTTCATTCCCAAATTTTCTAGAGTTCTTCTTTTTACTTCATTCACTATTTAGCACTCAATTAGTTGGTTTACGAGGCAACAAGTATTTCTTCTTCTTCTTCCATCTTGAGTCATTCATGTTCCTTGTCATTACAGGTGGTCTTACCTTTTGGGGTCCAAAGGGAAGTTGAAACCCATCTAAGATTGTACCAATCGCACAACTCTACAACAAGAGGACGTTTTTCAAATAGTTCCTTGTCAACATCTGGCATTTCAGGAAATGTTGCTAACAATAATGGTCTGTTTGAGCACCAGGAGCCTTTGACAACACAAAGTGTTGTAATGGAGAAAATTATTCGCCGCAAAAGTTTGCAACTGAGGAATCAACAACAGGATTGGCAGGTTCTTTTTTTTTCCTTTAATTTTATCATTGAGTTGTGAAGCCTCACTCGATTCATTTGAATTATGAACTGTAAATTTGCCCGCCTGAAAATACTCCCTTTCTAATGCCTCAAGTTTGTGATGGATGATGGTAATTGATATCTGAGGTTGGCTTTTTTAGATGATAAGTACAACTACGTCATAGATTTCTATGTCTCTCTCTGCTTACTAAGTCATTCTAGTTGATTAGGTGGTAATTTCTTAAGTGGTATTATTTTTTTGAAAGTTAAAAATTAGTTAAGAGGAAAGGCAACCTCTTAATTACAATTTCAGATAAGTTGCACATTTAAAACAAGTGAGGTAGTTGTAAGGTCTAACGCTACTTGAATCGGTCCTAATAAACTAAGGTAGGCGGAAGGTTTTCTTGTATTAAAACTGTTCAATATTAATGGTAATGTCATGGATGCCAAGTTTGTCATTAGTCAAAGTTGAAACCAATGTTATTTCACATAAGCTTGTCCAAGCTGAACTTCATACAAGCGTTATTTTTGTGAGTAAAAAACAATACACTTGGTATGAATTGGGAGGTATTTATAACTCCCCATAAGTGGTTCTGCATTCGATATATTTATTTTATGCCTTTTCTGTTTATTTGTTTATTATTTTCACTCCTAATGGAGTTTGTATCATTGAACATTATTGTTCCTTTTCATTAATCAATGAAAAGTTTGTATCTTGTTCAACAAAAAAAAGGCATATATGAGATATACAATCACTCATGATTCATAATTTTCTGCCGGTGGTTGTATTTTTATGGATTATCCCCTCTCTAATTTGTTGCTTTCTTGTTTGCATCGTCATTTCCTCTCTTCAATTTATTGAAGTACTTACATGTTTGACATGTGATAATTCTCTAGGAATCTCTTGAGGGCCAAAAGATGATGGAATTTCGCAAAAGTCTCCCTGCATTCAAAGAGAGGGAAACATTGTTAAAGGCCATTTCAGAAAATCAGGTACTTGATTATGTTTAATGATTAGCATAGTTTATGCTGAAATTAAAATTTAACACAAGTTAGTACTGTTTTTTTGGATAGCTGATAGTACTGCTTTGTTCATTACATGTAAACAAATTATTGTGAATATGAACTAACTAAAAGAATTGATATGCAGGTGATTGTTGTCTCAGGCGAAACTGGTTGTGGTAAAACCACACAGCTTCCGCAGTATATATTAGAATCTGAGATCGAAGCTGCTCGTGGAGCTTCTTGTAGCATTATCTGTACGCAGCCTAGACGTATTTCTGCTATGGCTGTTTCTGAAAGAGTTGCTGCAGAACGTGGAGAGAAACTGGGAGAATCTGTAAGTTGCAGATTTGATGTTTTGATTATTTTTATTTTCTGGGTAACCTTTTGACTTACTGATTACACGAGTTCTATTTTTTGTTTCTTCTCTGGGAAGGTTGGTTATAAAGTTCGGCTGGAGGGCATTAAGGGGAGGGACACTCGTCTTCTCTTCTGCACCACTGGTGTACTATTGAGAAGATTGCTTGTTGACAGAAATTTGAAAGGTGTTACTCATGTTATTGTTGATGAGATTCATGAACGAGGAATGAATGAAGGTAACATTAAAATATAATGAGATTGTATCTATGGATTAATTTTTGAAGATTTTAATGAAGGTGACACTAAAATATAAAGATGTTGTAGCCATTGATTAATTTGGAATATTTAGATTGACCAGTTTATATCTTTCTACCAGATTTCCTCGTGATTGTCCTGAAAGATCTTCTTCCTCGACGGCCAGATTTGAGGTTGATTTTAATGAGTGCTACTCTAAATGCAGAACTTTTTTCCTCTTATTTTGGTGGTGCCCCAACAATGCATATTCCTGTGAGTTTATCTAAATTACAAGCTTTAGTGGATAAAAATGAATTTCCATATCTTCTTCTTCTTCTTATTTTTTTCCTTTTCTTATTTTTTTCTGTTTTTATTTGTTCTTTCTGATGTAATATATATATATATATATATATATAAAAGATGGGAAAATGGTAGTTCTCTTTTGTTGCACAATTGTTTCAGTGCTCTGTTATTTGTTATACTCTTAAGCTTGAGTCTCAATGCCTGTCTTATCTCAGTTTCCTTGCACATATTTTAATGGGGGGGCACAGTATTGTGACTCTTGTTACCTTAAGGCTCCTGTTATATATCTATTAAAGAAAGATTGCAAATGCTATGTTACATTCTCCTGGTTCTTTATTTCATGGGGTTCTTGCACAATGGATTGGGACTCTTCTTGTGAACGTGGCTATTGGTTGGATGAGTTCAATGAGTCCATTAAACACAGTGCTCCCAGGAATGAACTTTCTTCTAACCCATTCTACTTTCAGGGTTTTACATATCCAGTTCGTGCACACTTTCTGGAAAATATTCTAGAAATGACTGGCTATCGGTTGACTCAATATAATCAAATTGATGACTATGGTCAAGAAAAGGCATGGAAAATGCAGAAGCAAGCACAAGCTCTAAGGAAAAGGAAGACTCAGATTGCTTCATCTGTTGAGGTATACAGATATTCTCCCTCTCATATATTGGTGCAAATTGATTTTAATGGTAGCGCAGCTAGTAAGAAGATTTTAGGGATCGATCTAGCTTCTTCTAGAAGAAGATGCCAGTTGTTGGAATCTGCTACCAGGTAGTGGGATATCGTCTGAGATTGTAATTCTATTTATACTTGGTAATGAGTTAAATATAAAAACTAGAACCAGGATGTCGTAGTTGATGGAAATTACTGCAGCAGATAATTCATTCTTATTTTCTCTATTTTTCTCTGCCTGGGCTAAATCTCCTGGCTTTGACGTAGGATGCATTTGAGGCTGCTAACTTTTCGGCATACAGTCCTAGGACCCAGGACTCTCTGTCCTGTTGGAACCCTGACTCAATTGGTTTCAACCTCATTGAGCATGTCCTCTCTTACATTGTCAAGAGGGAGAGGCCAGGTGCTATTTTAGTTTTTATGACCGGTTGGGATGATATTAACTCTTTAAAGGACCAGCTCCAGTCTCATCCTATATTAGGGGATCCTAGCAGAGTCTTGCTTCTTGCATGTCATGGTTCGATGGCTAGCTCTGAGCAGGTAACTGTATTACTTGCACGTGTGATTGCCAATATGATATATTGCTTGGCATATTTGAATTTGAAAGCTGCCTTTCATCTGACAATTACCATTTTATATCTCAATTGAAACAGAAATTGATATTTGATAAACCCGAAGATGGAGTTAGGAAAATAGTCCTAGCTACAAACATGGCTGAGACCAGTATCACCATCAATGACGTTGTTTTTGTTGTTGACTGTGGAAAAGCAAAAGAGACATCCTATGATGCACTAAATAATACCCCTTGCTTGCTTCCATCCTGGATCTCTAAGGCTGCCGCACGACAAGTAAGAATAATCCGATAATACTTGATTTGTACGTTGATTCAGCCATCCGAAAATTATATCCTAGTTTAACTTTATATATTTTGTTTTCTGTATTATAAAATTTTGAATTAAAAGGTGCATGTCTACGAACTGCAACACAACATTTTTTAAAAAAGAAAATAAAAAGGAATTCAGTCAGTTCATAGAAAAGGATTCCTATTGTATTGAATATAGTGTTACTCTTTTAATTTGTGGATGTTTAAATAACGTTTTCATTAATACTAACTTTGTTGACCCCCCACCCCCATCAACCAGAGAAGAGGTAGGGCTGGTCGTGTTCAACCTGGCGAGTGTTACCATCTATATCCTAGATGTGTGCATGATGCTTTTGCTGATTATCAAATGCCAGAACTTTTAAGGACCCCATTGCAGTCTTTGTGTTTGCAAATCAAGAGTCTGCAACTTGGCAGTATATCAGAGTTCTTATCAAATGCATTGCAGCCGCCAGAACCTTTATCGGTAATTCCAACTTTAATTTTTCAGTATTACAGTTGTGATCTTCCATGGAAGATAAATTTGATGAGCCTTTTCTACAAAACTTTTTAGCATTTATGCTTCCATTGACTATTGTTTATATTCCACCATGCCTATGTGTTATTTTTCTTCTTGAAGGTTCAAAACGCCATAGAGTATTTGAAGACAATTGGAGCTTTAGATGAGAAAGAAAACCTGACAGTTCTTGGTGCAAATTCTGTCCTCCCTTCCCTTAACTTGTTGAAAAATATTTCTGAATTTTAGTACTGTTATTTGTTTTACTTCAACAAAGGGCAGTAGCATTGAACTCTGGTTTGTCATCCTGCAGGGAAACACTTGTCAGTTCTTCCAGTTGAGCCTAAACTGGGAAAAATGCTTATATTAGGAGCTATTTTCAACTGTCTCGATCCGATTATGACTATTGTTGCTGGTCTTAGTGTCAGAGATCCTTTCCTAATGCCAGCTGATAAGAAGGATGTAAGTTTGCCATCATGTCATAGTAAATCATTTATTATTTACTTGATGAGAGGCTGTTTTTCAGGAGTGGCTGCTATAAACTTAATTTGTTACAACCATCTGTTAAAGCATAAATAAAATGGTTTTAATTTGGGTCCTTCTCCTGATTCAGTTAGCCGAATCAGCAAAAGCACAGTTTGCTGCCCGTGACTGTAGTGATCATCTTGCCTTAGTTCGAGCTTATGAGGGCTGGAGAGATGCTGAAAGACAGCAATCCGGTTATGAGTACTGTTGGAGAAACTTCCTCTCCATGCAAACTCTCAGAGCCATCGACTCTCTGAGGAAACAGTTCTATTTTTTGCTGAAGGACACTGGTATAGTTGATCTTGATGCAGAAAAGCTCAACATCTCGAACCACGATGAACATTTAACCCGTGCAGTCATCTGTGCTGGTCTGTTTCCTGGAATTTGCTCTGTGGTGGTAAGCTATTTTTGATACTTCATTCATTATGTCTTTTTCATTTCTTCTCCTTTCTTTGGGATTTCATTTATTTGAAATTGCGATAGCTTGGGCTTTGCTGGTATTGTTTTTTATGATCCAATTTGAAGTTCCACTGAGCAAATAAATCACTGCATCAACTCTCGAAAGAACTTGATTTATGGTTTAATTAGACTGATTACTCATAAAGCTTTTATAATAAAAGTTAGGTAGGCACTGACTAGAATCGATTTGAACAGAACAAAGAGAAATCAGTAGCTTTGAAAACAATGGAAGATGGTCAGGTTATGCTTTATTCGGTAAGTTTTTCTCATTTACTGGCTACTTGGTTTACTTCCAATTATTGAATGGAGGTCTTCGAGCATTAAGAGAAACGACTCACTTAAATTATCTTTTGACTAACTGAACAGAACTCAGTTAATGCTGGCTATCCAAAAATTCCCTACCCGTGGCTGGTGTTTAATGAAAAGGTGAAAGTCAATTCAGTCTTCCTTCGGGACTCGAGCGGTGTTTCCGACTCTATCCTTCTTTTATTTGGAGGAAATGTTTCAAGAGGAGGACTTGTACGGGTTTCTTTTTTCAACTTTGCTTCAGCATATTACTCTCACAATTTGTTTTCAAAATTAGATCCTGTGCTTAACCAATAATTTGAATTTTATAGGATGGTCACCTTAAAATGCTGGATGGTTATTTGGAGTTTTTCATGACACCAGCATTGGCCGAGACTTATTTGAGCCTTAAAAGGGAGATTGAAGAACTTGTTCATCAAAAAGTAAGTTGTATATATATTTGTTTTAGAACCTCATATTTTGTTCCAAATTTCCCCTTTACTCACCACATTTCTTAATCCCAAATTTTACGTATTCTTGTGATGGATATTGTTGTCCCCCCTTCTCAATTTGTGCACTCTTTTGGCAGCTTTTGAATCCGAAGTTAGATATGCAGCCACACAATGAACTATTATCAGCGATAAGGTTGTTGGTGTCAGAGGACCGCTGCGAGGGTAGGTTTGTGTTTGGTCGCCATGTGCCTGTACCATCAAAGAAGGTGACGAGCGACAGCCTACCTCAACAGAGAAACGGTGATGGAGGTGGGGGTGATAACTCTAAGAGTCAGCTTCAGACCCTACTTCTGAGAGCTGGGCATGAAGCACCAACTTACAAAACTAAACAACTGAAAGCTAACCAGTTCCGCTCCACTGTTATTTTCAACGGGTTGGACTTTGTGGGCCAACCCTGTGGCAGCAAGAAACTTGCAGAAAAGGATGCAGCCTCTGAGGCTCTGCTATGGCTAAAGGGCGAGACGCATTCATCTTCCCGAGCTATTGACCACGCTTCCATACTTCTAAAAAAAAGCAAAAAGAATAATGATAGAACATCATTTCGGAGCGCCAAATGGAGTTAGATCGACAGATAGATGAGTAGAAAAAGACCACAATCGTGGATTCGTTATCGGCTTTGAATGACTGTGCAACTCACTGACGTTTGAAGTTTTGATTTTCAAGACTGAGGGAGATCAATTTTCTGGCCATGGCTAGGCAACAGTCAATCAAGTTCAATCGCGAGTACAAGATCTCGGCTCAGAGATGACCTTGAATCATACATTTTTGCAAGGGCGCACCGAGCACTATTCTTCTCGAACGAAAACTCAAGGTTTAACGCAAAAGGAAGCAAGTTACTGTAGGCACAATGTTAATAATCCTCCTCCATAGATTTAAGGAATAGGCTATAGAAATTCACCAGACGAGAAACCGGGCTACATGGTTGATTGATTGCTGCTTGAGAAGCTGTTGTACTGGGATTTTTGTTACCCTTCCTGTACAGGCCAACGGAACCAAAATATGCCCTCAAAAGCTACAGCAGAATTGGAAGTCTGCTTGTATACCTTGCTTGTTCACCATATTTTACTGTTCTAACATATTCTCACAAATATTACTAATGTTAAATATAGATTGTATTCCATAATAAATTTAGGATGTCTGTTAATATCTTACTTTTTCTAAAAAGTATAATGACTAAGTTTGATTAAAATATTAAAATAAACAAAACACAATAAAAGAAATAAAAGATTAAGCGAGAAAAAAATGGCACAAGATTTCTTTAAATAATTGATTGTGTTAATGTAATGTTTTAAAATTTAATTTAATGGATTGTGATGTAATGATTTATTACAACCATTCACGTCTTCAATATTGGAAAAAATTTTAATGCCTATTTCCTTCAGTTTTTACAATTTTCTTCGCCAATGTCTTTGGACTTGGTGTCAGATTTCCTCGCGGATGTCTCCTTATGTTTCATAATTTAGACTTAATTTTAATTTAATTCCTATAATTTTAAAAGTTTCACTTCAATTCTTATAACTTTGTTTTAATTTTAATTTTGTCTTTCAAATTAATCCTTAAACTTAATTCCTATGATTCGAACATATTTTCAATTTAATCGTTTTTTTTTCAATCGCATCCTATGCAAAAACAGTCTAAAATAAACAAATAAAATGTCGTATTCACATGGAACTAGTCGTGAGTTGTGACATTGGGACGAGAATGTTGCCAATCAAAACAAGCCCCACCTCAAATGTGACAACAAAATTTCAATTTGATTTTGTCCCTATCTCTAAATTTCGTTAATTAGGTACCTTTCAGTTATGTTTATTTAACGTTTTATTGAGACTAAAATGATTAGAAATAATAAATAACTCTTATGAGTGTTTAAATACCATCTTTTGGTGCCAAAGCCAGCATAGCTGAGCACTAATGGACATATATCTCCTATCAAGAAATTGTGATTTCAATCCCCAACTCCACATGTTGTACTAAAAAAATCAAGATGAAGTAAATCACACCTCGACTCCAAGTCTCCAAGTAGGTGGGGCCCACACGCCTCTCCGAGGTAGAGCACCTCGGCCACACATGAACTTTGGCTGAGTCATCACCCATTCAAATCCAACATCATCATTGTTCACCTCCATCAGAATCTCATACATCAACAAAAACAATTACAAAAAAAATAAATAATAATAATAATATCAACTTTTTCAAGGAATTTGGCCTCAAGCAACATATTTCCAAAGACTGAAATTTTAGAAGTGGGAGGGTAAAAAATAATAATAATAATAATCTTCCACCTGGTCCTACCTTCGTTGACATTTTATCATTTTATATTGTAGCATTAAATGAACCTAGGACATCAAATTGTTGGTATTATGTATCACTTATATTTATTCATACTGCAACTTAAATTATTACTATATTTAGAAAAATCCAATATTTTAACGTTACATATGATATGAACTATAATAGTGCTATTATTGTTGGAGATGGAGTCTTACTAGTGATTGTGAGGGGTAGAATAGAACTAAAGATTTTTACGAGGAGTAAATTGTACGCTGTAACTTTATATATATAGTTAAAAAAATTTGGAAAATTTAGAAAAAGTAAATTAAGAGAAACTTTAAAATCAAACTTTTATACAACTTTTAAATTCATCATCTTCCATGTTCCTTCCTCCACCAATGTGGTAATTATTACAATAGAAAACAAAGACTTTTCAAACTCTAAGACTTGCTGCTAAAGTATGCCAATCACATCCATACTCATAATTTTATTTTTTTTTTTCTTTGACCAATTAAAAGCATATAATAATTGACCAAATTTTAGAATATATTTCTCAGTTTAAATGAATTATTTTCCAAGTCCTCTTAATCAACCCACTTAATCAACTATAATTTCTCTCTTACGGGGAAACAATAATATTTTTTAGAAATTGAAAGAGAAAATTAAATTAAGACAATTAGGGTATGTTTGGTTGATAATAAAAAAACAGACATTTGAAAACAAAAGGATTCGATGAAAACAAAGTTTTATTCTTTGTTTTCTGTGTTTTCACATCTATGTTTGGTAGCAGATTTGGTAATTGAATCTCAATTTAAAAAATTGTTGAGGTGTGTTTAGTAATATATTTATAAACTAAGAGTAGTTACAAACTAAATTTAATTTAATCTAAATATATATTAATTAATTGATTAACATTTTTTTTATAAATTTTATATAATTATTATTTTACATGCTTATATAATTTAGAATACATTATATTTTACATTTTTAATTTTAACAAACATAAAATGAGTTTATAATATGAAGTAATATATTTATCAAAGTTTTTATGATTTTTAATGCCGCATCTTAAAAATTTCAAATTCTAAATATGAAAACATTGAAAACATAAAAAAGTCGTTTTTAGAATTTCGGATCACATAATCCGAAAATAATGTTTATAATCAAATATCCAAAATCTGACAAACGCATATTCGCTCGATCCATTTGATCTAGTGAATCTGAAAAGAAAAAACAGAATCTGAGTTGGTAACAAACCGGCTCTCAAGTTTCCAACTCTCAAGGAGCGTACACAATCCTTGCTAAATTCATGAACAAACCAATTTTGACTCTTTGATGTGTAGATAAAGCCGTCGATCATCAAGTAGCTGCCAGTTTTAATGCTTCCTCTGGAACAAGTCCATTTCTGAAAGCTCTGTGTCTTCTTCTTGGTAATGCAAATTTCAATCATAATAACAATTTTTTTTTTTTTGAAGATAATTGGACATTATTATCTACTCCTTCTAATTTCAAATTTTAGAATGAATTATATATATATAATCACGACCCTAGAAACATATATTTTGATTTTATTAGTTTTTATTTTAGTTCAATTGAAAAGGTAAGTAATATTTTAATTAATTAAATTTTTATATAAATATATTTTAATTCAAACTATGTTCATCTACGCAATATCATTTTAATTTACAGCCAAGCAAAAGATATTTTATTTTTTTTACGAAGCAACTCTAAACACTGTGAATTGTTGAAAGAAAAAACTACATAACAACATTTTCGTGCTGCCAAACAAAAAAAGGACCATTGAAAGCTACAAATTTTATCACATGTAAATCATTTTTATTTACTTTTTTTTATAAATAATATTATAATATAGTGTAAATAATTGGTGAAGATTTAAACCTACACTTTTTAACTGAAGTGTTGGTTGAACTATAAATAATTTCATTTATTATATTAACAACACATCGTAATTATGTGTGTGTATATATATATTTTCTTTTTGAATACTCTTTGTTAACAAATCGTAATTATAGATTGGAGTTAAAAGGTGTTGTTTCAAATTTGCAACTTTTAAAAAAATTGTTTCTCATTAAATAAAAAATAAAAATAGACAAACTTGAAATTATCATATATACTTATACTGTTATACATAAATATTTATTTACCACGGCTTTTATCCATAAAGAGATGAAGATTTGTGTAATTTTAAGAAAAATTAAATAAATATCAAAGCATTTGTTGGATAGATAAATTAAAATCAATATTAAATAGAGAAAAGGAAAAATAAAAAATAAAAATTTCCCTCCCCAACTCACTCAATCAATATCTTTTAATAAATTATAGAATGTTTTTAGAGTCTTTAAGTCACATACTTGGAGATAGAAGTGTTTTTAAAAATTTTTGTTGAGATTTCAATAACTGTTTTTAAAAGAAAAAAGTAAATGAAGATATTGATACTGAAAATAAGAAATATCATAGGAGCCGCGTTCAATTTAATTGTGCTATGTCAAAAATAAATAAATAAATAAATAAAATTATGTTTATATATATTAATAAATCTCTAAACTTTCTATCTAATAAATATCTATTTTCATTACTACAAATAAAAGGTAGGAAAAAAAAAGGTAGATTAAGTCAAATATTCTTCCTCATGAAGAGGAATATCATAGCTAAAGATGGATATATATTGATAAGATAGGTTGGCTTTGGACGTTGTCTTTAAATAATGTCATGTAAATATTAAATTAACAGATGTTAAGGATAATGGGACCCAAGTAGCATAGAAGTCATTTCCAAATTTTCCACTGCTTCATTCTTTCAAACTTTCAAATTATATATTACATTTTACATATATATATATATTTATATATATTACTGTAGCGTCCTGTCCCCATTCTCTCTTCTTCTCCGTAAGCAGAGAAATAATGGAGAGTGACCAGAGCTCGTCGTTAAGCTCACCATTGATTCACATATCTGCGGAAGGAGTGAGTTCCAATGGCGATACACGATTAAACGATAATAACTTCACAAGGAAACAAATAGCCGAGGAAGTAAAGAAGCAGCTATGGCTAGCAGGGCCTCTCATATCGGTCAGTATTCTCCAATACTGTTTGCAGATGATCTCCGTCATGTTTGTAGGCCATCTCGGCGAATTACCTCTCTCCGGTGCTTCCATGGCCACTTCTTTTGCTTCCGTGACTGGTTTCAGCCTGTTGGTGAGTTGATTTTCTGTTTGGTTCGCGGAAAAAACTCATATGGAATGATGAAATTTGTTTCTAAAACTAGAAATCTTACCTAGAATGGTCTTAATCTGATTATGTGTGTAGATGGGAATGGCTAGTGCCCTGGATACATTTTGTGGCCAATCTTATGGCGCAAAGCAGTATCACATGTTGGGTATCCATCTGCAAAGAGCAATGTTTGTTCTCTTACTTGTGAGCGTACCTCTTGCAGTAATTTGGGCTAACACAGGGGAAATCCTGAAATTCCTTGGCCAAGATGCTCAAATTTCAGCAGAAGCTGGGAAATATGCTCTTTGTATGATACCAAGCCTTTTTGCATTTGGTCTCCTTCAATGCCTAAACAGATTCTTACAGACCCAAAACATTGTTTTCCCTATGATGGTGAGTTCTGGAATAGCAGCTTTGCTTCACATCCTCATATGTTGGATTCTGATATTCAAAACCGGACTCGAAATTCGAGGAGCGGCCTTGGCGAACGCCATCTCTTATTGGCTCAATGTGTTGATGTTGATACTTTACGTTAAGTTTTCTTCGTCATGTTCCAAGTCTTGGACAGGTTTTTCGATGCAGGCTTTTCACAATATCCCATATTTCCTTAAACTTGCAATTCCTTCAGCTCTCATGGTTTGGTAATTCTCACTTTACGATTTCTCCTATTATCATAATCACAAAGATGCAGTTTTCTCACAATGTTGATTTATTTTTTAACAGCCTGGAAATGTGGTCATTTGAGTTGATAGTTCTTCTATCTGGGCTTCTGCCAAATCCACAATTAGAGACGTCAGTGCTTTCTATTAGGTAAATTAGAGACGTCAGTTCTTCTTCTTTCTTCTTATCTAGTCGCTTCCAGCTTCACTAACACATTTTTTTACCAGCCTTAATACAGCTGCAACAGTTTGGATGATCCCATTTGGTTTAAGTGGTGCAGGAAGGTAAATTTGCTACAGTTTCTCATTAGAATCTCTACTTAATTTCTCTACCAAATACTTCCAATTGAATCACTTTCACATGTTGTTCTCCATATTGCCTGAATTTGAAACTGAAAACCTTGCATTTTTTTACTAAAATGGAAAAAATACAAATGTAACTGAGATTTCTCTGTTTCCATTTCATTCTGTAAGCACGCGAATCTCAAATGAACTAGGAGCTGGCCATCCCGCAGCAGCAAAGCTAGCAGGGCGTGTAGTTATGACAATGGCCATTATTGAAGGGCTACTACTTGGAACTATCTTGATTCTTATACGTAATGTTTGGGGCTATGCTTACAGCGATGAACAAGAGGTGGTCGAATATGTAGCAAGCATGCTTCCTATAATTGCAGTGTCCAATTTTATCGATGGACTTCAATGTGTTCTTTCAGGTTCTCATTTGCCCATACCTTACAATTATGTATTTTTCTTCCCTTTATACATTTCATTTCATTTGATCCCAGCTGCCAGCCTCGGAAAGGAATCAAATGATTGCAAGATGACTGCCTTCTGCTAGTAAAGTACTGTTGAGAGACCAAGTTCTTTTTCGAAGATGGGACTCTTTTTCTGTGATTATCTCTTGATTTTTTGATAACCGGGAATGTTTGAACCAATGCACATGCTACACTAATCTCGCTCGCATTACCTCTGCTCAAGGACATTAGAGTTTATAGTTTACCCCTTTGATCAGTAGGCAACCGATAGTGATTGTGATTAGCCTCTACCATTAAAATCTATTCCTAGGCCAAGTTGTCCAGACTGTAGATGACATTTTCTAGTCGGTCATTAAGACGTGCGATGGAAATCGACGAGAAAATGCTATACACCTTCCCATAAGAACCTAGACAAAAAGTACCACTTTTGTCAAGTTGGGTCATAAAATATCACACTCCATTTTTTGTGTAAAACAAAAAAAATGCAGAAAGCCTTTACAGGATATCACATTTTTCAATCCATATGTAGATTAATCGATATGCAATCAAATGAGTTTTACTCTATATCTTTTGGACATGTCCAAATTGCTCAATCTCTCTGTCCTTCTAATTGATATTAGACTTGGGATTAGATTTATACATTCTGCCATTACTTGATCCTCCTCTGACTGCACTTGATTTTTCTACCCGTTGCAATCTAACCAGGCACATTTTACTTGCACAAAATGATAATATTTTGAACAATCTGTTTGTATGTCCATAAATAATATGCAGGTATTGCTAGAGGATGTGGTTGGCAGAAGATTGGTGCATTTGTGAATCTTGGTTCATATTATCTTGTGGGAATCCCATCTGCAGTTCTGCTTGCCTTTGTCTTGCACATTGGTGGAAGGGTAAAAAAATGATAATCATAATGATCTCCAACTCTTAATGTTCACCATCTTACACATGTCCTCCAATTCTTACTGACCACAACTTTTGAACCTTTTTCTATTGGAAATGATTCTTCTTAATAGGGGCTGTGGTTCGGCAACATTTGTGCACTCGTTGTCCAAACACTTTCTCTTGCTATCATTACCATTCGCTCCAACTGGGACCAAGAAGTATATCTCTTGAATAAAATCTCTTTTTTTTTTTTCTCTCTCGAGTATTTTATTGATGGTATGAAATATACAAAAGGCCCCAGGGGCAATTACAAAATGTCTTCCAATTAATGAGAAGGTCGTTAAGGGAAATCTCAACGATTCTAACGAAATCAGTTTTTCTATTGCAGGCAAAGCTAGCTTCAGAACGAGTTCACGATGCAATAATTCCAACCAATGTCGTTTCGTGAAACTAGAGTTTCTTCGTGGATAAGCTTTGTAATCGATATCTCGATGTGAAGTTACTTTCTTTTGAAAACCAATGAATAGTGGACGTCGAGCTCCAAGGCTTCGCTTTTGCAGTAGGGCTCATGGACAACAACTAGTTAAAGATTGTTTCCCTTGAAGTTAGATTTCTCAGTTTCCTTCTGTTTGGATATCATTCTAGCTTACCCATTAGGTGCAGTTTATATTTGAATTCAATAGTTCAATTTTACTTTGTTTGTATATTGAATAGCTCATTAGAAATCGAAGGCAGAGATAACAGCCAACAAGAGCTTAGATTAACGGTAATTGACACCTGTTTCAGATTAAGAGACCATAATCTTCCGCTCCACTTTCACATAAATTTTTATTTAAAAAAAAATGTTAAATTTCAAAAATATTTTCATTAGCAAGCAAGCTTAATTGTAACATAAAAATATCATCCTACAGAACAATCATATTTAGGGCATGTTTGTCATTTGTGTGTAGGATGGTAAAATATTACTTTTTAAAATGAAAGTGATTTTGCTTTCAAAACGAGCACTAATGATTGACAATGATATATAAGTGATTTTAGACGTGGGTCAAGTCGGCCAGTGAGACTATAGAAGGATGCTGCTATGGAGGGTCCCACTTGCTTTGATTCATACGGCCTAACAAGTCTTCTAACTAAATAGTTGGGTGTAGGGGGTCGAGACCAGACGTGCTTGAAATCTAAAAAAAAAAGCATCCAACAGTTAAATAGAAGTTACAAATATTTATAAAAATGGATAAGTTTCAAACATTGAAACTGACTTTGAACTCAATAGGAAAGGAAAAAAAGAATGATAAGAATGTTTAATTTTAAAAATTAAAAACCATATCATATCTCTAAAAGTGGCCAATTATTTAGAAGAAAAAAAAAGGTTAAGATTAAAAAGGTATTTTAACAATGTGCAGACAAAAATAGCGAGTAATGAAAAGCCCAAGTTGTCTGAATTCTGATATTTCTCCCCCATCTCCTCTCGTTCTGTGCAAGCAGAGAAATGATGGGGAAAGATCAGAACTCGTCAATGAGCTCACCCTTGATTCACATATCCGAAGAACAAGAAAACCGTAGAAGGAATCAAATAGCCGAGGAATTAAAGAAGCAGCTATGGCTAGCAGGGCCTCTGATATCGGTCAATCTGCTACAGTACTGCTTGCAGATGATTTCCATCATGTTTGTGGGTCATCTCGGCGAACTGCCTCTCTCCGGTGCTTCCATGGCTGCTTCTTTTGCATCCGTCACTGGTTTCAGCGTGATGGTGAGTTCGTTTTCTGTTTCTTTCTTGGGAAACACACATTTTCTCGATGGTTCTTTTGGTTTTCAGTAAATGCAAGAAACTACTTCGCTTTACTATAATTACTATTGATTTCGATGCTTCTTTTGGTTGAAGTGTTACATTTTACTATAATTACTGTCGATGCTTGCTGAAATCCCTTTTGGATTCTGCAATATGACCAATGAAGAGGGGTAATATAGTAATTAGAAAAGTAGTTGTTAGAGACTGTTTCTTATAGGCTAAATTACAAAAATAGAATACCCATCAACTTTACCTTTCTTTAAAAAAATATCTCTATTCTTTTAAAGGTTTATATAAACGTTTCAAAAATATCTTTAAGCAAACATAGGTTAATATTTTGAATAGAAAATTGACGTGGTAGAATCTGGAACGAGGATATTAACGTAGAAGTTTGTTTGGATTAAATTTTAAAATAAAGGAAATGTGGAAGAAGCTATGGTTTTTAAAATGGAGATCAGGGCAAAATTGGGTATACAACGGAGGAAGAAGATTTTTATGGCAAAATTAAGTATGAAAAGAGAGGAAATGTGGAAGGAGCTTATTCCACGTTAATTGACACGTCATTCCAAATTATACCACGTCAACTTTCCATTAAAAATATTAACGGACATTTGTTCAAAGAGTAATTTTTAAACCTTTGAGAAAGATTAAGGGTAGTGTTGAAACTTTTGAGATGATAGGAGATTTTTTAAATAAATGGCAATATTTAGGGGTTTTTTCTTTTTTTTTTTTTTTTTGTAATTTAGCCGTTTCTCATAAATAAGAGGGACTTGGAAAGTCAGGCAATAGCATATAGTAGAATCAGGCACTTAGTCTTGAATCTTCTCAAGAGGAAAGGATCCAATACTTCAAAACACTTTTGCCGTAGTTTCTTGCTCACATTTCACTGTAATTTCCAAGACTCTGGTTTCTATCACAATATTAGTTTCTATACGTGATATCTCATATATTGAATTATGTTTCACTTAGAATGAGGCACTTAGTTTTGTGAACTAGTCATCTCAATTAAACTGGTCTTGATTTGAATATATGTGTAGATAGGGATGGCTAGTGCTCTGGATACATTTTGTGGCCAATCTTATGGAGCAAAGCAGTACCACATGCTGGGCATCCATATGCAAAGAGCAATGTTTGTTCTCTTACTTGTGAGCATACCTCTTGCGGTCATCTGGGCTAACACAGGAGAAATCCTGAAATTACTTGGCCAAGATGCTAAAATTTCAGCAGAAGCTGGGAAATATGCTCTTTTTTTGATACCAAGCCTTTTTGCACATAGTCTTGTTCAATGCCTGAACAGATTCTTACAGACCCAAAACATTGTTTTCCCTATGATGATGAGTTCTGGAATAGCAGCTTTGTTTCACATCCTTTTCTGTTGGGTTCTGATATTCAAAGCTGGGCTTGAAACTCGAGGAGCCGCCGTGGCAAACTCCATCTCTTACTGGATCAATGCCTTGATATTGATACTTTATGTTAAGTTTTCTTCTTCATGTTCAAAGTCTTGGACTGGCTTTTCAGCGCAGGCTTTTCACAACATCCCATATTTCCTTAAACTTGCAATCCCTTCAGCTGTCATGGTTTGGTAATTCTCACTTTTACTGTTTCTCCTTTTATCATAATCACAAAGATGCAGCTCTCTCAGAATGTTCAAAAAGATTTTCAACAGCCTGGAACTGTGGTCCTTCGAGATGGTGGTTCTTCTATCTGGGCTTCTATCAAATCCAAAATTGGAGACATCAGTACTTTCTATTAGGTATAAACTAGAGACATCATCAGTTCTTCAGGAGCTAGTTCTTTTTCTTAACTCGACTAACACGTTTCTTTATCAGCCTCAATACAGATTTAACAGTTTGGATGATCCCAATGGGTCTGAGTGCTGCGGCAAGGTAAATGTGCTACTGTTTCTCATAGGAATCTCCATCTTCTCTAACAATAACTTAAAAATGACTATTCATATGTTTTTCTCCATCTTGCCTGAATTTGGAAACTAGAACGGTTGCATTTCTGACTAGAATGGATAGACTACAAACGTAATGAGATTTCTATGTTCCTATTTTCATTGGTAAGCACGCGAGTTTCAAATGAACTAGGAGCTGGCCGTCCCACCACAGCAAAGCTAGCAGCGTGTCTGGTTATGACAATAGCCGTTATCGAGGGGCTACTACTTGGGACTGTCTTGATTCTTGTACGTAATGTTTGGGGTTATGCTTATAGCAATGAACAAGAAGTGGTCAGATATGTAGCAGACATGCTTCCCATAATTGCACTGTCCAGTTTTCTCGATGGACTTCAATGTGTTCTTTCAGGTTCTTATTTTCTAATACTTTACAATCATATATTTTTCTTCTCTCTATACATTTCATTTCATTTAAATCCAACTCGCCTTGGAATGAAAATTGAAGTAGAGGTTCAAATGACTGCGAGATACACTGCCTTCTGCTAGTATACTAGACATCTAGGATACTACTATTGAGAGATCAACTTCTATTTATAGATTTTGATTAGCTCTGGCTTTTTTGAAGGCTGTGAATGTTTGAACCAACTTACATAAATATACACTAATCTTACGAGATAACTATATGACCTGACCTTATAGTTTTTGGTGTAAAAACTTATGAGATATTTAGTTTAGTAGGTAACTTATAGTGATTGTGACCCTATCATTAAGATTTACTCCCGAGCCAACTTGTCTAGATGACATTTTCAAGTCGGGCATTAAGACGTTGAATGGAAATGGATGAGGAATCCTATGCCTTCCCATAAAAACATAGGCAAAAAGTACCTTTTGTTTCGAGTTGGGTCATAAGAAATCAAACATTATCTTTTTGAAAGTCTATTTTCTAAAAAACTATACAGCAAAATCTTTACAGAATGCCAGAGAAGGTAAATCTTGCTAAATCTCTCTGTTCTTCTCTTTGTTAAGATTAGACTCGGGATTACATTTGTACAGTCTGCCATAACTTGATCCTCCTATTTACACGTTTTACCTGCACACAGTAATGCTGTAATGGTATCTTGAAGAATCTGTTTGTATGTGAATGAACAAAATGCAGGCATTGCTAGAGGATGTGGTTGGCAGAAAATTGGTGCATATGTGAATCTCGGATCATATTATCTTGTGGGAATCCCATCTGCAGTTTTACTAGCGTTTGTCTTGCACGTTGGTGGAAAGGTAAAAATGATATTTTACATATGTCCTCTAATTCTTACTGACCATAATTTTTCAAACCATTTTCTATTGAAAATGGTCCTTAACAGGGGCTGTGGTTTGGCATCATCTGTGCACTCTTTGTCCAAACACTTTCTCTTGCTATCATTACAATTCGCACCAACTGGGACCAAGAAGTAAAACTCTCGACTCAAATCTCAACTTTCCTTCATTCCAAATTTGATGTTCCTAATGCATTCGTTCATCGTCATATTCAGGCCGAGATCGCTACAAAGCGAGTACACGATGCAATAATTCCAGTGAATGTCGTCTCATGAAACTGGAGTTTTCTTGGTGGAAAAGCTTTGTAATCAATTTCTCGATACTCAAAAGTCTCATTTTTTGCAATACTGACTCTTGGACGAAAACTAGCCGAAGATTTTTGCTCCTGAAGTTGGTTTCTCAGTTTTCACATGTTTGGAAATTATTCCAGCTACCCACACCCACGAAGCTTTATGCTCCCTTCCACCTTTTGGAATTGATAGAAAATAATTTCAAATTCCAACATTTTAAATGATGGAAATGATTTCGAATTTCACTTGTGTTTAGAACCAAATTGATTCTAAATAATTGAAATTAAAATTTATTGTTTGGATGTAACCAGAATTGAAAAGAAAGTATATCATTTGACTAGACTATTATGCACTTGTAATATTAATATAATATTTTCATATAAAATATAATCATTTAATAAAATCAATTTAATAAATTAAAACTTTTAATTACATTTTTTTAAAAAAGGGCAAAAAATATTTGTAAATATTTCTATTGAAATATATATTTTAAAATCTAAACTCATAATTAAAAAAACTTAAATCATTAATCCACTTTCCTTCGTATTTTTCAATTTTTTTTGTTTGACGGGTGTGCTCATACTTCCTTATTTAAAAAAAACGAACATAACAAATGTCACATTAAAACACAACATTCCAAAAGAATTACAAAACAATACTTCAAAATATATATATATATATATATAAAATGAAAGAAAAATTTTAAATGTATTAAGCAACCTATTCCTTTGCAAATCCATCTTATTTGGAACTGAAATTCTTTTGACCTTAACTAATCGAGAACATCAAATAAAATAGGAAATCAACTTAGATTAGATTTTGATTGAATGGTTCGGATGTAGAAAGATAAAAGAGAAAAAAAAATTGTAGTGTACTTGACAATTTGCATATTCATAAAATAATTATATGGGTTTAGGGTAGAGTGATGTGAATAAATTAAAAAAAATGGAAAATCTATTTTTCTCCTAAAAATAGGGTAAATTTGTAACTTATTACATTTTAATTTCAAATCCTTCCAAATCCGACCTATTTGAATGAAATTTGTTTTTTTTATTTTACAAAAAACTGATTTTAAATTATTTGTGATTTCAAATTATTAAAAATCAATACGATTTAGAATTCCTTGCAAATCAATGGTTCCAAAAAGGAAATGATGTACCATTATATTTGAACTCTATAGTTCATTTTATAGGCTATTGAATGAACATGACAAACATTTAATTACAAGTGAAGTCATGTATTGCCTTGTCATGATCATTATATTAGAAAGGGAATGATCATGGGTATATAAGAGAAGATAATTATCTTCATTAGTACGATAACTTCTAGTATGATAATAAATTAAGGATTTTTTCATATTGATTATTTTAACTGCTTATTAAATATATATTTAAGAGGGTAAATTTGAAAAATTCTAGAGAGGTTGATCCATTCATCTCAACTGTGGCTTGGAATTTGGAATTGGTTAGACCTACAAAAACGTCACAATTAATTCACAGGTAACAAGTCCATATCTGATCATAAAAGAGCAGCACTGTTTTAGTTCAACAATTTAGGATCAATCTAACAGTTTACGGGAACATTTCCAGTTCAACAATCACCCATCATTATGCATTACAAAGATCTGTTGCCTCACTATCTGATTGAAGTTCATATTTTGAAACTGCCCCTATGAAGAAAAAAATCATTCCATGGTTGGGATTACATCAATGGCTATAACAGCCTAATGCAGTATTTGAAAACCATTTCATCTCGTGTCAATTTTGGATATTTTTCTTGTTTTCTTTTTCTTTTCTGGTAAAGCCATCTCGAAAGATGGTAACCTTTACAACAAGAGAGATCCAAAACAAGCAAAACTAATCAAATAACAATTACCTTGTATGATTAAAGGAACATCAGTGAATCTTTGCACAATGTATAATTTTTATTTCATTTTGTTACTGTGTACCGAATAGAGCTGTAAGAGTGTTACACTTCCAAAACCGAATTGTAGCACAAATGGTATCAAATGAATCAACTTAAATTAGCTCTATATGTGAAAATTACATAATGAAACACTGGTATAACTTGGCAGTCACTCGAGGAGTAGAGGGTGAAAGGTAATTTATCCGGCCAGTCTTGGAAGTAGCTCCATAATTTGCCCTAAAAAAACAACCAAAGAGCAATATGTTAGGATATTTACCTGAAATATTTAATCAATCGGAAAAAAAAAACACTCAACCTTTTAAAAAGAGAACTAGCTGGGAAAAGAAAAATAAAGGGGGGGAAACCTTATTATCTCTCATATTCAGCCCACTATCCCCGCCACACCCCAAGATTCCAATCTCCAAATCCCAAGGGAAAAAAGTACAATGGAAACATTAGAACTTCTTACACTAGTCTTGTGAGCTTACTATTACGTTTTAGGGTATGCCTAAATTGTCAGTGCTTCATGAACAACTAAACTAAAACAGAATTATAGTAAGCACAGTCCTCATCCTTTTGACCAGTTCTCAAATGGAACTTCAAAAGGCACCTCTAGAAATATGTGGAAGGCTATTTCTAATGAGCTTCCTTTGTTTTCCCAGTTTGTGCAATGTTCAATGGGGGATGAAATGATCCATATTTTTGGTAGGATAAGTTGTTGGGGGATAGACCCCTCTGCTCTTTGTTTCCTCGCTTATTCCATTTGTCCACTAAGAGGAACCACTTGGTGGCCTCGATTCTTCCTTACTTTTTAGAGCTCTTCCTCTATAGACCTTGAATTCCATCGTCCATTGTCTGATAGGGAACCAATAGATATTGTGGCCTTTCTATCTTTGATCGGTGACTGCCTCTATTACTTCAATGAGATGGTTCTCTTGTAGATCTTTTTTCACTGATTGGTGAACCCCTCTCCCTCTAGCAACTCTATCTTCTCCTTGCTGCAGAAGGTCAAAATGTCCAAGACCAAATTTTCTGGAAGGTTAAAACCCCAAGATCAAATTTTTTTAGGGCAGTTTCTGGGCTGATAGGGCTACCTACGGCTACGGCGTTGCATCTTCTATAGGAGAGTGGCAGAGGACCTAGTTAGATTTCATGTCTCTCTTTGGGTATCAGCACTTGAGGACTTTTGTAATTATCCCTTAGGTTTGATTGTGCTTGATTGGAGCCCCTTTTTAGTTTGGCCCCTTCTGGGTTAGGCAGTTCTTTTTCTTTTTGTGTCCTCGTATTCTTTCATTTTTTTCTCAATGACTTTACATTTTAATAAAAACAACTAACTAAAAGATCCTGCAGGGATTACAGGACTGTTAAAAAAAAACTCCAAAGAAATCGTACCTCATAAATGCAGGCCAGCATTCAATTGAAAGGCCGAATTCATCTTGCAGTACACTGATATAGAATCTTCTTATTGCTGGAATTCAAGATCTAATTTCCTTTTCAGATGTGATCTATCAGCACTGCAAAAATGGGACAAAAGAACAGAAACTATTCAAGATTCATACTTAAATTTCATATTGTTATATCATTGGTGATATGTTTTATTTCTTATCAGAAAGGGGGAAAAAGTGGCAATCCTCCTAGCTGTCTTTGACCAATTAATTAATCCCTCAAATATGTTAACAATTTTTTTAGAAGGGTTAACAATTAATTTTATGTAATATTAGTATAGATCTTCATATGATGCTGATGGGTTGTGATTTCAAAAAACCTCACAAGTCGGTTGAAACAAACACCTCAAAAGAGAAAAATTCAATAACGCACAAAGATGACCAATTCTCTACCTATATAGCTATAGTTAGTTATCAAAGAAAAACACAGCCAGAGAAGGTACTCCGAATTAAAAAATCAAATAAAATTTGGTCCAACCATCTCAAAACATCAAGTTCGCATCTCCAATATGAGAACTTCTAAGACTACTACATGTCAAACTTTAATTCAATTCAAATCTGAGTATGATATATTGAGATTACATTCAAGAAGGCCCATATCTCCTACACACCAGGGTTTTAAACCAATTTTCAAGCTAAGGCAGGCAATCTACGTTGTATTTTACACAATAAAAATATTATGGCAGAAAAAAAAAACATTTTACCTGTTGATTGTTGGTCTATTTGGAGGTTTTCCACCAAAAATAGAAAAATCTAATGACATTGGCACTGGTTCATTCTTGCTTGTGTTTTCAGCAGCTACCTCTCGCAACTCATTAACATGGTCATCATGCTTATCAATTCTATGTGCATTTCCTTCAAAACCCTCACGCTCTGGCATTACTCTTCTTGACTTCCTTGGGGGTGAGAGGACAATGGGACCCTCATTTGAATTTAAGTCCGAGACTCTAGAGTTCACAGGTTCACGCTTCGAAGTAGGCCTTGGAAGCTTACTAGGATCTGTGGGGAGCGGTGCAGATGTGAAGTACCTGAAAGAGAAATAACGTTAGCAATGCATCCAAAAGAATTATAGGTTTCTAAATTATATTTTCAAATTATTAAAAATGAAACCTGTGCTCCAATGCTTGCTGAATGGAAATCCTAGATTTCGGATCATAAGCAAACATCTTCGATAGGAGATCCAGTGTGTCATCACTAGCTATAGGGAACAATGATCGAAGAGGAGGTGCAGGAACATATTGGAACTCCACATAATCAGGCAGATACAGCATATCAGGCCACTGAGAAGGGGTAGGAGTTCCAAAAGCTGCAAAGATCTTCCCTAATTGATCAATGTCGCTCGAACCCTATAAGCAATAGATGTGACTTGAGAAACAATCAAAACTCTAAAGAAATACAAGAAACCCAATCTGAGCTTAACTCTATTTTATATAGCAATACATGCAATCCAACAAGAACAAGTGAAAACATACCGGAATAAAATTGTGAGTGACTAAGTATTATGAATAAGATCTAGTATATACTAAAGCTATTTAAACGAGTTTATTTGAATCTCATGGGTTGAACAGCATCGTGTAAGCGATCATTTATAGTTATACATATTGACTTACCTGAAGAAAAGGCCGACGGAGGAGTAGTTCAGCAAAAATACAAGCTGCAGCCCATACATCCACTGCAGAACCATATTGCTTAGTGCCAAACAATAGCTCAGGTGCTCTGTACCATCGAGCAAAAACCTGTTTCAAGTATCACAGACATACTGGTTACGATTGAGATACACAGAAATTCAGGGATAGAATCAAACATTAAGCTTCAATAAAATGTAGATGGGTTCTGCGACTATGCCATTTTATATTGAAAAAAGTAACTCTATGTTCCTGATACATTACAAGGTCATTTAATATCTGTAGCTTTAAGAGCAATGGCTACTACAGATAACGAATTATAGTCGAGAAATTCCAGAGCAATGAATCTTTACCTGCATTGCTCAATAACGCAAAAGAGGGAGAAGAAATATACCTGGTGAGTAAATCTGCGATCTGGGCTCCCAAATATCCGAGCCAAACCAAAATCTGCAAGTTTCAGTTGACCATTTGATCCTATCAACAAATTATTTGGCTTCATATCCCTATAAAGTACAAGTAAACATCTTTAGTAAAGCACAAGTATGCAAATGCTATACATTTTAAACGACTCAACAGAGAAAATATTAATGTTATACAAAAGTTTGATACCTATGTAAAACCCATTTTTTGTGGCAAAAAGCAAGGCCTTTCAGCGTCATCTGAAGGTATGATTTTATGTCAGCTGGGGAAAGAAATATGTTCCGATCACGTATCACAGCTTCGAGGTCCGTCTCCATAAATTCAAATACAAGATGCAAATTTCCTTTGTGAGGAAATGCATCAATTAACTCAATTATATTTGGATCCTTGAGCTCTTTTAGCAGCTTGATTTCTCGAAGAGCTGTAAAATTTACTCCCTCTTTTTGTTTCCCAAGCCGAATTTTCTTGATTGCAACCGTCTGACCAGTCTAAAAAGTAAAAAAGGAAAGTTGATAAAACAAGCTAAAACCCTAATTTGTTGACCTAATAGAAATTAATATATAGCTTTAGTTTCGATTGTCAGACATCTAACTATCAGAATTTAAGGCAAGTAAACCTAAGAACCGCCCCCTTTACACCTTGACATCCATTCAGCTACGGTGAGATATAGCTCGAGTGAAGAAAAACGATTTTTACATTTTAGTACATCTAAGGGCAAAAGAACCGGGCACTCGACCACAATGAAACAAAACCAAAGAAACCAAAATCAATCGAGGAGCAAATTAAATTATATTTTTCCGAATTATTCTTATTCTTCTCTTCTCTATTCCCATGTCGTCGTTCGAATTAACGAAACCGTGATTAACTTTCATGCAAAGAAAGCCATGTCACAAGGAGCCTCGTAACACTAGATGCAGAATCGTAAAAGGAAAAAAAAAATAGAGAGCTGGACAAAGACGTACCTGAGTATCAATGGCTTTAAATACAACACCATAGGTACCCTCCCCGAGAACCTCGCGCTTTAGATATCTATCGGCTACTTTCTTTGATGGATCGAGCTCAGACATTGCTGCCTCCAAATTACTCCTGCTTCACAAGAGACGCATAGGATCGGAATAAATAATTGTCTAGAGAACCATTCTCCAAGGAAGTCCGACGAAATTAGGGTTTGGACATGGTGAGTGTGGAGTTCAGTTCGTAGCATAAAGAAAGCCGTTGAAGATAGAGAGAGACGAGACGAGAGCGTGGAAAAGCAGCCTCTTTCGGCTGGTTCAAGGATTTCCCCCTTTTTTCCGAAGGGATGACTTGAAAATTTATTAAATCGAAAGTTGGGCCAAGCCCACGGCCCAAATCATTCCTAATATCTTCCCTAAAATAATTTATTTTTTCATATCTTGAACCTTTATATGCCCTATTTTAGTTATATAAAAATTTTGATTTTATAACCCATTTAGAAATCTTTGGATCCGCATTAAATTTCGAACTAAATTATGAATTAGGAATAAAAAAAATTACCTTTCTAGAATCGCTCCACCTTCAAAGAAAGCTAAAAACTATTTATAATCATTCAAATAAATATCTTATCATTATAGAAAGCTAAAAACTATTTATAATCATTCAAATAAATATCTTATCATTATAGCGAGCATGTGAGTTCGAATCCCCACCCCAACATATTGTACTAAAAAAATATGTCCTATACTAAAATCTTATATATCTGAATTTTATTTACATCTTATATATTAATAAAATATAATTTTATATTTTCAAATCAAATCTTTTAATGGATCATACGTTAAAAGTTCAATATTAAAATAAATATTTTATTACTATATCTTATATATTAATAAAATATAACTCTCTTTTTCATCAAATTTTCTTTATTATTTAATATATCTATATATATTTAAAAAATATGAATTTAATTTTCTTAAAGATACGTATATACCTATAATTTATAAGTTTTAATTATACAAAATTAAGAAATCTGATCCGATTAGGGTTTGGAACGACCTGGTTCGACGATTTTCCCTTTCCCTCCTCGAACGAACAACTTATCGATAGTTTGGCCAAGCCACGGCCTAAATTATAGCAAATATCTTCCCTAGATTTTTGTTTTTCGTATCTTATTTATTCCTTCCGTTTTGATTTTTAAAATAATATTTTTAATATTTGAAATTTTAAAAAATAATTATTTTAGACCTATTTTAGTTATGAACTTTTAAAACAAATCATTCAGCGGGAATTCTGATTTTCTAAACCATTTAGAAATCTTGGATTGACCTTAGCATTTTTATTTAGATCTAAATTATGACCTAGAAGTTAAGAAAATTACCTTTATAGAATCCTCAATTTGACTTCCACGCTTGAAATAAAACTAAGGAAAACTTATTCCGCAGAGAAAGATGGGAGAGAATTCTATATCTTTGGCTTACCCAAGAGTTCTATTTATAGACTCGTGGCATTCTTATTCAAATAAATATTTTATTATTATATCACATATACAATAGAATTTTTAAATAAAATCTTTTAATATCTCATTTACTAAAATCTTATATCAAATTGAATCTTATTCAAATGAATATTTTATCAGTATATCTTATATATTAATAAAATATAATTTTTATCAAATATGATCTTTAGTCCATCAAATCTCTTAATATCTCATATATTAAAATTTTATATTATTTAAATCTTATTCAAATAAATATCTTAGGTTAAAAAACACATTTAATCTCTTTAATGAATTTTCAAAAACTAACGATTTAATCTTTATTATAATTTAATCTTAAATTTAACATAAACTTTGACATAACTGTCAAGTATAGGTCGGTTTAGGTTCAAACTTGAGCCGGTCCAAAAATTAACAAATTAAAAAATGAAAGAAAGAAAAATTAAACACTCCCCATCATTTTGGAAGCTCCGATTTGCTGGGGCAGTTCCTTACATTTCTCGGTGTTGCTTCACAAAAAATCTTCCCCTGCTCTTCGCGGCGCATCACAATTCCCCCTCAACTTCCGACAACTCCCCAAAAGCAAAGGATTATTTATAAGACACAGAGCAAAATCAATTAAGAAATCCAGTGTCTCTCACCATTTCCAGTGTTGTTCTTCTCCAACTTTCCCGTTCTCAAATTTATCTCTCTTCTTCATAGATTTTAAGCTCCCGCCGGATGATATGTCCACTGCGGAAACGCCACCGCCGGCGTTCCGAACGCAATGCTCTCCACTGAAGAATTCCACCCGTAGTGCGTCGGAAAAACACCCCTGAATCACCGGCGAAAGGGTGGGGAGGAGTTTAATTTCTCTCTCTTTCTTTTTTAACTTTTTATTTTTTAAACAACTCAAGTTTGAACACTGATTCAATCTTAAACCCACCCATTGTTGATAGTAATGTCAAAGTTCCACTAAATTTATCATAATATTTAACAACAGGACTAAACTATAACCAATTTTAACGTAAATGGACTAAATAGTTCCTACTGCAGCGGGTAGAGATAAATTTATTTTTTAACTAATATTTTATTAGTATATCTTATATATTAATAAAATAGAACTCTTTTTAATATATCAAATACATCAATTTGTGAAAGTTATGAGATTAAAATACATATTTTGAAAGTTACTTGTTGATAAGAGTTAGACTTCGTATGATATTATGGCTGGCATGTCAAGTATTTAAATATAGTAATTTAATGATACTATTTATTTTGGTTACCAAGTAGCCTAATTGAAAATTTCTGTACATTAAAGATAAATTCGAGAATTAAAAAAAAAAACTATGGTATGAAAACTGTAAAAGTATTTATTATTTTTCGGGATGAATGAGTTGAGTGAAACAACAAAATTATGTTAAATGAAATGAAATGTCATATATATATATATATTTCAATACGGGTAAAAGTGAAGAAGAGAGGAGAGAGAAGCAAGAGATCATATCGCAAGCACTGATGTGGCAATGGAGAATGTGAACATTTCTTTATAATAAGGAAAATACTTGGTCTTTATTTTCATGGCAGACTTTGAATCCTTCCAGGAGCTCCAATTTTCATACATTCCACATATTTAAATCAATTTAGTACATTATCTCGACACTTTTTAAGGTTCAAAACCTATTTCAAAGACTAAACGTGCAAGTTAACAAAAGAAAAAAACTTTAAACAAACATTTATCCTAACATATTTTTTAGTTCCATTTACTTTGAAAAGAACAAAAACCTGTTCTCCATAACAGTAGTTGAAGATTGGACTCCAGTTGAAAAATTCGTTACCACATTCCTTTTGACTCCATCTCCCTGTAAAAGAAGCCATTTCCTGCAGTTGAAAGGTAAAATTTAGACCGAAAAAACAATCATATATCATTCAGGAGCAACACAGAGACTATAAAAGCAAGAGTTTGAAGCTAAGGATCACCAACAATGGCAGAGGTAAAGATTATTGGATCAGCTTCAAGCCTCTTCTGCATAAGGGTTGAATGGACCTTGAAGCTCAAAGGAATTGAGTACGAGTACATAGCGGAAGACTTGAGAAACAAAAGCGAGCTGCTTCTCAAGTCCAATCCTGTGCTCAAGAAAATCCCTGTGCTCTTGCACAACAGCAAAGCCATCTCCGAGTCGCTTCTCATTCTCGAGTACATCGATGAGACGTGGAAGGAGAACCCGATCTTGCCTGAAGGGCCATATGAAAGAGCCACAGCTCGCTTCTGGGCCAAGTTTATAGATGAGAAGGTAACCAAAGTCCCTTTTGACCTCGCACTTGAGACAACAGTTAAGAAGACAGCATGTTCTAAGTTTGGTTTATCTTGTTTTCTCCTGGTTTATTTTCATCATTTCATGGACAACATGGTTTTATAGAATAACTAAAATCGTGGACTTCTTAATGACTTTGGCTGTACAATAGCCTTAAGCTTTATAAGTCGTCACTTCGAACTGTTTTTCGAAACAAATTCTCGAACGAACCCCTAAGGATTCTCCTCCAGTTTCATTAAAGTATGTGATTTAGATATGACACATCAGCTGGGTATAAGTTCTTTTTCAATACATTAACATTAAGAGAAATGAGTTTAATTTTGCAAAATTTAGACCTTCAGACTAAATGGATGGTTTTAAATGATAAAACTGGATGCACTCCAATTCTGCACCTTCACAGGATCATGGCTTCTCAGACTAATATACTTTACCATATTTTTCTGAATCCAGTGTCTGTTTGGTACCTGGGAAGCTTGCCGGGCTGAAGGAGAAGAGAAGGAGAAGGCTGTAGAGGCTGCAATACAAAATTTGGCATTGCTTGACATAGAAATCGAAGGAAAAAGATTCTTTGGAGGAGAGAAAATCAATTACCTGGATCTAGCTGCAGGTTGGATGTGCCACTGGCTCGATGTTCTTGATGAAGTTGGAGAAATGAAGGTGTTTGACAAAGAGAGAGTCCCATCCCTTCATGAATGGGCTCAAAACTTCATCCACACTCCAGTTATCAAAGAATCCCTCCCACCCAGAGAAAATCTTGTCAACAACTTCAAGGGCAGTCTGAGCTACGCCCGGTCGTTAGCTGCGAATAAGTAATAGATGCCTCATCCTACAATTATATTTCATTTCAAAAAGTCTTTTGTCTAAAAAAAAAATATATATATATATATACACACACACATATATAAAACTTGTCAGAGTGAAACAAGTCCATAGGAAAAAAATCATCAGAGGTGTTTGTGTTTGAATATTTACTGCTTAGTGCTTGATAGCCTGGAGTGAAGTGAAGTGCATCTGTTTTGCTATTCAAGTCTTTACATCTCTTTTGTTTTGTTTATTTGATTGTTTTTCGCCAAATTAATACGTAAACATGGATTCATCACAAAATAAATTACAAAAGAAATTAAAACAACTATTTTTTAATAGAAACTAATTCCTTCCGGTCTAGACTGATTGCATCAAAACCATCCATCACTCCACGACTTGCTTTTGCATAAATTTCAGGACTGCACAATCTCAATCATAATATTTTACCACATACAAAAGAATAGATTGATTATTCCAAACAAAAATGTGATGTACTATGAAGTTCAATATGAAAAACAAACCTCGAAATCAGGACAGGTCCTCATCCCAAAGGTGCACCTGCTATTAATAATATGAGTTGAAGATTAAGAACTTCCAGCAACAATTTAAGAAAAATGAACAGGATAGCTCATTGGCAAACAACTGAGTTTACCGCTTGTTAGTTCAACTGCATTTGAATCTGATAGAACCCAAACAACTAGAAACATATGGAAATATAAAAGATAGAAGAACTACAATAACTAACGAAGTAATTCGTTGTATTTGGATCCTCCCCTCTTCTTGAGTATTTTTACTAAGGCCTAAATCATACTAAACATTTGCCTACCTTCTTTCCCTATCCCTCACTCTATTTATAACAAATCCATACTAACCAATTTCTTATCTAGTTACTAACAAACTCTTACTATTTTATTAATATCCCTAATTTTAACATTTCTTTATGGGGCTCGGTTTCTAAGCCCTTTTGTAATTATTCGCTAGGCCTTATTCATTTCGATTGGAATCCTTTTTTGCAGGGGATCTCCTCTTTCAGGGCTGTTTTTTTATGCCCTTTTGTAGGCTTTTTTGTAGCTCTCGTATCTTTTTCATTATTCTCGATGAAAGTATTGTTTCGCATAAAAAAAAAAAAAAAAATCCCTAATTACTCTAAAGACATTCCTATCAGAATCTCAAAATGATAGACAATCATTGAAATAACCATTGGCACCAGCCTCCAACACCAAATTTTAGAGAAATAGAGGGAAACCTAAGGTGAGTTTAATAACTTAATCAAGACTCGATTGCTACATCCAAACACTTTATGACCAAGAAAAATCGAAAAGGAAGTGACAGATACCTGAGAAAACAGCCTGAAAATCATGGTACAACTTTCTGTGGCTGCTGCAAAGAGTATGCTCTACAAAAAAAAAATTCAATGCAGAATGGAATGCCATAGATTTCTCTAGAGGTGAAGCTCAGAGTTAGCGAAGGATATAAATGTTCTTAACAAATATAATACATTTAACATTTGAATATGGCAGTGAGTTACAGCACACAAGTATACATATCCAAATGTACAAATCAAAAAGGTCAAATGTTTGAAGAAAGGAAACTAATTATTGACACGGCGACACCGGCACCAGAATGCAGTTCCCCCACTTCTACCACGAGCAACAGCTATTTCCTCATCAACATAAAACCAGATAAAGAAAGGATCCTTGCTGCTTGGCTCCCTTTCTTCCTTTTTACCAAGATTTATCTCTAAAGGGCTTAAAGGTCCAACTTTTATCCGAATTTGCTCGAAAATGAACGCCAGTATTCTATTCTTCCATGAAAGTCTACCTTCAAATGTTAAGCTTCCAACAGGCCCCAGATACACTCCATTCTCTATTCTTTTTCCCTAAAAATCCAGGAAGTGGTGAATCAGTTTAAAGAAAAAAGATCTGAAAAGTCAATGAGAGCATTCCTAGGCTTCTGTTCTTATTACACGCTAAAGTTTGTAAACATATAAATTCATTCAATCTTTTTAAAAAGTAAATGTGGAAATCAGAGAGCAAAATCCATAGAGAGACAGATAAACTTACAGCGGCATCAAACCTCTGGATGGCTGTGAGAGGAAAGTACCGCCCCTTTTCCAATTTTTTCTGCAATTCAGTACTAAAATCCAGAAATTAGAATATGGGAATGATTAAATACTCTAAAGTAGGAAAAGAAACGGAAACAAAATCAACCTCAGCTGTGAAAATAAGCATCCAGGTTCTCCCGGGAGAGCTTGTTCCACCAAGTGTGTCAAAAAACCTTGAAGGATCAAGTTTTGCCTTCTCAATTATGGAAAGGGCTGACAGAATTTCTTCTGCTGCTACCCGTCTTGTCTTTGCCGCACTTTTTAGCAATTTGACACTCTTTTCCACTTCCTCATCCATAATAAGCTACACGAGTCAATTGGTCATAGATTATTAGTACAGCCCCATTTGACTTAAACTTTGAATTGTGAAGCAGTGCGTGAACAGAGAGAGAGAGGTAGAAAAATGTTGACCATACAACCTAACGAATATAACGTATTTCATTCTTCTATACAACTTCCAAAATTGAACAACTCTTTCCAAATTGAAGTTCTAAAAGAGCTTTCAGAAATCACAGATTTGAATCCATTTATTACTATCCTCGTGCAATTCGGTAGTAACCAACCAGAGGCTTCGATAGAACTCATATAAACGTCATTCAAACCGAGTAGAGAAATATCAAAGCAAAAAGATAACATACACTGCTGGAATTCTCTTCCTCTACCAGAAGAGGGGCTGCTCCATTTGGGTCTTTTCCATCCAAAGCTGCCAATGTTTTCACTCTCAGCAATCTTGAAAGTGAAGGCTGATTCGAGGATTTGAATGAAATGGGGTATGACGGGTTGGCATTAGAAGGGGTTTTAGGGAAGATTTTTGGTGATGAACTCGAAGCGAACCAGCTGAAGGTGGAAGCCGCCATTACGAGTGAACTCATGGTCGCTATTTACTTCCAGTGATGGTGGTGTTCTTTGCCCGAAGAGGAAGGTTCTTCGTCTTCCTTTCATCCATAGAATATCGGGTGCGGATCAAATCCTCTGTATACCATGATTGGCAGTGGAATTTGAATCCTCTAATTTGATGAAGATGAATGGACTTAATTTTTCTTCAAACGTAATACTTGGATGATTTAAATAATACCAAATTATATCTTTGCTCTCCATACTTTAATTTATTAATATCTTTCTATTTGTGATATTTTTATTATTGTTTTTATATTACAATCAAGGTTAATTACAAGTTTAAGATTGGAATTTTCAAACTTGGATCTAAATCAAATATTCCAACAAAAAAATTTGACATTAATATAAAAATGTAATAAAAACTGAAGGTAGAACATAATGACTAAGTTATATTTTGATTTTTATATGGTGTCTCATATTTTGTAAGTAATAATTAAAAGACATCAACAATTTTACAACATATCATTAATTCAACCTTGTTTAAAGGTTCAGTATTCCTCAAGAATTTGATCCAAGGTTCAAGTAATCAAGAAAAATGAAAAAAATGTAAGATGTGTTCAAATAACAGTGACTGAGATTTATTTCTTCGGGAAAAAAAAATAGTAACTATGATTTAGAATGACAAATACTTTCGATGGCTTCAACATCAGTTTAAACAATGGATATAAGATCCTCTAATTTGATGGAAGGTTATTAATGTTTTAACCTAAATCACTTCAAAATTTAAAACAAGTCATTTATCTCATTACTGCAAACTTGCAACTTCAACCTAATTATCCCCAAGACACACAGTTTATGAAGTAGAATATTTGTCAATCAGACAATTTATTTTTACACTGAGCTTTTTAATTTAAAAAGTATGTGCTCGCCCCAAAGCCCAAACTCGAGAGAGTTGAGGAATTTTCCCATGACCTGTGACCTTCGAGTAGGTGTTACTCTGTGGGCGTGGACCTCAGCCAACAAAGCTTGCCTCTTAGGGGCATTATTTTTAAGAAGCGAAGTATAAGACCTGCTAGTAAAAGCTAGATTTCTAGACGTAGAATCATAATTTCAAATCATATTAAAAGCATGGAACCAACAAACATTGAATCGAAAGAATTTCAAAAATTATTATCAAATAAATTCTCACCATCTTACCCCAAGTTCTCCTTTCAAATTGTGAAGGTTCCAAGGATCCAAGCCAAGGCCGAAGGAAGCCAGAGACATTTTTACAAAGATGTGCAACCCCACAGCAAAACAAGAACCTAATAATGAAGTGGCAAGAATGTGGATGCAAAGCCATGGCCAGGGCCTTTATTTCTAGGAGGCAGGCATATTTGCATAGAGGAGAGTGAAGAAGATTTCCGCTTCTGGTATACCTCTTATCATTTGGATGAATCTACTTTTGATTGGATCTTCAAGGAGCAATGGCCCCATCTGGGCAACTCTTGGCACAAGTCTTGCCAGTGGTATCCCTGATGTCCTACTGCTGCCTCCTGCAAGCGAAGCCTCCATTTCTTCCATCAATCCATCAGCTCCTGCTTCTAACGATCTCTCCACTACGTTCCCAAATTCGGCACTGAACCCAGAAAAGGAGAGAGAATAAACTGATACATCTTTAGTAGAAAGAAACTTCCATTTACATTCGTCTGGGTGGATGCTTGAGCGATGATATTGCATCAACTTAAAGGATGTAGGATCGACGAAAAACTCGTATGAAGTATCAAGGAAGCATGATTACAGAAGAAATGCATTTTTAAGCAAGCATTTTACACTGCAAACAGTAATGGTTTTTAAGTAATTCTGACCCCTGCACAATTTTCATGTTCATTCAAACCGGTTAAATTGTAAGTTAGTTTTTGAACTTATAAGAGTGTGTCTAATAGATCCATTAATTTTAAATAGGTGTACAATTTTGTGTTTGATAAGTTACAGAACTTTAAAAGTGCCTAACAAGTCCATAACTTACCTTTTTTTTTCATTCTTGAACCTTTAGACTCAAAATTGAAAGTTTAGAGACTCATTAGACACTTTATTGTCTATAAAATAGAGACTAAATATCAGGGACGTAACTTGTAAATTAACCTTCACAACTCCATGCATGTTTCCTGGTAAAATTGATTATGAGCCTTTCATCTACATTCATTATGGTGACTGTTGGTTTATAATCATCATACCTTAGTAACACTGCTCTAGTCTCCATCATAAGTTGGTCAAACTTATTAAAATTTGGATCAGCTGCATCCTCATCGGTGGAGAGCACGGCTTTAATATTTGATTGATTGTCCTCAGGCATCAAGTAGTCCAACCAATGATGGGGACTTCCTGTGCTCATGAAGATTTTGATTATTTGCATTGTAGTTTCGCGAAGTATAGTTGTGTTAAAGACATCTCGCAACTGTTTTCTGCAACCAAGAACCAATAAAGAATACTAATGATGAGATATAAAAGACATAGTACAATCAGACATAATCTCCGTAAAACATTATCAAACAAAGCTTCAGGATAACTATGCTTCAGTTCATCAAGTTTCTTGATGGAAGAGCTTGGAATCAGTAACACAATTTGGTCTTGAACTTGAATAAAGTTTTATGAAGAAATAATCTCAGTTCCCAGATAATTAAAAAAAAAAAAAAAAAAAAAAAACTTCCACTTGTGTGATTCATATGCATGACAAAATGGTTTAACAGGAAAATAGTTAAGGAACATGATATTTTAGGTCACTATGGGGGGGCGTTTGGGATCTCTAGATACCATTTTACAAGAATATCTTTGATGTGATGTACATGTATACTTGTGAAAGTTTCAAGCATTTTTCTGAAACTATATTCAAACGAGCCTCTTACCTCTTGAGAACTTCTGCTACTGCTACCTGCATTTTAGGAATCAAGGCATTCAAACCATAATTGGAGAGGAAATCAGAGATGGCTAGAAATTTCTGCTGGTCGTCCCTATCGATGAGATCAGCCTCCTCCTGCAGAATCAGGAACCACAAGGACTAATATTTCAGAAAAGTAGACAATGAATCAAAGAATAACTAAAAAAGAACATAGACTGCACAACTTTCTAGTTATGATATCTAAGACATTTAACGTCTCACATCATTCTAAGAAGTTTACAACTGGCAAAAGCATTGACATCCATGTTAGCAAAATAAATGCAGGTGCAGCATACTGGATCAGGATTATACGAATTACTGGTTATTAGATTTTGTAGAATGATTACTTATTTATTGGTGAAACAAATAACACATCCACTCCACACTGTAGAACATTTGTTTTTCCTTTACAGAACAGAGATACCACTGGTCCGCTGGAACCACTTTGCATCCCACCTTTCCTAATAGTTCTTTCTTCATAGAACGTATTCAAAACCGCAGTCATGTAAAGCTCAGGTCATAAATAATGGCAAACACAATTAAGCAAATATACATATGTTCTGGCTACCAAAATAATAATAATAACAACAACAATAAATTATATGAAGATTAACATCTGGTACACTCTATGAAGTCTGAATATGGGAGTAAAGTTAGAACTTCCAGTAAGAAATCTAAAGCATTGAATATTTTTGAGTTATTAAATGATTATTAACTCATAAAAAATCTCAAAAACATTTGGATAAAATTGCATAAATCATAAATCCAAATTTCTAATGATACACGCAGAAAACATCATCAGCACTTATATATAAGAAATGATAAAAACAGCACCAAAATAACAACTAAAGGTAAAATGACTAATCCAGTAATTCCGAGAGGAACAATAATGAAAACAGTTCACAAAAATATGAAATGGCAAATACAGCAGGCCTTACAAGTAAATGGGAGCTACCAAAACCACGAGCAGTATCAATGTACATATGTCTTCCTAATATGTTGACTTGAACTCTAATGTATAAGCTTAACACGGTTATTGCCCAGAGTGATATAACCATCTTTGTGAAGCCTGGAAAAACACATTCCGATCAAAGTGATCTAAGTTTATAGTCTTCAGTTAAGGAGAAAAGTTATAAGTTAAAGACCAGAGAATAAACACCAAAGTGGGCCTGGGCCCTCTTCATACTTAGTATTTTGAGGTTTTCCCATAAATCAAGTTTCTCAGCCAATGTCAAAGTGTTTGGCTGACCCTTCCCCATCATTAACCTCTCTGTCAGGTGAGAAAGATCCAAATCTTCTTCTATCCGACTATGTAAATGTCGTATAGCATGAGGCAGTGTTGTCGTGTCAGCTATCCTTTGAATATTCTCAAAATGAGCTTGTATTCTACAAACATGAATCCAGAAAACACAAAAGTTAAATAACTCTGAGAACCGATACTGGTGAAAATAAGGGAAGAAAAGGTAGCATCTCTTAACTGAGCCTTAATGAGCTCATCTGCTTCACGTTCATTAGCCAACTCTCTCTGGATATCATGAAGCCTTCGACTATAAGCATCATATTGTCTGTAAAGAAAATACCCACTTCCCAAAACACCAGCTGTGATTAAAATCTTCCTCTTATGCCTTCTCCAAAAATCCCTGCTCGCACAGTGTTAGAGATAATAAGACATTATGAAATGTAAGAAACCAAAGTATTGTCGCAGTTCCCTATCAACTACTAACTCTCACAATCTGCCTTCAATATCGTTTTTATTCTGAAACCATGTTTTGAGATCAATAGAATGAAATTTATAGATATTTTAAGATATCAAATGATGTTAGGGGTGGCTCAATAATCAAAGGGATGAGGTGCAAAACAGATACTTGTGAGGTCATGTGTTCCAACCATGCCTACTAACGAAGATATCTAATGTTCTACAATTTCCTTTATGCAAAAAATTGTAGTGTTTAGTTGTCCCAAATAGTTAGTTGGAGCCCATCTAAATTTGCCCAAACATCTATGGTTTTGAACAAATATACATACACTCGTTTGATGACAATTTTGATTTTACTGCTTGCTTATTAACTATTTCCACTGTTTTGTAATCTACTTGTAAAAGCCATTTAATTTTAATGGTACACAGACAATTTTTTTCATTGTGGAGGCTTCGTATCAGGTAGACGTAGAGCCCAAGCCTTCCCCCTCTTGACGCTCTCTCTTTCATTTCTTTCAATTCACATACAAGACTGAAGACACAATTATTAATTATTATCCTTGATAAAAGTGTAAATTATAATGGTAGAGGTATTAGAAAGTTCCTATTGGGAATACATTCAAACAGGAAAATGGAAGTTGCATTCATTCAGAATCGATTTGTCATCAAATAATGTGAAACCATTTACTCTACATTGATCGATTAGAAATTAATCATCCCATCCAATTCGCAATTGTCTCGAATCAGAGAGTAGCACCATTTCTACCAAATAAACGAACAACGGAACCGAAAATTAGATCAGCTATCAAACATAGCCACTACTTTACAAATTCAGCTTCAAGATAATAGTTGCGATGAAATAAAAAAGATACCCAGATCAATAGCAACACAGATGAGAGCCATGCGAAATAATGAATGCAGGAGGAACATGAGAACTGACCTTAACGGAATCATTTTGGTGTCATAAATTAAACCGGATATCCATCACCATGCCTTAGCCAACTGCAAATCCATTCCAACAAAACAATGATTGAAATTAGAAGAAAAAGGACGTAAAGCGGAAATCAAATGAGCTGATAACCAATACAGTCACGGACCCAGATAGGAAAAAGAGATGGAGAAACGCCGCAACTCCTCGATAAGGCCCGCAAACTTGAAAACCCCACGGGAAGCAACTCAGCAGGAACAGAAGGAAGCAGGTCTTGCCCTCCTTAACGCGGATTCTAATGAAATTTCGAGGGTTTTGAGCTTGAAGAAGACAAGGAATCTGCAAGCCGAGAGAAAATGGGCACTTCGATTGATTGATTAATATAAGAATAATCTTCGTTTTTAATCTTTTACCTCTTGGAGTTCGGCCTTTGTCCACGCACAGAAGACGGTAACAGTCCTAGCACACTTTATCTTGAGTTTTATGAACTCTATCATTAAAATTTGGTTTGTAAGAAAAATTACATGTTTTTTTTCCTATGTAATAGCAAAGGGCTGGTTGGAAAAAATTCTACCAATTACCTTGGCAACCAATATATTAGACTTAGGTGGTTTTTGTGCAAGCTGGTTCGAACATTCACCAATATCAAAAAAAAATTATATGTCTAATTGGACGATAATGTATAATATGTATTTTTTTTAGTACAACACGTGGAATGAAGAGATTCGAACTCACGATCTTTGAATCGAAAATATAGTTTTGACCAGTTGACGTATAATAAGTATTTAAACTTTCAACTTTATATCTAATATGACTTTAGATTTATAATTTCGTATCAAGTTAATGATCTATCCGATACTTTCTTAAATTTATTGAACTGTTCAACAATATATATATACACTTAAATTTATTGAACCGTTCAATAATATATATATATATATATAAGGGCTTACTCTAATTTGTGAATTATTTAAAATTTTAATATGTTAGGACATGAGTTATTAAACACTGATCGAATTTAAGAGTTCTTTTTTTCTACGACAAAAGTTCAAAGGTTTATCGGTGGAGGAGCTATGTTGAAAAATTATGTTGTTAGCGGCACCATGATAAAAAGGAGAGTATATACTCGATAAAAGGTTGATACATCAAATACAGATGAGACTTATATGCTTAATATAAACTTTAGTATATATAATGAGTATTTCCTCAGTTGATTTAAAATTCACATACATCAATACATAAATCATAAAATGGAAAATGAATATCACAAGTCTAAAGTTATGTAATTTGTGGGATTAACCTATTCATAATTTGGGATGAACAAATCCATATGCTAAATATATGTCTAAATTTTTCCTTTTTTGTCATATAAACTTAACTAGATGATGCAAAAACTTCCTTTGCTTCTATTTCTATCATGATATTTATAATATCTTATTATTCTCTCTATATTTTGATTAAAGTGTGCACAATTGATTGTGGCGAGGGATTATAAAATCAAACTAGTTAAAAATAGTAACAAATATGTGAGGGTGGAGTTCGAACACGAAATTTTAATCGTAGATACATGCACTATCCAATTAATATAAACTAATATCGTCTTTCTATTTGTAACTAACAATACTTTAAACTAAATTCAAATTCTATATAAATCGATGCAAGTTGTTAGATCCTTGCTATTTAAAACAAAGTTCAATCATTACGTTATCTTGAAGTATTGAAGATTTAGACTTCATGAAAAAAAATGATGAATTTAGACAATTAAATTAAATGTGTACAAATATACATTATTGGCATAATTATACTTTCATGAAACAAACAAAATTAGAAACTTGTATAAGATAAAATATAAAAGCATGTAATTTTTAATAATGAATTTTTAAAATAATAAATTTATTAGTTTATTCACTCAAATAAGATTGTTTTGATGTTTATTTAGTCGAGGGCTGAAAATCTTGTGTGGTTGTTTCGATAGATTTATAAAATAATAATAACAATAATAATAAAAGTTGAATATTTTAGTAGGTTTGAATATTATTTGTATTTTTTCTACTAAAATCGGGCAAATATATTAATGTGAGTTTTTGTTTTTCCCTATTTGTTGGTTCGTGTGAGTTTATTATTTTTATTTACTTCGTTAACAAATGTGTTAATGCGAGGCAAATTTTGATTTATAAGATATCGATTGTTTTTATATTTGTATACTTCATTATGATATTGCATATTGTATTAATATGAATTTTTAAATGCCAACATATGAACATGACTAGAGATAATTAGGAAAGTGAAAATAAATAATAACATCTAAAATATTTAATAAGATAGATAATGTACGATTAATTTAAGAGAGAATGTAGGATCCTGATTGATAATTTTGTCCGTGGACCCTATATAAAAACTAAAAATATTTTTACTTAAAATAATAATAGAAATCCTTTACACATGGCATAATTTGAGTTGAAGTAGTATGAAAGTTCCCTCGCACTATGGGAGGAATGTAGCAGTAGAAATAGTAGAGCTGGTTCTCCCGAGGCTCATTACTTCAACTAGTCTCTGTGTTCCTCGAATGGATCTCTTAATTGTTGAGAGGGTTGCCCAAAAGCAGTATATAAGGCATACCCCGTAAAACTTACAAGTAAACCAGATATAGAGATGGCAACTAGGGTTGTTCTTTTTTTTTTATCTGAAAAAAGATCTCAACTAACCATGTATGGAAGCATTGTTTAAACATGATTCAATCAACATATTTACCTATCAAAGAAAAAGAGGTTAAGTTCCGTTATCTATCTTAGAAAAAAACATTATTTGGAAAAAAAATGAACTAATGACCTATTGGTTAAGAGATATACGTCAATTATCCTCTAAACTCATGTTGACAGTGAACATTAATAAGACCTTCAAAATACGTTTTTTTCCCTCATAAAAAGAGTAATGCTTGAGAAGTACAAATTCTAAAAAAACTCCTACTAATTGTAAATTTTGTTGTTTTGTTAGGTATATTTTATCTGTTCTTAGAAACAAAGACATAATATTTTTCTTCATTATATTATTTTTTGGCACAACAAATAATGAAAGGTTAATTCTAGATATTGTATATTTTAATTTTCATAATTTAGAAATATTTATTTTGGTTAATGTATATTTAAAAAAACAACTATTTTGATTGATTTATTATATATCTTTTTCATTTTTTAAAAAAATTATTTGAAAGGTTAATTAACTGAAAAAAGAAAAGCCGGGCTTTGGGCTTCTACAGGCCCAAAGGTGGTAGCTAGGGTTTTCTTTGCAAAACCCTAACTATTTACACTATATATACTATAATCTTTTCTCTCCCTTCACAAGTTCTCATCTTTTTCACAGCCGCGTAGAACGAAAGCTAAGCAGCGGAAGAAAAACAATGGCGGAAGGGCTTGTTCTTCGAGGAACAATGAGGGCTCACACCGACATGGTGACGGCCATAGCCACCCCAATCGACAATTCCGATATGATCGTGACGTCTTCCCGCGATAAATCCATCATCTTGTGGCGCCTCACCAAGGAGGAGAAGACCTATGGCGTTCCTCAACGCAGGCTCAATGGCCACTCTCACTTCGTCCAGGACGTTGTCCTCTCATCCGACGGCCAGTTCGCGCTCTCCGGCTCATGGGACGGCGAGCTCCGCCTCTGGGACCTCGCCACCGGAGTCACCTCCCGTCGATTCGTCGGACATTCGAAGGATGTTCTCTCCGTCGCCTTCTCGATCGACAATCGCCAGATCGTCTCGGCCTCTCGTGACCGGACGATCAAGCTGTGGAACACTCTCGGCGAGTGCAAGTACACCATTCAGGACGGCGACGCTCACACTGACTGGGTTAGCTGTGTTCGATTCAGCCCTAACACGCTGCAGCCGACGATTGTTTCCGCGTCTTGGGATAAAACCGTCAAGGTTTGGAACTTGACCAATTGCAAGTTGAGAGTCACTCTCGCTGGCCACGCCGGTTATGTGAACACGGTGGCGGTTTCGCCGGACGGCTCGCTGTGCGCCAGCGGAGGCAAAGACGGAGTTATTTTGCTGTGGGACTTGGCCGAGGGTAAGAGGCTCTATTCGTTGGATGCCGGATCGATTATTCATGCTCTTTGTTTCAGCCCCAACAGGTACTGGCTCTGTGCTGCCACTGAGAGCAGTATTAAGATCTGGGACTTGGAGAGCAAGAGCATTGTTGAGGACTTGAAAGTCGATTTGAAAACCGAGGCTGAGAAAACTGACGACACCCATGCTGCTACTGCCAACAAGATTAAGGTATATTCACTTTATTCTTTTCTCCATTGCTCATGCGTTTCGTTGAATGCTCTGCTTTACACTCGTGTGTCTATTTCCCAATTCGCTGCGATAATTTGAGGCGTTTCAATTGTTGTTCTTTGTTCGTTTATGGTTGATTGAATTAGTCTGGTTCTGCTTGCAATTACCAATTACACTGGTTATGCCTGGTGCATTTTGCTACTCCACTTTTTCCTGGAACTGTTTCAGCACTTATTCGTGACTCTGAAGATAGAGCGACTCAATTATCTTATTGATTTGTTATCCAATTCTATTATTCATTTTTGTTGGCCATTAGCAATGCATGTGTAGTTGATTACTGATTTAGCCTCTTTTCCATCTGTAATTGCCTCGCATGTTCCTTTCCACTTCATAATATTTCATTTTTACTTGGTTGATGAAATCAAGGTTTACACATTCCGGTCAATTTAATATGAACTGTGGAGATTGTTACCCATTCTACATGGGTTTTCCTTGTTTTTGTTGTTGGGTGTGAAAAAGATGTAAATTTATTTCGTTCTTTCCTTCCATGCACATCAAAGAATCAAATGGTACTCAGTACTCCAACATAAATCGATGTTGTTATCATGTTGGTCAATGGTGGCATAGAATAGAGTTCCCGTAATAAGGGTGATTTGTAGAGTGACCGTCTTGGGAGAAGTTCAACAAAATCTCTCATTGAATGACTTGTGTCTGATTGAAGTTTGTGTTTGATTTTCAGGTTATCTACTGCACAAGTTTGAGCTGGAGTGCAGATGGGAGCACATTGTTTAGTGGCTACACGGATGGAGTGATCAGAGTTTGGGGAATTGGTCGCTATTAGAAAGAAAATCCATGATGATTATTTCCAGATGCACTTTTTTGTTTCTATTTTGAGAAGAAACTTTTCAGACCTTACTACTCATTACAAGTATCAGTACTTAGAATTTTCTTTAGGGTTTTGCTGTGGGAGTGATGAATTATTTGGTTTTCTTAAGTTTATGTTGAAATGACTTCGAGGTCAACAATGTTTTGTCTTTGGAGTATGCCAAAATTCAGAGTTAAATTTGCTGCTGATATTTTCTTTAAGAAGCATCGTTACACCGTAAAATCTCGATGATGATGACGACATGTCCACTGTCTTGAAAGCATCTTCAAGTCTAAGAACTGGAACACTTGAAATTAGTCTTTGCTGGTGAATGCATGTGGTCTTTATGCGCGACAACATTTTGATTCTATAAATTCTTGATGATTGATGATGCCACGACAATATGCAACTGCGAAACAGAACTTTCTTCTGGCTGATGTTCCGTTTGAAACTGTTTTTAGATTTTTTTTCCCTGGTTTGAATTAAAACTTCTGTCTTGTAGTTATACGGCTTGTCTATTATAGATTTCAAAAACTGAAGTGTCAGACAACATTTTCAAGTTTATCAAGAAAGTAAAGCAATTTTTAAGAAAAATATTATCAAATAAATGATGAGGAATTAAACATAATTCTTAATAACAAAATATGATGGTTATGAATGGCATATTTTTTTTTTCAAAAAGAAATAAAGTTACTTTTTGCTGGGATAGTAATTTTCATGTGTAATTCAAAATAGAGGACAGAAAAACTTTTTAAAGGAATTTTCTAAACAGCATTAGAAATATAAGAAAAGTTAGAGCATGCGGTTTACAATTTTTGCTGTTGGTCAATTAAAGCAATAATAAGGTGAAACAGATTGGACCAATATTTTTACAAACCAGAGAAAGTATAAAGCCGTACATGGGAATCAGGATATAATCCAATCAGATCGTTCGTTGGCATTTGTACTTCTGAAGTACTTATATAACAAAAATAAAAAGCCATTGATATTAAGAACAGAAAAAAAATAGAACAATTTCCAACAATAGGGCGAACTAACCAAAAAGGTAAAAAGGCCTATACACATCCTCTGATTTCATTTAAGGCGAGAAATATACAAAGAGAAGATTATCACTACCGGGCAACTCATCAAAATTTGCTCGCTTGTGAAAATGTTGACAAAGGAAATTAGCGCAAAAAATGACTTTTGACACAGACAAAATCACTAAACCTCTCAGCTACATCACAAACCAAAAATTCGTCAACGTCAACCATAAAACTCAAATCCTTTAGCTGTGGAATTAACTATTCTGCGGCCTCTGAGCTTTATTTGGTACACTCGCTCTCACCATTGGCCTAATATTTGTACAGCTTTCCATCATCAATCTGCTTCTGCTTCCGAGCTCCGCCGAACAGGATGGCTAAATAACATCACCCACCACCATTAGGAGCTTTTATGCTTCTTTTTCTTCGATATATTCTTGAGAAACGAGGCGATAGTAGTATCATTACCATTGCTTTCAACTTCTAGTTTATCGCTAGAACCGCCATCAAATTTCCTTTTATGAGTGGTTGTCTTCTTCAATTTCTTTTGCAGAAAGCCTTGGAGAGTGCAGTCATCTGCTTCTTCGACTGGCTCCAATGTTCCCGACTCACTTGTATATGTGCTGTTATGCTTTCGCTTCTTTGGTTGGTTATGAGGATGAAGCTCCTTGTTCGCTGATCTCTCCAGCTCCTTCTTTGGTTGATTAGTTCTCCTCCTTCTACCTTGGTGCTTATAAACCATATCGCTTTTATCTGTAGTTTCACCGACAGAACAGCTATCGACGCCTTCACTGTCATTAGTCCTGAGTCCTAAGCAACCATGCGGTAACGAGAAACTGTTACTGTCAACCAGATCCGTGTCTGCAACCCTTGTGTCCTTCCTTTCCGTTATATCGTCATCCCCAGTAGTACAAGCCAACGGTGCTGTGTCTGGAAGGATAGAGGGATTATACTCGTCCATGTCGTTCATCATTTCTGACAATACTGACACTCCAGAAGACCCTGTCGAGTTCTGACATTCTTCCTGTTCTGAAAAGAATAAATCACTTTTAGAAAGCTTCTCTGCCACTTTGTTCTCACATTCCTCCATACCATTCTCATAAACAATCTCGGGGCACTCACTGTTGGTCCTCCCTGATACGCTACTATTCAGCTGCACCTCGAGGCTCTCAGTTTCCAAATTTTGTTCAGCACATTTCTCATTGTTAGGACGTGGCTCCAGAACCCCTTTCCTCTTAGCAGTATAAGCTCCATTTCTATTTTGTCTTCTTTGAGGTTTTTTAGATACCTGCTCAGTTGCTCCATTAGCTTGATTGCTATGGTTATTTGATTTCCTCCTCTTTGGAGCATCGCTGTAGAAAAATAAAATGAAGTTCAATAGACTTGAAAATTCTAACGTGGATGCTAATTCAGGAAACAAAAAACTGCAGAGTAACAAATATGAAGAAAAAATTAATAACAGCTTCAATGCCCCACTACAGATGTCTTTCAAAAATAAAAAGAAAAAAGAAAAAAGAAAAAGCCCGAGTTTAGATCAATAAAGGAAAAACATAACGTACCCAGTAGCATTCTTTTCCTTCCTTGGCACTCGTGTCCTGTAAACCATGATACCTCAAGTCAAAACTAGAGTACAACTTGCACGAAATGAAAAAAAAATAAAACGAAATTACAAGGGTGTCATACTAGAACCAACCTCGGCTTGACATTTCTTTTTGGGGCAGGATTTGGATCATCCGCATTACATAATAAATTTGTATTGGGTATAGGTCGAAAGTCAGTAGGACCTAAAGCAGGACGCTCTGATTCTCTATCAACAAAGTTGCTAATAAGAGCAGCCTTCTGAATCCTTCTAGCTTCCTGGAGCAAGGGAACTTCATTGGGGAATAACTTCTTCCATCTCCTAATACGAAGAAAAAATATAGAAATAAGAGAATGCAGAAAATTTTAAAGTAACATCCGACAAGTATAAATTTCTTTCAATCAAATAACAGGTTTGAAGCAGATGGAAACTTGCAGACTCAATCGACAAACCATTACCTCCGGCACTCATTATCTGTACGTGAAGGCACACATGCAGCTACCTTTGTCCAGCTATATCCATGCTCCTGAATTGCTATTTCGAGCCTTAAATCCTCCTCTTCTGTCCATTCACACTTTCTCAAGGAAGGATCTAAACAATTGAACCATCTGCCATCACAATTAGTGAAAAGTGAAATCAGAGCTAAGAAGTAATATTCTGTTTATCAAAGGCATTACGTTAATGAGAACAAGGTAGAAAAGAGGTCAACTTAACACACCTTTCTCTGCATTGAACTTGATTTCGACCAGGTACAAATTCTGCTTTCTTGTTCCAATTTTTAGGCCCAAAAAGCAGTACGGCAATTTTCAAGCGATTGTCTTCATCTGGAGTGAACGCGCCTCTTTTTGTCCTAGCTGGGTCAAGGGATTTTTTCCATCTGCATAATGCATAATAGAAGAAATTAATTATAGCAATTGAATGAATGCACAAAAAACCAATCGTCATTTTGGCACAGAACAGCACAAAGGAAACCGAGAATGAATAAGATATAATGGTGAACGGAACATAAAACTATTGACATGTTATATGTCCATAATTCCTAAGCTGCTGTCATAATCTTCAGTCAGCAGATGGTCTCTATCCATCAGCAAGGCAGGACATAGACAACTCAAATTGTGCAATTGCACACCTCGTAGGCTCTTTGAAGAACTTGGCAAACACTTTACAAGAACAAAGAAACTGTTCATCTACTATCATATGCACAAATAACCAGCCAGCACGAAATGTCTCAAACCCTCATTAGAGGTCAATAGGATATAATGGGGATTTTGATATGTTGAACTTTACAATTGAAATTTAAACGTAAGACCTTGGAGAAAATCTCCTGAAACATCTCAAGCCCTTGCTAGGGACACTTTATTTCACTTTGAAGAATGATTCACGCATGACATGCTGCAAAGATGAAATCGGAGCAAAAACTGAAATGGTCACATATGGTAACCAAGACCAACCTATTAGAGCACTGTGTACCAGCTCGTCCTTCCAAAGTAGAAGCTATTGCCTGCCAATCTCCTACACCAAGAACGGCAACAGCAGATCGGAGTTTATCATCCTCATCTTTGGTCCACTCCCTCTTTAATATGGAAGCATTTAAACTCCTTTGATACCGAGACAAGCACTGAAAAGGAGTTCTGTTCGTACCCAATGAAACTGCTATGTTAATCCAGTTATTCAGCCCTTTCTGTTGGATAGTAAGCAAAAGATTCTTATCCTCACTTGTAGACCATGGATTCCGATTAATTAGAGGATCTTCAAAATTCAACCACCTACAAGGATTATCAACGACAATCATCAAGTCAGATAATATACATACAAACGTGTAATTCAAGGACAGATAAGACATCACAGATGTCTGTGATGATTGTCATCACAGACATATTCAAGACCACTGTTTGAATAAGGCACTTGTTACAAGTTGGTCCCACCTGTACTATAATACGAAGACCTCGCACTATTATTCAAAACCAATTATGGTCAATATATCTGTGATGATGATCGTCATAGACTTCTGCGATGCTGATTGAAGTTGACATGCTACACAGAAAATATCAATATGTACTCAGCAAGAACTGCACTATACCAATAACAAAAGCCCCTGTATTATTTAAAGAAAAAAAAAGATAACTACCAAATCGAAGAAGGGCACATAATTCCATCGTTAAAAATTGGTTCAAGTCAGGTTGATGAAAGCACTGGCATACGCTGTAGCCTCAAATTCCTAGGGATAACAACTTGAGAATTATTCAAGCGTCAAAGTGCTTGAACTTGAAAGATACAGGCTCATCTTTAAATATTTCTCGGAAGGATCCTCTATGGTCAACATTTTCACTCCAAGATAAATTGACAGCCATTAAAAAATTAGGCTAATAATTTTCAATTTGGTCCCTTTCAATTGATCCCAATGTTATATAAGTTTCAACTTCATCCTCCTTTATTTATTAGATTTATTCGTTTATGTTAGATTTAGTCCTTACCACCCATAAATGTTAAGAATAATGATGAAATTCAAAATTGGTGTTTTTGTGTGTTTGATTTTATGGACAGTCATGTCTTACTCATTAAATTAAAACATTCAGTGGTTCCTACACAGTTAATCATATTTAATACAATGTCAAATCAATCACAAGGTTGATTTGATGTACTCAATTTAAAGACGAAATTATATATTTAGCCAGAAAAAATATCTATGTGATAATGTAAAGATAGTTCACAAAATAGAGATTTAAAGAAAACATTGCTGCCCAGGAAAAATAAGTCTTGAATTACATACCTGGCTTCACATTCTGCACCTGAGCGACCCCCAAGATAAAAGGAAGCCAATTTGTCCCAATTTACTTTTGGCAGAAATTCCCTAATCCTCTCAGGAGTAATGTCAAGGTCTTTTATTGATGCAAAAATGTTATCCAGATCATCTGAATCTGCTGAAAATCCTTGTAGCCCACTGCTAAAAACCATAAATTTCAATAAGCCTTCTGGAGAAAAGGGGCATCATCAGACCTAGAGATAGGTTTGAGTAAAGGGACATTAACATTTAACAACCTTTTCTCTTTCTTCCATTCTTATAAACACAGATACTTCATCTGACAGATGAAATAAAAAAGGAGAGAAACCTCCCCCTCAAAGAAGCAAAGGAGTCACAAAAAGACTACAATCGAGTAGGAAAAAGGATAAGTAGTTACAAAAATTATTGGATACAACGCTCCAAAAAGGAGGCCAGAAGACCAACTAGAACTACATCCAACATATCCTGACATAACATTTCACTGCTGGAAAATTTTTCCTATTTCTCTCCCACCACACTTCCCAGGAATGGCCCCAATAGCATTAAGCAAAAGCACAGTTTCCTCGCAACCCATTTCCTATAACTTGAAAATTTATCTCTCCTATGCAATTTAGAGAAAACGGGGAAATAAAGGAACTCTGAACAAATAAAATCTTTAGAGCGATGTGAGATTTAAGTAATTATTTTAATAGTTAAAAGAGTGAACATATTTTAATTTTAATAATAATAAGAATGAAAGACTCTCATGGCATCATTATAATACCATTGCAAAATGGAAACAGGGTTCGAAGAAAGTTCTAGAACTGCTTAAAATTATAGCATGAGGTTAATGTAGTAGACAAAAACTTACCTGATTTGATCCATTGAAATTTGAAGAACCATTTCTTGAAATTGCTGTCTTATTCCCTTCCCAAGATTCTCCCTTTCTACATTGGACCATTTTTTTCGATTTACTGAAAGTGGAAACTTTGTCAATGCCATTCTGTAGCATGCAACATGAGAATTCTCAGCTGGGCCATAATACATTGCAGATAACTGTTTGTCCTTCTGTAGCAACAAAGTAAGAACTCCACATAAGAATTAAAGGGATAAATCACGAGCAGAAGCTTAAGGCAAAAGAATAAAGAAAGAAAAACAGAGGAAGAAGATTTTCAGATCAAGAACCGAGAATCAAACGTCAGAAATCACAGAACAGAAATGTTAGGAATGGTGCATGAAACTTAAACAAAGCCGACATCACTGGCCAACGTGCATGGAATATGATCTTTTAAAAACTTCTTGGTATAATTGACATAAAAGCATAGAACTCTCGGGTAGATCAGCATTACTGTAAAACATAGAGCCCCAGGTTCATTGGCATTACTTACTGTTAGTCAGTTAATGGTAACAAAATATACAATAACCTCCAAACAAAAGGATCTAATAGGTTGGAACAGTAGATGAGCTAAGCGAGAAAGGTTGACGTGGTCTAGTGCAGTGCTATCTAGCTTAACAACTTACTGCATGTAAGTTTCAAATCCCAAAAACTGTTGCTCTTAACTTGGGACAAAAAGGAAAAGAGAGGGCAGAATCTTCATGAAAGTGCATAATTTTTGAAAGTGAAGATATAAGAGGGTGGAATTTCAGTTCAACACAACGTTTCATTGCAAAGACCTTCGTTTCAACCTTGTACAAAGTCAAAGGTCTTTAAAAAGTTAATATTATGTTCTGGCTAGCTTTAATGAAAGGATTAAATTTGGCTTAAAGGATTAAAATAATACATCTAATCTCAACTAATCTCACAGGAGGTCGCTTGATCCTACAACATTTGGTGCGGGAAACACATAGGAATTAATTTCTAAGGTAGGTCGCCATCATGAGATTTGAACTCATTCCCTCTCGATTTACCCGAGCTCCTTTGGACCAATGAGATGATAGAATTGGTAATATCAAATTTCACCAAATTAATGAAAAGTTTGTTTATTGTTCAAAAATTGTTCAAAATAAATAGACAAACTGTTGATATTGTATATATACTTCAAAACTTTAAACAGTCAGTAGTATGAGACAGACAAGCATAAATTATCATCTAACCTTTGATGAATCCTTAGTCTGTGGTTTTTGTGCTGAAATTAACTGGACTCGAGGATCAATCATCTGAGACAGTTGATAACCTGTTCTCCTTCTACATGAACTCTGGAAATCTTTGAGAATTTTGAAACGTTGTCTAAGCTTTTTGTTCTCCTCAATTCTAGCTTCAAGGTGAATCATCTTACTTCGAATAAACTTCTGCTGAGACCTATTCTTCTTGATTGCATCAATAAATGCCAATGCAGCCTTAGGCAAATTTCCCTTTTCAAGGGCTAGCATAGACGACCTACAACATTGGGTAATCACCACCCAATAAAGGCTCAGTAATATACAGCACAAAAAATATAAGGAAGAAGCAGTTTAGAACCAAAATATTACTAAAAAGCATTAGTATTGCAAATTCTACAACATGTTGGTACCTTCCTGAGGAAGTCTGTCTCCCAACATCTGTTTCGTTGGAATCCATCTCTAGAGGCCCACCAAAGTCACAAGACTGATCGAGATTATTGCTCAAAGCATCTGCATAATACAAGTCGTCACGTCTTTATGGTAAGAGGAACAAAAACCTTAAAAGAAAACTTCCAATACATACTCAGTTTAGAGCTTAAGTGAACCAAGTTGCAGAATGTAAAAACTGCAAATGATATACAAGAAAATAGCTGTAGAAGCACGAAAAATCACACCATTTGATATGAAATTTCTAACAGATTAAAAATATTAATATATCGTTCACAGGCCAACTACAAATTGGTAGCATTTAAAACCTTTCACAAATATGCTTACTCGAGAAGACATGCCTAAGCAGGCCCATGAAAAGCACACTTAGTGCGGATACTTCTAAACATACTAGCAAAGCATTACGGACGTCCTTATCTCCACTTCCCCAAAATTAATTATCTAAGTAATAGTGAATTGGCGGAAGATATTTACCCGGTCACAAAACAGTGTTGACCATGATTCGACAACCAAATATGCACTCAAAATCAATCTTACAACTCTGGTTAGATGCACTTAAGGAATTAATTTGCAAGTTAGAGACGTCACCCAACAGCAGCCACAGAATCGTAGTGCAGTATCATAAACTTAAACCCAGATTGAGGGAGGAATGTACAATTCTTCCCAAGTTATAAAAAGCCATTGGAAAATACTACATACTGCGTGGGTGCAGCTCAGAATGTGTAATCGTTATCACCACCAAATGACTTAGGACTAACAGCGTCTTGAACAGCCAAGACAGTGATGACATTCAAAAAAACAAGCTTTTTTTGTTTTTGTTTTTTTTTATTTTTTATTTTCTTGATGGGAATAAAAGCAAAATTAGTGATCATGAGAGACCTACCACTTTCATACGCCGAAAACCGCCGCTGAATCGCGCGAAGCGTCTCGAAATCGTCCTCCTCCTCGTCCGGCGACACCGGTGGGAGAGTACTCAACGGATGCAGAGACAAAGCCTGGTCCTCATCATCGGCCGCAATCGAGAACCGGTTCCGTATATTCCGAACAAGTTCGAGATCATCAACATCATCAGAATCAGAGCCAGGTTTGCTACCGCCGAACGAGCCAGCTCCGGCGGTAGGAGACAAGGGAGGATTATTATACTCTTCGGGATTAGCTCCAACAAGCCTACAGGCTCGCCGGAGGGCTTCCATGTCCTCATCAAACACATCATCTTCATCGTCTTCCTCGCCGGTGGAGAGCTCCTGGTCACCGCCTTCGTTATGGCTGCGGCGAGACATTGATGAATGAGCGGGACGTACGAATCACTGACTCAAGGTTGCAGTCGGAACTCCGAAGGGGACTTCCCGGAATTGTGGCGGTCTTAAATAAATAAGCCTTTCTTTTCAATTTGTCGAAACTCCAAGCGGCGATATTTTGGGCTTATTAATTGGGCTTGATCCTAATTTGGGCTTTCCTTGGGAAATTCGAGCTTTCGGCCCATTACGTAAGAAAAACAAAATGAGAAAATAATAAATAAGTAAAAGGCAATTAACATAAATAGCCATTTTAGTCATTGAATTTTTAAGAATTTTATTTATTATTTTTTAGTACAACTATTATTTTTATTTACTGTTCATGAATATTACACACAAATAATAAATTTAGTTGAAATTTTCGAATTATATATAAGGCCCTAAATGGATTAAATTTGAAGAAGGTGCTAAGCCCATTACAAGAGCTTATATGTGTCTTATTGGGTTTTAACCAAAACTTGGGCCTTATGAAGATTTAAGATAGAAGCCCAAACTTGGGTCTAATTCGGCTTAGATTCAAAAATGGGATTAGTACATACATGTCTATTTAGGAGACCTAATTAGTTAAAGAATTTACATTTTTGTCTAACATAATTACCAAAATTGATGGTACCCATAATAGAAATTACTAATATATCCATCTCAATATTAAATGATTAATAATATATGAAATTGGTAAATACTTGTTAAAATATACCAAATCCCTGAAATTAAGCTAATTCAGATTTTTAGAATCCACAATTTCGTAACCCACTATTTTTAGAAAACAAATTTTCATAACCTCTTCATCTCCATCTTCACCGCTTCGACTGAAACCCAACCATCAGAAGACTTGCCCGTCATCTCCGCCGGTTGCTTCAGAAGACTTCTCATCTTCAAGGTTCTCATCAACGTTATCTTCGACGGCTTACGTCGCATTTATAGGGCAACTCGACACCGGCTACATCTCCGTCGCATTTATAGGGCAACATCTTCCTTTTTTTTTTGTCACCGGCTACGTACCCAAGCTTCTCATCTCCGGCCGCCTCTGTCGCATTTATAGGTCAACATTGTTTCAATTTTGCACAGAATCGATGTATATATTTCTTATTGTATATGCTCAATTTAGGTTTCTTTTTTTGACAGAATATGTTGCTCTCTGTTTCCATTATCTATTCCTATCTGCTATTATCCTTTATAACAGTGTATATTTGAGTATATATAATATAGTGATACTGATTAGGATATATAATATATATCTAGGAACAATTTCCATGGAAAATGTATTAGGATATATAATATATCTGAATTTTACATAGGAACTTCGGTATTACATTGGTATATACGAATATATTTTTCTTTATTCGTTTGTTCTGAGTAACGTATGTGTGGGGATATATAGTGTTTAGATAAGGATATATATTATATATCAAGATTTATGTATCTCGATATATACGGATGGTGATTTAAAGTTAAAAATCTATTGGATATATACCGTTAAGGATTTACATCAATACAAATGGATAAATTTTATATCTCATGATGTGTAGTCTATGTTATATCGGATATATTATATATTCAATATGTTATACTTTATACCATGTCTATAGAACTTTTTTGGCCTTGAACTAGGATTGTTTCTCTTGGCAGTGGCGTGCAAACAGCATATTGATTTTTTTTTGAACAAGTTCGAATGTGAGAGTAGTGCAGAAAATTTAGATTACCATTTTGAAACATTGTAGCACCGTGGACCATAGTAGAAATCGAAGGGAAACTGCTCATAGCACCGTAGCGAAGAAGAAAAAATGGAAGAAAAAAAATGAACGAAGAAGAAAATCCGTGGGCGGTGAACGAAGAAGAAAAAATGGAAGAAAAAACGAGAAACAAGGGGAGTAATATCAATTTATCGGCCTCGTCATCGAAAGCGGCTTCCAAGGGGAGTGAACGAATTTTTAAAAAATTGAATAAATTTTATTTGAGGGATTTGGAGGAGAGAATTAAGGAATTTGAATTGAGATAATATCTCCGGGGCCCACATTTATTAAATGATTGTGATTTTAATTTATGGAAATAACAATTTAATATTTAAAAAAATTCAAATTCATTAATAAATGAAAATGCAATAAATAGGGGTAAATACGGAATTAAATTAAAATCTTACCAGTGTAAATTTATAGAGATTTAGATATTTATGTAAATAAGTTTCTAAAACAGGCCTACCAAGATAGTATCTCTTCAAAAATTATATATAGTGGGAATATAAAATTATCCCTCAAAATCAATAGCTTTGAATAAGTTATATTAAAAGTCAACTCGAGTATAGTTCAATATACTTCTTACCATGTTTGCAATTATTGAATTAAAAAAAATGTTGGAGGCTCAAATCTCTCTTTTAGAATATTATATTATAAATGAAGGAAGTTATGTGAATTTACGACCTCCTAAAAGGGAATAGAGATACCTTAATTATTTAATTGTGCTTACGTTGACATGTTTTTTTAGTTTAAAATAACCCTTTTAAGCAGTAAAAAAAATATTTTCTCTAATAATTCAAACCAATTTTTTTATTGTCCTATAACTTTTAATATAACCAAAATATATTTGAACGACTTCATTGGATTCTACAAGTTCCAATGCATGAAAGGATAAAAAGATATAACATGCTATATTTCATAATAAACTTAATTATTTTTTGTTTTTCAATGTACACAAATATTCATTTCTTGATATCATAAAATTGAATATTGACCTCAAAAAAAAAAAAATTGTTACATCATTTTGTGGTTTTAGATATTAATGCAAATCAACTAGGTGGTTCCAAGCATTAACTTTAAGATGAAGAAGTTCTTTCTAAAGGGCAAAGTTGACATCAATTTTGAAAATGAATAATCAATGAATGGCCATGTGGTCTCCAAAAAAATGAGAGCACTCTTGCATTTATTCCAATCAACATCACCCCTCATCATCCTTTGTTGTCAATGCCCTATCATTCAATATCAAAAGTTTTTATTTTTCTAAAAAAAAAATCAAATAATAAACTGTTTATGGTCCAATAAATATGTTCGAACACTAACCATGCCATGTACTGTTCTTTAGGAAGATTATTTACATCCTTATTTAAAGTACGGGAGACGAGACGTGCTCTGTTTTATCGAGAAGAATACTTGAACTCAAATATATTAATTCTACATTAAAGTATTGTTGGTCTTGTAGATTTTGATACATAGTCTTGTTAATTAGTATGACATGATAAGATAGTTATCTACAAATTTATATGTAACAATGTTATATAGAGTAACTGCAGTGCCTAGGCTTGCTATTGCTTTTGACATTTCTAATTTGCCTGTTGAATAAGAGCACTTTGAGTTGTCGAATGATATGAGCTACCGGGTGTGGCTAGCTTATTTTGATGTTGTTGGGAGGAATGAGATCGATTTTTTTTGTCTGAGCAACATACTGAGATCATCTCGAGTTATTATATCCCCGGAGCTGACCATTTGAACAAGACTTTGTGTTACGTATGACCAGATGTATCACTCACGAGTAAGAGAATCCAAATACAACTCTAGAATGATAGAAGTCTCGCATAAGTAAGAAGAGAGATAAAGATTGTTAGGGGACAACCTACCTAGTGGATGCTGGTGGATCAGAGTCAAATCTCTCTTTTCGAAAGCGAAGTCGTAACTTATACGTTCGAAAGGCACTTCAACCCTTATGGTTATGGATAAGGATAAATAAATACAACCGTTATTTCTTTCTTTGCGGTTACGGTAAGCAAGTCTATTAGTACAACTCGCTTATAAAAGGCGAATAATTCACTTTACTGACGAGCGTGAGAGCGATACACTTTGTCTTTTGGTTTTGAACTTCTAAGAGCTTTTAAGTTGTCCTGATAGGAACGAAGCACAATAATTTTACTGTAAGCTAGGGACAGATAGAGAATATTCGAGATATTTCAATCCAACAATTTTTTTCTTATCTACTTCAGTTATGTTCGGGTCGAAGAGAGATGCGATATTAGATATATATTATTTCAAATATTTGTATTGTGAGAAGATAAAGTTGAGATTTGATGGAGAAATCTCAATAATGGCGTTTGGGGAAGAAAAGTAAATGTTGGATTTGTGAGGCCAAAGAGGTCTTTTGGGTGGTTTTGACTTTGTATGCTAATAATTAGGGTGGGCCACGGTGTTTCAATGGTACACCTAATCACGACCCCAACTTTGGAAACGACGAACTTGTGAGTTTTCATTAATATATATATTTGTAGAAAAGGACAATATATTTTAATGTTATATTTTAATTGACATATATATACACATTCTCCTATAATTCTCTTTTGAATATAAATAATTATATTTTCTCACAAACAAAACGTACATGTGTTCAATGCTAAGTGTATAGTTTCTCTCTAATAATTAACTTTTTAAAAGTTTATCTCTAATTTTTTACAAATTTAGGCATAAAATCATTTGAATTCGTAGTCGATTTAAAAAACAAAAACAAGTTCTCAAAACTTGGTTTATATTTTGAGAACGGTTTCTAAAAGGAGGTAACAAAAGGGGAAAAAAAAACATAATGTCTCCACATTATTCAACACAAAATAATTTATACAAATTTAAAATGAATTTTCCCATTAACAATTATTTTAGTATTCATAATTTAAACATGCAAATTAACTCGACGTTAACAAATTGAGGTTTGTTCCCTTTAAAGAAAAACCTCTGCTTATGATTATCAAAAACAACTCTGATACATAAAAAAACATCGAATCGAATTTTTAAAGAATTGGAGACAAATTTAAAAATCAACACATAAGACAAAATTATATACTTAATGTTTGTTTAATAGATTGACAAGATCTAATACATTATTATGTGCTGTATAACGTTTGACTTTATTAATTATTACAAGACAGATTTTTATTATTACTACTATTATTATTATTTTAAAGTCATAATCATTCGTTCCCATGCATAAAAAAATTGACATGCTCACCTACATAAATAAGAAAAAAAATAAAAAGACTGCATAAATAGCATATATATACATACATACATATGTATATTTTAAATGTAACAGAATGTTTAAAATTTTATAAAAATAACACGATCAAAATCCAATTCAAACTCAAAAAAGTTACACTTATCCTACATTTAAGAGAAAAAAGTTACGACTTAAATAACATAACACTAAATGAAACTTTTTAAAAGTTAGACTCTTTGAAACAAGGTGACTATGAAAATCGTTTTTTAAATACAATATGTGGGAATGTGATTCGAACACACGATCTTTTGATCGACGATACATACCTTAACCTATTGATCTAGATTCAAGTTGGCGTTACAATGAAACTCGTTATTTTAAAGCTTGTTGTCACCTACTTATTAATTTGTTAAAAGGAAAAACTAGTTAAGACTCCCAAAGAAAGGAGTACTTGTTTGGCCAATAATGCCATTATTTTCTTGTCCATGAAAGATGTAATCATTTGGGCTTTGTGTATGAAAGAAAAGATAGCGAAAATAATGACAAATGTAGATAGAACATGTTAGATATTTTATATTTTTGCCCAAACCATATCATGAAATATTGAAATTCCAATTTCCAACCACAAAAAAGTAAAAATAAAAGTGAATTAATTAAATTAATATTGAAAAAAGAAAAGTAGAAGAGGGAGAGTTGAGAGTATCCAAACCAGAGTAGTCTATTGAGAGGGCGGGCTCGGGCGAGGGATTGAAGAAATAAATGCAATTTGAAGAAAGAAAGCGTAAACCATTCCCTTTCTCTTCAGCATAAACGTCTGATTCTGATTGTTTCCATTTCCAATTCCAGAGACGGAAGAAGCTGTGATAAATTCAAGTACCTGAAATGGAAATGGAGCCGTGTGAGAAGAGAACCAATCGGAGCAGTTACCAATAAGCAATTAATGAGTGTAAAGTAGGTGGGCAGGTTTGCATGATCTCTCTATTTCCTTTTTCAGTTCATAGTTTAATTTTGCATTCCGCCACCACTCCCTCTGTTTTATATATACATGCAAACTTCACACACCATTGCTTCTCAAATCGAACAGGATTCTCTAACATTTCCACTCATTCAGTTGATTTCGAGGGGGAAAATGGGTTCCTCTCTGTTTTCTTCCCCTTTTGTTCATCCCCAGCTTCAGCAGATTGTGGCCAAGATGACCCTTCTGGATACTCTCTTGTTTTATGTCAGTTTCTCTCTCTCTTTCTTCCCCTCTCTCTCTGTGTTATGGCAACTCTGGAACTGAAATACATGTGGGTTTGTGGTTGATTTTGGTAGGTGATACATTTTGTGGACAAGCTTGGGTTATGGCATAGGTTTCCAGTGTTCTTGGGGCTGGCTTATATGGGGATTAGAAGGCACTTACACCAGCGGTATAATCTGCTGCATGTTGGGGCGATGTATGGGCAGAAGTATGACCATCAACAGTTCTGCTACAGGACCGCTGATGGGAGTTGTAATCACCCTTTTGACAGTTTGGTGGGTAGCCAGGGCTCTTTCTTTGGCCGGAACATGCCTCCATCAACTTCTCCTTATGGGGTAATCTCTTCTAGTTCTAGTTTTTGTGTGTGCTTTTCATGTACCATTAAGTTTTAGCCAAACAAGCTCGAGTTTCGTCGATGGTGATTTGAACGGTCTGTGGACCGATGTCTTGATTAGCATTGAATGGTACATTTATGTGAAGCTCTCTAATAGATGTTTGGTTGTTATATGTGAAGTTCAGGTACTTGATCCTCACCCAACAGTGGTGGCCACAAAGCTACTGGAGAGGAAGGACTTCATCGACAATGGCAAGCAATTCAACATGATCGCTTGCTCGTGGATACAGTTCATGATTCATGACTGGATTGATCATTTGGAGGACACCAAACAGGTAAAACATGTATCCATATCTAGATAGATAGGTAAAGATACCCAACTTGTTCGATTTCAGTAATGATCAAATGAACAAGTTATGAGTTTGTAGAAAAGGGTCAGTGACACTGATGCCTTGGAGTTCGTTGTGCAGGTGGAACTTAGAGCTCCGGATGAAGTTGCAAATGGTTGTCCTTTGAAGTCATTCAAGTTCTTTAGGACCAAGGCGGTTTCTACAGATTCACCTTACCTCAAGACTGGGACTCTAAACACAAGAACTCCTTGGTGGTGAGTAGTCTCGATCTCTTCATGCTTCATATATGCCATATGACTTGACTCGACTACTTCGAAATTTCGTGGTTTGGGGTTTGAAAAGGATTGTAAAAGATATGGAAAGTAAGTTCTATACCTATAAAGAGTGATACCAATTTATAAAAAGAAATATGTGACTTCTGCTGGCGTTTGAGTAGGGATGGAAGTGTAATATATGGCAATAATGATGAGGGGATGAGGAGAGTAAGGGCATTCCAAGATGGAAAACTGAAGATCACAGGAGATGGGCTTCTTGAGCATGACGAAAAAGGCATTCCTATCTCTGGAGATGTTCGGAATTCCTGGGCTGGCTTTTCTCTCTTACAGGCCCTGTTCGTCAAGGAGCATAATGCTGTATGTGACATGCTAAAAGTAAGTTTAACTTCTCTGTCTATTATCTGTGACAGAATTTTGATTCTTATGCACTTCAAAGAAACTCAGTTTTTTTTTCCGACTCGGCATCCAATACTGTTATTTTGTGGAAACTCCTGCTTATGAAATCCCATTCACTGTTTCATGGATCTATTTTGATTAATAGAAACAATACAATAGATTTAAGTTAATAGGCTAGAGATTTTTCTCTTGCTTTTCAGGAACGTTACCCGGATTTCGACGATGAGCAGCTCTATAGGCATGCCAGATTGGTGACTTCAGCTGTAATTGCTAAAATCCACACCATTGATTGGACTGTGGAGCTTTTAAAGACTGAAACTCTTCTAGCAGGAATGAGAATTAACTGGTAAGACAAGTGAGGAGACTTAAACAAGTCAATCTAGCTAGAAAATTTCTCCAATTGTCTCTGAAAATCAGAGGTAAACTTTGTTGAGGAATGTCCTTTTACAAAAATTTTTCTCAATCTTAAATATGACGGAAGAACTATTCATGTTCTATACAGGTACGGATTTTTGGGAAAGAAGTTTAAGGACTCGTTTGGCCACATTTGTGGACCGGTACTCAGTGGATTGGTTGGTCTAAAGAAGCCAATAGATCATGGAATTCCATATTCACTAACAGAAGAGTTCGTAAGCGTCTACCGAATGCATTGTCTTCTGCCTGATAAATTGGTTATCAGGGACCTGAATTCCACCAACCCAGATCATAATGGCCCTCCTGTCATTGAAGAGTACCCCTTCTTTTCCCTACTCTCGCGTATGCCTCTAGAAATGTAGTTACAAGAGTTCATGAAAGCAAACTTAGAAGGTGACATATTGTCAATCATGGAAACCATTGGTAAAGAAAAGATTACTTTCAAATTATTGGCAAAATTAATAGACTGTCATTCTACAAATAATCCAAAATTTTATGATTGAAAATTATATCAATAAGAGCCTACATCATGGCATAAATATCTTGAAATCCAGTTTCAGCTTGATTTGTCTGAACTGTACCGACTATACCAAAATTTTCACAAATTTTGAATCTTCAGAACATTCTACCTTTCCATGATTGGATAAGATATTGATTTTTCAGGGTGCCTATGGAGGAAATGGTGGGAAAAAAAGGTGGGAAAAGGCTAGCAAAACTAGGAATGGAGCAAATGTTGGTGTCGATGGGTCATCAGGCATGTGGAGCTCTATCTCTCTGGAACTATCCATCGTGGATGAGAAACCTTATTGCCCATGATGTCGATGGAGACGATAGACCAGATCCAGTCGACATGGCTGCCATGGAAAGTAAGACCCTTAGGCTCAAGTAGGAAGAACACACTTATTTGCAAAACAGCTAGGATAAGAAGAGTACAAGATTTTCTCTGAAAGTTTTGTCAAAATGAGAACTTTCAAGAAAGATCGTTGAAACTACCTTTCCAAACATGATTGTAAAAAAGAAAATTTTCCTTTTGTTTGTTTCGCTAGTTTTTCACTACCTATTGCCAAGCCTTTCAATGCTAAACTCTAGATTATAAATGATGATCAGTCTTCAGGGATAGAGAGAGGGGCGTTGCGAGATACAACGAGTTTCGTAGGAATTTATTGATGATTCCCATAAGCAAATGGGAAGACTTGACTGATGATAAAGAAGTTGTGATTGCTCTTAAAGAGGTGTATGGAGATGATGTTGAGAAGCTGGATTTGCTTGTTGGATTACATGCTGAGAAGAAGATTAAGGGGTTTGCAATCAGTGAGACTGCCTTCTTCATTTTTCTCCTCGTTGCTTCAAGGTATGCACTATGCTATTCACAATGATAAGATGCTTAGTAGAGTAATGAAAAACCAAAAGAAGAGAGAGAGAGAGAGGTAATTGATACTCGCACTTTCAAGATGGAATATGTAAAAAGGAGAGAGAGAGAGAGAGAGAGAGAGAGAGAGAGAGAGAGAGAGAGAGAAGTGAGACAGCTATAGTTGTTCATCGGTATCATCCTACCGTGTAACCGATGCTGATGTGCAGGAGGCTGGAGGCAGATCGTTTCTTTACGACGAATTTCAACTCGAAAACATACACAGAGGAAGGCCTGGAATGGGTAAACAAGACAGAGACATTGAAGGATGTAATTGATAGGCATTTCCCTGATATGACAAAGAGATGGATGAGGTGTTCAAGTGCATTCTCTGTCTGGGATTCCTTGCCAGACCCAACAAACTACATTCCCCTTTACCTCAGACCAGCCACTTGAAAGTTTCCATCTTTCTCCAAACTCTTTCAAAATGGACATGCATAAAATGTACCTATTTCTCACAATACCCAGGAATTGGCTCACAGAAGAGATAAGCAAATATAGTTGGAGGCAATTGTATGTATATACATGCATATTGGGGCTGCATTTCAATACTTTTAGCTGTTGAAGTATAAAACTGAATGTTGTAGTTGTTTTTGATCTGTTTAATGCAAAGTTTGGAACAATAGGAATGCCCAAATGAAAAGCACCAGTATTTGATATCATTACCCTGTTATGTTGTATCTAAATTTTGATAATCAATACCTTTATGCAAAGCCACAAGGAAATGTTAGAACAATAGTCAAACTCTCACTAACAAACATTTCTAATTGACTCAACCAGTCATCCAGAGTTTATTTGACAATAATTTTAATTTAAAAATAAATTACAGAACAAATAAAGTGTGTTAGGAAATCTTGTCCAACACGAAATCATTCTGAAATTCAGAATAGTGTTACATTGTATCTGGCAGTTGAATGTTTAGTAAAGAACAACAAATACAAGAATGTTCGTTATAATTATTACCAAATATAATATTTAAGTTGATACAGCTTTCATTTGGATTTATACACTTCGACACTTGGCATTTAAAATAAACAACCACGCACTTACGCAACAAAGATTGATTTCATGAACAGTGATAAGAAGATAATGGAATAAAAAATTATACATAAGTTGGTCCATGAAAAATCTGAACTTTTAAACTCAAAACCGAAAAGATGCATCAATCATCAGCTACTGTGGCTCACCCAATTCTGCAGGAAGACAGTGAGACCTTTCGCAATAATTTATCTATCAAACCTCATAATCATCATTGAACTGTACAAAAAATCAACTTTGAACACCAACAACGAGAAAGCAAGACCAATTCCAAGCTGCAACGAAGCTCAAAGCATCACCATTCTATCAAAAACAAGGTGCCTCGATGACCAAAAAAGAGAAGCAGGCTCTTAAAATCCAACATTCTAGTTCACTAAATGAAATTTAAGCTCACAAAAAACAAAACCCAACGATTCAAAATATTCACCTGAAAGTCTTATTTCTGACATTAATATCCTCCCTTTTATCCAGTAGACATCACTGAGGAACCAACTTCCAGACACGAACACAAGCATCTTCACCGGAGCTCACCACGCTATGGTCATCCGTGAATGCCAGTCCGTACACCCCACCCAAATGAGCTCCCTTTGCTGTTAGACGACTGGATGCTGGCTTGTCAATTTCGTAAATGATGACACATGTATCTAATGAACCAGTCGCAACCTTGGTGTTATCAGGAGACCAAGCGAGGCAATTTATACGAGCAGTATGGTACAACATATTCTTAAGTTTCACCTGCAGGTAATAAGAAAACAAATATTGGTATAAGAAAAAACCACACCTCATCAAGTCTTCCATTCAACTATCTAGACAACGACTATAAAACAATTTCAATTAAAAACCTGGGCAAGTTAATTCAGAACAGCCAGACATGAATTCAAAAGCAAAATATGTTAGGAAGGTGATAACTTACCTCTCGAGATGCACGATCCCAGACAACAGCTTCTCGGTTGAGATCTCCCGATGCAAACATTGAAAGATCAGGGGAGTATCGTATCACACTAACAGCTCCTCTGTGTTTCTCAAGGGTTGCTTCTTCAGTAAGGGAGTCGCCTGCGATGGAATAAATATGTAACTTACCATCTTGCCCACCTATAATAGCCTCACTTCCATCTGGTGCAAGTACAGACGCTGTCACCGTAAATCCAAGGTTTATGGTTGACACTACTGTTGAGCCACGCAGCAGGACAACTCCAGAATCAGTTGCAACCAAGGCAAGTTCAGGAGAAAGAGCAGCAAGGGTCAAGTCCTTTGGTTGACTTCCAACATCAACAGCCTCTGCCTCCCCACACTGACCATCCTTGATAGAAACTCTCCATACCTGGAAGTTTGGAAGAGAGACAGAAAAAGAACCATAAGGATTTAAACAAGTTGCATTACAGAAATCACTCACTTTCTTTTATGAATATGTGCCATGTGCCTCAAAAGTTGCAGAATAGGATGGAGAGTTCACATACAGAGAATTTTAATTTTGGTAGAACCACCAAGTTCGATAAGTATAGGCCTTCATTCAATAAGGAATAAATAAAAAGACACAAGGTACAACATCTCTCTTAATAGTGCCCTTGTTTCGACGAATTCTAACATGGGAAGAAGGGAAAAAATAAAGAGGGAAAATTGGCAGACTATCTATTAACTTGTAAAAGCAATTACCTTATTGTCAAAACCAGACGTAACAAGTTCATCTTCATGAGCAGCAAAACATTTGATTTGAGAATTTTCCCTTCTTTGCAACTTGCCACTGTATCCAATACCTTGGGTCCATTTAATAATCAACCCATCGTAGCTAGTAGATAATATAACTTTAGGGTCAGTTTTAAGAACGACTAACGAAGTAACATTCTTCAAATGTCCAGATAATATGACAGGGGATTTATCAAGATCACTGGCTGAAAACAAACTAATAGTTCCACCAAGAGAAATTGTGACAAGATGTTCATTCTGCCATAAACACCCGACTTGCATATCATCAACTCCACCTGAGCCAGGACAAGTCAAGGTTTTCTCTAACTTCCCGTTACCATCATCAGATATCTCCCAAACTTTTGCTGTTTTGTCAGCAGACACAGTCAGCACCTAAATATATGATCACACTAAACATCAGAAAACTGTACAGATAATACAAGTAACAAAAACGCAAAGCAAGGCAAAAAGGAAGCATAACACAATAATTTATTTGTCTCGTTTAGAAAGTGTCTAGCCATCTCAAAAGTTTGCCAATGGCAATAGCATAATTTATTTGCCAATAAATTATCATGAAAATTATAAATATAAATATTAAAATTTACAAGAATAAATAATATATTAGTGGATAACAGATTATATGTAGATATGCATGTATTGATGAATTTACAACTAATAAAACGAACCTTAGCGAGAAACACTACCTTCCCAATGACTACAAGTTGAAACAGACAAATTTACTAACCATGGATTCAAAAATGAACATGAAGTATCTAAAATTTCACTATGTCAGTGTGATTGGAAGCTCCATTTTTATCACCACATGCTCAGTAAGGAACTATGTATCTTTTTAATTTATCAGATATGAATGACTTATATGCTAGTCAAAAGATAAGAAACCAGAGTAGTTTTGGATCTTGAAGTAGCTAGGTGAAGTTCCATGTACACTAACTTATATTTACAAGAAATAGCAAAAAAAATACTTGGCCAATCAAGGAGTTTGCTCTATGGATTTTATATTTATCTAGAGAAATGCACTCTCCTTCACAATGAGGTGCAGTATAGTCCAATACAATGGTTTCTTATCAGGGAGAAAAATGTGCTGGTGGGGTGACAAATAGATAGTCTCATGCATTCTTGCACATGTCACAACAGATATATTTCATAGCCAGTAGATGCACTCTATAATGTGCCTTCAATATTGTTCTTCGACAAACTAGTCTGTGCTAGAAAGTTTAGAAACTATGTCTTTCACACAATTAGAAGTTTTGTCAATATAAAAGTCGTACGATCAACGGAAAATCATGAGAATAAATCTAGACTAACCCGTTTTCCATCAGAACTCCAGCTGACAGCATAAATACTGCCTTTATGCCCATCGTCAGAAGAGAGTTCACCAATCTTATCCCCAGTCTTAGCATCATATATTAAACCCTTCTTGTCAGAGCTCACAGTAATAAACTTGCTGCCATCTGGAGAGAACCTTACGCAGTTGACAAAATTTGAATGGTCCCTGAAGGTCAACATACCAAAGGTTTTTATTGAAGGCTTTAAAAGTGGATTTAAAAAGAGGCATAAAATTTGAAGCTATAATATAAAACCTTAAGAATAATAAACTTTACGAAGTAAAAATAAAACATCTAAGATAAAAAATAATAATATGAATATTGGTCCAGTAGGGGGATGTGAAAAAAGTTGAGAGCTTGTCTTGTATCATGTATGGCTGGTGAAAATGTTCTATCTAAATTCTAAACTAGCCTCAACATCCGTGTCTACTTAAAATTAGGATAAAATATTTCCTTGTTTCATATCAACTCCTCCACACTGAAGCTCCAGGGAAATATGTCATTAACGTAATTTTCGTGATCAGCTTCCATTTCTTCTTTTAGCTCCTCACAGTTTTAACTTCACTTAAATATTTTAAAGTTACGTAGCTGCAAGGAAGAAAAAGAAGAAGCATATATTTCAAGACTACGAGCCACATGCACACACCAGAACTAGCAACACAAGTTTTCATGCTTGAGAACCATTGTCAGCATGAAGTTCCGAAAGTGACAGGCTAGAGATGCAATTGGAGTTCGTTATAATGTCATCGATCAATATGGAAGGAAATACGCAAGGCATGTACTTCCATAAGAAAAACAATTAACAAACCTGAGAGATAGCTTAAATTTAAATGGTGGTCCTTCATAAAAATTCACTAGGAAATCCTCTCCGCATGTGGCAATGCGAAAGGGTCTTGTTGGCTTAAATGCGCAGCTTAAAACCCGCCTTGAGTGACCATCAAACTCACCGACATTCGTGCCCGAATCCCACCTAATCACGATGTCAATCATAAAGGATTAGCATTTCGAATCCCTGATAAAAGGAGGATCACGTATAACAATTAGTTTACAAAACTGAACAGCAGAAAAGTATCCGAAGCATGACTCGAATTTGTATCCTTGTTTTTGGAAAAGCAGTTTTCAAAAAACGTGGCCCGCTCCATTTCCCGTTCCCCCTAAATTAAGAAGTGCAACCAGTTGATCCCTAAGATTCTCATCACTTATAAACGCAAAAACACCCCGGAATTCATTTGATTTCATCAATAATTGGTTTCCTAGCAATTTCTCAGTAACCAACCAGAAACCAAAAAGACAAAAAGGGCAACAAACTCACATAAAAGCACGCACGAACGATTTCCCCTTCCCTTCACCAGAAGCCACAATTCTCATTCCATCGGGAGACCATTGCAAATCATCGATCCGGCCGGACAAAACCTTAAACTCCTTCTTGAGCACGAAACCACTATGAGTGCCCCAAATCCTCACAGTCCCGGACACATCAGCAGACGCGATCCACTCGCCATTGGGCGAGTACCTGGCGACCGTAGCCGGATACCCATGCTCGGCGTAGACAGATACCTCGAGAGGGTTGTCGAGATTGAGGATCATGACGGATCGACCATTGGTGTAGAGAACGGAGTTGGTTTTAGGGTGGCCGGAGATTAAAATTCCTCGGCCTCGCTCGGTGGATGGCATGCAGGCATAGGTCTCAGAGAGCTCCGGCGTAGCCATGATTCAGAAGAAGAAGAAGAAGAAGAAGAAGAAGAAGAAGAGAAGGTGATGGAAAATGGCGAAAAGGAGAGTCAAATCGGAGCTGATTGCATTTGTAACAGTGACCGTGCAGCGCACCAAGAGGACGATAACGGTGATTACAGAATTGCCGGCGAAGGCGACATCGTCGCCGCGTTTTTTTTCCTTTTAATTCTTTTATTTTTTTGGAAAGACGTGGCGGTGTTTTATTGGACGAACGCTAAAAGATGATTAAATGGATTATTTGAGTTAAACTAACCATAAGTTTAGTCTCAACTTTTGATAAATCTGCGAAACTTCAAATTTATTTCTAACATAGCTCTGACTTATTTAATATTTTAAAAAATTTACTGACTTGTTAAACATAAAATTAGAAATTTAGAATTCTAAGAATAAAATTAAATTTTATGTCGATGTCTTAATTTAAAAATATAGAATAGACAAATGACCTATTACACACCAAAGTGAAAATTCAAATAACTTGTTAGGCATAATTATTTTTCAAATTGAAAGTCTATAAGTGAATTGGAATTTAGTCTATTAGACATAATCTAGGACTAAACATGTAATTTCTTTATTTTATTTTTCAACCTGTTACTTTGTATTGTTTTGAATTCTACTCCCACCATGTTCTAACTTTTTTTTTTCTTTCGTATTTTCATTTATTTATTCTATGACATATTTATTTTCCTATAAATCATTTAAGGGAGTTGTCCTATAAAAGATGGGTAAAACGACAGGTTTGAAACACAATTATTGTAAACTGGTTTAAAATCAATTCTAATAAGGTCATACGAATTTGTAAAATATGATTAATTGAGGTCCCCATTACATGTAAATATAAATTAATGGTGTAATTTGAAGGTTATATAAATATAAAAATGAATTATTTACTGCTATTATTATTTATTTCACTGTATTTCATTACCAGTAGTTACCGGTCATTACTTGAGAAAGATAATTTTGATTACATCTCCTATAATCCCAATCGAAAAATTGTTTAATTCATATTAAAGCAATGTATTGGAGTACCTATGATATGATCATTTTGTTTTTTGAAACACAAGTTTTTAGTATTATTTTCCCTTTTCTATTGACTATAAATACTTATAAAGTTTGTCCAAAAAAATAAAATATGAAATTAACCATGGGGAACACAAAAAAAAAAAAAAAAAAAATCGTTTTGTTTTTTGAAAAAAAAAAGAAAAAAATTATTTTAGATTTTAAATTTAAAAGGCAATTTTTTATTTAAAAGAAAATAAACAACGTTTACTACTTTCTTCATAGTACTTAGAATAGGAAATCTTCTTACTGAAGTTGGAGATTGATATAAACAGAATCAACATTTTCATCTATTTTGCAAGTACTTTTATATGAATTATAAAATTCAAAGTCCCTACGTATCAATTTTATATAATATTTAATGAGATTAAATAGGCATAAAGATTTCTCATTTATAGATTTATCTAGCTTCAAGTTGAACATTAGATAGTTGAGCGTATTTACAATTCTCAAATTATACACAAAAATTCACCATTCATAACTCACAAATTAAACACAAAATTAAAAAAATCACATTGAAGAACCGATATTATTAATTTCTAACTCTCTAGAATCACAGCTTCATATGAAGCTTTTCATTGGGTTGATAAGAGGGGAAAAAAAAAATAGGGAATAGAGAACCTTCACAAGAACTGATCTTTTCATCATTTGACAAATGATGGACCCAAACAAACCCATTGATATTATATTCGGATTGTATGAGTTAAATTATAATAGTATAAAATTATTTTTTCATAATTACAGTCATTAAACTTAAATTATACTTCTGTTCAGTTTCAACCGTGGCCAGTTTATAGTTGGGTATATATTTTTGTTGAAAGGATTGGAAGTTTAAATATTCAACTCTACATATTGTTTAACTCAACACAATAACAAAAATTTCATCGATGTACTCAGGAAAAAAAAATATCATCAATAGAATGCTAACCTGACATGTAACATATATGTAACCATTAACAGTAATAACACAAGAAAATAGTAACATGATTCAAAGTTAAAATAAAAATGTAAGTATTCCAAAATTGAGAATAAAAAGAGATAATAATCAAAATATAAGGAGTAAATTTAGATATTAACCAAATATATTATTTATATAATATTGAGGAAAAAAAAAACCCAAGAAAACATGGATGCCATATCTTATCTCATCTATATAATACCACCAAAGAAAGTGCCAGAAAATAATAGAACAATGGCCAATCAGTGACAAATAAATAGGCCCTCCCTGCACATGCAAAGTTTAAAAAATTTACACAAAAATGCCAATTTTAAGGACCTAAACAAAAATGGTATTTACTCAGAGGACACACCAGAAAATAATTTGGCATTTTCCAATCAACACAGAGAAAAAGAGATCATTTCTGAAACCCCATGAATACAAAAACAACAATCACAATGCACAAAAGAACCTACACAAAAAAGAAAGAAAAAAAGGTCAGTTACAAATTTCTAAGTGATTCCCTTCTAAGTTCTAACCTCATTGTGTAGAAAACAACATGATCAAATGGTACAACAAAGCCAGCCAAACCAGGCTAAGAAACAGCGGTGCTTGTACGGGAGTCGAAACAGAACTGCCTGAGATCTCAGCGGAATCGACAGCCAGAGGCATTCCATCGCTGTTGAGAGTGCACGACTGAGGATCCGACCCATCTCCACTCATCATTTTAGCCCGAAGCACCGACGTGACGGTGCGGATGTATGCCGTGCGGTTCTTGGCAAGAAGCCAAGTTAGACCCATCAGCTGACACTCCTTGTGGTGCATCTTGGTGGTCCTGTTCTCTGGCTTGCTTGAATTCAAAGTGTCCTTGTTGCTGAGCTGCATTATCATGTTTAATGTCTCAATTGCCAAATACATAATCATATATGTTTGGTGCATTGGTCACATCTAATCAAACAAAAATGGTCTAAAGAATACAAAATGTTGTAAACAAACAACCAAAAGAGCTTCAAAACATGTTTGTTTCATTCAACACTTTTTTTTAATATTGTTTCATTCAACACTGAATTTCCTAAGTTCTCAATTCCCGCCTCGAGTCGAAAACTTAATAACTTAAAGTCCTAATCGTCTCTGAAACTGACTTCGGGTCGACAAAGCCTCTCTAAAGACTAATGGGAGTGGGACATGAAGGTTACAAGAAAAGGGTTAATCCTGCAAGAATTCTATAACAGAATGCTGGAGGCTAGTGATGTTTTCTTCTACCATTGACAGCAATAAATTTGAACTATAAATATGTATGACCTATAATTTTGATTCATCAACATTAAAAGAATTCAGCAGTTTTTGCACCAGCCACGTAAAGAATGCCACATGTAATATAGACTTGATATTTATCAAGATCACGTCAGCTTGTGATGGTTCTTCACTAGAGTCACTGTCAAATGGTCCATTTCCTCTTGATTCCTTCAATTTGAAAGAATCCCAAAAAAAATTGTTTATGAAGATCATTGCAAGCAGTTAACCAGGTAAGCATCTTCCTATAGTGTTCTGGGAAATCTTAGTTGCAGTAATGAAAGAGGAAGATAGAAAAAGAAGCCGAAATGAACTTTCCCAATCTATTAATGACCCAGAAAGCAATGGAGAAGAATGCAGGGAATGGTGTTAAAGAAGAGAGAGAGAGAGAGGAGAAAAAAAAGCCCACCTGATAAAGACTTCTCAAGCATTTGGAACACCCACCAAGGCCTGGAAATCCATTGACATTGGAGCTACTACTCAAGCAATTTCTCTCCAATTTCTTCACAGTTCGATCTCCTTCAAGATTCCCATTCTGGGTCACTGAAAACGCCTCCGGGCAGCTCAAGGGGTGCAATCTGATGCCGCAATAGCAGTAAACCACATCGCAGGTCTCATTCGGCCTCACCAGTTCGATTCCCCTTTGATTCAGAGCTTGATCCAAGTTGCTGACGCAAGTTTCCGAGTCATCGGGCAGCAGGGGCAGGTCATACGACGGCGACGTACGGCCTGCGGCGGCGCCGGCTCGGCCTGCCCTCTGCAATGCGGTGGCGGAGTAGGCGGCGTAGAGCCAAGCGGCCAGGACAGGGCAGCAGCGGCTACGGTGGAGCTGCCCGGAGACACCCCCTTTTGAGGAACCGCCGCACGCCGTCTTAATCCCGTGGAAGAGCTCGTCGGGGAGGTCCAGCGGGCAGCCCTGGACGTCGGATTGCTCGGGAAATGCGGGGATTGTCGCCGGCGGTGACTGGTTCACCTGAAAGGGGCGGATTGTTAGTGGGTCGGGATGGGGGAGGGAGAAAAACGATGGAAAAAATGAGAAACCGAGGAGGAATAGAAGGAAGATTCGTGGGTTTGAAGACATTGGGGAAGAGAATGAGTAAAGTTTGGTAATGGCGGATGAAGAGGAGTAATGGAAAGAGAAGAAGAAGAAGAAGCAGAAGAAAGAAGAAAAGGCAAAATGGGGACTGACAAAGAGAGGCCGCGAGCGAATTGGATGCCAATTGCTATCTCAATCCTCTCTTATACTTTGAGATAATTGAATAACTCCCTAACTTCCTTTAGGGATAATTAAATAACCATGGAAGTAAAGTGTGTATTATCAAGTGTTTCTTTGACCACCCAAAAAGAAAAAAAGTGTATCCCAATCCAAAAAAAAAAACAATCTCTTAAAGGGTTGGGTTTAATTAGGAAAGATGAAATAACATGATCTTTTTTAAAAATTTAATATTGGAGGAGAGAATCTAGTCCATGTGAAAATATTTTTCTTTTTCATAATAGTATTATCTAGTTTGGACTTGAACTCTTATAACTTTATTATTCATCTCACTTAAAAGTAATTCTAGCTACGTAAAATACCATTGGGAGTGGAGAAATTAATAGAGTAACTACTCTCTTTTGTTCACATTATAATATTATTTTTATAAATGATTATTTAATATTGGTAGATCCTACGTCATTTTTAATATGACGTCGACTGACAAATAGTTAATAGAAAGAGTATTCATATTTATCTACAACACCAAGCGAGAAAATTCAAGTACTAGAGTATCATGCTCTTTTTTTTCATCCTATAATTTTACTTTTATAAATATTAGTGGACTTAGTGAATGAAATTACCACCGTACAAAATTTCCCACTAGTTCTAGATATGAGATAAAATGTCTTTAAAAGGAAAAAAAACTGCCAAAATTTATTCTGGAAGTATTTCTTGGGTGATATTAAAATGAACCTTTCCAAATTTATTTTCTATGGCTCATGTTGTAGTAAATGATATCATACACAAAGGGTGACGCAGGAAAATTCTTACATTTATAATATATTTAATGTTGTCACATGTTTTGTTATTTCTTCTTTCTTACATACTGCACCGAAAAATGAGTAACAAAATATGTCACTTGTTTTTGAAATGTTCAATATAGTGAAAATTGTCACTTATATTAGTAGTATATCAGATACTCGTATCAATAATATATTAGATGTATATCACATACATATGATACAAATACTCATATCAGTAGTATATAAGATGTATATTACATACACATTGTAAGTATATCAGATACTCATATCAGTAGTATATCAAATGTATATCAGATATATTACACATATATTACACATATATATCATTTAAGTAAAATTATCATTTTAAAATTGAACCTCCATTTTCTTTTTAAAACATTACATTTGAAAAAAATTAAATGTGATTGCTATTTTGTTAATTTTACTAAATATTTTTGACATACTTGTCACCGTCCCTATAAAATTATACACAAAAGCTATTATTATTAATTTTTTTTTGGCACTATTGGTATTAGAACCATAAATTTGTAAACATTAATTTTAAGTCGTAGCTTAGGGTTTACTTGAAAAGGGAAGGGAATTTTTTAAGGAAAAAAAAAAGTGATTTGGGTTTGGAAAGAAATAGCATTTACATCATTTGCGGCTGAATATTAAAGCAGCGAAAGCAACCTCTCATTATTTCACTTCATATTCTCTTAAAACTACCACCCACTTTCAAAGCTGCATTTTTTGGCTTAATGACATTGATTGGGGAACACCCAATAAAAATAATGATGAATAAATTCTTATTGTTTGATTGAGAAATCATAATTATATTACCCATCTTTTCCTTTTTATCTTTTTAGATAAAGATACAAAGTAGAGGTGAATGTTTTAGAATTTGAGGGAAAAAAAATCAACTATTATGGTTAAGTCATTTTAACATTAAACTGGTGAAATGGATAGTTTGTGGCATATTTCGAAATATATGTCAATTATCACTAAGTTATGATCGTTTTGACGACAAATTTCTCTTTTTGATAAAGTCAATTCCGTTTAAAAAATATTTAAATTAAATATAAATCAATTAATTACCATATTAGTAATCTAGGATTTGAAATGTTGACTGCCCCTTCTATGAAATCAAGAGTTTACCGTTAAAATTAATATAAAGGTAAAACTTTAAAAGTAATTAATTTTTTTCCCGTTTTTACCGTTTTCTATATTTACCAAGCACGCCTTATCTGTAGAAAGCTGCAGCAACCAGGGCAGAATCTCTCTCTCTCTCTCTCTCGCTGTAAATAAGAAATATCAATTAGCACTTAGACTGTGAAAGTAAAAAGTGGCATTGTTGCAGAGGTAGAAGAAAGAAAAGTCTACACTTTATTGGCAACAGAGAACACTTTCTGCCCTTCTCCCTCCACTATATAACATATAAAATAAAAAATAAAAAAGTTTTTTTTTAATTAAAAAAAGGGCCATAATGGTAAAAAGGAAAAAATGAAAAATAAGAAAGTCAGATGGATTTGGTCCACCATTCTTGTCATTATGTATCATTGCAAGAGGGACTTTGGGTTTGCTCCCACACCCCACCCATTTCCTTGTTTACATCCAAACATCGTTCAAAAGTAATACTAAAGAACAAAAAAAAACAAAAATAAAAAAATTACAAATTTAATCAATATATTGAACGTAGCAGATTGGAGATTCGAACGTTCGACTCCTTAATAAAAGATTTATGTTTTAACAAATTGTGTTAGGGTAGAACTTTTCTGAAACATTCATCTAAAAGTAATAAAGATCAAATGCGATAGGTTATATCAAATGACTTTGACTTTGTTTTAGTACAGAGCAATGAAAAAGCTAGCTCGAGAGTAACCACACTTCCAGTCTATTTCAAACATTTTTCGACATTAACGTCTAATATATTTCAATGATGTGGAGTATCTTATTTTGGTTAATTCTGGTGGATGATGGAGGCATATGATAAATTTTAGTGGAATGATAGAGACAATAATAAAAATAAAAAAATTACAGGGAGTAAAGTAAATTAAAATGGAAGTTAAAAACAGAGCTTAAAAAAAGTAACAACTTTCCTTACATATTACATTTAAACTGAGATTCTTCCTTCAATTTTCAATGATGTTTCTTTAATGGTTGGTAATATTTTAATATTAATGAGTTGATGGACTTATGTTGAAGAATAATTTTCTTGCTAAGTAATGAATTAGGGCAATATTTTGGTGAATCTAATGAGTGTCAGAGCTTAATCTTTCTTGTTTTGACTGTTTGTGAATTGCAAGCATGTGACTCTCGGAAAACTCATCTTTTAAGTTTTGATCAAGGGAAAAAGGTACTATTCTTGGTTTTTTAATGTGTACTTTTTTTAGTCTGTTCAGGAAGTACTATGTTGGGTTCTAATTTTTTAATTAAAATATGTACACCCTGCACAGATCCACTTGATATTTGATAATGTGTATAAAATAGGGTTAAAATATTAGTTTAATCCTAATTTTTATCATTGTATTTTCAAAATATTTTACTTTCGTTTTTGGTTCATTTTGATCTTTCTACTTTGAAAATGTTCTTTTTGACGAAAAAAAAGACCATTTTGATTAGTTAATTTTATTTCTAATCTCATTTTTTATATCTCAATTTCAACACGACACAATATACAATATATTTTTTCAAAATATAAACATGACGAGTTTTTATCATGCTTAGAATTTGTGTTAAAATTTTGAAAATAGGGATGAAAATGAACATTTTGATAATACATGGATCAAAACGAATCACCAAATATAAAGACTAAAATAAACTGAAACAAAAAGTAAAACAAACTAAAATAATATTTTAACCATGAAATTTGTTTGAGTTGTAGATATTATATGTTATAAGCCGATTATACCCACCCTCTATTATCATCTACGTACTATGTAAGTATAATTTTATGTATATACTATTTTGATAAAAGCTATTTTTTTTTATATCTTGCAATTGGGGTTTTTTCCTTTTTTATTTTATTTTAAATGTGTGTTGAAGTTCTAATGTTAGTATATTGGTTCGACATGACCAAAATATATGTCTACAATGTCAGGATAGGAAGAGTTTTTTTTTTTTTTTTTTTCTTGAAGCAGGATGTATAAAGCCAACTTCTTCTACTTACGTTGTAGTCTTGATAAAAAAAAACGAGCTATGTACAACCACATGATTCAAGACCTTATAATAGTTGATACCACAAAACCCAAGACGTATCTTTGTTATTGTGTAATCTCAGGAGACCAACAAAAATTCCGTTTTGTTTATTATTATCAAATGATTGTGTACCTTTAATTTATAAGAAATCTAGTGACGTATATTGAAACACATTTGCAATCATGTGATGCAATTTGCACCATCAAAAGAAAAAAAAAGACCAACACATATAGGTGGTATATATCATCATTTGTGCATTTTGAAAATTGAGGCACGAAAGTAGAATAATTTTGATTACAAAACATAACACAATAAACAAAAATCGAAATTGTTTTATAATGTCATGCGAGAGGGAAGATTATTTTTATATATATAGACCAAACATAGTGTCCTTTTAGCACGTTTTTGTTTTCACGCACATATACTTGCACTTTAACTTTGAACGAGTTCTTACGAGATTGAGCCACAGAAAATTAAGGTGTACCTTAACTTTGTTGGTATAGATACAATAATGCTAATAATTATTTTTACGTTTTTATTAATAACTCAGAACTCAAATCAAAGACTCTCAATAGAATTTTTGTACTTGTGGCTTTTTTTTCCTTCCATGTGATGATCTTCATAAAACCAATTTCATCTATTAATTTGAAATTGCTTTGGTATAGGTTGGAATTCTCTCTTTTAACACCAACATATAATATGTACTCGGTATTAGAAAAACAAAAAAACAAAAAAACTACAATGCAATAATTGTAAAGAACGTATGATAAAATTGAAAAAATGTTACAAAAATCAACTTTTTAAACAAATTATGATCGAATCATTTATATTATTAATGAAAAAAAAAGTCATTTGATTATCTTAAAATTTTGCAAATTTTACGAAAAGCAATACGATATATATAAATAGAAACTTTATGAAACTGTGAACTGAACATTGCAGCTGATACAAATTCGCGAAATTTAAAAACAAAAACGCAAAATATTCTTCTGAAAATACATATAACAACTGAATACGGCAATGGAAATGGAAAACGACGTCGCTCTAAGTCTTCGACATGGTTCTGCCCGCCGCCGCCCAAGAGTATAAGTCCGGCGGAAGAGTGGTGTTGGTGATCAAGTTCTGCGGCACTCCGTACAGATCGGAAACATCGAGGTGGTGGTGGCTCCGCCCGTTCTGGTAGTGTTGGCTCTGCATGGCGGCGGTGGCTTCGTCGTCATCCGACGGCAGGCGGTCAAATGTTGCGTTCATGAACGTTGCCGCCATGATCACGACGGGGCCGGAAGCAATGAGCGCACCCACCACCACTCCACCGACCACCTGCCCTTGCGCGCCCGCTAAGTAAATAGTTAGCCCGGCGATCCCCGACGGCGCTGGCGGCGGCAAGATTGATCCCAGCAATGAAAGAATCTCAAACCTATTTGGAATTTATTAGCTTAAGCTTTCAAATTAGCAATGTTTCAATAGTTTATTTGTAGAGCAATATAATTTACCGGCCGTGAAGAGTGACGATGGCGCCTGAGGAGGCAGCCTGGCGGAGCGTGACGTTGGTGACACATCCACTCCCGCTCAAAATACAAACGCCACGTTGTTTCCTTCGCGCGAAGTTGGATAGGCTCTCGTTAACGTCACAGCCAGAGCTGACTTCGATGGCATGAGCGCGGAGAGCATTGGCGCTATCTCGGGTGACAATGATGGGTGGTTTAGGCTTGTTTTTGGAGCCGGCCGGACGCCCTCGAGGGCGGCGGAGAGCTTGATCGCCCTCAGCCGCCACCGAAATCGGCGGCACAGCCTTGGGAGAAACAAGAGAATTAGGATCAAAGCAAGGTCTTTGTTGGTGATTGCCAACATTATTGTTAACATGGCCACATTTTTCAGGTTCATGATCTGAAAGCACAGAAACTTTAGACCCAAGAGAGTGAAGTGCCATATCTTGATCACCAGCTGCAGCCATTAATTGCATGAAGCTTTCAAAAAGATAAAAACCCAATGGAAAAGAGCTCACTTTTTTATGTGAAATTAGGGCAGAGGTTGAAGGAGAGGGAGATGGGGCTTAAGAAGAGGGGTCCAATGGAGATTTTAAAGGGAAAAAAATGGAGAAATTTTTTGGGGAGGAAAGAATGGTTCAAGGTTAGGAGAAGATTAAGTAAAAGCAAACATAAAAACAATGTTAAGGTTGTCTTAAGTATGTTTTGCTTTTTCACTGCCTACCTCCCAACAGACTTGGTTCTTCATGTTAATTGTCTTAGCTCAAAAGATATTGATATTCTAATGGGAAGCATTCTAAATAATCTAGAAGCAAAACCATATCTGTTTTCACAAAATTAATTAATTTAATAATACAAGCACGGTCTAGTGTTGTGAAGTAGTATTTGAATAATTCTTATAAAAAATCAAGCTAATTTAATTAACTATGGAAATTTGAAGAGGAATGAATGATTATTTGAAAGGAGAAACAGAACAAAAAAAAACAATATTTTTGTTCCAGGGGAGAATGGTAATTAACATAAGCATAGTCTTAAATAGTTTGGAAGAGTGAAAAATGTCTTGCTATGCAAGACCGAACTAACCTAAATTTAAAGGGAAAAGAATGTTATTCCAGTGTAAAAATATATGTATGGTAAAAATATGTATTATAAATATAAAGAGTTTCATTTGTTTCTAACACCCAATTTTTTTAGTACACTAAATATGGGAGGAAGATTAAATGTTTCGACTATTAGAAAAAAAACAAAATGTCCTAACTATTGATTTATGTCCATGCAGATCTTGTATTCGTTCTCCCTCCTTAATGAAGTTTAAGTTTCCTTTAAAAAAAAAACCCAATACTCTATTTTGAAATAATTCTTTAAAATATGGTGTGTTAAAGTAATTGTCTTTGTCTCCTCAAATTTTTAGTGTAATCTCACAAATATGGCTTTAGAAAAAAAAAATTGTAATTCACTTTTATATTGTATTCATAAATTCATAAACAGATTTCAACACGGACAAGGACCTTAATGTTTATAACTCGTTCAATCATGCAATTAATATTTTGAAAATAAAAATAATTTTAAATCAATTTTCAGAGGTACAACTCCTTAGATCTTGTTTAATAACTATTTTACTTTTGCTTTTATGTTTTGAAAATTAAATTTAGAAATACTAGATTTACCTATGTATTTCATTTTTATGTTATCTACTTTCTAGAGTGTTTACAAAATAAAAAATTTAATTTTTGTTTTTGAAATTTGTCTAAAAATTTTAAACATGTTTTTTAATAAGTGTGGGAAATATAAAAAATAAATGGTACAAATCAAACATAATTTAATAAAAAAAATGAAAAAGTTATCAAAAGGTAATTTACCCCCAAAACAAAAAAATATTTACCAATTTGAATTCCACAATGGTTACTAATGTCTTTTTAAGGGATCTTTTCTTTCATTCTTTTTTTTTTTTAGTACTAATGTGTTTTAAGTTTTAATTTTAACGGTTATAAGAAAATGTTCTAATTGACGGAGCTATTTTGATAAATGATAATGAAATAATGTAAAGGGATATTTACGTAAATTAACCTAATGATATATTACATCGAGAATATTTGAGCCGAATCATCGATGCACAATCGGTCGCCGGGGTAATGCAAGCGCGCGGGAATTGCCGTTTCAGCCTATTTTGCGGCTGTTCTTCACGATCAATTCAAACTGAATCCATCACCAGCAAGCTCCGGGCCTCTTCAACTTATTCTCCGTCGAAGAAATCATTGACCCGGAAACTCGAATCCCAAAGCACTAAGCCCACAATTACCGACTCCGATGTTGTCAAATGGAACAGGAAAATCACCGCCTTCATGCGCAATGGCCAATGCGAGTCCGCTCTCGGCGTTTTCAAAGGTATGCCCCGTCGGAGTACTGTCACCTACAACGCCATGATATCTGGTTATTTGAACAATAACAAGTTTGACCATGCACGGGAGGTGTTTGATAAAATGCCCCACAGAGATTTGATCTCTTGGAATGTGATGCTTAGTGGGTACGTGAAGCATGGGAATCTTAGTGCGGCTAGGCTTCTGTTTAATCAGATGCCTGAGAAGGATGTTGTTTCTTGGAATGCTATGTTGTCTGGGTATGCTCAGAATGGGTATGTTGAGGAGGCCAGGAAAATATTTGATGAAATGTTGGATAAGAATGAAATTTCATGGAATGGGTTGCTGGCGGCGTACGTCCAGAATGGGAGGATTGAGAATGCTAGAAGATTGTTTGATTCGAAAATGGACTGGGAGATAGTTTCTTGGAATTGTTTGATGGGTGGGTATGTGAAGAAAAAGCGGCTAGATGATGCGAGGAGTCTTTTTGACCGTATGCCAGTTAGAGATAATATCTCTTGGAATACGATGATTACAGGTTATGCTCAGAATGGACTGCTTACAGAAGCTCGGAGATTGTTTGAAGAGTTACCAATTCGAGATGTGTTTGCTTGGACGGCCATGGTATCTGGTTATGTGCAGAACGGGATGTTGGACGAAGCAACTAGGATCTTTGAAGAAATGCCTGAAAAGAATGAAGTTTCATGGAATGCAATGATTGCAGGGTATGTGCAGAGCAAGCAAATAGACAAGGCAAGGGAATTGTTTGACCAAATGCCTTCCCGGAATGTTAGTTCTTGGAATACAATGGTTACTGGGTATGCTCAGACTGGCAATATTGATCAAGCCAGGATTTTGTTTGATGAGATGCCCCAACGTGACTGTATATCATGGGCAGCTATGATCGCCGGCTATGCCCAAAGTGGGCAGAGTGAAGAGGCTTTGCAACTCTTTATTATGATGAAAAGAGATGGGGGAAAGTTTAACAGGTCTGCATTAACATGTGCTTTGAGTTCGTGTGCAGAAATTGCTGCTTTCGAGCTAGGGAAGCAACTGCATGGACGACTAGTTAAGGCAGGATTCCAAACAGGGTATTATGTGGGAAATGCACTTCTTGCCATGTATTGCAAGTGTGGAAGTATAGAAGAGGCATTTGATGTATTTGAAGATATTACAGAGAAGGATATTGTTTCCTGGAATACAATGATTGCAGGTTACGCAAGGCATGGATTTGGTAAAGAGGCTTTAGCTGTTTTTGAGTCAATGAAGGTGACAATCAAACCTGATGATGTCACGCTGGTATGGAAGTTTTCTAAGACTTTGATATTTTGTTTAATTTGATCTTCATGTTGTAACCATTAGCATTAGAGCCGCACTTGCTTCAAATTTAATTCTGGGAATCAGAAAATAAACTAGAAATAAAAAGGAAGAGAGTGATATGCAGATAGCAATTTAATTTAGTACTTATATGAAGGCTCCTCGAAGATTTTGATTACTGATGAAATTTAATTTTGAAAGCTAAAGGAGGAAACTAAGTCTATTAGTATGAGTGCAGCAACCAATTAGCATGCCGTATTGCAAATTTATTTTTGCGGTCACTTGACTCCCTTAGTTTGCTAATTTTCAACCATAGTTACAACCTGCAGGTAATTTGGTGGAATAAAAAACCATAACAACCATCCGAATGAGTGGATGCATTTTCAATACTAAGAACTGTACTCACAACATTTTAGATGAAAAAACTTCAGGACATACTTAGAAGCTCCTTTTATTCTCCTCTTTCTAATATGTAACTTTCTGATTTCATCTAATTTTTACCTATTTTATTGGACATTCTAGGTTGGTGTTTTATCTGCTTGCAGCCATACTGGCTTAGTCGATAAAGGCATGGAATATTTTAATTCGATGTATCAGAACTACGGTATAATAGCAAATTCCAAACATTACACTTGCATGATTGATCTACTGGGTCGTGCGGGTAGGCTGGACGAGGCTCTGAATTTAATGCGGGACATGCCCTTTTACCCAGATGCAGCAACTTGGGGTGCTCTCCTTGGTGCAAGCCGAATTCACGGTGACACAGAATTAGGTGAGAAGGCTGCTGAGATGATTTTTGAGATGGAGCCTGATAATTCAGGAATGTACGTTCTTCTCTCAAATTTATATGCAGCTTCAGGGAGATGGAGTGAAGTTCGTGAGATGAGATTGAAAATGAGGGACAAGGGAGTGAAGAAAGTACCTGGATATAGTTGGGTTGAAGTACAAAACAAGATTCACATATTCAGTGTTGGAGATAGTTCACACCCAGAAAGCGAGAGAATATATGCTTATCTAGACGAGTTAGATCTGGAATTGAAGAAGGATGGATATGTTTCTTCTACAAAATTGGTGCTCCATGATGTGGAAGAGGAGGAAAAGGAGCACATGCTCAAGTATCACAGCGAAAAATTAGCAGTTGCATTTGGGATTCTTGCTATACCAGCTGGGAGACCAATCCGAGTGATAAAAAATTTGCGGGTGTGTGAAGACTGTCACAATGCCATCAAACACATATCCAAGATTGCCAAAAGACAGATAATCTTGAGGGATTCTAACCGCTTTCACCACTTCAGTGAAGGTTCATGCTCTTGTGGAGATTACTGGTGACATTTCTTAACGTCACATTCTTTTGATAATATGGTCATTTTATTCAGGGAAGCCCTGAACTGCGGTTAGATGACCTGTAGAAAGACGTTCAGAAATTGGTGCAATTAGCACGGTTAACCATAACTGCTATCTGGAAGTGTTTTCGGGAGTGAGACAGGGATCAGATTTTCTTAAAATACATCAGGATGAGATTTTCCATCTCATAATGCTTGTGCTGCGAAAAATTTTGAACCTTGTTAGCATTGAGTGCAGTTTCGTGGTATTACAGAGAAAATATGACACGAGAAGAACGTTAGTGAATATTACAGAGAAAATAAAAGTTGCTGTAAATGGTATGTATCACATCATGATGCTACTGCTATCTGAAGATGCAGGCTTTAACTTCTTGAGATTGTGCTACTGCTATTGGCAATTCGGAAACTACAAGCATATTGTTTGGAATTCGAAAGTCTTCTGTTTATGATTTGCTTTCAGTTGACTCTACCATTGTGTGAGACAAGTGTAGCTATCAGGATATTTGAGGTTGTGCTCTTTGCTATGTACTCTACAACTTGGGTGCTTTACACCTACACTGGCGTCGGTAGCACAACAGCTAAAGAGACTCATTTTACTGGGAGGTTATGAAAATTTTCAGGAATTGAATTGGAAAACAGCTCAACCTATCAAGAGTTGTAAGGGATTCTGAAACTTTTATAGGCCTCATCAGGTTAGCAGAATTCATTATATGTTTTTAGAAGGGGCCGAGGTTGGAAATATGAACTCCATGTTTTCAATTCTTTCGATTAGTCGAAGAAGCAATTGAAGTGCAGAACTGTAGCTCGAGACGTCTATATTACTTGAGATTATTAAAGTGAAAATTGTATTTTGGCGCCATATTTGGTATGCCAAATCTCCGGTAAGCTATTAAGGACTGTCGAGCTTAATATTGGTTTTTGAGGCGACTCGTTGCTGATCTTGTCTAACTGCATAATTTATTGATCTTCCATTTTGCAGAACCAAGGGATGGGAGGTTCAGGCTAGCCTAATAAGTTATTTAACATTCACGAATGACTGATTAAAAGGCTGAATATTTTTTGTGAGGTCTCAATGATTGTTGCTTGTTCTTCATGTATAGCAGCAAGCTTCATTTCACTCGAGAGGAAGATGAGGTAATGTTCCCCCAAGGAACTACTCCTGGCCCCACCTTTTTTTGTTTAATTTACCTTTACGTCCTTCCTGTCCTACTCCACAAAGGAAAAAAAAAAAAAAATTCGTTGCTTTGTTGTCATTTGTTCCTTGAATAATGTATAAACATGTCTCTTTTACCCTGTTTGCATACAATTCTTTTAAAAAAACTTCATTTAGAGTAAGTTTGTTAATAAAAAAAGAAAAAAAGAAAAATAACACTTTAGAAAAAAGATAACACTGGTTAGGTACTATCCAAAAACACTTTAAATTGTTTTTTTTAGAAGTATTTTTGGCTGCATAAATATTTTGAAGTAAAAATACTTCAGTATTCAAAAAATTATACGTAGCTCACCCACATTCTAATGTAAATGGTAGGGTCTATATTCCTTAATTTCTTTAAAACCAAGAAAGGAGCCGGGAAGGTCTGGCATGCATTAGGTCATTCAATATATAAAGCAAGCATCTTATTAAAAATATACCGTAATTCATAAGTTTAAACTTTTTAGGTTGATGGATGATTTAACATGATAATAAAATAGAAGATCATGTGTTCGAACAATGTTGTATCATTTTCTCCTAGTTTGATTACATCAGCTAGGGTATTGTGTAAATTTTCAAGTCTACAAACAAGTATTCTTAGCTATTAAGATATTTATAAAGATTAATTTACCAAAATCTATAAGTTTAAGCTTTAAAGTTCATAGGTGATTTAAATGCTTTGTTAGGTTCATTTATCATGATGGAATTTTCAAGTACTTTTCTCTGCAACTTATTTCCAAGACTTGTATTGCCATTCTTGTTGGTCTGCAGGTATTAAAAATTCACTTCATGTTGAAACTTGAAGCGGCTGCAACCCATGATTTGGTAGAGTAATTTTTCTTATATCAGAAACTAGTTACCCACTGAGAATATTTTAAGGTAGCTGGAAAACTAAACTTATCTCAATCAAACTTGCCAATCAAGGTACAATATTCATTTTGATCATTGAGTTACAAGCCTGTGAAATAAAGCTATAAGCCAATGCTTGTTTGTTCTCCAACGAGGTATTGTATTTATGCCACATGAGGTAACAACCTGAAAGGGCCCTTCAAAATACAAATAAATCAAATTTCATAGAACTATCCCTTTTCTTTTTAATCTCAGTAATACAATAATTATACAATAAGTTAAGCATGAAATAATGGGAGGGATCCTGTTGTTAGCTTCTACCTGACTTGTGAAACTTTGCTACACTTTGCCTTGTAGCCAACATGTCCTTTAGGAAAAAAAATATGCAAAACGAGCAGCCCTGTGCTTTCTGTCACACTCTCTCAAGGAAAAATACAAGGTATGAAATATCAAGTATGTAAGGCTGAAACCTTATGAGACAATCCATCAACTGCCTCGTCGTTAGTCTCCGTAATCGGTTCCTCCTGCCAATCAATGAGAACAAACATAAAAAATAATGCTCTGATTCGACATAAAATTGCATTCTTCTTTTTCCATCTTTGAGACCTGTCGTGTTAATCATACAACTAATGAAACAAAATTACAAAGAAAACAGAACCCTCAAAATTCTCAAAACAAAACAAACTTCATACCTCGAGGTCTTTTCTTGGTTTAACACCTATACATTTAGAGGCACTAATGCTGGCACTCTTCAACAAGCTACGAGCACTGTAATTTGCCTTGTTCGGTCCATTTTGTTCGTTACTGTTTGCATTTTCCGAACCATCCCCTTGCTGTGACCTTGGGGGACTCTGAAGAGATGAAGCAACATATGAACCATTTCTTCCTTCTATATCATTGTGTTGAGCATCCTCATCTTTGGGTGCACAAACTCTTTCCCTGAAGAAACCATAACAATGAAAAGGTTAGTCGCGTGGATATAATATTGTTAACTTGCATAAGAAAGACCAAGAAATGGAAACATGCCAATTATATTTTATATCCAGTAAAGAGTATTGATAAGATGGATGTGGGAATGACAATTCTTCTTCCTCACTTTTTGTACAACTTCCATAACATAATTATATTGTTTCGTTTTCGAAAGAAGATGATAAAGATATTTAATCTTACCTGGGCAATGAAGCATGCTGCCTTTGAAGTGGAGAACTTCTTTCACCCTTGCCATAATGTTCCTCCAGATGTGCAAACTGGCGTTTGAAGCGATCAACACCACTGAGAGTATATGAAGAAAAGTGAGGGTCATTAAAGAATAATCAGCCTTCACCCATATTTCAACTATTTGCCAGCGACTTCTATAAGTTGAATCCAAAAACTTATTCTATGCTTGTGATATTGAAGAGAGAGTGTGATATTTATATACATAAAACAACAAATAGTAGAAGTATGGAAGGAAACCAACATAATATATTTTTGACCTTCATATCAAATCTTTGACTCGGAATGAATATATTTCCTGTAAACCTTTGAATTTTCCCCAAAGATTAACAAAGGTAATGTAGTGCTTATAATATATCATGAATATGGATTTTCACCTTGGGTACATGAAACTAGTTTGTTCTCCACTGCGGAGATATTCCTGCAGCATCTGAGGATGATACTCCAAGATCTGTTTTTACATCAAATAAAAAGATCAATGAAGTTATAATGATAAGTAGTTGAAGCATAAAGCATCGAATTTGGGGCAAACCTCTCGATAAATTAATTCTCTAACATCATCTTTCGTCAATTTCCTTCTCTCAAATTCAAACTCAAGTTTTGAAATTGGTTGAGTTGATGGTTCCCGATCGACGTTGGCCAAACCGTGGAAATAAGGATCAGCTAATGCCTGGGTACATCACCATATTGAACATTATCTAAAATGAGTCCTTTATACAAATATCTTGCGGATAGCTTTGGTAATCACTTCACTTACCTCTTCAGCTGTAGGACGATCTTTGGGATCAAAGGCAAGCAGGCGCTGAAGTAAGCGGAGAGCCAAGGGATCCGCATTGGGGAACTTTTGTGTGAGAGAAACAGGCGGCTTTCTCCTCATGTTACTAAGGTATCTTCTTGCCTTTTCATTTCGAATCTGTAAATATGATTGAAAGGTTGCCATACAAAGACAATGTCAAACGAATCCTCAAAGCAATTTTAAGGAAAATTCTTTTGTAGCAACAGTGAACACCCAGAACTCTCCATAACAGATTACTACTGCGTTGTTTATTTTCAAACATTTATAATATTCAGGCCTCTTATAAGCATTTGTCAATCCTTTAGGAGGTCTAGACTGACCCTTTTGTCTACAGCACCTAGACAAGCCAAGTGATCCTCAGGAAGATTTGAGTTCATGGTTTATCATTAGAGTTCATGATTCACAACTTCGCAAGTTATATTCAAGATAGACAAGTAAGAAAATTTTACAACCTTTAAAATCAACGAAAGCAGAAAACCAACATCAGAGAGCATTGAAATTGCTATAACGAACCCTAGCAATGGACTCAGCAGAAGGTGTGCCAAGCACATCAGTCATCAGATCCAATTGGTGCACCACATTTTTCCCAGGAAACAGTGGCTTTCCAGTGAGCATTTCCGCAAATATGCATCCAATGCTCCAAATATCAATTGCAGGAGTGTACTGAAAAAATAACATAAAGATCAGTCAAATTTAACATCTCTAGTCAGAAACGAATACCCACTAGGTAAACTTACTATGGCTTGCTACACACCAAATGGCTATATCAGTTAAATCCCAATACTAAGTAGCTACCCAACATTTTCTCCAACCATCAACTATTTTCACTTCTCAATCCGTAGGAGACTTAGATGTAGAAAACAGGTCCATACACTAGCAGCAAGCCACAAAAAGGCCAATATAGGACAAGATGGATTGCACTTGAGAAATAAATGAAAGCAGAAATATCAAGTGTGTCTAAACAAATTGCCCACAAACAGAGTGTAAATAAGAAAAGAAGTACAAATAACAAATTCAAACCTCAAACGTGTATGGTTCATGTAGAATATGAGACTGATAATAAGAGATACTTCCTCCTCAACACAACATAAAGCCAGTAAATTAAAAAAAGGAGAGAGAGATATCCCATGCGCCACAGTCAATTCTGAGCTTAAAAATATCAAATAGTCATATTACCAAGCCTGCTCAACTACAAGAACAGAATAATCAAGGTGCAAAGCAACATACTTTTGAGAAAAAAGAGCCACAAAGTTCAGGAGCACGATACCACCGAGTTGCAACGTAGTCCTTTAAAAAGAAGAATATTAATCAGCAAAAGCACGACAAGCCCAACTCTTGGAATACAAAAAAAAGAAAAAGAAAATAACAAGACAGTTTAAAAGAATTAAAAGTGTCAAAGTTTCCATAGTCAATCTTACAGTCCAGAAAATAGCAGATGGAGCATCATTAAATGATACACGAGCAAGCCCAAAATCACATATTTTCAGTTTGCAATCGGCATTAGCTAGAATGTTTTTGGGCTTTAAATCACGATGAAATACATTTGCTGGAAAAAAAGGATAAATTGATCAGTTAATCGAAAAGCAATAAAGTCAATAAATACCTGGAGACCACCAACCTGTATGTATATATTTCAGACCACGAAGAAGCTGGTACAAGAAAAATTGATGGTGCTCAGGAGTGAGATCATCGTTGGCCTTAATTACTTGGTGAAGGTCAGATTCCATCAACTCAAAAACAACATAAATATCTCTGAATTCTCTTCGTGAAGGAGGAAGCATAATGTGCTTTATTTCTACTATATCCGGATGACGGAGCAACCGTAGGAGTTTAATTTCTCTTAAAATTCTTGTGGCATCAGAAACATGCTCAAAAACATCATTAATTTTCTTAATTGCGACCTTCTCATCAGTATGGGTATCAATGGCAGAACCGACCACACCATAGCTTCCCTTGCCAATTATTTCTTGAACCTGATATCTGCTTGCCTCTCCATACTCTGTGAAAAACTCTGTTTCCAACCCACCCTGTACAACATTATAGGAAAGCAAATACAAAATAAGATTAAAATATTTTACGTGAACTTATGATTTGGAAGCTATTGCTTAACATATGATATGCTTATAATAATAGAGAGAAAACTCAGTGTTAAAGATGCTATGCTAAAAGTCTCACAATTGCCAATGGCCCTAATATTTAACAATCCCACAGATCTTTATATAAAAATCAAGAATCCCACGGTTGAGGCTATAATTTCCCCCAGCAAGAAGTCATTTCTTCTTCACACCACTGTGAATGAATTTAGGAGAAGTTGTGAAGAACTCATTTCAAGGCTGAGAATACTCTTGAAATTGAAACATAAAAAATTTCCGAATTAACTTAACAAAAACGTACAACCAATCAAAAACTGACCAGTATAATATACAACTCTTTGATCCCATATTTGATTTGAATGCGTACTCAACAAACAGTTTTTTTCTTATTTTCTTTTTTAAATTGAAGAATAGGGAGTATTCAACAAGTAGTCCCACCCACCAGGAATCAATTGCATTCATGTATGCATTCAAGGAAGGAGAAGAAAGTCCATATTTTTCTAACAAGAAACAGAATTATTTAAGAAAAACTATTTCATAGAAAATCAATTGATTATAATGCCAATTGAGAAAATAAGACATGGACAAGGAAATATGAGACTTGGACGAAGTCAAAGGACTCTTATGCCTTATCCCTGTAAATATGGAACAACAACAGAAAGAGGCCAAAGACAAGAGGCAAGAAAACATTGCAAGATACAACCGTGATGGGGACTTCAAATAATTCCAAGAACCCATTTCTTCTAAAAACAAAACACTTATGCTCATACCCTATATAACGATTTCTCACCAGTTGTTTGAAACGGAGGACAATATAAGGAAAAGAAAAAAAAAAAAAGTTTCAGTGTCGAAAAGTTGGGCAATTTTGGATTTGACAGAGTTCCTAATTTTTCAAATGCCGAAGCATCGTGTTCTCAAATTTAATATTTCCACATTTCCAACTTTTGCCCTGTAGCCAATCACGGCGATAGCCTAGGAAAACCCTATGCCAAGAAAAGAGAAAAGAAAAAGGAGAAAGAAAGAAAGAAAAGTTTACTGGAAGAAAATGTTTGACAATAGCAATCATGAAACGAACATACCAACAAAATGTAAAGATCAAAGAAGAACAAGAACAAGGAAATCAAATCCAGCAATAACCCAAAGACAGATCTGGAGATGGATGAAAAGAGAAGGAAGAAGCAAGAAATACCTTCTTGTGGGAGTCCATTAAAGCGAAAGCAGGAGGAGGAGGAGATTTGAAGTGAGTGGTCCGCTTCGGAACTTTAATGAGCTTCAAGGCAGAGTAATCAAGGTCGTCGTCGTCGTCCTCTTCCGGTAAATGTTCAAGAGGAATTCCCTCTCCCTCTCCCTGTTGGGGACGTTTCCGAAGGGGTTTCCGTAGGGGGGCAGTGGACGATTGGGCGCGCAAATCGCTCAGATAAAACTGGTTGCCGTTTTGGGGATTGTGAACACCATTATTGGGGCAATTGTGATCAGAATCAGAGGGATGAGGAAGTGTATTACGGCTAAAATTAGAAGAGGAAGAAGAAGAAGAAGAAGAAGAATGCGAAGCGCGACGTTGGAACCAGCGACGAACACCGTCCACGAGAGTTCCACTCCCCATAAAAGAAAGGAAAAATGGTGAGTTTATTGTTGGGGGTTTGATCGGATCCACAGCCACTCGATTGTTCTGTTCATACAGCGTTGCATTTTCCCCACTCTATGCGCTCCATCTCTCTATTCTCTCGCTGCCTTCGCCATCTTTCATCTCTCTGTCTCTCTCTGCTGCCTTGGCTTCTTCAATAATGAAGGCTGACGATCATTTTTGTACAACTTGCATATTTTGACTCTATGATCAAATACTAATTTATCATTTTTTTTTAATTTATTTATATGATTTCAATCTTCAATTTCATTTATAGGTGTTTGGGCATAACTAATTTAAATTATCAATTCAAATCTCCACTTTCAATTATAATTATAATTTTTCAATTATCAATAGTTCAATAGATAAAATACTAATTAAACACATAGGAATTACAAATTTCTGAAATAGGTGATGATCATGAGATTTGAACTCATTCCCTCCTAATTAACAGTACACCAGTCATTTTGGACCAGTCACTCATGATGGTTAAAATACTAATTATAATTTTAAAAAATGATAAATGAGAATACTTTCTCTTTTTGTGGTACAATAAATTGGGAGTGGGAGACTTGAACTTCCGACTTCAATGAAAGAGTAAGGGTCGATCTCATGAGATTTAGAAACTTGATATGTTGGAAAAAGTATTCCAATCAATGTTGGACATATACTATTCCTAACACATAATATAATATAGGTTTCACATTTAACAACCACATAACTAGGAAATATGATGATTGTAAAGAACAATTTTACAGTCTCATTGAAGGATAAAATGATTGACGCATGTCTAAGTCTAACATATTATATTGGAGTAGAAGATAAACATACATTTTAAAGCAATTCGTCAAAAAAAGAAAAACACACATTTTAAAGCAAACTTATCTTTCCACTTATGTGTTAATATTACTTCTTGGTTTTTTCTTAAATAACAAATAAAATTACATGCTTGTGAAAATTGATTTTATTTTTAGATATTGAATCTCAGTCTATTTTTATTTAAATTTCAACCAACTTTTAAAAAAATGATTGTAATTCTTGTTTAAGACGTATTTTCTACCGAAAGGTCAATATTATTGAATTAAAAAGATCATTCAAATTCTCTAAAAATACAAATATTAGATGAATAGTAGCAATGTGGGGGAGATTTTTCTCGTCAATTAACACAAGTTTCTTGTTGGTTGGTTTTTTAAGTTGGATAAAACATCCTCTTTTTTTCTTTCTTTTTCTTTGGTGCATTTAAAATTTTCCATTAAAGGTACAAGTTAAAGATTTGGATTTTCACACCCAAGAAAAAAAAATTGATGTTTTTAATATGGGAATGGTGGGTGGGAAGAATTCTATTAAAAACTACCAATTGATCAATTAGACCTTGATAGAAGGAGATTATAGGACTTTTACACAACATTTTATTTATTTTAATTGTAATAATATTAAACAAGTAATTGATATTGTAGATGTGTCAACATGAAATGTCATGTCTCATTATCAATACTTTGTCTGTACATAAGAGTCTCATTCCACCTGTATCTAATCTCATTTATTAATTTAAAAAAACATCACATGTCCCACATTTAATTAGTAAGAATCAATCATTTTCATTTTTAATTTCATTGAGGAAAAATAAAAGAAAAAATAGATCTATCTATTTGCAATAGGATGAGTTGAAACATAAGATCAAAGAAAGACAAAATTTTTGAAAGGGGACATTTTAAAATCTGTAATAGACCATGGTTTAAATCTCAAAATATTCAAATCACAATTTTATAGAAATATCGATAACAATAGAAATTTTTTAAATATGAAAAATGAAAAAATTCATAATCAATATTTAAATTAACAAAAACATCTAATCATTTTTAAATAAGTTAAAAATCATTAGTAATATTTTGTGAATCTTTCTTTTTATATTTTGTTGATTTTTTTTGCGATTCTATAGGGATGTATGTTAATAAAAACTTAATACCTTGGTAATAGAGAGTTGAAAAAAGTCAAAAGAGCATCTCTAGTGTCGGATTTGTTAATCACATCTTCTATTTTAAAATTACGTATTTATAATTTACAAGGTCATCTATACTCTTAAATTATTTTACTTTTTTTTAGTTCAACATGTGGGGTGAGAATAAAAAAATTAGGAATTTTTAGTTCGGATAAAAAAACAGATTACTTATTAACAACTATTTTAGTTTTTTACTTCAAGTAAAATGCAAGTATTAAACTTCAAGTAGAATTCGAAATTAAAGCTAGAAAATGGTTTATGTTTCAGCAATTGATTGTCAAAGTTAGTAGATACAATAGAACTTGACCAGTTCAAATGAAGAAGAAACCAATAATATGGCAAAAGCTAAGTCCTCAGAAAATCTAAAATCCTACTGAAATGCTACCAACTTGTTAAATCCTTCTCACAGCACATGAAGTCTCTACTACACTACGCCTGCGGGCTACCGCTATTTCGCATTGAGAGAACTAAGAGTAGAAATAATATAAGATGGTATATTTCATAATATAAACTTATGAAAAGGGAGGCATCTGTTTGTGATAATGAGAGCAAAAGAAAATCACATGTTTAAAGAGGCATTGATGTTTTCCAAGGAAATAACAGCACCAGACTTTGTCTCTGTGTCTACTTGAGAATGCGACATGAGAATATAAAGTACCCAAAAGTGAAGGCATACAAGGTAAACTACTGACCATAATTTAGCTGCTGGATTTCTCCTTATGAACACCATGCCTGCTCCATATATTGCATCCAGTTGCTGGATCAGGGATCCTAGGTGTTTCTTCCCGGAGTGGATCTTGTCCTGCAACATCGGTCTCAGTTTTGAACCTGAAAGTTCCCATTTTCCCGACTCCAAGTCCCTCGACGAGCTACTGGAAATATCGTTTGTATTCATCACTGACTTGTTTTCTTCTAGCTGCCTCGTCACAGCCTGCAAGGCGCAGAAAGATGGTTCATGTTAATTTCTGATGTTTAGGAGATGTTAGGATATGGCTTTAGGATGTGGAAGTACCTCGATTCTGAAGAGAAGGGTTGCTTTCTCGGAAGACAGTGCCTCCACCTAATTCAAAATAAAATTCCAGCAGTTAGTTTTTAACTCATGATCCTTGAAGCTACACTTCCTATTTTATAATCTGACACGGTTTTGATGTAGGATGACAGGAAAATAGAAGGGAATATAAAAGAATAAGGAAGAAATGTTGCTGAGATCTAAACTTCTAACGACAGTGGCTTGTTCCTTACCATCACATTTAACTCGAATTTCTTTGGAGAATGGGGAGGGAATGAGGTTTAGGAAGGAGAAACCGCTAGGAAATGAAAATCGTGCACCTTTTTCTCTCATGTGCTTTGATTTTTACTGAGTTCCAAATTGACTAACGGCTTGTTCCTTACCATCACATTTAACTTTCTATCTCTGTAGAGGAACCTTAATAGTTAGGTCATATCATGCAACAAAAACAGTTCATCTTTAATTTATCAAGGGCTGATTGCTGGCTTCTACAATCTTTTATTTATTAATGCCACATAACGCATTCTATTAGATGTTCAGTGTTCTTGATATCTAGGAGCTGCAAGTTAAGGAAGAATGCATACCACGTAGAGTTTCTACCCAGAGAGATAGAGATAGTATGGAACCTGGTTCATAGAAGTTGGAAAACTGGAATTTACAATTCAAATGGAGAAACATTGAAAGACAAACCTGAGCTTGCTTCTGAATTAAATGGTCAGTCATCTGGCCAAGCCTTCGCTTGACTTCAACTTCTACTTCAGTTGGTTCCTCCATATCTTTTCTCATCAACTCTATGTTTTCTTCCAACTTTTTCCCCTATAATTCCAAAATAAGGCAATACAATTATTTTGAGGAAATTATTTTCTTTCAAATGCCTCAAAAATAACAAATTTTTACAATTGGATCATTAGAAAATCTAAACATTATAGTTCAGATTTAAGAGGTACATAAACAGACGCTAAATTACCAGACTTTTGAAATTTTCTACCAATCCCAAAAATGTGCACGTTTCCCCAAATTATTCACTCAATGAAAGATTAAAGTTACAATGTATGGTATGACATTGATGCACACGCATACCCCTTTTCGGTATTATACTTTGTTTATAGAAATAGCAGAATATTATTTTAACAAGTATGCAAATTCATCTAGAACTGCATCCACCGATAAAAAAAAAAAAGAAAGACGGACAATTAGGAATTTTAATCATACTGCCATTGTAAATAGGGTTTTTATATAAGATAATACTACTGTAAATTTTCTTGAGGGGGGGGGGGGGGGGGGGGGGACGATTTGACATTGTGAATGTAGAGGCACAGTTAAATGATTATCAGTCTGAAAAAGAATGGGAAAGAATATAAAATGCTGCTAAGGAGCTCATAACCAGATTTTGTGTAACTATCAAAACTACTATTTCATGCCTGCCAGTTAGAAGAGACGAAGAGAGGAGGCTCCATTGACAAAGAAATCAAAAGACCATCTGAATGTCTTTATAAAGTTTACATTTTAGTAAGATCATGCATTGGAAGAAAATTAATAATATGAGATTCCAGTTCCATTACTAAAAAAGCTAACCTTTTCCTGCAATTTAAGGACTTTATCAGTGATGAGAGAGTGCTCTGCATCAAGGATCTCCAATTCAAACTCAATTCCTTTAAAAGCCAACTACAACATTTTGCAGTACAAGCTATCAGAAAAGACAAATTATCTCAGAAAGGTCGTAATGCATATGATTTGGGGGGGAAGGGGGGCAAAAAGAGGGGAGAAAAGAAAGAAGAGAGAAACTGCTACAAGAGAACTGGTACAATCACAAGCAAATGAATTCTTACTGGTTTTGTCGATGTTCCAGCTTGATGAGAGCTTGCAATCCTCCTCCTAAGTTCTACAACAAAGCAAGAGCTTTCAAGAACTATAATACAATTAGCAACAAAACGCTTACAATATTGACCATACCAAAATGTCAAAAGTCTATAGAAACATGTTCACAATCCACATGGAGTATCTTATATTATAATCCAAACTATATACAAACATGTCCGTGATCCACATGGATGCTCGAGTCACATGAAAATTTGATTAACCAATATAACGTGATAACAAGACGATCAGATTATTGATATACAATTAAGTGCATTTGACTTGACCTAGCTTTACAAATATGGTTAGGACTATAAAACAGTACTTTGACGAAATGAAGTTAGATAGTTCTACCATTAGTAAAGAATGTTAACTTCTTCATTGCTTATACTAATTTATAATCATTATCCACGATGAGAAGTGAGAACCTTGGACCTTGATCAATGCAACAGTGATGAAACCTTGAGTCAACTTTTTTCCATTTCAAATTGCCTCCAAAGATTGAAACTTCATTTATCAACGCTTTGATCTAGCTTGGTGCTGTCCCAAAAAGGTGGAAGGCGGGCTTCTAGAGTTGCTCTCAAGTTAGTGGCTCAAAAATAAAACTAGTGGTTTGTGGTCAAATGCTATTAGAGCTCTCCCTCGACTGCTTTGGGAAGAAAGGCATTCCAGATTTTTTCAATAATTCTTTTGTTAATTTTTGTGATCGTGTACAATTTACAGTCTCTAATTAGAATGCTCCACACTTCTAATGTTCCCACTTTTCTCATCAATTTAGATTTAAAGCCTCCTGTTTCATTCTTCCTCTTTGGCATAGGACTCCCTTTAGGTTGTTATTTTTTTTTTTTTGGCTCATTAATTCATGTCCTTGGTTATTTGTTTAGGAAAAAAACAATGATGAGAACCATTTTGAGAAGTACTGATCGTGCAGTCAGATTAAACCTGCCACAGACAGAAACAAGCAACTAATACTGCAACTTACCATTTCCAACTAATATTTGTAGGAAATATCTCGCAATCAAGTCTCATCAATTAAAAATGTGTGTGTTTTAAAAGTCAAAGTTTGAGTTCCTCTACTACTCTTTGTACTTTTAGTTCGTTCTTTCTTATCTTACTATGAAAGAAGAGAACTGGAGCTTTCACAGAAAACCCAAAACTGATGTATTGCCAACTATAGAATTGGAAATTCATAAAAATTTGAAGAAATATTATGGCAACAAATTCCAAAAAGAATACTCAATTTGAATCAAGTAGGCAATCAAAATTAGCGTCCATCTTTCAGTGCCAATCTCTCTCAAAATCTGAAGAGGGTTTCTTCTCAAATCAATAGTAAGATCAGTTTGTCAGAAGAACAATTGTACCTTCATGAGTTGTTTCTTTCAATTCAATCTGCTGTCGAAGTCCTGCAACCCGCTTACCCTGGTCCAAGAAGATGAAACATAAAGCCCCATTGCTCTCATCCATCAAATACTTGTACAGTATGAAGTAGAGGTAAAGATATTGCATTTGCCCATAACTCATAAGCAGACAGAAATGTTGCAAAGTTCAAGCAGGAAAGGTAGACGTGGGCTATGAAACATTACAAGATGCAGGACCAGTTATCTTTCGCAATATTTAGATATAAAAACCATAAGATTGTTGTTTGGCAGTCATCGTTAGTCTTCAATGAGATAAGGCCAAAAAGGGAAATAGAGTAAGGCCTATGTTACTAAAACATTTAATTTGACCACTAGGTTACGAAGGCAGAGAAATCAATTAAGATTCAATAATGGCAAACACCCTTGATTTGTAAATGTGTTAATAACGACTTTTTAATGTGTCCATTTAAATCTTCACTAATGAAAGTTATGGGTACCGGGTAGTAGTCTTTTTCCATCATTCTGTAAATTTTTTAAGTAAATTTGTTGAATCAAAGTCGTCTATTTTTATATGCTAAATCATTATAACTACTACAACTAAGTACAATACTTAAATTTGACTGTTAGATAAGGAGGACCTGCATATTTTTACATTATATGATAGGCTAGTTAAGTTCAAATGGGATTCATGGCTAATAAGCGGCTGATTGGCATGAATATAAACAATTCTTCCAACGCATCAATATAGTGGCCTATATTAACCTACCAATCCTCATCATACCTCTAACTCAAGATTCCATTGTACAGAAGCAAGGGCTCTTGCAAGATCGGCATTTTCAGTCTGCAAACCATATATTGCTTTAGTAATGTAAAACAATAAAAAGCTCACGTAATATTCTTCAAAAAGGTGCAATATTTATCACCAAAAGCACTAGGAAGAAATAACTATAAAAACAGAAACATGTTGTGGGTTGATTACCTCAAGCTTGGCCATTATAGCAAGGGCTTCTCTACGAGTTTCATTGTGCTTCTGCTTCTCAAGCTCAACAGCCTCCATTGTTTCCATCATAGATGTCTGCAGCTCTGAAGCCTGAATTTTAAAAATATATGCATATGCATTGTAAAATAAAATCGATATTCCACACATCAGAATTTGGGTATTGACGAATTGTTCATAGTCCATTCAAAACAAAGTACAAAAATGAAAAATGTATCCAACAGAGATTAAAAGCCGCAAGAAAGTTGCCTCATAAATAGGTATCTTTTCAACTAACCTGGCACCTATATGGCAAAAAGAAAGCAGGCTAACTAAAGGCCAACGGTTGGAATATTGTATTTTTATCCCAACTGGATTTATAAATATGTTTAATTCAATTATGCATATTATTAATCATATTTTAATTGGGATGTGAGAAACTGGAGTTTTTTGTCATTATTATAGGATTACATTGTAAGCCTTAATTTCATTTTGGATAAATTATGTATCAAAGTCTGTTAGCTTAAGCACACTTCTATATCATAATTCCATCTTCTTTATTTTTTTTTAGGATTTCCTAGTTCCATCTTCACCAACATAAAACCGTTTCTAATTTTAAAAATTGAACAAATATTCGATTATTCATCTTACTTCCTCCAAAAAGTTCAAAAACTGCTTCCTGAGAATGCTTCACGGTAGGTGAGTCAGCATAGATGGATCGATTAGGGAAGAGATATCAAAGGGAAGTAACTTATAGCAACTTTAAATGTCCAGATTGAATGACTAAAATAGAGCCAATTGGTTTCCACAACGCTTGGGAAGGAGCTGATTATCATATATTATAGTTAAAATTTTTTGAAAAGGCATCTTAAATTGGGAATTGAAGTATATCTCTTTCAGAATACAAGTGGATAGAGGTCTGCCTGGTGATTTGTTCAAGTTCATAATTTTTTTTCTTATAAGGATACTTATTTAGTATCCTGGCTTTTCTTTTTTTTTGTTTTTCTTTTCTTTTTGGTGTAATAGAACCACAATTCAAAATTCACATTGAGCAGATTCAGACACAAAATTGATTATCAAACTCATTCTAAATTTAATAAGAAGAAACTACACAATTTACCTCTTCTGCTTGCTTTCTTGCTCGATCCTCCAGTATTTTTTCCAGGCTCTGCTTCTCACCCTCCAGTCTGGCAACCAAGTCTTCCTGTTCTTTGATAGCCTCCATTGCTTTGGCTGCTGCTTTCTCAGCCAGAAATTTCTCCCTCTTTTTTCTCCTTTCTTCCCTCTCACGTTCAATTTCAAAATCAGAAGCTGAACCTGAGTCCGAATCTGAACCAGAACTCCCATCACTAGTTGAAGAGCCTGTCCACTCTTTTCTTACATCATCAGATATAGAACTACGAGAAACTTCGTCTGATTTATGCTTCCCAGAAACACCACTTCCTCGATGATTTTGAGCATCTTTCATAATGGAATTCATATCAGATATCCTCTTAGCTTGATCTCTATCCGGCACTGTTTCTGAAGACTGACCATTTCGTATTGCTAGCACAGATTTCTCTAAAGTAAAACCCTTAGAATCAAAATCCCCACCAATTTCTTTTTTTTCCACACTTTTTGCTTGGACTAACATATTGCCTCCAGCCTCTTTTTTATCCAATTCTTGGCCTTCGGAGTGTGCAACATTTTTATCATTTTTCGGATCAACTCTTGAATTTGTCCCCAACGAAACTGAAATATTAGATTCTTCCACATCACTTGCTTTCCTATTTAATTTCTTTGTTTCCCCAATGGACTTGTTACTTTTAGTGTTCTGAGTTTTCTTGAAATCCAGCACCGAAATATTTGAACCTCCATTATTTGGTCTGCGACCGTCTCTCTTCACACCACGAATTGAAGATGAACCATTACTGCGGGATGCAGCCGAAGTTGAAGGTTGATTAGGTGTACCGAGCAGTTCGGTCCAGTCACTATCCGTAAGAGTAGGTGATTTTGGCGAGGGTTTCGACACGGCAGAAATCACATTATCCTGGTTTCTGCTGACGTTCAAACTTAAATCACTGCGCACTTTGCCATGATAATCGTTGTCTAATTGGTTCTTCTTCTTGAGCTGATCCTTTAAAGGCAAAATATCCCCAGTTTTACTAGTAGCTTCGAGACTATCCACCGCTGGAGGCCTTTCGCCCTTCTTAAGCGACTCCGCCGCTTGCTGATCGATCTGAATTGTCCATTTCACACAAACACAAAGAAACAACCTCAAGAAACGAAGCAAAGCAAAACATACATCCACATAGAGATAAATTACACTGTCAATGCGGTAATGCGCAGCTAGATTCTCCAAAAATCAAGAGACATGACTCATTACGGATCTACAATTTCCAAAGAACGCACAAGAAAAAGAAAATCGAATTACCTCTCGACTTCCCACTGAACTCTCAAAAAGAAAACAATAAGAACAAAAAGAAAGAGGGAAGGGAAGGGGAAATTCACCTGCTGGAGAATGCTCTCAGCCGCTTTGAGCTTGGAGGAGATCCAATTAGCCATGATCCTTCCCAGCGATTCAGCTTCCTCCGAGAGAAATTGAAATCAGAGGAGAAACCTAGTCAACTCTCATCAAATTAAATACAATAATAACAATTTTCCAAAGCAGCGTCGTGGATTTTGATTGAGATGTGGCACTTGCAGAGAATTGAAGAAGAAGCAGGACAATAGAGGGCAGAGGGAGAGAAAGAAGGGGGGGAGGGCCGAGATGTCTACAGTGACAAGCGGGTCACGTGGAAGGGTAACGCGTGGATTGTTGCTGAATTTTCTGGGTGGGTCCCACGGTTTGGAGTCACAGAGATCTGAGAACCATCAGTGGTCTGTCACACACGAGTGAGAACCACCCTGTAACCGACGCATTCGTTAATCTGCGTCTCAAATTTCCAATCTTTAAAGGCCTGTTTGGTTCCTGTGATATTCGTATACTGTCCAGAGTTAATAGTTTGCGCTCGTTATCATGCGAGACGATTATATTATCCTTGCAAACAAACAACCTCGTTAATCCTTTTTTTATTCTTTATTTTGTAATTAGCTATAAATAAGAAGGGGTGTTATAGTTATGGTTATACATCTGATTTTTATCATTCTCGTTCAGATCAATTTCATTTGGATTTATTTTCATTCTAATTTCTTATCCTTTCAATTTATGTAAGTAATGTCTGCATTCATATTTCATTTTCTTGTTTTTTCTTTTTTTTTCTATTAGCCATTTTCTAGTATGATTATTGTTAAAATTATGGGGTAAGTTGGTTGGGTTAGGTAGAATATCAAATTGTGGTGAAAATTAATATCAACAATGAACTATAATTTATGATATTACATTCACTAAACGAATAGGATATACGATATTTTCCCAATCATACCTCAAATATTACATTTTTTTAGTACAAAATATTGCAATTAAGGTAGCATCAATTATTTATTTAATGAAATTCTAATAAAGGTTATCTAAATTCAAAGTCAAATATTAGACTTCTTTTTTATAAGTCAAATATTAGACATGATGATTGTATATATTTAAAGGCTATAACTAAAATATTTATTATATATGTATATATATAAATATAAAAACTAAAAAAGATTAAGAGTTTCAAACTGTATTTAATACAAAATTTTCATATAGAGCAACAATAAGAATCAGGTTTGGTTGGAGTTACATCATGAATGCTAATAATCTCTTTCCCATTTGGAAAAGCAGCAAGCTTTTCAATTTGTTTAGGTAAATCCAAAGCTTTTTGGGAAGCAATCTCATGGATCCTACGAACCATTTGGAGGAATACTTCTTCCACATTCACATTTTTCATAGCAGAAGTTTCCATAAAAAATAATGATTCTGACTCCGCTAAGAGCCGCCCTTCCTCTTCTTGCACTTCGCGAGAATGACCCAAATCGCATTTGTTTCCCACGAGAATTATGACCATGTCTGAATTTCCGAACTCTCTCAATTCCCGTAGCCACTTCTTCACGTTCTCAAATGTCGCCACTCGGGTTACATCGTAAACGAGCAATGCCCCTAGTGCTCCTCGATAATATGAACTTGTAATTGCCCTAAATCTATATATCATAATTAAATTTAAACTAAAACATTAGTCTTTGAAATTGAGAAAATGTTGAATATCTCTAATAATAAATTCAAACAACAAGAAAACAAATCATACATTATTTGTTAAATATAACAACAACAAGATGACTAAATTTTTTAAAATTTTTTAAAATTTAGAGATCTAATTAGAAATAGAGATGAATTTAAAATATCTAAACTATATTTTAACGTATAATTTAGTTAAGATTTTGAATTAATTTTTTAGAAGGAAACATTAAACAAAACAGAACAAGAAATAGAAAATAAAATCATAATAAAATTGGATAGTAATATATTAAGACAATAAATAATATTTTATATCTTTGAGTTAAATACCGTTCTCAAATATTTTATACAAAATATAAATAATTTATCTGACGATGACAAAGTTCACTTTAAAAAACTGTCGCCTTTTCGGAAAATACGGCATTTGTTTGCGGAAATTGGAAAACAATAATTATACCTTTCTTTAATGTTATTTTCCCCTACTTTTATGACCAATTTTGTTCCTAAAATAGTTCTACGTGGCAAGTCCTCGTTGGATTGATTAACAAAAGAAAAAATAAAAGGGAAAACACATGTGGGGAAAGCCATTCATTTATTTGTCACACTAAAAAAAATAGATTGGTTACTTCTTGTTTGATAATGTCCCGATTAAGTTTTTTTTTCTTTTTTAATAAAAAAAATAATGATAAAAAAAATACTTTTATTCATGTTGGAACAAATTTTTTTTTGTTTCCAAAACAATTTTTTAAAACATAGATTTTTCTTTAAAATTTGGATAATTGATCGTTTTATCCTTTGATTTAATTTTTGTTCATAAATTCTAATGAACAAATTTAACATTTTTGTATAATTTTTCAAATATAAAATACATTAAGAAAGGAAAGTTATCTCTCCATATTTCTTTGCTCACTCTTAGTTAAAAAATATATATATGGTCAGCCAACATAAACATAATTCAACAATTAAAATATATAATCGATTAAGGTATATAATAATTTTCTCGATGTCAGACATTCAAATCTTCCGTCCCACCTAAAAAAATGACTAAAGTCCAACTATCTAGTGCTCAAAATTGGCTGATGACTCGAGAGAATAAAAATGGGTAGGAAAAGGTGGATTAATAATAAATACCTTAAACTAAAGTTTCAAAAAGTTTATAATTAAAATTGAGGCACTTTATTCCTTCTATCAACTCTCCTTTTTTTTGGGTAATGCATTTGTTTAATTTGGAGACATATTAGCCTTCAATCAGACACAAGAGGACAAGTTTCATCTCTCTTTTTAGGTTTATGGGTCCCTCCAAAAAGATCAAAATTTTCTCCTTTTTAATCCATAATTTTGACTAATAGGGTTTGATCATTATTATTGATTGAAACCCATTAGATATCTCAAGCTTAGTCATTGAACTAAGAAAAATGGTCCAATCCTTGTGAAAAAAATTTTCTTTTTTAAATACCATTTGTCAAATTATTGAAAGGAATACTACATTTTTAAGAAGGAGTAACTCATAACTTCAAATACCTATTGTGATTCACAAAATTTTAAAATACATACTCGATTAAGAAGCCATCATTGAGTCAATAGAATTAATTCATGTGATTTACTCGATTGAAAAATCATCATTGAGTCAATAGTGATTTACTCCTATATGTCGTCACTATGGATAACATGTAAATATCATCGGAGAAGAAAAGTATGTAACAGAAATAAAACTAACATAGTTCACTAATTGCCTCTAATTGTAGACTTGTGAGATTATAAAAAGAAAGAAACACTAAAATTTAACTATTTAAATAATATTCACGTCAAATTTGTAAGGTGAAAAAAAAGTTGAAAATTAGTATTTTAAACACATAAATATGATTCCCTTCAAACAAATAAGGAAAAAAAACACAAATATGATTTAGATAATAGGCCGGCCTTACACTTACCACACAAACAAATATTTTTTTTTTTCTCTCTTCTTCTCCAATTCTAAGGGATATCTTATACGGATAATAATGTCTTATTCACTTAATCATACCGAGATTAAGTTAATTGTAAATTCTAAACTGTTCCTAATTTTTTTTTAAAATCTACGACCTATGATCAGAGCCGATGACCACTAGTTATGTTCGTTTTAGACTAAAGTGTCCTAATTTAAAAATCAATAAGCTATCAAAACATGAAATTTAGAACCAAACAAAACACACCCTAAAAATCCTATCAACAGAATTTTCCCTCTATTTTATCGATTGAAAGGAGAGAGAAAAGAAAAAAAGAGAGGAAGAGGAGGAAGAAGAAGGGTGGGAGCGTACCTTTCTTGGCCGGCGGTGTCCCAGATTTGGGCCTTGATGAGCTTACCGGCGACCTTGATATTCCGGTAAGCGAATTCGACGCCGATGGTCGGCTTGGAGTCCAAACGGAACTCTGATTTTGCGAATCGGGAGAGGAGATTGGATTTTCCGACGCCGGAGTCGCCGGTCAGAACCGCCTTGAACAGATAATCGCACTCTTCGTCGAAAGAATCCGCCATTCCTCTGTTTCTTTTCTCTCTGCTAAAAACAGGGCTCGGACACACAAATGACCACGCCGCTTCCCTTCTAGTTCTAGTTTCTTACTTATAAATCTCCTATTCCTTTTCTTTCCTTTTCGCATATATTATATTGTATTGCGATTGAGTTTTTTAATTTTTCTTATTTAATCCTATTTATTCTAAATTTTTTATTTTAAATATCTACTTACTCAATATTCGTTTCGTTTGAAACACTCGCTGGTGGTATGATAACGAGATTTAAGTTTATTTACTAAAATAAATACTCAAACAACATATCTCTTTCGTTTAAACTTTGATTTATTTTGATTATATACTTTAAGAAAAAAAATTGTTCTCATGCTCAGTAAAAAATATCAATTTAGTCTATATTTCCAAAAGAAAATTTTAATATAAATTTATTACAATAAAAAATTAATAAATAAAATGTTATGCTATAATTAATAAAATATATAAATCAAAATCAGGTTTAAAAAATGAACAAAAATTGAAATTACGCTAATCAAAACAAGACATCAATCAAGATAAAAAATATATCATCACAGTATTATTTAAATTGTTAATATGGACTTAGTTCAACGTATAATTGGCATATGTATTTGACCAATAAATCATAAGTATGAATTTTCCGCTTTCACTTATTTTACTAAAAAAATAATAGTATTTAAATTTTTGCTTCTTTTATTGTTACTTTTTCTTAGAAAGTTTTTTTAATTTTATTATTTTTTTTTTCTAAAGAAATGGGTTTCGTTCGAGTGCCGTCGCATGTGAACAAACATTGATGATTGATCATGAAACGACATGATGGATCAGGATGGACCTTTTTTTTTTTTAATAAATAATAATAACAATAATAAATAATTATTATAATTATTATTAAACGGGCCTGTGCCCTGTGGGTGTCATTAAGAAAGAAGATGGCCCAATAGCGTCCACTCCCACTCTCTTTCCAAGGTTTATCTCTTGCTGTCACCCCAATCCAAATCCCGTCAGCAAATTCTGCCTGCAAATTTTTATATTTATTGTATTTTAAATTTTACATTTTTACATTTTTTATTTTACCATGTGTATTTGCATAAAATGTAATTTCACCCATTATTGTTAATTACAGGTCGTGTGTCTTTTGTTCGTCTACTCGATTTTATTAACAAATATTTAAAATCACATGTAATGAAATAAATGTTATATTTTAAAATTGATCAAACTTTTAACATGAATGACTAAAATAGTTTTTTTAAGTAAAGTTTAGGGAGCTAGTAATATTTGAAAAATTATAGACTAAAGTAGGATGTTTAAACTTTCAAGAAGAATGCTTATGGTGATTCTTGGTCTAGCTCGGAATCGTTGAAGATTAAGTACTAGGTCGAGTTTGAGTGTCCACTTGGCAAGGAAGACTTGCACAAGAGAGGTAAACAATTTGGCGTTTAAATCAATAGGAGTTCGACTTTAAGTGTAATATCGAGCTTTGATTGCGCACTTGATGCCATAATAATGCTCTCTATTTATAGGGTTGAGATTTGACAAAGACATCCAAACTGTCAGTTACGCGCTTTTCGAAAAGTTTGTTACCATAGGCCGTTCTGTCGGGCGCACAAGGTCGGAGTCAAGCGAGATCTTTAACCAAATGGAGTTCACTTAGTTTACCTTTTGGATAAGTTTAAAGGTCGGTCGCTAAATGACTCCGAGGTTCTAGAACAGATCTTGTCTTTGGAGTTTCCGTTGTTCTCCACGTAACATATCTGTTTTTATCCCATACAAGAGAATTAAAAAAATAACTTTATCGATGAATATATACGATAGTGAGTCATATCATGACCATAATATTAAAGAAACTATCTAGTTATGTAAATTATATTGAATAAATGTTCTAAATTTGTGTGAACTATAATGTTATTAATGTGGAACTTTCAATTGGGGAGTTCTCTCGCTGTATCCTAGTTGGCTGGCGAGATTAACAAGATGGCTAATCTAATTACTTTCATAATTTCATAATTTCCTTAATTTAGATGTGATTATAACTTAGCATTGGATCCTCCTGCCTAATAATCATATCATACATTAAATTAGGTTACTTCTTTTTTTTATATATTTTTATAATTAAAATAAAATTTAATTATTAATTTTTTAATTGAATGAACAATGGTTATAATAATTATATCTATTAATGAGAGGATTATTAAAATTTAGTTTCGGTGAACATACCTACATTTTCTCAGCGTAAAGATAAATTTATATATATATTTTTAGAATAGAAGATAAATTTATAATTAATTGAAGCCCTTGTGAATTTTTAAAAATATGAGCAAGTTTTTTTTTTAAAAAAAATGAAAGTACCATTGAATAGAAAAAAAAAATAATTGCATATCAATAGTTAAGAATGTGTTTGGAAATTCTATTTTTAATATTTTAAAAGTGAATTCAATCTAATTAAAATGATTTTGTTAAAGTTTCATGGTGATTATCTATTTCAGAAATACTTTAATATTTTTCTTAAAAAATAGAAATTAAAAACAAATATCAGTGTTCAATACGGCCAATAAAAAATGATTTTTTTCATTTTTACAAGTCTCGAACTCAAATGATTATTAAATCTTATCCAGTAAATTATTGAACATTTTTTAAGGAATAATTTTTTAAATAAAGAACTGTTCGTACTAATACTAATACTTTTGAATTTAAAAAAGACACCAAATAAATATTTTATCCGAAAGTAATCTAGAATATTTGTAGAAAAAAGTCGAGCACTTTTGAATATGTAATAAAATACCATAAAACATTTAAAAAAGTATTCTAGATTAATAATATTTCCTTTACAATATCTTTAGTATATTAAAAAAAAGGTTTTTTAAATATATAAAAATAAATAAATAAATAAATAATTGTCTATTTCTGTTTTCTTTTCCTGATTAGGAAGGTTAGGTTTAGCTTAGGACTCAACCACCAAGAAGCCCACTAGGGTAGGTCCATTCAAGTATGCCAAATTGGACCTCCTTAATTTACTCTCAAAACCTGTTTCAAACCTTTGGTTTTTAAATATGTATTTCCGTTGAATTTGAAGATATGTTTCTATTTGATTTTTTAGGTTTCAAAAGTTCGACATTTTAACCTCCAAGTTTTAGAAAATAATTTTAAATAGTTCTTGAGAACGAATTAACGCTTAATGTATTTAACAAAAAAATGACGTGGTAGTTAAATTGACGGGTAGATTCTACTTACTTGAATTTTTAAAATGAGGTGTTAAAATATTTCTTTCTACTACTGATGCGACAGTTTCCATTCGTTTCCTTCCCTTCCCCCTTTTCATTGGTTCCCCCTCCAGCAGTGGTTAATTTGTCCCGAGAGAATATTTAGAATCATTTTCAAAAGGTTGATGATTAAAATGCCAGTTTTTAAAACTTAAGGGACCAAATAAAAACTTATCCTCAAACTCACCCTATTTCTTGTTGGATATCCAATATTTGAATTAAATTTATCCAACCCATCAGCTTAAGCTTTTGGATTGAGTGATGGTTTATTCATCCTCAACATGGTATCAGAACGAAACGTCCTAGGTTTAAGCTTAAGCTTAATCATTTTCTAGAGGGAAAAAAAAGGGAAATCAATCATTTTTGAAGTCAGTAATTTATGTCTTTTTAAAAAATTTGGTAGGGCAACCCCCAATAAGCTAGTTAGGAAAGCAAGAACACTGGAAAAAGAAATTCAATCATCTTTTGAGATCGAACTGCCGAATCGGAAAAATGGAGTGCTATCATATAGCTTTGTATCGGCTAAGTTCACGAGTTGGAGATAAGCGGACTCGAACCGCTGACATCCGCCACAAGGTAAACCACCGCCTCTCAGGCCCCCGACTGATTCTACCATAGAGGCCAACAATAGACAATAACTCCCCCCCGAACACAGCTTACAACTTTCATCGTACTGTGCTCTCCAAAGAGCAACTCTTCTCAAAATCTCAAAAGGTACTGAGATCCATAATTCGTGTCTTTTAAAAAATTGGTTTCTTATATCTTTAAGTCTATCATTAGAAATGCTTAGCTCTCCCTCTAATTATTGAAAAAGTTTTGGGGTTATGAGTTTTTCCAAGGATAAAGAAAAGGAAAGTTTTTATTGGAAGGAAAAAGAGAGATCTTTGTATTAAAGAAGTGATGTGATTGAGCTTCCATATATATATTTTTTTCTTTTTTCTTAGTTCAAAAACATGTACAGATTCAAACCTGCAACCCATTAATTGAGAATATATATCTAAAACCAATTGAATTTATGCTCAAGTTGGCCCACATGAACCATTTCTAAATTTTGGTGTAGAAGAACAAAGGAGCTGCATAAGAAACATGGGAAAAATTAGAAAAATGTGCAGCATTCAATACAATCTTTCTAACATAATAAACTTTGAGAATCCTGAACCGTTGGGAATGACAAAGCAAAAGATGCTGAACTCTTGTCACACATAGGAAGGTTCACACGTGTGGTTTCATCTTTCTGAGCTTTCGATCTGATTGCAATCTGATTCTGAAGGGTGCACGTCTGAATAGCGTAGATAAGATTTCGTGTTGAAATTTCGTTCAAGACAACAACAATTATGTTCTCTCGAAATCCTTTTTCTTATTCAAACCACCCCAAACTTCTCTCAAGCATAGCTAAACAACAATATTTTATAGCTCTATATCTCCCTCTCGTGAACTAATCTTTAAAAGGGACTGCCCCTAAGTATTGTGTGGAGGAGAAAACTACTCTCAAAAGATTTAACGCAAAGGTTTGAGATGAAAAATACTTCTCCACCTAACATAATAAATGTATTGAAATAGAGTGTGACTTCAAAAACCTAATCTCCCTATTCTTTAAATCCTTTTGGGTACGTTCCTTTCCTCATTAATAACATCGTGGTTGGAAGAGGAAGAGTTTATAAAGAGCAAGTTTGAAAACCTCGATCTTATCTTATTCATCTATTCAAACTGTTGGATTTGTAAGGTGATTGCAAACAAAGTCTCACATTGACTAGGGAAGGAGATGATCATGGATATATAAGATAGGATAATTATCTCCATTGGTATGATGGCTTTTTGGGTGAAACCAAAAACAATAGGAAGAGAATCATGGATGGGGTGATATGACCATTTTGCCACTCTTGTTGGGGCCCACACCAGTAGAAGCATAATATATGTATATAGAGACGGGATTTTAATATGTTTCTCCACAGCCCTTACTTTGGTCACTATGTACTCATTTATTCATTATTGCACAAATCCATTATTAAAAATAATTTTATCTCTATTTTGACACTATTATATTGTTGGAGCACGATGTTGACAAAACTCTCACACACAAATATTTGATAATATTTAGTTTATTCAATTCAGCTTATTAAACTTTGGGTAGAGAAAGAAATGTATAAAGAGCAGTAAATTTTTGTGCCCCGATAATTCTTTAAATTTAAGAAGGGCAAATTGGAGAAAGAAATTTCAAAAATTTCCAAACTTTTCTGTATAAATTTTTTAATCTAAGATAAGCTAAAAGGGTTGTCTTCCTAGTCTATCATATTGGCTCAACTAATATTTTGTCATGGAATACCTCTTAAGATACTGGAATTTTGGTTTTTTATTTTTATTTTATTTATTATGAATCCAATATGTATGGATGGACTACGAACTAACAATTTTTTGATTGAAAATAGGTACTTTAACCAATTAAATTAAGTTTAGGTGGCTGAAATTTTAGTTAATGATATATATTAACAATAGAAATTAAATATAAGTATATTTGAAATTCAAGGATGTAATCAAAATAATTAACTAATTAAGAAATTAATAATTCTTCATCAAGTTGAAAATTCAAAATATATATATATATATATATTTAATGACGTGGAAAGTGGCAAGTGGTTAACCCAAAAAAAGTTGAGACGTGGAAGTCGTTTATTGTGTCTCTTGCTTTGTCTTTTCACTCCATCAACGTACCCAAACACCCCATATATCTCCAAATTATTAAAGAAATGCACTTCAACATATCCATATATAATAAATCAAATTACTTTAGTTTTATCAAACTCATACAAATTATGAAGAACAAATGTTCGACTTTCTCCTTTCCAACCCTAAATAGCATCTTTCTTTTTTTCTTTTAAAGTTAGAAGTTTGAATGTATGTATCCTTTTCTGAGGAGGGGAAAAAATTTTGCATCTCGAGTGTACATGTCATTATTTTAACGAGATTGTTTTTCGTTTTTAGTTCTGTAGTGTATGGTTGAACTATTGTCTTTTGAGAGGTAATATATAGCTGATTATGAGATATGTTTGAATTGACATTTTTTCAATGACATTTTCTTTTTAGTTCAACACGTGTGGGCGGGAATTCGAACTTTCGATATTTTAGTTGATGATATATACCTTAACCTAGTTGAGCTATGCTCCATGGTGACTTTTAATAAGATGGTTTGTCGTCAATATGTAGCATTTTTTAATGAGTCGATAGGTTGAGCTCATGTGAAATAAATAATTTTTTCCTTTATGTGCCTCACATGCTTTTTGGAGTGTTGTTTAGTGTAAAGATTTTCCACTTTACATTCTTAGATTTTTAGACAAGTTTAGTTATGTTCAAAGTTAAATAATTGATCCTATGAGCATTAATTTTATCAATCTCAATTGAAGTTATAGATTAAATATCTCATATATTAAATTTACCATAATTTATTAACTTCATTGGTGATTTATGTTTAAAATTATGCATGCAAGAAAAAGAAAAATTAGTCCCAATATGGCAATCATATTAATAATTTATTATCGATGTGAACGCATATCTAATTTTCTTTTTTTGAAAGAAAGGTTATATCTAATTAATGCCATGGTCCATTTTCATCCAATAAATAAAGTAGCAAAATCTATGTATTTGCTAAATTAGATACATCCTTAATTTTTTAAAGATAATTCCTAATTTTGTCCTTGATCTATTAAAATTTTTAAATTTACCTTTCTTATATTATATTAAAGATTCTAATCAGAGTGCCAATTAGTGAGCTAAATTCATTAATTTTGGCACCCTCTACACAAATATTAGTTTATAAAAAAGTTTATATGTAATTAAATTGTTGTTTATTTAACATATTTAAATAAGTAGGCATACAATTTAGATGAAATGAATTTTTCTCAACCTATGATCTATGCTATGATCCATCGAATCATTTTGATTTGATTTTCGATGCATTGTTTTTAGCAAATTAAAAAAAACGGTTGATTCCACACTTCATCTGCCAGTATCCATAAATCAATAATATGTATATTTTCCTCCGTTGTATGATAATTTTTGGTCTTTTTCCATCTCTTATTTTAGGTTTTTTTTTTTTTTTTTATAAATTTGTTTGGACCTTGGAATCTGGATAAGGGAGAATTTTCTCACAAGACAAAACCTTATAAAAGATGACCCTTTTTTTTATTAAATAATTAAAACTCGAGAAATTACTCGGTAGTTTTTTTCTGTCCTAAAGGAACACTTCTGTCAATTAAAACTATCTATTGTACTTTAAATTACCAAAAATTCAAAATAATAATAATAATAATAACAGATCGTTGTCAGAATAATTAAAATGTTCTAAGAATATACATCATAGTGTAAAACTAAAACCCACTTGAAACGAAAGGCATATAAGATAAATTCTGTGTTTGGCCTTTACTTTGGAATCACAAAAAAGGAAAAGAAAAAAGAAAAAAATTGGTCTCTTTTTTTTTTTTTTTTTTTTGAGAATAACAATACAACCACAAGGCCTAAAAATTAAAAAACCACTAGAAATGAAAGGTATATAAGATATATATATATTTTGAGAAAAAAAATTGGTATTGTTATTTGAAGGATTAAGGAAAATTATGGGCGTGATTAAGGGCCTAAAAATATTGTCATTACTTAATTGACTTTGCTAACAATATCTTTTCCGTTAATAGAATGTTTGACTCGTTTTCGATTATTTTTCTAATTCCAGGAAAAAAAGAAGAAGAAGAGTACTGAACTGCAGTGCACGTTATGATTCCCGGAAAGTCAATCGGAAATTTTGTTTCGATCTAGAGTCGGAGGCCGAGGCCTGCTTGGAGAGAACCAAAAGGAGCCGGAATTGAAATTAAAGATTGGCATTAATGCCGGGAGAACAGAGACAGATCCGGAGTTTAATGTTACAATCGGTAAAGAAAACAAGAACACTTTGATATACGGATTCAGATTAAGGAGAAACAGTGAAATGAAAGGAGATAAGGAACGGAGGATGAAATCGACTTCGTTACCTCACAGCGAGCTAATTGATAGTGAAATTAGGAGAAGCTAGGGCTAGGGCGCGGAAGTTCCGTTTGGCGCATTGGAGTTGGAATTAGCGGTCATCATCTTCCTGAACTCCTCGAAATTGACATTTCCATCGCCATCGGAATCGACGGAGCAGATCATGCGTTGACAGTCCTCCTTGGTGCAGGTGATTCCGAGGCGATTGAGGACGAGGTGGAGCTCGGAGTGGGAGATGAGGCCGTTGTGATCCTGATCGTAGAGGTCAAAGGCGTCGCGAAGCTCGGCGGCACCGGCTTCGTCGGAGGCCATCGGTTCCTTGCAGAAGGCGGCGAACTCGTCGATGTTGATGAACCCGTCCTTGTCAGAGTCGAGATCCTCCATGACGCGGCGGAGCTCATCGTATGGGATGGAGGATCCCAAGGTCTTGAGGACGGAATCGAGCTCGGAGATGGAGATCTTGCCGTCGCCATTGGCATCGAAGCGGTCGAAAACCTTGCGGAGTTCCTCGCTGTCCTGGAGGTAGACGGAGGGCTTGGGCTTCGCGGCGGCCGGGTCCGTCGCCATGTTCAGAGGTCAAATTCGAATCTGAAACAGAGAGAGGAAATTTCTGGTTATGGTTGAAGAGAGGAAGAGGAAAATAGGGGTATTTATAGTGGGAAGAGGAAGAAGACGCGGAGATGGCCGACTGCGTTTCCTCGTTTTCCTCTTTCCAACCAATTTAGATGCGGTCCTTCTCCTTCCTTTTGGTCAATAAAAATCTGCCCCCCATTTTTGATTTTTGATTTTTTAATTTTACCTTTACTATTATTTTTTTTTCATTTTAGTCCCTCAATTCTCAATTTTTCAATTCCTGTCTTTATTAAAGAAAAAAACAAAAGCAAATTGATTCTATTTTACTTTTAATAGATATATAATATGACTTAAATCAAGATATTTAACATCGTTTGATAATGTTCTTTTTCACTTATAAATTTTGAGAAAAATAGGTGGCAACTATTTGTGTTTTTAATTTCTTCCTATTAAGAAACCTTTCTAAAATTGTATAGAAATCTTGAAAAAAACAAAATTGAATTTCTTGCTCTCATTTTCTATATTTTTTTCCAAAACATGAATAGACATTATTTTATCATTCTGACTTATTAATGTAGGATAAATATAACATAATAAAATTTTGAATATTTAATTTACAAAATTAAAATTTTTAGTTTAAAATTTTAAACAAGAAACAGGAGAAAAAGTTATTAAACATGTTTCTAGTTTTTTTTTTAATTAAAAAAGAGAAACAATGTAGTTCTATTTTAATAATATTAAAAAAGAGGAAACAAGAAATAAGAAATACAAATATTACTACACAAAATCTTAATTTAATGTATTGATATTGGCATGCATCAATCAAAAAGATTATTTTAAAATTTTCAAGGTTGAAAAATAGTTATTTTTTTAAGTTTAGATCCTACCATAAAGATTAAAATTTAAACCTTATTTCTTAATTACATCTTGCATTTATATATTATTTTCTTAAATAAGTTCTCAAAATATCCCATGAATCCACTTGCAACCAATTCTCTAACGATGGTATGACTTTACATTTTTTATTGAAGTTTAAATTTTATCTTGCATTTATTTTGAGCTCGTCATCAACATTAACATTTGAATTAAAAAATATACAAATAGAGTAAAAAGTTAAATAAACTAGAGTCTGCAGACTACAAATTTACCTACCACTAATAAATCTAATATTATTAGACTGTATGACAAATGAAATAATAATAATTTTTTTTTTTTGTGTTCTTATTCTATTTTAATAATAAGGTTACTTTATTTCTTTTGTGTCTCAATCTCAACGGTGAGACTTACTTTTGTGTAGGAGATTTTTTCATGCAATGATACTAGATGACAATAATGCTCTTTTTATCCTTCAATGCTACAACTCTCCTTTTTCTCAATCTTCTTTGGTTCCTCAAATTTTCTTCAAATTCACACCCCTTTTGTTATTCTTTCATCTTCGATCGTTCCTTCTTCCTCTTCGTCTTTCATCCAAAATAGAAAATGAAAAATGGAGAAATTATATATCTTCAACTTTAGACTAAAACTAACCGATCGAATCCACCAATTAGATTAAACAAGTTTAAAAAAATGTCAGTTTCCATTTTAAGAAAATTTACCTACGAAATTAAAAATTTAAACACTCCACCAAAGCCAACATAACTCAATGAAATAATTAACATATATGTCAAATCAAAAGACTGTGAGTTTGATGTTTTATCCTTACATATTGTACTCAATTAAATAAATAAATTTAATCACCTATCAAACATAACTCTAAAACAACAAGATATAGAATTTTCAAAATCGAAATGGAATATAAAAACATCACAATCGAAAATACAAAATTAAAAAAAGAAAATGAAGAATTTTCTAAAAAGAAAGAAAAAAGAAAAAGAGCGTAAATAGACGCCGTGTGGGGATCGGACGCGTTTTCCACACAAGAAGGAAAGCAACCGACTAAATAATCACTATCCAATTTTGAACCTCTTATTCCTTGACGCGTGTCCTTTTAACTTCCTATACACGTGACCCCCCATCTCCCCTTTCTTAAGTTGATTTAATTTGATTTCCGTGCAGAATTTGTACAATCCAAGCCTAATCTAGATCTTCGATTCTATAAAATATTAAACAAAATAATAGTCGGTTCCCTTGGATTTTTTTCCTTTTTTTAGTATGTCAGTACGCTTTGTTACTTCAATAGTTGATTTCAATTTTGGTTTCTTTTAACTATTTACTTTAAATTTTTTATTCATTTTAATTTATATACTTACAAACACGTCTATTTAATACTATTTTAATCAATTCATTTTTATTTTTATATCATTTTTCCTATCATAAATTTGGCATGCACTCACAAAATTTGTTAAAATATAATAATAAAATTGTATTGAAATATTTTTATTGTGTACAAAATTACTAATAAAATTTTTGGAATATAGATTAAAATGGTAATTTTATGATAACATGAACTTAAACTCAATGATAATTGACACATATCTTTGACCAAAAGATCACGAGTTTAAATCTCCAATTCCCATGTATGTCTACCTATCCTCCTCTGGGGACTGTGTTACCACAACAGTTGAGCATGAATGTGTTACGACAACAACTGAGCATTTACGCATTATATTACTAATCATCTCTCCTTTTGCTCACTACTCAAAAGAAATATTAAAAAAAAAAGTCCTATAGAAACTAGTCAAAAAGGAAAAAGAAATACGTGTAAGAAGAAAATATGGGAAATAATGTGATAGATCAAAGTTAAAAAGACTAAGAGCATAGGTAATAAAATCAATAAGTTTATAATTTGTGTTGAAAATAATAAAAAGTAAAAGTTGAGAAGATATCAAAATTTTCATTCAGCTTGAATTGTAATATTAAAAATAATGGATAAAGTTTTTCTTATCTATTAATCATAACATTATCATATCATCTTCATTTATATTAACACTTCAATTAGAGATTTTCATGTTTTTCTTTATTTTCCGTTGAGATTCTTTCATGAAATTTGTTTGGAATACACCTTTTCTTTTCGAACATTATAAATAAATTGCTTTTGACTACGATCTAAAATTTATTTTGTTTAGTTTTTCCCTTCAAAATTTCAAGTCAGATTTTAAAAATAAAAACATATTTCCAAAAATTATTCCTTTTAGTTTTTGGATTTTGACTACGATTTCAATACTCACTGAAATAAGATTTAAAAAAAAAACTAGTAAATAAGCATAAAATTTTTAAAAAATAAAAATAAAGCAAAAAAGGTCCACAGTTTAAAAATTGTTCTTAAAAAATATGGGCTAGCATTCAAAATACTGTATAATTAGAAGAAAAAAAAAAGAGGACAAGAGAATTATTAGTAAACCACCTCATTTATAAAACTATAAATAATAAAATAAAGTCATTATCAACCAAGCCAAACTATATATAATTTTCCTTTTACCATCTAAGATAAGTTGTTAACATAATAATGCAGCCAAAATCCCAGCAGGAAATCAGCTTCCAATAAATAGATTTATTCTACTATTAATCTTAATACTCAGGTGAAGTTGTTTGGCATCCCCTAAACATTAACACTAAAATCCATATATGAGAAAAAGGAAAAGGAAAAAAATAACACATCAAGTTTCTAACATTATCAAAGAAAATGTAAAGGCAAAACGATCAAACTTACGCATAAAATTCAGACCACGGAACAGAAAAGCAAATGATTTGATGAAAATTAATCACTACCTCATCACATTAAAAGATAGGATTACTATCAAGATATAACTGAGAATATTATTAGGTTAGGCTCGAGTAAGAATACTCAAGAAAGGAGAGGGTCCAAGTACCTCAAATTACTTAGAAGTTATTGTAATTTCTATATCTTTAATATTTCAGTATATTTCTAGTTCGAATCCTATCATAAAAGAAAAAAGGAAGAAAAAAGGTAGATGTGATTGCACCTTTTTTAATATTTTTCCCTTTTAGAAAGAACTTTGGTATATATTTTAGCAAACTAAAGATATGTTGTACGTCCTCGACATTAAAATGATAGTACAAAGTCATAGAAAAGAAAACTTTACCTTATCGCTGGATAACCACTCGATTCTCATAGCATTGCTTCGCCCTTATAACAAGTCGTTACCTATGAACCACAAAATGGAAATAAATTAATACATGAATATCACGAATTTCTAGTATCGAGAAATAGTTTGCATTCCCCATTGGACAAATAAAATATTATCCATAATCATACATAGTAGCATATACCAGATCATGTGTCTTTTCTCTCTTAAAATCATAGTCTACGTTCATATGGAATCCTGAATGTGAAAATTAGAGAAGTGAAAATAGTTCCTCAAATTGCTTTCAAATTTTTTTTTTCAAGTTCACCCTGGAAATTAACTTAGGCTTACAAGTGAAACATGAATGTTTGGCAGAAAACAGATAAGTCTATATAGAATGCAACAACCCTTCAACTGAGGAGCTACAAATGCATTCAGGAATGTTTTGAAAGGTCTATTTATGTCAACTTTCATGGTTTTGAGACCAACTATGCACATGAGACCTGCGAAAAAACATGGTGGCTTCAAAATAGAATCACAGGAATGGATGTTCCGGGGGTGTGTTCTCTGTTCAGAACGACCAAGCTTTTACCGAGATTTAATCCTTCAAATCTGTCAGGTCACGGCCATCTCTAGGTTGACTAGTTAAATCCTTGGGAGGTGATTTCATCGTCTCACTTTGATGTAATTTGTGAAGAATCCTCCAAGTTATGGCACCAGGGGCTAGCCCATTATTCCTCATCTCTGTGACTAGTTGATATGCTTCTCCTTTTAGTCCAAACTTACACGCAGTATTGATCACAATATTGTAGCCCCAGAGTCTACTAGTTCATATAGGAAATCGCAAGCTTCACTAAATTTTCCATTGTTGCAAAGCCCTTAGTAGAATAGACAAAACTATTACGAATCTTTGACGGCCAGACTATATCTTTCCAGAATCTCTTAGCTTCTTCAATTTTATTGGAATCACATAGCCCATCAATTACCACAGCATATGTTGTACTGTCTGCCAGGCACCATTCCTAACCATTCTGTCAAAAGGTATGAAATTTAAATAAACCTCAAATAGTAGAGCATTATATGTAACAACACGCAACATAATGCCTTTTTCTCGCATTACTTTATATAATATATCAAGAGATTCCTGGATCCTCCCAACATTCAGTAACCCATATATAATAGTCGTGAAGTTCACATAATCAGGGGCACAAAATTGACAAATCATCATATCATTTAATACCTTTAGAGCTTTTTCAATGCTTCCAATATGACAAAATCCCTTGATAACTGTATTCAGGGTAATAACATCAGATTGACAATTGGTTTGAAGCATTACAACAAATGTATTTAAGAGCTCGGTTGACTTATTTGCAAGGCAAATAGCTCTCAAGTATATGTTGTAAATTCAAGTTCTGTCGACACCTTCCTTGTCTATCATTATTTGAAAAACTTCCTTTGCCTGGATGTCTATCTCTAGGCAAAGACCTTCTACAAGAACCTTATTTGTAAGTTCAGATGGTGAGTACCCAAATTCAATTCCTTGCTAATAGAATTATGCGAGAGTAAACCAGGATTAAACCCTCTCTTCCTCATTATATATGCAATTCTTGAGGCCCCATGATGTCTTCTAGCTTTACAAAGTGAATCTATCATCTGCCCATAAGCAAATTCCTCATGCACACTCTGCCCCTGAGGCATATCTTCTACGATTAAAAAAACCTCGTGGAAAGAACCTGCTTGGCACAGAGAATCAATAAGATGCTTCGCAAGAGCAGCATTGTTCGTGAAGGGATCCTTTTCCCCCTTTTATCTTTTCCCAAAGCTTGCACATCAACGCCCTCCCAGTTTCGAAATCCTGCTTGCAAAGAAAACCATGAATTAGAACACTATATGTAAGAGAACTAGGCTCCGCGTCATTCTCAGGCATTTCATCAAACAGTTTCTTTGCAGCAGGTACATTACCAACACAGCAGTATCCATCAATCAAGGTAGTATATGAAACAGCATTTGGGCAATGCCCTCTACCCGTCATATCAAATAAAATCCTATGAGCTACATTCGGTAGAGAAAACGAACAAAACTGATAAATCAATCGATTATAATTCACTGTAGAAGAAACAAACTCAGGCTTAGCATCAAACAAGCAAACAAGTCTTAAGCGGAGATCCAAAATCCAGCAAACGAGCAATAAGAACATTACTGAGAAGAAACAGAGAGCATAAAACGGCAGTGCGCTTCATCGAAACGGCGAGCATCACAGAGACCGTGGATTACGCTACAGAGATCGAGAGGGTGCAATTGGTAGCCGTGGAGGCGAAGATCGTCGAGTAGCCGGATCGCTTCATCGACGTTTCGGTCCTTGGTGCAGAGGCAGTGAATCTTCTTCGTCCAGTAGGAGACGCTGGCGATGCTCTCTTCCGGTGCCCATTCCCAGCCACCCGTCCCATTTTCCGGTGGTTGATGGGGGCGGTTCCGGTGAAGAGGAGCAAGAGAAGCGGCGAAATGGCGATAATTTAAAGGGAAATTTTGATGGAGAGCGACCGATTTTGGGCGGCGGGAAACATTGCAGGCGCATTGTTGTGGGTTAGGACTTTAAAATTGGCGGTAGAAATTTTCGCCTTCCCGCTTTTATCAAATGCGACCAATTTGGGATCTTTGCTATACAAAGAGGGGCTTTTGTGGAAAATTGTTTTCCTTTTCCAATGAAATTGGTCTAATTTTTAGATTGTATTCAACCTTGATTATTATTATTATTATTATTGGGGCTAAATGTATACTGAGCTTAGCTTATGCTCAACGGGTAAGGCACGTATCGTTCGAATCTCCATACGTCCGCATGTGTACAAATATTTATATATATATATATATATATACACACACACTTTAATTTCTAATATTGAAATATTTTCTCGAGTATTACATTTCTATTGACATTACAACATTTTTATATGTTTACGGATTCGATATCGACATAAAGGATAAAACGATATTTTCATAGTATTGTGAAAAAATATCACAAATATAGATACAATATTACTATTAATCATTTTAAACTTAGTTAGAAAAGATGAAAAATACTTATTTGTTAATTTAACAAAATTTTTATTTATGTAACATTTTAAAAAATATTGATCAACGTCGACATTTTATCAATATTTTCATCGACATTTCTACGAAATTGAGACCTTTACATTTTTATCAACATAGACATTAACATCTAAAACATTTAGTCAAGAAATTGGGATTGAATTATTTTTTTTACTTCAGTTGGTTAAAAAAAAAATTCATTTGAGTTTATAGCTATGTGCCATATCTATATATTTTGGATCATCATTTGTCTTTACATAAAAAATACCAAACTCATTTAAATAATTTGCATTGTAACTTTTTTTTAGTTCCGGTGGAATTTGAATCTCCAACGTTTTAGCCGAAGATATATGTGCCGGCTATTTGAGTTATTCTCATTTTGGAACTAAAATTATGCATTAAATTCACATATTTCATTAATTAAAATAGATATTACATAGTGTTTTGTGCGTGTAAAGTATGTTCTCAATTCATGTAACTCGTAAGCCAACCTTAACATTCAAAATGACAGCATTGAAGATATATATAGATATAGATATATACATATGGTTAGATTGCGTTCCGGAAAAAGCGGTGTACTTGAAATTAGAAACGGGCGAGTATGCTCGTATACTTTCAACCGCACTATACTATAGTTGTGGGGCACTGTATACTGACAACCTCAACAATAAACAAGTGAATGAGGTTAGTGTGTGGCGAACGGAATGCTTCATCAAATTATTTCTCGTCCCAACTCTTAGCTCAATGATACATGTTTTAACTAATTAAATTACGTCGTTTGATGTTAATTTTAGTTATCAATAATATAGCATGATTTTTCATCTAACACACAAAAGGTTGAATAATCTATATAACGACTCACATGAAATACTTAGAACTCAACCAAGCAAGACAATTAATTTTGAAGAAGTTTGTAATTTTGTAGCAGAAATCGATGAGAGAAACAAAATAGATAGAGGCAGAAAATAGGGTATGGGAGAGAGGATTGAAAGGCGTAGGCTTAGGCTCTCTAACCAAAAATTCAGAACAAAATTAATAATTATGGAAAAAAAAAAAGACGAGTCAGAGTTGAGTTGAGAGACGAGTCAGTGACTCGACTCGAAAAATGAGTCATTTGTATATAATATAGTATGAATATCATATAGTATAATATAATATATGGTATGGACCAAGGGACCAGTAACTCCAAGGTCGTCGCACCAGACAGAACAAAGATTCTGAAACGACATATCCAGTTCATATATATAATAATATCTCTTCTATTTTGTTTAATTATTATTATTACTTACATTATTAACCCATTTTGGAAATGTGAGTATAATCCCTTCTGAAGAAATTTGATTACAAAAGTTCAACATCTCTTGGTTAATTAATTTACTAGTCAAATACGTCATTAAATTTTAGATCTTACATCTAATACGTCTTTAAATTTGTATAGGTGTTTAATAAGTGTTTGAACTTCAGTTGGTGTCTAATGAGTCATATTGGACGACATATAACTATGACTCATTAGATATCTAAGTTTTTTTGTTTTATTTTATAAAATTAAACACTACTTCACATGTGTTTTATTTTGCTTTCTTATCTACTTTTTTGAAAAAATATTTTCAAAATCTAATCTAAATTTTAAAAACTAAAGAAAAGAAAACACTAGTCTTCTAAATATTTGTTTAAGTTTTCAATTATGTAAAAAAAAAAAAAGTAAGAACACAGCTGAGAAATTTGTGATTTAAAAAAATATTGTTAGTCACTATATACACTAAAGGTTCGTTGGGTAAGGTTTATGTTTCTTCATTTTTAATAAAGAAAAATGAATTGCTGACCCTATGAATTCAATTATGATAAAATAATTTTTTTAATTTATTTTTGGAACAAATGGAAATGAGAACAAAAAGGTAGAAACTTGTTTTAATTGTTTCCAAAATGTTTAGATAATTTTGAGAATGTTTCCAAAAAGGAAAGAAACATAAAACATAGTTAGTTAGTTACAAAATGCTTAGATTTCTTAAGCAAATTGAAAACTAGAAACAAAAAACGAGAACGTTGTCAAACGTGTCATAAAAAAATCATATTCTTCTCTACCCACTCATACAGACAATTGGACCATATAAATCAAATTTTATCGTTGAAATTTCAACATTTAATTAAAACTTCATATGAAAAAAATATTCAATTGATAAATAATTTAAAAAATAAAGGAATAAACCGGAAAAATTCCTACATAGAACCTGATCCCTATGAGGAATCCCCAGCCCGATCTCCGCGAAAAAAATTCGTGGGAATTTTAACAGGGACGGAGAATGAAATAGCCCCCTCCCACCCATCCCAATGAATATCCCTAGGATCCATTTTCCACAATAATCTTTAAAATCCACAAATCAAACTTCATACTTTCATTTACATATATATCCTTTAATACTCCCATCCTACCTCTCACTCGTGTGTATATAGATATATATATATAAATAAAGACAACCATTTTCTTTGCGAGACCCTCATTACATATGAGCCCATAAGTAAAAAGCAATTAATCATACACCTACAAGTAGAAAATTCCACATACTATTGCGTAGATATACGAAGAGAGACTCGATATCGAACCGAAATGGATACATACTACCCTTTTGGTGCAAAGGGACTTAGGGAATGGAAAAAGAGCTGTGTTGTTGTGTTAAAGTTAAATGTGAGATTAGGGAGAAGATTAGATGATGATTGGGGGCAAAATATAATAATAATAATGTGGGATGGATTGGCAGAATGTTGGAAAGAGAGGTGTGTGGATGTGCAGAGAGAGAGAGAGATTATTATAAATACATTCGTACAATGTATGTGAGATATGATGGAGCCACCAGCTACACAGCTACCTGTGCCTGTACCCACAAACACATCCCTCAGTAGAAAGACAAAATTAAACCCAACAAATTTTTAGAGACAGACAAAGAAGAGAGAGTGAAAGCTCACAGCGGCAGTTGGAATGGAGAATTAAGTGTGAAAGCCACTGGACAACCACAACAAATATATTAACAAGAGAGACAAATATGCAGACCCCACACAAACAAAAAACAAATCGTGTGCTCCTTAAATTACAAGTTCGTCCGATTGTGACCTTAGATTGTCGGGGGTGCTCCTTTCTTAATCACGCTCTTGCATGATCTCGAGATCCCTCTCATTCAAATTAGAGGAGATATCTTAGCTGGAATACAATTATATCTCATACAGATTAACTATTGTTTAGAATCGTCAGTAACGTTGTAGCAATGTTTCAATGGAATGAGGTAAAAATGAAAAGGGGAAAGTGGAAAGAGCAAGAGGGGTATAAATGACGAAGGTAATTAATTACGATAATCCTCATCATCTCGTCATGTTGCTTTCCAATCTCTAATCCAAAAAATCATCCGTAAACTACGTAGTTCTTAGGATTGAGTCACCAAAATAACGAATGTGTTATTTCTTAATTATGCTGACATGATCTTAGGATTCCTCACATATAGTTTAATTTGTAGAGACAATCTTCGCTCTTTCAAGCAAGCAACGACTCAAGTCAAGCAAATAGCACACCCAAATTGCAGGGAAGACAGGAGAATGTCAGGGTCACTAGGTGTCGAACCCAAATTGCAACCTTGTAAATTCGCCACTAACGTTGTATCTAAAGCAATGTTGAAAGAACGGGGAGGTAAAAATGAAAAGGGGAAAGGGGAAGAAGAAAGAGGGGTATGAATGATGAAGGTTATGATAATCCTCATCATCTCGTCATGTCGTTTTCGAGTCTCTTATCCCCAAAACCCTTCTTCCAGAATCCCACGCTTTCCCTTTCTTCCCCCTCTGTTACTTATTTTTCACCTCTCCTCTACTCTACCTATAGTCAACTTCAATTCTTATATGCCTTTCTTCCATATTATTTAACCAAACACCATTTTTCTTTCTCTCTCTCTCTTTATCTCTCCTCTGTTATGTTATATTGATCAATCGCCATCTCTTAATGTCTGCAACTCCAAACACACACTTCAAACACTTTTCCAATACCCATCAAAATTCCTTCTTTTTTTCTTACTATATACAATACCAAAACCCTAATCCCACTGTTTTCCCCTCTTCCCATTCTTCCATAATTCCATTTTGCAATTCCCCAAACCATTCCCATCATACCCATTTGCTTTAAACTCCCCAAAATCCCAATAAACCGAAAAAAGAAGAGAAAAGTTTGGTTTTTTCTGTCAACTAAAGGCTGAAAGTTGCCAACTTTGTGTTCAAAATGTGGACTTTGGGGTACGATGATAATGGCGGAGAATTTAGCTTCTCTGAGCCCTTCAATGGCGGCCGCAAGCTTCGGCCTCTCGTTCCTCGACCTTTGCCAGCTTCTCTTCGCGTCAATGGCGCCAACTTCTGTGCCCAATATTACCATCTGGGTATGCATTTTTTCACCGTAAATTTAATCTTTTATTCATATTCTTCAAATTTCTATGACCTCATTTAATCTAAATGGTATGATTTTATGGTGAAATTTGTCAGCAGCAAGTTATTTGAATTTGAATGAGCAAAGCAAGAGAGAGTTGAATGATAGTTCGTCGTCGAGTTCTCCGGCGGTCGTTGTAAGCTCGTCGAGGTGGAATCCGACGGCGGAGCAGTTGAGAATTCTGGAGGAACTCTACCGGCGGGGGACTCGGACGCCGTCCGCCGACCAAATTCAGCACATCACGGCCCAGCTCCGCCGCTACGGCAAGATTGAAGGAAAAAACGTCTTCTACTGGTTTCAGAATCACAAGGCCAGAGAGCGCCAGAAACGACGCCGTCAAACCGCCGCCGACCAAACCAAACATTCAGGTAATAAAATTCCAACTTCAAACTTGTAATTCTTCATCCAAATTTCAAGGAAGAACATGACAAAAATTACAACTTTTTTTTTTGTTTTTGCTTGTTCATATTCATATATGATACATTCTTTTTGACTGTGTGTCGATTGCAGTTTGAAAAATTTAACGTAAGAAAGAGAGGGGGCCAAAAAAAAAAAAAGGTTGAATTCTTTTTGTGTTGGTTATTGTCTTCATACAGGGACAGAAAAAGGGTACGAAATTCAACAGACAAAGACGAACTGCACTACTACACTTTCACAGGTCTCTCTTCTCTTTCTCTCTCTACATTTTTCGATTAGTCTCTGTCTTTCTTCGGATCCCAAAACAAAAACCCATTAAAAAAAAACCCTTTTTTTTTAAATCCAGAAAAGAGAAGAGAAGAAATGAGATGGGGTTTGTTCAAAACTCCTGATTAGTGACATGATTAAGCTGTGGTGCATATCAGCATCATGAGTTTCCCCAAAAGAAAAGAAAAAAAAGGAGATTCATTTCTTTTTGGGGTTTGGGTTTTAATCAAGTAAAGTTAAAATTAAAGGTAGGTTTGGTTTTGGGAAATGTAAAGAAGGGCCCCAAAAGGCTGCATTTCTTCCCTTCTGTCGGGTCATAGGCCATAGATTAGGGCTGTTTTTGTTGATCTGTTTGGGATATATCATGTCCTTGTGGCTGCCTTATTTCTCTATATCTCAATCTCCTAGCTTAGCCCTATTTGGCCACGTACCCTCTCCCCCAAATTTTATACCCTTTTACTCAACTTTTAGGGTTTAGTTTCTAGTTTTATAAGTTTTTATAATGACTATATCTAGACATTTATCTGGGAAAAATACTTGGCTTCTTAATAAGGAGGAGCAACTTTGTCCTTAAATATTTAGTGGTGATAAAGATAAAATTGTTCATTACTAATTACGAGCCAGGTATTTTTCTTTAAATAGGATTATTATAACTTTGACAAAAGAGAGAAATGTAAAATATACATTTTTTTATATTTTTTCAAAAAGGTAAATGGATGTCAAATTTTTGACCAGCTACCGTTTGGGTATTTTTCTTTTTATGGTTAAAAGTTCAAATTTAACAAATCTTACCATATATGTTTAGATGATCACTCTTTTTAGAATGAGGAAGAGAGAAACATAGTGAACCTTAAATCCTCTAAAAGCACATTTTTCGAGTCATAGTGATATTATAGTTTTTGAATAATAACTCTTAGACTCCGAACTTGTTTTTCCTTTTATGTTTTTGAGTTCAAGAAATATTTGGTTGAGATCAAACCTTCAACTTTAAACTTTAAAGAACATAATAAAGTGTCTTATTTATTATGCTATATTTATGTTGTTCATATCGAAATTCTCTTGAGGCGGAGCTTTATGTCGGCTCATAAGAAAACATGTTTCAATAATATATTGATTAATCTCCGTGCAGGAACGTGAAGAAAGGAGAAGAAGAGAATGTGTGGAAAGAGACGGTGAACTTGTAATAAACCCTAGGAGGAAAACCCTGCACCACCGAAACGGCCTCGTGGACGAACCGTACCGAGAAAATAGTAACGGGCTTGTGCGGGACGGATGTGAAACGACGACGCTTCAGCTGTTTCCTCTCCGGAGCACCAAGTTGTGCAAAAACGAAAACGACAGCGAGAGGGAGGGACGACAAGAGGATCAGCTGGGAATCATGTCGGATTCGGACAACATGACAGTCCTCAAAACTTCCCCCTTTTCCCCCACTACTACTTTTCAGTTCTTTGAATTTCTTCCACTCAAAAACTGATTCTTCTTTTTTAATTTCTGGCTGCATGCTATTTCTAGCTGTTGACTTTATTACTAACATAGCAAATGGAAGATTAGGGTTCTTCTGTGATTTTGTTTTCACAATCTTTAGAGCCGCGTGAAAGAACCGACACCACATATATGTTAGAATGAACGAAGAATGAATTAAGCATATGAGCGAGGACTGCTAAAAACTTCAGAGAATCTTTGGTCTAAAAAATATTCATACCGGTGGTGGGAAGCGGAGAAATAGTTTCTCGTTTCTAATTTTATTAAGAAACTTAAGCATTTGACAATTATTTATATTTATTATTTCTTATCTTTTTAGAAGGATCTTCAAAATTGTACGTAGAAACTTTAGAAACAACCAAAACAAAACTTTTTATCCTTGTTCCATTTTACTCCAGAACATAAATAAAAACATTATTTTAGGTGGTTGGCTATGCAATTCTGTTTTTCTTTATTAAAAAGAATGAGGAAACTTAAAAAAAAATATAAAAAAGGTTGTGAAACGGCCGGCCCCCATACATATATGTTGGTGGAATGGTGAGCAATGCATGGAATATTGCAGAGATGTGAAATGACAGAGGAAGTGACATGGAGATTTATGAAATTGGGACTGGAAATGGAAATGGAATCTCTGAGATCTGAGAGATGGATTCCAATGGCGATGAGGGAGAAGAAGAAAGGAAAGAGATGACGTTGCTGAAATAATATGGGTTGTTAAGATCAGGTTTTGAAGTGACTTGTAAAATTATTGCTTCGAGAAGTTCCTTTTTTTGTTCTTTACCTGAATTACCTGCATTTTTAGTAAATTAAGGACAATGCCATATGCATATCACACACACACACTCATCTGTAAGAATCTCTTATCATTTTTACTTTACAACATCACATCATAAATAAGCAACCCCTCTTTGAACCCGCAATCTATGCAGAGATGTCTAAGCTCCTAAGCTGTGTTTATTTGACCGAACAAATTTTTTTTTTTTGAAAAATTGCCAATATGGATCATGGATGACAAATGATTTTTTCATATTTGAAACGGTAGACACATGAGACTCAAAATCTCGTACTAAAGAGCAAGGAGGTTCAAGTCCTCTTCACCTGTTGAATTGGAAATCACGAAATCTTGTCAATATTCTCTATCTAATGAATAGGAGTCCGCTTTAAAATCGTTTGCCCTGCACCCACCAGGATATATGATTCAACAGGAATCAAACAATGGTAGATTGATAGAATAGAAATCTCTAGTAAAACTTAAAAGTAATCCAGTAGATAAAATATATATCTATATATATAGTTGGAGAAATGGGCTAAAATATGAATAATATTTCATGTATAATTATTGATTCTTTCTCAAGTATAACTTAGATTTAAATATGTTAAAAATTTTAAATTAATATGCATAAAAATAAATTAAAGCATGGTTACAAAATATATATATATATAGTTTACAATTAAAACAAGAAAGACAATTTTAAAAGTTAATATGCAAAACAATTTTTAAAAAAATACCCTCAATACATTTTCTCCCTTGTATGTTAGGCACATTTTAAATGATTTGTACTTGGTATTTATTATCAATTTAATGTAGGCATTTATTGGCAATTAAGGCACACCAGTGTCTGAAAAAACTCTCTTCATTTTGAATAGCAACTGGTTGTTTGGTCATCCCAAATTAAACGCCAATTTATAAACATGACGGAAAATCTTCAATTCTTGAACTAACTATTAAAGGTACATCAGAAATTCGATTAAATATTTATTACTTTCCCAAAGAATAAGATTGAAGGTTCGATCTCCCAACCTCTCTAAAAAGTGAGTTTGAATCCCGCCCCTTGCATGTACTCAATACACTATTATCAAGATGAATGTTAAGATGATAGAAATATCAACCTAAAAGAGCTCAAGTGTAATGACGGAGAGAAATTTTATTATTCAAGAAGTTTTCAACAGTAGTCTTTGGATGAAATCTTATACCATAAATCAGTAATCAGAACTCAGAACTCAGTTTGTTTTCTTGGCAAAGATCAGACCCCATCTTTGCTCACCGGATAAACTTCGGTTGAGCTTCGCCTTCCATCCGCAAATGATGTCGTTATAACCATCCTGTATAAGAACAACTCAGACAGTTAAATGTATTCCAGACAGAATTGACAATAAGCCACATGAAGGAAGAACTGAGAGGGAACCAACTTCAGAAAAGTCATGGATAAATGTGTCCTTTTGTTCTTCAACGGCTTTGAGTTCCTGCTGCAGAACTCGTATAAACTGAAGGAAGAATGAAGGGTTAAAGTCAATATACACAGTTTCTTTTCATGTCATATTGTCATATGTGAGAGCAAGAGATGCAGAATTCAGACCTGGTTTGTGCGGTCCTCTGAAACGACTTTGCTGAAACCAGCATCCCCAATCATCTAGGAAACAAAAGAGAAACAAATTGAGATATGTCCGAAAAAGACGCAGTGAAAACACCTCTGAAAGTTAAACTGAATCGAAGCACCTGACCGTAGGATTTTACATCATGCAGATCATACCCTCTTTGCTTGATGTACTCGGCAAATTCGGGCGAGGAAGTTCCTGTGCTTCTGCAATAATCGGTTACGAAAAGTTTACCTTCTGGCTTCAACCACTTGTAGAATGATCTGAAGAGAGCAGGTTTGTCCTGGAACAGTTGAAACATGATGTTGAAGTGGCTTAAAATTCAAAGGGATATGAAGATATGAACTTAATTAGATGGCCTCACTTGAATGTGTAAAATGGTGTCACGGCTGTATATGACATCAAATGTCTGGTCTGGATATGTTTTCTTCGTACAGTCAGCAACTTCGAATTCAACGGAACATTTGAGTCCAATGACGCGCTCAAGAGCAAGAGAGATCATATTGATGGAGAGGTCGATGCCTACGACCTCGACATTGAAGTTTTCCGCCATATAGAAGCATGCTCCCCCAATGCCACAACCAACATCAAGAACCCTCTGACCAGACTTGAGGTCCAATTTGGCTACAAATTCTTTTGTTGTTTCTGATCAAACACAAGGAATCACTTACAGAAATGAGGATGTTCTAGAGGGTAAACGTACTCGGGCGAATTGTCGAATTGCTAAACAGAGTGGTTAAGAGCTCTAGCCTAACCAAGTTGTCAAATTCTTTGAACCTCTTAGAAACTTACACGACAAGTCGTACCTAAACCTCCAGGGCTGACAAATCCATGTCCAAAAACACGCTCATATCGCAATATGCCGCTGCTCTTGTATTGAACTGTGTCTAAGAATTGTTGGAAGCCTCTGTCGTTGTCTGAATGAACTTTTTGCCATATCCAGCAAATCTATACCATGAAACATGGGCCAACGCCAATCCTTTTCAAGATATAAAGTTTTATTGAAAAGATGACATTACAAAGAAGCAACCATGGAGTTAACGGAAAATAAGCAACCATGGAGTTAACGGAAAACACTCCATTTGATAGCCAAGATAGCACAGCAGGACATTTAAAGCTAAGGATGAACATAGACCAGGATTGTTCACCTGATTTTGACTCTCCTTGTCCCTCAAATGAGCTCCAGTGGGTTTGCAGCCAAGAAGAGAAAGTTCAAAAACGTTCCTAGAATCATTTTTTGTATAACATTCCTTAAAAACCTATAAAGTAGTAAAGATAGATGAAGAGTAGTATATGTTTTGCAAATCTGATTGGCAATAACAAGTTTTTATGGCAGAACACAGCAGCTAACAGATGCTATCATATTCTAAACAGTGTTTTTTAGGACTTAAGCATGAGGCAGACCAAAAAAAAAAAAAAAAAACAAACTTATTAAGACAAACAAACCTTTGAATAAAATCTTGGTTCCCTATATAGTGGGACAAATCGTGCCTTTTATCAGATTTCTCACAATGTTGGAAACAAGGCTCTCTGAAGAAAATATAACCTCCAACCTTCAACCATTTGATCATCCTTTCTGCCAGAGTTTTCACCTGAATCCACATACCAATTTACTTTGCTGATAAGCCAAATTTGAAGAAAACACAGAGACTACAGAATTACTAACAAAATAGATTAGAAGGTGCTACAACGACGCCAAGGAATCAAACGTAAAAACAAAATCATATTTCAGACAATATGCAGATCCAACAGATGGAAGCATGTTGACCAAACCGAACAACTGATCGGGCCTAATAAAACAAAATGATAACATAGTAGCTCTGTAGGAACTAAAAAGTTAACCAAATACAGAGCCAGCTTCAATCTCTTCAGCGGGTGAGAAGAACGAATGCGAAAATAACAGGAAAGCAGAAACAAGAGGATTTGAGGAATCCCATATGCCCTTTTCATATGTATCGACTCTTGTCATGTCACATTGGTGGGGTACTCCAAAACCAATATTCAATGAATTTTGCAGTCTTCAAACCCCTCAAATAACCCATGTTTTCATCCCCAACAATCTTCTCCTCAAATAAAGGACCACCAAGCCTCTCATCAAATCTTCGTCTCTACTTGTTAGGACACCGAGCTCCTCACATATGATATCGTTCGCTATGGGCCTCAGCCTCCCTGAAACCTATTAAGGACAACGGTACCCCAAGCATCTCCATAATTGTATGATTTTGTCCGCTTTGTGCATAGCCCTCACAACTTTACTATTAGTTTCACCTAAAAGACTTCTGAAGATAATTATCCTCTCTTATATACTATGGATCACTCCCTTCCCTAGCCAATGTGAAACTTTCTTTTTCACTCTTTTACAAACCCAACAAAAGCATATTGGATGCTACCAATAAAAATCCCTGGAGAAATTATCCTTACTTATATACTAAGAATTTTCCAATGTTAACTCGATGTGGAACAAAGTTCACATCCCAAAACTAGGTGGTCCATGACTAATGGGAGAAAATGGACAAGAAGATCAAGGCTGTTTCTACCTCTTCATCAGATAAATACATGAGCAGCTGATTTGAGAAGATCAAATCCACAGAGTTTTCAGAAATATCCAGTTCTGGAGAAGTCACATCAGCACATATAAACTTAACATTCTCACGATGCCCATTTATGCTTTCATTCTGCAAAAGTGAAACCTAACTAAGAAAAATAAAGAAACAAATACAGAAAAACCCAAGGGCTTGGTTCCATTTGTAATTACCTTCTTAATCGCATCCTCAATGAAGTCAACAGCGAGAACCTGCGCAGCCTTTTGAGCTAACTCCGCCGTGAAACGACCAACGCCAGCCCCAAGCTCCGCCACCGTCTTCCCTTCGTACGGCGGAAGCAGCGAAAGCACCTGCAGAATGCAGAGAGAGCGGAATTGGATTTATTTTAGGTCGAAATTTTGCTTTTATTGTCTTTTCAAGTTAGAGTGAGTGAGTTACTTCAGCCATTTCTTCCGAGTCAGTTTCAGAGGAATCCGAATCGGCGGTCAAATCTGCAGAATGCTCAATCCAATACTTCTTCTGTCTCTCACGTTCTTCCCCTGAATTACACCCATTAAAATAATCTCTGTAATCTTTCCAATTAAATTAATGGAAGTCGAAAGCGAAGTCGCAGAAAGAAGAATCCGTCGATTCAAGGGTATTCTGTTTTCCTATTGACTTACTATCAGCAACAGCGGCTCCAGCGAAGGACGCCATTGTTGAAAAATGGAGCTTACAGAAGAAGTACAATATCCTGATATCTGGAGAAGAAGAACATTCTTTCGAAATTGATAAATTGTTAAATATTATATTAGTTGGTTTTGATCATAAATCAATTAGTTTAATGTTTTTTTCAAAAAAAAAAAAAAATTAATGTTTTTTTTCCCTCTACCACGAAATTTAGCTCATGAGTTCCAATTTCTAGTGCTTATTTATTTTACTAAAACGTTTATCATTTGAGTTTTTGAAGTAAATGATATTTTAATCATTTTAATATGATATAGTGCGGAAAGATTGAATGGTGATTTAATCTAATCTAATATAATTATTAAATTTTCATTTTAATTCAATAACCTACATATTTAGAAGATGATAATTCAATTGATCAAAACGGTTGAATTTCTACTCTTTTTTATTTTATGATTTTGTTTGTTTTAATGGTCCAAGAGTTTGACTAAGTGAGCTAACTTTCACCCTTACCTACATTAAATCAAATTATCATTTGTAATTTACACGGATTTGACTTTTTTTCCCTTTAATCTTTTCTGAATTCTACATATATTTGACTTTTTATCTTAATTAATGAAAGATTTGAAATGTTTTGGATTGTTCCGAACACACCAATCAAAATGCAGGTATATTATTTGTAATTTATCCTCTATGACTTGAAAGTCTTTTTTTAGTTAACAATTATAAAGGGTGAATCAAACTTATTCATGTTCTATCTATTAAACTTGAATTCACTTATCATTTTTCTTTAATTTGTGGTTAATATAAGTTAATTTGATTGGAAAATGTACCATTTTCTAAAACATAGATCATGATAATAATGCCAACATGAACATAAGTCAGCGATTATTTTTTTTTTTGAGTTGAAAGTCTAAATTCACACCTCACATTTTTTATACTAAACAGGAAAATAAAAATACATTAATTATTATTATGTACAAACATACCAAGTTGAAAGTTAATAACTTGTTAAGAAAACAAAAATTGTGTAAGCAAGCACGAATCTCTTTTTTATATTTGTAGTATCATTTTTACAATTTTATCCATTCTTTTTTTTTTTTTTTTAAATATAACATGTGGGGATGAGATTCGAACTCATGACATTTTGATTAGAGATAGGTACCTTAACCATTTCAACTAGTAAAAGAGTTTCATGGATTTTTTTGGTATGATTTTTCATGCAACTTCTAGTGATGCGACAGAATAATAATTGCATTCATCAATTATTTGAGCGGTTCACCCCAATAATGATTGGAGAGAAAATATAGGTTTTTTTTCTATTTTCTATTTTAACTTTTTCCCTTTTTCCTCTCCAACCCCAATAATGATTTATTTTTTACAACATTAATAATTTAACCTTAATAATAGTTACCTACACTAGTAAATAAGCATAAAATTTAAAAATTCTTACTATCTTAGTTTTTCTATTTATATTATCTTGAATAAGTAGTTAAAAGGTCAACTAAAGCATAGATTAACAGTTAAGACATATGTATCCAAATATGTGGTTGAGAGTTCGAATCTCCCCTCCCACCCATTATACTAAAAAAAATTATAATAAATCTACTAAAATTTGTTAGCCTAAAAAATGTGTCATTTCAACATGTAAGGATGGAGATCGAACTCATAACCTCTGTAAATTATTGTCGAATTATGTTCGTTTTCTATTAAATCTCTTATTAGTCTAGGTGTATCCGTTGGAATCAATGGTTAAGTTAAATAATATATTTAAATTATTTTCTTAATTTATTAATATGATAGAAATCATAGAGTGATAGAGGCAGTTGCTGAATAACAAAGTAATTACAACATAAAGGTAAAAGTTGAGCTCATTTTGTTTTGTGGGCAATGAACAATCCCCATTTCTGCTCTCCACACCAACTCCTGTTCAACTTTGCCTTCCACCCTCCAACAATTTCATTGTAATCTTCCTGTATTTAAAAAAACACAAACAAACAAAAAAACCAAAATTAAAACAGAAAAATGGAATCTAAATCAGTTGCAAAAGAGAAGATGAAAAATGAAGAAGAAACCCACTTCAGAAAAATCATGGATGAATGTTTCCTTCTCCTTTTCAACAGCCTCCAGCTCCCTCTGAAGAACACTCATGAACTACAACCAACAAAAAATTAAAAAAAAATAAAAATAAAAATCTCAACAGCTTTATCAATTTCTGTTTATATTCATGACAAAGATTTGCAAATTGCAAACCTGATCGGTGCGGTCCTCTGCAACGACGTCGTTGAAACCAGCATCCTCAAGCATCTAAGCAACCAGAGCTTCGTCAAAATCCCAAAACCAAAACCAAAACCAAAACCAAAATAAGAAGATTTTGTTACCTGACCGTAGGATTTGATGTCGTGCAAATCGTACCCTCTCTGCTTTATATACTCTGCAAATTCCGGCGACGGAGCGCCGCCGCTTTTGCAGTAATCAGTTATCAGAACTTTCCCTCCCGGCTTCAGCCATTTGTAGAATGATCTGAACAGTGCAGGCTTGTCCTGAATATGCAAAATGGTGTCTCGGCTGTAAATGACATCGAAACTGTTTTCTGGGTACACTTTTTTGGTGCAATCGGCGACTTCGAATTCAACGGCGCATTTCAGCCCAATTGCGCGTTCCAGAGCAAGAGAAATCATGTTAATGGAGAGATCTATTCCGACGACCTCCACATCAAAATTCTCCGCCATGTAAAAATCTCCTCCCCCAATTCCGCAACCCACATCCAGAACCCTCTGCCCAGCCTTAAGCTCCAGTTTCGCCGCAAATTCTTTTGTCGTCTCTGTTCATTCATATTCAATTCAAACCCATTTAGTTAATTATATGGTAATCACTTCACTAATCTATTGGCTTCGGTTTTTGGATCGATTACCGATTCCGCCGGTGCTGACGAACCCTGGTCCGAACACACGCTCGTAGCGGAGAATGCCGCTGCATTTGTACTGTACTGTGTCTAGGAATTGTTGGAATCCTCTGTCATCGTTGGAGCTCTTGACCTTCTGCCATATCCAGCAGATCTGCAGAAACCCACCACCAGATTTTTGGAAATTGAGAAAACAGAAGAGAGAATTTATGATCGGAATTTGTTAATTACCTGATTCTGATTCTTCTTGTTTCTGGCATAAGCTCCGATGCATTTGTAGCCGACGAGGGAGAGCTCGTAGCAATCTCCGGCGTCATCTTGCATATGGCATTCCTTGAACACCTGCAGAGCACCCCAGAAGCTCAGATTATTGCAGGAAACAAAAGAACTCCAAATCCAAGAAATCGGGAAGGTGTAGCAGTTATGAAGTATTTACAAGATTAACGGAAAAAAGTGGTCCATGTTTAAGGAGTTTAAGGGTAAATTTTGATTTGTTTTTGGCAGTACCTTTGTGTAGAATCTTGGCTCTCGGTAGTGGGTGGGGTTGTACTTTCGTTTACAGTCTCCGGATTGATGGAAACAAGACTCTCTGAAGAAAATATAACCCCCAACTCTCAACCATTTTACCATTCTCTCTGCCAAGTTCTTCACCTGCAAAATTTGTAACACAAAATCAAAATGGTTACTTAAATCCAACCAAGTTTAGTAGAAAGAAATGCAATAAATCATAGTCAAGAAAGAAAACTTTTCAGTTGATTAACACCCAAATTATTTGAACGGGATAATGTAAAATTAAGTCAAGAGTCAATTTAACCTTTTCATTCTGTCCATTTTATCATATTAATCTCTCTTAAAAGGAACAATAAAAAATTACTCATAAATCAACGACAAAATTACACTAAATTCAACCCAAAAACACGCAAAATCCTTATAAAGCTTGTTACGTTCTTTTCGCTATGAGATCTTACCAAGATCCAACTAAAAAATATAAACTTTTCAATTTTATCTTATTCCTAAATTTATATAAATGTTGACATTCTTATCATCTATTTGATTTTCATTAATTTGAATAAAAAATAATGTAAAAGACTTTAAAAACTCACAAATTTAATTCCATACTAAATATATATTTTATAATTCATTAAATACTTATAAAAAATATTTTTTTTTAACTATACAAATTACAACACTTTTTAAAGGTGAATATTGTAAAACTTAACAAGTCTATGGTCAAGATAAAATAAAAAATCTACGGTAAAAATTTGATATAAGTTGCAAGTTTTAGAGGTGAAAAAAAAAAAAAAGAACTCTCTTCGTATAATATATATAATTTACCTCTCTATCAGACAAATACATGAGCAGCCAATTCGAGAAGATTAAATCCACAGAATTTTGGGAAACGTTGAGATTTGGAGAAGTTACATCAGCGCACATGAACTTTACGTTTTTGTGGTGCCCATTAATGCTTTCATTCTGCACATACCAACCAATTAACAGAAATATCATAGGGCTTAAAAATGGAATCCAAATCAGAAGCCAAATCTCAACAAACAAACAAGAAATTAGGGCAAAAAATTGAAACGAAAATCCAAATCGGAAGAAAAATCCCTTACCTTCTTGATCACACTCTCGATGAAATCCAATGCAAGAACCTGGCCGGCCTTCTCCGCCAAATCGCCGGTGAAGCGACCAATGCCGGCTCCAAGTTCCACCACCGACTTCCCTTCGTACGACGGAAGCAGAGAAAGCACCTGCAATTTCTCGAACGAATTCGAAATTAAACACTCCACATTTGCTAGCGAATGGAAATTAAAGTTAAATCGTTCGATTATATTAGTTAATTACTTCAGGCCTTTCTTCTTTGTCGAGATCGGAGGCGTTCGAATCGAGCAGCATCGCCTCCACCGTCAGTCCGGCCGAGTGCTCTGTCCAGTACTTCTTCTGTATTACTCGCTCTTCGCCTGCAAATTAAAATTACAACAAATTTCACTCCATCGCCATCGATCTTACACCAAATATACATTAAATTAGGGACAAATGTAGAGCACCATTAGAAGTCGGAGCCGGAGCCGGAGTAGCCATTAGAGCCGGAGAAAGAGAGAGAGAGAGAGAGAGAGAGAGAGAGAGAGAGAGAGAGAGAGAGTAATTTCAGTTGGCTCTGTGTTTGAGTTCAATGGTTATATATTTGGCCTTGCAGTTCATGCAGCTTTTTATAGAGGAAGATGAGCAATTTCTCCATCTGCTGCACCCATTAGAAAATAAATACGACGGCATGGAGTCCAATCTCATGATCATATCCAAAAAATTACCATCACATAACAAAACTTTAGACTAAATAAATAAAATAAAAATACTTTTTTATTATTATTTTTTTAAATGGTCAATTTCGAGAGACGCATAAACGATGAGAAAATAGATTAAAAAAAGGATCATTTTTGTATGATGGTAAATATGATACTTACTACCCGATAAATATAAAAAATGTAGTAAACTCTATATTAAATATCTAAATGTGATCGAAATGTTGATATTTTCATGTATTTATAAATTATAGGTTCGATATCGATATTTCCATAATATTATAAAAATGTCGACAAAATCTCACCCAGACATAGTATTAATATTAATTATTTTTTAATTTATTTATATAAATAAAATACTTATTAATTTAAATATCTTTTACAAATTTTTTATAACTTTTCAAAAAACATTTATCAACCTCAACATTTTATCAATAATTTTATCGATATTTGTATGAAATGATGACTTCGATATTTCTATCACCATTGAAACCTTGATGTACATTTATAAAAATAAAAGGATTTATATTTCAGGGTAGTCTATAAAATTCAAAAAAAAAAAAAAACTTTTAGTTATTGGTACTATTTTATCATTTAATATAGATTTATCTGATAATTGTATTACCCAATTTGTGTGGTGCTAATTTTTGTTTTCCATTAATACGTTTGTATTAATACAAATATTTGAGTCACGCATTTGTTAGAACCAAAATAAAGATAAGAATCAAATTTATTAAATATTTTTTAAATTTTTATAGACCAAAGTAAAATAAATAGGATAGTTGATTTAAATGGGACTGAAGTTGTAAGGCAACAGACAAAAGTGACATTTAAACTAATGAATTGCAAAATGATAATCAAAGAAATTCCACTCAACTATTTTATAGGAATATAAAAAATTATTATATTTAAGTATTGTGTCTAACAAAGTTATTTAAAAATTTACTCAAATCCAAACATATATATTTATATATGACCAAGATTGAAATTAACTTCAATCCAAATGGACAAATCAATGATTTAAACAAATTATTATAATAGTTTTATTAATGCTAAAATCACAACAACTAAAAGTTCAAATATAATTTATCCTAAAAGTTAAAACCATACTTAAAAAAAATCCTTAAAACCTTAAAAAAAAAAAAACCATTTTTCAAGTTACTCGACATGTATGGAGATTTATATTATTTTAAATGGTCAATTTCTTTGATCAATATTTCTTTTAACATTAAAATTACTTTACTTTCTTCTCTCAGGTTAAATAACCCTATTTTCTATTAAAATTTTAAATTAGAGATGTGTTATATTATGATCTTTTAGGTCATAAGTTATAAGTAAAGCAACTATAAAAAAAATAAAAAAGTTAAGCTTTAGAGATCAATTTAAAAAATAAAGAAAAAGCTTTAGAGATCAATTTAAATATTTTTTTTCCATTTTTTATATATATATATTGTACTTTTTTTCTGTTCAAATATATTTTGTAGTTTTCTTCTAACCTAAAATTAAAAGATTATATTAAAAAAATAATAATATAAAAATTTTCCTAAAAAATTGTGTTTTGCGCTTTTGTTGGGAATGGGCAAATTTAGATGGAAAGTGGCGAAAAGACTGCAAAAACGGACAAATAAGGCGTGGGGGGTGGGGCCAGAGTGGAATTATCAAATTCCTTCACAAGGTGGGTCCCACTCTCGAACTCTATAATAAATAATAACAAATAATAAGAAGTTTTGATTTTTTGAGGTCTATTTTTATGTTTTAAAAAGAAAAAGAAAAAAAAGTTTGTGGTTGGAGAAAACATTTTTGGAAAGAATCTAATTGCATTTCTCAAAACAAATAAGATACAAGCATTTTAATGCTTGTCTAAGTATTCCCCTCGTAATTTTTCTACTTTTTTTTTTAAATTTTGTAATCGTATCATAGTTTTTGTATTCTATTTTTTAGTAATGTTTCAAAAATTATTTATCATTCTTTTAATTATAAAATGCATAACAAATACCCATAAATAAAAATTATTTCTTTATGGGAAAAAAAACTTCTGTTAAATTGTTGGAAAATAATAATTTTTAATAAATAAGTGAAGTGAATATAATATAAATAGATAATTAGTCTTCACGGTTTCAACGAAAGTCCTGCGGTTAGTTTTGCTATAAAACAAAAATTATTTCTTTACTAAGAAATCGACCAACGTAATATAATTTCGGTTAAGAAATTTTGATAGTTAGTTTTTACTTTCACAATATTAAATGAACTCAGCTTATACCCAAATTTAACTGTCTTGAGAACACGTGCGAGGTGGAATAGATCGAACTATTCGAAACGATCTATGTGATGAGAGACATGCACAAAAAGAACAAACATTTCGACGCTCGAATATGTACGAACCCGACCTATAGTTCTCAAGACGAAGAATTAGTATATCTGCATGCAGAAATGAATGTCTATTTGTAAGAGAAAGGTTGTGCCTCTCACGACTTCCATATGTTAAGCCATTCACATAATTAGTTAAGCGGTTACAAATGATAGCATGAGATATACTTCAACATCAACCTATACGCAGGCTATCAATAGGTTCCGAGCTATATGGGTGCACTTTGGACGAGTTCAATAACTCAATCGCTGGATATTTTCAAATGAAAGATTATATTTTACCTCCAACATAGTCTATAATTTTTATTTAAGAAAAATATTCTAAAAAGTTAAATATATCAATTCAAGTATATAATTCAACCATTAAAATATTTGTAAACTCTTTAATATGCTTAAAAGCTTGATCTCTCACCCACAAGTTTGCGAAGAAAAATATCATTTGATGCAAAGAAAAACTTGAATGATAAAAATGACCTCTCACAGAGATATACATATTAAATGGAATTGACCACCCAACCAATGGCTGATGGCCACGTTTACACGAGGTCCACTCATGTTATTGACATTTCTTTTACATTTTTTTCCGTCCACCACTAAATTATTGTTTTATTATAATAATAATGCAAACTTTAGAATAAGATTCAAGTGGATTCTCCTCTTTTCATAATGATTCCAATCGGGTCGTTATAACGTGTGACTATTACTTTTCTTTTCACATGAATGTTATTTTCTTAGTACAAAAAATGGAATGAGAGAATTCGAACTCATGACTTATTAGTTAGAGACATATACCAATTATCGTTGAGCACGTTAGCTTTACATATATATTTTCAAAAACATTATATGTTGGGTCTTCGAGAACCCTGGCCTCTAAGATTTGACATTCCCTCCCCCGAGTTGTCTTAAAAATTAAATGTTGATGGCTGATGGGGCTTGCAGAAATCTTTATAATGCTACTGGTTTGGATCTCTTTCTCCGTGATTCTAATAGTAAAATTCACGTCGTAGGAGCTGTCACATTCCTACTGCTTGTCCGCCTTTGTTGGTTGAGCTATTTGCGATTCTCGAATGTCTCCGGATTGCTCGCTCCTTAAATTGCAACAGCCTTCTTATTGAATTCCATTGTCTCACCACAATTCGGCTGCTAGAAGTAGTAGGGAAGATTTCAACTCTTGGGATGAATCAAATTTGTTGTTGGACATTGAGAGAATAGCCTTTAAATTTTGGTACCATCTCTTTCCATCATCTCCATCGAGCAGCCACATCTTTTTGGCTTTTATAATTTTCTAATTTGGCTATTGAATTCTGCAAAGGGTGATACCCTTCAATGCCATGCAACATCTTTTTCTATTAATTAAATTCTTTTTTATTTTTTTATAAAAAATCTACCTACCCCAAATTTCCAAACTCAACCAATATATTAATAAATATAAATGATAAAATAAAGGAATTTCCAAAATAGTACGGACAATGACAACTTTTCTTTTATAAAGTATATTTATTTATCTTAAAAAGTGAGTCTAGCTTACCGGTAATTAACACCTTCCTCCAACCATGAGATTGTGAATTCGAATCCTACCCCCACATGTTGTACTAAATCACTCGCTCTTACAATGTAAGCAAAATGGAGTCGCAAACACTTTAACAATTTATTGCAAAGGTACAACAACATTCGAGAATTTAGATCAAAGAATACCCAACAAAGGTTGGGAGAGTCATGTACGTCGATGTATTCCAATAAGATATTATTTTTTATTTTATTTGGTTAAAATACTATTTTGGTCCATTTATTTTTAAACTTTGATTTATTTTGGTTTCTATACTTTTGAAATATTCATTTTGGTCCACCTGCTTCAACTCTAGTTCATTTTAGTTTCTTTATTTTCAGAAGGTTTGTTTGATCCATGTACTTTAAAAAGTAACAATTTTTTATCCCTATTTGAACATTTTTAAAACAAATTATATACAAAAACCATTTTAATATAAAATCATGATTACATTTTAATAAATGTATTGAGTGTAGTGTCTTTGTTAAAATTAAGGTAGAAAAATGATATTAAAATAAAATTAAAGAACTAAAATGATTACTTCTTAGAAGTACAGAGATCAAAACAAATATTTTAAAAATATATAAACTAAATGAACAAAAAAAGCTAAAAGTACACACTATAGAGATAAAAAACAGAGACTAAAATGAATCAAAATTCAAATGCCGAGGACTAAAATAATATTTCAACCTTCTTATTTTCACAATTGAGATAATTTATTCATTTTGAAGATGTAAATAGAAATAGCTATACCAATTTCTCGATTTAATGCCACTGGTGCATAAGTTCATTAGATTGTGGCCCACATTGCAAAAATTTACTCCTCTTAAAAAGTATTTTCTAAAAAAATAAAATGTAAATGGCTTAAATTTAATAGAAAACGAGGAGAATAAATTGGTTTTTTTTTCTTTTTTTAATCCATTTGATTTGATTCTTTGACATTGACATTTGTGCCTCAATAATCGGCATGGATCTTGTAAAAAAAAAAAAGATAACGACAATAATAATAATAAATAAATAAATAAAATAATTGGCATGGGTGCGTAGCCGCATAAGGATGGAATATGACATTTCATGTAAAGATTTCAATGTCTTGTAGTGAGAAATTATTGTGAGTAATTGGTAAGGTAGTTGCCATTGCCATTCAACTTCTATGATTGTTATATATATGATTCTTTTAGCTCAATAATTGACTAGAAAATTTAACTACCAATTTTTGTTTTTGTTGATAATATATGATTTTACTTAATTTAACGTTTCTTATCATTTACATAAAAATGGTGATTTATCGATAAAAAAGTAGGACAACTATATGAGATGAATCCATCAAAATTGACAAGAATAATTATTAATGCGTTAGTTGTCAGGATCAAACTAAATTTTTATTCTTGTCATTTAGCAATTATATAAAGTAAAATGTTGGAGCCAACATGAACTTAAGTTTGTAATTAGTATTCGAATTCATCATCCTTATTTATTGTATTAAACACGTTTAAAAAAAAGATGTTCGAGCTGTATTATTGCGAGTCAACCATTTTTTCTTAACCACACAATTTACTTTCTTCAAACATTAGAATTATGCGTACTAAAAAAAAGGTATTGAAACGATATCTCAAAAAAAAAAAATCTATTTTTCGTGGAGCTAAATAAAGAAAATAGTGAGTTTCTATTTAGACTCCCCGATGGGGATGGGGATGGGGATGTTTTGTCCTAATCACCTAAATGGGGACCGGGACGACGACAGAGAATACGTTCCCCTTGCTATTTATTTTAAATACATAACAACACTTGCTACAGAGAAATAACAACAATAATAAGTAGGAAATTCGATCCCTACTAATTATCTGTGAGAATCTCTTCGATCCTTTCAAATTTTTGTTGGAAATTTTACAAGGATGGAGAATTGAATGGGGGACAGAGATGGGAACGGGAAGTTTTTGCCCCGAGTTAGGAGTAGATAGAGTGTCAAGAAAAGTGTAACATTTAGAGTACAAAAAATATCATTATGTTTATATAATTTTAAAAACTTTTCTTTTAGAAACTAAGGACTCGTTTGGTAATGTTCTCGTTTCCAATTTTCATCATAAATTTAAGCATTTTTCAATTAACTTTTTTTCTTGATTGTCCTTGTCTGGGAACATTTGTTTCCATTTCCACTTTGTTCAAAACATAACTAAAAAAGATTGTTTTATCATACTTGAATTCATGGATGTTGGAGCCATGCAATTCATTTTTCTTTATTAAAAATTAAGAAACGGGAACAAGAAACAGGAATGTTACCAAACGAGCTCTAAAATACCGGGAATTGATTGGCTTTTTTTTTCGACAAGAATTTTTTGGGCCATTGAATGTATGTATTTCAAATTTTGAAAAATTAAACTAAAACTTTTGTGAATTTTATTTTTATTTTTTTTAAATATTTAACTAAAACTTAAAAAACTATTGTAACCTTTAGAAACAACTAATTATAATAAAATTGTTTAAAAGTGGGCCTGAAGCTACTGGGCCAACTGTTATACAATGGATATGGTTCCATCAAACGCCGGAAGCCCAATGCATTTCAATTATTGAAAGCCCGTGGGCTTAGATGGATAAATGGGCCCATAAAGCAGACATTCCACGGGCCATTTCATCTCACTCTTCTTCTGAATTTAAAAATTCATCAATAATCTCTCTATATGAGTTATTTAAAAAGAAAAAAAATCTTTATAAATAATAGTGCTGCAAAATGATAATATATGTGTATGTATGTATATATGTATGTGTATTGTGTATGTATGTATAATAATAATAATAATAATAATAATAATAAAGTGTTTAGAGAAACAAACAAAGCAACCAAGTTAAAATAAAAGCAAAATTCTAATCCCATCCTTTAATTATATTGAAAAATTCTCTTTTTAAAGTGTTTGTTATTATTATTATTTTTCTTTTATGAAATTGGATATGTTATGTAAATGCTATCATAGGTGAGTACTCAATCTATATCATTTAAAATACCGTTTGATATAATATTTAGATGAACTATTAAAGTGGGCAATTTAATATATTTTTTTAAAAACTAGAATCTAGTGAGTGAATGGGGCCAAATAGATCTTCGTGATAATTGTTATAATTTCTTTTTATCAAATTTTAAAATGAAAAAAAATTAAAAGTGCATGGTATTTGATAAGATAAATATAATATTTTAACACCAAGGTTTTTGACTATGAGTAAAATGCAAAAATAACTCATATAAACTGAAATTTGGTTCTTTTTTTTTTTGCGAAATTTCACCTTTAATAAGACGAATTAAATTGTATATTAATTCAACATCATGTGGTAAATTATATTTTGATTTATTTTATGACATTAATATCAACGACAAAATGTTAATGATATATTCATTAGTTTAGGTGTAAAAATTGGATAGAATTTTGAAAGAAAAAACTCTTAAATTAACGTCAATAATCTAGTTGATCTAACTCTCCTTTTAATGTCCATGGAATGATTTAAAAAAGAAAATAAAGATATTTATAAAATTCAATTACTTTAGCAAAAGGTAATAGATATCATATTTTAATTTTAAAAGGTGTGCTTCTAAAAGCACATAATAACTTTCAAGTGCTCAAACATTTTGATTTGATGTAGGTAAAAGGTAATATTAGTGGATCAAATTGGATCTTATCACACACATCTTTTCTATAATTGAAAAAGGAAGATTTTATTTACTAATAGATGACATGTATTTAATTTCTTTTATATTTTGGTATGATGATGCTGTTCTTATTTTTAATTTTTGAGAAACGTATTTAAAATTGTATACAAATCCTGTCTACCGTCTAATAGGGATATAAATGGCTCGGTTTGGTTGGCTTGATGACAGAATTGAAGCCGAACCGAAAATATATATTATAAAATATAGAAAACCTAATTGAATTGATAAAGTCTTCTTAAACCGCATCGAACCGATCGAAGAACCGACAGGTTTGTCGGTTCGATTTGGTGGATAACCAGCACGCTTGCGGATGGGATTGAGGCAATTGTCAATTGATTAATTGTGGATTCAAGTGGACTATTCGAATTTCAAAATCATAAATTCAATTGCACAATAATAATGGGAGGGACATGGAATTGGAACGGGTGGGCAAACGGAACTCGGAAGCCGGACGGAACGCGAAGCCGAACAGACGAGCGCGGGTTGTCAGCAAAATTCAAATTACAAGGAAAACAAATATATAATATATATATTATCGATTTGGTTCGGGTTCATACAGTTTGGAACCAGCAAACCCGCAACCAAACCGAAATGCTTCGATTGAGCATATTATTTAGCGAACCCGACGAACCGAGCCAAACCGAAACCGAAGTTGGTTCGATTTTGGCGATTCTGACCTGCACCCCTACTCTCTAATGCTAAAATCTTCTCTAAATAATTATTAACAATTTAACTAATTTTTTTTAGTCTCACGACATCTTGATTGGAAATATGTGTCAATTATGTTTAGCTGACAACAACTTAACTAAATTGAAATTGAACTATATTAGATTTAACAATATCACTCCTTTTAATTTTTTTTAATACAATAAATATAAGGGGATGATATCATTATTTTTTTTAAGAAATTATCTTCACCGGTAAAAAAACATAGTATTTTTCTACAATAAAACCGACTCCACGTTGAAGAAAAGTCCTTTTTTACTTTCTTTTTCCCTATATAACTTATTTTTATTGAAGAAACAAACAAATAAAAAGTGACTACGTGAGAATACAGAGATGTCAACATGATGGAATTCCATGTTTTTCCAAAAATAATATAATATTGTTCATTTTCGACGTAATGGAATTATATTTAGTTTTTTATCAAAAAAAAAAAAAGAAATCTTAAACAAGTATATATTTATAAATATATTATCTCGGTTACATGCTATAAATTAAATTCTCTGCAATTTTAACACATGCAATATATTATTTTTACATCTCCAAAAAGGATAGATGAAGAACCAAATTGTGTTGATCTAATTTGTTTAAACTTTGCCTCTAAACTTTTATAATTGTGTTTAAATCCCAAATTTTGAAAACACTACATTAATAAGTGCATAAACTTTCGAAGTTGTATTTGTTTAGTCCATATATTTCACAAAGTTTTTAATTAACAAGATCCGTAAACTTTAAATTTTATTATAATAATCCAATGATAACTTGTCAATTCAACATTTAAGCCACGAAACACTTAAACTTGTTTGAAAAATCAACTCACAATGTAATATTTAAATAATATAAGAACAACGTATCACAATCTATTAAGAATTGAAAAATCGATTGAATATCAGAAATTTGAATTATCATTCTTTAACGATGAAAAAGACCAAATTTATAATTTAACGAAATATAATTCGTGGATGAATGGGAGAGAGAAATAGAAAGGGAAAATGGAGAGGTGAGAAAACCACATAGTATTGTCAAGGAAACGGCCGACCAAACAAAAGTTAGTGGGAGACACAACAATCCATTTACCAATTTTCTAACTCCTAACTCTAGAGAGAGAAACACACGCCCATCTAAGAGAGAGAAAAAGTTTCTTTTTTAGACCAGTTGGAGAATACCAAGTTCTCCGGTGGGTCTTTTCCTTTTGGGCTATTTCGATAGTTTGGACTTTATCGAACTGACTTAATTGGTCCACGTAGAATGTTGTATTTTTTCATCCAAAAACTATCTTTTTTTAGTGCAACATAGGGTGTAGAGATGTGAATTTACAATCTTTAGGTGAAAATAGATACTTTAATCACTTGAGTTTTGTTAGATTGCTATCGGACATAAACTGAGTTAGGTTGAAGTTGGCCACTAAAACATTTTATTAGGATTATTCCTACATTAAAATTTACCAAAATATTTGCAATAATTTCTATGCCATGATGGTTTTTTTTAAGCTGTGTCGAGTATTTTTATTAAAAAAATTAGATATTTTTTTACCTCATATGTGATGTAACATTTGAAAAAACATTTGAATTTTATTTTCGAAAAAATTATTTTTAAGTTCTTGATTTTTGAGGCGGGAATGATATTCGGAATGACTAATTCTTAGTTAAAAGAAATAGTTTTATTTACTATTTTTTAACTGTTGTTAAAAGGGTACATTTTCTCTATCGCTTTAATAATTTTTGGGTAATTGTAATATGTGTTCCAACTCCCAATCACGAGTGCACGTGTCTCGGAGTTGCCGTGTTAATCTTGAGGGACGGACGGTTGATTTTCGATCACACCACGGTCGAGTCGGATTTTCGCTTTCAGGGTAGTCGGTTTTCCCACAGCACAACATAATTTCAATTCATATATTTTATGATTTTTCTAATAATTGACATTTTGAGGAGGGTGTGTTAGACATTTTCTTGTGATTAGAATTTAGATATTTTACTATACACACACACGTTGGGCGATCTTTTCCAATAATGTAACATCACAAATAAAAGAAAATATATATGCCTAACTATTTGATTTATTCATTTCATCGTAGATATTCTTTTATCTTTCTCTTTAAATCTCTAATAAGCCACTAAGCCGATTTTAAAAAAAGGAAGATTTTAATTTCATCAATTTGAAATTTAGAAAATGATGAAATCATAACTCTAAATTGAATACGAGGATAAGAAAAAGAATTTTCACCTTATTCATCATGTTAATGAAAATAACATGATACTGACTTTTTCTTATATGTTTTATAAATTAAGAAGAGAATATTAGAATAATAAGTTTGAGAACTCAGCTTACTAAAATATTTATTTTCCATTAAAATATGGTGAGTTCAAATCTTCTATCTCCATACTTAAAAAATAATAATGTAAATTGAAAAAAAATGACAAGATATTTAATGTAAATATGTACTAAAATACTCCCACATCATGTAGTTTGATTATTTTTTATTCATAGTATAAACACACCGCTATTTAACCATTAATTTGAAAATTATTAACGAAAAGATATATTCAATCACACATCTAAAATGTTATGACCCAATAATTTATCGAATAAAATTAAATATTACTTCTATAATTAAAACCTAAACAATTTTTATTCTTATAAATTATAAGAATAAAATCTATTGTTGATGATATATATATATATTTGAAAATTGTTGATGATAATTAAAAAAAAAAGAAATAGAAAAAAGGAAAATATAGATTGATACAAGCCTAATAAAAACAAGAGTTCCAAAATTTCTAGATGAAAATTGAAAGACATGATGACTCCGACCATAAAATTTGCTGCTAAATTTATGTACAATAACATATTCTTCACTTATGAATCCTCAGCTATTTTTTGTACATTACTTTTAAGGCTCCTTGTAAGATTCTCCTTTCTAATTGAATTAAAAAATGTAAATCTTTTTAATTATTTATATTCCTTGTTTCTCATTTTTCCGTAACATCCTCAAAATTATATAGAAATTAAAAAAAAAAACTAGGAATTTTTTTTTCTTATTTCTCGTTTCGATTTTCAATTTGTTACAAGCCTTACCATTCCTAATTGCTAAAAGAAGGATGGGAATTAGGGCAAAAAATTCAAAGTTGATTAATCAAATGCAATGGAGAGGCATCTTGACCCCAAAAAATTGTGGTTTTATTCTTTAGTGCAATTGAAGAAATAAACTCCTCTCATTCTCACTCTTTTTCCCACCACTCCTTGACTTTTTCCTCCATTTTATGTATAGTTTATTAGTGACAATAAATTATTTAACAACGCCCACAAAATTGTTAAGGACAACGATACTCTTGTTTGGGTATAACCCTCGCGGCTTAACTTTTGGTTTCACTCAAAAGACCTCATACCAATGGAGATAATTGTCCTTGTCTATATAAACCTCATACCAATGGAGATAATTGTCCTTGTCCAATACTCTTCTCGAACAAAGTGTCACTTGTATCTTTGCCTCGAATAGTCATGCAATAACTCATCTACTCCATGCAAGGAATGGGAGCCTACTTCTATCCAACACGTCCAGAACACTTGCTACACGGACCACGTTATGGGAACACCTGGGGTTGTTCTATCGCACTCTCAATCTCTCCTCCCCTCAAACAAAGCTACGCCATTCTTTCTATTAGTTTACCCCGACTTGATAGGACATGTCTTGCTCGTCATCCAAGCAAAGAACATGTTTTTGCTCGCCACCTCGAGCACTTTTTGTTCGATTTTAAGATCCGTCCACAAGTTCCGTAATGACACTATTAGACTCACCAATCACTCTTGTTCGACCTTTGAGGATCTCCTCCACACAGCTAGGTTTTTTACCATGGCTCTAATGCCATTTGTTAAGGACAACGGTACCCCTCGTATCCCAAGTATCTCCACAATGGTATGATATTGTCCACTTTGGGCATACTACTCACGACTTTGCTTTTGGTTTCACTAAAAATACATGATATCAATGTAATGGAGATAATTGTCCTCATCTATATACTATGGATCACTCCCTTTCCTAACCAACCCGAGACTTTGTTCGCACTCTTACAAACTCAACAAAAATAACTCGTAATATTAAATATGCGACATGAAAGTATACAATGATAACTACATTCTGGTAGTTCCATTGAATCATTTCTATTTTGTTCTCTATCGTGATCATTGTGAATTTAAAATCGAAAACGTACGATCGAATTTCTTCATTGTTCATTGTTCTTTTTCGTGTTTTATATGTGATCACATTGATAAGAATTTCGTGTTTTTGTTTATTGGTGTTTTGAATGAATTGCTTAAAGTGTATGTTTGAAAGATATATAAGTGTGCTTAGCTTTGACATGACAAACACAAGGTGGAATATATCAATTCAATTTAGCTAAATGGGTGTGAGATTTAGTTTGTCCAAAACTAATGAATGACTATTCTCCATCAAAATTATTCCTTCTTGGAAAGTTCTCTCTAAGATGACGTGGAAAAAAATATCAATATCTATAACTTAGTTTACCAAATTACTCGCGTGTGTATGTTGTCTTTTCAAAGATACAAATGGGTAAAAAGTGGAATTTCAATTCAACAACCTATCATTTGAGTTTCATTTGTGAAAATAAATGAAAAATAAATCAATTCTAATTCTCTGTCTGAATGATGTTATCTTAAAAGACGACAACGTTCAAACGAAGAATTTATTATTTATGATGAAGTTGAAATTTTTCATTACTATAATATTTAATTTTTTGTAAAAAATATTTTAGTCTAAACTGAGGTGATTTATAAATCCATTGATCAAAAAGGGAGAACAACTCTCTTGACAAAAGTTTTGGACTAAGCTAGAAACACATGAATAAACCGCTCCTGTGAATGTACTTCCTCTTTTCACTTACCCAGACGATTACTCTTCCTCGTTGATTTCGAGCATCACAAAACCGCTCACCATCCCTTTCAAAAAGGACAATAATTTGAAGGAAGAAAGAAAAATGTACCATGTTTTAAGAATGTTGTACAAAGCACAAACACAAACGAAGAATATGAAAAGGATAACTGTCGAGAAAAGGTAATATATGCAAGTAGTGAAGAAGGTGAGAAGTTATTGGAAAAAAGAAAAAGAGCTTTTGGAAATGTGAGGATTGTCCCCTAAATATTCCAAAGATTTCCAGTATTATAATTAAATTCTGAGGGTTCCTCCACTTCTATTATAGCATACCATTCACTTTCCTTTAGTAAAAAAATAATTTTAATGGCTTTAAATTAGTTTTAATTTTTGATTTAAAATATATGCCTTGACTAGTTTGAGTTAGTTTAGAATTGACATGATTTGACATAATTGATTTAATTTTATTAATATAGTCTATTAAAATTAAATCAAGTATATAAAATTACCATTTCACCAATACTTTGTTAAGAATTACATAATTTATATTGACCTTAGTACAGCTTATCAAAGCATCTATAAGGAAAATTTTCCTTATGAGTTTGAATGTTTGAATTCCTATTCCCTCATTAATAAAAATTTAATGAATTGATATATTTGTCTAATAATTTATTATTATAAGTAATTTAGAAACCTACCAAAATTATTGAAAATAATTATCAATCAATTTATTGTAATTTTGAAAACCCATAGATCTAGAATCTTTTTCACTATCCATTCATTTTAATTAATTAAGGGTGTTTTTCTTGACTATTTTAATCAAAGATTAGTGTTTTGTTGCCCTTTTTTTAGTGGAATTTAATGCTCTAACTTTTTGGCCCACATTGTAATGACTTAACCAATTGTCATGTTTGTTTGCTGATTTTAATGTAAACTTTTGAGTAATAAAAATGCACGATAATTGCACCCATAATAGTTATATAATTATTTAAAAATTTTTTATGTAAATATTTTCTCAAACTAGGTTTGATATATATGTCCTTTAGGAAAAATACAAATTACCTTTGGTTGCTAAATCTCAGTCATAAAAGCAAGTTTAGCTGCAAATTATGTTTTATACGACAAATACAAACTTAACCAAAAATTAAAAGAAAAAGACACATCTCCATGTCGATCTCTCTTTTCTTTTCTTTCTCATTTTGCAAGACGAGATCTTGTACGAAAAGAAAAATACAAAGAAGAAGGAGATGAAGAAGAATGAAAAAAAAAAAAAAAAACAAAAGGAAAGAAACATTTATGTAAAACAATTTTGCTACAAACTTGATTATACAACTTTACTAGAAAATGCAACTTCATGGAGAAGAAAAAAAAAATCCATCTCTTAATCCTTTTTCCCACTCTCTCTTCTTTGGTTAATAATATAGTTATCTTCCTCTGTGGTGTCTTGGCTCTTTCATTTTGCATTTTTTATAAATCAACTCCAATTCTCTGATCATGTCTATGGAAATTTCAAAGCCCCAACAAAATATAGTACACCAGTGTTATGGGGAGCGCAATCAACATCCCGAATATCACTCTGCAAATAAGTGATCGTAAATATTAATAAGAAAAATATAAATAACATTACAAGAGTTTGAACATAAGACTACTGATTTCTATATAAATTCTAATGGTTAGAACTTACGCTGTACTTAAAATGTCTGGGTGCACGTTGTATTCCTTTGCAAATACAAATGGCACGATCCCTTGCGGCAGAGCTGCCTGAACAATAGCAACATGTAAGAGAACACCTCTGAGGCCAACCGCGATTGAAGCAGCTGCCATAACGGCTGGGCCTGTAAGGAATCTGACTGCCATCGCAAAAGTTGCTATGGAATTTCCACATGCTATGATCCTTGGTTGCAAAGCCATGAATATACCTACATGTTGTCACCAACATTCATATACATATTTAATCCATTTGAATCATACAATTTCTGTAGATGAATGATAAAATTAATATATTACTAAATTTATGCGACAAGATACTTAGCAAGTGGGTAGAGAAGAAATTAGACGACCTAAATAAATACATTAAAAATTAGTATCTCGTCATGTAATTAAATTTGTAATCACTGATCGAAGGTTATGATTAAAAAATGTTAAATAAAAAGCGACTAAAATGACAAATTTTTGAACAATACAGATTAAATTAAAAAATAATAATACTCAAAATATTAGAAATTAGTACAAAATTGAGGTAATTACGTACCGAGACTGAACATAGCCATACCGAGCCCAGCATCAGAAAGAATGGAGATGGATTGTGCTACAATGGCAGGCATCTCAACATGCCACCTGCAAACCAAAATAAATAAATAAATAATCAGAAAACAGTTTTAAAAAAAATATATCCAAACTATGTTGTTATTTGATTTTTCAAAACTAATGGGCATGAAAGATGGGATCTTCCTCGATACTATATTGATATTGATGAAATTCCATTTTTAGGAGTAGTAGTTTAGGACTCGTTCGGTAACATTTCTGTTTTTTTGTTTATCGTTTATAATTTTTTTAAGAAATCTAAACATTTTGTTACTAACTTTGTTGCTTGTTTTTTTTTTATTACATTCTCATCGAGTTTCCTCTTTTTTGTTCCTATTTCTAATTTATTCCAAAACACAAACAAAAAATTATTTTATCATATTTGAATTCATGTACGTTAGAAACATGCAATTTATTTTTTCTTTGCGAAAATGAAGGAATAGAAACAAAAAAGAAAAAAATATATAAACTTCGCTTTATATATCATTTATCTTTTTCAGGTATGATTTTTAACGTTGGTAAAAGCATTTCAAAGAAATTACAAGCAAACATATCTCATATTAAAATTTTAAAAATAAAATAATTATCAACGAAGTACCTGAAGGAAACAAGGGACCAAGTGAGGCCAACCAAGCTGGAATAAGTATTGGGATTTCTGATGAGTTTTCTCCACACCATTATCAGAATCAGCCTCGTCATCACACTCGCCGGCGGCATCGTCTTCGAAGCCGCCCCGTTATTTTCCGATGATCCCTTCTGATCTGCAGCTCCCATTTCATGACGGTTGTGGTTGCTGCTGCTGCTGTTCATCCCTCTGTTTCCAAAGCTGAACTCTTCTCTCTCCCCATCTTTCCGAGGAGAAACCACTAATTTCACTTCTTTTTGGTCATGGCTTTCAGCTCCCCCATAATCGCGGCTTCCAAATACGTCTGACACCGGAGAAGCGCTCGAACTCCATACGAACATGTGCAGATCTTTATTGTTACCTATGGATCAAAATTACGAATAAAAAACTGACCCATTAACTTTATAATCTTGTTAATTTTGCGGTTACCTTCGTCGGATTTGTGTTGCGCAGCTTGCCCATTTGCTGTTCTTTTCCCCGCGATGAAGTTTTTCGAACCAGTCGGCGAAAACATTCCTGGGTTCGGAGCAGGGTAATGCGGCGTCACCGGCGCCGGCGCCGGATTCCCATGGTAATGAAACCTCGCCGTCGTACTCTTCCCTCCGCCGCCGTGCTGTTCCTCTTCGTAATTCGACGGCCGCGGCGTCGGCCCCCTCGACGCCGCCGTGGCCTGCCCGTAGACGTCCGGGCCGGCGCCGAAATGGGAGTAGAAATCGGTGTGGTTGAAACTGGAACCTCTCGGCGTCGGATTTCTCGATGACTGCAACGAATAAATCTCGGCGTTGGTGAGATTCGACGGCCGGGGAGTCGCCGACGACAGCCCCTGTGACCGGCGGGAGAAAATATCCGACCGCGAGGCGTTGGACCTTCTAACGGTGACGTGAAGTTTTCCGTCGTCTTTAATCTCCGCCTCCGTCTCCAACGCCTGCCGGCCGTCCAACGAAACGACGTCGGATTCGACATGGATGGAGACAATCGACGCCGCCGCGTCGGGAAATTGCTCGGAAATCAAATTCCTCGCCCCTCTAAATTCGAACATAAATAACATCAAAGTGTACCAAATTATGCACTGAAGCACCACAATTTGAACCATTAAGCTGCCGGAAAATTCGCCGTACATTCCTTTGAGTAACGGAATTCCCATGACCAGAGTATTGGGCAGAGTCGACAGTGAAAACAGAGTAATTGTCCACTCCAAACACCCTCTGCGGCTCACCTGTAAACGGAACAGATTTTTAATTTAATTAAATTTACGGTAACCCATCAACTTAATTTTGAGTGTTTACCTTTGTCCATACAGCAAGGACTGCCAGGACGATGATTTTTTGGAGAGTGTCGGCGGCGATGAAGCGGAAGTTCATGGTGTAGGGGTTGTTGGAGGCGATGAAGTGGAAGGAAAGGAGGGGGACGGCGAAGAGGGCGACGAAGCGGTTGATGCCGGAGCATTGATCGGGGGTGAAGATCTTCCACCATTTGACGGAGCCGTAGGCCAATATCATCGCGACGTAGAGCGGTACGACGGCGGTCATGACATGGTAGAAATCGGATAATGTGATCATGTTTTGGGGAGGTTGAGAAACAGAGGAAATCTAATGAAGATGAAGAAGAAGGGGAGCAAAATGGGAAAGCTTGTGCTTTCTTTATAAGCACTTTGGAGGGTTTTATGGAAGCTTTTTTTAAACACACTTTTTCTTCTTCTTGGATTCGCCTTTTTGCAACTCATGGGTTTTAGATTCGGATATGTCAGTACCTCTCTGTTTTATTCTTCTCCTCCCTTCTAACTTTTGCTAGTTTGTTTATTCAGATTCATAATTGTGACATGACTAAAATAAAATTTAGGGCATGAAAATTAATATAAAATATCCTATACTAAATCCAGTCGAGTGGTAATTGACATATTTCTCCAATTAAGATGTCGTTCAATCTACCACCACAAAAATTTAATAAATGATTACCAACTTGAGCATATAGCTTAAGAGCTATACCAAAATGTATAAGTTCAAATTTTCGTCTCCACTCGTTGTAGAATTCAAAAAAGAATCCATTAAAATGATTATGAAGTAATATAGTAGTAGTTTGAATGCACTACAACTTACTCTAATACCTCGTTACACTAAAAAAAACATAGATTGATAATAAGTGAATAAATGTATCTTTCTCCAATATTTCTCATATATTTTTAAAATCATCCTATTCATGTATTTCCTAATTCTATGCAAATCTAATGACCTGATCCGAGACAAAGTACATAATACAATAACTAACATGTTGATTTATTTTCAAGCACGAAAGCAAAGAACTTGTCTTTAACACAAACATAATCTAGGGCCCGGGTGTGAGCGAGAGGAATCGATCAAAGTCGATATTTTGAATTAGTTAGACTTTGTGAACCGAGAGGTCGATATCAATACAACTCGAAAACAAAGAGAAAGAGTTAGAATAGAATGGGGTTAAAGAGGGCAGTGAGGGAGTGGTGGGAGCACTGTTGTTGGGCACGCGAGGAGGTTAGGCAAATGGTAATTAGTGGAGGAGGACAATGAGATAGAAGAGGGAAACATAGAGAATATGAAGCCAACAAAACCAACAATAACGTAATAAATGGGACCTCAAAAATTAAAATTCCCCACCACTCGCAACCCTACCATTACTCACTCTCAACCAATCACATTTTGTTCTTTAAAAAAAAACATTTCTATCCGTAAACCCGAGTAAGTAGCTGCTCAATCAAAGCATAGTTCTTCTGTAGTTGAAGGTTCAATCATCTGTCTCTACATTTATTAAATTCATAAAGGAAGAAAGAGTGGTAAATATATATAACAATTTTTTAAAATGGGACATTAATCAACAATTAACTTAAATAATAGCTAACATGAAGTTAGCTCGACAGTAATTAACATATATCTCTGATCAATGGGTCATGAGTTCGAATCCTCCACTCCACTTATTGTACTAAAAAATAATAATAACTTAAATAATAATAAATACTTAGGAAGTTTATTATACGACCAATTAAATTCTATATTATTCATTGTTGTAATATATTGATTAATAATTATCTTGACAAATTATTGATTGACATTTACACGTATATTGATGATTTTGTTATATTTACAATTATTTTTAGGTGATATATTTTTACAATATTTTTGTAAAGTATGTTGAATTGCAATTAGCCCTTATTTTAGCTCCCTTTGATCAAAACGTTAGTAATTTCAACTAGTCCAAGTATGCGTAACTTTCTCTTGATAATGGTCAATTATCTCGACTCGTCAATGATGAAGGTAAAAATCATCAAGGATAAAAATCACTAGCAAATAATCAAATGGAATGACCAATCTATAACTTTACAAAATCTTAATATTTTTTTAGTTAGGATGGAGGTTTGAACCTTCAAGGTCGATGATATATATGTTTGAATTGGTTTTAGATATTTTTTTATTCATTATGTATAGTATTTTTGTAAGTTTTATGATTTCTTTTTTCTATTCATCGATAGGACGTGTTAACATAAAATTTCATGTTCATGTACCCATACAAGAAAAAAAAATTCATTTGCATGTAACGTTGATAAACATTTTTAATATATATTTTCATTATTAATATATTGACACAACACATGAATATTGCAATTATTAAATTTATGCTCAACTAAAATGGACCGATAATGATGAATCTTTATTTATTTTGTCAATTTCATTATCTCTATGAGTGCATGTAAGAAATGACATAAAGCCACGGCATCATATTACATTATTTTATGACAAATACAATTGAATATTGTAGAAATTATATAATGTTACACAAAAATATTTGTATTATGCTACAACTTTATTTACGCATTAATTAAAATAATATAGATGAAAATGAAACTCTTAAAATCACAAATATTTCAGTAAAACAAGTTAAGCATAAAAATTAAAAAGATAATTATATTTTCATCACAAAAATTTTAATTAAGTTTGTATCTAGACCTTCTATTTCAAAATGTTACCATTTTACTTTAGAAGTTTGAAAATGATTCATTTTATTTAGTTTTTTTCCCAAAATATGGCTTTTAATATAATTGTTTTCTTAAAAAAGAGAGACATGCATTAATAATAATATTTTCATGAAATATGTGCACTTTTAAGAAAATCTAAAAATAGAGTAGAAAAGTGAAGATCCCATTAAATTGATTTATCCATAAAGTTGGCTTTTTTAAAAATAAGCTTTAAAAAGTCCCTACGGAGGCCAAGTGAAGCTAGAAACCCTAGCCAATTAACCTAAAAAATCTTCTTTTAAGGAAAAAGAATAAACTTTTGTATTTGGATTAGGTCAATTTAAAGTAAGTTGCTTTGAAAATTAACTACTTTTTTTTTTATCAAGGTTGCCTTATTTTGGGGGAGAAGGTTGTCCTTTTTCTTAAGTCAATAAAAACTATACTCTATATAAGGCTGGCTTAAGATATAGACGAGTGAAGACAAGATGAATATATAAATGACAAGACGAGGCATAAAGACCTCATTACATACGTAATCAATAGGACAAAAGGGAACAAACACTATTTAACTTGCAAGTCAATTTGTACGAATCACATGACCTCTTGGTCAGAGATAGATTCCTTAACCACTTGAGCTATACTCGGTTTTGACCGTACAAGTTTTCACGGTCTCATACATACACAACTAAAACTTGATAATGAAAAACATTATCAATGTGTGGTGTTTTTATAAAATGAGATTTTATTATTAGCTTATATATTTAAAAAAAGATTGAATAGAAGAACATTAATTTACATAATATAATTGACTCAATGTATATATGTCCAAGTAACGTTGACTCAATGTATATATCTCCAAGTAACGTATTTATCGAGGCGAATAGAAATTAAGAGGTCATTGATAAACATTTCATTTTATATTTTTGGTTTTTGAAAACTAGACTTATCTAATAACCAATTTCAAATATTCTATTTTCTAATTTTTTAAAATTTTTTTAAATTCTTATTAAAAAATTTTCTTAAAAAAGTTAAAGTAGTTTTTAAAAACATATTTCTATTTTTTAAATTTTATAATTTTTTCTTCTAATGCTCATTGTTTCCTTCCACATATTTGTCCCTAATAAATTTCTTTCTAATTTTTTCTCACATGAATCTCTATTTAAAAAATTTATCTTTTCTATATAAATTTTTTTATATCTTTACTCTTATTTCTCTTATTTTAAAAAGGAAAAAAAAAACAAAAACAAAAGTTTAAACTTAGGAAAAAACAATAACAATAATACTGCTATAATCAATATTATTATCTTTAGCAATTTTTTCAACAGCAATCGTGGCCGTCGTCGATCTTTTTGCCTCCAGCCGTCCTCTATTTTTTAAAATACATGGCATGTAATTAAATACACGTATATTTAACAAGTAATTATTAGTATTATTATTATTATTATTATTAATAATGACTTGTGGGACTTGGTTTTATAGGCTTTATAGGCTCTAGTTTCCAATTCTAAAGAGACACCGAGTTCACAATTTTAATAAAGTTTTGGTAATTAAATTTGAGATGGAAAAGTTTAAGTTTGAAAAACATATGCTTAAATGACACCAAAAACAACGTTAAAGAAATTTGGGTTCAATAATGTCTTAGAGATAGTGTATAATATAAAAGGTAAGATTTATTAGCCTGAATTTAACCGATGTATAACTTGAAATAAACGAATTAACATAATAGAGAGCATCAAAATAACTCAAGTTCAATCAGAATGAAACTATAAGTTACATTGGAAAATACAGATCAAGAGTAAAATCAACTTATTCAAGATATTCATTAGAAGCCGAAGTCGAAGAGACTATCATCCTTACATAATATGCTACAAATCAAGCATAATATAGACTGACTAAGATACATAGAATCGTAAGAATGATAGAAATCCTATACAAATATCTTGAAGAAGGAAAACCATAGAGAGTGGAATGACCTTACTAGCTAGCGAGGGGTGTTGATGAACCGAATCGTCTTTTAGCCTTTGGATTTTGGAAGTTCAATCCACTGTAATTGAATTTCGACTTCCCCGCATTCGACATTTTTCAATCTGAGGTAGATATCTTGGACTACCTTACCATTTTTCCACACAATACAGCTCTCTTCGGCAAGACAGTTTTGCCTGCTCGGTAGCAATCGTGTGATTATGGTTTCACTGGGAAGATTTTTCAAGTTCATCTTCAGGGCTTCCATGAACGATTTGATATCGAACTCCGCACGTCCCATTTTATCGTCCTTGGTAAATGTGTCGTGATCGTAAACAGTCTGTAACCAACTCGGAGATGAATTTAAGGAATTAATGCAATGTAAGGAAGCAGGGTTTCCAATGAAGAAAGTAACGGAAGTTGATTTTAGTTTGGCATTAGAACAAATGGCTCATAAAAATAGCTTTCATAAAAGCTGAAAAAACAAGAAATGACAAACACTAAGCAAAAGAAAAGGGTTAAAGTACAATAATATAAAACAGCATTCTTAACAGTTAACAGTTCTTCGGATTCACAAACGTGAAGAGTGCCACAAAAGTCCAGCTTTCTCTCACAATATGATCATGTTTATTTGAGAAATAACTGTTCCGGTGGTTGTCGATGTAATAATAATTATTATGGAATATGACAGAAAGCTACAAAACGATAGCGTTCATGGAAGCAACCATTGGGACTCGAGAATGATCACTTATAACTTGGAAAGAACGCAGTTGTCTACAAGGCAAAAGAGCTTAACCTGATTTTCATCAATTGCAATTACTAAGAAACCATCAGCTTTGTAATTCAAGTTCAATTATGTCTACATGGAAATTTTAAGAAGCTAGATTGGTGACAAAGCAACCACATATATATCATTTTAACGGAGAAAATAAGCATCATATAGAATGAGTAAGAAATAAAGAAAGATTACCAGCTTAATTGGAAGATTCGGATCGCTGACAGTAAGAGTTAGATCTTCATTCCATTCAGGATTGACATCCTTCTTTATCACCCGAGTCTTCAGTTTCTAAATTGAGAGTTCACAAGCACGAATGTATTCAGCAGCATCAGTACATGAACATTAATTTTCTGTCTCTCTTTCTATCTTTTCCTTAATAAGAAACAACAACTTAGACGTACACATCATTATGGAAACCAGAATTTCATATCTAACATTAAGATATCCTAATTAGTCATCATTTTAACGTCATTGTTCATTGGACCATTAAAATCTTCGAAGGAATTGACCTGCCTAAAAAGGCACAATCCCTTTCTACAATTCATCATGATGTTCATTCATTGTAACGAAATTTCATGAGTTAATTCAATAGATAAGAATTTAAATCATCTCGTCCCTTAGAAGAAAAAAAAACCCAGATTAACAACAGCTCAGGTCCACCCACACAAGTTCTATTCCGCACCCAGAAGTTGCAAAACCAACAGGCGATTTCAGAGTCCCACTCTTAATGAGGCTTTTTGGCCCATTGCCCAATTATCCTTCCCCTCAAGTACGCTGTAACTGCTACCTCGCCAATCATACCAAATAACCAATCCGATCATAAATTCCACCAATTGGTAATCATTACTCATTCTTAACCCTTCTCCAGAAAACAAACTACTTCTCTAAACAAATCAATAAATTATTCCGTAGTTTACGATCTTACAGCATTCCAAATGACCTAACGACACAAAAGCTCCTAATTTACATCCAAAACTCCAGCAGACGAAAGAAACCTAAAACAAAAACGAAGGTGATGATCAGAGAAGAATAGAGGAGAAGATATATACTTGTTTGCCCATCTTGACGACGACATAAGGATCGCTGCTACGAACATCACGAACAGCGAGATTGACACCACGGATGATGCGAATACGGAGAAGTCCGAGCAGATTCTCCATTAGCGACAGCCGACCACCGCTCTTCGGCGATGATGGTGAATCCCGCATGTCTTCCCTCGCTCCCCTCTATTTATACCACCTGAAGAAAACAAATACAAAAGACTTTCAATTCGAAATTTAATTTAAAATTAATTTAAACATCAGCAATTTTCGTGGGACCCAGAAGGTTACCGACTCTTTCTGGAATAGGTCTTTCTTATGACCTTTTTTCTCTTCGATTTTCCTTTAATATTTCTTTGATTTTCCTTCCTGGGACGACAATTCTAAATATGGTTATAATTTTTGGAATAAAATTTGTTGGGTGACCGAGAGATCCGGTTGTAGGTTGCGAAAACGATGGGAAGGACGCAACTTTAGTGGATGAGGTTAGAGGCGTATGAAACGACGTCGTACCAGTAAGTCAATTCAAGCAAAAAGACTTTGGACTCCCTCGAGATGCCACGGATCGTTTTCGCTTGATCAAACAATTACGGGGTTAATTTTGACATCTCACATACATGTTATTCTAATAATAGAATTACACTTTCTGTCGTCGGAAATTTGAACTTAATTTAATCATGAAATTTGAAAAATCATATTTTAGCCTTTGAGATGTGAAAAAACATAATTTTACTATTATTACATAGAGTTGGAGCTTGCTCCCCCTCGAAAGGACGTGTGTCCTTTTAGACTCGGATCTATGAAACATCAAAAAATTTTGATATAGAATTCTTCGAATTTGAGATCTCTAAGTCGGTTTGGTAAATTCTTGTTAACTGAGCTGTCCCTTGAAAACTCTTTTAAAGATTATTACATGGTAAGTGTTGTTATTTTTTTCCTTTATTGAAATAAAAATCTATATTATAGGTGTTGTTGAATAAAGCCAGGTGGATATGTTAGATAATGACATGTCAATGCCTTAGTAAGGTCAATTTTAAATAATATTTCCTTCCATTTCTCTCTTCTCTCAGCTTTCTCTTTTTTTTCTTTTTAACTTTTCTCTCGAGTAAAACAATTAAACTAAAATATATATACTACTCCTCAAATTTCAAAAATTATATAAAATTAAAAGCAAAAACGTGACCAAAGTCATATTTAAAATCATCGTTCTAAATATCCATCGATACGTCGACATTTCCATCAATATATCCATGTTTCAATGGGTTCGACGAAGGGTAAATCAACATTTTCATCATAGTACAAGAAAATCGACAAAATATGAAAAATATCAACAAAATGTCACTAATATATATATATATATATATATAATATTAATATTAATTATTTTTAACTCATTTATAAATGAAAAAATGTTTATTTGTTAATTTAAATATCTTTTTACGGTTTTTAATTTTTCTAACTTTTACAAAAATATCCATTGATATCGACATTTTACCGATAAAATTGAGAAATATATATATTTTTTCTGCTAGACAAAAAAGGCTTGATTTTTCCATGGATATCTAAGGAATATTTCTGTTTGATTGTTGGAAGACCTAAATAGACACATGTGTTATCTTTCTAAGAGCAAACTCACATGTTTCCAATAAATAATTTGTTGGGATTTTAGGTATAACTTTAAAGCCTATCCAAATGGTGACAATAATGTTTACTTTATATAATGAACATATTCATGTTTTGTAATGAATTTACATTAATGTCCACAAACATGTTGGGTCTTTAATGTTTGATTCTTGGAGATGGATTCATTTAATAACTCGAGGAACATATTCGGATGGTCGTGTGGTAGCCACGTGTTAATATATAATAATTTCTGGTCAGAAGTATATAATTTTTCTATTTTCATATTTAACGAGTACATTTACCATTTATATGTATTAAATGAAATAATGTCATAGATAAATGAATTTCATGATGTGACATTTTTGTTATACATGAAATAAAGCGGACCAATAACGAATTAAATGTGATATTTAGGGGTCAATCTTGAATCTCAAAGAGTCGCCTGAAAACTCAAAGGTCGAGACCTGGAAAAGAGTAGATCCGACTCAAAAACCAAAGCTGACAGGCAACGTGTTGGGACCAGCTCTTTACAAGTAAAGAGTCAACCATCCTGTGAGTCGGCCTGCCAACATGATAGCTGACCACCGTTGGGTCATGGCCCATAGTAAGCTTATTAGGTCGAGGTTCAAATAAAGCAACGTAGAATACCATCGCATTTGAAGATTCTCTTGATCATCAATGTAGGGGTGTCAAATTCGAAATATCGAGATTTAAGTAATTCAAAAAGGAAAAGATATCTCGATAACTCTAAGTTTTATAATCTCATAATCAAAGTAAAGCTAAGAAAGTCCTAATTCTTTCTATGCTTCAATAAACTCTATATGACTTAAATATTGGAGTGCGTGCGGTTAACATATTTTGTTTGGCATGTTTCGTCAAAGTCTTTTTATTCTAAAATATTGGTGTGAATTCAATAATCTTGTTAGGCCAAATTCCTACCTCAATAATTTTAGTTTAATATTGACATAGTGACAAGAAGCTTAAGTGTTGATACTAAATCCAAATTCGAGCACTCAATAAAAACCAAAAAAATGTATATATGTTTTAAAGGCCTAAGATATTTCTAAGAGTAACAACCATCGAAATAGTGATCATTACCATAAACATGATCATAGTGTGATATTTGGCATAGTGGCAGATATTTTGAAGTGCAATCAATAATCTCTATAATATATTTGTAACTCTTTATAGACTATAGCCATAAATAATATTATTCTTATTTTTCATCACTTGTAAGCATTTAATCTAATGGTAGGGATAATAATGAAAATTTTACAGATATTAGAGATTAAATTGAAATCAAAGTTGAAATAGAAAGACTACAAATATAATTGGTTTAACTATTAGTGGAACCACTACACAATAAAACTATTATTATTAATTTTATGACAAAAATTAATTACTGAATCATTTATCATTTTAGAGACAAATGAACCATATTCCTGATGATTAAATTACTCAATTTAGTATAAGATGGCTATTTATACAAAATAATTTTAATTTATCGTCTTTTTACCTTTTCCGATTTATTAAAAAAAAGGGGAAATTTGCAAAAGCTATCCCTATCACACCGTCATATTTTAAATTTGATCAATTAAACCCCAAAACTTATAAAATTATTACAATTAAACCTTTAAACATTGCAAAATGCGCATCAATCACCTTTGAACTTTAACTATCTGATTGTTACAATCAGACCCAGATCATTTGCTTCAATGGTATGTTTATTAAATCAAAATATCAACTCAACATGGATTTGAAAAATAAAATTTTCTAGGGGGTAATATTACACTTTTCAAATTTTGTAAAATTCCTTAAAAGTGGGTTAAATAGTAGCCATTATATAATTCGAAATTCTATAAAATTGAAGTTAGTTTGTGCATTTTGAAACATTTAAGGACTTAATTGTAAAATTTTATTGTTCAAGAAATATCCCTGCATACTTAAAAAAAAAAAAAAAAGTATCCCTAAAAATCAGAAATGGGCCTTATTTGAACATTAACGGGCGGGGGCCGGCCGCCCAGCCCATTTCAAGAACAGTGACGATGATACTTGCCGGGAAAGCAAACATGGAGAATGGACCGTCAATCCTCTTTCAGGATCTGCTTTCAAAATTTCCCGCGCGGCATGACAGTTCCCCCTTCGAACCCTAAAAAAATGGAACCATGGGAAGCTCTTGATCTTGATTACTCCGACGTACATTCTCTCCTCCGCCCTCTGAAGCGCCACCGTAGCCCTCAACCCCTCTCCGCTTCCGAACCCACCGCCGCCACTTCCAGTTCCGCTCTCCACTGCCAATCCCAATCCGATAACCACCAACCGGGTTCGAATTTCTCTTCTCAGATTCCAATTTGTCAATCCCGACGAGTTTTCACTGAAGTAGAGCCCCCGTGTCCCTTCGCTCCATCGTCTTCGCGTCTCATTCCTGGCCCTGCCGGAGCCGTCCAAGCGGCAATGCAGCGTAGAACCCGCGGGGATAGCTGCTTCTATGTCGGCGATGAAGAGCCCGTCCCCACTCAGGAGTATATAAGGAGAGTCATGGAAAACGGTGATGAAGAGGACGATGATTTCGGTGGCAACCAGTGGCTTTGCGCTTTGGATTTTGCCCGCGGCCTAGGTTCTTTTTGTTCTCGGTTTGTTTTGTGACTCGAGGAGTGTGAAATTGTTGAAGACTTAATCCAAGGGTTTTTGTAGGTGCGATGGAGGGTAATGGAGCAGTGTCTGAAACTCCTTTGAGTTCTATCAAGAATGGCTTTAATGCTGAGAAAGTTGCTTTGGTAATTTGTATTCAAACCCTTATTTTCGCTTTTCTGGCGTGAAAAATTGTGGAAGCTAGAGAATGACAAATTCCTGACGTCGCCACCATTTTGATTACGGGAGAGAGATAGAGAACCAACGATATTCAGATGATTATTGCTTAAGACCCATTTAGTGGATCTTTATTCTTATATCATTGCATCAAATATTGCTAACATTTCTTCACTTTAGCTTCTTGTCGTTGCAAAAATTCAATTAGGGTTTGGTGTTTTCTGTTAATTCTGTTCTGTGTGGCTGCCTTGTTAGGTCGTTGCCATTATCAAATCTTGTACCTCAAATGGTCTGGGTGGTATGATGGTGACTCTAAAGGTTAGATTTCTGAATATACATCTCCCCATACACACAGAAAGTAGCATTCCAAAATTTCAATATTCTGTGGATGTGAAAATGAGCATGAACTTCTGATGCCAGGATCCAACAGGTACAATAGACGCTAGTATTCACCATAGTGTCATTTCCGAGGGAAATTTTGGGAAGGACTTATCTGTTGGTGCAGTTTTAATGTTGAAGAAGGTTTGATTTCATTATTTCCGGCATTTGGGTAAATTTGATTGGTGTGTGGAAATTGAACCCATTGTCTTATTCTGTCCACAATGCTCAGCGTACCATCATTTATCTTCCAGGTTGCTGTATTTTCCCCAACACGCTTTGTACACGTGCTTAATGTAACATCAAGCAACGTTATCAAGGTATGGTTTGCTTTAAGAACTGCACAAAAAGTTAGCAAGCCTTCGTACTAAGGAAGAAACTATTCTGTTATGAAAACTCTGTTTCTAGTCATATATTCATGTGTACTCACTTTTCCTATATGAAAAGTAAGGCCCCGAAAGAAATAAGGAATCATTTCTAGCTTACTGGACAAAAGAGATTTTTGTTTTTTGCACCAATTGTACATTTCCTTTTTGTTGCATCAAGCAACCAAGCTGAAGGCATCTGTTGTGACAACTCACAAGAGTTGGACAAATTGTCAGCTAGTTCTTGTGCTTGTAGACAAACGTCATCTGTGATTGAACAGCTTATGCAGGCGTATAATGATTATATTAAAGAAAAGTTTGACGCTTAGTCTGTTTGACAGGTAAAGGATATTTGACCCCTCAAAAATTTTTGTTTGTTGGTTTAGTACATGCATTTTCATATTTGTACATCCTGCAGGAAAGATAATCGAGTGGTGATTTATCATTGGTAGTGTCAGCAATTATTATTTGTACTGAGCTATGCTTAGGTCGGCGAAATCCGATTCTTGTTGAAGTCAGCATCTTTACCTTTTAATTAGATGCTATGCCTATGACATTAATTCAGCTCGGGTATTAGGTGACCATATAGTTCAGCCATAGTGTATCTAATCCTGCTAGGAATTGTGTTAGATTCCCATAATGAACTTACTCCTAGGACTCTTTGTAAATTAATCTTAGGCTTAGGAAATATGGATGCAATGAAGATATATAGTTACAGAGCAGAATGTATGGGAAATTCTTAAAGATTTCTTGAAATTTATGATGTTCTTTCCCATTTCTAGTTCATGATTTACGTTCATAAGTTGCATAACTTGGGAGCACGCACTTTATCTTTTGTTTGCCACCAACTATTTTTTGCTTATCCTTTATCCCGTAGGTTATTTCTAAGGACAGCGGACCTCATATTGAGCACAATAATCCTACAGCAATCAGACAGCCTGATTTTATAACTGGAGGTCGACAATATTTTTCATACAAATTCCTGTTTTATCTAAAGCCATATTTATTGTGTATATATCTAGTGGTTTTAGTGGGAAAATAGAAGCTTTTTTCCCCTCATATATGCTTTATTACTGGAACGACTAGGATAAGATGTTTATTTTCAATTATTATCCTTTAACTTTGCAGAAACCATGCCACAGAAGAATTTGTATGTGTCACGCGAAACAACTAAAAATATCATGAACAATTTAAGGCAAAGTTCTAAATCGAGCAATTGCAAAGGAAGTGGAAACAACAGAAACCAACAGACTATCGTCGAGAAAGACAGTGCGGTGATGAACCCGGGTATGTCGAAGGGAATCTCAAATTTGAGTTTCAACACTTTCCTGGTTGACCAAGATCAAGAAACAGGGCAAGATGAGTACATCAACCGTGGTATGGGTACAGATACAAGCGAACTATCACAGGCCAAAGAAAATGATGTTGCTGCAGCCAACGCTACACAAGTTCCACATAATCAAGAAGCTGAAACAATTAATGAAGTGAAAAAGGCTGACACACGAACACAAGGACCCTTACTCCCACAATGGACAGATGAGCAGTTGGATGAGCTCTTTGTATTCGACTGAGTTAATGTAAAATTCTGATGCTTATAAACATGTCCTCAAAGGAAGTTATGGAAATCATTGTCCTGCTGATCTCTGCCCTCGATGCATTTATCTTGTTCTGCAGTCTTCGATCTCGGTTGTTTTGGAGAGGGGGACGAGCAATGCTGCGTGGATTGGTGATCAGCCAAACAGGTTTTCTTTGTAGAAATACATAAATAGAAGTTGAATTGTGAAGAAGTAATATACTTTCACAATGATAGAAATGCCACTAAATATTATATCACTCACAATTCTGCTAACGTTGATACTCCTAAAATTTAAGTGGAAAACACTAAAGAGGATCCAGTTAAATCTCAGATGTGGCCGAGAAACGCTTTAGTTAATTCTAGAGTCTTTCATAAATAGGTTGAAAGATTACATTCATATTTTGAAGATATCAAAAACTATCTCAAATTGCATTGCAATCATACATCTCAATTGATGCTGCTTGATCTCTAAAACATTTTGTTCGAAGATACTACTCCAAAAACATTGAATTTATACTCACCAATCACCATAATAGTATTGTAAGCATTTCTCAGCTCAGCTAAAACTAGGACTACAATCCTCATTGGGTAATGTTGGTCGAGACAAAATTGGATTACAGAGCTTTCGCAAAATAAATAACCAATGTTTCTATGGTCCTAATTAAATCGAATACAAAATCAAGCGGACAACATTATTGGCTCAAAATGCAATCAAATATTCCCAACAGCAAGAACGTCTGTGCGCATGGGAGTGCCCACCACTAGGTTTAGGTCTTCATGGCAGAGAACAATGAGTCTCGCCAATGAGCGATTCTCCGGTCTGGGAAGATTGATTATCACTGAATCAACCTGTGAATAACTTTCTTAATCTCTCTGCAGATACTGATGCTCTTTTGTTAGTTGGCTCGAGAACAAGGGCATGATTAAAATCTGCAGTAAAAGTTACCATAATAACAGTGATCAACATTATAGTGGTTTTATGCTATCCATCAACAAATGATAGTTTGATTGGCATCATAAATGAAGTTACAGGGAGCAAAGAGGAATTGTAGCAAAAAAAAATGTGACGCAATGACATTGGCTTATAAGGAAACCATTAAATTTTGACAAAACCCAGTATCACAAACACCAGTCCAGATAAGAATCCAGCCCCAACAACAAATCATCTGTTCTAGCATGACTTATGATATTCTTAATATGAACTCATCAAGGCCTAAAATAACAGCTGTGAAGATTTGGCAAAATTCACCCAGTAATCATAAAATAGTAGTCAACATGAAGAAACAGCTTACCTTCAATTGCTTCCTTATAATAACCAAGCATCTCTCTCGCTGTACCTCTTCGTAAATAGGACTTAACATTCTGGAAGATTGAAAAGGTTGGGAGATGTTAAAGCAATTATGAACATTTGCTGAACTCAATATTAACTTCGCTGAAATGAGGTCAATGGAGTTTTTCTTTTTTGATTAGTGAAAAACAGTATAATTACATTCAATTCTTTACTACTCTTTCTAATAGAAAGCGCTAAGGAGGATAAGAGAATGATGTGAATAAGGTCACTACAAAAGAAAAACAGAGCTACACGTTCAAATTACAATATTTTAAACATTATCATTTTTTACTAAATAACATTTATTTATTATGAAAGCATCAGAAAAAGCGATAGCCTTCTACATTAATTATCGGGCGCTCAACAAGGTAACCTAACCATCAATAACAAGTATCCACTTTGATTGCAGACTAAAGCAGGATGTACAGAGGTTGATTGATATTAAAGACAAAAAGAATATTGCAACGCTTTCTGATAAATCATTAGGAATAAACGAACAAATGGAAGTCCATATAAAATCAAATTCAGAGCATAAAAGTTTTCTACACCAGTCACCTTTTTATCCAGGTCAATGGCCTTAGTGCAATCTGCCTCTGCTTGGTGGAACCTGAAATGACACCAAGGAAAGAATAAATGATCACAAACCTATAGGAAATGGTTTAGAAATTAGATTAAATCTTTATACATATAAGAGGGAAAAAAAGAATGAAAATACCGTCCAAGCTCTAAATATGCTGCAGCCCTATTACTGTAATATGTTGCATTTCTGCTGTTAAGTTTGATAGCTTCGGTATAACAACCAATAGCCTTCTCCCACTGTTTATCTTTGTATGCTTGATTGCCCTGGTATTCCAAAGTAAACACAAATGCGCCAAATTAGAGGAAAAGAATTACTGCCTTAACAAAAGTATTTGCTGTCATCAAAAAAGGCAATCAGAAAATGTGTATTTTCTTCATAAGATCTACAGAGGACTACAAGGATAAACAGGATGACGTATCATAAACTCAACAGTCAAATGTAGTGCCTTATGAGTTAGCTAAAATTTTCAAAGCCTAGCAATATATTGCCTAACTAAAGCAATGTGGCAAGTAATGAAATCTCTGTGATGTCATTAAGTCAGAAAACTTGGAAAGATGGATGGGGTTGGGGGGAATAAGCAGCAAATACAAAGCTAGTGATTATAGATTACTTGCCACATTGCTGATTGTATCAATTATTATTGGTACTATAGAAGAAATAGTTAAAAATATTTATGAACAGTCAATTTAACATGACAGCAAGGAGGTGACATATGCTACCTGCCTGCAACTTGGCATTGAAAGGGTAGCTGAATATAAATTACTGGACTCTAGACACTAATTTGAATACAATGAACAAATGGTGACCGGATAAGTCATATAAACATTAACTGTAATACTTCTTATTAAACTCACAAAAACAGGTTGATTCTTAACCAGCAATTCTCATAAACTTCAATTGGAAAAGTAATCTAAAAAAGTTAAGAGTGAGAGGGAGCATATGATTTGGAAACCTCACTCCTGAAAAGGTTAAAATATTCTTATGGTCCATTTTGCTCAGGGGTCTTAATACTGCTGATAGGCTTCAGAGAAGGTTCCCACTTGGGCTCTTTTTTCCCCTTCTATTTGCAGCCTTTGTAAAAGGAAAGAAGAGTCATTAGATCACTTGTCTCTCCATTGCCCTTGTGCCTATAGTGGCTGGTGTTTTATTCTGAACGAGATGGGGCTGTCATTATGCCTTCTAAACAGGATGGATGACTGGCTTATGGAATGGCACGGGGCTGAATTTCAGGAGACGTAAGATTCTTTGGTTTGTGCTATGGGAGCCATCTTTATGGCTTATTTGGAAAGAGAGGAACTGTAGAAATTTTTAGGATAATGATTAGTCGAGGTGCGGGCAAGCTGGCCCGAACACACGAATATAAAAAAAATAAAAAAATTTAGGATTAATTGTTCATCTGACTCTTTTCTCAATGGTATAGAACACTTGAGCTTTCTTTTGTAATTATAGCCTTTCCGTGATAATAAGACACTGGAAGGCTTTCTTTTGATCTCTTTTGTTTCCTTTACTTTTTGGGGGGTTCTCTACCCCTGGCCTTGGGTTGTAGCCTTTTTGGCTCTCTGCTTTCAATAAAATTTCCTTTTCCTAAAGAGAGAGAGAGAGCTGATTCGGAGAATTCTTCATAACATTTGTAGCATGAATTTTACCATTAAAACATTCTACAGTCCTGGTAAAAGAGTGAATTGGCCACAGGAACGATTATAAAAGGTAGTGCAACTGCAGAAAGTATTCACATCAGAAATGAACAGGTTGCATACAAATGAAGCTGAAGAGCACAAAGATATGTTCGCATAGAAAATAGACATGGACTGAAGCAGCATCAGAAACCAAAAGGCCAAAAAGAAAAGGTAATTTAATAACAGTTGAAAAACCTTTTCTTTAGCAATTTCAGCCAACTGTTCCTGATTAACAGCATTCTTTGAGAATTTGAATTTGGAAGCAGCCTCAGCCTCTTCTTGTAAAGACTTGTACATTGTCTGCACAGTATCTAATAAAAAGCGATCTGCCCCATGCCTGGCTAAGAATGACACGGACACAGGACATTTATCATGAAATCCCAGTGGCAAAGTGACCTGAAATTAGACAAACATAGATAATATTGCGGGGAAATATGTCACGAAAAAACTCGGCAGTAATAGCATGTACGCTGTCCCCTTCTTAGAACCCCATAAATATGATCATGGGAAAGCACCCAGAGAGAGTGAGAGGAGGCTTGCCTGACAGCAACCCGATATACTAGCAATGCTCAATGAACTAAATACACGGCTCTGGTACTCTTCCGAAAAAATCTCCTTTGCACCAAGTTTAGGAGGAGGATCAGCAGTAGTGGGGATGACCAGAACTCCATCATCCTAAGCAAAGTGTAAATTTTTTGTAAAAATCAAACTAGTCAACTTGATCAAAAGTCTCAAAGAATATTGAGGTGGGGATAATGCCAAAAAAAGAAGATAGGAAATATAACTTCAACATTCATTGAAAAGATCAGATAAAAAATAAGACTGTAATACAAAGTAAAAGAAATTGACTAGGTGGTCTGAAAGTTTGACATGTAGCACACACAAATCTCCTATCTTAGGCAAAAGAAACTTGCGAAGTATATACACCATGTGATGCATAAATGACCAAATAGGAGGTCACGCATTCTATAATGTCAATCTGCTTTAATTCATACGTGGAGTTACTGACTACTATAATTAAAAAACAACAGTGTCAAAATTCAAGGCATAGAACTTCTTCTTTAAAATAAAAAATAAATAAGAAGAAAGGAAAAAGAGACACATTGCAATTTAAGTTATCAAAAAAACAGGAAAGTTCCCATGACTGCTAATCCCTCGTAAATGCTGTTCACTTGAAACCTTGAATGTAAAATCTCTTAAGGTACAAAAATAGCAAGAAACTGAATGTCAACGTGATGCAGCAAATAGAAAGTAATATATTTTCCTCAATTAGAATAAAATACCTAAACAGAAGCAAAATGGATGGCTTTTCCTAAAAGATTCTAAAGCTTGATATTTGTCTTCAAGAAAATTTGTAGTCCTGATGGAAAAATCTTTTATTTCCCACCAAAAGATCCAAAGGACAGCTGATTTGAACATCCAAATATGGTCAACCTTCAATTATTATCTTTTTGTCTAGAACATCCAAAAGGTCTCATATAATGTTCGCAATTCATTGTCCATCAGGAAATTTGTGGAGTAATAAATCACAAAAACACAAACACATTCAGACTCAAATGTAACTACACATGTATGATTCAAATGTCTGATTACGTAGTTAGGTAGTGTTATTGAACTGTGCTCTTACTTTTTTTTTTTATGAAAAAAATAACTTTCATTGAGAACGAATGAATGAATACATGAGTGTTATTGAACTATGCTCTCTTAATCTGATTGCAAAAACTACCATATACACACAAATTCTAAATTAACAGTATTTTCAATGGATGAGCTCTGAGGAGGAATGAAACTATTTTATCTCAAAACTCAGGAAAAAAAATACATCTTTCCTATTCGTTTCTAAATAGTCGCTAACCCTCCAAGCATGAAACTATCACATAAAAGATTCATTCATTTCCAAAGTTAACAAATAAACAGCAAATGAGGATGGTCTCCCAACAAATACAAATTTTCTTTTAAATAGTACATTGAAAATATTACAAAGGCATCTCAAGTCTACGACACAAGTTAAGGCAAATGCAATAAAGTAAACTAAAGCACGTGCACAAACATTACCTTCAAAAGAGAATTAATAGCTACACGGGCATCATTTCTAACAGACTTGAAGTTTTCAATTATTGTATCTGATGTCTCCAACTTCTCATTTAATTGTTCCACTAACTCAGGATCCAAAATTGGTTTCACTGAGTCAATCCATTCCCCATGATTGCTTTTAAACTCAATCCTGTAATACAAGTTTGAGATAAGTTAGGTCACAGGCCTTCTACTAATGGTAGCAGATCAAGGAGAATGAGGGGAAAAAACATCCTTCCAAGAATACACAGATTTGAAAGAGAACCGGTGTTTGATAATGACACTACAAAAGGCAAGCTCATGTTGTTTGCCCCATGTATTCAAAGTAACATCAGGTAAGTTAATCCAACATCAATTAAGGTTGTAGTCACACCTGTCAAGAATCTGCATCATATTGGCCAGATTTCTAATTGAAGAAGAACTCAGATCGCCATTTGCCTTTTTCCCAATTAACTCTCTCAACTTTGGAACTTTAGAACTCAAATAGCTTCCAAGATTTTCGTGCTTCAATACTTGTCCTAATGAAAAATATTGTGTTAAGAGTGACTCAAGAAATGAAATTTAGATTCTTTGAGAAACTTAATAGAGATTCACTAGTAACAAATTTACAAAGGGCAAAAAAGGAGAACATACTGCCAAAGAGGTTCTCAGTTGATCTGGCCACCGCCTGAGTAACCCTGTCAACAGGTATCTTCAGTATTTGAAAGCAATCATTGGCTATAATAATTTGTCTAGGATTGCGTTGAACCGCGTATGGAAGTTGCAAAAGCACATGGCCGACACGACGGAGAATATTAGGATCCTTAGCAAGTAATCCTGCCATAGTACAATAGAAGCTCAACAAAATGAAACCAAACGGGATTTTTATAAGGGGGAGACAAGATGCCCACCAAGAACCAAAAGACAAAGATATCAAAAAAGCTACATACCTTATCAAATGAAAAGCAATGAAAAGTTATGAAACTCAAGGACAATATGAGAGGTCACATGCATTAGGAATTAATGATACTTCCATAAATGATAAGACTAACATTAACAGATAACCTAATGAAATAATTTTCCAAGCCTGAAAGTATAATTGATCTGTGCAAAATTGTCTACATTTACTGTTCTTTTACCTAAAAGTAAGATTCTATCAGTACAACTAAAAGGGATGAGAACTACCAAACATCTTGTCAATAAAAAATGATTCCATTCAGAAGGGGAAACAAAGTAACCCCACTGAAAAGAAAAAGGGATGGGGAAAAAGAAAAAAACACTAGAGGCACTCCCAAACTTTAACAAGTATTCCCTCGATTGCTTTCCATAAGATGATGATCGTTTCTAATAGAAGACTAGAAAGCAGCAATGAATTGAATTCAGCTTTAAACTTCAGCCGCCCAGAACTTTCTCTTAAAATAATGACCATCCAAACGACCCAGACTGCTTATATTCCAAAGAATGACCGCAATCTTACATTCCAAATAATTTACACTTCTTAAAAGAGCAGTCTGCTCATCCAAAAGAACCAAGCTGCTTAGTATGTAAATCTGCAAGCCTTGTGCAATCTGAACGTAGGGGAAGAATTCAATCTATGAAAATAAAGAGGCAGTGAACAAAAAAGCAAATAGCACAATCCTCGTTTGTGTTTTCACAGAGGATATGCTGAGTTGACGGCACTAGATGGAATCCCATATCAATGTGAGGTTCTTCGATTTATTAAAAAATATTCAAAATAAAATAGATTCCAAGCCATTTGCCGTGTAATTTTTTCTATTTGTATCAATGGTAGACCAAGAGCTTCACCAGCTGAACGAGGTAGTCACATATCTATATCACCAAAAAATAACTACAATGGCTCAAGTTCACTGACAATAGCTAGAGAACAAGCAGGCATAAAAAATGTGGATGTACATACCAACAGTGTCAAGGCTTGTTGCTACAGGTATGATTCCAACTTGGGAAACAGATCCGTATGATGGACGAAACCCTAAAATGCCACAAAAGCTAGCAGGTATTCTCACGTCACCAACAGTATCAATACCTGCAAGGTATAAGCCAAGATACGTGTCATGTCACAAGACCAATAAAATTAGAAGAGTAACATATGTTTTCATAGTTTCTAAGCATTGAAAAACTCTGAAGTTTATGTGACCAAGTGTTTTTCCCTTTTTAAGGAAAAAAAAGAACAGAAACTTCACTAAAAAAAAATCCAAAAAGGCCAAAGAGACAAGACATCGTCGCCTTCCCCAACTGGAAGAATTAAGCAAAATATCCCCAATCTAGGTTAACCAAGGAACCCATGATAAAACCCTTGAAACAACCAGGGCCCCAGGGAGAATAGCCACTCTTGGGTTTTTCTTTTGAACTCCATCAAAGGCGACAATTTTGGAGTTGAAAAATATCAGAAACAGGAACACCGAACACCTCTTTTGCTCCCAAAATGGCTGTGGGGGTCGTCCATGAGAATAACTCCTTGTGGATAAGTATGATTTCAAGTATAAAAGCATTAACCTAGTCTGGTATACTAATGAGTTTGTGGAAAAAGGAACTTTGGACTGTGGGTGGATATTACAAAAGATAGAAGTCTGTAGAGAAAGCAAAGATTCTGGGAGGATTCATGGCTTGATAATACTCCTCTGAATCTTCAGTTTCCTGATATCTACAGAATCTCCAATGCCAGAGGTTTCCTGGTGAGCAAGTGTTAGAATGAAAAGCATCAAACTTGGAGCCTTCAGCTAAGAGGAAATATTTTTGATAGAGCTCTGACAGTGGTCACTTCTTTATCATAAAGTGGAAAGCATTTTTCATAAATCAAAATGAAGACACAAATTTCCAACTAAACAATAGGGAAAGTAGACTATGAGGAAGGCCACATGGCCATATCAACTATGCTCTTTCAAAGAAGATTTGGGGGAGGAGAGGAAAGATCAATCCTTATGTATCGTCACAGTCACAGACTTGGGATGTCAATTGCCTACAGGCATTAAACATATTGACAGACGGAAGAATATACATAAGTCAACATTTTTTTTTGTCAAAAAAGTTGAAGTTCAAATGAATAAAATATGCACACCATCAGATTCATCTGTAACAATATTTACAATAATAATAATAATCAAATTAATATGTGCAGGTTTTAAAAAATATATAAAGGAATAGTAGATCAGAAGAAAGGGAAACTTGTGATGCTAAAGCCAACAACAATCTTTGATGGGGGAAAAACACTTGGAAGAAAATTTCAATGTTTTTCAGTTTAGACGTTGTCCTCATTTCATATGGGGGAAAATTAGGGTAGTCCACGTGAAGGTGCACATAGTGATGATGCCCTTGATTCCTAAATGGGTGGAATTGGAAAACCTGTTCGACAGAGATTGAGACATAATTGAATGGCCGGATACAGAAGATTTAAGAAACTTACCCAAAGAGAAGTCAACAAGATTAGCAGCTACTGCAACAGCAGCTCCACTGGACGACCCACCAGGAACTCTAGAAGGTGATGCAGGATTTGTGGGTGAGCCATAATGTTTGTTTTCTCCAGAGATACTGAAGTTAAGAAAAAGTAACTATAACTCAATAGATGATCTTAAATTGAAACTCATGAAATTATCTAACATCAGAATGCGAGATTAGAAAAATGGAGCAGGTAGTGAAGTATTGTTTCTACAAAATTACCATAATCTAAAAAAAATGTGGATTTGACTCGAAACAAAATGTCAGAATGAACACCTCCTCTTGACAATGAACCAAAGGGCACCCAACCAAATTAAAGAGTATGCTCACTTGCTTGAATAGAGCTTAGAGAAACAGGAAAGTTTCTTGTCTGGGATCCGCAAAACTAATGAACTTTCATTGAACCCCTCAGAAGTAAAATTGAAACATATAAACCATTTAAGAAAAATATTTACCTCATTGACAATTCACTGGTAACAGTTTTTCCCAAGCAAGTTGCTCCTCCTTCAACAAGAGCAGAAACTACTGGAGATGTACGAGAAGCTGCATTATGTGTTCTTGCCCAGTCTGGATGACCAAACCCAGTCACATGTCCTTCAATTTCAAATCTGATTATTACAATATATAAATCCTCCACTTTAGGGACCAACTAGAAAATGTTCGTATAAAGAGCATAAACGTGTAATCATGAATCCATCACAAAATGTTAGACGGTTACTTATCAAATTCTTCTTTTTTAATATGAAACCAAAATTTGATTGAATTAAAGGGTAAACAAAACAAAAAAAAAAGCCTGAACACAAAGGGAGTCTACAAAAACAAGATAGAAATTACAAAGATAAGCTTCAGCATCGAGAATAAAAATAATAATAGTTATAAAGGTGGTTTGGACATAGAGAACCAAACAGAGTAATAATTGATATTAATCAAATCTCACACCTCCTCGCAACTCCCAAGGCCTCTAACCTGACAATTCTCCAATTCTTCTCAGGTCACATATTCTATAATTGCCAAAAAAAGATGGCTTGACAATTGTCATATTATATACTCAAATTCTAATAACAACAAACAGATTATTTCCACACTTCAAACAACTTTTATGGACTCAGCGGTGTGTTTTGTACAGAGACACTTCTCATTCTTTTTGGAGCCTCGGTGGTGTGTTTCGTGGAGAGATGTATCGAAAGGCCTAATTTGCTTTGGGGTGTCAATTCGCCCATGCGATTTGGAATCATTTCTTGGAAAGTTATGGGGTTCCTTTGGTGCGGAATAGAGTTTGTCAATCTATGTTCGAGAAGGTCCTTTTACATCCTCCCTTAAAGGGGAAAAGAAGATTCCTTATGCAATAACAGCACAAAACACACCACGACGACAACAAATACTGAAATGAAATAGTGTGAAACCTACACGTCGGAAATGGCGAAGGTAAGACCGGTCAGGGGATGAGGAGCTTTGGGAGGAGCAGGTTGAGGAGGAGGAAGCAGCTGAAGCTTCTCGATAAACGCTCCAAAGTCCTCTCTAATAGCTTTCTTAAGCTTTTTGGTCATCAGCAGGATTCCAGCCAAACCCAATCCCAAGAGGACCCATAGGTTTGCAGAATTGGACGCCATGGCTGCTCGCAAGGTGGGTCTTGGAAACCCTAGAGGCGTATTTCCGATTCTGCAGAGGGTTTTGGGCGGAGACAGAGAGAAGATAACGATGTGAGTAACCGGCTCGGAGATATTGACAATGGCGAGGGCTATGGTGGAGGCTTTTCTGTTCCTCTCTCTCTCTCTCTCTCTCTTTGGTTTTGGGGGGTGAACCGTGGATTTATTTTATTAATTTTTTTCTTAGAGAATTTATTTATTTTTCTTGAAACTATGATTTGTTTTATATTTTTCAACATAAATTATAAATGGATGAGTAGTTATTATTTTTTTTTATAACCCTGTGTTCGGCGTTTACGCGTACCTCGACTATTCACGGGTCAACCTTCTGATTACAAAAAAAACTTATATAGATGGCTATCATAATTTGAACTCATTCCCTCTAGATTGATGAGTAGTTATGATCTAGTAATTTTTAAACCAAGATGGAAGTTCAATTGTAAATTTAGTTGTACAATTTTAACCTGATGTATGATCATAGGCTCCGAATAAAACTTGAAGTATGCCTTAATTTAATGCTATGTTTTAATTTGATATGTGTTATTATTATTATTGACAAAAATATTGACGTGACATATTTATTTATTAATTAATTTTTTACGAAATCCGTGTGAACCAAGATCTGGTTAAATAATTTGTTCGTTTAGTTCAATTTGATGATAAGAATTAAAACATGACTTATAAGACAAAAATATTATTATTATGGTTAAACATGACTTAATAATTTAATCAAGATATGTGTTATTATTATTATTGACAAAAATATTGACATGGCATATTTATTTATTAGTTAATTTTTCAGGAAATTCGTGTGAACGATGATATGGTTAAGTAATTTGTTTGTTTAGTTCAATTTGATGATAAGAATTAAAATATGACTTATAAGACAACTGTATTTGCATACCTTAAGAAATTAAACTAGACTCAAATGAGTGTATATCAACATTTTATTAATAGTGTCAACGTAAATAGAGAAATACAAATTATCAAATATATTTATATATATCAGTCCATTTTCATAAAAATGGTATCCATTTTTATAACAGTTTTTTAAAAAATATAGGATTATCAAACTGGTGAACATCAAGTCCATTTTTATATCTATATCGTAGTCAAAGCAATCTATGATTTTATCTTTATATATCTTATTACATAAATTCATCATCATTAACAAAAACATATTATGTCAATCCGAACATATCTCAAATAGATAAAGTATCTATTACCATCACAATCAATGGTTCAATCTCCACCCTAAAATTGTTAAACCCAAAAATATATATATAATTACGTACACATGCAACATCAAGTCTAGTTTACCATAGAGGCATATACTGTACGAGGATGGCAACCGAGCAAACCTTAGAGATAACATCATGTCATGCTACATCTATCTACCCTGTGAAATTGTGTTTGAAGGATAAGAACAAAAAAAAAAAGAAAAAAAAAGGAACATTTTGCAAAATATGTTAAAAATTATTATCCCCAACATATTAAATCACATAAACAATACATTCCCCTTCAGAAACAAAAGCGACTTGCAAGTACATATTTCTGAACAATCATTGAGAATAATGATTAAAATCACAAGGCTGGTGTGAAAACCTACTTTGATAGCAGCCATGTGTTGAGCTCTGTATTTCCATTAGTGGGTCTTCCTCTCCAAATGGGGCTGGTTTTCTCAGCAATCTCTTGCAACAGACCACAATAAGCTCTATCCAATAAGTATTTCTCATCTTAAAGAATGAAAAAGAGAACAGATTCTTTTTATTATTTAGATATTGATGACTGACAACATTTCTTATGGTATCAATGATAGGTTCCCAAAAAATCAATTGGAATATCAAAATTTGCACATATTAGATTTTGTGTACCCACAGAGAAAATCATCTAGTGAACAAAAAGTGATCTTTCCAGGGTAACCAACGCCCAGAAAATTAGATTTGACGGCAGAGAGGGATTAGGCTTTGATCCTGGAGGAGCCTCCCACAATGCTCTCCATTTTGGCGTACCATTCACCAATACGTGTGTGCTCCACCATGTCTTTACCAGATCTCAGGTAACGGATGGGTCTTAACACCCCGAACACCGCAAGATCAGCTAGATTAGGTTTTGAGCCTCCTAAACAACGCAAAACAAGAACCATTGAATTTCATGTCACTAGAGAACAATATTGACTGAACTTTGGCATACAGAAGGATGTGAATTTGGCATATCTTTAAGTGTCGTTGTGAAGGAAAATTGATTCTAAAAGATCAACTATATATTCAATCCTTGAATCTCATTCCTAACTTCGTTTTCCCTGTCTTCTTTTTTTATGAAACAAGTTCCATAACAACTCAGTTTGCAATTTTCGGTGGGAAATTTGCCAGGGGCAAACAAGGGATGGTACTTCCTTTTAATTTCTTTGTTATAATTTCATATCATCGATGAAATTGTTTCTTTAACCAATTAAAATTTCTCCAGCCTTTTGTTTTTACACTTGATTAGTGCAACACTACCTTGTTGCTTATATATTATATATAGATATACATATATAGCATGTTGAAGGCAGAGTTTTAGGACTGCATTAACACCAATATTAAAAGCTCTTTTTTTTTTAAGTCGGTGTTACAATTCATATCATGTACAGACGCATCATCTAAAAAACAAGAGATCGTGTTTATGCTGCTCATGTTATATTGTATGTGCATATAAAAGACACTTCAAAGAACATACCTAGGAAGTCCCGTCCATTCAAAGCATCTACCCACGTTTCTGCTGCTTCATATAAGGCTGCACGCTCATCAGTAATATTATATTTCTTCTTCAGTTTCTTTGACACGAAATACATAGCAGCTGCCCCAGCATACTTTACAGTAATCTTTTCAGCAGCACCAAAGTTACCTAAAAAATAGGATTGGCAAGAGAAGCGGACAAATGAAATACATTATAAATAACAAATCCAGCAATCACCCCTCGGTTAATACAGGAGTAATGGTAAAATTAGAGATTTAACTATAATTTATTTTCTAAAATCACCATCCAAGTGATACCTTCAAAATCAATTCAAAGTGAATTTAAGCTTCTTAAAATCAATTTTTAATTTGCCAAAAACATGATCAATGGAAAAAAAAATTGATTTGGACAATGTCAAAGACAAAAGTGAATCACTCCCAAACACACCCACAATCTCAATCCAAAACCGAATATATACACTAGGTGATATTAACGAGAGTCTCAATCAAAATAAAGTTATAATAAGAATGAGAATCCAAATCCTAACTGAATCCTCAAACCATTTATCACCCAACATATTAGAAACTAGCTACAATATAAATAGCAATCCAAATAAACGAAAATTCCAAAATTTATCTATGAAGTTTGACTTTCTAAATTTCCCTTGCATCACATGGAAAAACTTAAGGTGTAAAGTAACAATTAACTGAAATAGACTTTAACAGGAAAGAATGCCAATGAAAAATCCTTAATCCACGTTAAGATACGTTTGTTAAGTGGAACGTTTCAGTAAATATATCCATGATTCGGTCATACCATTACTAGCAATGTAGTCAAATGATTCAAGGGCCTCGGAAGTATTTCGATATATGTTTGGTGATAAGACATGTACCAAGTGATTATCTACCCATCTGCATCAAGAACCATGAAGTATAAAAGGTTAAGCAAATGAAAAGCATCACAAGCAAGAAGTTTCATACTTTAATGACTGGAAATTCAATTATCAACAAAAAGAATAAGAAGAAGACAAAATAACTATGCTACAATAAAGGAACTATTATCAAAAATGGACTTGCATAGTACAAGGAAAGAATGCAACGTCGACTCATAAAAAGTCAACATGCATCTGGTTTAAGCTTAAGCTTCCAGACGAAACTGTGCCTAATAGCACGAGAAGACCCATAATATACGTAGCCTTTACTCTGTTATCATAATTTTTCAGAATCTTAACACTTTAAATAACATAAAACTTTTTCACTTGGTGTATCTATAATCAAGTATATGATCATTGAGACATAAGTGGTTGGACCCGATAAACGATCATTAATCTCCCTTTCCCCTCCCCTGCCACTAAATTTACATGTGATTCAGTTGTATGGAAAAGGGAGAGTATTCTTTATTCAAATAATTTAAGAAACCTAAACTTGGAAAAAGATAACCTCTAAATAGAAACCTACCGACGCCATTTTGTCTCTTCATCATCTTCGGAGACCGAATCAGTATTTCTGTCCAACAGAACCTTGTGGCTCAACTGGTCAATAATGGCTGCGTAATGCCATTGCCAGAAGTTAGTCTAAACATAAAATGAAAATTGAATGTGGTAGTAAAATAATTCGCTTGAATAAACTGAGATGTGCTATTTCATATATACAAAAGAACATTCAGAATAATGAATAATGAAATGATACCTGACGAGTCAACCAGCTGTTCACCATCAACCACCAATATTGGCACCTTCTTATAATCTGACCATTTAATCTCTTTCTTGCTAAATGGATTGACCTCAACAACTTTATAAGGTATATCGTAGTAGTCGAGAAAAGCTGAGATTGAAAGTAAGACACCGTCCTCATTAAGTGCACAAGAGCATGTAACCGCATGGAGAGATTTGAAAAGCACAATTATGGCCATAGTGAATTTGCAATTTTTGGTAAAATGACTAAACCAAAATATAGTGGAAAGCACATACAATTCGCTTGACTTTTAACAGTCTTATCATGTTTATGAAAATAAGTGGATTTAAAAAGTCCGAGACTTCACTGTATTTCAGCAGCAGATACAAACACTAGCCATAGTCTTCATGGATAATTCAGCTCTCCTTACCCAAAGTAATCCTAAAATCTATTCATATAGTAGCCAAAAGAAGAAGGCAATCCGGCAGCAGGAATGGCTCCATATTCTATTCCGCGTGCATGAAAGCTTATGAAAGCGATAACACAGCAACTTAATATAGTTCCATAAGCTCACCCTCGTAAGGTGGGAACAGAAAGAGTATCAAAATTGGTTATCCTGAAAACGGTAAAATCTGTTGCCTTGATGCCACTATACATTTCCGCTCTCCCAAAGACCATCAATCGAGATCCACCACCTTACCCCCCCCCCCCCCCCCCCCCCGGCGGAAGGAATAACACAAAATTGATCGAGTCATAGCCATACAAGTAAACCGACGCAATTACCAATCCAAAATTCCAGAAGATTGAGATCAACGAGAACGACAAATTAAGAAGTTTACCTTTAACTTTATTACAAAACGGACACGCTTCGTATTGATAAAGAACGACCTCCTTAGGAACCAGCTCCTGCTGCAAGGGCTCCTTCGCATAAACCTCCTGAGACATAGACAAGGCAGCTGTTATGGACGCAACGGCTCCAACGACCCCGAAGGACGCAGCTCGGGCGGAACCACCGGCGACGGAATCCAGGAGGGAGGAGAACCAGCGGCGATGGGCATAGGAATCGGCGGTGGTGGTGGTACTGAACAGCGCAGCTTGATTTGAGGTGGCGGTGGCGGAAAGGCTGCCATGAGCGGTGCAGATTGAGCGGGAGAGGAAGGATGAAGCGATGGAGGAAGATCTTCTCATCTTCTGGGGCGGGAAAAATGAGGGAATCGGGAAGCAGAAGCAGATCTTTGAGGAAGATGAAGAAGAAGATAGATTGAGATTTGAGAGTGGGTTTAGGGGTTTACGTGGGGTTCTTCTCGCCAGTGCCAATGAAACTTGACTCCGTCAAAAGCTCACGAGAGACTTACCGCCGGTGGCACCATCTTTTTACGACCAGATTAATTTCTACTTTTTTATATTTTTTTAGATTTTATGTTACTTAACATATAATAATTTCTTTTTTCTTTTTCTTTTTAGATTTTACGTAACATATAATAGTGATGCATTATTTTTTAGTTTTTTTTGGATGTAGTAATTTAATTGATGTTCTTTTATTGCATCATACTTCCATCTAGTTGCCTTCGTTTTTTTAAAACATCTTATTTGTATACCAATTGTCAAATTACATTAGAGTTTAATTTTTACCATCAAATGTCAGGGACCTACTTCTAATGCGGCCATCATACCTCAGTAATAACTTATGCCAATTTTTTTAATGCAGTCAATTGATGAATTTTTCGTCTTGAAATGTTATTATTGTGCATTTGGAATCCACAAATTATTGCTCCTATCACAACATTTCCAACATGAACAATAACATTAGTGTTCATTAGCACACGTGGTTAGAACATATATATTTTCGATATATTCGAGTGGAGTATAAAGTTTAAAGTAAAAACTAATAATAAGATAATTAAAATTGAGGTGAAGCCCATACCTGATGTAAAATGTATATGAACCAACTTGGTTAGATGTATCAATTTTTTTTATTTTCATATGACTATATCTCAAAATTGACTAAGTATTACAATATTTACTTTAAAGCTTAAAATTTGTTTGTTTTCTTATACTCTAATAAATGTTATAGTTTATACCTGAACATAGATAATCGAATAATCGTTGGAAGATACAAAATAATTTATTTTCTATGTGTTAAATGGATTGTAAAAAAGTGTTGGAACTTGAAAGAAACATGACATCGGAGTCAGAATATTTAAAAAATTGTAAGTTTTTGGCAAAATTATTTGTGATTGATTTTGAACTCTTTTTCCCCCTTTTCTGAAAGTTCGATTTGAATTGTAATTAGTGATTTTTCTTTTTTAGATTTTCAAATTTTGATAATCAATCATTTTTGTTAAAGTCGAATAGGATCGTGAAAATTGACGTAAAAATTGAATCTTTTTCCCAAGGAAAAGATCCTAAAAACTAAAACCCTCTCGCAGTAGGCCTTATGGCTATGGCAAAAACCCTTCTCCATTCCTTCTGAAATCCACCGAAGGAAGGAGTTATGTCAGCCCCAAAATTCTTATACTTCGGCACTGCGATTTCACGGACAACATCCAGAGCCCTATCGCCGCTCCTCCTCCCCAGAAGGTTCCCGCCAAAGCTCCTACGCTTCGTCAATTGCAGTTCTTCTACCGCGCCTGATTCCGCCACCAGCGGCGGCGCTGATGCTCCTCAACAACTCTCCACCCTCACTCACCACCCGTGGCCTGAATGGGTTTCCTTCGTCGACGGGCTGAAAACCAAAGGTTACTTGACCGAGTCTTCTCCTTCAGAAGACGCAGACGGAGGTGGAGGCGGCGGTGATGGAGCTACGGCATCCGAGAATGTTTACAGTGACATGAACGTGTTGAAGGATGCTTGCCTCAGCTTCGCGCGGGATCGCTACGATGTTTTCAAGTGAGTTTTTGTATTTACAGTTTTGTGTTTTTGGGTTTTGTTGACTGGAAATCGGACTTGATTCTGGCATGGTGATGGTTGCATCTTTTGAGAGTGGATGGCTCATACGCTAAGGTATTACATTTGGGACAAGTACTTGGATATTGCACATGCCCTATGCGCTTTGGTTCAACCTAGATTGAAAATTGGTTTGGTCCATGTACCAATTTGGTGCGGTAACATAAATTCCATACACAACAAAAATTGTTCTTGAATACAAATTTATAGCTATAGTTGAAGAAATTAGTGTTTTGCTGAAACTGTGATGGGAAAACTAGGGGACCAAAATGATCACTTTTTAGAATTACAAAATATAGGAACTACAATGTCAAAAGTTTGAAATATAGGAACTAAAATAGACGTGTTTGCAAATTGCAAAGATGAAAGTACATGGACTAAAACTTGAACATTTAACAACTTAAAACTTATATCTGCAGGAGTGGAACATTTGAGATTCTCCCTGTAACTTAATTACTTAAAACTATTATCATCTTTGGGAGCGAACATGAGTTAGTAAAGAATTCCGGAAATTAGTAGGATGGGCCTATGAGCATAATGTGAGGCGTGAGGCTTCCACACACTAGCTATGAAAAAGGAAGGTCCGTTGTCTCTCTTCAGGTTCTAGGTTGACGTGTAATGGATTTAATTACTGCAACTATAGTCGCTAAACTGCATACCTGAAGGCTAGTGCTTAGATCCAGTTTAATTGTCCAAATTTATCAATGGAAGTGGATCTTCTGTTTTTTTCGCAAATTAAACTCCTACTGATTGTATGATTATTATTCATAATATTTGGCATGTGATTAATTTTTGTGCAGGTCGTTGTCCACAGATGATATTCAAACGGTTGTGAAAGGTGGATGTCCCAATCTCTTCAGGAAAGTTGTTAATTCAGCTAAAAGGTTGAGGGCTTATGTGCAACTAGATGAAGGGGACGTATGTAGTCTCACTTAAAGATCGTAATTATTTTGCCATAAGATAGATTTCTTTGCACTATGGGCTCGGTTGACTTATATTAACGTTTTCTATTTTGAGTGGGGAACTGATTAAATTCATGCATATGTTATAAGCTTGTGTTTCATTTCAATTATCTACATCGTACAGGTTTGTAGTACTTGCAACCTTCGAGGTTCCTGTGATAGAGCTTATGTTATTTTAAAGGAACCAGAAGCAACTGCAAGAACTGTGGATATAGCTCGAATGTTGTTGACCTATGCACTGGATCCACTTGTTTTGTCTGGAGGGGACAAACCTTTGGGTAGAGAGCATGTCGAAGTATCCGTGAGGAAATTGCTTTCCAAGCTATCCGAACTGAGCGAAAAACCCCTTGATTCAGCAATAGAGAAGGCTGATACTAAATCTCCCTCAAGAAAAGAAAAAACATCAAAATTTACGAATGATGCCTTATCAAAAGATGTAGAGATGAAGAGAGGAGATTGGATGTGTACAAAGTAAGTAAGATCTGAAGTCTTAACTTCATTTATTTTTCGATTTTCTTTTTTATTAGCTCGAATTTCTATATTTCTTTTGTTGTGAAAAACAAAAAAGAAGCTATACTATACATGAAAAACTTTCAAGTGAGAAACAGAAAATTATGTTAAAGAAGAAATTGGGGCTGTGCTCCGAATTAGGAGCCGAGGAAGGGAAAAGTAAGTCCCTCCTCCTAATACACTGCAGAAAACAAAGGAAAAAGAATGACAAAATTTAATTTAATTTTCAAAAACAGAAAAGAAAAAAATGGTTATGAAATGGGGCCTTAACTTTTGATTTTTTGGTTACAGGTGCAATTTTTTGAATTTTTCGAGAAACAGGAGGTGTTTAGAATGTAATGAAGATGGTCCTAAAAGGGTTCGGGCTGATGAGATTGAAATGAAGAGTGGAGATTGGACCTGTCCAGAGTAAGAACCCGCTCAATGATTCAATCTTGCTCACAAAAACAATTCAACGGTTTTCAAGTATTTGTACTTCTCTACTGGCCTTATTAAACTTGGGGATATTCTTACGAGTTTAAGGCAACGATAAATATAAAATATTCTCGTACAAATGATGTCCTGTAGCTGCAGCCTGTAGGCCTGTGTACATATTGGAAATATTGTTTGATTGGACAATTTCCAATTTGTTTCACCTAAAACTACTATTGGAAGTGTTTTTGTATAGCTTCTGCTCTTCCAATATGGTCATGAGGAATATCAGAAGATTTTAGCTCAACTTTCTGAAAATAGGCAGTTCAATATTGATTTTACAATGCTGCTTCCAAGACCATTACATACATCCATGATTATGCTCTTAAATATTGTATTGGTTTCTGTAATAGGTGTAACTTTATGAACTTCTCAAGAAATATACGCTGCTTAAAGTGCAAAGCAGAGGGGCCGAAGAGGATGAATGATGACGAAATTGAAATGAAGAAGGGAGATTGGATCTGCCCGCAGTAAGTTCAATACTTATGCTCTATATTGGTCACTTCAATAATGATTCAGTTTTCTAGTACGGTTGGTGTCTGCAGTTGCGGGCTTTCACAAAATAGGGGACTGTTTTATTTCACGGTTGTTTGGATGACTTGATTGCTCAATTATTTAATAATTGCGTTGAGACGTTGGATTTGATACCAATTCTAGTACTTAAGGGGAGAAAGTTAGTCAGGGTCAATCAAGATGAAGGTAAAACCGATGCTGATTCTTGACCTACTCTGATTTTTGTTGACGAACTGATCGGTCAGAGGTGAGATAAAAATTGAAATTTTAACTTTTAGAGATGATTTGGTTGGTCGGTTGGCTTTGACATAGACAGTTTATGGGTAAAAAGTATTCACTGTGCAACAAGTACTTTGACAATAAGCAGAACCTTGTCGAAATTTCCCTCTAATTTTTAATCAAAAAGACGTCATTTTACCTTACTAAGCAAATTTACATTGTTCACTATATAAACATGATATTATCTTATATGGTTGGTCAGTCACATCGGAGTACTTTGAACTCTCCAACTAATCAACATCCAACCAACCAATGTCAGTTTGGTCGGTTTCAATTGATTTGACCAGTTTTCTGCTTGTTAATTTCACCCCTCCTATCGTGGATAACCATCCATATTCCCGATGGACTTGCATCTCAATTCTGATTGTGCATCTTTCATGTTAATCTGATCCAGTTTTCTGTTCAAATTGTATCCTGTTTGACCGTGCTCTTCTCTTCTGCTTTATCTACCCGACAGATGTGCATTCATGAACTTCGCCAGCAACAAGAAATGTCTGCGATGCCGAGAACATCGTCCAAAGAGGGACCTGAATCCAGGAGAATGGGAATGCCCCTCGTAAGTAGTCTCTCTCACACTCACTCACAAGTCACAACCATATGTTGTGTTCTGCCAATTTACAGAAGCACTGATGCCAAAACATCTGCCTTCTCTATCTCCAGATGTGACTTCTTGAATTACAGACGAAACATGAGCTGCCGCAAGTGCAATGGTGAGCGCCCCAAACAAGAAATAAGTTCCGAGTATGAGGATCAACTGTGGGAGTCACCCAGGGAGAGGTGAAGTCCAAGACCAACAAATTGATTCAAATTTTGGAGATGTTTGGTAATTGAGTTATTATTAGATTAATTGTATGATTTTCTGGCGATATTTATTTTAGCTATTAGCATTTTGAATTTTGATTATCTATTTCTTTGTTCCATTCCAAGGATAATTTAGTGTAATGAGTATTGGCATGTCGACTAGAGTCTAGAAATGGTCTTATCTATTGATGTGATGGACTTTATCTTTTCTGCATGTTCTAATTTCTCTCCCCCAGATCGATTGCTAATTTTTTAGCTAAGCATTTGGTAACTATTTTTGTTCCACGTTTTTAAGAATTATTTTCAATATTGTAAATAAATTTCAGAAACAATGAAGTTTCTTGTTTCTACTCTTAATGTTTTCTATACCATAAATAAAATATATTATTTTATCATCATTTACTTATTAAATGTATAATAAATAATTTAAATATTTGATTTTAAAAGACAATATTTATATAAAATGTTTACTTTTTAAATTTAAAATTCTAAAGAATGAGAAATAATAAATTATTGTTAAACATGTTTCTATTTTTCTTCGAAACAGAAAATAAATACTAAATACGATTCTATTTTTATTTATTAAAAAAATAAAAAATGAAACAGGAAACGTTTGGGCCTAAGATACTCATATGCCAAACACTAGAGCTCAAGTAATTGGTATGGTATCATCAAGAAGGTTAGTTTAAACAGCAATTTGAATGTCAAATATTTTCAACAAGGTCAAGAGATTCTCAAGGCCTAAAAAGTTGAAGAGGATGTTGACAATGGTGGTCCTAAAAGGAGAGATCTCTAGGGATTTCATAACATCTGCAGTCCTAAAAAAATATGATGCTTCAAAACGATGCGAGAACATTTCATTAGGTTTCGTCACGTCACGAAACTACTCATCCTCTTTGTTAACTTCTACAATCATAAAACAAGGACAACCAAATCAAATATGTAGTAAATGCATATAGGAAATACTATTCTCTGCCACACAAAACTGGTAATTGACCTTATTGTCATTGTTATCATTTGGAGCTAAACCACTCTATTCAACTGAAAACTCAAATAGCATGGTGTGCTGGTACTTCTCACCTGGCTGAACAACAACAGATGGGAAGTTGGGTTGGTTCACTGCGTTAGGGAATCCTTGTGTCTCCAAACACAGCCCCGCGTGCTTACCGTAAACAGCCCCTCCTTTGCCAACTATGCCGTTGACGTAGTTGCCTGTGTAAAACTGCACCCCGGGGGCGTTGGTCCACAAGTTCAGGACCCTGGCGCTTGATGGTTCCTTCACTTTCGCAACATGCTTCAAGCCAGATTTTTCATCCCCGCAGTCGAGCACAAAATTGTGGTCATATCCCATGCCAACCTCATGAATAGAGCTACCTACCCTCTTTTCATTAGTGAAATCAAAGGGGGTGCCTTTAACGGGCTTGATTTCTCCAGTCGGGACCGTGTTCTCATCAACTGGAGTAACATGGTTCGCCCAAAGTTGAATTGAATGGTTTAGAACATCCCCGGAGTTATGCCCACCTAAGTTCCAGTATGTGTGCTGAGCTAAGTTGATCAGAGTCGCCTTGTTTTCAGGAATTGCCTCCATATCAAGCCTCATTGTTGTGCTTGAAGTGAGTGTGTATGTTGCAGAAACTGAGACAGCTCCTGGATAACCTGTGCCCAGGGGAAGAATTGCCAGTATTCGCTAGTGAATCGTTAGCATGAACGGAGAAGAGTGAAGAACATTCAATTACCTTCCTCTCCATCAGCACTATGATACTTAAAGGTGATCGAAGGATTCTCGCCCTTTTTGTGTTCAATCACCTGCCATACTTTCTTGTCAAATCCTTTATGCCCACCTAAAACAAGAGATAGGGCATTAGAGTTTAACTACTTCTAAGATGTATCAGAGGGCGGATGTTGAGAAGGCCAAAGTTTTCCTCTATATACACATCGCCTCCAAATGTCGATTAAAATGTTTGAAGAAAATGCTCGAATTAGCTACTAATTTATAAAAGGTAAAAAACTTTTCATGCCCATAAACAAACATAGGATCACCAACCAAGATCTCCACCAAAGTAGATAAGAGGGGGAACCCTTATCTTATACATTCAAATCAAACATGGAGACAATAAATGGGAAACGAAAAATTCGATGAGTGTTGTGAGATTTCAAGATCAAACAATGAATTCACACAGCTTCAGGTCATTATGGAAGTAAAATGGAAGGTTTTGTTTACAATTCTCTGCAATTCAAAGCCTCCAAATATTGCAATATGAAAGATCAATTAGAAAATGAACAGAAACTTCCAATTCCTTACCATGGAGACTATTTGGTGGTCTATTAATAGGCAGAGAGTATTCTTGTCCATTGAGTTTAAACTTCCCATCTTTGATTCTGTTTGCGACTCGACCAACAATGCACCCAAAATAAGGAGCAAGACCTTGCTGTTCATCATAATGAAATCCAACCAACACAGGAATTTCATATTCGCAAACATAATGGAAAATCAGTTCAATTCCTTTAACCGCAATTTTCGGAAAAATGCATGCCATTTAAACTCTACAAATCCATCGGCAGAAGAGAGGAGAAATCTGAAATCACGCATTTGAATCGCGGATATTGTACGATCAAACTCAAATTATTCACCGGAAAAGTGACAAATCTTACCAGATAAGGCTCGAGAGTATCAAATCCAAGGACGACATCAGCCAATTTTCCTTCGAAGCGCCAGAAAGTCCACGATCAGCAACATCATAGAAAAAGGGAAAAAAATCCCAAAAGATCGAGAGGAAGCACGCAAATACAAAATGTTCTTTACCCTCTTTGTCTGGAACAGAGAGAGAAGTGATGGTGCATCCAAGATTGGTGAGGAGGACCTTCATGGTTCCATTGTTGAGTTCGAAAAGCTCTGGCTTCTGGGTCTGATCCGCCATTGGAATGTCTTTCAGAGAGAGAGATCAGAGAGAGGAACTATGGATGAGAAGGAATCGAACATTTATATCTCCAGCTGAGATGATGACGTCACTATCTCCTAGAATCATGCCTAGTTCGGTTAATTTTTCAGTTTTGACTAATTATTGGGTATTTTAAGGAACCCAAAGCGACATTGAAAAATTATCTCATTATCTCTCAATCTTTCAACATGGAAACAAAAAAACCGTAAGTTAATAACCAAATTAACGTCCTTGATAACACTGAGGGTTCATCTTCCTGTGGAGGCGTCAATGGAGTTCGAAGAGAAATCTGATATTAGAATTTATGCAAAAGAGAGGAGAGAGTGAATTTGGGGAAAAGATCGGTGAATTTCTGAAATTGATTGCTGATTTCGAGAGCGAGGGTTGAAGGGAGATGTTCTTCAATCTTGCAGTTGCGCAAGCCATCAATGGCGGATAAGTCTCCCACGAATGAACTGAGGAAGAAGAGGATTTTTTTTTACTTTCAATTTCATGTTTAATAAATTAGTGATTTCTTTATTTTATTTTATTTTATTTTAAGAAATGTGACTTTGAAAATGTTGATTAAATTAATAATTTATTAAATATAAAATTAAAAGTTTAGGATTTCAAATATTTCAAGACCTTTTAAATTCAAATTTTAAAATTTAGTACTTCTTTTAAGGAGGTCCAAAATATATGAATCTATTAGACATAAATTGGGCTAGAACTTACTAGATATTTTCTAAAAATCAGAATAAGTATATAACATATTTAAATAATGTCTTATATTATTTCTAGAAAAATAATAATAATAATGTCTTATTGTTTGATGATGTAATATGTGTAGAAGTTAAACTGAATAATGGATAAATTAGATAACTTTTTCTGGTAAAAATAAATGAGTTACATAGAAAAAGGAGTGAGTTTTTAAGGGGAAGATGAAAAAAAAAATCCAAATGTTAATTTTCTAGATAAGTTATGTTTTCTTAGTTAGGTTTAACTATGGTTAAATCTAAGCCATCAAATTGATTATTTTAAAATTACTAATTAGAATATTTTTTTTTCGTACAACAAATATGGGAATGTTGAATTGTATGGAGCAAGATGTATTAACCATCTCATATTGGTTGAGACCAAAATTTAATTCGACTATTCTTATAATTTTGTAATTAGGTCTACTACTTTAATTTTACACTTCAATAATACCATTTCTGCCATGGACCCTAAAAAAATAAACTACAACTTTGCTTTGGCCCCAAGGAATTGAACACTGAAATTTTAAAGTTTGTTTGTATGGTCAACCAAACAATTGGAATAGGGAAGAGATAAGGAAGACAGAATATACTTGCATCCCAAGTATCACATAACCAACCAACTAGCTTTCTACTCCTATATTAAAGCTTCCAAATTTCATTTCCTGTGGCAGCCATATCAATTTATCTTCTACAAAGCAGAGCCCATCAGTTTCTTTCACTCTTTCTTCTTCTTCTTCTTCTTGTAGAGATCCTCAAATTTGCTAGTGTTCTTCTCTATTACCCATCAAGAAGAAGCACTTCAGCACACAAAGAAGCAGCCACCACAAGCATCATCAACAATGGTGTCCCTGGCCCTACAGAAGCGGCTCGCCGCCAGCAGTCTTGCCTGCGGCAAACGTCGAGTATGGCTCGATCCCAATGAGATCACCACTGTCTCATTAGCCAATTCTAGTATGTACAGCAAACTTTTCTAGAATTATCTTTTGGTTTCTCTGTCTAACTTGGTAGTCATGAAGTTTGCTTATGAGTGCTCATGCATGTCAAAGAGGAAAAAAGATGCAAAGGTTTAGCCAACATCAACAATTTATTTAACCATATACAGATTTAATAAATGACTGAACAATGAATTATTTTTTAGTTTCATGACAGAATTTTGCATCTGATACTGACAATTCAAAATGGCAAAATAGTATTTAAATGAATACAACACATTGTAACTAGAAAACACTTATTACTTGCAGGAATGAGCATTAGGAAGCTCATAAAAGATGGCTTGATCATCAAGAGGTTGACGAAAATCCGCTCAAAAGCCCGATCTCGACAAACACATGAAGCAAAAGCGAGAGGACGACATTCTGGGTACGGAAAACGAAGAGGAACAAAGGAGGCAAGGTTACCCACAAAGCTACTATGGATGAGAAGAATGAGGGTCCTCAGAAGATTACTGCGGAAATACCGAGAATGCGAGAAGATAGATAAGCATATTTATCATCAAATGTACATTAGAGTGAAGGGAAACGTCTACAGAAACAAACGTGTGCTAATGGAAAACATTCACAAGGTCAGGGCTGAAAAAGCATCAGAAAATACCCTCGCTGTTCAGATTGAGGCCAAAAGAGCAATAAATAGTAAAGGAACAACGACAACGGGTCTGAGTTATCAAGTAGAAAGCTTATGTTGAGATTTGAGGTTTTTTCTTAATTTAATTTCCTGTTTTTATCTTTTAAATTTCAGTGTTTATAACTGGTAAGTTTCTAGCTTTTAAATATTTTTTAAGTTTATGTTGGTTATTAAATAGGGTTAAGTTTTGTAGGGTGAACTCCCATATGAGAAGTTTGTACCACCACAATATTTATACCTCCATATATTTGGTACCATCACATTTGTACCACATTTCTTGTATCACCAACATTTGTACTTGTACTATTCATTTAATTAATTCATCAATTTTGAATCACTTCAATTTGAAGTTGATTTCTCATCTATTTATTTCTACTCCTTCACATTTTATATTTCATCATTGTTCATCGAACATTGAGAATTTTATAATTTCTTGCCATTATAGGCTCTAGACAAAATTCACATTTTTTTTTTGTGTGAAAGAAATTACAAAAGACCAAAGAAAGATTACATGAAGTACTTCTAATTAGTTAAAAGGGAATTAGTTAAAAGGGAAGTGTAGCTATAATGGTGAAATAAGGGGGAGCATTTACACTCAAGTAATGACTAGTAAGACTATCTGACTAAAAAATCCTCTTGTAAGGAAGATCTTTATCATTGAAAGTTCCGTAATTTCGTTCTCTCCAAGTTATCCAAAATTTACACATTCAGGGAATGTCTTTCCAAGGAGTGGAATTTCCATAAGATTGTTGTTTGGATCATAATATGTATTCATATATTTCTCACGAGTTTTATATTGTAATGTTTGTATTTAAAGATCTCTTTAGGCTACTTTTTATTTTTCATAGCATGGCAGAAGAATTTGAAGAACTATTGTAGAGAGAAGGTAATATGATCAGTTTAAAATTAAGTGAAAGTTGTTGATAACTATTTAACTATATGCTACACATTACGTAACTTGAATGTTCAGTTTAAATCGAAGGGAGGATCACCATACCGCAACTCATACTGCTTTTCCTGCAGAACCAAACAGATGCATCTTCTCTGCAATCACAGCTTTCATGGATTCTTTGGCTGATTCCATCACATGGACTAAATCTTTGCTGGGGCTATTCAGGGACTCCAAGTATGCCTTCCGAACCTCGGTGTTTACGTTGAACTTTCTCACTCCGTTCTCAATGCAAGCCTGTTCATGCAAGCAGATGTAATTCAAATTGATTTATTTAACCACCTCAAAATCTCAATTCTGACGAGAAGTTGAGGCAGAGAGAGACAAGCCTAGGTTTATTTCTTTTAAGAAATTCAATTTGACATGAGTTCATGGTAAGCGAAACAAGTATAATGTTTTACATACTAGTTCCATTTTTTTACTCCTGCAAAAGATCAGTGGGATTTTTATTGCAAACATCAAGAAGCTGAGTATGTCATACTTATTTAAACTATTCTATTTGAAAGAAAAGGAACGAAGTCTCGCACCTTTATAAGATTCTCAGGCAAACCAGAAGCTCCGTGCAGCACAAGGAAGACACCGTTTTTTGAGCTCAAAGCATGCAAGTCCTTGTTAAAGAATTGATCAGAATCAGACAACTCATATACAAAATTTTCCTAGCTTAGAGTCCAATGACTCAAGATTCAAATAAGCAAAGCCAAGTAAACAATAATTCTTTGGCTGTATGGCACTAATTGCATCTTCATTCTTCAGCCAAGCAGGTAGGGGAATTGCCGTTCACCCAAAACCTGGGAGATATCTTTCAATGTGCCAAAGTTCAGTTAGTGTTCATGAAGAAGCAAAGTAACCTAAACATTCTTATTTTAACATTATAGCATTGACAGGAGACAACACACATCGACAAACTAACAATGACTTGATTATAAATATTAATATACTAAACCTTGAGCAGATCAAGTCTGAGATTCGGGCCACTTGCTGGATATTTGCCATGGACATTACCAATGCACACTGCTAGAGCATCTATACCAGTCTCCTCAATGAACTCTTGAGCCTGAATTGTTTGATAATGGTATGAACTTGCTATGCTAAGTAAAGAAAACCTTTCTAATATAACAGAGAGAGAAGTAACCTGGGAAACGTCAGTCAGCCTTGCTTCATAATCTTCAACAGTCAAGTCATCTTCTGTTCCCGACAATCTTCCAAGTTCAGCTTCCACTAGTATGTTCTTTGATTGAGCCAAGGAAGATATGAACTTTGTGTAGGCAACATTTTCCTTAAATGGAAGATGTGAACCATCTGCCATGACTGAATCAAATCCCTAATGCAAATAAGAAAAGCAAAACTTTTTGACATTAATGCTTGGCACGAAATCAAATGGTAAGGACTGCAAACTTATTTAAATAGCCAGAAAACATACCGATTCAAGAGCTTCCAACAGATCTTGCATTGAATTTCCATGATCAAAGTGAACAGTAATTGGTACCTACAGATATCAACGATGAGAAATATATTTTCATTAATGTACAATGAGAAGGAAATAATACAAAATTAACTCTCATCCTATATACGGCCTCATGTCCAGATATTTGGATGGTAGCTGGTTGGAAAGTTTTAAAATACGAGAATGGAAGCTACATTGTCCTACAATACTTTCTTGGTCGTTCCATCCAAGGTAATATCTAACGCATTAATTAGAGGACATTCTTTTTAAAAAACCAAATTTATGATGCTTTAAAAAACTAGAGTCCCATGCCTTCCCCATTTTCTCTTCCCCTTGTCTTTTTATTTGTTGTTTCAGAATGAAAAATACTAGCAAAACATATCATATGAAGCTTATCTACTTCTTGATGCTTTTTAAAGTAAACTCATACAATTAAAAATTAAATTTTGCATCTGTTACTCTTCCACACTTGATAATCGCACTGCAGAAACCTGTAACTAATTCAGGAATATTCAATGTACACTTAAAACTGAAAACCGCATCGTCCAGGAAACACGAAAAGACCACCACCAATATCATCAAATGGAAAATATAGAATCAAAGTTTTAAGTTCTGTTTTTTCTATTCTACATCCTCTATTCTATTTTCCCCCTCCTTTTGTTAAGGATTGTCACTTACACTGGCTCGTTCAGCAGCAGCAATACAACATGAAACCAAAGAAAGCCCTCCTTGCTTCAAGGCACCTGGATGGATCTGGAAATTTGAAGAATTTGTGATTTTTTAACAGTAGTAAAAGGAACATGATTTTATTGATCCTGTTTTACAAAAAGGAACTAACATTATCTGTGGAAAGACTAAAGGTTTTTGTCATTAAAAAAAACAAATAGAAGAGAGTAATCTGAAAAAATCCTATGATAAAGCAACATGATCCAAAAGGGAATAGACCACAAGGAGACCTTTTTTTGTTAAAAAAGAAAAACGGATTTAATATTCTGATGTTATATGGAGCCAGAAAAAGAATTGGGAAGCTCAGGAGAGAGAAGAAAGTTAAGCTGATCTGAGCATATCTTTTAGAACTTTTGAAGGTCAAAAAACTATTTCTCTATCTTTCTTCAAAATAAAAAAGAAAATAACTGACTGGATCATAAAAGAATGTTATTGATATCTTCACGTACGGATCACTGCAATCTACTGTTTTTCAAGGCAGATCACATGTAACCCAGCAATGAGCAAAAATAATTGATAAAATTTTGCAAGATATCCCCACAAGTCAGCTATGGGTGGAATGTTTTATTCTTTAGACCACACGGTACCTTACTTGTAATATTGCAGGACTTTGTTGTTCTTCAGCAGCAGCAACAACTGCCTGAACTCCTTCCAAATTATAGACATTGAATGCTCCCACTGCATAACCACCTCGTTCTGCACTCTTCATTTAGAATGATATTTTCAGTAATTGAGGAAAAATACAGGCGAAATTTAAATCAAATGATCCTTACAAGAAGAATCTCTTTTGAAGAGGAAAGTCTGGTAGGAAGAGCCCAAGAACTGACTACGTCTGCTAGTGCTTCGCTGTTGCCAACGTTACCTAAGTAAAACATGGTTCAAAATAGTCAGAGGTCAAAATAGAGTAATTACAAATTGTAAAGTCCAAAAAAAAAAGAAGATAACTTTGAAAAGTGAGCCATTTAAATTTACCTGGGAAAACAATGTATGGAACTCCGGGATGTCTACTCTCATGACCTAGTTGCCACAAGGGAACCCCAGAGAAGGCCTGTCCAACTATTCTAGCACATTTGGCTTGAAGAGCCTTTGTCGCAATGTCTGATGAGGTTATTCCACCCTAGATTAAGCACATAGATTAGTGGATATAAATTTCTTTCCTTTGGAATTTTGGATCTGCAAGATAATTTTTGTACTTTAGCCCAGTGTTTAATTTGTTTACATTTATCAGAATAAGAAGTGCTCCACAGTAAATGTGTGCATCAATGAGTCAGGCTCCAATTGTACGAAAAAAATATTTATCGGCAATAGTTACCATTATTACAATTCAAAGATGTTAATGGAATGAAAATCAGAACTTTCCCATTATATTAAATAGATGAACATTTTCAGGTCGAGAATAGAAGCCCGATATGAACATTCATGCACGAATAGCTTTAACTGCAAAACCAATTATTTACCTGCAGCACACACATTATTTGGTGCTTGGAGAGAGTCACTCATATAATAACAGCCGGCATATCCAGAATGAAGGTAAACGAGAAAAGGGATGAAAACTTGGTTATTTAGGTACCTTTGCGAGGATGTAGCGAGGTTTTGTAGTTATCCGTTGAGCAATTTCTACTAGTGCAGCACTTACTTTGACGTTGATTTCTAAACTCTCCAATGGACCTAATCAAAGAATGAGTGGCAACCTCAGCAACAAACAAGAAAAAAATTCCTCCAATATGTTAGATACCAAAATAGTGTATGCTAGAAATATGTAACAAACCATATCAGCATCATATGTAAAGCTATATAAAAGAGGCTAACTTTTTCCCGTGATAAGTTCTCGACTAGTCATAATTAGAGTATCTTTATGAGCCCTGAGATAAATATCTGCAAACAAAGCTGCTTTTCTAATTTCCTCCTCCCTCTCGTCCTCTGAACTCATGGAAAGTTTAGCAGCAGAAACCTGTCGGAGAAGAAGGAAAGTATACACAAATATATAAGTAGAACAAAAACATACATTAAAAAAAAATTAATCTTCAGCAGTTATAAGAAAGGAATGGCAGAAATATATGTTTGTTGTACTAAAATTCTAGGAGCATGTACTATCACTATGGTATAGACCTCAAGTAAGGAAATACTCAAAGGAGAAACACAGCAATAGAGGGAGATTTAGAATAAGCACACTAACACATGCAACTAGAATAAATTTTTTTTGGCGTAATCCCATGTTCCCTCTCAAGCGAACATGTGATGTGATTAACTAACTTTAGAGCAACTAAACTTACAATATTTAAGGTCCTAAAAGATATTTAGAAACGACAATATTACAGCATTTTTCAGAAACAAAAAAAAAATGGTAAATGAGAAATAACAAAGACACAGATTCTTGATATATGGGGATTGACAAACATAACTAAGGTAAAAAAAAAAATATCCATATTCAATTGAAATAATTGTCAGATTACCTCGATACATCTTAAAAGTGGACCACATCGTGATTTCAGCTCTTGAACCTATGACGTCATGTGAATTTAAATTCATTGATTCATTAACACTATAATATTAACACTATAATTTAAGGGAATTTAAATTCATTGATTCTACCTGTTTAGTTGTTTTTGGAACATATGAACCCACAATTATAAGACCACCATTTCTCTCTTTCTCAATTCCAACGTCCTTTGGCAAAAGAGGAGCCCTTGGAGTAATTCCAATCCTGGCTGATACGAAACTAGCAGCAGTTCGGCACAAGAAAATCTTGCCCTTCAGTTCTGCCTGCCAAGTAAAAAATAATCTGATGAGAATTTTCAGTAACCAAAGATCAACATAACATTAGGAAAGTTTAGGGGAATACTTGGAGAGAGAAATCAGAAAACTATCAGAGGAAATTTACCATGATCATTCCAGCTGCAAAGACAGCCATATCCCTTTCACTAGCTGCGTTAACTATACATGTCATTCCCTGTTTTAACAAAACCACGTCAGACAGTTATTTTCCTACATAATAAATAAATAAATAAATATATATATATATATTATAATTATTATTTTTTAAATAAGACTACACTTTTCATTGAAAATGTGAAACCTACACAAATGGGAAAGCCCCATTGTCAAGAGAGTTCACATAAACACGCTTCAATTGGTTGGCACCACTATGAGAGTCACCTTGGAAAACATCACTATAACCTAAGATATTTAGTAGCTTGCACCAACACTCCCAATAAATTGGTACTCGGTAAGCAGATGATATAACTCCTCTAAACTATTTTTGGACGAAAAAACATCAATTAGGGATGAATTCGTGGGTGTGTTCTCTTTTTGAATCTTATCAATTATAGTTGGTCCTCAGAAAGCCAGAGTTCACGCACAAATTTTCAACTTCTCAAGGCAATTTGTTTTCCAAATAGCGTCAATAATATCCTCCTCCAAAACCAAAGCAATCACAGTCAATGTCTGGAACAATGACCTGGAATAAAATCACCCAATGAATCAAATATTCACCTCCTAGAGTCCCTTCGGTTCTTAAGTGATAATTTTCTATCATGGGATATTCCCACCTGCTACAACATCTCAATACATGCTAATAAGAACAACTTTTGGTAATGGCTAGATTTTAAACCAGGAAATAGATTCCTAAGTAAACCATTAGGGATCAAATGGTCCTCCCAAAAATCTATCTCCCTCTCACACCAAACCCTAAAAAAAAAGGGAAATCATTTTCAAGCTGATAGCATTTGGCTATAAAAAAAAACAAGGGACTTCATCTGCTTTCTTAAGGCAATTTCTCTCATTCCTACTATGATAGTGTTTATTATCTTCATCCTTAAAGGTTCCATATATCCATGATTTGAGGATAAATTGAACTGCGGGTAGTGAAAAGAAAATTAATTGATAAATTAAAAATAAATATTAAATGAGCCAAGAAAATGTAACATTCCATTCACATATGTAGTGGAACATGGGTACGTATTGTACCTTCTCTAAGCCGCATAGGTGCTTGCAAACAGCATCTGGGCCACCTTTTCTTAGAAGTTGAATAGAAATATAGGCAACAGCATCGGCTTGTATCCGCCCAGCTGTTTTCTCTTCAACCCACTATTATTCAGAAGATAGGGAAAAAACTTAAGAATAATTACAGTATATATTTATTTACAGCACAATATAATGAACGAACCTCACGAAGATTTGAAGATTTATAACCAAAAGTAGCATCTTTTGCAAACTCAGTTTCTCCCGCAGGGACAAGCCTGCATGCATGATCATTTCATACAATGTTAGGCGCTCAATAAGCCATCATGACTATCAAAATACACAATTGGAGGAAAAGAACGTTACATGTCAGAATCTGCCACATAATGTATATCGTCAACTGTGTAACGGCCTCCTTGGAAAAAGAATGGGCAGATGATCCATGCATCCACTACACCTAACACTGAAATAGCAGCATCCGCTTCCTAGACAAATCAGACTTTCTCATGTTATGACAATTAAATTCTGACTCAACATTGCCAGCTAACAATTGAGAAAATACTGAAGCCACTCTGCATACCTCAGGAAAATGACCTCGTAAGGTTGAATCACCTCTCAAAACTACTGTGTAATCACTATGCTTGACACTCTCAGATGCAGCAAGTAGATTGATGCAAATTTGTTCAACTAATGCCGCAGCCTGTAAAGCTTGTAGCATACTCAGTACTATAATTGAGCGTATCCTAATACTTGGGAAACAAGTAGTAATCGTTGTGTGTGTGTGTGTGTGTGTGTGGGGGGGGGGGGGGGGGGGGGGGGGGGGGGGGGGGGTGGTGTGTGGTTGGTTTGAAGAGGGATTTTTACCTTTTCAGAGCTCAGTGACCTGGAGTTGGTTAATATAAAGAAGCATTTAGGTTTTTTACGAAATTGTTCGATGAGTGAATCAATGGTCCTGCCAAGATCACATGAAGATTAAACCGCTTGGAAATTCACCTACTCTAGAGCCAATCGTACATTATCTTAGATTAAACAAGCTTAAAAGTTCAAAACACCTTTATTAATTAATATATACAATTAATAAAGTTTGCTGGTACATTACTAAACAACTGTTCCACAGAGCCACAAAAGTAATTGAGAAAGAATGACGCTCACCATTCAGTTAAAACATCAATATCATGAACAGTTTGAGTTCCAGTTGGATCATCATCCAGCACTACCAAAATTTTTGAATTTCTTTCATTTAGTTGTTGAATATCATCAATTGGATCTTGCGGCCATTCCGGTGGAAGAGACCCCAATAAAACTTCCTTCTTAAGAGTGGGAGGTTTTCCTTTAACTATGACACCTGTAAGTGTCTCATAAACCTATGGCATCACATGAACTCAGTTAGACCATACTCTTTCAACTGCAATGCGTTGAATGTTTCAATCTAACAAACAATGATAATGTCACGGTAAAGCTTTTTGATGTGGGAGAAGAGATATGCAAGAAGTATATGAAAATTTTCCATTAAGAGAGGAAAAAAATCAAAAGTACTTGACATTAATATTATTGTGATTTCTAGTCTTTATATAAATGCATACTGAAACTATAAGCATCAAACTAAAGTCATCAAGATTATAAAAATTTTAACACATTGGCAACCCCTCTTCGTAAGGAAAATATGAGAACCTTAAGTTTTCTATTTTTGAGAAATATTTGAGAACCTAATTAAGCTGTCATCAACTGTCATGGAGCCAGCTGTAATATTATTCAAGCTGGATCAAAGCTCAAGTCTTAATATCCCCTAATTTCAAAATATTCAGCTTGATGTGGAGGACACTTGGGCATACAGTAGCATGAATATATTTCGTCTCTTTGTTTATGCTTGCATACACAGAGGGATTTAGGGTTTGAGAACAATTATATCCGAGAACTCCAGTGTCATGTCAATTACAACAACATAAATAGCAACAGAAAGCATGACTCATTATGTATTTTTGTTTGCTTTTCATCTTTTCGCTCCTACGAGAATTTTTATCTTTGAACACTTCTATTTCTTTTCATTTACCTTAATGAAAAGTTTGTTTCTGGTTGGAAAAAAAAAACATGACTCAATCTTTAGTTCAATTAATTAAGATAAGTGGATTTCCATTAACAATGTCTGGTTATCTGTTCCATTCATCCTTGGAAATATGATTTTCAGTTAAAACAAAATGCTCCATGACTTCTCCATACCTTTACTACACCAGCATCATCTTGACGACCCCAACCCGCAGCAGAACCTGAAATACAGTAAACCAATTGGAATAAACATATGCATACCAACCAAAATTTTTACGGAAGATGCAATAGGACCAGCACTGTTGTTAATAAGGAATAATTTGTTTATTTTGCGTTTCCTGTCTGTTAGAGTATATATTAGTATATTTTATATTCTTGTATTAATATTAATTTGTCATTTACCTTCTCCTTATAGGATTAGGTCAACCTTGTATATTTGTCTATATATATAGACTTTAATAATGAGAATATAGAACATTGGATTCTCTCCCACCTTAGTCTCTACACTGTCTAACAAAACCGAGCAGAATGCTCCTGGATTGGGCTGAATTTTTCATTTATCAGATTTATAAAATCCTGATATTATCTTATCTAGGTTGTCAAGTGTCTCGATATCTTGTATGTTAAGTTAACTATAGCAATGAATGGCAACATTATGTCATACCTGCCAGAAACAATTGATGTGCAGCTGTGGACAAGTGTAGAGGAACTTTATGAGATGCACATTCCCGAGAAACAATACCCTGTAGCATGTGATTTTTTCTTAGATATTGAGGGACAATTATAGGATTACAATTTATTCCTTTAAAGTCATCAATGTGTGTTTCGTGCTGACCAGGTCTTTCACAAAGATGTCAAGTGCAGAGTATGGTGTATAATCATTGTCCAGCATATGTGGAACTCGGTTTTCAAACATCCTGCAATTCAAGGGGGGTAGAAGAATCTTCTTATTACAGTAAATGGATGACAAAACGTTAAGCATAAAAGTCTTTTGGAGGTGGCCAACTCTGCATGAATGATTATATTTAAGATTGCCTGTCTAGCTTCATGTGATCCCAGGTACGATTCCTTCTCTATTATTTATTAGACCAAGTTAACAAGATAGGAACGCAAACCTGAAATGGCAGAAATATGGAATAACATGGAAGTGTCTTAAATTTCTGATCAGTCCCCATATTGTTTCAGATTTTCAATCTAGTTTGTCATTGTCATTGTCATTTTTTAGTTGTCAAGATATTTCAAGTCAAAGTTAACAATTGACTATTAACTGTGGGAATCATATCATCAATCCAAAATTAATAAAGGTTCTTATCTATTTTTAGGAAAAGAGGATTTTGTTATTTACCATAGACGATAATGTCAGATCTGCATTCTCTACCCTAATACTGAAATGAAAAGGTGAATTTTATTTGTTTACCAAATAAAATATCTTGTTCAATTCTGCTAGAACCAGGCTGCAGTTAAGTTTTTCTTTATCTATCTGTACAAAGATTTTCTAGTTAATAAATAAGATATTGCACGACGAATATATTGACAGTGCACTTACAAGAACATACGTCTGTAAATGTTAGATATGGGAATGGAGTGGATGGCTTTAGATTCAATTTTCACAATAGTGCTTCCATTTGAAAAAAGTAGCGAATGTGTCCTTCTGGAATATCAGACAAAAATGCCGTAGATATTTTAAAGATGAGGGTGTACCAGGATGTTCCCTGACTATTTAGGATGACGTCAAATAAAATTCTTGTATTGAGACCAAGTCGAGCTCCAAATGCCATTGCCTCGGCACCTGATGCTATATGAACTCCAGCAAGCAATTGATTTACCATTTTCACACCACTATAACAGAGTAATTGAAAATTAGAGGTCACGGTAACCATTAATCAGAGAAACTACACAACTACATGAATGTGTTAGTGATGAACATGAAATTGATGGTTGAATGGAATAAAATTGAAGACTCTGGTTAACAGCCAAACAATCACACAAACGTGAGTTGATCAATTCTTAGAATGTAGAAATACCTTCCAGCACCACAAACTCCTTTAATAACATAAAGCTTCTCACTCAATGCTGTTAACAAATAAAAACCAAAATTAGTGGCTTGTCATCTTTTAATTCTGACAACAAAACATACACAAAATTCTTATAGAACTTTCCTGTTTCATTACCTGAGAGGACTGAACCAGCACTCCTAAGAGCCTCATTTGTCCCAGAAGCCATTATCTGTGTTAAAAAAATAGCTACTGTCACTTTTTGAGGAAAGAGAACCCAAAATTTATAGGAGCTGAAGCTATTTGAGAGGTAGAAGGCACACCGTAAGGGCTCCCTTTGAGGCCCTTTGAACACCACCAGAAACGGGAGCATCAACCAATTTTAAATTCTTGCCCTCGTCTTAATATTAAAGAATGATGTTAGTTCAATCAGTGAATGAAAATCTCAAGCATTCAAAGTTCGGCTGAACTTTTTTATCATGCTTAAGTGTCCATATACATCACGGATACTTTAGAAGGACTTAATATTTAATAGTGATTTAAAACATTGAAAAGTGATTTAGAATGACATAAGTAGGTCGTACTTCCTAAGCGTCGCTCTAGTTGGCTCACATATCCAGGAGAAACTGTAGATGATAGAATAATCGAAGCTCCATATGGAAGGGCTATCAAACACAAGGAAATTATAGAATTAGCATCAGTTCTTATAGAAGAAACTGTAGGCTGAGAAGTAAGTGTACCGGAGATAGCCCCAGCTTCTCCATACAGAACGCCCTCCACTTGTGCTTCATTTGTCACCATAATTACGAGCACTTCAACATCTGAAAAAGAATTTTTTTCAGGAAAGGGGAAAAATTGATCTTCGCGTTGTAAAATAGGATAGGACAGTGGCTCCTACATAATGGAGAACAAATTATAGAATCCAGGATGCTACTAGGACTAAATTTCCTTTTGCAAGAGAGAGCTGAAGACTACCCTACCGCTAAAGACAAGAATGTTGCAATCCAACAGCTAGTACACATCAAATGGCTTTAAAGGTATAACATGTCAATTAAATACAAATGTAAAGCTAGCAATCAACTAATAATTGCGATGAAGAAAGCATTCTTTATCTTTTTTCTGGCAAAAAAGATGTTATCATAGAATTTCACATTACTTTGACCTCTTTGTATTCTAGCTGGTCAAACTTCTTATAGTTTTTTGTTCTTTTAACCTTACACCCAAGCTTTTCTTATTTTTTTAAACTTCCCACTACAATATATTCTTCTTTCCTAAATTAAGTAAAAAAATTATTCATATCACACAAGTAGCCATCTAGAGTCAACGTATCTGTGTAAAATTGAAATAGCATACTATTAGGACCATTTTTTTTTTAATATCCGTGAGTGTCTAGGCCGGTAGTAGGATTTTGATAACTTCCATAAAACATTATACCATATGACGATGGATAAAAAAATTTATTCTGAATTTATACAATGTACACTAACTAATAGCAGTGATACTAGATCTAGTTAATTCAGCAAACTACAGAAAATTATAACGAATCCTTGAAATTTTGATTGGGTTCGTCGGGTTCATCGGGTTGTCGGGTTTTTTGAACACCTCAAATTGAGAGGATGTGTAATCCACAACTTTTTAAGTTCAACAAATAGTTCTTAACAAAACAAAGATTCGAAAGTTACATGACCAGCAATTGGAAATATTTGTTTGTATTACAATATACATAAACAAACATAGTTAAATTTAAGTGTCTAGTTTTTATTTTTCTTTTGCCTTTCTGACTTGCAGAATTGCTTATCCTAATTCACCTCTGTAAATATTATTTGTCTATGAAATTTTATTTCTTTAGAAAAGTAGAAATGAACTATGTTCAAATTGATTTTTCATAAAGAGATTGTTCACCTTTACTAACTTCAGCAGGCGAGTTTCCAATCAAGCCACCAGCATTAGCGAATCTAGTTAGGGTTGGTTTAAACACCTATAATGAAGAAAAGGGTGGGTTTCTTTCAGCATTTTTTAAAATGAACCACCAAAGTCATTTTTGAAATAATGAAATAAATCGATAAAGATTGGTAAAGATATTACATCATAACCCATCACACAAAAGTCTGATTTGACAAGGTGAGTTGCCATGCCGAATCCCATTGCACCAAGACCAATGAAACCCACTCGATTAACAGTAGTTGATGTAGAAGTTATTTCATTTGCCAGTTGCTCAGGGCTGTATATTTCTGTCTTTGCTGCATCTGAAATGTTTACTCCATATGCACTTTCCCACACCTGACAGACTTTCTCAATAATTAAATGGCAGTTAAAAATAATGCCTCACTTTGAATGCCATATTTCAAAATTTAACAATAATTCTAACTAAAACGCATAAGAAGCTCCATGTGAAAAGTAACCTGTTCTAACGAGCCACCATCATCTCCAGAGCCATGAGAAGAACCTGGAAAGGAAATAAGCTAAGGTGATAGAAGAAAACCTGATCACTACACATTGAGAAAACCTCAAATGTAGGAGTTACTTTGAAGTTGTGTGGTGTGTTTACCAAGCATAAGTTGCTGATGACTAACTGCCAAGAGTGGAAGAGGAAAAATATGCGACTTGGCTTTATCCATGACAATCCCCTTCAGCATTAGAGATGCCATCAGCTATGCTAAATAACTTGATGCATCTTGAATACGATAATACCAATTATTACTAGTAATGTAATAATCAAAATTAAAAATGTACTATCTCAATGCAAAAATCTCTATGCCACAGGTTCGAAAGATTAAGTTGGGACTTGGGAGATGGCAGTAAAACTCTCTTCTGGGTCATCCCAGGCTTGAAAAGGCCCCTTTGGAAGAACTTTTTCAGGCTGTTTCAGTTAGCCTAACTCTTGAGAATTTACCATTATTCAGACTATCAAAGATATTATAATCCTACACTTTTTTCACTCAGGATTTTTCAGTTTGATAAACAATCAATGCATATATCTATTTCAAAACCCATAGTTCCTTCATATGAAAATTCCCCGGACGTCTCACAAACAGTAAGTCAATTCACACTTCTTATACCCATTTTCACTTACGCAGCCTTCCTCTAATTTAATAGTTGTTGACGTCAATGTCATATATTGTACTTCTTAGGAGAGAGAAAAGGCCAGTGTAAGTGAAAAGCTAGAAAAATTACAAAGATAACTAATTCAGTGATGGACCAATATAATAAAAGGTAGTTGATGGTGAACGCAATAAAAGCTAGACAGCCTGCATGATATCTTACCAAGTCTTGAACCAAACTACTCAAAAACTGCGGTTTAATATTGCCCTTTAACAAGTGGGGAACATAATTCTTAAAAATCCTGCAGAAGTAAACCACCCACCGAAAAGAATACTGCTATTAGAGCACAGATAAGAAGATTATAAACAAATAAATAACATTATTCATCAACTAAAATAATAATTTCTTGCCACATTATTTTGATTAATAAGAATTCATGGGTTGAACAACATACATCTTGTTTGGTTTTGCTACTGCTAGATATTGGACACACATTGAATCTTTCTTCTAAATCATAAAGAGATTAATAAAGAGCTTGAGTACTGTTGGAGTTCTAGAAACTCATTAAAGAAGGCACAGACCCCACATTTACTGATCTTCAGGAATAAACAACTCAAAATTTTTTACTTAACTAGAGGAAGGAAATATACATATTCAAGCATTGGCTCATTATCTTATAGAAACTGAATCTAGTATTGAACTTTAAAGATAATGCCATACATATAATCTCAATTGACCATCATCCACCAAAATTCTAAAGCTCTTGTCCAGATTTAAATAGTTAACCATATGTTAGCTGCACTTAAACAGGGAATTAAAATTTAAACTTCTCTTAAATGACTTCAAATATTCTCTCTATAGTACTTTGACCAAGAATGACAAAATAATAAGGCAATTATGAGGAACTCACCATGAATTCCCAGCAGCATTTGAAATAATGTCGTAGATTATCCAGGGGTGAATTCCAACTTTAACACCCAGGGAAATAGCTTCCAGCGAAGCCACAAAATGAATTCCTTTGAGGAGCTCAATTACCATATTTGTTTTACTGCAATGTGCACAGAAGCAGTAAATACATCAAGGAGTTTGAATTTAACATAATCATCAATGGAGAAAAGCCATCCTAATCATTAATGGACATGTTCCAACAAACAAAAGATACCTTCCAGCACCAACTTCACCTTCAAAAATGAAAAGCTTTCCACACATTGCTGCAAGTAAGCACGATGATTTACAATAGTTGATATCAAAACATGGTAAAAGGAACAAAGGTTTAGCGTGTTAAGATATATACTGAGAATGAATCTACCTGATAGAATTTCTGATTAAAAAAAATAAAAAATCTACCTGATAGAAAAGGTCGAGCTTTAGAAATTGCAGCTGCCCTCCCAGAGGTTACCATCTGGGCAGTAAATAAAAAATCAGGGTTCTATGCAGCAATGAAGCAATACAAATATCCAACTTTAAAACAAAGAAAACATAAACTCTATATCAGATTATAACTACCATGAGCTGACCGTTCGTAGCTTCAGAAACACCCTTCAAGACATATGCTTCAACAAGATTAGGTATCTCGTACTCAACTGCAGAACAGGGGAAGTGGCCGTCACAAAGGTATAAATCAAATGACTTGTAAATGCAACATCTCTGAAAGAAGGTACTTAGAGTATTAGCCCCAAAATTCTAATATATGAATAAGAAATATCTACTATTATAGACGCTATTTCCATTTTTTTCCACTTTTTACTAGATTTTTCCCCCTATTTCTTGAATACTCTCCCTTCCTTGAATCTCTATATGTAAAGTGCACTTAGTATGTGACCAGCACACCAAAATCTAAATCATGCAAATACGATTCCTGTAAATGAAAGGAAAAGAAAATTGTTCCAATGCCTAAGAATTCAATGTTGTAAAAAATCTCTGCAACAATATCATCTTTTAGGTGCCAAAATACATTTGTTTGATAGTTGGTAGAAAAAATAAAAACAAAAATTCCAATGCTACCAGGCCAACCAAAAAAATGAAGTCATCCATTTAACAACATTTGGTTAGTGTTAGTTCTTCCCTATAATTGGAGTAATATACTGTTCTGGAAAGACCATATATAAGGTTTCGTCAAACCTCTTTCACCGGCAATATTTAAATTGAACAGGACTTTTACTTGGATAGAAAACAAATTTCAATGATAAAAAAAAAATGTACATAAAGAGGCAAAGCCTCGTTGAAGCTATAGAGTTGAGAAAAGCTCTCCAATTGACTACAATAGAAGAAATAGAGTAATTACAGAAAGGGGAAAAAAAGTAAAAAAACAAGAGGAAGACAGAAAAATAATGAGATCCAAAACATCCTACCAAGATTTCTTGAAACCCTGTAAAACTTAGCACATCTGATACAAATGAAATTTAATTCACAAAATATTCAAAATTTGAAATATAATGAACTAAACAATATATGATTGTGATCATAATTTAACCATTAATTTAAAGGAAAAATATATGACAGAAGTGGAAGACGAGACTTCCTAAAAATAATAATTATTATTATAATATAAAAAATAATAATTAAAAAAAAAACCCCGCTACTGGAAAAATTATGGGAAACCAATTTCATGAATATAATGAGATATACATAGATGGACTAAAGGAGATTAAAATAAAAAATAAAAAATAAAAACCTCCAATTGGTCTGTATATTAGGAAAAAAAAATTAGATATTAGGCACCGAGAAGCACAAAAAATAATTACTTTCCAATCTGATCTATGCTTCAGTTTTAATCAATGAACATGTTAAGTGAAGTAGCTGTTTGAGAGAGCTGGGAGGATAACTGATTGGCTCTTATTTTGAAAGTTGAAATGCTAAATCCAACAACACTACAATCTCACAGGGCTTTTAATTCAGAAGAAGCTTAGGGGAAAGATAAATAATTTATGTGAGATTGGGGGATTTCTTATAATGAGCTTCGGACATGATCAAGAGCTTGAAATTTATATATTACTCTCATCCCCATGGAAGCTCCAAAGAAACATAAAGGAGGTAGATATTGGAAGCAGAAAATTTTGTAACCTCAAAACTTTAGTTAACTAGCGCATTCAAAATCACCAACACCCAAAAAAGCTTACGTTTTGCTCCACGGACACTCAGACGTGAATATAGAATAATAGAGATAATTAAAGTAATAGACAGGACGATTTAGTATTCACATTCCATCATCAAAGTACTGAGAAAGTCAGGGTGAAATTGCCTGTAAAAAGCTTTTCCAAGTTCTGGACATCATTTCCCAGTAGAGTTGAACGGACAAGCACAACAACGACATCTTTATGCAACCCTGCCAATCAACAAAGTTAAGTAACTTGTATAATCATATATGACATAATAATCTAATATTTACTCGAAGTTCATAAATATTATTAAAACCATGCAAGAAGTTTCATATATGCCTCTGAGGGCATTACCAGAAGATAAATCATCTATCAGATTGGGATGACTATTTAATAATACAAACAATGCGACAACATCTGCAAGGAAACAAAGAACCAAGTGAGAAAGAAAGTGTCAAAGAGTCCATCCTAAGATATAAAGCAAGCATTATAAATAAGATATATGACTCTCTAATATAAGCAATCCCACCTCTTGTAGTTGTATGTAAAATTGAAAGATATATGATTTTTCAATATAAAGCCCAGAGAGAAGCACTTTCAAGACCCTTTTAAAGAAAAAATTTAGTGTTTAAATGGAATAGAAAGGTGAACCAAAAAAAAAAGCTAAACCTATATTAAAGTGATGTATGTCAGTACTCCATAAGAATCAATAAGACATTAGTTGATATTAAATATGAATGCCAACGAAATAGATGACTAACATGCAACTCCAAGCCCAAGTTAAACCATTCAATCTAGTCAAACCAAGGAAGATAGCTCATTCAAAGAAATAATATTGGAAGAGAATAGAAATCAACTTAACCAAGCACATTCTACCTTCCCCTGCCTCTGCAGCACTGGCACAGCTTATTCCCCCTAACTTCAAAAATTCATCTATCAAGGCCTGATTTATCTGCAGGTAGAATCATAGCGGTTAACATGAACTTGTCACCACTATTCAGATACGATACTGAAAGCTAACCAGAACAAAGAAAAGAAATATGAAGGGATATCTGCAAAATCAATATATGCTACTACTGGGTTATTTTAACAGGAAACAATTACTTTTACAGCTTAAAAAATGAAGAAATTGGTACCAGATAATATTTGAATTTGTTTAGTGATGATTTCTGGAAATGCAGCAGATTTCTCAAATTAAACACAATCTAAATAGGTGAAATAAAATGAAACACAGTTACATCCATCCCTGCCTTCAGAGAAATAGAAAAATTTTCCAAGGGTTAGATAGCATTTTTTGAAGGCTTCGGAGAGTGCTTCCAACGGAATTACTGTTACTTATCCAAAAACAAATAAATAACATCCCTGTTTAATGATTGGACCAGCAAAAATACTGGTTAGCACTTAACATATGATATCAAATATATGATATAATATTCACCACTTCATTCATGAACATTAATTACATTTAGCTGCAGTCTGCAGATGTAACTATACCTACAAATGGAGAAAACTAGAGAAATGTAGATTCTCGTCTTTGAGCTTCAATTTCCATTACAATTTTAACATTCAAGATTAAGTCTGCAACATATACACCATAATTCCAGAATGGCTCTTTTCTGACACCATTCTTTAGATAACTAGTGGTGCCCCTTAAAAATTACTGATTTAAAAAAAAATAACAAAAAAAAATCAGTTTTTTTAAAAGAAAAGTTAGAGAGAAAATTATCCAAAAAAATGCCTTTAAAAATAACGGATTTTAAAAAAATTCAGATTAGATTAAAAACTTGTTTTGAAAGAAGAATCCGAGAGATGATTAGTGATTAATACACTGCTAAGTACTTGAAACAACTAAGAGTATGCCTAACTCATGTTGCATTCGTTTACTTCCGATATATCAGGAGTGTCCATTCTACAACAGAATTCCAAATAAGAAGATGAAACAAGTACAGCAAACTCGTTGGAATTCCCAAATAATACACAACAGCAAAGTGAGGTGGAAGGAAGAACCTCGTGAGCTTTGACTCTGTAGCCGCCACGGATCAGCGAAGCAGCCAATTCGAGGCTCAAATCGTCCAACCCAGCGAACCCAATCAACGCCATTGATGAAAGCTAGGTACCACCAGAACCACACCAAACTAAACTTCAACTTACAACCGCAGCTGGATTCTGATCCCCTCAGCTGATCCCTCCGTGATTCTCCCACCAATTGAACTATCCAAAACAGCGCGTTGAAGCGGGAGAACAAACTGAACCTTCACCACATTGGGATCTGTGTAATCTCCTATTTATTTCCTTTTTGGTCTGCAACTTTTTGATCGCTTGCGTGTTGATGACGAGGAATGTCCCCTGGCTAAATAAATTGGCTTCGTGAAAATGATCACAGAGAAATAGAGCATTTCCTTGCTTCAACAGCTGAAATTTGACCATTGTGCTTGTCCGTGATTCGCTGTATGAAATGTAGTGTACCTAATTTAGGACATTTTATCGAAAATAGTCCTAATTTTTTTTTTTCAAATTTTAATATTGGAAAATGAAATTTTTTCTCTCTTTTCTAAAATATTAATTCATGTTCATATTTTCCGCAAGAATATCCATTATTTCATTAGTTTTAGCAAAAATCTATAAGGGGAAGGCGAGATAAATCATCTAATTAAGATTATTTATAATAATATTAATTAATAATTGTTTATTTAGTCTGTTTTGTACATAAACATCACGGCAGTTCGGATGTTGATGAGAAACAATTTTTAATTGAATACTTCTTCTATTTCCTATCATTTCATGATTTGTCTAGATTTAGGGATAACGATTAAATGTACTAAAAGAGAGATGATAACGATTGAGAGTTTTTTTTCTCTCTAATTTTTGTTGTTTTAGAAAATTTTAATTCTCTTTTTTTCTTTTAGTACGAAATAGGACATTTTTTTTTATTTGATCTCTTGTATTTTAATATTTTTAAATTAATCTCTCACTTTTGGACTTTTTTTTTTAATAATGTCCAACGAGAATAATGCTTGAAAGAATAATACTTGAAAAATTGAAAGACCAATGCTACTCATGTTTTTCAGTTGCGTGACACATTATTGACGTTGTGTGTTTTTTATTTTTTACTTTTGGCACGTCGTATCTTCAAGAGACGACATATGCAAAATTTATACATAGTTATCTTCACCTACTTTTGTCCAGTGATAAGTGTATATGACATAATTTAGTGAATTATATAAAAATTTAAAAAAGGGAACAAAATCATAAAAAGAATAAAAACCAAAATTTCAAATTTCTCATAAATTTGAAGGAAAATTAACAAGCTGATCTTCTTTTAGATAACATTCTCATCCTTCTAAATTTTTCATCGATTCACTGAATATGAAATCATATAAATTTATCAACTAGCTATTTATTAATAACGAAAAAGCATAAGATATTAGATTAAAAAAAAGACTCAAAATATATAATCATCAATTGAATACCATCATGAAAGTTTAATGTTTTTTTTTCTAAGGTGTAAAGTAAACTTATAATTTAACCACGTAAAAAACAGAACATTAAATTGATGTACCGACATAAACGTCACTCAACTTGCTAAAACATACACCATAGTCTTCATCAATATGAGTTTTGCTCACATCTCGAATGAATTCAATGACTTATTCGAAGAAATTACGACCGTCGAGTAAAAATTCAAATTTGAAGAAAGAGAAAAAAAAACAAAAGAAAAAAAGAACCACGTGGCAGCATTAAACAAACATATATTACGGGATGAAGACAAAGAATGACAGCCAACCATTCGAAAACGTTGTGTACCTGTGCTGTATGAATTTTTAAATAAACATTTCCTCGATAAATTGTACAAAATGTCCTAAAATATGTTGATTGTTATTATTATATTCGGGAACTTTTGATCGTAAAAATTAATTTTTACTTTTATATTTAAAAAAACTGCATCTATAAATTTTTAGTGGTAAAAATTATGTCCCCTCACATTTATTCCTCTATTCATATCATCTCTCTTAATAATATCGAAAGTTGGGAAATTTCTTGATCAGATGGAAGAGTTCGAGTTAATAATTTGAGTGAGAAAATAGACGGGGATTCAAATTACACATCTAATTTGGTTTTCTGATTGCATTGTGTTTTCACTAATAAAATTTTGAGGGCATTTAATTTTTAAAATTGCATGCAATTTTGTTCGTTTAAGAAAGTTTGATAATTTAATTTTTAGGACTGAAAGTTTATGGGTAGAGTTTTTCAAACCGTAAAAGTTAAATAGTTCAATATTTACAACTGAAAGTTTAGGCGATGCAATTATAATATTGATCATATTTTAGGGATGGTGGGTGTATTTTGTCTAAAAAATTATTATTTTTTAAACTTATTTTAATAATAAACTGTTTTCCAAACTATTTAGACAAATATAGTACTTTTTAGTTGCTTTTAAAAATATTGTAATTCTGGTGAAGTGGCGTTTGAGTCAAACATTCAGATGGTTTAAGAAATCGTATTTAAAATAATATATATATATATATATATTAAAATATTGGTGGGCTACAACAATTTTCTCTCTAATTTTGTCCGGAGAGGTCTAAAGTTTGATTAAAGATTTTAAATGTTGATGTTGATGAAAATGTATAAATACCTCAATTTCATGGAAATATCGATAAAATGTTGATGTCGATGGATATTTCTATAAAAGTTAAAAAAATTAAAAAATCGTAAAAAATATTTAAATTAACCCATAAACATTTTTCCATTTTTTAATTATTTAAAAATAATTAATATTAATATTATATATATATATATATATATATATGTTAGTGACATTTTGTTGATATGTTTCATATTTTGTCGATTTTCTTGTACTGTGATGGAAATGTCGATTCACCTTTCATGTCGATGTTAAACCCATGAAAATATAGATATGTCGATGGAAACGTCAATGGATATTTAGAACCATGATTTGATCTAATAACTTGTTTATGATTTATTTCCCTTTTTCCTTAAAATTGTAAATTCTTGTTGAAAAAGATACAACTTTTTTAAACATGTCCCTACATCGCACATGTTACTTTTATAAAATTATAAATCTAGTTCTCTTGGATTTTTCTGATTGTATATATTTAATCTTTTGCCTTTAAAATTTTTTAAATATTTGAGAATTCGAGTTTTCAAATTTAATTATAATAATTTTGTGTCTTTGGGAAGTTGATTGAATTAATAAGTAATATAATTTAACACTACGCAACAAAATATGGTAGACTAACCAGGTAATATAGGTATATGAGCCAAGAAATTCGATGACCTTGGCATATGAAAGACATTATAAATCAAGATTTGTTGTTTGTCTATTAATTATTTTGTCTATCATGTGTGATATCACATGTCAAATTTATCAACACCAAAATATCATATATTGAAAAATTTCACGCATATACATATTGTTGAACTAAAAAACAATGATAATAATAAAAAATAAAATTGATGCATCAATATTTGAACTATATCGTATTCACGACAATAAATGATTATAGTCGAAATAAAAATTGGCATTTGAAATCTTTTAAAAATTTATTGGCGAGATAAATACCACCATCAAAATTTATGGACTAAAATTATAATTGGTTTTTTTTGTTTATGTCTATTACTATTTCGAATAATGTATTTATATATATAGAGTAAACTTACCGATATGACCTTAATTGATCGGTAAATGACATTCACTTATTAAATTAAATCTCTGTACCTAATTTACTGAACTAATTAATTAAATAATTAAATATATATAATCTAGTATAATTATCATTCAAAATACAAAATACTCCTAACACTTGTTTTTACATAATTCATCATATATATTTCCTTGTCATTTTTAAACCATCCATAATGTTAATTTGTCCGATGTTTTTTAAAAAAACGTCAGGAAATTTATACTTTGTCTCGACGTTGTTTAGAAACGTCAGGAATAATGATTTAAATAAATGCCTAAAAATGATTTAATAGACAATCTCACGACAATTTTTAAAAATAGTCGAGAGAAGTCACATTCTCAAGACTGTTTTGGACAACCGTCAAGCTAAGGTAACACATCCCGACCTTTTCTAAAAATTATCGGAAGAGGTCTTATTTAAAAAAAAAAAACATTTTAAAAAATATCTATGCCGATGGTTTTTAAAAGCGGTTTGGATAAGTCCAATTCCCTTGACTCTTTTAGACAACCATCGGACTAAGGTAACCTCTCCTGATCTTTTTTAAAAAAGGCAAGGAGACATCTTATTTTAATAATATATTGTCCAATGATTTTCGAAATCCGTCGAGAATATTTCAGTTATCTCAATTTTTTATACACAACTTCAGACAAAATAAGACATCTCCTTACATTTGTAAGAAAACGTCAGGAAATATCTTATTTGTACCAACTTTCTAGAGACAAATAGTTTTAGTCGATGATTTATCACACATCAGTAAAAATATCATCAGGAAAGTCAGAAATTCTTCCACTACTATAAATAGAGGATCTCACCTCTCACGTAAGACTATATTGTTCTCTAAATATAGATCCGACGATATACTATATTGTTCTCTAAATATACTATAGTTCGTCAAAGTGTTCTATGGGTCCTTCGAACGTTAGTGTGCCGAGTCCGAAATTCACTGTCCGAGCTCGATCATAGTAATTGAAAAAGTAATTTATCCATGGTTGAAACTTGAAACGGTTTTCTCCCCCTTTTTTTTTAAGTCAAAATTGTTTTCAAAATTCACTCTCCTGGTCATGGCCTTCAAAATCGAATCCCCAAACGGGCCGTTAGCCATGAATTTTATTTATTTATTTTATTTTTATTTTACGAAACTATCCAATTAATCTATCATATATATATAATTCTCATCTAACAGACTAATACCGCGACTTTCGAGAAAAAAACTTGCATCCAGATTCAAGAATCCACCCATCGTTTCACAAAAGAAATTATTAAAAAAAAAAATCGAATGTTTATTATATCTACCGATTAACGAAGCAAAAATACTGCCAATTATTGTCGTAATGTAATTAATCTCATCTCTCACATATTTGCGATCGTATCCGTCTTCTCTTCTATGTGCACGAAGTTTCTGCAATGGTTTCGAGCGCCGGCTTCCACGATCTCTGCTTCGACATCAATCTCTGCACCGGCTTCTTCGTCGAATTTTCGGTCTCTCGATCGCTGTGCTCCGATTTCAACCGATTCACTTCCGACGGAAGAATGCACAATTCGCTGATCAAAACAGGGAAGATCCTCCCAAATCCACTCGAATTCCCCTGTTTTAGGGCTTTTGTGGCGATGTAAGTGAGAGAACTCATTTCCTCGAGCGTTAGCACGGAGTAGAGCAGATCCATCGGGAGGAGAAAGTACAATCGGCGGCACTCGAGATCTTCGTCAGGCAGAAGGCCTTGAATCCGGTGGCCGACTTTGAGATCGCCGGAATCGCAGAGGAATTTGCCGGAATTCTCTATCATTAATTCCGCAGCTTTCACTGGCTTCGTGTAGCTCTCCAATTTTCCGTCCAAGGATAAGACCTTGGCGGCGCCATTGGAGACCATGGAAGGAGCACAAGACGCTGAGTTCCCCATGGAGAACGAGATTTTTGCGAAGAGTGGAAAAAGGCGGAGTGGTGCCGATGGAATCTCTGGCCAGTGCATGAATATTTATGCATGAATACGACACGGGAAAAAAGTGTGAGTTTTATTTTGTTAAATTATAAATTAATTGCATATTTTTTTATATAATTATAATTGTAATTTGTCTTTACTCTCGGCAAGTAACATCTAGACAGAAATAATGCTGACTTTAACGGTTTACATTTTTATAAGATAAAGTTTGGATGAATTATCGTGATTACAATTAGGATTGAATTGTGTTGATATTGGCACTAACTTAAAGTGAGAATGGAAGATGATGTATCATGATCTGTATTCTTCGTCGTCCATAGAATGCTACATTATGGAGTTCTGCTAGTAAAAAGAAAATCATGTACACCTGGTTTAAAAAAATATATAGTTATTTGAATAAATATAATATTGGCCTATACTATTTCTATTTTGGCCATGTAGGTATTCGTATTTTCGACTTTTACTCATTTTAGCTACTATATTTTCGCAACTAAAAATTATCATTTTAGTCATGTAATTTTCATTTTCATTTCACATTTATTCAAATCATAATTTTAGCACGACTCCCTTATTCACAAATTTGTTTTAAGCTAACATTATGTAATAGGAATCAAAATAGTCATTTAGAGGGATCAACATAGCATAGATACTAAAATAAAAAAGAGTGCCAATAACATATTTTGAAAGTATGGTATTCTACCTACAATATTTTTAAACAACTATAAAATTTGTTGATTTTAGATATATTTCCATTGATATAAGTTAAGTGCTCAGTAGATAATGAAATGGAGTGAACATAAAATAAAAATAATTGAACATAATTTATTGATTGGAAGGATAGAGTTGACTAGATAAGCTAATATTTAGCAAAAATAACCCTAAAACTCCCGTGAGATAAGATAATTATATTGTTTCACTGAGTTTTTTTCCTTCTTATTTATTTATTTAAAGCAATGGGGTTTTGGTGTGTGGTTGAAAATATATTGAAGAAGATTCGGGTGCACCTAATTTGGCAGAAGAAAGCGAAAAACTTGGTGCGGCGGAGGGGAGAAGTGTCGGGAGGAGGAGGAGAAAGGACACAAATTTATTTGTGTTCAATAAGAAAGGCACATGGCCGAGGATGGTGCGGGCCGTTAGGGAAAAAATACAAATAAAATATAAATACTATATTTTCCTTTGTCTAGTTTCTATTTGACCCATATATTTAAAAATATATTTTCGTGAGTATCTTAGCCCACGGAACCACCACTTGAACCTATCACTGGTGTCGATAAACACATAGGAATTACTAATTCCTAAGCTATAAGGTCATTATGTTGTTTGATCTCATTCCCTTTTAATTAACCATAATCCTTTTGGATCAATAAACCACTCATGATGATTTTTAAAATATATATTTTGATATCTTTACTCCCAATTTTTATTCATTTTAACATAGTTCAACGGGTCAAGGTATCTATCTCTCACAAAAGATCGTGCTAGTTTATATATTTTGAAAACGTCTATTTTTATCAATTTACTTTTGAAAAGTGACACTTTTGAGTTTTGATCCATTTTTTTCCTCATTCTTAAAATGTAACCATAAATTTGTACTAAATTAATGACTTTCACGGTATGTAAAATTTATGTTAAAGTTTTGCAAATACACGATCGCGATGGACATTTTTAAAAAATATAGAAAACAAAACATCTATTTTGAACGTATGAATACTAAAATGAACACAAAATCAAAAGCATAAAAACTAAAACAATATACAGAGAGAAAAAAGGATATGGATGTGTGAATCTACCATCTTAATAAGAGTAGATGCTGATTTCGCATGACTAAATCTTACAAAGGAGTGGGAAAGAAGAAAATAGCGAGTATTGATAATAAGACACCCCACCCAACTAATGATTGGGATTGGGAATAGCAAAATTTGATTCGATTTGGTTTCTATTCACAATAATCACCTAACTCTCCATCCCCCAATCTTTTATATTTAATATTTTATGGGCACTCTCCACTCACACAGCTGCCGCTGAAGAAAAAGTTCTTTCCAGCCTACTATGCCTTTTCACAGCTCCTTTGGCTCTATCACAAATCACACCCAATTTGTTTTTCTTATTTGTTGTCTTCTTCACTTTTTAACAGAAATCACAGCCAATATTTATGTATTTTTTTAGTCATTCAATATTTTCCAGAATTTAGAAATTTGAATACATTGAATGAAATCGACCAAACTGATGAATTGGGTCTGGCCCACCTTATTAAATTTGTCGTAAATCCACATAAAATATTTGAGATTCCATATTTTTCCCCCTAATTTCTCCATTTTGCCATTTCAAAACTAAAAGTTATAGTTTTGCATTTTGGTGGGCAAACACAAAATGATGTTAGCTTTTTTTTTTTTTTATAATTTAATATGTGGAGAATTTACACTTTAGATATTTTGATAGATGATATATATTTTAACCAGTTAACGTAAGTTTATATTTTCGTCAGTTGAATTGCATACAAAAACTCAATTTTGGTTAAAACTAAACCAGTTAAACAATCCAATAACCAAACAAATCTGATGAGACAACAAAAATTATCGGACAACTAATTAAGGTAGTTTGGTTGAATATTATATGTGTATTATTATATGTAGATATAATTATTATTAAAAAAATTTGCGAACCACCAAAATTATTGGACTCCACTAGCGGACAATTTGTTGTTAGGAAAAATAATAATGAAGCCAACTCTAACTAAAATAGTTGCGGATTTTGCAAGATACCGGAGAATGGTCAGCCGGTTTTAAAATAATTTAATTATTAATTATAATTAGGCATAGCAATGCACGAAATAATACTCTTGCCAAAAAAAAATAATAAATAAATGCAATAAATAATACTTTTTTTCCTTTTTATTATTATTATTTTTTTCTGAAACTACACGAAATAATACTTAAAACCGAAGAATTTGAAGGAAAAAACGGCGTTTTCTTTTTGTACCCGGTGGGTGTAACAGACTTTCAAGTCTGCCAAAGTCTCCGTTGTCCTTTCTTGCGCGGACATAATTAGAAACTAGTTGTAATCTTTAATAGTCTCTATATTTTTATTTCATTGCAGTCACTTATCCGTATTTTAATCAAAGCTAAATATATATATTTGATTCACCGTACCAAAGTTAAAAGAGACATTGAGGTTACCCATTAACATAATTAATTTATTATTTTATAATTGAGTTAGAACTTTGCTTCACCGTATCAAAGGACATCTATGTCCACTTGTTCGAATTCAGGAGACATCAATTATTTTTTGTATTAAGTTCATCAAAAGGTTCGAACTTGAGATCTCTATATTAATATGACCAAGAGACTTCAAATCCTTGTCAACTGGATTGTCCCTTACGGACACAATAGTACCATAATTACAACGTTTTAGGTTATTCGAATGGTGCAAATATATGAACTTGTATAATGTAGAGGTCCAATTAATTATATTAGTTGAAAATAGTAAATTAGATTAGGTTTTTTATATTACATAGAATGGTCGAGTGGAAATTAGCCTTTCTCTTTTAGTATATCCAACCATGTTTGTTGTAGATTTGACTTTTATTATAGTGTAACCACAAATAACAGTCATTTGAATTTATGGTTGTTCTCACCGACCATAGTGATGTCATGGTAGACTTAGTGGATTAAGTATAAAATTGATATTTTTAAATGTATAGATACTAAATTTGAATTATCATATGCAATACATTAATATGAAATTTAATATATATATATATATATATATATATATATAATGAGATAAATTATAGTATTAATTTGAACATAATTCAACTGGTTAAGATATTTATTTTCGCTAAAAAATTGTGAGTTTGAATCTCTGCCTCATATGTGATATTAAATATGTGTGTGTTATTTTTTTCGATGATAATAAAAATATAAACGAGTAACACCAAATGCGATTATGTTTTTATAATTTATTGATTGAAAATAAAATGGAAACATGATAAACAATAAATAAAAACCATTAGATGAGCCATAGATGATAGAACATAGTTGTGTGTGCGATGAGGGTACTAAAGAGGGAAAAGTTTATGTTGAATGAAATTTGTTATTATTAAATACAATAAACGAATATGAATATTCAAACTTATAATTTTTAACGGACGGTAAAAACCTTCGTCAAATTATGTCTAATAGGGGTAACCAAAGAATGTAATATATGTAATATATATAATATATAGTGTATTTTTGTACAAGGGGTGGGGTTAATTTTTAGACCATTTGTATGGCGGGACCCAAATTAATCAGATTTTTTCAAACGATACATGAATTAGAACTACTAGAAGCTCGTTTTTGATTTCTTGAAAAACAAAAAGAATAGAAAAGAAAGACTCGATTTAGATTTTATACTCCTGCGGGTAAGGTGAGCTATGAACCAGTCATCCGCTGCATCCTCTTAACTGATTTCAGCAATCGCAGCTTCGAAGGTTCATCTGCAATTGGTTTCGTTTCTACTGTTAATCTCTGTAATCCCAAGAGCTTTGAACTGTAATTACTCGTCTATTGGTACGCGACAAGAAGTTTCAGTTCGTGACTCATAAAACAGCCATTTTCCGCGGGTATGTTGCTGCTTCATTTCATCCATGTCTCTGATTTTCACCCTCCATTACATTACACTTGGAATTTTGATGCTCGGGACTGTTATGTTTTGGTTATTACCTGATTTCTGGAAGGTGCAGGGATGGCGATTTTGACACATGGAAGTCCGAATTTCAGAATTTTCTGTGAAAGGGAGGGGAGCTTGTTTTTAGGTATTTCTGCTGCTCCAGTTTTGCCTCAGAGGGTGGGAGTTTACGGGCATTTTGTGAAAGGTTAGTCAATTTTACCTGTCTTTTTTTAAGTTCTTGGACTTTTCTTTGCGTGGTTGTTGATTGGAAATTCTGAACTAAGTTGAATGTGTTATGCATGATTTGCTAATTGTTCTAGAGAAAGTAAGAGTTCCAATCTCTCTACTATTTATTTTATTCACCGATATTGTTGTCTTCGTTTGGCAATTTAAAGAGAGAGTATAAAAAATTATGGTATGACTTTAAACATTAAATAATGGAACACAAGTTGGTGGAATAATAATAGTGAAGAATATAGATTGCCTGTCAATCTCTTCACATTGACAACTCCCAATAGACTTTGTTAAAAAATCCGATTTGTTCGATGGCCTTTCGACATGTATGCTCAACATAGTCTCGTCCCCGTATAGAAGTGCCATATTTTCGTTGACATGATTTTTATGTCTATGTTCCCTTGGTATTGACCACCCTGTAAAGTTGATTTATGCAGTTTGAAGACTGATGGTACACACCGTCAGGATTTTAAGATGGAATAAAAGGGATTTGACATAAATTACGAGCTAGAGAACATGTGCAGGAACAAAGATGGTCTTTCGTTTTTTATCTCTCTCTTTTAATTGGTGAAATAATCACGTTTAAGAAATGATTTACATCATCCTGTTATTTATATTGTTTAAAGTTCAAGCAGATTAGTCATAAATTCTTATGATTTGTTATGGAATCATGATCGATACTTTTATGTTTGAATGAAAACACCAAACATTTTCATTAAGGGAATGAAAAGATAGGAAATGAGGGGAGAACCATTTGTCCAAGAAATCTTATATAGAATTGCTCCAATTGGCTTACATCAAAAAAGAAGAATAATTACAAAAAAGTTTTGAGAGACTTCTCCAATTGGAAGCTACATAAGTAACTATGTTTAGAAATGCTTCAAAACCTCATCTGTAATCATTGAAAGTCCTTCTATTCCAATTTTTTTTTTCTCTGTTCAGGGGACAAGTGGATAAAGGTGAATAAAGGGTAAATTTTTGCACATTGTCCATTGTGTTCACCTTTTCCAGCAATGGAGTTCAAATGTAGAATTTGGTTTCCTTGGAATTTTTCTCTTCCAAATATAGCTTGTTAGAAATGTGTTAGGTTTTGGACGAGGGGCTGAAAGGTGTTGGGATTAGGATTTGCAAGATAAATCCTGTGTTTTCGTGTAGTCACACTCTTTCATTCTTCAACCGAGGAGAGTTTAAAAGCAGCAGTCTTTCCCAGAAAGTTTGTTAAAGCCCATATCTCCTCTTCATTTAGAGTTTTTTGGAAGGCTTAATCCCATAACTCTCTTTGTCCCAACAATCGACACTTGTACAGTTCCTTGGCCGTGTAGAGCTTAGCATGTTGATTGAGGAGGAGCATCCTGACGGCTAGATACTGTATTTACTTAATTTTAATCTCTATTTTATCAGTCTATTTTTTATAGTGTTATAGATGACTGGAAACTCTCTTTCCCGCGAAAACTCTAAACGGTTGTTGCTAGTATAATTTTATTGCAGAACGAATAAAACAAGCACTTTCGCAAAGTTATATTCAAGTCAATTGTGACTAGCAATTAAGTTGATCTATCATAAGAACTCCATTCAATTACCATATGATTGCTATATCCTTTTTTCGTCAGGGAGAGGAACTAGTCGAAGGTTGTCGAAGAAGGAACTCTGTGATTTCCCTGGGAAAGGATCCTTTGCCGCAAGGAACATTGTCTTCACTGTCCCTAGGGACAGTAGCTCTTCAAACACAAGCAGCAGCAGCAGCAAGGACGATCCTTCAAATCAATCCGAGGCAAGGCAACTATCTGTTGTGATTTTTTTCTCTCTGCATCAATGGATCTTCTTTTTACGATTTCTATTGGAGCAGTTGTGCATTATATATTATCTACTTCTTGAGTATATGGTGATTGCATTTATAAAAAGCTTAGCAGAGCAGATTCCAGCTGATTCACATGACACATGCAGTTTTTTGTTCCTACAAGGACAGTGCAATAATATTCTCCCTCTTTCTTCTGGGGTGGGGAGTGAGATGCTTTAGGGGGAACTAGTGCAGACATTTCAGTTAGTATTTACTTGATTACTTGATCACACTTGCATAAATCTTGATGATAAAGGAGAGATGTCATTCGCTATGTGCATGGAAGTTAGTCGATATTTTTCTAGGGAGGACAAAATTTTACATTCTAACTTTTTTTATATTTAATTTTTCAATTCTAAAAATTATGGGAACAGAGAGGCATATTATATATTCTTTTTGTAGCCGGTGGGTGTAACAGACATTTTTTTCTGCAGCAAACACCTTTTGGTTACACGAGGAAGGATGTTTTATTCATTGGATTGGGCGTCACAATTCTTGGATTTGGGTTGAAAAGTGGATTAGAGGTACGTACTCAGATTTTTCACTTTTCCTTTTGATACTAATGCTCTGATTTATTTTGTTGTTTTTGGTCTTATATTTTAAAAAATTAAACTTATAAACATTACTACCTTTGTGTCTCATTGTTTTGTTATCTACTTTTTTTATAATATTTCCAAAAGTTAACCCAACTCTTAAAAACTAAAAAGGTAATATTAATCTTTTTTTATTATTTTATTATTTGAAAGTTGGCTCAGAATTGTATTTAAGAAAGGTGAAAAACATATTTCGAAATCGTAAGGAAGCAAGCATAATTTCTAAAAACAAAATCGTTATCAAAACGGACCTAACTCTTCCTCTCGTAAGAGATATTTGTTTATATATTTATTGATATTTGTTTATATATTTATAGAATTCCGAGGGTGAACTATCTCCCCCTCTTCTATACACTTCCATTAATTTTCTGGCTGCTCATTGGAGATAAAACTTTTCAGTTGCTCTTTTATTGTTCTATTCCAACGTTATTACTCCAAAGAACAAATCATATACCAGTACATTGTGCTTTTGCCTTTTAGTTCTGTGAAATTCATGCTGTTCACTTCTATTCACCAAATGTGTAATTTTTTTGTCTTGATATCTTGTGCAGTTTGCTGGGTATGATCCCATGCAAGCAGGCAACGTGGTCCAGCTTGTACTGGTTTTGGGCTTAACGCTTGGATGGGTTTCCACGTACATGTTCAGAGTTTCAAACAAGGATATGACATATGCTCAACAACTACGTGATTACGAGGACAAAGTCATGCAGGTGTGATATGTGAATCACTTTTAAGAACGTAGAACCAAACATCAAGCTGATTTTACTAAAATCACTTATTTTGAATGCACCCTGAAACGCATCTATAAAGTTCTTGACATTTCTGTTTTAGTTTTTCAATTACTTTCTCACCAACCTCAATTAATTTGTGTCTGTAGAAACGTCTGGAGAGCCTTACAGAAGCCGAGCTAGTAGCGTTGCTCGAACAAGTCGAGGAAGAGAAGAGCCAGTCAGCTAGTGGTGAGCAGGTCAATTGAAGTCATTTTAATCCTTATTTGTTAGAAGTTCTCCGACTAGAATTGTGCATATGATCTTCTATATGGGCAGTGTATAATAAGTTTCTGATGCTTAGATAATGCATTTTAGATAGCTGTAAAAACCATTAATACATAATTTGCGCTGCACTAAACTACCTGGCGATGATTCTTATCTTTTAAATAATAATAGGAAACTGAAATTAAATTGCAGAGATGCAAAGGGTTGAGTAATAAGATAAAATTACTCTCGACACTCGAATATTTCAAAGCTGTACAAAATCTTAGGAGCTACAGTGTTCAGTTACTCTTACTTTGAGGATTCTGTTGTTTTTGAAGTTTACTATGAATTATGTTAATCATTAGTTTTTGTTGTTAATCAATTGATTAACAAAATATTGACAGGACACTTCAGTATATAAATTTTGATAATCCTGGTAGTGAGGATCTAGCATGATATATGTATGCTCTTGGCAATAATTAGTCCAAATTATAGATCATACTATCTTATCCAAAAATTACCTAGCGATAAAAGTCAACATTTTATCAAGTGACGTTAATAATAAAGATGGAAAATAAACATAATTCAAAATCTAGATATGAATTGGAAAAATAGTTGGGAAAAAAATCATTTTGAAAGTTCTTTGCTATTAATTGAAGTAATACTTACAATATTTGAGTCCCATTGTTATTAAATCATTGAAGAGCTTCAAACATTTTAAGGGCATGTTTGGAGCTATGTTAAAAGTTGATTTTCTAAATTCATATTAGATAGATCAAGTCTGATGCATGATCATATCTAACATGTTCTCGACATTTTACGTGTTGATAAAATTTGTTGATTTTAATATATTTTATTAGTTGTTCTAAGTTTAATTGAAGTAGTCAAATATTAGCACCTGTTTTGTTAATGATAAATTCGAATTGTTCACTTTATTTGTAATATAATATTTAAAATATTATTTTCAAAGCTCATGGTTGAAAATAATAATTTAAGATAAGTTTGCTAATATTGCCCCAACCTCCATCGGTGTAAATATATTAATTAAACGTATTGAATAAATATCTAAAAGAAAATGTAAGCATTATTAACCAATGACCAAATGCTATCACATCAGGTTTCGTCTTATAATAAACCTCAATTATTATTATTATTATTACTATTTAAAAGTAGACTTATAAAAAAATTAAAGAAAAAAAAAACCTCAATTATTATTATTATTATTATTTTCTAGTATAATGACAAAAAAGCAAAAAAGTCTCTCCCGCCTCACGACTCGGTGCCGGATCATTATTCTCACCTAAACCGCCCGTCACTTTACCGGTCTGACTGAACCGGAAATGGTCATATCCATACTTCGCGCCAGATGTCCAATGTCTGCCACGTCATGCTTTCCGGCTTACTGTTTTTTTTTGTTTTTTTTTTCAAATTATATCCAGACATTCTTTTATTGTTCAAAATTTATTGTTTGAATAAGATAAAAAATGCAACGAAAAAAAAAAAAAGAAATTACCGATCTGATGCTCACACCTGTCGTCTTCTCCCGAAAATAGAATTTATAACTTTTTTTTTTTCTCGACTCAATTTCTCTCCGTGGAGAAGCCATGGCCGTTTCACTGTGTAACATTTTCTCTCTGGGAAATTTACTCGGATGAATCTCTCTCTCTTTCCTCCATGTTTTTGTCTTCAGTAATTTCCCTCTCTATATTGTTTTTCTTTTCCTTTTTCTTTCAGGACCGAATTTCTTAGTTTTCAATTCGTTCCCTTCTTTTCGGAATACGATCGTCGTCTATGGTTGTTTCACGGAATATAGTTCGTATTGATTATGATAGACGAACCCTAATTCGGCCATTGAGATGGCAATTGTGACCGGGGATCGGTATTTAGAGAAGCTAGTGAAGTTTGTGGAGGAACAGGGCGGTCCTCTGATCGACGGGACTTTGGTGTTGAAGCTGAATCCAGCGGGGTTGCACTACGTGCAGTCGAGGTTGGAGGCCTTACATGAGCTCGAAAGTCTTTTAACCGGAGCTCCAGTTGACTACCTTCGGGCATACGTATCCGACCTCGGCGACCACCGCGCGCTTGAGCAGCTCCGACGAATTCTGAGGCTGCTTACATCTCTAAAGGTCGTTTCGGTGCTTCCGCAGCCGTTACGGGACCCGACACCGCTGTCCGTGTTGCCGTTTGGAAGCCTGAGGATTTTGGAGCTCAGAGGGTGCGATTTGTCGACCTCGGCGGCAAGAGGATTGCTGGAATTAAGGCATACCTTGGAGAAGATCATTTGTCACAATTCTACCGTACGTGTTGAACTAATTGTTGCCTAAAAGATTGAGGATATGCATTTTTTAGTACTTTTAAACTCCTTCGTAGCTGTTTAGGATTTTTAATACATATGTTTTCCTTAAATGATTTAGGATGCTCTGCGGCATGTGTTTGCAAGTAGGATTGTCGAGGTTAAGGACTCTCCGCAATGGAATCGATTGTCATTTGTTTCGTGCGCGTGCAATGGCTTAGTTCGCATGGACGAGTCTTTGCAACTTCTACCTGCTGTTGAAACCCTTGATCTGAGCCGAAACAAGTTTTCAAAAGTGGACAATCTTCGCAAGTGTGTGAAACTGAAACATCTGGATCTTGGTTTTAATCATTTAAGGACAGTTGCCTCTTTCGCTGAGGTATGTACTTCAAATAGTCCCGTCACCGTTTTTCTCTAGGTCACTTTGCATATTCATTAATATTGTTTTGATAAATAAGTATGCAGATTTTTGGGAAAAAAAAAAATAGTAAGGTGCATGTTAGTTCTTTATTGCCCTATGTAGCCAAGGGCAGACCTAGAAATTTCCACAGGGAGGGGTAAAATTTTATATTAAATTTAGGTGGGGCAAAATAGAGTGAAAAGTTTAAAATCTTAAATTTCATATGTAATATTTCAATCTAAGATTATAAGTAAGAAATGTCTCCATGAAAAATAAAAGAATTTTGTCTATGTTCCTTGCTGCTGAGCGTATGCTTTTCTTTTATATAATGACAACATGTTTTTCTCTACAAGATATTCAACAGCATACAATGAATTATATAATGTAAGTATAAGAATATTGAGAATGAAGCTTTTTTTTTTAAATTTATTATTATCATTTTTTTAATGGTTTCTATGCAATATTGTCTCTAAATTCTACATAATCAAATTTATGAAATAACTACAGAACCTTTTATAAAATCGAATAATCTTGCCTGATTTAACAACTGTAGTAACTGAACTTTCCACTTTACTGTAATCAATCACCGGTAATAATTTCATGAGAAGAGCAGGTTTTTTCCTTCCTAGAACTAAACTACCTTGCTGATGTTGTTTGTTAAAATTCCCCACACATTGTGAAGATAGAGGAGAGCTGTTTTCACTTAATTATTTTTGAGTGCTAGCAGTGTCTAACTTTACAGTTCAGAGACTTGAACCCAATGTTTAAATTTCATGAATCATGTTGTGGTTGGCTTGAATAACTGAATCTATTGTTTTCATGGTAACAAGATGACACAAAAATTCCATGTTTGGATGTGTTGAGAGTTTTTTTCTGTATACTTGTCTTTGAATTATCTGTTAATGGCATTCGTTGAGTTTTTGTGGCTTTTATTCTTTATATTATGGTCTTGCATTGAATGTATTAGCTTGTAATAATTTTTAATGACTTCTTACCCCCAAAGTGTAGTATTGATTAACTTGTTTATTTATCGGGATCTTGATTTGCTTTTGCCCAAATGTAAAATGTTATCACTATTTTTAATCTGAACCGATGTGAAGCTCTACTCTGAAGCTGTTGAGCTTGAAACATATCTTTTCTGCTTCAAGTTGTTGTTTTAGGTGTAGTTTCGGACCCATACACAAATATTGTTGGAAAATGCAGGTCCCGTCGCGTATAATTAAACTTGTTTTGAGGAACAATGCTCTAACTACATTGCGTGGGATTGAGAATTTGAAGTCACTTGAAGGACTTGATGTGTCCTACAATATAATTTCCAATTTTTCAGAGCTGGAGTTCCTTGTGGATATTACATCTTTACAGAATTTATGGCTAGAGGGAAATCCCTTATGTTGTGCACGGTGGTATAGGGCACATGTGTTCAGCCTTTTCTCTCATCCAGATAATGTTCGTTTTTTTCCTTTGTCAATTTTTATTATCATTTTAACTCATCTTTAAATGTTATTATCCAAAAAAAATGTTGTTATCATTAATTTTTAAGATTTTGATTTAGAATGAGTATGAGAAAAGTGCATTGCATGCAACTAAATACTGTTAGTAATTTAGCCATCTTAGTATGATCTTGGTTTTTTGTTTTGTTTTATCGTTTACTAGTTGAAGTTAGATGACAAGGGAATCTGCAAAAGAGAATTTTGGAAGAGGAAAATTATAATTGCTAGCAGGCAAAAGCGACCTGCCAGTTTTGGATTTTATTCCCCTGCAAAATATGGTGCTCAAGGAGAGGGGAGTACAAACAGGAAAAAGGTAGGTGGTTACTGTTATTGAAAGATAGACCATTGCATAATTCTTTTCAATCAGAAAGTGTTATATTAGTGTTAAATTCAGTATGTCGAGAATAATACTCTAAGCATAAATTGTATTAGAACTTTTTTAATTAAATTGGTTAGTTTTTTATAATGCTCGGATACAAAGTTTTTGAAAAATATTAGTGATGTCACTTTTTAGTTGCCGTTGGTTGTGTAAGAACTATAGATATTGTTTTTTGAGCGGTTTAGTGGATTATATAACGCAAACAAGCATCTTCTAATGTTTTGGTACTTTAGACAAATAGAGTAAACAAAAATCATTGTGTTTGCCCCTAATGGTAAAGTTGAGATGGAAAGTTACTTTTTCTCAACAAATCATAAGAATTTATAATTCACCAGTTTATAATTGAATTTAATAAATTCCCAGTATAACTTGAATGGTAAAATAATAACTTGAATGGTAAAATCAGGGATAGGAATGTCTTCGTGCATTATTCTGTCACTTCACCATAGCATGGAGATAGCATACTAATGAAATGTCCATTTTATAATTGAGGGAATAAATTGTTTAAAGAGAGAAACCTTATTTATAATTCACCAGTATATGTAATGGTATTTTGGAAAGTGATGATTAATTATATTCATATTTGAACGTTCATTTTCTTCCATATTTCAATGCTTCTTCGGATTTAAACTTGAATTACCAATTTTTCAATATTCATTCTAATCTTTGAACTTTAGTAATATCATGTTATCATTCTTAAATAAATTATTTATGTTCTGAGGGATACATTATCTAAGTAATCATATAAGTTTTGTCGTTATTTTTGCAGAGAACAATTTCTCGAATTGCTTCTATTCATAGTGAAGAAGAGAGTACTTATTTCTGTTCTGATCAGGAGTCTGTATCCTGTGATAATGAGACTCGAAGCAGAGAGGAAGCAACATTATCTGATAATGAAGTTGAAGTAGTTGATTTGATGAAGAAAATTGAATTTATGAAGAAAGAGCGTTCTGCACTTTGGCTGAGAGAGTTTGAGGACTGGATGGATCATGCTCCTCCAAATACTGTTAATGGCAATCTCAACAGGGCTATTTTGCACCCTTGGAAAGAAAATTTTATGAAAAGTAGGAAAACTCCACAGCATATTGGTGAGAGCTCTAGATATAAATCTGACTCTATACAGGCATCGGGAGATGAAAGTATTACAAATTTTGTGGAGTCAGATAATTTCTTTGTAAACATGCCTAGAGGTTTGACGAAATCCCATTACTTTGGCCTGAATGGTTCACTGGGGAATGATGTTGAGGTGCCCCTATCTAGAACACAGAGACTGAATCTTAATAACGGCCACCTTAGTTCTTCATTTGAAGGAATCGGTAGTCCATTCAGTCAAATGAAAAGCTTTTATCCTCTGTATAATAGGTCCCTGGGTGATCAAACAAAGGTTGAAGACGTTTGTATGTCACCACTGAGTGCCATTGACAGTATATCTGAGTCTCATTCATTCTCAGCATTCCCTGGATCACCACCCCATTACCAAGAGGACATTCTTCACCGTCGACATAACTTAATGGAAGAGATTTTGCAATTATCTGCAGAGTCATATTCAGTTCCTTCCTCTGATAGCTATTCCAGCAACAGCGAGGATGACATCTTTCCATTTGAACCATTGATGCCAGAAATTATTCAACCTCCAGATGTTAAGTCGCTGCATGGAAGTGCTGAAGGTCAGTTGTCATTAGATCATGGTGAAGATAGTACTTCTAAACAATGCCGTGAACCTCCGCTAGTAGGAGAAAATGGCCTGTGCCTTTTTGATTCATCTGTTGATAAAATATCTAGCATGCAGAAGTCTGTTTGTCTAGGCTATAGTGTGCCGTTGGCAAGAAATGTTGTTCCTGATGACGCCCATGCGTATGGAACTGATCATTCTGTCAAATATGATTACAGTAATCAGAGGAAGAGAGAAGGCAAGAAGAAAGTGAAAAAAAGAGTTATTTCATTGTTGGGGAATTCCGTAGTTGGAACAACCAGCAGGGGAAAAAGGACAAGTTGTGATCCGAGTGTTTTTGGAGTTGATATGGAAATTGAACAAGAAAGTGAAAATTTTATTGAAAACTATTTCAATCTAAATATTGCGGATTCTGGAGTTCATGAAACTTGTCGGCAGTATCTCAATTGCATTTGTATACTTGATTCTGAGGTAGTGTACAGGTAGGTTACTTTGTAATTCATGTGGAAAATATTTTTTATGATCCCATGTTTCTTATTCATCAAAGAAATAAAAAGAAAGAATGTAGACACAAGTGCTTACTTGCTTGGCCTCTCAGCACCTTCTGATGAGTTTTTCATTGGCTTTTCCCCCTTCTTGAGAAATCTACCCCATTCGTAGTATCAGGACCGTTCCTCATCCTCCTCCCCAATTCATCGACTTGATTTAAATAGAAGTTTAGATCGTGAGCCATCTCTTGTATAGTGGTGGGATTATCTTGAATTTAGCACCACCCATTCAGGAAGAGTGGAAGAGAGTAGGCGTGGGAACAATGTGTGGCATGATTTTTCATTCGATGGTTAAATCATCGCCATTGGGGGTCTAATTTCTCTGCAAATGGTTTCAATTTCCATTTTCTTTGGGTTATATTCAATGCTAGTGAAGGGAATTGAACATATTGATTGTATTAAATGATGAGTTTTCCCAAAAGTTTTAGCGATTGGTCAGTGACTAATTTAAGTTGTATTATTTTTTCTAAAACATTCTCCCCTCTGTATAATTCTTGCTCTTCATTTTAATGAGGTTCAACATGGGTGCAGAATTTTGGGAATATCAGGGAAATAATGATAAAGATAGTTAAACTGACGAGTCTTGTGTAATATGATGTTAAACTGATACTAATTCTATGATAATTTAGCCATTTACATTAGCTTCTATGTAAACCGTAGCCATCTGTGGTAATAAATAATTATTTGTTTGAATTGTATTTATTTATGCCGAGTATCATTTGCTTGACATCATTTGCATACCAAATTGCAGAAAAGTGGTTCTTTTACTGAGTAGTAGAAACAAGTTGTATGTACTTAGTGTCCGAGCTGCTGGAGATGGTTCAGGTTGGCTTTTAATTCATTGCAGTTAACATATTTCAAAAAATAGGTTTTTCTGCGTATTGGTTTCTCAGGGAACCACTTGTGTTTCTTATTTGTTTATTTATTATTGTAGCTGATTGCTAACTAGAGTTTATCTGCCTCATAGGAACCATGCTTGTCTTATCAGATTGTCACAGCGTTGAAGATATTAGAGAGGTCTTTGTTGGCCTAGGACTTCAGGTTGTGAGGTTAGTGATTATTTTTGATAAATTCAGCGATTTTTGGATAGCTCACATAAGTTGAAACATTCTTCTTCTTTTCAATTGATATAGGGTTTGCATGGAGAGAGGCATAAAGTATGTGTTTGTAACTAGAAGCATTGAGAAATCAAGACAATTACTTCGTATGTTGCAAGTCTCTGGCATTGATACACCTAGTGACAAGAGCTCCCTAAGAAGGTAATCTTGCCATACCTTGTAATGTTAGTTTATTGTGGCTCTGTATGGACATGCATTAGTATATCTTACATGCATGAACATGGTGTGAGGTCCGTCCCCAATAGTAAATACCTTTGTTTGGAAGGGTAAAGTAGGGAATTCACCTGAAAGTTAGATAGAGCCCTTTATATCTTTTGTGATTCTGTTGTTGGGGGCATGATTGATTTATTTTGGAAGGGTTTGGGGTAGGAAGAGGTCCAGAACTCTCTAAAAGGTTGGAGGGACATTTTTGCTTTTACTTGTTCTTGCTTGTTTTTGTGGTTGGAATATCGATACATTGTAAGTGATACCTTACAACCTTGTAACAAGTTTATTGTGGCTCTGGCTCTGTTTGGACATGCATTAGTGTATCTTATATGCATGAACGTGGTGTGCATATTGGTGTTTGGATGTCTGAAGGCACAGTGAATATCCATCTTACATGGATTTGAGTTATTTATTCACAACCCCACATGTGCGCTTAGTCACACTAGCACTTTTGGATCTGTACTTTCCATCTCTATTGTGGTAGACTCAGGTTTTGGATATTTATCTGGCAGTTTGGAGCAGGTTCAGGTTGTATTGTTTGAAAAACAAATATGTGGAGGTGCAAAAGCTAACTTACTTCAATATTCTATGGTGCTTTTTCGTTGCAGTGAGATTCATGGTAAGCTCAACCCACCTCACTCACTCTTTCTTTTTTCTTTTTCTTTTTGAATGGGTCTTTGTTCATTTTGGAAGTATATTTTTGATGCAGTGTATAGTGAATCAGGCTATTTATTTTTTCGAAACAAAAGAGTTGTTGCTCCAGTGAAGCAACGAGCACTTAAAAATATATAATATAAGCTATAATTCGTTACTACAATGAAGTAGACAATATGTCAAACGTAGGATATGTATTAGAAATAAATATATATGAATATCACCCTCCATGGAGAACTTGGGTGGATCGATGGGTTTTTCATTTTGTATGTCTAGTTCCTTGTTTGTGATTACATATAAATATAATTTCCTTTCATGTTTTGACAAAAGTAAGTTTTCCTTTGGAAATGCAGGAGAATTGTGGCATCCTAGATCATTATTTATTTTTGGAAGGCATTTACTTGTGTGCATCGAGGATTTAATGCAATTCGGTTCTTTCTCAATTGAAGGATTGTTGCCTCCATACTTTGCACTCGATTCATGTTGTTTGATTGCCGACATACATGAGATGGTAACTTTCTGTAATTTACTGATTACGCATGTTTTATGTTGAAAGTATATCATCCTTCCTTTTGCTGCTAAGGGGTAGTCCAGTTGGCAAGAGCTTGAGATCTCTTGGTCATACTGGTTTAGAGGCCTCAAGTTCGAACCAGAGCTTAATATCAAAAACCCTTAATGTCTCTCGAGTCCGGGCTTTGGGACAGGCGCGGGTGCCCCTGAGTATAGGGGAGCAAAAGCTCCGACACCTAGTTATAAAAAAAAATGCATATCATCCTTAGTTGATTAGACATGCTTTCTGATACTTGACTCAACTCTTTAGCAGTTGAATCTTTTCTTTTCTCAGCTATTAGTAACGTTGATCTGTTTTATTTAGTATAACATTTTAGGCAAATTGTATTTGGGGTTCCTTCCCTCCAACTTTTGTCTCCGAACTTATTTTGTACTTTCTTGATCCTTAACTATGACCGTGACATATGTTGTTTAATTTGTGATATAAAGACTATTGAAAGAAAGAAGTTGAAAATATTAGTGCCGACTACCAAGGAGGATTTAATCTATAATGGCATGTAGTGACTTGAGTTGTAGGATGCACAAATTTGGGGGAAAGACAGAGAGTTGTTGATCATGGCTGGAATGTGATTAAAATTGAAATTGAAGATCAGGAATCTACTTGGTATTTAGAATCTAGCCGTCGATTGAAGTCGCACTCCGTATGGAATTAGGCTATCAACCTGTGCTTTTTATGTCCAATCTGATGTCGATGTTGATTTTAGCCATAAAGGTTTAAGTTTGAGATAGTTGTTGTCAAACAATCTTTTTTCTGAGATAGTCCAGTTTTACGAAATTTTAGGAAATGCAATTTTGATAAGACTTAGGCAGAAGCCCGCCCCTTATTTTTTATCCTACCACGTCCAAACTGGACTCCCATCACTTAGGCATGGGACAACAGGGATGAAACTGCTGTTGGGTGGTTAGGACACCCTAGTTTTAGAGATAAAAGAAGGGCGCGAACTTTTTGTACGCCGTATGCCAAATTTTTTAGAAAAAATTTCCGGTTGTTTTGGTAGACGGGGATGAAATTGTTAGAGTAGATGTTCCTTTTCGAAGAGAAGAATTGAAGTATAGTATTGAACAGGTCGGTGTAATTATTAAGTTCTATGGCGATGAATTCAATGTAGTCAGTGATCCTGGTATTGTGGAAAAATATGCAAGACGTACTCAATTAAGTGTTTATTTTGCTCATCCATAAAGAAGTAAAGAAGAAATCTAAAATTTAGCTTGATATTTTCCTCTCGTCTATTCTTTACCTTGTTTTTTCAGAAATGTTTTCATCATCCTTCTTTCTTAATGCTGTTGTAAGAGGTTATTAATCATGGACCATGTTACCAGGTCGTTGAACTGGAGGGGGCTCTATGTGTAACTTTATTTTTAGAATTTGCAACATCAGAGTTCTCCTTAATCCCCATTGAGGAGGTCGCCACCGTGAAGAAGAAGGATAAGTCATCGTCACGTCATATAAAATGGAAATTAAAGTGGTTATGTGAAAAGAGTCTACTGAATTTCATTGCACTGGCGAAGGCAATCCACCTGGGAAGTAAGGAGTCCCCCTTGCCTGTAAGATATGTATCATGATTGGGGAGGCTGGAGAAAAAGGTACATAGGCAATGGTTGTTCTTATGTGTTTTTTTGGTTTTGATTCAATTCATTCTTTTATTGGCTTTAGTGTGTTGTGAGTCTATTCTTTTTAGTGTGTGATCTTTGGATTACTACATATTCTACCATGTATATATTCTGTACAGTGTATTATAATAACACCATAGGAAGTCAAAATTCTTTATTTCCTTCTGGTTCAGTGTGTCCTTTTCAGGTTATGGAATTGCGTGTTTGCCTATTGATGAGACTTTTGAATTAAACGCCATCATAAAATTTCAGAAGTTCATACTATTTTTCTTGTTATGATTATGATGGGTCAAACCTTCACCTTCTAATCGGTGTTTTATTCACTGTGCTATGTGCTATGTTTAAATTGACGAAAATTAGCAATCAGGCTAAAAGATAGCATGCTTGTTTACAATAATTTCTTAAACGTTCTCTAGATAGTAAATATGTTAATAAATAACAAAGAAAATTCCAGGTATGTGGATTGAATTTGCAGGGGTTTTTTTAGTACAACATGGAGGTGGGGAGTGAACTCAAAATCTCTTGATTTGAGATATATTTCAATTATCACTGAACTATGCTCGATTCGGTTAGGCTTGGGTTTAGAATTTTGCAGTTAAAATTTGAAAACTATGAATTTGGTTAAATGTGCTCAAAATGCCCTCTTTCCCCTCCAAATTAATCAATCTACTTTCAGATTAACTCATGCGATAGGGCCAAGATACTTTGATTTTTTACGGTTTCGCAAACATGATCATGGATTACGTATCATACAGATAATTTGACTTGATGAATATGATAATTTATCTGATAAATAAATACTACTTATTCAACAAATTCGATTGCGTTCGGGAAGGATGAATCGCTCCCGAAAAGGAATCTATTGATTCTCTCCCAATTGGTTGGACCGTAGGTGCGATGATTTACTTCACGGGCGAGGTCTTTGGTTCAAGTCCAGGATGGCCCAGCTAAGCCAAGGAAAAGAATAAAAGAATAGAAGAAGCATCTGACTCCTTCATGCAGGCCCCCCTTTACCCGTATAATTCAAAATATTTTAGCAGAATGCAGGAAAGATGAACCCCACATCTATCCTAGAGAAAGAGGAAAATATATAACGGTTTTTTTTCTTAAATTCAAACATTTTTTCTAACACACTTTAAGAGTACTATACCATAATCAAAAGGTACTACATGCCTTAACTTCTGACACACTAAAAGTTGAAATGGAAAGTACAGTCCGTTCTTTATTAAAATATTATGGGATTTTAACATCTACAGTAATTCTGAAGGTAGGTTCTACTTTCGATGCTATCTGACCCTAGTATAGTTCTGTCCATTATCCTTTATGTTTTCCAATATAACCTTCCAGTAATGGGCGTAGTTCCCCTTCCTTGAAGTTTGTTGGATCACCTTATAGGTATGGTCCTCTATATACAGTCACATACTCACATACAGTGGCTATATAAAAGTGTCTACAGTCTAAGACATTCTATCTCCCCCTAAAGAGACACATAAGGCATGTTGTACTTTTTTAATATATAGTTTCGAACTACTCTACTCTTTCAGATCAAGACTAATATTAATCCAATAACTGTATCTACATTAATTCACACCCCTTCAGATTTAATTAGGAATTGATTATCCATTTTTTTGCTTGGTCAGATCAATAAGGTCATGAAAAACATTTTTATTTATTTATCTCTTTTTTTACTATATATAATGGATTTGCCTGAATTGATACATGATTTTCTTGTAGTCTTGTTGGGAGTACTATTACTTAACAACTCAATTTATTCTGCTTTTTTGTTGGGACTGGTTCTTCTAGCAAACGCCCAATTTGGGGGTAAAGCAGTTTCGCTCTTGCATGAGACGGCTTTTTGGGGAGGTAGATTTTATAGAAAAAGCTGTTGATTACTTGGGTCCGTGGCTTGTCACATGAGTTTGAATTTCACCCAGATGGCTCTGCCTTAACCTGTCCCCGACATTTCTATATGTGGATAAAATATTAAAAATATTAACAAAATTTTATTAATATAGATATAATATTAATATTAATAATTTTTATAATGAAAGATCCATTTGCTAATTTAAATATGATATTTACTGCATAAAATATATATATATATATATATATGACATTTACAATTTATCTATATTTTCATCAACCTTTCTAGACTCTATTTAAAACCTTGGTTACGTTAGATGGCTGGGCTGGGCTGTTTTCGGGTGGGCCTGAAAATTAGGTCATACGTAGCCTCTGTATGCACGCATATATGTATATCCTATACATTCGTTTCCGGTCATCGGGAGTTTCAACGGCGTCTTCAACCGATTATCTAGTTTTTGAAGCTTCGATTCCACTTTTATTCTTTGTTTTAGTCGTTGTTCTGGTTTGAATTCGTGTTAATGGCTATCAGCTAGCGTCACTGATGCGCTTGGCGTATGCGATAGCGCCATCTGCCCTTTTCGTTGCCAATACTTACTGACTCCACTCGAGTTAATGTACTGACGCAGCCGCCGTTTCTTCCACTAAATCTATCGCGGCTTCTGCTTTCGTATGCTCTAACATTCCTTACTCTCTGATTTTCCTGTTCTTTGATTTTTTTTTAGTCCATTTTGATCGTAATTTTTTGGTTTGCGATGGAAAACATGTTGAATCTGAAGTGGAAATAAGATTGTGAAATGTGTGGGAAGAAGGTGGTGTTTGAACAGTAGAGGGAATCGGAGTTTGTTAGATGAATTGATTTGATTTTTTTCGGGTTAGATGCTGTGATTCGATTCTGATCTCTTGCTCTCCAATGGCCGCCACCTCCATTTCTTAGTTTGGCCCTTCGTTTTTTAATGGAGAATTATTGTGCCCTAATTTCATGGTGAAGGGGACCTGTTTCTATGAAAGACGGATCCTCCTTTTATTTTCCCAAGGAAAAGAATTTCCGTGGTTAGTGGGTATTTGATGCCCTACTATGCATGGATAAGGAATTGGATTTCACAAATCTTGAGGATTACTTTTTTTTTTTTAATATCTTTTCATTTTCATTTATTGTATTCTTAATCTTAACTTTCATGTATTTGAAATTTAGGGTTGGATTCGATTTTTACTTTTGAAAATTATGCATTTTGATATTTTGGAATCCTTGGTCAAATTTCTCCCATAGGCTTTCATGGAAATAATAAAAGTGAGAAAAATTTAAAAATAGTAAAAGATACTTAAATTTAGGAACAAACATTTTTTTATTTTTAAATTAATTAAAAATAATTACTATTACGTGTATATTAATGATATTTTGGAATAAAAGTAGAAGATAAGAATTGATATGCCATCTCTCTAATCCACTGAGCTAGATGTCCATGCTTGCGGAGTTCCCTAAAACAAGGGAAAATTTCTAGTCCTAATTTTGTATATTATTACTTCTATTAAAATTTTACTTATTCTCCGCCTCCTTAAATTACTCTCTCTCTTTTCTAAATGCTTTCAATATAAGACTTATTATTATTATTATTATTTATTTCTACATCTGTCTTCTATTTTTTCCATTTAAATCTTTTTACAACTACTAATTATAATCCTTTTATTTTTGGATTGACGAGTTATTTAATTATTTTAAAATAAAGTTCCATTTTTTCTTCTGTCGAATTCTAACTTTGATTTTGGTATTAATGGTCAATTAAGATGTGCTGGTTTGTTGCCTCTACGTCTAGAAAATACATCTAAAAGAGTATTTAGAGTATACTATTTTTCAAATTTTTTTTTACAGTATTTAAAAATTATGTTTGCTCTAAACTTTAAGAATGAAGTAATACCCATTGGTTTCAAGTTTACCGGTTTGTGCAAGATTATTGATAATTTATTAGGTACATAATTAAGAATGTGTTTGAGAGTGATTTTGACCATACAAAAAAATCACTGGACAAAAGAACTTCCCTCCCCTTGACAAATTAAGAAATGCTTAAAATTACTTTAGAAATTAAGAAATTGATTTTAGAAATCAATTATACTTAAATTTCTTTTTACTATTACTTCCAAACACATTGGTCGGTAGTTTGTAGTTTGTTTCATTTACCAAGTGTAGATTTGTCATAAAATTGCATGTTCACGTTACTAAATTTCCAGAGAAAATTACATGAAAGAAAACATTGAATTTGAAGTATTGAACTTACACGTGAAAAGAAAAAAACTGGAAGAAAAATAGGAAAACATTTACTCGTGTCTTTGAGTTTGAGTTTGAGTTTGGGTTTGAGAAGAACTCCTCCAAAACCCGGTCTGAGAGAACTGGCCCCACATTTCCTCTTCTAAATGGATGAGGTCGTCGGCCGATTTGGGACCGGGTTCGGCGCCGGGGACTTGTGGTGGCACCTGATCAAATCCTCCAATTCCGCCGGGCCCCTCCGATCCATCTGTAAACTCCTGAGAGGCGCCCCTCCGCTGCTGAATCAGACGCTTCTTCTTCATTTTCCCGTGTCGCTTTCTACTTTTCAACGCCTTCCGGCAAAGCCCCGCCGGCATCTTGTAGATGGCAAAGATCACGATGTTCATCACCGTCAACGGGCAGCAGCAGCATATCGCCGTACATTCGGCCGCCGAACCCCCGGCCACCTCCGCAAACTGCCGCCTCTCTCTCGGCGCATCGAGTTTCTCGTCCTTGAGCGACGATTTGTAATGGCCGATCGCCGGAGATCGGAGGAGGACCTTTCCAGTCATCAAGACGCGATCGATCCGAATTAAATCCTTCAGAATATAATGTGGATTTCAAAATCGAAAGGTGCGCAAGGAAGAATCGAAGATATGGAAAACCTAATGTTTCCGGTTCCAATCGATGTGTGTACGCATCATCTCTCCCCGGAGAAAGGGAGATTAAAGCAGAGCGAGCGTCCGGCGGTGGTTAAATGTGCGCGTATTGTACTCGGAATGAAGGTTGGAACGAGGAAGATTAAGGGGAGATCGAGAGATAAAGAAGGGCGAGAGAAAATTAGGTTGTTTACGTTGTGAAATCTACTAATCTCCACCAAAAACACCGAAAAAAGAGGAGGAAATGGATGGCATGGGGTGGAGTTGGACTTAGAGGATTTATCAGAGGGACCTTAAAAACGCGTACGACTCCCCGCGATTTCTCTTCTTCTTGTTCATACACCCATTGCTATCAGTAACACACCACCGGAGAAGCAACACGCGACAGAGATGAATAAGAAAATCGATAGGATTTTTTTACTAAGAAAAGAAACCATCCACCGTAGATATTCGAATTCACGACATCGAAGATATATATCTTAACTTTTTGGATAATAGTCCGATTAACTATATATAAGCAAAGGTTCTTATTTAGTGACACATTTTTATATTTCTATTAGTTCGAAATTTTTAGCATATTTACTTATCTATTAAATATTGTAGAAATATAATAGACTAAAAGTAAGCTATACTAAAAGGTAAGTAGGAATTTCATCGATGTGTAAGTAAGTATTGTTATTTTAATACGATACTAGTATACTAGTGAAGATTCAAACTTTTAAATCACTTTTAATCTTGATTAAAAGTATTGAGTTAGATTCCAATGGTTGATTTTAAGCCAACCAAAATATAATTCACCAAAAAGAAAAAAAAAGTCTTGGACACATGGTACTAAAAATATATATATGGAATTATATTTCTACTCTCTTTGTGTTTAGGTTTTCTTATTTTTATTCTAAATATTTAATTTAGTCATAAAAAAATTAGGGTTATTTAGACAAAATATATATATATATATATATATATATTTTTTTTTTTTTTTAAGAGTTATTATGCTAACCTTTTTACAAGTCATTTTTTTTAGAAAATAAGTTTACAATTTTTTTTTAATGGTTACAATTATTACAAATCTTATACGTAGTTTAGAGAAACCATATTTTCAAAGAAGCCATACAAATTTTTTTTTTCCAGCAATGTGGAGAAGAAGCTTAAAAATGAAGCAAAGAGAAGCCAAGCATTGACATGTTATTCTGCACTTGCAAATTCGAAGTTGAATTAATTTTATCTTGATTTGGTATTTCGATTCTAAGCCAAATAAAGGAATAAAATGCTTTGTTTTAGTGGATAGCCCTTCACATTATAAAAAAAATTGACATCTTAAAGTGACTCGGCATCGAATTTTATGGTTGTAGATGCCTTGATCCGCTTTTATAACACATGGTATTATGTATGAATTGACATCAAAACAAGTATGATGTTTCGACCATTGAGCTACGTTCTGTTAGCTATAAACTATAAATCGGTACTACATAAATTAAAACTATATAATTGATTAACTATCGATCTACTTTATTATCTCTTTCTTATGGAGCACAAATTCCTATATCCCTTCTCTCTGTAATATAATTTTGTTAAATTATGCAAATTTAAACTAGTGAACTACATCATTTCAATTATAAATGTGTTTGGTTGGATTGAGTTCAAATAAATGGAGAGTTAGTAATCTAGATTTAATATTTCAAAATAAGTATATATATGTTTAAGAAATTTTAAATAAGTGACTCAAATAAACCAAACTCTAATATTTTATGGTTAAATTGGGTTGGAGTTTGACAACGGTAAGAGAAATTTACGATTTGAACAATTTGGTTGGGTCTAAAAAGTATCTCAACCCAACGTGGACCTATCAACACTAAAAATTTTGGTAGATAAAAACTTCATAAAAGCTTATGTTACGTAGCATATCAAACTAAATTATTTATCAAAAACAATAGTCTGTCATGAAGGGTTGATAGTTCTTCTTGGATCTAAAAACTTTCACGTTTAAAATATTATTTTGGTCCCAATATTTTTAGCTTTGATTCATTTTGTTTTCTATACTTTTAAGTTTTATTCATTTTAATATATGTATTTTCAAAACGTCCATTTTAGTTCAGGTACTTTTAAAAAAATACCACTTAAGTCTACAATTACAAAATTGTTCAATTTACATCTCATTAAAATCGTTAAATACAAATTTATGACTACATTTCAAGAAATCTAGTGACTAGAATGTAGTTATAAAATTATAACGAAAATAAATGAAATAAAAGTAAAAATGAAGAGACCAAAACAATTATTTTTCAGAAGTATGTATATGAAAATAAATTTTAGAAGTATATATTAATGTTAGAGACTATAATAAATCAATTTTAAAATTACATCGATTAAAATGAACAAAATGTCGGTAAAAAGAGTGTTTAAACCAAATTTGTTTGTGTTTCTGATTTTGATAGAAACCTTTAAAAAAGAAAAGAAGAAAAAAGGGAACAGGTGGAGAGTGGGGAGTTCAAAATTTAAAATCGCACTCAAACGGTCTAAATCCAAAGAACTAAAATTGAATCCTCGAAACAATCTGGACCGTCCATCGCCTCACTCGTCTTCCAATTTCCCTCTCTTTTAGAAGATCCCCCATTTTTCAAATTGCTCGAATCACTGCTCCGCTCTCTCTCAAGTCGCAGTAGCCTTCTCTCCCTGTTGGGACGCTGCATCTCCGACAATTTCATCCACGAGAAGAAATTCTTTCAAGCTTTCACAAGCAATGCCGTTCTTATCGGACACGGCCAGTGCAATCAAGAGCCGCTTCGGGTTTCAGGATCACACGTTGAACAGTGCGAATCCGCCGCGTGGTTCTCCGGATTTTCTTAAATCGGCGTCCAAGGAGAGTGTCGCGCCGCCGTCGGCTATACGGAGTATTAGCCAGTTCAACGATGAAGATGCAGTCGGTGACGTTGCTGGATCGTCGAGCCAGAGCTTTGAGCTTCGAGAAGATCCCGCGTTCTGGAAGGATCACAATGTGCAGGTAACTTTAGGGTTGTTTGGAATTCTAAAATTTTGTGGAATCACTAGATAGTCTCGGCTGTTGAACACTCACTTTATACGACCAAATATACAATTGGAAGTTTGGACTCGCCTAACCCATATGTTCTATCTGAGTATTTGGAGCTTAGGAGTTCTCGGAATGATGAATTGTTTGGTATGGGTGGTTACCTGGTCATGGGGAGGTAGTATTGGCTGCCACTGTTAGTGCTTATATGCTGTGTTTTGAGGGTTTATTACCTCAGCTTACCTCCGCAGGAAATCTTGATATATTATTAATGGAGATATTGCTTCTTATTATATTTCTTTTGAGAACTATCTAGATCTCATGTTTTATCTGATTATTTGGAACTTATGGGTTCTTGGAATGAAGAATTGTTGATGAGGTATGGGTGGTTACCTGTTCATGACGAGGGAGCATTAGCTGCTAGTGTTTGAAGGTTCTTTACATGTCGTGTTTGAGGGTTAATACTCCAGCTTACCCATGCAGGTGATCATAAGGATTCGCCCACTTAGTAGTTCAGAAGTATCTTTGCAAGGCTATGGAAAATGCATTAGGCAGGAGAGCTGCCATACTGTTACATGGACAGGGCATCCTGAATCGCGCTTTACTTTTGATTTAGTTGCAGACGAGCATGTCAGCCAGGTAGCTTTCCGAACGATAATGTACTCTCATTGCACTATCTGTTCATTGGGACTTAAGTTGGCAATATAACAGGAAAATCTTTTCAAAGTGGCTGGATTACCAATGGTGGATAACTGTGTGGGGGGCTACAACAGTTGCATGTTTGCGTACGGACAAGTAAGTTATTCAACTTTTCATTCTCGGTTCTGAATATTGGGTAAAGCTTCTAGCATTTTCTTCTGAAGAGAAAATTTTGGAAATCTCTGTGTACCACTGTAAGATCTGGTGTGACTGATGATGAATTTTATTTGAGTACATTCTTTTGTGCAAGTATTTACTTTCCAATTTGAGGTTCAATGATTAGATTTTGTATCTTTAGACTGGAAGTGGAAAGACTCACACCATGCTCGGAGACATTGAGGGAGGTTCACGAAGACATAGTGTCAACTGTGGGATGACACCCAGAGTATTTGAATATTTATTCACGAGAATCCAAAAGGTATGCATCTCTTCGCTATCACTTAATTGAAGATAGAGAAAATTTTCATTGAAAAGGTCCTCTAGCAGATTGATACCAATCCCTTTTAGTAGTTATACTGAATAAATATTGCAAGTTTTTGGGGGTAACAGTTATTAACTCGATTGTGATGATCAGGAAAAAGAGGCCCGCAAAGATGAGAGGTTGAAGTACACGTGTAGATGCTCATTTCTGGAAATATATAATGAACAGATACTTGATCTATTGGATCCATCATCCACCAACTTACAGGTAAAAGTAATATTCAATGTGGAATAGAATCAAAATGATTACTAATAGGAATAGCCTGAATTAGTAACTTTTTTCCCTCCATTTTCTTCCCTCGTTTTGATTCATGAATTTATTTGGATCAGTCATTTAAATTTTATATTACCACTTATATAGTTCAATTTGGTGTGGATGTGGAATATCAATTTTTTTCTGATACATTACAGATTAGAGAAGACAATAAGAAAGGGGTCTATGTAGAGAACCTCAAAGAGATAGAAGTTACAAGTGCTCGAGATATTCTTCAGCAACTTATTCAGGTATTTTCTGAATGGTATTTTAAAGTTCTGCAGGTTATATGTTTTGAATGATGGACTGGAATCATTGAACTTTTTCAGACCATTCATATATACACGTCGGTATAAAAGGTTCAAAAGATTTCATCATAGACATGGTTTGCTAACTTCTATTGTGCAGTTAAAGTGAAAGTTAACTATGGTTTCAGGGTGCTGCAAACAGAAAGGTAGCATCAACCAATATGAATCGTGCTAGCAGTCGTTCCCATAGTGTATTTACATGCATCATTGAAAGTAAGGTAAATTTCAATATTCAAGTTTTATGAAGAAAAATTTATAACCATTTTGATGCTTCCATTTCAAAATTATTGACGGTAAATAAAATCTTCTGTAGTGGGAATCCCAAGGCGTGACTCACCATCGTTTTGCTCGACTTAATCTTGTTGATTTAGCCGGATCTGAAAGGTAAATGATCCATCTGAATCTCTAGTTGAATGTTAATTTTCTCCTTCCGCCCCCTTCCGCTATTCTACTGTTGCAAACAAAGTAAGTAACTAGAAGAGAACGCAGTTCACTCCTGTCAAAATTTTTATGATAAGAAAAAACAAATTTGCTGTTGCGTTTAGGTTTAACATTTTGCACCCTGCTATCATATTATCTTTGCTTTTGTTTTTGCTTGAATGTCTTGAAAGGGTAAGGAAGCAAATATATGTACTTCATCTTTATAAGTAATTGAAGTATTTGATAACTCATAACTTTAAGAAAAGAAAGTATTAATTAGTTTCACTTGCTTCTTTTTAGCATTACTTCCACCTTCGTATATGATATTTTTATTCTTGAGCTTTATATATGAATCCTAATCAGGCAGAAGAGTTCTGGAGCTGAAGGTGAACGTCTTAAGGAAGCTACTAATATTAACAAGTCTCTTTCTACATTAGGGTATGCTTTTTAAGCTTTTATCTTTAATTTGTAAGCTTGTAGCAAGCAAACTAATTTGCTCTACTCAAGTATTTTGACTACGGAACGTGTTTGGCACCTACAGGCTCGTGATAATGAACCTAGTGAACATATCCAATGGGAAGTCACTTCACGTACCTTACAGGGACTCCAAGCTTACATTTTTGCTTCAGGTAGGGCGTGATGAGAATTGACAGAGCATTAAAATGCAAATGAGTTTGTTATATCAATGAAATTATATATCGAGATACTAAAGATGAGCATCATAATTTCTTTCAATTATTCTATGCAGTAATCTGGGTAAGCTTGCATAATATTAAAAAAGTGAGAAATACTACATAATGTTCTTTAGTTCGTAGAACTAATATATTTTTGGCGCATGAAATGTGCTCGGGTTTCTTTGTCATACAGTTTTTCCTGAATTTGTATTGTTATTCTGATACCTTGCAACAAGTATGAAGCTGAACAAATTGCTGGCATAGGCTTAATATATTAAGTATCTTTTTTTTTTTTTTTGATGAAATCAATTTTCTATTAGCACAATAGTAATTGCTTAATTACAGGTATATCATTTGTATTAGAACGCAGATTTATGATTTATGATATTAAATTTTCGAGCTGCTTGCTATCTAATGTTTACATGTTTTAGAATAGTTCATGTACAAGTGCAAGAGTGTAATTTTTGTTTTGTTTCTAATTATGAGCTTACTGCAACTTACAAGTTGTTTTGTGGCTTCAGGATTCTCTAGGAGGGAATGCAAAAACGATCATAATTGCAAATATCAGTCCTTCAAGCTGGTTAGTGAATTTCTATTGTACTAATTCCCGCTTAATCATGTCGACAACTTTTTTGGGGTTTCAGGGTTTTTCTCCTGTATTATCCTCGCTTTTTCCTTTTCTTTCTGTATGCAATCATATCCTCTTTTTTTTTTCCATTATGCTTTCTGAATCCTTTAATGCTTTGTTATGGGTCCTTGCAGCTGTTCTTTGGAAACGCTAAGCACGTTGAAGTTTGCACAACGTGCTAAATTTATAAAGAACAATGTATGTCTTTAAGTCTCTTTTTTATGATATCTTTTCTCTGCTTATTGAATGAAATATGCACATAGTAGACAGCACGGGCTCGCCATCCACTAGATATTTATGTTATCGTCTTTCGCAACTAAATGTTATGTTATCAATAATTTTCTTCAGTGCTCATCATGAAAATGTTGTGCCTTTAATCAGGCAATCGTGAACGAAGATGCTTCTGGAGATGTAATTGCCATGAGGCTACAGATTCAACAACTCAAGGTACCAAGATGTCTATTTCGAAAGTGGCTCGAATTCTTTCTTCTGGCCTGTTACATTTTCTACATGGAATTGGAACTGGATATTAAGAACAGACTAATTAACAGCTGCTTCCGAGTTAAAAAGCAAAAGTTGTGCTTGTTTGGGTTATTGCTAGTAGCATAGTACTTACACAGTCTTGTGAAATTTTCAGAAAGAAGTATCCAGGTTACGTGGTTTAGCTTGTGGAGGAGGAGATAATCAAGATAACGATAGTTTTGCAGCAAGCTTTCCGGGATCTCCAGGAACCATGAAATGGGAAGGACTTCATGGAGCAATGAGCCCTCTTACAACTGGTAAAAGGATGTCTCAGGTACTGACCGTTAGCTCTTAAGCTTGAACCTTGAGGAACTTATTTTACAATTACTTATTTGCTATTAACTTCGATGTATTTCAGAGAAGAGACTATGAAGTTGCCCTTGTTGGGGCCTTTAGGAGAGAAAAGGATAAGGATATGGCGTTGCAGGCATTGGCTGATGAAAATCAGGCAGCAATGCAACTGGTACGTAAACCAGAGTACTGTTGTTTCTTAATTCATGGCTGAACACTTCCCCACACAATTATTTCCTGTCATCAATGAAGATTAGATAGTGATGGAGCAAAGCCATGGAGGTTGGCAATTTCTTTCATAGATAGAAGATATCTGGTTTCTCATTGTTGACAATTCCTGTTTGGTATGACTAGGCCAAGCAAAGAGAGGATGAAATACAAGGTCTTAAAATGAGACTGAGGTTTCGAGAAGCGGGAATAAAAAGGTTGGAAGCAGTTACTTCTGGAAAGATCTCTGCAGAAACACACTTACTGAAAGAAAAGGAGGAACATTTGAAGGAAATTGAGGTTTTGAGAAATCAGGTAGATCGAAACCAAGAGGTGACCAGATTTGCTATGGAAAACCTGCGTTTGAAGGAAGAAATTAGAAGGCAGGTTCTTTCTAACAACTTCAACGGTCTTTCTTCGCGCGAATAATTTCTTCACTAGCACACTATATGGAGATAATGAATAGAACACATTTGGAACATAGGAGCCTTGTTTTTGTACTTGTTTTGACAGTGTGTCGGTACACCAATCACCGAGGTATAGATGTTTACAAGTGGAGCTTGTCATAGTTCAGGATCACATGGAATTATTTTAAATATAAGAAATCAACCGTCACACAGAAGTGGAACTTATCTTGAACTTTGAGACAAGAGATCCATATTTTAGAAAATATATACGATACAATTAATCTAATTTCTGCATCATCAGTAATTTTCTTTGTTATTTTCTTGTCTAAGCTGCATTGATCTACAGGTTGAAGTCATTTTATGAAGAGGGCGAACGGGAGATGGTGCATGAACAGATCATGGTATTAGAGAACAAGGTAAAAGTTAAAGAGAATCCTTACATTATTTTAAATTTTTAGAACTTATAGTCATGTATTTTAGCTTCTAATGGGACTATGTTTCTTGCAAGCAAACCTACAGTTACTGGAAGCACTAGATTGGAAACTTATGCATGAATCAGATCCCTCGATAATCCAGGTACTTCTACTACAAACTTTTTTTTTTCTGAATTTCATGGTGATTTACCATTCTATCAAATATATTGCTAAGCCCTAATCTTCTTTATGTTAATGTTATACTGTAGAAAGGAAACTCGGGCGTCATAGCAGATGTCGATGATGATAACTTTCTTATTACCAATCAGGTTAGACTGAGTTATTATCACACTTTCTTTTCCCCAATATAAGAAGATTCCTATTTTACTAGAAAGAATCGAGCAAGTGGCTTGACCAAATTAGGATAGTTTATAATTGATTGAATGCTGAATTTAATCCTTTTTCTTTACCATTTTTTCTTATTATTGATGATAGCTGAAAACTGTAGTAGCTTATAGAAAAAGTTGTCTATGATTACTTTTATTTGTGGAGAAAAGAGAATTGGGGCTTTAATTAATAGCCATGTAACCAGTTTACATTTCTGCCATAACTTTTATTCCTCAAGAATCATTTACTTCTAGAGAATGAGTTTTCACGGTTCTTTGCTCATCTTTCTAATATAGGAGCGGGGATCACCATGGAAATCTTCAATTAATGAGGAGAATGAATTCCTTCGCATGCAGGTGGTACACTATTTACAATATGGGTGACTATATGGAAGAAGCTTAGTTTCAGTTTCTCAAATATATTCTACTTGATTGCTAATTGTATTTCTAGACTCTGATGATGTCGATATTATTGTTCTAGGCCATTCACAACCAAGACGAATTAGATACACTTCGCAAGAAACTTGAATTATGCGTGGAAGAAAAGGAAACGTTGGAAAGGTAAATATTATTATATGCTCTCTGTAAAAAGAGTTTTACATTGGTCTGTTTAACTGACACTGCCACGTAAAGGTTATGTTGAAATGAAATAGAAAGGGTTAGTTTGGGAGACTCTTTTACAACTGTCGCCTTCTTTTCGACTTATTATGTTCTATCGGTTATACTATTGTGTCCTTGAGTTCTAAAATGATGGCAATTATGCAGGCGTGTAGATGAATTGGTAGCAAAACTCGAGTCTAAGGGACATACTGGACCTGTGGATGAAGCTAATCAAGTTGCGCTTCCTTTGGCAACAACTGACATGTCCATCATCAATTTTAGTGACCAAATGGAGTTAAAGACCATGGTTGACGCCATTGATGCTGCAAGCCAAAGAGAAGCGAGTGCTCACGAAACAGCAGTAAAATTGTCTAAAGAGAATGATGAACTGCGGATGAAGCTAAGAATTTTAATAGAGGATAACAATAAACTCATCGAACTGTACGAAATGGCAGCTTCAGAAAGCAAGTACGGAAGTGTAAATAAAGATGAAACTGCACAGAATGATGCTAAAGCAGTTGAAACTTCCAATGAAAAAGAGGATCATGAGAAAGAGGTTGAGAAGCTACAGCAACAGCTTGTGGAAATGCACGAGGAAAATGACAAGCTAATGAGTTTGTATGAAGGGGCCATGCAAGAAAAAGATGAGCTCAAAAGGATGCTTTCTTCTGTTGAACGCACAAAAGTTGACACCAGAGGAGAATCTGATTGCATCGAGAAGTTTGTTGAAGTTGATGACGGGATGAATAAGGGAAATGTTGAACCTCTCAACCCCAATGAAGCACAAAATTTGGTTTGCCAATCTATACCACCTGACATGGAAATACAGATGCATGTTGGAACTCAGATGGAAATCGAATCGCCAGCTCTTATTGAAGAAATGTTGCCAGTGCCAGAAGATTTAAGTTTGGTAAGAAAGATGCTCGAAAGAGCAGATGAACAGCTTTCAGATTCAGCCAGAACTGTCACTGTATTAAGTTCACTTGAGAAGATGATATTTGAGGCTGATAAACTGTCGAGACAGGTAGACGTTGTGGAAGATGAAGTTCAAACGAAGCAGAAGGAGGTTGAATCTTTTAAACTCATCTTATCAGAAAAGCAAGAAAGTAGAGATCTCGCAAAGAGTAAGTTTTGTGCTCTGAGATACTCTCTGACTAACTTCTCTTCTTCAATACTTTATTTTGAACAACGAGAAGCAAGGGCAAGAGCAAGGGCACATGCTTCAAAGTCTAATTTGGATCAGAGGAAAAACGAGTTGGCATTCCTTCAAGCACGCCGAGAAGAAATTGAGACCCGACGTGTGAAGATCCAACAATCTGAAGTGGAACTGAGGAACAACCTTGCAAGCTTAAAATCCAAATTAGATGAAGAAAGTGAAAAACAAGAAAATGACAAGGTCCTCTTTGCAATAGATAATGTTGAAAAAACAGATTGCCAACCTAAGAACTGGCAATTTAGTGGTCGAGCCACAGATTTACTCAAGTCTGCAGAAGAGAAAACGAAGTTGCAAAATGAGATAAAGCTAGCCAAAGAAAAACTTGGGGTCATAAGAAAGGAACTTGAAGATTTGACAAGAAAAGCTAGAAAGGTTGACAGTGATATTGAAGCTGTTCAGTTGGAGGTACAGAAAGCTTCATGGTCGATCGACGAGATGGAAGTTGCACTTCATGGGGTAATCAATGAGAAGGAGACCTTGCTGGAAATTAGAGACACTGGAATAACAGAATTCGAGAACATAATTTTGGAGTACCAAGAGTGCCTGTTTGAAGCAGGTCTGAAGGAGGCAGAGATAAAACTTCTGGAAGAAGAACTGCAGATAGAACATAGAAGGATGGAGGAACTGGTAACTGCAAGATCTGTAGCCATCCAAAAAACAAGCCAATTATTAGAGGATACCAGGCATAACTCAATCTTCTTATCTGAAAAAATGGAAGAAGAGCTCAGAAGCATTCACTCTACAGTCATGGAGGCAAAATTACTGTTAGGGGAGGGAAATTTACATCACAGTTAAGTTTTCATTTAACTGCTGCCACAATTTCTGTATATTTGCAGGTGAAAGATGATTATGGATTATTGATGATCCCCTTGTTATAAATTGTTTTCAACTAACTATTCTAAACATGTTTGTTTGAGAAAAAAGATAAGTTTTTTTTTAATATATATATATATATATATCACGTAAAAAGATGGAACTGAATCATTACCTCCTGAGTTGGATGGAACACAATATCAGAAATTACATTGCAAATGGAGAAAACTTATAACTCAAAAGTTCTCACAGCCGTCTGGAATATCCAGAACCCCCACATTTTTTGCAGAATATCAATCCTACAAAGAAATTATAACTCAAATTAGATAAAGCTACTAGATTATTTCAAAAAATTGAATACTCAAGATAACGAGTTAATAACTAAAACATACCACATATACTAAAATATTTTTTTAAAAATCAATATATTTTAAGGACCCATTTGGTCTCTCTCTTCTAAAATTCGATCTCTCTCCTCTAAAACTAATCTCCCTCTCTCTCTCATTTCTTTGTTTTTTCCATGTTGTTTGCTTTTTTTCTTTGTTTTTTTAATGTTGTTTGCTTTTTCTTTGGTCCGTTCTTTCTTTTTTCTATTTTTTCCTACTATTTGTTTTTTCTTGGTGCTTTGTTATTACTTTTTTCGTTAGTTTTTTTCTTCATTCGTTATTTGTTCTTTTAATTTTAGTTATTATCAAAAACTCAAATTTCTTTTCTACCCATAAATCTAATCAATGTTGAGCGACAAATTAACTATACCCCTTCAAAAACTCAAAAAGAAAATTTTAGAACTATAAATTTGAAGAGCTAGAGCAACTTTTCTTTTGAAAACAATAAATTGTCTAGAATTATTTTTGAATAATTTAACTTAATAAAAATAAATTAACTACCAATTATTTATTTAAAATGATCTAATGTAATTGGTTGAAAGCTGATTTTGACTAATTTTAAAACAAATCTAACATCATTCCCCTCAACAGCCCCTCAACAGCAAGCACATTAATCATTTACATCCAGAAAATTCTATTAACATTTCCCTACACAACCTAGATATCTTATTTCCAGTCATCTTAATCCCAGACTACTTTGTAAAACCTCCAATCAAAAAAGCCCCAAATACATGAATGGAGAGGGGAAAAAAACAGAGAGAGAACTTGCTGATATTGGATTTAAATTGTGATGAGGAAAAATGAACTAATGATGAAATTGATATGAAACGAAGTTAAAATCCAAGGCAAGAGGTAAAAAATTCAGTTGGAGATTCAAAATTTAATATATTTAAAAAAATACTTGCACCCTACCAAGAATAATGGGAATTTATAGCAAAAATGGCAACCAGCTAACAATATCTCTTTAAATTTAAATTTCAAACTTATTAAGGCAAATTTCTTAATATAAAAAAGATGGGAAGCCTGATCTGGCCATTATGGGAATAACAACTAAAAATAGCTCAATTTTGATAAGCCTCTCTCTCTCGGTCATTGAGTATAACTTCTACAAACACATATAAAAGATCTACATGTGAATAAAATAAGGTCATGTTATGTAACATACGGAAAATTATTACTCGCTACTTAGAAAGCAACAACATAATCTTAATGACATCTCTTCAGGAATTTTCAGCTAGAAGAAGTATATATTTCTTTTCCAATAAGTAGTAGGACACGGGCAGGTCATCAGTTGCAGTGAAGATTTTGATTAACGAACTATAACAAATAATGGTCGGTGTAAGTCATAAATGTTCTGCCAAAGCGAATATAGTCCAACGGTTATTAGCACATATCTCCAACTAAGAGGTTGTGAGTTCGAACCTAACCTCCACCCGCACATGTTGTATTAAAAGAAAAGTCATAAATGCTCTACACAATCAATTAACTTTGAAAGTATAGGAAGATAAGTAAATACCTGCACCCTTACACACCTTGCAGTCAATTAATCCCGACTGTTGTTGCATCTTTCCATTGTCACAGAAGACACATTTTGTGCCACCTGCATATGGACATGGTTAGCCAAACTTTCTAGTAAGGAGATGTTTAATAATCTTTGAGAGACAAAAGCATTCGTGGGAAATTAGCCTCTGATTACCAACCATACCAAATAGCAATTAAATTGATTCTATATTTGATGTGATCCGCAAATACTAGACTTCCTCAAATGTTGCTAATTATAGGTCATGTTAACAAGTTATATAAATATTGGATGAAATATTAACATAATCTACCTATAGATGATGGGCAAGTGATGTCCCCACTCCCATAACTCCATTTGCTGGTCTAAGGTTATAAATAACTTATAACCAACTATGTAAAAATTTAGGTTATGAATATGATAAAGTTGTTCTGCTGAACTAATGCCAAAATACGTATTCCTTATTTGATGCATCCGAAGTTGAATGTTCGCAGAGCAGTTGAAAGCAGGGATTTTATGTGTTGTAAACCACTCAATCAATGATAATAGATAAATTTAATCCTATGCTAGAAGACGACCAAAACAATATAATAATCTAGTGAAGCTGCAATTGGGATGGGGGTCGTCATAAACATTAACAAACTTTGCCCCTTTCTTAAAATTGAAACGAATGTAACTCAGAAACAAATTAAAGCGTGGTTGGTTACTTACCATTTCCAGCACAACGCTCACAAGGCATAGGACCACCCTGCAAAAGCCGAACCAACAAATTCAAGCATTAAAAACCCTAATTCTCGCAACTTTCAGGCCAGAAACATATCAGGAGAGAGAGAGGGAAGGGAGTCGAAAGAAATGTCACCTTAAGACCAAGAAAGAGGGAGAGAGAAATGGCAACCAAAACGCTGAAAGTAGCAAGGAAAGTTTGGGTGTCCAATGGCGCGTCGAAGGTATTGAAGAGCAAAATGGGATGGATGACTGGGGCGATCGGGTGTATGGCGGCGGCGGAAGTGGAGCAGGCGGAAGAAGCAGTAGTTGCAGCAGAAGCAGAGGCAGAAGAAGAAGAGTAGAGAAGCGGAAGTTCGAGCTTGAGTAATGGAAGTTGTGGGAGAAGGTGGAGAGCGGCCGTGGAAGGTAGCGCAGACATGGATGGAAGAAGCAACGGAAGTGGCGAGCGGATGAGGCTATGATGAGGGATAATCGAATCCTCATTCCATAACTGAATTCTCTATGGCCCACTCCATATTTTAATTTTTACCGCCTAAATTACATAATTACTCACCCCAAAAACCCTTCAATTTTGCAGCCAGTTTTAAATATGCCCTTTTTTTAGAATAAAATATGCCTTTAATCTTTTAAAATTCCAAGATTGAAAATATTTTGGTTATGATTCAGCTTGAAGGGATTCGTGGACTCTTTTGACGGGTTGCTCTCGGTTACTTGTGGAATCGGATTCTCTTGGTCCCCGAACGGATGTGGACTCACGACATCCAATTTCTAGCGATAAATTTTGAGTTCATCCAATTCGTGCCTGTTAATCGGCACTACAATCGTCTTGTATATTTGCTTGCTAAGAGTTATTTGCGCTCTTCGTCTTCATGCTTCTGATTTCACAATATCTCTTGATTACATCTTGGAGAGGATGATGTAATTTCACATTTTGCCCAGTGACTTAATGATATTTATCTCTTAAAAAAAAATTGTTTTTTGTCGTATACTTTTAAATTTGTTTTATTTTAGTACGTGTACTTTCGACATATTTCGTTTTGATCTACTTTTAAAAAGTAATTATTTGAATTGTTTTATTTTATTGTTTAATCTCATTTCTCTTATTACAATTTCAGCATAACATTTCAAATCAATATATTTCTTAAAATGTAAATATTACTATATACTAAATAGTTTTATCTAGATGTAAAAATTGTATTAAAATTTTAGAAAAAATGAACTAAATTGATCACTTTTTAAAAGATACGAATGAATATTTTCAAATAAACGAGAGTGAAATATTATTTGAACTAAAGTTTTAATACTATTTTTAATCCTCTATAAATATTAAGAAAAAAAAACAAAATAATTTTGAATAGAATATCACGTAATCATAGAAATAATAACTGGAATAATTTCTTTAAAATGGAAATTAAAAAAAAATTAGCTAGACAATGAGAAATAAAGTCTATTGATAAAAGTTTATATACTATTTGTCATAATAACATTTTCATATATACCAACGTAGCATAATTGACACATCCTCTAATCAACAGCCGCACCACTGGGATATGAAAAAAAAACATTTCCATATGTATATGAAAATCGTTCTCAGTTAAACGCAGCGTTTTACACGGCCCACATTCACTTGCGGGATATTTGGTAACCGGATAGTTTTGCTTTTGCGGTTGGGGTTCCGACGCTCAGGCTAGGCTACGGCTTGTTTACTTTGCCGAACGACATGTCGTCTGAAATTGAATCCAAAGAGACGTAGTTCTATAAACGAAAATTGTGGAAACCCTAGCCTACTCCGGGCCCCGGGTGAAAACTGAAGAACTCTGCTCAGTTCTCCCTACCGTTCAATTGGGGCTAACAACTAACAAGATTGCAGCAGTTACATTCGGTTTTGTAATTGGACGATGGGGAGGAAAGATAAGCAGAAGAAGTTCCAATTCGAGGACGACGATGACGATCTTCACAGGGCTTCGAACTCTGCCAACTCGGTGAGCAGTGACGAGGAGGAGGCCAATGAAGATCTTAGCCTCAAGATTGTCGAGAAGGCTTTGCTATTGCGTGCCGGGAAGTTGGTCGCCGACGCCAACGATAACGAGGATGCTAACCGTGGAACGAGTGGTAATAATGGCGATGCCGGCGTTGGAGCCGTCGAACTGTTTTCCTCGTCTTTGGCGGAACCTGACGCTGCTGCCGGAAATAGCGTAACCGCTGCTTCGGGAAGTAAGAAGTCTGTGAAGAGGAAGAAGAAAAAGGCTAAGAAGCTGGGAACTGAAGAGCTCAATGTGAGTAATTTCTACTATACTCTAGTCTTTCTGGAAGAATCTAGTGAGAGAGCAGGAGTTCTGGAAGAACTGTATATTTTTCAGGATATGGGTATGGACTAAGAGACCGTCCCTTCGGTTTTTCTTGATGACACAATGACAATGTTGAGAAGGAAATACTAAACTCGATCTAAGAGTGCTCATTGAACCAAAAACCTGTCTACCGATGGAATTTTCGTCTGCTTTTGTGGTTGCCGGAAGGCAAAATATCTGATAATATTACACTAGTTTCCACAGTATAAGTCGTCTCAAATTTGGAGCAATACATTATATTTACTTTCTTTAATCTGATAAATGGACCGTGAATCTAATAGAGCTTCGTGTTTCTGATGGTCTTGCTGTTTACTTTCAATTTTAGGTGGTTGTCACAGAAGGAGAGAATACCGAGACAACTGGAATGATAACTGATAATAACGTGTTCAGGAAGCTTCTTGTGAGTCCCTTTAACTGCTCTGAACTACCATTAAGGAAAAATTAATGTCTGCGGAGGCTTAGCATTGTATCTTTAATATATTATTCTACCAGCGTGGACCAAGATACTTTGATCCTCCAGATAGTTGGGGAACGTGCTATAATTGTGGCGAGGAAGGTCATAATGCTGTGAATTGCACATCAGTTAAACAACGAAAGAAACCATGTTTTGTCTGTGGAAGTCTGGAGCACTATGGAAGAAGTTGCTCGAAGGTCAGTGAGAAATCATACAAAATTTGTCTGCTTCTTACTTTCTCACTGTCATAGATGGCCAAACAAGTAATAGATTAAATAATATTAACATCATTTGAATGTTGGGCCATGGGTCAGGTCCTGTTGGTGGCAATGAAAATTAATGTTTCATTGCCATGTGCAGCTTTAAGTTTCTCACAAGGTCGATATGGTGAGTGTAATGCAAGAATTCTCGTGAATGGAGATGCGCTGTTTTCCCGATGGTATATTTAATCATACCATTTTAAAGAAAACTAGAAATCTACTCTTATCAAGTATCCTTTTAATTGAGTTAATATTTTAATATTTTTAATATCTCCATCTTCTTAGGTTTTGAAGTTTGAAGTTTCTAATTTGGAAACTACTATGTATTGATTGACTTTTTCTATGCAAGTAATTCATTACCTATTCTATTCACAATCAACCTGAGTGTATAATGGTGTATTAATCTTGTCTCCTTACATGTTATCCTGTTTCTTGCTCATTTAGATGTACTGAAAATCTTCTTCTTGCTATTTCCAGGCACGAGATTGCTTTATTTGCAAGAAAGGTGGGCATCGTGCAAAAGACTGTCCAGAGAAGAACAAGGATGTTTCTTCAAGCTCAAAAATGTGCTTAAAATGTGGAGATTCTGGGCATGATATGTTTTCTTGTCAAAATCATTATCCAGATGATGATCTTAAGGTCTTCTTCCACTTGATTCCATAAATTGTTTTGTTTACTGTGTTATTTTTCTCAATGTGACTTGTATGACCTTTTTTCCTTTTTTTTTTTCTCCAGAACATACAATGTTACATTTGCAAGAAATTTGGCCATTTATGTTGTGTGAATTCCACCAGTGATACTTCAATAGACATTTCCTGCTATAAATGTGGACAGACTGGACATACTGGTCTGGTAAGTTCTCTATGCTCATATCTGACTTTATATGATGTTCACATAATATTCATATCACCGTTCATTTCCATTTGAGACGTTCTCTTGTTTTGTTTGTGTTTTACTTTTAATGGAAATGTCCACTTGTTTTGCTCTCACGTCAGTTGGCAGTTGCAATCAGTAAAATTTGGAACTCATGGGCATTGAGAAGTTTGAGATTTCTGGGCTCATGTAATGATAGTAATTGTCTTGTGCGAATCAAATGATTGGGAATAAATGGGATGTTAATATTTGCTTCTAATCAAAAGTTTAAATGTTTGACTGAATCAACATGTGAGAGCGGAGGTGAGGTCCTTATTGACAGGGACTGTAGTGTTGCTCTCACTCAGTATCGCTAGATATCTCAATACCTGAGATGATTTGTATCTTTTTTTATCACCATAATTTTTCAAATTAACTGTGGATGCTGGCAAATTCAATTTAAAATGATTGAACTTTCTTGGAGCCATCTGCAAGCAGCAGCCCTCAAGTAGCATTGTGGTGGGTGAGATCTTGAGGGTGAAGCTCTTCTATAAGCAACTTTTGAGGCTCTGGCAGCACAATCTTTTCTTATTTTCTATCTTGGTGCAAATGTTCTCCGATCTTTAAACACTATAGCTTTGTTTCTCTTTTAACCAATTGGAGAGCCTTTTGTAACTCCATTAGTTTGGAATCTTCCCCTTTTGTATTTCTTTTCCATTTCATTACATTAATGAAATCTGTTTCTCCCAAAAAAAAATCTTTTCTTATTTTCTTTGATGTGGGAATTGGAACTACAACTGCGAACACATCAATTTACCTGGCTCTGACTCTCTTTATTTCCTCATCGATTTATTTAAACTTGTTCTATTGAATATTATTTATATCAGCTGAAGTACACACAAGTTCTAATGATGGATATAATATAAATATTTAATATCATCAATACAATAAATTAGAGAAAATTATCTATCCAACATACTTGTTGCTTGTTGGGATGGAATATTAAATTACAGGAACTTGTAGCCATACCATGTTGACAAGAAAACTCATTCCTTTAAAATTGAAGTTTCTTGCTTCTAATTTTTATTGCATGTCGATGATTAATTTGTTCTCCTCTGTGAATGTAAACCTACAGGCATGCTCAAGATTACGTGGGGAAGCCTCTAGTGCTGCATCACCTAGCTCATGCTATAGATGCGGTGAAGAAGGGCATTTTGCCCGTGAGTGCACAAGTTCTGCCAAGGTAGATAAAAGAGTTCACATATTTGGTGGGGGTTGCTGTTCTTTCTGTTATGTATTTACTTATGTTTGCTGTAAAAAACTTGTACTGCTCAGGGTGGCAAGAAGAATCGTGAGGTATCAAACCCAAAATTGAGGTCACAAATAGAAGAAACAAATGTAAACCCACAGGCATGCTCGACATTTTGTGGGGAAGCCTCTGTTGCTGCATCACCTAGCTCATGCTATAGATGTGGTGAAGAAGGGCATTTTGCCCGTGAGTGCACAAGTTCTGCCAAGGTAGATAAAAGAGTTCACATATTTGGCGGGGGTTGCTGTTCTTTCTGTTATGTATTTACTTATGTTTGCTGTAAAAAACTTGTACTGCTCAGGGTGGCAAGAGGAATCGTGAGGTATCAAACCCAAAATTGAGGTCCCAAATAGAAGAAACGAATGTAAACCCACAGGCATGCTCGACATTTTGTGGGGAAGCCTCTGTTGCTGCATCACCTAGCTCATGCTATAGATGCGGTGAAGATGGGCATTTCGCCCGTGAGTGCACCAGTTCTGCCAAGGTAGATAAAAGAGTTCACATATTGGGGTTCGGGAGGGACTGTTCTTTCTGTTATGTATTTAATTATGTTTGCTGTAAAAAACTTGTACTGATCAGGGTGGCAAGAGGAATCGTGAGGTATCAAAGCCAAAATTGAGGTCACAAGTAGAAGAAACGAACCAACTGGGATCAAATTCTGCGTCTCGTGATCTTGCAAAGGCTCACAAGAAGAAAAAGATAAATCATGAAGATAAGTACACCACCTTGCCTAGGAAGTCAGGACAAAAGGGTCGCTGGATGATGGAAGATGCTCCTGGTAACTTTTCTAGTGGCTCATCCAAGAAAAATAACTGGAATTCTCCTGTTACACCATCTAGATGGGGTCATAACAATTCTCCTGTTACACCATCTACGTGGGGTCATAGTAATTCTCCTGTTACACCATATACGTGGGGTCATAATAATTCTCCTGTTACACCATCTATGTGGAGTCATAATAATTATAAGGAGTACACTGGTCACTATGAAAATCCTCAATCTTCCACACACAGGCGTGCATTGCATCCACATCCAGGGACTCCAATGTCGTTAGGATCCCATAAAGCTTCTTACAGATTCCCGGCTTCAAGATTTGGGGGCTTTACCGATGAAAGATTTGGTGGGGGCTTTAGCAATGAAGGAAGGAGGAAAAACTATGGATGGTGGTAGAAAGTCCTGTTTGATATGTATGATTGGTAGCTGTTGGAAAAAAATTACTGCTTGAAGATCTGATTTTTGCTTAATGGTTCCATTGCAGAATCTGAGATAATTTCAAGTTATTGCTTCATTTGTAATAGTACCAGATCAACTCTTTGAGTTCAGTTACATTATTCTCTATCGCTCTTTGCAGTCGCCGACAGGTGTTTTCATTTGCAGTTAAATTTAAACATCTATTAATTTTACAGAATCGTTTGTTTTTTACGGCAGAATGGCAAAATGTACCACAGATTTGGACTAGAACGTTTCTCATAGCATTTTTTGGGATGTAAATGCGACTCCATGACTTTTTTTAGGGATTTTGTTGTGTAGTGTTTCTTTTCTTTCATCTATTTACTGTATTCAATAAATTTATTTTGCGGTACCCATCTCTACAGGTTGATTCAGCATGGGGGCATAGGAAGAGTTAGTCTGATTGGTTTGCTCTTGGTGAACACTTTGATTGTTTTCAAATTGTTGAAGTTCTAAGTTCTCAAGTCCCTACATTTTCACTGGAATTCAATTTCTATACCGTTTGATTCTTCTCATCTTGTCATTTCTAGTCCAATGCAGATATTTTCAATGGCCACGTCTACGAACACGAGGGACATGGAGCGGCATGGAGGAGGCTCGAGAGTTTTCTACATTGTCATTGTTGTTGTACACTGTTGTGGAAGATCTGAAAGTCAATAGCTTCTTGCCCTATTATGTCCTCTTGGCTTCCCCACCTTTCTTCCTCACCTTTCTCCTAATTTGTTTAAATGGGATTTAAAATACAAGGTTATGTGATAGTACAATTCTTGAATTTGGTTGTGGAAGTTACTAATTTTATCGGTAGGAAGAAACTCATGATATAGAAGCCACTTGTTATTTAGGGTGGAGTTGAATGCAATATGAAGTTTAGGCTGCACTAGGTATTAGTGCAAAGTTTAGAAATTATAGAGTTGTTGGAAGTATATAAATTTATGATTATATTTGAATAAATTTGATGAATGGAATGCTAAAATTATGATAGAAGAAAACGAAAAATGAATGTTTCGAAATTATAAAAAGTAAAATGGACGTTTGATTGAAGAAAATGAGATAAATGTGAAAATGAAGGTACCAAAATAATCACATTTTAAAAGTATTTTGACTAAGATGGATGTTTCGAAATTACAAAAATCAAAATGGACGTTTTGAAAATACAGGAATTAAAATGAATTAAAATCGAAAGTATAAGAATTTATAAGGATTAAAGAAGGGGTGATCTATTACAATAACACATGATAAATCAATAAATGTGAGTATTTAATTGAATAGTATATTGATTAAATTATTATACAGTACTTATTGAATTATTGAATTATCTTAGATCAAAGGTCGTGAGTTCGAATTTTCACCCTGTAAATTGTTGTATAAAAAAATGATAATAATATTCGACTACGAGCTAATTATAAATAGTTAAGTTCCCTATAAAAATAATGTAGGATATTTCACATTTAGTAATTTTTATGTTTAAGCTAATGGCACAATATTCCACTAAAAATGACTACATTAGAATGAATGTTAATGAGGTTCGAGTAAATATTCATTTACTTCTAAATCTATTATTTTATTTTTTAGGTTGAATAACACATGGATGAAAACTTAAACTTTCGATCTATAGATTCGTGATATATATTTTAATTAGCGGACTATTTTGACAAAAAAAGAAGAAGAAAGAAATTACATGTGTCCCTAATTAATCTCTCTATATTAATAACTAATAAGATAAAACAATAATTTATTGTTTTAGAAGTAAATTGTTACTAAAAACGGGTAAAGTAATATAAATATGTAAATTATTTTTTTTTTATCTAATATAACTTTTGTTATAATATTATGTTTTATTTTAGTAAGAATCATGAGGCAATTGTCACTGTTTATGGACCCGAACCTGGGTGATCTATCCATGACCAGGATGAAGCTTGGGTGAAACTAAGTGGAGGTTCGAACCGAATGATGTTGAAGAATCAACAGATGAGTTGTGGTTAGGGGTAAAATGCCACTCGAATCCAAAACTAGCTGGTTCCCCCTGAAATGCGACATCTTATATTTCGAGTTAAATAAGTAGTGGTCAGAATTCGAATCTAAGATATATGCTTTAATGAGTTTAGTTTCTATTGAAAAGAGATTTTTTTTTTCTTAGAATTACATTTGATTTAAGTTTGGGTGGAAGGCAATTTAGAGTGGTTGTTTGTTTAATTTGCTTCACTTTTTTGTGTGTGGAAATTTGTTTGAAGAGGTCAATTGTTAGGCCACCTGAGGACTGCTTTCTACAATATAACCTTTTCAAGAAATTGTTCATTTTGGTTAAATGCTCTCTTTTTTTCTTTTTACTCTCATAAAGGCTTCTCATTTTCCTATTAGGGTTTTTTTGATTAGTGATCTTCCATTCCAAGGCAGATGTTAAATCTCTTTTCCACAAGCATTGCAATTTGCAAAGATGAGCTCTTAAAGGTTAAATTTTCATTTCCCTCACAAGTTCACAACCCCAATTTCTCTCTCTCTCTTCACAGTTTTTTCTTCCATGGTCTTGAAATCATACTGATTCTATTAGTTCATAAGCATTCAAGTTAGCAGCAACACCTTAGGCTTGGCTTTGCTGATCTTATTCTTCTCATCCCAATTATCCCATCTCCTCAATTCCCTTTTCTTCATTGGTTTCTACCTTAATTGGGAAAACCCTAATTTCCACTTCCCTTTTTCTGTCTCAATTTTGATCTTACTCGGTTGTTTTTTTGTACTGGGACAACTCTTTCAACTTCTTTTCGATATATTTGATTGATTGCTGCAGTTTCTATCTACACCCAGTTCTGCTATAGCTTTTTCTTTTTTGGAGTACAGCCTGATTATGGTTGTAAGGCTGTGCTTCCGTTACTAAAGGGTGCTCAGAAACTGTATTTGCACGCAATGGAACCCTGCATTACAGTAGGGTTTAGCTCAAATTCGAATTGAGTCAATTAGGGAACTGATGTAATTGAATGTTTTCTTGAATGATTTTGAATACGCCGTTTTTTCTTCATATTTTTGTTGTGCATTGCTGCTTGTGCAATGTCGGACGATATGCTGCTTCATTTCTCCTCCAATTCTTCCAACCAATCGGATCAGTCTCTGCCCACCAAAATGGCCAAGCTCGAAGCTCGTATGGTTGGTAAGACCTCGTCCACTCAGCAGCCTGCTCAGCTGCAGTTGACCAGGACATCTGTCTCTTCTGCTGTGAAATTCGTCGCCTCTGAGAATTTGATCGAGCCTGCCACTTCGAGTGATTCTGATGACGGCGTAAGTTCATTTAACATTCTATGTGCAACTTGTATTCATCCCGCTTCATTTCTGTATCTTGAGAATTGAGTTATAGTTGGATGTTGGATGTTGAAATTGTTACTGATTGAACGCCCTGCCATTCTAATTTTGCCTTTTGGGATTTGACTGGAGTTCGGCGTGAGAATTGAGAATGCACAAACCCACAAATAGAATGACGATATGCGTTAATTGTATTACTTTTGCGTGCATGATCTTTGTTTTTGTTTTTGTTTGTTTGTTTGTTTTTTTTTTTTTTTTTTGTGATACTCTATTATTGAAATATTGGCGTTAAGAGAGATTCGTTTTAGTCTTAGGAGTATTATGGTGATGCATTTTGCCGGCCTATGAACTTGAACGTCCTTTCATAAGAAAAAAATAATTTGAACGTCCTTATTGACGTTCTATATCTACTAATTATTTTCTTTGGTTTATCGAATACGGAGTACTTTGCAAATTTTTGTATACAAAGAGTCAGGTGTACACTACAAGTACAAAGACTTAAAATCCAATGTCTACTGTCCTCAAACCTCTTAAGTGCTTGCCATTTAGATTGCATTGAATGCTTAAAACATTTCTAATTAACATATGCTAACTGATGATTTCTATTAGACTTAAACATACCATAGTCTCTTTACCTATGTTTTTTCCCTCTGTATTTGTGAGGTTAGTTTCTTGCATCAATCAATAAGGAGTAATGATAGTATTTAGAAGTTACTTATTAGAGAAAATGGGAGCTGCAGTTTCTACTATATGAGTTGACCAGTATACCCACCCTCTGGGAAGGTTCATTTATATATATCTATACATGCAAGTTCAGAAGTAAATCCACCATTTGAGGGCTCATCTTCTATATATCTTAGCTTGCAATGTAGTAATAATTTTAAGAATGTCGACAATTTAGGTGGGATGGATATGTAGTTGTTGACTTAATTGAACACATGCATTACATACTTAGGACTACTTAGGAGTTCAGCACTGTTAGTGGGTCTGAAGTAAATATATCTCTATCAATTCTCTCAAGAAACTTATTATGAAGGAGTTTACTATGAATAAGAATAGCAAACTGTAAAGTTAATGGAAGCCACTACACAAAAGAACAATATTCTTCATTTCATTTTATTTGCATTATGTGAGTTAAATTAATGGTAAGTGTTTAAATCAATTGTTTGAAAGTTCCAATTTTCATTTTTAAAGATTCTTCTTGTTTTTATACTGTACTGCATCGTTTCCATGGAAAATTGAGCTCTGGAAAATGGTCTATTCTGAATTTGATAACACTGTATTTATATATTGTATGTTAGACTGGGGACGAATTCCTAATCCAAGCCAACACTCAGAAGCGGCAGAAACTTCAAGAAGCCAATGACTCAACCCTTCCTGAACGTGTTGAGGTAGTAACTATTATATTGGTAATAATTTGGAATAACTATTATTATTGTTTAAATTTTTGACAATGCCTAAACTCTAATTTCACAATACAATATTAATTCATCATAAAAGACCCCAAGGGGGAGCCCGGTTGGCAAGGGCTTGGGGTTCATTGGCCATGCTGACTTAGAGGTCTCAAGTTCGAACCTTCTAGTGAGCTTAATACCAAAAGCCCTTGATGTGTCTCGGGACTGGACCTTGAGGCAGGCACATGTGCCCTTGGTTATAGGGGAGCAAAACTCCGACATAAATATTTTATATTTCAATAACTGCATTAAACCTTGTTGTCTTCGCACTTAACTGACTGTGGTTTGCCTTCTCTTTTTGTTCCTTAATTTTTTTTCTCCCTCTTTTTCGGATTTCCCGAGTTTATCGACCTAAAAGTTGTTTTTTGACACTTTTTATTGAGATGTTTTGTTTCTCTTGGGAATTCAGTTTTTTAAATAATAGTAGTAATAACACTTTAAAGGCATTTCAGGCAGTGGATGATGGAAAGCAAAACATGGTGGAAGTGATGGAGACCAAAAAGTGTTTGGATGTAAATAGGAAAAAACAAGGTAGAGGAAGGGGACAATCCCTCTCAGGTAGAGGTCGTGGGTCAAGAGCTAATGATCAGATGAAATCACAAATTTCTCTCTCAACAATTCCACCTACAAATGGTCAACAAGACAATTTATACCTTAAGGTAAGGCTTGACATGACCCGTTTCAATTTAATGAGTCAATTCTGTAATGTTGTTGTCTATGCTTCCATTGAACAATATAGCGTTATTTAATTCTTTATAGTGAATTTACCATTTGGTCAAAGTTATTCATTTGGTTGAAGGATGGTCTCAAAATTCTCTTTCATATATATCTTTTGTAATTTCCTTATTTCTATGAGGTAAAACCTATTGACTGACTTTAAAGTATTGTTTTCTTTCAAGAAAAAAATATTGGTTGATTAATAACCAATCTACGGTTTTACAGGATGGGATGTCCAAAGAGCAGCTTCGGATAGATAATCAATCTCCTATGGAGGTATGTTTTTTCTAATACGGATAGGCCTACATAAATGTATTTTTTGGACAAGAATATATGCCTACTTAGGATTCTCCTATGAGGTCTGCATCTAAACGAGTGCCCAAAAAAAATATATGTATATGCCTATTTAACTGGGTGATTCAGAACGTTTGGAAATAAGATGAAATGTGCTGTCTCAAGTTACAATTTGTTGACTTAGGCACTGTTGTTTTGTTTTTATTGAATAGTATTTATGGTTTGTTGAATGATTTTCTTTTTATTATGTGAAATATCTTGCCTTGGTGCCACAAGTTTTTGACATCTCCAAATTTATATTTCTTGTTTGTATTAAATAGGAAGAGTTAGTCTCTTTACGGGCAAAAGTTGCTTCATTGGAGGAAGACCTGCGAAAATCACGTCAGGAGTCCTCTGAATATCAAAATCTTTACCATGAATTTGAAAAGGTACATGGATCATGCCCAAGATAGTCAAAAACCTATTTGCAGAGAGTACATTTTCCATGGACTTCGTACACGCATATATTGGTATTCTAAATTGTCTTTTACATGGACGATTCTAAAATGCTTTTCTATAGGAAGTTTGTTCCTTTGCAAGACATTTTTGAAATTCTATTTCTTCCTTCTGTCTCTTAATAATATTATCTCCTCTCTTTGATCATGATTTATGCAGGAGTTGAAGGAGATCAAAGATTACGAACAGCAGATGAAGCCTAAGGTTAGCTTTTCTCAAGGAATTAATTCATTTTTGCGCAATAAGAAATTTATAAAAATTTAACCATGTATAAAATCTGGTTTAGGAAGCTAAGGTATCCAAAAGTTGAAAGTCTACAGAGACTACAATAATGCTCTCTAATTGGCCTTCATCTTTTTTTTTTTTTTGGATAAGAGACAAAAAGGGTATATGAGAGAAAACACCAGAAAAAAAGGGCCAAAACAACCTATTTTTAACTAAAAAAATAGATCTAAGAAGAATACTAACTAAAAAAATCATTAGCCAGAGTATTCCATCTAGGTGCTACTATACCCTTCCTGGGGCTTTTTTAGAAACTAGAAGTCCCTGAACTATATTTGGCCAAACATGTTTTTGGAAGGTGATTTCAGTGTTTTCGAGGCGCAAGGCGACAAGCCCTTTGATCGCCTTGAAGCGAGAGGCGATACAAAGGCGACGCCTGATTGAAGTGAGGCGCACCTTAATAAATAAGTAAAAATTATATATATAGTGCATAAGTTACTTTAAAAAAATTAATACCAAAATAGTAAATGTCAACCAGATACATAAAACAACCAAATTCTATAAGTTTAGTTCCAAATAAAGACAAGCAACGGCGGAGATTGATGGTGGCGAAGGCTTGAAGCCCGTGAAGGTGAATGTCGAGAGGGAGGGGACGCAGAGATAGGGCTTGGATCGCGTAGGGGAGGGTGTTTTACAAAAAAAAAAAACACATAAAAAAAGGCAGATCGCCCCTTGAAGGCGATCACCTTGCCTCAGGCGACAGGCACGCCAAGGCGCCCAAAGGCGAGCGTGCGATTGAAGGCGCTCGCCTGGGCACCTTGCGAGGCGCACCTGGGCGAAAACACCTCGCTTCTCACCTGAGGCGAGCGTCCGGGTGCACCTCGAAAACACTGGGTGATTTTGTATTTAGCTACCATTAACCACTCTATGATCTCTACCACTAGTTGCTGCATCCCACCCCACTCTCACTGCTTGCCTTTCTTACCCAATTTATGTTTGGCCTACAACCTTAAATTACTTTATGGTTGCCATTTGCTGACCTGACCACCAAGGTTTGTTTACTCCATAAGGAGGTTATATACCATGAAAGAAACCTAGCTGATTGCTTCTTGCTAATGTTACCAATAATGTTCATATTGTTTCTCTTTTGGATATTTATGAAGAGGTAAATAAAATATGCTTTCATTCAAACCTTCCTTGTTAAAGTGTGGTTGACTTAAAATGCCGTTGTCAAGAATTTTCTTATTCCTCACTGATATATTGTTTTGTCATTAACTATTTTATCCTTTTGTTGTGGGTTTTATTCAAATTACAGAGAACAAAAGTACTATCTGATTTGCTGATATCTGTTTCAAAAGCTGAGAGACAGGAAGCAAGGATGAAAGTCCGTCAAGACTCCTTGAGACTCGGCAATGTGGGTGTAATCAGGTTAGTTTTTTCATAATCAAATTGTCATATAGCACTGTTACGTCATATTCTACCCTTGATCAATTAGGGACAATGTAATATGTGAGCAAAAGAAGAGACGGTTGCACCAAATAAGGATTTAAATCCTCTCTTCTTCGCCCTGCTTTATCCATAGAGTTCCAATCCCTGCCCTCTGAACAGGCCATGCTAGTAGACGAGATTTGTGACCTTTCTGAATCTGGTTTCAAAAAGAAAATGTTCTCTTGTTAAAGCAAACACGGAATATTCTCATCCTTAGGTTCTGTTGCACTAAAACGGGGCAGGGATAAGTAGTCTTCATTTAGTTCTGCATTTCTTGTTTTGAATTTTTTCGTTGAAACTTGTCAAATGTTGAATAACATTCTGAAAATTAAGTTCTGAGAAATCATGGGCTAGGGGGGCTTCTCCAGCCTATTTATCGTATCAAAACTGGATTCTCCTGCCATAATTTGCTTTAAACGATAAGAGGTTATGAAAGAAGCACTATTCTCCTGCCGGTTTACTTTTTCTTTACCCTTTTCTAGATATAGTTTAAATGGTCTTTTTGCTACTGTAAGGATTTCTTATGATTCTAGCTTGGATGTCCTCTTGCCCTTCTTTTGTTTATTTCATCTTGTCAATGAAATTTTGTTATATATAAATATTTAACTTAAAGAGTATGAAAAAGTGCAGGTCAATATGAAAAATACTGTTTCTGTTTTTTCTTTGTTTACAAAAATGAACATGCCAAATAAGTTTTCTGCATTAGAAACTGGTTTTAAACATTATTTCCAGTAAACTCTCAAGTATTCGTGAGAAGTATGACTACTTGTTGGGGTCGTAAGATCTTAGCCCGGTCATAAATGAAAACAATTGTATGCTTTTTATTTGGATTTATCAGTCAAATCTTGGCTTCTTGCAATCACATTCCTTTTTAATTTTATTTAAGGAAACAACTGATTGCATTCTTGTATGTATGTCAGAGCTGGAACAGTCATATCTGAAACATGGGAGGATGGACAAGCATTGAAAGATTTAAATGCTCATCTTGTACGTTATTTTTATACTTTTTGTTATAATTATAATCAATGAAGTTTTGAGTTTGTAATCGAATAACCTTGTAGGTTCTCATTCTTTTATTGTGAGCAAATTATGATGCAGCTATACCATAGTTCTTTTCATCTTTCTTGTGAATAAAATATTCTCATGAGCAAAGAAAATAGGATTATTATATTATAGCCACAAAATTTGGTGAATATTATTTTTCTACTATCTGGTCAATAATTATGAATTGTATTTTCACATACTAGCTCATGTATTTTCGTTTTAGTTTTCTCAACATGGAATTATTCTCATAAGTTGTACATTAAGTTCATTTGTTCATTGCAAATAATCTTCCCACTTTTCAGAAACAATTACTAGAAACCAAGGAGGCCATTGAACGACAGCGCAAGTCCTTGAAGAAAAGACAGTCGGGTTAGTTCCTTCAAAGTTTATTTTTATTTTTCATACTTAAAGGAAAATACTATTCAATAATGTTTGCGCCAAGAAAACTCTGGATCTTATTTATTCTATACGTGCATTGCATCAAAAGTTCAATGGCTGGTCTGAACATGCTTGAGTTTTAAATGGTACATTTTCTTTTTAAACTTAAGACACCTCTTTCTCCCTCACTGCCTTGTCCTCCTGAATTCTGACATCAAGCATAGGAAATGCTATCTTGCTACAAGGTTTTTTGAAATTTAAGATATGAATATCCTTTCTGTACTGAAAGTTCTTAATTTCAGCTGTCTATAAGTGACCATGGTTTCTATTTTTAAAGACAAAGGTGATGGGGCCGATGCTGAACCAGGAGCTCAAGAAGAGGACAGTTTCATTCAGGATGAGATCTACAAATCCCGTCTGGCAAGCATCAAGCGTGTTAGTTCCTTTGTCATGTCTTGATTTTCCTTTGATCGTTAAAACATTCTAATTTTAAATATCGAATTTGCATATATGACGTCTATTTTATCATAAATTTATGAACTCTGCATAGGAAGAGGAAACTATTCTACGTGAAAGGGACCGCTATGAACTTGATAAAGGAAGGCTTATACGGGAAATGAAGCGGATACGAGATGAGGATGGTTCCCGTTTCAACAATTTTCAGATTCTAAATCACAGATACACCCTTTTAAACCTTCTTGGGAAAGGAGGATTCAGCGAGGTTTACAAGGTCAGAATTTTGTGCTATATCATTATTTATTGACATTCTCTCTGAAATTTTTCCTGAGGCTTAGCCGCTTAAGTGCTGAACAAAAAACAAGACCGTCTTTGCCTATATTTGGCAACTGTAAAGATATACCTTTTTGCAGTGATTTTGAAGTAAGAAATTTCCAGCAGGCTTATGACTTGGTAGAGCATAGATATGTCGCATGTAAGCTGCATGGGTTGAATGCTCAGTGGAGTGAAGAGAAGAAGCAGAGTTATATAAGGCATGCAATTAGGGAGTACAATATCCACAAAACATTGGTGCATAATCACATTGTCCGGCTCTGGGACATTTTCGAGATTGATCATAATACGTTCTGTACTGTCCTAGAATATTGTAGCGGTATTATCTCTATTTTACCGTTTTATTATCCTGAAGTGCTTTTCATTTTGTGAGAGGAAGCCAGTTCAAATATTGTGCTTTGGACGTAAATAAATATAATTGATTATGATTTTGTTGTACATTCTATTTATCCTTTTTATCTTCCTATGAAGAAAACATAATTTTTGCTCTTCATCTTGCATTATCTATCCAATTTTTTTTGTTCAGGGAAGGATCTTGATGCTGTTCTCAAGTCAACACCAGTATTGCCTGAGAAAGAAGCCAGGATAATTATAGTGCAGATATTCCATGGCCTTGTTTACTTAAACAAAAGGGCACAAAAAATTATCCATTATGACCTAAAACCTGGTAACGTTCTATTTGATCAACTAGGTGTTGCAAAAGTGACAGATTTTGGTCTCAGTAAAATAGTTGAGGATGATGTTGGATCACAGGGTATGGAACTTACATCGCAGGGTGCTGGAACATATTGGTAAATGTCAAACTTTGGTGCATATTCTTTGGCTTGTGACATTTTTTATCATTTATTGTCCTGCTCATAGTATTGAATATGCTGAGACTTTTAAGGAAGTATTACATTTTATGGAACTAATGGTTTTCTTTTGGTTTTTAAATCTCTTATATCGTTTGTACAAGCTTCCTCTTAACGCTTCAAGGCATATCTAGACCTACCCTGCACATTGTGTCAGTCAGTACTTTCTTTTGGAATTTGTAGGTATTTACCTCCAGAATGCTTTGAGCTCAGCAGGACACCTTTAATATCATCCAAGGTTGGTTGTTATATAATCTATTTTTCTGCCACATTCTTGTTTAGTTATTATATTGTTGTGCTTTTCTTATTCCTATAAAGTTGGACATGTGTCAAAATTTGAGTTATCCTGAACGAAACCAAAAAACATATACAGAAGACTTGGGCTATAACAAGTCAAAATCCTTATGTAATTACACTTGTTCTGTTCTACAGACAATTGGAGAGCGAGAGCCTAGGGCAGTTTTACCCATAGCACGAACTAAAAAGATTTACAAATATAATACAGTTTTTGAAAATACCCATCAACATATTTCAACCCTGCATGTCTATCACCATCCAACAAAATTTCCATATTATATTGGCAAATAAGGCAAAGTTATTTATCTCCCATTACAATTTCCCAGCATTCATATTGCTCCCGGATCCTCTTGTACTTTACAATATCTTAATGGGAAGTGCTTGTTTCTTATATATAAAACAAAGTCTTCCGTGACTAACCACCTTCTGATTACAGGTTGATGTCTGGTCAGCGGGTGTACTGCTATATCAAATGCTCTTTGGCAGACGTCCATTTGGGCATGATCAGACTCAAGAAAGAATACTTCGCGAAGACACAATTATAAAGGCTCGTAAGGTCGATTTTCCTACTCGACCAGCTGTCTCAAACGAGGCAAAGGTGAGCCGTAGTCTAGTCTGCATTTGCTTGATTCCCTTCAACACATAATATATTTTTGTGCTAAAAAACAAACATTCGTGGTATCCCTTGGCCATCCTTCATATTTATTCCTTTGTTATAATGTCGATATTTATAGCGGTCAAACAATGGTTTTTATGTTAATGTTATGCAGGATTTTGTACGGCGTTGTTTGACATATAACCAAGTGGAGAGACCCGACGTTTTGACGATTGCTCAAGATCCATACCTCACATATTCGAAGAAGTAATTATGTGACAAAAGTATGCTTCTTGGATCCACATAACAGGAAATTTAACAAGCTCTATCTTTCAACAGCAAGCAAAGAAAGTATAGGAACTCATGGAAATTGTAAACACAGCAAAGGGCTGGTCTGCCACTCTAAAGGGTTGGTCAAAGGGGGTATTTTGAGTGATTTGAATTCTCCTATCTCCAAATATTTGGAGGTTTGGCTAAGTTTGGAGTTGGAAATGTTGAAGGGCACGGTGGTGACCTAAGATCCTTGTGGTACAGTGTTCTGAAAATGGGCTAGAGGCAGGCCCCTCAGAAGGAGGGAAATGAGGGAAGTTCTGATTTGCCTTTGTTTGCCCAATTTTTTCCCTTTTGGAAAAGGATTGATTTTGATGTATTAAATATTTTCTTTTAGTTCATATGGCATTCTCTTTTGCCGATAGGTTATATGAACCGCATTTCTACTAAGGTTTAATGTAGATATGGAACTCTCAAGAATGAAAAGTTCACATCTATCTTTTTATTTAATTTTATTTTTCGTTTTTTAGAAATTACATTACAAATTAGGGGAATGGATCCGACTCCACCCCTCATAATGTGTTCTAACTAGTTGATGGAGTCTTATTCAAAGAGGTTTTTTTTTCCCCTCTGCATTTGGATAGTGACAGCTCTCCACCTAATTACATAAGCGTTTTGAATATGGATGTATATTTAAGATAATTGTTTAAATGAGGCTAACATAGAATGACCCAGTGACGTACATTATTTTAGTACAGGCCACCGATCATAGCTCAAGTGGTTAAGACACCTATTTCACTACGAAGTCATGTTAAAACTCTCACCTCACATGTTGTAAAAAAAATAAAAAAAAAAATCTCTTATATACCTATTTCTTATTACTTGAATGGTGCTCAAATTGGTTATTTTTTCTCAATTTTTGGAGTTAGTAGATCAATTTTCTCGATATCATTATCTAACTTGGAAATTCATTTAAAGTATTTATAATTTCTTAAAATTAAAATATCACCAATTTAATAAATGAAAGACAAGAACTTGAGAGATTCACATGGTGGGACTTTAGTTTCTAAAAATATCAAACATCAATTGTATCAAGATGAAATGTAAATCATAGACTAAAGTAAAATTTAAACTAATAAGAGCATGAAAATACTTTAGACTAGTAAAAACGTGAAATGAAGATGGACATTATCCCAATGCTTTATCAAAGCTTCAAAAAAAAAAAAAAAAGATAAATAAATAAACATTATCAAAGTAGGCTACCAAGCATACCATACTGTAAAAAAATGGGCTTCCCAATGGAAAAGGACAGTACTTTAGTCTATACACACAGCTTGTCGGCCACGCGGCTTGTCTCCTAACGGCTACCATATTTGAATCCCTTGGCCATATCGAAAAACATTTCTAATAATTATCAGTTCATAAATAACCAAAATTCATTATCTATATTTATTATTCACAAAGCTATGGTGGATTGAGGTATTCAATGAATTTGAACACATTAATAAATATATCAGTATATTATATATAATAATTATTTAATTCCAACGGTCGGTAATGTAGGTTTGTTTCTACACGTGCAGAGGTTTGATTTGTTAATTGAGTTTGCAGTGTCGTTTGTTGTGTTTATGCGTGCCAGATTTTTTGTTCACACGCTCCCTTTTTTAGCTCTCTCACCAATCCCCAATCCCCAATGCAATCCTTACGTTACGTTCTCATTTTTGTTTTCTTGAAACGATTTCTCATTTTTGTTTTGTTTTCTTTGAGCTGAAGGATTCTCATTTTTGTTCTCGTTTGCTTTCTAATTATTAATTTCTCTAATCTTATATTTATCCAAAATAATATATTGATTTCAGCAGTCATATCATTCTATTTTGTTTAACTATCTACTCCAATCTATTATTTGTTCTGTTACGTCATGCCAAATGAACCACCAAATTGTTTAAAATACATAAATCGATCTATTTAGTATCTATTTCTTTCTTTTTTGAGGTTTTAATACTTCCAACGTACTCAATAGACACACATAAAATATGTTGATTAAAATTCAAAATTTGACGGCGTAAATTTTCCTTTTTATATTACAGATTTGACGATGTAATTAAAAGTTTTTAAATGCGAAAATTTATTGCCTTCATTCAACTGCCGAGAAAGGAAAATTCTTTCCTACCGTGAATGGGAAATTAATTATTTTTTTTATTTCTTTCCAAGAAGAAAAAAAAAAGTAACTGCTCAATTTTTTGTGGTAGTTAGTAAACAAACAGTAATATTCATTCTAAAATCATGAGCCTTGATTAGTACTCTTTAAAATATATATATATATATATATATATATATATTTGAAAGTTGATGATTTTTTTAATTTTTATTTTTTTGAAATAGAACGTTGATGATTCTGTTTCTGTATTTGAATTTCAATTTTCAGATTTTGGAGTACTGTAAATTGAAAACTAAAAAGCACTGCTCTGCAGTTCTTTGAAATTTGAATCATGGATAAGAGAAGATGAATAAAAAAAATTACTAAAGATTTAGTATAAAAATCCCCACGTTCTCCGTCTTCGTGTCCGTGGATTCCCATTTCCCACTGCTGCTTTTTCCCATTCACAGCTGCACTCACTTCAGCAACATCCCAATTTTGCTTTCCTCTGTAAGAATCATTTTCTTTCCCTTTGTTCATCTTCTCTTCTTTTTCCCTCATTTCGCTTCTTCCTCAAATGCACTGTGGCGCCATTCAGTATTGTGTGTGTGTGTTTTTTTCCATTGTTTATTTCTCAATAATACTCTGTTTTATTTTATGATCAGATAGTGCAGTGATTAGCAAGCCGAGGACAAAATGATGGGGTTCTTGAAACCCATGGTGGGTTTTTGGCTGCTGCTATGCTGTCTGGCCGTGGTTACAGATGCAACTTACCTGAAATACGAAGACCCTAAACAGCCATTGGGTGCTAGAATCAAAGATCTTATGGGTCGCATGACTTTGGAAGAGAAAATTGGCCAGATGGTTCAGATTGAACGGAAAGTTGCAACCCCTGATGTCATGAAGAACTACTTCATCGGTATTATATCATTCACCTCTCTAAAAATTGATGCCCCAATTTTATTAAACTAGATTGTGCGTGTTTAAGGCAAGTGCCGAGCCAGAACTTTTAGTGTACATTCTACAAATTAGAGAGAGAAGTTTCAAATATTAACCATTTTATATAACTTTTTAAATCTAAGAACTAAGAGGGGGAAAGTGTGCTCTTCTTCCTCCTTTAAGGTCTACTTTTCAGTAGGGATCTTCTTGTCAGTTGTCATGGATGTATGTATTATACTTTGTTTGATTATGGAAATTGGAAGCTAGAGTGATGGTGGGTTTGTGGACAGGGAGTGTACTGAGCGGTGGAGGCAGTGTACCGGCGGAGAAGGCGACGGCAGAAGCTTGGGTTAATATGGTGAATGAGATCCAAAAGGGGTCTCTAGCCACTCGTCTGGGGATCCCCATGATTTATGGGATTGATGCTGTCCATGGTCACAATAATGTGTACAATGCTACTATCTTTCCTCATAATGTTGGTCTCGGAGTTACTAGGTAAGTAATGTAATCTAGAAGCACAGCATTTCCTCAGTCTTTTGTGTGTATATGATTTGATAAACTTGTATTATACTAATGGAAGATGAAGATTTAGGAAGGATGATCTGATGGTTTCTGAATTAATGAGCCAGTTCACTAAGAAAAATCCTTGAACATGTTTCTTAGATCTGAACTTATAGCCAGAATTTTGTTAGTGGGGCAATCTGGTTTGCTTATGAGCTTACTTTTCACATCAGGGATCCGGCACTTCTTAGGAGGATCGGAGATGCCACGGCACTTGAAGTCAGGGCAACCGGAATTCCTTATGTTTTTGCTCCATGTATCGCGGTAACCCAACGTGTTGAATTGTTTCCTTCTAGAAGAAACACGAAATATTCTCACAATTTGTTCGCCAAAATGTGCTTAGTTACAGAATTTTCCTTGTGGTTTTGGTGGGTTGTGCAGGTATGCAGAGATCCTAGATGGGGTCGATGCTACGAGAGCTATAGTGAAGATCATAAGATTGTTCAGCAAATGACTGAGATTATACCTGGACTGCAAGGAGAAATTCCTTCTAATTCACGAAAAGGAATTCCTTTTGTTGCGGGAAAGTAAGATCCCTTTGCATAACTTTTTAACTTTACTTTGGTTGTCTTTTTGTTTAACAGGAATAAATTTGTAACGTAATATGCTTCTTTACTTTTTTTAATTTTAGAGTTTCTATTTCCTTTTGAGAAATACTTAATCATTACCTATCATGTTCCTAACCATCACTAAGAATTTCATAACTCTTCATTTTTTAAAAAATAGAAAAAATATTTATTTTATGCATTTCTCTCTCTCATCTGTCGTAACTTTAATGATAGCCAGTAAAAGAGTAAAAGATAGGTGTTAAGAATAATACCCTCCTGAATGGGTGGTAGGAAAATTTCTGCTGCCACTAATAAATATTTTACTGTTAATTTCTTTTTCAAAAAAGAGGGAAAAAAATATCTCCCAACTTTCCTCTTTCCTACGTGTCAAAAATTTAAAATTTAAGGGTGGGCAGGAACTGCTTGTATTGTCTTAATAAAAAGCGCAGATATAGTGTCTATATTTTCTGTCTTTGGTTTGATGAGTAGACAGTTTAATATCATTTCCCTCACCTGCTTACCAGCAAATATGCTTTGTACAGTACTTTAATGAGTGTGCTTGGGTTAATTATCATTTCCCCCACATGCTTACAAGCAATAATGCTAATAATTTAAACAGCTTTGTGTTTGAATTTTTTTAAAATCTATGCTCAAAAGTTGAGGCCCGAAATGTAACCAATTTCTGTCTTCTTTTTATCAATACACACACTCTCTCTCTCCAACAACAGAGCTTTTAATACATTCTTAACTCTCTCTCTTCCCCCACAACAGAGCCTTTAAGACATTCTTAACTCTCTCTCTCTGTCACCAACAACAGAGCTTTTAATGGTGTTGAATTGCGATTGATAAAATATCTATATGTGGATCATGTGGTCCTCCATAATATCATTGTTAATAAATGGTAGAAGAAAAAAGTTGTGTTCTTCATTCAGCAGTCCCTTCTTACTGATTACATATGGATCTCTCTCTAGTGAGAACTAGAAGCTGGTTGAATTCTATTCCCCCCTCCTGCTTACTCTAGCTGTCTCACATGACGTGAATACTGCATTTGACCATCCCCACCCTCTTTTTGGCATTCTTCAGTCTTATCAGATGGGAGGTTTCGGAACCATCCGTGTTAATGATTATTAAACAAAATCCAGATCTCGTAGGCATATTTGGAAGTTGAAACTAAATTTCCTTACTTGGTAGGTTGATGCATCAGTGCTGATCTATAATATGGGAAAACTCCTGCTCAAATGTGTTGAATATTGTCCTTTTTCTTTCCCACTTTATCCCATGCTACTCTACTTGCTCACTCTTCTGAAAGAAGACAGAAAAATGAAGGATAATATTTATTTATTTTTTTTTTACAAAATGTTATTATGATAGTGGAAAGAAGAGGGTTTGCAGATGATGTTTGTTTATGTGCTAGTAGAAGCTCTTGGAACCGTAATCTTTTTTCAGACTAAAATAAAAGTTAATCAAAGGAAAATGTTCCGGTGCATACCATTCAACATCCATATTTTGCTGACAATCATTGAACTTTTGATAAATAGGAGGGATAAAAAAAGGAGATATATTTGTATTTTTCAAAGCTGTCAAATTTTTGTCAGTAGATAGCATAAGATGAGTATTGATCGGTAAGCATCCAAGTATTGTTCTAAAATAAAAGTAGTTGAGAGGAGGGATCGATCTTCCATCTCACTCTTTTGGTGTCAGTCTATCGCTTTTGACGCTCGGCCACCAAGTGGGTCCCACCTTATCTCCTCACTCACAACTTCCATTTAGAGAAACTTTCCTGTTGAATAATTGTTTACTCTTCTGTATGTTTTATTCATGTATAGTTTAGTTTTCTTTTCAAATGCTAGCTCTTGGTTTGACTGGCCTGAAAGAGTCTGCCAAAATCTAGTGATTCAAATGGATATATATATATATATTTGATTTATTGCATTAACATATTTTCAACTGATTCCACCTAGACAAAAAGTTGCGGCCTGCGCTAAGCACTTCGTAGGAGATGGTGGCACGAACAGGGGCATTGATGAGAACAACACTATTATCGACTATAATGGATTGCTTAGCATTCACATGCCTGCATATTATAACTCGATAATCAAGGGAGTCGCGACAGTAATGGTTTCTTACTCGAGCTGGAATGGAAGGAGAATGCACGCCAATCGTGACCTTGTCACCGGGTACCTCAAAAACAAGCTCAAGTTTAAGGTATTGAAAAAAATTACATAATCCAAATGAGATTCTTATATTGGTATACTAAAAAATAAATGGTGGGAGGACCGCACAAGCTCAGAATGATGTTCTTTTGTTGGTTGGCCTGTTTTTGTAGGGTTTTGTCATATCAGATTGGCAAGGGATTGACAGAATCACCTCTCCTCCACATGCTAATTATTCTTATTCAGTTGAAGCTGGAGTTGGCGCTGGAATTGACATGGTAAGTCAAATTTCAGCTTTGATTTGGAACATGTAACGCAGCCATCACACATTCTTAAGTACAATCTGCATCAATCTGATTCATATGATTTATGTTCCTAATGTCTTTAAGAACGGTTACAATTTTTCATTTTGTATGTGATGCAGATCATGGTTCCAGAAAACTACGCAGAGTTCATCGATGAACTCACTCGCCAGGTGAAGAACAATATCATTCCAGTGAGCAGGATCGACGATGCTGTTAAAAGGATATTGAGAGTTAAATTTCTTATGGGTCTCTTTGAGAATCCGTTGGCAGACAACAGCCTAGCCAACCAACTCGGAAGCAAGGTTTGCCACTTCATTGTTGATGGCAGTTATTTGGAAAATGATTTGCTGAAGTTTTGGCTTTGGTGACTGAAATTAAAATGTTGGCCTTCTACAGGAACATAGAGAACTGGCAAGGGAAGCTGTAAGAAAATCGCTTGTGCTGTTGAAGAACGGTCCCTCAGCCGATAAGCCGTTGCTTCCTCTTCCTAAAAAAGCTGCCAAGATATTAGTTGCAGGGACTCACGCTGACAACTTGGGCTATCAATGCGGGGGCTGGACGATCACTTGGCAGGGTCAGAGCGGGAACGATCTCACTGTTGGTAAGTTTCATTGTTATTTCTGTAGAAAGAAGAAGCCAAGAAAGCAGAGAATTTTCTCACTGCTCTATGTATGTGTGAGAAAGGTGATTGCCTAATAGTTTTGCAGTTTCTCATACTCTGTAAATTTGTAAACAGGTACCACAATCCTCAATGCTGTAAAAAACACGGTCGATCCTACAACTCAGGTCGTGTACAACGAGAATCCAGATGCAAGCTTTGTCAAGTCTAACCAGTTCTCGTATGCCATCGTCATCGTGGGTGAGCCTCCATATGCTGAAATGTTCGGTGACAGCACAAATCTCTCCATCTCCGAGCCTGGCCCAAGCACCATAAGGAATGTGTGCAGCAACGTCAACTGTGTCGTTGTTGTCGTCTCGGGTCGTCCTGTTGTGATGCAGCCTTATGTTGGAGTTGCCAATGCCCTTGTGGCTGCTTGGCTTCCAGGAACAGAAGGCCAAGGAGTAGCTGACCTTCTGTTTGGTGACTATGGATTCACCGGTAAGCTCGCTCGTACATGGTTCAAGACTGTCGATCAACTTCCCATGAACGTTGGCGATTCACATTACGATCCACTCTTCCCGTTTGGGTTCGGTTTGACCACTAAACCAAACAAGTACTAGAAATAATACATTTTAGAGAACTTGAAGCATATTTATCATTTTCTTACCTACGATGAGGAAATTTACAAAGTCTCTTAATCATGTTTAGTAGCATTTGTAATACTCTTTCTTCTTTTAATCTATTATTGGAAAATCTTTTCCATTAAATAAGTATAAATTGGTGTTGACAATAGAGGATAGAACGTGTAAGATTATCTCTAATTTAAAGATAATAGTAATTATAATCATAAAGAATCCACAATTAACCAATAATCTCAGTGATACTAACCTTAAGAAAAAGGAAATAAGAACTTAACAAAGAAGGGTAATAAAAGAAAAGGAAAAAAAAGGAACAGCAAGTTCACAGGAACTTATAAATAGCTAACTAATTCTTCCAAACTTAATGCAAGTTATAGACTGCAACAAAAGACATTAGAACACTCCCAATCCATAATTTTCCATCTTTTTCCTCAACCTCACTTGCTGCTTTCACAACCTTCCCCTGGCTATCTTCTAATATCTGCAAAAGCTTCCCCTCTGGACTGTACTTGACAAGCACTCCATGAGGCCAACCGCCAATGTGAAGAAGGAACTGAATTTTTGCTGATATTGGAAGCTTGAGCATAAATTTCCTCAGTTTCGGATACCGAGCTTGCAGACTGGCAAGCGTAGAACGCCGACAATGGATTGCCACCCAAAATTCACCCTTGTCATTTGTTCTGACGTTATCAGGAAATCCAGGAAGAATGGCGAAGAGTTCTGTTGTTCCTGCTTTCTCGCCCTTCAACCAATACTTGCGTAATCTAGATCGATAATCAAAATGAGTTTGATGAGTGAATATGATTTGGATGCTAAAGTAGTAAATGAGTTGAAATAAAGAGATTATGTTTGTAGGAAACTTTTGTAAACCGTTGGTGTTCTTTCCATCTTCTAAACTCAAATGCATGGACTAAGAGCTATGAGTAGCACTGAAGTAATAGCTCTTGAATTAAAAACTTAAGAGACATTTGGAATTATAAAGAGTTTCACCTTCCTTTGGGCCCTTCGCAGAAAACGAAGAACGAACCGTCCTTGCTTAGAGACACACCATTCGGAAAGTAAACGTTCCGCACAAGAACGGTGGTTTCTCTCGTAGCAGCATTATATTTCAAAACTCTCCCAGTGCTTTCAGCAGAAAAAACTACTTGCAAGAAGTTCCTGCATAAGAAAGATAAGTTTTATTATACAACTCTTGGAAGGTTTCTTCTGTTCAAGTTGAGAGACAAGCAACAATCCAAGGCAAAACAACTCAGAATCAGTCTAGTTAATAGCTATGCGACTAAGAAATTTCTTCACTGTTTTAAGTTAAATTTCCGATTGTTAGAATAAATTGACATTTCAGTTCATAAGAATAGAGTAAAATATTTGCTGTTCCCTTGCTCCATTGTATGCTTCTAAAAACAAGTTTCACTGTTCCTTTTGCTTCTGATTATCATAAACCGCTCCTCTATGCATGCAATGGTGACCACATGAAAATAACCAGAGTAATTACGAAGTCTGCTTATTATAAATGCATGTCATATTTCGGTAATTAAAAAAGAGAAAATCATCATGGCTTAGGATTTACCTTCTGTGGTACATTGTGCTGCTATCCGTGAAGTACACATTCCCTTCGTCATCAAGGTCTAGATCATTGGTAAACTTGAACGGCACACCTTCTGCTTCAGTTGAAAGTGATGTTGCCAGACCGCCTTCAGGTCCGACCTTCATCAGCCCGAAGTATGCATCCGCGATATATAAATCGCCTGTTTTCTTGTCAAACCGGAGACCCAACGGACGGCCACATATGTGTTCGTTCTTCATATAACTTAAAATTGATGGTTTTGGATCACATATTTCTGACCTGAAACCACATGGACATAAATAATTAACATGTATCAGCAGTATCTAAAAACAATGAATACGTAATTAAGAAACATCAAAATCAGACAATGCTTCAAACATATTCTGGTACGAGGACAGATCTAACCAATCCTTGGGTTGCCCCATTCCAAAGTCTGCCTATAGTCATGAGTTTTCAAGAATTTGTGGTATACATACTAAAATAAATATAATCAATTAGTTCAACAACAAACCAACTGAAGCCAAACCTGGGGGATCAGAACACTAGTATTCAACCAAACCACTCCCCGTCTTATTGATTTCTTCATAAAAATATACATCGAATAAGTAGCCCTGAGGAACAATCCAGTTGGCAAGACCTTAGGGTCGATTGGTCATAACTGGCTTAAAGATCTCAAGTTCAAATCTTCCGGTGAGTTTAATACCAAAAAACTCTTGATGTCTCACGGGTCTAGATCTTGGGGCGGACGCAGGTACCCTTGGGTATAAAGGAGCAAAGTTCCGACTCCCCGTCATAAAAAAAATATACGTCGAATGAGTATGTTTTCCTAATTTTACTTAAAAAATTAGTGGATCTATATAACATTCTCCCCCACGTAACAGTTGGTATAGGCTGGTATTTTAAAGACGAATAAGAAAATTGAAAACTGGGTTCAGTTTGGGTTTCCTTTTCCCAAAAAAAATAATATTAAACGAACATTTGACATTTGTGTTTTGTCTCTTTAGCTCCAAATCCTCCTACATTAGTTTTTCAATTTTCTTGTTTCTGTTTATTTTAAACACTCTAGCACTAATATCTATGCCAGCCCTTTCTCAAGCGCCCTTCCGCTCCACTTGCGCAAAGGGATATATAGTAATCAGTATGTAAGAAGCTGTTAAAAAAAAAAGGTAAAAAGCCGAGAGGAAATTTGAATAAATTAGAGCGAGAGAGTGAAATATTTTCTATCTATTCTACTTACTAAAAAGAAAGACAAAGAGACAAAAAATTCTTCGACCCTAAGCCACCATCAGCCTTTGATTTAGAATTGAACATATAGCACTTTAATCATGCCTGCACCATCAGATTTTCTTCTATCCTTATCCATTGGCAATTTACAAAAGAGAACTACTCAACTCGCCACGATTAACGCAGACAAATTCGGCGAAAGAAGAAGAAGAAGGTGAAGAACATTACCTATTAGACGAAGTATAAGCAAAATCAGTCCAAGAATCGCCATTCCAAAACAGTATTCTACCATCGGCTACACCAGTGTAGGGGCCGCGCCCAAGAGGATCGAATGCCACGCTCTCGGGGCCCTGGACCTGGTCCTTAAACATGATCGTCGACTTCTGCAACAAGTTCTCGCTGTCTCTCTCGGTCGGCACCTGAGACCAGGGGGGCAATTCGACATAGTAGGTCTGAAAGTCGGGGAACTCCGCGATCGCACTGTGCTTGAATGGATCGGTCCCACAGTAGAAAGCGAGCGCGAGGAAGATCACGGCGAGGAGAGCGCCCCACGGCACGGCGGAGGCATTGTTGTCGCTCCGGCGCCCCATAGCAGAGAAAGTAAGATGTTGGGAGATTCTGGTTGAAGAAGATTGTTGGAAGTGGTTGGAGAATGGAGAGGGGATTTCGAAGTTGAAGAGAGGTTGGTAGGTGGGGTTTTATCTGGTTGGTAGTGGATAGAAGGTTGGAGTTATGGAGGGAAGAAGAATCCCAATCCGCCATGGAAAAGCTTCTATTTATTGCTTCCGGACCACACACAAACACCAGAACCTTGGTAATTCAATTCTATGCGGATTAGAACTTTCGAGTCTTGAAGGAGTGGATGGTTAAATTACAATTTTAACCTTACGCAATAGCTTTTCAAGAATTATGTCATGGATACTATGGTAATTATCCAAATCTAATAGTAGTTATCCAAATATCTTTTTTGAATTATAGTTTATAATTTTTTGTTTAGTACAATCAATTTGGGTATTGAAACTCATTACCGGATCAGAAAGATATGTCAAATATTATTAAACTAAGTTCATACTTAATAATTATAGTTTATAAATTTGGTTAATCAACATTGAAGTAATAAGCTTTACAAAAATATGTAAAATTAAATTTATTGTACATTTTTTTAAAGTTTAGGACCAACTAAACATAAATTTAAAAGTTTAGAGATTTATTAGATATTTTCAAAATTTTAATAATTTATTAGATACAAATGTAAAAGTTTACTGTATAAATTTATAACACATACATATGTAGATATATACATGTTACCGTTATTTAATAAGTAGGGTGAAAATACAAATCCACCCATAATTATTCAATTATTTGGTAAAGGTGGAACATAGTTAGTTGCATATTTAATCTTATTTCATGAATGTTATTTATTTTTTGGACGTATTAATAAATATTAATTATCTTTAATTAACTGTCAAATCGAACATAGTTTAAGTGGTTAAGACACCTCTTTTTGACCAAATAATCATAAGTTCAAATCTTCACTCTCACATGTTTTACTAAAAAAAAATATCTTTAATTAACTATGGACCCCAATCAATTATTTAGTTTTAATTACTATGTTTTTTTTAGAAAATATTTTAATTACTATCTATTATCTATACAGCTAATATGTTTAATGCTATTTCAATTATTGAATATTTGTTTTCGTTAGTTATTTTATTTTCTAAATTTTTTATAAGGATATTTTAAAACATTATTTAACCAATTATTGAAATATAATTTTATAATTATTAAATTACTTTTATTATTATTTTTTTTATAAAACAAGTGGGGTGAGGGATCGAATACACAACCTGTTGGTATGCTAGCTTTGACAATTATTAAAATTTATTGAGTAAAATTAAGGGTGTTCAAAAAAACCGACAACTCGAACAACACAACCCAAATCGGTTTAGGTTGGGTTAGAAATTTTTCAGTTTGGGTTGGTTCGGTTCGCGGTTTGAAAAATTATTTGACTGATTCAACCCGAACCGAACCAAACCTTATATTAAATTAAAAAAAATTATATATATATATATAAAAAAGTAAAATTTAGGGTTCCTTGTCGCCTCTCCCTTTCTCCCTCATCTTCTTCCCCATTCCTCCCCCATCTCTTCGTGAATACCCCCCAAAATTTCTCCCTCCCTCCCCCTCTTCTCCGTGAACAACCCAAAAGTTTCTACCTCATCTCTCCTCCATTCTTGATTTCGTTCAGGAAGTCCTTCAGAGAAACCCATCGCTTCGAGTTTCGTATTTCGGTGGAAGAACATCGTGAAGGCGAAGCAACAACTGAAACTTTTCTTCTTCATTCTTCTCCATCGCTTTCTCCTCTTCTGTGAATCATTCACCAAAAAGTCCACTGTATCCTAATCTCCATTGTCGTTTTCTATCCAATGTGCCGGTGTAGTGACATAGATCTAGTTCTTTCCGCTTGAGAGATTATCGCAAGCGTCATATCTCTCCGTCTCACAAACCCTACAATTTCTCCCCCTTCGTTTCTTTGTGTTTGGATTGATTTCTCACAAACTCTACCATAATTTCTCCTTCTGCTCATCTCTCTTTCCCCTCCTCTCTCGTCTCAACCTGGACCCGACAATCCATCCCGACCCGACCCAACTCGAAAACTCGAAAATATAATGGTTGGGTTGGGTTGGAACATATTTTCAGTTCCATTGGGTACCTAAATTGACCAATCCGAAAATTCGGGTTGGTCCAAAGAAATCCCTCAACCCAACCCAATCCGTCAACGTCCTTGAGTAAAACATCCACACCGTATTTGATTTGCTATGGAAAAAATTCACATTAAATATGACGTAGACTATATATATATATGTTTTTTTTAATATAACAAATATGAGATGAGAGATTGAACCTTGTTTAGAGAATAAGGTTAAAAGATGTCTTAATAGTTAAATTAGTCCTATGATGCAAATATGATCTGAAATATTAGTAATGAATTTGTAGTGAAAACTTATCATAAAAAAAAGCTTGAATGTAAAGGCACTCCTGTTATCATTTCTAGGAACATTAATCAAGTGCTTCTCCTAACAAAATATTGTTAATGTTTTTATAGATTTTTAAATTATTTTTAATTATCTCATCAAAGACTATGAAAGTTTTGAAATAGTATCTTCAACAGCTAAAACTACTTTGTAGTCAGAAAGAAAAAAAAAAGGAAAAAAAAAGGAGAATAAAAAGCTAAAACTAATTTTCAATCCTTCCATAAATCATTCCAAACTTATCCTAAGTATTGCATATGTTTATGCTAACCAACCATGCAAATAATCAAATTAATTTGATGTGTGGTAATTAAACATGTATAACCAAATTACAAAACTATCACCAACAAATAGTTGATCTCCTTAATTAAAAACCATATATATTCTTTTGAAAAAAAGTTTAAATAAAAACCATGTATATTCTTTATATGGTTTTCCATGTCCTGTATAGTAAATCAAAAAACTTCGACATTTGATCATATTTATTCGGTATTTTTTTAGTTCAACAATTTATGAGAATGGAGGATTTCGATCCTTAAGATGGTAATAAATATCTTATCTACTAAGCTAAGCTATGTTTAATAATAATTCATATAGTAGTTTTTCTCGTGTTACGTGTAACCTTAACAAATTTAATTGAAACGTTAAAGTAAAATATAGTGTATAAAGTTAATTAAATTTTGCATGAGGAAAAAAAAACAAAAGAAAAAGAAAAAGAAGTGTTTAAAGAATGAATAATAATAATTATTATTGTAAAGCAGCATCAGTTTGCATAATTTTTTTAGGTGGAGAAGAGGACAATGCAAAAAATGACAATAAGGAACCAACTGCCACAAAAGCGTTAAAATTCCCATAAACTAAGTCCAACTGATAACAGCACATAAGGCATGATATGTCTTTTGTTCTTATATTGATAATCCTAATTTTAAATAACTTATGAGAGGGAGAAATGCCTTTTGTACTCTTATATATATATTAAGTCCCTTTTAGAGAGAGAGACTAATTGGGTCGAGGGTCGAGGGCGAAGGGCCGAGAGTCGAGAGTTGAGGGAGAGAGATGTGGAAGTTGAAATTCTCGAAAGAATGGGAAACCAGCGAGAACAATCATATAGGAAGACAATATTGGGAATTCGATTCAAATCTTGAATCCTCTGAGGAAGAAAGAGTTCAAGTGGAAAATGCCTACAATGAATTTCGCCAGAATCGTTTTCAAGTTAAACAGAGTTCTGACCTTTTAATGAGACTTCAGGTTATAGAGTTATATCATTTTTGTTTTATTTTTAATTTATCTCTTTCTCTTTTATCCTTGTTTTTAATCTCTCTCAAAATAAATAATTATTTTCTCTACTTGATTGGATTGATGGTGATATGAGAATTGAGAAGAGAACTTAATCAGATTTTCCATTAATCAATTTATTTAAGCACAAAAAATAAAAATGGTACGTTCTTTTTATGTTTTTTTTTTCAATATATTCTATGATAATAACACCCGTTTCTCACACTTTTTTAAGACTATATGTCATAAATTATTGCTTGTTTTATTCGAATATATCTCAAGGAATAAGATGTCAATTAATTTTCATCCAACTAAAAAGCCAATTAAATAAAAAAGAAATTCTGAAGTTGTATTCTACCCTTTATTGAGGATTGCTTTTAAAACTATTCTACAGTATTGAGATGGTTTTAAACAGTAATTGATTTAATTTGTTTTGTAATTTATTTTTTTCAAGTTTAACGTAACAAATTATTGATAAGAGAGTTTGAACCTACAACTTCAAGAAAAAGAATATTGACGAATTAGAGATATTTTTTTTCAAGTTTTACCACTAAGCTATATTCATGTTCACGTTGACGAAACAATCTAATTTCAAACTATGATTATAAACCATCATATTACTAGATCTTCATGTCAAATAGATTTAGCAATTTTAATTAAATGGGTAATTGAAGTAATATGAGGTAAAAATAGTCAATTCATTGGTTGGCAGCTTATATATATAAATTATTGAACTTTGCTTGGGCACTTGAAGAAACATAATAAATTATTGAACATGAGTGTTTGAATGAACAATTGGATTATTATTATTATTATTATTTGTGTAATATGACTTTTGAAAACTTTCTAGCGTGAGGACAAGAACCAACAAAAGAAAAAAAAAAAAGACAATACAAGAGTCGTTTGCCAAAAAAAATATTGAGTCTCAGCTAATAACGATACATGATATTGTCAAAGCGAGTATAACTCAATATTAATCGACATATATCTTCAATGAAGAGGTCGTGAGTTCGATCCCCTACCTCACATGTTGTATTTAAATTTCTTAAGAAAAAACGCATAAAATTAAATTCAAACTCCAAAACTTTCTTCCTGATCCTATTAAAGTTATGTGAAAGAGATTTTCTACCTTAAAACTAAGGTTAAATTACAACTTTGATTCCTAAATTTATAAACTATGTCTAATAAATTCTCATTTTTCAACAAATTTCTAACGAGTTCTTGAACTTTTAAAGTTATGTTGATCTAGTCCTTGTGATTTGAAAATCTTCTTATACGTAAATAATTCAAAAAGCTAAAGTGTGAGGAAGTCGATATATAAATAGCACAAAATTGAAAGTTTTGTGGAACTTATTCGAAGCTTTTTAAAACATATAAACCTATTAAATATGGTTTTAAAAGTAGGTAAATTTAATTATTGAATATATTATTGGAGATATAGCTAAAAAAGGAGAATGGAAGTAAGGGGAAGTTACCAAGTGAAATAAAAATTGAGAGTGAAGAAGAAATAAGTGAGGAAGCAGTTGAAATAACGCTGAGAAGGGCAATCAGATTCTACTCAACTTTGCAGACACAACATGGCTTCTGGCCCGGTGACTATGGCGGCCCTCTGTTTCTTCTTCCTGGCCTGGTATTTATAATTTTTTATTATTTTTTTGTCCTTCTTATTTATTTTATTATAATTATTCTACATTTTAGTTTTTTCCTTTCTCTTCTAATTTTTAATTTAAACCCTTTTGCGGCTTTGTTTTATATTTGTAAAGATCATATTCTCATAAATGGGTCCGATTGGTTCTAATTTTAATGTCATTTGTTTTCTTTACTATTATTATTATTTTTTTTTTATTTTTTTGAGGTCTGACGATTTCAGACCAACCTTTAAAATTTTGAAATTTTAAACTTTTGTGGAATAATAAAAAATCAAAATTATTATAAGTATTTTTTAGTTCGACAGATACATGATTACATTGAACCTGAGGGATCGTACTTCAATTTTGAGAAGAAGCTTAGGTTGATTGGTTGGATAAATTTAATTCATATATAAATTTTAACATGTATTTTATTTTTACTAAGTTTTGTTTTGATTAACCTATTATTATCGATTTTAAATCTACCAAATCAATTATTATGTATAAAAATAATAAAAAACATTTCATAGTACAATAAAATGATATTAGACTATTAGAGATCATATCATATGCGGGACCATGTTTATATTTTAAATTCTTATTTTGTTTTTTTTCCCAAACGGTCCCCTCCTTCGTCATTGATGATAGATTTTGATTTGAATTTAAACTTTAATTTTTAAAAAATAATTCTAAAAGGTTCTTAAAGAGAAATTATCGTTAATAACTCAGGGAAAACAATGGTCACTATATTTTAAGTTATTCCAAGTTCAGGTGGCTACGATAACCCTAGCTTCAATTAACTTCAATTGTAATCGGTGATAGTCTTTGTCTAGAGTCTTCAATCTTTTCGTGGTTCCTTTTGTTTTTCTTTGATCTCTCAAATTTCCACATTATGTGACACTTAACAATAATTTGACTTTAATAACCTTTTAGAACGGTTTCTTAAAATTGGGACTAAACTATTAATTTTAAAAATATGTGGACCAAATAAACATCTAATAAATTTGGGGACAAAAGTATATTTTATTCGATAACAATGTGGCCATCATCTCCAAATTAAACTAACAATGTAATTTTGTACGTAACAACCATGTCTTTTGTTGTTGTTGATTCTTTATTTCATTTTCAGGAACGGTCCCTAATTTCCCACTTTTAATAATTCTAATTAGTGTACGGATTATGAAATTTAGACACTTGATGTACAAAATTAATATTATTGTATGAATGAGTCAATAGCAGTTGTGTCCGAGTCAGAAATACTTTATTTGTATATTTATATATGTGCGTGTTTGTATGTATTTTAATGATATAAATATCAAGTTGGCTATCAGAAAAATAAAAATATGGAAAGATTTAAGTGGGAATGTGGTTGGTAGAAAATCGAGAAATTCCATTCCATGACAAAAATTTAATATATATTTTTAAAAATATCACAACATTTTATATTTTTATAAATATAATATAAATTATAATGACTTTTCTTAATCGATTTTACCTTACATTCCAATTTGATTTTAAATTATACTATTGTTATAAAATTTCAAAATTTCTACTATATTTATTTTAAATAAATACCTCTAGAAATTTTGAAAGTAGTTAATGAAAATAAAAATATATTACTTACCTGTGATTTGGTTTGTTAGGTGATTGGGTTAAGCGTGACGGGAGCCTTTGATGCAGTCCTCTCGTGCCACCATCGAAAGGAGATTTGTCGCTACCTTTATAATCATCAGGTTTGTTTGTTTTTTCTTGCACAATTAATGTTTACTATTTTATTTTTCTTTTTGTCAATTTAAATATTGTTTAACTGATGAAGACATATATTATCGACTAAAAGATCGAATGTTCGAATCTTTACCTCATATGTCGTTGAACTAAAAAAAATGAAATTATCTTTTTTTTATCCATTATTGCATTACAATTAATGTTCATATATCTTTTTTTTTGCATTTATATATCATTATTTTTTATATTTGGTGATAGAAAAAATATTCAGATAAAATGAAACTTTAAAAAAATAGAGATAAATTAAAAAAATGACGGGATGGAAAGGAGTTATCCATTTAATCTAATTATTATATAGTTATTTAAAATTTAGAGAGCAAATAGTAACTATCTTTTTTTCATTAAAAGAAAAAAAAAGATAAAGAGTAATTATCTTCTCTTTCCAAATTTTAATAAAATGGAAAATCGTTACTGACGTGGAAATTAATATATCCGTTCAGAACGAAGATGGAGGGTGGGGATTGCATATAGAAGGGAGCAGCACAATGCTCTGTACGACTCTGTCATACGTCAGCTTGAGATTGTTGGGAGAGGAAATGGACGGTGGCGATGGAGCGTTGGGTGATGCAAGAAGATGGATTCTGGATCGAGGTGGGGCCACCTCCATCCCCTCTTGGGGGAAATTCTGGCTCTCCGTAAGACTGTCCGCATATTTTAATCTTCCTTCCATTTTTATTTTTTATTTAAGTAATTAATTAATTATATAATTAAGTGAATTCTTGACGGTCAAATAATCGTTTCATCATTTTTAAATAAGTTAAAAATGAATAATATTAATATTATATTTATATTAGTAAAATTTTGTTAATTTTTTTATGTTTTGTAAATTTTTTTATAATATTTTTGAAATGTCGATTTACTTCTTATAGATATTGAATCATGCATGCATGGGCATATTGACGGGGATATTTAATATTGAATTAAGTAACTTATTTTGATATTTAGGTCCTTGGCGTGTATGAATGGGAAGGAAACAATCCGCTTCCACCTGAGATATGGCTCTTGCCTTACTTTCTTCCCTTGCATCCAGGTTTTTTCTCTCTCTATTTTGTGTTTTTTATTTTTAGAAATAAAAAATTGCATATATTGTTTTTTCCTTTTCTTTTTTTTTTTTCTCGGTGAAGCTGAATGAAAAACAAAATTAAGTTGAAGTTGTTTTGGCCCATCTGATAACAATTTTACATTTTTTAGGATTAAAATTGTTTATTTAGAAATCTACTCAAAGTAATAATATTGAAAAATAAATTACTATTCAAAAAATGACGAAGATTGATTGTCACGCGCAGGAAGAATGTGGTGTCATAGTCGAATGGTGTACTTGGCAATGTCATATTTATATGGGAAGAGATTTGTAGGACCAATCAACTTCATCATAATGAATCTTAGGCAAGAACTTTACATACGTCCTTATCATACTGTTGATTGGAATCATTCTCGAAACCTATGTGCTAAGGTATACCCTATGTAATCGTTGGTTTTTCTAAATTTTTTTTTTCATCTATCTCAATCAATAAATAAATTTAAGTAATTTCAATAATTATATTTTCTAGAAAAATATAATGCTCATCTCTCGAAGAAAAAGAGACATATCACGTGAATTATACGATAAAAGTTAAAAGAAATAGTTACATAATAGACTAGACTTTTTTTTTCAATGCTTTAGTTACCCACTTATCCTATATTCTTTTAATCAAATAGTACATTGTCTAACCTACTCGATCATAACATATAAAATAATTTAATTATATAAATCTCTCATCAAAGCTAATTATTATATAATCATTCATACCTTGTATTCTTGTGGTAAGGATGAGAAATTTTTCATGAAGTTAAGTTATTTCTCATATTACTTGAAGTAGTGATATTTTTATGAAGTCAAATGCCCTACACTGATTACAGTTTTGATCAGTCAAGACAATGAACCCCAATGATAAAGATTCAGTTTTAGTGTAAGTCACATGACATCGATTCCGAAAAATAAAAAAAATTACTTTTTTCCAACTTTAACTCTAACCCAATTCTCGCGAGTAGGAAGACTTGTACACCCCACGTTCCAAGGTACAAGATATGTTATGGGATTCAATTCACAAGTTTGGGGAACCATTTTTGAAGAAATGGCCTCTCACAAAGCTCAGGCAAAAGGCTCTTGACCTTGTGATGAAACACATTCACTATGAGGATGAAAACACTCACTATCTTTGTCTTGGACCTGTAAACAAGGTATATTTAGGACTCATTTGGTAACGCTCCTGTTTCTTCTTTCTTTATTTTTAATGAAGAAAAATGTGTTGCATGGTTTCAACCTCCAAGAATTCAAATATGATAAAACAATGTTTTTATTTATGTTTTGGAACAAATTGAAAATGAGAATAGAGAAACTTGTTTTGATTGTTCCTAAAATTTCTATAGAGAATGTTCCTAAAAAATAGAAACAATAAACAAAGTTAGTTGTAAAATACTTAGAAACAAGAAACGAGAATGTTATCAAACGGACCCTTAGTTTCTTCTTCCATTTGAGCCCATTTTTCTAATATGGAATTAATATGATTAGCCATGTGTGGGCTTTTTAATTTGTAGGTGCTAAACATGGTGTGTTGTTGGGCCGAGGATCCAAACTCAGAAACATTTAGAACACACATCTCAAGAATCAAAGATTATCTTTGGCTAGCTGAGGATGGAATGAAAATGCAGGTTCCTATATAATTAATTCTCTTCTCCTATACTTAGGGTAGTGAGCCCTAAAAATCTTTTATATATGCATTTTACATTAATATTTTTAAAATAAAGTACTTTGGTAACGAGTATTTTCATAAAAATATATTTAATGACTAATCATTTTGATGTTTGGTTCTAAGTCGTTAAAAGTATTTTCTAAATGCTCCCTCGGATAAAGTTTTCTCACATGATATTTTGCTTTTTACTTTATTCAAAAATTGTTTAAAATCACCCTCATATACAATGATTTGAAATGAGACGTAGTTTTGGTTACGACAAAATTAAAATGCTTCTAGTCATACTTTAGATTATATTTGAAAACACTCTCAATTTGTCTCTATCCCAATGTAGTAACTGGAATTTTTGGGAGGACTTGTTTCGTGAGAAACAAATGACTCTTAAAGAAAATAGATTAACTTAGGAGTTTGACTTGTAGGTCTCTCACTTCACCACCGACCTCTCTTATGCAATGACGAGAATTATTAAAAACCTACATTTATTGAGATATTGTTCTTATTTATAAACTCAATTGATCGACGAATTTATTGGTGGGTGCTCGCAGGGATACAATGGATCTCAATTATGGGACGTAGTTTTTGCCGTACAAGCTATAGTTGCAACTGATCTAGTTGAAGAATATGGTTCAACACTGAAGAAAGCCCATGATTTTATAAAAAACTCACAAGTATAATTTCATTAAGCTTGATTAATTTGAAAATATGATAAATTCACTTTTGATTTTTAGAAGTTCACAAAGCCAAGTTTTCAAGTTGGATTTTTGTATTAATGAAAATTAGATGAGGAGAAATGGGGTTGGACATCCTAGTGATTGGTACCGCCACGTGTCAAAGGGTGGATGGTCCTTCTCAACTGCCGACAATGCCTGGCCTGTCTCTGACTGTACTTCCGAAGCTTTGAAGGTAAAAATTAATATTCTTTTAATTTACACATTAAAAAAATACTTTTCACAAATCCTTTTAACTTCAATTTTTGAATTTGGTGAATAAAGATGTAATAGAGAATTTGTTGCAGGTAGTAGTTTTGCTATCACAAATGCCATCTACAACCGTGGGTGAGCCGATAGCGGTAGATAGATTATATGATGCTATTGATTTGATTCTATCACTTCAGGTAATTATATTTATAATCGTTTTAAATTTGAAAGCGAAAATTAATTATATAGAAAGTTTGACCGTTCTCATAATAATTATATTTCATGACTTCAAATAATATAATTGGTATATTACAAAAACCATAATCCATCGATGTATACGCATAATCATTATTGATATGCAGAATTCCAACGGAGGATTTGCATCATATGAACTTACAAGATCCTATCCATGGCTGGAGGTAAAAATTCTGTTTCCAAAATTTTCTTCCCAAAGCATGTAGAAGGATAGTTTTTACAATACTAATATAAAATTTTTGTTTGTTTTAGATGTTGAATCCAACTGAAATATTTGGAGATCTCATGATTGACTATCCGTAAGATATTGTTGGACGCATGATTTTGAATGAGACAACGAGTCAGTGTCCTAATTAATGTGGACTTTCTAATCATACTAGTTGGACACCTATAATAAGGACTTTGCATTTGTGTGACTAAGTACTAACTTAAGCTTGAAAATGTACGTACGTGTTTGAATACCACACTGGTGCAAAGTTCTAATTGTAGTCTCGCCAACTCATCTAACTAGAAGTCCACGTAAACTCGGATTCTGACTCATCGCCTTATCCACAATCTTCCATAAACAGATATGATTTCTTTTGCTAATGAGCAATATTTCAAAGGCCATTGTTTGGATTAGAAAAACTAAAAAAATCTATTGGTAATATTGAAGATATGTGGAGTGTACTTCAGCAGCAATTCAAGGACTTAAAGCATTCATGAAGCTGCATCCAACTTATCGCAAGAAAGAGATACAAACATGCATTTCCAAAGCTGCCAACTTCATTGAAAGCATCCAGCAGCATGATGGATCATGGTAGATTACCTTTATCTTTGACCTTTTAGAGTGTTGTTTATGGCGTCTATTCGATAATCAATCATCATAACATTAATATGTTTCTCTCGAATAACCTACCTCACATATTTTGACAAACGATTTTCAAACTATTTTTAAGAAACTGAGATAGAGCGAAATTTACAAAGGTTAGTGTTATTGTGAACATCGAAGTGCTTATTCACACAAAATTATGATTTTAAAAGAAAGAGTAATTTGTTTTGAGAAAGAAGAAGCACAAAAGATAGCTTTTTAAGAAATATGTTATTTAAAAATATTTGTTCGAAATCTTTAATATAAAACAAAAATTTAGCAGGAGCTCATACTCATTTTTATTTTTATTTGTCTATATAACACATTGTCACTCGCCACTCAGAACTCCTATGGATTTGTGTAGAGCTGTTTTGAAAAATAAAAAATACCATACGAATCATAAAGATTGTATTACATTATAATTTTTTAGCTAATAATTCTAGATTATAACTATTTTAGGTATGGATCATGGGGAATTTGCTATACATATGGCACATGGTTTGGGATCAAGGGATTGGTTGCCTGCGGGAGGACCTATGATAACAGCAAAAGCATAAGAAAGGCAACTGACTTTCTTCTTTCCAAACAACTTAAATCTGGTGGTTGGGGAGAGAGCTATCTCTCAGCCCATCACAAGGTACATTTTATTCGATCATCATCTATCAACAATAATTTAGAGCGGATGTACATGCTCAAAATGTATAGAGAAGCAAAATTCTGACCCGATCTTGAAAGAACAACAACAGAAATTAACATTAGATTGATCTATATTTTGGAAGGAATGTCCGTATTCAATTATAGAGAATCAAAGTACCAACCTTAAAAAGAAAGATTGTCTAGCTATAACATCCCCTTTTTTCTCAATTGCATTAATGGTGGACAGGTGTACACCAATCTCAAAGGCTGCAAATCACATCTAGTCAACACTTCATGGGCCTTATTGGCTTTGCTCAAAGCGGGGCAGGTATTCCTTCCATTAATATAATATATATATATATATTATATTATTTTAGTTACCTAGATTTTATACGTTTTCAAAATATCTATTTCTGTCTCTGTATTTTTATAATTTATAAAGTAACTATCTTGATTCTTTCATTTTAATTTTTACTTATTTTTTCGATTATATTTTTAGCCTGCACTAAATTTGTTGAAACGTAGTTAGAATATTATTAAATAGTTTACCGTGGGTATAAAATTTGAATTAAATTAATCACTTTTTATAAACACGTACAATAACTAAAAGAATAAAAGTTAAAATACATTAATTTTAAGTAGAAATTAAAGACATTAAGTTAGTATTTAAAGTCTATTTATTTCTTTGTTTGACAACTCAATTTCGTGAGAAAAAAGTCATTTGATCATTGGGTAGGTACAAAGAGACCCATCTCCTTTGCATCGAGCAGCAATGGTGCTAATTAATTCACAACTCCACGATGGAGATTTCCCACAACAGGTTTTTTCTCTCTCGAGATTGCTTTATGAGGATATAAAATAATATGGTTGAAAATTGGATTTTTTTTTTATTGGTCCATTTTTGTTTAATTAATTAATTTGATGAATTTTGGTAGGAAATCATGGGAGTTTTCAACAAGAGTTGTATGATCAGTTACTCAGCCTACAGAAACATATTTCCAATATGGGCCCTTGGAGAGTATCGCATTAAGGTTTTGCAGCCTCATGCAAAATGCTAGTACCTTTATATATGTGTTACATGAAAAAAAAAATTAAATTGGAAGTCATGTATAGGGAAATAAAAATATCACATAGTTAAAATGTTTTTGAAAAATGTTTAAATATATATATCCAGAAAATATTTTGCTATTATTTAATTATTAGGACTTCGGACTTGTCAATGTTAATCTCTACCATGCATATGTATAATATTTTTTAGTTCGCATGTATACCTTATTCACTTATATATAGAATTTGAGAAACATGAATGAGTAATCAGAGAAAGAATTAAATAAAATCTAACTAAAAATTTTGTATATCTAAACTAGAAGAAAGGAGAATTAAATTTAAATTGGAAAGTCAATTCCTTATAAGAATTATAGATTTCTTTTTTGTTATTAATTTTTTTATATAGTTTAGTACAAATTCAAAATAATTTTACTCACTTCCATTTATATATGATATCAAGAAAAATAAAATAAAATTTTAATTAAAAAAAACTAATTAAGGATCATAACATTCTATATTTGTTATTATTGTATATTTATAGGGACATGTTTAAGTTAAAACAAATACAACTTTCAATGAGTCTAAATAATCTAGTTTAACCGGTTCATTCAAACAAATCAAGGAATATAATTTCAACAAATAGTTTCAAAGTCCATAATATAGAAGGCAGGAAATAATTTTTAATTCTAGATCTAATTTGAAATGAGAAAGATTTGAAAGAAATGTAATTAAAATTATTTGTTTTTAATTTTAACGGAAGAAAAAAAAAACAATAATTTTACTTTACTACGTTTCAATCCTGATTTACAAATTGAAAATTAAAATAGAACAAAGTCAAATTAGTAATTTACATTAAAAAGTTATCTTAAAACCCAGTACGTAGAATCCAACCATTTCAATCTAGAAACCACTCATAAAAAGTAAAACCAAAATTCAAAACTAATTAAACTTTCAAATTGTTCAAATTACTGATAAAAACAGATTTCAAACATAGTCGCCCACTCGAATATAATCCAACATATTAAAACATATATATATATATATATATATATATATATATATACACACATACATATGTGTGCGCTGCACGTGAGGGCTCATGACATAACACCCAACTTTATTAAAACCGAAATTACGAAATCACCCCAGTACGAACACGTGGCGAGAGAGAGAGAGTGGGATTAGTTGGGCGGCGCGTGGCGGAAGAGGCGGACGGGGAGGCCGTGGACGGGGGTGAAGATGGAAATGGAGGTGACTTTTTCGTCGGGAATGCAAAGCTGGAAGCTGAAGCGCGTGACCAGGTGGTGCATAAAGACGAGGAGCTCGAGCCGGGCGTACTCCTTTCCAGGGCACATCCGCGGGCCGCCGCCGAACGGCACGAACGTGAACGGCGCCGGCCCTTTCCCTTCGAACCTCGTCGGGTCGAACTTGTACGGCTCCGGGAAGTACGCCGCGCTTCTGTGTGTCGCCGTCGCACTCCAAAGTATCTTCCGTTCCGTTCACACGTGAACCAAAACCAAACATTATTTCCCGTACGTCTTTTTTACTTAATTTCCTTCAATATAAAATATAACATTGACAAAATGCATTTAACGTGATTCACGATGGAAACACGGTGTCATGGAGTCATGGGTGACGTCTCACGGAAATTACTTGAACTCAAGGACATAATATTATTATTATTGTTGTTGTTGATTAATAAGAGTGGGGTGAGTGTGAAGTTACCTTCCAGCCCTTAGGAATATTGAAGCCATCGAATACAAAGTCTTTGAGGGCAACTCTGAAAGCTCCTTGAACTGGAGGGGTGAGCCTGAGCACTTCACAGATTACGTTCCATGAATACTTCATCTTTTGGATATCTTCCCAATTCAACAGCTCTCCCGCTGCCTTTGATCTTGCTATCTCCGTTTGCTCTAATTATTCCCAAATATCAACGTAATTGTAAAACATAATACTCTCCAAAACTTTTAAAAATAAAAGTTAAATCAAACCTTCCAAATTTGTGTGCCTAGTGTATTTTAATTTGTTTCTTTTTCTCTTCATTATTCAAGTAACACAGATCTAGAAAACATAAATTTGAAAAAAACTAAAGATTTAACTAAAAAAAGGGCTATTTTTAGAATTGTGAACTATAATTTTGGTTGTAGATTTTAAAATTGAATCTCAATTTTAAAAATATATATTTTTTAATTCTATTTAGTAAGATATTGTAAACTAACCAATTAAATATTTAGTTTAATAGTTTAATCTAAAAAAATTATTGATTTTTCTGTTAATATGTAGTCATAAATTTTGTCGTTATATAATTTATAATATATTATAGTATGTGAGATTTTACAGTCTATTTATCCGTAATTTAAAATTGAAAATATGAAAATGTAGTTGTGAGAATTTGATCACAGGAGGTAAAAACAGTTTTCAACAACAAATCTAAAAAAACAAAAAAGACAATTTCACTGAATCTGAAACAACAATCGACATACCAAACATGTCAGAGATTATATGACAATATACGATAAACGGGTGAATGGGTAGCAGATAAATTACCATCGTAGACGTTTTGGTAGACGTGGGGGTTAGAGGCCAAGAACTTGACAATGAAAATGCAAGCAGTGACAGTAGTGTCATGGCCGCCGACAAGGAGGCCGAGAATTTTGGAGGAAGCGTCTTCTTCGTTGGTGAGCTGAAGCATGTGCGACAGAATGTCTTGGTTGCCCGACGCCTTCCCCTCCGCCATCTCCGCCTTTCGCTGCTTCACAATCTTCATTATCTTCCCCCTCACAAACTCCGACGCCTTTATCCCCTTCCGGAACAACGTCCCTGGAAAATCTATCGGCACCGATATCGTCCCCCTCCCGATCTCCTCGAACCTCTCTAGGATCCTCTCCACCTCCTCCGGATCCTCGACCCCCATGAACAGCCGACACGCCAGCCCGAACGTGTAGCTGCAAGTAACAGCCGCCAGAGACTAAATTGTTACCGATTTCAAAAATGTATGCAGAGTATTTTTAGAAGTATTATAAATTAAAATAGGAGTTGAGTTGGTTACTATTTGACAGTGTGAGCGACGAGGATTTGGGATTTGTTATCCCAATGGGAAGCGAAGTGGAGTTGGGCCATGGAGTCCATAACGCCCACGTAACGTTTGAGAGCTTCGGGTCTGATGAACTGAGGGAGGAGCGAGATGGTTTCCACAGCTTCCTGATCCGCCGGGCCGGGGGCGCTTGGGAAAACTTTGGCGGCGGATTCCGGCCACCACGGAGTCACCAGCTTCCCCTCGTTGGAGAACAGAAGCTTGTTCCCGGCGGCGGAGCAGAAGGCGGCTGCCGGCTCCCCGACGATCGAAGTCGTGAAAACCTCCGTCTTGTACTTGGCGGTGCGGTCGAAGAAGAACTTCTCCGGCTCCCCTTTCTTCCGCGTCGCCGCCATCTCCAGGCTTTCGCCGAATATCGGGTAGCCGGAGGTGCCCGGCGGGATGTTCCGGTACGCGAACTGCGCCCGGTGCCGCCGGAACAGCAGCAACAGCCCACCACAGACGCACGAAACCAACACAACCACCGCCGACAATAACAGATTCTCCATGAACTACTTGTAATTTTCTTCACAGCCAGCTGAGCTTTTTTAAAGCGCTGTCTCAAGGGGAAAAAAAACTTCCTTTTTAATATCATTAAACATTCCACGACTCATTGTTTTTCTATAATTTTATTTTCTTTTACATTTCTCTCTTAAGGTTATTTCTGATAAGAAACTAAGTATTTTTTGTATCTTAAATAGTAATCGTTCTACAATCTTGTTTGATACATTAAATATTTGATAAGTACGAGCGAAAAATGTAAAATAATTTAAAAAATAATAATAATGAATTGTTGATTTTTTAATAATATAAGATTTGGTCTGAGTAAGTATTTTATATTAACAATTATTTCTGCCTCTTTGGGGTTGGGGCCCTTCCGTAACGATGCTTTCAAATTCTACATTTATCTTCCAAATCTTCTTGTTGTGGTTTAACATTAAATATATAGTATGATTTTGTATTTCTATGAATTATATGCATAGCAGGATTTCTTTTAATATTGTGAAAATAATAATTTTTTATTTAAATATATTTCTTTTTTTTTTAATTTCTTCTCACTAAGCGTCTTTTTTGTAATATCATTTACTCTTTTTACGGAATGCCGAAAAAAGGGAGAATATTGTTGAAATAAAGAGGACTTTTTGAAAAAAAAAATTGAAAAAAAAGGCTGGTTGGCATACTTAAACGTGAGATGAGAAATGAGGAATGCGGGAGAATATTACATGGAGTTGTTATTTGGTGAGAGAGATACTTGTGAAAATATTCCTAAAGGAATCAAATTTACTCAATAATTCATCCGCTAAACCTTTATTCATTTTTAACATGGTATCAGAGTGAGAGGTCTCGTATTCAAACCTTTGCATTGTCGTTTCTTTTCCATTTATTATGATTCTTTGCAATTTTTCAAAATAGTGTTGGTCTCATATATTTATTATAATTACTTTGTAACTTTTACCATTTCTCTCTTATCTATCAAGTTTTACCATTTCTCTCTTATCTATTAATTAAACTCGTAACTTTTTTAATTAATTATGTTATATTAATTTCTTTTTCATCTATATACCACTAATAATTTTTCTTCTAATAAAAAAATATATGATTTTTATTAGTTAATGTGATTTTATTATACAAAATTATAAATTAATATTAATTTTTTTACTTTATTATTATGAATTAATATCAATAGATGTTTTAAAAAATAATTCAATATATTAATTATTAGAATAATAAAATTTTATATTAAATGAGGGTTGTTTTAATAAAAAAAATATTTTAGCTGATGTAATTTTAGTTAATTATTCATTATTTACTAAAGTTAAATAATTTTTTTATAATAACAAATATTAACTATCTTTATTTTACAGTGAAATATTTATTATCAATAATATAGTAATAAAATAAATTATTATTATTATTATTATTATTATCATAATTAAAAAAAATTAACGTATTTATAATTAGTTAGTAATAAGAAATGGATATATTAATAATTTTCATATACCTAATTCCAATTCTGAATTTACTCTCACAGTTTTAGTAAACAATATTAAAATAATTTTGATCCCATTTTATTTTTTTGATAATTAAACAGGCCTAGAATGAAAAAGAAGGAGAAGAAAAATAACAAAACGTTAAAAAAAAATTGGGAATGGAATGACGAGAAGAGGAAAACAAAAACAAGAAACCTAATCTAATTAAAAAATAAAATAAAATAACAGAATTTAAACATTAAAAATTAGGAGCTTCATTTAAATATTGAAAATTTAAACAAATTAAAAAGTTTGAGATTTGTCATTATGAATTTCATTTGAAAAAAAAGATTGCAATATCAAAAGTGGCAGACACTTTGACAATTGCAGCAATCTACCACACATCTGCTCTGCCCCCGCATAGTCGAGATTTTTTAATTAATTATTAAATATATATATATATATATATATATATATATTTTTTAATACAACATATGGAGAATGATTCGAACTCACAACCTCTTGGTTAAAGGTATATGCTCGAGCTAGACTCGCTTTGACTCTTAAAAATATATAATTATATATATATATTATATAATAAAGATAAGAATATCATACGTCAAAACAAGCATAGCTCCCGGATAATTTGTATATATATCTCGAAATAAGAGTTTGTGAGTTCAAACCCCCACCCCACATGTAGAATCAATATTTTCATTCTCTTTGATAGTGTTTACCAGAATGTAATCAAATAGTGGGACCTAACCATAAACTTTTAATTTCATTCTCATTTCTTGTTTCATCCCCTACAATTATTATAATTAACTTCTTTTTATTAATTATTTTATACTTTATTATTTATTTTTCATTTATACTCCTAATAGTTTCAACATTAGTTAGTGTAATTTTATTATAAAATTTTTATTTAATTTTAATTCAACATTTTTATTATTAATTAAATATCAATAATTTTTTAAAAAATATAATTCATTGTTATTCAATATTATAATAATAAAATTTAATAATATTTTATATTAAATGATGGTTCTAATAAAAAAAATTTTAGTTGCTGGGATTTTATCTTAATTGTATATTATTTATTAGTATTAAATAAATTATTATATGACAAAAAAAAATTACTATCAGTAATACAATAAAATAAATTTATTGCTATTTTAATTTAAAAAATTGTACAATAATATATTTGTAATACACTAGAAAGAAGAAATGAACATACTAGTAATTATTATATATCTGATTCCGACGATTACAAACAATTTTAGTGAACAACATCAAATGAATTTTTATTCTAATTCCAGCAAATTTATGTTATTATTTATTTCTTCTAACTCATTCTCGTTGCAAATTGAGTAGTAAACAGGACTTAAAGGACTTAGACAACATAATGATGGATTGGATTGCGTCTCTTTCAAGGCACACATCTACTGCCTGAGAAGTGTTAAATGTAGTCATTATTTTGGTGAGAGAGATATTAAATGAAGCCATTATTTTAGTAAGAGCCCAACAGATATTAACTGAAGTGGTTTACTGGGTAGGGGGTTGTGTAAGTAGATTTTAGTAATTTGGTTGGTAAAAAAAATAAAAATTTCAGATTTTTCTTTTGGAAATTAAGATATTTGTGAAAAGAAATGGGAGAAATTTGGGAAGCTCATTTTTGGAGAGAGATGCACGTGTGTGGAGTTGACATGTGGCTTTAGAGAAAAAAAAAATAGAAAGAAAGAGGACGAAAAAATAACCTTCTTTGTGTTATGGTAAGTGAGACCAAATGGAGGAATGAAAGGAAAAGATTCAAACTTTTTTTAGAGACGAGTGAAATTGGTAACTAAATTATGTTGGTTAGGTAAATTATGCAAATTATGTTGGTTAGGAAGGAATTTGTGAAAAGGAATGGAGGAAATTTGGAAATGGGGACATGTTGAATATTTGTTAAGACTAACCCTTTTTTTATACAAAATGTTGGGGTGGAAAATCAAACTTACCACACTTTAATTATTGCTTATATATAAAGTAATTTTATTATTATATAAATAAAAGTGTATATATATATATATATATATATATATATATATATATATTATATGTAGGGCTCACATATTTAGAAGTAAAATAACTTCTCCGCCTATCTCACGTTCTCTCTTTGAGTTTAACGGTACATTCTCTACTATTTGTTATGTGATTATTAATTTTTAATTTACTTTCACCTCCATTATTATTTGCATCTTCGCATACTTTTTTCATTATTCATTTTTATTTCTTGAATTTTTCTCCCTTCAAAGTTCAAACTAAATGTTTTCCTTTTTTTTTTACAACTTTAATTACTCTGCATTTCACCCTTTAAATTAGGTATAACTTTTCAATCTATTTTCTATTTTTTCGGTTTTTTATTACTTTTTTTTTCTCATTCCACTATAATCATTTACATCTTTTTCATTTTTTTAATGTATAAAAATATTTGAATGGAGTCATCCTCATGAAAAAAGTAAATATATAAGTATGTTATATTTAATTATTTACATTTTTAAATTTATTATTTTTTTGAATTTTGATTATTTTATTAATAATACATTTTTTTGCCATTTTGAGTAAAACTTTAGATTTAGTTGAAAATTTTGTTTCAAATTAATGGTTAGCCGATAACATATCATTCAATCAAATGAATTTTTCGAATAAGTTCATGACATATTTTTGAATATATGTAAATTTATTATTCATGTTTTATTATTCGATCTTTGTACACCTATTTAAAAAAAGATATCAAAATGAGAAACAAATAAAATATATATTGTATTTAGTTTTTAAGTTTGGTTAATTATCCACTTTTTAAGTTTGGTTGAATATATTTTTAAGTTTTTGATTTTATTTAAAATAAAATTTTAAATAAAAAGAACCTATCAAAATGGGTAACAAATAAAATCTAATTATAATACGATTAAACGATACAAAACAATTAGTTAACTATTTAAAAATAAAATTACCAAAAAAATGAAAACATTGAAATATAATAAACAAGCATTTGTTCTTATTGTTCAAATCCAAATTTTATTGGTTTGAAAGAAAAGAAGAAAGTGAAGTAATCTTGACAATAAGAAAAGAAAGTTAATACGTCAAATGTAAACTTAGCATAGCTCAACGGATTGAAGTATATATTTCAATAAAAAAAATCGTGGATTTAAATCTATATGTTGTACTAAAAAAAGAAAGTTAAAATTTCAAACATAAAGAAAAGTTAAATAACAATGAAAAGGAAATAAATGAAGAAATGAAGAAAAATTGAAACTAGAATGAAGAATGAGAAGACGAAAAAAAAATTAGGGAGAAATAACTTAAAAATGAAAATAAATAATTACATATAATAGTAATTAATAGAAAAGAGAATTTACCATTACACTGCGATGGAGAAAGTTAGACACTTGGAGTAATTTTATTTCTAAATACGTGGGCCCTACATAATATATATATATATATATATATTTATTTATTTATTTATTTATTTATTTATTTATATAACAATAAAGGTAGTTTACACGTGGCATATTTTAGACAGGATTAGAAAGGAATATGTGGATAAAAATTTATAAGAAAAGAAAATGTGTAATTGAGTAAGGTGAATTGAGAGAGATAAATTGAAGGGGTTATCGTGGACCATTTAAATGAAGAGAGAGAATGAGGTTATAAATGGGTATTTATTTTGAAGATATTACTATTTAGGTTGAAACTTCTAATTGATTAAACTCCGAATTAATTTGATATTGGATTATTAATTTAGGTAAATTGACGCAGCATACGATCTAGATCCTAGATCGGCATTTTTAGGATCTGTAGTGATTATTCTTACTAAATCTTTTTATATATTTATTATTGAATTTATGAGTGGTTATTTTATAAATATTTTTAGAAATCAAATTATTATAGAATTTAAGAAATTATATATTACGTATGTTTAAGATTTTTGCTGAGAATGAAACAGAATTTTAGAAATGTGTTATAATTTAGAAAAATGTTTCATACTTTTATTGAAATGTTCCAAGCTTATGAAATGTCGTTTAGAAATAGAGGTTTCATAAATGGTTTTAGAATTTTGTGAAATATATTTTAGAAATAATTTGAGAAATAAAATTTTATGAAATATTAAAAAAAAAAACACAAATTTTAGAATTGATCTGAGAAAGTTAAAAAATTCTTAAAAAGAAGAAAATAATAATTTTAGAACCGTTTATGATATTTGAGAATTTTATTCAGAAGGTAGTTTCCAAGCCACCACACTATGTTATTGTATCCATGTGATCACCTGTATGCTATATGAAAATGTTTCTTTAATCACCTCCGCTATTCCACTTCCTTCTATTCAAAAAGGCGAGCTGCCCTTGCTTAAACAAAAAGGTCGAATTCGAGGGTCGGAGAGTTGAAAATAAGCGTAGATCCGGAAATTCCCGAATAGGTCAACCTTTTAAACTGCTGCTGAATCCATGGGTCTTAGCTACTCGCTTTCGAACGATCTTCCCCCACCTTCTGAGTTTGTTTCCTTTCTCCTTCTCCCTTGTAGCTGTTACCCAAATTTGCGCAAGTGTGTCCACACCCCCCAAACTGACTTGACGAGGACTCCATTCTCGACCTAGAAATAAAAAGGTCTTTGGGACCATTTAACTCCGCACTGGAAGAATTGATATAATGCCTCAAGTCCAAGATTTGGACCAACTTTTGGAATATGGATTTAGCCCAAATTGCTCTGGCATTCTGCTACATCCCTTGCAACTTGACTGCACCATCATTTCTATCTAAACTATTTGGAGGAGCGAAGACTATTCGAACAGACCAATATGAGTCCTTCCACCAACATGCCTTGTCCTCAATCACATGCATCCTAATAAATCAACTATGTTAGTTGTTTACTAAAATTGTCTGACTGAATTGAAATCACAAATACAATATCGTGCTAATATTATTTTAATCAAAATAATAATAAATTATAGTTTATTATTACTATATTATTGATTGTAAATATTTTTTTTATCCTAACGATTTATTTTAATATTAATAAACAATGAATAACTAAAATGAAATTACATCAACTAAAATTTTTTTTATAAATATAATTATTACATTTTATTATTCTAATATTTAATAACAAGAAATTATATTTTAAAATATTTATGGTCATTAATTAATAATAACAAAATGTAATAAAAAATTTAAATAAAAATTTATAATATTTTATAATAAAAATCATATCAACTAATAAATTTTTATTTGCAGTATAAATGAAAATGAAGTAATCAAATTGATCAAAGTGTAAAATAAATAATTAAAAAAATAACGAGTCTCGTTAATAAATGAGAGAAAAATGGTAAACGTAGTAAAGTAAGTAATGTCACCCAATAAGAAATGATAATTAGATTGATGAAGAGGAATAAGATTGTCCTTTTTATGGAATGAGATTACCAAGTCTGAGGTGGGCATACCATTTGATTCCATTCATACAAAGTAAACATCATCAAAGAAAATGAATAAATTGATTCTCATTCCTTGGTGCACATTTTCTTAATTATATTATATTATTATTTATTAATTTTTTTTTTGAAAATGAGTAGTTATTTTATCTTACAAAAGAATATAAATCTTAATAAGTAGCCTTTATTTAAATTTATTTAAAAGAGAAAAAAATTTACAATATAATATTCTATTAGTGTAAAAGAGAGAGAAAAGGACATTGTTGAAAGAGAGAGTGTAGCAACTCGATCAAAGTAGGAGACGTATATAATTTTGGAAAATGTTCTCCATGCTAGGATTAAAAAAAAAAAAAAACTCATCAAGTTGAAAATCGTGAAGTGACATAATATTAATGAGTTCTACGAGAGGTATATTTTGTAAATAAACTTCTAATTTAACATTATTTTTTTATAAAAGGCCCCTAAATGAGGACAAACCCCAATTTCCCAAATGTACTAATAAAGAAGGATCATGGGCCTGCCTACTCCCAAGCCTGGCCCACCGAAGCCCAAATTCCCAAGCCTGCCTACTCTCAAGCCTGGCCCACTGAAGTCCATTGTGGAACCAAAATGAAAATTGTTTGCAAAAGTTTCGAAATGTCGATGTCGATGGAAATGTCGAGGTCTTCATTTTAGGGACATGTAGATGTCGATGGATATTTGAGAAAAAATTATGGAAATTAATAAAATTTAGTAAATAAAACTTTAATTGTAGTTTAATTAAGTTATAATTGATCACTTTTTATCTATGAGTAATTTACCTATGAAAATGTCGATGTCGATAGAAATGTCGGAACAATATAACAAAGATTGATGAAAATAATTTAAATTAGTAAATTAAAGTTCAATGTTACTTAATTTTATGTTTTATTAATAATTTATTACCAAATCTAATCTTAGTTACATATAATTGAACAAGATATGAAATATTGATACATATACATGATGATTAACTTGAGTAATTAGAAATTGAAGGATAAGTTTGAAAATTTATAATTAATTTTGAAAAGAAAAATAAGTCTAAGGTTAAAAAAAATCAACCCGAATAAAAATAAGATGGATGAATACTAAAAATTAAAATAAATAAATGAATTTAAATAATAATAATATTATTATTATTATAAGAAATAAAGGAAAATAGAAATTATAAAAAAAAAAAAAAGAGCACACAAACTTTGACAAGAAGGGGAGGGGAGCAGTTTTTGAACATATTGGTTTGCACCCACTGAACCATTACAAATCGTTTGTCCAACGTTTTCCTCTCTGCTTTATACTTTTTATTCAGTGGCATTCTAATTTTGTTTATGCTAAATACACACAAAACGGTATTTAAAAGTTGATTCCGTAATATTCCTATTTCTTGTTTCTCGTTTTCAATTTTGTTAAAAATCAACCTTTTACAGCTAATTATACTTCTTGTTTTTCATTTTTTAAGAACATTTTCAAAATTATATATAAATTTTGGAAACAATTCAAATAGGTTATTCTCATTTCTCATTTGTTCCAAAACAATGGTACAAATCAATAAATAAAAAATTATTTGATCACACTTGAATTTATGGATGTTGGGACCATGTAATTCATTTTTCTTTATTAAAAAATGAAGAAACAGAAACAAGAAACAACGACGTTACCAAACGGGTCTTAATTTATTTTTTGTCAATTTTCAATTTTACCTCCCATGTATTAACATTTTTTCTGATTAAGTTGTCATAGGAAAAAACAAGGTTAAAATTTGTCAACAAAAACTTGAAGTATGTTTTATTTACATATATGAATACATGAAGTATACACGCGATTTACTTGCGAGTATAATGAAATTATCTGTGAAGCTGATAAATGAAGTATTGACCGACTAGCTATTGTTCGTGAAACTATGAAAGAAGATCAAATTTAAAGTTGCATATGTACGTACTACTATATTTTCCATTTTTAATTAACTTTAAATTAAACTCCATCCAATCTTTTATTAAGATGATTCAGTCTAATATAACATAACATAAGGTGCTATTGTGTATCATTTTGCTAAATATATTGTTTGGGGAGGAAAATCGACGTGCCACGTGGAGGATAGTGATACGCCCACATAGACATGAATTTCGAGCAGTTCCACCTCGAACCCTCCGAGTTGGAACACTTAGCCATTTCTCCTTAAATTCAGCTTGTCTTAATGGTCCGATCTGTCGCATCTAACATGTTCAATCTACTACGCAACAGGAATAGGTCTCATTTCTACACTAGGTATCAAATTTCTCCTCAAACCTACTATTGAGTCTGTTTACTGAGTTGAGCGTCAAAGAGTTTGCTCTAGAGTCAGCCAGTTTTCGTTCTCGACCTCTACCAGATCATACCTCATCTTATTTTTTCATAAACATATATAAAATAAAAACTTGAGGGCGCTTTCCTATCTTGAGAAAAAAAAAGAAAGAAGACGAATAGAATAGACATAACACGAAATAATTAAAAAACATTTTTATTTTTATGTTGGATCCCAATTAAGCCTTGTAGAATTATGTGATACTCGATGGATCGATGAAACTTAATTTATTTGGGACAAAAACAAAACTTAAGAAGAAAAAATTGAGGTAAATGTTTGGAGTCCACGACATAATCCATCCAAAACTAACTTAATAAAACTAAAGCGAACATAATTCAGTTGACATATATTTTTTATCTGACTTCCAAACTGAAAAGAAAAAGGAGTGACGTGGCTCATGTTTATTAAACTAATCGCAAAACCTAGCAAAAGGTCTGGCGAGAGAGAGAGCTAGGTTTGTTAACCTCTCCTTTTTTTTGTTTTGTTTTGGGAAATATATAATATATAATTAAATGATGAAGGCGGCAGTAAATAATGCAGGGATTAATTGGGCGGCGCGTGGGGGAAGAGGCGGACGGGAAGGCCGTGGGCGGAGGTGGGGATTGGACTGGCGGTGACTTTCTCGTCGGGAAGGCAAAGTTCGATCTTGAAGCGCTTGACCAAATGGTGCATGAAAACCAGAACCTCGAGGCGGGCGTACTCTTTGCCGGGGCACATCCTCGGCCCTCCGCCGAACGGGACGTACGTGAACGGCGCCGGCCCTTTCCCCTCGAATCTCGTCGGATCGAACTTGTACGGATCCGGGAAGTATTCTGCGTTCTTGTGGGTCGCCGCCGCACTCCAGTGCAACTTTAAAATTTTAAATTTATAAATATTATTATTTTATTACACAAAAAAAAAACATATTTAATATTTAGATGGTAAAATTACCTTCCAGCCCTTGGGGATATAGAAGCCATTAAACATAAAGTCGGTGAGGGCAACTCTGAAAGCTCCTCCAACCGGCGGATATAGGCGGAGGACTTCACACGCCACGTTCCACGAATACTTCATCTTTTGGAGATCTTCCCAATTCAACAGCTCTCCTGGACCCTTGGATTTCGCTATCTCCATTTGCTCTAAACAAATATTATTGTTATCATATAAATAAAAAAAGGAATTAGGAATTAATTGGTGTTTTGTAATGAGTAAATTACCATTGTAGACATTTTGGTAGACGTGGGGGAGAGAGGCCAAGTGCTTGACGATGAAGGTGCAGGTGGAGACGCCGGTGTCGTGGCCGCCGACGAGGAGGCCGAGGATCTTGGAGGCGATGTCGTCCTCGTGGATGAAGTGGCCGTTGGAGTCGCAGGTGAGGAGCATGTGGGAGAGGATGTCTTGGGTGGGGGAGGCGTGGCCCTCGGCCAGGTCGATCTTGCGCTGCTTGATTATGGCGAGCAGCTCCTTGCGCACGAACTCGGAGGCCTTGATGGCTTTGCGGAACATGGTCCCCGGGAAGTCTATGGGGACCGATATTATCCCCGCCGCAATCTCCTGGAACCGCTCGAAAAGTCTCTGCACCTCGTTCGCATCGTCCATGCTCACGAACAAACGGCACGCCAGCCCGAATGTGTAGCTGTCTCGATCGCCACGTCACACCTCCTCATTTTAGCATTTTTTGTCACACTATTCAATCATATTTTTAAATAAACAATATAGTTGAGACGTGATTTTTTTTTTTTGTAATCCTCGTCAGTCGTCGTAATCATAGCGTTTATTTATTTATTATGGGTATGGAATACAATCTTTGCTTTTCTATTTTTTTCTCTTTAAACTTTTCATAAATTTCTATTTTGCCATTCAATTTTTTGTGTGCTAGTGGAATGGTGTACGTGTCAAAATGTTTATTGGGAGGAGTTATCTATAATAGAAGTGGTTTGCACAATGAAATAGTGCATCTATTTATATATAGGTCTAAACTATGGTTATGCGTTTATATGCAGGGAACTATATATGAAGGAGATTCTTTGTTTTCCTATTTTACCTTTTAAATGTTTTCTGAATTTATGAATTTCTATTTTGTCTTTTATAGGGGTAAATGTGTGTGTGTGCGCTTTTTTTAAATAAAAGTGAAAAAAGATGTCAAAAATAAAAGTGAAAAAAGATGTCAAAAATATTAAATATTCTTTTTAAAATAATAAATTGTCAAAAACAAGATTGGATCCTTAGAAAAAAAAATCAATTTAATTAGTCTCTGCTTATTCATATAGTCTAATCTTATGTTTAACATCAAGAAAATTGAAGAAATGATTTTAAATTCTTCATCTTATTTGAAACGAATTAAATTAAATTAATTTATTTTGATATTTGCGGAAAAAAAAAATTCGATGATTCAGATTTTTAATATGAATTTATTAATTAGAAATTAAAATAGCATGGCTTAAATAGGTAATTTCGTTTATGCAAAATTCAATCATTTTGGAAAAAAGGATTTGAAATAATCATGTGGTATCAATTCGTTATAATTTTGAATTCCTTTAACATCCTAGATACCAAACAGAGAATAAATAAAGAGAAGAAGATTGAAAATGAAAGGAGGAGAGTTACAGATTTTGAAGGGCGTACTCTTTAACGGTGGAAGCAACGACGATTTCGTTTTTATTTTCCCAACTGGAAGCGAAGTGATTGTGGGCAATGGTGTCCATGACTCCAACATAGCGCTGAAGCGCTTCGGGTTTGATGAACTGCGGGAGCAGGCTCTTGGTTCTCTTGGCTTCGTCGTTGGTGTTGATCTTAATGGTGGATGGGAAAACTTTGTTGGCGGATTCCGGCCACCACGGCGTCACCAGCTTCTGCTCGTTCGAGAACAGCAGCTTGTTCCCGGCCGCCGTGCAGAACGCCGCCGTCGGCTCCCCCAGCACCGACGTCGTGAACACCTCCGTCTTGTGCCTCGCGACGCGCCCGAATATGAAATTCTCCGGCTGCCCCTTCTGCTCGTGGGCCACCATTTCCAGAGTCTCCCCGATTATCGGGTACCCGATGCTGCCCGGCGGCGTGTTCGGGTACGCGAACTGTGCCCGGTGCCGGTAGAATAGAATCAACACAGCTACACAAGGAAACGACACCAATAGAATTAACAGAGACAGAAACAGATTCTCCATTTTTCTGTATTTTTTTTTTATTTTTTCCGTTTCCTGCCCCGAAATTTGAAGCCGCGTGGCTTTTAAAGGCCGAGGCTCGGAGGCGAGGGCCGACCAGAGAGTAATAAATAACACTTTCACTTTTCTTAAAATAATTTTAAAATCTCCTCTGAATTGAGGTACTACGAGATTCCTCGTGACCAATCAAGAAGAAAGGAAATTTTTTTCTAATATAGATGCACGCATACCTTCTAAATTATTATTATTATTTTATGGAAATGAAGACAATAGTTGAAGGTTACTGTCAACCTTGCCAAAATAAATTTAGTTCAACGATAGTTAATATATATCCTTAACTAAGAGTCCTCACATATTGTATATCAAAAAAAAAAAATCATTGCCAACATCAGCTTAACTCGGTGGTAATTGACATTTCTCTCTGACCAAGAAGTTATGAGTTCAAATCCGTCACCCCCAACTGTTCTACTAAAAATGTCTAAAGTCACTTCTAGTACAATATTATTGGAGATTTAAGGTGATAGCAATAGTATAGTTATGAAAATGTAAGTAAGTTTTCTTAAAAATTGTGAGTTTAAGTTTTTATATCTAGGAAAAATATTGAATATATATTTTGAATTCATAATCTCTTAATTGGTTGGACATATGTGTCAATTATCATTATGCTTATTTATATATAGAATATCTAATAGTGTTTTATGTATAATAGTCCACTCTAAACTCATGTTGGCAACAACTTATTATTTTAAAATATATATATATATATATTTGGATCAAACTGTTGATGCGTGGATTTCGGTCCTCCGGTTCACTACCTCGCATCCACCAAACTTGTTGATCCGGGACTAGTACCTGCAAAAACAAATCGAGCTAAATCGGTGTGACTCTAGTCACACGGGCTCCGATGCTTAAGTTAGCAAGAGAATAACGTAAATGTAGTCAACTTTCTTCCCCCTATACCTCTAAGGCTGGATCAATACTTATAGCGTGAAGTTGTTCCAGAATCTTCCGTAGCTAACCCTAATTCACCGTTGCAGGGCCTGGGCGACATCGTCGATCGAAGACGGGGATCACTGGCTGGGCCGTGGGCCGAGCCCCGGGTCGGGGCCGAGCACCGGGTCGGGGTCGAGCCCTTCGTGGCTCAGTGGGCTTCCCTCTGGTCACTTTCCTCGTTCTCTGCCCCGGCGTTAGGTCACTCTTTTGGCCGGCCCGTTATGTCCTGGGCCGGTCTTCCCCAATCAGACTTCAACTCCTTGTCTCGTTTCGGGTCATTTTCGTTCTCCATAACACAAACATTTAAGGATGATCAGGATAAGATAGGTGTTCTTAATAATCTAACTATTTTCCCATAATGATAGATCTAACTTTTTTCTTTGTTTGAGTTCAGCAACGACTACAAAATGATAAATCTGACCATTTTGAAGCTTGAGACTTGCAAATATTGATTTTACAATATGATGAGTTTTTTTTCTTTCTTTCCCAGAACTGCTTTATGAGGTTTTAGATCTCACATATTTAATTAAGATCGAAATCGGGGATGAAGGAACATTTATCTCTTAATTCTTTAAAATGGGATTCATTTGATAACTTTCTCCTTTCTAGTTTTTTAGAAACATAAATATAGTAATTATTCATTGTTTTTATGAATGTTTCAAAACTTAGTGTACAAATTTTAGAAACACAAAAATCATGAATCTTATTTCTGTTTACAGTTTCTTTCAAAACATATATAAACATTATTTTTATTGTTATTGATTTATTAGTGCACAACAAATATTTAAAAAATCTGATAAAAAAAACAAATATTTAAAAAATAAATATAGCATAACAACTTTCAATATTTAATTTAAAAATTAATTTTCAATAAAACTTTTATTTTTTATATTTAAAATTGTAACGAACTTGAGACAAATCATAATAGTTACCGAATACATTTCTTTATTTTTATTTTTTTTAAAGATGAACAAGAAACACTAAATATTTATCAAATGTATTTTATTTTCCTAATTTATTAAATAAGAGAAAACGAAAACAATAAATAAGAAACGGAAAACTTAGGACCCGTTTGGTAAGGTTCTCGCTTTTTGTTAATTTTTAATAAAGAAAAATATAATTGTATGACCCCAATCATATAAATTCAAGAATGATAAAATAATATTTATATTTATGTTTTACACCAAATTGAAAATTGAAAATCAAAACAGAAACAAGAAACTTGTTTTCATTGTTTCCAAAATTTCTATATAATTTTAAGAAAATGTTTCAAAAAATGAGAAACAAAAAACATATTAGTTGCAAAATACTTAGAATATAAATGTAAACTCCATGAATTTAAGTTTGTGATATTTTTTAGTGAGCATAGTCTAAACTAAACACATTGCATCTAATGTAAAGTTTACTTCTAATATTATTTAACTATATATTATAATAGATCGACATAAATAATAAACCATGCAAAAGCGAAGTTATTAAATAATATAACCAAATCAAGGTGTGATTAAAATAGTAAATTTTTTTGAGAAAGTACAAAAACAACAATTTATTAAAGAAATGAGCGGAAACAATCCAGGCATGCTTTTCACGTTTCCAAAAATTGAGAGCAGTGGGCTTGTGTGTTTTTTTTGGCTAGAAATGTAGTGCTTGACATGTGAAAAACATGGTTCTGTTTTTAGGGGGGAAAAACCTGGTTTTCAAATCGACATCACTAGTTTTATTATTATTATTTTTTATTCTTCTTTTAAGATTAAGGTTTTTTTAGTAGAACGCGGAGATATGAGAATTAGAACTCGATCTTTTGGTCAAAGATACGTGCATTAAATAGAGTTATCTTCATGTTAGCAACATCACTAATTTTAAAATATTTTTTAGGTTTTTATTAATATAATTAAGATAAAAAATTCTCAGTTGAATTATGACCCATCAAATTGTAGAAATTTATTTATTAACGCGTTGAACCATGATATAGATCAATGTTGGAAAATTTAACACACACTTATAAATCCAAAAAAATTATGGTTTTAGACCAATACACTCTAAGGTCCAAATAAGATAAATGACTCAATTGAGAAATAGCAAAAAGTACCTCGTGCCTCAAACATCTCTTCTTATTTACATAGTAAGTCTCATCGAGTTGGTTTAGATAGACCCATTCGACATGGTTGACTTGGTTCGATCTGGTAGGGTTGGGTATCGTATGTTCTAGTTGGGTGGTCTAAGCTCGATAGACTTGATCCCAACGATTCAACTCGAATTCATAATTTGATTGTAAAATAAAATCTATTTACAAAGTTAAATTAACTAATAATGATGATGAATTAGAATGTTCACCTGATTAAGACATATAGTATCATAGGTTTGAATCCTCGACCCAAAATATTATTGAATTTGAAAAAAAAAATGATTCATCATAATGAGTGCAACATAATTTAACTAGATAATGTATTAGGCTCCACAAAAATAATATACTTAAATAAATTTAGAGATTCGAGCTCCTTTCTGTAAATTTAAGATTAAAATAATCATCGGCTGACTGATATAATAGTAATCAATATATTTTTTATTCTAAAAAAAGTAATCAATATATTTTATTTGATATGATAGTGATTGATTAATATAAATGGATGATTACCCTATACATAATAACTAATTTACTTATACGTTGATGCTTTTCTTTTATTTAACTTATATTTTGATGCTGTTATAATTACAACTGTATTCTTGCAATATCTCATTAAATTTGTACATAGATACATATATATATTGGTAAATTTGTACTAAATTTGCGGCTAAAAGTTTAAACTAAACCGAAATTATTCCATCAACTTCAACTTGAGCATAGCTCAACGGGATAAGATACCTATATCCGACCCGAAGATCGTGAGTTCGAACCCTCCCGACATGTTTACTTAAAAAAAAAAAAGAAATTATTCCACCAACAATCATATTAATGGGCTCTACCAAGGGCGTCTTTTTTATTGGGCTGAGCTGGGCTTGAAGCTTACTTTCCTCGGCCCAAAACGAGCGACGTGAGTAAGTTCAGGCCTAGTCCTTCCAGCTGGACCAACATGGGCCTGTCCATTTTCATCTGCTCAACTGCAACATATTACGTGGATTTTACAGTCTCGTCGTTGCTGCGGCGGCGGCTGCACCTGCAACTGCAATACGGTCCCGGTCGTCCTCTCAGAGCGGTGGTTATGATACCAAATCCGAGGGCTAGACTTGTATCAAGTGCCGATTTCGGTTGCAAGTTTCTGATGGAGAATCGAGCTCCGCAAAAGGATTATCTCCATTACAATCACACTGATCGCTGCAGAAATGCTAGATGGACCGCCAGGTTTTTCTTTCGTCCATCTACGTTATCCGCCAGTTTGTTTGATTTGAGATTTCTTTTGAAGTGTTTCGACTAAAATTCTGTTGCGATGAGAACTTCGCTTTTTTTTTTTTGTAGTAATTAAATCTGAATATGAGAAGGCTATCGATCAAGCTGTTCTTATGCTTTTGTGCAGGGAAAGCTACCAACTCATGTATGGAAGGCCGTGGCAAGAAGTGCTTGATTTTTATTTTCATGCTGTTAATGGAAGATTCTCTCCGTCCTCATTGTTTGGAACTGAGGTGAAGGTGAGTCTCCAATATCAACGTTTTCTTTAAACTTCTTTCTTCTTTCTGTATAAAGCAACAGCAATGTGAACCAGGACTATGTTTAATGCCACTTTCATTATAATGTTCTAACCGCGTTGGATAAGTTTTAACTACCTGGTGATATTAGTTTCTAGGGTTACTTTCTTTTGCTTCAAGCAAAGCAGTCCGAAGAGTAGTTTAAAACATTTATATGTCTTCTTTTTGCAATCAAGTTAGTAGAAAATAGAGAGGATAATTCATTTGTAGTACGGCTTCCTAAATCCTAAGGAATCGTATTTCTTTTTGTTCACATTATCTGGTCTTTAAAATAATGCTTGCCATCTAATACTTTCAATCGCTGTCACATTTTCCAGTGTGTGTTTGTTCTGAGTTTCGCTTGGATTTGGAGTTCTATTTAATCAATCATGTGCTACCAATTGTTTTATTTGATTAGTTGATCATAATCATTTTTTAAATATTGTTTTATTGGTTGATTAGAATTAGGAGAAATGAGTATGAAAATTTTGTTCCATAATTATCTTTCAGCACGAAAGAAGAAGGTATCATTGATTTATTTATTTATTGTGTATAGTACTTCATCCGCAGACAGTTCATGATCATAATGATGCTGAGATTCCATTGATTTACAACACATCAGAGTTAAATAGAGCTTCAGTTAAAGATAAGACTGGGAGGTGGGCAAGGGCAACATTTAAGATTGTTCTCTCCTACCATGGAAATTCTTTTGATGGATGGCAAAAGCAGCCAGGCTTGAATACTGTTCAAGGGTAAGCTTGTTTCCTGAAACCACATGCACAAGTAATAAACATATACAATTGGAAGATTTTGAAGCTAGCGTTGTTCTTTTTAGTTTTTATTATAAAGTCTTTTAAATTGAAGAACCGATAAGTATTTGCAAGTGTTAAAAAAAGTTTGAGAAGTCAGTACTAGAGATACAATTGAATATCCCATACCTCCATTTCGAGTGAAACTTTCCTCTTGAGGACAATGTCCAGATTAGATCAATTGACCATATTAATCTCACCTTTCATGTATCTCCTTCCAGTAGTAGTATAACAGCTTCAAGTAATATCTTAATATCTTTTGATGTATAAATAGTTCGATTTCAGTCTAGAGATGGCAAAGACTCCTGTATATTGGAGGATCACGTCTATTTGCATGGATATCTGCTACTCTTTTTATTAAATTACTTTTGCATTGCCTCACATATCCTTCGGCAGTTTGGTAGAAAAATCTCTTGGGAAATTTGTAGATGAGAAGAAAGCTCAGCTGCTGAAAGATAGATGCTTACCACTAGAAGGATGTGCTGTGGTTGCTGGGCGCACTGACAAAGGGGTGACAGCTCTGCGACAAGTTTGCTCATTCTGTATGTTAAATTTTTAAATCTTCGTTGACATGATTTTGTGCTTGTTTAGATATTTAATTCCACAACTTTGCTTTATTTTTCTTAGATTCTATCTCTAAATAAAAAACGAACTCTTAGATTACAATAAATTTTATCTATTTATATTATTTCTCGACAACTCTGATAGTTGCTGATGGATAACCATTAATTGCTTTGTCTCATCCGTTTGATATAAACTCCACTTTTGCGGTGCTTCACTAAAACACTCAAATTGATAACTCTGTTCCAACTGCTCTATACCCAAAGAATTGAAAGGTACGCTCAAAATACTTCTTAAAAGTGAGCAGTATTAAAACAGGAGTGGTGCATAGTCTATGTTTAATGTTATATAACTCGTTTCTTGATTAAAACCTCATAATTTTTTTCCTTTTAAATAATCAGTGGGAGGTGCAACACTGGAATTAAATCCAGGAAGGAAATTCCGATAAAAAGTAGCCAGAGTAAGATTTTTAATTTTTAAAATTTTAATTTTTAATATGAAACCATGCTTTGATTGAGAAAAATGAAAAGAAGAAAAACAAACAGCCCAGAGGACGACTACTACAAAAAAGGCTTAAATCCAAAAGAATAACACCTGACTGATAATTACAAAAGGCCCTGCCAAACCCCACTAGGAAGTATTAAACCTAAAGATTCCAAACAAACTCCACGGATCTCTCCACCCCTAAAAGTTATATTGTTGATAATTACAAAAGGCCCTAAAACCCCACTAGGAAGTATTAAACCTAATAAGATCCCAAACAAACTCCATGGATTTCTCCACCCCTAAAAGTTGTATTGTTCCTCTCCGGTCAAATACCTCATAAAGTAGCCAAAAACTTTGTACAACACCCACTGTATCTTAATTAGGCCAATCTTTAGGAGCTTATTGTTTAGAAGGTTTGACCTAGATACCCATCACTGATGATCAATTCAAGTAGTTCTGCAGCATGGAACTTGGAGTGCATTTCTTTATACCCTTTGCAGAAATCCTTATCTGATGCTATATGAAAAGGAAAGTTGGCATAGAAGATTAAATTTTCTCAATGCCAATAATAGAATTCAAGCCGGACATCCAAACTACTTGGACATTTGATGTACAAGGCTATGTTTTATTTTTTCTTTCGACACATTTGTCTCCAGACCATAGTTTTTTTACAATACTTATAACCCTTTATGTTAACTTCTGAATCTTGTCTGAACTGCGTTTCTTTTGGTTTGAGTTCTTTAACATAAATATATGTTATATGTTTCCTTATTAAGAAAAATGCAATTACAACATACCTTTGCTTTTATTTCTTCCACAAAAGTATTTGAGTTATTGCTATTTCTTTCCATCTTTTGTGTCAAATTTCCTTCGGAGGTGAACAGTTCTGTATCTCTTTCTGACTTCATCCACTTTATTTTTATTATTATTTTCTAATTTTAGAGAACCAATATCTGAATTCATTTAAACTCACATCACTTGTAGATACTTGGCGCACGGATGTTAAACCTCTAGACATTGAAGATTCGATCAATAGTGCAGCTCCCAGAAAACTCAGAGTCTTGTCTGTTTCTCAGGTAACATGCTGGTTTTCCATGAAATGTGGCATTGTAAATGAATGTGGTTCCACTGTCTAGCTCTAATATTGTTGCAGAATAACTTGGTGTTTATTTAACTTTCAATTTTGCTTGTCTCTCTCTTTCAAATACATGTAACTGCTCAATAACTTACTCCTGTAGGTGTCTCGTAACTTCCACCCAAATTTTTCTGCTAAATGGAGGCGATATCTGTATATTTTCCCTCTCAAAGATGGAGAGAATATGGAACCAGATTTCGCAATTGGAGAAGACGCAGAAAACTGTAGAGAAGAGGAAAATTATAATAAAATTGAAGCCTTGAATGGTGAATTCAAGGATGAGATTCTGGATAACTTGGTCCTCAGTCAAAATGAGGAGCTTGCATCAGATGATAAGCCTCAAACATTTAGTGTAAGGAGGGTTAACCGACTACTAAGGAAACTAGAAGGAAAGTTATTGTCATACAAGATGTTTGCACGTGACACCAAAGCATCAAGAAATGAGTGAGAACCATAAATTGAATCAACTATTGGCATTTTTTGTAGTTACTATAGCTTCTAGTTTGAGTATCATTATTAATTAGTTTTACTTTTGTTTCAATAATATTTATTATTTAATCCATTCTAATAAAAAAAATATTTGTTTTTAATTCTTATTGACTGTAAATCTTATTCAGTTGAATATAAGTTATTTCTTGGATTTTCTATTTACTAATAGCTTTCGATCAGAAATTTATGTAGATTTCATTGACTCATGTATGTCAAACTTTTGTTTTGCAATTGCGTTGCGTGTTTGACCGTGCCTTCCAATCAATATAAGTTTGACCTTGCTCTTTCTCCTGGCATGTATGGAGGTTTCTTCTAGTAACTTTTGACTTCATCGGTGTCTTCCCTTGATTCTTAAAGATTTGCTTCTGCTTCTATGGGGTCAATTCATTCAAAAAGAAAGCCGAGACTCATGGAGGTTATTTTTTCTTGGAAAATTTGGCTTGAAAGAAATAGGGGCAGTGTTCTCAGGAGTTGAGAAATGTTTAGAGGTTATTTGGGAGCTCATATTTTCCAATTCATTTTAGAGTACTAGCATTACAATTTCTGATCATTAAGTCTATCAAGCGTTTTCCTTCTATTCATTAGTCACTTTTTTGAATTTTTTTAGAATCTGTTTATAGGAAGGTGAAAATGGATGAATCCCATCTCTGCTATTTTCTAGGACCTGTGGATAGAAAGGAACAGCAGGTTTTTCTCGAGTAAAAATAAGGAAAAGTAGGAGACATGGTCAATGACAAAGTTAAGCATCAACTTGATATGCTTTGTTCAAGCCTGTGTACTTACCCACCTAATGAAGTCGACTCTTCCTTTTAACAGTTTTTTTAGGTCCTTCATTGGGGCTTCTGTCTCCCCTTTTGTACTTTTCATCATATCGATTTCTTTTGATTGTAGATATGATTAGGATAGCTAGTCTGAAGGCTGACTAAACAAAGTCAGTTATAAAGTTTACAAGTCAACTTTTCATTGATGTGATTGATGTGCTTGCTCGTATCTTTTTTCCTCCAACTGTCTTATCAACGACAGGATGATGTTCAGAACTTTCTGACGTGTACTAATGGCAACTATCCTCCTTTGCAGAGGTCCACCTACCGAGTGTTTTCTTTACCATGCACGAGCAGTGGAAGCTAGACTACCATGCTTGGTATTTTCTTACTTATGGTCATCTTCACGTTCTCCTTTTCTTTGATTATCTTTTTCCCTTTTATACTCCTCCCCTTGTTAAAATGAATTTGCAGAGTTGTAACATGTGATTTGCATTGTGTTTTCTACTGGGTCAGAACGTAGAGAACAGAAGATGAATATGTTAAAAAGTGAGTGTGAACCGATGAAATGTAGAAGAAATTTACTTTGACATTATGTCATCAATGTGAACTCGTGAAGTACTTTAAAGAAAACTAGTTGTAGCATGTGCTCGATTCAATGCAGTTTCAGATTTTATTGACAATGGTTGCTCTCTCTTCTCTCAATATCTAAAATTGGATAACCTAAAAAATTTCAAAGATCATCTTTGAGTCTGAACCTCAACTTGGGAACAATGTGAACTTTAAGTAGAGTGCTTAATTGTTTATTTGGACTGATCTGTGGAACCTATGCTGCAACAGATGCACAAGTCCAAACTATATTGAACCAATATGAAGTTTATAATACGTTATAGAAATTATTGTAATAGAGATTAGGGTTTTGATTCTATGCTAGAAAAGCCAGGTTTTCAGCAAAACTACATCCCCCACAACTTGCGTGAGTGACATGCTTTTGAATGCAGCTACTCCAAATTTAGGTATCTGAATTAGTGGCGGTGTTGTATTTACAGGATCAAGGAGTAGGAAGAAGTGTTATGTGTGTTGAGCTGGTCGCTAATCGCTTCTTGCGAAAGGTATCATCTCCAGGCACCTATGCTAAAGAGTATATTGTACTGAACATAAAATTTGTTTATTTATATCAAAATCTTTCATTCCAACTGCTTAAACTTGAGAGCTAGCATCTTATATGTCAGAAAAGGAATTTCCCCAGTCTTAACAGCGTGATTAACCATAAGGCCGTGTGCAAATGAAATTGCTCTTTCATGTTTTTATGGCATTATTATGTCCTGTTGAATCCTTGATCTTTAGCAGTTTAACCAATCATAAAAGGATCGAATCATGACCTTGTAGATGGTGCGGGTGCTTGTTGCGACAGCAATCAGGGAGGTAGCTGCTGGTGCAGGAGAGGATGCATTATTAAGGCTGATGGATGCCACATGTCGACGTGCCACCGCACCTCCTGCGCCTCCTGATGGCCTCAGTCTTGTCGATGTAGGTTACTCAGAATTTGATCCACAAAACTGCTTCATTTTAAACGACTGATATTTTTTCCCCTGGCTATTTCTGACCCATTTGATTGTTGTTGTAATCTAAGTACCTTCTAAATTTCTACAATTATAGATATAGTTATTGAATAGTGTTAGGAGAAATGTTCTGTTGAGAGTTTGAAAGTTAGTGTGCATTTTATCACTTTTTAGGTGTTTGTATGAGGTTGGGGCTCATTTTTCTACCAATTTACAACTATTTAAGAGCGTGTTTGAGAGTCATTTTACTTTTGTCGTCAAAACGACTTTCATTTGAAATGATGATGTTTGGCAAGTAATTTTGGAAGGATTACTTGCGGGATATTGCTGACATGAGCCTTACAAACTTCTAAATTGGAACTATGTGTTTGGGTATGTGTTTTGTATGGTAAAAATCATTTTTATCATTGTCAAAATCATTTTTTTTTTGTATTTATCATGTTTGAAAGATAAAAAAATTTTGATTTTAGTAAAATTAAAAATGATTTTAAATTGATTTCTAAAGTATCACTGGATTGTAATTTGAAAAATCAATTACACTTAAATTTCTTGTTTTCAAAATAACTCATTCTACCAATAAATAATTAAGGAAAAGAAATATAAATAATTCCTTTGCAAAAAATATATAAGTAATTATTTGGTTATATCATAGACATTATTATTTTTTAAAATTTCATGTATTGTTTATGATTTAATATTTAACCATGATATTTATGTAAGTTCATTTAGTTCGTATAATTCATATTAGTTATATAACCTTTCAAAATTTTATAGATTGAAATCTTCCGCTGTGGGGGTGAATTTTTTATTTCTATTTATATGTATCATGTTTTTTTAATCATAATTATTTAATAAACAGTGTTAAAAAATAGTGTTAAATAATTTTTTGAATATAGTAATTCGATGATCATAAAATAAAATCACTCAAAAGATTCAATTATATGAAAATCACCTGTAAAATTTTCACATATACTTTCACATATGTAACAAAATATTAAAATATTCTAAAATCACTTTCAAATATGTTTTAAAAGTTAAAAGTTAAAAGTAAGATTGTACACAGATGATTAAAAACAATAAAAACAAAAGTATTATAATTATTATTATTATTTGTTTGTGTTATTTACTTTATGTGGAGTTTACAATTGGGGAGCACAAATGAGTTCCAAACGAAAACGAATTGTTTAGTGAAGTTGTTTGAATTAATGATACAGCTCTATGCCTTTTACTAATCTACCGCAGTGCAGGTGCTCTCTAGAATTAGATTCTTTCTTTTTTAGAACCAAAAAAAAAAAAAAAAATGTAGTGCACCCAAAGAATGATGACATTCTTTCTTTTTCTTTTTCTTTTTTTTTTTTTCCATTTTCCACCCAATTAAGAGAATTTTATCATGTATCCAACTTCCTAAGCATTGTTCTTGCAAAAGCAAACACACTTTTTTAATTTCCCATTCTACCCTCAATCGAAACCTATACACTAGTCCTCCTCGTCTTTGAAGAAAAGCCCCCTTCTCCACATCTTCATCTTCAACCTCTGATCATCCTTGAGCTAGAATTAGAATTTTCAAGCAATTTTTATGGAGGTCTCACAGGTGCTTTATCGATAGAGCTCTGATTTTCCAACTCACAGGGTGAAATTGAGTTCGTCAGATAGTCCTCTCGAAGACCTAATGTCAGCCTCGCTGGCGTACGAGGAGTAGAAATCTTCATCCCCGTCTTTTTCTTTCAACTCCTCGATTTTGTCCACAGCCTCTCGCAAATCCAGCCTCTTCTCGAAATCGCTCTCGCAACATGTCATGGCGATCCGCAGAAGCTTCAGCATCTCCGCCTCGCAGTTCTTCGTCGGCCCCATGTCCTTATCGAAGACTTGGGTGCTCCAATCTTTTTCGGGAATGGCTTTTACCCAAGTGGCCAGATCTTCCTCATCCCCTCCCTTGCCTTGGTGCAAAAAGTTGGCCGGGAATTTCCCTGTGAGAATCTCTAAGATCAACAGCCCGAAGCTCCACACGTCTGTCTTCTTTGTGATTCGGCCCTGCTGAGAGTATTCTGGGGATTTGTAGGCCACCATTAGTTCTTGGGCGTGTTCTTGGTTCACCACAGGGATGAGGCCGTAGTCCGAAAGAACCGGCTCGTTCGAAGCCTTGAGAAGCACATTTGAGGATTTGAGATGCCCGTGAGCAGAAATCAGACTTGGAAGCTCTGTGTACAGATACCGAAGACCCTTTGCAACCCCTTTCACGATCTTCAATCGTGCAGGCCAATCGAGGGCTGGTTGACCCACTGCTTGGTGCCCTGAAACATGATTCACGAACACAAGAGCATAATTCTACCATCTCAAGGTATGTACTATGTATGATGTTAAATCATTATTGAACTCAAAATATGATGTTAAATTATTATTGAACTCAAAAGCTTGATAGGTTAATATTGATTGACGATGGCATAGCTATTTAGTGTTTTAGGGGTTTGAATTGAAGGGAGGAGAAATGTGTACATACCATGAAGATGAACAGCCAAGCTACCCTTCTCAATATAGTCTGTAATGAGAAGTTTTTCTTCCTTTTTGTAGTAGTAAGCAACGATAGGAAGCAAATTTGGGTGTTTTAACCTTCCAATTCTTCTCATATGTTCTTGGAATTCCTCTTTATCCACATTGTTCATTTGCTTAAACCTCTTCACAACCATGACAGGCCCGTTGGTCAAGGCTGCTTTATAAGAAGAACCGAAGCACCCACTTCCTAGGATTTCTGCAGAGGCTTTAAGCAAGTCTGACATATCAAACCTCTCTGAATCCTCTCTTACAAATGACAATTTAGCGTTGTCGCCGGCCCGTTTACCCAAGCTTCCGTGGCTGGAACCGCGGTCCGGTGATCTTGACCCGACTGCTGGATCCATGTCATTGGCACCTGGAGACTTGTTCTGCGCTGGATCCTCTATGGAGGGAGATGATTGGTTCCTACGGCTGAGGATGACTATTCCGGCACCAATGGCAAGGAGAGCCGCGGTCACAGCTATTGAAACCATGACGATGCTTGCAATTGATGGCATCTTCTGAGTGTTGCATGATTTATTAAGTGGTGGTCCACATAAACCATCATCCCCTGCTCGTAGGAGGCCACAATTTGCTTGCTTCTTAGAACACATTACAAAATTAAAAAACAGAACAAGAACCCAAAAGAAAAGAAAAGAAAACAGACCTGAAAAGGAGGTTGGATCGATCTGGGCGAGGGCTGATGGGATCGGGCCATGAAGTTGATTGTTGTTGGAGATATTAAAGGACTTCAATCCCTTCTGGTGAAAATTAGGAATTTGTCCTGAAAACTTGTTTCCTTCAAGCCTCAACTCCATGAGGCGAGGGAGTTCCACGAGGGACCATGGAATCTGACCCTCAAGCTGGTTCTGAGCCAAATGCACCTTCTTCAAAGACAGCATACTGGAGAATTTATCCCCGGGAATCTCCCCGGAGAAACGGTTTCGTGAGAGATACAGAGACTTCAAAGCCCCAAGTCTCTTGACATCCGGGAGAGGGCCCTCAAAATCATTGCCCATAAGGCTGATGGTCCTCAATTGGGGCGCCCCCTCTAGCGACTCGATGTCAACAGTGCCCTTGAGCCCCATATTTTCAAGCTTCAATCCCCAAACGTTTCCCTTCTCGCAAAGAATACCGACCCAATTCCCCTTGTCGCCGGAGCAAGGGGGGGAGCCGGCGGCCCAACTGGCCAACGCATCATTGCCAATTTCCAAAGAACCTTTGAATTTGAGAAGCGCCTCGTCGTCGGGAGCGCCAATTGTGGGTTCCAAAGAAACTAAAAGTAGAATGATGGTGGTGATGGTGATGGTGATGGTGCCCGGCGGCGGACATGGGCGTGCCATATTTTCGATCATATGAACACGCGAGGGCGCCAGCAGCAGCAGCAGCAGGCGCGCCCTTTCAGACGGCGGTGGCGTTGGAATTGAGAAGGGGAGGTCGTTGTTGGTGGTGGTGCGATGGGGCTAGGGAATGGTTGAAGGTGTGATGGAATTTTGATGGCATTGAAGAAAGAAGGAAACAGAGGAAACAGAGAGAGAAGGGCAAGGACTCTAAGAATAGGAGGAAAGGCTACGAGAATATTGTGTCCTACAAAAACAAAATGGGTGGCTCACAAGTTGACCAAGTCTACTTCCATTCAATTTCCCCCATCAGAACTGTACGCCAAACCTTTGAACCTGACAGGTGAGATTATCCATTTTTTTTCCCTTTTATTTTCTTCCTCCGTCTCTGTTGGCTATGGCTCTGGCTATGTTATATCATCCTTCCCATTATGACAAACAATTCCAACTCCCAATCATTTCTCCACCAACAAAATACCCGTTTGATTTCATCTAAACATTTTATTAGATATTTCTTTCAAGAAAGAAAAAAGAAATGTCAGATGAAATGATTGTTTAAGAGATGTGTGTTTTTTTTCTTTCCTTTTTGTTACATATACATTTGAGTTTGATTTAGATTATGCTATTTATGTAAAAGTTCTATCTTTCTATTACGGGTAAAAGCACATATTTGTTGGTAAATTTGGCCTGAAAGGTGTGTTTAAAGATTGTTATGCAAAAAGAGTAGAAATTTTATTTGGCAGGGCTTTGTAGAGCAAAACCAAATAGCTCTTGGAGATATGTTATTATGTAACAAAATCTTAAAACCGAGTAGGGGTTCACAGGGTAGGGACAAGGAAGGCTTCCCAACCCCATTAATTCTCCATCTTCCCATGGAGAATTATTTCTGATTTTTCTTTCTTTTAATATTTCTTAATTAAATAATTTTTTAAAATAAATTTATAATTAATTGCTTAATTCCCAATGTTTAATCCGGGATTTTATGCCTCGTTTAGGGTGGACACGTGGGAAAATGGACATCCTTAAGGTAGGTGCAATTACTTGGTAAGAAAAATGAAATTGGTCAATTTACATTATAATATGATGTCTCTTTAATATTTGAGGTTATGCTTCCACATCAAAGTGAGCTTTTGTCGTCCCTTGATAATTTTGTTACAATTTAATTGAGGTAAAAGAAATAATACCACAATAATTAGTAATTCCAGGGGAAAAAAATAATTTCTCCCAATGTCTTATCTTTTGTTTTCTCAAGGATTGCATTACAAAATTGTTTCCTAACAAATCATTGAATAATGAAATAATATATGGTAGCTTTCGGTCACCTAAAATTTTGTTGGAAATTTTTTTAGTACAATCCGCTAAGCATGAATTTATTATATTTATAGATTTATTTGTAATACGTCAATTTTTCAAATTTAATCATTAAAACAATTGTTGCTATGAGCCCATATTGAATAACGGTGTAAATGGTCTTTTCTTTCCTTTTAGTTCAACAATTGTGGAGTGGATGATCGAACTATCAATGATGTCTAATCTATGAGGGAGTCTCCTTTAGGGTTTATTTAAAGTGATACCAAATAAGCTTAAAATTATGCGAAGGTTTAGGTAATCCATCTGAAATTTGAAAGAAAGGGCCTTTATCAAAACCTTTGACGATAACTATTGTAAAACAGTCTGAAATAAAAATCTAGATAAGTGGTGAAAATTAGCTGGAAAACAATTTGATCCAACTAACATCAAAATATTTCCTTCACATTTTTATTAATAAAATTTGGGTTCAAGCTTCAGGGTTTCTCAGACTCACCATTTTGAGTTTAGCCAAAATTGGGGTTTGAGGTCGAGAAGTAGTGGTTGTGGTGCGTCAAGGCACTTCTCGGAGCAAGTTTGAAACTGGGTCTTAGAATGTGACAGATTACGCGGATGCTATGTTATGTGAACTCTCAGCATCAAACTATGTTTACGATATCCTTGTAAAAAATTCCTCTAATCGCTTGTTTTGAGTGGCACATTAATTATGCCTCAATTGGTTGGAGGTGGAAATTCCTTTAAACTTTCCTCGTTTGATAACTATTTTGCATTTTGTTTTATGTTTTTGAAAATCAAACTTGTAAATACTACTTTTATTCATGTTCATGTGTTTATTTATTTCGCGTTTGTTTTTATTTTTATTTTCTAAATTTGACTTAAAATGTATTTTTTAATAAATACGAAGAAATTATCAACAAACAAGCATAATTTTCAAAAATAAAAAATAAAAAACGAATTGGTTATCAAATTAGGCCTAAATGATTTGATAATTGGTCACAACACAAGAAGATCTAAAAATACACAGAAAACCAACTAAATAGCAAAATCCCTCCAAACAAACATGGATTCTTTGCAGACCAAATAAAGTTCACACAAATCCAAGAGAAACCACAATTTTGATCAAACATTTTGACTCACAAAATCGACCAATATATCACAACCAGAAATTAAAAAAAAAAAAAAACCCTGAGACCAAATTCAAATATGCTCAAAACGATGAGGACACACTGAGATAAAAATAATAATAACAATTAAAAAAAAGATATCTTAATTATTTAAAAGTAGATATTTCGAAGCAACGAAACTAAAAAACAATGGTAGAAAGATATTGCTCATCGGTCACCAAGCCAAACTACAACATGGGGTGAGAGATCAAACTCACATCCGCTTAATTTGAAATATATGTCAATTACTACTCAACTTTGTTCGCTTTGACAAACCGCGCAAGACTCGAAGGAGAAGGAGAAGGAGAAGAGAATATAGAGTAAGCTAACAGTCCACAAAACATGAAACAAACTATTGCGACTAGACTTTGTTCAAAAATTGTGAGAAAAGAAACAAATGTTTAACATAAAATTTGGTATGGCTGTTTTTGAATTCTTCTGGCAAAATGTAAATACCTCATCTTTTAAATTAATTTAGGTTTACTTTAATTCATTTTTGTCCGTGTATTTTTCAGTGTAATTCATTCATTTTAGTCATGTATGTTTGAAATGCCTATTTTTATTTTTCATACACATTTAGAAAGTGAGTATTTTAATTTCTTTAAATCAATTTCTATCTCAATTCTTTTGATCATAATTTTAATACGACACTTCACTAATTAAATTTCTTAAAAAAAAAATTTCTTTACCTGTAAAACTTGTCACTTCTTAAAAAAAAATAAAGATTAAAATAGAGATTTTAAGAATACAATAATTAAAATAAATCTTTTAAAACGTACTGGATTTCTCCTTTATCTGAGATCCTTATAGGAAAAATAATGAAAACGACAAAAAGTTAACAATCTAGAAAGGGAAATGATCTTCTTTTGCCAATAATTGAAAGGGAAATCTTTTTTTGATCTTCTTCTGAAAACTGTCATTGTCTTTGTTTTTTGACAAATTTTTTTCTCGACAAATCTTTTTCTTTATAATTGAAACTTTTAAAAGAATATCCCCATTATTTTTAAAACAAAAGGCAAAATTGAAGAGTGCTCTTTATAATTTAGCCTTAAAATCAATTTTTTTTTTTTCGCTGTCAAAAGCATTTTTCTTTCCATTAGCATATTTGGCGAGTTAAAAATTTGATTTTAAGAAACTCTAAAGTCACTTTAAATTGATTTTTAAGGTATCAATAAAAAGAAATCAACTATATTTAAATTTATTTTTTCAAAATCACTTCCAAATGCACCATCTAAATAATACCTTAAAAATCGATTAAAGTTGATTTAAAGTTTTCTTAAAATCAATTTTCTAATTTACCAAACATGATCAATATGGAAATAGCACCAGTGATTCCCAATCACATCTTAAGTTTATTTCGCGACTTTCGTACTTTGGTAGGTGGTGCTATCTTACCTAACATATAACTTGTAAGTTTCATCTTATTAATTGTTTTAATTAAAAGCTCATCCTCTTGCAGTTGCAGTTTCCTATATATACAATAATCGGCAGAGGAAGCTGGAAATTCAATAAGGAAAAACTTGAGTTCTTTGTTCTGCTTCCATGGATGCTGTATTTAGATTTGCTCATGGCTGCACTTTCAACAGCCCAAGAAGAAAATCATATTTCAGTGTTCGTCAGGTCAGTACACTCCTAATAATAATAATAATAATAATTATTATTATTATTAATTTAATTTCTCTTGACCATTAGATGTTAATTATGCCCAACCCCAACTCCAAGTTGAACATTTATTTATGGTTAAATCACGTCTAAGTTAGTGTTTCTTCTAAAAAAGGAAAGAAATAATGAGGTTTGTGTTTAATAGGTCGTTGAAATTTAGAAAGTATTTAATAAGTGAGAGATTCAAAGGTTAAAGTCGAAAGTTGGATGTGAGAAAAGAGGGAAAGGTAGGTGTGATTCACTTGGAAAGAAGAGAGAATCTGAAAGAAAATACGTACGAATTACTAATTTGAACGTGTTACCTCTCAATTAACTCTAGTTGTTTTGGACCAATGAACCATTGGAAATTGATATTACATTTTTTCTTTTTTCGGCATCTTCTCCTTTTTCCGACATCTTTTTAGGTATGATAAACATATCTCTAAATGAGCAACTTGTGTACCTAACTTTAGATTTTAATATTGAGAGGGACTCGAGGCCACACGTTTTCTCGGGACCTACTTAGATTAACCCTTGATTGGCATTTAAGACATTGGGGTCCCAAATCTTGGATTGAGTTCCTAATAAAACACACATCAATTGCCTTTTTTCCGGAAAAAGGTCAAATCACTTTGTTTTGACATTGAGTGGTACAATAATTGTGCCTCAATTGTTAACAGTGTGATTAAATATCTTGTTAAGTTTATTGATTCCTAAACCAAGATGAAAGAAAATACAGGATTTACTTTACTTTTTACATGTATTTCACTTGAAAAAGGTGAAATCATTAATCTAATTCTAATGCATTATCAGTCTAAGAAATAAAGAACATATATGTCAAATTAGGGTCTCTTTAGTAACGTTCTCCTCTCCAGACGTAAAAGTAAACGTTCTCAAATTTTAGAAACAAGAAATGAGATAAGTTAGCAAACATGTATGTTTTCCTAAAAATGACAAACAGGAACAAGAAATAGAAAACATGAACGTTACCAAACGAACCCTTAGATATTGCATGTCATCAATCCATATTGAAGATCAGAAAATGTTTCATGTTTCCCAAGATTGTATTCTTCAATTTTCCTGCTGGAAACAAAGCCAAACAACAATCAAGATAGGTCAAGCAAAAAGCAAAATCAAAATGCCAGAGATTCTCCAAGATTCCAGGAAAGTAGTGACCCTCCTCTGATTAGAGCACTGAAAGTCTCAGCTGAACAAAATGCAGCTGATTTTCACTTTCCAGGACACAACAGAGGGCGAGCAGCACCATCATCATTAACTCAGCTCATTGGTCTGAAACCATTTATGCATGATTTGCCTCAGTTTCCAGAGCTGGACAACCTGTTCCGTCCTGAGGGCCCAATTTTAGAAGCACTTCAGGAAGCAGCACAGCTTTTTGGAGCCTCAGAGACATGGTTCCTCGTTGGAGGAACCACCAGTGGAATTCAAGCTGCCATCATGGCAACTTGTTCCCCAGGGGAACATATAATTCTTCCTAGAAACTCCCATGTATCAGCCATTTCTGCTTTGGTGTTTTCTGGTGCAAAACCTGTATACATAATGCCTGAATATGATTCCAACTGGGACATTGCCGGTGGCGTCACCCCATCACAGGTAAGCAAGGAACAATGGTTAGAACTTGGAAGTGTTAAATCTTAATGATATCAATTCACAATCTAAATTGCTTGCTACCTAAGAAGTATGGACGCTCCAACATTTGTTGGACACGTATCGCGTACTTGTTAGCTTTAATAGATGTATGTCACCTACTAGCTGTACAATGTGAATATGGTTTCGACACTTGTTAGGCACGTATAGAACGATTGTTAAGCATTAGAAATAGACATAAATAGTATGACAAAATTGATAAATTTTGAGAGGGAAATACATCAAACTCTTTTTTCAAAGCATAAAAATGCATAAACTTGTGTCTTTGAATTTCCCTGTGGTATAAAAATAATAAATACTTTTAAAAAATTTGTATATTTTAGTAAACATGTCCTTGCCGTGTCCGTGTCCTAGGCTTTTAGAAAATGACATGTCATATTCTTGTGTCTATCCATATATATCTATGTTTCTTAGCTGTTAAGGATCCTGCATTGGTAAAATAAGAGACCAAACAACGATTTATAATAGACATGGAACCCATGAATATTAATATGGTATAAAAGCCAAAAAGGTCAAACGAGCATTCGTCCAAAAATGTGATTCGGTCAAGATCGATGAGTCAAAAGAACCACAACCTTGAAGGCATGCTCCCACATTGATAAAATAAATTACCTAACAAGGATTAATAATAGACATAGACTACTCCTCTCATTGCCAATTGATTTTGAGATAGAATCTCATGAATATTAATATTAGCTCACTACTAACATAAGTTTCGTGTTAGACTAATGTTTCCTAAGGTGGTGAAAGTCCAGTTATTCTAAATTCTTTTCTTCCACAGGTAAGTAGAGCAATCCAGATTTCAGAGATGGAAGGTAAAAAAGTATCAGCAGTTTTTGTCACTTCACCAACCTATCATGGCATCTGCAGTAACTTGAGTGAGATTTCAAAGATATGCCATTCCAATGGAATTCCCTTAATTGTCGATGAGGCTCATGGGGCACACTTTGGATTTCACCCTCAACTCCCTCATTCTGCACTCCAACAAGGGGCTGATTTGGTTGTCCAATCCACCCACAAAGTTCTCTGCTCTTTAACTCAGTCATCAATGCTGCACATGTCTGGAAACACTGTAGACAGAGAAAGAGTTTGCAGATCTTTACAATCACTTCAAAGCACAAGTCCCAGTTATCTACTTTTAGCATCATTAGATGCTGCCAGAGCTCAAATAAGTGACAACCCAGACGAGATTTTCAACAAGGCAATAGATTTAGCCAACCAAGCAAAACAAAAGATAACTAAAATTTCAGGTATCTCAATCCCAGAACTTCCCATCTTCCCCAACTTCCCTGCAATTGATCCATTGAGACTCACCATTGGGTTCCAGCAACTTGGTTTGTCTGGCTACAAAGCAGATGAAATTCTACACAAGAATCATGGCCTCATTTGTGAACTTATTGGCACCCAATCTGTAACTTTAGTCATTAATCTTGGAATATGTGAACGTGATATTCAGAGGCTGGTGTCAGGTCTAGAGGATGTGAGCTCTTATGGATCTATTCTAAGAATTGAAGGAAGAAGCAAAGTTATTGTTTCTGCACCCTTTACAGACATCAGAATCAAGATGAATCCTAGAGATGCATTTTTTGCAAGAAAACGAAGAGAAAACATTAGAGAAAGCGTGGGAGAAGTGTGTGGGGAGCTGATATGTCCTTACCCACCAGGGATTCCAGTGACAATCCCAGGGGAGGTCATAACAGAGGAAGTCAGAGATTTTCTGCTGCATCTGAAAAACAAAGGTGCCTGTATAACTGGTGCTTCTGATCCCCAACTCTCTTCAATCGTTGTTTGCAATGTGTAGGAGAAAAGTGAAAAATAACTCATGAGTACAGCACTTTTCTTGATTCCTTATGGTTGGCATAGTTTTGAAAGGGATCCACGATTCATGTGAAGCGCTCGAACACAAGACTTTGTGGCAGTAGATACTACAAGATTTAAGTCTTTGTCACTGCATTGAAAAATTTGCTGTGAAATAAAATTTAGTAGAGTTATTTTTAATTGTTCTCGCAAATTGGGGATACCTTCCGTCATTGTATTTGATCTGTTTTTATCTTTGTCTATGTAATTTTAAAAAATAATCATTTTAGTTTCTTCATTTAAATTTCTTAAACCGTAACTGTAATATTTAAAGTTCTATGGTAATGCAAAAACTAAAATGAATGTTTTAAAAGTATAAAAGAACATCGGTTAGAAAATAAATCAACAAAAGTGAACGTAAAAGTATCTTTTATATTTCTGCTTGTTTTTGGGAGACAATGATAGAAAAAAGAATGAAAATAAGAAGAAAGACGAAAAAAATAGAATGGGAAATCTTTTATTATATTATTCCTATCGATCTGATGCTGACGTGTTGTCTCCCTTACAGGCACGTGAATGAATACTTATTTCGGTTTTTTCTTTTTCTTTTTTTGCTAAATTACTAAAAAAGATACCACTAAACTTTATCTTTTATTTATTTAAAAACTACATGTATCTTTTCTAATATTATTTTTGACTTTTTATAAATATTTCAAAAATATTAATTTATTAAAATATTCGTTGATATTTTTAATGCAAAGTTCATGCGATAGAACTTAGAATGATATGAAAGTTAAAGTTTATAAAAACATCTAAGTCGACATGAAATGATGAATCAATAGTTTAGACAAAGCTATGATTCTTCAAGATAGTTTTTCTTCCATAAAAGTTGTATTTTTTATCCTTTGAAGAAACCTTTTTTATTCCACGTGACAATACCATAGTCATCTATGATGATTCTACACCATAATCCAAATTTTTAAAGGCAATGTTATTAACGTAATGCTGGTATAGAAGTTTGAAGCACTATATACCATTTTCTGATGACATTTGTGAGTAAGACAAACTTGTAAACTTTGATTGATATGGTGTCAGAGTTTGCCGCCGCTTTGACGGAGCAACCAGATCGTGGATGCCTTAAGTTTAGGTAGGAGTTAAATACTTATCTAAGACAAATCTAGATTAACTTTCACCCTCTCCCACCTTTTTGAAGCTCTCTCCCATAGCGATTGGCTATGGCTGCTTCATTGCTTATGGGGTTATGCTTTCAGCTAAAAAAACGTCTCGTCTCTCTAAAAAGTTTGTTTCTCTCTCCCTCTAAATTTGGATTTTGTCGGCAACCAAACAAACCTCCACCAGTCTTTTGTCTCAGGTTTCTTCCCAATTTTACAATCTTCCCTAACATATTAATTATAGGAAAATACTTAGATTCTCATTAGAACCGTTAAATATTTGACAACTCATAATTTCCTAATAAATCTTTATGTTTTTGCATTACTCTCTTTTAATCGTCAAATATTTAAGATGGCAAAGAGAAAGTTGTTCCTATTTTCCTTAATTACAACTCCTCCTCTTCTTTCACTTCATAAAATGGATCACATATCTAGGTGTGCTTCGTACAAGCTACAAATAGAAATAGATGCATTAAAATGAAAATATGACTGCTACCGTGCTCGGAACAGTACATTTCAGCATTTATTTCATTTGTTCCCTTCCTTGCCTTCTACTTACCTAACATATATCTGTAAGTTTCATCTTCTTATTGCTTATCCTCTGGCTTTAAATACCCACGAGATCAAAGGAAAACTTCAGTTCTTTGTTGTGTCTCCTAATTCAAAATACTTCACTTTGTTAAACCATGGCTTCTTCTGCAGCTCTATCTACCTCTATAAACCTTGTAAGTTCTCCCTCTCCTTCCATGGGTCCTGTATTTGGAAGCTCCCAAGTGGGTCTTGATCCATTAATAAAACCTGCCTTTTGGTCTCTGCAGACTCACCATTTTGGGGTTCCCCTTCTCCATCACTGCAGTTTGAGGAGGCAAAGAAGAAAATCATATTTCAGTGTCTCTCAGGTCTGTTGCTCTTTTTTTATTTCTCCTAGCCATCAACTGTTTTTCCCCAATCACAACTCCCACTTCATTGCTTGATGGGTGTGAAAGATCCAGAGCAAAAGAGATACAGTACATGATCTTCCATTTTCTTGCAGCAAAAAAGCATTGTTGAGCAAAAGAACAGTGAAGACAGATCAAGAAAAAAGCAAAGTGACGACACAACAATTAGAGATTCTCCAGTATCCCAGCAGGAGGGTAGCTCCCCTCCGCTGGTTAATGCATTGAAAGTTGCAGCTGAACGAAATGCCGCTCGTTTTCACTTTCCTGGGCATAACAGAGGGCGTGCGGCACCATCATCAGTAACTCAGCTCATTGGTGTAAAGCCATTTATGCATGATTTAACCCAGATTCCAGAGCTGGACAACCTTCATCGTCCCAAGGGCCCAGTTTTAGAAGCAATGCAGCAAGCAGCACAACTTTTTGGAGCATCTGAGACATGGTTCCTGGTTGGAGGAACCACTTGTGGGATTCAAGCTGCAATTATGGCAACTTGTTCTCCAGGAGAACATATAATTCTTCAAAGAAATTCCCATATATCAGCCATATCTGCTCTGGTGTTATCTGGTGCAATACCTATATACACCATGCCTGAGTATGATTCCAATTGGGACATTGCTGGTGTGGTTACTCCATCACAGGTGAGTGAGGAGCTTTGGTTCTCAACTCTTTGTAGGGTGTCTTCACAATCTAAATTGCATCCTCCATACTAGAATAAGTTTCCTGTTTTCTGGTATACCCAAGGACATCCGTGCTCATCTCATCAAGGGTATTTGGTATTAAGCTCACTGGAATATTCGAACTTGAGACCTATAAACTAGGATGACCAAGAGGCTCCAAACCCTTGTTAACTGAACTTATACAACACAACATTTTAAACTAAGCAAAATAAGAACTACTGGAGAAAATTTTCCCTTGGTTATTTAACTCTTGTATCTTTTTAACTAGATGGATATCCTGTTAGACTAAATTTTTATCATTTCACAGATTGATAAAACAATCAAGGATGCAGAAATGGAAGGCAAAACAGTATCTGCAGTCTTTGTTACTTCACCTACTTACTATGGAGTATGCAGTAATCTGAGAGAGATTTCCCAGATATGTCATTCTCATGGAATTCCCTTGATTGTTGATGAGGCCCATGGGGCACACTTTGGGTTTCAACCTCAGCTACCTCATTCAGCACTCCAGCAAGGGGCTGATTTGGTTGCTCAATCCACCCATAAAGTTCTCTGTTCTCTTACTCAGTCATCAATGTTACACGTTTCAGGAGATATCATAGACAGAGAAAGAGTTTGCAGATGTTTACAAGCAGTTCAAAGCACCAGCCCCAGTTATCTGCTTTTAGCATCATTAGATGCCGCCAGAGCTCAACTAAGTGATAATACAGACAAGATTTTCAAGAAAGCAATAGATTTAGCAAATCAAGCAAAACAAAAGATAAATAAAATTCCAGGTATCTCGATCCTAGAAGCTCCCACTATTGATCCATTGAGACTCACTATTGGTTTCCAGCAATTTGGTTTGACTGGCAATGAAGCAGATGAAATACTACACAAGAATCATGATATAGTTTGTGAACTCTTCGGGACACAATCCATTACTTATGTCACTACCCTCGGAACATGTGAAGATGATATACAAAGGCTGGTGTCAGGTATTGAGGATATAAGCTCTTCTGCATCCATTCTGAGAGTTGAAGGAAGAAGCAAACTTAGTCTTTTTGCTCCCTTTCCTGACAATAAAATCGCTTTGAGTCCTAGAGACGGGTTTTTCGCGAAAAAAAGGAGAGAGAACTTTGAAGAATGCGTGGGGAAGGTGTGTGGGGAGCTAATAAGTCCATACCCACCAGGGATACCAGTAATGATCCCAGGTGAGGTTATATCTGAACAAGTTTTGGATTATTTCCTGCATCTAAAAAGCAAAGGTGCCACTGTAGATAGTGCATCCGATCCTCAACTTGCTTCACTACTTGTGTGCAATGTGTAGGCGAAAGTGCAAAATGACTTATGAACAGGGTGCTTTATTTGAATCCTGATATGGTTGGAGTGGTTTCTAGCAGAATATAAGTATTGATAAGTAAAATCAAGTTGAACCTCTTCTTTGTAATCATCTTTCCTCCACACAAATGCACCAATAATCAATGATTTGATCTTGGTTTCTTCCTACACTGGTAACAGTAAACTGAAAACCCCACAACAAAATTGTGAAACCCTTCTTTAAACCCCTCCACACAGACAAAATTCATACAAATCTAACAAGAACCACGATTTGATCAACGATTTGATTCACAAAATGAAATAAAACTGACCAAGATAACACAACCAGAAAACCTGCAAACCAGATTCCCAAAAACTTGAAACGTGCTCAAAATGATGAGAGGAAACAGTAAGATCTCATCAAACTAATGCCAAAAACTCAATAAGTGGCTCTCTACATCAAAAGTTGAGGGGCAGGGCAACCATATGCCAACACAACAGCGCACACAAGTTTGCACCTGAAGGATGGCCCGGTTGAGAAGGGCTTTGAATCTTTTAATCATACTGGTTCAGAGGTTTCACTTCGAATATTTTGATGAGCTTAATACCAAAAATCATCGATGTCTCCGAATCCAAACTTTGGAGCGGGCACGGGTGTGCTGGGTATAGAGGAGCAAAGCTCCGACTTTCGGTTATTAAAAAAAAATCATGCACAAATTTAAAATTACACTAAACTAAGTATATCAATATACATTTATCCAACCTACTCGAGAAACCGGTCAAAAGTTTAGGGACAACCATATGCCAACATCACACGTAAACTTAAAACTATACTAAACGAAGTATATCAATTTGCATTTATTCAATCAACTAGCAGGAAGCTTCTATCCCAAATATTTGTATTATGAATGATCATAATACAGTACATAACATATAAAAATTACGATTAATTCTTATGTGTTATATGTTTTGGAGATGATAGGTTCAAAGTTAAGTTTACAATGGCCGTTCAGACGTGTTTCTTTTGGAATCAATGATATCTCTATTTGTTCCAACAAGTTTGTCCGTTACAATATTTCCACCATGTGAGGTAATATTCTTTAAATGAGAAAATTAAGGGGAAAAAAAAAGTTCGGCTGAGGACAAAATTGGAATTAGAATTTTCCTTTTTCCCTCTGAAGATAATTTGTGGACTGATGCGTGCTAGTTCAAGCAGAATCGCCGTAGCCATCTGAGCTTGAGAATGATTTCGCCATTGAAACGATGAACGAACTTTTGGCGATGGCTTCTTCGCCTCTATCTTCCTCTACAAGCCTTGTAAGCTCTTCCTCTCCATTGACGTTACATTTGGATAAGCATTCAGCTCGTATTTGTGAAGTTCAAGGTCTGATAATAATTCTTCGGCTTTGCATTCTGCAGAATCACCATTTTCGGTCTGCACATAATCGGGGAAGAAAATCATGTTTTAGTGTTCGTCAGGTCTGTCTCCTCGTCCTTCAGGCTTCCGAGTATTCTTAGGTATCTTTTTTTCCCCCCCTTTTCTCTTCGTTCTGCTCGACTCTAATCGAAGATGATGACGGGTCCTCAATACCTAAACTATGGTCGGCCGAGTAAATTCTTTGATTTCTCTGATCCATGACAGTGGTGAACATTTCTTTATTGAGAATTGCCAATTTCCTTATGAAGCTCAAATTGATGGTTTAGCAGTCGAGCATTTCCAATTTTTTTACTCGGAAATTCAATAGAATTATAGTACTAAATCCTTTACTTGTTTTGCAAATAGTCCTTCCAGATTACTGAGTTCGCCATAAGGATTGTACCCAATGTTGAAGGGTTGGGAACTCTTTAAGCTTCACCAACATGAGTAATTATCAGTTTCCTACATTTATAAACCAAGGAAGATGAAAGGCAATAGAGGATCTAATCTGTTCTCTAATAGTAATATCGAATCATTTCACCAACAAAGCCATGGTTCTAAATGCAGGGTCTGGTTTTACTCTGATGAGGAACAAAAAATGGATGGCAAAAGATATACCGTGTGTCTTTGCCAAGAGGATCTCTAAATTATGTTAAAACTCTTCATTTTTCTTGCAGGAAACAAGCATTGTTGAACCAAAGAACAACCAAGACAGGTCAAGTAAAAAGCAAAGTACCGCCAAGATAGCCATTAGTGAATCTCCAATATCCAAGGAGAGCTGCCCCCCTCTGGTTAATGCATTGAAAATTTCAGCAGAGCAAAATGCAGCTCGTTTCCACTTTCCTGGGCATAATAGAGGACGAGCAGCGCCATCGTCATTTACTCAGCTCATTGGTCTAAAACCATTTATGCATGATTTACCTGAGCTTCCAGAGCTAGATAACCTCTTTTGTCCAGAGGGCCCAATTTTAGAAGCACAGCAGCAAGCAGCAAAACTTTTTGGAGCATTTGAGACATGGTTCCTGGTTGGAGGAACCACATGTGGAATTCAAACTGCAATTATGGCAACTTGTTCCCCAGGGGAACATATAATTATTCCAAGAAATTCTCACGTATCAGTCATATCCGCCTTGGTTCTATCTGGTGCAATACCTAAATACATCATGCCAGAGTATGATTCCAATTGGGACATTGCTGGTGGGGTTACTCCATCACAGGCGAGTGAGGAACAATGGTTTTCAACTCATGGTTACAAACATGTCATGTAGGGTATAAAATTTCTCAACAGACTATTGCTTACTATGAGTATTAATCTTAGCAATACCACTCACAATTTACTATAATTTGACTTGATATAAGAAAATAACGAATGCAGCACAATTGAGCTTTTTACATTTTGATGACCAGACATTAAGTTTTACTGGGGAAAACTGATATGGGATGGTTAATATGCTACTTTAGGTTAGTTTTGCTACCATTAGTTAAGTTATTAATTTTGGTTTCCAATTTCAAAACCTCACATCTTTATTTAGTTGATTAGTATCCCGTTATTCTGAAGAGCGGAATTTTTTTTTATTATTTCACAGGTGGATAAAGCAATCAAGGATTCAGAAATGGAAGGCCATAAAGTTTCTGCAGTTTTTGTTACTTCACCTACTTATCATGGCATCTGCAGTAACCTAAGCGAGATTTCCCAGATATGTCATTCTTATGGAATTCCGTTGATTGTGGACGAGGCTCATGGGGCACACTTTGGATTTCAACCTCAGATGCCTCATTCTGCACTCCAGCAAGGTGTTGATTTGGTGGCTCAATCCACCCACAAAGTTCTCTCATCTCTTACTCAGTCATCCATGTTACACATGTCAGGGAATATTGTAGACAGAGAAAGAGTTTGTAGATGTTTACAAACACTTCAAAGCACTAGCCCCAGTTATCTACTTTTAGCATCATTAGATGCTGCCAGAGCTCAACTAAGTGATAATCCAGACAAGATATTCAACAAAGCGATAGACCTAGCAAATCAAGCAAAAAACAAGATAAATAAAATTTCAGGTATCTCTATTCTAGAAGTTCCCATCTTCTCCAACTCCCCTGCAATTGATCCATTGAGACTCACTATTGGTTTCCAGCAACTTGGTTTGTCCGGCTATGAGGCTGATGAAATACTACACAAGAATCATGACATCGTTTGTGAACTTGTTGGGACCCAATCTATTACTTTTGTCATAAACCTCGGAACATGTGAAGATGATATTGAGAGGCTGGTGTCAGGCATTGAGGATGTGAGCTCTCTTGCATCAATTCTAAGAATTGAAGGAAGAAGCAAACTTAGTACTTCTGCACCTTTCCCTGACATCAAAATCGTCTTGAATCCTAGAGATGCCTTTTTTGCAAAGAAGAGGAGAGAGAACATTAAAGAATGTGTTGGAAAGGTGTGTGGGGAGCTAATATGTCCATACCCGCCCGGGATTCCTGTAACAATCCCCGGTGAGGTTATATCCGAGGAAGTTTTGGATTATCTGCTGCATCTAAAAAGCAAAGGTGCTTCTATAAGTGGTGCATCTGACCCTCAACTGTCTTCCCTACTTGTATGCAATGTTTAGAAGACAGCGCAAAATAATTGATGAAGTCCCTACATGAACCGGTTCCTGATGGTTGGAGTATAATACAAATTTGCAGTGTTTATGGATATCTGTATTGGATTGGGGGGAAGTATTAGTGATAACTCTTGTTGATGTTCTCCTTGTACGGAGCGATCAAGGAAAAATGGAAAATTACGAGGAGGGAATAAATCTTCTGGGAATGAAGTCAGACTCCTGGTTTTATCATAATGGTGACACAATGCATTTGAGGCTATTCAGCATGTGTTTGTTGCATGAAATATCATGGGACATTCATCTTTTCACTTGGGCGTCAGTCAGGTGATTGCAAGTATAGCTTTTAGATACCATCATTCACCCTATTACATACAATTTCCCTTCACCAAATTTTGCTCTTGACCTAGCTTGTTGAGAGAGGTTACATTTGTTTCTGAATCAGATATCTATGGAAGAACAGTTACAAATTTTGTGAACTATGAACTCCTAATAACAATATACTTGGCTTAACTATTTGCATATTCATCATGTTCAAGTTTAACACCATATAATTATAGGTTTGACATCTGAGAGGTAGAAAATTGAGACAACAGATAAAGTAGTTGAGAGTTTTCTGTACTTTCGACCAAACACCTTTTAAAATGATAATAGGGCCTTGAATTAGACAATATATGATTTAGCATGCCATCTTATTCTCTAATGTGCAACGATTTCTGGAGAGATGAGTGTTACGTTTCTCTATTTTTCATTCATATCTAAAACTTCATACCGTTCCTCACCAACTCAAAACCTCCTTCCATGGTACCATTTCTTAATAACTTAGTGCAAACAGATGAGCATGACAAAAGGAAACCATGAGAAAACCTGGCATCAATACTGGGTTGAAGAATAGATGACTGCTTTACTTGTATAGATCGTTAGTACAAATGAACCAAGACAAGTCAGAAGAAAACCAAATCTAAACTCACATAGCATTCCCCAGTACTCAAATCATAGACAGCCAACAAGTGGAAATTTAGAGTTGAAACCAACTTGAATCTAGAATCACTAAATATTATGCTCAGTCTTTGGGATTGAGGAAAGATTTGCAGCACTAATAACAATCTTCAGATTTCACACAATACCCACCACACACCATGTACACTATCCTAGACAACTCAAGAGAATAACCGAGACATACAGTTCTAAGGCATTTGTATGTCCTTATAATGTCATCACATCATGGCATGGCAACTCTAATGTCATCACATCATGGCATGGCAACTCAAGTGATGACAGATGCTAAGCCCTTGAGGGCATGTCAGTCAGTAAGGACTCGGAGTCTCTTAGTTATACTAGTTTAGAGATCTCAATTTGGAACCTTCTAGTAAACTTAATACTAAAAATCTTCAATTTGGAACCTTCTAGTGAACTTAATACTAAAAATCTTTTATATCTCCCGGGTCCAAACCTCAGGGCGAGGCGAAGAATCATGTCAGTAGAGAGAACAGTGCACGCATAAAACAAAAATGACAACAACCCAACATGGGCATAGGCTAAATAACACACGATACTAAGAAAGCCCCACGCTCACATCAAGGAGAGTTAGACATTGCTGTAAAAATTATTTATGATCACAATTTAAAGGAATATTATGCATACTATAACATAATGAAAGACAATAGAAACAAGTAATCCAATGATGATTATAAAGCCATGATCAGTTACCATTGAGAGAGAAGGTAGGAAAACCAGCCACCACAAAAATGGGCCTCTTGATAATCCAGCCTTGTAGCTCTCGCATGGCTTTTGGCTTTACTGTGACTCAATTTCCCGCAGTCTTGAAGGATCGGATAGCACAAATAAAGCCTAAAATCATTCAATTATTTGAATAAAAATTCAATTCGGAAAAGAGAAGCGCATCAGCATTCATACCGATAAGGCGACTGACTAAAAAAATTTCAGAAGTATTGCAAAATAGATCAAAAATTTCGGTCAAATTATTACAAGTCTTCTGTCGTTCCACTTTATACTCAAACCCTAACTAATTTTTATACGCTAACTAAGCCATTCACCCAACGTGCAGGGCAAACAAAAATCCAGGTAAAACAGAAAACCGAGAAGAAGGCAGCGATCCATCAGAAAAAGCGGTAAACGGATGAAATCAGACGGGGCTGAGAAGCTGGGAGAGGTGAGGCTTTGGTTCTGAGTTCATGCCGATGATGATGACCAAAGGAATAAAGCCATAGTGAGTGATGACCTTGGCTTTCTTGACGGCCCAAGTGCTCCACTCCTTGAAGGCCTGGGTTGCTGATTTCTCCTCAGAAGACTTCGATGAGCCCTTGCTGCTCTTGCCCTTGCTCTTAAAAGAAACCTTCGACGCCATGGCTACGACAACTCGATCTCTGCTGAATGCGCGGTGCGGGTTCCTTCTGGTTTTATTTCGCGGCCGTACTCTCTCTTTAAACCCTAAATACACCATACACGTGGCGCGGTTTGGCTATACTTTTTTTTTCCCTCGCCCGCGACCGCAATTAACCTTTTTTTTCCCTTTTCTTTTCTTCTGTTTTCTATGCCCTTTTTTTCTATTTTATTGCTATTCTTAATTTCTTATTACAAATTAAATTTTAAAAAATATATAATTTATATTGTTTTTTAATTATTATTACTATTATATATATATATATATATTTTTTTTTTTTTTGCATAGGTAAATTAGAGATTTCAAAAAATCTTTTTGTGGACATAATTAGAGATTTCTCTCTAACTTCATCCTCCTAGTCCTCCCTAATATATGATTTAATGGAATTAATTATTAAAAATAACACAACTAAGAAAGCTAACTTTTCACTATATATAGGCTTCAAGAGAAATACTTTTATGTAATTATAAATACTAAATTTTCAATTATAAAAATCATTTTTAAAAATAGATTTTTTTTTTTTAATGTAGTACTCAAAAACAACAGAGAAAAAAATAAAAAAAAGGTCCCAAATGGATAAATGAGACAAATACCAGTATTAAATTTCTCCCAAAGTCGAGGGCGAGAAAGACATCCCGACCCTGATAATCAATTATCAAATTAAAATATAAAAATCATATGCATAAAATTGAATTAAACGGACTTTTCTTTAGTACAACAGGTAGGAAATTCGAATTCATGACCTTATTAGAGATAAATATTTTAACTTATTGAACTATGTTCATGATGTAATCAACACACCTATAATCTCCCAAACATGTCAAAAGTTCAAATTTTCATCCATTGTTTAATTATAATATTCTGTTTGCAACCCAAAAAAAAAAAAAAAACAAAACAATATGATCTAATCCACATTTTCATTATATATAGATATATTATTAAAATCTGTTATAACAAATCCTCCACCCTTAACATCTCCAGTAATCTTATCCCACTGACTTGAGAAAGTGTCATATTTAGGTAACCATTATGGTTCCTAAGCCAATGTCCATAGCAAACAATGCCTTCAAACTACTCATGGAAACAATTATTTAGTCAAATCAATAGCTCTAGTATAGTATATCAACCGTACTACTCATTCTAACGTAGTTCGAGTGAATAAAACATCTATTACTATTCTAAAAATTGATAGTTCAATCTTCCACACCACCAATTGTTGAATCCCAAAAAAAAAAAAAAAAAAAAGATGGCTCTAGTATATCTATGCCACAACGTTCAACCCAACCTCAATTAATTTTAGCAGAACTTATGCTCCTAGATTTACCAGAGAAAGAAACCATCAAGCTGAATATAACTAAACTAGTTAAACTAGTTAAAACATATATGATCGATCAAAATATCAAAGGTTCGAACCCCCACCAAAAAAAACAAGGAAAGGAAAACAAATGTTTTATTTTCTAAACAGAATATATATAACCAACAATTTAGCCCCATGTTCAGAAATAATACGAAAACAAAAAACAAAAATGGTCTATATTCATAAAAATTTAAAAGCATGACTTCCACTGAAAATACTCAGCATTCTCAATATGACATAAAATACAGTGTAAACTTGCATAGCATCACTTCTACAACTTCAAAGAAAGATGCAACATTGTCCCAGAATCCAAATTGGCGGGGTTCAGTGTTCACATATATAAGAAAGGTTTTATTACTCCAAGAAATTATTGCAGTTCCTGGTGTCGTGCTCAAAAAAACTTCCTGTAAGGTCTGCCTGCATCCTCATCCTGCATATGCTGTCAACATAATTTTTTAAACAGAGTTATATTTTAGAAAAAAGATCGATTAAGAGTGCACCTTGAAAATTAAAAACAGTTGTACCTTAAGAATATAAAGTAAAACTTACATAAATGAAGAGAGTGAAAAAAACAAAAACATGCAAATTTTAGTGGAAAGGAAGTGAACGCCAGAAGAAGTCACAGATGAACAGTTATAAAGACAAAAGTCAGACCACCAAACCAACATGCACAAAATCATATTTCTGCAGAATTATCAGATACAAACCATGCTATAAACACGAGTTTTTCTTTTTCCCCCAATGAACGTTCTGTGAACAATAGAAGCATTTTTTTTTCATTATACAATAAAGTAAATATCATCAAGTGTAATACTCCAAAAACACAAGAACCAACTTGTAAGATCCCCTACAAATCTAAGTTTCTGACATCATCAGATATTCACTTCTCATTCACACATTATGATCAAGTAATGTCAGTGAAATCTTTATTTTCATTATGCTTCCACTAAACATCCAAACAAAAAATTTGATCACAGTTATTTCACATCTTTTTCCCATCAAAAACAAAATTAGAAGTTAGAAGTTGATAATCATTTACAATTTTTCAAACCAGGGTCATTTCTTACACTTTCTTGATTCCAACCTATTAAAAAGAAATCTAGTTTTATGTCAACCAGTGACTGAAAAGAAGATTCTTCCAACACCCCCATCCATGACCATAGGATCGGACTTCCTGTCACCCCTTTCTTCGCAATTCTCTTTAGGTAATGAAAGTATGAAAACGCACAGCTTCTAGCAAGTAGCAACAGCCATTAAATAGAACAAGTACCTCAACTGAAAACCAAGCTCAAATCTCCCCTTTATAAAAGTAAAAGATTGCCGATAAGGATACAAGAAATGAATCACTTGTAATTATCCGACCCGGTGAACGGTCCAATTCCAAGTCGATCAAACGAAACCAAACCCAAAGAGACCGACCACTTGGAAAATCATCACGACTGGTCAAGGAAAATAGGGCTAAAACCTTCTTTACTTTGACATAATTTAGTAGAAAGGAAATCCAGACAGAGTGGCAAACATGGAAGAAATGAAACCCTAGAAAAGAACAATTTCAACTCGGATTGAAACGCGTGATGCGGATGGGCGTGAACAGATCAAGAAACAAATAGATAGAAATTGCAGGAAAAGATGGTAATAGGAGAAAGAGAGCGATGAGATTACAAATTCCCTGACGATGCCTTTGTAAACGAGGAGGGGGATGGCGATGCCAAAGATACCCACGAGAGCGAAGTTGCGGCGAGTCCAGCGGAAGTTATGCTCTAGATTTTCTCTAGCAGCACCCCAATCCTCGATAAATTTGTTCTTCTGCGCCTCCATTCCTCCGCCCATTGTCGCTGTCTTCCAATTTCTCCCCTTCCTCTTCTTTCTTCTCGTCGACGCTCCCCACTGCAAAACCACGGCTCTCTTTGGTGTTTACTCTCGTCTGTCTATGGCTCGATCAGTGGAGGAATTTCACGACCATTTCCATTTTCTTTTTTTTTAAATGAAGACAAAAATATATCTTTTCTATAAATAGCTGAATTACAACAACAACAAAAAAATAATAAAAATAATCATCCAGAAAATAAGCAAATATCCTATTATACAATCGTTTCAAAAATACCTTTTAGCAAATATCCTTTAATATTCCATTAGTATAAAAGCTTGTCTATAAAAAAGAAAATGTAGAAACAGCTATTCCAATATTAAGACAAATTTAAAGTTTTGAAAAGAGAGATTAACACGAAATGAGATAGACAAAAGCAGAGTAAAATTGGGGGTTAGTCATTGAAACTTTTGAAAATATAGTAATATTTTTAAATAAAAGGCAAAATTTTGGAATATTTTCTATAATTTAGCCTTTATAAATACATTATAAAACTAAAAATTTTCCCTTTCGAAAACTTGTACCGAAATATTATATACACTAACATATTTTTATCAACATCCAATTAAAATTACAATTTAGACCATCAATATTTCTATCAATATTTTTTTTTATTGATATATTTGACTGTTATTTAAATTCCCATTACTTCCACCGAACGCATTATTCTTCATGTCTCTAAATTTTTATATAATTAATTCTTTACAAAGTTTAACAAATCAGAATCTGTCGAGCAAACCTGAATTTTCGAGGAAAAAAAATACAATGTAATAACATATGCTGTTGCTGCCTCTATATCTTCCAATTATAGATCTTATTTTTCTAGTTCACCATTGATCCTTGACAACTAATGCAATGATAACAAATTTGAGTCCCCATTATATTTTATATTTATCTATTTGTAAAAATCAGACTAAGAAACACTACTTTGGCCTTAATTAAAAAAGCTTCCAAAACAAAACCATTATAAATATCAAATGCACACATAACTAAAATTTGGCCTAGAACACAAATTTCTAGATCAATTCGAGTTGTAGCTTGTAACTTTTTTGTTAATGAGATTAACTTTCAATTACTACATGAAATCTGATCAATCTATTTTTGTAACAAAATTTTAGTAAAAATGTAGTGTAAAATGCAAGCAGGATGAACAAGGAATAGTTTAATTAGACTAAATATTTATGGAACATAAATTATGCAAATTTAAATACAATACAATGGTCTCTTGGACACACCAAAGAAATCCTGGCCATGCTTGTAGCGTCCCCTTGTTGGCCTCCACGCTTCCACTGGTCAAGAGCAGAGGGAAATTGTTCTGCAAAAATTGAGATTTTACATTAAAAATAGATCCAAAATTTTCAATTTGAAAGCTGGGGGGCTGCCTCTGGCTCACATAAATAATTTAACAGTTTTTCTTTCTCTCGTTGAACTCCAGACTTTGGCATACTAGATATGAAAGAAGCTGAATTTCCATGAAAGCATAACAAGTCCCTTCCCGATCGACCGCTTCGAAGAGATTTGGAGGAACCGAGAGTAGAGTCAGACGCAAGAACAGCCATTACCCGTGGGCATCTAGTATTGTATAATGGTCGGACGAGTGAGGTATTGCAGAAAAACTTCTAGATAAGAACTCAAGAGAGCGGAGAATTAGATTGCAATCTTGTCTTAACTTCATCTAGGCAAGATTCAAGATCCCTATATTCTTGGGTGTCTGAGAAGCCCACAGCCTGAAAATGTAGTATTGCAAGTGTAAGTTCATTTTTGTAGGACTATACTCAATTTGCAAGAGGTGTATTCAGATGAGAAATGGCACTATGATAAAGAAAAATTCGGTCAAGTACTTCCTGCAACCATCAACGGAAAAGGTAATGGATCTTATGCAAAATTATCTTACCTGTTTTACTGTGTTTTTGAGGTGCATCTCGGCTGCATATAGTTCTCGCTGACTACCCGTAGTGGATGAAATGTGCATGTAGACCCTGCATAATTCTAATGAAGCTTGTGCAAACTTTATGTATCTATCCTTATCTTTCCAAAGATCGGATCCCTGTAAAAGTAGAGTACGATAAACAAGGACACCAAAAGCCTGTATGAAAATTTATAGCGATAATAAAAGAAACATATGACCCAAAGAAGCAACAAAGGAAGTTCAAGGGCTCCCTATTTATAAAATTTCACATACAGTTGCTCATTAGATCTCGGATGGAGGCAAATTAACTTGCACATCCTCCTGAATATAGAATTGATTATTCAGTTCTCAAAGCGATATATACTTCAAGAATTCAAGACGATACAGAATAATGGTCTTTCAAGAGCTATTGCGACGACATGAAGATGTTGACTCAATGGCCTACCAATAGCCACATTAAATGGCAGAAATTTTGTTGTAATGCACAAACATGATCACATCAAGTCATATAGTAAACGCATAATATGAATGATAATCTCTTTCTAGACATCCATGGAAAAGAATGGTTACAAAAGAAGGGGAAGAGATTAGAATGCCTTTTGTCCATAAGAAACAAGAACTTGGAGTCAATGCTCTCTCTACAACTAACAAGCATATGAGATCAATTACTAAATACAGTCAGACATTAGTTGACGAGAAAAACAGGAGTTAAATCCATCTTTTTAAAGACATTTACGGTTGTAAATTTCAAACTTTATAGTCCATACCTGATATGATCTAACTTGCTTTAGGAGGGCCTCAGAGCACATTGTGAAGTCTCCTTTGATTTTGTGCCACCTTGCATATAAGCCCCATATATCTCCTCCAGTTCCACCTCGAACAATCTTAACAAGAAAAATAGAGTGCAATAAGTAAAAAAGAGAAGGCTTTACAATTACATACCTCAAATGTGAGATCAATTGTAAGAATAGCAACAGAATTTGAAAAGAACGCGAGACTCAAAACATTTAGCTGATTAATTGCAAATTTTGCTGAGAGAAGGGCCCAACACTAATGATAAGATCAAATGCCATATATTCAACCATAGCTCTTCAACCAATTGGTGCAGTCTTGTATGTCCAGGAGCGGAACTGCAGTTCATTTATTCCCGAGACTTTGATTACATCTGGCTTATTTGGTGGAAATTGCCATGGATGTTTAATTACAACTTTACTACCCTAAAGAGTAAAGGCAGCTCATTATGGCATATTTCACTCCTTTGCAGAGCACCTTCTAAAATCGAAGGGCAACTTACCTTTTCAGTATAATGTTTCCCCTTGGGTTTCAGTTTTTAAGGATTTTAATGATGATTGTCCTTTATCTATCATTTTGGACTGGAGCCTTTTCTTGTAATTGTGTAGTTTGTTAGTTTTTTATCTTTGTTTTCTGGTCCTTTCTATGGCCTTTCCTTTCTGTGTTGCCCTAGTTTACTCTTTCATCGAACAATGAAAGCTAGTTTTCTCATCAGAAAAACTAGGTATGTGCAGTGCAACCAACTTTCTGAAATATTTGACAATTGTCAGACTTGATAAGAGTGCAGGAGGAAGGGTGGAACACTTTTTCTTTACCTTCTCTTTCAAGCGCCTAAGGCTTTTCTTATTACTCCCCAAAGAACTATAGAATCCCTAGACCGAACTTTGTAAGAAAAGATTCCAACTGTCAAAAAGAAGATTATCAGCGGTCTAAACCCCATAGTGAAGATTTTTTTTTTAAATCATAGGAAACGTGGAAAGATTGACTCCAAAAATCAGCAGTCCTAAACCCATAGAGAAATTGAAATGCGCTAAACGCCAGACCTCATCCCACCTGCCACACTTATCATAAAAATCCTTCTCTCTTGAGTTGAATGCTCCATAATTGGGGAGAGAGAGCCTTGGATACCCTTGGGTACAGGTGAACAAAGCTCTAACTCCCTGTTATAAAAAAAAACATAATAATAATAATAATAATAAATTGGCGTAGAGATAAAATGAAGTAACAAAGAACAGCCTGCAAAAAAGTTTCCTTGTACCAACAAATGGTGGAGTGCGGAAAATAAAGAATCCTTCAGACTGCATATATTAATTTCTGCAACAATTACTCTATTTAATACTTCATCATCCTTATTTTCCTCTACAACTTTCTTTTTTGCCTAATCTTATATTTACTACTTACAACCTAATGATGAGAATAATAATGAATCAAAGATACCGGATAGAAGAAAGAGAGAGAATAATAACATTGAAATAGCTTACTTTATTGGGGCTTGGAGGTTTGAGAATAAATATTGAAGCTAAAGTAACAAGGCACTTCAGAATATAAAAGCCAAGCTTATTATTTTTGTATACCTGACGCAGAATTTTTCCAATTAACTCCACCAAATGATCAGTTTCCCTACTTTTTTCAACCACCAAGTCTGCTTCACGATGATGAGACTCAGAATGGCTATTTGAAGCCTTCCTTTCAACCTCCTGCATAATTCTCTCCAACAAGTCTACATCAACTCTATTATTATTTGTCATATCTATCACCTTTTGTACAGCTTCCAATGCCTTGAAAGAAAGAAAACAGATAGCAAAGATTAATTAATAATAAAAAATGGTCATGTACAATCAATAATAATATTTCTCAATCTTTTTGGGGCTTGTTTCTTGTGGGTGCTTATTTTTTTCTAGGTTGCAAACGTGTGGAGGAAGTTTTCTCTTCATTAGATAATGGAAAGATGGAAAATCCCTTTTTCTAATGAAAAACCACTTCAATAAAATTGGAAGGAAAAAAAATGTGGTCATACAAAAACACAAGCCAAATCAACAGAAAGTACCCCAAAGAAATTACAAAAACTCTAAGCCTCCTCCCATAACCGCTTTATACCTCACCTTCCCATTCCTTCCCAGCCAAATAATACAATACTGTGCTTGCCTAAAAACTATGACATTTAGTCATTCTGAATTTAGTGGAAAGAATGCGAGTTTTCTTGATAAATGGGTCAGATATTTCCTAATTCCTATTGAACAATGAAGTAATCGGCACAATGTTTTATCAGAAGTTCCCCAAGGGGACATAATTGGCACAATGTTAATAAAAGCAAATATGATGAGCACGTACTTGATTATGAATGGAACCCAAAGAAGCAGTACAATGAACCATTGGAGAATGATTGCTTCTTGGAAAGCTTGGTGGAGAATTTTGTGTTTTTAAACTTACTAATGGAAAAAGAATCAGATATTGAAAGATGTTTGACTTGGTAACAAACCTCTCAAATAGTATTTTTTCTAAACCACAAAATGTACCAAGTATAATAACCCTTTGAGAACTAAGTGCAATCAGAAAAAGTAAATGAGACTTTTTTTAGCTGCATAATAGAAAAAAATAAATAAACTTTTTGAAGAATTAAGGCTTTAGAGAAAGTCTGGCCACAAGGTAACTTCTAACATGACAAGGGAACTCCATTATTTTTCCTTTTACTCCTGAAAAAATCTCTAGTTTCCTCCTAAGTTCACTGGGTTAATCATTGGTATAGTTGTCACATTTGATAGCCAGAGAGCAATAGATATTTGCCATACCGGAAAGATGGCCTTTTTTTCATTGTAAACCCACTTTCATTGAGAAAAAATGAAACAGAACAAGTACAAAAGGGCGAAAGCCCCTTGGAGCATATAAAAAGACAGCCCACCCACAGAGTTCGAATCTATGGGTATTAGACTTATGACGTTTGGTGGTTCAATGCAAGAGCCCTTCCTATAACGCCAACCCACCTCGTGATGCAAGCAGCTTCATATGAATACAGCTAAAAGAATGGAAACAACGGGATAAACAAGTATACCTGGCCAATATTGCCCGTGTCTAAAGCAACATGGCTGTAGTTCTCCCACAATTGCCAACTATTTCGTCTGTCATGAAGTTCACATTTGGTCACTTAGAAATCAAAATCTTTAATAAAAACCCAGAGAACTATGCTTTTCAAATTTTGAATGATATTAAACATCCAGAAATACATCAGGAAAAAATGTTAATATATTAAGACAGAGAAATCGAACTTGAACTTCAAGGCTTCTTTGAATGCAATGAAGGCCTCTTTACTCCTTTTCTTGATCATATGTCTGCATCATTTGTAAGTCCATAAGCAACAAAATCATAAAACTGTGAATGGGATAAAATAGGGAAAATGATTACACAGATTAATGAAGTAAAAGAACAAAAATCCACAAAAACATACAAACAAGCAATATTGTTCCAAGCCTCCCCATTTTCAGGATCAAGTTGAACGGCACGAGTAAAACCATCAAGTGCCGTCTCAATATCCCTTGCCTGCATTTTTTCATTAATTATTTCAAAAAAGAGTATTGATTTTTCAAAACCAGAAAACTCTGAGAAAAGTTAATGTAGTTATGTCAGAACCAAGTTTATAAGCTGCAATTTTCATGACAAGTTACCTTCAATGCAGCAGCACCAAGTGCAAACCAACCATCTGGATATAGAGAATTCAAGGCCATTGCAGACTCCCTAATCATGAATTACATTTGACATAAAAATTAAATACAGAACATAGTAATCATACAATGACTGAGGATATAAGCTTTCAGCTGAGAAGCGTAGCTGATGACTGATAAGAAGCAGTATGAATCATAATATGCATGGGAAAATCCAACAGAAAGAGACTTTTATCGCAGAGAAAATCTTCAAGATAGAAAAGAACATAATATCCCACTCCATCATTCTGTCAATTAAGAATGAACATAAAGAAAATATTTGACAAGATTACATGTATGAATAACCAACTGTTCACAGTGAATGTGAAACTTACCATAGGATTTTAGAGGTCTCATAATCTCCCCTGTTGTATGCACTACGAGCAAGAGATCGCTGTAAAATATAAGAAACTAAACAATCAAAACATAGACCATACTGGGGAAGGCATTTATATAATGCAATCAAATCACCTTAGCTCTAGCTGATCTATTATTTGAAACTTCCAGGGCTTTCTCATAGCAGGCATCACTATTTGTAACATCGCCCAGAGAGCACCTACAATTTAATTTTTTATATGAAAGTGAGGAAGATGATTCAGATCCATGCTATGCACCCCTAACCCCACCTCCCCAACCCAAACGATGGAAAATAAATAAGTTACACTAATAAGTAAAGAGAATGTGGTATTCTCCCCAAACGAAGAATCAATTGACGAGAACAAGCCAGAAAAGCTATTCTGACAAAAAAAAAATATATATGACAAACAACTATACAATGAAGACTAGTGAAACAGAATCAACCAAAAAGGCAACCTTAGAGAAAGACAAGTAAATTGCGTACCAGAGTCTGGGATCATTAGGCATTTGAGAAAGTCTACTCTTGATGAGATCTACAGCCGCTGCTTTCTTCTCCAACAAGCTATTAATTTAATGAAATATCATGAGATTGTAACTTGGAAAAGAAGAGTAGACATGAAATACAGGTGCAATTAATTAATGAAAACATAATCACCGTACCGGTAACAGAAGATTAAATTATCCCACAACTCCAACTCCTCAAAAATTTTAACTGCCTCTCCTATCAAACCACAGCTCACTAAGAGTTCGCCATATTCCCTGAAATTCAAGTTGACCACCATTTCACTCGGAAGTCGAAACTAAGGGAGGAAACAAACCAAGATGTAACAATTCATGCACAAAATGGGCAATGGGGTTTGAAATTTAACAACTTCATGCTTCTATAGCAATCATGACAAAGGATGGAGTGTAAAAGTCATACTTTCGCAAAGCAGGAAAAGTAGGAACATAAACCCCACAACAGAAATACATCCTTTGTGCCACTCCTGGATAACAATCATAAAAACCCTGAACCTGAAAGCAAAGAAGATTCCCGATAAGAGGCATCCCAAAACATAATGAAGATTATCAATCTGACATCTGGTGTACAGCAGAAAGTACATTATCAGACTACAAAACCTAAGATGCAAAAACCAAAGATAAACAATATCGAGCCCACATTGACACGGCCAAACTTTCTTAGAATAAGATGGAAACAAAGTTCAAGACTATAGACCACTTACAGAGTCAAGTTCTAGCAACAATATGAGATTAAATAAGAAAAGAAATTCAGTAGTAAGTAAATTGTATAATAGTTAATCAAATCAACTATAAGTATAAGTTAAAGAAAAAGGTACATTTGAGGAGACCATGATGAAATTGGAGAAAAGATGCACCTCGTACCAATTTTTCCATCATCACTAATGCACGCCCTTTCGTACGACTGCGAGTTGACTCCCATCGAACTCGCAAGACGTTGCAGAAAAACCTCACCTGAAAATGATTGAAAATATACATCAAAATTAAATTAAATAATAGAAAAGTTCAATTGCAAAATTGGAATAAACCATTCAATTGTAGAATTACAAACATTTGAAAGGTCAATAATGAAGAATATCATCAAAAAGAATGGAAGTTTTCTCTTTTTTTTTTAACAAGATACAAACTTTTCATTGAAAAGATGGAAAAGAACAAAATTGTCAACAATACAAACTTCCAAATGAGTGAAAATGAAAACGATAAAAGAAAAATTGAAAGAGACAAAAAAACCCTAAGGACTTTATCCTAAAAAAAAAAGAAAAAAAAAAGACCGCCCTAAGGTGATGAGCAATGGAAATTTACAAACCGAATGCGAATGCGTATAATATTTGAAACAGAGTAAAACCACACATGACTAATTTAAAGCTAAATATATAATTTAGTCCCTATAAGAAATAACCTGCGATGGTCGAACCAGTGCAACTAGCCCCATATTTTCTAGCAATAATGTAATACCAAAATAGATCTAAGGTCAGTAAGACATGGATTCACAAGAAACCATTTTTAACAGACACTTCAATTAAAAATGAAAGATACAAAAAAGGCAAGGGAAAGTGAACCCAAACCCAGGAATTAACTAGAAATAAGATGACAAGAAAACTCTGTAATGTATCAAGATCAAAATTCACAAGAATAATCCATTACAAATGTAATTAGGTAATAAAATGATTTTACTCTCACCATAAACAATGATGAATGCTGAGTATCAATAGCTTCTATATATGGAGCCATATCCCACCCTGCATAAAAGAAAAATTGCTCGGATTATCGCAAAAATGGAAAGTTAAGAAACAAATGTCATCTTTAAGTAGAGATAGCAAGCAACTAGAATGAAGGAAGTGAAATTGGTGTCTCTAATTACCCATGGACGACCCAGCACTCATTTTATATTACCACAATCTAGTTCAAACTTATAATTCAGTTTTCTTAGAATTAATACAATTTGGTTCAAATGAAAATGATTTTGAATGACAGTTCTCAATTAACATTGAAATAAAAATAAATAATAAAAAAAAATAACACAACTTATGTTATATATATGTTCCAGTTGTTTCTGAATAACTTTATTTCAGTAGTTTTTTTAAGCTAAAAATGATGTTTTCAAATCCACTTCAAAGGAAAAATATGCATTTAATCGATACATGATGGAAAATAATGGTTCAAAAACCACATTTCCATATTATTTTAGATCATTGATTGGTAATTGACACAAGTTTACAGCTTAATCATTAGCATGCTACATGACACTCATATAAAGCAGAGCACATCAAACAAAGACTATAACAGAATATTTGAATCACACTGTACAAGTATAGCACCTAGTAGTTCCAATTTCAAAATCAAGACTCAAATTCAAAATTTAAAGTACAACCAATCAGATCCCCTCCAGCAAGACAATAATTGTAGGAAAATTGAATACTCATGTGCAGTGTACAATAGCGAGTGTCAGGTAGATCCTTACCGCTATAAAATTCCATCAAAATAATGATAAAGAATAATTCATTTACTTTTTAAAAGTGCAGGTCAATTTTTTTAAAATCCACTCATCATACTTAACGATATAGTCACTTTAACCCTGGGGTGCAGTTAATCTCACGACATATTCACTGGTGGAGATGGGTTAGCACTCAGATGTAAATGAATAGACAAACAAATAATCAATGTTGTCATCATATAATATATATGTATATATATATATATATATATATTTTAATAAGTTTTTTTAAAGTTCTTAGAATTTTGTCACGAGATTCAAACTCTTGCTAAAGTCTCTCATTAATTATTATCGCAACCAAGAAAGAAACCAAAGCACATAAAATTTCTTCATAACACACTCACTCTGCATCTCATCAGATCGAGAACTCTTCTCAATTAGAAGGCATTTTGCCAAAATGGTTGCCTGCTGGATTGCCCTAAGATTAGAAACAGTGGAACCACCATTCTGAGTCCCATCTGCTCCAGTTCCAGCCACATTATCATTATTTAATAACTTTGGTGTCATCAATATGTCAGAGTTCTCTAAAGTTTTGTTTTGGGAAAGCATATTATCTTTATCCATTGTATAACCATGCGTCTGGTTCCCATGGTCACTGTCTGACGAGTCTGTATTTGCAACAAGTACCAACTGTGCCTTTGGTTCCACCTACAACAAAAAAATATCTTGAAGCTGAAGAGACTGAAATTTCAAGTAACCTCTAAATTGTATTTTTAAAGTTACTCACCTGATATGAAGTACGAAAACCAAGAACACCTGTAATAGAAAGCTGAAGACCAGATTCCACTTCAGCTGACTTAAAATGCTGCCTGCCAAGTAACTATCTTAGCAAAAATTAAATTGAGCAAAAGGAAATGATAGTTGTGACCGAAACTTAAAATTTCAACAAGTAGACAGATTAAGAACCTTAAAAATTTTGAGTTATTCGTGTATGGCACAGTGTGAAACCATTCTCAAGATAAGAATGCAGGGGAAATAAAGCACGTAATTCACTGAGGCTAGACCATGCATTAATCATTAATGAATAAAATTAGGACGATTTCTCAGGATATCTTAATTCTTACATGCACGAATCAACTCTTCCATAATAATATTCCATAATCCCAGCTTCCAAATGAACCATGGAGACAATTGCTGAGGCCTCTCCTTCGTGTAAATTGGCACCCCAATAACTCTTTACGTTTTCCAGAATGCCAAAATCAAGTAAGGCTTCACCCATAAGAACTTGCAAAAGATCAAACAAAGAAGAGGACCGCTCATCTAAAATTCTCTGTTGAAAAAGTACGACCCTGTAAAGCCACCAAGAAATGCTTTTCATCCCATAAGAACCCACATTTCCCTTGAACAGCACGTCTTTTATCCTTGTGAGCAGCATCTTTGCAAGCACTATATACTACAAGACATGAAGAAACGCTATCTCAAAAGAACAGCATTCCAAATACTGCAAGAATATCATGACTGGAAATCTTAAAATATGAAATAAACAAACACACACATGCACATGAATAAAATCATACGTACACGCAAGCACATGTGTGCATATATTGTATGGACGTCAACGAGATGCGACGTTTTTATAAGTTGTACGGCCGTACCTGAATATTAATGAATTTACCAAACAAGTCGGACCCGGTAGACATAAGCTGATGCCTCGCCCAATTATCCCACTCCACGAAATCTTCAGTTTTGGGCTCTGTGACTGCCATGGGAGATCTAGCTAGTTCCTCCAATGGTCTAGAAAATTGCATACATAAAATAAAAGCACCACTTAGGAAATAAAGAGAAAGATACTAGTATCCCATCATTCTAAATCTCCGATATGAGTAGCCGAAGAGCCTCTAGTTAGATAAAGTAACAACTTTAAAGGCGGGAAATCGTATTTTAGCTCACCCAGTCACGTTACTCTGAGTAAACGCGAGAAATGATGCAATTGCAACACAAATCACGATCGTCAGTCGATAGGCTTTGTCTTCCTCGTTTTCAGATTCGCCGAATATGAAAGTCTCGGCGCGCTCGAGCAACTCAATGTACACCCGCTCGGCGCACTCGGTCGAGTCTGTGAATTGACAAGGCGACTGACTGACGAGTCCGAGCACGAGTCGAGAAGCCTCGGAAGAAAGGGCTTTCCCATAGTCGCCGGCTACAATAGAACTCACGAAGCTGTCAAGAGGTTCATGGAGATAATTGGGTGAAGTTTGATTTCGAGAAGCTGCCGGACAATCTGACGGCGGAGAAGAGAAGGTGCAGCGGAGGAGACGGAGCTCGTGAGCTCGGAGAATCTCAGGCGCCGATTCCGACATGTTCGTCACTGTCCCAGAAGGTACGACGTTCGATATCGTTGGGGTTTGAACGGTGGCGCCACCGCGCGCGTGGAGCGGCGAAGGGTTTATGGGTTTAGGGAATGGAATATGAATTTACCTATCAAACCCTAGACATATTTTTTAAATAAATTTAGATAACAGATTTTCTGTAGACATTGTTTTATGCGAATTATTATATCAATTTTATGAAATATATTATTTTAAAAAATCCTATAAATTAATGGAATCTTTAAAGTTGTAATATTGAAAATAACAGCATTTTCATTGCCTGATCGCCTATTCAACTCCTTGCTTATAGAAACCATTGAATGATGTTGGAAAAAAAACTAATTGAATGATAGATATTTGTTGTTATTATAGTCAAAAACTCAATCTTTAATCCATTTGAAATCAAAGTGATTTGAAAATTATGTCCCTTCAAATGATGGAGAAAGATGTTTAAATTGAATCGGATGAAAGATGTTTAAATTGAATCGGATGAGAGTCTGTAAATCAAAATAGGTTCATATCTTATTCCAAAAATTCATACCAAATCATATGAATCACCTCGAAATTCATACTCTATGCACATTTTACAATAACTTTAAAATATATATATACAAATTTCATAACTATAGTTGAACGAGTAAAACAACAATTTTAGAAAATGTCTGAGTATATATGCCCTTTAGGTTAAAGACAAAATTACCTCGACTTCCTTAATTTATTGAAAATTATAATTAGTGTCATAATTTTAATTGTTTTAAAAAACAAATGGAATAATAATTTCAATTGAATATATTTATTTATTTTATCTATATAATATATAGATAAAATAAATATATTTATATTTAATATTTAAATAGATAAGTATTTTATAAACCAGTTCCAAATATAAGGAGTACATTTAAATATATAAATTTACCGTATAGAGTAAAATTAAATAGTAGACAGAAGAAAATGAAAGGACTATAATAGATATTCAAACTATCAATATATTATACACTTATTACAATTTATTTGAGTTTAATGCAATTGAATAAAAAAAAGGGGCGAATTTTTTTTAAACAAAAAATAGTGGGTTATATACTGGTTTATTTTAATCCATGTATTTCATTTTCATCCGTATAGTATTTATTTTTGTTGTTACTGTATTTTTTTTTGTTTAATTTTCACTTTGATTCATGTATTTATAACAAATTAATATTTTAGTCCTTCAATTCTTTCTTATTTCATTATTTTCTATCAAAATTTTAGTATGACATGTCTACCGTATATTTTTATTGAGATGTAACAAAAAAATTGTATTAAATAATTTACATTAGATAAGACTCAAAGGGATAACACGTTTAATGTTTCCCACATCCAAACTTTGGAGTAGAGAAACAAAACTCCAGACTCTCAATTATAAATAAAAAATAAAAAAAAAGAATTTACACTATGTATAAAATAGTATTAAAATTTTGCATATAAAAACTAGCTGAATCACTTTTAGAAAATATATTAATCAAAATTTAAATTTTGACAAATACACTGACTAAAATAAAAGTTTTTTTTATAATATATTTACTAGAATAAACAAAATCCAAAATAGCATTAAACCATTAAACCTAAAATAATTGAGAAGGAGGAGACAAATGAGTGGCTGGAAAAATGAGCGAGTTTGATGGCTGAGGCTGGCTCCGAGCATGTGGTGTGGTCTTACACCTGTATTCCACGTCATCTTCTGCACATGCCGACAAATCGACAATTAACCCACAACGTCAAAATCTCCCCACTCTCCCTTTCATTGTTTCGCACGCCTTTTGTGGAAGAACAACAAATTTACCTTTTTCTCCCCATTTGCTATTACACGTCAGCCGTCACCACTTCATTTATTGTTATATTTACTTCGTCCCACAACAATTGTTGTCAGTGTCACTAATAATTATCTATCTATAGATAAGAAAATAAAATTCACCTCACAATGTCCTTTTTTGTCTTTTCGACCTAAGGGTTATTAAGCAGGTATTTCAAATTTTCCTAAAATTTTATTTTTTCTGACTTAATTGCTTAAGTAAGTTTAAGTCGGTGAAATCTACAAAATAAAATAATTATCGAAAGAGCCAAATTATATATTTTATATCGTATGTATGTATATATGGTTAAAAAAGTCATGGTACTTTTTATAATGTGACGATTTAGTTATTGAATTTTAGTTTGTAACGATTTAGTTTATATGTTTTTAAATTGGTAACAATTTAACCATTTTTTTAAATAATCCAAGGAACATAACAAATATAGGAACTACTAAAGGTACTAAAGAAACAAGAACAACAACTACTAATTCATCGACTAATATATTCATGAAAAGTGGCCTGGCTTGTACTGGGCTCTAAAAGAGTTTTCTTCAAGCGAGCTGTCTTTCGAGATTTTTAGGTTGCATGCCCAAGACAATGTTTTTTTTTTTTTTTATAGATTGAGATGGATTGATCTTCGCTAAAATAATTATCCAACGAACCAAATTATATATTTCATATTGTATGTATATATATATGGTTAAAAAAGTCATTGTATTTTTTATAATATGACGATTTAGTTATTGAATTTTAGTTTGTAACGATTTTGTTCATATGTTTTTAAATTGGTAACAATTTAACCATTATATTTTATTATGTAACAATTTAGTTCCTCTAGTTCAAAATTTTTAACAATCGAGTCCCTACGATAAAAAATGTTAACAAAATTAAGTGTCGGTTTTTATCATGTGACGATTTGGTATTTATAATTATAGTCTCTCATGGGTTTACCGATCGACATATATAAGAAAATTAACCAATGTTTTTATGACAGCGACTAAATTGTTGTAAACTTTAAACTATAACAACTAAATTGTTACATACTAAAATTTATGAGTTAAATTATTACCAATTTGAAATTACAATAACTAAATCGTTACAAACTAAAGTTCATGAACTAAATCATTATTTTTATGAAAACACAGGGATGAAATGTGTTATACATTTCTTATGTCAAGGTCACTACACTTTAACCTATATATATCCCATGGTCTTGATTTGTTATTTAAAATTAAATGGCAACAAGGTGTTTCAAATGGAGAATTTATTTCACACTCAATATAGTATATTACATTTACCATAAACAATGTTAATATGATATGCAATAAAGTTTTTTCGCCAAAGTAACATAGTTCATCGCTAATTGACATGTACCTAAATTTTTTTTTATAAGATATACAATAAAACTAATTAATTTATCGCAATATCATTTATGATATAATAACATTGATAAAAGTGAATGAAAGGTCTCGTGATATGTCAAACAGGGCGTGGCACAAAAAGACACTAAATTTTCGTAAGAGACTACACCGTATGTCTTTTGACTTTTGTAAACTTTTTATATCAAAATTTGAAAAAGTAGTCATAATTTAATTTATGTGTCCACGATAAATACATTTAAAGATATTTTAATACTTGATTGTGACATAAATGTTCTGATATATAAATAGGTATTAATTTATGACATGCTAGTTGTCAATCAACCATCAATAGTTTAATTAACTATATTAACGAAAGCAATTATTCTCAAATGTATTAATGATTTGTATGTATGGTAAGGTAATTAAGATTCACATTATTTTTATAAATTCTGTTAAATTATTTGAAACAACCACTCTCCAGATACGGTATATACCAACAAGATCATGAGAATATATTTTACTTATCGCGTGTTCCAAATAGGAATATTGACGTTTGGTAGGTTAGGTTTGAAAACAAAAGTTATACACATGTACATCTATTCATACCCAACCTGATGTAAATGAAGTAATTTTTGTTACATGCTTTCTTTACGGCGATACCTCAAACTAAATAATAATAATAAATAAATAAATAATCGATGAGTTCATAAACAATAGACAAGACAGAGTTAGAGAGACTTTTCAAATAAAACCGAAATTAATCTCGCTGCCTCAGAGACACCAATCGAACCCAACTTTATATATATATATATATTTATTTATTTATATTCTCGTTCTTTTTAAGACAAAAAATTCTTCTGACTCAATCAAAACAACTTTCAATTATGCAAAAATCAAATCAAACTGAATTGATTTTTGTTAATTAAACCCAATTATTAGTATGAGTTGAATTATTTAGATTATTGGATTATTGGAATACTTCTAATTGTTTGAAGCCTAAATTAATGGTGTGTTTGGAAGCGATCGATAAAATAAATAATTTTGAAAAATAAAATTTAAGTATAATTGAATTTTCAAAATTTAAGTATAATAAATAATTTTGAAAAATAAAAATAAATTTTCAATAAAATTTAAAAAAAAGAGGCAGGGACATTCAAACACGTTGCTTAACTGTTAAGCGAAGTCGACACATAATTATACCACAAAATTTGAAATTCAATATGGTCACGACACGTGGACAAAGTAGGATTGTAAATTAGAAGTTTTACACGACAGTAGATGCCCACAATTCCAACCGCCTTTAAGAAAACGCGGAGTTTGAGGGATCACGTGAATGCTGCTGAAAAATCGTCCAATTACGAAAATAAAATGAAAAAGGAAAAAATACTAATTTAGAAATTAAAATTTGTTCGGTTTAGTTTATATTTATAAATACATATATTTTGTTTTTGTTGGGAGCGCATCGTCAGATCTCGTATCCCGTCCGGACAGCTGACAAACTGCCGGATATTTTTGGGCGTTGTCCATCTTGGGAGTTGCGAGCCACAGCGGGAGCGGAGAAAGCCCCTCTCGTTCTTCTATTCTGAGCCGACACCTCCTTCAATCGTCAACCAAGGGGAGACACAGAAGAGGTCAGACAGCAAGAACATTTTTAATTTGTAATTTGTATTTGATCCCAAATCCTCATTTGAGTTCTTCTGTTTCTTCCCCCCCCCCCCCCCCCCCCCCCCCCCCTTTTTTTAAATTGTTTATTGATCTGCTTTTTACCTGATTCTCTGACGCATCTGGAAACTATGAGCTTCCATTTCCCTCCGTAGAGTTAATTCCATGAAGTTCTATTGTTTTTGGTGATTTATTGGGTTTTTTTTTTCTCCAGTATCCGAACTCACGGTCGTGCATTTGTTTCCGGACGGGTGTTTTTGTGTTAGATCCCAATTAATTTTGATTTGATGATTTTTTTTCTGTTGCGTTTGCATCAATTGCTCGTCCAGATTCGGGACTGACTAATCTGAAAAGTGTGGGCTGTTTCCTTTTTAAATTTGTTATTCTTTTGGTGGGAGATTCTTATTTTCAATTCATACGCGCAATTTTCTCTCTTATTCCTGAGCCTACTTGGTTGACGTTTGGAACGAATCTGCATCGTCATCATGTCATCAGAACATTGCATTTTGTTCCTATATTCACTATATTTTGGTTAGTACCTCATTCCGTTCATATTTTCTTAATTATTCTATTTGGATCGGAATTTACTGGCTAGAAATTCCTCAACGTTTTACATATGTATAATTATGCCTACGCGGTTGAGAATTCAATTTACCATCAGCCTCAATGTTGTTTTAGATTGTTAATTTTGGATGTAAGTTGATTTGTTCTCCTCGACAGGTTGCCGGTTTTGTGTCTCCTCTTAGAAACAAAAAGAAGTCAGAAAATCTAGAAGCTAATGGGACCAATGGATTATGAGAGTAACAGTTGGATATGGGATGGTGTATATTACTACCCACATCTGTTTGGTGGTTTAATGCTCACGGCGGCCTTGCTTGGATTTTCTACCAGTTATTTTAGTGGGATTGGAGTTCCGTCTTTGCCATTCTTCTGGTCTGATTTTGGGATCTTCCAGAAAAGAAAGAGTGAAAAGAAACGTATTCGGGTCTACATGGATGGGTGTTTTGATCTCATGCATTTTGGTCATGCCAATGCGTTGAGGCAAGCTAAGGCTTTGGGAGATGAGTTGGTGGTGGGTGTTGTAAGTGATGAAGAAATCATAGCGAATAAGGGTCCACCGGTGTTACCAATGGAAGAAAGGTATCCACTAAGATGTTATTTATTTTACTCTACACATCTTCACCCCTTATAAATTCTAGCAAAAGCGAATCCCGTGGGAAAGAAACTAGATGACCAATAGAAAACACGTTAGGAATTTGTAGGTTGTTGTCTTATTATTCTTTGATATTTGGCATATTAGACCCTTTACTTTTGAGTTTTATTTTGTTTTTACGTTTTGTTTTTGGAATTCATCTGAACTTTTCACGAGTTTCCTCGTGCAGCCCACACTCCAAAAGTCACTATTAGGCAGTAGTTGAAAATGTGATGTTGTGATAGCCTTGAGGCTGTTTGAGGTAATCAAAGCCTGCCAAATATGGACTTGACGCCCATTTCTGAAAAACTGCAAGGATAGAATGGAAATTTGGTTTTTTGTCAAAACCAGATTACAGATCTGAAGAAACACCTAAATTTGTTAGGTACAATCATATAGACTCACGGACCACACAAAAAAAGTGGAATTGATTGGCTAGGAAGGAAATTCAATTAGAGGGTATTGGTATTGTGTTGTGACTTCCTTCCCTTACAAGAGGAAAAGGACCATCATTGCACATACAACTAAGGTGTTCTGTTTTGTCTGATTGGATATCGTACTTTATTGGGTGCATAAATTATCCTATCTTCTTTAGCAGGTTCATTTCCTGAACATTTATTTTATACTTATTAAAAGAAAGAAGATAACTATTTGCAAAGCTATCATTGTTCATATGGTTTGAGTTTGGGTTACAACTTAATGCGTCACCCGCTTTATACTTTCTTATAAGGGTCTATGTCATTTGGCTGGAGGTTTTATTGAAACAAAATTAAGAATGTTCAGAAAGCTAAATTTTTACCACAATAATTTGCTCAGTGTCTTCTAACCGAAGGCTCCTTTTAGGCTGGCTCTTGTTAGTGGTTTGAAGTGGGTGGATGAAGTTATTGCCAATGCCCCCTATGCAATTACTGAGCAATTCATGAACAGACTCTTTAATGAGCATAAGATTGACTATATTATTCACGGCGATGATCCATGCCTACTTCCAGATGGAACTGATGCTTATGCCTTAGCTAAGAAAGCTGGACGGTACAAGCAAATCAAGCGTACTGAAGGAGTCTCCAGCACCGACATCGTAGGTACTGTGTCTCTTAATCTTCTCTAAGAAGTTTCTGGTTGGTGCCTCTTTGTCCATCCTCTCTTCTCATGCTGTGCCCATTCGTTTCTTTGGTACAAACGTTGGCTATTTTCACATGAAGCATATTTTAAATTTACCAGCTTATTGAGCTCTTGAAACATAACTTGGTTTTGCCTTTTCTTATATTTTCTTCATCTTTTAAGGATTTTTGAATAAAATGTTTTAATCTATCATTACTTTATTGATGTAGGAAGAATACTCTCTTCCATTAACGATGCTGATTATAATGAAACATCACTAAATGGAGATCATAAGAAGGGAACTTCATCGCATGGTGCCCTCTCGCACTTTCTACCAACATCACACCGAATTGTTCAGTTTTCAAATGGAAGGGTATGTTTCTCTACTGACCTGCATATAATCGAAGCCTTATTACAGGAGGATTGCTTTGCACTAGATACTAGTTTACCTACCTTGTGCATTAAGGTGTTTGTTGTGTCAAAAATTGGAATGATGTAATGAATTTATGCATCTACTGATACTATATTGAGATTTGAAAGGTAGATGATAGACCCTGGTGGCCTGGTTATTAATGTGTTGGGGGGAAATACGTGTGAGAGGGAGGGTAGGGTCTAACATATTGTGTTATTGTATGATGTAATGAGTGGGTCCTCAGTTGAGTTAGTTAGAAGCTGATGGGACCGGGAATCTAGAGTAGTATATGGTAAGTTTGTTGTGAAGGGAAAACCCATGCTTTTGCTTAGATTGTGATATTCTGGTTTGTAGGGAGAGATAGGAGACTCTCTAAATTTCCCAAGCTGTATTCTAGATACTCTTTCGAAATCTAGTGGATTCTACTGGTTAGTTTAGATGATGTTGGTCAAAAAAATAAAAAATAAAAAATAAAAAGAGCATCAAGTTCCTAATTAAAATTCAATGTTTGAAATTTAAATTTTATGTCATATATTCCATCTAATAAATCAAGAATTTGATAAGTTGAATGACAGAAAAAGATAATTCTTGGGCAGAAAAGGTTCGTTGACAACATTAAAATCCCTAAAATGTTATTTGATTACATATTTTAATAAGCAATTCACTTGCTAAAAGAGAATACAATGAAAGTGAGGGAGTCAATACAATATTTCGAAGTACATAAAAAATTTTATGGGTTGGGTAAATTTAATTCATATATACGAATTCTCAATATCTAACTATGTTGGTTTTCTCACCCTTGCTCCATGATAAGTTCTATCATGTATCCAATCCATTCATTTTAATAAATTATAATATCCAATGTCAGGGGCCTGGACCAAATGCTCGTATTGTGTACATTGATGGGGCTTTTGATCTTTTTCATGCAGGACATATTGAGGTATGATGTTTTACATATTTGACAATCTCTTCTCTATTCATCCCTCACTCTGCTTGCTTTTATATTTAACCCTGGTTTCTGACATTTCATATTTTTTTAAAAAAAATTCTTTGACTTAGATTTTCAGTTCCAAAAATGATTAGTGTTATGGAAAATGACAAATTTGTATACTCGTGTGTTCATTCATCATTGCACATGCCTTGTAATTCAACAAGCCTCAACTCAAAACTATAATATTTTATGTTGCTAGAATGCTGCTGTCAGAAATATGCTTAAGTTTTAAAAGTTTTGCTGGCCTTATCGGTTTATGAGTGAAGGAGGTCTTTTTTGTTTGAACTATACACCTTCTTGATAAACTCATAACATCGTAGAGGATGGTTGCTATGTTGCACATGTGGTGTGACTCTGTCAATGGGTAAACGAACTGCAGTGTATCTTAAAATGATTGTCCTAGCTTCTTTTTTGAAGGCAATATCAAGATACGATTGACACAGTGTGCTTAATTTGACAGCTATAGATTTCATTATAAGCTTGTATGGGAATGTTCAAGACCTCATGCTAATACATCTGCAACATTTTCTTTCTATTGAGTGCACTGTAGTAATTGAACATTCTCTGCATCGTTTTCCCACTTCAATTCAATTATATATGAATTTGATTTGTTCTTTCACTTTCTAATCAGTAATAACAATGGTTTTTCAAGAATACTATTTTGCTTTTAAACTTTTAGATGGAGGATACTTATCCCTGTACGTTTTATTCTATGTTATTATATTCTTAGTGTTTGTGATCCTATCATCTCGTCTCTTTTCAGATTCTCAAAAGTGCTAGGCAGCTTGGAGATTTTTTGCTAGTCGGGATACATACTGATCAGACTGTGAGGTACTTTATATTCATTCATAGGATTTGATTTGTTTGTATGGTTTTTCTATTAAGCTTATGGTGTGTTTCTCTCTTTCTATTCTTTCTCAAAACTATTGATATAAAATCTTGCCTTAACTGTTAATGAGTTGGAAAAGTTGAAGTCAATAACACGTTGTACCCTACAGTAAACACAGGGGGAAGCAATTTCCAATTATGCATTTACATGAACGTAGCCTCAGTGTGCTGGGTTGTCGGCACGTTGATGAGGTGATCATTGGTGCACCCTGGGAAATTACAAAAGACATGGTGAGTTGTTTGCTCCTGTTTTGGTTTTTCTTTAAACATAACACGGGGATGTCGTGTTGAAACCCCCCTTACGCTGTAGACTTCATGTCTGCATCTAGTGATTGCTGAAGGTCTAATTGATGAAGCATAATTTTGGTGGCAGATTACTACTTTCAATATATCTTTAGTTGTGCATGGGACTGTTGCTGAAAACAACTCTTTTGCTGTAAGTATATCTATTTCTTACTATTTATGAGACAAGATTTTCTAAAAATCTTTCTTAAGGTTAATATTTACGAAACTATGACAAGATGTGATTGTCTGTCTCAGGGTGACGGTGATCCATATGCTGTTCCAAAGAGTATGGGAATTTTCAGGTTGCTCGAAAGCCCCAAAAACATTACCACTACTTCAATAGCCAAAAGGATAGTTGCTAATCACGATGCTTTTAAGGTATTCACTCCAAGCTTCTCTCGTTGCTTGAGCCTAAATAACCTCCTTTGTACTTCTATAGAAATTTGAACATTCAATATGCTATCCTAAAGAATACTTTTTGGAGTCAGAATTGATAATGTCTTTATATTAGTCAGACACTTGGACTCATATATGTTACATGTAAGTTCATGATCATGTGCATCAAAGAAAATGAAATACCAGCATTTTTATCCTATAGGATTACATATTGACCAACCAATGTGGTAAATGGTAATGCACCCTCTAGCACATTTTCAACTGGGCGTTCTCCCCCGTCCTGTCTTTTATACTTCTGGCACGGTTTCACTGCCGCTATACTTCTGTTGATATGTAAAAGAAAAAGTTAAATGGCCAGTAATCTCCTTTGTCCTGTTTCTGCATTCTAGACGTTTTAGTCAGACAAACACTTGATTTGATGAATTAAGTTGGACTTCTTTATTTATAATGCAGAAACGTAATGCAAAAAAGGTGGAAAGCGAGAAGAAATACTACGCCGAGAAGAAATACATATGTGGAGAGTAAATGCTTTGCTTCTGCTTTACAATTTACTGTTCAGCGTCAGGAACTTGGTTGTGTAACTCTTGTTTCTGAAGATCTTCAGTACAGATTTTTTCCCATGAAGATAGATTTAGAATATGAAAGGAGTTACATCCTTTTCGAAGAAATGCCTTCAGCAGAATTTGACATGGAAATTAACTTTGTAATTTCATTGTAGGCTATAACCTGCAGCAGCTAGAATAGATAAAACTGTGAACTACACAATGATTTGCAATTTATGCATGTAAACATCCAAATCGTATAGGTATCAGTCGTTTTTTTCTTTCACTTTTTTCCTTTTGCCTTCTTATCCAGGTAATGTAGGTGTTGCTGTATTGTATTGTATTGTTTTGGAAGCAGTAAAAGCTATATTTATTATTTGATTTCTCTGGAATTAACATACATTCCCACAACTCTTATACTTCTGCTGCATATAAGTTTTAGTTCTTACTCCTAAATCTTGTACCATCATTATTGTACGAGAATTTTTTTCAGACAAAAATCTCAACTGGACAAGATCCATTTTGTATCGTATCTAATGGATTAATGGATTATTGGATTCGAGCCGAAGAAGCAATATTACCCGATCATTATCAGCCATTGTGCATCTTCCAGTGTTCCAATCCGTTCGAGATCATCAGAAATTTCTTTCGGTGGAAAAGTGGAGGATAAGATTCACCAATCTATTGAGAATACATTTTATTTTTTACTGCCACACCATGCATAATTGATTATCCTGTCTGCCACATTCACCATATCCTCAGTGAGTTATAAATTATGGGACATTTATACCTTTATTAACGAATGTATAATTCACAATCATCTCAAGAATATAATCACATCTCTTTGTATTGAAACCAACTTCTTGATAAAAGGATATTAAAGTGCAACTTTTTTTTTAAGTCAAAAAGCTACTACTGTTGATAGTTTCCTATATTCTTCAAGATATTAAAGTGTAACTTTTTTTCAAGTCAAAAAGCTACTACTGTTGATAGTTTCCTATATTCTTCAAAGATGATTATCATTTTTCTACGAAATATTATTTACATTGATTCTCCATCCATTTATTTTTATGCTCGAAACCAGTAACATAATTTACAAATTTTTTCTTAAACGCGATTGAGTTAATTTATCTGGTTAAAACTCTATTTACCTTTTATCGCGATTGAGTTAATTTATCTGGTTAAAACTCTATTTACCTTTTATCATGATAGTTTACTCGATCCTATAATTCAAAATAGATTTGTGCAAATCTTAACTTTATCCCTTTAACATTATTTTTTATGACATATTGTTACCTATGATTTGATAGGCTACGAGTTATCTCACTAACTAAATGTAATAGAGTCCGACGAAATAGAAATTAAAATGAATGGCTCATGGATGCAAAAATCAAAAGAAAGAATTATGTTATTTGAATTGCGGTAGAGAATGAAGAAGATTTCACACGAAAATTTTGGAAAATAAGTTCCCCAAGGAAAACTTCTTCCACAATTTAAGAACGTTAGTTTAAATTTAAAACTGAAAAATGATTAAATTAATGTGTATTTTATATTAAAATACATATTAGAACATGAATCATCATAGTATAATAAAAAATATATTATTTAGAAGAGATGGGTCGAATTCAGAGAATGCCACCTCTCAAAATGGCAAATGGAGAACCTTCCTTGTTCAAAACGATAATTTTCTTCAAAAAAAAAAAAAGGTAGATAACGTTATTCCATTATCATTCATCATGATCTCTCATCAAAATTTGGAACTTTTCTCACACAAGATATCATAATGCCATTTGCCAGTGGAAAATACTGATTCATTAGAATCCAGCTGAGCTGGGAAGTTTTGAAGGGGAGAAAGATTTGTACAAGAGCTCACAATTCTCCAACACAGCAACTCCTCAGATAAGAAAAGCTGCCACATGATGATGAACACAAGAGCAAGAGGAACAAAAAGGCATTATATTTATACCCATATGATGTTTAGAAGTCAATTTTGCTGCAAATTAGCCTATTTCCTAGCGCCCCCCATGAGATCAAAAGATGGCATTCTTCACCATGTACATACCATCAACGGAACCATGTTATGGGTGCGGACGTTTGTTGGGGCAGCTGTGGGATCATGCAGTGCTGTTGGTGCCATTGATGTATAGCATTAGCGCCATCCATTCCACCATAGCCATAAGGTTGTTGACTGCTGAAGCTGTCATCTTCAATCTCCATTGTTGCCCCTTCAATCTCCTCAGCTTCCATCATCTGTGGAGCTTCCTCTTGGGGCACATCCATGTTTGTAGGAGCAGGAACCTGCATCCGTGGAACCCATGGAACAACAGCTAAATTCCTGTTCTCTGTCCCCATTTCGTCGTCGTCTTCACCCAGTTTCAGCCTGCTAGCATTACGGTTTTCACGGAGAATTTCGCCTGATAATTGTCAGATATATAGAGATCAGAATAATTCTTCATGGTACTTTTTGAGATAATAACTATAGAAACTTAATAATTGATCTTTGCCAAAACCAGAATGGTTGTAGTCTAAATCTGTGCTCTACTTGAGCATCTAAGTCATGCCTGTGAAGACTGAAGACGTTCCTCAGTCAAATATCAGACGATCCAAAGAAATTATGGAAACCGCAGTGAAGAAAAGCTCAGAATTAGGTAGTTTTCAGTGTAGAATTCAAAGATCGGAACGGAATTGAGATAAATACGGAGAAACTACGTTGGAAGTGAGTACTTACTTCTGAAGCCAGATATAATGTCCGAATCAACAGAGACCGAAAGAGGAGATGACTGCAAGAAAGTCGTGTTCACAGGCTTAAAGAGAACAATAGCCCTCTCTTGGTTGTCGCAGAAAGGACGATCCTCCATAGCACAAGCTGAAGCAGAGACAGAGGAAGCATCTGGCAATTCCTCAATCCTCAGACCGCCCCGACTTGCAACAAAATTCTCAGGCATCAATGGCTGCTCGCTTAAAACAGCAATTTCCGGCGGTTCTTCTTCTTCAATAATAGGCGGCAAACCGACATCCTAGAAAATCAAAGAAAATTGTTAGAATCAAAGCTCCACAACTCCATTGGAAGAATTGACACCAAAAAAAAAAAAAAAAGTACCAAACGGCGAATCTTCCTGGCAGGCGAGGAGAGAGAGAAATCGGAGAACTCATCGTTAATTTGATCGAGATCTTTCCTCTTCATCTTCATCTTCATGTCCGATCAAACAGAAACTCCTCCACCAAATCTGTAGTGGTTGAAAAAATCTGATTCCCCTCCGACCAAATTCAGCGAAGAACAAATGGAATCGTATCTTTATATAAACAAGAGTAGGAAAAAACAGGAGAAATTGTTAGAACGAAGCCCAATGAGAGAGAAGGAAAAAGGGTTTCTGTTTCTGGCTTTCTCTAGACCTCTCTGGAAGCCCCACTGATACAGAAGACGAAGAAGAAGCCCAATTCTTCTAAAAGAATAATAATAAATAATAAATAAAAATTCTTTTTCTTTAATTTTTAATATTCATATAGTTTTACGTTACATAAACTTATATATATAATATACCTGCTATAATAGCGGTTAATCAGAATTTGTTTGTGGCGTCTTACAATTGGAGGCAGAGGGATTATCAGATACTCTCACGCTTCCTTCCTGAGTCTGACACGTGCGAAAAATTATTAACTTCTGATTAAATGCTCCTCTGATAATTACTCGGTTTTGTTTTCTAATTAAGAAAAGCCTGCCATTTTTTTCTCTCTAATACTAAATATAACTAAAAAAAAGTAAATATAAATATATTATTTTGTTCTATATGCAACTTATATTAATAGTTACAAAATTACAAAAATTCATCTTCGACCAAAGAACAATAACTAGATGCTTATCAATTAAAATCCATCTTTATATATATAATAGTTTTTTTTATTAAAAAAAGAGTAAGAAGCAAATAAAGTAAAGACCTTATCTTTCTGTCCAAATTGCATGTCGAGATTTATAGGGACTTATAGTTTAATTGATTAAAACGTAAGTACCGCTCATAATGGTTATATTGTAGATTTGAGGCCTACTAAACCTATAATCTCTTATCTTCACCTAATACAAGGCAATGAAGTCCCCACCATCTAACAATATGGACGCTCATAATGGTTATATTGTAGATTTGAGGCCTACTAAACCTATAATCTCTTATCTTCACCTAATACAAGGCAATGAAGTCCCCACCATCTAACAATATGGAATCACAAAGCTACGGCTGCCGTAGCTATCAATCAAAATTTGGAAGTGTTTTATTTATTGGAAAAAAAATCTATTTTATGCATTTCTCTCTCCTACTTATAAAAAAATTTAAACAATGATAATCAATACCTAAGTAACACCAAAGTATTTTTCTCTAGTAAATATATTAATGGATCGTATTTGTTTTTTAAACAAAAAAGATAAAATAATTATCAATTAGACGGGATATAGAAAATATTCCAAACAAAAAATAAGATCACCGGAAAAGAAATTCCTCGATATTTTATGAAATTTGTATCAATATTAGTAAAAGAAGATTTTCTTTTTAAGTTTTACCAACTTAAGTTAAATTTTCTAAAATGGAGATAAATTGTTAGGAATTTTCTCTTTCGGTATTTTTAATAGGTGACAAAAGCATGGTCACATTTGCAAATATAGCAATAATTTTCTTTTTATTTGTCAAATATGACAAAAATTTTAAATTAATTTTTACTTTTACATTATTTCGATTAAGGGAGAGCACCCTACTTGCTTGTTGACACGTGAGGAAAAATAGGAGATATTTCCAAAATTCGATATACAATGTATCACTCTTAAATATACCCAATACTAAGTTATCATAAAGGGATATGCTTAGCAATATCACAAACAACACTATAAAATTAGTCTCCCCTTTTTGTATTTGATACCTTTTTCTGAGTATTTAGTTTATACAGTTTGTTGTTGGTGTAAACTGTAAATCCTCTCCCCCCTTTCGCATCTTCTCTTTGTAATGGTGGACTGGTGTTTTAATATGCCTCTTTGTTGGGGATTTCCTTTTTCTCTTTTTCTTTTTAATGAATGAAATTCCGATTTCTCTGCCAAAAAGCTAACAAACAAACAGAATTACTTAAATTTATAAGGTGATATTCTTTGGCAGCTTTCCAAGTTTACACTGAGTTCAAACCATGTTTCTATGCAACGATGGAGATCATAGTGTTTATGGGATATGGCGATGATCAGGATGATGCTTCTGCTGGAGAAAGCAGAAGAATGATGGAAGAATAACAAAGCATGGGATAAAGATTGTTGTCAAGGAAGTGAGCGTACTGTCGGATTGCCACATCTCTTTCGGGAAGATCGCTTGAGAGGAAGTCGAACGGCGAGATCTTACCCGTGTCTACCAATGGCTCCCATCTGTATCCAGGCCTCTCGGGCAATGTCACGGTGACAGGTAAGTGATTGGCATTGAAGGCTATATAAATTTCTCCTTTCACCGAATCAACCTGGGTACAAGCCATCTCCAAATAAGAATCAATCTCGAGTATATACAATGACATGATCTCAGTAAGTTGAAAAGCAACGTGTGATGTGTTATGGGACCGGTGTTAGATACAGTAGACCAAAAAGGTGAGGAATAAAGATAAGTTTGAGAACATCTCGGCTTAGAAAACAGAAGAATAAAGATGGTTTTATGAGCGGGAATGGAAACATACCAGAGTGAAGGCCACGAAACGGCTTGCTTCAGACCAGTCTGGCTTTCCAGGAGAATTACCATGCCATTGCAGTCTCTCAGCTGTTGGGAAATCATTTAAGCCAAGTGACTCACATTCACTGCAAGATCATACAAAATAGGCATGAAGAGAGAGCGCAGGTCGATAATCATTTGTAAGTTGTAACTACACGAAACAAATTCATTCAGAAAAGGAGGCACTTACTGGCGGAATGTGGTCACAAGACTGCAAAACCTATGGAAGTCAGATGATGACTCTTCTAACTTGTCCCAACGGAAATAATTGATCTGTGGTAAAGTTAGCAGCTCAGGTCAACAGATGTGAATTTCAGCTCAACAGAAAAGGTCAGAAAATAGCGAGATGCAGGAACTACATAGTTATCATGGCAATACGTATTGTTGTTTCCTCCCTTTGTGTGACCATATTCATCGCCCATATGAATCATTGGGACGCCCTGATCAGATAAGAAACAGTAAGAACAAAATTTAAAGAACTAATTTTATAATATATTAAATTGGTATGTGCATCAAAGTTTGTCAAGTCCTATTAGACAGTGTTCATGTTGCGGGAATTTTTGGATACCCACCTTCAGGTATCCAAATTCTCGTGTTCTTTTTTTGCAGACATTTCATAATGATGGATATCTTAAGATTATAGGCATCTAAGAGGCTTTTCATCCAGAATCTTACTTGGGAAACCATGAGGCAGACAAAGAAATTTCTCATCTGTCTTTTCCTCAATTTCTTTACACTCATGCTAACAAACTCTCCCTCCTGTGTAACATAAGAAACGGACACAATAAAAAAGGGGAAGAAATAGCAAATGGCAAAAATAATAATAAACAAAAGAGAAAAAAATATGAGTATCCAGACGACAGGCTCCAAAAGTAAAAAGCTCTCAGGAGTATGAAAGATAAATTCTCATCCTAATAAATAAAACTTAGCAGCCTTTAGTACTTATTTCAACTCGTTCAACACAAAATAGTAAATACTTTCAGGCAACAATACTCCTAAAAAACAAACTTTGATGTGTGTTCTTATTCTCTAGATGACACTCTAGGAGTACTATAATATATAGATTCAGTAAAAACTGAAAACTCAGAAATATAAACGAGGAGAAACTACCACCCCCATTTTGTTTTTTTTTTTATAAAAGCAAATTGAACATATTAATGAAAAACAAAGGGTGGCTATCTTCCTCCCCCCTAAAAGAAATAAGATTTTCATTTAGATTGCCAAAAGTACCAGCAAAACAACTAAATATGTTGTAACTTATCGGGATTCAGGGATGCTACCATCCTGTTTCTTTTGGGGTTTTCCCAATCTTGTTGGGTTGGAATTCTACCATATCTCCATTTGCTTTCTTTTGGGGTTTTTTAGTTATATTTTATGATTAATCCCAATTGGAGGGTGTTTCTTTGACCTCGGTCTTGATCTAGGAGATGCCCTGTGTAGCTTGTTGCCTTTTTCGGGTGTTTTGTCTTTCTCTAGGGTAGAAGGTTGTTTCCAATCAGCAAAAGGAGACAAAAAGGTTTTGTGTTTCTTGTAGAAAAATATCACTTTTTCTCTTAAACGGAGAAAAAGGATCACAAGCATTAATTCTTCCTTTGACCAGAATAACCAAATAAAAACATTGATCAAGTACTTATTCTTCCTTCCACAGTATTAGCAAAAAGCTAAATTAGTCAGCCTTATAATAGTCTCTCTGCATGCTTAGCAAAAAATGTCACGCCCCAGGTCTTCATACTGCTGTAAACTGCAGCCAAAGGTAGCTCACATTCTTGTTAGCCACCTTCTCATGTTCTTTTTTCAACATTCCTCCTTGCCTACGGATCAAATTCAAAACTGATGATAATTGTTAGTTCTTACGCCATTAGTAGAGTCAGCAAGATGCTTCATATCTATTGCAGAGAGAGTCCAATAGGATTTTTTAGCCATTAGTGGAACTGAGCTCTAACCATTGAAACCAAACTGTTGTGTAGTTTCGACACAAGGAAAAAAAAGCATTAAAGAGGGTTTTGATCTGCCTATTTTCAAAATTGAAGGAACAAGGTGACTCAGCCAAATTTCTTTTTTTTCGTTTATTTTAAAGGACTTGCATAATTTCTTTGATCATCTATTAAAATTTCGGTCCTCCTATCTACTATATATCTGTCTTTTGTGTCCATTGCTAATAAGGTCCAAATATCTTATCCTACATACCAACTCAACGATAATATTATGAGATATATACAACTGAATGCATACCTGTCCACAGTTCCAGCTATTATTATGACTTTCACCGTCATTGTTGTCTTCGCCATTTGCTAAATTGTGTTTATTATTGTAAGTCACTAAATCAGCCAAAGTGAAACCATCGTGTGCACAAATAAAGTTGATACTATTCCATGGTTTCCTTCCTCCTCCCTGTAAAAACATTGTTATATACTTGACTCAATATGCAAATTAGAAAACATTGTTCCATATTATACTCAACATGAAAACACCCTATACAACACTATAATTTATAGTAGGATAGATAGAACCGAGTTTAGACTTCAAACGAACAACTGTTGTTTAATTAGGCTATAATTTATCATTTTCAATATTCATACTCATATGCATAAATATTTGCATACTTGTGTAATCGTTAAAGATATTTAAAATTGATATACATACATATATGTATATGTGTGTGTGTATATATATAACTTTTTTTTTGGTACAAATAAATATATAACTTAGAAACACTTAAAAATAACATGATATGTTTCGACACCAAACAAAAAAATGAAAAATCAATTTGTAATATTTCCATCCACTCAAATCAGGCAGCATCCTGCGTCGTCTAATGCACAGCTCGCAGAGCTCTTAATCATTAATAGCCCTACTCCCTGGCAACAAATTCACTATGGTAGTTTCTAATATTCATGCCCCACTGCGAGTCTTGCCCCAAACCAAAAACTCCATAAGGATGCCGCTATGATCTGCAGTGCTTCTTCGTATAATACTTCCAAATCTGGACTCACTTTCTTCAGTTCTATAAAATATATCCAAAGCTATTATGCTATTTTTGCTATCCTTCCCACAAAATGTTGACAGGGCGGGATTAAACTATCTGTACCATATGACCAAAGAGAAGGAAGAGAATTCTACGTAACCTGGTAAAGATTAGGGCTCCCACAAAGGCATTCAGCAAAAGCGCCTGAAAAGCCATCTGTACCTTTGATGAACTGCCGTACAATGTCTCGATACTAAAATTGACAAAAAAAAAAAATTGTGATCAAGTTATCATAAACAATATCAAATTATGCAAGTACATAGCTAGAAGTTCTTATAGCACATTGAGAATCGTTAAGACTGCTGAGGAATGCTAAAGTTACTCGGTTCATTGAAGATCCACCAAATTCCAGTCATTATTATTCTTTTATTTAGGCAAGGCGGCACTCTTTTACTTTCAACCTTTACTCTAATGGTTGTTAACTTGGTAGATTAGACCTCTCAATACTTTCCCCACTCATCCTGCTATTAACAAAAGTCTTTCCTGTCTCGTAGCTTCATTGGCTGAAGAATCTGACTCGTCAGTTCCACGAGAATGCTTAGACATTGGACAACCCAGAAGACATAACGAGTAATTAGACAAGTCTCTCACTCGTCTTAAATAGTCTTCTTTCCATCCTTTGTTAGATGCATATTTGGTGGTAACGGTCCCAAACAATCTTGAAGAATAAAAGAGCTCCAACAATTTGATCCAGTATATCAATCAACAAAGCCGTACCCAAACGTGGTATTTTTATTGCATGACCATCCACACCCATCCTTCTAGGGTTCATCCTTCTTAGGCATAAGTAACCTGGGCACGAGAACTGGTGCTATGACAAATTAACCCTGTATTGAGTAGGTCTTGCACTTGATCCTGGGGTAATTTATACTCTGTTAGGCTTATCCATTGATGTGGTAGGTTAAATAGAAACCAAGAACCAGGTCTATACAATGCTAAACGTCCTAAAAATGGTGGCAGTTGACTAGGTAATCTGCGAGATAGGTCTCAAATTTTCAAGACAGGTTTTCTACCTCCTCCTCCATCTACAAACCCTTTAAACGGGAGCTATGATTGGTACAAGTACACGGTACACCTTTCACAAAAATTCTTCAGTGGAATCAATAGTAGACTATGGAGAAGTTGTGCCACTAATTGAAAGCTTCATTTTACTCCCCAGTGAAAAAAGGTTGTGAAAGCACCTCTTGATCCAATATAAAAGGAATATAAACTATTTTCAAATTGCTTCACTATCATTATTTATAATTTCTTTTTTGTTTTCCCAAATATGGAATAATAAGCAAAAAGGAAAATATCTACGCAGACCTGCCCGTTCCATTCTGACCAAACACCCCAGTGAGGAAATGTGCCAACTTGGTAGAGGCCCCCAGCATCCCATGCTTCTGCAATGAGCTGTTTCAAAGAGGAAAAAGAATAAGAATAATGATAGTAACAAAAGAAACTAGTAGAATCGTTCCATGAGATGGTGAGCACCAAATTCAATCAATATAAAATTCCTTCCATGCGATCAGAAAGGAGACCAAATACTTTAAACCGTGGCTTAAAGGAGAGCATCTTTCATTTACTTCACGTGCACAAAACTCTACAACAAAAAGAATGCCTGAAAGAAATAACATACGTTTCCTCGATGTTACTGAAGCATTAATTTTACAATAGAAAATCCAAAATCAAATGGGAAGAAACTGTCCTCCACATCGATTATTTATTTTACTCAGGAAAAAAAAAAGATCAAACAGAATTGTTCAAGAGAATTGAACAGTCCTAAGCATGCGAAAGAATATTGCTATAGAAATATCGAGAATATTAGTAATTTGCTAGTAAGTTTTTTCGAGTTGGTTAAAGATAGAGTTGAGGCCTACTTTATTTTCTAGTAAGTTCTTAGTCTGAAAGAAATGTATCATCTTCTTCTTTCTAATTTTATCTGATCCACTTCAACAAGAACCACCAAATGGGGTAAGCTAGAGCTCTGTCTCAACCGAACAACAAAAATAACCTAAAAATTAGTATATCAAAATTAAAAAATAAATGACAACATCTCTTATTTGGAGAGTTGTTCATTAGGTAAAAATGGGATAATATTATTCCCAACAATATATCATCATCCAGAGATTATTAACTCACGAATATATGTCATTTTCGATATGATATGCAATAATAAGCTAAGAATATGGATGACAGCAGGAGAGAATTATGAAGTTAAATCAAACGGAAGAGGCAGCAACCTGCCCATTGATCTCTAATGAGTTGGTAGAGTCATTAAAAATTAGAGTTCAAACGGACTGTTGATAGCAGATGATAAAAACAAGAAAACTATTTAGGACATGTTTATAGTTAGTTGTCCATAAGCAGACAATCAAGTAGAAGAGAGGTATTTAGAGTAAAGACCTTCACTCCTTGAAGTACTGGGTCGTTACTTATCATGTCAATTAATGGAGGATTGCCAAGGGGAGAACCAGTTGTGAGTACATCACCTTCTATTGGATTTCCGTACACATTTACTGCATCCCAGAGACTGTCCATGAATGAGGAAAAGGATGAATAACGAGACAAATATCCATAAAAATATAAGTATACTGTATACAGACAAAGTTCGGCCAATAACCTGCTACCTCTGGTCATTATAGAAGCAAGGTCAAAGCGAAACCCATCCACGTGCATTTCTGTTACCCAATATCTGCGGCCAATAATTTAGGAACTGAGGTGGCAAAGGTAAAGCCAAAAGAATTGATAGCCTAAACCCAAAAAAAAAAAAAAAAAGTTGGGAGTACGCTGTGATATCAACCAATATCACTTTGCAGGTTCACATTTACTTAAACGAGATCAAAGAGAGATATTAACCAATAATTTTCCGTTGGACTCGGAAGTGTATTGCAAATGGCATAACATCCTACTGATCATATTCAAAGGCATTCTTCTTGGTTGTTATGGCTGGTGCCTTTTGTGCAATTATATTTTTGAGAGTTTAGATTATGTTTTGGTTTTATGGGATTGTCAATTCACATACTCAATTAGGGACAGTTCTTTTTAGACTTTTGATGTGTGTTCAGCTCGTGATAGGTTATGTCGTTTGATGATGCAGAAGATCCTCTCACTTGCATGCAGCCTTTTTTGCTATCTTGTGAAATACCTGGCTTGAGAGAAGTAGAAGAATTTTTAGAGTTGACGGTCTATCTACAAGCTCTTTTTGTAATCTTCAATTTGGTTCCTTGTACAGACCCCCTTTATAGTGGGGCGCTTTTTCTTACCGCATCAAGGCCAAATATTGACTTTATTCTTGGGGTAGGAATTTCAAGTTGTTTAGTAGATTTGATTTATTATGCTATTACTTTGTTCAGTTCATAGTTGTTCTTTCTACAAGTAAACATCTAATCTTTCTTTCTCCTTTCCTTTCATGTGTTTTAAATAAATTAAATTTGAACCTAACGTATGTCAAAAATATAGGATCCACAATTTTGGTAAATCTACCTCAAGCAGTCCACAATAAATCTACGGACAGCTGGATGATTGCAATTAAATGTGTTCCCACATCCCGAATAATTATAGAACTCTCCCTGCAAAACCATGAATAAGATTAGCTAGAATTAAAAAGATAAAAATAGATTAGTCAACAGAAAGCATTGAATTCAAATAAAAATACAAAATGATATTATTAAACTAAACTGCACCCATTACTTGATCTTCTATATAAATTTTAGTAATATTACCTAACCGATTTAAATTTAAAATAACCATCCAGTAAGTAAGAGAAAAAATGTAGGTCCAGGTTTATAATTTGAATGTACAGATCACAGGCTTAAACACATAAAGAATTAGAACAAGTAGTTAGCTTCTTAGCATTTCTCACTTGCCATTTTATTTCAGCAATTATCAACTCCAAAGAGGGAATTTGTATTTTCTTTTCTTTTTAACAGAAGTGGAATGCTCGGGTTTTCCACCGTATAGGAAACCTTAAACATTAGATTGAAGGAAATTAGAGATTTTCATTTCTACAATAACCACACGATAAGAAGAACTTGTGGTAAAAACAAGTCTAGATGTTTCAAGCAGTTGAAGACGGTATCAAAATCTCATATAGATATTTGAAGAAAGCTTAATTAAGAGAATTCAAACGCCATTCTTCCATCGTTTATTGATGTCATGTTATTCTTCCTCTAAATAAAATGCATGGAAGGAAAATTAATAATCTTACAGATACATACCATTGGTGCAAGCATGTAATACACACTATTATCAACACCCCTGAAAGAAAAAATAGGGCCATTTTCATTCCCCTCAGCCGTGTGATTAAAAACAACATCCATGATCACCTGATCAAAAAAGAAAGGCTAACTAAAAAAATGAAAAATATAACCAAAAGTAACCATAGACTTATTTCATTATTCCACCTCAATTCCACGTTTATGAGCTTCTCTAATAAGAAGCTTGAATTCATTTATTGCATCCTGGCCACATTTTCGTATGCCAGCAGAAGAATATCGTATCATTGGTGAAAAGAAACCAACAGTTGAGTATCCCCAAAAGTTCATCCTGGACAAAAAAATTTACTTCATGATATGATTTAATGACAAAAATAATGGTAAAAACCTAGAAAGTTGGTATATGGATACTTTAGTGCTTATTTATTATCGAGGGTCTCATCATAAACGATCCAACATATAACTAATTTCTCAAGTTATTGGAACAATTTTGGGTAGAAAAGTGTATGCAGTTTATTGCTCACAGCATACCACCAATTGAAACCAAACAAAACCATTCCAATATAACAGATCTTCAAGATAGTGACTTGTGCTATTATAAAATAAAACTATGTGTGAACTATAAAATCAGAATAAAAATGGTCCAAGGGTCTCAGCCCTTCTTTTTCAGAGGGAAATTTTAAGCCCTGCACTATTAAGCAAGAAAAAATATAATAGTTCTCCAAATGAAGGCATCAAATAGTACTTATAGTCACCCAAGACAGAGTTGTAGCTAAAATATTCCAACTCGTTGAATTCATGGCATGGCATTAACTCTATACAGTTGACCCCAAGTTCCTGAAAGTGATAATAATTAAAGAGTTGTACATCAGGAAGAGAACAGAAGAATGGGTTATGTATTACTTGTTAAAGATAGTAACATTTGCGGTTATGAAAGAGCAGAGCCAAAGCAACGATTCTTATTTGTACTTAGAAACAAAAAGAAAAACTTAAACTAATAAATTATTAGGTTCAAATTAAATAAAGTTGAATGGAGTAATGGCCTAGAAACCCCATCAGAAAAAAAATGCAATATTTCACTAGGTGTCATATATATGTTTCTTTTAACTTATGGAAATGCCAGCTTTAATTCAAACGCCCCTCCTTATAAATAGGAGCTGACAAGTAGAAAACTGATTTAATGCCAATTATGCGGTTGGCTTGAGAATAATTATTCTAAAATGAGGGCACGCAGAAAGGGGTACAGAGAGCAAGAAGGCCATAATAACCCACAGTTACAAGGCCACGCCTGAATGTACCATTACTACATCATTTCTCCTTGGCTTAAAAAATTATAACATTGTATTCTTTATTCTAAAAAGAATTATAAACAGTCCACAGAAATAGCAATCAATTTGACACCAAATGACTTGCAGGAAGATTCCAATATTGAAAAATAGAATAGAATAGGACTATATTCCCATCTAAGGCATGGTAGATTTGTAATTGAAGCACTCTAAAATGTACCTTCAAGTAATCTAGCTTCTCCACTAGACCAAGATAGGTACCAGGAAACTCCGAATGACTTGATTCATGCCTGGTGAACCCCCGTACATGCATTTCATATATTATAAGATCTTTTTGTGGGTACTGCAGAGGTAAATCCCCTTCCCAATCAAACTGAAAACACCACATCAAATATACATTGATATATCAGCATGTTAGATGCCCTCAACATAGAAAGCAAATTACAATGAGATAGAGCTGCAATGACTTTGAAAAGCATTAACAGAAATAGGCTACTTAACGTTCCTGAGGGTCCATTTCATAGTACTTCTATCATTTTTTATTTTTGAAAAATAAGCTTACAGGGTCTAGAAAAGGCTTTCGTCCTGGAGAAATGTTTTTCTCTAAAAGGGGGAAGGATCACCTTGATCTAATTGGAGTTGTGTGGTATTTGGTATTCCCTTTTACTTTTTATCCATTTTCAAATTTCCAGCGTTAGTTAGGGAAAAGTTGGAAAAGTTAATGAGAGACTTTTTGCAGGCAGAGGTTGAGGAGGGAGGTGGGTCACTATTTCGTGAATTATACCAAAATATTGCAAGAAGATTGGCCTGGAGATTGGGAACTTGGGAAGTGAAAATATTGCGCTCCAAAATACAGATATCAGAAAGAGAAAGAAACATATTGTAACTGTGTAAGGCCTCCAATTGTGAATGTATATACTAGGAGGGGTAGAAGGGAGAATATACGTGGGAGTTAGTTTGTTTGGGATCCGTCTGTGGGTCCCAATGGAGGGGTGCATGATGTCTAGGGGTATAAAAGGGAGTGTTGCTTAGGGAGGAAGGCAGTTATCATTTTGGTTGATAAGAGGAAGTCGGTGTAGGAGGAGAGTTCCCAGCCCTCTCAAATAGGCTGGTTGTCTGTTAATCTTCTTTGCCATTTTAATACCAAGAATCGTAAGGAGATTCTTACACATAGTATGGTAAAGCTAGCCATATGGGAAATAAATTTTCTACCTCATCAATAACAGTGGGTACCATGCCAGCCATTTGGGGCCAGCAGTTGTTATCAGGTCCCGGGGCACCAAACTCCCCTCTGCTAATAACGGCCTGAGGAAAGAAATAGGAAGTCAGCAACTCTCTAAACACAAGAAAATCAAAATTTTCAAAGTAAGGAAATAGTGCAACCAATATTTATGGGAGAAAATTTGAAGACAAAAAGGAAAATTATGAAAAAACGAACTTTAGCATAAGGATCTAACAAAATCCGAGAAGGGTCAAAGTAGCATCCGTCCTGAGGGGAGAATTCCCCGTCAAATTTGTAGCCATAAAGCATCTCGGTAAAACCTCCCTTCAAAAATACATGCCAGACATCCCCAGTTTTATTAGTTAAGGGATCAAGGGTGACCTCCTTGGTCACTCTATTCTGCACAAAGCAAATGGTAACCATTAGCTATGGTGAAGTCTACGATTCGGAGCAAACTAATTCAAAGATACATTTTCCAGTACAAAATCATGTGAATGGAAACGAAGCATTGAAAAGAAAATGAAAAAATAAACAAAAAATAAAAAGAAAAACGCTACTCTTTTAGTTTCGCCACTGATATAATTGAGTATCTGTGTATAGAGTTCCGTAAAATGAATAAGATAACGAATGCTACCCATCTATTTGTCCTCCATAAAGGCCAACGTAAATTGAAGAATAAATAAGAATGCACTTCTGATAATAAAGTCACGAACAGCAGCGACATAGAAAAATATTCTCTCTCTGAGGAAAAGATATAGTTGATAATGTATAATCAAGAATTCAAGTCTATTTCTATTTCACCTCCTGCAAATCGAAAAGGTTCATCAAACACAGGGTAGCTGAAACCGCATTGCCAGAATAGACAGCGAAATTCATCCCGCCGTCTCGAGCCGTGGCACCCAAAGGCGCCGGATCACCCTCGAACACTTCAAACCGATGCAAATTGGAAACCTCGACCTCTTCCGCCATCGCGACCGAAGTCCCAACCTCTGCTCCACGATTACTCGCTCTAGTCAGCGACATCTTCATCCTCGAATTAATCCAATTAGCATCCAAATCCATGTGGATATCACTTCTTCTCCGGCTTCGAACTGCATTATTCTTCGAACTACGGCGTCGACATTCAGGAAATCTCGACTTCGGAGCGCACAGAAAGCACGCGGACCAACACAGGGAAGTACTCCGAGTTACCAGCTCCATTTGTTCAGAGAATTATGCTCATCGCCTGTTCAAGGCAAGCTAATTACAAATCATAGCTTAGTTGGGTGAAACATATGAGCTCACCTCAAAGCGTTGCTTGCCTTAACTGTCGAGTGAGCAAACATGGAACTCGTTGCTTCTGCCATGGCCGTTCTTTTCAGAGAAGTTGGGTCCACGGGTGTCATTGTCGTCCATGGACGGACGTGGGTAAGAGATGGAATGGATTCTAAAAGCTTCGATGGTACGGTCACCCTTGATTCGGCAAATTCTGAGTCCTCTCGCAAAATATTTTTGCACCTCAGAAATCAAAATATCTCCAACTTATCCACCACTTTTTAGGAATCCGGCGCCAATTTCAATCTCTAACCTTACTTTGGCATGTCAATTCGAGAGCATAGTTCACAGTTAAAAGACATCCGGCTAATTTTCATTTTCATATTTGTAATAAAAAAAGATAGATATATATATATATATATATATATATATATATTATACAGGATTAAATTTTGGAAATCACTCTCGGTGGATTCATAATTTTAGGTGGAGCACAAATTCATACACGGTTAATTACACTTTTAATTTGAATTATTGTAGTCATACTGACTAAACTGTGTTATTAAATAATTTTGACTCAGCAAAATTGAGCATAGCTCAAGTGATTAAGGTATTTATCCGAACATAATTCAAGTGGTTAAGACACGTATCTCTTATCAAAAGGTCATGAATTCGAATTCCCCACCCCACTTGTACTAAAAATAATAATAATAATTTTGACTAAACTATTTAACACAGTTTTTTTTTTTTTGCCAAAAGTGAGCATAACTAATTAACATAATTTACAATTAAGAGGTTGTGAATTTGATAAAAAACACTGAATTACTTTTATTGACATAAAACATGTTAAAACACCATGAAATGACTTCCAAAAGCATAAAATATATGTATGGACAACTTCCAAACACATCACATCCACAATTATTGGTAATATGATTGGGTTGAATATCACAAAATACCCCTTAATTGTGTTTTACCAAAGAGAATTAAAAAAGAGTTCATATTTATTTTATTTTGTGTACTCGACCACTTAGCACAATTATCCTAATAAAAAACGTACAATAAAATGATAAAAGATATTAACAATTTATGAAATTAATTTTAATTACTGAGACCAAATCGAAACTTTTAAATTAAGGGGATCAGATTGAAAATAAATCTATACTACACAAACAAACAAAATTCGAAGTAGACACTAAAGACTAGGTTAACAACGAAAAACTTTTTAAGTTACTTAATAAACTATTTATGTTTATTATTTATAATTTTTTTTAACACATTTCCGTGTCCATTTATTCCAATACAAATTAAATCATGTTTCATCATTTTTTAAATTTATGGGTGCTGAGGAGATGTAATTATATATTTTTTTTAATAGAGAAAACGAAAATAAGAAAATTAGACGAGCTATAAAAACTTATTTTTGTTATTTTTAAAATTTCTATTCAATTTATAAAAAAATGAAAAATGAAAAATATAAATATTTATAAAATACTTAGATTCGGTAATAAAACTAGAACGGATAATACATTATACATTACCAAATTTGTAATAAAAAAAAGAAAAGGAACACCATTTGAGATTGAAAAAAGGATGCGAAATTTAACATTAAAAACGTGTTATCTTATCACCTCACGGCCACGGGCGCGGCAAACGGCAAACCGAGTCAAAGGCCATACAAACATCGTCCATATTTAGGCCGCGGAGAAGGCGCGATAGTAAAATCACGAGACACGACGTTTCATCTGATCCTCTGTTGTGCCAACTCCATTATCATCGCTCTAGATTCCCTCACCTCTACTCCTCGTTTCGGTTCCTCCGGGAAGCCTCAGAATTCTTCTGCATTGGCCTTCCTACCGAATCGCGTCGGTAATTGTTCTGGCACTGCAGAGCATGGGGAATCCGTCATGGCCTTCGGAGGAAGAGGTAATTCTTCAAGCAATGCGGCTTCTCTTGTTTCTGGTTTTCTTACGAATCTCTTTACATCGTTCTCGTGTTCATTTCGTTAATGTCTGTCCATTGCTTTCTGGATTGTTTGTTTATTCGATTTACTTGGGACGACACTGGTGTTTTCCGTGCTCTGTTAAATCACTTGTAGCTGGAAAACTTGAGTTGATATTTTGTACATGTTTGCTTGAATTACTTAATTTCGATTCATTTAGTACTTTCTCACTGGATCTGGCATCGCAACGTGAATATGGGGATCGAATGGGGCATTGTTTGTTACCGACGCGAATCTCACTCTCTTATGGTTTTTATATTGGATCTCTTCTGGTTAATTTGTGATTGGCCTGCTTTGCTGTTTTAGATAAATGTAGTTAAGAAGGTTGTTTCGGAAATGTCCAAGAGAAGTACAGAGGACGTTCGAATAGTCGTCTCTCCGTATCGAATTTGTCCATTGGGAGCTCATATTGATCATCAGGTTAGTTCTATATGATCTCTTGAAATTGCGCATCCGCTGTCTCATTGGAGTAGTTCGTATTGGTGGTGCTTCAAGTCAGCAAACGTAGCGGCATTTTCTTTAATTTTAACTTTTATGCTTTATATTAGTAAATGAAGAACTTAGTTTATTGTTCTGGAGTTTATTCCATGATGATATTGATGTTTTTGTTAATCTCTTCTATTGGTTGCTAGGGTGGGAATGTTTCGGCAATGGCGATAAATAAGGGTGTGCTCTTAGGATTTGTTCCGTCTGGCGATTCTCAGGTAATGATTGTGCAATTACGATATTCTGTGTAGCCATTCAAATTACACAGTTATGAATCTCAACTGAGAGACTAGGAACACTTTATTTTTAAGGATGTAATATTTCTAGTGCCTCGAGATCAGCTCTTCACGTACAGGTTTAAATCTGTTATATTTTGCTTATTTTAAGTTTAAGATGAAACCCAAGTATTTTAGTTTATACTTGAATATGATTTCAGCGACTAGGTGAAGTCATAGGGAACATCATTAACAGAGATTTATAAGGAAAAAAAGTGTGGAGAAGTTTTGAAAGTTGATAATAAAACCTGCAAAGGTAATCAATAGATCCCATCTGACAGTTATGTTATGCATGGAAAATGACGATAGAACACTGAATATGCATTTTGGAAGAAAATTTCTTCACCCAGTTTCTAAGGACACTTTTACCAACTTGAGAACTCATTGTTAGTCTTGATAGTTGGTGAAAACGCATGATAACCAGGTTATCGATGCTTAGTAGCAATGCTAAGATGGCCTGAAATGCCAGCTGATTTTTGAATTGTTCTAAAAAGACAATGATGTCTCAGCTATATCAAATCCAGCATTAAACATTTCATACCTCAAGGCAATTTAAAATCAAGTTCTAGCTAATCTGATCATGCCATATGCCTCATCAGTGATCATGGTAAGTACTAGGAGATATTTAGATTTTAGATTTTGTTAGTTAGGAATTTTTGGGTTTTAGAACTCAACTCCTTGGCTTGGTTCCAAAGTATAAAAAGTGAACTATTGTGTATGCATGGTTCGCAAGAGGGCCATCTTTCAAGGAAAACAAGAGATAGAACGAAGTTAATCAAAGTTAAAGAAAGTGAATAGAAATGAAAGGAACTTGAAATGTCAATAGGTCAAAAATATAAAAGAAATCTATAAAGTTAGATTTTTTTCCCATTTGTTTCAAATGACCTAAAGGTTTCAACCAATGACGTGTTGGCTTTATGGACCACTATGAAATGACATTGGTTGGTACAGGCTATAGTCATCAGTTCTTTCTGTTTATGATGTTTGTGCACACATAGACATGCATTTGTATGTCTTTATATATGTAATTGTAACTTGTAAAGCTGGAGAATCGATTACAAGGATCAATGACCTATGTTACGTTTGGTCTAAATGGATGTCTAAAACCATGGCTGTAAAGTATATTGACAGCATTTTAATTTCTTGGTTTTTTCAACTTCAACTTTTTAACTTTCTCTGCACATGGAGATGTTGATCTCTGTTTATATTTCTCACAAATGATCTAATAGCAAGAGCTACGTATTTTATCGTGAAACCAAAGTTGACGCATGCTAGTTTATCAAGTAATATTTTGGAGCTCTTGTAGGTTGTACTGCGATCAGCAGAGTTTAAAGGAGATGTTAATTTCAGGTGTGATCTACTCTCTAAAATCTTTTTCTTCCATATCTCATAACTCTTGTGGAAGTATACATCAAATAAAACCTTAATGCTACTTTTGTCATTAATAGGTGAAAACCACAGGCTTTTCATTCGTGAATTCATGTGAATAAGTCATCACTACAAGATTGCCGATAGGCTGAGATAAAAGAATCATAGCATAATGCAATATAGAACAAAAGACTTCTAATGCTGCTGTAATTAAAGAATGTCTGTGAAAAGCCCAAAGAAGCCAATTCATGTTTACGAGAAATAATTTAATAACTAACTTAACCAGGTTGTCTCCAACAAAGTCGTTTCCTCCCTTTGCATCCTGTTATTCGAAGGTTTCTACAATAGTTTGTTCGACTCTTTATAACCTTTTCTGCTTAGGTGGAAAACGTCTTCTCGGATCGTTTTGTGGTTGCTTACTTGCTTTTGTTAATATCACTACTATTACTTAGAGTACAAAGGGGACTAGAATTATGTGTACAAGACTTCAACTTGTGAGTTAATTTTCCTTTCAAAACTTGAACTGTTTATTATTTTGTATTTTCCCCAAAATTTTGTACGAAATGAAAATCATGATTGCTTCAAGTGATGTGAAATATGGTACGACTTGTTTGTCTGTGTTGTGATTTCCTATTGATATTAGCCGTTACCTTTCCACATAGGTCTGCAAATGCATAATTTTCTTGCACATTGATGCTATACATGACATCGTATAATAAACACTTGTTCATTTGTTATCGTGGAAACTGCAGAGTTGATGAAAACCAGTATCCAGACCAAACTAGTAACAAGAAGGAAGGGACAGAGGAAAATAACTGGGGAAGGTATGCTAGAGGTGCAGTATATGCACTACAAAGAAAAGAACATTGTCTTTCTCAGGTTAGAGACTTTTCTTTGTTTCTCTTCTATTTGGAGTTCACAACTAGTTTCTGCTGAACCCAGTTAAAAATTCAGTGCCAAATAGTATATAAAATTGCAAGATGCATAGTGTTTGCTTTCATTGAACGATTAGCTTTTTTGGGAACAATTAGCAGCCAAAGTGTTTCAGCTCTATAACTTGTAGACTTGGAGTCATTACCTAATCTTTTGGCTGCATGCATCAATGGGAGTAGAATGTCTAGGTTTTAGATTAATCAGGAAGATATCAGTTATCACTTTACCTTTACATAATTGTTTTAGACTAGCATTGCTATTGTGGTGTCTAAACATCAAATGGTCTGTGAACCTGTTTCACGGACCATCCATGTGGGTGGGAGCATTCTCGCCTCCCTCGGCACCTAAATCAAACCCCGATGCAATGTTGAAGTGGATATACAAAAGCTCTAAAGCCATGAGGTAGCTAAAATATTTCTGAGATCTTTTATTGCAATGTTTCAGGGTATAATAGGCTATGTTTGTGGTTCTGAAGGTCTTGACAGTTCAGGCCTCAGCTCTTCTGCAGCTGTAAGTATTTTTTTTTTTCCTTCCTCTCATTCTTCATGTCTCCTTCTGCATTCTGACGCTGTAAAGTTGGTCGATTGTTAATAGGGTTAAATGACTTCGTAACATGTTTTTAAGTACCAAGACTCGAAAAAATCATTCTTTCAGAAGCCAGCATAATTAGTTTGACTTTGACACAAATGAGTTGGCCACAAAGGAGACCGTTATTTTTTTGGCCATTTTTGGGGACTCCTTTCTATGTTTAAATCTTTTATACTACATAATTTGGGCTGTGGTATGGATATATTTTTTGCTACCTAATGAATGTGTCCCAGACTTGCAGCTTTGTTTACTTTTGCACGCACATATTTTTTTGTGAAAAGAGTCCACTTTTGACATTTCCTAATTCCTAAGTTCAAAGTTCACTAGAAACAACAGGGTTTTTGCACGCATAAAGAAGAGATAAAAAGATTGGAAGAGCCAGTGGATAGTACAAGCTAAATACTTATTAATGAAATATACACATATATTATACTAGTAACTTTAGGAACAAGGCATGTGTGAAAATTTTAAAATGGTTTTATTTTATAAAAAATTAATGATTTATTGTACATTTGAATCATTATTCTCACTTTCAAGAAGAAAATAAGCTTTAAAAGTAATTAAATTATATGTGAAACATATTAACGTAAAAGGAGACACTTTTCAGGCGATTGCAATAAAGTACGAAGTTATCTGTAGGCCCCCAGTTGGAGTTCACAAAAGACTATAATGTGATTAAACTAGAATTTTAGAGTGATTGGCTTTGGACTCTCGAAGCAATTTGATAGTATGCACCAGTTGGAGTCTGTGTTACTAGTCTTGAGTGGAAGAATTGGATATCACGTTCTGTAATGTAGTCTCTAGAGTACATGTTTAGACTGAAGTGTAAAAATAATATACACATAACTGGATGATTAAACGAGGCGTTAATTTCAATAACTAAGTTTTAATATCTGTAGTTTATGGTTGACAGGTTGGATTGGCTTACTTGTTAGCGCTGGAAAGTGCCAATAATTTAACAATATCTCCCACAGAAAATATCGAATACGATAGGTAGGTACCTCGATTGCTTGATTATACTTCTACTGCATATGGTCAATTGGTCAGTCTGAGAGTGCAATGCTGCTAGTGTACATGTTGTTCAAATTAACCATGCAAACGAAAATTAGATAGAACCTGCTTTTAAGATAATGGTGTTAAAAAGTTGGAAATTTGACTCTACGTGTGATGTTAAAGGAACTTATATTATTTCTAGATGTCCTTTCTATAGCTCTTCTATCATGCATTCTTCCATTCAGGGATAGAGGATCCCCCCATAATCTTTTGCAAATATAATAACTTCAGAATTAAATATGGCACTAAATTGTGGATGATGAGAATAAATTTGATGTATTTTTCTTACAGTAAACTTCCAAATTTTAATTCGTTGAAACATAAAACTTGTCTTTAAATTTCATTTGTTTCAAGTTCATGCTTCATTATGAAATCATTTTGTAGGGGCTGCAACAGGCCCAACTGCCCATGTATCACCGTTTATCTTGCCAAATTTCATAGACGATTTATTTAACCATAGCTGTTAATACCCATTGATAATTTGATACCATTAATTAATCTCATGAAATTTTGGTAAGGTAATAGATGAACTGTTAATGTCCGGGAATTTTTTAGTTTTTATATGAGGAATTTTATGGATATGGATGAATGCATGAGGTGGTACCCATTTGGGTCAGTTTGGTATTTCTTTAGATAGAATCAGCTGCATAAATCCGTAAAGTGATTTATTATAGAGATGTTGTCTTTTAGAAAAAATAATTTTTGATTTATTTATTTATTTTTATTTTTTGCTAATTTGAAAAAAAATTATTCAATAGATTTTATTAACAAAGAGATTGATTATTCAAATCGTTACTAATCAACCCTTGAGTTGCTTCACAAATTTATTATTAAATGAAGAATGCTTATTTACTAATCAATATGAGATGGTTGAAATAATTATTTTCCTTAAGAAATTCAATAGCATTACCACATGCGGTTAAATGTGCATGCTTGATGTATATACACATGTTTTTATTTGTCGTCTCTCCTTTGTAATGTAGGCTAATTGAAAATGGATACTTGGGTCTGAGAAATGGCATACTGGACCAATCAGCAATATTACTTTCAAGCTATGGTTGTCTATTGCACATGAACTGCAAGGTAGTGGATAGATTTTCGTGTTTTAGAAAATAACTGGTGATAAATTACAGCAGAATTTGGTTTCATTTACGATTTTATCATTTTGCATCTTTTCCAAGCATCAAAGTACGTGATATACTTATTTTATTGATTTTGTTAATTTTTCTGCTAGTTTATTCCACAAATGAAGTACTTGTACCAATAAGTTGTTTTGTATTTTCAATTTTGGAAAAATAATAAAAGAGGACCCTTTAGTTTTCACAATATCGGCAGGATTAAGGGACGGTTTCTGTATTTAGTTTTTCAAATGAACTCTTTTGAGTTAAGTAATATGCTATTCACTTATTTTTGTGTAAATATGTAAAATGTTTGGATTTCATTATATTGTTTCTTCATATTGTAATTTGTATAGTATGTAGAGTTCTGTTTTGCAACTGCTTTTCCTTTCTGTTAGGGTTGCCCAATTTTCTAGTTGGTTTATAAAGTCAAATTTCCATTGAGTTCATAAAATAGCCGGAATATTCTTCAAGTGATATACAAGTAAATTAGGTATAAACATTGTTTATATCTGTATTTAAAATAAAGACTATCTATACTAAGCAAGGATCGTAATTGTAACTGAATACTTCAAATTAATTAGGTAGAACAAGATTAAAAAAAAGAATCGAGAATGAGATTTCCTCCCTCACAATTTATAACACTCTGGTTCTTCTTTCTTCTTCTTTGATTTTTTCCCCTTAAAATATCAACTCTTACATGAAAAAGTTAGTAACAATCTTATAATGTCTTGATTGACCAAAATATCTGAGTAAGAAAGGAGAGGGTAATGATAGACTGTACAAGGAATTAAAGCAAACCTCAATTTTATTGTATAACCCTTCTATCCCTCGCTTCTTGTAATCTTGATAACATTTTGGGTACCCTTTCTAAAGATTTTTGTACTTGTATACCCTTTGTAGGTTATTCTCCTAAGAGCAGTTTTCTGTGAGCTTTTTAGCTTGGGGAGTGTTTTCCTTGTTCTTCTGTTTTATTTACTTTTTATACGTATCCAATGGCAAAAAGCTTTGATTCTTAAAAAAAAAAAACAGTATGGGGTACACAACCAAGTTAATGCCAGTGTTGATATTTAGCTAGGCTTCCTTTACAAAAACATACGGTAAAGAAAGGAGTTGATATATTTGGGTTACAGCTTATATTTTAGCTATCTGGGTTATTGTTCTCTTGTTTTGGGTAGTAATCTTTTCTCATTCTGCCTCTAATCAGCCTTGGCAATAGTGAAATAGGCATTTCACTTTTCCTCTTTTTCACTTCGACTATTCTTTACAATTTAAACGTGCAGAATGTGTACTCCTCGTGCCTAATACTTGTTTCTCCAGCAATGTTTGATTCTTTTCTAATAATGCAGTTTGATGTTGGTTCATCTATTTCATTTCACTCATATTTTTCAGAAGCAAACCTCAATCCTTTTAGACTGTACTGGCTTTTGAGTGTTTGGATATCTCTCTCCCTCTCTATTTCCAAAACTGTGGCCTGTCACATGGTTTATCCTTTAATTGTGACCATAATGTGTTTCATCATTATTACTTGACATGTGAAGACCAAGGAGTTCGAGCTTATACGCCCCCTAAAGACGGAAAGCAGTCCAAAATCTGATACACCAGAGGGATACCAAATTTTATTAGCATTGTCAGGATTGAGGCAGGCTTTGACAAATAACCCTGGATATAATCACCGTGTTGCAGAGTGTCAAGAGGCTGCAAAAATTCTTCTGAAGTAAGATTTACACCCTTCTTGCAGATTGGACCTCCTCCCTATTTGAATGGGTTTTAAAAATACTGATTTCTTTATATCAGAACATCTTCCTTCTGTGTTTTAGGGCCATTTCGCATTTGAGGTTTTAAGTTTTAGTACATCATGAAATTATGAATTTTAGCCTGTAATGCTTGAAGTTGAGATAGGAAATAGTACTATCACAAAAAATATCTTTTTGAGTCACTATTTCAAGTGTCTTGAAAAATTCATTTATATAATAGGAGAAACTTTTAGTACGATAGATGAAGTTAAAGTGGGACAAATAAAATGGGCTGCTTGCATTATTTCAAGCAACTTTTTTTCACTGAGTTAAAAAGGCGAGTTTATGGGGTGGTCTCACTGTTGTAATGACAATATACATAGAGAATCAGATAATCGAGTACAAGGTTGCACTGGAAAACTGATCTTAAGATGAGTCTGTGGGAACATTGGACGGAGGAGATAGGAAGTGAAATATATTTTTGCAAGGGAATCGTATACCTACAAAGGAGAAGCTAGAGGACCTTTCCGAAAAGGCTCTTGGATTCGGGAAACACTTGTGAATTCCTTACCATGCATGATAGATGACCTCTGGTCCTATAGACATGTATAACCCGGTCTACATTTCATCGAGACAAAAATCTGAAATGTAAATGTATAAAGGGTTTCTCTTCTATCTTCTTTCACGTTAAATGAGTATTATATGATGAAATCTGTTCCTTTTAAAGGGGCAAATTGGATTTATTACTCTTCCTTTTCATTCTATAGCGCGTCTGGCAATTGTGATGTAGAGCCACTCCTTTGTAACGGCGAGTATTTCTGCAGACCTTTTGAAGTTTTATTTTTTGTTTTGATTATTTTTAAATCCTCGTTTGATGATTTTGATTCTTATTTCCTTTCTGAATTTTCTCTTCTTATCAGTTGAGCCGGAAGTTTACGAAGCTCATAAGGTAATGTCATTTTAATATTAATGTCAAAGATAACTGGTTTTGTTAACTACCTACCTTACAACCAGAATTTTTGCTTTTGTGAATGTTTGTATGATTAATTGGGATTTATGTTCTAGTCAATTAGTAAGCTTCAAAGTTATGCATGTCATTATGCCATACAAGTTTTTAATTGATTTATTAATGCATTGTTGTTCAATTTGGTCAGCCTGGATTTGCCTATGTTACCAACTGTGAAAATCTGAAAAATTGAATTAATGAACGCATATATGGCACCCATCTTGTAGAACTAACAAGGAAATGATTGTCTTTAAAATCTAATTGTTGAAGGCGATGAGATCAGGGGAAAAAGCAGAAAAATATCATTGTGTTAGACGTTATGCTTTTTTGGGAAACTTGGCTTCAAGATTGTAGGATTAGCTTATCTGGTGCACTCTCCTTGGTTCCGTTTATTAACTTGGCTTCAATATTAGATTATAGATGTTATGGAAGAGATGAAGTTAGAAACACTTGTCAACTATCTCCTTGATTCTGTTAATAAGACTTCAAGCATTTCTCTCTATATTCTACATTATGAGATAAAATGCATAAATGAAGAATAGGTCTTCTAATATCAGAGTTTGAGGTTAAAACCATAACGTAGTACTGCCTGAAGTCCGTACTCTACTGCTTCAATCACTTATTTTGTTACAAAACTTCGATTATTTTTCATTGTTTTTTCTGCCATATAAATTCAGCCCCGACCACCAGATTCTTTTAGTTCCATTTATTTACATAGTCCTATTCCAGCAAGTCTAAATGGCTACTATAAGATTGCTTTGATTTTTGTGTATTCGGGTATTGAATCAATGTTTTGTTTGATGGAAAAAAATTCTGGATTGCCCATTTAGTTGATGTTTTGTAGAAATGCAATGCCCAGTCAACTTCATTTCTTTTACTTGTTTATGGACTTTTTATTTTTCAGTTCATGTATTCCAATTTCCATCTATTCACTCAAGTCCACCAAATGGCAAATATCCTCCTTTGGACTTTGTTTTTGTAACTTCTTCATATATTTCACCTTGCTCGGGTTTTCCTCTACAGTCCATGTTAGAAACAAACTTGGCAAAAAGAGCAGAGCATTATTTCTCAGAAAACGCGCGGGTCTTACAAGGTACTCTTTCATAGACGTTATTGTTTGCAAAACCATTCTATGTTTCCTCTATACAAGTACCCGTTTTTTTTCTCAGTTGTAGCCATGTAGAGGACTTGAACAGCATTATAATATATTGGTCACTATAGGACTCGAAGCTTGGGCTTCAGGAAGGTTGGAAGAGTTTGGAAAGCTCATTGCGGCTTCTGGTCGAAGTTCAATTGTAAACTATGAATGTGGTATGACCTTAATTCCTTACGTCAAGAAACCTTCCTTGGGCATGCTATAATGTCTTCTCTTTCCTGCTCTACTGGGTACGGTATCTTAAATTTGTAGTTGAGTAAACAAGAAAAGACGCATTATTATGTCTTTTATGTCACAGCTATGTCTTTAGCTGTGCGTGAAAGTTCTAATTAGTGATGACTGCAAAGCTTTATCCGATGGTCACCTTCTTATTCCATTAACGCATATTTAATGAAATTACTCCATGATACTCCATTAAATACGTTGTTTTGTCTAACTGCTTTTAGTTATCAAATATGGATTGTTTCTTCAATGCTTTGCATCATGAGGATCACTAGGCTAGTTATACTTCCAGCTCGTTGGTTTGAATAATTTTTCAGATTTTCCTATTAGACTTGGAATACTGAATGATACTGATTCCATAGTTTCTTCATTCGAATTGCACAACACAACTTCTGAATGAAATTGTTGCTGCAGTACTTTATTGCTTAGATTTACTTTTTGCTGAGAAACCATGTCACAAAACAACCAATAAGTTATAACATTATATATGATTTTCATGTAGGTTCCGAGCCACTAGTTCAACTATACGAGATCCTCTTGAGAGCACCTGGAGTATATGGAGCGCGGTTCAGCGGTGCTGGATTTAGAGGTTGCTGTCTCGCTTTCGTAGACGCCGACCGTGCTGCTGAAGCTGCAGAATTCGTGCGGACAGAGTATCTCAAGGTGCAGCCGGAGTTGGCAGGACAGCTAAACCCAGAAACAGCCGTGTGTATATGTGAGCCAGGTGATTGTGCTCATATCATTTGAGTACCTGCTACAGACTACTTCTCCAGTATCAATTGGTTTCATTCTTTCCATACATTTTGGTCACTTCTTGTTTGTTTTGTATCTCTGTCGCTCTATATCATGATTCATGACATCTCACATACAATGATGGGGCATCTTGTGTATACCTTTTTTTAACGTTGTACTGTACATGTAATATTCTTTTACCAATACAAGTGCATACTTGTAAATGCACTTTATTAGAAGAGAAAGGCTAAATTACAAAAAAAATAAAATAAAATAAAATTGTGAGCTTTGTCATTTGTTTAAAAAATCTCTCTTTCAAAATTTTCAGTACTATCCTTGATCTTTATAAACGTCTCAAAATACTCTTTTGAGCAAACATCTGTTGATATTTTGAATCAAAAAGTTAGACAAAAAGTTTATTCCTCTAATGTCAAGAGAGTTTGTTTGTCCATTGTCTACTCAATTTTGTCATAATCCCTCATTTTGTTTCTTCCATATTTTCTCTCTTTTTAATTGTCACATCATCCCATATATTATTACGCCAACTTTCCGTTTAAAATATTAACAAATGTTTGCTCAAAAAATAGTTTAAAAACATATATGAAAGAGAAGGGGAGTATTGAAACTTTTGAAATGGTTTGAACATTTTTGAATCAAAAGGCAAAGTTTCAAGAGTTTTTTTTTTTTTTTTCTTTTTTGTTGTTGTTGTAATTTAGCCTTAAAGAAATATATGGACAACAGTATATGAAGCAGGAGTGGAGGATACCAGGATTTGGATGATCTGCCAGTGTCCACTGCCGCAGAAAGATTCCATCTACATTGAAAATTTTGGTGCAAAGGACAGAATTACTACAATAAACTGGTAAGTCTGTGTTTTCAGATACGCTAATAGTAGACAAAATTTTGGTTGATCCATAATATCTCTGTTGGTGTGAAATATTTTTAGGTCCAAGTCTAAAGATTTGATATATGGTGGGTTAAGATTTGATATATGACTTATTTTCGGGAGAAAGTTAAGAGGCAAAAAGGGTACTGGAAAAGATGGGACAGAAAGTTGAGAATCTCTATTTGGATTTTGGCGTGAAATTTGATTGTTCTGTAAAATCAATTTAAACATTTCTGAACCAGCCTTGGAATTGGTGATGCATCCCTGTTTTAGCACTAAAGATTTTGCCTCTCATCATTAACTATATAGAATTTCGTTTCCAAAAAATTGTGGTTCATATCCATCCATATCCCATCACTTGATTATGTGTACGAAACTTGTCTGTTGAGAGATGAGATGACACCAAATTCTCAACTAAATGGATAATGTTTAGTTTCATTTGAAAGATGATTATAGATTCTTAGCTAAATTATACTTCTGTTTTGGGGTAGAGTTTTTGATTCATAAATGATTTCAATTGATTTGAGTTATTGCGTCTGATAGCAACGCTAGTAAAAATGACAGAAATTGTCTTGTAGTGGGTTTATCTCATATATATATATGTATTAAATTGCTATTAATAAATGTGATTCTATTACATTTATTATTATTATTCTTTCTTGTTAGGATTTAGGATTTAGGATTTTATTTCTTTATTAAAAGGAGAAATTACAGTGGGTCTACTGTTTAGGATTTAAGATTTTGTTTATTAAAATGAATACGTCATTTTTAGATGAGCTTAGTTTTTATTTTGACAAGTCTGTAAATTATTAACATTTTAAGTTATTTATGTAATTACATTATTTAAAGAGTCTATATTTGTACTTATCATTGAGCTAATATGAAAATTGCTCTACAGTTTTTTTTTTTCTTGAGGTTAGTCCGTTAGTGATTCAAATCCTCATGTCCTACGTTTATTTATTAGAAGTTAGATCATGCTATTTTTTTTTCCCTAAAAATTTTGCTTCCTCCGCTCTATCTTTCTCAACCAACACTTGCCGAGTCTTCTCTCATACCCCACAACGTATAAGACCTGAATTATCACATTTTCTCTTTTTTTTTTTTGGTTCTCTTCTAAAATCCATGGATTCAAGTCTCCTCAATAGAGGAATTTTTTTTTTAAACTAAATGTATAGTATTTTTCCTAAACTATACCATTTGATCTTAAGGTTGTTCCTCTATTGACTGTTGTATTTCTCTTGAGTTGCAATCAAATGGTGAAAATCAAGGGTCAAACTTACATTATATTACCTAAAAAGAAAAAAGTTGCCATCTTCTAACACAATTACAAGTAATGAAGTGAAATCTTTGGGTAACTATGATAATTTCCAAGCTCTACCACCATGCATACTAAAACTTTTCAATCTTCCAAAGATCATGACGAGAATGAGAATAAATTTTCCCTTTCCACTCCATCTTCCAACAAATCCATACCATGCATCTTTACAAGAGCCATCAGCTTTAAGCTGTCTTTTACAACTATAGCCAGTTGAGAAGCCAACATTACCATATGCACTGCAAGATCAGGGTGAACAAAAACAAAACGTCATTATTCTACTGCGAAAAATTCGATCAATCCAACTCAAATCGTAAATGAATACTATCTCGCGAGTCAAACACTACACGATTTAATTTGGTTATTTGGGTTGAAAAGTTGAAACTTTAATGGTCGCATTTAATCCAAAACATCTTTTAATTCATCGCATAACGTAGATCAATTAAAAACAAGATGAAATCAATGAGTAAGAAAATGATTGACTTGAAACTTACCTGATGACTTCTAGGGTAATGTTGAGCACAGTAAAGTTGAGAGGATCATCTCTCAGCTGTTGTTTCTCTGTGATACATATGAGAATGATGAAGATGGCCAAATAAGAGAGCTGTGAGAATTTCAAGAATCCCACTAAGTGTTGCCTTTTGCCCTTCCCATTTCCCACTGAATCCATCTCTTTATTCTTCATAGGTAAAAAAGTTGTGTATGGGGGGAGATACCTAAAGAAAACCAAAAAAAAAAAAAAAAAAAAATCTAACATTATACTATATATTTTTTTAATCGAATGACGTGTGAAGGTGGAGATTCATACCCGTGACTTGCATAAACTAATTGAGCTAGGTTGATTTGATTTGGTACTTGATTCAAAATCAAGCCGGTTGAGAAAAAGAAATTTCAACCCGAATTGTCATTTTCAATACCATATACCCAATATCTCTCTATACCAATCAAAATTTTGCAAGTGAGAGTTTTATTCTAAAATTCTTATCTATTTTAATTACCAACATGTCTTGGCTGCATCTTACTTACCTAATTATTCTCACATCAATCTTTATTGCATATATCATTCCACAAAATTTCAGGCCAATAACATTATTGCAACATTAAGGTAGTGGAATAGGAATAAATATCTCCAACTTTAATAAATGTGATAGTTGTCAGATTTTTTTTTCCTTAGAATAAATAATATGATAGATGCGTTATAGATAGCTCCATTTTGATAAAAAAGAATATACTTGGATGCTGGATTTAACACACAATAGTTACTTATAATTAACGAGAGCAATCATTATCTCAATAGTTTGAATTTCCCACTCTTTTATATACAAAAAGAAATAACAAGCATAATATACAAGAAAATAAAAAGCCAAACGTAATCATATTCTTAATTTTTAGGCCCTGTTTAGTTTAACATTTTGTCGAAATATTTTCAAAATTGTATAAATTTTTTGGAACAACATAATCGAGTTATTTGTTTGTTTCTTAAACCCATTTCTACAATTTTTCAAAATATAAATAAAAAATTATTTTATCATTGACTTATAAAATGCATAATAAATATTAAAAGATGAGAATGACAATTACTTTACCTATAAAGTTTTTACTTTTTGAAATTAAAATTTAACGATTATCTTCTTTTTCAATAAAAAAACATAAAATTACATTCCAAATTTATTTATGTTTTTTTTTTTACCAAAAATGAAAAAATGAGAAACATGAACGGTAAATCACCGCTTCTCAAACTCTCGACTAATTCTATCATTGAGGCCATCAGTAGACAATAATTCCTCTCGTTATCAAATGTGTCCTAAATCTATACATCATTATGTAGAAAAACTTTTAGTAGATCAATAAATGCCAACTTGAGGTCAAATCATACATAACTCAACTCGTTAAGGCATAGATTCAAATCTCCAACTCCACGTGGCTCACGTATTGTTTAACTCAAAGGAAAAAAATCAATACACAATAAAGTTTATATATTTATTAAAGGAAAACCTTGGACCAAAAAAAGTGATTAATTTTTTATTTGTGATGCAGGCTGAAACTTATCATTACCTACTTTTTAAAACTAAAGCGTCTTCGGTATAATTTTTTTTTTCTTAATTAAAACATAATATACAATATATATATATATATATATATAAGCGAATCCATAAAAATAAAAAACTCACATCATGACAACGAAGAGCACCAAGATCGCCGGCGAGATGACGGAGATATCCACCACCGATTCTCCGGTGTGTCTAGAGTTGGTCACCTGAAAAAGCGCCGCCACCGTCTTCCGGTACGGATTCAGGCCATCCCACAATCCCTCCGAGTTCCATTCCAGCGAGCAGAAGATTATCATCTGCAAAATTACGAACCCCGCCGCTGTTCCGGCCAGATACCGGCACCGAACCCCCGACAAGAGATGTGGATAACCCATCTCCGAGTAATTGTTCAATATGTATCTCAACTCCTTCTTCCCCGTCACCTTCGTCATCCCCGATATCACTAACCGGAGACCTGCCGGGTATAAACACCCGCCGAGGAGCACCTAATTAATGATATTAAAATAACTGAGATTTTGAGTCTCGTGGTAATTTAATATATATCTTAAGATGTTAATTTTAATTTAATTGGTTAAATTACAGATTTAATATTTATCCCTTGATTTTAGCCCTATATTTTGTCTAAATTGTCTCTTATTTTACTCTCTTATAATCTCTGAGGAAATAATGTCTTAAAGGTGAAACATGTCGGTTAGACTACAGAGATTCAATTAAAATTTTTATAATTATAAGGATTAAAATGAGACTTTTGAATCCATAAAGATCAAATTAAAACGTTAAATACAACAAAATAAGGTTAATTAGAGCCACACTTAGTAACTATTTTCTTCTTTTTTTTTGTTTTTTGTTTTCTAAAACACATGTATAAAGAATTATTTTATCATTTCTTTTCCATGGAATGCATAATAAATATAAAAAAATATAACATAAAAAATTTACATATTTTAATTTAAAAATTAATTTCATATAAAATTCTGACTTTTTATAATTAAAATTTTCAGATAACAAAAAAACAAGCGGTAGTTATCATGTTTCTATTTTCTTTTCAATAAAATATAAAGAACAAGAAACAAAAAACATTTATACAAGGAATATTTTTTTCTTAGAAAAAAAGAACGGTATCAAATAGATTCTTAGAAGCTTCCTCTTAACTCTTCTTATTCTAAGAAGTTATAAAAAAAAAAAAAAACTCATTTTGAAGTTTTTCCTTTGACTTCTTTAATTTAAAAAAAATTAAAAAAATCACACGTACAAAGAGTTAGATCTGAAAATTTAGCCCCTCCCGTCGTGAAACTCACACTATAGAGAATCAATTAATTCATAATTATTCAACGTTTTAATACCAATTAAAATCATTAAAAACATTAATTGTAATACTATCTAGTCTAATGTACCTGGGCGACGAGAGCCAGTAAAATTCCAGAACTGTCCTTAAAGACGATCATATTTTCATTAGTGGGTATGAATCCGCAGTTGGTAAAAGTGGAAACCGTGGTGAAAATTGAAAACGTCACCAAATTGATGCCCTTGCTCTCGAGCACGTGCCTCGCACGTGAAACCAGAGTCACGTACAAGAACACGAACAGAGAACCAATCAGATTCGCCGCCAGAAGATATCCCACCACCACGCGCCCCAGAAGCGCCGTGGATTTTTCGTGATTAACGAACTCGTCAGTAACCGTCATGGACCGGCCATGGCCAATTTCCAACTCCGAGTCGATGGACCGTGCCGGTCCGGTCGGATTTTTAACGGAGCTGGAGAACCGGCGGGAGAGGTGGAAGGCGGCGGCGGAGACGAAGACCTCGCCGCCGAGGAACATGAGGAGGGTGACGATGAGGAGCTGGGCGTTGGAGAAGACTTCCATTTCGACGGTGGACATGCTCGAGACGGTGGCGGCGGAGACGGCGGTGAAGAAGAAGTTGAGGTGGTTTGGTGGGGAGGAGGTTCTGGTTCTGGTCACCTTTAGAGCTCCGAAGCCCAAGAGAGAGAGGGTTAAGAAATGGGAGAGGGCGGGCCAGAAGGGGTTCGCGGCGGCCATCAGCAGCGGCTGAGATCGGAGGAGATCGAGTAAGTTCAACATCGACATTCCGGCCGGCGAGATCAAGATTCAGTTCATGGTGAAGAAGGAGAGTGGAGTGGAGGGTTTAAAAAGAGGTGGGAATTTTGCATTGTGAGATTTTGTTTTGGAGATAGAGAGAGGAAAATGGTTTAGTGGTTGGAGCAATTAGAGTGGATTTTTTTTCCTTTTCTGTTTTTTTGAAACACTTTTTTCTTTTTTGCACTTGTTGTTGTTGGATGATATATTGCGTGTAAAATGTTTTTTTGGATTGAGTGGAACTCTTGATTAAATGAATTAAAATGTGCTATTCCGCTATTCTTTGGTGTGGTAGTTGATTGAGGGGAAGTCTCAGCTTAATAAAAAAATGGTGATTCACTCACTCCAAATTGACACTATAATTGGTTATTGATCCATCGGTACGTGGTATAGAATTTTTTATGAAATTTATGTATGTTCGTTCAATATTTGTTATGAGTGTGGAAAAACTTTGTTAATTTAAAAATAAAGTCATTGAGTTGTATCAATGGATTTTTCTTATCTTTTAATTTAGAACGGTTTGTTTTGTAATAATCTTGAATTTTATAAAATAGAGACCAGTGTGATTCGATCCATATATGCATGTTTAACAATAATTATAGGATATTAAATATTTGATCTCGGCATCTCGAGAGCTTTTGATGCTCAAAAGATATTCATTCACGCAGGATTCTTTTAAGATTTTTATGTTGAGGGGTATTTATTACATTGTTTTTAGACTTAAATAATCCTCCCCATAAAAATCTTAGAAAATTTGAAATATATGGTAATTTTTGGAAATATCAAATTTAAAATTTTCCAATTTTGAAAAGAAAACAAAATGAGAAATAGAGTAGAAAGAGATGAAATAACATTTGAGACGAAGATTTGAATTTACTCCATTTTAATTGGAAATATATATCTTTAAGGGTAAGGAAAAATTTTCGAGCTGCACTAACATCTGTCGGTTGGTTTGATAAATGATTTGATTGGAATTATTTTTGTAAAAGTCAGAACTGACTCGTTAGTCGAATGTTATTTTTTATCGAAACCAACCTAATTTAATTCTCTTTTTAAAAAAGTATTGTACATAATATTAAATATATGCTAGCTTCTTTTGGGTTTCTCAAGCTAAACGCAACCAAATCGATGAAAAGACAAAATTGAAAAACTGAACCCAACCAACCAGAAAAATGGTTTGGCAGTCTCACGGTTCGGTTAGGTTCATTGATATATTCAACTGCATTTCGACTCGACTTCAATTTGGATGTTCAAAACTGACCCACCCCAAAACCGAATCGAACCGCTTATATATAACTATATATTATATATTATATTTTTAATATAATATAGTAAAAGAGTAGCATGGGACGTGGCCTTGGCCCATGCTCGAAATTCTAAAGAAATGGTTAATGCAATCATGAAGTGGCTACAGTATGCGGTAGATAAGTAACACAGCCTTTAATTTATTATTATTTTTCTTTTTTTCCGAAATGAATGGGCAACTACAACATTTAATTCAAATTTTGAAATTGAGAAATTGAATGGACAGCTCACAAACATTTTATTTTTCTTTTAGTTTTATTATTTTAACTAATTAGATTGGATTTCTTTCTCTTAATGTTCTTCCTTCTTTCTCGACTATTCTCCTCTTCCATTCTCCATTCATTTCCTTAGTTTTTTTCCCTCCCTTCATTTCCTTCCCTATTTCCTCTCACCTTTGTAGTTGCAATTTTAACTTCAATGGGAGAATGATTGATAATTTATATTCTTCCGAGTGGTCAAGCCAACAGAAGCAAGCCTAGTTCAGGAACCGCAAAAATCGAACCGAACCAAGGTTCGATTCGGCGTATGAGTTGCATGTGTGAGATTTGTAACTTTTTTTAAAGATTTCGATAATACAATCTTAAAATCGAACCGAACCAACACCTATACTTTCTCTTCCTCTACCTCTGTTCTCCTCTTCCCTTCTCTTTTTTCTTCCTCTCTCCCAGACTCTCACTTCTTCGTTTTTAAATTGACCAAAATCAATTGACCGCGGCCAGTGTAGTCGGCCAATTGAAGTTGTAGAGCCTCTTAAACTGACCAGTTTCGACCAACAGAAGCCGATTTGTTGATTATCGATGTTGGTTCGAGTAAAAAATAGTCTTCAACCGAACAATATGCTCACTCCAGCGCTATTATGTTTTAACCTGTTGAACTATGTTCAACTTATAAGTGGGCAAAATAGTATTTAAAAATAGAAATTTGAACTTTTTTTTTTTATTTTTGTTATTATTTTTTTTTCTTGAATTTGATTATCTAAATCTGCTCTCCCTCTCTCTCAAAGTGTATATATAGTGCGGAATAACGTAAATGGAATGGACAACACCAAATTGGACTAAATAAACAAAAATTTGTCTTTTCCCACAATTTTTTTTTTCCTTTTTTTTTGACAGAGACTTTTCCCACGCTTCAAATTCCATTAAATAATTTTCTCATCAAATACTACGATCTTCCTATCCAGACAAATCTCAATACATGAGAGAGTTTTTAACTCAAGTGTGGGATTAGAGATCGAAATGCAGCTATTTTATCCATTGAATTATATATATTGTGCAGTAAAAAAAGTGAATTTCATGAAGATTACATAAAGAAATTATTATTAAGATAAATTTTGCCTCTCTCATCTCTTCACAATAACGTCATATTATTCATATATTAATAAAACTACTATTATTTACTTTTATAATTGATTTGAAATTATATATGTGCACAATATTAATTTCACATGTCACGATATGAGAAACAATATATAAGAAATCCTATTTCAACTATACATAGTAATTAATTGAAGTAATTAACGGAATTAATCATGTCTAATTAATATGTGTGAGTAAAGATTGGAACTCACAATTTTTTTATTAGAGATATATCTTCTATTTATGGAAACACATTTTTAATTTCCTAAAATATCATTACCCATGATATGGATTAACAAACCTTTCTGGATATCAATGAGTTTAGCTATAATGATAATGAATGAAATTCCAAGTCAAAAAAACTACAGTACACAAATTTCCACTATCATAATTATTGTACAAACCGCGCACACACATGTATGTGTATATCATTACAACATGAAAGTGCACGGACTTTAACTTTATTAATTTGAAATTACATGAACTAAATCATTATAAACTAAAGTTTAGGAAATAAATCGTTACTTTAACGATGAAATGCAATATTATGCATGCCAAATGAAAAGTATATATGCATGGACTAAGTTGTGATTCTTTGAAATTTTGTGGCTATGGTTTATTTTTAAGTTTAAATACTATTTTGATTTTTCTACCCTTGACTAATTTGGTTCATTTTGGTCACTATACTTCTAAAATGTTAACTATTTTTTGTTCATGTATTGTCAACTTTTGTCCAGTTTAATCTCTGTACTTTCAAAACATTCCTTTTGGTTCCTATAATTTAAAAAAGTAACTAATTTGGTTCTTATTTGAAAATTTTTAACACAAATTTTATACACAATATAGACCCTTTAATACAAATTTATTGCTACATTTCAAGAAATTTAGCGAGTGAAGTGTCATGCTATAACATTATGATAAAAAGAATCTGATACAAATAAGTGAAAGGACCAAAATTGTTACATTTTAAAATTACACGGATCAAAATGGACTTTTAAAAACTATTACAAGGACTAAATTAAACTTAAGTTGAAAGTGTACTCGAGGGATAACGCTTGGGTGGTTTAAGGTCTCAATGAATATCTTTAAGGTTCTGAATTCAAGCCAAATATAACTTTTTTTTAACATGAAGGTTATAATCCAATCACAAAAAATTTTTAGGATAAAAAATACCAATTTTTCGTCTAAAATAAATATTTTAAAAGTACTTAAACTAAAAATACAAGTACTGCAAATAGTATTTTAACCCTATCATATTTACATTTAAATTAATAAAATTAGAGGATTTAAGGTTAAATATGATAAAAGTAAAAAAAAAAAAAAAAGAAATTATATTCCCATAAAAAAAGGGAAGCATTTTGTGTGTACAAAAGACAATTCCTTGATCACTTAAATGGATCCAAAGACCATTAACTAATAATTAAATAAAGAGAATCATGGCTCCATGCAACCTATGCCACAAGTTTATTATTATTATTTTAAATAAAGAGTCTAAGCCACAAATTATCAAATTAAAGCATAATAACAATTGCATATATTATATATAATTGTAATCTATTATATGGTCCCATTGCCAACTTCTTAGCACACCAAAAATTATACCAAATGCCATTCATTACCAAAAGTTGGTGCTAGATAATTTATTTTTTTATTTTATATATTGGTAAATTGGTCCATTCATGAACAACTCAACTAATTTTATAGAACAATTCGTCACTAATCCTATATCCAACTAGTTACCAACAAATTGACATTATTTCAAAAGGGTGAATTGACTAATTTTATGAAACAGCCATTCCTAATTAACTCTACTATATTTTTCTTTGGTTATTAACCATTATTATTGAAACTGGTAAAACATATTTCTTAAAGCAGGTGTGTTCGAAGGTAAAATACAGTATGCCACATGGACCAAAGACATGTCCACAATCGATCTAATGGCACTAAATCTGAAGAATTTGGTGGACAACATTTATAATCCCAAATAAATTGAAGGTGCCTTAACTCGTCCCACCCGAGTTCATTGCGGGTAGGTTTTTTTGTATGACTCAATCGATTAATTAGCTATGAATCTTAGATCAGTCAAAAATCACTATTAACGATATCAATTCGGCATCGTCCTAGTTACACTTTTTTTTTTTTTTGCAACGCATACTAATTACATTTCAATCATTATATACACGCAAAAATATTATAATGTTAATACTTAATAACATTTGTTGCCAAAAGCAATTTCATTAATGTGCATGAACCCATCTCTCTCTTTTTGGATAAGATTTATTATTATTTTAAAATTGATGTTTAAATCTCTATTATTATTGAAATTAATATATATTATGTTACTAAAATAAAAAGCAAAAAAGATTTAAAAAGAAAAGTTTTGCATAAATATTATATTCTTAAAATAAAATAGTTAAAAACTTTTTGTTATATTTAATTTTTTTAATATTTAGTGACATCTCATATGTAAAAAAAAAGATTGTTATAGGCCAGGTTCAAAATTTCGCTCGACACGTGGCATGTCGACTTATCGATGTGTCGACGTGTCGATGTTCTCGACATGGACATGGGGAGAAAATCGTTTTTCCCCAATGTCGTCGACATGTCGACATGTCGATCAAATGTCGATTTTTTTTTTGTGCATTGAATCCTAAATAATTGAGAAAATCTGGATCTATGGTGACGTTTTAGTTAGTTGAGACTTAGAGGAAGATTGGTTGTTTTTCAAGAAAGAATCTAGATCGAAAATTCTCAATCCAACCCTTAAAAAAAAAAGAAGGATTTATGTTCAAAACGTTTTTTCAGTTTGGTGTAAATTCAAAGTTTGTGGGAGAACAAACAGAAAAGTCAAAAATAATAGTAAAAAATTATACTGACGTTTTCTATTTTCCTTTTAAAGAAATTAAAGTTAAATTTTCTTATCATTTTGGTTCAAAAAAGAAAAAAAAACCAAACAAACGTCAAATTAAATTTAACTATAAAAATATAATAAAATCTTAAAGAAATAGATTAAACAATCGATTTATACAAAACTTAATTTAAATTAAATTTAACTAAAAAATCTAACAAAATCATAAAGTAATTCATTTAAAAGAAAATTAAATTTAATTGACAAAATCTTAAAACAAACAAATAATTAAAATCAATTTAATTAATTATTATTAAACATTTAAATTTTAGAAAAGTTTAATTCTTATCTTCTAATTCAAAATAAAATAAAATAAAATAAAATAAAATAAACTAAACTAAACGTCAAAAAAATCTAACAAAAAAATTAAATTTAACTAAAAAATCTAACAAAATCTTGAAGTAATTGATTTAAAAGAAAAATAAATTTTAAATTAAATTTAACTAACCCAATCTCAAAACAAACTAATAAATAAAATCAATTTAACTAATTATTATTAAACATTTAAATTTTAAACTAAATCTATTTTTTTAATTATTTCATACTTCATAGGGTATATATCTATGGTTCACATATGTTGTTCAATTATGTAACTAGATTGAATTAGAAATTATCAATAAAAAAGCAACATTAAATTTTAATTTACTGACTCAAATAATTTTCATATATGTAGACATGATTTTATTTCAACATTTTCATCGTGCGATGTTTTTATAAGTATATTACTTATATGGTTAGATATGATTGTTAGAAGTGATTAGTTATAGGCTAATTAAGCTGTATTATTTACTAATTTAAAAAATTTCCATCAATATCCTAATTTTTTCCGAAATATGCATCGACATCGACATATCCAGTAAAATCGAGACCTTGATATTTCCATTGACATCGACATTTTGAACCTTGGTTATAGGGAGAAAATAGAGATCAGACTAAATAACCGAAAAGAGGAAAGAGAGCCGAAGAAGGAGCGGACCCGAAGAGAGGTAAATGGGTCGAGGCCCAACAACTCGGGCCGACAATAGGCGACCCGGGGTTGGTGCCGAGGAGTTCTCAGCCCAGTGGCCGAGAACCTCTCCGATGCACCCCGACCCCTGCGCAGCCCGGTCGGAGTCGACTTGGTCTCGACCTTGAATGCAGCATGAAGCCCACCCCGTTTAAGATCTCCTGAGCACGTAAGGATTCAACTTATGTAAACCGATTAGGGTTCAACTGGTGTAAATCCAGAAGAGATTATGATTCGACCTCTATAAATACGAGAGTAAACTAAACCCTAGAGGTATGCCTAAAAAAACATACGCTCTCTATACCCGACTACTCCGATACTACTTAAGTATCGGAGCCCGTGTGGCAAAGCCACACCGGTTATTCTGTTTTACAAGTCTCATCGATATCCCTTAGTTCTAGAAGATTGGTGCGAATTTAACGAGATCCAAGGAAGTTGAATTCCGGCATCAACCAAAATAAAATCGTCATGAAAACTTTAAACCAGTCAAATTTGATTTCTTAGCTGAGTTATCATATATATATATAGGTTTATATAATTATATAAATATATATTTACATAGGAAAAGATACAGCCTTATTTTAATATTCATTTTTTTACCGGCCATCTGCTTTACAGATTTATTTTAAAGTAACTTTTTTAAAAAAATTAATAAATAACGACCAGTATCTTGAGACTTGCACTATGAGATGTAGACAGAAGAATTCAGGACAAAAATTTATAATATAACTAATAAGTCATTTATTCAACGATAGATTAGAGATAATGAGACAATTAGCACTTAATTAGGTTAATTATTATCTTGTACTAAAAAGAATTAATTATTTATCTCGTACAAAGTTGAAACGCTTATTATGCCTATTGAGTAGTTATGCACACATTTCACCATTTCAAGATGGTTATTATATTTTAATTCATAAAGGTGTAAGATTTGTTTTAGTTCATAAAATATAGGTTTAAATATAATTATAATCATTAAAGTTCACTCATATTTTTTAAAACAAAGCGTCATATCACATTTTTCGTTTGAAGTTTTAGCTACTATGATAATGGAATTTAAAAATAATTAATAAAACTTTTAGAAACTAAATTATTTTAAAACTATATCTTAATCGAAATTTTATAATACATACCTCAAATTATTAAATAGAGATTATATTATGATTTTGAAAGGAAGGTAAAATTTTAAAACTATATTTTAATCAAAAATTTATAATATATACCTCAAATTATTAAATTAGAGATTATATTATGATTTTAGAAAGAAGAGGGAGAATCACTTTTTTTTTTTTGGAGAAATGAGAAGCACATTTAATATATTTGAATTTTATCTTTTTATTCATTTAGATGCGTGAGAATATATGAAGACCGGTTGGATCTAAATCCACATACATTATAGTTATAAATGGAATAAAGTAATGTGCTAGTTAAAAAACACACCTAATTTATCAAAAAAAAAAAGCCACAAAAACACACTAAAAAATAATGTTTTTTTTTTTATTTTACCTAAATTTCAATATTTATGGTACATAATGTAACTATATTACGACGTTGATTTGAAGCAATCTATCATTGACTAATTTATTAAAAATCATATAGTTTTATCCTTAACTTTTAACCATTTATGGAACGTTGTAAATGAGTTCTCTCCAAAAATAATTAATTAAAATAGGAATAGGAGAATTGTTCGATCCAATATCTTTCTAGAAAGCCAATTCGAAGAAAGCTAGCTAGAGCAACTTCTAGAGTAAATTTTGACTATACTTGATGCTGGTAATTCTATATGAAATTTGTGTTAATTTTTTTTGGAGCAACTATCCTATATAAATTAAATAGTTATGCAATATATTTAATTTGACTCGTTGCCTAGATAACTTGCTTATATAATAGTCTATATAACAATCACGATACTGAACGACTGCACATTAACAATATGAGTATGTATATTTAGACGAAGATTAGTTTACCTCAAACCGACGTATAATATTACAAGTCATTTCATATATGGAGAGGGAAGACATTCTTTTCCCTGAATTTTATGGACAAACTATGTCCTGACTCATAAAATTAAAAATATGTTTTGTTGGATTATTTCTCACTAGTAAAATTATTTTCTAACATTACATTATCATTTAGTTAATACATTTTTATATCTAATATAATATAATCAACTGAGATTTAATTGAAAATACTTGATAGATAATAGATAAAATTAAAATTTTTTTAGAACTATTTATCTTTTTAGAAAGTTCAATTGTGTATTTGAATGTTAAATTATGGTTCTATTTAATCTCTTTTTTAATCTCTCATTAACAAAAAGTAAACGCATCAGCTAACTTAAGCTCATAAACTCAACTATTTTAGGTATTAATTATATGTTCAGTGCTCCAATCTTCACCCATAAATTTGTGTAATATAATATTTAGAAGAAAAAAAAAGAACGCTGAGTCCATGCCCATTGAATTAGAAGGATTAGATCTAAATTCCAAAAAATAATAAACACGTATTTGTTTTAAAAAAAAAATTGTTTATAAAAAATTGCATTATTGGTTTTGATCAGTCAATAAATATGCACCCAATAATGCACTAAAAAAAACTCTAAAATGAAGTTAATCGTTAATTATGGGCAGGCGGACGGTTAGAGTAGTTTGGTATGCAGTGGGGCCCCACATCACCAATCACTGCCATGTGACACCACCACGTGTCATCTTATAATTGGCTCCGTTCTAATCAACCAATTATAAATTAAAAAATTTTCATTAAATGATAGCGCAGTGGGAGGCGCCTAATCGAAGATTCTCGCTTAAATTCAAATTAATCAAATCATAAGGTATTGTATTGTATTGTATTGTCAAGTACTACGGATGATTGGGTTTGGTTTTATGCTATAAATAAATCTCATGTGATGTACTTTGGATTCCACCCTTCCTAATTACATTCTAGTTCCAAACAATGTTGAGGGTGGAGAGCTTGCTTTATTTTGGTAGGATATGGGGTCTAGCGTATTCTTATTCGGGTCGAAAACTGGTTTCTTTAGGTAAATCGGTGTGCTTTATTTTGGTATGCTTCTTTCGTTTTCTTCTTCTCATGAATCCATTTTGGATTCAACTCTTCTATTTTTTATTCATTTCGGCTTTTGGATTGTGGGTTTTGGCTGTTTTGAAGCCGAAAACTTACGATTCTTATCGACCTGCGAATTTGGATCTTTTATTCACCTCTGTGTCTGCCTCCACTGTTTCCAGCATGTCTAGTGTGGAAATGGAGGTTTTCTCTGATTCCCAACTCATTGTCTTGATTGTTTTGATGTTCGTGGGCGGCGAGGTTTTTACTTCCATGGTTGGAATCCAATTAAGGAAGTTGAAACTCAAACTTTCAGAAGATAAAATCACTTCTGTCCCTAGTGTTTTAAGTACTATTTCTTCAAACCCTCAAAATATTTTAAGTCAAATAGAGTTGGGCGTCGTTAGAAAACTTGATCACCAGCCCGAGAGGCAGCTAAAACACAACTCCATCAAACTTTTAGGTATCGTAGTACTCAGTTATCTTCTAACAATCCATCTTTTAGGCATAGGGATGGTCTTAGTTTACATGGAAACTGTCTCAAGTGCTAGAGAAGTCCTAAGCAAAAAGGGGTTAAAAACATCAACTTTTGCAATTTTCCTCACGGTTTCAACTTTTGCAAGCTGTGGCTTTGTGCCAACAAATGAAAACATGATAGTCTTTAGCAAGAATTTAGGCCTACTCGCAATGCTCATTCCTCAAGCTCTCTTAGGGAACACTTTGTTTCCTTGTTGCTTGAGGTTTTCCATTTGGAGTTTGGGAAAGTTTACGAAGAAGTCAGAAACCAGATTCTTGTTGAAAAATAGTGAGGAAATTGGGTACTTGCATCTGCTCCCAAGGCTTCATTCATTGCTTTTGGCTTCAACTGTGTTTGGATTTGTGTTGATACAATCTGTCGCAATTTGGTTCATGGAGTGGAGTTCAGAAGCATTGAGTGGATTGAATTCTATTGAGAAGTTGCTTGGAGTGCTATTTTTAAGCGTAAATTCAAGGCATAGCGGTGAATCTATTGTTGATCTCTCCATGCTCTCTCCTGCCATCTTGTTTCTCTTTGTTGCCATGATGTTAGTTCCCCTCTCTCTCTCCATTAAATGCATTCTATTTGTTTAGTATATATAGAAATATTAACTAAATGTATACTATAGTGTTTTTTTAGTACGATATATGGGGGTAAGATTCGAGCTCACGATCTTATAGTCGGAGATAGGTGCATATATAAACCAGTTGAACGCTATAGGACTGGTTTGGTAATATGTCATTTCTTGTTTCTTGTTTTCAAGTTTGTTAAAATGTCTAAGCATTTTTCAACGTTTTTTGTTTCTCATTCTTTAGAAACGTTCTCAAAATCGTATAGGAATTTTGAAAACAACACAAATAAATTTCCTATTTTTTGTTCTAGTTTTCAATTAACAAAGGGTAAATAAAACTGTTGTTCTATTCAAACAAAAAGGAAAAAAAAAATGAGAAGGTTACTAAACTGGTTGTTAGTATAGTCTCCAAAAGGTCAAATTTATACTATTTACTAGAAATTTCAATGATTCTTTTATCGAAAATTTACATTTTCTTTATGGAGAAAAAAAAGGTAGTAATACACTCGTCAATTTCTTGTGCTACTTAGCAAAAAAGAAAAAAGAAAAAAAAAAGAGTATTATTAGAATAAACTAATTAATAAGTTATGTCCCACATTTCCTTGTAATATATAAAAAATAGTTAGCAATCCTTAATAATTTTAACATTTTTTTAAGGATTACCTATGTCTGATTGGTGTCTAAAGAATTCCGGTGAACGAAAAAGGAAAAAATAAATAAAAGGTCTCAATTATATTTTATTTATTCGTAATTACTTGACTTATGTCATCCCTATTATTATATATACAAATAAAATAATAATAATAATTATTATTAATCATTCATAAGAACAAATATAGCATTAATTATCTCAATATGAACATCTTGACTAAGAGGTTATAAGTTCGAATCTTCCCTACTCATTTGTTAACATAATATTAATTATTTTTATTTTTATTTTGTTGTTGATATGGGTTAATTTAACAGGTATCTTCCACCTTATACATCTTTCATGCCAATAAAGGGTGATGGAGAAGAAGGAGAAAATCAATTGGAAGCCAATAAAATAATTAAAAAAAATAAAAGGGCCAAATTTGTGGATAATTTCATCTTCTCCCAAATTTCCTATCTGCTTATTTTCATCTTTGTTATATGCATTACAGAGAGACATAACATCAAGGAAGATCCTCTCAATTTCAATCTCTTCAACATTATTTTTGAAGTTATCAGGTAATTTTTATTCTTTACTAATTAATTTATAGTGAAAATAAATCTTAAAAAAATAATTTCCCTTTCCAATATATGACTTTTCATTTTTTTTCCCTTGTCTACTTAATGGTCATAATTCAAAAACCATAGGTGAATAATTGTAATATTAATTTTAAAACTAAAACGTTAAAGTATACGTCATAAATAAGATCTAAATATTGTTATATTCTCATAAAATTAAGATTATCATTTTGTACAAATGGTGGATTTTTTAATTCTCAAATTATGTATTGGAAAAAAAAAAGACTGTTCATAATTTTTCTTGGTCTAAATTAAATTTATGAAATATGTCTCTATTTCGACAGTGCATATGGAAATGTGGGGTTTACGATGGGATATAGCTGCAAACGACAACTTCATCCTCAAAGCAATTGTGTCGACAAGTCGTTTGGATTTTCAGGAAAGTGGAGCAGCAAAGGAAAGATAGTTCTTATTGTTGTTATGATCTTTGGACGACTCAAAAAATTCAATATGAACAGAGAGAGAGCTTGGAAACTTCTCTAATCTTTGACTCACATGGAATTAAAACATGTGATTTGTCATTACAATATTATAATTGGACATAATAATATCATCCAAATATTCAACTAAAAATCTATTTAATTTCCCGATCCACACTTTGAATAAAGAATACATCTATATCTAACATACAACTCAAGTCATTATTTATATCGACTGTAATAAATTAACGAACACATAAATATTGACTACTTAGTTTTATTATTTTTTCTTTTTTTAAGTTATCGAGAGTTACAAATACTTTTAACCTCCGATCTCAATGAAAGGATTGTCAATTACCACTGAGTTAGACTCAAGTTGGAATCTTAAAAACAGCCTAATAAATTTCTAAACTTTTAATTTTGTGTATTGTGTTTAATATGTCACTAAATTTCCAACTGCTTATTACATTTTTAAATTTTAAGGACTTATTAGACATAAACCTAAAAATATAGAGACTAGATTTGTAGTTTTTCCAGTACAATTAAACTTGTAATTTAATCCATTGTATTTTAGAAAAAAATATATCTAAGTTTGAAAATAAGCTCTTAGATTCGATGAACCAAATCATAGAATTTTTGGACTTTAAAGTTCACTAATTTGAGTTCAATTCTAATTCCTTAATCGTTTCTAAAGTCATTTTCAAAAAGTGTAAAAATATGGTTCATTAAATAACTTATAAAAGTTAATAGGATTCTAAAATAACTCTTCACAAATTTGTCACTAAGAAAAACATCATATACAAAAGAAGATAGACAAATCCCCGACTTGTTTTTCATTTGCACGGAGGTAATTGGATTAAATTGACGTTTTCATATTATCGTAGAGAAAATTAAAAAAAATATAAAAAAAAATCAACAAAATATCACTAATATAAACTAATATTAATAATTTTAAATTATTTAAAATAATGAAAGGTTCATTTATTAATTTAAATATCTCTTATAATTTTTCTAGAAATATTTATTGACATCGAAATTATATTGATATTTCGTTCAACATTATCATTCAAATTAAAACTTCGACATTTCTATCGATATTGAGGTTTAAAATTTTTAAACAACCAATTCAATGAATGAAGTTGGAAACAAAGTTGGAACTTTTTCTAATATCATTTTCCTTTTATTTGTTTAAGAAAATGCCTTTCATGACCCTAAATAAAAGTTTCAACCAACCAATCCATGATTTATAAATGCTAATACTTTGCACTCTTTATACCAAAAAAGAAAAAAGAAATCTCAAAAGCTCGCAGAAAACGATCAAAAGTTTGTTGCCAATGACAAGAAAATTTAGCATGCTTTCAAGTCTCGTCTATGTTTGACTTTCTTGTCAAGCATTTTGGATTCAACTATTTTATTTCATCTCCATCTCTTCTTTTGGATTTCTAATTTTGACGATATTAAAACCTAGAACGGATCCTTCTTTTCGACCCACAAATCTAGATTTGTTCTACACTTCAGTGTCTGCCTCCACTGTTTCGAGCATGTCCGCCATGAAAATGGAAGTTTTCTCCAATTCCCAACTCATTACCTTAACAATTCTCATGTTTCTAGGGGGAGAGATTTTCACTTCCATGGTTGGCCTCCACTTGAGAAAATTTAGCCACCCACACCCACAAATAACTTCAAAGCCGCCAATGGATTTAAAATTAAATGATTCTAATGAATCCTTGAGGCATAACTCAATCAACTTTCTCAGTTTTCATCACTGTTTCTACTTTGGCTAGCTGTGGTTATGTTCCAACAAATGAAAACATGGTTGTTTTTCGGAGAAATTCAGGTCTTCTTCTAATGCTGATCCCTCAAGTTTTAGTTGGCAACACGTTGTACCCATTTTTGTTGAGGATTTTGATTTGGGTAATTGGGAGGAAGAAAGAGATGAAATTGTGTGATTATTTGTTGAAGAACAGTGAGGAAATTGGGTACCTTCCGATCTTGAACATCTTGTTCAGGAATTAAAAGAGTGTCTATTTTGAAATATTAGGAACTAAATAGACATTTAATTCAAACATGAAAAAGTGTATTTTGCCTTTTTTTTTTTTTTAATAGGGTATATGAGTGTGACTTTTTCTTTAATGAGTTTTATTTTAAATTTTAAAATTTTTTGGTATATTTCTTAAAGGAATTTATTAGTATACTTAAAAATACATATTTGTTTTATTTTATTTAGGTAATTGACCCCTTAAACTTTGCATAACTAGCTATATAATGAAAGTTTTTTAAATATCAATAATGTTGATGAAAATAGTTATATCTCAATCTCATGGAAATGTTCCTAGAAATAACGATGAGATGTCAAGATATTTATGGGGAAGTTATAAAAATTATGAAATTCATAAAAAAAATATTTATTTATATTAACAAACACATATTTTAAAAGGTACATATATTTCAGGCTAAGAATAAAGATTATATATTTTTTTATTATAGTTCTTAATTAAAATCATCAATTTCATTAAAAAAATCTCTAATATTATTTTATAATTATCATATAATCATAATAAATTGATCATTTGGCATTCTAATATTCTATGACCCTACAAGAAGAATGACAATAAATAAATAAACCGAACCCATCTCCATTTCAAACAGTCAATAATTTCCATTCTAATTTAATTATGGTTTGGTCCCATTGATCAAAATTTTATATAAAATTTGTTTTTTTTTAATTTATGGTAATTAGTCCCATTGAAAATTACATGTATTATCTAAGTTTGAAGGGTTTTTTTATTTTTTTATTTTTTAATGAATTGAAATTAGGGTTTTGGATTTACAGCTATCTTCCTCCATATACATCTTTCCTTCCATTGAAAGACAAGGAGCGAGTAGAAGATGATGTTCATCTTCAACCTCTGCAAAAAATTACAAGAACCAGACATGAAAAGGCTCTGCAAAATTTCTTGCTCTCACACCTCTCCTATCTCACCATCTTCATCATTGTTATTTGTGTAATTGAGAGGAAAAATATGGTTGAGGATCCAATCAATTTCAGTGTTTTCAACATTTTGCTTGAAGTGATTAGGTAACCCTTTGATCATTGTCATATTCATCATTTTCTTTTTCTATTCCTCTTTGATCTCCCAAATTTGGCTTATATATTGATGTTTTTTCGTGTGAAGTTCGAAGAAAGAAATACGTTAAAACACTATTTTGGTCACTGTAATTTTAACTATGATTCATTTTGGTCCTTTATTTTCAAAATGTTTATTTTGGTATGTACCTTCAACTTTGATTTATTTTAGTCACTGTACTTTCAAAATATTCGTTTTTATCCTTATACTTTTAAAAAATAACTATTTTGATTTCTTAATTTTACTCTTAATCTCATTTTTTCTATCACAATTTCAACACGTGAAACTATACTCAATATATTTAATGAAATGTAATACTAACTTTATATTAAAATTTGTGTAAAAAGTTTGAAAATAGGGATACAAATAGTCATTTTTTGAAAGTACAGAAACCAAAATGAATATTTTGAAAATATAAAGACTAAAAATGAACCAAAGCTAAAAGTATAAAGACCAAAATAATATTTTAACCACAAAAATAATATAACAAGAGTTAAATTTTGCGACAACTACATTTGACCTAAACAAATAAATTGTGAAAAAAAAAAAACTTCTAAACATCTATCTATATATATGTGCTTCTTTTTATATAATTTTTTATTTTAAAAATTAACTTTTTTTTTCTTTTATCTATGTGGCAGTGCTTACGGAAATGTAGGATTTACGACGGGTTATAGTTGCAAACGACAACTCCATCCCCAAAACGACTGTGTCGACAAATGGTATGGATTTTCGGGAAAATAGCACTAATTTTGGTCATGATTTTTGGAAGACTCAAGAAATTTAACATGAATGGTGGAAAAGCTTGGAAGCTTCTTTAATCCTTTTTTATGGTGATAATTTGATTGGTTAATTTTGATACTTACTCTATTTTGATATTTATAAATACATAAATACTCTACCTTCCCAGAATTAAATGATATTTAACTTGAGTTGTTTAGAGATCTTGTTTATTAATTTAATTTGCTACATTATAATATAATAAAGTTCAAAATCATAGAAATAAATTAAATATAAATATGAACAAGATTAAAGTAAACTAACGTTAATAACTAATTATAACTTCAATCAATATTTTGAGTCCAATCTTTAATTATGTAAACTAATACACACGCATTAATAAATAGTTAGCTACTATAATTTATCTCTAGATTATAGATTAAGTAAATCAAAAGTTATTCAAAATAAAAGATAAAATAGCTAATTAATATATACTTTTTATACTAAATGTATCACACTCGGTCTCTAATTTTTTGTATATGTTTTAAATTTTTATTTTATTTTTAATATAACAAATTGAAGACGGAGAATTAAACCTGAGAGCCATAAAAGAAGTAAAACATCTTAGTCATTGAATTATTGACAAACTTTTATCTCTTATACTTTTAAAGTTTCAATTTCATTATTTATCTATAAAGTTTTCAATGCCGTTTCTTTCCGAAGATAAAAATATTACCGTTACTGGACAATCAAATTGATTAATTAAATTTTTTTTTTTGAGGAAAAATTGATTAATTTATTTTATCCTTCATTTGGAAAAATATTCTTTTAGATCTTCATTTGTCGGTACAAAAGAGAGAATTTTCCTTTTCATAGGAGAGAGGGAAAGATTTGTCATTGAAATTAGGCAAAAAGTTTGAAAAGAAATATATGATAATAATAAATATTGAAAATATCAATAATACGAGACTTCTCATTCCCATTTCATGAAAGAAAGAAAAACGGTAAAATACTATCTTGGCTCTTTCACTTTTACAACTAATTCTTTTTTTTTTTTATAGTAAAACATATTGGAGAGAGGATTCGAATTCACGATCTATTGGTTTGAAATATATGCCGCTATGTTCGTTTTAGCTTATAACTTATTCTATTTGAGATAGTATACTAAGTCCAATTCATACTTATAATAAATTTTAAAAGTAATTATGCTTCAAAAGAAAGAAAAAAAAACTTAAAAATAGTTCCTACCTTAATTTTAGGTTTAATTTCCATCTGTCAGCTTGGTAAAATAATAATCTTTAGCTACCTACATGAGCAACTCAACAACGAGTTGATTTGATAATGATCGAATGACATTATTTCTTCAGTCTGTTGAGACACCTATACCTTCCTTATCATTTTAAAAGGAAAAGGATGGCAGAGACTATTTTTTTTTAAGACTTATGTCTAAAAGTTTTTAAATTTTTAAAAAGTGTCAATAGATTAATAAACGGTAAAAAGTGTATAATTAGACTTTCAATATTACGTCAAACCGACGTATTAAATATGTAATTGACTGTTAAATAAATCTATTAGAATATTTTTTTTAATTACCTATTAAACACGATGTTGGGATAGTGAAGGTTCAAGTATAACAAATAATATTATGGTATGGAAATTTCAACCTCTATTTCAACGAGTAGATGTCATTTATGGTTTGACAACCTTTATAATTTGACTTAAAAAAAGTTAAAATACTACTTTAGTCCGTGTAATTTTGACTTTTATTTACTTTATTTTAAACTTTATTTTAGTTGATGTCAAAGCTTCCGTTTTAATCATTGTACTTTTAAAAAAGCAACTAGTTTGTAAAATTTTATATACAATGAAATTTTTTTAATAAAAACTTGATGGCTACCTTTCAAAAAATTTAATGAATGAACTATCGTATTAAAAATTATGAACGAACAAAATGAGATAAAAGTGAAAATGAATGGATCCAAATAGCATAAACATAACTCACCCATTAAGGCACTCAAATTCGACCTTTGTGAGTTGGAATCTCGACCCTAATAGGGAAAAAAAAAGAACAAAATAGTGTTCGAAGAATTAAAAAAACACATTTGTTCACGAGGGGAGAGGGAGAGCCACCAACGCCACGATTACCCACATTCACCAATTCAGCCAATTTGGCAAACGTTGCCAAAAAACTAATGTCACGAGTCACTACAAGACAAGCACAGCCCCCTCTCCTCTCTTCTCGCTCAATCAATCTCTTACAAAACACCCACAAAACTTTCTTCAACCAAATACCAAAATCTTTAATTTGTTTCGAACTTGGGAAAAACAATGAGTCGATTTCAGGCCTTGTTGAAACTGCTTCTTCTTCTCTCTTCTTCTCTGCTCTGCCTCTCTGTGCCTGCCCGAGCCCTCAACATCGGCGTTCAGGCCATCGACGCCTCCATTTCTCTGGTTTGTTTCAAATAAATTTACCTTCCATCTTCTTCTTCTTCTTCTCTCTTTCTTTGTTTCTGGGTTTACTCTGTTTGCTTTCACTTGTAGAGCAAAGATTGCAGTAGGAAATGCGAGTCAGAGTTCTGTTCAGGTTCTCAATCTCTCTCTCCGTCTATGTGTTTGTGTTTGCCTTTTCAAGTTCATTGCATATTTACGGGTGAATGGAAGATTATTAACAATACTTTCTCATAACATATAACAAGTTTTTGGGTACTTAGAACAGAAGTTTGACAATTAGATTTGTTTTTAGGTTCAATTAGTAGTTTGACATCATATTTATAACAGAATTCGTCTTGTATTTGAATCTAATAAGTTTTTGGGTTCAATATGGAAAGAATCTGCAAAATCCTAGTTACCAATCAGCTAGTTGGGATCTTGTCTTCGTAGGACTTATCCCCTAAAATGTTGGAAGAAGAAATTCACGGTCGAACCCTGAAAGCAACAAGCGAGAATGGACAAGAAAAAGGAACTTGTCCACTCTCCTACTAATTCTTTTCTCTTTAATCAAAATCCATCCGTGTAGCCTTTTCCTTCCGTCGTTGTTGTCGGTACAATGCGTATAAGAAATCATCAACTATTTTCACAACCTTACTCAGGTTAGAGTAAACGAGTATTTTAGTACTGACAATTTAACAACTATCTTTGTAGCTCTAGAATGTTTCCGTTTATGCTCCTAATCCATGCAACGAAAGTGTTTAGTGATGTTATTTTCAAACTCAGAAGGGTTTAATGGTTAATCCAACACCCAATTTTTGGTCTAAAATTTGGATTTTTTTGGGCTTCAGTGCCTCCATTTTTGAGATATGGCAAATACTGTGGGCTGCTGTATAGTGGGTGCCCTGGGGAGAGGCCCTGCGATGGCTTAGATGCTTGCTGCATGAAGCACGACGACTGTGTTCAAGCCAAGAATAGTGAGTCCTCTTCCTCTTCCTTCTATATTCATTTTCTACTATAACATAGTTTATTTTCAGTGGTTTATTTCTACCGCATTTAATAGATAAGTGGCCCCAAAAGTAATACGGGTAGGCAAGTATTGACTTTTTAGTACTCGTCTTGTTCCCCTTTGCCCACTGTGTATCACGCTTCGTTTTAATTAGTTCATTGTTAATAGAACGTTTTGGCGTGACATGTTCTTTAGATAAATTTTGATTCGACGGGATATAATTTAGATTATATTTCTTAGTTTAATCTGTCTGTTGTTGTGTCCAATAATTTTGGTGTTAGGATGTTGATGAGAGGACTAAATTTGTCTCTTTGTTTGAGTTACCAATAAGGTCACATGTGATGTTTGGTTTACTTCATTATTGTTTATGGATTAAATGAGGGTTTAGGTTTACTTTATTGTTGCCTAATTCACCATTTGTGGAAGACAGACACAAGATAAATATGGTAAAATTTTAGGTTTTGTTTATGGGAATGAAACAACTTTTTTCCCTTCCCTTCCCTCTGTTTACCAAATTAATAGAATAGTGAAATGGGAATGTGGAGCCCATGTCTAACTTTAAATTCTCAATTTATTACCGGTTAAGGTATTACTTATCTCTCTAATGGTCAAGTATTTGAATCTCCTAGCCTCTGGTCGAACTAAAAAAAACGTATTTGGTTTGTTAAAGTTTTATTGTCGTTATTGATATGACTCTCCCTCTTGTACTTGTGAACATGTTATATCTGCAACTATCATACATACGAATAAGTGTTATGAAAAATTTTAAAAACAAAGTTGAACATAAAAAAGGAGTGTAAAAAAGGTCACACCATCTTCGAGACCTTGAATATTGTTGTGTCTAACAAATTTCTAAGCTTTCGATATCCTAACTCATTAGATACAAAATTAAGAGTTTAAAGACCTATTTGATACGAAATTGAAAGTTCATAAACTTGTTAGACGCGTTTTAAAGTTGAAGGATCAATTAGACATAATAAATGAAAGTTTATAAACCTGTTAGAAAATTTTTATGAAACACAACGAGGTTCAAGATTCATGGACCAAACATACCATTTAACCTTAAAAGACAATGATTGGGTGTGTGGTATTTGGTTGGGCAGATGACTATCTAAGCCAAGAGTGCAGCCAAAGCTTCTTGAATTGCATGGAGAACTTCAAGAGATCAAAGCAAGCAACTTTCAAAGGAAACAAATGCCAAATTGATGAAGTCATTGATGTCATCTCACTTGTCATGGAAGCTGCCCTCATTGCTGGCAAAGTTTTTCACAAGCCATAGCCTAACCCTGCTTTCTCTTCTCTTCTCTTCCATTTTTCTCTCCTTTCTATGTTCTTCTTTCCATTTCTATCCAACTTCATTCATTTTCCCCTAATGCTTGTTTGTAAAAGAAGATACTAATGCCTTCTTTTTAAAACTCCTCTCTTTCCTCTTAAACAATCAATCATAATCAACTCTTTAATCTTCCTTCTCTCTCTAAATTCATTCAAAGAAGCTTAGCAAAGCAAATATTGAAAGTTATCCATCTGAATCAACATTTATTTGGTGCTATGAGAGTTAGTCATGCTCGTCATATTATTGGTAGGTTACACGTTGAGAGCTACCCAAATAAGATTCTTCACAACCTTAAATCTAAAAAAGAAAATGTAGAGATGATTTTAGAACTTCAAGATCTTAAATTTTCAATTTGATTTGTAGGGTACTTTCGCTTAATTTCAATCAGATTTCTATAGTTTTAAGAGCTTCAAACTAGTCGATTCAGTTTCCATTAAGTTTTAATTTTTCTCTTATGATTTACTTAGCTCTAAATGATAATACAACCAACAATCGACACACTCAACAATTTGTAGAATTTGACTAAACTATAAAGAATATGTGAACAAGACTAAAACTAGCTCTAAGAACTTAATTTGGTAATTCAACCTACATGAATGTAAAAGACCAAATTTCTACCAAGAACAGAAACAAAGGAATAATCAATGCATAGCCTAATACTTAATAGTAAATAATATCTTAAAAAACTTTCAAAATGAATAGAAATCTTTGGTAACCATCATTATCAAATGTGCCTCTCCACCACCTTCTTCTTCATGTGACTATTTCTCTATAAAAGTTGACATTATTCCAGAAGAGAATCTCAAAACAAAACAGAGACGTGATTGTCCTGTTATGAAACCACTTTCGATTGCAGAGAAAAAGTATTCCAATCATTCCATTTCAACTGGGTGCGGCTCTATTCAGTCCCTTCTTCATCCCACGCCATTATTTTACCACCACAAGCTCTTCTGCAACTTTCAAGTTTCGACCCGTCGGCCAGAATGATTCCAGATTCTATTGATCCGGCCCACCACTCCAACGGTATCTGTATAACTTTTGCTACTTTCGATTTGATTTTCTTCTGTTAATGGAATATCTCCAATCTATGTCGGTGATTGGAAATTTGGTTTGGGTTTGCAGGCGATCGGCTCCGGGAGCATCTACTGGTGGTGAGCGAGGAAAGTGAAGACGGAGGAGTGGATGGTCATCTCAAGATTCGGATTCGTAATCTGACCAAGGTTTCGGACGGGACGGAGAATCCGATTCTGAGAGGAATCAGCGTGGATATACCCAAGGGGAAGATCGTCGGAATTATTGGGCCGAGCGGAGGCGGGAAGTCCACGACGCTTAGGGCTCTCAATCGGCTCTGGGAGCCGCCGCCGGGGACCGTGTTTTTGGACGGTCACGATATCGTCGATCTCGACGTTCTCGACCTTCGCCGGAATGTCGGCATGCTCTTCCAAATCCCCGTTCTCTTTGAAGGTGCGCCACCATTTCTTCTCTTGTTTCTTTACTCCTAGGGCAAGTTTTTGTTAAACCGATCGGAAATTTTGGGGAATTTCTGGAGAATTTTTAGGGGAAAAGTAAACAATGTTGACATTAGTTGCTAGAAGTTGAGTTTCTTTGCAAGAGCATACAGGAGGGGACGCAGATTGAACCTAGCATCCAAATTCTTCATAATCGTAACTTGTTTTTGAAGAACAGTGTTTTTACTTTCTAGAAATTTCAAAACTATTTTTGATCATACGAGAGAGAATTGAACGTGCATTCCATGTAGTCCAAATTTATTGTCATGATCTGAGATTTTTCTGAGGCTTATGTTTTTGAGACTGATACTGCCAAAAATCTGTGGCTGCTGCAAATTCTTTGTTACCCAATTTTCACAGCAAACATTCCATTTCTTTTCCTTCAGGGACTGTTGCTGATAATATTAGATATGGACCACAGTTAAGGGGAAAGAAGCTGAGTGATGATGAAGTTTACAAGTTACTCACTATAGCAGATCTCGACTCCTCGTTCTTTAGCAAGAACGGCTCTGAATTATCGGTCGGGCAAGCTCAACGTGTCGCACTCGCTCGTACCTTAGCAAACGCGCCTGAGGTATTTACTTGCATTCTCTGAATCACATCACACCACAGCATCTGTTCTCCTCTCTTACATTTTGCTAGTGCTTTTGAGAAAGTGTGAATGAATTATAGCATAGCATATTGCTAAGTAGATATGAAATTTAGATAGAATTGGAATGGCATTTGTGTTTGATTGTTATGATAGTAATTGATCCAAATGTTCTGGATCAACTTGTGTGTTGTGTGTTGTGTTATCATTGTTTGATGATGGGATGTCTACTGTGGTGAAGGTGTTGTTGCTCGACGAGCCAACAAGCGCATTGGATCCAATCTCGACAGAGCACATCGAGAACGTGCTGGTGAAGCTGAAGAAGAAGAGGGGATTAACCATTGTAATGGTGTCCCATAGCATCAAACAAATCCAGAGAATTGCAGACATAGCCTGCCTGCTCGTGGACGGCGTGATCGTCGAAATCCTATCCCCCGACAGACTCTCGGAAGCAAAGCACCCAATGGCCCTCAAGTTCCTTGAACTCGGCTCTTGAAATTTAAAAAAGAAAAAACCCTTCATTGTTCATGTGTCCTCGTGTTTGTTTGTACACACATTCAAAGATTTCTCACTTCCAATGAAGACAAAACAAACAAACAATGTCGTATCGGTATCGCTATCGCTCCTATAATCGTTAGATATCTCTCTTATAATCGTTGGATGCATGATTCTATAGAGATTCGAACAGGGTCGGGGAAGAAAGATGATAATTGCGGTGCAGAGAGGAAGGAGGAAGAGAAGTAGGAGTGAAAATAGTGAAAATGTAGGAAGAAAAAGACAGATGGGGGGAGGAGTTTGGGGGTGGCGTCGGCAAACTGAACCAACAGGGGCGGGGGGACCGATCCAATGGTCTGCTCTGTTGCACGCAGGCCCCCAACATCCGTCACGTGCTCACTCACCTCCCGGCCCCACCTTCCCTTTTTCTTTTTTTTTTCTCTCCTTTCTGCCACGTCATCCATTTAATTAATTAGTTAATTAATTAATTAGTTAATTAATTAATTTTTATGATTATAATAATACAGAAGGATTTTGTGTTGTGTTTGGATGGTTTTGTTTTGCATGATCTCTATAAATCACATCCATGCCGAATCTTTCTTCTTACAATAAATTAATTAATTAAAACTTTTTTTTTCTTTTTGTGGTGTGTAAATATAAAGAAAAGACAATAATTAAAAATGAAAATTCCCATTTGCTCCCATTCTCACTCTCATTCCTCTGTTTGATTCAGACATGGGCGCCCTTCCCAATCCCTTCTCCTTCTTCTTCTTCCTCCTCCTCTCTTTCTCCATGGCCGCCGCCGACCAAGCTCCGGACCTCCGTTTTCCCCGTCCGTTTCTGTATCGCTTCCAGGCTTTGGAAGGTGCTGTTTTGGTTGCTCCGCCTCCGCCGTTTGCCTCTGCTCCACCTCCTGAGGAGAAGCCGGTTTACGCTCCGTTCCGGCCGAGCATGGCGGTGGTGGTGGGCGTTCTAACCACCACGTTCTCCATCACGTTTCTTCTCCTTCTGTACGCGAAGCACTGCAAGCGTGGGAATGTGGTGGTGGTTGGTTACTCGAGGCGGCCCAATTCGATGGGCAGCGGCCCGAACCCGAGCTTCTCGGCGAGGAAGAACTCCGGCATCGACCAGGCGGTGATCGAGTCGCTCCCGATTTTCAGATTCGGGTCATTGAGCGGCCAGAAGGAGGGCCTCGAGTGCGCCGTTTGCCTCAACAGATTCGAGCCCACGGAGGTTCTGAGACTCCTCCCCAAATGCAAGCACGCCTTCCATGTCGAATGCGTCGATACTTGGCTCGACGCCCACTCCACCTGCCCCCTCTGCCGCTACCGAGTTGACCCGGAGGACGTCCTCCTCGTCGAAGACGTCAATATTTTAGTCCACAATCAGGCGGCAGCGTCGGCGGGGGCGAATCAAATCTCCCCTCCGCCTCCGCCTCTGCCTCCGCCGCCGCCGCCGCGGGACTCCAAATCGAAGGACGTGGTGTTGAACTTGGAGCCGGGGAGAAGAAGCGGCGGCAAGGCGGAATCCGGGAGAGTCTCCGGGAGGCATTCCTCGGTGGGGGAGAAGCGAACCGGGGGATTCTGGCAAAACCTAATGGAGAGAACCGGCGAATCAAGCTCCCGGGATCCGGCATTGTTCAGACGATCGCTAGACAGCTCGTCCGCCGCGCCGAGGAAGAGAACCGAAACGGTGGCCGTCGGGTGCTTCGATCGGCCACGGAAGGACGGGCTTCTGTTACCGGACGAGAAACCGAACCTGCAAAATCAGAATCAGAATCAGAACAGGTTCGAGCATCGGATCATAGTTTCGCCGAGGGGAAGGGCAGGGGAGGCCCAGCGGCAGAGATGGAGCGACGTACAAGCGTCGGATCTTCTGTATCTACGGTCAGAAATGATAATATCTGAGAGCCGCAGGTACTCGGCAGCGTCATTACCACCGGAATTAAAGCGACAGCGACGGATGGGGATGACCCGAATGACAATGGCAGAAGGCGAAGCGCAATAAATTAGAATTACAGTGTCAGAAATCACGGACCCCAACACTAAAACTCGCACCACCATCCACCAGGTAAGGAAAGGACAGGTTGACGGCGACGGCGGCGGGGGCGGGGGCGGCGGGGCGGAGGAGGAAGGTGACAAAAGAGGAACTGTAGGAGAAAGGGGAGGGAGAGGAAAGCGGATCTTGGAAGGGGAAATGGAGAACAAGGGAATTTAATGGGGTGGGTTTGGATTATATATGAAAAAGGTACAATTCTTTTTAGTGAACAAAGAAAGAAAATAGTGTGTAGGAAGGAATAACGAACCTGGGCCTTTTTTTTTTTTTTTTTCCTTTCTTTCTTCCTTTTCACTTTTATCTATCTATCTATCTTGTCTCAGTCCCAGTTCTATGATCCATTGCTATGATATGATATTAGAATTTCTGTTTTGGTCAGTTTGTAGTCAACCCTTTTGTTTTGACTCTGCTTCTGGTAGTATACATACAGTGTTCCTTCTGAAACAGGGGAATTTTTCTTTTTTTACTTTTTTGTTATCCAAATTCCAAACCCAACAAGGAAATTGAAGATTTTGATGTTTAGAAACTCAATAAATGATATGCATTGATTATCAGCTGTATTATTGGATTCATTTGTTTAAATTATGTTTCTCCGACATACCCATTTGTTGGTTACGCTGAAAAATAAAATAAAAGTGCTCCATTTGAAACCATTCGGTAGCAGAAGTCGGAAACTTTGGTCCATTGACAGTGAGGGCCATGGACCAGAAGCTTCACTCTGGCCACTGCGCGATGGCGATGGCACAACCGGGAGGGGAAATTGTGACTAGTAAATTTTTAAGAACAGACCTTTCTTTTCTTAGAATAAACAATAATTTATTATTATTTTTTTTTATAACGGGGGAATCAGAGTTTTGCTTCTCTAAGATTCAAACTTCAAATCTCTAAAGTTGGTATGACCAAAAGTTTCAAACATTTTTTCAATTGAGCTACTCTTGAGTGTAAAATGGCTGTCTTTTCTTTTTCTTTAGAACATTTTGGAAAACTTAGAAATTGAAAATTGAATTAATTATCAAATAATTAATTTTCTTCTTTTTTTTAATCTAATTCCAGAAAGTATAACATGATTAATTTAAATTTCAGGTTCTTGAATGATGGAAATTCAAAAGAATAGTTTAATTTCATAAGAATAGTTTAAAAAGAATAGGTTGTTTAAAAAGTTAAGTTATATTCTTTTAATTTCATAAGAATAGTTTTTAAACTTTCTTCCTAAATTAATATTATTATATTATTGGAGATAGAGGGAAAAGAACAGTTCAGAAAAGGACACTATCAAAGATTAAAGAATTTGAAAGATAAGTTGGAGGGACAGGGGAGGGTTACTTGTAAGTTGTAAAATTTTAAAAAATAGATCTTAAATTCTATTTTGGAAAATAGACCTGCAATTTTATTTTGCAAAATAGATCTTGAATTTCATTTTAAAAAGACCTCAAATTTTTTTAACAAAAAATAACCTTCATTTTTCCTTTTTTTTTTTTTAAAAAAAAAATAGAAGATCATTTATTTAGAAAACTATATTTTTTTCATAAATTAGTTATAAAAGAACATTTTTTTAAACTTAACCAATGAAAATGGTATGAGTCATTAATTATGTATTTTAAAAAATTTGATAAGAATAGTTTTTAAACTTCATTCTTAAATTTATATTAATAAAATATTAATTATTAAAGGGATGGAAAAAAGTTATAAAAGAGAACATTATTAAAAATTCATAAATTAGAAAAATGTACCTTAGAAAGAGAACTTAAAAGAGAGATAGAAAAGGTAAAGATAAATATAGGTTGTAGAGAGACAGAGGAAGGTACTTGTAATTTGTAAATGGTACAATTTAAAAAGTAGGTTTTAACTTTTATTTTGGAAAATAAATCTCCGATTATTTTTTAAACATATACCTTCATTTTATTTTTTGGAAAAATATAAAATCATAAAACTTATTATTTTTTTCTTTCTTGGTTTTAAAAGTAAGTTACAATACTTAAAAAAAAATGATTAGGAACAGTTTTGCAATCTAAACTCAAAAATGGAATCAGTAGTCTAAATTAGGATTTTAGTTAGGTTTCGTCGAGATTGGGATGGGATGGAGATTCAAATCAAGACAGAAACACCATAAAATATGAAAACTTTCATTTCCTCTTTAAAGTAATTTATCCCAAATCCAATCGAGAGCAAAACATATTATTTTTATAATTGGGTTGGAGATTCGAATTCATAACATTTTAGTCGGAGTAGGTACCTTAATAGTTAGCTTTTTATTTGTTTTTCAATTTGAACACAATCCAATAGATAAGCATATATTAATAATTTGGTGTTACATATTATAGAGATCTATAATATGGTACTAATATAACTAGATGAGATATCAATAAAACATCATTAATGTGTTTTTTTTTTGAGACTATCATTAATGTGTGTTTAATAATAATAATAATAATTCTTTAATTTATTTGAAAATTATGAGATGCCTTATTTATTAATTTAAATGTTAGCTTTTATCTATATTTTCATCCAAATCTCTATAAAATTCAGTAAAATAAGATGGTTCCCTTCCAGTGGTGGAGAGTCGTTAATCGTTACCTCTCTGTTTCAGATTTCGGAACTCAGAAAGTGAATAAAAAATGTTATCTATGGCGATCGACAGCTTCTCTCCGACGAAATCGGTGGCCGGAATTGAGGCTCAGAGACCATGTAACCAGGAGTCGTCTTCCACACCTAGCCGCTTACAATTGAAACCGAAATCGAAATTTCCATCGGTTTCAGAGACCAAATCTACGAATCTTCGCATTGATTTTCATCATAAGCTACTCAACAAGCTTAATGTGCTCCCGTTTATGCGAGTTTGCTGCTCTGTTTCTGCCCTATTTGACTGGTTAGAGCCATTATACCCATTCTCTCTCTCTCTCTCTCTCTCTCCCTCCATTTTTATTTATTCTCCATCAAATGTTTGATTGATTCTGAACTTCTGAGCTTCGTGTATAGAAAAGGATTCAACAAGTCCTCTGCGAATCGGAATTGTGAATGTGTTTTTGAGATTTTCCTCTTGGGTATAGGATGTTAATTCTTTTTATGACTAGCTTACGTAGAAGCATTGTTTGTATTATTGTTTCCGTGACTGATAATAGTTTTCTCTGCAGGGATTCGTGGAGTTGTATGTTGTTGAATTTCTTTGGTATTTCTTGGAGATGGGCGACTCAAATTACCTCCTATTACTTGTTCTTGCTTTGTTTAGCCGTGCAAGCCCACGATTATCCATCTCCTTCTGTTAGATATCCTTGTGAAGACGTTAACAAGTACTATTCTCATGTACCACAGTTGACAGGAAAACCTCTCAAACTTAAGCTGAATTCCATGATTGCAGCACATCATTCCTTGTCCTACAATGAGGTGCCTTTATTTTTCATAACGAACTTTTAGTTTTAGCTATAGCTTGACTGCTCCCTCTTCTAGCTTGTATAATAAGTTACTTAGGCATGTAATGCTCAGCTAAGAGGATTTGATGAACAGGTCTGGGAAGCTATCAAGATTCTTGATGCTGCTGATGTGGACAAACCAGAAGTCTCATCAGCAATGTAACGCTCATTACAGCTGAAACCACTTCAGTTTTTGTTTTATTTGTAATTTCCATTCATACAAATCTAATTATTTCATGAAAATGTAACTTTTCCCATTTTGGTGAAGTGGCCATTTTAGAGCAATTGCACCTTAATAATTCTACAGCGTTTTTTAAATTCTACCTGAATATTTGTTGTCAACTTTTACCGCAGAGTGGAGATCTACTCGCAAAGGATTGTGTCAAAGTCTCTAGCAGGGAAAAGCAAGGGTTGGAACAGTAAGTTCTTTAGTGAACTAATTATGGCAATTACAATGTAAAGTGTCTAAACTAAACACCTTATACAACATGCCTTTCACTTTGATCTCCTGCTCTAAAGCTTTCAGTTTAACTGTTTAAGCAGCTTTCTTAACAATTGAGCAAAGGATGAATGTATGCCTGTACATACTTTACTGTAGAAGGTAACAATCTTTATGTGGTATGGCATTGCAAACTAGCAGCATCATTTATAGGTGAAGTGTCTTTTTCCTTCTTTTTCATTTTGTTATTCAGGGGAGCATTTGTGGCCTCGTTCGTATGGGCTAAGAGGTCCATCCTTGACCGATTTGCAGAATATCCATCCAGCAGATAAAAATGGTAATTTGAGAATTTTCTATTCTGGCAACAAGTCGATGAAATTCGTGGAATATTAGTAACTAATTGAAGTTTGTGCAGTGAATTCCTCCCGGGGAAACAAATATTTTGGAGAATGCCAAGTTAATTCCCCACGATGTTTGAAGCCAGCCTATAGAGAAGCGGCTTCTGATACTGAAGCCGACAAGGAAAAATGGGCACCACCTAAGCGCGTAAGAATTTTGAATTTGGAAATCTTTTTTCCCTAGGAAAAAGAAATGCGTAGATTCAAAGCATTCCGTTGAATATTTTTATGTAAGAAATTGCTATGAATTTGGGACATGATCTCATATATTCAAGACTATCCATGACAGTACCTTATATTCTTACTTGTGGCTGGTTATTTAGATTAGAATTAGAAATAGAAAATATGCACTGTTATCCTTGAAAACCTGGGAAATCTCTAAATTCTAAATGAAGACATATCACTTTCCTAATTTAACTAGGTAAAAGATACGGCGATGGTTAGATTTAGAAGGCAGTTGTTACTTGAATTGTCTTTTCTTGTATACCATGATTTCCTTATCAGCAATGGTTTTCACTGCCAGGTTAGAGGAGATATAGCAAGGGCAGTGATGTATATGGCAGTTTGTTATGGATTTCACCTTTCTGATTCTCCAAACAAGGGTAGGTTTCAAGAAAAAATAAAAAAGCAATAATAGCCAATGCAATGACATATTTACAGATTTTACTACTTCAATCATTTATATGAATTCCAAAGAATATTAACAGATATTATGGAGTCTGATGCAGTAATTTTATAAAATTTTCTGTTTCCCTGTGTTTCAATTTTAGAAATGTGTTTCAATTTTAGAAATTATGATAAGAAGAGCATAGCAATGCATAGGAGGAGTGTTTGAAGAGAATAGGATATTAAAAAGATAATCATGAGATAGCGGGAAGAGCTCAGAAAATTAATAATGAGGGAGAAGTACTCTTCTGGATTGTGGGTTTGGGGATGTTGAAGGAGAGTTAGTGTTGCTAGAGACTTCTTGGAGATGCTTATATGTGGGATGTTTTTAATTCTTTCTATTGTGCAAGTTGAGTTATACAAGCTCAAAATTTTGTAGTGCCTCGATGCCAGGTTGGATTAAGTGTCGGTCATGGATGGAAAGCTTGAAAAAATTTTAATGTTGAAGCATAGGAGCAGGTGATGGGATCAATGGTCATGTCCTCTCCCGTGGATTAGTGGGATGGGTCCCAACACCACGATTGTCCAGGAATAAAATTTTGCTTAATAGATATAAAAAATGATTGTTCAGATCTTAATAGGTTTCATCCATTTTCTGTAGGAAATAACGAGATGGGCCTACTTTCCACATTGTTAAAGTGGAATGAGAGTGATCCGCCATCAAGAGAAGAGAAGTTGAGAAATGACAGAATATGCAAGCTTTATCAGCACAATAGAAATCCTTTCGTTGATCATCCAGAATATGCTGATCTAATTTGGAAGCAAATTTCTCCAACTCGTGAAAGCTCAAAGTTCCATAAAGGAAAGCAATGACCAATTCACCTCCTAACCACAAGGTGAGAGTTTCTTAGGAGGAGGTATTCTTTTGTCCTTAGTTATCTTCACTCTTTTCTCTGCTTATTGAAGGAGGAAATCATGACGGTAGTAATGCAATAAAATATGTATAATATAATGCTATAATGGAATTTACAGTTCTTAATGATTAACCAAAAGCTTGACATATTAGGCTAGGGTTGATATTCCCAATTCCTTCTGATTAGTGGATTTAGATATTAATTTAGTTTAATATAAAATGGAGGAAATAATACTTCAATAATTTAAATTTAGAACTTCGTACCATAATATCATGTAAATCATCCTTAAGCTTTCTCAAAGCTTAAGCTATTAAGCTAAGAAAAACTTTTCAATCCTTTTTTCTTCTTTGAACTCTACTTTTTTTCCTTGCATCTTCATTTATCCAAAGCTTCATTAGCATAGCCACCAAAATCAGATCTACCATCTGTTCCTCAGCAACAAAGGCTAACATTAGTGAAAGATAAGAGGCAACACCCTTTTTAACTATTACAGGAATCATAGTTATGAATGTATTGTTGATGCTGGAATTAACATTCCCCTTACGGAAAAAAAATCCTGAAATCCGTAGTTCTTCTCTAGAAATATGCTTACCCCATTTTCAAGGGTTTATGCATTATCATCAGGTCCCAAGGCTTTTTTGAACCTGAATCTAATTTCCTCCTTACAAAGTTTCTCTTGGTCACCTTTTATTCTCTTTGGTGGGTGGGTTCCACCTCTATGAATGATCTTGGCAGAAAAGATTTTAAGAAAAAGGAAATAAGCTCTTTTAACAATGTCATATCATTATCAAAATTGTCTCATCTTATGATAAAATTTTAGAGAATATGTATAAAAATCTATATCTTCTTCAAGAAATTAGAATGCCCCATACCAAGATGGAATATTGAGTTGACGTAGAAATTTTGTTTCTATTATTGTGATGACATGTGAACAGTTGAAATGACAAGATTAGTAGAAAAGTGAAAAGCAGAGAAGCGCATTAATGTTTTTAGTGAGAGTAATCTAAATACCTTACTGTAATGGTCCTCATCAAAATTGAGACACCAATGTCCTGTTGACATAAAAAATGGAACGACTAAGTTAAAACTATATGATAATTTAAAAATGATGATAAGTGGTTCGATTTCTCCTCTAACTTGTAAAGATGCAATGGCTTGGAAGTCAAAGAGCAAGTTTCTTTTCCATGACAAAGCAGGCATTGGCATTGCCTTCACTGTAGAGGAGGAGTGGTATCTGCACAATTATTCCTCGAGAGATCTCTGTTCCTTTTATGCCTTCTGTTCAAGAAAGCTGGTTTCGAAGGTGTTTGAATGATTTCAAATTTGTATGTTAGCATGGCAACAATCTCAGACATTGCAGGTCTCAGGTTGCCATGGGGCTGAAGGCACAACAAAGCAACCTGAATCGCATGTGCTACATCCTTCTCCACATATCCACCATCCTTCATCTTTAGATCCACAAGTTCGATTACTGCTGACCTCTCATATAGTTTCCATGCCTGTATAGTATCCTTAAATAATCATATTTGAATGCCTTAGAAATTGATAAATACTTGATAATAGCTGAGGGATTTTATGCATACATATTCAGGAAGATACTGCATTTCGGATGGTAAAGAAAGATTTGTGTTTTTTCTACCACTGATGATTTCAAGCACAAGAACTCCAAAACTGTAAACATCTGCCTTCTCTGACAGTTCCCCCCTAATTGCATATTCTGGTGCTGTATAGCCCCTGAACAAATGGAGGGCATGTCACAATGCTATAACAACAGAACGCTACATCAAATTTTGTAGCCAATGTTTTATCAGACGTGCCTCACAGTAAGGGAAGTTAAATGGAAGGCTTACAGAGTTCCAGCAAATGTAGTGCTAAGGTAAGCTTGGTCATCAGGGAAAAACCTGGCCAGCCCAAAATCACCAATCTTCGGTTGAAATTTGTCATCGAGAAGAATGTTGCTTGCTTTGATGTCCCGGTGAATAATTCTTAGGTGGGAATCCTCGTGTAGATACTGCAACCCTTTAGCAATGCCTCTGATAATCTTCAATCTGGTGTTCCAGTTGAGGAATTGGTCGCTTTGTCCTATGTTGTGGGATAATCCAACATTATGTATTGGAAGGTAAAAGGGTAGGGAAGATCAGATAGAGAAGGATAACTAGTACCATATATTATGAGATCCAAACTCCTGTTCTCCATGTATTCATACACGAGTAGCCGCTGAGGCCCATCTGAGCAACAACCAAGCAGGCGAACAAGGTTCTTGTGTTGGATGCTTGTTATCAGTCTGACCTCTGATAGAAATTCAGGTTCTCCTTGCTGGGATTTGTTAAGTGAAAGTTTCTTAATTGCAACCAATTTTCCATCTTCTAGCGTTCCCTATAAAGATAAGTTTCTCTTTAGTCCAAAGCTAAGTTTTGAAGTAACGTAATGTGGGATTGATCTTTTTCACGAATTAATTATATAATAATAAATTCTGCATGCTTGGACTCCAGTAGACCTTTATCTGTCAAATACATTCAAATCATATTTTGCATTTAAACCCATCAACTGCATTAGCATACATATATATGTTAGAGAAATATAGAATCTTTTCATATGGCGATGCAAATGTAGCAGGAACTAATTCTTGTGCATCAAATTATTCTAGCCAATGAAACTCAGATACCAGATAGACGGGTCCAAATCCTCCCTGTCCAAGAAGATTTGCCGGATCAAAGTTCTTTGTTGCCTTTTTCAATGTGTGAAAATCAAAGTAACTTATTGAGTGGAGGTTCTCACTCAACAAATCTGCTGATGCTGCAACGTGAGATGAAAATATTTACTTTTTGCAATTTTGTAAACATTATTATTTTCTACTGATCTTGCCACTAACTCTATTACCTTGAGCTGTTCCAGTTTGTCTTAATAACTTCACCACCTTATTCGGTTTGAGAGACTTCCTAAAGATCAATACGAGAATCAACAATATTACCAGCACAGCTAGAATCCCGAGGAAAAAGAAGAACACTGGAGAATGTAGCAGAGATGATGTAGAGCGATCATCAGAGGTTCCTGGGACAACAGAAAAAGCAAAGCACCATGAGATTGTGTCGCACACAGAAGTTCATTACTAGGATTATATAAATTTTTCTGGCTTCAAAATGCAATTTGAATCACTATGAACATTACTGGAAAGAGGGAAGGCTCCTACAACTTAAAATTTCTTGCCAAGACAAAGGCCAAAGTTAATGTTCAGTTTCATATCTGGTTCGAACAACTGTCCGAATCAGTGGGGAGTTTACATTTACCTTCAAGTATGCGGCGAGGCATCCTTCAGTTGGCCTGCAGAACATAAAGGAAGAAGCTTGCAACAAAATATCCAATTCAGGTTCCCCCTTCTCTGTGTTTGTCTCTGCTTCTTGGGTTTTCTGTTTTATTGTTTTTGCCTTTGGGTGGGAAGTGAGGCTGCTGAAAATGCTTGAGCTGAACAGATGATGACACAAAACCAACATAGTTTTTGTCGAAAGAGGGAAATTAGTGGGGAAGGGTGAAACTCCCTCGGATATTACAAATTCTCATTTGGGTCTTGTTTGCTGTTGTGTTGTGGCAATCTGATTGAAATATCCAAACTTTTATTTTCTTTTCTAATTTTCCTTTCTTTGATTGATATTGTAAAAATGGATAAAAGCAGGGACAGGGACATTTGTTTGTGATGTCCAGACACAGATGGGATTTGTTGTTCTCAACAACAGCTAATTGAAAAGAACAAGAAATGTGTTCATGGTACGGCTTTCTTCTCTGTCTTTCTTTCTTCTTGTTGTGCTTGTTCTAGAATTATCAACAGATAACCTTAATAATCACCCCCTTCATCTGTATTATGAGATAAATTAATTTGCTATTATGTATTATTATAGCCTTTATTTTATTTTATAAAATGTTGTATTGCGAAAGAAGAAAAAGACCATTTGAGTTATGCTGGATATATCATAGTGTCATGCTTTTTATTTGAAACCCATATTTCATAATATAAGAATAACTATTTCACTCTTGTATTTTTTTTTTTAGTCAAACGTATATTGTCCATGTAAAAAGAATAAATAAATAAAGGTGAAATATTTTGGTAATTCCAACTTTCAAATTCACAACAAAATTTTGTTTAGTATGTTTAACTTAAAAAATTATCTAACGAACCTTGAGTTTTTAAATGTTGTATTTGATAGATCTCTAAATTTTAAAAGATGTGTAATAAGTTTATGAACTATTAAATTTGTGTTTAATGCATAATAGATATTTGATTCACACAACATTCTTTAATTTTTTTTAAGTACGACAAATTGAGGGCATGAGAGTTTGAACATTCGACTTTAAAGAAAGGAGTTGAAGGAATAAGTGTTAATTATCACTGAACTATACTCAAGTTGACAATTAACACGGTACCTTTAAATAAGGTTTAAGAACCTGTGACTCAAAATTAATATTTTAGAGACTTGTTACACACTCCTCAAAATTCAACCATTTATTAAACATTTTATAAGTTTAAAGATTGGGTTGGAATTCAACAATTTATTAAACATTTTATAACTTATTAAATATTTGATTAGAAGGAAAACAAGGCAGTGGGGGCAGAGGGGTCAATTGATTGAGATTGGGTCAAAACGCAGAATTCCAAAGCTTTGAGATCTGGAAAAAGTCAACATGTCAAGTAAAATCCAACAAACATAATTAAATTAGTTAAAGAAGAATTCAACCGTGGGTTACACTTCATTTCTTAATCATAGTTTAAGATTAAAACGTCAATCCCAATTAATTACCCAAAAAACCACAAACCCAAATCATCACAAAATCATTCCCTCTTTCGTATTGTGGACACTGGTTTCTGCTAAAACCAAACATATGTTGTTTGTCATTTCTCCCCCTGGCCTTAGGATCCCATCTTGAGATTAGAGCCTGAAAATGGGCCTTCGATTTTATCTCGCACCGAAAAAAAGATACAGTACTACACGAGTACTATACTCTTTACTCTTTTTGTTTACATTTATATATAATTTTTTAATATCAATGAACTCCGTGTCATTTTTATACAATCTTAACGTGGCAGGTAATGAATGAAATGAGTATTCATACTCCCGTAGTATCAGAAACTTCCCGTATCAACGTCACAGCGGGAAAGCTCACGCCCAACTCGTTCAGAACTCAGAGAGAGAGAGAAATGGGAAAAGTAAGTTTTTATTGGAAAGTAGTTTCGAAATTGAATGCACACTGTCCACAGTTGTTTGTCAGCTGCTACAAAAAAGAAAAGGAAAGAAAAAGAAAACAGGGCACTATTCAATTCCATTGCTGTTCACCCAGAATTCTCTTTTTTTTCCCTCTTTTTTTTCTGACCCATTTCAATTCAATGCCCTTTCCAAAATCTGGGATATGCGTATCATATTGGTGGGATTTCATTTTCCCTTCTCTTTCTCTCTCTCTCTCTCTCTCTCTCTCTCTTCCTATTTTCTTTCTCCTTAAAGCACCTATCTGACCTAACCAACTAATTCCCATGAACTGAATTGGAATACCCAATAAAATTTCTATCAAAAAAGCTGATGGGTTGCTTTCTCTTATGCTCTTCAACCTCTTAACCATTCAAGTGATTACAGTTACATTCTTAAATGTTATGTCTTTATATTCATTTTTAAGTCAATAGTGATCAACGTAGGGTATATCGGAGTAGGAGATTTTGTGTTCGAATCCGTGCTTGTTGAGTCTTGAGTCTTGTGCTAATATTGGTGTTTGGAATATTCAGCAATGCGAACAAATGGGTGGGATGGAAGGGAGAGCTTTGGTTTCACTTACATTAAAGAACAAAAATTAGGATGTATCAACAAAAGAAAGAACAAACTCATGATCAACAAAACAAAGAGCTTAAGAGTACAAACAAAAAAGAAGCATCATCATCTTTCATCATCTACACAGCAACAAAAAACAACAATTGTTTGAGCTTCAACTTTTTTTTTTCCCCTCATCTACTTATTGTGAAGTGGGTTAGGGCCAGTGGGGACAACCCTTTTCTCCTCAGAGCTGCTGCTTCCATTATTGATCGTGGCCATCTCCTCAGAGCTCGAGAAGGAGCACTCACAACAATGGAGGTTCTTTGACTTGCAAGAACCGAGTGTCGTCGTCTCCATTGTAGTCGTTAAGCTGTCGTTGTCGTCCTCGCTACCGTTGTGAGCCGGGAACAACATCTTCCGAGCTCCGACGACCGAGCCAATGCAGATTAAAATAGCATAAATTATCCAAAGCACCAAAATGGTGGACTGAGCTACTCTCATTGCACCCTTCATATCCCAAAGTTCCAAACTTTAGGAATCATGTGAAGACCCACAAAACCAAAAGATGAGAATATACTTGAAAACACCTCTCTATGGGGAAGTTGATAAAAAACAAACAAAAACAAAACAACAGAATGCTGAATTTATACTTGAAAAGTGACCTGTGAAGAAGAGAGAGAGAGAGAGAAGGAAAGGCAAAAGGAATTGGAGAAGAGAGAGAGAGAGATAAGGGAGGAGAAGTGAAGAACATTAACTATGGTGCCTTGGAAGAAATATACAATAAAAAGACCTTTTTTTTTTCTTATTGATACATCAAAATCGCTCTCTCTGATCCAAAAAAAAACCCTTTTTTTTATTCACCAACCCTCATTAATGGCCATTGGCATTGGATGAAATATCATAACAAAATTAAACAAGACAAGAATTTGTAATTGGGAACTGTAACAAAAGCCCAAAACATAACATTCTGTTCTCACATATATAATTAAAACCCACCCATAACCCTAAACACACACACCTACTTCTCCACTTCTCCCCCTAGATTCAAAAGAAAAAAGAAAAAATCTTTTTTTTTTATTTTTTTATTTTTTTAAACCCCACCAATATAATTCAAATTCCTCCCTATAAACCAGTGAGTAGTTAATGGAGGAAGTTTGTTCAATGGAGGATCTCCACGTGCTCTCAAAGGCAATGTGCAATTAAAAGCTGACAGAAGCTTGGGGGAGACGTTCATGGAGTAAATGATCATCCAAAAGATTAGCTTTTGGCAAACAAATTTTCATCTTCTTTTTGCTTCCTCTCCTTTCACAGCTTTTTGCTTGTGTTTTAATGGTGTTTCTGCTAGCTTGCTTCTGTCGCTTATAAACTTGGAAATTACGTTATTAAGAAATCACAAGAGTAAGATGAAGGTGGGTGTATATGTATATAGAAACTTTGATTATGAAATTATAATCATTTTTTTCTTCTAGTTTTTAAATTCTTATGATCTGTTGTGTTCACTTAATATATTTTTTTAAAGTTTTAATGAGTATTTTCGCTCTCGGCTTCGTTCGTAAAGTTCAAATTTTTTTTGTTGGACCAGAGGATCATTTTGAATTTGTTCATGGATTCAATCTCAAAATGAATGGGATAGAAATTAAGTAGTCCATATGTCTTATAAACCTCATTAGATCCTAGAATAGATCCTAGGATGTTTTCGATTTGGGATTATTAATAATTTCAAAGATGATGAATTAAAGAATTACTCTAATCTTACTTGTGTGAAGATAATAATCACTACAACAAATTTAGGTTTTTTCGACGTAATTTTTTCTAACGCCTTTAATTTCGTCAAGTAAAATCATTTGGGATTCGAATACTAAATATTTATTTCTTTTTTGAGTGCTATTTTCCATACTTTTTTAGTTAATTTAAGATTAATTTATAAGTTTGTTTTTGAATTTTGTTGTGTCCAATTTTAAAAGGTGTCTAATAAGTCTACTTTTTGCACTTTTCAATTTTTTATCTACTAGATCTCTAGACTTTAGATTCATATAAGAATCATTTTTAAAAGTTAAGCCTCGAGCGTTTTGGTATTCAACTACTATAACGTCTTGGGTTCAAGCCCATGTTGGTCACCCCGTTATTTCAACTCCCGACTATGAGGATCCACGGAAAAGAAAAAAAAAATATATATATATATATATTTATATTTTGACCAACTTTATAATTTAACCTTAATTTATCTTAAAAACTCAAAATTGAATTAAGTTAAAACTAGCCACTTGCATTGCTGTTTAATGAAGGGTGGTGTGTGATCAGAGTTTCTTCTTTCATTAATTACTTTCACAAAAAAGGTAATAATTAATTAATTGAACTTAGCTGACTAATCTCCTAGTAGCTCTCAATTTGAGAGAAAGAGAAGAGGAGGGTTTGAATTAGAGGAGTAAATGAACTAGGGCTGCTATATATATAATTATTTTCAATTATTATTATTAATAAGGTTTCCTAAATTCTTTTTTTAGTATTGATTGGATGAAAATATCAAAATGTTGCTTTGATGCTTTACTAGTTAAGCTTATGAAAATTAAGAGAATTAACCTTTTTTTCAAACTTGATATTTATTCCTAAAATGGGAGGCTATGTTTTACTTTGATTTACATTTTCGAGGAGCAACCTTCTTCTTAGGTGAGACTACAAAAAATTTTAAAAGTGTCCATTCGAACATAATTCAGTAGATATAAGGCATTAATCATCATTATAAAAGTCGATATTTTAGTTCCTGTCCCTAAACTAAAAAGATATTAAAAGTAAATTATGTCATATTATTTTTATTAAACGGTATGTCTTTGTCTTTTATTTCTCTTCTTAATCAACTTTTAATGTGAAAGAAAATTAAACACACCCTAAATCCTTTTTTTTTTTTTAATAAATGAGAGGAAGTAGAAAATAAGTACTTTATTCTAAAAAAATATTTCTCCATGATCAAAGAAAGAACCAAGAATATATAGTTTTTACTAACTGGATATACATAAATTCACTGATGATGTTAATTATCTTTTTCAACAATTGAATTAATTTTCAAGTTAAAAAGTAATTATAAAATACATTTTTAATTAAAAGAACTCGTAAATATTAAGTGAAAAGTAAGCCTATAATTAAGCTTTTGAAAAATAGATTAAATTGAATCAAAATTTTGGGCACAAGGAAAAAAACCAATAAATGAGAACAAGTCACATTTAATTACTTTCTTGGAGGCAATCATTAAAAAACAAAGAAAAATATTGGTCTCTATCACCCAAAAAAGTACTTTTGTTTATGAGCTCTATGCCAATAGAGTAAGCTAAATATATAATTCCCCCAACTTTATAGATGGCAAATATTAACTTTATACTTAACTTATTAGCAATGATTCCATCTATAAAACTTAGAAATTGATTGATTGGAAATTAAAAAATTTGTTATATATTAGGAAAATTATACGTCTTTATTATAATATGATATGAATTTTCGTAGGTTGAAATTTTTGTATGATTTTTCTTTTAATTACTATCCAAAAAGTCTAATACCAATGAGACATCGTTTAATTTTAACGGGTTAGGATCTCGACACCTACTTTTACTCCATGATTCTATTAACAATTTTTTATAGAGAGAGAGATATATATAATGGAAGTCAAGAAAATAGAAAATTGATGGAAATTTCAGACCAAACTTCTCAAAAGGTGAGGGTTGGCATTATAGAAGGCTTTCATGTAATCGGAGAGAAGACTAGATTTCAAAAGTCACAGTCAATAAGGACCTTTCAAGTAATATATGTGCAAATAGTGGAGCAAATAATGATGGATACAATATTTTATCAATTAATTTTAGATATATATTTTTTTCATTTCTCGGAATAGATATATGTTATATTGATGCCAGTGGATCCTTATAATAAGAGCTCGTTACTGGATTGAGCAATATTATATACTGTGACCAACGCACGGCTTAAACTTGAGACCTCAAGATAGGTGATATCTCAACGTCTCAAGCACTTATCGCTGCACCATCTACAGAAAACCAATTAATTTTAAGTATTGGAGAGGGGGAGGAGTAATTTTTTGTAGTAATAATTTTTTTTAATTCAATAAAATGTAGAGTTGGGAATTTTGAACTTAACTTTCTTATCGATGATACATATCTTAACTCTGAGTAGTGATTTAAGATTTAATGCAATGAGTCTTTCATTGTAATTTAAGTAATATATATAGGTCACAATTAATTTGCTTTTCGTAATTAATTATGGTATAACTCAAATAATTGACTATTTGAGTTTGCTACAACTATATTATGTCATTGTAATTTGCACAATTATGAGTATTTCCACCTCAATAATCAAGTAACATGATTCATTTATTTGCAATTTTAGGGTCTTCTTTTAGCTTTAACAATAGCAAGGTGTAAGATCGAACAATCGATCTTAGAAATGATAATACTTGTCTTATCTACTTAACTGTGTTCGAGTTGAGTATTTTAAGAGTTCATTCCATAGAAATTTGTACATCTAATTGACGTAAATTATATTAGTTAGGTTTGGTCTCAAGGGGTAAGTTTAATGACCAAATGTAATTTTCCTTAGATTTTCTTTTTGTAAAGTTATTTTTTATTTTTCATTTACTTTCTTCCTTTTTAATAGGTTGTTATTACAATCCTAAAGTGATAGATTCAATCTCTACTAATTTTTTTTTATAATTCAACCAGTTATATTTTTTATTTATTTAGTACAATATGTAGAGGTGGGAGATAGAACTCACAATCTCTTGATAAGCATCCATACCTTAAAATTTGTGCAATACTGGCTTTGGTATTACTATTATGATTTAGAAGAGTTGTTTGGCGATGATTACAAGAATATATATATATATAGTTTGTTGACATGATATATGGTCAAAGATTAGGTGCTTAAAAATCTAAAGGCTTTTACTAAACCAACCCAAATAGGAGTTCCATAATCACAAATTTAAAAGAAAAATAAATATATACTTTTACTTTTAACAACAATATAAACCCCACAAAAAAGTCCAACTTTCATTCACAAGTTCCCATTATCAAAAACTATATGTTTCAAACTCAAACAGGAGGAAAAAAAAAAACTACATTTTTTTGGCTCATTTTAGACCACATGGAGAGAAGAAAAAAAAAAGAAGAGAGAGATTCTGGTCCAAAATTGTCATTTTCCATGAAATACTTACAAACCCTTCAACCATTAGAGAAGAAAAAAGAGTTATTTCTTGGTCCAAAATTGTTCATATGCCATGAAAAAATATTATAAACAAACCCTTAATAAAACAAAAGAGAGAGATATCAATAAATATATGTGTAAATGTTAAAACTCTTTTATTCAACTACTAAAAAAGTTGTACTGAAAATTAATTAATGAGAGTATAGGGGGGAAAAGAGAGAATTAGAAATTAAATTTAGACCCATCTTCCACTCATTTTTGTTAGGTTTAAACCCACAAAATTACAGGTGTTACATTATAATGCTAATTTCCCTCTCCAAATTCCTTCTAAGATTTAATCTATCTTAATTAATACCAATATTAAGCTAATTAAAACCCGAAATTAAGTCTCCAATCCATTAAAACAAATCCCATCTTCCCACGTAAATTAAAAGTACCCATCATTTTATGAGAGCACCATTTTTTTCCATAACATAATTTAGACCATAATTCATCATATAAAAGCTGTAATCGTTATTGAATTAAATTATGACCCTTTTTTTTCTGTACCACCAACAAAAAAAGAAGAAAAAAAGAGCCCCATTAAATTATTGTGGCAGAGGCGCGGCGGCGGTGGCGGCGGCGTTCCTCGTAAGCTTGTTGCAAGAAGGGCAAATTGTGAGCGTCGCCGCCTTGGGCAGCTGAATATACAACTGAGAAGCTCCAATTTTTAAGGATCTTAATTCTTGAACCTCTTTTTTCAACCTTCGATTCTCTTCGTTCAACCTTTCGCAGCATTTCTTCAGAAACTCGCAATCTACTTCCGTTTGTTTCAGTTTCGTCCTGTAAAGAAAAATTGGAACGTAAATCACAACTCTAACTCCAAAACTACTTAAACTACAGTAGAACTTTCCGATCTGAATACCATAATAATATTCATTGGTTCAATCTCAAAATCAATTCAACCTATGATTATTATAAATCTATGTAAGTTCTATGATCTTTAACCGTTGTCTTTGGTGATGATCTGTTCTTGCATGGTGAAGAAATTAAACAATAATAATGATTAATGTTGAAATTTTGTAATACCTTGCTCGTCGGTTTTGAAACCAAACTTCCACTTGTCGTGTTTTGAGGTTTAATTGTTGGGCAAGTGCCTGCTTCTGAGCCTGCAAAATCCATGCAAAAAAATGAAAAAAGATCAAATTTTTGGTTAAAAAACGAGATGGGTATGAAGAGAATCGAAAAGGGTCAAATGGGTTTTGTTCAAAAGAATCAAAAATTAAATGATCTACCGGATTCAAGGTCGTGTGAAGTTTGAAGCTTTCTTCGAGCAAATTTGACTGTTCTTTGGAAAGCCTGAGTTTTTTCCTCTCTGATGATCCATTGATTACAATGGAGCTGGAATCTCTAATTTGATCTTGATTATTATTGCTTCTAATTCTCTTCAAATGATCATGATCGCTTGAAGAAGCTTCAATCTCCACGTTAATCGCTTCCTCCTTTGGAATGAGAGTGAAAGAGAGGTCAGAGAAGAATTTTGGGTTATGATTATTAATCTTCTTCTTTGGAACATATTCTTCGCCAAAACCCAATCCTAGGCCGAGCCTGATGTTGCAGATTTCATCGTCTCCTCCCATGGCGGATGTAGAGAGAGAGAGGAAGAGGAGAGAGAGAGAGAGAAAAAAAAATGGAGATTATTTGAAGAGAGAGTTTGAAAGAGGTTTTCAAGCTTAATCAGTTATGATGATCAGTTGTGGTGTTTCGGGATTTAATTATTGGGTTTTATGAATGAGTTTGTGAAGTGAAAGTTCTTTAAAAAATGAAAAAGAAAAAGAAAAAAGTAATGACTTTTGGGAATGAGAATAAAAAAAAAAGGAAAAAAAAATCAAAAAATTTGAAAGAGTAAAGGCATACGTTAGAATCTGACTCCTAAGACGAAACCAAAATCTTCCTTAAATGCATTTGGACCCAATATCCATGTTTGACTTTTTGTTTTTGTTTTTTTTTTTTTTACAAAAAGAGATTTATTCTCTCGTTACTTATTTCTTTTAATTTATTATTGGGTTTTTTAATCACTTTCTTTTTTTTGTCATTGAGCATTTCCAATGCATTTCTCATGCATGGCACAATTTTATTTTATTTTTTTCTAAAAACCGCCAGGAATACGCGAACCTTTCCGACTTTTATTAAAAAATATCGAGAAAAAAACGTTTTCTAAAAATGTCGGGAGAAAGTAGACATATCCCGACGATTATATTCGTCGAGATCATAAAAGCGAGAGAACAAGTTTCAAATATATATTTTTTATATTTTTTAAATTGTTTTTAAAGCAACGTTAAATTTTATCAACAAAAAGCTGAAAATAAGATGATTTTAGGAACTGCCTAATAGATTCAAAAAATTAAAGGAAAAAAAAACTAGGATCCTTAATTATTAAGTTTAAACTTGAAATGTCGTATCTAATAGATTTCTAAACAAATATTTGATTTCAGAGATGTATTAAGCTAAAACATAATCCTGAAAGTTCAAGGATAAAATTGGTAATATAGTTATATCTAACACAATATTAATTAATATCTTAATCAATAAGGTCGAGACTAATTCTATCCTTAGATTTCAAGTATTTTTCTTATTTCAACATCGATCAATGATTTCATCAAGTCATCAAGCAAAATGATAAAAGAAGAAAGAAAAAAAGCTAATGAAATTCATATGATTTAGATTCATAAAATGAATAGCAAAATGAAAGAGTTTAATTTGTGTGAAATATTTAGTTGGTTGAGTCATGATTTCACATTCACAAGAATGGTTTTTTTTTCTTCTCCAATTTAATTTGTAAGCGTTTCCACATAATTGGGTTTGAAGAAGAAGAAAAAAAAAAGTTTTCAATTTCAACAGTTTCAAAATAAAAGAAGAAAACTGCCAAATTTATGTGTGTGTGTGTTTTTGTTTTGACTGAAAAATCAGTCTCTTTTCTTGCTTTGAAACTGACCAATTTCAATAATTCAATTATAGCTTTTGATGGAGTTTGTTTTAGATTAATTAATGGATTCAACTTTCAACTCCAAATATGGTTTTGGTTTCATTCATGGACAGAACAAACCCCTTCTTCTTTTATTATTATTTTTTTTTTCAAATTTGAAACTTGTTTTTTTGCCAATGATCATTGCTCTGATTATGCTCGCATTTTCTTAGACATGTCTCTCTAATTTTGGAACGAAAAATAAAGACACCTCTCCTTTCACCATCTCTTGATCTAAATTTTCAAGTTGATTTATAATGCATAATTATTTTATTTTTTACCTAAGTATATGATATTAAGGTTAGAAATATCTTAATAGGTTGCCATGAGTCTCGCTCAATTAATCAATATATTAATAGGATTTTGAAGATTATCGAAGGTTCAAATCTTCCTTCTTCTTTGTATAAATTAAAAATATATATATGTGAATCTTAATTATCAATAGATACAATTTGTTTAATTATAATTAAATAATTAATTAGGATGAAACTACTAAAAAAATTTATGGCAAGACAAACTTATTAAAAAGAAGGTCAATAGCATGAAAATGATTCTCCCTCGTTTTTAGTTTAACAACATGTGGTGGGAATTCGAATCTTCGATTTTGTTAATTGAAAATATATATCTTAGTATTAATACTAAGATATATAATCTCTCTTTCACCAATATTATCGTTAATTGTTATTTAATTATACTTTTTCTAACTCTTATTTTGACTTATTAAAAATATTCTTGATTTGAAATTAAAAAAACATACACAATGAAAAGATTTATGCAAAAAATTTTAAAACGGGACGAGGCGTAAACGAAAACACGGATGAATATTTCTAAAGAAATCATAAAAGTAAAAAATTTAAAATAGATATTCAACTTAAAAATAACATCACACTTTAAATTTTAAATAACTTTAAAACTATCCTTCAAAAAAAAAAAAAGTTACAAAATCCTTCTATTAATATTATTGTTTTGTTGGCATTTTTTTAAATATTTTTATAGTATAATATTGATATTAATTAACACAAGGTCATATCGATCATAATATTAATATATCTAACAAAAATTTAATTTTTTTGATATTTACTAAGAGATTTAGAATTTACTAGGGGTGTACATGGATCGGGTTAGAAGGAATTTTGATATATAGGAATCGTCGGGTTTAAATTTGGATGGTCAACCCAATCTAACCCAACCCAGTATTTTCGGGTTGGGTTGTCGGTTTGTGTTTCTTTTTACTTTTTATTTTTAATTATCACGGTGGCGATGGGGAGTTAGGATTAAAACTTAATGGACGGTTGAGATTAAGATAAAAAAATGGAAGAAGATAATATGAAAACCTTAAATGAAAGACGATGATTAACATTAAATGGAAGGTAACATTGAAGATAAATATATTATTTTATATATAATTAAGAAAAATACACATATATGCATAAATTCTAGTTGGATTGAGTTGACCCGATTTTTTAAAGATTGAACTCGAGATCCAACCCAACTCGATTTGGATTGGATTCGTCGGGTTGTCGGATTTTTTGAACACCCCTACAATTTACGAACAAGATTTGGAGAGTAGAAAAGTTAAAAATAATAGGATGGCCGGAAATGGAACAGAGAATGCATGAAATTAGATTTTAAGAAAAAGTAGTATTATACGGTTCAAAATGAAAGATGTGATGTTTTTTTTTTTTTTGTCTTTTTTTAAATTTGAAGATGTGATGTTTGGTTCTTCAACTATGTTTTTAGAAACCAATTAAATTCCTTCTAATCACAATACTAATTTTGAAAGACAAGAATATCCAGAGATAAATAATGCTTATAAAAGCTATTCAACGTCGAAAAACAAACGGTAACCTTGAGCACAATTTGATTAGTCAAATTAGTAATATGTTTGATAAGCCATAATTCGAATCCCGAGTCCAATTTAGTTGGAGCAACTAATGTTGAATGCGCACGACCACAGCTCGTTGATAGGAAAAGTTATGGTTTGAACTATGTTCTAGGAAAAGCTATGGTTTGAACTATGTTCAAGTTGACCCTTGTGATATAATCAAGATTTGTCGATGGAAATATCGAAATCTCAATTTCATAAAAATATAAAAAAAATATCGATATTGATTGATATTTCTATAAAAATTAGATAAATTAAAAAAAATCATGAGAAATATTTAAATTAACAAATAAACATGTTTATATTTCTTAGTATGTTAAAAATAATTAATATTAATATTGTGTATATGTTAATGACATTTTATTGATATTTTTTCTATTTGTCATTTTGTAATATGACAAAATTATCGATTTACCTATCATGTTGATGTCAAGCCCATAGATACATAAAAGTGTCGATGGAAATGTTGACGTGTCGACGGATATTTAATACCATGAATCTAACTAGTTCAAACAACGGATGAAGTAAGCATTTGAAATGCCAAGACGAGCATGCTCAATAATAATTGACATATATCTTCAATCAAGAGATTACGAGTTTGATCCCCACCCCACATGTTATACTAAGTTTATAATGTTATAACTATTTGAGCTAAGGTCAAGTTAGCTGAACGGGTTAACCATCGAAGTAAAGTTATTATAGGCATGAAAACTATGGGATAAGATCTCAAAAGCATAAAATTCCCTGGGTCAACTTTAAAATTAGAATCCAAGGTAGACTTGATAATATTTGCAATTACATTTGATTAAAATTTTTATTTCCCAACTCCAACTCACTTTGTAAAAGTGATCTAATCTTATTTTCTCCACAAAAAGAAAAGATATTGAATAAATAATCATTTAAAAATGGAATATAATCATACATGCACAATAGGGTATTGTTTTTTGAACTATGCATAGATCCGCGAAAATTGCAGAAAATTCATTCATCTTTGAGCTTAAGAATCCAATACCAAAGTTATACAAAGCGTATTGATACCACCTAAATATTATAAAAAGTTTTAAAAAGTTTTAAGAACTAAAACAAAATATTAAAAATTCAAGAATCAAAATTAAATAAACTTGAATAAATTTCAAACCTAAATTTTACATAAAAGTCATCCTGGTCATTCTATAATTCATTCCCACACCCCCAAATAATTCCCAAAAAGATCAAATCAGAAGTTCTCTATTATAATTCAGACCCCATTATAAATAGAAATATAGAACGTCAATCTTTCACAAGAATGTCGATATCTATCTATTATATCAGATAAGTCTTGTCATTAGAGTAAGAAATTACAGTATCACAAAAGAATGCAATTTCAAAATTCCAGATCTGAACTACTCACATTCATAGAAAGAAAACAAAAAGAAGTCATGTCATGAAGCAAGAATTGAAGACACTTATATTAATCACCCGATTAATTCACATTACCATACCACTTCCCTTTCAAATCATTTGTCACAGGGAATCCCCAGTGTAGCCATCGGTGATGTTAAAATCAATCATGTCCAAAAGCTGTAAGATGCACCTCCTCCTCCTCCTCCTCCAGTTGCCGGCCACCTGCAGTAGAAAAAGCTCCAAGGAAATCAGACACGTTTACGTACAAATTTACAAGCTTTACAATCTGGGCAGATACATCTCACGTATCACAACAAAATTCGAGAAATTTTGACCAAAAAATTGTGTATAAGTTGAAAAGGGCCAATAATTTATACCAGAAATGTACAGGAAAGTGGTAGATACATAACCCCCCTTAACGGATGGGAATCCAAATATAGCAGTTGGGTAAAAAGATGATCTAGAGATGGAGGGAGATGGCATCTAGCATCCAATGCCCCGAAGGCTGAAACTGACAGGATAAGAGAGAGGAGAGAGAGAGTCAAAGGGTAAAAAAACCAAATGGGAGTCCTTAATGAGGACAAAACAGGGATGAATGATTCGGGCATGAGTGGTTCTGTTTGGCATGGAACAAACACGTGAAATTTTAACATCAGTTAAGTCGGCCAAAAGAGTGTAAATGGCTTGAGGACGGAGGTAGTTATCCGGGATTCTTGGTTGGTATTGGGTCTATTTCATTTTGAATTAGCAACAAAATCACAAGCATGGGCTGGTCTTTGTCTCCCTTCCGCCATGGATCAATAATTGATTCTCTCTCTCTCTCCAAAGGAGTATGCATAAAAAGCTCCCTCTCTATATATTTCTGCAAACCCATCTCTTTCCATCCCAAGATAACCTGTGATCTTTATTTGAGCAGATAAAGTCAGGAAATGAGACCCTCACATTTTATTTTCTTTTGCCTTCTCTTTACTGCCTTCTATCTTCTTTCGGTGGATCGTTTTCATTCTCCACCTCAACTTTCCGCCTCTGCAAGAAGACCTGCAAGAAAGTACCTTGGTACATCATTTTCCAATCCCGAATCTGAATATCGCAAAGTTAAGGTGGGATAAAGAAACAGTAGCTTTTCTTTTTTTTTTTTTTGAGTCTTACAAGTAACTTGCCAATGGATTCCACCACACCTATCATGCACCTTCTCATGTGATTATGGATGTGCCAAAATGCAGGTTCACAAAGATAATAGACCGTCTGCGGAAGGAATTTCCTCCAACATGCCTGGATATGAAGCAAGTGTTGATAATTTGGGTGAATTTGTCTACCACATCGACTATCATGGAGTGACAACGCATCCAAATCCAACCCCAAAACATCCGTAGCCATAGGCTACGTATCAACTTTTAAGATGGGATGAACTATTCATACATGTACTGCACTACATTTAGACTCTTTTTTAAGATTAAATAATACTCTTATTTGTTTTCACTATCTAGCAATGCTTGTCTTTTTCCATGCAACAACTATAAACAAGGTAAAACCTTGCCCCAAACCAGCACCCAGTAATATACTCTCTAGCCTCTGGAGTTATCAAATACCAGAGAATCATTGCAGATAAGTCAACTTCAGAACTTGCTTGAGCTCACCACTCGCCAAAATCTACATGAACCTGAATTACTTGAAATAGTAAATGTAGTTGGGAAAGAACAAGGAACATTAGATCACTCGTAGTTCAATGCAAAGAAATCATTCCAGTCATATATTGACTTCTGACCTTGCTATACCTCTCCAGCAACTTTTTATAGCACTCCACAGCATTCTCAAATCGCACCTCACTGCAAAATCTGGACTTTACCTCCATAAATGTATTTTCTACCTTCTCTTTGTAATTAACACAAATAGAAAACAGATCTCTTATACCAATTGAAGGCATAGTCCACTTATCTTCTTTGGTTCTTTCTTTTCCATCTACATTAAGAAGCCTAAGCCATCTCATCCGATGGAAGGGATCTTCATCTTTCTCAACTGCAATTTCTATACTAGAAATCACTTCCAAGAATTTTGACTCTCTACTGATTTTATCTATCAATCTATTGAAAATAGTCTTCTGGTTCAGGTCAGGCCTATTATCAGTATCCGAAGGCAAAGAAATTGCTGCTACCAAGCAAGCCTTCCGAAAGTTATGATCAGAGATACTGATTAACCCAATTGCAAAGTGCAACAGTTCTATAGACATAGCTCCAAGTGAAGTATCATATTGCTTTGGGTTATCATTCCAACTATAGATAGCAATGTGAACAAATCCTTCCCACCTGAAGAAGGACAAAAAGGTCAAAACAAAGTAAATAAAAGATAAATTTAGACCAGTCAACTTACTTACATCCTTGAGAATTTTAAATTTCAATAAATTTTCTCTAAAAATTTCTAAATATAGAAAGCAGGATTTCAATGTTCAATTTTTTTCAAGTAATCTGGTATTTGCCTTACTCCATACTAGATCTTAAAAAGTTAACCGTTCTGGCAACAGGCAACCTAAGGCAGCTACAGTTACAGAAAAAGTCTCATAAAACAAATAAAAGATTTTGCATAAAAACATGTAGGTACAATAATAACTATGTAAAATGCACCTGCATGTGAACTTAACTACCATAAATCTTTGCACAACCTGGAACTAGCAATACTATTTTAGGCTTTTACAGTGACACTGATCCATCGATGAAAATTAACTTTGGCATGAACACAAGACATAAAATAGTCGAAATATAAATGATAACGATCATAATGATATATTACTTTCTTGGTTAAAAATCATCCCCGTACAAAACTAACTAATCATATGAAGGTCCTCACTATAGGACACTTCTATAAGCACAATAGCTGTCTGATTAAGCCCCACGGGGTCCACAAATTCAAAGTCCAATTTTAGAAAAACGGAGAATCCAACATGCATTATGGGCACTTGTGAACAAATAGCCATCATCATTGCGATGAAAACCTGATTTTCCAGAAGCATTGGGTCCAAAAAGTTGTTTGTGTCCCATGGAAACATGTCAAGGTTCCATACTTTACTAAAAGTATGTTGGTCACAGCACATGACTTGTTCCAGAGTTGGTTAGACTGTAAAATATATTGGCCTGTTCAAAAGAAAACTTCAAAATAAAATTGGAAAATTTATTTATCCTATTTGCCTCAAATTTGAAGCTTGAGAAAAAAAGGACCATGTTATTTTGAAAACGAATTATCATTACTGGTGATGTAATTATGCGACGGTGAAGGTGTTTCAGCCATCACTCGCTGAACATCTGATTACAACAGGGTAATACTATTGATTCTTTACAAGAAAGCAAAGGCCACTGCTAGAGTCGAATGAAGACCAGTTCATACGTTGAATATAATATCAGCTAATTTAAATATGGGCCACAACCATTATAACTGGAAATTCTTGTTCATAAAAAAGCTTCAAGTGTCAGGATGGGATGTACATGTAACCAGAAATGCTAATTAATAATCAACATGTAATTACGACTGAGGAGAACACTGCAGTAAACTGTATTACAGGAATGCTCTGAGCACATACATGATACGACAGAACAGATGTAAGGTGATTGTATTATCAGTGTTTGGCGTATGCCACTCTCACTATCAACATAATTATTAAGCACGGGTGCATCACTGTGTACAAAAACATGTTCATTCTTACTCATTTCTATGTCATACCATCAATCCTATAAAAATGAAAATTGATTGATAACCTTCAAAACTTTATGCTAGTATCCATTTAGGCATTTTCAAAAAGATGACATCTTAATGACTAGTAAATTTAACAGATCAAAATCAACACTCAATTCTCTCGGGATAGAAATAGATAAAATCTTCATAATGAACATTACAAATTTGCAATCAACACTATAAAGTAGAACATATTCAAAGATACGTCTTAAACAATTGGAAAGCACCAACTCCTGATGATCTCATCCAAAATATCTATCATGTCAATTGGTAAACTGATGGGACCCTAAAGACAACAATTGTAGTGAGGTAAACTAACAGAAAACCTCTCAACGTCTCCACTCAGGAGTTGTACCAAGTAACATTGCACCCTAATGTTTTCCTCCTAGTGCTGTAACTTTCTAATAATTCACCAAAAATAGTAAGAAATTGGCAAAATAACCAAATAATTCCAACGGAAATTAAATTGGGACTTCTGAGGAAAAGATTGATTATGATAGGAATCAGTTTCAAGGTTTCATTTTCCATAGTTTTTGGTTCTGATATGATTTGTCATCTGATGCTTGGTAGTGTAACCCAACAAAATCATCATGTTAAAAGAACTATAAAACCATTGTACATCTTCAAGGATACAAGCCAATGCAATTCCATTATCAGTATTTCATATAGAACAAAAGAAAAGTACCAAATCTAGATTTTGTGCATATATATAGGCCCCAGAAATATCATAATTTTTTATATTCACTAAATCTGAAATTGGAAATGACCTTTAACCTTTGTAGATTTTAAAAATTAAAAAAGAAAAATAAAGAAATAAAGGGTAAAAGAGAGATCGAAAGGAAAAGAAGAAGAAGAGAGAGAGAACTAATTGGATATCAATTCCAAGAGATTCTGAATTTAATAACCGAGCTCAAAACTATTTAGGGAACACCTCAAAAAAAACATGACCAATCAAACCATTTAAAATTCAAACAGAAGCTTCGATTTACTTACTCAAAAGGAGGTTCGACCTCAATACCAAAGGTAAGGTGTAGAGAAGACCCATCAGGACCGTCATTTTCAGTACGAGCCTCGTGAAGAAATCCTCTGGGTATATACAATACATCACCTTCCCTGAGCAAAAACTGTCTTCTTACTGCCAATGGATTCTCGATCTCAGAACAATGTTGGGATTCATGAGCATCATACAAGCGAGGTAACCACATCTCTAGCGGACTAAAAACTGTCCACTGCTTGCTTCCAGCAAGCTGGCATACAAACACACAATGGTCATCATAATGACAAGTGAAACCCTGAGAACCTGGAGGTGTCAAGTACATATTAGCACCTACGGATGGTTGACCAAACAGAGATGCTAAAGTATTTGCAATAGCAGCAATCTTCTCATACCGAAATTCCATGCCTCGAAGAGCAATTGTATACCCCTCTTTAAAAGCTTCTTCACATTTGAGTGCATCATTTAATTTTAAGAAATGAGGACCCTTTGCGAAGCATGGCTCAAAATTCTCCTGAAAGAAATGTATCTCTCTTTTTGAACACCTATCTGTTCTCAGGACACGTATATCTTGCTGATAAATTAGAGGAAATCCCAATTCATTTTTCACCTCTTCTAAGAAATTATGTATATCTAGTTCATCTGAGGCAATAGGATTACAAGAAACCAATCTTCCAAGCATTGGCGAAAGAAAGGAATCAATAGAGACTACAGATCCCATGAATGATCTGATAATATCAGCTTCTTCATTCATGGTTCTTGAGAATTTTTGCATGAGCAATGGTGATGCTTCCCAGTGGTTTAACATGAATTCTTCAAATTTTGACCCACTTAAACCAAATAAAGTTTTCACCTCCTTCACCGGTATTAGTCTGCTAACTTGATCAGTACTAATTGAAAGCCTAAAAATACTGACGGCCAGATCATTGGTGCTAATTTTGCTTATATCAAATTTCTCCTGCAAGCTGCACTGGAAACTGTTGATTAGCACCATTTTATTACGGACTTCTATCCACTGATTTTTCAAAAATGCCAAGAACATTTGTGAGCAGTATCTTGGTATCTTTTCCAAATGCTTGAAATGGCAAGTGTTAAGGAGAACTATAGCTGCATTAAGAATTAATATTGAAAGCTCATCTCCTCTAAATCCTGCCTTCAGGGTCGCAAAATTTTCATTATATACGGTGCCTACAGAAACTGACATCTCTGAAGAGGCTGAAACCTGCAGAAATGCAGACCTGATAAATATTAAGTCAAGTTATCCAAGAAAATACACCGAACTTGTAAAGACGTTAAATGGATTTAACTAGCATTCGCTGCGAAGACCGCCACACCACCAACTGGCGATGCATTTTTCTCTCTCTCTCTCTCAGAAAGTGGTTATATGTATCAAATTAATCATATTTGAATTGAATTATAGCATCAAAAAGTTCTATCAGCCACCATATCCCCTTTTCACTGCGTTCGTTTTGAAATCCAAAGATACAAAATCAAAAAGAAGAAGATACTTAAGTTCAAAGCATTGCACCATATGAGACGAAATAACCAAGAAAGATAGAAGGGAACATGGGGAGTCAGAGTTTGAGTCAATAGCAATAAACAGTAAACACTCACATAAGACGCTCGATGGCAGATACCTCCACCAAGCTCCGTCGCCCAAACGACGTCGTGGACAAATCCAGAACAGCATTACAAGCAGCCAACGCAACCGTTCTATTCGAGCACGCCAAGGCAGAGATCAAAGCCTTCAGAACCGCGTCATCGGAAGCAATCTCTTCATTCACACGGAGCGAGAGGAGCGAAGCAGCGCCCACAATCTCGGCGGCACGAGAAGCAATTCCTGGGCGCCTGAAACAGGAGGAAAGAAAAAAAAAAACAAATTAAGAAACAACGCAAGAGTATAGATAATCCAAGTGGGGCAGCTAAAATGCAAAAGCATTGAAGAAAGAGGTGGGTTACCGGGAGAGGATGAGGAGAGGGAGTAGAGAGAGAATGGGAGGCGGCAGAGTTTGTAAGGGGCGGGGAGACTGTGGAAAAACAGCGAGACGGAGCTCGGCCAAGCATTTGGAAATCAAGGAGACGGAGCAGGGATTGCGAGGGCTGGAGACGGCGGCGAGTAGAAGAGAGAAAGTAGAATCGATTTCGAAGTTGCAATTGGAATTGGAATTGGATTGTCTCTTCCGTTTGCTCCTCGAGCTCGAACTGGAAGTAGAGATGTGGATGTCGCCATCGCCACAGAGCTTCTTCTTCTGCTGCTCCATTTACGCACCCTGCGAATTGTGTACTCCCTCGCCGGAATCTCGCGCGCGCTGCTCACCCCTTTTTCTTTATTTTTTTTTTCTTTTTTAAGATTTGTCGTTTATGAGAAATAAAACAAAATGTTTAAATAAATTTGTTTCTTTTTTACCTTTTTTTTAAAGGTTTTATTTTATTTTGATTCTTAGTGTTGAAAAAATATATTTATTTTGAATTTTTTATATTTAAATTCTTGAACTCTCCATAAATAATTATATTTGATCCTTAAAAGTATTATATTATATCGATTATCTAACATTATCTTAAATAACATAGATGTGGTAATAGAAGTGTACACTGTACATTGGATGAGACTTGCCAACAAAATAATTACAAAAATCAAATTTGTTATTTTTTTAATAGTTTATGGGGGAAAATTGAATGAATGTGAAAGTTTTTTTTTTTTCCCCTCAAGTGGAGCAGAAACTCAAACTTGCAATGGAACTATTAAACCAAAATAAAATAAATAAATCAAAAACATATTTTTATTCAATTTTGAATATTCTCGCTCTAATTTGTAATTACCAATCGAACTACCCCTTAACGGTCAATTGCGGTCAATCTATTATACTATAGAAACAATTCTTGAGATATTACCTGAATTTATAAACTATAAACATCTTTTTCTAATTTCTAGGTTTAGATTTAAAAGTGCTTTAAAACTAACTTACCTTTCGGAAGAAAAAAATCAATAAATTGGTTAGAGTCAATTTTATTTAAGTATAAACAATTAGAACCACGTCTCTTTCATTGAGGTAAAATATAAATTTTTAAAACATTGATATCTTAGATTACAAAAACAAAATGACAAATAACTTTTTCTTATTGACAAAGCGACTTAATGAGATTCAATGAAGCAGTTCAATCTATTCCAAAACCTCCTCACAAGAATAGCATCAAGATTTAAAGTATATGATTTTCAGAGGTAATAGTAATCAAAAACATGTTTAGACTACATTAACAATCTAAATAATTCTTATTTATCCGAGAGAGTGAGAGAGAGGGAGGAAAAAAACAGGCTTTGGTGCTCTATTTCCGAGACAAAATACTATCTCGCAGTGTTAAGAGTTACAATTGAGCAGATGATTCAAGCAAAATATATTCTGTAGGTGCAAAGATATCTGCTTACAATTGATGGTTTGATTTCAGAGATCTGCTCTATCCTCTTCCTTAATGCCCAGGAGTTTGCTCAATTTTCCACTCTCATATGCAGCAACAGTATCTGGAAATCAGAGTTTCAATGAGTAGAAAAAAGTACTTTAAAGAAAAGCATATTATGGACGACTAAAGGCCTTGTTAGATAACCCTTTTGTTTTCAGGTGTATGTTTTTTAAAATTATGGTTGTTTGTTTACAATTTCTTTAGTATATTTCCACTCTACTTAAAAACACATGCGAATTCTTAGCCAAATTTTTTTTTTTTTTTAAGTTTTTGTTTTAGTATTTGAAAATTGAATTGAATTTTGAAAATGTTTTAAAACGGTAGATATCAAAGCAAAGAAAAAAATAGTGTTTATAAGCTAAATCTTATTTTAGAAAACAGAAAACCAAAAACAAATTTGTTATTAAACGGGACCTAAGCTGTGAAAGAAGAACCAATTACCATCTGATCCACCTATGTGTTTTCCATCAATGAACACTTGAGGTACAGTGTGCCTTCCAACAAGTTCACCAACAGCATCTTGGATTTCACGTCCATCATCTGTGTGATACAGATCCAAATTCTATGAATAAATTACCTTTAGGATATAAGTAATAGAACAGCACAAGGAAATAACGCTGGATAGAAAAATATATGGAAACAATAGCTGGATATATGTCCACTGATAAGAGTTTTGGCCAGTTGATTTAGAGAATTCATCCAGAGTTTGAATTCTTTCCACCCTTGTCGAAAACGGAAACAAAACAAAACAAGACACCTGCACCGAAACTATAAAGATAAAAAAAGAAGATAAAGCACACAGTACATGAAATAACCAGTCAACCCATTTTCGAGATTTTTTTTCTCAGTGAAAAGACATTTCAAGTAACATTAGTCGGCCATGCTCTTGCACTTTCATTGCTCTTTTCCTCCTTCCTTTACCATATCCTGCTCTTCATCCTCCATAACTTTAACTCTCTAAAGAACACATAAATTAGAAAGAATTGCCTTCCAAGAGGATACACTTCTTAACCAACGGCGAGAGAGAGAGAGATAACTGTGCTGATTAGGCAGGGTAATTTGAAATTTGGATTATTTAAGAATACAGAAACTAAGTAGATAAAAATGCGCAGATAGGCTAAGAATTTTGGACGAAGAGAATATAAGATCCCCAACCAAACATGTTGGTTTGGAAAGCACTTCAAATAGCATCATGTCACTGGACCTGATATACATAAACATTGCACTTGCAGCTTCTTTTTGCAGGTTTTGAATGAAAGAAATCAAATAATTTTTTAGGGTTCTTTTGATTCTTTTAGACAGTGTATGCAAACAACTTCCTTATAGTGCTTAAAACACAAGAAATTATTTTTTAACTACGGCTTATCCATGATCCTTCAAGATTGGGAAGCGCTGAGCTTTTTGTTGGGAGGGGACTTTCTCATCTCATGCCCCTAAGTTGTTCTTTTATTCTTTCTTGTGTTTATAGATTTCGTCTCTTATCCAAAAAAAAATCATTGCACTTGCAGGTATTCAACATTTTAAAAGGTTGAGGCAACCCTCATTTACTAGATGATCCTTATAAATTATGATGAATTAGAAAATAACAAAAATGGAAGGAGAAGAGAGGCAGATGAAGAAAAGGACAATAAAGAGGCTAAGCCATTAAGTTAAGACCTAAGCTTTAAAAATCTCAAATATGCCCATACCAACTGTAATATCACAATCCAAAATTTGCATAATTCGAAGAGAATAAGCCGGAACAATTGACAGGAATCTAGATAAAATGGCTGGGGCCAGAAGACATGAAATAAAGGAAGCAACTAAATATCAAGAAAAAAGTTACTCGGTTTCAATCAAATTTAAGCTAAATTCTGCAGTAAATAAGAGTGTTGTTATTGTTAATTTTCATAACATGGCAACAAGAAGACAGATTAAGCAAGTACCTCTCCGATCCAGCTCAACAACATGAGGAACTTTCTTCAATTCCTCGAAAACAGCTTTTGCCCTTCTACAGTACCTGCATTGCACAATCAACAAAATTCAACAACCGGAATTCCAAAATTCGAATTCGTCATTGGTAGAAGCCGAAATCCCCTTTCAATCCATCCATCAATCCTCGATCTGCTTCTAATTGCAGCGTAACAAGATTAAAACAATTGAAGACATAGCCACCGCAGTGTAAGAGGAGAACAACGAAATTCGACTTTAAGAAACGAGACTAATAGATCCATGTTCGAAATGAATAAACAGATTGAGATAAGAAAGAGAGGGAGATTGAAAATACGGGCAATAGGACTTGGAGAAGATGACGATCTGATGCGACGCGATGGTCTTCTTGACGAAGAGCGATTCGGGGGAAGACGAGGCCCCGCATAAAGACGCCGCCGCCATGGCGCACATCACAGCTGCTGATACCGTTAGCATCTTCCTCACATTCACCGTCGCCGCCATCGATCCAACTTTCGATCAATCTCTAAGCTCGTAAGAGATGAACTAGGGAAGAAAATTACTGAAATTCAGAATCCTTAGAATATTCAGACGTCTTTTCTTTTTTTTTTTTTCATTTTTTAACTTCATAAAATATTTTTTTCTTGATCTTGTATTTCCAAATATAGCAAAAGTTCAAGATTTTATTTATTTACTTATTTATTTTTTGAAACGAAGTTCAACATTTTATTAAAGAAAAAAAAAACTTAAAACAAATCATGGTCGACCTAAAATATAACCAAACTTATACTATATATGAAAAATAAAACTACGTACTTAAAAATACATGAACCACGTCTCCCAAAATTATACTCAATACAGGTAATATAATTTTTTATTTTTATATTTTTGATATAGTGTTAATTAACAAAATTACTTTAAAAGATATTTAAGGTTTTCGATAAGTCCTTTTACTTTATTAAATTGATTAAAAAGAATTGGGTGATTGATTGTGATTGTTAACTTTCAATGCATGAAATTATTAAGAAAATGGAATCGACATCGACACGAGGAATAAATCGACATTTCCTACAAAATACGAAAAACATCAACAAAATGTCACTAATATATAAATAATATTAATATTAATTATTTTCAACACTTATTTAGAAATAGGAAAATATTTATTTGTTAATTTAAATATTTTTATGATTTTTTAATTTCTTTAATTTTTACAGAAATATCCATCAACATCGACATTTTATCATATTTCCATAAAATTGAGACCTCGATATTTCCATCGACATCGACATTTAAAATCTTGATGAAAATTGACGGGCGACATATTTAATTAGCAGAATTTGATTTTTAAAAAAAATTAAAATCATCAACCTACTAAATATTAAAATTCTTAAAAAAGAAAATGTCAGAATCTCCCTTGGAAGGTAAAGCGCACACAATGGGCTAGGGTTTGCCCTAATTTGCCTCTTACTAGCTCCAAGAAAACTCTAAAGACAGGCCTAGATCATCCATACTAACAGACTTTTGAATAGTAAGATTCAAAATCAACAAGGTGATTGCCACAATCGTTTGTATGCAAAGGTCTCTTAAGCAATCGCACGGTGGAAAATAAAATGATCGAGCAATGACAACCGTAAAATGACCTGTTATTTGAAGAAAGCATTATAACTAACTAGCCACTAGAGTCTAGCTTCGTAACACCAAAAATGTATAGGCCTTAACAAGTGATTCACTGAATCAAATTGACAAGATCAACAAAACACGATGTGTAAAGCGCTGCACATATACTACACTTGAATTTCCATGAGAACTCTTTTCAAGTCCATTCAGTCTTCTGTTCAACTACATGGATGAGCATTGCATCCAAACTCCAAACACATCGGTTCTTCCCCACGGAGTTATTGCCTTGAAGACTTAACATAAACTTCACCAACCGCCCATCCTTGATGCCTCTAAACTCAATTTAATTGACAATGCCACAAAACTAACCCATCAGATGTTAATTTCTCATCTACTAAGCCCTACTGCTGGCTTCAGATATCAAAAATCAGTATTAACTTTTCCTATCTCCTCCTTCAACACGTGATCGTTTTGACACGATCCAATTCAAGCTTCCTGTCTACACTACTACAGCGCTCCAATCTCACAAATGAACACTCCAAATATCTGGGTACATATTGTTGAAGAAACTCCTCACATTGAGCCCGTAGATAGCTAACTAAAAGGATTAAGAAAAACTAAGAGGATAAGAATAGGTTATCTCCAACACATAATAGGAAACTTGATCAGAAACACTCTATCAGTATCAACCGATAAAAGAAAGAGTTAGCTTCTCTCTCATTATCATTAAGAAGGAAATTTTCATGCTATGGTCTATAATTATTTGAATAGCACGTTCAAGAAATGTTCAAAGTGATCCTAGATGAAATGAGTAAAAAGGCAAAGGGCACAACGTAACCGCATATGATCGACATCCTTTCCTCGAATAAATAATGCACTAATGAAGGAACGAGGAGTGTCACCATCAAGCTATAAGGCTAAGCAGGGCAGGGGATGTTGAATCAAAAGTTCTACCATCATCGCCCCATCAGGGTATCCCTAAAAATTGAGCCTAAGGATGAAAAGATCTTACAAACCAAGGCAACCAAAGAGCATTTATCAATGATTAACTTATATAAACCAATGTAGGACCAAACGAAACACATAGGCAACAGGCCACAATCCTCTAAACAACAAATTTGCAGGAAAATAGACCAGCAAAGCACATCAGCACCTTTGAGGGCTATAGACTTTAAATCAAAGACTGGACCGTTATGAATAAATTAATATAGCAAATATTACACATCCAGAGAATAGTTAGACAACCAACAATCAGCGTGTAAGCCTGCTGCATAGAAAAGTAATGAAACGGCATTTTCACCGAACAAGGATAATGGTGATTTTGAGGCAACTGATATACTGAATAAGTTTGTAATTATCTAGTCTAACAAAGAAAGCATTATTGATATTTGATCAACTCCTTTTCAGAAAACAAGTAAAATATCAAATAAAGGGGGGAAGGAAAACAAGAATGGTTTTAGCTCTTAATCTATTACAATACCTAACTGCAATTGCATTCTCTGTGCTGGCTCTTTTAGCATGCACCTCAATAATCAAGTAAATTCAAGGTAAATCCCTATTATTCACATTCAAAACATAATGTGACATTTTGCACTAGCCCGCACAATCCTGGTGTGTCTAACCTTCATAAGCGTCAAGCGACAGCATAAAAAATTAAGACTATAGAAAACATGATTAGATAACGAATTAGCTTCCTAACGTCGATCATACTGCTTCATCGACTACTTTACAGAGGTAGAAATTTTTGTCCAAATTCATCTCACCTCACCTCACCTCAGTGTCATCCATATGACAGCATTAGCAATTTCCACAGAATTTCACTATAAAACAAATTAGAAAATAATGGAACGCAAATAATTTAGAAGCTTTTAGTTTTAAAAAGAATGTTATCAATATGCAATAAAGTAACTGAAGAATGAAAAGATTTCTCGAGGACATAAATTACTCAGAACCTCCAGCTTCCGATCTTCAATGAAGCTTCTCCCAAATCTGCATACTACTCTATAAAATGTCTAGACAAACAATAAAAGGTAGAATAAATAGGATAAATATTAGACCCATCCATCAACTTATGAATGCTCGAGCAAGAGGCTACAACAAAGAGAGCATTCTGCATGTCGGGTAATTAGATAAAAATTAAAGACGAGAAAAAGGGTAGCAATCGGTGTATCAACAAATTTTCAGAAACATAACAAACTGACTAGCAAATACATCAAAACAAGAAGAAAATTTCAAGAAAAATACGCTTATAAAGGAGAAAACCTCTTTAATATTCTGTAGGTAAGTCCTGGAGATACTTGAATCTGGCAGGCTAATTTAATTTAATTTAATTTTTTTTATTCTTTCACGTTATGAACTTGTAATGGTCACAAATGAGCAAGCAAATCAGAGCAAAAAGCAACGACACTTCAGAGTATATAGATAAAAGACTCGATTATGTTCTGAAATTTACTATGTATATATAGAGGGCTTCATTGAATCGGTTGTGTGACCGACCGCAACCACATAAAACTTTGAAAAAAGAACTATCTCGATATTGCACACGCAAACCACATAGAATCCTTCACCAACAGCAAACGGATACATTGTTATTAGTAGTCAAAAAAGAAAAGGGGAGGGAGAACGTAGATCACAGTGAAGAAAATCTGTACAAGTGTAGAGAAGTTGTTGGAAGTACGAGGATTTAGACAGGGGGTATGTTGGAGAAGGAGAAGCCTTTGAAACCCTTATAAGCGTAGTAGGCAATCCGCGTGTAATAGAAACCCGGAATAAACAAGAGACCTCCCAACAAAGAGAAAAACACCCCTGAAAATTTTCAAGAAAGAGGCAGAAAATTAAAGTTGAACTAGGGCAAAATTGCAGCGGAAAAAGAAAGGCAAGAAAAGTACCGTGAGCACGATCACCACCGACTCGATTACTGGCCATGACGATTCCAACGACGATTCCAATGGTGCCGAAAACGAGAAGAGCGACGGCGAGAGCGATCTCCTTGAATGGTGGCCGGTTGTTCACCGCGAACGGCGAATCCATCATAATGTCCTCGTCTGTTATCGAAAACGCATGGTCCACGTACGCCATCTTCCCCTCTCTCTCTCTGTTGAAGGAAGAATATGGCGTTGAAGCTTCGATCGGCAGAGAAAGGAGTCGGATTTGGTGGCGGCGGCGGCGGCGGAGATGACTATGACGATGGTGGAATTGTTGAAGCTCCGGCTGTGTTTTTGACTATGAGCGAAGGCGAAGGTGGAGTCGAAAGAAAGGCAAAAAACTTCCACGTCGGCGTTGGGAAAGTAAAAGCTTATCTTAGTTAAATGAATAATTAAATGCAAAACAATAAATATTCAATTCAAGTTTAAGATTTTGAAATGTTCTGTTTTATTTTTTTGTTTAATTAATGATTTTTAGGCTTCTGACGCTTTAAACTTCATTTGTAATAATTATTCTAATTTCGTTTTCATATCTGAAAAAATGAGTTTGCAAATAAATGTTAAATTATTAATTTAGTCCGAATTTTGGATTTTTCAGACCCAAAAAAAAAATTGGATTTAGTTCCAATTTGATCCATTTATTTTTTAAATTATAAAATTTCTTCTTTTCTAACCTTTAAAATTTTAATTTAATTTATAGAATTTGTTGGCTGTCATATATCCGATCATCATTTTTTTTCTTTCTTGTTTCTAAAAACATGGAGGAAAACATTAAATTTTACTTATGCCGCCCCTCTTAATCAATTTTCCCCCTAAATTTTCAAACCAACTCTACAATTTTTAAAATTATTCAAACTTTAACTATATTTGATCGATGAGCAGATAATTAATATATACTTCAAATCAAGAGAGTGAGTTCGAATCTTAATTTCGTCTCAGACTAAAATGATCGCTTTTTAAAAATACAGGGATCAAAATGAATATTTTCAAGGTACTGGGACTAATATATATTTCATCCAAAATTTGATGAAAGTACAATAGAAATCTCTCAAATCACAGCAATTCATACAAAAATTTAAATATTATGTTTAAACTAGTCAAGTCAATGCACAATATAAAATATGGAATGAATCCCTCAAAATTACAATTTTTAACATAAATCAAATCCTAGTACAATCTTTGATAAAGTTGCATCAACTTCATATCATATTTACATTTCGGAATGAGTATACATACGATGTTCCTAAAGAATGGTGTAGCGACAAAGATATTGAACTTTATGATATCATATACCTTGAGGTATTGTATTCGAATCCTACTTTGATCATTATATTCATAAAAATAATATTAACTAAAATGAATCAAATTTGAAAATACTATAACAAACATCGGGATAAAAATAAAAATAAACCAAATTGGAAGTGATTATATTTTAAGTATTTAAACCTATATTTTTTTAAGAAGTATTAATTTCATAGCACACGTGTCATACTGTCACGGACTCACGGATGATGAAGCTGCATCCGGTCCAGCCATTCGGTTGCTATCATTTTCCTGGTTCGCGCCACCAAACCGACCGGACCGAAGTAGCCAGTTTGGTTTTTACACAAACCCGGAGCCGCCGGGTTTTTTCATTTTCTTCCCTTTCAGTTTCAGTCTTGTGGAGGTTTGGGCTTCTGTTTGGTCGGAGAAGGGGAAGAACGAAATTAAGATTGCAGGCCATCGACTCCGTCACACCTTCCCGGTACGTAACTTATGATCCTAAATCAATTGCATTAGAAAATGCTCTAGTTTGTTTACTTATGGCTTATTCAAATCGCTAAGAAAATTGGAAATGGATCTCGATTTTTGTTGAATTTCCCACTCTCTGCCCGATCATATTCCTTCTTCGCCTTTATCTATGAAGTTAATTGGGAGCTTGGAATGTTTAATTTCTTGAACGTCAATTACTTTTCTCGTGGAGCTGCTTTCGTGATTTGGCCATGAATTGATGGATGGTAACAAAGAAAAAGAAAATTTATTGGTTTTGTTCTGCTCAGGGTCATATTATTTTCCTCCCATCTATGGAAACGAAATTGCAAGATTCAGTTTTTGTAGAACTCGTTGCTTTACACTACCGAATCCTGTGCTTCACTATATTGATGATTCCGTGAGGCATATTGTAATTGCAATTTATTACAGTGTCTTGATTCTCTATTACTAGGTCGCTAGGAAACACGGACAAAATATGTCGCTTTTGTTTTGTTTTTATTTTTTTTCCTGACCCAATGTGGTTGTTGAAGAAATTGTGACGTTACTTTTCACTTGGTTTTTTAGGATTTTTTCCTCTTTTCTAAATGGATTTAAGTAAAACTGAAATCAACTTGAAGCGGCTGCTGGCTACTGCCCCTCGTCAGAAGGATCAAGCCAAACTAATACATGTACGTCCAGGTGATTGTGTGAGATTTCTTATTGGTTTGGTTATTAGTCATGTAAAGAATTTGATAACATTCTTTTGGTGCACTTCTTGCAGTATGTTACTACTTTAAGAGAGCAGTTGGAGCAACTTGCAGAAGAGAAAACACCTGAAGGCTTATCAAGGTTGATATACTTCATTCCTTGCTTCCCCATTGCTTCCCCATTGCTTCTAGAATCAGTTCATTATGGATAATGCTCCGGACGGTTTCTCATTACTTTCGTACTATCAATTTGCATAAGGTTTAATTTAACCTTATTGGACACAGACTGATCTCAGAGCCTCGAGATTTTATAATCTGGACATTGTACTATGTGATGTTGGTTCTTCGTGCAGAGTTTCAAAGGCTTTGCTTGGTGATTATTCAGAGAAGATAGAGGCCATTGCTTCGAAATTAGCTGTTCCTTTGGTACATTTACATGGGTTTGTTGCTTTCAAGTTGTTCTCTGTTAGCTTTTAAGATTGTGGAACTTCTTGACATCAAAATTGTCATTTGGATCCGGTTTCTCTTTTCGTTTTTGGTAAAAGAGTGGTTTACTTAGATTTTATTTATTTATTATTTTTTCAAAATAAATGTAGATCAATTTAATTTCTTTATTTTCCATATAAATTTTGAAGTCCTGGAGTTGCATAGTCTCCGGTGTACTTCGTCTATTAGTTCTTGCTGCATTTTGGGAGAAGTTAATTTATACAAGCTATTGACATCATAGATGGGTGGAAGTATTTTCTGAATTTTAAAGCACTTTTCATGTAAAAAAGATTGCAAAAAATGTTCTAAAGTGCATGCATTATTTGTCTATGGCTGACTGCACATTATATTTTTTATAATGAAAAACATTTGTGAAGGTTAAAAATTTCAGTCATCTGGTGTTTCTGTAGCAATATAGTTTTTCTAGATCTAGCTTTTGCTTGAAACTTTGTGGATCCACAGTATAATATTAAGTGCTCACTTTACCTTTGATGGTTTGTGTTGATTCTGACTTGTGAGTTATGGAATCTTTTCTTTCAAATCAATTGTACATGCTACCATCTCGGGAGCCTCATTCCTTTTGCTTGCATCTGGTGTTGTTTTGTCTCTTTTAACTAATTTTTTGGTTAACTTGCAGCCTGATGTGGAAGAGTCTTCTGAGCCCTCTACAAGTGCTTCAGTTAGAGAATTTTCTTCTGTAGTAGAAGGAGAAGTAAACACCCTTTCATCTCCAGGACTAAGGAGGAGATTTCAGTGAGTGATTCTTGTTAGGATTTGTGTGACATTGAGTTGTCGATGGAGTTTTTATCAAACAAAAGCTATTATATCATTGGGCAGGCCTTCCTCTGTTGTGGACGATAGATCTCATGGTACCATCAAAGAAGACTCGTCAGCACCTGTCAAGTTGGATGCAGCAGCAATATCCCACATCGAGAAACACAGGTATCAACCCTTGTACTTTTTTGATAAATTTTGCACTTTTTCTTCCTCCTCATAGTTTACAGTGTTATATGGTGAATTTTCTCTAAGTGTATTAATTTAAAGGATAAGACAATTGAGTCTATGAAAAGAACGAAGTTCCCCTTTGTTCGTTGTTGTTAATAGACATTTATTGCAGAAGATTTGAACTATTGAAAGCTGCTTTTTGGGATTATCTGTTGCTATATTCCACTTTCTTCAGGAGTAGTAATCAGGTTGCATGTTGCGGCTTATGTAAAGGTTGAGCTCGGTTTTATGAAGGAAACTGTTTCTGTTTCTGAAGTTCTTTAGGAATTATATGTTGGAATTACAAGGCAAGATTAGATAAGAAATCAATCAAAGACAAAGAATTCATAAGGGAGATTTGAAGCGTTAATGAACTACCTACAAATTTCGAATCATCATGGAATGGCTCAAGTGGTCACTGAGAGTCAATGTAAATAGCAAAGGACTTAGAGGGAATGAGCTCAAACCATGGTGGCCACCTACTTAAGATTTAATATCCTACGAGTTTCCTTGTCAACCAAATGTAGTAGGTCAGATGGTTGGCCCGTGAATAGTCGAGGTGTGCGCAAGCTAGCCCGGACACACGGGTATCTCAAAAAAAAAAAAAAAACTATCTACAAATTTCGATAATGGTACTTTAATGAAATGGAAAAAACTAGGCCAGACAATGTGGGTATCTTAATTAACTGGAGTACAAATTAAATGAAAAGTTAGAAAATGAAACATGCAAGGCTTCAGCTGCTTGATTATCATTCCGATCTGATTAGTTTTGTGTCATTACTTTACTAATGCTTACAGTCTGTCATGAAAACTATTATTAATTTGCTGTGATAGGAAGCTTCAAGAGGACTTGACTGATGAAATGGTTGGCTTAGCAAAGCAACTGAAAGAGAGCAGTCTGATTATGAGCAAATCTTTGGAGAACACTGAAAAGGTATCTCTACTAATCCTTCCTCATTGATGTAGGAGAAAGTGGAGGAATCTTGCTTCCGGATTCTATAGAACACATATATACACGCAATGAAGAATCTGAAAAAAAAAAAAAAAAAAAAAACTACATTTTCTCTCCATACTCAAAAAGTGTGCTTTCGGGAATTCTTGCTTTCCATTTAGTTAGCTTCTTCAGTACATATACTTCATAGAATCGGAGGTTTTCTGTTTCAGTGACTGGGTAACATTCTGAGGTTTGTGTTCTTGAAATGTTTCTTATTAAATATACCATTAGAATTAACATAGATAGCAAAGTGGAATAGAATGCAATGAAGGGCCGGATCTTGACAAAGGCTGTAACTCCTCATTAAAGGCATCTTCCAAAATCATACTGCCACAAGCCCCTATTCCAACTTCTGAGAAACTGACCTTTCATCTGAAGATTAGAAGTTGAATAATACAAATGGAAGTTCTCTTGAACTCTATTATTTTCACATGTACTGCCGATGCATGGGATTTAAGATATAGAACTGAACTTTTTGGGATCATAATAAAAGTTTTTGGGGAGACTTTGGGGGATATAGAATGCATAATTGATAATATTCCTCTAATTCTTGGTGGTGACCAAAGCCTTGACATAAATTTAGGTCCTTTAGGTGGGTGAGATGGTCCTCTAATCCCTTGCCCTTTATCATATTTGATGATGTTTTAAATTTACGTTCATTTCACGATTCAATCACAAAGGAGAGCATGATATTAGCCAGGCGTGGACCTTTTACTTCTGTACTATGGTCTTCTGTTGCGGCAAGCTGTACTCTGTATTTTTCTTTATTTGATCTGCCTTTCATGAATATTTTTCTTTTTATTGGCAAAAATGCCAAAGGTTACCATTGCAGTTAGTGATAATAACAGTGGTCATCACTGATTCACTCTCGCATATTACTTTTTGTCTACTCCACAAGATTCATGACTGATCTAGTAGTAAACTTGATCATTGGCTTGATACAGATACTGGATTCCACAGAGAAGGCCGTTGAGGATAGCTTGGCAACCACCGGTCGGGTCAACAAACGTGCTGTCGAGATTTACTCAGAGAGCTCGAAAACTTCATGCTTCACTTGGTTGGCAATCTTTGCAATGACCTGCGTTTTCGTAATGGTCGTGCTTCTAATTCGAGTCACTTGAACTACCAGGAACTAATTTGCATTCTCGAATTTAGTTCACAAACTTTCAGACAAAAAAGAAACCAGAATAGATGGTGAGAATTCATATCAAAGGCCCTTCTTTAATTTTAAATATTGTGACTAAGTTAGCAATGGTTTCAAAATTTGCAGTTTGGTACGCTTAATACGTATGTAGTTGAAATTTGAGAATTTGTTAGAGAGAGAGATAACCTCTGATTTCTAATGTACAGATTTGTCTATTTTACAGACAATTCCAAAATTTGTCTTGTGCTATATATTGTATTGTTCAGTAGAAGTATCTTGATGTAGATTTGGTAGTGTTTTAAGTTTTAACTTTTGCTTCAAATTTTTAGATTTCTTATCTTATATGTTTGGTCTAATTTTTGAATGTATATATTTGAATTTCCGACTCTACCCATTTCTTTTCAAATTCAATCTCTATTAACAAGGGGTAATACAGACTTTTCCAGTTTAGTTATCCATTGATTTGACCTGACATCTTGAAGGTTTTTTGCTCCAATTTGTAGTTCTAATAATATATATATATATATATATATATATATATTTTAAAGATAAGGTATATATGTAATATGTTTGTTGATGAAGCTGGTGAGGCTGACTTGTAGCTTTTTTATTTTTTATTTTTGTTATAAATTGAAATCATTTGTTGGACAAATTATTCTTTAAAAATATATAAATAGCTCTGACCCTGTAATATGAGTAGCATTAATCTAAATTTCTATTTTTTATTAATACCCACAGGAAATTTCCTTTCTGAATTTAAATTTTCAACAACTCCATAATTTTATATACGATGTTGGGTTCTTCCATGTCTTCTAATCTTTTATTTGAATCTTAGGAACATATTTTTGTTAACTTTTCTTATTATGTATTTCCCTTTCCATTATTATCTAAATTAAAGGGAAAATAATAACTAGAATACCCTTAACTCAAAAAAAAAAAAAAAAAGTAATATGCATTTTTTAAAAAAGAACCAAAAAAGCTATTTAAATTTTAAAGTTACAATATCAACGATCACGCATAAACGACTATGATTATGAAAATAGAAAATTATGCAAAGTAATTGAATATCTCAAGTTGTGGCCTCCAATCTTGAAATTAAATCAGTAAATATAATAAGATTAACTTGATTAATGTAATACTATAAATTATACTCATCATCTATTTTAAGTTGTAAATTATATGGTACAATAATGAATATTTGATAATTAATGATATAGACCAAAGTTTTAAAAAAAATGGGGATGGGGACAATATATATTATTGTACATATTACAGACATTAATTTCTTCACTCCCAACATTTGAGGAAGAAGAAGAGGACATGAACAGTAATTATTAGGTTTTTCCTCTTTTTTCTCCTCTCTAAATCTGTGTCCAAAATTTAATTATATCAGTTGTGTTGGTTTTGCCTTTACACCTCACTGAGATTCTTTGATTAATCCAAAGAAAAATCTTTAAAAACTTTATATATATCATTATTACACAGATTAATTCGACAGTGAAGAAGTACTTAGCCCCTCACATGCCCACACAGCTTCCAGCTTGTTCAACAATGGCTTTTTCTGAAGATGATCTGAAAGAAAAATTCGAAGAAAAGCAAGAAAATTTTACCAAATGGGGGCTTCTATGTCTTCTCATTCTACAAAATGAAGCATCAACAAAGACAATTTTAAGAATTTGAAACAAAAGTTTGACCTGGGTCGGAGCGAAGAAGGAAGGAGAGAGACAATTGCCCGCTCTTAGTCCGTCTTAGACCGAAAATAATTATATGAAAATTTTAGCAAAAAATGTAAAATATTGCATCTATGAAAATTTCTTCCACTATTAGAGGTGATAATCAATATTAAACGGAGAGGAAAGGATGATAATACATCACATCAGTTCAAGTTCGAATACAAAATCTTCTACCCTAATAAGAAAGGACGATAATACATCACATCAGTTCGAGTTCGAATACAAAATCCTCTACCCGATACTTAAGTTAAATCATCAATCACCTAAAAACTCAAGTGGATGAATTACTGTCAAAATCTGTACAATCTTGAAAGGAAAAAGAAAAGAAAATAAATAGAGATGAGAGATGAATTAGAATGGTTGTTTGTGAGATCAATTGTTTGAGTTATACACAAACCCATGAGTTAATTAATCAAGAAAAAAAAAAAGAGAGAGAGCATAAAATGAAACAATAAATTAGTACAGAATAATTAAGAAGATGGATGGTTTTTTTATTTGGCTCTGATCTTCTTGGAGGGAGTTTGAAGCTCAATATAAACAGAAGCGAGATCTTGGGGAGCTTCAAAAAACGGCGGCGGCGGGAAATTCAGTTTTCTTCGCGGCGGCCGAGGTTTCTTCGGCGCCGGCGGACACACCATGGTCGACTTCAGCCGGCTCCCGGCCGCGGTCGGCGTTTGGCATTCTTCTTCTTCCTCTTCTTCCCGTTTCGCCTCGGGTTTTCCGGCGACCTGAATTGTAGTTAGTAGCGTTGATCTTAAGGGAGTAAGTGGCCGGAATTCTTCAAAAACTTCCATACCCATTATTTGTATTGAGATTTCCGACCAAATTAAACTCCAAAGTCTCTGCCTTTGATCTGATCTTAATATATCTGAGAGAGAGGCAATTGAGATGGTGATGATGGGAGGTGCTGAAAGAGAGACACAGACAGATATATGAGAGAGAGAGGAAAAAAAAAGAGACAAATGGTATGGGAGAACGTGGGTGGGGACTATAATTCGGTGGAGGAGAGAGAGAGGAGGAGAGAGAAGATGATTCTAGGGCAGAGCCAAGAATGAAACAGACTTGAATGTAGTGCATAAATTTGTATTACAATGTCTACTAAGGGATTCGTTCTTGTTCGTGTAATTTCAAAATGTTTGTTTTATCTTTATATCGTTTAAAAGTGATTATTTTAGTCTATTGATTTTATTATTAATTTCGTTTTTTTTCTATCATAAATTTTATGCGACACTACTACTAGATAGCTACTGTAAAATTTTTTTAAGGAGAGACTTAAATGATCAGTACAAAGATGAAAGTGAACATTTTCAAAATATAGGTACTAATTAAAATGAACCAAAGTAAAAAATATAGATATTAAAATCAGTATTTTCAAAGTACAGTGACTTAAAATAATATTTTAACCTAAAATTTATGTTAAAATTTTGCGAATGGAAACTAAATTGGTCTACAGACGTTTTGAAAATATATGGACTAAAAAAGAATAAAAATTAAGAGTACAGAGACCAAAATAATATGTAACAATTATGGGTTAGCTCATTGGTACAAAGGGGTCTAGTCACTAATTACAAATTGGAGGTGAAATCGCTTGAGGATTCGACTTATTTGAGTCAAATCGATGTAAATCAAAATGATTTAAAGAAAATGAGTTCAAATCCCATGACAACCACCTATATAGAAATTAAGTTCATATGTATTTTTTTGGCGAACTTTGGAAGCATACCTACATGTTATTGATAAAAATCTATATGTCATCTAATAACCCTTTGATATAGATCTGAAACACCGTTTCTAAATTCTCTCTTCTATATCCAACAGTGTACGACTGTGATATTGTTCTAAATCTTTTACAATAATTTCTTCAAACGGAGTAGTTGTCACCTTAATTAATTAAATAATTAATTAAGGCGTACACATTTTTAGAATTAAAATATTATATATATAAAAAGTTAGAACGTAAAATTTTGACTCGGAGGTTCGGAAACAAGGGAACATAATGAAAAAGAGTTGTGAGAAGGAGACAAAAGAAGAAAGGAATGGAAGAGAGAAGAGAAATGGAAGGGCAAATTAGAAGCAGGCTTTAAAGTTTAAACTGACTGACACACAGTAAATGAAGGCTGTTCATCTGCTTGTCTCCATTATACTTACAGTTCCCCACCAATTCCTTCTATTTTCTATCTGCTTTCTTCTTCTTCTTCTTTCCCATGTCATCTTTTTCAGTCAACTTTTTTCAACCCTTTTCTCTTTTGTGTAAAAAGTTTTGGAGAGATTTGTCCACTTCAAAAGTGAAAAAAAATATGGCCAAGTGGGTGTGGGGAAGGGGATGCCCCTCTTACCCCTTGTTTTCTAGCTTCTCTTGGCTTTATTTTCCTTTCAATTTTAATGGGAGGGAAGCGAAAACAAAAACATTTTTAGGTCAATTTCCTCAAGTGCTCTCTCTTATCAACACCCATCAATTTCACTTCGGGATGGCAAAAAAATCTGTGGGACCCAATCTCCATTGGTATCTGGCTCTATCGGATCGGAGAATTTCTGGTTGGCTCGATCGAATTTTAAACGAATCTCTATTGGGGATCTCCGTCCCGTTCGCACTCTAAAATTTCGGAGACGGGGGCGGAGATGGGGAAGAAATTCCCTATAGGACGGGGATGAAGATTGCCCCTAGTCCAGCCCCGTTTCCATCCCTCATTTCACCGTTGTTGGAGTTGAATTTTTACCTAACACGTGACACGTCCTGATTTGAAGAGAACCACACGTGGCTTTGAGTCCATAAGGTCAAGTTCATTACCTCGGTCTCAACACTTATTGTCGAGCTAACGTTCTAGGTGGCCGAGCTGACCTTGTATCATTTTGGTCTTATTCTCATTTGTCGGTCGAGTTGACCTGATTCTATTTAGCTTCACTCTCCGACACACTTCACAACAATACGCCGCGTTTCACAGTAGCCTTAAAGAGTCATCGAGACTTTGTCGGAGAGCTTGTCTATAAATAGAGACCTTCCGCCTCTATCCTAGGTACGCGAACATTGTATTCTCTCTCGAATATAGCTCTACTACTTCCTGACTTAGACGTCAGAATGTCTTATGTTTTGCAGGTCCCCTACTAAGTTGGTTTACGATTCGTCCTTCAGGTCATCTTCCAGTTCAAGCCGAAGTTCGCAGCCTTGGTCATTTTCATGATCAAACAACTGTGGTTTTTCTATTTATTTCTTCTCTCTTTCTACAAAATTTGTAAAAATTTCCCCCTATTATCTCACCCTTCTTTTTAAGAAAAGTCCTATGTTCCATAGCGGACTCTATATATCATATAGGCAAGATTATTTATTTTACCTCACCATTGATATTTGGTCACACATGACCCTAGCCTAGTTGATATATACATTGTTCTTAAATGCTTATGATATCGTATAATTGTAAATATATAGAAACCATCAATACAAAATGCAATGTTTTTTCAGTATTTCAAAATATGAGAGAGAAGCGAAAATTATACTTACGTTTACAAAGTTTTCAAAGATAGACATCTAGAATGCAGTAAGTATATATATATATATATATATATATATATATGAAAATTGATGGGTCAAAAAGGGAATAATTTAAACATGGCATACTTAGCTTTAAAAAAGCATTTGATATTGTTAATTTTATCACAATTAGATGACCCACAATTGCAAGAAACACATGATATGATCTTGCTTGGAATGTTCCATACAACCAAATTAAAGTGAAGTAATTTGTTTCTTAATTGACAAGGGATTTGCTTAAGATCCATAATTCATTTTATTAATCTAATAAATTAAGCCAACAGTTTCAGACAAAAGCTGCTCGGATAACATGCTCCATATGAGCATTGTTCTTTAATATATGACAAAATATACTTAAAAAGTATTTATACTCGATAAAGACTCAAAACAATTAATAGGATGAATAAATTCTAAATATAATAATAAAAAAAGTATATAACCAAATAGGAAGTAAAAATTAATTACTACACCATTAAATTTTCATCAAACCATATGCTAATGAAAATCTTATTTCACCAAAGCGAGCATTGTTTAACGGTAATTGGCATATGCCTCAAACCAGAAGATTATTAGTTCAATTCTCCCTACGTGCTGTACTTAAAAAAAAGATGAAAATGTTATTTGATGTGATTTTTAACACGGTTACTTCCTTTGGGAATGACAACGTAGTAAGGATATTAAGACCTATTCGATGCAACCGGTATAACATGATTGTTGTACTCGACCTTATAACCGTGCCTATGGCCGGGAGTAGAAACCGAGTATATATTTCGAATGATTTCTTCATTATTGGTGGCAGGAAACCCTACATTATTGAAATTTGAGGTTGTTTTTCTTTTCTCAGACCAAAATATATGGTTTTAGATATCTTTGTCTGAAATTTCTCCTTTGTCTGAATGAGCTTTTAGGGCTTTCTTTTCCGACAGCCGAAATTTTCATATTGATGAATGCTGCACAAAAAATAAGGGGTTTTAAAACTTTTTTAACCATTGATTTTCAAGGTTTTAATTAGGTTAAAGTTTTTTTTTCAATTAAACAAGTGAGAGTGGGAATTGAAACCTTCCAACCAGATTGGAGATATACTATATCTTAATCAGTTGAGTTATGCTCGTGTTTATGATAGTGACTTCTAACCTAGCTTGTGAAATGAGAAGATCGGGTATAGCCGAGCTTAGGAGCGAATTTGGTGGGAGAAGACCTGTAAAGAGAAGCAAACACTCCGACCCTCAACTCTAAGAGGTCGATTTAAAGGTCTCAAGTCGAGGTACGTAGAATTCTATATATATTTATAGGGAGTTAGGTGATAACGACATTCGACCCTTACGTTCAATTATGCTGTCGGGAAATTTATATTAGTTGCACAAGGTCGGTCTTTCAAGTCTCTAAGGTTGGAGAATGGGTGATAAATGAATTTTGGTCTAATAATTTAGGGTGCTTTTGAGTTATTTGATCATTATATGGATAATTTCTTTGGGTAATTTATTTGTTTTTAGTATTTCTTTCTTTTGTAGAACTTGAGTTGAAGAAGAGGAGAAAAAAGAGCAAATAAAGAAGCAAAGCGAACCAAAACTTGAGCATGTTGGGCACCTAAGTTGAAAAGTGGGCAATGGTGGGGTTTGACTAGGCTTAACATATGTCTCCTCTTGGTCGATCTCCAACGCTTCGAGAGAAAGATCTTAACATACCGATCTTTCCTTGTTCTCTATGTAACAAAGTTCATTTTTACCGTCCAACAATCGGGTTGGCTAGTTAGGTTAAAAAGTTAAAGCTTTGGTACAAGTCAAATTGAACTCTTAAGTAAATAAAAAGGGTTGAACTTTTTCTCCAGCTGATGATATCTTTGTCACACAGCAAAATTTCAAGGGCAGAAGTTATAATATGTCAGCAAATTTAGTAACATATGATAATGTTTCTCTTGAAGTCTTTCTCAAAGATGAGAATCCTATGTGGTTGAAAGAGAAAAGAAACTAAAATATATGAGAGAGAAAAACCCTAGTGGGCCAACAGAGAGAGAAAGAGAGAGAAAAACAAAAACAAAACCATATATTATATATATATATATATGCTCACAAATTAAATACAATACAATTTTTTATACACAATATTTGTGAAATTGAAAGATAATGAAGGGAGAGTTTGAGGGAGACCCTTAAAGAATCCTATGAAACTTGTCCATTTCAAAATCAAGACCCAACCAAATTACAATTTAGTTCCTGTGTCTAATAAATTACAAATTCTTTAACTAATTTTCTGATATTTTTTAAAAAATTTATAAACTCGACTTCTAATTTTTTGTGTCTAGATTTGTGAATTCTATTTAAAATTGACTTAGTCAAGAAATCTGTTACGCGACATTGAATGTTTGTAGACGTATCAAATACAATTTTAAGGAGTGACTAAACTTGTAATTTAACATTTTTTTAAAGATTTTTTTTTATCACTCTGGAATTTAAATGATTTATTAAAATTTTATTTGGTGTTTGTTGTTATTTTGCCAAAGGAGTCACATGGGTTTCCCACCTGCAACCCTAGCTTTCTCACAAGTCTTATTCCTTATTAATTTTTCTGTTTTTGTCATTTTTAATGGCAAAATTAAAATTGGTTTTTCAGATATATATATTTCACCCAATTTCTTAAAAAAATTATCACAAACTCTAATTGAAAGTTGACATCTTTTTACTGTAAAACTACTGTGTTTTGCCAAAAAAGGCCATGCACTTGTTTGAACCAAAAAAAAAAAAAGTTGAACAGTCAACAAAAGATATAGATAAAGACTCACTAAAAAAAGAAAAAAAAAAGAAAAATCATTATGAGTTGCTAATTATTGTGGGTGTTTTTTGAATTTCAAAATTTGGCGGGTAATATATTGTTAATGATTTATTATTCAAAGGCTATTTCAATTAATGGAACTAATCAAGTGCCATAAACTTTTGTCGGGTGTTGGGTCATTCAAAAAGAGTTTTGATCACTAATTTATCAAAGATATATTAAATCTCTTGTTTTAGACCTTATAGAAAAAATTCCATTATGGTGTGTTTGGTTAATTAAGAAATAATATTGTTATTGTAGAATCTCTAGAAAAGGAAATTAATAATGATATGGATTCAATTAATTAATGAGTTCTCTTCTTTTTTATTATTGTAATCATAATTATGGGCTCATTTAATTGAATCATTAAATTAAGTAATTTTCTTTCTTTTCTCTTCCTGTTTTTTTTTTTTTTTTGCTTTTTGTTTCATATTTTTTAATAAAAATAAAAAATAAAACCACTTTTATAACGGTTTCTTATTTCTTGTCCCTTCTTTTCTATTGATAAAGAAGAAACATAGACATGTTCGGTAGTATATCATTTCTTATTTTTGTTTTCTAAAATTTTCAATTAAAAAAACAAAAATTTATATAAAAATTAATTTTTAAAATTGAACATTCAAATTATTTATGGTGCATTTTATATAAAATAACATTTACATTGTGTTCTTTGAAAATTTGGAGAATATGGGGAAGGAACAATAATTTTGATTTTGTCCGATGGTGCAGTGGCAATAACTTTGGGTTTTATGGTATCACCTACCATGAGGTTGAATCCAATGTTATTCACTGTGTTGCTCAGTCTAGATAATGAATCCCAATTATAAGGAGCACGGTGAAGTCACACTGCATCAATTTTGGAAAATAGAAAGTAAATTCTAAACAATTTTGAAAAATTTATTATTTTATTATTATTTTATTATTATTTTTTTTTTTTGATAAAAACGCAATTCTTCATTTAGATAGTCTAATTTATTATGTGTTTCATATTAATCACAAGTATATATGGGATTACCAATCCCATGAACATTTGAACCTAAATTAAAAGATATAAGATACAATATTAACAGTTCAAAAAAAAAATTAAGCTTGAAGTTTGGTAATCGAGTAATTTTATTTTTTTCAATTTAATGTGTGCAACTTTTATTTCATTTAAACATATTTGTAATACTGTACGCATCTGTATATATTGTTTATATACACGATATACCAAATTTTATTAGATCATTTGTTTCCATAATCTTAGATCATGGTTATTTTGTCTTTTAATATATGAAAATAGCTACACTTAATATTTTATAAACCTTTTTTATTATTTTTTCTTAGAAAATAATATATAAAGTGCTACCACCATGAAACTAGCCCAAATATCAAGTACCACTTTTAAAGCCCAAACCCAAATCAACGTGGCCCGATCTAGAAGGCCCAATAACTCCTTAAGCCCAACAAGACCCCTCTAATTGAGACCTGTAAGTAGCGATGAACAAAAAAAAAAAAATACACAAATTTACAAAACAAATACACTAATTCAATTTTTTTTTCCTTTGCAAGAGAATTTTTTATTTTATTTTAGTACAATAAGAGTGGGGGATCGAACTCACAACCTTTTGATTGGAGGTATATGTCAATTAGTGCTGAGTTATGTTCGCTTTGACTATTTTAAATTAGATATGTATATATTATAACATTACATATGTGGATATGAATTATCGCTTTTCTTTACAAGGAAAGATGAATTATCGCATATTATAGTTTTTCCATAGATATTCAATTTTAAATTCTTCTCTGAACCACTCCTATTTTGTTGTATTTTTAAATACAATAAACGGGAGGAAAGTTTGAATTCCTATCTCAAAGAAAAAAAGCATAGGTCAATATATGTTGGCACTCCTATTTCTGTAATAAGACCAAACTTTCATAAATACTTATTTTAATCTTTGCCAATAACTTATTGCATTATATTTAACAAAAATTTCTAAGAGTTTTTTTTTTTTAATATTACACCATATATTTATTGGTTTAGAACTAATGTGTTTTTTTTTAATATAACACTATAAATACTTATTTTAACTTTTAGTTGAGATATATGTGTTTAACTAGTTAAATTAAGTTCAGAATTTTTTTTTTTATTGTAGGTTAGAGATGGTTGTGTTCGCTTTGGCTACTTTTAAAACACGTCTATTTAATGCTATAAAAATTTTCGTTTTGACTTTTTTTTTTTTTAAGTATTATCTCTAAGCTAAATCTCAAAATTTGAAAGTATGAACACTGATAAAACTAGATTTAAACTTGAAAAAAAAAATACTATTGCGTGATAATGATATGATATAATATTGTTTGTTTAAATTTATAAAATCTAAATATGAAAATTTTGGGAAACGTTGAATGAATATTTCCACACGGTTTTGGAGGCATGTAGAGTGGAATGAAGACCAAGAATCTCCCGCAATAGCCGACAAACAAACAACAAAATCAATTCAATTCAATTTATTAAATTTTCCCAATACAATTTCCTGAATTTTAGATATTATCAAACTAATTGCCTATTAATTATTCAAATCTACTGTAAATTTTTCTCTAATATTTTAAACAACAACCGATTAACTCATAAGTTTGGTAGACTGAACATTATATCTATGTTCTGCAGAAAAGAATCGTTTATATATATATATTAAAAAAACAATATATTATTTAATTTAATCCTTTATTGAATAAATAATTTGAATTAAATTATAAGCTTAATACAAATTGAGGAATTAAGTAAATTCAGCTATCAAATCTGAAAAATTACATTTATAAATAAAACCAAATTTAAATTAAATGACATGATATAAGGCAGCTAATTGAGGAATAATGCTTGATCTAAAACACAATTTTTTCCTTATATTTGTTTCAGTCTCGAATATTTTAAATTTTTTTCCATTTAGTATACATCATTTTAAAATTTTAAATTGATATAATACTTAATGAGTTCATAGAAATTCAAAGAAGGGAAAAAGTCATTTAATTCTCTTTCAAATTTATGAAAAAAAAAGTCTTCTCTTGATAACCCTTTTAACCTCTAAATTTATACAAATTCATTAAATATTAGATCATTTATCATCAACAAATTACTAATGATAAACTTATGGAAACATATATTTTAGCTATTTTATTTTGTCTTATTTCACAACATATAATTAAATGAAATAATTAACAACAGCCATTTTTTCCCCTCTTTTCTTGCTAAGGAAGTGCCGGAGATTTTTGCCATAATGAATGGGAAGAAAGTCAATTCATTAGTGGAAACAAGAACTAAAAAAATAATAATAAAACAAAAATAAAGGCATTCATGGAATTTCCAACCATATATAACTCTTTATTAAATAAAAAAAATTATGTAAGGCGCAATCATTGGGACCATGTTGCCGGTCAAATTAGTTTTCAATAAAATATAATACAGAAAAAATTAAAAAAAGAAAAAGAAACTCTTATCAAAATTACATTGATACCCTTCCGCCTTATCGTTCCGTTTCGAGAGATTCGAACGCGACGTTGTTTTGTTTTGACTTACAACTCTGGCCTGGCGTCGTAAACTCCCAGGCTAGTTTTGACTTTTACAACCAGGAGAAGTCTACAGTGACAGGCATGTTATGTTCAAGGTACTGCGTCACGGCCCAATCAGGTGGCGTTGGTTCCCCGACAAATCCCTCCGCTTAACTCTTCTGGGACACCGCCCCGGGCACCGTAGCCTGCGGGTGACGGTGATCCCCGTCATAAGTTACGAGGAGCATCGCCGGATCATCACGTGATCGCTCCACGTGTTTCCTCGCTGGACAGCCTTTGACGGTGCTGCATCTATAATACCCTCTGCAAAATTAAAATTAAAAACAAATTAATCAATATTTTAAATTCTCAAACTGCAAATTTACAACTCGTTTGAGAATTTTGTTGAAAGGAATTTGATTTACCTTGGATACGGGGAGCCTTTGATCGGCTTTTGGCCGTACTTTCTCCACGAGTATTCATCGGAAGGTATATCGGCGATTTTTGAGCTGATCGCCGGAACTCGGACGGTCTTCTTGACTCCGGACTTTCTGAAAAACACAAAAAATTGAAGAAATTAAGAAACCGAATTCGAATTCGAAACGAATTTGAAACTCTCGTGTTTAAGGGAATCGGGAATTGATTAATCGGTACCTCCGCTTGGCGCAGTGGCAGGGCTTGGAATTGGAGGGGATTTTGCAGGCGAATCTAGAGCTATCGTCGCACTTTCTCTTCGACGACAGAGGCGGTTTACCGGTGGAGATCGGCGGCGGCGGTGGCGGAGTAGTGAAGAGTGAGAGATCGAGTTTGCCGTTGGATACACTGCCGTCTCCGGTAATCGTGGACATGAAAGACGACGTCGTGGAGGAGACGGTGTCGGTCGTCTCGTTCAAGAACGCAATCGGAGCCCTAGAATCGGGGGATTTAGCGGCGGAAGTGAAATTAGGTTTAGGAAAGTCGATTTTGGAGGGTGGATTGGGGGAATTGAGCGGCGGATTGAGAGAATTGAGGATCGGAGTACGATTGCATAGGGCGGAATCAGATTCAGAGGATCCAGGTCCACGGCGAAACCTAGCGTGACCGGTTCGATTGAGTAGAGAGATGACTCGCTTGAACTTGGAGACGGTGAAGTCGGTGATTTCGGAGCAATCGAGACGACGGTGATGATCCAGGCGAGGGCTGTGGGATGGTTGTGTGTTCAAGACGCGGATCAGTTGCTCCATGCTCTGTAATCCGGCGGTGGTGGCTTCTTGAATCGCCATCTGATCGTCCATCTTCGCCGGAAAAGCCGCGAGATCAACCGCCATGGATTTGAAGATCGGAATCGGAGCCGGGAGAATAGAGAAACAGAGAGGTTAGGGGAGAAAGGGAGGAGGGTTTATAAAAGGATGGAAAGAAGAAAGTCAATGGGCGTTTCGTCAACTCAAAAGGTGTGAGATTATTGGTTGCATCAATTTTTCTTTTTTTCTTTAAATAATTATATTCAGAGAAAAGTTGAATTATAATTTCGTTTTTCAACTGGTTAAGCATACAAGAAGTTCAAATCCTCCCACTGCTACAATGATCAAATCGCAAATTTAAAAGTTTGTTAGAAAATTTTTTAAGTGTAGGAATTGAATAAACGTTCAAATCTATGAAAAGAGATTAAAAAATAGGCTAAAATTTGTTAAAAATCGAACTGATTATCTATAGTTCTTGTACTTTGGTAACAATTTAGTCTTTTTTAGTTTAAAATTTGTAATGATTCAATCCTATCGTGAAATTTTAACGAAGTTTCTTACCTATATAGATCGATAAATTAAGGGATTAAATATGTTTATATTTTATAAAGACTAAATCATCCCACGATCAAATTTTGATGAGTTTTTTCATAGAATGGAATAAATAAGATTAAAAAATATAAAAATTAAATTGTTATTTTAATAAAATATACGGACCAAATATATCTTTTAAGGTTAAAAATATGCCAAGGTCATATTTACGTGTGTGTGTGTATTTTTTTTTTTTTTTTTTGTTTAAAAGGGGAAGGAAAAGAAAATAGTGGAGGATGTGGTGGTAGTGGGTGGTTCCCAACAAAGCAAAAGCAGGTAAGAAAAACCAATAAAATTGTCTACAAAGAAACGTTAAATTAAAAAAGTGGAGTCCAAAAGTCAACTCCACTTTTTTTTCTTCTTCTTTAATTTTTTGTTATTTCCCAAAATTTAATAAATATTTTTAAAATTAGGTATTTTTTTTTACATCATTATTAATTCCCAAGATTCAAGTCAAGCTGTGGTTGTGCAGGCCATCGAAACTTCGCCTTTCAGTTTGGTCAACATTGACAATTGGCAAAGTCGAGGGATTATTTTTTTAAAATATATTATTATTATATATATTATATTAATTTTCCGAGGTTGGAGTTGGGGTTGTCATTGTTGGTTTGCTTCTAGACGAAGTTGAAATTTGACTCTTTAAAGTAAATTAAGATTTTCCATTTTTTTGGAACTACAGTCCATGTGGCCTTGCTAAAAAATGGAAATACAAATTTTAACTAGTGATTTTCTATACTAAAATAATTTCTATAGTAAAATTAATTTTGATGGAGATTCAAACTCAGACCTCTTGGTAAGAAAGATGTGTTAAATTAACGTTGAACTAAACTCATATTGGTAATTAGAAATTTAGGACAGGTTTATATGCCATCTAAATTATGTTTCTTGGTCTGTGGTTTGAACATTTGTTTTAGAAAATTGTAAATTCGAAATAATAAAATTTCTAAAAACAATATTTTTATGTTTTTTTTATTAACTCTTTTGTTTTCAAATTTATGTTTTTCAATGACCATCAAACGCAGTCTTGGAAAAAAATTTAGATTTAACAAATTTTTGCCTATAAAATTGGTAATTAAACCAACTTATGAAAGGTTGATGGTAATAAAATTTAATTTATATTTGCTTTTTTTTTAATTAGGTTTTTATAATACAAGTGGGGAAAAGAAGTGCATTTTGCATAAAGGAGATGACTTTACATAGCATGGACATATTCTTAATGATTAAGTTCAAACAGCACTAAGGGAACCCACCGAGAAACTATACAAAAATAAATAAATAAATAAAGGACTAATAAAGTTTATATATAAAATTAACAATTTGCCAAAATGCCAACAAAGCCAATTTATTCATCTTATAAACAATTCAACTGAAAAAGACAGAACAATTAGGTTTAATTTATCACCATGTTTGAATTCCTCTAATTCGATTTCCTTTATTTTCCAAGGAAAAAAAAACTATTACTTTCGATAATAGATCCTTTTTCTAAAGTCACATGTAAATTATTTATTAGATTTTTTCTAATTAGAATCCAAAGTAACATAAATTTAATAATCAAGTGGGTATTTGATTTATGTCATTAAATAATTGCATGGAAGTTAACGAAAACTATGTGTAAATTAATTACCAATGGTTTGGCCAAATTGTTGAAGAAACAAATTTAATACATTAAAGATAAACTAGTTGAGTTTTTAGGTTTGATTTCCTCTAATTTCATTCATTATTATTTATTACATACAAAGTTGATTTAATTACACCTTCCATTCCTATAGGTTTAAATCAGCTTTGCCAATTTTGTTCTGTGGTTTTTTAGAATGGTTCTAATTTTCGATTTTATTAATTACTTTTCTTTTGTTTACCAGACGTCGAGAAAATCTTAATATTAAGACATGCATAACATATTACTATCTAAAAAGATCGAATTCAAAACTAAGAGAAAAAAAAAGACATCATCTTTTTACCTTCCCAAAGTTGAACGTTCCATTTTCTATTGTATGGCAAAGGTCAATTTTGTATTTAACAAGTCATTTTTGCGTGTAATACGTAATTTATGTATACATTTTGGAAACTTTACATGTATAGACACAAATTCAATTTTATATTTGATTATATGTTTACTAGATATAAAGTTGAAAATTTCAAGACTTTTTTGACACTTAGAAAGTTTAAAGACGTGTTAGGTATCTTTTAAAGCTTAAGAACTTACCGAACACAACGTTGGAAATTGCAATAAAAGAAGGGGGGCGGCTGATTAGGTGGAAACTGTTGACCTACTACTTCTTGTTTGGTTGACAAGCGAAGAATCTGAAACCATATGTTAAAAAATAAAAATTTAAAAAGTTATTAAATTAGCATATGCACATGGAAAGCGTTGACACAAATAAAACCTAGCACCAGATATTTCTATTTTCTAGACATCTTAAAAAAAAAAAAAAAAAAAAAGAGTTGAAAAATCTTGCTGTCCACACCCTTAGGTCTGAATTAGGTTTCTTGATTATTAAAATCTTAGTTGACAATATTGTCTTGTAAAATTAGGTTTTCCTATTCTATATAAATGTTTCAAAGTCAACTTATTCTTTTCTTATCATTAATTTCAATTTAATCACAATAATCCTCCAATGTATGATCTCCCCTTCTTTTAATTTTGGGAAATTTGCAAAAAGCACTCATAAATTATGGGGATGGTAACAACCACACCCTTGAAAAACTTAGGAAATTATTTCAATTAAACTCTTAAATATTGCAAAATTGATGATATTAAATTATGAAATTGTTGTTCACACGAGATTTATTTAGAAATCATATTCGTGGGGTTGAACTTTGATTTTGTTGCATGTGTTGTATAGTAAATTTAATCTCTAATCTTTATCATCATATTCTTTTTCTTAAACTTGGATTAAAGTTTTATACGAAAGTCTTAAAGCCTTCAATTTTAATGCATGAATTATCTGAATTGTAAACTCCTGAGCCTGCCCCTCTATTTATAGAGTTTTCCACATAAGATTTGTGCTTGGGTGATTTTGGACCCAACTCATTAATTACCAATTCTTTTAGTGGATTTAGACTTATTCAAATTTAACTATCGATCCACCAAAATGGTCTTATGTTAATTTGAGTTTCGGATCAAATAACATCTAATGGACTTGTGAACTATTTTGGGCCTAATTTTATAGGACCCAATTCGATTAATTAAATCCAATTCAAGGGGCCAATGAAATACACGTGACATTATTTGAGAATGACTATTTTTTCTTTAATTTTAATTTAGGGATAATTTATAATTTAATTTAATAAAATATAGTTTTATCGTTGTTTACGATTGACCCAAAATTTAGGATTGTTTTACGATGAAACTCTCACGCAATAACATGGTTTTCAAATTTACAAATCATTATCGTAACAACCTCCTCTATAGTGTAGGGTCGGTTTTTGCAATTTTTCCTTAAATTTACAAATTATTATTGTGTTAAAATTGAAAAAAAAAATAGAAACGAAATTGAAAAAATGGCACAAATGTTTGGAACAAAATTATATATTTAACCCAAAAAAAAAAAAAGCATCTACGAAAATAAATATCTTTCCTTTTACCTGATAATCCAATCCACATAAATTATTAAGGGAAAAAATCACGAATTTAAAAATCAAAAGAATAATTTTTCTAAATATCAAACTATGCTTTCCGCAATTATATTCTCCATTAATATTCAAATACTCTTAATTTAAATCCTTAAAGCATATTTTCTCTTGTTAAAAGTCAATTATCGAATCATGTTTAAGTAAAAACAAATCTAATTTCGTGACTTTGTGGGTGGGAAAAAAAATTCCAAACTTCGGATTCTTCTAAAAGCTTACATTTAAAATTTTTAAAATAAATAAATCAATCAGTCTACTCTATCGAGGCAACTTAATGACTCTTTTTGTTATTTTCTTTTTTCTTTAGAATAATTTTAACTTTTTTTTTTTAATGTTGTTATGGTATGGTCTTAGATAAAAGAAATAGATCTGATTGTTTTTTTAGGAATAAAAAATATAGGACTAAAAGATATTAAAATTCGTTGTAATTAAAGAAGCAAGTCTGTCGTTTGTAAAGATTATATTTTTTTTAAAGATCATAAAGTTGTATTTTTATAATACCATTTTCACTTAAATCAATTTAATTTAGCTTTTCTAACAAATGAAAAAAATTAACTTCACCAAATTTTTTATAGTGAAAAGAATTTTCTGGTAAATATGTGTGAATAATTATGTGAGCTAATTACCTAATTAATTATTTTTTTTAAGGAAAAAAAATACAAACTTTACTACATTATTTGTTTCCTTGTCAAATTTTTTCTTCTCATATTTTCCACCAATAGTTTGTTACTCAATATTTTGTTGTTTTAAAGTAAATTCGACCTAACTTTTAAAAGCTTGAAAATAATCTTTTAACTTAGTACTTTTCAAATTATTGGGTACGTCAAAAATTATTTCATTACTATTTTTTATTAAATGAGGTACGATAATTGGTTTGTTTTAAATAACATGTTATCACGACTTTATATTTTAACATATTCAAATTCAAACTTTTATTTTTAAATAAAATCAAATGGAAAATTATAAGTCAAATTTTTTAATAGAAAAAACATATACTTTAAAAAAAAAACATATAGCTACGAGAGTTTTATACCATGTTGTTATATCTTTTCAAACATTATTTTAGACTACGATATCCAAATTTAAAACTGTCATAATAATTAAACCGTGTGAGATTAAATACCTAATCTAATAAGAAAGATAGCACGATTAATAAATTAAAAATTATACATTCTAATCAAATTTATTTTTCTTTTTTAAGAAAATTACTTTGAAAATGATATAATACCTACGGTTTCTATTTAGTGGGCCTTTGGACTCCATTGCATCCATTTGGACCAGCCTGAAAATTATGGGCCTCTTTTGTTTTCTACTATTTTTTGGGGAAAAAGTGCTGCCTAAAAATATAAATAATAATAAAGATCACATTTTTAAAATAATAATTATGAAAATGAAAAAAGTCATGCATAATATGTATTTATTGTGGTCGTCTTAATCGATATATAAGTTAATTATTATTTTTTTCAAAAAAATATAAATATATTTGATAATTGATACTAATATCAAGTTAATGGGGTGATTAGTATAATTTTCTTGGTCAAGTCTAACTTTAGTATGTAGCAATTTAGTTTATGTAATTTTGAAGTTTGTAATGATTTAGTTTTTGTTTGGGATGGAAATCGTACTGCCACGAGGATAGAAAAAGGTCCAACTTTGAAGGTGTTTCCTTGAGTGGCCAACCTTAAATGGCCGACCTGAAGATCTTCCATAAATGCCGACTTCATCATAGTCTTGCCTAAAGGCCGACCTCATTCAGGTCTTTCCTCATTCAGGTCTTTCCTTAAGGCCGACCTGAAGGTCTTCCCTGAAGATCATTCAAGGGAGGAACGACCTTCCATACTTAGTCAAATTTCTGATGACAATGTGAACCACAACAGACCGACCTTAGTCCCAACATGCTCAACCACATGTCGGATTCCTTGTCGAGTACCTCAACTTATAAATAGGGCACTTCACTCTTCAGTCAGTATCGTATTCTAGCTCGGTCGAACTCAAACTGACTTGAGCATCAGAGTATTTGTTCCCTTGTGCAGGTCATTCCTTCCCCAAGGACACTCCAACTCTTCCGCGTGGCCGACCTTGACTAGGTCATATCTCGTCACATTTTTTGCATAAATAGTTCTTATTGTGGGGGTTTTTTTTTTGTTAAGTTTCTTATATATGTAAATCGATAAATCGATGATGCACAAAATGTGTTTTATAAATTACAAAGATTAAATTATTATATCATAAAAATCAACACTTAATTTTGATGAGATTTTTCACAATTATGAATTAAATTGCTATAAATTTTGAATTATAGGGACTAAATTGTTACATACTAAAATTTAGAGACTAAATCGATACAAAGTAAGTTTAAGGACTAAATCATTACCTTAGGGAAATGAGACGTATCAAAGGTGTGTTTTAACCAATTATTTTATATTCACAAATATTTTTATAAATGCAATCTATCTAATGAATTTTTTTAAAGAAAAAAAAATATATGTATTGAATATATTTTATTTGACTAAGGATTCTCTTTCCAAAATATATATATATATATACACAAATGTGATTCGAACCACAACCTGTGGAGGATATACACATTATGTATGATGAATTTAAATAAGTGATACAAATTAATTTATTTTTCAAAGTCAGTCTAAAAGATTACCTAATAAGCCATTGATAAATCACCTAAAATTTTGTCCAAAAATAGTAAGAAACAGTGAAATCTAACACCAAAATATCGGAATCTAGCTAACCTAGAAAAAATAATGTCAACACAGCTCTAAAAATCTCACTCAAATATTTAGAAATAGATCCAGTAATAAATGACACTAATTGTATTCAAATTTTCAGATTTAATTAATAAAGTTAAATGTAAATTTGACCAAATAAAAAGTTTCTTCTACTTCTTTCGCTATTATTTTATAGAATTCAAGATAGATTCATAGAATCTTGTACGAATAAACGGGTTCTTTATTTATTTTAAATTATTTTCATATTTGAATATGAGTAAATTTGAAAAACTATGCCTCAAAAGAAAAGTAATGTACTAGGAAAAGAACATATCATGTTATTTAATTCATTTATATGTATTCTCAACCATAAAATTTTATTGTCAATGTCTACTATTATATTCACATGAATATATAAATATTTAGCATTGAGAACTAAGTCACCACAAAGAATATATTCCTTATCTACACTTCTCCAAAAATATTTTTAGATCGCATCTCATATGCATCCATGTCACACTCACAAATATATAAAATTTAATTATTTTTAAACTCTTGAGTTTATAACCACCATAGAAGTTTTTTTTGGTAGAAAATTCTTGAGGTCAAATGTTGAGGGAGAAATTCGAGTAGGTGACGTGTTCAAGCCTTAAGGGGAGACGACTGGAAAGTAGGACCATGCGATTTTTTAGTACAACATGTGAGGATGAGGGTTTTAACTCATGACGTTTATGATCAGAGATAAGTGCTTAACCAGTTGAACTATGTTCGATTTGACCTTATTAAAGTCATCTCAAACACACCAAACCATACCTAATCACAGTTAAAAGCTTTCTTCAAGTCAGCTTTTTAACTCAAAAAACTAAAGGTCTACGTTAGTATTAACACTATCAGAAGTCAAAACTACTATGTTTACAATAAATGTATGATAAAATATAAAGTATAGAAACATTATGTAGAGGAAATAGTATCATAATATCATATTATAGAATTAAATGATATGATCTCGAGTGTATCTTGAAATATAAATATAAAAATAAATCTGCATGGCTGAGCCTGGGAGCTGTCTCTCTCTCCAAAACCCCAAGAAGATAACTGCATTTTTGCAGAGAGAAGATTAAAGTAAAAGAGAGAAAAAAATAAATAAACTCTAATTCCAGCAAAGATATTAAAATATGAAGAAAAATGTGTTGATGAATATAATGGCGTGGATCACTGGGAATTTCATGTGCACCAACTCCTTCTGTGCCGCTGTTTCCTGTCTCTCAAACGACAAGCTCTGTTCTTTCTAACTATATTTTAACAAACATGTTCTTCTTTTCAAATCTCCTCTTTTCCCATTTCCCATTGGATCTCTACTCTCATTTTTCTCCGATCCCTATACAAAACCCATCTTCCCATCCCTGTTCTTCTTCATCTTCTGTGTGTAAATCGAAAAAATGATCACTGCAAAGGACATTTACGATGTATTCTCAGCAATTGTCCCATTGTACGTGGCCATGATCTTGGCCTACGGCTCAGTGAAATGGTGGAAAATTTTCACTCCCGATCAGTGCTCCGGCATCAACCGATTCGTCGCCGTCTTCGCCGTCCCCTTACTCTCCTTCCACTTCATCTCCTCCAACGACCCCTACGCCATGAACTACCAATTCATCGCCGCCGACTCCCTCCAAAAAATCGTCGTCCTGTTCGCTCTGTTTCTGTGGCAGAGCTTCAGCAAACAGGGCAGCCTCGAATGGATGATCACTCTGTTTTCGCTCTCCACTCTGCCCAACACTCTGGTCATGGGGATCCCCCTCCTCAAGGCCATGTACGGCGACTTCTCCGGCAATCTCATGGTCCAGATCGTCGTCCTCCAGAGCATAATCTGGTACACTCTCATGCTCTTCATGTTCGAATACAGGGGAGCTAAGCTTCTGATTACAGAGCAGTTCCCCGAGACCGCCGCCTCGATTACGTCGTTCCGAGTCGATTCCGACGTCGTTTCGCTCAACGGGAGGGAGGCCCTGCAGGCGGATGCCGAGATTGGGGACGACGGGAAGCTCCATGTGGTGGTCAGGAGATCCGCGGCTTCTTCCATGGTTTCTTCTTTCAATAAGTCTCATGGTCTCAATTCTTTGACTTCCATGACTCCCAGAGCTTCCAATCTCACTGGGGTTGAGATTTATTCTGTTCAGTCTTCCAGAGAGCCCACTCCTCGAGCTTCTAGCTTCAACCAGACCGATTTCTACGCCATGTTTGCTAGTAAAGCTCCTAGTCCTAAACATGCCTACACCAATAGTTTTCAAGGTGTGTCCTTTTTTTTTTGTGTGTTTTTTCAGTCTTCTTGTTTGGTTTTGGTCGGATTCGCCGGATTATGCTTTTGGATTTGAGGAGATTTTGTGTTCGAACTGCTGCAATGTTATTTCTATAGCTGGTTTATTAGTTCACGAGTGAGTGGAATGCGGATTCTATTAACTTAAGCTTAGTTCAGTATGGGGTTGGTGTAGATCTTGAGTTCGACTAACTTTGATGTCTTTTTCTTCGTCTTTCCTATAATAGTCCACAGATGAACGAGGAAGAGTGTGTTAAGAATATGCATATAAAGATTAAGACTTACAGTTACTTATCAGTTTAAACTTTTGAACCTACCGATACCCTAACACGACGTTAAGCTCGTTTATGTAGGTGAAGTTTACTCGGTGCAGTCATCGAAAGGAGCAACACCAAGAACGTCAAATTTCGACGAGGAGATGTTGAAGAAGAAGAGAGGAGGGAGGAGCATGAGTGGAGAGCTTTTCAATGGAGGATCAATGCCATCCTACCCACCACCAAACCCCATGTTTTCAGGATCTTCAAGCGGCATCCAAATGAAGAAGAAAGATCACAACAGCAGCAGCAGCCATGGAGGAGCTGCAAACTCCACAGCTAACAACAAGGAGCTTCACATGTTTGTTTGGAGCTCCAGCGCCTCCCCTGTCTCCGAAGGAAACCTCAAACACGCCGTCAATAGAACCGCCATGACCCAACAAGAAGCCTTGGCCACAAAAGGTGAGAGACTAGAATATGAATAAAAGATTAAATTTACCGTAACGAGAGTAAAGTTTTCGAGTACGTATTGTATTCATTGCAGGGCTGCAAGAGGTGATAGAAAACATGAGTCCCGGAAGAAAAAACAGGGATGAAGAATCAATAGAGGAAGGATCAAAGAAGCGATTCAGAGGAAATGGATCATCTCCATATAACAGTTATCAGAAGAAGATGAACATGGAAGAAGGAGATTTTGAGCAGAAGAAGCAGCATATGCCTCCTGCTAGAGTAATGACTCGCCTCATTCTCATAATGGTGTGGAGAAAGCTGATTAGAAATCCCAACACTTACTCTAGTCTTCTTGGTGTTGCTTGGTCTCTCGTTTCTTACAAGTAATCCCTCTCTTTTTCTCTCCTTCTCCCTCTCTCAATCTCTTTAGAACATGTTGAGATGATGGATATGATGTATGATCACAGATGGCACATTGAAATGCCCACCATCATTAAAGGATCGATCTCGATTCTATCTGATGCTGGTTTGGGGATGGCGATGTTCAGTCTCGGTACTTGTCTTATGCCTCTTCTCTTTTGTACTATCCTTCGTTCTTCTATGAGTCGAGCACTTACGAGTACTCTTTTTTCGTAGGTTTGTTTATGGCTTTACAACCAAAGATCATAGCTTGCGGGAAATCGGTTGCGACGTTTTCGATGGCGGTGAGGTTCTTAACGGGCCCGGCTGTGATGGCTGCAACTTCCATTGCAGTTGATCTTCGTGGTGTTCTTCTTCATGTTGCCATTGTTCAGGTACAACTGTTCATATTATTCATTCTAATAATCTTTAAAGTTTTACGTCATTCTAATGAGAGAGACAAATTATGCCGGTAATGGGCAGCCCAATTGGCAAGATCTTGAGGTCTTTTGGTCATAAAAGCTTAGAGTTCTCGAGTTCAAAGCTTTTGGTGAACTGAGAGGGACAAATTACACCATTGATAGCTAAACGTTTTGATAATGCATTTTTGTTCTTCATCACAGGCCGCGCTTCCTCAAGGGATTGTTCCTTTTGTATTTGCTAAGGAGTACAACGTCCATGCAGATATACTCAGCACCGCGTAAGTTTAATTTCCAACTTTATAAGATTTCGTATTAATGGAGATATTTCCTCTCTTTCTAACTCTCTTTTGTGGGCACTTGTGCAGGGTTATATTTGGAATGCTGGTTGCCTTGCCAATAACAATACTATATTATGTGCTTTTGGGACTCTAAGTTATTGTTTTGGCAAAGATTAATTAGAAAGCATACTGAGAGATTAGTTTAGTGTTAGGTTTAGGGAGATGGTTTATCAAATATATTGCCTTCATATGTATTGTTTGCAAATTAATTCCTAAAGTTCAAATTTTGAGTGTTATTTTTTCTTTTTCTTTTTTTTTTTTTACTTTGACCTACAATTTGGTTAGATTCAAAGTTATATAATACAGCCCTAGATGCTAGATGGATCATGGGAATTAGTGCTTGCCTTTTTGTTTCATATAAGATTTTAAAAATAAAATAAGTACAAATTGAGCTGGAAATATTTCAACTACAAGTAATATATATATAATATTTTTCAATGAATCTTACGTTACAAAACAAATTAGATGACTAAAGAATAATCAAAGACAATCCATTTAATCTTATTGTTTATAAGTAATTAAATGTGAGAGCATATTGAAATCTTTATATATCTTCCAATTGCAAAGTTGTCTTTTGGATTGCATGTGGCTTGCTGAACAGATGCCTCCAAATGAAGTAATTAATAATTAATCAAGACTAATTAATGCATGATGAGATTTCTTTGCAGTCACCGCTCAGTTTTTTTTTGGAATAATAAATTCACTTAAAATGTGGTTCTTGTACAAACTATCATGTTGGAAATATATATTCTTTTCATTTTGCATACAAATTAGAACCCAAAAGAGAAGTCGAATTCTCCTTTGCTGTATCTATTTAATCCCGAAACTTTAAAAAGGTCTTAAAGTTGTATTTTTCTTTTTTTAAGTTCAACAAAGCGGTGTGTCACAGTCATAGGTGACTCGAACCTGTAAGTTGAAGGAGGTAGAGTATCTTTTTAGTATTATAATTAAAATAAGAGTGGAGATTCGAACCTATGAAGCACGATGGTACACGTGGTGGAGTGGATATATGGCGCCGTGAAGTCTGAGACGACAAGACATCTCCTTTGTTTAACTTAGACTTTCTGTAAGGCCCAATGCCGACACCCACTATTTCCTCTGCCCCATGTGCTCTCTCTCTCTCCTTTCAAACCAAATTGTACTTCCCTTCCAGAATTGGGCCCTTCACTATACTTGAATATGTTCTTTTGTTCCTTCTCCTAGGATTTACTGTTACAATCTGTCATTTTCTCCATTATGTTACACATTCTTCATGGCTGCTTTCAGTTTCTGTTTCATCTCACCATTTCTAAGCAAAGTCAGATCTGTTGAATCCAGTTTCAACTTTTACACCCCATTGGTAAAAGAATCCTACTCCCATGTCCCATTCTGTTCTTGAAAGGATTAGATCACGAGTTGATTCAGTTCGGGTTATCGTAGCAAAACACCATCTCTCAACATGTTTGGTAATGCCCACCGGCACTGATCACTGATCAAATGCCTCTAGCCACAACCCAGTAGTAAGAACAATCAACAGAGGATGCCATAACTTAATAGGAGCTTAGTAGTTGTATAAGAATAAGAATGAGGCATATAGTTCGTTTCTACATTGTATATAGTTAATAGTTAACCGACTCTACAAAAGTCAGGAAAAAATAGCAGAGAATAAAAGATCATGAAGCAGAAAATTGATTTGGCTAAGCACAAAACCTGAGCATTCTACCGATATTGACATGCATATATTCCTAATCTCTAACTACAGAAAAATAAAACAGTTAGCTAAAAACGAATCAATGAAACGCGACGGGTACCCTTAACTTCAAGCCGTTTAAATTCCTCATCTCCTAGCTTCAAACAGACTCCTCCCCTAACTTCTCATCATTGGTGCTTCCATTTTCCTTGCTTAGCTTAGATTTCGAGAACGCAGAGGCTTGTCGAGATGTTTTGGTTGGTTGATGTCTCAGGTTAAGGTATGTATAAATGGACATGCCCATTATAGCTGTGAATGCCCCGCATATACTCGTTCTGCCAGGATCGGCATTGAAAAGATAGTAGTTCCCAAGAAGAATGACACAGGTTTTAAACTGTCCGAGTACAACATGGCTGACAGCAGAGGTAGCCCTGTAGATTTCATGACACTAAAAATTAATAGAAGCAGAACAGGTATGGCTCAACATTACTGAAATTTAGGTGTTCATCGGGTTAGTATCCAGATATACTACCACTTTTTAGAATAGAACTGAAATGTAAAATACAAAACTTCAATGCATCAAAATTTTAATTTTAGTTAGGAACAAAAAAGGTTTGCATAATTAGGTAGTTCTGCATAATTGCATTTACCACCTAGAACTTTTATACCAATCGGGTCGACGATATCTTTCCATCTTATGGCAATTGAATAAATAACTTTACACATATAATCATTTGAATTTAACCCCATCTTATATTAAAATTTTCAAAAGAATAGAAGACTATTAAGGCAACAAAGGTAACCTGAAACTTATTAACCTCAGAGACATGGAAATCAAACTATGATATTGAATCTATAGTTCTTGTCCTAAACAAAAGACCTTTGACAGAATGTTGCTTTGAATTTTTAAGTATTTAACCTCAAGATACAATATGAAGAAAAATAAATAAATTCTTTAGACTGTTTGTGATTCCTATGGCTTTAGCTTTTGCAGGCTCTTGTCTTCTATAATTCATTTCATCAGTGAAATTTTATTCCTAGCCTACCTCAGAAGTTTCGAAAGGTGTGGAAAGTGACCTATAATAACACAGAGTTCGCTTAACTTTTTACCTTGAAATGCCAAATTAAGTTCTTATTACACTTAACTATTGATCCCTTCATCATATGACAAGTCCTAGATGAAGCACGAAACTTAACAATATTTTACTAGTCTTATGGTACAGATAGGATGTGAATTAAGAATATAGAGAGAAGGGGAAATAGGTTATCAAAGAAACAACTTCCTTAGGGTTGAATTTCAATAAGTACCCTGCGCTTGACATGCTTACTAACATGTTAAAGCTCCAAATAAACAACACAAAGATGCAAAGTGGAAGAGAATTGAATCAAGGATAGGCTTCTTGGACTAGGGATTTTACATACCCGAGTGCCAAGGCACCAGACCACTGAAGCAAGAAACCGAGAATTGCCGACAGCAGAATAGCCAACGTATTATGGTAGCTCCAGTTGAAGGATAAAACACCAGGAGGATCTAGGAAGGGTATTAAAGCGACAAAACCGCACAATGTGACGGGTGTTGTCTTCCACATTAACCTGTGACAAAATTTCAAGTTTGGATTCAGTTCCTTGTCGGCATGTAACATGAGAAGTAGAATAAGATAAATGATATAATGCAGGATGGGCATTTAACATACGCCATGGCTGTCCAATTCTCCTGCTGTTGTAGACTGGACCAGAGAATCTTATTAACTGCACTTGGAATAATCCATGCCAATGCAATACAAGCACCAAAGAGATCAAACTGTAGATCAGTCACCGTCGCCACAGCAACACCAACAGATACCACAATAAGTGCTAGGACCTTGGAAACAGAGAAAATATTTATCATAATTCAGGATAAAGGCTAATGGTACGCCGCTGCAAAACATAAACCATTAAGCAATACGTCCAAAAAAACAAAGCCTGAGCTCATTATATCTACTAATCCTAAATTTTCTCAACTGATAAGAAATGCTAGGACAAATTCTATTTGTCTTTATCAAACATGATTTTTCTATATGTATTTGTTCCTGTATAAAATCAAATTAGCATCTGGATGAGCAAAAATTAAAGATTGAACCATTAAGATACAAATAACTGAACCAGGAGTTTAGCATCAGTAGAGCTTTGAGATGCCATTGAACATTTCCTTCTTTTACATAGATATCAAAAGGAATAGGCACCATAGCTTTGAAAAGTTAAATACTAGTCCTTGATAAATTCCAATAAGGAGGATTTCCCTGATCCAGATAAAACCCAGCATATAACCTCAGTATTCAAATCACAAGAAATTCTTTTGTAATTACAGTCTTCTTTTAATTAATTTGTTACAATTGGAAGACTCTGGTTTTGTAGCCTTTTGGGCAAAGGTTCCCTATTCCCCCGGCCCCTAGGTTGATTGCGCTTGCTTTTGTGTTCAATGCATATCTCGTTTCTTAAAATAAAATTAAAAAAAAAAAGAGAGAGATGCATGTGCAGACCCAAATTTTGAATTTATAGCTTGCTACTGAAATAGGAAACTCAAGATACCTCTCAATAACAGGTATAAAAAAAGGCTCGGTATCTCGAAAATTCGCATATTATATGTAAAAAGGTTGTAGTTTACCTTAGAGAAAGAAACTTTCTTTCCATATAATATAAACTCTGCCAATACAATTGATGGAGTTACAGCAATCTTTGCCATCTGATAGAAACCCACACTGCAATTGATTTTAGCATTCGGAATGTCAGGAATAATACATCGAGGAAAAGAGGATTGACTCTCACCTATTATACTTCAAGCTCACATTAGCGAGCCCTGTAGACAGGGACATAACTAATCCAAGTGTAAGTAGAGTAGATGAACGGGTAGTTTTCGATAGAGGAGATGCGGGCAGGATCGAGAAAAAGTTGAAAACAGCCATCAATATCCAGCTAATGAAATAGTGAATGAAACTGAGAAATATAGGAAATGTAAAGCCGACAGTTTTAAGCACCTGAAGACATAGACGAAGAAAAAAGTCACTAGAGTTACCAGCTGAAAACATGTAAATCCAATGAAGTTTAAGGTAAAGTAATAACATTAGATAGGCATGAGAATACTAACCAATTTATTCATGAAAATAATACTAACTGCAACAAAGAAGTTGAAGGTAAGAGCCACAACAGGACCACAAGAACGTTGCTGCTGACGCTTGGCACCTTCAGCCGAGCGAAATTTGCTAAACAATGCTCCTTGCAAATCCTCCAGCGACCTTCCTGAGATTACGAATTCAACGAAGAACATATGTAGGAAAGAAAAACAAGACGAAGATTACATGATTGAACAACCTGCATGTAGCTTAGATGTCTGATTTCATCTTATGTTCCACGGAAACAAATGACTTCCTAAAATCAACTATTACCACTAAAAACTACTTCCACCAAATGAACTCTTCGAAAGATTGAACAATTGTCAAGATGGTACTAAAGAAATTCCCCCCATTAAAGAACTATAAACGAACTATAAGCATACAATAGAAGGGAGAAAACAGACAACGTGAGGATCTTTTAGTCAGTCAGCCACTTATAGACAATAATAGTGTAGATGAATAGATAATGATGATGATTTCAGAGAGGGGAACCAGTTTTAATACTTCCCACATTGCCAGAAATCACAAAAATAAAACGTCTAAGAAAAGTCCAGATCTGATTCACTACAAATGCAGTAGCACAACGGCAACTTAAAAACCCAAGGTCTGTAAATCCATTTCAGTATAACGAAGTACCAAAGTGAGGGGCCACTGTGATGAAAGGCAAAACGCCCTTCATGGCTATGGAGAAGGAGAACGAGAGCGCGTAGTTGAGGCCTGAGGGGTAGTTTTTACTTTTAATTTATACCCTCTTATCTACAAGAAGTTGTGTGGCATTACGATTGAATGTGGAGTGAAATTGAGAAGCGAGAATCCGAAAACCAAGGGGAAACCCACAAAAATTCAAACGGAAAAATAGAGATAGAAACGGAAAAGGGGGGAAATAAAGTACCCCTTTGGCCGGCATCACTATCCTTGCGCTTGAGAATCTTGCGAACATCCTTTCTAAACAAGAATTTGAACATCACGGGCAAGGCAACCCCAATCCCCGGCAATCTCTCTGTTCCGCGCTCGCCCCTAAAGAAGCATGAAGTGGCAGTGGGTGTGTGGCGATGGGAATTTGCTTGAAGAAGATGGATGAATGGGAGAGAGATGGAGTGTTCAGTGGGTTTTGAGTCTTGGGTTTCAAATGGGATTTTGGGAATAGAGACAAAGCAGAGTTGGAAGCAAAATTTACCCAAAAGCAGAATTTGGGAAAAGGGGGGCGGGGAAACAGAGAGAGAGAGACACGTGGGAAAAAGGAGGAGCGTTAATGGCGGAAAATGGAAGCAGTTGTCGGAGAGGGGCGGAGAAATTAACGCGCTTCCCCTCCACCGGACCGGACAATCAATCGGAGGAGGCCCACCGGGGAATAACTTTTCCGTCCCAGACTCCCAATTTATGTGTAAAATCCAATTTACTTTTTCCACTTAAATTCTCTCTCTCTCTCTTTAATAGTATTTTCCACGTCAGAAACAAAACATCCATTAATTTTATATATATATATTATAACAAAACATACATTTGTAATTGAGTACTGAGGTTTCTTTTTCTTTTTTCTTTTTAAAAGCTCTTACAAAAAAACGTTTTTAATACTAAATTTTTCTATTTTATATACTTATAAGTACGGTCATCAATTTGAGTTTACCTCAACTAGTTAAATTATTTATTTTCTATTAAAATATCGTGGATTTAAATTTTCACACCTTCTGGTTAAAATATATTTTATCGACTAAAAATTATGATCCATTTCTATCCAATCAAAGCATAAAAATAAAAATTTTAATTTAAGATAAAATTTTAAATTGAAAATTTTCATTAAAAAAATTTCAAAAATTAGCTTAAAATTCAAATGTGTTTTAAAAAATGTGAAAAGTTGAATAAGGTAATCAGATGATTACCTTAATATACATGTAATTTTGAAGGTACATCATTTAAATAAAAATAAATTTAAAATTTAGGGACTAAAATAACAAGATAAAAAAAATAAAAAATTAAAACAAAAGTTTTGAAAGTGAACGTGAAGTAAGTAAAATGAGATTTGAAAGGTGTGGTTTTTCTATTAAATATCTGTGAAAGAAGGTTATTTATCAAAAGATTTAAGAAAATAGAACCCTGGATGATTGTGCCAAATTTACAATTGTAGAAAAGAAAAGCTAAATTTCAATAAAATCTCTCGCCCTCGCGATTGAAGAAGAAACCCCATCCAAATCCCCAAAGCAGAGTCGCATCGTAGCAAACCAAATCAAACCCAAAATTTCACAGCGGAGGATCTTTGGATCCACTCCGACCCGGAAAAATGCCTCCCAAATCCGAATCCTCCTCTCAGATCTCTTCCGCCGCCGCATCGGCGGATTCTCAGATCTCCTCCGTCGACCCCATCTTCCACATCCTCCGCATTCTTCCCTTTGCCTTCCTCCGTCCGCCGCGCCTCCGCCTCAAGCTTCCGACCCTAACCCTCCCCTCTCCGATGACCGTCTACGCCCTTGTCCTCCTCACTTACTTCATGGTCGTCTCCGGCTTTGTCTACGATGTGATCGTCGAGCCTCCAGGTATCGGATCCACCCAGGACCCGGCTACCGGATCCGTTCGACCCGTCGTTTTCCTCCCCGGGCGCGTCAATGGCCAGTACATCATTGAAGGCCTCTCTTCTGGGTTCATGTTCGTACTGGGCGGCGTTGGAATTGTGCTCATGGACCTTGCCCTCGATCGTAATCGCGCGAAGAGTGTCAAGGTTTCGTATGCGTCTGCTGGGATTTCATCTGTCGTTATTGCCTATGTTATGAGTATGCTTTTCATTCGCATCAAGATCCCCGCGTACCTTCGTTGATAAACAGTAGAGAAATTTAGGATCTTCTTCCTTTTTGTCTCAAGGAACGGAACTTTTTGTTTACAGCTTTTGGTCTTCTCCGTGTAAGAAGCCTTATGTGATGTTAAACAGTTTAACATTGTTAATGCCATAGGCTTTTATTCTGCGTTTCTTATTTAACTGGAAAAAAGCTGTCTGAATCATTTCCACGGTTCTTGTTTATTTTGCCTTGATGTGTTTGGGTTCTCCAACTTCTCCCATGTTGAATCTATGCGTGTTCAATTGCTTATTGTGGTTTATTCTATGTTCCTATGCTGTTTGAAAATTCAATTCTATGCTGGCATTGCGAACACATTATGTAGCTGACTGATTAAGTGCTAAGCCAAGATGACATCTTGTTCTGTAGGTTCTTTCTAGATTCCCCAGCTTGTTTAGCTTGTCATTTCGCTGGAGTTATATTTGTTCATGCTACTTATCTATTTGATAATGTATTCATTAGACCTCTTTGAAGGATGCGAACCAAACATTTCATAGAGTAACTGGAACTAAATGGTTTAAGGGATTAGTCTGTCTAGTTGTTTAATGCCACTGTCCATTTTGGTTCTTCTTGGGGTTAAGTAATTGCTCTGTTATCAGTATGATCTCTCATTAGCCTTAAATTAATGTTGGTGACAGCAAACAGTCTGGTTAAGGAGTGCCAAATAGTTTCTTTCAAATAAGTTGGAGTAAGGAAATCCTTTTGAACCATGTAAAATATTCTCTGTTGATTTAGAATGATAATGTATGTCATTAGATCATATAAATGGCATCTTGACCATGATGAAAGATTATGTTAGCAATGTAAGTTACATTTGTTTCATGATCATTATTGATCAAAGCCTTGCACAGAGACTTCTTTTGAATTCTCTACTTTCACTATTAACATGGTTTTGGCCCCTTTTTGTTTGTAACCCCTCTGTTTAGCGTTTGGAAGGGAGGTGTCTCATCTCATTGACCTCTTTTTATATACACCTCTTTGAATTGTGAATGAATGTTATATCTCTCATCTAAAAGTTACATATGTTCCATCCAATGTCATAATTTAGGTTGTAGTGGTGTGGGGGTTGGTGCATTTTGAATCTCTCTAGATGGAGAGATTTTTCAGTGAAGAGTGTTGCATTACATTATTTGTTGTTGGGAATGCCTGCAGTCTGATTATTATTGGGCTCTGTTACAATATATTGCCCAAACCCGAGAATGGTGTGTGTGTGTGTGTATTATTCTGTGGAATGTTCATTTCTAGTTCTTGCATTTGGTAACATAAATTGATCCCGACTCATCTTTCAGTGGGGAATCTGCTAGGAGTGTACATCAGTTGGTCGGGTCGGTTTTTAGCCTAGAACTCCCGCTGACCATCATATGGTCGGTTTCCATGGAAACCGACCAACCGACGTGGTGAAGCTCTTGCCAACCGAATCGACAGTCAGATGGCTCGGTCGGTTTTTGACAAACTGAATGCCTTTTTTTTCCTTGCAATTTGTGTTTTCCACAAAGCTCTCTACCGATTCAATCTCTCTCATGGCCTTTACATTTAAAAAAACATATATAATATTGTTGCTATGAAGACTTTTCGTTGGGAGAAAAGAAGAGTTGAAGTTGAGAATGAGAGAAGGAATGAGAAGAGGAGAGGGAAGAAAACAATCCTGAAATGAAAATTGAAATGAAAATGGAGAAAGAAAGAAATAGATATTAAACTTGAAAGGGGAAGAAAGAAGAAAGATAAAAAAGAAGGGAAGAAAAATAAATTATAGAGGAAAGGTAGAGAAAGGATTAGATAGAAAAATGAGAGTTTTTTTTTTTTTTTTTTTTTTGAATGTATAGAAAAATGAGAGTTAATGGATAAAACCATAAAAAATTAATTATAAATATATTAAATTATTAAATTAAAAATAATAATAAATTTGATACAAATCATTTATACATAAATATAATTAGCATGAATCGTCGCTCGGTTTGGGGATATTTTTCTGACCGATCGAAACGGATCGGTTTGTTAACGAATCTTGTATGACCCTAGCATTTGCAAGCTAAATTTGGATTCTATAATATGATGCTCCTCGGTTCACTGGTGAGCCTTCTATTTTTGTCTGATTTTCTTTATGAACAGCCTATGAGTGTGTTGTGTTTTCTTTTAGTAATCAGAGGCGACTGAAAAATATCATGAAATCAATGAAAATTGAGTCAGATCAGGTTTCAATATTAGATTTTTTTTTTTTTTCTAGGCAGTTGATTTAGTCAAGCCAGGTTTTCTGGGTCAACTCTAACTATCTGTTTGGCATCAACAAAAAAATCCAAAGAAATATGCCTACACTTGAATATTATAGAGTTGAGTTTTTAATATTTTGCTGGCTCAGCTCCCATTTTGCTATTCGTCTTCAAAAATGCAAAATATTGTTGTCTAAACAATACTTCATATGAACCTGTGGAGCAAATAACATAAATGTTGCCAAAAAAGATCAGACAGACACAGATTGTATACATTTGCCTTGTCAATTTACAGACAAACATCAACCAATCAGAAACACATACCCTATTCTCATCCTTGTTTTTCTGCTGCTTATAACTACAACACCACCCTTGTCACTACTAGCTTATCTATACATCATCTTATTACTTCACCTGAATCTTTCAAATATTCTGGGAAATAAGTTTTTGCTTTCTCACTTGGAGAATGAATGCCGGGGCGAGAACAGGCGGCGTGGCGAGAACATTCCCATGTACCTCGGTGAAGCCATGCCATCGATAGATCGATACTCAGGCATGATGAACCCTTCCTTTTCCTCCCGACTGACTCCATTGCCTCTACTGTTGAAAGTCCCATACTTGACCAACTTCCCAACCCACGACCTCTTCTTCTGGGATCTTCTGTGCACTCCATTCATCTGATCGCTCAAGTATACTCTCACGGCATCCAATCCCTGCTCGATCACCTCAGGTGGGGGTGAAGCGAGAGGGTTGCCCTCGACTGTGAGCTTCTTGAGATTCCTGAGGCAGCCGATGGAGTCCGGGAGGGCGGTGATCTTGTTGTAGCTAACGTCGAGTTCGACGAGGGAGATGAGGAGGCCAATGGAGTAGGGGAGGGCTTGGAGGAACTGGAAGTTCTGGCTGACATTAAGGACTTGGAGGTTGATGAGATTCTCGAGGTCGTCGGGGAGGGATCGGAGGCAGTTGAGGTGCGTGTCGAGCACGCGCAGGGCGGTCAGGTGGGAGAGAGTGTGGGGAAGGAATGCCAGCTTGTTGGAGTTGACCGTTAGCTTCTTGAGATTGGTCAACTCAAATCCTATGGTGTCCGGAAGCCTGGTTAACTGGTTGAAGTTGGCGTTGAGTTCTTCCAATGATCTGTCAACATTACACGTGGCATCCGTCAATGACAAATAATTCCAACAAATTCCATATTACGAAAAATAAAAAAAAAACAACAACAGTAAATCATAATTATGGGCCAATATTCCTAATATAAGATGTGAAGAGATCTAAGATATTGAGCAATAAAATAAATGTTTACAATCTGACCCCATTCGTTATACAAAAAACGGACGCAACCATATATAATTGAAGCGACATTAAAAGTACCAAAATGAAAACTTGCCATATTATGTAATTTAGGGCATATTTCTTTTCTTTCCTAAACTGAAAATAATATGCCACCCCATTAAAAAATATATATATATTTATTTATTTAGGTATTTTTTCTTTTTTCGAACGTAAGAGTTTGAATACCTGATTTTCTTTTTATTAAAATGCATATCTTAATCTACTGAACTAGATTTAGATTAACGATATTTTTTTTTATAGAACACATGGATAGCAGAAAAATAAAAAGATAACAATAACAATAACTATTTAATTAATCGAGAAACTGTCAAATATTAGAAAGTTGCGTAATGAACAAAAAGAGAGAAATTTCTCATAATCTAGTTTTCCGTCTTTGTCGTTTTTAATAAGTTTAAAATGGGCATTAAATTGCATGGAAATTTTATTAAAACCATTGACAATTTCAGTGACACTTGGAAAACGAAACGCATACAATATTCTCTCTCTCCATATTAAACCCACCCTATCTCATCTCAAATGGGTTATTTTTATTAACAAAAAAAAATAATATGAGATTATAGAAAAATAAATAAATAGAAATAATTATTTTAAATAGCCACACTAACGTAATTTTGATGGCCACAAAAAATAATAATAAATAATACTTGAATGTTGACTAGTCAACGTGTTTGTCACTCAAAATTGACAGCTATTTTTAACTTTTTTAAAAATATAAAAATTCTTTCTTTCTACAATTTTTTCTTTTCTACTCATCAAAAATTTTAGAAAATTTAACGGTGACTAGTGAGTACTTGACATATGAGCTCTTAAATATTATTTGACAAAAAAATAACTATCAAATCAAAACGATATTTTGTTCGAATATAAAATTTAATCTTTGCCTATATTTTAGTCTATAAAAAAATAAATGGTTAAAATAGGGATTTAGCTGACTCAACCAATGGTGATCTTCTTAAGCGATCAATGTATGATAAGTCATTAGAGATTTCTCTGTTGCTTCATAAACTTCTTCTTCTTATTATTTTTTCTTTTAAATTTCTGTTAATAAAATATTTTCTGAAAGCTACCCATCTTCGATCTGTCTGTTAACAAAACTTAAAATCATATTGTATACATTAAAAAAAATAATAAAATTAATATTCTTGACTCAGAAATTGGGATTCCATCAATTAATTATTTATTATTATTATTTTGAAAACCAACTCCATTAATTAATTTACTTGCCCGCATACGCAAAAGATGTCATGGATGGAATTTAAAGCTTATGGATATAATGTTCTCGGATTTTTTTTTTTTTTTGCTTTAAATTTCTTAAAAATTAAATATGCTTTTATAACATTTTATGTTTTTAAGTTTCTTGTGCAAATTCTATAAGCATAATTAATGATTAAAAATTGTGCATGTTTTGTTTTATTAATTAGACATTAGTTTTAATTTGATTTCTTATCTTATATTTCTTTTTAATACCGACATGGAGGTGAAGATTCAAATTTTTGACCTATATTGATAAGTTAGTATCACATAATATTTAGTGAGTTAGTAAAAATTTAGATGATAAATTAGGTCACTCTCATAATTTTTCTTATAATTCTTTCTTTAAATTTTAGCGAACTTGCTTAATACATGCATGTAAATTTATCATGGACTGATTTTAAAAATCATTCGTGAAAATGGTATGACTAAAAAAATACAAAAAACATAATGCTTAAAGTTTAAATGTTAATAAATATTTTTCCTCAAAAAAAATTAATAAAATAAATATTTAAAAAACAAGCAAACGGAAAAAGAAAATGGTCGATAACTACATATTCACATATATTTTAAAGAAACAAAGAAGAAAAAAGGAAAGAAAAAGGAATATTTAATTCATTTTGTAGAGAGAAAATGATGAAAAAAGCAGATTAAATTTAGGTGCTTACTATATCATTAAAAATTGACAAATAGTAGTAAAGAAAGAAGATACCACAAACAAAAATATGATTTGAGTTGATGGTGATGCGTTTTATATATATATATTGAAGTCATTTAATGATAAAAAAGAAAACAAAGCCACCATCTTCATAAAAAAAAAAAAAATCATATTATTATACGTCATCTCTCGACAACCATCATTAAAATTAAATAAATATAAAAAAATCACAAAATACATTGTTCTTTTCTATTTTTTAAAAGAATTGAATCGAGTGTTTTTTAATACATCAAATGAAAGTAAGAGAATCCAACTCTAAATACTTATCGATAAAAAAATATAACCGACTCGTTATTGTTCTGAGAAATAGTTATGGAAGCAAATTAAATGCATAAACTTAAAATATAATATTATATCGAAGAGAGAGAGAGATGAATTTATTTACTTGCAATTGTCGATGGTGGAGGGGAGAGAGGCGATGAGGTTGCCGGAGAGATTGAGAATCTTAAGCTTAGAGAGGCAGCCGATGGAATTGGGAAGCGATTTCAGTTGATTCGAATGCACATCGAACGCCACCAAATTCAGCAGCCTCGCCGTTAACGATTCCGGTATCATCTGATGATCGTCCATTATATCATGTCTATTATAAATCCTAATTTTAGAATATATCGAAATCTTGATGAGTCGAGTTATGTTTACCTGGAGATTGTTGTTGGAGAGGTCGAGATGGGAGATGGCGGCGAGATTGAGAGTGGGATTGGGGAGAGAATCGAGAGATAAGCCGCTCAAATCCAGAATCTGATCCATTTTTTTTTCCGATCCTTCGGATTTTTCTAGTGATTTCTTCTTCATCCATCGCTGCGGCTGCTGATTATTATGCCGCGACTCGTACATCATCTTTAGTTTTTCTTTCTGAACCCTAGACCCAAACAAAAGAAGAAATTGGAGCAGTGAATAATGAAGACGCGGAAGTTGGATTTATTTATATAAAAAGGACGTACGGAGAACGGAACTCCGTATTTCTACACAAACGGACCCACAAACTTCTCCCTTTTTTTTAGATATTCAATTAAATAATTTTCATATTCTTTCTTCTTTTTTTTTTCAAACTTTGCGAAGTCAACCCATTTCCATATGCCTCCGCACTCCTCGATCTCCCGCTCTCTCTCTTCAACATCCTTTAGATAAAAGATAAAAATTTTGAGATAGAACTGCATGAATATTAATATAATATCAGAGTCTAAAAGTTCAAACGAACATCCGATTCAAAAATGGGACTCGACCAAGATCGATGAGTGAAAACGAACCATGATCTCGAGTGAGCATATTAAGGATCTCACATTGATAAGATTTATCGAAAAAAGCTTTTGGAAACACTTCTTTCGTTGGAAAAATCATCGCTATAACACCGTCGAGATAGATTTTTGCTGATAAAAGTGGAAGGGCTGGTGAAAATATCTACATTGACGAAATTATTTGCATATCATTAAGTCCAAAAATTAGTATGTCATATGATCTTATTGGTAAGTTAACATGGCTTATTATAAGAAATTTTTTAAAATTTAGTGGCTAAATGTATGGTAAGATAAAAATCAAACTAATTAATGACGATAACAAAAAAAAGTAATAAAAATAAAAATCTTGTTTTCAATATGATACTATGCATATCAAAGAGTTTTCTTTTTATTAATGGCACAAACAATTAATCATTAGATGCACATGTATATCATGATTGAATTTTAATTTAAATCTTGTTTCAATACGTAATTATTCTTATCCCTTATATTTAAAAGTATTTATTTTTAATCTTAAAATAGAATATTTATAGATCAATTCAAATATAGGAATGACAAAAGAGCAATGCTGAATAGGAAATGTCTTTCCTGTCCGTGACCCACATAAAATTTTACTCTTTAACCCCATTCTCCTAATTTTGAAGTAACAAGCACATATATAACATACGGGAGATGGAGATTTGAACTTCCGATATTTTGATCGATAATATCTGTGTTTCAACCAATTAAATTTTGTTCAGATGGACTACCTACCAAAAATAAAACAACTAGGATTAAAAAAATCCAATATTCCTATGTAAATCGAGATATTTTCTAAATGATGGGAAGAAATTTAAATCACATGTATTCACGAGGGTTAGATCAGTCACTTACTAGTCTAAAATATTTAAGTGAGAGTTGATATTTTTAAATGATAAAAAGGGAAATTATGGTAATTAAACTGTGTGAATTGATTAAAGGGAGAAAAATCCATAATTATTGAATTTAGTAGAGAGTCAACCATTTGAATTGAAAAAACAAAAGGATTTGGTACAACTAATTTTTATTTTATTAATTTGGTACTATATGTACGGTTCTAATTCTAACTTCTAATCACATGGATAAGCACCAATCATGCTTTTATGCCTCTTTTCTTTTTCTTTCTTTCCAATTCAGTTTTTTAGTCAAATTATTCGCTCTTTATTTTATGCAAACAATAACCTTGTTCAATTAATGATCGAGTTCAAAATTATTTAGTATCTTCGTGATTTATATGATATTGTCCACTTCAAACCTATATTTTTGTCATTTTTTTTTAATGATTTCTACCTAAAAAATATATGATGTATGACGATGTTGGTAAAGGTAAAGATTTAAAATTTACGACGTGTAATAGAACTTGAGAATAGAGCATTGAATTCCAATCGTAATTTATCACTTTCTAATCTAAGATATTGAAATTTATTAATGTCTAATCTTTCAACTTGTAACACAAACTCTAAGGGAAATCTCAAATAAATTTGAAGAATTTATATTTTTTTAAATCACTTTTCTTCTCTCCAAATATTGAGAATTTCGACATAAATACAGACAAATAGTTTATATTTTATTAATTAAAAAAATTGTTGGCCGGGTCTTGGAGGATTCGTATGAACAGGAATAATTTTGAAGTCAAAACAACATGTTCTTCCAAAAAAAAAAAACCATTATAAAAAATAAAAGAAAAATCGAAAAGAAAAAAAAAATCCGCCCACAGTATCAATGGACCGTTATTTCCGATCAAACGTTTGACAATCTTGCAATTTGATAATAAAGTCCATTCAATTTTATTATTATTATATTTTTCTTTTTGTCTTCCCGTGACGGCCCCTTCATTTTATCTAAATTTTAATATGGCCCTGCCAATGTGGAGAGGCCAACGTATATTTCCAAATTTTCTGCCTCCAAATATGGAATGTAAATACATTCTCTAAAATAATACGGGAAATTCGAACTACTTAACTTATGTTTAGATGAGCTGAATTTAAATATATTTTAGTTATGCTTTGTTATTTTCTAAAGTTTGAATATGTTAATTTTACTTTTCGAATTGTAGTTTTGTTCTCTCGTGAATTATTAATTTTATTTTTTATTTTTGTACTTTTAAGAAGTAATACTCTAATTTATTTTCGATTTATATTAAGTTACAAATTTAATCACTAAATTGTGATGAACATATCAATTCAAGTATTAGTTAATTTCAATTTTGATTCTTACAGGCTTTTATGTCGACTCAATTGTTTGATATTGATATTATAAATTTGATTAGTTTCCGTAGAATTTTCTGTTAATTTGGAAATTAATTTTTAAAAATTTCAAAATATGTATATAAGAAGAGAATACTGGGTATGAAAAGGTTTGGGGATTAATGTACTGAAAAAAAAGTTGAGAGATAGTAAGAGATATTTATGTTGGTTTCTACTTCGATGGATGCATAAAAAGTTTCAAAGTTTTGAAGTTGACAGATGAGGGAAAAAAAACCTTTTTTTCTTTTGACCAAACGTATTAAAAATAAAATAAAAATTACAAATTTAGTTTATTGATTATGGATTTTGCTTGTATTTAGTTGTGTCATTTAAAAAAAAAACAGAAAATTTTACCACGCTTGATTTAGAAATTCAAATTATGTTTAGGTTGACGTGAATATCACTAGCTATATTGATTGAATGCAGACTTCACATTTTCGTTACTTTGAATTTGGCTAAATAAATGTAACAAGAGCATGTGAATACAATTTTTTCCGTTGACGATGTGACTTATAATAACAACTTGAACGATCAATATAAGCTTAACTCAACACTAATTGACACATATTTCTGACAAATAATCCATGAATTCGAATCTCCACTCGTATTTGTTGTACTAAAAAATGCCAACTTGAACATTTAATTAATTCGCTTGAAGTTGGAGGTTAGAATTCCCACACCCCCACATTTTTATTTTACAGTAAAAATAAAATAAAATAAAGAGACGTGGATTCATTTCAATTCCAATGGTTGGTAAGGAAAATAAAAATAAAAAGAGAAATTAGATGCTTTTTTTTTTGTTGGAAAAATAACGAGGGCGGCAAAAGCATAACAGATAAGTCAAGATTAGCAATTGAAATTACTTAAAAAAGTAAAAAGTAAAAAGTAAAATATATATTTCATTTTAATTATATTTTGGAAATTTAATGTTCAAATTGTCACATTTTTCAAATTTACTTTCAAATAAAAAACGAAACGAATGTATGCAAATCAGGTAGATGTTATCAATTCAACGTCACCAATTTAATTTGTATTGTCCTCGTTATAATATATATGACTTTTTATCATATTTATTGTTTTCCAATTCACACGACATGTGGTGTAACCATCTACTTTTATTAAATTATAGACAATGCAACATTAAACAATAAGTATAAACACCATCGTTTTTAGCAACTATTTTTATGTCACAACTAAATATCAAAGATAAATTTCGACCATTAATAATAAGTCAAATTTGTTGCGATGTTTATATTTTCAACGTACTTAAGATGTAGCATCAAGTAGACCATTAGCTACTGGATATCTTCTCACGAAAATCAAATATGGTATAAATCAATCTAAAATAAGAATGTAAAATCTTGAAAATGAGTGGAAACTAACATAGCGTATTAATAGCATATGATATTTTTTCAAATCAAACAAGTGATGTGAAGAGGATCAGACCCTACATATAGACTCTAATTCAAATTAACTTTGTACTAAAAAACAAAAATCAAATTAACTCCATTAATTATCGTTGATAAGCTGATTCCATTTGAGACTTAAAGATGATTGGACTATTTGTCTAATCCCGATCTCACAAGAAAATATAACAAGTTATCATTAATGTATAATTATCTAAATATTATATACTTTTCAAATAAATTAATAATTTGACGTGGAAATTAGTAGATTAGTCAAAGATAAGGATAACTTTGTACTTAAAAAAATCAAATTAACTTCATTAATTATCGTTTGATTCCATTTGAGACTTAAGATGATTGGACTATTTGTTTAATTCTGATCTCACACAAGAAAATATAACCAGCTATCATTAATGTATAATTAATCTAAAGATGATATACTTTTCGAACAAATTAATAATTTGACGTGGAAATTAATAGATTAGTCAAAGATAATGATAATTATTGTGCTGATTATGGTGGAATATTTGGCCAGCGAAACACATATGAACAATGCAACGGGACAGCTCGTAATGAAATATTAATTATTCTAAATTAAATTGATGTCGTTTCAAGCTTGTCGATCAATTTTGGTGGGAAATCAAACAACCATATGAATCTCTCGAAGAATATCTCCATGGAAGATAGATGTCAATTACTATTGAGTTAAACTCATGTTTGCGAAAATTAATTTTTTTTATTTAGGATGACGATTAATTTAAAAACCGTATTTTTAAAATTTTAATTTTATTTGATAGATTTAGTTTAATTAATTTCTAGTAAATTTGGACATAGTTTAAATGGACATGATATCATTTAAAAAATGGGTAGTTCTTAAAAGAAAAACAATAATTTAAATAATTACTCTCTCATATTTATGAAAGGGTTGAAATTAAACCTTATTGTCATCATTTTGCAATCATAACTTGAAAAATGTGTCGGCCATTATTGAGAGTTATGACAATGAATTAAATTGAAATTTTGAATACGAGATTGTAAAAATTTTACAATCCAAAAATTATTCTTTTATTTCTTATTTAAATATATTATTGATTAACTTTTATAAAAAAAAAATTGAAATATTATTTTGGTCTTATTGTATTTTTTTTATTTTGATTTCTATATTTTATTTTATAATTTCTAATTTTTGTTCATTGTGGCCTGTATGTTTTCAAAACGTAATCTCCATACTTTTGAGAAGTTACCTTTTTTATTTTTGTTTGTCAGAAATTTAGATATATATACTTTCAAAAAATAGAGTTTAAAATAGTAAATGTGGAAGGTGCATGGATAATTATTAAAGATTTTTTTTTGAAAGAAATTATTAAAGAGTTATTTAATACCCAAATATACCTTCACGTGTATGAGAAGATTTATGGTCGTTGATGTGTGGATTTTGATCTGATTCTTCTTCTCGCACACACCTAGCTAACTCGATGATAAGGGAACCGATACCTACAAAACTAAACCAATCTAAACCGGTGTGACCTCAGTCACACGGGCTCAGATGCCTAAGTTAGTGAATAAGAGTTGAGAAAATAGTGAGCTATGATATGTCACTTGCCTTTCTAGGTTAGACTGCTATTTATAACTGTAAGGGTGGTTCAAGAACCTTCTTGTAGTTGAGCCCTAATTTGGATTTGTGAGGCCCAATGATCGGCTTCGGTCTCGAATAGGTGTGTTTAACTTCCTGATGTAGATCCGAGCGAAGGAGGCCCACATGGTATCTTGGCCCAAAGGCGATTGTTGAGAAGTAGGCGCCTCGGGCGTCGAGGTGGGGTCGACGCCGAGGCGCCATGACGACCTCGGTGCTAGGTCGTCCTTTGGGCTGGCCTGTTACGTTGCGGGTCGATTTCCCCCAGTCGATGATCTCGGACTTCAATTTCTTATCTCGTTTCGGATCGTTCTCTATAACAATGGTATATAATTGAATGCAACAATTTTTATTGGTAGGCCTAAAATATAAAACATTGGTATGAAGTATATATATATATATATATATACACACACACATAGACATTGATATGAAGTATTTAGGGTAAATTCAAAAGTAAAATTGTGAGTTTATGTTTAAAACGCATAATGCCAAACATTTAAATGAGGGCGATGTAAACGAAATTGGCAATATGGAGGGTCGTGAACAAATTCAAATATTAATTCTACTTTTCCAAAGCATTCTCTTAAGTTTACGTAATTAACATTATTAAGGAAAATACTATTTTTTAAGGAAACGTTCAAATTTTACGTGTACCTGTACTTATAAGTGAGCTGTGAGAGATTTAAATTTCATGAATTTAAACTCTAAATTTGAATAAAATTTTCAGTTTTGAAATTTTAAGCAATTAATAAAATACCACAATCATGTTTCTGATATGCATCAAAAATTTATTACTATTCAAAAGGTTGAGTTAAATCCTCCTAAGAAAAACAATAATCATGTCAAATATCCAAACTCAAATGCAAATACAAAAGTAAGAAAAAACCTACAAAATTTCATCCGCTGCAAAAATCAAAATCAGTAATTTTGGTAACCAGGATCGTTGATCGTTGACACTCTTGCATTGCAGAGTAACTCGGGGCATAGCATATCCATGGCGACGATAATCAAGCAAATTCCCACTCACTTCTTCCAACCTCCTGGCATCGCTACGCCTTCGATCAATCATCGTCCTTCAATGCCAATCTCGGCGGTTTCCACTTTTCGAAACCCAGATTCTCGCTTCGTTGAAGCTCAGAAACTCGTTCATGAATTCGACCCTGAAATTCCCCTAGAGAAGGCCCTCACTCCACCCAGCTCCTGGTACACTGATCCTTCCTTTTTCACTCTCGAGCTCGATCGTGTCTTCTACAGAGGATGGCAGGCCGTGGGTTCGTTTTCGTTTCCATCTCTAGATTCTTCTTCGTCTTTTGCCGCTCTATTTAATCGTATATGTAAATCGAGACGATAAATTTTAAGGTTTAAATGTTGCTGCAATCTGCGCTCTCTAGAATGGAAAATCCCTTTAAATCTCTCCCACCTAAGTCCTTTTTGTGGATTTAGTATTTCCTTCTTGTGGCATTACGCTAGAAAGATAATTAAATCTTCATTGAATATCTACGATTTGAACCCGGAAGAAAATATACGAAAAAAGAAAAGAAAACAATGGTTCCATTGAGTGTTAGAAAGAGAACGACCATGGGTTGACTCCCCCTTCCTGTGGGGTTTGGGGTGACTTTGAGTTGACTTAGTAACATTTTTCTTCAATTGAGTGTCAAGAAGGAAAGTAAGCTGAGATGAATAGTTTCTGCTTTTCATTAACTGAGAAATTGGAAGTTTTTGCTGTTTGATGGAGTAATTTGTTATGGGGTTTCTCATGCACTCAAGGCAGACCAAACCCATTGAAATTCTGTACTCTTCTTTGCTCTACAGCTAATGCAATCTGCTCTTTTTATTTTTCTCTCTTTAGATTATAACTCTCACAATATTGATGCATGGATCATCAACTTCTTGTGCCATTGGCTTGTCAGGATATGTTGAACAATTAAAAGATCCCCATGACTTTTTCACAGGCAGGTGTGATTAATTGTCATCTACCATTTATTACTTATGGTATAAATCTAAAGGGTTGAAATAAAACTATTTCAAATACCAGAAGTTTGTCCATATTTTCCACAGATTGATTAGACCAAATATGAAGTTGAGTCAGTTGACATTTGTAATGCCTTCTGAGTCTTAGATATGGAATCAAATAGCTTGTCCATGAAATTTGTTGGGTCTTTGTCTCTTTGACCATGGCAGGTTGGGTAATGTTGAGTTTGTGGTGTGTAAAGATAATAACGGGAAGGTTCGTGCATTTCACAACGTTTGCCGCCATCATGCCTCACTTCTCGCTTCTGGAAGTGGGAAAAAGTCATGCTTTGTATGTCCATATCATGTGAGTTCACTTGCATATCTTCTTGTAAGTTTCTTGGGAGTTTTTTTGGTTTCCTTTTCAGTTATTTTCCTGTTGAGCAGATTTAGTTTTTAGTCCTCAACTTTAACTTCAACCACATCAGGTCAATGCATTGTAAACCTTTTTATAAAAGATTATAGTATAACTAGGATGTAAGATTGATTCTGAGATATAACGAGGTGTATGGTGTATCTATACATTATTATTAATTGAACAGCCTTATTTCATATTTTGTGCAGGGATGGACATACGGGTTGGATGGAGTTCTGCTTAAGGCGACTAGAATAAAAGGGATACAGAACTTTGATGTAAACGTATGCCCTTATATCACAGTGATAACAGTTCTGACAACCATTTTAATACAGTGTTTCTGAATGGACTAATAATTGGTTAACTTTTTCTATTGATGGAGATTAGGATTTTGGGCTCATACCATTACTGGTAGCTACATGGGGTCCTTTCGTCCTTCTCAATCTGGATAAAGAGTTACCATCTGAGCAGGAAGTTGACGAGGATAAAGTAGCACGTGAATGGCTTGGAAGCTGTGTAGATGTGCTGAGTTTGAATGGAGTCAATACTTCGTTAAGTTACGTTTGTCGACGCGAATACACCATCGAATGTAATTGGAAGGTATGCTACTTTCATTCTTCGATTAGAGCATGCACTCCTATAGTTTATCCTTCTAGAAAAAAATGTTCTAGTGTTACCAAAAACTGACCAAGAGTTTCAGTTCAAAATAAGATTAAGTAAAGAAATATAAGTAAAAGAGAGGAAGGGAGAGATGACCAAAAGTTTCGGTATCTCGTCGGTTTTTTTGCAGGTATTTTGTGACAACTACTTAGATGGAGGATATCACGTTCCCTATGCGCATAAAGGGCTCGCATCTAATCTCAAGCTCGAGTCTTATTTGACTGAAGTATGACCACTGTTTATTTTGAATTCCTTACCAGCTACTCTTACAGCAATTTCCTTTCATGCCATTTGCTGTTTTAGGATCTGTTTACTTTAGGATTATAAGCTATTGTTCTGTTTTCACCTAAGGTCTGAAAGACCTTCATATAAAGTTAAAATGCAGATTTATGGTAGTTGTTCATTTGCTGTTAATTATCAATGTCACGTGATTACAACTCGTGATGTAGATATTTGAGACTGTTAGCATTCAAAGTTGTAACAGCGGCGAAGAACCGAAAGTCGATGATTATGGTCGCCTTGGATCAGAAGCACTATATGCTTTTATATATCCAAACTTCATGATAAATAGGTGGGCACTGTGTGATCTTTATTTTTTAGTTGTTCTGCTGCTGAACGTTTGTCTCATCAATTTGGGGTTCTATGACAGGTATGGACCTTGGATGGACACAAATTTAGTACTCCCACTCGGACCTCGAAAATGTTTAGTAGTATTCGATTACTTTCTTGAAGCTCCCTTTAAGGTAATTTCGAGTCGTTTGGCCTGATGGTTATGCAATAAGTTCTTTCTGCCTGTGTGCAAGTTCCCGATCAATAACTCGGTTAACGAAACCAGCCGTTGCTTGTGCGAAAATTCTGAAAAACCTGAGCTTTTGTGTTGTAAATGATTTTCAGTTCATTTGGGTTTTTACTATTTTGTCTTCTCCCTTGATTTCACTTCCAGAATGACAACTCTTTTATACAAAAAAGTTTGGAAGACAGTGAAAGAGTGCAGGTATTGCCAACAAATTCTCCCCCTTTCCATCTTCATCATTTGTCTTGTGTTTGAATCAATTGTTACTTTTACCTTTTACAACTTTAATTTAATTATTGTCAGAATGAAGACATTATTCTGTGTGAGGGTGTTCAAAGGGGCCTCGAGTCGCCTGCTTACAAGTTCGGCCGATACGCTCCTTCGGTCGAGAACGCCATGCACCATTTCCATCGTCGTCTTCATCTTAATCTCACCAAATAATTGTTCTGCGGATTGCATCTCAGAAACATGAATTTGTACCTCACGGATTTGTTAATTAATAAACTGTGAGAATACTAATCTATTTATGTATTTTTTTTTATCTGGTTGAAGTACAAACTTAGGAAATTTGGAGGTAACAAAAGTATGAAATTTGACCCTGCACAGATTTATGAAAGTTAGATCATTTGAGCTGTGATTGTCCACGGTAAACTATTTAACATATAGAAACAAGTTAAAACATGAACTTTGGTTCATCTAAAAGTTTAACTTTTATTCAATCTCACAATCTTTTAATCGGACATAAGGATCGTAACCTATTAAGCTAGACTCTGATTGATAAATGAAATTCATTTTCATATGTCATAAAGTTACATCTAAATATTTTAACTAACAAGTTTTAAAATATAATAAAAAGTTTAAATACTATTTTAGTCCCTTTCAAAATGTTTCGGAGGTCTGAGTCTTGTAATCTCAATGTGTTTGTTCGTTTTGATATTTGTACTTCTTAAAAGTGATATTTTGGTTCTTATATATAAAATTTTACATAGTAAAACCCCGAGTACGATCAGAAGGTCGAACTAAAGTAGACGTTTTGAGAGGAAATCAACAAAAATCTAGAGTACAAAAAACAATAATATTAGAAAAAGAAACCGAACTAAACCTCTACATTTAAATGTTATAGAGACATTAGTATATGTAAGTGTATTTTTTGAGTTCAATAACTATAGTATATTTGGAATTGTCGAATCAAATTATAGTACATAGGAAATTTTATCCGATTAGAAAAAAGAAAAAAAAAACGAGGGAAAACCCTGAAAAGGAAATGCCCTAACTCATAAACCCTAGCGGGGATGAAGCAGCCTTCTTCAACGTAACGAGGCGCATGTCCCAAACCCTAACGACCTCTGTAAGTCCTTCTCTTCTGGCATTGAAGCCTCGCCAAGTTCTTCTCTCCCAAACCAATATGACGCGAAAAGCCCGCGCCGAAACCCCCAAGTCCGATCAAGGCGTATCCCTGGAGCCGGAGCAGAGGACCCTTCTTCTTCACGCCGTAGCATTCTATTTGGAGCGCAATGGCTTCTCCAAATCCCTCAAAAAGTTTCGCTCCGAAGCGCAGATTGAGGTCGGTACTCGGTACTTAAAAGCGCTTTTCTCCTACATGTCTGTAAAAAGAAAGTTCAGTTTCACCCATCTCGGTGGACGTGTCCAGTTCTCGAAACGAAAACTTTTTGGTCGTGGTGGTTGATTTTGGTTTTATTCATTGGTTGCCCATTATGAATCATGCAATAGATTTCCGTAGAATGGAGTTGGGGAGTAAATTCTAGTCATGGGCATTCTCATTCTAAATGTTTTATGTTTTATTCTTGTACTTGCTGACAGTGTTCAAGTTTTATCGAACAAGTTTACTGTTAGTTAGTTATTTACAATAACATTCTGTTTTTCTTTAGTGCTGCAAAATTTTGTACTCCCAGAACTTAAGAGTGGAAGTTTCTTACAGTTTTAGACTTTTTTCTTTGGGTACGAATTGAAAAAAATGTAAAATCTAAGTAGAAGAAGGTGCTGTGCGTAGTTACTAAATGGAGAAGTTAAATTAAATTATTTTCATTTGTGGAGTGCGACTATAGAGTTCGCTTTCTCTACTGGCAGGGATACTGTTCTTGAAAGCTTATCATTGCCTAGAGAATATACATATATATTATATATATATATATATATATATTTATTTTTTTTTTTGGTTTTCTAGAGAATGTACATATTAGTTAACCATGTGTATTATTTCTCTTAATGAAAGCTTAGATTTTTTTGTCAATAGAATGCAAAATTATTGGTTTTTGGAAATTGGTTGGTCGCAATATTTAAGTTCTCCACCCTTTAATGAATCTTCTGTTGCAAGAATTTTTCTCCTACTACTCTTTCATTTCGAAAATTAATTTTGTCCATCATCTATGTTGAAACAATTGCCTTTTTGTTGCCATTTGTGCAGAAGGATTCTTCAAAGGATTTCTTGATTAGTCTGGAAGAAATGTGCCACGAGTATTTAAAGAAATGGTAGGACCAGAGCTTCTCCCGATTCTTGTATGTTGAGTTTCACGTTTTTTTTAGTTAATATGAGTCAAGTTATTGATTATCCCTAGTAGAATAGCCCTTCTAAATGCTGTTTTGAGCTTGCTGTATAATGCTGTTTAAGAAAATTAACAAATTGCAAATAATCTGTATGGCTCGGTCTTCTTCTTCTTCTTCTTCTTCTTTTTATTTATTTTTAAATTTTTTGTTTGTTAATTTGAGGAATACAGTTCTGAATAGGTATAAACTGCTAAAGCATGCTTTTACATGGTAATGCATGTATATCATGGATGTTACAGATAACTTATTTTCAAAGCAATTGCTTGGTCTGCAGAGCCTAAAAATCAATGTTCCCATTTTGTTTCATCATAGATGTCCCTAGATTTTTGTATCTATGTTGGAAGTGATAGTATTTGTGACATTGGTTGTTGTCTAGATGCGGACAATCCATCTCCATGCTAATAATGTCATGTTGCATCTCCATCTCCATGGAAATAAATTAATTTACCTAACTTGAAATTCTATTGTGCAGTAGTCAAGCCATCACAACTCAAAATAAACAAGGTATCCTCATGTCGTCTACCTTCTCTAAATTTATTAACTTTTACAATTTAAAAATCTTTGCTATGTTTACTTTTCTTATTTTTAATACCACACGAAATGATTGATTTTAATTGCACATCTCTTTTTGTGATGGATTTGATCTAGTAAATGTAGAAACAGTGAAGGAGGTTGCTGATGATAACGTTCCTGAAGCACAAGAGGAGCCTAAAAAGAAGTCCAAGAATAAAAAAACGAAAAAGGACATGGTTCCTGAAACACATGCTGACACTGTAGAGAAGGAGAAATCAGAATCTGTCCATGTGGAGAGTTTAAAAAATTCCAAGGGCACAGAACCTCCGGAAGGCACTACTGTCCACGAGGAGGCAGGAAAGAAATCTAAGGATAAAAAGAAAAAGAAGAACAAAGAGAAGTTAGAGTCTTGTGCTACAATTTCCGATGACAATGTTTCAGGCGATTCTCAAGCTGTTGACTCCATCACATGGAATGGTAATGCCATAACTCTTGAAGAGAAGGTTGCCAAATCCAAAGCTAAGAAGAAAAAGGATGGCCAACATTTGTGTGACGAAAATTCAAACCAGCTCATGACTGAAAATTTAGAGGGAACTGTGAATAAAAATGGTGGTATCAAGACTGTACATGAAGACGAAAATAACGACCACTCTAAGAAAAGAAAAAGGTTGGCTTCTGAAGATCATGACAGTCATACCGTTGATGAGAAAGTAACTGAAGATGTCAAACGCAGAAAATTAGAAGGTTCAAAAGGATGCAATAATGGCGTGCAGTCCACAAAAGTCAATGCTTCAGTGGAGACTGATGTAAATGCTGGAAGTAGGGGCACAAGCAATGAGCTTTCTCAGCAGACAATTGAGAATGTTGAGAAAACTGCAGAGAGAACTTCTACAAAGAAAGCTATGAAGAAACATTCAAATGGCTCCACTGAGGTATGGTTTATATTGTCATTACGTAGAGATCGACTTCTTCTACCCAAATGCCTTGATGAATGCAATATGCATGCTAAATGCAGAAGATATTGTTGCTAAATATTTTGGATGTAAAACGTTACTTTCGATGGTTTAAAGGGATTACAACTGCGTCAAAGGAGACACTTTAAAGAAGTGAAAAAAACATAATTAACTTGTTACTTAGTGTATCTAAGTTATACCAACTCCATGAGCTTTCTAAATATCTCACAAATAGCTGCTCTTCTGCACCCAAGTTTCATTTACACTGGATCCAAAATCAACTGTACTGATAGACAGCATAATTGCAGCCAAAGACCATCAATGCATTTCAAAGGGTGAAAGTAGATGCCGTGACATTTGCTGATGAGAAACTTGCAGATAATTCTTATTGGGCAAAGGTGTGATTTACAGCTTATTATTGGCCTTTTTGCCGCTGCATTTTTCACCAGGATCTCTTGTTTCTTATTTCCAATCTATCAAACCGTGCAGGGTGGTGCGGAGACTGGGTACGGTGCAAAAGCTCAAGAAGTTCTTGGGCAGGTTAAAGGGAGGTAATTTCCTTTTTCTCTGAATTCTTCTCTTCCATTTCTACTTTTGCGGTTAGTTCCTGTTTAAGGAAAAGGCAGGAGGGTGAGGGAAGGGGGGAACAAATTTTGAAACTCTCAAATTTACTTGTATTCTGAGAGTGAAAAAATGCTGCTGCAATATTGTGAGTCCCTTCATCTTCTTATCAGACAAAACAAAACACATGCGTGGAGGGAGCTTTGTTATATTTTCCAACTTAAAATACAAGCTACTTGACTTATAATTTACTATTTCTCAGGGGTTTTCGACATGAAAAGACCAAGAAGAAGCGTGGGTCGTACCGGGGCGGAGTTATCGATCTGCAATCTCACTCAGTAAAGTTCAATTACTCGGACGATGATTGACCATATGAATGGATTCATCATTCTGATTCTTCACTTATGATCAAATCATGAAGTTTCCATTTTATGAAAATTTTTGATTGTGTGCTCTATTTTCAGTAAACTCTGAAAGGATTAATGCCCCTATATTTATCATCATTTTTTGAAGGAGTCCTTCCAAAAAGTGGTCTATTCCTCATCGATTTTGAACTTATTTTGGTGGCATTTTGTAGCTCTCAAGTGCTCACTCTATTTTATATGATATATTTTCTTAGTTATTGTAACCAGTAGAACAGATTTCATTTTTTTTCCCTGAAAGAATCATAAGCATCTTCCCATGTTTGTATATACATGGGATTTATAGATCATCAATTACAGTTTCATGCTGCTTTGAAATCGATTTGCGAGCAGTCTTTACATTGAATTTATTCTCACAATTTGGGCCTAATGTTGCAAAAACTGTATCTCCAAAGGTAATGAATCTGTAGATTAACTTTTAAATTAAGTTGAATAAAAAACTGGGATAACACAACTAGTCCATTTTGAAATTCAAATTACAAAATTTGCTTAACTATTAAAAATTTACAATATTGTTAAGGGATGGAATCCATAAGAAAATTACCAATGGATCTTTTTTAATATATATTTTAATTAAAAAAAAACACACAAAATCATAAAATCCAATTCCCGAAATTATGGGGTCTCAATAATTTTTTCTTTTTCCTAAACCTCAAATATAATCTATTATTCCTTTCCTGTTTGGTTGGAAATTCGGATTCAGATTCACTGAATCAGATGGATCCAGAAACCTGTTTGGTTAGAAATTCGGATTCAGATTCACTGGATCCAGTGAATACCTTCTACCAAACGCTCACAATTACATAAAAGATGTGCCTTGCCAGTAGAATACTTTTTTCAACAAGTTGCTTGGCATTTTCCGATGTAGGACAACCAACACATAGGTTGTTATTGTGGTTTATCCTACTGTATATCATACAGATCAATGTGATCTCACACATCCTGCTAAATATATTATATAATGGTCGTTGTTATATAATTAGTATATATTTGATAACTGAGTATATAATTATCATACTGTTAAAAAAAATGCCGGAAAAATAAAAGATGTTGGAAAAAAAATAAGGAGATAATTAAAATATGAAAATAATATTTTGAAGAAACTATTAAAAAAATAATGTAGAAAAAATGACCACGTGAAAAAATAAAAGAAAAAGCAAGGAAAAAAATACGTATATATAAGTTCACGCTGGAAATGAAGAATGTACAAAATAAGAGGAACGACGGCAATGGAGGTTTTCCGGCGAGACTTGAAATTGTTTTATCGGTTGAATGTTATGTTATACATAGAATGATTGAAGGGGAAGAATACGGGAATAAATCGATTTTCGAAAATGTGAATATATTCTATTTAATATTTAATATGTGAATTCAAATTTAGCAACTTTTAATTAAAAATCAAATCTAATCAATAAATTCAAAAACAATTTTAATGAAATAAAATAGTAATGATTAAGTGCAAATATGAGATAAACAAAAAAAAAAAAAATTAAAATCTCGAAATTCAAATATGTAAAAAGCTCAAAACTCAAGCTACTATTTTCTAATATAACCTACGGAACAATTCCTCAAAAATATCAGTAAGGAAAAAAAGTCAAGAAATATTTTAGGAAAAAGAAAAATCAATTCTTTCATAAAATATGGACAAATGGGAGGATTTTTTTTTTTTAATAAGAAATTACGAAGGAAAAATCTATATCTATATCTAGAAGGTGGGATGAAATAAACTTTTTAGTTAGTTTTACCATTTTTTCCTCATTAATTTTTAAAAAATTTGATGGCAATTTTGTCATCTCTCCCATTTTCTTACTGTTTTTTTTTATATTTTATTTCCACTCTTACAAATCCCACTTTTATCAAATTTTGTTCTCTCTTGAATCTCTCCTTGTATTTCTTTCTCATTCATTCTTCATTAATTCTTTCTCCACCCATCAAATCTCTTTATTCCTTATTTTCTTTTTTATCTTTTAAAATGATAGACTCACTTCAATTTTCGAATATGAAAAGTTTTATAATCTCTTTTAACTGAGTCTTTAATTTGAAGGGTTGTTTCTCTTATCTCTTTCCAAAAATCACCAAGTATTATTTATGGAACTTGAAAGATTTTCTCTGCTTCTCTTTTTCATTTCTCATATAATTATTGAGGTTTTAAGTCTAAAATGAATTGGCAATGGTAGAGTTCATGCCTAGAAAGCATCGCACCCACCAATTCAACGAGAGTCGTCATAATTGCCAATTTGTATTCTACTAGGATCTTCTCAAAGTATTATCTCAATTTCGATGAAGATCCATTATGTCACGATCCTTTTTGTGAATACTATATGCGCTACAATTTCTCCACTCACGTTGCTGCCATTTCATCTTCCACCATCGATGGTCCTCGACAAGGACAAACCCTCCTTCATATGATCAATTCAATAAATTGGGGAAAATTGTGTGGGTTAGAATCTCAATTGATTTGGTCACCTCGTCGGAACCATCATGTTCGATGGTGGACAAGAGCGATTTGGTGGAGGCAAAGAGGATGAGAGGGATTAGGACGATGGGATATGAATAATGAGTTAATTATTGGTCATCGTTAAAAAAATAGCAACTTATTCTTATTGTTTTTCTTTTTATTCTTTATTTGTTCATTTCATTTTTTCCCTCTAAAAATTAAGAATATAATAATTTTGAAATTTTCAATGATTTGTATATTATATTTTTGTCCTTTTGAATTCAGTTATAGTCGATAGATAATCAAATAAGGTAAGTATAAGATGTAGGAGGTAAAAGTTTAAGTGAAAAAATACGGTTTTTTTAATATCATTCTTAATGGTATTATATTATATTATTTTAATGATATATTTAATAATTAAATTATTTATAATTGACTTTAAATTATAATTATAATAGATGGGGTGTAATTTTTTATTTTAAAAGTATAAATTTTGCATATATATAACGTAACAAAAAAAATAGATATAGGATTATATATAAAAAAATCACAAATATTAATTTAACATTCATAGTATCTTTTGAATTAAATTATATGAGAATTTTATTCGTGAAATAATTTCTAAAAAAATAATGTAAACAAGAATAAAATATTAAAACTAATACCTCTCACTTAAAAAAAAAAAGCTAATTAAATTATAATTTTTTATACTTACTACAAATTTCACGCACATATTTCTCACTAATATTTATAAAATTTTGAGTCAGAAGATCCCATTTATAGATTTATATTTTATACCTTTTAAAATATAATTACAAATATATTTTATGTGATGTGTACAAACTAGGGTATTAAATTTCTCTTAATATTATAATATTTTCCTATGTTTTTATTTGTGGATTCAACGGAGGTTTTATAGTATCACAAAATAATCGATAAAATATAAAAATATCAATAATTTTTTTTTTTTGAAATAACGATGTTAATAATTTAAAAGATATTTATTGAAAATTTTCATAATTTCTAAAAAACATATCTATTAGCATCCACATTTTATTAATATTTCCATATCAAAATTTACCGTTCAAAAAGAAAGACTCTCTAGTTATAATAAGAAAATATCAGAGTTGAGTTATATTATAGAACTTAACTTATTCTACCGAAAAAGAAAAAGAAAAGAAAAGAAGAAAAAAGGAAAAAGAAAAAAGAAGTTCACTTATTCTGACGGCCAGGATTAGGTTAAATTGAGTAGGGGATTGTGAGCCGTCGATATTCTGGGCCTCAAACCAAAGGGACCTTACAAAACCCTAAAGCCTCTCTCATTCTTCCATTCTCTGCGCCTGAGCTCTTGCGGCCGATCCCAACCTCGAGCAACAGCTGAAGAAAAGTATGCCTCTCAATCTCTTTCCCCTTCTCTCGCGTTTCTCTTTTGTTTTGTATTTGGTTTTTATGATTTTGTGATTTTGTTCTTACTGTGTTTGGTTTCTTCCTTCGGCGCCGTCGTTCAGAGAGATGAGTGGGGAAGGAGTGAAGGGAGGGCCGGTGGTTCCGGAGTCCGTGTTGAAGAAGCGGAAGAGGAATGAGGAATGGGCTTTGGCTGAGAAGAAAGATCTAGAGGCGTCTAAGAAGAAGAGCGCTGAGAACAGAAAATTGATCTATAACAGGGCTAAACTCTATGCTAAAGAGTATGATGAGCAGCAGAAGGAGCTGATTCGCCTCAAGCGCGAGGCTAAACTCAAGGGAGGATTTTATGTCGACCCTGAAGCCAAGCTTCTGTTTATCGTCAGGATCCGAGGGTAAGTTATTTGATGCCAAAGCGTTTCTTTTGGGTTGCTTGAATCGTTGTTTTAATTGTTCTGATTGTGTTTCTGGATTTTCAGTATCAATGCCATTGACCCCAAGACCAGAAAGATTCTGCAGCTTCTGCGTTTGAGACAGGTATCAAGTTTATCCATTGATTGTGTTACCAAGTTTTATAATTTGAAAATTTCTTCACGTGTTTTCTTTTGTTCATTTATTTGATTTTCAATTTTATCATACAAAACATGAATATATCCATGTATATTTTTTACACACAATCTGTGTTAGTGAATTCACTTCTTGGGAAAGATCTGAGTTAGGCAAGTAGCTTTGATTTAGTAGGAATTCAAACATCAAAGAACCATAAGTAGTGAATGGTATACCATGCTTCAGGTTCTCTGTACGAACATATAAGTGACACTTCAAAGATAAGTTTAGGCTTCTATGTAGGATTTGGGTTTTGAACCTATTATCCATCAGACTTCCATCTTATGCGAATTGACTTCTTATGAATTCTTGTGACGGTTTATACTGTTGTGTTTTGTCTATGAAAGGCCATGTCCTATACAACGTAATTTTTTTTTTCATTCCTGGTCATACTTCTGTCATCCAAGCATTATTTTTGGTAGTCTTTTCTTTAATGATTTTGTATCTTAATGTTTAATGGTGAGTAAGGTTGTGCCACTTGATTAATTTCTGAGTCTTACTGTGTATATTCAATGTTTAAACATTTTATGTTGAAACACGATTATCATTATTACTTATTTCAATTTGGTTCATTATACTGAGCAATGTTTTTTATAGACCTATAATTCTACTAATAACACACTGTGTGCATTTTGTGGGTAATGCATTTCTTTTCACAATTTTTTGCTTTTTGTCGCAACTAATTCACTTTGTTATATATATATACTCACTCTTTTGATTACCATTTCTGTTCAGATTTTCAATGGTGTCTTTTTGAAAGTGAACAAGGCAACATTGAATATGTTGCACAGAGTGGAGCCTTATGTCACATACGGGTAAGTATAGTATTTTCTGCACTTCTGCCTCAACTTGCCGTTTTGATTTCTTTGAGATCATTAGTGGACATCAGAATTAACTCATCTCGTTTCTATGAACTGATAATTCCAGGTATCCCAATTTGAAGAGTGTTAGAGAACTGATTTACAAGAGAGGCTATGGAAAACTCAACAAGCGAAGAACTGCTTTGACTGACAACTCCATCATAGAGCAGGTTTATAACTTGATACGAACATCGTTATATTCTGTACAAGCATACTGATTTTTATCAGAATCTTATTTCCTACAAGTTTGTCCATAACCTTTCCTCTTTTTCCAGGCTCTTGGGAAATTTGGCATAATTTGCACAGAAGACCTCATCCACGAGATTATGACAGTGGGACCCCATTTTAAGGAGGCAAACAATTTCCTCTGGCCCTTCAAACTGAAAGCTCCTCTTGGTGGTTTGAAGAAGAAGAGAAATCACTATGTTGAAGGTGGTGACGCCGGTAACCGTGAAAACTTCATCAACGAGCTTATCAGAAGGATGAATTAAGATACGTTTTTGCGTCGTCTCCCAGAGTTCCTACTTGGCTTTGGGAAAAACTCCTAGTAGGTTTGTCATTGGAAGTATCGTTTTGGGAATCAGAACATTTTACTTGTTAGTGTACTTTTTTTATCTTCTATGTTGAGAATGGTTTAAATTTTGCTATAATTAATCAGCGAATCTTTTAAAATTTTGGTTTACCCTTTGGAATTTAAATGCCAGGACTCTTCATGTTCTCTTGATTGTCATGTTCTATGCTGAGATCGTTACTCTGAATTCTCTGAAGTAGTAAATATCTGCAACTTTGCATGATGGTGATTTTCGTGAGAGGAAAAATTATGGATACGGCCAAAACATTCTTAGTCCTCTCTCATGTTTGGGAATTACTTGTCTGTATTTATTGATATGTCTTTTGATTTTAAATCATCTGGCTGGGTTGCACACTCAATTGGTTTTGTGATGAAATTTATGCTGATAGGCAGCGAGTCGGATCCTTTACCTCCTATCTAGAAAACTGCCTTTCTTACTTATTGGATGCACTAATAAATGAGGAGTCAAATGCTAATTCTACATTGATAAGAGATCGAGGATCTTAATCTTTGTCAAGAATGAACTTCTTGTAAATGAAGAACTTCCACTATTGACTCTTTATTTTAAACATTGTGTTAATAATTTCTTCCAAACAAAAGAAATTTGTTTATTGTTTTCTGGTTTCAAATGAAAAGAAATTTCAATTTCCACTTGCATTACACGTGAAGGCTGAAATCCATACTTCAATAATCCTTAAACAGTGCAAGTAAACAGTTCCAGAATTACAACAATATAATAATTATGGAAAAAAAAAGCTTATTTTGTTTAAGTATCTTGTATTATTTTTAATTTTAGATAAAAATTAATTTACAAATAGTTTAATATTCGCGATATTATTTTGTTTTTTTTGTAATAATGTTAAGACGTCTTTTTCACTTAAATGATGAATACGAGTTTTGAAGCAATCAATAATTTAAAAAATTTTATAAAGTGTAATATATTCAAAATTTTTATAAAAATTTGTAGACCAACAAAAATATGTAATTCACTGTATATATACTTTTTTCTAAAGTTAAATTATAAACTCATCTCTAAACTTTTAATTTTGTATTTAAACGTTTATTTTGGTAAGGATCTAACGCTTTTAAAATTTTAAAATCTGTTAGATATAAAATTAAAAATTCAAGTAAATGAATAAATAATTTTATTTTAGAAAATTATGCTTATTCACTTCAGTATTTTTCCAACTTCATTTGAACTCTCAGTCAAATTAAAAAACAAAAACAAAAAGTTGAAAACTACCTTATTTTTTATTTTTAATTGGACTTGAATTTTAAAAAATAGGTGAAATAAGAAATAAAGGAGCGAAAGCAGTGTCTGCACACTAAATAAAATCATCATCAAACATCAAAGGAGAAGTTATATATTTTATCCAATTCAACAATTAAATTTATAATTTAACTTTTATTGAAAACATAAACTTGCTACCACGTGTCACGCAGTGGTTTCTGCCGGAGAAAAGGCAGAGATGCCGTGTTCCGTCGTACGCCGGACACGTGTTCACAAATTTCTCTTCAAAATGCGAACCAGAGAGAGAGAGAGAGAGAGAGAGAGAGAGGCGGAGAGAGATGGAGGGGAACGACGAACGACGGAAGCAGCTTCAAGAACAACAATCAAATTCAAATTCAAATTCAAAATCAAACAACGAAGATACCTCTGAAACCAAAGGCGGCGGCGAAAAGAATGCGATCGATCCAACGACTAAGCTCTTGATTCGTGAAGCAATGGTCACTGGCGAAGGCGGCGCCGAAGCCGCCTCCGATTATCTGGTGGTGTCCGATCCGTGAATAAAATTGACTCCTCTCTCGAATGAATGAAGACGGAGAAATGAAGGTCGATTTTGAAAAATGGTCTCAAAAATCAAAATCAGTTGCTGCTCTCCAGATTTCTCTCTGTGTTTCTAATTTCTATGTATGATTCCCTTTTTTACAATCCAATCTGCAGAGCGATAGTGCGTTGTAAATGCTAATCTACTTCGTTTTTCATCCATTTAGAAGCTCAAAACAACATGATAAATTTTTAATACATTGAAAAAAAAAAATTCAATTTCTATCCCCAAAACTTAACTTGGTAAGTTTGTATCAATTCTTACCTAAAAGGCTTTCAAGTCGGATAGAGCTGATTCTACGAATAGGATCCAGCACTGGTGTTCGAAAAGTAGTAAGTTCCAATTTTCATTTTAATAAAAAAAAAAAAAGTTAAAAAATAACAATTTAAAGGATAGTGTATGCGTGTCACATTCTTGATTTGACCCTATGCAACAATCAAGTAATCCAATATAAATATCTGAACATTTTGATAAACAATTATAAGGGATAACATTATACATCAAATTAAGATAAACATTATCCGTAAATTTAAGCATAGTCATTAGTTAAAATACTATCAAAAGTCAAAGTTATAAAATTTGAGTTTGGAAAATGTTTAGAAAGATATTAAATTTTTAGAGAGAAAAAAATATGAAATGAATATTTTTCACTTAAAAAATGACCACTTTTTTTTAACCACCCAACCAATCAATACCATCACTAGATTTTCATGTTAATTAATTTTTCTAAAATAAAACAATAAACACAAAATAGCTATTAATTTTTAGAAAAAATGTCTCTTACAAATTTTTTATTTTTGAGTACAATATAGGTGGGGGTTCAAACTCACAAACTATTGATTTGAGATATGTACCAATCAGTGCAGAACTATCCTCGCTTTTATATTTATTCATTAATTGTTACTGTGTATGTATGTATATATTTTAAAGAATTCTTAAATTAAATATATGCTATGATTGCCCTTTTATTATGTATTAATGAGGTTTAAATTATTACCATTTGGTATTCTAATATTTTCCTTTAATATTTACATTGTCTTAAGAGATCGGAAAATGTTGCGTTGGGCAGGTTAGTTCGAAAAAGATTTTTAAAAAATATGTACCGTCACCAAAAAATTATAATATTTTATTTAGTAGACATTTGAAATAAAGTTTGATTGATTTTACATATTATCATTTTAATGATAATAAACAAAGAAAATTTTTCATAATTTCTAGAATCCCCCCCCCCCCCCCCCCCCCGCAACCACATTATTGGGGAAAATATTGTAATTCATATTCATATGATATTTTTTTTAGGACGTGATGTGACAAAATAATACTGAATTTTCATTTCTAAGATTTTATTACTTTACACTATGGTAGAGAAATTGAATTGTATTTTTTATTTTTAGATTTTCTTAATCAAATGGATTTATTGAATATTTCGTTTAACAATATATATGTGATCTAGATAGTAGAAATTTTGAAGACAATAACATTATGTTTTTTGTATTTTGTATTCTAAATTTGAACTTTTAAAGTGTGAAATTACATTAAAACAAGATAGAATTTTTGACAAAGATAAATTAATTTCAGTTTTGTTAAAATTAAAATATGAATTATATAATATTATAAAATAATAATTAGACAAAATTTATAACATATAGGTTAATAAATTAATTAATGTTATTTTAAATTAAACTAAACTAAATAGTTGTAACTACCAGTAATTTACAATTACAAAACATACCTTGGACAATTTTTAATTTTTAATTCAATTTTCAAATATGCTACTAAACATATTATTCGAAAACATAAAATAAAACCAAATTTCATTGAATAACTTATTTTTGTTTTCAAGTCACCAATTAAATCACCCTAACCTTTTTTTTTTTAAATATTGTATATATATATAATATATATATATAAATAAATAAAAAGGGTAAAAGAGAAGGAAAAACAAAGAAATGACCCTGATTTGACAGCACTCTGGATCGGGTTACAATTGGGCCCGGGTTTACCCGCCTGCTGTTTACATTTATTTTATTTTTTAAATTATACGTGTGTAATATAATTTCTTTTGAAAAAAAAATTATTTTCCAAAATATCTATTTTATCTAACTAAAAAGATTCTAATTCATACAAGATTTAAATTTCACTTTGAATTTTTATGTTTATGTTTATTTTATCATGATCTCTAAATTTTAAGTGTCCATACGTTTTTAGTACTAAGATATCTATTTTAGTTTCTGAATTCTTTAAACCATAAATATTTTGGCCCTTGTAATGTTTTATCAGCCACATCATCGGGTTCAAAGTTCAAAGGCCGGTCCAAGTCCAGTCTAATCTCAATCCAAGTCCGGTCCAAGGTCAACGTTTGATCGGTCCGACTCAGTCCAACCCAGTCCATCCATAAATTAGATTGGATATAGATCTTTGATTTTCAAATTGAGGCCAACCCGTTTGGACCATATTTGGATCGGCTCATTGAACCGGCCCAAAGATCCGATCCAATATTTATTAATATTTATATTATATAATATTAATGTATTATTTATTATAAAAAATAAATAACACATATGATAGGATGACATGCAACAACTTGGTTACCACCCTATTAAATAGAATCATGTTACCAACAAACTTTCCAGCTTCGCAATATCTAATTTAAACGAACAAACTCTCCAATATCTAATTTAAATTGTTTTGAAACATCTTATGAATAAACTCTCCAGCTTCCCTATATCTTATTTAAATCTTATGTTTTTGAGAATTACAAAAGATTTGAAAGGTTACAATATTTTAAAATTCAAAATTTAAAATTATTTTAAACATATCTAATATTTAGGTTGTAATTTTTAAAATTTTTAATATAAAATTTTGTTATAAATATCAACCTCCTCTCCTTTTTTTTTCACTCAAATTCTAATTCTCAATCTCAATTTCTTTCTAATTCTCAATCTCAAATTCTCTCAAGTTTCAATTCAAAGCGTTTAAGTTTTCAATTTTTCTTGTAGTTAACCTCTGTTAATCTCAAATTATTTCTGTTTCAATTTAAAAAAAATAACAAAAAAATATATCAAAAATTATATAAAAATACATATTCTAGAATTATAAAAAAAAACTCAGTTTGGAAATTATTTAAAATTTAAAATTTAAATCTTGTTTGAGCCGGGCTTGGACCCGTCCAACCACTCAAACCTAGGCTCATAGCCCAATCCATGGGCCTAAGTTGAGGCCCGTAGGACTTGGGCCTAAGCCAAACTTGGACCATTACTTCTTTAGACTGGGTCGACCCGGCCCGACCCAATGATGAGGCTGAACGTCTTGTCACTTAATATTTATCTACTTACTACTTATCTCAGGTAATTTATGTTGCTCGAATACAGACTCAAAATTAGTACAGTACTAAACATATTGGAAGTCTATGTATTCACGTGTTAAATAATCAATAATGTAAACTAAAATAGATATATTGAAAGTTTAGAAATGTAACCAAAGTTTTAAACCTTAACTTAATGATTTTGTAAGTTAAACTTAGATAATTTGGTTTAGAAATAAATTTTAGCACACAATTTTTAACTTAACAAAATGATTTGTTAATTTTAGGATACATTTTTCTAGTTGCAACATTAATAGTTATTCAATAATAAGCAAAAATGAATTAACTACTATGGATTCATTTTTTTTTCCTTTTCTTGAGTAATTACTATGCCTTCACTTATGGGTTTTTAGGACAAGTGAATTAATTAAAGTAATTTGGAAGAATATGGAAGGAACGCGAAATATTAAAATTTAAAGAATTATAAAGAGATTATTTGAATTTGAGAGTCAAGTTTATTAATTAATTAAAAAAAATTAAAATGGGTGAAAACGATATGTGATGGGAAGATGATATGTAACTTTCAGAGAAACATGGTAGACCAAACAATTGACCATCAAAAACCATATGATAAAAAAATAAAACATGTTTATATTTTGTGGTCAAAGTAAAGGTTGATGTGGCCAAATCCATTATCTCTATCTTAGATTTGACAAAAAATTCATAGGGAATTAAAAAAGTTAAACTCACATGTGTAATTTCCTTATTAAATTAATTTATGTTAAACAAATTTTTTTTTACTTTTTTTTAGTAAAATAGTAGATACAAGTGAAAATTGTACCAACAACTTTTTATTCGAAAATATATACTTTAATAAAAAATATCTCTTATTTACATCTAAATTAACCAATAATATTATTGGTCAATATTCTGGCCCATAAACTTAATAATTTAAATTAAAGTCAACTCATTTTTAATATGTTTTGTAGTTTCAAAATTGAAATATGATTTCAACTGGGTTCAAAATTTAAATATTTGAAGTTTGAAAAAAAAAAAAAAGATAAATATAGAAGTTGAACGACACAAACTTTTTTCGTTAGGATTAGGATTTAAACATAGAATTTTTAAGGGATGTTATCGACGATTTAAATATTTAAAGTTGAAAAAAAAATATTTTGTACCTAATTAAAATGTACAATTTACCAAGTGAAAAGTGAAGATTTTTCATCAACATCGAGAGGTGAAGGTTAAAGCCTACAATTTTTTAGTCAATAATATATGTCTTTAACTAGTTGAGTTATATTGATATTAATAAATAAAAAAATATATGGTGAAAAATGAAGATTTTTTTTTAACAATATGAAAGGTGAGGGTTAAACCTCCGATCTTTTAGTCAATAATATATGTCTATGTCTTGACTAGTTGAGATATATTGATATTGGTAGATGAAAAATTAATATAGGTTAGATAAGAATCATGGTTATTAACTCTTCATAATCACGTTGCATTAAAATTTAATCTAAATTAGGTAAGGATCATGGTTATTAACTCTTCGTAATCACGTTGAATTAAAATTTAATCTTGTTGTCAACATGAACATAGTTAAGGTACCTTAATCCTTCACTTGAGGTCAGAAGTTCGATCTTCTATACCTATATTTGTTGTATTTAAAAAAATTAATTTGGTTAATGTTTACCATTTTAATAAATTTACAATTGGATTTCAAAATAGACGGCTTTTCTCTGCAATCCCACGCGTTTTCTTACTTTCCCCTCTATATCCCTTGTATTTAATTATAACTTTTAAGATTACGTTTTTTTTCTCACTTTTTTTTTTATATTGAAAAATCATCAAAACTGAAAAGAATAGCTTTGAATAAATCTTTTAAGAACTAACATTTTGACCAAAATTAAACTATAATGTCTTATTGCTCTAAAATATCACCTATTTTCATAGCAGACATTCAATGGACATGAGAATAAATTTTTATATGTAAAAATTGAACCCATAAAAATTACAATATTATCTTTAGTAGCAGGTACCTAGCCATAATAAGAACTCAATCTTCAGTTCGAATCCCTACACTATTAATCGTAAAATAAAAAAAAATAAAAAATCCCAAGTCCAATTTAATTTGGCCAAAATTGAGGTCAAAAAATTGATTTAAAAAATAACATTAGGTTATAAAATAAGAAAAGAAATTTACACAAATATTTCCCTTTAGGATATTACATTTACAAAGGTTGGTAGGAAAAGAGGATTCGAACTTGTCATCTATGTTCAGACTGGCATTATATAATTCATCAATCTAACTTTATTTATTAGTATCCATATTAATTCATCAGAAATTTAATTGATTTAAAGAATTATCCTACTATAACATTTCTAGTTTATCAAACCAAAAATGGGGAAAAAAAAGAGACCCTTCTAGTTGCATTAATAATTTCATTTTTGAATATAAACAAAATTTTTCTTGCGGGTTTGATGATATTCAGCATATTGTTCTAGAATCTAGAATATTCCAGCACCCAAATCAAACACATAAATGAAATCAATCACTAAAAAGGCATGCAAATTAACATACAAACAAACGCAGAAGAAGAAGAAGAAGAAGAAGAAGAAGAAGTAGCTAGAAGAGATGCAGAAAATTTCAATCAAGGAAAAAAAAACCTCTATCTACAGTTTATGGATACTGTACAAAAGCAAAACGCGATTAGATTAAATGCATCTAATTCGAGTCAGATCCAAATTAGGATCCTGATCCGAATCACCAAAACTCAATTAAACTTCACGGAATAAACAAGAACACGAACAAGAACAAGAGAAGCGGTTCAATTAGACGACGAATCGCGCGATCGGTCCGAACCGAGACCTAATTTTTACAGATTGTACTACCAGTGGCACAATTCGAGGCGGCGAGAGCAGAGAGTACAGAGATACTTCCTCTTGATCTTGAGGCAGAGCGGGAGGAAACAGAGCTTCCATCGCCTCTCCACATCAATGGCGTACACTTTGCCTTGACAGAAAGGGCAAGTTCCCGGAGCCTGTTGCCTCCCGAGCTCTTTCTCTTTCTCCTCCCACACGCATGCCAGCCACATTATTCTTCGATTATCTCTCTGTCTTCCTTTTTCTTCGGCGTCGAGAGGAGGTTCGCGGCGGAGATTCCTGAGACCGGCGGACCGATTTCGGCCGGAAAGCGAGATGAGGGGGAAAATAGGGATTGCGGAAAGTGAAGGGGAGAGAGAAAAGGGGGAAAATAGTGTGACCCGAAGCGAGGGCCACTTTTTTAATAATATGGAAAAGAAAGTGGGAGCCGCTATTTATAGACGGGGAAGTTGGCTTCTTGAGTGAAAAATTGGCTTTTGGATGATTTTATTTGTTTTATTTGGGGGGTATTTTTTTTCTGAAAAATATTTTCAGTGAGTCGTCCCTTCTGTTGTTGTTGTTGTTTTGTTTTTATATTTCATTTTGATCTCGCAATTCTGAAATTAAAAAAAAATTGTTTTTGTCCCCTAAAAACTTCTTTCAGACTACTCCTGGTTTCATTTTTAATTTTTTAAAATATTTATTTTAATCCTTAAAACTTTTTAAAAGAATCTTTGGATCTTTATTTTATTTGGTTTTTAATAAATAGATAATTCAATTTCGACGATGTATTAACATATTGACGTTGACAAAGACGGAGCGAAGGAAATGAGACTCTTTGCATTGTCGCAATTCCAAATATATATATATAACGTTAAAGATTTTGCAATTTTTCTCAATTGCCTCGCTAGAATTTTTACAAATAAAATTTATAGCTATAGTGCAAAATTTTGCACCTCCTTTGAAGAATTATTTGCTCCATCGAAATCGGTAAATGTTGACATATATCAAAGTCACATTGAAATCAAAACGACTCTGTTTCTTAAAGTTCACAATCTAGAATAAATACTTTACCAATTTAAGATAGACGGGTTATGATCTATCAAAAAGTGAATAATATATCTTTCAATACATTTAAATATTTTATTTTTCATAAATTTTCTACCTACAAAATGATTCTAGTTCATACCGCTAATCTTTTATGTTGAATGATAGGTGGATACCTCCTAAATTAATATTCTAAGTTACAAATTGGTATTGAATTCAAAAGTAGACGGTTCAAATTTTATACCAAAACTTTATTAAATTTTACTCCCGAAAGCATAGCTCAATAAATAATTCAATCCTAAACCCATAATCGTGAAACTAAAAAATTTGAAAAAGAAAAACATATTCGTTCCTCCTCGTAAATTTCTAACATCATCTATGTTAATATAATATCATGTTCTAGAAAGTTACAATTTTTTTTTGTTGGAAAGAATTTAGAAAGTTACATGATTAGCTTTTAATTGTACAAAATTCGCAATTAATTCTACATAATAGTCTTCTTAATGGTCCATTGAACTCTACATCAAACTTTAAAACAATCAATTTAATTAGTTGAGTTGTCATTAGAAGATTGAAACTAACTTTTCCCCTACTAAATCTAAATTTTATATTAATTGAACTTTATACCAAGAAAAAAAATATTTGCATGTTATAATAACTTTTAATTTATTTAAAAGATATAATTATTTTAATAACAATCATATTTCTTTTCTGAAAAAAATATATAAAATAAATATCACAAAACTTTTTAGAGCAAAATAGAGCTATTGTCAAAAAGTTTATGGCTTTTTTCTAAGAGAGGTAATTTTTTTTTTAAAGAAATATGGATTTGTTTTTCTTTTAAACAAGAAATGAGATCCAAATCTTACTTCAAGCCATGTCAGCAAAAAACCTACTTTCTCTAACAAATTAAAAAAATAATCAACATTATTAAACAAAATATTGGTAAATATAATATTAATAAAAAAATCAAATTATCTCTTATATGCTTTTAGTAATTTTAATTTTGTCCGTACACTTTAATTAGGGCAACTATCATTGTTAATTTGGCAAAAAGTTTTGTTGGACATATTGGCTTTGCATCGTCAATCTATTTTAATATTATGTCAGTGCTTTTTCAATTTATTAAAATATATTTAATGTTTTTTTAAGAGAAACACGTAATATAGTCAAGACATGAGAAAAAAAATTAACAATTTCAACTTTTTTTTCTAATTACAAAAAAGTGTATATTGATTAATAATTATTGGAATACTAGGTATTGTGTATTCAGTCATTATTTAATGAGATCCAATAAATACTTAATCACTTACCTGTCATTTTATTGGTTTACAATGTATTAATTTTTTAAGAATATAATATTATACTGGTAGAGTGTGACATTTGAAATTTCAATATATAAATATCTTAATCAATTAGATCTAAGTTTGATATGACTTTTTATTTTAATTTTTTAGTGGACTATTTTTTTTTTCTATACATAAGTTTAGAAGACATTATATTTGTGCAAATTTTTGGTCAATGTCAGGACATGTCAAGAAAAGATGATTGAAAACGAGCTTTTGTGTCACATGATAAGAAAAGATCTGTACAAAAGAAACAAACACTCTGACGTTCAAGTCAATATTTATTTAACCTTGATATTAAGACTGAGATAGAATGTGATACATGATATTGGAGTGAAGCGTTGTATTTATAGGTGATGCATCCAACAAGCTACTCAACCAACGGTTTCTTCTGTCGGATAATTTCATTGTCGAAAGTCGACCTATCTAGTGTGTAAATTCGAAGATGAGTACAACCTTCAGCCAAATAGAAGTTTTTCGGTGTGGTTTTATGGCTAAGTGTGAAGTTCGACCATCCTTTTGTTTGTCTTTAGAGGAGATCTAATCTTTTCGACCTTCATCTATTCTCCACGTGGCAATGCTATTTTTGTAATTAAGTATTTCACTTAAAATTATATATTACAATTTTCTAAAATTATTTTGATTATGATTGATTTATTGAAAATATTGTGTACTAATTCTAAGGTCACGTGTCAAACCGATCATAATGATCTTTCTGAAACCCAATCCCAAATTTGAAAATAAAGGTTAAACAATGAAACAAAATTTTCATTACCAAAATTGGGATTCAATAAATTGAAATTAGAATACCAAAATAAAAGTAACTATAAAAACAATAAAACAAAAAATAATGAAGAAAAAGAAGGAAAATATGGAAAATATTCGTTACGTGGCGTCGCTGTCAGACGGGAATTTCCACGTAGGTGTGAAGAAATCCTCGTCACGCGTTGCCATAAAAACAAGAGGCGTAACCTTCTAGGATTTTGTAGCACTCGCCGCTCTACACCTACTCGGCGATCTATTGGAAAATGACTTTTTTTTTTTGTTGCTTTTTTCTTATTTTATTTAATGAAAATAAAACTATTTATTATTATTCAGTTTCCCCAAAAGCCATTTGTGAGCTGGAATCAGAGCGTTCGCCAGGTCACTTGCCGTATACAAAAAAGCGAAAATTTTATTATTACTATTATTGGTGGGTATTATTAATCCTTTGGACAGGGGTTTTCTTTTAATAATAATAATAATAATAATATATTATTATTATTATCCTTTTAAATTTAAATAATAATAATAATTATTGTTTTTTGAAAAAAAATATAAATTAACTAATTACAAGTTTAGTTCCTAAAATTTTAAGTCTATACCTAACAAATTCATAAATTTTAAGTGTCAAAGATGTCTATAAATGTTCAATTTATTTGTCTAATAGATTCATGAATTTTAAAAAATGTCTTATAGATCATTAAAATTTTAAATTTGTGTCTAATAATCTTTGACTTATTTGACTTCTTTTTTTTTTTTTGAAATCACAAACTTGTTAGATACCGATCATTTTTATCATACACAACATTCAAGTTTAAGTTTAATTGATCTATTAATTTAAAAAAAAGTGTCAAATAAACCAGTGACATATTAAGACATAAAATAATGAATTTGGAGAGCTACTCAACAGTTTTTTAAAGTTCAATGATTTATTAAATCAGACATTTGAAAGCTTGAGAATTTATTAGACACGATTAAGTAAATTTTAATTTTATATCGAAGAAGTTCTTAAATTATAAAATGTGTTTAGTGAATTTCTAGATAAAAAAAAATCTAATAAATTAGGAATTTACTCAAGTGAAAAGTTTATTAGACACAAGATTCATGTCAATATTATACTCTTTAAACAATCTTACCCTTTAACCCAAGAGAAAGATGTAAATCGGAGACGTTGTTGGGATAAATATGTCATTTTACATCTTCACGTTTAATTGTTAGGCTTGGATCTCACGATAAAAAATAATTTTATTAATTGATTTAATAAAAAGTACTACTTTTGAAGGTGGTGAATATTAGACTTGTTCCACCATCTTTATTCTTTATCCAACTCCACCTTTGTCCTTTTTCCCCAAAAAAGATTATATTTTTATTATTATTTTAGTCCACATCCAAATTCATTTACAAAAACTAAATTATTTTCATTTCTATAAATCATATCATATAACATCATACATTTAACTTATTTAACTTTCAAACTCTAATGGAGATGTATTATCATCTTTAGAATAATTTTATAAATGTGACCCCACTCTAGTCCATTCTTAATTCAGGCATCCATCTTTTAAAATACTTAAATCTACTTTTAGTTGATTGAAAACTTTTTATTAGGTCTTCCAATAGAAAAAATTTATGGACATAAATTTGTCGATAAAAATTGATGTATTATTAAATTATTGTTTTATTTTATATTTAGACATGCGAACGTATCTATCCAATAATGTTGTTTGACACACGAATCTCAACTCGTCAATTAACAAAATCTATTTTTCTAAGTGGCATGTCCACGTATCTAAATATGTTAATAAAACAATGATTTAAGGTGCATTTCGTTAATAATATGAAAACAAAGGATTTAATGAAGAACGGAGTTCTATTCTATGTTTCAAGTGTTTTCGAATATACGTTTGGTAGGAGATTTTGAAATTTAATAGCAATTTAAATTTAAGATGTATTACCAACTAACTATTTAGTTCGATTGAAAATATTATTATTAATCTATTAACATATATGTTATAAATTCTATATAATTATTCTTTTTACAATATTATATAATTTATAATATGTTGTGTCTTACGTGTTTTAACTCTAAAAAAATGAAATGAGTTTATAACATGAAATAATATATTTACTAAACTCTTTATTTTTTTAATGTAATTCTACATTGAATTTAAAATCTGAAAACATTGAATACATAAAAAAATGTTGTTATGTTTTCAAAATTTCTACGGTTTGAATCATACCATCCAAAAATAATTGCCAAAAACAAATTTGCCAAAGAGATATCTATTCAATCTAAAAACAACAAACAGAATTCGGGTTTCATACCAAACACGCCTTTGACGACACAATAGCTTCATGTCTACAAGACCCCATTGGAATTTTTGAGAATTTAAAAGAAAAAGAACCAAATTTAGAAAGAAAAAAAAACCAAAAAAGTAAGAGCAATTTGGTATGTTTAGTATCTTAAAATTTATGGGTTGTATTATTATTTATTATTAAGAAACATATATATTATAATAATTATTAAAATGTTACAAAATTCATTTTTTCATAAATAATGATGATAGACCCGCGCCTCCTTTATGGGCGCTTGTCCATCCGTCATAATAGATGACCACCAACATTTGTACAAAAACGAAAGACCCACCTACAAAATTCAATTTAATATAAATTGGTTGCTAGACTATATAATAAATAATACTTAATAATCAATATATTACTATAAACTAAAAAAAAAATATGCTGATACAAATACAAATCGACTTGTTAAAACAGATCATCCATCCATCTTTGATTAATGTACTTTTAAAATATTCGTTGATCACTTTTATTTAAAATGCCTACCTTAATTATTATATTTAAAAAATGGCTAATTTGAAATGTATTTATAAATAAAAGAAGTAAAATTCATTTCCAAGGATTAAAATAAATAAAAGTTGAAAATAAATGGATTAAAATGAAAAACCAGACATATAAGTTATAACAAAATAATATTTAAGTAAATAAAATAAATATATACTTTATATATATTAATACATAAAGGTGATGTCAACAAATTTGGGTTTGTTTCCCAATAAAATAAAAACGTTGTGACGAGTGCATGTGCATTGAAAAAGCAAACGAAAACAGATTCTTTCTCTGTAAACGTCAAGGCTTACGTTTCGCCACCTCCCTTTCCCATTCAGGAAGATGGTAAGATTGAGATTTTGTTCATTCATATTTCATACAATAAATTAGGTACCAGTTATAAATTTTGTTATTAGGTTAGAATTGTTTCAAAATTTGTGTTTGTGAACTTTGGATCAGGGTTATGTGCGTCGGTTCATGTTGTTAATATCATCATTGTCGGTGTGTTAACGCGGTATATTGTTTTTTTTTTTCTAAACAATGTGTGAGGATGAGGATTCGAACTCTCAACTGTTTAGTCAAAGATATGTGCTTTAAACGACTAGTTGAACTACGATCAGGTTGGTAATGTGACATATTGTTGGCTAGTTTTGTTGATGCAGTATTTTACCGAGCATCATAGGTTGGCCACGTGCTAACCAAAGCGAGCTATCGTGGTGCGACATTCGAGACAATAGGACCTGCACAAGACATAAATACTACGACGTCCAAGTTAGTCTGAGCACAAACTGTAGCAAGTCGATCTCGGAACAAAATAACATACCTGGAATATGGGGCGGAGTATCCCTTTTATAGGCAGGTGGGAGACAAGATTGTTGGAGCCATTTCGACTAGCGGTTACGGTTGTCTGGCCTCCAGGTCAGTGAAGCTCTCTCCTCCTTAACTCGATAGTTGGTTTGGTCGGTTGGTTCAATTGGCCTTTTTTGGTGATTTCGAATTCAGCAAGAATATCGATGGTGTCATGTTTATTTTTCCCTCCAACGAGTTTAAACTAAGAAAGTAATTTAATAACCTTTTAAAAAAATTAATGATACATATTAGATATAGTTATTTAGTTAACTAATAGTTTAATAAGTTGTTTATTACGTTATACTCCTATGTTTACATATGTATATGTTGTAATTACTTGGAGAAGTTTAATACAATATTCAGATTATTTCAGCTTCCACATAACTTCTATTGCCACTTCATTGTTTTCTTAATGATATCAATAACGGTGACTAAAAAAGCGTATGATCCAAAATTGATTGGATAAAATTAGTAACTAAAATTGTCATTTTGCACAAAAATTAATATAATATAATATATAACTTTTTTTTAGTACAATAAGTGGGAGAAATATATGACTTTATAACTATAATAAAGCGTCATAGAATGACGCATATTTTTCACTATGTGTGCATCAAAAATTGATTTTATATTAGATCTATCTTTTGAACTTTAATTAAGCCTCTATTTATTTAAAGGAAATAAGAAGGGAGGAATGAAAATTAAAATTTTCCATAATGTTGTTTACCGTAATGTAAAAATGGCATTAGTGAGACATACCTCAAATTTGTAAATATTTCTATCATAAAGGGAGAGGAATATGTGAGTTTGTAATTTGGATTGACAAGAAATTGGCAACTAAGGGTCTATTCCGTAACGTCGTTTTCATTTCTTGTTTCTGTTTACTATTTTTTAATAATAATAAAAAGAAAATAGAATTGCATGACCCATAGTGGTAAAATAAGATTTTTTATTTATATTGGAACAAATTGGAAACAGTAACCATAAACAAAAAAGTTACTTTGGTTGTTTCTAAAACTTCTATACAATTTTGAGAATGTCTCTAGAAATGAAAAATAAGAAAACTGGTTGTAAAATACTTAGACTTTTTAATAAATTTAGAAGTAGTAAACAATAAACAAAAATGTTACCAAATCGACCTAAGTAAATGGATTATTTTAAATATTGACTTGTATGTTGTGAATATTTTTGTATCTTAAGTCAAAAATGACGACTCAAACTCCTCCTAATGTTATCCAATTAATACAAACAGTTTTCTAGTTCTCATGATCATCATGCCCTAATTACGAAAAAATTTATGTTGCTTGCCACATTACCACGGTATTAAAACGTCTTGGAATCCATTCGTTCTATCTATTGTGTAAATCAGAGGGAGTATATAGGAAAATTTCTCCGCAGTCATTGACCATTGTATTTTTAATTTTTAAATATTTCAAAAATACAAATGGCAAAGTAAATATATTGAGTCTACCATAGACATAAAATATGAAATTTAATACATCTGTTAAAAAAAAAAAAAGAATTAATGGCCAAAAGTTTAAAAACCAAACTGATGAAAACGCATTTAGGCCTAAAATTGATTGATGCATATTTTTAAAAATACATATGTTAAATTTATGCGAATTTTTTCATATTTTATAAAATAATTTCAAATACTACTCAGGTCTATTAATTATTTTTATAATATTATATTAGAAATAACTAAATAAGAGAATGTTTGAAAACTTATGACTTAAAAAATATTACTAACTAACTACTTCAACTAATTAGCTATATTAATAGTGAAAAAGAAGGTTATATTAAATCATATAGAAAACATAAAAGAAGTTCACATAGCTAATTAACTCAACTCTATTGATAATGTCAGTGAATTCAATATGCCTAAAAACTTCTTCTTAAAACATATTTAAAAGGAAAAAAAAAACCCTTAAAAATTGGCTATAAAAGATAAATAAACCTCGTGGAAGGATTTTTTTTCCCCCTTTTCCTTCAAGGATTATCCATTGAGAAAATTAAAGACAAGAAAAAAAAAAAGAGTTACAGAGAGGGCATCTCGGACTTTTCCTTCTGTTCTTAATGGATCGATTGCAGAAGAAGCCCTAATTCGATCAGTCCATAAACGAAAGCCTTATGGATTGGGGCAGAGAAGTTCCGACGAACCCATTTTCCATGGCGCCATCTTCCTTCCCGCCCAAGCAAAGCCTCACGTCGGCGCCTTCTTGCCCGCCAAATCCGACGCCGCGCAAGGTCGTTTCGAAGATCTCCGTCACCCATTTATCGAATACGCTGTTCGTGAAGGAGCCCGACCCTGATGAAATCGCATCCAACAACCTCTCTTCCACGCTGAAATTCGCCAGTTTCTGCCTCCCGAATACCTCCTCAAATGGCCGATTGATTTTTGACTTGAATGCTTCTCTCAGCTCTCTCCTTGATGATGGGGTTTGGTTGAAAACGAAGCGGTTCGGAATCTCCTGGAGAAATCGCCTTTCGATTTGGAGGTCTGTCGCCGATTCTCGACCGGCGGGATGAGGTATGCACTCGTCTGTTTTGTCTTCTGGTTCTTCGTCTTCCTCGGCTTTGAGGTTGAGGTCGAGTTTGTTCATGCTTGATTGCCTCGATAGGCTCCCGTTGATTCTCGCAGTTTCGACGGCGTCAGGGTTTGCGTCTTCTTTCTCTTCTTTGATTGTTCTTTGATGCTTTGTGTTGCTTGGGGATTCCCATTCGGCTCTTCGCTTCTGGTCCAAACTGAGCGCTCCGAAACCAGAGTTGATGGCAATGTTCAGTGTCATTGGGATTACGGATTCAGTATCCTTATCCTTCCCCTCTCCTCTGGTCAAGACGAATACGACTTGGCGACTGTTTCCACCCTTTTCATCTATTTCTCCGAATTTTCCACCCTGAAATCCGTCTGCTAGGAACTTCATGAATTGGATATCTGCCTTATCGATGTCTTCAATTAAGACTACCAGTTTTTCTTTCTTTTTCATTGCGTTTTCGAGGAATTGAGAAGGTGGGGTTGCTTCATTATCACCTCTTACATTTAGCTTGCAGAGTAGCTCAGCAGACCCAAAGATTGATTCCGCAATCGCTCGAGCCAGCCTTCTTTTGCCAATCTGGTCATCGCCTTCTATCAGTATCCAAGAGAATTCTTGATTGGTTGATTTGAAACTAATCAGTGCTTCAGCCATCGAAGGAATGATTTCTGACTGCCAAGGCACGTTCCCTTGCAATGTCTTACACACATGATCTCTCTGTGTCATTCCTTCATTATTCTTCGGATCTTTGAACAGGGAATCACCTAGCGAGAGAGAAATGTTTACTTCCCTGTTATCTTCTTCCATATTCTTGAGAGAGTCCAAGCTTGGTGTTGCATCATGATATTTGTACTTCTCACTGTCGAAATTGAACTCAGTGATGCAGGATTGTTGCCGCCTAAACCGAAGCATCTGATTTGTACTTCGGGATGCTTTCACTGCTGGTTCAGTGAAGCAGATTGTATTTGAATCTTGGAAGATGTTGTTCCTGGTTGAAAATGGATGTGGCCAAGTTCTGAGGAAGTTACTTCCACCGGAGCTCTCATCGTTGTGCAATGTGGATTTCTCCTGACTCTGAGGACGAAAAAAAAATAGTAAACAATGTTGAGACATTACATTAAGACCAATTATTCAAGTGGTATTTGGTCAACATCATAAAAATTAAAACCAATATTGTAAATCTAAACTAATTGCAATGTTATAACTTCTTGAATAAAATGGACAGTGAGTAGGTTCTTCCTTGAAAATTAAATTCCTTAAATATTGAAGTTGAATCAACTGAAATCTCTGCCGAAAATAATTATTAAACAAACTTAAAAAATATGTAAAAACCAAAACTAATCGACCAACATTAGTCAAAGAAGTTGATTGGACCAACTATATTCAATTAGTTTACTCTACATTAACATGACATGTCAGCTATCAGTCAAGTTCTTTATGAAAGAGATTGGTTCTATATTTTTACCTTAATATGGGATATTTGGGTGCTGAAGGGCTGCAGCCAGGGAGGCAGCTCTTTCTGCTGGCTTGACTTTAATTGCTGAGCTTCATTATCATGACTGGAAGGGCAGTCTGTGCAGCAACTGAGCTTGTCTTGGCCCTCTTTAGCAATATTGAATGGCTTTGTTTCCCACACTTGTGATGGGTTATGGGAGAAAGGCATCCTCGAGCCATGAAGACTGCAAAACAGGTAAGATCATCTTCTAATGAGGCCATTTTCAGGCTTACAGTAGGGATGACTTTCTAGAATTATCCGTTTTAAATATAGTCCTAATTGCACAAAGATAAGGATTTTCAACTTGTTTAGAAGATAACACATGGATTATCCTACTCTGTCTTTATGTTTGAATTCCATTATATCTGAACTAATATATATATATATATATATATATATGAAACACATGACTTGTAGAAAATTTGTCTGTTTAGAAGACTTTTAATCTCTCTTGATTCTCTTTAGATGGAGCACAGGTGAGGGGGAATCAAAAGTCATAGTGGCAATGCAACTAGAAGTTCAGCACTGACCTATTGCCAATCTCAGAGAACATGGCGATCAGTGACCCAATAAACAAATAGAAAAGGAAACAAGAAAACTATCCATTATGATATCATAATAAACGAATTGTTTCCAAGCAAGAACTTCAGAAAATTCAAAAAAGAATTTTAATAAATGAGAGAGATCATACCTGAAAGTGTGGAGGCTTAAGCCAAGTGCTCCATCCGAGGGAACAGGAACAGCTTGAAGATCCCATCGAGTCTCAAGAGTTGGCTGTCTCATTTGACATCTCATGTAAGTCTGATAACTTGCTGTTCCTACTAGCCACAACTTTGGGCAAGAAATGCTGTGGAAGGATATTAACCGCGCAATTTCTTCAATTACGTGATCAATTTGGTTAAACCCTGAAGCATCTTTGTTAGAAAAACTACTTTCCTCTCTCTCTCTAACGTCTGTTTCAACCATCCATTTCAAGTCTCCAATATATATTATGGCTCCCCACCCTCTTGATGTTAGGGAATCGATGTTCCTTCTCAGCTCTGCCACCTTCGTTTCGACATCTTCTCTTTTCATGGAGCTTAAGGAGTCAGGGGATAGCAAAAATTCAATAAATTTGGTTGATTTTAGTTCATTTGGAACCTCTCCTCTTGCTACTCTCCCCATGAGCTCCGAAATCACACCTTCAATTATTGTTAGAGAATCACCAATTATCACGGTGTTCTTTCTCTTCCTCCCAAGCAGTGCCTCAAACACCAACTTGATATCTAGCTTTAAAGAAGAAGCAGATTCAGCAATAACGTTAGCGCTGGATACTCTCTTTTGTGGGGAAAAAGGAAGTGGATTCTGCTCAGAAGAGTGAGTCAATAAATGGGTCTGCCAAAAGTCCCCCGGATTGAAAATCATGTCATCTCTTTGATCAGAGTGATGATCAGTGCGAGAAGGTGAAGAAGGAGAAGAGAAGATGCCACCGGAGCTACTATAACAGTGAAAAACAGAGGAAACAGAGGAATCCTCCAAGTTATTCTTAACGAGAGTACTGGAAAACCCAGCCTCTCTCATAACCCTACTGACACTCGGGTCATCCAAGATGGAAATTATAAGCTGCTCCAATTCTACCTTAATGGCTAAAACTGGCTGATGTTGCTGCTGCTGCTGCTCTAGGCATCCCCTTCTCTGGTTTGCCTGGGCTCTTTTGAGTGCTGCAATGAGTGCATTGGAGAGAGAAGGTTGGCCATGGAAAAGAGGACCAGGTGTAGTTGGGAGTCTATTGAGAGCCACGTTGAAGCAAAGCTCAAGAGCCCTACAATGGAGAGGATGTGAAGTTTGATGTGGCTGAGATTTGAGACATGCTTGCCTTAAGAGGGTACTACTCCTTGAGCTGAACAAAGTAACAGCCACATGGAGAGGAGTGAGCTGAGCATGGCCTCTCCTCCTTGCCAAGCTCAGAGATTGCTTCAGCACTGAAGCAGCCTCCGGTGTGAAGGTCTGGTTCGCTGCACAACCCCCCGATCGCATCACTTACCCGAAATCCACCCCCACCAAGTTCAAACTATAGTTGGCCTTGAGCGAAGGAAAAGAAGGAAAAAAAATGGGGTAATATATTTCTTTTCCTTTTTCTTTCTTTAGTTCAGTAAACTCTCAATTGCAGATGCTCTCTTAAAGCTGCGCTTCCTCTTCTTCTTCCTTCTCAAAGTAGTTGAAATGAAGCAGAGAAATGGACCATCCAATGCCTGGAGTTGATGTTGAGTTGAGAGTGAGTTTAAGGATATGGAGAGAGAAGATATTGAAGGCTGATTTAGGCTTTAGAAAGATGAGACCTGACCAAATGCCCTTCTTTTATACTAACTTGTCATGTTTTGTTTTGGTATGCCAAAATTCTTCTATTTTGGTTTCTCCCACTTTTAGGCTGTCTTTCCATGTGTGTCATTTCTTCCACCTCATTCACTGCTTTTTACTTACCCCTCTCCCCTGTAATTTTCTCCCCACTTTTCCCAAGTTAACTTCAAAATTCAACTTCATTAATCATAATCAACCACCTTGAAACTTAGATAATGTATGTACGAATTCAAATGAAGAGAAGAAACCAAACGTGTAAAGATGAATCACAGAATTAAACAAAACTATATCTGCATTATTATGTCAGAGGAATCAAAATGTGATGATTGTATGTGATTAATGATTAATTCCTTTATGAAATGCTGCAAGTTCTTTTGATTCAAATTAATGAATAATATTTTGATCAGAAGGGGTCCATGGAAATGGGATTCACATTCTTAAGAGCTACCTTTATTGGAAGAGAGAGAGAAGAGAGTTTGAATTTTACACATCAGCCTTTGAAAGAAATAAGGAAAGAGGAGATGGGGAGCAGCAGGAATTCAAAAGAAGTACTACTAAAGCCTTAAAGGTGGAAGAGGGGAATGTGATGGGATATTTCTGCAATTTTTTAGAGCAAGAAAAAGAAGATTTTTTTTTTTTTTTTTTTTTGGGTGCTGCTTTCTTTCTCTCTTTCACTTTTCTTTTTTCACTTTGATTCAACGTTTAATTATCAATCTGTTCTTTCTATGTAATAAAAGATGCAGAATGTTGGAATGTTGTCGAGAAAGAACAAATAAAGGGTTTTCATTCTCACCAAATATTCTGCTGCAGTATACAGTACACCATTTTATTCCCTCACAACTACCCTAAAACCCCTCTCCTCTCTCTATCCTATCCTACTCGACCTTTAATCGTTCTCGAAAATTGATTATATCTCTCTTAAAATTGTCTTTCATGTGCATGGCCTGTTTACGACAATGGACCATTCACACCTCCAAAGTGGTATAATATTATCTACTTTGAGCATAAGTTTACATGCCTATACTTTTCATATCATTTAAAAGGTCTCATATAAGTGGAGATACTATCCTTCACTTATATACTCGTGATCTTTTGTTTCTTTAATTAATGTAGGACTTTGGTCGCACAACCCACAACATCCTAACATCAACGAGACATCAAAGTTAACATCAAACTTTTTTCGTTTGTAACATACTAGTTGGATAACTTTTAACAAGAGGATTTAAAGATATTTAAATAACTTAGCGACGACGAGAAGTATAACTTTAGAAGAGAATGCAAGGGAAGAAGACAGAAAACCAGAAGAATCTGAAAGAGAGAACAAAAAAAAAAAAACAACACACATTCCCCATTAAGACAAGATTCAAACATTATTGAACACACCTTGTTTTGAAAAATTATATGCAAAGGAGCAAAACCCAGAAGGCCACTTTTGGGTCAAAAGTGAAGGTGATGGTTTTCCAAAACTTGGGTCTCCAAGAAGCCAAACACTTTAATCCTTCCATTCCAACCATCTTCAAGCTTTCACTTTCATAGTCAAAGTCATAAATCTCCTCCTCCATTCATCCCCATGCAATCCCTTTCCTCTTCCTCAATAATCTTAACTTTATCTACCTACTTTGGATCCCGCCCAACGCAGCATTGAATGTTCCTTCTCGACCCTTTCCATGTCTCGACTTTATATCGAATTAGTCTTGATTATATGATCCTGGAGGGCTGCAAATTTACAAATCATTGGAACATTATGTTGGGGTTTTTTGGGAAAAAAAATAATACAAAAGTTGGTGTAGAAATCATTGGAACATTATATGGTAAACTTAGAGATACTTTTTATTAATTGGATTTCCTCTGCCTACAAGAAAAGTATCAATTTCCCTTTTAAATTTTATGATCCAATGACAGATATGATGGACATGGAGTCCAAGGTTGTTGTCAATCTCTCTTCTTTTTTTTTTGCCCTTAAAATCTCAATGATTTGGTCTGAATTTAATACAACAGATTGTCAACATAAAAAGGAAAGTACATTAATCAAAAGTTAATAACTGTATGTTTATATGCATAAAAAAGAAATCCACAATATTTAACTTTATCGAAACTCTCGAATTTTAAGATTTCATATTCCAATGTGTCCGAGCAATCTTGATTTTTCATCGATGAAGAATGAAGTGTGATAAAACGCTAAATACATTTGTCGTCATTCTTAATCATATCGAAATAGTAAATCTAAATGAAGGGTTATTGTGGAACTACAAATTATTTGTAAATTGAAAAGGGAGAGGAAAAGCATTTGATGCTGAAAGAAAGGGAAGAATTTCTTTTTTACTTGCATTTGACTGTCAGGTTGAAGACATCCAAAAGTTTCAATGTTTTTCTTTTTTGAAGGGGAAAAAAAAAGTTTTTCAATGGTGTTCATCATTAATGTCTTATAAAGATTTAAAGTATATATATATATATAACACTATTCATCACAAACTTATATTTCAAAGACATAATAATATGAATAATATATTTTCTTTTAAGTATCACTTTTTTTTTACATTTATTTGATATCGTTAAATCCAAAATTTACATTGCCATATATTAATTTGTTGTTAATATATTTATCACCATGAAATTAACGAAGAAAAAAAATTCAGCTAATAGGATTTTTTTTTTTGGGTAAAATGCTCTTAATATTGATTAAGATAATTGTAACAACTACTCTTTGTGATACTTGTAAATTTGTAATTACTTTTTGGGTTATTATTTTTGTAATTTTGTTATGTTGGATTTGAACTATCATGGTTTGAAAAATTGAATCTAAAAAGTTAATTATTAAGAAATCATTATAATGTTTCATTTTTTCTTTTTATGTTTTAGAAATTAAGCCTAGAAACACTGCTTTCACGTGTATGTTTATTTATCTTGTTTTCTACTCTTTAAAAATGTTTTCAAAATCTAAGTTTAATTTTGAAAGCTAAAACAAAAAGTAGTTTTTTTAGAACGTTTTTGTTTTTTAAATTTAATTAAGAATTCAAGTATATATATTTTTTTCGAGAAAGTGAAAAATATATTAAAGAAATTATAGAAATCAAAAAAAGACAATCAAACGAGACTTCATGGATGATGAGATTATTATAAACCACCATTTAGATTTTATCAAAAACACAATCTTTCACATTCAAATTACTACTCTTATGAAAATATGTGAAGAAGAATATTCAAATTATAGAATTAAGCTTTATTAAAGTAATGGCACTAATTTTTAAAAAAAATTATAAGAATTATATTTTAATAAACATATGATTTTTTTTTCTTTTTTAATAACATCCACATAAAAAGATCGATCGAGCAGCCTCTATGGATCTCTCTGGGCTCACCTTTTCAAGTAACCTTTGGATTCGCAATGCCCACTGCAAAACCCATCACTTTTGATCACTAAAGATTCTAAATATTTCTCCTTTATATACATATACATATATATTTTTTAATTTCTTTTTTTTTCCAGAAAAAAAAAAAGAAAAAAAGAAAAGAAATTGAGGGTAGCTTTCATCAGTTTCAAATTCTTTATATTTAGTGTGCATCAACTTTGTACTTTTGCATGGGAATTTTAGGGCTTAGCTACCTCCTACAGAATGATCGTTTTCATCATTATGTTCTGTCCTCTACTTCTCTTTTTGGAGCCCTTTATATGTATATATATTTTTCAATGATTTTCTTTTTCTAATATCAAATTTGAGGTTTCATTGAACTAATGATTTAGCTCATGAAGTTTAATTTGTAACAACTTTCAAATTGATAACGATTTGATTGTTGAACTTTAATATGTAATGATTTAGCTATTATCATAAAGAATTTTGTTAAACTTACGTAGATCTATAAATTGACGAGGGATTAAATGTGTTTATAAATTATATAGACCAAATCATTATATGATAACAATCGACGCTTAATTTTGATGAGATTTTTCACAATAGGGATTAAATCATTATAAATTTTAAACTACCAAGACTAAATTGTTATATATTAAAATTTAGGAGCTAAATTATTAACAACAAAAGTTCATGAACTCTGTTCATAAAGTAAAAAGTGCACAACATATGAACTAATCAACTCAGCTTGGGAAGATCATTCAGATTTATTCACCTAAAAGAAGAAGTTCGACATACTCTCATAACCGAACTGAAGCTATATTAACTAGAGAATTCCCTGAGTTCTACATGACCGACCTAAGAGGTATCGACTTGAAAACCGACAATCCGTAACCGTCCCAACCTCTTGTTGGAATGGCCACAATGAACTTGTACCTCCATGCCACCTATAAAAGGAGCATCACTTCACATACTCGAGGATGCTATTTTATTTGAGAACAATTCACTAAGCTCGAATCCTCACTGACTAGAGCTTTAGAGTGTTTGTTCTTACTGTGCATGTCTTTCCTCGCGTAGCTCACTCCTTCATGGTTCATCTGAGTTCATCGGAAGTCAATCTTCGAAACTCTACAAAATTCAGAATCAACAAACTAAATCATTAATTCAATGAAAGTACGAAAACTAAAGTAGTATTTTAACCCAAATTTTTGTTGCAAAGAATTCTGGATAAATTTTACATAATATAAAATTTTAATACCCCACATGAGAATTTTCTATTTAATTTAACTTCGTAAAAGAATAAAGATACGACATTTAAATAAAAATAATTGAGACTTTGAAGTTTGAAGGGCGTTTGAGATCTGTGCTTTTTGAATAAAATACCTTCTCTTATCAGCACGTTTTTTTAAAATACTTTAATTAGCTTTTATGTACTTTTTCAAAAATTCCCACTTTTCAACTTATAGTCAAATCAGATTCAATGGTAAAATTTGAAAAGCCTTTTTAACCCATCAAAAATATTTTTAAGATAACTCACCTTTAAAGGGTAATCTAAATCAAATGAAGAGAAATGGAAAACATGAACCAGTATAGACATATAACTCCGAGAAATCAGTGTCCAATCAACAAGTAGCAATATAACATACATAAATACTTCTCCACTCCACATTTTCAATTTATGGAACTAAAAGTCGAGCATTATATTTGGGATATTGAAGAACTCTGCCTATACTACGGATACAAGAATCCAGCATTCTAGACTACAAAGATCAGTGCCACAATATAATACAAGCATGGTTGCTTTGAGAGGCAGAGTTATTGAGATTGTTTACTTTCCCACAGAATTTGTTCATCAATCTTGGTCAGTTTTTCGTCGTCTAGTCGTTTCCACGTCCTGATCCTCTCTACTCCCATCCAACTCTTCTGGCCTTTTCCAAGTTCTGCTACTATAACCCGACCTCTCCTCGGCCACCCGGGCCTCCCATAGCCATGATATCCGAATCCTCCACCGTAACAAAACCATATACCATCAAGATTACCGCAGAAATCGTTTGCATGATCGTGGCCCATGAACACAGCTTTCACATTTCCCATGGCAATCAAGTTCTGCAGGACTCCTGAATTCACCGAAGAACATGCCACATCCTCCTGAAATTGGCCAATGATCTTTGTATAGTAAAGAGTTCGAACTTCTGGGATTGGTATGTGGAAAAATGTCAGTGCTGGAGGCTTCCTTTGGGGCAAAGCATCTGTCGAGGGAAAAAGATCCTGATTTGTGCACTGTTAGTGTGTGACCTGCAACATGTTAATGAAATCTAAATCTAGGAATATCCCATCTGGTAATAGCAATAATTGCCATAACCAACATACTTTTTTTGGTAGCTTCTCAGAGAAAGGTAAATAAATAGAACAGAACGATCAAAGATTGGTAGCACCAATGTTTAGGTCATATGTGACATTTATCGGATAAAAAAATCTTAAACCTGTTCTATGTTACCTGATATCTTTGAGAAACATCTCTGAGCCACTGAAGCTGCGACTCCTTAATCCATCCATAAGTTCGTGCTCCTTGCACTATAGCCCTGTCTCCACTGTCCAGAAAGTAGAGATTGAGGACAGTTGAATTTGCCAAATGTGAACCTGGAGCACCATATATATTAATATCATAATTCCCAAACCCATCAATGTTTCGTATCATTTGACTTCCAGTCGAAGGAGAGTAGTTAACTGGTGGGTTGGTTTGAGATACTGAATAATCCATGAGGGAAATCAGAGACATTAACTCTTCTCGAGTCATTGTAGATTCTTGGTCATGGTTTCCCAAAATTGCAGCCCATGGAATTTGATATTGAATAACAGGACCGAAAGCTCTGAACAAGGATTCAGCAGCATCAGTAGTGCTTGACCCAAAAATATTGTCACCTAGTCAGGGAACTAAGTTTAGATTAGTTTCACATGACGGCAATACACGCTCATTGCAAGGAAAAATTTCATATAACCCCAAAAGAGTAAGAAGCCAAGCACTAGAGTTACACAAGGACCAACAAACGGCAATTTCTTCAAGAGAATTTGGATCAGAAACTCTAAATAATTGATTCTGCCAAAAAATAAAAAAGGTGAACATATAAGTTCAGCCAAGTCCTTCACAAAGAAACATTAACGTTCCATTAACAAATGTAGTATTAGATTAGAAACATAATATTGGATATTGGTTGGTCTAATTACCAGAGTTCTTCAGCATGTTTTTTTTTTTTTTTTTTTTGATAAGAAACTTGTATTAACAAAACCATAGAAACACAAAAAACAGCCAAAGGGCGGGGGGAAGAGAGATCCCCCTGGGCGGGGGGAAGAGAGATCCCCCTCCCAGGAACTAAAAAAGAAAGAGCTCTCCAAACATTAACGTTCTTCAGCATGTTAACACCAACAGATAATACTTGAAGGGCAAGCAAATTTGAAAAGTACAAGCAAGAACATTTTCTTACACCTAGGTTAGGTTTCCATCCTATGTGATTGTTTAAGACAACGTCATTTTCACTTAGCAGGCAACCTGATTCTGGGACCACCAGCCTACCTCCCAAATACCTCAAAGATTAAAAAACCCACTCCGGCTGTAATTACCATGTTCAGTGTCTTATAACTGTAACTCTTTTAACACTCATTCCCAATAAAATAACTAAAGCTTACCGCATAATATAGTATCCATATAGTAAGGTTTAAGAATTAAGAAAAAAAAAAAAGCAGCACTATTTATAAACATTGGTTGGTTATGTCACTCTAAAGAGATCAGTAAAGGATAAATGAGAACTACCCTTCATAGGCCAGTAATTTGGTGATGATAATGTAGAATATTCAAAATCAAATTGTACCAAAAAGAAAAACTAAAATAATATTTAATGATAGTGTTTAAATTAAAAAGTATATGGGAACTAGAAATGTCTAGAATAAGTTGAAACCAAGAAAAAGCCTGTATAGTGTATTCCCATGTAAATGGAACGGCTACCTCGATCATGAGCAGGAATAAAGGTTTGTTAACCTCATGTATCTTAACCAGATTTTTTAGAAGTCTTTGACATGCCTAATTAAATTTTTTCACTTTCAACCTATTCAATTTTCTGGCTCAAGTTTGATGCCATTGAACCAATGCTCTATTTATCCCTACACAAAGTTATTGAGACTAATTGCAGTAGTTTAGTAAATCAATCCCCAACCATTCCTTTTCGCAAATTTTGATAAAAATTCCACGACTTGTCAGGAAAGCAATGCCTCTCACCATAGCTGCTGCCACATAACTTGATTTTTTTTCCTTACAGAAACTGTTCCTCACCTATATTCATCCTCCTCAGTTTACATTCACCCTTTTTATTTAAGTTTACAAGGACTTTTTCTTTACAACAAAATGCCCATCCAACCCTTTTTCATCCTATTCTAATTCTAAGGCGAGGTCCTAATTTCAAATGGCAACCAAGCACAGCCAACAAGAATAAAGAAAAAGGCATCTCCAGCTTGCATAAAAAATAGCTGGTAAACTAGTTTTTTAATTGCAAAACTGACTACATTTACTGGGTAAACATGCATTCAAAATTTAAAAACCTTTTTACCTTCACAAGATAACTCATAATGTCAAGGGGTGGAGAAAAGATCAAACAACACTTGTTAAAGCTCAGTAACAAAGGAACTATGGATGACCAACCTATCAAACAGTTGACGAGCCATGTAGAAACAGTAGTTCTTCAAAATGAACGTATATGATCCACAATTAAAATAAATTTCAAACCAAAAAGGGGAGTTAGAGACATTCAAATGGTCGAATACAACGAATGACCAGCCATTTAACAGAACCAGAAAATACAAAATCCAGTCAGATGATACTAAAGAGAACTACAAATTGAAGAGAAAACAAAAGAATAAAAATGAACCTGTAAAGGCAATAAAATCGGGACTTTCAGCATCGACCATTCTCTTGAAAAACAGGGTCGTATTAAGATCCGAGCAGTGATTGAGTTCGGAATCCAACACATCACGACACCGCGTGTTAGCTCCATTAGCAAAATGCATATCGGCCACCTTACATCCAGACAAAAAATTCAGCTCCGGACAAAGCATGACCATCATAATAAGCTTGAAACTGAATTGAAAAGTAAAAACAATTGAAACCTGAAGAATCTTGAAGGTACCATCGGAACGGAAGCGGAGCGGGAGATCCGGATTCCTCTTGATGCGAACGGTTTCATATCCTAGAAGTAACTTCTGGAAGATGAGAGAATGGAGAAGGAACAGAATCGAGTAGATGAATCCAAGATACAGTATCGAGTGCTTCCATTTCTCTGCCACAGATTCCATTCGCTTCCAGTGAAGGCCGAAAATTAAAACATCCACACTGATTCATAGGTTTTCATTTTTCAATCACGAAACTGTTTCCTTCCTCCGAAAATTCAACGTTTATTTTGACAAGAGAGAGAGAGAAGGAAAGAGAGAGAACTGTTTATACCATGGATAATAGTCGTTGGGCTTCGTTGGGAGACTACAGAGGCCCATTAGGCCCAACCCATCTACAGAATAAAGTATCCATGGGCCTGGCAAGATGGCCCAGTCCAGTATAAAACAGGGCCCCAATTTTCCAAAAAGAAATAGGGAAATTTTCACAGGTGCCCCTTTCTACCCTTTCAAATATTGGCCCTTTTTAACAAATCTTAAATCAAACAAATTGTTATTTCATATTATTATGTTTTATATTAATAGTACTCTGACTTTAAAGTTCAAAATTCTTAATATTTTGACCATTCATTTTTGATACATTTAATAAAAAAAATATATTAAAAAAACTACACTGAAAGGATCAACTTTTAAATAAATAAACATAAATTTTGAAAATCTTATCGGTAACTCTAAGAAGTCAAATATTTAATAATGGTAATAATAGTCGAGCAGCCATGGGTTAACCTACGTACTCATTAACTGTAAGTATACAAATCACTTGGGTCATTTATTTTCATAACGCTATCAAATTTACGTGATACTACATAAGAATGGTAATAAACACGTTTTTCAAATTTGTACTAAAATCGACATTTAAATAAAATTTTCAGTCATTTCCCATTATTTGAAAATTGGTCCAAGGAATGTGACAGGACGGGAAGACGATTGGGCTTTTATCAGACAGAAATCCGTAATTTCTCTTTCATGTGTGGGAGTGGGCACGCCACAATTGGGAGGACAAAATCATAAATTAAACAGTGACAGGCAGAGAAATAGGAACCATAATTCTTTTCAGGACAAGAAAAAAAAAAGAGGAACCATAATTATTTTATTTTATTATTATAATTTTTATTCAGTGGTCAAATTTAAGTAAAATTCATATATTTTGTTTGTCATCGCAAAATATGGAAATAATCTTATCCATGCACATGAGGAAAAAAAAGAATAAAAAAATCTTATCCATGCACGCGTATAGGAAGAAAATACATTTTTGATTCACACCATGTTCATTAATTTTTCTCTATAGTTGGTACGAACGCTTTTTCAAACATTTCATAATTCTGCACGTATAAAATATAAATAATTTTGTTGTGTACTCAGGAAAAAAAAAAGAACATATAAATAATGGTGTTTCCTTAAAACATTGTGGGTATTTTTCTTGACCTCTCAATTCTCATATTGTGTCGTGTGTCATGATTCTCATCTTAAATTTTGAGAAATTTTATTTTTTCCTTTCTAAATTTTTTTTTTTGTCTCCCTCTAACCTTTTTTTAATCTTTAATTCTATTGATTACCTCTAAAATTTTTGAAATCTCTCCAAATTTTTAGTTCTTATCTACTTCTAAATTTATTTATCTCTAAAATTTTAGTCTATCACCCTTTATAAGACAAAATTGGACAAAGAATAATGGCCCACCGTGGCCATGTATTGGCATCAAAAATTTTTGTCAGTTTCCCATAAAAATTTCAACGCTATTTTAGGTTTACGTACTTGAGGCTTTATAAATCAATAATTCGTTTTATTTTTTATTAAAGTCTTTGTTTTAGCCTCTTTGGATATATTACTTTCTTGGTAGCTCAATATGCAAATGATCAACTAAAGTGAATCGATATTGCCCATATAATGAAGGTAGATCTAAGATTTTTGTTCTTTTCCAACTTTATTTCTTTTCCTCCAACACTTTTGTCAAATTTTCTTTTAAACTTCAAATATTAATCATTTAAATCACTTGAAATTGCGCCTAACCAAACATTAAAATGGTTACCTACAAAATCGTTTGTCGTCCAACCTTTTTTTTTGGTTAAAATCACTTGTTATAAAATTATCTTCGAAAATAGCAAATAGCAATGGCTTCACAAATAATTCAGAATATATTTTATTCGTCCAATGATTTGTGTGGATGAAAATTTGAATATTCAACGAGATTATATGTAATTTGAGTGAGCTAACAAAAATAAATAAATAAGTAAAATTTACTCCATAAAATAGCCACGTGGAAGTGGAATGATAGGCAGCGTGCCAATGGGTGGTGCCGCTTTCCCGTGTTTTAACAGTGGGCGTACACGTCAGCATCCTTATATCTGCACGACAAACACGCAATTGCGCCTTAATTTCCACGAGTCCTCCTTTGTTCTTGCATGTGTTCAAACTTCATGTTACCAAATTAAATATATAATAATAGTGTATATATATATATATTATTATTATTCTCAATTTCATCTTTAATTTTTTAATACTTTAAATTTTGCCTTTAATTATACTAAAAAATTTTAATTTTATATAAAAAATTTGTTAAAAAAGTATGCCACATAGCATGTAACTCGAATAATACTTATACATGACGTCCACATGTTACAATTTCAACCATATGAATTATAAACTTATAGGCGTGTTATAATTTATATTTTGTCAAAACTAAATTTGAAATCTATAGTTAGAAGTCACCATTTCTAAATTATATGAAATTCCATTATCGACTAAACACCCAAAATGAAGTAAAATAAACGTCAAAACCATCGAATTTAGTAACTAAATCAAGCGAATAAATAAAAACATTTAAGTTTAGAACAAAAAGCTCAAATCCAACCAAATAAAAAGCATCCAAACACGATTAAAAAAACTCAATTCAAATACAAAAGCTAGTCACAAATCCGAATAAAGATGAAAAGTCGGGGCATTCATAACCATTTCGTTTTTAATCTTATGTTTTTTTAAATTAAGCTTATCAATATTACTTAGCTTCTATTGATTAGTTTTTTTTTATTTATTATTTTTTAAAATATATTTTCAAAAATATAAACAAAAAATTTTTAAAATAAAAAATAGTTGTTTTTGAAAAGTTGTTTGTGATTTTTAAATTAGGTTAACAAATCAAATGAGGTTTTAAGAAATAATGTGAAAACATATCCATTAAACGGTGATGAAACAAATTATATAGCATTTAAAAACATAAAATTAAAAATAAAATAAGTTATTAACGAGTCTCAATTAACTAATTGAAAGTATTAACTACATGACTAATCAAACTTTAAAATTGAAAGTTTAAGATTAAAAAATAAGAAGCCTGCCTAAATTTGAAGGTAAAAATTCGACTTTTCATTCTCACATTTAATTAAAATTAGCATGAAGCTCATTGATTTAAAAAAAAAAATTATACTACTTCAAATTCCTTATTTGACATAGAAGTAACATTTGTCATCTCAATTTCACTCAAAAAATTAAATGTCATCTCAATGTCACTGCAAAATTGATTTGCGCAAGAATATTGATTAGATTACTTTGACTGACGTGAGACGCATGATAATTCAAACATCAAATTCGAAAATGATGGAGTTGACTTCCTCTTCATTCTAACCCTTAATAAAATAATACATCACTTTACGATGATAAATTTAAAATGCCTATTTGAATTACTATTATTGATCCATCCACTTTTGAACTAGCTGAAGTACAATTGGTAAAAGAAAGTCGAACCAATCCATTTTGTTCCACTCACGACCAATTGATTTGATATTCAATGAGCTGTCGTATTATGATTTCTCGGACGACTTGGTCCTATGCACTACGCAGTATATACAAGAATGAAATGTTATGTGATCGGTAAGCTCATTTTGTTGGCGACCTATCAAACAAATCAAAAAACGTATTCTAAAATATCCCATGTCTGATGTCGTTTATGTGTCTGATGGGAAAGATCTACCGACTCTTAAATTCCTCATGCAGCTTGCATTTCTTTGATTCTTGGAAGTTTCGAAATGATGCCTTTAAATTTCCTGACTAGTTTACTCGACGATTTTCAACCGTTTGATTGGTCTTAATGGAATGCTCTTTTGACTAGATCTTCATGGTACTTTGTCCCAACATCTTGACTAGTATTACGTCATTCACCTATTTTATTTTCCATTTTATTTTTGCATTTCCTATTTTTTTGATAAATATTTTTCATTTTCTTTCTTCTAGTACAATAAATTGGGATGAAGATTTTTTATTTTATTTTTAAAATTGGCTGATCAATGATTTCTAATTTTCTTCATCAATTATATTGTTTTATAAACAGTAAAATAACAATGTTTTTATCCCACATTCTTTCCTTAATTCGTTAATTTGAACTTAAATTTTCTAATTCATCGAGTTAAATTTTAAACTTAAATGAGATGCATTTTCATTTTTTTAATAAGAAATGAGATGCAGTTAATACATTATGAAAATCAAAATTGAAAATTTCCAACAAACTAACCACTTAATAAATCATACAAATTTAACCAAACAAAGACACATATCAGATCTTATCACAAAAATGCCTATAAAATATTAAACGTTGGTACCAAGCTAAACAAATCCAACCCCACTAAAGAAGTCTTGTCAACCAGCAAGATGGTAAAACTTTGAACATTCAAAATTTGAGGAGATAAATTAAAAGGTTAACTAGTCGAGCTATATTCAAGTCTACAAAGTAAACTTGGGTGAGTTTGAAATACCCTCTAATTTAAATAAATGTTTTTAAATATTTTGCGTGTTTGATTAATTACATTTTGTGAACATTGATTTTAGTCACTAAGTTTATTTGGTTGCACTATATTTAAAAGTGATTCTACAAATATCAAATTGCTAAAAATTGATTCTAAAGTGACTCCCGATCAATCATTTTTTTGGATAATCAACTTTAAAGTGATTTTTTTAAAAAAATTATAAATCAATTTAATTATTTTACAAGTATTTTTTTTATTGGTTATCCAACACTTTAAATTTAAAATAAATAAATAAAGAAACACTTTTGACACGCTAAAATTACAAAAAAATTGCACGACTTATTTAGGTTTCAAGTTAAAGATTAAAATTGATGAGGTCGAGAAAATATTTTTTGCCAAGAGAAGAGAAAGAAACAGACAAAGAAACAAGGCAAAAAGATTTATGTCGTGAATTGTGAACCATGTAATATGTTGTTAGGGCATGATGTGTACACGACAATGCACCAGCAGCATAGTGAAATAGTTTGAATCTTTTTTGCAAACTATTTTTTAAATTTGGATGGTTAAATTTTTAATAGGCTAAATATATCTTTGGTTCGTGATTTTTAGATGCTTTTTAATTTAATTTATAATCTTTTAAAATTTTAAATTATCCTTTGAATCTAACGAGATTCGAACTTACGATCTTTTAATAGAAAATAAGTGACTTTAACCCGTTTAACCATGCTTTAATTGACTAAAATTTACAATTTTACAACTGATGAAAGTCTCAATTAAATTCTTCTAAAATGAATTTTTAACAAAAAGCTTATATCTTCTTAAATTATTATTTTTTCAACATTTTAAAATATGTTACTTCAAGAGAAGCTAATAAATTTTGTTGATAAGTAAGTCAGATGTTGAAGATGAACGAGTTTAATCTCATGTGTCAAATAACATCTAAGTAACATGTTAATAAAACAATAATTGAATAAAAAGATAAAAATAATAAAAAAATTGACAGTACAATGATTAAAATAGGTGTTGATGCATACATTTGGTTGAATTGATTGAACAAACATTGCATTAAAGGAGACTCAACGTTGACCCACCGCTCCAATAATGCTTAAGTTAGAATCACGAGGTTAGAGAATAGTGTAGTTCATAGTAGATTTTTGTGTCCCTACGGGGGTTTAGTTTTCTTTTCTATTTATAGGAATCATAATCCTATTCTCTCCAGAAAATCTAATTACTTGGACTTTAAATGTAGCATCATCATTTGGCCGAATGAAAAGATAATGGATAGTCGACTGTTATTTGAAAACTTCACAATTTGGCATGGGCCCACCACTCAGGATGCCGGTTGAGAACTGGTCAGCCCTTGGCCCAGGTCGACCGGGCATGGAGCTTGGTTGGCTAGTCATGCTCGAGAGCTAGTCATTCCCAAGACCTGGTCGATCAGGCACCCAACCCTGGTTAGCCGAGTCCTGTTTGTGTTGTTCGTTTGTCGGGCCTTTAAATCTCTCCTATCAATTAAGTCAAATTTGAATTTACTCCTTGTTTATAAGCTTCTTTTACCTTAAATGGCGATTAAACCAAGATATCGGCCTAGCCCATGTCATCAAAACATGCCAAAGGAAGGCGGCACGTATGGGGGTGTCACAATCGCACCTTTTCAAAGCAGCTCGAGTGATTGTGCGGCACTTGCTCTAATTCAAACGAGCAAGTCAGCCGGGAAAAACTGTAAGTTGCGGACAATCTCGGTCGTGGGTCTAGCATCCGCTCCCGTTTTAGGAGAAAATTGGTTTTAGAAAACGTGAGAGAGAAAAACAGTTGAAAACATCTTTAAAACAAGCATTGTAGACATTGGATGCAAGAAAGCTTTGATTGCAAGAAAGTATACAACACTTGGTCGGGGGAGGTTTGATAACTACTTGGTCCCCCCTTCCCCCCTAAGGTACATTATAAGGCATTTTTGGTGTGGCAGGTGTAGACGTCCTAAGTGGCGAGGAATCACTCGGTGGCCTACAGGGCCCGTGTGAACTCCGATTGACTTGAAATTTGGCGTGCTTACATATCTTATTAATACACACCTAGTTCCAAAGCCGCTCGGCCAAATTCCACCTACAACCCCAAAAACCCGATACAAGAAAATTACACTAGAAAGCTTTAAAGACATGAAAGGAAAGTGAGTGGTGAGGATGGTTTGGACATGCGGCCATGGGTAACACACCCTGGACAAGCATGCCCACAACAGGGGGCACGCAGGCACATGGACTAGTTTGGAGTGTGATGAACTGGTCTGGTCACACATACACATTGGCCGAACTTGCCTCCCACGACGTGCCTACTTAACATCATGCCCATATTTCCTCTCACAAACGCGTACAGATTACCTATAGGAAACAGTCGTAGGTTTGACTAGAAACCCACGACCTCCAACAACTATCTCAAATGCGCTAAAAATATCTATAAAGAAGTATGAGGGATGTACGTGAAAACTCTGACTTGGAAAACTTTAGATAAAATCATAATATCTGTACTGACAGAATCTTCAGAGTGCTAACTTCTCTCTTACAGGATCTCATCTTGGAGTGTTCTCGAAGACCTCAATCAAAACTCTTTCGATAAGAACAAATGGGTTTATAACTTGTCTTTCTAATCTAGTTTTATTTTCTTTGTAACAATAAACATTTTGAAAATACTAAAACAAAAATGAATCCAAGCTAAAGCTAAATATATTTTATAATTTCTCTGATGTATATTTAACAAGGTAAAATTACTAGCCTCTGTCTACTTTTTCGAAGAAGGTGGGAGAGGAGAGGACTGGTAAAAGAATGTTTTAAAATTAAAATTTGGTCGAATAATTTCTATATATGTGCAACCGACAAAACATCTCGACTCTTGAGTGGAAACAGGCAAATTTTGTGGATAGAAAACCGATGCTCCTCCCCGGGCAACAATTCCGACACTTACCCAGAAAACTGCTAAAGTTTTAGTATCATGACGACAAATCGGCCCCATATCCACCTCCAATTCTTATCCGCTAATATGTAGGAGTGTCTCCGCTCCTATTTAATTCTCAATCTCTGCAAAAAAAATTTGTCCTTGCCGAAAAGATAGACATTCTTAGTCGGGTGCAGAAGAGATATATTTTGTAATATTGTTAAACTTACTTTTTTTTCACAAAAAGTTGGACGTAGTCTCAAGATAGGACGAATCAGTACAATCCCTATGGTGTTAAGCTTTTCTATCTCATTAGTTATCTGTTTTTAGTCGGTGGGAGAGAAAAATCTAATAGTTCCTGTTTGAAGAACTTAGAAGATCGAATATTAATCTATATTTTTCTCCCACCGTCTCCGCTCCTTATTTCATTTTCCATCCCTACAAAACTCTCACGGAATTTTGTTAGAGATCGAATTTTTTACTAGAAATTATTCTCAGTTTATTATGATTTTTTAAATAAATTCTCATGCTTGAGAGAACTCTTAAATTTCTTTAAAATATCTCTTTAAATTATCAATACAATAAATTTCAAAAGGTAAACATCACAACAATATCCGAGAGAAAATTATCTCCATGGAAAAGTTACCCTGCTAATATGGGGAACGCTTTGTATTAACTTCTTGGATCTATCTACCAATATTTCTCAAATTGGTTTAAAATCTTTAACATGTTTAATTTTTAAATTTTTTTTAACTGAGTCCTGCAATAAAAATACCAAAATTTGTTAATATAAAATTATTATTTTATTAATATATTTTGACATCAGGTGTTGAGTCATGCCACCTAAAGAAATAGACTTTTTTTTTTTTATGAAAAAAGTTCAAAACTTACTAATGTGAACGAGTTGAATTTTGTGAGTCAGCCAACATCTACTGGATTTATGTTAGCATTTCAATTTCATGACTATATCCCCATAAATAAAACAACAAATTAATGATGTTGACAACTTTTTGCACAACTATTAAAAATACTAACTTTCCATTCTTTTTCTAATTTTATAAAAAAACTTAAAAATTTTACTGTATCTTATTTCTATTTTTTTTTGAAATATTCTCAAATTTATATAGATTTTTAGAAAGAACAAATTTTTGTTCTTATTTTCAATTTATTTCAACATATAAATAAAAATATTATTTTATCATTCTCAAATTTATGGGTACGAGAGATTATCTTTTTTTTTTAATTTGAAATAAAAATAATAAGCGACAGCGTATTAATAACTTGCCTCGCAAGCTTTTGGAAAGAATATTAAAAAATAAATAAAAACTGAAAGATCGGCGAAGCCAAACACGGCGTGTGTAGCATTCAATGGCCCAAAAGGAACTTGCCCCACTTCCACCGCCCAAATTCAATAACACTTTAATTCCAATCTCTGTTTAAGAAAATTATATTTTAATTCCAGTCTTACTTGATTTAAAAAGAAAAAATCCAATCTTACTTTATAATTTATTTTCACCTTAATGAGAGGCTCAGAGTTAAGAATGTTGATTTGAATCTAGCTCGACTGATTAAGATATTTATCTCTAACTAAGAGGATGTAAATTCGAATACAAGATGTTATATTCTGATGTTATTTTAACTGTTAAATCACTAATTAACCAAAAATTTAAGTCGATGAGTTAGAATAAATGTGTTTCGTAAAACAAAACTCAATTGAATCCGAGCAGGTGATTTCTCCATTTTATGATTTAAAGATAATTAATATTCAAACGAACATGACATATCATGGTGAACAAGTACTAGGGAGCCGTTTTTTTGGAGAATTTCTAGATGTTGCACTTTCTCCGTTCCGTTCCCATTTAATATTCTCTAACAAGTATGATATCCAATAATTTTCTCAAGTTGATTTTGATTTCGCCTTAAAAGTCACTTTCTCCTTGGTTCCCTTTTTTTTCACAATGAAACTACAAACATTGGGGAAAAAAATATAAATATCATTTGAAAAAATGTTATTTTCATACGAGAGTCGAATAAAAGTCTGCCCCTTTCGTAGAGTATCACAGTACATGTGGCATGCACGTGATTGTTGGGTTATAAACCTCCATTTGCCAAGCCAATTTTAAGACTTTTTTTGGTCGGCCTCATTTTGCTTGGAAATATAAGACTTCGTCTAGTCTTCCATTTAATGATAAAATTAATAATAATAATAATAATAATATAATTTTGTCACTCTAGCAAGTGAATAAAAGGAAATGAACTTTAAAGGAATAGGTACAAGTGTCACTATGGGCTACCGCGATATTAAAATAATACAAATTCTATAACAACTCAAATATGGTAACGTTAGATGGTATTGTATTGTGAAATTAGCTTAATTGTTTATTAAAAAAAAATCGAACATTGGTATTTGGTAAAGGTGATTGAGGAAAAAAAATTAGAGTTTCAATATATTTCGATGATGAAATGCATAAGGTATTATCTAATGGTTGAAAGATTTGATTTATAGAGCTAAGAAAAGTAGGTTAATGTGAAAAGTATCTTCAATTGGATGAAACTTTTTCATCGGACGAGAGAACATTTGCCAGAGAATTATAATTGTGTGATAGGGATAAATCATAAAACTCTGGCAAAATCTTTAGTTCAACGTGAAAAGATATCCTCTAATTTAATAAACACCTTTGGTTAAGGATATAAGTATGTTGTGTCCCTTGTAAGTTTGTCGAGACATGTGTAGCATGCCTAACATGAAAAATTTAGTGATCATTGCTTTTTAGAAAGAGTTGTATATTTAAACGACGTTTTGATTCAGTTTCAAACACTAGTATAAGACGATTGACTACAGTAATTTGAAATTCACGTGAAAAAGAAAAGTCAATATGATATATTAAGTCAGTTAATTAATTAATGTAATTTTAAACGGTAAAGAAACTAAAAAAAATGAATCGACTTATATGTAATAATGAATTATCAAAATTAAGAATTGCATTTTGGTATATACTCTCCTACCACATCTCTTCCTCTATTTCTATCTCATATGAAAATAATAGAGAAAAAGGATGAAAATGTCGTAACTTCAACAGAAGTTTTTAAGTCTCATACTTAAGCAAATATGTATATAAATTGTGACAAATATTATGTATATAAATTTTCAAACACAAAACTTTCAGCTCACACTGAAAATTTTGAAATAATTAAATATAACATAAATATAGCAATAAATGAAACAAGTTAATTTATTGGATTGTTTTGTTTTCGCCGAATTAACTGTGGGCAAATTTCTACTAGTCCTTCGCAGGAGAGAGAACTTCCATATTCCTTATTTTTAAAGTATATTTATTATTATAAAGGATAAAAAATAAATATATATTTTATGTGGGGTCCACATATTAAAAAGTAATATTTACTCCATGTAACTTACTTTCTCTCTTAATTTAATATACATTATCTTTTTTTTTTTTTTTGCATTGTTTAAGTACACTTTATTTTTCGCATTTTAATTTATTTCGCTATTTACATCTTTAATTGCTTCTCCCCTTCTCAATTTTAATTTCCTTAATTTTCACCCTTCATATTGAATTTTTTCATTATTTACTTTTTATATAAATATTTGAACTTTGTACTTCACCATTTAAATTATGTATGACTTTTCAATCTATTTTTAAATTTTTTTTTTCTTTATTACGTTTTTTTCTCTATTCCATTCTAATCATTTTAAATATTTTTCATTTTTTCTTGAATCCATAAAATATTTGGATGTGTTATTCCCCAGGTGAAAAAATAAATTTCTAGGGATGTTATGTTTTTTTTTTCATTTTTTAAATTCATCATTTTTATGAATCTTTATTATTTGATTATAAATACACTTTATTTTTGTCATTTTGAGTAAAAATATTGTTAAAACTTTAGTTTAACTGAAAATTTTGTTTCAAATAAATGGCTAGCACATGACATATAATTCAATAAGATGGAATTTTCAAATAAGTTCATGAAATATTTTTTAATATGTTTAAATTAATTAATCATGTTTTATTATTCGATATTTATACGTATATTAAAAAATTGGATAATAAAATGGGTAACAAATAAAATATTTTGTATTTACTTTTTAAAGTTTTGTTAAGTATCTAATTTTTAAGTGTTTGTTTTTATTTAAAAATAATATCTAATTATAATATTGATTAAATGATACAAAATAATTATTTAACTATTTGCAAATAAAATTACAAACAAAATGAAAATATCAAAATAAAATAAATAAAATTTCTTTTTTATTTTTGAAATATACGCATGAAAGTAGAGAATAAGATATAAAACTACTCAAATACAAATTTTACTGATTTGAAGAAAGAGGAGAAATTGAAGTAAGAATTAAATGAAGAAATTTAGCATAACTCAACCGGTTGAGATTTATATCCAAATGAGAAAGTGATAAATTTGAATCTATACATATGTTGTACTAAAAAAGAAAGTTGGGACGTAAAAAAATAAAATAAGTAAATAAATAACAATGAAAAGGGAAAAAAAAGAAACAAAAGGAAGAAAGTTAATTTGAAGAAAGAAAAATTGGGCAAATAAAAATTGAGAATGAGGAGTGAAAGATATAAATAAGAAATAAAAATTAATAAATAATAAATAATCACTAATAAACAGGGTTGATAATGTATCATTTATCATTAAACTACTAGATAGAAAATGAGATACGTGGAGTAATATTAATTCTAAATATGTGAGCCCACATAAAATATATATTTATCTTTTATAATAATAATTTTAACATATGTATTTTTTACTAAAAAGTCATGTATTTCTTGTCTAGTGAAATTACAAATGTCTTGGTCAAGTCATTCCTATTTAAACCCAAGTTTAAAATTTAAATATGTATTAATTGAGTTAAATCATAAGTTTGGTCCCTAACTTCACAATTTTGTGCATATTTGAAAGTTGATTCTAAAAGGAAAAAAAAGAAAAAGAAATCTATTAACATATTTACATTCTCATTGACTTGTTAAGTTTAAAAATCCAGAAAGAAGTTTGACTATGGATCTGTAGCTAATTGAGGTTTATAGTCGACACGGCTTGTTTTAAAAACTAGCAGGTATCTACGTCAAATCATAGAGAATTAAAATGAAAGTTGAACTATACTCATCCTCAACTAAAATAAAATAATGAGATAGGTCCCAAAAATATCAGTAAACCGCAACCAATGTGGACCCTAAACGTATAAAATAAAGATGAAAAAAATAGTTACCTTGTATAAGCTTCGTGGTGCAAATACAACAACAATCTTTTCAGGAGGTGGGGTCTCCGTAGAATTGAAAATAGAGCTCAAAGACAACAAAAACACATGGGGAAGAGAAAATCTTATGAATCTTTTAAGGTGAGATTTGTGTGGGGGACAAAATACTCACAAATTTTTCAAATGGGACAAAATCTCGTGGGGAAAACACTACTTCTGCATCAGATTGTGCTAATAGTAAAAAGAAAGAATCTAAAACGATGACGTTTTGAAGCCCTAAATTGCTTTAAATTCATAGCTCAAAACGACGTCTTGTCGTTGATATTAGGCATTTGAAATTTAAAACATTTGATCAAAACTACATCGTGCTATATAGTAAACGTGTGCAATTTTATAGTTGCCATGACAATGACGTCATTTCTCTCCAATGAAACAACTGTGTTTTCAACAATGAAAATGATAATAGCAGTAATTTAATAGATAGAATGACAACTTAACATAAACAAACTGATGGATAATATACATACATGCGCAGCGGAAGTGGGCAAGAATCAAAATAACAATCTAGATGCATAATACAACCTTAAGATTAAACGTGCATGATCATACATTATGATGCTTAGAGATAAGTAGAGAAAAATACAAACCTTTGTAGCTTTTAAAAAATCTTCAAATAGCTCCAATGAACGACCACCAAGAGATCTTCCTAGCTATTCTCAAGGCTTGGAATAGAGTGGTAGGACTCTTTTTAGAGAAGGAAAAATTTAGAGAAAAGTGGAGCTAAAAAGAGTTATGTAAGCTTTTTTTGAAAAAATAGCCAAAAGTTCCAAGACATTTAATATTTAAATCCTATTTAAATATTTTGTCCAAATTTCTCAAATTGATATCATATATCAATTACTTAATCATATCTCATATGATTAACCTAATTCGTACGATTCGAATTATTCCTTCAAATTATTCCAAGTTTATTCCTATATGAGCTAGCTAGGGGACCTTATGGACCTACAGATTATGAGCTCCAACGATCCGAGATTAACCGGTTAAACTCTTTAACCTAGTTAACCAACATTCGTTAACTACCGGGTCACTCCACTAAAGCCTGTAGCTGCACTCTCTTCACTGTAGATATATTATGTCCATTTGATATAACCATGATCGGTAAGTCGACCCTTCACAAGTTCTTCGTAATTACAGTTAGGTCAAAATACCGCTTTACCCCTGTAATTACCTCTTGTTCCTTAAATCCCACTGATCCTCTAATGAACAATGATTTGTAGTCCAACTATCAAATCAAAAATCATCTCAAACCTTTTGATGAGGGTGGCGCCTATTGTTCAAGACCTAGATTCAGCCCTTAAGAGAACAACCTTTCTACTATCCTAAAATTGGGTAGAAGTGAATTCCTTCTTGCACCCTATGTCCCTAGCTATCTACTGGGCCTTACCCCTGAAATGGGAGGCTTATTGAGCCAGCGCTGTTGAGCTGCTCTCACCCATGCAGATCTAAGGGTAATCCCGAATAAACAGAAGTTCATAATTAGCTCAGGATTAAGATCGAGTTACCTAGGCCATCAAAGTCGAGATAGTCAGTTTCAAACAGTAAACGGTGTTATAAAGTAAAAGTGACTATCTCATGGTCCGGTCTTATGCAAACTCTTTGCACGGGACACCCCCACCCGCATGTCTTCACATGAACGAATTAGGATCACATCGTTTGTACTAGCTACAAAGTGGGCCGCATCTATAGTGTCCCTAGAATAAGGCGCCCAACCTTATTCCTATACTATAGACCATTTAGACTGTTAACTCAAACTTGATCCATATTTATGTCTCTTACATAGAGTTTGAGTCTCAGGTAACAGTCTAGGATCCTTTATTTTATTGGATTTAGATCTAGTAAGAACATTTTATAGGATCAATAACTACCTATTGATTAAAACCTTCAATAACAACTTTATTGAAAGATAAAAGTATATCTGGCATTTTCAAACTATGAGTTTCAGGACATAAAACCCAACACAAACATCATCTTCTCTTTGATTGCCAACGAGAAATTTATTATCACTCGCAATCATAAGATCAATCCCACAAGAGGTCGGCTGTGACCCAAAAAGTGAATTAATAAAGATGAACTAGAACTAGAAATCCGCAAAGAAATGGATTCTTTGCTTTTTTGAGGTAAGCAAAAGGAATGGGTAGTGAGGTAAGGCGATGATGTAATGGGGAGATAGAGATGATGACCTCAAAGCCCAACACTTTTGAAAGGATAAAGTTTCAATTGAATTTATGCATTGATTCTCTCCTTCCCATTCTCAATTTTATTTGAATTGCCCTAAAGTTTATGGCACCAAAAACAAAACAAAAATAATAATAAACCTAATACCAATCTTTTCAAGTGTCCAATCAAATCAGTATTTAATGTGGTAAAAATTTTAAATTTTATAAATAAAAAAAAAGTTCCTACTCATAATTAGAGGTAGAAAACATGAATTTTATGTTTAACCAGTAGTCTAGATATTATAGATAAGTTGAATGTTTTAAAATTAATTTGAGTATAGTTTGTGTAGAGTTAAATTTTCAATCTTCACTCTCACGTTTGTTTAAAGTTTGAGATATCTTATCTTTAATGATAAAATTAGGAAAAATATTCAATCCCGACCCCAGCTTGAGGTGGCATTCTTAAGAAGTCATGTTTTTTTTCTATTTTTTTATTGGAATAATGTTTATTAAAAAGAATGATGAGCATGTTGATGAGTTAAATATTGTAATTAAAAAGTATAGTTTAAAATTTATGAATAATGTAATTAACTTTTTTTTAATCTACACGATTAAATAGACAAGGAAAAGGACTAACATTAGATAATTATTAAAATAACTTTTTTTAATAAAACAGAATATTCTGTATATTAGTAATCTTGAAAGTAAAACATACTTTTAGTCCCAAATAGATTTCTATTGATTTCCCAATTTTAAAAAGTGACAATTTAATCTTGGCCTTAGAAAATAGATATAAAAATTCCATCAAATTATAATGAATTTGATATTTCTTTTAATTATGTAGAATTTTTTAATTCATTTTCATCATCTCTTTCTCTCTCTTCCCCCTTCTTCTATGATTCGTTTCCCTCCCTCCTAAAAAGTTTTGTAATTTGTAATTCATAATCAATGGATCTAATTCGAATAATAGCAATAATAGAGTATGACCCAACCAGATGAAGCCACGTGGAAACTTTAAAAAGCCCATAATTTTCTCTCTTTGAAAAAGTCAAAAAGTCAGAATGTACTGTATCATTTTCGGCGTACATAAAAAAAAATAAATAAAAAAATAAAATTAAGTATTTCATAATTTTATCCTTATTCATAATCATGATTCACTATCTTATATCGAACGTGCAAATTTAAAGAGAGAAAATCGGAAGTGCAAACGTTGACGTTTTGTAACCTCACGCTCTCCCCAGGAGCGTGTCCCACAATCTCTCATTTCTACCAAAAAAAAAAAAGTTTGGATTTCTTTTTATCCTTCTAATTTTTGCTTGATTTTAATTTAATATTTATGATTGGGTTAAATATCACAAATGGTTCATCATTTTTTTTTTACTCAACCTCAATGTAGAACCAAAAAAAAAAAAAAACGACTCACCCAAGTTAGAAAGTTTGGCAATAATTTTTGTTTTTTTCAAAAAATTTTCATTTTTAAAACTCAAATTTTATTAATTAGTACTGGCTGCAATCACATTTCTCTCTCTAATTAGATGTGATAACCATCGATAAATTTACATATATATTTCTTAGTTCAACAAAAGGAAATAAGAATTTAAATATTATAACAAGTAGGAAGATAAATAATAGTTTTACTGGTGGAATAATCCTCATGTTGGCACCATCAAATCAAGTTGGTAAGCCAAAAAATTGAACCAATTGAAAGTGTGACAAAATCCAAACTTATATGAGTAGAAACTATTAAATACCTATGACTTTTCTTAATAAAAAAAAAATTAAATGTACGTCCTTTTCAAAAAAAAAAAATTAAATGTACCTGATTTAACTCTGTAAACTATAACCAATATAATTAATTTTCAAAATTTTTAATATCAAATGTTTAGCCATTAAATTTGGAGTATTTTCAATGATAGCAAAAACATTTGAAGTATTCTTTTTAATTTTTAATTAAATTGTTTGTTTTGCAGATGCGACAAAAAATTTTAAATCATCTATATATATTTGTTATTTTGATTTTGCTCTCGTCATTTAAAATCGATATATTTTATATATCATTTATATATTTCATAAGGTATGTGCATGCGTGTGTTATTTTGATTTTACCTTCGTCATTTCCATAAATCTATATACGTGTGTTATTTTGATTTTGTCATCGTTATTTTCATAAATCAATATCTCTATATATCACTCATATATTTGGTATATGATCCATGCAAGAGTCTTTCATTTTCATTCTTTTAATTTGGGGTCAACCTCTTTCGTATTTTTTGTTCTTTGTTTTTTTTTTTTTGCTATATTTACAAATAAAGAGGTTGTTCTGTTTACAATTTACCTTTTGTCAATATATCTTCTTTAATGATATAATGAAAAACTATAATAATGATACAATACCATCACTTTTAATAAAAAAATAATTTAATTTATTGAAATAAAAATAAGTATCCATAAAACTAACATGAAATATAATTCAATTGGTTGATACATCTATCTCTAATTAAAATGTCAGTGATTTTGAATTCTATTTTTCTCAAAAAAAAAAAATAGTAATGATGATCATGACTAAAAGCAATATAATCACTCAATTATGCACAAACTAATTAAAGTCAAGTATGCTTTTGGTTGAGCCAAGTCTTCTGTTCAAATAGAGGCTTTCAGTCAAAATAAACCAAAACTTCTGTTCAAATAGAGGCTTTCAGTCAAAATAGCTTACAATATTTCTGACCATAATATCTATTGACTTTGACTAGAACTCAAAGATAAAAAAAATAAAATAAAATAATGACTTTGACCCCATAGTATGATATTCACGGTTATTATTAATATTTTCTTTTTTTTTGAGTAAATTAGATGAGCAACTTTAGAGGATTTTTTTTTTAATTTGAATTCATGATCTTTATATCGTAGATAGTCACATTAATCAATTCAACTATTCTTAAATTGACAATTTACTGTATGAACTTAATTTGTCTTTGTTTGTATAAATTATTTTAGTCCATTAATTTGACCATAAAATTTTTTTTGATAGTGCCACCATATAGTATAATTTGAGAAAGATATTCCTAAATTATTTTACTCCACCAATCTACCCATGTAACTATCATTAATTTGTTTTAATTAAAACATAAAGAACCGATGAAAATGACGTGGATAACAACTAGGGACCAATTCGATTGTCATCTTGATTTTGATGGTCCATTGAACCTATTTAATTACAGTTGTTTTTAGTCAATTAATTGATTTTTTTCCATTTTTACTTTTTGAGTACGTGAGGATTTGAATTAAATATATATTTTAATTAGTTGAGTCATGCTCATGTTGATAATTATTTTTTTTAAAAAAAATATAGCTAAAATTAAGAAATAAAATTCTATACTAAAACTGGCATTTAAAATACATATATGATAGAAAAAACAAGGGTTATTATCCTTTGAATAGTCAAAACAATTTATTAAAGTCCTTAAATGAGACTTTACCAAATCAAGAAACACTTCGGAACAATTATTTAAGAAATATTTAACATGTTTTTTTTCCCCTAACACATAATTTTAGAAGCAAAAAAGCAAACATTTTCGTACAAAAATGGCAGTTTGAAAGATGATTTTGAAATAAAATCGCCACCCCCCAACTCAACGAGTGGGATGTGAGTCAAAAGATGAAAAGAATCGTTCCCACGATCCATTGGACGGTCGAGATTTTTCCACGAAAGATCAGGACTTCACACACGCGGGTGACGATTGGATTTATGTGCCGCGCAGGTGACAGTAGCTTCCCCCTTTACCTCTATATATATTGATCTCTAACGGGAAATTCCAACCATACCCAAATTCAGAGGCTCAGAGTGATAGCAACAGAAAATTATAGAAATAAATAAATAATTAAAAAAAGAAATCGTTGAACGAAAGAGGGGGAAAAGATTTCTTCCTCTCCGTGGAAGCAAGAATCAGGAAAACGACGTCGCCGCCGCCGGAATATGGATAATATTGGAGAGGATTACAGCTACTACTGGGAGACTAACATCGTCCTACCAGCAGAGGAGATTGACAGGTTTCTTTCTCTCTTTTTCTTGCTCTTTTTGAAAATGTTGATCTGTAGAAATGAGGGTTTAGGAATGTTTGAAGTGGAATTTTGACCTGACTCCGGAATTTTGGTGAAGACAGTTGGGGATTGGATGAGGCGATTTCCGGTTACTATGATTCGAGTTCGCCGGAGGGAGTTCTGTCGTCGTCGGCGGCGTCGAAGAACATACTATCGGAGAGGAACAGGAGGAGGAAGCTCAACGAGAGGCTTTTCGCGCTTCGATCGGTCGTCCCCAATATTACTAAGGTTAGGGTCAAATTTTTGCTGTTCGATTCAATTTTACTTGCCCTATTTTGAACTATTGAAAATTTTAAGTTAATTGATCGAGTGAATGGATTGGGCAGATGGACAAGGCTTCGATCATAAAGGATGCGATTAATTACATCCAGGATTTGCACGAACAAGAGAGGAGGATTCAGGCTGAAATTTACGAGATCGAATCGGGAAAATTTAAGAACATAACCGGGTACGGTTTCGACCAGGAGCTCCCATTGTTGCTCAGATCAAAGAGGAAGAAAACAGAGCAGTTCAGCTATGATTCTGCTGCTTCAAGAACTTCCCCCATTGAAGTGCTAGATGTAAGCTTCCTTGTCTCTATATAACTCCAATCCCTAGAAATTCCAAATAATGAATTGATTAAAGATTCTGAAGAGATTTGGCATGTGAATTGGAATTTTGCAGCTGAGTGTGACATATATGGGGGAGAGAACAATGGTGGTGAGTTTGACATGCTGCAAAAGAGCAGATTCAATGGTTAAACTGTGTGAAGTTTTTGAATCACTGAAGCTCAAGATTATTACTGCCAATATCACTGCTGTCTCTGGAAGGCTTTTGAAAACTGTCTTCATTGAGGTAATTTCCCTCTGCCCTCTGCCCTCTATCTCTCTCTCTTTCTCTTCTTCTTAACAAATTGGAACTGGGTTTCTCTGTTGTTTTTAGTGTTTGAAGTATTTTTGTTGGATTTTTTTTTCCTAAACCTGATCAAATGGGGTCTTAAATGCATATGAAGACTGAATGAGCAGAATGAATCAATCCAAATAAAGGGGGTATAGTTCAACTACTTTATATTTCAATCATGACTATTTGACAAAATATTAGAGGGGAGACGAAAAAAAAAACCTCATGGAATAGGAAATCTGGTGGTTTTTTCTGTGGTATTTAAATCATGGAGAGAAGACATATTTATCATGTGCTACCAAACCCATAATTAAGCCTCCATAGAAGGAAGAAGATTGGAGAGAGAGAGATGCAATCTTGTTTTTTGTCTGAATATGTTTTTTTTTTCTTTTCTTTTTCTTCTTTTGAGACATGAATATGGTGGTTTAAACTTTAAGTAGAATGTCTTTTATGTCGTTTTCTTCGAGCAGTTATGTTCTGTCTCGTTTGTATGGTGGTTTGAATCTACCATGAGCATTTATGACATTCTCTCTTCTTTCACTTAATTTTGTTTGAAACATAATTTTCTAAAATTTTGAAGTTTATTTAATATATAGACATCTAAATTGTGGTGTAGCATTTGTGGCTAGGTAAGTGACATGTTGGGGCTAAAGGGTTGTTCAGAATTGTATATGAAACATGTTTTATTATTTTTTTAAATAAAAATTGAGTAAAACATGGTTGTTTTAAAAAATATATTAATATATTTTTCTTTAAAATAATGTGACTTTGTGAATAACTCAAAATTAATCTAAACAAATACAGTTAACAACTTCAACACAATTTCTAAAAATTATTTTATACAAGCAACCATTATTTTCCCCCTCTTCTTGTTTTGTGGTTTAGATGAATAAAGTGCCACATTTTGTTGCTCATTTAAAAATAATTCTAAAATTGTATCACAAACTTTGCTAAACATAGTGAATAGAAATTATGAAAATGAAAAGACTGTGTTTCATAACTTGTGACATCGACTCGAACAATGAAAGAAACTACATGAAATTGAAAAGAATAAAAGTGATCTATTCCTGCATTTTGACAGCTGTTTTAACACTTAAATGTTAACCTTTTATTTGGAGATCTATTTATTAGAAATATGCAAAATTAGAATACAGAGCACAGAGTGGGGCATAAGGCCAGCCTTTGTTTGATTCTGAATAGTAGGTGGAGAAGGTGGGTCTATGAGGAACCAATAATGAGATGTTGTACAGACAAACACAAAGGGGAGATTAAAGAGTAAAAGAGGAAAAAGAAAGACATGGAATAGAGATAAAGGATGTGACTTTACAAATTTATAGACTCATGGTCAATGCACCCACTTTACCAAAGTGGAAGATCCACTATTTCTGATATTCTGAATTTTTGGTGGGGTTAGGAAGGGGATAATTTTGCCATGTTTGTCTTTTTTCTTTTCCCCTTCCCGTCTTATTTGCCATCATTGTGCGCTCAATTATACACATTTTCCAGTTCACATATACGTGATGATTTCATGTTATCAGTTCTCTTTTTGAAAATAATTGCCTATGTTTGAGTTCAAAGTTTTGTCCTATGTGTTGTGTCTGTAAAAAAGGGAAGTGAAAGCCCGTTTGATCATCATCTGGTGTTTGATTTTCTGTCTTTAAAAATTAACAAGTAGAAACTTGTTTTGTTATATAGTTTTTATAAACATTTTCAAAATTTAGATCAATATTAGAATTGTTTTAATTTGATTAAAGATTCAAATATATTTTTAAGAGAGGTGAATGACTTTCTAATGAAATGGTACCGAAACAAAAATAAAAGCTAAAAATTAAAAACGAAATAGTCGTCAATATATACCTGTCTTATATGTAGAGGTCTCCACCTATATGATAGACGCCACCTAACTACTGGTTCAGTTGTTAGGAAAAATGCTTTTGAAAAATAAGTTGTTTGTTGATTAAATTCAATACAAAATATAATTGTTATAGTTCATGTGATAACCATTCCTCCACCATTTTTAAAAATTCTTGGTAGCGATTCTCAGACTCTATTAGTAATATTCTTAAGTTGCGAAGGCTGCTAAAACTTCAAAACAAAAAAGGGCTATATTTAATATTTTAAGCTGATTATATAAAATTCAAAATTTTAGTTGTTTCTTTAATTAAATAATAAGTTAAAAAATAATTACAAAACTAGTGCTGCTACTTTGGCTTGACAGAGATAACTGCTTGGCTTTCACTTTTTCGTAGAAAGCAAAAAAGACTAAAACAGGAGAAAGATAATAATGATTGATGCTTCTCCCATCTATTATTTATCTGTGGGGTATGGTATAGTAGTGGTCATATGAAATAAGTAAAGCGACTTTTGGAGGTAGGAGTTCATAATTTTTTAGGAGTTCACAAGTAACAGCAAACTCTTGAACTCCAAGAAGTAACTAAAATCATCCTTTTATGGAATTTGCAGGCTGAGCAAGAGGAGAGAGACTACTTGAAGATTAAAATAGAATCAGCCATTGCACGTCTTAGTCTTAGTGATCCACAGAGCCCTATGAGCATCTGAACCAAAAAATGGAAAACGCACTGAAAAGAGTGAGTTCGATGCATGAAAATCATCTTGACTTTTGGCTGGGGAATGTTTGAAAACTGGGTCTCTCTCCCTCCCTGATCACAGTTCTTCATTTTGCTCTTTCTTGGAGTTGTCACATAATTGTTTTCCTTGGTGAAAGAGTTTTCCTTTCGGGATGGTTCAGAGAATTCATCTCACAGGCCAAAGAAGAAATCAAATATAGGAAATGTAGCGTCTTGATGTAAAATCGTCCATGTCGAATAGTTGAGCCCTCTACATAATAAAATATTGCCCTTTGACAAGTACTTGAGTTTCTATGTTCTGGATCTGGGTAACCTCCTAGTTATTCTATTGGCACACCAAGATTGCAATATCCAATCTTCAAATTTTTTATGAAAAAAGAAAAAGAGCAAACTTCACTTATTTGATTACTCTGCAACACCCGACCAAAGTATGATAAGGAAATGGGATGGGTCGACTTACCTCTCGAATGAACCGAGCAGCTTCTGTGGTTGGTTTCACTCTGATGTTCGAAGTAACCATCTAAAGAGAATGGGTGAAGAAAATTGAAAAAGAACATGAAATAATTAGTACTGAATGATAGTCAAATGTCAATTGAGTACTGAGAACATGGGTGATAGTACTTGGGGACTCAAGGAGACAGTTGTACAACCTATGAGGTAAGGTCGTACTTTGGTGACCGTACATTTTCAGAGAATAAATATGGAAAACAGAAACCTCTGACTATATCCGACTCCTTTTGGGGGGTGGGGTGCTAAAATATCTACTTTAACAAACAATCTATTGAAAGAAATCCCAGATGCCAGATGCCAGATGCACGGATCTCACAAGATCAAGCTCTAGGGAGTTCTAGAATAGATAAAAGAATAAATTAATTTTTTTTCCTTTTGATATCCATGAGTGTGCGGACTAGTTTACGCACACCTCGACTAATTTCACGAGGCAATCACTTGACCCTACAACATTTGGTGTCGGAAAATACAGGAATTACGAATTCCTAACGTAGGTGGGTCATCATAGGATTTGAACTTATTCCCTCTAAATTAACCTCGATCCATTTGAACCAATGAACCACCCATGATGGTTATAAAAGAATAAATTAATCTACCAGCCTCCAAACTGTTTAAACCACTACACTACTATCACCATTCATCAGCATTTTCCAAGTTTACTACATCACAGATGTGCTTCAAATCTAAATATAGTACTCGGGAAGCTCACCAACTAAAACATAATCACCTGGATGAGTGTTGGATTTCGTTAGAGACGTTGGAGAAATATCCCTAATTCTTCAGCAATAAAGGAACAGAATTGCAAGAAGTTGTAATGAACCATTCAAATTGTGAAATTACATTATGACCAATAAAGTGTACATATATGCATATAAACCATGCAAGTTTATGGCTTTTAGTATGCTCTACCTCCGTGGAGCTCACAGATAACATACCACCGTAGCAGAATATCTTTAGGAATCACCAGCCATATTTGGCTTGTGTTTCAGCTTTTGTTAGAAGACCCCTTGCACGCCTCTCTGCTAATTCCATCTCTTTCTGCTTCATATCATAATACAATGAAGTAATTTGGTGCTTTCTCTTGTGCAACTTTGAAGGCTTCCCTTTCGTGGAGGCAGGCTACAGAAAAGGAGATGCAAACGTACGTATTATGCAACAGAGAAATAAAAAAATATATATAAAATATAGAACATCAACAAGCCTTAGACAAAACTCTCATATTTAGCCACGGTTAGGTTATACATTTTTAAAAGCATTGGCACTTGAATTCAAATTTTCAGCTCTAATAACTATTTTACTCCAATTGTGGAATTATCCTCAGAACTCAGAAGACAATATGGAAATGGAACTGCTTACACAGGCTTCACCAACAAAGCGTATGAAGTATTCCACCTCTCAAACGTCTTGCCCTAATACTCCAACTACACATAATATTAACATTCTCAAAGCCCCTAACAAATTGGACTGAATAAATGATTTATAACTCAGCATATTACAACCAAAGTCCAAAGATTATTGATTCAGCATTCTAACAACCTTCACTAATTTTTTTTAGGAAACTAATTTGATTGGAAAAAAATAACAGGGGGAACAAGCCAAGTCCCAAGCAAACCTCTGCCAATTGGCACAAGAACTGCCCCAATCTACTCGTGATTGGAGGACAGCTACATTTATGATAAAGGCACATGGAAAGACATTATGAAGATCGGACCCCACATCACCCCCAATATCACTTTCTTTAATGGAGATGTTTGTGGTACCAGATTTTGGTATGTATCCTTCGAAAGTATATACCAAAACCTTTCACCTCATCTCATACCACCACCTCTCCCATGGGATAACCCCCCGGGGTCATGGAATCTAACCTTCAGAAGAGGTCCCAAAGATGAGGAAAATTTTGGACTGGTTGTCTCAAGTAGCATTTAAGGCCATTTTCCCTCTAGCCGTCCAGATTGCTGGACAGCCTGGACTCAACTGGCACCTATTCTTGCAGCTCTCTTATGCAAAATCCAGCAGTCGGGAGAACAAATCTTCCAGCCAACAATTGCGAAGTGATAAGGAAACAAATACCCAAAAAGGTCAAGATTATTATTTGGGAAATCTCAATGAAGAGCACCAACATGCAAGACAAAATTCAGGGAGGGAATTCTAGAGTTGCCCTCTCCCCCCATCGGTGCCTATTTGCAAACAAGATTTAGAATCCCAAGACCACCTTTTTGTCCATTGTCTATTTGCTTCTACATTCTGAAGGCTCATGTTTGATACGTTTGGATGGTCCACAGCCCTTGACAAGTGATATTGCCGGCAGCATTTACCCTCTCATGCTGTCCGACCCATTTAAAATAAGGCAAAAGTTGCTTGACCGCATTCCCAGTTTCTTATGTACCACATGGTTGGAGAGAAAAACAACAGACTTTTTGTAGAAAGGAAAGACCCCGCCATTACGTCCTTAAACTCATTCTAGACAATGCTGCTACTCAGTGCAAGCTCAACAGTATTTTTTTAATAAGAACATCATACTTCATTCAAAAGAGACAACATAGGAGCAACATCCTAAGGGCAGGGGCCAAGAAGGCCCTCCCCTAAAAAGATAATACATTATAACTTTCCAATCACGAGAAAATAAGGCTATATTGTAATTACAAAAGAATTTCCTATGAGTAAGGTACCAGGAGGTCGTTGTAATTTGCACATTTTCACAAAAAAAATATCAAAAGGGGGGATTTGTTGTTGAAAACTCTTTGGTTCCTTTCCTTCTAAATACTCCATATAAGCGCTCGACTAGCACAGCTCCACAAAAATTTTGCTCTTCCTTTCATGGAGCCTCCTTGTATGATCTCTAGTAGTCAATCATCTATCAAACGAGGCAGACAACCAAATAAGCCACATTCCATCATCAAAAAGGACCAACCCCTTGCTGCAAAGGTGCAGTGAAGAAAGAGATGTTCAATTGATTCCCCATCCCTAAGACAAAGCGAGCAACGCGAAGGAGATAACACCCAATTCTGTAACTTTTTCTGTAGCTTATCATGAGTGTTGATACTTCTATATGCCACGCTCCATAAAAATATTTTCACCTTCTTTGAACAATTAAACTTCCAAATCTTAGTTAGAAATGGAGCTTTAAGAAAAGTGGATTTGGTAGTAAAACGTTTCTCTCCTTCTAAAGCCCATTCAACCTTGTCCTCTCCACTTTCCCACCGAAATGAAGTCAGGAGTTCCACCATCTAAACCAGTTTTGCATTTCTCAATCCATAATCCCCCTTCAAAACCCCAAGTTTCGATCCCCTTGCTCCGTGTTCCAGCATTCTGCCACCATGCAGTCTTTTTTATTGGAAATACAGAACAGATCTGGGAATTTGAATTCCAAAGGATTGTTGCCCAGCCAGGTATCCTTCCAAACTTTGATTTTGCTCCCATTTTTAGCTTTGAAGGAGATGAATCTTATGAAGAAAAGTCTCTGTTGGTCTATGGCCACACAAGGTCTTCCCCTAGAGCTTAATTTAGGAGGGGAAGGCAACCACACATGGTCCTCGATTCCGTAAATACTTGTAATCACCCGCTTCCACAAAGGATTGTCTTCTTGGGTGAACTGCCACAACCACTTTTGGGGAAGGGCATTGTTTCTGTGTTTAAAGGCCCCCAACCCTAGCCCGCCATAATTCTTAGGTAAAGAGACCCGATCCCAACTTACCAAGTGGCGATGGGGATGACAATCGGTTCCATTCCAAAAAAGGTTTCGAACAATCGTCTCCATTTCCAAAACAACTTTGTTTGGGGCTTTAAAGATAGAAAAGGTGTAAACAGGGAGGCTATTAAGAATGAATAGCGCCAAGGTAAGCCTACCCTTTTGAAAGCATTAGGTTTCTGCAGCTGGCAAGCTTTGCCTTTAACTTGTCCACTATGTTGTCCCAAAAAGACACTCTTCTAAAATTTCTTCCCAAAGGCACTCCCAAATAATTGATGGGCAGCAGCTCTCCTTTACATACCAAGGCCTGAGCTTAGCCTAACAGCATCTCCTTTTCAATATTGATACTGACCAAAGAAGTCTTCTCCAAGTTTAATGAAAGACCTGTCTCCTGTAGGAAAATCTGCAAGAAAGTCCACCCCACCACTATGGTTATCTTCAACATTTTGGCAGAAAATAAACGTATCGTCTGCGTATTGGAGATGCATAACCAGAACTACCAACCGGGAAGCTTCTAAGGAGCCTTTTCTCACAACAGAAATGTATGGAGCGATGGAGGGAATCACCAATAATAGTGAAAAGGAAAGGAGAAGAGGGTCTCCTTGTCTAATTTCCTTTTTGCAAATATTTTTCCTCTCGGTTTGCCATTAATAATCACAAAAAAAATAACCGAAGAGAGATAACCCTTGTTCCACTTCCTCCATCTTTGACCAAAGCCCTTAAGCTCCATGATCTAATTTGACATCTAGGCAATCCCAATCCACCTTGTCATCAGCTTTCTCAAGATCTAATTTTAACATGAAACCTTCCTTTTTCTTCATTTTCCACTCCCCCACCACCTCTGAGGCCACCATGATGGCATCAATGATCTGTCTCCCCTCCATGAAAGGCGCTTGAGTATCATCAATGATAAAAGGAAGGACTCTGTTTGAGTCTGTCCGCCAACACCTTGGCGATAATTTTATAAAGGGAAGTGATCTGACTAATTGGCCTATACTCATTTACTTTGTTTGCTTTGAGCTTCTTAGGGATGAGGCAAATGTAAGTTTCATTTGTCCTATTGTTGATGATGCCGTTTTCAAAAAAATCTTGGAACACCTCTACTAAATTTGGTTTCAAGATGTTCCAAGCTTTTTTAAAAAACTCCTTCGTCATACCATCCAGTCCAAGGAACTTCAGATTTCCCAAACTCATAATAGCTTTGTGAATTTCTTCCTCTATAAAAGGTTCCTCCAACCACGAACTCCATTGCTCACTGAGGGGAGCCCAAGCTCAACAGTATTTATTGTAATTATTCTATTAATGATCTTTGTGCTGATTGTGTAGCCACCTTAGCCTCTGGAACGCTTTCATTCCCTTTTTGTACATTTCGCTACTTCAATAAGACCTTGTTTCTCCCTCAAATATGTAATTACCAAACTGACCAAACCATTTAGTCATTTACATCTAGTAAGAGCAACAAAAATATGGTTACCCAAGAACACCTTACTTAGTTCTATTTTCTCTTTGAGAAGTCAGACACAAAGCCATAAATACCCACGATAAACTTCAACGTAAAACGCCCTACATGGACATCTCTCCCCATTGGTGCCCCATTTGCAAGCACACGACACATCTTTATTTTCTGTGAATTTGCAGCAACTTTTTGGGAGGTGATTGTAGCACACTTCTGGATAGTCATGGTCATGGCCCTACCAAATGATCATTCTCTTCTCCTTTCAATCACCCTTGCTGGCCACCCATTTGAAAAGGAAAAGGAGCTTCTTTGGTTGAATTTTGTTAGGGCGTTTTTTTAGTATATGGCTAGAAAGGAATCAAAGAATCTTTCATGAAAAGGAGTTCTCTTGATGCTATTATTTATTTGGCAATCACAGTTTCTATTCCCTTTCATCCAACTGGAGAGGTTTTTTGTAACTCGCTTTGATCATATTATATATATATATAAAGCCTTTACTTAGTTCTATCGTTCCTTTGAAACCATAAAAGTCAAAAGAAGATTGAACTGGCTACACCAAATAACTAGCTTCCCCATTTTGAGTGGGTGGCTGGCAAGAGATGAAGTAAGGAGGTTTTTTTTTTTTATTTTTATTTTTTTATTTTTTTGATAAGAAACAAACAATTTCATTGAGAATTGCTTGGCGAATTGGCATTCCAGAATTGGAGGAGCTATGCATCAACTGAAGTTGAGAGCTACGAAATTCCAGAATTGCTTGGCATATATTGACAAGTTAGGAACAGGTGGCTGTAGAGTTTCTTCATCCTTTATACAAATAAAATACCAACCAGTGGAAAGAGACAAGATGTTGAAAAAGAATGCTCTCTTTAATCAAAATTTAAAACAAACCGCTAGGCAGAAGGGGCTTTATTTCCAAAATTTTCCTTTCAACGTAGAACTAATATCATCCACCGGGAATTGTGCATTAAGTGCCTGTGCTACAATGAATTATATTCTGATGAAGAGCCAACAACACAAGAATCTTATATTGACAAAATCTCTATTAGATTATACCAGAGGCTATTATTACATAAATGAGCTCCTATTTCATTATCAAACTGAAGAGAACAATAAACCATAACGGTAAGAAACTACCAACTCACAGTAAACTAAAAAACACACATAAACTTCAAATGATTTAACATCATGTTGAATGCAATAAGGAATAAGAGTGAAGCAACTGAAGATCACCCTTTACTTTGAGACGACCAAACAATTGGAAAGTTAGCTGCCTGGAGATAGAGTTTTCAGATTTTCTTTCTTTTTCTCTCTCTCTCTCTCTCTCTCTCTTTCCAGGAAGATGCTAAGCTTGGTCTTACTGCCCATTTTTTGGCATTTAGCCTCAATCCTTCTCCCATGCTAACACCCGCAGTCATAGAGTCCAAATAAAAACTTCTACTTTCTCTGGACACGTCTACTTCCATATTATCTTTGAGAATCAACCTCCAGTGTGACATTTGTAGCAGTCAAAATGGTGAACAGGGACTTTGCCGCTAAGTTTCCAGATTGGCTTCCACAGTTTTCTTACACTCCCCTACTCTCAGTTGTATTCTACCCAAAGCTGGCAAGATGGCAACAGTTCACTTAGTTCTCACAATTCCAAGTCAAGCATCTACATGGATGTGTCCTCTAGAATAATTTTTCAGATCTGAAAAAAGTATACTTAAAAAAGAAATTCCAACCTTCATGCACTATTTTGCATTTAGACGTTCTTAAGAACAATCAAATAAAGCCTTCAAATATCCATTTCTATCCTTATTTCATTGTTAAAGCTTTCCCAAAATGCTCAAAAGACATTACTTCTCCCCAGAACACTTAATATTCCTCTCAAGCCAAAGAAACCAAAGAAAAGCGAAGTAGGCCAGATTAACCTTTGCATTCCTTTTGAAAATATGCCATAAAAAACGAGGGAGTAAGGAGGACCTCGATATCATTCAGCAAGGAGTTGCCCAACAAAATGAGGAGAGAAGGCTCCCAAACCGACAGCCACAAGGACAACAGAAGAGAAGATGGTTTTCATTTCATCGTTAGATTCACATAAATAGCACCAAATTGGGGGAGGGCCCGGTTGAGGTAGTTTTCTATCGATTCTATATTGAGTGTTGATACTACCAAATACAACCTCCGTAAGAATACCTTAATTCTTTTGGGTATTTACCCTTTTGAACTATTTTATTTCAATCATACATGCCAATGTAAGAAAAAGAATAGCTCTGGCTAGCTTCTTGGGAGGTTTCCCTCTTTATATTTCACATATCACAAAAATGCTTTTTCATACAATGAGTATTCGAACTAGTATACATTTATCTCACTGGACAACCGCCTAATTTTTTTACATTTAATTGTCAAAAAAAATAAAATTTACAGATTTACATATCCTAGGTAGGTGGGCACCCCAACCGAACTTCATATCTCTATCTATAAGAACCCATATAAAAGCCCTACAGCCCAGTGATTTTACCATCTCAAGCACCCCAGTACATACAGATTCAATGTTGTGACATGAATCTAATGTTTCATTTGGATGGTATATTCTTATCTTCTACACTGATGACCATGGTACAGGAAAAAAAATTATCATTAAACCAAACACATAGACAAAAAGAAAGTAGAAATAAACTCAGTCGTAATTATATATGCCTAAAATCTCATTGTATGCTATCTTACCAGGAAACTATGAGTAACATACCTGATAAGAAGGACCAAAAGCAATTCCAGTCACCTTGACCTGGTCCTGCCTCGGCCGATTCTTCATCAATTCATCCTGCTTCACCTCAACTATTTCCGATGGAACGTCATTTCTTCTTCTCTTTTCAGGTATTCTAACAGCATTTTCAGTTTCCACCATTGCAGGCTGACCGGCAGGGTCACTCCCATATTGTATGTGATCGCCATGGTTACCATAATTCTCATAAATTGCATAGTCACCCGTGTTACTTGCACCTGAGACAGACCGTGCTTCACCAACCACATTCTGATCAACACTATAGTGGTGATTTCCAGAACTATCGTAGTTCGCATGATTCCATGTAGTCTGTTCTGAACCATAATTGTAAATTGCAGCATTATCATAGTTTTCCCCATCCCCATCCCCATGATTAGCGACATTCTGCTCAACGCCTGAACTGTAATTTACGTAACTGTCATAATTTTCGGTATGGTGATTAATATTTTGAGTGCTACCTGAATCCTTCACTGTTTTAGAATCATCAGAAGCCGAGACCGGAACATCCGTCTCGAGAATCGACCTTCGCCCTGAGCCTGAGCTCGAAATAATACCCAACGTTGTCGAATTCTTGGGTGCTGGAATGCTCGACAAGAACGACGAAACCGAAGGGGTTTGGAACGAGGACTGGGATGCCTTCCTGAGCCTTCTTTCTTCTTCTTCATCGTCATCGTCATCGTCGTCTTCACCCAATTTCAGCAAAGAAGAATTAACGGGAGGCTTAAATAGGACGACTCTTTTCGGCTGGGACTCTGAAGACGGGGGATTTGATTTAGGTTGCTGCAACTTCTGCGAATTAGGTTTTGGAAGGGAGGAGAACATAGATGCTGATTTCGCGAGATTCCCGTCACTGTCGTCGTCAATTCGAGAACCGGAAAGCGAAGACGAAGAGTTCGTAGGGTTCACCTTTGGCCGAGGGAGGGAAGAGAAGAGAGAGGAAGATTTAATCGAACTGGCACCAAATTTAGACGCCGAGTGCGGATCTTCTTCCTCTATGCCTTCGTTCTTACCATTGCCAGAGAAACCAGTGGGCAGAGAAGGGCTTGAGGATGGTTTGGGCTGAGGAAGGGACTGGAGGAGAGAGGATGGCTTGGGCGGGGGAAGAGACGCAAAGAGAGAAGAACTTCTGGAAGAGGAGGATTCGGAGTGGTCGGATCTCCGAGATGACGGTGGCTGCGGTGGCGGTTGCTGCTGCTGCTCTTCTTCGTCGTCGGACGCGGCGTAGTTGGCTAGTAAGGAATCCATTGGAGAGAAAGAGAGCGATGGGGAGCTTTGGAAGCGATTGCAGTGGCGGCGCGGTTTTCTTGTGGAGAATGGCTCTCCGGTTCCCGCGCCGACTAATTACTTTAATTTTATTCTTTATTCTTTTTTTTTTAATAATAGTGGTTTAAATCTTAGTTCTTATATTTATACCTAAATTATATTTTTATATTTTTTTTAATTTTTAAACTTTCAATAATTAATTTTTTTAGTTCAGGCAAATAAACTATCGTTATAATTTTTAGTGTTATTTTTCATCAATTTCTTAGGTTTTCAATTGAAAAATTAAATAATATTTTCTACATGTATTTAATAGATTACCAACCAAATATTTTGTATGAAATGGATAGAACTTGAAAGAAAGACAACTATACCAGACAACTATACCAAAGCTGATCAAGGTTTTATTTTCATTGAAATGAGTGTGAACTCTATTTTTTTTTCTATTCAAATTAGAGAGCGAATATAAGAGAAGTAGAACAAAAAGTAAAAATGACAACATTTATCATAATTTAAAGTTTAAATGGACGAATTCAAAACTTTAAAGCAAAACTTGACTTGCCATGTTAAGTTCAAAGATAAAAGCTGAAAATTTTCTACCATTCCGAGAATGAATGATACAACAACTTTACATGCATGCATCTAAACATGTACTAAAGTTACAAAGATTTTGATTATGGCGAGTATCAAATGATAGACAAGCATGTATTGAATGAGTTCTACATGTATTAATTAGAAAAAACACAATACATGTATTAATTAGAAAAAACACAATAAAAGAATATTACCATCAAAGATATTAGAACATAAATACACACATAAAATAAATATGTATTTTCAAACATAGCAACAAATTAAAGTAGAAGATCTGTTTTTTTGTTTTGTTTTTGGGTTAGATTTTACTTATCCTTTACAGTTAACAATCACCTGAACAACTGAGGGTAACAAGAATCAATTCTTCTTTACACAACACAATCAAAGGCAAATATCTCAACAAAGAAGCTTGGCTACTTATGCTTAATAGATCAGAAACACTCAATACTGATTAAGATGCAACATAGTTTGTTATGTATGATACACTCGCATCAAATAGTTTATAAAGGGCAAAGAATGTTGTTCCAGCCAATTCTTCAAATAATATCAATACTCCACCATATTTATTTTCTACGACATTCTTCTGTTTTTGCTACAAAATACTGATCAAAATGTCGAGCCGTTGTACCCGAAGTATGAACGCTGGAAAAGATCAGGTTGGATGTTAATCAACAGGCCATCCATATTGAAAAACGTTATAGGTACAAGCATATCACAGTTGATGGCATATAAAGTCTGGAATAATGGAGGAAATTGTATTTCTTATGCAAAAGTATGACTGTTGGTAAAATTTGGTAGCATCAGAGGTTAACAATGTCAGATTACCATGCTATGTAGACGTGAGTGTGATCGAGAGATGCATTGCAGTGATGAAGTTGTAAACAACTCTAAATAGGCTAAGATGATTGAGAATATCAGAGCACTGCTCAATTCAAAAGCTTAAGTTCATATGTTCGAACAATAATCTTGTATATATATTCTTAACCCTCTCTTTTCTCTATTACTTACGAGTTGAGAAATTAGTACGAGACCCAATAAGTGCTTGCTAAGGATCTCACCTGATAAGGAGATCTAAGAAGTTTTACAAGATGTATTGGGCCTATTGGCTACTTTTCTCGTTACCAATTAATTTTGAGATGGAATTCTGTAAATGCTAATATGGTATCAGAGCCTAACATTCTCAAACAAGCATCCGATCAAAAAATGGGATCTAGTCAAGAGATAAAGGGAACCTAACAAGGTTTATAAAATACATGAACTACTCCTCTCATTGATCTTGAGATTGAAACCATGAATATTATAGTGCTTGTTGATATTAATAGGAGAATAAATGATACTATAGAAATTCAAACACAATAGCTCATACTCTAATGTCACAGTATCCAAGTCTACCTCTAGAATTGAACAATACTGCCATTGATTATATAGACAAGCCATATAACACCAAGTCTACCTCTATTCATATTTATTTACTCCATGAAAAGTATAGGCAAGCCAGGCCAAAAGCTTTGTTGTCACTTCGTCTTAAATTACCACTAAACCTAATGGCTGTTAGAGGTTTGAACATGGTATCTCCTCATTTGATAGCATATCAAATTATCACTAAATTAAAAAATTTAAGTCAGCTAGGGTAGGACAAAAATGATGTTTGTCTAATCGCTTCTAAAGTATATTTAGCCTTTTATACATATTCTTAACATTTTGTAAGGGCGAAAAGAAACTTGCCTCAGCGTCATAAAATTTGATATAGAAACGGGAGCCATCAATATGGAGCTTAGTCTGAAGAATCTCCGCAATTGTTGAGCTAAGCTTTCCATTCACACTTGGTCCAAGGCCCCCAATAGAGATCAATTCTCCATACGCAGCTGGCTCTTCCGTGCCAGCGAAAGCGATTGGCGTGCCACCATTCAGCAAGATCATCACATACTGAACCATCGATGTAGAAAAATGTAAGTTCATGCCCTTACATTTGCATAAACATGAATAACGTTACCCTGCTTATCACTATGTAAGAACTAGTTCGATCAACAGAGAAAAAGCAAATTGTGGACCCAGCAGCAATATCAGAGAAAAAGAGGTAATTTAGTGAAAAAAACATGTCAACTGTCAATCTAGCAGTGGAAAATCTTGACCCAACAACTCGAAATAACCTTCACGTTCTCATAGTAATTTCATCGAACACCATGTGGGCGTGTCCAGAACTGCACATAAAACAAACAGTGTGTGCAAAAGACTGTTGTTTAACAAGTGGTGGGGTTGGAGAGCAATGAAGAAGGGACAGATAACTTAACAGCTTCAGGTTTCCCAATGATTTTAGAAACGGCTTTGGTTGCGTCCTTGAGGATGTCAGCGGCCACGACGGCATCGACTGGGACATTCGTGAACAAATTCAAAGTGGGCATTTTTCGCTGGCTACTGCTGGTTCTGGGAATGGTCCAATTTAGCTTGAAGGATCTAATGGCGAAGCTTTGGCATCTGTTCTCGTTCTGTGCATAAATTGGCGATGGTTGTCTTCAAAGGGAGCCTCTGCGGATAAATGGCTAGTCCTTGGCTGACTCGCTTCTGTGCCAAGAGGACCCAGTTGGAGAAAATTGGGTGGATTACCTTATATATTTGTGGGAAAATACGCGCTCCTCAACACTATAGTTATCCTCACAACTCAGCGTCAACTTATTATTATTGTATAAAATCTTTATTTTTACATTTATGTCAAACATTGAAGGATAGGATGGACGAACTCGCACCCTCATCGTCGGAGATATGTGTCAATTATTGCTAAACTTATTTTGGTCAAAGTTGAGTCAAGTATTTTCTCATATTCGTTGGTCGAGATTTGTTAGACTTCTTAATATTGATACTGATTATTTTAAACTTTGTTATAAATGTGAAAGATTTGACAAACCTAATATAATTCAACGGTAATTAACATATATCTTCAACTTATGAGTTCGATCTCCTATCTCATGCATTGTAATAGAAAAAAGGTGAAAGACTTAGATGTTAGTTTAAATATCTTCTTTGTGAAATTGAAGAAGAAATGGGTGGGCAGCTTAGACTCTTTCCCGAGAAGAGCTCAAACCAGAGGCTTCAAAGCTTTTAGTGGAGGAGGAGCACCTGTAGTCCTCTTGATTGCTGCGGGCACATAGAGATGTGGGTAGATGAAGTCTCAAAAAGTGAAGGCCGAGCTATAGGTCACGTGACCTGCACCGAGTTGGTGGCTGACTGGGCTTTTTCCTAGATCAAAACAGATCAGCTTTCTCATGAATCTTTAATTTTAATCTTTATATAACTTTTCAAACAATATATGTTGACATCGATATATTTTATCCGTAATATTTGTTATGATTTATGAAAGTGAGATATCAAAATTTTGATTGACAATTGACATCGCCAGAAAATCTTATATTGTCTTTAAAATCGAATTACTTACTGGGAGCCAAGGAATTGTCGGTTCTTCCAATTATATCCTTGCCGCTTGCTTCATGCTTCCCCTCTTCGCGCCTCATTAACGTGGACGTCGAAGACCACTTCTCAGTTCTTTGCTTCTCTCTCTGTACCTGAAAATCTGCGTAATTACCCTAATCATCTCTCCCGTTCGTCTGTATTGCGCACTTTTTTCTCCAGCTTGTCGCAGTTTGTTTTGTTAAACTGGCGATCTTGCTTCGGGGGATTCTTCTATTCCTTCATTTTTATATGCTCACAATCGATATTATCGTGTCTTAGTTAAGATGGATTCTTCAAGGCAGGATTGCCCTTCCGACACTCTTGGGTTTATGGAGCTTGCAATTCAGCAGGTGAATGGCTTTCTTGGAGGGAAGATTGGTTAGTTTAGTCTCATACTATGTCGAAATAACTTATCCACTCAAAGTATGCGTAGTTCAATGATTGGAACTGGAGAGTGTTCTGCGGGGCAGTCGGTTTTTGAATAGGACTGCGTGTTTCAACTGAAAGCTTCTTCCAGACCCATTAGATTCTTATCAAATCTTACGTGTCTGTCTTAATGGTGTCAAATTTATTTATCTCTACTTAATACGTTTCCATGTCCTGGCAGGCCAAACTCGCATTGAACAGTCTTGAAGTGCCTGTGGGGTAAGCCACTGTCTATTTCTTATTACTATTCTCGATGTAAGCAAGAACTCTTGCTTCAGAATAACTACATTTATTTATGAAATGAATATTTGTTTCTGTCTTTAAGGCAAACACGTATGTGTTATACATTTTACAGTGTGTCGTTTGGAGATTGTTTTATGTAAATCAGGAGCGTACTCCTAGCTCTCAATTTGTAGAAGGCCCTCCAGATTGTTGTTTAAATTTGGACTTGGGATGTTAGGGGCTTTGGTTCTACCATGAAAAGAAGAAGGTGAAAGCTGGAAATTGCAGTATTGGCCCAAACGTAGTCTTTTTGTCAAAGCCTTAACTGTCAATGGTGGATTAATTCTTAATTAAATTCATTTGAAGTTTGAGAAACTTAGGTTGCTATTTCATTAGGTGGACTGGAGGCATTCTTGCTATATGGCATGGGAGTGTTATTTGTGGTTGAAGTTTTGAGTGGGCTTTTATTTTCCCCTCTTCCTATGAATACCTTCTTTGAAAATACTACTTTATTTTAGATGCATGAGGTATATGGTCCTGCTTGTCACCTTGGCAAAATCAATTTTTGGTAGGAGTTGCACAATTGTTGTTTGTTGGTGCTTCGGTGGGGATTTCAATGCTACCAAATGGGTTTTTGAGAAGTAATCAATCGGTTATATCCCTTGAAGCATGAGAACATTTAATATTCTGATTGAAGATGTTTTTTGGAACAAGGTCCCTTTTTCCAAAAGGTTCCCTTCCTATTTACCTTTTGGCCTTTAGTTTTTGTCATTCCATTGATTGACATGCTTAAATATGGTTGAGTTGATCTTGAGATTTTTGCAATGTAGATAGAGAACTATGTTGATACCACATATTTTTTAAGTGTAGTTTCATCTCATTCATGTATTTAAGTAAGTGCCTAACTTGTTGCGTGTTTCTATGCATATTTTCCTAAAATTCTTTTCTATTGAGTTCTGAAGTTTTATTGTGAGTGACTGAAGTTATGTTTATATGATAACTAACCACCCTAGTTCAGTCTAGTGGTCAAGGGGCAAGTTAAAATTGGGAGGGACTTTACGTTTATGGTTCAAACTCCATGGCAACCACCTACCTATGATATTAAAATCCTATGAATTTTCGAGCAATAAAATGTTGTTGGGTTTGATGGGTGTTTATTGAGATTAATTAAAATGTATGCAAGCTATCTTGGATTCCCACAATGTAAAGTAAATGGATTGTATTTGTAAAAAAATGTATATATTTCTCTCAGAGGCACAAGTATATGTTTGCATCATGCATGTGTTTGTGTATGTTCATACATATATATATATATTATATGTATGTGTGTTTAATAATAAGAAAAATTTTCATTGAAATAAATGAAATGTACACGAGACAGCTAAACCAAAGTAGTTACAGAAAAATCTCCTATTGATTTATATATATGGATGCTCACGGTATCTAGTCATGCTTCCTGCAAGACCACTAAAAACCTTTTAATCCAAAGCTGAATGCAAACCACTATAAACATATTATTCCAAAGCTGCTTTTTGCATTCTTTAAATTACAGTATTTTGGCCTCTCTGGAATTTGGACCACTTGATTTAGTCCATGGATCTGTTAACCAACAGCTATTTGCAATGCCCAGGGTTAGTTGGCAAGATATGTTGTGTTGTGAAATTAATTTACTATTTTTGCCTTGACCCAATGGTTAAAATTAAGTTGAAAATATTGTCATTAATTAAATTCTTTATTATTTCGTTTGTGTAGTTATGCCCAAAATTCATTATAATTATCTATGAAAGTGTTGTTATGAGGTTAATGTTATCTATGTTGTTCAGCTGTGTGATTGTTGAAGATGGGATGGTCATTGCCACAGGAAGAAATCGCACCACTGAGACCCGAAATGTAATCCAACAGTAGCTCCTCTCTCTGCCTCTTCATTCCTTTATTTTTCGAGTCTGTGTTTATTTAGTGATTGGTGCCAAGTTAAGGCACTGTTCTTCCCTTTTTGTGGTTTTTTTTTTAATAATAAGAAATTGAGCTTTCATTAAGATAAATGAAAGAATGTACATGGCATATAAAAAAACATCCCAACAAAAGGAAGCCAAGCCTATAAAAAGGAGCTCCAATCCAAAAGAAGAGCACCTAATCGATAGTTACATAACTCCGTTGTAATATAAGTTCACAAAGAAGTATTAAATCCTACAAGTTTCCAGGTAGTCTCATGTGACCACTTAATCCCTAAAAAAATTATATTATTTCTCTCAATCCATATACCTATAGAATGACAAAAAAACAACACTACCAAAGAGTTTTGCCCTTATCTCGAAAAAGGATACAACAAAATATCATCTATCATTGCCCTGCAATCTCTATTTCTCTTCAAAAACTCTAATGACTCTAACACTCCAGAAACTGGCACCTCCAAAGGATGTGGTTCGGGTCCTCATAAGCATGTCTGTGAAAAATACACCACTGTGGCCCTAGCAAGAGGGAAGAGCGACTCTGAATGCGATGTATTAATTTTCCCATGTAATATTTGTCTTTTGCTAGACAAAGAACTTAATCTTCTTTGGAAATTTGACCCTTTAGAGCGAGGCAAAGACATGGGCATCTAGGTGAAGCAATGGAGCACTTAAAAGATGGAAGAAAGAACTACAAGAAAAGCCCTTCAACAGATTAGGAGACCAAACTCAAAAGTCCTTCCTCCCTTGATAAAGACAAACATCACCCAGAAGCAAGATAAAATCTGTGGTCGCTAATGCCTCTCAATCCGTGAAAAACCAACAAAGTCCTGTAGAAATGGAACGAGAATTACCCAAGAAGACAAAATGAAGGCCATAGAATGAAGCCTCATGTTAGAAAGATGGTACAATCGAAGATATAAAACTCAAAAAGGTTTGTCACCCAACCATTAATCCTCCCAAAAGTAAGTATTTGATCCAACTCTAATGAAATTTCAAGAACAGAGGAAAAGAAGGGGAAAACAGAGGAAATAGAGCTTTCGAAAGGGTACGACCTATATTTGCTAACAACAATCCTATGCCACAAGGCATTAGGTTCTTGAAAGAATTGCCAACAACGTCTCATTGCGATGTCTCAGATTACCAATACCCAGATCCCCAACCCCAAAAGCCTCGAAATGATCTCCCATCTAACTAAATGAGACCCCCTTCATCCACCCCGGGAAATCCCTCATGATCTTCTCCATGCTATCGCTCTTTGACCCTAAGATTTTGAATAGGAAAGGACATAGATCGGAATTCCTCTTAAAACAAACTTAATTAGATTGAGTGTCCCTCATTTAGAAAAGAAAGACTTTTTCCAAGAAGAAAGACGCTACCCAAGGAGAGACTAAGATAAGAACACGGCAACTGGTACATGTCACAGCCTACTAGGGAAGCCCAATAACTCAGCTTAGAAGGCTCACAAGTGATACCTAAGGTCGAGACTTTTCCTCTATTCATCTTAAGACCCGGCATAGATTGAAAGGAGATAATGAAAGAGCTTTCCTTATCCAAGTAAAAGAAAGTGGTATCATCCACGAATTGGTGATGCAACAAGCAAGATCTCTCCCTCTCCACACTGAAATTCCTACAAGTTTTCTAATGCTATATGCTCAAGTAGATATCTTGTGGGATCAGGTTCGCATAAGCTAGCTGAGACATTTATATTATCCCATTAAGAAATAGTAGAATTATAATATCTAACCCTGCGTGTGTAATTTAGATTCAAATGAAGGGTGCACGAAATAGTCCATTACCCCTAACTTTCCTTAAGATTGTATTGTGAAGTACTTATACCTTGTTTTTGCTTATAATGTTTATAAGTTTTATTTTGCACTTAATTTTCATATTTTCTTAGGCTACCCGACATGCGGAGATGGAAGCTATTGACATTTTGATTGAGGCATGGAAGAGGGATGGGCTTTCAACCTCAGAAGTTGCCGACAAGTTCTCGAAGTGCAAGCTTTATGTTACCTGTGAACCGTGCATTATGTGCGCTTCAGCCCTATCAATACTTGGTATGTTTTCTTTGTCTTTTGTTTTGTTTCCCTTGTTCTTAATGCAGAGGTAACTGTTTGTCCAAAATGTCATACTTACCTTTCACTAACTTCACTGGATGTCAATATGATTGATTCATTTCAATTGGATCTCCTGTTTTAGGTATAAAGGAAGTATATTATGGTTGTGCAAATGATAAATTTGGTGGATGTGGATCTATATTGTCACTTCACTTGGGTAGCTGCGAGGCACATACAAGGTTTATTTCTTTATCCACCGTTATCAGATTTTTAGTTTTGGGTGACAAACTTTTTGGTCTTCTTCGACACATTGCTGCAGTTAGTTGTTCATTTTTTCCAAAATAAATTATATTTTTATGTCGCTTTCGTACTTTCAAGCCACGGTGGGATAAAAATACACCCACCATGCAAGAATTCAGTAACTTCTATTGTTTCCTGTTTACATCTAAGAAAGAAAAAACTTTAAGGGTAATAAAAAAAATTAAATTTAACTAGTAAGCCAACAAAAAAGAAGTGCCTGTACAAGAACCCACTCCAAGTTTTTGGCCCTGAGTTCTCCTTCCCCTATCTTAAGTTCGACCATGGCAAATCAGATTTGGAAATTTGGCATTTCAAAGTTCCAAAGAAAGTTAAGTTTTTCCTTTGGAACCTGTATTACAGAGGCCTCAACACAGCAGACAAGTTGCAAAGGCATTCTCTCTCCTTCGGTCTGTAGTATGTGTTTAAGGGAGGAAGAAGTGGTGTACCATCTTTTTCCTTCACTGTTCCTATGCTACAAAAGCTTGGTCTTTTATTGCTTCTCAACTGGATCTTTCTTTCTGTCTTCCTAGGAGAATAGAAGGCTTTATCTCTGAGGGTTTTGGGGGATCTAACCTCAAAGGAAAAGCTGGTGTTTTATGGAAGTGTGCTGCCCGAGCACTTCTTTGGCTTTTATGGAAAGAGAGGAATAGCTGGATTTTTTAGAATATTTCGAAATTGGTGGATTCTTTTTGTGTGAATATTAAGCATGTTGCTTCGTGGTGGATTTCTTCCCACAAGAAGATTTTTTGTAATTATAGCCTCCAACTCATCCTACATGATTGGAAAGCCTTGATTTAGTTCTTTGGGGAGGGTTCTCTCTACCCTCTGCCTTTAGGCTGTCACTCTTTGGGATTCTTCCCTCTATCTATACACCTTTTTGATGTTTCTTATCCAAAAAATAAAAGGAAAAGGAAAAATAAAAGAGTAACACATCTGTAGTGGGAGTTTACGAACTGGGGAGCCATTTAGTGAGATGGAGAACCATCTCCCTGCCAACCAATTATGGGGGCCTTGGAGTTGGTTTCCTTAAACTAAGGAAAAAGCTCTCTTTATGAAATGATTGTGGCATTTCATCTAAGAGAAGAAGCGTTCTGAAAAAGAGTAGTTACGGCGCTCTACCGGTGTGACCCCAGTGGTTGGAAGGCTAAAAGCAGAAGGCGCAAAGGGAAGAGTAGGCTATAAACGGAAATTTCTAAGTTTAGCAATTGCATCTTCTCTTTCACTAAATTTTCCACTGGCAGTAGCACTTGGATTCTCTTCTGGGAGGATGCTGGGCAGATCAACTCCTTTTGGCCACCAAATTCCCTGATCTCTTTGCTATTTCTTCGAAAAGAGAGGATTCTATTACTTCTTGTTGGGTTCCCGACAGTCAAATTTGGGACTTGGTTTTCAGAAGAGGACTTTTTGATAGAAAGGAAGAAAGTTGGATGATTCTCATTGCTCTTTTGGAGAATGTCCAGCTTGAAGAAAGGGAAGTCCAGACTGTTTGGAACTTAGGATCCTGGGGGTGCTTTCTCCTCTAAGTCTGCCTTTTTACAGCTGCTCACCAAGCTGAGTGTAGATTCTAATTTTCGGTGGGTTAACTTGATTTAGAAGCCTTACATTCCAGAAAAGGTCAAAATATTCTTGTCGTCCATCATCCATAGGTGTTTAAATACGGCAGATAGGCATCGGAGAAGGTTTCCCACTTGAAGTCTCTCCCCCTCCATTTGTAGCCTTTGTTTCAATCACGAGGAGTCCCTAGACCATGTTCTCCTCCAATGCCCTTTTTGCTAGGTGCGAGCAAAAACTTCCTAAAAATTTTGATCAAATTGACCAAAGCCGGCCGACTTGGTTCGATCGGGGTTGGTTTTTCCTACAACAAAATTAAAAATTGGTCGGTTGGTTTGGTCGAAGGATAAAAAACGGACCAAACCGGCCGACATGTACTTATTTAAAAAAATTAAAAAGAAAAACACATGCAGATTGCAATACTGCTTTGGAATACCAGCGGTCGCTTCCAAGAGGTGCATTTTGGTTTTTTTTTTCCTCACTTCCTGATTCTTTCTCTTCTCCCTCCCTCTCTAAGTTCTTCTCCTCCAGCATGACTCTATCTTCTCCCTCCCTCTCCCTCCATTTTTATTTATCTTGGTCGGTTTCGGCCAAAACTGACCGACCATCGGTGCAATTAGGCGGTCGGTGTTGAAGAGCCATCCAAAATCGTTAAGCTTTGACCGACAAAAACCGACTTCTTGGTGGTCACCCCTACCTTTTGCCTACACTGGCTGGTGTTCATTCTGGATGAGTTGGGGCTGTCTTTGGATGAGTTGGGGCTGTCTTTATACCTCCTAGACAGGGTAGAAGACTGGCTTTTGGAGGGGCTGCAGGGGTTGTGTTTCAATAAGAGACCCAAGATTCTTTGGCTGTGTGCTTTAGGCGCTACTTTTGGAGTATTTGGAAAGAGAGGAACTATAAAATTTTTTAAGAAAAGATTGGTTCAATTGATTCTTTTGTCAATATTATACAACACTTGGCTTCTTGGTTGAGTGCAGATCATTGAGAAGTTTGTATCTTGTCCCAAAAAAAAAAAAATGGTATACAATACTTGGCTTCTTGGTGGAGTGCAGATCACTTTTTTAATTGAAGACTTTCCATGATAATTAGAAATTGGAAGGTTTATTTTGATTTATGGAGTTTCTTTTGTCTTATTTTGCGCTCTGTTGCCTCCATTCTGGGGGATTAGTTGGTTGTACTTTCTTGAGTTTTCTCAGTTAAAGTTTCTCTTTTCTAAAAGAAAAAAGAAAAGAGGAACAGACTGTAGAAAAGAAATAGAAACCCAGAAATGTAGCATTGAACAACAGTTATCAAATTTCTGAGGAATATTTGACCCACATTTACACATTTTAAGTATTTAATGAATTGGATTGACTGGTCCGCTAGTGTAACAATCTCGTCATCTTGATCTATCAAGAGTTCATGAATGTCATGTCATGCTGTTAATTAACCTTAACCCACTGAATCCTATATTTATTTGAATAACATTTCTTGACATCATGATAAATCCTCATCTTTGGCTGTAGCAATTTTAAGCATTATGATCCTGCCATCTTTGGAGTTCCCGGTTTTTTGCATTGTCGTCCATGAGTTCCATAGTTAAAAAATAAAAATAAAATAAAAACATACCAGGCACGTAACAAACGCATGAAACTCTCAAAAGTCTGGAATGGTGACCAAAATGCATTGATGACAAAAAAATGATTTAATTTTGCTAACAAATGTTGTAGCCTCTAGGGTCAGGTGGTTGCCCCGTGAAGATTAGTTGAGGTGGGCGTAAGCTGGTCCGGACACTCATGGATATCAAAAGAAAATTAGGCTAACAAGTGTACTAGCAGCATGATAAATCCCTTGTATTAACGTGTATTGTTGGGAAGAGGGAGAAAGTGAATGAGACAAAAGAGTAGGTTGTTAAGCGTGGGACCCTATGTAACTAAAAAGTTTCTGATGTAAGCATGAGAATTCTGTGAGTACTTACATGGTTATGTAAGATACATTGTATAAAGAAAGGTACACTTTTGGTGAGGGATCTAAGTATTGAGAGAATAATTTTTCCCCTAGATATGTGTCACTCCGATCTTATCTGTAAGAAGAACTGTATCTCAACCGTTGTCATGCTACAGGTAAGAAATCATCATTTAATTTAGTCTGCTAGTAAGCTACCCCCTAAAAATTAGAAGACTCTAAATATCAAGAATAATAAGCCCCCAAACGGCAACCCAATTGACAAAGACTTGAGGTCTCTTGGTCATATTGGCTCAGAGGTCTCAAGTTCGAACCTTTCAGTAAGCTTAATACCAAAATCCTTGATGTCTCCCGGGTTCAGACCTTGGGACGGGTGCAGATACTCTTGGGTATAGAGGAGCAAAGCTCCGTCCCCCGGTTATCAAAGAAAAAAAAAACAAGAAAAGAAAAGAAAAGAAAAGATCAGAAATAATGATTGACATTGCGGTTATTACTTGAAAATTAATTCAGAGTATGAAAATTAATTCAGAGTAGGAAAGAAAGTTGGAAAGCTGGAGACAAGAGTGTCTCCCTTGATCAAGCAAGCTTAGCTCTCCATGTTTGTGTGAGCCTTTCTTGCTCGTGCCCACGGCCTGTCTTCAAGTGTGAAACATCAAATTCATATTGTTTCTAAAGGAAACTTGCTGAAAGACTCAGGGGAGCAAGAAAAAATTCAGTCTGTTTGCTGAAAGCATCTACTTACCAAATTACCTTTTAGCTTAATCAATCAAAACTAGTCTGGCCTTGGGTAACCCCCCGAAACCCATTGTTGGTTTTCTGGAATCATTCCTCATTGGCAACCCCTTCAACAAGGCCAGAAGGATTTTTTGGCTCCCTCCAACTTTCTAGATTATGGTTGGTTGGAGCGTAACAATAGTATTTTTATGGACGAGGAAACTTATATGGACAAATTCATAGATGACACTTCTTGTTTAGCTCTCACATGGTGTAAATTATACTCACCATTCAATTGCTATAAATCTAGTTGATCTATATACACCAATTGGAAGAGGTTTTCTTTTTTAATTTTTAATTTTCTTTAATCTGGGGCTTGGCTTTTCTCCCCCACCTTTTGTCCATGCCATCTATGAAATGGGTTAAAAAAGGTATGGCCTTAGGTAAAAATGGGTAAAAATTGGAAATACTCTCCCTAGGCTAAATTAAGGGTCCCGATCCCAAATTAAATTTAGTTATCAAATGGGGCCCAAATAAATTTCTCAAAACGTCATGGAAGTGAAAATAGTGGCTAGTTACACACATAACTGCACAAATTAACGAAATCTCCTTAATACAAGTCTGGTATGTTACAAGCTTTTTCCCTTGTTATCATCAGGCGCTTATTCCCTCTAACAACTCTGGCAAATTAAACCATCCTATATTACTAGCTCATATACTTACTAAGTAATCCATTTACTTACTGAATCCCCATTCCTAACAATGCTTGATGCTGAAATATCACCTAGTCCTCAAGGTAATGAATATAAAGTAGCATTCTTCAATGTAGGCTTCCCCGCTACGATCAATCCACAACAGAAGGAACTGACCTTTTACCTTTGTCGAATACCCACCTCACATTTGCCTCCCTTTCACCATGCCTCAGAGGTAGCAACTTGTGCCTTTTACCACTTTACCATGATAATAATAACACTTGAGTATTAAGAGGACCTACGTTCTGTACTATCCTTCTGCATGAAGAAAAGGTAAGTTCATATGTTCAGGATGCTATGACGTAATATAAATAATATGCTACACTAGGTTGGAAGTTTAGATTTTCTGGAGGGACGATAATTTGAATATGTGATGAAGCTGAGTCCTTTCACATTCTGTCAAACCTTTTTCTTTATTCATCTCTGTATTACCTTTTCTTTGTTACTCCCTAAATCTCTTTAATTTGTTATAATAGTGGCAATCGGCAAGGAAGGGGGTTCAAATGCACTGCAGGAACAATGGCGTCAGAAGCAGTGGCTCTTTTTCGAAGTTTTTACGAACAGGGGAATCCTAATGGTATGCAAAATTATTTTGATAATCTGATCTGCACGATTCACTCGTGTATTGCACATTGAATCTTCCAAAGAGACCAGCTTATTTTGTTGGTATAATCTATTTGTTGATTCTTGGTCTTTTTGGATCAAAAGACTATGAAAAGATGTATTACGTTTTAGAGGTTTGATTGGTTGTGGTGATGTTCTGTTGCAGCTCCAAAACCTCACAGGCCACTAGTTCACCATCAAGCTGGTCAATGAGAGACTGTTGATGAGTTTACTTTTGGTTACGATACCATTCCTGTCAAAACCGGCACTAACAACGATAAGAGCTTTTGGAACTGGAAAAGGGGTTCAGATGAAATTCAATCCACACTTAATTCTTGTCTCAAACAATATCAGTTTCGAGCTTGACGATACCAACCTGAAGGTCATTGCTTTATGTTTTGAGAGTAGGATATTTCTGCACACTTGGCATTGGAACTGCTACCTGAACGACTCCTATATGTTCATATTGATTCAAATGTTCTATCACATTGTAATTAAATTCTTTTCATCTATTTGACTCAAATTTCAGCCTTAACCAAAAACTATTCCTCGATCCAAATGTTGTCTACAAATAGATTTTGCTGGAAAATCAAATTGGTAGAGGGAGAGTTGTGATTGAAAACCAGAGATGATGTGCGAGGAAAAGAAGATTGAAGAGAAAGAAAAGGCTAGAAGAAAAGCTCCACTACAATATGATTTGATTTGATTCAAATATGGCAGAGAATTAGATATGTCTCGTCTTAAGTCACTATTTGAATTTGAATTTGTTTCATTTATGCTGAATTATGGCGTTGCGAAACTCAAATGAAAGACAAATAGAATGAAGCCGTTCTAGATGAAAGTTGATGGAAGTGTTGCCTTTTTTGGGCTGCTGCACACAAAATGCTCGAGTGGCGTGGGAACTTGCATCTTGCTAGTTGGGGACTCTGTTTCATTTTCTTCCATTTGGAAGATTTGTTTACATTTTTATTTTTCATATCCTTTTATTTGTTATATTGAATGGAACACAAACAAGGTTGTCATTACTATGTGAACATTGGTTGATATACAAGTGCCATTGTTTTGAGAGTGAATATTGGAAACAAAATTGTATATGGAATTGCTTGAAGATTAGTTCATCTAAACAATTTGTTAAAGGTTGGAGTTGCTTCAATGTTAATAATAGATTTGATGATCAAATGACATTCATTTTGATTATAGAGCTTAAAGCCAAAATTTCGATTCTAGTCTAAATTCTAATATAGTATACCTCGAGAGAAGATATGTCTCTTGTAATGTTTGAAATGGTTATTTTGATGTGCAACAATTCTAAGGAAAGTTTTTCGAATGAGTTAGCATTATGGAGAAATGTCATTTATACGAGACAACATGCGTATGTGAAAGTTTTTCATGGATGTCAATTTATTGATGAAATTGAGTATCATTTTTACGCTCCATTGTTAACGACAATGAAACATTTTCTCAAAAGAAATTGAAAAAGATCTTTTAATAAAAAACATATCAATATCATGGTTTGAACTGATCTAAAATATACCGGTAAGTACCAAAACTCTGAATGGAATAGATTTTTCTAATTCAATCAAAATAACTTTTTTTTTCTCAACCATTTAACTTTTTTGACAATAATTTTGAATTGATTCAATAGTTGAATTCATATATATTTTTCTTAGAATATAACATCACAAATACAATTTGAGTTGGAGAGATAACTTAGTTTTCATTAGGTCCTTTTTCAATTTTTCTTTGGCTTTGTCCACCCGTACAAAAACCCAAGAAGATATAGCTGTCAACAGACCTATTCGGAATCATCAACAATTTTTGGTCCTTTAATCTTTTTCTTGTAACACTTTTATATTTGCAAACGAAAACTAGTGTAATATGAAAATTGGGTGTTCTACAAATGAAAAATGAAACGTTGTTTCTTTTGAAGTGATCGTCAGGGAACCCCCAATGAATCAAATTGTGTGCAAAGACACGGACGTTGTCTTTTCTGAAATATAAAAGAAAAGGGAGAAAGAAACGTAAAATTTTGAAATAGATGAATCTGAGATTCTGAGTGATAAGGAGCAGCAGAGAAGCTTTTTTCACAACTGGGTTGATCATTCAGAAGAACTAGCAGATTCTACGCTTCTTCTGGTTAGTGTAATCTTTCTTTCTCTACCTTAGGAATCGGGAAGAATACTTAGCATGATGGTGTTCAACTTTTTTTGCCCCCTTCGATTTCAGGTTACTTGTGTTGAAATTTCGTTTGTTCAGGTTCTTGAATATATTATCTAGCAGTCTTGGAGTATATAAATGACCAACTTAAGAGAGATTGTAATAAAATGCCCTGTCATGATAGATTTTCTTGTGTGGTTGTGGTACTCGACGGAAACTTGAGAATTATATGCCGCAGTATACTTTTTCCTTACATGGGTTAAGATTTAAACTTAAAGGTTCTATGGGAGGATGGTATAAATCTGCATAATATATGTTTTCCAAGTTGCTCGATAATGTGAAGTTGGATGGCCGGTTATTATTTGATTAGTATGAAATTTTAGGGTTAAATGCTTTGCACTTGGGAAGGATGGTGACCGAATTGATAGATTTTGCTGAGTTCCAAGGTGAGACTTTGTCCGTGTTTTCTTGATTTGCCATCGTGTCATTGGCTATGGCTGTTTGTAGGACTTCCACTCAGAAGGAAGATTGACACGGTAATGGAGTTATTATTCGTTTTTTTTTTCTTTTTAAACAAAACTAAAAGAAGTCTTTGAGACCCTGCTGATGGATTACAAATTTACATGTGATCCGCAGTTCAATTTCTTAAGAGAGTCATGTTGTCTTTTGCCTGTCCGAGAGAATATACTGATGCTAGTTAAATAATCAGATATGCTCCAGAGCTCAAGCAAATCTTCTTTTAGTTCTACATAATATCTTATCCTTATGTTGTGCTTGCTCTTGAAATTCACAGATGTGCCCCCATTGTGATGAATTCTCTCATGGTGGCTGCAGAAAAGCTGGACCAATCATTCAGGAAAAGAAGAACAATGATGGCTCGCATTGCTTAAATTGCCCAAGGGCTGTTTCCCAGATATCAACTGTTAGTACGATGCCTGAAGGTTCGAATTCTATTGTAGTATATAGGAGAAAGAAACTGCGAGGCAATTCTGATTCCAGGTTGTCTGCTAATGGAACAGATTGTATTTCTTTTATTAGTTGTGATGGTGATTTGGGAGAAGAAAACGAGCAAGCTGCAGCCTCTCAACATGTCCAGGAGAGTGATATTGTTGGAAATATTGTCCCTCTTCCTCCTGTTTACGATGGAAAAACTCATGTTTCAGAACTGGAATCTGTCAATGGATGTACCATTGGGGAAGGACATGGTTCTGACGAAACACTTAATAATAACCTGCAGAAAAATTTGGAGGTTGACAGCATTAATGATAGCTGCTCATCATCAAAGTCAAATATGGAACTTGTTTCAACTTCCTTGAAGGTTGAAGTGGATGACACAGGCGAGTGCTCCTCTTCTAGTATTCAAGTTATGGAGGATATGATCGAGGATATATCAGGAAGAGATCTATGCATCTCTATCCTTAGAAGCAATGGGCTCTTGTCGTGTATGGCTCATGCTCCTAAGGAAGAAAGTAATTTTCAAAGCGACAGTAATTGTTTTCGGTCGTGTAAAATTTGTGGCTCTTCAGAATCGGTCTTGAAGATGTTAATTTGTGATCATTGTGAAGATGCATTTCACATCTCTTGTTGCAATCATCGGATGAAGAAAGTGTCAAATGATGAGTGGTATTGCAATTCATGTTTGAAGAAGAAACATAAAATGTTGAAGGAAACAATTACGAATAAATTGGCAAACATTTCGAGTAGAAGTGGATCCTCCAAGGGTGAATCAAATTCTATAGCGTTAATGTTAAAGGACACGGAACCATATACAACTGGTGTTCGGATTGGCAAAGGTTTCCAAGCAGAAGTTCCGGATTGGTCTGGCCCAATTAACGAGTATGTTATTTTCTTTAACTATATATTTCATCTTCATGCAAATGTGAAATCGGTGGCTTAGTTAGGAAAGAATTCTAGGAGAACGGATGATTTTTGTTTTTCGTTTTTAAACTAAATTTTATTTACCCTAGTGAAAAATAATATGGTCCCTAAAATGATATCAAAAGTATTAGTTGAAAGGTAAAGTAGTTATTGCTTGTGTCCCATGACAATATCTATGAATCAGAATGATTTCATGAAAGGACACAAAATTATAGGCCCTTTTTGTGGTCTTACAGATATTTGGCTCAAGAGAAATAAGAGAGTTTTTAGAAGTATGGAGAGTTCTTGGAGTGAGGTTTGGGTCTTGGCTAGATCCAATACGTATCTTTGGGTCTCTGTAATTAAAGATTTTAGTGATTACCATTTATCTCTTATTCTTATGAGTTGGAGGCCTTGCATGTAATTTTTGTAGTTTATTAGCCTTTTGTTTTCTTGCCCTTTTTATCTTAGGCTTTCATTTCTTAGTATTACTCTTGTTTATTCTTTCATTTCTCTCAAAGAAGATTAATCTTTTTTTTTTTAATATCGTTTGTATCTAGGTCAATTTATGCCCATATTGACTATTCTCACGGGCAATCCATCCAACTCTACTATATTTGGTTGTTGAAGAACTCATAGAACTTTAATATTCTTGGTCGGTAACCACCATGTATGAAACCATTCCCTCAAAGTACTTTTACCTTTTCATTACCTCTCATGACCATTAAGCCAACCCATGTGATTGAAATGGTGGAGAATTATAGATCTAGAAAGAAGGTGGGTTTCTAAGTATGTCATATCTAAATGAAATAGTTGTTTGTTATTAAAAAGAGGTTTAAGAAAACATATGGTAGATTTATGGGAAATTTTTGTTTGCAGCTATGAATGGAAAAGGTTTTTTTCTTATAAGAAACAACAAGCTTCATTCAAAAAGGGTAACGAAGGAGCAACAACCTAAGGGCAGGGGCCGATAAGGCGCCCCCCAGCTTTCCAATCACGAGAGAGTAAGACTATATTGTAATTACAAAAGAATCTCCTATTAGTAAGCACCAAGAGGTCGTTGTAATTTGTACGTTTTCACAAAAATTATTAAAAGGGATGGACTTGTTGAAAACTCTTTGATTCCTTTCCTTCCAAATACCCCATATTAGCGCTCGACTAGCACAATTCCACATAAATTTCGCTCTTCCTTTCAAAGAACCACCTTGGATGATTTCTAGAAGGCAGTCATCTATCAAACGAGGCAAACAACTAGCTAAGCCACATTCCATCATCAAAAAGGACTAACCTCTTGCTGCAAAGGTGCAATGAAGGAAAAGATGGTCAATTGATACCCCATCCCTAAGATAGAGAGAGCACCCCGAAGGAGAAATCATCCAATTCTGTAAATTTTTCTGAAGCTTATCCTGAGTGTTGATACTTCTATATGCCACACTCCATAAGAAGATTTTCACCTTTTTTGGACAGTTAAACTTCCAAATGTTAGTTAGAAAGGGAGCTTTGAGCTTTGGGGTTACTTCGGACAACTTAAGAAAAGTGGATTTGGTAGTAAAACGTTTCTCACCTTCTAAAGCCCATTCCACCTTGGAAAGTGAATGGAAAAGGTATACAACGGAATATGGATGAAGGGATGCATTTCTTTATTTTTGTTAGTGGGAGGCCGAGAGGAAGAATAGATGCGAGTGCAACAAAAGGTTTGAGATACATAGATCATGTCTTTGTGATGTCTTAAGTAGTTTAATTGGCCATGGTTTGTTTGGTGGTTAATTGAAGGATTACATGTTGGGAAAGAGAAAACCCTATATTCCACTTACAACTTGGAGATGATACTTCACTTTTCTGTAAAAATGTTGATTCCAATATTGGCAATTTGTTTGTAGTTTTAAAATTATTTGAGACAATGTTGGGTTTGACGACAAATTTTGAGAGATGGAACATTGGGGGAGGTTGTAGGAGCTTAGGATGAAGTGCTAATGTCCTCCTTTGTCTTACTTGGGAAATGCCTGGTGGAATCCTTAAAAAGGTATATTTTTGGAACATTATTCAGGAAAGGATATTAATGAAGTTGGGGAAGTGGGAATTTTTTCTCTTATCAAAGGGGGCTGATTAACACTATCCCAAGTCTTTCTATACCCTCACACTTCATGTCCATATTTTTGGATCCCAAGGAAGGTGGCATTGATGATATAGAAAGAAAGGTGAAGGACCTTTCTTTGGAGAGGAAACAAGGAAGCTTGAGTATTATTGTTAATTAAACATATCCCTCCCCTCTTAATGGCTTTGGAGATTTACCACAGCAAAGGAGGATCTTTGGAAGAAGGTGGGGGCTGTCAAGTATGGTGTCCTCAAAGGTGGTTTGCGGTCTCTCCCTAATATCTCCATGAAGTCGAGAGGGCCTTGGAGAGATTTTCTTAAAGTTGAAGATGTATCGACTTCTAGAATTAGCTTTATTGTGAGTAATGGTCTTTGAGTTACATTCCCTATACCTTAATTTTAAGAAACCTCTATGATTTGGAGATGTAAGGTTGGATCACCCTCCTGGATTCTCTCACAGGCTTTGCTGTCAAACACAATGATGATAGATGGAAGAGGTTGAGTGATGGATGTGGGATTTTTAATGTTTAATTGCTCTTCCAATGTCTTAGTCAAGAAGCCTCCATCCCAGGGAGCTTCTAGGATAGGATTTACAATGTTAAATGCTGGCTTGTGCAGATGGGTTGGAAGGATGGAGGTTGAAAGAAAGTGAAAGAATTCATTTAGGAACTCCTATGTAGAGTCGGCGGTTGTCTCATGAAATTAGTCGAGGTGCGCTCAAACTGACTCAGACACTCACAAATATCAAAAAAAAAAAATAATAATAATATTAGGGGTTCCTATTGCGTGGCATTCATATGCATGACTAAATCCAAAGAAAAAAAAATCCCAATATTGTTCTTTCTCCTAGCAAACGGCCCGAGGCTAGGGTAAGTTTAGGGGGGGCGCCTTATCGGCCCCTGCCCTTCCAACCCATCTATCATAAAGAATTCTTTCACTTTCTTTCAACCTCCATCCTTCTTTCAACCCATCCTCAAGCCCATCTATCATAAAGAATTCATTTAGTAGAGCTTACGTTACGTTATTGCTCTGCAGCCAAGTTGGTGTGAAGCCTTGGAGCTTACGTTTGTAGAGCAAACGGCCTGAGGCTAGGGTAAGTTGAGGGGGGACAGTGTGAGTGAGCTTTTCATCCATTGTCCTTTGGTATACTAGTTTTGGATTCACATTACCAACTCTTTTGAATGGCCAGCCTGATTCTTAGAGATATTCCCTTCTCCCTTCTTTCTCAGTGGAATACTCTCTAGTCTCTTAAGCAAAAATAGGTCTCCTTTGGCTAATTCCTTATCCCCCTCTTATTATGCTATATGCTGGACATTATTTCAATTTCTCTAAAATTTTTGTCTGTTGTTAAAAGCTCAGTTGTTTCTTTCTAGCCAAGTTACCCAAAAAAAAATTGTTCTCATGCAGTCAACCAAAGGGTCTTAGCCTTTCTTCTTAACCACTAATCTGAGATAATTTCAGGAAAAACAGTTTTGATATCCTTGTGGAAGCACCGGCTCAAGTTAAACAAGTTACCTAGCGGAACCCACACACAGTCACCAAGAAAACAGCAAATGAAAAGATGGTCTGTAAACTCTGGTCTCATCACTTCCAAGGCAATTTGGACAGGCTTGAGGATGGGGCATGTGGTGTGGGTTCTTCTTTTGTAGCTTGTATTGGGTATTGATGCTTTGGTATGATGGGTCTACAAAAAGAACTTTCCTTTTAGGAATTTTTTTCTTCCAAAGCTGCTTGGACAGTTGTCCCCCCAACTTGGCTGCAGAGCTAAAAGGAGCTGACGTTGTTGATCTGACCTTGAATATGCTACTGGAGTGTTTTGCCCACAGTAGCCTATTCTCCTCTAGTTTTCGGGAGAAATCATTCATTCTGCTAATAAGCACCATCCATTCTTCAAACTTCTCATCTTCCAAATTCCTTCTTAATTACAGATTCCAAACAAGCAAGCATAGGTCCTGAACATCATAAATAGTCTTCTTTTTTGGTAGGGAAATTCTATTGAGGCTTGGTTTAATGCACGTGGGCAAGGCAAGAGCCAAAAGGTCATTCCAAAATCTTATTCTATTTCCTTTCCCTATTTTGAAAAGGAAAGAGTTTCCCCATACTGTTTGCATTTAGAAATTGAGAACCAAGGGAATTTACAGTGTTTTTCTTTTCCTTTTCTAGTATTTTATTTTGTTTCGTTACTAGGTGGAAAATATCTTATCTTTATACCTATTGCTGTATGCATTTATCGATGTTAGTTTGTTTCCAATAATATATACCGTTGATTATCGTAAAGGAGTACTAAAGTTCAAGAAAAAAGATCTCTTTAATGAGTTTGTTCAAGTTTATATGGCTGCAACATATTTGATTGTTCAGGAAAAAAGTTTATCCTGCAGCTGCAAAGTTGGTGTTTACTGTGGGATTTCTGGAATTTTAGTATTGTAGAGGCCGTGCTTGAAGAACCAAACTAACCTTGACAGTGAAGTGGTGCATCTAGGCTCCTCCAGAGATTGTGTTTATCTTTTATTTCATACCTTTTTGGTGTAAATTTTCTTGCGTCCAAGCTAGGCTGAAGAAGTATAGGTTTTTGTTATTTTCTTTTTGCACATGCAGTTGCTGAAGGTCTTGTTGGAACAAGACTTAGTTTCATTGCTTATGCCATTTGTAGTTATAGTAAACAGTTGTAAAACTACATGTTTTTGAGGTGGTTTAAGTCTATGGTTAACTGACCAAGATGCCTCTTTTTTGGTGTATTTTACTCCTATATCAGTTACTAGATGGAAAGTGAGTAATGTGAGATCTGTTGAGGTGCATAATGGCATAAGCTATCATGAACCCTCATGGTTATCTCTAAGAGAAGCAAACGGAAAAAAAACATTGCTTACAGTAAACCTTTACTTGATATGATAAGGAAAAGTGTGTAACGTTAGGATGCAGAATTTATCCTTCAATTCCAGGTCACATTTCTTCTTGTTCCTTAAAGCATATATTTCTTTTTGGCTGGTGTAGTGATACTGATGCCATTGGTGAACCACTGGAGGTGGATCCTTCAGAATCTTTTCAAATGCATGTAAGGCATCAATTTGTCTTGTGTTAATTTTCATTTAGTAGCAAAGGTAAATGAAAAAATAGTGACGTGGTTTTCTACTTTCCAACCAACAAAATTATAGGAGCAGAGTACCAATAAGCCCTGTAGATTGAGCGCTATTGGAAATTGGCTTCAATGTCAACAAGTCATCAATGGAATCATATGTGGCAAGTGGCGCAGGTAAGGATTATGATATATCATATGCTGTTCTCTCAATCTCTCTCTCTCTCTAATTAATATCTCATTTATGTTTCCGAACTTAAAATTTGTTCTGTGTGATTTCAATTGCCATTACATTAACATGTTCGCTTGTTTTGGTTGTATAGGTTATTGCGTGTTTTTCGCATACATGATTGTTTAAATTGATTTCTTTAAATTTTAACCAGGAAGTAAACTTTATATTCATGTTTCTTCAGTTATTGTCATCATAATATTCCGAGCTTCCGAGTTAGGGGATGAAATCCTGATCTACTTTGTTTGTTGCTGTTGTTGTCGTCGTTTTTTTTCGTTATCTTGATTGTTGTTCATGATTTTGAATCTTTTTGTTAATTTTTTGAACATGCCAAAACTCGAGTCAACTTATTTTTCATTTTAATCTTGGTGTCGTAGGGCTCCACTTTTTGAAGTCCAAACTGATGACTGGGAGTGCTTCTGCTCTATCCTATGGGATCCAACACATGCTGATTGTGCTGTACCTCAGGTGAAATGACATCAATACTGGGTCTCTCTTCCTTTTTATCTTGTGTACACAATTATTCTTCAGACACAACAATATTTTAGGATTGTGCATTATTTTCAAGAGGCCATTGTGAAATCTTGAATGCTCGTTCATATGTCTATAGTGCGGCATTGGGGCACCTAACATCTTGAGCTGCCTATGGAAGGGGCATCCAAGGATTCTTTCGTTATCTTCTCAACCCACAAGGTTCTAAGATTCCCCATTGTTAACTCTGAAGTGGTCATATACATAGTATATTAAAAAAATTACCTGACAATCAAATACAAAGATAGTAGGGTGAAATTAGTTGCATGAAATTATGCAAAAAAAAAAAAAAAAAAAAAAACAGCATCATTGACAAACTAAACTGATTACAAAAAGTCCTCCAATTAGTCAAAAGATCATTTAAACTATAGTTGGGGGAGCATTTACACCAAGATAAAGCAAGAGCAAGATAAAAATTTAGAAAATATTCAAAGGAGACTGCACTGAAAGGAGGAGCTTTCAGTGAATCTATTGGCCATGTTTTTGCCTCTGGTGAGATCTCCACAAGCCTCTGGACCAAAATTTTGTCCCTATTTGGCTGGTCGGTCGCTCTCCCTACTGATATACCTCTTTTGTTAGCATCTACCCTCATCAGTCATCCTTTCAGAGAAAAAATGCATCTGGTTACATTTTATTTGGGCTTTACTATGGAATATATGGATATAAAGAAACCAAAGGATTTTTCAAGCTAAGGAGCGCTCTCTTCATCTCACTTTTGCATCCATAGTGTTTTTTGGTTATCACTTGGGGGAAATGCTCTCCTCTCTTTCACAACTGTGTCGGTTATTTTACTCTATATCTCTATAAAAACAAGCACACACACGTGTGTTTCATCATTTTCCATGATTTTGTAGAGCACTTAGCCCCATTCATCATCTATTTAATCCTAAAAGATTATTTGTCTTCCGCATTTTATTTATCAAAATAGCCTCATCCCCTCTCTGCATCCTTACGTTGATTCTGTACTGCAGAATTGCCACTTGTAATTAAAAGTTCTTCTTTTATAGAAATTCTCCAAATTTTGCATTATTGCAAAGACAAGAAATCTTGAAATGCACATAAAGACAGAATTTTAATGCACTTGTGTGAAAAACTAGGTAATGCATGTAAATGAATAACTTTTCTCTCATGTGCTTTATATTATTTGGATTGAATCCCAAAAATTTTTAATCATAGTAGGTCGCAATAAGCATTATTAAAGCAATTCCTTATACAAAATTGCAGGAATTGGAAACAGACCAAGTTTTAAAGCAGTTGAAGTACATTGAGATGGTATTGTCATTTCTCTCACGTACAAGTCTTTACACTAGTTTTTCTTCTTGTGCTTTTACCGTAGGTAATTTTTCAGTTAACCCTTGTATTGTTCTTTTTTTTTTCTTGTGAAAACATGAAAATACCTTTAGTCTTTCGTACACTTCGTCCAAGAACCAAATTAGTAAAACTAGTGCCTTGCTGGCGATTGTAGGTGGGTAGAAATTATAGATTTGGATCTTGAGAAAAAAAAATCTTTACTCTCTCATCACTTTCTAACTAATGTCATGTTCCTTAATTTAAAAGGTACACTCACCTTAACCTAGATCATTTTCTGTAACGGCTGAGATACAGAGATGTCAATGGATCAAATCAGATCCTTTATCTCCCTCAAGACTCCCCATAGAGAATTTCTAACTAATTTTCTAGTTCTGTAGTTAGTTGGAAGGGCTTTTAAAAGATCCTTTATCTCCCTTTGGATTAGCACAAGTCTCCTTCCCTTGAATAAGAATACTTTCCTCCAATTGTTCAATTCAGCTTGAATTGCTCCTTGCTAGGGGAACTGCTCACCCCTAACCAAATGGGAAGAAGTAAAGGTATGGTCCAAGGTACTTAAGACCATTCACCAATCTTACATGAAGGAAAGGAAGCTTATCATTTCAGCTTCTCTGGAGTACAATTGATGTTGGGAATAGAGCTTTTACTCATGTTACTTTGAAATGCTATTGTTGCTTCACTAAGTCTTAGAATGTCAATAATGTTGAAAATCTTCTTTTCCCCGGCATGCAGCTTACAACATCTCTTTGGTGCCTTAGACACCATTATAGCTTCTCCTCGATTATGCCGGATTGGAAAGCACTAATGTATTAGTTTCTGTTGGGAGGGGGCTCTTTCATCCCCCTACCCAGAGGCTGTCTTGTCTTTGCTTTTGCTTTGTTAATATATTTGTTACGTATCCAAAAAAGTGGTGTTGGAGCCTCCTACATTCATCTGGTCCACCTTGGCTATCGGCATCCATCTCATCTCTTCCCTGAGTAATTTTTTGATAGAAACCTGAACCAGGGATTAGAAATCAATAAAAAATAGGAGTGAAAATATGTACTTCAAAGAAAATTACAAGGATACTAAACATTCAAGAAGCTTAGTTCTCTTCCAAAACCATTTCCTAAAATCTATCCGACTAATACCATTCCAACCTACTCTATTCATTCCTTGGTTAAAGACTAATATGGCTTCTAATATCCTAATATTTCCCTTCTAATATTCCTAATAGTTTTTTTTTTTTTTAATTCTGGAAGTTCCATACACATTTTTTCCCAACTTTCATATGTTTGGTTCTGATAATGTTAATTCTTCTCTCTTCCTCCCTCCCTCTCTCTCTCTCTGTAGTTGAGGCCTCGGTTAGCTTCCAAAAGACGGAAAATTGGATGAGATCAAGAGCAGATGTGATATGCAGAACCTTACAGAGGATACAGAACACGAAACTTGATATGGTGAGAACTGCTTGATAGTATTCAAGTGTCCGTAACTCCATATCTCTTACAAAAATCAAGTCATTCAGATTAAATTTGAGTCCCATTCTCTACTTTTTTGAAGCATTGTAATAGTAATATCTAATATGTTGCGAATGAAGGACTAAATATGGTGTGTGAGCCATTTACCGTCTTCTTCTGCTGGCTCTTTTGTCTATTTTGTCCCTTTGAGAAGATCACTTAAGAGAAAAGTGGGTAAATGGAAATTGCTTTTTGTTGGTGAGGAGTAGAGAAATGGAATTGGAATAGTTCAAGATCTTTTACAGTTCTGTATTTGTTTTCATTGCTGAAGTTTGAATGAACACCGGTAGCTAGCAACATACTCTAACAATATCGTTTATTTCCAATCCATTCCTACCTTGAGAAAAATAGTCTGGTGGATTTGGGATATGATTTTGACAGCAGAAAGTATGGAACTATAGAAGGCTAGATTGTCTCTCTTTTCCATTTGAATAATTGTAGGAGTTTGGGGTTGAGAAGGGAAGAGAAAATTAATAATTATTTAGTCGCGGGAGAAGACTACTATTTGGGGTGGATAATTGTGAAGTTGTGAACTATGAGTGCGAAAGAGAATTAATTTAGGGAGGGTGGTCTATTGAGGGTTTTTTTTCTTTCCTTCTTCCTGATTTTGTTTCAAGCACGTTTGATATGATCTTTATGACTTCCACTCTATAAAAAAAATCTAAAAAATGTGAATGTGTAAGTAGGGTGATCAAAAGTAATGATCTTGCTTATAGTTCTCAGAGAAATTCAGTTTGCACACTGCTGACTCATTGATTAAATTTGGGATGACATTTGATTCATGTGCTTTTGCCTTTTCTTTTATTTCATTGCATATGCTAATCAATGACTTTGCATTGTAAAGTTAAATGTAAATCAATGATATTTCCTTTTTTGTAAGATGATTCAGTTTAATGTCTTCAAATGGGTGAGTTGAGATCCCTCCCACCCACAAAAAGGTGAAGAGGAGCAAAGAAAGTAAATAGGCTTCTGTTTAACTTATGAATATGATTATTATGTTTTGTAAATTCCTTATTATGATTCTTTTTTCAAAGAAGAGCAGGTTGAGGACCACTTGGATTTTTTGTCAACAAGTATTCAGTGTATCAATCTGAATCTTCTTGGCTCTTGTCTTTGCTGTTAAATATGCAACAATACTTGAGAGTTCCTTGCAAAATGCAAGCCATTGATAATATTTAAATAGCAAGCAACTTTTTTTTGTGTCCCCTGAGTTGGAGCATTGTGTTTCTTTGTTCTTTCTCCACTTCACTTGCAGAAATCTTTGAAGGAAAATGCCACTCTAATTGTTGAACATTATTGAGATACAAATCTTGTTCTATTAAAATTGTTATAATGTTTGGCATGTAACAATCTTGAATGTAATTTTCATACTCTAAACTCCTTGTATTATATGAACCAAAAGAAAGGGGGGAAACTGATATCATATAGTAGACAAATCTTTACTGAAATTACACACCCAACTTGCTCTTAAACTTGACTAAATACCAGCAAGTAGAAGTTTACATTTCTTTTTAATTTATTATCAATCTCTTCTCTAATATGATCAATCATATTATACAAGGCTTGAGATTTGAGCTCTAGGAGATCTGACCCAGAAACTAAGATTTACACTCAACTCCAATTATTAAAAAAAAAAAGATTTACATGAACTAAATTATCCCAAAGTCTAACAAAATGAATGTACAAGTGAATGCAATGTGGGAAGCTGGAAGAAATCATATAATTAAGATATATCATAAGACGCCACCTTTTAATATTGAATTTGGTGGAAAAGAATCGAAGTCACTGCACAAGATCAAACCTTTTCCTTTAACACTGCCACAGGAACATATATTATAGACTGTTCAAACATGTGTAACCTATCTAAAGTCCCATCATCTTTCTTATTTGATAGTCTAAGTATTTTCTGCTTCATTATCTCTAATCTATCCTTAATTTTACATAGTCTCTCCAGCTCCACCTCTGCTTCTTGACCTCCACCTTTGCTTCTACCTACAAAATTAACCTTCTTCCTTACCTTTGTTTTTCTATTCTTTAGGAGATTCTTCAAGCTTATATCATCACCAAAATCCAAAGCATCCTGAGGATAAAGCAAATAAACGTACCCAGTTAATTTTCTTTGCAGAATCCAGATTTGCAGTATGCAATACTGATATACAATGTATGTGTCAGTTGCTAGTTTGCGTTGGCATAACAGAGGAGGCTCGACTAGCACAGTCAACATGTTACCAAATCAAGGAGTATTAATGACTATATATATATATAATCAGTCACTCTTCAAAAAAAGGTTAAAAAACACATCAATCAGATATTTGATTTCTCCAGACATGAGTCTCAGGCCATAGAAATTTTGGTAGCAAGTGATTCTAGAGGCAAGAACCACTTTTGGTGGGTTTCAATCCAAATTATCTTAATTTATATGATGTGGATTTTCAATTATCATTTCAGAAGTTCCATGATGTTATTAACATTTTGTAAAGTATTCTTAACACTAGCCTGATACTTCTTTACACCATAACATAATCAGCTACTCGGTAAAATTTTACAATGAATTGCAATGTAATTATCTGTTTATCATAGTTACAAATTACACCTTATTTATACTACAAAGGTGTTGAAAACTACTTTAAAAATGTTAAAGATATGGTTTCCAGCTTCACAAACTACAAGGGGCAATTTGTAATTGTTCTTATATTTTTATATATGATACAGTAAATTTTAAGCCCCATGAAAGTATATATCACTATTTCCCTTGCATGAAAGATAAAGAACATATAAATATCAGTTACAGTAATTTAAGCTCTATATAAGCTAATTTATCACGGTATTTATTCACTGTATTGAATGGATTTAAATCAGATGCAGTGAGATACGATTATTTTATCATCATTTGACGTGCTTCAGTACAGTGTTTTAAAGCCAGCTCAAGAAGCCAAAAGTAATTATCTTTACATGCAAAAAAGAAATAATAAAGCAGTGGATAAGAACAAGATTATTACAAAGACGACGTTGGTGGGAAGTATCAAATAATTTAATTCAGGAATTCTACTTCCTATCTGGCATGCAGTTTATGAAAACACAAAATCTCATGTTTCAGAAAGGTTTCAGAGAAACAGGGGTCTACTATTGCAAACATGGTTTCTTTGTTCTTTGCAAACTGCTTTCCTAAACGAGGACCATTTTTTATGTTTCAAGTGTTGGCAAATAATTTAATTAAAAAAATCATAACAGTTCTAACATATGGATGCCTTAGAAAAGCTAAAAGTAGTCAAGCAAAGGGAAAGGAATGTCCTTCTGAACAGTTCTTCAAACAAGAAGACGCCTTAAATTTTTAGCCTTTTTTTCAATGCATTTTCTTTCTAAAAACAATTCCTGACAGACACACCTGAATAGAAATTTCCCTTAATGCTGTTATATCTTTGATTATATTTTATTAAGAAGCATTGGACACAGGTAGAAAAGGAAATAATATTGGATTTATGGGAGTTTGGGAAAACAATACCTTGTTACTGTTGAAAGATACAAGCGATGATCTTCTGTGCTGCTTTTTCTTGTAAAGGCCATTGCGAGATTTCAACTGCAGTTCTTTTATTGATGTGTCCTCTGTTGTAAGATGATTACCAGCGTTTTCCTTTGAATCTGCTAATCTGAATTCCGTGGAAGTCTTACTAAAACTATGGGATTGTGTTGCTCCCTCTGCCTGTTATGTACAAGAATATGAGGATCATAGTCTTGGTATTATGAAGGCAAAGCCATTTCCATCCAAAGAGACATAACGTTCTTCATTTACGGGCAAAAAAAATCTTGTGCGAAGATGAGGAATGCTAAATATTTACAAGATGTCATAGAAGCACCGGAAGCAGCAAAGGAACTGACAAAGCCAGAAAGACTAATTTTACCTTTCTAGTTCTTAGTGCAGAATATCGCGCATTCTTGAACCATTTGTTCACCTGAAAGTCAAGACATATACTCGATGACAAAATATAATATATTGACATGTAATGAAACAAAAATGAAGTTGTAAATAAAAATGCAATAACCAACATGATTCCATGGAAAATAAATCACAATTAGACAATGCAATTTGGACGAAACAATTATATAACTATTGACAGCCAAGTGAAATGTAATAGTAGAAAGAGAAGATGCAAATATCAATTTGCTAATCTTTATTTGCTCAACAATGTCTTCAATTGAATCTATATCAGTATTAAATAATATGGCTAACGTTACTCTTAAAATAACATTTTCTACTGCTTAATAACTTTTTAGGTTCCTTATCTTTTCAATTTTGTAATTTTTCTTATAAGAAAATATTATGTAATTGGGGAATTTTTAAAATTTTAATCTTGATATGTTTCACACACCTCGACTATTTTCATAGGACAACTACTCGATCCTACTATAGATTTACAAATAAATTCATAGGACATTAAATTCTAGATAGGTGGACATAACTTCAACTCGTAATTGGGGATTAATTGAGAATCATTTTTATGACCCTCCTAGGCTGCGAGGCATATATATTCTTTTGGTTTTGGAAGGGTGTAACCCTCAATGGGATAAGTGAATTTTGATAGTGCAGGTATACTGTGTTACTTGATAATTTTTCAGAAATTTTATGAAAAGTTGTTTCCTCTTTTGAAAAAAATAACTTATTGGAGTGTTGTTACCTTTTCAGCATCAAGACCCAATTCTTTTGAAAGGTTCTCCTTGACGTCTCTAGATGGAAGTTCATTATCAGCAAACACTTGGCGAAGTTTCTGGTAAGGTTCACAAAGTGGAAAACATGTTAACTTCGAGGGAAAAGCACTCCAACAAACTTTGAATGGAAATCTAAAAGTACAGGATGATTAAATCTTCGACCTCAACTGCATAACGAGGAATTCTAAAAAATGATCTACTTTTTGAGTTGGGAAGTTTCTTGTCTGCTTCCATGTCAATATCTTGACTCTTTTTTTCGCTTTCACAAAGAGACATAAGAGTGCTTGCAGCATCACATTCCTTTTCTCTCCGTTTTCTTTTTGCAGGTCCCCAGTCTTCATCTTCACTAACTTGTTCTTGAGCTGGAGCATCCTTTCCAAACATTTCCTGAAGAAAAGGAATTACAACCTCAACTATAAATATTTATTGAAGATATCTTTCACAATTGGTTCGGGAGGATTCTATATGACAGTGTTTAACACAAAAAAACCTCATCCAACTTAGAACAGAACTTTTAATAAAATGAAGTGAACAGTTACATGCACAAACTAATAATTTCCCTTTACGGAGTTCGGAAAACGCACCCCAAAAAATTTTGAGTTAATTACAAGGGAAGAATAGTTACAAAAGAATTTGAGAGTGAACACCAACAAGAATAATGAGTCTTATATTTCATCCCATTCCTTTTCCTTATAATTAAACATACAAGAATTCCATTCAAACCATAAACTCTAAAGGGTAGTTTTAACTGCATGCACCCACAAAACCTTTCTTTTCTTTCTAAATCTATGAGAACAGGATAGTTGGATCAGATTTTCGTCTGTAGTTTTCGTGGGTAACCCAGATCAGTAAAAATGTCAAATAGTTGTAACATATAACTCCAACAGTTATGATGGGTCTCGAGGAACCTTTTGCATCAATATGAAAAATATCAAGAGAATACAGACTTTTCAGTTTTCAAGCTATTCGAGAGACCTGAACTCTCCCCTCCAAGAGAACTCTCAAGGAAAAGACTCTACTGACTAACAAAATTACCTATACATCCCCCAACCTTGTCAAATATCATCTCCCCTGCCCTCAACATAACAGTTTATTATATTGTCTATTACTTAAAAAGAGTGGGTCCCACCCATCAAGCGCTCCTTTTATTTTCCATTTTGCTAACTCTACTTGGTAAGTTTAGCTACCTTCCTCCTAGCATACATAAACAGAACTAGAGGTTTCACATTCCTATCAATTTGCTACTATATGAACATGAAACCTGAAATCCTTCGATTTTCCTCCACTTCCTTGCAATAAATTCACCAACTTGATCTTAAACGATATTTGAGCATGTTTTGGATTACTAAGTATTATAAAGCTAAAATCCATGCTCTCAGAATTTATGGCACGCTGGTGCTTGAGGGTTGAGGGATAAAGCTATCCAACCTCCATTTTTTTAACATCTTTATAGGTTAACAGAAGCTCAAACAAAGTGCTCAATGTTGCTCACTGAGCACTCAGAGAATATTACTTTCTAGGATTGGAAAAAATAAACTTACTAAGACTTGTCTAAGAATGTCAAGAAACTTACAGAATATAACTTTTTATAATCAACAGCCTGCCGCTGCCGGCGACCACATACAATACCCTCTTCAATGGATCCATCAGAAACTATGCTGGTACCAACACCGAAGTGATCTTCGCAAGCAATGCCATCTCTATCAGTTAAATCCTCGCCATCTAAAGACCAACTCAAGCTGGTTGAACTACTTGACTCCTCCAGCAAATGCGTATCATTCTCTTCCCCACTTAATTTTTCGTTGCCATTTTCCTTCTTATCTGGATTATAGTCATCATCTTCAGAATCATCTGAAGGCCAATCTTCCTCGTGATTTAGTAATGCATTTCCACCATCCGGGAAAGCAGCTTCTTCTTTGAAAACGTCCTATTTCCATGAAGGGTTGGATTTTATGATTACATTTTGAAACTAATACGAGCAATAAAACTCTAACTAATGTTCAATGAGAACTGAGTACCTAATATGAGCAACAACATATATAAATTCTAAGTTTAAAATAAAGATGGAAAACTTAATTATAAGATCTTCAAAGAAACAAACCTCCCAACGAATGTTCAATGAGAACCGAGTACCAAGATGGGCATTCATTCCTTCCAATATTTCCATCTTGCACTCACAAAATTTGCAAAACCAACCCTGATCTCCCGGAGGAACTATATAAATAATTTTAGAAGTCAATGTCATAAGCTACCAAATCAAAGCTCACTATGCCAAATTCAGGAGAATAATATGGGCTGAACTTACTATTTTCCGTATCTAATGGTGGGTCCAGACATTTTTGGTGGAAAGCACAGTTGCATGTCCCATCGCAAAGTATAATATCATTATCTGGAAAAGCTTCACGCAACTTGCATTTTGCACAGAATATCTAGGGAAAATAAAAATTAGACTTTAGGCAATAGAAAATCTTGATACAAACTTAACGCATCCAAGTTTTATTAGCTATACATAACGATCCATTGCTTATTTAAAACAGTAATGAATTCCATAGGGGGAACCCAAATCGACTAAATAATTCAGACCCAAGCCCCCAAAACCACAATGATGTAGAACTCTTTACCTTCAGACAACATGATTCAGGTCACTATAGTTCTTTCTTTAATTAACTGATTCATAGAAGAACCCAAAGAATTATTTGTCAAATGAAATTACGCTCAGTATAGAATATTTTTAACCGCACTATTTACATGTTCATGGTAGACAGATCCATCAGGACCAATAACGGAGTCTTCAATGCATCCTACTGAACCAAGCAAATGCAGCTGGCGAAGAGCATCACGGATTCCAAGTTTGCACTTTAATATCTGCTTCATGGCTCTCTGAAGTTCCTTCTCGGGCTTAATTTTTTCTCGACTGTAGGACATAATTATGTCAGGAAAAAAAAAAGGAACCACACAAGCAAGATATGGTCAGACCATTTTCTAGTTTCAACACAAAGGATTCACCTTCCAAAAGAACTTTACCATCTGAAGTTGTAAATTTTATTGAAGAAATACTTTCGAGTAAAAGAAAGGAGCATATCACACATTTGTACTTTTTGATGCTGCTGCTTATTGAAAGAATGCAGAGTATATGTTACATCAATGATGTAATGGGTTAATAGGTTAATAATTACAAATCATTATATTCCATATTTGAGAAAGAAGATAAAGAAACTAGCTTCGATTCTCCAGTTTTCTACTGCAGAAATTTCATTTACATGTCATTCCATTTTTCATTTACCTAATCAGCAGTCTATGTGGTAAAATAAGCAAGTAATTATCAACTAGTGTTTGCTTTGTTGCAGAGAGAAGAACTTAAGTTCCACTCATACTGACAAAGAAGCTCCTGATGATATTGCCTGTTTATTGTCACTAACATCATCAAACTATAAATTAGAATTTCTCTTTTTTTTTTCTGGCAAATTAGGAAGTACAAGTGTCCTTCACATGTCTATACATTTAGTTCTATCTATCATCAGTGATGTAGTTATTTCCCTTATTTCTTTATAATTATTTGATATCAATATCTCCAACAATGAATTAGAAAATGATAGATATTGCTTCATTTCTTCTTCCTTCCCTACTAAAATGTTTTGCTTTTTGCACACGTCCCACTGTCCCCAAAGTTCAAAATAAATAAAAATCGCATATTTAACATGTGTCCCAATGCAGCCTAATGGTTCTCGGATTGGTCAGCAGTTTTGGTTTTGGCAGGCTCGTCCTGTTAAGGATGGGAAACATGTATCTAGATCAAACGTGTCAAATGCATGTCCGTGTCAAAAGCAGTGTTTGACACTAGCACTCAACAAAAAGTCATGTTTGTGCTTCCAAATGCACAACCAGCAACATTTTTCAAAGAACAGCTCTTGGTATTACTCTCTTAGTTTTCCAGAGGAAATTTCTGTTTGTATGTGATGTTTGAGCAGAATCTGGAAAGTAAAAAATAGAAGACTTTTGATGATAGATATAAAAAAAGATCTCTAAAATTTGGGAGCCTAGGCTAAATGTGGCTAGTTAATCATCTGTTACAAGGATATTTGTAACTACTCCCATTTCATTTCAGCAAATAGAAAACATTTTTTTAAAGTTTAAAGGCTGCTAGCTTGGGAAGGTATAGTCTCCATGTGATTTTTAAAAAATTTCATTGTCCAATGCTACTAATTGTTTCCTTTAAAAGAGGATGACAATCCTATAACAAAAGGATGAAAGAAAACTCCGAAGCTAATATAAGTAACCATCTGCTATTAATTCCACGTATCATCAAATCCGAACTTTCATAATACTAGCTCTTCTTTTTTTTTCCAATAGATTGTCCGTCTCATTCATTAAACAATGAATCATTTTTAAAGAGCTTTCTGACCAAACCCCCATCATTCCACCTCCCCCAGTTCGTTCAAAAAGGTGAAGAAACCTCAAATCTACCATTCTAAAGACGTGCAAAAAAAAAGCATAACTAAATTAAAAACTGAGAAAATTGAAATAATATTTCATACCTGTGGCCCTTCCAACCTTCTCCAGAGTAAGCATCAATAAGGTTCTGCTCAAGCTTCATCTTAATCATAAGGTATCTTGATCTCCTCTGTAAGCGAGAAGCTTCATCTAACTCCAATTTTTCCCTCTTTCTTTTGTTCTTCCTCCTTTTCCTTTGTTGGTTTTTCTTAGCCACTTGCTCAACCTTTTCTGCATTCCCTTTCAAATTAGTTGATGACAGGGATTTTCCACCTTGAAGCCTTGACAAAAATAAATCCTTGGAAGACTTTGTATCAAGTTTCTTTAAGAGAAATTTTTTACCAGCCAACTGTCTAATTGTCACATTTTTATTCCCCTTGCTCAAGGCTTTAGGAAGAGGTCTCCTTTTGTATGTTGAACCAGTCGGCTGTGCATGTGATTTAGTTCTTGGTTTTTTCTGTTTGGAATGGTATATTTTACTACACCTTTTCAACTTTGGAGATAAGATTAGCTCTGATCCAGCTTCCAACTTAGAGTGTGAACATTTGCCGGATTCCTTATGGATCAATTTCCTTCCAGCACCTCTCATATTGATCTTCAATGTACTCTCATACAGAATTTGCACAATAAATCTGACAACAGTGACTTCAAGTGTAACTACACAGGGAACTATGAAACAGATCAATCTTCACAGCATGAATATGGATAGTTTATAAAAGAGAGAATGTACGGCCCCCAGTACCACTCAAGCCTAGAGTTCTCTTTGTAATTTAAGAAAGATGAATAAAAGTGCTTCTTTTGTTATAAGACAAATCCAACAGCAGAAATCCAGATCTTTGTTCAACGAATAACAAACCGATTCCTATTACAGAAAAATAACATTTCCATGTTTCTGAAGAGAAGAGCATTATCCACCATTCCCTGTGCAACTCGACTATTAGTATCGACTAGTATATAGATGTTTTATAAGCACATCATAAACAAACATGTCTTTGAATATAATTAGACTAGATTGAAGTGTACAAAATAGCTAAATTTTCTTAAGCTCATATAGGAGATAGAATAAAGTATGCTGATGACTAGACTACCATACGCAGCCTACCTCTGTGAACGATGAAGTTCAATTTGTAAACAAAAAGGGCCACTTCAGTTGGAATATAACAACAATCTTCACCAATAGAAGGAATTAAAAAAAAAATTACCCATTACAAAGTTGCTTTAAATTAAAAAATTGGAGAGTCAGATACGAAAACTCAAAGAAACAAGCAGCTGATTCAAAGACCGTCTTTTTTTTCCTTCATCCACGGCATATATCCAGAAAACGTGAATCAAGCTCCTTCGTGCATTTTTACAGAAAATGCCATATTATCAACCAACGACAACGTGAGTCAAGATAGTGAGTTCTTGAGGAAAACTACATTGATCCCCACAATAGAAATTATATACTTCCAAATAAATTAGGGGAACGTAGAGTAACTTGATTTAAGAATCTATCATCAATGATCATCAAATATGGCTAACGGTCGAAAACTATCTGAAAGATCAAGTCACTTGTGATCCGAAATAGACCACATCAACAGATACCCAGAAACCAGTTAGCCCGAAATCCCCAATAAATCAATCAAACAATTTATCTACATGACATAAATCTTCAGGTAGACCCCCGAGATACAAATAGAAGTCGATAAACACATTATGGAACATGATGAAACATTGGGAGAAAATTCAAGAAAATAAGGATACCTCGAAAAGATTGGGAAATACAAAGGGGATCTTCAAATTGAATGATCTGACAGCCATAATTTACTGCAGCACACGGAATGAAAATGAAGTTACAGGAACTAATGGCAAGTAAGAAGATGGTTCTTCAAATCAATGATTTGGGTCCGAAATTTCAAGCGTCAAACTTCTGGTCTTGGATTTATGCTGCATTTATCAGTAGCCGCCTCAGTTTTTCTATTGATACCAATGGTCACCGCTCTCTGTCTGTGCCTCTGCTCTGTGATCTCTGAACTTGGAAACTCAGTCCGGAATTGACTCGACACCAACCAAAACATTAAACATACACCATAAGCAACACCCCGAATTTCTCTGTATATCATCAATTGTTCATCCACGGACTCTGTGATGAAATGATCCGTACTAAAATGGATCTAATGTTCCAATGAATGACTTCCGAGAATGATTGATTTACATACTATTGAAATAAAAATGATTGTGAAATACTAAATAAAACGATTGTTCAACAATTTGTCTAGTAAATAACATGTGAGAATTACTAGTTCAAATTGAAGTAAATTTCTAAGCAAAGTGCTTGGAATTGCTCTCATTTTTTTATGAACTTGAGATAAATTTTGGGTACGAGACTTGTTTGATCCCTTTATCGTGTGGTGAAAAACAAACCTTTCTGTGAAGGAATGATGCAGTATTTTCTTTTTTGTTGGGAACATTATTATCATATTTCTCAAAATGAATACATTTGATAAAAAATATATATATAATTAAAGATAAATTTGTAAAAAAAAATTAAAAATACTTTTGACAGATTATATTTGATTTTTTTTTTATATATTCGTGACTGTCCAAGTCGACTTATGCACAACTGGACCAATCTTACCGGATAGACTTGAAACTTATTTAAATAATTTTCTACCTATAGGAAGAAAGGAAATTCGATGGAGTAATTCATTCATTTTACCAGCTCTAAAATCAAATATAATTTACATTTAATACAAACTTGTTTATTATATATAACATATGGTATCATGAAGTTTTGAGTCGTTTATAGTCACTTGAAAATTATTTTCCAAATAAATAAGATTTACTTCACCTAATTTGGAGGGGCCATACACTTGATAATTAATAAGAGAATACCAATTGAAATTCTGTTATTTTTGCCTAATTTCTCCTTCAACAACAAATCGAATCTTATTAGAAGGCAAATTAATTGTATAATCATTTAAAATTACCCATCAAATCAAATAAAAGACAACCTATTAAGAATTTGTTAGGGTAAGATAACAAAATTTGTTTACAAGGATAGTTAGTAGTTACATAAAGAAAATGTAGTCGTTTCTTTTTCATTGCAAAGTAATTGGAATAATTTTAACAAATCTACATTATTATTATTTTTGAAAAATAGGACACTTTCATTAAAAATCACACCACTTGTACAGTTTTCGACTCAGCTAATGACACCAGCCAAAAAGAGTAACGAGAAATTCACAAAATTGTGGAAGAGACCTTCACAGCTTTGGCCTTGAAAGTAAAATGTTGACTAACATTCTGCATTACCACCAACAACATTATAGAGTATAAATACAAATAGTGTTGAAATGCAACTCATTTAATTTGTTAACTCAAATAATTTGGTTTTTGCATGTTGACTTATAATGTCTATTAACATAAACATTTTGTCAGCAGTAGCAAAAATTTTGTGAGTCGTTCAATTTCAGAAATTGGCTGCTTCAAAGTGTTTCAAATTGATCATACCTGACTGAATAAAGGAAAAGGTATTATCATAGTACTCAAGCATTTGATCAACATCAATTTGCATTTTGACAAAGAATTAAATTAACCAGAGAAGTGAGCATAGAACAATATCATGTGCAAGAAAGTAAATGAAAATACAAACATGAACTCGGGTTGCGAATCAGCGATGGTCGCCATTGATGGTTCAAAACTCAAAGAAAAGTCTGTTGTTTATTTCCTCATGTGTAAAAGAAAATAGCAAGTTTCAGCCAGTAAGACCAAGATACAAAAACACTCGGGAAACAAATTATTGACCAGAAACACCTTTGAGGCACCTTAACCCTGCAAAAATAACAAAAACAAATAAAGAAAGGGCAAGGTTAAATTTAAAAATACATGTGCGACTAAACTCCAGCATCATACAATTCCAAATTCCAATGCATAAGTATATGCAATATATATATAAGAAGCAACTGTATGCAAGATTCAGAAACCTGCAATTACCTTGCCAAGGGGAGGTTGCCATATTACATAGTTATAGAATCAACTAGACCAAGTAAGTTACATTGGGCGAAGATTGATCAATACAAGCCCAGACTCGCAATCCATTAGGTTATTCATCGATCTGCAGTTATTTCTCAGAATGCAAAGAAAGAAGACTTAAAATCTGGCAAGGTAACCTATACTACGAACATCTAGCATGGAATGGATATTTTTCTCCCTTAGGTTTCCTCTAAATACTTCTTATCATGCTCTTTCTGACACTCTATTATCTCCTCAACCCTTACCTTTTAAGCAACCAAAGAACTAAAGATAAGTGATCTCAACATATATCAAAAAAGGAATGAAAAGGCTGCAAGGTAAACTACGTAACTTAATTCTTAGGAAATACCACAGACCAACAAATACATTTTGCGTACCAGTATTTTTCTTGAGGTTCTACTTATTATGGTAGTTATGCATACCCTTAGACATGTTACTGAAAATGGGTTCAGTAAGTTGTAATGTAAACAAGAGAAGAAAATGAAAACTAACAAAGGGGATAAATCCTTTTTTGGATCCGGTTTCTTCAAGGGGTGTAAAATAACACGTACATTGTGCATTCTTCAACTCTAATTCCTTTTTTCCCAAATCAAGAAGAAGAGGGCAACATAGACACATGGAAGTTCTCACAAGCAAAAACTTCGGTACAAGTATCATATGCTGAATGCTCTCTTGAAATTAAAAGAACCCGTGAGAAACACATTCGATTGATCATAACAGAAATAGATCATTCAAGCACCAGCAATGACTCAAAGCAGCACAATAATAATAATAACTTTAATGATGTACGGGTCAAATCTGAGAAAATGAAAATAAATAGGTAATACTGGAAAAAACTCGATTTCTCGGAATCCAGGCTTGGTTCACACGGGTGATGACAATGGAAAGGGGAAACAGATTCCACCGATCGGATAAAATTCGAAGTTTAGAACACAAAACCCCATTTCAATAGATACACGAATTGAACCCTAGTTGATCAATCCGAAAATAACCAAACATAGAGCACGACTTGGCTATATAATCCTAATGGCTCAATCCAATGCAAACTGAGACAAATACTCCACCTTTGGACCCGTACCTCAAAAGATAGAGAACTCGATCAGTGGCCACCATGCTCTTTGGCGTGTTGCTGGTGTGCAAGGTGTCGTCGTTCCTCAGGGAGGGCAACGAGGTAGGAAAATACCATACCGCCAAAGCAGACATGTAACAGAGGGTCAATAGAGCCGGTCTGAATGTACTTGGCGTTGTAATTGTCGAGACCTCTCTCCACTGCCTTCTTAATGTAGTCAATGGAAAGCATCGGCTTCACGTGGCCGGGCAGCTCCTTAACCTTCAAGCCCTTGATTTCGGAGAAGAATTGCTTCATCGCCATCTCTGCCTCAATTTGCAGAGAAAACCAAACCCTAACCCTAAAATACAAGATCGGGATCGAAACTTGGGAACAGGCGTTGATACGGGCGACAGAACGATAAACGAAAGAAGATGCTACAGAAATTCCCCTCGGTCACATTAGAATGGATGGCATTTTAATCGTGACCGTTTAAGTTAATCTGGTCCCACTTTTCGATCGAACGGTCCATGTATCAACAGATGTTTATCCGATATAGGGTCAAGCCTCCCCCATTTGGGACTAAATCAGTCGTACACGTATGCAACGACTCTTGGTCAATTACATTAGATCTAGGATTTTTCTTTTAGGATTAAATTATCAATAATATATATTTTTTCAAATAATCAATAATAAAAGTGTTTTTTTGAAGAAACACTAATAAAAATGTATAGTCTTGATATCCGTACAATGGGGATATTGACCAATATTTTTAGAAAATTTATAGAAGGTAAGAAAATTAGACTTTTGTTTCCTTGGAACCAAAATACTTTTAGTACTTACTTGAATTAATAATATGTATTTCATATTTTTTAAATAGGTTGTATTAATATACAGTCATTTTTAACGTCAAATCTTTCGATTTTATGAAAATAGTAACATGTTGGTAGATTTTATCATATTTCATTAAATATAATTCATTCAAATAATGTACAAAGTACATCATGAGCATCTAAATTAGTTTATAGTCGTCTTAACATGAACATAACTAAATCATCGACTAAAAAGTCTGAATTTTCATCTCACTTGATGTCGATCTAAAAAATTATATTTTTATCTCGTTGGTTTTAACAAGGAAAGAAACACATATTTGCAATTACATTATAAAAACAATAAGAAATTTGTGAAACATGCAACTATTTCATAAATAGATAAAGTGTAGAGAGAAGCAATTTTTTTTTAGAAAAATACAACTTAAATTGATAATTAGACGCACACACAATCAAAAAAGAAAAAAAATTGATGCTCACTATTAATATAGTGATGTAATATTTAAGAAATCAAATGGAAATAGCAAATTCTAGTTTTGACATTTTACAACTAAAATTTATATTTTAATTATCATTAATTATACCCCCACCGCCAAACACGCACCGTAAATTCACTACTTATTAATTATTTTCCAGAAAATTATAAATAAATAAATATATATATACACACACATGTATATTTTTCTCTCAGATAATTTTACAAATATATATCAGACAAAAAAAGGAAATTTTATTTTCCCAGATTTCTCGTCTCGCCGAAACAGAGTCGCGCTCCCACGGCCACATCCATAGCTAAAGGGTAAAGGGTAAAGGGTACTCGTTGATTTATACCGCCTCAAATTTAATTTCATCAGGTTTTTTCGCATGGCACGAATTCTGGCTCTCTCCCAATCCCTTCTCTGCTCCAAGTTTCAATCTTCCCCCTTCAGATTGTCGTTGTTGATTCCTTCTTCCTTTGCCCTGGGTCATCGGAACCGATCTACGCGTTCTGGCAAGGTCAAATTCATCGAGATTGACCTCGAATCGTCCTCTTTCGGCGGTGATTCCGATATTCTAGCGATCAGGAAGCTGGACGACTTTGTGCAGAAGATTATTGTCGAGCGATCGACTCCTGATTGGATTCCCTTTGTACCGGGTTCGTCTTTTTGGGTTCCTCCTCGCCGTAACAAGCCACGCAAGGTGGTCGACCTGTTCGATAAATTGGTTGAACCACTCACCAAAGAGGAGTCTCCCTCCCTTGCTAACGCCCGTGGTTGGCCCTGTTTAGAATTTTTCGCTAAAGGTATATTTAAATTGTGTGTATATATATATATTTTTTACCGATCTCGTCGTGTTAATCGATTGATGTTTATTTGGCTGTTGATTTATGCGGAAAAGGATAATTGAAAATGTGGGTTGGCCTTATTAGTCCTGTCGCTTGTGCTATAATTATGTGAACAGACTGAGAAGAGTTTGCAGTCTTGGAAATTTCGGTTATTTGGCCTTATTTCACAGGGATGGAAATTTTGGAAGTTCTTCTGAATTGAAGTTGTAAATCGGCCATCTTTTAGTTCAAATGGATAATGCTACTGCTTCATAGGTTGCATATGGGGTGATGCTTGTAATGGCTTTATTTGAGGGGTTCAGCCGTTCTAATTCGAATGACACCAATTAGGGAGCAGGTTTCATGTTCTCTTGTTTTAGGGTTTACAATGCAGTAGCTCGGTTGGCCATAAAAGCGTTGGTTGTTTTGTTTATGTCGAGGAGTTGTTCTTGTGTTTTATAGCTTCTGAAACTGCGCTGTAGAAGTCTACGCCTACAATGGGGTTTCGTTTATTTATTAAAAGTTTCTGTTCATGAATGAGTTTTCACGGAGTATTATTCAAGCAAGTACTTAATAGAATTCCAGGAAAAGGAAGTTAGTATCATGACAAGACCTAAACCACAATGGTTAAGTGTATGTGATCAGTAATATAACGTTTAAAAGCCCCTTTAAAATGTATTATTGTACTGTCTTTACATTTTAGCTGAACTTGTAAATCAGAATCATGCTCTGCAGTTCCACTTGGATGTAAAATATGCAAGGGTATACTGTATAATATGCTTATGGTTTTGTCAATTGGTTACTGGTTGGATGATTAAGTTGTCTCGACTTGTTAAGAGTAATTTGAAATTTCAGATGACTGAGGGTAATGTTCTGATTCTTCTGAATGACATCAAGATTGCAGTTCAGTAGGTATCACTAAATTACATAAACTATTCTTTTTTTGATAAGATCACATTAACTATTCTAAATTCTAGTTATACTTGTAGAGGGCATATAAGTATTAGAACAGATATTGTTGTTATCTTTATTCTTCTTCCCTGTTTTCTTTAAGATTGAAATGTTTCGGTTCATGATATAAAGCCTAGTCATCTGTTATAACCCTTCCCCGTTCTTGATCTGTTGCCTTTCTCTGTCTCTTCATCTTTGTCTAACTGTAGTTTCTCTATTTCCTGTTTCTCTCTCTTAGCTATTCTACATAGGCAGCTCTTGTATAAGGAATAAGTTAAGTAAGATACATGTTACCAGACCTGATTTGGGTGGCTGGTTTGAGATCTGGGTACATAATCATAAAGATAATTGTCTGCATTGGTTCATTTGGTTTAATCTAGTTATGGGCCTATGGCTATTTCATGATTTATCTGATCTGAAGGAAATAGAATACTTGTAGTGAGATCTAAGACTTTATCAAGGTGTTCGATAGATATTTTTTCCATGCTTTTAGGTAGTGTGCTTTGTGAAACCTTTTATTCAATCATTCTCCCTCTACTACTCACTATTCAGGCCAACTGATTTCTCTTTTCCTTTTTGTAATCCTTTTGACTTGCTGTGGGGTTGTATTGCTTACCTTCCAATTTTGTATTTATGGGAACGAATACATTTTTTCTTGTCCCAACAATTGTATTTGTTGGATATGAAAGAATGTTCTGAGCAACAAAAATACAAGAGCGGTTTTTTTATTTAAAAAAAATGCATTCATTATGGTTGGCTATGTTACAAATGTTGTGTGTTGAATGTTGGATTTGATTAGAGCTTCAAAATCATAACTTTAATTTGTTAAACATAGTGATCAACATAAGAATATGTTCGAGTCAATGAATCTATTAAATTGATTAAAAATATTTGATGGATGGGGATTCGAGTGAAAATATTTGCATCTGTTTTGGCAGTTAGATTGATTAAAAATTCTAAGAATTTCTGTTTGAACGTCTGCCAACTTTTTATACTGTCTATATTGATTTAGTGATGGAAATTGTACTTGAATGTAGAGTCTATCTCTGGATCAACTCGATTGGCTCCGGTAGACACTGAGTTGGAAACCACAAATGAGGTGGAGTTGGAGATTGACGTGAAGGCACCAAAAAGTACAGATAACTCAAACCAACGCGAGGAATGAGTGACATGAACCTCATACCTCGCCCACTATTGCAGTTGGGTAAGTAAATTTGACATTATTTTACTTCATCTCAGTTATCCAAGTATCTCATATATGATGCAATCACATGGTCTAGAAAGCAAATTCACCATTCTTATTTTATATGGTTCGTCTGTGCAGGATTGATAGATGGTTGTCGGAGCTTTGGAAGAATGAATAGAGTGGAAAGTGATGGTGATGAGAGGTCGGAGAGAAATGGGATGCTCTACAGACGGTTTGAGCTTCGTCTCGCCTGCCCTGTCTATTCAAAGCCCACTCTGCACCCCCTCCCTAGACTACTGGTTATTTACGCTTCGTTGTTTTTGAACTGATTACTTTAGGATCTCCAAATTCACCAGCTTGTTATTTAATTGAGGTGAATTATCAGGATCTTGTCATATCCCCTCCACCCCTATCCTATCAAATCTATGCACAGCCACAATAAAAACTCTTCCTTATCTATGTATAAAGTAACTGATACATTGTTTTCCTTTTCAAGTGCCTGAATATCAATCTAAGCAATTTATGGTTGTAATATTTTTCTGAATGCTACAGACTGTTATGCTATCGATATTTGGGATATAATTAGTTTATGTGCTGCTAGAACATTTATAAACTGCCTCTCCTGCACTGTTCTATGGAAGGAAGGATGTTGTATCTGTTTGGGACTACACAATTGCCATGCTTTTATTTACTTTGGTTTGGTTGAAGGCAGGTCAACGAGATTTTAGAACTGGATTCATATCTACAACTGTTCTTTGTTTTCCTTTTCTTGACTGACAAACAGTTGAAAGGCTAAATTATCGTTCTCATTTTGTACCTTATTCACTGTGTCAATTTGGTCCTATGCTTTACAGAGTTGTAATTTCTTTTTCCTGTACTTCGATTTTAATGGTGACTCTTTCCGCCCCGGGTATATGGATCTCCCATAACTAGCTTTAGATGGGGAAAGATTCATTTTAAGATTGTGGAATTTGATATTAGTTTCGACTCTTCACTTATTAACATCAATGACAATCATATGGGTATTAATGTCAACTATGTTGGTATATAAGTGAACTGGATCGTGAGGCATAAGGCAATTCTATGTGTTTTTGGTGAGTGGGTCAACGAGAAATGGGGAAATACGGAAGAAATAATGCTTACTCTCTTTTTTGTTTTTTCAATATAGTCTTTATTTTCTTAAAGATTTAAATTTAGCTTCTTATGTCTTGAGAATTATACCTTCTTGATGAATTTTAAATTTGACTAGTGATAAGTTAACTCAGGATACTCAGTAAATTGACATAAATTTAGAAAGATGAAGGATTATAAAATTTATTTCTAATATTATACCGACTTGTTAATTTAAACATTTTCTGATGAGAAATAATATTCATTGAAAAATATTTATGTGCTGAATTGAAAAAAATAATATTGTTATTTCATTAGTATAAACTTAACCAACGATGGTAAGTTCTAAAAATAAAAAGGGAAAAATATAATGATGACGTGGCGCATTTTGATTGGCGAAGACACGAATGTTGCACAATAAAGCCACTGCCTATTCTCCCTCCATTAGTTTCGACGCAAAACGATTGTGAATTCTTAATTTTGTTGTTTGAAGAGAGTGTGCTGCAAACAGGAATTTGATTTGATTTGATTTGATTTGAGAGACTTCCAATGGCGGAAGCACCGGAAGCGATCCCTTCAAGCTCTCAATCCTCTTCTACTCCCAAATTGCAGGATGGTGATCTTAAGCAGACCCAGGTTTTACAAGTTTTAATTCCATTTTAGGTTGATTTTATCCCAGTTCTACCCGGGAATTTCAATTTCAGGCGATTTTCCCTTTTCTTCATTGTGTTTTCTAGAGGGTTCCTTTTAATATTCTTCCTTAGGGTTTTGGTGACCTTTTCATTTGACCTGCTAATGGTGCTTTTTATGTATTAATCTATGTTTCTCTTGACACCTCTATTGGAGTAGCTTTTGAATTGAATATGGGAAACGTGTAAATTTCGGCGTTCTACCTATACGTTTGTAATTTAGAGGAAATGGTTTATGGGAGAACGATTTCCTTCACAATGGGCCGTCGGAGGGCCAAAAGCTTCGGAAACGTTTAAATTGTGGGGCACGATGTCTCTTGTATGTTGTTGCATATTGCTTTTTCAATATGGATAAAGAAGACGAGTTGGGTGAGTCCTGTAGAAATTCTTGAAGGTTTGGTGACATTCATAAATATCCATGTCCTGTCCTCTTGTGAATTATGTTAACTGAGAGGTGTTTAGGAATGTTCTGAAATCAACAGGACAGTTTGATGGTTGCACCGAAACGAATTGAATTTTGGCTTCTGCAAATTATGCATTGAGTTGTTACAGTATGGACTTAGAAGGGCTATGGTGGTAGAGTGTTTTCTTGGCTTTTGGCAATTTGCTGAGATAAATCCTTCGATTTTCTATTTAGAGTTTCTACTTGACCAACTAACACTTTCTATTTTTTGGATAAAGATGTTGCTAAATATTGATCGCATCACGAAGTTCACCACTGTCAAAGGGATCAGTCCAAGCCAGACCTTTGCTTTGATACCAAATGGTGGTGAGCTAGGAAGAAGATAAATAATATGGGCGAACTTATTAATTTGTGACAAAGAAAAAATGATACAGCAGAGAGGTCAATTCATTTCTGTGAAAGCCTATCAAACAAAAAGGCATAATCTCTATACTAGTGCTAACAGAATGATGATGATAGATAATATTAAGTCAAAATACATGTAGTTCCATTGAAACTTTTTCCGTCAGCTTGTGTCATGGTGCTGTTTATAATTTAACATTTCTGGTTAAAAAGCCTTTTCTTGATTCGTTTCTAGCAATCTGAATTTAGAAGAAACTGCTCATGAAAATGGTTATTTTTTAAATTTCTGATTACTGGTTTACGCTTTTTATTAGGAGAGACTTAATTCTTTCTAAATTTCTTACCTCGACTTCAGGTTCCAAAATTTTCCGGTTTCCCCACTTTTCCAAATGGTGATGTGCAAATGATTCCAATAATGTATCCCGCTCTAGTTCCTGGATCAGCTCTTGCAGAAAATCAAAATCATGGAGCTGGTATTTATGCAGTTCCTACTTTTCCATCAGTAGGGGGCCCCATTATTGGAATGTCAACTGGCAATCTTATTCCTTTGACTTACAGCACACCCACGTCAGTATCTCTATCATTATTCTATAAAATGATTTAAAATAGTTTATGGAAGGACATTTTGATATTTCATTATGGCTTTGATAGAGCAGAAAAAATTGGCATTGATTTTTGTATTGATTCGATGAATTAGTTACAAGCGACCTATACATTCAAGAGGTTTGTTAATCTCCCTTACTACTCTCTCTAGCTTTACTTCTAAGTAGACGGCAGCATTCTAGTTTAAGTGATTACTCTGTATTAGGTATAACACCCTTCTCTCTGACAGACTTGAAATTTGTCTCTCTTATAAAATGATTTATTGACCCCCGACTCCTCCTCACATGAGCACATAAAAACTCTAACTAGTTGCATCGTCTACCTTCTACATAAGTGAAATAAATCGGGCTTGGCATTGTTCTCATTCATACCTCTTGCCCAAGTATTCACCTTGTCCTCGAAGAGGAAATTGGGAAACTGACACAAATGATAAGCCTCCCAAGTAGCCTCTTCTGTCAATTGTAGCTTCCGTTGAATTACCACTTTGCAGTTTCCGAGGTTGGTTTAGATGAGGGTGAGACGTAACAATAACATTATTGAAGGATCAGATTTAGTTCCATCTTTGGAGTTTGGAGGGTAACGAGAGGGCTGAGGTGTACTTCCTTGAGCCAATTTTAGTTGTGAGAAGATTGGGTGAATGGCAGCATCTTGGGGAAGTTGTTATTTTTAAGAAACTTACCTATGTGCCCCACAACTAGAAAGGGTACATAATATCTAGGAGAGCTTCTCGTTGCACTTTGTCCATCTTCTGTGGGGGGTTGTAGTATTATCCCCATCAGGCTGTTGTCTACAAAAATTAATAGACTTGCCAGAAAAGAGGAAAAAGTTTGTAGTTCCATAACTTCTGCTGTACAAACGGGCTTCAAGAGTAATTTCTGTGCTGGCTAGATATGGTAATACGTATTTTTCCATATATTTCGAGATTTGTGTGTTTTTGAATTATATGTCATCAGAATGGTCCTCTAGCCTAAAACATAGAAAAACGTAGAATCGGTGAGAAATGGGAAATATAGACGAGAAAAACTTATGAATGGATTTGTTTTTATATTCTTATGGTTAACAACAATGAAGCGGGTGGGTCCTTATTTAGAAGTTTTAACTTTCTGATATTTGAGATCTCTCTACATCTTTTATTCCATGTTGACATACTTGACTTAATCCCTGACAGTGGGCATTAATTCGAAAAGCTTCTGCTCCTAGTTTGAGAAAATGATCGATTTCCAAAGTAATGTTTGATTATTTTTTTCATGTAAATTTCATGTGTTCTGTACAAGCTACTTTTATGATGCTCGAGTCAACAATTTTTAATGGAAACATTTTTCCAAGTTTTGATATAATGCCCAGCAACGACACATCATGTATCATTTTGAATGTCAACCTCCCATCTCCTCACTTCAACAAAATGCATGACAAGTTTAACCTTTTCGTCAAATTTCATTTGTAATTTTCAATTAGCTGATTTTCGATGTGCTGATTTATTTACTTGGAACCGGAGATTTTGTCAAAGTGTGTTGAGATATCTTTTATTTTTAATTCTAGTAGATCTGATTCCAGCAATAGAACAAGTCCTGAGGGTGGGGCAGCTGAGGAGAGCAGGCAGGTAGAAGGACAACAGCCGCAGCAACAGCAGCAACCTGCACCTCAAAGACAAGTCGTTGTTAGAAGGTTTCAAATTGCCATACAGATTGATTTGTTGCTCATATTGAAGCTCGCTGCTGTAATTTTTCTTGTTCACCAAGATGGTTCGAGACAAAGGCTTATTGTTCTGGTGATTTGTGCTTCACTGGTCTATCTGTAAGCATTCTTAATCTGTAACTATTGCTAGTTGAAACTCTATTTGCACGTATCTGTTATGGATGTAACTATTACTAGTCTATCTGTAAGTATTAGATTGAACTTCTGATAAACATAATGTTAAATGGCCAACCTTTTGCTTTTACCCTTTAATAGGTTACCGTATTACTTAATGGAAGTGTTTGACGAATATGGTTACAAATGTTATATGCTCCTCCCAAGTCTCAATTGACCTTTACTGTCTCTACATTAGTGAAGTTGTATCGAGCTGACCCACTCTTGGATATGTCACAGATATCAAACTGGAGCATTGACACCATTGATACGATGGCTTTCACAGGGTATGCAAAGGGCAGCTGCACCTCCCCCGAGGCCAGCAGTTAGGGCAGAGAATGCCCCAGTAGCTCCTCCAGCTGCAAGGCAAGAGGCTCCGAATGTTGCTTTTGCAGGTACCATTTTGATTGATTGCATATTTCAAAACTAGCAATTTTGGCTGAGTTCATAATGAGGTCTTAAGCCAAGGAAATAAGCCTCTTATTAAATATTCTATTGCAAGATTTAATTAATCAACGGTTTTATAGATCACAATTGGGTCTTTATTGATCTATAAAGTCGCCAAGTTTTACGAAAATTTCTTTCAAAAAATGGCAGAGGGACAACCGGGAGCAGAGATTGAGAATCAACCTGCAAATGAAGGGAACCGAGCTGTTGAAAATGAGAATGTGGCAGAGCCTGGTGCTGGAAATGGTGGTCTCAACTGGTGGGGAGTGGTGAAGGAAATCCAGATGATAGTCTTTGGCTTCATTACTTCCTTGCTTCCAGGCTTCCATAACATGGACTAGAACATTATTTTACCGAGAGCTCACGGGACCAATTTGAAGCTGGATACAATTTTTTCTTTTTTTTTTTTCCTTTGAAAAAAACAACTTAAAAGTTATGATGTATGTTGGACGGATCGTCTGTATAGACTGAACCAACGGAATTTAGCAGTGAATTATGAGTTTAGTTTCATGTTACAAGGTCATTTGTTTTTTCTTTTCCCTCCATGCGAGGTTTCTTTGTAAATGAAAAGAGGTATTGAATTTCTTTATTATTATTATTGTCAAGTACCTTACTCTCACTCTGATGAGAAGAATATCCATCAAAGCACTTGTCATTTTTTTTCTCGAGTTTGGCCAAATATTTGTATACATCTTAATAGAAAAGAGTCGTCATTCCAACGATTATGCCTGTTTTCTATTGTCCAACCTTAATATAAAGAGATACTTTTCATACTTTTCAGCTGATGTGTAACGGGTCAAAGCGAAGAATTTCAATATACGTCCTTACTGCTGGGTAGATCTATGATCGAAGAATTTCAGTATATGTCCTTACTGCTGATGCCACTTATGTTTTTGGATAGTGGCAGTGTCAGCTTAGAGTAACAAAAAAGAAGAAAGGAAGTCCATTTTTCTTTTTTATGACAAATTTGGCTTACTAATCTGTATAACGTCCTTAAAAAGTGAAGATTTAAAAATATGTGTGATTCGTTTTCATTGAAAATTTTCAGCATTTTTTTTCATTGATTACTTCGAATGCTATTCTTGTCCGGAGAAGAATAATGGTCGTATATATATAACTTCTTTTGTCACGATATTGGTAACTTTCTTTAAACAATGCCGATTCGAATCCGTGTATTTATAAATGCTATGATCATCAACTTTATAGCATTTGTAGATTAAGTTCGAAAGTTTTATCAGCAATTGGAGAGTTATGGGAATGGTCAAAAGACGGAAGGAAAGAAACATAATCCTAACTTAATATGAGTAGCCGAATTGAAGTTTGCAGTGTATGAATTTGCATACAGAAACTCAGTTCTCTCGAAATTCGAACTTCTACAAAACACGAGGATTACTAATCTTAACACGAACCAAAAGACTTTAAAGATGAACTCACCAAAAAGCCACACTGATGATCATTGAGAAAATTTATTTGTGGCCAAATCAATACTTGCGGCTGGTGAAGCTTGTATCACGCGTCTCCCATGATGGTCTACTCTCTTTTGAGATATCGCTTCTTATTGCACGTTCGATAGGTTTAACAACGAAGAGATACTATCAATAAGCCAAAAGGAGAAGCAAACACATTAACTCAGTCCCTTGTAAGAGAAGAAAATTTTATAGAAGCTTTAAGTTGAAGATGCATACTTGCAGTGCAAAAATAAAGGGAATCAGCAACTTCCCCCTCTGGTTGGGATTTGGGCCCTCAATCAACTTCTTATCAACAAAAATAGACTTGCTTCCATTCAACACAACTGTGGTGATGGTCTCAACCAAGTGAGGAATCCAAGCAGTTCCGTTTGGAAGAACCTATTGGAAAATTCAACAGTCAAATCATTCAATTGAAAACATTCTAATGAGGATTTCTACAGAAGAAAGAAAGACAGAGGTAGAACCTTTTCGTCTTTCTCGTTCTTGTTGCACCGTCCGCTGTTCTCAACTAAGACGACTGGAATATTTGACCCCTGAAAGGTATAGGGAATTAGATAAATATTCTTATCATGTCAATGAGCACCAAAAACATTTGATCTAAAATAATAAACGTAAGCTTTGTTGAACAAAAGAACAACATGGATTTCATCTCTTGCCAGAATTCTAAGAGATTTTACAGAAAGAAAGATCAAAAGACATCAAATGCCATGGTTATGAACATTAATATAACTCATACGCTAATCAGAAGACAATACAGTACTAGTGAGGAAATATGTAATCAATCACAAATAACATTTTCACGTTTTAAACATGCCGCCAACTAAATAGTTCACTTTACACTCTATTCAATCCCCTCCGCCCAAGAAATGGCATTAACAAGTACTGTCAAAAAATTGTGACCTTCGTCATGCAATTCTATTTACACGAGCGAGTAAAAGTCCTCTCTGTCAACTCGAATTTTAAATTCTTCATGTTTTTGCTTCTTTTTCACGATCCTTTCCAATTTGTTTTATAGGAAAGATCTAATGTAATGAAATGAGTATCATCAATTAAAAATCTGCTCACATAGACGTAGGACTAAAAACTGCACGAAAAACAAAATGGAACTGAAAATTTGCTGAAAACGGATAATAAAAATGTCAAAAGCCACCTGAATATCATTTTTGTTGAAAGAGGCACCCGATCGAACTGTCTTTAGCAGAGCTTCTGATCTTCTGTTGAAAAATTCATCATAGGGTAATCCATCTGGTGGGGAAAATTGAGCATGAGTGAGGACGACCAAAGCCCTATTCCATATTGCTTTACCAAAGCTGTCTGTTATGGCCTTAATAACCTGCTTTTCCAAGTTATCAACTCTATATGCATCCAAGCGGTCCACATATAGTAGAATATCTATGGTCTTATTCAAAAGAAAGCTGCTCATCAACCCCCAAAAAGATCCAAAAAAGAAGGATAAAGATATACAAGTAAGGATAATGAATTAATTGAATTATCTTGTAAAAAATTAATCTGAAGTAAAAAACTAGAACTTACCGTTTTATGATCTCAAGTGCCTGGTCATTGATATAACCTCCTTCTATAATGCCAGGTGTATCAATGACGTTCAACGTAAATCCAGCCCTTGAGCGAGAAACCATCACAGGCCTTGGTACTTCTGACTATAAAACATTTAATTTCTTAAATAAAATCATGCACCTTCTGTACACTTGAATGAACCAAAATACAGCAAAAGCGAATAAGTAATGAGTACCTGAAAAGGACTAACAGATACTGCTCTCTCACCAATAATGGAATTCACAGTGGATGACTTTCCAACACCACCTTTTCCCATTACAAGTATCGTCAAGGTGCTGACATTCTGTACAAATATATCAAGAGGCAAAGAGTCCTAAGAGATTGTGAAAAATGCAGTGCAAATAAAGCTTGCATGAAAAAATAGATCACATAATATAGATTTTGTGACCACGATGTATGGATAAAAATGAATATAGAACCTCCTGTTTCAGTCTACCCAACAGTTCAAGTAATTTGTCTTGAGTAGCCATTGCAAAGGTGTTAATCCCAATCCACTCGCGGATAACCTGGGACGCCATGAAGGAGTGTCTGCCTGTCATACAATTTCATGTAACAAGATAAAAATATTTACCTTAGTCCAAGCACAGGAAGGGACTCCAAGTAGAGGAAACAAATTTGACTAACTATCAATATGTAACGCATGCTACATACATAAATACATATATATAAAGTACAGTTAAGAAAACCTTTTTCTAATGAACACCAACAGATAAAATTTCATAGGTTAAGTGTCTCTAATCGTACCAAGAAAAGTGGCCCTCGTAATTCTCATTCAGTTAATGTCAACTCTAGAGTGGCACTTCAAGAAAGTAAAATAAGGATTGTGCTTATATCCAGAGAACCCCTTTTCATTTTTCATTTCCCGATGGAAAAAGAAAGGAAGAACAATAAATGCAAGAATAGGAGTGAACCTTACCCATGAAATCTAATGCAAAATCTGAAGAATGTCCAATTTTAAATTACAGAGACTGTTAAAAACAACTACGTGTCGTGAAGATTATATTAAAGAAGAAACTAATATAAAAAGAGGAGAGATGAGATATCCCACAGAACCCATGTGACCGCATCTGAATTTTCACAAAAGATAACTATTCAACAACAGGAAAATGGGACAACTTAATCCAATTTTGAAGAACACACATATGAGCAAGAAATGTTCCCGTGGAGAGACGTAAGGCCGAAATTCACATCACCCAGAGCCCACAATTTAGACCAGTCATTCTTCAAAACCAGCAGAGAGGAAATTCACAACCCCCACCCAAGCCATGAGCCTACAATAAGAAACACCAACAATTCTCTTCTCCTCCTACGTTCCTAGAACTACAAACATAGCAGATGGTTGAACAATTGAAGCAGGGGAAGCAACAAAAAGACTAAACCAGCATTGGAAAAAACAGAAACCCAAGTGGCGAAAGCGTATTGAAAGAAGAAAAAACAGGGTGCAGCAGAACCAACAGCCACAATTATCATGAATTGAAATACAAACAGAGAAAATTACCCAATTCGAAGAGCGGTGCAGTGGCGGTGGCGGGAAGAAACGAAGGAATATATCCCTTACCCAGAGGAGAAGAGAGGGAGAGGAAAAAGATGGAGGGGTTATCTGCAGTTTTAAACCCTAAAGAAAGAAATTAGCTTCTGGGGTTCGCTCTGCTGCTCTCTTATCGCTATCTCGCCAACTCGATCACCTCCTTCCTTCTCTCTCTTCTTCCTCGTGACCAACTCCAAATCTACTAACTTTATTTGTTTTCTATATTGTCTCCTCCCATTATTATATTAAGTACACCACCAATTTTTTTTAGGTTAAATTGTATTTTTGGTTCATATACTCAAAAGGTTTAAGAGTTTGAATGGATGGAGGCTAATATCATCTCACATCACATCTCCATATTCGTTGCACTACAAAATAATAATAGAGGTTGAATAAAGTATAGCTTAAATTGATAAAACATATATTTTCGATCAAAAGGTTTGAAGTTTGAATTCCACCTCCTATATTTTTTAACTTAGAAAAAGTGTGACCTTAATGGAAAGGTTTATGTTTCAATTTTATGATTTTCAATGAAATATCATTAAAATGTCGATGTCGATAACAAATAAGCATTTTGTTGATTTTTCTTTTTAAAAAAATATTTAAGTTTATGGTGAGTACTTTTTTCTTTTTTCCTTTTTTTTTTTGGAAACAAAGAAACATTGCATTAGAAAGAAATAAAGCCACGGTTATATTAGAAGAGTGGTGACCACACATAACCAGTACAAATCCATGAAGGAAAACAATTGCCTCAAAGGACATAGAAACGATAAAAAAATGGCGCACTTAGGCAATACAACGACTTGTCTATTCAAGGAACTAGGAATATGAACAAATTTTAACCCACTGAACGCGTTCTCAAAAATCAGCGGGAGATATTCTTAATTAATGGAGGTATCTTATCAATTATGACATCTCTATTAGCAATTTGGAGGGAAATAATTGTCTCCAAAGTTCCTTATTCTCCACCATGACAGGTAAGAAAGAATTGGACACATTCCCCTATCATGCTTATCACAAATCTTAATGCAATTAAGACTGATAGCGTTCCTAGATTCCAAAACGGTGTTTGAACTGATTGCTGCTACACATTCGTCGTCGCCCCACCTACTGCTCTGTCTTCTTTGTCCTTGAACCATGGAAGTTCTCCAAACCGAAATTAAACGAAAATGAAAAGTCATCCCAAAAGATTGCAAGCAGGTGTCCGCTCCAATGAGCACTTGACCATCATTGAAAAATTGACAATTATTATCGTTTCAAAAAATTATCCATTAATGCATTTCTCTTTTATTGTTCACGACCTAAGTAATTTTCTTTTTGCTTATTTTTCACTAATTTTTTTGGTCGAAGAGATATGTCTAATTGAACCCGACTCTGATGTGCAGTTAAAGTTGATCTCATTTTAGGGTAACTGATAATATTTTTTTTGGATAATTGTTACTTTTTCCCAAAATACATATTGGGCCGACAATTGGGCCTTGCAGTGGGAGAAGAGGCTGAGAAAGAAGTTGAATTGCTCCACATGGGAAACACCGTTGCAAAACGAGATACCCATACTGGTGATGGTTCGTATTGGGCTGATAATTGGGCTTTTTATTAGTGCCCTCAATTTTTGTTTTAAAATTGTAAATTTGGGCTAAAAAACACACCCACATGGACATTAAAAAAAATAACCATCTTAGATTTTTTTTTTTTTTTGATTTCGATGGAGACTACTATGATAATAAAGGTCTTATTTATAGAACTCTGACTAAACAAATTTAATTTTTAACAAAACACTTTTAAGAATTAATTACACACTAGATTTGTTGTTCTTTCTCGAAATATTTGTAGAAAAAACTGTGTTTGAAAAAGAAAATTTGATAGTATTTTGTTAAAATTATTATTTAAAAAAAGTGATTTTAACCATTTAAAAATAAATTTTAAAATTTTCGAAAATCATACGAGGCAAATCATTTAGGACTATTTGATAATTATTTCGTTTTCAATTTTTTAATTTTCAGAAAATAGACTTGTTTGATAATGAATTTTATTTTCTATTTCTTAAAAGTGTCTTTCAAATAATTAGTAAATCTAAAAAAAAGTAATTTTTAAAATAATCTGTTTTTCAAAATTCCATTTTTCTTCCTATGTTTATTTTGTTTTCTTTTACATATTTCTATTTAATAAATTTATTTCTCGTTCTAAATTTTTTTTTTGTCTAATTTCCTCTATGTACAAAATTTATCTCCCTCTAAAATTTTCATGTCTATAATACTTACTATTATTTTTCTCTCTCTAAAATTTTCATCTCTATATATTTTAATTCTTTTTTTTAACTTTTAACTCTCAGTCTCTCTAAAATTTCACCTTTTCTATTTTTTTTCTCTTTCCTAATCTATTTTTATATAGTAAATATATCTCCAATTTTTCTCTATCTAATTTTTTTTCAATTTCAATTTTCTTTCCTTTTTTTGTCTTTAATTTTTTTATCCCTAATTTTTTTCTCTAATTTTTCTTTTTCTAAATCTTTTTATTTATCAGATTTCTCTTTAAAGAACTTCTTTTTATCTCTCTAAACTTTTATGCTTCATCTCTATACATTAGAGAAGATAAAAACCCCCCAATGTTGGGTAACAACTCCAATAACATGAAATTGAAATGTATTTTCCACCATGTCCCGATTCTATTTTTTAAATAATAAATAAATAAATTATTTATTTATTTTATTAAATTATGAATAAAATATTAAATACTTTTTAAAACTAATTATTTATAAGTAAATAATAAATTTTCAGTAAATAAATATAGTTTATATATTTTTTAATTAAATATAATTACTAAATCGGTAATTTTTCCCATGAAGATCTTCGTTTCCGAAATGAGGATTTCTCGACTTGGACCTCCATTTCTAAAATTGGAGAAATGGGGTGGAGACGGGAATTAAAAATTTCTACAAGACCGAAGTGGGAGGGTATTCCCAACCCACACTTCACCCCACTATTTCTACTTTACATAGATTCTTTTCTCTATCCTATTTCTCAAACTCTCTATTTTTTAAAAAATAAAAAACTAAAAATAATTATCAAACGTTTTGTTTTTTCAAAAATAAAAAATAATAAAAACAAAAAACAAAAATCAGGCCTATTTCAATGTCTTCCAATTTTTTGTCATGTACTCAAAATCTTAATAATTTAAATTCGAGACTCCAACCTACCTTGCTGGTATAAAAAAAAAATAAATAAATTTGACTATCACATTTTTTTTGTTGGTGGAGGTTGGGGCTATTATTAAATGTTATAAGCCATTATTGTATGGGCAGCTTCAAAATTCACATGCCACGACTTCATACATAGCATATTATTCAAGCTACGTGACCCTTGGCCCATGCATATATCCAATGATAGATCTACATCAACCAATTATAGACATCGACTTCAGGAGAATTAGTCAAGTTAAAAATTTTAACCAACATATCATTTTGAATAAAGTTAAGTGGATAAAATATCTATTATTATCTTCAAATGTCAATAATTCGATCCTTCAGTTTATAATAGTTGAACTCATAAAAAAGTGACAACAATGAAAAAGCATGAATAAAATAAGAATCAAATGAATATAGTGATTCTTCCAAAAAAACAAAAGGACTTAACTTTTGAGTGGAGAGGATGACCCTTTAAGGGTCATAATATATACACATGTTTATATATAAAAAAATTTATTTGATTCAATAATTATTTCTGTTTTTTTTTTAATTCTCCAACAACTTTTGTTAAAAAAATTTATCTTGAAGTTCTTTGGAGTATAATTTTTCTTTTTAATTTAAAAGTTGACATTGAATTAGTAGTTCTAACTTGGTGTTTGAAACTAGTAAATAGATCTAACTCAGTTTTTATATATTTTTTAAAAAATAATAAAAATCGTACAAATATAAAGGGTCTATTGGATAACATTTTCGCTTCTAATTTCTAGTTTCGGATAAATACAAACATTTGATAATTGCTCTTGTTTATCATTTTTCATTTCTAAAAAGTGTCAATTTTGGAAACAACAAATCAAGTAATCAGTTTCTTGTTTTCGTTTCCTGTTTTTTTCTTCAAAATATAAATAAAAATATAATTTTATCACTATTGACTTATAAAATACATAATAAAAATTTAAAATAATTATAACATAAAGTACAATTAAAAAATTTAACTTTAAAAAATTAACGTCCATATAAAAATTTAAACAGCCACCTAATTCTGTTTGTTTTTTTGAATAAAAAATGACGAACAAATAACTTGAAACAATTTTTAAATGCAACTATTTTTTTTTAATTAAGAACATGAAACGAGGAGCAAGAAACAAAAATATTATCAAATAAGACCTTAATGATTCAATCCAATCAAACTATTTTACCGATGAACTATGATCTATTAATTAGTCAAAATGGTCTGAATTCAATAAATTTATAATTTAAATCGATGAATTGACTCAATCCAACTCAACTCGTGAAGACCCGTACACAAAAATCAATCATGGTGAGCCAGCTTGACCGGAGCCGTGGGCAGCAACCAAGTGGTTCCAATTAATAATTGGTTGGGACTCATTGACTCCTTTCGTCAGAACCCAAACCCATCAATATCCAGCCTGCCAAGCTCATCTAACTCATTTATTGTAGCCACTCTCTTAATTTTTCATAAATTCAAAAAGTATTTATAAAACCGTAAAAAATAACCTGCAGTTGTTACAGTTTTGTTTTTGATTTCACCCAAAAGACTTCTTATCAATATATATAATTATGGGACTTTGTTTACACTCCTTCACTAGTCATCTGCAAGTGGTTTGATTCCGATGATGACTATTAGATTTTTTTAGTATATTATTTAATTTTTACCGTTGAAAATGTTGGATCGGTATGACAACCCTAGAGGGGGTGAATAGGGTTTAATTAACAAAATATAAACTTTTTAATAAATGGGCCCAATTTAAACAAAAATAATACACTTTTTTTGAGATGTGCAATTTTAACTAAGTAAGATAAAACACATTATAAGGCAAACAAGAGAAATTTAAAGCAAACAATCAAATTCTAAGATTAATTGTAAAAATAAATAAGAGAGAGGGTTAGAGAAATTTGACACCGGGAATTTTTATAGTGGTTCGGCACAACTCTCCTACTCCACTTCCCAAGCACCTCTTGGGTTATAAATTGTAATTCTGACTCTTTCCACGGTAGAAGTCAAACCGGTACACTACTCTTCACAAGAGCAAAGACGATCCTCTCCACGATGAGGATCACACCGTTACAATGAGTTGAAGATTTTGAAACACACACTTACAAACTCTCAAATAGAGTAAATATACAAATTTGAGCTCACAAAAATTTCAATCCTCACAACAATAAAATTTCTCTCACAAATAAGATGGAAAGAAAAAATTGAGAACTTGGAGAGATTAGCAAAATGAAAATTTTGAAGTTATGGAGGATTGAGAATAAGAGAATTGTTGTTTGATTTTGAATGAGAAGTTTAGTTTAAATAGAGGGAAGAAAATGGTGTAAAAAAATCAAGTTTAATTTAAACCATTAGATTTTAATCATTAGGAATGAAGGGTTGAGATAATTTTGAAAAAGAATTAAGTATAATATATATATAATAATGATAAAATAAAATAAAATAAATATATATAAAAAAGTGATGTGACAAGTTATTTTAATTATATATATAATATATATATATATAGAGGTGTGTTGAGAAAACGATAACTTTTCAAAAAACTTTTTTTTAATTTTTTTATTTTTTTTAAACTGACAGCATTTAATGTGAAGTGACATTTTTTTTAACAAAGTTACCAAGTAACTTTTGACTTTTTCTTTTTATTTTTAATCTTTTTTCTCAATATATATATATATATATATATATATATGACTTTTCCTTTTTATTTTTAATCTTTTTTTTTCAATATATATATATATATATATATATATATACACTTTAAAAAGAAGTTTGTCACTTGTCAGCTTACGAACTGTCCACGTCATCTTCTCGGGTATTTTTCCTTCCAATTTGTTTCGATCGTAACTTCTCCGTTTGAGCTCCGATTTGGATGATCTAACAGTCGTTGGAATCGTTGTAACGAGCTCTACACTGTGAATACTTTAAAATACACAAAATGTCAATAAATAAAATTAAGTTTGTTATCATCAAAACATTAATTAATTAATTAATTAAAATTAATTAATTTGAGATTAAGGCCAAAAAGCCAACAGAAAATTTAGATGGTGTAATTTTATGACTTATAAAAAGTTTAAGGGTTTAATTTTTACATTGAAAATTCAAAGATCTAATTTTTTCATTTATCAAAATTGAAGGGTTTAGTTTTTACAACTGAAAGTTTTAAGAGCACAATTGTAACAAATATGATACTTTAGGGGTAGTTTTTGCAATTTACCTTAAAATTTTTATTTTATTTTTATTTTTAGTTTTTCTCTAATTTATTCTCATTTTAGAATTGAAATATTAGTCTTTAATTTTCTAATCAATTTAAATGTTTTAAAATTTTCAATTTTATATTTAATTTATTAAAAGTTCTCAATTACATTCTTCCATAATCAATTTGTTAAAATTATTAAACAAAAATATTTCGATGATCAAAAAAAAAAATATATATATATATATATATATATATATATATATATAATTATGATCTTTTTAAATATATCTAGATACATGAACATGCCGCTCATATTTTTTTTACATGTTAAACATAGTAGTCTATTAGAAAATTTGACCCAAATTATTAACCGAAGTCATTCTTACAAAAAATAATTTTATGTTAACAAATTTTAATATTTATTTTTTAGATAAGGACCTAGTAGATTTAAATTGGAAATTTTAAAAGATTTAAGTAAATAAAATTAAGAAAAATTTCAAACATTAGGAGCATCCTATACATTTAACCTTCTTTTTTTTTTATCAGATTTTTGTGGGGGCGGACGAGCCTCTCAACTTGAGAAAATATTGAATATAAATAGAAATGAATAAAAAAACAAATAATTTATTTCATAAGCAAAATTCTATAATTCTTATAAAGAAGAAATTTTAATTTATTATTTCAACTTTCGTTCTTTTTGTTATATTTTTTATACAAAATTTTGTTCTGTGTCCTTTTGAACAAACTTAATTGAGAAGTATAAGTCTGTTTCATAAAATTGTGAGGGGTGTTAATAGGCTCATCAACTTTAATAAATATCCAATATTATCTCCTAATTTTTATATGGTTGGGGGCAAAAATATGATCTACCACGTGGCGACATAGGTCGAACTCCCAAGATCACTTACGGCGGAGCTCTTCAACTCATTTATGGGGAGCTCTTAAGCTCATCCACGGCTGAGCTCTTAAGCTCATTCACAACTGAGCTCTCCTAGGCTCGCTCATCTATCATCGAGCTCAGGGCCTCGAGTTGAAATGTCCGACGGTTTTGTCGAACAGTAAAGAGTGGCTCAACTGTCTTGAAACAGTCCTGCAGTAGATGGGATGGGTAATTACTCACTCATCCCCTATAAATACATCTTCATTTCACTCAACCAGGTATAAAAATCTATCTGAAGCTGAACTGGTTAGTTCGAACTCATATTAACCTGAGCTTCAAAGTTCTCTACCTATTTTTGTAGGTCTTACCTCTCCAATTTGCTCCAAATCAATTCACTAGAATAGAGTTCTTGCCGATCCTCGACACTTGACATATTTCAGCATGAACATATATAATGTGGTCTAACATGAAGTTCTTAATCTATAATTTGTACTTATAATATTTGATAATTAAGTATATTTATTGAATTAGTCTCGGTGAACAAAATTTCAAAATCTGGGTTCTAGCTAGGAATGGGATATAGACTATAGCGAGTTAAGAAAGTGTCCTATCCGAATACAGACTTGTCTTTTCCTTTTAATGCTGTGGACCCACAAAAATATTTTAAAATCCAGAAACGTACTTTAGAAATATATCTTTTTTTTGTTATTATTATTATAATTATTGTGGGGACAAACAGCAGATTCATATTACCTTTTTTTTCCTTAGACAGTTTTAGTTTTGGTAAACAATATCAATAAATATGTATTTTATTTTTAAATATAACAAAAAAATTTAAAATTTTATAAAAATAACATGATTAAAAACAAATCATGAAAAAATATCTAGAAGAACCTTTGTACTATTTAAAAAAAAAAATTTGCATCATTTTTTAAAATACAACTTTTTTTTAGTAGAATATGTAGGAGTGGGGTCTCACACGCAACTTTTTAGTTGGAAATATTTATTAATTACAGTTTTGATTTTTAAAAAATACATCTTAAATTTATACTTTTAGAATAATATATAAACATAGATGGAAAAATGACTGTAGAATTAGTAAATTCTGCCAACTACAGTAAACACTGCCTTTCTACAAGTGGCCCAGTTCTCTACTCTGTTCATGAATTAGAATGACAATGTATATCTAAATGGAGATTTTTGACTCTAATTTCAAATTTATTTGATTATCAAAACTTTTTTTTTTGTCTCGAATGTGTAAAAATATAAAATAATTATAATAATGTTAGTAAAAGTAAATAATTATTTTAATCACTGAGCAAATTTATTCATGTCAAACTCTTGACCAATCATAACGGTTCTTTTCACCTACTTTATATAAAGATAATTAAAGATGATTCTTTATAAAAGAAATGCGAACGAATACAGAATTTATAAAAGAATATAGACTACTTATATGACTTGTTTACAATTATAATAAAAAATTAAAAAGAATATTGAAAAAATTGGTCATTTATGTACGACATACACACATCAACAGAAAAAATATGCCCATCAAAGGAATATTTTCACACTGTAGGTAAAATTTTCCATTTTCATAATTATATATAAAGTTAGACAAATATGTAAATACCTTTTTATATAGGTCATCCTTTAAAGTTTATGTTGTGAGAATCCTCTGTAGTTTGGGTAAATTTTATCATCACATTTCTTTAAAATAAAATTTTATTTGAGGGTGGAAAAAAAATACATACTTTTGAAAATGTTGACTGTATTGACATTTTTTAAATATAGCAATGAGCTGGTTTTTTATATTTAGCTAATTAAGATTGTATTATAATTTAACAACTAACTAAGTTTGACCCAACAATTTAAAAATCAATTAGTAATGGAAGGAGTAGTCAACGCATATTACAAATGAAAGAAAAACAAATGGATTGTAATAAGCATATAAATTCTATCGTAAAAGCAGAAAGAATGAAAGAAAAGTGATGAAAGTTTGTCAAATGGAAGTGAGTGAACTCAATATATGTCACCGCTCTTCTTTCTGTACCTTAGAATGGGACCTAACACTCGGTTAGAGGAGTTCCGTGAGCAAGGAAAATAGTCGGTTAGCTATTAAAAAGAAGAAATGATTTTCACTCCAGAGCTAAGAGTTTTATGTCTAAGTTGGGGTTGAGAGAGTCGTCTTTTTAGTTTTTCCCCTAAGATGGTAGTTCTTTTAGGCTCAGTAATATTGATCAAATCTCATTTATGAACTGGATGCTTGTTTGAGCTTGTAGGTTCTGATACTATATCAAGATTCGTGAGATCCACTACAAACTAAATTTGTAATGAGATGAATATTCCATACTTATCAAATAAACCTTATTAGGTCTCTTCATCGGTTTTTCAATGCGGAGATCCTACAGGAACTAAATCAAAAGCTTTAAAATCATAGAGACTATATTGAAACTAAATACAAACTATAAGACTAAATAGAAAATCTCAAAATTATAGGGTCAAATTGAAATTATCCCCAAATTATATGGACCAATTTTGTAATGTAATATAGTTTTAATAAGCTTGAACCTGTGGTGCTTACGATTGGAAAAATTCTAGATTTTGTAATAACTATTTAGTACCAAAGATAATATAGCCTTTTTCCAAGTTGTCAAATAGGATTGACAAGTTGTCAAATAATTTTGGTTTCTTTTATTAGTATTATTATTATTATTATTATTAGGATTTTTTTTTTTTTTGGCAAAAGAAGATTGGCTTATTTTCAAACTGATGTGGAGCCTGGAGGGGTTGTCGGCGACGGCCCAAGTGGTCAAATGGGATGCGCTCCGGCGGCGGCGGCGGCGCCGACAAACTCTGGTAATGTGAAACAAGTTGTTCAAAAAGACAAAGCAAATGCAAATGCACGCGTAATTGGGTATTTCCATAAAAACATTTTAACTTTAGTATTTTATACCAAAGTTCACATTGGAAAACGCTTCTCTGTTTTTTTTTTCTCTCTTTTTTTAGCGATTACCGACAAATTATTTTAGTTATTGTAATAGATTTGTGTAATTAAATAACTAATTTAACGGCTTAATCCCTCACAAGTATACAAATGGAACCTAACCATACATGCTCCCAACTATATCTTCCAAATCGTCTACACTAACTATCCATCATTCTCCTCTAAAAGGAGGTTTTAGTAAATAACCAAATATAATTCTTGGGCTAAGGGTCAAGTTGGTAATTTTTAAATAAAGAGCTTTGAATACTAGAAGAAAAGCACCTATACCTAACAAACTTAAGTGAATACCATTTTATTTCTATCTTTCCACACATAACCGAGTCTCGGGTCCCAAAAGTGCATGATAAATACCACCAAAACCCAATACTGTTGAGGAAATTAAGTGAAGTACTCCAGATACAAAGTACGGAAAGGTGTCTATAACTTTCCCACCATGACCTACCCCCAACCTAGAGTAGCTAGGTGGGGAAGTAAAATTAATCCTTGTTCATACATGGGCTTCTCCGGTACGAAATGAGCCACTTCGAATTGGTTTATTGCTCCGGCTCAGAATACGATTAATCCGGCATGGGCTACATGAGCCCCCAGTAGTTTACCAGATAAATTGATAAGTTGGGCATTCCCGGCCCACCAAGTGAAATCGATGGTTTCTTGGTCACGACCAGCTAAAGCTAAAGTTCCATTAAAGAGCATTTCCACAGGTAGAACCTCCTCAGGGAATATAAGGTTTTCATGAGGCTGATCTTGAACCGCCATCCAAGCACGATTACCTTCGTTTAAGAGAATATTTTGGTATATAAAGTCTCAAATTCCGGATCTTCCGTTGCACGGATTTCCTGAGAAACAAAGTCATAGACACTATGTAGTAAATTTTTAAATTTTTAATTCTTATGTCTAATGTATCATTTAATTTAAATATGTCTAATTAATTTTGAACTTTTAATTTTGTATGTAATTGATTTTTTTAATAGAAACATGTATTAATTTTAACCACAAACTTTCAATTTCATCATATTGGTGAGTGTTGCAATCTTTCACCGTAAGTTTTAAAAAATGCAGCAGTTTTTACCAATGGTAAGTTTTCATTCGAAAGTTGTTGAAAAAAGTATTGTGTTAAATGAATTATAAAACGTAGATTTATCACGAAATTGATAGAATTTGGACAAAAATATTAGAATTTTTTTTGTTGAAATTTGTAAGTTTGGACGGTATTTAATAGTTGATTTTGTGCATTTATCGAACTTGATTTTGTGCAATGTCAAATTTTCGTTAAATTACTGATTTTTAGAAGTTTTTTAAATTATTGTTTTTTGTTAAATATAATAGGTGAATTAACATAAATTTAATAGATAGTAAAAGTTACATTAATCATCTAAATTTGAGATTTAATTTAATGAAAATAAGAGTTTAGGATGAAAATTGATACACTAGATAAATTTGTCGTAACATAAATTTGTCCTAACATAAACAAATAAAAATTTATTATTATTATTATTTTTTTTTGGCAAAATGTAACAGAAAACGTACAAGCCCAAGTGGGAAGTGTAGTACTTTAAATTTGAGTAGTTCTTATATAAATAGTACAATTGACGTTGTAGTATTAAATGCAATAGGTAGTTCTGGAAATTTTAGTTTTGTTGGAGGGTATATGCGTCAAAAACGAGTTAAATTTATTGTCCCAAAAATGTCCTCAAACGGCAACTTTTTCCTTCCTCCTTCGTTACAATCCATACCATCTCAAGGTGTCAATCAAAAGACAAAAAAGCCTAAAATATTAAATTTATATACTTCGTTTATTTCTAAAATTTTTGGCTTTGAGATGGGTGGAATAAAAGAAAGTAATATTATTTTACTTATATTTCGATTTTGCTTCATTTTTTTTTGAAAACTATTGGATATATATATATATATATGTTTTTTATAATAAGTGGGGGTGAGCATCGAACTTACAATCTGTTCATTGAAGATATATATCAATTACTGCTGAGCTATGCTTATTTTGGCAATTTATACTTACAAAAGAAAAAACTCAAGTGTCGTGAATTCAAATCTTCGTGTATGGATTAAAAAAATAATAATAAATAATTTTCTCATTAGTCACATAACGTTGATGAAAAGACATTTCTTTCTCTTTCTTTTTTTTTTAATTCTTTTTTAAAACTTATCCACTATTTTTTTTTCTTTCTTTTTCTAGACAAGTCACAAAAAGGGTTTTGTCATATATATTTTCCTTTTCTTGACAAGTCACAAAAGAGTTCATATTATATATATTTTTACATTTGAATCTGGCAAAAGATTTAGTTAGTACAAAAAATGTGTTTGGGAAAAAGTTTTCTCAACCAATTTTATTTGTGTGTAAAGGAATAATGTGGCTGATTATTTTAGTTACATGATAAATAACATAAAATTTGGCTAATTAGTTATCGGTTTGTTTATTTCATTTACTTTTTAAAAAGTAAAATCTTAAGTTGTTTAACTTTAGTTTATGTTTGATAATATTATTTTTTGTTTTTTGTTTTTTTAAATAAAGCTTAAAACAATACTTCCTTACCTTGTCTCATCATTGATTTCTCATAAATATTTTTAAAACATAAGTCAAATTTTTAAAAATTAAAAAAATAGTGTTTTGAAAACTTTATATATATATATATATATATATATAATCGAATATATTGGGAGAAAGCAAAACCTAATTTTTGAAGATAGAAAATTAAAATGGGACTGTTATCCTGCGAGAGCTTAATTGTGGATAATTTGTTTTTTAAAATTAAGTTTTATGCTATTAAAATTGTTTTGTAATCCTTTACAAAGACTTTTAAAATTTTACCACTCTTCTGAGTTTCTTTCAAATAATAAAATTGTTCTTCCTCCCAAAAATTTATATTATATATGTGGTGAATAATCATATTGTATATTTATGAGTTGATCCAAATCAAGGTTTTGAAAAGCAAACTTTAAGAAGGAAAAGTAGAAAGTTGTTGTTCGATCATGAAATCGACTAAGTTCGGATTTGCAAAGCTTGGATGAGGTGTACCAAAGTTTGAAGTATATGTAAAACAAAATTAGCATTCCGACGCTCTTGTCAGTACAAAGTTTGATCTACTATTCTAGAGACAATAGTTTCATGGTGGGATGCAGGGGTCTCTATTTTATAGAGATAAGCTCCCTATAAGGCTTCTGACAGTACTCCAACGACTCTTCGATCGTTTAGGAAATGTGGCATGTTGTCAAAGAACGTTATTTGTTGTCTTCGCGCATGCAGGTGCTCTTCAAAGTCGGCTCGTACCTGATGAAGGTTGTTCGATAGACAAAATGCAGATCAACTCAACTTCTCATCTTGCCGAGTTGTCAAGCTTGAATCAATTGGCAGGTGTGGTTGACTCTTCCTATTATTTTACAAAATACAACATTTGATACTGACACGTGACATGTGATAATTAGCGTCCAAAATTTATAATGAAAACCTTTTCTCAAACAAACCCTCGACATTTTGTTTATATTACAGTAAAGACATTTACCCTTTGTTTTATGAAAATAAATTAGGTTCAGATTGTTGTTGTTTTATCATCATTCATCAAAATAGTTTAAAAAAACAAAAACAAAAACAGAAAGTTAAATAAAAAAACATAGAGGCTAAATTAGGAAAAAAAACTTGAGAATTTTGTCATTTGTTTAAAAAATATGACCGTACTATTTCAAAAGTTTCAATAATATCATTGACCTTTCATAAATATTTTAAGAATATCTAAGAATTTAAAACGACGTGCTAATTAACATTACCTTGATTTTGAAAACTTAATCAACGTTCAAGTTAATTGCCACATCTTTATCTAGATATCACGTAAAATATCTATTGAAAATATTAACCAATGTTCGTTCAAAAATATTTGAAAAATTGTAAGGATAATATTGAAACTTTTGATAAGATGGAAGAGATATATGGTGGTATTTTTGCAACAGAGGGCAATGTTTTGGGGCATTTCTATTTTGTAATTTAGCCGAACATTTATTATCTTGAGAAAATTCTTTGTTATTATAATATTTCTATTTTATAGGGGAAATTATTATAATATTTCTAGCAAAGGTGTAAATGAGGTGATTGGGTCCATAAGTGAATTTGGTACCTAAGTAACTTGTTTTGGATCACCTTGTAGGATGTCAATTAATAATTTCGGTAGGTTAACTTACACGTTTTCATTATTTAGTCCTCAAATTTTAAAATATCTCAATTGTATACTAAATTTCAAACTATAATTATTTTTAGTCCTTGTCAATAAACACGGATTTATGAAATCAATGTTGACTTAACTAACATAAACAATAATTTCTTTTAGTTCTCGTCATAAATGTTTTTGGTATCCTTTACTTTTTTTTTTAAAAAAAAAAAGAAGAAAAACATATACATAAATTTGTACTTTTTTCCCTTTCTAAATTGGACCATAGATAGAGTAAGATCTCAAACATAATTTTTAGTTGTAAAAGAAAATGCATGGTTATTTGTTATTATTATTATTATTATCATTTCATGGAAATTACGTGATAGAGTTAATTATTTAATATAGCTAATTGATTTTGTGGCATGTTTGACAACCATTTGAAATTTAAGTTTAATTTACAAATAGGTCTTCTTTGGGAACTACTTCCAAATATATATTTTTTTTAATTAAAATTTCCATAGCAGGCATTTAATTCCTCCAACCACTTTCCATGTATTTTGTTCTTTAGTTTTTGAAAATTCGGTGACATTTTTTCAAAATTGTTTTCTTAAAAGTAAATAAACATAACTAAAAAAAAGAACAAAAATGTAAACATAAAATCATGATCAAGTGGGCCCCACTAAAATAAATAACTTGTTCACAACAATCAAAATAAAAAAATTGCATATTATTTTCCTTAACATTATTGTTATTATTATTATTTAAATTGCTGTGGTAATAAATAGTATAAAATGGCAAGGCATTGGCAACCACCACCGGGCATTGTTCTGTACGTCCCATTGGCCAATCCCTTTAAATTGCCAAAATTCTTATTCTCTCTCTCTCTCTCTCTCTTTTTTCTCTCGATTCCTAATTCTAATTCACTTTCCACATAAACAAACTCAACTCCTTTTTTCCGAGTTCTCTTCCTCCTCTTTCGTCTCGCAGAGATTCCTCAGTCGCCTCTCTTCTCCGGCTCCGGCAACTCCTCCGGCACCGCTGCTCACCGATTCCGCATATGGTATGTTCCTCTTTCTCTCTCTCTAGCGTTTAATTAAGATTTTTCTGTTTCGATTAATCTTAATTTCGCTGTTTTATCAAATCCACCTCCAATCGCTCCCTGTATTTCGCGGTTTTCCGGCCGGTTTACTCCGGAATCTCGGATTTGTCGTCAATTAATTAAATATTGGCGATTATCGGTCCCTTGATTGAACCGCCGTCTTTGGCGGCATTGGGGAGTTCACGCGGCCGGCCAGCTACTTTTCCCCCTTTTTGCGTTATTAAAATATTATCGAACTTTTGAATTTAGGGTTTTAAATTTTAATTGCTTAACTTTGACGTTCGTTTCGTTTTTTTTTTTGGATTATTTTCCCCTTTTTTATGTGCTTTCTTTTTAATTTTTAGACTTAGTGCGAAGCTCATCGTTAGCTTTATAATTAAATTTTTGTAGCCTTATTTAGTAAAAATCGTTCATAGCCGATACCATTACATATACTTAATTATGGTTTAAGTTATGAATATCCGCTAACATGAACTAAGCTTAGTTTAATTGTAATTAACATATATCTCTGACTAAAAAGTCATGAGTTAAAATCTTAACCTCCTTAACTATTGTATTTAAGAGAAAAAGAAAAGTTATAAATATCTAAAGCATTTCCCTCGAATTGATATAAATAAATTTTAATGAAAATTAAAAGACTCGTAACAATTATAACATATGAATAATATTTAGATCTTTATCAATTAGTATCCATCCATCTTTGTGGGAACTATAAAGAGTTGACAATTTTAAGAAATAAAAATATATTATTTTTGTATTTCTCTATCCAACTTTCAAAAATTTAACTATGGTCCTAAAAGATGGATGGGTAAGAACAAAAATTGGGAACTTAAATTGATGCTAAAAAAAAAAAACTTCTAATTACACTATATGTTTAGGAGGGAGATGCTGGACTTATGGTCTTAGTAAGTATAAAGTTTTATTACGAAGTATAAAGTTAAAAAGCCTTGAGTTCGTATAATATGATTCTTCGAATAAAAAGTGTAATTTGTGTTTGTTTTGAATAAGGTAAAAAAATAGGTGAGGGAACTCGAACCTCCTACTTCTAAGTAATGTCTTAGGCCAATCGAATTTGATTAGTAAATAGAGAATAACATAAAATTTCCATTGAAAAAAGAAAAGTATAAAGACAAGTTTTATAGGTTTGAGTTTATAGAATGAAATAAACGAATCCTAAGTTCGAGATAAAAAATCTCGAGCTTCTAATTAATGAACAAAAAAATTTCAGTACTAAAAATCTGGAATAGATCCTACGTATATAATAGGTTTTTAAAAAATAAATAAATAACCACTAGTTATTGCTCATGATCCATTGGATCTGACTGGTCATGGTTGAATTTAGAAAATACTAAAGACACCCACTCTCTTGCACAATGTACTAGCCGTTCTGCAACCCACGTGGCCTGCCTTAACGCAAGAACGAAAAAAAAAAAACGTTTCGAAATCCATTTATTTGATGCCACGTGGACACACCTTTTCAATTATATTCACTATTTTATTTTTAGTATATATTTTTTTAAATTATGTTTGTTTGCTATTTATTTTTTTGTATGTTTTTTATTTATTGTTTTAAAAATATATTTAAAATTTCAATAACAAAACAGAAAAAATGTTCATAAACTTAATTTTCATTTCTTAAATTACCACGAAATTGGGGTAACATGAAATCTAAAAGGAATAATAGAATTTTTATTTTATAAAAAGTTTATTCCCTTTAAATTGTTTGTAGAGAAGGAGACAAATTATTACCTTTATTTTTATTATTTTTTTTCGAATAATCTTAAATGAATCTTGGTAGGTCATGATAGTGACGTTATTTGACAAAATAAACACTTGATTTTAGAGTATAGAATGTTTTGAACTATTCAACGTCGTTGAGTTTTTGGGAACTTAGAATTGACATCTTAGCATGCATTATTACACATCTAGATGAAATCTTATTTTAAAACGATTAAAATGTTAGTTCTTAGTTTTTTAATAATTAAGCTTCTTTGCTATAACAAATTCTTTAACCAAAATTTTACTTGTAAAAAAATATTTTTGAAATTTTAGTCAAATTATATATTAAAAAAAAAACTTTCTGAAAACTATATATTTATTCATTTAGCTTTAAAATTTTTGTTAAAGTTTTACAATATTTTCAAAAGTAGGTTACAATACAATAAACAGCTACTATGTAGGGCTTATATGAGCACAATTTTTTAAACTAAGAGAGTACTTTGCAAAGGAACAACCCAATAATTAAAAGTTGTTGACTACTTTTGCGTTCAATATTATTTATTTTTTCTATATATATACATTAAATACTTTATCTTTTCTAGCTTTTTGTTAAAAAAAATGCTACATTTTATCTACAGTTACACGTATTCATCAACCTTAATTAATGACCTCTTTGTATATCTACTATAGCTATTTTTATTTGTATATTTTCATCGTATAATATTTCAATTATGAATTTAGTGATGAAAAATATTTGTCTTAGTAGATAGGGGGACCAAGTCAACTGTTTGACTAGAGAAAAACATTATCTACATGGATAATTTCCTTTTCATTTTCTCTATATAGAATAAAACAATAAACGGGTTTATATCTGGATAACTTTATTGGTATGCTTCCATTAGTTTGAATAGTGAAGTGTGTGGGGCAATTCTTAATTACTCTAAGTTGAACTAAATGTTGGATAAGGACCCAAAGGTATCCCAACTAAGGAGTTATTATCTATATCTGAAATGCTGCCACATGGGCATGTCTATTTCAGATAATTAATGCCTCAGCGTCGGATGTGGTTGTCTGGTTTATTTGAAAAATTGTACTAAGAAACTACCATACTTCTTTTATTCAAACTATAGTTTTACTTTTAAAAATAATATTTGATATCAGTAAACTACACATTATTTTTAAAAACAAATTTTCCATTTTCATATATTTTGTTTTGATTCTTAAATTGTGTATATAAAAAGTTATTTCATCCTCATTTTTACCATACGAGGCTTTGTACACTTTTTGTAGGTGATATCTATTAATTTAGCGACAAAATTTAGGTGGACTATTTTAATGACAGGTGGTTGGTATTGTATAAATTCTAAGAATATATTGTTAAAAAAAAAATTCAATGAAGAACTGATTACATAATTTAAAAAAGGATGAAATAAGAGAATATCACATGGGACTTTAATATCTCCTACGTATTGATGGAGCCTCCATCAAAGTTCTAAACTACCCATTTGTCAACGGTCAAAGTAGCCGAGCCGCACGTGAGAAATGCTTTTCTTTTTCTTAAGGGCGTGGACTACGACGCGCCTACTACCCGCGCGTGGGATTAGGAAATTTTGGTCTGATAAAATACTCTGCCAAATTTAATAGGGTGCGGGAGAGGACACGGAAAGGGAGGTGAGGCGAATTACTCTAACGAAGCCTGTGTCTTTGGAGGGGGGATCCGATGCGGCCGATTACAGGGCTCCCAACTTGCTCCAACGAATCCTCAGCCTCTTTAAAGATGTACGGCCAGGATCGGATCTATCTCACCTTAAGGTAACTAATTTTCTCTCTTCAAGTTTTCGTATTTGTTCAATTAATTTCGTCATCAGACTGTTTTTTTTAATAAATAATATCTGTTACATTTTTTTTCTCTCAAAATAATTTAAAAAATCCATTAAATATAACAAATATTAATTAAATGTTAACACTAATGCTCCAAAAAAAAAAAAAAATTGTTAAACACTAATGCTATCTCAAGTATTTGACAAAGTTTGGATAATTTTACAAACACGGTTTCATAAATGATGAGTAAAAAACACATTTCTATCTTTAATTTTTTTTTTCTCTATAATGAGTTCGTAATCACATTAAACAATGTGCTTAGTTTTTACAAACTATTACTTAACTTAAATCATGAAAATTTAAGGGTTGTTACATATATAAACAAATGAAAGCATGAGTTTTACTGATAAAAGTGTAAAAATTTCAGGTGCCCCCACAGTTCAACATGCCAAAATCACAACTTCAATGTTATGGAGAATCTGTGTATTGCTTCAGTGAGGACATGTTAAGCAAATGCAACCGTGGGAAGAATCCATTAGACAGATTTGTGGCTGTGGTAGCATGGAACATATCTAACATTCGCCCTCTCACTTTTGGTATTTCTCCTTTCAACCCAATTCTCGGGGAGACTCATCATGCTTCAGCAGGCTCCCTAAACGTTCTACTCGAGCAGGTTCCTCATACTTATCCATATCTTCTCTCGAAAAAGTTTTCTATACTACCGTTGTATGACTATTACTCCTATTCATTGTCAGTCTCGTCAGCATGATTTCATTTAAGAATGATGTGAGATCAGTGTGAATGGAGGGAATGTATACAATGGGAGTACTAGAAATCTTCCCCTTACCCTCTTTGTACTGACTCTTTGTTCGGAAATTCGAGGCAGATTTCACATCATCCACCAGTGAGTGCCCTCCATGCTACTGACGAAAAGGAAAACCTTGAAATGATATGGTGTCAGGAGCCTGTGGCCAAGTTCTATGGTACCTAAAATCTCCACTTATCTTGATATAATAGATTATCAGTATTAGTGGAAAATGTAAATTAGCAGTTCAGAATGCCTTGTCTTAGCATAATGGATTAATCTGTCAGTTGGTCCAAACAAAATATTTGAGTAACAATCAGGCTGAGAGTATAAATATGAATCCAAGGAAATCAGCACCACTTATATCGTATAAATTTTGTAGGTACATCGGTGGAGGTGGAAGTAAGAGGCAAGAGAGAGCTGAGACTTCCAAATCATGGAGAAACTTATGTTATGAATGCTCCAAATCTCATGTTCAAATTTCTTCCAACACCTGGGGCTGAATGGAGTGGTAATATCAGAATCGCGTGCCAAGACAGCAGTCTCGAAGCCGATTTACGCTGCAAAGGTCTTTCTTTCTTTGGTCTAAGAGGAAGTGCCAGATCAATCAAAGGAAAGATTTTCGATACCTCGTCCTCGAAACCTCTTTACGAGATTGATGGTCAATGGGACAGGTAATCTAACATTCTACTGCTAAATATCGTTTTAACATCTCAGTTTGGAATCATCACTAGTTTGCTATTCTCTGAGATTTCACATCTTTGGAAGTTTATGCTTTAACCAAAGAAAGTCCTCTGTTCTCTTCTTATGCACTATACTCTTTCATCACCAAACTGTTCTAACCAACTAATTTCCTCTAATGTTCGTCCAATTCATATCACAGAATCGTCACAATGAAGAACGTCCAGAGCGGAGAAGCCACGGTCATATACAATGCAAAAGAAAACATTTGGAGGCTGAGAACTCCTACAGTTCAAGATCCAAGGGTATCATATTTGCCACAATCAACTTTCTTAGCCTTAACTCTCTAAGCTTGTTCAAGTTCTTAAATAATCAAACACATGACTTGAACCATTAAGCAAAATATGCGAATCAGTCAGTATATATACATATATGAAATTGGTGAGTTGAAGAACATCTTCCTCTAATGTTGAACAGGGTGTGTGGGAAAGTGAATCAGCAGTTGTGTGGAGTGAGGTGAGCCAAGGAATTGTGAACAAGGACTGGGAAGCAGCAAGAAAAGCAAAGAGAGCCATGGAGGAGAAACAAAGGGAGGTTGCAAGAGAAATGGCATCCAAAGGTGAGACTTGGGTTCCTAAGCACTTTACTTTTTCTCATACCAAAGAAGGTGGGTGGGACTGCACACCCATCCAAAAAACTGTCCCACCAGCTCCCATTTTTGTGCCCAAATGAACATATTCCTAATCCTTCCCCACTAAATTTTTTGTACAATAACACAACATCATGTTGTAATGTAACTATTTATTATTAAGGAGTCATAGATTTGATAAAAGGCTAGCTGATTCCTAATGTTTTGGGTGATACTGTTTAAAAAGTTCCAATTTAGTTCTCAATGCTTGCACATTTTTCAATTATATCATTTCTAAAATTGGTTGATGATAAACTTACACGACAAAATACTTAGTGAGACAAGAGTTTCTAATTTTTCATCTGAATATCTGGTAAACATTATCACTTTCATTCTTATTAAGTAATCTAACCAACTTAATAGCATCGTACCATACAAACTTGTAATCAATCGATTTTAATAAGAAAGATATAATTGAGAAATGTGATAGAAGCATACGCTTCTATATAAAATGTTGATACATATATATATATATTATATATAAAGTGTAGCAACCTATCCAAGTTTATAGAGTCATGTCATAGAGCGAGGAATATCTCGAGTCTCATATAAGACAATTGTTGCGCTACATAGAAACACCTTCTTGTTATATGATGTACTCGTGACGTTTTGGCAGGATATAGTTTCATTTTGACCAATAACCAAACCAGACTCAATGTACACCTACATTCTGCATCTTGCTATTCTAACCCCGTTCTAGCCAACGGGTTGCTCTCCGAGCCTCTCTTACCCTCTTTCTACTATATACCTCTTGATAAGAATCTTAAAACATAAGATACTAAACTGACTTTTTAAACCATAGGTACTAAATTTGAAAAACATATATTTGATTTTGGGCATTGATGAAATATGAAGTTTGTGAACACCAGCCCTCAACTGAACATTCTGAACCAACTTTGTAAAGCTGCAGCAACGAAGTTAGTCGCCAAGAAGCTGACAATCAATCCTACGGAAGAAAACCTTCATCTGTTCAAGATCAAAACCCACATTATAGTTCTGTTGAGCCAAAACCCCAATCACAGACAGATTCATCATCTCGGAATTGCTCGGCAAAACCGCCAAACAGAACCGATCCCCACCGTGCTGCCGGAACAAACTCCCAGACTCCAGCACCAAATCGGCGCCGCCGGCGAAATGGAACGTCACCGGCGGCAGCCCAACAAGATCTCGACCCACAACTCCCTTGTAACACAGCCCCTCGAATTTCCTCCTCGTCGGGATGCGCTCCAAAACCCCCTTCATGAGATCCGCAATCTCGTCGAAAAGAAGCTCAAATCCGCCATTGGTGAGCTTGGTGTACGTCATTCCAGAGTCGATGAGAACGCCGCCTCTGCCGTCTGAAGTCATTTGGAAGGCATTTGGGTCGATTTTGAGCCTCTTGGATCCAACGCTGATGCCCTCCAGAGAGACGTAGTAATGGCCGAAGATGATTTGAAGAGGGGTGGAGTCGCCTTCGATGAAAGCGCCGTGGCCCAGAAAAAGGTGGTTGTGGGCGTAGAGAGGATCGGTGATGTCGCCGATGCAATACGAGAATTTGTTGCCGAGTTGAGTGGCCATTGTTATGTGGGGATAGCCGCCGAGCCCAAAGACGCCATTGTAGGTGTCGTCTCTGTTGGTTTTGGTGTTCATATGGCCACACCCGAATGTTAAATTCGCCTTTCTGATTTTACCTGCACAGTGAACATAACACAACAAAAGTTTCACACATTTTTATTTTAACCGATCAGTGGACGAAGGTTCAGATTTCAACTCCACCTTTGTTAAATTAAGGAAAAAAAAAATAGAAAGTCTCAAGAATAACGGTGCCCAGGTACCCAAATAAATTAATTAAATGGTATGATAGGTAGGTTCTGAACATAACCCTCTTTTTTTCTTTTTGTTTTACTCGAAAGGTCTCGTACCCTCCATTTTTTAGGACTTTGTTTGCACTCTTCGCAACTCAACGTCAGTTTAGCTCAGTTTTCGGTTTATGTTTGACATTTTAGTATATAGGTCACCATTCAAAATGATTTCGAAATACCAAAAGGGTCGATGATTAGGACTATTATTTTTTCTAGTTAAATTTAGGTTTAAATATTACTTTAGTGTTGGTAAGCATTTTTAAAATGCTCATGTTTTTTCTTCTTTAGAAATCGTCCTAACTCAATAAATAAGTAATATATATATATATATATACACACACATACATATATATACAAGTGACAAGGTGCTCAGGCTTCTGCCTATTACTATGAATTTTTCCCCTTTTTTCTTTTTGGCCATTGGTATATGGCATGATTAAAATAAGAGAATCCATTCATGTCACTAAAATATTTCTATTCTATGATGACCCAAACAACTTTATGGGCTAGACACAAAGTTTTACTTAGTTGAACCACCAACTCAACCCAGTTGGTTAAGGTTCTGTGACAATCTCAAGAAATTGCATTTGAAAATACTTTCTACTATTTGTCATGTTGAATAGCTTTTCTTCGTCTTCAAGGAAAAAAAAACCAAATTATTCATTAATTTTTTGGGTTGAAGTGTACCTTCATCGGGTGTCTCAAAGAGAAGTGATTCCTTAGCAAGAATTCCTTCTGAAGTATCTCCTCCAAGGTACCTCAATTTGTACTCAGCTTGATGAAAGTCATTGCATTTGTAGCCACGAACGTAGTTATGGCCAGGAAAGTCACAGTCCAATATTTTGAAGCTCCATGACTTTAGAGGATCAAACCATGACCCAGATTGCCTAAAACAGTTGACACAAGGCAAACATTGCACCCACAAGAGGGAGCTACCGGTGTCGACCACCGCAAGCTGCGTCACGGGTGGCTGACCGATTGAGAAATTAACGAGAAATCCACTACCTTGATTGAAAGGGATGAGGTTTGCTCGAGCCTCATTGCCACCAACAGAGTTCAATTCTTTAATCTTGGATTCGAGATAAGCAAAGCGTTCGGTTGAACTTGTCTCCTCTCTCTTTGAGCGATCTTCGACTGTTTCATTTGGGTCGTAGAGTGGATGTAGATAAGAGTTGCGATGGATGAGCTTAGTCACCAAACGTGAAGGCTTCGTCGTCACGTCGGTGGACGAGATTACGGCTGTGGACAAATAAAATGCGGAGGTTAGGAAAGGAAGAAGATGATGCAGAGAGAGCAACAGAGTCACCATGTAGAAGCTGATGTTTGGCAAAGAATAGAACCATGTTGATTTCTCAAACACTTGTATGCATAATAAATATCATGTAAAAGACATGTAGAACCAGAAAGACAAGCAGGTAAAGATAGGGGGAGAAATATTAAGGTATCAGTTCATAAGAAGGGCATGTGCTAAGTAAGAAATTCAGAGATATGGAGAGAAATGGAAGATGAAGATTATAGAAACTGTTTCCCATATGAAATGTGAATGTCTATAATATAAGCATCAGATGAATCCTGAAGATATTTAGAGCCCAGAGCGGAAAATGCTGCATAAAATTAAAAACTTACCAGACAAGACTCACATAATGATAGTTGACTTTGCAGGTAAAACGAATCTGTCGTCTCTGAAAGTGCCCAGTGAACCCGAAAGTCGGTTTTGAATGAACCTAGAAGCAGAGCAGGAAAACTTTCTGGCAACCTCAAGTTAACAGACGAAATGATGCAATTAGTCCATTTCCAAACTTTTTGAGATAGAGAAACAGACCTGTGTATCCATCCTATTTGCAGAGCTTTATGATTGAATTGCCGCACAGAAATATGGAACTCAAAAGTCAAAAGACAGTATATTTATAAAAAGTTGCAAGATGCAAATTCAGAACCTCATGTTTACAAAATATTTCTACAAGATCTATGGATATATTCTTCTCCAAAATCGTTTGTTCTAAAAGTAACAAAAGAAAAAGCCTCAAAAAAGGAAAGTAAAAAAGAAATATAGATGATATATCGCTCATCCCCGAGGAAGCAACACCAACTTGTTAGCTTCCTTCCTATCTGAGGATCACCATAGGCACTCAGCAAGCAGCTCGATGCACTCAAGAATTGTGGTCGGTCACATTAAATCCTCCCCAAGGCCAGGAATTTACAACCTTGAACGGAATATAAAGACCAGATAGAACAAAGGCTCGGAAGTTATTGATGCAGCCAAAGAATCTGAAACTTTACTTTGAAATAAAAACAAACATAAAAACCTAACTCAAATTGTTGTATAGTTGGAGAAAAGATACAGCAACTTATCCAGAGCCTGGGGATAGACTTTTCTTGCAAATAGGTAACATGGCCTCTGCAAACCATTCCACAAGCATGGCCACTTTTGTACTTCCTTCTGTTGAGGCCCCAGAAAACAACCATTAGATCAAGACATCGACAAAGCTTCAATTCTAATAACCAAAAAAGCATACCTTCTCGTCACTTGTTACATGCACGCTCACATCAATTGACTGGAAAGATAGCACCATGAAAACTAATCAGCATCCACAATACTTTTCCTCTTTAAATCACCTAACCATATAGTAGGGCTATAGCACAAGGGCGAGTAGAAGATAAACTGAAACTGATAAGGAAAGCTAATATTCTGGAGCTTCACTAATGAAAACCGGAAAGTGAATATATTGTATTATAAAGAAATCATACTGTAATCTTCTGTAAAAGCTCATAGGTAATGTCCTCTGCTCTATACGATTTTGGATGCCACTTTCTTTCAGACCAATCAACATGTGTTACTGACCAATTTGCTATTCCAGTAGGATCAATCATCTAAAGGATGTAAAAAGGGGAACTTTTTAGCAAGAAAAACTGGAAATTCTCTGTGGTAAGATGCGTTTGGAGAAGCTCTTACATTGAAAAAGGTTGGCAAGTAGTGCTCATCAGCTATGCAATTGTGCCCTTCTAGACCTGGCTGTGGATGGGAATATACATATCAATACACAGTTGTAAGTAACCACATGGGCAGAGGATCTATCATAATTGACTATTAATGATGATCATTGATCAATTACACGAGAGAAAGAGAGAAGATGAAAACTGCAGAGATTTAAAAGGGCAAGAACTTGACACAAAAATGAAAAATGGTTAAACATATAAAAACTAACAAAAAATCTCAACCAATAAATGGTTTTCAGTAGGATAAGTGTTTGCAGACTTGTGAGCACTCAGAAAGGGATTGACATGAGTGCACCAGGACATATCAATGAGATGAAAGAGAGAATAAAAAAGATTATCAAATTGTACTCCTAATACAGATCAAACCCAAAGAAAATAGAGTATATATGATTCGATCCAGATATGAAGTTTGGTTAGGAGGAATCATGTATGCATACTTGTGAGCAATTAGCAAATATAATCAAACGAAAACTTTCCCAGCATGTACAAGAACATGATGAGTCTAAACATTTCAACTCATCTTGCTTGTGTGTGTGTGTGAGAGAGAGAGAGAGAGAGCATTATAATATACCACTAAGATGTAAAAAAGAAGTGTAAAAGAAAACCACACAGATTTAAGTTTCCTAATTTTGCAACAGAAATACAAACACATAATTTTACAATCACCTGGCAGTAATCACGAAATTTTGAGTAATAAAGATTGTCAGCCATTACTATTATAGCATGCTGCCGTTTCAACGTGAACCACTGCATAAATAAAGAAAATTGAGCTTAAATTTTCAAGCTATTTCATTAATTATCACATATGCACATAGAAGAAATATCTCAATCTCAAATCTACGCCTTAAAGTCAAAGATGCTGACGAAATAGACAGATGTATGAACCAATGTATCCTTAGGTCTATCCAATCAGGCAGCAACTATTTGAAATATGACTTCAAAAACCCAAGTAATAAAAGGAATAAAGAAAGAAAATAAGATAGGATCGATCAAAGAATTAAAAAATTTTAAGGTTTGCAACATTTCAAATGACTAAAAATAATCAAGAGAAAACTGAAATGTTTAAATGGTTAAACCGGCAATCCAGACAAGCACAGAAATCAAAGATTGTACCAGAATACACAAGTATTTCCATCAGTGTATAAAAGGATTCTTCCAAGAAAATAAAAATTAAGTAGCAGCATGGAACAAATCAAATCTGTGGAAAGTCGGATGAATCAACGCAATTTTCAGAGAGTTTATAAATTGTAATATTTCTCACATGATTTGTACCTGAGCACCTTTTCTAAAGTGTTTCTTCTCCACTTCTGGTAACATGTGCTCTGAATACCTGCCATTTCCATGTGGACCAGGATCCTGAAAGCTGAGAGAAAATTTTGAACCTATTAGAAATATTCTACAAACAACTCAAAAGTCTTGCAATCTGATAAGTGACCAGCTGCTAGAAGTCGGGCGTGTGCGTGTAATTTCTCAAAAGGAAGTTGGGAGTCATAGCTGTTCCACGTAAGTCATAATAAAATGGACACATGGAGATCAAGCATGAAGGGATATACTCACCAGTCTACAAAACTTATGTTTGAATGCATCAGATACTTGTAGATATAGTCAAAACTATACAAAGGTACACAACTGCAGAATAAAAGGATATTAAAGTTAAGGATAAGAATGTAATAACAACTCATATAAAGGAAAAAACGTTTGATATCAGTCACCTATCAGAAAGTAAAACAAAATGGTGATTATCTGGATCTTGAAGAGCATTTGCCAACAATCTTTTTTCGGCATCAACCATGGTAATTTTACCCCACACCACCTGCAATAACCGTCAATTGCATGTCCGCTTATTTACATTCTCATAAGGAAGGGGCTTCAGAAAAAGGATAATGTGCATGTCACAATAAAATAGAACTGAAGTACACTTTACCTCATTTCATGACTCTTCCAAAGAATACAATTACTCTATTTTTTCTTTGAAAATATTATGAAGAAATTGACGTGTTAGAATCTTAGAATCAAAATTATATTTTGAAAAGGTGTATTCATTCCCATAAGGGGAGGGAGGGGGAAAAAAGGAAGGGCATCCTATCAACACAGTAAACAAGGCACATAAGAATGATCCATATGACAGGAGCAAAATTTGCCATCAGGCAAGCATATGCAGAGACATTGGGGATTTCATTCTAACGCCAAATAGAATAATAGCTCTCTATTAGTTTTTTAAGCATAATTTAAGGCACCTGATCACTATGAATATCCCGATTCAAGAAGTGGCTACTGACATGAGTTGGTTTCTCCTTAGATGCATGGACATAAACAGTGAATTTGCCCTCATGACCCTGCCAAGAGACATGAATGAGTTTCTGGTAAAAAACAGTTTGTGGATAACATTTATAGGAGCTATGGATTTACAATATAAAGAATAACAAGTCAATGTCAAAACAACTGACTTCCCTTCATTCAAACATATTTCGTTCTTTATGTGTTCCAAGGCTTGATAGACATCAAATATCTGTGGCTTATGAAACTAATTAAAAGAAAATAGTTTTTTAGTATGCTGTGCATGTAAATAATTGATTATTTCTGTCAAAAGTCAGTATCACATCAAATTAAACATGATTCTGTCGCAGCTACCACTAGGCTATGTAATATACCATAAACCTAAGAAGAGAGAAAGGACTGAGAGTATGGTATGATGAATTCTTCTCTTCCAAACATGAGATTGCAAAATCTTGAGAGTGAAAAAGCAACATAGAAACATATCAAGTTATTGAAACACAAGAGTAAGAAACAGCTAAGATAAGAACAAAACAAAAACCTACATTGAAAAACTTATCCCACAGCTTCTCAAACGGCAAAGACCCTGGAGTCATAAACATAAATGCTATCTTTGTAGATTTGGATGGTGCAATAGGTGAATTCAAAATTTCTTGAATAACAACATGAGAAGCAATCTCTTCATCAGTAAGTTCTCTTGCAGGAGCAGGCGGAAGCCAGTCGGTAATGGCCTTACAACCTTTAGAAGAAAAAATGTAACAGGCACTATTACTTTGAGGTGGATACATGTATGCACAGATAAGGAAGACAATGATGAAGGAGACCAAGATGATGATCCACAGAGGCTTCTTCATATGAGGGCGATGTCGAGGCCCAGGCAAAATCTGCAAATCGCCAGGACACCATGCCTGAGTTGTCTTCATCTTCAACAAAATGTACTGCAGTCTGCAGCTATATTTCTAATTGATTTGCACCATGATTGCTATCTACCAATATGCGCTTCTTAAATGAGAGAATTGCATGTCAAAAGTCTACCAGAGAGCAGAGAATCTGCAAATTGACTGATGAAGGAAACCTACAATTTAATAGCATATACAGAACCAGGTAATAAGTTAAATAATTGTCCGACTAGCTTACACGGAAAAGGTAAAGCTCCAAATGATTATAGAACTCAAAATTATCATAATTCATTCCAGGGTAAAAACCTAATAAAAAGTACACAAGGCCTAAGCCCAGTACACTGATAGAAACTTTTACAATAAGCATGTTCGTTAGAAATATCAATTAGCCTCAAAGGTTGCTTAATATCTTCTATTTTTTGTGAACGACAAATTACTTCCCAACAATTTTCCCTAATAAACAGAACATAAAGCACATAAATTTTCAATAATACCAAACATCGTTGCTCTGCAACAAGACTCTCTAAAAGCAGTCAAAGAATTCACGGGTAAGATAACTATACATGATAAGAAGAATAGTACATTCAATGCTCTGAAGCATTCCAACAACTAAAACCAATCTACACGCCCAACGTCACTCGAGTAATCTACAGTTCCACACAAAAGTCAAACCAACCCAAAACTATAGCTTAAAGCTAGACCTACCCGCACCTCCAAATGACAGAAATAATAATAATAATAATAATAATAATAACAACACGATATGAATTCAAATCGAAGACGCAAACACACCAGTGCGAGTAGTCAATACACGGGAGAAAAAGAATCACAATAACAATTAAAGAAGAGAAAATGTACAGGATAGATTCCTCTCCGAGAAAACTATGCAGCAATCCGACAAACCAAAACTACGAGTCACCAAATGAACATATAGAAACAGAAAACGGAATCGGAATCGGAATCCAAACACTCAATTCAGTAATCAAAAACCAAATGAAAAAAAAAATGGAATGAGCTAACAAATCATACGCACGTAACGATCTCGAGGCGACGAAACAAACATCCGGAGCCACGAACCGACGGTTCACTATTACAGCTTCCCCCCGTCCACTTCCAAGATCCAAATCATGAAAAAGAAAAGGATAAAAAGCAATCACGCATTCATATAACCCCGCTGAAATGAATAGAATTCAATAACTTGTGTTGTAAAGTCTTCGATTTCCATTTGCATGTCAGAAACGCTTCGTTGTCTCTCTCAAAAGGAGGGAAAGAAAATGTCGGAGAGCCGTGGACGGAGCAGTCGTAGGATTGGCGTTCCAGTTTCAAATGAACAGAATTTTGTCACAGAACGACGTTTTAATTCACTATATAATATTATAATAATAATATATAATCATATGAACACATTATAATAATTAAAAAAAATCATATGAACACAAAACTAAACAATTTTCTCCTTCAACAAAAAAAAAAGGAAAGAAAAAAGAATTCAGCTTTTGGACGAAACTAGCCCCACTCTCAGCGCGTCATTTATTCAAATGGAAAGTTTTGTAATCATAATTAAAATATTTGCGATGATTAAATGTATAATAGAGGGCTATACGATAAACTAAAGTGATTAATGAATTATAATTCGTTGGAAAGTACTTACAAGTTTTAATATATTATTCTATTTCTAAAATCTATTTATAACTGGAGTCTCCCTTTCAAATAAGTTTTAACCTTTTTAAATTTAACCTTTGAAATTTGGAGGATGACATTGGTTTAGATCTTGAATAAAAAAATAATTGTTATTTTAAAGTAGTTACAAGTTTTAATATATTATTGGTAAGGATTAACAAAAATAGAAAGAAAATAATATAGTATTAAGAAAATGATAATGAATTTTTGGAGAATAGAAATTATGATCCCACATATCCCAATAGATAAGTACTAATTACTTTCTTTGAGATGAGAGGTCCAATTCTTGATTGTAACCTTTGTTGTATTAAAAAATATATAAAAATTATATTAAAGTGACGGTGAAAAACACATCAACTAAAAATATAATTTAACCTAAGGAATTAAATCCTGCCACCACAATTTCGCCATTAACAGATTTCAAGGAGGTCAAATAGTTCTAAAATTTAAATCACGGTCTTAACACATACAAGTTATTTACATTTACTTGATAAATTTTACAAATTAGCACATACAAGTTATTTACATACAAATTAGAACGATCAGCTTTTTCTACCTTGTTTACATAGATTAAATCGTTACAAATTAAATTTCAGAGATTAAATCGATACTTTAGTGAAAGTACAGAAATTAAATCATTACGATAACTGGTGAGATTTTAATCTAAATGAAACATAAATTGTACAAAATTTGACCTATCTTAAAAATTAAAGACTTTAAACTCAAAATTACAAAATTTGCACTTCAATTTCTTAGCTCTTTTACCATCTCATATATATTAAAATTCATTTAAAAAAATTTAAATCTCATTCAAATAAATATTTTATCAATATATCTTATGTATTAATAAAATATAACTTTTCTCTTTAATGTATCCAATATATTAAATATAAATTTCAACATTCAAAACTCAATTTTTTGTCAACAAAATTGATCTATCAATATTCTTATCTATGGACGTAAGCTCCAAGATACAGAATAATTGATTGATTAATTTTTATTCATTATTTCAAAGTTCCTTCATTATAAATTCGAAGTTGCACTGTTATACGCTGTATGTTATTTTAGGATTGCATGTAGCCTTTTACGAGTGGTTTGAAATCACAGCTTGATCAGAAGTCCATTTTACCCCTATTACATCTTATACCTTAATACCATTAATTCTCTAGTAAACAATATATTTATAATCCAACCATAAACTAAGTTCTTCAACTAGACCGTCAAAGCGAGCATGGCTCAGCGTAATTGGCACATACCTCCAACCAAGAGATCGTGAGTCGAGTCCCCTCCCCAACATATTGTACTAAAAAAAAAGTTCTTCAACTAGACCATCGATGTTCCTCGATAATCGATTGAAAATACTGTGTCAAGATAGTTTATTAGAAAACACCACATTATAATTTATTATAACTTTAATTTGCTTCTCTTTACAACACAAGCTTTCAATTGCGAGTACTGAAACGTAGAATAACTAAATAATGTTAACTCATCACTAATAAATTTACAATCGGTTTTTCCATATTTTTTTTAATAAAGAAAACTGATTAAATTAACTCAACACTAGTTCAGATTGAACTAGAGTAAAAAGGGATAATAACTCACAATTTTTTTAATAATCTAAGGGTGGATACCAAGCCACTGCCATATTTGAGCTTTACTTTCCAAAACCTGAGATAAGAACATCAGAAAGTAAGACTGATTACTAATCAAAATGACACGAAACAGGAAGCTTCAACTTTAGGTTATCGATTCAAATAGTACAAGTGATCAAAAACACGAGGAAGCAAACCTTTTGATATGCCTTATTAGCTACCACTCCTCCATTTTCATTCCACAGTGACTGTAAAGAGAAGATGGGTCAGAGAAGAAATTTTGGTGGTGTTTTGAGAATGATAACGAAAAAATAATTCTCAGTTTTCTTTTCTGATACATAAAGCATATTTGGCTAGTTTTTAAGCTATTCTTGATTAAATAGTTAGCAAAATAACTCTTAACTTGAGAATAATTTTCAACTGTACTTCAGAACAACCCATAGAAAGACTTGTAAAATCACCTGAAGATGACTTAAACGATCAGCAAACCAGCGAGAATACCAACCTCCATGAACCTATTTTTTAGTCAACAATCAACATGTACACTACGTTAAACACAGAACTATGTACCATCAAAATCTGAGGCAAGTCATAGAATAAGAAAGCTACGATAGACTATTCATGGGAGTGGGAAGTCAACACTTCTCAAGTTCTCATTCTTGGTGAAACTCCCAAAGCAAACTTACATTGATAGGAAGTCGACAGTAATCTAAGTCGTATTATAAGCAAGCAAACAATACCTGATGATGGTATGATGCTGCGAAGTTAATGATCTTTTGATATGCCCCAGCAACATTTTTCTAGTAGGGCGGCAGGGTGTTGTGGGCATGCTTGTCCAGGGTGTGTTACCCATGGCCGCATGTCCAAACCATCCTCACCACTCGCTTTCCTTTCATGTCTTTAAAAGCTTTCTAGTGTAATTTTCTTGTATCGGGTTTTTGGGGTTGTAGGTGGATTTTGGCCGAGCGGCTTTGGAACTAGGTGTGTATTAGTAAGTTATGTAAGCACGCCAAATTTCAAGCCAATCGGAGTTCACACGGGCCCTGTAGGCCACCGAGTGACTCCTCGCCACTTAGGACGTCTACACCTGCCACACCAAAAATGCCTTATAATGTACCTTAGGGGGGACCAAGTAGTCATCAAACCTCCCCCCGACCATGTGTTGTATACTTTCTTGCAATCAAAGCTTTCTTGCATCCAATGTCTACAATGCTTGTTTTAAAGATGTTTTCAACTGTTTTTCTCTCTCACGTTTTCTAAAACCAATTTTCTCCTAAAACGTGAGCGGAGGCTAGACCCACGACCGAGATTGTCCGCAACTTACAGTTTTTCCCGGCTGACTTGCTCGTTTGAGCTAGAGCAAGTGCCGCACAATCGCTCGAGCTGCTTTAAAAAGGTGCGATTGTGACAAGTGGTATCAGAGCTTAGTTAGCTCCTCGACCCGAAAAAGTCCGGAACCATGTCGACGACAAAACAACTGAGCAAGTCGCACGTCGACCGACTGGTAGAGATAGAAGAACAACTTCTCTACCTAAGAGAAGTCCCTGATTCCCTCCGTCTGCTGGAGGCGCGAGTTGATGAATTCTCCGAGAAGTTTGGAGAAATAGACGCAGTGAATGCCCGTGTAGACGGGTTGCCGATACAAGATATAGCCATGAGGGTTGAGACCCTAGAAAGCAAAGCTACACGTCCTGGTAGCTTCGAACGTGGAGATAGTTCCACGAACCCAAACACACAGATAGAAGTACGTATGGGAGAGTTAAACAACTCGCATTCGGCAATGATGCAATTGTTTAACGAAATGACAGAAGACTTCAAAGTGACCATCGACACCCTCCGAGCTGAGATGACGGAAATAAGCACTAGAGTGAACCTAACCATGCGAGCCGTGGGAAATCAAACTCCCAACCAAGCGAACATGGGGTTCAACAAGTTGAAGGTCCCAGAGCCCAAACCATTCAATGGCAATAGAGACGCCAAAGATCTCGAGAACTTCCTGTTCGACGTGGAACAGTACTTCAAGGCTACAGGGACAACGTCAGAAGAGATGAAAGTGACTTTGGCCACCATGCATCTTACTGATGATGCAAAGCTGTGGTGGAGATCTAAAGTCAACGACATTCAGAATGGTCGATGCACGATCAATAACTGGGATGATCTGAAGAAAGAATTGAGGGGTCAATTCTTCCCCGACAATGTCGAGTTCATGGCTAGAAGGAAGCTACGTGAACTCCGACACACTGGAACAATCCGGGACTACGTGAAACAATTCTCTGCCGTGATGCTGGATATTCGCGACATGTCAGAGAAAGACAAGGTGTTCGTCTTTATCGAAGGATTGAAACCGTGGGCCCGAACCAAGCTGTATGAACAAAGGGTACAAGACCTTGCCACCGCCATGGCCTCTGCCGAAAGATTGCTAGACTATAGCAGTGAACCATCCCACCCAAAAAAGAATGCTACAAACCCCATTGGGGGAAACAAGACGTTCAAACCCTTTACCCCAAAGAGTGGGGGAGCTGACAAGAGACCTCAAGGCCCGAATCCCGGTCCTTCCCGAGGACCCTATCCACAAAGTCAAAACGCTCAAAGGCCGATATCATGCTTCTTGTGCAAAGGTCCCCATCGGGTAGCTGAATGCCCACACCGAGCTGCCCTTACTGCCCTTCAAGCATCCGTTCAGTCGTGCAATGAACCTGAAGTTGGAACGGATTGTGAGAAGGAAGAAGACGAAGAAACACCTAGAATGGGGGCGTTAAAATTCCTATCTGCCATTCAAAAGAGGGTCAATGGACCCAAAGGAACGTCCGAAAAGGGGCTTATGTTCGTAGATGCTACGATCAATTGTAACCCTGCAAAGAGCACCATGGTGGATTCGGGTGCAACCCACAACTTCATATCGGAACAGGAAGCCCACCGACTGAAATTGACTATTGAGAAGGATACGGGTAAGATGAAGGCCGTCAACTCCGAAGCTCTACCCATTGTGGGAGTTTCTAAAAGAGTGACGTTGAAATTAGGGACGTGGACAGGCAGTGTCGATTTCGTAGTAGTTCGCATGGACGACTTCGACGTTGTACTGGGGATGGAATTCCTCATCGAACATAAAGTCATACCGATGCCTCTGGCCAAGTGTATGATTGTCACTAGTAATAGTCCCACTGTAGTCACAGCTAGCATCAAACAACCTGGTGGCATAAGGATGATATCCGCGTTACAGTTGAAGAAAGGCCTCAACCGGGAGGAACCTACCTTTATGGCCATTCCGATGGTCGAACAGCCGGTGGAGACAAGAGATGTCCCACCTGAAATTCAAGTTGTCATGAGAGAGTATGTTGACATAATGCCAGATAGTTTACCGAAGACCTTACCTCCTCGACGAGGGATTGACCACGAAATCGAGCTCATTCCAGGAGCTAAACCTCCAGCAAAGAATGCGTACCGGATGGCTCCACCGGAGTTAGCCGAACTCCGAAAACAGCTAGATGAGTTGTTAAACGCTGGGTTTATCCGCCCAGCTAAAGCTCCCTTCGGAGCCCCTGTGCTGTTTCAGAAAAAGAAAGATGGGACGTTGCGTCTGTGCATTGACTATAGAGCCCTCAACAAAGTCACGGTTCGCAACAAGTATCCCCTCCCAATCATAACCGACCTGTTTGATCAATTACATGGAGCTAAATACTTCACGAAATTGGATCTCAGGTCGGGCTACTACCAAGTGCGTATTGCAGAAGGTGACGAGCCTAAAACTACTTGTGTGACGAGGTATGGGGCTTTTGAATTCCTCGTGATGCCTTTCGGATTAACGAATGCCCCTGCCACGTTCTGTACTATGATGAATCAGGTCTTTCACGAATATCTCGATCAGTTTGTGGTAGTCTATCTAGACGATATAGTGGTATACAGTCCGACGCTGAAAGAACACCAGATCCATCTCAGGTTGGTCTTCGACAAACTCAGGCAGAATCAGCTATACGTAAAGAAGGAAAAGTGTGCGTTCGCACAGAAGCGGATCACGTTCCTTGGCCACGTGATCGAACAAGGGCAAATCAGTATGGACACAGATAAGGTAAAGGCGATCCAAGAATGGAGAGTCCCTACCTCTGTGACCGAGTTGCGCTCCTTTTTAGGGTTGGCCAACTACTACCGACGATTTATCGAAGGATTCTCAAGGAGAGCCACCCCAATGACAGAGTTACTGAAGAAAGGAATGACCTGGATGTGGTCGAGGGAAAGTCAGGACGCCTTCGAAGATCTAAAGGCGGCCATGATGAAAGGCCCAGTACTTGGGCTAGCCGACGTGACGAAGCCGTTTGAAGTAGAAACGGATGCTTCAGACTACGCGTTAGGTGGTGTCCTTCTCCAAGACGGTCACCCGATCGCTTACGAAAGTCGCAAGCTGAATAATGCGGAACGACGTTATACCGTATCAGAGAAAGAAATGCTAGCCGTCGTTCACTGCCTCAGGTCTTGGAGGCAGTACTTGTTGGGCTCATATTTTGTGGTAAAGACGGACAACAGTGCAATTTGCCACTTCTTCAATCAGCCTAAGCTAACATCCAAACAGGCCAGGTGGCAGGAATTGTTAGCCGAGTTTGATTTTAAGTTTGAACACAAGGCAGGGAAGTCCAACCAAGCTGCCGACGCTCTTAGCCGTAAAGGAGAACATGCGGCCCTGTGCATGTTAGCCCACATTCATGCCAGCAAAGTGGACGGGTCGATCCGTGACCTTATTAGAGAGTATCTTCAAAGAGACCCCTCCGCCCGAACTGTGGTCGAGCTGGTTAAGACCGGGAAGACCCGCCAGTTCTCGGTTGAAGGGGACCTATTATTTACAAGAGGAAACAGACTGTACGTGCCAAGAATGGGAGACCTGAGAAAGAAGCTCCTACATGAGTGTCACGATACACTATGGGCTGGTCACCCGGGGTGGCAACGGACTTGCGCCTTGCTGAAAAAGGGGTACTTTTGGCCAAATATGCGGGAAGATGTGATGCAATACACGAAGACCTGTCTTATCTGTCAGCAAGATAAGGTAGAAAGGACTAAAATAGCAGGGTTGCTTGAACCCCTACCAACTCCTACGAGACCATGGGAGAGTGTGTCGCTCGACTTCATCTCTCACTTGCCCAAGGTAGGAGAACATGAAGCCATTCTTGTCGTTATCGATCGATTTTCCAAATATGCAACTTTCATTCCGACTCCCAAGACGTGTTCCGCCGAGCTGACAGCGCAACTGTTCTTCAAACATATAGTAAAGCTATGGGGAGTTCCGACGAACATCGTTAGCGACAGGGATGGCCGATTTACAGGAACCTTCTGGACGGAACTTTTTTCTATTCTGGGTTCAAGCTTGAACATTTCCTCGAGTATCACCCACAGACTGATGGTCAGACAGAGAGATTCAACAGCATGCTTGAGGAATACCTGCGTCACTTCATCGATGCCAGACAAAAGAACTGGGTCCAGCTGTTAGATGTGGCTCAATTCTGTTTTAACGGCCAGACAAGTTCCTCAACAAGAAAGAGCCCCTTTGAGATTGTGTGCGGAAGACAGCCGTCTATGCCACATATTCTTGACCACCCGTATGCGGGGAAAAGCCCTCAAGCCCACAACTTCACAAAGGAATGGAAGCAGACGACAGAAATTGCTCGAGCATATTTGGAAAAAGCTTCCAAGCATATGAAGAAATGGGCCGACTGCAAGAGACGCCCTCTCGAATTTCGAGTAGGCGACAAAGTTCTTATCAAGTTGAGGCCAGAACAGATTCGTTTCCGAGGACGCAAAGACCAGAGACTCGTGAGAAAGTACGAGGGACCCGTGGAAGTCGTTAAGAAGGTGGGGAGTGTCTCGTATAAGGTGGTGTTACCAGCTTGGATGAAGATTCACCCGGTGATCCACGTGAGCAATTTAAAACCTTACCACCCCGACCTTGAGGATGACGAACGCAATGCTGTTGTGCGGCCCGCCATCGACTTCAAACAGAAGGAAGACAAAGAAGCAGAAGAGATCCTTGCAGAGAGAACCAGAAAGGTGGGGAGACCCGTTCGAAAAGTTCGAGAATTCCTCGTCAAATGGAAGGACCTACCTGATGCAGAGACCAGCTGGGAACGAGAAGAAGACCTTGAAGCCTGGAAGACGAAGATCGAGGACTTCAAGCTACAGCAGTTGACAGGGACGTCAACCGTTTAAGTGGGGGAGAATGTTGTGGGCATGCTTGTCCAGGGTGTGTTACCCATGGCCGCATGTCCAAACCATCCTCACCACTCGCTTTCCTTTCATGTCTTTAAAAGTTTTCTAGTGTAATTTTCTTGTATCGGGTTTTTGGGGTTGTAGGTGGATTTTGGCCGAGCGGCTTTGGAACTAGGTGTGTATTAGTAAGTTATGTAAGCACGCCAAATTTCAAGCCAATCGGAGTTCACACGGGCCCTGTAGGCCACCGAGTGACTCCTCGCCACTTAGGACGTCTACACCTGCCACACCAAAAATGCCTTATAATGTACCTTAGGGGGGACCAAGTAGTCATCAAACCTCCCCCCGACCATGTGTTGTATACTTTCTTGCAATCAAAGCTTTCTTGCATCCAATGTCTACAATGCTTGTTTTAAAGATGTTTTCAACTGTTTTTCTCTCTCACGTTTTCTAAAACCAATTTTCTCCTAAAACGTGAGCGGAAGCTAGACCCACGACCGAGATTGTCCGCAACTTACAGTTTTTCCCGGCTGACTTGCTCGTTTGAGCTAGAGCAAGTGCCGCACAATCGCTCGAGCTGCTTTAAAAAGGTGCGATTGTGACACAGGGCATGTTGTGCATTCTCCCAGCGGAGTTTTGCTACTGTCACCATTTGATCCATGTATTTGTATGGCTTGGTAAGTACGTTAGTTTCCTGTGACAACGTCAACCAATGCAATAAATGGCACAGTAGTCTTATAGAAGTAAATTATTTGACCTTATCTCATGTTCATACCTGAAAAAACTGAAGAGCCTGAGGCACTGCATAATTTTTAACTTTGTAGTACATATCAACTGTTTTTGTAGAAAAACCTTGAACATGGGGTTTCAAGTAGGTTGTAAATACCAAGCATTGTTCTATCAAATTTGGAATCCATTCCTTCACGTGATTAAATAGATCAACAATTAGGAAAGTAAACAAAGTAGTATAAGCTCATATTTATAACAAAACAAAAATTTTAACATAAAATTTAAAAAATAAACAATAAAAAAAATTTATGCAATGTGATTTTCCAAGCGACGTTTTGCTACTGTCACCATTTGATCCATGTATGACTTGGTAAATACTTTAGTTTCCTGTGACAACGTCAACCAATGCCATAAATGGCACAGTAGTCTTACAAAAGCAAATTATTTGACCTTATCCCATTTCATACCTGAAAAAACTGAAGTGTCTGGGGCACCGCATAATTCTTAACTTTGTAGTACATATCAACTGTTTTAGTAGCACAACTTCGAACATGGGGTTTGACAAAGGTTGTAACTACCGTGCGTTGTTCTGGCAAATTTCGAATACATTCCTTCATGTGATTAAACAGATCAACCATTAGAAAGGTAACCAAAGTAGCACAAGCTCATATTTATAACAAAACAAAAACTTCAACATAAAATTTTAAAAATAAACAATAAAAAAAACTTTATGCAATGTGATTCTCCAAGTGGAGTTTTACTATTGTCACACTTTGATCCATGTATGGCGTGGTAAATACTTTAGTTTCCTGTGAAACAGTCGATCAATGCCAAAAAATGGCACATTAATCTTACAGAAGCAAGCAAATTATTTGACCTTATCTCATGTTCATACCTGAAAAAACTGAAGAGCCTGGGCCAGTGCATAATTCTTAGCTATGTAGTACATATCAACTGTTTTAGTAGCCCAACATCGAACATGAGATTTGACATAGGTTGTAAATACCAAGCATTCTTCTATCAAATTTGGAATCCATTCCTTCATGTGATTAAACAGATCGATAATTAGAAAAGTAACCAAAGTAGTATAAGCTCATATTTATAATAAAACATAAAATTTTAAAAATAAACAAGAAAAAAACTTTATGCAATGTGATTCTCCCAGCAGAGTTTTGCTATGTCACCATTTGATCCATGTATGGCTTGGTAAATACTTTAGTTTCACAGGCACAACAGTCTTACAATCTTACAGAAGCAAATTATTTGACCTTATCTCATGTTCATACCTGAAAAAACTGAAGAGCCAGGGGTACACCATAATTCTTAACTTCGTAGTACATATCAACTGTTTTAGTAGCCCAACATCGAACATGGGATTTGACATAGGTTGTAAATACCAAACATTGTTCTATCAAATTTGGAATCCGTTCCTTCATGTGATTAAACAGATCAACAATTAGAAAAGTAACTAAAGTAGTACAAGCTCATTTTTATAACAAAAAAAAAGTTTAACATAAAATTTAAAAAATAAAATTTATGCAATGTGATAATAGCCATCAAAATGAGAGACCTAACAACAATGCCTGATTATTGAAAAACTCAGATGTAAAAAGTGTTAGCTGCAACTTAGGATAGAAATACATTTGGTGGAATTATCTTAAAGTCAAAAGGTTAAATGAATTTGGATTGCTCCGTTCGAGCATGAGTAGTAACACTAAATATGACAGGAATTTCAATCACTCGACAAGTTAAATGCAGATACACGCCATCAGTAAAATGGGTCAATAACCTTAAGTCAAACCTGCATATCTAATATAAATGCAGAAAAGAAGTAATTGAATAGCATTGTTCGGTTTAATCATTTCAAACTCAAGGGTAGCACAATTTTGGATTGTGGATTGCTTCATATTGGAAGACATATGATATACGCAATTTAGGAATTCTGGAACAACTCTAATGTCATTAGAACTCGGTTGCTTCAACATTAAAAGGCATCAGCAATTATTGAACCTAAATTGTCAAATCCAAAGTATTGAACAGATGATATAAAGGGGATGTAGAATATGTATCTCACATAAGTCACAATTAATGAATTCGTTTTTTTTTTTTAATTTAATGAAAAGGGAATAACTCACAGTTACAATAACTTCAACTTGGATCTTAAGCCACTGCTGTACTTGAGCTTTCCTTTTCAGTAGCTGAGATAAGAAAACCAGACAGCAAGACTGATACTAATCCCACAAGCAAGAGATTGGAGGCTTCAACTTCAGATTATTAATCAAAGTTATACAAGTTGTAAAAACATATGAGCTAAACCCACAAGCAAGAGATTGGAGAAATCTGTTGACTATGTTTAGGATCTCATTAGATTTAATACTTCTTAATGGGGCTCTGTTTCTAAGGCCTTTTATATTTATCCGTTAGGTCTCATTCTTTTGGATTGGAGTCCATTTCTGTAAGGGACTCCTCTCTGGGCTGTTCTTTGTAAGCCCCTTTTTGTTTCTCTTGTATCTCTTTTCATTTTTCTCAATGAAAGTGTCTCTTCTTATCAAAGAAAAAAAACATATGAGCTAAACCAAACCTCAAAAAATGCTTTATTTGCCACTGGTCTTCCACTTTCATGCCAAAAAGTCTGCAAAAAGGAGAGAATCGACAAATTTGGCTGTCGCCCTATTATGCTAAGATTAGCGAACTTACCAAATTACCTGAAGATGATTTAATAGAACAGCAAAGCAAGAACGACAACTTCCATAGACCTGATTGTAAGTCAACATAAAATACTACGTTAAACACGACACTATCTACCATTGAAATCTGAAGCAATAATGATTTATTGTGAACCAAGTCAAAAAGTTAGGAAGCTAAAGTAGACATGTTACCAATAAGTTTTAATATTTGCCTAGACTACAAAAAAAATCTATTCTTTGAACATTAGATGGACTGGAACTGCTTGATTGCTTTTATTAAACTACCATACAGAAGAAGAGTATAGCCATGAGAAACCATGCATTGGAACAACTGTAAGTTCATACATAAAGTTGTCAAAAGAACAAACACAGAGATGGAAAAAGAAAAGATATGATGCCACTTGGGGGAAACTACTGAGAAAGATGCTCCCTCGTAGGTGGAATTCCAAAGTATCTGCATACATATTTTCTCTGATTTTTCTCTATAATTTCCTTTCTAAGTTTAGCAAACCTATCAACAATATTATCAGAATAATGTAAGGACTTGCAGTAGAAAATAACCTGCTTCTCAAGTTCATCTGTCCGTGTATGTGTATATTCCTTACTCGTATGCTCCTTGCTGTCTGATGGTCCTTTTTGCTATCAAGAAAAATTAATTTGACAGGAGTCGAAATCTTAGATAACAGCAAACAAAAAGTTAACAATATTAAGTCAAAGAAGCCACACATCAGAAAAATTCTTGAGAACGATAACAATATTCAGTAATTCATTAAACACCGCAACGTCCAATGAAGGAAAAATACACTTAAGAGTTCCGACAAGAAAGCCATGGTGCTATGTCACGTAATGATCGAGCACAAATGAACGAGCATTTTTTTTTAACAAGATAAAGAGACCTCACCCGAAGAAATGCAATTTCACTCTCTAACGTTACAACCTTGTTTGATTTCTCTCGAATGATTTTTTCCAACTGTAAAATGATTTGATCTTTCTTTCTCAATTCATAGTCTCTCTCGTCAATCTTTGATTCTTCAAAAAGAACATAAGAACAACGAAAATCAGAGAAATGGAACTCACATCAAGGAATCGAACAGAACAGAAATTAAATATAATGTTTCGCTGACACCTAATAGTCAGATGTTTTTCCAAGTTGAACAGTCAAATGTAGACGATCATTATCCCGAAAGTGAAAAGAGAAAGCGCATTCCATAATTAACAGTTAGCTGAATTTTGAAACCGAATCAAAAGAGTTTCCTCTTCCTCTCCCACAGTTCCTAGAATCACTAAAACAAATATGAAACGAAGAGGAAGCAATGACGTAAAACCGACCAAGAAACGAGATTTTAGACTTCAGCTGCTCAAGCTCCGAAGGGAAATGTAACGCCTCGAATTCCTGAAGCGAAGGATCTGCAGCAACTGAGGTTGAAATCAGAATCCAGAAGAAAATAGAGAACCCTAACCCTAGGAACGGCTCCGCCATTGTAGAGACCATGACCACAGAGCCGTCGGACGAGAATGGCGGGGGCTGGGCGGGAGGAGTCGTTTTGTTTTGAGTCCCACTATTTCAGTTGGCGAGCGAGGGTAACATCAGTTTGCTCCGCAGTTTTTTAATTTGAACAACTTTTAGGCCAAAAGTATAATTAGTGTTGAAATTGAAAAGTTTTAATTCATTTAAAATAAAATTATCAATTATAGTGATCTATTAGTTTAAACTTTCAAGTCTTTATATTAAAATTAGATTTTATAGGTTCAAATTTGTTCATGCTTTTTGTTTGAAAAAAAAAACAAAAAGAAAAACATCCAGGTTATTATCAATATGAATATAGTTGTAAATGAGTAGAAAGTTTAAGGGAAAAATCGGATAAATAGACTTTCTACGCCATGAATATTGTTTTTTAGCAATCTTTTTCAAAACCTATCTTTTCTAAGTATTTGCTTACATTATTTAGATATCAAATTACTTCACTGCCTCTCCACTAATATTTTCTAAACTCAACCCATGTTTTAGAGCGAGAGGGAGAGATAGAGAGAAGAGAGGAGAGAGCGAGAGCGAGAAAGAGATAGGAGAGAGCGAGAGAGCGAGAGGAGAGGGGTAAGGAGAGTCATTTGGTATACAAGATGACGTTTTTCCAACACAAATCTTAAAATTTTCTGTATACACTCAGATTTTGAATCTAGCAACGAACAGTCAAAACTGAAGATTATCAATCGTCATTCAATAGTTATACATTCTAAGAAATTGAGGGTACATTTGATTGGTGACATGAAAAAAAAATTAAAAATAAGGGATTTAATGAAAACAAAATTATTTTTAGTCTTTTTAGCTATGTATTTGGTAACAGATTTGGAAATTGCAGCCAGTAGTATATTTGTAAACTAACTAAATATTTATTTATATCTAAAATAATATTAATTAATTAATTAAATATATATTATAAATTTTGTAGAATTATTATTTTACAATATTATATATTTTATAATATATTATTTATAACATGATATAATATATTTATAAAAGTTTTTATTTTCCTCGATGTAATTTTGCATTTCAAAGTTACAAATTCAAAATCTAAAAATATAATAAAGAAACATAAAAAGTGTTGTTTTTAAAATTTCTACTCTTTCGATCCTAGAAAATTCGAAAATAATTTTCGAAAACAAATCTATCAAAAGAGTATTCATTTAATTCATTTGATTCAGTGAATCTAAACACAAGAAACATACCAAACAGGTTTAAATGTTGGATAGAAAAAAAGAGTCAAAAAGAGCAAAGATGGGCCAAGGATGACTTCCCAAACATATTGGAAGAAGATGCAAAATGAGAACTAATTTGCACCCAATTTGGACAAATTATGTAGGCAAGTCATTCTTGGCTCATACTTACTCTCCAACTCATTAGGAGAAGAACTCTCTGAAATTCCAATTTTCTTCTTTACTTTGCATTTTTCATATGAACAGATAAAGCTTTCTCCTCTGCTTTATTTATAGGCAGTTGAAGGAGAGAGTATTGTTCATCATTCCTACATCCACAGCATCTCAATCTCATTATATTCCTCATTATCTTATCTGATATTGGAGCTTGTACAAAGATGCACCACCAATATGTCGAGTACCGATGAATAAACTACAACAATTTGTCATATTTTGTCAATCCGAACGTAGTTCAAATGGATAAGGTACTTTCATACTGTCCTAGAAGTCAATGGTTCAATCCCTACTTCTACAATCTGTCATATTTTTTTCGAGAAACTGGGGCATTACATATATAATTGGGGCATTACATATATAATTGGTAAAATCCCTTATATTAAAATTTATATTATAATGAATTATTTTTTATTTTTTTAATACAATAAATGTGAGAATGAGAAAATAAACTTCATATCTCTAGAAAAAAAGTAAGATGTCTTAACCGCTAAATTTTTTTATCAAGTTGGCTATTATAAAGATTTATTTATTTATTTATTATTGTGTTGGTATCTTTGATGCATGGATGGGTGAAAGTAGAATTTGTTCTTGGCATTTTTGGTTCCGGAGATAAAGAGATTCATTAGAGTTATGGGCTTATGGCCAAGTGTAGTACTACTCTTTTCTTCTCCTAATGTTCTATAGTGTTTCATGTGTTTAATTAAATATTAGGTTAAAATCCTACTTTATCTATTTTAACTTTCATTTATTTAAATCATCGTGTTTTCAAAACGTTTATTATTGTCTATGTACTTTTAATTTTCGCTTATTTTAGTCCTGTATTTTTAAAATTCTTTAATCTCTCGCATCTTTCTTTTGATCTCGTTAAATTTTAAAAAGAAAAAAGTTATCATCAAAATTTGCTAGCTTCACTAATAAAGTGCCCGTAAGTTGAGTCATTCACAATTTTTGTTTATGAAACTCGTGCGACATAACTAATTAAGCTCATATATTTCGACGATCAATTAAAAGATTCGATACGTAAAGAAAGTAAAGAATTTGAATTCTATTAGGATAAGAGGAATAAACACACGTGCACTTTTTGCATAATTAACTTTTATTTACAACTTGGGGCATGGCTAATTTTGACTCCAAGAGGTAGGGGAAGGGAGGGTGGAAGCCATGAGAGTCTCTCACGAGAATAAGAATTATTGGGTTGACATTTGTGATTGAGACCAACCCTACATCAAAGAGGATCCTCCAACAAGAAAATCAATCAAGTTATTTAAAACAAAAATAATAATTAATTTTCTTTTAGTAAACATGTGTGGACGTGGGGTGGAGATCGAACTCACAACCTCTTAGTTTGAGTTGTATATCAATTACCGCTGAACTATGCTCACTTTAATAACATAATAATTAAATCTTAATATTAAAAATTTCATCTTAAAACATATTATGAAACCATACACTAAATGAAAAGATCATACCTCTTACAATCGAAACTCAGACATGATATAATTATATACTCGTTCATATTGCTTGGCTTCAACAAATTTTCTAATAACGAAGATTTGACTATTATATATATACTTTTAGGTTTAAATAATCTTTTGATCATCTACTTTTAGTTTTGGTTTATTTTAACATTTGTACTCTCAAAATGATTTTGATTCTTATACTTTTCACTTTAGTTCCTACAATTTCAAAACGTTTGTTTTAGTCCTTATATTTTTTAAAAGTGATCATTTTTGTTCATATTTGAAGAATTTTAACACAAATTTATACTCGATCGGAACTTTTTAACATAAATTTATAACTATATTTTAAGAAATATGGTGAATGAAATATCACGCTAAAATTTTGATGGATAATAATGAAGAGATAATGAAAATGAAAATGAATGGATAGAATGGACGTTGACTAAAATAAACGAAACCATAAAAATCAAAATAGATGTCTTAAAAGTATAAGGATCAAAACAAACCAAAGTCAGAAGTAGAATATAAAAGAGTTTTTAAACTATTTTCTAGTATATATATTTTACATATAGGAGAAAGCCTCTTTAATCTTTTCAATTTTTTCTCAACCATTTTTTTTTTGCTGGTAAGGTGGTAGGGGAATTAGGAGTCAGTAAGTTTTGACTTTGAGATTTCAGTGATTTGGACCAAACATAATGAATAATGAATCATTAAATCATGCAAACTAAAAGAATCACATATTTATTTTTGAAAAATAAAAAATCACTATCAAATATGTTCCTCAGTTCTTTTACATTCAATTTTTGAAAAGGGTGCTTTTATTAATATTATCTAACATTTAAATAGGGTGGGATTGATTAGTAATTAGGTACTAGCCTTCAATTAGTTTTCTTAATCTCACAGACCTAATAGTGGAGATAAAAAGTTAAAGGTTTTCCACACACACATATATGGCTGAGATGATAATTTTTTCATTTTTAAAAGAATGAAAATGATTCATCAGCATTTTAAATAGCGTTTAAATATCTGATAGGTTAAATTATTAGTTCATTTAACCCCATTTGATAACCATGTTAAAAATATAAAACTAAGAATAAAATGATTATCAAATAGAACCTTATTGTCAAGTAGCATTCAAAGTTGATAGACTATTATAACCCTATAGGTTACATGCATGTTTATTAGTTTATATCATCTTAAATTAGTTAGTGAATATCAACCTTGAGCTTAATTCACATGGTTAAGATGCTTATTTTCGATCAAAAAATCATGAGTTCGAATTTTCATTTCAAATATGCTATTTAAACAAAAGGGAAAGAAGAATGTAATTTAATTAACTAATGGTCGTCAAAACGAGCATAACTCAACAATAATTGACATATATCTCCAACCAAGGATTATGAGTTCAATCCTCCACTCCCACGTAGTACTCAAAAAAATAAATAAATAAACTAATAGTCAACTTAACTCAATGGCCGATTATAAACTAAATTAACTCCAGACCAATAAAAAACTAAATTCAAACTTCAAAATCCAACTAAAAGTAATGATTTTTTAAACTCTAGGGAGCAAAAATATATTTCATCCAATTAAATATTTTCTACTCTATAAAACCAATGGACGCCTCACCTTTGAGAGGTCATAAATTCTTAGTCATAGACCGGTGTTAATTACGGGCAACTTAAGCTTTAGCTCATATTGGCCCGAACCTTCGAGAGAAGAATCTTATCCACGAGGAACAAATTCGGCTATCGACGTTGAGAAAGGAAGAAAACCTGCAAAGGCCATGGGATTCCCAATTCCCATCATAATGCAAATTGGAAGCCCGAAATGGGGGAATTTCCCATCATCTTGCATTCGAATAATCTCAATTATTCTGCGAAATTACCTCAATCGCGCCACCATCCAAACAGGGAGATTCTCATACATGTACTCAACCGATGGATAGGTCACTGGATTTCACCCATCGCCACTTCAAGCTTGTCTTCTACGACTTAAAGAAAATACCATATATCCACTTTTCATGAGAAGGTCTAATAGAACATTCAAGCTTGTCTTCTTGAGCTTCATCTGATATACGTTCTGTGGTTTGTTAAAAATGATAGATAGTGATACATTTCATCACATAAATTGGATATGAACAATCAATTGCATCATGTTTGTACTCTAGTATTGATGCTTTATCTAATGCCATTGTTATTTACCACTGCCTGCTTCTAAACACAATCACTCTCATATCATCAGAAAACATAGTTACAAGTTTACCATAAATCATCAAAACCAGCTACCTACAATCTATTCTATAATAATTTCTTTTAGGCCTCCTCGGAGTGTCGTCCCGATATCACTGTGCCTCCTACAGCGCCTCCTACAGCACTCCTTCGTGTAGCTCTTACAACATCCACCCATTCCTCTCTTCTCCAAACTTGGACAACATTGCTTAAGTTTTAGTTCTGAGCATTCTACTTTGCAGCTTTTACAACTGTCACCTGTTTCTCTCTTTTCCAAAGGCTTACAAGTATTGGCAGGTTTCGAGTGCAAGTGATCTGCTTCGAGCTCGACTATGGTAGTGTTGATTGACCCACTGCTATCTCCATTCCATGCCTCCGAATCAGGATGAGCCCCCTCATGACCATCTCTATTTGACGTTCCATTCTTTTCGAAGAAATGAGTGTTGCAATGATGTTTAATTTCAAGGTGTCCTTTCGCTTTAGCACAACCATCTATCATTGCAACCCTTTTGTTGCATTCATCTTTCGTGCAATTCTTCTTGATCTTCTGGTCTTGGAGGAGTTCCAGACTGCCTGAAGACCCGTCTTGCCGCGCAGTTGAGTCCGCACATTTGGTTTTTCCACATGGATTCGAAATGTAGGTTTTAGAATGACACTTTGAATGAGGCAGAGAAACCTTCTGAGTGTTCTTATGAGAGCAACAACCATCATCGATATGATGATCAAGATTGGACATGTGGCTGTTCTCCGAATTACATTTAGGAATTTGGATTTCATGATTGTGTTGAGCAGCCCGGCTATTATGAGTACAACATCCACTTTCATGGTTCTCAATACTGCCTGCAGATCCATCAAGGCTGGAGGGTGAGTTTGTGCACTCGGTTTTCTCACATTTACTTGACTGACAATTTGAAGCACAATCCCAAGACGAGCAAAACTCTTGTGTATTCTCTGGGGAGCAATGTGTGTCCTCAATATGATGATCAGTGCATGACGAATGGGTGTGATGGTCATGTTGAGCCGATTGGTTGTGGACGCAGTGTTCATGTTCATAGGGTCTTACACTGCCTGCAGAATCATCTAGCTTAGAACTTGAGTCCACAAGTTTACTTTTCTTGCATGAACTTGAATTTGTCTTCCCGGAATCACACGTGGAAGCACAGTTCTGAGGTAAGCAACCATCATGAGTTTTTTTGTGAGAGTTGTGGTCCTCGTGCACATGATGATGATGATGATGAGAGTGGGAATTTTCATGGTTGCACCCGAGATCCCGGCTGTGATTACCATGTTGATCTGAATGACTACTAACATGACAGCATTCATGTTTTGAGGAACAGTGAGTAGCAGAAAACTTGCCAGCTTTTTTCCCTTTGCGTTCACTGGTTCCTCGCAGCAGGAGCATACTGTTGAGGATAACCAACACACATGCTCCAACATCAGCAAGAACTGCTGCCCAAACAAGTGGATGACCAGCAAACGCCAGGCCGAGTATAGCAGTTCTAGGAATGACCGAAAGAATCACATTTTCGATCACTTTCATATTAGCTTTTCTTGCAAGTCGAATGGCTTTTGGAATTTTCCTGATGTCATTAGACATTAGGATTACATCTCCAGTTTCTATTGCAAGGGCTGAACCTGAGATTCCCATCGATATGCCGATATCAGCTGTGGCCAAGGCAGGAGCGTCATTTAAACCATCTCCAATCATGGCTGTCGGTCCCTCCCTTTTGAAGTCATTGATGAGTCTTGTTTTGTCTTCAGGTAGAAGCTCTGCATGAACTGTCTCTAAAGCCTTTCCCAACTGCACATAGGATCAGTGAAACAATTATATTCCACAATCTGATAACTGATTTCAGCCTTTTCAGTGTGGTATCAAGGGCCATTTCTTGTTCTGAACAAATTTCCATCCATGTTTGGATTTTAAACTAGTAAATGCTAAAGGATTGAGCAGAATGATGATTCAAAATAACCACTAAACAGTACAGCTCAAGTAGGACTGCCTAATAATGATCATGAACCCAGTGCTTTCAAAGCATAAAAGTAAACAAACTGATAGGTTCAGCTAAAATTTCTTGAGTGACTAAAAGCAGGGGATAGAATGATTACTTCCTTCTGTGCTTGCAAGGCTGCTGCAGAACTGTCTCCGGTGAGCATAGCCGTTTTTATACCGAGAGACCGGAGCTCTTCCATGGCCTCCTTAGCTCCTGTTCGGCACGAATCGGATAAACTAAACATTCCAGCTGCCGTAGTTCCACAGAATATATATCCAACAGTCCTTCCATCCTTGGCATCATCTTTGATCTCTGGGACTGAAAATATTGACACCGACCAGTTATGATGATAAAGAAAACTGTGCTCGTTCGTTCTCCACCGAAACAGAAAACCAAAAAAAGCTTCTTATGTTATTTATGAAGCACATGATTAAATGAGGAATTCCAACCTGTTGGGCAGTTGGCTCTTATAGCAATTTTTCGATTTCCGATATAGATATCTTTCCCATCAATTCTCCCATGAACACCTTCTCCAGGAAAGTTTTGAAAGTCATCCACATTTTCAGGTTTGGGGTCAATGGATAGTGATCTTCCATGGTCAACAAGGGCAGCTGCCATTGGATGACTAGACTTGCTCTCAATGCTTGACACCCTTGGGAGTGGAGAATGCAAAGGTTGACACAAAAAGTCGCTAGCTTAGACATAACCCATAACTACAAACTCAACATAATAAAATGATTTCGCTCCAATCTTCAACAGGACTGGATGAAAAACCATTAGTTTTGCACTTACCAGTAAAGCAATGTGTTTAAGCTTATATCGTCCTCATCAAGAGCTTGAAATTCAGTCACCACAAATTCACCTCTTGTAATTGTTCCAGTTTTGTCAAATGCCATGACCTTAATTTTGGCCAGAGTTTCGAGGTAGTCACCCCCTTTGATTAGAAGACCAGAGGTTGCTGCCTTTGTAAGTGCACAGAATGAGGCAACAGGCGTGGAAAGGATGAGTGCACAGGGGCATGCGCTTACTAACACAACCAGGGCCAAGTGAAACCAATGGCTGCGATTGGGAAGTCTTAGAGCAGCTGGAATCACCGCTATGCAAGTTGATATGATTATAACACCTGTGCATATTATAACAATTGGTTCAATATCAAAAGTTGCAAAGTGGTTTCACCTAAAGTTAAATATTCAAGATAATGTCTAACAAAAAATAAAAATCAAGATGATGCGTTAACCTAATAAGTTAGAGCATATTTGCTCTTTTTATATGTATTCTTGACACATATCGCTTTTGGGCTTGTAAATTAACACAAGATTCAATTAGCGACTATTGGAGAAGAAATGGCATTGCAAGAATGAGATTCTAATAACCGCTAAACTCAGAAACTTAAGTAGATAGGTTAAAATAGATTAATTTTCTTTATATGCATTCTTAACCCAACATAAAAGGATAAGATCCTTTTTTTTTCTCTTTCTTTTACATTCATGAATGTCCAAGCTAGCTTTTGCACATCTCGATTAATCTCATGAGATAACTATCTGATAGAGCCCAAGGATAATTAGGGATATTATTAGGGCATTGAGGGTACCTTAGTAATTAGATAAGGAAGTTGGTAGGAAGAGTTGTTATAAATAGAATGGGGTGTAAGAAGGAAGGTATCCAATTAGTGAGGATGGTTTTGGCTTGAGTTAGAATACTCAAGAGAGGGAAGGGAACAAGTACCTCAAATTACTTGGTAGTTATCGTAGTTCTTATATCTTGTTACATTTCTTGCTCGGGTTCTATCACTATCTAACCCTACAAAAATTTGTATGAACTTATAGGATTTTAAATTCTAAGTAGGTGATGGTAAGATCCAATTGATGGAGGATTGCTTGTAAATGCTAGTGTCACGAGATTACTTGTCTTTTTCCCTCCACAAGTTAGCTTATGGATTTCTTTATAAGCAAAAGATCAAGTGAATGAAAGAACAATGAATTTACTGGCTCTCACAGGATAGTATTCAAATAGTTGGTGGGCACACCTGGAGTATAGAATTTGGCGCATTTGTCAATAAACCTTTGCGTTCTAGATTTGTTGTTCTGTGCCTCTTCAACCAGCTTAGCCATTTTAGCCACCACACAATCCTCAGCAAGAGCAGTAGTCTTCACAGTAACATAGCCTGAAAAGAACCCACAATCAATAACTTCCCAAATCTTTCAGAAGCCGAAAAGAGAGTTCTTCTGAGACAGAGATAGAGATAGAGATTACCATTTAGATTAATGGTACCAGCCCAAACAGTGGAACTCTTTTGTTTGGGAACTGGGAAAGATTCACCTGTAAGTGTTTTCTCATCCACTTCACAGTTCCCTTCCTCAACAATTCCATCGATGGGAATGTCTTCACCGGGTTTCACCGCCAGCAGAGTCCCCAATTTGACCTCGTCGGCGGCCACAACTTCGCCGGAGTCGGCCAGGACCGCTTTCTGAGGGGCAATGCTTAGAAGGGACGACATGACGGCGTTGGCCTGAGCACATTTTTCCAGGTTCCATGATTTAGTTAGGACAGATTTCAATAGAGTTCGAAAGTTTAAACAACTTGAAAAGTGATTAACGAGTATTCTTGTGGTGGGTACGGTTTTGTGTATATATATATAGAGAGAGAGAGAGAGACCTTGTGGCTGGCCCTGGACTCGAGCCATTCGGCGATTGTGAAGAGGAAAACGACGGTGGCAGCTTCCAAATAATCCTTCATCACAATCGTCCCTATCACTGTCATAATTTAAACTTCATTTTAATTTTTTTATATTTGAAATTGAAAAATTATATTACATTTATCTGTTTTTTTAGTACTGATATTGGAGTTATCTTCGCATTGGTATATATTTCTACTTTTTCCTTTTTATTTTAGATGAGATAGGATGAGTATCCAATCATCGCAATAATAACTACTTCATCTATTCAATAATATTTCGATTGATATAATTTTTATTTGGTTGGTGCAGTAAGTCAACAATTCATGGATTGTAATATGTGAATTCATAAGTAGAAATTTTTTAAGGTTGAATTAAAATTTTGGTTCTTTAATTTAGAATATTGTGACTAATAAATCTAATTTAAAGGTATTATCATATTTCAATAATAAACCATGTTTAAATCTTTTGGTACTCAATAAACTTTTTTTAATTAAAAAATTAAAAAGAGAGATAAACGATTTATTTTAGTATAGAGGATCAAATCTTTTAACCTTTAGAGAAATGGTCGGCAAAAAAGATAGAATTTAAGATACAGTATCTTAAATAATTTTTCAAATCAAATTTCTTTATACCAAGAAAAATTGCCACATGGTTCTTAGTGGGTGGGTCGTCGTATATAAGGTAGGTAAAGCATGCAAGTATTGTGGCCTAGCAGCAATATTAGGCGTTGCTACGACGTCGTTTCGCACTTATTAAAAATGTTTTTAATAATTATGATCAAATAATTTATACTGTAAATGTCATTATGGAATTATAATTAACCAAATTAGACTAAAAATAAAAGATTAAAAATGCAATTTAACGGAAAATAATTTTGTGAATGACAAATAATTGAAACTGAAGGGGAATATGAAAGAAAGACACAAGATTAGAGGAAATTAAAAATGACCTGCAATTAAAGCAAGAATGTTGATGTCGAGTCTGAGATTGCGAACGGCGGCGAAGCTTTTGAGAGCAATCGGCCAAATTCCGGCGGCGACGGCGGCGAGAGCCAGCCACTGGAAGATAGGGTTCACATATTTGAGAAACGACAGCAGTAGCAGTAGGCCACTCGCCACCGCGTACGGGCTCGGCCATTTTTTCCGGTGATCTTTCTGATCTCCGTACGCTCTAACGTTCGCTTCCAATCTCGCTTGGTTTAGGGCTTTAACTGTCACATTTCCCAAAACAGAATAATTTTTAAAAAGTGTTCAATAGAAAAAAAGAATACTAATGTTTCTTTTAATGAGCTTTAACAAAAGTTACTAAGAAAAGAGCTTTAATAAAAGTATTGAAAATTCAAAATAAAAAAATATATATTGAAAATTCATCAAAAATAAAAAGAATTACAAACCTAACAATTAGTTAGTTAGTTAGTTTTTTTGGTTGAAGGTTGAATTTCTCTCCCTCACATTTGTTTTTTCTTAATTTTTAATAACAGTGACTAAATTAGAAAAGCAAAATAGTCTACCAATCTGGCCAACTGAAATGAAAAAAACAAAATATTACATTTCCACGTCATCAATCACTACCAACATAATATATGAGGATGGGCCCTACCACATTGATTTTACACGTCATCTTGATTAATTTGGATTCCACCTCATCCCTTCTCCCCCAACCAACCAATTCCCATATAAAACAATTGGCAACAATTTGGTCACAAGTTTGGTAGTTTGTTAACCATTTTCAGTACTTCCGATGCGATTTATGATTACTATAAATCAAATCTATTCTAAATTATTAATGCTCTTCAAAGAATTAACTCTATCAACCATTCTAATAAATTTGTTTTCGATTGTCAAAATAAATAAAATGGAAGAAGACAAGAAGATTCTTTTGACACAATTTTTTTAACTCTGAGAAAATTATAAAAATAACACAAAAGATAATACGAGTAAAAAGGATCAATTTCTCGCCTAATTTATTTTAGTACAACAAGTAGGTAAGATAATTCAAACTCATGATCTTATAGCGAGAGACAGGTGTCAATTATCGCTTAATTGAGGTCTGTTGACTAATTTCTTATTTTATTAAAACTCACCCTTTGTCACTATAATTATAAATACATATTCATTTAATGTAATTTTCGTTTTAATTTTTATTGGTATTAAAAATGATAATAAATGTCTTATTCCCTTTTAACCCAAAATAAAAAATTTAGGAAACGAGAGATTAGAGGAGAAAGATAATACCAATTTGAGTCTGGGAAACAAGGTTGTCATGAACAACAATGACGGTTCTAGTAGCCACAATAACTGTAACCTCTCGAACGCCTTCAATGGCCTTCAAAATATTCTCCACCACAGGAATTTCCGATGAGCAACAAATCCCCAGCACGTCAAAGTAGCTTCTCTGCAGCCCCGCCGCCGCCGCCATATCACCTCCTCCACTCAATATTCAAACCCCTGAAAACCAAACCATTCGAATATTCATCAAATCCAAAACCCTACAAGAAAAACAAAAAAAAAATTTGAAAACTCATATTATATACAGAATAAAATCGCACAAAGCGCCCCACGGCAGGGGTTTCGTGTGGAAGTAAAAAATAAGTTAGATAAAGGATGAAGATTCTGGTGGGGGGTGTGTTTCAAATTCTCTATTCTAATAGTTTTTTGTGCCTAAAATGGCTTTTGTGTGTGTCTAAAATGGTTGCGTTTTTTTAGAGAGAGAGAGAGAGAGAGTGAACTAACAGAAGAGAGAGAGAGATGAAGAATAAGCTACTGAGAAGCAGAAGAAGGCGTTTCATGTGGAAGGGGTAAGGCCATTTGGGAGAAGCTTAAATTAATGAAGGATTTAAGCTTGTGGGATGGCTTTTTATAAAGGGAGAGAGAGAGTTGTGGAAATGGAACTTTGGAAAGAAGGTTAAAAGGAATTGGGAATTTCTGCTCCCGAGACCAAACGGGTTCGATTGGATTGGAGAATAATATTTTTTTAATTACAATAAGTGAGAGAGAGTGAGTGGATTTGATTTCACAACTTTTTGATTATATTAGCTAAGTTCATGTTGTAAATAGTATTATTTTATCTATTTGAGTTAAATTAATTAATTACAAAAATACCGACATAAGTTTAGCTCAATGGTAATTGACACATGACTCCGACCAAAATATCGTGAGATTGAGTTTAGTTCAACAGTAATTGACACATGACTCCGACCAAAATATGATGAGATTGAATCCAAAAAAGGAAAATTTAATTATGAAAATTTTGGTCCCATTTTTTTATTGCAACTCTCATTCTTAAGAATTATATTTTGAAAACTTTATGCTAATATGTTAATTTATACCTACAATATAGTAAATAAAATGTGCCTACATCTAATTTATAGGTTTGTAATTTGTAAAGATGGCTTACCTTTCTTGATATATTAACATCTCCAAATTAAGAAAATATATATATGTCTTAATTTCACAACTTCTAATCTATATATAAACTCACTTATTTTAAATTCTTTATTTAGATATCGCGGACCCACCTAATAACATTTTTGTTTCTTATTTTTAGAATATAAACATTTTTCGATCATTATTTTCAATTTTTTATTTTAAGCCAGATTTTTTAAAATAATAATAAAAAAATCTTGCATAATATATATATATATAGATACAATTTAAAAAATGTTCATTAATTCTGGTATGAATGCGGATGAAATGATCCATAAAATAAGTAATTGTGGTCTGAATGCATTACGAAATGGTGCATAAAATAAGCAATTTATCCGTAAAGGAATAAAGAGCATTGGAATCCACGTGGCCATCCACACAAACACATTTATTAGGCCTCTTCAGTTAATTAATTACTAATATTACCCTCGCTAATGAGACTTCTTTTTAAAGCTCAAACATAATATCTTATTATTATGATCTAACATGCTTAGCATCGCCATAGCGGCTCCTTTTATCAAAGGTCAAAGAACAATTCTTCGTCTCTATGTTCGTTGTACTAAACAAATTGTTTAACCTCTTAATTAAAACATGTCTTCCTTGTATCTACAATAATTCTATATAGATTCTATTCTCCAACAAAAATTTAAAACCTTACAAAAATTTTGCATAAATGATACGGATGTAGTGCGTTGGATGGTCCAATCTTGATCGGATTGGGTCTAATTTGATCATGAGACAACTCTATTCGCTTTCTAAATTTACAAGCCTTATACAATGATTTTTCTTAGTTTTTTCTTCCCACAGAAAATACCCATGAATCACCCTATAAAACTTTCAATATCTTTAAAAGTATTTGAGTTTACCTCTCAAAAAAATTCAAATTAAAGAGGAAAAGGAAATTTGAAAAAAGCTTAAACCAAATTCAAAATGGATAAGGTAAAATAAAACAAAAGGGCCACGGTATTCCATCTTCGAATAGGAAAAATCGATTTCCTTTGCCTCACTAAATTAGTATACGGTAATTTTACCCATAACAATAATTATATTTTTGTTACTTTTTTCATTAGTTAATTAATTATTGTTATATCCAATTTCCTTTAGTTAATGAAAAATTAACCGTAGACTATTTAAAACCATTTTAGAACTTCTAAGGTTTAAATTGTAAGATCGTGAAATTTAAATATAAAAAGAAATTATTCTTTTCTTTTTTTTTTCTCTCTTCATTTTTTATTTTCTTTTCCCTTCTTCAACTGTATTAAGCTCCACCCTTGGTGACTTTCTATTTCAGTATTTGAGTTCCTCCAAGGGATTAATGCCTAACTTTAGACCATATTTTGGCATGCCCAAATTTTTGCCAAAATAAATGATTTTGACAACTCATTCAAATTACTAAATTTTTAAAAAATAATTACTCCTTAAAAAATTTTTAATTTTCTAAAGTCAATGTTAATTTTAATTAGGACAAAACTTTCCTCGTGAATTTTCTAAATATTTGTCTAGATCATGTAAGAATAATTTAGGAGGAGCTTCCTCTTGAATCTTGGAGAGAAATTTTTTCCTTTTAATTATGATAAAATTAACTGACGTGTAGATATTTTTGTTGATATGTAACATGAATTTGGCTTTCGTTGAGCTTCAAAAATTAGGTGATGTATTTTGGATATATCATGTCCATTTAGTTTCTAAAACATAAACATTTCAATTATGTTATCCAACTTTAAATTATGTTTTTTAATTATCGTTGTTATTTAGTGGAGCACCAGTGTGACATATGCATGTCTGTTAGTTTAAATATATGATATATATGTGCTCGAAATCTCTAGATTTCTAGAGTTTTAGTTCTTGAATTAATATTGATCATAAAAGGAAAATCAGCACGATTTTTTTATTAGAAAAATTTGAGCTACAAAAATTTATTGAAATTTATGACAAAACTGTATGCAGTTTCTCTGAAATTTTAGATTCTTACTCTAAAAAATTCATAAAATTTTTATATATTCTATAAAAAAAGGCAGAAATTGAGAAAACATATGGTCGTGAATTTCAGGTTGCCCATGATGATTCTGAAAAATCTTTAGTATTGAGAGACAACTTTAATTTGACAAACCCATAACACTTTAGGATAATAAATTACTCTCACATTATTGCAATTCCCAAGTGGAAAAAAGCTCACACACACGTCTTCGCACGTGCGGAGGAAAGAAAAAGAAAAAAGTATAGATTTTCAATCATTTTAGAGAGAGAGGGGAAGAGACATAGTGAGTTTTTATTTTTGTTTTTGGAAAATTTTTGACTTCTAATTTTGAGGATCCCACCTTAAAAATATAAATGACTTAACAAATAAAACCTGGTGAACCGAACGTACTACTTCCTACCGCTCTTATATATTTTTCTCTCTCATATAAAAGAGCATGAGATTAAATTATAGTCTACGAGATTAACAAATTTACAGTGGAAATGAATATTAGTTCAATTATGCATTTCTTACCTCCTTCGAGGTGATTCTGAATTTCCCATGACCCTTGTTAAATTAAAAATGAATAATAAATTTTTAGTTTGAAATAATTGAGAAAATTAACGTACTGATTAGGCAGAGTTTTAATTAAATTGGCTTTGATTACAAATTTTCAAATCAACATAAACATAAAAGGTATCACTTTAATTTTTGTAAAAAGAGAAAAATATCATGGGACAAAATGTAGTGAGTGTTGATTGAGCTTATTCTCCCATCGTGGATAAAACTTTAATTTAAAAAAAAAAAAGAAAAAAGAAAAAAGTTTGTGTCGCAAATCCCCAATTATATGTTTGTCTTACATGTCATCAACTAAATAATAATAATAATAAAGCAAATATTACGTTTTTTTGGTATATATGATTAAATTTTATAAATCGTTTCTAAATAAAATTTGTTGATGGAGGGCTCAAACATTTTGCGAAATTCTCACTAATCCTTCATTATCGATTTTAAATATCTTTTTCTCGTTTATATCTTCCACTAATTAAATCTTAATCTATCAATTATGTTCTTAGTCTCAATAGCGTAAACTTTGGTTCATCCAATTCCCTTTCACAAATCAAAGTGCTAGCAAGAAAAAAAAAGAAAGAAAAAAGACGAATTCTCTTATGACAAATGCATTACTTTTTGCAAAGTAGTTATGTCCAAAACTAATCGATTGATAAATGAACAACCATTCTTTTAAATTATGTCAACATGACCATAGTTCAACGATAATATACTGATTCAAAATTTCCTTCCAGCAAAAATTATGTCATCAACAAACCGAACGTAGCCTATTTTAGAGCTTTTATCTCTAAATAATTCAAATAAGATGTTTAGTTAGAAAGTACTTTGTCGTCATTGAAAAATTGACAACTCATAATTCTTAAAAAGAATTCTTCATTTTTGCATTTCTATCTTTTAGCTGTCAAATATTTAATTGTAGTAAAAATAAGATAGGTTGGTAGGAACTAAATTTTTTTTAGGTAATCAAAAAGTTCATTCTTGAGCAATATATTTTAACAGATAAGTTAGGTTACTATTGATAGAGATGGTCGTTTTTATTTTTTATTTTCTTCTTTTCTTAGTACCTCAGGTCGTTTTTAAAATGTGCTTTAAATGGTAATTGTTGATGATATGTTCGTTTCATCATGTAAAATCAACATCAAAGTTAAAGAACTTACGTGAAGAATTAAAAATCTTAAACTAGTTAAGTTTGTTGTAACGTAATACAAATAGTTTGTTTTGTTTTGGTTTTTTCTTTTTTCTTTTTCTTTTTTTCTTTTTGGTCTATCTATTGGTTCACTTCACTTCCGTTACTCATTCGTTATAAATCCAATTTCTTTTGTGTCTTACTTTAGTGCCCTTTCTTTCAACCTTTTCTTTCTTTTAATCTAAAATGTATTTCTCAACAAAATGAATAAAAGAATAACTATTTCTCAAAATAATAATTATAACAGCAAAAGAAAAACTTCCCAAATGGAAATATACATTTTTTTAATAATCGAACTCTATCACATTTGGTTGTAAAGAAAACTCATATGGTATTAAATCTTATATAGGTGGTCACCATGGTAGGTTTAAACCTATTCCCTTTAAATTCTTTAAAATTTACGATAATGGTTAAAGATTTCTTATCTTTACTCTATTTTTTGTAAGGACTCAAGTTTATGAAAATGCCAATAAATTATTGATAAAATATCCATAAATATTTTTAGAAAAAAATTTAAATTAGAAAATTTAGAACAAATATTTTAAAAAACAAATACGCATTTCACTATTTTTAAACAAGTTAAAATTTATTAATATTAATATTATGTTTATATTAGTGATATTTTGTTGTTCGTTTTTATATCTTGTCAATTTTTTGACAATACTAATAGAAATATAGATTCATCCCTCATATCAATATCGAATTCATAGATAATACGAAAACATCTTCGTGCCAGTAAAAATTTAATACCCTGGTCCTATGGCATATAATCCATATATCTTTGATAAAATACCTAGTAAGTTGTTATGAGATACCAATTTTATAATGGATAGGAATAGCTTTAACGTGTTTATAATAAAAAGAGTTATTATCTGATCCTACCTACTCTACAAAAGTGTACCACTTAGTCAACTTCTTGCTTTAGTAAAATAATATTTTGTTTGTGTAAGGAATAATTTATTGTTGAAAAAAAAAACAGCTTCTAATTATTTATATTATCACTAATAATTATAGTTAGCGGAGAGAATTATCAAAATAGTACTCTATATATATATGTGGGCCCTCCGTTCACCACCATGGAGATGGTCTACAGGGTTCATAACTACTCCTCTTACTATAGAACGCTTATCTAGCCAACATTTATACAAATTTATACAGATCAACGGACACCTAAAACTCTTTTTTGTAATATTTTTGAAAAAAAAGGATATGTTTATAAACATTTATTTTATATCATTTAACATAATTTCTCTAATTTTCTCATGCGGGGTGTGGGGGAGGACAAGCCTAACTTTGGACAAAACCTTTGTAATACTTTTGTGAATATTATATCATAAATATAAAGTATAAGTTTTAACTTACAATATTCAGAGGGTTGGGGTATTTTAATGGTTGAATTATTCTTATATTCACACTTTTAATACTTTAGAAATAAAAATGAGTGTCAATATGAAACCAGCAATCAAGACATCTCACTTATTATTTTGATTTTTTAGGATAAGAATTCTATTAAAGTAATAAAAATATAAGTATAGACACCAAAATAGTATTTAGTGTAATATCATAAGAATTCATGTCTTTACTACTGCGTCATTCTTAGAGGACCAATATATCCTTAATTTAACTATAATTAATCATTAAACTTGAATACACAACTCAACTTATCAAAATACTAGTCATTCTCCTAAATTTAAAGTCGTAAATTCGAGATGTTGTAATAAAAAAACATATATTACAAACATACATATGAGCAATCAAACTCTCATAGAATTGGTGTACTCCAAAAAAAAAAAAAAAAAAAAAAACTCATAGAATTTGTGGCAATAATTGATTCATAGTGGGGGTAGAAGAGGAATGGTGAGGGATCCACATTTGCAACTTTTGTCCATTGAATAACCTCCCAATTTTGGGTGCTAAACACAAAAGAAAGAGTAGGCACCTCTTCATTTTATTTGGGATGTGGACCCCACAAGTCCTAGAAATTTTAAATGTTTTTGAATGTAGACAATAAAAGAATGGCAAAAAAAAAAAACCCATTTTGAGTGAATGGTGACTATGCAAAAGGGGTTAGATGTCCTAAAAAGACCAATTGGGAGTCCCATAGAGATGAAATTTTAAGTGCCTTTTCCAATCAAGATCTTATCCCTCAAAAAGAAAAGGAAAGAGTGTCTTTTTTTTTTCCTTTCTTTTTTCCTTTTTAATCTCCTATGGTGAGAGAATTAGGTATGGATCTTGTGAAAATAATATATTTTAATCATTGTTGATATCAATTGAAAATATTTTTTTGACACCACTTTATTATAATAGTATGTTTATTCTGTATCTATGAAAAACATCTCTATATATTGATTCAATCGAGTATATATATATACATGAGTTTATAAGTTGAGATTTGTCAGCTGTCATGTTTCAAACCGTAGAAAAATATTAAAGTAGATAGAGGATTAGAGCAGTTATCCTAGTTATGTTAATTTACATAAGTATATCTTAATCAATTTTATCCTGACGTTGTGAAGAAGATGAATGTTGAGTCACCTTTCATTATTATAAAAAATTATGAGTCTTTTGACTAAGCAATTTTTCTTTCACTCTACAGGGAATGGTTTTTAGAGACTTCAATCAATTCTACTGCACATTAGTGGAATAATATACCATATCTACGAATTTTTTTCTCATAATGTATTATCAATATTTTGAATTGATTACTTGCAAAGAGATTGTTCATAGTAAGTAAATAGTTTACATTACACACTAGGCAAGAAATAGTATATGATTCAAAATAAATCTATTTGAAATTTGGTTTTAAGATATTGATTAAGTGTATTTTATATAATTTCGGAAAAATACTATGGGCTCCATAAACAAATATATCATTTTCTTTGAAAAATACTTTCACTACTTCAAACTTTTGAACCTACTCTTTAATATCTCTTTCAAAAGCACTTTTTAAACTCCAAAGATTATTTAAAAAATTAAATATTTATAATTAACTAAAATTACTTTTAATATGATAATAAAAGACAAATTATCGAACACAATCTCAATTAATATGCTTCATAGGTTGTCAACGCCAACTTAATTTTTTTACTAAAAAAGAGAGCGTGCACACATTACCTATGAATATAATTGTTACATTATCCTCATATGATCAATAAATTGTTTATTTAATCAACACCAATAAAATCTATCAAATTCAAAACTATTAGCTAAGATCATCAACATATTTTAATAGGAGCTCTCGTTTTCACAATTATAGAAGTTTTTGAACCTCTAAAATACCACATTATTTCCCATGACGTCATTGTACATGATGAATTCGATGATTTTGCATCGAATTGGCACAATGTCAAAACTACCCCTCTTCCCCCACTAATTTAAAAAAAAAATATATATATATTCATATTTGATCCATTGCCTGTATGACTCTAGGAAACATGTTCCTCTTTTTTAAAACATGTCATTAATTTTTTTAAACCATATATACATGTTTATAGTACAAAGATGGTTTAAAAACTTATCATTAAATGAATATAAAATTTAGTTTTACTATATGTATTAGTTTAATTAATAATTTTGCTTGACTCGAGGGAAAATCTTTCGTATATTACTAACATGGAGAATTTCTCGTATCTTATTTATTGTGATAAGTCATGTCAGCAACATTTAAGAATAATATAAGGTCTAAAATAAAATAATATATCTTCTCTGTATCTAAATATTAATAGAGGCAGAGGATTTTTTCTTTTTCCCAAAAGGAAGAGGGATTGTATTTTCGAATATGTGATCCACATTTCTCAATTGGATGAAGCTAAAAGACAAAAAAAAATGAGCCAAAATTTAAGAGATTGGATTTAAGTGGCAAATTAGGCAAGTGGGGTTTAGTGCGTTTTGAATAAAAGGTTTTAATTTTTCTGTTGGGATTAAAAGAAAATGCATTAGTTTTATTATATTCACAAAAATTTTAGAAAAATATTTTGTTTCTAAAATTAAAAATTTAAGAGGCCCAAGTTGGAGCCCATGATTGGTCTATTATAGTTAAGTTTTCAATATTCTCCTAATTAGTAAGGCCCACTAAAATCTTCCTCCACTCAACATTTTTGTCACTTTTCATATATTGTTATTCTTTTCATGTAGTTGCATATTTAATATAGTTAAGATAAAATATTACGTAAGTAATTAATAAATTAATTTCCAATATACCAAATAGTAGCACACGTGTTAATTAGTGATTCTAGATTATACTCCATAGTATTACGAGGGTATTGAACTATCAACCATTAAGATCGTAATATATAGGGGTAGATCCACGTAGCGACAAAGGGAGTGTGCCCCTAAATTTTTATTAAATAACATATAGTATATATCTAAAGAACAAAATAACATTGGTCTGCTAGCTTCATCTCCCCTCTCTTAAATCATGTCTTTGCACGACCGAATCTTAACTTCAAGTCTAAATCAGGAAGAATTTCTCTTTAGATATAATAGGTGTTGTAATTGGTATTTATGTGATTGGTTTAATCGGTATTCTATTTTATGGTTTATATTATGGATTAGGTTCACGCCAGTAACAATAAGATGAACTGAGTTGTAGACATGAAAGCTTAAGAACTCAACAACATGGATCTATGATGTCTCAAAAAACTCCGTTTCTTTCTAATTCTTAATTTGCTTAAAAAAAATTGATTCATAACCTCTCTTACATGATAGTACATATCATGATACTTTCAAAGTAAAATTTACAACATTTTTTTTTAAGTTTAAAGTAAAGATTACCACAAGGTAGAGATTTGATATATATTGTCAAATTCAAACTTAAAATTATTATTTTCATATTATGTATATATTAATTTTTGCCTCAAAATAAAATCTTTGATCTCCACTAATAATAGATATTTATTAAGTTACGCTTCTAAATTATATACTCTATTTTATTTAAAGAAGTGTTTTTTCCATTAAAAAAACACACACATATATATATACTCAATTTTTTAAAATTTGAGTCACATAAACCTAATTTGCGAACCATTAAGCACCCTCTAAAATCTAAATATCTAGTATTTTTACACCAATATAAAATAAAATAACATGTAAGAAGCACCAAAATATTTTTTTTAATTAATTATAGAGAAATTGAAGATTCGTTGGCTTTTCGACACAACAAAAGATCATAATACTTGCACGACATGTAGTGCTGCATAATAGAGACACTTTGATCTCCAATGTTTCTTATCATAAAAATATATAACAAAATAGGAAAGCAAAATTTCTGGTTTTTTCTTTTTTTTTTTTTAAATTTTATAATATGGCATGATTGAAATGTATTCTCTTATTTTTCCAATCTCGTTCTCCAAATCCATCGTTCTCTTCTTTTTTTAGCCGATTGTTTTTCCTTCCTTTACATTAAAATTTATCAAACTCAAAAAAAAAAAAAAAAAAAAAAATCTCTCTTCCTAAGAAAAAAATGAGAAACCCTTCCAGTTGAAACAAATCTTGTTTTTCTATCTCAACAATTGAAGATGTGCAATCTATTATAATAAGAAGGATGACGATAATTATAGAAATTATGATAATTATAGCTACAAAGACTAACTTAAAATTTTCTTTCAAAATATTGGATTTAAAATTTGATTGGGGGCTCAAGTTTTGTGGGTATTTTTGACTTTATGGTCAATTCTATGGATACTTTGGGCATTATTTTTTATGGTGCCATTTTTAGTGCTCATAGGCATTTCCTCATTATTCTACAACAAAATGATGCTCTCTTTCCTCTCCTAGTGATGCCTTTTCAGTTGGTTGAAGAGACTGTGGTTTCCATTTGAGCTTGAAAGTCAATGGGTATAAGTGAGCCAAATGATAATAATTTGAGGAAAAAGATTTTTTAGATCTATTGGTCGTGAGATAGAACTCTCAGCTTATTTCTCTTTTGTTAGACTGAGACCTTGTTTACTTATCATCCAAATGATAAAGAATAAAAAATCAATTGATGTTGCTTACTAAAATTGATTGAAATTGAAATAGAAATTAGATGTATAGCAGTTAGGTTACTAGAATACACATTTCTATTTTTAGCTAATTACAAATATATTAACTAAAAATGTAATAATATTATTTTTAATTAAAACAATAATAAATTTTAACTTATTTTATTATTCTTTTGATGATAGTAAATACTTTTATTATAATAATTTATTTAATATCAACAAATGACAAATAATTAAAATAAAACTACATCAACTAAAAAGGAAATAATATAGTTGTTACTAAAACAACCATCATAAAATATCAATAACTTTATTGTTATAATATTTAATCACAATAAATTCTATTTTAAAAATTTTATTGATATTAACTAATAATAATTAAATTAGATTAAATAATTGATATTAAATATATTTTATAATATTTCATAATAAAATCACCTCAACTAGTAAAAGTTATAGAATTTTTTTATTAGAAAGAAATTATTAGTAGTAAAAAATAAACAAATAAATAGTAAAACTGTAAAACACTTTACTGAAAAGTCACGTGTTTCATTAATAAATTTGAGAGATGATAAAATTTGTAAAGTGTATTAGTGATTAAAAAAAAAAAAAAAAAAAAAAAAAAGGTGCACCAAAGGAGTGGAATTACAAGTGAGAAGGATTCCAAATTTAAGGGGTTCTATTCTAGTAAATATTATTAAAAAAAAATATCTTCATTATTTTTGATTCGCATTCTTGTGATTAAAAAATGATCTTTTTCCAATTTCAAACATAAAAATATTAGCGAAACGATTTATTCATTAATATAATATAAATAAACTATTTACTAGTTATGGTAATGGGTGAATTCGAATCTTTTAAGAATATATTTTATTTAATTAGACCTCGAGTGAATCTATACAAATTAATTGTTTTTGTTTTCATTTAACATCACTGTCACAAATGATATTGCTTTTTAGTTGACACCAATATGAAAAGTTTTGAGCTTTATGGTTAATTCATTTTTTATTTGTGCTTAATCTATTTTATTTAAATATAATAATTGCCATATTAACAATAAATTTCCATCCTTCATTATAAAAATAGGAATGAACGTAATCTAGTATGTATGGATAAGCCTCATAAAAATAAAAAATAATAAAAAAGTGAGAAAGAGTAAGTTAAATCTCTAGTGTATCGTACATCTCCACTCAAAAAGTATATATAATCAAACTAATATCATGTGCTTGTAATGTGACCTATCTACATCAGCATCAAACAAGGTTTTCTTTAGTACAACAATTATGATCTGAAATAGCTATCATGTGCTTGTCATGTGATAAGGTAACTCGTATGATATTAAATCTTAGGTAGGTGGCCATCATGGTTTGAACACATTTCCTCTGAGCTCTTTGCTATTTACATCAACTACTAAGTTATCCCATCATGATGATTTCCTGATTAGATATTTATTACATATTCATCTTTTGTTCAATTTTCTTTATATTTTTTTACCATAACAATGAAACCCCTACCTTCAACCAACGAAAAAGAATCCAAGAATAGAAGAAGAGTTCTTTTGAAATCTAAGAAAAGCAGACACTTCTTAGCCAAAAAATGCAACATATCTCTTCCCTTTTAAATTATGTTGATGTCAAATCCCAAAATCTTAGGTGAAAGTAACAAAATTAAGAAAAATTGATGCTCATCAAAGTGCTACCTGGCTTTGTCATCACTTCCAATTCCAAAAATGTAAGGTATTGAGGTGAAGGTGGCATTGAAGAATTCTTCATTCACTATAATCATAGCCTTCATCATCATCATCAAGCTCCACTTCAGCATCATCAGCTCTGCCCATGAGGGTGAGAAATAGTAGAACTGCCACTAACTGCGTTGCAACAAAATACTTGGCTCTCCTTCTGAATGTTTTCTCCTCCTTCGTCTTTTCTTTCTTTGTCTTCGTCTTCGGCTTCGAGCCTATTGAACGATGCATCAGATATATTCAGAAAATGATAGGTTGAATGTAATTTCAGATAGTGCTTCAGAAACATCATGGTCTATGCAGCTTAATTAGGCATTCAATGCCCAGAAACATGATGTAGAAATTTTCTTACAGTTATCCAAAGAAAAGACTTAGATTTCCACGACTGAATTTCGGTAAGTTGAACTAAAAGAAGGCTATGATAGGGTGGGTTTACAATCCTATTGCACAACATGCAGATAAAATCATAGATACGTCATCTTGAGGTACCAGAGAAATCTAGGACTAAGAAGAGTATTGTGGCCACTCAATAAAATTGTAACTAATGTGGGTTTAGATCGGTGAATAGATACGACGTGCTAAGTGAAATAATGTCTAGGAAAAGGTGGAAGAAAGATAGATATTACAACTCTCACAACAGAAGAAGAAAGAGAAGGGAGACAGCACCAGAAACAACAGAAGAATAATACCGAAAATTTCTAAAAGTGAACTCTTACACACTCGCAATGGCAAAGAAGAACAAAACCAATAAAAAAGGATGAACAAACGGAGACCATATAATATCTCTGAAGATGAACTAAGGACTATTTAAAATGCTTTAGCAATATAACATCATGGTGCAGTAAACTAATTTCATTTTCTTCAGAATGTAAAGAAAAACAGTTGATAAAGTATAAAATTATGTCAAACATTCAAAACATCTTACTCCAATTATAAGGACCCCTTCTTGGTGCTGATGATGAGGCCCCTGAACCGGAATGTGCCGAGGAAGATGATGGTGGCGAGGATGTACCGACTTCTATCAACTCTGTCATATACTTCTCGGCATATCGTACGAGATTACCATGCTCTAAAATTTTACTACGAAGCACTGACGTTTCCTAAAATGCAGATAATATCAACAAGGCCCAAAGTAAGAACTCCACATTTATTGAAAAGAAAGAAAGCAAGCAATGTTCGGGGTAATGCATTATATATCATACAAAGATCAAGGTCTAATGAGAAAGGATATATTAATAAGCTGACAGTGGAAACTATTGCAGAATTTATTATTTTTTCCAATGGATAAGAAAATTAAGTAATGAAAGACAAGATTCAAAAGAAGGGAAGATAAATCTCAGCCACCATAGCAGTAAGAAATCACTTCATGGGTTATAAGCATTTTATACATTTTGTAACTTCTTAATATGCTCAATTTTCCTTTTTTTTTTTTAGATAAGAGAGATAAGAATATGCTCATTTCTCTTAAATTATATTAGTCCCCATTCCTCTTCATAGTGTGTACAAAAAGTAATAATGATAACCATATCAGAGGATACGCTAAGGATCTGTATACATAAATATGTGAATAAAAATAAAGTTCAAGATATTGACAAATGAGATAGAAAAATCCACGTAAAAACTGCAAATAAGGTTTCTTACGACCTATATTTCTCTCAAATAAGCAGGCAGTTTGCTACTATGAACGGTTAATACTTTAAAAGAATAAGATGCTTCCTATTTATTATAACTAAACAATGATTTGAAGATAACTCACAGGTAGTGCTTGAAGGGCAAATAGTACATGCCCTAGAACAAGTGCATCTAAACTGGATGGCCTGCTATATGATAAGGTGATGCGTCACTAAATAATTAGGATTGTTGAAAAAAAATATCATATACAATGGGATATCCAGAGCCTCAGAGATTCACCTGTTCTCAAATAAAAAATTCTGCTCTCCTAACCTAGTGGACAAAGCTCCATAAGCGAGATTTGCGTTTCTATAAATCTGTTTCAATAAATAGAATCAACTCAAGATATCAATAAAGAGAAAATAAAAACTCAAAGAGTCATTCATCCGTGATCCATCACATTGTGGCCTCTATCAATTGCATTCTTCATCAAGTATTAAGGAAAAGATGGGGAAAATATGATCGGCAAGAGAGCATATGCAAGTCAAAGCAACCATAATTATAAATATGAAAAGCAATAACAGATTATGACCTGCTCTTCTCTTCGCTCAGGATTTTCTTTGTTGATCCCAAGCTGGAGCTTCACGGAGTGTACTTTCTTTAAAAACAAAACCTTTCCAATCGGCCACGGAAGGTCAGAATAATAGATCTTTTGAGCTGAACTCCCATCAGTTCCCAGCCAAAGCTCATACAAAATTGCATCTGCAAGCCACGAACTAACCATTGATTTTGCAGACACCCATTCTGGAACTGAGAGAACCTCGGTGTCGAGGTCGACAATACCATCTTGTCTTAAACACTCAATGACCCCGCCCCTCTCGTTATTGTACGCCACATAATCGCCAGTTTCAACATAAGGAATTTTATCTGACACAGAGAAAACAGATACCATACTCGTTAATAGGCTGGTTAACGAAAACATGACGAAATTCACTAGAAAATTAGACGCTTGAATCCTAATCTCACACAAGTAACTCCAGCAACTAACCGAACCAGAATCCGTGACCATATGATCAGGCTGAAGAATTGTAAACACATCCAACCAATGCAGACGGCTGAGCACTACCGACACCATTACAATTAAAATATCGTTTGAAGACGGATAAACACGAAAATATCTCTTGAAAAAGAACAGCAAAATACCCTGCTGCCAATTCAGCTTCTCCACAAGTACATCCAACTATAACACCAGGACTCGAGAAAACCACACAAATGCAAGAAAAATCATAAAAATGGGGGATTACCAGAATCGGGATAGACGGGATTGAAATCCAAGTGAAATGGAAGATTGGCCAATCTTAGATAGATGAAAAGCGGGAGGCAATCGGGGCATCCAGTGGGCAAACCGAAACATGGCTTCCTCACCACCAGAGTTAAACCTACTTCATCTCTTTCACTCATTTGCTCCACAAACTGGAAAAATCTCTGCAACAAACAACTGCTCCTGCTCCTGCTTTGCTTCGATTTGTTTCGGTTCGAAGGGTTTTAGACGACTCAGGCCGTCGGGGCTTCTTCGTTCTTCTCACATGACCAAGATTCTCTTCCTTTTTCCATTTTTATCAACGCTGAAAACAATTTGTATTAAATATTGTTTTATTAATTGACAGAGCATAAGGCGGGGATAGTTTAGTTGGGAGGGCGCGAAGGTCACGTGTTCGATCCACGTTCACCGCAATTAATTTTGGTCATTTTTATTATTTTGTCACTTTATAATCACTCACCCATTACTCGTATTTATTAAACTACGTAGCTATATTACATGCTCAAAACTACTTATCCCATTTATTAAAATCAAAATGAATTATCTTTTATATTTCAAAAATATTCTAAAGTGAAAAAATAATTATTAAAGAATAGGAATGAAATTAATTTCATTTCGAGCATTAAAATTTTGGTCATTCTTATTATTTTCACTTTATATTCACTCACACGATACCCTTCTCAATCTTTGTAACTATATTTCATGCCCATGTTAAGACACATTCGAAACTACTTATCCCATTTTTTAAATCAATATAAAGATTATGACAAAAATGAATATACATTTATTGTTTCAAAATTGTTCTAAAGTTGTAAAATAATTATTAAAAAGATGTAGAACCTAGGCAACAAACAATATGAATGAAATTAATAGATTGTTGAAGAGAAATGGAATTATGAATAAGTAATTCCCAAATTTGAGATGGATCACACTAATTGATTTCGTTCCTACCTTCAGTAATGACCATAAAAAAATGAATGAAGTAATTAACAACTCAATCATTGTATGTTAAATTTTTATTTTAAAAGATTTTACTAATTTAATTTTATAAAATTAAAAGTTTATAATAAAAATCGATAAACAAGAGAAAAATCTTATTACAAATTCAAAATATCCTATTTCTAGAAAACAGTTAAGCCTTTCATTGGAATCATATTTAAAGATGTAAACCATGAGATTAGTTTCTTTCTCAAATTTTACATGGAAAAAGAAAATCTGGAATGTATATATTACATAATAATACTCAGACTAAATAACATAGAATAAAGAAAAAGAGAATTGACAAGTTGGTTTCAAAATTGGAGGGCCGAAGCATGATCAAAACTGACTTTTCAGCAGTGAAGAGATTCTGAAGTTCATCTTCAATTTTGCAGATATCCATCACATGGCTGTTTGTCTTCCTCAAAAAGCTTGCTGGCACCTAAAAATGGGCTTTAGCAAAATACAAAGACGCTTTTTTCTGATGTAGCCATTCTTTTTGCTGGCACACTTCCAACTATTCTCTCCAGCTAACATAAAATACATAACGTGTTAGTATAACAGACCCAGACCGCAAGGGTAGAATGGTAATTCGAAGCCGTTCGATTCCAACAACGATATTTAGCGGGTTACGATGTTATGTTATATCTATCCAATCCAACAAATAGAGCTACCATAAAGAATAAGAGTAAGGGACTGTGTTTAGAAGTTGTAGATTCTCTTTCTCATATCAGGAATAACCATAGGTCCTATTTTGGGAACCATTTTATTTTTTGTTTTCTGTTTTCCGAAACCGACCACTACTTCCCTTGGCTTGTTATCACCTTTTTTTTTTTCTAAATGTTTCCAAAATTTAAGCCAAATTAAAAAAAAAAAAAAAAAAACCACTAAGAATTCAAATGTGTTAAGTGAAAAACATACCAAAGAAACGGTGAGAAAGCAAGTATAATTTTTAAAAATAGAAAACTACAAACAAAATCGTTATCAAACGGGTCTTAACTGCTTGTTTTTCATGTGAAATCTAAAATTAATAGAATAAAGGGGTTAAAAACTTGTGCCGTAGTAGTTAAGTTATCAGTGATAGCATGGAGATGGTAAGACATCCTAAAAAACACAAACATATTTGATTTGTAAAAGAGTTCTTAACAAGTTCTAACACAATAGCTTACCCGGAGCTGATCGAATGGTGAAAAAAGCACTCTGCAAGTCATGTTCTGGGATCCATCAAGCATATTTACAATCTGAAGGGAGGTGGGGATGGATGTTATAACCAACTCAAACGTATGGAGAACATAATATTAATAATTAGTTCAGTTCAGCACACTATCATCATGATTACCTCAGTGTAGAACTCTTTCCTCTCCGGCAAGGAATAAATGATCAAGTTTTGAATGCCACGAATCTAGCACCAAGGGAAAATAGCATGGTCAAGAACAGCCATTTGTAAAACCAAGAACCACAGAACAAGAAATTCTTGGTGAAGGGGCTGAAGGGTTCACTTCACAGGTTTCGCCCAGATGAAGAACTATCGCAAATTGAAGAAAATAGCTCTTGTTATGAAATGGACTGGGGAGATATGGCTTCGAAAAACGGGGAGATCATTCACTGGCAATCAGCATGACATGAGCGGGAAAGTTTGTTGTTACTTGTTGGATGTAAAGATCTTAGTCGGTTGTTTTTCAAGAACAAAGTGAAAAGAGTAAGTGTGTCAGCATTTCGAGAAGCCAGTTGACACAAAAACATTGCCTTTAGAAACTTGGATTTCCTAGCCAAACAATCACTCTCCGTTAGAAAACCACTGAACTTCAGGTAATGACTAGGATCCCATGCTAAGTTTGCCATCTGACAAAGAGATTGGGGACTTGGAAGATTCAAATTCCCAAAGATTCCTAGTAAATTCTAAGTTCTTTAGGTGGCATAACGCAGTTGGTGCTATCCAAAAAAGGCATCATTATTGTTGCACAACATCTCCAAACTGGTGTTTTTTGTGCAAAAATAACCGCAAGAACTAAACTGATCTCCTCTTTCAATACAATTTTACTATGAGAAACTGGGACAAACTTCTTAATGAATTTAGTTTCCATTGATCCGTCCCAAGAAATTATTTGAACTGCTTTAAGAAACATTTTGTGGGCATCCCTTTAAATGTAAAGTTAAGTTCTCATGGTCTAACCTAACGCATCTATGGTTGTGATTTCGAAGGTTCAAAGAGAAGTAGAGCGATCTAGAGGATGTATGGGGGATGAATAAAATTTTGAGGTATTCTTAATGCACTCTAAGTTCTTTTCTAATTACAATTCTTTCTGGATCACTGCCAACAGGAGGAAGTTTTTGCAACCCAGTAGTTTAGCGTAGCTAGAGATCTAATCTCCTGCTCTTTCTTCTGTATTCTCTCATTTTGGTCAATGAAACTCGGTTCTTACTCAAACACACAAAACAGACCACAGACACACATACTATGTTGGCAAAATTTAGCTTTTGAGGAAAGTACATAGCCATATAAATTACCTTGTATCTGTGGTAAAAATGTGCTCTCTCCGTATATAACATGATCTTCCGCTTTCCCTCAAAAAACCAAATTCGCGCTCGTGAGATATCACTTTGCTTTGTATACCTAAAGAACAAAACTAGATCGTTATACATGATAATACAAGCAATCGAGGATGCAGAAGAAAAAAATAAATCAATAAATTTATGGATCAGCTTATAAGTAAAACGATTGGCTACTTACTCCCCAAGGAGACAGAATGAAGCATTCTGTGCCTTCAAAAAGTTTCGAACTCGAACGAACTCAAAGTAAGAACTAATGAATAGCATGACTCCACCCTGAGGGAAAAGTTCCACGGATTGAGATAAGGCAGAATATGTAGATCTGCTTCAATAATTTTAAACTCAAAAAGTCTTTGACATCAGAACCGTCATCGTTACTAAATAATAGTTACCTGACTAGATTCATTTATCTTTGGAAACACCTGAGGAGAAAAACCATTTTAAATAATTAGATCAATAAGCCAGTACAATTAATAAAGAGATTTAGTCTCAATTCTGCTATCTCCTTCACAGAAAGTTATATCTTTGATTTTATATTTGCTTAAATGGACCGAAGTCAAATCCTATAACAACTAACTGAACTATTGATAGTTAAGATCAGAGTTTATCAAAATCAACAGGATAAATAAGAAACTGACCTTCTTGGAAAAGTACTCAAGACGAGCATCATCAACATCAGCTATAGAGTCTGCATCAAACCTCTCGTAAACCTGTAAAAAATATAAGCACGAGAAAAATACTCAGGATGAGCATCATCAACATCAGTTTTTCATGATGTTTGGCTACATATAAAATTTTCAAAAACAATTTAAACAACTCAACCGTGCTTCTGGACAAAGCACTAGTATTTTTCCTAAAGTTCTTAATGAAAAATGATCTCACTTAAAAAAAACCCACTCCTAAAAGCTATCCCAAACGCAATGTTCAATACTTTCCAGATAAGCCCCTTTTTAGTTTTTTTTTTTTTAGTTTATTAAAAAAATTCAATTAAAAAATACTTTTTAACTTGTAGCTAAATATCATATAAGATTTCGGAAGTAACTTAATTATTTAAAAGATCTTTAAGGATGTTGAAAAAATATTCCAAACACAGTATTAATGAAATCTTATATTGCTTCATGTTTCTTTAATTTCAGTTGATATTTTTTTTTCTGAAACGAGAGACAGAAATTTTCATTGATGTAATGAAAAAGGAAAGAAAACAAAGGGAATACAAAGAAGAAAACCTGGAAACAACTAATAACCGCCCAAATACAAGGGCCAAAGCTAACCTCATAAAGAATTTTTTTTTTAAAACAAGATACGAACTTCTCGTTGAAATAATGAAAAGGAACAAAATTGTTCAAAGGAGACAAACCTCATAAAGAATCTAAATGGTAAAAATAAAAGCTTTCCAGATTTCAAATCCCTTGGGTCTTCCCGAACGACTACCAACCAAATGTTCTAAACCTTTTGGTTGGTCCGTCTCTACCTCCAAAAGCTCACTAAATTTGGTCCCATCATTTCAGAATTATGGTTTGAATGCAACCATAGAATCTTTCAGAACAAGTTTTGCTGTTCCACAGTTCAGTTTGACTTGGCTTCTCAAAAAGCTTCACAATGTATTCCCTTTCTAATGTCTTTATGGATTATAACTCCCTCAATATTTGTCTAGACTAGGAAGCTTTTATTTCTTTCTTTTTTCATTAAGGGTGGTATTGATGCACTAAAAAGTCGGGCTTCAGTCGGAAATAAGAAACCATTATCTTCCTCTAGCGATGAAAAGATTTTAATGTTAAAATTTCTGTAACAGAATCTAGAGCTGAATTCAACATGTTTTTTCAGAATAATTCAACATGTTTTTTTATAGTAGGACTAACGTGCAATTCCAATTCCACAATAATGATGCGAACTACCCAAGATAAACAAACACCAAAGATGGTAATCACTAATCAGATTCAATTATCTTCCATGAGCCAGAGTGCGGAAATTTTGTTATTAATTTGATTCAAAACCCCTAAAATAGGGAGAAGAATAAATATTCCAAAGTTGCAATTATACCATAGAGATCAAATATCAAAATTTTCTGAAACAATCCACGAAATCAACATGAGATAAGATGGCACCATCTTATTCAAAATGATTGCTGCAAGAGGAGCATGAAAAAAAAAGGCATAATTGAGTAGACAAACCTGGCGGACTTGGAGTACCACTTTTGGAAGAATGCCTTTGTATTCACATAACATTCTCACCTATCACATGACACATTGAGCATTGAGGAAAAGAATAGATATAGACGAGTCCATACTAAGATAAATTATAACTGCATGTGTGCTAAGACCAACAATCAAATCCAAGTCAAAGAGAATCAGTTAAACGAGAGATCTCTCACGTTAAGAAACAAATGCCCTTCTCTGACTAGCTAATCTTGGTGATGATGCCCTAGAGCCAAGTCTAGGTGTAAAGTACGGAAAGAATTGGGCAACCGTAGACAATTGTGTTTTGATAGAAAGGAGATTTTTCGTTTACTATGCTTATCATCATATCTTGAACAATTGTCAATTTTGATTTAATTGCTAAAGGATGTCTTCTCTTATTTATGTTTCAAGATAACTATTTAAAAAAAATATTTACATTCAACCAAAAGAGAAAAGTCAAAATAAAATAAATAAAAACTAAAATACTTGTTAGAACAACACATCAAACAGGAAACTTGGCATGCTTAACCATCTTCTCTTATTTATGTTTCAAGATAACTATATAAAAAAATATTTCCATTCAACCGAAAGGGAAAAGTCAAAATAAAATAAATAAAAACTAAAATACTTGTAAGAACAACAGATCAAACAGGAAACTTGGCATGCTTAACCAATGTAAAAAGATTTATAAAGTAGGAAGGGAAGAAATTATTAAAAGACAAAAAAAAAATAATAATAAATAAAGGGATCAGGATTCAAAGTAAACATTCATATGTGTCAAATTTCAAGAGTGCATTTTAAAATGCAATGCGGATTTAGCATGCAAAAAACATTTGACTCCTCAATTGTTCTGTATGATTCTTGTCTAACGTTCTGACAAAAACAATCCAGTGTCCACTAATCAGTTAAGCATTTAGAAAAACAAACAATAAAAGATATATGACATTTCTGCCTTACAATAATTAAACGAAGAAAAAGACGCACCTTTCCTTGGTAGTTATTGCAGTAGTGATTGAAAAAAGCATTTATATCTGTAAGAAAGGTGTAGACAAAAATTAAAATACTTCATTTCAATCATTAGAAGTAAGATAAAAGAATCAATGTCATATGAATATTGCTATTCTACAACATCTAAACATCATAAAACTACTAAATTCTCCTTTAGAAGAAACCAAAAATTCATTAAAAGGGAAAAGATCTAAAGCACCAATTTGGGATAATTGCACAGTGCGCAATTGTACTGTAATACAATTCTACTTGCAGATACAATTACTTGGTCCAATACATTTTTATTTTATTTTCTAATATTCCCTTCTATTTATTTACTTTTCGTGTTATTATTTCTTTTTATCTTTTATCTATTGCCAAAAATAATTGATAAATGACTCCGCTCGTGATTTGTTTATTCATATATTGTCCCACAAAAAGTGAATTAGTGGATGCACAACTGCTAAAACAAAACAAAATGTTACTTTTTAAGATCATTCTATTATTGACATGGACATATAAAAATAAAAATATAGTAAAGTTTTTAAGCTTATTATGAGTGTGAATACCATCTCTATTCACCGACTCTCACACCAAATTTTGTTTATGTAAACAGTGACAATTCTTTTTATATCTAGGCTACCCGTCACATGGTTCACACCCAATATGGATGTCAATGACTCTAAACTTCTTTTCTCGTAAGATACCCTTACGGGAGGAGGGCATGAGTTGTGACAGTAAACACCTAGTATGGTCTAAAAATAATTGTTTATAACCACATGGTTCAATAGTTTACTGATGCACACTTACACTAGAGTTTCTTGAAGAATACTTGAATCTGACTTTATTAAAGAGGCCAACACTTATTTATAGAGGCTGCCTAAAAGCTAACAAGGTAAACTCAAGTTACCGTGAGGTAACTAGCAACTTAACTAAACATTTAGATATAAAGCTACAACTTATTAGGAATGCTTCAAAACAACAGCTAACTACTACATCATTTACGTAGCACTAAAGTGATATCTAACTAAAGACCCCACTTTTGCAATTTTGTTAACCCATATTGGTCTGTATTAAACGAAAGCAATCCCCAATTTTACATATAGTAAAAGATTTAAGTGAACCCACCAAGAATTATATGAATCACACAGTACGTAGCATAAAATTGAGTTAGAAACTGACTTAGAAACCAAAACTACTTGCTGATTCTAGTAAATCGGATACATGAATTGCATTGTATACAAACAACAGACGAACCACCTTACCTGGGTTTGAATGAAAGCCCAAAACTATGGACTGCCTATAGAACCTCGCATATCCATCAAGATACCTACAACAAGAAAGGGATTTTAACATTTGGATGATGGGACAAATTTTTTTTTTTTTTTTCGGGGTAAGAACAAGTATTTCAATGGGACAAAATGTTCATTCACGTAAACCTAATGAGATCATATTGTGTATGATAGTGCTGGGTCCACAGAAAACCTGGGACCCAAGGAACCTTGAAACTATAAACTAGTCCGAAACAATATACTTTTACAATCCCTAGGTTCTGCACGCTATAAAGGACCAAAGAAAAATAAAACTTACATTCTTTCCATTTTCAAATCAATCCTCAAATTTTATTATGAAAATTGAAATGAAACGTAATACTGTGGAGAAGAAGCTTACAAAAATAGCAAAGAAGAGAGAGAAAAACTGTGTTATTGAGTGGAGTACATTTCCTCCCACAGATAAGGAATATATTTCTTAACAAAGATAATTTGGAACATACCACTGTCTTATCCGCATCACATCAGTTCCATGCTGCTTCGATGGTATCTTATTCATTTGTTCAATGACAGTATTCACATGGGACCAGTTCTAATTTTCATTGAAGAAAGTTTTGGGTTATTATGTCGCATAAAGCATATAAACAAATATTCTAATTTAATAGCAAAGTACCTGCATTGCTATTATATCTGCATGATCAATGATTAAGACCTGCTCGTTGAAGCATAATCTTCATTTAAGCAACATATACATAAAAGAGGAGCTACACATGAATACACTTATATCACAGAAACGTTACCTCAATGGAAGAAAGATAGTCAACATCTTTCTCCTTGTTTTTCTCTGTTTCGCCAAGTTTCTGATAAAAAGTGTTGTTAGTGCATAAAGTATAAATACTTTTCATATTCAGAAGTCCTGTCAGAAATAAATTGTGCATTTCCAACTTAATAGAAAGATGCCAAAATATATTCAGCCACGCCTTAAATATATCAACCACCAATACTTAATGGCTCATCAACTTCAACAATTTTGGCAACAATATAATTGGTAGGGTCCATTTTCACAGTTAATATTTGAAAATTATTAGACTCTCATATTATGAGCCATTGAGCATGAATATTACTATCATGAAAATGTTTTCAAATTCACAATACTACAAAATGATCAATGTATGAGTACATCCCCTTAGAGTTATTGAAGAAAATAACTCACTGTAATCAGACCAAGGGGAGAAGCAACAATTATGTCTGATGAATAGAAATCACCGAATAACTTAATGCTCTTCCTACAAAAAAAAATTGATACAATTAAGTTCAAAAAATAGAATTTATTAATAAACAAATTTACAATTTCAAATTAACACATTCGATAGGAGTGATGCAAAGAGAAATTATTTAAGATGAATGACGATCCTCTACATTTCTATACCATATAAAGGATGATGGTCAACTGCAAAGGGGAAATATGAGTTTGCTTAAAATTTATTCAAAGTTAATTCCTGATACTTTCTGATAAAGTGTAAATAAAACATTTCGTGAAGCCACCATATTAGACGGTCATGAGACTTCAATGCCAAAAAAAAGGATTAAAATCAAACTCTAATGCATGCATAATTCACCTGGTGAACTTGATACCAATCATAAAGAGATCTTCATTATTCCCACCAAAGAGTGCTTGGAAGTCAGAAGGTTTTGAAGATTTTTTAGAGCTACAATTCTGATCATTAAGAGATAATTCAACTGTGTCTCCATTCTTCCCAACACCTCCATTTCCAAAATCTTCATATAGACGGTCAAGATGCTCCACTGTAACCTAAAATCAAAGGTACATTGTTATATAGACGGTCAAGATGCTCCACTGTAAGCTAAAATCAAAGGCACAAGGTTAACAATGGTGCTAGGTATCCGAATTTCAGGCTAGGTATGTTGGCTATGGTTGTACAATCAATTATTTCCTTCAAGTTTGTGGTGTTCTTCTTGGCATATGGTGCAACGTGTGTTGCTGGTTTATTCTGACTAGTTTGATTGCATGTGTTAATGCTCCACTGTAAACTAAGTATATTCATCTAAACTTCATTTACACGTGTTGCATGTGTGAAATGGCCCATTATCAAAGATGAATGAAATGAAGAAATACAGCAGAAAAATATATTCCCATCCCCAGCACACTCATACGTCTCAAATAATATAAACATCTTTTTCCATGTATACTAATGATGATTATCAACTACTAAACCAATCTTGATATAGAACTCTAACTAATCTGAGGAAGTAGAGCAATGCAAATAGATGCCTACAAAGTTTCGTTCCTGAAAATAACCTAAATCCTATATTAAAATCTCGTTCATAAAAATGCAAAGAGCTAGTACTTCTAGTTATATAACCCATTTATTACAAACATAGTTCTTTCATAAAAATAATGGAATACCTTGTTTGCTGATGGAGTGAGATGTATCAGCCTTTTAATTACACGAAGAGCAATGCTTGCAAGGGGCAATAAAATCAAAACCTGGAGCAGACCATGCAACAGAGATCGTCACTTTCTTTCTTCCTTTTTTACAAAGCAAACAAAACTTTTCATGATAAGGTGAAAAGTTACAGGCAAAAGCATAAGTCTCCTCAATCAAAGTTTACAAAATGCACCCCAATTTGAGTTAAATACATTGGGGAAAGTGTAAACGCAATCTGAAAGTGAAGAACAAATCTAAATAATAGATTTTCATTTATTATTTAGAACAGCAATACAAGAATAACGTTCATTTAATCAAGCATGGTGGTGCATAAGAAATACGAAACTCTTTTGTAATTACAACATCTCTTTGATTTTACAAAATTGGAGAGCTTTTTGGTGATTAGTGTCTTTTTTGGAAGGGGTTGCCTTGGCCCCTGTCCGTAGGCTGTTATTGTTCTTTTGTTCCTTCTATTGAAGTTTTTCTTATCCAAAAAAAAAAAAAAAAAAAAAAATCTAGGCACTAATACTATATGCAGTGTGGTCAAACCAAAATCCCAAGTTGAGAGAACAAAGTAGTTTCAACATTCAAGTTTCTTTTGTTTGGTCTGAACAAATTGAAATTTGTTATTTATACAAAAATGGTAACCGACTGATGCCTGGCCTGTATCAGGCTTGTGAACTCATTAAATTTGCGTAAGACTGCATTTTCCCATAACAGAAAAAACAAAGTCACCCCATAGACATTATAACTTCGTTGTTCTACGTTCTGCTGGTGCAGGATCACCAAGTATATTTCAAAATGCCGATGCACATAAAACAGCAAATAATATGGAAATGTGGGAAAAGTTGTGCAGGAATACCAGTAGCTATAGAGAGTAGGTCCAAATAGAAATTGTTTATAATAACATATAAAGATCAATTTTAGAGGAAAAATACTAGAAGTCTACAAAAATGTGAAAATTTTTTAAAATGTTTCTATAATTGTAAGTAAAGATAAAAGTTTTGGCTTGCATTAATATTCAAGAATGACTTCTAATAATTGCTAAACTATATTAAGCTGACAGACATGGAACTGGGCAAATGAAGACCAAAAACAGAAGTGAAATAGTAGTCACGAAGACATGTATTAGGTAGCCTCAAAAGGAGAATGGCTAAAAACAAAATCGTTCTTTAATTTCTTTTTTTTAAATATCTAAATAGCTGAAGGGCTCAAGTCAAAAATTGGCTTAAATACATCATCGTTTCATTTACGAGGTAAAACAGATGAAGTAAAAAATGAAAGGAAAATAGATAAGGCTACCTACAAGTCTTGTGATAAAAATTGATGAGAGATAGAGAGGGGCAAAAACAATTAATTTGAGACACTCAAGCATTTTTAGTATCACAAAAAAGACTATGAAGAGGAGCCACTATTATAACCTTTGGACGAGTAAATCCATGATCAAGAAATTTCTCCCCACTAAGAATGTCAGCTCGGTCTTGATGTTTGGCCACTTTTGAGTCATTCTTCGTTATGAGATCTCTAGTCTTAAAAACATGATTCAACTGCAAAACATATTTCCCCAGAAATCATAACGTGAACAAACAAATATTCTAAATGATTTTCATAAGGAGAGTGATAGAGGCATGCACACACAGAATGCATAATATATGAATCCATGATACTCGAGTCTTCTTCTTGACCTTTCAGATAAAAGGGTTTCTTGTTGCAGTACAGTATATCACGGTAGCTGTTGCCTGAAAGAAAACGGGTAGGATAAGCGATATATATGATTATATGCACACATACAGACATGCAAACAAACAATTACAAGAGTAAATAATGCACAAACTCAAATATCAGCAAAAAATTACAGCCAAACCTACTGCTTTTATCAGCAAAAAAATCTATACCTCCAAAGCATCAATAGTCTTATCTACCAATTTTTCTTTTCTTGGTAAGAAACAATATCATTGATGAGTGAAATTACAAAAGGGTGGGGAGGAGGATTAAACACCGCAAAACCAAAGAAGTTACAAAATACTTCTCCAATTGGTCAAAAGAGAATCAAAACTATATGAGTAGAAGAGCAATGATAATTTAACACCAAGAGATAGCATGGAAAATGATGTTGTCAAAGATTCTATCAAAGGAAAGTTCTTTATCGGTGAAAAGCCTATGGTTTCTTTCATTCCATGTAGTCCACAAAAAAACCCTAATGAAAGTATGTGAAGAATAGAAGTGCAATTTTGAAGGATTTCTTTTTTTTTTTTATATGAAACGAGTATTTCATTGATGGTATGAAATATACAAAAGGCCAAAAGGGCAATTACAAAAACGCCTTCCAATTATAGATTAGATCATTTAGGTTGTAGCTATTGAAGGGTGAGTGGAAGCTTTTACACCAACCAAGAGCTAATACAGTAACTCTATCAAAAAAAAAAGAATCAAAAGGACAAGATGTGTCGTTAAAGACTCGGTTGTTCCTGTCTAGCCATAAGCTCCAAGGAAGGCTCTGATGAAAAGGGTCCAAAGTGTTGCTCGGTTCTTTTTGAAAGGATGATCCGCCAACAGGCATTCAAGGAGGATGGAGGTGTTGTTGTGAAGTGTTGTCTCCCATCCGAAGGTAGTGAGAAGGATCCCCCAGAATTTAGAGGGAAGCTGCAACTGACGAATAGGTGTCCCGGAGATTCCGATGCCCTAGACAGAGGTGATAGCAGTTTGGGGAGAGGGAGATATGAGGCAGCTTTTTCTGTTTCCGATCAAAAGTGTTCAAATCCCTATGGCTTAACTCCTAGCAAAAGAACTTGACCTTTTTGGGGCATTTTCCTTGCCAAAGGGTGGAGAAGAAGGTGGGTACAGCATGGGTTTTGGGGAGTGATCAGGAGCTCAAAAACAGAGCTGGTGGTGAAGGATTTGCTCAGGTTCAATGGCCAAATCCATAAATCTTCACGATGGAGAGGGGAAAAAGCTTTGAGAATCTGGGATAGGCCCAACCACTCTTCGAGCTCCTCATCTTTTAGTGGTCCTTTAGTGGTCTACGAAAGTTGTAATCCCATGAAGATGAAGCCTTGGACCAAAGTTCGGTAATTTTGGCATCCTTATTTGTAGCTACGGCGAAGAGTCTTGGGTAGAGGTTGTCAAGGGTCCCTTGTGGGAACCATTTATCCTTCCAAAAATAGCAGAGACTATCTTCCCCTACCTGGCAAAGAGCAAAGTCTTTAATAAGATGAGTATGTCGTAGGATAGATATCCATGGACCTTTGAAGCTAGTGGAGCATGGGGTGGGCCAATTGTTTGATAGAGATCCCATATATTTTGCTGAGATGGGAGTCCTTCAGAGGTGGTGTCTTTCACTGATAAACTGTCAAGTCCATTTGGAGAGGAGAGCAGTGTTTTTGTGCTTGATATTACCAATACCCAGGCCACCGTCTTTTATGGGAAGTTGAACTTGCTTCCAGTTAACTAGATGGGGCTTGCCATTAGTGGATGGGCCTTCCCATAAAAAAATCTCGAAGGAGTTTGCTAATCTGATCTGCTGCTTTTCTTGGTAAGTTGAAAAGGGAGAGATAGTAAGTAGGAAGGTTTGATAGGATGGATTGTAGGATAGTACGTCTCCCCCCTTAAGAGATAAAAAGGTTGCTTTGCTCCATCTGCTCAATCTACTCTGAATCTTTTCTATAATAGGATGCCAAAAGGAATCCTTATTAGGATTACCGTTCAAAGCGAGACCCAAGTAGGTGCAGGACCAAGCTTTGGATTTGCAACCCCAAGCTTTAGCAATGAGAGTAGTAATCTGCGGATCAATGGAGACACCAAGAACACTGGACTTATGGTAGTTTATATTGAGGCCTGAAGCAACCTTGAGAGATTTGATGATTTTTTGAAGATTTATAATCTTTGTGGGGTCGTTGCTAGTGAATAGGAGTGTACCATCTACAAAAAGTAGATGGTTAATCGAAATTAAGCCACATTTTAGACCCTTGATCTGACCTCTGCTTTCTCCAAAAGTGAGCAAACAACTAAGAACATCAGTGACCATAATGAAAAGAAAAGGGGAAGGGGATCCCCTTGTCTTAGGCCCCTGGTAGCTGTAAATTTGCCCCGTGGTTTGCCATTGATGATGATGGAGAAGCTCGTCGTAGAGATACATGCTTGGATCCATTTTCTCCACTTAATCCCAAAGCCTTTGTGGAGCGTCACTGTGTCTGGGAAGTCCCAGTCAACCATATCAAAGGCTTTTTCAAGGTCTAATTTAATCACAGCTCCTTCAAATTTCAGTGATTGCCATTCATCTACAATCTCATTTGCAATAAGGGAAGAGTCAAGAATTTTCCGTCCCTTAACAAAGGCATATTGGTACTCTGATATAGTACTTGGCAGCACCTTTTTAAGCCTCAGTGAAACCATCCGGCTCGGGAGCGGAATTAATGATGGGACGAAAGTCATGGACAGTCTTGGCACCTTTTCGGGAATGAGTGAGATGTAGGTCTCATTAAGAGCGGAATTAATGATACCATTTATAAAAAAATCTTGGAACAAAACCAGAATGTCAGACTTGATGATGTTCCATGATTTTTTTAAAAACTCCGCAGTGAAACCATCCAGCCCGGGAGCTTTATAGGATCCAAGGGAAATGACCGCCCTGTGGATTTCTTCCTCTGTGAAGTCTTGCTCTAACATGGCTCCGTGTTCAATGGTGATCGAGTCCCATGGCAAGTTTGTGGGACAGCACCTATGTCCTTCCTTTCTAGAATAGAGAGCGGCGTAGAAATCTATGAACTATTTTTCAAAATTTTGAAGGATTTCAACTTCTTATTTTTTTAAAAAAAAAAAACCCTTTGATTAAAGCCACAAAAGGAAAACAGTCTAAGGGCGGGGGAAGAGGGATCCCCCTCCCAAAAACTAGATAATAATTGCTCTCCAATCTTGCAAAATCATAGAAATGCTGTAATTACAAAAAATTCTCTATGCCTATAGCACCACCAAGAAGAAGAGGAGGACTTAGCTTCAAAAATCCTAGAAGGATTTCAACTTCTAGTTATGGAAGTCTGTGACACCAATTACAGGATGTCAAATCTCATCAAACCAATAAACAGCTCGCCAACTTTTCTCGGAATGTGAATTTTGAGAAAAACTTTTGGTCTTTTCAATTCTTATTTTGTGAACCCAAAGAAATTTAGGGATTCGTTCTACAATTGTTGTTTAGGTTGAGGCTAAAGAACAAGTCAAAGATTCTTTGGTTAAGAGTATCTTCGTTATTATGTGAGAAGTGGTTAGTAAGAAACAAATGAATTTTTAGTAGCATGAGGGCTCCTCGTGAAGAATAAAGGAGCACCCTTTTGAGGCAAAGACAGCAAAGAGAAGGAGAGAGGGTTCAACTTGAGTATTTCCTTTGAAGCTTCTCAAGACATATTTTCCAAGCTGCAACAACCTATAACCTCGAACTAGTAGGTTAAGTTAATGAAACTACTCAACTTATTTATTAGCAGTTAGCACTCTTCACAAGTTCGCTGAACAGAAGGGATGCCAATAAATGATGCAAAGATTGAATCTTCAAGCATTACAATTTCATGAAGCAACCTTTTCTCTGACTATGACTTTTTTTTTAAGTACAAAAAAGAAAATTGACTAGGACTTGTTTATATTAAAATATTGAGTTAGAGAGAAGCAAGCTTATAGGTAGTGAAAAGAAGAACCCCTTTTAGAATAACAACTTTGCGAAGATCCAACTAGCTAAAATGAATGGTTTGATAACATGAGAGCTTATCTGTGTGTGGCAAAATATCCAAAAGCATGTGTTCGTAACTATATATGCATATATATATACTCAAAAAGGAAAAAAATCAAACTTACAAAGGGAAAAGAAAAATCTCTGTCTCGATGAATGAAAGTCAGTGCCTCCAGATGTCTTGTACACATCCAACCAGTGCTCATATAACCTTACTTTAAGATCGTAATTACTAGATTTAACGTCTAGATCCTGAAATATAATTATTAAATATATTTTAACATTAAGAAATCATATGAAGAACTTGAGAAATTAAGAATTTAATTAGGATGGAAAATGACATCACAAAAGTAGATCAGGTTGCAAGAACTCCATATAAAATAAAATACCTTTAAAAGGCACTCTCCGGTCCCCGACCACTTGCAGTTTGACATCCCTATGGCAGGAACCACCCATGCATACTTCCATTTCATTTTAAGGAAATTCTCGGCCTCTTCTTTAGATAACTTATGCTCCATGTGTTTGTTAAACGAACTGCATAAATGGAAGTATAAGCAATAAATTTCACAACTAATCTCAATGGCCGCATAGGTTCTTTAATGATAATTTTTTCAAGAAACAATTATAGTAAGTAACTTAAGAAGCTTTGTACAAATGTCCAAAGAATCGACCTTTGAAGGATAGATTTCCTAATATCTATCTTTTATCTTTATCCCCCATGGGACTGTTGATGACTTTTGGGACAAAGCCACCCTCTCTTGGAGAATTCAGACTCGGAGGATGTTAAAAGACGAGGAAATTGATGAATTTATCTCATTACTCTCCCTTTTAAACCCATTTGTTCTTAACAATCAGGCCAATACTAGAATATGATCTTTTGAGCCATCTGGGGAAATTTCAATAGCCTCATGGTGCAGATTGTCTTCCTCTAAGGCCATGTCATCCCACTTATTGCAAGCTATTTGGAATACCAAATGTCCAAAGAAGGTCAGCTTCTTCATTTGGATTTTTCTGTTCAGAAAATTCAATACAGCGGAAGTTCTCCAAAAGAAGCTTTCTGGATGTTGCCTTTCACCTTCCATCTGTGTCTTCTGCCAATCTTTTGGTGAAAACCTGCTGCATTTGTTCTTTTTTTGCCCTTTCACCCAGAATTGTTGGTCTCTACTATTCCAAGAGTCCAATTTCTCTTGGGTGTTCGATGGGATTGCAATAAATAATCTTACTCATCTTCTTCGCGGGCCATCTTTGCCTCCTAAAGCTGATCTACTGTGGCTGAATGCTATTGAAGCTATGTTATATGAGTTGTGGTTTGAAAGGAACCTAAGAACTTTTGAAGACAGAAGGAAATCCTCGTTCGATCGGTTTCACTCAGCAAAATTTAAAGCTTCTCCGTGGTGTTCTTTATCTACTTTTTTTGGAGATTACTCCCCTAGTCGTATTTGTTCTAATTGGAGTGTCTTTATTTTTCATTGTTAATCATATTTATTTCTTGCTTGTCTTTCTTTTTCACTCTTCCGAGAGTTTGTATCCTTTGAATAATTTTGTTCCTTTTCATTATTTCAATGAGAAGTTCGTATCTTGTTCAAAAAATAAAAAATGGAAGAAAACCTCATCCAAGAGAATTACCAAAAACTTTTCCAATTGAACAAAAGAGAAGAAAAGCTATAGTGATAAAAAAATATATAAGATCATTTACACCTAAGAAGACTCCAAAAGAAACGATCAAAATAACGCTCCTTATCTTTGATGATTTTGCGATTCCTTTCTTGACAAGTGACCCAAAGGAAAGTTCTAATAAAGTTTATCCAAAGGAGCTTCCTTTCACCAAATCAATATTGAAGAGAACTTTGGAGTCGTCTTGGGAAAAACATAGACCAGCCAAAAATAGATGGGATGGAATCCCAAAAAGAGAGAACAAATTCACATGTACTGAAGATATGTTTACTAACTTGGTAGTTTACTGTCTTTTTAATGTTTTCTAAAATTTTAAAAAAAAAACCCCCACCAACTCAACCTAATTAATATAAGTTGGTTAGAGTCCATAACCTAACTATAGTCATCAAGATTAAGAACATATCCTGCCAAAACGTTTGGACTTGTCCAAAACTCCACCCAACTCAATCAATGAACACCCTAATGTCTAGTTCAAAAAATGATTTAAATAACCAAATTTGCAACTATAAACCTTATACAATTTACTTTGTAATTTCAATTTAAGAAAGAAGGGTTACATTGGATAGTTGAATAGAAATCATGTATCTTGAAAACAAAAGGACATTATTTAAATGATACACCATAAAGTCATGGACTAACCTAGTTCTATCTGATATTGAAGAGGCATGGTGAGAAATAGCTTCCAGTTCATTCTCCTGATCTGTGTCAGAGCTATTAGTGTCATCTTCAGTTCCTTCCGTTTCAATATTTAGCACTGGCTCACTCATTTTGTTTGCCAAAGATGGACTTCTACGGAACTCATCATCAGTCACTACAATATAGAGATTTCATATAAATGAAAATAAAAGCAACAATTTACTATGGCTGAACCCAAAAGATAATATCAAAATAAATACACGTTATGTAAGTTCTATAAGAAAAAGATGATAAAAACAATTTTCAAATCCTAAACAAAAAGAAAAATGGTCAGAATATATTAAAAGAAAAAAAAAAACTTTTTTTGACCTTAAATTTCTAGTGTCCTTTTTCAATAAACTATTTTCTAAGAAGAATTAACCAACCACATAAAAGTAGATTTGGCTATTTTAGTTTAAGTGAGAGATATGGGGTTTAATATTGGATTCAGCTACCATAAAAGTAGACTTCTTTACGGTTATATTTTGAATTTTGGATTCTTTTACACAAAGAGCTAAACTGAGGATTCGCATCCTTCAAATAAATTTCAAATAACATTCTAATCGCAAAATACTAAAAGCATAATGCTAAAACTTCTCATAACAACATTGTGGATGAAACACCATAAATCACATTGTGCTTCACAACCAATTTTAAGGTCCATCCACGTCAATGGGAGAAAACGTCAACTTTTCAAATATGACCTAGAAAGAGATGGGGGAAACATTAAAAGAGTTTCCAATTCTGTCATTTAGGTAAATGGGAAACATTTTTCATAGTTCAACATACTAGAGGGGCTCCTAGCAAAGAACATAATAGTGGGGTAGGTCAATAAAGAGGTCTAGATAAACACCAGACTCAATTTGACCCATCATAAGAATTTTTTATTCAGGAAAAAAAACAATGAAAAAATAATTTCCTGATATTACCATTTACCAACAGGTCCAAAACATAACGTAAATTGAAACCATCAAGGCAGTACGAACCAGCATTACTAGTGAAGATTAATAATCTGTTTTTTCTTTTTTTTTTCTTTTTTTCTAATATGAAACAATTGGAGCATATATTAGAGACAGAAAGGATAAAAATACAGTCTAATAATCTTAACCACGAGAATCTAAACATCTGTTGATTGTAACAATACGAAAAATTAAATCAAATATTGAAACACGCCATTAGTGTCTCAAGAAACAATGATCATTTTGATTATAAGAAGTTCAAAATCAAAATAACAAAATATACTAAAAATAAATAACAATGTCATGAGAAGCCAAAATAATTCTTACCTTCCTCCTCCTCCTCATCCTCATCCTCCAGTGCACTAGAAGATTCAGAACAACCATCCTCATCTTCCTCTGTGTCACTTTTTCCTTCCTCTTGTCTTTGTCTAGGGAAACACATGTACAAGGCACAGCAGAAAAGAGTAAGTTCAAATTTAAGGAAACTATAACGCAAGTGCCTTGGCTACTCCCAAAAAAATAATGAAAAAGAGTAAGTTAATTAATATCTTATTAGAAGAAAATCAAAATCAAATATATCCCACGAGAATGACTGTATGATAAAATATTGGTCCAATGCTTCTCATTCAAAATCCTTAAATATTTTGTTATGTGTGTAATATATGAAATTAAAATTTAAAGAAAAATACTCTAGTTTAAGTGATTGGTGTATGTCAAAATGTATGGTTTTTGTTGATAAATAATATTCAAACTGATGTATTTGTGCTTCATGAGGTTGAATACAGAGAATGATCACGATATTAATCCACTGTATTGGAAGAATACGCTTATGCATGGCATATAACCCCGACAAATGGTAATGTGACAAACTTACTAATCAAGGTACCAAACACAGCTAAACAAATAAAGCTTGTAAGTATCCTGCATAGTTAGAATAGACTACTATAATGGCATTCAATATTTTTAATAACTATAATTCGTATTCAAAACACCAGTTAAATAATACTACCTTTTCATACATGAAGCAGCAACAGCCTTATTACATGACTGTAATTGCATTAATAAATTATCATAGTTTGTTCGCTCCGTGAAAACTTCAAGTTCCTCGGTGTCACTAACTCCTACACAAAAATTCAACATAAATATACTCACCTCGAACCATCTAAGCAGTCAAGCTGTATATTTAACATAAGAAGAAAGAGAAAAGATGCAACCAAGAAACCCACCTCGTTTACGAACTAATTGCTTCCCCATTAGAATAATTATGAACTTTTTCCTTGAAAAAACTAAAGAAGACACCCAGCTTCTATGCCCGCATCAGCTTCCAGTGTTATCTTGAGACAAATAAACATAAATATGATCAATATAACTGCAAGCTGACTTTTTTTGTGTAACACCATATTCAGTATGGCTCTGTATTGTGTACATAAGATAGTAATTTGCAAGCCAGGGGTCAAAAGAGAAAAACCTTACTGATTAAATCTACGCCTGAATGTTGGAAGTTTCTATTTAGTCTCTAGAGTTCCCATTACGTCCTTAAACTTCCAATTTCAATTTCGTAGTGTGATTCGTGGGAAAGCTGCTGGGACTCTTCGTTCGTGGCTTTAGCCGCTGTGGCTGTTCGTTTGCTACAGTCGCTCGCCCCCGCCACTGCAGAACGCCGTTGTTGCTGCAGATCAACGCTGGTGCTGCTAAAGAACTCGTGGCCGTTTGCTTGCCGTTGCCGCTGCTAGTGTTCGTGGGCTGCTGGGTTTGTTTATCTCTGCTCCAGAAGGGATCCTACTGTTAGGGTTTATTTTTTCTTTTAGTTCCGGCCGGCTCGGTTCGGCTCGTGATTAGGTTAGCCAAGTTTTTGTATTGTTCACCCGGCTCGGTTTGAATCCGTTTGGTTTGCTTCAATTCGGTTCCATCATGCAGACGTAGAAGACTGTGTCTCCATTTGCCGTAGCTGTTTCCGGTATTCAGGTTAATGGTAGAATTAATTAAAAGTTTAATATACCATTAATAAACATAGAGCACAAAGACTGATATACCCTTGTATGTATATATACCTCATTGGATGTACGCATTGATATATTTACTCACATATCCTTATCATTTTAGTTTTTTTTTTGGTTGAATTATTTATTCACAATTTTAGATGAAATGCATGTATTATACGATCTAAATGAATGTCTTGTATTCTTATATGATGTTGTTATGTTTGTTGGTTTGCTTATAATTTGTTGTACTACTTAGTCAATCAATAACATCGATATACCAATGAGTATTGATATTCCAATGATATTCCTCGTATCAATATTAATATATCATATAATCAAAAAAATAAAAACACATGCACACATCTCAAATATTTTACCATATTTACAATTTTAAAAATTATTACTATGTTTACAAATATGACAAATGTTGCATCAAAAGACTGTGTGTTGGATCCTCAACTCCTACGTATGGTAAAAAAAAATAAAAAATGACAAAATTTGAGTGAGAAATTTTGATGGGTAAAGAAAAAAAAAGGTTTAAATTAAATGATAAAAGAAAAATAATGAACTGGTTGAGAGATGGTATGATGAGGAGGGCATAACGTGGATTAAAATTAAAGGACAAAATTAAAATATAAAAATTGTCTCAATTGTATATTTTGTATATAGTAGACTATTAAATATTCGAAAATCAAATATAATAGGGTAAACATCCATGGAACTTTTTGTTCAAAATATCAACTTCACTGCAAATATTTATAAAAAAAAATGTTTGATTAATTTGTGTATATACTGCTATGAGTTTAATCACAGCCATTGTATAATTAAAGAATTACAGTAATAAATTCTATTGTTTATAATATTGTAGACTGTCTTCCAAAAACCACTTATATGCTTAATTCATCGGTAATTTGATTTTGTTACAGGGTCATATGTATCAATTATTCAAATTAATTGATTGTATATACTTTATGTAGGATATTAATTGTAGAACTTCAAATTAGTAGTTTAATTCGTAACTATGAATTTAATTGATGATTCATAAGATGACTAAAGAAATATGACATATTTTTCCAGGAGTATGCATTGTTTTACTTTTTACTATTGAGGTCTATTCATTATTTTTTATCACGTGAGGGGGGAAAACAAACTGCAGTGCACAATTTTAATAAATAAATATTAGTATGAATTTCATCTGCATATTATTTTAAACATTGATCTTTAAATTTATTTTCCATTGAGGTTGTGTTGCTTTTCCAATACGTAGTTTCACATGACTTATCTGTGACAACTAGAGAAAAATAAAAATACGGAAAAAAAAATATAAAAACAAACATATTTTAAATGAATATCAGAACGATATTAATGATGCATGCAAAATTGATACAATTCATTGTTTTTGTTTATTTAGTATAACAAATCGTGACGTGGATTTGAACTCGCGATCTTTTAGCAAAAAATAAATATATTCGTTTAATAGTTAAGTTATGCTTGGCATGATAGACTTGATAGTTCAAATAGTCTACTATATACGATAAATTGTAGATTAATGTATAATGGTGTAAAACTTTATTTTTTCTTATAACACCCACATATTTGATCGTGCCACCTCATTATTTGGTTGTCAGTAGATTTCGTAAGATCTTGAATTATAAGCAGGTGGTTACGTTAATTGGACCATATTTTATTTATCGAATTCATTGTAGTTAATGATGAAATATGTTATAAAATCAAAGTGAGCATTGCTCAATAATAATTAACATATATCTCCAATCAATAAGCTCAATAATAATTGACATATATCTCCAATCAATAAGCTGAGTTCGATCCCCCACCTCCACATTTTGTACTAAAAAAATATGTTATAAAATAAATATTCGGTGTCTTTTTTAATTTTTATTTTTTTATTGTTACTGTTGGTTTTTTAGAGCCCAGCCATAAGTGTGTGGATTCTTAAAACCGGGGTAGGGGATTATTATAACAACATAATGTTTATTTTTTTTATTTAAAACAATAGATATGGTAGATTCGAACTTATGATATGTTCAAATTATTTTATCAGTTCGTCATCGAGTGAGGTAGAGAGTTGAACATACATAAAGCTTAACGAATCAAGCTATACTTCAGATTGATGAATTATACTCAGTTATATAGTTTATTCTTATTTTCTAAAAATATAAAGAGAATGTTCCTATTGAACATGTTTATTTGCAAGATGTTGTTAGATAGGTTTCAAATAACGATTGAAGCTACGATTCTTATTATTTTTACATAGTCTAACATAGCTTAAGGTCAAACGATATCCACTTATTCATTGAGATCATAGACTAAAAAAAATATTTTTCTTACGTTAAGAAGACGAGAAAAAAACTAATTTACTATTGGAAAACGGTACATTTCTTCTCATTTCGTTATTATCATTGAAGATTGAACAATCAACAAGGAACAATAGGATGAGTTGGGACAAGTCTCTCGGTTGGAAAATCAAGAATGAATAATCCCTACCATTTTTGAACAGAATCTTCCACAGTTTCCGAAAAAAGGTGATTACTTTTGTGCTGGAACTGTACTGGCAAGCGTTTAACATAACATAAGAAAATTGAATTAACATGCCGAATTAGACTAATAGGATTTCAAAACCGATTCAAAGAAATGGGGAATTAGAGAGAGAGAGAGAAATCTATGGTACAGGAGAGGGAAAGAGAGAATTGCTTCCTATCATGAAGCCCCACCAAAGGCTTTTTGGCTGTGGTTGAATAATGGACGGTGACCGACCTTTCTCTCTCTTTCTTTGCAGCCATTCCTCACAGAGCGGAAGTCAGCCTACGCCTACCCATTCGTCAATTGCCACCCCCTGACCAACCGATTTCACCCCTTTTCATCCTTTAATTTCTTTCTTTATTCTGTCTTCCATTTCAAATGCACGACGAATAGAATAATCTGCGAAGAAACAAGGAGTTTCACTGTAAAGAGTAAACGCCACCCATTTTTCAATTGCATTTACAGGTACCCATCTGTGTATTTGTTGTGTATTCGTTTCGTTCGGCGATTTTCTGTGCCTTTTTTCCCTTACCCACTGTTCATTTCATCCATTTTCACCCTTTACTGTTGTAATTTTGGGATGAGATTAAGGAATCTTCCGTTTTTCTCATTGATTAGAAAACAGAAAATCTCCTCAAAATTCCCCAAAGTAATGTAGCTTTGCCGGTAAAAGGGCTAATCGCTGTTAGTTTATATTGTGGGGTGGCTTATTTTTTTTTTCTTTGTTGCAGTTAGTGATAAGCACGCCTGTCCTTAATCATTCCCTCCATATTCTCTCTCTGAATTTGTTATTCCTATTATTTCTCCTTCTTCTTCTTCAGCCCCGCTTTCCTATTTTTCTCCTCACCTTCTTCCTCTCTCGACCGTTCTCTCTTCTGTGTTGTGAAGATTATACAAATTCTATAAGCTTCTACAAGCTAAGATTGGATCTGGGTGCCTGTATTTTTTCCTCTTATTCATATCCTTGGCGTTCTGTTCGACCAGGTACTTCAATATTTGGCTTTTTTCCTCTCTTATTTATCTTCCTCTTCTCCATATTATGCATTAACTTTGTTTATTCATCGTTTTTCTTCCAATATATTCGTCATTGGATTTTCTTAACCAACCTTTCATTATTCTGAATCCAACAAGATATTCCCATTCACTTGCTCTGTTCCTCGTACCATTGCGTTCGTGGAATATGCTAGTCATATAAACAGTAAAATATGAGATTGAGGTAACGGAATTATCCAGTTGCTGGCTGCATAACTGACCGGATATTCATATTCAAAAGAGCACGTTCAGCTTCCATGGTTCTGAATTTTGAAATTCGGGCACTGGGAAGATTTCTCCATGTGCTATTGAAAATTGAATATGCACGCTCCCCTTTATTTGTTTGGATATTACAAATTTGTTTTCAACCTTTTGACTGTTTGATTCTTATGGTCACGTCTTTGTTGATTTCATGTATTTATATTATATATCCATTCCGATGTCTTTTGTGCTTCGCAAGCTTTAAGTTTTGTGAGGTTGAGCTTGAGATACCTGGTTCTTTGGATTGTAAATTAGTTTGGCTACTTCTTCTAACTACAGTATTGATAGGGCATTATAGTCAAAAGTCAAAAGCGTCATTGCCATGTTTGGTCTAGGGAATTTTCCCCAAAACAATTAAAGGTTTTTCGTTTAAAAAAATGAATATTTCATTTATTATTTTGGTAAATAATGAAGAGACTTAATATGCTGAGGAGGTAAAACTTTTTTCAGACTTTGTTTATTCTTTCAACGGTTTCCCTCGTATCAATGAAATGGTTGATTGTAATGTCTTGTTATGAGCATCAAATCATTTAAACCGAACCATACTATTGAAAAGGTATTGTGCTCGAGAATATATATGCTTACATTCAGAAGTAGGAGAAATATTGGTTACACGAGAAATTGTGAGAAAGGACAGGGAAAACTGAAAAGATTTTAATTTTTGCCTATACTGCAAAAGTTTAACTCATTAGGATAGATAGGTTGCAAGAATATATAGAGGAAGAGCAAATCCTTTGGGAGCCAAGTGAGATGCTGACTTGCCAGCACTAGAGTGGAGAAATCTTTGTGAAAGCATGAGGTGTAAAGGTTTAGTTGGAAGGAAATTAGACGAGCTTTCTTATTTGAGACGACATTTACTACAATTTGGAAAGATACTAGAGGTAGGAAATAGGAATGAAGAGGGAGTATATACCGGGATAGAGCAATAGAGTGGAGGAGAGATATTAGGGATGCAGCACAGTAGCTAATTTCAAATTATAGATTTGGTTACTGATTACACCAATTGGAAATATAATTTTGTCTCTCTATAGTGAGACAAGTAGATTCTCGTGTTGGAATTTGGTCGAATCTTGATCACCATTTTGGGGATGGTTTTCTCTGTATCTTCAATCTCAGTCAATAGTTGTAGAAAATTGAATGTTAAAATTGGTCTAGCGTTGCTTGTCTCATGAGTAAGTCCTTGCGACCTCAAAATGTATCTTGCATTTTGCTTCTTTTTTTTAAAATTCAGATACTTTTCATCATTGTTGAATTGATTGTACTTTTTAATGCCAATTTTATGACTCGCCGAGAAAACTATACCTCAAAAGTTCTGGAATTAATGTCACTTGTGATAAGATTTCTATTTTTGGTTCCTAACTTGTCTCACACCGACTTTATGTGTCCAAAAGTGGTAGGTAACAACAGAGGTGAGAGTCTAACATGGCTGTCTCTATGAGAGATTTGGATCAAGCTTTTCAGGGTGCTGGCCAGAAAGCGTATCCTTATGTAATGTGACTTCAGCAAGTTTATTATGGTTTATAGTCTCTATTTTCTAATTAACCAAGTTTATAAGGTAAAGGTTTTCCTATGATAATTGATAACATTGTCTACATACCAAGTTTACAAGGTTAAAAGAATTAACAAAGATTTCCCAACAATGATCAATAAAATCTATTTCTTGAACTGCTTTATTAGAAAATTTATTACCATTGGATTTGGAAAAATCTATTTTATTTTCCTTGACAATACATAGTGGCCTTGAAGTATGGCGCATCGAAAATTTCCGCCCTGTTCTTGTACCAAAATCATCTCACGGCAAATTTTTCACAGGCGATTCCTATGTAGTCCTGAAGGTAAGTGGCTTTGGTTTGGTCTTTAAAATGTTCTTTTTAATTTCATCTTCCTGGTGCTTTGACAAGATTTGTCTTGATACTGAACGTTTTATTTTAATAGGTATTCTTAATCTAACATATTGTAGAAGATAATTTTATGCTAAATATGGCAGTACCCAATCTTTCTGTATCTGATGCAGTAGATGTGCTTCCTTTATGAAAATGTCAAAATGTTAACTTCTCATATCTTTATTTGGTCTTTAGTTTTTCAATTAGTTGTCACATGATCTTTCTGAGAGTGCATCTAATTTGATAAAGATAATATGCTAAAAGGATGAAGGGAAGAGAATATATATTATCCCTCTGTGTTCTATCTTATGAGGAATTGCAATCATTTTGATGAAGCAACTGCAACCTGCTATGACCGCAGCACTAAAAGAAGAGATAACAAACCATTCTAGGTATCTTTAGCGATTTATGTGTATTATTTATTCTTTGCAGACCTCATCCTTAAAAAGTGGTGCTTTACGGCATGATATTCATTATTGGCTTGGTAAGGATACCACTCAGGTAAGCTTCGATCATTCTTCTTCCTATTTTAATTTTTTTTTATAAGAAAATCAGAAAATGTCACAATTTAAAGACCTAATCATTCAGTTCTTGTCTGGTAGTTATGTTTTGGTTTTCAAATTTAAATTTTAAGACCTGTCAATTTAGGATGAAGCCGGTGTTGCAGCCATCAAAACCGTAGAATTGGATGCAGCTCTTGGAGGACGTGCTGTTCAGTACCGGGAAGTGCAAGGTCACGAGACAGAAAAGTTCTTATCATATTTCAAACCATGCATAATACCGCAAGAAGGTGGTGCTTCATCTGGGTTTAAACATGTAGAGGCTGATGAACACCAGATTCGGTTGTATGTTTGCAAAGGAAAACGTGTTGTTCATGTTAAAGAGGCAAGTCTAACATCAGATATGCAAGCTGATTGGGCATTAGCTTCACCTTTTCTTTTTTGTTTTTTTGGTTTGTTAAGTTGTTTACTCTGGTGGCAGGTTGCTTTTGCTCGATCTTCACTCAACCATGATGATATTTTCATTCTTGATACCAAGTCTAAAATATTCCAATTTAATGGTTCCAACTCATCCATTCAAGAGAGGGCCAAAGCATTGGAAGTAGTTCAATACATCAAAGATACCTATCATGATGGAAAATGTGAGATAGCCACCATTGGTAAGTAAATGGAAGTCTAGTAGTCCTACTTCTTTTTTTTTTTCCTTCCATAAATAAAAAATTTTAAATAAGAAGTTTAATTTCCTGTGTTTGAAAGCTAATAGTTTCTATAGTTTTATACCACTAATAGTCCAGTCATGTCTTTTGTCATACAGAGGATGGCAAATTGATGGCAGATGTTGAAACTGGGGAATTTTGGGGTTTATTTGGTGGTTTCGCTCCACTTCCAAGGAAAGTTGCCAGTGATGGTGATAAGACGGTTGATTCACATCCAACTAAACTACTGTGGTAATATGTTGCCCATTTGGGTTTTTGAATTCTCATGAGAGATCATGACTTTATCTTGTCACTAGTTTCTTGCTAAATTTTCATTTATCCCTTGAAAGTAATAAATAAATTTTGGTGAAATGTAATTATATCTGCTTCCAAGTTTCATAATTCTTGCTTATCTTAGTGTTTTAATTTGTAGAACTAATCAACTAATTAGCGATCTAGTTCTGATAGTAGTATGTATGTCTTTGAAGTGTTGTGAAGGGTAATACAGAACCTGTTGAAGCTGATTCTTTAACTAGAGAGCTGTTAGAGACAAATAAATGTTACATTATTGATTGCGGGACAGAAGTTTTTATATGGATGGGAAGAGCTACCTCTCTTGATGAAAGGAAAAGTGCAAGCAGAGCTGCAGAAGTAATTCCCTAGACCTCCCTAGTTGATTGGTGTAAGTTCATTCGAAGACAGAGATTTTAATACATCTCCTTGTTGTTAATAGGAGTTAGTTAGTGGTCCTGATCGTCCACAATCGCATATAATGCGTGTGATTGAAGGCTTTGAACCAATAATATTCCGAGCAAAGTTTGATTCATGGCCTGAAACAGCTGCTGTAGCTGTGTCAGAGGATGGTAGAGGCAAGGTTGCAGGTTAGTTATTGAAGAAATTCTCTGATTCATAGTTCTTTTAGCATATCTTGTGGTTTTCCTTTTGGGTTCATTTCACCCCTGTTTTTTTCATTGTAATGTTGACACTTCTCTTTCTATTGTGACGTTCTAATGTTTTTTTCTGTTGTTATCTTTTAGCACTTTTAAAACGCCAAGGAGTTAATGTGAAGGGTCTTTTGAAAGCTGAACCTGTAAAAGAGGAACCTCAACCTTACATTGATTGTACAGGAAATCTACAGGTGAAGTTTCTAAAACTATCTACAATTGGCTCTTCTTTTTTAAGACAAGTTTCTGCAGTTGCCTACTTTCAGACTTTTCTCTGGGGAATCTAATTCTAGAAAATATTTGACATTTTTTTCTCTTCTCCATAAGGTTCAATGAACCAATATGCAATGATGCCACAATAAATAAGTATATGGCATAAGAAGAACAGATAATGGGATGTATGAAAGAAGTGAATATTTGCTTTTCAATCAGTTTGAATGTACAAAGGCACACATGATGACTGGATGGCTTGGGAAGGTCATTGGAAACTAACCAGAAATTTTTGATTAATGGGAAGGGGATATGACTTTAAAAGTTTATCCATTTTTGCCAGCTTAGCTTAGCGTTAATTGATATTTGTCTCTGACCAAGGGGTCATGAGTTTGAATCCCCCACCCCTACTCGTTAGCACTTAAAAAAAAGGTTCATCCGTTTTCGTTATGCATTACGATGTGCTTCAACATGAAATAAGTAGAAATTTCTATATTTTTATTTAATGAGAAACAATGTCATTGATATCATGAAATTGCAGAAGGGAGAACCCAATCCAAAGGAGTTACAAAAAACTTCTCCAATCCGATATGAGAGAAGAAAAACTCATAACTCATAACTCCAATTGGATATAGTTTTATTTAATGGAAAATTGGAGAACATTTACACCAAGTATAACCAAGAGAACTATAGTGTCATAAAAAGGATCAGAAAGCTTTTTTTCTTTGAAAATCCTTCGATTTTGTTCTTGCCACGTAAGTCATAACTCCATAAGAAGGCTCTTCTATAGTCTATTCATAATAATCTGCATAAATGATTTACCAATGATGACAACTTCCTAATTTTACAGGTTTGGCGTGTCAGTGGTCAGGAAAAGCTTTTACTTCCCGTCTCTGATCAGTCAAAATTTTACACTGGAGATTGCTATATCTTCCAATATTCATACCCGGGAGAAGACAGGGAGGAGTTCCTTATCGGAACTTGGTTTGGGAAACAGAGTGTTGAGGTACTCAACTTTTTCCATCCCCAATTCCTTATTTACAATCACCTCCTCAATACCCTTGTGTGAACTAATAAAAACGGACCAGATAAAACTAGGAATAGTAATGTTACGTTTAATTTACGCGTTTGAATCCTCAAAATATTTGAATATTATCATTGGAAAGCTGTTAAAGGTAACATTTTCCATAGGAAATTTTGTAATCTACATTATTTTTTGTGGCATGTCTGGGTTTTATTTATAAGTGCATTTCCTTTTCAAATAGGAAGAAAGAACATCTGCTTTATCAATGGCAAGGAAGATGGTGGAATCACTGAAGTTCCTGCCAGTCCAGGTAGCTTCCACGATTTATATTTTCTGCTTAATAAAAAACATATTTACTCTAAATCCTTTGATGTCTCTTATTGAGGTATCATCTTTGTTCTGCATTTCTAGGCTCGTATTTATGAAGGATATGAACCAATCCAGTTCTATTCAATCTTTCAAAGCTTTATCGTTTATAAGGTATGTGTAGGTAACTGAATGTAAATGCCTATAATTATACTATATTACATGCTTGCTTCTTGAGATGCTACAAAAGATTTGTATGTTGAATTATTCCCTGAAGTTAATAGATACAAATTTTGCAGGGTGGGTTGAGTGATGGATACAAAAACTACATTACAGAGAATGAAATTCCAGATGTGACAAATGTAGAAGACGGCGTCGCATTGTTTCGAATCCAGGGCTCTGGCCCTGATAATATGCAAGCAATTCAAGTCGAAGCAGTACTTTGCTCTTGTCTCATGGTCTTGCAATTTCACCCATGCATATTTCAAGATAATTTACGTGTTGCTATTTTTTCTTCTTTTGTTCCATCAGGTCGGATCCTCTTTGAATTCCTCTTATTGTTACATTTTACATAGTGGCTCTACTGTTTTTACTTGGTGTGGAAGTCTTACCACCTCAGATGACCAGGAACTTCTTGAAAGATTTCTGGATGTGATAAAGGTGATAGTTATATGTCCTTATGAACACAACATTATAGATGGTTGAGTTCCTATGATAAGAATCATTGAATTACTTGTTACTTGTCAGTGATGTGCCCATTATGAATCCAGCTGCCATTAGAATATGTAAATCATATGTTGTTAATTAAGGGATTTTGTGGAGATGGTCTCCCTATGTAAAATGAAAATGCTTCTGGATAAAAAGTTGATGATCAATTCAATTGAACATAGAATTTTTGTCAACCATTCATTACTTTGAAAGTTTGTTATCTTTTCCACTCTTGTTTCATAGTACATCTGAAGGCCATCTCTGGAAATTTCTTCTCATATGATTCCCAATTTTCTGCAGCCAAACTGTCAATCCAGGCCGCACAAGGAAGGTGCAGAATCTGAACACTTTTGGGGTTTGTTAGGAGGAAAAGTGGAATACCCCAGCCAGAAAATTTCACGGAATAATGAGAGCGATCCACACCTGTTTTCTTGCACTTTTGCTAAAGGTGTGGATAATTGTATTTCGATTTTAAGATGTACTAGTCTTTTGTTAGTATCATCTTTCATTTACAAGTCTAACTTTGTTCTTGGCATTGATTTCGCTGCGGAAATGGTGGCGTCTTGCAGAAGATTTGAAGGTATTCCCTTCTTATTTAGTTCTTGCAATCTTCTCTGAGAAACATGTATCATTAAAATCTGTTTTGAAACTTAAACTGGTGTTCTTATTTCCCTATTTGAAAAAGAAGCAATGCATCAAAGTTCCTGTGTTCTGTGCTGTAAACAAGTCTTATTACATATAGTCAATGGTCAATGCCTTTTTCCAAAATCTTCTCTAAAATTTATGTTATCGCAGGTTGCTGAGATATACAACTTTGGCCAAGATGATCTGATGACAGAAGATATCGACATTCTTAGTTGTCACTCCGAGATCTTTGTTTGGGTTGGTCAACAGGTTGACCCCAAGACTAAAGTACATGCTTTAAATATTGGCGAGGTACGTTTCTAGTTGTAAATTATGAGAACTATTTTTCGCACTCGACATCTTTTTTCGACCAATTGTCAGGCTATTGAATCCTCATTAAAATTTTCGAGTCAATCATTAACTCTTATGTGCTACAATGTCTTCTACTGGTGGTTTTCTGGTCACATCTTATTTTGGTTTTTTTCCAAACTGTCGACAGAAATTTCTTGAGATTGATTTTCTTCTCGAAAAGTTATCACGTGAAGCTCCAATATATATTGTCATGGAAGGAAACGAGCCTCCCTTTTTCACCCGTTTCTTTTCGTGGGACTCTGCAAAATCTGCAGTAAGGATTTTATGCTAATTAAGTACTGATTAATTACTAAACTCTGCGAATATTCTGATTGTTTATTTTATTTGGTTTTCCTTTCTCTGTTTCTTTTAATAATTTGAATACAGATGCACGGAAATTCATTCCAGAGAAAGCTTGCATTAGTCAGAAATGGCGGTACTCCTACTGTAGATGTGAGTCATTTTTGGTTGTCCCATTTTTTTTTACTATTACTTTTCAGATCTAACTACTGCTCTCAACAAGATTTTTAGAATAAGTGAAATGAATAGAACAACCTTTATCGAACTGGCTTAAGCTTTTGGGATTAGTTATAAATGACACGACACAGTATTAGAATAAGAGGTCCTTAAATGAACTCTCTCTACCTAGTTTCTCATCTTAAAAGGATATTTGAGAAGGCATATCAACTACTATTAGTTTGAAATTGTTACTATGTGTAGTTAGCCATTCTTTTTTTTTTTTTTTTTTCCTTCCTTTTCTAATGGCCACATAACTTGTAATCAGAAACCGAAGCGGAGAACTCCGGTAATGTATGGAGGGAGGTCCAGTAGTGTGCCGGAAAAATCACAGCGCTCGAGGAGTGTGTCGTTCAGTCCTGATCGAGTTCGCGTGAGAGGAAGATCGCCAGCGTTCAATGCATTAGCTGCAAACTTTGAGAACCCGAATGCTAGAAATCTATCTACCCCTCCACCGATGGTTAGAAGGTTATACCCGAAATCTGTTACTCCTGATTCATCAAGGCTGGCTTCTAAAAATGCTGCCATAGCAGCTCTTAGTGCGAGTTTTGAACAGCCACCACCCGCCCGAGAAGCTATTATACCTCGCTCTTTAAGGGGTAATCTAAGTTTCACCACGATTTGTCTACAACCATTATGATCTTCTAATTTAATCGAATCGATTTTCTTGTGTTTCTCAAGGGAGCCTAGATGCCTCCAAGCCAAAACCGGAGTCGGACAACAAGGAGAACTCGATGAGCAACAGATTAGAATCTCTCACCATAGAAGAAGATGTGAAAGAGGGTGAAGCTGAAGATGAGGAAGGCCTAACAATACATCCATACGAATCCCTTACAACATTATCAAGCAATCCAGCTCCAGACATCGACATAACAAAGCGAGAGGTAATTGATCAATCAATCACCAGTTAAACCATTTGATGAAAACTAGCAACACCTTTAACCAATGTCGTGTTGAGTTCTGACGTGCGGAATTTGAAACGTTTACAGGCATACCTGTCATCGTCGGAGTTCAGGGAGAAGTTCGGAATGGCAAAAGATGCTTTCCATAAGCTACCAAAATGGAAGCAGAACAAACTCAAAATGGCCCTGCATTTGTTCTAGATCTCCAGTCCTTGCTAACAATGCCTTTGATTGCTCGTCTTCGAGTTTTGGTTGCCGGTAGCGATGTCGTAACGGTTCGTTTTCTTCAGCGTTCTTCTATAAGTCGTTATACTAATATTGATTGATGGGGGTAAAAATTCGATGTTCCGCAGCTGTGCAACTCAGAGTTCATAATGGATAGCGTCAGTGCATTTTAAGCTGTTTCTGCTCCCAAACAAACTCAGAGCTGTTCGTAGTTGGGGTTTGAATGTGTAGCTTTTTTAGCAGTTGAGTTAGTTGTGTGCTATATTCTTTCAAAATTGGTTTGATGTGAGCAGTTTTGGTTCGTTTTTTTTTTTTTGTGGTTATCTAATTCTTTTTAATTGGTTTTTTTCCTTTTTGTTAAAGAAAAAAAGAGATAGGGTTTAATTAGCAGGCTTGCAAAAGCAGTATACTTTTAGTTTTATTGGTTAATGATTGAGGATGGAACTATGTACAGCATTGTAAAAACCAGCCCTCTCATTTTTGTTTATTTTTTAAATAAAAAAGTGTGATTTTTTTATTTTATTTATTGGTTTATTATTATTTTGTTGATTGTACTTTGCTGTCAATTTGTATGGGTTATATATATATATATATATATATAAAAGTTAGATGCCTTTATTTACTGAGTTATGCTTAACTAAAAATATAAATTTTATTAATACTTAAAACACTTATTTTAATTCAAACATATAAAAATTATTCCTTGAAACGTTTAGTTTTTTCAAAAAACAAATTGATGACAATATTAAGTTTATATATAAATCTCTAACGGTACAAAATTTAAAATGGTGTCAAGCACATTTTCAACCTGCGAGTTTTTAATTATAAAAAGAATACAATTAATAGTGTAACAAATATGCATTGTATAAAAGATTGTGGAAACTGTAAATTTTTTTTAATATTATTATTATTATTTTTTTATACAACATGTGAGGGTAGGGATTCGAACTCATGGCCACTTAGTCAGAAGAAATAGGTGCGAACTAGGCTCGGTTTGAAATTTTTTTATTTTTAATATTAATAATTAATTTTTAAAATATCATAACCTACGAACTTATTTTAAAAACAATGGTTCTAAAATTCGTAGTCCTTATCTTCCATAGACATATATGCCGCCACAATATATATTTTTTTTAATTTAACGGTATATAAATAACAAAATGTTTTTTTTTTTTTTTTTATAAATCCTCCATGCCTCATATGAACTAGTCCTCCAATATATATTTTTTTTAAACAACAAACTTTAATTTACACTTGATCTAACTAAAAAAATATAACCAAATTTTAAAACATACCAATTTAAAAAGAATCGATGGGAGCGAGAGACGAATTGAAGACTGAAGAGGGAGAAGAAGGAGCGAAAGAAGGCGTATGGTAATATACATTTAAATGTGTAATTAGTTAAATTATTATTATTTTTTTTTGAAAATGGTAATAATATACTAGTATTATTTTTAAAATAAGTCTGGAAGTTAATTATAATAGTCCAAAAACTAATTTTGAAAATTATAATGTTAAAAAATTCCCTAGAAAGCGTAGCCAGTAGCCTTAGTGGCTTTTTTTTCTTTTTTTTTTCTTCACAATTTCTAATTAGAAAAAAATACTACCACTAAATAAGACCATTATTATCCTAAAAAAAGAACTCAGGTTTAAATTCCCATCCATCTTTTATGAACTAATTTAAAAAAAATATATTTATGAACGACTAAAAAGAAAAAAAACATAATATAAACCAATTATTTTACCCTAAGCTAGAAATAACAAGATAAAAGTTTCGAGGAGTCGAAAGATCAATTATGATCCCTACATTTGTTTTTGTGGTACTAAAAAAAAAAAATATTTATTAAGTGTAAACTGTAAAGTTGTTAAAAATGAATTCTCACTAAGACTAAATCTGAATTTTTAAGTTAAAAAATGAAGAGAGAAATGGTTATTAAACTAACAAGATGATCGTAATGATGAACGATATGAGTTCAGTTAACGTGGATAAGTTGATCAGTTGGAGCGGCCACTAATCCGTTGCGCGCAGAGGTTATAGCTCTTGAACCGGGCAAAACCCTATATATAGTCAAGAACAAGATCCGCGAGAAAACAGATTGCTTACACAAACACATTTGGATTATTCACAACAGAAAATCAAAATCCAAAGCAAATCAAATCAAAGGTACTGGAGAGATCGATTGGACGAAACTGTGTACAAGAAGTGCTGAAGAAATTGCAAAATCAAGAAGCGGTTTAGGAAATAGATAGATGAGGCCTGATAAAGCTGCCGCTGCATTGTCTTCGGCGTCGTCGTCTTCTTCTCCGGCGAGTTCTTCCTCTAAAGCCGCTGGCGCTGCGGCGCCGGTTGTTGCAGCAGCGTCTCCTATAGGCAGCGTCGAATATACGACGGGCAATAATGGCCTCGAGAAGGTGGTTCTCCGCGGCCCCCGTCGCAGTTCCGCTGAGGTACCGTCTCCCACAAGAAACCGAACTAAAATATAATTGATTGAATTTTACGCATCTTCATTTCTCATGCTGCTATCGCCTTGAAGAATATTGAATAGGATCACTCGACTTGACTGTAAACTCCAAATCTTGAATTTCGACCAATAAATATAAAAACGTAGTACGTATATTTGTTTTTCCTTTTTGCATTTCTTGAGTGAAAAGAATATTCTAGGCCATTAATTAATTATGTATGATCATATTATCAATTAGTTTGCAATCCAAATAGCATATTCTTGATATAATAACATATATACAGAATTTTTTTAGTTCGTAATTAATTAAGAACAAGTTTAAAAGAAATAGTATTAGTACATGTGTGTATTTGAGTAAATTTTGATTACCGTTTTGGCTAGGTGTATTTGTACGGAGCTCAGGTGATGTCGTGGAAGAACAAATTGGGAGAGGAGTTGCTTTTTGTGAGCACAAAGGTGATTAATTATTCCCGCAATTAATTTTAAATTATTTATTTATTTTGAAATTGAGAGTTCTTCGCGGTTGGATTTGAAATTATAATTTCGGAACAATAATGCAATTGCAGGCTGTGTTCGCGCCTCCGAAGCCAATGCGCGGGGGAATTCCGATTTGCTTTCCTCAAGTAGGTGTAATTTCCCATTGTTCGTCAAAATGAATCAAAATTGTGTGGTTTAGGGTTTTGGCCGGTGAAGGAGAAAACTCACATCGCTTCAGTTTCTCAACAATGGTATGATCGAGCGGCATGGATTTGTGAGGACCAGATTCTGGAGGATCGATACGGATCCACCTCCGCTCCCCACCGCCGCCCCCTGCAGCTCTTTCATCGACTTGATTACCGACGAACAAGATCGCTGGACTTGGCCTCACAAGTAAGCAGTTACATAAATAAATAAATAAATAAATTAATTCATCGATCTTAATTATTCTTTGTTTTGCGTATCATCAGATATGAATTTCGGCATAGGGTTGCTCTGGGGTACGAAGGGGAACTGCGATTGACGTCGAGAATCAGAAACATAAGACCAGATGGGAAATCGTTTTCGTTTACATTTGCTTATCATCCCTACTTGTTTGTTTCGGACATAAGGTTAATTAGGGTTTGGGGTTTGTTAAAATGCCTTTTGGTTTTATTGCGCTCTCTAGCTAATTTGTTGTGGGCATGCAGTGAAGTGCGCGTGGAAGGAGTGGAGACGCTCAACTATCTTGACCACTTGCGGGACAAAGAGCGTATTACTGAACAAGCCGATGCCATAACTTTTGAATCCGAGGTCACCCAAAAACTTCCATACCATTATTACTTTAATTAATTAAGTTTAGATCTATTTTGTTTTCAAACTCCCTTTTAATTAGGTGGACAAGGTGTATATACTGACCCCGACAAAGATAGCAATTTTGGATCACGAGAGAAAGAAAACCATTGAACTGCGGAAAGATGGGCTTTTGGATGCGAGTAAGCAAGCGCGCACACACTTGAAAGATTTATTTATTTATTTAATGTGTTACGCAGTAGAAACTATATAATATAATAATAAATAATGTCGTATACGTATATAATAGTTGTGTGGAATCCGTGGGACAAAAAGGCAAAGGCTATAGAAGACCTTGGGAACCAAGATTACAAGAGAATGGTGTGTGTGGGAGCCGCTGCCATTGAGAATTTCATCACACTGAAACCTGGAGAAGAGTGGAAAGGAAGAATGGAGCTTAACTTCGTTCCTTCTAGCTACTGTAGCGGCCAACTCGACCCTCAGATAGCTCTCCTTGGCGGCTGACCATTATTAACCCAAAACTAAAACCTTCTTTCCTTTAAATGTTCAATCTAGTGAGTAGGGAATCTGTATTCCATACTTTGTTTTTAGTTTGTCAATAAATGAATTCTCAATATAATTTTGTGTCCTACTCCTTAATTATTTATTGCATGCAATTAAATGATTTTGAAATCATTTCTTTTTTCTTATAATGTTAATTTTACTCGAAACAATATCAAATTAAAATCAAGTTTTTTAGTCCAAAAATTTTCAATTATTATAACCCCATAACAGTAAAATGTTATATATATATATATTTTTTTTTTCATTTATCATAATTAACATCCAAACAAGAAAATTTAATTTTTAATGTCTTTTAAATTCTATAATTAAAGTTGGTTAACTTCTCTCTCATCCACCGACCAACCTCTAACTTATTATTAATTTTAAAACCATTTATTTTACTCATCATAATAGTTGTATTAATTTATTTTAATTTTATTTCTTTGAATCATTTTTTATGGAGTGAAATTCGTAAAATTACTCATTTCAGTTTATAAAACGATATTCGAAAAAAAAGGTTTCAAATAAAAATATAAACTTAAATGAGTAATTTTACTAATGTCAACTCTTGATTTTGAAATAATATAATTGTACAAATGATAAAATAATTCATTCCTCCAATATGAAATCGCTCCAATTTTTTATAAATAAACGACTCGTTCGGAGATTTATTCACCTTTCGAGAGAAAGGTACCATGAACAATCGAGGTTTAGGATTTTCTAGATTTTTACTCTTTTGCAGTAGTTTTAGCCTTTAGGAAAGCACATAAAGACAGAATATATAATTGAATGACAAGTTAGTTTTTTAGATTTTGCAAAACACTTCTTTTTCTCCAAACAGAGATAGAAGTTAGCTTTAGGATTTATTTACGTTCTAAAAAAAAGATTCTTTTTTTTTGTTGCCATGTCAGCCAAGTAAAAAGTATTAAATTAAAACTTTTTTTTCTTTTTCGAACTTAGAAATTTGGAAAGGTAAAAAACTAAGCAAAGAAAGTATTATAAGTGGCTAGCTCAATTGGTTAAGTAATTAATAATTCTTAAAGTTAAAAAAAGATTTGAATCTCCATCTTCCACCCCATATTTTGTTTGAACTAAAAATATATATCAACCATTATCAGGTATGAATAATTTTCATAAGCTTAAAATTTAAAAATAGGAAAAATAAAGAAAAAATAAAAAGATTATGGAGTTAATTAATAAAGTGGTTAGAGTTGAAAATTGAAGGCAATAGGGTGGGAAAGGACAATGACATCCCACAAGACAAAATGGGTTGCGTACGGAGGAGCACGCACGTTTAGTAGTGATCACATTAACTTTAACCACTTTTTTCTTCAGCTGCTTTTGTTTGGTTCGGGATCGAAAAATACTTAAATCATGACGGGCGAGGACCTATCTACTTTCACCGTTCTTCTTTGTCTTTTGAGTTTTTTTTGCCAGATCGGTTGGTCAAGACCTTTGGTTTTTACTTGAACATGATGAAGAAAATAGAATCACTTCTTATAGATTGTTTGAGAATGATTATGATCTAGTTCATAGCCTATTCGAGTCTAATAGAATTCAATTCCCGTTCTCAATCCATGACTAATACGGGTTCGAGGTTTTCTTCGTAACTTTCAGAACTTCTTCGCAGTGACTCCGTTCCATACCTCATTTCGTAGAGAATGAGAAATGGTTTGTCTTTTGCTGGCGTTTGCAAAATGATCTCAGCACCGACAAAACTTCAGTAGTCTCATTTCACATTGGGCAGTAAAGCTGATAACACAGATAAAAGGGGTACAGAGTTTGAAAGCAAACAAATAAGATTGTATAAAAGAAGAACTTTGAACAGCATCAACTCCAACGTTGAAACAATTTGTGTTCTGTTTGTCCCACTTGATTAGCATCTGTAGATGCCACTGCCACTGCCACTGTTTGTTGCTTTCATTGCTTCCAATTGGATGCTTCCCTCTGTCCCTTTTTATTCTAAAAACAAACCAGCTGCCTTGCCTTCACTTGTCCTCATCATCACCTTTTTCCTCTATTCTTCTCTGATGTTAGAACACATAATTCACTTGTTTGACTTCATAATCTTATTATTAGCCTTTTTTTTCCAGATGGGTTCTTGTAATTTTGCTCTGTTTTCCTATGCAAACACTACTTGATCAACTTACAAATGTAGATGAATTGGAGTAAAACAGGACAGCCTATTTACAGCAACATATATGCATGCTCTTGGAACTGGGCATCTCAAACATCCCATTTTATTGGAGTGAAGTGCAAACTAATATTAGAAGAAGAATCTCAATTGGTGAAAATGTGTTAATTAATGTGAAGTGAACCTGTGTTCTGTTTTTGGAATAATGGATGCAAAAGGGTTGTGATCTTCTACTTGAGCTTTAGACTTTGGAAAAGCCAATGTGGCCGTTTTGTTTCCTGATCACATGTTGCACTGGAGCTGCTCATGGGTGTGGTTGGGTCACTGCATTCTTCTCCTCTTTCTGATTTGAATGACAAAGATGAATCCATCTCTCCCTCCTTTTGAGTAAGAGGGGAATGAGAGTTTGATCTCTTCTTGCTGACACCACCACCAATGCTTAGTGTTAGCTCAACATCACCGTCTTCTATGCTCATCTTGCTGCTCTTTCCGACGATCGGCGTGCTCGGCCCGGCTTGGTCTTCGTCGACGGTGCTAACTCCGGTCGACATGTCTTGATCCTCTGCTGCAGCAGGCCTTTCAAGATCAAACCCTCTTGACACTCTCATGTTGTCTCCAGAACAGCTTCCACTCCTCTCTCTACTGCTTGGATCATCTCTCAAGCTTTGAAGATTGAAAATCAGCCCCCCTCCAGCGCTCTGTAATGTCGAATTTTCGCGGTTGTTGAACTGCAAATGATTAGTTCCTGAACTTGCCATTGGACCCCATTGTGAGTTTTGCTTGCTCTCTCTCCTCAGCTCTTCCATCAGCATCTTCTGAACACTGTACAGCCGATGGAGTTCCTTCACCTGCAAAACAGCCACTCCTTAAGAATTGGGTTTGCAATCTATTTGAGAAACTCAATTTGAAGGACGTTTGTTTCTCCTGTTACCTGATTCTTGAAGACATCTTCATGGACCTGCATTGTGTTTCTAATGGAGTCCACTTCTCCTTTGTGCAGCATCTTGTTCACTGATTCTTGAAACTTGTCAAGTCCAGCCATGGCGGCAGGTGTGTGGAGCTTGGGGGGAAGCCTTGTTGAGTCCTGGAAATGGTGCCACTCATTCACTCTTTGAACTGTGAATAATGTGTTGCTGCTGTGGGCAGAGGTGGCTAGAGGATTGAAAGTGGGTTCAAGTCTTGTTCCCATGCCTGAAACCAAATGGGTGTCAAAAATGTTAGCCACACTTTTGACAATAACATTCTTGAAACCCACAAAGAAATTTTGGACAAAAAGTCATATTTGACAATTAAGCACAAGTTTTTCCCCCCTCTCTCTCTCTCTCTCTTTCCACAAGTGGGGTGGGTGTGAATTTGTGTACAGCCACTGAGATGTAGAAGGAGACAGAGTCTAGTTGACCAATTTGTAGTGTCTAATGCAAAATTTAGGCATGCATCAAGGAGTCATGAGTTCAATATTCCAATCTTATGCTCCTTTAGATAGCAAAGAGAAGAGAGAGAGAGGAGATCTACTTATAGTGGAGCCAAAAGTCAAATTATAAGCCAATCTAAACAGAAACAAATTCTTTACATCAGAGACTTTGCTTCTTGATAGTATGATCAATTTGGGTGGTCCCAAAAGCTATGTTCATGTATAGCCTAGGCTGGCTAGTGTAGAAGAAAGTAGATATAAATAATTTTCAGGGAAGTTTTGGTTTCTTGATCTGGGAAAAGGCAAAATCAATCAGTTAAGAGACAATGCAGAAGAAAATTGGCATCTGGTGGCACAAAAACCTGTCCACTTCCTCCTGTTTCTTATTAGCCCTTCATATTGTCCTTCCCATGAGATCAAACATTTTATACCCATTTGGTGAATTTCTCAGAAAGGTTAAGAGAAAGAAAACAGAAAACATTCATAGAGAGAGAGAGAGAGAGAGAGAGAGAGAGAGAGAGAGAGAGAGAGAGAGAGAGAGAGAGAGAGAGAGAGAGATTATTCTGTCTTGGAATTGGAGACTCAAGTACAATCCTAAGCACTGCTATTGGGAAATTGCTTTGAGTTCAGAGTTTGTGCATAAAACCACTGATGTGAAGGAGAAGTTTTGGGCAGCATTTGAAAGTCTCTCAAAGCCCAGAAAGAATCAAACAAAACCATCATCAAAAACTCTGCAGCAAAAGTAAAAAACCCAAGAAAAGAGAAGAAAATATGAAGAAATGATGAGAGTTGAAGTGGGCATGACCTGATACAGAAAGAGCCAGGATGTTGAATGTTTGTTACGAGAGTCATTGAACATCTTCAGCCTTCCTCATGCCAAAACTTTGCTGATCAAAAAACCAAATTCAGTGCCCAATTCCCTCGTGAATATGCCTCAATTAATCAAACTCCTCCTTTGTAAGAATAAAACAAAACCCACTCCTTCGTTTGCCTTACTTTGAGGAAGAAACAATAAAGCAAACACCTCTCAGACTACAAAAATCATAAAAATCCTCTGCTGTTAATAATAATTCAGGCTTGACAGGCTGTGAATGAGGGAGGCAATAATAAAGCTGGTTTGGAATGTGTTCTTATTTGTTTCTTTGTTTATTTTAAAGATGGATAGAGAGAGAGAGAGAGAGAGAAAAAAAAAGAGGTATAAATATTGTATTTGCCTATCAGGCTGTACTTGAATTGTATTGTATTGTATAAGAATGGCTCTGCTTCTGCTGTTGAGGAAGATCAAAGAAAAAGAAAGGGCCCCACAAAAGCATATAATGAAAACAAATATTGGCAGTCCTAAACAATAAACATGAGCCAGTAATTTGTATGCATGCCTGTGAACAAGATATTCCAGACAGCTCTTGGAAGCTTTCAAGATTTATATGCATGAATGGTGGAAAAGTTTATGCCTCAAAACACCCTGTTTTCTTCAAACAAATTCTTATTCTTTTTTTTTTTTTTTTGTGGACACTCAAAAATTCCAATGTTTGCTTGCTCTGATCTCATGATTTGGATTGAGTGACTGCAGAAACATCAGCTGTAATTTGTGAGTTCATTGGAGCTGTGAAATCCTAGCTGCCACTTCACTTCTTCTACATTCTTCTGAGGTTATATTATATTATTATAGACTTTAATTTCCCTTTCCTTCCTACAGTGTAGATTGTACTATATGTTTTCTCATTATGAAAAGTATCTAGACAATTTGAGCTGGGGGAATAGAGAGAGAGGAAAAAACTTTTTGAATATTTCTTAGATTTTTTTTAGTACAAGTGAAGATTCGAACTCATGATTTTTTGGTCAAGTATAGATGTTTGAACTAGTTGAGCTATGTTAAGATTGACTTGAGAGGAAAAATTTAAATTGTGGGTTATGATTACACTTTTGAGATGAGAGCGGGTTGAGGATTCGAACTCACTATCTATTGGTCAGATATAGATGTCTAAACAGTTGTACTATGTCAGATTGGCCTAAGAGAGAGAATTTGAATTGTGGTTTATGATTACACTTTTGAGATGAGAGTGGATGTGAAGATTCGAACTCATGACTTTTCGATCAGATGTAAATACCTAAAATAGTTTAATTATGCTCATACTCATTTAACGGAGAAGATTTAAATTGTGTGGGTTATATGATTACGCTTTTGAGATGAGATAAACATAGTGAGGTTATAATTCAAGAGAAAAATGATTATGATTTATGTGCACTAAGAAATTATGTAAGCATCAATGGGTACCAAAAAAAAAAGAAAAGAACTCAAGGAATTCATAGGTAGAGATTTGAGATTGGAAAAGGGAAACTTCCTCTCACATCGCTTTCCTATAAAAGCTACATAAAATTAAAATATGCATCTCCCCAAATCACATCCACATGCCTCACTCTCTCTTCATTTATTCTTTATTAATATGCATTTTATATGAATTGGGTTTTTTTTTTGCCCTCCATTTTTATATGTTGGCGTGCTTGATTTTGTCCTTAATTGTTTGGTATCGATCACACAATATCTTATGATAATTTAGTCAATAAAGTTGAGTTGGTTTGGAGGGATTACTTCATTGTTTTCGGCCAACTTAAAGCATAACTCAACTGGTTAAGATATCTAATCTCCGATTAGAAAGTCGTGAGTTCGATTCTCCACTCCCATATATTTGTACTAAAAAAGATCCATAACTTTTAGAAAATTCTTTTCATCTTTATCGAGAAGACATTGGTATGTAACTTTTTTTTTTTGATGGGGTTATGTAAGTATGTTAAAATTACTATAGGGTTGCATGTTTAAGGATAGAATGTGATTTAAATTGGAAAATTTTCATGTGGGTGTCACAACATATGCTATAAAAATTATTCATTTCTAGAATATGACAAATATATTTACAACTGTATCGATTGCTAAAAATATTTTGAGATTTTTTTATTTTTGGTACATTTTTTTTTTCCTTCAAGTAGGACCCATTGAGAATATTTATAATAGTTGAATTGGTAAAGTTTTGATGGTATCACACAAAGTACACAAATTAATATATTTCTTGGAAAGCTCCAAGGGCTAGTGGGAATTTAATTATAATGGAAAATTACCATAAATGTGTGATAGATTCTATTTCTTAAAAAGAAAGAAGTGGAGAAAATGACAATGTTAATTAAAGAGAGAAAAAAAATAAAAATTGATGGGATTGGAAATATCTCTAAAACCTTATTCCTAATACAAATTGGATAGTCCCTTTCAACAAGTGTTACAAATAATGTGCTCTCTTTTTTCTAAACAGATTTTATAAGTTGCTATTTTTTATTTTTTATTTATAAGTTGTTGTTATTAAGTATCCCATTCGTCCTATTATCCATATTTTTATTATTGGGAGCAACTAAAAAGTTTGATTCCAAATTCCAGTTGTTTCTTTCCTAATCCAGAGAGAGGGAGAGTTTGAATATCACTTGCCTTCCAAGATTAGGTTGCACTACTATTTATAGCTACGAGGAACCTTTTTGTAGTTGAGCCCTAATTCGGATTTGCGATGCCCAATGATCGACCTGGGCTCCGAATAAGTGTGTTTAACCTCCTGATGTAGATCCGAGCGAAGGAGGTCCACATGGTATTTGGCCCGAAGGCGATTGTTGAGAAGTAGGCGCTTCGACGTCGAGGTGGGGTCGACGCCAAGGCGCCGTGAGGGCGAAGTAGGCGCTGAGGTGGGGTCAGCGTCGAGGCGCCATAACAGCCTCGGCGCTAGGTCGTCCTTTGGGTCGGCCCGTTACATCGTGGGTCGGACTTCCCCGATCGATGATCTCATGCTTCAATTTCTTGTCTCATTGCGGGTCATTTTTGTTCTCTATAACACCGTCCAATGCATATTTGTCCATCTATCAAATGTGTATATATATTATTATATTGTATGTTGTATGGTTTTTTTTTCTATATTTTATTTTGAGTAGTATGCATGTTGTATATAGTTGGTTTTTGTAAGAGATTGCGCTATGATATAATATAATAAGAGTATCTGTCGACCGAAAAAAATAAATAATCATTTTATGATGATCATCGTATGTTACTAATTAGATCAGATAATTTTTTTTCTTTCTTTTTTTTTGGCATAAAAATGATAGCTTATGGCTTTGTTATTTCATTGTTTCTATTAAAATTAAAATAACATTTATGTACTAGAATTAAGATATTCTGAAAAAAGGAAGAAGAAGTTCTAGAATTAAGATGAATCACTTTAAAATTAAAGTATTTTTTAAATATGGACCAAATTTTAAAAATAAAAAAATAGTTTTAAAAACTTAGGTTTTGTTTCTAAATTAGCACAGATTTAAATAAATAAATAAATATATATATATATATATATTTTTTTTTTTTTTTAAGACATGACATTTCGATCGAATACATGTGTCTTAACCAGTTGAGTTAAATTCGAGATGACAGATGTATCCTAAAATTTTTATAGTTTCTATGGGATAAATAGTTAATAAGAATTATATGATATATATAGATGTATTAATTATAATTAATTAAAGTCTCATCTCAAATCATATTTTAATGTCATTGTGACATGCATGGTAGTTGGTTATGCATGGGTTGTCCATGTGAGCTATGCACATGCGGAAAGAGAGTTTTTATTTTATTTTTTCTTTTCTTTCTAAATTATTATAATATGTACAGAGAGAGAGTAGATTCACACACAGTAAGCAATTAATTGTAATTTAATGGCAATTACTTTAGTTAATTATAAGGAAGTGGTTGCTTAAGCACAATTAATGATAGTTACATCATAACATTGACGTTATGCACTATTTTCAACATTATTAATTTATTACATAATTTAGAAGTTTCTCCCTAATATAATTTTATAATCGTTTTCTTCAAAATTCTGTTGTATAGTTACATTAGACAATGATCTAATTTGAGATATACTATTTAAAAAGTTGATGATTTGATTTTTACCTCATAATTATTAAACTACATAAAGTAATTACAATTAAATTTATTTGAGTTTAAATTTTAATTTTATCAAATTAAATATCTAACTTATATAGAAGCAAAGTTATTAACCTTTTATTAGTGATTATATCAAATATGTTTACAAGTATTGGTTAATTTAATTTTATTGGATATTTTTTAGGTTAGATTTACGTGTTTTGATAATGGGGTGGATATTATTAACGTAATTACAAACATCAACTAATTAAGACATTATTTACCTCATTTTACTCCTAAGTTAAAAAAAAATAATAAATCCAGCTATCAAATGATTTCTAAAAATATAAAAAATAATAGATGAACAATATTTAACAAATCAATGGATAACAAAAGGACTACAGAAGAGTGGGAGAAAAAGTTTATAAAAGCACAATTTAATGAACATAAATATGTCTAAAAAAAAATTTTCTTTTTTTTTCAGCTCAAAATGAAGGTCCTAAGAGCGACCGAATAATTTAATCTCGCATGGACGTGACTAAGACATACAACCATATTTTCTCATATGATGATGTAGTTATTTTCACAATCCAAAGAGATTCTTCGATGGCACCAAGAAAATAATGAATCTTTCAAAGTTCAACTATACAATATCATATATATTAAAATGAAATGTGACAGACTTTGGAGAATCTTATTAATAGGGTATTTGCAAATGTACATGGGTGATGCGTTGTCAATGGGTTCATTGCATATTGAATTGTCGATTGGTATAAATTATAGTTAATTAAATTGGTTGGTACCTTCAATATATTGCTTTGGAAACCACCTAATTAATTAATTTTTGATATTCACATTCTTCCAACCATCATGTCCTATGCCATCATTTATTTATATCTATGTACATACATAAATAAATAAATATATATATATATATATATATAGTATGTTTTTAAGTGATGTGAAAGGAAACTTAACCTTATCCCTTTGGATTCCTTAAAAAAAAAAAGAAATAAAAGAGATGTATTATACAATCTTCAACTTGTACCCTATGTATTATTTTTTTTAGTTAAATATATAATTTTGTATCATTTGACTAATTGAGCATAGTTAAGTAAGTTAAAGGCATTTGTGAATGAGGTTCGAATCCACTATCCCACATGTTGTACTAAAAAAAATCGTATTTCATTAATTGCAACGCTAACTAACTTTTTTTAGTAGAACAAGTATGAGAATACGAATTAAACCTCTAACTTCTAAAAAATGAATAAGATGTCTTAACTGCTGAACTATACTCATGTACCGTAAATATAAGGCGTAGGAGATTGAGTCTTCAAAAGGTTATCGTACCTTATTCATTAAACTATTCTCGTATCGACGACTATTTTTTTTATTATATTCACAAATATCTTTTAAGTTGTTATATATTTTTAATAATATGATGTATATGCTACATGTATAGTCACACAAAAGAGGAAAAGAAAAACAATAAATAAGTGAAATTAAAGTTTAGGTGGCAATGAATGGATGGGAAAGTAGAGTGGGACGGTTGGGGGAACTAACTTAGAGGTGCCACTTGTTAGAATGGGGGTGGAGGAAACACAAATGTATTAAAAATAAACCCACCATTTTGCCCTTTTTTATTTATTTTTTTATATTTTTATTTACTTTTGTTCCACTTGAAGTCATATCCTTAGTTATGTCACATTCCATTCCACTACCACTCTATATCTATCACCCACACAAAAAGAAAAACCTAAATAAAGAAATTACTACCATTTCTATACCCCAATCAATTTCTAAACTTTATGGTCCCTTAATATAGATATAGGAATTTTAGAAAATGATTTTAGCCAAAAGATTTAATGATAATTGATTTTGTGGGAGTGGTTTTTATATAATATTTTAACGTCTGGTTACACACTTCTTTTCAAGTAATTTTTAAGGGTTAATATTTAAAGTTTTTAAAGAGAATTTTGAGAGAGAGATAAAAAATTTAGGTTCAGAAATAATCTTAGAAACGATATGAGAATTAAAAATTAAAGTAAAATATTAGACAGTTGTGAAAATTAAAATAATAACCATTTCAAAAACTAATTTTATGTTAATATTTTTGGTAAAAAAATCACTAGTTGACGGAGAATCCCTTAAAGTGATTTTGGAAAATAGCTATGTCAAAATCACTCCTAAATATACCTTTAACTTTTAAGTTACAGGGGATTAAAATACGAAAAAAAAATGTTAATGTAAATATAACTCAACTATATATATAATTGGAGAAAGCAGGGGCGGAAGGGAAAAAAAAAACCTAAAATTGGAGAGAGAGATGGGGAGCGAAAAGAGGGACAAGTGAAGGGACATAGATGAGAGAATGTGTTTGAGAAAATCTTATGAAAGAAAAGGCAAAAGTGGTGGGGGAAAGAAGAAGAGAAAAAAGAAGACAAAGAATAATGACCAAAAAAATAATTTCATTTTTTTATTTTTTATTTTATTTAAAAGAAAAAGAGGGAAGAAAAAGCATTAAGTGGTGGTGGGCAGTGGGTTGGATTAGAGAGGAGCACGCTTTGTAGGCTAAGTAAGGCACATCCCCTAACCATTGTGGGTCCCACTCCCACTCCCCCTTCTCTTTCTCTCTCTACTCCCTCAATTATCAATCTTCTTTTCTTTTTTTCCTTCATCCTTATCCCTCTAGATTCCCTTTGCCTAATTTCTTTTTTTATTTCTTTTCTTTTGGGTAAATTTTAATTTGTTCTGGTACAAATTAAATTTCTCTCCAAATTCCACATCATCATGATCCCTCTTGTGTTTGAATGGAGGGAGAAAAAGCTATTTAGGGCTTGTGAAAAAAGAAGAGGGAGAGAAATGAACGAATTGCAAATGAGTGAGCGAGTGGAACAAGTGAGACGAAAATGTAGATTATTAATGGGTTAGGAATCTTTAAAAGAAAAAAGAAGGTCTCAAAGTGTAGTACTACTTACTTTTACGTTTAGCTCGAGCATGTGGTATCTTTCATTTGCTTGAAAACTTTTGTTAATTCAAAGATGATGCGTAGGTAAACTATTTAATTGGCTCTTTAAAATTATTCTAGAGTGGGATGAGATTGCGGCTGTTGATTTAACATAACTATATCACAATGCACTAAAATTCATCATTGTAAATTGTGAATGTGAAAGTCAATATGACCCAATTGCAAGTGGCTATGTAATAGCATTTATGAACTGTCCAACTATTCATTCACCCGTTCACACTTAAATATAACGTAAGAAAATACTCTGATGACATGAATATCAAGTAAAGAGATTCAAATTTTTGTTAAATTTTGAAGATTATTTTATTTCTAAACCAACTCGATGAAATCACTTATCTTATACCTCACCTAAGGCCAATAAAATTATAATGAATCCCTTTTTAGTTTTTCCATTATAATAAAGCTTGGAAAACTAGAGAGATCCTTCTCAAACAACCTCTTTAGGGGAGAAAAAGGTATCAAAGAACACAAAGCTCTTCTAAAAGATTATCTTTATAAACATTGGATAAAAATTGTGTTGTTTCCATGCAACTACTCATATGCCTCAAAAAGTTTTTATCATTTGTTCCTTTTTTTTTTTCATTTATGTATTTGGAAACCAATAGGAAACACACTAAGTGCTACCTTTTCCTAGGGATTAAGTAAAGAAAGTAACCATTGAGATTATTATTATAATGCTATTATTTTAGGTTTAAGATGTGACCCATAACCTCTCTAACATATATACTTTGAGTTAGACCCCTATCTTTTTTTTTATTATAATTTGAAAAAAGTTAATTTCAACTGTTCAATTTCTTGTCGACGTTTTCATATGTCTACGAGTTTGAAGGATAAATCGACATTTTCATGGTATCAAAAAACATCAAGAAAATGTCAGACATAATATTAATAATTTTATTTGTTATTTTAAATCTTTATTATAAATTTTTCTGTTTTTATAATTTTTTTTTTGTAGGAATATCCATCATGAAATTTTTGTTAATATTTTCATAAAATTAAGAGATTCAACCATGAAATTTTTGTTAATATTTTATAGTTTTATTTCTTTATTTTCAGAATTTTTAATTTTATTTTCATATCTTAAATTTTTTTATCACAAATGTCAATAGTCTTTTATCATTAATGAAAAATATTACATGAAATTAGTGCAATGTGGTTTTTTTTCCCAACGCCTATTAATGGTAGGGATTGTAATTGGCACTAATAAGCTAAGTTAAAAAATAATAATTGAATTGGTATTAATTATGAACAATAATTTAGATTATTTCTCCCTATTCATCCACTTCTATTTTTCCATCCTTGTTAAGGATTCTGATGTCACAACACCTACAATGAAATTAAGCATATAATGTTTCATAGTCTTTTCTATGGATAGATATATTTTTTTGTCATGTACATTTTTTTTTGTCGAATTCAAATAAATATCTTTTGATCTCATTCATATTATTGAAGGCTAGAATATAAAACGAAGACCGCCCTTAAAATATGCTAGAAGCTTCTTTTTAAGATATTCTGTCAAAATAAATAATCATTTGTCAACTATTCCAGGAGCGTTGAGAGAAAATTTGAAAAATGATATATAGATAATAGTGCTAATCTAATTAATGTTCTTCGAAAGTTTAGGAGAGGGGACCATATATCATATAAGACATGTCATGTGATTTATTTATTTATTTATTAAGAATTTTTATTGACGTTGAATGAAAAAGTTTCTTAGAAAATTTCCAATTGCTTTAAATATAAAGCATGGTCTAATTGTGGGATGGAGAGACTATTTATGTATTTTATTTTAAACGCATATAAGTTAAAAAAAATGTTGTTTTTACACCCAATCAGTTAGACTAAAGTACTCATTAATTATATGAAGTCATAAGTTAAAAAAATCAATTAATTTTATTTATTTACTTTTAAATAGTCATTAGCCTCCGAGAAACAATCCAGTTGACAAGAATTTGGGTATCTCAGTCATACTGACTTAGAGGTCTTAACTATTAAGGTGAGTTTAATATAAAAAATCTTTGATGCCTCCTAGGTTTGTGTCTATAATTGTCATTCTAAATTATTCGATGGGATTGTCACTTTTTCAATCGTTAAATACATGATTTAAAAGGTATTTTTATTATTATTATGTAAATTTGGGGTAGCCCAATTAAATTAAGTGGCATTTTTTTGTTTTTTTGTTTTTTTGGTTTTTTTGGGTTGGCCTACTCTATCTCTAGCAAATTTTTGCCATGAATGGAAAGCTTCAAAATGGTATGTAAGGTGGTGTGGAAGTGACACGTGTCAATCACCCCATCCAAGGAAGTGGGAGAGGGGAAAATGATTCCCTTCTTATCAAATGTTATGTTTATCCAAATTCAATGAGGTCTAAATTGTCCACTTTGTGACATGACTTTCCAAGCTATGCCCTTCACTTCAATCTTAAACAAGCAACAATTTGAGGATGAAATTTTTTGAAAACTTGATTGCCTATTAAATTCCAAACAATGATGTTGAGATCAGCACCTTTAATTCATATCTAGAATAAATTGATGGAGTTTTATTTGTTACAAGATATAGTAAATAATTAATGAAGTTGTTTTTTGAGATATTTGTAAACTAGTTAAAAAATACTAACAAAATTATTTGGCATAGATCTATTGGATCAAAAGATCTGAGGTATGAATGGAAGAGTTACAATTCTTTGAATCATTATCGTTTGTCTTGTGAGAATATTACTCTCATCTCTACTCATTCTTCTATTTTAGGAAATCAAGATGGCTCGAATCCCTACTTTTTAGGAAATAAAATAATTAATTTTCTAAACTATTAAGTATCTTTATTTATGAAGTAATAAAATATTAAATAGATATAATGATCACAAAAGTTGAGAACACTAAAGTTGAGGATAAGATTTAGATGGAGTGAGAGGTACCTTTAAAAAAAAATAAAAGATGGAGTGAAAGGAAGAATTCATGATCTAATTCTTGTCTCCTAGAAAAATCGGGATAAATTTATTTTTCATCCCCAATCCTACTTCAAAAGAGAATAACGTACCGAGTTTTTCTCTTTCTTATACTCAATCTAAGCCTATTTATCAATAGGATATGAAAATGAGATGTGGAACAAAAGAAATATCTTAATCATTTATATCGGGCTATAGTTTCTACAAATAATTGAAAGAGAGAGAAAAAAAACAGACTTCATAGAGTAGATCAAAAGAAAGGGACATTTAATTTTTATTTTTTGAAAAATTTAAACACCGGATTTTTTTAAAAAGCTAATTGAAAATTATGAATGGAATTTTTTAAAAAAAAAAAGCAACAAATTTGAAAAGGGGAGAGGAAAATAAATCTTTAGCGTACTGATGAGAGGAAAGTTCCAACAACAAATCGGCAATATTGAAGTCTTCTTTTTTTAATTTTAACCCAAAAAGAAAAAAGAAAAAAAAATTGATGTATCAATTTCGGTTCCTCGTTCATTGCATCAGATTCGAGGTATGACTTCCCAATCAATTAGGACAAATAAAAAAAAAAGAAAAAAAGAATTATTATTTTTTAAAAGAAAATTGACCAATAAAAAACAGAAAGCATGGGGAAGTGGGACCAGAGGAATCTCTCTATTTTTTATGTTATTTTATTTCTGTGTTGGGACCAAAGCTTATCACTTCTGGATCCAATACCTCATCCTTCATTTTCTTACAATATCCTCTCCACCCACGTTGTCTTAATGTCTTTTTTTTTTTTTTCCTAAATTCCCTCAATTATTGTCTCCCTCTTTTTTCTTTTTCTTTTTTGAATTTCTTGAGTTTTATGGTAAATTTTGGAAATATTGGAATATAAAAATGTGGTGATGATCCTTAGAAGTTGGTGATTGAATCTGTGGAACATGGGAAGACAAAGGTTATGGTTGGTCATTATCAGCTTAGAGGGGGAGACACAAAATCTCAACTTGATACCATTTGCCCTCGAGCAAGATCTGTTTGGTTCATGGGAAAATTTTTTATTCTAAGAAAAATGGGAACTTTGCCATCTGTTTGGGTGGTGGGATCTGAAATCAAGTACAAAGTTTAGGAGTTCTGGGCAATGTGCTTGTTTCCAAATTGTTCCTTTAAAATTATTGATCTATTTATTAGTAATGAAAAATTTGATCGTGTTCTTCTAAGAAGTTGGGCTTGTCGGACGAATCATGAAGGTCTTTTACTTTGGGCTTGATGAATGGGTTGACTCTTTCGATTTACCTAAAATATCAAAATTGAACGAAGATGTGAGAATTCATACCTACATTATATATGTATTATGACACAGGAGGGCTCGAACCTCAATCTTGAGTGTCAATACCCAAGCTTCTTGTCACTGCACCAAGACCCGAGGTATTATATATATGACTAATTAGGCTATTAATAAAGTGGCATTTTCATTTCAATAAGAAGATGAGAAAGTGGATTAACTCTCATTCTCCTTGATCAGTTATTGATTTCCATACCAATAACCAAACACTTGGCTTGAGAAATAAGAAAGTAAGAAGCAAACAACCAAGAGCAAAGACTTGGGGGAAAAAGGAAATTAAGGCCAAGCCAAACATGACCTCATTCTTATGACAGTAAAATATACATAATAGAAAAGGTGCAAAAGAAGACAGATGAGGAGAATAACATTGATTGAAGCTCTCCTTTCTTTTAAACTGAACCTCTTCTTCCTCTTTACCTCCCCCTCTTATCTTCTTCTCTTTCTGCAGCAACTTATATGGTAAGTTTTTAGACTGTATAATGCTGTTGAATTGTATCAATATCCAGCCCTTTCAGTTTCACCACTGACTCAACATGACCCTTCAGAGTATTGAGTTCCCTAAGCCTGTAATAAAAACACACACACACACACACACACACAAAAAGGAAGAAAAAAAAAAAAACAAAGTTCTTGATCAGTAAACTTAATGTGTAGGTTTTTAATGTCATTATACAGTAAACAATGTGTCTCTTGTGTTACCTAGCGATCTCCGCCCGTCTCTTTGCCTGCTCGGCAATTTCCGAAAGCTCTCTGTAGCTACTCTTTTCAGGGAAGATACTGGTTTTTTCTGGGGCTGGTTGTAGGCCATGTAAGGTTCTTTGATTAGCAGCCCATTGAGCTTCCCTCTCCTCCTTTCCATAGTTTTTCTTCGTCGTAAAGGCGGTCTGGTTTTCGAGAGAGAGAAAACATAGTTGCAATTGAGTCCAGTTAGCAAAAAGCTAATGGTTTTATAGAGCAAGGCATCATAAGGTAAAATTGGGGGTGGATAACTTAAAACTATACCTTGTTTTCTAGCAAGTTAAGCCAAGCCTTGCCACTTAGGATATAGCGGATTGCGAATTTGATAAAGTCCAATGGAATGTAGAATACAATGCTGTAGATCCATATGACACCAGCCCATCCCCAGCCAACTCCTTTTATCTTTGCAAAACCCCAGTTGGCATATACTGCTATAAGTGTAGCAACCTGAAAAATCAAACAATTATTTGAAAAGAATGGATTACTTGGCAATTGAATATAATGTTGTAGGGCCCCCCAAAAGGATTAGTTAACAGTTTTTCTTTTGTCCTTACCAGTTGTGCAATCATGAAAGCACCCATCAGTAGCATGCCAGGCCGTTCGACGTAGGACCAGCTGCGAGATCGAGTCACGAAGATCAAAGCCTGGCTGACAATGCTCACTTGCAGGTATAGGGCAGCCATCATTTCTTTTGGACTGTTCTTGATAGATCTTACACCAAATTTCTCCTGCATTGTACCATGATTGAAAAATATTAGAGACTAAAAGCAGGGGTGGGGGGCAGGGGCAGGGGAGGGAACCAAAAAGAATCTTACTGGGAAGAATTCTGTCTCTTTCATTAGCCAGAAGAATATGACAGTCATCAATGCCAAGTAACTTCCAAGCATGACGCCAGTTGCAAATATCTCTTTCAATTTCCAGCTATCAGGTAATGGAGATGGCTTCACTCTATCCTTTGAGATGGTCATGATTGTACCTGTATGAGGAGCAGTTTTGGGAGGTTAGAAAACTAGAGGGATTGGAGTTTAAGTATCGAATTCCCATTTGAATACTGAATACTAACCATCATTCAGAATGGCAATGATCAAAACCATGAACGGGGAGAAGTCGAACTTCCATATGAGGGCGATGAGCAAGAAACCAAACTGTTTGTTGGTGATTAAGAGCGAAAATAAATCAACAAAGATCCATTGTAGAGATAGAATAAAGATGCATGATTAAATTGGTTTGAATGCAAAGAGAACTGTTTACATACCACAATACGTATTGTGATTGAAACTGCATAAATCTGCAAAAGGAAAAGATAGAAAAATGGATTGGTTAGATGAAACTAAAAGAGTGAAATAGGAGATCTTTTTCAGGGGAAAAAAATGTGAGACTGACTGTGTAATTCTTCATTCTCTGGAAGATAGCTCTACTTGTAAGGACTGCACTAATAATAACACTCAAGCCTGGCTCTGTGAGGACAATATCAGAAGCACCTCTTGCAGCATCAGTCGCATCGGCAACTGCAATTCCAATGTCGGCCTTCTTCAGTGCAGGAGCATCGTTCACGCCATCTCCTGTCATTCCACAAATATGTTTCCTCTCCTGCAACTTCTTCACAATTTCATACTTGTGCTCTAAACAGATTCAAGAATGGAGATTTTAGACTAGATTATAGAAATGAAATTCCATAGTAGCTTATTTCAGTAAGTGGTGCTTGAAGATCAATCTCACCTGGAAAAACTCCTGCAAATCCATCTGCCTTTTCAATCAACTCTTCTACAGGAAGTCCTGCAATGCTTTCATCCTTGTGCTGACCAAGTAATGATGCAGATGGGTACATGTTAGTCCCCATTCCAAGTCTTCGACCGGTCTCTTTGGCAATGGCTAGCTGATCGCCTGCATATTGTTAAACATGGCACGAGTTAGCAGAAAGAGACGAATAAGCTAAGGGACGTGAGAGAATTAAGTTGAATTACCAGTAATCATCTTGACATTGACACCTAGATTGAGAGCTCTTTTGATGGTTTCTCCACTGTCGTGTCTTGGAGGATCAAATAGAGGCAATAAGCCAACAAACTGCCATGGACTTCCAGGACTTTCTTTTCTTTTCTCAGGTACTTGCTGCAGCAATGTTACAAAATAATGGTTAGAGAAAACTTCCCTAAATGAAGTTCAAACCAGATTCATCAAATATATTAGAACCTGTCTCCCAACAGCTAATGAGCGAAGTCCGCGTTCGGCAAATTTGTCTATAACAGCATGAGCTTTCTTCTTGACATCCTCCTTGCAGTTGCAAAGCGTTAAGATCTGTTTGCAGAAATTCATTTCAAGAAAACAAACGTAGCTAGTAAATATTCAACTGGTTGAACAATCTTAAATGATACAAACTAATATGAAAACTAAGATTACCTGCTCTGGAGCGCCTTTGCTTGCTCGATGCCAATTACCATCAGAATCAATGTAAGTCAATGCGGTTCTCTTATCCACAGGATTGAATGGGAAGAAGTGCACTTCTCTTATGCCTGCTCGTGCCTACATCATTATGTACACATTGAATATTGAGAGTATAAATCGTTATACTGACGTAACCAATAGAAATCAGGAAGAAGAAAAACTACCTCCTTAGGATCAGCTAGCATTCCTACAATAGCAGCATCAATTGCATCTTGATTTTCAGTTCGAGACGCCCTTGCAGCAAGCAATATCACATGCTGTTTATCCACATCCCTAGCGAAAACCTCAACCAAATTTACATCAACACTAAGCTTGTTTAGAGTCAATGTTCCTGTTTTGTCACTGCAGAGGACATCCATACCAGCCATTTCCTCAATGGCAGTCATACGTTTAGTGATGGCTCCTTGTTGGGATAACTTGTGAGAGCCAATAGCCATTGTCACTGACAGGACAGTCGGCATGGCGATTGGTATTCCTCCGATCAAGAGAACAAGAAGATTGTCGATTCCATCGCGGTACTTGCGGTGTTGAATTGGGTACATGACAATGATCTCAACCAGCATTCCTAATGCGATGGAACAAATGCAGAAGTTCCCAATTGCTGTGAGCACCTTTTGGAAGTGGCCTACTTGGTGGGTGCTGTCTACAAGATGTGCTGCTTTTCCGAAGAAGGTATGGACACCTGTGGCAATGACAACAGCTTCAATTTCACCTTGTTTGCAAGTCGAACCAGAGAAGATTTCATCCCCGGGATTTTTGGTTACAGGAAGTGATTCTCCAGTCAATGCAGATTGATCAACTTTTAAAGGATCGCCCTCGAGAAGTCGAGCATCAGCAGGGATGATATCTCCTAGCTTTACACTAATGATATCTCCTGGAACCAAGATTGCAGCATCCTGCTCACTCCATTTCCCATCTCTGAGCACCTGCAAATTCACCCCCAGTAAGTTTTTGTAAGCTTTTGTACTTCAAGTGCCAAAACAGGATTGCCCCAACCTCCCATTTGATTGCACTCAAGGACAGCTAATTACCATGACTTCATCAAACTACAAATCCTATTTTCCCAAAGTACATAAAATGCAAGGACAAAGTTTTAAAAACATTAATCATATCCAAATACAATATAATGGAATCATAAAGGTTTGAATACTTGTCCGCTTTTGTTTCAAAAGATGCATTTTGGTTTCTTCAACTTTTATCCATTCTAGTTGTGTGATTTTAAAGAGTGGTTGTTTTGGTCACAACGAAAAATCCTTTAATACATATTTGACAATATTTCAATAAATTTATTGAGTATAGTATTATGCTAAAATTGTGCTTTTAAAAAATTAATATTTTAAAAGTATAGAAATCAAATGGATACAAGCTAGAAGTAAAGGACCAACAATAGATTTGAACCAAATCATAATCACAAGCTTGTTTTTCACACTGCTGTTGCCTGTTGAGCTTTGTAAGTGGACAATAACTGTAAGCCATTAATACTTTCTTATCTCACCTTAGTTTTTGGGGCAAGGCCAGCCATGAGAGCAGCAGCAGCATTACCAGCATTATTTTCCTCAATGAAACTGATTGTGGAGTTGATAACCAACAAACATATAATTCCCACAAAGTCTTCCCAATCCGGTGGCTTCCCACCACCGTTTGCCAAAGCAATTGCCATCACAGCTGCAGATTCCATAACCCATGACAGGGGATTCCACATGAACCCCAAAAACTTTAGTATTTTGCTTTCCTATACAACACACATCATTGAATTCCATTCAGTATTATTAGGAAATTTTTTTTCTTCTTAAAGTTGGTTAAAATACATAGCACAATTTCATAATTTTCTATTACCTTTTTCTCCTCTAATTTGTTTGGACCGAATATCTGGAGTCTGTTCTCTCCCTCCTGAGTTGACAGACCTTCTGGGCCACATTTCAATTGTTCAAACACTTCCGCAACGGGTATTTTCTCCTGTAAATAGATTTAAATGCATTGTTTTAGATTCCCCATTAGCAAAACTGGGAATAATCAGTAAAATTTGATGTCTATGTTTTCATGATAACTCTAAAATCTTAATTTTTTTTTACTTAAGAAAGGAAGGCAAGTTCTTCGCTGCGCTGTACAATCCACAGAGGAAAAAATTGATAAAAGATGCCCAGGTAGAAAATCGATTGTTTAACAAAAAATTAAGTTGATGTCAATAAATATCACCTTAAAAATCATTGTTGAACTAATAAAACAAAATTAAGCTTACAAAAATATTTTCGGTATTTTGTTATTTACTTTTTTAAAATATTTTCAAATAAAGATAAAAAATTTAAAAACGTGCTTTCTGAAATAAAAAAAATTTTAAAAATAAGAAGTAGACTTAACTTCTCTTTTTTTTTTTTTTTTTTTTTGAAAATATGATAGACTTAACTTCTAAAAACAGAAAACTGAACAGAAACTGGTTATATTTTTTCTTCTCACCAAGTGGAAAATTATAAACCGTAAATAAGATAGACTTTTTATTTATTTATTTTGATACATAATTAAATAAATTATGCAGAGTAATGATAATTAGTAATTAGAAAGTCAAAGCGTTTCCCAGTTCAATAAAAAGAAGAAAAAAAAAGGTTCTATTTGGAACCTGGAACAGGCATATATGGTACAACAAAATATTGGTACACGCGTATATTAAATTAAATGTAAATAATATGACATGGAACTTGGGAGGGCAAAAAATGGAAAGAAAATAGTCAACCCATAATTGTATTTAATTTAATCGGAAACTAATATCAAAGCTATATATATATATATATATATATATATCATTTTATTATCCTTTTACCCACTAATTTCTTTTATTGTATCTTTAACAGTCTCACATAGACACATACCTCCAAACGTGAATTTCTCCATTTGTGAAAAAAGAAGAAAGAAAGAAAAAAAACAACTCCTTTATTTCATAAAATTACGTATCATGCTAATTTTTTTTTAAATAAAGCTTATAGATTTATTTTTAAAATAGGACAGATTTAAAAAAGAAAACTATTATGAGACGTTTTGCCCATTAATTAATTTTGTATTATGTAATTGCTAATTTAATAGTCAAATATTACATAAATAAATTTTGTATGATAATCCATTTTTAAACGATACTCGTAAGGACACATCAGTCATAAATGGGGGAAAATGAAAAAATAAAAATAAAAAAGAGTAGTAAAAATAATTCCAATACCTTAATACACACGTGCGAAAAAAATGCCAACCCTAACGAGACCTTTTTGTCCTTGCGTGCATGATATCTAATGTTTTTAATTCAATTTCTTTAGAGTCTTGAGAGCCAAGAAAAACTAATTAGGTCGAAAGATTGGGCGTGATTGGAAAAACGGGAGAGAAAGAAAATCAAAGAAAGTTCGGATTTGAACCAGAGACGGAATTATAATATAATCACCATAAATTAGGGACTCCGAATAATTCGATGATCCGTATTTAATTTTCTAGAGAAATTTAGAGGCGAGATAAGATATAAAACGTACCAGGTCAACAGTTTCGTTCTTGATTTCCTCGAGACTGAGTTTTCCGGCCATCTCCGGACCTTGAATCTTGTTCTTCTTTGGTGGTTAATTAGGAAAGACGAATTTGATTAGTATAATTTTACTTCCGATACGAGGAATCGGCGGCGGATTAAGCCTCTTCTTCAGTGAAATGAAGAGAAAAAAAAAGTAGCGACGAGCATTGAAAGTGAGAATAAGTTGAAAGGAGAAGAGAATGAGCAGAATTTTATGGTGGTTATGGTTTCTTTTCTGCAACTCTGGCTCTCCTTTTATACCATAACCGTGGCTTCCGATTCCGCGCGAAAGAGAACCATGCCGCCGCTCAACCTTTCCACTGCAATTTTATTTTCCTTTTTAAATCACGAAATAAATACTGTGAAGCCTACTCAAATATAGATATAGATGTGGATGAAAATGTCACGATGTATCAATGAAAATATCGATAAAATATTGATGTAAATGGATATTTCTAAAAAGATTAAAAAATAAAAAAAAATATTTAAAATTAACAAATAAACATTGTTTGATTTCTAAATTAGTTAAAAATAATTAATATTAATATTATATATATATTAATAACATTTTTGTTCATATTTTTCATATTTTGTCGATTTTGTGTACTACAATAGAAAATGTCAATTTATAACTCATGTCGATGTCGAATCCATTGAAATATAGATATGTAGATGGAAATGTTGATGTGTTGACGGATATATATTTAAAATCATGGTTTTAACGAGCTACCTGAATTCTCTAAATTAATACTTTAATAACTAAATTTTTTATATATTATATTTAATATAAGATCCAGGCCTATATTAGAATGTCACAAAATATGTATATATAATTCCAAAAGTCAATGTTTGATTTTAGCTTCAATTTCATTAGTTGGTAGGAGTTAGGACGATGATGACTTGAATATTTGATCTTCGAGATAGATATATAGAAACATTTATTTTAAAATAAATGATCATGAAGAGATATATTGTATAAAATTTTATTAAATATTCAATTTAAGTATAGTTCGATACTTCCCCACATTAAAGTGGTTTATATAGTATTAAAATAAATGACTAAAATGACTTTTTAATCTACAAATTTATAAACTGTAATATAATCCAACACTTTAAAATTCAAACAAAAAATAAATATATAATTTCAATAACTAGCTATTATTTTAAAAATAGTCCTTTATTGAACATTTTAAAACACATTATTATTATTATTATTATTATTATTATTATTATTATTATTGGAAACGGATGAGACCCTCACTAGTATATTATGAAGCAGCGTCCAATATTCTTTACCTACACAGTTATAAAGCCACCAAAAAATCTTCTTAAAATTAATTCTAAAAGAGACAAAATTAAAAACTAATTTTGAGAAAACTGCCAGAAACAACCCGTTTGCAAATAATAAACTAAGCACTTTGAGTGCAGCGTGATCGAATGACGACAACATGGAGTGGGCTTTTATTTCCTCTTCTGGATGTCAACCCAATAAAATAAAATATTACTAATTAAATTTTGTGGGAAAAATAAAACTAATGAATTATTGGGGTGTAATCCTTGGTAGACGTGTACAACTTCATTCACCTACAATTTATTTATTTTAAATTTTAATTTTAACTTTATAAGTTATTATATTTAGAATTATTAGCGTTAAGCTCGCTTTGACAACTTAAAATTGACTTAGTTTTTCACTCTGTATACATCATTAACTGGACCTGACTTCAATATATATGCCGACGTCAATATTTTAATATTCATATTTAATATTACGATCTAGTTCATGGTATTCGAAACTTCTCTATTTTAGAATATTGTATTAAAAATTATAGGAAATGAATTATTATTTTTATTTTTTTATAGCCATAGAGAATGAATTCATGATTATTAAAACTAAGCAACTAGTCTATAGTTAGAGAGGCTGTTACTAAATTGTAACAAATCGGGGGAAAATTAGTTCTCTATTAAAAGAGTTTTATGCTATATATTTGTAATCATAATTTGTTTCTAATTATCAATAAAAGAATTCTAAGTCTTGCAACTCTTTTAGATAATCTCATGAATTAATAAACCTTCTTTTCTTGAACAATTAATAAACCTTATTCTATGACTGTAACATATTTCAGATATCTTCATCTACAAATTTTTCAAGCTCATTCCCTTCGAGGACGGCATGAACTTGAAATTTTTCACAACTAGTGGTTAGTCTATCGGTTAGTCTTTAATAATGATCATGAATGAAGTTGTAAGATATATTGGTATCTAAAGTTTGATATAATCGACATTTTATTGACAATTGTTTTTAGTACAATTTGTGAGATGGGAGATCGAACTCACAACTTCTTGGTTGAAGATATGTGTCAATTAATTATGCTTCTTTTGGTTATTGACAACTATTTTTAAAAAAATAATACTTTTATTTTTATTATATATATGCACTGGCTCCAATAATACATATAGTATTATTATTTCATGCGGGGACATAAAATGTAGTATTAATCATATTATATCTCTATTGAGCATTGACTAAGTTGATGTAAACAACTAATTTATTTAGTCTTAATTTTAATTTCCTATTAATGAAGTAAATGGTCGTTAACCAGATAATTATTTAGTCATTATTTATTATTACTTGTTATAAGATACTAATATAAATCTCTCAAAAAAAGATACTAATATAAATTAGACTGCATCTATGTATTTAAACGAATAATGAAACTAATTATTTTGTTTATAATATTTATTAGTATGATTACAATAAATATTTTCAGTTCAATAATGCATTGATCTCTCCACGATTAATTGAATATGACTCACATACTTAAAAGCATCATAATATATCATATTTTAATATTTTTATTCCAAACTCTAAACAATGTTTTTTATTAAATATTGTTTAAATTTTGAAAAATAAATGGTGTGACACAAATTTATATATCTTCTTCTGAATAATTAAATAATTTTTCGAATTATATTTTATTTCTCACCCATAACGTGAAGTCACTCAAAACAATAATGTCACTATTTAAACCAAAGTCAACAAAAAAATGATTGAGAAGTTTTTAAGTATTTAATATATTTTTTCTTTTAAACTACAAAAGTATTTAAAATCTTGAGAGTTGGCATTAAAAATTAATTAATCAGTACGTATAGCATGCCTAACATATGAGGATAAACACCAATGTCAACCTCAATATCGTTGACTTGACAAATTTTCAAGACAAAACCATAGTTTAATTAAAACTTAGGACACAAATTAATTAATTAAAATGCACAAGTTGTGCCTTCGAGGCATGCAACTTTTCTTGCGACATGGCATTTTTATTTTTCTAATAAATAAGTAAATAAGTAAACTTGAATTTTACTCCAAAATTGAGAGTGAGGCAAAAATATATATACATATATATATTTGAATCGATGGCGTGAAAAGTTAGCTATATTTAACCTTTGCATGTTTCTTTAATATTTTATGAAGTTGTGTTTTCAAACTTATACTAATCATTTTTATCAATTCAAACCTAGTTAAAATAGATAACACTTTTACACTAAGTTCAATTTCCATCAAAGTAGTATTTAGACTTTGATAAATATTACAATTTTTATTGTTTGCATGGTCATTCAAAAAATATTTCATGTGCATATTCAATAAATTATAAAATATTGGCACGGTACAAAATTGTCCAATAGTCAAGAAGGTGAGTAATACGTGGACCAATTAAATAGAGTGCTCCCTTATTTTGTTGACTAATCGAGACAACCGTCTGACCTTACTACATAGTTGTCATTGGACATCCGTCTGACCCTACTACATAATTGTCATTGGACATCATAGAGTTTGAAAATTTTCCCACTAAATCTTTTTTTATTTACCTTATTTCTTTTGGACCAATGAGCCAACCATTATGGTTTGTCACAAGCATTATGCTAAATGATTTGTTATTGTAATCGCTCCATATGTATGGAACCCCGCTAAATGATTTCATTATTATAATAACTTCGTATATTTTGAATATGTCTTTGATGGTAAAATACGAATATATTATGCTCACGACGTTTTGGTTACACACAAATACTTTAACAAATGAACCAAACTCAAGTTCACATGCAATTTCATTCTATTTTATACTCATCTCAAGTTTCAACATTTTAAAATGCATTTTTTGATTGGTCGATTTTAATCGAGGGGATATAAGGAAACAAATTTCCTCTCCATGTCATCTATGATCTGTCGATCCTATACTCCGTGACACGCGTACTTCGGTACTAACAGAAGTGGGCTGGGATAGGAACCCATTTAGTTGCGGTTGTGGGGCACTGCCAATCTGAGGCCCAAACCAAATAATATGCTAATTTTAAGAGACAAAGCCCAACTGAAACCACTTCACAGTCCAGTGGCAACAATCTAAAACGGCTGCAATTACACCTATCAAAGTTTGTGTCGGTGTATTGGAGAACTATTTTACAAACTTATTTTCACAGATCTCTAATGTTTACAAATTTCATAATTCTTTTATTTAAATACAACAAATTAATATTCCAAACTTGATTATGTAAACATTAAATTATTGGGGCCTAAATCAATCATTATCTTACTCCTTAACATATTCTACTAAAGAATAAAATTTATCACAAAATATTCAATTATTCTCATAATTCCCAAATTTACTCCTTAATATATTCTACTAAATAATAAAATTTATTACAAAATATTTTTTCATTTCATTACAATTTTTGGCCAAATTTCAATAGTATAGGCATTATAACATACACTTTTCTATATATATGGAGATATAAACTATATCTGGCTATAAATTTAAGTAACATACACTTAACAATGATGATATAAACTATAGCCATTATAACATACACTTATATGGAGATATAACCTATATCTGGCTATAAAGTATATACGACTATATCCCTCTACAATTAACCAGCAAAGTAAATAACCTACAAATATTTATGTCGGCGATTAGACAATGGTTGGGATAAACGAAAGGTTCGAATGGTCGACGGGCGGCCGGTGACAAAAAAGAAATTTCGGGATAAACGGACGAAAACAATAGATGGGCGGTCGGAGACGAAGGAAGGCTAGACAGACTATTCAAGCAACGAAGAATAATGGAGGCGGCGACCAGAAACGAATGAATGCAGACAGTGGCCGGAGACGAAGGAATGGACGGAAACAGAACAATAGAGGAAGAAGAAAGGTTGGAGAGATGAGGTTTTCGAATTTTTTCAATAATGTAGGATTTTGGGGTTTTTTTTATTTTTTATTTTTATTTTTTACTTTTGTAAAGTCTAATTAGGAAAATTTTAAAGGATTTAAAATGTAACATACAAGTAACCAATTTTGGATTTAAAAAATTAATTAATATTGAGGTGAGATATAAAAGGATATATTAGTAAATTGAGTGATGGGTACCATCTTAAATGAAATTGTTTCATAACAAAAGTGTCAATCGTTTTATGTAATTATAGTGTCTAAATAGCCTATGAATGTACTAATCCCTAAAAGTTTTAAAACAAAATTAGCACTTTCATCTCATTTCAATCTCTCCGCTTTCAAATTCATCTTACTTAAACTTTCAAAACATTTATTTCGTCAGCATGAGTTTAGTTCAGCAGTAATTGATATATATCTCTATTAGGAGGTAATTGTTTTGATAGTTGCTTTTATCATACTGTCAATTTTCGTATGGTCCAATACCACTTTGAGTATCATTACTCAAAGTCAATTATCTATTTTCTAAACAACAAAGAGTGGTAAACTAACACTAAAAAAACTAACTTTTTTTTCTTCCTTTTAATTTTGAGTTTCAAAACTAAATTATATATTTTAAAAGTCTGTGGGCTAAAATAAAATAAAATCAAAACGCAGGGATCAAAATAGATTTTAAATCCATTTAATATTAAATTTTATTCTCTTAAAAATATACAAATTAATATACATATTCATTCATATTTCCTTAAATAAATGGCAGTATTTATTCCTCACACAAAAAGAAAAATATAGCAACCTTTTAATGGATAAAAATAACTTTATCATGATGATTAACTACTCTCTCCCCGCCCCTTCTTTACGGAGGTCTTTTTAGGGATAGGGATTGATTTAAAGGGTGGAAAATTGACACCTCTCGGCCAGAATAAGGAAAAAGAAAGGTGGAAAAAATATAAAATTTAATGAAATAGAAATGTGGAAACAACATGTAATTATAATACTTTTATTTATGAATTGAAATCCAAATAATCAAAATAAAAAAAAAACCCACTAAAAACTTGGAAAATTGATTTTAAGGCGAGTTTCACGTGGCTTGGCTCTCCAAATAGTGTGAAAAATATTATTTACCTAATTAAGAATGCTAGAATATTTATAAATACTTTCAAATGAATTCTTGCGCGCTAACGATAAGTTCACATATCGTTACCAATGTTTATAAAGTAGAGGTTGAAATTTCCATCCCTTTATTTATTAATGAATTATAATTTCTAATATATATATATACCCTTACTTTATAAAAAGTCATTTTAAATGTATCATTATTATTTATTGGTGTCTTTAATCAAATATATATTTTAATTATTATTATTATTATTTTCGTTGTTGCTTCTTGTTCACATTTGGATAATTATAACCCAACACCCAGTGTGAATTAATCAAATTTGAGAGAGTTACCTTATACAGAGAGGCGGTAACAACTTACAAGATAAATAAAAAATGGGTATTTTCAATAGGTAATTTCAGTTACATGGTAAATAAAAATCACAATAACACTGCGGGAAAAAATTAGAGAAGAAATAGCGAGACAAAATTATAATTATAAGTCAATACATGGTAGCAATAATTCATTACAAACTGTTAAATTACAGATGATACAATTTGTGATTAATAGGCTTCAAAAAATTCAAACTTGTATCCAATTAATTCTTAAATTTTTAAAATGTTTGCTAAATTTATAAATATTTAATTTAACTTATTAAATATATATATTTTTTAATTTACAAACCTTTTTAGACCTGGAACGTAGATTAGACCCAAAATTCAATTGGATGAATTTTAAAACATAAGATATTTATTAGACTAAGTGTTAGAAAGTTTATAAATTATTTGAAAACAAAGCAACATCATAGGTACAATTTTCTTTCTGATGAAATTAATAAACACAAAATGATGTTTAGTAAATATATGTCAATTACTGCTGAGTTATTCTCGTTTTGACGTTCATATTCTTAGTTATTTGAACATATAAGCTATTTTTATTGACTAGTGTATCATTTATGATGGTTTATCTATGTGTCATTTGAGATAATTTGACGATGCACTACTCTTTTGATGTAACTTTGTTAACTAGGTGGAACTATGGTCACTTTGGCTCAAGTAATAAACTTGTAATTAGGATTTAAAAGATAAAAATAAAATCACAGAATGGCAAATCCGAAGTTACAGTGAAATTTGAGGGGCAAATTACGTGAAGAGTGAGAAGAAAGACAAAGATCCAACCAGTTACACACTGAACTCGGGTTGCGTGCGATCCGTTCTTCTCCAGTCTTGAACACTGTGTTCACTGTTCAGTGGCCAAAATACCCTCTCCATTCTCCAAATAAAAAGCTAAGCTAAAGCAAAAATTCCCTCTCCAAACTTTCTCCGCTGCTCCAAAAGCTTCCTCTTCCTTCTACATCTCCGCCGGAAGATCTCCCATTTACTCCCCTTCTCCTCCCTTTCCCTTCTCCCAAACGCAATGCCTATCAATAGCGAATCCACGCCGCCTCCGCTGATCGGAAAAATTGGGCCCTACACCGTCTTCATGACCCCGCCCTCCACCCCTTCGCCGGTCTCTCAGCCTCAGCCGGTGTTCGAGTCCCCGAAGAAGGTTGTTCTGCCGCCGCCTCAGCAGTTCGATAAGTCTGCTGCTGTGTCTGATGGGAATGCGTCCGTCGCCGGATTCTTCAGAAATGCAGTCTCCAAAGTGCAGAATGGTAATTCGGTCTCTGGGTGTCTGTTTCTTTTTAATTGGGTGTCTTGGTCTGGAAAGTTGCTTTCTGCTTTGAGATATTGGGTTTTTTACTTGAATTTGACGATGGGATAATGTGGCTACTGGAGATAGATATGGGACTGATTTCTTTACTGTTTTTGGCTAATGAAGGTCGAGAAAAACCTAATTAGGGAAATCGATAAGTCCACAAATGATGGAAATTCCGTGATTATATTTTGTGCAGAAACAGGGGCTACTGCCTACAGCACTGTTTTAGCCCTATTGCTTGATGTGTAATCAGGCTAGGATTCTTATGGAATAGTTATCTTTTTCTTCTTGTGTTTTTTGGTTGCCATTATTGCTAATAAGGGGAGATATGTTCATGAATCTTAATTCTTCTGCCATTCAGTTTTCTCTTTGTGGGGGTACACACGTATTATATAGGGAATTTTCTCTTCAATATCTTGGTCTTCTGTATTTGATACTTCAAAGTTGGTTTTCTTAAAAAAATTGATGGAGGATCTATTTTATATGAGTTCCACTCGAGTTATGCTAAATGTATGCTTATTTGTTAGTAAGAGTTTTGTGTTCTTATTTGGGAAATTGGAGGTAAGAAGAGAAGAAAAAGAAAATAAAAATAAAAATAAAATTAATGGCGAACCTATGCGTCATAATTAAAATTTCTTTATCCATGCAGTTATTTTGTAAATAACCGAAACATAAAGGTTTTGGTGCAATTTTGCAGCACATTCAAGCTTGGATGACCATTTGGCACGCTGGTTCGGGTTGAATCAATCCAAGTACCAGTGGGCACTAGATGATTATTATGAGAACAAGGGATTGGTATGCATCTGGTCAAGTTCATTAGTAGTACAGCTACATATTTCTTGGATATTGTTTTCTGAAATCTAGCATTGTTATTTCCCCTTATTCACAGACATTTGTTCTTTATCTTAACATTGATTCTCTGTTTCTCTTCTGCATTTTCTTCCTATAGTTATTAATGTTGGTTAGTATTCATCATTGAAATAATGATAATTATTGGTTGAAGATATACGAAGTAACTTTGAAGCAAACTTGGACTATTTTTATATGAAGTAACTTAAAAGCCAACCATCTCTCCAACTTGTACTACTTTTTTTATTCAGTAACTCATTCGTATTCATTGGGTCAACCACTGGAACTTATGTGCTTTCAAATATCGTTTCACTGTTGGTAAATAAAAGTAATATGGAGAGGGTAACCATGTTTTTGACGTGCGATTGAAGTTAACCTGTATGCTTATATAGAGTAGAGGAAAACAATTTGGACATTTCTACTTGCATTTGGTAAATGCTATAATTTCGTGCTTGAACATGAACCATGTAATTAGACCCCAGATCAGTTGAGATGTAGTTCTTTTCTTGATGTAGTTTTGATGTCATACTCAGCATACCTGTGCATATCCTTTCTCGATTTGCAACAACAGGACGCTACAATTGCTTTACCTGAGATATTAGACAAATAAACGATCGCCAAGGGAAAAAAAAAAGAAAGAGATTAGTAAATGAATGGATTATGGTTACTCTTACCTTCTGCCTCTTTTAGTTATTTATGATTTATGATTTGGTTAATCTTTTTGTATGTTATTTTCATTTGTTATGATTACATTTATACTTTAGCTTTTATCCTGACTTCCCTGTTCTATAGTTAATTAAATCTTTATAAACCTTCAAAACCTGTACTGTACTACACAGTTCCAAAATTGGCTTTAATTTCAATGGTCAGCCATTTGGGGTTTTTGATGCCGAGCTGTATCATTATGTTCCTCAACCCTACAATAATTTAACACACATTGACAAATTTATACACAACCACGAGCCTCTCCTAAGTTGAACTTCCTAGCTTCTGGCAGTTAGGTAGAAGGGTTGACTCAATTTTGACTCTCAACATAGGGCCAACCGCTACCTGAAATTGTTGAAGCAACACATGTTAGTTTGCATGAACAACTGGTAGATTCATAACTGGAGTGAGATAAATTTCACAAACTTGCAATATTTTTTAATCTTGGGTGGTTTCAAATCAATCTCATTACAAATCCAATTGACTTCATTTCGCTTGTTTACAACAAGCTTTGAAAAATAAAGAATGATGTGAGCAATTTGGAAAACAAGGGTGTTTTATGTCTTTACCTCAACAGTTGAACTGGATTGTGATCAACATCGTCATAAATCCAAATGAAACGTGCATGTGTTATTAATTATATATAAGATGAAATCTTGAAATTGAGCAATTTTCTCTACTGCAGGAAAATGGGGACACAAAACCAAAGGAACCGCCGAGCAAAGTGCAGAACGTGTAACAGGTGCTAAAATTTGTTACATTGTGTGCAAATCAAAGTCCCTCACTAACTTCTTCATGATAACATGTTTGGTTTTGTTTTGATGTCACCTCTTGTTTGCTTCCAGAATCAAAACTATTATATGTTTGTAGGAACTCCCCCATCTTTGGACAGTAGAGAAACTATTTATACCTATCTATGCAATGGCTGAAGTGGATCTGATTGTTTATAAAATGCTGCTGAAGTGGCCAGCCATCTTGGAATCTAGTCGATGCGATTCCGTCTACCTTATACAAAAAATCGACAGAATTCGGTCGTGCTGTAGTTTTTAAGCAATGTAATGTTATTTATTGTCATCGTCTTCTTCTTTTTCCCTCTCTTGATCTCTTTTTGGTTCTTTTGAAGCTAAACTGTTGGCTTATGTATTCTGAGCTACCTTTTTATTTTTGGATTTGTGTCATTATAATGAAGGCAATGTTTGGGTACATCCATCTAAATCACCTGAGATTTCATCCAATGGGAAAATTATCTTGAAGTTTTTGTCAAAGTCAAACTGTTATAGTTAAGGAAATGTTGGATTGCCATTAAAAGATGGCAGTGAAAAATCTTCCTATATGGAAGCATGTTTTCATGGGATTTGGAGATGGAGGAGGAAAATAGTTAGCTGTGGCCCCTCTCTTTCTTCTTCTCTCTTATGAGCTAAAAAATTGAGAATAGGTGAATGTATTTCCACACTTTCTAAAATAGTGGAGACTACTTTTAAAAACTTTTTCGAGTTCATCAAGATTTCACATTCTTATTTACGATAAAAGTTTTATACGAATTTTTATTGCTTGAGGTTGCATTTTTAGTTTAAGAAGACTTCTACTTTTAAACATATAGTTCATTTAAAATGCAAAATATTTATTCAGGTTAACTTATAACTATTGAGCAAATTATTTAAGCAATGTGATAATTGATTGTAAATATTTAATTAATACAACTTTTTTTTTTTGAAATACGATGGTCAATAAATATTTATGTAAGGTAATATATAATCAAAATTTTATATGTTTGAGGTCTTAAATTTATGGAAATGTCAATAGTTCCTTCGTTGATTTATGGATATATGTAAATGTCAAACATGGAAATTTTATTTCCGTATATAACATGAGATTCCATAAATTATAATGATGAAGTTTAATTAAATTAAAAATGCGATATTTCCTCAAAAAAAAAATACAATATATGAAAAAAATTAACAAAATTAACCATTTTTTTTCTTTGGAATAAAACAAAATTTAACAATTAGTCATATAAAACAATATTTTAAAATCGCGCGCAACGAAGGTATTGAATTAGGCAAAAAATACGAGGGAGAGAAAACAAAGGGTAAGGGTATTTCCGTAAATTCGAAAAGGAGGGCATCGTTTAACCGAATTTCCCAACGGCGGCTGCTGAAGAAAACAGGGGTTTAAGCAGTCGCTTTAGGGCTTTGGCGGAGGAAGCATCACTTGGAGGAGGTGCTCATCACTCGTCATAGTTGCAGATTTTCTATCTCCGTATGATGATTAGAGGCGGGAAGAGCTACGTATCAGCACCTCCAGCTTTCTCCAATGACGCCAAGCGCCTTCTTGTCTGCACGGCCAACTCCGTTTCCATTTTCAGCACCTCCACTTGCTTGCAGGTGACTATCTTCCTCGTTGCGTCTGTAATCAATTTTTAAGCTATATATCAATTCTTCTGATGCTCCATTTGTTCTGGACTCTTCTGCTTCTGCTTAAGATTGCATCATTGGAGGGTCACAAGGCCTTGGTGACCTCGGTCACCGTGGTGCCGGCGTCTAGTCCAGCAAATAAGATCTTATGCTTCTGTTGGACCACATCACTCGATGGAACTATTCGCTATTGGGATTTCTTGGTGCCAGAGCTCATGAAGACAATATATATTCGCTTACCAGTTTACTCCATGGTTAGCTAGTTCTTCATTTTCTAAGTCTCGTTGTTGCATACCAAAAAGGTTTAAGAAAGCACTTAAATATAGGTTTTGAAATTATTTTCTACATTTTTTGAAATGCTTGCTGGGAAGTGTAATTTATCTGCTTCTCCTTTTTCATTATTTAACAGTGCTACTGGTAGTTATCGTTAGAGTTCGGACATCGTGGAATTAGAAGGTTATGGAACCTTCTTTAGAGACGTTTTCTAATATCTTAGAAAGTTGGAGCAAGTAATGATATTTGTTTTCCAGTATTTCATGTTGCTAATGATATAGAATGTTTTGGAGATAGTTTGCTCCTCGTATATCATGAGAAGTTGGAACAAGTTATGAAACTTCGTTAAATGTGGTTCCATAGTTGGCGTATATTCTAAACTAGCGGTAGAACATCGAATCAATATGTATTTCAATGAAGTAAAACATGGAACAGTAATAGTAGTTAAACGAAGTGGAGCATGGGACAAAGATATGTTGGTTCTTTAAGTTATTAAATTGTTTTTAATGCACACCATTTCTTCTGCAGGTCATCCCTTTATTAGGCCAACCGATGAAGAGTGATGGAAAATCTCTGGATCTTTTTGCTTATGTATCAGTTGAAAACATAAAAGTGAAGGATAACAAACCGATGCCTGTGAGAGGACAAATCCTTAAGTGTAACTTAACCAAGTCTCGCTTGGCTGCTGGGTTCATTTTGGCTGAGGTGTAATTCACTGAGATTCTTTTCATCATGCCTAATGCTTTCATAGTTGCTTATTTGGAATAAAATATTTGTCCACTTGAATATTATGTTTTGTATGTGGTAGTCTATATGTCTAAGTTCAATTAATGGTTCAAAGTCATTGTGCAGCTATTGGCTTGGAAAGTATTGAGACATATATGATTTTGACTCGTATTCGTATTTGGGAATACAAAAGAGAGAGAGAGAGAGAGGATGGGAGCCTGCCTTATGCTGTTGCTATCTTTATCTTTGAGATTATGGGTCCAGATCATGATTGCCACTTAGGATATTAATGTACTAGGGATTTTTTTAATGTTAACTGTTATAGGGTTGGGTGGTTGTCTTGTGAAATCAATTGAGGTGTGTATATATTTGACTCAAACATCCCCAACTATATTTGTGGTGTAAAACAGAGTCGTGTATAAAATTCTAGACTCTCATGGGTGTCTCGGAAAGGTTTGAAAGTATATTACCACATTATTACTTGCTGCTTGAAGTACTTTGTTAAAGATGAATGATAATGTGTTCCCCCTCTTGACAGACCCAACATCCTGAGTACATAACTATTAGCTCGTCAGGGAGGTTCTTTGGCATCCGTAATAAGCGCAAAATTCATGTTTGGAAAGTGCCAGAAGTAGAGTCCGAAAATTTAGGGGCTAAAAGGATTACTCTGCATCACACAAAAGACTTGACAGTTCTTGCATTTCACCCAACGCTAAGAATGGTCGCTGCAGGTGATGTAACTGGGCGAATTTTAATATGGAGGGGATTTGGTCATCGGACATTTCCTGTTTCTGGTGAAGAAGCTGGCAGAAAATCTTTTGATAGTGATGAAGATAAACCAGGAGTAAGAGGAAATGACGATGCTGATTCTTGCTCCACACGACACTGGCATCCTGCTGAAGTGATCGTTCTCTCATTCTCCTCTGATGGGGCATATCTTTATTCAGGTATAATATTAACAAATAACAATTGGGAATAAAACCTAAATTTTATTCCAATAGAAAATGTGATGTTAATAGATGTGTAACAATGACTTATCAAAGCTAGCAATTGGAAGGTCTGTAAAGACTTGAATAATTTTATGGACTTCTTGCATGAGATTGGCCACTACAACATTTGGCTATATGTAGTGGGTGCAGTTTCACAAGGGTTGATGATGATGGTATGGGTCACTTCACATGAACGTAGCGGAGAAAAAAATGTATTGCATGTTCCAATTCTTCAGGGGCGGCATGTAGTTAAGTTTGGCAAATATTCAGTTAATTACAACTATCTTCTTCCCGTCAATATCCATGGGGATGATCCGGAAATAACTTATAAGATATATTATGTTTCTCTTAATGTCAATATTCTTATCTGCTCATAATGGTTGCTTATTACTTCCTATCATATTAATTTGATCTTCAAGACACTTGAATCTTATTTAAGGTGGGAAGGAGGGTGTTCTTGTGGTTTGGCAACTTGACACAGAGAAGAAGAAATACTTGCCACGAATTGGGTCACCACTATTGTATTTTACCGATTCTCCAGATCCGCTGCTTGCCTCTGTAAGGATATTCTTTATTTTATTGACCTCGTATGTTTTGGCATTGGTTTTGCAGTCCTTTTTCTTTAATTGAAACTAGGTTTTCAGGTATCTTGTGCAGACAATCAAATTCATTTCCTCAAAATGCCCTCTATGGAAATCTTGAAGACCATATCTGGCATCAAGGTTTGTTTCAGGCTTTCAGCAACTCTTTTACATTTTTTCCCTTTTTAATTGAAGTGGCCTTGATGGTTTATAATGCGTGCTTACCAAATGTTTGAATGAGTGAGACTGTTTGAGTAAGAGATGTGGATGATGCCACCGTGCATGTCATGGAGACATGTTTAGGAGAATGGTATACTCTCTAAAGACTCCCTAATAAAAAAGTTATGTAAAAATATCCTTTCAATCCTGGGTCCTTGTGTAAAACAATTGTTTTATCAGCATTTCCTCACTGCAGTATTGAGTTCTTTTCTTACACATTATGGTTTTATATGGCCAATAGTTTTGGTCATGCTAAAATAGTGTACCTTTCCTGGTCCATTGTTGTCATATATAAGGATAGTATCGATATTTCTGTCATATTGGCTTGATTCTTGAAGTAGGTTCAGGAAATCTTTCTTTTGCTCTTCCATCAGATTTTGTTAGCAATATATTCATATTATTGGCCTGTTCTCTTGCCGCATTTCAAGCATATAAAGTTTGATGATTGCATGACTCTGTATCTAATTTCAACTCTTACCCCGTATTTATTATTATTATTATTATTTTCTATAAAGTCTCTTACCCCTTATTTATTAGTCCTATTAAAAAAATAATGGCTACATATATATATATATATAGCTTTTTTTTTCTATAAATGTTTTTCAAGCCTTATTCTAATGCAATTTCCTTGTGTTTCATTCTTTCTAGCTTCCTTGGTCATTTCCGGATGTATGTCAAGGCTCTAATAATGGATTTGCCTTCGATCAAAATGCTGGTTTAGTAGCCCTGCGTTCAGAAAACTACAGCATTCAATTCTACAGCTTGTTTGATGACTGTGGAATTGGTGAGGTGAGAATCTACTTACTAGATCGGCTTATAGACTGGTTGATGTTGGGGCAACAACATGTACACGTGTTAGTATCGCTTTGTGATGTGGCTTTTATAAATCTGTAGTTTCAAGTTTGACATGGGTGTTATTAGGCTATGATATGTCCTTCAATGTTATGTATAATATGCTCGTTAGGCTTTCGTAGACCACAGATACTCTTTATGTAAGGTTGATTTTCTAGTGTCTATGGATCAAATTTTCATTAAGACGAATAAAAGTACAAAAAGGATCCCATACAAAAAAGGAACAAATAACCGAAACAATTAAATTCACCTTGGCCCTAATTATCAAGGCCTGAAAGGGAGGGGAAGAAAAATATAGAGAAAGGGATCTATCGAACAAGTTCTGGAACCTCACATGAGTGGGACAAAGAAGCCCCCTGAGAACTAAGGATTGGTCATATGAGTAGGGGATGAACTTACATCAGTGAGCACCCCCTCCCTACCCCAAAAGAGAGAGAGAGTTTGGAAAAATACTCCTGAAAGTCTCATCACAGATACATTGGAGGAGCTGAAGAAAAGGGATAGAGATGAGATGGAGTGCAATACAAAGACAGAGACGTGCTAAGAATCGGACAAAGTTTGTATTCAATGTTTTCAGTGAATTCTTGAAAACGCGAAAAAAAAATATTTCAAAGAAAGTGGGCCCGTACAGTTTGTAAATCTCAAGAAGATATATTGAATTGTCTCCCCAAATATTATCTTAGTATTCTTTGTACCTTGTCTAAAACAAATGAGGAGAGAGAAAGAGACAGGAGTCACCTAACAAACAGCACCTCGGATATTGGTTCCATTGTGTACACACGGTTTTTATGTTGAATGTTGTAGGTATTGAACATAATAGATCTCTTTGCCTATATATGTATATACAGGGCCGCATGTTTGGACACAATTTCTGAATAGAAGTATTCAGTTTTTGTCTCAGTATTTTAGAAGTAAATCTAAGTCTTAAGTGCTCTATTTAATGTTTTCAGGTTCAAATTTGTGAGAGGAACCATCAACCTGGTGAAGAGCTTACTGTATGTGAACTTATAAGTTGGGGGTCCTTCAATGAAAATAATATCTGTAGGAATTATGTGACTGATCATGGTCTACCTGAATATTGTGGTTACAGGTTGTAGTGACTACAGTGGCTATCTCCCTAGATGGGTCTTTAATGAGTACTGCTGAAGTTAGAAGTCCTGAAGGTGGAATTGGAGGTTTCATTTGTCTCAAGTTTTGGGATTCAGAGTTGGAAAACAAAAAGTTTAATTTGTCAACCGTTGTATATGAGCCGCACAGGTTGGTTTTTTGTCCTGTTTTCAAACCATAATGGAGCATGATTTCAAAGATTATTATATGAAAGTTAATAACTATGGTAAAAAAAAAGTTAATAACTGGCTACTACAGCTTGATGAAATTTTGATGATCATAATTTCATATCTTATGCTGGATGCAGAAATGGCTCTTCCCATACTTTAATCTGAATGAAATTTGCTCTGCTATTTGACAGGGATGCTGCTATTTCTGCTCTCACTTTCCACCCTACTCGACTTATGGCTGTCAGTACATCATATGGTGGAGACTTCAAGGTACCATTGGACAAAAGATAATTCTATACAAAAATCTTTTCTGCAATGAAATTCATTTTTTATTTTTATGTTTAGATATGGGTTTGCAACGATGGACATCAGAAAGTTCAGGGACAGCAAAATTCCAATTGGATGTGCCATGCTGTTGGATCATACAAGTATGGATCTAATCCATTTCTTTCGACTGTTCTGGTTAGGCTGTTACAGTTTTCTGTTTTCTGACTTCTGAGTAGTGGGGCAAAATATCTTTTTACGTATTTGTAAAAAGTAGGCTTAGATTTGATGTTAAAAATTGTTTTTTTTTTCCTAAAAAATTTCTTAATTGTGACATTACTCTGGTGATGAAAAGTGATGATTTATCGTTCCTTTTCCAATTCTCATGTAAGATTTTGCTTTTACAGAAAGAAGTCAATGACTGCTGCTACGTTTTCTGCCGATGGTTCGGTTTTGGCTGTTGCTGCAGAAACTGTTATAACATTATGGGACCCTGAGCTGAATGTCCTCGTTGCTGTGATTGGAGAGACTTTTACGGTACTTAAATTTTCTGTATTTTCCTATATTTCCATTGAACATGACAAAGTGGATCCTGAATAGGAAGAACTTGCAAATTCATCCTAGTCTAGTCCCGTGTTTCAATTGAAAGAAGATTTAACATGCCTCTTGTCAATATAAATGGTGGTGCTTAATTTTTTCAAAAGCCCAAAAGGAGGATTCATTATGTATTTGATCACGTTTCTTGTCATTTTCATTATGTGGCATATATGTAATGTTATTTGGTGGGTATGAAGATTCTCTTGATTTCAAGTCTGCCATTAAAGCTGGAATACTGTACTTACATTTACAAGAACTTTCTTACTTAGTGAGGTCCGGAGGAAAGAAAGAAAACGGAAGAAAAACTATTGATGTGAATTGAAAATAATCTCTCCTTTTGATTTTATTATCTATATTCATCTCTCTCATGAACTAAAGTTTTTCCAATTTGGACAGCCAATTGTGAATCTTTCCTTTGCTGGAGACTCTGAGTTCCTTTTATCTGTGTCACAAGGTTCAAGACCACAACTGTCTGTCTGGAATATGTCAAAACTGTCAATATCCTGGTCATACAAACTTCACGTAGAAGGTTCAATACCCTCTCCTTTTTCCTTTTACTTGAATCAAGTATTTCGATATAATTCAACTTGAATATGGTTGATTGATTCACTTCTTTGTTCTGCTAAAAGAAAACACAAACAGTAGAAGACTAATTTCACAAATTATTAAGGAAAAGAAAATGATCATTAAAATTCTTTGATGAAGGAGGATGTTAATAATGTTAAAACTGCATGTTTTAGTTTTTATTGCATATTAATTAGTCCTAGACTCTAGAGATTCTTACCTCATTAGGTTGTATTAACAATATCAGCAGCTGTAAGGAGTGAAAGACTGATTTTTCCTTTTAGGAATTCAAAATAGATTGTCTAGTGACAACTAATTTACTAACTGCGAGCTTTTGGGACAATAAACATGCTGGTTTGATGGAAGCTAACTGCTATTTGGGAGTGATTCAAGTCTTACCTGCGCAATTTGAAATACATGGGTCCTGATAAAATGCCCAGACACTTCCTTGAGGCCTGATCATTGTGTTTTCTGTAAAGATGAATGAGTAAAATCAATGCACTTGTTCATTCAAGTGCTTTTTTAGTTGGAACTATTGGCAAGTAAAACATATTGTTGTTTCTTGGTGGCCACGACTTCGAAAGGATGCTATTAAATTATCCTTTGAGAGATTTGTTAAGAAAGAAATCAAATGGTTTTCAATGATGAGAGCAGGAGTTGGATGTAGACGTAGTGAGGTCTTGCCGGGGTTATTAGTTCTAATTGGTTCTCTCTCAAATTCCTTTCTAATTATTCCTTGTATGTAATTAACTATATCAAGAGTTTTTGTGAGCCTCTTGGATGGGTATGGGGACAAGAGTGGAGTGGCATAGATTTTTTTTGAATTTCCACAGACCTTTTCACTGATTGAATGGGGTTTCTATATTCTTGCACAACGGGAAAGAAGTATATGGGTCCTGATAAACGAATACATGTTTCTTTCAACTAGATCCTTTATTGGAAAATCATTTCATGAACTATTAGCTTTTATATACATCAACTATTTTTGTCTATGGCTAGGTGTCATATGAGCCACAACCATAGATCGTTATAATCTTTGCTCAGAGTCCATTATTTGCTTCTACAGCTATGGCCTGTGCTGTGGATATGTCTTCTTTTGCTGTACTTGCTCTTATCCCTGAATCTGTACATTTGCAATTTAACGAGTCAACATTCCAAGGGAGAGATGGAATAATATTGCATTTTAATGCTAATGATCCTGTTCCTCAGAGTACCTGGTCTGTTAGGAAGGTAGAGTATTTTCAACATCCTTTGTTTTCCTTTATTTGATTAATTATAGCTAATTTATAATTAATTATCCATTTCTATGATGGTGTACACCACAGGCTCAGGGAGGGGGTCTTGCCTTTGTTCGAGCCAAAAAATATTATAATAGTTCAGATGGGAAATCGGGCAGTCCATTACTTGTCTATATCAATGGTGACCATGAGTATACTCTATTTGATCCATCCGACTCGGAGGCACAAGAGCTTAGTTTGACCAAGCAGGGGAATTATCACGCCCTTGAAGAAACAGGAGGTATATTATTCTCATTTTTTTTCTATTTTAATCGTACAACAATGTGTTTTTTCGACAGTTATGCTGCCTACATTTCTTCTTATTTCTGCTTCACAATATCCTCGTTTTCTCTAGTTCTCTAATTTTTTTTAAATAAAAAAGAATGTGCATGTGTAGTGTATTATATGTATATATATATAGTTGGGAGGGGGAAAAAGGGGATCTTTGAATTCCTAAAAATTTTTGGTGGCTCAAAAGTAAATCTAGATCGAACTGGGACTGCTAAATAGGTTTTTATCAATGCATTATTACTGGTTATAACTTATAACTGTAAAGGAGATCTCTTGTGCCATTTTCATTCTTGTGGTTTGCATAGGTGGATTTATTTTCAAGTTTGCTAACTGGATAAGTATCACGTCTGTCTATTTCTTGTGTGTTTCTTTCTTTCTTTTGGACCCCACATATTATTATCCCATGGGTTGCAGAATTGATTTTACTAGCTTTCATTTCAGTTGGAAAATCATGTCAACCCAATGATTATTAATCTTGCAAATTATTTCAGAAAAATTTGGATACGAAGCTATCTATGGCGAACTACCAGAATTTGACTCAAAGATGGACCAGACCTTGTCTGCCCCATCTGTTCCATCACACCGGCCTTGGGAGACCATTTTCAGTGGCTCATCACATGAACTTCCACCTCTGACAAAGCTGTGTTCAGCATTTTTAGAATCATTATTGGAGAGGAGGACCATTGCTGCCGATTAATTTCAAGCCGAATATATCTCATCGATTGGGACATGTCACATTGTATGCTTCTCGAGTTCCATAATTTGACTCAATCAGGATAAAACAACGATAGAATCGGTTGGCATCGTAACAGAAGCTTTTCATTTCCCAATTACAACATGAATAGCCTGCCTTCACAGATGTAACAACTCGAAGAATGCATCTTTTCAGGCTTACGTTGAAGATTTCCTAAAGAAAAGGTTGGACTTGCTTCCGAAAGAGGGCAAGAAACATCGAAAAATTTTGTTAGGTAGTTCAGTTCTGAGTATAGTTTGGATTTGAAAGGAATAGTAGGAAAATTTTGTAATTATAATGAGTTGTGTTGTGTATTCTATATTGGAGTTTATTTATTTGGACTATTGGGAATCCTATTTTACAGTTATATATTATGAAACATAACTATAGTGGTAATGTTGACTATTTAATTAACACACTATTCCAATGGTTATACGTATGTTCTTGTGGTTGACTTCCATTATAAAAGAAACCTTCAATGAGATAAATTTCCCCAATTATTTAAAAAGGAAAAAGTTGGAGTCCCAATCTGTTTCACCAAAACCCACTTTTAAAAATCATGGAGTTGTTTCACTGAATTGCTCAATATTATTTTGAAACAAAATTTCCACTATTCTGCCAAGTGCAATCCCTGTTTATTTTATCATTTTAATTGTTATGTTGCTGTTGAACCAGCCGCCCTCTAAAATCTTTTTAGGTCAAACAACTCCCATGCCTTTCATTTCTAAAAGAACTCTCTCCTTTCCCCCCTTTTTTAATTGGGATTCTCTTTTCTTGATGGAAAAAAAATTTTGAGTTTAATCAAGATTAAGGGAAAATAAGGCTGATAATGACACTGATTTGATTCGAAAAGGTTGCTCAATATTACTCTGGTAAATTTATGTAGTTTGACGTTGAACGCTAAATTTATGTCGCCTATATTTCAACTATTTAATGATAAGTTTTGAAATTAAAGTTTTAGATTAAAATTTTGTGAGAGGTAAGAATTCGTATTGTCATCTAAATTTAAATTTTTGTAGTTCATGAAATTATCAAATTAATAGTTCGACTAGAAGCCAAATGCTCTCTCTAAAAACCGTATTTTAGAACCGTATTTTTAATGATATATATGTATGTAGAACTTTGAATCACTTCAAAACCACCAAGGTCTGATAATTGAAAATTTTGATGTATTGAATAAGATCAAATAAGAGAGAATCTTTATTCATTTTCTCTAATATAAAAAGCACATTATTTAGCCAGCATGTATTGTGATTATAACTAATCATAAACTGCCATTTACTTAGTATATTCCATATTGAAATGAAACAAAGAAAAAACATTATTAAAAAAATCCCTCCTTTTGAAGTATTTATATAATAGTAAGGGTTTTTTTTGGATAGTGCATTTGATACAATATAGAAAAATAAACAAATAATAAATAAATAAATAAAGGTTCAAAATCTTTGTCCACAAATAATTTGAGGCCACAACTATATAACTTTATTTATTTAATAAAGATCAGAAACTCTGAGTTGTTGAGTTGGCTAGGGCTACCCTTATAATATGCCACATCCACCCCTTACCTTTTAACCATTTTTTCCCCTCTTTTTTTTTCCTTTTTTAATTGATAAATTAAAATTTTCTATTTTATATATGTGGGAAGTCTCTATATGTAGGTACATTTGGTAATCCATCATATTCCCAATGTTTAATAGCTTTTAATTAATTCATTTTGATGAATTTAACACCAACTGGGACAGTTTTGATTTTGACACCCCAATTTGATTTTAGTTAAATTATTGAGCTGAAAAAATTATAGTGAGCTTAAAAATGAATTGACCATTATGGTCGTTGGTCCCATACGTTTAATTTTTGTTCATTTTGGTCATTGTATATTTAATTTTTGTCTATTTTAATTACTGTAATTTTGAAAGGTTTGTTTGAGCATATACTAGTTTTAACCCCATTATTTTATTTTTAATTCTTTTTGGATCACAATTTCACACAACACTATATTTAATATATTTCATTGAAATGTAGCAATAATTTTATATTAAAGATTTTTCGTTGTATATTGAATTTGCGTTAACATTTAGTAAATGATCCACTTTTAAAAGTACAGAACAAATATTTTTAAAATACATAGACTAGAATGAACCCGATAAAAATTTACATTTTAAAAATAGGGGAACCAAAATAATCAAAAGCTAGAAGTAGATCAACTAAAGTAGTATATTTTATTATTGCTCAAAGTTGATAATTAAGTGAGTTCCATTTATTCCTGGCCCAAATTAGGATATAGCCATTAATGGTAGTAATATTATAAACTTGAGCAATTTTTAATAGTGCTATTATGGGGCAATAATTGAATTAGGATGTTAATTAATTTACCAAATGATAGAATATCAAAGAGTATTGAGAAAGAAACTGATTAAGCATTAATATGAATTGATAGGTCTTAAAACTTAATTAGTTTTAATATTATGCATTTAATTGAGGTACAAGCTATTATAAATTAAATATAATAAAAATAACAGAGAAATCATGTAGAATAGAAGAAGCAAACAAATTTACAATTCTCAAATTGTGTAAAGTGGGGCCCAAAACCTAAGGGCTCACAGGAGTAACAGTACATCAGAATTTGATTATTTATTATTATTTTTTAATGATTTGGATCCAAGATTGTAATTTTTATTTTCAAAATACTTGCCAGCCATTTTGAGCCATGGGGCAAAAATACACATCAATAATATGAAAAATGTTCTTGTTCCCCACCCCTCAATTATTATAGACTTAAATGCCTAAAAGCACACAATTTCATCCACAAATTTGTTGGTTTTCATCCCTCCCAATATTCAAATTTAGAGTTATTCATAATAAGGTTAAAAAATTATAAAATTACATTAAAGGTAAAGTAAAAATTTGATAATATCTTGACCAATTGAGTTGTGTTCGAGTTGGTTGAAAAATTAGGTTTTAAACATATAGAAGTTGACAGAAATCCCAACCTTGAATGATGTTCACGAGTTGAGTTTGTGTCAGGTCGATTCACGAAAGTTAACCCATTTTAAATGTAGAGAGTGGTGGGACATGTTTGGTCCTAGTTGGAATCAAAATAACACATGGGAAGAACAAGTGGACAAGTGCTCAAAAAACTCTTTTTTCACTAAAAATTTGCATTATTAGCACTTCAATCTACCTTCATATGTACACAATTTACTGTCTCTCTATTGTGTGGTTTGGACATTGTTCAATCAAACTTCAAGCTTGGCCTACATTGAGTTATGGGGGCTGATGGAGAAGGAACTGTCCCATTCATATTCCAAGTCCTCAAAACCCCAGAAATCATCCTTCTCTTCTGCTTCCTCCTCTGGCATTGTCCATCTCTCGGTATCGATGTCCCGGTCCTCCATAATGTCAAGTACCTGTCAATTTCGAAAACAGACCATTCTGCTTAGCTTTGCCTTCGCTGGCTCGTGACCCCGAAAAGAGTTATCACATTAAAATCTGTCCCTATGATTGCGTTGGGGAGGGAAGGGAAGGGGAGACTATTCACTTCAGTATCGTGGATGAAAACGTCGAAACCAAATGGATCGAGCTAACGTGACGAAACTTCGATTAGCCTAATGAAAATGTCGAAAATATTGTTCTGTTTTGTTTGGCTGCTTATAGAGATCACATTCACTAAATGAACAGTTGAAATAGAAAGAGAGTGGGAGAAAGTCAAGATCAGATCCTTTATTAATGTGATTTTGGGCAATCTTAATCACATGTGATTGCCATATTCTGTTTTTCCTTTTCCTTGCCTAGAAATTCAAGTTTAGGTTAGGGGAGTTGAAAACATTGCTTGGGCCTTGGGGCAACCTCATTTTTATGAACTTCCATAAAAACTTCCAAACTACAATTTTAGAAGGTTTCTCCATAAGAACCTACAAGTCACTACATAATTTGAAAACAAGAAATCAAGAAAATCCGGAGGAGAAATTATAATCATAACATATAACTACTTCTCTTTCGGGACGGTATACAACATGGCGATTTCGACATTATCTAAAACTGGATGATGCATTTGATGATGATTAGAAATCTTTTAAGACTATGATACAAAAAGGACAAGCCAGCAAATGTATAGATTATTATTTGAAAGGGTTGATTCCATAAGAGGTTTGTATGTATACATTCAAGGATGGAGTTAGGTACCTCGGTCATGGTAGGTCGCCACAACGAAGACTCTCGGATGCATAGAGAAGCTGCAAGGCAAAATCTTTTCAGCTGCACAAGGTCGTAGGCCCCTCCGAGTCGTGGATCTACCAGCTTTTCGAACTCTCCCCGGTTCAATATCGGTTTGGCCTGCATTTGTTTCAGAATTAGTATCTGATTGTATCAGCACAACCACATGAGCATCATGTCAAATTATCAACAACTTGGTGTAGTTTAATTCTTGAAGAAACCAGCCACTGATCTCGAAAACAAAAGGCGAAAAACCATCACCAACCGTTCGTGAATCGAAAGAAAAAGGTAAATATCACAACCAATAACCATTTTGTTTATTGAATGAAAGAGTTTAATAGAGAAAACAAGCCAAGGAAATGGTGGTTGTTTCTTGAAGATCATGAACTTATAAAATATATATTTGAAAACTGGAATCCAGAAAACAACAAACAAAAGAAAAATGTAAAGCGAGGAAATATATTGATTGATCAAATAATTTGGTATACCCAGCTGTGTAGGCTTTGGTGAGACCCATCAACAGGCTTTCTTCCAGAGATTACTTCTAAAAGAAATACTCCAAAAGCAAAAACATCTGTCTTCTCATCTACAATTCCATGCATATAGTATTCTGGGGCCAAGTGCCTGCAGATGATTGAAACCCATTTCATAAAAACTCCATCTTTTTCTAAACAACCTGATCAAAAAGTCAAAACTTTCTATAATTACCCAAAAGTCCCTTCAATTGGGGCAATTGAGTGGTGAGACCACTGGTTAGGGAGCCATTTAGCCAACCCAAAATCTGAAATCTATGAATGTAAAATAAAAATGTCAGATTTCGATGAAGGTAAAAGAGAGAAAAAAAAGGGCATTTCCATATAAATTCAGAGACAAACCAGAGGTTCAAAATCTGCCGTCAAGAGAATGTTTGAAGACTTGATATCTCTATGAATAATCCTCCTCTGGCAATCCTTGTGCAAGTAATGGAGTCCTCTGGCCGTCCCAATAGCTATTTTGGACCTCGTTTTCCAATCAATTGGGCCCAAATCATCATCTGTTAAAACCAAAACAAGAATTGAAAAGAAAGCTCATCTGGGAAATGGAGAATGAACAAAATTTAAAATGGGTTTGTGAAGAAATTTGCCTAACCATGGAGGAGAGCAGCGACAGAGCCTCTAGAGGAGAAGTGGAAAACGAGGTAAAGGCCATTGTCGATACAGCAGCCTAAGAGAGACAGAACATTAGGGTGTCGGACATGGCCGATTGTCCCAATCTCTGTAAGAAATTCCTTCTCTTTCCTCTCGTCTGTGGAGGTTTTGGTGAGCCTTTTCACAGCAATTTCTTCGCCGTCGCTCATAATGCCTCTGTAAACTTCTGCATACCCTCCTTTTCCGACCAAGTTGTCTAACACCCACATGGAAAAACAGAGACATCTCGATTTAGAATGAAGAAAAAACAGAGCCCCAGTTGAAAAAAAGGAAGCTTTTTTTCATTTGTTTAGCCTTTCGGAGGAGTGTACCTGAGCTGAACCCATCGGTGGCGTCGAAAAGTTCATGAAAAGAGAAGCATTTCCAAAAGGGTGTGTGGGAATGGTGGGGAGAAGCGGGTTGTGAGCTCTGGGAGGAATCAGATTGGTGTCCAGAACTACGTCGTTTGAGAGAGAAGAGGCGTCTGAAGCTGCCGCTCCTCCTTATGTTGTGCTTCATGCTTTGGGAAGTCCGAAGAGAATGGTGTGAGCTCAAGCAAAGAACCAAAAAGGAAGAAGAAGAAGAAGAAGAAGAGAAAATGGCAGAAATATGGAACAGAAACAGAGAGACAAGTGTGTGTGGGGATTGTGTTTGGGGGTTGAGAAAATTGAATTTAAGAAGAAGAAGAAGGAGGAGGAGGAGTGGGTGGCTGTATTGTATTGTACTGTACTTCGGTGGAGAGTTAGTATTCGTGTGCGAGTTACGTGTGGGGCTGTGGATTGGTTTTTACCGGTGTACCGTCGAGAGAGATGATTGCCTTTGTCTTACAGACACTCCTCTGTTCTCTTCTCCTCCTCTTTCTTTTTTTTTTCAATTCTTTAATTAAATATCATCATGTTTCTGTATTCATGAATTCATCATCGATATTTCCATAGTATGAAAAATCGGTAAAATAAGAAAAATATCAATAAAATATTACTAATATATAAAATACGGTTTAATCTCTCATCCTACCATCGTTGAACTCAAAATATGTACCAGGAATTTAGGATTGAATTAGAAATTATGATTTGAAAGGAAAAAAAAACGGAATAAAAGTGTGATATGTAAAGCATTTTCTAATTTTAGGAAGCCTTATAAATGCTCTAGAAAATACAATAACCAAGGTGATAAATGATAAAAGGACAAAAATTAAACTAAGTTAAATTTTTTTTTTTGGTCAAAGTATCAATTTTCTTTTAACTTTAGTCTGTAACGATTTAGTCTCCGCACTTTTAACAATTTAGTCCTTAAACTTTATTTTAGTCCATATAATTTAAAACTTTAATAGTTTTGATCTTTTTATCATTTATCATCTTGGTTATTGTATGTTCAAGAGCATTTATAAGGCTTCATAAAATTAGAAAATGATTTATATATCACACTTTTAATTTGTTTTTTTTTCTTTCGGATCATAATTTCTAATCCAATCCTAATTATCTTGCATATATTTTGAGTTCAACGATGGTAAGATGAGAGATTAAACCGTCAACCTTAGGATGTTAATAACTGTCTTATTTGCTTAAGTTATGCTTGGATTGGATTCAATTTTAATCTATTAAATTAACCTCATATAAATTTTGTAAAAATGAAGAGGTTATATTTACTTCTAATACATTGAAGTTGATGACAAAATTTAAAGCTGTTTGCTATAATTTAAAAATGGTGTAATTAAAAATTTTAAAACTTAGGCCCATTTAATAACCATTTCGTCTTTTATTTTTAGTTTTTAGTTTTAAAAAAATAAGGTTGTTTGATAACCAATTCAATTTTTTGTTTCTTATTTTTCAAAAACCATTTTGAAATTCTATGTAAAATTAAAAAAAGGAAAGTGATTATCAAACATATATGCTTTTTATTTTTTAAAAATAGAAAACTAAAAACTAAAATAGTTATCAAACGGACCCTTAGAGATTATATAGGATAGTGTTCAAATTACATGGAAAAAAAGAGTAATTTAACCTCCTGAAACTGTCTCTTATCTTTATTAATGTGTTAAAACAAAATGATACACAACATTTAAGGTTGAAAACATATAGTAGTTTAACTTTGAACATATATGTACAATATTTAATGAAAAACCACGTTAGTTTTTGTGTAGATTTCTTGTTTTTGAGACATTAATTTTGTGTAGAGTAATGAGATTCAGATCAGCCCATATGGCTCATGTTTTTGGGTTTAAGACTAAACTTGGAAGTTTGGAAATGATCCCTTTTTGACCATTATTTACTCACATCACATGGATGTTTATGATTTTGAGAACATTAACAATTTGTTTAGATCCTAAAATTAGGGTTTCTATTCAATGTCTTTTTGTGAAAAGATGAATGGGAGTATTTAATCAAATTGATTTTTAAAAGAAATTAGTGAGAAAATTGCAAAAAGGAACTAGGAAAAATAAATGGGAGTTACATTCCCTTGTATTATATTGGAGATTTTATTCAAATTTTAATCAAAATTCATATTTAAATTAATTGAAAATTATCAGTTTTGAGAAGTAGGTTTTCAAAGCACTGGTTTTGCATAAAATCAAAGCTAAAAAATCATTATTTTTGTACTAGCATGTGAGTCTTAAATCATAAACCTTAAGTGAAAGCTTAAATATGGGAGAAGATAGTTAAAAGAAAATGATAGTATATATAAGAAAAAAAATATTTTGAAATACATCATCTATTGTTGTGGACTTAAAACTCGATGAGACACGTGAGAATCGTGGACCTAATCCGAACGCGGTAAGCCACAGAGTTCATTTGGCACGATATCTCTGCTGAATTTGACTAAAAGCATGTAAGAGTATCCTTAGCGGCGAATAGTGAATCTATGTTTGACGGTACGACCTAGATTTTGTGGAGCATGTTCCCTCAAATCGCTCCCTTATAAAATGAGTCAAACTCTTCTTAAAGGTACCCAATATTTTGAAAAACACTATGCTCTTGACTCTCCCAAACTAAGTTATAACTTAAGCTTCAAAGTGTATACGGCAAATCGCATAAACCATTCATAAAACTATAAGAAATAAAACCTCAAACTAAACTATATAGCTATTACAACTTAACCCAAAAGTTTTTAATTTTACAATCAAACTTTAAACTTTGAACTATGAAATTATTATATTTGAGCTAATATTATAGTTTTTGGATTTTATAAAACAATTTTTTTGGTTAAATTATTAATAATTCTATAGTTAGACAGTTTGATTATTGTATCAAGGGTAAGTTTGTGGAATTAACAATCTATCACAAATAATGTAATAGAAGTAGAGTTTACTTGCAACTATTTCGTAAGTTTAGGATACGATGATTATAACAACGGATCATAGCGATCTAAAGAGTATAAAATTGATCATAGCGATCTAAAGAGTATAAAATTTTTGTAAAATATAAGATGATGAATCGAAAATTACAATTAATATATGATGAGGGAAAGGGAAGCTTTTCTCACCAACCAACAAAGAAAAAGTGGCCTTCACCCATTCAAAATGAATGCTATTTATTTTATGCACACACCTAATTTCTTTTCAACACATCAACAAAAATAAAGTGATACCTTTTTTTTTATTTTTTTTTTCTTGTGATTTTCACGAGCTCATCACACATGCGCAACCCTTCACCATTTTTTTCTCTCTTTTTTTTTTCTTCCTCTCTTAATTTCCATTTGCCTAATCAAATTAATTATCATACTTAACCAGATAGAGAGATTTCACCTAAATTAGTCATACTTACTAGAACACTATTGCATGCAAAAATCTCATTTTACATTCAATTTCATCCGTAATCTAACCGTTTAAAAATCAAATTTATCTTAATCTAATCGTTTGATTTTTAGATAAGATAATAGTTTAACTTGATATTTAGACGTCAACCACAAAGTTATATGAGATGAAATAATCTCCACCTCCACCTCTACGTATTGTAGAAATTAAAAAAATAAATAATTATACATCTACGTGGAATAAATTTAAACCACATCGTCAATATCTATTTAGAATATTAAAATTTTATAAATTTCTTAGACAACTAAATATTTTAGTGTTGGACGATCAAAGTCATGTGTTATATAAGTCTCTAAACTTTCAACATTCTATATAATACGTTTCTAAACTTTGATTCTTGTTACACATTTTTTTTAATTGCAGAAACTTCCTCTAACACAAATTTGAAAAATGAAAATTCTATCAAATACAAAAAAATTTTAGGACCTTAAATCAAAAAATATATATCTAATAGATAAAAAAGAAAAAAAAAAGTTGTTGTAATTTAATTTAAACTATATACTTAGTTTCTCGATGTTGGGGGCTGTTGAAAAGGGTATATATATTTTTTCCTTTTTGGGTTTGGTCCCCAAGAAGAAAAGAGTGTATGCATGTGGAGATGGGCAGCGGTTGTTTTAATTTTAATTTCTTTTCCCTTTTTCTTTCGATTTTCGGTGTACGCATGCTTTTGCATATACACAAATTACAATACACCCTTTCCATTATTAATTCTAAAAGGCTTCTTGTTCCCCATATTAAATAAACCTACCCATATTTTAAAAATTATTTATTATTTTTTAGTGGAGAGTAAGGATTTAAACTTACGATTTTCGAGTTACAGACAATAAGATAAGTGCTTAAATTATGTTAAACTATGTTTAGGTTGGTCCTACTTCCAACATTATTTTTATCTTATCTTAAATTTAAAATATGAATAATATTTAGATGTTGACCGATCGATAGGTATTTGCTTACTGAATATTGATTAATATTATTATGATGAATAAAACATGACCTACCTTATTTACTCATTAAAAGCTATTAAAAAAACCAAAATAAAAATATATTTTTACATGTTTCATGATTTTTTTAGTACAGTAAAATGTGAAATGATAATTCGAATCTACGAATCTTTTGGTTTGAGATAATAAGTATTAACTAATTAACATCTATGCTCATGTTCGCACACGTTTCATGATTTTCTAACAAGTAATCACAAGTTTTCCAACCAAATTATCATTCATATAATCTCTTTAAATGTGGGTTAATTCTTGATGACACCTCAAAGAAGTGACTATATATGGATCTGTTTTTGTATTTAGCGGATTTGTCTGATGGATCGTTTCGGCCCAAACAATCTGATCCGCAGAATCCCAAAGCCCAAATCAGTAGACACGACCCATGAATGATGTCACTAGCTCAGACCCAATCATTCTTCACGACCGTGAAGGCCCAAATAAGTAGCCACGGCCCAAAAACAATTTCACGATCCTCCTATTCTGAACAGATGGCTGTTTCGGTAATTTTGCAGAAAGGCAGGGGCTTTTCCCGCGTATCCCGAAACCTCAAACCCGATTGCTGAAGAACTTGCACTCTGAGCTTCCTCACACCACCGGAGATTTTCTTCCGTTCAGTCCACCATGGTCGACCGCGAACGAGATCGAGACAGAGGCCGCGATAGAGACAAAGACCGCGACCGCGATAGGTACAAGGACCGGGAGCGGGACCGTGACCACCGTGAGCGGGACCGGGAACGGCGTAGGGATCGAGATGACCGTGACCGCGAACGGGAGCGCGGCCGCAGTAAAAGGTCACACACCCCCGACCGCACCAGATCCCGCCACACTCGCTCTCGCACCCGCTCGCCGGACCGGCACCGATCGCGTTCTCTTTCCCGTACTCCTGAGGACCGTTCCGGTCGTCGCCGCCATCGTACGCCCTCTCCGGAACATGCTCGAAAGCGTCACCGCCGGGATTTGACTGCTGACGATGAAAAGGAGAGGCAGAAAGCAGTGTCTGACTTCGTTGATGGCATTGCGAAGGAGCAGCACAAACAGAAGAAAAATAAAGATGGTAGCGGTGGTGGTGGCGGTGGAGGGGAAGTAGTGGAGGAGGCCATGGCTGATGAGGATGAAATTGAGATGATGAAGAAATTAGGTATTCCCGTGGGTTTCGATTCGACAAAGGGTAAGCCAGTCGCTGGTGCTGATGTGAGTGGCGTTAGGGTAGTGACCAAGCGGCAGCCTAGGCAGTACATGAATCGGCGAGGTGGGTTCAACCGGCCGTTGCCGGCCGAGCGGAGCCGGTAGCTAATTGATTTGGCTAGGTCTCTGAGGTTAGTCTATTATAGATGTATTATTTCTCAGTTTTGGATTTGTTTTATTACGCCGTCTTGTGATGATTTGGGAATTTTGAGCTCCGCTTGTAATTCGTACAACTAGAATTTCTAGTACTTAAAAAGAATGTTGCGACAATTGAATAGCTTAGCTCCCATGCTTTCCACCTTGAAGTTTGAGCAACAATTTAGCATGTCTCCAGGTTCTTGTTCTAATTACTGGAACGAGAGTGCTTTTGCCTTCTCCCTGAGGATCTGCTATAAATATTCAGGTTGATGTGTTTGGCTAATGGTACTGTGTTTCTATGCTCCTCTTCTTGGTCACTTGTCATATTACGGATGTTCACTGGGTTATCTCCTCATCCTCAAGTCTCTGACCAAAGTACTTTACATTTATACTGCTGATAGTGCTCCTTGTTCTTCTCTTTGAGAGATTTTATTCATGACTGGTTACTTTGTCAAATTTGATCTGTTTCAATGCCAGAGGATTTTTAGACACATATTATCAGTAATCATTGGATTGTGGAAATATGAATTCTTTACACATTTGAAAATATATCCAAATATTTTGAACTTTGTTTGTACCATTTTGATTGTACAAGAGGTGAAGGTAGAATTGTACATTTTCTAGGATTATCAAAGAGAACTTGGAGAACCCCCAAATTTTATTTAGATTAAATGTTGTGATGTACTTGTTTCAAATGCAACTCCACTCCATAACCTTTAGATCTATAGTAGGGAAGAAGCACCCTGTATCATGATATTGATTCTACATAGAACTTATGTGTATAGTTGGTGGAAACATTAATTTCTAATGTGAGTTAGTTTGTTTATAGCTAATATGAAGCAACAGTTGGTGGAAGTTTAAAAATGATGAATTTAGGTACACATTGTCAGACCAGCTGATATATGAAATAGGTTTTAGAATTGTGGGTTGAAATTTATATGGATGGTAAAATATGAAACTGAATATAGCTCTCACTTGCTTTCAGAGAAACGACCAAGACTGACATTCTTCCAGAAATCATTGAGCATGGGAGATGCATGCAGATAAAACTATTCTGATGTACTCTGGCATATTCTGGTAATAAAATATTGTTAGTTGTTACTAGATATGTTTCTGCTTAATTTGAAGTTTCTGATATGGTCAAAGTATCATGGTTGGGGGAGGTTTAGAAGCTTTTTAAGCATACCTCAACTGAGATTATTTTCCATTAGTAAATAGTTTACTATTAACATGGTTGGCTTCTTGATGATGTTGGAAGCCCATGACTTAGAAATAAAGAAACAAAATTTTTCATTGGATGTGTATGAAGGAGAACAGAGAAATACTCTCTGCAATCCGAGAACACACAAAAGACATGGCCAAAAACAGTTTATTAGAACAAATAAAACTCTTTGCGAAGGGTATGCCAGCAAGAAGCAAAAAAATCAGCTAGGCACCACATCCTCCTTCCCGATGGTTATTCTTTCCCATAAAGTTCTACTTCTTTGCTTGAACCAAAGCTCCTAAATTATCATCTTAAACTTTTGATTTCCCCTGCATTCAACTGGATTACCCAAGGTACTCTCTCAAATCTTGGAGAAAGGCCCTCCAAATATATAGACTATACTGGAAATGGACAAACAGTGAATTTGATTTTTTCTTCCTGCAAAATAGAGGACACCAATTCAGTTTTGGAACCCTCCGCTTAATAATATCCCCCGTGTTACTTCACCCAAGAATTTGGGAATAAGAAAAAATTAACCTTGATTGTATTTGTATAGTAGGTTGATATAGATGTTCCTCAAGGCAGCAGTTTTGAAAATAGTGATTTAGAGGAAAATTTGCCTTTGCCTATCATCATTGTTGGTTAGCTGTATCTTTTCCAGTGACCCAGTTACTTCTTTGACCTCTTATTCCACCAGTGTTTTCTAAGTTTGAGGCCCCAACTCTCAGATGTCATCATATCCCAAAACTCCCTCACACTCGACTTTTTGGGCAGCTGGATTTTTTAATATGAGAAAATATCCTTCAAGGTGTAATTAACATCCCAAACATCTCACAAGTAGATTGATCTTCTATTTTTTTCACTCTAAACCTCGAACATCTCACACTACTTCAATTTTATTATACTTCCTCACACGCTTCCACTAGGCACATTATTCTTTGAATCTTAGCTCCATCGTCCGTCCTAGAGGATCCTTGCCATGCTTGGTATGTTTTTGTGCCACAAATCTTATTGCTCATTCAAGAATCTCCATTTTGGCGAACAGGGCCTCATACCCAGTGGCCACACACGGGCCAGAGGGAGGACGTAAGCTGCCCAGTCTCACTTTCCCTCCTTTTTAATCATTATAAACATAGTTTTTTGTTTAAATAATTTTTAATATTAACAGTGCCTGCCTTGTGAACCCTTTCTTTTCCCTCTCTTGATGCGTATATATTAGAAAAGAACTGTAGGACTTGGAACCTTATCCACTGTTAAGGACTTAAGGCAAGCAAGACGGAAATGGAAGCAACTGAAAAGATATGTCTAAATCCTTCGATTCTGATTTTTTTTTTAATGGATTCAAGGAAAATAGTAGTAATTGTGCATCCATTGCAGCTTTGCTCTGTATTTACATTCCATTGCCGTTCCAGCGTGTCTTATAGCTTTCCTTTTATCGTGCAATGGTAAATTTAGGTGTATCTTTTAGATTTATGTGAGGCTAGTTCAGTGATACTAGTTTGAGCTACTTTTTGCTTTCTGCAGGGTTTGGTTTACTAGGCTTCACTGGAGGCCAGATGAAGTCTTTAGACGCTCTATAGTCTGTGTGTAAGATTGAAACCTTGTAAGTCATGTTTGAGTTAATTGAAACCCGGGATTTTTTTTCCTGTTATAAAAATTGGACGACTTTCCATGTTGCTTTGGTTCTCGTAACAACTGCTAGTCACTACATTTATTTGGGTATTCACCTTGTTGGTGTCATTTATCAGGTTAGCAGAACATTGATGGTGCTTTGACAGACTATGAGTTTAGATAATTGAATTGAATTGAATTGGTTCTCCATTCTCCTCCCCCAAACTTAAGATTAGTTGCTTTAGAGGTATTTACTGGCCCAAGGCCAGCACTCTGAGAAACCATACATATCAATTAAAAGCTTCAAACTTTATCACAGATGGTCTTCTTTTACGTACAATTATTTATAAATTAGATGATCTACTTGAAACTCTCGTCTCAAAAATGACACTAGATCCAAGTGATAAACAAGGATGTTCCTTTATGATGGTAGCGATACTGCAGTCTCAATCAGAAGTACAGTATGAACAACCGATATATTTCAATCTCGGCAACTGAAGAGCCAAAGCCACCAAGGAAACTAGAGGAATTGAGGCCTTTCGAGGGGCGGAGCTGGTGATCATTCAGTTGGGGCGGTAGTCACGGTGGAAGGTTTTCGAATAACAAAGGCTAAGTACTAAGCTTGGGGCTTCTTGTCGAATGCCAAGCAACATATATATTAGCATTTGGGGAAGTTTTTTTGCATTCTTGTATTTCACTTGGAACATAAAAGGATTCTTTGCATTCAAACATAAGCACTTTCCACCGTGGTAGTATCCCTATAACCATGCCCCACCTTCATTAGAATGGTTACTTGAGTAGCATCTTGATCCCTATGTATGCTAAAAATACTGATTTTCTTGTATATGTTATATCTTGAGATTAACCATGGAGTAAACTGTAAAGTTTGGAGATAATGAAGTGTTTCGTCCCAAATAAAAACGTTGACATTTGTTTGATTACCAACGTTTCTTTACATAGTTTTACTTGTGTCTAATTTCCTAATGTCTATACATCATTAGAAGAAAAACAATAAGATCACTATGAAGGGAACTATATAAATATGAGTCATTGAGAGTGTCTCGAACTTCCTACTGTTGATGGAATTCTATGCCTATCACCTCATCATAAATAACATCACAATTATGAAAACATGTACTAGAAATGCAGGTATTTAAAACTCTGTGGTTTATCATCTTTTTGTAATTTCCAGTCAAAGATGGTTCATGGCGAGAATTCAAGACCCATTGGATAAAGTTTTTACCCCACCGGACATGAATAGAATCTGACAGACATGGATGCAGTAAAAATGGGATGACGAGAAAGAGAGAGAGAGAGAGGTCTGATGAACTTTTGGTATGCTGTAAGAAGTGTTGAACAAAAAGGAGAGAAAAAGTGGAAGTTGGTGAGCCAACTAATCATGATACAATAATGATGCCTTTTTCTTGCATTGGAGATGGAGAGATGGAGGGGCCTCAATTAAAGAGGGGGGAAAAAGGCAAAAATAAGGGTGGAAAGACGAGGATCAGACGAAACCATCACTAAAGTTTGGAGAAGACGAAGGGGTGACTGTGAGCCCTTTATTTAAAAAGTTAATAATTTTAGTTCATGAATGTGTTTCAGAGCCAAACTATCACAGAAGACAAATTTGGCATGCGATTGTATGAAATTGATTCAAAAGAAAAGGTAAACGATTCTTTGATCGTCCTTAAAATGACGATCAATCTCCATTCAAGCAGTGACAAGAACTCAGATTCCAACTTGAATCTTCTTGCTTGCCTGTCAATTTCACACTTTTAACGGTTAACGATGTACATAGATCATATTCATGTCGAGAAGGCACTCAAAACCACAGAAACAAGTTTCATAAATTGATTGCTAAATGGGATAAATGAGTGAGTAAGAATGTTAAATCGTACTCGTCTACATATGTGTTTGAAATGTTAAAAATGGCGAATGTGGATGACATGTTATCATCATAAGAATGCTAGATACAGCTCAGATGACGCCCGACTCAATTGATGACAGTTTAAATGGAGGAATAAAGAGAAGGTATCTAAAGAATGCCTACGACCGATAAAATTCCAATTTATAACTTGTTAAATTTGTTGCTTTTTGAGGTGATCAGTGCCAAAGCTTCATGCAGAATCCAGTAGGCACAGCACATATTTTCTTGCTTGAAATGCATTCTGAAAAGGTATCAACAAGTTGCTCTGCAAGAGCTGATGGGTCTTCAATGAAGTTATCGACAAAGGCCTTCACAATCCTAACTTCCTGTGCTGTGGCTCTCAAGCTGTACCAGGTTAAGAATTTTTGCCTGAAGTTCTTCTCTATGTGTCCCTCACATTCTAGCCATCTAATCAATTTTACATAATACTCAAAATCCTTATCTGAGATTCCGTTTGTCGTACAATCGACGTCTTGCCTTTCTGTACTTCTCTTCTTAGATGTGCTGCCATGTCGAGGATCCTCTCCTCCGGACCCATTTTCTCGATCCTTGGCGCTACACTTGGATCGCCCACTCCTTCCAAGAACATCCTTGATTATTTCCATCTTGCAAGGAGTAACTGGCAATCCAGCCTCAGAGCTACCAGGAAACGGCGTGCTTTTAGAGCCGTCTTGAACGGTAGAATTTGACCCGTTATTCATGCTTCTATCTTCAATAATATGGACCTCAGAGGAATGCTTGTCTTCAAGTTTTGTAACGATGGCATCAGACAGCATCCCACTTTTCTTTGTAATGTGTTCCTCGTCCAACAAAGAAACGGAATCTGTTGCTGGTCCCCTTCCACCCGTGTTTGTGCAGTTTATTGCATCCTTAGACAGGTTAGCAGCAATGATCTTGTTAGAATCCTTGCAATAAGAAAGATAGTTCTCTGTTCGACTATCGGTCTGATCGCTATAAGGCATGACATTGTTAGTTTCATCTTCTACTGAGGAAGGATTAGAGAGTTCACTAAAGTTGGTCACCGGACTCTGACTTCTTTCAATCACCAAGCAGCCTGGGTCATCCGCCCGGGCACTAGCAGTTGAGACCTGAACTTCACACATCCCCAAATCTCCTGTCTCATCAAAGGAAATGGCTTTGAAATAATATTCTGAAGATGGGGTTAGTCCATGGACGACAAACGTTAAATTGGGTCGAGACAAGATGCAAGTTGGCTCTATGGGGTAATCTGTATCGCATGTCTTTCGATGCCATAACCTGTAACCAACAGTTTTTCCAGAAGAAACATCTTCAGTACCCAAAACCACTGTAAGATATGTTGCATCAATATCTTCGAACCTTACGAAGTTTGTAGCTGCCAAATCTGTATCTGCAATGTTGACAAGAAACTGGTCACTGATTTATGTTTTTTTCTCCTTAATGAAACACTATGCAAAATAGAACACAAATATCATTTCTAATATCTTTTGTAGATCCATTGTACAGGGAAGATAGTAAAATCTATCAGCAATCAATTCAAAAATTTATATAACATGCAAAATAAATTCTAGTGCAACTGTGCAAGTACACCAAGATATAAACGCTATTTCCAGAATTGTAGTAAAAATAAATTGAGATGAGTAAAAAAGTTAGGAGCCTTACATAAAATAACTTACCTTGTGTCATGGAATTGTGCAATTGGTGCAAGATCTTCTTGGAGAGCAACGAGTCCAGTGTATCGATGGCTAAAGAGCAAAGTTTCTGAACCTCCGGTCCTGAAGAAAGCCTGTTCACTATGCCCCTGCCCATCCCAACCGGGACACCAGTTAAAGGACCCACTTCAGCTTCAAGTTTCTTCACAGCCTCGTCCACAATCTGATACACATCTCGATACTTTTCACTGTCACTCAAAACCTTTTTGCTTAAAGAGATGCGGTAACATAGTATATCCACCCTTCTGGTATCCTTGGCTTTCGTCAATTGTTTTTTCCAGCACCTAAAGAAATTAAACTGGGTATTAGTTTCGTTCCATTCATGATACAGTAATACTAAATATTTAAGGGAATCTAACACAGTACAGCAATGAAGAGCATTGATATGTCGGGGGATGTCGCAAGAGTGTGAACGGAGTTCATGAACTACAACATCTAACGGCATTTTCAAGAACTTTCAGGGCCAGTCTTGGGAAATCTGGAAGGAGAAAAATGAAATAGTGCTTGAACATAAAAAAAAAGGTATTTACAAGGTGGCTGGACTGTTATATGGTTCAATCTGAGTCCTTTTTGTGGTCCACAATCTCAGGCAGCTATTATATAGTTTCCATGATTTCTTATCCTCGAAAATTAGACAGGTTAACATAATTCCAATTAACTTTTGAGAAGGGTTGGACGTCCAGTCCTTGCCTTTGCAACGATGTTCACATTTTGACAGAAATGAAATATGTTAACATGTGCTACTTTCTCCCTCTCCCCAAAGTGGTGTCTTCTTTGCAATTGGGACACAGAAGACGAGCATTGCATCTTCGTTCACTGTGCATCTAGAACATATGAGTAGCAATTTGACCGTTTCTGATTTGGGTAGCATGATAAGACTCTATGGGTCAGCAATAGTGCAACATCTAGAAACAAAAGGACGGATGAAAGGCTATCTACACGGATCCAAGATATACATCTTAGCTTTTTTCTAACTTCTAAATGATGTATCCTTTATAAAGGTTTCTCTAATTTTCTTCCCTTTTTTTCTTCTTTTTCCAATTCAGTCCAATTAGAGAACTCTTTCAGTAATCTCCATTTGGGTTGGTCTTTGAGGAGAGAATTACTCATCCTTTCCATCTTTTGCATTCTTATACTTAATAAGATTGGTTCTCATCAAGAAGGGGGAAAAATCTAGAAAGAAGACAAAACAACAAGTAACAAAAAGAAATCTACGACAGACAAGTAAATGACAATAAGAAACCCGCAAAAATCTTGAAGACCAGCATCACACTATCCTATGGCTTCAACCACAGATAAGTTAATGGTCAAAATGACGCCAAGGCCCAAAAAGAGGTAGACAGGTCTATCTTTGAGTCGTACCCATGGGATGATAAGGGGAAAACATTTGTATTAAGTTCCATAAACAGTATGCTGCAATTTCCCCACTAAAGCTCAGGAAAAACCAATTCTCTCCTTTTTATCCTCTTTTACCAACACTGATTAGTCCACCAACTAATTTTGAGTGTAAAGGCATTAATTAGTAATCACATTTATCTCTTGACTGCAACCATATCTCCAAATTAGCGTGCGATCAGATTCCCAATTGTCTACAATGACCATCAGACTCTAAATGGTTTTGGTTCAAAACTACTATGTTTGACATTAGATATCATCCTGGTAACGTGAAACTCCATTACAAACATGGCCTAAACAAAGCTAAATTCTGTTATAATATGAACAAAACAAAATTGAATTCTTAATCTGAATTTCTACAGCCAGGAAGGAAACTGAAGCAACAATCAGCAGCACCTTCAGTTCTTCAAGATAAAGAGAAGCACGTAACTCATGTCCAAATGAAAAGAAAAAAAAAACAAGGAAAAAGACAAACAAACAAACTTTATGACCCCAGAAGGTTTGCTGTCCTTATGATTCAATCCATGAACGACCTAGTCCTTGAGCGTCAAATATTTAATTCGATAAGCTATAGAAATAATTAAAATAAAAACAGCTCTTTTCCCAGTAGTTTTCCTATACAATGAAAAGTCTAATCTTTTATAAATTTTTTTTTTTAAGTTTACTATTTAATAAGGAAAAAATATTATATGCTAGATTGATCATTACAGCAGCATGGATATTTCAACAGCTTCACCATGTGAAGACAGATTCAGTTTTAACTTGGGAAGAATAAATAGCTTTGGGCCTTCAATCAATAACTAAGCCAGTGAATATGTAAATTATATCACTAGATTCACGTCAATAAAGATCAATCCACATTGTATAATAAGAGGCAAACTTTTTGTAATCCTTTCAAATTCAAAGAACATATATATATGTAAGAAGAAGAAGAAGAAAAGAAAGAACAGAGATAAAAGTCAGAGTGATTACCCGAGCAAGTCATTGACTTTTCCACAAGAGACACAATAAAAAGTCCCTTCAATGCCAGCCCGCTGTCCTTTAGAAATTCCAGATTTTGCATGCTTCAATGCACATTCAAGGTGGCATGACATACCACATGAAGTGCCTTGAAATGGTGGATCAGAGCTGCAACTTAACCATAGACTAGGATCCTTATTATCATCATACTGATGACAGATGCAGCATGAACACCTCTTGCAAAATTTATCATTTTGATTTAGGGTAGCTTTGCAAGCCGAATTTCTGCAGTACACTGCAATATTTGAGTCACTCCTAGTGTTACTGATTGGAATATTGCTTGCACAAACAGGTAGTCGTGATGGCTGATCAATTTTTCTTTGCCTTTTAGTAATCTTTGGAGAAAGACAGGGAGAAGACTGACTGTCAAGGTGATCTGTCACAACCTCAGTTAACTCTGATTTCTTTTCACTGACAATTTTCAGGAGGTTCTCTACTATTTTCAGTTTCGTTAATCCAGTATATTTCCGCTCTTTTCCCATCTCTGCACATAGAATCTCTAAAATCTCATGACGACTCCATGATTGTAGCAGTTCAGAAGCTTGTGGCTGATCTGATATTTCATAGACCAAATTTCTTTTCTCCTCCATACTCATCTTACTGCATTTTGATGGATCAAGAGCAGCTCCTAGTACCAACATAGACGAGGATGTACATCAGCGTTAAGAAACAAAACATAAATCAAATGTCCAAATGGTAGGTGCCGTCCAGTTTGAGTTAATTACATTGGGTTTGACTTCAAATAAGTTTAACATGCATGGATTCGTGAAACTAATTTGGAGTGTTTGTTTCATACCAGTTCAAATCTATTAATTAAAAACAATCCATGCACTTGTGATAAAACTACAATATATATATACACTCTTTTAGTTTCCACTCAATAACTACTATAGAATTTTCTACTCTTTAACATATTTTAGAGGATAATTGCTTCAAATCCTTTTATTATTATCTACCAGAAATTAAGATATCAAGTTGTAATTGTGAGAAAATATATACATAGATCCTTAAAATACTATAATTTACACTATTTTGTACAAAACTTTAACCAAATGACTCGAACAACACGAATTTAACTCAACCTAAGTACTACATGGTGGAATTGGGCAAAACACGATCCATTTCAACTCATATAAATACCCTGGGCCTTTGACTTTGGATAATTTCTTAAACCTCCTAATGGTTGAAAGTCAACGATGAATTTTAAACATAATGAACAGTTCTCATGCAATTACTGACTGTTCACCAAATTAATCTTGCAAGAAGCGTAAAATACTCTGATAACTAGACATGGCAAACTAACGACAGGAGGAAGGAAAGGATAAGTAGAACTGGAGAACTCGGACACTACGCCCATCAGAAATTGACACAATTATAATCCATAAATTCAAGAAGCTAAAAATTTAAGCACATTGAAAAAGCTAAGCATCTAGCGTAGCTAACAAGTTCAAGAAGTCTATGTCTACGCAACGTAGTCGAATAATTAGTCGGCACAAATTTCTGAATACAACGTCGTTATTAAATACAGTCGCGGAACTTCCACATCAATGCCTGTAAAACCAACAGACGGAGCCAATTTAACCAAAACCACGAAGACCTGACTACCACGATTTTCAGGCCGGCCATGGAAGTCCATCAAGATGAGGAACAAGAAAATTTTGTTCCAACAGAAGTAAAAATAATTCCGACTACGAGAATTTGTTCGGAACTAGTAAAACGAAATAACAAAAATCGATGGTGAAAGGGAGGAGGAAAGAAAGCAGTAAAAAACGAAAAGGATTAAGAGGATTACCTTCAGACGAAGAATCGGAAGCCATATGGAATAACAAGCAGGCAGTGATTCCACCACATTACCGCGAAAACCGAGCATATAGGGACCTGCAAGCAAGAAATCTGGAAGGATGAACGGAGAGAAAAAAGATAAAAATCTGAAGAAATGAAAAGAGGAGAAAGGCGTACCGATAAAGAGCGGGAAATTGAGCGGGAATGATGGAATCCATGGATTGAGCTTTGGGAGATGGAGATGGAGAGAGAGTCGCGTTTTGGGGGAGTTTTTTTTTTTTCTCGGATGAGAGTTGAGAGAGAGAGAAGGGAAAATAGAGAGAGTTATGAGTTATGAGTATCACCCACCTGTCCTGTCCTTTGGTTTGCGTTGAGGGAAGAGGGAGAGGATGAAACTATGATATGATTCCATCAAATCAAATCAATATCAATATTGAAGATTGAAGATTGAAGATTGAAGAATAGTATAGCGGCTCTTTTCTGAAAACCATTACCAATGCGGCGGCTGCTGCATGATTTCTCCTTTCTCTCTCTCTTTTCTTTCCCTTTTTCTTTTCAGAAAATTTTTTGTTTTCTTTTTTTTTTATAATTCAACTTTAAATATTCTTCCTCACATACACCTTAGCTCAACGCATGAAAATATTTAAATTAAGATTAAAAAACACACTTACTCTATCGTGAAAAAAATCTCATGAAAAGTCAACTTCGATTTTTATCCAAAAACGATTTAGTCTTTGTAATTTATAAATATATTTAATTTTTCATTGATTTATCGATAGGAAGCTTGTCAAAAAAAAATTTAGGATAAGGACTAAATTGTTATTGTTATAAACCTTAAATGATTAGGACTACAAATATTTTTTAACCTTAAATTAACTTTCCAAAAATGCAGGAGAATGATTGATTTTAAACTCGTATTTTTTCTATTAATAATTATATTTTGATTTACAATTATTATCTGTTATTGCTATCGTCCATTGTTTGTAAATTTTTATGTGTGTTAACCTATTGACACAAGTGTATATATATATATATATATATATATATATGGTAAATGGCATTGATTCATTTTTTTTTTTTTTAAGTTCAACTTATAAAAATAACAATCAAATAACCTAACTTATTTGGAAGATAACATATATAAACATTCACATTTATTACAATAAATAGTGTCATTAATTGTTAGTTTTGAATTTTATTTGTGAGGGCTGTATAACGGTAATTGGCACGTACTCATCTTTGTGGGAGATTCAAATCTCCCTATCAAATTTGTGTACTAAAAAATAGAAGTTTTTTAATTTTATTTTAATCTCTGAATTTAGAAAATAAGTTTCACAAACTTTCAAAGTTCTATTTTAATTTTTGAATTTCTGATTGAATAATTCAATCTTTTAGATTTAAACAACAATTTTGTTCCATATTATTATTCTATTTCTCCTCATATCTATCTTGACTAATATTTATTTTATTTCAACTTGTGTGGTTTAGGTATATATTTTTTTAACACGACAAATGTGGAGTGTACCATATTTGTACATAAAAAGACATGTAGTGTATATATATATATATATTGGCAATGGGCCCACTTCCTTCTTTTTATCTCTCAAATAATTGTCTAAAAATGACAAATAAAACAAGAAAATGAAAGAAGCTATATAAATCAATTATTAACATTTAACATTGTAAATCCAACACAATAGTGTTCACATAGAAAATTTAAATGATAGAATAAGGATGACATCAAGCACGGAAAGATTTGGAACCAATTCCTCATCTTCCCGGGAATTTGAACTCCATTTACTCCCACTTCATCCCGTTTTTTACTTTAGTTGTGTTTATAGTTAAATAATAATAAATATAGTTTAAAAAAATACCATTTGTAATTTAAATTTAGAGAAAATAAATTATAAAAAATTATTTATTAATTTTATTTTAAAATATTTAATAGCTTTTAACTGACCATGTAATTTGGGAGAGGTAGAATCTTAACTTGCCATGTAGCTCACTCGCCAACAAACACGCATTCGAGCAAATCAAGGACACTAGACAGGTCAGACAAAGTTACCTCTCCGTTAAGTTCAACTCACATCAACTTAAAAACACCGATGCCATTGACATAAAATTCGTTGAACACCAGATACAGAGCGTCAAATGGCATGACAACATTTTCCAAACCTCCCCTGTGAAATGTTGGATCATTCCTCTTGAAGCTATGCAATTTATAAGCAACCTAACTAAGATCGGCTTGATACGAACTCAAGTTTCCTTGGAGATCGATCGAAATTAATGTCCCACTAAGGGAAAGAGTTTGAGCTCAATGCGTTTGAACCCCGAATCATTTTGACCTTGGTTAAGTCAGGGAAGATGCTCACCGTCCATCCACTCATCCCAATAATCAAAATCAAGTCCTTTGAATTTAAAGATAATGCGAAAAGCTAAAATTATAAAAAGGGAGAGAGATATTTCTTTATCATAAAAATGAATAAGAGGTTGAGCATGAAACCAAAACATTTTTTTTTAATATTGAGAATCTCAACAACATCTGATACTCTTTTACGTGTACTACTAACTTAAACTTTGGAGTGCATGTAGTTGAGTAACCCATCGTGCTATTTGGCAAGTTATTAATTTGACTAGTGAGACGTCTACCTTGTATCAGTATATGGCCCGTCAAATATTCTAAAGGTTGATAAAATAACATAAAATATTTAAAATTTCATGTATCATAACAAAATAAATGTGAAAGCTTATATATGCTAGCAAACGAAGCATAACGTGAGACCAGATGTGAATCTAAATTAAATATTTGTAAGATTATTTTACAAAGTGGAATACAAAATTTACAAACAAGAATAATAATGACAACAGTAATAATAATAAAGAAAAAAAAATGGAGAGAAGAATATGAATGGGAAAATGCATGAAAATATGGTAAAGACTTTATTTTAAAATCCCATTTGCTGAATGATAGTGCTCCCCATGCCATGCCTAGTTGCCTATAATTGCCCTGTGACAGTGCCACTCTTATTGGACCAACCATTATAGTTATTATAGTTGGTAGGTTTATTCATTTTTTTTTATTCCAAAGTTGGTAGGTTTATGGCTTTTATACAACTTACACGTATTATTCGTTCAGAAACTACCTAAATAAATAAATATTTGACTCATTTTTATTTTATTCTTGAAGGGAGATTGGGAAAAAAATTGCCAATTTGTCCTTTGATTTTCCCTAAGAGGTGATTCTCTTCCCCCCAACAGAAATTTTATTTATTTATTTGAAATAAGCTATTTCACTCGAGCTAGTTGAATAATGAATATTTATATTAATAGATATATTAAACGAGTGAACTATGTCCTAATATTTATATTTTTATTTCTTATTTTAAAATTATTTTGTGATATTCCATACTATTTTAAAAATCTTGACCTAGTTTTATAATTTATAAAATTACAATTTTAAGAAATAAGGGTATAATTAATTTACATAAACGTATTTTTTAAACATATATAAGATCGGCAACAATATTGCTAGTCATCAAATGAGCTTTCTCCTATTTAGGTGCAATTTTAAACAAAATTTATCTCTTTATTATTGTCGAGTTTTTACTTAAACAAAAAATATATATACATGAGGCATTATCACATCAGGTTAAATTAACTGTAAATTGAAAAAAAAATTAGCAACTATCACTAAATTCAAAGTAATCATTAGAGTTTGAAATTTTAACTTATTAAGTAAAGAAGTTTAATCTTTTTTATTCCTACTTTAATATAATTTTTTGTCAACAAAAATAAAGTTTTAATATGTTTTATTCCTAATTTAATAATAATTTTGTGCCAACAAAAATATTACTTACCTAGTTAAATATTAGGTGATTCAAATCAAAGTTAAAGATCAACAATGTAAATTGAATTGACATTCACACCGAAGTTAAATCATCAACTTTAGAAATTGTAATAAATATGTTTATACGTTTATATATATATATATATATATATATTAATAGATAAATGTCTTGTCTATTTAAGATAGGTTTAGATTAGCATATGTACGGGTAATAAAATTATATAGATTGGTATGAATAAAAATAAAAATAAAAATAAAGAAAAACGAAAAACGAAAGAAAAGGTGAAAGCGACAAATGCGTAACGCTAAGCATGGGAGTTGGAGATAAGGTGGGGAAGGAAGTTTTAGTTTTGGGTGCCCACAATTAATAGAGGAGGTGGCTAAAAAATGGCAATCCAACGGGATAAAAATGAGGTTGCAATCTTTTCTTCCCCTGGTTGAAATTTTTTATTTTTTAATTTAAATATTATTTTAATTTTGTCGACTTTTAATTTTATTTATTTTAATAGAATCAAAATGAACCAAAATTAAAAAAATATAGAGACATAAATAATATTTTAAATATTTTATTTTTTGTTCAAAAAATTTGGAGTTAGTGTGGGAGAATCTCGATCAGTTCAAGATTCCTTACATTTTGTTTTATTTAATACTAGTTTAATAAATATCCATAATAGCAATTAAAATAATTTAGGTAGAATTTTTTTCAGTCATTTGAAAAATATTGAAGTAAAAATTTTCCCTCTCATTTTTCCTCGACCCCATTTCAAATAAGGATGTTTCGTTCCATTCAAGGTAGGACATGATATGAATTTGATGTATCTAAAGGTGGGTGGAGGGAAAAATTCGTTAATAATATTTGATAAAGTAGCATAGCAAAATGTGTATCAATTTTGTCTTCGATATTGTTTTATTATGTCCTTATTTTCGTCATCACCTCTCCGTTGCATCATCGTTTTACCTTTGTCTTATGATTGTTTTATTGTTCATATTTTTTTGCATAATAATTTATTTTCCTAAATGCTAAGATAATTTTTTTTTCCCAATTGTACTATCTCACTTTCGGCTCTAAGCCTCTAACTATTTTTCTTCCATTTTTTCTACAATAAAAAAAATCCTCATAATCCTACCATTATCTTGTTTCAAATCGAATAAAATACGAAAAGGTTCATTTTTTAAATGCATTAAAATTCAAAAATAAAATAAAACCCATAAAACTTACAAGACCGTAGCCGATTTTAACCACAGACAAACATATACTTTTTCATTCAAACTAAATGATGCAAAAATAACTTTTATTGGTTAAAATAATAATATAAAGACTTAATAATCAAAATTATATCGAAAACAATTTAAAATAAGGCCAAATTTATAGATCTAAATTGTGGAGAATGATTGAAACTTGTACCCGTGGGTTTGAATAATTATCATAATAAATTAAAAGAATTTAGCCGTTTGTGACACGCCTAATTAAGTTAATCTATAAAAGTCAGGCGGGGCACAGGGCAGCACGTGATTACTAAACGGATTAATTAATTAATTAAATATAAAATAGAGTCGCAATTCGCATCCTATAGCCGGAGGCTGACAGCCAATCTCAAACTGTTTCTTCTTACAACTGTTCCTGGAGGTTTCAAGAATAAAATAAAGGTAAAAATTTATTACGAGTTTTTTTTTTATACAGTTGTTTTTTATTATTTTAAAAATCTATACTATATTAAAAAGGTAGGTAGGATGTAGGAAAAATATTTTTGGACACTTATGCCCTTTACTAAATTTACAAATTACAAATTATATCATTAATATATTATTACAAATATTAAATTAATTATTAATTATTAATTATCCATACTATAAATGCATGAAATATAAAAGGTTAGAATGCAAAAAATTTTCCAACAACATAAAATTAATTTTTTCTTTAATTAAAATTCATACTAGAATTTCAAAAGTTTTAGAATTTGAAAAGTTTTTGTAACGTTTTATCCTCTACTACTATAAAAATAGGCTTTCTTCTACGTGTTTTTCACAAGTTTCAATACTTTTTTATTCTTAGTTCCTTTAAACATCTCTCAAAGATGATTCAATCATGAAAACATCTCGAGATATTTGTGACATATTCATCAAGTAGCAAAGGAGGCATATGTTGAATCTACATATCTCGAATACTACCATTCCACAATTTTACAAGTTGAATAATGGTATATGTCGAGCAATCTTTAAGAATGAGCATATTTACTCTAAAAGATGAGTGTATAGTAAGTATTTGGATTTTTTTTTGTTACTATTGTTATTTTTCTAATTAGTGTGTTTTTTATTTGGAATGTTTCTTTTTTTTTAGCAATTTTATTTAGTTTAGGATTTGGATTTTTCTTTTTGTTACTTATGTTTTTTTATTGTTTAGTGTACTTTTTTTATTTGGAATGTTTCTTTTTTGAGAAATTTTATTTAGAATATTTGTTTGAAATATAGATAATTACAAGCTCGTGTTCTTATTGTTAAAAAAAAAACAATCATAGGAGTAAATACATAAAAAAATGTTTAATTAATAAATTAATTATAAACAATAATTTGTATAGAATCTTTTGGAATATAAAACTTTTGGTCATTTTATTTTCTAATAATATAATTTGAAGAATTTTTCTTTAATAATTTTAATTATAATATAAAATTAAATCAATAAAATAATTTATATTTAGTTAAAAAATTCAACATATATAACAAAATGTTAGCTCTAAACAAATATTTAATAAACAAACAAAATATTAAAAAAATAAAATAAAGGACCCATATTAGGTTGAAAATTTAAAAATAAAAATATTAAAATACCTATTTATTTTTTATTAATATATAATTTTTTCCTTTACTTTTAATTTATTTATTTACAAAATATATCATTAACAATTAATTATAAATAGTATATTTAAAAATAATTATACTTAAAATATTTTACGTGAAATTATATAAAATTTAAGTTACCTTATAATTAAAAAAAAATTTTACGTACATTGCACGTGGTAATACACTAGTATATATAAAATAACTGAACCTCGTTTTCATAACTTTTTTTTTAGTGCCTCCTGCCTAGTGGTATGTTTTTTAAAGAATAATTCTATTTTATAAGAATCCGGCGTTAACGAATTACGTAAAAATCATTTAACAATACCATTTAAAATCAGATTATAGGTTAACCGAAGTAAAAGCTAAATTAGTTGAGATATTAGGTACTTATTTATAGTTTTCTTTTTTTAAGTTTTGGATGATTGTGAAATTCTTGAAATGTTAAAAGATCTAAAGGAGATATTCTTTGACTGCCCTTATCGAGAGGACAATTTGCTAGGCTCATGAAGTTGCTAGACTTGTCGTGGATGAATAAGATACGGTAAACGTGTAGTTGAAAGAAGTCCCAACTGTTAAAAGAAAGTGTAAATGTTTGATTTTCTTTTTTCTATTCCTTTTATTTTTTTATGTGCTTGAAAAAACAGAAGTAGAGAAGTGAACTATTCAATCTCAAAAAAGATTACGAGTGTCTTATCCATTAAGTTATATAAATTCTTATTAACACGGTTTAAATCTCAACTTTATTTTATTGATTATATTATATCATATTTTCATATTGAAAGAAACAAATACACTAGATTTCACCGTTAAAAAAAAAAAAGCTGGTAACAAATTATAAATCTTAAAAGGTTAAAGTTAAAATTGACTAACTAATAACTTGGTTGGAGTGATTGAGAAATTCGCCACTCCACTTGGAAAAGGGTGAGTGAGATATAAGATTTTTTGAGTGGAATACAATAATTAGTTTTTTTTTTTTTCCAAATTCAATTATGGTTGGAGTCCAACAAAAAATAAGTGGAAGAATTATCATATCCTACGTGGTCCAAATCTGCAACCAATAGATGCCTCATAAATTGGCTTTAACTTATTCCATGTGATATTTGTTTTTCTTCCCTTTTGAGAAATATTTGTAAATTAAATAGTGCTCCTTTTTTTTTGTCCCCATATCCAAAAGAATACGCAACTCTACTACTTTATATTTTAATTCTTTGCTACCCCTTATTCCATTCACATCCTATCAAACACATTTAAATATATAGTTTATATATGCATAGATGGCTATAGAAGTTGAATATATTGAGATACTAATAAAAAGGTAAAGTATACGCGAATAAAATTATTATTAAGAGAAGGGAAAATCAACATATCAAAGAGGTAAGTGTTTGAGTAAAAAATACTTTAATAAAACAATAATAAGATGTTTTTTTTTCTAATTTTTATTTTTTTTATATTTGTGAGTGTTCGGACTCATTTGCGTACACTTCGACTAATCTCATGCAACAAGTAGATGATTATTATGAAGTTGGAACTTATTTCCTCTGACTCTTTTTTATTTACCTCTGTTCGTTTCTACTAATGAATTATATATATATCTCTCTCTCCCTCTGTAGGCTAAGAAGAAACAAAATGTTTGCTTCTTTAAGCACCTTTACTTCCTAAAGTGGATTTGGACCGGTTATTGATTGAAGTATGTTATAAAACACTTTAGTGAGAACATATTTGATAATTAATTCTTAAATTATATTATATTACAAATTTAATTTATTTAAATGAATGATCTCGCTGTCGTTCATTCTAAACGGATGGATTTATTAATAATAATTTTAATAATGTACAATCTTAATTTTTCTAAATTATTTATGAGTGTTTGGTGATAACAACTCGTGAGGAAAATTCAATTATTTTGAAGTTTGATTTATTATTTATTTTTGTTTAAGAAATGTCAATGTCATTGTAGCAATCATAGACGACCACGTCATCATTTATTTTATTTAGGGATTAATTATATATTAACCTTAAATTAAAATTAAAGATAATTTGACATACTTTAATTGGGTCATATGAGCATTGGCTTGGAATCATTTTGGTTCACAAATTTGATCGAAAACCCAATTTATCATCAAATAAAGTGGATTAATATTTAAATTTAAATAAATCTATTTGAAGAATTGGGCTTGGCCCAAAATTATTAAAGTCCAATCGCCTTGAAACCTCGGGGATCTCATTCATTTTCAGGGGTTCAGAATCGGAGAATTGAGAGAATTCATAGAAGACTTTGAAAACACTCTCGAAGAACATATAACTTCAATCTCAATCCAAATTCAAGAACATATATCTTCACATCAAGTTCGAGAGATTCGAGAGATTCGAGATTCAATCCATTGTACAATCCACACAAACAATATAAAAGTTCAACTCTACAAAATATAATTTCTCCGAAAATCTCGTGTGAACAATCACATATGAAAAATGTTACGTAATCTTATTCTTCTTTAATTATATTATTGAATAGGAATAGTAATAAGAGTTTTCTCACTTTTTCTCATTCAATCGTTATAATTTTTTCCCTTCATTTTTACATTTAAATTATTTTTCATCTCTAAATTGTTTGTAATTTTAAAAACATAGAATAAAGATGAAAATTTTATTAAGTAATAATTCATCTGGAAAACTCTTTGGATCCCTTTTATTTTAAATTAAATAATATTATTTCAAAATAAATATTAGATTTCAATCTAAATATTGATTTTTTCTTATATCATCAGTCAACCAATAAAAAAAATACCTAATTCAATAAGATTGTTGGATGTGCAACCAAAGTTGAAGCGATGGTATTTTGAGTGAGATTGTCTGGAATACGATTAAAGAGAAGATCTTGGATATGTAAACTTATAGAACAATATTATAACAAGAGATATAGAAGATGATACATTATTGCTCGTAACAGGGATTAATTTCTGAGTAATCTTGGTGATTGTGACAAAATGAAACAAATTCCAAGTCCCATGGTCAAGTTTCTAAGTGGGAAAATTATTAGCCGTGTTTGGCAAATTGACGCGTTTATTTCTTGCTAATTATATGGTGCTCGCCTAATTTATTTTGAATTATTCAAACTTTCAAATAATGAATCTTCTTTTGTTTTTCAACCATAAAAAAAAATAGGATATAACGCGGAGTTTAATCATTTTTATTGGTTTTTTGCCATAACCAACATAAAACGTACGTTGTTTAAGAAAATTTTAAAGCGGATGCTAAGATCAAATTACTTTTAAAGCTCATTCACTATCATTCTTTCTCATTTCTAGTTTGCTATATTTTTTTTCTTTTTTTTAATCAAGAAAAATATATAAATATGTTTGATAACTATTTGGTGTTATTTTTTTTATTTTCTATTTAGTAACTATTTATGTGCTCTAAAATTTTTAATTTTTAATTATTAAAAATTTTTATGTTATATTTATTGTGCATTTTATAATTAAAAAATGAAAAATATATTTCGCTACTATATTTAAATGGAGTGTTCATGAACCAATTTTGATGATTTACTTCTTAAAAATAAAAATCACTCACTAACATTTTTTTTTAATCATCAAATTGTTATGGATGATTAATTACTCTGTTGTCTCTATCTTTACATTCTTTACTGTATTGATTGACCTTGAAATAGTAGATTAATTAGTAATTTAACATTCTGATCAGCCTTCAGATACAAATCTTCGATTTGCATTATACGAATGTTTAGGAACTGCATATTTTTTATATCTTTAGAAATATGAAAATGGTCACCACTACAAATTGGAATGGCTCCTATAAATTATGAGACAGTGTAGAAATGTGGTTGATGCCATCGAATTTGGGCCTGCTAAAGCCCATTCACTTGGATCCTGTTTTGAGTGGAATAGCCTGTGTGCAGGAAGGCTAAGCTGTACAGTGGGCTGGGAACTAAAAGCCCAAGCCTATTGGGTTGGATGCAAAACAGGTCAAGTGATTTTTTTACGGGCCTATAAAATCAAACCCATAGGCCCAAAATCTTTCCAAAGAGAGTAAATTACGAAGATAGCCCCATTCTCTTGGGCTATCACTGCTGTCGTTAAACTTTCCTGCATAAGAAACAAAAAATAAAATGTTTTTTTTTTATGATGATTAATGGATCCTTTTATTCTATATATTTATTTTTATAATTTTTTATACGTAATTTGAGCATTTAATTATGTTAATATCTCAGAAATAAAGTCGACGCGTTGTAGAATTATGTTATTAAGTTGTATAGACGAGAGAGAGGATTTGGTACGCGAAAAAAAAAAAAAAAAGATTTTGAACAGTATTATCACACGCATGGGCGAGATGACAGTAGTCAGATAGCACGTGCGGCCTCATTGCCACATCATTGTTGTAATAACTCCAACCACCAACCACATAAGTCTTAGTAAAAAAAGAGAGAAAAAAAAAACTATAAAATCATTACACTATATATGTATCTAGTAAAAAGATAATTCCAACTTATTCAATGGGACCACAACATGATTAGTGACTTTTTTATTTGTTTACAAATTAAATTAAAGTTAAATTACCAATTTCATGTCTTTGAATTTATTTGCTTTGAATTTATTTGTTATAGTTTTAGACTCAATTTCAATTTGGGTTAAATATAATAAATCGTACTTACCTACATTATTATTATTATTGCATTCAACCTACATTATTTTTTATCCACCAATAAAATGCATTATTTTACTTTATTTTTCTAATACTTTTAGATAACATATTTACTAAATATGTAAAGAAAAAAGAACATAATTTCAGAATAATTTGCAAGTTCTTTCTTTTTTCCAAGTTCGATAATATTGAGAGTGGGGATTGAATCTTCCGATCTTTGTCGACGATATATATCTTAATCAGTTAAGTAATGCTCAAATTGGTATTTGCAAGGTTTGTTTAAACTATAAAGACCAAATTAAAACTTTTAAATTATACAAATCAAGCCAACCTTTAAAATTTGATGTTATGTTTATTTTAATTAATCAACAGTAGACTCTTATGTTATATATGATAATTAATAATAATGTTATGAATCACATGGCACTAATCTTGTTTTACTTATATTCTTATTCACTACCTAATATATGGATGAATAATATAATTTATAAAAAGGCAAATTTTAAATCCTTAGTCAAAGCAAAACGACGAGAGAAAAAGGGGGAATATAAAAAAGAAAAAGGTAAAGATAGTAATAATAATAATAATAGAAAAGGGAGAAGAAGTAGAGGAGAAAAGTGGTGTGGCCGACAAAACTTGTTTGTAAGTAAAACAAAAGGCCCTCTCAATCCCACTCTCTTTTGAAAGTGTATATATATATTAGGCCAAATTTCAAAAAATAATAATAATAATAATAATAAAGAAAAAAAAAGAAAAGGAAAAAAAAAAAGAGAAGGAAAAAAAGGTATCATCTTTTTGCAGCATAGTAATTACATTTGACTAAGATTGCTTTGTTGAGTTTCTTCAAAATGTAGCCTTTTTCAGAAAAATGCCATGTGCCCAACGACATGTCACACTCTCCCCTATCTTCTACACAATACAATATTCTATTCTATTTTTCCATATTCTCTTTTCTCTCCAATTTTAATAATATAAAGTGCATATGTAATTTAATTTAATTGTTAAAGTTGTGTGACATGTCTTGACATTTTTGTCTCCATCACATTTATATGTATTCTCCAACTACCCACCTAATAGTAGTATAGTAGTTTATGAGTGAAGTGTGCTAGTGGAATTAAAGTTGGATAATATTTATAAAAAAAAAAACTATATTTTCCGCATATTAGCTAAGTGATAATTATAGCCAATATACGCTTTGTTTTATTAAGATTATATTAATATACATGTTCTTTTTCCTTGTAACAAAGAAAAAAACACATTTTTCCTTGAAAAGTTGAGTTTTTGTGCTACCTTACGCGTTCATCTACCTTCTCATTTTGTCAACATCTTTATAAGACAAATAAATGATTTTATTATGATTAAGAATATTTAAACAAAATCTTTATTGATTAATTATTATGAATACAATGTGAGAGCGTATTATCTACTAAAATTAATAATTATTGTAAATCGATTAAACCGTAGAGTGGATATCTAAATCAAGGTGATCAAGATCAACTTGATTAAAGGTGGTGATTGAATAATTAATTAAAAGGTTCAAAGGAAAGCCAATATGATCCAAAGAGAATTAAAAAAATTCAAAAGCGAAGGAGGTGGGAAAAGAGAAGAGATGAAGAGAAGAAGAATGAGATGTAATGTAATATTTATCCGCCGAAAGGTACAAAGGGACAGCCATCATCAAAATTTCTAATTACATTATCTGATATATCTATTTTCTATAAATATGGCCACAAAACCCCATAGGTTTTTAATTCAAAACTCGATCTCTCCTCCTTCTGTGTTAAACATTATTCTCTTATAGATAACTAAATTTTTCACAAGAAAAAAAAATACAAAAAAGTAATATATATATAAAATTTTAGTGTTTATCAACAAAAAGATAAGTGATGGACTAATACTATTCTTCTCTCCTCTCTCAAAAAGAGCTACTAATTACGAGAGAGTAAAAAAAAGTTCCAATAAGTAATTTATTTTTTAAAAGTAATCATTTTATTTTTCTTAGTACAACATGTGATTGTGGATTGTGGAGGAATTCAAACTCATGACCATCCTATCCAACTGGCTTTAATCTGTTCATTTTCATTTTCATCTTTTTGTTTTGCAAATAATTCTAGCATGCCACTTCAATTACTAATTTTTTTTTTTAAATGTAGCAATAAATTTGTATTAAAAGTTTTTTATTGTATATAAAATGTGTGTTAAAATTTTGCAAATAGAGATTAAAGTTATTCACTTTTAAAAAGTAGAGAGACTAAAATAAACATTTTAAAAATACAACGATCAAAACGAACAAAATTAGAACCACCCAGATGAAAATGAAATATTTTGAAAATAGAGATACCCAATAATATTGGAGAAGAGAAAAAGAAATAAATAAAGTAGACAGAGGGGTTATTGTTGTCCTTTTGTAAGAATTACTTTTTGGGTTGGTCAAGGGCATAGTGATAAACAGGGAAAAAGAAAAAGGGTTGCCTTGACCTTCTTTTATAAGTGTGTGGGTTTTGAAAATATATGTGGGTGAATTATGATCACTCATTGTTTTGGCTTTCTGTTTCTTCTTTTTTTCATTTGTTCCTTAATGTATCATCTTTTCCCTCTCACTTAGAAATAATCAAGGACAAAAAGTAACACCAAAAAGATCATAATCTCTACCTACATATATATATATATATATCATATCTATGTGTGTAGGAGAAGAAAAGCATCTTTGGTTTTAAGTGTTTTTTATAATTTATGCCTGTGATTCTCGTCCACACAAATCTAGGGTGTGTTTTGAGAGGTTGCTTTAAAATGTACTTTGCGTATAGATATTTATGTTCGGCTAAAAGAAATAGTAGTACTTGTTAAAGATGTATGGGATAAGTGTCTATCATCACATATTCTCTTTTGCTAATTACTTTCCACCAATATTTTCTTTCATTAATTTCTCAAGTACACACTCTCTCACACTAACTCCTCTCTCCATGTATGATATTCGATTTTTCACGTTTAATTACTTTTTCAATCCTAGAATTTTTTATTAAGTAAAATGTTAATGAAATTAAAAAACACATTTGTTAACAACCTATCAATCTAAGCTTTCAAGTTTCGATGGTGTTTAATATTCATAGGAAGATTAAGACTTCAACATTCTTACTGTATTGTTTACTAATATACTTTCATGAGTGTCCCGTACTAATCTTCACATTAGTTAAAACTTTTGATTCTCATTGGAATTAGCTTTCATAAATCAATTTAGACATAAATTATCAATTCTCTCTTGAATATATCAACCGTCATTGAAGGTCGCAATCTTATGATAGTAATATAATATATCTTCAGTGTGTATCTATATATATATATATATATATATATAGTGTATCTGTGATGGTAACTGAGGAGGGAAAAAATCTGATTGGTGGATGAATTTATTAATTGAAGAGAATCTAAAAACATGAAAAGTAACTTCAGTAAGACCTCTGGATCTGGCAACTTCAAATCCACAACAACAACTCCCCAAAAAGCATGCAAAAGCCGATCGTACCCATCTCACTAGATTCGCAATCTTCCACCTTTTTTTTTTGGTTTAATAAATAAACTTTTAAGAGCTACATTTAATTTAAGTTGTAAGTTTGGTTTATGAAGTTATGCCACTATTTACTCCATACTACATGTATTTGGTACAACAATTTTGGGATACGAAGGATCGAACTTCCCATCTCGAGGGACGAAATAGATACTAATTAAACTATGTTCATGTTGGCTTTAAATATTTTTAATAAAACTGTAAAACTCGATTACATTTATTTAGTGTCTCTATATAGATTCCTAAACTTTCGATTAAATTTAATAAACGGTTTAAATACTATTTCGATTAGTTCATTTATTAGTTTATGTATTTTTAAAACAGTCATTTTCTTTTTATAATAAAAAAGAGTCATTTTAGTCTCTATACTACTATTTTGTGTCAAAATTTTTGTAAATAGGAACTAAATTAGCTATCTTTTAAAAGTTCAGAACTAAAACAAGCATTTCAAAATTACGACTAAAACAAGCATTTCAAAATTACGACTAAAACGAATCAAAGTTAAAAATAAAGAAATTGAACATTTTTAGGAATGGGAGTGAACCAAAGTCAAAAGTGCATCGTGTATTTAGACCTCACTGTTTATGACACCAAATACCTCACATATCACTTAAACATTAAACCAAGTAAAAACCAAAATTTTATGCATGTTCTATTAGTAGAAGTACACAACAAAATCAAACACAACTCAAAAGTTCCAAGCATTAAAAACTCATATATTACACTACAGAAACTAAATAACTCTAAAAAGTTGATGAAAAACTTGTAATTTAACACTTTATTACAGAAATAAACACTAATAAGTGCAACGATGGAAAACTAAGCAAGAAGAATTACACTTTACGAAAGAGCATTTTTTTAGAAATTTTCCCCCATAAGAAAGCACAAAATATGGTCAGTGAAGAGTAATGAAAATGCAGAAGAAAAGGAAAAAGGAAAGGACGTAATTAATTAGAAAGCAGAGTCTAAAAAATAAAAGTTGGGTCAGTAGAGTTTGATTACTAGAGAGTACAGAGTCAGGTGGGTAGCTACTATCTGATTTGTCAGTCCCCACTTACACATCTCTTCTCTACGATTTAAAGTTCCCATCTTTGCCGTTTCAAACTAAATACTGATTCAGAATCTCATTCATTCATTCCATTCCAAATATTGGCGTCTGAAAAAGACTTGCTTTTGAATGAGCTTCCAAACCCCTCATTGATTGCCCAATTTCAAAGCTTATTCCGCTGCTTAATGCAATTGGTGTCGCGTATTGTTGCTGCTGCGGCTGCGGCTGTGGCTGTGGCTGCTGGACATAAACCCCGCCGTAAACCCCGCCCTCATTCTCGTTCGAAGATATGTTGGTGATGGCGGGGAGCATCATGTGTGGTCCGGGGTTTGGAGATTGCTGAAACGGCGACGATGATGGCACTGGAATGCTGTCGGGTTTGGAGACGACGGTGCTGAAGCTGCCCATGCTGTAGCCGAGGACCGACCAGTATTGATCGGATGGGTCTTGCTTGATGGGGACTGCGAAGCTTAATGTGGCAGTGGAGGACGCCGGGGAATGGTGGTCTCGTTCTTCGGTTGATCGGCTTCCACCGCTGTCGGAGGCAGCTGAGTCGGAGGCTGTCTTGGATTTGCTGCCCGACATCCCTCCGATGGGGAGGTTGCTGCTGGCGATGCTCTTGACGTCGTAGCGGCTGATGTCGAAGTTGGTCACCGCATTGAGGCCTCGGAATTTGATGGCTGCAATATCGTAGGCCTCTGCTGCTTCTTCCTGAGTGCCTAAAATATATTGTAACCTATGAGATTAAACTTTAGGATAAGTTAATTTAAGGCCTGTAATTTACATTTTGAAAGAAACACATGTTAAGAAAAAGAAGAAAATTTTAGCTTACTGAATGTTCCAAGATAGAGATCTTTGTTGCCAGCGACTCTACCAATTCTTGCTTGCCATCTACCATGTTGGTGGTGCCTGAAGAAAACGATGTCGTTTTAGCAAATGGCCAGAATATTATTTCAAATTTTAAAAGAAAAAAAATACCCAAAAGGTAAAATACCTTGTTACACCTCTGTAAATGGAAGCTCCTCTAGAAAAACCACTGCTTTTCCTATATAGACACCAAGAAGGAACAACATATAAAATTTAATTTTATTAAAAAAAAAACCAAATGCATTTGAGACCTTAATTAATTCTATTAATCAAGGGTTAACTTTTTCTATACCTTCTTAATGAAGCAACAAATTCTTGTCTGGTCATGTTCTTCATATCCTCCAGTTCTTTCTCGTAATCCGACACCTTTAATGATCAAAACCCAAAGAGATTTAAAAAATAAAAAGTTAATATAAGAAATTGGAAATAGAAAATTTTGAAACCCACCGGAAAGTTGGTGGTGGTGGTCGGACCCCAGTACTTGAGAGCGGCGAGATCATAAGCTCTGGCTGCTTTTTCTTCCTTGTCATAACCACCTAATCACAAAAAACACCATAATAATTTAAACAATCAATTAATGGATGAAGAAAAAGAGAAAAAAAATTTCAAAATTCAAAATTCAGAATTCAGAATAAATCTTTAACAGAATCTTGGCACTGTGCAAACCCAGACAGTCACTCTGTCTGATCTGCGCCTTTTTGATGGCTCAATCATACATTTTTATATTAAAAAATCAATAAATTAACCACAAAATAAAAGGGAAAAAAAAACTCACCCAAATAAACTGAGGAGAAATTAGGATCCATGGCGGCAACGATCGATCACGTCCGGAGAAAAAAAGAAGACCCAGATCAGAAAAAACCCTAATTTATTCATATTATAATTATAATTTTATTATTCTTCAAAGAAAGCCAATTGATTAGAAGAGCAGAAAAACAGCCTTTTTCTTGTTCCACATTTGGAAACCCTAAAAACAAATTTTCTTTTTTCGGTGTGCATTTGTAAAAAAACAAAGAAAGAAAAAGAAAAAGAAAAAGAAATGAAAAAAATTACCTTGTCTTCCTTTCCTACTCTGACCCTCTCTTCTGCAACTATTATCCCACAAATGAGCTTCGTATCGACCAGTCCATCGATGCCTAAACAAAACCAAGAACAATAAAAACGACATATTTATCAATTTATTATTTTTCTTAAAAATGGTTTTTTTTTTGGGCGTGGGGCGTTAAATGTTACCTTGTGACGCCGCGGTAGATGGAGGTGCGTTGGCCGAAGGAATCAACGGCCTTCTTGGGCGGAGGCGGGGGCGCGTCGGGCAGAGGCGGGGGCGGCGCGTGGGGATGGTGCAGTACATGTTGTTGTTGGGGAGGGTCCCCGCGGAGGAAACTGGCGGCGATGGTTTTGAGGTCAGAATCGCACGGTTGGGAAAAGGCGGCGGCGGCGGAGAAGTGAAAGGGCGGCGAGGGGCGGAGGAAGTCCTCGAGCTTGGGGGCGGCGGTGAAGATTTCGAGGTCAGTGGGATGGTGGTGGAAGAGAGAGAGATTACTGTTGTGAGAGAGAGAGGAGAAGGGAAGCCAATTTTGAGAACAAGAGTTGTCGTTGTTGGTGCTGTTGTTGTTCATGTTTTGTGTTTTGTTTAAAAGTTATGGTTTTTGGGGAATTATGGGCAGTGTTTGTGGGTGAGCGTGAAAGAGAGAGATTTGGCTTTGGAAATAGAGCAAAGGGAGAGAGTTTTGGAGTTGCACTATTTGTTGTTGGGGTTTAGAGAGAGAGAGAGAGAGAGAGGAAAATAGGGTTTGGGTTTGGGGTTTGAAGTTTATGAATGAAGGGATGGGATCCTTCAAGTCTACAACTACGATCAGAATTCAGAAATGACACACATATAGAGGAGAGGAGGAGGACTCCTTCAAGGAACTAAAGAGAGGGAGAGAGACACAGCCTCACCTTTGCACGCCCATCGAGGCTCTTACATAAAACAAAACAAAGCCATATATTATTAACTCTATTTATTACTAATTTGGTTTCTAACCACTTGTTCTCCTTTCTTATTTTTGTTTCTTCGTTTTTTAACGAAGAAAAATGGAGTGTATGGTGAACAAATAGGAAATAAGGACAAGAAAGAACAACCTTTTCTTGGTTGCTTCCAAAATGTATAATATGTTATAAAAAAAAATTAGAACACAATAGAAAATGAAAACAAGAAACAAGAAATCGAAATTATCATACGAGCCTTAAATGTTCGTCTCAATCGTGGACTTCAACATAGTTTAATGAGTTAAAAGTATTTTTGTTAATATGAACTTAGCTCAACTATTTGTAACTACGAGGTCATGCTTTTGAATCTTTCATCCTTATTTATTGTACTAAAGGAAAAAAAAATTGGTTAATGTATTTCTGTTCTACTAAGAAATTCGTAAATTCAAATCTCCACTGCACATATTGTACTAAAAAAAGTGAATTTTATGAAGAAGTATCGAATAAATATTTAATGATGTGCTTAGTAGCTTCTTAAAGTTTTTAAAAAGATATGTGAGAAGTTTTATTTTTGTATTCAATAAGTTTTTGATTTATGAGATATTTTTTAAAGTTTAATAACCTAATAAATGCAAAACTAATAGTTAAACAAACTCATTGAACACTAGAAGTTCACAATCTGTTAGACAACATTTCTCCCTAATATATTAAACATAATTCTCAAAATTTATATCGGTTAAACTTTAATTTAATATAGACCCTATTTGGAATTGGGATTCACAGCAAACACTTGATATTTTTGTCATCCTAAAAATGGATCTTTTTTTTTGTTTTTCTTGTTTAATTGAACTAAAACCCCATTTAATAATATGGGTTTGATTTATCCATGCAAATACGCGTACAAATTAATACGATCTCATCTCTCTTGCTGTAATAAATCAATAATTTTGAAGAATGATAAATATATTAATAATGTTAGAGAGAGAGAGAGGGGAGAGGGAGGGAGCAAAGTGGAAGGGCTTGATTGGGTTGAGAAAACGGTGAGTTTTTTTTTTCTTTAATTTTGAATTTTGGGTGATAATTGACCAAAGCAATAAAATAAAAGAAAATACTTTAATTGAAGAAAAAAACAAGAGAATGGAGTTAGAGAGAGAGAGAGGGGAAGAGAGGATGGGCAGAATGGGAAGAAGGTAATATGTGTATCAAAGTGGGGAAGCAAGAGGGTAGAAGAGGGGACAGCAGCTGACCCCTTTTTTTTATTTTTTGTTTTTGCACAAGACCCATTTTAATTTCTTTTTTTTTTTTGAATTTTTGCTTTAATTTATATCTCTCTCTATCTTAAATTAGAGAGAGGGTGTTTTTGATGTGAGTAGTCATTTCTTTTGACTCATTGTTCATATAAGACAATTCCCGCCTCTTCTTTTGGCTTTTTTCATTCCCCACTTTCTTTAACCAGACCAGCAATTAATTACCTCCAAAAAAGAAGAAAAATAAAATACTACCTTTCTTTTATTTCCCTTCTCCACTCAAATATTTAACTTTCACCTTATATATTTCATTACGCTGTTTCCACTTTATACTTTTTTTATTATTATTATTATTTCAAAGGTTCAAATTTTATTTTTCCTACCTAAAGTTTGAAAATTGAAATTGTATGTTTTTACTTTCAAACACTTACTTTTATTTTAAAATTTTGTCTTCATTCTCATATGTAGACAGGTATTTATGATAGGTAAGGTATTGAGTTTTGAAACAAGTTTGACTTTTCTTAAAAAGATAATAAAAATATTAAAATAGTGTTTTTAACATAGAAACAAAAATATTTGAGAGAGAAATTAAAATGGGATAAGTATAAAAAATTCAAGAGCTGAAATAAGATTTTAATTCGATCTTTCTATTTCTTCGTTTGCATTCAAATTACTAACTTTATCTTAATCAAATCCCCTATTCAATTTCGGTGGCTTTTTTTTTTCTTTTCATAAGTTGGCGTTTTTTATTATTAAAAATTAACTCTACTCCGTTCCAATTAAATAAAATTCATCAAACTACTCAAAATCGTAGTTAAAATTAAAAACATATCTATTTAAAAAAAATCGATCAAGACATTAACAATAAATATATTAAATCAACAACAATGACATGGTTATTTAAATTTTAAAAAAAGAACGTGAAGGAGGTCATAGAAAATAGTAATATGTTAAATTATACAACATAATTTGATTTTTGGAACAAATTTTGCAATGAATAAAATAGAAGATTGATAAGAATTTAGTTAGTAAAGAAATAAAGAGAGAAAAAAAGGGAGGAGGGGCAGAGAACTGCAAGTGGATCGGGAGATGGATGGATGTCGTCTGGTAATGGCATCCACATGACTGCATGTTACCCTGTGGACACGTGTACATTATTTTACCCAATAATGTTTTAATATTTCGACACGTGTCGTCCTCGAGTTGAAGGATGTCAGAAATTGCATGCAATCAGTATCTTTGTTGAGGGTAGGGCTTGTGTGCTGCCCCTGCCGCTATCAGTGCCCTGTATATTTTCTTCTTTACAATTTGGATTTAGGTCCACACTTGATGGTTAAAAAATGCAGAAAAGATATATATATTTTTAAATTGAAAAATATCAAATTTTTATTGGTAGTTAATGCGAAGATAAATGTTGATTTGTAAATATTTAAGAACTGTTTCTTCCTTCCCAAAAAGAATGTGATGCTTTCCGTAGTATTTAAAATATCTACCTTCTTTTAGGAGCAGAAGACATAAGAATGTAGTTCAATTCGTGATAACATTACTTACCTGTTAAACAAAATGATAATAATAATAAATTATTATCTATAAAATATTTAACAATAAAGTTACATTACATCAATTTATCACTGGGAAAGCTTTTTTTTTTCTAGTACATAGTTGGGATAACTTGATGATTAAAATATAACATTTTAAATTATAAGTGAGAATAAATTTAAGAAACTAAAGGTATTCTTTAACGTCATATATTGACGTCTAGATTGCTCCAATTTATATTATCTCATACATGACGTCTTAGGTTCTGGTTGACAGACAAAAGTCGAGACGAATTTATTGAATAACTTAAAGATAATCTATTCTTTAGTCCTTACACATTAAGAGATATTATTAGACAATCTCAAAACGGCCAAAAAAATGCCAGATGTGATTAAATTAAATGAAAAGAGAAATATCCATCATTTATCTAAAATCATTGATTTTACTGGTTTAATTCAACAATCGCTAGTTGTAATAGCACCAAGCAGCTTATTCTGAAATAAACCATTATAATAAGGCTTAAAATGATATGATCATGCTCTAAGGAGGATACCCAATTTCAAAAGCCATACCATACCTGTGCTAAGTAGAAGTCTATTTTGTACACCTAGTCCGAAATATCACAAAATTACGTTACATTAACAGAGGAAATTTTAAAAATATAATACATATAACAGGTAAAGAATACTATAACAAGAATATACAATATTGGCCGACATGGTTCATTTTTTAAAGAATATGAGTCCAATAAATGGAGCATGAAAAATAGATGGAGGTGATGGTTTTTTAAAGTAAAAAAGAACAAGTGAGATGTGAAACGTGGAGGCAAAACTGAATTATTCAGTACAGAATGGTAGTCTAAAAGAAGAAAGATGCATGAAAGGATTAAAGAGTGAATTTGGATGAGAAGAGAATCCCTTTAATTTAAAGCATCAATTCAATATAATATAGTATGAATTATGAACATATCAAATCGGGCGAAGGGGCTTTAAATGGAGAGGCTGTCTTTTTGTGTGTACCAAAAGAGAATAGAAAAAGGGCATTGGCAGAGAATTCGGCGGGGCTTTGTTTGAATTTGCTTTCTGATTCCCCTTTTCATTATTAGTAATGTGAACCTGAAACTAAATTTCAGAGAGATAAGGGGAAGATAATGGGAACTTGGGATGATAATGTCTTACGGTCAAAATAAGTATACAAAGTTATGGGGATTTTGTGGATGGAATGATTCCTCACGTTACTGGCTTCCTATTTGTTTATGATCCATTTTCACATGCCTTTTTAATGTATTTTATTCCATGTTTTTGTAAAGAATATAAATCATTATCTGAATCTTTGGTTTCTTACTTTAGATTTTTCTTTTCCCCTACATACAGCTTCTTAGCAATGTGGGGCGGGGCCTCGTTGAATGATTTTTATTCTAAATCAACTGATTAAAGTTACTTGTGATTACATTTTATGGGGGTAGGTTGTTGATAAACTCTTTTTAACTTTTCTGATTCATATATTATATCTTGAGGTAAATTAAAAAGATCAACTTCCTGCTAATTTGTTATAGGATTCCATGTTTTTCAAAGTAAAGAACCCATATTTTAAACCCTACCAAAAAATAATATCTAAGATTCAGCAGAGACAGTTTTTGAAGGCACAAAAGATAAAAGATTTTGGTTGAAGTTTTGAGTTGGTCGGTAATGCATGTAAAAATAAACAAGGCTTTAGCTTCTAACATCCCCAAAACAAAAGTAAGCTACAGTTTTTTGTGGATTAGAAAGAACATACCATAAGATCCTGAGAATCAGCCAAAATCACCTCTGTAGGCTGCATCTGTGCTGAGCATTATATTAGTTCGTTTAAAAAATGTTGCACAATAGAAACAAATGTCATTATAATAGTTTTAACAAGCCATAGCCGTGGGACCATTTGTTCTCTCCTTTTTTTCCTCTGTTCGCTTGGCAGGTCACATAGTAAAGGCTAAAACAGACGGATCATATTTTGACTACAAAGATTTTCCCAACTTAAACCATATGAAAAGGACGGCAGGAATTAAACTTGCCTTGAATTCATTAGTTACAAACATAATAGAGACGTCAACCATTGGCAGTTGATTTGAAGTGGTAATCATCAGTTGTTGAGTAGATTAGGCCTTCCTCTTCAAGATTTTTCATTGCTGGGCTGCAAAATAACAACCAAAACGGTATATTTAGTTAAACCTATACTTGCAAGACAAGGGTGACAGAGGCAAAGAACCCGTACACTTCACATACGCATGAAAGAAAATGAGTCAGACAGAAATTAGTTAGACATGGGAGTGCAGGGTGAGAGTGGGGCCCCCATTTTTGTAAAAGGTTGGTACGGCCATAGACCGTTCTGGGGAGGGGTCCTTTGAAAGGTTGGGCATGGAAGTTTCTATTTTCTTAGGCTGGTATTTTGTTAGGCTTAGACTTGTTCTAAGAGGAGAGTGCCTGGCCTTTTTAAGTGGTAGGGAATTGTCTTTGCTGTTTATCTTTCTCTTGTTATTGAATCTTAGAGATAGGTCACCTGAGACCTATCAAAGTGCTTCTGTCAAGTAAAAGCGAAAGGAAGAGAGTAATACATGAGCTTTTCCATTGGAACATTGAGATTTTGTGCAATGACATCACGGTGTGCCCCCCTCTCAGTACTGAAACAAAAGAAAAGTGAATGCATAAGTCCTAAGGTTAAATTGAACCTAAGAAATAGATGAGCCGGGGAAGAAAATAGTGAAGGAGCACAGAACAGTAGTAAAATTCAGAAAGAGGCTATACTTCGAAAATATGGATCAGCCATACCTTATATCATGTCAGCTGCTTGGTAAATAACATTTCATGTCATTTATTTTGCTCCAAAGGAAACACACGCACAAAATGAACCCAAGCACAAAGGAAACATAATAAATAAACTAAATAATGGTCAAATCATTGTAACCCTTGCTTAATATATTGAGAGTCCATATTGACAAAATATTCTCTTGTCAATCGAACATAACTCATGCATCATTCAAAATATAAAGCTTTTCACTATAGATGGTTGCTTGTAGTGAGTCAAATATTTTTAATTCTGTACACCATTAAATACTTAGTTAGATATCCAGCCCCTATACTCCTGAAAAAGCAAAAAACAAATTAAGTAGATCGGGACCACACATTCTCTCAATAAATCCCATCTTGGGACAAACTTTTTCTATTGGTGCTTCAGCAATTCAACTACCCTAATAATAAATGTTTACCAAGCTATAGAGATCAAGTTTCACTAAGGGAAAAAAAAGGGAAGGGAGAAAGAAAGAAAGACACAGGCATTGATCAAGGTCACGAAAACCAAAAAACTTATAAAATGATTTCTCTTATAACAACATCTGATCTGACAAGATAACAAGTTCAAGACAAACAAGCATGGAAATACAAATGGGAAGTATGAAACGTGAAAAAGGCACTCACTCGCATGAAGGAAGTTGCAAAAAATCTAAGACCATCTGCTCAAGGCTTTTCCAACGATCACCACCTCCTACTTGACCAGAGTACTGAAAAAGATCATCAGAAGGATGCATATACAAGCGATAGCTTATGAAATGTGAATTGCGACAGGGTCTTACTTGATTTGAAGAGGCAGCTTGATATCCTTTCATAGGCGAATTAGATAAATTTGTCATTTGTGGCCGAGTAGTCATACTACTATGTTGTTTCTATCAACACAAATTAGACATAATCCAAAAAGAGAAGCATAGTATGACAATCAAATATTACTTCACACTTAATCAAAACATCGAGTAAATTTTGAAAGAGCTTGATCAATACCCGTAACCTGGTGTTGTAGAAATGAACATATATGCATTCTATGAAGTGACTTGTGATCTCATTATAGTCGGTAACAGACCTGCAAGCCAAATATTGTATGTCAAAACTCCAATGCAGCAACGTTATAGATATCAAGTACACAAGTAACAGAGAACAAGCACCACAGGGAAATTTTGAGGTAGAAAAGAACTGCTCACGAATGATTTAGTTACAAATAATCAAACTTTCAGTAACAGAAAATCATAATTAAATTGTTAGTTAACAATGTGGCTCACCATAACTCAATTTCAAAAAATATAACCATAAACTCAAATTCAGTATAATTCAGGAAGTGCATTGATGCAGTTAGAGTTTCATCAGGAGTAACAAAACCATCCTCCAAAAAATCCAAGGGAAAGGTATACTTGTACCTGATAGAAAAGACATTTAAAGTTGTTTTACCCTGAAAGCTTTTCAAGTGGCCATGGACCCGAACATACATGCCATCCCTGCAGCATGAGGATTTTATTTAAATGATAGAGATAAATAGGTCTAGATTATGAGAGATGACTCAATGCATCACTTAGTACAAATAGTTATCCCAAATGATCCAAAACCCTCGAGATCTTAATTCAAGTCACACACTGGCTATAATCCAGAAGAACCACAAGAGATATTTCAATGTACAATAATTGCAACATTTGCAACTTGATGGATATCTTACGGACGTGAACATGATTCCAGCAATCTCTCATTCTTTATGTGCGAGGTTCATGTATGATACACAAAATGTCTCGTTAGTCTAATATTGGTCAACTGAACTGCAAGTTCACATTTGGAGAGAGTAAAACGAGGGGAAAATAGGGTCCATAAAATGCTAGATACATACAAGTATAACAGGTTCAATCCAACAATTTACATATACCTGTTCAATAACACTAGATGATCAAGTTCTTATTATGATCAAGTTCTTATTATGATCAAGTTCTTATTATGATCAAGTCCTCATTATGAATAATTTGTTTAAATTGTGATATACAATGGGTATCTGATCAAAAAAGAAAACAGGTACACTCCATTTTCCATCAAAACTCGCCATGTCAATAGAATTGAGACAAATATGAGGCATTGGTATACTCTACAGCAGCATGGACTACAGGTTTGTAGTTCACTTTGCTGGAAAAAGCAAATTAGACTTAATCATAGCATGGCTAGAGGAAAAAAAGAAAACATCTATGGTATAAGACAGAACAATGAATTACATATATATATTAAAAATAAGACTGCTGGTTTAGTCATAGCCTCACAGGCATGCTCGTAAAGCTCTATACACGTTACAGAGTGAATGTGTACTTTAGCTACAATAATCATATTTCTTGAATCCTGTTATGTATGCAGAATCACTGTGTTCAGCTATAGCTTAAACCAAAACAGCTAGTTTGCAATTTTTTCACCCGACAGAGAGGATCTCATTTCACTATGAGTAAATAATAGAATTCCCCAAATGAGTAAAACTGTAAAAGAAAGCTTAAAACCATAGAACACTCATCAACCTCCATGTCTACAACATGCTATGGCACACAGAACATGTCAAGTTTCAAAGTTCCATCCGAATTACCGACATATTCTAGGAAATGAAGGAATGAAAACCCAATTATGAAAACTTTAAATTATAATGGCACAAAGGACATTATAATATTGGGGGAATATTTTAAATGTTATTGAGACAGGGTAAAAGGAACATTACAATATTCCCTCAACTTCATTTGAATCTGCTGCTTCATTGACCCTATGAATACATCGAAACAAAATCTATATTAACAAGGGAACAAAAGCTCAACTTCTTTCTCATCTTAGAAGGGGGAGAGAGTGAGAAAATCAAACCATTTGCTACAGTCAATCCGTCCTGTGCCATCGTCCAGTGCAAAAGTCACATCAGTAATTCTTCCTGCTCTATTGCTCACCATCCCTACAAGCTTAACCTGAAAAAAATAGGAGTATCAATAACTAACATTATTAACACGAGTATCAATAACAAGCAACTCAACAAATTTATAAAATTTATAAGAAAATAATAACTAAAAAAATACGAGTATCAATAACTAACATTATTAACATCAACACCATTAATGACAAAGCTTGATTTATCATCATTAGACAGGAATGCATCATTTATCTGCTTCACCGTTAATGGAAGCAACGCTTGGACATCTCTATTCTGCAAATCAGACACGAAAAATATAAGGCCTCATTATGTCGAGAACACGCTTTCTAAAGGAGATACAAAAGGTGAAAACATGTGAAACCAAGTGTTAAATAACTCACGACATAAAAGGCATGAAGGTCCTTTCGTATTTTTCCAATAGACGAAGACATACAAATACAAACTTAATTTTTCCGGCAACCGCAAGGAGAAGGAACTATCGTCCGCGGAAAACGTAAGGGCAAAAATACCATCATACCAAACATACTTCAATTATATGAACCAAACATCAAATCCAAATAATATATCCATTATCCACCAAATTAACTATAAAAGTTTGAATCATTTCAAACCACTGTGACGAATTCGGTCAGAAAATACATCAAACGTATGTGATAAATACAAATAGCGGAAATTATGAATCTATACGCAATTAAAAGGAAGCTGAAAGAGAGCTAATACTATATCTCGAAACAGAACGTACTTTCGCCGGAGATAAGGAATGATCAGGGGCCTGGGTGGTCTGAGATGGCATGAATCCGCCACCGGAGAAGGCAGCGTTGCCATCGAATTGACTTCCATACATCATTCTTCCACTATAAGAGCATCAAATGACTGATCGAGAGCGAACTGAAGTGCAGTCTTCGGAATGAAATTTTCTTCTGTTAAAACCTAGAAATACCAGTTCAGCTTCCCTCCCGCCATTTCTTTGACATTTATTTAATTTATTTTTCAATAACAGATATCTTTTTTGAATTACCTTTTTACCCTTGATACTTGCCCAATAGGGAAATTGTTTTAAATGTCATTAAACTTTCATTTTGGGGAAGATTTGTGGCTAATTGGACATTCAAACTCAGATTTTTATGTTTGATCTATTATTTTGATTGGGAGTGTTTTATTTATTAAATCGATTGATTTGACCATTTTTAAATTTAATCTTAAACATATATTTATTTGATGTTATTTATGTGAATGTCTCAAAATTTTAACTAAAACTATAATTCATGAACGGGATGAGACTTGAAGCTCACGTTGAGAATATATATTTTAACCAATTGAACTACGTATAAATTTACCGCTTAAGAAATGTCACTTGATAATGTAGTCTCAAATTATATTTAATGCAATATGTCACACTATTTTGACTTTACAAAATCACAATGTGTGGTATTTTATTTTCAACCAATTTTATCTTAGTTTATTGTGACCGTCATGATCTTTACTATTGGATAAAGATAACTTAAAACGAATGATAATAAAACATATTTTACGTCCAACTTAATTATTAATTTTTATAAAGATTATAGTGAGAGAGTCGTCACTTTAAATATTTAGTTAAACTATCAAGTCTATATAGTACTTTAGATGTGTTTGGATTAAACATTTAAGTAATTTTGGAGAAGAAAGAGTGGTTTGTTGTAAAATATAATGTTTTGGTGATAAATAAGTTACTTTTAAAATAATCACATTGGTCTAAAATTATCTTTTTGAAAAAATCATTTTTTAAAGTTGATTCTCAGTAAACTATCATAGGCGACTCATCGATCCAAAGAGACTAGTGTTAATTAAGAGAGAATGAATTTAAACCTCACCTATCTGTGAGATTAGTTAGTCGAGACGAGACGCACGTAAGCTAGTTCGGATACTCATAGATATTAAAAAAAAATTGATTCTCTGTTAAAAGTAAGTAACTTTAGTTTGGTATATGTAAAATCACTTTTGAAACCAAAATAGACCAAACCCACTCCTAAGAAAAGGTAACAAAACACAAGTATTTTAACTAAAACATATATATATATATGTTAAGAAATTTTTTCTAATGTTTAAATTAGAAGGTAGGTTAAACTCTTTGCCTAAAAAAGTGTTTAATGGGTCAAACTAGCTGCCTGTTTGACATTGATTTTTAGAAAAATAGATTCGATGATAATTGATTTTGTGAAAGTAGCTTTTATCTAATTATTTAAAATATTTGGTTACACTTTTCAGGTGAGTTTTATATAATTAAAAATGAAAGATAGAATTTGACAAAAATGTAAGAGAGAGATCTTATAGAGCAGGAGACTGAAACTTTAATACTTTTGAATTCTTGCAAAACATTTTATTTTAAAATGGAAATGGTTTTGGCACGAGTAATAGTGATTCTAGTCATGCCAAAAGCTAAAATCACTCTCAAACATGTCTTAGATATCTAAACTTTCAATCTTTCGTGTTTAAAAGGTCTACATTTTTAAACTTCATAGATGACATTTTTTTAATGTTCAAATATCTATTATTGGCCAACTTGAGGTTAAGGTACCTATGTCCGACCAAAATGTACGAAGTTCGAATTTCTACCTTATATGTTGTACTAAAACATATATATTAATGATTGGACGCAACCCTTAAATTTAATATCTTGTAAACTTATAATTTAACCAAAACAAAATAATTACTTCTGTCAGAAAGAAAAACTAAAGTAGACCTAAATGATCTTATTTATACATCGTTCCTTATTTGAACTTAAAAGAAAAACCAATTTTATATATTAAAATAATAACTAAGAATAAATATCACAATGTTATATATAAGTCTTTGTTACTCAACTCAAGTAACAAAAAATCAAAAAATTTTGGGACACTGATAGAAGCAAAAACTGGAAGAGTCTACTTCCATTGATCTCTTCTCTCATCTCATCTCTATAATAATGAAAGAAGGTTATTTCTCGTATGATCATCATAAATATTAAGATAAAAAGAAAGTAAAAATAGATAAAGAACACATAAATTGAAAGCTAAATTTTTTGTTGTACTTAAAAAAAACTTTTTCTAAAAAGTTTATAGCGATAAAAATCTATAGATATATATTTTGATATAATATATCATTAATCATATGGACATTTAAAGAATGTAAAAAGACCCTAATTAAAACATATTATTACTCCCATGCATTTTCTTATATCATTCCAATATAGTAAATAATTAGTAACAATATAATAGCTTTTGAAATTCGGGGTGGGTTTCCACTCATTAGACCTCATAAAAGACTAATAATAATAACAATAATTTCAAAGCTCTCTTAAGAGGTGATTTGATCTCATTAATAATAATTTCAAAGCTCTTTTAAAGGGTGATTTGCTCTCAATCGGAATTAATTATATAAAAATTGTAACACCATTTAAAAGTACATATTATTGAAGATAAAAATTGATTTTTTTTTCCTCCTTAAATTCAGATGAGTAGAATATAATACTAAAAAACTGTTGAAACACAACCAAACGACTAACAATTCAACACCGAAATTCTCTAAACTAATCAAACCAGATACTCAACACAACTACGAAAATCAACCCTAACAAAATTCAAAAGTTAAATAAAGGAAAAAAAAATTTCCTATTACAACCCTCCTCACTTTATGTAAATAATTATGATTTAAAATTTAAAAAAAAAACAACATTATATTAATTAGATCCGTAAAAGCTAAGATGCACAAATACGAAAACCAGTGGACAAAATTCCCAATTGAAAAAAACCTAAATTAATTACTTAACCATACAGCTACAAATGAGAGCTTATTCTGATACTGAATAAACGTACGCGAAATAAAACTTTTAGACGAAAATTGTCACAAAAAGGAAAAGGAAAAAAAATGCAAGAACTCTTTCAGAAGGCCCACCTTACGAAGCCCTTGGCGAGGCGGCCGAGTTTGGAGCGGCGTCGGCCATAACCATTAGAGGAGGCCGAAGAAGAGCTGGAGGATAAAGAGTAAGAAATGCAAGACGATGTGGACGACTCGTCGTTTGATTTTTTACATAACTGATCACTCTCGCGATCGACTCGTCGTCTGGACGATGAGTCGAACGCACCGTTTTTCTTGGGGACGGCGTTATTGTTATGCCTCACGGCCTTTCTCTTCGGTTTCTTCCAGAACCAAACCCGAACCGGCTCCTGCTGCTGCTGCGGCGGCTTGGGGACTACGTGGAGGTGCTCGGCGGAGGGCGCCGGCGGCGGGAGGGCGATCGCCGGCGGGAGATTTTGATCTGGGGTTTGGAGTTTGGGCAGTCCGGGCTGTGTCTCCCAGTTGAAGGGGACTTGGCCGGGCAGGCGGCAGGCGGCGAGACGGGCAGAGCGGCCGAAGGAGGAGTTTCTGGAGAGAATTTTGTTGACGAAAATTTCATTTTCTTGGAGTAAGGAGATGGGTTTCTCAGACAGAAGAAGAAGACGATGATCAATATTTGCCATGGCTGATTGTGAATTGTGAATTGTGAATTGTGATTGAGAATTTTTGGAAGTAAATTATTTGTGTTTGGTAAATAAGGGAGGGGATTAGGGGGTAAATGAGAAGTGAATAAAGTAATTTGGATATTAGTTAAGATTGTTAAGGGAATTTCTATTTCCTTTTAGAATCCCTGGATTATCTCCCATTCATGCACCCTCCTAATTTGAATTTTACAAATTAGTTTTGCCTTTTTTTCCTAATTTCCAAACTTCACTTTTATAGTTTTATATGTATTTTTTTGTTTCCTTATTTTGCTTTAACCGTCATTTTTCGTTCCATACGTTGTTTTTAATTATTCTAATTCTGTGATACTTATTGTTTTTGTTTTTTCCTTCCATCTTTTTGTTTTAACCTTAACCTATAACTATAGAACTAAGCGTGTAAATAAATATTTTTGGCTTTTGATCACTTAATATCATGTTGTAAAATAAAGATTTTTTTGGCTTTTGATCACTTAATCTAAAATAAATTTGAAGAGTGATATATGCATCAAAGATATTGGAATGAAATATATTCAATAAATTTTTTTGCTAACATTTAGTGTTGCGCGGTATAGTTAGCCCAAAATATAGGCTCCACCAAGCTTAATTCAAGCATCATCAACTTGAATATTTAGATCAAACTTTTGACCATTTAAATAAAGATAAATAAAAAATATAAGATTTACATACTGTCAAAAAAAAAAAAAAAATATATATATATATATATAAAAGATTTATAGCATTTTTCTTGGACGAGATTCACATAAATATTATATATTTATATTTGTTTAATAAATTTTAAAAAAAATTTGTTAAGTTCAACATGTGAGGGTGGGGGTTCAAACTCATAACCCTTTGGTTAGAAATAGGTGGTTTAACCATTTGAGCTATACTCGATTTGGCAATAAAATAAAATCTTTAAACCTATATTCTGCCTTGCATTATCTAAAACAGTCATTAATAATATTAACCGCATTTGTCTATTGTAGTTTACATATTTTTGAAATGTATGTTTTGATTACCTTTAAAAAGTGATTTTTTTCCTTTCATTTTTTTTATCTCATTCTTTGGATCATAATATAATTTCAACACAATATTGTACCAAATAAATTTATTCAAATTTTATATTATATTAAAGAGAATGAGTTGAAATTTTGCAAAAATAAAAACTAAAATAGTTCATTTTCAGAAGAAAAGAGAAAAAAAAAAAACGTTTCAAAGTACAGCAAAAACAAATCGGAGTTGAAAGTACAGACAAAAGCATATACATTTTAAAAAGAAACCAAAGCTAAAATTACAAGCTAAACCATTTATTTCTGTTATTTACAAACTCTTATAAAGTAATATCAAATCAAAGTCGCCTCCCAATTGCAATTTTAATTATGTTGATACTCCACGGACCGCAACCCGGCCGCCACCGGCCGGAAGATTCCGCCGCCGGCAAGGGCGGATCCTTAGAGATCGACGACGACGAGAAAGAAGAAGAAGAAAAAGAAGAAGAGGAAGAGGTTGTTTTGGTTGGAGATTCCATAAAATCACAGCCGTCGGATCCACAAGACCGAAATCTCTGATCGAACGACTTATCCAAACTGGAATATTTCTTGGCCTTGGAATTTGATTGCTTCCTCCACGACCCAAACAGCGGGTTTCTACTCGGCCGGCGACCCACAAAAATGGGCTTGGGCAGTCCCCGGCCGAGCGCCGCCGGGGGAGGGCTGATCGGCGGCGGAACCACCGCCTCGTGCGGCGGAATTATATCATCAATATTATCATTCTTGGGCGTCCCCGGAAGCATCTCCCACTGAAACGGAACCCCTTCAGAGCTCCGGTAGTACAAACGAGAAGAACAACTCATAGAAGAGTTTCTGGAAGGAAGCCTATCCAAACACAGCACAAATTGATCCCCATCTTCATCCTTCGCCTCCTTCATAACTTTAATTTAATTAATTTCCTCCCTCTAACTCAAAATCTAGATCCAAATTTTGCAGAGTATTCTATTTATATAGATTTTTGATCGGGAGTTGACGTGACAAAAATAATAATAATAATGAATTTGAATGGGGGATTGAAAATGGGACTAATTGGGGTAAGGGGGGGAGTTGTGAGAGTTGATTAATTTGTACATAATTAAGCACTTTAGGTTAAAATATCTAATCTAATTCGTCGTGTCTCGGGACAAGAATTAGGGATGGTGTGGAGGGGGAAATTATATAAGCAACAATTAATTAAGCTTTCTTGACTATACTCATTAATTATTTATTTATTATTACTAATATTATTTTTTGTTGTTATGCGTTAAGTAAAAAATATTGGTCATTGTTGAGGGGCAGGGGCAGCTTGGCTTTGCATTGCCAATTACCTAACCCTTAAGACTTGCTACCTAACTTTGCTTCCTTTTTACATCTCCCCTCTTCTTGTTCCCTCACTCCATATTGTCCCTAGCATTTTGAGTTTTTTGGTATAGAATAATATTTAGGTGTTTTAGAGATTTTTTTTTATCGACAAATGTTAAATTTTTAACAAATAAGAGAGAAGTATATATAATTAAGACCATCATTTCCAACGTCATTTATTTTTCCAATGTGTCGTATTGGGAACATATAGTTTCCTATTTTTTGAAAATTGAAGATATTATTTCGGCATACAGGTAAAAATTATACCTTCTTTGGGTGTTTCTAGGATGAGTGTTTTTAGTAAAAATGTTATGAATCGTAAATTATTTTTTGTAAGAAATGCTTGATTTTATTTAAAAGTGTTTCTTAATTAAGCACTTGGTTCAAAAACACATTATACAAACTGATTTTTCGCACAAAAGCACTTTAAATAAGAATTTCTTTTACCAATAAATCAATAGCTCTCGATCATACCCCTTAATGAATCCAAATTTAGACATAATTTAATTAATTAGAACTATTTTTTTTATTTACATATTTGAAAATTGTTAGTGATTATGTTTAAAATGTTATATTAAGGTGAGAGCTTATAAAATTTTTTTTATCAAGATTTAGAGATTATGTTATTTGAATTAGCTTAATTATGATCTGGCTTACATATGGATAGGTAGATATTATTTTATTTATATTTTATTAGTATAAATATATTTTTAAATTACATATCTTTTAAACAATTCTAATAATAAAACTTTAGCAGTCCCGTATTCTCTCATACTCTCGATTTTCCATTCCCCTAAATTCACAATTATGTTATATTTCTAAAAATAAAATAAAGTAAAATACAATTATAGAGATATATAATAGAGACTTTTGCTTCCAACTAACTAAACAAGCTAAGTGACACAACATTATGATGGATGACCTTTGAAACTTTCAATTGTGACAGACTCAGTCCTTAATTAGTTTAATTAATTTAATTTGATCACATCAAAGTCTTAATCTCTCATACTCTTTTTGAACTAACCACTTCTCATAAGAAACACCATCATTGTTTGGATTCTTTTTTTGTACTCTTCCATTTGAAACCTTATTCCCATTTCCAATTTTAATTAATAAATTAATAAAAACATCCCAAACCTTAAAATAACCTAACATATATTATAATAACCTCGTCTCTTTCTCTTTCATTAGGTGTGAAATTTCCAAATTTAATTTCAATTAATTGGTGCTTTACAAAAATAATTAATATATTATATTTTTCTCTTTTTCATTGCAAAGTTGCCTATTTGGCTATATCTTAGCTTTAGATATATTAGAGGCGGCTAGACCAATTGGATATTAAACTAAAATAATAATAAGGAATAAAAACAATGTTAAACTAAAGTTTCTTTTTTATTTAATTATTAATTAGTAGACTTTTATTGGTTTTGACCTATTGTTATTTTTTCTCGTGGCGTGCATGTGATTTGACTGGCTAAGTAGTTAACCAAAAGAACATGCAAAAGAGAGGTAGCTTGGCTTCTGTTTCAAGCGATGATATATCCTCTTGGTAAACAATGATTTCTGTGAAGAAATTTTGCTACAAAGTAATGCTAATTAATTTGTTAGTATGAAAAAAAATCGATGTCATCTAGTTATTTAAAAATAATATTTAAATACTTTTTTGTCCCTCTAACTTGTTTATTTTTGTTCATTTGTTCATGTACTTTCAACAGATTTTTTCTCATTTCTATACTTTCAACATCTATTTATTTTCATCTATGTATATCCAAGCGTATCTCTTGGTCTCTAAACTTCTATAAAGGTCTATTTGAGTTTATTTATTTTCATTTTTATCTCATTTATTTTGATAATAATTTTAAATGACATTTCACTTACTAAATTTCTTCGAATGTAGCCATAAATTTGTGTTAAAGGGTTTTCAATATTATAAAATTTGTGTTACAAATTTTGTAAATATGGATCAAATTGTACACTTTTAAAAGGTACATAAATTAAAACAAACATTAAATAAAACTTTTTTAAAATATAAGAAGCTAAATGAACCAAATCAAAAGTATCCTCGTCAAAATAATAATTTTTTTTTTGTCCATTTGCCTCATGGCATGTACTACCTTAATTCTTCATTTAATTTTAAATTTCAATCCTTGGTCATATATATATATATATATATATATATATATATATATTTTGAGACAATGGTAATTTATAATTTATAACACACCATTAAATGGATCAAGTTGAAGAGTATAGCGGTCAATTGTTAAATTGATAATTGGTATTAGATTATATACAGCGTCAGACATAAAAGGACAAAAAGGGTGAAATTCTAATAGGGTATATAAAATAATTATTTTTTCTTTTTTAATACCACATGTGAGAGAGTAGAAAATCAAACTCATATGCTTAGGTTAGCATCAGTTTTAATTTTATGTGACTATCCATAAAAATTTAATAATTCTTTTATTTTTGAAAGAAAAAAAAATTCTTCCACATTTATCTTTCTTACTTGTTAAAAATTTAATGGTGATTAGAAAAATATAGGTAATTACGAGTAAGTGCATCTTAGTAATTTTTAGATGTATAATATGAATAACAATAATTAGGTGTTGATTAGTGACTAGTGAACAGGCACCTAACTCTATGTTACATTAAGAAATTGACGGTTCATTATTTTTTAGAAAAAATATATTTCTTTTTTTCCTTTAATATTTATCTCTTTTATTTGTCAATTTACATCCATTTCTTGTAAACCATTCTATTGGGCTTTTTATCCTGTCTGGAGAAACATGGGCTTTATTAACATGCACGTGAAAAAGTGGGAATTCTAGGCCAAGCCTTGTAAAAGAGACTTATTTGGGGATCGCCTTGTGAACTTTTCACCATTGATGGGCTTAACCCCTAATGTTTTGGGTTCCTGATTTTGCAACCATCCGTAGCATCTCTCATTTTCATATCATGACATTTGTAACTTGAAACATTATTGTTTTTTTTTTTAGAACAACATTATTGGTCTTTTAGTTCAACCGAGCGGGGAATTTCGAATCGTAACCTTTAAAAAAGTAAATAATATATTGATCTAGTTATGTTCTTGCAGACTCTTGTAACTTAATTATAATTATTTTGTTGCAATTTTGAACTTTCACAAGGTGAGTATTCAAAGTCTTATATTTATTCTGTAGGAGTAATAAGATACCGAAAAATCTCAAGATACACAAATAGTCTGAGATACCTACATAGGGCATACAAAATTCCAAATAGCTTTCATGCCCTCCTCAGTCCATTAATTTCATAATCTAAATTTCTCTAATTTGTTATCTGTTTGGGGGTAAACTTACCCAGGACACGTGGATGACTATTATTCGTGTTGGAATAAATTAGATAAAAATGATTGCTTAGGTCCACCTCGGCCCCGCCGAGGTGAACCGAGTTTGCCCCTTAAAAGATGAAGTATGGGCACCAAAGTTCGACCCGATTGTGGTCTGACCTGCTCGGAACCCGACAGGTCCGATATGAGAAAAGACATGTAACCGCCGGTCGTGCGTGCTGTCGGGCCCATTACCTATAAATAGAGGAGTACATTTCGCGCTCAAGTATCGAATCTGACCTCGAACTAAATAAGGAGTCCGATCTATACTGACTTGAGCGTCGGAGTGTTCACCCTCTTGTGCAGGTCCACTCTAGTGTTCAGGTCGGAACCAGAGACCGGGTTCGAGTTCGATTCGTGAAGAACCGTTGTGCAGATTTCTGCATAAACATTTGGCGCCGTTTGTAGGGACGACATCTTAAGTCATCCCGATCTAAAAAAAATATACGCAAAAATGATGCGTCCAGCAAACTCTGCCAATACGACAGAACAGAGGGGTGTGAACGCTAATAACGGCCCTCAGCGAGACCTCGATGCAAGAATAGTCGAGGACCAGGTCTGAGCAGGGCAAGAGGGAGATCTGCCGCGCAGCTCTGCCCGTCATGCGAACCAGGAGCTACCACCTGCTCACCCGAAACCCTCAAAAGCCAACAGAGGCCGAGGAGGGACGTCGAGAAAAACCTCCCAAAAGGCCAACCAGGCAGCAGACCCTGAAGCTCTGTCTGCTCTTCAGCGCGAGTTGGATGATATGCGTCATCGGTTGCGCACAATGGAAGAGATGTACGCCGAGGCAACGCGCGCTAACCGAACTGCGTCTCCCTCTATGGCTCTGGGCGCACCCGGTGAAAAGGGAGCTCCATCTATCCAAAATGGCGATCGCAAGCCCATTCCAAACGATGGGGGAGTGGATTACAGCTTGCGAGACAACGATTTGAGAAAGCATCTCACTGAAAAGAAGAAGAGAGCATCTCGGGAGTCGGAAGACTCTCCCTCCTACTCCCGAGAATTCTCCAACTCGAACCTAAAGGCTCAATCAAAATACAAGCCCCTGACACCAGAAGCTGTGATCACGAGGGAAGAGTTCGACCTGATGAAGCACAAGTTCGATGAGCAGGTCAAGGCGCTTAAGGCCAGGTGCGAGAAGAAAGACTGTTCGTTCGACGATGGCGACTTGGGAGAATCGCCATTCATCGCGGACATCCTGGAGGCTTCAATCCCTCCGAAGTTCAAGACTCCCGTCATGAAGCCCTATGACGGGTCTAAGGACCCTAAAGATTATGTTGAGGTTTTCGAGGGCCTCATGGACTTTCAAGTGGCGACGAATGCGATCAAATGCCGCGCCTTCCAGATCGCGCTTACCGGTAGCGCGCGCCTGTGGTATCGAAGACTGCCGGCCAGGTCGATCTCGACCTACTCCCAGCTGAGGAAGGAGTTCATTAGTCAATTCTCCTCTCGGCATTATGATAGAAAGACAGCGACTCACCTTGCCACCATCAGGCAGAAGGAAGGAGAGACGCTGAGAGAATATGTCACACGGTTCCAGGAAGAGCAGCTTAAGGTCGTGCACTGCTCTGACGATTCGGCTATGTGCTACTTCCTCACCGGTCTGGCCGATGAGGCCTTAACCGTAAAACTTGGAGAGGAAGCTCCAGCCACTTTCGCCGAAGTGTTACAGAAGGCGAAGAAAGTCATTGATGGGCAGGAGCTCCTCCGAACCAAGACTGGCCGACCTGAAAAGCAGATCGATTAGAAGAAACTTAGCCAGGAGAGGAGGAGGATTGATGTCAAGTCCAAAGATAAGGGACCATCCTCCTCCAGTGGCAGAACAGAGTACCGAAGGTTGGAGGGCGGCTCCATCCGGAGCCGACCTTATGAGCGGTATACACCAACCACCATCCCCATCTCCGAGATACTCACGAACATCGAGGAAAGTGGGATGGAAAAGCTCCTCAAGCGACCTGAGAAGCTCCGAGGAGACCCAGAGAAGCGCAACAAAGATAAGTACTGCCGTTTTCACCGCGATAACGGCCATAATACGACAAGCTGCTGGGAATTGAAGCGCCAGATTGAAGATCTCATTCAAGATGGCTACTTCAAAAAATTTGTGGGCAAACCGAGGTCTAACTCGGTCGAAAAGAAAGAAGAGAGGAAGCGTTCAAGAACGCTGCCTCGCCGGAATGACCGACTTGCAGTCATCAACACTATTTTCGGAGGCCCAAGCGGGGGCCAGTCCGGAAACAAGAGGAAGGAGCTAGCTCGCGAAGCCAGGCGCGAGGTATGCGTCATCAGGGAGCAGAAACCTACTTGCTCCATCACTTTTGGCGATGCCGATTTGGAGGGGATTTATTTGCCCCACAATGACGCGCTCGTGATCGCCCCTCTCATTGATCATGTCCTGATCCGAAGGGTATTGGTTGATGGAGGCGCATCTGGGAACATCTTGTCCCTCCCAACATATTTAGCATTGGGATGGACCAGGTCACAATTAAAGAAGAGTCCAACACCCCTGGTTGGATTCTCTGGAGAATCGGTCTCCCCATAGGGGTGCATCAACCTGCCGGTAACTATAGGGCAAGATGCCACCCAAGTAACGCAGATGGCCGAGTTCGTGGTAGTCGACGGCAAATTGGCCTACAACGCCATTTTTTGGAGACCCATTATCCACTCATTTCGAGCTGTTCCTTCCACGTTGCATCAAGTCTTGAAGTACTCAACCCCTAATGGAGTGGGCACGGTCCGAGGTGAACAAAAAACTTCAAGAGAGTGCTACGCGTCCGCGCTCAAGGGATCGTCGGTATGTGCCCTGGAGGAACAAATCAATCGTGGCAAGCAGCAGGAGTCAGGGACCGACCTGCCAAAAGAAGGTAAAAGGCAATTCTCCCCGCCAACAGAAGAGCTCGAGCTTGTTCCTTTACTTAGCCCCGAAAAACAAGTAAGTATAGGAACCAAGCTGGGGGCCACTGACAAGGAAGAACTGATCAACTTCCTCAGGTCTAACTCAGACGTCTTCGCATGGTCTCACGAGGACATGCCTGGTATCGACCCGAAGATTATGGTGCATCGCCTCAACATAGACCCATCATTCCGACCTGTAAAGCAAAAAAGAAGACCTGTAAATAAAGAGAGGAGTGATGTAATTGTTGAGGAAGTAAACAAACTCTTAAAAGCTGAATATATACGAGAAATTTTGTATCCTGAGTGGCTCTCTAACGTTGTATTAGTTAAAAAATCCAACGGGAAGTGGAGGATGTGCGTGGACTTTACAAATTTAAATAAGGCGTGCCCAAAAAATTGCTTCCCCCTTCCAAGGATCGACCAGCTCGTGGACGCAACAGCCGGGCACGAGCTACTCACCTTCATGGATGCCTACTCCGGATACAACCAAATTAAAATGCATATACCAGACCAAGATCACACTGCGTTTATAACAGACCAAGGTATGTACTGCTACAAGGTGATGCCTTTTGGCCTAAAGAATGCAGGTGCGACCTACCAAAGGATGGTGAACAAAATGTTTGCCAAGCAGATCGGTCGGAATATGGAAGTGTATGTGGACGACATGCTTGTTAAAAGCAAGCAGTCAAAGTCGCATCTTTCCGATCTGACTGAAGCCTTTGGAGTGCTACGGAAGTACCAAATGAAGCTCAATCCGACCAAGTGCGCCTTCAGAGTTTCCTCGGGAAAATTCCTTGGTTTTATGGTAAATAACCGCGGGATTGAGGCTAACCCAGAGAAGATAAAGGTCGTGCTCGACATGGAGGCACCCAAGACTCTAAAGCAGCTTCAGTGCCTCAATGGCAGGATTGCAGCCTTGAATAGGTTCGTGTCAAGATCGACGGACAAGTGTCTTCCGTTCTTCAAAGTTCTTAGGAAGAAGGGACCGTTCGAATGGACGGAAGAGTGTGAGCAAGCGCTGGGGCAGTTAAAAGACTATCTCTGCTCGGCACCTCTACTCGCGAAGCCATAACCAGGGGAAAAACTCCATTTGTACCTGGCGGTATCTGCTAGCGCCGTCAGCTCGGGACTGATCAAGCAGAAGGGCGCAAGCCAGAGACCCGTTTATTACACCAGTAAGGCCATGACCGAGGCCGAGACCAGATATCCCCAAATGGAGAAGTTGGCCCTCGCTTTAGTCACCTTGGCCCGAAGACTTAGGTCATACTTCCAAGCGCACACGATCGTAGTACTTACAAACTTGCCCCTGAAGAATATCTTCCTTAAGCCTGAAACATCAGGGCGTCTGATGAAGTGGGCATTGGAATTGAGCGAGTACGACGTCCAGTTCGAGCCCAGAACTGCGATGAAAGGACAAGCGGTGGCCGATTTTATCGCAGAGCTCACTCCACCACCTCAGTTGGTCAAATCCGACTTCCCGTGGACGATCTTCGTTGATGGGTCTTCTAACGAGAGGGGGTGCGGGGCAGGAATCCTCTTGCTCGCACCAGGAGGTGAGCGATTCGAATATGCTCTGCGGTTCAACTTTCGGACCTCAAATAATGAGGCCGAGTACAAAGCACTCCTAGCAGGCCTGCGCGTTGCCAAAAGACTGGGGGCCAGTCACATAAAGGTCTTTAGTGACTCCCAGCTGATTGTAAATCAGATCAAGGAGGAGTACCAAGCGAAGGACCCCCGGATGGAAAAATATCTGAGCAAGGTCAGATCGCACCTCGCCCAGTTCGGGACTTACGAGGTGAGTCAAGTTCCAAGATCTGAGAACTCTAATGCAGATGCCTTAGCCAAATTAGCGTCAGCATACGAGACTGACCTGGCTAGGTCGGTCCCGGTCGAAATCCTAGACACTCCTTCAATCTTGGAGCCAGATGTGATGAAGGTTGATACTCCGTCACCCACTTGGATGGACCCAATCGTGGAGTTCATCAAAGGAAGCCCACCGCAAGAGCCGAAGGAGCAAAAGAAGATGACGCGAAGAGCAGCTCGGTTCACGCTCCGAGAAGGAATGTTGTACCGACGTGGCTTCTCCCTGCCTCTCCTCAAGTGTGTGACTCCCGAAGAAGGCCTCTACATTCTTAGGGAAATTCATGAAGGGGTGTGTGGAAACCACTCCGGCGCCAGGTCGTTATCGGCTAAGGTAATTCGACAAGGGTACTATTGGCCAAGTGTCGAGCAGGATGCAAGGCAGTTTGTGAAAGCTTGCGACAACTGTCAGCGTTTCGCAAATATTATCCACCAACCTCCCGAACTGCTCACCTCCATCTCGGCTCCATGGCCATTTGCCTAGTGGGGGATGGACATCATAGGTCCTTTTCCTTTGGGCAAAGGGCAAACAAAGTTCGCCGTTGTCGCTGTGGACTACTTCACTAAGTGGGCTGAAGCCGAGGCACTATCCCACATCACAGAGTCCAGAGTCACGTCGTTCATATGGACAAACATTGTGTGCCGCTTCGGCATACCAAATGCTATCGTGACAGACAACGGAAAACAATTTGACAATGCAAAGTTCAAGGACTTTTGCAGAAAACTTGGTATAAGCCACCTCAGTTCGTCCCCTGCGCATCCAAAAGCGAATGGACAAGTTGAAGCAGTAAACAAGATCATAAAGCGAGGACTCAAGCTAAGGTTGGGCTCCAGAAAGGGAAGGTGAGCCGATGAGCTACCTGAGGTTCTGTGGTCATATCAAACCACCCCACGGGAGTCAACTGGCGAAACTCCGTTCTCACTAGCCTTTAGTTCTGAAGCTGTTGTACCAGTCGAGATCGGCATACCAACAGACAGGGTAGAACAGTACGAGCCAACGAAGAACGAGGAAGAGCTACTTCTTAACCTGGACTTGTTGGAAGGGAAAAGGGAAATGGCTCAGCTGCGCTTAGCAGAGTATCAGAACAGAATGACCAGACATTACAATGCCCGAGTTCGACCTCGAAGCTTCCAAGTTGGACATTTGGTCTTGAGAAAAATTCAAAGTCATGTTGGCACCCTTGACCCAAGTTGGGAGGGACTGTTCGAAGTCAAAGGCATAGTCCGACCTGGAACTTATATGCTGGCCGACTTGGAAGGAAGGGTGCTTGCGCATCCATGGAACGTGGAGCACTTGAAGCGCTATTACCCCTGAAATGTCAAAATCGTCCCAAAATGGGCTTGTCAAAATTTTCAAGGGGCGGAATTTTCAATAAATGGAGTTATTTAATTTCATAACTCCGAGTTCGATTAGAAATTAAATGGGGGCCACGGACTCCCATAGGACTTAAAATTGATCAAATTCGATCCTCAAAACCCACGAGTTCGAGGTGCGATGTCAAGATCAATTACAAACCAAAATGCAATCCTTTGAACGCTTAAGTTAAAGATGCGATGTTGAAGGTTCAAGAAATTCAATCCTCTAAACCTACGGGTTCGAGGTGCGATGTGAATATTAACAATGGACACCAAAATCAACCCTTTGAACGTATAAGTTAAAGGTGCGATGTAAAAAGGTTCCAATTGCTTCATGTTCTTCCGGACTTCTGAGTTCGAGGAGAAATATTAAAAGTTGATAAAAGAAACTCTCAAATTCAAACCTTAAGTAAGAGGTACGATGTGAAAAGAGTTATCTTGAAGCTTAGCCCAAAGTTAAGTTAGAGGCGCGAGATGAATTTATTTATTGATAAGTTCCAGCTTACAAAAGTAAGTTCAAAAAGTTTAAGGAAAAAGCAATAGAAGAGTCAGAGCTAGATGCAGAACTGCAATTAAGTATATGGAAGGAATTCATTAATTGGAGGACAGAGCCAAGGCTTATAGACCTTGCAGCTCTGCCCAAAAAGAGAATATATATAAACACAGAAGGAAAGAGAGCCTCAGCTACTTCCAAGGTGGGAGGACAGCTCGCCTTGGGAGCCTAGAAGGTTAACCTCCTGAGACCCATCCTGCTGAGAAGGAACCACCTCTTGCGTTGTGCCGATCTCATTGGGCTCTTGGCTAGGAGCGTCCTCTTCTTCCATGTCGGAGTAGTCAGAGTCCAGCTCCCTGACATACTTGTCCACCAGCGGTTGGGGGCTAGGAGTCCCGTTAGGCCCAGAAGCCCACTTCTCAGAGTATTTCTTCTTGAGGTCGCTGAGATCGATCTGAAGGTGAGGCATGTCGGCAGCAATACCCTTCATCAAGTACTTGAAGCCGGCGTCGCTAAAGTCCTTGGCGAACCCATCGAAGTCTGGGTGTTGCCGGAACGACTCCTCCAGCAGAGGTCCGCTAGTGAGGCGCTCCTTCAGGTCTTTGAGCTCAGCTGTGAGACGCCCAATAGAGGCATCCTTCTCCTCAAGAACTTGGGCGAGATCGTCCTTCTCCTTTAGGAGTTGGAATTTCTCCTTCTCCAGCCCCTTGGTGATCGCATGGGCTGCTCGGAGGTGGGCCTTGTGCTTCTCACCCTCCTTCTTCAAAAGTTCGGCCTTGGCATCCATCTCGGCCCTTAAGATACCCACCTCGCCCTGGGCCTTTAGCAGCTCGCCCTTCAGCGTGGTGGCAGCCTCTAAGGCAGCAGAAGAGTTCTCCCTCTTCTTTGCTGCCAGAGCCTCCCTTCCATCCAGCTCAGCCTTGACCATAATAGTTGAATGAATGGAAGCGACAAACGCCTGCGAAAGTCAAGGAACACAATGGTTAGATCAAGCTGAGAATCGAGAAAAGATAATAATAAAAAGTGATGCAAAGCATATCTTACCTCGGCAGCGTTATCGATGGTCCTCTGCAGTACGGACCCAGGATCACTCACGAACTTGGATGCTCTCCTCAGACAGCGGTCCAAGCACGTGGCCGAGATGCGGGACACCTGGTCCTTCACCCTAGAGCTTGACGGTTCCATCCTGAACCGCTTTCGCACGTCGAATGTTCCCCCCATCCGAGCTGCGGGGTCGTCCACCAGGTCAGCATGGCTCGCGGGCAGGGTCCCACGAGCCCCAGCCTCCGAGAGGGAGGAGGTCTTCTTCTTCTTTCTTCTTCTCCTCAAAGGAGACTCTCCCCTCACCTCGTTCAGGGGAGATACATCAAGCGCCTCGGACTCCTCCCTTGGACACTTCTCTTCAGATCGACCCCCAGACAGGTCCAGTTTGATCACGGGGGTGGGAACTACAGAGGATGGCCCGGAGTTACCCTGAGCCTCAGTCCGTGGCACCGAAGGCGTCACTGGTTCAGAGCTCACCACGGTCTTGAGGGCGTGAGCACGACCCTTGGACTTGCGCTTCACACTTCCAATGAATCCGCACACCATTGCTGCAAAATAAACAAGTATAAAACTAGGGATTAAAGGAAAAATGAAATCAAGACCTAGGTCAAGCACGACTTACCGAGTTCAGAGTTCGGCCTTGAAGCTTCGATTGGCCGAACTAGAGGGTTGTAGTCAAGAAGCCCCGACTCCAAGAGAAGCTTGTCGGTGACCAAGGCTCCGATCTTTCTGCCCTTGGGGAAGTTCTCTTTGTAGAACTTGAGTGTGTCGAAAGTGGCTTGATCGAGCTCAGGGATCGGCTTGATCGACACTGCACAAAGTAAACAGAAAGTCAGAGTTAGACATGAATACCAAGAAACTAAAAGAAAAAGAAAGTAAGGAAGACTTCATACCTAGGTTCCCAAACCTAGCAGGCACGTCAAAAAAGGCACGACCTGATTCGTCCTTTGCCAGCCACTCTCCAGAGGCAAAGAACCATTTGCCTACCCATCCTTTGATGGAGATCGGCCCCTTAACTATGTCACTCGCGCCCTTCCTTGCGCACATATAGTACCGATCTGGTTTTTTGGCTATCCTCTTAGCCTCAAAACACCCAAGAAGCTGGTCGACACTTAGCAACTCGGCCTCATCCTCATCCCGAGCTCGCAACCAAAAAAGAATGGCTAAAGCAAAAATGACACCCCACCCATTGGGGGCCACTTGAGCAGGAGCCAGTCCGGTTCGGTTTAAGAACTTCTGAGCAAAGGGATGAAGGGGAAGTTTGAGGCCGTACTCAAACATCTTCAAATAAAGAGTGACCCATCCCTCTGGAGGATTGTCAGCTCTTTCCCCTTCCTCCGGAATCCTAAGGAGGACGTTATTCGGAATGTTAAACCCCCTACGAAGGGGTCCAAGGTAGTGCTCGGGCATCCTAGAAGGGTACTCCAGACCCTAGCCCGAGGTGGAGGTATCGTTATCCTCTTCATCATCTGAGAACCTAAAGTTCTCTATTTCTTCCAGCTCAGACTCTAACCTACGAGCTAAGACCTCCCCAGAGTCACTTGGCTTGGGGGACGAACTACTTATTGTCCGACCTACACTACCCAGGCTATCGCTACTGGAGGGGGAAGATAAGAAAACTACCATGTTTTGAAAGAAGAGTAAGAGCAAAGAAAAGTGACTGACCTAGAAGAGAGGGTTCGAGCTGGTTTCAGATCGAACTCCAGAAATTCAAGAAACGTAAGGTTTGACCTGAAGTTTCGGCACTATTTATAGCTGATCGGAAAAACCTCTGCGCCGTACACGTGTAATCAACGAGCGGCTGAGATCTCCTCGGGATACGCAACGGCGAAACGCTTGAGTACTCCGACAACCTGGCAGGTCGAAATGTATTTCGCAACGGTCATATTCCCTCTACAAATAGAAAGTCGCCACGTGTCCAAAAGAGATTCGAAGGGACTTCTCTGTCAGGTCGAGATCAAACCTAACAGAGAGGGGGCCAGTGTTTGGGGGTAAACTTACCCAGGACATGTGGAGGACTATTATTCGTGTTGGAAGAAATTAGATAAAAATGATTGCTTAGGTCCACCTCGGCCCCGCCGAGGTGAGCCGAGTTTGCCCCTTAAAAGATGAAGTATGGGCACCAAAGTTCGACCTGATTGTGGTCCGACCTGCTCGGAACCCGACAGGTCCGATATGAGAAAAGACATGTAACCGCCGGTCGTGCGTGCTGTCGGGCCCATTACCTATAAATAGAGGAGTACATTTCGCGCTCAGGTATCGAATCTGACCTCGAACTAAATAAGGAGTCCGATCTATACTGACTTGAGCGTCGGAGTGTTCACCCTCTTGTGCAGGTCCACTCTAGTGTTCAGGTCGGAACCGGAGACCGAATTCGAGTTCGATTCGTGAAGAACCGTTGTGCAGATTCCTGCATAAACATTATCTATGACTAAAGCATATTTTCATAATCCAAACCATATTTAAAATTAAAAATAACAAAAATAAAATCTGGCTTTTTTCTTTTTTTTTTTCTTCTAAATCTTGGAATCTGGCTTTAAGGCATGCAACGTTGCTCTATAAACTAGTGGAGGTGAGTGACGTACACTTTACAGCTACATGCCAACACAAAACCATATGGCTATCTTATGATCAACAAAATTCCAAAAAACGCCTCTTCAAAATTCTGAAAACAGTATTAAATAAAATCTTCGACCATATATTTCTCTATTTTATTTATCAATTCGACAAAAAAGTTTATTGTCCAATAAAAGTGTTATTTGTGGTTATAATTCTGACCTATGGAAATGTCAAAGAGAAAAAATTGAATGAGGGAAAGAGGGAGTAGTTGGGTGTTAAAACAGCATTTCTAATTGAAAGGAAGAAGAAAGTAGGTGAAGTCCAAATTTAGCTGCAAATTGACTTATTTCTCCCTGACTTGTTGCCATTTACCAACCCACTCCTCCCACCAACTTCCAACCAACCACAAACGCGGCTCGTCTTCTCCTTTCTCTCCCAAAATTAATTATTTTTTAAACTAACTTTTATCTTTTCTAAAATTTTAAAATATGTAACAGGTCCATAAATTTTTTATGTTGCGTTGAATTCGTCATTCACTGGTAAAATTTACAAAATTTTTATTTTGTAGGTAATAAGATTTTGACCTATTATAAATTATGTGCCTCCGTTGAAAATAATAATAATATTATGTGTCTGGTTAGATTCAAAATTAAAAATTTAGAATTCAATTGGTTTTAAACAACACAATATTGAAAGTTCAATGATATTAGATACTATAAAAAAAAAAAAAAACTAGATACATAGTATGTTAAGAATGACTAAATCACTATTTAACCAAATACTTAACCAAAAATAAATTTAATTCGTGTATATGGATTATCACTATAATAAACACCATCTTCCGAATTTTAAGAATCAAATTTATAATTTAACTTCAATTAATTTACCTTTCTGAATATATGAATAGGGAAATTTATAGTACTACAATGGTGTCAATGCTCTCTCTTTTTAATTTAACATGTGGGGTGTGATTTAAAACATCCTGACTTATTCGTGGAATTATAGTTTAGGTTGGCAATCATTTTATTTAATTAACTTATATATACTATTTTATTTTATAGACTCCACGTCATTTTTAAGTGACGATGATATGGATTGGCCAACATGAACGAGCAACGACGAATAGACATTTTATTCATTTTTTAGAAGTTAGACGTTTAATTTTATATCTTCATATTTTATTGTACTAAAAAAAAGTGTCGTTGATATGACCTAAAGAAAAGTGTGAAATTGTCATACATCCTACTTCATGTTTTGAAACATGTGCTAATTAAGCATATTTTTGAAAAACTAAAATTTTATACAACGATTCATAATATATAAATATTTGTTTAGAGCGATTTAAGAAATTTTAAACCTTCAATATTTAGAAAATAAATTATAATCAGTATAACTCAACGGTAATTAACTTATGCCTCTAACCAACAAGTTGTGAGTTTAAATCTCCTCTCCAATATATTATACTTAAAAAAGAAAAGAGACCTTTCATCGTTAAATTATCTTCATTTCATTGAATGAAACGGTTATTAGGCTAATGACGCGATTGAACGAGTTAAATAATAATGTGAATTTAATTACGTTGGGAATTTTGAATGATCTGGCAAGCTTGACTTGGTAACTCATTGATTTGGAGCAATTAAAAAACTATATATTAGTAGGAAAGAAAATTTTGAAATAATCAAATCAAATGAAACCTTCAGAAAACTGTGGGCGTGGAAGTGGGGTCGGCTTTTTGATTAAATTATTTACGAAAAATGTGAATCACGCTACCAATAATTCCTTTACACCTTTCCACTGACTATATATATATATATATATATATAAATATCTATACATACTTATATTTAATTATAAATTAGAGGGAAGGATTCAAATCATAGACCGATGCCAACCCTTATACTTTCAAGATGATATGATATTGTCTGGTTTGGAGCATAATCCTTATAGTTTTGGTTTTGGTTTCATCTACAAATGAAAATAATTGATCTTATCTATATTAGAGATCAATCATTTTTTTTATACTATTTACAAATCCAACAATTATTTTCAAAATCACATGTTCGAAGTTCAAACTTCCATGCCTCCAATTTGTTATACTAAAAAATATCCATATGTAAATATACATATTCAAAATTATCTCATTCATCTATTAAACTAAAATAACTGGAATCACAGTAACATTTTTTAAATAAATTTATAAATTAAAGAGAGACTTTCAAAGTTGGAGGAAGGGGTCTGAAATAAAATTTATGGAAGTTTAAAGGAAAATGAACGAACTTAGATACTAAAACAGATATTTGTGAGATGAAATGAAATAATCCGAAGAAAGAAAGTAAAACTGAAATTCAAACTGTAGAAAAAGTTCGCTTATTTTAGTATGAAAAACGGTCCACTTGCAAATGAGGAGGTGCTCCGAATCTGTCCACGTCAAGACAAGAGAGACAGAGAAGTGTTTAAAAATTAAAAGTTAAAAAGTAAAACTAGTGGAGGGAAATGATGGGGATCTTCAATTTTGCAATTTATTATTATTATTATTTTTTTAATATGAAAGTTTTTTCCACCACAAGTTTCGTCTCTTATTTCCAGCGAGCAAATTTATGTTAATTGTTGATATAATGTTACTTAATTTTGTTGTCATTTCTTTTTTAACATTTCATCGATATTTTAGGCACCAATCAAACTTTCAATAGAAATATTGAATATTATTATTTTCTTCTCTTTTGGAGTTCCACAGACTTAAAGTATTACCATAGATTTTCCATCTCTACAAGAGCAAAACTGGAAAATGTCCTAAAAAACAAGAATTTCATATTTATTATTGTTTTTTTTTCCCTAAAAAGAAAAAGAATGAATATTGCCTTTCAATGTCAAGTCTTTTTGTGCTATTTACTATTTTCTTCTTTCTTCATTTATTGTTTATTTTTTGTTTACTTCCTCGTATTTGCCTATTATTTATTAGCTGGTGTAGGGGAACTGCCATGTATGAATGTAACACGTGAAATATCGAGATTGCCAGCCGCACAACTTCTTTGCAAATATTTGTGGAATAAAGTTAGATTTCAGTATTTTCGTCAACTTTTTCAGGTTAAAATTAGCTTAGTATTTTTCTGTTCTCTAATACAGATCCCGTAATTATCTTAAAATTTAAAATTTGTTTTAATTTTTTTTATTTATTTCATTTTGGTAGTAGAATTTCAAAATGCCTATTTTAAGTGATTTCAAATTCTTATTTTGTTTGTCATCCTATGTGTGAAATGATTTAACATCTTAATTACCTGATTTCATATCATGTTTTTAAGTAAAAAAAGTTAGGATTAAAAGTATAAAACGTTGCATGGTTTAATAAACTTTTCAAGTAAATTATTTATTTAGTCTCGTCATCTTTTAATTTTTAGTTAATAAATTAAGATTTAAAGTCTATAGTAGCAAATTTATTGATTTTTTTCCTTTCCAACCGACGCTCAAACAAACAAATTTAATTATATTTATTTCAAGTAAATTATTTTGAAAAATATTAAAAAAATTTAAACTTTATTAATGTGAGGTTACTTTACGACTTTAAACATAACTATTTTAGTTTTGTATCCAGACTTTTGGAATATTTATCATAGTTATTAAGCTTTAACAATTAATTATTTTGATTAATTGGTTAAGATGGCATAACTCTACAGTCAAAAGACTAGAGTTCGAATTCTCACCTTACATATTATCCTAACAAAAATAATTTGTAATCGTTGTATAAATACATTAATCAATGTTTTGATTCTTTTTTTTCTATTTTTCTAAAAGTCAATTCCTAGTTTATATGTAGTTTTAGTTCAACTGCGAAAATATCAATATTTTATTATTCATAAATTGACATGGTTATTTTTAAAAATTTTCGAAAATCAAAAGTGAATAAGCATCAAAGTTTAGATGAAAAATATATATATATATATTTTAAAAGTTTACGAACCAAAATAAAAAGAATTCAACTTTGTTTGAAGGCATGCCATTTGGGCGTCATCGATGGTTTCAAAATCATAAATTTGTTTTCTACTCAAATTCTTATTTAACAAATTATATTATGATACTGTTATATTATATTGTTTTTCCATTCTCTGTCAATTTCTTAAATAAGAATGAGTATTTTGTAATCATTCCTTAAATGTGGCTTTGTCCTTAAATATTCATTTAAAATTAAAATTTATCATGTGATTTCTGGTTTTGTTATTCTCAAGATACGGATCGTGATTCATAGTGGAAAAACAATAATGCCAACTTACTTTGGTAAAATTAAAAATTTTGAAAAAATTCAACAAACCAACTATTTTTAAATCTTGTTTGTCAATGATTTTGTTCATTTTTTAATTAATTATGTGCAACAATATCGCTGATTTGGTATGCAGATTATGCACCAATTTGTTGCCCATTATTTATAGTTTTTTCTTCTTTAGCTTCTAAATTTCGAACAACATTTTAGAATAATTTCAACTAATTAAATTCAAATGTATGACACAAATATTTAAACTGATTTCCCTATCCACTCTCAACTCTATTTGTAACCTGTGTAAGTAACTTGGATGGGTACTGTTGATGTCGAATTTTGTCCATAACAGAAAGTCGGCTACATTTTTCACATAGACGAGTCAGCAAGTTTGTTAGAATCCATACAAATGAATTAAATTTACCCAACCCATTAACTTAAGTTTTTGAGTTTATGGGTGGTTTATTCATCTTAAGATGGTATCAGAGTGGGAGGTCTAATGTTCGACCGGAAAATAATATTTCTGTTATGACATCAATTGGTTTTTTTTAGTTGGTTATTAAGGTTGTTGAGCAATTTTTAACTATTTTTTAATGCTATCAGATTCTCATGTTGGCGTTTTATCTAATCCTTTTGAAACTATTAATATTCATTCTATTTCAAAATCAATTGTTAGTGAGAGGAGTAATCATATTATTATCCCTTATCAGATCTCTTATTTTATCGATGAGATTCTTAACAAAGTCAAGCATATGCTAGCTTTTAAGAAACAACAAATCTAAAATAAAATAACTATGAAACCGAAATATATTATATAAAATAACAAGTTTTACAATTTTATATGAGATATGAAAGATATTATCAATTATTTTAATTATTTTTTCTTTTGCATGATTTTTCGAGGCACGAGAAAGCACTATATATATAATTATCAGATTTCAGTTATAGACCTGCAATGTGTGATTGGTCCAAATTTATTAATTTATTTTTAGTTAGTGGTCCAGTTTCGAAAATTATTCGAAATTTGCGAAAGAAAGAAAGACTGCTCGGAGTTGTCGGAATTCCTTCTGCCGATTCTTCATTTTCTAATTATTATATTTTTTCCTTTGATAAAAATATAATGCAGGAAAAAATGATCTATAATTTGAAGCATTTAAGCACGTGAAACACGACGTACTTCATATCAGAGGTAAACGACAATTTCGCAAGATTCATGTTAAGCCACTACCGAGTAAAAAAAAAAACTTAAGTTGATGGTAAATATATTTTATTTTGTCTCCTCCCATTATCGTTGTTTTTTATTTCTCAAGTTAAAAATAAACGTAAATGAAATTTTGGTAAGATAATAATAAGATATCTTAATTGCGATGCTGTTTAAATGATTAAATTTACCTTAACTCATCTTTTAAACTTCTAAATTATTGGTGGTTTAATAATATTTAAACTTATGTATATTTATTCTAAAAATTATATTAACAATCACATAACATAGATTCTTTTATTTCGTGATTGATAAATTTACGTTGGCTTGATTAATTTTTTAATAAAATATTATAGCTTGTTTAATAGTGATTTGTGTTGTTATTGTATTTTACATGTTTATAACTCAGAAAAAAAAAACTTAAAAAAAAGTTGTAACCAATTTTTAGAAAGGTAAAACGAGTTTTTAAATTATTTCGAAACTTAGTTGATATATATAAAAAAGGTGAGATTGATATTTAATATGACGTGTGGTGTACAATCACTGAACATATGAGGTCACATGCTAACTTTTTATTTACTATATTTCAATTTCTTATTTCTATCCCTTTATTTATAAAAATAAGTAAATTTGGTAATATGAAATACTTTTTGTTTCCTCTCCAAAAAAGAAACTTTTTGTTTCTACTTTTAAAAATAAATAATATACCTAAAGTTGTAGAGACAAGTGAAAAAATCGTAAACAAAAACGATACTTACTAAATTTGTTTTAGTTCATTATTTTAATCAGATTCTTTATTAGAGCTCTTAAAATTTTGAAAGTGATAACCATAATTATAGTTTGAAAAATTACTTGTTTGGTTTTTAAAAGCACGATTCTTTACTCTGAAAACTTACTAATTTAATAAAATTCAAGTTTTGCACAAATTAGATTGATTACATAATAACATCTAATAATTTCACCAAAATTTATAAATTTCAACAAACAAAAAATCAATTATGAAGTAGATTTTGTCATGCAAATCAATCCCTTACCAAACATATGTTTTGTAATTCATTTGATACATATGAACAAATATTTTTAAACAAATTTTCAGACAAAAATTATTTCACATGGAAAAAACTACTATATCTAAGTTTAAGTGTGATATGATAAAATTAGAAATATATATTAAAAATCGATACACGTCATTAAGTTCACGGTGAAAATTAATATATTTTCATTATATCTATATGAATCTGTGCATGCTAATTACCACTGAGTTCTGCTCGCTTTGGCTTTGGATATACACTCTTGATTATAGTTGTGTTTACTTTTTTAATTGGATACTTAAATCTATTATTTTTGTGACGTTAAAAAAAATATTAAAAATGTACCTAGTGTCGTAGATAAACGAAGGATAATTCAAAACTATATATCATAAAAGGGTAAATATATCAAATGGTCACTAATATTTTATATTTTTTTCTCAATATTTTAAAATTAACAATTTTACTTTTATTGTATTAGAATTTCTCAATTTGGTTTACTAAAAAAGAATTGCTAGGAAAAAAATACATACACCATTAAGTTATTATTTCATTATTTATTCAAATATTAGTTGATACATAAATTTTAATAGGTTCAACAAGAAAATCAAATCCACCATAAGTTAATGGTGCCTTAACTAAAAGATGTTGTACTCCTTTAATTTCAGTTTCTTTTTTCTATACGTACTAAAGAAACAGCAACAACAAAATCAAACCTGTCTATTAATGCAATCAATTTCGTCCCATTAACAAATCTAAATATATTAACAAAACATAACTTTCTCTCCAAATTATCTGACAATGTTCTCAATTAAAAAAAAAAAAAGACTATCGTTTCACGTATTTCTCTTTTTAAAAAGAGAAATCCACGTTGTCTGACGTTGTTTGGCTGTCAAAAGTATATACATTATTTATTTTTTTATTGTGCCGGCTAAAACAGACTTCAAGAAAAATAAAAAAAATCATTATCGTTTTGTGCCGATTAAAAATAATCAAGTTTACAAAAAAGGTAGAATGATCCCACATTAGTTGAATAATTTTTTTTCGAAATTCATAATCTTGATATATACTATAATTAGTTAATCATAAATAACAATTTTTTTCAAAGGAAAAAATTATTTTTCTAAATTAGTAAAATTAATCTCCAAATCTATTTTATATTAGCAAAGTTACATATCTCGTTTGATCAGTATAACACGATATCTTCTTATTTAATTTCTGGATTTCCTAAATACAGATTTTTAAGAAAATGATCACGCGGGGATTAACACTGAGTAGCGGCACATGAATTGAATAATAATCCTGTATAACATAATGTAATATACCTTAGCAAAAAGAACAAAAAAAAAAAAGAATAATAATGTAATATAATATAGTGGAATGAAAAAGGGGAAAACGTGGAGGAGAGGGCGGTTGAGTTAACCATGGTTAAAATCGTGGTGTTAGGTGGGTTCGACCGGTCTGGTTTGGTAGGCCGTAGGCGTTGGTTTGGTCACGCGCTCCTTCACCCTCCCAATATAAACCCCTCCCTCCGCAAAATTAACGCCAGCGCAGCGCACGGCCACCACTTCCGACACCGACTTTCTCGCACCCGCATCCCATTGATACTTTTAATACTGCTGTTTACATTTTGCAGTTGCACCTCCTCAAATTATCAATCGGATTCCGGTGGTCTTTCTCCGTCTCCGCGCCACCGGATTCCAGTGAGATTTTTAGTCTCTGTGTTTCAGGTTCCAACATGCAATCGGAATCAAGTTCTATAAGGGTTTCTCCATTGGAGTTCATGTCGGCCATAATTAAGGGCAGGAAGGACCCGTCTAATTCTTCATTTGATTCGACCGGCGAGGTTGCCTCGGTTATCTTCGAGAATCGCGAGCTGGTTGCGATCTTAACCACCTCGATCGCGGTCATGATTGGTTGCTTCGTTGTTCTTGTGTGGCGGAGATCCAGCAATCGGAAAGTTACGGCCGTGGATCTGCCTAAGCCGTTGATTTCGAAGGAGCCGGAGCCCGAAGTTGAAGACGGCAAGAAGAAGGTTACGATCTTCTTCGGTACGCAGACAGGCACCGCCGAAGGATTTGCAAAGGTTTGCTAACGAAAAAACTTGAAGAAATTGAAATTTCCTTATGCTAATTCGTTTTTTTTTTTTTTTTTGTAAATAATTGCTGAATATTGCTCATGAATGACTTCGTATTTAGGCTCTATCTGATGAGGCGAAAGCACGGTACGAGAAGACAACATTTAGAGTTGTTGATTTGGTAAGCTTCTTTTTCTTATTTTGTGTTTTGAGTTGTGGTGATCTTTTGGTGCATTCTACTTTTTGTTGACGAACTATGATGCTGACATTTGGAGTTGGACCTTATTTCGTAGGATGATTATGCAGCCGACGATGAGGAGTACGAAGAGAAATTGAAGAAAGAGTCCCTCGCTATCTTCTTCTTGGCAACGTGAGTTTCAGCACACACAAGCTTTTCTGTTTATCTGGATCGCTTGTCTTGAGACCAAGATTTAAGTTTGTTTTCTAGCCTTTTAAAGTGGTTAATTGGTGAGGAATGCAGGTATGGCGATGGGGAGCCCACTGATAATGCCGCAAGATTCTATAAATGGTTCACAGAGGTAAATTTTTTATGGCATGTTTGATTTTTTGCGGATGACTATAATTGTTTATCTGATTTGAATATGCATGTTTATAGGGGAAAGAAGAGAGAGGGGAGTGGCTTCAGAACCTTCAGTATGCTATCTTTGGCCTTGGCAACCGACAATATGAGCATTTTAATAAGGTTTTGAAACTTCTTTCAATTTTCTAGACGTTGATTGTTGAATACTGTATTGGAATCTGGTTGAAATTAAAAGTTGTTAACAAGTTTAGGTTGATCTCTTTGGTTGTTGACAAACAGATTGCAAAGGTAGCAGATGAGCGGCTTGAGGCACAGGGTATATTCATGCCTTCTTTATTTTCATTTTCTAGGAGTCCATACCAAATGAATTCTTGAAAACATTTTAAAGCTCAAGGGCAGATTAATGTTTTGAAAGATAAATTTAACTTATCAAGTTTACCGATAAGATATTTTATTTTGTTTACAGGAGGCAAGCGCATTGTTAAAGTTGGTCTTGGAGATGACGATCAGTGCATCGAGGATGACTTCACTGCTTGGTACAGAGAAAGTGACTTGGTTAAAGTTACAGAAGTTTGCTAAATAAGATTGCCCCCTCATACTTCCATTATCTTCTCTGTTTTTAGGAGAGAATTGTTGTGGCCTGAGTTGGATCAGCTGCTTCGAGATGAGGATGATGCAACAACAGTGACCACACCTTACACAGCGGCTGTATTAGAATATCGAGTTGTATTCCATGATTCTGCAGATGTAGCTTCTGAGGACAAGAGCTGGATTAATGCAAATGGTCATGCAGTACATGATGCTCAACATCCATTCAGGTTGTGACAATTCGTTATATTGAATTTTAATTCGTAATTGGCACCACCTTGCCCCTCTCTGGAATTTTTTTTCCTAATTAAGTGAAAAAAAGTAGAATGAAATCTAACTAGTTGTTTTCTCCCTTGAAGATCTAATGTCGTTGTGAGGAAAGAGCTCCATACTTCTGCATCTGATCGCTCCTGTACTCATCTAGAGTTTGATATTTCCGGGTCTGCGCTCAAGTAAGTGGCCTTGACTGGTGTTTATGAGGTTCTTTGGGTATACTTCTTCACAACTCTTATTATTTACCGAAATCTTGTGGGGTAGGTTGCATAGATGAAATGTAGGAAAGACGAAATATGGAGTGCAATCAATTGATACCACAATTTATAGGCAATTAATAGATACTGCAATTTATTAGCATTACAATGCCTTAAACATCCGTTCTCTTTCTCAGATATGAAACAGGGGATCATGTTGGTGTTTACTGTGAAAATTTAACTGAGACTGTGGATGAGGCACTAAACTTATTGGGTTTGTCTCCTGAAACGTATTTTTCCATACATACTGATAATGAGGATGGGACTCCACTTGGTGGAAGCTCTTTACCACCTCCTTTCCCATCCTGCACCCTCAGAACAGCATTAACTCGATATGTAGATCTCTTGAATTCACCCAAGAAGGTTGGTGTCTTTTTTTGGAATTATTACTTCATGCTTCTCATTCATTGGGGAACATATCTGTTATTTGAGCTGACTAATGTAATCTTAATGTATGCATTTTCAGTCAGCATTGCTTGCATTAGCAGCGCATGCTTCAAATCCTGTGGAGGCTGACCGATTAAGATATCTTGCATCACCTGCCGGGAAGGTGGTGAATTTAACATGGATATATAGAATGATAGATTGGATGCTCTCGTACTTCTCAAATGTCACTCACTTGTTTGTTTGGTTGAAATTTTGTAGGATGAATATGCCCAGTCTGTGATTGGTAACCAGAAAAGCCTTCTTGAGGTCATGGCTGAATTTCCTTCTGCCAAGCCCCCACTTGGTGTCTTCTTTGCAGCTGTTGCACCACGCTTGCAGCCTCGATTCTACTCTATATCATCATCTCCAAGGTATTTACAGTTTCCCTACCTTCTTCTTTAGCATTTTTAATAATCTATTCTAAATTCTATAGATAAATTTGGCAAATCACCCAAGAGAATCTTGTCTGTGATTAGAATGAAGGCATTTCTAGTGCTATGTTTATTTTTCATTACATAGATGTAGGTGTGCATGGGTATAGAAGTTCTACTTGGTTTCAGTTGGTTAAAAATCAAATTTATAAAATTCTCTTTGGGTAAAGCACATTGTGAAGATTAGTCACAAGGAAGGGAATGTAAGTTTGGATTTTAGCGGGACTTTCATGGGAATAAAGTTTTGATAGCCGTACAGTGAGAGAAATGTGATGTTTGGTCGAAGGTTAAAATTTAGGAAAGAATATAATTTTTCATACCTTGTTCTTTACAAGACACGTTACTGTTGAGTTGTTGATATCTGTATTTTTTGCACTTAACAGGATGGCTTCATCTAGTATTCATGTTACTTGTGCTTTAGTCTATGACAAAATGCCAACAGGGCGTATTCATAAAGGAGTGTGCTCAACTTGGATGAAGGTATGCTTCATTTATTTCTTGCTTCCGTGTCCAAAGATGAATCTGATATAATGCACAAGAATCTATAAGAGTTACTCAAGATTATTGAAGAGCAATAACCCTGAATAATTGGTTTTTCTGAGCAACTTGAGATGGTTCTTGGTGAAGGATTCCTGTTAAAAACTTGAAACATCATGGATTATCTTTTCCTACAATTACTTGGTGGCTATCGGTTTTAATATACTAATAAGTGAAGGTTCTCCACTTAGAGAGAGGTTCTGGGGTGATTTCTGACCTTACTGGATCTATGATAACTATGTGCTTGAAGGAGCTTTATTATTGTCAAATTCATGTTTTATTCTGATCGTCTATGTTGTTCTTCAATTCTCTAATTGGTGCAGATAAAATTTAGTGCTTCAGCTCATAATGTAGGTCACTTCCGTTGGACTTTGGAAATTTATTTAATAATTTTTCCTCATTCTTCAGAATTCTGTGCCCATGGAGAAAAGCGATGAATGCAGTTGGGCTCAAATTTTCGTGAGGCAATCAAACTTCAAGCTTCCTGCAGATAGTAAAGTGCCGATTATCATGGTTGGTCCCGGAACTGGGTTGGCTCCTTTCAGAGGTTTCCTACAGGTACCTGCGAACTTGCTTTTGAGTCTCTTGGCTTACTTCTACATGACTTTTGTGATCCTAAATATTAATAAATTTGAACTTCTCAATTTTCAGGAAAGATTAGCTTTGAAAGAATCTGGAGTAGAATTGGGGCCTTCCATATTGTTCTTTGGATGCAGAAACCGTAGGATGGTATGCCAAGTTCTCAAATTCAAGTTTTTAGTCCGGCTGTCGAAGAAAATATTATTCATGGATTTTTTTACCTATTCATTTTGCATATTCTTTCTGAAGGATTACATATACGAGGACGAGCTGAACAACTTTATTGAAACTGGTGCTCTCTCCGAGTTGGTTATTGCCTTCTCACGGGAAGGGCCAACAAAGGATTACGTGCAACATAAGATGGCAGACAAGGTGAAAAGATTAACATATTCAAGGGTGTGACCTATGATTCTGAGTTCATAGAAGATATTAAAGCACCCTTTTTCTTATTCTGCAGGCTTCCGATATCTGGAATCTGATTTCACAAGGGGCTTACTTATACGTATGTGGTGATGCGAAGGGCATGGCTAGGGATGTCCACCGAACTCTCCATACTATTGTACAAGAACAGGTAGATTCATGAGTCCTTTATATGCATTCTGATTCTTTTAGTTAATACATATTTTCCATTTTCTTTTCACTCGAATCATTTAATTTCCATTCAATATTGATCTTATCATTCAACCTCCTCTCCTATCACAAACTTCATTATGACTCTTAGCGAATAGCTCAGCCATCCAACAGTTCCAAATTCGTTGTTTGGACCTAATATTGTTGTTGGTCTATACGCTAACTACAGTTGCTTGATATCGATTTCAGGGATCTCTTGACAGCTCGAAAGCCGAGAGTATGGTGAAGAATCTGCAGATGAGCGGAAGGTATCTGCGCGACGTCTGGTGATGAACTCCCTCCATGTGTTCTCCAAAAGCATATATCAGAATATTTAACGAAAATTAGATCTGGTTGAATGAATTATTGAGAAGGTGTTTGCAAATTGAGTCCCTTTGTCAAGCTGGTCTTCTTCTCACATGGCAGAGGTTTAATTATAATTATATCGTCTTCTTTTCAATCCCCTTCTCTCCCATTTTGGTCCACAGCTCGTATGTGTTATTCTTTTGTTCGTGTAATTTATAAAATACAGATATATTCATTAGTTAGAGCTCTCGTTTTTCTATTCTAGCGTTCTAAGATGAACCAACAAGATGGTTCAGAACTTCAAGTTCATGTATACTTGTCTGTAACATTAAACAGATGAAATAATTTAGACTTTTTTTTGTCCATAGTGCCTTGTGCTCTCTCTCCCCCTCCCTCTCAATTTCATACTTGGAAAATTTTAGTCCACGTTTGACAGTCGGTTGAAATGGCAATTGTCTCAGTCTACACTTCTGGAAAAAAGGTAATTTCGTTTTGCTAAGATTTCTGAATCAATGTAAAAATTGGAATGAAATAATAAATACTAATTAACTACTTACAATTTTAATGTTGGCAATGTAAACATATGGTAATCTAAACTTTTCTCCGGCGTGTCTTATATTGGTTTATAAAGATATTAGCAAGTATCAACAAATTGTTATGGTTAAATTTTGAGGAATGTATTAACATGTAGAACAGTTGAGCATGCTTTTACCTTTCTATCCAGTGGTCTCATGCCAAAAAACGACCAAACTCTGAAAGTGGAATTCTACCATTTTATATATAGCAAAAAAATTTTGTACACAATGCAAAAGCCAATCATTATCAGAGCCAGGTTTCGATCCTGGGACCTGTGGGTTATGGGCCCACCACGCTTCCGCTGCGCCACTCTGATTTATATCTATGAAGCAACAAGCATTATATTTATATTATATATCCATGGTTTCAAAAACAAGTGATTTTCTTTGAGTGTGGCTTGGCGAATTGTTGGCCATTGGTTTTGCAGCTGCAAACATGTGGGTTGTCTTTGATGGAGTGAGAGTGATAGAAAGCAACTCCTAACCTTTGCAATTGCAACCCATAAAAAAAACCAAAAAAAAAAAAAAGAAAAAAAGGTAAGTCCCACATCATCCTCCTTTCCCTTTCGCACAGCTAGTTGTCAAGGTAGATAATTTTTTTTACAGTGCCTTTTCAACAGTACATTAAAAAAACATTTACATTTCGTTTTTTTACTCCTCTCTCTCCTTACTCCCCCCTTTTTTAACTGTCTGTTCGTTTTTATCTTACCTTATCACTCAATAGCATTTGTTTTATTTTGACCATAATTAAGTTTAACGTCTTTAACAATAATTCAATGAAACATGGAAACACGATGGCAACAATGCGGCTTCAAAATTCAAATGACGAGAATTTTTAGAAAGAAAATTGTGGAATAGACATATTCCATGAGAGGGTAGTCATAAAGATGTATTTATTTTAATATATGAATTGAGTAGAATAAAAGAAAGCAATGAATATGAGATCGTTCCTTGATTTATTTAAGATATATATATATAACAGATTCAGTTTGGTCGATTTCGAAATATGATCGTCTCGTAGAGATCGACAGTTAACAAGATTGAAAGGGAGAAACTGCAGCATTAACAACATGGTTTCATTTACATTGGTAAAAATTGATAATCTAAGTTCATAATCTGGCAAAAAAAATGCCAAGCACACTAAATAACCTGGTAAGAACTAAGAACCTCTCTGTCACACTGAGGAATGAAATAATATTATGCATTAAACATTCCCATAAAATGATAAGTTTGTATATCAGCAGGCAGCGGCATGAATCAAAGGTGAGGCCTCAGCTTTCTGAATCTTCAAAAGGAGGCAGACCCCATTCTCTGGGGTTGAAATCCAAGAGGGAACTCAACACTTGGTCTGCATCTTTACGATAGGAATCATCCAACCTTGGATCTGGAACCATAATTACTCTCCTGCTTTCCGATGGCAAAACAAGTTTTCAGTGACAATAACAATAACCAAAATTATTACAGTTAAATTGCGTTTCGATATTTGTTTCATTTTTTTGTTCTTTGTACTTCTGTAAACATATTGATTTGGTCTCTGATATAAATTCTAAATAAAAGCCAACATGCCATTACATAGATGCTTATGTAAAGCTCTATGTGATTCTGTGTCAGCTTCTAGTTACAGTTTAGACTAAATTGTCACCTTTACGAAAATACAACTAAAATGAATATAGAGACAAATATTACGAGTAAAGAAGCACATGGCCTAAAATTATAATTTAATCAATCATAGAATATATTTGGTTTCCTAGTCTACCTATAATGAGGTCCAAAACTAATAAGGGCAAGAAACTGTATATTTGAGTTTAGACATTGAAATCATGAACAGGCAAATATTTGAGTTTTGGACTAGCTAGGGAACTCCATCGAAAATACAAAATATGCAAAGTCAAAAACATTGGCAAAATTATGAATTATGATATGCTGGTCAAAATCAAATCTTTCACAGCCAGACTTATATTGAAAAACTGTGGCTGAGGAGTGCCAGAGATTAAAATTTCAATCAATTGTAAAAGATAGATGTAGCAGAGGCTATTGATGCAAAGTTAATCAAATTGGGTGGCAAATTTACTGCTGTTGGTAGTTGAGACTCAACAATGGTAATAAAGGCAACACACCCTTCCATGTTGAATTGAAACACATTTGGTCAAAACACTAAAATGGTAAAGAGCTATAATACGTAAGAAATTTAAATTCCCAAACTTACATTCCCGCACTTTTAGCAGCAAGAACACCTGATGGAGCATCTTCAAACACAAGGGTTCTGCTGGGATCTACGGGAGCATCCTGTTTAAAAGATGTGGCATAGCCACCATCACATTGTAGCACAAAAAGGGGAAGCACTTATATGCAAATAAACGACAGAGTGAACCAAGATTTTAATTAAAAAGTTACAACTATACCTCAAATCTTTTAGCAGCTGCAAGAAATACATCCGGTGATGGCTTTCCCTTCTTAACCTCTGGATCATCACCAAGAACAATGTGATGCATCAACTTAAAAAGTTCACCATGTCTTTGTGTTTTTAATTCAAAATGACGTCTATGAGATCTGTTGAAAATTTTCAGATAAAATAATGGTAGATAAATTATTTATTTTATAGCGATACAAACACAATCATAAAAGAGATAAAAAAGAACTATGATTTTAATAAGAATGGCTGGAATTTACAATGAAAAACTAGGCCAAAGCTATGAGCTATCATATAGAATGCTATACATACCCAGTTGCCAAGCCGAATGGTACTCCTTTTGCATGAAGATGTTTGATCAACCGGCTAGCTCCTGCAATAAATAGGCAAAATGGAGTGTAACTAAAAGCAATTTATGACAATTAAAAAAACGTATTTAAACATCAACCACTAGCTATTGCATAGAAAGAGAACACAGACACTTCAGAACAGGTGAGCGAATCTGAGATAAAACTTTGAAGTTTGTCTGTCTCGTGGCACTGTAGGTTAATTGGTCCCTAGTCTCACCTAAAAAGTACAAGATGCTGTGCTGTATTAAACTTTTGATAGGGACTGGAGAGTGTTTACATGTTCGCAAAATTGACTAGATTTGCTGGTCCCCATGTGGATATCTCCAATCATTGTCTTTCTTTTTAAATATCGAACTCTCTACTCTTATAGTTTCATTTCTTTTCCTTAAAAACACTCAACTCAATCAAATGCCGTCCTTTCTTTCTTACTTCTCAGTTTTTTCCTTTTATGTATGAAACGTTGGGACGGTGGTTCGGTACCTCCATGTCAGCCTTTCACTACCAGGGGGCTTGTTGGAAGTAGAAGACAGCCAACATAATTGACATGCACTGAGTCGACATCTCTTAAGTGATTTCAATTAACTGTTCACCATGAAATTTTGCCTTCCAACAAAAGGTACTAGTGACCAGTATCTGTGTATCATTTTTCAAATGCAGGCAGAATTGATAGAATAATTTTGAATCCTTGTAAAGTTATCATTTTCGTTCACATTGTGGATGTTTGACTTGACATCTCTCTCAAAATTCACGTGAATGCAATGAAATATGACTTAATTACAGAAAATGATCATAAGCATCAAGCATTCTCATAAGTGGTAATACTAACCTGGCATAAGCTCACTATTCGGAAATAGACTTCGTAGCATGTCCTCTCTTTCCACAAGAAAGTCCTCCGCACTAAGGGAATCACTAATTCCACTCTCTTCAACAAAGACTCGAGCAGCTTCTATAGCTTTCATACCCATCATCTTTGCCTTAAGTGACCAATCAAAAGTTTTATTAAATCTTGCCAAAATGTTCTCTTGTACTTTAGTGTAAAACACCTCAGTATCTGCAGTAGAAGAATTACATATTAGTTCATGAAAATTTTAACAGATATTATCTTTAGATCCAAAATCTCCCAACTGCTGAATAGTAGATTGTACTGAAAACAAGTACACGCTATAGCCAACCAAAGATTCAGGCACAGTCAATGCAATGGTGACCTAATCTCATACTTTAGCTTGTACAAAGCAGGATATATATTTTAGAAACCAGCGCGAATCAAGCAACAGTAAGTTGCTTACAAGCAGCAGTGAACAATATGCAATAATAATAATGATAAAAAGAGCAGCAGATCCGGGGGATAAATCCGGAAATTGGAGAATTGATAGGAAAGCAAATGACAACATAACAATGAGGAAGGAGAAAGGGAAGGAATATGAAAAGCGAATTTACCCAATAAGAGGCCGTCCATATCGAAGATAACATGAGTGATGGATCCTCTGGAAGGAGCGTCGGAGGAAAGATCCGCCATTGGAACAGTAGTTGCAGAGCGATTTGGGAACTTCAGCGGAGAAGAACGGACAATTTTGGATTTGGGATAGCGTATAAAGTTTTGAAGAATTCTATTCGGAGAGGTGCTCTGAAAAGACAGCATCATCGAACACGAACAAAACAGAATTAAGTAATCATAAGTAATTTATTTATTTTCTAAACTTTTAATTAAAATATTGTTATTTGGATGATCTGGAATTGATGGAAGAGTCGGTGACAAATAACGTAAAATCGGTGTCCTAAAAATACAATTTTATTAAAGAGACGGCGGATTTCGTATCAAGATTGGAAATTAATGGTTCTCAGAAAAAAAAAAAGGAAATTAATATTTAAAAAAAGAAGATTGGAAACCAATGTTTGGAATATTTGAAGCACATATCAAATAATTCCATATATCATCGTTATCTCTTAATAAATCATACCATATTGATTTTGTTTAGATTATTAATTGATTATGATTTACTAAAAAAAACTGTGCAAAATAAGTGCTACCAATAGAGTTTTTGCCTTAATTTACTTGGGTACATTTAAGGTAAAAGAAATGATGCATCGTTTTCAATATCCAATGTTAATAATGTAAATAAAAAATGAGGATAAATATAATTTTTTCTTCCTTCAAAAACCCCGATGGTCTCGCTTTTAATATTATCCCATAAACATTTTCAAAACAAAATATATATACATGGGAAATCCTTAGGAATGGTTACTTGGTTTGGGTTGACATTAGACTAGGCCCAATTACTGTATTATGGCCCAAAATACGCGGCAAAGGCTCGACGGCCCAAACTTTTGGTTGGGCCCAAATGGACAGCATGGGAGTGCCTTGATGGAAGCTGCTAAACTGAAATTGAGAGAATTTTTAATTCATTAAATTTGAGAAGCAAACTTAGCATGTATCTTGCACTTAAAACGTTTTAGTTTTAAATGACTGTTTGAAATCCAATCTAAATTAGCTAAAAGATATAGCTTGTACGTGTTGACATTTTATATATTAGTTATCTAATTTTGCTTTAAAAATTAGATGTTTAAGCAAAGAAATCGTACAAAAATAGCATTTCTGAAACTCTGGTTTTATAAAAAGCGTAAATATTATTTTCGAGAAGCTAAATTATTAATAAAAAGCCAACAAAATAATGTCAGAAATTAGATTAATAAACTTTTTTTGGGCTTAAAAAGAAAAAAAAAGAGAACATTATTGGGGGACACATGTAAACTACAAGGAAAGAAAACTTGATTGTTACAAAAGCCACTCTTATTTATTCTCAGAAAAAGGATGGATGTTGTTATTATTTTACTGTTCTTGTAATCAATGGGTTGAATATCTACTCCAAAATAGTAATAGTAGTAGTAATAATAATAATAATAATAATAATAAAATGTTAGAATCTCACCGGTCAACAACTTTTAGTTTGACTATTTCTTTGCCATCATTGTCTCTTTAATATTCTCAATTTCATTTTTAATCTTATAAATTTTCAAATCAATCATTCCGTTAAAAAATGGTTGAGTCCAACATTTATATATATATGGACTAATCTTTTAATTATCAATCGGTGAGTCCAAAAATATCACAAACTTAGAGAGCATAAGATCATGAATATATTATTCGACTCAATTTTTTTCCTTTTTTTAAACAAATTTTAACAAATGGCGCGATTGAAAATAAAATATTAAGAACTAAGTTGAGAATTAGAGTACAAAGATACTTGTCAGTCAATTTTATTGAATTTCCAAAGAGCAATTAAGTATTTTTAATGATTATATAATTCTTAAAATACAATTCCATGGGAAGAATTAGAATGCTGTAATTATTATAGTCCTCAAAAGTCCATATATTTTTCATTTATGGTAAAGAGCTATGTGTCCAAAACGTAGAAAAATATCAACACAGTAAAAAATTCTTAGAATATGGAAAATTGTAATTAAATGCTGTGACAAGGTCAAATAATACCACCTAAAGACCTACAATTTTTATTTTCTTTTTGAGTTGAAGATTTGGTTCCCAAAATTCTTCACATTGCATTTATGTAAGGTGTCTGATTTGGTCTCCCCAAGCACCATTTTTCCTTCCATCTTTCTGGAAGAACTCTCTCTCTCTCTCTCTCTCTCTCTCTCTCCCTTCTCTTCTCTCTCTTGTTGAAGCTATCGATTCTCAAGACTACATTTTATTGGCTCAAATGACAAGTTTGGACAAAACAAAACTTCAGTTTTTGGCAACATCGGGTTCGATTCTCACTTTTTTTGTTCTTTCCTTTTTTTTTTTTTTTTTCTCTTCTTCTTCTTCTTCTTCTTTTTTAATATAAATATTTGACTAATTTTCAATATAATAAAGGATTTGTTTGTATGTTGCCTCCATTTTATTAATTTAATTAATAATATTGAAATGCTTTAGGAGTGTTGTTCTTAATTTTTCTTGTTTCCAACGAGATTTGTAAAGACAGATAAAGTGATGAATTTGTTGGTGAAAATTTATCATTTCTTTTACGAAGAGTGTAGGTGTAAATTTTTTTTTCTCTTCACCTTTAAATTTCAAAATATTTATTTAAACGTTAGAATAATATTTAGGTGTTGACTAAAAGACATACAATTTTCTTAAAAAAATACACATTCAAAAGTGTTTCGAAAAGTGTCAATAGTTGCGTAAAACTGAAGCACATCGTGTTTGCTCACTTCAGAGTCTTCATCTTTAGATAACAGAAGAAAGGTTTTCATTCCTTAGGTCACAAAACTACGACAAAAGTTACACTTTTGTGCCACGCCATGTAAGGTGACGGTTGAGTAAAGTATCTCCTACCGACCATCAATTATATTTTTTACTATATGGAGAGAGGATATTCAATCCCCTAAAATCTACCATAGTACATTTGTGCAAGCTAATCTATTTGGCTCTAATATGTGCTCAAATATACATATGAATTTTGCCTAACAAACAGTGAGAACTAAAATCACTATTTTTCTTAAGCTTAGAAATTAAATGAAAATTTTTGGAAGTTAATGGACCAAAGTAAAAAAAAAAAAAAGTTAAGAAATTAAGACCTCTTATCTATTTTTAGAAATTTACATGAGATAACATATATTTTTTAAGAAAATACTTGGATTCTTACTAGTAAGGACCGTCTCCATATCTATTACTACTGTATGTTTGACAACTCATTAATTTTTTTATTTCTTTAAACCTTCAATAGTGATTGAGATAGGTTGTTATCGAAAATGATCCAAATATTTTCCTCTTTTTTTTATACACCTAAATAAAATCAAAGTACTTTCCTATTTTTTATTTATACACCAAAATAAAATCTATCGTAAAAGATGAGGAGATCATGTATCGTATATATTTGAAATTAATGATGGAAAATACGAGATGATATTTGGCTCCCAAAATCCAAACATTAAAGGCAGCATTGTTTTCATCTCTCTCTCTCTCTTTCTATATATCATTTTCGCCGTCTCAATTTGTAAAATTCCACCAAACAGACCCTTCTTCCTTATCTTGCAATCCACAAGAATGTTCATGGAGATGGACGACACCAACGAATCCAATCCTCTGACCTTGAATCACACAGGAGAAGACGAAGAACACGAATCGCTCTCCCTTTCCGATCTTCCACTCGATAACGACAAATCCGACGACCACACTTTCGACGGCTTCCGCAAGAATCCGCGAAGATCCTCATCCGAGCCTCTCGATCTCTTCGAATTCTTCACCACCGGACTCAGAAGCTCTGAGATATCTCCGGCCGAGGATTTGATCTTCTGCGGCAGATTGCTTCCTCTCAACGATCAGACTCCGCTTACGCGCGCCACGGAGAAGAATTTCAAAAAGGAAGAGAGCCGAAAGCAGGCTGCCTTTCGAAAACGGTCCGAGTCGTTGTCCGGATTACAGAGCTCTGTTTCTCGATCGAACAGTTCAAAAATCAACCTCAAGCGGAGCAGTAAATCGCTCGATTACCGGAAACTCTACCGCCAAGGGAATCCGATTTTCTCGCCCACGGCGGAAGGCGATCGTAATTATCCGATGAAGAGCGCCGTGAGACCTGATGCGCTGAACAAAAAGGCGTCGTCGAAGCCGCGGTGGTACTTGATGATGTTTGGAATGGTGAAATTTCCGGCGGAGATGGAGCTCAGCGACATTAAGAGCAGACAAGTCCGCCGCAGTTCGTCGGCGCTTTTCCCGGCGCACGAGGATAAAGGTAAGTTTCCGTGCAATCGGAGCTCCGGCGAGGCGGCCTGGAGACTCCTCCGGGCGCTAAGCTGCAAGAACCACTCTAGCGTAGATGTAACGGCGTCGTTAACTGCCTAAGTTATGTGTCACGTGCATCGCACATGACTGGCGGTTGCTTTCCGTACCGTGTTAACATCGCGAGTGCGAGAAGGTCAGTTTGGGAATTTTAAATTAAAATGAAAATATCATTATGCTTTACGTAGAGGGGGTGGTTGTGTACAGTGGCGGAGCATGGCTGATAATGGTGGTGCGGTCTCTTGAATTTCTTTTTTTTTTTTTTTTTTTGAACGAATGGTTTGGTTGGTTGGCGATAATGAGAATCACGGGAATCCCGACTATGACATATGGAATCACATTTACATTTATTAGAATTTTTTGTGCTCATAATTTTTAAGCTTTTTAATCGATATCTTTTTTTTCCTAGAAGTTTGGTTTTCCCTAGTAAATGCACTTCACCTTGAAAACGATCCAACAGGAAGTGATTGATGGCTTCCCTATTTATTATTCGTTTAATTTAGGTAATATGGATTATGGAGGCTTTTTAACTTTAAAATATGGGATTTTCATGTTATCATCGTTGCACTGTGGCATGCCTGTTGGTGGATGGTCTTCAATCTTCATGGATACTAATTTCAATTCTATTATTGAAATATTTAACCATCTGACACTTGAGCTATAATGCCTCAAATTGAGGATTCAGACAAACCACTGTCTTTATCTAAACCACATGCATATGTTTTATTAGTATATATAGTAATCATCAATTCTTCTTATAGTACTGATTCATCACATGAACTTCCCTTCTTACACAAATATTAAGTTCGATAAATCACGTCTTTACGTCGAAGTTAGGATAACATATAATTCTTTTCTCTCTACACTATTCACAACTTTTCACATGAATAGGTGTTGTCCAGACACATTTCCTAGATAATAATCTTGGCACATTTGTAAAAAGGACAAATATTAGTTAAAACTAAAAACAGAGAAATTCAAGAGCAAATTACGTCAATTTAATTACTTGTTTGATTCTTAATGTAAACAAAGCAAATTCAGCCCAGTAGTATACACTTATTGGATAAAGAATGTGATGTTGCATTGTATGACATTTGATGCTTTAATGACGTATCTCCTTTTCAAAAAGAAAGAAAAAAAACTCTCTTCAACACAATTTACCAGATGCAAGTAGTATTGAGCAAGCCTCCTCCATTATAATGGTTTTCAAAGCTGTTCATTTCGATTTTGTCAAAAAAGTGGCCTTTGGCAACTTATTATAAGTTGGCAAAAGATACATGATTACAGGCCAACTTATTTCCTCCACGCCGATGTTAATGTCAACTCGACAATATCATAGGTCCATCCACGGCCTTCTGTGAAGTCCAATAATTCCCTATAATACATTATATGAATTCTGAAATAAAATTGTATTGAAGCGTATGTAGGAAATTATGGTCCTCACTCTTCAAAAAATCATTTCTTCTAATATTATGATGTCCATAAAATAATGGCTTCAGGCTGATGGAAAGGAGAGTCGTTTAGATAGCCTACTCTATATGCAATTATGCAGTCACTCAACATTACATATCTAGGGAATGTGCTTTTGGATGGTCAGTTTCTAATATAAATACAAGCCAATATAAGTGAACTATGGGTCAAACAAAAAAAAAAGAATTGAATTCTGGTCAAAACTTGCTTTCCCTGCAGTAAAATAGATTTCAATTCATGTTACATGTTATTATCATGAAGAGGAAGAATTAGGCTATCTAGCAATAAGGAAGCCACAAAGAATAAGATAGAGAATACAAATACCTCCGAAATATACCAGAAATAATGCAAAGATTATATCATAGTTAAACAAAATATAAATCTACTGAATGATATGCAAACAATTTCATTATGCCCCATCTGGCTAGTTACATCACATTTCAAGCAATGGGAAGAATATTGCAGAATATCATCATCAAGAGAATGATTTTCTTTTCCCGATCGTAGTTTTAGTAACTTATGTTTTCAAGTTCTCCACATATACTCAAAACAAGAATGTGGTTAACATCTTCTGAACTATTCTTCATTTACGATTGTCAGTGGGTTTTAATTCTTATATATAAGTACGTCGCATTAAATTCAAATATTATCTGGGCCAGTTTATGCGCACCTCGACTAATCTCACGAGACAACCGCCTGACTATACTGGTGCTGGGAAACACATAGAAATTACTAATTCCTAAGGTAAGTGGCCATCATGGGTTTGAACTCATTCCTTCTTAATTAACCCTGACCCCACTTTGATATAATTAGTCACCCATAATGGTTAAGTTACACTAATAAATTAACGAGAGAGAAGAAAAAGAATTAGTCAAGAGAACCAAGAACTCACTTAACCACGTAAAAGCTATTTCAATTTTGACTAATGAAAAATGGCAAAACTATAAGACTACAATCAACCAATGCACAACAGGAAAGTTTAGACACGCAATGATGCAACTACTAGCAGCAGCTTAGACTTGATAAATAGAGAGTTTTTTACCCTTCCCATATTTGACTTGATCCCTCTTTTGCTTGTTATCTTTCCTCACGTTTTCTATCATAATCATGAGACTAAATAGTTGGAAGTCGAAGATGGAGCACTAGGCAAAAACTGAGGCACTAACAAGAATTGTACCAGACATTCAACCTAGAATCCAAGAAAAAGTAAATCACTCAAGGTCTTGCACCCTTAAAATTTGCTGAGCTTGACAAGATGAAAGTAATAGAGGTGACAGTTCTATACAACTGAAAATGATAATAGGCCAAATGGAAGACTGCAACATAGATTTAAAGTGCGGTAATAGAATTTTTCTTTACACAAGAATAAAACTGAGAAAGTACAGAAGAGAACTCCATGACCTCTGTGGATTAAACCACAGTTTTCATTAATTATTACTCAGTTGGTCAACTTTAGGCTTCGGCTTAAGGTACATATTAGGAAATCATCTCCGGACATTTCCCATTCATATCTCTTTAATCCCTCTTTTGGACGGAGGGTTAAAAGATGGTGCATGAGCGAAGTAAGATCATTTTTTTTTGCATCCCATCGACAATATTCTTTGGTTTTGGTACAGAGTATTTTGTCTCAAAAAATAAATTGTGCATAAGGAAGAATAACAGTTGTTAGGACCATAGAACCACAAAAAAGTGTCAAGAGACAATTAAAAAAGTACAATCTTTTAAGTGTCAACCTGGGGAACTAAAGATCAAGGTTAATATTTAACATATACTTGCAAAAGCATAAGGTAATATTCAGAACCTTAATCAATTGGATAACAAAAGACATTCACGAACTGCTAGGAAAAAGATCGTTGAAAGAAGTACTGACATTTCAACAGCATCTCTACCGTTTGCATGAAGCTCCTAGCTTCCTACATACGTTTCTAGTGATGGTAAAGCATAGTTCATTGGTGAATCCCAAAGGCTTCAGTAATATACAATCATATTATACCAGGAAAAACAAAATCATATGTTCATAAATGAAATCAATGTAAATATGATGGACAACTTTCACGAACCCAAATCTAAATTACAAGCTAAACCGGTACAAAACCTAAAACACATGCCTCACTGAAAATACGAGGAAAGAAAAACAAAACCATCTGTAAGAGCAAATACCTTTAAAGGCTTCAGTTGCACATATAGACTCCAGTCTCAAATTTGTGATCTGTCTCGTAGAAGTCCGTCTTACCCTCAGTAGCCGGCCGTAAACAAATCCCAGATAGTGATCTATAACTTTGAACTGAAAATTTCACATAACCTACCACTTCAAGTTCTTCTCCTTCATCTTCCTCGCCCCTATCCACAGGCATCCTTGCCCTCAATCGAACAGGAGAGCCCTTCAAAGGAATCTCAGGGATATGCCATTTTATTTGTTTCTCGGACCTATTCAATACAGCTTTTGGAGACACCTTTAACAATGTAGGATCAACCGGCAGTTTCAAAGTAAAAGTTACATCTTTCAAAGGTGATGGCAAATCAGGGTTCACAGCGTACTGAATCATTGCAGAAAGTAAAGTCCCACTATGACGTTGAAGGAGACGAACTCTCAAAGGCAATGGGGTTAATCTAGGTAGCAAACTATACTTGATAATTGGTATGGGTTCATTTGAAGGCGCTGTTCGCACATGAAACATTCCATTTCCAAGACTACTAACACGAGAACCCTGCATGACAAATCGTTTAACCGGAGCTGTATCCTCGACGCGAAATGAAAACTCTGTTTCTTTGTCATCAGAAGTTTTAGGTGGCAAAGTTTTCAAATATACAACCCCCGTCAATCCTACTCTTGCCAACAGCGATTCTCTGAACTCTGCACTAATCTGTTCGGTGATATACATTTCGGGACCCTTCATTTCAGTTTTAGTCACCAAGTTCTCAAGTGGCGTTCCTGTACCGCTAGCAGCAGCAGCAGCAGCTGCTTTCGTTCCATCAGCCTGTCCGGTCTGTAAGAGTTCCAACCCACCAAGGCCTTCAGATTTTTTAACCTTGTCAGGACCCACGAACTCAGATGGATCCAATCCTCCACCCCAAGCGTCACTGAAGCCCTCAAAAGTTTCTTCCATGGTAGCTTGATCAGTACTGAACTGTATTCCACCATAGTCTCCTTCGAATCCCTCCACACCAATATGTGTTGATTGGGTGGCTTCCGCTGGTGGCAATGTTGGCACCTCAAGACCTGCCAACACCATAGTCAAATCCGTAGCAGAAGGGTCCTTATTCTTCTTGAACCCACTCACAAGCTCTTCAGGCTTGTTAATCATGTCACTTGCCGCAAACGGATCCTGCTCTGTGGCGGGCTCCTCAGTCTTCTGCTGCTGCTGATCCTGTTGCTCATTCACACTCTGAGTGGTGACAGGCGCAAGACTTGTTGCTACTTCATCCCCAGCTTCAAGAGTCTCCGCAGGTAACTCAAACCGCGCACTTGAAAATGCCTCCACATTGGCTTGATGCTCAATCGAGTGAACCTCCATGGTGTTCCAACTATCAGCCCCACGAATCTTATTTTCCGTATCGAGAGCCGAATGAACCATTTTCGCGAGACCATCTCCGTGCATCGAAGCCAGCATTGCCGCGAGCCGGATACTGCTGACACCCCTTAGAACAATATCCAACGCCATGTAAATCTCAGCGTATTTCCGGCTAAGCTTCTCCGGCGTGACATCAACGCCACGACAGGCCGCGACAATGACGCTGACGGCTTGGTTTACAATATTGATACACTCAAAGACATTAATAGAGTTATCTTGATCGGCGGTGGTGATGCCGAGGACATAGATGCCATTGACGAGGCGATAGACAACTCGGTAGCGGCTCTCTACACCGACGATAACCTGGCCATTAGAGGCGGCCAAAGGATCATCACCAAGGGAGGCAATAGAGTCGGCGAGCGAGGAATCATCGCCAAGGGCGGTCGAGGCATGGTGTGTCTGGTGCTTGGTGGCAGCGAAGGCTAATCGCGTCTGCCGGAAGGCGGATAGGGCTACTAACGCTCGCGGGGGAGGGAACCATTCGCGAGTTTGAAGAAGGATATCAGATCCATTAGCAGGTTGCAGAGCAAGGGCTAAACAGGACATGATGGAACGATGGATCCAGATCCGATTGCAGAAGAGAAGATCAAAATAATAATCTCTGGTTCTAGGGTTTTGGGGTCTAATTTATGAACAGAAATAAAATTGAGGACATACTTTGATGGTCTTCCAATTGCGGTCTCTTCAGGCTTGTTGAATCTTGTGTTCGCCGGCGAGAGAGAAGGGGAGATCGCAGTTGGTCCCGAGCTCGGCCAGGACTCGGTAATTGAAACTCAGAGTCCGGAGCGAGCGGGTGAAACTGAAACAACGGGTTTCAATTTGGGCTTCTGAACTCATCGTTCAAACGGAGCCCAGAACTATGCGTCATTTTGAGCTGGGCTACATATCTACATAATTCTGCAGCATTTATATCACTTTTTTATAAATTTAAAAATAAGTAAAAAAAATTTAATTTAACTCCGCCACATTCTTGTTTCAAGTTTTTAACCATATTTTATCTTTATATAAATCACGGCAGATCAACTCTCCGGCTAATAACTAAAATATTGTCAATCTGAATCTAATTTAACTAGTTAAGTCATTATATCTCTGTCCAAAAAATATCATAGGTTCGAATCTCCAGTATTAAAAAAATGATCATGGCATTTATATATTTCTTAATCTCAAAAGTTTGATCCTCCCCACTATATTTATTGTTCTTTTTAAAGATTATAAATGGTTTGCAAATTAAAAGTTAGTTTTAAAGATTATAAATCAAAAAAATGAAACAAACCCTTCGTTGTACTTCAAAATTATTAAATACAAAATAAAAGAGTGTGATCAATTAACTTAAAGCATTAATTAAAAAATGTTACTTTTGATTCTAGTACTTTCATAACCTGTAACAATTTAATCACTCCATTTTTAAATTGATAATTTAGTACATAGAGCTTTAAAAATCATCTGACACGGTTATATTTAAAGAGACCGTTTTAATATGAAATTGTAAATCTTCGATTCCTCAAATAATCCCTTGATGGACCCAATACAGACGCAATGCTACTAGAGATTCTTCTGCAGCTTATGTCTTAGAGACTACAGATGCATACACAGTGTGACGCTACGAAATATCTAATAGTTACATCCTAATTCTTGTTGCCTGTTTACTTCTTGATAGCAACAAAAATATAATTGGTCTGCTTCAATCCTCTGGAAACACCTTCATTTCTCCAGAGCTTTGAGATTTCAATCTGTGTTGTAACTGAACTGCTGCACATAAAAGGAAAACCAAGTTCAGGATGTCTCCAACTCAGAAACTTTAAGAGTGGACCAGAAGCATATTAAGAACCGATATTTAACATCACCATGGGAAGGTTATCAGACAGTAACAACAACCACGCAGTTTCTTTCTGAAAGAAAACATGAGCATGCATGAAAAAGGCTTCCGCATCACGTTCAATTCTCGCTAGCAGCATTTCTTTCTAGTTTTGTATACTCTTTCTGTTTGCATAACATTTATGATCTGAAGGTCATAGGTTTAGGCATCAAACGTTGTAAAGTCAAGTAGCTGGCATCCTCTCTAGTTAGAAGAGATGTGCTCAAGTTGTAGTAAACATTAAGAAATGGAGTTACTGTGAAGTCACCTGTCGGAATTTCCCTCCCCGAAGAAGGAAGAGAAAAATAACTCAATAGATCTTCTGGTAATAAGTTCTCACACTCTAGCCAACTAAACTAATGGAATTACTAGCCCAACCTCCCAAACAAACAATAGAAATAGGACAAGATAAAGGCCTGGTTTAGGACGGTCCCATGTCATTAGTCCAGCAGGTAGTGTACTTTCAAAGTGGTATTAAAAGGTATTGGCATTGCTTTTTAACAAATTTAGAGGATTAGAAGTCTCAGATCAAATATTTCTGATTCAAACTTTCCTGCTTGGGGAAAATGAGAAAAGGAAGATAATAGTTAAAACTTACAGATTTCCAGAAAGGACAGAATATTATTAGTCTTGCAAGACAAGAGACATTGATTTCTGATTGGAAGCAACAAGAAAAAGTTGACGGGAAAGCTTTCTGAAAAAAATTCATTCTTACGACATTTTGCTAGCAAATACCACTAACATTTTTTAGTGGTGGACCCTAAAATCCTTCCCAATGAGATTAAAATAAAACCGTATCTTTTTTTCCCCTTCTGATCCTATGATCGAAGTTCAAATTTGTAATAGACTAATAGTTATTCACTTGGTAATTAATCATCCCAAGAATTGACGGCCCCATTAAAACTTCTAGGCAAATCCTCTAGTGGTGGCAATGCAATGTCCTATACCAACTCAGAGTTTTTGTGTCCGTTTGAAATTCAAATAATGAGACAAATATTTAAACAGAATGAGGTACCTGCTAAATTGGAGATGTATCATACAGGACTGTCAAGTTGAATAAAGTACAAAAGGCACTGCACAAGGAAAGAAAAGGCAAATAAGAAAAAGATACCATAATAGAGAACAAAGATTTGCTCAAGGTCATCTTAATTTTTCATATTATGTTATTCAGATGAGTATATAAAATTTGATTGGCTCTGTCTATAGAGTTTAAAAGGTAAATAGGAGACCCATAAAACTTTCAACTCACCTGAAACAGAAAAGAAGAAAAAAATTATATAAAAATTTGATTGGCTCTGTCACCCACTTAGGCAAGTCCAAGGTGAGTTCATTTGAATTTTCCTTAAGAGTGTCTTACTAGTTGGAGATGAAGTCAAATGGCTAGAAAAATTGCAAGGCTAACTAACCCCTGATGGAACTGTCCTCTAATCTTTCAAGTAATTCCTTAAAACTTTCTCAAACTGCATAAAGTTAAGATTGAAAGTTCGACATAAACCATCCACAATGAACTCTACTGATTCCCAAATATAAGTGAATTATCCTACAGGAACTGAATAGAAATGTTCTACCATGATATCAAAATTTATTGCACTACAAATGGTCTGAAATTCGTTTGGGTTACATTAACAGGATCTATATGAAATCCTGAAACATTTGATGTAGGGGAATTTGACTACCACATCTGAACCAAGGAAAAAAGTAATCTATTAAGGCATCATGATTTTCTGAGTACAACGAGAGAACTCCACACATCCTGATCCCTCGCAAAGTTTATCTCACAGAAATTATGCAAGTTAAAAGTCTATATGCATATTAATAGTATCCTTTCATCATCCTCATTATGTCAGTTTGACTCCTTGACTTGCAAAATGCAGGCTTTAGCTTATCAGGAACTTACCCAAAAAGAAAATACTTAACATCAGAGCAAGTGTAAGTTGAACTGAGCAACCACGCGGCATGTTCCTCGAACTCTGCAATTGTCTGCGAACCAAAAACCTAGCAAAGAGCTAGCAAAACCAAAACATGAAATATCTATTAGAAAATTTCCAATCACAGTCACATTCAAACAAAATGCACGGGTGGTATTCTCAACTAAACTTGAAGAACAAAGGGAGTGTTTACTTTTCATGCTTGTTGAAAGTTCAATATTGCTTTTCCAAAAACAAGAAAACCCAACCTGATTGCGTACATGACCAGCAACCTTTGCTGGAAGAAACTCCCGGCCTAATTGCCTCCAAAGGATGGTTCTGGATCCTTTTTCTTTAGGTGTGGCCTCAACAGTTGGCATTGGGTTTCTCTGTTCATCCTCATCAGGAATAACAATGGTCAAAGTATTAAAGTTTGGTGAACTCCACACTCTCCTAGCATTGATCGTCCTATCTGTATGGTTTACAACATCATCCCTTGCAAGTGAAATTGCATTATCCTCAAGTTCCACGACAAACTGTGCATTTGGAATTTCTTCAACTTTACTGGCAGTGTCTAGGCTGCTTTGGTTACTGCTTGCTTCTTGCCTTTCACTATGAGTCTCATGAATAGATTTTTCAAAAGAAGGCACAGGTTCCAAATTTTCATTTTTTTGACCTCGATTAGTAGGGGTTGTCCCAGACAGAAATGCAGCTAAATCATCACATTCTTCCTCATCAAGATTTACCCATTTAAGTGGTTGCTTGCCCTCCTCAACAAAATATTCACGTAATGATGCCTCAACAGAGAATATCTGGTTTTCAATGGCATCAATGAATTGTCTATGTCTTTGCAGCTTAGTATCATCACCATGATGTCCATAGCTCAACCGCACGGCCTTCTCAAACTCTTCCAACTAAACTTGCACCCACAGTTGACATGTATAAGTATCAACGCAAAGGGAGTCCAAAGACAATGTAATTGAAGGATAAAACCAGAGTTTGTGTCATTTAATAGGAGTGTCATACTCATACGTAATATAGAAATTAAGAAACAAAAAATGCTGAATATGAGAGCAGATAAACCTAAGAAAAATAATTATGTGTCATAGTTGTCAACAAACAAGGTTGGAATGTCTGAAACACTCTACATTAACAACAAGACTACTTTGGATTAAAAATGAAGTAATCGAGTAGAGAATATTAATCACCTGCCATTTGGCTGTTCCCAAAGCAGTTCGTAACTCCCTGGTGAATTCATCCAGATTATCTATCATTACCCTTGCTCTTCTCTCTCTTAACCATGTCCTATATGTGGATTCCAATCTGACGTTTAGGTAGAAGAAACGTGAGAGATTCAAAACCATCAGATTTAGATCTTATTGAAAATAATATGTACTCAACGTTATTATGATATAATATATCTAACAAAGCGATATACGGAGAAAAGGACAACCAGTATTAGACTCAACTTATTGACAAGAGAGTTAAAGGGGACGTGGCAAAATAAAATATAAAATCAAAAGCACAAATAGAGATGAAGTTATTGCTACTAATTAGAGGCCCAAAAAAACTGCAACCAGAAATGAGGATTACAAAAAAGAACCCCTTGTAATCAAAAGTAAAGCATAGTTCACGGATATTAAAAAAAATAATAAAAAAAAAAGAAAGGCATAGTTAAATTGAATTAAGAGCCCAAAAGAAGCGCTCAAATGTACAAAATCCAAAATATTATCACGCTACTTTACCGAGCCCTACATGTGTTCTCCTATCCCTTTCCAGCCCAACAAACCACGGTATGGCAAAGAAGTTGATCTGCTAAGGAACATGGCCTTTCCCTCGAAAATGAGGAACCGGGACAGGTTCCTCTGTCATTTCCCAGACACCTCAATCGCTGAACTACTGACAAACTCAAACTCTACCATTAAAGATTCTAACTCTCAATGAAAAGGGCAAACCACAAAACAAGATTCAGATTCTCTACCCGGCACCTGTAAAACGCACCAATTCTAGCCTAAAACACAAGAGGCTCTTAGCAAAACTTCAATGGTGTTAATCCTTTCCAGAGACGCTAGCCAAGCAAAAAATGTGATCGCTTATTCCTTTGTAGAAATGCACATAATTTCATCTGCTAACGACATCAAATCAAATATGACAGTACCAAGATGTAACACATTATGGGAAACAGCTCGAACCAGTCTGCAAAGTATCCAATTGCTTAACCATCCTCCCATCCAATGTTTTGAGCTGATGAAATATCATATTCAAATTATCAAATTTTCCAAAATCATTTAAACTATTTTACGTCTTTCCCCTTTCCACTTCCCGTATTCTCTCTCAACCTCCTAATGAACAACGACACCAAGGTATAACCATAAATCAATAAAATCAACACGAAAACAATTCACAGAAAAAGAAAAATACACAAGTACGAGGACACGTTTAGAAGAATTATAAGAATAAAAGCCAGGAAACCAAAGCAAGTTATGGGAACGCGTAGTTTAAAAGTCAAGACCATTAATAAATCTGCGACATCGTCGAAAGGGAAACCCAATTTCCGGAATCAATTATCATATCCACGTGATAGAAGCAAAGCAACAAAATGATAATTCAATTTCACGCACTCTAGAGCAAATCGCAGAAAGGAAAATTAAATAGATTAAAAAACAGACGAAATAGTTCGTGCTCAAAACACCAAAACCCGCGATTCAATACGGAACTTACATGTCGGCTGATTCTTGCACCTCCTCGGCGGCGGAAAAGAAAGCATCCTTCTGCCACAAATCAAAACTCCGTGCAACCAACATCTCAAAGCGCTGTACCAATCACTCAAAAATAGACGACGATCCAATAGCACGACAAGATCGTAGCTCTTTTGAAATTTCCAGTGGATGCAATAATCGCAGTGCTCGAACGGATTAAGATAGAAAAGAAAAGAAGAGGCAGAATCGTGTTCTTCACTCTCTTTCTCTCTCCTCTGCTAGCAGAGAATTGAGAGAGAGAGAGAGAGAGAGAGAGACGTAAAAGCGATTCCCTTCCCCTTTCACCTTCCCTTCCCCTTTCCTTCCACCATATTTGCAGAAGTTGCAAGTTTACATCCGCTGCATTCTGTCACACCGCTATTCCATGACGTGGAAGCTTCCAATTGGTCAAAGATTTACTGATCTTCTGGTGACCGTTCGATCGACTCGGCACGATAAGTCCAACCCATCTGTAAAAAAAAAAGGCCATCAAAAATGGCGTCGGTTGGCGGATATGAAAGACGACAAGAAAGAGTATGCTGCCCTATCCGTTCGGGCAGTTTCCGGTCATCTCTATCTCATTGACCGACGCATCTAAAATAAGCTGGGCCCACTAACCATCTATATTATATTATTATTAATTATCATTATCACTGTCGGATTAATAAAATAGTGAGATTTTCTTTTATTGTGTGACTAATATATGTCGTGGGTTTGGTAATGAGTCAGCCACATAATTATTTATTTATTTAATTTCCCTGCAATTTGGTCGGAAGAAAAAAGTTCGATAAAGAGGAAGCAAGCACTGAAGAATTAAAATTTTAAAAAGGAGAATGACAAGAGAAGCCAGGACTGACTCATAAAATATTTAAATCATGAATATCATTAATATATATTATATGGAGTTGAAAATAATATTTGTGAGAAAAGGCAGAGGTTACAATTTTGTTTTGTTTTGTTCTGTTTTGTTTTTTATTTTCTTTTATGTTCTCTCAACGTCAATCTCTTTTTCTCCAAGCATCTCATGCCTTCTAAATTCATTCTCATCGCTTTCATTTTATTAAAAATACTCATTGCTTTTCTCTGCATATTTCTATATATTTACACGTACTATCCATGGATTAATAAAATTATTGTGGTAACATATAAATCCAAACTTTGACGAGTAACGATGCAATGAATACTTGCACTATCAATATCAATAAATATGTACACGTGTATAGTCTTAAGTCCAACACACTCTCGCATCTAAGTCATCGAAGTACCTAGTTGAAAATAACAAATAGTCAGATTTTATATCACGCACCTCATACCTCTCCTCTTATTTATAGAGGGAATCTCCTAAAGTTAGTTCTGGTGGTCGACTCAATTGGACTTTGGGATGGTGATCCATCCCAAAGTCTTAATCCATGTTGCTTCCTTGGTCTTCCCTTAAGTGTGCTTGGCATTGTAATTTCACCCCAACAAAGATATTTTTTTGTGTGATTATAATCTCAAATTTTTATTCTAAAATAATTTTGAATCATAGAGATGTTTTTTTCCCTTTGTTGTTGGTTTAATTAATTTATCATTTTGGTCCAATAGTTTAATTTCGATTCATGATTATGTCAATTATTTTTATTGTATATATAAAAAAATATGAAAATTTTAATTCAAATTAAAGATTCATAGATTGAGCAAAACATGAGCATAATTCATTAGTTAATGTATCTTACTCTTTCGTTGGAGATCGGACGTTGAACCCTCCATCCTCGTTTATTGTACTAACAAAAGTTATTGAAATAAATTTATTGTTTTTTTATTTAACTTTTATATTATTATGTACTATCACGCGCTTCCCAGCCCAAGCCCAGTTTTTTGGGGATCCAAGTTCCCCAAATTAAGAGTTGGGCCTGATTGGGCTGACTCCAAAATGGCAATGCATGGAAATTAGCCGGAAATTTTAATATTGTAGGCTTGTGGCAAAATATTAGTAGATACGAATTTTATTTTTTAAAAAAATTATAAATATAATATTTTTAAAAATATAAATCTCTAAACAACTTTCTTCTTTTTGAGAAATCCCTAAACAAATATTAATTTTAATGTGATTTTTTTTGCTGTGAATTGGTGTGATGTGGTTTAAATAAATCACAATTGATCATTGATTTAGAAAGTAGTGAAATAAAACGGTGAAGAGATAATTATGTAAACATTATAATGGTTCCACATTAGGGAAAAAAATAAAAGGAAATGCAAATTCTGGAACATGCTTTTACCAGGTTGCCCTTTTTTTTTTTTTTTTCAGTTAAACTTGCTTTCTTCTGTCATGTCCAATTCCAATATTCACTTTTTAAAAGTTTATAATATAAAGTTATAAACAAACTTCCACTTGGGTTTTTCTTTGGACAAGCATAGTATATGTCCAAATTATATGTTCCCCATCTCTCAAATAAGGATTATTTATCTTTTACTTTTATCCACAAAAGTTGAGATTCTAAAAATGGGCACTGTGCAGTGCAGTCATTTTTGGGGAATAAAATAGATAATCTAAACCGAAAATGTCCAAAATACATAACTTTATTTTAAAACCCAAATGCCACTATGCAACAAGCACATACCATTTTCAACTTTATCCTTAATTAACTAATGCAATTGGTGTTGGGATTATCCTCCAATTATTTAACATCTTTTCTCTGCTTATTGGTGTCCAAATAAATGGGTGGATTAAGGCATTAAGCTATGTGTGGTTTGGCATCAAGAATCGACCTAAACAAACTCTAATATTTTTACCTCTCTAAATTTTAGGATAGATTAAAAATTTTGTTTCTTTAATTCTTTCCGGTTGTGCTTTGATAAGTCGCTTAATTTTAAATTGTGTATAATAGTTATCTAAATATTTAAATTTTATGTCTAATACGTTACTAAAATTTAAAAGTATGCAATAGTTAAACATTAAATTTTGTGTCTAATATGTCCACAACCTATTTGACCTTTCCCTAAAGTTTTGTTGACCTATTAACAAAAATTGAAAGCTCAATGTTCTATGACACAAAAAGTAAAAAAGAAAAAAAAAAACTTCATTTTATGTCTAATAAATTTAACATTTAAAAAATGTCAAATAGGGTGAGTGACTTATTGGAAACATAATTAGAGTTTATTATACTGTTATAAAATTTATGGATTTATTAGATGTAAAACTAAAATTTGAAAATTTTTTAGAGTTCATAAATTTATTTGAATTAATCCAAAAGTTTAGAGAATATAATTGTAATATAAAAATAAAATTTTTAAATATTCAATTTTGGCCTTACAAAGGGATGTCAAGATTCATTTATTTTGTTTGCCTAACAAACATATTTCTAAGTTGAAAAACAAATCATGTGATATCATCCACTATTGACAATTAAGTTCAGTCTCTCACTTTATTAAAAGGTGTCCAACATGAAAATAAATAAGGTTTAGAACTTTAAAGGTCAAAGTAGAAAATGAATAAATATTATAAAACTGTTTTATAAAATAAATGACGAAAAAGTAAACAATAAAATAAAAATGGCTTATTTCACGCATAAAGATAGATTTAAAATATTATTTTGATCTATGTAGTTTCACGACGTTCCTTTAGCTCATGTATTTTAAACCTCTATTTATTTTAATTTTTATACTTTTAGACATTGATTTTTGGTCTTAGTGTTTTAAAAAGTAACCAATGTAGTCTATTTGTAAAAGTTTAGGGTAAAATATATTTTTAGTTCTTGAAATAAGTGTCTATTTGGTCCCTAAAATTTCAAAATGAACATGTTTGGTTTTTGAGGTTTAAAATAGGTGTTAATTTGGTCCCTGAAATTTTAAAATAAACATTTTTTGTTCTTGAAATTTGAGAAATAGTTTTAAATGGTCTTTTTTTTGTTTTGACGGTTAATATTGTTTATTGTAGTTATTGATGTGTGAAATTATATTAATTAAATAATATATGTGCAAGTGATTGGTAATTTCTCTCTCCTCTCCTTATCTCTTCCTCTCTCCTTCACCTACCATTTTCGAGAGCGCTTTGCTACCGCGGTAGTCATTCATATCGGACATATATCAATTTTTCTTAAAATCAATTTTTTAATTTGTCAAAGATAATTAACGAGGAGGAAGTGATTTTAACGGTAACAAAAGTGATTTTAACACACCCTGATGATTTTGAAAAATAAATTTTATTAAAAAAAAATTTTTCTTTTAAATCATTCATTCTAGGGTGGCTCTCAAACACCCTTAATCTTACTCGAATAGCTCTAAATCTCTTTGTTACCAGTTGGGACTGTGGACGTGGTATTGGAATATAAACAACTTTAGTCAAAGAATTGATTAATTCACTGGAACCATTGAACAAGATACAGCACCCACATATCGAAATCCGATTATTCAGTTCATAATGTTTGGCCCCGAAAATGTGTGGGGCTACGCCAAAACGCAAGTAAGAAGGATGAAGAAGCAAGTAATTTGGGATGGCGATGTTGGTGTGGGAGTGGGGTTAGCAAGAGAGAATGGGGTTGAATTTGGAGTTGAACACGAAGTTGCTCATAATTCCATCGAATGGCTTGGGATGTTCCGAAAAAGCAATGCCCTTAATGGTGGGTCTTTCTCACGCGATGGAACTCGCTCAATCACTCACTACAACTCAGTGCTCATAAAGTGTTTGTTTTAATGCCTGAACCAGAAAATAAGCCTCTTTCTCTTCTGCTAATTTGCTAGTTCTAAAGCGACGTGGCTCCAAGGAAATACTGAATTCTGATGATCCTTTCTCGGCCAGACAATGTTTAAGCTTGAATTATTCTGAATTCTGATCATGAGTTTGCATTTTCTTTTTTCTTTTGTACGGAGTTCTGAATTTTTGAGATATGCGGCTCCTGCGGAAAAGAGAGCAATGGCTTTCACATTCCTACTCTTAGACTCGTCCCGCCCCTTTTCTTTTTCTTCGGTTTAATCATATTTGTTTTTGTCTTTTGCTACCCAGCAGATTTCCTAAGATCTCTCTCTATCCAAATCCTGTTTCCCAATCTTACTTATTTGGTTACCTTCTTTCTACAACTGTGTTCCACCTGTAGTACAACTTACGTCGATGACACAAATTAAAGATAAAAGCAAAGTTCTAATCATATAGACATAATTGAAGAAGTTCTGTAAAAATTATAGATTGAATACACTCATCAGTCAATCTTAGCGCGTAGGTTAATGGGTGAAATATTTAATTACTTTTCTTGAGATTGAATGTTCCATGTCCTACCTCCCAAGAGTTAGGAGGGCTGAGAGGCATACGGCTTATAGTGAGCTATCGAGAAGGTAACCTCTAGACCTTGCAATCGGGCATCGTGGTGCTACAACTCCAACCCCGCCTAGAATTCGAGTCCTTTTCTATTTAGCTTTAAAAAAAAGAAAATCAAATAGGTACAACTTATCAATGGATCTATATTTTTTTTTTCAATACTAACCATTACTACCTTTCTTTTTTTAGTACAACAATTTAGAGGTAGGGATGGTCGAACCTCTAACTTCAAGAGAAATATTACATGTCAATTACCGTTGAATTATGTTCATGTTGACAACTTTATTATACCTTTTTGGATGATCAATGTTTTATTTATAGATATATTCCTCTTCAAACTCCTTAATAACTTCCGGAAGATTTTAAATTTATTTATTTATCTTTATTTCAACAAAATATGGCTCTCATGTTTTAATAAATATATATGTCTTAATTAATTATGATACGTTGATTATCTTATATGGAGAACATTGACAATTCACAAAGGTTTTTTTAACTATATATATTTAATTTGTTACTAAAATATTCAAATATTTTTTTAATTAAAGAATTAAACCGTATGGAAGCTGAATGGTCCCGAACCTATATATATTATTTTTGGGAACAGTACTACAAGCTATGATAAATATATAATAATATGTACAAAGATGCTCCAACCCTCTAGACCCTACTTACAGATACAGGGAGCTACATAGTACATGATATGAGTATAAGATATAAATAAGACTAAAATAGTAACTATACCTAGAAACAATTTAGTCTAGTCCTTTCAATTAAAAACAAGACCTTCCCATAAAATTATTTTCACAACAATTCGTTGTCTTAACGTTGAGCAACATTTTAATTTGCTTGGGTTGATGTTGATGCGGGATTCTACACAAGGTGTGTCGGCACTTGAGACGAGGTGGACTCTAAATCTATTGATCTGCCGATCTGCAATAGAACCTTGCACTGCTGTGATGTTTGATCACGTACTAAATTTGTATCGGTCCGAGTTTACTAGAGTGCAAAGAGATTGCATACCTTTGGAATGGTGGAATAACTTCGCATTTTACAAGGGGAGACTTGATAAATGACGCTCCATGACTGTGACGTCCGTATCTATCATTCAGTAGATCTTCTATCGATTGTTAGTGGATTTGATGTCAATAGAATATAAGTCACATTTTGCAGACTGTCACATATCTTCTATCAGTAGAATCTTCCTCTTACATCGACGATGAGTTGAGTTTCGTTTTAGGCACGCTCGTGGCTTATTCCACTTCGTCCAAAGTGAGAGGGTCACATGTATTTGTATCCCTTTAATTTTGCCTCTAACAATTTTTTAAGAAAGTTATCTAAAAATATATATATTATTATTAAAAGAGCAAACAAAATTTGTAAGGTAAAGGAGCAAAATTATAGTTGAGTCAAGTAATGGAAAAAAAAAAAAAAGAAGAAGAAACGTAATGTATCCCTTCAAAAGTGAGGGCGTAGAAATTGAGGACGAAAACTACTTTCTTTTGGTTTTAGGAAAAATGTACAAGATTTTGAAAAGTAAATTTATTGTTGTTGAGCATTGCAAAGCAATATTAATAGGAAAATGGAAATGGGGAAATATGGCTTTTGGGAAATATAAATTCACATGCTTTATAAAAAATAAATTCACATGGAAAAGACATAAAAAGGTAGAGATGAGTCAGGTGTCAGTTGTCACCACGTAGGCCAAAGATCTACTCAACTCAACCCATGAAATCTTTCCTCTTCTCATAACTCAAACGTCAAACTCAACACCTAAGAAATTTGTTTTAATTATTAATAAAATATTTTCAACTTTTTCTCATTATAACTCATGTCTTCTCATAAGTGCTCCTTTTTCGGCATCTAAATCCTCTTTTTCCTTCCACAAAATCTTCCCCTTTTTACCATTTTGCCCCTCCCTCACCTATCTTATCCATTCGCTTCATTTTTTTTTGACCTTTTTACTTTTTCTTTTTCCAGAAATTTCTTCGTCATAATGTAAACCCTTTGAATTGCTTGCTTTTGTTTTCAATGATATTTTTTTTAATAAAAACAATATCAACACATGAGTAAGAATCCATCTCACAATATCTTGAGTTTTGACAATTTATTAAATTTGATTCATAATTTTTAAAATATTTATTTTAATCCATAAATTTTTTAAAATAAAAATTTTAATTCTTTTTGTTACGGGATTTCAAACACCCAAATTAACATGATGATATTAGAAAAAAAAAATTATTTCAATGTTCAAATATAAAAAAAAAAGAAAAAAAAATATGAGAAAAGAACCGGTTACAATTTGACACGAACACAAAAGGAGGTGGAAAATAACTCTAACAATGCTCAAAATGTGAAAAGTTCACTAAAAGGAACCATAATGAAAGACACTTTTGGAAACCATATTCCAATATTAATTAGAGTAATTAGCAACCCCATTAGCCACATCCATCCACCACCTAAGTCCAATTCATTATAAAATTTTAAAAAGAATTAAAAGATTGACGCAATAATCCCGATAGATTGAAATAGATATCTCATATCAATTATTTATCTCAATCATTATAAATTCAAATGTCTTTTAAATCACTGATTCAAATTATAGTAACCTAACTCATCTCTAATTTGTAACATGGATTATGTTTATATATATATATATATATATATATATATATATCAACATATATTCTCAATCATATGGGCACAAATTACAAAAGAGTATTAATTATTGAGACGCCCACTTCACACTTAATGCATTGGGATCCATGTGTTAAATCACAAACTTCCAATGCCTTTTCAATTTGGGGTCCTTAGTGGCAAATTACACAAACCATATTATATCCCTAAAATTAGTCTTTTCAAAATAACAAAACTGGCTAGAAACCAACTCATTGGCCAATATGCATATATCAAAATTGCATTATATATTCACCAATTAAAATATGTGATTCCAAATATTCCCATACAAAACGATGACGTAATATAAATTTCATTATTTTAACAATAATGATGATAGATTTTTTGACATGTTAAGAAGGATTGGATCCAAAATGATTTCACAGATCTTCATTTTCCTCACCACAGTAAAAATTTTTCCTTTTGTAACCTTTTTTTCACTTCAGTCACTGAACCATGACCATGAGAGGAAAAAAGAAGAGGGGAAATAAAAATGAATTTTACCATTTTTACTACCCAATGAAATTGTGGCTTTCTTTTTCATCGTCTTCTTTGCTGCAATCCTCCATGAATTCAGACCCTTCTTTTGGACTATCCAGAGCTCTCTTCTCCTGTTCTTCAGCTTCTTCTTCTTCTCCCATCTCCTTCATTAATCGTCCATTTTTCTCGTTTTTCTCTGCTCTTGATTTCAATGTCTCCAGTAACTCCGCCATGGCTCTGTTCTTGTGGCGGCGATTCTTGATCAGAAGCTCGCTCACGTCGGCCGGCGTCATCTTCGCCTTCTCAATTACTTGTTTAATTTCGTCCAAAATTTCGCAATCGACTTCGTCTTCTTCGGAATTTAAGTAATTCCTCAGAAGAATCTTCAATGCCGGAAAAGAACAGTAACTCATGAAAATGTGCATATCCATTCTCCCACTCCGAAGCAATGCCGGGTCCAGCTTCTCAATGTGGTTCGTCGTGAACACGAAAATCCTCTCGCTGCCGCAGCACGACCACAGCCCATCGGTGAAATTCAGTAGCCCGGACAGCGTAATCGAGCCACCGCCCCCGCCGCCGTCGTCGCCGGAAACAGAGCCGTAGCCACCGCCCCCGCAGCGCAAATCCCCCAAATCGCAGTAGTTCCTGGCGGAATTCTTCTTCTTCTTCCGATCGGAGAGATTGATGGAGCAATCAATGTCCTCGATCACAATAATCGATTTGGAGGTGGTCTTCATAAGGAGCTTCCGAAGCTCGGAATTGTTATGAACTTCAGTGAGCTCGAGATCGTAAATGTCGTAGCCAAGGAAATTGGCCATGGCCGCGATCATACTGGATTTGCCAGTGCCAGGGGGGCCATACAGGAGATAGCCCCTTTTCCAGGCCCGGCCTGTCTGCTGGTAAAAACTTTGGCCGTTAGCGAAATCTTGAAGATCCTCCATTATCTGCTGCTTCTTCTGTGGGTCCATGGCCAATGTGTGAAATGTGCTGGGGTGTTTAAATGGCACCGACTCCCACGGATGGCCTCTGGAATCCAACGATCCGCCGCGCGAGTTGGTGTACAGGAGCCGCTCCTGATTCCTCCGCCGGATTTCCTCTGCTCGCTCCATGACGAAATCGAGATACGAATCGAGAATCAGGGGCTTGTCTTTCTTCTTGATTCGGAGAGTGAAGCCTCGTTTCTCCTCCGGGAGTGGGCGCCATATGTAGCCCTGGGCCTGGCGCTGGGTGACGATGTGCTCCCATTGGACGGAGACGCCGTTGAAGGCGTCGAGGATGCAGTCATTGTTGGAGAGGCCGAAGGTGATGGCGCTGGAATTGAGGGCGCGCGTGAGGCTCAGGCGGTTGCCGGAGATGGAGACGGAGGAGCTCAGGTAGAGCTGGACGGCGTTGTAGAGCTCGTTGGTGTTGACGCCGTCGATTTCGGTGATGTCGAAGTAGACGTAGGAGGAGAAGCATCGGGAGATTTGGGTGAAGAGTTTAACGGCGGCGAAACGGAGCTCCGGCGGGAAAATAGCCTGGAGAAGAGTTTGACAGAAGGCGAGAACGCCCATGAGAGAGGCTAGAGAAGACCAGTAGTGGTTCATGGCTGTAATTTTTCTGAATCTAATGGATGAAGAAGAAGAAGATGGAGGATTTATAGAGAAGAAGATGGTGTGAAAATGGAGGAGAGAGAAAGAGAGAGGAGAGAGAGAGAGTTGAGGATGTGGGGAATTGGCTGGCAAAGAGAGGGGAAGTGGAAGAAAGTACAAGGGAAAACAGCAACAGAAGAGGGGAAAAACAAAAAGGGCTTTTGGAGTTTTGATGGGTAGAGATCAGAGATGGGGCCCAATTACGGCTTCAGTGATTTACAGTGAAGATTTTCATGCCTTTTTTTTTTTTTTTTTTTTTTTTTTTTTTTTTGGTGTAATGTAATTTAGCTGTGGCTTTGTCAATTATTATTTATTATGAGGATTTTGAATAAGTTTTTGCTAAAACCAAGGAGTACAATAGCAATAAGCAAGCCTAGAAGCCGATGAACGATATTTCAATTTTTTGGAAACTGACGCTCAAATGAGATTTTACTGCTACCCTCCCATTGCCTCCTAAGTTTTAAAATTTACGCCTAAATTACCCAAAAAAAATCAAAACTTTGCTGTTTGTTTCAAAAAATACTCTAATTATTTAAAAAGTTCTAACAGTATATTGACTTTTCATAAATTTTTCAAAAATAAAAAATCTGGAACAATTTGGATTAAGTCTGAAAAATAGAGAAAATAGATAAGAAGCTATAATTTTTGAAATGTATATTGTGGTAAAATTAAGTAGATAATAGAGAAATAAACTCTCTTAATAGTGGAGGAATAAAACTTTCAGGATAAAATTAGGACGTAGAGTATTTTTTAAATCTTTAGGGAAGGTTGATCGTAGAATTGAATTTTTTAATGGATAGAGTTATTTTTAAAACAAAGGACAAAGTTGAAAGATATTTGTATAATTTAACGAAATCTTAGGGGTCATTTGGTAAAGATCTTGTTTCTGTTTCTTTATGTTTAATTAAGAAAAATATGTTCCATGATTTCAACTCCAAGAATTCAAATATGATAAAACAATGTTTTTATTTATGTTTTGGAATAAATTGAAAATGAGAACAATAAAAGAGAAATTTATTTTGATTGTTCCCCAAATTTCTATACAATTGTGAGAATATTAAAAAAAGAGTAGAAATAAGAAACAGAGTTAGTTATAAAATACTTAGATTTCTTAATAAAAAAACGAGAATGTTACCGAACAGTCTCTAATTTCTTGATGCTATCTTAAGGATAAAAAAAATCTTCAACGTGCATTTCATCTTTTTTTTTTTTTTACCTTCAAATTAAACACACTTTCGATCTATGTAATTTTATGCTTCGCGAGCTTATAAGTATATTATTGTCCTGGATTTCAAATATAGTATCCAGCATATGCCATATGAATAGCTATTAGGTGTTGTATTATGCAACTTAGAAATTAGGTCGAACTAAAAAAATTGGAAAAATTAGGTTATAAGGATGAGAATTAGATATTTAGTTTATTAAGATTAAATACTAAAGCTGGATTCAGTTCTTAACACGAGATAGCTAATAAGTTAAATTTAACTAATATTGATTGTCAGCCAAAAAAAAAGAAAAAAGCTTTTGTGCACAATATTAACATATAATTAATGACAAAATAAAATCTTTATTATTAATTCTATTTAAGTATAATAGTTTAATAATCCAATAATAGCATTCGAGATAAAGGTCATTAAACCATACAGAGAACTAAAATAATTTGCTAAATATGTTAACCCTTTTAAAAACAAATATTGGCCCAAAATGTTAAAATAATAAAATTATCCCAGAAACGTGTTGAAATTTGTAACAAACTTCCAATAAAGTTCACATTAACCTTGTCAATCCTTAAATGCCACGGGTTTGGAAAAATCACATAATTACCATCAGTTTAATATGTTTGCATAAAAATAATAATATTGCCTTTCGAAATATAGCTGAATTAAATATTATAACTTTTCTTAGGCTCTATTGTCTTAGATAATATACGAATAGCATCCAATTCCGAATTTTATCGTTAATTTAAATTTATAAATAGGAATATACCAACAAATTATTAGTTTTATGAAAGTTGGACTTAAAATATTAACCAACTCAATATGATATAAAAAAATGCGTTAGTAGAATAAAGTGTTTTAGAATACATTAAAATCATTATCCTATATTCTTATATGGTAACTGCAACAAATTAGTCAGAAATAAACTTCAAACCAACCATGGTGCTAAAAAAACAAATAAATAAATTATAAAAACCACCCCTAAATGATATGGATGGTTACAATTACATCCTAAGATCAATTCCCCAAATTTGTTGTAGCTAAGCCCTAAATATTAGGGAATGCACAAACCACTCTTAAACTTGATTATTACAAATAAACCTTCGATTTATAGAATTGTTACAACTCAACCTAATTTTTCTTTCAATTCTATAAATTTTGAAAACTATTATATTAATTAACCATGAAAAAATTTTGGTTCTTTTAATCCATACGAAGTCTATCTCTCAATTTAGGAAAACAAAATATTCATATAAAGAAATCGAATTTGATTTCAATCAACTTATAGTTTATTGGTTTGATTGTAATAATATTTTTTTATTTCATAGGTCATTTGTACCTTTTGTAATATTAATGGTTTAACTGCAACACTTCATAAGTAATTTTAGAGGTGATTGATTAAATTAGAAGTTGGAGAGTGTGATTGTAACAACTCCCTTAATTCATCGGTGATTTTTGCAAATCTCTACAGAGTTATATCTATCAGAATTCCAATAAAACATTTGATTTATAAGTTATAACTACTAATGAAATGGTCAAATTAAATATATAAATGTAGGACTTAGATTTCCCAAATATAATACAAAATTCAGATGGCTTGTATTACACTTGTTAAAAATCATTAGTATATTGAAAATATGCATTGTGCACTAAGTCACTTGGAGGAAGAGAATGTTAGTTAAAGGTTATATATATATATATATATATATATATATATTTTTTTTTTTTGGGCCAAAGTGTTAGTTAAAGATTATATACAATAAATAAGCAGCTCACTTTTGAAGCATTTGGTAAGGCTGAAGATTGAGATCTTCATTCCTCTTTTCAAAGTCAAATGGACCATTTATTAAAATCATTAATTTTGGATTTGTTGCCCTTCTTTAATTTAATACCAATTAATTTTTTATTCTTTTTCTGAATGAGGTGATATATGTATTTTCTTCATTTTTCTTTTTTTGCAATGCATTCATCTTATGGTAACTATCAAATTATACACTAAATGAATTTTCATAAAATTTAATTACCAAAATTGATACACATTTCATATAATTTAATTTGGAATGGTTATGAATGTGTCCAACTATTTTGGTAGACTTCTGACATTAAAAGTTATACCTAAGTAGATGGGGGTAGTTTGGCCATAAAAGTATCTCCATAAATAAACTATATTTAGCTAAATTTAACATTCTCAAATTGCAATAGAATTTATTTAGTTAATTAATAATTGTATATATTAATCAATAATAAGTCCACGGTAGATTAGGATTAATTTCCTTCTCAGAGGTATAATATGTTTATAAACTTGGCATTAACTATTGTTTTTAAAAAATTGAATGTCCGCACAAATGTTAATTGTCATAAAACAATTTTAAGAAAATTTTACAGCTATTTTAAATGAAGTGTGCTGATCCAAATATAATTTAATTTATAGTAATAATATTGAAATGAAATATAGTAATAAACAACCCACCACACCACGGGACAGAAAGATATTGGTCAAGCACACGGAGGTATGTTTATTCTCCGACCTTGACATTTCAAGTATAATGCCTAAGATCTTCAATGTAAGTTCGGACCACATCGATGGCCAAGCCAAACAATAAGAAGTCCATTAACTCGGAACTATCGAGTATTGTGCCACAAATCATATAATCGTACGAAAGCGATAGGAAAGTGGGGTCCACTAACCTATACAGAGATTTGAAACGGTACGCACGCACCCAATTATGATTCACCATCCTCAAGCAAAAACTTCGAACTATAACTAACTTGAACGTTAGAGTTTTTTTCTCTTCTTTGTATAGATTCTATACTTAGCTCGGTAAATTCGTCCCTACTTTGAACATAGTTAGAATTTGGCTTCAATATATCCCATTTTTATATTTAAAAATAAAATTATCAGAAAGATAAAAGCCGTACAAATTTTAGAAACAAAAAATAACATTTTAAACCAAACAATAATTAAATTCACTGCTTTATTAAATATAACCAATAGAAATAGACAATTATTATTATTTTTTTTTTAGTTCATAGAGATAGACAAATTAGAGCAAATAGAAGCTGAAAAGGAAGAAATTTTTTATTTTCCTAAAAAATACTTTTGCAGAAGAGGCTATCTCCATAACGCCATGTGTGCGTTGGGCTGTCCAGAAGGACGGATACCGCCACGTGTAATGCCCTAATCTGGTTGCCTTTGTTGTAAGCTTAATTAATTAAGAGATTAGAATATTAATTAAGAAAAGTTTAGTGTTAAATAAAATAGTTAGGTAGTCTGGATTAAGATGAAGATTGATTAATGGAAAGGTACAACCACTACAGTGTTGCTACCAGGTTATATATTAATACTAACCCAATGTGGTATTAAACTATTATAATTGGATTAAGAAAATGTTTATATTCTAATTTTGGTACTTCAACTTTTTCATTTTTAAATCTTTTATTTACAAAGATTTAATCATCATGTTTTAGTCCCTAAATCGTTTTATTCATTACTGTATGTCTTATGTCCATTTATGTAAGACGTAGACGTGTAGATGAAAATATGTTATAGATTTTTTATTTTTTATATAATGTTTAGGAACTAAACTAACATAATACACTAAAGTTGAAGGGATATGATTGAAAATTTCAAGTTTGATAACTAAAATAAAATAAGTATTGAAAGTTCATTTATTAAATTATAACTTAATTTTAAAGTTATGGCTATTTATCAATGGGTTAAAGTGAAGATTTAGAGGACAACTCATGAATTTACATTCAATTTGAATAATAAAATATAAATCTTACAAGTTCAAAATTTATAAAATAAAAAGTTAAAAAAGTAGTTATTGAAACCTCTGTTACATCGTTCATCCTTAATATTTCGAAGATCGTGATGTTTAGTAGATACATAAATTAAAAAGAATATCTAATATGTCTACGATTTTGTGTGTATTAAATTTATAACATTTATAAAATGTTAAATAAATTCATGAACTTTCGATTTTACCTCTAATAAATCGCTAACTTAAAAAAATGTCTAAAGATGAAGAATATATTAACTACAAAATTCAAGGTTCGAAAAACTATTGCATAACACAATCGAACAATTTTAAATACAGCACTAAAATTCGGTATTAGACGGTTTTTAATGTTTGGAGACTTAGAATTTAACATTATCAAAATAAAAAAAATCATATTTTGGAATGGAATAAGCATAGTAAACATAAACTAAGATTTGTAGATAAAAAATAGAATAGTTGGAGAATGGAGGAGCGCGTGAGGTAAAGGGGTATAGGATTATGCGTGTAGTTTGGAATTGGATAACAGAGGGCGCAGTATCAGTATCAGTAGTAGCAATGGCATCAGCATTAGCAGATTGATGGATTGTATTTATTTGTATTTGTGCGAACAAAACAAACAAACCCCAAAAGAAAAAAAAAAAGAAGAAGTCGTAATTAAAAATTAAAAATAATAAAAAGGAAAATGAAAATAGAAGCTGAGCTGACACACAAAGGAAATAAGTGATGGGAATCAATCTCTATTCTCTCGTCAACTTTTGTTTGTAGTGTTAAAAAAAAAAAGGTGATAATATTATATTATTGAGGCGCAGAGAGGTTTCAGAGGGCAGATGTGTCAAAAGAGCTCACTGTCCAAAGCAAAGATCCGAATCATTCATTTGGGTTGGGAGCCCTGACCCAAATCCTCTCTCTCGTCTTCTCTCAGTTTTCAGTTTTTTGATAATGAAAATGAATGAGGATTGGTCAGAAGCAGAAGCAGAAGCAGAGGAACCCTTTTTGGATTTAAAACACATTCACTATTGAGTATTGAGTAGAGAGTAGTGTCAAGTGTGCAAGTAAGCCTTAGCTTACCCACCACGTCAAACCAACCTCTCTCTAAAATGTTGGAATTCAAAATTCAAATGCACACACGTAAACCCACAACAAACAAATGGATACAGTACAGGGCCTGCCTGCTCAACACTCCAGACTTGAGATTCAAGATTTTTTGAAATAACAACAACAGAATCTTTTTGAATAATGGTTTTATGAATTATTATTTAGAAGCCAAGCAGGCTGGACAGAGCAGAGCAGAGCTGTTGTGGATGGTCCTTCTTGGCTAACCCAACCAATCAAAATCCCCCAATCCGACCTACCGATAAATCCCATGTTTATGATGACGTTATATTCTCAAATCAATAACCCCAAAACTTGGATGCAACTAATAAAAAAAAAGATTTTTGCATAGCCATGAAATATGGTGGATGGTCTTCTTTTATCATTGATCAACGAATTTAGCCATAATTGAACAATGTGAAGTACTATTTCCCCTTGTAACCAATTTTCCCACCACAGTATAAAGTTGGCAATGTCAATGAATGAAGGTGGAGACAGAGAAAAACATCCATGGTTAGGTGTCGAGGAGAGTACAATCATAGAGAGGAAAGAGGGGGCGATCCCATTCAATGTTCATATTATTCCCGACATCAGAAAATGGAATTTGAACAATGTAAGAATAATACAAAACCGAATGAAATTTCATGATATTGAAGAAACCTGAAGCTGGAGAGATCTGTCCGTCGGTCTCTTTAGCACTTATGCGACATAAATCAAAGTGAATGGCGAAAAAATGGGACTTTGCAAGCAAAATGTTGGTCCCTCAATATCCATTCCTTTCCAAAATTGGTTTCTCTAATCCTATTTATGCCTCGAAATAACATCTCACGAATACACGGAAGAATGCCTCCTCTTCCAAACACAAATTGTGAAATTCCGTAATGAATATTTTGGGGAAAATTATAACGACATCAAAGTTATGGGTATTCAATCACCGAAATAATCTTACTGCTTCCCTCATATCATGGCTTGAGAGCAATACCAAGGCCTAGTTTTGGAGACGAGTTAACTGCTTTTGAGTCGTACTCGGCAGACAGAGTTACCAGAGATTTCGGCCTCCATTCTCGCTGGTAAAGCATGGCAACTTTTCCTTTGTCGGAGAACCGTGTTTTTAAAAGCGTAACTGGATCTAGAACATGGGAACTTCCAATGGTAAAGGAGTTTTCAAAGGTGGAGAACTTGTGAGTCATTTCGGCAGCTACCATAGTCTGATTAAGTGGATCCAATGAATGAACATAAGATGCCTTCAGAGCCTGTCCCTTGTCAGTTCTGTATTAACATTATCAACACTATTAGTTCCAATAGCATAAGCTAGGTTAGAAATAGGGAAATCAAATATATCAATTTCATTTTTGACCTCATTTGGACGTCAGAACACACACCAGAGATTACCAGTTATTTCGAAGTAGAATTGCAAAAGTTGAGTTCCCAAGGACTAACTAGTTTGTTCACATGCTAGGAGCCATAGTTGGTAATTAAGCATAACTTACAGTATAAGAGCCGCAGAAAAGTCTGGCTTATTCAAGCTGACTCCAGCGTTGTACTTTGTGAATGAAGCAGAGGTAGTATCAAATCCCACATCACCACCTAAACTAAAATTCTTACTACCGATTGCAGCTGAAAATTCCAAAAGAGGACTGGGGTGGAGACCAATACTGGAATCAATGGCCGCATGAGGATGGAAGTACTGAACATCCAGCTGCAGCATGCAGTACCATACATAAAGTCATTAGCATGAAATTCCTGCTACTACTAAGTTTACAGTCTTTAAATCTGAGAATTCTAAGGAAATATCATATGTAGGACACTATTATGCTTCCAACAATTCCAAGATCTAACATAAAAAAAGCTGCAAACATGTTGGCATGGAAGCAATACCTCGAGTAGGATATGATAATTCGAAACTATATATGGTTTAGGACATATAAACCTATAGCATTGATTTCAGAAAAATATATTCCATGATAGTCATGTCAAGTTCTACCAAAATATCCAAGCACGTTTAGAAGCAAAAAACAATAACACCATATCACAGTAATTGAATTTTAGCAAGACTGGTACGGTAAATGCAGCATTTCAATGATCAGTGAGTGCAGGGACTCAGGACACATGCTCTATATAAACAATATGGACCTTGTTACAGCAGGACGGCATGGAATGATTGGTATTATAATCTAAAACCAATTGTAAACATGGAGATGTAAAAACAGAAATACAGTTCTATAATCACAATGGGTTTCTAATTATGGAACTGAAAAATCATTTTCAAACAAGACTACGAGTTTTTCTTCTGAAAATGTAAACAAAAGACAAGATTTTATTGGAAACGCACTTAGCTTTTTTTCGTAGGTTAAGAGGTCAGAAAAAAAAACATAGGTCAAAGTATAACCTATTGTTACTTTTAGTCTAGGAGTTCATATAATGCGTTATGGAAGATACTGTTAATTTTTTTCATTCACATTACGGAAGATTATCCAACTAATTTTAAAACTTCTCAAACTTGAACTTGCAGTGATGTTTTCTTTCTCACTAAAAAATTATCCACACATTTCACAAACCTTGCCAGACTTGTGGTCAGGTATTCTGAAGCTAAACGTGGCCTTGGTAGTGGGCAAGATATCACTCACGGTCACTTTGGTAGAAACCTGAAAAATGTTAAATTCAGTAGAATGTTATTGCCTTTTGGCTTAGAACATAACGACCATTTTTCTTCAAAAGTATATCTAGGAAATTTAGCAATGCCTCCTAAAACAGTAGCATAAGCCTACATGAGTATTTTATAAAGCTTATAAAAACTAGACATCAGGACAAGACGTTTTTCATTACATTTGAATAAGTATCAACTTTCACATCCACTGTTGTCCTTCCACTCTTGTACAGGGTACTGATATCACCAATAAAAACTTGATCCCGCTTCAAACCTGTAGCAGTTAGTCCCTGCAATATGTAATTTCATTTCGGAAGATTAGACCAAAGAGCCCCGAAAAGTAAGTTAAAAAAGATAAAATTGCATTAAAAATAAAGTCAAATTTTGTTGTCATAAACAAACATGTGTGCTCATACATTATCTTTATACTATATTCCTCGGCACTTTCAGATAAAGGATGTTATAATACTAATGAAAAGAAGACGGCATGTAGAACATTATGAGTGTTAAAAGATCAATGAACAAGGTTAAATTGAAACCGATGAAAACTAAGTGTAGCAGAATGAGTAACAGATAGGCAGAGGCCTATTAAGGAATGTTTTCTGATTTAGTTCTAAACATACAAGTACACACGAAACAAACAGAAGAATTTAAAGAGATTTTTCCAGTTTGCTCAGTTAACCTAATATCTATCATTTCAGATGAATAGGTGAAATCAATAAACTCATCAGTCACAAACACAAAAAAAAAAGACATGGTTAAATACAAAATAAAGTTGATAGGCCTCAGCCTCAATCATTTTTATCAATAACAGAAGCCAAGGCAAATTAGAGAGCTCCCCTTCTCTCCCAATTCTCAGCAGAGAAAACACAAGCAAAATACTCAGAATATAACATCAGAAAGCAACTAACCCCCTAATACCCCTTCAGCACTTGGCCCCACTCCTATTACGTAATTTCACCTTTCAGACAGCCTCCTCACTTCTCACACGCTTACACTCATACACTAGTGATTTGGGGCTTAAGATACTTCGGCTCAAAAAATATAAGCTAAAGAACATCAACATCATTGAAAGAGTTAGGAAAATATGGGTACAAATAGGGAAGATAATTCCTTGTCAATCAAATATAGTAGGGTCAGACGGTTGGCCCGTGATTAGTCAAGGTGCACGACCCGGACACACAAATATCACACAAAAAAAAGAAAAGGGAAGACAATTAATCAAGAGAAGGAGCCTAATATATTAGAACCAATAATACCATTCCATTGGAGCTTGGTAGTGACAGAGTAAACTTGTGATCGTAGTTGTAATCTTTAGTCAAGAGGTCTGCAAGGTCACCATCAAAATGAAAATAAGCTTTGGAATTTACAATACAACAATACCAAGCCAGACCATCACACAAGGATCCATGTTTCACATCAGATAGAAATACAGCATACAATTATGGTCGAAAGAACAATACATCCTCTTGACTAGAGAGGAAAATAAACACGAAAAATTTGAACCTGATGTGTGTTGTTTCAGAACACATGATAGCTATTTGCCTATTCCAATCCAGAGGATGCAAAACACTTTAGAAGGGAAGTTACAGTCTTACAGACATGGTCATAAAACAATGCACAAGGTACGATTGTTTTAGATGTATTTTTATACAATGTAGTAAAACACTGCTACCAGTAAGTAATAGAACAATGCAAATATCTTCCCATGCATGATTTTTTCAATTATCCACCCTACCCATAAATAGTGTCGAACTAAAGTATCACCCCACTTTCCATATATGCACCAAAGGTCTTATTAGTAATTTATAACTCCAAATTGCAGACAATTTATAGGGAAACATCTAAAATCCATATATACATTTCAATCAGTGGTATCATTGAAAAGGTGTAATACAAATTCTCGACACTCTAAACCGCATACTATATGGTTAGCCTATTCTGGGGCAATAAAGAAAATGTTAATCATATACAGATCCTTGCACATTTAGCATTCCAATTATAGACATTTAAGCAGTTATCAAGATGACAGATTTCGTAATTTCTCGTTACTATAGAAATAACGATTTCAGAGTCGTGTGAGATATTAAGAACCACTAAAACTTCTTTTTGATAGTATGAACAAAACCACCCCTTAAAAAGATCAATAAAAGAAAAGGAAACTAGTTGACATGAGCCTATTAGATGCACAAGGGAAATAGTTAAGGTATTTACCTCTGGCCTTTTTGCCAATATGTGAAAATGGTGCTGGAGAACTGGCCATGATTACACAGAATGGTCGAAGTTTATAAGTTCCTGAAAAACATATCAAGAAAATAAACATGTAAAGGCAAGCAGAAAAACTGCATCTCTGGCCTTCTTTTATTTTGGTGTGTGTGGGGCGGGGCGGGGGGGGGGGGGGGGGGGGGGGGGGGGGGGGGGGGGGGGGTGTTGCAACGTAAAGACAAGTGTATTAGACTTATTATAACTTAGAACAATTATAGGTGTTAGACTTCCATTCTATATTTTCATTTCCTAGTTGACTTGTTAGACTATAACAACAAAGTCTAATCATTGTACTTTTGAGCACAAAGCATTAACCTTATAGACTAGAAAAATGAGGAATCAACAAGCTGACGAATAAAAAAAAGATCCCACATCTTTTTCACCATCCATTAACAACTTTGGATAAGAAGCATGAGAGCAGCTCCCTGAGCCTACTTCCTGTCAGAACATCTCTTCAGAAGCATCCCTTGTATACCCAATCGAGTGCTCCAAATAAGTGGGGGAAAATCTTTCAGTTCAAGTAATGCACGTTACAAAGGGACCCCTGGGACCTGGGTTAATCAACCTCTTTCTTGTATGGGTTATCCTACTTCTATACAAATTCCATTCTCCTAAAGTGGTATTTTACGAAATAATAAAAGGAAATTCCCCAACATGTTTGCTCATCGTAAGTCAAGATATTTGAACTGCATTAATTATTCTTCCTGACATAAAAACAAAACCATAGCATCTTCAATCTAAGAGAGGGAAAATTTGATTAGCAATCTGCGATCAACAGTCAAGACTCTGCATTTCTTCGATTTCTCTTTACGAAGTACAGTTTCTAATTAGAAAAAAGGTTAAGGGAAAGGGATGGAGTCCAAACTGAAATGGCAAAATAAGTCATCGATCAGAAAGCATTAAATAGGTAAAACGTCATCCGAAACCTTTGAAATCATTTTCATTTCACATAGGCCTCTTGAATTTTCTTAACACAGTTGACAAACTAAGGTCTCGAGGTTTTATGATTGAACAACTAATATCGCTAACTTGAGACCAGATTATTAGAAACGAATTTTTAGAACACTAAACGAGAAAGCACGCTGAAGATCGAACGAAGCGAGAATTACCTTTACCTAAGAAGACTATAATGAGCCAATACGCAAGCTAAACTTCTTGCTAAGAAAATTTAACAATTAGTTCGCTGAAAGGCCATTCATTTCCCAATATTCCCATTGCAAACTCAAATCAGCTAAGTCAGTAGAGGATTGAAACGTCGATACGTCGGAAAATAGTATGGAAAATGACTTACCCGCTGCGAATTAATCGAAAAGGTTTCGGAGCAGGAATCGCCGACAATCCCCGAGTCCCCAAAGCCCTAAAGAATAATAATGTTACAAACACTGTATCGAGCGATGGGCGACGAGGAGGATGCCAGGTTGGCGCGCGTCCAGGTGAATGCTGCGTCAACTTGAGTACTGATTGCACCGCCACTATAATGCCACGTCACACCCATTTAACGTATTGATTGGCTGATGCAAAACGCATAGGTTGACATGGCGGTCATGTAGTATGCGTCACTGGCCATGGAATTTTTTATTTTATTTAATGGAAGCAAGGTTGAGAAAAAGACCCGAAAAATCGATCAGACCGATCGGAACCGACTGAACGGATGTTGGTGGTCGGTTCTTTAGTATGTCGGTTTGATTGTCGATTCTGGTTTTTTTTATAATCGACAAGTGGATTATACCTATCAATTTATTTTGATTTATTTTTATGTTTTTAGATATTAGGTTTGAAACCATGATCGTAGCTTCACTACATGTTCTTATGTAAACAATAATGAAAAATATTATATACAAGAGGAATTGAATATAAATATGAAAAAGATGAGAATAAATTAACAACAAAATTTATATATATATATCATTGTCGATTCTTCGATACACAAACCGACCAAACCAATAGTCGATTCGGTTGTCACCAATTCCTATAGGTAAACTGTCATTCGACAATTGACTCCAACTAATTGATGCTTAGCCCTATATGAGAGTACCATATACTTCCTTCCATTTATACAAGTAGACTCCCACAATATTTTAATATAGTGGTAGTAAATATAAGAGAGTACGATACTCTCATAGTTGCTTCTTCCAATACTTGTCCGGTTCCAAGGCCTTATTCCTAATCTCTCTCTATATATATTTGTTTTAATTATAGAAATTACTTACTCACTAAAAGTCATAATTTTTGGTTTACCGTCACTAATATTCAATTATTTACAAGCAGAAAATGAGAGAATACAAATATACTTGTTTCATAAAAAAATAACTATCAATATTATTGGTAGTAATTCCTATTAATTGGTCACCAAGTATTGTTTTTATATTACATCTCACTTTTAACTAGTTAACTACTATTGAGTTGGCGTACACATTTCTTTGAACTTGAAACAACAACATGAATTCGTCTACTCTACTTAGTAAGTAAGTTTTTAAAAATTTTCAGATAAAAGTGAATTAATCAATCCCTAAACTAGTTAGAATTAATTTTAGGTTGACACATGTACTACATTTACTACCTACCACTTTTATTAGAAATCCACCAATAATTAAAAAAAAAATATATATATATATATAATTGGTAAATCTACAAACATCAACTATGAAATCATATACATATATATTTTTCATTGAATATTAAAACTCAAACAACTAACTTTACAAATTTGAAAGTTTGAAGTCCTTATACATGTATGCATATATATTAAAATAGTGAAAAACAATTCCATTATCAACAAAGATACATTAGAATATAAACTATAGTAGGAAACATTTTGAACAATCTTCATAGTGCTAAAAAATTATGAATTAACAATGGCTGCAGAACCAATGGCATATGGGAAGAGTCAGCGCTTTTGCTTGCTTTGTAAACAAATTGGGTGCAAAAGTACCTAAATTACGAAACCTTTATTTGACCAAAGCACTTTGAGCATGTAAACGCGTCCCCTTTCTGTGGTTTTTCCATTAACTTTTTGTTCCCCTTCTTCTCACGTTTTCTTACACCCAAGCTTGCTTCATTTGCTTCCGCGAAATTTCAGCCCTTTAATATGGAAAAAAAATAATGCCTTCAAATTACTACAAAGTACAAATTAAATAAATGGTGTAATACCTAACAGAGATAAAAGGTAGATATTATTTTATTAAAATTGGAATTTCAGTTCGTGGGAGGGAGTTTTGGTTTCTCTTTTCTTATATATTTAACAAGTCAAAAAAAGTTAGTCCCATAAGCACGAGATTGACAACTAAATGCGTTTGATATACGAAACTTTTCTAGACTCAATTCCTTCTGCTTATTACATTAATTACTCAATTTCCAATGCTGAATTCCCCCTCTCCATCTTTCTCTCTGGATCTCTTTCAAATGGAAATTACGAAACCTTCCAAGTCCGACCGACGTCGTTTCATTCTTTCTTCTATTTTCTTTATCTTTTTCCTCTGCGTCTTGGCCTCCATCAACGAAGCCCGTTTCGATGCCCTCTTGAAGTTCGGCCGATGCACCGTCGCCGGCGCCACTGCTTATTCCCCTACGACGCCGCCGTTTAATTCCTCCGACGGCAGCCTTCTTCCTGTGAATTCTTCGTCCTCTGCCTCGAACGATACGGATATCCGTATTCTCATCGGCATTCTGACTCTGCCCGATCAGTACAATCGCCGCCACTTCCTCCGTCTAATTTACGGCACGCAATCCCCCGCCGGAGCCAAAATCGACATTAAATTCGTCTTCTGCAACTTGACGAAAGAGGATCAGAGGATTCTGGTGGCGTTGGAGATAATGCGGTACGACGACATCATAATCCTCAATTGCAAGGAGAATATGAACAAAGGCAAGACCTACACCTACTTCTCCAGCCTACCGGAAATCTTCAACGGCGGTGGCGGATCTGATCAGCCGCCGTACCACTACGTGATGAAAGCCGACGACGACACTTACATCCGGCTGGACAGCCTGGCGGAATCGCTCCGGCCACTGCCGAGAGAGGATCTGTACTACGGATACGTGATTCCGTGTCCGAGTATGGATCCGTTCGTGAACTACATGTCGGGAATGGGATACTTGATTTCGTGGGATCTGGTGGAGTGGATCAGAGAATCGGAGGTTCCGAAGACGCATTTGGAAGGGCCGGAGGACAGAGTATTCGGAGAATGGATCAGAGACGGCCGACGAGCGAAGAATCGGTTCAATGCGAAGTGGTCCATGTACAATTATCCGGAGCCGCCGACGAGATGCACTCACGAGCTCTGGCCGGAGACGATCGCCGTTCATCTGCTGAAGAATCAGGAAAAATGGATTCGTACCTTGAAGTATTTCAATGTCACTGCAAATTTGAAGCAATCGAAGCTGTACCATATCCCATAGGTAAATCTAAATCCAACGACGACGGATTAGCTTTTTTTTTTTTTTTTTTCGGGGGGGGGGGGGGGGGTGGATTATACGGTGGCATTTTTCTTTTATATTTCATTAATGGATCAAAATCCATAAATGTGGATGTATACTATATTTTGATCACAATAATTTAATCATTTTGAGCTAACTCTATATCTGTGCCCAATATTAATTAAGGTTTTCTTTTTATCTCTTTAAGCCATTTATTTTGTAGTAATCTTAGATTCGGAGTATCCAATTTTATTATTTGATTAGTAGTAATATGTAACATCCTAACATTTTAGGATGTTTAATTAAGAAGCATATGGGGATTTTAGCTGCCTTCCTCAATTACTTATTACGTAAAATCCAAAATTTTAATATCTCTCTTAGTATAACATATCAAGATATATACACATTATATCTAAAAGTGTATATACATCCTCTCAATCATTTGTTTTCTGAATAGGATAACAGTTCTTCATTTTTTAACAAAAATCATATTTAATAAATTAAAAAATGGACATTCATCAATGATGATTTTTTCGAAATTTCACGGTTGGAAACTTGGAATTGGATATTTGTCCAACTTTAGAGGAAAATAAGATAAACCTAGTTACTTAAAATGGAATTAAGAAACCTAACAAAATTTCCATTATTTTTCACCATAGTCAATAAATGAAAATGACAATAAAAAGTGACATCCAACCCAAATTTAGACGGGTGAGGAGAGAACTATAATGTAAATATATTAGTTTGATTTATATACCTTCATTAAGTAAGAATTTAACATCCTATTTTAAAATTGGTTACAATACAAAAATTATGTAGAAATTATATTAAGATTTAGCATAAATCTAACGTGCCTACTAATTAACTAGGGTTATTTGTACACATTAAAATGTGGCTCAGGTAGAATTATGTATTGGTCATGGCTTAAAATAAAAGAAAAAGAAAGAAAGAATAGTCTCGTCCCCTCACCCTTTAAACCACTCTCTTCTCCATCTCAAAGACAAAAATTTCAAGAAAAAACTTTAAAAGAGTCGTAATCATAGGCACTCAGGTTGAATAGAAACTCAAAATTTCGATAATCAATCATGGAGCGTATTCGATCCTTACCAGAACTGCTACAATTGCTTCAGTGAGAGTTGCAGCCAGTATTGGAAATGGTTCTCTATCCCTGTAGGGATGGAATGACAGAAATTTTGAGAATTCAATTGTTCTTTCTTTCTTTTTTATTACCTTCCTCGCGTAGGTATAAAACCGAATCCATTTCGAAAGACTCGTTACAAAAGAAATCAGTTACTTTTTCGATAATTTCCTTAACGAGCAAAATAAAAAACCACGTCAAAAGTGGGAAACCAATCAAAACTCAACAATCCAAAAAAATAAACATGATCAATTTCGGTTTCTACCTATGTCTCCAAATTCCAACAAAAGAATAAGAGATACGGACAGACTTAAAAGAGAAAGATAGGGTTTGATTGATAGATACAGATAAATATCAAACTAACCATAATTTTCCACACGTGGCTTTTTCTAGGTGTAAAAACAGATCCTAGTTTAATGTTTGTCTAAAACGTGAGTCTAAAAGGTTTCTTTTTTCTTTCTAAATTCAACAATATTCGAGGTGGTATATTCCATCTTTTGACTTGGCCATACTTACAAAGTCAGAATATAAGGAGTGGGGGTATTTTCGCAATTAGATGTTATTGCAATGATAGTATTGATTTGAATTTTTTCTTTTTATTATTTTTTTAATACATTAGTATGATTTGATATTGTGAATGATATAGTAATTGGAATGATGTATGCTCTTTTAAATTGGTCGCCCGACATAGTTTCTTGAATATTTTTTTGTTCTCTTATTCACCGGGAAATCTAATCTGTTTTCCATATTCCATTTTATTATCTTAATCGTTAAGCTTTACCTATTTACTGAACAATACACGTAAAGTAAATATATAGAAAACTTCCAAACCATCACTTTGTTAAAAGAATATAAGAAAACTATCACTTTGTTAAAAGAATATAAGAAAAAAATACGCGTCATTTAAATGTATAGAAAACATTTGACTATTCTATTGGTTAACAGGAAAAAAAAACACTATGCATAATGTAGTCCATTATAAACATTTTTTAAAAAAGAAATATTCTTCAAAATATTTGTCTCCCAATATTAAAAAAGAAAAAGAAAAATTAAGAAAGATCTTTTATTCTTGGTAAGAATTTGTAAAGTATTATGTACAACATGTGAATGCAGAGATTCGAATCCAAGACATTTTGATTAGAAATAGACACCTTAACCAAAGTTGACTATTGAATAATATTTATAATAGTCTATCCTCAAAAAATATTATAAAAAAAATGTACAATAATGGTCATTGAATTATTGCTGATATTAATACTCGTTTGGTTAATAAATTTTACAAATTACAATAATAAAAAAGACAATATTTTATTAATACGTACATTAAGAATAACAAACAATCCCTTAGATCAGCAATAATGCATCATCCAATATAGAGATGAAATTATACCCAATTTGCACATAAACATCCAATATATATATATATATATATATATATATATTCATAGATTAAGCAATGCATCAAAGTATGTTACCCCATTCAATGAATGTTACAAACAATAGATCAGTCAATCAAAAACCAAAGAAGTTTATTAATAAAGAAATCAAAATAAATACAATAGAAAGAATTAACCAAATATTTGCATTCCCCTTTTTATTCATGAACATTCACAAAAAAAACAAAAAAACAAAAAAAAATAGACAACATACATTTCAAAATCAAATTCCCTTATCCCCACCATTTGGCCATGTAGCAAAAATGGTGATCAGAAACAGAAATCACACCGCCATAATTGAAATTTAACACCAAAATTCAAAGAATAATACCGAATAATTCAAGGCGAAGCGTTGAATTCTACATCAACGATGAATCCCATTCCCACGCCACCGTGGCTTCAAAATTTGATCTTCTTGGGAATTGAATGGAATCGAAAAACCAATCCCAAATTCAAATTGGAAATCGGAGATCCTCTTGAAAAACAAGAAGAAATTAAATCAAAATCGAACTTAATTAAGGAGAAGGAGAAATTAGGAGGTGGTTGTTGAAGCTATTCCCACGGCAGTACTGAAGCTCCAGCGACACCTGGCGCTCGATCTGAAGCTGCCGGTAGAAATTAGCTATAAACATATCCGCCCGCTTGTCCACGTCATCTTCGGAAGCATAGCTGGCAGTTCTCTGCAGCCCTGGAGAGTAGTGTTGAGATGATTCCGTAATATCTTCGGTGCAGGCCTTCAATCCTGGCCGTTCGTTGAAGCTCAGCCGTAGATTTCTCGACGAAGTCCGCCCCATCATGGCCGCCAACCGCCAGCTTTGGATGCTGAAGTTTATCATAAATCTCACCTTCCTCACCGCCTTCCGCAGCCTTCCCAGCAAGCTACTCCCCGCCATTATTTTCGATCGCAAAGCTCTAATTAATTAAATTCTGTGTTTTGATTTCAAAGTTCAAACTCAATTTGGGGTTACCAAAAATTCTGACTTTTTTCTCTTTTCGGTTGTAGAAGTTGAGGTTTTGGATAATATAATTTGGGATTATTTGGGGGTATTTGTAGTGGTGTTAGCCGCCAATTAATAATACGGTGTCGTGTGGAAGTTGGTGGGAAGTTTCTGTGTAGCAACATGGGAAACAATAGAAAGCAATGCGTGTGGGATTTCAACTTTCCAGACCGTGTTTGGATCCAAGGACGCTTTCGGAATTATCACAAGTTTGTAAGGTCAAAACTTTGATAGGGTCTTAATTGATTTCGTTATATTTATATTAATCACATTTGGCTTCTGGGTAATTATTATGTGGGATATTCGGTAATTACATTGAAATAATATTTAGATACTAATCAGTCCACCGCTAGACATCGGATATCCAAACATCTTGAAATGCCCGAATATATATCTTATATTATTTCTGCAAAACAAATATGACTCTATTTTTATGAATACAATATAGAGTTGTCATTGGCATACTCGTTAACAAGATAGAAGATAAATGTTTTAAATTTCCTTATAATAATGTCAATTTTTCAGTTTCCTAATCATTTTAATTAGTTTTGAAAGAAACTCCTTTACTCTTTGCAGATGTGAAATTTGAATTTTTTTTAGTTCATCCTAGGACGTGGTTAATGAAGTTTGGGTGTATTTAAAAATGATGGTAAAATTAATGATTTTGAAAAAATAAATTTAAGTATAATTGATTTTTGAAAGTCACCGTTCTTGATGCCTTAATTTAAAGTGATTTAAATCTTGTTTAAAATAGAAATTTTAATTTGACATAAGGGAAGTGATTTCGATAATGAGAATATCAAAATTACTCTCAGATACATATTTTTTTGTTGTCAACTTTTTAATTCCGAACTATAATAATTTATAAGCATAGTTTCTGATGGGATGCATCGTATCATTATGCCCAGTGAAAGTGATACGAAACCTACCATTTTTATAGTTTATGATCACAACAAAAACCTCCATAATAATGATAAAAAAAAGGGCCATCCAATGGCTCATCTTAACATGTTATTTCCATGTTATGGCATCTTCTAATAGGATAAAACAAGGTAGATTAAGTAAATTTTTTTTGGTTGGTGCGCATCCCTGCTCTCATTTACTCTTTTGTATTGTATCATTTCGAATAATTACTTTTTAATTTATTAATATATTACGTCAACATTTTTTAAAATAGGAAACATTTCTTTATTGTATTTATTTATTTCTTTTGATAAAGTTGAATTTTCAAATCAATTCTTTAATTGAAAAATTGCACTAAATTAACAATCAGAGAATTCGACCACATCACTACGTGTATGTGGGTTATCTATGGAATACTTTTATTAAAATTAAGAATAAAGAATATTGAGAGCTTTACCAACACTTTTTGTATTTGAAATGATAATGTAATAAAAATAAAATAAATGATATTGAATTTTATTTGCTAATTGAGTTAATTTATTTTTAACCACATAGATTTGAACTATAAAGTTTGAGAAAAATAAAAAATTCAAAATTTGAAGATGGTCTTTAGAAGTTCATGAATTTCATAATAATTTCAGAAAAACGTAAATCATTTCTAAATGATTCAAGCTGAAACATCACAATCACATCAAAAAGCACCTTATTTTATTATTAGTTTCGTTTCAAGCAACCAATTTAGATTTCTGGTAGATAACTGGACCATTAAAAAAAAAAGATTACAAAAAAAAAAAAAAACTGGACCGTTAAACAAAATACATATTTAATAGGGTAATAAAATAATAAAATTGTTCTGCAAGCTTTACTTGTGAAGTTGTTCAATTATAAATTGAGAAGACGTGTAGAAGTTAATAATATATTATATAAAATCTTTGAAATAATTAACCTAGAGAAGAGGAACGTTTCCAGATTAATAATTGCCAGGCTGTGACGTATTATTCCTTTTTCCTTGCTTCCCAGCTGGCGATACGGGCCACGTGGCATGTTGACTTGGTATTTTTTATTCATATATTTTTTTTTCCTTTGAGAAATAGGTCGTCATATGGTATTACTATTATTTTTTTTTTGCAAAGCTCGTCTTTGGTATTATTATCCATGCATGCAATAAGAAAGTACCGCTTTTGGTATTGTAGTAAAAAAAAAAAAGTATCACGATTGAAAGAAAAAAGTACGTCAACCCAAATGTAATTCATCTAATTAAGATATATATATTTTCAATCAAAATGTGTATTCAAATCTCTACTCATATTGTTATACCAAAAAAAAACATAAAAACTACAAATTGATGTCCATGAAAAAAATTGAAAAAGTATACCATATTAATTTAATATATATATACACACGTACTTTCACAACTTTAATTTTTTCTAGCATAAGTTTGATTTTTTTAATATTAATTTCACATTATATTTAAATTTATTGATTTGAATTATGTTGCTTTAAAAAATTTTAAACTTTTTGCTATATTTAAAAGTACATAGTTATTTTATATTATTCATGTAATTGCCTAAAATATGATTGGTTATATAGCCTCGTTTATTGTTTGTTAAATCTGCAGTTTTAATTGAAAATGAGGCTCTGCCAAAATAAATAATAATAATAATAATAATCAAAATAAAGGTTGTTTAGGTAATTATACTCTATATTAAATTATAAATTTACTTCTTTTTAATTCAAATTCAAATTTTCTACATTTTGGTGTCGGAAAACAAATAGGAATTTTTAATTCCTAAGGTAGATGATCATTATGGAATTTGATCACATTCCTTCCTAATTAACTATAACCTCTTTGGATCAACGAGTCACTTGGTATATTTACTATTTTAAACCCATTCATCAGTTTGCAACAACTTGTCACTTGTCAATTGATTTTTTTCTTTTTTGGTGAATACTACCATTTAGAATAAGAGGAATCGAAGCCAACATAAATACTTAGTTCAACGGATTTGACATCTATCTCTAATTATGAGGTTGTACTCAAACAAATAGAATAAGAGGAATTGAAACTCCAACTTTCAAGTAAATGAGTATTTACACTGAACTATACATTTTGGAAGAGAAAAATTGAAGCATATAAACGGTTCCACCAAAAAATGCTCTTGGACTGATATGAAAATTGCCCGTCAAAGTACAAAACTCTATTAAAGTTCACATCCAAAGACAAAATAACTGATACAATCAAAGTCAAATCCATACATCTGGTCTTTCTATCAAAGACAAATCTGAACTAATACAATGTCCTTAGCCATTTATTATGCATATTTACTACATCGTCTATCAAAAAAAAAAAAAATATATATATATATATATATATATTTATTTATTTATTTAAGATCATTTGTTCCTCCTGAAACAACTTTGACATTTGGAATATCTATAAAGCCACCCCTCGATTAAGAATAAATAACATCTACTTCTTTCTATGTTGAAGGTTCAAACCTTCGTATTCTATTTAGAATAAAATTTGATTTCTCATCCATTAACTTTTTTTTTAAGAACAATTTCAGAGTATTTTTTTTTTGTTTTTATTGTTGGGTTGGTAAAGGAAATGCAAACAAAGTTTCATATTGGCTAGATAAGTGAATGATCTATGGTATATAAATAAAGACAATTATCTCTATTGGTATGAAGATTTTTGGGTGGAACCAAAGCAAAGCCATGAGGCTTATGTCCGACAATATCATACAATTATGGAGAGAATAAAGGAAGCGGTGAGTCTCGGAAGATGTAATCATGGTGTGATCCGTGGTTGTGCTCTATCAAGATGTAGGGAGGCTTATGTATAAGAGCAAACACAAGTGAAGGCAAACAACCATATTGTTGGTTTTTTTAAGTTTAAGTGAATGCAAAACAAGCATATTGTTGGTTTTTTTAAGTTCTGTTTCATAATTATTTTGTTGGTCTTTTTGTTTTTCTAAAATTTTAACTTATAAATACTATCCCACCTAACTTAAATTTGAAAAATTATATTGTTTTTCTAAAATTTCTAAAATTATATTGCTTTGTTAGAAATATTTTAAAATCTAACTTAAATTTGAAAAATTAAACAAATAGGGTTTAAAAAACTTGTTTTTATTTTACAAATTAGATAGAAATTTAAATGTGTTCAGAAGAATGATAAAAAAAATATATCAAATAAGTTAAAGAAAAATCAAAAATAAAAACAAAATTGTTATCGAATCCGACCTACATTATTGTTCTAGTTTATTACTCTCACATATATATGGTTGTGGTACATATATATGCATGGTTGCACTGCACCCTCAGCAAACAACTATTATCATTTCCATATTTTCGGTAGTTTCTTCCGAATTAAATAATAAAAAAAGCTATTAAAAATAAGATATTGTATGAATAAAACTAAATGAGTTAATTTAATTATTTCCAAAAGCATTGTAATTTTTATTTATATATAAACTCTATATTTCACCAACCACATAACTAGCTGCTATCTGCTTTGTGCTCTCAGTTTTTCTCAAACCATACTTCAACCAAAACCCTAAATCAATAGAATTCTCACCTTCTCGATTAATCCCTCTAATTCCCCGCACTTCCTACTTCGCAACAACAAAATCACCGATGGCGGCGGCCGATCCACCGCCGGAATTCATATTCCGGTCAAAACTCCCGGACATTACCATCCCCAACCACCTCCCCCTCCACACTTACTGCTTCGAAAAGCTCCCGGAATTCAGAGACCGTCCATGTCTAATCAACGCCGCCACCGGCGAGACCCACACCTACGGCGAAGTCCACAAGACGGCGCGTCGAGTCGCCGCCGGCCTCCACAGAATGGGCATCCGGAAAGGTGACGTCATCATGCTTCTACTCCAGAACAGCCCGCAGTTCGTGCTGGCCTTCCTTGGCGCCTCATTTCTCGGCGCCGTGGCCACGATGGCGAACCCGTTCTTCACGGCGACGGAGGTGGCCAAGCAAGCCGTCTCCGCCGGAGCCAAGCTGATCGTAACCCAAGCCGCGTTCGCCGCCAAGGTGAAGAATCTGACCTGTCACGAAAACGACGTCATCATCAAAGTCATATACATCGACCAGCCCCCACCGGACGACGACGGAGGGCGGCATTTCTCGGAGCTGATGCGGGCGGCGGAAGAGGAAATTCCGGAAGTGAAAATTAGTCCGGACGACGTCGTTGCGCTGCCTTATTCTTCTGGAACGACGGGTCTCCCGAAAGGAGTTATGTTGACCCACAGGGCATTGGTGACCAGCGTGGCGCAACAAGTGGACGGCGAGAACCCGCACCTGAACGTAAGCCGCGACGACGTGGTTCTGTGCGTGCTCCCGTTGTTTCACATATATTCGCTCAACTGCATCATGATGTGTTCATTGCGAGTGGGAGCCGCGATCTTGATTGTACACAAGTTCGATATTAACTCTCTCGTGAAATTTGTGCCAAAATATAAGGTCACGGTTGCGCCATTGGTGCCCCCTATTGTTCTGGCAATTGCGGAGTCTCCGGCTGTGGAGAGTTCCGACATGTCGTCCATACGGATGGTGTTGTCGGGAGCCGCACCTCTGGGGAAGGAGCTTGAAGATGCGGTCAAGGCTAAGCTTCCGCAAGCGATTCTTGGACAGGTAAAACATAGTAATTAAATTAATGGTTGTTAAATATATTAAAAATTGAAAGCATGTTTTAATTTTCTCCATGCTTCACATGATTACGAGTGGCATCATATATATATATATATTATAAATCGCAGGGATATGGAATGACGGAGGGGTTGGTGTTCACAATGTCATTGGCGTTTGCGAAGGAAAGGTTTGTTAAGCCAACTGTATTTAATTTCATTGAATAATATTTATTTAGTTTCATGTTGACCATCATCAAAAAGAAATCGAAAGCTCATATATGTTCTTAATATTTGAAAATTAGGTTTGAGGTAAAATCGGGTGCGTGCGGGACGTTGATGAGAAATTCGGAGATGAAGATAATCAACCCTCAAACGGGGGCTTCTCTTCCAAGAAATCAACCTGGGGAGATTTGCATCCGAAGCACTCAGTTTATGAAAGGTTTGCACCATTTTCCATATATATATTTTTTTCTTTTCTCTACAATATATACTTAGAAATGTGTGTTCAAATTCACACGCAAGTTCCTGATCATATCCACACGTTTCTAAACTTTTAGCTCAAATTACTATGAGTTTTTTTTTTTTTTTTTTCGGGTTTAGTTTTCAATTTGACAATCGAATTTTATAAATCATTGTTGCCACGCGACTAATTAAACAAAAAGATAAGAGATTGGAGCTTTCTATTTTTTAAATGGTAAATAATACTTTGATAGCTAGACTAGTTGAGTTATTGCTTATGTGTCAGATATCATATTTTCCTCTTACATCAACACAAGTTCATGTTTAGTTAACTATAATGTTAGTTGATAGATGAGGGTCTATAGTTGATAGATGAGGGTCTAGGGTTGGACGAAAAAGATAGCAAAAAGAGCGAAGAAAAGATTGGAAATGATTTTGGAGATTTAACTAAACTATATTCATCAAATTAAAATTAAGTCAAAACTATTGAGAATATTTAAAAATTATTAAAGCTAAATTCAAATTGAGCTTGAATCATAGGGAGGGACCAAATTCATAATCTAGCCATACTTCTATTATTTTGTTTATTTTAATCTTTACCCTTATGTAATATTTGTTCAATTTTTAATATAAATGCAGATTAGAAAAAGAAAAAAATTTGTGGAAACCAATTCTACATGAAGCTTAAAGAAAATTAAAGAACTGTAGGAGAGATCTAAAAGCTACAAAATTTTAGGTGATCATTACAAAATCTGAACTATTTTCTCTAAATCATTTTTATTTACATTAGTCCTGGACAATGAGTCAATCTACCATGGTTGGTTACTATAATTAAATACATAATAAGTTTTAGTTCCATCGAAAAAATTAAAATTTTGTGAAAAATAAATACATTTTTTAGTGAAAAACTCAATTGCCAGTCCAATTCAATTTTTTTACTACAACAAATATTGATTTGACTATTAAAAACACAATATTTTAATTGATGATATAATTCAATTATACATAAATGAATGTTAAATTCAAAGAAATTAGTTCTTTTAACTTCAAATACTAAATTTCATAAAACATTTTTATTATTATTTTTTTGGGATACGTAAAATATTATTCGATTCTAGAAGTTGTTACCCATGCTCTTCATTAAAAAAAAAACAGAAAAAATAAAAGAAGCTGGTACCCATGATAAATAATTAATATCGGTCCAAAGATTTAATTAATGAATTGCATTAAATTGTGGAACGGAAAGGGTAGCTGATGTCATTAATTAATGTTGCCTAGCCTTCCAAAATTACATTAATGCAGAGACGTCATCTCATTTATTTGGAAGCATCAATTTGGGCCAAGCCCATATTTATTGGGCCTAGTGGGCTCATAGCGAGTGCAGTAGTGTGTTTATGCGTCAAGTTTTGGTTGGTTGAACAGGGTATCTCCACGACGAAGAGGCCACGAAGGGCATAATCGACAAAAACGGATGGCTCCACTCCGGCGACATAGGCTTCGTCGACGACGACGACGAGGTCTTCATCGTCGATCGTCTCAAGGAACTGATCAAATACAAAGGTTTCCAAGTGGCGCCGGCGGAGCTGGAAGCCCTGCTGATTTCCCACGGCCACATCGCCGACGCTGCGGTCGTACCGTACGTGAGCCTTCTCGTTCGATTCTTCACCCGCCCCGTTTTATATTTATGTGCTGCGTTTTTTTTACTATTTCTGCGACTTTGCAGCATGAAAGATGAAGTTGCCGGAGAGGTTCCGGCTGCTTTCATTGTCCGATCCGACAGTTCCAACATCGCCGAGGATGAAATTAAGCAATACATCTCCAAACAGGTAAAACTCCGGATTTGGCGTTAATTTTTGCAGATTTAGTATGTTATTAGGTTAGAAATTGATGTAGATTTTGACATCGATTTCACCAAAAAATTAGGTAAACTTCCTATAATATGATATCTCGTTGTTGGTCACTGCTATAGTACATGAACTTTTGGAATGGGGTCTATTTAGTCTTTGAAAGGTTTTTATCACTTAAAGTTTGTCTGTACGTCAAGTTCTTTTAACGAATTCCTGCTGTTAACTTCGTAAATTGAATGCATAGCTATCAAATACCTAAACCTCCCTAGAAGCAGTCCAGTACGTAATGTTTCAATAGTACAATGAACGTGCGACATAAGTGCTAAGGAACGGAATTGAAGGTCTAGGGATGAATTAGAAACTTTTTATAGTACAATGCCTAGACGAACTTGAAAGTTTAGAAATTTAACTTATAATTCAAAGCTTAACATGAAATCTTGGAGATTTGATACATGGATTGTAATTACCGAGGATGTGGGATGCAGGTTGTGTTTTATAAGAGGATCAATCGTGTTTTCTTCGTGGATTCCATCCCTAAAAGTTCATCTGGCAAAATCTTGCGGAGACAACTTAGAGCTTTGCTCGCAGCCAGTATTCCAAATTAGACCCCAATCCCTACAATCCCAAAAAACTCAATTCTCTCGCTCTCTATCTCTCAAATGTCTGTATGTAAAATAGAGAGAAGGAGAATAAGCTTTGTGGATTATGTTTATATAAAATTCTGTTCCAAGGCTGCAAGTAAACCGCTCTGTAGTAGTAAAAGTGCGGCTGGTTTTCAAACTTCATATAATCAACGGCAGTTTATGAAAAAATGTTGTCTTAGTTTTGATTTTGTTATCAAGATACCAAGTCGAATGGCTGGCAATAGGAAGTCAAAGTTCTGATGAACAAACAAATTACTTTATAAACATCTCCAGATCACATAGCACAAGAACTTGCATAGTGCCAGATAAGAGAATTTTCTTTTTCAGAACATTGTTCTATGTTTAGGTCCACTAGGAGTCACATCGTAGTGGTCCAAATGTAAGAAATTGATTGGAATCAAATGTTCACAGTGTTTCTTATATTGTACGATTGAAGTCTCATAAATATTACTGAAGAATAAGAGTTTAATAACCACACATATAAAAGGATATATATCTTGATTTTGACTGTGAAGTGCTTGTCCTTGTCCAAAATGAGTAAAAAATAATACATCTATCAGTCTAGAAACTCGTTTTTTCCAGTGTCACCAATGCAGCAAAACACTGAAAAATCATTTGATTGTATGATTCATAAGCTGCCCAGTTTTGATTTTGAAGTGGAAGCAATTCACTTCTTTAGATTTTCTGTGGAAAAAATCCTCCTGTTCTCTGGTTGCCCAATGGAAATGGTGCATCTGTTTGGAACATTTAATCGCAGAGCTAATTGGCGCCCCATCATATCAGTACACACACTGCTGTTTTGAGAATATCCAACAACGCTTTTGTGAGCAATCGATATTTATATCTTCAAACAAGTTAATGCTCTTGTTAATTTTTCTTTTTATTTCCACGTCACACCCACCCACCTCTCCCTTCATTGTTTGGTAGAAAAACCTCAATGTTTAAAGGAGACGTCAAAATTCAACCTTGTTAGTTAGAAGAAGGGAGGACCACAAGTTTATAGATAAGGATGATTTTTCATTTAGTGAAAAATGAAAAATCATCAAAAAATGGTAAATTGCGCTCGTAAAGATATTTCACGTTAAAAAATGTTTGGAAGTTTAAGAATGAGCCATGCTCAAGGATCATGGAAACATAGATCTAGAGATGAAACTTCATCACAGTTTCTCTTAGTGGCCATCTTTTTATTTGGATTGATGCATGAACTTGAAAGAGTTCTAACTGTTTAATTATTAGTGAACTTGTTGCGATGGTGGGATGTGGTTGAGATGAGAGCTAGATAAGTGCAGACAAATAGGATACACAACTGAAGAAGGAAATTATGATACCTATAAAACTACGAAGGGGGGGAAGTCTCAATCCAAGCTCAAGAGAACCATTGATAAGTGAGAGTATTTGACACAGCACACGATAAACCTTATCTTTCCCTACGTGTGGATGATAAAGTGTATTAGTTTCCCTTTTTTGGTGCCTTCCAGGAGAGGTAGAAATGGTAGTCTCTGTTCCCATTACTGTATGCATAAATGACTTTTGTACCTCGTTTATCACGGCCTTTGCCTTCTGGGACTTTGTGTGTATGAGATTGAGAAGAGAACCAGATTTTATCCTTTAAGATGTTTCAATGGCCACTTTCATGAACCGAGCTGTGAGTGGTGAAAACTCAGCATCCAAAAGCCAACGACGTGTCGATTTCTCTGATGTCAATTAGTGTTGCCTTTTCTGTCTGCCACAGTTGAACTCCCGAGACCTTTTTCCCCCACCATGGCTTTTGTCGTTGCCTGCTTTCCTTCTTTTCGCCTCAGTTCGCATCCGCAGCACATTAAAAAAGTGAGAGAAAAGAAAGGCGACTCATCCGCGACCCGCTCATTGGCTGCACAAAATGATGAGACTAAAAACTGAACATATGGCCTATGACCTATCTCATCCATCTTTTCTTTCCATACTTTCACAGCCGTTTTTATCCTCTTTCTTGCCTTCTACCTTTTCCCAACAGACGTCTATTCTACATCTTAGCTTTCACAATTTTGTCTGGTCTCTTTGTCAGCTAGAATTATTTCCCGAATGATACTCTTAGAAGTCATTCAGCGACATAACAATCAAGCAATTAACAGAGGCATCTTCACAAACTTCTGAGTTCTAATACTATTGCTTCAGAATCATAAGTATCTTTTTTCAGTTTTAGGATTAGAATGATGGATATTGCAATTGTGATATACATTGTTTAGCTGAAATTTTGAGTTCCACTCCAACAGTGGAGAAACAGGGTCCGAGAAGGAGCAGGAAATGTGCTGCGTGTTTGAAAGCACATGAAATGGAAGTACTTTTTAAGGGTTGTGAATCTTTGGTTATGATGAGCACACGGGGGAAAATCACTCTTTGCATGGGCCATGCAAGGCGGAGAGAAATGTGTGAGCAGCATGGGAATATAATTTAATCGTGCTTACTGCTTTCCTTGTTTCAAACAAAAAGAGCATCATTTTGCTCTTTAATGCCGCCAAACCATCAAATCCACTCATTTTCGTTAATGGATCCCATTTGTGTTCCTTGCAACCTCAAAAGGTTGGAGAAAGTGCTAGCATTTTAGGATAGCGTTTGGAGAGGGGGACCCTATTCTCTACCACCTCTCTCTCTCTCTCTCTAAAGAGAATCCTAACAACAACACTGCGATAACCATGGAAAAGAAAAAGTTGGGATTAACTTTGAGATGACACTTCACTCCATGTCCAGTCAGTCAAGCTTTTGAATTTTCAATACCCCATATTCCCTCAGCACCAATAAAGTATTACAAACCCAAGTAGGAGATTTAGATGGATGATTGATTATTAACCACATTGTTATCTGTTTGAGTGCCACAGTGTTAGTAGTGTAGTTTAGAAAAAAATTATACTGAGAACTTCCATGTACTACAGAACAAATTTGGAGTGTCAGTGTCCTGATGAAACACCAGAAAATAAGTGTACTGATGCGTCGTAATTACGAGTGAGGTCCCGTATGTAAAATTTATAGAAACTCTTTTTACTCATTAAAACCAAACCGGCAAACCATGAACATTGTCCACTACCTTTCCATCTCAAGTTTTCTGTGTTAATAACCTTCTCAACAAGGTCCAAGAGTGAGAAACAGAATTAGAAAGAGGGTCCGCCGTCTTCATATTTTACTGTCTATATATGATCTCTCAACTTTGCGTTTTCCCCATGTGATCTATCCAATATCTTTATCCCAGATTTTTCTACGCATGCATAATATCTTTTGCTATGTGTGCTTTCCACTACTTAAAAAGTGAATATCTTTGCAGTAATAAACCTCTCTCTGTCTCTGGCTCTAGCTCTACATTTAGGATATATAGATTTTTTTGACATTTATATGGCCATTATTTTTGTATTCTACTCTGTGGAAGTATAAAAGGAACTAAAGTTCAATTGACGCTTTCTTTTTAGAAAAACCACTTGTACAAGCATATATAATCCCCTTTGATAGCCTGCAGATCCAAGCTCTGAAGATGGGCAAGTTAAATGAACTAGAAAGAAGCTTCATCTCACTTTCTCCTAACGAAAAGCTTCAAAGAGTAAGATAGAGAGATTCATTGTTTTCTTGAATAATCAGATACTGAGAAGGTGTCTGAAAATTGAATCTTTTAGACTGAATTGAAATTGAGTGACCCGGATCATTGTACTTTGACTCGGCCATTTTGAACTTAGGAGAAAGGACGCATTCCATGTATGTATTTATTATCTGAACCCAATTAAGAGAGAAAGTACGAGGAAAAAGTACATAGAGAATATATAATTTGTACATGATATCTTCAAATTTGATTCCTGTATAATGGTTGGGTGCTCAAAGTACAAGATCAAGCAGATTTCAGTAGCTGAATTAGGGCAGTGAAGAAGGGAATTAGTGTCCCATTTCAGGGTGGAGACCAGACTGAGGAGGAATTAAACCCAGTGGTCTCTGATTCAAAGACATTACCGCAAACACCGCCAAGGCTGCGAGATTATGATCCCCCAATCATTGTCTAAAAACACATATAATTATTTCTGGCTGTCGCCGATGGACCAAATTACTATGTTATATGTCTGAAATATAACAGAGTTGATCTAATTGCGTCAGACACTGATTAGTTTATGGAATTTGAGTAAAACCCATGTGCTTGGTTCAGTTTTTTATTCGAAATGATTAATATGGGTGAAATAGTTTGAAATTCAGAGAGAGAAGTCATGTGGGTGTGATTGGTGAAGTAGAAATTAAAGGTGAATTGAAAAGATTAGCAGCCATTGGTGGCTAAGTTGTCTTGTCTGGTAGTCGATGCATAAACTTTTGGGTCCTACGCCTCATTGCTTCATTGACGAGATGGAAAGATCCCATAAACACTTTCTGGGGATATGGCATCGATTTATGTTCGGTTGGGTCTCATCTCACTTTGTAAATAATTAAATCAATCAAATAAATTATTGTCATGATTATATTATATGTTTATTGTTTTTCTTTAATTATTAAATTCATAGCTACGTCGAGTTCCAAGAGCACTCATAATGTATGTATATACTATATAGTATGGTACTTAGAACAGAGATATTCTTTCAAAACTATAATCACATTATAGAAAATAGAAATTTTGGCTATCGTGATTAACATTTAAGGGTTTCATGTTGGAGTAAATCAAGATTCTTACTCTAATTTGTAGAACTTTTTTGGTACGACATGAAATTGATTTTAAGAATATAATTATTGAGTCACAAAATTCTACTATTCATACTTGAGATAGACTAAAGTTGCATTTTAACGGATTCTTTTCAATTAATATTTTTTTTTTCGGTTCTAAGTAGTGTTACACTTGAGTAAAGAATCTTGGAATAAAATTTAATAAAGAGATGATAAAATTAAAATTTGGCGTAAATTAATTAATAGATGAGAAAATAAACTTTGGAGTAAATTGAATTTGGGATAGCAGCATCTAATACTTGGGAAAAAAATGAATACAAACGAAGAATATTCAAATCAAATGGAACCAAACAACCCAAGTTACCCAATAACTAAACTAGTTCCAATTTCTAAAAAAAATGTATATGTCCCTAAATGCTTAGTGGTTGCTAATCAATTCCAAAGTACAAATTTAATATGCTATTAATTGGAAAACCTACTTTATTAGATTGCTGAATTTAAATCATATATATATATATATATATAAAATATCCACGTGGCACAATGTTAGCAGTGGCCCTAATATGTAGTTTAATTAATGAAGACTGTGCAGAGAGGGTTCAATGAACCAGAGGACAAATATTTAGGTTTGAATGGAGAGATTTAATTGAATTATTTGATAAAAGAGAGGGAAATGTGATGTGTAATGATGTTTCATGTTTGGTCTAGTCAAGATGGTTTTATCCTGTAAATGATTTATTACTTAAATTAGAAGTTGGATTGACATTTTTTAATTTCTAAATCCCTTTATGATAATGGTGTGGAAATAGTACGTTTTTAAACTAATTTGTTGACTTATTTTACTGTGATTTGACCACTTAATCAAACTACCTGCATCACAAATTTTACTCCCAATGGTAAATTCTAACCCATTTAAAATTTGGAATAAAATTCAAATTTTTCGCTTAATTGAACTAATTAAGCTTGCTTCTACTCTTAAAAGCATTTGAAATTTTGAATAAAATACAATTGTCTTTTAGCTGATTAGTTCAATTAATATTGCTTGTACTCTTAAAAGCAATTTATCTTATGCTTTGGTTAATAGAAGCTCAAAAATCAGATCCATGATAATTGATATGACATTTTGTTTGAATAATTCATAAATCTAAGAAGTTATTTAAATTGAAAAATATGGGTTGTTTGAGTAAGTTTTTTTTTTTTCTCAAAATAACGACAATGAATGAAAAATAGAAAATTTAATTTGATTTTAGACTATGTTGAGATATCAATATATGATTAAATTTACCTTAAATCATTGGCTTAAGTTTTGGGTTCATTGATAATTAAATCATGTTTAACATAATATCATAGTAGGATGTTTTGCAAATTTTCAAACATACAAGTGAGCAAGGATGTTAAATAATATTTCAATTTTAAACCTAGAAAACAATTTCAATTTGTTTCTTCTGGTATTCTCAATAAATTTTTATGGTCTTTCCTATTATTCGTCAATTCTATCTTCCAAAGTTTTATTTGATAACTTCAGTTTTTAATTTTCTAATTTTCAAATATTAAGCGAGTCCACCCATTACTTCTTTCATTTTCTTCTTTTTATTTTTGTAACACACCACTTTAAAAAGTTAGTCATATACAATAGACTTAAATGAGGGTGTTCCAATTTTAAATATTTATATCGAAGATACTATAATTATAAAACAAAGTACATCTTAATAACCAAGATGCCATATGTGCCATGGATATGAGGCTACGGTACAATATTGGAGAACAATGCCTCTATTTGGAGGGCTTAAAAAAAACCATTGTTTTATTTTGTTCTAAATTCGATCTCTTAAGAACACAACCGAGTTCTTAGTCAATTTTTAGAAACTAGAAAGACAAATATCTAGATCTCAAAACATTAACGCACACAAAGTAAAGAAATTTAAAACAAACAAATATTCACCAAATCAAAAACTAGTTCAGTCTCTAGCTATCTATGTTAGGAATACAAATGTTGACAATATTATTGTAACTAAAAAATGGGCAGTGACACAAAAATGAAAAGACCCATAAGTTGAAATGCAAAATAATTGAGCAGAAATACATTGTTTGGGGTGTGTTATTTTTTAAAACATTTTGGCTATACATGTGGGCGTTAGTGGAAAAGGAATGGAAGTAACCATTTTTAATTTTAATTTTCTAAAAATATTTTGTAGGCCGACAATCAATTTGAGTGCTGCCATTACCGGAGCCGACAACCCTTCGATCCTCACTGATTCTTTCCAGCCCCTCTGTCTCTCTCTCTCTCACTTAAATCACCAATTCCAATTTAAAAAAAAAATATCTCTTAAGCATGATTAAGTCAGATAAATTAGAGTAAATTTCTCCTCTAATACCATTTTAAAAAACAGTGATCTCAACACATTACACATATTCTCCATTCTTCTACAAAACCCACTTCCATTTCTCATATTTCTCTCCACACCCACCACCTCTTATTTTCCTTTTTTTCTGTGTGTGTGTGTGATGGAGTTCAAACACAGCCAACTGAACCTGGAGCTGGTTCTAGAACCCTCTTCATATTCATATTCCTCGTCGTCTGCCGTTGATCATGTGATTGGGAGCACTCCAAATTGTGATGATGATCAGGCGAGGGTGTTCTCATGCAACTATTGCAAGAGAAAATTTTACAGCTCGCAGGCGTTGGGTGGCCACCAAAATGCGCATAAGCTGGAGAGGACTCTAGCCAAGAAGAGCAGAGAGATTAGAGGAGGAGCATACGCTGGAGATGAGAGCTGCAACATGAACATGAACATGATGATGAACAATTCGAACCATCTTTGGAAAATTGAGACGCCACCAACGGTAATTGGGCTTTGCCCACGTGGTGGCCATGATGCTGCTGCGAGTGGGAGAGATCATCAGATGAGGGCATGCCGTCCTGAAAATCAAGACCTTGACTTGTCTTTAAGGCTGTGATTAATGTGCATGTCAAATTGTTTAGTTTCTGATCTTTCTCTTTGATTTTTCATTTTGACGTATAATTTAGATGAATTGTCGATCCAGAGTTGTTTTCCAAGTATATATGTCATATGATCGTTGTGGGTTTCCAATTTTCAGTCCATCTCGTTTAGGCGAAAAACCAAGCATCCAAGTGCAAGGTTAAATGCCCCACATTTGTTGGGCTGACCAATTTTATCGTCGTCCTCTTGACAATCAATAACAACTCATTATTTGGACGAGGGATCAAGAGACAATGGAGTGGGAATGACGTATCAATCATTCTGGTGGATCTTCCCTTTCAACAGTCACAAAGCTCTCGACTGAGTTGTTTAGGTTCTGGAATTTCACCTCTAATTGGGGGTTTCGGTTCGAAGGTTAGAAAATGTATGTGTTGCGGGTGATCTCTCGACCAATTCAAGTGAAAGGAAAGGGTGATTGAGGAGACCTAGACGTTGAGATCTCTTATCTATGAGGGAGGTTGATTTTGTCTCCACAAGTGTGTTGAGGGCTAGAGAGGGAATACCTATACCTCTAAATTGCAGTCGTAGGCGAAGGAGACAAGGGTGAGACACCGAACATGTTCTAGAGAAATGCAAAAATAAAAATTTCTTTTAAAAAATAATGAGTTGTTAAATCGAAGGACAAGACTGGTCATTCACTTGTGAGGAGCCAAGTATTTTTTTTTCCTTTTGTTTCTTTTTTTTTCATGTCCCTTGCTACCTCGTCTTTCATGTGTTTTTCCTCTCCCATCTCTCAATTTAATTTAATTCTAACTAATGTTTGGCATATTGTTTTGTTTATTATTGTGTACTCTCTCGTTTTTTTTTCTTTTTGTACGCGTGGCTATGCATTTCAAAACCTAATTAATTAAATATACTATTAAACACAGTTTCAGTTTTGATTTATTCGTGCTAATTTTTTTCTGCATGCATGCATTTATTATCGAGACTTGATCATCATAATTAAGTTTTGAAATGAATTGGATGTAAATGGTAAATCATCATAATCCCTTTTGCTCGATCTAATAATTCTCCCTTTCCAAAAAAATAATGATATATCTTGATTCTTGAGATTTAAAAGCCAAAAACTAGGTGCATTTCTAATTGGAGTCCTTACATTAGATGCATATATATACACTATACAGTAACTGGATTCCTTCATTCAATCAAACTAAATTAAATATATAATGTGAGGACTATATATTATATACTTTCAATTTCCACTAATTGAAGAAAGAAAAAATAATACAAGGAAAAAAAAAAACTCTTGATGAGTGTTTTAATTGCTTTTTCCCAACTCACATGCCCTCCTCAGGCAGACAATATTCTTTGCGTTTTCAGGCTAATTCCATTTAATTAAAGTAAAAGAGATTTAATAAGAGGACACCTATATATACACTCAATTAATCCTCATGAGTTGTTAATGCATCAATTGTTATAAAGAGAGCATTAATGTTACTTCCCACTAAAATGAAGACAAGATTAATTAAGTGAGGAATCATGAAGTTAATTTATAGATATCATGTTTGCTAAACTTTGAAACAATGAAAAAACTTTTACTTTGTGTATATATTTGATACTTTATTATAAAGTCTTGAATAATCACATTTTCGGGATCAATTTTGTCAATTTCAAGCACCAAACTTCTTTCAAGTTAACTTTTCAAATATGGTTTCAACCTCTAGTTCCAAAAATCTATGGGAGTAAATTTTGTTAAGACAATATGTATCTCCAAATAATATGATACTGTCCACTCTCAATTACACTCCGTTTATTTCATGGGATTGAGAATCAATGTAATTTTCAATCCATTTGATGGTGCTTACTATAATAAACTTTGTGGGGTCACCAAAAATTTTGTAATCACTCCCCGAGATGTTATCTCATTTCTCTCATATAACCTCATCAATCCCATTATCTTTTACTTTACAATTTTTATCATTTTACTATCATCTACTAAACAGGGTTGTTAAGGATGAATAAACCACCACTCGACCCAAAAAGCTGATGGATTGGATAAATTTGATTCATATATTAGATATCTAATAGGGGCTTAGTCTATCCCCTCGTGATTTTACTTCTAATCTCACTTAAAAGGCTCTCGTCACCTCACTTATATATCTATGATTTTATTTTTATTGAGTCAATGTAGGATTTTTCAAAAGCAAGGATATATATGTAATTGATGTGGGGGGTTGTAATTTGTTTTGAGGGAAGAATGTCTATTCTGAGCAAGTCAGATAACAACTCCAAATGAGACGATATTTCCGTTGAGAAACTCAGTTTTGCGAACCAAAAACATTCGAGTTCCCCAAGCTCAAGAAATTCGACCCAGAAAAATGAAAGAATTTTAGTTTTTGTTTAATTGAAGACGTAAATTAATAATAAAACCAAGGGATGAGGGACCCAAATTTTCTATTTTAGAGATGCCCGACGTTGCTACCAAGCCATTAAAAAGCCCCTTCTCCTAAGCTACATTTTCTCCAACCTTTGTCAAAATCTTTATGTAATTTTCAAAACTACTTCAATAATTGAAACCACCATCTTAGTTTAATACTCTCGTTTTTTCAAATTCATCACAATAACCATTTTTGGATCTTTGATTTTGGACATTTCTTTGCACTTTAATCTTTCTACTTAGTTACTTTCATTTCTTTCTACACTTATTTTTCCTTTTTCTCTCTGTTGTGAAAGATGGCGTAGCATAAAATTGGGCCAATTCAAAGCCCAACCTTTCCCAAGGTATTGGGCTTGGCGGTGCTTGGTAAGCCCGACCTTTCCCGAAGCATAAAAAATGGTTTTTTTTTTTTTTAAATTTTATGTTTTCTGTTTTTAGTTTTCAAACGAACAAAAACCATATTTGTCGGATAACAGTCTGTTATTTTTCTGTTTTTTAAAAGGAAAAACCAAATACGTTGATGACTGATTTTCTATTTTTAAAAAGTTAGAGAGTTAGATAAAGCTAGAGAGACAAAAATCTACCTAGAGTAGAGATAACATCGAGATGAGGCGGGAGTAGAGCATACCTTCTCATCCTTGAAATTTTTAATCCTTCTTTCCACCTCATTCTTCAATTTTCGAGGTCTGGGTTGAGGAATCCTCGTTTGGAGATGGGGTTGTTTGTGGTAAAAGTTACCGATTTAGTAATTAATTTTAATTTTAATAAAAATAAATAAATAAATAAAATTTATTATTTAATTGTATAAATAATTAGTTTTAAAAAATATTTAATATTTTATTCTTAATTTTACTAAAATAGTTAATAAAATATATATTTATTATTTAAAAAATGGAATTCGTGCACGGTGGGAAATACATTATTCCTTGTTCTGGAGGGGTACTCAATGCTGTGTGGGGATTTTTGTCATTAGAGGTTAAAAAAATAAAAGTTTAGAGAGGATAGAACTTTTTGAAGAGAAATTGTAGAGAGAGTAAATTTAGAGAGATAAAAAATATTTTAAGGAAAAAAATATTAGTGAGAGAAAAGTTAAAGGACAAAAAGGAGGAAGAGAGAGAAGGAGAGCCGTAAAGTTGAGAGAAAAAACATGTTAGAAAAAGAAAGAAAAACTATGGTGACAAATTTTTAGATAAAAAAATTTGAGATATATTTATTAAAGAAAAAATAAAAATACAAAAACAAAGAAAAATTACAAGGAAAGAAAATTGAAACAGAAAGAATTTAGATAGAAAAAAAGTTGGTGATATATTTGCTACTCGAAAAATAGATTAGAAAGAGAAATAAAAGTTATAAATGGTGAAATTTGAAAGAGAAAAAAGTTTGGGATAATATTAAGGTTTTAGTGAAAGAAAAATGAGACTGATATGTTAGATAGAGATAAAAATTTTAGAGAAGGAAAAAAATAATTGTAAATATTAAATTTTAGAGAGAGAAGAAATATTTTTTTAGAGTGAGAAATTTAAGTATGAAAAAGTTTTAGAGTAAGAAAGAAATTCGTTAAAGTTTAATATGCCAAAGAAAAAAAAAATTGAGCATGAGAAGAAAAATAAGATTTTGAAAAACAGTTTTTGCTCCGAAAAATATATATCCTTCCTAGTTCCTACTTTGTTTCAAAAAATTTTCACGTCGAATATATAAAACGAAAATTATAGAGTAACAGCAACATGCACGAACTTTTAAGTAAGACCAAAAGCAAAATTACAAGGAGTTAAATCAAGGGTGGTAGAACGGTACCTTTATTATTTAAATATTCATAGTATAAACTATAGGCTAAACCAAAATCAAAACATATGACTGTTATATATTGTGATTTTAATTTGCCTATCGGCTTTTCCCCAGAGGTTTAAGAGAGAAATTGTCTATAAGACTAAACTGATCAGGAGGGAAATTGTCTATTATATATGATCTAGTTCAAGAGAGAAACAAAAAAAATATGCCTAAATTATCACACAAGGAAGAATGAGAATCCAGAATACACAAAAATTATTTATATTATAATGGATAAGCTAGTTAATTAAAAGTAAAACAATAGAAATTACAACCTAATTAAGTAAACATTAAATGAGGGACTAATTAAACTAATTGTGGCTGAGATATATGATGGCATGGAAGGAGAACTATGGGAACAATTCTACATGTGCTCAAAAACAGAGCAAATTTCTCAACATCAAAGCTAAAAATTAGGTCCTTCACTAAGGATTCTGAAAATATCACTGATATCCTCATCCGTTAAGCCGCCGCCGTAGGAGCTTCCGTTATCAAATTGCAGTTCAGAATATTGTCCTGAAAAACATATCAAAACCCCACAAATTATTAAATGGCCCTAATTAAAAAGGACCATAAATAATACTATATTTAATTATACAATATTTTATACGTACCTGTCGTAGTAGCATTGTTGGGAAACGGCCAGCGGGTTGCACCAACATTATCAATCGGACAATTTCCAAAAGTTTGAGAAGTCGTTGAATAATTCAAACGATCACCTCCCAATGGACTAATAATGTTACTAGAACCAAATCCTAAGTATTGGTCACACGGTTTCAAAATCATAGAAGAAGAATTATTATCCGTTGGAAAATTGAACCATTTGAATTCAGGCACCGGAAAGTAGCAGCTTCTTGATGATAATCCTGATGGAATTGAAGGGTACTGAAATTGGGCACTTGTGGGAATTTCAGCTCTCAAATTTGCTGTGCTAAAGTTTGAAGCTTTGTTTCTAATTTGGTGTTTTAAACTACTGTAGTAGTTTTTCTGGCTAACAAATTTTCCTACTCCTCCTCCTCCTCCTAATATCTTCTTCCTCAGCCCGTCTCTGTGTTTCTGCATCCAATTAATATAATTTCAAATCCAAAAACCCAAAACTCAACCAAACTTTAAAACCATAGAAAAATTTTACAAACCTGGAGGTGACTCGCAATGCTTTCTCGACTCAATTCTGGTTCATTCATCATCTTCAGTATTTTTTTTGGGACTCTCTCTGAAACAGAAATCAATAGAGAGAAAACTTATAAATAAATGTAATGTATATATAGATATACATAAATACATTAAATCAACCTAGAATTTCATCTTACCCATTTCTTCCAATTGCTCATAAGCTTGGACAAACTTGGCATGTCGTTCCTTTGTCCATATCACCCGAGGCTTCTTCTTAGAACGCAAAGATGAACCGACATTATTAATATTATTCTTATTTTCATTATTTTTGGTCTCATCAATCTCATTCTCTTCCTTCTTGTTGAGTTTCTGATCTTCTTTTTGTACCATAATATTAAAATTGGATTTTTTACTAATTCTTTTCCGCAATACATGCTGCCAAATGTTTCTCACTTCTGGTAGCCTAACGGGCTTCAGTAAATAGGCCTCGGCTCCCTCCATAACGCTTCTTTTCACCATCTCCAATTCATCATTTGCAGATATCACTGGAAACAAAAATATTCAATATAATTCAATTTAGGGTTTTGGAAGTGGAAAAAAGTTAATAGGGTTTTAATTTTGGAAACTTACTAACAACTGGAATGTCCATTGCATGATCAGTAATAGTGTTAAGGAGCTTGAAGCCATCCATGTCAAGTCTGACAACATCTGTAATAACGATATCGAAAGCTTCTTTCTCATCCTTCAGTAGTCTTATTGCTTCAGCGGCTTCCGTAGTCGCAGTTACTAAAAAAAAAGGTTCAAAATTTAGGGTTATATGTCGAAGAATCGCATTGATGAGATTTTTCCCTCTTTTGAACCCTATATTTCATTCAACATTAATTGTGCAATTCCTTCCTTCTACGTCAGTTTTAGGGTCTATTCAGTATTTGGGTTTCGATTGAATTTCACAAATCCCTTCGTCAGAGCGCCATTAATCAACTTTTACGTTCTTCTTGGAACATACCCATTGCGGTTTTTAGGGTTCTTTATGGGTGAAAGGAGTTGAAAATTATACAAAACATGAATTAAACTTTTTTTTTTTTTGAGGGGGGAAAAATCGAAAGAAAAGGAAGTACCTTTATATTGACACTTTCGAAGAAGGAGAACCAGATATTTGAGGCAGACAATATTGGCATCGATTGCAAGAACTTTGAGACCAATAGGAAAGTTTTCGTCTTCGCCCTTTTGTTGCATACTCAATAATCCATTACTATGATCCTTCTTCTCTTCCATAATCTTGAAACCCAAATTAGCTGCTGCAGAATTTTGAGGCTTTGTTTTTTTTGTTGTGTAACACGAGATGGGGTTCAGTTTTTTGAGGGGAAAAAATCTTGGGGACGAAGTTAAATATATAAGAAGGGTGCTTGCAGGGTAAGGTTGGGAGAGAGTGAGATAAGGAAAGTTTTGGTAGAAGACGATGGAAAAGATACTGGTAATTAATGTGGGATATTTTTTCCTTAAAAAACATGAGGGAAACAATTGGACTATTTGTTTGAAGAAGCAAACTTCAATGGTTTGTGGATCCGTCGTATGGGAACTGAGTGGAAAATTCCCAAAAGTATCTTACTATTCCAACGCCTTGCTTGCGACCATGTCATGATGATTGTACAGAAAAAAAATAAATGACAAGTTTTTTAATTCTTAAACAGCCAAAAAAATCGATCGAACATATAACCCATGAATCGTTGAACTCCCGTTTTTTTTTTTTTTTGCTCTTAAACTAATGCAACTTTGTAGATTCCATGTCAAGACAAAATAGCTCCATAGCTTTGTCGTATACACGTGGATGGCAAACAGCTCAGAAAAATTCAGTAGACACAAATTTGAAAATAGAGAGGTTTATTAGATACAAATTTGAAAGTTCAAAGACACTCAAAATTGTATTAAATATGAAATTTAAAGTTTAGTAATTTATTCAACACAGTTTTGAAGATGAGATACTAACTCTTTCATTTTATGACTGAATTGAAAGTTGAAATCAAACGAAAAATATTTAACTCCTTACTCAAGATCTATTTTCATCATCATCTTGTTCAAAATTTGACAACTCATTATAAAAAAAAAAAGAATTTTTGTCTTTTGCAATTTTTTTTAAGATATGGAACATTCAATAGTAAGAACAAGATAGTCCTAATGGTCCTCAAACCAGAATTAAAAGGAGAGGATTGGCGATGAATTAACACTCGGGAGGAAGACCTTGAGGGAAACGAGCGGTGTCATTACAATAATCATAGAACATAAAGTTGCGTTGAGCCCATTTCATGCGTCGTTGACTTCCATAATCAAGTGTGGAGGACGAAAGCCACGTGGCCGAACTTGAACTGCAGTTGGATTTGGATTTTCCATTATGGTCGGACCATAAGCACCCATCGGCCCTTAAATTCTTGAACCACGCTCGGAACGGCGCTTTGGTCCAGTCTGTCTTCACCGCCCCACCTCTGGTGGCCCAGCTTTCCGCGTTCCAAAGGCTGCCGTATAATCTCATCGGCTGCCGGAGCGGGAACGGAGCTCCCGTTTCTTTCTTGTTCTTCAACTCTCTTATCGGAATCCCGTCCACGTACAGACTGTCACAACTCAACAAAACATAACACACTTTAAATTAGAATTAGTTTGAGGAAATATTGCAATAAACATAATTAGGGATTAATTTGAAATAATACTGACACGATATGCAGAGGAGTCCAGAGAATGGTGTAGTTGTGGAAATCCTTGGTGGGGTCAAACCAAAGGAAGAATTGGGTCTCTCTTTTGCCTTCTCCATGAATGAACATATTGGTCTGAAGAATGTAAGGATCCCCATCAACTCTCCCCAAGAATTCAAAGTCTATCTCGTCATGAAACTCCCCCACAGACGACACCTGAACATCCCATCCAAATTAAATCATCCATAGTACACAAAACAAAACAAAATTAAATTCATTCATTAACACACACAATAGGCACTACTCACGTAAAATGCAGTGACAGTCCCCGCAGAATTCCCCGGGACCAGCTTGATTTGCAAATCCATCTTCGCAGATAAGTATTGATTTCTAGACCGGAAACAGGAGCCGGAGGTTCTGTCCAGAGACACGCTCATGACTTCCCCATTTTTGAGTATTTGGGCTCGGCCATCTCCCCAGATCTGGTCAACCTCCTCGTAGAAGTTGGCAGAGGCAGCCATTAAAGCGCTGCTGATCATAAGACAAACAAATAACAAAGAAATTGGAAGTTTCTGATGTTTCATGACGGCCAAAATTTTGATCTGGATATTGCAGGTTGTGTGGATATTAATAATGTTTTTGTGGGAGATGTGACCAACCAAATCCACACAATTGTATATTACCACAACGTGACACCCACAACGTAATTAAGAAAGCGTGTTCATAGTATTGGAAACCCAAAAATGCCATCTCCAAAGGTATCAACTGTGTTGATATATTAGTTGAGATCACACCAATTAAATAAAAATGTAAAAGTTTATTTATATATATATATATTTTCTTTTTTGTTTAATCAAGATCTATCCGGTTAATTAAATTAACATATAGATTCGGATGTAAATTAGTATTGAATTGTTACATCGATGAAGTAATTTTTGAATTGAGTCAATTTTGCATGGTTGATAGAAATATTATAAATATTTTAATGCAAGGGCTGTGTGGATAATCATGAATAGGAGGGGGAGGGCATTACGGGAAAAATAATCCCAAATATCTAGTTTTGAGAGATATTTGAGCGGAAAGAATGAAAATCCCGGCACATTTTCCAGCTGGATAAAATCTTACACTTTGAGCCACGTAGCCATTTTCGGGGCCCCTTTTGGCACCTGTCCAATAATCTCCTCCACTTTTACCCAACCCAAAAATATCTCTTGCTTTGGAAAAAATAGACCCAAAAATATCTCTCTTAGATTTTTACCATATAATAATAAAATAAGTTTTATCTTGCATCCCTTTCACAAATTGTATTTTATTTTGGAGTAAATCAAAGAAAATTTTCATTTTATCAAACAGTGAAATTAATATTCAATATTTACAGCATTTTTTAAAATTCTTAAAAAGTACTATCTTCCCATGCTTAAAGACTATTAAATCATACTATTTTAGTTGCAGTTATGTTGTTATTTCTGGTGTATTTTGTTAAGCAGTTATTTATTTCGGTTTAATTTTCCATATCAGTTAGTGTATTTTGGTCTATAAATAGGTCTGTAATATCTTTAATAGGGTAGTGGAGAATTACCTTTATTTTTCAAAAGGTATTATTACTATCAGAGCATTGTTGTTCCTCCCCATTTATTATAATTTCCATTGGGTCTTGATGTTGTTTTCCAAGCCCACAAGTGAGGAGTGTTAGAATCTGAATTAAATTTACCCAATCAATTTGGATTTTGTAGGCTTGAAAATTAGATTTGGATACAAGACACTCTAATGCAATTTTAAAGATAAAAAATATTAAATCACCAATGAATGTAAAATGTTAAGCGTCTAAATTAGACTAAATTTAATCCAATATAAATATTTCAACCATTATTGTGGTAGGAAATGAATTGAAAAATGTCTAGCCAAACTAATTGGGATTTTTTGGGTGACCCTGAATCTATCTAGTGAAAAATTATTCCAAAAGATAACAAAAATAAATTAATATTTAAAAAAAAAGTTTCGCTCTTCAATAGTTAAGACTAATATTGTATTCTTGTATTTTGACTACCATTAAATATTTTTTTACTATTGACACCTGAATATGAGCTAAAATCAACTCCAACGAAGAACCAAAGTATGTTACTTAGAAAATTTGACTACTGATTTTCCCATGCATACCAATGGAGGAAATAAATTCAAAAAAAAAAAAAAAATGGGCACATTTTTTTTTGTCTTTTTGTTTTTTGTTTTTTGGTTTTTGTTTTTTTTTTCCTCCTTTTATAAACAAAGCACAATCTTGGGCTGTTGCCGATCGATTAGCGGCTAACTATTTTCCACGAAAATATGAGTGGAAATTTTCTCAAAGCAATCCAAATGTAGATAAACAGATTCGAAACACCAAACTTGAAGAACAATTCAACTCTCTCCAATGTTTTTCGTCGATAAAACAAATATTAATCTTCAAATTCCAAAAGTGGTGTGTACATTATAGCTATACTAATACAATACAAACGAATATCGGCCATTATTGTAAAAGCAACAAAAGAATCATACATCAAAACAATCCAAAATCTAGGCAGTGGCATTACATTCCGGAGGCAGCCCCTGAGGAAATCGCTTCGCATCGGCGCAGTAGTTGTAGATCATGTAGTTCTTCTGGACCCAGTTCAGTTTTCCCTGGCTGTCGGAATCCAGCTCCTGCGAGAACCACGACTTGTCGTCGGCGGCCGGCGACGAACTCGACCCACAAGAAGACTGTCCCGACAACCAAACGCACGCGTTTTCGTTGAAATTCCGGTAAGACGCGGTGAACGGTGCGTTGGACCAATCGGTCTTCACCAGCCCACCTCTGGTTGCCCAGTCATCGGCGTTCCACAGACTCGATTGCAGCCTCATCGCCTGATTCTTCGGGAACGCAACTCCAATCGACTCCATGTTCTTGAACTCTCTAATCGGCGTGCCGTCCACATAGAAGCTGCCACATAAATTCAACTTCAATCTTCCATTTCCAGGCTGATAATTGAAAATAATCGAAAATTGAAATTGAAACCATTATAATTTTAATTTATACTTACACAATGCGCTGGGGATTCCAGAGAATGGAATAGGTGTGGAAATCGGCGGTTGGGTCGAACCAGAGACGGAACTGTTGCTCTCGGTCGCCCTTTCCTTGGCTGAACACATTGGTGTGAAGAGTGTAAGGATCGCCGCTCAAATTTCCCAAAAACTCGAAATCGATTTCATCCCACGCCGACCCTTCTGACCGCAACTGCAAATTCAGTCAAATTCATGTATCAATTAATCAACCCATCCACCGAAAATGAAAAAAAAAACAGAGCATTATATTAATTGAACTTACGTAGTAGGCAGTGACAGTGCCGGCAGAGTTGCCAGAAACAAGCTTGATTTGCATATCGATTTTGCCGTAGAGATACTCGTTTCTGGAGCGGAAGCCAGAGCCGGAGGCTTGGTCGAGGGAGAGAGTGAGAAGGTCGCCATTGTTAAGAATCTGAGCACGTCCGTCCCCAAACGTAATGTCCACTGCTTGGTGGAAATTAGCAGCAGAGGCAATGAGCAGAGAGCCGAATAGTAAAGAAATTAGCAACAAATTGCTTGAGAGAACAGCAGAGGAGGCCATGGGAAATTAATGATGTTTGAAATTTGGAGTGGGATGAGAAGCTGGGGAAGGGGAGCAGAATTTATATAGTGGGATTTGGAGGAGAAGAGGAAGGAAAGAGGGGAGAAAGTTCAGTTGAGTAGAGTTCCTTGGTGTATGTGTACCGCCATGGGGATGTTGGATACAGCTAAGTGGGCACAATTTGCAATGGTCTAGGAATCATCCTGGAGATGGAGCACCAATTTTCCTTCATCGTCTAATGCTGAGGTTGGTGTTGGTTGACCCACTCAACGAAACACCTAAACAAAATTATGGGCATTAATTTTGTTATAAGGAAATATTTGAATTGTTATTAATGAGTTTGAATAAGTTTTCGTTGTATTCGTGGTGTTACGCGTGTTGATGAGTGTTTTTAAATATCTTATTTTAATTTTGAAATTTGCACAAAAAGAAATTTAATAGAAATTTTGCATTAATGTCTGTGCACAAATTGGAGAATACAGCGTTCCTCCGTAACGCGACAGCTGTCCCTTTGGTTCGATTATTCGCCGCGTCTTCCAAGCAGCTCGCCGACTTCTATTCTTTTATCATATTTTCCGAATTCCAATAAGTGCTTTTGCACACGCCACGTCATCGTATCACCAATTACTATTTACTATTCAACAATACGTATGGTTAGGTGTTCTGAGTACCATTCAAATTTTAGTAGGTAAGAATTAAGATGCAGAGGTGTAGAAAAGGGAGATATTTTTTTTATTTTCTTAAAATAATTGTCAAATTCTTTTGTTATTGATGGCAGCAAGATGTATTTTTCTTTATCATTGCCAAAGTTTTCTTAGAGATAGAGTGGAAAATTTTCTAGTAATTAACCTATCTATTTATTGTTTGTTACATTAGTATCCTATTAAAAATAATATAGGATATATTAATATTAAAAAATAAATTATAATGTGAACCGACAAAGTAACTATATGAACAAAATTAAATTGATTAAGACATATATCTTCAAAAAAAAATTGGAAGTTTGAATTATCATCTCATATGTTGAATTCAAAAAGTAAAAATAAAAACATCTACGAGTAAATATAAAATTTTAAAATGATACTTTTAACTCATTTATTTGGAGTTGGAAGTTAAAAATGAATATATATATATATATATATATAAATTTTCATCTCAAATATATTTTATGAAATGTACCTTAAATTGAAATAAGTATTGTAATAATTATACTCTAGTATTGAATAAGCATTATGGTTTTTACATTAAACTTGAATAAATGTTATGATTTTTACCTTCGAGGTTTTTCTGAGAAAAAAATTCTTCATGTGCACTTAATTAGTGTAAAATATATGTTTAGTACAAAAATAATAGAATTTAAAAGAAAAAAAACATTATAGTTAGCTTTTTTTTTATTATTGAGATGGTGAGATTTGACACAATTGTTCAACCATTGTTTTTGTTAATTGGAAACTTAATTTTGTGGAAAATTTAATATTCAGTTGTAATTAGTGAGTTATTTTTCTTTTTTGGGTAATTTTTTTATATTACCTTTTGTTAGAATGAGTGGATGAACCATAAAAATTACAACAATTTAATTCGATAAAAGTGAAAGTTTAAATGAATTTAAAAGTAAAGAATGTGATTTTCCCCATATTTTTGAAATATGGTTAGGCTATGGAATAAGTAACTTTCCATTTATTGGAAACTTGACTACAACTCTCTTGCCAAGAGAATTCATCACTTTTCAAAGTTCAACATTTTAAAATTTCACTTTCGTCTATGGCTTGAAATAAAAAAAAAAAATCATTGAATTAAAAAGTCAGTGGTTGATTATTTGAGTATGGTCATCTCTTCACGAGATGTTATAATATTAAAAGAAATTAGCAAAAGAAAAGCAATAAGCATAGAACTAATAATTAAATATCCACGTTAAAAAGACAACAGGCGTAACAAAATGAATGTTTAACTCAAAATCTAAATAATTTTCAGACTGGAAAAGAATAATATATGAATATGGGAACCAGCTGGAGATGCAGGTAGAGGTTTATTATAGTATATATGTGAAGCTTACGCGGTTTTCTTTTTGAGCAGTGTCTTCATCTTGGGTGTTGTTAAAAGGGAAAAGAGTTGTGAGGCTTTTGTTCTGCTTCTGCAGCGCATCTCCCAACTCTGGCTTGGCTGCATTTACCTACTACCCTTCACCCACTTCCACTTCTTCTCTTTCTCTAACAATAATAAAATTAAATAATAAAATCAATTATTATCTAGTTCTATTTCTTGCCCAGTTTAAAAAGTGTTTAACAAGTCATTAAATTTAAATTTGAAAAATATTTAAATGATTCAAGTGTCCGTAAAATTAATAAGAGATACAATACATAAATTAAGAGAACATAAATTCTTTTTTTCTTTCAATAAATAGTTGTCAATTTTCCATTGTTGATAAGTAACTTGAAGGTAGCGGGTAGATATTTATTGACCTATAAATATCTAACAATAATTCCCTAAATTTACAATATTGTATTTAATAAGATATTGTATTTTTAGAGTCTTAATTTTGTGTTTAATAAATAGATCTTTTTGTTGGAGATAAATGTCTTGAAATTTGAACTATGTTCAGATTACTATATTCAATGTTTTTTAAATGTCAAATATGTCAAGTACCTATTAGACACTTTTTAAAGGTGAAGAATTAAACTCGTAACTTAACTAATCAATTATTTAATGTGACTAACATAATATTGGCCATATTTGATGTAATCATAATTCTACAATAAAAGATTAAAGTATAGTTTTTAAAATTTCTCCATCCTAGATAAATTGTTAAGTATATTTTATCTAAAAAGGTCTGTGTGTGTGTGTGTATGTGTGTATATATATATATATTATTTTTAAGGTAATGAATTATTTGATTCAATCTTTGTAAAATAACAGTATTGAAATTATTGGTACAACAGCACAGTGATGTGATATTTAAACACAGGATCCGACTCCTCCCAAAATTTCAACGAGTTGGAGGTATACATTCACTCAAAACATATATATTTTATTACTGAAATTATTTATTATTATTATTCTTATTTTTATATTTGTGAGTGTCTGGATCAGTTTACACGCACTTCGACTAATCTCACGTGGCAATTACCGCTTGATCGTACAACATTCGATGTAGGGAAACACATATGAATTACTAATTACTTGACTTTGAACTTATTCCTTATTAATTAACCCTAGTCGTCGTCATCCTGATTCTTTTATTTATTTATTTTAACAACCCTCCTTTTTCATTCATTGAACCATTTCCTTCTATATTTCACTTGTTTGTGAGGCGAAATCATTATTAAAACTTTGTGCTCATATGTTCATTTTAGTCAAATCAAGAATATAACTTTCATTCTTATTAGTTTAAAGCTTGTTTATAAATCTAAAATAACATATATTTTGTAGCATTATTTCAATATATTTCAAAATGTAAAATTCGCACTACGAATTATAATTTTTCTTTTTAATAAAGTATAATGCTATTGATAATGTTTTTTTGATTGGTTAGTTTGATGCTATGCTATTTGAAAAGGAAAAAAAAAATCAACTCAATATAAACTGGATACGACAAAAAGCTAAAAAGTTATTTTGCCTTTTGATATTCAAACAAACAAAAAAGTAATATTCTCTACTTTACTAAAATATTTGAAATCAGTATTAATGCCAAATAAAAAGTCTAGAAGTTTCGTTCAATATATTTAAAAGAATGTAGTGAAATAATTATAAAGATTAATTTCTAATAGTGTGAAATTTAAATTCATCACAAATTCACAATTAAGCATGCCAAAATTGATAATTGTCATCCATGGCAAAAATAAAAAACCAATGCGAAGTCGGTTATTTTATTCATTTAATTACTCGCAATAAAATAGGTACAGGACTTAAAATAAATTAAATCTTAACAGAATTAATCTTCCGCCTATGGCTTGGTGGGGAGAGTGCACTCCGGAGGAAGGCCTTGAGGGAATCGCCTTTTGTCAGCGCAGTAATTATAAATCATATAATTCTTCTGAACCCATCGCAGCATCCTCTGGGTGGCGGAATCGAGCTCCTGCGACAGCCACGGCGCGGCGTTCCGGCAAGACGACGCTCCATTGGACAACACGCACGCATTGGGATTGTAGCTTCTGAAGGAAGCCGTGAAGGGGGCCTTGGTCCAGTCCGTCTTCACCAGCCCTCCTCTCGTGGCCCAATCGTCGGCGTTCCATAGGCTGCCGTATAGCCTCATCTCCTGTTTGTTTGGATACGGCGTCCCCATGGATTCCACGTTCCTGAACTCTCTGATGGGCCTCCCGTCCACGTAGAACCTGACCCGGCCCAGCCCAAAACACATAGTCAAACAAAAATTCCATCACTATTCGATCTTCAAGGAGGACGATAGTTTATTAATACTTACACTATGTGCGCAGGATTCCATAGGAAGGAGTAGGTGTGAAAATCAGCCGTTGGATCAAACCACAGGTAGAATTGCTGCTCCCTGTTGCCTTGTCCTTGTGTATACACATTCGTATGTACAATGTAGGGTTCCCCACTCAAGTTTCCAAGGAATTCGAAGTCTATTTCATCCCATGACGACCCTTGCGAGCGCAACTAATAAATAATTAGAACAATTACTTAATTTGTTGATTAAAACACACCAAAAAAAGAAAAAGAAAAGAAAAAAGTGGACTTACATAATAGGCGGTGACTGTGCCTGCTGAGTTGGCAGGAACGAGTTTGATTTTCAAATCGAACCTGCCGAAGAGGTATTGCTTCTTTGACTGGAAGCCTGAACCAGAGGCTCTGTCAAGGGACAGAGTAAGGAGATTCCCATTCTCCATTATCTTTCCCCGGCCATCTCCCCATGTTACGTCCAGTTCCTGGTAGAAGCTCCCAGCTTCTGCCGTCTTCAGTACAAACCCCATAAGACAAGGAAGTAGCAAGAACAAAACTAGGGGATCAGGAGAGTAATTATTGAGCTTTTTTGGAAAAGAGCAAGAGAGAGCCATTTTCAAAACAAAATTGTGTAATATTGTTGAGGAATGAAGAGGGCAGCGTTGGTTATTGCCATTTTTATAGCCCCCCAGAGGCTAGCTGATCTCGAGAGGATGTTAGAAAGTTCCATGGAAATTGAAAAACTTGGGTTGTTGGGGGGTGAAGTGGGATAATCCAGCTGGACGGCAAAAGAAAAAAAAAAAAAAAAAGCTAAGGTCAAAACCGATCAGATTCAGAACTAATGGTTTTCGCTTTCAGCTGTGTGACTAAGCAGACAGATAATGGTGGAAGCTGCTTCTTAGTGCAGCAGTATTATTAATTTGTTACACACAAAATCTAGCACCATTTGGCAACTTCCTAGGTTGGCTCTTTCCGAACCACGTCCGGGTCTTGACCCTGTCTTTGTCCAAATTAAGAATACGTCGTTGTCCTTTTTTTTTAAAATAAATATTATGAGGTGTTGACATCAATGCTATTAAACTCTTTTTATACGAAATTAAAAGTAAAATAACGAGAATATATGTTTAAAGTGAATAATACATCTACATCTTACCTCTATGGAAAAAAAATATATAGAGTTTCTCTAATAACTTCTAGTCCAATGGGCTATTGAGTGACTGCAGAGTGCAATTAGAATATATAGAACGGAAAATACTTGGCTCCTTAACGGTAAGGAGCAAATTTACTCTTGAAAATTTAATAATTCATTATTTTTTTCGAAAAAAAATTCATATTTTTACATTTCTCACTCTTAGTTGTCAAATATTTAATGGTGGTGAGGACACACTTACTCGTTACCGTTAAGGAACAAGTATTTTCCGTATAGAATTCAGTGTGTTTTGGTGTGCAATTTTTTATTCTAGAAAAGCCACGGCCCACCTATAGATAATGGTCCTAACCCATTTACCTTCATTTCATTACTATGAAGAAAAGGAAAAAAAAAAAAGAATGGCACAAAGGATGGCCGCCCTTAATTTCATGTCATTTGCAGCCTTGTTCCGGTTCCCTTTCGGCGCACTTCACAGTGCTGTAATATAATAGTAACCAAAAATGGCTCAAACTTCAAACTAATTTCTCACCCTATCCTCTCACTTTTTTCATAAATTTATTAAACAAATTTTAATTGGATTCAATCATTAATAATTAATTATCTTTTTCAAGCCTACCTCGTTCTGACCGTGACCGTGCCCTTCAAATTTTTAATTATTGTTATGTATCTCATTACGAGTCCTAACCTGCTAACCTCCTTTTCATAAATAAATTAACTCAATTTTGATCTACTCGTGTTAATTTCTTTATTTCACGTCCTTTTTTTTCTAAAAATAGATAGAAAATTAATTTCTAAATTTTATTCACTACCTTTGCTTATTTGTCTATACCCTTTTAACTAATGAATCACCATCCTTGTACATGTAATTTATTTCCATCATGATATTATTGTTTTTCCAATTAATATTAATAATTAAATAATTTATTTACTTCTATTTAATCTTAGTAAATAATGATTTGTATTTAGATTTAGTTTAAAAATTTGTAGTGGAGAGGTTACATTCGTAGTATATCAGATACTAATATCAATAATATATTAAATGTATATCACATACATATTGTGCATATATTCATATCAGTAATATATAAGATATATATCATGACGTATATCAGTAGTCATATATATTACAGATGTATATTATTTTGACAAATTTGTCATTTTAAAAATATACATTCGTTTTTTTTTTAAGTGTTGTGTTTGAAAAAACTAAATATGTTTACTATTTTGTTAATTTTAATAAATATTTTTGTCATATTTGCAACTTTGTCTATTAACAAAATTGACTAATATAATTATTCTCCACCTAATGTGCTGGAATTGAATAATACAACGTTATTCATAAAAAACAAAACTGAAGAGTTTGACGGGTTTCATCCACCCCTCGTATGGGGCATTGGCATTGGGGATATAGTCTTCGCTCCCATTGGATTAGATAATATATAATATTTCTTTAAGCGCCAAACAAATTGAGAAATCCCACAATCGAAAATGTATAAAGGCAACTATAGCTTCAACGAGGAACTTGGCTCTATCATTTTCAATTTGGACACTTTAAGCATTGCAATTATTCGTTGTTTTCCATAATTAAATTTACTTTTAACCATAAGTCACATTCCCTCCCTCAAACTATATATATATAAAAGAAGTTAGTTTTTAGTTAAAAATGCTATTAAAATTAAGTTGTACGCCCACAAACCTTCCTATCGTAGAAACAACCCAATTGTAACTTCAATATGTATATCTCTTCTTTTAATTTGAAAATTTCACCTTTTGGATAAATGAGATGGATTTCAACCTACCAACTCTACCAAAAAGAATATAATACTTAATCATTTGATTCTGTTAAATTTGACTATCATTAAATATTCATTTGAGCCATCTTTTATATGTTCTTTATACAGGTCTTAATACGATAGTAATTTTCAAGTTAATCTTTTTTCTTCGAGTTACTTTATTGTTTAAAATGTTTCAATTTAATCTTTTTATATTTATTTTTTTCCTATGATACACTCTCATTATATTGTTGGTCAACTTTGAGGTTAGTTGATAGATCAACTTATTGACACCATACTTATTTAAGCAAAAATATTGGTTGAAGGAATTAAAGAAAAGTTTGTTAAAATTTTGGAAGAGGAACTGAAATCTAGAGGAATTATAAACTTTATTTTCTTTCCGTCATCTAATTTCGTCAGTCCATTTTAATATTCACTAGCAACAATGAAAGGTACAGTGGAACAATGTTATTAAAATATTAGGGATTAAATTAAAGAAATATCCAGTTAAATTATAAATGAAATTAGGTTAAATTACAAAAAATACCCTGAGATCTTTTCATTTTGTTTCAAAAAAAAAAATACTTCCTCTCAAAAGTTTCAATACTACCATTGATCTTTCATTAACGTTTTTAAAATACCCTTTAAACAACCATGTGCATTAATATTTTGAACAAAAGTTGGCAACATAGTCTAGAGCAACGTTACAATAAACATAAAAACTTATTTGGATTAAGTCTGAAAAGAGAGTAAATGTGGAAGAAGCTGATATCGTTGTTAAAAGAGGAATTATGTCAAAATTAGTTAGACAATTGAAGAAGCTATTAAACTTTAACATGTGGGAGTGGGTGTTTGAACAAATAATTTTTTGTCCGAATTACATGCTTTTAAGCTAGTTTCAGGTTGGGGAAAAAATTTACACACTCTCCTGACAATGAAGAATGTAGATTTTTATGATAAAATTGAGACGTTAATTGCCATGTAGACTTCAACTTTTCGTTTCAAAATAGTAAGGAACGTTTGTTTGTTTAAAGCGTGTTTTGAAATGTTTATGAAAGATCAAGAGTAGTATTTAAACTTTTAAGAGAATAGAGATATTTTTTAAACAAATGATAAATTTCAAATGTTTTTTCTTTTTCTTTTCTTCTCTTTTTTGTAACTTAGTCATGAAATTATAAAGAGAAATGGATAACCCAATGTGACAAAATGGACCGACAAATAACCATATGATCAGTCGGTTTATTTGGTGCCTTGCGTAACATTACGTTGTCTCTGTTCATCAACCGAATACGACCATATATGCTTCATCCCATTCCCAGTAACGACGAAGAGACTGAAAGGGAAATGAAATAAATTATTCATTTAAACATCAGTTTTTTTATTCCTTTCTTTTTTGCATTAATAAGCAACAATTATTCATTCAAATTCCACTAGTTAATCGAATCAGATCAGATCCATATATGTAGATGGATTCCTGCAGATGCCATAAATCCAAGTGCACCCATTTGATAGATTTGCCATTCATGATGTTTTAATCTCCGAGAAATTATAATTAATATCGTAGTACTGTTAATGGATACAGAAATTAAAGAATTATCATTTTAATGCAATTTCATGATTATGAGATCATTATTATTTATGCTATTAAGGTCAATAATTTATACGCAAATTCCAACATGGTTTAATTGTAATTAATGGTTGAACTCACATAATAATAATAATAATAATTTAACGGTTGTCATTTGTAAATATGACTCTCTTTTCCTTGTACATTGTCTGAAGCGATCAATGTCTAAATGTAAATGAGTGACAGCCGTCTATTACAAATAAAAATGCGATTTCTTACTTTGTGATAGTCATGAAAATCGTTTTAATTACAAGATCATTACTAGAAACCTTTTATATGAAAAAGTAAGTAAATTTTGTATTTATTCATATCATATAGATGGTACCCAATAAAATGGAGGAAAATTCTGAATTGTATTACTGCCACATATTTATATACGTGGAAGTAGAAGAAAGAGCCACTGTACCATCTTTTAAATTAATAGAACTAGATATCAAAAAAAAAATAAAAAAAAAATTAATAGAACTAACTGTCAACTAAAATAATTACAGCCAATTTCCATTCATACACGTAGTGTTCATTAGACAATTAGACAAGAAAGCAATTAACAAAACAAAAAAACAAAAGAACAAAAGTAATTGAAGAAGAGTTTTTTATTTTATTTATGTGTATTCAACCGTGTCAATTCTAACCTTTAAATAGATGAGGTAAAACAACTAAGTTTAAAAATATAACAACTTGAAGATTTTGTATAACAATATTATACCAATATTAACAATATCAACTTAATCGGATGAAAACCAACTTGACCTCTCCCGACTTGGGTAGCATGTTCAAACTTCTTAAATACGATTAAATTATTAATAAATCAAAAAATTTAAATGGATGAATTAAGATAAATTAAATCATTTAAAGCGTGTTTGGTTCTCAAGTTTTCCTTGATTTATTAAATATAAATTTGTTAAGAATGAGTTGTTAAGTGTGAGTCTGTTAAATTTGTGTTTAAATGACCTAGAAAATAGGTTTATTGATGGGAGGAACACCAAACATATCCCAAACTTCTCCCTCCCACCAGTCAATTGACCGAAATAGACTGACAATTGGAGATATTCACGTGTTACTTCGTCTGCACATACTGGTTTGTACACGAATGCATGAGTTCTATATCGAGTATTCAGTAAATTATAGACCACTTCAAATCTGTGTTTTTTAGAGGGATAAACAACTCCGATCAAAAAATAGAATACGATCAAGATCGATGAGTCAAATTAAGAACTATGATCTTGAGAAGGACATGTTAAGAATCTCAAATTCAAGAAAACTCATAAAGGTTTATAAATGGGCATGGACTACTCTCAATTAGATTATTATTTTCATGATACTCCTCGCAGTCTCCATAGGATAATGTATCTAATACAATTGTCAACTTAAATCAAAATGATTTAGAGGGAATAAGTTCAAATCTCGTGATAACCGTCTACTTAAGAATGAATTTTTTCTATATTTCGTCTCAAACAACCAAATATAGTAGAGTGAGATTAATCGAGATAATGAAACTAGTTATTATAACAAGAATTATATTTTTATATGTAGTTAGGATGAATTGCAATAGTCTAGTTCAAACCCAAAAAACTTAGACCCGAATTGATAATCATTTTTTTAGTTTTTGTTGTTTTCAAAATTAAGCTTATAAATACTATTGCTATCAACGTGTTTCCTGGTTTTGTTATCTACTCTAAAAAAGCGTTTTAAATCTAATAATTTAAAAATTAAAAAGTGTAGTTTCTATCTGTATAGAAAAAATCATAGATATCTATAGATATGTGGCTTAAGGTGGTGAAAAAAAGGAATGATATGCATGAGGCATTGGAATTGTTGATTGCAAATTGTGGCGTATTAAATCTAATTTATAGGTAATTAAATAATTAATATGTAACCACAAATTAAAGTGGGATTCTAAATCAAGTAGTTAGCAAGTAGCAAAAGCTGGATGCAAAACTCTACTCTAATATATCAAACTGAGCCCAAAGCCAGCTTGCAAAGTAGGTAAGTGTATGAAAGGAAAAGTAAAATGAAAATGACCTTTTGGGTTATGGGGCCAAATTGCATTAACTACTTGCAACCAATGAATGAATTTTAGCTACTCATCCAAACTTTAGTATTCGCTCAAATAATCCGATTGACATTATAATTCGAGAAGGTTAGGGAGACTGATTATAACAAAGTCGGAAAAAATAATCCTACTTTCACTGATACAAGCTAACTTAAATAATTATATACCCATTGAAAATCAAAGAAATCAATTATATTCGTGTCGCTCTCAAGAGAAGAAAAACAAAATTTTGTGGCAAAGAAAAAATTGTAGGAAAGTAAAATCCTTCGGCGTAGGCCTACCAACTCCTGCACCATAGACACAGATATTTCCATATGCTCCTCTTCGATGTCTGTCGTATTATACTCTGATTGATGTACGGGTGTTTTTTACACCAAGAAAAAAAAAAGTATCTTCTTTGCTTGGCTGCTAAAATTAATTCGGAAAGGAAAAAAAAAGTATATATATATTAAAGTCTGTTTAGGAGTGATTAGAATTAATGACGGTTAAAAAAAATATTTAAATCAATCGCGAAAGTGATACCTTCAAAATTAATTTAAAATGATTTTAAAATTAATTTTTTAATTTGTTAAACATGATGTATAGCAAGAGAAGTGATTTTGACAACGATAAAGATAATTTTCTTTGGTGTATTTTGATGGACAGTTTTCTTATTTTTATTTTAGTTTCTATAATTTGCCCTCGTGCATTTTGCGTGTGTGGATGAGCATGAAGTTAGGTTGAATAATAAATAATAAATAATAAATAATTGAAGTGCAGCAAGCTTTTCATCAGAAATATAATCTCTTAGCCTTTTACTTCTAAAGTACAGTTACTACCATTATTGAGTTAGATGGGGCATAAATAAATTAGGGTTTTCTAGTTTTGGGTCCCCTCTATGACTTTGTTATTTCATTGCAAAGTTAGGTAATTATCTAGTCCCGTTCGACTATTCAATTTTCTTGTTTTTCTGTTCTTAAAATTATGCTTGTTTCTTTTATAATTTCTTTAATATTTGTCACATTTTTTAAAGTAATATTGTTTCAAGAAATTAGATCTTTTCCGACCATCACTCAAAATTTGATAACTAAAGTTATTATTTCTTTCTTGGAAAAACAAGAAAAAAATATTCTTTTTCTCCCCCTTAGGTTCATTTTTCTTATCTTATTTGTCAAAATTTTAATGGTTTAGTTTGTAAGTATTTTTCTTTTGACAAATAAATTAGATTTTTTAGTAAGTTTTTAAAAACTACTTTTGTTTTATTTTTTTTAGATTTCGAAATTCTGTTTGAAATTTGAAAAAAATAAAAAAAATAAAGATAAACCGAACAAAGAAACGCATAAATAAATAAACATAAAACAACAAAACCACATTTGCTTTAATATTCTATTCAAAGTAAGCATTTGACATACAACCTTCTTAAAAGTAAAACGTTTTTCTAAAGTTAATAAAAATATTTCACACTAATTATTCACATAGTAATAAATACTTTGAAGTAATTTAAGAAAAAACACTTAAAATGGTTACATCTAAAAGGACTAATAGTCTAAAATTCTTTTTATTATTAATTTTTTAACATTGAAAATGCAATTAAAATGTGGTATTAGTAAGATAAGAGAAATATGTAAATAAACAAGGGAAGGACAAGATACCTAAGCCTTTTAAGCGAAATTAAAAGCGATGGAATTTGGAGTAATAGAGATAAAGTGAATGAGATGGAAAGGGAATTTGGTTAAAAAGAATTGAGAAGAGGCCGAGGGTTGTGTGTGCATAGTGAAGATGGTATGGTGTCACACATTCAAAATCCCATGCACATTATATTGCCATCTGTGTCCACCTCTGCATTCCCAACCGCCTCCCCTCTCTGTTTTCCCCTTATATAATCCCGCCTCTCCCCCAACTCCAACTCCAACTCCAAACATACCAATAATTATTGAGCCCCAACAACCTCAAATATCCAATGCCTCCTCCTGCTTTGTCACTCCTGCTCTTTCTGACTCTCTCTGTTTCCTCTGTTTTTGCTGCCAACTTCAACCAGGATGTTGAGCTAATTTGGGGCAATGAACGTGCCAATATCCTTGACGATGGCCACCTCCTCACTCTCTCCTTGGACCGAGCCTCTGGCTCCGGCTTCCAGTCCAAAAATGTTTACCTTTTTGGCAAAATTGAGATGCAGCTCAAACTTGTCCCTGGAAACTCCGCTGGCACTGTCACCACTTACTATGTATGAATATAAACTGATTTACTTTATCCAACCCAACCCAACCCAATTGCCTTGCACACACATGTTTCTGATTTAATATATATATATATATATATATGTATGTATGTATGTATATTTGTTTTGTATGCAGCTTAAATCCGAAGGGTCGACGTGGGATGAGATAGATTTTGAATTCTTGGGGAATTTGACTGGTGACCCTTACACTCTTCACACCAATGTTTTTACCAATGGCGTGGGCAAGAGAGAGCAGCAATTCCACCTCTGGTTTGATCCCACTACCGATTTCCACACCTACTCAATCCTCTGGAACCCGCAGCGGATCATGTATGTCTTATCAACCAATCATGTTTTTAAATTTGAAAATTTTATTTTGTTAATTTCGGTTAAATTGGGGTTTGTTTCAGCTTCAAGGTGGATGGCACGCCCGTCAGGGAGTTCAAGAACGAGGAATCCTCGGGCGTTATGTTCCCAACGAATCAGCCGATGAGGCTCTACTCCAGCCTCTGGAACGCCGACGACTGGGCCACCAGAGGAGGGCTCGTCAAGACGGATTGGTCCAAAGCTCCCTTCACCGCCGCCTACCGGAACTTCAACGCCGACTCCTGCGTTTGGTCCGCCGGCGGCTCCTCCTGCTCCTCGGGCGCCCCTTCTGGCCACGGATGGCTCTCCGAAAACCTGGACAACACTCAACAACAGAGGCTGAGGTGGGTGCAGAAAAATTTCATGATTTACAATTACTGCACGGACGCCAAGAGGTTCCCGCAAGGCTTCCCTCCCGAGTGCTCTGTCAACGCCGGATCCTAAATTTGCCCCACGTCGCGTTCCCTAATTTGCTTCCGCCCAAAGTACAAATTATACAATATAAAGTATATTGTATGTATAGAAGAAGATCAGATCATACATGCGTAATCTTGCTTTTCATGCCTCATGTACTCTGTTTTTCTGTTGCTCCTTCATCTTCCAAATCTATTTGGAAAAATCATTAATAATAATTGTTAGTTTTTTTTTTTCTTTTACATTTTTGCTACGGGAATTAATAAAAAATTTCCGGAACAGGAACATAGGATATGAAACTGGCTCTTTAACAACAATGTCCAAATCTAAGAAGAAGATTACTCTCTTGACTCTTTACCGTTAACTCCATTAATCAATCCACCCACTTAGCTTAGCTTTAAATTTATAAATTAAGAATGAATGAATAAAGTTTAAAACTAAAATAGAATATATCAAAGTGTAAAAGCTGAAGATTATCATGGAAAGTAATTTTAATATAATATCTGTAGCTTGTCAGGAAACCTTTATGAGTCCGATTAATAAATATGATAAGGTCTACGTTCCTTTCAAAAAAAAAAAAAAAAAAAAGATAAGGTCTACGTTGACTACTAAATAATTTTGTGATGAAGTCACGTGACGGCGGCATGTCTATCTTAGTATACGATTACTTGACTATATTCTGGTGCATGTTCTAGCTATTATCATAATACACTAGAATTTCCTACAAAATAAAATACACACACAATTTGTGAAAATTGAGAAAATAATTGTTGATGCAAGATGCTCCCCTGTTTCTATCGAACCATTGTCATGATCGTGAATAGTCCATTTTCTGAAGTCATTTCAGAAACACTTCCTTTCTGGGCCACATGTACAGAAGACACAGACGTTGATATGTGAACCGAAGGTGGCGATTTCCAAAATAGAAAAAACAGGGGAAAATGAAAATGAAAATGAAAATTGTTTGCAACACCGACAAAATTTTACAAATTTACACTATACTGCTCAATCTCTTTTGCTTTGTCGACTTCACTGGAGTTGAGGAAGGAGGACAAATTTGCAATTTGCATTAGAAGATCAAATGAAATGAGACACCATAATTTGTGTAACCACCCATTGAAATTATTTTGTTAAAAAGTTGTATTTTTATGGTGTGTGGTGTTGCTGACCGACACTCCATTAATGGCGATTGGACAGAAACAGAGTTTTTGAAATGAGATTAAAGGGAGGGATGGATGGGAAGTCAGGGGATAAGCAAGAAGGTGAGATTAAAGATAAAAGCGGTCGCCGTCGGTGGTGCTTTTTGTTTTTTTGGTTTGGTAAGGTGGGAAATTGAACCAATGAATTTGAGAGATTTCATCAGAATAAGACACTGCACAGCTAAGGCCATCTCCTCTCACTTCGAAAATGACATATTTTTCGTATATTCTTGAACCAGCTGTTTCCCCATTGCAATGCAAACAAACCACCCCATCACATTATCTCTTTGGTTATATTTTCTTTTATTTTCCATCTAAATCCTGAACTCTTATCCATTTTTTCATTTTAATCTCTTTTATGAACAAAACGACTTGTGTGATTCAAGGGAGATAAACTTATATATCCAAAGTTTATCAATTAAATCAAATAAGTTGTTGCTTGTCCAAAATTTACAAACTAAATTTAACTCTCAAGAACATGACCAAACTTCTAGGTTGGTTAGATAAGAGTAGGATCATACCTATGCAATTGAGAGATAACATCTCTATCAATTACATCTCTATTAAGACGAAGCTTTTTGAATGAAATTAAAATCAAAGTTTACGAACTGTGTTAGGAATATTATCAAAGTTTTACCTTGACTAAATATGAAAAAGATTGACACTACAATATAGAAAAGAATTTATCTTTCTCGATAAATAGGAGTAAATTATTTAATGTGGCTACCACATAGGGCGGCTTCGTACTAAATCTGTATATACATGGTAAAATTATAATTTATGAATTATATTGGTAGCAAGTAACCAATTCTCAATTTTGCCTTCAAAAAATCGGGATTTTGGGTTGGGCCAAAATAAGAAATAAGAATCGTAAAGAAGCCGCCTAGTTTGCTGGGTAGGGCCTACAAGCACACCCATGACCTGGGCCTACATTCACCAAACCCAACGTGGGCCTACCGCATCACCGCCTTCCTCTTACTTTCTGACTTCATCTCAATCCACAATTTCCCCCCACATTTAACATTCTTAATTAATGGTACATATGATTATATTTAATAAACCATATTATAAGATTAAATTACCCATTTAATTTAGTGATTAAAATATCCCTACTTTTGCTGAAGAGTTATGGTTAGAATTCTTTGTTCATCCATTTTCATGATGTAATATTTAATTTTATATAAAATTAAAATATAGAAAATATTTCTTCCTTAATAATCAAGGTGTAATTGTTAAGACATCTATTTTCCACAAAATACCGTGAGTTCAAATTTCCATATTTATATATCTATATATTATATTAAAAAAATATTATTTTTCTCTCTAGTTTTTTTCCCTTGAGAAAGATATTTTTCTTTCCGGTTAATACCAAGAACATCATTATATTCTTTACTAGAATATTTTTTTTCAAAACAAATATTTGTTTTCTTGTATTCAACTCCTCCCGGTACAAAGTTGAGAGGTAAGTAGCAATTAACCCCTGCAATACAATTAATACATGAATATTATCCTTTTAGTACATAATAATACTTTGTCAATTGGTTCTTTGTTTAAAAAAAAAAAAACTTTGTCAATTGGTGAACAAAAATTTTCTACGTACTATCACTAAAATTAGAAAATACTTAAGTCATAAATAGTTGGTAGATATCTTATGCATACTATATCAAATATTTAAAGAGAGAAATACAAAATCACGGTGGATCAGCTTATTAAAAATGTTGTGAACTTACATTTCTCTCACAGTTTTTAAATATTACGTCATTTTTCTGTTCTCAAGGAAGAGTGCAGAACGGCATTAGTGAGTAGTGACAGTACCACAAACAAAGATTGTAGCACTCCACGGGCTAAGTTTAGTTTTCCATGATCCTTCCCCTGCTTTTGCACTGAACACATTCCTCTTTTCACTATAAATTAAACCCCAAAATCCCATCACTTCTACTTCTCACCAGTTGGTTGTGTCTCATTACAAATGGCTCCCACAACTCTACTGCTGACCCTTCTCTCTGCCTCCCTAATTGCCCTCTCCGCAGCCAACTTCAACCACGACTTTCACATCACTTGGGGAGATGGCCGGGCCAACATTCTCGACAATGGGCAGCTCCTCACCCTCTCCCTCGACAAGGCCTCCGGCTCCGGCTTCCAGTCCCAGAACCACTACTTATTTGGAAACATTGATATGCAACTCAAGCTCGTGCCTGGCAACTCCGCCGGCACTGTCACTGCCTATTATGTAAAGCCTAAGCCTAAGCCTAATTTTTTGCTGCTAAATTAGCTTAATTCTGATTGTTTTTTTTGGCAGTTGTCTTCCAAAGGGTCGAATTGGGACGAGATAGACTTCGAGTTCTTGGGGAATCGAGCGGTGACCCCTACACTCTCCACACCAATGTGTTTAGCCAAGGCAGAGGCAATAGAGAGTGCTATATTATTGACAGATAATTTGTATTTGACTTTTCTTGGTGTTTTTTAATCAACTAGGTGGACAGGTGTTGGTGACTCAGCTCAAGTCTTTTTATCCAACTCATATGGGTATTTTTACCCATCCAAACAAATTCGGTTCGGGCTTTTTATTCAACTGGGCCTTTACCCAAGAAGTTTGTTAGCCACCTACAGATAAATGGTTGTTGGGGTGGCAGAGTGTGGTGTAGAGTGGGTGAGAGAGAGTGTGAGAGAGATTGCAATGAGAGAGCCATTTTTGTAATAGGGTGACGAATTCTTCTTCCATCCTAGGGTTCTGATTTTTCAATCTTTCTGGAATTTTTGTGGGAGCTGGGTACTGTCCAAGAATTGGTGTTTAGTGGCTGTAAATCTCCATAGGAGTGCATGAAGAATAGAAGCACTGATTTGAAGAGAGTGTTGCTTCGATTCTTTGTTTGAGCTGCTGATTTTTTGATCATTGTTTAATAGGATGTAGATCTTCTTGATCGAACCACTTTAAATTTGTGTGTTCATCTCTTCCCTTAAACTCCTCTGTTTTCATCTTTATCGTTCTTTAATTTTGTTGAACACTGTTTTGGTTGGACTGCTGTTTAAGATTAAACTTTCTATTAGCAAATTAGATCTAATATTGTTTATCAGAGACCAACAATTTCATCTCTGGTTCGACCCCACCGCTGATTTCCACACCTATTCCATTCTCTGGAACCCCAACCGCATTATGTAATTCACACCTGACGCACCCATCTTACAAACTTTCTTTATTCATGCTTACAATTTCAGACACAAAATTGGAACTTTAAGAATACCCATATTTCAGATTTTCTGTGGACGGAACTCCAATAAGGGAATTCAAGAACTGGGAGTCGAAAGGGGTGGCATTTCCGAAGAGGCAGGCGATGAGGATATACTCGAGCTTGTGGAACGCAGAGGATTGGGCGACCAGAGGAGGGGCGGTGAAGACGGACTGGGCGGCGGCTCCTTTCACGGCGTCTTACAGGAACTTCAGGGCCGAGGCGTGCGTTTGGGCGTCGGGGCGCTCCTCTTGCGGCCCGACTGGGAATCCCAGAGCAAACTCCTCATGGCTGTCCCAAGAGTTGGATTCTGCGAGTGAAGAAAAAATGAAGTGGGTGCAGAAGAATTACATGATTTATAATTATTGTGCGGATACCAAGAGGTTTCCACAGGGCCTCCCTATGGAATGTAAATTGCTTTAGACATAGGGAGCAGTTGAGTTCTTTGATTGTTTGTTATGTAATGTTACCTGGTTTTGTACTATTCTCGTTTTCTTTTGAGGCAGGATCAATTTTAACTTATTTCCTCTTCGGATTCTCGCGTGTCTAAGTCCGATCAGATCAACCAGAGACCAATTATACAATGACCAAGGATGAAGGAGGAGAAGGAGTAGGAGCTAGCCTGCGCTGTTTCTTTGCAAAATTGTGCTCAATTTCATATGTGGCAATTCCGTCAAGATCTCTTCGGTAACCTCCACCCGGCATAACTGCATTTCAACCAACCGACTCACTTGCCTCTCCCAATATTGGGGATGAGAACTCATGATTTGATCTGCTAGCTTGAATGTCTGGATCATGTCGAGAAGAGAAGGTTCATTCCCTTCTCTCGAGGTTGGAAGAAAAGGCTACCGACTTGGCCTACTTTAACTAGGCTATTCTTCCCGCAACTTATGCCCTAATTCCCTTCTTTTTATTATAGTTTTCTTCTGGACCCTTTAGACCAATGAGTCACTGATGAGGGTTAATATACAAATATAATATATAAATATACTTAACATGAGTAACTTAAGAAATACCTTATATGTTTCAAAATAGCACAAAAAATACCTTATATGTCTTTAGAATGGGCATCTAGGATAGTACGCATCTTAAAAATACTAGGTATTCTAATCTCCTATGGAACAAATAAGAAAACCTTATATTTGTGTGACAGATATTAAAAGGGTAAATGTAATAATATTTTTGGTATATTTTGAATGTTTCACTCACAGTTGCACAAAGCGAAGAAGAAATAAATGGCAGGAGTTTGAAACTCAGATCTCCTGCCTTATATATCCCAACTAAGTCCCAAAAATAGAGCCACTGGACAGATCATGAGCTCGCATTCTAAGTTCGATTGAAACAACGTTTTTCAAAGACAAAATTAGACAGGCTGTACAACAGTTTGTTTCCTTTTTCACTTGGAAAACTACCCGATTTTCTGTGTCTTTTTACTCAATGCATACTTTAATTTGAATATTGTGAATGTCAACTATCGCTTAGAAAAATGTGGCATAAGAAAACGCTATTAATATCTTGTAATAGGCTAATAGCATAGATAATTTGAAGGATTTAACTAAATTTTAGAGATCATATTGCAGTGCTGAAAATAGAGGACCAAATTAACACTAAATTTAAACAAATAATAATTTAACCTTTTGGACCAGAATTATTGAAAATTGAAACAATATTTTACCATTGGCATTATTATACATATTTATTGAGTTTTAAAATAAGAGAAAAAAATCCGTTTAGGAGTTTCAAAATTTTACACATTGCACATTTTTTTTCTTTGAGATAACAGAGTTAGTAACCTAGGTATTCATGTTTCTTCAATAACAGATCTGTTGGCTCTTTCCCACTCCGCCGGCACCATCCGTTTCGCCACCGTCTCAGCATGGCGGCGCCGCCCGCCCCGTCGTTTCTCTGTCCTTCCTCTTTCCCTTCCACCAGCCCGTCCATTTTTAATGTAATATTTTAAAGTATCACAATAAATACGATATGATGTATAATTGCGAATACCGATGGTTAGCCTTACCGAATGCCATGGGCGGTCACATACTCACAGCTGCTGCAATTGGTGCAAAAGAAGCTGCACAACGGCGCACTCTGCAACTGCCTCTTCTCTTTTATTTTGTGGCGTATTGGTACCCAGTGGCATTGCGCCACCTCCTCCTTTACACCTTCTTCCCCTCTTCCCAATGCTCTGTTTCTTCACTTCACCTCTTCTCAGTTCCCACACTGTAAAATGCCCAACTCACAACTCCGATCCCAAATCTCAGCACAATCCACAACTCTGAATCAATACCATCTCTTCTTACAATTCATTCATGGCGGCTTCTCCGTCGTTCCATTTCTTTCTTATCCCTTTTCTGCTTCTGGCCTCTTTCGTGGTTGTCTCCGCTGCTAACTTCTACCGAGACTTTGACATCACATGGGGAGATGGGTGAGCCAAGATTCTTGAGAGTGGTGATCTTCTGACCTCGACAGGGCCTCTGGCTCTGGTTTTCAGTCCAAGAACGAGTACCTCTTCGGTAAAATTGATATGCAGATGAAGCTTGTCCCCGGTAACTCTGCTGGCACTGTTACTGCCTACTACGTAAGTTCACTCCCCACCCATTTGGCGTTTCTTCCAATTGCTGAAACCTTCTTTCTTCCTATTTGCAGCTTTCCTCAAAAGGGTCGACGTGGGATGAGATTGATTTTGAGTTTCTGGGTAATCTGAGTGGCGACCCTTACATTCTTCACACCAATGTCTACAGCCAAGACAAAGGCAACAAAGAGCAACGGTTCAATCTCTGGTTCGATCCCACTGCAGATTTCCACACCTATTCCATTCTCTGGAACCCCCAACGGATTATGTAACCATTTCTCCATTATTCTTCTTCCTTTCTTCTCTCTTTCTTCTCTGAACGACATTCATTTCGTATTCAATGTGTCAGCTTCTCGGTGGATGACACTCCAATCAGAGAGTTCAACAACTCAGAATCAATCGGCGTTCCATTTCCAAAGAACCAGTCAATGAGAATATACTCCAGCTTGTGGAATGCCGATGATTGGGCCACCAGAGGTGGGCTTGTGAAGACAGATTGGACCCAAGCTCCATTTTTAGAAATTTCAGCGCTGATAATGCTTGCGTTTGGTCTTCTGGTTCCTCTTCTTGCAATTCGGCTTCATCTTCTTCTTCTTTCATGGCTAATGAATGGCTCTCTCAAGAGCTGGATACAATGAATCAGAAAAGGCTGATTACATGATTTACAATTACTGCACTGATTTAAAAAGATTTCCACAGGGCCTCCCGCCAGAATGCACTGCCTCTACTTCCTAAGGTCCCCATTTTTAGTTGCAGAATCCTCTAGCACTCATGTTTGCATTTTTTCATTGATTCAAGTCATATTTCTTTTATTTTTGCCCCCTTTTATAATTTATGATGCAACTGCAACCTGGATTTTGTTCATCAATTATGACAGTCTGCAACTTTCTCTTCGTATCTCTCTCCTTGTAACAGTCCTGGTTAGTATTTAGAGCAAGTTCAGTTTCAGTAGGTGATATACCCAAGAACTTAAAGCTCCTACAGTTATTCCAAGAACCTCGACATCCGATCATCCTCTGTAACATGGAAACATTGATATAATATAGATGAACTGAAGTACAAGCGGCTGAAGTGGGGCCAAATTAAGTGAGACAGCAATAATTCCTTCAAGATGTCAACACAAATGTGCTTAACAATCAGAACAATTACATTATATGCATTATTAACCAACTAAAAATAACATGGATTATTCATTAGTCATTGAACCATCTCTCATACAGAAATTGGAAACATTTCAAAACAACAGAAAACCGTAGGGAAACCTTGATCCTAATCAATCAAACAACATTAAGAAAGGGTATATGAGGATAAGAAGTTTACCCTGTCACAGCCAACCATTCATATTTTTGGCCTACCAAGGTAGATTGATGACAGGAAAACATCTTAAATAAAGTCACTAGCAAACAGGAACAAGTCACTGTACAGGAATCTGTACAAAAGTAGCTTCTGCTGTTAATATGTTATACAGATACAAAAGATAACCTGAGTGTTACTCCAGCGAGTCTCAAAGAGCATGAGTTGTCACTTGAAGAATTCCAAGATCTACAGACCAATGATGCAGCGAGTAGAAGAAGCTCAAATAACAGCCTGAATAGCACTGAATAACCAAGTTCTATTCCTCATCCAACTCGACAATCTGTGCACGCCTCTCTGCTGCTTTCTTCCTGATGAAGAAGCCCCACCTCATTGCAGCTTTGATCTTCAACCAACCTACCACGGCTTTTCCAGAGCGGTTGCGGTCATCAAAACTCGGCATTGGTGAAGGCATGAATGATGGAAATGAAAACCCCTCATCATGTACGTTAACAGACGCATGCCCTCCCATACTAAACATTCGCAACAAATGTTGCATATCTTCATTTTCAAGCATTTCGTGACTTCTCATACGAATCTCATCCTCTGAAAAAAAGTCTTCAACTCCTTTGTCTCTATTGTTTGACCAGTCAAACGGATTCAGGTTAGATTCCTGAATAGAACCCATCGTCTGGAACCCCGAAGATGATGCTTGAGGAGGACCAAGAGCCAAACCGAAAGCACCGTCATTTCTTGTAATATTAACTTGGTTAGAACTGCCGATCAACTCATTAGGAGTAAATGGGACATTGTCATACTGTGCTCGAGAAGTTGAATTCACAAACTGAGGCTGGCTTGAAAATCTTGTGGCTGTATTATCATTATACCCTGAGTTTCCCAATATAAATACAGAAAATAAGATGAAGATTATAGTTAGCCAAAGAACAAATAAAAGTAGGATAGAACCAAGAAAGTTCATGTTATCCAACATATGAAACCAAAGTCTGTATCACAAAGACACAAATAAAAGTAATAACTTATGTCCCAAAATGGAAGGATCCAAAATAATTCCTCCACCATCTTGCAAATGCTTGTTCTAGGCTGTAAAAATGCCACAAGTCTGTTAAAAAGCATGCTACACATTGGTAGCAAAAGGACAACACCACCAAAAAAGATGGACTATTTGATTGAGGAATCTTCACTCATACAAATATTCATTATTTTTCCCTAGAACAGTATGGGAAATCGAACTTCAAACTTGGGATCATAGAATAAATACAAGAGGACAGGGATATAAACAACTAGGAATTACAAAAAGCTCCCTAGTTGATATCAAGTTTTGAACATTAAAATTTTATATTATTATTCTAAGCAGGTAAAGCTTAGACACATCTGTTTTCAAATTTTCTTCACAAACCTTTGTTGTAAGAGATTATACCATTAAGAAATTTGAATCAACATTATAATTTTAACTATCTTTTATTTCTACATCATATAAATTTGTATACTAACAGAAACGTTTGTTCAAATATTTTAATATGTACAAATGATATAGATTAAATCTATGTACTCTTTGCATCTTAATTTTAAATTTCAACATTTACGTGCCATGCCATATATTTGCCAACTGTGCAAATCTGTGTCAAGTGACTGAGTTTGTGCTTCTTAGGGCAGGCCTCTTCAGAGACTGAGAATTTAACTTGCTTATTAACTAATGTATATTTGACGAACAACTCAATAGTGAAGAAGTAGAATATAAATCAATGAAGTAGTGAAAAAGTTCAACCCCCTCAATAGCGAATATAATTCATTAGTGAAATGCTAAGCAGTAATATCCTCCTACAACAAACCCAACTTAAATGCACTAGACTCAACGCTTTGATAAACTAATTTCAAGGCTAGCAAGACTCTAAGCACGGCCTCTCAACAAGTATAATATACATATACTCTTATGATATGACAACCGCTACTCCAAGCCCCTACCACAGAGAATAAGTATTAATAACAATCATAAATACAAGCATCCAAAAGCTTAATTACAACGCAAAAGCATAGTTACCTGCAACTGATAGTCCTGCATCCACCACAGGCTGCTGAGGTGGAGCTGATAATGGCATGCGGGACATTGACCCATGATCTAAAGTATTAGAAAGATCAAGATGACCTCCTTGAAATTCATTTCGGGATGCATTGGATTTCTTAGGCTGCTTAGAGCTCAAAAGTGACTTTCCATCGTACTCTACAACTTGATTCCAATTTTCATATGCTTTATTCACTAGTGTATCTACATAAACCTGTAACGCAAAGATTATTTCTTGAAGTATTTTTGAGGGAGAAGCATTATGCAATTTAAATGCCTTATGCATTTGTTATACTACTGCAATCATAATGAAGCATAAATGCCCACCTTTCTTGGTCTAAAGTTCTTCTCAAGGAGAAAAACAAAAAAGACTATTATTACTAAAACATAAAATCTTGAACCACCCATAATCCCTGAATAAAAGCCAATACCTAAAACATCAGTAAGTAGATCACAAATGAATCAGAAAAGGATCAAAACACCTACCTTCGGTAACAGCGGGTTCATTAGTTTCATGGGGTCATGGTGCCTCTATAGGGAATACCTCAACAGATTTAATACAATGATTCTAAGTTTCTAGAGGAGGTAGTAATTGAGGGAAAGATCCACCAGCATGGTGCATTCTGAAAACTAGCCTCCCTCAAACAAAAAGTTGACAATTTCTAGAATAATCGTGCCAACTCCTAACCCAACAAGAATGACCTTCCTTTTTCATTCTTTCGTTAAGAAACAAATTAAGTAACCTTGCACAGGCAAAGTCAGTTAAACCATTTTTTTCCAATAATAGGAACTGGAAGCAACTAAACGGAGTAATGATCTTCCAACCCTCTACAAGTGTTCTTCACATGTAAATTACATTCATAGCAGTAAAACAAACATGGCTTTAAAATTACCTTCTGGCTATCAGACAGAGAATCAGCAGAAAAGTACTGCTCCCCTGTAATCAGGCCATTCAGCTCATAGATATGGTTAAAAACAACACCAACATTTCTTGTTTCCTCAGGATAATAAATATACAGCTTCCCGCTCAGGACACAAGTCTTAGCATGTTCTAAGAGAGCATCCCACATCTTATTTGACATACCACTTCCAAGGATCTACAAACAAGAAATATTTTAATAAAGAGTTGTGGAAGATGAGAATCAAGTAAGAAATGAGTGACAACACTCACACTCCGTAATTTTTGAGAATCTCGAACCACCATTCGGAGAAAGTCTTCAACTGAGAATATTCCACTTTTATTTAGACGTTTGTGGAATGAACCATCCTTTCCTATCTTCTCCAATCTCCACACTTCATCATTTAATGCAGGTGGGTAATGTTTTTTATACACTGCCAAGTAAAACGAAGATTTAAGAAATTATTTATCCAGAGATCCTTCACTTTTTTTTTCTTTCTTTCTATTAGATAAGCACAGGAACTAAAAATGATAAAGAATGAACCTACATTCTCCTCGATGATCTTTAACAGTAAAAGCTTCAGTTTTTGCTTCACGTATACGTATACCCTCACAAAACCCTGAAGCCATCTTTAAGCCAAGTCTGAACTTCCTACTTCTAATCCAACTTGAGTTATCAGTGAAGGTCAAATCCCCTAATGTTCCAATACCTTCCTTGAGGGTAACCTGCAGGTCCCCAGTCAACAGAGGCCTCTTTCCTTCACGCTCTTTCACAACATGACTTTCAAATTCTTCCTCTGTCCAATCTTCATCATCTTCATTGTTAAAATCACCTTCTAGCACAACAATGTCCAATTTTGATAAGGCTTCAGGTCCAGACGTTACCACATGGCCCGTGTTGGCATCAACCAGAACAACATGGATTGCTGCACCCTGTTCACCTTCCACTTTCCCTCCGGTGAACAGGGGAAGAGACAATCTAGACCTAAAGTGCAGTTGCAAGTTTCTACCATCAGGACCTTCAATCCTTTTAGGAGAGGACCTGTGAGTGAAAATGTCAGAACAGCATAGTAGACGTACAGAGAAAATGAGCTAATTCAGCATAATAACAACTGAACTTACTAGTTATTTCTCTACCTATGGACTAAAATTATTAACTGAGCTAAGTCATTATCACCAACCTTTGAGTAGAAAAACAGGATTGGAAGGAACATCAGAAAACAGACAGACAGCAATGGTTGAGATATGGTGCATGATAAAGTGCAATGGGTAATAGCATACAAGACTTCAGCACCGGGAGCAATCACATAATTTAAAAAAAAAATATGAGAGTACAATCTCTGCCCAAGAATTTATATAATTGAATGAGCTGTTTCCATGAAGACAACATTATCTTGAATTCAAATAGTGGTTGTGATATTAGACATGGCTAAGATGAAGCACCACCTCTTACCTAGCACGTGTAGTTTCAAAAGTCAAGAGCACCCCCACCATTGGAACATTGACAACATTATTTTATTAACATATTACACAATCTTTACAAGCAAGAGGTTATCATATTAGAGCTATTAGCTCAGGTTGCATTTAAAGAATAATGAGTAGACCCACAAACATAGAGAAAGCGTGCAACTCTGTACATATTTCTCCAGTATAGATATCAATTTAACTAAATTAGCACTCTATTAAATGCAAAAAATGGGTTTGATTGAACAAAATCAGCTAACAGCAGATCAACTTTTCTTACAAAGCAGCAAATTCCTGTAAGGGACAAATCAAGGGACAAGGACCAAAAATCATCCAAACCCTTGTAAACGTGATTCTATATCTATTAAGATCTTAAGCAACATCTCAACTGGAAATAAATGGTAGTGAGGAGAAGAATTTACAGATATTACAATATATACTAGCATGAATCAAAAATAAATTATTGGAAGCGTAAGAAAAACCCTGGATTCGTAGTTTACCTTCCAGAAATTCTAGCAGGACCTATCTTAGCCAAAGCACGTTCCACTTCCTCACTAACCTGTTTGACACCAGCAGTGAGTGACAATAAATACCATATGAACAGAAAAACTCAAACTTGAAGAAGCATCACAAAATGTAGTTTTTTGTATGTCAAGGAACAATCATGAAGAAACAAAGAGGAAGGTGAAGGTAGGATTAAATAAGTAAACTAGATAATGGAAGCTAAGAATTTACATATTTTTACAATAAAAAGGTGACATTGCAATAGAAGGAATATAAGGTTTGAAGTTTTTCTTTTTCTAGAGGAAACAGGCATTTCATTGATGAATGGAATAATAAATAGATAATAAGCTTTAAAGAAAATGGAAACCCAAACTTCAATAATATCTTAGTAGATGTAAGGAACCATAAACAAACCCTTGTCACGCTCAAACATAATAAAAACATATGCAGCCATGTCCGAAAATAATATAAAAAGCATATAGGATGGGAATAGTATCACCCTTAGCATTGCTGCAAGTAAACTAGTGGATTATTATGTGTTAGTCAAGCAGACAACTACTTCCCAAGTGGTGACCCGATTTAATGCTTCTCCCACCAAAGCACGCTTAACTACATAGCCAAACAGACCACTACTGAAAAACAGAATATAGAAATCATGTATCTTACCACTCTGCGGAGTATTGGTTCCAATGACGAGCAAAGCTTCTGTAAACTATCCACCTTGAGGGCTTCTACAATCACACTGCATAGTAATAAAGATCCATAATAGAATTGATCATTTGTATTGCACAACCTTTTATATCATTAAGAAAAATACAAAAATAATAATAATAATAGAAAGCTCTCCCCCCGCAGCCTCCAATTGAAGGTTTTATTTTTCCGTTTTGTAACTAAATATTTATTTCTTATATCCTAAAATTTAAAAAAAAAAAAAAAAAAAAACCTCCTAGCAAGCAGCACACTCCTCTCATCTGCCTCATTATCATGACACGTCTAACTAAAAGTCCAAGTAATTAAAGTGAAAATCAGTAGGCATGCACATCTCCTGAATCCTGCAGATGTATATCACCGACATGTAGAGTTCTGTTTTCACCTCTCAGCCCTGGCTAAATTTGGTTCTAAAGGGGAGGGGGGAGGAAAAAGAAAAGAACCCCCCAATTAGAACACAAGTGATCGGTAGTTACAACAAGCCCGTTCGTGAATCGAACCCAAAAATAAATGAGATACCTAGCTAGAGCTGGTCGCTTTCGCTCCGGCAGCTCATCTTCTGCACCCTCCAAGCTCCTTTTATCCCTCATCGAGTTCGTCCTCTCCATATACCTCGTCTGCCTCTGCATCTTCACTCTCTAGAGGAACCCCAAACTTCCCAGATCTACTGGCTACTGCACACCAAAATCAGAACTTCATTCAAGACGATTGATTGAAATCAAAAGCCGCCATCAACAACCAAACCCTAACCATAGTGACACAACCAAAAAATTTCTTAAAAACCCCCCAAAATTCAAATTAGTACAAAATCGAATATCCAGCTCTATCCTGGAAATTTCCTCGAAATAATACTGTACTTACTGTAAAATTTCTCGACTTTTTTCCTACTTCCCTCTAAAATATCCCGATTTACCGGGAAAACCAAAAAGAGAGTAAGACAGATTGAGTGAAACGAGCCTAAACGCGATAGATAAACCAAAGAGAAGCAATTTTTCTGTGTAAAGTGAGAGCGATAAAATCGGGGCTTCAACTACGAAGACAACAGACTATATCCAACTCGCAACCCTGGGGCTGGGACTATGCAGTCGAGATCGGGAGTAATCAAGTGCTCCGCGGTCCATGGTGATGTACCATCTTAACGGCACTGACGCTTAAGAAATGAGCGAAACGGACACGTGGCTTCTCCAGGAGTGATGATTTTGTGGACCGGCGGAGCAGCGGATTATGGCTTTTTCGTTGTCCTCAGATCTGAATTTTATTTTTGGTCGCCGCTTGCGATTGGGCCAAGGGAGAACTTAAGCGCGATCTGGACCGTAGAATATCTAGTGCCGTAGGTTGTATTTTGCCACATGGCCCACATGTCAAACATTAATTTCTTTTATTGGATAATCACGTTCGAGCCTTTGGTGATATAACCTATCTGACGTATTTCTTACAACTAATGTTATACTATATTTTACTTGTCAAAACCCCTTTTTTCTTTCAGAAAATAATATTTTTAAGAAATAGTAAATTTAACCATCTAATCTAAAATATAACTATGATAAAATAAAAAATTTTGCTCAACTTTTTTAATTTCATTTATTTGTCTGTTTCTAGAAGACATAATTTTTAGTAAAGTAAATAATATTGTCTTCTGTGGGTGCTTTTTAATTGAAGAATTTGTTCTTTAAGATGCAACTTTCGAAGTTTTGACATGTTATATATACTAGTTGAATGAGAGGTAATGAAAAATATTTTATAATTTTTTATAATGGTAGATTAAATAATCACATATAATTTTGAAAATTTTAAGGAGTACTCTCAACGGAAAGCATTAGTAACATCTCAAATTTATGTCGGGTGAATCTTAAATTATAGTTCTTATTATAGATTATATCATCCTTGCAATTATAAGATCCATTTGCAAATCCATTAGTTGGAAAATGGATTTCTGGCCTTATACATGAAATAGCCGACAAGAGCATCAATTTTGCCTTTTAATATGACTACTTGAAATGGAAAATATTGGTGGCAAGTTCTCCAACAAAATACTTTGATTTTGATTGGAATTTATTACGTTGTCTTTGTTTCGTCTATATTAGAGGTGAATATGTCCTCTTGCTTTATTGCGAGTCACCCAATATCCATTTTTAACAAAATAGAATTTACTAGTTTCATCGTGTCATATCTATTTATCATTTATCATATATTTAGAAAGTAGAAGAATCATCGTTGTAATCGGTTTAGTATCTATATTTTTACATGTTCTTGATAAATTCTCATTTTTCATCTATCGTCTTCCTCGATCTTCAAATTCAAATACCTTAGTCCATCAAATAAATTAAATAAAACAAACTTGTTAATCCTCTCCCTCGTACTTAAACAGAAAAAAAGACGTCTTCCCCCTATTTCTAATAATATGCTATATAGAGAGAAAGTCAGGAAAAAAATAAATTTGGTTCTTCTTAAATTTAAAACTTTTGTTAAAGACTTCACTCAAATGTCATACGGACTAAAAAGTGTATTTTTGCCCAATATTTTTTAGACTTCCACGAGGAGAAAAAAAAAAGAACAAACAAAAATAAAATAATATATTGCACAAAAATTTCTACAGTAAGACCATTTGGGAGGGAACCTCATTCCAGCGACTTTTTCTCTCTTTTCTAAGCTTCATCTTATCTCTTTTAATTTTTTTCCTCCACTTTTCTTTTAGGACTAAAAAAAGAGAAACGAAAGACAAGATTGAATTTGCCACTCATTTCAAGGAGCAAAGAAGTCAAAATATTAAGAACAAATACCTACTTCTACAGAATCTCATGCATTCGATATCATTAATTAACTCCATCACCCAACACTTTTAAACCTTCATTATGTGCTCTTAGCCTAATATAATGCCTTGACTTTTACAAGCCACTCTTCAACCTTTGGATGAAAGTCAAAGGGAGCCCAAAGAGTAAAAATCTAGTACTTACTGGGACCTAATAAATTCGGTTTGATTCAGTTACATACGATAGCCTCCCTCCCATCAGCCATCATCACTGAAAACTTAGTAATTAGTGTTTTGTGGCCGTCTTGTTCGTAGTTTGTTAATAGGAGTCATTTTCATTCATCCCTCAACTGGGCCTTGTTCATTCATAATCGTGTCACACATGCAGTTCCAGCATTTGTTTCATCACTTCATAAGCAATTCTCAATTTTTGACCGAATCTCATTTTTTGATCGGATGATCGTTTGAGTTTTTGGGCTCTTATACCATATTAATATTCATTATGTTCCATTTTAAGACTAATTGGCAATGAGAAAAGTAGCTCATGTCTATTATAAACGTCTATTCTTTTATCAATGTGGGATCCTTAACACTCATGCCTACGTGACATTTCTGCTCCCTTAATTATTTCGCACTTCATCCGCACATTTCACTACCTTTCCATCTTCACCATCACAAATATTTAAATCGAGCTAGCCAAATCTTCAGTTTACGATTCGTTTTGGTGTGGTTTTTACACAACGGGTCATTCAGCTGAGTTTTGTTAACTTCAGGGGAGTAGTGAAAATGGAGAATACATAAGCAACTATGATTTCATTAAATCGAGTTAATTCAGATACAAACCTAATAATCTATTTTTACTAATATAATCCATAATCATAGCTTTGTAAATTTAATTATAAACTATATTCTAATCTAAATCTATAATAATTTAAATAACATTATCTAATAGTATAATCTAACAATTTTTACATATTTATTTATAAAATTTGTAGTTCGATTTTGGTTGTTCCTAAAATCGAGTCAAACTGAATTGTGAATGCTCCTAATCGGAAGGAAAGCATACCATTCATGTCTCATTTTAAACAGCACGAATTGTTATTATATATATATATATATATATATTTTTTTTTTTCAAACAACTATCAAAATTACTTAATATTTTGAATACATAAATGGAAGTATAGTTCGAATCAAATAAATGGACTAATTTTCAATTTACAATACTTTGGATAATTAATCAACAGATTTATAATTTTGTCATTCATGTGTAGACAATTTATCTTTAACTAAAATGTCGTGAGTTTGAATCCACACTCTCACATGTTAGTACTAAAAAAACTATAAAATTTATTAAAGAAAACATAATATCGCATATAATATATATTACACACACATAAATGTCGCATAAAATTTAGTCCATCATTTATGATTATTTTATGCATATTGTAATTAAATAATTAATCAATAGTAGCTATAAGCGGCTAAAATATGTCAAAACGAGTATAGTTTAGCGGTAATTGACATATATCTCCAACTAAAAGATTGTGAGTTACGATCAGTCAAAAAATAAAAAATCGCAGTTTAATGAAACTAGAAGCTGAGTCGGATTATTATTCTTTTTTTTAATCAGTTTTTTAGTTAAGAAATGTTGTGAAAGTAAAATTAATAAACTTTTGTAGGAAAAATTTGATTCGCTGCATTGTATATGTTTGCAAATATATAAAAAGAATTATGATTTTGCACATATGTAAATTTCTTTTAACTTTTATCTCGCGACTGTCTAATATTTTAAAGTAATTTATTTTTTACTCATATATTACTAATTTACGATTGATGTCTATCATTAATAGTTATTTCAGGACTATTTTAATATTTTTATGGGTGAGTTTAGGTTAGTATTTTTATTTATTTATTTTCAAAATTTAGGATATTGTTGACGCAAATGCCTATTCTTTAGAGGCAATAACATAAATAGTATAAAAGAAGAATTTATTTTTAAATATAGAAAAAAAAGATTAACATTTTATGGATCCGATGTTCAAATTAAAGTCAAATTCAATAACATTGTAAATACATATTTGATTGTGTTTATATCCTCATTTTTCAGATGAGTAGTGGAACCTATATATGAAAGTACTCTAGTCTGACATCTTTTTTAACGGGCTTAGAGAGCATATCGATAATTTGGATCCGGAAAAAATTTGTTTATATTATATTTGAAAAAAAATATTAAATTTATATTGTAGAATGGATTAAAAAAATTATCAGGAATTAATATGAGAACTCTTCAGGAAAATATCCCCGAACTATATATACACACACCTACTTGCATTATCCTTTTGCCACAGCCACAGAAAACTAGTAAATTGGAGTCTTGTCGGTTTTTAAGATTCATGGAGGAGAGAAATGAAATGGAAGAAAAAACGAGCACGGCAACGGAGGGCGAAGAAATTGACGATTTCTCTTTGCTGCCCGAAGGAGTAATAGCTAACATCTTGTCGCTGACGACTCCACCGGATGCGTGCAGGTCATCGGAGGTTTCCTGGACTTTCCATGCCGCGGCGCAATCAGATATCGTGTGGGACAGATTCCTGCCTACCGATTGGCACGATTTGGTTTCTCGGGCTAAACCTAGCGATCTGAATTTTGATCCGGCTTCGTCTTCGAAGAAGGAGATCTTTTTCTCTCTCTGCGACAGACCACTGCTCATTGATGACGGCAAAAAGGTATGCTTTCCGTTTCCCCCAATTTCTCTCAATTGAAGGTGCCCACAGTTGGATACGTGGTTTTCCGCCGTGCCATTACTGGAAGTCCCTTTCTTGTCATGATGGCCTTTCAAATTCATTCTTTAGCTGTGATGTGATCTTGGAGGCCCCATTTTACTCTTTTTCTAATGTAACGATGATATTGTTTACTTTAGATTTTACCTTCACGTCTAATTTTAGAATATAAAATTCTTTTCGAACACATGCTAAACCCTAATTTTTTTAATTTTTAAGTCCTCTTTTACCCTAGTTAAGTAAGGATTCTAATAACAAAACTTTTGAGGTTACCTGGGATTTCAACAAAAATGTTTGAAACTATCTTTAAAAAGGTTGATATGCATTCCTATAAATGGTTGATATCCGAAATCCAATTTCCTTTATTCTCGTTGAGGAGGGGTGAAGTTTCAGTAACTTTTGGTATCGCCAAAAAAAAGCAAGCAAGCGCTAGTTGGCATATATCTACGAACTCAGTTTGATCCCCTGCCCACATGTTGAACTATAAAAAAAAAAAAAAAAAAACTTTTGATATGCTCTGGACCAGAGTTTCTATTTTCTGTTTTGCTTCTCTCTCTCTCTCTTTTTTTTTAACTTCTTCCACAATTCATCAAACAACTGGGTAGCAATCAGGTAACATCTCAAATTTGCACAAGGGCTTTAACTTTTTCTCATAAACTTGTAATCGAGTTAATGGGTCTAAACGTTCAGATTTATTAATTTCTCTTTGAATTAAATACAATATTATCGTTCCTGCCTTAAATTATATGTTTAGTTTCTATGCTTCAACTTTGTTCTTAATAACATGAACTGGGTGTGAAGAAGTTTTGGAGTGAGGGGGTTGAGTAAGTTTTGAAGAATGAATATTATTTGATTGTATATACATACACTTATAGTAGTCTGATTCACGAATAACATAAAACCACTGGTTCATATATATGTGTGTGTTTTGTTGCTTGTCGTATCAGCGATGAAACTGTTCTGCCCTTTCTATTTGTATGCACATAAATTGAGTGGGTTCAATCATTGGTATGTAACAGAGCTTTTCACTGGACAAACGGAGTGGTAAGAAATGCATAATGCTTGGAGCAAGGGACCTTTCAGTAGTTTGGGGTGATACCTCTTTCTATTGGACCTGGGAACGTCATCCCGAGTCGAGGTTCGAGTCTATGACATTGGATCAAATCCTATCCTCTATGCTGCTTCTTTTTCTTCCAATTCTAATACTTTCCTTTTAATGTGGGTGTGGGAATCAGGTTTGCAGAGGTAGCTGTGCTCCTCGAGGTGTGGTGGCTTGAAATACGTGGAAGAATAAGTTGCAGAATGTTGTCTCCTGCAACAACTTATGCAGCTTACTTTGTGTTCAAGATGAGGAAACGAAGATACTATGGGTTCAATGTTGATCCTGCGGATGCCATGGTGGGAACTGGTGGCACTGAAAACAGGTCGAAAAGTGTTTGTCTGGACCCTTTTATTGACAACCCTCTTCGGCGGCGTCGGCATGTCCCATTGGCGGTGGACCAGCCGCCTGAAAGTATGGAGGGGTCAGAGCGGCCAAAGCAGAGACATGATGGCTGGTTTGAAATCGAGCTGGGAGAGTTTCAAAGCGACAGTGGAGATGATGAAATTGAGATGGTTCTTATGGAGGTAAAGGGCAACACTCCCAAGAGCGGCCTTGTTGTTCAAGGGATAGAGATAAGGCCTAAAATAAGCCCCTCGTAGATGAACTCTGGTAAACTGTGTACTAAATCCACGATATTGCTATTAGCGTCATAAAAGGAAAACTGAAACCCTTGCTTTGTATGGAGATACTAAAAAACTGTAATAAATGACGATCAAATTGTTGCCATTTTCATTTGTGCTGCCTTATAAATTGAGTCTCTCTTTTTGCAAGTACTGAAAATCTGAAAATACTTCTCCCCATCAGAGAAGACGGTCGATGACGAGTTACCAGATGTTCTAGCTCCCTCTGCTATACAAAATCCCTCCGATTTTGTTATTATTATTTTTTTTTAATTATGTTTGCTTACAACTTTTTTGATATGGTTTTTACCCTTTTTGTATAAAACACATGGGCCAGGCATATATTTAATTTGCTTTTAGCCACTTTTCTTTCCAGTTGCTGGCGTCAGATCGTTCTTCTGTATTAGCAAATCATTTCCAATCTTTTTACTTTTGCACTTTATAGTCTTGCGTTTGGTGGGCCTGAAAGCCATCTTACTTTCACGTACAAAATGGTACACTGGATGGCACCAATTTTTTACCAATGAAGAAAGGATATATTTTCTTTTTCTATTTTTTTAAAAAATAAAAAAAGTGGTAAGGTTTTTAGTAGTGGTTAGGAGGGAGATGATGTCAAATGTCACTTCAATTGGTCGTATTGTTCAATAATAAATACCAACTTCTAGAAGACGTTATCCAACACCATTGTTCATTAGTTAATTCCAACCCCCGTTTAATCTTAAACAGCATAATTCTACTGCTTCTTCTTTGGTAAGCCCTCAAACAAACTTTGGGACGAAATTCAAGAAAGTGACAATAGTAAAGATATAATTTATAAAATGAACTACTTTGATTGAAGGAAGTATCACTGCCAAAGTCAATATCTCATTTGAACTATCAAAATTAATCAATACTCTTTTGATACATAAAATTCAATGTATAGTTTGAATCAAATCAATCGCTCACTTTGGGTAACGAATATATTCATAATTTTGCTTAAAACGTACAGATAGATAACCGAAAATAACAAACAATGGTACATGCCATATAATTCAGTCAAAATTTTGTGATTAATTTTATACCTTCTGTCTACCACTATTCTTTATTTTACAAGCTATATCTATGTTTTCAGGTAAAATCCCTACTCTTATATCTATTATAGTAAAAAAGAGTTAAATTAATTAAAAAAAAAAGAAATAAAATGAGACCTCTTCAGTAAAATATATATACACCCCTGTGCCATGAAATATCAGTGAAAATAGAGCACTCTTCACTCTCAGATTCATGGAGGAGAAAAATGAATGGAGCAAGAAAAGAGGAGAGGAACGGAAGGGGAAGAAGTTGCTGATTTATCTTCGCTGCCCGAAGGAGTAATGGCCAAAATACTGTCACTTACGACCCCATCCGATGCATGCAGGTCGTCGATGGTTTCCAGGGCTTTCCACGCGGCGGCGCAGTCAGATATCGTGTGGGACAGATTCCTGCCTACCGATTGGGAGCTTTTGATTTCTTGGATCAAACCTAGTGATCTCAATCTTGATCCGACTTCATGTTCGAAGAAGGACATCTTTTTCGCCCTTTCCGGTGCTCATTGATGACGGGAACGAGGTAAGTTTTCCAATTCCCCCAATTTCTCCAAATTGGAGGTGGCCGGAGTTAGATGCGTACTCCGGCCGTCGCCGTCGTCGGAGTTTGAGTTCATTTCAAGTTCCTCTTTTACCTTAGTCGTCAATGTCATGCATGGATTATTTCTAAAACTCGTGAAATTATCTCTGGAAAGGTTCGCATGCATTTCATTGTCAATGAGTGGTTGAAATCCCCAATCCAATTCTTTTATGATTTTTTTTTTATTTCTTGTTAATGTGTGAAGTTTGATTGAAATTCTCTCGTATCGAAGTTCTGACTTCTGATCTTCTGTTTCGTCAGTCAAAAAAATTCTTATGCTCATTGTAGCGCTTCACTTTTTGTTGCCCTAAATCTAACTTTTTTCACAACAGCAACTGCACAACTATCTGGTTACATCTTAAATTTGCGTAAGTGCTGATGTTTATAAAGTTGTAATTGATTAATGGTTCTAGACTTTCAGATTTTCACAACAGCAACTGGACAAATATCTGGTTACATCTTAAAGGTTGCTAGGATTTCTAAACTTTTAGAGTTCGACCACAAACAACTTTTCACATTAAACTTATGTTACTCCTCACTGACGGTATGATAATTTTGGAAGCTTTAACAAAGATAATAATTGGAAGCTTTAACAAAAGATAAAAAGACAGATAAGTCATAGGGACTAAATTGAAACTAAAAGCACAGAGACTAGAAATTCAATCTAAACTTGTTCTCAATTACCTTTAACATGTTGAGTTTAAAAGGAAAAAAGAAAAAGGAAGAGAAATTAAGTTGCATCTGACGCCAATATCAGGTCCAGATCATTAGTTTTAGTTCCCTCTAAGGGAAGTTTTGAAGTATGAATAGTAATAGATTGTGTACACTTATATCAGTCGTACTCACAAAGATCAGATAGCCACTAGTTCATATGTATATCTTTTGCCATTTGTTGAATTAGTGATGAAGTTATTGTTCTGCACTTTCTCTTAAATTGAGTGGGTTCAATCGTTGGTATGGAGCAGAGCTTTTCATTGGACATATGGACTGGTAAGAAATGCATAATGCTTCGAGCAAGGGAGCTATCGATTCGTCGGAGTGAAGATAACTCTTCCTATTGGACCTGGGAACCTCATCATCGATCGAAGTTGGAGTCTACGAGATTGGCTCAAATCCCATTCTGTATGCTGTTTCTCTTCCTCTCAATTCTAATACTTTGCCTCTTAATGTGGGTGTGAGAAACAGGTTTCCCGAGGTTGGCGTGCTCCATGATGTCTGGTGGTTTGAAATGCACGGAAAGATAAGTTGCAGAACCTTGTCTCCCGCAATAACTTACACAGCTCACTTTGTGTTCAAGATCAAGAAACGTAAATATTATGGATTCGATTTTGATCCTGTTGATGCCACGGTGGGAATCACCGGTGCTGAAAGTTGTACAAAGAGTGTCTGTTTGGACCCTTACTTGGACAACCCTCAATGGTTGCCCAGCGCGTACCATGGGCAGGGAGCAATCTGCCTGAAAACAACATGTCGGAGTTGGAGCAGCTGAGGACAAGACCTGATGGCTGGTTCGAAATCGAGATGGGAGAGTTTCGAACTGATGGTGCAGGCGATGAAGTTGAGGTTGTTCTTATGGAGTTCAATGGCAGTTCTCCTAAGAGTGGCCTCGTTGTTGAGGGGATAGAGATGAGGCCTAAAATTCTTGAAGACTTTTTTTAAAGCTATTGTATTACTTGCTTTGTATATATAGGAAGCTCAAAATAACTAACCATTCACCTCCTTTTTGCCACACCAAAAATCTTAAACTATTTCTTCTCATTTGGGAAGAAGGTCAACGACAAGAGGTTTGAGCTCCCTCGCTAGATTTTTCCTATACTATCTATGTTTCTATAACATCTTCATCTTCATTTTTTATTTTATTTTTTCCAGCTTGCACGAACCTCGAAGATAATGACTTGATGAATATTTTTTTGATGAAAATTTCATATAATGTTGATGAATATATTTTTTTTCTATCCTACTTTAGTGCTTTAGTTTTAACTCTGTTTTATTTTTTAATTATTAATTTTTTTTTGAAAACCAAATAAATAGCGATGGAACAATTAAAAAAGGAAAAACCCTATTTCGGTCGTATTTTTTCAATTTTCATATTATAGCATTCTTATATTTTTAGTCGAACCAATTATTTAGTTACAAATTATTTTTGAAGTAAAATTAATAAAGCAATTTTTTAATCCAGAAATAAATGGGCATTCGTCCGTGAAATATCCTGAGATAATAATAATATAATATATGTTATCCCTTTGCCTAAAAGAATCAGTGGAACAGAGTTTTCGGATTCATGGACAAGAGATGGAAGAAGAAACGATGACGGGAACGGAGGGCGAAGAAATTGCCGATTTCTCTTCCCTGCCGGAAGGAGTAATAGCCAACATATTGTCGCTGACGGGGCCATCGGATGCGTGCAGGTCGTCGACGGTTTCCCGGGCTTTCCACGCGGCGGCGCAGTCAGATATCGTGTGGGACAGATTCCTGCCTACCGATTGGTACGATTTGATTTGTCGGAGAAAACCTAGTGATCTGAATATTGATCCGATTTCGAGTTCGAAGAAGGAGATCTTTTTCTCCCTTTGCGATAACCCGCTGCTCACTGATGACGGGAAGAAGGTCAGCTTTCAGATTCCCCTAATTTCTCTAAATTGAAGGTGGCCGGAGTTGGATGTATTTCAAATTCATTCTAACATAGCTGTGATCTTGAAGGCCCCATTTAATTCTGTCCAATAGAATAATTTTATTATTTCTTCAAGATTTTACATGTACATCTAGATTTAGAATATAAGATAGCAACCAAATAACTATTTTAATATTTTTTTAGATGTAAATGCTTTTTTTTTTCTTTTGACAAACGATGTAAATGCATCTTTGATTAAGTAAAAAGGCTTCCATTATATTTATTGTCTTTTGAAGTACGTATGAATGCATAAATGAAACAGATGCTTTTTAGAATGGTTAGTCTCCTACAATGCATTTCAAACAAATTCCAAAAACCTCAGACCCAATTTTATTAAAATTCCTCCTTTACCATACCATAGTCATGCTCGGATTTAACATGTGAGGTTTTAGATACTTATGATATCCTCTGTACCAGAGTCTTACATTCCCCAAAGTTGTTTGGGGAATTGACCCTCCGCTACCACAAATTTTAGGTCCACACCATTATTAAAAATCTCCCACTTAGGAAAGTTTTGAACATCTGTGTTAGTCTGATTCTCAAAGAACAGAAAGCCAACGTGTTCACATTTATATTTTTTGCCAACCACTTGTTGAATTAGTGAAAGCTGCGCTGCATTTTCTATTTGTATGCACATAAATTGAGTGGGTTTTATGGTTGGTATGTAGCTTAGCTTTTCATTGGACAAATGGAGTGGTAAGAAATGCATAATGCTTGGAGCAAGGGACCTGTCAATTGTTTGGGGTGATACCTCTGTCTATTGGACCTGGGAATCTCATCCTGAGTCAAGGTCTCAAGTCTATGTAATTGACTCAAATCCTATTCTTTATCTTGTTTCTTTTTCTCCCAATTCTAATACTCTAACGTTTAATGTTGGTGTGAGAATCAGGTTTGCAGAAGTAGTTGTTATCCTCAAGGTGTGGTGGCTTGAAATACGTGGAAAGATTAGTAGTGGAATGTTGTCTCCTGCAACCACTTATGCAGCTTACTTTGTGTTCAGGATGAGGGAACGTAGATACTATGGGTTCAATATAGATCCTGTCGATGCCATGGTTGGAATTGTTGGGAGTGAATACTGTATGAAGAGTGTTTGTTTGGACCCGTATTTGGACGATCCTCATCAGCGGCGGCGACGTGTACCACGGGCGGGGAACAATCTGCCCGAAAACATGTCAGGGTTGGAGCAGCCAAGGGAGAGAGATGATGGTTGGTTTGAAACTGAGTTGGGAGAGTTTCATATTGATGGTGGAGATGATGAAGTTGAGATGATTCTTAAGGAGGTGAAGTGTAATGATTCCAAGAGGGTCCTCGTTGTACAGGGGATACAGATTAGGCCTAAAGTCAACTCAACTCTCCATTTTCATAGATAAACTCTTACAAACTTTATTAAACCCGTGATGTAACTTTTACCGCCATAGAAGGATAGACATGAACTTTGCCTTGTATATAGAGAAGTTAAAGAAACTATATAGTAAATTATTACAATCAAATTGTTGCTATTTTTATCTAGTAGCCTTCTTTTTTGACATACTAAAAATCTGAAAAACCTTGCTTTGTATTTGTTATTTATGTTTTTTGAACGTCTTTAACGTTTGGTTTAATTTACAACCAGATCTTAAAATTGTTATCACTAAGCATGTATTCTTAAATATGTTCCAATCGTTTATAAACCATCATGGATGACTAACATACACTCTGGGGAAAAAAAATATAGATGCTATATTAGAAAATTTTTTCAGATTAATGTACAGTCAATGAAGGGTTTAATAAATTATATAGTTAAACAATCTTTGAGCCCTGCATGGGTGACCTCTTTTACTATTTTCATTCAAATTTCTGCTATTTTCATTTGTCACCTTAAAGGTATATAAAAAACTTTCTCCGTAAAAGTGAATATAATTTAATAGTAATTGATATATAATTCCAATTGAGTTGTTATGAGTTTGATCCCTTGTCCCTACATGTTGCACTAAAGGGAGGAAAAAAAAAATCTTTCCCCCATTTGAGATGACAGTCTGTAGAATTAATTTTAGTTTCGAATGTAAAAGGTATATGTTATTTATGTTTCAAAAATATCTTTCATCTGGCAGAAACAATGATACAAAGTTTGATTCAATGTACAACCAAATTTTTAAAAATGTATCATTAAGCATGCTTTCTTAAACACCATTTCAGTCCTAATACCACATGCAATCTTAGTTTTAAACCTGTTTAACTTTAGAATTAATTTCAAATTTTATAGGTCAAGCAAAAACGAAAGAACAAATAACCAAATAAAACAAGAAATTTCCATTAATAATACTTGCTACTACACGAGCTGACACTAGACCACTAACTACACTTAAAGGTAACTAATAGAGCCACCAAAAAAGCCTTACAGAATAATTAACTATTGCTGTCTTTCATGAATGACAGGATTTCAAGCTCTCTCTAGAATCGCTGATAAATTCTTCCAATTTGCTGTGAAGTTTGATCAATAATTGGGTGCAGGTATCTGGTTTTGTGCAAGGTGCACACATAAGGTATATGACGTTGCCCAGTGGCCTCATGTAAATCCCATCTTCCCGAAGCTTTAATAGAAGAGATCTTGAATATAGGGATGCATACCTGTTCGAAACCGATCAAACTTCAGTAGTCAACACTAAGAATGATCGTATTTGGTAAACAGAAATTCTAATGTGAATCTATTCACCCACAAATTGTAATTCCTGATGGAATATGAAATCTGCAGGATAATACAAAATTTTGTTCGGGGAGGCTAATAAATTCGCGTACTACTTTAGGCCATCAAACAGAATATCAGGTGTAATTTATCTTCCTATTATTTGCTGTATCTTTATGCTTCAAAAATCTAAAAAGAACGTAGGTGTTATTTGGAAGACAGGTGAATAGCAGCCTAGCATGCAATTGGACAAAAAACTTCAGTGGAGTTAATGGTTGATAATACTCGCTATGGAGAATCAACATCGTCTGCACTACCTAATTACTACTGTATTCATAAAAGGGTTCCTAAGAGAAAAATTGTTTCCGCCTGATGATTACGAAATCCCAATAGGTCACAAGATCAATGAATACTATTGACAATCTTCGTTTTGTCTAATCTGGCAATGTTTAAAGAAACAGCTATCTCAATAAGAACATAGCTTAGCGTGTATTTAACGAAGAGATTATACAAGTAAACGCTATTGTGAAAAGTGAGGTAACAATGCTAGACGAAAAGCTGTAGTTGACTAGGTTTGAACTTACCCGGCATCGGAGCCATCTGCTTGAAGTTCTAGAGCAAAGAGAGTTCCCAATGCAACTACTCTCTTCACTGCAGGGTGTAATGAGATCTCGTAAACCAAGTTTTCATCCCATAACTGTAAGCGTTAAAGAACAGATGAATCAAAAAAGTATTCTTAGCAAGACCTTCAAAGTATAACATAACTTCAAATACACGTATAAGAATCATGCGTCCAAGGAATATTTATTCAAAATTATGTAATATAAAATCAACTATATTATTTTCTGCCGAAGTATCATTTTCTTCTCCCTTTCTCCTCAGACAGATGATGCTATCCAAATCATTCTAATCATAACTTTATAATCATTTCAAACAACTTCATGTCAAATTAGTTGCACAGTCAATTGAGAACATATTCAAAATATGATTGCACTTGCCTCCCTGAGGGATCTCCCTTCAGAATTGATATTCTGGTTTGTCTCAGGATTTTTAAACCACTTAATGGACTTAGCAGCAGCCGTGCAGCCCAAAGCATGAGCCGAGTACGAGTGTCCATGCAAAAGTGCCTGAAGCTGTATTAGGAAAATAAAGAGGGGATTTAATTGTTTCATGGATACCATAAATTTTGCAAGCAAGCTTATTTCAGCTCTTATAAAAGAGTTGAGGAAAACCACGCAGATCATAACACAATCAACCAGGCTTGCAGATAAATTTTTGATTGAGCAGTACTGGTACTAATTGGAAATTCATAAGAATGTTAGCTTTGGGAAAAGTTAAAATAATAAAAATTAGCTGGCATAAGATGAAGCTGTCTCATAGACAGGTGACAACAGAAAGATATTGTAGCTAATGATCACACCCCTCACGGTATTACCTTAGAGTCCCCAATAAAGGATTCAAATACTGATTTTGTAGCTAAGGTAGCAGATAACGGAATAATTCCACCAGTCATCAGCTTTCCAAAGCAGGCTATATCTGGTGCACAATGAAGTAACTCTGCAACAGTCTGCAAGGAAAAGATAGTTTGAATTACTACCATAACATTATGTATTCCAGATAGAAAATGAAACTTATTATGATGACTGGCTACCAACCTCACTGCCCAAGCGCCAAAAACCAGTGAAAACCTCATCAAAAATGACAGGGATCTTTCGATTTTGGCATTCTTTCACAAGTACTCGTTGGAAGAGAGGATCCACCATATGCATTCCTCCAGCAGCTTGTATTACTATATAATAATTCCCAGGACAGATGACAAAATAAGTAGTTAAGGAAACAACGGTCATTGTTAGTTAGGTTACTTAGAGTACGTGACCAAAGTCATAAACACTCCAGATAACAAAATCCCGAAGTACCAATAAGGAGTATCAATACTGTAATTCCAACATAGCTACACAAGAATTAGCCTTAAAATGACAATCTTTTCCAAATGATTGGAAATTAAATAATCATAAGCACAAATTTTCAAGAATCGACACTCCTGAAAGGAGTTTGCAGAGGGTGCCACACACTAAGGATTATGCAAAAAAAGGAATATCACGAGTTAACTAGGACTGATACCAAAAATAGTTCGTAGGAACAAGTAACCATCCACTTCAATTCAACATATATATATATATATATATATATATATATATATTTTATAGAAGAACAATAATTTCATTGATAAATGAAATTACAGCAGAGGGAGAAAGAACTGCAGTGAAAGAACCCCCCAAGCCAAAGGATTACAAAAAGCCTTCCAGTTGGTTAAGAGAAGCCTAAACATTAACCTGCCAGAAAGGCAAGTAACAATGGGAGTAAAATCACAAAAAAAAAAAGCATAAAATTATATCATCAAAAGACCGTCAAGAACTTAGGTCCGAAACTACATCTAAGACCCCCCCCCCCCCCCCCAAAATTTTCAGAATCTCCAACATGGTTGATATTTACAATCGTAACATTCTCCATCTCATGCATTAGAAATCTGATTGGAAAATCACTTATTCCATTGTGAATTCTTTTAATGAATTCTCAAAATCATACGAAGGAAAAGTTTTATGATGGTAGTATCTTGGTTACCTGGTTCAATAATCAATGCTCCAAGGAAAGATTTGGATTTTGAAGAATATGATAATTGTTGAGACAGATATGCTGAATAAATTCCAGCCAAATCTGAATGGTCCCTTTTCTCATCAAATACCTCATCACGTGAATAGAAAACTGATAGAAATAACATTATGTCAATAATAAAAAAACAATATGTACTTCAATGGGGTAGGACTATATTCACTTACAAGCACTTTCAAGCATCTTGGTCTCTGGCTGCAATCCAACTGGCAAGGAAAGATACCATTTACCTCTGTGCATATAGATTGTAGGAGGATCCAAAAACACACCTCTTCCAGAGTACCTGTTGTGGGTATGCAAGAAATGTGATATTAACATGTTCCCAGGACTATCCTTCACTATTAATCCCTTTCATGCATAAAGAACTACGATCTTTCATCAAGATGAGTGAAAGTACAAGGCAGGCTGTATACAAAAACAAAAACATCAAAAAGATAAAAAGTACAAGAACTACAAGAAGAGCTTTCACGCAATAAGAATCGCTAATTAGACTCGAGTAATGTGCACAAAACACTTGTTCTCTCTGAGCTAAGAGAACTACGTGACTAGCTATAGCAACGATGCTGAAAAATCTGATATCGAAGTTTTTTTTTACCAGATTAATATCCAGTATCATATCACCTAAAAAAAAACAGATCAAAACGTTGTTACTAAATACTTTTTTTTACAAATTTTGATAAAATTTTAACGTTTCAGCTCCATGGCGTCCGTTATGGATGTTGGATTATGCTTTGCGGCCAATCACATTATACATGTTGGATCACATAATTTTTAGGTGGCAGAACCCAAGAAAAATACGTTAAAATTCATACACAATGGATATAAGGATACTCTTACAAGAAGATTGAATGGTAACCAGTCACCTCATAAACCCTGATCAAAGAATGGATGTTCAAAAGAAAATACTGGCTTCTTTATTACGAATTTGTTCCTTTCATTATAATTAATGAAATTTTCGTTTCTTCCCAAAAAATAAAATGAAATACATATTTTGAAAATTTCTGGGATGAACTAAACAAACATCATAGGTGTGTATGCAAAAATCTATACCATGGTTGCTGCAGGAAGCCTGTGTAACATGACGGTGCCTGTGCTTCCATAGCTCCTAATGTATCACCATGATATGATCCATTGAGAGCCAAAACCTGGAATAGTAAATCTAGATAATGTCACCAATAAATTATAAGTTTTTCTTCAAAAAAAATTACACCGCAATATCATGCATGATTATAATTGTCAACAACAGAAAATCACGTGGGGAACAAACTACTAAGTTTGTGTACTGGGACAATGGTAGCCAAGTAATACTTAGATATTTTTCACTCCGCTTAATTAATGATATAGATTATAGATCATGGAGAAATGATGAGATAGGGAATCGAGTGTGGGCAACTGATACACATTACTATGAGAGTCAGAGGACTATTCATAAGTCGCTATTGGAAGAGTAAGAAGATTCTGTAGAGAAGGCCTGTAACTAAAAGAAGAAGATGATGATCATCTTCCTTCTTTACAAAGGAAGAACTTCCTCTACAATCAAGGAACTCTTGCATTAAGGAAGGTCAACCTTCTCTGCAAGAAGCCACAACTAATTAGTCCCTGTCTTACAAATGAAAGGAGTAGTTCAATATTTTAAACAAAGGTTATCTTGGCTATGGAAAGTGAAGGGGGTCCATCCAGATGTTTTGAGCATGCTAGTAGATGTCTCAAAATAAAAATTATTGCTATCTGAGTGTATTTGGCATATACGTTGAGCTCCCAACTTACCATAAGCTCAGTACGTTGTCCTTCAGCATTGCATTCTTGAGCATCATGGATTCCATGGTCAAAAGAAAACTTCCGAAAGGCCATCTTTAGTGCAATTTCAATGGCGGTAGATCCATTATCTGAGAAATACACCCTAGAAGCCCAACCTGCAAACAATTGAACTCTGGTGTAAAACAGAGGTAGAGAATCAAGGAAAAGGTTAACTACACTAACCCCTCCTCTTGAACTATAGCTTAGCATAAATTGCACCATACTTCTAGATACAAAACCCTCAAATAACTTATTGAGTTAATAATGGTTCATCATTCAACGTAATCATTCTTGTTTCCATTTTACTTAATCAGCGGAGTCTAATATACTTACAAATGAAACCAGAAGTCAAAAGGTAAATGGGTTAATATTTCACACAACAATTACTAAAGTTGTGTTTAGTACAACTGTGCGACAAATAGAATAACTTCTTAGCTAGAAAATTTATGGATGTGAAACTTTTTTCTGGGATCAAAGCTTATTCAGATAAGTCAAAAACCAAAACTCTCAAAGCCACTCACAAGACTTTGAAGTACAGATGCAAATTATAAATAAATCTTTTAAGTTCTAAGCATTATTTGCCCTCAATATACATGATAACCAGCTAAAAAAAATGTATCCTAAGTAAAGAAAAACATGGATGAAGAGTCAATTGTTTGCTTTTGTTTGTTTTTTTTAAGATAAGATGGAAGAACTGATCCTTGTCTCATCATTATTATTTTTTCTCGTACCTACTTTTTTATTTGTATGGCTTTCAATAATTTCTAACTTTAAGGTAATTATAGAGGTCCATTTATAATATGGAGTCAATGACTTTTTATTTGTGCAAACAATTTTTAAGTTCATCCCAGATAAGTAATTGATTTTATGTGAATTTCATGGCCAAATTATGTAAATAAATAAGGTTCGTTGGGCCAACTATTTCAATTATGAGCTTGATAAATAAATTAATCAAATTTTAGGCTGCAGGGTAGCATGGTAATCGGGAATCTGAAAAATCTAACATTGGTCAATTTGGAACATGTCTAAATATGTGTGCATAATTTAAAAAATCCATGACATGACCGTATGAGAAAAATAGGTTAAAAAAAAGGTAGTAACCTTTTCCGACACCTTCAAGCAAGAGCTCTGCACATTCCAATGCTGGTTCATACACATTCTCTGGAAACATTACATGCCCAAATCTTGCAGCAGCATAACCCACATCTCTTGCTAGCTCAGTCTGAAAACACCTAAACAAAAGGTGCGTTAAGGCAAAATTAAGGGTATGCTAATGCAATGAAATATAAGAATTCCACGGCTATATATATATATATATATATATATATATTTTTTTTTTTTTCAAAAGGACAAAGAACACAGTATTTTACCATTTCAACATGAGCAAAGAAATGAAAAGATCAAGTATTTTAACAGAAACACAAATTAAAAAAACAAATAGAAAAAGAATTTTAACAGAAACACCTTAATAACATTATGGATCTTTAATAGCCTAGTGGTCACTCGGGCTAGTGACAAAGTAAAGGGGCTTAGAAAGAATTAGTTTCAACCTCGTGGTGGTCATGCACCAAGGATATTAAAATCTTACAAGTTTTCTGACAAAAAAATGTCGTAGGGTTGTTACCATAACAACATTTCTATATTTCCGTCCAAACCGTTCCTCTCACTAATTCACTCTATTTAGAACCACTATTTCTCTAACAAACCAACCAGCCAAGAGTAATATATACCCCTAATAACTCAATCAGGGCGGGGAGGGAAAACTTGTTTAGTGTTTGTAGTTGCAAAAAAATAAGGGAAGGTAAAAGGAAATAGGGATTATGATATTCCTTTAATGGAGAGAGATAATCCTTATAAAAGGTTATCATTATTGTGTTGGATATGTTGCTTGTTTTTCCATAATAGTTCTTGCTATCAGAGAGAAACCTGTTGGTTGGTTTCTTCTCCTTTGTTATTTTAAATGTGGGAAACTAGCTAAAACTTAGAAACTAAATGAATCATATGACACAAACCGCAACAGCTTAAATGAAAAGAGAAATAAATAAAATAAATAAATAAAAAAGAAAAAAGAAAAAGGAACAGGATATGACCTGTAAGGCAGCATCAGGACCTTGTGTCCACCAACTGGCACATGCATCAAATTGTTGAGTCATAAACTCATTATCATGATTCTACATTGAACATGAAATGAAAACATGATAAGTTCTTATAATATTTTATGCTACATGGCTAGTGAAGTTCACAGAAGCATAAATAAATCATACATGCACGTGGAATCAAGGTAATGTGAGTTCCAAGGGCAGCATATCAATACAGTACATATACATGAAGTCAAAAGGTCGAAAAAATACAGTATTTCAACAGGGATCCGTAAGACAAATTCAACTCCTAAATGATGTTAAAATCTATTTATAGAAACCTTCGGATAGTGGAAAAATATTTTCAAAATGTAACTATATACAAAAAGATTTGTAGGCACGTACATGATTTGAATTGAATAAATTTTATTTCACTAATATTACAATTTTAAAACAAATGCATATATTCACATATATGCACCTTACGCACGGAGAACCCACCTGGAAAACTCTGTGAAAGTATAAATGTAATATAAAAATATATTATTCAGTAACAGAAATGCTGAGTTGCACCTTGAAAACGGTGAAGTTCTCACCACAGCGAGAATCAATTACTGTAACAGCTTCATCTGCCACAAGTTTATGCTGGGTGAACGGCCACCAAAAAGCATTCATTGCCCTTTTTGGCATTTCTCGCAATCTGTTAATTCTTTTTGAATAAGCTGATAGCATTATTTCCTTCAGAGAATCAAATACGTTCTGAGAATTATCAAACCAATCCATCAGGTCATCTGTCATATCAGTTGGAATGGGAGGCAGCACAAGAACCGGCACCCTAAAAGAGAAAGGTCAATGAACATGTCTCAAGGCTGAAATATAAATTGAAGTAAGAAATTATAACAGTATATGAGAAAAAGACAGTTTCAGGAAGAATGAAATTAAAACAATGTCATACTATCGGATAGGCATGTGGCGACAGCTTGGCCACATGCCTGTGATGCAGAGCAGCCCAACCAATTGGAACTCAAAAATGGGTGGTAAAGGACATCTGAACGAATAAAATTTCTAAGTTGAAGGATTTTGGTCTTTTTCATGTTGCACGTGCATGCCAAGAAATTTAGTGGATTTTAGCGTCCAATCTCTTGAAGGAACCTACTTCAAAAGAAAATCTATTCCGAAAATCTATTTTAAAAAAATCAATGTGATACAATAACACGTTGTCTGACACTTTCGAGTACCATGGATCGTATGAAAGAAAATTCCAGTCAACCAGAAAAAAGTACTACAATTACCTATTCCGAAGATAAGAATTAAGCGGCACTTCATTTTCAAGACCATTATCAGCAAAGACAATGGCGGCAACATCGTAACCTCGAAGTTTCAAGATCTCATATGCTGAAATTGTTCCAGAAATACCACCCAGCCGGCCATCACCAACAAGAAGGCAGGGCAAACGAAAAGGTCTGATAGAATGAAATCAAAATCTGAAACTCAGGATTCAAGTAAACATATTTGCAGTATACACATGATTCAATATTTACCATTTTCTATGATAAAAAATGATAAAATATACCAACGGCTCATTCTTAATCACAATTGCTTGCTCTCGAAAAGTTCATCTATGAATTTCGTATAAGAAAAAAGAATAAACACAAATCCAGTTAACATTCTCAATTCATATATTTAAATGTCCTGCCGCCAGAATGGGTTGTAGCTGTATGGTATCCTCACAAAGCAAATTCGAAGAGAAGTTTTCTAATGGGAAAAAATTTAGAACCACAGAAAATGATTGGGCACAATGCTGACATCAGAAATGATATAACAGATTATTCATTACAGACAACAGGGTGCACACACAACCCGAGCAGCAGAGAGGTCCAGCTCTTATAAACAAACACGTTAAGAAAAAATGTTAATTTCAAAAGATTCAAACTCGGCATTGGCACATCTGGAAAAGATGCGGAATCAAAGCAAGACGAGTTCAGCTTGGTTAAATATTAAATGATTACCAACAGTACTGAACTCTAACCACGTTAGAACCGAACTTATCAATCGAACAGCACAATATTCGTCATGGCATTTTCGATTGCTGCAACCGGTAGAATTCTTCCAGTACAACGCCGGTAATTTAAAAATAGAAAGAAAGAAGAAAGAGAACAGTGCAGTAGTAATAGAATAATCAATTATACGCGGTACGATGATAGAATCTTATAGGCACCTGTATAAGTCACATTGAAGGGACCCAGAGGGGCCTGGACTAGCAACCCCACCAGCCGTCTCGACGAGACACATGGCTCTGGTTTCTTCACCCTCACTCTCGCCACTGGTTCCCAATCCAGCAGCCAAGCAACTACGCAGCGAATGTAGCACAACTGCGTCGTCCAGCGGCCCGCTTTCCCTTGCAGCAGCCAAGTGCGGAGATACTGCCTCCTTCCACGCGTACATGGTTTTACAGATTAACCTGGAACCTAAACCCGATTGGTCTCCCAGTAATCGTTGTTCTTCGTAGCGGCCCAGGTCACACATTGCGACGTCGGTAGCATCGGAATTAATTACGGGGAGAGAGGCGTTAAGAACATGGTCGGAGGCGAGAAGAGAAAGGGGAGGTTTGCGGCGTTGGTAAATGGAAGACAACTTGTGGAAGAGGAAGCGGGAATCGGAATCGGAAGGGAAGCCGGTTTGGATGGGCTTGAGGAAGAGGAATCGGGAGGGAGAATCGGAGAGGAGAAAGGAGGAGGCGAGGCCGGCGGAAACTAAGGTTTTACCAACGGAGGTATTGGAGCCCCATACAGTGTAAGTGGGATGGGAGAGTGGGAGGTCGAAATGGGCAGCGGTTGTGGTGGAGAAAGGCTTAAGGAGAAGTAATTGGCGGCGGCAGCGTTCGTAGTTACGGCGGAGGCGAAGCAGAAGCATCCTGGAGTTGGAATGGAACTGGATAATGAATTCAGTGCTGCAGATGCTGAGTTTTAATTTGAGAGAACTCAGAAGGAGGCGAAAGTAGGTTAGCGATAGCGTTAGCCATAATTGTAAGATTAAGAAGCAGAGAGAGCTGCAGAGTATGAGTACGCAGTAGTAGCTGCCCCACAGCTCTGGTTTCTCCGTCCATTGGTGGCCAACCCACCGTCCACATCCGGAAGTGGAAAAGCAAGTGTGAACTTCGGAAATAAATCAAAATCTAATTTTTTTTTTTTTTTTGGATAAATTGAAATGTGGGCTCAAACAACAATTGGGCCTAAGGCACTGTAGTGGGCCTTAGTGAGCCCAGTTACCTTGTAACATTTTACTAATAAAATTTCAAGCCTCATTTTGTATTTGCAATTGGCGCTCTTTGACTTCTTACCCATACAGTATGATAAATTGTGTTACCTTACCACATAATAATTGCTTGAAGTACTCAATTTTATATTAATGTTTTTCAGAGGATTAAACAGACCGACACCCATCTTATTCCATAACAAATTATCTATAAGTAAAAGAAAAAAAAGTGTCTTTCTCTGTAAAGTTCTGATCGAGTTACCATTTAAATGTATTTTTCTTTTATTCTACAAGAGATCAGACTATTCTTACTTAGAAAGGAAAATTGATGGTTATAAGTGAACAATTAATTAAGAAAATACGTATGAAACACAATAAATGTATTGCTTCAACTGGTTAAGAGAAAAAAGGTAATTGAGAATTTGATTAGACCGAACTACAAGTAGTTCTCTAATGCAAAGTGCAAAAGGGAGGCTTGGAAGCTAACATTCTATTTAACCTCGAGTCAATGAATAAACTTTCCTTCTAAAAAACTAGTGAAGATAATACTACTCAAGTCCAAGATTTAGACTAAGATTTTGAAATATGAATTTAGTACAGCTTAGTGGTCTCGACTCTTTAGGAGGACACCAATTTAAAATTGCTTAAAGTCAACATGTTTAACTTTGAGAATAATTTTTTTTAGCCTTACCCTTCCTCTGGGTGTCACAACTTCTCCATTATTGGTGCAGATAAGGGCTTTGGGATATTCAAAACCAAGGTTTGGTTATGGTAATAATTTAAAGGTCCTATGTATATATCTTATTATTCCAACCACTCCTTCAATATATTTGATAGATCAGAATCCGTGCATATATTATTCTTTTTAATCTATTTTTCAAACCCAGTTGACCTTTTTGGGTTTGATCGATGTTCATGAATGGCAACCAAATATCTCCATTCGCTACATCCATGAGGTCAAACTCTGTGACAACATATATCCTTCCCTTTTTCCTTGGCTACGTATAATACCTTAATTAAAAATACAGTGGACTTTGAAAGTGTTTTTATTATTAACTAAATTCTTTAATAATTTTGTAATATTGACGAAAATTAATGTGTTTTGAATCAGATTGGTCTTTAGATATATATATAAATTTCGTTGTTCACAAAATTTCGAAAGAGAGATTTGATATATTTGACTTTAAATTTTCGTATATTACAACTTAGTCGTGCTATGGCGCTTATAATTATAAATAAATAATATATATATATATATAACAAACACTAATTGATTTCTAATTTTTGTTGTTTGACTTGACAATTTTAATCGTAATGAAAACCAAAAGTCAAGGCAGTAGTGGTTAGATTTTTTTTTATTTAAGCGTATTATTTTCATAAAGAAAAGTTTAGAAAATTGGTCGTATATGTTTACCATGGTAAATACGCATGAAACTTAATTCGAATATATTTAAATAATCTATGCATTTTTATATATAAAGTGCTTGGTTTGGTCACCAAATTTGGAAGATAATCAAACGCGGAAATGGTTTGACAATTGTTGGTTACTCCTCACTTTAGAAGCTGAGATTTTGGCATCAACTGTCATTATATTCACTTTGGCATTAATGATTTAGTATATAGTGTTTTAATTTTTAATGAATTATATATATATATATGTTATTCCTGTGTAATTTTGGGAATCATTGACAATATATAGTTTGGAGTAAACTTTCTTTAAAAAGATTTCATGTAATTTAGTAAATTAAACTTCAAAATATATACAATTTCTTTGTTCCATCCCACCATTTAATGCGAGCAAATTAAATAATAATAACCAAGGTCCACAAACTAATTAATATGTTGAACTTGAACGTATAAATAAACTATTCATATTTGTTCAATCTCAAACAAACAACTCCGGGGTAAATACTTAATTTTTTTAATCAAATTAACAAGGGCACGTTGGATAACGATTTCTACTTTTTGTTTTTGATTTTTTTGTTTTTAAAAAGTAAAAATCATACAGATTTGATAATATTTATTTTTTTGTTTTTTTACTTTTAGAAAACAAAAAACCAAACATGTTTGATAACCGTTTTTTGTTTTATGTTTTTAATAAGGAAGAGATTTGAATAGATATGCAGGAAGAGGAAAAATCTATACAAAGTAAATATGATAATAGGATGGGACGTGATTCGGATACCCTCCTCACCTCGTCCTTGTAGAGATTTTAATTCTCATCTCCGCCCAATTCTCCAATTTCATAAATTGAGATCCAAGTGGAGGAATCCTCATTTCGAGATGAAGATATTCGTGGAAAAAATTATTGGTTTAGTATTTAATTTTAATTATTTATATAATTTAAAAAATAAGAAAGAGTAATAAATACATATAAATTATATCTAATTAATGAATATTATTATTTACTAGTATAAAAAAAAGTTTTTTAAGTATTTAATATTTTATTCCTAATTTAGTAAAAATATAGTTAATAAAAGATATATTTATTATTTAAAAAATGGAATTGGGGATGGGCCAGGGCATGCATGGTGGGAAATGAATTTCTTGTTCTTCGAGTATGTACCCAATCCTACGGGGATTTTTGTCTTTCTAATGTACAGACATTAAAAATAAAAGGTTAGAGAGATAAACATAAACTTTTTAAAGAGAAATTTAAGGGAGATTAAATTTAGAAAGATAAATAAAAAGATTTAGAAAAGAAAAATTTAGAGAAAAAATTAGTGAGAGAAAGGTTAATACAAAAGGACAAAATTTCAAAGAAAAATGAATAAAGTTAGGAGAAAAAAAAGTTAGAGAAAAAAAATAAAATTAGAAAAAGAAAGAAGAATTATAGTGACAAAACATTTTAGACAACAAAAAAAATATAAAAAATTTAGATATGTTTGTAGGGAAAATAGATAAATACAAAGAGGAAGAAAATTGAAATATAAAAAAGTTAGATAGAAAAAAAATTGAGATATATTTTCTGGATAAAGAAATAGATTCAAAAGAGGGAAAATATAAAATACAAAATTTAAGAAAGAGAAGAATGAGAGTGATAGGTTAGAAAAAAAATAAAAAATATACAGAGATTAAAATTTTTTAGAGAAAGAAAAAGAATGGTAAACAATACGTGGGTTTGAGAGCCTAAGAAATATCTTGAGGTCATAGATTCAAGTCATATGTAACGCAATCCGCCATATGTACTATATGGGAAGAGTGCGCATCCCTGCAGTTTTTTAGTTTTTGAAATTTACTTAGAATTTTTAAAACGTATCTTAATTAGAATAGAAAATCTGAATTGTCAAACTATTTTTTTTTTTTTTGAAACAAAAATAAAACGAAATGGTCATGAAGTAGTCTCCAAATTATTCATCTTACAATATAGTAATTAGGGATTGATTATCTTTAATATAATAATTGCCATGGAATGTAAAAGTCATGTAATTAGCCAATTAAAGACTTGTTGACTACAATTTGATAATTAACGAGAAAATAATTTCTTAACTCTTTTAGTTCTTGAACGACGAATTAAATACTAAGTCTCTCTTCTCGGGTTGGTAGGGCAACAGAGAAACTAAATATAACTGGGTTTGTTTTGATGCGGTGTGTTTGGACATGGATTTACAATAACCAAAGCCTAATTAGTCAACTTTTAATTAGCTTAAGAATTAAAAGTTAGGCCAATTATACATTATAATGCCACCAAATATTCCACATTTCAATTGGTTTATAAATTATTGTTGTTTCTCTCCATCTCTCACTTTAATTTTATTTGATGCTCATCCTGATCTTATCTAAAGGACAACTTTATTAATTAACTAAAATTCTTAAAATTATTATTAGATGGGTCTAATTTGGTGATGAAACCGAAAGGATCAAGTAATTTGCCATGGGATTCTGCGTTTGGAGAGAAAGACAAGCAGAAGGATGCTGATTGCGTCTAATTAAAGATCTCACTCAGTTTGGTAAACTTAATTATATAAAATAATTGAAAGAGTGAGTGGGTTTTATTAGGAATTAATTTCGTGTTTTTTTTTTGTTGGTTTTCGTCTTGTAAACTTCTACGTGGGTGTGGTTCCTTTGGGTGCCTTCCTCGCTTTGCTTCTATATTTCTTAATTCCAAAAGTCATCCATACAATAATTTTTATTTTATCAAACTAATCAAAGGGAAAACAAAGGTCAATGTGAGGCGTCATCCTTTTCAAAGCTTTTCAATATTAATTATGCCTTTGCCCTTCTTCCTCTCTCTTTAATCGAATGACAAATCGCAACTATAATAACTTAATTTAATGGTGTATATATTCTGCCAAGAGAGAAAGAGGGAAACGTACGTGGACCAATGAAGTTGGAGATGGGAATAAAAGGGTTTATCTGATAATTTTAGACGACAAGGGCTTAGCCTAGCTTAGGATAAGAAAACAAATCATTGGTTCAAAAAAGTACGTGAGAAACATATAATAGAGGAGGCTAAGTGAAAGTGTTTCAGTTAAGAGAAATGATGCAAATATCATAATTACAAAAGAATGTCGATTTTGAAGACCAAGCGGAAGCAGTAATTTTGATATCATCTCATACAGTCATTGATCCGAAAGTTTTTTAGAAGACACACTTGTTTCTCTCCAACCAAATAAACTATAGAATAGAGTTAAAACTATTGCACCAGAGCATATTTCTACTCATGGAGAGAGATATGTTATGTTGATAAATTCCAAAATGAAATATTCAATTCTAGCACGAAACACCATAGAGATATTGAAGAAACTTCTCATTGCAGAGAATGAGAATAGAAGAGTTTGGGCTTAAGCACATAGATGGATATACCTCGCCTGCAATCTATCATGAGTATTTACGCCTATGTGAAACAAAGAAAAAATTTGCATTTTTCTTGGAATTAGAAGATTTTGTTAGGGTTGTGCTTTAATTTTTAAGTTAGCACTCAAGTTTGTTCTTAGAGATGACACAATATTAAGCACTTTGAGTCTTAAGTTCTCAAGCACTTTGGTCACAATGTTGCTCAACAAACAGCAACAAACAGTATCGAATCCGAGAAATCAAAAGAGGAGGAAAAAAAAAGCCCAGATTGTGGCTGCCCATTATCACCCAGCTGTTAGCTCAAATGCATGTGAAACAAGTACAAGTTTCCCTCGCAACTGAAATCAAATTTAATCAACTTTCCCGTATGATGTCGCTGCAGAATGATAGAAGAAACTTTCTTTTAAAATATACGGAATATGGTACCATTTCCCACACCAAGGACTCATAATAAGATGGAACATTTTCGAGGACAATGGCGACAAACGGACAGGATGGAGGAGCTTCTATTACACCTCCCCATCGTTAAATTAATAGATTTCAAAAAGCAAAGGTAAGTTTTTTATTTGTGCCGTGGCCAGTTGCTTGAATTGTTAAACATTCATGACCGAACTAATCCAAAAAGGAAGAGAGAGAGACACACAGATTAATGACACTCAACAAATTATATGGGGGTTAATTTAGGGTTGTAAAGGGGAGAGGTTGAGTGGAAGAAGACTTTTTTGTACCAAAAACATAAAAATAAACAAATAGATCAGAGACAGAGAGATTTTTGCCACTTTTTTCAACCTATAAAGCCAGGGTCTTCTTCCTCATTCTTTCCCAAACAAAACCCTACGAATCAATTAGAAGCTTGAATTGAGAAGACTGCAAGATGGGTCGAGCTCCATGCTGTGATAAAGCCAATGTCAAGAAAGGGCCATGGTCACCTGAAGAAGATGCCAAGCTAAAAGCATATATTGAAGAGCATGGAACTGGAGGAAATTGGATTGCCCTTCCTCAAAAAATTGGTATTATGAACTCTCAGGTTTAGTTCTTTCTCTCTTAAGTTCATTTTTAGGATCCTAAAGAGTATTGTTTGCTTCTGTGGGTGAAAAATAAAAGGACTGAAGAGATGTGGAAAGAGCTGCAGACTGAGGTGGTTGAATTATCTGAGACCTAATATCAAGCATGGTGGATTCTCCGAGGAAGAAGACAACATCATCTGTAACCTCTACATAAGCATTGGCAGCAGGTTGTTATTTTTATTTCGCTCTCTCACAAACTTCGACCTAATCTACACAACTTTCCAGTAACATCTCGTATTTCAAATCTTTTCTAGAAGAGAGAACTAATTCGTTAAGATATATGAGAAACAAACATAAAAATGAGCCTTAGAGAGCGGCGCTCCAATTTAAGGAAAATCTTGTATTTCAAGTCTTCTTTCTCTAAATTTGGCACAAAATTTTACATTATAATTCTTTATTATTATACAGATAAATTTTGAATTAGCTAGCCATGTTACTAGATTTGGAATTGGATTTGTCCTTTTTCTTTGTCCTATGATTCTCTACGGACTACAACATGGCTTCTCTTCCCAATCTTACATTTTACAGTTTTAGGTTTTTGTTTTTTCGTAGGTTTTCTCTTGTTTCTTTCCTTTTTGTCAGAGGCTAATTGTCCTGGCATTCTGTTTGTACCTTTTAAGGTGGTCTGTAATTGCTGCCCAGCTGCCAGGAAGAACTGATAACGACATAAAAAACTACTGGAATACAAGGCTCAAGAAGAAATTGCTTGGAAAACGCAAACAATCAAGTAGCAACAATTATAATACTGGCCTATCCCCTTCATCAAGCAGTAGTGAAGACCCAAAAGAGGCCTTAAGCAACTCAGCCCTAGAAAGGCTTCAACTTCATATGCAACTTCAGGGCCTTCAGAACCCACTCTCCTTCTACACCCACCATCAGTTATGGCCCAAACTCCACCCCATACAAGAAAAATTTATCCAAACCCTCCAATCTCTGAACCATCAAAACCCTAATTTCCTTAACCCTAATCTCCAAGATACTCAATTGTTATTACCAGGCCAAGCAGTACCCAAGGCCGCAGCTGCTGATTTCTTTCAGCCACAATCCAATACCATTTCTGTCTCACTTCCACAAGACTACGAGATCCCAAGTTCAGATCAAACCTCTGGAGAGCACCATGAGGTTCCAAACTTTGCACAAGTTGATGACTTTCTTAACGAAAAGGCTGAGGGTAATTTCATGGCACAGCCTGAACAAATGGCTGAATTTGATTGCTTTAAGGAAGTGGGTGGTTCGAAGGATGGCTTGGTTTGGTGGTCTCAGAATGAGCATGATTTGAGACCCGCTTCATCCTCTAACTCATGGGACTCCAGTTCTGTGCTTCAATCGGAGTTGATGTTCCAAGATTATGAGTTAGGGTACAATCTTTAGTTAAGGGCAGGGTTTTTAATTAATGTTTGTAGGGGTTGAGAGAGACAAGTAAGCTTTTGGATTTGTGTCCTGATCATAAAATGGATTTGCCTGCATGTAAGCTTTGTATATTGTGTGAATAATGAAGTTTAATTCCGGATTTCCCACTTGGATCGAACTACAAAATTAATGCTCTTATTTCTTGTTGGGTTTCTCTAATATTTCATTTGTAGTGAGATTATACATGAACAAATTCCCAGAACTTGGAAAATAATTCTCTTCAGAACTTCATTAATCCACATACTTCTATGGCATATTAATATATGAACTCCATCATCAACTTTGAAAGTAGACTTATAAGTAACCTCTTCTTCGCAACTCAAGTGGGCAGTGTTGTTGTCCACAAATCCCTTCACGGCCTTGTGCCTCTTGGAAAACTCAACACTCGAATCACCAGGGAGAACTGCAAAGTTGGATTGAAATCACCTGATAGATTATGAAGAGCCAACTCCATAATCCCACAGTTATGCTCTTTTTTCCCCATGATTGAAATCATAATAACAATAACAATGATAATATAAAATGTGAGAGAAATATTCTTCGAAGTGGGGATTTATATGTTTGTTGGTTGGACATGTTTGGCATTTTTAGAGGTCGGGGAACCTTTAATCTTCCTTAAAACGGTGAAAAAGCATTAATTTTTGTTGAAAGTTTTTGTCTATAGTGAGTTAAATTATACTCAAAACTAGATTTATGGATTTAAAAAGCCCAAGATTTTGAATCTTATTATTATTTTTGTTTTATGATATGGAAAAATCGCTCATCCTCTAACTAAATTACCCAATATAGTAGAAAACGAGACTTATCAAAGCGAGCATAGTTGAACGATAATTTACATATACCTCACCTCAGATGTACTAAAAAAAATGAAATCTAAACTCGTAGACTGGTGGTCAATAATTAACCTTGTGACAACTATGCCACACCCCGCCAAGTAGTTCATGCCACAAACTTTACTGTTATTATTTATTCTATTCAAGAGTCGAAAAATTAATTTCAACTTAAGAGTAAATGGGCATTAAATGTAGGACAGCAGAAGAAAAGGCCAATAATATCTATTTACAAGAAGTTATAAGCATAGGCCAGCCTACCCTTGCGAGGAGGGCACTTTCCTCTTGTTTTCTTAAATTTATAAATTAGGGATTTTTTTTTCATACTGTTAATTTTGAAATTTAAAATTTCAAAATAATACCACCCTAGATTTATTAAAAAAAATAATGCTCCAAAAAACTTCTCTACCATTTTGAATCCAAAACCTTCAGGTTAAAAACAAAAATCTAGCCACTACACCAAACTGGCTATATTGCCTAAAAAATGGTATATATAGATGATAACACCTAATGGAAATTTTCTTTTTCTTTTTTTTTGGGAATATTTGGGGTAGTTAAAAATAAGTTTCAAAATTAACCATATTAAAAAGAAAATCTTACAAATTAACATTTAGGAGAAATTAGCCCAAAAAGAAAGATAAGTCTCTTAAATAGAGAAACTTTTATTAGGAAGGTACAAAATCACTTTTGAGAGAAAGACTCTCTCTCACTTCACTCACTTCCCTCATTTTCATTTTCACTTCTTAACGTGCGAGGATATCTTTCCTATAATAATTTTGGAGCCTAAACAAATAGATCTTTCTAAAAGAAACTATTCTAGATACTTTTTAACCTTTGATTCTTATACAAAGAAATTCTATAGAATTTCTTGGAGCCTAAAGAAAAATTAAGATATATATTTCTAAAGCATTGCTTTTAGATATTGATTTACAATCTAAGATAAAGATAAATATAGAGAGAACTATTTTTACCACTCAACTCCTAATTAGGCACAAATGTATGCTTTTCTGTTTCAATTTTATTAATCCAGAAATTAGAGAATCAACAACAGGAGCAAGCTAAGGCAGCTGACAGTGACACTATTTTGACTACAATTTCATACTTTCTTGCCTCTATTGTTTAGTTTGACGTGCAGATACGAACAATCGGACTTGGACTGTGGTCTTTAACCAACAAAATATGCTTTTAATTTATATTTAATTGTACGTGTCCGAGCTTAGGTAATTGACACCTACCTCCCATAAAAAAGTTACGAGTTCAAAACCTCCTCCCCTATGTTATATTAAAAGAAAAATATCTGTGCATGTTCCTGAAAACTGGAAAGGTAAGTTAAGAACTTACTATTTACCCTTTTTCCATCAAGAATCAAACGTTGCAACAAAAAAATCACTTTCTGGGTCAGAAAATCTATCAACCTAAAAGAAAAAGGTTCATCCTTATTATTCGACAAAAATATAATCATACCTTTTTTAAATAATTCTATATCTAACTTGAATGATAATAAATTTTCAGTTTTTCCGTATGCTAAAATGAGAAGATGATACTAAAGGTAATTAGATTGTTTAATTTGATTTCATCCTAACCGATATGTTTGGGAGAAATTCAATGTTGTACTTAAAACTCATCATCATTTGATTTTAAAACGTAGAAAACTTTTCCAATAATCATCACAGAACAAAAATACAATCTCAATATACTAGCTAGTAAGAAAGTCTAGAGACAAATTTCACATGCATCGATGAGAGAGAGAGCACATGGTAGTTAGGAAATTTTGATTGGAAGAAAAATTGTGATCATTAGAACTTATCAAATGCTATAGCAATCCTGGAGACAGCAGAAACAATGGTAGTAGCCACAAGTATAGTTCCACCAACAGGAGCCGCTTCTGGAACCACCAGCACCAAAAAACTGGCGGCGGCTGCGGCCACCGGAGCGCCATCGGCTGCGCTCTTCCCCACGACATTTTCACTGCGCGTTATCCTTCTCCACCTTTTTGCTTTAGTTTTTTATTTTTGATGGCCGATTTATAAAGCAAGGGAAATGAAACTATGGATACAAATATATGTGTGTACGTTTTTAATTTACATTTAATCCTGTGAGAGTTTCCATGCTGAAAATTGGAGGCATGTTTTCAAATTGGCCTCGATACTCATACGTAAGGCGTGTGGGAAATTGAAGCATATTTTTGGAAGTTGAAACTACTCTCTACCAATTAAGCTAATTAACTTATTTGCTTTCTATATATGCATATACTTTTAGGATATTCAATTATTAATGAGTTTTATCATCAACTTAAATCAGGTTCACAATGTCAAGCAAAAGATATACAACTCACAAATTTTTTATAATTTTTTTATAGGAGATCACCAGTTGAGTTGATCTCAAGTTGGGAAATATAAGTTATGGAGAGACTAGATATTTTCGAGTGACGGAGAATGAATTAAGTTTAGATTGATTCTAATTTCTTGATTCTCGTTTCCCTTGGAATAAATTCCCATAAGCTCAAAGGGACAACCATTATATCATTATTATTTACTTCTTAAATTATAAAAATAAGTGTCCGGTTATTTAATTTAATTCTATTCTCATGAATTGGAAGAATTTCGTCTACTTAAATTCATCATCATCATTTTTCTCTCGAAAGGTAAAAAATTAACCAAAAATCCATCATACCATCATACAACCATAATAAAATCATATGGTACTAAAATTATAATTGCACTTCAAGAGGTTTAAGTATGGAAAGTCCAAGAACAAAAGTCAAATTCTATAAACAATATAGAAAGAGAAGAGAACAGGTGTACTTAATTGCCAATCTCATTAGAAAGACAATATAAATTCTCCAACACAGATTTTATCAATTGCAAAAAATAATGAATATTATGGAGGAGAAAGTTTAAGAATAATGTAATTTAAAAAACTAATTACAAAAATAATGTATATTTAAAATAAATAACAAAATAAATGTAGTATTAATAAAAAATTACAAAACTAAGTTATACATTCAAACTATTGACAAAAATAGGTTAAATCGCATATAATGGATGCGATTTAGGTGCCAACATGACATAGATGAGGTGGACGTCGAAGAATGACTCAGCAATGGAAAGTCGCGTACATTATTTATAGAAGTCACGTACATTGTACGCAATTTCTATTTATGGAAAGTCGCGTACAATGAACGCGATTTTCATTTAAAATATTTATATATTTATTTATTTAGTCTTTTATTTATTTTACGAATAAAATATTTTATTTATTTTCTATTTTCTATATTCTATATAGTTTTTATTTATTTTACCTATAAAATATAATTTATTTTATTATAAGTAAAAGCATACGTTCGAACATATTTTTTCAATAAATCTTAGATCATACTAAACATTACAATAATTTATATAAAAAGAATCACATGTATGTAACGGCAACAAACAATTGAAAATAACAAGGAGTTACAAAAGAGAAAATGAAATTAAAAAAAAAAAGTAAAAAGAGAACATTAAATTAAAAAAAAAGGTTAAAAGAGAAATTGAAGAAAAAAAAGTTAAAAAAACGTTGGAAGAGTAAAAATTGAAAATAAAAAGAAGTTAATAGCGAAAATGAAAGGCCAAACTGCCACAGCAGGGATAAGGACCTTTATGACCAATGCTGCAAAATCCTTAACATTGAATCAAATGACAAAATAATATATATAGCATATATAACTCGCAGCAACTGCATGCCCAATGTCGTGGGCATGCTTGTCCAGGGTGTGTTACCCATGGCCGCATGTCCAAACCATCCTCACCACTCGCTTTTCTTTCATGTCTTTAAAGCTTTTTAGTGTAATTTTCTTGTATCGGGTTTTTGGGGTTGTAGGTGGAATTTGGCCGAGCGGCTTTGCAACTAGGTGTGTATTAGTAAGATATGTAAGCACGCCAAATTTCAAGCCAATCGGAGTTCACACGGGCCCTGTAGGCCACCGAGTGACTCCTCGCCACTTAGGACATCTACACCTGCCACACCAAAAATGCCTTATAATGTACCTTAAGGGGGACCAAGTAGTCATCAAACCTCCCCCCGACCAAGTGTTGTATACTTTCTTGCAATCAAAACTTTCTTGCATCCAATGTCTACAATGCTTGTTTTAAAGATGTTTTCAACTGTTTTTCTCTCTCACGTTTTCTAAAACCAATTTTCTCCTAAAACGTGAGCGGAGGCTAGACCCACGACCGAGATTGTCCGCAACTTACAGTTTTTCCCGGCTGACTTGCTCGTTTGAGCTAGAGCAAGTGCCGCACAATCGCTCGAGCTGCTTTGAAAAGGTGCGATTGTGACAAGTGGTATCAGAGCTTAGTTAGCTCCTCGACCCGAAAAAGTCCGGGACCATGTCGGCGACAAAACAACTGAGCAAGTCGCACGTCGACCGACTGGTAGAGATAGAAGAACAACTTCTCTACCTAAGAGAAGTCCCAGATTCCCTCCGTCTGCTGGAGGCGCGAGTTGATGAATTCTCCGAGAAGTTTGGAGAAATAGACGCAGTGAATGCCCGTGTAGACGGGTTGCCGATACAAGATATAGCCATGAGGGTTGAGACCCTAGAAAGCAAAGCTACGCGTCCTGGTAGCTTCGAACGTGGAGATAGTTCCACGAACCCAAACACACAGATAGAAGTACGTATGGGAGAGTTAAACAACTCGCATTCGGCAATGATGCAATTGTTTAACGAAATGACAGAAGACTTCAAAGTAATCATCGACACCCTCCGAGCTGAGATGACTGAAATAAGCACTAGAGTGAACCTAACCATGCGAGCCGTGGAAATCAGGCTCCCAACCAAGCGAACATGGGGTTCAACAAGTTGAAGGTCCCAGAGCCCAAACCATTCAATGGCAATAGAGACGCAAAAGATCTCGAGAACTTCCTGTTCGACGTAGAACAGTACTTCAAGGCTACGGGGACAACGTCAGAAGAGATGAAAGTGACTTTGGCCACCATGCATCTTACTGATGATGCAAAGCTGTGGTGGAGATCTAAAGTCAACGACATTCAGAATGGTCGATGCACGATCAATAGCTGGGATGATCTGAAGAAAGAATTGAGGGGTCAGTTCTTCCCCGACAATGTCGAGTTCATGGCTAGAAGGAAGCTACGTGAACTCCGACACACTGGAACAATCTGGGACTACGTGAAACAATTCTCTGTCGTGATGCTGGATATTCGCGACATGTCAGAGAAAGACAAGGTGTTCGTCTTTATCGAAGGATTGAAACCGTGAGCCCGAACCAAGCTGTATGAACAAAGGGTACAAGACCTTGCCACCGCCATGGCCTCTGCCGAAAGATTGCTAGACTATAGCAGTGAACCATCCCACCCAAAAAAGAATGCTACAAACCCCACTGGGGGAAGCAAGACGTTCAAACCCTTTACCCCAAAGAGTGAGGGAGCTGACAAGAGACCTCAAGGCCCGAATCCCGGTCCTTCCCGAGGACCCTATCCACAATGTCAAAACGCTCAAAGGCCGATATCATGCTTCTTGTGCAAAGGTCCCCACCGGGTAGCTGAATGCCCACACCGAGCTGCCCTTACTGCCCTTCAAGCATCCGTTCAGTCGTGCAATGAACCTCAAGTTGGAACGGATTGTGAGAAGGAAGAAGTCGAAGAAACACCTAGAATGGGGGCGTTAAAATTCCTATCTACCATTCAAAAGAGGGTCAATGGACCCAAAGGAACATCCGAAAAGGGGCTTATGTTCGTAGATGCTACGATCAATTGTAACCCTGCAAAGAGCACCATGGTGGATTCGGGTGCAACCCACAACTTCATATCAGAACAGGAAGCCCGCCGACTGAAATTGACTATTGAGAAGGATACGGGTAAGATGAAGGCCGTCAACTCCGAAGCTCTACCCATTGTGGGAGTTTCTAAAAGAGTGACGTTGAAATTAGGGACGTGGACAGGCAGTGTCGATTTCGTAGTAGTTCGCATGGACGACTTCGACGTTGTACTGGGGATGGAGTTCCTCATCGAACATAAAGTCATACCGATGCCTCTGGCCAAGTGTATGATTGTCACTAGTAATAGTCCCACTGTGGTCACAACTAGCATCAAACAACCTGGTGGCATAAGGATGATATCCGTGTTACAGTTGAAGAAAGGCCTCAACCGGGAGGAACCTACCTTTATGGCCATTCCGATGGTCGAACAGCCGGTGGAGACAAGAGATGTCCCACCTAAAATTCAAGTTGTCATGAGAGAGTATGTTGACATAATTCCAGATAGTTTACCAAAGACCTTACCTCCTCGACGAGGGATTGACCACGAAATCGAGCTCATTCCAAGAGTTAAACCTCCAGCAAAGAATGCTTACCGGATGGCTCCAACGGAGTTAGCCGAACTCCGAAAGCAGCTAGATGAGTTGTTAAACGCTGGGTTCATCCGCCCAGCTAAAGCTCCCTTCGGAGCCCCTGTGCTGTTTCAGAAAAAGAAGGATGGGACGTTGCGTCTGTGCATTGACTATAGAGCCCTCAACAAAGTCACGGTTCGCAACAAGTATCCCCTCCCAATCATAACCAACCTGTTTGATCAATTACATGGAGCTAAATACTTCACGAAATTGGATCTCAGGTCGGACTACTACCAAGTGCGTATTGCAGAAGGTGACGAGCCTAAAACTACTTGTGTGACGAGGTATGGGGCTTTTGAATTCCTCGTGATGCCTTTTGGATTAACGAATGCCCCTGCCACGTTCTGTACTATGATGAATCAGGTCTTTCACGAATATCTCGATTAGTTTGTGGTAGTCTATCTAGACGATATAGTGGTATACAGTCCGACGCTGAAAGAACACCAGATCCACCTCAGGTTGGTCTTCGACAAACTAAGGCAGAATCAGCTATACGTAAAGAAGGAAAAGTGTGTGTTCGCACAAAAGCGGACCACGTTCCTTGGCCACGTGATCGAACAAGGGCAAATCAGTATGGACACAGATAAGGTAAAGGCGATCCAAGAATGGAGTCCCTACCTTTGTGACCGAGTTGCGCTCCTTTTTAGGGTTGGCCAACTACTACCGACGATTTATCGAAGGATTCTCAAGGAGAGCCACCCTAATGACAGAGTTACTGAAGAAAGGAATGACCTGGACGTGGTCGAAGGAAAGTCAGGACGCCTTCGAAGATCTAAAGGCGGCCATGATGAAAGGCCCAGTACTTGGGCTAGCCGACGTGACGAAGCCGTTTGAAGTAGAAACGGATGCTTCAGACTACGCTTTAGGTGGTGTCCTTCTCCAAGACGGTCACCCGATCGCTTACGAAAGTCGCAAGCTGAATAATGCGGAACGACGTTATACCGTATCAGAGAAAGAAATGCTAGCAGTCGTTCACTGCCTCAGGTCTTGGAGGCAGTACTTGTTGGGCTCATATTTTGTGGTAAAGACGGACAATAGTGCAATTTGCCACTTCTTCAATCAGCCTAAGCTAATATCCAAACAGGTCAGGTGGCAGAAATTGTTAGCCGAGTTTGATTTTAAGTTTGAACACAAGGCAGGAAAGTCCAACCAAGCTGCCGACGCTCTTAGCCGTAAAGGAGAACATGCGGCCCTGTGCATGTTAGCCCACATTCACGCCAGCAAAGTGGACGGGTCGATCCGTGACCTCATTAGAGAATATCTTCAAAGAGACCCCTCCGCCCGAACTGTGGTCGAGCTGGCTAAGACCGGGAAGACCCGCCAGTTCTGGGTTGAAGGGGACCTATTATTTACAAGAGGAAACAGATTGTACGTGCCAAGAATGGGAGACCTGAGAAAGAAGCTCCTACATGAGTGTCACGATACTCTATGGGTTGGTCACCCGGGGTGGCAACGGACTTGCGCCTTGCTGAAAAAGGGGTACTTTTGGCCAAATATGCGGGAAGATGTGATGCAATACACGAAGACTTGTCTTATCTGTCAGCAAGATAATGTAGAAAGGACTAAAATAGCAGCGTTGCTTGAACCCCTACCAACTCCTACGAGACCATGGGAGAGTGTGTCGCTCGACTTCATCTCTCACTTGCCCAAGGTAAGAGAACATGAAGCCATTCTTGTCGTTATCGATCGATTTTCAAAATATGCAACTTTCATTCCGACTCCCAAGACGTGTTCCGCCGAGCTGACGGCGCAGCTGTTCTTTAAACATATAGTAAAGCTATGGGGAGTTCCGACGAGCATCGTTAGCGACAGGGATGGCCGATTTACAGGAACCTTCTGGACGGAACTTTTTTCTATTCTGGGTTCAAGCTTGAACATTTCCTCGAGTTATCACCCACAGACTGATGATCAGACAGAGAGATTCAACAACATGCTTGAGGAATACCTGCGTCACTTCATCGATGCCAGACAAAAGAACTGGGTCCAGCTGTTAGATGTGGCTCAATTCTGTTTTATCGGCCAGACAAGTTCTTCAACAGGAAAGAGCCCCTTTGAGATTGTGTGCGGAAGACAGCCGTCTATGCCACATATTCTTGACCACCCGTATGCGGGGAAAAATCTTCAAGCCCACAACTTCACAAAGGAATGGAAGCAGAGGACAGAAATTGCTCGAGCATATTTGGAGAAAGCTTCCAAGCATATGAAGAAATGGGCCGACCGCAAGAGACGCCCTCTCGAATTTCGAGTAGGCGACAAAGTTCTTATCAAGCTGAGGCCAGAACAGATTCGTTTCCGAGGACGCAAAGACCAGAGACTCGTGAGAAAGTACGAGGGACCCGTGGAAGTCGTTAAGAAGGTGGGGAGTGTCTCGTATAAGGTGGTGTTACCAGCTTGGATGAAGATTCACCCGGTGATCCATGTGAGCAATTTAAAACCTTACCACCCGACCTTGAGGATGACGAACGCAATGCTGTTGTGCGGCTCGCCATCGACTTCAAACGGAAGGAAGACAAAGAAGCAGAAGAGATCCTTGCAGAGAGAACCAGAAAGGTGGGGAGACCCGTTCGAAAAGTTCGAGAATTCCTCGTCAAATGGAAGGACCTACCTGATGCAGAGACCAGCTGGGAACGAGAAAAATACCTTGAAGCCTGGAAGACGAAGATCGAGGACTTCAAGCTGCAGCAGTTGACAGGGACGTCGACCGTTTAAGTGGGGGAGAATGTTGTGGGCATGCTTGTCCAGGGTGTGTTACCCATGGCCACATGTCCAAACCATCCTCACCACTCGCTTTCCTTTCATGTCTTTAAAGCTTTCTAGTGTAATTTTCTTGTATCGGGTTTATGGGGTTGTAGGTGGAATTTGGCTGAGCGGCTTTGGAACTAGGTGTGTATTAGTAAGATATGTAAGCACGCCAAATTTCAAGCCAATCGGAGTTCACACGGGCCCTGTAGGCCACCAAGTGACTCCTCGCCACTTAGGACGTCTACACCTGCCACACCAAAAATGCCTTATTATGTACCTTAGGGGGGACCAAGTAGTCATCAAACCTCCCCCAAGTAGTCATCAAACCTCCCCTCGACCAAGTGTTGTATACTTTCTTGCAATCAAAGTTTTCTTGCATCCAATGTCTACAATGCTTGTTTTAAAGATGTTTTCAACTGTTTTTCTCTCTTACGTTTTCTAAAACCAATTTTCTCCTAAAACGTGAGCGGAGGCTAGACCCACGACCGAGATTGTCCGCAACTTACAGTTTTTCCCGACTGACTTGCTTGTTTGAGCTAGAACAAGTGCCGCACAATCGCTCAAGCTGCTTTGAAAAGGTGCGATTGTGACACCCAACACGTGGCATCCTTAAAGCCATGTCACACTGAAGTCGCGGCCAATGACTGCGACTTTCACAAAATCGCAGTCATTGACTGCGATTTCGGCCTAAAATCGCAGCCATTAAACGCGATTTACCTCTACCCTACTTTTGAAAATACTTTCAAATCTACATTATTTGTGTGATTTGTTTTTTAAAAAACATTATTTTTAAAAAAAATCCGATTATGGAAACAACTGATGCAACCACAGTCACCGGAGCCAGAATCGGCAACACCATGGCCACCAGATGCAATTGCGGCCGCTACCAGAGAACAAACCGCCACCATCTTCAACCCTATTTGAACATCTGCCAAATTCATTCCGCGTTCTTCCTCTTTTCGATTCGATATCAATAATTTCGTTTACAGACCATGGGGAAAGAGTAGATGATCTTTCATTTATATAGCGCGCAAAACGAAACGCCATTTTGAGAGAAAATTGAAAAGGCAATTGAAGATTGCCGTCGGTTCTTGTAGTTGTGGGAATCGAAGCATATTTTAGGAAATTGGATCAGCTTCTAGCAATCACATTAATCGAGGAAAAAACACCTATACTCAGACTAAAGCTACTGTGAGATTAATACAGAGAACAATAATTAACAGCCACGCTAAAACCAATTACAACAGAAAGCAACCGAAAAAAGAAGGAAAAAAAAAATCCATCCAACCATTTAGCAGTTTATTGAGGAGAGAATTCAGAAGATCCTAAATTGATTTGGTCACGATCTCCACCAAACGACCGAAATTCCGAGAAGAACTTCCGGTGGGTGCGGCGGCGTTATGCGCCAACTCCCGGAGAACGGCGACGTTGTCCCTCATCTGTTTTCCCTTTTCAGTTCCCAAAACTTGACCCAACGCCTTCAAAATCCCAGCCTTCGTCAGCACGCCTCCTTCCAGCCCCACGCCTATTCCCCACACGCTCTCCACCGTCTTCACGTTCATCCCCTGGTCCCCCATGAACGGCCGCCCAATCATCGCCACCCCTCCGCCAACGCTCTCCATAACCGAATTCCAACCGCCGTGCGTCACAAACGCGCACACCGACGCGTGCTTCAATATTTCCAACTGCGGGGCCCACGGGACGATTTTCCCTAATTTACCGCCGCTACTCCTCCGCAGCTTTTCCACGTCATTGGCATCGCCTCTAAACGACCACAGAAATGGGGACCCGCTCTCCTCCAGCGCGTCGGCCAACGCTGCCAGTTCGTGCGGCGGCGGAGATAGGAACCCGCCGAAGCTTATGTAGACTACCGAGTTGGGCGGGTGGCTGTCGAGCCAGGGTAAGCAGCCGTGGTCGTCGGAGGTGGGCGGCGGCGGCGAGAGAATGTTGAGTGGGCCAATGTTGAGGAAATTTTGGAGTCTTGAGTTTAGTAGGTGGTGCATCTCTGTGTCTATTTCTTGGAAGGAGTTGATGAGAACGGAGGTGGCTCGTGGAAGATGATGGCCCATTTTGTGTACCATGTCTGCGAAGGGTGAGTCTGCGCTCCCGGACGCGACTTCTTCGGGTAAATCAGCTACGCGCATTGATGAGAAACCGAGTCCGGGCAAGAAGTCCAGGGATTTCTCTCTTGATCCTGCTACCAAATTCTTGTCATATTTAATTAACTTGTACACTGTAATTACTTTTCAATCCGTTTCTCGTTGTTGTTTGTCTGTAATAATATTTTAGAAACAAATGGAATGGTTTTGAAATATCCCGCTTTTTCTTTTTCCTTCTCTAGAAACAGAAATTTGAATATAACGTGGACGTGGGCGGCTGGGCATTAACGAACTGAGTGTGGATATTTAATAGCGCCGCTGATAATGTATTGAAGTTTTGTACTACTGTAAGCTGTAATGTAACTCATGTTGTGTCCTCTTCTGTTTTTTCTTATCCTTTTTTTTTTGTGTGTGCCTATTTTCATTATTAAGTCTAAGACAAGAGAGAAAAAAACGGAAGAAAACAAATTCCTATCCAGTCTAAGGGTTCACATTTCAAAGAAAAATATATATAAAAATTAAATAAAGGAAAAAACTTTGACCCTTTAGTGTGACGTGTGCTTGAATATAAGGATGATGCGGCAAACCAACTCATTATTTCTTTTTGTAATTTTTTTGTTTTTACATTTCTATGTTGTCATGGTATCACGGAGGAAGTTCTTCCTTAATTCTTGAGGAAGGAGTTTTTTCTAATACAAAATACATTTTTGATCGTTTAAAAAAAATATATACATTTTTGGTCTCTAATTAGTTGTCCTTACATAATATTGAATGACTGGCTGGTCAATTTATTATTATTATTATTATTATTTTATAAATTATGTAGATAATGGTCAACTTACTTAGAGACTACTTAAAATTATTATTCAGTACTAAAAGTATCTCTTTAAAACTTGTAAAAAATATAAAATAGGTGTATTTTTCCAAATATTAAAAAGACAATAAAAGAATCTACCTCCTGCGAAAATTATAATAGTAAAAGTAATTAATACCCTCTCTTATTAAAGTTTTTTACTTTGTGGAAGTTCCTTAGCTCAGTTCAGTTTGAACTTGTTATTTTCTTCGTAAATGGACTTCAGATGATCACCGGTCGTCTTCTGGTTATCTGGTTATCACATTTTTTAACCATCTCTCTAATTTGTAAGAGGTATTGATTTCAGTTCTGGTTGATGTGGGCTTGGACTTCAGTTTAAAAAGCTTTTGTACTAACCAAGCCCACTAAACTAACAATCCCTCGTCCTGTAACTTGTAAAATTTCTCTATCATCTAATTCTCCATATTCCATAATAAGCGTAAGAAAATGATGAAAATGCGGCGTACCAGAAGATTTGAGATTCTCCCTGATGAGATCCGTTTCGAGATGCAGGAACAGAGGCCGAGGCCCGGACGTCCACAGCGCCACCCACGGCACTTTCATTGCTCCGGCCATATCCCCCGCGAACCAGAAGAACGCATCGCTCATCACACACCCGATCTCCTCCCCGGCCGCCGCTGCCGCCGCCTCCATCCCCTTCTTAAACCTCTCCGCCGCCCCATTCAGGAAGAGCTCCACCACCTCCACCTGGTTGCCTCCGAAAACGTAGCCCTCCGGCAAGCCGTCCCCCACGTCATAGGGCCTTATATTGGGGTTGGGCCGAGTTGAGCCCCCCGAGAAGATGGAAGCGTTGGATCTGGCGGTGCTGAGGAAGGAGAAGCGCAGGTGCGGGGCGGCCTCCGAGAGGCGGCGAACGAGGGTGAGAAGAGGCCCTGCGTGGGTCCCGAAAGGGAAGGCCAGAACGGCGATGTGGTTTGTGGTGGCTCGGCGATGGGACGCCGACATGTCGTTTAAATTTCTAATAGAAATTTTAAAATTGAAGTCACAGGAAATGGGTGATATTAAAAGGAGCAGGGAGAGGAAGAGAGAATGATGGGAGTAGGTTTAAAATGCGGTTGAAAATGAGTGACCTAGCTTCCACCACGTCAACAACCTTGGGATTCTTTGTAGGTTTCTTGGGAAATTTTCAAGTTGGGAGATTTTCTTTTCTATGATACTTTCGCTTTAATAGAAAATCAAATTAATCACTTGAAATGATGCGTCGGGTTGTAAATCGAATGTGCTATAATTTTTTGGTTGGTTTCTTCAAAGTCTTGAGTCAAACAACCATGGCACTTTGAACTACGGCTCTCTCATAAGTAGTGTGACGTGTCTCCTCTCCCTTCTTCTAGACAACTCAAGGCTGTAATATCGACTTATTGATGCATAATTTCTTTATAAAAGACAGAAGCAGCCCAAATATAATGGTCAAGCTGCAATTTACTCTCAAAAATTTATTCTCTCCAAATGTTTGATCTCTTGGGAGTGAAATTAATGCTCGACCAGTATTCTCACTATAACCTTTCGATTTTTTTTCCAATTCACCCAATGTTAAAAAAAAAGAGTAAAAAACTCCAAAAAATAATGTAAGGGAAATCAAAATTTGCATTGATTAATACACAAAGTTGATCCTTGAAGTAAGTCAAGCTTACAAGTTTCAACAAAAGAGATAGCTTTAATGTCTCTTATGGTTTGGGAAAGAATTTGAGAAAGATATTAAAACTAATAACTCAAAAGCATATATATAAGACGCATCTTATAATACTGTTTTCAACCATTCTTGAAATAAAAATTTATTGGACGGTAAAAGTTTCAAACCCTTTTTAAAGTTTACGATGAATGATGCACACTTATCTAAAATTAGAATTATAAATTAAAATTAAAGCGATAACAACAACTAGACCTAATTATATAAATGTTTAAAACCTCTAAATTTGTCAAAATAGAGGTCGATTTGTATGAGCCCATATGAAAATTACCAAACTATCTATATTTATATATTTTTAATAAACAAATAAAATCCTAAACTCTAGACCCATTGGATACCATTTCTCATTTTTGTAAAGAAATAAAATTATAAATCCTAAACGGTAGACCCTAAGTTGTAAACTCTAAAAAATAATACATGCCTTAAATTTTAAAGAAAAACTACAGAAAAGTAAGCATAATTACATTGATTAATTACTATATTCGTTTTAATTATTTATTAAAATATTTTTATTTAATCATTAATATATTTGAGACCGAAATAATATATTTTATAATAATAACAAAAAAAAACTTATTTAAATACTAAAAATCTAGATTTATAGATATTAAAAAAACAATATTTGTGAAATATAAAATATAATATGACTTATTAGAGACAACTAGTGAAAATTGGAAGTTTGAAACTATGGATGGTAAAAAAATCCGTGGAACTCAATCCATACGGATACTTGACTTGATGGAGAATCCCCAATTTGACCAAAGATAGGTAAAAATGGGGATCCTGACCCGAGTCCCCGACAATGAAGGGGTCAAGATGAGGAGAGGTCTCTCCGCCCCATTTAATAATTTATAATTTTCATACATAATAATATTAATATTAATTAACTTTTATAAATACTTTCTTAATTTTTTAAAACAGTGTAATAGTATTTATACCATTCCAAAAAAAAATTAAAGTATTTATAAATCTTTTTTGAAAAATTTAAAAATTTAAAAAAATATATAATATATATATATACACCCGTCCATAATTTCAGTGAAGATGGAGAAAAGGTCCCGAACGGGGTAGGGATGGAGATGCCCTGGTCCCGCGCCGCCCCGTTAACATTCTTATTTGGGGTAAAAGTTGATCCTATTTATTAACTCGGGCCGAAATTTGATACAAGATCAGGATCAGAACCCAACCCTCTGTGTCGTGTGTATGGTGGTCGTAATCCACCCGATTCCAATAATGGGCTGGGCCCAAGTTTTGTAATGGACCATCTTGGCAGCTTGCTAACAGAGCCTACAAAATTCAGAATTTACCACATATATACGTAAGTCTTTTCTTATACCGTTAATCATGTCACGTAAAAATTAGCAAGCTATCCATATTAACATATTTTGTCAGAAACTCACAGAAGAGTCGTGGACAAATTAATTAAACAAGAATAAGTAGATTGATTAGTTATTTATTATATTTGTTTAATTATTTATTAAAATATTATCATTTTTTTAGTATATGTAGGACAGAGGATTGAACTCACAACCTGTTGATCACCCAACCTATATCAATTACAATTGAACTATACTCGTTTTGACATTAAAATATTATTATTTAATTATTAATATAAATATTTGTATTAAATGAGTATCAATTTTCACTGAGAAACTTATTTAAATCCCGAATATCTAGATTTATAAATATTTTAAAAAATGAATATATTTAAAATATTGTGTAATAATTAATATGACCGTGAGAGACAATTTGTTACCTCTTTCAAATTTCACTAAAAAAAAAAAAACCTTTTTTCAATATCGCGCCTAATGACACTTTTGAAATACTTAAAAAAATAGTTGTCATTATTTGACATGAACAAGAATCTCGATAGAAAAATTCTTCCATTAAATTTTGAAGGACGAGTCTCTTGTGTAAGTGTAGTTGCATTCCATTTGTTATTTGGAAACGGAAAATTGAAATTTATTAATTTATAGTAAAAATAAGTTGTGAAAATGACATATATTTATATGAAATAAAACACGAAAATCAAACATTTGTGACTGTGTGATTAATTTCTCCGAAAATAAAAAATAAAAGAGTGGTTGAGAGTGCATCTCCACTAATTAAGGGAAGCCCATCTGGCTGTCATTGGATGTGACGTATAAGTGCAGCGTGGATTTCGCCATTAATGGCGACCACCGTAGCTTTGCTAATGCACATTTGACTGCTCTGCTTCTATCCAAAAAAAAAAAAAAACTCTCCATTCTTTGAAAAGACTGTTTTTTTAATAAGTAATATTCACCAAATAACTTAAAGCTAAAACAATGTAATTACTAATTAGTTAAATTTAGTCTTTGCACTGATTATAAAATTTTAGTTTTGCAATTTGAATCCTATGTTTATGTAGCTCACTGTTTCAACGTTTTGAGTTAAAATATTGTTTTTTTTTTCTCTTTTTAAATTTATTGCTCGAGTTTGGTTGTTATTTGATATATTTAAGTAACTTACTTATTGGTTTAACCATTTTTAAATTTGTATTGCAATAATTGTGTTGGAGGATGAATAACACCCTACCACATATCATAGAAACATAAGTAAGTTATATGGACAAATAAGCTTGAAACACCAACATCAATTTATATTTAGACCATTGCAGTTGACCTATCTTTAAAGAGAAAAGACTAATTAGCTGAATTAAGATAAAGGACTCATCAAAAATCAAATTTTTGCCATCTTTTATGGAAACGTGCAACATGTGACCAAGAAATCGCATGACACCTATAAATATCATGGTAAATTCTGACATTAACTTGAGCATGGAGTGCTCACCTCTATTTTATAAGTCATGTTTAAATTCATTCCTCACAAATCTTCCAAATAATCAGATTTGAGTCGAAACAAATTACATACATTTTAAGTAGTTAGATTTGAATTTTTATCTACGAGAAAACCATATTTAGATGGTCTATACTTCAAAATTTGACAATAACTTTGTTTCCTCGTTACATGTTTTAAAAAAGGTAAACTTGATTATAACAGTGCTTTCTTCTAAGTTTTCTGCACTTTTAAAATAGTTAGCATTTGCATGTCAAAGGTTAAGGATTTGTTTTATATATATATAGTATTTGCATGTCAAAGGTTATGGGCAAGATTGTGTTTAACTTGTCTACAACATATCTCAAGGATAGCAACTGTGTTTAACTTGTCTACCACATATCTCAAGGGATAGTTTGGGTACGGTGATTTTGGACCTTAAGGAATTTCTCAGAACTCTAGGACGCAACTTTCACCAAGCAATATAAAGGTTAAAAGGTCGCCGACTCCTGGATAAAAAAATATTAATAATGTTTTTTTTTATTTACATAACTATTTGATAATTAAACTTATTGGGAGCTAAAATAATTAAACCAGTAAAATTATTAAACAAAATTTAATATTATTGTCAACTTGACATAATTTAACTAGTTAAGGTACCAAATTTTGACCGAAACTATTGGGAAAAATCTCCTACTTCTACCGCAGGAATAAGTAGAAAATAACTGAGAAATTTAAAGAAAGCAATAAAATAAAGAAACACAAAAATTAACGTGGAAAAACTCCAAACCGGAGAAAAAACCACGGCCCACAAGGGAAAATCTACTATGTGAAAAATTATTACAACCACAAAAATTTCTCTCCCCTACCCCAATTACACAAAACACTATTTCAAAGCAAATACCGCTCAGTTAACTAGAGCTAGTATATCAGGCTTAAAGTATTTCAATTGGGATGATTAAAACCCAAGCCCATGAACTCTTTTATAGTAGTTCAAACACATCTCTCCTTGTATTCTTCCAAGGTGGGACAACTTTAATTCCAATATTTTGCCAAAACCCAACAGAAACATCGTGTGTTCAAATATCCATATAAACTAAAAATAAGGAAAAAAAACGTAATTTTATCACATTAGTAAAATTAGATTGCCCACTGCATTACATCACTCTTTTAACTCGACGAAGTCTCTTTTTCCTCTTTATAGAATCATTAACCAAATTATTAGAACATTTATAACTATCACCGTTAAAACTTCAAACTTAAAGTATTACACTTTAAACTTTGAAAATCAAATACAACCATATAATTTCAAATCATTATTCTTAGTACAAAATTATGAGCTACATATTGACAACTATATTTCTAATTATAAACACCAACAACATAATACACTTTTTTCCTCAGGAAAATCTAAAAGATCAACACATTTTGTAAAAGTATATATTATTATGTTACGGAACTAATCTAGAGCTCTATGTTTCAAGCCCATAGCGCATGGTCTAGAGTACGAATTCATGACTCGCGACCAAGAAAAGCGAAAGAGGATGAGAGTGCAATGAAATGATCTAGGTGAACAAATAGACGACGAGGGAGGCACTGATACGCTGTGACCAATTTTGATGATGTGTCAAGAGATCGTCTCAAATGCTACAGCCCCTCTCTACAACATCAAAAGGAAGTAGTAAATTTTGATACGTGTCAAGAGATCGTCCAAAATACTGCAGCACCTCTCTACAACATCAAAAAGAACTAGTAGAATGTTAGTGGGCCCAAGACCTCACCAACTATATCTCTCTTTCTCTCTCCGTGTGAAAGCTCTACTTAAGCTATAAAATAAGATATGCATATTCTCAAGTAGACTCTTACCATAAATCTTAGTACTTCATAATATCGTTTGCACCTACTTAAGTTATAGCTTACGTATCGAAGCCCATTCAACACCAATGCTAAAATTTCATTGCTGAAGTTGAGTTTGAGCTTGAAAACTAATGTGTGCGTAGTGCTCGTGCGGCAGTTTTGCGGATCGGCATCAACATATTACATTAGTATATTCATAGAAATTTAGTTTATGGAGTCCAAATAAATGTATTGTCAAAAAAGATTAAAAAAAAAGGTCCAAATAAATGTTTGTGAGTTGGCAGGGGTGGCCATTAATTTCCCAACAATGACGTATCAGATTGAGTTTACTAATTTTTAAATCAGAGGATTGATATTGGCCGACTTTTGGTAGATGTAGCATCTGATTTTAATATTAATGAACAATGATTGAAAAGAGAACAGAGTTTCATTTTAATAATCTTGATTCGATGGCACCCTTTTTCACACTTCACAGCCGATGTGCTTTCTTTTTGTTCAATCAACCACGTACAGTGTAGTTAATTACTTTCTAAAACGTACTCTCAAATTATCAATTTAGTCAATCAAGATTTTATAAACCTCTTAAATTATAAAATATGTCTAACAAAATCTTTAAATTTTTAATTTTAAATTAATAATTCGTTGAATATTAAAAATGCATAATATATATATGAACTTAACTTTTTCAAAAAAGTTATGATTTTAATAGACAAAAAATTCAAATGGTGTCTAATAATTAAGTGAATTAAAAAAAAGTAGAAAACATCAAAGACACCCTAGCGAAAGTTCAAAAATTCATTAAATATTCATAAATCCATTGGATATGGGATAAAAAATTGAAGTCTTAGAAGTTTATTAGATTCAGCTGTAACCAAAGTTTTATAATTAAATTTTGGGGAGGGTCAAGAGTTGGATGTTGAACAATCTTATATGAATAAGGAGAAAGATGAATGAATAGTATAATAGCAAAAAAGAAAGAAAAGAAAGTGGTAATCATTATCGAACATGGGTGCCACCCCATAGTTGACACACAACTCTCCTGTATCCAACCACTCTACTCCAAACCCCATTCCTTTATAAATATCATCAGCTGAACTTACTCAAAACTGAAAAATAGAAATACCCTCAAAAAGAAAAAAAAAAACAAAAAAAGAGCTGTCCAATCAAGCTCCGAGAGAGCTCAATTGGAGGAGGAGAAAAAAAAGAGAAACAAAAATGGATGTGAATCTTGTAATCCCCATCGCCATTTTGGTCCTCCTAAGCTCAAGCGGCAGCAGCGGCGCCGCGGCCCCGGCGAGGAACGACCGAGCCCTGCAGAAGCAATTCCTGGCCCCTCACAATGCCGCCAGATATGCGCTCCGATTAGCTCCGCTGGTGTGGGACGCGAAATTGGCCCGCTACGCACAGTCGTACGCCAACAAGCGGCGGGGGGATTGCGCTCTCCGGCACTCCGGCGGGCCTTACGGCGAAAATATCTTCTGGGGCAGCGGCAACGCATGGACTCCGGCGCAGGCCGTCGCCGATTGGGTGTCGGAGCGGCAATGGTACAGCTACTGGGCCAATTCTTGCGTGGAGGGGGAACTGTGTGGGCATTACACGCAGATTGTGTGGCGGTCCACGCGCCGGATTGGGTGCGCCAGAGTCACCTGTAACGCCGGCGGGGGCGTCTTCATCACTTGCAATTACGACCCTCCGGGTAATTACATTGGGGAGAGACCTTATTAAACAAAATTAATCATAAGAAATAATTGCTTCTGGGTTTTAATTTTTACCATTTTGTCGTGTTGAGAATTCGGAGTCGGAGTCTGTATATTTGGAGTGAAAAATATTTGTTTGTAAAATTCACCATTATTCGTTGTGTTCAAGTCTTTGTCAAATTCACATGTAATGTAATTGATTTTGTGTGGTGCATCCCCTCATATACTTTTTTTTCCCGTCCTTTTCAAGGAGTGGTGTATACTTCCGTCCAAATAAAATTTATATTAAATATTTACTATTCTTTTTATTTAATTTTCATTGCCACTCGCGAAGATTTTTCTGTTTACGATTATTGTGGGCCTGTGCCAGTGTTGATTTTTTTAAAATAATTCATTTTATTGTATCAAAGGTACCAAAAAAAAAAAAAAGAAAAGAAAAAGAAAAGCGTTGGCTTACATCTTTATTCTTGTCACATAATTGCGAATTTACAGTTTTAAACCTATTAATATTGTAACGAAATGGATAATATTTAGGTTGGCAATAGCTGATCTACAATTTATTATTTTAGTTCCAACACAATCTATTGACATTATCTATTTATAATATTTGAAATAAACATCTAAACAATTATTAATATTAGATACCATAGATTTAAATTATCATATGATTAGAAAATTAAAAATGAAAGTGGTTTAGCTCATCTAATAATAATTAGTCTATTAATTCTAGAACATCGTATGATTGTGTCTTTCTAATAACTTAATTATAAACTTGCTTGATAGCCAATAATTATGTATTTTTGTAATGCACTCACACAGAGATTGAGTTGGTTTGAGTCTTAAACGAACTTATACCATTATTAGAAGAAATGAAATGTGCAAGAATATTATCTGATAAAAACATAGCCTAAAAAGAACACTTAATTAGTTAAAATAATAGAATTATACCGAGCAGTGCAGGTTTCAGAATGAGGAGTGTATGACAGTCAGAAATTCTGAACGTGGAAACATGCATATGTCGTGGCACATTTAAATTCCCAACCACTTTAGGCCTATGCTATGAACTGTGGGCTCCATAAACAATTTGGATTCTTTCTCAGATGGGCTTTCATTGGGTCCAATTCAGGCCCATGAAAATTATCGAGTGTTTCCATAATGTCTTTCAATCTTATTTGAGACATATTTATCCATTGATTTTCTTAATGAGATAATTGCTTGAAAAGACGGAAATCTAAACTGTCAAACATTATACGATAACCAGAAATAAATCTCTAACGTGAATATAACTCAAATGATTAAAACAAAATACTGGTTTGAACTTTTATCCAATTAAAAAGTTATAAAGAAGATCAAGACATTGAATTAGCCAATATTCTATCATTACAAAAGTTAAACTTTCAAGTTTTTTGGGAACATAAATTATTGTTTCATTATTATTCAGTCACTATAAACTATGACAATTATAGTTCATTATTGACAAGTGATAAATAATTTAGTAAAGAGTAAAAGTTCAATTGATTGTAGTAGGGTCATTAATTAATGGTAGCTTGACTAAGACCATCCTTTCGAGTCGATCAATGATTGAATGAATTACCTAATTAAAATTTTGTTTTACATCATAAATTTTTTAAGAGTATTGCAGAACCCAACTGTCTCTTTTTGTTTTTAACCTTCTTGGATTCTATAATAATATTCACAATAATAACGAGTAATATCATGTTGTCATCCATGTGAGAACCGCAATATTATAACACAAGAATCTACGAATTTGAATATAATTGTTGTAGTAAAAAAATATATATATATATATATATATAGATCAATTAGTTAAAGTATATAGCATTATCATCTACTAAAAGATTAGAAGTTCGAATTTCCACTTGTTGAACTAAAAGAAAGAAAGAAAATACAGACACGTAAGGTACCCATTTATAAATATTTGGTTAAATTACATACTGATATTGTTTAAAATTCAAAAGACATATTAAATAGAGTATTGAAAGCTCAAAACTTATGTGATAAAACACTCAATTTTGTATCTAATAAGTAAACGAATTCAAGAAAATGTCTAATAAATCCAAAACTCATTAGTATAAAAAAGTGAAAAAATCAAGACCTAATTTTCCTAGATTATTTATTTATATTGGTCTATATTTATTAAATTCAATAGACAAGTAGATTTAATTGATATAAGTCTAGTATTTAAGCAAAAAGTATATATCATTTCACGACAATAGTAAGCTTGAGTTTCAGTAAGGACGCTGACCCACATAGTTGCCAGGGGGATCATAATTACAAGTCATGAAGACATCCCCATCGTCACAAACAACACGAGCGCAGCCGATGGTGCGCGTATTTCGCCAAACAATCTGCGTGTAATGGCCGCACATCTGCCCCTCCTCGCAGCTATTAGTGGCATACGTATAGTACTTCACTTCGCTAGCCCACGCAGTGACTGCATCCACCGCCCTCCACGCCGACCCACTCCCCCAATATATGTTCTCTCCCAGCTTGAAATCGTCTTCCGGGAAAGAGTGCTGCAGCCTACAATCCCCCTTCCGCTGCCCTGCCCACCACCGCGCGTACTTCTCCAGCTGGAAGTTCCACGCCAGTGGCAACTCAAACTTGGCCGCTCGGATCAGATTGTGCGCGAATAGGAACTCTATGGACTCGGTGATGCAGCCCCAGCAGAGCTGCTTGGACACTCTGTAGATGGTTTCGTTGTCGGGCGGCTTCCGGTTGCTTGGTTTGAGTTGCACACCAGGTGTTTGAGAAATGTTGTGAGAGAGAACTTGGGGCGTGAGGAGGAGCAGGAAGAGCAACGGAAGCAGCATTGTGATTATTGTTTGGTGGGGGCTGGTGATTGTTATTGTTGCAATTATATATTGCTTCTTATATATATACGGATGTGAAGATATGGAAATGGGTGGAGTTAGTGGGGCTGCGTAGAATATGTGGTTTTGGTTTTGCATGGCGATCACATTCTCAGTCACAGCCAACACAGTACACTTGTATTAATATAAATGGGCATTGGGCAAGGGCAAAGGCAATGGGAGTATAATAATTAATGTGGTCTCGTGAATTAGGCTATGTGGTGCCCGTGACTCTCTCTTGTTTCTTCACGGGGGCAAGATGCCAATCACACTGCATTCTAGAACCTAACACGTGGCAAAATTCTTGTGGTTATTAAACTTCATGTTACATTCTTAGATTAGAAATGCAGAAAAAAAGATATTCTTTTTATATGTTTCAGAAACTAAAATGTTATCAAAATTTTGTTAGCACAAAGCACAAAGATAGATGTGATAAACATCTAAATATTTTTCTTTATTTTTTTAGGATGTGACACCCCTTAAATATAATTTTGTCATTTATCTAATCTAAAACAATGACGTAACACTGGATAATTGATCAAAATTTATCTTCAACAGACTTTTGCATATTGTTTTCTATTAAAAAAACAATTTAAAATGGATCCAAATGCTCATTTATTTAATAAATTAAATTAGATTAATCTTACGTATATTTTCTAGTAAAATTAAAATAATCTTATATATAGTTGGAACTATTAAGTTTTTTACTAATTAATTAATTAATTTTTTAAAATTCAACAATTACAAACAGGAAATCAATCTTCATATTTAAAATGATAATAAAGTGTCTTACCCACTAAGTTGAATTCACATTGTATTACTAATTAATTGATGAAAAATAGTTTTTTCATTTTTTTAGTGACTAGTAAAACTGAATTAATAATGCGGTATAATGGTTGTTCGTATTCCTCCTCTAATTTTGATTCTTGAAATGCACTTTGTTTACAGTAGAGGTAGAATATATAAATAATCCTCATTTTATATATAAGCATATTAGCCCGCTCAAATTGGACGAAGGTATGTGTATCTATTACCATCCTAATTGATGGTTCAATTCCACATCGTGCAATTATTAATCAAAAAAATATTATGATTTTTTTAGTTACTCAAAAATGCTTCTCGTTTGTGTTTATAGAAATTATAGAAAGAGCTCGCGAGAGATAATATCTCGTTAACATTTAAAGCTAACAAATGTTGTTTTTGGACGGGGAGAAGATGATCATTTTCTTAGTCTAAAAAACAATATTTGTTAGTGTGAGAAAATATAAAAATAATTATATAAAAAAGTTGTGGGAGGTATAGAGAAAAAACAGAGAGAGAGAGTTTTGTAAAAGGAAAAACTAGCTAGCAGGAGAGAAAGCGTATGCTTGAAAATAAAAAATAGTTGGATAAAGTATTAGTGAGAGACAAAATGTGTGCAAAGAGATATTAATGGAAGACAAAATTTGGGGGTGGAAAATAATGAAAAAAATGCATAGAAAAAGGGCTACTAAAAGATAAATTAGTTCGAGATATTAAACACGTGCGAGGAAGCAAGAATGGGAGAAATTTTGACCTAAGAAGATAGGTGTGACTTGTGAGTGATATAAACTTGTGTGAATTAAGGAATAAATATACTTCATATTTGGTAAAATTGCAACAAGTTTACCTTCAACTCCTAATTTTTTTGTCTTTTTTTGAAAAATATGCAAGTTTGCTTGTACTAACGATTGGTCCGCATTGATGTTAGGCTCAAATCGATGTCGACAATTGACAAATTGATTTTTGTAAATTGAAACTTGATGGTATTGATCAGAGGTCCTACAACACCGACTAGCTAATTACATTGACGAACTGCTTGATTTTGTTTGAAATTTATTCAAGATTGAACTCTGCTAGCAAAAGAAAAACAAACAATCTTGTGAGAATGAGATAAGAACCAAAAAGAACAAAATGAAGAATATGACAAAAATACAAAGGGAAGAAAACATAAGAGAAGTGAGAAAGGGAGACGAAGACGGACGCCGAAGAAGAGAGACAAGCAAGAATCGACAAGAAAAGAGAGAGGAAATTGAAAAAATATATTTATTTTTATAAGATTAGTTTATTATCTCGAGAAAACTGCATACTGCATCTACGCTTTGCGAATTACATTACACTACAACTTTTTATTTTTTATATAAAAAGTTAAAAGGTCAATCAATCGGTCAGAATCGAAAAAACTGCATTTTTTCTAGTTCGATTGATTGTTCGTTAGTTTTGAGTTTTTAAAAACCAAAGTCGATCGAAACGTTTATCAGATCGATTAATTGATATCGATTTGATCAAATTTCGTCATTCTAGTAAGTTATTCGAATATTTTTGTTCATCCCTAACTTATCCCACTCAATTTTAGAGAGTTCATTCGGTATTTATTTTCTTTCTCAAATTTTTTAAATTTTCTAAAAGTTAGTTATCTACCTTTCATACTTTATTTTTAGCTCTTTTAAAACATAAAAATAAAAAAGCAAAATTAAATTTCAAAACCAACAAATAGAAAACAAAATAGTCATGTTTGTTAGTTTGGGTTTGAAAAAATGTAAAAAAAAAAGAGGACGCACGTGCAAAATGCAAGAAGAGTACACGTGCGAGTATTGGTTCCATTTCATTTAGATTTGTGAACTGTTGGTAGCTTTTCCGTCTACTCAAATTCCGTCTTGTCTTAAAAAGCCGCAAGCCCAGCAGCGAGGCGGGCATGGTCGCGGCCAATACTCCGCTCCACACCCCGCCATCGGGGCCTGCCACTGCCCACCACCCTTCCACCACTCTCTCTCGCCATTGCTCTTCCAACCCCTTTGCTCGCTTCCGACCCAAGCCCTTGCCGGATCCTGCTGCTGCTCTGTTGCTGTCCCACCGGCCCAAGATGGACTTGCCCCGGCGAGTGGCTGCCCCTTGCTTCGGGAGCCGCCGCAGCAAAGGCCTCAAGGTCGACCCTGATTTCGGCGGCCAGGAAATTTTCTATGCCGATGCCAAGGCCGCGCCGGAGCACCTTGTCATCATGGTCAATGGTCTAATTGGGAGGTACTCTCTCATTCAATGCGCTTTCTTTGTACTCTGATCGCTACTGATTGGTTAAATTTAACTCTCGGAATGTTGGTATTTTAATTTTAGCCTGTTAATTTGTGATGGGATCTGCGTATCCATCAATCCTTCTGCCTTTCTTCATTTGTTCAGTGCTGCAGATTGGAGATACGCTGCAGGGCAGTTTGTGAAGAAGCTTCCTGATAAGGTTATCGTACACCGTAAGTGCTTGATATTCCTTTCATTTTGTAGGTAACACGTTACCACTCCATTAACTGAACTATTGTTGAAGTTCAATGGATTCTGTATGATGTATGCATTTGATGTGAGGATTTTTGTTATTTTTTACTTTTTTTTTTTTGACAAAGATGGGCTACTTTTAGTCAATCAATACTAAGACAAATTGCATCATACAAAGACTATTTTGGGTTAAGAGACGAAGATAATTGGCCAAATCATCTATTTAAGAGAGGATTTGTGCCAAATTTGAAACGGTTAGAAACGAATCCACCTTTAAGAATTTTTTCAAATACCACCTTAGATGTGCAAAAAGTCACACCATACAACTGGACTAAATTGGGTTTCCCCCGCATTCTAAATCTTGATCCAATCTTTTAATTTCAATGTTGCTTAGTGTTTGAATGGAGAGAAATTGGGCGTGTATGCAGAAGCTGAAATAGTGTCCGTAGGGTGAACAATAAATCTATAACCATCAGTGCAGTTTAAGACAACAAAACTGAATATCATATTCACAAAAAAGGCAAAAATATAACAGAATACACCCGGAACTTTAGTGAAAAAAGGGGATTGCAATGGATTTAGAATTCTGAATTGGTAAGTTCCCTTTCTTTTGTGTTTTCACTTAAAGATGCTTGTAGCTGATCCAAATGCTAATGCACCCTTCTCTTTCTTTCATGGAGTGACCTCAGGAATAGTCTTGAAGATATTCACACTTGAACCTTTCTAATGTTGAATTTTTGGATTCATTGTGCTGAAACTCCTTCATGTCGACCTATTATGTGTAAAGGTCAAATTATTTCTTTGCTTCTAAAATAATTTTATTGAGCAGGCAGTGAGTGTAACAGTTCAAGATTGACATTTGATGGTGTTGACACGATGGGTGAAAGGCTTGCCAAAGAGGTATATTGGTGATATGTATTACTGATCCATCTCAGCTAAGTCTAACAATAGCATCCCTATAAATATTTGGGTCCTCTATCTAGATAGTTAATATTCTTGTTGGGTTTTCAAAGGATCTTACTTTGAATAATGTTCAATACAGGTGTTAGCTGTGGTGAGATGTAGGCCAGAGGTGCAGAAGATCTCTTTTGTGGCCCACTCTTTAGGTGGGCTTGTTGCAAGGTATGCCATTGGAAGGCTTTTTCATCATATTCCTAGATTGGAATCCTCAGGCGCTCCTGAAAATTCCTCGGCTGAAGAGCAGAAGCAACATCTTGAGCAATTTCATCATGCTAGAATTGCTGGACTGGAACCTGTGAACTTCATAACATTTGCAACCCCACATTTAGGTTCACGTGGAAATAAACAGGTGACTATGTTATTTGTTAAATAAACTTTTGCACTTTAGCAATCAAGTCATCAAGCAAAACGTTGAAAGATTTGTTCAAGAGTGTGCATTTGCTTTTCTGTAGCAACAGGGCTATTGCTTGTTTATTTTAATTTTCCATCTCCCACAATTCATTAGTCATCCTTCACATTATTCATAAGCAAGTTGTTAAATAAACTTTAGCATCATCGTAATCAAGTAATCAGGCAGAAAGTTCAAAGAGTTGTTGACAGTGTATATTGTCTTTCCCTTAGCAACAGGGCTATTACCTTTTGACTTTAACTTCTCATCTCTTGCAATTCATTAGTCCTATTTGACCCCCCGCCACAAAACCAATCCCCTGTGGATCCTTTCCTTTTTTCTGGTAGGGTGGGTTGGGGTGGACAGAGAGAGTGTGTGATTTATCAATTGAAACATCTCCTTTTTATAGCTTCTTGTTCCTTTTATTTCTTCAGTTCCCAGTTCTTGGTGGTCTTCCTTTCTTAGAGAGAGGAGCTTCTCAAACAGCACACTTAGTTGCTGGGAGATCTGGAAAGCATCTTTTCCTTACTGACGACGATGATGATGGAAAACCTCCCCTTCTCCTAAGAATGGTTACTGACGCCGAAGACCTGAAATTCATGTCAGTGTTGCCTTTTGTACAATAATCGTAAGTTGCCTCTACTATGTAAGTTATCGTGTTTGACTTTATATTGTCTTTGTACTTTTGATGTTTAGCTCAGCATTACGCTCGTTTAAGCGTCGGGTGGCTTATGCAAACGTGAATTATGATCATATCCTTTTACACTCATGACATAAATAAATGGTTCATTTCTTGTTGACATAGTGGTAGAGGCTTGAGATGTTAATATATTATAAGCTTCCTGATCACAAAATGTCATGAGCTCAGACAATAGTTGCAACTTTGAACCTAAGAAAGATACAGAGGTCAGAGATTTACCTAATACAGAAAAACAATAAGAAGATTTTATAATGTTAATCTTCACTTATTATTAGATATGGTTGGGTGGAGAACATCATCTATTCGCCGTCAACATGAGCTCCCAAAGGTAAGGTTTGCTTATCATCACATGTTTTAGTTGTATGTTCGTTGAGCCTTTTCTAGGGGAAGATTGAACCATAGTTTCAAACAGTTCTTATTTTCTTCTTATTGGTGACCAGTCAAGTGTGCTTATGACAAATGACAAATACCCACATATTGTCTTTGTGGAGCAATCAAGCCCTGATGACATCTTCAATAAAGCATCGCTAATTATAGATCAGAAAGTTGACTTGGAAGGTTACCTTCTCTCTAACTCTTTCTCTAAGACCCCTATATCTTCTCTCCTATATTTAAGTCCGTTAACTGATGCCTTGCGATATGCATGAATCTATTTGGTAAAGGAGTTCAGAAAAGAAACTACACCATTTTATTTTATCAGTTAGTTACCCACAATATTTTTAGTTCATGGTTTCTCTCCATAGATGAAATCTTTCGTACTTCAGTGATCATTTTACCATAACATCCCCATCCTCTGCTGAAATGTTTGAAAAGACCGTACAATTTTTTTCCAATAATCCATGCATATATACATCAAATTTGATGACCCTCTGCTATGTTAGTTAGTGAATAAGTTTCAAGGTTCAATATTCTAGATTCCGGGCTGGATGGATCTAGTGCATGATTCATAGGGGGTCTTGATTATCAACAAAATTTCATCTGTTATCATCATTAGGGTATTTAACGTTATTTCTAGTGCCATGACTAAAATGAAACATACATCAGCCTACATTAAATGTTAAGTTTGTTTATTGCATTTTGATCTCTTTATTTCAATTGAAGATCATCCATTATTTTTTACGTGGCCGATATTTGATATCAATTTTGAGAAGAGATGCGTTCTACAAGTAGAAAATGGTAGATCAAAAATTAGGAAAATTATGTGGAAACTCAATAGCATTCCGCTATTCTCGTCCATGTATGTTCTCTGTCTTGCCATCAGCTTCTTTAAATATATACTTTGAACTTGACCATCTCTCCAAGTTCTCTTTGTGCGTACTTCTTAATTTCTCCTGTCTACTCTTACTTGTGGTTGAAATAATTTTTTCTTATGATACGTAGAGGAAATGATTAGAGGTCTTAACCAAGTTCCATGGATACGAGTGGATGTTAGCTTTCAGAAAAGCAGACAGAGATATATTGCTCATAACACCATTCAGGCAAGTACACAGAGTGAAGTGGATTCTGTGAACATCTCTGTTCAAACGTATCTTTCCTATTTATTATTCAGATCTACAGTTTTATAGTTAGCTTTTGAACGGGTACCGCTGAAGTATTCTCTCAGTACCTCTGTTCTGACTTTTGCAATCTTTTCCCATTTTCGATGCGGACCCATCTGACATTTTACGTAACATTTGATTGATGCTTTCAGGTAAAGAGCTATTGGTTGAATTCTGATGGTGCAGATGTGGTTTTCCACATGATTGATAACTTTGTTTTATAGAAGAATCTCAAACTTGGGATGAGTGATTTGTAGTATAAGGATGAGCTTATCTGCATAGTCATGTAAATTTTTACCAGCAATATATAATCATGTATTCTTTAACAGTGTAGGACCTACAAGACATCTTTTTATACCTCATCTCATGATTGTTGCAAATATTTTCTACCTCTCATTTTCCCTTGTATTTTCTTTTGTATAAACACATTCTGAGTTTCCCCCCTGCCAAAGACTTTTCGTTCTAATTTTTTTCACCTGTAATATTCAGTTCGATATATATGGAGGGAATTGGGATTATCTTATGTCGCGTAAAGTATACTAATGTTTATTGATTTTTTGGTATACTCTTGACTCGAATTTTGCCGATTTGCTGTAAATTTCTTGTTGTACTGAAAGAATATGTTTAAACACGAGTTGATTGAATGTTTGAAACATGGAAGAGTGGTGGTTCCTGATATGAAATTTTGAATTGAATTTCCGACTCCAATTGTGAAGCCAAGAAAATTAATGGGGGAGAGAATTTATAGAGGGAGATGGTTTCTGATTTCAAGAGCAGCGCAGTATGAAATTCAAAACTTGCAATGTGAATTGGAAAGCTTAGATGCAGATGAAATGTTGATATTCACGTGTCCATTTGAAGTTAATGAGTAGGCAACCAATTGTTGTTCTTCTTCTTTCGTGCATTCAATTGTTATACTTCTCTTCAGCAGGGTTCTCTTTCTGACCTCTCGCACATGGCTTATAATTGTTTGAGATGAGCTACTTGAATTCACGAAAATGGGAAGTGTTTTTTATCCTTAGTGTTCATCCCATCTGTGAGGATCATAGAGAGCGATAGGAAACGATGGAGCTGACTAAACCCCTCGCACATGGCTTCTTCCTAATCTTCGAGCATGGAGTGGACACCATGTTTCCAAATAATATGGAGTGGAGCCGAGGATGTGAAATTTCAAACTCTACTTGACCGACCTCTTTGCTTTTAAGGTAAATTTTCTTTGCTTTTAAGGTAAATTTTCACTTTTCGCTTTCCACCCTGTCGCGTCCAGTAGATAATGGATTTTGGTATATAAATAAAGACAACATTTTTTAATATTATAAGACCTTTTGAATGAGATAAAATCACATGGGTTTAAGTCTAAAACTGATATTATCATACTGTTGTAAAAATATGGGGATGTTCGTGGGCACGTAAATTTCGTAACGTAGCTTTGAGTTCTTTCTCAGCCCACCCTGACTTTCAACATCCAATAAGTTGGGCGGTTGGAATGAGGTTTGACTTTTCTTTGTTGGAGGAATTTCCAAGAGTGATAAGAGGGTAAGCAAAACATTATGTTAAACATGGAGTGAGTTTATTTGACTACAACTTGTCTTTTTCATGTCGCCTTAAACAACAAATTAAACATGGTTTTAAAGAAATTGAAATGGATTGGGTCAACTTGTTTAAATGTTGTAGTTTCTGATATATTTTGGTTAAAAGTCGTCGTTGGTTGGATGATACCAAAATTAGAACCAACTCCAAAGGAGATGGGGCAAATCAAAATGAAAAAAGCAATGAGCTTGTTGTACAATGTACAGCAGCTCTGACTTTTGTGATTTATAGGTAGTAATGAAAAGAGATTACTTTTTGGGGATTGATTGTTTTGATGAGGTAAAGTGAGATTTAGCATCAAGTGTAACAAATTAGGATAACCAGATGCATTTCTTTTGGCTAAACTACAAAAAGAAAAAAAAAAAAAAAAGCTTAACTTTGTCCTTTATTTTAAAAATAAATTTATCCTTTCAAAAATTTCAATAGGATCACTGGCTTTAATAAACATTTCAAAAAAAAAAAAACTTTTTAAGCAAGAATCCATTAACATTTTGAACGAAAATTTAACATGCCCGAGTATGTAACAATAAGATAATTAATGGAAGCTTCCTGGAAACAATTAAGTAGTACTACAACAAATTTGACCTTTAATGTGGTCAATTGTGAACTCATAATTATTTCTACTTATGATATTTTTTTTACTGTCGTTAAATGTCAAATTTGTTGTGATGCCAGCTAACTATTCTAAGCAACATTAATTGGCATATCGTTATGAATTCTGCCACGTCAATTTTTCGTTGGAAAGATGTTCAAATGGTAATTTTTTTGAAAAGGTTAGGAAAAAGGAGTGGTAGTGTTTGAACCTTTTGAAAGAATAGGAGTATTTTTTAAACAAATGACAAAGTTCAAGGTTTTTATTTTTGGTTCCAAAAGTTTGAATTTGGTGTCTATTTAAGTTTTTAAAATGTACAATTTTAGTCCCTAAATTAAAAAAAAAAAGTTCGAAATGGTCCCTCGACTCGTTTGCTAATAGGTCCTTGGGGTTTTTCCTCCTCCTCCGTGTTTTCTCCTAACGGTATTATCATACCTCCAAGTATCTCCATAATAATATGTTATTGTCCACTTTAGTCATAATCATCCGGAAAAAAAAATGACACGTAGGTTAAAAATAATATAAAATTAATTAAATATCTAACTCATGAAGTCCGTCAGTGATTGGAGTTTGATAAAAAATGCATTTTACAATTGAATAACATCTTATTTGGTGACCTGATTGTCGCTCTCTCCTTCTCTCCTCCGACGAACCTCATCGCCGCCAAAAGCCACTGTCGTCATGGATCTATCAGGAATGAGGAAGCCAACCAACAAACGTCTCCCAGAGAAAAAAAATACTATAACAAAAAGTTTTTTATTAAATGAATATATTTTTTTCAAGTCGGTAACTTATATTATTGTTTTCCTTAAAAAAAGAAAAAGAAAATTGAATCGCTTGATACCATCAAAGAGTTCCTCCATGTCCCACACACGCACTGGCACTGGCTTTCGGTACTCATACACTAAAAAACATGATTCACGTTTTTCTTTTCTCTATTTTGCCCAATTTGTTGATTTTTTGGTTTTCATGGGAGTGGGGACTCACCCTCTCATCCTCGTCTCACAAACATTAATCGCAATCTGATTAATTCATCGTCTGTCTTCGCTTATTGATGGATTAATTTATACCATGTTATTATAGGTTTATTTAGGAGTAGAGTAAAAATTAAAAGGTGGGAGTTTTAGTAAATGAATGGGGTATAGAAAAGGTAAGAAATGTAGAATTATTGAGAGTAAAAAACTTGGAAGAAAATGGTGGGTGGGAATCTTAAGAAATAATGAATTTTGTTTGGGCACCACAAAATAAAACAAAGGATTGAGGTCACAAGTGTTTGGATGTATGCGTCTGGCTGATGGAAAGTTGGAAACTCCTGTCCCGTCCCACAAGCATGTGAAACATGCGAGGATTGAGACAATTCATTTTACTTTTATTATTTTTCAACTTATTTTACACTTTTCTTAATTTTCTACATTTTTTTTTTAATTTTCAATTTTGAATTTAACTAACAAAATTGATGTGTTTTTTTTTTAATTAATCTTTCTTTGAAAGGAAAAGTAAAATTAAGAAATAGAAATATAGAGTCCATTTGAAGAGTTCGACGGGGTTGAGGAGGCTAATCTTCAAGCCAAACAACCTCCATGTTTGGAGATAAGCAAGCTTGACCAACGACAATAAGTAGCAACATTTTCACTCCTTTTTCTATGGCTAAAGAAGGTATTCGGTTTGTAAGGTGAATGTAGACAAAGTTCCATATTGATTATGGAAGAACATGATCTGTGGTATATAAGAGAAGACAATTATCTCCATTGGTATGAGACATTTTGGATTAAACCAAAAGCAAAGCTATGTCCAAAGTGGACAATATATTACTACCGTAGAGATAACCAAATGAGATCTTTTGGACTTTGAAAATTTCTCTTTGCATATGACATTAACACCTGGAAATGCATTTTTTTTATAAGTGAATGATTGGAGTCCGTTTCAATTGATGTATGTTGTTAAATTATTGGCTTGTGAACATATTTAGACATGCTACTCTGGCATGTCTAACGCATTTTTTTTTAACAAGTGAATTGGGTTTCAAGTATTTTAATTTGTCAATTTAATGAACACCATTTTTTTACAAGTGATAACTTTTGATACATTATGGACAATTTTCTTTGAAAGATTAACGACCCATTTGAGAATTACCTAAAGGATTTTTTTCACAAGCTTGAACTTGACTGTAACTGTTTGTTTTTATTGTTCAATAATTTGCAGTGAAGAGATAAAACCATCCATCTTGAAGATGAAATATTATCGACGTTTTATCCATTAAGCTAGGTTCGAATCGATCAATTTTTACCTGAATTTTCTTTAATTAATGATAATAACACATATGCCACCCACGTTATCAAATAAAAGAGATCTATTATGTTATTGAAAATATTCAGCTCCACCTTAGAATTTTTACCATTTTAATAGTCATAATAAACCTATTTCAATCTTCTTTATATACAACCCAAATTAAGAAAAAAGGTTTGATATTGATAGAGATTCACAAGGACTAAATTGTAACTATACAACATAATGAAATAAATTAGGAGATCTTTTGTAGGTCCAAAATCTAGATTGCATTATTACATTTCTAAACCACTAAGTTCAATATTTCAATTTTCAGCCTTTTTAAATCACTGCATTATTAAGATTTAAGGGGGCCACTTGATTTTGGAGCTTATATGGCATTAAAGATTTAATTTTAAAAAAATCTAAATATATAGATATTTATTATCCCAGACTAAACTTAGGGTTTATTTGTCAACATAGCTTAGCTCAACCATAATTGGTACCTGTATCTGACCAAAAGATCATAGGTTCGAATCTTCCATTCCACTCGTCGTATTAAAAAAACTTATGATTTATTTGAGTAGAGTCAGACATGTTCATGAAAAGTACACTAAAAAATATCCTTAGGGAGAGTCCATTTTGTCAAGTTGAAATTAAAAAAATCTTACCTTTAAATTGCACTTCAAATAAATAAAAAATTATGACCCGTTTTCTTGAAAACTTTCACAATATTTTACTCGCACAATGATGATTTGTGCTGCGGACAAATACACACCGTTGAAAAAGTGGGGAAAAGCAGCTGATTTCTGATAAGGATTGCAATTCCGGTAATATTAAAAATCTCTCCCTATTTTCTAAAATAATAATAATAAAATAATAAATAAAAGACACAGCTTTTTATTAAAAAGAGAATTACAAAAATTTATATATTTATATTTATAGCATTAGATTTAATATTTTACAAAAAAAAAACCATAATTTGAGACCCATCAAAATCTCTTTTGTTTAGGAAAAAAAAACGAAAAAAAATAATGGTACTTTTATAAATACATATTTTATTTTATGACATTTAGTACAATTTCCTCAAAATCATTCGCACTATATGAAATAAAAATTTTCACTCATATTTTAAAAGATTATATTCAGTTTATATTCTTTAAATTAGATCAAGGAGTTTATAATTGGTTGATTTCACAACTTGACAGCGTGACGCATCAAATTTATCCAATTTTTGACCCAGGAAAAAATAGTTTGTAGAAAGAATGATTTTTATATCTTATAATTAAAATGAAAAATATGATGCCCAAATTTAAAATAGCATAAAGATTAAAGGGAAGGCATTTTTCAAATTTAAAACATGTGATGATAGTAAATTTGATCATATTGCTAAATATTATTTGACCGAGAGTGTTGAAAAATAAACAAATTTTTAAATGATTTGGGGCTTAAAGTTGAAAAATAACAATTAATTAAGTGGCCAATATTTGGATTACTTCTCCAGAGTAATCATACCAATCCAATAAATCTGATATGAGATTTGCTCTCTTAAATATATCAGAAGGCAGACATCGTCTGGCTATTTCTTTTAGTCGCATGAAAATCACCTTTGTTTTCAATCATTTTAGATGCAGTCAAACAATTTTAAGATATTCTTCTTTATTTTTTTAATGTATTTATTTAATAAAAGATAACAATAATATGAAACTTTCAGGAGAGATGACAATAAAATCTATAAAAAAAAAAAAAGAAAAAAGAAAGATTGATAAACACAATTCTCTAGTTAATTTTTTAAATGTTATCTATGGCTCCAAGAACGTTGATAATATAACTAATAAGTAAAATATAGAACATAAAATTATTAATAAAAAGGCTTTAAAAATAGATTATCTCATTTCTAGTAACATGGTTATATCCGTTTTTTAGCTTTTTTATAATTTTAAACATGAACTTGCTAACATTTTCTTTCTAAACATTTTTTTAATACATTATAAAAATTTTGTTAAATATTTATATAACTCTAGGTTTGTTTCTAAATTTTGTTTTATATATTATTATTTTTTTAATATAGCGAGAATATGGAAATTTGAACTTCTAACTTCAAGAAAAGTAAAATTTCCTTTTTTATATATTAGAGATACTAAAAAGATAGAAAATAAAAGAAAATACTATATTTCTACGATCTCATTCATTATCACTAAAACTAAAAATAGAGTAAAATTTTCAGAAGCGACCATTTTCATCAACTACCAATGCAAGTACTAAAAGAAGAAGGAAAAAAAAAAAAAAAAAAACTACCAATGGAAATACAGAACTATGTGCTGAGGCACACACCAGCCAATCAAATTTCAAACATCTATATTATATTATTCTATATATACAGAGTGAGAGTGAGAGTGACAGGATGTTATTTTGTTATCAGCCATACATTTCGAAGATATGAAAACAAGAGCATGTACGCAAGCGGGAAACGTGAGCCACGTGGTTGACCCTTTCCAATTTATTATTATTATGAAAAATACACGGCTCTCTCACATATCTCATACTAACCCCTATTAAATGCTCAATATTGGAAAGACAATATTTCGTTCTCACTGACGAGGACAAAAATATTTTTCTATTATTACTATTATTTTCTAAGAAAAATTAATATTCAATCATATTTCACGTTAAGTTCCCAAATTTAATGCATAACAAATTATGTAAAACCGTAGTTTTATCAATACTCTTGATACGTGTCTCCCAAATTATTATTCTTTTTTATTATTGGAGTTGCGGGTTAAATTCTTATTTGAACTAAAATATTAGGTTTGAGGAAAGTAATATGAACGGATGAAAAAAAAGAAAAAAAAGAAGGGAGGTGATGAGAATGAGTGATGGGGTGTGGCTAATCATTGATTAATTATAGTTTATTGTAATAAATAGGTCACGTGAATCTTATTTATTTTTGTTGTCACAAAACTAAGAATTGAACTGCTCGCACGATCGAAAAGAAGAGGTGGCACGTGCAAAAGGGAAGTAGTGGGAGGAATTAGCGAAGAGTAATGAAATGAATGAGAGTGGTATTATAAAATGGTGTAATAAGTTGGTTTAAAATTGCACACTTTCCATCTCCTCTCTCTCTCTCGCCAAGGGGAGGGCATTGTGTGGTAGTACGACCAAACGACGACCACAAGCATCAACGAACCCATCTCGATCGATCCAGTAGCAGCACACAATGTCTTCCCTCCTCACCAACTCTCTTCTTCCTCTCCTCCGAGCTGGAGCATCCCACGACTGGCGTCTCACCTTCAAACCCAAGCATAAGGTCCGTCGTCTCTCTTATCTTAATTTTGAGAAATTAATTAATTATAGTGATAATATATTTTGATGTACTACTGTACTTTTGCAGTCGTTGAATGGGGTGGTTTTTTGTTGTGGGGGTGGGGATAATGGGGCATTTGAGGAGAGACAAAGGTTGGCGGCGGCGGTGAAGAAGAGCGACGACAGTAATGGGGGAGTAGTGAAGTTGGAGAAGCCGCCTCTCAGCTTCACCGGAGACAAGCCCTCCACTCCTATACTCGACACCATCAACTATCCCAACCACATGAAAAATCTCTCCATCCAGGTGCCTAAAACTAAAATAAACCATTAAACGGCCATGTATTTAATTAATAACATTTTATTTAACTGAAAATTTAATATTTGTAGGAGCTTGAATTGTTGACGGACGAGATTAGACAAGAAGTAGTGTACACGGTGTCCAAGATAGGTGGGCATCTGAGTTCGAGCTTGGGTGTGGCGGAGCTCACGGTGGCGCTTCACCATGTATTCAGCGCTCCAGAAGACAAGATTATTTGGGATGTGGGTCATCAGGTATATTCTAATTACATATACATGTTACTATAAATTATAATGTTGTCGCGTGTCGGGGAATTAACGGAAATTAATTAATTAATTAATGGGCAGGCGTATGTCCATAAGATGCTGACCGGTAGAAGGTCGAAAATGCATACCATCCGCCAAACCTTTGGGCTCGCCGGGTTTCCCAAGAGGGAGGAGAGTGCTTATGATGCCTTCGGTGCTGGCCATAGCTCTACCAGCATTTCTGCTGGTTTAGGTACTCATTACCTCTCTCTTTTCTCTCTTTTTTTAGCTACGAAATAATTAAAATGGTGAAAACGTACGGGATCAAGATTCTAACTCTGCCATAACTAGTCCAACTAGGTCTTATTTTGGTGGTGAAAACTTATTTTGTACTCTTCCCGTTCCATGTTCCATATTTAATAACTAAGAAAAAAAAAAACAAAAGTATATATTTTTTTAAAAAATAACAAGTTGTCAATTTTTCATTCAGAGTCAACATAGACATGTATTATCACAATACCAGAAAATAGAATAAATACCAATTAATTGATTAACTTTTTAATAACGACGAGTAACAGGATATCTCCTCATTTATTTTATCTTTCTTATCATTCATTTTCACTCTCCACCTCAGATTTAAATTAAATGGAAGCTGTAGATTCAGAAACAGTGTTTCCATCCTTTACTTTTATCTTCAACTTTTTACTAGATTCCCCTTATCCATTAATTTTAACAAAGAGAGAAATAATAATAATAAAACTTTCAACAATAATTGAAAATATTTAATTCCTTGTGAGATTAGTTCTCACACTAGTTTTTTTTTAAGAAGTCTTATCCTCCTTGAAGGATTGACAACTAAAAAATATATAAAAACAAAGATTTTTTTCTTTTTATAAAAAGTTAGTGATTTTTTTTAGTACAATAAATGGTGTGAGAATTCGAATCTATAATCTCTCCATTAAAGACTAGTGTCAATTACAATATCCTTAAATTCATGTTGGAAAAAAAAATTAATGAGTTGTTAATTGGCAGGGTAGACTAACTGTTTTTTTTTTTTTCAAGGAGTGGGAATTCGAATTTACAGTCTCATAGTTGAATTATGCGAGTGTATACAACTTAAATCGAGTTTTTCCATTTTTAATTTGTATTATTGCAGCAATTTCGACATTTTTTTCTTTAAGAAAGAAAAAAGAATTAAAAAAAAGTGTTCGTTTGGTTGTGCAGGTATGGCCGTAGCAAGAGACATGCTGGGGAAGGACAACCACGTAGTAGCGGTGATAGGCGACGGAGCGATGACAGGGGGGATGGCCTACGAGGCACTAAACAACGCCGGATACCTTGACTCAAATCTCATCATAATCTTGAACGACAACCGCCAAGTTTCCCTACCCACCGCCACAATCGACGGCCCTGCTCCTCCCGTCGGAGCCCTCAGCAAGGCACTCACTAGGCTGCAGGCCAGCAAAAGGCTTCGACAACTTCGGGAAGCGGCCAAGGTAATTAACCAATCATCACTCCATTCAGAGAAATAGAGCTGAAAATTAAACAGTAATCAATTAATTAATTAATCAATTGGGTTTACGATACAGGGGCTGACGATGCAGATTGGGGGCCAAGCGCACGAAATAGCAGCCAAAGTGGACCACTGCGTGAGGGGAATGGTTGCAGGAACAGGATCGGGGGCTTCCTTGTTCGAAGAGCTTGGAATATATTACATAGGCCCCGTGGACGGCCACAACGTCGAAGATCTGGTCTACATTTTGAAGCAGGTCAAGGCCATGCCCACGCCTGGCCCCGTTCTCATCCACGTCGTCACCGAGAAAGGAAAAGGCTATCCTCCTGCCGAAATCGCCGCCGACAAAATGCACGGTACACCAAATTATTTATTCAATTTTAAATTGGTTTGGAAAATTGGATGCAATGCAATGGCGAATTTTAGTAATAGAAAGAGTTTAATTTTGCACATGGTTACAGGAGTAGTGAAATTCGATCCGATGTCGGGGAAACAGGTAAAGACCAAGACGGAAACCCTTTCCTACACCCAATACTTCGCAGATTCACTAATAGCAGAAGCAGAGAGAGATGAGAAAATCATAGCCATCCACGCGGCTATGGGAGGTGGCACTGGCCTCAACTATTTCCAGAAGCGATTTCCCGAGCGTTGCTTTGACGTGGGAATCGCGGAGCAACACGCTGTGACGTTTGCCGCTGGCCTGGCTGCCGAAGGCCTCAAGCCTTTCTGCGCCATTTACTCTTCGTTTCTTCAAAGAGGGTATGATCAGGTGGCCCATGATGTCGATCTTCAAAAGCTTCCCGTGAGGTTTGCTATAGACAGGGCGGGGCTAGTGGGCGCGGATGGTCCCACCCATTGCGGAGCATTCGACACCACTTTCATGGCATGTTTGCCAAATATGGTGGTGATGGCTCCCTCTGACGAGACGGAGCTTATGCACATGGTCGCCACTGCCGCCGCCATCGACGATAGGCCTAGTTGCTTTAGGTACCCAAGAGGGAATGGTGTTGGCTCTGTTCTTCCCCCTCACAACAAAGGCACTCCATTGGAGGTACATACGCAGCCTCTATCCGTTTCTTTCAATTAATGCCATTTTGAATTGAATTGAATCGTTGACAAATTTGTATTTGTATTTGTATGTGCAGGTGGGCAAGGGAAGGATCCTGCGAGAAGGAAACAGAGTGGCCATTTTGGGATACGGGACAATAGTACAAAGTTGCATAGCCGCGGCGGAGGTGCTCCAACAATACGGAATTAACATAACGGTGGCGGATGCGCGATTTTGCAAGCCACTAGATGGAGAATTGGTGAAGCAATTGGCAAGAGAGCACGAGGTACTCCTCACCATTGAAGAAGGATCCATTGGAGGATTTAGCTCTCATGTTTCCCACTTCCTCGGATTGAACGGATTGCTAGATGGGAATCTCAAGGTATTCAATAAAACTGAGTTCCACATTTGAATTTGATTTGTGATAATAATGTATAAAAAGGTTTGAGTTCTAATTTGGGGTGGCGTTGGCGTTGGTGCAGTGGAGGGCAATGGTGCTTCCTGACAGATATATCGACCATGGATCACAGAAAGACCAAACCCAAGAAGCAGGGCTGAGTTGGAAGGACATAGCCGCCACTGTTTTGTCACTTTCAGGGAAAAGCAAAGATAGCCTTCAACTCCTTAACTTATGAATATTTTTGTTCAGTAGCCAGCCCCAGCCCCAGCCCCAGCCCCGAGATTCATTGGTTGTAGTTAGTGTGTGTAAATACAAATAAGATTTGTTAGTTAATATAACGCAATAGTGACTGCAATGTTGTTACCCCCGGCCCCCTCTCATGTTTCTTCTCCACCTATGGATTTTTTTAATCTATTCCACGGGGGTTTCTGGTTTACTTTGAAAGAATCAAGAACTATAAACAAAGTTGGTTTGTGTACAATCTGTGTGTGAATTTCTATCTATTTCATGCTTTTAAAACAGAACATATAATTGTTATCTTTATCCAGTAAAATCTTTTAATTTAAATACATATGTGATGAATGTGGATGTGGTGGAAGCTGTAGGCATTCACGAGTCTTCCCTGGAACTTGAGATTGATTCTGCACATACTCGTGGGATGTTAGTTCAAGAAAGTGTGGATCAATTCAAAGTGGGTTTTTAATCGTCGAGGAAATCAAGAACTTTCTAGTGAATATAATGAAAAAGTATTTGTTTTGAATAATAATGTCCGTACATTTAATTGGTAAAAGATTCAAATTTTTAATCTTGTACAAGTTGCAACACTGGGGACGCCTTTTCGATTCATTTGAAAGAAATAGTTTAATTCGCAAAATTATTGACCATACCATAATAGAAACTTCAAATATCTCACCCTCAAATTGAATTTAGAAAGAAAATAATAGATGCCCGTTGAGATTGGTGGAGCCAAAACGAGACGTCAGAACGAGTTAGGGACAAGTCGGATCAAGTCGAGACACGTCGGGACAGAGCAAGGTTGAAAACAGGAGGAGCGGCGCGCTGCAGGCCAAGGAATAGCAGCGCCGCGGCATGGGACAGTGCCGTGACGTTGTCCGCGCGAACGATGACGCTGTAACGCGATTTTATAAAAGCAGCAGCTTCGGTTATAGGTTTTTTTTAGCCGTAAAAATGTAGCAATTCAAGGTTTTTCAGCAGCATCTGAGCAGGAGAGTGGACCTAGCCCATAAACCGTTCGGTGAATCAGTATAAATCTTGTGTCGTTTATTGTTTTTTCTGTTTTTCTATTGTGTCATGTGATTGACTTAGGTAACTGGATTTAACTCTGGAAGGATAAATTATACAACGACAACAATGTCAATATTTTTTTTATTTATATAGTTTTAGTATATTTTGGTTAAAATATTTTTAAATGAACTTTCTTATTTAGTTGGACATTGAGTATTAAAATTAAGAAATAACTTTTCTAATTTTAAATCTTTTGATTTTTTTTTTATTTTTTGATAGTGTCCGAGCCAATTTCAATTCTTTATAATTTACCTTGGCTTCTTTGTATTAATTTGCTGAGTTACTAAAGCGTGTATATTTCTATAATTTTAATAATAATAGTAACTGATAATTTTGATTCATTTAATTTTTTTAATTATAAATTATTATTATTTCATGGTGTTATTTATAATATCGCACTGTTGTTTCTGTAATTTAAATTATTATATGTTATCAATGAAAAATGTACTCTCAAAGTATCACTCAAGGGGGGAAATTAAATGTGTGATGGACAATAGTATGGTTGGGCTTTTTTTCCTGGTTTTTTTTTTGGAGGAAAATATAGTTGGGCTCTTTATTTTTATTATTATTATTATTATTTGCAAAGTTGGGCTCTTTATTAAACTGTGCATCAAAGTAGTATTTTATTTTTATCGATTTGATTCTAAAATTAAACTGGGCAAGCAAAGGAGAAATACCATCGACTTCTTTTCATAGTTAGTTATTTATGAATGTATATTTAATATTTCACAGCTAGAAGATTTCAGATTTAAAAATACATATAAAATGTGCAATATGGTTAATTTATTTTATTTTACTTATTTATTATTATTATTATTACTATTATTTTTTAGAACAAAAAGAATACAAGCAAACTAACAGGAAGAAACAAAAGCAAAACCAGAAGAATCAGCAACAAGAATCCGAGAGATTCCTAAAGCGGTCTCTTCGACCCACAAACGATTCAAATGTCGAACCAAATCCATCTGAGCCGGCTAATTTATTTCTTAGTATACGTTAATATATATTAAAACCCGATCAATTATTTAATATAAACTTCGTACTTATATAAAAGGACGAATTCTAAAATTCTTTGGAAAAAGAAAATCTTAAAACTTCGTACTATTGGTCCCTTAATTTTATTTTCATTATCGTTTTTCTATGATAGTTTTAATGTGACATTGCACTCAATATATTTTTTGAAATATAACCAAAACTTTATATTAAGTGTAGAATTTGTATTAAAATTATACAAATATGGAAAAAAAGTAGTGACAATGCAAAGATCAAAACAAACATTTTGAAAAGAATTAAAATGAACATTTTTAAAATACAGGATTGAAGAATATAAATTAAAAGTATAGGGATCAAAATAGTAATTTAATCTAATATCAATTATTGATTTTTTTAATTTTCTTAAGGAATTTTAATTTTAAATAATTATGACACTCTGTATTTAAATTGACCTTTTCATAATAACTATTTATTTAGAGCTCTATACTCTCCCCGGAGCTATATAAATAAATAATAGAAAATGATGAAAAAAATTAGTATTGGGTTTTCAGACACATTTTTTTGGGTTCAAAACTGTTCCATGGACAAATTTTAATAATATCATTCCTCATCAAATTTCTCGACCTTGATCATATGACCTATATTGGCATCTATCAAGCAAAAAACTCATTGTCATTGGCTTGTTATTCTTTTTTTTTTTTTTTCTTGAAAATACGATTTCATACATGTGTTTAACGTTCAGTCAATCAAAATAATAATATTTTAAAATGAAAAAAAATATTCAAACAAAGCCAAAAAAATTTATTTACGGTTAAATGGAATAGAAATAAGACATTTAAAAAAGTAATTTCAGAAAATGGGGCAGGATTAGGAAGTAGGAAGACGAGAATAGGGTTGATGAGTATTGTCGTGGAGGTTAATCTTACAAGTCATTTTCGACTTTTAGCCAAGGGCACATGGAAAGCGACAAAACAGAGCTGGACCAACAACTTTGTAGGTTGGCCCATTACTTTTTATCTCTTAATTACTGAGGGACAAACCCTTGTCACTTTCTCACTCTACTTGTTAAACTACCCTACAACCAACCAAGATAAACAAAAACAAAAACAAAGGAGAAATCGAACCGAATTATATATATTTTTTTCAATTAGGCACGATTCTCAGTTCGAGTTGATTAATCAAGTTTCTAAAACTGAAAGACGCAGTTCAATTTTTATTTGGATTTTAGAAAACAAATGCAAATAAAACGAACCACTTATGTATGTATATATATATATATATATATATATATATATATATATGTTATTTGTTTTTTAATTTTAGAACTTCTCAAAATCCCAACCCCTTAAGCCAAATACCAGTAATGACATGTCCCTTCCTAAGTTGCCTTTTCTTTTTTGGTTAGCATGCACATGATCCACGCCACACGCCAGTCTTAATTTTCAATCTATGTACTCGCAACCTGCTCGTTTACTTGCAAAACCACAAATCAAATTAATAAAATCATTAGTCTGCAGTTTATACACTAACTTTAATTCACACGGTGGTTATTATTATTATTTTAAATTCAATTTGGTTTGTGAACACCCCTACATAGATCTATTTGATCATTTAAATATATTATTTTAGAGTAGAATTGGTCATAACTCTTTAGTCTTTATGTAGAATCTAATTTTAAAAAATTTCTAAATAATGAAAATAAAATGAAATTTGGCTGGTTCGACCGTGACCCCGAGAAGCGAGAAGAGGAAATGCCAGAGTGAGGAAGTTTTATCCTAACTAAAAACCAGATGGAGGATGAAATGACGTCATCCGTTGCGTATAAATTAACTAGACGAGATTGCCCCTGATTTGTGGCATGGGAGTTTGTGGTGTCAAATTACCATAAAGTCGCTATCAGCGTGCCAGGTGTGCCAGACCAACAGGCCCAGCAAACCGCGTTGCGTTTATTGATACGAATCATATCTCCCTTGGAATTAAGTTCAGGGGCATTTCCGTCACTTCCCTTTCAAACCTCTATCGCTCTCACCATCTATGTCAAAATTACTTTTCTTGAGCTTAAATTACCTCTTTCATCATTCCTATTCATCTTACTTTTCTCCCTATAATTTTAAAATTTTCATTATGGTTTACTTTATAGTCTTATTAAGTTTCGAAATGAATGAAAACAAAGTCTCACGTTGATTAGGGAAGATCATGATTCATGCATGATATATAGATAAGGACAATTATTTCATGGGTATGAGGTATTTTGGGTGAAACTATAACGTCATACAATTGTGAAGATACTCGAAGTACTTGGGGTACCATTCCCTCAATAAGTGGTATGAGAGTCATGGTCTAAACCTAACTGTGTCGGTGAATCTTCGAGTGCCGAACAAAGAAGTGAAGCTATGACGGAAGCTTTGGATAAGAGCAAGCTCTCGTTCAAGTCCAAGAGTAGACGAGTGATGGACTACTTGAGGGGAGGCTTGGTGGTACTTTCTCCGAGGGGAGGATTGTAAAGGGAATGCAAACAAAGTCTCACATTGGCTAGGGAAAAACATGATCCATGATATATAAATGAGAACAATTATCTCTATCGGCCGTATGATGCATTTTTTGTGAAACCAAAAGCAAAGAGTTATGTCCAAAACGGACAATTTCACATCATTAGGGAGATACTCGAGGTACTTGGTGTACCGTTGTCCTTAACACTTTTTTCTACATTAACAATATCTTTGTACATGACATGTTATTTTAGATGTGGTAAAACAAGTAATTGATGAACTATATTGAATTGTCAACTATATGAAAGTTATATGAAATTGAATAATTATTGTTGAAAATAGGGCAGGTTGCTGTCGATATTCTAACAATTAGATAACGCTACTTCAAATATGTGTATAAATGTATTGACATCAATTATAAGTTTTCTCACAACCATGTCTCATTGATTAATTATATGTTTCAATATACATGTTGCACGTTAATATGTTAATACACGTATATTTAAAGTCACTTCATCTATCTATTAAATAATTAACAACAAAATAATATTAATAAAGACCAAATAGTTATTTTTAAAGTTTAAAGATAAAATTGAAATACACCTAAAAATTCAAATTCTAAAATGAGTTTTAAACCTAAGACGTCTTACTATCCTTGCTAACAACTAAAAGATATTAAAATTAGTATCAATTGTTCTTAATTAAATTAAAAGAAATAAGATTAACCTACTCTGAAAAAATGAGATCTATAAGTTAAGATATTTAAATGATTTTGTCTATTCGAATATAGTTCAATAACTAAAATACATATTACTAAAAAAAATCAATAGTTAAATCTTTCACCCTATAAATAGGGTTGAAGTGAGAAAATTTTCAACGAGTTCTAACATTTAGGTATAAATTTTCAAGATAAAAGGTGAAGCATTTAAGTACCAAACTAGAAAACATCATTCTTTTTTGTTTTACTTTTTGTAGACAAATATCATAAAATATACCAATCTGAGATGTTTAGTTTGCTTAATCAGCTATAGTTACGTCAGTACAGAATATTATCATAAAGGTACATACAATATCTAAAGGTAGATTGGTGTTTCTTTTCCCTCTCTTTCCTATGTTCTTTAGTACATAAATTGGTTCGCCTTGTTACTCCCCTTCGTGTCCTTTTTATGGGTAGATTAACAAATGTATGAGTCTAATATATATATATTTTTTTTAAACTAATTGAACTAGTTAAGATATTTATCTCTGATTAAAAAGTAGTAAGTTCAAATCTCCAACTCATGTATTATACTAAAGAAAATGTGCGTATTTTTTTTTTCATTTTAACCGTCTGAGATATATATTCAACCGTTAATTAGTATGTGAACTTTTGAATACAGTCTAAAAACTAAATCATGTGGATTTAATCCCAATATAAAGAGTAATTAACTCATGTGTTTATGTATATATGTTCGTGATGAAAAAAAAAACCCAAATTTTTTACAATCTCATAGTGTGTTCTCCCTCCGACCCCACCCCAGTTACACAAACACTCTCTCAAAATTTTATACCACTCAAACCAATTAGAGTTAGTCTACAAGCTTAAATGTTTTAATTGAGATTGATAAAACCCAAAGTTATTAACTACTTTTACAGTATTTGAGGGCCGTTTGTTTTTCGGGAATGTAGATGTCCGGCATCTACATATGTCTGGAATTTCATATACGTGAAATTTTAAATATCTGGCATCTTTAGATAACCCATATTTGGATGTTTGTTTTGCAGTAATCTTGGGAATGTGTTAAATTTATAGAATGTTCCAAAAATGCCCTTACGAATATTTATATAATTGATAAATTCATTTAATATAATAGATTTATTTGAATTGATTTATTAATTTTTTATATTTTATATTTTATTTTGTACACGAATTAATTCATATTAACTTAATATATATTTCATATTCAACTTTAATAGTTTTCTAAAAAGACAATCATATAATTTATGCTATATTGGGTGAAATTTATTTATCCTATCATCACATTATATTTAAAGTTTTCTAAAAAGACAATCATATAATTTATGCTATATTGGGTGAAATTTATTTATCCTATCATCACATTATATTTTTTTAAGAGAAAAAATATCAAAGGTATCTTGATTGTAAAAAAAATGTTGCTTTTAAAATTGTATATTGATGATAATAAATATTATTAATAATGTAATTTAATATTTAAAATAAAATGGAGATATTATATAATTTAATTACAATTTATTTTACATACAAATCTAATATACAAATATACATAATAGCATAAAGTTGTTTATTAGACCATGTGTACATTAATTTATTTTAATTATAAAATTAAAAATTTTAAATAAAGAATTTTTTTAGGAAAAATTATAGAAATTGATGAAAGAAAATATATGGAGAAAAAAATGAAGGACAAAAATGTAAAAATAGATGTCCTCAACACGGGAATCTTGAAAACCCGTGTTTCAAAAGGCATCCAAAACTCGTAAAGTGCCTCCCGCATCCTAGGATACCTGGACATCTCAACATCCCCGGGTATCTTACATTCCCACAAAACAAACGTGGGAATCCAGATGTCCGTCCAACGAAAATTTGGGATTCCCACAAAACAACTTCCTTTTCGACGTGGGATAATTGATTTTCAAATATTTTGTCAAAAACCTTACCGTTGGTACAGTTAGGATAAGGTTTTGGTATATACTTATATTTTGTTCAAGATGTAATACATATATTCCTATGTTCTTAACCAATTCAACAATTTGTTTGGAAGATTTTGCTTAATTTCTTAGAATATATTAATCTGGGGATTTTGTGACAACCCTACAAATAAATGGTTGGGGGAGAAGAAGACGTTGGTATTGAAGCAGCTTTCTTTGGCGCGCGTTTGGCTTACCTAAATAGAACATTCGTTAACTAAAATATTTTAATTAAGATAAGGACTGATTAATTATAAAATAACTGATACCTTATTTGTGTAGGCTTTATAAATATGCTATGTTAAAGTTAGCGTGGTTGCAAATTAAAAACTTTATAAATGTGCACTGTATTTAGATATGAAAGTTGAAAAGATAGTGGACTTTTCGGTTTTCCATTAATTCTTGTTTTTGTACTATAAGTTTCCACATAAATTCAATCAATTCTCTTTCTAACAGCTAACTCTTATTCTTCTGTCTTTGTCAAGCCTAATGCCTTAAATATATAATTACCATTTGATTCAATGTTCTACTTTAAGTTATGATAAATTCTTTTGTATTGTTATTTTAAAAAAATATTCTCAAAATTAATACAATGCTCTTATTGTCATATTGTATCTGAAATGACACATTAATTTCATTGATTGAACCATGACAAGACTTATACGGACATTGTTGAGGCATAAATTTAACCTATCGAAATTATTAAATTTACACTAATATTCTACGATAAAAGAGATTCGACAAAACCTTAAAAAAGAAAAATTGCACACTCCAAATACTTTAGGTCATAATTGGAATTTTATGTAAATATGGCAAAAAGTAAAGTTTTGTAACACACCATTATGATTAGTTTTCTTCGATTTTTAGAGTGAAAAAAAGGAAAAAAACTCATGTCACTAAGATATAGAGAGGAAAACTTAAGCTTATTTGAATATCTTCCCCAATTTGAATTCCTTGGATGAGGAAAATTCAAATTCTTAAGGTGAATTTTTTGAAATTAGAGAAACTATAACTTTTATTTTTCTCACTATTTACTTTGTTTTACTTTTTGGAGAATAATTGAATAATTATTAAATAGCGAAGACATATAAAGGTTTAGATTAAGAAAATAACCAAAGTAGTTTTCTTTATTGTATTCGTAAAAATGTTTAAATTATACTCTAATCTCTACAATTTTGGGCTTATTCCAATCCAATATGACATTACAAATATTAGAATCAAAATTTAAATCATCAGTGGAAAAGATAAATTTTCTCGATAAACCGCATTGCATTTATTAAAAATTTTAAATTATTTTTTAGTACAAAGAAGTTTTGGGAGGTAAGTAAATGTCCTAATAAATAAATAAGTTGGGTCTGTTGTGTATATATGAGTTTCGCTACTTAAATTATATCTATTATTAAATTTTGAAAGGAGTGAATTAATCATGTTTTTTTAATACAATTATCGAATTCATAATCTCTTGGTTGAATCATATTAACCAATAATTACATATGTTTTTTAAATTAGTTCATGTCCCTTTCAAATGCCTATTTAACAAACTAATATTTTAAAATATTATTGTACTACGAAAAAACTAATATTTCAAAATGAAAAACAGCGACTAGTCATTTAAGTTGAAAATACAAATTTCTACAAAAACAGATAGGAAAAGAAATTGGAGTTATTTGAAAAATATTTTTAGAATAAAATTTCAAAAATCTGTAAAAGAAAAAATACTTGTTATTTTTCCTCAAATTTGTTTAGTATGATACGAGTCTGACAAATGATTTATTTTTAAAACAAGATGAAATTATTTCTTCTAAAACAATAAAAAATTCACAAAGTATTAACTTCTATTATAAATTAAAAAATAAAATAAAATAAAAACGATTTTAGAAACCGTTTTTGAGGCTATATCTTATTTTTCTTCTAATTTATTAATATCTTTTAAGCTAAATATATATTATTAGTTAGTTTTTTCCATTTAGCCACCATTATTTAAAAGATTTAAATTTATATGTTATATTTTAATATTTTTTACCCATATAAATGTTAAAATTATCTGATCATAAGCTTCCAAAGAGAATAAAATTCGAAGTTTACCCTCATTTTTTTAGAAATTAGAAAATTCTCTCCCAAATGACATTTCTTCCCCTTTAAATGTTTAATAAATTTACTAGCTATTATTTGATTATTCTATGCAGACTTGTTATGAATTTTTTTTAATAATGCTTTATTTTAAATATATATCAATCTCAAACTATTTTGAAGGATAATTATTGGAAAGAGATGACCTGCCACTTCACAATTTCCGAGTTGTATGGTGTCTTGCTGCGTTTTATTTTTTTATTTTTTATTTTGGTATGAAAGATGACATGTGCCATAATTGTATAAAATCATCACTTTAACGTGTTGGGTTCAAGGCTCTATTATAATAAAAAATAGAATTTATTTTTGCTTACATGAGCATATCTCAACCGTACGACGTATAATTTTTCAATTATTATTCTAAGAAATAGTTTGGGTGTTGATACATATTTAGTATAAGTTTAAAATAAAGTATTATTAAAAAAAATCCCCCGACCTTTATTAGCCCATCTTAATATTATTAATCGAGAGACTAAATTAAAATATTAAAGATGAAGCAAAAAAATAAAAATAAATTTAACCACATTATAATTAAATTGAAAACTGGAGAGTGGAAGGGGATTACCGGAGCAGGCAGTAAGCATTGTGGAGACAGGTAACCCTTCGTCGCCCGGTGCTTAGACAGAAACCACCAACAACTTTATTCTGACTTTTGATTCCCCGAAGAGCCAATAATGGTCTGGTGGCGGGGCCCACCTGCTCCAGTCACCCTTCATTTTTTGTTTTCTTTTTCTTTTTCTCTCGAGCGGATAGTTTTGACTTAATTATTGTACGACACTCAAAATATCAATTCTGCCCTGGATCCCCTGGCTTTCCGAGCCTTTTATACTCGTATCTCTCTCAAACTCATTTGGACTTTTCACTCCAATTAATTAATTTATCCATCTTTTCTTTTCCATGTTAGATCCTAATTGCTGCGGTTAAGTGCTTATAATTATAATTAAAATAAAATCCTTTACACGCATCATAGACCGACCAAAAAGTTTGGATGGACCTAAACCTTGATTCCCATGATTAAATTAATATATATGTATAAAGATGCATTATTATCAATGGAGTTGGACCTGCTTCCAAAAATGGCCACCTGTCTTCAGCTCTTTTATGGTATATGAAATGACGAATGGATTTTATTCAATATCCAATTTTATTTGCCCAACCTTTCCTTTCCCCTTTATAACACAATTGTTACAGTGAAACTAAGCAGATTATGGTGGCAAAAGTAGATTTGGTTACAATATTCACATCTTGTTTTGTTAATTCCTCCTCCCTTAACTTTTTGGTTTAGTTTACAGGGAAGATTAATTTGATTCCATGTCTATCTATTTCATAATATAGTGCGTGCAATTAGACATATTAGAATGTGTGTCACTTGAATAAGTAACATTTTGGACGTATATCTTAAAAAATATTTATTAGAACATGAATATACAAAATTAATATTTAGCTATTCAATCAATAATATTTTTAAATTATTTAGAGAGATGTTTTGACTAGCAGAAGAGTGAAAAAGGAAAGAGATAGCAAAAACATGGTGGGGTGACCTGACCTAAGATGTAACCTCAATTTTATCACAAATGTGAGCTTGCCCAATAGGTCACCTCGGTCATCACTGCAGCATCACCTCGGCCTCGGTAGGAGCTCGACTTATAGATTACCTCGGCCTCAAGAGCGATCTCAAGGGACACCTCGACCTCAATATAGGGCAGCCCGCAACCTCTTTATTGGGCGGCCAACAACCAGCTTCTATATAGGGCGAATTGCGGCGTTTCTATAAGGTGGCCCGTAGGACGGCTTAACTTAGATTTGGGCGAGTCTAAGAGGCAGCCTAGGCTCTTAGTCCATATTGTACGACTCTGTAGGTGTGTGTATCCACCTCTACACAATATCGAGCGGTCTATAACTGTTTTATTGAGCAAGTAGCCACATCCACGCCATATTAAGCAGTTTATAAGTTGCTCGATGACTTTCAAAGGACCATTTATACTACTACCAACCCTATAAAATAAAAAGGGTCACTGACCTTCTATGGTACCTTGCTCTATGCTAAAATCACTCTTTACTTCTCTCCTCTTAAGCTCACATACTAACTTAAGTATCAGAGTATGTAGGTCGGCACGACACCGACATCCACTCACCCTCTCTCTACCCAAGTCCCACTCGCCTCTGTTTTTGAGTCAAGACTCTTGCAGGCTATCAATTCTCTCGGTCTTCCAAACAAGAAGATCTCGTCCCTCCCCTGTTTATAACTCGACGGATCAATTTTGAACCAGTCGGTTTAGCTTGCCTCCCAAAAATTGCACCAACAATACATTTTCCTATCTTGTAAAAAAATAAATACATGTCTATGTTAATTTATCAATAGCTAATTAAGTATGATTCTTATAGGGTTAATCTCATGGATAAATTTATTGCTAAGGATCATATCTCGAAAAAAGAAAAGACATAACAAAGAGACATAAATTACCCTTCCTATTTCTAATTAATTTTAATATAAACTCCATAAATATTAACAATTTTTCCCTCTAGTAAGAAATGAGCAGATATGTATTAGAATCCTGATAGCTATTGGCATGGGTTGCCAACGCCAACTCTAGCCTGTCGCTGGCTTCGGCCAACGTCACCGTCCGCCTTGAATGAGAAAATCGTAAAATTGTGTCCACTTTCACAAGTGGGCCCTACGTCGGCACAGACACACGACAACTACTAATCCTCCTCATCAATCTTGTAACTAAAATGAAAATGTATATATTATTTTAAGTGGCAGAGAGTTCACCACGTGGCATTGTCCTACTCGTCAGCACCCAGATTTCCTTCCCCCAACTGGGCAGGCTGATGATAGATATAGATTGCAGAAAAACACAGCACCTATTGTGAAAATCAAATCCAGACACCAAATTTATTTCCAAGTCTGTCTACAACAGGCGCGCTCTCCCGCTGCCACGCCGGCAGGTCATTTGCTTAGCTCTGTGGGGAATTTTAATTTGTAAACAGCAGCAGAGTAGCAGCAGTAGCAGCTTTCGTGGCGGGAGCTATGGGATTGGGACTTGAGGGAGAGAGTGTTGTAAAGGGCTTCGGTGGCGGATGCGGATGGGGCGTTGTCGCTAAACCATGCGACTCCTGCAAGACCGGCCCGGCCGCGGTCTACTGTAGACCCGACTCCGCTTTTCTCTGCCTCACTTGCGACGCCAAAATCCACTGCGCCAATAAGCTCTCCTCACGCCACGACCGCGTCTGGATGTGCGAGGTTTGCGAACAGGCACCCGCCGTCGTCATGTGCAAGGCCGATGCTGCGGCTCTCTGCGTCACCTGCGACGCCGATATTCACTCCGCCAACCCACTAGCTCGCCGCCACGAGCGGGTCCCCGTCGAGCCTTTTTTCGACACGGCCGAGTCGGTGGTCAAAGCCAGCTCATCGGTTTTCAACTTCCTCCTCCCCGCTGAGACCAACGTCAGTGGGTGCGACGGCCACCACGAGGAGGTGGAGGTAGCGTCCTGGCTCTTGTCCAACCCCCCTTTCAACTCTAAGCTCGTGGACGGCCCCGAAATCAAGGCCGGCGCCGGCGGGGATATCTTCTTCACTGAAAACGAAATGGATTCTTTTATTGATTTTGACTATCCAAATCCAGTCAATCAGAGCGCAATTAACGACAGCGTCGTCCCGGTTCAGACGAAGCCACTCTCTACCCCTGAAAATTGCTTCGACATCGATTTTTGCAGATCCAAGCTCAATTCATTCGGCTATCAATCTCAATCCCTGAGCCACAGCGTAAATAGCCCAACCCCCAACTCCAATTAAAACAAAAATTTTCTTAATTGGCCCCAAAATTGATTCGTCGAGTAAACTAATTAAGTCGTGTTTGTTCTAATTTGATTCAGATGTCGTCCTCTTCCCTAGAGGTTGGAGTAGTTCCAGAAGGGAATTCGATGTCGGAGATATCGTACCCGTCGGGTCAAACCATGGGGGATTCGGGTTTAGCGATGTCGGGATCCGGAAACCAAGCGACTCAGTTGTGTGGAATGGATCGGGAGGCGAGAGTGTTGAGGTACAGAGAGAAAAGGAAGAACCGGAAGTTCGAGAAGACAATCCGGTACGCTTCCAGAAAAGCTTACGCAGAAACCCGGCCCAGAATCAAGGGCCGGTTCGCAAAACGTACCGATATGCTAACGGAGGTGGACGAAATGTATGGCTCGGGTGGTTCGTCTATGTTCTTGGGCGACGCCCAATACGGCGTCGTTCCAACGTTTTGAGGACGACGACTGGAAGTGAAGTAAAGCGTCGGAATCCAGTGCTGCGTAGATTTATAATTCTTATTGTGCACCTTAATAAATTAACGGTAGATTAATGTGAAGTATGTGTTTGATGTGATGGGCGGAGTTTTAGCCGTCGATTTGCAGGAGCATGGGTGTCACGTGCACGCCCCTTACCTCTGCTCTGAATGCAGAGCCTAGTTTACGCTACCACAAGTTGCTTTGTTTTTTTCACCCTCTTCTCCTCGCAAATATAACCGATTTGCCCCTCTCTCTCAAATCTTTTCCTCCATTTCTAGTGGCCAACAGTTTATATATATATGTTTTATTATTTGCGAAGATCCATATGGGTTTGGCAATTGGTGTCTAATTGATGAGATTTAATGGTGCGGTAGAGCTTGTATGAATTAAATTGACTTGTTAAAATGATCCATTGGGGTAATAATAGAATTGTTGACTTAGAATATAATGTATAGGTGGCGAGTGGGGATTGGTGGGAGGTGGTGTAATTATTGTTTGAGAGTTGAGAAAGTTGTCGGTTTGGATAAGTTTCCGAGAAAAGTGGGATCACGTGGAGTTTTAAGTCTTTTTTAAGTTTTAAACTTGGTGAGATTTTTCTTTCACGGGTTTGGGAAGAGGGGCAGGTGGTCATATTTAGCTTTTCTAAAAACTTTTCCAAAGATACTTTAGGCCGATTTGATTCAACCGCCCTCCACTTTGGTTCTAATAATTGGACCATCTAATTATTAGTAGTCGAGTTGGAATTGGACCATTTTATTCCGAATTTCCACCCTGCTTTTTATAATGCGAATTGAAAGATTCGTATCGGTTCACCAATTTCCAATATCTAAACCAACCGAGAGATATTCAAAGGTGTACATAAAAACAAGACTTCTATAATTCCAGGAATATTTTTCGTACAAACAAAACCCAAGAGTATGTTATGACATTTGGGGGGAATATTTTTTTTCCTTCGTAGGAGGAAAGTTTTAAATGTCAATTTCGATGGAAATGTCGAGATATCAATTTCATGGAAATATCGATAAAATGTCGATATTGATGGATATTTCTATAAAAGTTAAAAAAAATTAAAAAATCGTAAAAGATATTTAAATTAACAAATAAACATTTCCCTATTTCTAAATTAGTTAAAAATAATTAATATTCATATTAGGTATATATTAGTGACATTTTGTTGATATTTTTCATATTTTGTCGATTTTATTGTATTATGATGGAAAGGTAGATTTACCCCTCATGTCGATGTCAAATCTATGGAAATATGGATATGTCCATGGAAATGTCGACCTGTCGATAGATATTTAGAACTATGTTCAGGAGGCAGATACTAATGCTAAGCAATATAAGACGTCCTCTTATTCGCGTTTTTGGGATATTTCAATGCGAGAGCAAAATTTTGTCTATAAACAAAGGTATCTTACGGCATATTAGAGTATTCTTACAGAGGATTATTAGATGATTAAAAACAATAGATTTATGAGTATGGTAAAGATTTTGAACATTGATGTTGATAAAAAAAAAAAATTAAGTTAAAAATCAATTTTGATTCATGTACTTTTATTGAATTAACGGTTTAGTCTTAAACTTTAGTTTGTAATGATGTAATTCTTGTAATTTCAAATTTGTTATAATTTAGTCTTCCAACTTTAATATGTCATAATTTAATTCTTATATACTTTAATTTTATAACGATTTAGTCTCTATGGTAAAAAATATTGATAAACATAAAGATTTAATGGAGTTTTGTATATACATGTAGATCGATAAAATGATGAGAGACCAAATGTTATTATAAACTAGAACGCTTAAATTGTTATCTAACAAAAATCAATACTTAATTTTGATGAGATTTTTTATTTATAATAGAGACTAAATTGTTACAAGTTTTAAAACTACATGAATTAAATTGTTATATACTAAAATTCATGGATTAAATTATTATATCATGCTAAATCGTTAAAAAAAGTTTAGAGACCATCATTCATATGGACCAAAAATTATTTTATAACAAAAAAAATATCAAGCAATATAGGGATATATCATACATATTAAAATAAGTTCCCACTCGTTCCAGAGAAAAATAGGGGCCTTTTTAGTATTTTTTTTTTCAAACTCAAAAGGAGGCATTTTCGTTTCGAGAAGAGTACAGGGTGGGGTCCTCTGGAGATGGTGCATTTGGTAAGGTAAGGATCTGAAGTCTTATGGTATCATCTACTATGAGATATTGTGTTTGAACTATGCGTTGGTCACACTGTTGTTCAACCTAGACAAATAGTTCCAGTTATAAAGATACACAGTATAAATTGCATAGCATTGACTATGAAAGTGTGGGGTAGGTGAATTAAAACTCCTAACGTTTTGGCTGTGGATGTATGTTAACATGGATTTTGAATTTGACTATCGAAGATTAGTTAAGTCGTTTTTTTTTTCAATTAAATGCGAGTTCTCCCTTTTATTTTACTTCTTTAAAAGAAAGTTATTCCTATTGGAAGAAAGTGGTTGGCTTCAACTTCTTTTACAAAAGAGAAAAAAAATATCTATATAATGTCACATTGGGTGATAAATGTGACATTCATGACACTTGTACCACACAAATCACTACTTAATACTATCTAAAAAGATTCCCACGGAATGTCCTTAAAAGATAGAACAATCAATGAGAATTATTCTAAAAGTTTAAAAGATGTAAAGTATATTCAAAATAATAGTGAAAAGAATTATTGTAATCTTTTTTAATTAGGGTAATTATTTTATATTTACTTCTATTAAATAGTAATTTAATGGTTTATCGATTTTAATTTTAAAGGGTAGATTAGTCTTTTACTTATATTTATAAAAAATATCAATTTCTAACCTAAAGCTTAAGCACGAAAATAAATTTTTACTCTAAACTTTCTATCTCATCAAATTATAAATGTTATTTTTATATTTTCTTAGAATTCGCTGCATTCACTGTCGCTAACTTAAAAAAAAAAATTCTCAAAAAAATCAAACACAGTTATAATATAATCTCATAAAAATCTACTAAATTCAACGAAATCATAAAGAATAAATCTCTTAAAACTCATCAATATTTTTCTGTCGATTCCTACGGTCGTCTTATACTAGATCTAATCAACTGTCCAATCAGAAAACAAGAATTGCCGTAGATCACAAGTTAATTGTACCAACAAGCCGATAAAATGCTATCATTCTCTAAAGCCCATGAAGTTCATATCATGTCTCTATTTATAATTCATTAAGCACACCTAACAACATCTTTTAACAATTGTTCCAACGAAAACTTCAACGGAGAGGTAAAAAATGATTCAAGAATAAGTCCAATGGGATAAAATTGAAAATTTATAGTCAAAATTACCTTACAAAGTTCAAAGGTAAATGTGAAAATTTCCACTTATATTTACTGATAAAAATAGATTATTGGGATGTATTTTTAGAATAAGTTAGATATTTAATAAATTCTACACTATTTTAATAACTCAATTTTTAATTTTCGATTTAAATTCTCATGATATCCAAGTAAGATTCCGAAATTTTAATAGGTTAACGTTTATGCTCTAATTTGACATCCTTTTTTTTTTATAAACCTCCGGGATTTGACAAGTCGAAATTGAAGAATAGTGGAGAGGTGAAATATCTAGTCATAATTATATTATTCAAAAGTCAATCATGTCGAATAATATTTCTCAGACCTTTTCATTCAATGAAAATTTTCACTTGACATCTTTCATAATGGTTTGGTTTGAATCGTGTGTATTTAGATAACCAAATTTTATGTAGTCAATTTCAAAATTGGGTCATATATTTTTATGTTTTTCAGTTCAATTATATATTTGTATGCGTTAAAAGAAGGGAATCTAATTTCAATTAGAAAGACATCAATTTTAACTTATCCACCCAACTTTATTTCATTCTTAAAGTTTCTTAATAATTATTACACTACAGTTTATCTGTGTTACACTTAATGCAAACTTTATCAAATTAAAAAGAAAATATAGAGAATAAAGATTGAGTCAAAACGAGTATAACTCAGTAATTGATATATATCTTCAATCAAGAGTTTCTGAGTTTGATCCTCGACCCTAACTTCTTTGCTGAAAAGAAAAGAAATAAAAAATATAGATGCAATTTGCGTCGGATGGAATTTGAGAGTTATAAAGTTAAAGCATTTATGCTAGCTGGTTTATGTTTTTTACGAAATAGTTAATTTACTGTATTTGCGGAAACTTGACAGTTATTGATCAGGCAGGCCAATCATAGAGGACCATGAAAAGAGGGTCATTTTAGTCAAGGAATGTTTCTCTCTCTACTAGCACCTTTTGATCTTTCCGTAATTTACAAGGCAAATTGTTGAAGTTGCTATTTTTCTGGCGACCGTTTTTCGTTATGTGATCTTCTCACATGGATTCTCAATCTTCCAGCAACAAAATCCAGGCACTACAGCCGAGAGAATGAGAGAGGAGTGCCCTTCTCTCTACTATTTTTCCTCCTCCTCTCTCCCTGATAGAAAGAAAAAAACAAAGTGATGACTATTATTGGAATTACTAATTAGATATTTAATTGAGATTTTATGAAGTAAGAATAATCTATAAATTATAATCATCAACCTAAACATAACTCAATGGAAAATGTGAGATAATTAGAATGCATGTGGATGTTGGCAAGTGGGATGGTGAGGTAGGGCCTCCACCATGGGGTGTTCACATGCGGCGTGGTCCTTGTCAGCTGCGGGTTGGCCGACATGTGCCATCCTCGTGGTACCAATATGCAGTCCACGTCATCCACCATCCAAGCACAGCCCAGCCCAGCCCAACCCATACCCAAACTCTTGTAGTTTCGAGCGCAGACACAGACACAGACACAACAATTATTGGTAGGATAAGGAGCAGTAGAGTGGAACGACATGTCGCTGATTACTTTTTAGTTTTTACATGGATGCCCAGTTTTAGAAACCCATAACTGTTTCTAATATGTGTTGAATCTTATTTTGGTCAGCCACCTCTCTGCTTTTGGTATTTGAATTCTATACCATTTTTGAATTATTCTATTTTGATTTTTTAACTTTCAAAATACTTATTTTGATTTTCAACTAAGTCGAACAGTCTTTGCCTTTCCACAATTTACTTAGAAACACAAAAATGTTATTATATTTTTAAATTAAATGATCTCGAGATATCATGGTATTTATGTTTCAAGATTCACAAACATGGATCATACAGAGAGATTTTCGTTAATTAATATATCATGAAAAGAAAAGAGCAGCAGTGTTTAAAATCCTACACAAAGACGGTGCCAATTATTTTTACCAGTTGAGCAATTATTGATCCGAATGTTATAATCGAGTTTGGATCGATACAGTCAAGTCTGGCAATTTCATTGCCCAAACATTATTCCAAACTGGTTACCAAGTTCTCGTCTTACGAGTTTCGTACACGTAGCTTTTAGTCGGATGATGCGTTCCTAAGATAATTTTATACCTTTATCATATATATTTGTTTGGAGAAAATATCATTCAAATGATCGCATTTATTTACTGTCATGCTCGCTTCTCCTTCCTTAGAAAACTATTATCAATATCGATCATTCTCTTTCTTTTTAGACATATTTAAAAGTTGAAATAAAATATAAAAAGAAGATTAGTTTTATACAAAAAAATAATAATAATAATGAAATATCTTTATGAGTTTGAGTTAAATATTTACGGTTTTCATTCATAAATTTTAAATAGAATGAAAGTTGATGAAGTTTTTTAGTGGTAATATGAAACGATGTAAAAATTTTTAAAAAACCAAATAAGAAAGTTTTAAAATTGTTCTAAAAAAGGCAAGTGTAAAGTGGCGTTTACATCTCAAGAAATATGTTAATTGTAATATCGTGTTGAAATTGTGTTAGAAAAATGAGATTAAAAATAAAACGACAGGACCAAAATGATTATTTTCAAAGTAAAGGACTAAAATGAACCAAAGTCGAAAGTATAACGATCAAAATGAATATTTTGAAAGTACACACAGGAACGAAATGAACCAAGTTGAAAGTAAAACGATCAAATTAGTATTTTATATCTTTTATGCATTTGTACAAGTCAATAATGATAAAATAATACTTTTCTTTATGTTCGAGTTAAAATTTAAAATGAGAAAAAAAAAGAAACTGACTTTTGTTTTCAAACTTTCTACACAATTTTAGAAACATTTCATGAAAATGACTTACGACAGACTTGAACAACTACCAAGCTGGTATGTTTCTCAAAGATGTTATAGGCACTTAAATGTCTTCATTAATAAATTAAAAATATATTTCATGTAAAAGAGAATTATAGATGGGAAACTCAAAAACAAAACAAAACACTTAGAACATCCGCTTTCCTATATGTTTATATTAACCATAAGATGGATTAAATTTTGCTTGACATATGCTTATATCTTCTGAACCATTCTCCAATCTCTCATCTTCTGCTCTTCAATAGCACTGAAAACCCCATAATCAAAGCTTTCTTCTGGGCCAGCTCCACGATCTTCTTTGCTCATGATCACACGATCATTTTCAAACACCTCTTCATGGTCAATATATTTAACACTTTGGACACTCATAGGCATTGCCTTAACGTTTCCTTTGTGTTCTCCATTATCAAGCATCGACCCTTTCAAACTCTCCACCACCTCTTTTATGGTAGGCCGTTTATTTGGGTCCTGATGCACACACATGATTGCCAAATGGATTATGTGCTCGAACTGCTTCCAATTAAGCTGTCCCTTTAGCTTACGATCAGCTAAATCCTTGAACCTGCCTTTGTTTATCATTGTGTCAACCCAATCAATAATGGTTCTCTTTGCTCCGCCAGGAAGTTTCTCTATTGGCTTTCTTCCTGTCATGAGCTCTAGCAGAAGAATCCCATAACTAAAAACGTCACAACTCTCTGAAACCTTACCCCACATGGCGTATTCGGGAGCAAGATATCCTAAGGTTCCTTTCACTCGAGTTGTCATGTGACTGACGCCCTCTGGTATTAGTTTTGCAAACCCAAAATCAGCTACAAGTGGCTCAAAATCTGAATCCAACAAAATGTTGCTTGCTTTGATATCTCTGTGGATTATGTGGGGTGTTACCTCTTGGTGCAAATACCTACATAATTAACAACATCAACCTATTCAATTTTTGTTCTCCGTGTTAAGTATCTGACATTTAGAATGACCAACAAAAGTTTATAATATAAGCGAGGTACTCCTATCCTAATGAATTGATTTTGAGATGGAAACCATGAATATTAAGATAATATCAGAATCCAAAAACTCAAATGAACATCCAATCGAAAATTGAAATTCAATACAGATTGAGATTGGAACCTACAAATATTTGTTTAATACTAATTTTACTTTTATATTTATCTAGAATATTTTACTCTATAGCATAAATTTAATGTGTATTTTTAAAAAAAGTCACAAATTTTTCTTTTCTTTTTTTTTTTTTCAAACACATTAAGATTCTAAACTTTCTACGACCTCTAAAGGATAAAGGATAAGATATTTTCTGTTTGATAATGCAAGTTTTGAAAAATTTTCTTTTGCCTCAAATAAAAACATGTTTTAAAATCTAGCTAATTTTAGCTTTATTAAAACTTAACTGAAATTCGATGAACCTTTTCAACTCATATACAAAAAACAGAGAAACAAAGATTGATTTAAAAAAGTTTATTTTCTAAAAACAAAGAAATGATTGACACAATATAATCGTAGGAAAATTTCAGAGGACTGAAAATACTTACATAATGCCTTGCGCAGAGCCAAGAGCGATCTTGATTCTTGTTTTCCAATCCAATTGAGCTTCAGCAGCAAATTGGCCATGGAGATGAGACAGTAAGCTCAGATTTGGCATGTAATCATAAACTATAAGCCTCTGGTCAGTCCCCACACAGTAACCCCTCAAACCCAACAAGTTCTTGTGCCTTAGCCTCGCAAGCACCTCCACTTCCACTGCAAACTCCATTTCTGCCTTATAATTCATCGCTTTCAGCTTCTTCACCGCTATCTGCCACAAACCCAATTATCAAAAATTCATCTTCTTCTTTTTTTTTTCTTTTTCTTTCATTTACATTATTTTTATGGCAATTTACCTGCAGCCCATCGCTTGTTTTTCCCCAGTAAACACTTCCAAATCCTCCTTCCCCGAGTTTGTTGTCCTCATGGAAACCGTTCGTAGCCGTATGCAACTCCTTGTACGTAAAAATCCTCCATGAATTATTGTTAACCCCGGCGATCCTACAACACACAATTAAATTCATCAACAAAAATAAAAGAAAAATTTATCCATCTAAGGCGTTGGTTTTTCAGACAAACCCTCGATCTACTGATCTTTCTGAACCACAGCAGCTGAAAGATGATCCCATGATTTTGTCTGAAGTTAATTAGATATCTAATTTCTAGTGAAAGTTTCCTCTTTTAAACCGACGTACTAATGTTTGAAATTTTGCCACATGTAATGTAATGGAATGTAATTATGAAAGCCGACCTCGGCCGGCCGCTTTCGTTGGATTTGGTAGCTGCTACTGATCTACTTCAACGGGTTTACCAAGACCAAAATTGTTTTTCTTTTTACTTAAATCATCCAAATTCCCTAAAGAATATTCTTTTCTTTATTTGAGATTACGAACTGCGTGGTTTTTGCGTAATTTCATGTTCCTCGACTTTTTTCTCATCCATTATTATAAGTTGAGAAAGCAATCTTTATAAGTACTTAGATTTGATTTAATATTATAAATTTTTTTATTATAAAGTATATAAAGAAATATATTATCTGAAAATGTGCTTCTCAAAAAGAAATCAGAAAATGTAAATTTTTGTATATTTAATTAAACCCGGAATTGTGGTATTAATGAACTATAGATATTTTGAAAATATGTACATTCTCTTTCATATTAAAATTTGATTACCTTTCATTTGTACGTTGAGGTTTTACTGTGAGATCCATATATGAGACAAAATTAGCAGGCACGAATCAATCAAGGTGTATTCAAATAAAATATTTTCCACTCTAAAGTGATCGATAGACGATCATAATCATTTTAACAAGTTAAACTAGGCTCATGTTGACCATATAATTAATCTACTTATATAATATTATCAATTATGCCCCTCTAAATTTAGAGTCATATGCATTAATTGGTGCCAATTATCAAATCTACCCTACAAATATTAACTAGTACGACATTGAACCAGCACCGCATCAAAATACATTTCCGATTTTGGTTAGTGTCTGAATGCATTCTAGCCTAAGGGCATGGAAGGTTTATGATTAAATTTGCTGCGAGTAAACAAGATTAAGGGTAAAAGTGAAATACTATGTACCGAAAAGGAAAAAGAAAAAAGAAATAATAACAATTACTTTCGAAGACGTGGGTCCAATCATATTGATTCACTAGCCCATCTAAGGCCCAAATCCAGTTGGGCCTGAACCGCCAGCTATTCCACTTGATATGTACTGGGCCGACTCAGTGTGGATCTTCCTTGTCCATTCTAATGGAGAGCATTTTTTAAAAGAGAGCTTTAAATATGTAGTAAATATGTATTTAATGAGAGCTTTAGATTATAAAAACTACAAATTGTAAACATGTCCATATGAACTCAATTGGGAGATTATGATGTTTTATTATTATAAAATCAATATGAGTACCAATCAAATTAATGAGTTAAAAAAGGATTACCAACTCAAACATATAAAGCTCAATAGACTAAGGCATATATGTCAAAGGTTCATTTCCGTACTTGTAGTGCTAATAATTAAATAAGTGAAAAAAGGTCTAAAGTAAAGCCATCGATAGCTATGGCCCAACAAGCGAGCATCCCTTGCTAGACCATTTTGAAACACGGCCGAATGGTTGTTTTCGAGACCCATTATGTATATTCAATCACTTGTCGTTGTATTGGCCTATTGGGAAAGGAATGAGTGTGGAATTCAAATAAGGAGCAATCATATAAATATAAAGGCTGCCGCAAACATAAATAATAGAAGTAAGTGGCACCTCAATCTTAGCTCAGCCACGACTTTGAGCTCTCCCAAATGCTCAACATTGCATTAAAATTTAAGACAAGTAAATGTTCAAATGATGAGCACCACAAGAAGGATGATTGTTGGAAGAAATGGCATTTTCCACATCCACTATCCTCCAGGCTCCAATCCCATGGGTGTTAAGTTTAAGTTTTTTGGGGTCATAAAAACATTGGAACCGAATTTTAATTAATGGCATGATGGTGACACACAGTGGCTGATGTTGCCTTTTAAAACTTAATGGATGGGGTGCGAATCTGCTCGAATTTAAATCAAATCTTACTGCACTTCCCCCAATACTTTTTTCCGTATTGCTTTTTACAGTTTCAATGATAATGTCTCAATTGTTCAGAATCAATTCCCCATGACATGACAGAAATGTTACAGAAGTAAAGGCTGGAAGAGAGAGAAGAGATGATCCCGAGTACAGCGATGCAAAGCAGGCATCGATTTGGACATAGGATTCAGAAAAAAAGAAAAAGGGCATATTCAATTACAAGTAATTAACAAAGAATAAAGTAAATTAAATGAGGCACACACTGAAGTGGGGGACTCTGCATCAAGAACTAACATGGAATCGGATAATACCTTTTCTGCACGCATATTAATATAGCAGCTTACCTATTCATATATATATATATACCTACCCATCTTTTTATGCTCAGTGTAATTCGCATTATATTATTTTCTTTTACTTTATAAAGTTTGGTTTTTGAGATTTTAATTAGTGTTATATTTTAAAGTTTAAAAAATATCTAAATATCTAATAATATTGGGAATGCGACAAAAGTTTGATGAAAATTATGCCCAGTTGATGTCAAGTTTTTTTTTATTTTTTATTTTTTTTGAAACTAAAATCAAAGTTAGTATATGTCTAAATCTTTCCTATTAAATATGTGTAACTAATTTTTCTATGAATAACAGACCCAAACGTCCCCACATTAGTGTGGAAAATCCACTATTTCATTGCTAATCCCTTATGATCTCTTAATCACACTTGTTTAATCATTTAGAAAAAAGCATTGGAAGATAATTTTAAAAATTCAATGGTGGTCTCATCAAGATATTTTTAAGAGATCTTTGTCTGAATGGTTACAACAATATTAATCTCAGCACTCGTTAACAAATAATATAACAACAAGAACATATGCTTTTTGGTTTTCTAATAAAAACAAAAAGATAATTGTATTTGTTTATAACTTGTATTGTATTGGGGAATGAAGATGAATAAAAAGCAAAAGGGAAGATAGATTTTTGTTACAAACAGTAAGGAAGAACACTTGGATTATGTGAGGAATTAGTAGTAAAAAAAAAAAACAAAACAAAACAATGGGCTTAAGCTTATTAACGTGATACGATGGTACAAAGTTCCTTGTTTTTTGCCATTTTTTGTGTTGCTGTCGTACAAGTTTTAACATTATCTTAAACAAACCAAAACCTCCTCGAAACAAACACCACCTATCTCTCTCTTCTCCACATGTCACTCATTCTCTGTCTTCAATTTTCAGTGAATTAACCAAATTGTATGGGAATATCGTCTTCTAAATCCTAATGACATTGCAAAGATATCATGTTAAATTACCATAAAATATCTAAAGATATGGGATTTGCAGAACCTTTGCTTTTTTCTCATCGGATTTTTTGGATGTTATGAATGCGATTTGACCACAATTTGACAACTTTATTCCATTTTGCCATTTGGGACTTTTTTCTTTTTATCATATTAAAGATGAAATGAACCCCTTTTTCAATTGAGCACACTATTTCCACGCATCGTTTGTCCTGTTTACAATAGTTCATCAATAATCACAATTACCCTAATATTTCCCTCCCTTACCATTATACCCTAATTTTTATTTCTCACCTAGATTATAGTTTGTTTGACCCTACCCATCAACAGAATTATAATTCAATGATAAAATCATCTAACTTTTTTTTAGATGGAAGGCGGCTAAAATATCCACCTCCAATATTTGTTGGTTAGAAAGAAAAAAGAAACTAAGATATCTAATTTATGGTTGTTTAAAGAAAAATCTAGATATTTAAATTATTAAAATATCAGGATTTTATATTATTGTTCATCAAGCTCATTTGGTTTATTATATCTTATCAAGTACATCTTTTCAAAATATGTTTCAACTACTTATGATTAACTTTGGAGAGTTTTTTTTACGACATGAGCTTTAACTCAACACCATCTTGCTTTTTCTTTGGAAGTAATTTTACCTCAACAACTAAAAAATGAATTTTTTTTTTGACGTTTTATTTTATTTTATTGTCAGCAAATACGAGAAATATTATGAATGAAATGGACCTTAAAATTAAGAGCTCAACATCCATGAATTGGTAACATTCATGTTTCTTATTTCTTTTTCTTAGTTTATAATGAAGAAATATGAATTGCATGGAGGTTGAATTATATGAGTTGCATATGATGGAGCCAAGAAGCTCATAAGACTACTCTTAAGCTCTATAAATGGGTGCCTAGGCACAATTTACCATGCAGGTGCTAAGACTGAAGCGTCGCCTTGTTGGATAGTGAGCGTCATGGCACCCAGTTAGGATGATAGAGCCGCAAACCAACAAAGTCTCCAAGGCATTTCTTATTTAAATGATAGTTTTTTCTATTCTTCTAAAATAACAAAGAAGAAGTGAGAGAGATGAGACTGCAATTCTTCTTTTGAGCTCGAGAGAGATATTGGGCCGAGAGAACTTAGATATAGTCATTGTTGTGGATTCTTAGTAAGTCAAAAGTCATTGTTGCAGTAACTTGGAAGTTTTGTAGAATATTGAGAGATATTAGTATAATTTTCAGAACTTGCAGTTGAAACTGAAGGTTTGTAACAAATTAATATAAACTATGATGTTAATTATCTACTAATATTACTTTGTTTTTTCTTCTATTGTTATTTTTATTTGTATGGCTGTATAGATCCAACGAGAGGACTAATTTCCAACAACCCCCTTCGTAAAAGAGACCCGTCATATCCAGTAGACACCTCATCACACCAACACCCCACAAAAGATTGAAAATAAAGCAAAAATAAATTTGAACAGTTAACAAACAGAAAAATACAGAATCAATTAATTATTATCGTATCAGTACAAAAATAAAATAAAATAAAATTTAAAATATTAAATCAGTTTTTTCTACGGAAGCTAATGAAAAGGAACTCTTTTTTTCTTCTTTTTTCTTTTTTTCGGAAACCAAATACTAAAACGACAAATTGTCCAGAAAAGACCTAAAGGGATAAACCGATCTTTTAAGAAGGGTGCCCCTAAAGAGGATAAAAAGTTCAGCTGAGATTTCGACAACGGTAATTTTTATTTCCTTGTCAGAACGCACTAGAGGGGAGGGTTGATTTTTAGAGTTAAAAGGGCATGCAGAAAGTGAAAATGATTTAACTGAACATGCCCATTACCCAGAGGGACAGACAGGAAGGCTTCTTCTTCAATCTGCCAACGATGAAATGTAAAAAGACAACTGTAATCTTTAAGTATTTTCACAGCACCACCCCATTGATTAAGCTTTTTTCTAATCAATGTGAAAATTTATCCGAATAGAACTAATCAACGTGGAACTTTACCCCAATCGTTGAAATTTGTTTCGAGACGGACAAAAACAGCTCATTAAATGAAACGGTGCAACTGAAACTGCATGCAGTTTCACCTCGCCGCATCAACCCACCCTCCAATCTGCGCACTCTAACACGTGCCCTCCTGCCTCCCCTCTCTTCCTCCACCCGCTCGCCTCGCGCACCCTAAATTACTCTGGATATCTGTTCTCTCATAAGATTTTACCTAATATATTAATCCCAAAAACTGATCTTTCAAATTTTGTATTTGAATAACTAGATTTGAGATGAAAGCATAAAGATGAGTAGGTCAGGTGTTTGAATTTTTTCTTTTCTTGTGTGCTAGAGAAGGAAAAAAGATGAAAGTTTAGTTGGGTGATTCAGAAAGAGGGAAAATATTCATTCCGTCTCACATACATGTACAGGTTTCCGAGAGGGAAAAAAATAATTCATCTTAGGAAATTTAGAATAATAGCAGAGCTCGTATTGAGGCGTCCTGATGATTGCCTGTAATACGAGCTAGCTGTCCACTCTCTCTCTCTCTCTATTAATGGCGGAACACGACAAGCGTATGAGTGCCCAACAAAACCAAAACCAGAATTAGAAAAAGAAAAAAAAATTGTTAATGGGTCCTCGTCTGATCTGATGAGGATTCAGGAGTTTCTCTGTTTTCTGTACTCTGCGCCTCCTCATCTCCAGCACTGCTCTGTTTCACCATCTCCGTTGAAGCAACTGATTTTTCACCCTTCTCGCTGTCGCTGCTGCTACTATTGCTTTTTGCGTCTCCAAAAGAAGACGACCTACTAGACATGGGCGTGGCCAAGTACGTGGGCTTCATTTCGCCGGCCATTATAACCAAGATTTTCTCTTCGAATACAGGGGCCGGCCGCTTCTCGGCGCCGTCTCCTTTTCCGTCGCCGGCCTCCAGGTCCGGCTCCCGGTTGCTCCCGTCGCCGCCGTCGAGGTAGCCGGTGAGCTTCCAGTAGGAACAAGCGAGGATTAGAAGCGCGAAAGCGATTAGTCCTAACATGGCAGCCAAACCGCCGAACAAGTACGGGACAGGGGAATGCCATGGAGAGTGCTGCTGCTGCTGTTGCGCCGACGGAGCTGCTGAGTGCGGTAAGACATTGAAGGGTTCTCTGCTGGCCGCCATTGTCGGGAATTTATGGATTCCTTCTGCAAATTTTAGATTGGGAATTTATTTTAGCAGAGGTGAATCGAAGATGGTTGGAGCCGGGGTGGGGGATGAACCGTTATTTATAGAGAGAAATAAAAAGGGCAAAATGGGTTTTTTGGGTGATTAATGTCGTCATACTAGTGAGAGGTGGGGTCAGATGGTGGAGAAGTGGGGCCCTCCGCCCTCTGATTCTTTACAGCTCAGTGAAACGCACCCAGGGGCTGTTTGGTAATTAACTATTCAGTGATTATGTCAGGGACCGGATTCCTGGGACGTTTGGCAACACACAAAAACTGAAGAAATTTTCCTTTTTTTTTTTTAACGCCAGTTCAGTTCGGCCTAATTTTTATTTATTTTTCTTATCTCACAAAATTATATTTCTTTTTTTTTTTAAATATATATTCAGTTTTCTGCCGTACAGGTCCAGTACACTATCAGGACATCTACACTTGAGGGTCCCACCGTAAATAACAGAAATTTTTCTGATATTAGTAATTAACGAATTAGTAGTTCATATTTACGTATATTTTCATGGAAATAGGGATAAAAGGTTGAAGTCGACATATATTCCTTAAAAATTTAGAAAAATTTTAAAAATCGTAATAAATTTATAAAATAAACATTTTCCTATTTCTAAATTACTTAAAATAATTAATATCAATATTATATATATATATTTTTGTTAATATCTTGTCATTTTCTTATAGTAAGATGAATTTAGAATCATGTGTATAGTCCGATATCGAGTTCTCCACTCTCACGGCTTTACTTTTGGTTTCACCCAAAAAGTCTCACATCAATGGAGATAATTATCCTCCCTTATATACTACAAATCACCCATTGGAGATAATTATCCTCCCTTATATATCACAAATCATCCATTTCTCTAACCAATATAGGATTTTGTTTGCACTTTTTACAAACCCAACACTATGTTTACATAGAATTAAATGCTGAAAGTTCAGCTTCTGAACATGAAAAACGTTATTTGGTATCACAAGGATAAACACAAAAAAAGTGGCCTATCATGCTTTAGTTTCTTTGGCATGGCTTCTCATGTGAAGAACGCGGACCTCATTTATTAATGATCAATATAGGACTACTTTCAGAAATCTTTCACCAAACTCCTTAGCCGAATATTAAAGTTTTTCAGTCCCCCACATAAACCATTGATATAGACTTTGAAGACAAGCTAGCTAATTTCTATCCAAAGTACATGCATATTCATTCTTTTGATATCACATAGGTAAATAAGTAATGATATGAGTTGAGTATTTTGGAAATTAGTGTTGGTTCTCAATAATTGAGCCATCTTTTACTCTTTTTAACAAGTCGTAGGTTCGTGTCCGATAGATTATTTTCTAAAAGATATATATTTGAAAAGAAAATAAAAGGGAAAAAGTGGGGCAAACAACAAAAACATTAAGGCTGGCTGTTGCCCCCACCACCATTTGGCAGCTTTGCTTTTTCACTTCGTGTGTATAACGCAACTGAAACAAAAACTTATCTATGTGCTAACATAAACTAAAACCCCTTCCCACCAAACTGCTGCCCCATTGGAAATGGAATCTCTATAATTTCATTTAATATTTATCCTTCTTTTTAAATATTGATACACTTTATGCTTACTAATTATTTAATTACCACGTTTGGGAGATCATGAGTAATTAAATTTCCAATTAACATTTAATAAGTTCAAAGTTAACTAAAGTGGCATTTGTGCTTTGATATTAATCCAAGTTTTAGATTATTCTATCTCCTATGATTTCTTTGTTCACAATTATATAAAGGTTTGAGATTATATATATAGTTTAATTTAACATAATTTAGTAGTTCAATGTTTTAAATAATGTATAAGAACTTGTGAGAATGATTTTACTGGGGCATCTACTATATAATTCTTTAATTCAACTGGTAACATTGTATATTGATTAAAAAAATATTCATGAGTTCAAATTAAATGAGTTAGGATCCTGGTGAAGAAAGTTTTTAATTTAAAAATATTATATTAAAAATTTTAAAAAAATTAAATTATGATCTCAATCTTTTAAGCAATTCTCAATATTATCCTTAATCCTGAAAAATTCTCAGTTAGGTCAAAAATATGATATGTCATTAAATTATTATTTTATTAGCATAAGACGAATAGAATTTCATGAGTTAAATAGCAGGTTAATCGTATATGTTAATAAAACAATAATGGGATGATAGGCCAACTCTTTTGTTATTACCAAAATTTGATTAAAATTTTTAAAAAGTTAAAAGAGGAAATCGGAATTATCTGGCTTTTTTATTCTTCTTTTGTTATTAACTTTTTTTTTTCTTTCATCTTGCTGTCTTGCATTTTCTTTACTTTGTTAACAAACTTCCAATCCAATTCCCCACCCGAACGTACACGTCAAGGACACTTGGATATTCCTTCCATTTCTCTTTAATATATATACCATCCAATAACCTAAACTCACTTTACATTATATTAATATCTTATACAAACTTAAAATCATTTAATATTACCCCCACTAACACCATCTTATCCTACTGCTTCCTTGGATTATTATTAATCTACCATTTATTAAATCAACAGAATATATTTCTCCTTTTAAACAAATCCAAACCAAATCCCACTCTTGCCTTTATTTTATTGTTTCTTGATTTGATAAACTTAATTTGTTCTCTTTCCCCCCAAGTTTCAATCTTCCTCCTTTTTATTATAGTGCCATGTTTGGTGTGAAATCTTTTAACTTATTTCAGTCGTATTAATTAATTGCCTTTTCTTTTTAGAATGACGCCATAATTTAAAGTTAAATTAATTTTTGTATATATATCTCAAAATTTTCATTATTGACATGAAAGTTGATAGGTACAAAACTCCTCCATCACTTTCATGCAAACATAAAAGGAAGATAAAGCTCCATATGAAAATGAAAATTGAAGAAACAAAGAACAGAAGAAGCAAATAGATGGAACAAAAGGAAATTGGAAGCTTCATGTATTGGACAAATAAAGAAACCGACGGTACAATACTATCTTGTAAGCATAAAATTTATGAATTTGATTCTTTTTTTTTATTATTATTTTATAGATAGATATTAAGGGTGATGGGATGATGCTTGGTGTTCTTATAATGAAAAAGAAAAATGGCATAGATCCAACCATAACAAAACAAAGTTTATATTATAAAAATAATATATTTTTTTAATTTTTTTTGTGTTTTGGATGCAGCTGTTAAAGGTGGTTCAATTATTAACAAAAAGCTTTTATGATGGGTAGCATTCATTGTTGTTCAGTCAAAAGGGGAAGCTCCGCTTCAGCAGAAGTTGATAAGCTTTGAAAGCAAAGTTACCATTTTGAAGTGCAAAGATGGTTTCTTTGGGTGAAGGAAAATTAGGGTTCTAACAGAGAAACTATACAGTAAAAACTATTTGGAGAAGACGATGTTAGATTAAACGACCCTACTTCTGATCCTCTCATATCCGCCACCAGATCAGGAGTAGCCAAATCAGTTAATTAAGCTTTGAAGATAAGGTATTTAAAGTCATTAGTATTAATTAATCACGCTTATTGGGAACAAAGTACTCATGATAAACAATAACACACCAGAATTTTTCTGTACGAAATCAATCGAACCTTCCTTTATTTAATTATTACTTAACTTTCTGCAAGTGGGATTGCCACAGATTAACCATTGTTAATTATTATTGTTGTTGTTATTATTATTTTTATTTTTATTTTTATTTTTAGCTGCTAATGAGGTCATTGGTATTCGCTGCATGTATGATTGCTTTTTTTTTTCCAGGCTATTTCCCTGACCACTTTCCCTCTCTATTAATTATATTATTTCTGTGTAAATATAATATATGATCAATTGATGACCCGAGGGAAAATAATATCAAAAGGTATGTGTAAGAATAGATGATTAGTTTAGATAGTGATGAAATATAATTATTATGTAATTACTAACGAACACATATTCTTCGAGACAATGAAGGGAAAATCAAAGCAACGATGTGCGGAAAATACGAGCAACTCAACGATGAAGAGGAATATTGTCCTCCTCACTATTAAATATTGGACAATTTATTATTATTTTAAAAAAGTCTCTGTCTTTTGCATTTTTTTCTTTGTTCTCATATATATTTAATGGTGATCAGGAAGAAAAGATTCCTTCTCATTGTTGAGGAGTCCAGTATTTCCTGTAATGTGACTAATATCTTATATATGTCCCATATAGATCTCACCATTCTAAATTTCTAGCATGATAAAAATGATGATTAAAACAAGATAGGGGTGTGAAATCAAACTCAAGTTGTACAACTTCTAACGGAGTAAAATAAACCAGGAATGAAAATAGTAAGTAGTTAACATATATTCATAGAATTGTAGAATTATTTAGTATTTAGCTCATGTGTTAAGAATCACATCGAAAAAGAAGAAACTTACCAAAGTTCATAATAGATATAGGCTACTCCCCTCGTTGTCAATTGGATTTGAGATAAAACTACATGAATATTGATATGTTATCACAGTCCAAAAAACTTAAGTGAACATCCAATCCAAAAAATGAGATATGGCCAAGATCGGTGAACCAAAAGAGCAACGATCTTGAGGGGGCGTGTTAAGGATCTCACGTTGAAAATATAAGAGACCTAACAAATGTTCAACTCCTCTCATTACCAATTGGTTTTGAGATGGAACCCATAAATATTAATATGATATCAAAGGCTTCCAAAGGTTCAAACGAGCATCCGGTCAAAGAAAAAAAATTCATTTAAGATTGATGAATCCAGAAGAGCCATTGAGATGGTGGCATTTATTGTTTAATTGAAATCTTAAAAAAAAAAAAGGATGAGGTATATTCTACTTTCTTTTTTAATTACTATATATATTTGTGATTTGTTGGATACTCTTATTCCTTGCTTTTCTCTCTCTCTCTCTCTCTCTCTCTCTCTCTCTCTCTCTCTCTCTCTTCCTATTCTCTATATAGTTTATTTGATGATGGGGGAGAAGAATATGAATACCCTCAAACAACAAATTGTGGCAGGACATGGAAGATCAAAAGGAAGTGGATAAGGTAGTTGAGTGGAATTGAGACAACAGATTAGTGGGGGTAAGTGGATAAATAATTGGTTGTAATCAAATTCTTTAATTACCAATTCGATAATACATGATCATTAAACATAAAAGTGGGATAGGGGACCATTTAAGGAAATTAAGTGGGAAAATGTTTGGAATATAATGTGTCACTGCTTAATTAATTAATTAAGTTAAAATGTTGGTATATAGAGCAGTTACTTTGAATGTAACTACTCTCTCCAAATTTCCTTAAATAAAAAAAAAGCTCCCTCCAAAAGAAGTTTCACAAGTCAACACATTAATGAATAAAAATTATAAATAAATAAATATTAACACAGTGGAATAATGCCGAACTGAGCCACAACATATAAGTAATAACAATATAAAATGATATTTATGGTACTTAAGATTAAGGTGTTGAGTAGTGGTATTAGTCTTGTTAATTAATTTATAGAGATATTACTGTGGATGCACTCGGTGCCACGATTTTTTCTATAATTACAAAAATAACTGAAAAGAATAATAGTTTTACTAAATTCAACTAAATGTCATATATTATGTACAACATTGTTTGTGTCAAATTATTAATACACCCACATCGGTTTGACTCTATATAATTTTTAACATACAAATATGTTTAATTAAGTATAAATTTTTATACTTCATTAAAAATAAGACACTCTACCATTTGTTCGGTCATGGGTGTAAATATTGCTTACTTCATTTATTTTGGTTCATATATTTTTAAAATATCCATTTTGATATTTATACTTTCAAGTTTTGTTTATTGTAATTCTACATTTAAAATTCTATTTTGGTCCACATACTTTTAAAAAGTGACTATTTTAGTGTTCTTTCTAAAATTTTAACACAAATTTTATACACAAGTAGAAACCTTTAATAATATTTCAATTAAAAAAATCCTAGAAATCTTTAATACAAAATTTTGGCTACTTTTCAGAAAAATTATTGACTGAAGTGTTATACTAAAATTCTAAAATTCTGATTCAAATAAATGAGATAAAAAAAAAAAAAATATATCAAATGGTCACTTTTTTTAAATTATAGTGATTAAAGTGGACATTTAAAAAATACATAGACTTCAATAAATAAAAATTAAAAGTATAGAAACTAGAATAGACGACTTCTAGTGCATGAGCAAGATTCTAGCTATTAAGTTAGGTTTAGGTGTACTTTAAACTTTTCTTATTTATGTTTCAATACCTTTCTATGTCCTCCCTTTCCTAATAAAATCTGACTTCCAAACTCAACTAACCATTTCACATCCAGAAAAAAAATATATAATAATAATAATATAGATATACTGATAATTTTTAAGCTAATAATTGTATATCCCAAAAGAGATTGCCAATTAGATGACGTATCTGAAATGACCCAAAATCATTATCATAATTGAAGGCGGAAGAGAATATAATGAAGTGATTGGAAAAGCTATAGCCATCTTTGAAAAAAAAGATGGTGGGTGACATATCAAATTGGTAGAGCAAAAAATAGGTCTTCCTATCAATTATTAGATTTTGTTGTCATGCTTTATCTTAATGCAAACAAATTTGCTTTTTGAAGCACTCACTTCCATTTAAATTTATGAACCATTCAATCAGCATATATCAAACCAGAGGGCACTGGAGATCATGTCTTGTCCTCCAAAAATGCCTCCGGAGAACAAAGAAAAACGAAATTTGAACTTCCTCGGACTACTGATAGAGATGGTAATATGCAATGCAAGAAATGAAATTCCCTACCAATTCAAAAAACTGAAGCGATTATGCGTCTAATTAAAGTTAATATTTCTGATTACAAAGTGGAGAGCTTTTAATTTAGAATGTGGGTCTGTAAAATTGATGAGGTGGGACATGGATCATGTGGCTCTGCCCAAAACACAGAGGAAACTGATTTGGGTCCTTCTATTAATAGGCAATCAAAAGGACAAACCCATAATTTACCATGTTCTAAGTTGTAACTTCTATCACATTTCACAGTTGCGATTTGCTGATCACTTGTCCTTCTAATGCCAATTGTACGATTTCAGTTTTGGAATCCAACCCATAGATACAGTTGTTTTGTCTTTTTCTTTATTGTAAGTTGATCTAGTTTTCACGCCTACAAAATGTATGTAATTAGCTAGGTTTGGTAGAGGTAGAGGTAGAGGTAGAGGTAGAGGTAGAGGTAGAGACGTCTCAGATGTTGTGAACAAGAGTACAAGATCTTATCTCCTAGAGATGAATTAGAATTAGGTGGGTCGAGCTACATTAGCCTATATAGCGTTTTTTTATACTCATACTTCATATGGGCATTCCCTAATTATTAGTCTAGAGTGGGAAGATTTTGAAAGAAAGAAGCAATGTCATTCAACGGTAGGAGCTATAACATCCAATCAAAACAACCAAAAGTAATCATCCAAGGAAGTGCACTGATCATAAATCATAATCAGCATTTTGTATGTAGGTGTCGACCCCAGTTACTTTTTTTCCATGTTTCAGAAGGCAATGACATACAAATCTCATTTGCACAACTTTAATCTTCAAGATCACCTTTTTCTGTCTCAAGTCTCGACAGGTCTCGAGTGCAGTTTGAATTAACCCCAAAAATTTTTGTTACTTTCAACAGAGTCTTGGCTTTTCACGCGGCGGATGGTTGATTCCTTTGCCGATGATAAGGTAATGGATCATATGTTTGAGTTTGACCATGCATAATAGTGAATTTGTATATTATCGTCCTCGCTACTGTTTGCTCTTCTACCTATTCAAGGACAAGTTCAATGATAGTTGTACCATTCTTAAGTTTTACTGCTACAGTTTTGATCATCATGTTTCAGTTTTTTTTTTCCTCTAATCCTTTTTGTATATAAATGCCTTTATTCATGTATTCATGATAGTACCATGTTCCCGACTTCATAAAAAATTTCATCTTCAAATCTTGGTCAGAGTGAAGTTATCCGCTGTCTTTATGGATATGTGGCCTTAAAAAATGTCAAGCATACATTTCTCTACTGACGAATGTAATCGCCTAATTCAGCTTGAATTATTGACTCAATAAATTTGTATTAAACCACTTTGCGGTTCTCCGACCTAAGCAACAACCACAAACCTTAGCCTTCTGGCTACATGAAGATTGAAACAAAGCATCAGAATCCTCCAGGTGTGAATAGAATGCACTATTGAACATTTTTGTGAGCGTCCTGTGCTTCCTGAAATATCACAATCAACCCATCCCTCAGTTCGTATTGTACCATCAAAACAAAGGTATGTCACCCAAAAGTTAAGGGGTCATTTTACTTTTTTCTTTCTGTTGGTGTACTATTTGAGACCCCATTCTGTTGAAAGTATACCCCAAACTCACATGGGCAAAGAGCATCAGAGACAGAGAGGCTACCTGAAGAATCGGGCGGGTTACAGAATCATATATATATTCAGTCTGTCATGAGCAATTACTATCACCAAGGGCCACATAATACAATCAACAATGGCCTGCTAGGAGGTCCAAAAATAAAGTTAATCAACCAATTCTAATAACAAGAGACGGATATATAAAATAATAATGATGTTTGTATGTTGTGTCAACCACTCTAAAACAGTCATGCATTTCTCCAATCATAAGAGAGAAGGATATCAGGGGTTATGGAATGTTGCACAGAAAGCACCAAACAAGGTGGGGTTAAAAAAAAAACAAGAATGGAGTGGAGTGGCGAATTGCACCAAGGAGGAGAGAGGGAGAGATATGATATCAATATGTGTGGAGGATGAGTCAGTCACCAATAAATATAAAAGAACAAATGCGATAGCGCACTTGTTTCTTACAACTCGAGTTGCTAGCTGAGGACAAGGGTTGGGGTGTGATTCCCTGACCCCATAAGTGACCCACCGGCCACCCCCACTCTCACTTTGGGCTATCTCCAAATTTCTATTTCACTTCGTTAGTCCAATCTTTTCCCACACCCTGGCGCTCAGACATGCTTTTATCACTAAAAAAGCTGCAAATGGGTGACTCTCTTACCTGCTCCTACATAATGAAGAAACGATAAAAGCAGAACAAACAGCAGTGCATTGGATTTATTGCTCATATTATCAAAAGGGGAATAATTTAGCACCCCACACAAAACAGTACCTATGGGCCTTTTTCATGAGGCTTTTTATCCTGGACAATGGTTTGAACTTCAGTACTCGTACTGCTGAAGAGCTTGGGCTGATTTTTAAGCCTAAAGCCTACATACCCAAAGCAATAGTCTATGACCAAAGTTGTGCAAAATATACTAAAGAGATTCTTAATAGATCCTCTAAAAATAAATATTTAGCCGCACCATCATCCATAACTTGGTAGTCAATCATACACGGGATTGGGAAGATGATGCTGTTTTCTCCGGGACGAAGACAATCAATTGAGGCCCAGTGGAAGTAAAACAAATTCAGGGAAACAAATATCCTCTCGAAGTAACCAGCCGTTCTCAAACAACGCTCCACCAGTACACCACCACTTATAGTTATAGTTTACTATTCAACAAACCAAATTGCATAGTTTGAAAGAATTTGTTGGTGCAAACAACTCAATTATAGGAAGGACGATGAATTAAAACGAATATCACATAAAAGGATAATACCTACCAACAATAATATGGCACTTCACATCCAAATATCAAGTAGTTAAGTATCATCCACGGCCTAAAACGTAGAAGGATACAACTTCAATCAAACGTAACTAGTAAAAAGCTATAGTCCCATACAATGGAAGTGCCAACTCTATCTAAATAATGTGTTTTGCTGGATGATCATCATTTTCCCCTGAAATTTTGAAAAGAAAGTTAGCTGGTGCAAGGGAAATAGAGAGCGCAAGTTCAATTTCACTTACGTGTTCATCATTAACGTAATATTGTCTCCTTTGAGGAGAATCCTCCCTGAAGGAGAAAAAAAAGGCATTTCAGATATTGTTATTGAAGTAGAGATGAGGCAGACAACAGCAAAGGAGGGGGGAAGAAGGCATACCAAGTGTCTTTTTACTCTTTTTCTTAATATTGACTTCCTCAGCATCATCCAGAACTAAATTCATGTACTCATCAAATCCCTGTACGGTCAAGAAATAATATTAATTTGAAGATAACACCGTGTTAAAAGAAACAGATTCCTCCAACTACCTCCCTTATAAGTTTAATCATAACAATTAATTAGTCAGCCAAAAGAAACACACTAATTACAAAAAAAAAAAAACAATGGAATGAGAAAACCACATTTTCTCACTTCCAAGATAATGCCACAAACAAATTCCTGCATGTAAATTACAGAAGCAGTGAAATTTGTTTCCTATCCAAAAAAAAAGAAAAAAAAAGGTAAATTACAGAAGCTGAGGCATATCGGGTAATAGTTGAAAAATTACAAATTATATAATGTTAGTTTATAGGAAAAATTAGATGTCCAAGCAACAATATTTTTTTTAAAGAAACAATGTCATAGATGGTATGAAATTACAAAAGAAAGGAGCCAGACCCAAAGGCCAAGGAAGGTACTCATTCAAGATGAAAATTACAGTCCTAGCAAGTGGATCTAGTGAATGAAAAGACAAGCAGCATGTTGAAATTACATCACAATCTATGCAGCGTATTTACTCCTTTATTTGCTCAGAGAAACAAGAGAATGAGATTTATAGGTAGAAAGTGATCTAGACAAGGTATGCTAGATTAGCGTGAACTCTATGGCTACACAACAAACAAGTGGGAGAGGCAGGATTCGAACCTACGTAGAAAAACTTCAACAGATTAAATCTGTCGCTTTTGACCACTCGGCCACTCTCCCCTTCCCAGGCCGAGGCCCCCCTCAATGGGTTCTAAGAAGGAGGGCGGCGCCCTGAATCTGTGAGGCGGTGGCAGCCACCAGCAGGGTCACGAGTACCATACCACATCATATTCGAGATGGGCTTGAAAAAGGACCCGCGAGAAGCCTTTTGCACCAAGCTAAGGAATGAAAAACTCGGCTGCCTATCGGCGAGAACTAGGCTTGGCTTGGTTAGTAGTGCCCGCCCCCTTGTCCTGGAGGCTCGCCGGCCCATTCATTCTTTAAAGCGGGCCGGCAAGCCGAGCGGACGGGGACCATCGAAGAAGTGCCTTGATGCATCGCAGCCACTACATATTCTGAGGTGGGCAAGGAAGGAAGAGGCGGGATATGTCTAGAGTGCTATATTTTGAATTAGGGGCTTGCCTCTTTCTTTCTCTACCACCTATGTCTATCTCCTGTCAAGTGTGCTCCCTGCCACGCCTTCTGGTGGGAAGGCCGACAACTACACGGACTCTATACCAAGTCATGGATGATAGAAATGCTAACGAAGTGACACCCTTATACACTAATAAAGGAGAAAGGCGGCTAAGTAGGGTCGGCCACAGGAGCAACCTAGGCTTCTAGCCTTCTACTCTCTCACTCTGCTGCTGGTGCTATTTCTTCTGCCTCCAGAAGCTGCGAACTCTTCGTAAGGGTTCTGGGATACCTCAAGGCCCTTTTTCACAGTAATTTACTAGCTTAGAAGCAAGAGATGCACGAAAAGTATCATCTAATAAAATTGCATTTAAAAGCTATTACATGGCAATAATTAGCAAAAACAAGAACAGACAAAAAGGACCTGAAATATGCAACTACATTCAATTGTGTTCAGTCATGACTCAATATAGCAAAAGGTATCACACCATTAGCACATCAAAGATTAAAAAAAGGAAAAAAAATCAGAAGTAAAGAGACTAAAGATTCACTGTGTTCGTATGAGAAATAATGAACCCCAAAAAAATTAGTTAACAATTTTTGTAATTCATCTAAAAATTCAGAGGATATCATTTGTGTATAATTTATCGCCATACGTCATATATTGACAGGTTGAATGCAGCACAAAAGAAATATGAATCAAGCTTAATCGAGTGTAGAACAAGGCACAATCTTCGATAGAAGAATAAGCTGACTTCACGGTGGCAGTGACTTCATGGTGGTAGTGACAGATGAAAATCTTTTGTTTGTGTTATAGGGAATATGAAATAGTCAAGCTGCTAATGAACCCCAAAACTGACCAAATGGAAGTGGGCCATGCTTAAAATAGAAGGGCATAAATAATGCAACAAGAAAAGGGTAGAGTTCTAAAAAGATGATGAAGAAGCCATGAGACCTTGACCACATCAATCCATATACTTAGTTAACTGATCTAACCATATTAGAAGACCTCTTAAGAGAAATACCGCAAATCTCAGAAGTACTTGACTAGTTCACTTTAGGGAAACTAGAGTTTCGACCCAAATGGTTTGGTCACATTGGAGAGAATACCGATATAACACTGTGTTCTATACATCAGCTAAGGCCCATCAGATTCCAACTCTAAAATTGGTGCCTGGTGGCCACCTCCACCATAGTAAATAACAGAACAAATACAACAACTATTTACACCACTGGCTAATTCTTAAAGGAAAGATGGGCTACCATAGGTTACCTTAAATTTAAGCTACTAAAAGTTCAAAAGATAATGAAGACTATTGAAGGGCCATTCTGATTGCAAAAATATTTCCATTAGAGACTTTGTATCTCCAAAAGTAAAACTGAGACCCTAAAAACTTTCACTAGCTACACAAGAAATAGAGAAATTACAACTATGTACTATGGTCCATTCCTATTCCTTGAGGAAGTGTGGGTGACAACCTATATAAGCAGTAACTTCAAACTATGTCCCAGAGACGCCCAGTTTTCAGCATGTTTCTGCATAACCCTTAAAGGCACTCTAAAATGCAAACAAAATACCAACGCGCAATCTAGAAGGCATGCCAATTTATTTTGGAACATGGATTTCAAGTAGGTTCAAATTCAACTTGCAACAATTAAACTGCCTACACACCCAGAATTTGTTTCAACTCTAGAAATTTGAAATGGATAATGTGAAGTAGAATCTTATGTCCTAAGCCAGAGCACGTAAGAACTTTCCGACACATTCAGTCACGTCCTGTGCTCAAAACATAATTTCAGTAAGGAGCAGATTAGAGTAAGTCGGAGTGTCTATCAATCATAAGCATAAAACTAGAATGCTGTAAACTCATTTAACTAAAATCAGAAGATCAACATATACACAAACAGAGGCTTCATTCCCAGGTACATTAATTGCTAATACCAATATATATAAACCAACAATAAATAAAATCTTACAATAATTCGGCCTTCGATCCTAAGGTCCTTTTGCTCAAATAGCCAAATCTGAATACGGGCTTTCTGCATTGGTTTCAAACAAGAATCAGAAAACCAAATTATGCTAGGAACAGACAGGTAAAATAATTAATTTGGAAAAGTAAGTTCTTACACTTTGAAGAAATCTGAATATCAAGTTCTGGTTCCAAAGTAGGACCGGGAACAAACAAACAAAAAAAAAAGGACAGATAGGGAAACCATCAGTAAAGCGCAGAAATCCAGCTCCAAAGTAAAGTCAACGAAGGAAGAACGATGAATAGATATACGTACAATCGGCTGGGTCATAATCCTCTGCACTTTGGTGCTCGCCATGGCTATCGAATTTGCTTCGGCGGTGAGAGGGCCTTGGCGCTTAGACTTTAGGAGATACGAAACCCTAGCACTTTCACTTCACTTGCAGTCTATGGAGACCGATACTGAAAATGGAAGCACCGCGCGCAATTTAGTCCAGCCCTAATTATATATATGGCACGACTTTTATTTTCGAAATTAGCGCTTCCAAAATAAAAAATAATTCACATATGCCTCCTACCAAATCAAGAAATTGTAAGTTGGATCCAATTAAAAAAGTTAATAATAAAAATTAAAATTAACATTTTTTAAAAATATTAAATTAGACCTACTCCACCCAAATTTTTAAACATATGGCCGATTGTCAATTTCATGAAAATATTGATAAAATGTCGATATATATTTCTGTAAAAATTAGAGAAATTAAAAAATAGTAAAAAGAATTTAAATTAACAAATAAAAATTTTCCATGTATAATATTAGTCAAATTTTGTTGATGTTTTTATATTTTGTCTTTTTTTAATAGGATGGAAATGTCGATTTGCTCTTCATATCGACACAACTGATACTTTAAATAATAAAATCAGACCATATCACAATAGTAACTTTGAAGAGGTAATCATTTATCCTAGAAAAAATAAAATCATAGTTATGCGTCAAACTTAATCCTTATTCCTTATTGATAAAATGTTCCAATGTTGAAACCAAAAAAAAAAAAATAATAACGAGTCTTGATGGATTGACTCTTTTAACCAGAGTATTGTCCTAAATAGAAGGAGCTAGAGGTAACTTAGATGAGGGTAGCTAACATGACTATACTTGTACTTTATATAGTGAATTTTTAATTATTATGGTAGATAGTAGAAAGTTATTAATATATGAACCTACAAATGAGATATGAACATATATATGTATATGTGAATTAAGTAAAAAGTTGCTAACCTGAACTTAAACTTTACTTATTTTATTTTTTATTTTTTAAAAAAGTTTCTCATCTTTATTCTCACACGTTGTATTTAAAAAAAAAAAAATCCAATGTTGAGTGCATATTTCCACCACAGATGTTTAGAGAGATTTACTATATTCAATGACCAAAGTAACAACAATCTCTAAAAAAAGTGTGACAACTTCTTAACTAGCCTTGTCCTTTATTTTTGGGAAAAATCCCAATTAAGGAACCGCAAAATTATCTTGCAAAAGTGAACTGATACCTGAAACATTATTAGAAGTGTTCGATCAAAAGTCGTCCAGAAAATTTGTTAATTGAGTTCGAAAGAACCATATATCATAAATTAATCGCGCCAAACGGAATGGACCCAGGATGCATCATAGCAGTTAAAAAAGGAAAAAACGATAACCCCATTCAATATTCTAATTTGCCTTCAAATTTGTCAATTGTGTTTGTTGTTATTTTTAAGATACCAAGGCACAGAGCTAGCTGGACTATTTCCTAGAACATGCACAGAACCCAGCTTCCATTCCTCAGAAACTTCATAATTACCCAAATCACAAGATTTTTCCGAGAAATTGCAGTATCATTTGACCAGCGAAAATTAAACCAAATAACCTCTGGTTCATCGATCGATCTCTACCGTTGGAGCTGCAGATTCGCCATTAAGTAAAGTAAAATGCAGCGTTTGGACCACAATGAATTTAGTCCAAAGCTTTATTTGAAAAAAAAATTTTGACTTGCAGGTGATTTGTGTGTTTGGATCATGGGTTTGTCGAAGATGACTTAATTAACTCTACAATTATTTTAATTTATGCGGTTAACCTATTTTTATATTGAAATTAAAAAAACAAATTCACAAAGAACTCCTGGATTGCTCAATTTGGCTTGATCAACTTGGAGACATCAGATGTTTGTTTGGTAGACAAAATTTTCCCAGAAATTGCATAAACGATGTACTTGTCACTTTCTCCGTATCTCATTCATGGAAACAGCCATCGAATTTTCCTTGACGGTGAAAATGAAAGATCAGAACACCTTTTTTTTTTGGTTCTGGGAATGGAAGTCAAGAGGACACTTGCACCCGTCTTGTCGACGATTGTAAAAAAGGGCATGACTTTCGTCCAACTGGTGTTTTTTTTTTCTCTTCCAGATTCCGGATATGCCTTGGAAGAAGATTCGTGAAAATTCATAATGAAGAAATTGGAACACGTAAGGGATCAGGAAATGGGTATAAATATGAAGGGAGACAGGAGCCGGAAGACACTAATGAAAGTGAAAGGGAGATGAAGGTGATCATGATCAGTAAAGCTGTAATATTAATTTGGTTGATTTTGTTTGGGCTGAGTTGTGCATCCAAAAAAGATACCCAAAATGAGGGGATAATGGATGGAAACAGGACGAGGTCGAAGGTGAATTTGATACACGTAGGAGCAGTTGTTGATGAGCTGACTCCATCCATCGGTGGGGCGGCACAAAAATGCATCACAATGGCACTGGCGGATTTCTATGCGGCGCATCCCAATAATCGCAACAACTTGGTCGTACATTTTAGAGATTCACAGGACGTGGTTGACGCAACCTCAGCTGGTTAGTTTTCGGCCCTTTTTAATTAATTATTCAGCCTCATGCTCCGCCGCGGCCCCGGAGAAACCAACGGTTCTAATTTCTTTAACTTTTATGTGCTCAAAAACTTGAACAAATCAAACTTTTCGATCAAGAAACCGACTGAATCAGTCGGCCCGGCCAACGGCGGAGGGCATCAACAGCGGGTGGGGGGACCATTAATCCAACCGATCAATTTTAAAAGAAAAAAGAAAAAATTAATTTCGCCCTCTATGATCTCATTCTAATTAGTTTGTTTTTCTTTTTTCAAAAAAACTTTATTCAATTAACGGTGGTTCAGAGTGGCCGAGCATAGCTCAGTAGTATTTCCAAGTACTAAAAAAAGTGGTTCATAATGCATCAACCATGTTCCAAGAATATTATTACATTATAAATTTAAAAATTCAAACCGTAACTAAAGGTTATATCGATGCCACTCAAATTGGCTCTTCAAACATTTGTGTTTGGAAACGGGTAGGGAGTGTTTTTAGTCCAATCATTTCTATTTATGATTACTTTAATAAAAATATTTTTTATGATAAAATATTTTATAATTTTGATGTTCTGCTACAATAGTTCTTTTCCTAAAAAACAAATCTTATGAACACCAGGATAATTTGTTTAGATACCTAATTTATCTCGTACAAATATATCTCATTAAGCTCAAGGGGTTTTCTTTTTCTTTTTTCACGGATCCATTTAACATATGATATTTCTCATTAACTTGTTTTAATACCCGTCCTTATCTTATGCACTAGCTTTAGCTTCTTTCTAATTTTTTTTTCATTGATCTCTGCATGTTATTAATTTCTCACAGTATTTATTTCTAATATATATGCACCCACACAAAGCAATTCTATCTTCCAATAATTTTAATGTAAACATAAATAAAAACATCGAGATCTCAATTCTATTAAAAACTAATCTTAAAAATAAAAAATAAAAAACCTAAATTTTTTTAGTAAAAAAACATGTAGATACGAATGTTCAAACTCATGTAGAAAAGAGTGATACCAATTCTAACTTAATTAAACTCATGTTTGGCAATATTTTACAAATGTGGCATAATATCCCCAATTATTGACAATATTAGGTTTCATATTTTAAGGGTGAACTAAGCTAAGTTTATGTGTGACATTCCAAGGAATAATATAATCTTAGTAATATTATACTATATTCCACACTGCTGTAAATAATGTAATTCTTGAAATAAAGCCCTTAAAGTCTAAAACAACATTTTGTAGCTGTTTTCTGAATATATAGTATTCTACTTTTAAGAATAATATTTCAGTAAAAACGTATTTCAAGAAATATTCTCTAAATTTTGTTTTCTGATATCTTTTAGTGTGTTTTTATGGATATTTACAAAAATAAATAAATTAAGCTTTCTCAATATTCTTCCAAAATTACATATTAGTAAAAATGTGCACTTAAGTAAACTTTAATCTTGCTAATCATTAGATAGACCCTAGTTTTTTTTTTCTTTTTTATATTCATGAGTGTTCGGATTAGACTAATCTCACGGGGTAACCGTCTGACCATAAAATATTTAGTACCAGAAAACACAAAATAATTACTAAATCCTAAGATATGTGGTATGATGAGATTTGAACTTATTCCCTTTTAGCTCCTAATTTGGACCATAGTTTTTAGAAACTATAATGAAAAAAAATATATATTTTAAAACTAGTTTTCTAGATGCCCTAGAGTCAAATTTTCTATAAAAACGCGAGGTATTCTAACTTAGAATACTGTAATTATAATATCTAGAAAATAGATTAAATAATTAAAATCAATAGGATATGTTTTAGAAAAAATAAATTTATGTCAATAATTCATTTGTATTAAAATTAAAAAAGCACCTGATATTTTAACAAACTTACCAAATTTTTAATGAGAATTTTTTGGTAATTTTTATTAAAAATTAAATACTTGTTTGATTAAGAGATAGAATAGGATTTTTAAATGAAAACAAAAAGTTCTCATTAGCTTTTAATCCATTCTAATTTCTATCGTGAATAAGCATGTAACTATTTTACTAATGACGATATATTGTAGTCAAAGTGAACATTAATTAACATATATCTTAAATTAAGAAGTTGTGAGTTTGATCATCATCCCCACATATTGTACTTAAAAAAAATATGGTATATATTGTAAGATATATTTATATAAAAAGTAATAAAATCTTCCACTCAATCAAGAAAAATTGCATACAAAAATGATCTCCTCGTTTAAAAGATATCAGAGAAAGAAATAAAATTAATAGAATTTTCGGTATCACATAAAATAGTCTTCTTGTTACATTCATAAACTCTTCCTCGGCAAGAAATTCCAAACCAAATAAGTCCCCATATAGAGAAAACAAGAAAAAGAAAAGATAGCATGATATATTTTAAAATATCGGTACTCTATAATTTTGTAAGTTTCAGGAAATGATTTCAGTCTTGATTTTGTGTATTGATAAGATTTAATTTGATTTTGACTAATGAATTTTTTTTGGGTTAAAATTAGAAGGTGATTAGAACAAAAAATTTTAAAAAAATTATTTAAAAATTGTAACAGTTGTGCGTAACCACTTGTTAGTATCAATCTGATCATCCTTGTATTTTTACTAATAGCAAAATAGGAATACAAAAAAGATGGAGGATTTATTTTTCTAAAAAATAAATAGTCAGACTTTTAGTTACTAAACTATATCCATGATCTAAGGATTGTTTTATAACATTCATTTCTCATTTTCAATTTATTAAAAAATCTAAACACTTAACAACTATGTATGCTACTTGTTTCTCATTTTCTATAAACATTTTCAATGTTGTATATAAATTTTGGAAATAACAAAAATAAATATTCTTTTATTTGTATTTTTCTTTTGTTCCCATGGGTTTATCATTCTTATTTGAAATCATGCCATTCTATTTTTATCGTTCAGTTATATTAATTAATAAAGAAGTGATGTGCTTATGGTTGCACTTGCAGTGGTGGATTTAGTGAAGAACGAAGAAGTGCACGCAATAATAGGGCCAGAAAGTTCGAGCGAGGCAACGTTCATGATAAAGCTAGGCGAAAAAGCCAGCGTCCCCATAGTTTCGTTTTCGGCCACAAGCCTTTCGATTTCGCCATCGCAGAGCCCCTTCTTCATTCGAACTGCCCAAAACGACTCGTCTCAAGTCAAGGCCATCACCACCCTCGTCCAAGGCTTCGGATGGCACGAGCTGGTCCTCATCTACGAAGACACCGAATACGGCAGAGGCCTCATCCCATTCCTCACCGATGCCCTCCAACAATCCAACATCCGAGTCCCTCACAAATACGCCATCCCCACTTCCATGGACGCCTACCAGATCTCCAAACACCTCCACTCCATGAAGAAGCGGCAGACCAGAGTCTTCTTGGTGCACGCCACTTCCCCATTTGGGTCCGCTCTGTTTCCGCTTGTGGACAGAGCAGGCATGATGAGCGAAGGCTACGCCTGGATCCTCACCAACACCCTCTCCAACTGCCTCCACGCCATGGACCCACGCGTCATTAACTCCATGGAGGGCGTTTTGGGGATACGCCCCCATTTCCCGGCGTCGGAAGCGCTCGAGAATTTCAAGCGGCGGTGGAAGTGGTCGGCGCCCGAGCTCAACATCTACGGCCTCTGGGCTTATGACACCATTTGGGCCTTGGCTCTGGCGGCTGAGCGGATTGGAGAAGTCACCCATCTGGGGTTTCTGAAGCCGCGCGACGGTAATGATGCGAAAACAGATATTGATAACTTGGGGGTCTCGGAGGTTGGTCCGAAGCTGTTGAGGGAGATTTCGAATGTTCGATTTCAGGGTTTGAGTGGGGATTTCCACTTGGTGGATGGGCATTTGCAGCCCTCGGCATTTGAAATCTTCAATGTGATTGGGAGAGCGGAGAGATTAATTGGGTGCTGGACTCCCGAGAAGGGTATCTGCCGAAACATAGCCGATGATATTGATAACAAACCCAGTGGACACAAATACTCTTCCTCGGTCAGTAAGCTGAAGAAGATAATATGGCCTGGAGACTCCATCACTGCACCAAAAGGCTGGGCTGTGCCTGCAGATGGCGAAAAATTTCGAATAGGAGTTCCCAGAAAACAGGGGTTTAACGAGTTTTTGGATGTGACCAGAAACCCTGACACGGGAGAGCTTAATTTTACTGGATTTTGCATAGACGTGTTCAGGGCTGTTGCAGATGCTTTGCCTTTCCATCTTCCTTATGAATTTGAACTCTTCAGGGATGAAGCTGGGGACAGCTCGGTTATTTATGATGACCTCCTGCACCAACTCAACGATAGCGACAAGGTCAGTGCTGTTCTCCCAGTTTCTAATTTTCATCGGAGTTATTGCTTTGTGGCCATGTCCAGCATTCAGACCCAAAATTTGCATCCATAGCCTCTCTCAAAGTTTTCAAAACTGGGGAGGATATATAGATACGGTTTTTCCTTTTCTTTTTACATATTGTGAAAATTAAGGTTCAATCAGATCATCTTCTTGTCTCTTTTTACTACCAAGATTTCTCATTCCTTGTCACTTATTTTGAAGAAAGTACTTAAAATCTAATTGCTCTAATAACGTGATCTTTGTATGTCGTAATCTAATTAATCCCACTAGTGTTGTTGATGAATTGAAAAGGGATGACACTTGTGTTGTGTTTTTGTTGGGTATGAGAAAGAAATTCGACGCGGTGGTAGGAGATATTACGATTGTGGCCAGCAGAGCAAATTACGTAGATTTCTCATTGCCATATACCGACTCGGGCGTCACAATGCTGGTGCCAATCAAACACATCATGCAACATAGTATGTGGGTTTTCTTAAAGCCTCTGAGCTTGGATCTATGGCTTACCACAATAGCAGCCTCCATAGCAACAGGGATTGTTCTACTAATCTTAGAGCACGGTGGAAGAAGAGAATCATTGCAGCCATTGGAGCTACTTTCCTTAATTCTTTGGTTTCCCTTCTCCTCCTTGGTTCTCCCTGAAAGTAAGCCCTCTATGCTCCTTCGTTAAAAGTTTTTTATTGCATCTATAAATTTTTTTTTTTTTTTTTGGTTTTAGTGGTGATTTAACACTATCCTCCTTTGTTGTTTTTGCCTTTTGTTTTGGTTGAACAGGACAAATAGTGACCAATAAACGGTCTAGGTTTGTGCTAGTGGTTTGGCTGTTTCTTGCGTTTGTCCTAATGCAGAGTTACACGGCAAGCTTGTCTTCAATCTTAATGTCAGATCAGCTCCAGCCCAAGTATTTTAGCGTGAATGAACTTATATCCAAGGGTTACTACGTTGGATACCAAGAGGGTTCCTTTATAAAATCTTTGTTGACAGAGCAGTTGAAATTTAATGAATCCAAGCTGAAATCATATGCAAACGTGGAGGAGTATCGAAAGGCATTGTCTAAAGGAAGTCAAAATGGTGGCGTTGCTGCAATCTTCGATGAAATCCCTTACCTCAAGATCTTCCTTACGAAATATGGCTCCGATTTCATCATGGCTGGTCCTATATACCGAACAGACGGATTTGGCTTTGTAAGTTCCTTCTCTCTGAGTTAGTTTCTCAATTCATTCACTCCAAGACGGACTGAATTTGGTTGGTTTGTTGATTTCAGGCATTTCCACTAAATTCGCGGTTAGTACCTTATGTATCAAGAGCAATATTGAACGTGACAGAGGGAGAGAAAATGGAGTCAATTTCAACGAAATACTTTGGAGCTGGAAATCAAAATCAAGACAGCTCAATCTCATCCCCCGACAGTAGTCCATGTTTGGAGGTTTCCAGCTTCGGGGGGCTCTTTATAATCACCGGGATAGCGCTGCTGCTGGCTTTGATCGGCTCCAAAGCCTTCATCTGGCAAAAGCCTGCCTCTGTCGCCAAGACATACTTCAGAAAATATGTGTCCTTTCAACAGCTTTGTGAGTGTGATGAGAAGGTTAAGGAAATGGACGACATGTCGAAATCCTCGCCCAAAGCCGACACGTCGGAGCTGGCTGCATCTGTATCAAGTGATGCAGGTTCAGATCATGCCTGCCACGATGGAACCGCTTCTACTCCTGTAAAGCACACCACTAGCTGAAATTTGTTTTACTTTCAAAAATAAAATCCTTCCCTGGAAGCAAAATTTGAGAACTATTATTTAATTCTCAACATGTTGATCTTAATATAATTTTTGATCGGTAGACTTGCTCTTTTTTATCTTTTATTTTTCCCTTTCCACATTGATGATTGGCATTGTTATTTAAGGAAAAAAAAAAAAAAGAATTGGTCAAGGTCATAAATTCCAGCTGATGGGTGGATCGGAATTGAACTGAAACTAAAGATGATCCAATTAATTAAACATGCTTCTCCTTAAATATATAGATTAAGTGGAGTCTTCTGATCTGCAAAAAAAATATATATGTGAAACCAAATAACAGAATCTCAGTCTTTAGATTGAGTCTATTATTATTATTATTCTATTGGGTTCAGATTGAGTCTATTTCTTGTTCATTATAATAAATATGATACAACTATGTTTCCATATATGATATCTCCACATCCAGTAATTTATGCGACCGTGAAAGGTGTCATAGCAATTAAAATTTCCAGCAAATTATGCAAAAACTATAGGTTGTAATGTAAAGCACGCAGGTACTTGCGTTTATTCATCTTTATATATACTCATTATATTAGAAGTGGGTTGACATTGAGAGTATGCATATGCATATGTAATTTAGTTTGGTTTCAGTTTTCAAGTACATCGGTAATCTCTAAGGCTGTGATGGCTTCACCGGCGGTGACGAACCCTAGCGGTGTCATTGCTTGTTCAAAAGCTGGGTTTAGAAGAACAATTCTTCACGACCTCCGTGAACGGCAGGGCCAAAGCCCTTATTATGATAAGATCTGCCGCCCGGTCACTGATCTCCTTCCCTTGGTTGCATCTGGGATTAAAGGTGTTACTTCCAATCCTAAGGTACTAATAATCTCCCCCCTCTCTCTCTATCTCTTTTTCGTTGCTTCAACCTTATGACTCCTTGTTCTTGTGTCAGATCTTTGAGAAATCTATAATGTCGTCCACAGCTTACGACGAACAGTTTAGGTACGTTATGGCCCGTTTGGTATGCAATTCAAATTCTGTTTATTGTTTCGGATGCACTGAATCCATTCGATTGTTTGTAAGATTTGTTTTCAAAAACTGTTTTTGAATTCTATGCTCCAGACAGTGTAAATTCTAAAAACAACATAATTTCCAATGTTTTGAATTTAGAACTTTATTTGATAAATATATTTCATCATGTTATAAATTTATTTCTATTCTGCGATCACCAACCAAATTTAACTAGCTTTGAAAAGTTTTTCCTTTTTGTTTGGGGGTTGTGAAACCATGGATAGAGATCTAGCAAAAGAAGGAAAAGACATGGAAAGCGCATACTGGGAACTGGTAACAAAAGACATTAGGGATACCTGTGAAATCTTAGAACCAATCTACAAAGAAACAGGTGGTTTAGACGGCTATGTCTCTGTACAAGTTTCCCCTTGGCTTGCTGATAACACACAGAAGACAGTCGAGGCAGCTAAATGGCTTCATAAAACAGTCGGTCGTCCAAATGTGTATGTCAAAATTCCCGCAACTGCTGAATCCATACCCGCAATAAAGGAGGTCATTTCCCTAGGAATAAGCGTAAATGCAACTGTAAGTAAATCACCAAACTTTGTTTAAGAGGCAAAGGTTCATTTACTCGCATACATCTTTGAAAACAATGGCATTTGGTTTGGCTGTGGACTTTTGTCGAACACTTTGTGAACGCCAGCTCTCTATCATTTAAACAGCTCATATTTTGCATATCCACTTACGAAATGGTAATCGATGCCTACTTGAATGGCCTCGAGTGCTGTGGATTGAATGATCTCTCGGCCATTTCTGGCGCTGCGGCTTTCTACATAAGCAGAGTAGACGCTACTGTTGATGCTGAGCTTGAAAAGATAGCAACCCCTCAGGCCCTTGTGCTCAGAGGGAAGGTAAATTACACAGTATAACTAGTTAGTGATCTATTACACATAAAGATTGAAAAAATTGGATGTATCTAAACACAGAGAGGATGTTTAATTATGCAGGGAGCGGTAGGTCAAGCAGCAATTGCATATAAAATTTACAAGGAGAAGTTTTCGGGAGGAAGGTGGGAGGCATTGGCGGAGAGAGGAGCCAAGAAGCAGAGATTGATGTGGGCCTCAACAAATGTGAAAAATCCAGCCTACCCAGATACCTCCTATATCGATCGTCTGATTGGACCAGAAACGGTGGGTCCGAAAAGTTGCATCCTTTCTCTCTATGGAATTGGAATTGGAACATTCTGATTATTGAAACTTGAAAGAATGATTTTTCAGATATCGACCATACCAGAAGAAGCTCTAGCGGCATTCATGGACCATGGCGTTGTTTCTAGAACTCTGGATTCGAATATGGAAGATGCGGAGAGTGTTTACAGGGAAATACAGAAATTGGGGATTGATTGGAAGGCCATTGGCTCGCAGCTGGAGGGCCAAGTGCTGGACGCCTTCAAGAATAGCTACGATACTGTTCTTCGCAGCCTGCAGCACAGGGCAGTGTCGTATTAGCTGTGTCCAATTGTTGATGACAATAACATTGTATTGTATACTCACTTCTTTTTTCCAGCAGTTTGTGGGGTTTTCGAATACATTCCAATGGTAACACAGGGGGGTTTCCAATTGGCTATGAAATTGCGTTCACCTTCATTCCAACCAACTATGTATTTAAGGAAAATTATAATTAGTGGAAAAATTTATTTATAAGTATGGTTATTTTTTTCTTTTGTATATTACCAATATTTTATTTACATATAATATACAATATTAATATACGAGTTCTTACCTTTTTGTCAATCTGATCAAATATTTTATCATGCGACAAATTTGATATTTAGGCCAAATCTATCGTTATTGCAAAAGTCTCTATATTTAATGCACAAATATAACATATACCTTTGTCTTAGAGTATTTTTAATGAGTAATAAATACAAATTGTTATTAGAGAAAAATGTTAACAAATATGACATGTTTATTTGTTCATTTATAGAATTTAGAGTATTTCTACTTTTACCTTTATCCATTTTTTTAAGAAATAAGAGACATAAATAATTACCAAACATATTTCTGCTTCTAATTAAAAAAAAAAAGAAACAAAAAACAGAAAACATGATACAAGAAACGAGAAACACGAAACGATACCGTTACTAAACGAGCTGAATCAATGATATTCCCTTAATTAACCAATGACATTAGCAAATAAATATAATATATTTAATAAGTTAGTAATCATTATAGCGAATCAATAATATGAGCAAATAAATACAATACATTTAGGCCTCGTTTACTCATTAGAAATCATAATAAGAATGAATCAAAATGAAATCAATTAAATGGAAATCAATCAAATGGAAATGTTATTGTTTACCAGAGATTTTATGAAATTCAAATAAAAATGTTTTGATGTTGTTTACTGTTTATAATCAGAAAACCAATCAAATATATTACAATTATTAATATACTGTCTTTATTTTCTCTAACTAATTACAAATATATTATTGTGCATGCTAATATTTTTTTAGTTAAAATAATATAAAATTTATTATATTACTATTTTATTGATAGTAAATATTTTTTACTAATAACAATTTATTTGATATTAACAAATAATAAATAATTAAAATAAAATTCTATCAACTAAAATAATTTTTTTATTATAAATTGAAACTATCGTTTAATATAAAATATCATTAAATTTCAGTCCCTCCCAATGAAAGAAAGATAGGAAAAAGAAAAAAGGTTTTCTTGTATGGGTTTTAGGCTTGAGACAATTATTTCGCTGTATTTTGTAATATTTTTTTTGGACAGTTATATTTGGCAATATTTGAGTTCATTTTGCAAGACAATAAAAAAAACACTTTTTAAGAAAACTAATGAAGAAAGAATAATGAGCAAGTTACAAATACCAAATGAGCTATATCTTTCAAGCCAAGTGGGTAGGTATGAAAAGAGTCCAAATTCTTCTTGGATCATCTTAAAACTTTTAATATTACTTCCTCGTTAATCATATCAATGGTCTACCTATAGACTTCATGTTAATATCTAAATATTCAAATAAATAAATGGAATGTTAACATACAATAAAAATACAAAATTTACTGTAACCTAACGGCCTATATTTTTTTTCTTTGTATGACAGTGATTTAGCTCCCACAATAGTGATTTTACTTTTTTGAGAAATTTTTATAAGAAATTTCGTAATTTTGTGAGACTCGTGGGGAACCTATATAGAGTTAAAATTTTCTAGGAGTACTAAAAAAAAGCTACATTATTCCATTCTTATTTTTAAGAAAATTAATCTTATGCACCATAATTTATAATTGAGTTTTTTTTTTTTTTTTAAAAATAATTGAGGTTCTTTTAACACACCAATATGGGGTGGGAGATCGAATCTTCCACCTCAATGAAGTAATTAGTGTTTTATCTACTCATTTATGTTTAAATTGATATAATATGGAGTGGTAAGAAAAATGACCACAATTTTTTACTTAATTAAACACAAAATTCATGACAACACCATAGCTCAACGATAAAGACATATAACTTGTTTATGCTGCATTCTGTCAAGGACTGTAGAAGCGAGTTATGCAATAGAAGACTTGTACAGAAAGAACAAACATTTCAAAGCTTAAGTTAGTCTAGGTTTGAACTAAGTAAGTCAGTCTTAGATAGAATAACGTACCTAATTGAGAGGATTGAATGTTCTTTTATAGGTGGATGAAGGGAGACAAATCTGTTATAGCCATTCTGACAAGCGGTACGGCTTCGCGCCATAGTTCTCCAATATTGTAGCTTAGAAGTATGTCTTTGCAAAGATCATTATAGTTCCTCTCGAGCTCATAGGTTGACCTATGATTTAGATCCAAATGTGTGTTTTATCCAAACCGATTAAGATAAATCTATTGATCTATCAGGTCCACGTGTGTAGCTAAAATCACTTACTACAAGTGTACGGGTTAAGTTTTAATATAGATGGTAAATGAATACCGATATCTCCTCGGTTTTTTGGACTTGATTAAGTGTTGTGATGTCTTCCTATATTCGCTCGGGTTACAATTTTCCTCTTAATTTGATCTATTTATATTCTGTTTCCTCTCGATTATTTATTCATGTAAAATATGTCTTATGTGCATAAATCCATTATAAAGAAACAAAAACTAACAATTAATTCACGTATAAATCTTATGAAATGTAGCTTACATGGTGCACTTATCAATGCGGTGCGGTAGGTCAAATTCTATCCTCCAACATAACTCGTTTAAAAAATACACCAAATTCATATTCATCTTTTTAGTTTTCTGCATTATTTAATAATCACATTCGTTGTTTTTTAGTACAACAACATATGTGGATAGGAATTCTACCTCATCTTTTAATTAAAAATATATATTTTAATTAGTTGAACTATACTCTGTTTAATCACAATGGATGTGAAAGACTCCTAAAAAAGGCCTATTGAATAAGCATTGACATTTTAATTCATTTAAGCTTTGTTTTTTATTTTAAAAACAAGAGATTAATTAAAAAAAATGAGAGAAGAAACGAAAGTGAAAGACTTGTCCTTTTTTTCAAAAAATATAAAGACTTTATTTTTGTTTTTTTGTTTCTCTTGTTTTGTTTTTAAGATGACTTCCGTAGGTTTTGGAAGTATTGCTTATATTTCAACAATTCAACATATGGACAAAAACAATTCAATATATGGACAAAAATGTCCCTTCGAGTATGACCATCTCTGACATAGACTCCAATATGACATTTTCAATAATTTTCTTACGAACCAGACTGAAGAAATCACTTATTAATCTCAAAAGAAAGAAAAACAGTAGAAATTTACAGCTATCTATCATTCAAATTTTCACGACTATAAAAATCTTCTCCTTCACATTTCTCTCCCACTTGTCAAAATTTTAATTGGTGTTACCAACAAAATTTTAGCCGGTTCAATCAATATAGAATCATATATCAAAATATAATAATTGATTTGGTCTCCAATTTAATTCATAGATAGGTAATTAATGTCTTACCATTTAAGCTATGTTGAATCAATCACACGGACTTATATGAGATAAATGTGTGCACGATATTCATATAAAACTCGTGTAGGCACTTAGACAAAAAAAAAAAAATCATAAATTTTGGTGTTTAGAGTAATATTAGTCGAATGTGGGATAGAAAAGAAAAATTAGAGTTTGTTAAGGATCCCATTGAAAAAGCTAAGAGATCTAATAAAAACTTATAATATACATAAACTACTTTTTTCATTTTTAATTGATTTTGGGATGGAATCTATAAATTTCGACAAAAAAAAAACATTCAAATTGAGATCCGCGGATAAAAAAAAAAAAATCATATGAACATTCTGAACAATTACTGCTGAGTCACATATGTTGACGTTGGCATCTGAAATCCTGAACTTGAACAGCAAGAAAAGAGAAAACTGTGGCCATTATGAAAAACCTCATTCCATATCTCTTTCATCACGTCACTACGGAGCTTCTCCATGTCCATCGTGTGGCTATAAACAGCCCAAGTCTTTCGATTTTACCAACATTTGTATAAAAAAAAAAAAGAAAAAAAATCAACACTCCAACATAATTATCTTTATCTACTTCGTTTCCCAATATTATCATTAACCCATACAAATTTAGCCTAATTCAAATCCTTAATTAAGTTTAATTCCTTTATACACCTACACTTATATTATAATTTTAGTCCAACATAAAAACATATAACCCATTTCCTTCGGGTAAAAAAATTGTAGGTTAAAATTCTCATGCCTCACTTTTCAAATAATAAAAAATTGCTATATAATTATCCTTCTCTCAACATGCTTTTTCTTGCATCTCTTCAAACACATTTTTTTCTCTCTCTCTGTGTCACTTTCATGTGGATTTTCTATTACCGACTTATATTTTTCCATACGCGCTTTCGTGATAGGATTAGCATTGTCTCTAAGGATAAAAGTGTCATATTTTTGTTTCCACTTATCAAGGGACAAAAATTTTAGTTGAAATAGTCAAATATGCATGATGTTGTCCTACGCGTCCATTTATCGCAACAACTTATTACTACTAACACATTAAATTTCTGTCTGACATGTTCACGTTAACATTTATATATTCTCATGAATTCCAGGTTGAACCAATATTTATGCCGAGACTTCCACATTTCTATTTACATTGACATTAAATAAAACATTTACTTACCACATTCCTCATCGTGTGTGACCATCCTATTTCCAACTTCTCCTTTCTAATGGAGTATGTGTCCTTTTGTTTTGGAAAATTTAAGTGAATGACTAAATTTTGGTACTCAGTTTAAAAAATAGTCATTAGTTTTAAATTTTGCACAAATAGCTAAATGATATTTTAGGAGTTTTACAAAATACGGTGATTTTCCAACAATACCATTTTCCATGATTTTTTTTGGATTTTTCTTATATTCAACCACCTAACAAACCTCTTTTTTAATTCAAATTATTATTCCTACATTAAAGGAATTTTAAATTAATTATTTTAATTATTTTATTTTGAATTTCAGTTAATTTAAATGATTTGTCATCTCACATCTCATCCTTGTACCATTGTTATACTATATCTTCTTCTAAGCCCCCTCTTCTCTCTTTGCAACAATGGATTGATTATCAAATTAAGTTTCTGAATATTCTTTCGACGTTCATTTGTTTCTCTTTTCTTTATTAGACTCATCATTCACCCTTTTATTCTCATCAAACTTTCTATCATCCTTTTAAATATTTGATGAATTATTAAAAATCGAATGTCAATAAATGTATATACCAATTGAATAATTATTAAACTTAGAAGGGCAATACATGTATATATCATTATGCAACTCAATTATAAAAATTAGAAGGTCGATAACTATATGAAAAATACGTGTATATATTACTATGCAACTTAATTACTAAAATTCGAAAGTCAATACATGTAAGTACCAATTCAAGAATGATCAAAACTAGGATGTCAATACATGTATATATCATAATGCAACTCAATTATCAAAATTAAGAGATCAATGTATATATCAAAATTCAACTCAATTATCAACATTAGGATGTCAATACATTTATATATCACAATGCAACTCATTATCAAAATTAAGGGGTAAATATATGTATGTACTAAGAAGAAATATCAAAATTAGAAGGTCAATACATGTATATACTAATTGCAAAAATATTAAAATTAGAAGGTCACCAATAACATGTATAGACTATATAAAGTAGTTGGACTTACGTAGATATACTTCTCAAATTTGATTTTAAAAGACACATTCATGTGGTTAGTTCACGTCTATTTTTTATTTTAAAATTCTTCCTAAATTACCGGAAGACAAAAAACAAGTTTTATTTTTAAATTCTCCCTAAATTATGGGAAGGCAAATAACAAGCTTTTAAACATTTCCTTCTTCTTCATTTTCCATCATTCAAAGTCCCAAAATAAAAACAACTGGACCACACTGGACTGTCGGTCGATCACAGCGTGCAGAATGTTGGGCGGCGACACGCGAATCAGAATTGGGCAACGAGTCATACACCGACGGCCAGAGTGCTGAACGGAATGAGGAGAAACTTACCGGAATGGGACAAAATTGATCGATATTAGAAGGAGACAACTGACCGGAACATGATTGACCGATGACCTGAGTGGGACGATGGAGGACTACAGGTGAAGATGAAAGTTGGAGGAGAGATGGAGATGTGGGGCAAAAATGAGGAGTTGCTACCAAACAAACCCTAAATCCAATTTCTTCAAATACAAGTTCAAGATCCTAAGTTTTAATAAATTTCACTAAAATACTCATAATTACCCTTCTTATTTAGGAATTTTATATTTTAAACTTATAAATTTCAAAATCTACCATAACAATTTTTTTTATAATTTTAAAATCTGTTTTCAAAATCTCGTTTCAAAATATAGAGTATTTGTTGGATCGGTATGACAATACTAGAGGGGATGATGAAACTTTTTTAATAATTATGTAAACTTTTTATGAACGTATAATTTTATCACTAATTAAACAATACATTAGAAATGCAAACACCCTCATTAATTTCACCACCGAAATATTGCACATAAATATGAATAACAAATTGTAGCAATTAATTTCATGCAATTCATAATAAAGAAAATTAATTGCAAAAATTAAATAGAGTAGGGTTAGAGAAAATGACAGCATAAATTTTATAGTGGCTCGGCAACAATCTGCCTACTCCACTTCCCAAGCTCCTCTTGGGTGTTCAATTGAAGAACTTGACTCTTTCCACGGCTTAAGAGTCCAACCAGTACAAAGTTCTTTTTACGAGAGCAAGAACGAACCCGATCCTTTTCACGGATCAAACTGTTACAAATGCTCATTTTCAAGCTCAAGAGCAACCCTTACAAAGAATATAGAAATTTGAAGGACAAGATCATATTACAACTCTCTCAAAAGAGTGGATGTACAAATTTACGCTCACAAATTTGTAAGAAAAATTCTTACAAAATAAAAGCCGTAAAATGACTAAGAGAAAATAAAATTGGAAACTCAAATATCTCTCGAAAGAAATTATAAGAACATTGAAATTTTGGAGAGAAAAAACATGAAGAGATTGAAGAGAAAATTGGGGAGAAAATTATTGTCGAAAATTTGGGTAAAGAAGGATATTTAAATAGAGGGAAAAGAGATTTAAAATTAGTTTGAAACCAAAATCAAATTGGACCATTGAATTTCAAAGAAAAACAAATCAATGGTTGAGATTTGATTTGAAAATAAATAATTATGAAATAATAATAATAAAATTATATATATATATATATAACTCTCCATGGCTACTTCCATTTCCCTTTTCTTTTTAAATAAAACCGTCACATGTCATTTGATGTTTGACATGTTTTTTTTAAATTATTTTTTAACAAATTATTACTTTTTCTTTTCTTTTTTTTCTTTTTTTTTTAAGTAAATACATCTTGCCACGTGTCATTATTTTATTGGTCGATTTAGCCGCCACGTTATCTTCTCGATATTTTCTTTTCAACTTTTTTGTCATAATTTGTTCGTTTGAACTCCGATTTGGGTGATTCAAATATCGTTGGAATTGTTGTTTGGAGCTCTAGGCTCTTGACACTTAAAAACACTAAAATTGTCAAATAATATAATTAAGTTTGTTATCATCAAAATATTTATTAATGAATTAATTTAAGATTAAGGGCCAAAAAGTCAAAGTATTAAGTGGTTTAAATTTGATTATCAATTATTTTATTAGATACACTTGATTTCCTCCCTATTCGTTCTATCAAATAAATCCCGTATGTATACCTAATTTTTTGTTACAGGGGTGTATTGGTCTAAAATATTTATTGAATATTAAAAAAAATGTGATTTAGCTGTAATATCTTATATGTTTGGCCATTTTTTAAAACGTATTATTTATTTTAATCATTCCTGCAGTTACCCCTTTTGTTTTTTACAATTATTGTAACAATTCAATCCTTCATTAAAAATTCTTTTAGATAAACTATAGGATTGATGAATTATACCAATGGAGCCTATCGATAATATAGTCTGTCATTTATTGGTGGGAATGAATAATATAGAAGAATAAAAATGTCTAAATAAGCACATGAAAAATTTTGAAAAATTACAGGTCCATTTAATAATATTTTACTTTCTATTTTTCGTTTTTGATTTTGATGTTTGAAAAATAGGTATGTTTGATAACCAATTTAATTTTTAATTTTTATTTTTTAAAAACGTTTTTGAAATTCAAAAGCCAAAAATAAGTAGTTTTTCAAAATCTCAAATTTCTTCTCATGCTCAATTTTTTTTTTGACATATGTTTCTCTTAAAATCTCATATTCTAAAATTTTTATTTACAGAATATTTACAATTATTTATCTCTGTTCTAAGATATCACTTTGACTTTTGTTTCCCTAAAAATTTAATAATATTCCCAACTTTTCAAATTTCCCTTTTTATAACTTTTATTTCTAATTTATCATCAAGTTTTTTCTATCTAAATTTTTTCTCTTTAATTTCAATTTTTTTTTACTATTAACTTTTGTTTCTCTTTTTAATTATTTATTTTTCTCTAATAAATATACATCGAATTTCTTGTCTAAACTTTTTTCTCACAATAATTTTTCTTTCTTTATTTTTCTCTAACCTTTTTTTTCACTCAACTTTACTTTCTTTCTTTAAAATTTTCTTTTTTGTCCTTAACTTTTCTTTCTCTAAAATTTTTTCTCTAAATGTTTTTTATCTCTGTTCTTCGAAAGTTTTTTTATCTCTCTAAACTTTTATTTTTCGTATCTTGATGATGACAAAAATTATCATACAATCATGTGAATTGTCACCCATTAAAATTTCCTTTTTATTTCTCCCCTCCTATCTTATATCATTTTCAAGAGTCAATTTCATCTAAAGATTCTCATTCTAATTAAAACTTAGTAAACTCTAACAATCTATATATCGATCCACTTCGATTATTCGAGTATAATATTTTAAAACACAAATCTTAGAAATTTTCCATGAGGAATAATTATGATTAACACGAAAAATATGTCTCATTTCATTGAGAGATATTTACACAAATAGTTATTTCCGATATAGCAAAAGTTTATTATTAAAAAATAACATAATTAAAATCAAACTCAAAAAAAATGAGATATAAAAAATACTAAGAAATGTTTGATTTTTTGGATGGTAGAAGAGATAATTAGAAAACTGTATATATTGAATATATATTAAACTCTTACTAGTTACTTAGGAGCTTAATTAATTAATAGATTTTGAAACCTACAACGCGTTTAAATAATTTCTTCTTTTCCTTTGAAAATGGGAAAAAAAAAGTAGCATTCTAAAACTTTAAAATGGCTTCTGTCGTCGGTATTAATAAGTGGACAAATAATTAATAAGAGAAGAAAATTCAAAACTGAGGGGTAGCGGCATCGTTATAAATGAGCTGCAGCAAGCCGTGGAGAAGTAGAATGCTTAGAGAAAGATAAGACAAAAGTTAGAGAAAAATATAAAGAGTGGTTTTGTTTTGTGGCTGAGAGTTGAGAGTTATGAGAAGCGGCCGGAGAAAATGGTGGCTGTGGCTGTCGCTGCTCGCGTTTCTGTGGGTGCTGCTTTGCAATTGCAATTGCGTCGGCGCCGGCGCCGGCGGGGAGGCCGTGATTGTGAAAGTGGGTGTGGTGCTTGATCTGAATTCCACCGTGGGACAAATGTCGAAAACCGCCATCCAATTGGCCCTCTCCGATTTCTATACTGCAAATCCTAAATATAAAACCAGGCTCTCCCTCCTTTTCAAGGACGCCGGAGATGTCGTCGAAGCTGCATCTGCAGGTACCTACTTTATTTTTACTTCCATAATTTTATTTTTTTTAGCTCAACAACGTAAGAGTGACAATTCAAATTCTGATCTTTAGTCGAAAATCTACTTCTTCACTAGGTAGTGAACAAATTCTTAAACCCACATGCAGTAGCCTAAGTAGGTTCCAAAGATCTGAATTAAACATGAACAGTAAAGAGTACTATAGTTGTTTTATATATAGATAAATTAAACATGGCAAAATTTAGAGGCCAAAGCGAACAAAGAAAATTTTCAAATTATATCTTTAATGAGTACGGAGCTCAAACAATAATATAGATGATTATGCACGAGTGATGTATCACATACTTAATATGAATGCAAATATACTAATAACATACCTTATATATTTACTTATTTTTACTTTTACCGTGTTGTGTTCAATTTTTATTATTGAATACGAGTGTTGATATATCATTGGTATACCTCATTTATTATATCACTGAAAGAGTCAATAACACTAGCTAATAAGTGTTTCTCGATCTAAAAATTTGGAAATGTAAAATTGAAAAAACTAAAACATTGAAAAATCAAAATTTAAATATTTTGTTATATTTGCAAAACCTGTAGGTATATTTGTAAATATGAGAGATATTTTAGCTAACCATTTCAATAATTCTTTTCTAATTAGTTTATGGATCAAAACTGGAGAATTGTGAAAGTCTAAAAGAAGATTTAAGTGCAAGATAGTGTTTTGAACTTGTTCGAAAAAGAAAATAAAAAAATTCATAAGGAGTATTTAAAAAAGAAAAAAAAGAATTATGGACTAACTTATAGTCTTGGCGTTTGTTGTTGTGATTTGTTGGACGCACAGGCATGGAGTTATTAGGAGATGATCAAGTAGAGGCCATAATCGGACCTCAGACTTCGGAGCAAGCGGCGTTCATGGCAGAGTTTGGAAAGAAATACGAAATTCCGGTGATGTCCTTCAGCGCAACAAGCCCCTCCCTGAGTCCGAGTCCATATTTCACGAGGCCAGCCCAAAGCGACTCGGCGCAGGTGGAGGCCATCAACGCCGTTATTCAAACCTACGGGTGGCGAGAGATTGTTCCAATTTATGAAGACGCTCAATTTGGACATGGCATCATCCCGTATCTGGCCGACGCCCTGCAACTAAAGGGCACCCGATTCGGCTGCAGAGTCATCATCCCCACCTCCGCCACTGACCCCGAAATCTCCAGGCAGCTCCGGAGGGTGAGGGACATGCGGAAGAGGATATTCCTTCTCCACGTGACCGCTCCTGTTGGGTCGAAGGTGTTCACTGTGGCCCAGACGGAGGGAATGATGGGCCAAGGGTACGCCTGGATTGTCACCGATGCCCTTTCCTCTATGCTTGATCCAACAACCGACTCTCAGGCTCTGGATTCGATGCAAGGGATCGTGGGTGTAAGGCCGCGCATGCCCCACACCGAGAAGCTCCAACATTTTCAAACCAGGTTCAATAAACTTCTTCCACTTTCTTCAGGTGTGCACAATAATCCATCCGTCAATGTTTTTGCAGTGTGGGCGTACGATACGGTGTGGGCGTTGGGCATGGCAGTGGAGAAAGTGAAATCCAATGGGAAAAGGCTTGCGGATGCAGTTGCGAACACAAGATTTGAAGGGATTAGTGGAGATTTCCATTTGGTTAAGGGAGAGTTGAAGAGGAAGGGAGCAAGTTTTGAAGTGTTCAATGTGGTGGGTGAGAAGGAGAGGATCATCGGGTACTGGAACCCGACCCACAACGAGGATGAACAAGAAGGAGTAGTGATGACGACGATGAAGCAACCCATCTGGCCGGGAGACGTAAATAAAACGCCTCCCATGAATTTAACAATTGGGATTCCAGTGAAACCGGGCTTCACGGAGTTCATACAAGTGGACAAGCAGGACCCTAAAAAATCGTCCGGATTCTGCATCGATGTGTTCAAGAGTGCGATTGAAGTATTACATCTTCCCATAGATTACAGGTTCGTCCCTTTTGCGAATGAAAGTGGGGAGAGTAATGGGACCTACGACGAGCTTCTGCTTCAGATTGGGGATCACAAAATGGATGCAGTGGTTGGAGACATCACCATAATAGCGAATCGGTCGGAGTTCGTGGACTTCACGTTGCCTTATTCAGAATCGGGGGTGTCGATGTTGGTTTCCATGACAAGTGATAGGAAGAAGAACATGTGGATATTCTTGAGGCCATTCAAATGGGATTTGTGGCTTCTTTCCTTCGTCTCCTTCGTATTTACAGGCTCTGTGGTTTGGTTACTGGAATGCAGTGTCAACACTGACTTTGGAACAGGGCCTCCACAGCAACAAATTGGCTTCATCTTCTGGTTCAGCTTCTCCACTCTCGTCTTTGCTCACAGTTCGTTACTCCTCTCTCTATCTCTCTCATTACTTTATTAAAATAGGATTATTTTAGTAAGATTCTTCAACTTATTATTGGAATGTGTTGGTAAATTATTAGGGGAAAGAATATTGAACAATTTATCGAGATTTTTGCTGATCATATGGGTTTTCGTGGTACTAATCCTGACCCAAAGTTACACCGCAAACTTATCATCCATGTTGACTGCGCAAAGGCTGAAACCTTTGTTTGCTGATGCGAATGAGATCAGAGAGAAGGGTTACTTCGTGGGTTTTCAGAACGGTTCCTTTGTAAAAGAACTTCTAATAACTCAGTTAGGGTTTAACGAAACCAAGTTGAGATCCTACAGAAGCCCAGATGAATTTGAGCATGCCCTGACCAGCGGAACAGATAATGGTGGAGTCGCTGCCATTTTTGACGAAATTCCTTACATCAAGGTCTTCCTTTCCAAGTATCGTTCTGGCTTTCAGATGGTCGGTCCCATTTACAGAACCGGTGGATTTGGCTTCGTAAGTCCCCTTCCCCCAATCTCTCTCTCTCTCTCTCTCTCGTTCACGCTACAGAGAAGAATTTGAATTTTCACGATTGAATTGATCTGCTTTTTCCAGGCTTTCCCAAAAGGATCCCCTCTGGTGCCTTACTTTTCAAAGGCAATACTGGATGTGACCGAAGATCAAAACAAAATGACCCCAATTGAGCAGAAATACTTCTCGAATCGAAATGTTCAAATCGCAGATCCCGACGATTCAAGATTGGATGCTTACAGTTTTTGTGGCTTATTCAGCATAACCGCAGTTGCCACTTTCTCATCGTTGTTTATATACTTGACCCAGTTCTTCCACTCGCATTGGCCGGACTCCAGCACCGTCCACTCTGATTCTCCACTCACCGCCAAAATGGTTGAAATGGGCAAGCTTTTTTATGACAAACATTTCCGCTCATCTTCTCTGCAAACAAGCGATTCCAGAGTCCACCCTGAAATTACAGAAACTACTACGCCGCAAACGGACCCCGACCACAGCAATTCCACTGAACAGCCACAGAATTTGAGCGTAGTAAATGAAGACCAAACCCTCGCGAGGGAGCATAATACCCAATTCATCGCTACCAATTAGCTCAGTGCTTTCTTTTCTACATTTCATTCACAGTTTTTTCCCCTTGATGTAGTGAATTAGTAGCAATCGGTTTTAGTGTAATTGAATAATTTAGGCTTTTGTTGATAATGAATATTTTGAACATATATATATATATCAGCAAAGAGGAACAAATCCACTCAGCGTAAGATCAGGAAAGTTTAGTCCCCGTTGATCATTAGTGATTGGAAAGGAACCCTCTTGATTTCAACGAACGTCGAGGAGTCCTTGCTTATTTGCTGCTTCCATGGCTCGCCATCCATCTGCAGACATGCCTTCTTCCGCTTCCCACCTCTAATTTCAATTCTAATGGCTGCTGCCTGAAAATATTATGCAACAGTTCAATCAAACACCCTAGAATCGTGGAGTTAGATTCAACTTCAAGAGAAGAACTATGTCTGAATGCGTTTAATTTGAAGTACCTGGGCAATGTGTTTGGCAGAGATTATATCCACCATAACAAATGATGTGTGCCATCCTTGTTTTAGCCCAAAAATCTCTAGAAGACCATCATCAGCATGTGCCTCCACAAACCCTCTCTGCTACCAAATAAATATCAAATGCCAAAAAGAAGCAAATTACAGAACAACAACTTGTTCATCAAGGGAAATTTTAGTGGGTACCTTCTCCAAGTACTCTGGCTTGGGCTTACCCCATGGGTTTCTTCCACTTGCATAGTTATGTAGGTTTAAAGCAACAATAGACCTAACACTACAGCCAATCGAAACAAGAACATCAATTAATGTCCTCAACAAGCTTAAATTTCTACATAAAAGCATAGTTTCATGGTTACTGTACTGTTACTAGAGTAATTCTACCTGGAAGGAACTGGAATCTTTTCCCAGTCCGAGCAATTGACCTTTTTGATGTGTATTCTAAGGATGTTCTTAAGGCCCCTACAACCAGAGAAGCTTTCTGTGCTTAGAAACTGGAAGAAAACCGATGTATTCTACTGGGTTTTCATTAAATATAAATATTATCACCTCAAATTTGGATCTTTTGAGCAGGATGTGAAGAACCAACCTTGAGTGCAACTATAACCAGAGTAAATCAGCTGTCACAAACAAAAGAAAGCACGTGTAAGCTTATTAAACAACAAAACAACCACTAGTCCTGAATGCAATTCTTTCGTCAATGGCTAAACAGATGGTCTGGACCTTATTTGTCACTGGACCTTGAGCAAGGTAAGGTCTTTTGTTACGCAAATGGTGGAAGCCGTAAGCAACTTGAGCATCCATTCCTGCATTTGTGAAATAGTAGAATCAATTAATTAAACCTGTGAACGAATACTCTACAGTTTGATTGATCATGCAGACACAAGTGAGTACAGCGCCTACCTATACTAAAGTAATTGTAAAACACTCCTTCATAGCAAGCCAGTTTTGTTGGTAAATCTCCTTTGTCATCCTGCAGCCATGGGATTATGGATTTTGAATCGTGACTGAAATGAGAATATAATGCAAAATTTGTAGTGTGAAAATGTAAATAATTTACATGAACAGGAGGCTCATTCAGATCACTTTCTTGTGTAACCTGCTTCAGAGAATGTGGTGGTTCCACTTTTTCTCCAGCAGGCATGGACAGCGAAACATGCCAACTGCGCCGTGAGAATAGCAAGTTTGAAACAACTCAAAAACGCCTTTTACTATTCAAGAAGCAATGCCATTGAAAGAATTGGAATTCCCACCTATCCAAAGAACGAACTTGGCCAGAGGTAGCTCTGTGGAGAGATCTTTTAACGGCGTATTTCCAGGCAAAAGGAAATGAACCTCCCTGATCAAACCAAAAACCAATGTCCATTGAAATAAACGATGATCACTTCATGCAAAAATTTGTGTTGAAATTACAAAAACTCACCCAGCCAAAACTCCTGGAGAGGTCATTTCCAGTACCCAGAGGGATAATTCCAACTGGAAGAACAGGGCTGCGATCTTGTTTGTGAAGTTCTGCAAGACTTCCCAGTACCCAACCGACAGTGCCATCACCTCCTGCCACCTGCCCAGTTCATGTTTTTTTTCCTTCTTTTTCTAATAGAATTAATTCAAAAATGTGGAAAGGAGAAATAAAGAAACGTACCATGACCCTTAACTTTTGACGAGTTTGTTTGGCACAAGCGTCGCCAAGATCAGACAAGATTTCCAGGCAACGCAGTCCGTACTGCACAAATTCATGAGGCTTCACATCCAAAAGATCGAAAACCTGCAACCAACAAACACAAAACTTTAACGTCAATCTAATCCACTCTCTGTAGCAAAAGCGTCAAATTTTATTGCCCAATACACCAAATTCCAACTTTCTCAATACAAAATTAAAAATAATACCGTCGTAAGCGTAGCCTGAAGAATCTTATTTATTTATATTTTTTTTAATTGGTTGAAATATTTAAACAACAAACAAGACGCGACACGCGCATTGGAGTTGCGATGCTGACTCAGTGAACTAACAAGAAGACGGTAAGAAGACGTCAATCAATAACCTCCCTTAAATTTAGGGCTCACTCCACAATCGTTGAACTCAAAAAAATATCCACGAAAAACAGAGGAAGATCCAAGTTCCAACCCCGACACGTACGGCCACACGTGAATAAAAAGGTCAAAAAGTCTACTTTTCCAAGTTTGGGGCAAATTTTGATTTTTAGACAAAAGGGGTATCGGAATGCGCAATTTCATAGCAAGTAGTGAAACAAACAAAACAATAGACCTGTTCGTCGCTGATTAAGTGCTGGAGGCGCTGCTTGAGCTTCTGGCCATGGCGTCCACCGCTACGCGGATTAATGAAGACGACCAGAGGAGCCTCCGGCGGCAGGACGTTCTCCGGCGTAGTGATTTTGGCGGTGGGATCTTTGAAGCGAATTGAATCCCGCAGGGCCAAGCGGAGATACTGCGGCATGATGAGGTTGGCCTTGAGGTGGGCCTTGTCGATTGGGATCCCGGACAAGCCACAGCCCCTCAAGGAGTCGATTAAGGAGGAGCGAGCAGCAATAGTAACGTCGTCGGCTGTGGAATCCATATCTTAGAATTAGAATTTGGTTTGTCTAGACAGAGTGTGAGAGAAGGGAAGGAGTGGGAGTAGACATGAAGGAAATTAAGGAGAAAAAAAGGGCGAGGCGAGTAGGTGAATGATTTATGAAGAGAGTAAAGAGTGGAGTCGGTGATGGTCTCGCTATTCGCAATTAAGGCTTAGAGGGAAACTGCGCTGGTGGGATGTACAAATGCTCAGATAGATCAACTTATAGCCAAATTTGGTAACATGAAGATTTTTTATTTTCTTCTTAATATATAATTAATTATTTTTTCTTAATCAATTCCGACTTCACATTCCCATTCCCATTCCCATTCCCATTCCATTGTTTTTTTAAACATAATCTAATAATTATTCATAAATAATATAATCTAATTTATATCATAATTCAAATAATATTACGTTGTAATATAATCTAACACCAATGTCATCTTATTTAGCCATTTCGAGTAACAATTCATGTTAATATATACATGCAAATATGATATTTGAAAAAAATCAAATAAAATCACGTGTATATTTTGACATTTTCTTGCATATCACTCATTTGTATTTGTTATAGCACTGTAATCGAGATGCAACATTTTGAAAGATTAAAAAATCGTATAACTAAGGCATCGAGATGCAACATTTTGAAAGATTAGAAAGTCGTATAGCTAAGGCATGATGAATTGCACCCAAAGTCGATGGATAATGACTTTTTTGGGGTGAGACTCATATACATGAACCTGCAAGAAAGTCTGAAAGCATAAGCTTGAACAGTGGAATAAAGAGGACCTAACAGGGACTTCCGACAAGACTAAGAAGGATGTTAATTACCTCGGTCTGTTCTCTTGCCACACGAGAAAACTGTCAGGCCAATGCATTCTAAATGGCAAAATATACAAATAAAAATTGATTGCATTTCACCGAAATAAAACCACTATAAAAATGGTATTAACCCAACCCAACCAAAGTAGGTCTCCTTTAATCCATTTACTAATTAAGGCATTTGAGTGTCTTGAGAGCTAAGTACTACACTAGTGCTAGATTTCTTCAATGCAGTTTAAGGACATCTTTAAGTCAATCAATGATGGTCTAATAAACTTTTATTGATTTATAGAAACAACAATGTCACTTATACAAGTGATATACTTATTCGGTATATCGATTGTCCCCAGTGTGGTCGATATATTTGATATTAAGTATATCACTTATATCATTAAAATATTTAGTATTCAGTATATTGGTTATACTTTTTATCAAATAAATCAGTCATATATTTTGTATTAGGTTTATTGATTTCTAGAAATAACAAGGTCAAAACTGGAACAAGAAAAATAAAAATCTGATTTTAAAAACGTTAGCGTTGTTTACAAAATATATATATATATATATATATATATTGCTATATTTACAAATAAAATAACCATTTTTTACTATCCATTAAAAATACCCTTTATATTTCTCATTTTTGATGAATATGCTATATGTTTATTTTTTTTGAATGGTTTATGCGAAAATCTAATCAATCCTGAATGAACATGAATAACAGACAAATCGAGCTATTTGAAGGAAGGAAGACTAGTACAAAGAGAATAAATACTCTAATGCTCAAATTAGTATGACTTCGATTTATAACTCTCGAAAATGAGGAACCAAAATTGCATGTGTATATGAACTTGATTTTCATATTTTTAGGTCAAAAGTGATGGATCCCACTTCTTTGGTGTATTATGGCAATTTTGGAATTAGTAGCAGAGTTATAGATTGTTCTGTGGGATACCTCGATGCAGTGGCGGATTTTTGTCTAGATAAGACCTATGTTATAGAGTATAGAACTTCTATCATAGGGATTAGTAGCATAGCTTCATAATAATTCTGTAGAGCTTCCGCATAATTTCCTTCAGATTGAGCCGACATCCATTACAGTCGTTTGTTATTCCATTCAAAGAATTAGACCTTATGCGAGATTTTCATCTCGTACACTCCCCTTTATGTAATGTGCATAATGAGATTAGAATAATACATGAAATGAAAAAAAAGATTGAAATGCTCTCATTATGAATGGATGAGACTAGCAGTTTTATCATGGGCTTTTTAGTATATTTAAGAGATTCGAATTCACGACCTTCTTATCGAATATAGATACCTTAGTCCACCGAACTATGTTCAAGTTGGTCAAGGTCAGATCATGTTAAACAAGTTAAATTAAAATATTAAAATATGAGATCATTTCAACTGAGTTATTAATTAAATGCATTTTAGTGTCAGCATCACCACTTTACTAATAAATTTTAGTGCTCAATACATTAAAGATTTGATTGAAAAATTAATTACCACATAAATGATATATTTATAATTTATAATATTTTAAGTATAAAAATAAATATGACACAAACCTTAGAGATGAGTTTATATATTTAACAACATTATTTAAGATATTATATATTTAACTAACATTTTAATTATATGTAATTTAATCCTTAAATTTTAATGAATGTATCTTCAAGGTCTCTACATTTTTTTTCCTGTAAAGAAAAAAAAAAGTCTCTAATTTTTTCTTTTTTAATTTCTTACTTTGTTTGCACCCCATACAAATCCAATAGAACAAACATTTGTTTGTTTAACCAGACAAATAACAAAAAAGTAATAACAATAATTAGACAAATTAAAGTGATTTAGAAGAAAAAATGTTAGACATGCTATTTTATTTTATTATTTTATTAGAAATTAAACAAAGACGTTCCAGTCTACAATATATGTATCTTCTTAAAAAAGCTGGGGGTAGAAATCTTGTAGAATTCATAAAAAATAATTATTAGAATTTGATTTTAAGTGGTAGATTAAGCTAACAAGTTGTCAATTAATTAAATCATAAATGAAGGTCTTTAATACCCCAACTACCCCTGCGCATACCCAAAATAAAAATTATGGCTGTCAGTGTTATACCAAAAATTACAGGGAACTCCCCATGAACGAGTCTCCTCATTAGTGCCATTCCTATTTTATATTTCTAACTTTTTTAGAAATATAGTAACATTCTTTTTATTATTTTCAATTCTATTAAGAAACTTAAGTATTTAACCATCATTTATATTTCTTTTTTTTTTTTCATTTTAGAAATGTTACCAAAATTATTTCCAATTCTATTAAGAAACTTAAGTATTTAACAATCCTTTATATTTTTTTTTTCATTTTAGAAACGTTACCAAAATTTAGAAGAAAAAAACTATGTTTTTGTTTTTTTTTTCATTTCCAACAAAATCAAGTGAAAAAATAAACAAAAAAAAATAGTTATCAAATGAATTTATATTTTTCTTTATTAAAAAGGAAGAAACAAAAAACTGAAACGATACCGAATAAGCCCTAATTGTTCCCATTTCTTTCCAAAATTAAATCAACAAAGTCAAGTATCTCATACCCATTTTCATTTTTTAAAAATATAAATAAAAACATTATTTTATCACAACTTGCAAAATGCATAAGAAATATTTTTAAAAAGTAAATAAAGCTTAAAAACTTTGAATATTTAATTATCATATAAGCTTTTACATTTTTTAATTTAAAATTGTAGAGGAGAAGAAACAGTAAAGAATTACCAAACATGTTTCTATTCTTTCTTTAAAAAAGAAAATAAACAAGAAAAAAAACAATTACCAAACGTAATTTTTTTTTCTTCATTAAAAAAAAAAACAAGAAACAATTACAAAAAAACTTAAATTATTGCAATATTTCTCACGTGAAGTGATAGAAATATTGATTTTTTAAAACTAGATAAATCAAAATTTTATGCTTTCATGAACACCCCCTAGATCTCGTTCCATGCCATGTGAACATTTCGTTTGGATCACATCTTCAACAGAGGGATCCTGTTTTCAAATTCCCTAAATCACAAGTACATCACGTTAGCCTGATAGGGGCCTGGTCACTTGTATAAACAGCCTTACTTTTGGAGCTAAAGATCTAAAATATAACTTCCTTTTCTTCTTTCAAGATTGTTACACAAAAGTCAAACGATCCCTCATCAAAATCAAAACTAGCCACTCATTTTCAGCCAAAACTATTTCAACAACCACCTAACAACAACTCATAATTAAGACCATATCCATATCCAGCATTCCACTCTCAAGAATGAGTAAGAAATGTAAAGAGATCTAGCTCCATACAAGGTAGTATAATTTAAAGTAAAGAAAAGCCCCCACATTGGGAATTGTTTTAGAATTAATCCAAGGCCAGGAAGACAAGTTACCTCGATTTACTGAAAAGAGCTTGCATTGCGTTAATTACTTCTTGTTCTTGAGCTGGGTGATGCGAGTTCTGCTTTAACCACAACAACGTCACCGTGGCAACCTATCGTGTATGACACATTTAATCCATCTACAAGTAGGTGATAGATGATGTTCTTAGAAGAAATTTGGGTACCGCCAGAAGCTTTGTCATATAGGTGAGTATCTAAATCTGAACTTCCATCGGACAATTCATGTCCTGTTGTTGTCTCAATGTGGGATTCATGAGGTCGAGTTCGTTGGGATAGTGATCGAATATCCCATGAAAGCACCTGCTTCACAAAGTTTTTAAACTCGTCTGCAGATGCATAATGCGATTTCTTTTCCTGAAACAAGAAAAATATGGATGCATGTGAAATTTAGTTGCAAATATGGGAGCTAGAAACATCAAAAGACATACTGACCCAGAATATCCTACTTTGTACAATACAAGAGTTGAGAGCACGACCTCTTTGTAATGTGGAGTTCAAAAAAAAAAAAAATCATAATCAGACAACAAAGCAGTTCTCTCTCTCTTTTTATTTTTTGAAGTAAATTACAAGTAAAAGAATAAGAAACTAACCAGATAAATGTTCATGTAAAATTCTAGAGACAAATTATCATGAGGCATTTAGACCTTGCGTGCAACAGCACCACCGGGACACAAAAAGAGTTTTCACTGGCTCCAACCTAAGGCTTACTATCACCCAAAACTCCAAGCCCTAACCAGCAAGGGCATCCCTTGGGGCATAAAATATAATAGTTTAAAAGGCCCCTTTGATTGATACCAAAAAAACAAAAGAAACCAGACTGTTGATCTTACATTAGACCTCTCCAATATCCAAAACTTAAGGAAAACTTAGAATGGATAGGTAAAATATTCCCTACTGTTTTTCAACAAGAAGATACATTCTCCTAATTATTTTTTAAATTGTGTACAAATTACCGCCTCAACTTGGTGTCCAAACTACAGGGATTTTTTTTGTAATTACAATCTTTCGATGCTTTGTCGCAATTGAAAAGTTGTTTTTCATTAGGTTTTTGTAAGGCGGGGCTTTCTCATCCCTGTACCTTTAGGCAGTTCTTCGGTTCTTTCTAATGACAAGTTTCTGTTTCCTATCAAAAATATGTATATATATATTGTTTCTTTTTCCCGTGCGCGAAAAAATATATAATTTTTTGGCGTATTGCATGAAGATGAACAAGCTGAACTTCAAATCAGTAATTAAAATGAACTAGCCAGCACAAATTAAAAAACCTCACCATCAGTGGCCAACAATCAGATAGAGTGGAAGTAAATTCTTCAGAGAAGCAAATTGATGCAACACTCAACAAATTGTCCCCCTGCGGTTGCATAAAATAAGATGTCAAATTGACATGAAGGATGCATAAAACATATTACATGGTCATGGAGTATCGATACCTCCACCTATGAAAAATAGCACCTGAAAGTATATGAAAAGCTAATATTTCTCAAGTTATTTGCATGCAACCAGTTATCTGGGCCTGCATATATGTAGAGGTTTTCCACATTTTGAAGTTTGAAAAGCAGCAGAGCAACACTGATGACTGGACATAAATCTACGTTGGCCGTTGGACAGATAAATGGACAAATGCATGGCTAAAAATTAATTTAAAGGATGAATAGGAAATCATAAGCATCAAATAAATTCTAAAATAACATTTAGCCATAGAAATATTGAAGAAATACCATTAGCCACTCTGGGACTGTTGCATCTTGTACACTATCACAGTATGGTAGATAAGGTTTAACATCAAGTACTGGCTGCAACAAAATTCAAACAAAGCAAGAAATCACAACAATCATCACCACCAAGAAATAATGGTTTCTTTCAAGACTAAATCTTTATCCTGCTGGATGGAAGAAATCAGAAACAAAAAAACTTACAGTTCCATCAACAAGATCAGCACCAGAGAGTAGAATTTGATGCCCCTGGATAGCCTCCACCTGAATTGGTAATATAGCATATTTCTTAATCTAAAATTCAAAACTCCTCCATTTTTCTTTTCTTTTGCATTTGGCTGTCATGAATTACTTTGTAACCATGAGTTCCTATTACTAAATTACATTGATGATACAAAACGTATTAGACCAAACGTAAGACAATGAGAACTATCTAGAATTGGTGGGGTGGGCCCAAATGTCTATGATCCGATGCGGCTTTCTGAATCAACTCACAAGATTTATTTATTATTATTATTATTTTTATAAGAAACAAAATATATCATGACCAACAAGAGGAAAACAGCCTAAAGGCAGGGGCCGAGGAGGTCCCCCACAGGACTATCACATTACAGCTTTCCAACTCACAAGATTTATAAATGGCAGTTGAGCTTGAAACTTTTATCTTACCTTTGCAATAGTGAGTCCAATCGGGCATGGTCTATGTGGAGATCTAGTAGCAAAGACTCCTACCCTTTTGCCTTTCAACCTTGGTACTCTAACCTAATATTGAGCTGTCCTTTTATGGGATTTTAGGAAGTCATAAGAATAATAGAAATATGAAGACCATTTTTAAGGAGCATCAATAAAAGAAGAAACTTACTTTTGCCTTGAATCTTGATTTAGATGGATTCTTCCACAACTTATCTAGATCGGTGTTTAAATGAAAGACATATATAATCCAGCAATGGGAATATTCTCCGAGACCTTCAATTGAAGCTGGAGGAATACGAGCAGAAAACACCAATCGTGCCCTAGCAAGAGGTACGACTAAAGATTGCCTTGGAGTTCCATTCCTAAAAAATACCCGATTAAAGTTGTTGATTGCTCGATTTCTACATCTGAGTGAAGACTATGGCTTAAACATATCCATAAATGTACTTTAATGGATGGATACAACAATGAGAAAAGATCAACCCAATTGATGTTTAGACTGCCAAATAATGAAATTTCAAACTAACCTAGTAGAGAAGGCTGACTGGATAACACCAATTGGTGTCATGGGATATGAAGTACACTCCACATTATCAGATTTTGGGTCCGCAAGTGCTTTCCTTAAAGCCTACGAATTCGGGGAAAAAGTAAAAGAATCAATAATAAGTTAATAAGATTGAAAAATGAAGCGATGCTGCAGAGGAGCAAATACCTGCTGAGCCCGTATTCGGCCTTGTCTCTCGGCGGTGGTTTTCTTTAAAGACGCCGCCAGAGAAGCCTCGAGCTCTCGAACCTTGGAACCCAACTCTCTCGACTTCCTGGTCACGAGATAAACTGGGAAAAAGAGTAGAAAACTTCAATTGCGAGAAAAATGTAGGACAACAGAGAACTGAGAGAGAGGAGCTCGAGGATCTTAAAAGTTTTCGAAGTTTTACGAGATACGATGGCGGAGGCGGAGATAAACGCCAGTATGATGCTCATGGCGGCTGTCGACCATCTTGATTCTGCGCCGTAGGCCATTTCTTAGTCTTCAGGGTTGGAAAGCAGCTTCAGCGGGGAAACGAACTCGACCGGCAGCTTATGCAACGCGACCCGCGACCGTGAGTTGTAAGCAATTTCCGAGTTTGTGATTATTGGAATTTAGAAGTAGAACAAAAAACTCTTTTTCTTTTTTAATTTTTGGCAGTATTAAATTTCCAAACAACATTTACCTTGTATTGAACAAGAGGGACAAATTAAAAAAGAAAATTAACAAAATATCATTGTTATGACTAATGAACCAATTGAAAATTTAAATTAACTCAATTTAATTAAATTAGTTAAGACATATATTTCAACTAAAAAGTCATTTGTACTAAAAAAATTATTATTATAAAAAAGAATTTTTTCTTTACAAAGCAAAATAAATAGTTTTTAAACTTATTTAAATAGGTTAAATTAATTCTGACTTTTTTTATTTTTATGATTTTTTTATTAATATTTGACACGATATTTTGTCAATATTTCAATATTTTCATTAAATTGAGATCTGAATGGACATCTAAAACTTTGGTTCTCTCAGTTTAATTTCACTTTTATTATTATTATTATTATTATTATTTCTTTTTTAGAAAATTTCACTTTTATTATTAGAAAAAATATCAATTTATTTTTATATTTTAATCTCTTTTAATTACACCATTCTATTTATAGATTTATAATATTAAAATAGCTTAATGAGGCAGTATAAGTTTAAAGGAAGAATTGAGCCAGAAAAAGAAATTTTTAAATCCTCAACTAAAATTCTAAGAAATCTGAAGATTTTTCGACTTTCTAAAAATAAAACAATCTCAATTTATGCCATCTTTATATAGTTTTAGAAATTTGCTATATATGTTTTTAAATAAAAAAGACATTATTTGTTCTGGTTCCAACTTCCAACTCCAAGTCAAAACCAAAACTTCCATTTATCAGTTCAGGCTTCGGCTCTCAAGTTTCTCGTCGATCTCCCTGCTTGTATCAAACCCAGAAATTTCAGTCCTTGAACCACCTCTCAGGTACATACCATTCAACTGCTTCTCTCCTTACTTGGGGTTTGAACCAACCAAGGCATTGTTTAATGATTTTGACAACTTTTCTGCTCTTACTTCTTACCTGTACTTTATCCCAATGCAATGTTTTTGTCTGTCTTTGTTCGTCTCCTACCTGTAGTTGTTCGTTCTCATCACAAAAGTTTCTGGAAGATGCGGAAGTCAGTGGGGATTGTTGTGATTTCCTCTCTCTTCCTGCTCTCGATTTTCAGTGTCTCACTACCAGCGTTTGGAAACAGCTTCACCTCTAAATTCGATTTCTTAATTCCCAAATTCTCGTTGTATTTTCACCGCGTAAATGGTCAGTCGCAAATAGTTGGACCAAGGTGGTTAAAATTTATCCCTTTTTTCTTTTACGCCCTTAGTAATCATCAAGGATGAAATTTTTTGAGATGGCCAATTTTTGCATTCTGTTTGGAACCAGAATTTCTCCTGTTGTATGTTTATTCTCTAATATGAACTAGGTGTTTGATTAAATGCGCAAATGAGGAATTTTTATGGTCAACATGTTATGCAGAGAATTAGCTAGAATACGTTCGAATCTAACTTCAGTAACTAGAAGTTTGAGAATGGGAAAAGAGAATTACGTAGACTTGCTAGAGGAGTTTACATTTCCTGCCAATTCTGTTCCTTTCAACAACTGCCATGCTTCTACAATTGTGGAGGTTTGATGTGAAACTTCTGTTTGGTCTTATTGCAATTGGGTGCCTGATTTTGTTGGGGGAGAATTTGATTGCCGTCTTTGTGGATTGAGCAGGTTGATAAAGATCATTACCTGTTGGCATTTTTCGGGGGTACACTAGAGGGGGCACCCGACGTCAAGATTTGGTTGCAGGTGTATAAGGTAAGCAAGCCGATTCTCTCGCCCCCTGAGGCCATCTGATTGTAAATTTAAACATTGATTCATAATCTTATCTGAGTTATATCCTACTTGCTGATGTGCCTTTTCAAATACTACTAACAAAATTCTTTCACCCATCCTTGCCTGTGTTTATGGTAAAACAGGCAGTTGGCTTTTTGAGCAGCACTATTAAGTGGTTTAATTAACAAAGTTGTATATTAGTTAAACTTTCCTCATTGATCATTGATGTTCGTTCTTTGCCACTCATAATTCTTTGCTTACATTCATTACAAGTGCTGGTAACAATTTAACTCAAGTGTATAGACGTAGTTGGACAAGCAATAACTCATTTTATCTTGCATTGCGCCATTGCCCACGTTGTGACCTTTTCTTTACAATTTCTTGTTAAAATTATTCGAAAATTTAACTTGCAGAATGGCTCCTGGCACTCGCCAGTTGTGGCTGATGAGGAGCCCGATGTTCCAATGTGGAATCCAGTCTTGTTCAAACTTCCATCAGATGAGCTGCTTCTGTTTTATAAAGTGGGCCCCGATGTTCAAAGGTATACTTTTTTATTCTTATAACGGTTTTCTGAAATGGTAACTTTAGGCAAGCGAATTAATATCTTTCATAGTGGTTATTAAAGTTTCAACGGATCTATATTGGACCGTCCTCCTCTATGGTGGCACTGTCTTGTTGAACTCCAGCCAGAAATTGTGAGGCATGATTTGGAATCCTTTTCATTTGAAGATAACATATTTCTATACGTATCAAAGAGTTCTGTATCAGGATCAACAAGCCCATAATGTTAACAGAATTCTTAATCGCTGACAGGCTACCAAGCACTACCAAGGCTATCTACAATATTTATTATAAATGAAATGATCATGGGAAGTTGAGATGCTTAAGTTAGTTGGGTTCATAAATTACTTCCCAACTATAAATTTGATCTCAGTTTTTTAGATAGAGCCATTCATTCCTTTTTCTGAAATCCCAGGGTGGCACCCCTTTTTTTACTGGTACACTCCAGTCTGACATATTGAATAACCTTTAATGTGGAAAGTTGAACCCTTAATCCTCTAACTTTTTTTATCTGATGGAGATGACATCAGATGGAGTGGATGCATGAAACGGTCATACGACAAAGGCGTTACTTGGACAACAAGAGAACAGCTTCCTCCTGGTATCTTAGGACCAATAAAGAATAAGGTATAACTTGTGTGCTGATATTTGCCATTCAATTGAACTGTACTGTGCTCAAGAAGTTGCCTTCTTTTTTGTCTGATGTTTTAGCCAATCCTGCTTGAAAATGGGGTTTTGCTCTGTGGATCCTCGGTTGAAAGTTGGAACTCTTGGGGCGCATGGATGGAGGTTATTCTGAAAACACCATGCCCCAACTAGTTCTTTAGTTTTGGACTTGTTCAGATGACATCTGAAAAATGTTGCTGACATGCTTTCCCACTCCAATATAATAGGTCACATCTGATTCAGGTAGATCCTGGAGAAAGTTTGGCCCAATATACATGGAAAATCTATCTCTCAGTGTCATTCAACCAGTTCCTTACCAGACTGCAAATGGAAACCTGCGCGTTTTACTTCGATCCTTCACAGGTATCGGTAGTATTTGCATGTCAGAATCCGTTGATGGTGGTCATAACTGGAGCTATGCGAAGCCTACAAATCTTCCGAATCCAAACTCAGGTAACATGGCTGAGCTACATCCATTACCTGTAAATATCTCCGATAAGATTTTCATCCATCCCTTTTGACCAACTTTGACGGTGAATTCTTGCGAATAGGCATTGATGGGGTCAAACTTAGGGATGGTCGTTTGTTACTTGTTTATAACACAGTGTCGAGAGGTGTTCTTAAGGTTGGTCTGTCCATGGATGATGGTGACTCATGGCTAGATGTTATGACCTTGGAGGATGAGTCAGGAAAGGAATTCTCATATCCAGCAGTCATTGAGGCCAGTGATGGTTCAGTTCACATCACATACACATACAATAGGAAGCAAATAAAGGTATGGAGGTCAATATTTGATCAGAAAGATATAAGAACTTGATTGTTGAAGATTAACCCAATCATCATTTTTTTTCTGGCAGCATGTTGTCTTTAAACTGAAAATGCACGGGAAACATTGACGACGGTGTCGATAACTACAGGAGCTGTCTATCTATTCATAAGCCAATGGGGAAGCTGTGAAGAGCTCACGAGGAAGGCCAATAACGTGCAGCATTATCCGAAACTCTCAAATCTTGGAATAAAATGCTGAGCTTTGGCGCATAATTTGTGCATTGGAGTAAGAAAATATGATTGCTTTCTGTGGTGTATTCATCAAGACGACTCGAATTGAGCCTAGGCAGAACTCTTGGATGTGTATGTATCAATCAGTAAAGACATGTTTGAATCGAAGATAAAAATAAAAATCTGGCGTGTCCATAATATTTACATAGAATAAGGTACACTATTCTTATAAAATCTTTAAAACATTCGTTATTCCCAAATTCCCTCCAGAATTTTCAAGATTTTACAATTGATCGGCTTGTTAGGTTCATGTTGGTGGGCCCAAAATGCATGCTCCGTGGGCCTTCTTACGTTGCATACTGATTGTAACTGGGCCAGTTTGGGAATTGGGTTAGGGTAAGCTGAGGCCCAAAAATTTGGCTACCGTATTAAAAAGAGTAACGACATATATCACCATTTAAAATAGATAATTTTTAAAAATGGCTAAAAAACTTCCAACTTTGAAGAATAGCCAGCTCAAAAATAGAAGAATTTCTACAGAAATTTTCGGTGCGAAATTACTCTTTACTAAAAACTAAGAATATTATCGATTTCTTTTTCAATCTGTTTTTATAGGAATCTTATTAATTTTTTTTCAACCTTTTTATAGGAGAATTCTACTGATTTTTTTACTAACCTATTCTTTTTATAGAATCTTGTGTCTTTTTTCCTCGACTGCTAATTTTCTTTTTCCCACCTATTTTATAGGAGAATATTTTTTTAACTTTAATGGGAATCCTGTGATTTATAGGAGAATAAGAATGAAACAACAACAAAAAATCCTATAAGTTAGAGAAAAAAAAGATTTGTTAAATTATCCACTCATCAATTGAAGCAGCCAACCACATAAAAAAGAAAAATATTTGAACCTCTTCAGAATCAATCTCAACATGGTATAGGCTCTTAAAGATATTGTAATTGTTAAATATCAAATATAGATTTACATATATATAAAATGTACTTGCATATAAATGTTGAACAAATTGGAGCATATAGGTCTCTTGGTTATATATATATAGTATTTGCAAACAAGAACAAATTAGAGAATATTCGATATAGGTTCCTAGAAAGGAGTGTATTTGTAAAAATTACATTATAAATGTTAAACAAATTAGAGCATACCTGAAATCCCACTATTTATTTTATTTTATTTTTTTGCCTCGCACGAAAAGGAAGTTGGTTTGAACGGAAGTAAAAGGAGCATTTGAAGAATTTAATAAAAATATCAATATCTTTGAAATCAATGTAAACGTTCCTTTCATCCCGTTGACCAGCGTACAAAAAAAAATTATTGATTGAAACTTTGTCATATTAAATGTTCAAAAGGAAAGTAGGATGAAGATGGAAAAAGAAAAGAACTTAAAGGATGAAGGTGATAGATCAAACTTTAGGTAAAATGGATGAACATACGGAAGAAAAAGAGGTAAATTTTGAAGAGTTGAGAAATGGAAAATAATACAATTTTTAAAAAAACAATAAAAAGAAATAACAAAATCTTAAAAAACATGCGTTGAAAATTAAAAAAAAGAAAAAAAAAGAATTAAGAAAACTGAATATTACAAAAATTAAAGAAAACCGAATTCAAAATGATTGGAATCTAAAAAGAGATAGTGGATATTTTAATTTTACAAGGATAATTGAATAAAAAAAAAAAGTAAAAGGTCCCAAAGAAACATACAAAACAATTGAAAAAAAATGAAATAGACATTCATCAATTGACAAATATCGTTTGGCTAATTTTGAAAATAGAGAAGTAAATTTAAATAACAAACTACTCGTAAGTTGTATCACGATAATAATTTAATTTTTAGTTCCTAGTAATTTTATCGTCATTCGTAAAAATAAAATTATTGAAATGCTGGGTGGAAATAGGCAGAGAGAGGAAAAGGAATGGGATCCGAAAAGAGCGTTTGACTTGTACAAATAAACGCAGCTTTTTGGGCGGCCGTTCCACTTCCACAGACGCATGTTTCCTGTTTCAGCTTTCATTTGTTTGGTACAATTGAGCTTCCCCATCGGCAGCTTTTATGGGCCGGCCGTCCTCTGCATTTTTCCAACTTTATTGTTCTCTCTACCTTTACTTTCCCCTTTCCACCCCCACCCTCAGAATCAGAATCTCTAACATAAAAACATAGAAACCAAAAATTAAACCTTTTCTCAATTTTCTTTATCTCTCACTTCTTATTTTATTTAAAAACAAACCCTATAATATCTTAATTTGTTTTCAATTCATAAAAAAATAAAAATAAAAATATATATATATATATATATGTCAGATTACTATGGCTTTCATCCAAGTCACTCATCAATTATATTAATTACCATAGTTTACCTCAATAAACATTTAGGTTAACTATGTCAACCAATCACTGCTACAAAAGGATAAAAGTAACTAATCAATACTATCGAGTGAATTAGTAACTAACAAGTTCTTTAAAATGCTATACTTATTATTATTATTTTTTTAATGAAAAGACATCTTTCTAAATATTTTAGAAAGTGTGTCCAATTTTTTAATTCGTTGGAATGTATTGGGTGATATTTAATTGAGAAATCATTTTATTTAGTCTAAGAGTATTTATAAAGTACTGCAACTTTTTACATTACATACTAATAAATATATAGAACTTGTGGATGGAGTATACAAAAAAAGACATCATTTTTATATTGAATTTCAAGAGAAGTTGTTGGTTTCTTGAAAACACAGTCTTCTTTTTTTTTTTAATATAAATCTTAACACTAAAGTTTTAATGAAAGGACATTATAACTTTACACTCAAGGGTCTTAGGTAAGCATGTCTCTCCTTTTTGCAAATGTATCTAAAAGTGCATGCTATTGATTAACTTTATACACCTTTTTGCTAAATCTCTCCCACCTTTTGAAACTTGCGTTTGAAGAATAATAGATTATTGTGATCCACAAGAAAAAATTTAATTTAATGGTGGATATAAAGTAGTTTCTCCAATTCTAGGGTCCATTTCTTAACGATGAAAGGTCATTAATTTCTTGCTAATTAATTTTATAGAAAGGAGTGTTAAAAAGGGAGATTAGACATCGCCTTTAAATGATGATGAGTTTGTACATATATACGTGTATGTATAAATGTATCTATATATATAATAGCAAATCTTATATTCTACTCTGATATGGTATTAAATCATTGTTTAATTTAAAAGTTTAGTCGAATATATTTTAAACCATCTACTCTCTGAGAAGATGATCAGAAAATGATCATAAGAAGAGATTTTTTTTGTATTGATTTATGATCAAAAGAGCAAGGGTATTTATAACATTCAGTTAAATATAATAGATTAGTTTGTTCATCATCAGCAACTAATTACAACAATTCAGATAACAAATCCAACTGAATTGAACTGCTCAAAACAGTAACGTTAATATATTTTCTTAACACTTTTTTTTTTTATTGATTTTTGAAGAACATATAATCTCTTAAAATTTACCATCCTTTTATCCTTCACATCATTTTAACTACCACACTCTTTAAAAGTATTTAAAAGAAAACTTAAATTAGTGGATTGAGTTTATTAATTGGAGTTTGAAAAGGTTAAGGTATAAAAAGAAAAGGAATATAATGCTATGAATAAATCTAATAGTGAAGTTGGATTGCAAAAGGGAACCCCTTTTTGGTGCCTTTTCTTTTTGGTCATCTCAAAAGCAACACAAGTTAGCTTTATTCTCAAAGTATAGAAAGGAAGTGGGTGGGGATTGGAGAAAAGTCCAAATGCTTTGGATGCAAGAAGCCACCAAAACTTTTTAGAGGGGATGCTTCTCAATTCTCCCCCAAACTTTGCAAAGTGCTTTTATTGCCATGTGTCATCTTGAAGTTTGACTCTTTATAACCTAAAATTACCATATTGCCTACCCAAATTAATAATTATTTACCAAAACTCAAGTGGGGTTTGGCTTTTATTGGTGAAAAAGAGTTTAGGTTTGATTGTTGGGTCCTCTATATATGTCATCATATTCCATCATAAATCTTGGAAGGCTATGGATTATAAATTTGAATTTTATTAGGTAAAAATGGAGATGGAAACTAAAGTGGGTAGATTGTGTCTTTTCATCTCTTTCCTATTTCTAGAAGAAATAAAGTCGTTAGGGTAAAAGTAAGCATTGTTAAGAAGTTATGATTTTATCAACTTTTATTTTCTTTTATGTAAAACAGCTTGAATATAATTCATATTTTTATGAATTTAAATAACTAAATTTCAGTAGTTAAATATAAACCTACAATATACAAAAGTGTGAGGATAAGAAAAAAGCCTAGTAATTTATTATGTACAATAAAATTAAAATTAAGATTATAAGAGAGCGAACAAACCATCCAAGTTGCAACTTACTTTATTCTTCTGAGGTTCTTTAACTAAAGTTATTGTCTTTTCCGCTTCCACCACCTAAACAACTTTTTCTATATGTGACAGTTTTTGTTATTTTCTTTCAAGTGGGAGTAGATTCTTTCTCCTAATTATCATAAATATGAATAATTTGTTTTAAACAATTATAAATAGTACGCAAAATGAATAAATAAATAAAAGGGTTGAGACTAATTGTGATTATAATAATTGAAAAGAGAGGTGGGTCCACAGAAAAGCAAGGTGGTCACGTTTAAATTAAAAAGAAAAAGAGAGGAGGAAGAGGGAAAAGCATGATTAGACAAGAAATTAATTAGAGAAACATGCCAAAAGTAAAACCAGAAGGCATGATGACAGAAGAAAGGCAAGCCAAAGGAAGGAGAGGGCGTGCGCCACCAAAAGGGTATGCCATAATCATCAAATCTGCTCTCTCCTCACCTTTTCACATTAAATTTTGCCTTTCCTCCTTTGATTTTTTTTGAAGAAGACAATATACATTGAGTACAAATAGTCCCTGACTATAAACTTATGGCTCCTATGAGCATGCTGAACGCAGACGAAAGAAACTAAAGTTAAAATTCAAAACTTCGAAAACTTTATTATTAGCGAAGATAGAGTTTTGACATCTTCAAACCAACAATTTGACGAGGAAACAAGTAAATTCAATAGTAACTCCTTTTGAACGACCATGTCTTTCGTCAGCAAATTAATTATAGCGATATTAAGAATTCGACTGTGAGTTAATTCATAAGTTCATCGGCTCAAAAATGGTAACTTTTTTTCTCTTAAAAGGGAAACAAAAAAAAAAAAAACAAGAAGCTCTTGAAAAAATTTTGGAGCATATGGCCGGAGAGCATTGTAATAGTTAATTAATCTAAAATCTGGCAACTGAAAAAGACTGTAGAATGGGGTAGAGGAGGAGGAGCAATACAATACAAAATTTCGTGGGATAACATTTTGATAAATTTGATATGGGGTGGTCAAAGTCAAAGTAGGAGGATTGGGCAGCTATTGTGCGGCCGGTCAACTTGACCGAGTCAAATCGTGTGGGGCCGGGCCGGGGCCAGCAGAGCAAACTGAACCGGAAGCCTGTTCAATGTACTTCTTTTATTGGTCGGTTCCGAAATCGCCTTTTTATTTTGTCAAACCTAATTAATGAAACAACTCCTCCTTTTTCACACCCTCTTCCTCTGTCCATTTTTTCCCACTTTAGATTTTAGATCGTTCACGCCAACTGCTCACCGACCTATTTAATTCTAAGTTTCGTGCATTAAATTTTTTTATAACATTTTTTCCATACCATATGTAATTTAAAATATTATGTAACTGAATATTACCTTTTCTCAAACCATTTCACTACAAAAGCTTTCTACACTTTCAAACAACTAAAAAATGAAGGCCACTCCACTAGGGCTACCTTTGCCATGTTTGTGTATGAAAATCATAATATTTATTGAAAATTCAATCCAAAAAGTTCCTAATTACCTGCTTTTAATCCGCATAAACCTTGGATCGGAGCCTATAGCAAATGTTCATAATTCTTCTTTTTTTTTTGTTTGAATAAAACTTTAAAAGTTCAAAATTAAAATTTTTAAAATAACTTACCAATGATTTGATTAGTTTAACCATGCTCAAGTCAACTATAAAAATTCTTTCAATATATCATGTACAAGTGAATGATTTTTTAATATTTAATTAACGTTTTTCTAATGGAAAAAAATGAGGCAAAAAGGTCAATTCACATGACTTTTCAATATGGTCAATAGGATGAATGATAGGTGATGTCATAATTGTAGTAAAAGTATAATCGATAATTTCCAAAGAGAAATTTCAGTGGCTGCAGCATATCTTATCTGTTAATAAATTGTGAAACCTACAACTTAAATTAATAATTCTTTATGGTGCAACTTGTTCCCACAAAAAATATATATATATAACAATAATAATAATAAGAATAAGAAGAAGCAACGTGTTAGTTATTTATTATTAATTGCTTGCTTCTATGAATATTGAATAATGAACAAAGCATTTTATTAAATAAAATTTCATCATTATTATATTACATCTTTAATTCTAGAAAGTCATTTTCATTGTCAAAACTACGTTGGTATTATCAAAATAAGCCTAGCTCAATGAAAGTTGACAACCACGTATTCTTTTAGATAGGAGATTCAAACTCTCATATCCTCTAAAAAAAATATTAATATTAATTTTTAACATATTTTTAAAAATCGATAAGCAATCTTGTCTCATAGTTTTTAATATAATTCAGTTGGAGATTAGAATTCACGATATTTTAATTATTGATAAGTGTCTTAACCTGTTGAGCTATATTTAGATGGATAATTTTTAATATTACATTTTAATTTATTCTTCATTCATTTATCTTACATGATACTTAAATATCACTACAAAATTAATTTTTAAGACATTCTAAGATTAAATTCCATTTCCTTGCAAGGGAAATTTTGTTTAGGGTCACATAAAAATACTTAAATTATCATACTGCCATGGATATATTTATTTAAACTAATTCTTTCTTTCTTTTTTCCTTTGTTTTGTTTTGTTCTTTCTTTTTCTTTTGCCTGTTTTGTTACTACTTTTCAACTCTCCTTTTTAAAAATAAAACAAAATGCATACTAAACTAAATGTAATAAGTAATTATGGAATTCAAAAACAAACCTAGCATAGTTGAATTAGTTTTATTTTTACAAGAATATAGTTCAATTAGTTAATGTATATATCATCGACTAAAATGTCATAAAAATAACGAGAAGATAACTTCTATCATTTTACAATAAAAAAGAAAAATTAAGTTTGGAGAAAAAAAAAAGAGACAAAGGTAGCCACAAGTTAAATATTTATTCATTTTACCAATGAAAATGAGTCTTTCAAACAATGATTCGGTAGACCATTAAGATATTTCTTTGATATATGATAACAACACAAAGTTAATTACAAATTGAATTTTTGCCCAATGGATTTAAAGAAAAACTATAGAAAATTTATAGGGGAGTTTAGGTTTGGAATTTGTGGACAACAATATTACATTTGGATGATAGATGTGTCAATAAAATGAAAACAAAAAACAAAATCTCGTTTACCAAAATTTAGGTGGATTTGGATCCATTTCTATCTAAAAATGACACCGAACTGCCATTTTTATTTAATAAAAACAAAAACAAATGTTTGATAAAATCAAACCAATTACAAACAATTATCTAACAAAAACGAATTGAATACATTTAATAGATAAAATCTAACCAAACTCACGAGTTACTTTTCTATTTTATGTTTCATAACAGATTGACATGTATTTTTCGAACTCATCAAAATTCAAAAACAAAATTTGTCAGTCTTTTTGTTTGTATTTTTCAATTTTCTTCTTCATTTCCCAAATTCAAATGAGAGGATACCAAATTGAATCAGTAAGCTAAAACACCTAATCATTTTAAAGACCAATGATGAACCTGTTGAGCTAAACGTAGAAAAGAAAAAATCTCAATGTTCAAATCAATTATAGTTTGAAGTATTTATTCTAAAGATGAAGAATCAAAATTGCAGTCATACGTAGCAAGATTGGTTATCTATATATTCGTAAGTAGTGACTAGTGAGTCCCATTAATCTATTGTTTCTCACGATTGCGTGACTTGTTACGTGTGAAACCTAAGAAGATGGTTCTCTATTGAGGGCCGAGCACACGATCTTTGCACACCATGGTTCGACCTTTGTCAAGATCTGAGCTGATCTTTGTTGGAGAAATATGCATAGAAAACTTAAGAAAACACAAAATTAAAAACCCGAACCCAACGTAGCGTTGTTTCCTTAAGATAATTTTGTTCTTTTTACGGTGCTCAAGGTTTCATGAATAATTGTCTCTCAGGGATATGACGGATATACCAACCTGTGAATGTAGCACTTCACAGTACTCGTACAGAAGAAAAGAGAGAATTTTGAGGGATCAGTTTTCCTGTATTACAAAACTGAGAAGAACCACGTATTTATAGACTATTTGTAGTCATTCAAATAAAAAAAATATGTCTTTTGATAAAAAAGACATAACCTTTACAAAAGACGTATCGGTTTATGGAAAGTTGTGATTCCCCCATTTTAACAAAAATAATTTTATTAAAGAAATTGAAAGAGAAAAAAGCTAGAATCCTTGCTCCGTGTTGACAAAAAGAAATTTAATTGATCACGCAAAATTGGGGAATACGACAAAGAGAGAAGAACATGATTGAAAACTTTTGAAGTGGGGGGTAAATCCGTCATTTGGATGTTTCCATGCTGATGAAAAGACAGAGAGAGAGAGAGAGAGAGAAGGAAGGGAAGGAGGTTCATGTGACAGGAGGAGGAGGGGATGTAATCATCTAAATGTCACCTTTTTGGGAGGTGGAACTCTAACTTATTAAAATTACATTAATTAATTATAAAAAGTTAAAACTGGGAGAAACAGACAGATGGACAGGGGAGGAAATTTAAAACAAAACCAACCATATAAACTTACATTACATATACATATTATATATAACAAGAAACCTCAACTTTATTTTATATCTTTTCCTTTCCTTGTGATTTATTTCTATTTCCATTCTGAAAGTGAGCATTTGTCCTACTTCTCAGCCACTTCCAAACTCCACCATTTTCAATCACCTGCTCTCTCTTCTGGACTTTTTTCTTCTTTTTCTTGTGAAGCTTGTGTTGGGTTTTCAATGGTGGATTGGATTGGAGAAAGGGAGTACGAGATTTCTACTGGGAAATTGATTTAGTTTTTTTAATTGGCAAAGCCAAAGGCGGTATTTTTTTTGGATATCGACTCTGGAAATGAGAGCTGGGCTTGGTACGATCCTGCAAACTCTGACGTCGGAGGCGGCTGGTATTCTGAACCACTCAATCGCTGAGGCGGGTCGCCGTAACCATGGCCAGACCACGCCGGTCCATGTGGCTGCGACGCTGCTGGCTTCGCCAACGGGGTTCCTACGCCAGGCCTGCATCAAGTCACATCCCAATTCGTCGCACCCACTTCAGTGCAGAGCTCTCGAGCTCTGCTTCAGCGTCGCTCTCGACCGCCTACCCACGGCGCAGAACGTCGCCGCCGGCTCAGAACCACCCATCTCCAATGCGCTGTTGGCAGCCCTTAAACGCGCACAAGCCCACCAACGGCGCGGCTCTTCCGAATTGCAGCAGCAGCCTATGTTAGCGGTGAAGGTTGAGTTTGAACAGCTAGTTATATCGATTCTCGATGATCCAAGCGTCAGCCGAATTATGCGGGAGGCGAGCTTTTCTAGCCCTGCCGTTAAGGCTACAATTGAACGGTCTTTGAGTTCTTCGGCATCAATACCAGTGGTGAATTCATCCCCTATTGGATTGGGTGGGCCGACGCCTAATCGGAATCTGTATCTGAATACACGGTTGCATCAGGGAAGCGTTCCCCAATTGGGACAGCCGAGAGGGGAGGAAGTCAAACGAATCGTGGATGTTTTGCTCAGGACGACGAAGAGAAATCCAATTGTGGTTGGGGATTCGGAAACAGATGCAATGCTAGAAGAATTTTTTAGGCGAATTAACAAGAAAGAACTGACTGATGATGGGCCGCTCGAGAAAGCTGAGATTATCCATTTGGAGAAGGAGATTGCATCAGATGGAGCACAAATACCCACAAAACTTGAAGAATTGGAAGATTTGCTAGGAACCCGAATTGCCAATTCGAACTGTGGAAGCATAATTCTTGACTTGGGGAATCTGAAATGGTTGATTGAGCAGCCGGCGGCTTTTGCAGCCCCAGGTTCCGGCATGTTGCTGCAGCCAGTTGTCTCGGAGGCAGCACGTGCTGCCGTTCGGAAGATTGGAAAGCTATTAATGAGATTCAGAGAGGAAACTGCCGGCCGGATATGGTTGATCGGAACCGCTACTTGTGAAACTTTTTTGAGATGCCAAGTCTACCATCCCTCAATTGAAAGTAATTGGGATTTACAGGTTGTCCCCGTCGTTGCTAAAGCCCCTCGTTCTGGGTTATATCCAAGGTAACCTTCGGATTCTTATCCTTTTTATTTCAACCAGCTTATGGATTCTTAGCTCAGAGTATGTTAATGAATTCTTCAGCCTTCATTTTCTTGAGCTTTAAGATCTTTTGGGTCACTGCAGAAATCACGTATTAGCTGGGAAATTTAGGCATAGGGTAGATGAGCCCTTCTTTCCCAGAAATGTTTCTGTGATTATTTTACTAATTTTAGGGAAGCTGTATATGATTTCGTTCAAGTATTTAGCAATTTTAGATGTTCTTGATTGATTTATTTCGTTATTCTCGATTGGGTATTGAGTTGCTTCTTCGATCTTGTTAATTTAGGCTTGGAACAAAGGAGATTTTAGGAAGTACGATTGAATCATTGTCCCCAATGAAGTTCTTTCCGACTCCTCCCATTACCCAACTAGGACATGAATCTGAGACTCTAAATTATAGTTCGAGAACAGCTTTCTGCTCACAGTGCAGGCAGAAGTATGAAGAAGAGCTACAAAAACTCATGAACGAGGAGTCTGAGAAATCTTCTTCAGGAGTCAAAACAGATAGCACGAACCCAGTATTGCCGCACTGGCTGCAAAAGGCTAAAGCTCGTGCTTCTGATGTTGAACCAGTAGATGCAAGACAGGTAAATTTTGGCTCAAATTTAACTGCTACCTTATATTTTTTCCTTGTATGTGATGAATTTATGAGCGAGATCAAACTTAGTTAAATTATGTTTGTTTTTGTTTCAGAGTAAGAACAGAGATTTGATGGTAAAGCAGAAGACTCAAGAGCTACAAATGAAATGGAATAATACATGCTTGCGCCTTCATCCTAATTACCACCGTCCGAAAGTTTTTGGTTCTATAGGAAATATGGCAATGGGAATCTCAACAACGGGGTTACATAATCAAAACTTGCCCAAGTGCCAGCCTTTTCAGCCTAGGTTAGAACTGAATAAGAGCCTTGGTACAACTCTTCAGTTGAACATGAATCCACTACCCAGCCAACCATCTGACAACAGCTCATTAAGAACAGACTTGGTTCTTGGGCAAGGAAAGGTTATTGGCAGCATTCCTGAACAAACACATAAAGACAGCATCAAAGAATTTTTGGGCCAAGATTATAAATCTTCTGGACCTGAGATGAAGTTTCTGGACACTCAAAGTACCAAACTTCTAGGTATAACAGATATTGATTCATACAAGAAGATCCTTAAAGTTCTTATGGAAAAGATATGGTGGCAGCGAGATGCAGCATCTGCTGTGGCTAACACCATAACTCAACGCAAATTGGGCAACAGGAAACGTCAAGGTGGTGGATCAAAAGGAGACACTTGGCTATTATTTGCGGGACCCGACAAAGTTGGCAAGAAGAAGATGGCATCAGCTCTTGCAGAGCTGGTATCTGGGTCCGTCCTAGTCACAATTTGTCTTGGTACACAACGTAATGATAGAGGATTGGACAATAATTTCCGTGGTAGAACCCCGTTAGATCAAATTTCAGAGGCTGTTAGGAAGAATCCATTTTCAGTGATTGTTCTTGAGGACATTGATGAAGCAGATGTTCTGTTTCGCAGGAGTATAAAACGGGCGATAGAAAGTGGTCGGCTCACTGATTCCCATGGCCGAGAAATCAGCCTCGGTAATGTTGTTTTCATACTTACAACTGTCTGGCTACCCAACGATCTAAAGTACTCGTCGGATCACAATTCTCTTGGTGAAAAGGAGCTTGCAAATTTAGCTAGTGAAAGTTGGCAATTGAGGTTATCCCTATCTGAAAAGCTATTAAAACGCAGAGCGAATTGGCTTTGCAATGATGAAAGGTCCATAAAAACAAGGAAAGATACAAATCCAATTCTGTTTTTTGATTTGAATGAGGCTGCTGATGCAGAGGATGATACTGCAGATGGATCACATAATTCAAGCGACCTCACAATTGATCATGAAGATGAATATGGCCAAAGCAAGATGGAATCAACCACAACTTCACCAGCATTAGGCGAGCTTCGGGATATCGTCGACGATGCCATTATCTTCAAGCCTGTCAACTTCAATCAGATTATCCGTGACATTAAAACATCAATCAACGATAAATTCTCCACCATTATTGGAGAGGGGTTCTCAATCGAATTACAAAACCAGGCTCTTGAAAAGATTTTAGCTGGGGTATGGTTTGGCGAAACTGGTTTAGAGGCATGGGCAGAGAAAGCACTAGTTCCTAGCTTCAACCAACTCAAGTCTTGCATCCCAAAGACAGCAGGTGGCGTGCCAGACAAGTCCGTAGTCGTTACTCTCGAACTAGACCGTGAATCATGCAGCCGAGACCGGGGAGACTGGCTGCCCAGTAGCATCAAAGTAGTGACAGCAGTAGACAGCTTATGAGTATAGGATTGAGTACACGATGGATCATCATTTCCACTTGACAAGCTTGTACATATATGCATATATAGTTTGCCCCAAGGCTGGGGGAGGGGGGGCGTATTAACAGCTTCTACTTCTAGATAGACCAAAAACAAATAGATTTTTGAGTACTGTCGATAAAGAGAAAGCAGAGGAGGGTATATTGTTGACTGATGGAAGCTTTAACACGACAACAAAACAATGTGTTGTACTTTCTTTCCTCCTTGGCATTATTTAATTCAATTGCGTTCACCTCCATATTTATTCATAAACTTCCCCAATAAAGAAGTAATAATGAATAGCACAGCAGGAGCAGGATGGTATTTTAATCTTTTTTGTTTTATCCTCTGTCATTGGTGTTCATCTCATGAGTGTTGTTTATTTGCACGAGTAATGATAAGGGTCAAATATGTTTTATGACAAAGATGAGCGTAAGCTTGTTTGTCATGTTTGCCGCAAGACTTTCTCTAGTAGACTTTTGCTTAAATATATATATAACGTGGGGTGTCTCTGACTCTACCGTGGCTTCAAAGGGCAAGAGGAAAGGGAAACATGAGTGAACGTGGTGGTGAGGTTGTGCAGCAGTTTTACCGCCCAGTGGATTTGTGACCGAATGAGAATATCTACTCTCCGATTTGAACTTTACAGGATGCGTAGTTGGAGCTTTCCTTCCATTTTGGAGACGAGTCCCACAATGTCGGTTGCATTGGTAGCAAAAATGGTTGCAAAAATGGCCATTGAGTGGCCACAGCCACTTGAATCCCTGCAATTTGCCACAAATTAAACTGTCACAAAAATATTTATACCAAGCCCTATATAACTTGAGATATAAATTGAATGATTGTTTGTTCCATAATGAACACAATATCTACAATAGCAGAACAAAACAAAAAAGATACTTTGAATTTATTAGTGCAATTAATTTTTCCGTGTCTCTACATTTCCATCCAAATTTATTTCGATGTGAATGTAGTTCTTTTCTCACTATGTTTATAATCAATGTAGATTTATGTTCACACATAACAAAAAGGCATATCGGTGATGATGGGTTTGAAAAACATGATTCTGCCTATGACCATTTGTCAAGATTCTTTTCCCCTCTTCCTTCTTTTAAAAAGAAATGTAACAAATTTTTAGTTAAGGATTCTAGGGTCTTTTTAATACATGTGGGAGTAGAAATTTGAACTCATGATCCTTTAGTTTCTCCAATCGGTTATGCTATGCTTAAATCTCTAAATTTCTTGTGAGTTGGATCCTTATGGATACGGGTGAGGTGTTTATTTATCTATTTTGTGATATCTTATGGAAGAAAGTTAACGTGTTTTCTCCTCTCTAAGCCGAAAGTTCTTTCGGCTTATTATCTTTGGTACCGGAGTCATAAGATTTATTGTTCATACTCTCTAACTACCAAGACAAGCCACCACAAGTTGAAATTTTTTGGGATATTACTCCTCAATCCCTATAGTACCTAAAGACCCTTCAATTTTTAATGTATCTAAAATGTATTTTAAACAAGATTAAATTTACCATGCACTAAATTATCCAGGTAAATAGTGTCTTACCTCTATTTTGCAGGTCACTCACTTGCAAAAGGATCAGCCGTTTTTTTAGTACGAAAAGGATAAGCTTTATTGTTTGGACAAACATTTTTGTGAACGAACGTACCATAATTCCATTAAAATTAAATAATACTTTTACATGGCATTAAAGTTGAAGGTATTAAACTAATGTCATATTATTTACTCCTCACCCCGTTGAAATAGCATGGGTTAAGCTTAGAAAAAAGTTTCATATTTTGAAATGGCCAAGCTCACTTCAAATAAAATTTGAGCAAAGGGAATGAAAGAAAATTAATAAAAGGAAAGAAAAGAAGAAAAAGAAATGGATAGGGCGAATCTGTGCACACGCCTAATCCAATCCACCGAGCGCCAACATAACGTTAGCGTTTCAGAACTGAGGTGGGAGTAAATAATGTTGATAACAGTCAGAGAAGCTGCTGCAGCTTCTTCTTCGCCCCTTTGCTTCACCCTCTCCACTCAATCTCTTACCAATTCTAAGCGTTTTCCAAGACCTCGAGGTTCAGTCTGCCGAGCTTCCTTCTCTGTTCCTAGAAAGCCCAGCCCCAGAAAATCCTGGAACCTTGGCCTCATTTCCAACAGGTGTGACTCGTCTCGTGCATTTATGTTATTTTTCTGCTTCCTTGCACTTCAATTACTTGAACTAGTCTTGCAGGTTTGCTTTTTGGGATTTTCTCTATATGGGTCTTTCTTCTTGACGTAGGACTTGTGGGTGGTTATTTTGTTTTCCCCCACTTTTTGTGTTACCCCCGGCATATGGTGCAGTTATTTGGCTGCAACATTGTAATATCTTTGTGCTCTCTAAAATTTCTATTCTTCTCCGCACATAGCAGGGGAGCCTTTAGAGAAGGAGATCTATGGATTTTCCTGAGGAATTGGGGAGCCTTTAGCCAATGATTCTCGAACAAGAGTCTGCTTTTCGGCACTTAGGAACCTGGAACAACTAAATTAGATGAGAAAGTCTTTGGCAGATTATTTTGAAATTTGGTAATCATGTTACTTAGTTTTAGAAAAGGTATCTTGGTTTAAAATTAAAAATCAAAAGCTGTTTTTAAAAATAGTCTCCCAAAGGGCCGCTTACATTTTATGGTTGCTCCATTTTCGAGTCTAGTTTTTTCAATTGGACTACTTGCTGTAAAGGTGGGTCGAAATCTTTCATTATTTTCAAGTGTCTAACAGAGTAAAAAGAAGAAGATGGAGCCATAAGTAGATTAGAAGGCTTATGTGTCAATCAGTTCATAATATGTTAATTTGTTCATGGTAGGTGTCATGGACAAAGACCACAATCATATGCTAAATCAGATCCAAACTGCCAAGGAAGGTCGAGATCATGAGTTTGAGTTTCAATTTTTGCGTCTAGTTTATATTTAAGTTGCTAACCTGTGACCATCTGGTTGATAAACTTTTTCTGGCTGTTGGTCTTTTAAGAGCTGTAGAGTCGTATACTTCAACCAGAAACTTCATATAATTATTTCCCTTACCTATAGAGTCGATTACTTTGATGTTTAACCTTGTGTTAGTTGAAGCGTTCAACTACTTGAAAGTTGAAAGTTGAATCTTTACAGCATACTACATGCTTCCTGCAGCTACGGTTTCATACGTTGCTCTAGAACTTATCATGGCTAACTAGTCTCTTCACATTGTGGATTCAGGATGAGCCAACAAAATTTCTTGTTTCTTTATCCAGGCTTCTGAATATATTACTTGAGCTAATTAATAATGCTAATCATATGCCAACATGAGCTCAGTTCAGCAATAATTGACACCTATCTCTGACCTCCCGTAATTGACCCTTATCTCTGACCAAGATCATGAGTTCGAATCCCCCACCCCCACTTAGTGGATTAAAAATAAATAAATAATAATAATAATGCTAACCGGATATTGATAGATTTAAACAAATTAAATAATATAACTCCATATGATTCGGGACCATGATCTCTCAAATTATATAAACATTTATTTTGTGATTTATCCGTTTCTGACAAAAATTGTGAAAAGAATGCTTACACTTTTCAATTGATTTATTTTCTATTTGGGATCCAGTAAGCCTATACACTGGTTTGAAGTTCCATTCAACCTGGGAGATGAATTAAAACATATAATCTTTTGTGTGAGGCTGGAATCTTCATTGACTCTCTGTTCTAGAATTCCCATGATGATGATTGGTCTATAATTGATATGATAGAAGTTTCTCTTTCTCAGTTCTGAGAGCTCAGTTTTTGATCCCTTGGGCATCCGTCCAGATCTTTCATCTGAACTAAGTAGTACGTGGGGAAATTTTCTTGGCTTACTTGGGCAAACATTTGAAAGTTCTTCAAGCACAAAAAAAGATAAATCTCCCTCAGCACGTGGATTGGCAGGTTTTGTTCATTGTCCTTCGGTGTCATATAAAGTATTGGATATAGATTCGGTACCGGTGTTACTAAAACTAATTTGATCTTGCAGCTGCAATCGAGGACAGTTCCATTGACATAGGGGACTTCTTCAAAGGTCCATTGCCAGGGAAATTTCTTAAGCTTTTGGGCTATTTAGCACTATCTAGGCTTGGAATCTATGTCCCTCTTGGTGGAGTGAACCGAGAGGCTTTTGTTGGGAACTTGGATCAGAACAGCTTATTGAGCACTTTAGATTCATTTTCTGGAGGAGGCATTGGTAGGTTAGGGATATGCTCCCTTGGCATTGTTCCCTTCATCAATGCACAAATTGTCTTCCAGCTTCTTGCACAAATATATCCAAAGTTGCAAGACCTTCAGAAAAGAGAAGGCGAAGCAGGGCGAAAGAAAATTCTTCAATATACTAGATATGCCTCAGTTGGGTTTGCAATTGTACAGGTGAGGAACTTGATAACTCAATATGGCATAATGTTTCTTTGTCAGCCAAAACGTTTTCATGGTGATGGATGTCTTTTACCTTTAAATATACTTCTAAAGTTTGATAGCTTTTATTTTAAGATTCTTTAATTCAGCTCTCGCTTCCTTCCCAGGCAATTGGTCAAGTTCTCTACCTTCGGCCTTATGTTAATGATTTCAGTACAGAGTGGGTGCTCTCTTCTGTTACTTTATTAACACTTGGCTCAGTCTTAACAACGTACATAGGGGAACGAATCACAGACCTAAAGCTGGGAAATGGCACATCTCTTTTAATATTCACCAGTATCATTTCCTATTTACCTGCATCCTTTGGAAGAACAGCTGCACAGGCTTTTCAGGATGGTAACTATGTTGGATTGGTTGCTATAATATTCTCCTTCTTCCTATTGGTACTTGGGATTGTATATGTTCAGGTAAGTAATGGTTAATGGTTATACGCTTTCTTTCCTCATTACAGAAGATGTGTTATTATATATGTTTATAATTTATCCGAACCAAGGTTTTCAGGAAGCAGAAAGGAAAATCCCGATCAACTATGCTTCAAGATACACCAGCAGAGGTGGAGGGCTTCAGAAATCTGCTTATCTGCCCTTCAAGGTTTGTATTCCTGATTCTTTATTCACTGAAAAAATATTAGTCAACAATTAACTTGACTTCAAAGAAACTTATACTTTAAAGTTCTGCGGCTCTTTGATATGGTATCAAACTGGGAGATCTTAGTTTCAAATCTTTATTCATGTTCTCTCATTTCGAAGTTAATCATTTATATTCTGGGTATTTAGCCAAAAGAAGGTTGTACATATTTCATATTTTTGTTCTACTGATTATATTAATCACAGGTAAATAGTTCTGGTGTAATGCCAATCATTTTTTCTACGTCGACTCTAGCCCTTCCGGGTACTCTAGCTCGCTTCACAGGTGTATCTGTGCTGAAGAAGGCTGCACTTGCTTTAAATCCAGGAGGTAAAAAACTCGGGGGCTTGTTACCTAATGAATGATGAGATTCTTATCTTCCGGCAATTACAATATGCTACATTCGTGTTTTGTTTGAAATTTCAATTTTTGAAAGGAGAAAAAAAGTTCAGTCGCTTGTCTTTTCAATTACCTCGCACGAGGCTTCTCATCATTAGTAGCAGGACTTTCTGGTATTCGGAAACTAACACATGGGATTTTCTTAGGTTCTTTCTATCTGCCTACCAACATCCTTTTGATAGCCTTCTTCAACTACTACTACACATTCCTACAGTTGGATCCCGACGACGTGAGTGAACAATTGAAACGGCAGGGTGCATCGATTCCACTCGTTCGTCCGGGCAAAACTACAGCTTCATTTCTGAAAGCGGTAATTTTGCCTCACCAAATGCGATTGTTTCCACTTTCCTCACTGCTGAATCAGTAATCTTGTTGATTTAGCCCCAATAGAGTTATTCAAACGATTGAGGATTGTATCATGTCTTCTTGTTTACTGATTTATAGGTGCTAAGTCGGATATCAGTACTTGGTTCAGCCTTCTTAGCAATCCTTGCTGCTGGCCCTGCTGTGATTGAACAAACCACACATCTAACGGCATTTAGAGGATTTGCAGGAACCTCTGTTCTTATTCTTGTTGGTTGTGCTACGGACACCGCCAGAAAAGTACAAGCCGAGATAATCTCCCAGAAATACAAGAACATAGAGTTTTATGACATTGATAGGTATACTCCATGAAAAAGATAATGTAATGGAACCAAAACTGATGTCACACCCTTGAATTTGTATCACTGCTTCATACTCAATGGAACATGGTTCACTTTGCTTTCATTGATTACTCAAATCAGAACGGGTGAGAATGTGATATTTGATTCAAATAACAAACTTTTAAATTGCCATTACTGTTCGTAGATAAATTTGCTGAGACCAGTTTGAAGTCATGAGAGTGACTGATTGGATAAATTTTTCAACATCTTCAATCTAAGGCAGTCCTGCCATAACTAAGGATGATTGATAAGTCAGAAAATTCCAACTAAAAAAGATCAAAAAGTATGTAAAGTATGTTAAAAATATAAAGCTTTCTAGCGCAGCAGCAGTCCCATCCCTGCATGGCTCCGTTAGCACTTTCTGGCTGTAGCCTGCAGCTACCGTTGCAGCAGCTCGTTTAACCATCCAACGAACTCAGATACTGTCTTTAAGAGTTTAGCATATTTTAATGACCAGGTTACTGGTTGCAACATTAATACACAGTTTGCGACACAAATTGCATCACCAACTCTTAAAAGCATTGGATTAGAGCAGGTGATCCATAAACTATACATCATGGAGGAAATGGGCAGGCCGCTGTAAGGTCTGAAATACCAGATGACATAAAGAAGGATGCTCATCTGAAATGGATTTCATCCTTCTCAGAGGGAAATATAGCTATCCGACACTACTGGATATTGTTATCTATCAGGCTCGATGGAAAAGTCAGGTTCGGCCGGCTTCTGTAACTTTGGCAAGTCATCTTTCATTCTCTGAACGCCCCTCCTTGTGTTTGCAGCAAACCTTGACGCCAGTAAGGTTACATCCAGATACATTTTTGTCTGAGAAGGATTTGAAACAATAGAGAATTGTTCCCCTCCTCCTTGGCTAGTTTCTTCAGCCACATTATCAGAGAATGTAAATGATTCCTTCATTAAGAGATCTTTTGCCAACATCCTTTTCTTATGACGACGCCAAGCAGCCTGAATGAAGCAAGCTGCCCATGTTCTCCAATGGTGGGAGTAAAAGCGGAATGTGTGCTGCAATTTTTTACTGTGAAGCCGTCTGAACTGGTTGGCCACAAATTTAAGATCTTCAGCACGGAGTGCAAAAGCTTCGACTTCATTGAGTGCTTTGACTGTTCTAGTTGAAGAAGGCAAGTTGGTGGTGGATTTTGGGAGCAAGGCCCAAGAAAGTAGTTCTTCCCCACAAAAGTCTCCAGGACGCAATGTTATGGAGTTGAAGAAACCAGAGCGACCTCCATTTGTAGTAGAACTCTCCAATCTGCCTCGGATAATGAACAGCATCTCTGTTACAGGGTCGCCCTCACGGACAATATAAGTACCTTCAGTGCTCAAGGAGGACACGAGGCGTTCACATATTGCATCAAGCAGCTGATCATCCATCTGTGCAAAGAAAGGGACCTGCAAAACGAGGAAGTATCTTCATAGGCAGCAAAAACGTGCTTCCCGAGTTTTATTGTTGTCTATTTGCCTACTTAATAACAAGTATAATAAGGCATTATCACAATCGGAATGCCAATATGAAAAATAAAGCACATGAGAACCATATGCCTTGAATTATGGCACAGCAGAAGAAACTGAGAAATGGGAACTGGGAAGAAGCCATTTCGAACTTCTCAGGCTTTGGTTCCCATAGAGAGTGCAAAATATAAAGGATAAAGTATGTAAGAGAAACATACTCGTCGGACAAGATCTAGACATAGGTGGCATTGAATATCACGTCGAAGATCAGCAGGCAAGCTCTGCAAGATGGCTTCTTCATCAACTCCTCGAGTTGCTACCCACTTATATTGTACAAAACGTCGAACACGTCGTTTCAAGTCTTCAGGGAGTTGGCGGTGTCTCATCCACTCTTCTGTGTCTCTTCGCTTTAGTCTCCATTCCTCAAGCCTTACCGTGAGGGATTGCAGATACGTCTGCATCAAAAGATAAGGTCAATCAGCACATGATAATAAATTCAATAAAATGAAAAGAAATGGGGATAAAGATCATTACTAAGAATTTTAATGGAAACTCCTTAAGAACTGTGAGATTTTATCCAAACAAAAATCACTACAAAAACTATCTAGGATTGGGTAGATATTTGCACAAGTTGGGGAAGCAAGACCAAGTTCTTCCATAGATGAGACAATCAATTGAGGATTCTAGCTGTAATAACATGCCAAGTAAAGGCAATAAAATCAACCTTTTTCCTATCTTCAATCAACTTACAATCCAACACAAGTGGAGCAAACATCAGCAAGAAAATTTATTTATCAAATTTTTAGTTTTAATCAAACCAATGAATAAAGACGAAAATTTATCCCTCAGTCTCTCACCTGCATATTCCCAATCAGATGGGCAAATAATACAAGGCCTAAGATGGCAATGAGCACAGCAAAAAGTGTCTCACCGATAAAAGTGGTTGTCTCCAAATTCTGTCCATATGAACTGACAAAATAAGCAAGAAGTTATTTAGTACTTTCAAGAAAAAATAAAATGAAGAATCAAATAACCATCTATAATAGAACAAAATCATACATCAAGTTGTACTAGTCTGCCAGCCATGTAATCAGTGGTCAAAATATGTTCCACAACCTATGATGATCGTTCTATACAGTTGCCTAAACAATTTAATAGCAAGTCCATAGATTTTCATGTATTTCAAGTTAACAAAAACTTTCAATTAGCAGGAAAAAAAATTCAAATCCATAAAATGTTCAAAATCAATTCATGAAGCCAAATTCATTCTGCAGAGGACAAACTCACTTGCATCTCGAACAAATGCTATTTTCCAAATTCCAACAGTGGTTCATAATTTCTTTTGGGAACAGAAATACATTTGTTTACATATGTATAGATACTTAACTAACTTTCAGTCTGCTCTCGGGTCAGTGGTCACCAGGGATCTTTTTCATGTTAAGTGTGGGTTTTAAGACAACCCAAACCTGAAAAACCATATAGTGAAGGTCTTTCAGAAGGGCTCTAGAGCCTTCAAAAGCAAGTTGGAGGAGTAAAGAACAAGGTAACATCATTTGATCCAAAGAATGCTTTCCCTACCACAAGGATCCAGTGACATGGGCTCCCTATGGCATTACAAAGAACACTGTTTATACTTTATATCTAGATCACTTCATCAACAACCCTGGAGCAAACCGTAAACTGGAAGACAATTTTAAAGGAAATATGTATTGGTTCTACCTCCTTTTTCCCGTAACCGAAAAAGAGTTGTCTAGGTGCTACACTTAAGGACACTGTACCTAGAAGTTAAATATAATGAAAAAGAAAAATCATACCTCAGGTTTTGCAAGCCCCACCACAAACAATAGAAGTACTTTTCAATAAAGCTTGAAGAGACAACATTCTTTGACATTGCATTCCCAAAAATGCCATACTTGAAAACTCCATCAGGGCCACATTTGTCAAAAACAAGTGTACTATTTGCCCATGTATCGCGGTCATTATGGTTAAATGTATCACAATCAAAAAAAATTAGGTTGCATTCTAGTGGATTGTATTCCTTCTTCCTACAAAATGATTTCCAGCATGACGTATATCTGTCAACTGACAGCAAGTACCATGCAGCACCTAGAACCTGAAAAAAGCAAAATAAGATTATATTACCGATTGGGAATTCCCTTAAACGATAGGAATATAACAAAGATTATGCCATGTTCTTTTAATAACATTAGATACTGAAATCTTCCGCACAAACAGAGAGACAGAGAGATGAGAGAGTTACATGGCTAGCCAACATATAGAGTAGAAGATTATAAGCAGCTCCTGCCCAAGCCGTTTTTGTAACAACTCCATTTGCTTTGATGATTTCTGAACTTAGTGGGAAAATCAAATACAATCTCGGAATATATTGAAGCAGAACAATAAGTGCTAGAGCATTGTTCTTATGATCAGTTAGACGACTTCTTGTTGCTGGTATGATGAACCAGATGACAATCTGCATGGAAGAGGCAGTTACAAGTCTGTCAAAAATCTAATAATTAAATTACAAAGGTCAAACTAAGTCATGGAGATGAGTATCGCCAAAGATAATGGTTCCATTCTTAGTAGCCTACCCCTAGGAAATAACACAGTTTTTCATGTGGATCTACACTACCCATTCTCGTATTCCCGTGATCTATATGTATACATTTGAAACCCTTTCTTTAATTTACTCCAATTTGGATGGTGGTCATTGTCACTAACTCATTGGATAATCACCTTGAACTCATTTTTACTAACCCCTTTTTCTCTCAAATATGCCATTAAGACCAACTCACTCCCAGCCAATTCTTACTCTTACTTCTTGAATAGAGTATCACCTAACACTCCAGAGTTCCACTCTCTTGAAACAGAGCTAAGAGCAGCTAACTTTCTCGCGAACTTTAAGCCTCTCCACCTACCATCCACTCTGCTATAACCCCACCAACAAAGAGATGTCCTGAAAAAAGGGTGCTGCAATCACATGTTCCCAAATCTAAAGGGACAACCCCTAATTTCCCATAAGCTTTGACAAATAGGCTAATGATTTGATGTAATTCTGAGGCCTAGAAAATTATTAAGTCTTCCAAACAAATAACATGCTATCTAGCCTACAATAGACCAGATTAGACCAAATGAAACTCTCATTGTTAAGAGGCAGGTTGAGAAATATGTGCTAGCATTTTATTACTGCACTGAAACAGGTAGATTAGGTTACCATTGATGGATAATTCTCACATCATAACTTGTTTAAGAAAATGATAATTCTCGCATCACACCAAGCAGATGGACTTTAATAGTTAATCTTACTTATCAATGCCCTGGGTTCAATGGAAAATAATCTGATTCCTAGACATACAACATTGAAGAGGTGCTAACTGCTAAGATAATGAGGTACGTTTGCTGATCTCAGCTAGAGCACTATTTTTCCAAAGTAAGGGTACCATATCTGTCTTACAGAGTTCTCTTTGTCGCTACAGTTTCCCCCAGAAGGAAATGAAAATGCCATGTGAAGATTAAAGACGGAGTACACTGAATATTAAGTAAAAGTTTGAGGAAATGAAATCTGAATGAGGTACCTGAGGGAGAGGCAGGGTGGCAATTAGATCAACGAAAAAGTCCGACCTAATATACCTCTTTGCTATCATCTTTGGATCCATCACAAGCTCACCTCTCCCGAAAACTCGAGAGCTAGGAGCAACATAAGCTGTCCTGAACTTTATAATCATGTGCAGAAGATAGAAAATATCTGCAATAGTCCGGAAACAGGTCACAACTATTCGCAATTTCCAGTCTGTCCTTACACATGATGATGGCCCATTCCCATTCAAAGCAGGCAAGAAAAGATACAGTGGGTCGACAAAGAGTGCCAATAAGCATGAGCAAATGAACACCCGGTTCCATTTCAAGACAATATTGCTACCAGGGTCAAGTATTCTTCTGCTCCATGGTTCATGGTCCTCAGGGAACACCTTGGACTTCTCAGTTTTAAAAGTTTCAGCAAATTTATTTTTGCTTCCCCCTAATCCGTTATCAGGTATTAGGAATTTTGATGACGAAATATAGTATTTGGATGATGACTTCTCAAGTTTCATTGCTTCATTGTTATTTCCAATAGCAGATTTCTTATGCTTTTTGTGATCAGAATAAAACCTGTTGATTTCAGGAATGAAAATGATAAGCATATTACCTAGACAATAGTCTATAAATACACTAGTTATATATACATAATTTCTTTAAATTGGGGCAAGCATTAATCTCTCCCCAGACCTCTCTATGTTTATGTTAAGATAAGCAATGATACGAATAAAAACTGTAAAGTCATTCCATTTAAAAGAAGTAGATTCTAATTTCTGTTGCGATAAGGCGTTGAAGTCTCAAAAAACACGAATTGAAAGACCAGTAGACTCTAATTGCATAGGTACACAGTGGCCATATGGTTCCAAGCCCAATATATTACAATTTTGGAGATGCTCCAATTCGTGTTAGTGTTTACTTGTATGCCAGAACAACAAGGTCTGAGGACTCCTTTCTAAGTCTGAAACTCGGTTTGTTGGCTCCTACAAACACTCATACGGTGTCTCCTACTCCTTTCCTGGTACGAGACTTCATATAAATAAATAAAACGGTAAAGAATAAGGACAAAAAAACTAGAACGTTAATACGTATGACAACTTTTGGTTTCTTCCTGACAAAAGCAAGTTAATGTATTATACGTTTCCAACTGCTACCCAACAAACTAAGCACGTAAATAATGAATTGGTGGTGCAGGTCAGACGATTATGTAGAGTTCTAATCTTCTTGTGCCTCTATCTAATGAAAACTTAAGATCTCACCACACTTTCAACAAGAAAGCAACGTAGGTCCCAAAAATTTAAGATTTACATTGTTTCCAATCGACAAACAGAATCAGCTCATCAATCACAACGTTTACCAATATGCTGCATTCTTAGGAACAAGGAAATAAGAAAAGATCACCTAACAAGCTTCTCCTTCCTCAACTCCATGCCCGGAAACAGGAGAATAAGCTGAAACGTAAAAATCCTCAATGACCCATCAAAATAGCAGCAACATGGTGTTGAGTAGAATCCTCCTCTTCCTCAGTTGTTGGTGGAGAGGCACAGAGAAAGAAGAAGATACAGAGAGACAGCAGGAAGAGAGAAGATCTGGGTTCTGTTGGGGGTGAGGTAATCAGTGTTTCTACTAGGAATTAAAGTTGTTTGGTGAGAGGAGAGGAAAAAGAAGATGAAAATTTTGAGCAAGCCAACCAAAATGGAAGCGAACCATTCAATAATATACCGAAACCCCACGTGACTCAGACGACCATCCTGTAGAGAAGAAGGGCACCGCCTCCAGTTCCCACCATTACTTTGACTTTGGACTCTTGTGAGCTCCACCCTCGACTCTTGATCGCATTTCCTGCGGCACTGTGTTGGTGTCTTGGAAACGGCGCTGTGCCATCGCACAGTTGTTTTTCTCAAGTAAATAATGGTAATCATTTTGTTGGCGATAAAATTTAACCCAAATGAAAATGAATTCTCTCGAATTTGAGTGCGAAATTGGCAACTTTCCTTTTAAAGCACAGCGACAATTTGGTAAAGTTCTTCAAAGGATTCACGAGAGAGACATTTAAAGGAATATCAAAATGAATTTTTTTAATAGAAAAAAGTTTTATTTTTCCTCCGTGTCATGTGGGTTCTCCTCAATCAGTACTGTTCTCGCCAAACAAACATTCTGCAAATCGTCAAATCATTATCTCATATTCCACGGTCTTCCCCTCATATTTTAATTTGGCGCCCAATAAGAACAACTTTTTAATTTAACTAATATTTTTAGATTTATATGCAAATTAAAAGTATACTAAGAATTTTAAATTTAATCTAATCTATCCACTTAAATTAAATTTGTTTGGCTAGAAGATATTTGAATATAAAATGTTGTGTTCAGATCTAGCAGTATCATTTCTTTTTGAATAATGTTAATAATGTAGTTGTTGAACTTATTTGTTTGTATGTTATAAAATGTTATCCGAAATGGTACTTAAATTCAAATGGATATCTTCTAGTGTCTTTTCTTTTTTATTATTATTACTGTGGGGTGAATTCTCACCTGATATGTGACAGGTTATGATACGACAATCCTAACGAGTTGCCTCGAATTAGTCAAGATTCATCATCTCGGGTACCGTAGATCTCGAGTCGAACTAGTATGAGGCTGAATCGACACTATCTTTTTCTTGTCAACTATCCAATTCATTGGTCGAGCTGACCTAAATATACTCTGTCAGGATCCGCTTTCCAACATATCTTAGGACAGCACGTCATTGTTTCAGAAACTTTAAAGAGCCGTTAGAACTTTGTCGGAGGTCCTCTCGAAAACCTCACCTATAAATAGGAACCTCTAGCTTCACACTCCCAGGGATGTGAATACTATATTCGCTTTCGAATATAGCTCGATCATCTACTTATTTGGTCATCGAAGTGTCTTATGTTTTGCAAGTTCCCTATTTGACTTGCTTCGGGTCAACTCATATCCAAGTCGAGGTTCACAAACTTGGTCAATTTTCCGATCCAACAATTATTATTTCTCTTTTTTTCCTCCTTAATTTTTTGTGTTTCTTTTCACTTTTTTCCTATGATGCGGATCCCCGGACACGTCCCCTCCACGTCCAGACCATTAGTCTCTGATTCTTTTTCTTTTCTTTTTCTCTCCTTGAAAGCTTTTTTTAATAATGATTTTATTTTTATGTTGAAAAGCATAATCTCATTTACTGGTAAGCTTTTTGTTTTATAGTCATAGTAAATTTTTTTAATTTTTTTTGCTAGTAGCTGTTTCTAAAAATAGTTTGTTTGTATTAAAAAAATATTTATAACAATAATGCTGGGATGACTTGGAACATGTTAGGCTCTTGTAAATTTGAAATAATTTGATTATTTTTTTCTCTCGTTTAAAATAGGAGTCGGACGCATGTGAATAAAATTCAATGAAAAATGGTATTCTAATTTCTAAACTTTCAATTGTCTGCCTTTTCACACGCTTGTTGTTTTATATTTGGCATAATTCGCAGTTTTCTTGCTTGCAGTTCTAATTATTGGTTGTATTATTATTTATTATTTGATCAAATTCAAGCCGCCGTGATGTAATAAATAATGCTATCCTACCCCCAATGAAATAGGTACATTTGGACTATAAATTAGGTATTAAATTTCTTTGCAATTTGATTTTTTCCAATGTGTAACTAATTATTAATATTTCAGATAAATAATTGAACTATGCAGATGAGGAAAGACGGTTCTTCTACAAGTAATTAAAATACAATAAGAAATTCCACAGGAATGTTTTAAATAAAATCCCACAAAATAGTTTATGACTCTTACACAAAGTTGTTTGTTTTTTAGTTTGTAAATTATTTTAACATCCATTAATCTATGATTTGGAATAAGAATATTGGTAACTTGAACATACTCCTATCAAAAATTTGGTGAGATTCAACCCAAACAAATGATTGGTCCTCACATATTATTGAACTAAAAAAATTAAAATATTATATTGTCTATATGATTAACTATACTAAAATATTAATGAAAAACTTATTTGTCTTAAAGAGGTTATTTTATTTGATTCAATGGTTAGTGTTTTATTTTGATTAATAAAAAGGTAAGTTTCAAGAAAATGAAATTTGTTTTTGCTATTAAGAAATATTACAAACCTAATAGATATATACACATGCATAGATAAGATATCAGTTGAGAAATTATACCAAATAATATAAAATAAATAAATTTTTATAAAAAATATCATTACTTTTTTTTTATAAATGTCACAAAAATGGTAAAACCTTAAACTCAATGCGATATAAATAAATACAAATTCTTTGTAATTCTCAATTTTTTTTTCTTTTTTGCTAAGAGATATAGGTATTATATTAGCAAGTAGTATTGTTTCATTATTTATTCACACGATGTATTTCTCCTTTTCCAACAAAGTATGAGGCTGTCTATAAGACCAGTCTATTAACTTCAGCACGATCCTTCAAACGATGGGCTCGGTGGTCCAGTTTTGGGCCATAGATGTTTGTGCTAGGCTAGCCCATGACCCAACTAATTTTTGAAGAGGCCCAGATCAACCTATCCCTAGCGAGGTCTTTATTTCGACCCTTTTGCCACCCATAACCATAATTAGAAAACCATGTTTCATAAATGGCCTTTAAATTTTTACATATTTGAATTTATTTATTTATCCCACAATTGTTAAGCTAAAAAAAGAAAAAGGATGAAAATATGTTTTTTTAGAGTATTCTCATTCAAATAATAGGAAATAATTTGAACCCTAGATATTTGAGGGAATTTATTAATGTCTTAATTAATTGAGGTTTTTTAGTATAATAAATATAAGAGTGAGAATTTATTTATATGTCTTTTTTTTTAAAAAAAAGTTTATATACCTTATTTATGTTTGCTAATTAATTGAGTTATATTTAAATTGGTTGATAATGAAATATGCTAATAATTAATTGAGTTATATTTAAATTGGTTGATAATGAAATATGCTAATAAAAAAGGTTGAAAAAAAAAATTGGATGACCATTTTACTTGAATACACACGACACATCACATATGTCTTTGAAATATATTTATATTACTAATCTAAGTACATAGGTTAAACATGTCATCCATTATAGTCATATATAAGTTCAAAGTTTCCATCTCTTTATATGCAATATAAACATTTAAAGATATTTAGAAATGGGAGCAGTTCAACCCCTCAATATCAATCTTAAATCGTTTTCAACAGCAACTCCTTAAACTACTTAATACTTTAAGAGCTAAAATTTCAAACTAAAAGATGACATCACTTTTTTTTTCTCCAAAAAATAAAAAAACATGCATGGGTCTTGTTGTCCATACGCAATCCACTGAAATGCTAATTGAGTCTATTGTTATTCAACTCAGCAATGCGAATTAGTGTGAAGCAGTAAACATTTCCACGAGGAATGGATGGGTAAGGTGCCACAATGCCACAACTAAAACAAATTTCTTCCGCAAGTAACAATGAAAATTTATAGTACTAAACAAGTACTTAACTGATTCTTTCCGCTCACAAGCTTACACATTATTAAATAATTTCAAACCTCAAGAATGTATTTCTTACACCAGTTAAGCTTTACACTTAAATGCCAAAACTAGCATATACTTCTAATGAAAGGTCGTGAGTTCGAGTCCATGACGTTCTGTTCTGAGATACATGTCTTAACCAATTGAACTATACTTGATTTGGTAACAATTTTCTTTAATTTTTAGTTAGTCTTGAATCTTAATATAGTCAACTAATATAGTCCATTTTTTTTTTTTAATAAAACTAACAGTCAGTTAAGTAAGAAATATTAGCACTATTATCATATAAATTGAAATTTGTGTCACGCCTTCAATATCGCAAGTAATAACTACTAATGATAGGGACAATTTTTTTTTAATTTGACCAATTGAAAACATACCTTTTAAAATTATAGAGATGAATTTAAATAAAATTCACTCCTTCAAGTATAGCCAGAGAATAAAGAAAGACACATTACATTTTATTTTTTTTAAATTTTAAGGTTTAATCCTTCATTCTTAATTATTATACTAATATATATTTATTTTTTAGTAAACTGGTTAAATTTTCACCCAGTGATAAGAGAAACATAATATATATATAATTTGAAGGCCAAAATGATACTTTTTAACTTACCCTAAAAATATCAAAACGAACGAACGTAGCTATTGGCATATACCTCCAACCATATGTTGTGAGTTTGAATTCCTAACACGTTGTAATTTTAAAAAACAAAACTTGAATCTAAAAATAACAAAAATCCTATTAGTAACCGACAATGGGTTCCGTTTCGGCGCATCTGGCGTGACCGTATTAATTTCAGGCATTAATGGTTTAGAGCCCCAAAACCAATTAATGAAAATTGTATCCATTGAATGCAAATTGCAAACAGCCCCAGACTCCCCAATTTCTCTTCCAATCCATTTGAATTTGAATCCCATTTCCTATTTATTGCCTTTCTTTTCTTGTCCCATCATTTTCATTATACAATCTATGCACCCAATTCCCAGTCCCAACTGGCTACCGTAACTAAATCTAACACCGCTATTCCATTAAACCGAAAAGAAAAAAAAACAAAAAAAGAAAAAATAAATGGAGATGGAAAATTTCCTGCTTGGAGTGGAGGTTTCTATGTTAATCGTTCGTTTGTTTCTATTTTCTTTTACGGATATTCCACAGAGCACTGAACAAGAAAGAAAAATGGACAGAGAAGAATTATACATTTGAAACAGAAGATGAAGGCGACGATTGAAAGTGAATGACCTTGTTTTGTCTTCCCACCAGCCATTGTAACGTCCTCTTCGCGAAAGATTGGTTACATTGAGAGTCCAGATCACTGTTACGACTCTGGTTTTCTTCATCGAATTCAATTCCATTCCGCACTTCATTTTCCCACTCCAACTCCCCACCGTTCGACTGAATGGGAAATCGAAATGAAACTGCCCTTCTTGACCAATCTGTCGACGATTCTCTCGCCTTCTTCCCTCTCAGCCAAATCTTCGATATCGAGAAACTCTCTATTCTCTTCTTCTCTATTTTGTTGCTATTGGTGTTACCATTCTCTCCAGGTTCAAACCCACCGAGTTTGAACTCTCTTCTTGATTCGCAATCGCACTCCGACATGGCTGCCCTGTAACCAGGGGTCAACGGCAGAGCCGGCTTCCTGCTCCCCTGCTTTTTCGCCGGAGTGTTTATAATGGCTACTTTCACCGAAGAATTCTCGTCCATTACATATTCGAAAGACCCCATCGAAAAACACCTACGAGAATCCACATTCTTGTTCTCGCTACTTCCGCCTTCACCAGATTCGACATTTTTGTATTTCCCGAGCTTCACAGTCACCACGGTTGCGTTTGAATCCTCTAATTTCCCAATCTCGCCGGATCCCGTCTCCAGTTCGCGGTCTTCATCAAGACCCATCTGCGAATTCGACCCTGAAATCGGGTTCGGATTCGTTCTACCAATTGCGGCCTCTCTGTCGTCTACAATATCTCTAGAACTCTCACTCCCAGATTCAAGAACGAGAACAATTGGCGCACAACTGGCGTGTGGGGCGAAGTGATCGGGCAGTAAACTAGATCTACATAGAGGGCAGGTTGAGTGAGACAAAAGCCATGTGTCAATGCACTCTGTGTGAAAAGCGTGGCTGCATTTTGGCAACAGCCTGAGCTTATCCTCAGCCTCGAACTCGCAGAGACAGACAGCGCAATCAAATGGGGTTTTGGATCCAATAATGGCTTTGTAATGGAAAACGGGAAGGGTGTCAATAAAGGACTGATCAACCCCAGAATCATGGAGGTGAAAGAGTTGCTGTAATTGGCCTTGAAAAGCCGTGGCACTGTCTGAACTTTCTGGGTCTCTCTGTAATGGGGGAGTCCAGAGGAATCTAACGAGGAGATGAAGCAAACCAGAGACGAAGAAGACGATGGCTAAAATGATTATGATGAGAAGTAGGCTCGGACTGACCTTGTTTTCCAAGTTGAACCCACTCGATTGGGCCAAAGGAGGAGGCTGCGAAGCAACATAATAAGGCTGTAGCTGCGGTGGGGAAGGGAAGATTCTTCCATTTACTTGCAGAAGCAGCGAATCCATTTAACTGAAAAGGAAAAACCCAACTCGGTTTGACTCAGCTCAACTCGTGAGGTCTCATAGCCTGCAAGTCAAATCGGATTGTGATTTGGGAGGGAGAGGTGAAGTTGAAGGTGTAGGTTGTTTTCGAGAGGACAGAAAACGAAATAAATGGGGACAGATGGAGAGATCAGAAGGCCAAAAAAGAAATAATAATGCTCCTAAAGAAAGCCTAAAACTAAAAGTTATTGAGAGAGAAAAAATTAAAATTAGATCTCAGATCAGTGGCTAAAAAGGTTTGACTGTCAGTTAGCAGCCTGGTTCTGGGATACAAAACAAAGCGCAATTATTGCAATGATTTCAATTACAAGTAAAAAATTCAGATTTTGATTTCTTTCCCTGTAACAGATTTTACTTCTTTTATCGACTTGAATTCAATTAGATCGGAAGACATTTTTTTTAATAATTTATTCACCAGTGGTCCTCTTTTAAATTTTACTTTAAAGCTTCTACTATTACATAATTTAATCAATAAATTACTTATATTGAACTGGACAACTCTCAAATCTATACCATATTTCTAATATTCTAGCAATTCCATCTCCTTGGAAGCATAGGATACTGGGGGGTGCGTAATGGTTTCTTCAAAAGAAGGGTATTTTATTGGGATGTGGTGGAAAAATGACAACTTTCTGTTTTATTTGTTTAACTTTTGTTTTGGATTTTGGCACTTGACTTTTTTTGTACAGAGACAGACAGACGCCCCAAATGGAAGGGCCTCTCCACCTTTTTGTCTGGTTGTATTTCTTTTGTGGTGCTACGCTACGCTCCTTTTGACTTTGTGTGTGGCAGAAGAGGTGATATCTGCGAGAGTCAAAGCCCAATTAAACCATGTGGTGGTGCCCAAACTCAACCGTCCAATTCTTGTGTGGTTAGTTCAAATGAGTATTGCTACTTTTGATGATACCGCAACAGGGTACTTGAAACTCACCTTCTAGCTTGACTTTGCTTCGCATTTCAAAGGGATTTGGTGAAATTCAAAGACAAAAGGGCAGGCTTAGGTTGGGGAAAATGATGTTTTTTTTTGGATGGGGAAGTTTACAAATTTAATACTAATCATAATGCAACGTCAATTATATAGTTTTTAGTATTGGGTTAAGAGTTTCAACTTCGCACTTCAAAAGAAAAAATGTAAGTATCGTTATTATTAGACTATAGATAGATAAGTCGTTGTTTTGAAGGAGGAGATGAAGATCTTTATGTCCCTGAATTGTTGCTTTAGGTATTTTTAAGAGTGATGGTAGTGATTTTGACAATGTACCAAAATCACTCCCAAACACACCTTAGTTGTAAAAAATAATAATAATAATAAAAAAAACTAAGCATATCTAAGTTAAATTTCATCATCAAACATAATTTTCATTCTCAAATATTGTTAAAAGTTTATTTTAATCCTACAATTCAAAGAAAACTCAACTTCAAGAGTTTCGCATTATTATGAATATTTAAAATCTGTCCATTTTATTAATGCATAAAAATATGCTACATACCAGAAACAAAACATAACAAAAAAAAAGGGGGCAACTTTTTGAAGATTAGATGTTGTTTGGTATACCAAGATTTCTCAATCAGAAAGGGCTTTCTGTTAGTACTGTTCAGAATGGGCTTGCTGTTCCCACCGGAATTTTTCCCGTTCCTATTTTCGTCTACCAAGTCATTTTATAATCTAAATTTTACAAATGTTCAAACTTATCATTATTTAGATTTGCAGCAAAATATCTGTAATTAATACTCTTTTATTACATTTATTTAATTTTTAAAAATTTATTCTTAATGCAAATATATTACATTTTATAATAAATGGTTATATTTTTATAATTCATTAAACAAATAATCAATGTTTGAAAAAATTGGGTTGTTATTTTGGGATTTCATATAGCAAAATACTAAAATTTTCCTCCCATTTTTGTTTCAATCTTTTCTCTCCGCATCATAGTTGCTTTTTCAGCTTCGATGCTTTCCCAAAACTACTATTATATTTCGATTTTTGGCAGTATAATTCGTCATATTTCTATCCGTCTTTATTATATATATCAGTCTCAATTGCCTACTTCTAAGTTCTAAATATTGTATACTTGTTGAGAATGGTCATTCAATATATACCTAAAATAAAAACATTAACAATATTACATTTCCCATTCTTTTGTACTAGAAGAAGAACCATCAGAATTGTTCGAAAATACATACAAAAAGTGAATAAGTTATCGTTATTATAAAACATCATCATATAGGATGATATAATTTTCATTCAATATATACTTTATTAAACATTATTGTCAATTTTTTAAACAACGTAGCATATAAGTAAAATATACTTCATATCAATAATTTCAAATCATTCGTAACGCTATAAGCTATCTATAAAATAGATAATATATTATTTAATATTACAAAGCATATGCTATTTAGAATATACTTCATATTGATCATTCATCACTTTAACATACATTTGAACAAAATTTTCCATTTTAAAGTTATTATGGTATTTCCTGTTAAAAAAAAGTTATTATGGTATTTGAATAATTAACTTGAGTTAATATGGTATTTGAACAAGTAGTTATTTTCAAATTATTTACTAAAATTTAAATAAACATTAATTTTAAAATATCAAATAAAGTTTCACCAACGAGGATGGAAAAAATACCATTTTTTTTAATACAACAACATTATAAAATTAAGTTGTTACATAATTAGATTTACATATAACTTACAAATAGTCTTAGAGGGAATAAGTTCAAACCATGGTGGCCACCTACCTAGGATTTAATATCCTACGAGTTACCTTGTCAACCAAATGTAGTAGGGTCAGGCGGTTGACCCGTGATTAGTCGAGGTGCGCGTAAGCTGGCCCGGACACACGGATTAAAAAAAAAAGATATATATATATATATATATATATATAACTTACAAGTAGCACACATTTTCATACCTTTAAAAAGATCATTAATTGTTTATATATGTATAGTTAGCTACAAATTTGTAGTCGTTCGTGAATTGAAATTTTTTTTGGTACAATATATGAGATGAGGTCAAACTTACAATTGGAGATATATGTCAATTAATACTGAACTCGCTTTGAAAATTCACAAATTGGAATTAAAAGATGAAGCATGGTATAAGCATATGGAGAAATTTGTAAGCCTAAGCCTAGGAATTAGGATGCACGTAAATACCCAAACCTGGGCACGTTTCCTTGCACTGCTTTTATTCTTAATTAATCATCAACATGTGCGCCACAGCTCATTGGCCAGGGGTAATTTAAAAGTCAATCTCCTTTGTCACGATTATACATTTTCCCCATATCTCTTTACTATATAATGACGTGGAGAAAATTAATATCACTAATCTCAAATATGGTAAGGTTGACTTTATTATGTTGAGGCGTTTCACATGCACAAACGTTGAATCAGAAGATTTCTTACTTTATTTTATCTTCTATGAAGTAGATTAAGTCGTTAAATTTATGAAATTTTGATATTGTATCAAAAAGTAATGTCATTAATATTGGTAGAAAATGTAATATATCTTTAACCATTATATGAAACTTATTTACTCTATTTTCTTTTTGGACTAATACTCTGCTTATGCGAAAAGGTGAATTTCTATCCCTAATGACGCAGTTAATTAAATATTTATTTTCAACCGAAAGGGTGTGAGTTCAAATTTTATTCCCTACATGTAAAGGTAAATTTGTTATGTGTGTAATTCTTAAATAACTAGTTTATAATACATAATTTTAGATTGCAAGAGCAAATAATACACTAAATAAAAAAATGATGTCAAGTTTGATAATCATTTGGTTTAAGCATATGCAAAATAAATAAATAAATGGATGCAACTTAAAAGTAGTGTTTACAAGTCTAATTTAAAAAAAACGTAAAACTAAAAACAAAATAGTTATCAAACAGAATATTAATAAACCCTGATTGTGCAGGCTAACGAATGTCGCACTAGAACAGACACCCAACCACTTTGCCAACATGTGAATTTTATGATTAGTGTTGAAGGAAAAATATATATGGAACGAAAGTTGCAGCCAATGCATGCAATTTTCGTCCCCAACACATAACTACTTATAGAATCCACGTCAAATCGAAGGCGCAGTCAGACTTGACTAATAACTGCATTAATTGTCCCTTTTTTAAAAGTAGTTTCTAACCTGCATTATTTTTATCATTATTTTTAAAAATAACATTATTTAAAAAAAATCCATGTTTTTTTTTTCATGTTTACAAATAAAGTCTGTGATCCTTTTAGCTACCATTTAATTCAATATGTTGTTGTAAGGTTTCTAATAACAATTGTTATGGGTGGATAAATTCATACCATATGGCTATTGGGTGTGAGGCCACTTGCAATGACGAATGGTATGCTTCGAGCCACCTCAACCACAGGTAGAGCTCATCTCCCACTTGAGCCAAGAGAGGTTATAGCTCACCTTGATGAAAGAGGTAGGGCACACCTCTCACCTCGGTAAAAAAGATAGAGCTAGAGATCATGACAAAAATACCTGCATGTCCCCGTCCTAATCACGTCGGAGAATCTTCGATTTGATTGGATACGGAGTCAAATTGGGGATTATAAATGGGAGTCTCGCTTAGTTTCTTAATATATATTTGGTTAAAATATTAGTTTGGTCCATATACTTTGAGCTCTGATTCATTTTAGTCTTTATAGTTTTAAAATGTTCATCATATCCCTATACTTTTTATTTTGGTTTATTTTGGTCCCTTTTAAATAGTGATCATTTTGGTCATTTTATTTTATTTTATTTTAAATCTCATTTTTTCTATCAAAATTTCAACACCAAATTGTAATCAATATATTTCTTACAATGCAAATATTACTTTATACTAAATTATTTCCGTTATGTGTAAAATTTGTGTTAAAATCTTGCGAAAAGACTAAAATGATTACTTTTTAAGAGTACGAGGATCAAAATGAACATTTTCAAAGTACATAATCAAAGTTAAATATATAGGGATGAAAATGAACATTTTCAAAGTCTAGAGACTAAAATGAATCGAGGCTAAAAGTACATGAACAAAATAGTATTTTAACATATTTTAATTATATAATAATAATAATATATTAACTTTTATAAATATAAAATTTTTTAACTCCAATCCAAAGCCTAAATCCATCTCTCTCCTTTTTCTCCCAACTCTTATTTGTAGAGATCTGTTCTTTTTTCCGCTTACAGCAGCCACAATCACACCCCCACCACACCACACCATCTTCTCCCGATTTCGATATGCCTCTCTTCCATTCGATATCGCCGGTGCCGACGCCGTCTCCTCTATCGGTATCGTCGTAGAGATAGCTAGTGTTAGCTGATTGCGATTGTGACTCACCCCCTCTGTGCTTTTGGTGGTTTCTGGACCTCTAGTTTCAAAGCGTGGAGGTGCTTCCAGCTTTCTGTTTTAATTCTGTAATATAAAAAATATTTCCAACGAATCTCTGCCCGCATCGTTGCCATCCCAAGTAGAACACACATCGCACTACCCAAAAGTAAAGTAAGAGCTCATGATCTTGGCTTCAAAAGTAAGGCTCATCTCTCACGTCTTTGGCCAAAATCGGGTTAAGAGCTCACCTCACACTAGGTGAGCTAGTTTTCTTGAACCACCACCAAGTAAGGTTAAAGCTCACCCGGGCCTAGGTGGGTTATGATATTATGTAACTCTCGACTTTACTTTTAATTTCACCCCAAAATATCTCGTACAAATAAAGATAATTGTTCTATCTTATATATGAATGATTAGACTAAAAAGTTGAAAGGATTGTTCGTGGAACTACTATACTCTTGTTTAAAAGTTTAAAACTTCTGATAGACTAAAAAGTTGAAAGGATTATTCATGAAACTACTATACTCTTGTTTAAAAGTTTAAAACTTACTAAAAAGTTGAAAGAATTGTTCATGGAACTATATCCCATTCAATCGAATTGAGATGCCCCGTATCTGACATGTCACTTGCTTGGTAGGAGTAACATGAAGCTCAGAATTTTGGGTTCCCTCCCCTAACCAATGTGAGACTTTGCAGTAATTAGGTTTCAACATTGTTAAAAAAGAATTAGGGTTCCAATAATTATTTTCATGTTATATTTTTTCTATCTTTCATTATTTGATTCATAAAAGTAATTTGGGTTTAACATTATACATGGTTTAAGTGAATGAGTAGCCAAAGCGGTTCACTAGTAATTGAGATATACCAATCAAGATGTTGTAAGTTCAAATCCAAAAATAAAAAAAAAAAGTGAAGGAGTAAATATTAATTATCGTTTAGTCGAGTTGGTATTCAATAGATTTCTCTAAATTCTAAATTAAAAGTTTAGAGACTTGTAAGGATACTACTTTAAAAGTTTAAGGACAAACTTGGAATTAATTTACTGATTAAATATCATAAAAATATAATGGACAGACAATTACTAGGTATTAATTATATGTAAATTGACCAATGTAACAATTGAAATCCATTATTAATCATATACCTCAACGCATTTGTTAGTAAATAATTACTTATCGTCTAAATGCACCTTTGGGTGTTGGCGCAGTGATAAAAGATCCAGGTTTGAGTCCTCCTGTATCCAGAAGTAAATGTATCTAAACTTTTATTAAAAATATTACACTTGCAACTATTTTTTAAAAAGTCAGATTTGTAACTATTTTTAAAAAAATTACAAATATTCTTATAAATAAATAGAAAGCTAAAATGTATATTGACTACTCTTCTAGAGGGTTTTTTTTTTTCTCAAATTGATTTAATAGGAAACTATAGTGGTAAAAATGAAAATTTCCTAAAATTAATAATATATATTTTAGGAGTTCAACGTAATGGGGATTCAAACTGACCTTTTTTTTCTTTTGGGGCACTTGTAAATATGACAAAAGATTTTAGTAAAATAAGTAAAATAGCAATCAAATTTAGTTTTTTCAAATATAGCAACTTTTTTTCAGAAAAAACGGAGGTCCAGTTGTAAAATTACAAATTCACCCTTTAATATATCTGATATATACTATAATATATCTAACTACTGATATATATCTCTGATATACCACTGATATAATAATGATATACAATTGATTTACTTATGATATAACCATGATATCTACTCAACTTCTAACATGTCTTACCACTAATATAGCGTATGATAACCATTGATTTACCATGCTAATACAATACATATGTATGTGATATATATTTGATATGTCTCTAATTTACCGTTGATATACAAATGATATACCATTGATATAACTATGGTATCTACTGATATAACTTATTATATGATTATATGATTTACCACTAATATAACACTGATATATACTTAATATGATTCCAATTTACCACTTATATACCTCCGATATAACCATTATATCTACTAATAGAACTATTATATATGTGTGTTGATATCATATTATTATATCCAATATCTTTTTCAGATGAAAACAATGGTGCAAAATTTTTTATTATTTATTTTTTGAAATATAAAGTTATTATATAAAAGGTTTATGTGGACCATGCACGTCCAAAAAGACAAGTTAACATTTTGATGTACTTTATAAATTTAAACAGTTGATATCCCTTATATTTAGTATCTAATTAATATTAATATTGAATAAATAGTAGTGATATAGTAATCAATATTATTAATAATATTAATATATTAATCAACGAATTGAAATGATAAACTATAATTTAAACAGCTGATATACCACTAAAAATTAAACATTTGATATAACTTATATTTAGTATATCAGTTGCAAATATATTTAATATATCTGTTGGAAATATATTTAGTATATCATAAATTATAAGTACATAAGATATATATATTATATGTATAATACGTACATTTGATGTATATAAGTGGTATATTTGATAATATATATCATGGTATATTTAATACTATATATTAGGGGTACATCGAATGTATATCGAAAGTATGTCAGAGTTACATCGGATGTACATTAGATATAGATTTGATGTATATCATATACAAATTTACATAACATGTATATCAGATATAGATTTGATATATGATATACATCTACATCATATGTATATCAGATATAGATATACATTAGACATATATTAGATATTATAAAGGTAAAATTGGAATAATAAAAAATTCGAAAATAAAAATTCAAATATTTTGCTATATTTAAAAATTTAAAAAACTGATGATATTTTTTTAAATATATAAAATATTTTTGCTCCCACAATTAACCTTTTTCTTTTGGTTGCGCCAAAGAATGATACTCCTTTATTAGTGGAGTGTTATAAATAAACTATTTGCACTTTGTAATTGTTCCAGTTTAATGGGAAAAAATGGGATAAAGAAATGGGAGAAAAAGAAAATCTTCAGAAAAACAAATATTCCCCGAGTTTAATCCCTCCGTCATCAAAGATATCTATTATTGTTTTCAATTAAAATTCTTCAAATCTGAACTTAAACTTCGAATGCCGATCCAATATTGCACTAAAAAAACTTTGAAATTCTCATAAAAGATATTCGACAACCGAGGTTGTGATTGCCAAAGTGTCAAAGTTTGAAGAAATGCAAAAATCATTCACGTTCTCTTTTGCACTTGTCGTTTCCGAGCGTAAAGAGAATTTCGCGCACAAATTACAGTCTGAATGTTTCATTCCGCCACTCCAAGTAATTCTTCGAGGTACGAATAACCATGGTGAAATACAGCGAATTGAGAGGGAAGCAATCATTTGGAACTCCACGGAAATATTTATTTGGTGGACTCAGGAATGTTTTAATTAATGGGGGGACAACTCCTGGAGAGGAAAAGAACAAATCAACTACCGATCGAGTTGACTGGGTAAGGGTTTCGTTTGAGGTTGTTGGTAAAGGTCATTGTCTTCAATCAAACAATTTTCCACTTGTGCTTTTTAATTCTTATTTCCATTCTCCTTCGTTATTACTTTTAGCTAATTTGAGTTTATATGGCCACATTCTTTTGTAATCATTATTCATTATGGTTTTCCATCCTTTACAGGCTATCTTTTCCCTGAAGTCACAGATTTTCCAAGGAAAGTTCTCTCTTTGTTTCTTGTCAGAAACACTTCTCGTAGGCATATTTCGAATTGCAATCTACACTTTTTGTATTTTCTAGGAAAATTCGGTAGTGAGAATCAAATGTCATTCGTTGGAGGAGAATTAGCGTCGGTCTTTGTAGATTTTTGGTTATTGATGGAGAATCCAGAAGTAGGCTCTGCTGTTGGATATTTGGAATTGGCTTGGCTTTAACAGGGGATGAGAAACTTCTATTTCATGGGCAACTCATTTTTTCCGTCTTCGTGTTAGACACTGAATTTCACGAAATTTGATTAATTTCATATTCATTAGCTCGGAAACAGGTTATGCTGGTTTGAAGTTAGCTATCCCCTTTTCTTCCTACTCATAGATCATTGTATTAGGTTGGTGAATCTTGGGTTAGTGGAATTCTAACAGTTGCAACCAAACGTTTTGAAATTCGGGAGATTTCATTGTTGGTGGTTATTTGTTTGGTTAAAACTAGGAATTTGGTGCTGGATAGGTCGCTTTTCCACCCATACTTTTATGTGTTATTTTTAAATGCACTTGAAGTTCATCATCATCTCTGATGTGCAGTTCCGTTTTTAAGGAGCTTTTTGGAGCCACAACGTCGTCAATTTCTTAGAATTGATTCCTCAGTTTTAAATTGAAACATTTGAATGTCATGAAACTTTTAAGTGCTGTGGTAAACTCCTTTGGATGTTCGGCATCTGGGGAACGTTTAGTGTCAGCTGCAAGAGATGGAGATTTCCAAGAAGCACAGGCTCTGTTGGAATATAATCCCCGATTGGCACGATACTCTACTTTTGGCGTGCGCAATTCCCCCCTCCATTACTCTGCAGCTCACGGACATCATGAGGTACTTCATTCTTCAAATGCTGAGTGATAATATTTATGGAGCTGGTCACTTCATTTAAGATTAGAGAATTGCAAAAGCTATTATCATTGTGCTTATCCTCTACATGTTTGCAGATAGTCTATCTCTTGCTTCAGTCAGGAGTCGACGTTAATTTAAGGAACTATAGGGGTCAGGTATTACAATTTCTTCAAATTCTTTGCCTTTTTACTTTCAGGAACCTGCAGGTGTGTGATTACACACACAGACACACATGTATTTTTACCACTCTGTTTTCTCCATTGCCTGATAATCTGTGCTATTTAGCAGTCGTTACGTTGTAATTCCTCCATTTGAATATTAAACCCATCATTTATTTAGACTTCATCGTTGTGTTCCTTGCTACGGTTAACAGACTGCTTTGATGCAAGCTTGTCAACATGGTCACTGGGAAGTTGTTCTGATTTTAGTACTTTTTAGAGCCAGTGTGAGTAATTTGTCCTTCATGTTAGTTCTCTCATTCATAGTGTGATTAAGACTTATTAGTCACTTTGTTGTACATTTAGATCCATAAAGCAGATTATTTGAATGGAGGGACTGCAATCCATCTTGCTGCTTCAAATGGTCATTCCAGGTGCATCAGGCTTCTTCTTGCTGATTATATTCCGAGCATAGCTAACTTTAGGAATATAATGAGTAAAATAACAGACAATGAAGAATCAACCTCTGGTTTTGATCATAGGTATGTTCAGTTCCTCATTCATTACTGTAACTTTTTCCAGGTTGAAATGCTTATGATGGTTACATAATTTTGTGTTTCAGGGCCTTGTCTCAGGTTATTAACCAACCAGCTGATGGAGGCATAACCGCTCTACACATGGCAGCCCTTAATGGACAAGTTGGAAGCGTGCAGTTACTTTTGGATTTAGGGGCATCTGTTTCTGAGGTGACTGTGGGCGATGGAACAGTAATTGATCTAATAGGTTTCTCTCTTTGAATTTCTGCCTTCTCTTGAAATAAATCAACTAGAGGCCTTCCTTTTCATGTTAGCCTCTATTTTCCTTCCTAACCCACTATTTAACATCTTGTCACTCTTTCTTTTGTCAATAACAAAAACATGATTTTAAAGTTTTAGCATTAGGCTTTGGATTTATTTTAACTGTCATATAAAGGCCATAATTAGCATGCTTGTGGCATTATGTTGAATAAAGTGGCAGTTAAAATGAAATACTAGTATTTTTTGTCCCTATTAAAAATATGCTACCTTATCCTTCGATTTTGTGGGCGAACTGATAAGAACCATAAAGAAAGGGTTAATGAACAGTTTGATTTCAAATCTATAGCGTTGATCTAAGGAATTTGTCCATAGGTGCTGGGAGCACAGCTCTTCATTATGCTGCATGCGGTGGCAATGCAAAATGTTGTCAAGTATGTGCTTCATTTGAAGGATAAGAATTCTAATGGGTTTAAATGAATGTATTAACTTTTCCTCTTTGAGGCTGTTACTTACCATTTTCTATTCGTATAGCTTTTGATCGCCAGGGGTGCTAGTCTGACCATTGAAAATGCAAATGGGTACTTACTGCATACATAATAATCTTGGCTTATTCTTTGTATTTTGCAATTTTGAAGCTCTTTTATGTTTGGTTCACTTAATTTATTGCCAGACTAATTTTGGAATTTACTTTAATGGAACTGTGCTGAAGATCAGCTTCTGAACTAGTCATAAGAAATTACTTTTAAGGAATGAGTTTGGATTCTTTCAATTACTTTGGGGCAACAAGGAACTGTTTCTTAAATTGAATGCAGTAGTGGTTGTGGAATTTGTTAAGGACCCCAATTAAAATTATAAAGTGAAGCGGTTAAAGCCATGTTAATAATCATATGCTGGTTTCTGTGATTGTCTGGCTGGCCTGAGTTGGAAGATTTGGATCTCAAATTTCCATTCCACTTTTTTTTTTATATGAACACACTACATGAATACCTCAATTATACAAAATTGGGTTCTCTTATTCTAATGATATAAATGAGTCATTTATTCCATATCAATAACATTCCGAGAACACTGCAAGTATATGTTCATAAGCCAAAGTGATCCCATTTTATGACTAAATTAAGCATGGATATAGTAATCCCTTGGTCATACTGATCACTTTCTCATGGAAATTATTCCACATGTATGGAATTGTAGCATACCATACAAAATTATTTTATCATGGAAAATATTATTCCCTAACGCTTGTAGTAATTCCTTTATCAGTTGTTTTGTCAACTTACATCCGCTTCACTTGACTTGTTCTTTCTCCCGCACAGTTGGACACCTTTGATGGTCGCTCACTCGTGGCATAAAAGCTGGCTTGAGGACATTCTCAGCTCCGAGCCTGTTGGCCAGCCAAAACTGATTCTTTCTCCTTACCTATCTCTGCCCCTGATGAGCATTGTGCAAATTGCTAGGTAACTTGGATTTGATTTCCTTCTACTGCTTATCCTTCACACAATGATTAATGCATTATTCTAATTATTTCCATGCGACCAAGAGTTTAGACCAATTCCATAGAAGAAGAACATTTTGTTTTTTGTGCAAAAGCAATTGCTGAAACATCTATAGTCTGTTTGTGATTCTAGATAATTGTATCCAGATGATATTATTTTTCTATGGTTTCCTATATGCTCAGAGCATCAGTCATCAATTCTTTCCTACTAAACCAGAGCAATTTATTTTCATGTAAAATCGACTTGCCCTTTGTTTATTCTGGAGCCACCAACTTTTAGGACACTGTGGTCAACTTTTGGTAACCACATCAGTGAAATATTTGTTTCAGCAATTCTTGCTATGATCTGTCGTCATGTAATTTGATCCACATGCTCTTCACTCTGCCTCCTTAAGGTTAGGCTCATACTGTTGACCAAGGACAAGATATTGAAGACAAGTTATTAGAACCAGTCCTACTAAAATGCAAATAAGTTAATAAATCAAAGAACGAGCTCAGAAACTGTTTTCTTTCTGCATATAGTTGGCAAATGTGATGTCCAATTGATTTAGATGATGAATGTGGTTGAAAATGAATTTTGTATACCGTTTGGATCCGTTTGCAGAGATTGTGGATGGAGTACTAAATCAGCACTCGGATGCCAGGATCCATGCGTTGTCTGTTTGGAGAGGAAGTGTGCCGTAGCTGCTGAAGGTATATATTATCAACTAAAACTTGGGTTATTTCTGATTTTGAAGTGCAGTAATGGTAAAGATTTGATTGGAAAGAATTGATATAGATGAGTTTTGAAATACTTAGAGACAGAATTAAAGAGTAGTATTTTGGTGGTATGTGGTGTTGTTGAAGGATGATAAATGGTAAGAAGTCCAATCCCCTGCAGGTTGTGATCATGAATTCTGCACAAGATGTGCCTTATACCTTTGTTCCACAAACTGCGGCAGCACCACTGCTCGTGGCCCTCCAGGTTCAGTTTCTTGTCCCCTCTGCCGGAATGGCATAGTGTCATTCGTGAAGCTTCCCGAAAAGTCACCCGTCGTTAAAGAGATTGTAAGGACAAGTTTGTCACTTTCATCAACATGTCAATGTTCCCACGACTCACCATTAAAATCTACCTCCTTAACAACCCAGCTCCGAACGCTCGAGTTGTGTCGCACCCACGATTCTCCTCTAGGACTTCCCTTTCGCTGCCAGAGATTTCCATCAATAAAATTCAACTCCAATCTGTGCCGGGAAACCCCAGATATATGCCATTCTCTAGTTCCACGCTATGCCCACTGGAACTTGCGCAACCACTTGGCCAGATGTTCAAGGCCAGGATTCTAGCAGTCAACTTCTCACGCCGACAGCAGAAGCTCATCGATATGTAAATGCTGAGTATTTGGGTCCTGTTTATGTTTCTTCTAATCTTTCTTTTCATGTAAATAGTTGGACTTTTACTGTCATTTGCAGTATATATGCGTCAGGCAGGCCATTGTGTCAGGGAGATGCCGTGTACATAAAGAATTATTTAGATCTTCTATTTCATCATTGGTATGAAAACATTATGAAATATGGCTTGATGTTTAATGACACTATTACACTTACATTAAAAATTTTGTTAATTTTCATCATCGGGATCGCATTTAATTTAATAGATATTTTATGAAGAAAAGAATTGTATTTAAAATATTAATTTGGCTATAATGAATTGAAGTTGTTGAGCGGCCGGGTTTAGAAAGTAGGACAAAATTTTGGTGGCGGAGGATGGAAGATGAACAAATAAATAAAACAAAAATTTCTACTCTGTTTCGTCTGCTAGTCAACATTCAATCTATCTGGTAAATGCTCATTAAGGAAGACGAAGAGGATAAGATGGCAGCATAATCTCAAAACGCAGCCAAAAGAGAGATGTCGGTCCTCTCATCTTCTCTCTGCACTTCGCGCCCTCATTTCTCACATCGTCCTTCTTCCTGTTCTTCGTCGTCATCTTGCTCCATTTCTTGGCTCTCATTTTCATCTTCCAACTCTTTCTCTTTCCTTAGAATCCAATTCTCTGTTCCTGCAACCTCTTGTTTTCTTGGTCGCCCGTCGATCAGAGTCTCAAATGTTTGCACCCACCAACAGACGATCCCAGTCGACAAATCTAAGTTGAGGGTCTCAGAAGGTACCTCCGAGGCTGAGCTCTGGGCTGCTGCTTGTCTCCGTGTTCGCACCTTCAATAAGTTCCGCCCCAATTCATATGGCATCGAGGTGAGTCATCTCAATGTGTTAGAATTTATCGAAATCTTTTGGAAGCTGCGTGCGAGTTATGGGTTTAGGATTTGAATGTATGAAAAATTTGCCTATGCTTGTATTTGTTTAAGGTTTATCTAAGTGTTTGGGGAATTTGGAAGTTTGAATCAAATTCTCAATTCGGTATTTTACTTTACATTATCATTATCCACAACTTCAGTAATCATATTATTTGTCATATTTAGATGTTCTGTGATGTGGGAACGAAGGGAAGAATCCTGAGGTCTCAAATTTTTAGTTAACCGTCTCTTTCTTAATTCCCGAATTACAAATGCCGTTCACCTTGAAAACATCTTTGAGTGTACTTTTGCATGCTTCTAAGTTCCATCAGTAGTCGATCCAATTATGTTGAGTATATAGATTGATGGAATTTAATGGAGAGAACACTCGTGGATTCTTGTGGTAGAAGGGAATCCTAGGCCGTCCTACGTAAGCTTCCATTTTGAATCCGTCGCCTTCGCATGTATGATTTCTTGCTCTCTTTATGCTGTACTGATGCCGTTTCTTTTTTGTCAAGTCCCATTAGGATCATAAGAAGTACTTGGCGGAGCATGAATATGAAGCAATTAAAGAACGTACTGCTGGAAAAAGGGTTGGTTTCAAAAGAGTATCTTGCATAAATGCTACTCTTCCATTAGCCGAAATATCAACCTTAGCTGATGATTTATGTGCAACATGTAAGGTCTGTTTATTTCTTTATTGTTTCAATATGAATGGTATGTTGTGGACTGCATTCCTAGATTATTTTAGGAATTTTAAACCTTGAAGTTTCGATTAGTTTAGTTTGTTATGATATTTGAAAGATCAGAGATTAGATAAAATTATAATTTGGTTTGAATTCTAACAAACCTATAAATTCACAAGTTCGTATATATGAAAAATGGGGTTGTGAAGGATATATGAAAAATTGAAGAGGTTGTTTGAAGAAATAGACACCATTTCCAAAAACACAAATTAGGTCTTTTCTTCCTTGGTTTAAAATGAAAAATAGAAAGCTGATATTGCAGGAAGCAAAAGCAAGGCACGTGCGTTAATGAGGCTGCCTCGCCTCACATGAGGTTGAATTGCCTCTGGGGCACTAGGCATGTTAAGATAGTGTATGCATCCGCAACAATGTCGTTTGACAATATTATGCCTACCCAAGTTATGAAAAAAGAACAAAATGTTGTGGGCTTACCAAAAAGCATATTCAGAACATGAGAAAAGAATTAAACAGATTCAAACAGAATTTATTGGCTATATCATCATGTAGATGCAGGTTCAAATGCCAAAAAGTTATAACGTTGACTGTAATGCACTAGCCGGGCTTTTTCCTTTCTTGCTGGTGTTGATTTTGAGTTGAAGCTGATTGTGCAACCTTATATGGCTCCTCTCTAGGCTTAGACCATATTAGTTATACATTGTTCTACTTTGTTCTGATTTATAATTTTATCATCCTTTTCTATTTTAGTTTTCTGATAATGGGGAAGACCGAATTGTGGTTGGGACACTTGACCTTAATCAATGTATGAGGCTTCCAGACGAAATAACAGGAATGAAACCTGAGGTAAATGATTGATTTCTTTATTTCTATAATTTCTTAAGTATGTGTTTCACCCTTCTGATAATAAATCATGAACATGTTTTATTATTATTTATTAAAATCAGTGTCGACATTTGGCTCAATTTCTGTTTAACCTGGAAAATATGGTCTTGAAATATCGACTATCAGCTTCTTAACCAAGAACAAAAATTTATGAGCTATTGATTTTTGAGACCTGAATTTGATAGTCTCCATGTGTTTTCCACGATTCAGATCATTGAAAAGTATGGTATTATTTAATATAATAGTGACTACTGACTAGAGAGGAGCAATACTTCAGCCTACCCAGAATTCTAGATCTGGAAATATCAGGATCCATTACTTGTCTCCTGCTTATTTTCTCCATCGAGTGAGGGTGTGCTGTCTGAGGTTGTTAATTTTAACACGAGTGGTGAGATTTGGGAAACATTCAAAAGGACCTTTGCAATGCGGTGCAAAGCTAAGGCCATGCAATACAAGAGGCTCCCTCAAATTCAAAATAAAGGGAATCACTCCATGAAGAAATATTTTAATAAGATGAAGAGTTATGCTGATTTGCTAGCCTCATTTGGTCACATCATGTTGGAAGATAACATTGTAAAGCGTGTATTAACTAGTCTTTTACCTGATCTAATTCATTCATGACATTTATCACCTCAAAAACCAAGTCTTTAACCATCCGAAAGGCAAGTACCCTCCTTGCATATGAGAGCCGAATGCAGCCAAATTCTGAACGCTGATGGATCTCAACCTTCTGATAACCATTCGTGACCTATCTAGGTCAGCCAAAGAAAAACAGTGGAACGTGTGCTGTCAAGGAGGAAACCAGAACTCAAATAGAGTAGGAGAGAATGAAATGGTAAAAAAAGTTGGAAATTTCTGGTCAAGGGATTCTAAATTACAATGCTAGATCTACGGCAAGTGTTGACATAATGTACGCAAACGTTACTTCCACTTTGATAAGTTGTTTAAATGGAGTTCCAACTAATAGTCAAGTTAGGTGGTGTGAATAGCCCTCCTCAGGTTATTGCATCTAATATCTCTGCTGATTCGCCTAATGATGGCTGTTGCTTTCCTGATTCAGCTGTATACAATATGTGGCTAGTGAATTGGGAAGCTTAACAATAGGCTCAGAGTACTCCGGGTCATCAAGCAAACTGCAAGTTAGTGATGGGTCATCAAGCAAACTGCAAGTTAGTGATGGGGAAGGTCGCTGAATTTCTTATACTAGTTCATCCCTCTTTACTTCTCCTACCTGTTACACACCATTTACGATGTCTAAGATGCTGCTGAGATTCATCATCCTGCAATTCCCTCAAAGTAATCCGTCTCCTTCTGCTTTGTTTGACAAGTGTCTCGAGAATTCTTCATGTGATGAAACTCCAAGGATTAGGCCAACCTTCCTTTTCCAAGAATTGCTATGCAGAGTTGTATTGGTACTTCCACCAGCAGTAACATGTTGAACTTTTGCTCAGTCTGTCAACTTGACAAAAGTCATAAACTTCCTTTCCTTTCCCCGACGCTATTGCAGAATGTACCAAGCCTTTACATTTGATTTAATCAGACCTATGTGGTACGGTCCCATTCATTCTTGGAATGGATATAAATACTGTATGTCCTTTCTTGATGGATGCTCTCGCCATATGTACTTTCTTTAGACCAAATTTAAACACCTCGTGTCTTTATTAATTCAATTATACAAAACTTCTCTTGGGCAAGAAGATCAAACTTCTACAATCTTATTTAGGGGAGAATTCCACCCTTTGACATTCTTTCTTTGTGAAATTGGAATCACTTGTAGTCTTGTAGATGATCTTGCCCTCACACCTTCAAACAAAATGCCATATGGTTGAACTTGGCCTCACACTTCTAGCGCAATATCATCAGTCTACTCTACTTTGTTGTCATGATGCTTTCTCTACAGCAACTTTGCTAATAAACAGATTACCGACCAAGGTTCTTTTCGGCAAGACTCAAGGCCTCACACTTTGTTGGTAGTACAGAGGAAATCAAAGAGAACGAGAGAGTTAAAGAGAGAAGAATATTCTGGAAAGGCTATGTTCAACTTGCATTCCAACTCTGCTATTTACACATATGATTGGATTTCTCCTCTCTAAATAGAACTACTGCCTGGAGTCCGCTGGATTATCCATAATTCTGAGGTTGCCTCTTACAGGCTATCTTCCGTTCTACTTGGTCACTGGGAAGGGGTGTTCTTTTTTTTTTTTTAAATAGAAAAAAAGAAAAACTGTCGTAGCTGTGGATTTGGTTTTCTCCACCTTTCTTTTGAAGTCCTTCATTCATTTGAAAGTTGTTTCTTATCTTTTAAAAAGAGAGGTAAAAATTAAAAAAAAAAAACAACACAGAACATACACATGAATATTTATCCTTGCTGTTCTGCCTGATCTGCAATGCTTTAACAAGTAAGGTTTACCTTCAATATGATTATATCCTGGTTTCCATTCTGTCTGTGTAAATGAAAATTGGAGATGTTCCCTACATCAGCTCTATAATTCATACCTCATCTCCAAATACAATAGTGAATTATATATTTCATGATAACGGGTATCCAAAATACTTTTCATACAGGGAATTGGTGCTGATTTCGCAAGGGCATACCTGAGTAATGTATGTGTTGCCAAGGAACTGCACAGGAATGGGTTGGGTTATGCACTTGTTGCAAAGGCAAAGACAATTGCAGAAGATTGGGGTAATGATTTTGAGACCCTTATGCTTAGCCGATTAAATTCATGTCAAAAAGGAAGAATGGTGGTAATCTTGATGAATGATTCGCATCTCCATTGTTATGGCTTTTACTTTAGAATGTGATGTCAGTGTTTATGGATTGAACCTTACTGTTAGCAACTGTGTGGATAATTTGTGCTGCAACGTTTTAATGTTTTAGGCATCAGTGACCTATACGTTCATGTAGCTTTCGACAACGAACCTGCGAAGAACCTCTACTTGAAGAGTGGCTTTGTCTATGAAAGTGATGAACCCGCTTGGCAAGCCAGGTTTCTAGATCGACCGCGCAGGATTCTTCTGTGGACTGCTCTATCAGAACTTCTTCTCTGATATTGCACTCTACTTAGTTTCACTCTTAATTTTACTGTGCATTTTTTTCTCTCTTTCCGGTTCACAGATCATTTTGTTTCCCGTTTACTAAAGAATCCATTCATTGTAAAATTATATGAATATGTACTCCATCTCCATAATTTTTTCAAATACACCCTGCAAAACTCAGGGATGAAAATATCGATCGGTAATGTAGAAAAAATCACGGATATCACAGAAATTTGATTAAGTCAAACTATCATTTTAGGTATATACATCATTTCACATACACATTAAACAAATGAACAAGATTTTGATTAATTCATAGATAAATAAATGACAACAGTTCGTATCACCATTTTAACAATAAGGTGTATTTTTTAGGTGACAGAATGATTAATATGTTATCGATAAATCAATTAAAAAGGTAATGAAGGAGAGGTTGAGACAGATTTTTAATAGAATTTATGTATGAATTTTTAACCATAAATTCTTAGCCTAACTCAAAAAAACTAATGGTGAAACGTTTTAAAATGAGAAAAACTAATAATATAGGTTGGTAGCAAGTAGATTCGAAGAGTGTCATTCAACAATAATATATATTTTTAATCAAAAGGTGTGAATTGAATCCACCGTACTAACTTATTGTACTAAAATAAAATAGATTTGAAAAAATATTAATTGCGTATAGAGAAATATCCGCAATTTCAACAATATTAAAGATATATCATCGACTCTCATCCTATTATTGTTGTCAAATCCATGATTTTGTCAATATATCGCTAATATTTCAGTTAATATCGGCGATAGTTTCATCCCCGAGAAAAGTTGGAGTGACTTCTCTCTATGTTGAGAAGCAATCTCTCTTCAAATTTCCTCTTGCAAGCTATCTTCCTGATTTGAATGCAAAGGCACCAGTCGAGTCAAATTCGATCGTTAAGATGGTATATAAATATAATAACAAAGGTTGAGCCTTGAGGCATGGGAATGTACAGCTCGAAACCACTAATATTCTCACAAAATTTGCAATCTTGTTGTTACCCCAAAAATTGGAAATTGCTAACCGCTAAGATTATAGTTTTTTGTTGGCCAAGACATACAAAACCACCGAAGATTGAAGATCGCGGTCCACCTTGAAGTGAGCGTGGAAGAATCTCCTATCCTGTATTCCACACAACACAAAGTTTAGTTTCCGACAACAGGAACCATGATGATTAATGATTAGCAAATACAATACAACACATCGAACCTCCTTGAAATAATGTGACATCAGAAAGTCCTTGAGTAGTCTCTCTTCTGAATCAAACAGTACAATGTGACTTGGGACAGACCAATTTTTAGCAAATTCCGTTGCAAAATCAAGCGGGTTCGTCAAGAAACGGTCTGACTCGACTGGGATTCCTTTCTCTTCGCTGTAAGATAAATAGCCAGCATCACAAATGAACAACAATAACTAGAAGTACAAGGGAAAGAGTACTGTAATTTGTCGAGTTTACACACCTTGGTGTGCAGTCCAGAAACCGCATTGGTAAATTTTGGTGCAGAGTGGAATAGTAAGGCGTTGAATGACAGGGCATCAAAAAGAGGATGCTTTTGACTTTCTCATTCACAGCTTTCCGAGCCAGATGATTCATGACATCCTCTGTTCCTCTCTGCATACCATGTCTGCTGGTTAGATATCAAACAGAAGAAACAAAATGGCAGCCAACTTTGTATATTTGTTTTACTGATTGGCCAATATAGATACCTGATGAACCAAACTCATGTATAAACCCATTGGGATATTTGTAGCTAGCAAAAATATTATGGTCAACTTCATTTTGATAGGGCGTTTGGAGTGGACGTCTCCCGTTTTTTTCCTTCTACCATTTGGAGAAGCGGGATATCTGAGGGCGGCTAATGAATAGCCAGAGAACATCAATGTTATTGGAAGAATGGGCAGAACAAACCTGTACATAGTAAATAACAAACACATTACTTCAAACTAATGCCAAACCGATTTAGGTCGGGATTTTCATTGAGCGAAACAAGCTTCCCTTGAAAGAGATACCTGAATTCTTTATGACCTAGTAGACTGTGAAGTCCCAGAACCCAGATGATAAGACCTGTAAGTTTCCAATTTCTCGAGGTGATGATGCCAGAAATGGAAAATGGAACGAAACTGAAGAGCATGGCAGTAAAACCCTGGGTGAAGTACCAGTGCCACTTGTGAGTTCCATAAAAGTCTCCACCAGAGGAGAGAACATTGAACTTTAGAAAATTCAGAGGTACTAAGATCCAGAAGCCATACATTAATCTATCCAACAAACATGTAATCCCAAGCACCAACGTCCTGAAATAACAAGTTAGAGGGATAAGAGAGATGGAAACACTATGAAATCTTAGAGAGGTTAATAAAATAAGTGCGAGAATCTCCTCAATATACCACGGGGTGCAATTTTAACTATTTGACCCAAAATAAGACACGGTCTATCCAGATAAACAATGGGGACTAATGATCTTTTTATCAAATGAGGAAACAGATAAACAAAGGGGCAGCCCATAAAAGAAAATCGCAATACACCATTCATATTAAATTAGGAACCGACTCTTCATATAATCTGTATGCTTACAATCTCGCAAAAAATGCATCCTCTAAACCACAATCTCATAATTAATAAGAAATTCAATCCTATTGTTAAATAATATCTCTGTCATATTGGTTTTTACATCACTAATTAAAAAAATGAAGTTCAAATAAAACTATCATAAAGATGGGAAAAAAGCCAAACCTATTCAAGAAACCAAGAACAATAAGTAAAACATGCTATAACATATAGGAGGATATGGGACACATACCCAATAGGAGCAGCCTCTAAGAAGATAAATCTTAGTCGATCATGTGCCGTACACAGCTCGAGGAGACCAACATAGAGCCAAGTAATCGCACTTGTTGGGCGAACAGCACATGATAACGCTGCCATAAACAAAGCCAACTTCCTTGAAACCTTGGAAAATTTGGTGGGAGCAATTCTTATACAAGGCCAATAATACAAGCTGACAAGTGTAAGAACAGTCTCTAAGCTGTTTGATAGAGTTCGATTGAAGCAGAAGAACATAAACCAGTTTGTGAGTTGGGAAAACAGCTGGAATAGAGTTAAGTATATCATGTTTAAAAACCACAACACATTTCTTTCCTTTTTTCATTAAGAAGATATGATTGGATGAAAGTTCCAAGATGGAAAGAGAGAAACTGAAGATTATATACATGCCAATCGCCAACAGAAGGATACTGCCCATTTTGCAACGTAATCCCCAAAGAGGACACTGGAGAGTTTGTACAAGTAAAAATCACCAATAGCTGAGAATATGGACTGCATCAGCCTCGGAGCTTTCATCTATGAAGCATAGTGAAGAGAGTATAAAATCAAATTAAGGGAAAGACCAATAACAAAGAAACTCCATCAAAAGATCGATGTCATTTCACTTGCAACAATGTAAAACTAATTTCTGGAGATGTGTTATGGAATTGAATAAAGTCGATCTCTCAAAATCTAAGCCCACCTGATCAAATATAATAGTCAAGGATTTCACAATTCAATTTGCCAGAGGCAATATAAAAGTTTCAGTAGTTTAAGTATGCAGTTTAACATTTTACCATGAACAATGGAGTATCAAGGCCGAGTAGAGCCAGAACTTTGTAAAGAAAAGCAAACAACAAAGGATGCAAGTAGCTACGAATTCCCCTCTTCCATTCCCACGTCAGATGGCCATACCTGCGAAATGGAAACCCACAATTGAATTACATGAAGTGTTCTACAGCTTCCAAAAGCTAATTCACCAATAAATTATAGCCATGAAACCAGGAAAAAGAAGTGGAAAGAGTAAGAACAGAGAGAAATAGCAATGAAAATGGCAAGGAGAAAAATGACAGGGAAGCGATTGGACCAAGAGAAAGGTTACCCAAAGGCGATGCCGTGGGCAACTTCTAGGGCTTGCCAGTGTTCATCTGGGTTGAAATAAGTCTGCAATAAAAGCGCATTTGCAATTCGAAATGCCAAGCAGAACACAAACACCTTGTTCGGCAAAGAGAAAAGACCATGCTTTTGAGAATTGGGTTTCTCGGAACCAAGAAATTCTGGTGAGTCTTCGATTCTGTCTGATTTTGATTCTGCAGCTGAAGACCTGGGTCTCTTCTGAATCATTCTCGAAACCGAAATTTTCAGACTTTGAGACGCAAATCTGAACCGGAGATGGTTCGCGTGGGATGATAACTGATAATCAGCGGCGGCTGATGACTAGTTTATTTTTCCAGCTTTCGGTCCTGTCCTCTATGTCGCCGGAGTGATTCTTTTCTTTTTATTCGTCACTTCATGAACTGAACATTTTGCCCAGACAAATTGGATTTGAGGAAAACAAAGTTGGAATTATTCCTTCAATTTCTTGAAATATTTTTCCAGCATTCGAGTTCCTCATAATTTCTTACAGATATATAATTTTCTTTCAGAATCAAAAATTCAATCTCAAAGTAGTAATCGTCATATCTATTTGAACTTTGGTTCTCTTTGAGAAATGGTTTGAGTTGGAAGGTCGTATTTGAATATGCCAATAATAAGTTTAGATGTATGAATATGTTAAACTTCATTGTGAAAATATTTAATTTGATAAAATATTTTATCTATCATTTAATTTTTAACATAAAAATTTTACTAATTTGTATTAAATATATTCATTTTATTTTTATGTAGTCTATTATAATTTTTTATTTTATTTCATACCACAATTCAAATTCCCTTTATTTAAGAAATTCAAATGGAAGATATGTTGATGGCCTGATTCAGATATCCTATATTCAAGATATCTTCAAATTCTCTTCAGATTCAGATAATCAGATTTCTTAAATGTATCAGGATTCGACTCTTATAAATAGGGAAGTAAACCAAAGCTAATGCGAATATGACGGAATTCCAGGAGGCCAAATTTCTGCATCAACACTATGAGATTGAAATATTCCGCTTTTTGTATAATATGAACTAATTAGCTATGTTTAGGTTATTGTTAATTGATAGTATTTTGAATGTGAAGAAAATATCTTGCAGTAATAATATTTATTTCAAGTTATTATGAGTGCATAATCCATTGATTAATTCTTGTAATCATAATATTTATTTCAAATTATCATGAGTACATAATACATTGATTGATTTTAGAATTAAGTAATTGCTAATTAAAAACAAACTTTAATGGATTAAGTTAAATTCAATAGGTCCATATTACTGGTAGCGTATGTTAGAAATGAAGGAATTATTTGTGATCGACAAAATATGGACAATAAAAACGGTTATATACCAAGGCAAATGAGCTAATTTCATATACACAGGTGACAAAAGGGAAGAATTTTCATATAATATAAGATGAAAATATGTACTAATTTACACCATATAATTTGATCACAAATATTGAATTAGGGAAACATAGCGTAGTACATGAAACAATATCATAACACCGATACAAAAAGTTCATAATCTTGTGAAAGAATGAGCAGAAAGCAAAAGCATTTGATTTATGGCAGTTACCCATATCTTGTATTTATGATAATCATCAGCCATGTCTAGTTTAAATGTGCCTTTATTTGTCGTCAAAACAATCAGATAACATGTATGAATATCTTCGTCGTCATTGTCATCTTCTTCTTCATTTTCATCTTTGTATAACTCAATATACATATCTAACACGACACCTGCATAGATATGAACTAATTATCCAACTTCGTAGTTCAAATTCATATTTTACTATGAGGAGTATAACAAGAAGTTTTTGGAGTGAAAATGACTTACTTTCTTGTTTAGTCTTCAACATATTAAGCTTCCTAACCTTAAGAATGACCTGCAAACTCAATATAATTTTTTTAAAACAATAGTGTCTTTACTCTAGGATTATCAAAGCAGACATAAAATTATTTCACAAGATTAGAATCAAACCTTGGTGTCGCTATTTTGGATGATGGAGATTGATCTCTTCTTGTACTTTCCTATTTCAGTAATTAAAAAAAAAAAGAAAGAAAGAAATTAGTGTATGATTTAAAAAAAACAAATAAGGATTAGAACAATGTTTTTTCCCTCTAATTTGAAAGATGTGTCTTACCATTTGGTGACTCAAGTTTGAGAATGAGACCTTTAGCAAGGGTGGATTTTGATTTTTCAAGGTTAAAATCAATCTCATGGTTGTCTTCTATAGGTAGCACGGATGAAACTCCAGTCGACCTGTTTTTATATTCAGATCTAGCTTTAAGCGTGGCCGCACCTTTTAAGGCTGCAAAAAGAGATAACAAAACATCTCAATTAGTCAACAAATAAAAGAAGTCGTGAGTTTGAATTTACGCATATTATCTTATAAAAAACATTTCAATAAGAAGAAATGGATTTGGGACTGATGGGCTGTTGGACCCAAATGTAGAACAAGAGGACAAGATATTATATGTACATGTTGCTGCAGCAGCGGTGAGGGTGAGAATGTCGGTGGCAGTGGCAGTGGCCATGGCTGAGGCAATGACAGTGGTGAGCTGTTCCCTTTTGGCGCCCATTGCTTGGGCCACTTGGGCGCACTGTGCGGCGACCAAGGCGGCGGCGGAAGCCACGGCGGCGTCCCTCCCGCACGCACCTGAGTTGTCATGATCTTTTGATGGTGAGGTGTCGGCTGCTGCAATGGCGGCAAGTGCAGCTGCCACGCCAGCCACCGAAATAGCCGCGTGGATTTCTGCCCTCTGAACCCTCTCTTCGTCTTTTCGCTTCTGTCTTATCTCCTTTATCCATTTCTTGATCGAGAAGTTCTTGAATGGCACAATCTTCCAATCAAACTGCAAACCACCGCTCAATTCAAATTTCAACAGCTTCCTAGCTCACATTATAAAACATTTTTAAAAAATGAACCACCATGTCACCGATTATAGGATGTTTTCTTTTAAAAATAATGCTTATTTTCAAATTTTATTTGTGAAATAATACTAGTTTATAACGTATTAAACGTATAATGTGTTAGTTTCAACTTATATGACGTTTTTTAAATTCTTCCACTATTTGATGTGACATCCACCATTTCCAACATTTGATTGTCTCTTTAAAAGTATGTGACACTTTGTTCTATATTTAATATATTAATAAATAATTTATCAATTATACAAAAATAGTATATCTTTTATTTTTTAATACCTGTGAGTGTACGGATCAGTTTTGTACGGTTTGAACCTATTCCCTCTGAATTATTCCTAGCTCATTTGATATATCATTTTGTCTATGTATAAGAATACTATGCTAGGACCTATTACAATTGTTCTAAAATCTAACAGTTTAGAAATATTATAAACTGTCGCCCCAATATGTCTAGTTTTCCACTATTGGATGCATATGAGAGAAAAAGTAAAATATATATGTATGTGTTAAATTATTAAGAAGCATGCAATTTTTCAAGCTATATCCACCATTATTATGGGATATTCCTACTTTGACAATCATGTTCAATAATTTCCTATAGACAGAATGTTAAAAGAATTAAGATTAAAAGTGTAATTTAACTATAGATCTTGGTCGTTAAAAATATCGTTACTTTTTTGTCCATATCATAATTTATTAGTTAACGTTCACACTAATACTTCTCCCATTAGTTGGGACCTATATTTTTCATGAAGTAAGGTTAAAAAACATTTTTAGTCCATGTATTTTCACCAAATTAACAATTTAATCATTGAATTTTAGTTGGTAACGATTTAGTCCTCGTATTTTCAAATTGGTAACAATTTAGTCCTTAAATTTTAATAGGTAACAATTTAGTCATTGTAATTTAAATTGGTAACGATTTAGTCCTTATCGTGAATTTTTTTTTTTGTTTAAACTGTTGCTTTAGGAAAAATACAGGGACTAAAACGTTACCAACTGAAGTTCACTAGCGAAAGTATTGAGACCAAATGTGTTTTTTAAGCTTAATTTAATCATTATATTAACAAAAATAAAAAGTCATGAACCACAGGGATCAAAACTATAATTGAGATAGATAATTGAGCTGAGTCGTACGTCCATTACCAAACTTACCCATTTCTTTCGGAAATAACCACTGTAGTTCAGCTCCGGATGCATTGCTTGTTGCATCCATATAAACGACTGAAAAAAAATGTCACAATTATTAAATAAGGTTAAAATATTGTCTTTATAGGTTACCTTTCAATAAATATTTATGTTAGGTTTAACGTCGTGTTGAAATCATGATATAAAAATGAGATTAAAAATAGAACTACCGAATCAAAATGTTCCCCTTTTAAAAATACATGGATCAAAATGAACCTATTCTAAAAGTAAATATATTAAAATAAACAAGACCAAAATTGAAATTACAAGAAAAAACAACATTTTTAAGTAAAATTAACAGGCATTAGTTTGAAGTGATGACAAAGATTAATGGGTAATTATACCTTCATATCATTTGATTTCCATGGTGGAATGGGCTTGACATGATCTTCAGCTTCCATCTTTACGGTTTTCTCCAGTCTCTGCATACACTCAAAATCAGCCTCTAAAACCAGAACTAAAAAACAAGAAAATGGGTTAATTGTTAAGGAAATTTTGTTAAATAATCCAAGAAGTATACTCACCGGAAAAGGATCGAGCTCTTTGACTGGGGTGTGGCTGTCTAAGAGAACGAGGGGCTTGTGATCTTGCAGCTCAGGGTGGATGGTTTGAACTGCAAAATTGCACCATGCTTGTGAAAGCACGTCCATTGTCTCAGGATGTGCTGCAGAAGGACTACTACTCAAATTCCATTTCCCTTCCATTGAGAACAAAATATGCAAGTTTACTAGGTGATCTTGGCCTCTTGGAAAACAGCTTCAAATATTTATAAACACTCTATTTAACTGCACCTCTCCCATCTATCTAAAATAGTAAACAAATATCATACCACGTAAAAAAGAGGGCTGCAAATTAAACTAGAAAAAATCTAACAATGAAAAGTCATATTCACTGACCATAGCTTCTTGTGTCTGAAAAAAAGTTACTAGGCATTGGAAGAGTTGGATGGATGAGGAGATTTGACAGTTGGAAAGGGTGTGTTTGGACATATTATATACTATTATAATGTCAATGAACAAGCTGAGGGCCTACTTTTTTTCTTTTTTGTTATTGGATTTGAATTATATATAAGATTTCATTTAATTTAATTTCCATGGGATGGAGAGAGAGAGAGAGAAACACATGCCAACCACTGAAGAAGCATATATGCAAAGGCTTGTGGGATAAAACCATATATAAAGATAATATACACAATGGGGCCTTTCTCTTTAGATTCTTTAAATGTAAACCATAAGCTCTAGCTAAGCATCGAAAAAATACTCGGGAAGAGCTGTCCAAGGGCCACCACTTAACAACTCTCTATACCCCCAACAGTCAACCAAGAAAAAAAAGGCATAATTATAACCAAAGCATGCTTCTAGGGACAATATATATCTTGATAAAAAGGAAAGGCAGACATGTATGATTGATGTGTGGAAATTTTTCTTTGCTTTTTCAAAAAGGTGGAAATTAAATGGCATCATTGAACAAGCTTTCATTAGAGTAATATAATTACATGACATCCTCATTTAAGCACTTTTAGTTTGTATGATTTGAACTCTCAGCTTTCTAAATTGGAAGGAATTATGAAAAGGCTTCTCATGTTTAAAGGTAGCTTTTTGAGAGATATTTATTTTTTAATTATGCTTTTAAGGGCTATTTTTCATTCAGCTTTTTGCTGTTAATGCCTTAAAGGTGTCTGTCATCATTTTGTTCATGTGATCAAACTCTCATGCCTAGATGTAGCTCATAGGTTAAAATTAAAGTCACTTTAACTAATTTAATTAGGCTGTGAATAAGGACCATGCATCATTATGATAAATATATTTTTAATTGACAATTGAGTCAATTAGTATGTTAAAGTTGGGTTAGATAAAGATTCCCTCGAATTCATTAAGTTTTCTTAATAGTTGTATGGTAGAAAAAGAAGTTCAAACTCTCACTTGCAACACAAAATCTATCATAGGGTTTATCCATATGGAATGCGAATGCGCTTGTCCATACCCTCGCCAGTAGAACTTCATCACCAGGTCTATTTGAGAGATTATCTACTAGTAAGTTACTAGTAAGTTAAAAGTTGATAAAATAAAATTAGAGATTTATAACAAAAATTCGAGCATATTAGGTCGGATTTTAAATTCCTACCTTTATTATGTTGTTGTACTAAAAAGCTTTATAATTTGTACTGAAAAATTAATTAATAAAAAGCAATATTTGTAATTCAAGTACATAAATCAATAAATTATAACTGTTAATAATTGATATGCTTAATGGTTGGACATGGTTATTATTTTTGCAATTATTTAACTTTTTTAACTACTTAATATTCTCTCACTTGAAAGTTGAAACACCCACCTTTCTTTTCTTTTCCTCTCATCTCGTACAAACTGTCACGTGTGAACATATATTTTCACTATTTCCTTCTCAAATTTTCTTCAGTTTTTTTTTTTAAATTATTAAGCTAATATATGTGGTGCTGTAAAATCATATAAAATACTAAAATAGTATAGTTTGCTCACAATAATAGAGACATTTTCACACTCTTCTGGCTCTATTCTATTTCAGCTTTCTATGAAGTGATATCATGGTAAGGTTGTTTAATTTAATGAATTTTATAAGGATAATATGATGTCTGAAATGATGCGTTTGAGAATGGAATATCGCTTTTTAGTTCTAAATCAGAATCTTCAATATTGGCTGTAAATATAACCAAGCAAGAGTAAAATAATGCAGAAATAGAAACTGAAAAGGTGTTTAAATATGATAATTAAAATTGCTATACACTTCAATTAATGATCATTACTATAGTTATGAATTTTATAAATTGATGATTATTAAAAATAAATTTTACAAAATTAAAATCAATTTAGTAAGTAATGCACTTTTTAACATATAGTATTATAATGACACTTTTTAAATATTATTTTTATAAAAATACATATCTATATATTTTTTTACAAATAAAATTATTAATAAATATGTTCCATCATTATTATTATTTTTAGTTCAACAAGTATAAAATTTGAACTTTCTAAGTAAATAATATCTTGATCACTTGACTATGCTCATGATGGCACACGAAACAGAGATAGGCCGCCTAATATTAGGAAGGATTATTACAGATATTTTGATGTATTTTATATTAGACAAGATAGCAATAATAAAAATGAAATACTCATCCTGCATCTTTTTAAACAATAATATTTAACAACCATACAAATTTGAAAACAATGACTCAAATGGACTCAATAATGTATTTATGATGATCTAAGTAATAATTAATTTATTTTATGACCAGTTCGAGTTACTGGGCACATATCTTCGATTAGACAGTTGTAGTTCGAATTCTCGCTCCCAGTTCCACTTATTTTAAGTTAAATTCTTGATTTTTCTTCGACACAAACCTTAAATTGTTTCTCATTCTTCTAGATTAAAATAACATATTTTGCACTCTGATCAATTGTGAATTTATCCCTTAATATATCAACTTGCAACCCATACAGTTGTTATTGATAAATATATTTAAGTTAAGATAGATAATCGAACCTTCTGTGTCAACTTTCATGCTATTTATTTATTTTAAAGGATAATGTAATATAAACTAAATTAAAGGGAAAGTCCAAAATTGGAACATGTGTTAGACAGAGGCCCATTTCATAGAGAATCATGGGCTATGGGGCTTTGTAAATGACCCATTAAATTATGAAGGGTCCATCATGACATTTGTCCCTTTTGGACATGAAAATAGTTGCTTGTGACCCAACCCTATGGAATTTAATTAGCTTTCATTTATAAATTAAAACGATAGGAAATGAAAAATAAAAAAAAGGAAAATAATGATAGGAAATGAGAAATATAGTTTTTCTATTCTCATTGTTTTATATTAATATAACAAGTCAAAATGGTCGAAACTTTAGAGTTAATTGACATATATCTCAAATTAAGAGATTGTGAGTTCGAATGATTTTAACTTTTATTTATTAAAATGGTTGGTTTGTAAGCAGATAATTAAATTTTATTTTTATTAATAAAAACATTGTTTTCCAGATGCAAAAAGTTCATACTATATGGTGAACATGGTCGCCCCCCACCATACAAGTATTCATTTTAATTGAAATTATTTATAGTTCTCCCCCAAAATGACACATGCTTTATGCTACTAGCCTAACTTCTATAGAACAATATATATATCGTCCTACTTCTATAATTTAATTTTATCGTCTACTTTATTAATTTTTCAAATCCGTGCAATTGAAAAGAAAATGAAACATATAAAATAATGTTTCGGATCACAAAAGAAAAGTCTTAGAAAATAATATTAAGATTTAGATACCATTTAATCTATATCCATGTACTTTTAAAATGACCATACTTTCGGTTTTTGTGTAAATATCTTAGTCTTGTATTTTCAAAATGTCAATTTTGGTTCATATATTTTTATAAGGATTGTTTTGATCTCTTCATTTTATTTTTAATCTCAGTTTTTCCAATCATAATTTTAGTTCAATATCAGCCTCCATAACTTTTTTAAAAATGTAACAATAAATTTGTATTAAAAGACTTTTATGATTATAAAATTTATGTTAAAACTTTGCAAATAAGGCCACAATTGTCACATTATAAAAGTGAAGAGACTAAAATATAAATAAAATTTGAGAGGTCAGAGATCAAAGTAGGCATTTTGAAAGCCAAACCGAGCATAGCTTAAATTGTTAGGTATGACCAAAAGGTCACGAGTTCGAACCCCACCCCCACATGTTGTACTAAATTAGTATCGTTTTTTAAGTATAACATGTGAGAGCAGAAATTTAAACTTACCCTGTTTTACCTGCATACAGATGCATTGAGTTATACTCAAATTAAATTTAAATTATTACTTAAATCACGGATACTAAAACTACTTTTGAATCTTGAAAATACATAAACTTAACAAAAACTTAAAAATATGGGAACGAAAATAATATTGAAACTTAATATTAATTTCTGTATTGTATTTACCTAAATCAGGAAATATAGAAATAGAAAAGGAAAACGACAGCTGGCACGCAAAGTAACGAACGGAGCGAAATAAATTTAAAAGTGAACAAATATAATTGGAGCGGCAAGAGGTGGGCCCACTAAGGCTTATACAATAAAAAAGAGTATAATTAGCGACATTCATGGACTAATTAATTTGTTTTGTCAGCGTGCCCAAACGTATCTAGCCACCTTCATTTTTTAATTTAATCACATCCAATTAATACCACACGATATCTTCCTCCTAAATCTTGTTTTGTTGGATATCTAAATTAATTTATCCATCCCCATTCTAAAATCAACATGCTGCTTTATAATTATTTTTCTATGGACACCTATTTATTTAGCAAGAGTCATCTATATTCATATTACATTATTTAATTAAAAAGATAGGTTAACTAATCCGTCACATTCTTTGACTAATCTTTCACGATTCTATGTAATGGACTAATACACACCCCAAGTCTTACCACATATTTAATTTTGTTTTAACTTAAATATATAGAAGCTAATTAAGTTTGGCATCCCTCAAATTAGGCCTTTTATCTCTAACAGATATGTTACAAGAAAACTCGCTTTCTCGCGAGAATTATTTGACGATTAATGTTGCAAGGAGCGCCTCAACAAAACGAAAGTAGAAAAATGTCACAATTCTTCCGCATAAATTTCTAACTTATCATAAATTCCCTATCAAATAACTGCCTTCGACTTTGTTTGTTATGAAGTCCTTCTATGTGTCAAATAAAATCTTATAACTAAAGAGTTTTTAATACGCTTTTCGCATGGATATTATTGGAGGTATATGATTCTTTACATGATCTCTATAGAAATTAAAGAATCTAATTTCCTTCCCTTAATTTGTTTGCCTTAACCATATCAGCCCTACTTAACATTATACCAACTTACTTTACTTCTGAACTCTATTCAAAAGCTAACATATCAATATAGATGTTCGTATTCATGATCATCCCAAAAAAAATAATATATATATATATATATATATATTATATTTATTTACATCTGTACATCATTTACGAAACTCATAGGTAACTTTTTCCATTTTCTTTTTTTCTTGTGTACATCTTCCAAAGATTTATGGTTTAATATGAACATCTATTATAAAACTTAAAAAAAAAAAACTTAGTTAGTGGATCTCTTTATAGGTTACTCAAACTAATTGCATTAAGTAATAAAAGTATTACATCTTTTAAACTTTATGAAAAAAGAAATAAAAACTTGATTGATTGATTTTTATTTATTTTAATACAAAAAAGAAATGTGTAGATGAGGAATTGAACTTCCCCTCCAAAAAAAAGTAGAGCAAAATGTCTTAGCCAGAAAAATAAATGAAATGAATTCCCATCCCCGTACACACCATATTACCTTAAATTCGCAGTTGTAATATAATCATTATATATAACTTCACTCAAGCTAGAAAGAAAAAAAGTAGAGTATAAATTTATTACTGCTTAATCACAAGAGAGAAGGATACCACATGTTCATGTTGTTTGAAATCCAGGAGCTTCCAAACAAAAACCCATTTCAATTTAAACTCAACATAACATGTGGTGGTAGAAGGAAACTTTTGAGAGAGATTTGTGTATTGTATTATGCGACATATATATAACAAGGAATTGAAATACAAAACGGTCACGAGGCAGCACTAATAAATCACAGTACACACACTTGACACTATTCCAAAACTCCAAATTAAACCAATTTTAATGCTTGATTCGGAATTATGAATTATCCAATTTCCCACTTACCATTTTCACCCAAATAAAAATGGAGATAAATAATTAATAATTCATATAATTAGTTTTATATTATATATACATCGATCAATATATAAGCTCAGCAATGTTTTGAAAACTATGACTACATTAACTTAAATTAAATTATATATGTGCAAAAAGGCCTTGATTTTCTCCACATCCCATTCATCATATACGATCGAATGCTGGGCAGAAAAGAAAAAGAAAAAGAAAAAGAAAGGGGGGGGGGGGAGATATTTAATTCCCTTATTCATGATCATGGATTGATGGCTTGTAAGCAGTTGCAAGGCACCGCATTACATCAACCTGAGCTTGGAGAGCCGATATGTAATCTAGGGTTTCTTCAATCAGCGAAATCTCGTCCATAAATTCACCCCCCGGCACCAGCCCTCTTAAAATTTTTGTTCTTTTCTCCACCAATCTCCTCGCAACCGACTCCGCCGCCGCTGGCTTCCGGCTGCATGATGTTTTCCGCCGCCATACACGGCGGCTTCTTTTCAAGATCTTTTTCGAGCCACTTTGCAGCTTGTTCTTGGCCTTCTGGCAGTACACGCTCCGCCCGACCGCGCCGGCGATGACCGCTCGGCTCCACCGCGTGGCGCAGTCTCTAGAGGAGGCCAACGCTATGTCTGCCGATAACTTGATGGCCTTTTTTCTCTCGGAGACCGTCATGGAGCCACAACCGTTATTGCTTAATATTTGGAGACCCATCATCCATTTCTTGAGGAATTCTCTCCTCAGTGTGCTCGGATTACACATTTTGCTATATTGAAAATAAACAACACAGAAATTAAAAAGGGCACATTTATGTATAACATAATGGGTGCATGGAATAATAGTAATGAACATACCTTAGAATTAAGTGGTTTAACGAGGGAGGAGATAAAATGATATGAAAAGTAGTGTGAAATTGAGAAGGGGGCAGAAAGAAGAAGAAGATTTAGAGATCCAAGAGAGTTTTAGAGAGAGAGAAGGTAGCATGAGAAGGAGAAGAATGTGCAGAAAAGAAACCAATTTATGTGGTTAAAGGAGGGGCAATGGTGGGCCATTTAGAGAGAGACACAGCACATGCGAGCACATGGAGTCATTGTCCCACCACCAAACCCTAAAGGGTATATATCAAATTTTAAAAAGTGACAAAAAAACTAACAACAACAACAAATCAAAGGAAAACAAGAGTGTGTGAGATTAACTAAAGGGAGGTGGCACCATTAGCCAAGCCTCATTTAATTCTCTCATTAATACTTTTTTCTCTCTTCTTAATTCCTTCACTCACAATACTCATGCCAGTCGTTTTTTCTTTTCAATATTATCTACCATATGAGTGGATTAAGGACATTCTCTTCTTTTTCAATTTAGCTCATCTAAATCCATTTGGTAATACGTTAATAATTAGCATCCGTGATTGACCTACTCAACTGTGTATCGATCGAAAGGTAGGGAGGCACAATCCTCAACCAAGGGACTCAGAGACAACTTTCTAATATCTCGAACATTTTTCCCTTTTAGTTAGTCATCTTAACATTGTGGCGGCACGGGAACCACTAAATAAATAGTGGTAGTTTTCATCTCACTACTGGCATGTGCGATATGAGTGCATCCAAGCGCAAAAAGGGCAGCTCGCCCTACCAAAGTACCAAAGATTTTCGGGGCTTACACCCCCACTTAAAAAAGGTTTATACGACAACGAGTGGGTGCATAAGCCCTTTAAGTTAATTCAAAATTTCATTTATTAAGTTTTTGAGTTGATTAATGATTGAAATCATGTTTAAGATGATATTAGGGTATGAGGTCCTATATTGTTACTTTTGAATTTATTAATAGTAGTTTAATCATGTTTAAGAAAATCCGCCCTTGTACTATAGACCAATATATCATCTCTTAGCTCTAACTAAAATTAAGAAACCCATAATAAAAAAGAAAGGTAAAGCATATAGTTTAGTTAAATGTGTAGGTGATGATATAATGAGCAAAAAAGCAAAGAGAGAGTGATAAAAAGGAACCGAAAGGGGCTGTAAGTGGGGATAATTAGCTACAAAGTAGAAACAAGGAAGCTTAAGTGGCGGAATTAAGCTTCGTCAAAGTGAAGGTTGTTGTGGCACTGTTTGGAAGTTGGGATGACGATATCACAGAATACCAACACAAGTTGTCACCAAAACTGTCAAAATCAGTGCATATACGAAAATATATAATAATAATAATAATAAAACTTCCATTTTTCTCCACAACATATGGAGGCAACGCACACGCAACCATAAGAGCAAAATAACAGGATTCAATAAATAATAATAATAATAATAAGGGGAAAGAAGTTCAATATTTTTGCTGCTAAAACTGGTCTTTTCCACTCATTCATTTTGGTTACTTCTGTTTTGGCAATTCCAAAAGCTAAATTGAACTTTCTATGTATTAATTATTCCATCCAACTCACCCTTCTCATAAATCAAAGGTGAGTGAGTGAGTATAAACAAAAAGTAATATATATATGTTTGCTCAAATTATCATGCTAATTGGCTACCCAATTAATCAATACACTTTATTTAAGACTTAGCTGATGAGGTTTTGTTTTTAAAAATTAAGATTCTCTACTATAGTTTTTTTAAAGAAATTAAAGTTCAATTCAAATCAAAATGATCATGGAGAGAAAAAGAAGTTGGCACTTGGGCTATGACACGCTTCAAAAATATCTATGGAAACTTAATGAGAGACTTTGATATATAGATAAGAAAATATCATCATCATTCATTTCACCACTTTAGATTTTGGCCACCTTTTTCTTCTATCCACAAAGTTCTTTCTTTTTTATGTTTGACTAGAAAGCTTTTACCGCGGTTAACTGCGGTAAAAATCACCTCTCAAAGTCAAATCAATCACAAATTAATTAAAGAGAGATCAAGAACCCCACATGAGCTTTAATTGAGCCTCTAAATTAAAAAGTAAGTAAAAGGCAACTCAACAAACACATGTATGTGAAGATTGAATTTTCGGTTATATAATTAATGCATAATCTTTGAGGGTTAAGGCAGAGGAGTGAAGGAAAGCAAGTCAACCCATGCTCTTCCAAAATATGTATATCATATATATATATATATATATAATTTGGATAACATATGAAAAAATGTAACACTGTAGAGAGAGAAATAAGAGGGAGAGGGAGAGAAAAAGGGGTTTGGCAGGATCCGGAAAACATGCAAATAGGGCAATGGGTCCTACGAGAAGAGAAATTCTAGGGCATGGGGAGGGCTTTTAATTTGCTTTGGCCAAGAGCAAAAAAAGGGTGAAGGAGGGAAATGTGATCCTCCACATGGACTCCACATGGATGTTTTAAAAGCATAGCATTGCCTTTGTTCTGCGTCTCTCTCTCTTAATATGTGAAACAAATAACTACGTAACATAAAATGAAAAACATTCGCCACCGTTAAAAGAGAGAAATACAAAAACAAATATATTTTAAAAAAAAATAAAAAATTTGTCAAATTTTCAACGGCAGTGAAGATAAAATTTGGTATCCACAAGAAAGGAGCCAAGTATTTTTCTTTCGAAACCAACCCTTTTCTTTTTTTATTTTTCATAATTAATTTCTATTCTTTAGCATTTATCTGGAAATCCAATTCTCGAGTGGGTCATGGGTCGTACAGAGGTGATTTGGTTGAATTTTCATGCAGGGAAATGGGAAATAATCCCAAAAACAGGTGCACGTGCTTCCCAATTCTTACCCCTCACTCCTGGCTAAACCAAACCCTACAATCCTCTCAATATTAATGAACTTTCATTAATACGTAGCTATTCAAGTAACTTTTTTTTCATTAGTTTTTTAATAAAGTAAAAATAAAGCGTACACTACAGACATTTAAATTCTAGTTTTCTAGATTAGAGACTATAAATTAACTAACTCTACTATTTGAGCTGTCATTAGCGTAGACTCTTGAGAATTTAGAGATACATGATATTTTCTATAGAGCAATATATAAATAATCTAATGTCATGATAATAAGTTCTATGTAAGATGAGTAAAATAGTTTTCATTGTTCAAATTTGAACAAATTATAATATTTATATATGTGAATAACTATTGTATATAATTTTCACTTTATGGGACAGTAAATGAAAAAGGTATAAATAGGAAGAATAATTCAATTTAAAAAGATTGTAGAGCGATGAGTGGTATCAAATAATACCTGGTAATCATTATTAAACAGTTGGTTTTGAACTTAATTAATATTATAAGAGGTTTAGAGGTAAATTAAGAATTTCTCTATAATTCAACAGTAATTGACATATATCTCCAATCACAATCCTCCACCCCACATCTTGTACTAAAAACAAATCTTTTTTTTTGATAACCAATTACTATTTAATGCATATTTAAAATATAGCTTTAATTTTTAATTTATATCATAAATTTAATGATTTAAAACTACAAAACTACAGTAACAATGGTTACAACCATACTGTATAGTTTATTCTCAAACTATGGACATTCGCATATATTTTTATATAGCATGTAGTAATCTTATTGATATAATTTAGATAGATCCAACAGCACCCGCATGATAACAGTACAACAACTTGCAATATTTTCCTTTTCAAGCAGCTACCCTAGACTCCACCAATCTCTATGCATTTTCCACCGCCTTAATTATTTTTTTAATTAATACTTAAACATCATATAAATTAAACCATTTCAGGATATTAAAAATTGATTTAATGTTCATCCAAAATAATTGACCTTATTAATAACGAAAAAAAAAATTATATTCCATTTAGTGATTATGTATGTATTTATAGATGCATACGTGTCTTAAAATGTAAGTTCATCTCACTGGGACAACTTTTTAAGAAATAATTGAAATATTTAAATTGAGTAGAGTAAATAATTATAAAATTTAGAAAAGGAAAAAAGAAGTAGAAGGTAATGGCAGCCCGTGATTTGCGGCTCTACTTTAATAGAGTTGGTGTCAGTACTCGTACTCGAAGCCTGAATTTCTGACACCCAAACACAACCCATTGGTCTATATCACCATGTATAATGCCACCCACAAAAACTTATTTTGTCTTCGATTTTTTATTTTTTTAAATACCTACTTTGTCTTCTTCGGACAATAAAATAGTATTTATCAATAAAATTTTAAAAATCTAGTTAAAATTTTAGGAAGATTTGTTGGGGAGGTAAACAACGTGTTTGATGTTTCATCATCGGTAAAGAATTCTCGATGTGAAAATATAGAGATAAAAGACTGATCTTTGAATAGGAAAAATACTGAATCTCTAGTATCCCAAATGAATTGGTTTATTCGAAAAAAGCTTTATTCTTTGGAAGATTTATCTCGTATCTGGTACTACACGATTCCACCCTCCAAGAACTCTACATTATTCTCTCGAAGCTCATCCTTTCTCAAAAAAAAATTTTAAAATTTTATTATATTATTATTTTTAAAATTGGACTAAAAATTCAAATATGTTTGCTAGAGATAAAAAAAATTTACTTATGAAATTGTAAAACGAAATACACATAATTTTTTAAGACAAAAAATAAAAACCGAAATGGTTATTGTTATTCCATTGACCCAAGTCATGACTTGAGTTGAAGTTTTTAATTGAGCTGGAGCCGAAGCTGTACCATCCTTCATAGGCTCTTCACGAGCTGTACCCTTTGTATTGCTTTGTCAGTAAAGTTTGTTACAAAGGAGTTTTTTGGGGATTTTGAATGAAATGTAATTCTTTCTCAAATATAAGAGAAAGTGGGGGTGGGCTTCTGGATTATTCTTTTCATTCTTCTTCTCCACGGAACAGAGAGCTACTGAGGGTTTTTTTCTTTCTCAATTTCTGTTGAGGGCTTGATTCTTTCTGATTGTAAGAGCTCGATTAAATGTTGAGATGCTAATGAAACTGGTGACACATCTTGCACATACCAATTTGGTCGAATCACTTTAAATTTTTGTGTGTATTATTTCCTTCCCTCACTATTTATTATTATCGTGTTTTAGTTCAATAATTCTGGAATATAATTGTGTTGACAAGAGGATTCTTGGCAAAATTTTCGTAACAGTTATTGAATGACATTTTAATAATTGACTTGAAAAGGGTGTTTGTGATATAATTTATGGAAAAATAAGTAAGTTTCTATTTGGTTTATAAGGTTTCAAAATGAAGACTTTTGATCCTGAGGTTTTTAGTTGATATCTATTTGGTCATTTCAAATAGACAATTTTAATCCTTACTCCAATATTGTGGTGTGATTAATTAAGATTTATTATTTATTATAAATAAATACTTATTTTACTGGGACTAAAAATATATTTTTCTATAATTTATATAAAATCCAACAATGTGGTGCATGTGATTAATTAAGATTAAAATCCAACCATTAAACCAAAGTTTGAATAACTTTGAGAGCAATGAAAATACATAACATGCGTTAAGCCTTTGCCCAACTTTTAGAGACTTTTATAACTCTACTGTTGAAATTGAGTTGAGTCATCTCAAAATAAATCGATAATGAGAAAAATAGTTCAACTAGAATAATCATAACTAGTCTTTTAAAATTATTAATAAAATTTCTATAATTCATTAATTAGAGCTAAATTTTAACTTCTGACCTCTCATTAATAGTTTAATGTTATTTTTTTTTTGTGATGTATATTAACTTTTCACCATGTATAAAAGTACGTACTTGATTAAGTGGATCACTTATTAAATTTAGATGTTTTATCTACATCAAATTGAACCATATATTCAATAGGTGATGTAATTCATAACGAAATTTAATTCAATCACTTTGTTTGTTTGTATATTTTTTTCATTTTTACGTCCCAGTTTCGAGTATATTCTTGTCATTTTGTGTTTGTTAGTATTTGTTTTAGATGAATTTGGCCCCCTTTTTTTTCTTTAATGGGTATATCTTCACTCTCCCACTTTTAACTATATGAAATGTCTATTAGTCTATCAATTATATCATGCGATATATAAGAGGCAAAAAAGTATACATAGAAATTTGAAAAGGAGTGCGGATTTAAAAAAAAAAATTGTTGTATTTGCATATTCATACTCGTGTTGTTATATCATGATAATGTGAGTTGTTACCGATTAAAATTTTCCGAAATCTAAAGTAGGGTATGAATTCCAGATTATCAATTAATTAGTTCGTCCTAGAATAAAGTTTGTTGGAGGGAAAATACAAAAAGGCACATGGACCAATCAAGTCAGTTCGGTATCTTCAGATTCGTCCCTGAAATCCAATGGAGAAAACCAACCTACTATTGAGGTCGAGCTGAAGATAGGTCGAGCTGAAGACTACAAAGTCAATTGGAGAACTAACTAAGTTCTCTCCAACCTGAGGACTCCAACTTCATGTCCGACAATCGACATAGGTCTGAAAGTCCCTAACAGCCGGTCAGAGCGGTTCCAAAAGCCTTGTCTCCCCCTTCTCCCAAACTGCCTACCTATAAAATGAACACTTTGCCGCTTCATTGAGGTACCGTAATTCTGCTCCATTGGTCCAAAAACGACGTACTTGAGCTCGCGCCGATACTGACTTAAACATTGGAACGTTTGTTTCATTTTCGAAAGTCTTGAACTCGCACCTTATAGCTCGACCAGTTACCACCTAACCGACTTCGATAGCACGACAGAATTTTGTTTGAGCTTGGATTATAGAAAAACAGTACTCATTATATCATTCATTTGACTTCAACATTCAATTTGACAGAATTCAAATAAACTAATTTCACGGGTGTGCATCTACTTTTTCTTTTCCCTTCTTTGTACGAGTATTGAAGTGGCTTTATAGAAGTAATTGAAGAAGGATCCAAAATTGTGTACATTCCAAAATGCTGCAATCCAGGCGCTGGGATAAGTGCCTATATAATAGAATACGATTTTTTTTTAAAGAAAATAATAAGAGTGGGCTACATGCATTTATGAAGGCGTGGAGGTACATTATATTATCGTAGAATACATGATAACTTATCTAAAACAAAAACACAAAAAAAAAAAAAAAGCTTTAGAAAATACAAAAAATTGAAACTAATATTTTATTTGTTTATAATTTTACTTTAAAAACATTATATTCAAAATGATTATTGCGGCATTATCCACCGCATTATAAATAGAAGTGAATAAGAAATTTTGGTTGGTGGGTAGTGAGGGCATGAATAAAGGGTACGAGCATGAATGGTGGATGAGATAAGAACCATAAAAGGAGAGGGGTCCCTATGTTTTTGTTTTTATTTTTTAAAGTATAGTTTGTAATTGTAAAAGCGAGAGAAAACTTGTTAACTATTAGTAATATAAAATATGAGTCAGGTATGAAAGAAAACTTGTTAATTGTTAGTTAACAAAATAATCTATGTCCATTGCTCGCTACATATACAAAGGACATACCACCATTTCCAACCGAACATTTTTTTAATTTTAAATTGATATAAAGTTTAAAATCATATGATATAAAAATTCGGACATTTCTTGAACTTTCGACATTAAAGATATATCTTAATCAATTAAATCAAAATATTAATAATTTTAAATTTGAATATCTACCTAAATGTAGTCGGAAGGTAGAAGCCCTTAAATTCTTACCTATTTCCTTGCCCAATTATTTTGACATGTTAGATGAACGTGAAACTCGTACTTTGACAAATTTAATTCTCTGTCAGTAATTTCTAGAAACAGTAACAAAGTGAGTGCTGTAGGTACAAGAAATTTTCCCAAATAGAATTCAATCTTCAAAAATATATACACAAATATATTTTTTCTATATGTGAAAAATTATAAACATAGAAAATCAACAAGAATTGTTGGTAAATAAACCTGTACGATTTTTAAAAACAATAAAAGTTGAAATCAAAATTGATGCCCTTCAAAAAAAAATTAATAATAATAATAATTGTAAAATGTCTTATAATCTATTTTCAAACGTGGATAACTAGGCTCAGATTCTAGAGAGAGAGATAGGGAGCTAGGTTCCAAATTTGAATGACACGTGCACACATTAACAGGGCTGTTGGAAGAGAAAAATGTGAAAGTTTATATGGAGAAAATTTAATTATTAAATACCAAGGCCTTTCATTTTTCATCGAAAGTTCAATGCAACTTTCCACCTATTCCTTGAAAATTTCTTCAAAATTAAAATTGCGTCAATAATTATATGTCCAAAAACATATAAATATTAGTCAACTAACTCAGCAAGTTAAGCACATGTATTAAAATAATAATAAAGTGTATCTCATCCTTAATCAATAAGGAAAAAAAAACCCGAGAGGACTTATAATTTATTTTCATGATTTCATTATTTAATGGTTATGAAAAATTGAATCGTGGTACTTTTACCACTCTCTAATCATAGCTCACAAAGTCCAAATTCTCAACCCAAATCATCTTGAACCAAAAAAATATCAAACTTTCATATGCCTTGACCCGCTAATTAGAGACGATCATGTTATTCACATAGAAAAAAAAAGAAAAGAAAAGAAAAGAAAAAGGTTAACTATGATATAAAAAATTTGTCTCTAACTAAATTTTGTAATTTAGTTCTTAAAAACTTCTATTTTAGTATTGTAGGCTGGGTATTTTTCAGCAAAAATGTCGAAGTGATTTTTGAACATGTTAAAAACATCAACAATCCTCAGCACTTGTAGTACCCTATCAGACTCTAACAAATAAACTATTAACACTTTTATAGCCAAATTAAGTTATTAAAACTAAGCTTAAAGAGTTTAAAGCATTAGATTTGGAAACATTAAATTTTTCTAATACACTCTTAAGTTAACTAAGCGAATTCACCTCATTCCTAATGACCACATAGTTTTCTCAGCGAGAAAATTTGAAAACGTGGCGAATCCTTTGCCAGTTGATTATCCGGAGTGCAAATTGTCCTCGATTCCTTCATATTTGCAGCCGATTCGCTCATAATCTCCGTAGTTACCTTCTTTAAGCAGCCTGATTTTTTTTACACACCATATATAATTCGCACTCCACTCCATATATTCAATTCGCTCTGTTGTATGAATTATGTAAATCAGAAACTAGAAATCAAGTACCTCTTCCTCGGGTTTGGGGGAAAATTAGAGGAGCGTACATGTAGCAATCGGATTTCAAATAATCCTCAATCTTCTTCACCAAACTCCGATTATCTTTTCTGCGTTCTCGAAATTCGATCCCTAACAAGAACGAAACGGCACAATTAAAGAGGAAATAGGAAGAATTTGGGGAGAAGAAACGTGGAAGAACCTTTTGGAGTTGAGCGAGAATAATTGAAGGGTGGATTAGAAGAAATCAGGGGAGCGAATAAGTAAGAATCCGAAATCAGATAATCCACCACTTTGTGAATCGTTTTCTTCTTCCTCCGCTTCATTATCGTCTTCTTTACTGTTACTGTCGCACCCCCATTCACAATTCTCTTCGCCATGCCTTTTCTTTTCCATCGCTCTGTTTCTGTTTCTTCATTTTAAGCAGACAAAACAGAGTCCAAACGGAATCCAGCCACGCTTGGCGGTTTGGGACACGTGTGGCCTGATTGCTGCAGTTCGACACGTAGCACTCAGGAACAAACTCCAAAGAAATTATTAAAATTGGTTTGATTCATTTGCTCGTATTGGGCTGCCAAATTTGAGCCCACCAGTCAGCCCAAAAATCAGTTGAACAACAACATTTGGACACACACACAAACGAGGCTCCAATCGGCGTTGAAGCATGAATTTCATTCACATGCCAAACTAATTTCGTAAAGTTAAATATTTGTGATTCACAAATTAATCGACTAAACTGATGGAAGTCACCCATACAATTCATTTTGTTGACAACATCATACATTTATATATATATATATATATATATATATAAATTTATATAGTATCTGCAAAGAACAAAAAAGGGCTTTGCAATATCGAAATGCTAGCTTCAATTCATTGCTTCGGTTACCATATACCAAATCATATATGTAATTAGCTTTTTGACTGCATCGAAAACGTTCAAAGGGTGAGAATGATCTTTTCTTTTCTTTTTTTTTTTTTTATAAATATTTTATTTCAAGGCCGAGACGGGTTTTAGGCCATGTTTTAGAGCGGCCTCCCAAACAAGGTCAATTCTATCCACATCCAGTGCCCCAACTTCGTGGTGCGTCCATCCTTCCAAGTGGTGCACAACTCCACCCGCATGACATGCATGCACCACTCCTCTGTCCATAGTATACTGTCCAAACAAACAAATTTATCTCGAAATATATAAATTTGTGAAGAGTGATTTAATATAATATCAAAGTAGGAGGTTAATGGCATACCTCGCAGTTTCCGAGCCCTTGGACGTCGTCGGGCAATCGCATGGCGGCGAGGTCGCCGTAGGTGCAGTCTCGTCTGAAGGCCAAGATGGGTGGGACAACGAATTGATGGAAGTGAGTTCCACTGGGGGCCCAACTCTGCTCCCTCGGAGTGATCCACTTCCCCACGATCCATGTCTGTTTTAGTTTCACAACATATCAACATCAATCACAATACCACATGCCAGCTCTTTGCCTTGTTACTTTTTCATAAATTAGCTCAAATCAAGATTAATTTCCAAGGCAACCATCTTAAAAAAAAAGTTGTTTAATTTAATGCTCAATAATCCTTCGTGGAGTTACCTTGCAATTTCGGGCAGCTTGGTACTTGGTAACTTGAACCAAGTAGTTTTGACAATCCGCCGGAGCTTCTTTCTGTATTTTCTCAAATCTTTCTGCGGAAAGTGTAAGCATCTACAATGACCAAACAAAAAAATAAAAAATTTGTTAAAGATAACATTATAAACATCAAATTTCGAGAGCTTTCATGTTACTAATTAATAATTTACTTTATGAGTCTGAAAGTTTGAATTTTTACTTGAAAAAGGAAAGAGAGAGACTTACGAGAACTCGAACTTTCCTTCGACAAAGGTAGAGAGCAATGGCTCTTCCAAGCTTGGAAGTGGCGCCAGTTAGAAACACTTCTTTAACATCCTTTGGGATTTCATTGAGAATGACGGCAGCTGTTAGGGTATTCCCATGCACAACTCTAACCCTAAGATTTGGATGCTTCTCAACGAAAAGTGTTCCTCCACCATTCAGAGCTTCATTCTGTCCATAAACCACACATTTTTTATTTTTTTTCAAAACCCAAATAAATTATATTTGTTTTTGTTTCACTTTCAGCCCCATCCACAATAAATATATACACGAAAGTGGGTCTTGGGGGAAAACATATAATATATATTTTAAGGCTTAAATTTGTATGATATATATAAATGAGAGCACATGATTCATGTCCTCTGAGAGAAGATTAAACCCATTTGGAAGAGAATATTAATATCCTCCACCAACCCAATTCAGAGATGATCAGAGTTACATTAAAACTTTTTGCAAAAGAAATAAAGGCAGACAGCAGCCCCTACCTTATTAAGTGCAGCAAGGCTGATGACCTTAACCCCCAGCTTGTCAGCTCTCAGAATTGCATCTTCTATGTGCTTGTTGATGCCTTCTCTTGCAAATGGCAAGAAATACTGCCACAAATTAACCACCAAAACAACAACAACAACCAAAAACATAATAATAGTAATTAATAAGTAATAACCCACCAGATTAATCAACATTTTCAAAATGAAAGGCAAATTAAAAACCTGAAAGCCAAATCTTGGGACAACCCATGTCTGATGGAGCCAGCCTCTGAGATTGTAGAAGCTATAAAGGAAGGTTTTTGAGCGACCCCACATGAGAAGCATCACTATAAAGGCAATGGGCCACTGTGGAAGCAAGGACAACTTTGTAACAAAGGGACGTGAAGCAAAGAATCTGGATACGAACGACGCATGCATTGATGAAGTAACATCAACCACATGGGCTAGAAATACGAAATCAGGCACCTTCCCTCTTTTTCCTGCATTTATTCTCACCCATATCACAAACCCCATTCCATATAATTCCATCCAAAATACTACTTTATAATTTCCTTTCTACTAAATGAATTATCGGATCACTGAAATACATGTCCTATCCACCGATGAAAGTTAGGCAAGCAATTGTTGTGTACTTTTAGTTGTGAATGCAAAGTTAAAGCTTAAAGGGACGAGTTTCTAGTTGTGTGGTAGCAGCATCATAAATGCTCCTCCAAAAATCTGCAATATGAACCTTTTTCCAACGCATTAACGTGAGAGAGCCGTATCCTTTCAAACTTTAGCACTTAATGAGAAGTTGTAACCACCCATTAATTGAGGGCTGAATCGAGTTGGGTTTTGGCGTACAAGTTTTGAGCAACAAATTAAAACGTATTAAAAAAGCCAAAAATCCTACTTTAATTTGATCGGGCTAAAGCAAGCATTTGTCATATATCTCTAATCAAAAGATTGTGAGTTCAATCTTCTATCCCACATATTGTATTAAAAGAAATTAATTATTTCGATGACGCGATTTATTAACCACAAATATAGAGTTCAAAAGGAGAAAGACTTTAGGTGGGAGACGGACCTGAGTTTAAGCTTATCTCCTTTTGTAAGTCCCACGAGTTTTTGTGAAGTGTATTTCCAATGGCATCGAATAGAGGCATGAAGAGGCAGAAATTGGTCCCCTTCTCTGTGTGGTGAAGGGTATGGTACCTGAAAATTACGTTTTTTAGCTTTGACCACGTAAAAAAAATATTACTTTTCTTTTTTTTTTTTAATTTGTACTGGTTTTGGAACCTAACTCATTTATGATGAAAGAAATTTATGCAAAATGTGTCAAAAAACTAGAGGAGCTTCTTATTTCTTGCCGATAGCTACAGTTTTTGACTATTTTTTTCCATTTTCCATATCAAAAAGTAAAACACAAGTTCAGATCAGTACTTACGTTGGAGTGTAGAGAAGATATCTAAAAATTGGGATTGCTTCAAACAGCCGATGTGGGAAAATCTCGACATTGCAATGCCCCAAACATCTGAGAAAGTCAAATATCAAAACGTAGCAGAAGATCATGGCCGTTGATCCATACCCTAGAAGACTCGTCCCAAGAATTGGAGCTCCAATTACCAAACTCAACGCAAGCTGTTCCAGAACTGTCCCATTTCCAGCTACATTATGGGAAAATTACAAACAGAGTTTTCAGATTTAACCCCAAAAAAAAGGGGAAAAAAAAAGATTAATTTAATTAATTTGTTGGGTCACCTGTGAAGGGCTGTGGGACTGGGGAAGAATGGTGAAGAGAATGGTAATGGGTAAAAAAATAGTCGGTGTGGAAGAATCTATGCAACACGTAAAACAAAGGCTCTGCAACTCCCACGTGCAGAATCAGAACAGCAATAAACCCTTTTGTGTTCCAAAGGGGGAGATTTCCAAGCCAAGGGAAGAGGTAGATCACCATGGAAGAAATTAGAGCTTGAAGTAACAAGAAATTATCCCTGCAGCAACCCAAACCATAAAACTTCAATCTTTAATTTAAAAATTCAATCTTTTTTATTGATTAATCAGAGGAAGCAGAAATTGATCATACCAGTCAAATTCCATATCAATCTGCTTGAAATCAACCCCTTGTTGAAGAATCTGGCGGTTCCTTGTGAGGAAAAGCATGGTGCTGTAAGAGCTCCAGCAGGTATGAATTCCCACTCTAAGTAAAGAGATTAAAACAATATGGAGGCACCAATTGTTTACTATGTTCCCCTCCTCATACAACGAGTACAAACCATTTGCAACCAATGGCCCATACAGCACATACTGCATATACATCCATTCATTCAACACAACATGCACATCAGTAATTAGAGACACAATTTCATATTTTGAATATGCATTACACAAAATTAGTCTCCAAATTAACCAAAATTAAGTACCTTGAAAATACCCAAGTTCTCCCATGGCCAAGAAGATAATGGAGCAACCATTTTCCACCTGACCTTTTGTTGAATCTCTGATAATGATATGAATACGATCTAGCAATTAAATATTCTATGCCCACCACCACTTCCTCTATTCACCCTCATGAAAAACACAGCAATCCCAGTGGGATTTATAGAGATAGCAGCCCTTGGACGGGGAGAGAAAAAAAAGGCGAAGATTTCAAAGATGGATAAGACAAAAGAAACTACAGGAAATGGATTATTAATAATCCCTAAAAATGACACAAAGCTGAAACTAGTGGAGCTTATTCCCTTACTTTCATGTCGATTTGGGTTGAAAACTGACCCGATGGACCGATGTACACTCCTAATGGAAAGGAAAGAGAGAGGAGGAGGATATGGGTTATCTTCCACTTGCTTTCCCAAATTGACCCAGAAAAATAAAGCTCTCACTTTTGCTTTGATCTCTTAGGACAAATTACACAAAGTTGTGAGCATATATATAATACAATGTATAATATTATAATATATAGTGTTGGACCAGCTCCAGCCCCTCGGTGGCCGTCCTTTATAAATGCTGGGAAGAAATGAAAGGATGTTGACCAAGTACCTGCACCACTCCCGTTTCCTTCATTTTCACACCATGTGTACACGAATACGTATGTAAATACAATAATGTCAATGCCAAATGGTCTGGTTATGGCCATAAACTCAAATACTCATGGCGGCTGTCTCTTCTGATATATTATCAAACTCTGAATTCTGAATCCCATTCCCATCTTCTTTTTCTCTCTTCAACACAGCTGTAGTGATGGCATAATGTTCTCCAAAATTTAATGCTCAATGTGGTTGGGAGAGTAGGGGCTGCTTTAAGACTTTTTTTTTTTTTTTTTTTTTCTCTTTTGCCTTTTTGGTTTAGGGAGTTGTTTTTCGAAAGCTAACTAAATTACTTCTTAATTTAAAACAACCATGTGTTAGGGGGACCCCTATGGAACCCCTTTGACGGTACTTGAGAGATGAAGCTTCTTTTGCTCATTTTCAAGACTCTATTTTGCACCACGAGGATAAACAAGTTGCATGCTAATAATATATAATCACTTCCATTTTTGTTAAGAAGAAAAATAATATATGTTTAAGCGAGAGTTATCTCGGTACGTACTACAAAAGGACAATGATGAGACAACGTCACATTGGAATGAAAGACACAATCAAGGAGATCATGTACGTATTTGTTAAGAAATACTTCAAGAAATTAATAGTTACCGAGTGCATCAATGATGTGTCACTTCTTTTTTGGATGTCTAAGAAGTATGTAGAAAATACACATGTTGGTGACTTTGTAAAGTCAAATTTCATTTTTGAGAGCATGCCTCAAAAAATGACATGACACATGTTTCAAATGAATCATCATTTGAGAGGGAGTTCGGTGGTCCTTCCTCCGGATAGAGAATTGTTGGATTTAAGTTTTACCATGAAAGTATGCCAGTGAAAGACAATATTTCCTTCTATATGAAGTTTTTTAAGTGAAACTAAAGCAGAGTTGTATGAAGGTTTATGAAAATGTAGGGAGGGTTGGTTGTCTTAATTACCCCTACTATATGCCTCCAAATTGCAAATGCAGTGGAATGCAAAACTTATTAGGCGGTGTCAATAATTTGAATTCCAAATATACCAAATATCCGATATAGGTCCAAATAACTCTTCATTCTTTTACCACTAATATTGATATATTATAATTGGTTCAAAGATAAAAACTTGTGTAGATGGTTATGAAAGTGATTCTTTTTTTAAAAGAAGCGACTTTATTTAGAAAGCATGAATTAAAATAAAGTTAGTTTGTAGTGAGCCCTTTTAATAAGGTGTGAGAAAAGAATGAAGTTGGATGATTATGTTTGTTCCGCCGCATAAAATACTATTCACATGACAAGAGAAGAGAGATTGATGATATTTGAGATATAACTTCTCATTTCTAAAGAGTGACAAATCATAACTACGAAACTTCACTTGGACTCCGACCTTAAGAAAGATCATGCTGGCTACCAAGGTATTATGTTAAATCGTTTCCAACCACTCGACCACTATCACAAATTTCAGGGTGAGAATCTCGAAGTCGTTCTAAATGTTGGGTGAGTGGGTCTCACTTATCAACGCCATATAAATACAGAGATTGTCTCTTTACGCATGTACTTAAAACAAATACCTCAGACTCCTATTAACTCAAGCATCAGAGCTCTTCTTTCTTTGTGCAGGTTCTCTTTGCACCTTTACAATTCGTTCGTATCGAGTTATTGAAGATCGACGTAAACATAGTTCAACTTAAAAGAATAGTTTGATAGGTTAGAAGTATATATTTGAAAAAAGGTTGATTAGGATAGGAGTTGGTTGGTTGATTAAGAATTTAAAGCTTAATATCATATAATAAAACTTGAATAAATGGGACAGATGGGCAGTGGATTATTGAAGCTGACCCTTCCCTTATGCATCGATAGCTATTAAAAAGGTAAAAACTTCCTTGCTTGGCTTTGCCTACATCTCACTTTTATTTTTGACTCTCTTTCCTTTACATTTGAAGAGAGCGACGGGGGGAAAAACGGCCTCTTTTCAAAAGTTTTCATTTTCCACCTAATTTGATTATTATCCATTTTTTCCCTAAACAATAAATATTATTACTTCGAGACTATTCTATATTTTAACTAGAAACATTGTTTATGACATTATTTTGAGGTTGGATATGAAGGGTGAATTCGAACAAAGGACACATCATCATTAAATTTGGTAGTTCGATTCTGGGTGTATTCGTTGGGGAGATAGTTCGACTATAAATGTACAACGTGTATCGAACATTAAGTATAATTCCGACCTTTTCCGAACAACGTTTTGGAATCTAAGCAATAACTGCAAACTGCATCTCCTACCTCATGACATACTTCTCACCTAAAATTTCGAAGATAATCTTTGAGTGGTCACGGTCTTTATACATAATCTCAACGATTATCTCTTCTAAATAAATACCAAAATGTGGAGGAAAAGAAGTTCCCGAGTTCTTAATCCAGAATTACAATTCTCCATAATCAATCTAATATTGACAAAACTTTCGAAATACTAACTCCTTGTTTTACAAATTTTCTTAAATTCGGTGATTTTTTGTTTTTTACACTAAAACAAGGTTAATGTCCATCTTGGCAAAAAGAAGAAGATTTGTCCAAGGCTCTAACTCAATGAATCTTTAAATTAATCTCCCTCATCAGTTTTAATCAAACGAGATAAATATTGAAAATTATCTCCGTATTTTATTATTGAGTTAATTAAAAAAAACTTCAATATTTATAGACTAACCAGTCATCATTGGTGGTTGTCCAAATGAGTTCACAATTTCACCAATCAATTCACAAGATTTAATATTGTCCCAAACTTTTTCTCTCTCAAATATTACATTTTATATCTTTGATTTCTCCTTTTAATCTTTTTTTTTTCTGTAGTAAATATATCTCCTTTATTTGTCTAAAATTTCTCTCTTTCAATTCTTTTTTATTATAACTTTTCTTTCCCTTTTTCTTTATTTATTTTTCTCTAATGAATGTATCTCTAATTTTTTTTGTCTAAAAATTTTTTCTCACTATAATTTTTCTTTCTTTCTCTAGTTTTTTCTTTGAACTTTACTCTTTCTAAATTTTCTCTTTTTCTCTTTAATTTTTGTCTCACGAGATTTTCTCTATCTTTTTATTTATTTATCTAAAATTTCTCCTCGAAAAACTTATTTTTATTTGCAGGATCTAGTAACCACTCCAAAAATAATAATGCATTTACCACCACCCCGACCCTGTTCACAATTTTATTTTTAAATAATAAATATATATTTTATTAACTATTTTACTAGAATAAAATATTAAATAATTTTTTAATCTGACTATATATACTAGTAAATAATAAATTTTTGTAACTCTTTTTTGTTATTTTTTAAATTATAAAAATAATTTAAATTAATTACTCAAAGTGGTAATTTTTTCCTACAAATATCTCCGTCCCGAAACAAGAATTATTCGACTTGGACCTCGATTTCCGAAATCAAAAGATGAGATGGGGACGATGACAAAAAATTTCTACGAAGGCTGATGGGAGGGCATACCCGACTCCTACTCCATCTCATTGTCATATATATTTTACATAGATTTCTCCCTCTCTCTGGTATATCTTCTCACTCTCAACCTTTTTAAAACAGAAAAGCCAAAATGGCGTTATAAAAAATGTTTGATTTTTTTTTTTTTTGAAAAGAAAACATAAAGTACTTCGGCAAACCTTTTTTATTTCTTGAAAACTGAAAACTAAAAACAGAAAACATAGAAACTAAAATTCAAAATAGAAATCGTTATCAAAACTAGGGGGTTCAGTAACTCACCCTCTATAACAAACTTATACAAAGAATATCAATACAACTCAACTAATGCTCCTAATAAGTTTGAGGTTAATTTTTATCGAACAAGATAATAACAACGAAAACAAATCATATCGATTTAAGAGAAGGCATGATGTGTATTTTTCATATTTTAAAAAGTACAGAGATTCAATTGGGACATTTTTTAGAATACAAGAAGTAAATAGAATAAGTGTGACTACAGATATTTCAACCATCAATTAGCTATTTTGGATCTAAAATAAAATGGAAATTTCCAAAGGTATTAATAAACCAAAAGAATTGTAGAATAAAAAAAATCAGGATCTAATCTTAAAGCACAACACAACAACAACGCATATATTCTCTCCTATTGTTCGACAATAAAGCCTCATGAACTTTAGAATCCTATTCAATCATATCGCACCTTGATCTCTCTCTGATTCTATTGCAGATTTTTAGCCAAAAAAATGAACAAATTCATTTCTTGCTTTTACCATAACCTCATCATTAATGTGCATTTTTGGCAAATTGATATCATATAATTTTGCGATCACTTCTTATGAGATTTTGAAGTTTTTAAATTTTGAAATGGTATTATATTATATTAAGGTTTGAATTGGCTCACAATGGTTTTTTTTTTTTTATGAGAATAAGACATGGGAAAGAAGATTTTGTTTCTAGTCTCCGAAAAAAAAAAGGAGGAATTTTCTTTAAATAATTACAAAAATGCATTTAATAATCATGTATTGCCTCTGTTTTCTAAACTTTAAGATTAGAAAAAGGGAAGTCTTACTTGAAAAGTAAAAATTAAAATCCTAAAAATATTGAAAAATATTAAAATACTCAAAATTGTTACATCATTTTAACTTTATTATTCGATAACTCTTGGCATTTTATTGTTACTTGCTTCCAAAATATTGTCTACAATTTTAGGGAGTGGGTAGCATTAATTGCCGAGATCATTAAATGCTATCTCTGCGTTCACTTCTAATCATTATAAATTAAAAATAAAAAAATAATAACTACAATAAAAAAAAGAGAGAGAAAAAAAAGATATTTGTTAATTATCTTGCTTGATTAACTTGGTCCATCTAAAAAAATTTTTTATTTTGGTTTTGTTGCTTTAATCAATATTGTTAATGCAAACGCTTAAATGACCAATAAATTTAGGATTTTTTTTTCTAATTTGAATTTAATTAAATAAATAAGACGTTAATTACCTTAGACAGAAAGATCAATTTCATCCATTTATTGTACTTTAGAAAAATTATATAATTATAAGAATGTAAAATAGTCTAAATTATTTATTCAGGATAAAAGCGATTTTAAAATAAAATAATTACAATACCAAAGGAGAAACATCTCAAATTTGCGGGAAAATTAGAATAATGGTATTACTTCTTAATTCAACCAGAAGAAATGAGTTAAAAACTGACGAATTATGACTGATAACTCAAATTTATTAGTCAAATATCTACTAGTATTCAATTAATATTTTTGGTTTCCTTCTCTACATTAATTTTATTCAAAATTGCTTTCATTAAATTTAATATTTTCCAAAACAACTTGATTGAAATAATGTCGAGAATTAAACCCAATTCATTTTTAAAAAAATGAAAAAAAAAATAAAGAGAAAACAGTCTATCATTCTTCTCAAAATATTAAAAAAATAACAAAATTAATTCATAAAACAATAACAAATTATTCATTCAAATATACCTAATTAATTAATTAATTATATATAGTTCAATGTTTTTAACATTAGAGTTCTTAAAGAAGGATGTTAGAATATATCAAAAAAAAAAAATCAAGAAGAAGTCAATGAATAAGACAACATATCCCAATTGTTAAGGTTAATAGTTTGATATTTCCTCTTTTAATTATTTAACTAAAATTTAAAAAAGTAGCTCTCTATTTTTTAGTAGTATAAAACACATTTAGATTTTTTAAGCATTTGCGACTAAGTTTAAACTTTAAACAAATAATAAAAATATATGCATGATACCATTTATATTCATAAACATTCAAGTTCAAATTAATATTTTAATCCGTTGAAACTATGCCAGACTAATATTCTCCTCTTGTTAGTTAGATATATAAATCTATTTCATAAAAAAAACGAAAAAGAAAAAAATTTCACACAATACTTGCCGTTGCCGATATAAGACGGTGTCGTCATTGGAAATGGCGTGGAGGGGCGATTTTTGTCCAAAAAGAACAGATTGTCTGGTACCCGACCAACCGACTTACGCCACCTAACACTATCAAATTTTATTTCCAACCGACCATAAAATAAAAACTACTCCATCGTTTACCACACCCACACGTGCTCCTTCTCACACGTGCAAAATCTTTTTTTATTTTATTTTATTTTTTATTTCGAGCTCAACAACAAAATCTTTTGAACGTGTCTGTCTTAGTGTGATCCTCACTCTAAATAATCATTACTTAGATTTAATAAGAATGACAGCGGCAGTTTATTGTAGCCCTTAATTATATGACATAAATATTATTAATAAATATGTTAATCGGAGAGAAAAAAAAAAGTGAGGGTGGGCTGTGAGAATATATGTAGGTGTAAAAGGGTGGATAAATAAAGAGAATAACAGAGAATTATATAATAGCAGTATATCATATGAAAATATGTAATTCAGAATATGTTAATTGGGGGAGAGAAAAAGAGAGTATGGCCTTATGGGGTCATTAAAGGAATATATACTGATGTAAAGGAGGGGGACAAAGCTACACTATGGGTCCTAAAATTTAAATATAATTACTAAATAAATAAATAAAAAAAGTCCAAATCTTTAAGGTCTATTTGATAAACAAGTTTTTTGGTTTTTGATTTTTCAGTTTTGAGTTTTTGTTTTTACTTTTCTGTTTTTTTGTTTTTTAAAAAGCATCATACCAAATATGTTTGCTAATTACTTTTAGTTTTATGATTTTAAAAAGTTAGAAAATTGAAAATATATAACAGAGAGAGAAAATTTTATGTAAAGTCGAGAAGACAATGGAGTGGGGTCAGAAGTAAGGATGTCATCTCCCATTCTCATGTTCGTGAAAAATTTTAGTCCTTATCTCTACTTTGTTATTCGATCCAAGTCAAATAATCCTTATTTGGAGATGGGATATTCACAGGGAAAATTACTGGTTTTATAATTAATTTTATTATTTTTAAAATTTAAAAAATAAAACAATGTAATAAATATATATTATTTATTTTTAGAAGTATTATTTACTAATATAAATAATTAATTTTAAACAATTATTTAATATTTTATTCACAATTTAATAAATGTGTCAATTAAATATATATTAATTATTTAAAAATGAAATCAGGGATCAAATCACGACATGCATTTTTCCTATTATTGAAGCGGGGATCTGACCTTGCAGAAACTTTTCTCATCCCTGATGTAGAGAATGAAAATACAAATTTATAGAGATGAAAATAAACTTTTGAAAGAGAAATTTTAGAGTGGTAAATAAAAAAATTTGAAAAAAAATAATTAGTGAAAGAAAAGTTAAAGACAAAAAGAGAAAAAAATTTGAAGAGAAAGAGTAACGTTGAGAGGAAAAAATACGTCAAAGAAAAAAATGAATTATAAAAAAATTGAAAAATTATAGTAAAAAAACAAATTCAAAATATATTTATTAGAGAAAATAAATAAATACAAAGAGAAATAAAAATTATAGTGAAATAAAATTGAACGACAAAAGAAAATATGAGAAATGAGAGTGTTGTGTTAAAACAAAAGAAAAAAAAATGGATAGAAATTAAAATTTTGGAGAGAGATAGAAATCCTGATTTAAAATATTAAAATTTTAGAGATAGATAAATTTTTTATAAAGATATTTAAAAAGAAAAAAAGTTTATAATGATAAAGAAATTTGTTAAGGATAAATATGTCACAGACAAAAAGAAGTTGAGTATTACAACAAAAAAAAATAAGATTTTAGAAATTTTTTTTATTAGAAACTATTTTTTTAATTTATATAGGACTTCAAAATCGTTTTTGAAAAGCAAAGAAACAGAAAACTGAATTGGTTATTCAACATTCTTTTTCCAAAAATAGTAAAATTGAAATCACTTTTATGATAATTTTTCACTCTGTATAATCATTTTTATGTACCATATAATCAAACAAACTAGTGATTAAAATTATTTAAAGAAAATGTAACCAAACATTTGTATATTTTAATTTAAACTATTTTTATAATAACCATTTAAAAAATATTTGTTTAAAAATTAGCAATTAAATGAGAAGGGTAAGTCAAAGTTGCCCTTAATACCAACCAATTTTATTTTCAATGTCTCGATATTTCAAGGGTTTGATTAAATCAGCACAACGCTTTTTGTTTGGTTAAAATTGGATTTAAATTTAAGAAATTTAAAGCAACATAATTTTGATCATCTTTTAATTCAATGCGATGAGTAATGAGTATATTAGTCAAAGTGGGCCCATTATTTTTTGACTTTCGTCTAATCCTTGTGAGTATGTTATGTTACTCACATTGGATTATTTATTTCTGATCAGTTGTCTTAATCAAATCAAGCATTAAAAAAAAAAAAAAAAGCTAATTGCTAAATATAAAATTTCACCCTAATAGTTATAATACTTTTTAATTTCAAATGCAATCTTTTTGAAGCTTTTATTTAATGCTTATGTACTATAAATTTTTTAAATTAAATAGAAATTAATCTACATTTTGATCCAATAAATCTCAAAGGAACTTGCTAATAAAATTAAACACCTCCTTACTTGATATAATTCATCTACCCCAACTCTTACTTAAGTGGTAAAAAATCAACAAGTTAAAAAAGTGTTACTATTCCAACCACACTTCTACCCATCAAAAACTATTTCTAAATTTTCACAATTAACATACCTTAAAGTTTATTAACAGTATAATACGAAGGGACCATGCAAGTAGGCAAAACAAATTAAACAAAGGCTCAAATTGGGAGAATTGTACATTTAATAAAAAAGCACAACTCTTAATTGTATAAAACACCCCGTGAAGAGAACCTATAGGATAGTTTAATTAAAAATATATATATATGAAATTACCTAACTTATATAATTAACAAAACAAAGTTTGTATAATTTGGCAGAAAAGATTAATATTGGGTAGGCAGACGTAGACAATTTGAATTGTTTGGTACGATTTTAAAGCACATGAAATTTTTTGTTGCAGAGTCTGTTTTCAGATTCATTTGATTTAGTATATGGTTTGAGTTAGATGATGATGTTGCATTTGGCTTTGGGTACCCACCCATAATTAATTGAACCAACGTCTAAGTCGGAAGTTGTTGGGCAGTGGAAGTTCGTTAATTATAATCAATTTAGACGTTAATTTTGTCATATTCACAGAACCACCCCCCTAAAGAAACCCAACTCCAAACCACCTCCACCCAACCGAAATGTGCCAACGAAGCAAATTCTCCACGCAATCACTCTACAAATCAACCCGTCAGGTCCATATTCTGGACGTTGTGTATGAAAGTGACAACGTATTATCTTTTTATTGTATTTTGTTATGATTTTTCAAATAAAGTGTGGAGTAAATTAATTTATTCGTAAATGAATTCTCTTTTCTTTCATCGATTTCTTTAATTGGTTAACAAATCGGATGTTTTTTTTTTCTTTTGCCTTTTTTTTTTTCAAACACAACATTAATGGGTGTCATTTTTTCAACCTCGTTTAATAATGATTGACATTTCAATCCCATAATTTTGGCCTTCCGATCCCATCAAATTCGAACCAATATCTAATAATAAAACCGGACATGACAAAATAAATAAATCTGGACACCTAAGCTCCGATGTTTGAGTTATAATCGGGAGTTGACGAATGTCAAAAGTAGGGTTATTTATCGATTCAGTCTATCATTCCAGCTCGTACTTGTAGGAAACCTAATCTTCTGGACTTGAGTACCTTGTTCTGGGCCGTATTTTTAATTGAGGAGTTGTTGGCCCGTTAGCAAATTTTACCAAGACAAGACAGGTTTAGGCCTACCATCGAAAAACCATTAAAGAGCCCTCGCCAAAATTCTCGACCAACGATCGAGAAATGGTCAGTGCGAACAACAAGTCGACTTTGCAGGCCTTGGCCTTCCTATTGGGTTTCTACATTTGGGTCTTTCCACCTTTGATCCAATTTGCATCTCTTGTAGTTTCGCTAGGCTTGACTTGATCTTTCCATAATAAAAGACATAATAGACCAATTCTGGATGGAAATTTAAGATTTCTATGGGATGGAAATGTTAGATGTTGAAGCATGTTATACAGAAGTATCTAAGTACTTTTAGATGTCGTCCTACCAACATGCATTTGTCATTTTTATTCTATATATTTTTTCATCATCTTTTTTAACTTTTTTAATTTAATTTGTTTTATTTTGAAAACAAATGTATGGACTGATTCATTAATAAATGGCTAAATACAATTATATTTATATATTACATTTAGATCTACACAACAACATAATATTTTAATTTATCATTCCATTCAAATCTAGTTGAAATCTTCCCTTTATTTTACTCTTCCAATATTCATAAACTAAATTGACATAAAAAATAATATTAAATTTATAAAAGAAAAATTTCTATATCAATTCAAATTATATTTTAAAAATATATATCAACATAAAATTATATGATTTTCTAAAATTTCTATATCAATTCCAATATTCGTAATTTTCTAACTTTTTGAAAAACAGAAAAGTAAAAATAGTTAGAAACCTAAAAACAAAAAAACAGAAATTGTTATAGTGACAGTTATTTTTCAAAATGGTTCCTTCGTGTGAAACATAATTTTTCAAAGAGGGCAGGTAAAAATGCTGTGGTGTGGTTTCCAATAATTTGGGAGCTGGGTTGAGTTATTCTGGCAACACCTGTAAAATCTCCCATAATTTCTGTCATCATGCGTTTGAATAACTTGACAGAAACACAATGAAGAAACGCCATTTGGCAACAGCAGTCTCATTTATATGGCGTCCCATCGAATTCATTTCCCTCTCATCTAATTAAATTTACTCACTCTTACTTCAAAATCCATATAATATACAACGTTAACCATTCAAATATTTCTCCTTCTTAATATGATATTTTGTTTTCTGGGCGAAGTTAATGAATTATTTTGGTGAATAGGAAATATGGTTAGAAATAAATGCGAAGGGAAATTGGTCCAAGTTACAGGTGAATAATATTGGGAGTCCCCACCGCCACACCACACTGCATCGTGAAATCCAGGCGAATAAATTCGGGGGCAGGAATGTTGTTTGTTTCTGTTTTTGTCACAAATTTTGGAATTTATTTGTTTGGAAATGATGGTAGAATCAATTATTTTTTTAAAAAAAATTAAGTATAATCATTTTTTTTCAAAAGAATCATCCTAATCCTACCTTTAAATTGATTTAAAGTAAGGGGAATGGTTTTAATAATGGCAAAAGTAATTTTGACTGTGCTAAAATCACTCTCGAACACACCCTTATTCGATTTTTGGTTTTCTTTTTCTTACTAGAGTTTTATTCACCATAGTGGTAAATGGATGCATGTTTTTCGTGTTCAAGAATCAAAATTGAATAGGAGTATTTAAAATCTTTCAGTACATTCTCTAACACTCCCCTTTGATATAATTTGACCAACGAAAGTTAAAATGTAAACTATTGAACATCAACTGCAAAAATAAAAGATATCGTAGGATAGACAGTGGTGTCTTAAATATTTTTTAACACGTTCCCAACATGATTAACCAACCAATTTAGGTAAAAGAAAGAGAGATTTACAACCATATTTAATTTTGTGGCGTTTAATTTTCTTGTAGCTTTTATATCTAATCAACGTAAGCATAACTTAGTGATAATTAACACCAACTTGTTTTTCTTTGATTTTGAAGTTGTATCTTCAAATCCTATAACAAATCGTACTGAAAAATATATAAAATCTGATGGGCCGATTTTGTTGAGATTGGGCTTTTTTATGATCTTGCAAACTTCATTATGGGCTTGCTCTGTGTAGATTTGGGCCCAAAACAAAACCCGGTCCAACATGGTAGGGAGGAAAAGCAACGCCTTCTTCTCCCCCTGAAACCCTCACTTGACTTCGCGCTGTCACTCTCTGTATATTTTTTTTCCTTTTTTTTCCTTTTGTTGCTGAACTCTCTCTGTAAACCCTGTTTCAACGAGAAATCTTCTCCTCCATGGCTCACATTTCTTTATCTAGACCTAATTTCAGGGTTCTTTCCAGCTCTTCAATTTCGAACCCAAGCGCCCTCAATTTGCTCCATTTCTTCAGCTCCACACAAGAACAGATTCCCAATGAAAGCCCCAGTGATCCCTCCGCCAGTTCTGATGCCGCAGCACCTCAGCCCGGAGGACGGGCGGCTGTCAATGGTGCAGAGCAAGTTAAGCAGAGAACTCCGAGAGGTAAGCATCGAAATCCAGAAAAATTAGAGGATGTTATTTGTAGAATGATGGCAAATCGTGAGTGGACGACGCGTTTACAGAACTCGATTCGGTCATTGGTTCCCGAATTTGATCACTCCCTTGTTTGGAATGTGTTACATGCTGCTAAGAACTCAGACCACGCGCTCAAGTTCTTCCGGTGGGTAGAGCGATCTGGCTTATTTCGGCACGATCGTGATACCCATTTGAAAATAATTGAGATTCTGGGTCGAGCTTCGAAGCTTAACCATGCCCGTTGCATTCTTCTTGATATGCCAAATAAGGGCGTCGAATGGGACGAAGACCTATTCGTTATAATGATTGATAGTTATGGCAAAGCTGGGATAGTTCAGGAGGCTGTGAAAATATTTCAAAAAATGAAGGAATTGGGTGTTGAGAGGAGTATTAAATCTTATGATGCTTTATTTAAGGTAATTCTGAGGAGGGGAAGGTATATGATGGCGAAGAGGTACTTTAATGCTATGTTGAATGAAGGAATAGAGCCCACTCGCCATACCTACAATGTTATGCTATGGGGTTTCTTTCTATCGTTGAGGCTTGAGACAGCCAAGAAGTTTTATGAAGACATGAAGAGTAGGGGTATTTCGCCCGATGTTGTAACGTATAACACTATGATTAACGGGTTCTATCGGTTCAAGATGATGGAGGAGGCGGAGCAGTTCTTTACTGAGATGAAGGGGAAGAATATTGTACCAACTGTAATAAGCTATACTACTATGATAAAAGGTTACGTTTCTGTTGGTCGAGTAGATGATGGATTGAGATTGTTTGAAGAGATGAAGGCTGTTGGTGTGAAGCCAAATGATATTACTTATTCAACTCTGCTCCCTGGTCTCTGCAATGCAGAAAAAATGTCTGAAGCACGGCAAATTTTGATAGAAATGGTGGACAAGTATATTGCTCCAAAGGACAATTCAATTTTCATGAGGTTGTTATCTTGCCAGTGCAAGCATGGAGATTTGGATGCTGCTATGCATGTGCTTAAGGCAATGATTCGATTAAGCATTCCGACAGACGCTGGGCATTACGGTATTTTAATTGAGAACTGTTGCAAGGCTGAAGCGTATGACCAGGCGGTTAAATTGCTTGACAAGCTTGTAGAAAAAGAAATCATATTGAGGCCACAAAGTACTCTGGATATGGAGGCTAGTGCATATAACCCTATAATTCAGTATCTGTGCAACCATGGACAGACCGGAAAAGCTGAAACCTTTTTCCGGCAGCTGATGAAGAAGGGTATTCAGGATGAGGTGGCATTTAATAATTTGATCCGTGGCCATTCCAAAGAAGGGAATCCTGAATTGGGATATGAAATTTTGAAAATCATGGGCAGGAGGGGTGTGTCTAGGGATGCAGAGTCTTACAAGTTGCTTATCAAGAGCTACTTGAGCAAAGGTGAACCAGCTGATGCTAAAACAGCTTTGGACAGCATGATTGAAAGTGGGCACTACCCTGATTCGACGTTGTTTAGATCAGTGATGGAAAGTCTATTTGCAGATGGGAGGGTGCAGACTGCAAGCCGAGTGATGAAGAGTATGTTGGAAAAAGGAATAACAGAAAACTTAGACTTGGTTGCCAAAATCCTGGAAGCCCTTTTCATGAGAGGTCATGTCGAAGAAGCATTAGGACGAATCGATTTGCTTATGAGTTGCAATTGCCCACCTGATTTTGGTAGTCTTTTATCCGTTCTTTGTGAAAAGGGGAAGACTATTGCTGCTCTCAAGCTTTTGGATTTTGGGTTGGAAAGAGAATGTGACATAGAGCTCTCAAGTTATGAGAAAGTACTGGATGCGCTGTTGGGGGCGGGTAAGACGCTGAATGCCTACTCGATTTTGTGTAAGATAATGGAGAAAGGAGGGGCCAAGGATTGGAGTAGCTGTGATGATCTGATCAGAAGCCTCAATCAAGAAGGGAACACAAAGCAAGCTGATGTTCTCTCAAGAATGATAAAGGGTGGAGATAGAAAGGGGAGTAAGAAAGCTTTTGCTTAATTATCATCTCCCTCTCCTGCTTAATTTTTTTTGCTTCAAGTCTTGAATAACACTCGGGTTGTTATTTGATCCATTATACTCAAATTGTAGCTTTCATCTATTTTAGCGTTCTTTCCTTTTCCTCCATAACTTTCTTCGTTTGTTCAACCGATGAATTCTGAGGGCTTTGATTTTCATAAAAAGTTTCCTCGAACATGGTGATATCTGAAACCTTCTAATGGCTCGATGAGAAATTATTATGAAGTTTTTGGCGATTCATTATACTTGGGTTTATAAATCTCGTATTTTATAGATTATAGTGAATAACGTAACTAAAAGTAAAATTCCCTTATCCCCATCCTATGAAGAAGGGGCCACGCCTGGCCATAGTTGAGAAGGAAATGAAAAGCATATCCACATGACAAATATTATTTTCCTCAGTATTTTCTCTAATAAGAATCGAGTCCGTGCCACTTACATCATTGAAGTTGCCAAGTCTTAGAGCTCTGTTTGATGTTCTGTAATGTGAATGATGAGATATTTGAGAAATCTGATGAGTTATCAAGGGAGTTACTGAAGCTGGTAAAAGATATATGTTTACTGAAGTTTTTTCAATTATTGTTTTTGTTACTTTCTTGTGTGGGACAGATAAAAATAAACTTTTGTGCAGGATTCGCTAAATTTGATGTTGCTTTTGGTATCACTTTTTAGCACAAGCTTGAAAACTTGAATTGAAAGGTGAGAGCGGTGAATTTAGAAGGTAAAATAAAAAATCTACAGAACTGCAGCTCAAGTCGTCCTCTTCTATGTATGATTATACCGTTTAGGGTTGAAGATTAACAAACTGCCAGTTGATTTGATTGCCTCGCCCAATCTAAAGCCTTGATTTTTAAAATAAGTTTCCTTCAACCTCAACATGGTGGTATTTGAAACCTGCTAGGCATGTGATATGGCTCGATGAGAAAATATTTTAAAAAAGATCGTGAGTTCTTTTTATTAGCTTTTCTCGGGGTCGGGCCATATGGTGGAGGTTTGTTCTTGTGAAATGAAATGCCAAGGACAAAGGTTATCCACATGGCATACTGAATGTTCTTTTCAAACACAAGATAAGGATGTGCCAGATCTTGTGTCCCAGTTTCTCGCCCTCCTTCGTACAAATCATATAATTCAACCTAAATGATGTCAACATTTACTTTTTCAAATACTGAAAATTGGTTTACAATCTGTTTTCTTTTTGCTTTAATCCTCGCACTTTCAAATATTACATTTTTAACGATACAAAAAATTTGAAAATATTCTTTTCATTATTGTTAATTATTTTGTTCATCTATTTCATACAAAATAGGGACTAAATACAATAACTATACTATGTCATTATTCAGTTATAGTTAACCAATCAGTAACTTAATAGGGAGTTTTCATTAAAAAAAAAAGGGACTAAATAATTTAATAAATACAATATACTGTCTATAAGCTAAATTTATAATTTAGGATAGGTTTACTATAGATGGCAGATCTAGAATTTTAGTTCAAGTAGTTTGAGTAGAATGTGACCTACATAATTAATTTTTACGTTGTTCAAAAACTTGATAATTTACCGAAGGGAAAAAAAGGATATTGATACAATAATTTATATAACAACGTTGCCCATATATAACGACAACGTGTAAATTGAAAAAGGAAAAAAAGAAACAGTTAAATCAAATAGATGATAAATATATTTATTAAAATTAATTTCTTTTAAGTTTAAAATAAAAAAGTGCGATGGCTGCACTGTTTAAAAAAGTCGAAGAATAATCTTACGTTTAAGAAACATCAACTCATATATATCTTTCTCTCATTTAAAAGTTGACATATTTATATAGATTTTTTTATATATTTATTATTTGTTCAATATATATATTCTACCAAAACGAATATAGTTCATCGGTAATTGATATATATCTTTAATCAAGGGATTAGTAGTTCGATCTCCCAACCCACGTGTTGTACTAAAAAAAATGGCAGGTTTTTTGTTTTTCTTCTTTTAGTCAACATAAACCAAATTGACATATTTATATAAAAAAAATTCTTTTTAAATAATTCTTCTTTTAAGGATACTTTTATATTAAAAAAAAGAACTATCAATCTTAAAAATGATAATTTAAAGTGAAGAAAAAAATATTGGTATAATAATTTATAGAAAAAATATTACATATATGTAATAACAACGTATAAATTGTAAAAAAAAAAAAAAAGTAAACATTATCTCAGCATATGACTTTTGAGGAAAAATTGACCAAATTTTTTTCCTCATTTTAACTATGAAAAATCAAATATTACATTAAATAAAGGAGAATCACATGATAAATATAAAAATCCAAAAAGATCACCTATTACATAAAAATCGTAAAAATATTAAAAAGTTGAAATGAGAGATCTAACCCAAGAATTATTTTCTTTTCCTATACAAAATTTGTAGATACTAATTGTATTTTGTGCACAGTTCAGGGGAGCCCCTGGACCCTTAGATCCGTCGCTGTTTTATATGGTATAAATTATAATTTAGTTTATTATTTTATTCAACAAAATTTACATCATTTTTTATTATTAAGAATATAATTCGTCGTAAAATGATGGTGGCGTGGCGTGACAGGTTTTTTTTCTTTCAAATATTAGAAAACTTTCCAGATAATCAGATATTACTTTTCAGCCGCGGCGGCGCGATTGCGAAAATATGACCATGCGTTAGTTCAAATTGGTCGTACTCCACGTGGTTTGTCGGCCAGCCAAATAAATATTACCATATTTGGAATTCTGCATTTTCGGCATCCAACCTAAATAAATATATATTTGTGAACATAGCACAAATTTTAAAATTTTATAAAATTCAAATTGAAGTAAAACCGCTCAGCTAGGCTTAGCGCAGCAGTAAAAAAATAGGTTTCAGCTATTTTGAATTTTAGTTTTTAAGATATATATGGAAGTGATTAAATGAAATTACAATGATAAAATAAGTTCTTCGTAATGGAGGAAAATGTTCAAAATTCCTTAATTGGAAAAAGAAAATGTGATTCATGAACCATATATTCAAAATAATAAAATTAAAGAAAACAAAAACAGAGAATCATGAATCGGGAATCATATATTCAAAAGTATTATATTAAAAAATAAAGAGGAAAATCATTTGTCGTTGGCTATGTTATGTGTCATTGACTATAACATAAATATTCATACCGGAGCATATATACACTTTATTTTTTATAAAAAAAATCATATATATAGGCATAATTTTCGTTTTGTCATGATATATAGAGACATAAATTAAGTAATTACATGTCTATTGATTCGGTTCCTGAATCTTTATTTCTTTATTTCTTTTTTTAGTACAACATGTCCTTGGGGGGATCGAACTCACAATCAATTTATTGGAAATATATGCCAATTATCGTTGGGTCATGCTCGCTTTGACAGTTTCTAAATTTTTCCCACAATATTTTCTTTGAAACAACTATAATATAATATAGGCAAAATATACACTTTTTAGGCAATTATCATTTTAATCTATTGAAAAATCTTAATTGAGTCACTTTATTAACAAAAGGTTGATGGATCATTAGATTATTATTTTACAATATATATATGTGTGAAATTAAATCAACTTTAGTGGGACATGAGTATTATTATTATTTTATAATTAAAAAATATAGAGAAAATAAGTATTAAGTTGGAGCTTAGAAAATGGATGACCAATCAAACACTATGGATTTAGTTTATTTCTTTTTACTTGATTTTTTAGTTTGTTATGAAACTTTATTGTTTTACATTGAATAGGAGTAGTTAAGTTGATTTGTCTTTATGGATTGATGTAACCATTAAACTTGGATTGATTATTTAATTCTCCTGATTGAATGATTATGATTGTTTTATCTATGTATCTATATGCTCAATGCCTTTAATCTATTAGTCATACATTGATTGATTTTAGACTTGAAATTTTATGTTCGGGAGATTTAGAATTCTTTTAGAGGTCGTTAAAAGATTTATTCAATAAATCTTTTAATTACTTGTTATAGAAACTAGATATTGATATTGGTTTCTTAATTAGTAATGAGAATTAGCTTGCGCTCGGGAATGACAATTGAGATTTGAGAGTTATTGGCTTATAGAATTAATAGTCCATTACTGGGAAATTAAGTAATTGGTTCATATATTCAATATGTTAAATCAATTCTATACGACTTTTCCCATCATTTTTATCTTTATTATTAATTAGTAATTGCTTTGATTCTAATATCTCATTTGAATTCAATTTTCTAAATAAAATTGAGCGATATGAATGTATCTGTGATATTTAGGTGGGTTAGAAATTTAATACATAGGACGATAATATCTGTATTAATTACTTACCATCAATATTAAAACTTGGTCCGATATATTTGTGGTAAGCAAATTGCAGTACAAAGACGTTGAAGAGATCAAACAAGAGACATAGATTGATGAGTCTTTTGTGAAGAATGATGATTTTAGGAACGATCTAGAACAGCCACTCCTATGCGATGACACGACCAAGTGATAAACTTGAGAAATTGACCATTATTGAATGATTGGAAAATGAAAGAAAGAATTGAACTAGAACGCATGGTGGGGTCCATTAATTCTTTTTATTTTTTTTTTGAAAAAATGTGATCGAGATAATTCCAACTGGATGTGTCTGTTTGGTTAGACCTTTTGCAAAAAGGAAAAAAAAAATAGTAACCTCAATATTCTATCTAGCTTGATTTGGTTGGTGTTCCAAACTTTAATTTTCCCCACATAATGTCTTGTCCTGCCCACCACATGATTAAATGGGGACAATTTTTGGAAGTATTTATGTAGAGTTGGACCTTCTGACTAAAGTTCGCAACATGATCGAGCTCAAACAATTCGGATCCAACTCCACAGCACATGTTTGGGCTCTAATTCCAGAGGAGTATATATTCCCTACTTTTAACCGTGTGGTAAGATAGTATTTATCTCTCAAGTAAATTGTGACTGCTCAATCATTCATGTATATATTTTCTCTCTTGTCGGGAGTCTCTTGTAAAACTTATCGACCATTTATTTTGTTACACTCTTAATCATTCTTTCATCGCACAGAGATTCATTGAACTTCCTCTTAACAATATTTCTTAGTGTCGTTAATATTTAGATTGCAAGGAGTGCAAATAAAGTACTACGTTGATTAGGAAAGTGAGCGACTCATGATATATTGTAGAAGACAATTATCTCCAATAATATGAAAGATGAAATCAAGAATAAAATCTAGCCTAAACTAACCAACACTAAAAAGATTTGTGAATAAAAAGATTCACTAACATATTTCAACGTCTAATAAATATCTACTATATAAATATATTTTATAAAATATGATGTTTTTGTACCATATAACTGTTAAGGACAACTGTATCCCGAGTACCCATGTATCTCCGTAATGGTATGATATTGTCTGTTTTAGACATAGCCGTCACGACTTTACTTTTGGTTTCACCCAAAAGATCTTATACCAATTGAGATAATTGTCTTTTCTTATATACTCATGATCATTCACCTTCCTAGTTGGAACTTTGTTTGCAATCACCTTACAAACCTAACAATAACTATTTCGTTTTTTGATTTAAGGTGAATTTAGAGGGAGGTAATTGCCCGTTTTTTTTTCGAACTCCACCTACGATATAGATAATGAGCACTTAAAATTTAATAATTAAAAAGCATCGTGACTTTCAATTTTCAAATGTGGCATTACAAAGTGTAAAATGATTGGATCATGACTCAGAGACAGCAGCCAGCGTGGATTTTTTTCCAAGGGATGACCATTAAATTCTTAAATGAATAGATTGGGATGAAGTTTGCATATTATTTGGTCCGATTGGTGACATTTTCTTATCATTTCTTGTGTTTGAAACTTAAGCATTTGACAATTATAGATTCGTTTGATAACGTTACAATTTCTTACTTCTCGTTTCTAATTTTATTAAGAAATTAAACATTTTACTATGTTTTTGTTTCTCATTTTTCTAAAAACATTCTCAAAATTATTTATAAATTTTGAAAAAAAAAAGAAGTTAGGTTTCTTATTTCAATTTATTCTAAAATATAGATAAAAATGGATCATTTTGAATCTATAAGTGCTGTGGTCCTGTAATTCTTTTTTTTTTTCTTTTCTTTTAAAAAGGATGGAACAAAAATGAGTAACATTACCAACCAGCCATGTATTTCTTATTTCTCAAAATTTAAAAAAATGTTCTGGAAAATTTGGGAGAAAAATGGAGAAGTTTCTGGTAACTTTTTAATTTATTGTAAAATGGAAAAATTATATAGATAGAATATAAACTTTATTTTCTGCTGGAGTCCACCCTGGCCATAATCTGTGTTCAGGTTCACTGCTACCTTAGCTTTCGGCTTGTAATCAACAGAACACGACAAAAATGTGCATGAATCGTCTTAAAAATTCTAATTTCACATTACAGGATTAGTTTGCCAACTCGGCCTTCCCCTTCCCTTATATTAGACATGGAATTGTACAGAAACTGTTTCCATTTCCAATGCTCTGTCTTCCAATTCCAAACGATTACAATTTTCAGAAGATGGGGCGTTTGGAAGATTACAAGCCTGCATTGGCCATGGTGGCCTTGCAGTGCATTTATGCAGGTCTTGCCATCTTCAGCCGAGCTGCTCTTCTCGATGGGATGACCCCCAGAGTTTTTGTTGTCTACAGAAACGCCATCGCCACTCTAGCCATGCTCCCTGCTTCTTTTTTCTTATCAAGGTTCCATTTTTAACGAATCCACAACTTTCCACAGCCGAGCTCTTCAATTTCTCATTTACCCACTTCCCCTTTTTACAGGAAGACTAGCAACAGGCCTTCAATTGGACTCACGGGCTTTTCTCTGATTTTTCTGACTGCTCTCATTGGGTATGATTTCATTTCTTTTTGTCTTTTTTTGGATCTTGCAAAACCCTTTTCAATTGTGGGGATTTGTGATTCTACAGAGTAACGGGCAATCAAAATGCCTATTTTGAAGGGCTCTACTTATCCTCCTCAACAGCGGCCAGTGCCATCGTTAATCTGATCCCTGCAATCACGTTTGTGATGGCAGCCATTGCAGGGTACGTTAATCTGATCCAATGCCATAAACAGTGTAATTGCTAATGTTTAAACCCGTGTGTAAAAATTAGCATCACAAATCCAAGTGTTTCAGATTGGAGAAACTAAAGGGGAGAAGCTGGAGAAGCGCTGCCAAAGTAGTGGGAACAGCGGTATGCGTTGGGGGAGCTGCTTCCATGGCGCTAATAAAAGGCCCTAAGCTATTGAACACAGAGATTTTGCCTAAAAATGTTGGCCTTTTCAATATGCTTGGAATCGGAGGAGAAAGCGGAGAGGACACGTGGCTTCTGGGCTGCGTGCTTCTCTTCGTGAGCAGTTGCTGCTGGGCATTTTGGATCATCATGCTGGTTCGTCAATCTTATTTTTCCCGACCAAATTTCGAAAAAAAAAACCAAATTGTTTTCTGCTAATCCTTAAAATCTCGCAGGTTCCAGTTTCAAGGCACTGTCCGGACCATTTAATTTCTTCCACCTGGATGTTGTTCTTCGCCATGTGTCAATCCGCAGCCATCACTCTGCTTGTAGACGACACCGATAAAATTTTGAATCTTCCTTCTCCATTGCAATTGGGTTCTTGTTTATACGCCGTAAGTAACTGTAATTGCAACACATTCAACTGAACAATTTCCCCCTTCAAATTGAACCTCAAAATATGATTTTTTTTTTTTCCATCTGAAACAAATTGCTAGGGAACATCCTCTGCTTTGTCCTTTTTCGTTCAAGCTTGGTGCGTCTCGCGCAGAGGGCCCCTTTTCACCGCATTGTTCAACCCTCTTTGCACTGTAATCACAACTTTCATTTCTTCTATATTTATGCACGAACAGCTATACACTGGCAGGTAATTCAACGACAACACCACCTCATTTTTTCCCACGATTTCCCCCACTTGATTAGACCTTAATTTTTGCTTAATTATTGATTGTGCAGCTTATTGGGTGCTGTTGGTGTGATAATTGGGTTGTATATCGTACTATGGGGTAAGGCCAAAGACGTTGAAGAGATTAAACAAGACGTGATTGATGATTCTTTTGTGAAGAATGATGATTATTCTAGGAACGATCTAGAACAGCCATTGCTATGCGGTGACACGACCAAGTGATAAACTTGAAAATTTTGAGCATTGAATGATTGGAAAATGAAAGGAGAATTGGATCGAACGCATGGTGGGGTCCATTAATTCTGTATTGTTAGACCTTTTGCAAAAAGAGGAAAAAAAATATTAGGCTCAAAATTGTATCTTGTTTGATTTTGTTGGCGTTACAAATTTAATTTTCTCCACATATAGTGTCTTGTCTTGTCCACCACACATGATGAAATGGGATGATTTTTGGAAGTATATATGTAGAGCCCAGAACCTTCTGACTGAATTAAGTTCGCAACATGTTCATGCTGAAACAACTCGGATCCAACTCGTTCGCACATGGATGGGCTCTAATTCTGCTGGAGTATATATTCCCTATTTAAACCCATTTATAATACCATTCATATATGTTTTCTCTTGGTGGTGAGAGTTTGCTATAAGATTTGATCGACTATTTTTTGTTAACACTCTTAACATCTTTTCATAGCACAAACATTTATCGAACTTTCTCTTAACGATCTTTCTAGTAGATATGCCACTTCTCTAATGTTGTTGAGATAATTATAGACTAGTGTTGTTGAGATTGGGTCATGTTTAACTTGACAAGTGTTAATTAAATGTTAATTTAAAAGGCTTGTTTAAAAATCATTGAAAGTAGTCAGGCAATCACTCAACTACTAGTTAGTTTTAAAGATAAAAAAAAAGGGTGGTTCATTGCCCTAGAAAAGGTTCCAAAACCACTCCAACCATTGAGAGCCTTAAAATTGTATGGCTTTACTTTTCGTAACTTTACTAGCAAGGTGCTCTCAAATACAAATACATATATATATATTCTTTTGTTGATGTCGAAATCTGGCTGGTCTATGTGTCTTTCGATTTGATCGTTGGACAAGTCAACCTGCAATAATAGACGTTAATATTGGTGCAATGCCATGTCTAAGGTCCAATGAAGTTATATATATATACATATATATGCGTGTCTATATCTTTCCATATTAAACGAGGGTGGAGATTGGAGAATTGTGTTAGGTATCATCGTTGAATACGTTGGGTAATTTCATTTTCATACCATGATGGCTCATAAATCATAATATGGTACAGCCAACTGTACACTTCCATCAATTTGAGCATTTTTCTTCTTATTTCCTTCACCATACATTCTGCTTGGCTCAGAAGAAAGAAAGAAAAACGTCTTTCTTCGTTTACACATCAGTTTTTACCAATAAAATGTCAGTTTGGATGGTTTCAGTATTTACTAAAGAATTGCAGAAATAGTTTAGAAAAAGAAAAAAGAAAACTTTAATGTATTTAAATAAAGAAAAAAAATTATCTTAAACTGGTTCACCCAATCACAGCCTACATCTAGTCTTCCGCAATGTGCATGGAATCTCACTCCACACTGCAGTATTGAGACGCTGTCCATGACATCTCAACGCTACAAGCATTTCAGCATGGGCACTATGCCCTCATGTCCACACCTGCAGCAACTTCAACCTTTCAAACTTATTTTCTTCCTCCTATCGTTTTGGCTCCACGTTCCCCCACATATATCAAATAAGAAAACTCTAAGGACAATGGTCCTTAAAGTATCTCGGTATGATATCGTCTTCTTTTGGACAGCTTTTGATTTAACCCAAAAAACCTCATATCAATGAAGATAATTGTTCTCATCTATATATAATAAGATTATTTCCTTACTTAACCAATGTGAAACTTTGTTTATTACAAACTTAACAAAAATCTATGTAAAATTTAATGTCAGAAATCATGTGCACTTTTTACCATTGTTGTCCCACTCCCAGCCGACACAACAGTCAACCCTGTAATTTTGTCTGTGTGAGACTGAAACCTGCTCCTTGGGTTGTCTCCTGTTTAAATATTTAACATAATTTTGGTATGCAGATTAAGATTTAAGAATATAGATTCTGTAAATCCAAGGTCCATTAGGGTATTCAAAATATCAGACAATTAAAAGAAACAACAAATCTAATAATTCAATAATCTAACTCTTTTTCCAACTCAAATAGTTTACATTGGGTTGTTGGCAAAATTTGCATATTGGTCTGAGACTCTCAGTTCATTTCAAATAAATTGAGCTTGTTTATACTAATTACTAACTTATATCCAGCAAAGGAATAGAAGATCTTGAAAACAATTCAAACTTTCAATAAGTGTTTCGGTTTGTACCGTCTATTCCATTTTTGCTAAATTCACTGATTAATTTTAACAAAAAAAATAATTTAAAAATCCAAAAACTCACTAAGTTAATGAAAATCAAGTTTTACTCAAATTATTTTGATTAATTTACAAATTTCAACCAAAAACCAACTCTAAGGTTACTTTTGTCTAAATTTTATCAGTTTCAAATTAAACATATTTTTTATAATTTATTGCACACGTGAAAGTATTTTTTTCAATAATATTTCAAACGAAAATTTATTAGAGGATAAAAATTACAATATTTTTTGTAATATTTAATAAAGTTTAAGGTAAATCTGATGAAGTTTGAAAAGTTTAGACAAAAATTGATCCACCTTTGCCAAATTTAGGGTGAGAAAGGGATCTTCTTCGTAAATTTATAATAAAAAGAAAAATCATAATTGTTTTGCGTGAGGCAAATTAGTTTGGGCTGGGCCTTATTCAGGCTTTGGTAATTTTGAGACCAATAGGTGTCTCTTGTTCGGTTGCGATGCTCCAAAGTTCAAACCAAAGTTGTTGTTTTCAAAAAGAAAAGCATACGTTACGTCCGAGTGAATTTTCCAGACCTTGTTTGAAAATTAAAATAATATCACGAGGTAATGTCGGGCTGTTTTAGAAATTTATTTGTATAAATGTTTAAATTTTTCTAATTTTACACTTTTAGATTTCTGCATTTTGGATTTTATTTTAATTTCGATTTTACCCTTATTTATTGCATTTATATTTATTATAATTATTTATTTTTTTAAATATAAAAGATTTAATTCCATAAATTATTATCATAATCATTTCATTATCGTGGGTCCATACTAATTTTCAATACAAAATCTCTTAATTCACCCCTTCAAAACCTTAATTTACCCCCTAAAAATATTGATTTTCCCACAATTCAAAATCACATAAACATCTTTTGAAGTCTCAATAAACATATATCCGCATATTTAAAAAATATATTCAAAAATTATAGTATATATCTACTTATATATCCGTATATATATATTCAAAATCACTATAGTATATATCCACGTATCTGCATATATACAAGGTGAGTTATAAGATATATCCACTTATATATCTGCATATATACATTCAAAATCACTATAATATATATCTGTATATCTGTATATATACAAGTTGAGTTATAAGATATATCATAATTAAATCACTATACTATATATCCTCACATATACAATATTTCACACCAAATCAGAAATTGAAAATATCTGTTGGAATACAAACCTTTCAATTTGGAGATGAACTACTCTGGCGATTGAGAAAAAATGGAGGTGGCCGGAGATGAAGGCAGACAAACGTCGATCGGAGACAAAGGCAGGTAGAAACGCTCGAAGAATAAGAACCGACGTAAATCTCTTTTTGAAGGCGGCTGAAGATGAAATGCTCTTGTGACATAGAAAAGCGGAGCCAGCCGGAGAGGAAGGTAGACGGTCGGAGGAAGAAAAAAGAGGTGAGTTTGAATTTTTAGGGTTTTTAGATTTTTTTAATTTTGAAAAGTATCATTAGCACACATTTTAAGGGATTTGGCCTCCCAACCTACCAATTCTAAATTTTAATAATAATTTAATATTGAGATGAACCTTAAAGATATACTACTAATTTGTATTATGGGTACCATCTAATTAGGGATTGTTTAATGACAAAATGTAAATTTTATATTTTTTCCATCTTTCTAGGTAATTATGGTTTCTAAATAAACCATTGTATTAATCCTTAATATCATTGACTATCAATATCCTACATTTAGATTATTATATTATACTTTTATCAAAAAATAAATATTATATCAAGTATTAAGCACGGAATAACCAATTAAAAAATAAACTAGCCAACTTAGACTATGCTCAAATAATTAAAGTAAATATTTTTAACTAGAAAAATTAGATATTCAAATTCTCACCTTAAAATAAAAATATTAGAGGAAAAAAAACTAAAATTCAAATACTGAAATGGAAGCTTTATAAATCGGAGAGGCAAAATGGAAGATGAAGACCACACCCACATGGGTGACGGGAGGGATTTTTGCATTTGTTTTGGCATTAATTTATTTTGGACAAACGGGATTAGTTTTCGGTCATTCTCCGGCTCCAACTGCCAAGCGAAAAAATGGAAAAGCCATGGTGGCGTAAAATCATTAACAACTAATAGCGAGGATTTTGACACGTGTAATTATTTTATTTAAATTTTGTCAGCTGAAACGACGTGAAAAGAAAACACCGTGGGTCGGTCAACCGGTGATATTATCACAAAAGACAAGTGGAATGTGGGTCCCGCAATACAACTGGTTCGCATTATTGAAATGTCCTGCCTGCCCCTGCGTTTACAGTTCTTCGTCACTTGAATTTTTTGAAAGCAATTCTATCAAATCATCGTCATCTACAATACAAACGATTCTAGTTTTGTTCCATCTCAGTTGGCCCTCGGCCATCCCTCATCTCCTTTCTTAATTTAATTATTATAAAATACAACTGGTTTACTTTATGTTTTGATTCTTCTTAGTTCTTAATACAAATATTAAATCACACAAATATGTATTTAATACAAATAAAGATGATGTCACCTTTTTAGAAGATCATAACACATCAAATATCATTTTTAAACTCTATATATGTATAAATCTTTCACTTTTTAAATCATATTACTACTTTTCGTATCTGTAAGCATTTTTCTTCTGAAAATTTACCTCCTCTTATTAAGATTATCTTTGTCGAGATATAACTCTGATACAAGGTTAACCTATATAAATTTGAGTTGAGTTGGACTGACCCGATTTTTTAAAGGTTGAACACAAGACCCAACCCAATCGATTGGATTGGAAAAATCACAATCCAACCCAATCCTTATGATTTTGGTTGGGTTCGTCGTATTATCAGACTTTTTGAACATCCCTAATAGACTCGAATTTTTTTTGGTGGCCCGGTTTAGAGAGACTATCGGACTCACGTTACCATATGACTTTGGCCATAACAACCACGCAGTGGTATTTATTCACCTTCACCTATGGTAATTTTTATTTTTTTTAAAATTAAATAAATATCTAACTAACAATCACATCACCATTCCTTAGTTACTATATTTTATCTTTTTTTTTTCTCTTTTTGTAAATGTTACCATACTTTGTACAGTCATCTTTCTAAAATGTATTTGAAAACAGTTAAATATTCCTAATTAACTCCCCTCCAATGATGGAATTACTGTTATTATTATTATTATTATTTGACATGATGGAATTTTATTGAGCGAAGGACGAGGGGACCGAGAAATAATTGCGCAACGCCAACTTTATCAAGCTTTTGTTTTGAGCTTATCCAGTCACGTGGCACAAATTTTCATAGTTGTTTGTCCACAAAGTTTATTAAAAATATCATTTTTATTAGTCCAAAAGTGCAATTAAAATACTAAACTAATAATTCTAAACACGCAACGCAAATTTCAAACTGCGACTAATTTACAGAAAAAAAAATCAGCAAAGACAGACATTAGTCAAATTGATTATTTAATATAAATTTGAATTAGGTGTCGAAATGGAAAGTTACAGCGAAAGAAACACGAAAATCACTAGATTTTATTGATATAGCACAGAAAATAATGTGAAATAATAATCACAAACAGCTACAAGAAAACAATAGATACCAGTTAATCTAGATGCCTCAAACTAGCGGAAAACAAAGCATAAACAAATGAAAGAAAAGTACCCTTTACACGAAGCAGAATACAGAAAAAGAAAACAGAAGTAATTAATGGGTTCATTTCCATCTGGGGTAGTGATTCTCCTCCTTGTTGTTTCTGAAAGCGCAGCATCCAATGGAGTAGACGATGATGAGAAAGACGAGGACGACAATATTTATAATGGCAACTTTCTTCCAGTTTCGCTTCAAATTGTCCAGAACTCCGGCTTTGCAGGACTGGCAATTGTAGCACAGAGTGTCTGCGTTGTTATTCCACGCATCACAATCAGGATTAGGATTCGGAGAAGTGGAATTGTTTGGTTTCGTCCACCGAGTCGGCCCCGCGTACTGGAATCCGCACTCATCCGCCGGCTTGCAGCAACCCGACTGCAGAGAACAGAAATCGAATTTTAATTTGCTCTGTTTTTGGAAAATTGAAAAAAAAAAAAAAAGTAAAAGTCTAGGGTTAGGGTTAGGGTTTGGGGGTACCTGGATGGAAGACAAGTGTTCGGCGTAGAACTGTTCGACGGTATAGCTGGCGAATTTGTTGCTGAAGTCGGTGCAGACTTTGCCGTCGACCAAGCAGCTCCTGATTCTGTTCCAGTTTTTGTTGTCGTTGACCCGATTCTGGAGCCAGTTGGAGTAATCGCCGAGGCGGTACTCTTTGTAGCCTCTGTTGGAGAGGGCTTTGCCGGCGCCTTTGTTGGTGACGGCGAAGGCGAAGATGGTGAAGACGAAGAGGAGGAGGATGAGGAGGAACATGACGAAGAGGTAAATCCAGAGGAGCCATTTGACGCGGCAGCAGGCGCCGATGAAACCGGCGAGGGAGACCAAGAGGAGGAAAACTCCGATGACGATGATGGGGGTGTCGAGGAACTTCTCACAGTCGGAGGTGCCCTGCCTGCTGAGCCATACCCCACCCACTATGATTGGAATTGAGAGCAAAAAGGTTATGAAATTCAGAATCCCAACCAAAGTGTTGCTGAGCCGCACCATGGTCGTCTAACCAAGCCCAAAATCTGAAATTAATCAAAGCAAATAAACAGAGAGAGAGAGAGAGAGAGAAATTGAATGGTTGTTTGGTTTGAGTTTTGAGTTTGTTATATAGCGTTTTGGGAATGCGCGTTTAGGTGGCGAAGATATTTGTTTTGGGTGTTTGAGAAGAGGATTCAAAGGAAACTTCAAAAGCGACGGCTCTACGGTGAATGGTGAAGCTTCGGGGCTCTTTACTTCCCAATGCCCTCGCCCTCCACTTCACACACTCAAAACCTTTTTTTGTTTTTTTAATCTTTTCGAGATCCGTCTTTGATTTTTCAAACTGGGGATGATGAAAACTCTTTTTTGCTTTCGATTTATTTATTTATTTTTCATTCACGCGTTTAAAAGATGGAATATTTTATAAGTTTAAAAAATTCTCTTAGGTTTAAATATTACTTTCATCCATCAGCCCTCCAAATATTTATTTTTGGTTTCTATGGTTGAACTTTTATTTACTTTACTGTTACTATATTCTTAAAAAATAACCATTTATTTTTAAAATTTTAATTTACATCTTATATGGAAAATTTTTATCATTTCAAGAAATTTAGTGAATGAAATGTTGATCGAAAGATATAAGATAAAGTATAGGGACAAAACAAGCATTTCGAAATATATGGACTAAAATAAATAAAAGTTCAAAATATATGAAGTAAAATTGACGTGTTAAAAGTACATAAATCCAAATAAACTAAAATTGACATCATTGGAGTTACGTTCCATGTGACTTGAACCCAAAGCCTTAAGGATATTCCTTGATGCCCCAAGTTATTCCTTGCGACTCCATCATTCAATTTAATTTGTACAATATAGTCATGTATCATAATCTCCAAATACATTACAAGATAAAAAAACACGACAGTATTACGTAGAGGAATCACAAACAATAACGTATATGAAGAAGACAAAAAGATAAAATTCTTTCAAATATCCAAAGTGAACTACTTTTGAAATATTCTCTTTATTTTTCATCACTTTTCGTTGTATCAACAGACTAGTAGTTAGTGATTTATATGCAAGTTCAAAAAGTTTGGTTTTTTATAGTTAAAAAGTGGGTATAACCCTAAAAAAAAAGATTAATAAAGTACTTAGGAAAAATGATTGGAAGTAAAAGCTGAAAGGTAAGTATTTTGGAGATGTAAGGTATGGTTTTTAAGATAAAATACAAAAAAAGAGAGAGAGAAAGTATTGAAATTGTGGAACAATCTTAAACGGACATTGTGTTTGGGTTAAGAAGTTAAAAAATTATGTTAAGGAGAGACTTGCTCCTTTTGATCCTATTAAATATTTGACGACTAATATAAAAATAAAAATAATACATTCTTTTCTAACACCATTAAATATTTGATAATTCATAAATTTATATTTTTATATTTCTTTCTTAGTTATCAAATATTTAATGGTATTAAAAAACAAGTTGATTCCTAATTAGGAGCCAAATTTTTTCCTTTAGAATGTCCATGAAATGATTATTAGACCATAATTTTTTTCTCTCACTTTTTTAGGTACAACAATGGGGTAAAATTTAAAATACACAATTTTTGAGCTAAACTTAAGTTGAAAAAGAACAATCACATTAAATCATTTTTTTTTCAAGATAATAATGGTTGACTTAATCTAGGGGAAGGATATTGAAGACTCACTCAAGGTTTCGATGTTGCGGTCTTCCCAGTCTTTGAAACAAAGACGTAGTAGTCTTCCTTTTCCAAAAAAGAGCAAAAGAGCAAAAAAGAAAAAGAAAGAAGATGAAGCATTTAAGTTCAACCACAAAAAAAGGAAAAAAGAAAAAAAAAAGTCTTAATCAAAAGAGAAGTCTTTTCGTACCTATAAACGAATTAATTTGGCTAAAGATTGTTCAAATTGAATTGGTCATTACTATTTATATAACTTTTTTCTTCTTTTTTTTTAATTTTAGGCCCCGTCAATGAGAACATCGATTTCCTTAGATGATGTTTACCAAATTGTGGGAATATAATTAAATGGTGGGACCTACCATCCCATTAATCCAATAAATTTCTAAACCTTATCAATCTCATTCTCATTTTTTGTTCTATAGACCCCACGTATATTATAACGAATGTACCACTTTTACCCTTTTTCTCTCGTCTATGGATTGATCCCTAAAATTCTTAGTTAGTTTTTTTTATACTTTTATAATTTCTTCTCCATTTATGCTCTAATTTTTATTGGTTGATGTGACTATATTATAATAAATTAATATCAATAAATTTTTTAAATATTATAATAATAAAACTTAATAATATGTTATATTAAAGTTTGATTCTTCTAATAAAAATATTTTTTTGATGTAATTTTATTTTAATGATTATTATGTATTAATATTAGATAAATTGTTATAATAAAAAATATTTACTATCAATAATATAGTAATAAATTAAATTAAAATTTATATTATTGTAATTTAAAAAAGATTAGCACAACAATATATTTGTAATTAGCTAAAAAGGACAAAGGGGTATATTAGCAATTGTTATATATCTTATTCCGATTCCGATTGCAGACAGTTTTAGTAAACAACATCAAATGAATTCTGATTACGATTCCAAAAAATTTCTGGTAAACAATATCAATAGAATAACATTATTCCAATATTGATTTCCATTAGGATTTCGAATAGGTAAACGTGACCTCTGTGGCTTCATTTATAGTTAGGAAGTGATTGTGAGCAACTTCATCTCACTCCTTCCATGGCCATGCCATCAATTTTCTTTGCCAGCTTGTATTTACTTATTTTCAAAAAATGGTTTTGTTTTAAAATAGTTGTAATGAAAATATATATATATATATATATATATATATATATATATATATATAACAGTGTTGTGTTTAAAACTCATGACAAAACTATGTTAATTTTTAAAATAATTTTAACGAAATTATTAGTAACTAATTTTTTTAGTAATAAACCACAAGCTATAAATGAAATCATTAAACACCCATAAAATATTGTATCAATTTATTAATATATCAGTTTTTTGCTAAATACAAATACATTAAAATGGATGGGAAAAGATAATAATATACAAAATTTATGAGGTTGAAAGTCTTTGAGGGAACGTGTGTTAAAAGTCCTAAACATGGAAATGTTTTGAATTGTATGCACATTTTTAACTAAGGCGTTGATTTATTTGTTGCTCCAAAAATTTCAAACTCTTAAAAATTGAATCACCAATCCTTGCTTTTCCAATTATCACCTCTTTTCCTATCAGGATTCTCGAACTCTATAAATTGTTATTAGAATTATTGAAATAACCAAAAAAAAAATTTGTATTCAGTTTTAATTTTATAACTTATTTCTAACATATCATTTTTATAAACGTTTTTTTTTTATGTTAAACAAATCTATACTATTTATTTTAATTTTTTAAACCTTTTTTCAACTAGTGCTTTAGATCTCGACCAAAAATTTACTTAGAATTAAATTTTAAATTAGTTAACGAGTTATTATGAATATTAGTTGTTTTAAATTTAGCATGAGCTAATATGTTCATGAAATCAGTATTAGTAAAATTTTAATTCTTAAACCTTACATGAAATTTCTGTTAAATCCAGCCTAGCCTTAATACACAATCTGCGTTGGGCTTTGGCCTGGGCCTTGCTTGTATAGCCCAGATACACAAAGCCCCGAGATTGGCGGGCCCATTCAATATCAATCAAAATCAAATTATTATACACATTATCCAAATGATCTGTATATTGCCTTTTCTAACCGAAATTCTCTCTAGTTGCCTATTTCACAACCAGTACTACATAAATGTTCATTGTGAACAATATTTACAATTTTAAATTTCTAGGTTTGAATGAATATTTTATTTCTGACCAAAAATACCATCATTTAAGATTATTCTGCCACATTTATTATAATATTTTAATCTACATTTTCTTAATAATTTAGTATTTCATTTAAGGCGGTATATTTATTAATGCTTAAATTTCTAATTCGTAATCTGTATTAATTAATGATGACAATTAATTCATTCTTTCCTTATTCTATTAACTATATTTTTTTTCCATTTCTACCACATTTATTATGGCATTCTAATTTATTATTTCTTAATAATTTGATTTTCATTTAAGACAAATATATTTATTATTATTGTCCTTCATTTTTCGACAAAAATTGTCAGGACTTATTTATAATTTTTTTTCCAGACATTATCGACAACCATCATTGACGTTATTTTAAGTTGAAATTTCTTGGCTTTATATCCCATATATTTGTATTCAATATATATTTGATTATGGCAAAATAATTGGTATATACACTTTGGTGCACACGATATAATTTGTATATTATTATTAGATCAATATGATGCACGTGGTATAATTTATATATACGTTTGAGACTAGTACGATGTACTACATGGTATATTTGTATATATTTCTGAGATTAATATAATACACATGGTTTAATTTATATATACTTTGTGATATAACTATAAGTGTGATAACTATAAGTATGATGCTTGTGGTAAAATTAATTATCTAGCTCCTATGCTTTCATCATGCTCTTGCCGGAAATTTAATTCTCATTATCTTTAATTGAAAAAAGAATATTTTTCAGTACGACAAAGATTGATGGTGATCCGGATTTGAACTTTGGATCAACCCAGAAAAAGCCTCTAATTTTAGTCTCAGAATTATTCTCTAATGTTCAAAAATATATTTTTTTTAATTTTCTAAATTAGATTTTTAATATTTTAGTAATGTTTGCCAACATTAAGGCTTCCCCAGATCCCTACAGTTCAGTTAGAACATCTGACTCTGTCAACCAATTAAAAAGAAAAAACAAAAATCTAATTTTTTCAAAAGATGAAAGATTTTTGTACTGTCAAACCAGAGCTGAGTAAACTGTTTCTAACCTTACTCCTACTATTTCTCATCTCATCATCTGCAACAAACCCACCCTCATTTTTCTCCTCAAAACCACTCAATTTATTACCCAAAGTGTTCCCCCTTTGACTTGTAATAATTATTACACATAAGCCAAAGAATATCCATTATCTATATATATTGAAACACAGGGGCGGCTTAATTAATCAATTTCCACAATCCCTTCTCTCACAATTTTCTGATCATCAATCAGAGTCGTAAAAATGGCAGAGAACAACAATGCAAACGCGGCGGAAGCAGAAGCCGTAGCCGCAGTAGTGGCGGTGGAAGAGAAGGTCGTCAAAGACACCGAAGCGGCCGCACCAGCCGGCGGCGAGCATCCGGCGCCGGCGACGACGAAAAGGAACGCATTTTTCGCAATGAGCAACATGGAGAAACTGCTGGCGACGGTGACGCTGATTCTGTCGATCCCGGTTCTGGGGTTCGTGGTGTGGATATTTTACGTGAGAGGCTCGGATTGCGAGAGCATTCTGAAGCTGCCGGGTTTCCAGGTGGCGATCGGGATTGGGCTCATAGTCCTGTTCCTCATAAGCAACGGCGTCGTTTTTATGAGGTCGCGGTTCCCCGTTCTGGGGCTCATGATCGTCATGGTCCCGCTGCTGCTGATGTTCATAATCGGGCTGGCGCTGGTGGGTGCGTATAAAATGGAGAGCCGCTCCGTGGCCGCCTCCCCCAAGTGGCTCCGTGTCAAGGTCTTCAACGACGCCCATTGGGACGATATTAAATCTTGCATTTACGATATGGGCGCGTGCGACGATTTGGTCTCCCGAACCTTGATGCTCAAGTCTTACGATTTTAGCCTCAAGAAGCTCTCCTCTCTCGAGGTAATAATATTAATTCATCCCCTACTTTTTATTTTGGTTCAATTTTGATTCATTTTTGTTTACGTACTAGTCTGGATGCTGCACGCCATCGACGATATGTGAAATGCAGTACGTAAACGCGACGTTTTGGTTGAGAAAGGAGGGGCCGAGAAACCAATCGAACCCATACGACAGCGACTGTGATTTGTGGAACAATGACAGAGGTTCTTTGTGCTACAGTTGCGTGTCGTGCAAAAGGGGCTTTTTGGGAACTTTGCAGTCCAAATGGTGGAAGCTTGGCGTTTTCCTCATCATCGCCTCTCTCTTGCTCTTTATCTCTCATCTCGTCTTGTTCCTCTCCTCCGTCTTCATCCAGTTTCGGACTTAATTACCCCTCACCGACGCCGCCGCCTCCGTTTTAATTTCCCACTTTTGCCCTTTTCTCAATTCTTCTCTGCTTTCCCATCTCCTATCTCCTGTATATATTTTCACCTTTTTCATTAACCCAATTTCGATTTTTTCCATTAATTTTTATTTTAGTTCTCAAGTTTTTTCATTTTAGTTTCTAAATTTAGAAACTCTCTATTTTAGTTACTGGATTTTATGGAAATAAATATTGCAGGTGGACCCTTGACTTTTCAAATGCTTTATTTTTCATTTTTTTGAATTATTTAGAAATAATTGTTTAATTTTAGTGTTTGCTATTATCTAACCAAATAATGTCCTCACCCTATACTCTCTTAAGCTCACTTTTTATAGCTACAATATTACTAGTGAGGACCTATCTTGTCTTAACCATCATTGAAAAATTAATAACTAAAAAAGAGAAATATAAAAATGAATACTCTAGTGTACATTTCAAAACTATGCTATTGGTAGGTTAAAACTATTGAAAATAGTCAAAACAAATATTTTACTCAATCAAAATTAACTTAACTAAAGCAGAATTAGATCACAATACAAAGCACAACCAACCACCAATATCAAAACGATTCGCCTTCTAAAACACAAACAAACTACGTTCCATTAAGATTTTAAGTCACGTATTCCCCATGCAAATCAATTATATCGATTGAATTCTCAAAAGAAACCATCTCAATAATTCTCGCATCATAACCACAAACCACAAAATTATTATACCTCAAAGAAACAGCAATTCAGCCCATGCAATACTAGCCCATAAATTATGGGCCACAAGTCAACTTAAATTTCGACAGCAGATTGTAAATTATTGCAATTCAGTAGGGATAATCTTTCGAAATTGCTAATTCATTCACGTTCAATGCAGAACTCAATCAAATTTTGCAAACTTGGCCAAACTTTCCCACCTCAGTCACACAATTCAATGCAAAATTAGTCAAATTTGCAAAAACTCGCGACCAAGATCAAGGCTGCTCATACTACCAAAATCAATTCGGTGAAGACAAATATCAATTTGTTGAAGATAAATTTTGTGAAGCCGCCATCAACAAACGAAGATGAAGCGATTAGGTCCGAATGTATAATATTGTGCAAACTAATCGATTAATTTCATAAGAAGATATATCGAAGTAAACTAATTTTAAAAAATAGAAACTCTGCTACCACGTTAATTTTTTGAGATTGTCATACCATATAATTTCAGGAAAAGAGAAAAACGAATAATCTATAAAATTTCATTAAATTGAATTGTTTTTAGATACAGACCTAATAACAATAACAATTGAAGGTAAAATAAGAAGGAGCAAGAGCAAAATGGTTAAATTTATAAAGTTGATGGTTTAAATCATCAATGGATGGTTCAATGGTGCAAAAAAGCTACGGTAAATTGAGAAGGAAAATTAATTCTTCTGTATTCGGCTATCCTGACACTCATAGATGTTAAAAGATAATATAATCACGAAAATAGACATTTTAGATGAAATAAAAGTAAAGGCGTGAGGTGAGAAGTAAAATAAGAATTGGATGCAGCAAGTATATACGCGCGTCGGGGTTATATGATAAGGATAGAGGAAAAGGTTGAGCAGTGGAAAGGAAAAGAAAACCAGGTGTTGCAGTCCACAACAGCAAGTGACAACTGGGGCTCGCCAATGCAATTAAACTCTGGGACAATGTAACACCTGTCCAAATCCTCGCCATTTTCCACAAATCATGATATTTAATTACTGGTTTAACCACTATAAATACCCCATCCTTTCGTTATTGCATTGGCCGAAACACAATTTGTAGTTACTAAAACCCCCTTGAGTTAATTCCATAAAATTATAGCACAAATGGGTGCAATGAGGGGCGTTAGCATTGTGGCTTTTCTAGTAATTGGCGTGTGGGTGATTGCTTCAGAAAGCGGTCGTGTGGCCAGGAAGGACTTGGGCGTCGACCTTGGAGGGGTTGGCATCGGCGTCGGAACGGGAGTCGGCTTGGGCGGTGCCAGTGGCTCGGGAGCCGGAGCTGGCTCTGGCTCTGGATCTTCTTCCTCATCACACTCCTCCTCCTCCTCCTCCTCAGGCTCCGGCGGGTCCGGGTCCGGGTCCAGCGCAGGGTCCGATGCTGGTTCCTACGCTGGCTCTCGGGGAGGCTCGGGGTCTGGTGGAAGTGGGAACGGCGGTGGATCCGGGGGCGGATACGGCCAGGGTCATGGTTCTGGCGGTGGCGGCGGCGGCGGAAACTAGCATCTCAAGCCATTTCATAATAGAATTGGATGAGGATGAATAAAGCCTAGATGATGATGAAGATGAATCCTCATTCCTTGCTTTCATCTAGTTTGAATGGGATCTGTTTGTCTAAGGGATTAGGAATATATATAAAATAAATATTACGAGTATTCAATAAAACGTTGCTGCCAAATCTGTCGCTCATCTTTGAGATAAAAAGATAATCTTCACCTAAAAAAAACATAAAATGTTACTACTTAATTAGTATTAAATAATTATTAACTGAAAATCAATTTGATTTTTCAATACAATGGTTTTTGAAAAATGTTGGTACATGAATTGAACCTAATCCGCCATCGAGTTACATGTACAATTGACCCAAGCACAACACACAAGTGGATTAATAGACTACTGTTTTCTTAAACAGACATTAAAAATAAAAATTCTTTTAACATGAAATATTACGGCTAATTCACGGACATGTTGTTAAATTTGAGTTTAGTGTTTTATTCAAATAGATAAAATAAACAAAACTTAGTACCAGATGAAATATCTCTTTCCAAATAATATTCTTATCTTAATAATATATTATTCTATAAGAGGTTGTATCTGGCCCATATTCGATTTTATCTCACACCAAGGTTTTAAATTAATTGGGAGGAGATAGAGTTTTAACACATCAGAAAAAAATACTTGATAACTTTGTCCTGCTCACGAGAAAATAGTTTGATGAGTAACTTTGTCCTCAAGTTCATATTTTACCGAAATTATTTTTTTTAAACAAGTTTAAAAATTTTTAAGTTGCTTTAAGGGTGGAAACAAAAAAGGCAAGAACAAAAATAACAAATATGGGAAAAGAAAACAAAATATCATCAAGTAGAAATATTCATCACAGCTCCCTTTGTAATAAGATGAAAAAAAAATCACAAGTTCATCGACACAAACACTTGTCATTGTCAAATTTTAAAGACAAGTATTGTGCATGCTAACAAATGTAAATAGCCACTTCTTTACAAAACTAACATAATAGGATAGTAAAAAATATTTAAATATTCAGTATTTAAGAGGTGACGGGTGAGAGCTATCTTCCTAATGGAATTCTAACAAAATAAATCCCTTTCGATCGAAAAACACATACTTTTGTCAGAATAAATGCAGAGACCAGAGTTTGTAGATTTGTCGGCATCAGAATGTGCATTATTATTACCACTATATTGCAAACTGCAATCAAAGTCCACTAAAGTGAGTGGACAAACCGACTCGGGATGAGTCTGCAACGGATCTCTAATTATAATGACATACCCACTTCTATTCTATGTATTATCAACTACTGAATCTCTCAAACGCGAACTTCTGTAATCCACCAAAATTCTTCACCATACACACCGTGTGGACACAAGACAAATTAAAGATTTTTGGACACTTGTCCAAAACGCCACAATCTTTGAACAATTGGGGCCGTTCCTCAGCCACGGAAGTTGGGCTCTGCAATCTTTTGCAGTGGCCACCTCACCATTTTCCAACAACACCTACGGCCTACACCCTAGACGGCCTCAGCCTCAGTTCAACCATTTGTAAATTATAAATAGCTCCCCCAACTCCGGCCAAATCCCACAACAATCAAAAGAGTTATAATTTTACAAGCCCTACTCAGAACTCACATTTCCTTTAAACCTCTTCCGTTTGATATAAACCAATGGCTGCGATCAGGTGTTTTGCAGTTGTGGCTTTTATACTTGGTTTGTCGGCTGCCATTGTGTCAGAAGCCCGCGTGGCGAGGAAGGACCTGGGGATCGACCTTGGAGGAGTCGGAGTCGGGCTTGGAGCAGGAATAGGCTTGGGAGGCGGTAGTGGGTCAGGTTCCGGAGCCGGAGCAGGATCCGGATCCGGGTCCGGGTCGAGCTCCTCCTCATCATCGTACTCGTCAAGCTCAAGCTCTGGGTCCGGTGCGGGGTCCGAAGCCGGGTCGTATGCTGGCTCATACGCGGGGTCTCGGGCGGGCTCAGGGTCTGGTGGGAACAGAGGGTCGGGGTCAGGTTCGGGGTATGGCGGAGGTTCGGGCAGAGGGAGCGGTGAAGGTTACGGAGAAGGCCATGGCTACGGCGAGGGACATGGTTATGGCGGAGGCAACTGAAGAAGAAATTACCAAACATCAATACGACGCCGTATAATAAATCTAAAAGTACTAGTGTTATAGCTACGTACTGTTGTTGATCTAATCAGTAATCATCATCCCTATTTTTAAGTATTTTAAATAAAAAAATAAATGATGATGCGTCTGCGTCGGCTAGTGTTAATTCTCTTGTGTGTTTTCATAATTATATTAATGGACTTTGGTGACAATTTATGCATAATGTAGTTTTGATCTTAAACCCTAAACCTATATATGTACGTTATTCATTATTGGTGGCTTAATTTTGGAACTTCCTTGCGAGTACGAATGTCGAACCACCAATCTTGGTACCCACTGAATGATCCAAAGTCATAGGGATCAACACCGACTTCCAGAAGTCCCGTATGAAATCTCACACTTAGCAGCAAAGTATTTTCCAAGGTTTAAAAACAAAGTGATACAAAACTTACCTTCCATTCTCCATTCAAAAGTCATTTGATTTATTTATTCGAAAGTCATTTAATTTATTTCTTGGAAATTGATGTTTTGTAGCTTACGTTAATGAATCTCTATAACCAAAATTTGTTAAATTTTGTTGTTTAGACAAACAACAGTGTGACTAGTGCATAACTCTAACATAAAATTTCATGATACCACAAGCTAGCTCTATATTCTTGCCACTGCGTCAGAACTATTTGTGACTAATTTTAGATTTTCAACAACAAATCTACTATACCATAAATTTTTATTTTGTTATGTCTTTTAATTTTTTTAACGTAGGATCTTGACAAATCTTATGATAAATTTAAATAAATAATATAGTAAAATCATAAAGCACCATTATTTCGTATTTTTTCTTTGTTTTCTTTTTCTTTGGGATAAGAATTTTCAATATTGTTAAACACCTTAAATTTAGATGACTTGTTATAAAATGTCTATTATATATAACGTAACTCGAGGATTTTCCTTGGATGATTAAAGGAAGTTGTAAATATAGTTGTAAACTCTTTTTTTTTTCTTTTTTTTTTTAAATAAGCTTCTTCAATTAAAAAAGATAATCTTTAACGTTGTGAAATACCAATATGTAAAAGGAAAATATTTGTATTCTTATCCATGAGTTGTCAATTTTTTTTTAAAGGTGGACAAGATCTGGTTCTCACCAGTAAAGAGTTAAATATTTTTCATTATATTATAAAGATGTTATTGATGTTTAATTTTTTTGATGCAGGATTTTGTCGAGCTATTGTAGATCGACCATGTGGCAATGAGGATGACCTGATGAGGTGCGACTTTAAGCAAGAAGGACGGGTAAAAAGAAACAACCAATTGTAGGACACCCAAATCAATTTTCAAGTCTTAGGTCAGAGTCCTCAAGTCGATTCTATGGAACTTAGGCTTTAACTAAGTTTTGATCATTAACTGATCTCGAGTGCACATCAATTCTCTATTGGTTATGTTAACGATCATATCAAATTGAGTTGTCAGGTCCACTTATCCTTTTAGTATTTTTTTTTCCTTCCACAAATTTCATATATGATAAGAAACTTTTGTTTTCTTGATGAAATTATTTATGTACGACGAAAATTCTCTCTTTGCCAGTCTTATAAATTGATGACATGTATGAGAGAATACTTGTTGGAAAACGTGGGAAGCTAAATTGTTTATTACTTGAAATAAAAAATTTTATATTATTATTAAATAATTAGTACAATTAGAGTCGTCCACTAAGTCAATGGAGGCCTATCCTATAATTAATTAATTAATCAATCAATTAACCACTATCAACAGATTGTGAACTGATAGCCATATACTTTGGTGCTGCCACCATGGAATCCATAAAATCAATTTAAATTACCATTGTCACTCTATATATTTTAATATATCAAATTTCTACAGGCATTAGAAAAAGACAAACAATTTATTTTCATTCTAGCCTATTTCCTCTTCCTAAATTTACCTTACAAACTTTATTCGAAAGCTAAATATGCTATTAATCAGAAAGTAAAAAGTTTCGATTTCCATGAAATCATATAGCTTAAAAATTTAGGAAATTACCACAAAAAATTATATATTTTAAAAAAAAGTCACAATTTTTATTTTTAAATACAACCTCGTGGGATTCATTCGAACTTACAATTTTAGTCGAAGATAGGGTGTTTTTATGTTCAAATCAACAACAAATTTAACTTTTTTTCTTCTCATGTTAATTTTTCATTTATTTGAATATTTGAATTTGAATCGAAGTATGCTATTTCTATATAAAAATTTAAAGGGGCAACTTGAGATATGACAAAAAAAGTTAGGTTAATAAGCAAAATAACAACAAGGTTTGAGTTTTTCAAATATAACATTTTTTTTTGCAAAAAAACGGAGGCCCATATTCTAAATTACAAGTATACCCTGCAAGTCCGAACCAACAATAAATTACTTCTGATTGACTCCTGATATACTAATGATTGACATATACTCCTGATATATATGTGATATATGTTTGATATACATATGGTATGAAATTGATTTACTTCTGATATAACTATGATATCTACTACTATATGTGACATAGAATTGATTGACTTCTGATATACTATTGATTTACTTATGATATAACTATGATTGACAAATATACTCATGATATATATGTGATATATGTTTCAATATATATCTGATATCAAATTGATTTACTTCTGATATAACTATGATATATACTACTATAGGTGATATAGAACTGATTGACTTTTGATATACTATTGATTTACTTATGATATAACTATGATTGACAAATATACTTTTGATATATAAGTGATATATGTTTGATATACATATGATATGCAATTGGTTTACTTCTGATATAACTATGATATCTACTACTATAGGTGATATAGAACTGATTGACTTCTGATATACTATTGATTGACTTCTGATATAACTATGATTGATATATATACTCTTGATATATATGTGATATATGTTTGATATACATATGATATGAAATTGATTTACTTCTGATATAACTACGATATCTACCAATTATTTCGAACATATTACCTCTAATATATATTTTCTGATATACTACTAATATATGAAATAATTTTTTTTTCAGATAAAAGCAATGGTACAAACACGAAAAATGAAATAAAAAACATCGTCGAAAATGTTGATGTCGTTCGTCCCAAAAGACAACATAAACCAACGCCAAAAATGTTGTCTATGGAGAAACGGAAAACTTCAAAGATATTATCTCCGAAGACATGACAGTCACCAAAGAACGAAGATTGATGTCTCAAGCTTTTACCAAAAGATTATACAAGAATGAAACTTACACTTTTCTAGAATGTTGGAACTTATGCTTCTAGAACTTATGCTTCTTCTTTTATAGAATTTTAAGAATGACATTGTTAGTCTACTTTTGGTTTATGCTACTGGTTCGTTTTGATGTTTAAACCTTTAAGTTTTTTGTTGAAGGACTTTACTGCTGATTTGATGTTGATGTTGATACCCAAGAATGATGTTTAAACCTTTTAAGAATGATATTGTTGCTGATTTCATTTTGATCTTTAAAACTTTAAATAAAATTTAATTGTACTATTGATATATGCATGATGTATACTTGAAAAAGGGTAATTTGGGGATACTCAAAATTTTAAAATCAGAATTTAAAAAAAAAAATACTGTATCTGAAAATATCAAAAAGGGTCTGCTATTTTGTTAAATATAGAAAACTTATATGCTACCCATTACAAATCCCCAAATTTAAACTTTGCGTATTTTTATTTTTATTTTTATTTTTTTGCTTTATTCAACATTTTGCATGTGTTCCTAAAATTAAATATAAAATAAACAATGTGATAGCTTTCTCTTTCCCAATAGATCATCTCAAATTGAAAACAAAATTTAGCCCTTGTAAAGTGGTAAGGACGAAGGATTACAAAATAGTTTAACATTTAGTCCACCACACTGATTTAGTGGGTTGCAAGTGGAAGGATTTGTATACTAAAAAAAAAAAAAAAAAGGTGTGGAAGGATTTGTGAAAAGATAAGCCGTAATGTTTCAATATATAAAGAAACCTCGGCCGCGTTCAGCCACTAATATTGGTACAGCAAGGATTTTCACTCAGCTACGTCTCCATTTGAATTACCCATGTGGAATAATTTTGCAACTTTTTTAATTTTCTCGAGTTTTCTTCGCATTCAAAAAACTCCTATAAATACCTTGTCAAGTCTTGCAAAATATGTGCAACAAACGAACCCCCTCCTCCTAAACTCGTATATCGGATTCGCGATTTGAACTTCTTTTGCCGCAGTTTAATGGCCTCCATCAGGGCAATTGCTTTTGTTTGTTTCGTAGTCTGTTTCTGTGCGATTGAATCACAAGCACGAGTGGCGAGGAAGGACCTGGGCCTTGACCTTGGAGGCTTGGGAATTGGGCTCGGGGCAGGAATCGGGTTGGGGATAGGCGGAGGCAGTGGCTCGGGTGCTGGAGCCGGGTCTGGATCCGGGTCCGGGTCGGGTTCGTATTCATCCTCGTCATCACACTCGTCAAGCTCTAGCTACGGTGGCTCGGGTGCAGGCTCGGAAGCTGGTTCCTACGCAGGGTCACGTGCAGGGTCGGGTTCGGGTTCGGGAAGAAATTACAGGAACGGTGGATCGGGATCTGGGTCGGGCTATGGCGAGGGTTCCGGTAGAGGAAACGGTGAAGGTTATGGTGAGGGTCATGGCTATGGCGAGGGACGTGGTTACGGCGGTGAAGGCGGTAACAATTAAAAGTAAAACAAAAGAATTATGCAATATTGAATAAAAACCATAGATGGGTGGTGACTACAATTAAAGCTAGATTATTATGATTTTAGAGTACGTCGTGCTTATGATTGTCTCTAGTTTAAGTTTAAGTTTAAAGCAGCTTCAAATAAGTGTAAAACAAACAAGCGTGTGTATTTTCACTACCTAATATTGCATTGGCCTTCATGATATCTTCCATCGTATTTGGATTAAAGTTTTCGTCTAACGCCCAAGTGGTGGTTAATATTTTTCCAACTCAGATTAAATTTGAAATATACTTGTGATAATACTTAAAGACAATGAATCTCTCCGTATGTTTATAAAAGTCTATCCACGAATTTGTACGAGAGGTGAGAGGATTTGAACTCATAAACTCTTGATTAGAGAAATGTGTGAATTTTCGCTGAGCTATGTTCATGTTGGCTTATATAGACGGATCCTTAATCATTATCCATCTGAGCAATCTTATAGTTATCTTGAAAATCATCTTAGTATCCATCTCATAGCCTATTTTGTCACAAATATTATTCTTTCACACGTGATTTTAATAATATGAGAATGAATATGTAATTTTACACCTATTTACCGATTGAAAAAATTCCTTCGGATTATTTTTTACATCCACGATGAATTTGTCAAGGGAGTATCGCGTGGGGATCACCTATCATGAGGTCTTGTATTAAAATCATTGAGTGAACTTAATACCAAAAGTTTTTAAGTCTCCTGCATTCTGGGATGGGCGTGGGTGCCCAATTATAGTTTCTACGGGTAAAAATTAGCCAAACAGGTATCAATTTCAGGTTATAAAAAAACAAAAAAACAAATTTTGGGGAAAAAAATTTCATTATAAAAGTTTTCTTTTAATGTAAGTTTCATTTTTATAAAGAGTAAGGATGATAGAATAATTGAGAAAATAGTAAGGTTGGCAGGGGATTTGAGGATAGTTGCTATACCATGATAAAAAATGCCAAACTTTCATTATATGGGGAAAATTAAATTAATAAATTATGGTATTTTTAATCTCTTAATATAATTGTAACCATTTAAAAAATATGGTGGTGGCAAACTAAAATCTTCTTAGTTTTGAATATTAAAATTTATATGGGCGATACATTCATAAAGTAAGCATATATAGCTCCCTCATGATACCGAGACTTCCAGGCGCACAGTAGTATTGGCCACTATCTCGAGGGACGGAGGAAAAAAGTTTCCTACAATAATACAACCAAAATCAAGATTAGAACCTCAATAACCCTACTCTAAACCCTAAATCAAGGAAAATATTTGGCTTCTTAATTGAGAAGGAATAATCTTGTTCTCACCGCTATTAAATATATGACAATTCAGAGAGAAATGCAAAAAAAGAGACTTTTTATAGAAATTAATTAGTTCTCAATATTTAATGATGATGAGGAAAAGATGGATCACGAGGAACCAAATACAATTTCCCTTTCATAAAATAATGAAGGGTCCATTTTTCAAAGATGATAATAACAAAGTTTAATCTGATACGTGGCCTAAATATTTTCAAGATCAGATTGTGGCGCTTGACAATAGTGCTTTAATTTGCTTTTGTAAATGCAAATGTCACTCCCCATGCCTTCTCGAAATTTCGACCCAACAAAGATGCGGATGCGAGTAGCTAGCCACCCCATTACATTAGGTCGAATACATTATTTGTGAGTTCAAACTTGTGCGAGAATAATCCAAAAACACAAAAGATAGTGAAGAAAAAAGGTAGTGGTACTCAGCCGCGCATGTTACTCCATTACTCTATGCCGCAATCTTTACGCGCATGCCACTTGTCACTTCCACCGCCTCCCCCTCCTCCTTCTGCGCCTATAAATTCTCAATACTTACAACGTTCAACCTCACACACACGCACAAAATCGTAAATATAATATAATGGGTGGCTCTACTGCTACTTTTAAATCCTCCCTTCTTGCTGCTCTGCTCGTTATTTCTCTTGTTGTGGCGTCCGAGAGCCGAGTGGCAAGGAAAGACCTGGGCCTTGACCTGGGTGGCATCGGGGTTGGGATCGGGGCTGGAGTAGGCATTGGACTTGGTGGCAGTGGTTCCGGCGCGGGTGCTGGCTCTGGCTCTGGCTCAAGTTCCAGTTCCAGTTCGAGTTCGAGTTCGAGTTCATCTTCATCTTCTTCTGGGTCGGGTTCTGATTCCGGGTCTGAAGCGGGCTCGTATGCTGGGTCTAGAGCAGGATCGGGTGGTCGCGGAGGTGGAAGCGCTGGATACGGTGGCGGCTACGGATCCGGAGGCGGACAAGGCCATGCAAAATAATTACATCTGATGAAATTATGGCTAATTAATTCATATCTAAAATACTACTAGCTATAATGGTCGATGAAGCTTCTCTCCAATGTATTATTGTATTTTCGTTTTCACAAATTTATCAATCCAAGCCTACGTATGCATATCAGTAATAAATTCTACCTTCTAAAGTTCTCCAACTTTTTGCCAGTTTATCACAAGTAATTCATTCGGAAACTATATTTCCCCGAGCCAAAATAAATTCTAAACATAAAACATATATAATCATAAAGTATACCAATGATCAATGACCATGACCTTCTATAAACATCACATTTACTTCAGATGATAGTATAGTGAATCATTCACTGCTTTTTTCTTTTGATTTCTCGAAATCAATACCGTGGTTCACATGACCTCTTTAACATTTCGACGATATGATTTTAAATTTCATTGAGTACTGGTTTATGTTGTGATCTCGAAGCTCATTACTTAGGTTGAATAATACTATGACCAATGTAAGGCTAAACACAAAAATTCATGATAGGTGATACCACAAGGCCTAAAGGCCTTTGCTATTACGTCATTCTAAGGGATAAATCATTCTTATCTCCATTGATACAGACATTTTAGATGAAATCAAAAGCAAAACATGAATGTTATACTCAAAGTAGAGAAATTCTTATCTCCATTGATACAGACATTTTAGATGAAATCAAAAGCAAAACATGAATGTTATACTCAAAGCAGAGAATACCATAGTATCATTGTATCCTTGAACGAGAATTACTTTTATGGCAACCTAACCTATACTTGCTCAATAGCTAAATCATTTACTCCTTTCTTTCAAATCAAAAGTTCTAATTTTTATTTTTCATATTAGTTGTAAAAAGAGATTTCCTTTTCTAATATCTAGAGAGTCATATTATCTATATTATGTTTAAAATATCTAAGTATTAATTGGTTGGTAGGTATATATATATATATATATATATATATATATATATTTTACTACAACATGTAGGGTGGGGAATCGAACGCATTTTACTACAACATGTAGGGTGGGGAATCGAACGCATAACCTCTTGGTTAGAGATATATATCAATTACCGCTAAGTTATACTCGCTTTTGACGGTCGACAGGTATCTTCCTATCTATTTATTAAAAATTGATCAGAGCGTTAGTTATTTAAGAAAAAATCTCTCTGTTCTCTCCTTTTATATGCATTCCTTAACAAAAATATATTAGCGGTTAGTACGAGATATTAGTATCTAAATATTATTCTTATATTTATTAAATAGGTAGATACAACTAATATATTTATAGAAAATAATGATCATCATGCTAATAGGTAAAAATTTGTCAATCTAAATATAACTCAATTAGTTAAGACATATATCTCCGACTAGAAAGTAATGAAATCGAATCTCCACATTCACGTGTTGTATTCAAAAGAAAAAAAATGTGTGACAACATTTTAATGTGGAAGGATGAATCTTGAATAGGGTGGTTCATGGTAATTCGGCTTTAGGCGAGATATTTCTCTTTTTAGTTTGTTGAGGATAAATTATTTAAACACGTGACGTGTCGAGTACCAGAGGAGATAGTTGGACGAAGGGCCATAGACGGTTGGAGACATGCACCAAGGACTCATATAGATGCTTCCCTGCAAAAATAATGCAGGAGACGCACCATAACCTAGTTGGAGATAGTGGCTTGCATACGAGGATAGACTGGCAAGTGACAATGCCTCCACTATGTGTTAGGAACGTCATCCCCTGCCCGTTAGAATCTGTACAGTAGGGGAGCGACTCTATGTCCAAACCATCGTCCTTCTTGGTTGGTCATGAACGCTTATGAAAGGAAAGGACCTCCTCCACCACCAAGTGAAAAATCTGTCACTAATTCTTAAGGTGTTAATGTAACTTCAGCAAGGAAGTTGAAGCCACACATCAAGTCATAACGAAAACAAGAAAATCTATCCATAGAAGTTGTTGCGCATTCTTGTTAAGTTTAGGTTCTTTTTCTTCTAAAATTAGGATACACTTTTGTATAAACAGGGTCTTTGAGTACCAAATACAAACATAAGTGTGAAACTTCCTCTGGTGAAATTCTTATTATTATTAACTTGATCATCAAAGTTCATTAGGCAGCACACCATAATGGTGTCGAACTTCATTGTTGCAGACTCATTTATTCGATGACTCACGCATTTAGAAGACCCGTGGACCTCTCCAAAACTCACCATCAGTATAGTTGATTCTATATCATCAATCCAACATTCATCATTTAAATTTTACTTTTAAATCATTCTTATGTCTTGTTAACTCATTTCTATCCATTTTAGATTTAATTATAAAGCTTTCATCGATTTTATAATTCATAACAACCAACTATTAAAAGAATTTTTATGAAATTAAATTTCATAATTTCTGTATTCTTAATTTCTTCTCTTTTAAGGAAATTAAAAAAATTATTGTAAACGACTATCTATATCTCCCATACTTTTGGACGCAAAATAATACACATACCAGAAGAAGTTGGGGAAGAAAAAAGAGAGAAGACATGATTAAATTAGCATGCTTCGGTGAGACACGTCATCACCCACTCCACTAAAAGCAGTGAACTTTGAGTGCATTTGACTCCACTCCACAGCCCCCACTAAGCAGCGTTCACATGTTCTTAAGTTTTTATTTATCTACTCCATAGCTGACAAGATTGCTTTCCCCTTTACATTTGTCTTCCTTTCTTTATAAATAAATAACTACTTTTTTTTTCCAAAATTAAAAAAAAAAATGTAGGAATGTGCGCTAAAAAGTAGTCCCGCAGCTGGGTTCAATTCTCAAGGAAGTCGCTGGGCCTTGACCTAACTGCACCGTTTGGGCCGCCAATGAGGAGGTCAGCCCAGCCCAGCCCAGCTTAATTTTCGCCTCTTACAATTTTTAGGTGAAATTATAAGTTTATTCTATCCACTTTCAGATTTATATGAAGTCTTTGGAACTTAAAAAATATATATAATAGACTTTAATAATTGTATAATAGATCTTTAAACTTTTCATTTGGATCTGGAGCAGATTTCATTTATTCAATTCAGTCATTGATCATTCAAAATTTTTTATAATTAACAAATGATGCAAAATTTAAAATTTATGATTATATAAGATACAAGATTCAATTTTATATTTAATATATTCATTAATTAATTTTTTTAATATATCAAAAATGTATTAAACACAAAATTGAAAGTTTAGATGTTTTTAAAGTTTATGGTCGTATTACTATTTAGAGACACAAAAAATATATGAATTTATTAAATACTTTTTAACAATTGAATCCGGACACAAACTTCAAACTTGAAAGTTATGCACTAAATTTCTAATTGAATTTGTTCGTTATTATTCTCAACACGGAAAACTCTCACTCACAGATAAACAAACACCACCAATTCATCAAACAAAATTTCACCGACCTCTAATAATGGAGCGAACTTAGGAATTCAATGCTTAGCCATTAATTATGAAACCCTCCCCTCCCCCCCCACAATCTAATTTATAGATCACACATTAACTTCTTTTTCTTTTACGAAACCTTGCAGAGGGGCTGCATTTTACCCTCATAAAATTAGGGGTGTTTTATAAGTTGAGTAATCTAATTATTTTGATTATAAATTTATTCAACCCAACCAACCCCTATTAAATAATAAATTCAATCCAACATAGTTACTTGTTTATAAAATTTAATTATTTTATGATAAAAAAAATGTAAATATAATATCTTAAATATTTATTTATATATTATCTAACATTAAATCAATATTATTGAATGGATATTTAATTATAGGGTGAAAAAGTACACTAAAAAGCTTTTAAAAGTTATTTTTAAAAAACATGGTAAAATAAGTAGTTCATGAAGAATTATTGAATAAAACAAAATTAACATTAGTATGGTTTTATATAATTTCCGTAAAATAAATTGTTTTATAATTAAATATAAATTCGGATGGGTTTTGTTTTAGATGAAGTTTTGAGCCTGAATCTTTATTCATTTGAACCAACTCAAACGGCAGGGATTATGAGTTTTTTTAACCCGAAATAAAATCTTGAATAATATATTTAACACTTTGCAATACAAGTATAAGTGTTTCCCCTTTGGAGCGAAGCGATGTGGTCACTGCCTCTTATTTGTATCACCATCTAGAATCTCATATCAAATTTTTAGTATTATGAGATCGGAATGATCAAGTTTGTGTAATTTTTAATTGATGAATCCATTTCTTTTCAGGAAAAGAAAAAAAAAAACAAACAACAAGAAAGAAATAGACGTATCCATTTGGTAGTTCCTAGAATCTCTCATTTCCTGCAGTCCAAGACCGGCAATATACTTCTTTGAAATTTCAACCTGTCAATTTATTAACATAACTTAAAACAATTTTTTAGTTTCTTTTGTTGAATTACCAATCTTGCCTTTAATTCCATATATAATTTTAAAATTTTCAATTTAATTTGAATTTAGTCCTCATATTTATAAAAGCTTAAATTTAATGAAATTTCACGAATTATCTACCAACTAAGCTGAAACCTAAATTAAAAATTTTAAGATCATGTGAAATTTAGTCCAAATAAAGACTAAACTAAAACAAGAATGAAATGGAGGGACAAATTATAGTTGTGCAACGAGACTGGGTTGCGCTGGTCCAAAGAAAACACTAGGAGGCAATTTGCAATGGTATGAGCATGTGTTGGGTGGCCATGTCGTTGCTTTGAAATTGAATGGCTGGATCATTTCTCAATTCTAAACACATTATTAGAAGCTTCCCCAATTATGTTCCGCTTCCAGCCTCTTGAGCCACCCTATAAATAGCCTTTCTTCACCCAACCCTTAATTAGCAATTAGCAGGAGGAGGACCAATTTACTTTTATTTCCCTTTTCCCCTCTCCCTCTGCATTCCCATGTTCCAATTCCTCTTTTACTAATTTCACAAATTGACACTACTTTTTTTTTCTTTTGGTTTGAAAAATGCCGTCGTTGGACGAGGAGGTGTTCCCCTCCACCCCGGGCAAGTTCAAGATCGAACACAGGGGCCATGGCATCAACCGCCAATTCTACCGCTTCTTCGCCTCCACCAGCACCATGTTCTTCTGGGCCCTCTTTTTGATCGCTCTCACCGTCTCCTATCTCAGCTTCCAGAGCTTCGTCGATTCCGGTACCCGGTATCTGTCCGCCTCCTGGGGCGGCCTCCAGTGGGAGAAACAAGTCCGCACCTCCGCCCAGATCCACCGCCCCGGGGGCATGTCCGTGCTCGTCACCGGCGCTGCCGGTTTCGTCGGGACCCACGTCTCCCTCGCGCTCAAGCGGCGCGGAGACGGCGTCGTTGGACTCGACAATTTCAACAACTACTACGACCCTTCCCTCAAGAAGGCGCGAAAATCGCTCGTCGGTAATCGCGGCGTATTCGTCGTGGAGGGTGACATTAACGACGCCCGTTTGCTGGATAAGCTTTTCGACATTGTCGCTTTCACGCACGTGATGCATTTAGCGGCCCAAGCCGGTGTCAGGTACGCCATGGAGAATCCCAATTCTTATGTTCACAGCAATATCGCCGGCCTCGTCACGCTTCTCGAGGCTTCTAAATCCGCCAATCCTCAACCGGCCGTTGTTTGGGCCTCTTCCAGCTCTGTTTACGGCCTCAACGACAAAGTCCCTTTCTCCGAATTGGACCGGACCGACCAACCCGCCAGTCTCTACGCGGCCACCAAAAAAGCCGGCGAGGAAATCACCCACACTTACAATCACATCTACGGCCTCTCCATCACCGGGTTGCGATTCTTCACCGTCTACGGCCCGTGGGGCAGACCCGACATGGCCTATTTCTCCTTCACCCGCAACATTCTTCAGGGGAAGCCCATTACGGTGTACCGGGGGAAGAACGAGGTGGATTTGGCCAGAGATTTCACCTTCATCGACGACATTGTGAAGGGGTGTTTGGGCTCGCTCGACACGTCTGGAAAAAGCACCGGATCCGGCGGGAAGAAAACCGGACCCGCTCCTTATCGGATCTTCAACTTGGGAAATACCTCGCCGGTGACGGTGCCCACTCTGGTGAGTATCCTGGAGGAACATCTGAAAACGAAGGCGAAGAAGAACATTGTGGACATGCCCGGAAACGGCGACGTTCCGTTCACGCACGCGAACATAAGCTCGGCCCGGAATGCATTCGGGTACAAACCGACGACCGATTTGCAAACCGGGTTGAAGAAGTTCGTTCGATGGTATTTATCTTACTACGGCTACAATCACGGGAAAGCTAATGTAAATTAAGCGACGCCGTTCCCTACAAATATTTTTATTGTTTTGTTAGGGCTTTTCTTTCTATTACCTCCTTGAGCACGGAAACGACGGCGTATCGGAGAGAACTGTGAAGGGGGAGATGTATTAATTTATTGTATCCAATCCGTAATCATTTTGTACAAAAGCAAGTTCCAAATTTGGCAAACTTCGAGTTTGCTACAAATGCCATTGAGGTTTTCACTCTCTGGTGGAAAAAGAGAGTCATCTCTGTGACTTTGTCGTGACCGCGACTTGATTAATTGTATTCTTTTCAAACCATATAATTACAATGACAGCTTTTCTTGTGTACCAAACTTATAATAATTTAGAATTTGTAAAAGAACTCTCTCCAACTCAATATTATTAAGCAGTCAAATCATATAATCAACTGATTTAAATGATTTATCTTAAAATTCATATTTATTTGAATGGGGTATATATATATATATATATTTTGAAATGTTTTATTCAGAGGTTTTCTTCCAGTTTTAGCTATTACCCTATCATGTTTAATATAAAATTTATGCCATTTGTTTAAAATTTAATACCATTCATATCGCACCTTCGGGTGTTGATACAGTGACAAGAGACTTGGATGTCAACATCCAAAATCCAGGTTCGAGTTTTCCTGTATCTAGAAATCAAAAAAAAAAAATCATATATATCTAATAAATTGAGATAAATAGTGATTTAGATAATTATATTTATGTGTCATATAAAAATACTATTGGGAGATCGGTTACAAACGCCGCTGTTGTGATAGTTCAAATTGGCGGCTATTGGCGGTACGCGTTTCACGGACCATTTTCCCCAGTTTTCTCTAACCTTCTTAGCCCACCTATATTCCTGGCGCAAGAAAATTTCCCCCACAAGTGCAGTCGGGTGAAGAAACGGAAACAGATCATCTTTGGATTTCTTATGCAAGCGTTCCATCTCTAAACCAATTGCGAACAAGTTACGCTATGGCCTCTGTTCGAAAGATTCGTACACTTCGCTTCTCCATCAACACATTGTCGCAGTTGCACATGACGAACTCAGGTTCTGTACATCTTCAAGATATGTCCTCTTTCTTTCGATTGTCGTCCGCCTCACCCAACTGTAAAATCTTTAACTACTTTCTTGAAATGTAGTCGAGATAGACCGATTTCTGTTTCGTTATTGAGTGATTTTTCCTTTAGGGTTTATGAGAGGTTTTAGAAGCCACAGCGCACTTTCACATCCCCAACAAAAAATCTTGAAATTCGAGATTCCTGAAGCTGATGCGGAATGTGATTACAAGGAAGTTCGAGAGATCCGGCGGGAATTTGACGCTGCTAAACTTAGCTTCCTCAAGATTCCAGAGGCGCTCAAGGCAATGCCGAAGTTGAATCCGGAAGGTTTTTTCTTATTTTTCTCGATGCTTCTGAATATTTGAAAATTTTAATCCTCATGATGTCTGATTTCTTTCTTATTGTCACTATTCACTAGGCATCTACGTGAATAAGAATCTTAGCTTGGACAACATTCAGGTGTATGGTTTTGACTATGATTACACTCTCGCGCATTACTCGGCCAATTTACAGAGCTTGATTTACGATCTTGCCAAAGAACATTTGGTTAATGAGGTTAGGCTGTGTATAATCGCATTTTTTATCTATCATGCAAAAGCAGGGTTTCTCATTGCTTATGATTTATTCGGTTCTTTCAGCTCAGATATCCTGAATCTTGCATGGAGTTCAAGTACGATCCCACTTTTCCGATTAGAGGCCTTTACTATGATAAACTCAAAGGTTGCCTCTTGAAGTTGGACTTTTTTGGTTCTATTGAGCCTGATGGGTGCTACTTTGGTCGTCGTAAGGTAAGTTGTGATACTGCTGATATGTTTACATTTCTAAGTTGTTGACCCTTCTAAATGCAATTCGTTATTTATACCTTATGGATACTATTGATCGTGCTAGATTTTTTAGGCATATCTTTAAATCCTACAGGGGAAAATAAAGCCAGATGCATATTACGAGTGGCAATCTTAGCTGTTAGTAAACAGTTGCATAACTTCATCTGAAGACGATTTGTTAGTGGACAGGGTTTGTACGTAGGAGAGAACTAGAATATTTAAATGATAATGATTTTAAGGGAGAAGATTTCATTAGTGGATTATATTATCTATTATATGAGCATTTATATTGCTAACAGAGGAAAAAACTGTAACAAGAATCATTCTACAAGAATGGAATGATAAGTACAGAGTAAAAGGAAGAATAAGTCATAAAAAACATTACCACCTAGGAGCAAGTGTCAAAAGAAACACATGAGTTAATAGTTTGAAGTCTCAAATGGCTGATTTAAGTTTGAACCATTCCCAATTATATCTGTATGATTTGAGTTGAACCATTCCCATTCCATCCATTTAAGTGATTTCTGGTCCAATTTATAATAAAATGATTTTGGCAATAATCCACTTCTTCATATGTTAATATATCTTTTTACTTCTTTCATTGAAAATTGTCTCGTAGATCAAGATTTTTACTTCTTTTTACTGGGCACGACCAAGCTCGTGGGCTTGTTGGATTGATGGATTTATTTTTCCATTATACAATGCAGCTAAGCCAGACAGAAATCAAAGAGATATACGGCACACGACATATTGGACGCGACCAAGCTCGTGGGCTTGTTGGACTGATGGATTTCTTTTGCTTCAGTGAGGTCAGGCAACTCTCCTTAACATCCCCGCCAAGTTGTTCTTGATATCGTTCATGAACCGAACAAATAAGAAACATACTTGTGGAGAAATCAAAAAGAAAAATGTAATGATTGATGACAGCAGGGTAGGCTTTTTGGCACACCATGTCAAGACCATGAATAATATCTCTCGGTGTGATGTAGGAAAGAGTCTATCACACTTTGGTTTTAGTTGTTTCACCAGGAGGCTTCTTAACCACTTACATAGACCTTCTGAGAATTGAATGAAATATTTACTATTTTAGCCTCCCTGGGACATTGTTAGTAGGAGAAAAGTTGGGCGTCCCCTTCATGTTTCTATGCTAACCCATATTCTTAGAGTTCTGATTCCAACCTCGAATTCATGGGAGTTGGACCTATTAGGCTTAGGGAATCATTTTCACGAGAGGAAATGGACTCCATACTGCACTTTCCCTACTTGTCTACATAAAGTTCTTTAGTATGCGAAAATTACAGAATTTTAAATAACTCTACATGGTTGAAACTCTAAAGTATTACTGATTGCGTATAAACTATAACATAAATTGTCTTGAATGGCCAGATATAGTTTATTTGCTAAACATTTAAGTTCTGGAAGTGCTGAAGATTGCATCCTCGAGAGTAAATTCTCTCTCTGACTATTTCTTATAAAACTTATCACCAAAGTTAGTGGATGGTATAAATCCTCCAAAGCTAAGGTGATATTTAATTTGTTGCTTTCTATTGCGTGTTCTTACATTATTCCTTTTTGTTCCTTTGATTGGCTTGAATAGTTATTTCTCCGATACGCACTATGATATTTTCTCCGATACACACTATGATATTTTTTCAAGGATCATTTATTTTCGTTTGCTCTATAATTGATCTACTCTTGCAGAAGAGTGTTTTTTTTTCAATAAAAATCTTACATATCTTGCTTGCTGATTTTACATAAATTTGTCGTCTTGCTTAGCTTATTATCTTTTTTAGGCAAGATTTATTTTGTTTCCTGTCTAGCCATATTTTATATAATTCTTTTCCTTGTGATTAATAGGCATGCCTTATTGCGGATGTTGTGCAACATTTTGTTGATGCTAAACTGGAATTTGATGCTTGCTACATCTACCAAGATGTGAACCGTGCAATTCAGTATGTTCACCGAAGTGGCCTGGCCCATAGAGAAATAATATCCGATCCACATGCCTACCTAGTAAACAATGTTAGTCTGATTGATTTTGAATCTAGTTGTTATTCCCATTCTTAAGTTTTGAATCCTCAATCAACATTGACTGCTTCTAGTTGAATTGATAATATTTTCAAGCATCTGTTTTTATTACACGCAAATCTTGTTTCTAAGAGTTATTTTTTCTCAAGTTTTGTGGCTGAATGTTACAGGGGAGACTATTACAATTTCTCACGATGCTGAAGGAGAAGGGGAAGAAACTTTTTTTGCTGACCAACTCCCCATATTACTTTGTGGATGGTGGAATGCGTTTTATGTTGGAGGTAAACTAATTTAAGAGTATCATACAAGAAGATATAGAACTTACTTTGTACTTAAACAAATAGATGTAGATGTAAATAAACGACCACATTTTCCATGACTGAATTGCTACACTGAAGTCTATAAGGGATGATCCACTGCAACGAATGTCTTATTTATTACTATTTAAAAATTATGTTTGACACGGGAGAGATGTAGAATTGAGAAATCAGAGAGAAGGATAATGGGAGAATATGGGAGAAAGAGAGGAACTGAATGGCGAGTCAGAAAAACAAGCTGATTGGAGATTTTTGTTTCGTTTTCTTTTTAACAGGAAATAGATCTTTATTTATGAGTGAAATGTTACAAAAAGAACACCACTTCACCAAGGGAGCTTACAATATTTTGTTTCAATTGGTATTAATTAAAAAATATTCTTATTACAAAGGGATTAGAAGAGTACACCAATGACAGCTAAGAATTTGAATTTCCTCCCAAAGTGCATCTCACTCTTTCAAACTATCTTGAGTGATTCTATCGTTATTTTTTAACCAACATTTGCTAAGAATAGCGTTCATAGCTCTGGACCAAAAGAACTTTAGCTCTATCTTTTAAAAAGGGCGCCACAAAGAAGAGCTACTTAAAGCACTAATGCGGGTGTTTAGGAAAGCACCAACCCAGCCCCAAAATGTCGAAAGCTCTTCCAGATTTTGCTGCTGTAAGAACAGTGAAAGAAATAATAATTACCATTTTCTGCATCACCTCACCTCTATATAAAGGGACACCGTTGAGGGGACAGGAGTAGGAATGTTGCTGGGTATCAGCTGAATAAGTCTCTCCAACACCAAGTCCAGCAGAAAAGTTCAGCTTTTGTAGGGGCTTTCCACTTCCAAACAGCCTAAACTATATGATAGGGACCCGAAATTGGAAGGGAAATTAGAGAAATATGTTGTTAACATTAGAAATATTGAAAGAGGAAAATTACAAAGGGTTACTAAGCATTTGAGAGCTTTAGTTCTCTCTCAAAATTAACCTTATCCAATCGATGAGGCTTGTTCCATTTGGCAAAATTGTGATATTCCTCACTCATATTTTAATTGTTCAGTATGTGTTGGGTCTTTGATTCAAGGGTGCCAGGAAGTTTGGACCAATTGATGAGTTGAAATACACTCATAGGAAAAATTTAATGGTTGAATTTGGTGAAGGCAAGTCTTTGGAAATTTCTGTTAGGTAGGATTTAGGTAAAGGAGAGTTTTTAAGGATAAATAGGGGTTGGGAGGAGACTTCTAAATTAGTCTAGATAATTTATTAAATTGATTTAAATGGAGTCTAGATTATTGATTTTAATTGATCTCCAAAGAGGGTTTGAGAGGATAACGCCTTTATGGGTCTAGATTATTGCTTTTAATTGGTGTCTACGAATAGGGCTTGGGAGGTTGAATCTGCTTTTAATCGGATCAGTCTAGATAAATCAGTGTCCAACTTTAATCCTTTTGTAATTAACAAATTTTTTATGGGTCTTTGGGGGAGGGATACATTTGTAAATATTGTTTCCTATTTTATTGAAATGTGTATGTTTCAAAATAATATTAACAATTTTTAGGTTCAAATATTATTTTGCTTTCTGTATTTTTTACTTTGGTTCACTTTGGTCCTTATACTTTTAAAATGTTCATTTTGGTATTTGTACTTTCAACTTTTGTTCATTTTAGTTCCTTGTTATTTCAAAATGTCCATTTTGGTTCTTGTATCTTAAAGTGACTCAAATTTGGTCCAATTTTCAAGATTGTAACACAAATTTTATACACAACTAATTGATGTAATATTGTAATAGTCATCTTCAGCTTAAAATTTTGGTTTGTTTTCAGGATTCTATGGGTTACAAGGACTCTTGGAGAGAAATCTTTGATGTTGTGATAGCTAAGGCCAATAAGCCAGAATTTTACACATCCGAGCATCCTTTTCGGTTAGTACAGTTGATCTAGTAATTGTTACGAAGCTTCTGAACATGTAAAGTGACAGTCAGAATCACATTTCATTTCTATAACCAATCTATAATATCATGAATGTTAAACGTCTTCACGACTGAATGAATAATTACCTACCATGTTTCTGTCTTGATTGCACATTATTGATGGGAGTAAACTTAAGATTGAAATTTGTCAAATTTAATCTTCCATAAGTGCAACTACTCATCCATCCAAAGGCAAACGAGGAGAAAATACTTCAAGATTATTGCTATTATGATTGTAATGCCGAGATATTATTGAACTTCCTCCCTGTGATAACTGCCAATAATCTATTATTATATTTCCTTCAGTCTATTGCATACAAGTTTTACCTTCCTATATTTCCAGGGAGAAATGGTAGACATGAAACTGACTTTTGTCTTCCTACTTGTTCTCTAAAATATCAATATTAGTTGTTATGACACAGAAAAGGACACTTTGACTTTTACAAAGGTGGATGCATTCCTTCCAAATAAAATTTATTACCATGGTTGCCTGAAGTCTTTCCTTCAGATTACCAAGTGGAATGGTCCCGAGGTAATTTGATGAAGCAATAACAGTGTTCTTTTGTTGTTATCTAGATGATATTGCTCTCACATGCTGTAGTCGGACTGAGCATCCTGTATTTGTTACTTTCGATCAGGTGATATACTTTGGGGATCACCTTTTCAGCGATCTGAGAGGCCCTTCAAAAGCTGGTTGGCGCACTGCTGCAATCATTTATGAACTGGAAGTATGCCTTTTTATCATTCTTTTGTAACTTGTTTGATAGCTTTTATTAAGTATTATGGGATGGTACCGAATGAACTTTTCTTCTATTTCTCTATGATCAACTCCTATTTACTGCCCATATACCACCAGTTATCTTACTGAACTTGGTTGTCTATACATTTTGTTTTCAGCCAACCATAAGTTATTATTGAGATCCGTTTAATATCTCACCTTTGTCTGATTTTGTGTTTGTATTGCAGAATGAAATACGTATACAAAATGAGGATTCCTACCGTTTTGAACAGGTATATTCTGCAATTGAGGCACTTCAATTACATTGTTATCCCAACCAAAAATTGACGTCATTGACGTTTTGATCATTCTAACTTTTTGTCGTTCACGTTTAAAACCCTTTAATACTTTCTTCTTTTCATATGGCAGGCAAAATTCCATATAGTCCAAGAACTTCTGGGTAAATTGCATGCTATTGTAGGTTGTGGCCGGAGAAGTGATGTATATAAATCTCTGTTGAAAGAACTGAGCGTGGAGAGGGAGAAAGCTCGAGATACAATGAAGAAAATGTTTAATAGATCATTTGGTGCAACTTTTCTCACGGATACTGGTCAAGAATCTGCCTTCGCCTATCACATCCATCAATATGCAGATGTTTATACTAGTAAGGCAGAAAATTTTTTATTCTATCCACCAGAGGCATGGCTTCACGTACCCTTCGATATCAAGATCATGCCACATCATGTGAAGGTAACCAAAGCCTTTCTTTGAAGTGTGCATCCTTTTCACTTTTCAGTCCACGAATTATAATGTCGTCGGAAAATGGGAATTAGCCTAACAATATGAATAGAGATAGAGAGGCTCAAATATACTCGTAACATAGCTTCTTCTCACAAGCAGTCACTTCAAACTATAATAAAATCACCAGCTTGGCAGCAGTAACCAATGAGATATGGGGATCTCTGATATGGACTAAGGACCTCATAAGAAATAGAACTCCTGAATTTCAGTTTCTTTTGTGCTTGTACCATCTAAATTCATTGCGACTCTATATATATTGTTCTGCATTAATATCTATATTCTTGAGTATTGGAGAGATAGTCAAGTTCATTTCAATTTTTGATTGAAACCAAAATTGGGTTTCGAATTTCAACTTTACATAATTGCCTTCATTCAGGTCCCATCAGGTCTTTTCAGAAACCAATAGCTGGTGGTTAGAGTACCTAAGGACGTGCGCAATAAAGAAGTTTTTCCATAGTTAGACACAGTGTGATTAACCACAGTGGATGCATAGTACTGCACCATGTTCATTTCATTATTTCATTGGCGCTTTCAGGCCACCCACCATGGACGATTGATATATCAAGGTGAAAGGAGGAAGTAAGTGCTCAGTACAATCATTTGATTCTTGACGGATTTTCCATTCTTTGGGTTCTCTTATCATTAATCAATAACTGTAACTACTAGTCTTGCTCGTTCATTTCAGATTCAATGGGCAAAATCCAAAGTTTAAAGTCTAATGATAGAAGGTACATAATAAAAAATTAAAAGTAACTCATCAAGTTTTGCCTGCCTTTTCTTTTCTTTTAGGCATGAGGAAATGGGAATCAATTTTTTCATTCTCTGTAACTATGATGATGTTTATCAAATTGTAGCAATGGAATCAAATGTTGGGACCCACCTCAAACTTGGTAATTTCATTCTCTTAAAAAAAAGTGTAATCTCATTACTCTTCTACGTCTTTATCAATATTACTGTCCTACATCCTCATCAATTTCGTTCCGATTTCTTGTTTTGTGGGTCTCATACATTTATATAATACTTATTAATTGTTTTAAATTTTTATAATTTCTTTTTCATTTATACTACTAATATTTTTTCTTCTAATAAAAACTTATACACCTTTTATTAGTTAATGTGATTTTATTAAAAAAATTTATAAATTTATATTTAATTATTAATATCAAAAATATAATTTGTTATTATTAAATATTAGGATAATGAAATTGAATAATATTTTATGTTAAATGATGGTTATCCTAATAAAAAGGTATTTTAGTTAGTGTCATTTTATTTAATTATTCATTATTCATTACTATTAAAAAAATTGCTAGATAAAAATTATTTACTATCAATAATATAGGAATAAATTAAATTAAAATTATTATTATTGTAATGAAAAATTAGTACAATAATATATCTCATGGGAATTCTGATTGTGATTCTAGAGAAGTTATGGTGAACAGGAAAGGAATAACATTTTCATTTTGATTAATTTGATTCCAATTAATTTCCAATGGAACAACGCCTTAAACCTAGCTTTTAAAGTGCTATGGATATTTTCTCTCGTTTTCTTGTGAATTGCATTTTTTCTGATAGTTTGGTTTTTTTTTTCTAAGACAAAAAGATTTGTATGATACGTGCTTTACTATCATGTGAAAAATCTCGACGGGTGTATCTGTCACGTTCGTGTACTTCGAGGTTTGGAATGGATAGCCCATATATGGCTACATTCAATTAATTAACCTTCACTTTATCTTTAAGTTTGATTAATGAAAACAAAACAAGAAGTCGATTAGCACATCTAATTAATAAAATATACCTCTTAATTAGTAGTCATATTGTGGCATCTACTTCCAATAATTTATTTCTCTCGAATTTGAGTTTTCTTTTTCCTAATTAGTTAAATTGTATTTTACAATTAAGATTTAGCTAGAAAACCTCTGTTGGGTGGATCAAACTCGAAGTCTAACGCTTTTGTGTCTAACGTTCTTGTGGTCACAATCTTGTATTTATTTACCCTAAAAAAATGCCAAAACCAGGGTCCACTGGTCCAATACCAATACCAGTTAGGTTTCATGCACACACCATCTCTCACACGTGTGATTCTGCAATAAAAGTGTATGGCAAATCTCAACCTTATTTTACTTCTTTCCATAAGAACGCCTTTGCCTATTCGCCCCATTCAATGAACAAAGGAGTAATGAATTCCAACTATCACGATGAGTAATTTTCAAGTCAATACAACACTTTATAAAAATATCAAATTCAGATGATAAAGTAAATAAACATCTTTTTTCTTTTCAGCCCAAACAACGGATAAATGCGTGATAAAGAAATTACCTATCTAATAATGATAAATGAATTTCTTCATTATAGGGTAGTCATACTGTGATTGTCACTTTAACAAAAATTCATGAGGTAAGAATGAAGATTTAAATCTCTAATATTTGAGTTAATATAAGCAAAACAAAGTAGTATTGTTTGTTTACCATATATTTGTTTGGTAGCAAATTTGAGAATGAAGAGTATTTAGCAATATATTTATAAACTATTAGTTACCAACTAAATTAATCTAAAATAATATTAATTAATTTATTAAAATTTTTGTCATAAATTTTGCATGACATTTCGATATGTCAATTAGCGTTAAGCTCGGCAAATTAAATTTCTACCTTACTAAGAAAGATTAATTGCATTTGAAAAAATCTCTAATATTTGTAAAAGTTATTTGAGAAATAAAATTAAAAATCCAAATTAAAGTTTGGAAAGTATCATCCTTAGCCTTGCCCATTTTCCACCATAAAACATTATTGAGATTGATTCCTATTCGCATTCGGGCGTACCAGACTTCCCCCTTCAAAGCATGTCTCAGAAATTGACAAATTGCATTTCTCCGATTTTTCACCATTATCTAATGCGAATGGCCGGAGAACACAGAGTTCAGCAGTAAATATAATATTTCTTTTTTCAGGTTCAGCAGAAAATAGTTCACCAAACCTCTCCCTGCCCCACCTTTCTCCATCTCTATAAAAATCATCCCCAAACCCGCAACACACAGACGAGTAAACAACAAATGGATCCTCAAAAGCCAACTCTTTGTGTTCTCGACGCTTCCACTTACGTGGGCTTTTGGGTCACCAAAGAATTGCTAAACAGAGGATACCCAGTTCATGCAGCCGTCCAGAACAGTGGCAAGCCATCCTCTGTTTTCTCTTTTCCAATTCTTCCCCTTTCTCTGTTCCTACATGAAACTTGTGGGTTTAATTAATTAATCTTTTGCAGGAAAATCAGAGATCGAGAAGACAATCAGAGAGATGGGTAAACTGGAGAATGGGCTGGTGGTTTTTCCCGTGGATATCATGGATTACCAGAGCATTCTTGTAGCCTTAAAGGGGTGCTCCGGTTTGTTCTGCTGTATGGACACACCCCAGGTGTATGATGTAAGTCCACAAAGAAAAACAAGGCCGATTGATGCTTAAAGCTCTCCAGAATTTGTGGGTTATTGTTCTTTTTATGTTTTGTGCAGGAAAAAATGGTGGATTTGGAGGTGAGAGGGACTATAAATGTTGTGGAGGCATGTGCTCAGACAGAAACCTTAAATAAGATTGTCTTCACCTCCTCCTTGACTGCTGCTGTGTGGAGGGAGAATATCCTTTCCGAGAAAGATGTGGATGAAAGATGCTGGAGTGACCAAGAATTTTGCAGGAAAATGAAGGTTGCTTTGCTTTGCTTTGCTTGGGAATTTCAATCAAAACTTCATATATCTTTTTTCGTGAGTTAGTAATTTTAGATTTCTTAGTGGGATTGTCTTAAAATTGGGCTATGTTCTTGAACAAAGCCTGATGATTGATTTACCCCATCAATCCTAATTGCATATTGAGCATTTTCTTTATCCAGTTGTGGTATCCTCTGGCTAAAACACTATCTGAACAAGCTGCCTGGGCTCTAGCAATGGACCGTATGCTGAAGATGGTCTCCATTAATGCTGGACTGGTTCTAGGTCCCGCTGTTGCTGAAGAAAATTCTGTATCAACAATCTCATATCTCAAAGGTAGAAACTGTACTAGAAGAAAATTCCTCAAACAATCCTCATCTGTGGGAGTTCCCCTTGTGTGTTTGCTAAAAGTTTAATTTTGAGATAACAGGAGCTGCCCAGATGTATGAAAATGGAGTTCTGGCAGTGGTTGATGTGAAGTTTCTAGTGGATGTTCATATCCGCGCAATGGAAGATTCCTCCACGTGTGGTCGATATTTTTGCTTTGATCAGATAGTGAACTCTGAGGAAGAAACTCTAAAACTTGCCAATACATTGAGGCCATTGATATCTCTTCCGTCAAGGTAAATCAGTCCTACACGCAGTTGATAATATATAATCTATAGTATTGGAGAAGTTTTCGTATTTTAAAAATGCAAAATTTAGTCTTTTTTTCATGCATTGTCATTGAACCCGCAGATACGAATGCCAAGGAAGGGAAGCTTTTGCTGAGAGACTCAGAACCAGGAGACTGCACAAACTGGTGGAAGCCACTGCTTATTAATTAATTGATGTAAAACTTCTGTTATTTTGTCATTTTTTTTCTTTTTAATTTTTACTTTTAGAGCAAAGAAAAACTACTGTGTAGAGCGTACTGTATTTGTAATCTAATAATTAAATAGTGAAATCTTGTATTTTCATTTACATGGAAAGAGGTTCAGGAAATGATCCGTAACTTTTTTGTCTCTCTTTTTTGTAAATAAAAAATATATAACTTATTTTTATCGTGAAACATATAATATCAAATGACATGATATCCGAAAAGAATTTTTTTTTATATCATAGATTATTTGTGTAGACTTAAATTTGGAGTCTACAGTATTATAAAAATGATAAAATTATAGTTCAAAACGCTAAAGCGATGCTAGTTCAGTTGTAATTTATATATATTAAATAATTGTGTTTTCATAGTGTTAGGAAGATCCGGAAAACATGTGTTGCGTTGCCCCCCCCCCCCCCCCCCCCCCCCCCACAAGTTTTGGATTTTGACAAAAGAAGACTAAAAATGGTGTTTTTAAAACGTGGCCTCTTTCTTTCCCCTACAAATGACCCTATTTTCGGTACTTAGCTCAAAAAAGAGAGGACATTTTCGTCATCTACTGGCTGCAGCTGCAGACCCGTCATTCCTCTTCAATAATGGTATCTTGAATTTGATTTCAGATTTTAAACTGAATTTAATACTTTTTAAGTGTATGTGTGCATTCTTTTTTCCTTTCTTTTCTGGATAAGAAGTGTATGTTAATTTTCTTCCTTTTTCTAATAACATAACGTGTCCATATGTTAATATTGCGTGAAGCTAATTAATCAATTATTAACCTGTAAATCATGTACTCAAATAAAAAAAAAAAAAACCAGGATATCACATATTATATTAATCTTCATAATCAAAACAGAGGAAACTGCGAAGTAAAAAATTGAAGTTGGTGTTGTTATTTCATTTCAACCTCCACATTTACTCTTAATTTCTTTCCTCCTGAACATAAATAACAAGCCCTCGGATTCCCATTCTCTAATCTACATCCTAACCATGTGGGTAAGACCCTCTTGTACAAAGGAAAAGTTTTTTTTTTCCTCTTGAAACCAATTATTGTTATTATTTGTCAATTTACATGTCATTATTTCTCGTCACTAAAATATATAATTTTAGCAAGTCAAAATAGTGAAATGCAGTTACAAAAATGATATATGCTTTAATCTGGAAGATGCAGAAGCACAAATCATGCTTGTAAAGCATCCTGGTTATGGTGGCCTTGCCAGTTTTGCTTCTCTGCTACAAGTTGAGCATGTTGTTCCAGGTACTCTTTGCTGTTTATCTCTGTTAATCTGCATCAACAATGGCTTAGATATCAGCAGCTAAAAAAGGAATACACGTCCATACCAAAACATCGAAAAACTTTTGGTTTCAGAATATGTTTAATGATTTTAATCAATGTATAGGTCGAACATCGAATCGGTATCTATCCCAGTACAATATTCAACAAGCCTTTAATCGATTCGAATTGCCTTCTTTGGGTGCATTGACTTAATTATTTCAGTTCTCTTGTGGTATTAAGAAAGTTGAGATCAGTACTCTGGGATGAAGGTTTTTTCGAGTGAATTGATTCAAACACAAAGTTTTCTTTTCTTTAAAGATGACTGAGAAAATAAATATGATATACTTGACCAAACTAAGAGGCAAGAGACAACATATGGAAAAGGAAAACACATGGTTCTCATGCTTCAAATATAAATGCAATAACTTTTTCTGCATTTTTTATGGAAAAAAAAGAAAAGAGAAAACATTAAGCATGGTGCCTACGTTTACAATCATCTGTCAGCTAAAGAGAGAAAGAGAAGCTCAATTATCCAACTACATTTAGTTGAGTGCCTTACCTACTAATTGTGCGGTCTTTGGCGAAACCTAATTCATTGTCAACACAGAGATCAGAAACATCGCTTTTCCTCGACCTCGTCGAGGTTCTAGGTGCAATTTGTTGAGCATCAGAGATGGTTACAATCTTTTCAAAAAGTTCTTGAGGACTTCCTTCTGCTGTACATAGTAGTCTGGCTTTGTTTTCATACATTACCTGTCACCAAACATGGAAAGTATGAAGAGAAAACCGGATTCACTCGCTATACAAATTCTCAAATTCTATAAACCAGTTCAAGTCCTTCCATCCACGAGAATGGATGGAGTTTCTCTTTCTGATGGCAAACATAAATATGCCGATATTTTCCCCCATTCCCCTATCTTCTGGAATTATCATGTCAAACGATCCCCCTCCCCCCCTATCGAAGAACATACATTTTATGATGTCAATCAATCAGATGAATATAAGTTTAGTTTTCTAATATACATGGCAAAGTGATGCCATGAATAAATAAACATAACGCATGGAATGAGTGTCATTGTAGGACATCAAACGAATGGATAAGTACTGGTTGAAGTCAAAAAGATACAAACTTCTACGTAACGTAACGTTATAGAAGATAAAAGCATCAAAATATGAAGTGTCAGACATACATCAACCAAAGTGACAAATCGATATGCTGCTGTTCTGTTGTGGAGTCCAAATATTGGGATACCTTCCAATGCGAGGGTATGAAATTTTTCTGTAAAAGGAAGACAATAAAGTTTTTAAAATAAATCCTACGTGCAAGTCGGTCAAAAAAATGATACACAAAGCAAATGGCGTCACTTGAAACACAAGAAGTTTGACCAACTAATGGGAGTTTCTGTCCAAGAGATCTGCTAATAAAAGTTAATGGTTTCTGAAAACCTAATATCATGCATTCTTGTTAGTTGTTCCTTCTAAGAACAAGATTACACCCATCTTGTCAAATTAGGTACCACTTATCAGAATCGGGTCTTAAATTAAGCTTTATTTTCAACACCTAAATTTCTGGAGGTTTGTATCGAAAATATTCCTTTTGCATTTCCTAATATGAACTCAAATACCATCTTGAACGACTTACTAAACAACCCGAAGTAGTCTGCAGCTCCTAGGGGTTTGTCACAGAGTTCCTCGAAAGGGAAATATGCACATCCATTTGCTCCCGATGGAACCTGAACAAATTAGAAACGCTAAACAACAATATTGAAGGAACTTAGTTGCTCAAATCATCATAGAATTAAACTGGGTACTCACTTGGAGAATCCTTCCCATCACTACCTCCACCTCTTGTGGACCAGCTGTACTTTTACCAATCAATTGTTGAAACTTCTGCTTAAGAAAGCTAGATGAGTCCTTTCCAACAAAGTAGAACCCTCGCTCTGCCTGCCGTCAAGAGTAGGACTAAAATTTATAATATTCAGAATCTTCGACTCAAATAGAATATTTTTTTTGTATCGAATTAGAATCATTACCGAAGTCATTTTCCGATAGTCAGTTGCAGAACCAATTTCATGAGTCACACACCTTTCCTACATCATGAGACCTTTGGAATTATTGAGTGGAAAAATCATCACGGGTTGAGCTAAAATCGACTAAATTGACACTAGATTCAGATTACTATTGTTAGAATGGGTGGCTTAATCAAGGGCAGCATAAACATTTTATATTGTTCAACAAAAAAGTAAAACAATATTCCTGTTGGAAAACATACCTTCAAAGTGGAAATGAAGGGCAGGAAAAGATCCCTCTGTAATCCACCTTCATACAGCTTATCTGGAGCACGATTCGATGTTGCGACAAGGATCTACACTTCCCTCAACCAGATACAAACAATCTCTAAGTTACGTCTGAAATCAAACATGATGTCCTACAATGGTTGGGAACATTAAAATATACTGTAACAATAAAACTTACGACACCATTGCTAAAGAGATGTCCAAACAGACGATTTAGTATCAATGCATCAGCCACATCTGTCACCTATGGAAGGCAGGATACTAAGAAAATTTACTTATGTTACCAAAGTGCAGAACCAAAAGATATGATATACCAATGAAAGAAAGACGGTTAAAAAGTCAGAGTACCATAAATTCATCTAGGCACAATAAAATTGCCTCATCTGAAATCTCTCCTGCAACGACTTCAAGTGGATCAGCAACACCCTTGTGCCGCTGTCAAAATATGCATTCAAGACAGGTGTTTATCAGGCAAACTACATTAGTTTATCTACAGATATGTGACATGTTACAAGATTGAAGTGATTACCTTGGTTTCTAAAGTGCAGGAGATTTATTTTAAAAATATTAACCACCAGTCAATCTTACCTGCAAACGACTATGAACATTCAACATGAAGTCATGAAAATGGATCCTCTTTTTCCTCCAATTGCTGGGTCTATGAAAAGAGAGTTAACTGTAAGTTAAGGGGCCAATAAGAGAAAACAGACAAACAATAGCATAGATGGAAGAAACTAAACCCTCAGGAAACTTATAATAGTTGGATTCCATTTGAATTTGTGGAACCATTTGTCAACATGAGGGCAGGAGAACAAATAAAGAGGTTGGAGAAACATAAGAATTGATTCATAAGCTCAACAAAACTTACAATTGATCAAAAAACAAGTCCATCAACATAGTTTTTCCAGTGCCTACTCCTCCATAGAGATATAGGCCTTTAACCGGAGAGTACGATGACTGAGGAATGAACCGAGACCACAACCATCTACTCCTGCATGGACCAAAAAAATAAGGCAAAATAAATGATTAATCAAAAGAAACTACAAGATTAAATAAATTTGAATACTCCAAATACAAACACTATAACTACATGATGGAGTAATTACCTTCCTGATTTTTCAGATACTGCATATCGATCCAACCGGCACGCTTCAGCTGAATTAAGAAGTTCGTCGTACAGTCTCTGAAGTTCCCTCAAAGTACCTACCTGCAAAGATACTATGAGAATTGACTTCAACAGGTTTAAAAACATGTGCTTAGACAACAAAAACATATTTTCACATTAAAATCAAATAACATTAAAATTAAGCCAACTTTAGCTTTACAAAGATGTAGTACATATTTTCACATCAAAATCAAATAGCATTAAATTAAGCCAACCGTTACAAAGATGTAGACCTAAAATTACTGCATATTTTATTTATTCCTGTTTGGTAAATCAGCCAATTTGGTTCTCTAAAAACAGTCAGACGCAGAAGATTGAGCTTTAGAAATAACCCGCCAAAAGTGAACTATCATGGACAGTTCCATTTAAAACTCACTTTCATCTCTAAATATGAACAATGAAGATGCAGGGGAAACTGCTCGGCATACCTGACAGCTATCACCATCCACAAGCTCGCCAGCAGCAATTCTTCTTTCATACTCAACGAGTGGCCCTGCCACCCTATAGTCTGCAATTGAACCCAAAAATCCAAATTTAAAACAAAAGGAACTCCATTATATCCGAATTTACTCATAAAACTTGGACGGCTAGCGTTTCTTAATGGAAAAAGAAGGGAAGAGAGAGAGAGAGAGAGAGAGAAGTACCTCCATTAGAAAGTTTAGCAGCGTCAACTGACAGAGCTCTCGAAATTAAAACTTCTGGGGTTCGATATCTATCAGATTTGACAATAAAAGCAGACCCACAATTGGTATGAACCAGTTGCCTTTGCCTCTGCCCTCGTCCAAGAACGCCAGTATGATGGCGTGTTTGTTGAGAAAAAGCTGATCTGAGGTGACGAACATATCGATTTACGCTTCTCATTTTATGACAGGACCTTGGAAGTCCTCAATCCAAAAAACAGCTGCACGGAAAAAACAACCCTTTTACCCATGCAGAAACCACAAGACACATCTAATCCAAGATGAATATGCTGCCAATTAGTGGAGACAACAGAAATTGAAAGATTAAATTAAATTCAGAACCAGCTAACCAAAATATGCCATCATTACGCCAAAAGTAGAACAAATAGTAAAATGAACAGAAAAAGAAGCACCTTCTCAACGAAAAAAGAAAAGGAATGAGAGTACTTATCTCCAGAGAATCAAACACAGAGATAATGTTTAATTGGGTGGATCTCAAATCATGAAAAATTTTACAAAAGTCGCGAATAATCCTTCAAAAAAACATGCAGAACACAGGAAACCAAAACTGGAGCATCAAAAAATCAAGTGATGATAGAACAGTTGCATGTGCATATCAAGTAAAACGCATAATACGGGAAAAAAGAACCTGGATTCGAAAAAACCCAGAAATCTTGGGCTACTGTGGGAGAGAGAACCGATCCGAAATGGAAACCTTATGTCGCGGAAAAAGGTTGAGAAGACCGAAATGTAAGAATTGGTTCTTAATGATGAACCTCCGATGGAACCCACAATTTTGCAATGACCTCTAATCCACGCCGAAGACTCCAGTTTACAAAAGTTTCAGAGAAAGAGAAAGAGACTCCAAGTTTCTATGAGGTTGCGTGATTTGGCTTTTTACATGGTGGTGTGCTAATTGCTCGTAAAATTATGATTAATTTATCCAAAACAGTGATTTGTTTATTCAATTTAAAATTAAGAAAAGTAAAAAAGGCAACAAGAACTCAAGAAGCTGGTTTTTGGGTGTTTCAAACCTGAAAATGATGACATACAACGACGTAGCGGCCCAATAAAACTCCCGTTCTTGACTCTTGTCCCTCAGATTCCTTTTCCGTTCCGTATGGGCTCTGTTCTTCCTCCACTAATTTATTTATTTATTTATTTATTACCGTCCATTCAATTCAATTAGGATTTTTCCTTTTTTTCGAAGGGAATTCAATTAGGATTTGATTACATGTGTTTCCAATTTTTTTTTTTACCTTGAAAAATTACTCTAAATTACTTCAATATTTCTGCTTCACTACTTTAGGGTTGCTTATTTTGGTTGGTGCAAAATAATGAGTAATAAAAAAAACATAAATTTGTGTACAACTATATTGGATCGGATGGGTAGAATTAATAATTTGAATTTCATAAACCTAAAATTAGGTGTGGTCAAGGAATAAGTGAACTTTAGTTTGAGCTAATTTAATTTACATACTAAATATAAGCTCTAACTTTTTATCTTAAATTATATCAAATTCAATTTATAGATTGAATACTTTATTGTAAATTAAAGAATTCATAAAAGAATAGGGATTGGAAAGGCATTTGAAACTTTTTAAATAAAAAAAGGTGGAATTCCGATCCATTCTTATAAAGCATGGTTTACAAGATTATATAAAATTTATCAAAAATGAAAATAAAAATAAATAATTTTTAAAAAAAGAGTGAATACACGTGTTCTTTAGATTATGGAGAAAAAGCAACTGATGAATATGTTGCTTTAAGAATGCAATGCATCAAGTCAATAGCATAACGTGGTTGGACACGAAATATGAGGATAAAATGAGAAAATAAAAATTGTAGTACTTTTTTGACAATAAATTATGGCAATACATGTTTTCCTTTTCCCTTTTTTGATAAATTTAATGTATTGGAAATACATAGTCATTTGTACTTGCGAATGCTTGAGAAATGAGATTCTTTGAGGAAGATAATAGAGTAGGGTGGGACAAGAAGAATTTCAGTCCCCATTCCCTGCTCCTTTTTTATTTTGAAAAGTTGGGGTTAGACGAATTTCATGTAGAGAAATTTTTTTTTGGTTGAATTATAAGTGTCGGGTTTATGAGAAGTACAAACAAAATCTCACATTTCCTAAACAAGGAGAAGATCATGAATATATCAACGAAGAACAATGTCTCTTAATATGAGACCTTTTGAATAAAACTAAAAGCAAATCTGTGAGAGTTACATCTTAAGCGGACAATATCATACAATTGAGGAGATACTTTATTAAATATTTGCGATATCGTTGTCATTAACAATAAAGTATATTGCGGTGAAAAAAAGTCTTGCCACGTGGAGAACATAAAAAAAAATTTGAAAAGCCACCTAATCTAAAAACGAATATAAAATTAATAAAAATTGACAACTCATTTAAAATTTTACACACCATCTTGACACATCATTCTTCCATTAGTCAACTAACGGTCAAATTAACTTAGAGATCTTTTTGAACCATTTTATAAACTTAGGGACTAAAAATATTCATTTTAAAATTTGGACTAAATCGACGCCTAACTTAAACTTCAGGGAAATTTTTCCCTAGTTTTTATTATCTCTATTCTTTTTGACATATTTGCTTCTATTTTGAGAGGGAAATGCCATATCAAGTCTCAACTCAAGCTTCGAGAGATACATTAAAAAAAAACAAAAAGTAATTAATATATGTGCGTGGATTTTTTGTTTTGTTGTTTTTTTTTGGAGAAAGAAAAGTAACCGATATGTTCCTCATGTGATACGGAAAACTATAATATTCCCAAATGCACATGTAAGGCTGACAAGACACTACATAAACTAATCATATTTGCAATTCCAAGTCTCCCAGTAACATGGATCCAAAGTGTTTTTTTAATAATAACAATGAATTTCCCTAATTGCTTTCTGAAAAGTTAAATAGATAAAATAATTATTTAACATCTCCATACGTCCTTCAGGTTAAAACATGGATAAGCCAACTTTAATATCTCCTCACGCACAATATGGCGATAACGAAACATCGATGATATTAATATTAACTATAAAAACTAAATAAAAGCATGGGTTATGATACAAAGTAGTATTTAAAACTATTTAAAGTTGTATTTAAATTGTTTATAATTAACCTGCAGATAACCTACTTTCTATTAATCTTGTTTTAAACCAATTTTTTAGAAAAGCCCGACCCAAATCCATTATATGGGCCTCATTTAATATTGGGCTCACAAATCAAAATTTCTGAAGTTGAGCCCATCAGCAGGTCCGTCAATTGTCTACCCAAGAAGTGGGCCATATTTTAGCGATAGCTAAGCTATCACAGGTGGGCTATATATGAAAATGGCCCGTTTCGACGATTAAACTTCGTCGTCCCGTCCAGTTTTGGCCCTCTTCGATCTGCTGAGAATTGAAATAGGTGGAGAAGATGGCGAATCAAGGTGCGAACATAATGAAAAAAACGAATCATGAAAAGAAATTTTCACGAATTTTATTGAAATAACGTAATTTCTGCTCGTCTTAGAGTCATTAGTTCTTGATACGTGAACGAACTCGGTTCGGATCTTGTGGCAATGGCACCGAGAATAAATCTTTTGATATGATCAATCCATCAGACGTGGATCTAAAAGTTCCACTATATGGTGAATGCGATCAGAATAATGTTGGTTCTAGTAATGGGATACTGAATCATCGTTCATCCAGGAATTGGCTCGAAGTTGGTTCGAGGAATCCACCACTTCGACGGATTTGACATCTATCTTGAAATTTTATCTGATTGAATACTTTCAGTTTCCTCAGTATTGTTTATAATATGAATCGAGACTGAAGTTGCCAAGTCGATAGCCACTTTCTGAAAGTGAGAGCTCTGTTTGATGTTCTGTAATCCGAATGATGAGGCATTTGAGCAAACTTGTTAATTTCAAGCCGATCAATTATGCAAGGAGTTACTGAAGCTGGTAAAGATATGATTATTGAAGTTTTTTCAATTGTTGATTTTTGATAGATTTTCTTTTCTTTTCCTTTCTTTATTGAGACAGATAAAAATTTTATGTTGCTCTCTGTATCACATTTTAGCACAAGCTTGAAAACTTGAATGGAAAGGTGAGAGCGGTGAATTTAGAAGGTAAAAGAAAATCTACAGAACTGCAGCTCAAGTCGTCCTCTTCTTTTTTTTCTTTCTATTCCATGTATGATTATACAGTTTAGGCTTGCAGCAAAGTTGTCTTCTACCTCTTAATTTTTCCGTCCAAATGTTGATGAAAACTATAAATATGCTGTGGCAAAATAGTAAATCTCAATTATTGCAAGTTTTGATAACTATTAGATCACCATCTTCCTCAGGCTACTTTATTTGCAAGACTCAGTGCTGATATTTCAACATTGAACGGATATGTATGTCACATCAACTCCCTCTCGTGATTTAACTGTCCTACAGCATGCCCAAATGTCAATGCCTGTTCATGTTCATGTCAGTTAGTCTTTTGAAAAGATTTGGTACACGTATCTTCTGGTAAGGCCTTTTGACGCTGAAATTCAAAACATATGTTATACTTTATTGCGATGTTAATATCTTTTGATCCACAACACTTGTTTCTTGCAAATATATTGTTTGTTGTTGAGTTCACTTGTTGACCTATACTAGACAAGACACGTGATCTTAGACTCTCAGTCGTAGATGTAAATAATGTAATGTTTATGTTCTGAAGTACTAATCTTCTTCTTTATGCATCAATTCTTGAAATTTAGAAATCAGAAGATGTGCTATTAGTTCGTGCCTGGTGCACAATGATGTACAAATATATTGACATATCTGGAATGGGAAACATAATTATTGTTGAAAATTGTTGAACTAGGAAGTGCAGCATAGTTTTGTGTTCCCCACATTTGCATACATGATTTTGCTTTCTTCACTTTGTTAATAATAGATTGTAATGGTTGCTCAGATGCATTCAAAATCTTGCTACTAGACAGGAAGTATCTATGATGGTTATCTAATTTGAAAACTATATATATCTATTATGTATTATATGAAAGCTTAAATATATATGGATTTGATACAAAGGACAGGAAATATATCTATCTAATGGAAGAACTACCTTTGAAACGCTTCACCCCAAAATTATACCTCACTCTCAAATAACACAACTTGTATCTTTTCTCTTCCACTTCTTGATACTTGTATTTACAGTATACCTTTGATTTCATTGAGGGGTCTCAATCATCAGATATAATGGCAGACGCTTTAACCGTACTCCACAGATGAAACTGCTGCATTCTCCTTCTTTCTGGCTGGCTGTGGAGTATGAGGGGACCCCGAAGGAAGCAGGAGAAGAAGAAGATTTAGATGATCTTCTCCAAATTTATGATAGATCTTCAAGCCATAGAAATGAAGAAGAAACAAGCAAAAGGTTCCAACAATGTACAAATTTATTAGGGTTCCTTTCTCCTCCATTCTTTAATTCTTCTTTCTTCCTAAGTTTACAGTTAGAATAGATTGATATAGATGTTAGTTCAGAGAACAAAATCTTAGGTTATGTGGGAAAAATTAGAGCAAGCCATCATGCTTTTAACCTAAATTCCTAACCAGTAACAAGCACATATATTTCTTTATCCATATCCGTAGATAATTAGAAAGCTCAAGACAAAGGAAAGAGGGAAAAAATGGACTTTATTGATTTGAGGTTTCAAGAAGACGAGAGTTTGCCGACAGTTTCCTTTGAAGAAGAAACCTACGTGGGTCAAAGTGAATAAGACAGACACCCTTTTGTTTTTGGTATTTTACAGTCACAGATTCTTAGAAATGGCGATAGAATGGATAAACTTAGACAGCCAGTAAAAACTATTGGAATTGGACACGCTAAAAGAAGAAACTGAAAAGAGGAGCGCGTGACCCCGAAAATAATTGACTACTTCTCAAAGATCAGAACTCAGAACATCGACCCCACTCGCCATTCCTTCATCCCCACAAAATGACAGAACAGCCATGGCTAACGCCAACAACAAGAACTCAACTCCATATCTAACTATTAAGAGAAGATCGTCAAAATCATTCTATACAAGCTTGGCATTGCCTTCCCTTCTACTGTTTTAAACCGCACCATTTTAAGGAGACCAAGAGGATGTCACATATTTACATGTCCAACCCAGAATATCGAGAGAATTTTTAGGAAAAAGTACACAAAGTTTATGAATCCAACACTGAACCCCATCTTTCTCCTATTACTTGATTTTGGCTCTCTAAAGAATTAAAGCAATGAATTAACCTCCCTTGTCTCTGACTTACTTTCTCTACTATCTTGGACCAGAGAGTTCCATGGCATAGGAGTCTAAAGATCGCTCGTCGTCGTCGTCGTCCATTGTTGAACTTAACATGCTCGAATGATCTCGATCATTGCCATAATTCTTCATTGCATTTGTGGGGTTGTATGTACTTTTGCTACTGTTCCGTGAAGGGAAGAGGTTGACATTCAAGTCATTATGAGTATGGGATGCAGCCCATTTCTCAACAAGGCCATCCCCTTCAAGCATTCGGACCACCTCCGACATCTTGGGTCGGTGGGCAGGTAAATACTGAGTGCAAAGAAGAGCCACTTGCAACATCTCCCCTACTTCAATTTGATCATAGTTGTTCCCTAGCTCTCTGTCCACAAGCAATTCCACTTTCTTTTCCTGTTGTATCTTTTTCACCTGCCACGAAGAGTTTTCCCTTTCAGCCCCATCCGTGTGGGCATCAAATCAACAGCCATATCAAATTATCTTAAATGACAAACTTTCCATGCTTACTAACAGGAAATCATTATAGCATCAAAAGCAGCAGCAATCTTAGATGTTAGCCTCAATCATTGAAACAGTTAAACTAGCTTTAAGATTATGGTTAGAACTTACCCACTCAAGCATGGCGCCTTTTTGGTTAATTGTTTTCCCAAATTCAAGAGCTCTCATTCCAGTAATTAGCTCGATCAAAAGGATTCCAAACCCAAACACATCAGTCTTCTCAGAAGATTGGCCAGTTGAAAGATACTCTGGAGCAATGTGCCCGACAGTGCCACGAACAGCAGTGGTCACATGAGAATCGGCATGGTCAAGCAGCTTTGCGAGTCCGAAATCACCGACCACAGCTTCACAGAAGTCGTCTAGAAGCACATTGGCAGCCTTCACATCTCTATGGATTATCTTAGGATCACATTGCTCGTGGAGGTACAGCAGACCCCTTGCAGCTCCAATTGCTATTCTCTTCCTCGTATTCCAGTCCAGGGCTGGTTTTCCTGTATTATTGAATTGTACATGTTATTGGTTTTTCCAGGATGCAGGTGAGCCCAAGTGAAACAATCACATGAACAAAATATTATCAGAAATCAAATTAAGATCGGTTTAGAAATTGGTTAGGCATCTTCTTTAACAAGAACATAACATATTTTCAAAATTAAGAGGCTTTTTCCAGATACTCCGGAAACATGATCTCTTTAGTTGGTAGTGATATTTCTTTCCATAAAAACACGAGGGGGAGAAGGGTTGACCCGTTTGAGAGTAAAAATGGTCCTGAAATTTTCTTGATAGTGATGTTTGATCTGGAGAAAATTATAAACAGCTGTTTGGCAATGAGAAACTATTTTGGTTCAAGGAAAGGGCAACTACACAGTCAACCTTATTCTCAGGATGGTTTCGACATGGAAAGATCCAAACTTTTGAAGGACCCACTTATAACTTGTGGGCCCATCAAGACCAAACTTTGATAGGTACAACACTGTGCCAGCAAACGCAGTATGTTTGTTTCACAAGAGAGATTAAGTTTTTTTTTTAACCATATATAGGCAGTGAAAGTAGTCGCTGCAAAGTAAACAGAGACAAACCTCTGAGCCTGGAAGCTACACTGCCATTTGACATATAAGGGTACACCAAGAGCCTCTCGTGAGAAGTGGCACAATAACCAATTAACCGAAGCAAATTGCGATGAACTGCAAGGCTAATCATCTCCAACTCTGTGCGGAACTGGGACTCTCCAGTGGTACCCGTTACATCCTTTAGCCGTTTCACTGCCACCATAGTCCCATCGCCTAGCTTTCCCTTGTACACATTGCCAAACCCTCCAGCCCCAAGTATATTTTTGGAACTAAAATGGTCTGTTGCTACCTGGAGCTCTTTGAAACTGAAGTTTCTGAGGTTTCCTAAGCGCACAAGTCCCACTTCTTGATTCTCTACTACAAAATTCACGGTTCATTTAAGGATCTGTTTAGAAAAAGTTCCAAGAGTTCATAATTGATAACACTGACCATTGCTGTCTAGGATGGTTTTGGTCCTCTGATTTTTTCTGCGCCAAAGAATTCCAAGCGCTAGGAAAATTAGGAAAGCACAGCTCAGGCTGACTCCAAGTGCCACTGCTATTCTTTTGGACCTGAGTTTTCCTAATACCCATGAATTAAGAGAGCATAAAAGTCACGTCAAGAAGTCATACCCAATAAGAAAACAAAGCTTGGTTTTGAAGGAGAATAACTTATACAATAGTTACCAGGGGATGATTCTAGAGAGAAAGAAAGAGGAATGGCATTGGCTGAGCCAGAGCAACCTTCACTAGGACTAATTCCACAAATCATTGGGTTTCCCACCACACTGGAGTATTTACAGGAACCAAAACCCAAATTAGAAGAAATCATTCAACTAAGTGTTGAGAAAGAGAGAGAGGGGAGAGAAGCGTGGTTGTGAGTCATACTTGAATGTTCTGGCTGGAAACACAGGCACTGGTCCACTGAGATTGTTAAAAGACAAGTCCCTGCAACACCCAAGTAGTAACATGAACAGAACCCTAAATTTAAATATTGAAAAACAAATGTTTTGAATTGAACATCAGAAAAGTCGTGGAGAGAAGGCAGGTTTCTTATAGTGAAGACAAATAGCACAGGCGAAAGAAAACAAACAAAATAATGAATACTCACAAGAAAGCAAGCTGGGGGATTTTGGCCAAGGACACGGGAAAAGGCCCGGACAAGCTATTATTGTTCACCCTCCTGCTCGTTACAAGACAAAATAACAAAGTGCAACTTATTTCCCATAACTAACTCAAAATAGCAATCAAACAAGCAGCGACTTGTGCTTCAAATACATGATCTTCGAGAAAAAATTGAAAGTCCACCTTCAACTATTAAAATTACATCAAGTCGTACAAAATCTCTATGGAAAGAGTGAAATTTTTAAGATTTACTCCTTATTTTGTCCTCCATGTTCAAGGAAACCAAACAGAAAATCAAGGTGGAAAGAGTTGAATACTTACAGGTAGCGTAAACCATTCAGCTGACCAAAAGATGCTGGTATTGGGCCGGAGAACCGATTATTTGAGAGATCTAATGTTTGAAGCAATGGCAGAGTTCCAAGTTCAATGGGAACTGGACCGGAAATGTTATTGTTCTGCAGCAGCCTTCAAATTTGGATAAGAAATAGAACAGTCAGAAGACTAAACGAGACGTGGTACATCCATGGCGAGCTATGTTTCTTGGAGAAGTTACCGTATTCCAGTTAACTTGATTTGGTTTTCGTGAAAACATTGTAGATGGAGAAGATACAAAACATTTGTAATAAAACAGGGCGAAAAAACCTCACATCCAACCAAAATAAATTCAAAAGTCCAAAAAGATTTCATATCGCTTTCTTCACGAACACAGAGTCTAAAACAAACGTCTAGAACCAGAAGAAAAACGAGACTTCAGTGGGTTTCTACTATTGAAAACAGAGAGTTAATACACTCGGATCTCTTACACTTGGCGAAGATTTGTGAGGTTCCCAATCGCCCCAGACAAACTTCCAGAAAGAGACTGGCTCGGAGCTCCCCTGCAAAATCCCATAAGTCGAACACTTAGTTCCATTTTCCTACCCTCTGGGAAATCAAGTCCTAGAGACCAGAACGTTTCTTGAATTGAAAATATGAAGAAACAAAACAATAAGAACTCACAGTCCTATAACGAGGTTCTCAGGGGAGCAGGTGATCATTGCCCAGCTGCAAGGGTCCACAGAGTCCTCATCCCAATTGCTGAGCACCCCATGCGGATCATTCAATGCCGCCTTCACATTAATCAGGGCTTCCACTGCAGAAAAGGAACAAGCCCATAAGACAGACATATTAGGAAACTTTCAGAAATTTGTTGTTATACATAAACTCAAATTCAAATTGTTGCTCAAGTTTTACCTTCAGGGTTCCGAGGTTCGTAGGAAAGGCAAAGGACGGCAGAAGAGAGAACGATTAAACAACACAAGAGCTTAGACACAACCACCATGGCTTCAAAGAAATGCAGAAGAAGAAAGCAAAAAGAAGAAGACCATATTTCGTCAAGAGCATGAAAATGCAAAACCCATCTCTCTATCTCTCTCTCTCTCTGTCTTTATGAGGCCTTCTTTCACGGTTCTCTTTTCAGTCACCCACTGCACGCCCCCACCCCACAACCCATATACTCCTCACTCACCTTACCAAAAGCTCAAAAGAATACAATACGGATTGAGAGAGACAGAAAGAGGGAGGGATAAACTTTGGTGTGGTGTGCACTTTTTTTTCTTTTGGGTACGTAGAAAGAAGAGAGAGAGGTGCGTATCAGCTGTGTGATACGAATTGTCAGGAAGCAGAAATTGAGAGTGGGAAGTGGGATTATACTGGTGCGCTGCTGAGCCCGAGCCTGAGCCTTGGCCGGACCAAGATGGCTGCCTCTGCCTCTGCCTCTGCCTCTGCCTCAGTGGTACAATCAAACTCTAATGTTATTTTGCTTGTTTCAGGCCAATACATGGCGAGGGCGAACCCCCACTTTTTTTTCAGAATCAAGGCCCAAAAATGGCAGCCGATGTGCCTTCTCCGATTTGAAACACTCCACACTGTTCCAGCCTCTGGTTTTATGCACTTATGTACAGGGAGTTTTTGCTTTTTAGTACAATTTTTTTATGCAGGTTTATGATGCCCTTTTTTAACACGTTGCCATTGTTATTTGGCTGCAACAAATTTATTCCTGCGTTATAATGCTTTGAATGTTTTTCCTTTTGCTTCTTGCTTTATTAGTCTTGTTTGGTCATTATTGTATTTCCTTCTCTGTCTTTTAAAAGTTGTGTTAAAACAAAAAATACCACTTATATGATATACTAAATGCTTTATAGAATTAAAAGTGAGTTGGAATTTTAAAAAAGTATCATCTTCTACATGCCAATTTGTTTATGACTAACTTATTGGATTCTCATGCTTTCCAATTTGCCTTCCTCTGAAAGACTTGGTTTAAACATCTTGGTCTTTTTTTTTTTTTGGTGCGATATTTCATTAAAATTCATAAACTACACATTCCATGTATTTATTATAGTCTAATTTAAGAGGCTACAATAATCATTGATGTTTGAGTGTAGGTGGTCGGTTGACGGTTAGCCACCATTGTAGATGTTTTGGGTGACTTTTATTTTGATATAAGTGGGTAGAACCTTTCCATGTACTTTTGTTTTCTTTACCACAGTTCATAAATTATGGGTAATAGTCAACTCTCATTAATGTCTTTTGGCATTGCTATTTGCATATTCTCAAGTGATATTATGATTCAATAGGTCGGAGGTCAAAACTCACACTAAAGAACCAATTTATTGTATAGAAAAATTGTAGGTATGTTGAGAACGTTTGGACATATTTAATTAAATTAATTATCGTTTTTATATATATTTGATCATGTTCGATTATTTTGATAATTAATAGGCCTACAAGAGTGTAAAATATAGTGAATAGAAAAGATATATATAGTAATATTTCAAATTTAATAAGATAAAATTCAAAACAATTGTATACACAAGTTATTGATTGCTTAGTTGAAACTTATCAATATAAATTATTTAAAGAGGATACGACCAAACAAGATTCTATTAGTTAGAAACTTTTTATCATAGCCCTATTTCTCATTTTAAGATATTGTTTTCAAGTCACGATGTGAAGGGATATCTTCAAACTATATTCTAAAAAATAATAATTGTAAAATTTGACCTTCCATTAGAGCTGGAGATTTCAAATAGTGGTCCAAATCCATTTTGAGATTGATTTTTATCTAATGAAAACTCAAGCTTAAATTTCTCTCTCTATCTCTCTCATTCTTCTTGGGTGCATTAATTAATGTTAGTTGTGAAAGGATATGAATTATGGGAAGGTAAGAGTGAGAGAGGGGTGTAATGGGCATTTAGTTAAATCAAGTTTGAGTCCAAATTAGTCCTTCAGACACTGTCTTTTCTTGTAATTCTTGTGATTACATGCATTGAGATTGAGAGTCATGTGGGGCTCTCTCTATCTGCACAAAACAAAATTATTGAAAGGATTTGATTATTCGTTGACTTTCATACCTCATACCTAATTGACTAAAATAAGTCATTAATTAATCATCCTCCACAGTTTTCATTAGTATGCATATATCATCCTGGAGATCTGCCTCACATTTTAATGGAAAAGTTAATAAATATGCAAGAAATTTATTATTAATTATCATTTCTTTTACTTTTTGGTCTATTCTAGAATCAAGAAATTAATTTTTTACTTTTTTTCTAATATAACTTAAAAAAAGAAATATACTTAAAGATGTGATTGAGAGTGACGGTAGAATGAGTAATTTTGAAAAAAGTACCTTAAAAATAAATTTTCTAATTTGTCAAACATGATAAATAGAAAGAGAAGTGATTTTGATAATGTTATTTTAGTGCCAAAATCACCTTCAAATACACCATTAACCTATGATTAGTTAGTGAAATTCTCATCCTGACCACCATTCAATTTTTGACAAGTAAAAGTAGGAATGCAAAGTGAGAAATTTTTTTTAAATTTTTTACAAAATAAATTATTTTCCAAATTTGACTTAATATCGTTAGAATTTTTAATAATCGTAAAAAAACACAATGATTTGCAGAAAATAAAAATTTACACCTTAAACTCCATTCATCCTATACCAATATTCCAAAAGTAATGTTATTCTAAAAAAATAATCATGATTTTGCCAAATTGAATAATCAAAGCTGCAAGGCTGCAACTGTGGACTCTTTGAACAAAGAATTAAAAAAATAAATGTATTCATTTAAAAGAATCATCTTCCCAGCTACAGTTTTCCAAAACCATGATAAAAATAAAAATAAAAATAAAGTAAAAGGATAAAGCAATAATTAGAATGCAAAAGCAAGTGGTAAACAGAGAATATAATGATATTTAAAGAGAAGCAAGAGGAAAGAAGAAATTAGAAACTCTTTGTAATTAGAACAGAAAAAAAAAAAAAAAATAAAGCTGCAATCAGGGAAAATTCCCCCACAGTTTCCCTCTGTCTCTCTCACACTTTCCCAAGGAAAATTCCATTTCATTATAAATATGTAATGGGTCACCCCATTGTCCACCACACACTTTAGAATCACTTCCTTTTTTTTTTTTTATCTCTAATCATTTTAGGGCTTGACCAATTACACTTCTTACTTACTCTATTTATTTAAACTCTCCGTTTCTACAATATAATGATCTTCTTCAACCAACATTAATTCAAGTCAATGGTAATTGACACATGTTTCTAATAATAAATCATAAGTTCGAATTCTCCTAACCCACTTGTTATTCAATTGTACGTATGAGGCATGACTATTATTTTCATTACTATTAAAGTGTATGAAAAACAAAATATTCCAAAATTTGTTCTCAAATATTAAATGATATAGAATTGAAAGATGTATTGTGTTAACATATTAAATAACCTCTCTTATACAACATATAATATCGGGACCTTTTTTAGTTCTACAATATTTGGATCGGAGATCTGAACCTCTACCTTCTTGATTGATGATATATGATTCAATTAGTTTTAAACTGCTCAAGTTGACATTAAAGGACTTCTAATACAATAGAAATGGCTCTAAAATGCGAGAGAGGTTTTTATTTTTTTAATAATTTAGTTATTGTGCTTTAAAAGTTTTCTAATGAATCATAATATTTATATTTTATATGAAATAGATTCCTGTTATTAACTTCATTTATTTATTTAAACTTGCACCAATAGAAACTTAAACATGCAAGAATCAACTAATCATGTAGCCGTAAATTAATATACTCAAAACGCTAAATGTTACACTAGTTAAGTATAGGATTTATATCTAATAGTGAAAGTTCAAAATGCTATTATAAATTCTTATAGCGTAATACTAAATAAAGAAATTTGAATACCTGGTTGATTATTTTTTTTTTTTTAAGCATAATGGCTAAATAGATAATTTTATAAAAATTTAAAGACTTTGTGAGTTAATAACCTGTTTTAATATTTCATTTTCAACAGTGGATTTGAAAAGAAAAATATTTATTGGTCATTTAAATTTTTATTCAATGTCAGGTGATTTTTCTTTTCTACCTACTGTCTTCTACAGAAGAGATAAAAATGAACTGTGATGTGACAACTAGATAGGTGTCATGAGTGTAATTATTGTTAAAATTTGAACGATTCCATTTGAAACTGGCGTTTGTTTAAGCAATGAATTAGCTCTAACCAAACACTAACTTGGGCGCCAAGAGATTCGTAAACAGTAGTCTCCTTTTAATATGAGCTATTTTTAAATATTTAAATTTATGCGTACTTGAGAACGAATTTACCTTCAATATTTATACTTGACATAACGGTGAGTGAGAAATTAAACGGTTCAACAGTCTACTTCTATTTCAATTTCTACCTGTTCGATTTGAGAGTAGGTCGACAAAATACTTATAAACTCCCAAAGTGCGAGGACTTGAACCATGAGCCTAGTCCTAGAGCGACACATGGACTAACATTTCCCAACTCATAACAGGGCCGAATTAAATAAATTGTTTCAAAATTCACAAGCATGATAATTCAATTAGGAAGTAGGTAGATTTAAGTTGCAAAGTACAAAGATGCTATTTGATTTGCTTGAATCATTAAATTATAGATAAATAAATTAATAAGAAGCCAATAACTTCTAAATATCACCAAACTAAGCATAGATCAATTAGCTAAAATACTTAGCTCCAGCAAAAAGGTCGTGGGTTGTACTAAAAAAGATTTAAAGTATCTTATTTTACTTATACAATAAAGGTCTTATTTATCTAGTTATTTATTATATTATTTTAAAGTTATTAACTCGTTGTTGATGATAAGATGATAAAGAATTGACAACACTGGGTTGTTGTGAGAATATTTATAATTAAGATTTGAGAAGTTGCGATATTTTCCACCAGTAATATATGGAAGAACAAAGCATGTGTTGTTCAATGGCATTGTGTTGTCTTGAATTAATTCCATCCAAGGCTTTCGATTATCCAACCTTCATGCATATAAGTGGCTATCAAAATTGACATGTGAAGAAAAGGAAAATTCCATCCTCACTTTCTCTTCAAATTGTGATGGAAATTAATGTGTAGTCATTATTCAAATTAGGTTGGCATCATTTAATCCATCCAAAAATACACATCAAAAGTCATTAGAGAAATTTATAACAATTCAATAAAATCTAAAGCAAACATGCTAAAAAATCACCTACGAAATCGTCAAAGCGAGCATAGCTCAACGATAATTGATATATATCTCCAACCAAGAGGTTATAAGTTCGAATCTATTCTCCAACATGTTGTACTCACAAAAAAAAAAAATCACCTACAAAATCGGGAGGAACCATCACCAAAGAGGAGCATATATACATACATACATACATACATATATATTGGAAAAATCCAAAGAGGAGCATACTAAAGCTTTGGTCTCAATAAATAAATCCATACATATGAGCTACAATGATTACTAGCTCTATTTTATGGCATGTTGAATAATGTTCTCTTTTTGTTTTGTTTTTCATTTTTAAATCTTTAGAAATATAGTGGCTCATGTTACTCATTTCTCATTCCTAACATTCTTAGGAAAGGTTTACAAAATTATGTAGGTTGATGGTGAATTTCGGAGAGGTTCATATATCCTTCAGATTGAGTGATCGACGGATAAATAAGTCTGCAACAATGAACCTCGATATTGGTATAGTGCCCTGTCTAAAACTCTTCGATGAAGATAGTAAAGAGCACCTCGGGAATTTAGTGACAACTTTTTCACTTACTCCGATGGCCGTGGTGGTTATCTCCTTTTTATAGATGCTCATGGCCAACCAAAGAGGGACGTTTAGCACGTGCCATGGTGGAGCTTGCTGTCATACAAGATTTTGACGGGCAGTCTAGAAGACATTCCCAGTGCGTGGTAGCTGTATGATCACCGACCATCCTGCTGCCTGCTACTAGGGTATCGTGCCTCTCGTACTATGTTTCAGGCACCTACGTTGCGTCCTCCCTCAACCGTACACATTATGTAGAACATGATCCCCACCATCAGCTGTCACTCCTCGAGCCAAACATGCCTCTGACTTTCGCCCTCGACAATGTATAAATTTTGAAAACAACACAATCAAGTTTTTTTTTTGTTTTTCATTTCTAATTTAAAAAAAAACAAATTTAAAAATTATTTTATTATTTTTTACTTAAAAATATATTTTGATTAGAAACATGAAGACAGAGTTTTAAAAAAAAAATAGAAAAAAAAACCAGCATATTATGGGGATGGATTGTGAAGTATGAGCCTAATTGGTCACATCAAGTCAGTTCCTATCTTCTTCCACTCCAACTGGCAAAGCGAACAAACTGTCTCTGTCAAAAGACACCCTGTTTGGTGGCATTGGCAACCCCATTTTTTCACATTTGTAAGCAATTCCTCAATTAGCCAATGCTACTCTCTTTTTCTTCCTTCCCATTGCTTTTCTCACAAGCATTCCATTTTGATTTCTAAATGTTGCATCTTAATAGTTGGGATGGTAGAGTCTAATTACTGAATAGCCACAATATAACTCAAGAATAGCCTTTAGTTCCACATACATTCGAAGTTTAAGTGACGTTTAAAGATGTTACAAACACGACAACACGAGATACGAAAAGACTCTGAAAAAATTATATATTGTACTAGTAACCTAACGCTAGTCGATGACTCTTTCTCATGCTTCTGGTGTATTGAAGTTGATAAGAATTCTTGTATTTCACGAGTTTTATGCACTATAACAGAAATGAAACTTGTACTGTAGTTGCAAGCACACTTTTACCATATAAATAAAGGTGTCCGACGTCAATTTTTATGTATCCTTGTTGAGGATCAAAAGAGTGTTTTGGTTTGGCAAGTTAGAAGCAATTTGTTAAGAATTGATATTAGGAAGTTCTAGTTGAAAAGAAAATTCTCTTTGCCTAACAGAATTTGTATAAAATAAAACATAGACTAATTAAGGAAAATAGGTACAAATGTTTGGAGTAGTTTCTTTTCGGGTTCCTTTCTTTATTTTTAATTCTTTTGATAGTATTGTTCCTCACACTTGCAAAAAGAAAATTTATCATTCGTACCCACATTCAAATTTCTAACATTAGTTTCTATATTTGACCTAAAAAACTATTTTAGTAATCTCTATAAATCATTTGACAAGTGTATATTTATCCAAAATATATGAAACCATATAGTTATTTGAATTGATGAGATATAATAATTAAAAGTTAAACAGAGAAAAAAAAAACATTATCATCACAAGTCAAACTCATTTATTTTAATAATAATCTAAAACATCAAACATCACATTATCCAACATCTTATGACCTATCTATAGGAGATGTATCATCTTTTCACCACATCTCTACTCAATATTTTGTTTGACCTATCCTAAATAAACAATTAATTAAAATTTTTACCAATTTCTGGTATGCTATTATCCAATGGATCTAAATCAATTTTTCTAAAAAACAAATTTGAACGATTAAGTTTGTTAAAGAACCATTTTTGTTTTTTCTTCCATTACAATTTTTTTGAGATTATAAACAATTTTTTAAAAGTAAAAAAACAAAACACGTTTTAAGAAACAAAAAATAAAGAAGGTAGTTTGGAAAAATAAATTTTTTTAAATTTGAAAATAAAAAATTAGAGAAAACAATAAACAAATGTGAGAATAACACGTGAATTTTTCTTCTTCTTTTTTTCTTGAATGAAAAAACTTATAACTAGAGATAAAATATAGAAAAAAAAAGATACACGAGAAATAGTCTTTTCATAGTTACAAAACACATATGACAACACAACTTCCAGAAAGGAAAAAAGAGAAAAAAAAAAAGTGTGTAAAAACAAAACCCTAAAATTTCAACATAAAAGTGGCATCGCATACTTTTTAAGTCGTTCAAAATTTTAAAAAATAATAAAAAAGAAAAATTCCGACCACCACATCCTGAAGTTTCCATGCTGTAGAGGCTAAGGTAAAAGGTTCTTTATAAGTATGTGTTTATTTTGCAACATTAACATAGTTGTTTTGGATTCAACAAATTTTACTATTAAGTTAGTCTTACATTAGATATAATTGCCACGTTAATCATTTTCTTTAACATTATTAATGCAGAAACTATAAGATATAAAGATGAAATATTTTTTTAATATATATATTATATTATATTATATAAAGTTGAATGGGGATTTTTTAAAATGAAAGTAATTAAAAAAGAAAAAAAGGAAGACATTGGGGAATCCCAGTATCCATAATCTTCGTTGGATTGCGTTTATTCTGTGGTGCGGTTGGAATTGATGCTTCCACGTTTGGTTGCTTTTTTTATTTCATTTTATAAAGTTGTAAAAAAAAAAAAAAAAAAAAGAAGCCAGCATTAGCATTAGATGACAAAACCCTCTTCAAATTTTCATTTATTAACAAATAGAAATTTCCTCCCTTTTCGTGGCTTTTATCAATTCTACAACTTTTTCTTTTCTTCTTCTTATTTGTTTATTTAATTAATTACCTTTTCCCTTTCTTCTTCTTCCTTTTTTTTTTCTCTTTCCCTCACAAAGATAGAGATAAAGTTAAAGTGACGCACCCGTGCCTTACCCTTGCTCAGCTTTTGGGGCCCCGCATTATATGGCTGTCACTTTATTTTGTTGACCTTTGCCTTTTACTATTTTGGGCCCAACGGTCTTCTTTCTTTGTCTGCAAATACTGTCTTGGGCTTTAGGCCCATACTACGACAGCTCATTTTCCAACTATCTAGGCAAAAGTTTTCAACAATGACCAACGTAAAAATATGATCTTCTCAAAAAAAAAAAAAAACGTAAAAATATGAAAAAATCTCTATAAATTTTTTAGTTACGAAATTATCATCCCTGAAATAATTTTAAAATGAATATATTATTCCTCGTTTTCCATAGGAGAATCCTACCTATATTTTTTTCTCTACCATCATTCAAATATTTTTAGGACAATTCAACTGAATATATTATTTTCCCATCATCGACTCTCCTTTGATAGTTTACCTCTTTGATCGCCTTCCTTACTGATCTTTTTCGGTGTGATGTCTCCTTAAATTTGGTGAGTTATGTCTCTACATATATATCAAATAATAGTGGTAATGAAAAAAAAACCTAGAATCAAGGAGAGACGATGAAAGTTAGGATATTTTATTTTAAAAATAATAACCAAATAGGAAGGGTAGAAATCTCAAAATCAAACTAACAAAACAGTTAGAAAAAATACAAATGGATATTTTTTATTATCAAAATATATTTTATCATTTTTCAAAATCGAATGATAAATAGGGACACAGACCATAAATTCTCTAGTTTTTAACTGGTGGTTGTGTTAGCCTAATGGTGTAGCCCAGCAATTACGACTGTCATGAAAGTAGCCCACTGACGCTTGAGGTTCAAATAAGGCGAAGTTGGGCCTTATTGTGGCCCATATTTATCGCTTTTGGAAGTTAGACGCTGGGTCGAGCCCATGAAATGGGAGCCTCCTCTGCAAGACGGAGAATTTGAATTGTCTGGACAGGTCATTCTTTTAGCTATATTTCGCATAAAAAATACAGCTAAAAAATAAACTAATTTTCAGACAGGTAAACCTTATGGCATTTTTGGTGATGATTTTGTTTTATTTGTTTTTTTTAGTTCGGTGATGATTTTGTTTTTAATTGTCCTCTATCTTTAAACGTTATATTTATTTACAAATAATCTTCTCAGTTTGTAATATACTTTAGTGTAAAAATGAAAAAAAAAAATTATAGTAAATGATATAAAAGAAATATATATTTATAAAAATAAATTCCAAAAAAGTGACTTTTGGTGGGTCTCATGTAATAGTATAAATTTGCAATTTTTGTCATTTTCGTAAAATTTGAAACCTAATACTATATATATTTACATGTTCCTTTAGTGCTATTTTTGTAATTCTATCTCTTAACAACTGTGCCAAACTTAAATACTAAAAATAGTTTCTAAGTAAACTGTTTCTTGTTTTCCAAACTGAGATGATATTTGAAAAGTTAAAAAGTGAAATTTTAACCAAGAAAATCTTTGTTACATACAACAGGAGCGCAGGCAAAAACTTTTTCAAGGGAAGGGCAAAATTTTGTACCATAACACTTTTATATCTACGATACTTTATTTCTAAAAATTTAGGGGAGGGAGCGAAATAAAAAACAATACTACAAAATCTTCAGTATTTTATATATGTTATTTCTGTTGCGATAAAACTAAGGGAGGAGTAATAGTCCATCTCCTTCCTTCTTTGCTCTGCCCACCCATTTCTTAAAAGTAACCCGAATAAATTATCAAATTATAACTATATGTCATTCCTTAGATAGTTCAGTTATATTCAAGTTAGTTGTTTTATACCTCCAAGATGATAATACTATCAACATAACATTAACATTAACATGACAATGTTCATTGATTAAGATTTCTTAAATTTCCATATTTCCAAAAAATTGAAACAGAAAAACCAAAATTGTTTCACTCCATACGAACAATTAGATACATAATTAGTGGTGACTGTATAGAAAAACTAGTTAAGGCAATAATACTCCTACTTAAAAAGCCCTAATTTCAAATCTCCAACTTAATTTAAAATCATATTAAAAAAGAAAAAAAACATACTTAGTTGATATATTGTCTTATTTTATCGAGCCATGACTTCATCTTCTATGTTATCCTCAATTAGGTAAAACTCATATAATAAATATGTCTTATCAAAATTTTGTTAATCGATCGACTATCAATAATAGCCCAATATGCCAATATGAGTATAGCTCAGCGGTTAAAGCATCTATATCTGATCAAAACGTCTTGAGTTCAAGTCCTTCTGTACTAAGAGAAAAAAACAACAACAATGACCTATATAGTCATGTAACTAAAAAATTAAGGGTTCGTTTGATAACCATTTCGTTTTTAGTTTTTGGTTTTTGGTTTTTAAAAAACAGACTTGTTTGATAAAATGATATAGAATAAACACAATACTTAAAGTGGAATGAAAATCCAATTGACTTAAACAAATGAATAACCAACATCAACCTAGTTCAATTGGTTAGAATACTTATCTCATACTCACCCTACATACATATTGTGTTAAAAAAAAGGGAATAAATCTATATTTTGACTCAAATAAAAACAGAACAAGTCCCGGATATGCAAGGAAACCATAAAAGGGCCAAAATTCAACACTACTGCACCATTTGTAATATCATTATGCATTTGTCTTTATTTGGGGCAAAGAATTCAATGAGTATGAATATCGTAATTAATATTTACAGTAAAAATTTTAATTTTATTTTCAAGAATTTGAAAATTCCAGAAATGTTGGGAAAGTGATGACGTGGAATACGAGTATGACAACACCTCCCAATGGCAATAGATAGGGCTCTGCACCAAAATTCCAATATTTCCAAAGGAAAATAATGCTTTCTAATGCCAGAATCAAATCTTGTTCGTTAGGTTGAAAAATTAACAATTTATTATTATTTTTTTAATATTACTATTTGTATTTATCCCTTTTTATGTGTCAAATTAAAAATACCAAAGAATATAAATAGCTAAATATTTTTCAAAATGAAAAATTCCGAATAAATCCACCTCAGCCGCATTTCTGTCTTCTCTCCCCATCAATTTTTGCCCTCAAAACAAACCTTGTTTCTAGCTTAAAATTAATACATAGTGACAAATTTATGAAACCCAAATACAATAATGAGACAAATTTTATTTTACATTAATTAGGAAAAGATCCCAGAAAACATTCTTGTTTCTCACACACTATCAAATTCTCAACAGTAAATGCATTATTTATTATTTATTATATGGTCGGATGAAATAAACAAACATATGTATGTATATATATTTTCCTGTACAATTTTGAATATGAATTGTCAAATCTCACACTTCTCGAGGAAAAATCATTAATCAATGAAGCAGAAAGAGACAGAGAGAGAAGCAAAATTCTGACATTTTCTTTCTTTCAAAATGGTAATATAGTAGTGAGAAGAGAAGACATTGAAGTGGCTGCCTAGTTTTAATGCTCCCCCCAGCATTCACTCAATGATGGGATTTTTTAGGGTTTTTTTGCTTCAAAAGTCTAGAAACCCACATCAGGATAATTGGAAAAGCAACATAGAAGCAGAAGGAAAAAAAAAAAACAATAAAAATCCTTAACACTAAACGGGCTCTTGGAAGTTAGAACATATTTCTTGGGAAAATTTACAGAACCCATTTCTCGTATCAACATAAAAATAATTATTTCAAAATGTATGAGATTGAAAAGAAAAAAGAGAGTAAAATTTCATAAATCAAAACCAGAGATTGAGCCGTCTCCGCCAATACCACCACCGCGAATGATCTGATTTTCAATCAAGGACGAAAAAGCAATACAAGACCAAGCCTCTACCTTCACAGCTCCGACCATATTTCGCCGCCGCTGCCGCCACCGCCGCCGCCGCCGCGACCCAGAATACCGCAGAGACACGCATTTGAGGCAGAGGCCAAAGGGGTTCTTGAAAAATGGAAAAGGAGGAAACTTTATCCGTTTGTGGGTTCATATTGGTCCACAAAATAATCTAAAAGCCTAACAAGAGAGAAAGGAAACCGGGAAGTTGGGTTTGGTTTTGTATTCTTGTTCTAATTCCTGTTGTTGGAGGCAGAGGCACCCCCTTTTAATAAGGGGGATTTTGAGTTTCCACCATTGGAAGGAAGAAAAAACAAATGGGAAAGGAATTGGGAAAGAAGAGAGTTGTGGGGGTTCGGATTATGGTGGTGGGTGAGAGAGTTTTGTTGCTCTGCCTCTGCTTCTCTGAGTTTCTGTCTGTCCAAACATAACGAAGCCAAGTAACTATCTGTCTGAACACAAAAAAAAAGTGTTGTCTCTGTAAAAGATTGTACGGTTTGAACAATAGGGTGAGTGGCAATGGCAAAAAGCCTTGTATTTATGCCCCAAAAAAAGGAAGAAGAAGAAAAAAAAACTCTCCCTCTCTTCCAAAGCCCCCTTTTTTTCCTCTTTTTTTTTCCCTCCTCTGTGTTGGCTTTGTTTCAGAGGAGAGAGGGCCAGATTAGGCTAGATTTGCGCAAGCAAAATGTGTAATTTTACCACTTCCAGGGCCAGCCTTGGTGGACGAGTGAAATCAGGATCGAAGCACAAAATTGGAAACCCTTGCTTGGCTGCAAAACGATGAAGAGTTGATGGGAAAAAGAAGAAAAAGTAGTGAAATTTGATGAAAGAAGCGCCAAGGCCGAGGGTGAGTGGCAGTGGCACCACATCGAGACCGACACCAAAAGCCTACAAACAAACAAACAAACAGAGGAGTAAGTGTGAGGTTAGACAAAAGATTGTAGCTTTAAGCCTTTAGCCTTTAGCCTTTAGCCTTTAGCCTTTAGCCTTTAGCTTTGGGTAGCGGCTAAAGCTAAACACAGCCCCAACCCATTAGCCTCTCGTTTCTCAACAAAAAAACAAAAAACAAAAAACCTTCCATTTTTACTCTTTGGTAAAAAATAATGTTACTGTTCCTTTTCTCGGCCTCGTAACCATGTTTTTGTTTGTTCCTATTTATGTGCTCAACAAAAACAATACTTCGGTTATGTCATTGAATTCTTGTACTCTATTACTCTTCAGTCTTTTTAACTTGTGTTAATACTATGGATGGAGCATGTCAATGTTTGCATGTTGCATAGTTTCATACATTCATCAACGTGTCACGTTAGCATTTTTATGGTCTTAACAAGGTTGATTCAATAGAAATCATCTAATATTGAAATACATTTTAAGAATTAAATAAGACACAGCTCAAAATTGAGGACTTTTATAATTTAATTAATGTTTTGTTTTGTATTTTTTAAGAAGTATTACCAACGTTATTATATTTGTGGAAGTGATCAAATTCAAATCTAATAGTAGAATAATATTTAATTAGTGATCAAATCAATACATGACATTTGATACGTTTAAGTGCTTACTGTGATTTGTATGCATACCTAAGAATACATATGAGGTTATAAATTGTTTCTTTGATTATTGGACCAATCTATAGTAGTCATTAGTTAATGGTTGAGATTTGAGTTTTTTTTTTTTTTAAATACAACGTCTGGGGATGGAGGATCAAACTCATAATCTCTTGATTCGAGGTGTATAACAATTACCATTAAACTATGTTCGCTTTGACAGTTGAGATTTGAGTTATGGTTTGAGTTTAGTGTAAAATAATAATACTCAAATATCAATTTCATTCAACAATATTTGTTATATTACGTGTTACTTTACAAACTTTTCTACCTTGTGAATTATAAATTTTCATAGTTAGATTTTAGTTGGTTCCTATAGAGTGAAAGGATACTCCTTTTAAGAGCGAAAAAACGATTCTCCTTTCAACTTGGGTAAGAAAATACCCTCTTGGTTACAAAGGAATAGAATACAACTTTTCTTCTAAAATAAAAGATAAAATTGTTTTCAAAAAGAAAACCGCTCACTTTTTTAATCCAAAACAAATTAAGTAGTTATTTATGAACAACGAAAAAATGGTGTCATAACTTGAGAAATTACATATTTAATTTTCTAAAATCAAGTAGCTCGAGATTAATTATATTTTTCTGATTAAGTTAGTAATCAAAATTTATCAATTAATAATCATAAATACGGTTTAAAGTTACATCATTTTTACCAAATTACAAAGACAATGTTCGATTTGGATAGGATTGAGTTGATGAAAGAGAGAGAAGAAGAAGATGAGTTGAGTGGAAGCATCTTCCATGCTTTTACACACAAAGTTGGTGGAGTGCAATAAAACATAAAATAGAAAGTTCTTGTCACACCTTCCAAATTTATCCTTGAAAATTGAAAATCCTCAACCATATCCTCCAAACATGGACCCTCCTATACCAATATATTCACCATAATCTATGGCATTTTTCACTGCCCAAAATAACCTTTTCTTTTTCCTTTTTTCTTCAACTTCTGATCTTAATTAATTCTCTCTTATAGTAGTAATAATAAACAATGACTAAATATATGTTTTACTTTAATAATAAATAATGGCTAAATACATGTTTACTTTGTAACGTTGGAGTGTCTTTTTTTTTTAATTAGACTTTATTGTTTAAAAAGTTTCAATTTAGTCTCTTATGTTTTAACATTTTCAATCTATTTTCGCACCGTTCTTAAATTTAGAAAGAGAAAAAAAAGTTCATACTGAAAATTTCTAATTCTTCTTTCAAATTTTTGTGAAATTGATAGTTTTCTTCTTCTAATGGTCATCTTTTCTCTTCTAAATGTCTATTAGTTCATTTGGTATTATGTTAAATTTATCATCAACAAACTAAACTATTCTATAAGTAATCCTTAAATATTACTGGCTTCATATCATTATTAAATATTGTCAACGACTTGCAATAAATATGTAAGAGTGGTGTCGAAGAGAGCATAACTCAATGATAATTGACATATATCTCAAATCAAAAGGTTGTGAGTTCGATTTCACACCCTCGCATGTTGTTATAAAATAAAAACAAAATAATAATAATAAAATAAGTAAAATGGTGAATCTATTTGCCATATTGGGCCAAAGAATAAGGGGGGAAAATACAAAATTTTAGCATTTGAAGCCAAGATGGTGGTACCCTGAACGCTCACCCTTAAGGACGTTGCATCAGATCATGAGGCTATCATTGCCCAATCACCACCATCTCCATTATTGCCAATGTGGTGTTCCACATGACTTCAGAGCCGTACACGTGTCCTGATATGATATGGTATTCAATTCAAGAAGCCAGCAATTAAACAACAGAGAAACAGTACAAATGTTCAAATAAATTTGGAGAGCTGATCTGATCTGAAGAGATGGCAACAGCTCCATCTCTTTTTAATTTTCTGAAATACATAAAAACCAAATTTAAAATGATTTCCTTCCGTCAGCTTTCAAATTTTCAAAGTGGGGAAATTGAGGACAGGGAGGGACCTGATTGTCAATTTGTCACAACAACAGCCTTAGGAGAACCCAAAAAAAAAAAACCCAACTTTTTTTCCCCTCATCTTACAATTGCTTTTGCGGTGAATGTGGACTCTAGGACCTAGACAATAATAAAAATGGTTTAGAAAATGATTGAAAATGGAGTCAAGTACTCAAAATTAGCTGCTTTTTCATGACAAACCACCCCATTCTTTGACTTTGTCCCACACCCATTATTATTTTATTAATTTCAAATTCCCAAAAAAAAAAAAGCACTAATTTTTCTAAAACCTTACATACATAGCTAATAGCTGTTTGCTGTCTTGCTTTGCTTGCTGCAGACCTAAATGGCTAACTAGCTAAGCTAGCTAACCATTTTCATAATCCTTTCTTAAGAAAAAAAAGAAGAAAGGAATAAGGGTAGTTTGGGAATTGAAGGGAGATAAAAGAACAAAGAGAATGAAGAAGGGAGGTTCCAATTGCAGGTCATTTTTTTGGTTTGCAATTTAGGAAGCTTGATGAAGAAGGGCAAGATTTAAGAAGAAGAGAGAAGAAAGCAAAAGCAAAAACACACAACTTTTTTGAAAGAAAGAGGGGCTGTTTTTTACGTTGGATAAAACTAAAAAGATAAGTGGAGGAGCAGAAAGCCAGGTTCCATTTCCAGACGGCAAAACGAATACTTCCTTCCAACTTCCAATTTTTATGGGCCCCCAATAAAGCCTTTCCATTCCCATAAATAAAAGGAAAAAAAAAAGAGAGAGAGAGAGAGAGAGAGAGAGAGATGGCTACATATTAGAGCGGATTTTTCTTTTTATTATGTAACTAAATTGTGTTGGTATATATATATATTTATATAGATTGTAATCATAATAATTATTCATTAATATGAGTTGGCTTAGATAAATCATACTAATCGACATGCTTTCTATTTATGGCAATATTTACAATTATTTGTGGGAATTGTTGTTTGTATGATATTAGACTTTTATTTACTCAAAAATAAAACATATTTGACTTTCCAAAGGATAATGAATAGTCAGGCCCAACTCGACCTCTAGGATGGTGACTTTAAATGAGGCCAGCCCAGTTTTGTGAATGGGCTCATTGGGCCCAATTGTTATCAAGAATGTAGGCGGGTCATTTTACATCTGCCAGCTGACAAAGAACTTGATTTCCAGCATTTAATAGTAAAAAAATAATAATAATAAAAATCAGAAATAGAGACTTCATTTACTTCATAGTCTTCGATACTTAGACATTATCGAATATGATATTATTCGATATCTATTAAAACGCTATATTAATAATATATATAAAGTCATTTCAGTATTAAATTGTCAAATCGAACTTGATATCAATTTAATTATATGCATAATTTCTTATTTTCTATTAAAAAGTATGCACAAAATTAATAAAACGATATATTTCTCAACATATAAAAAACCATGCTTTATTTATCATAATAGATTATCTCAATTATAATTATTCTATTAAATTTTTTTTCGAAAGAAATTTATTTGATTAAATTTAGTTTAACATTTAAATGAGCTCCAACTTGTCATCTATGGATATGATCATATTTACGATCAATGCCCCTAAAATTTGATTGAACTTTGTTATTCAAGCCACATGACAAATGGCTACTATTCTTATAGAATGATTCTTCGAAGGAATATCTCTATTTGGTTAATGTCTAGCCTAAGATAGCAAGCCTCTTTTCTTTTCTTTTAATAACGGGAAAAGAAAAGTAATAAAATGCTCAGTTCCCTTTCAACTTCAAGATGTTTGCTGTTTGGTACGTCAAAAGAAAAGCAAATTTCATGGAAGCAAAAGGCAAATGCTTTTTAAGACATTGTTCTTTGGAATTACTGTTTAATTGTGAGTCCTATTTGTCTGTCCTTTTAAGATGCCACAAGTTAAATCTTTTTTAGTTGAATAGTAACGAGGGTTGTGATACAATCGACCTTTAAGATGATACATTTATCAATTAGGATCCAATTCATCACTCTAAGTCGAAATTAACCTTTTTCGTTTTAATTGGGTGTCAATTTGAGTAAACAGGACTCCTATTGAGATAATGGAATCAAGATAGAAAATTCATACCGAAAAAGATTTTCAACACTTCTATAGATTCTTACAAAGAGTAGGATATTGTTTTCTTACGAGGATTATAATATTGTTTTTTTCTAATAAGGATTATGATCTTTGACTTCCTATAACTAGAACCCTTTTTTTAAGTTGTATTTGTACCTAATCCAAATAAAAGAGACTTGAATAGTCTGTATCACGTGTGTTTAGTGAAAGTGAAACTCATCTCAATTTATTAGTGGACGTAGCTCATAAATAGTTGAGGTGAACCAGTATAAATTCTTATATCGTTTTTTGTTTTTCCCTTTAATCTTTTATTTGTATTGTGTGATTGTGATTTACTGAATAGAATTGTGGAAGGAAAAATTGTTCTGGAGCATCTAATTTTCCAACAACTCTTCATCGATTTCACTAAAGATTATATTTCACAATGTTCTTCGTGTTTGATTCTTTCCTTCTTTCTTTTTTTTTTTACGGAACCTTCTTGGTTCCATAGTAATTAGAAGCTGCCCTCACTTTTGACTACGTCACAAAATATATATATATATATAAAGCTCGTTTGGTAACGTTTCGTTTTTTTGTTTATGTTCCTTTATTTTTAACGAAGAAAAGTGTATTGCATGATTCCAACCTCTAAGAATTCAAGTATGATTAAACAACCTTTTTATTTATGTTTTGGAACAAATTGAAAATGGAAATAAGAAAGGAGAAACTAGTTTTGGTTGTTTCCAAAATTTCTATACAATTGTGAGAATGTTCCAAGAAACAAAGTTAGTTGAAAAATACTTAGATTTCTTCACAAAATTGGTCACGGGAAGAAACGGGAATGTTGCCAAACGAGCTCTTAGTTTCTCAACTTTAAACAAATTTCAAATTCAATAAGTGACCTTAAAATAATCAAAAATTGATGTAATGCGTTTTCTTGTTACACACATTTTTTCCTGAATATGTTCCAACTTTATCTCTTCTTAATTTGAAGGCAGGTAATGTATAACATATCTATATTGTTAAATTTGTCATCTCCATACCAGATATTTATCAACAATATAATAAACTGTATTATTATTATTATTATTATTATTATTATTATTATTATTATTATTATTATTATTATTATTTTAGTCTAACTTTAACCTCGCATAATGAATTTGAGATCTATTAAAACTTTAGGAATAAATATAAAAAAAGTTTAAACTTAATGGACCATAGTAGAAACAGAGACGACAAACTATATTTTAACTAATATGTGTGTGTGATGCATTTGGCCTCTCCTGAAATTCTTTTTACCAAACCCAATTCTCCCTTTAATAGAATGAAGAATTAAGAAATAGGGAATGAACCAATCACAGAGATTCCAATCTATCAATGGGAAACAAACTTTGGAATATCAACCAACCGGCCTAATAAACCTTCTACACTATTCATGATCCGACCTTAAATGGAATCGAATAACAGAATAAATTTAATATACCAAGTGTAAAGGTTAACTTATAATCTAATAATCTCACACTGAAAATATACCCACTACGAAAATGAATCATCTAAATATCCACACCTTCTTGAATGCTTTTACCTCTAAAACTGGTTTAAATTCAATTGATTCCACTCTAGGAAAAGCTAAGGTGATCATATTAACAGCAGTTCTGGGAAATTTGAAAAAAAAAAATAACAAAATAAAAAACAAAAAAGTCAATCAGACCATGATTCTTGCAAGATTTTCTTTTCCAAAATCCCAAAAAAGAAAAAGGATAATCCATGAAGTTGGCACAATGTGACCGTTATTCTGGTAGCTTCTAAAAGGACAAGTTGTGGTGCTATATGTAAATAATATCTTCATCTGGAAGCTCATGATTTTCCAGTTGATACTTAAAGCTTTCCTATATAAAGGAGCTTCTCATTGTTCCAGAAAAGCCAAACAGGAGAGAGCTTTAACCATTTCCTAAAAAGCTGCTCAAAGTATTGTTATAATAATAATGGTGGAGATAGAAGAAGGTGGTGGAAAAAGATACGCACTGTTGCAGGCAGTGCAGGACTCAGAATATGCAAAGAAAGTGTATGGAGGGTATTTCAGTGTGTTCGTTGCAGCTTTTGGAGAAGAAGGAGAGAGATGGGATTTGTTTATGGTGGTGGAGGGAGAGTTTCCCGCCATTGATGAGCTTCAAAACTACCATGGTTTTGTGATCAGTGGAAGCCCTCACGATGCCTATGCCAATGACTCCTGGATTTTGGATCTATGTTTCCTCTTGCAGACCCTTGACACAATGGAGAAGAAGGTTCTTGGCATTTGTTTTGGTCATCAGGTAATATATGCATTCTATACACCCTCCCATGTCACATACTATTGCCTTTATACATGTCCTTTTCTGTAAACCAGAAAGCTTAGATAGACTACATGAAAATAATATTTCCTAAACTAATATTATAAACAAAGGGTACAAAATATATTAAGATAGGAAACTTATGTGTAGTCTAAACTTAAAACTTTCAAATTCAATACTTGAAGGAAGGAATCTAGGTTTGAATTTCTGCAATAGTAGGCTATCTATTGAAAATCTATTTGATATAAGTGTATATTGAAGAGTTGAAATTTGTATGTTTGTGACAGGTTTTATGTAGGGCATTGGGAGGAAAAGTTGGGAGGGCAGAGACAGGGTGGGATATAGGAGTGAGAAAAGTGCAAATAATGGAGAGTTCAGAGTGGAGGTTTGTTGAAGATATGGGTGAAATGCCAAGCAATCTGTCCATAATAGAGTGCCATCAAGATGAAGTTTGGGAAATACCTCATGGAGCTCAAATCATAGGCTTCTCAGACAAGACAGGTGTTGAAATTTTCGCCATTGGAGACCATATTTTAGGCATTCAAGGCCACCCTGAGTATTCTAAAGACATTCTCTACGGTCTCGTCGATCACCTCCTCAATAATTACTCCATACGGGTACATAATTAATTTTCTAATCCCAATTTATCAAAAAATGATTATAGTTTCATCTCTTCTTTTTTACCTTTTAACTTCTTATTGAAGATCATGATTTTTTGAAGAGGAAATTTGCTGAAGATGCAAAGCTGGGATTGCAAGCGGCAGAACCAGATACAAAGTGGTGGGAGAAGATCTGCAAGAAGTTTCTCAAAGGAAGATTAATGGAATCTGCTTTTTAATTGTAATCACATGGAATGCTAAAATATTATTGTTGATTAGTATGAATCTTTTGTTGAACTACATGGCTAACAAATGTTTACTAGGAAGAGGAATAAGAAACCTTAATCATTCTAATTTAGAAGGATCAATCCAATCACAGTGATACATATAGAAATAGATTATGCCATACTTTTCGAATATATACAAGTGGGGTTAAGATTTAAATACAATTTTAGCATAAAGGGTTTTTTTTAAAATATAAAATTGAGTACATAAAGGTTATCAAATGGATGCTTTTTAGCTGAATTTCACTCATGAAATCATCTCCAATGAGTAACATTAAACATTCAATACTACAAAAGAATTCTTTGATCGCTTTAGACAAATTGGGTAAAGTCAATTACACGTATTCCTCAATATCAACGTTCTCCAACAAGAAAATTCTGGAGAACTTCACAATGGTTTGTTGAATTTCAAAGAATTTAATAGCATTGCAACAAATGGCATTTGTACTTATTTTGCTCCTATTCTTCTTGCGTGTTGGCCCACTTTATATCAAGAGTAGTAATGTACAGTAATATTGACCCAACTACACCAGTTAATATGAATCATACAGTAATACCAGTTATACGAGCTGCTGTGGTTCTCCTGCGTTTTGTACCCCAGAAGAGGTCCATGGCACTTATTCTTTTTTTGGTTCCAAGATAGCGTTGGCAGTTTGGAGCACCACAATGGCATTTCACCTCAGGTCCAAATTGCACAAATCTTCAAGATGAAAAATCACTTAGTTCATTTTTCAATATAAGATGTAACTTTGGCATTTATCCATACCCGAAAAAATTATAAAGCTTGACAAGTTTCATCAGCTAAAAAAGGTAAAAATTACTAAAGAAACCTAACTGGTAAGCAAGCCGATCAGTTTATAGTTCAAATTCTAAAATGTCCTCTATGATTTTAGATTTTCGATACAGCAGAAGTGATGCAACAGATTTCCCTGTTCTTTGACCTATGCAAATATGTTTTCCTTTGGCAAACATGGCGGTGTCCGCCAAAGAAGCCAATAACTTCCCTATCCTCCACTAAAGTTTAGGATGATGATGCCAATCATATGAACAGGATGAATAAATAAGGTACATAGCAAATTAACAGAAACAAAATTCTGATTCAGCAACTGAACTCTCACTACAGATTAATAGTGCAAGTTTTTCAGTCGTCCTCTGACGTCTGTTTGATGGATAGAGGGGACTTCGGAGGTCTCCGGCTTGCTTCTTATGCTGTCATATGTTCCTTTTTGTTGCGGGGAGGATTTTCAGGTTTGGTTCCCTAACCCTTCCAAGGGTTTTCCTGTAGTTCTTTTTTCTATATTTTGACTTCCCTTCTAGTCCATCTTCTGCTCCACTGTTTACCTCTCTTTGGTAGGTCAAAATTTCGAAAATTTTTTAATTCTTTAGGTGACGCGTCTTATATGAGAAAATCAACATCTTCGATTGTATTCAGAGACGTTCTTTCGCAGTGGTGTGTTGGAGCCTTAAAGATCTTCACCACATTATGTGGTCTTGTCAAGTTCATGCAGAATTTATGGGATCATTTTCATTTTTTGGGGAGTTTTTGGGGACTGATGATGGAGGTGTTGCTGTCCCCCTATTTAAGATATAGGAAGGTTGTTGTGGCAGGCTTGATTCTTGACCATTTTGTAGGATATTTGGCTTGGGAGGAATAAATAATAATAGATTTTTTAGAGGTAGAAAGATCTACGGAGCTTATTTGAGATCTTATTAGATTTCATAATTTTTTGTGGGGTTGATTTCTAAAGTATTTTATAATTATCAGTCAAGAATTAATTCTTTTAGATTGGAGCTTCTTTTCTTTAGGGTTTTATCTTGTCTGTTTTTTATGCTATCAGGGTTTTATCTTGTCTGTTTTTTATGCTATCAGGGTTTTATATTGTCTGGTTTTTATGCTATTGTATTTCTTTCCATTTCTCTCTATAAAAATTTAGTTTCTTATTAAAAACAAAATAGTGTGAGTTTTCAGCATGGGAATGAACATCACACCTTGGGTTTCGAATCTCCTCATGCTCATGAAAAAATTAAACGAAAAACCAAAATAAAGTTATACCAGTATAATCTTAAAAATAACGATCACCGAAAGTCGCAGGACGTCCCAAATATCAGTCTACGATATGCCCCTTGCTCCAACCAAGCAAATAAGAGATAGCAGTCACATGAAATAGACCGTACTTTTACGTACCTGTAGTCATATGTTAATGGCTCTCCAACCTCAATTGATCGAGCAGAAAACACGCCAACACGTGTTTCACCCTCAACTTGCCTGTTCAAAACCAATATTATTTAGTCAGAGAATCTCATATTTGTAAGATTAGTCTATTAGGACATACAATTCACGAATTTCTTTAATTTATTAGTACTCAGAAGTGCAGCTAGGGATTTACAAGTACATTTGACATGATTATCATCTTTAACGTTCCAGATAAAAGTGATAATTGTCTTCTCATAACCGTAAAATAAAAGTCTCCAACACGACAAAGTTAATCTATGGTATATAAAAACAATAGCGTCTACTACTCTGCAAATGTCAAAGGCAACACCATCCAATACGCAAGCCTCCTCTACAAGAGTCAACACTCAGAGAATTTGGTTAGTCTAGAAAAATACAGGTTTTCATACATTACAAAGGGCAGAGATGAAACTGACGTGATTAATTACATTTATAAGCTTACTAGCATGGGGAGCTCCCTCCACTATTTCATGAAAAGGGCAAAAATCAATGACTATGAAATAAATATCATTAATACGACAGAAAGAGCATAGTTTGTCCATGAGGCAGTTATAATGGCATGCTGTCAGCTTGCAACAACTTAAATGACTGCTGTGGAGGTAGACAACAGCAAAATGATTCGATCAATTCTTAATTTATGTACGGTATATAATTGTTAACACAGAGTAAATTTCCACAAGTGACATGTAAACTTAAATTACTGCTGTGGAGGTAGACAACTGCAAAATTATTCGATCAATTATTAATTTATGAATTCGATCAATTATTAATTTATGTACGGTATATAATTGTTAACACAGAGTAAATTGCCACAAATGACATGTAAACTTGTTTAAAATCCCAGCAAACAAAGAAGGTAAATCAACTAACCACTTCTCAAGACTACAGTTGGGATCGCAGCTGTGGTTTAGAAAGCGAGAAGCATTTCCCTTAAAAGTTGCATCAATCGTGAAGTCTTTCCGAATTTCACACATGTAGAAATTCTTCATGCCTTTATATTTCATGTCCCAAAGCCTTTGTTCACATAGAGCATCATCAATAACTGAGAACAAGACAAACATATTAACAAGTTACGTTCAAAAAAGCAAGAAATAACCTTCACTCTCATTAGGCTCCCATACACAACTCTACTAGAAAGCTTAAAGGGAAAGATTTCTGCTTAGGAAAAAATTGTATTTGACGTAGACTCCCTAATTTGACAAATATAGAGACAAGTAGAGACTTATCTAGCATCAATAAATTGATTGTGTTGCATGCAAATTGCAAAGAACAACGAGAAGAAATACCTTCCCCAATGTACTCGATGACAAATTCACCTTTACAAATAGGCTCAGCTGCCTCCACACCCCAGCCACATAGTTCAGTCTGAAATTAGTTTATCAATAAGTAACCTTTAAAAGAGGGAATTTAGAAATAACCTCAACCTGCATCGATAAAATATATCCAGAAATATAGCAATTCTTATTCAAGGAATAGAAAATCTAAAAAATTCGAGAATTAGATATATGTATAATTCATCAAACAATTACCTTAACAATTTTGATCTTCTTCTCCTTACGGAATGGTCTGTTTGTACAAGTATCTCTACAATGGCAAGCCTTTGAGCAGCTTATGCATTGAACCCTAGTAAGCCATAATCAGAGCTAATTTAACGCTGGAACAGTTAAGCATGAGAAAGTAGTTTGATAAATTCACTTTATTCATTCAAAATAAATTTCGAACTCGTAGAAATAAAGCATATATGTGTCTATAAATTTGCACAACTTTTATAGGTGTCGTAAGAACACTTGTACAGAGTACATTTATATGCACATCGTGCATGTTTTTGTGACAAGCATATAAGAAGTGAACATAATTTGTTAGACATCAATAATTAATCATTTTAGACGCAAAGAAGATCTTAGGACTACCTGCACACACAGTCATCGGAGCATTCAGATTTACAGTTTGTACATCCAAGGCCATCAGCAACGCCATTATCCCGCTTTTTCTTTACTAGATAAATATCTTACCTCAGTTAAGACAAATGGTATGATTGTTATAGCGAGAATTTAATAAACCTACTAATCAATAATAATAATAATAATAATAATAGCAATCTGAAGAAGTTCAAGAAACTTCTAAGAAAAACTTGTTAATAAGCCGTGCCCATAAAAAGAGGAGATAACTTTTATTATTGCAAAGAAGCTAGAAATAAACTTTTATCATCATCATGACAATGCATTTCTACGCCTACATTATGTATCATCTAACAGTAATCTACTTCTGTATTAAAACATAACTTAATGACAATACAAGAGGATACTGCGCCTTATGTGGGTGTATGGCGGTGGTTCCATCTTTTTCTCCGTATCTTTCCATGTTATGTCAATCTTGAATTCCTCGTCAACATATGGAAGAGGCAAGCGACAAAATACCTCCTAAATTTGAAGTAAAAAGAAATTTCATGAGATACGGTGATAGAAAACGCGACTTATGACGTTATGTATCATGGAACCCCTTTTCTTCTCCAGAAAGTTTGGCGAGTGAGGACATCAAGCAATATAAATTTTAGATTATTCAACTCCAAGAACATTCTACATTTGGCATGTTCTGTCAATTTTTCGTATATAGATTCAGTCATGAAACTACATTATAGACAAAGAACAGGTGACATGAGAAAGCTAATTACATATTTCGGTTCAAATCGATAAATACCTTGACCAATAATCTTCAAGTGAAAATTCAAATGAAAAAAATAAAGACAGCTTCAAATTTAAAATTAGAGTTATAAATCGCATCAGTCTCACGTGTATATGGTGCTGGTTTTCATCAAGCTAAAAGGTTGATCATAACATATTGAAAACAAACAAAAACGTCGAAAAATTATCCACAACCCAAAAAAAAAAAAAATAGAAGTGCTTGTTTCCAGACAATTGATTTCAAGCATTCTGAAAAGCTAGTTGGATCAAGTGCTCCGACTAATAATCAAAACAATATGCTTTCAAAATTCAAAATGTAGCACGAATACTCGACATGTTCACCACGGGGGGAGGGGGTGAGAGAATTTAATAAAGTAAGATGTTCATGAATCGAACCTCTATGTCACTTGTTGACACTGCATGCTGTCCATTCAACAAATATAATAGTCCTGTCAGCCAGCCTAAAGAATAAAGATATAGATGCAGAAGTAAAACTTCAACAAGAAAGTAAAAACAGAGAAAAAGGTCAAAGACAAGATTTGCCAGCCAGATAATAAGCATTAAAACAAGGTATCTTTTAAATGAAATGAAAAGTTATAACAAGCCTGAATTACATACACTATCAAAATACTAATAATATAATTGGCAAATAAAAGATCACAGGAAGCTCCACCTCATGCCAGACTTTCGAAGTTACCAGTCACTGGAGATTGAACTGCATAATATGATAGCTGAAGACAAGAAATCACCTATGCAGCCATTATTTCGCATGGACTTTCCAAAGAGCAAAGTAGTCATTCATTTAAGCATGCTACCATAATCAAAGTAGTTTTGTCTTCAAAAGCAAAAAGCGACCGTTGCATAATGCAATTGAAAGCGACCAGAAAGAAGCTAGAATCTTTTATACGAGCATTCATCTAAAGAACGTCTTACATACACTCAAATCAGTAAAGACGTTGAGCATGAGATAGCTGCTTCAAAGAGAGTTAATTACAATTCTAGAGGTAAAGGATAGAAGAAATTGACCTTTACGTCCACTCGCCAGTCGGATGGATGCCTCCAGCAGATGGCTCTTCCAGGTTGATTTATTAAATGCAACACTTTATCTGGCCATGGTGCACATTTATCATGCGATGCTATAGTGCAGCGTATGCACTTCCAATGTAGTCTTTGTTTGCATACAAAGCACTCCTGTTTATCGAAAAACAAACACACACACACGTATCAGCTACTGTTTCCCACTATTTGATAAAAGCCCTGTATAAAAATTCACTCAAAACAGTTCATTGTTCAGTTATATATATATATATATATATATATGTAATCCATTACTTATCATAGATTGATAGTCCTAATGCTCTAGACTGTAGCTTGATTCTCTAGACTATAGAATCCTTTATGTACATGCCGCAAGAGCATGATACAAACACGTTAGAAGAATACAAATAACTAAAGGCTATTAATTTTCGTAAACATACATCGACTACTTAAATTCTCATTGCCTTCATAATGTTAAGACTGCTCTCACTAAAGGCGTTGTGCAATTGAGCTTTACTTGTTAAGCTTAGTTGGACTAATATTTTGCTAGTTATAGTTCATACTAATCCTAACCAATTGGGTTTGATTATTCTAATTAAATTTATGTTAATATAAGTACGTTTTTAGGTAAAATTTAAAACTCGATCTTAGACTAAAATTATAAACAGAAGAAGAAAAAAACAGAGATAAATTAAAAATAAATAGATGGGCTCGTTGTTTTAGATGTAATTTGGATTCTGTCCTCTACGGATTGGGGGGAAGGAAAGTACATGAAAATACAATCGAATTTTTAAATCTAGATGAATATAGCCCGTCCCGGTGGAATAAAATCGTACAAACATTGAATGAATTTGATAAATATCTGTAGACAGATAAGAACAACCCGAGTAGTCGTCTTATTAAAAGGTATTGAAATTTTGGAAAGAAATAAGAAAAACAAGCAACTTATCAGCTAATGATGTCAACAAACAGCTTAAGCTAATTGGTTGTAATGAAAACAGAAGAACGCTTTGTTTGAAAAAAGAAGACATTTGTCACTGTTTTTCTTTGAAAGGATAGATATAGTTCAACAGGAAATATAATAAGATTACATGTTGGGGGCACTTGAATTTCCTGTGATTTGAGACCCCCAAGGTTTCCTTAGCACATATTGCATGATAAACTCCTCCACAGCCACGAACAGTGCATTGGACCTCCTCCCCATGAAATATATGTCTACGGCAACATAGACATTCTTTTACTACCTGGAGCAGACAGAAAAAACGATTTAATCGACATAAAATTTTAGATTGCAGTTCAAGCATCTTGTTTAGAATCTTCAGTTAACAGCCGCAAGTCCATTTATAATAAGGGGAAGCAAAAGCAACTAACTTCCTTGTAGATAAAATTAATATCGACGGGACAAGAATTCTCGTCATAAGCTACTCCAACAAAATTTCCTACGCCCTACGTCTTAAATCATTTCCTCCTCAAGCATTTATTATGGGAAAGTGAACTACTCCAACATGATACTTCCACGAAAACACTTGATTCAGCTTCAAAATTTTACCCGGGACTTCAATTCCTAATAATTTAAAGAAAATACAGTTCGCTTGAATCAAGAATAATGGAACTCCAACTAAGAAAGACGTGCTAAATACTAAATCGAGTACAATGTTGCCCAATCTACCGGGCCCCGTAAAACATGACACCTGCAAAACCTGATGAAGAAGTAAAACATGTAGAGAAATTACCATCTTCCGAGAGCCGTCGAGAAACGGAAATGAACACCGAGACTCGGGAACGCCCGACTCTTGCTTCCTCCGGACCCAAGATTTCACGTGGTCTTCCAAAGTCTTCCCACTGAAAGGCTTTTTAGATCGGTCCAACGCGTCTGCGCTCTGCCTCGGAACCCTAATTTCACAGGCTCCACCGACCTCATCGTTGTTGAGGAACTGACAATGAAACCCCCGGCCCCAAATACAGTCAGTGGCCAGAGATTTAACTGATTGATCGCAGAGGAAGGTGGAGGTCAGATCAGAAGGATCGACGACTGGTTTGAGATTAGGGCACCGAGTGAGCATAATAGATGCAGAGAGTGAGAGATTTCCCAAGTCTGGCATTTTGTTGTGGGAAATGAAATAAGCATACAAAAAGTAGCAGAGAGCGAAGTAGATGAGAATAAATTGGGCGGGAGAAATGAAATTATATATTCACGGAGGAGGAGCCTCGTGAAATTACGGTAAAGACCGAACTGTCGGCATGGATTTACGAAGTTGCCACCGCGTGTGGCCGTGGCAGGTCTTGCTTTTTAATCAGCCAATGTGCGCGGGGGGAGATAAATGGCCTGCGCGGGAATTTTAAAATTTCGCAGGTGGTTAGGAGAATACGGACAGATTTGGTACCACGGACGCCCCAAAAGGTACACTGTTTAATTATATACCATGCTCTTCTCACAAATAAATAAATTATCTATCGTTCTAAACTAATAATTACATTTACAATAAGTTAAAATTACATAATTCAACGATAATGGATATATATCTCCAAAATTACATTCACAATAGCATGGTAAACCTTTTTTTTTAAGAAACAAAGTCACTTAAACAGATTTAGTGTAACAATGCGAACCACAAAGGAATTTCAGCAAAATCCAACCTCCAAATTGACTCTGCTACATCTTTTGCATTTTCATCCTTCGACAGATTTGCGAGTTCTAGAAAGTCTGTTTCAAGGTAAATGTCAAAACTCTCTGGATTGTAAAGGTTTCTTAAATCAGTATTGAATTGTCATATCTTCCAAGCATTTGACAATTATCTTCCTACTAATACATCTGTTTCCTGCTTGCACCACATCGCCATTTGAATTTAAGACTACCCATTTGATGCCCCCACACCCCTGTCATCAAAACCAGGTTGCATCCATTTGGTGAATAGTACTCTTTTTTTTTGGGCTTAATTTAAAGTTATAATATAGTTTGAGTTCTTCAAGTTTATCTTATTCTAATCTAATTGAAAGCATTTTGTTTTAATTACCTACATATTAATAAGATTTGAATTTAATCCTAATTGCTTACCAAATTAACAAAAAAGTTACTACGATATTTTTGTTGTCAATTTATGGTGGTGTATGATTAAGATAGGAACATTATTAATATATTGGCATATCATGCATCACTCATATGAAAATAAAAAACCTATCATATTATGTTATAATGCATGATAAATATGCATATAGAAAATATAATAAAGTTGTTTTTTTTTTGTTTAAGCTTTAAACAAGGTGGAGTGACATAATTCAAAACTTATGAGGTGAATGATTAAGGTATGGCAGGGACTTCAACATTCAACTTCAAAAGCATCCAAGTTCGGATTTTAAATTAATTGATTAGAAATAAAAATGCATTTAGAGTGGAAAGAACTTTAAATTGACAATAAATGTGTATAATTTATAATTATTTATTATTATAGGTTGATCGGCTACTCAACTCTTTGGACCCAAGAGCTCAACCAACTAAATCCAATAAAAAGAATGTATATAAAAGAAAGTACTTAGGCTCGTTAATCTTATTAACGAAATATTATCCTCGCCACTATTAAAATTGACAATTCATTAATTTATATAAAAAAATATTTATTTATGCATTTCTCTTTCTCAATGACAAACATTTAAGGATAGTGAGTACAATATGTTTCTCATTTTTTATGAGCAAGTAATGTTCTATATATAATAAATAATAAACTAAACTAAACCACGTGGGCAGTGTTAGGCTGCTCGGGATATGTTGCGTTTAGTTAAGACTGATAATCTTATTTGAGTTGAGTTGATAAAGTATATGAAATATAACTAAAATACATTTTAGACGGTAAGAAAACCCATCAAATTAATTTCAAATAATTTTTAAATATTTTTATATTTGTTAACACATCAAATTAATTTCAAAGAATTTTTAAATATTTTTATATTTGTCAACACAAGAGCATAACTCAATTCTATAAACTATATATATATATATATATATATATATATAAAAAGGCGTGAATTCGACTTGCATCCAGACGTTGTACTAAAATATTAGAAAGTAATTTAAAATTTTTCAGACTAAATTAAGAATTGAGTCGTATCTCAACAAAACGATTAAGAATGAAACTTTATAACAAGTGGTTAGCCCAAAGCTCAACGGTTTGGCGGCATCGTAACGATAACTTTATGAATACAAATATTTCGTCGAAATAAAAGAATTATTTATAATCAACAAATGCTAATAAGTCCTCGTCCTGTATCTAAAAAAATATATTTCAGATAATTAGTTGCTGTCATCGTCTCCTACCTTTCTGATTTTCCATCGCCCAACAGAACAGATCCTTCCTCTAATCGTCCAAATCGTCGTACTGCGACAATGGCGGCGGTACGAAAGAGTTGAAGTCGCTGAACATAGCATCGTCTGCTTCTCCATAGCAGTAAGAGCCGGAGCTATCGCAAGCAAATAACGTCTGTACATCGTCGGGAAACAAACACCGCCGACGTTCGATCTGCTCCGACGACGACGTCGGCGTCGACGGAAATTCGGCCGCCGAATTCGTCTCCATCATTTCCTTAAACTTGGAGGATTGAAGCAGGAGGCCGAGAGCAGAGGTGGTGGTGGTCGTCGATCGATGCGACGGAACCAATGCAATCGGCTCCGCCATCGCCGAATCGGCGCCGGTTTGGTTCTGGTCCGACGGGAAGAGACCTAGGTCGAGTTCTTGTTTAGGGCTTGGGAGGATGGAGTCGCCGTTTAGGACGTGGTTGTTGTCGTAAACGACGTCGTTGTTCGGTTTTAGCCACTTTATGTAACGGCTGAGGTCGAAATTGGTAACGGCGTTGAGTCCACGGTATTCTATGGCCGCGATATCGTACGCAGTGGCAGCTTCTTCTTGCGTCGCTACGAAGATTCAGATTCAAATTCTCAACAATTTTTGTTTTTTTTTTTTTAAATTATTCAATCCCGATACAATTTTTTTTGCCATATAAATGAAATCTGAGTTTATCCTAATCGTAAAATACAGTTCATACAAAACAATATAAGGAGTCTATTGTCGCATTGGACGACATATTAATGAAAAAAAAAATATTAATGTTTTTCTTTTTAACTAATGTTGGTTTAAATCATAGCATTTTGGTCTTAGTGTAAAGTTTATGCATTATACTTTATACCATATCCAATTTCCAAACTACATGATATATACAAATGAGTTGAAATATAAGTTTCTAGGATATGTGATGTGCACATATTCACTTACAACTTTTATTAAACACACGTTATGTACATTGGATAATAACTAAAATACATTGTTTATATGCATGAATATTCTTGCTAACCAAATAAAATAATGATAATATATGTATTATCTATTAAACTACTATACTTAAATTAATTAACCTTTGTACTTCTCCTTTCAATTTCAATACACTGAATATATATATATTATATAGATACACATGACCAATGTTTTTATTGTACACAATCTCAATATTTTGAAAATGTTTATTAATTAATTAATTAATTTCCAGTCTAAAAAAAATAATTAAAACTTGTAGACTGGGTACATTAAAATTAATAGAAAATAGAAGAAAAAAACACACCATATGTTCCGAGATAGAGATACTTGTTGCCAAACACCCTCCCAATCCGAGCTTCCCATCTTCCATTGTGATGGTGTCTGCAAATCAAACATCAAGCATCCAAAATGGGCATCAATCAAATCACCACTCTAAAAAATCGCAATATTACGGATAATCAAATTTAATCACCGATAATTTTCAAATGCATTATTAGTTTAATTACCTCGCAACGCCTCTGTACTTAGAAACCCCCCGAGAAAAGCCACTGCTTTTTCTGCAAGTTTAATTAAATTAACATTAATTATACATAAAATTTAATTTCCTCTTACTCTCCTATGAAATGACCAATCCAACCTTCTCAACGATCCAATGTATTCTTCTCTCGACTGACCCTCCATTTCCTTCACCTCTTTTTGGTACGATGTTAGCTGAGAGAGGCCGCCAAAATTATAATATATCACAAATTTCAGCATTAATTAATTTTGCTTGATCACTATTATTACTGTGAAAAACCAAATTACCGGAAAATTAAGAATGGTTTCTTGACCCCAGTACTTCAATGCTGCAAGGTCGTAAGCATGTGCTGCTGCTTCCTCATCATCATACGCACCTTTCCCAAAATACCCCCGGGAAAAACCAATCAATAAATATGGCTTTTACGAAAATGCAACTATGATAAAAAAAAATATAAAATAAATCGCTCACCAAGATAAACTGCGCGTTTTGAGCAGCATTCAATCAGCGGGGGGAGATTGAGATTGAGATGTCAATGATAACGAAACCAAGTTTAGGAAGAGAATATTAATATTTGTTACTGAAATTTCAAAATAGAATAATAATTATTAATTAATTACCCTGTCTTCCTTTCTTGTTCTGCGATTCATTCCAGCAATTCTTATCCCACAAATGAGCTTCGTATCTTCCCGTCCATCGATGCCTAAACATTTCAAAACCAGAATCAAATTACCGATCGAAATCAGAGAGTAGCAAAGAAACCATCGGCGACGAGATTACTGAACCTGGTGACGCCGCGGTAAATGGAGCTTCGTTGGGGAGGAGAATCCCTAGGGACGCTCCTCCGAGTTCGCTTAGTCTTGGTCTTCATTATCGAAATTTTATTTAAATTGTTGGTGGAGTCCGTAATCTGAAGGTGTTGTGATGTGGATTTGGCCATGGGAGATGAAATTATTGTGAAGATTGACGATAAAAGCTATGGAGGGGAGGGAGGGGGAGATAATAGTTTATATATAAATTGGGGCTCGGAGCGGATTAGGGTTGGGGCTCTGGCGTTTAATTGAAAATACAAAATAGAGCTTGAGCTAGCTGTAAGGGTAACCGGCCATGGAGGTTTGTTGTGGTAGTGCTAATGGCTGAATCGGTTTTTTAGTGGGTGGCTTCTTCTTCCTTGTCTTCACTCTTCACTTTCCATTTTCGTTGTGTGGTAAAATTGCAGCCGGCCATGGAGGTTGTTCTTTCTCCATTTGCCGTCTTTAATCGGCTTCATTGCCTGGAATCTTTTCCATTTTTATTTTTTATTTTTACATTCGTTTAAAAATAAATAATCTTTAACAAAAAGTTAAAACACTTTTAAAATATTCAATGAGAAAAGTAAGAATTATTTTTATTAAACTGTAAAGTGTAAGGTGAAAAATATTTCTACCAATTAATTATATACAGAAAATCGTGAGTTTGAACCTTTTCCTAAGTTATCGTGATAAAAGATAATAACATGACTTTTTAATATGATAATTAAAAAATTAATTATTTCACAATTAATTTTTAAATATATGACATTCCAAAGATGATTTTGCCACTAGTGGCAAGGTCGTCCTTTCAAGACACAACGTTTGTAAATGTGTAATGATTTTTTTTTAATTCAACATGTGGGGATGAAGGATCAAACCTATAAATCTCATTATTGGAAATATATATCAATTACCACAAAACTATGTTCAGTCTTTTTCTCGCTAACTTGGAAGTATTATATATGCTCGAGTTTTAATATTATGTATGATGATTTTTTTTCTTTCGCACAAATCAAAGACTACGATATTTTAGAAGTCATTGGTTTTTTTTTATAATATAAAAGAATTTTTATAATACTACGTGTCAATTACAGGTAATGTTTTGACATATAATAATCTAAATCTTTTTATTTACTTACTGAGAATGTTTGGGTAATCGTGTAAAATGACTATCGTCGAATTATTTTGTTTGAAAAACACAATAAATTTTGGCATATTGTGCTCTAAAAGGGAAGCATTGACAGTGTAATTTTAATATATTGGGAATTAAAATATGGAACTAATTTGTTGGCTGCTGCTATTTTTTAAACATAACCACAAACCGATGTCTCGCTCCTTTATTGCTTTTTGAAGAACCGTAAAAAAATAAAAAAAATAAAAATGAAGGTATACATTAAAATTTACAACTTGTAAACGAGGCAAAAATATCTTAAACAGTAATGTGTATCAAAACTGTATCCAAAGCCACAACAATATATCTCGACTCTATGCTTATATTCCATGACATAATTTTATTTAGTAAATTACACCTTTTGCCCTTCCATCTCCCACACTTTTTTAGAGAGAGAAAGAGAGGGGACTTTTGTATCGACGTTCTAGATCTCTTAGATCTCTTATAAAGGGGGAAGAGATGAAATTGGTATATTTTTTGCCGCCATAAATTAAAAACTAAACCTTAAAAAATTAATAATATTTTTGCAACTCATTTAAAAGATTACATTTCTTTTGGTCAAAGATATGTGACTTAACTCGAAGTTATGTTTAAATTGGCTAAAAATGTCACGTTAGCAATCCCAATGATTAATTACCATATCATTATTCCATTAAATGGAAAATTAAATTCAGTGATCATTAGGAAGATTTTTAAATTTAGAGATTAAATGGTTAGTTTTGAAGCTTTGACTAAGTAAACATTAAATCTAAATTTAGAGGACAATGAATTAAGGAAAAAAAAATATATATATATATATATATATGTCCCGTGAGTCCGTGACTATGTGCCGCAAAGCGAAGCTAGAGACGGACAGCCGCACTATTGGGCTTACGTATCCCTCTAGGGCCCATGAAAATGGACCCGACATAAATTATATAGACTCTTATTTTTCAATTTTTTTTTTTTGAAAAAGTATAGACTTTTACTTTTATTTTTATTTTATTTGAATGATGTTAGAGCATGATTATGTATAAAATTTATGTGGAATGAAAAGATTTTCTTTTGGAAAATACTTGGATCCTTAATGGTAGGAGGAATCTTGTTATCACTGTCATCAACTAAAAGAGAGAAATGCAAAAATAAACCTTTTTTTTATAAATGGAATGAATTATCAATTTTTCAATGGTGGTGTGGTGAGAACATGATTTGGTTCTCACAGTTAAGAGCCAACTATTATCCTTTTTTTTAGTTAATAAGTAAGGTGAAAATTCACCGATCTACGAATAGAAGGTATGTATTTTAATAATTAAAAAAAGTATTAAAGTTGATATCTTCAAATTTAAAGAAACTAAATGATGAGTAATAAAATTTATGAATTAAAATAATATTTTAAGAACATTAAAAGCAACACAAATTAAGAATTAAAGCAAACAAAGTGAATTAATTTTGCCTTCAAAACCAAGAGATGAAAAAAATGAATTAGTATTAGAAATCCATACGACATCGTGAAATTTGTATGATAAGAATAATGATATTAATAAAAGAAGAGGCCCATTTAGTAAAAAATATATGTTTAAAGAGTTTAACTATACTAAGTTCGTGACAAAAGAGTCTACTTGGAAAAATTTAGGATAAATGACATAAACCACTTGATAATTGTTGCAATTACACCCCTAAACTTTAAATCTTAAAAATTAGACCCTCAAACTTTCATAAAATGAAACCTTTAATATTTGATAAAATTGCACCCAAAATAAAAATTAAATCCTAAAACTTTTTAAAATTGGATCTATGAAATTGGAAGCCATCAACGCCGTTGATGGAAAATTGGAGGCTCTCCCACGTCGTGTAGATCAAATCCCCACCGCTGCAGTTAGAGTTGGAAGCTCTCAAGCTAATTAATTTGTCCATGGAAGTCTGCAACTTTTCCAACACCTCAATAATCTTGATATACAGAAGGTAACCCACAAAATATTAACAAAAAATGGTGCCACTGCCAACCCACCTGAGCAAAAAAAAAAAAAAACAAAATTAAGGAAACCCCACCAAAAAAAGACTAAATTTTTGCCGTGGGTTTTGAATAAAAAGGACTTTTCCTCCGGTTTCAGACTTGTTTATGCAAGGATATGCACAACAGTGTATTTCAGATTGCAGCTCGAACTCGGCCTCCAGACCGATCTGAATACTTGGGCGGTCCTGCACAAAAAGGTGAGCACTCCGACGATCAAGTCAGTATAGGTCGGATTCCCAGTTTAGTTCGACGTCCGAAATCATCGTACCTGATCGTGGAGTGAGGTCCTCTACTTATGGGTGGTAGTCCCGCTAATCTCGCGACGGTTACACCCGGTAATCTCGGGACCGTCGGTTACACCCGGTAATCTCGGACCGACGGTTACACCCGATAATCACGCCGTTGACAGTAGCTCACATCGGCCCCTACCAAGCTTCCCGGTAGGTCGGACATCGGCCAGGTTCACCTCGGCCCTCATACTTAGCATCTGTCAACGCTAGTGGTGGTGATCTCGGCGGTCCGAGCTGGGCATGACTCATGAGTCATCTTGGAGCACCAATAGGGGTCCTCCATGTGTCCAGGGTATTCTCTTCCCCAAACATTGGCCCCCTCTCTGTCTGGTCCGATCTCGACCTGGCAGAGAAGTTCATTCGACTTGCTTTGGACGCGTGGTGACTTCCTATTCGTGAGAAAATATAACCGTTGCGGTGGATTTATCGTCGTAATATTCAAATATTCTGACGCTTCGGATCTTCGGGAGGATCCTAGCTGCTCGTTGATTACACGTGTACGGTGGGGAAATTTTTCCGACGAGCTATAAATACCCCCAATCCTTCAGGTCATACCTTACGTTTCCTGAATTCTTGGAGTTCGATCTGAAGGCAGCTCGAACCCTTGGTAGGTCGGTTTCTTCCCTCACTTTCTCTTTCGAAAGTAGTTGCCATGTCGCCCTCTTTTAGCAGCAACTTAGGATCCGATGAGGATTTAGCTCGTAGGTTAGAGTCCGAGCTCGAGGAGATAGAAAACTTTAGGTTCTCCGATGACGGGAGGATAGTGATGCCTCCACCTCGGGTCAGGGTTTGGAATACCCTTCTAGGATACCTGAGCACTACCTCGGATCCCTTCGTAGGAGGTTCGCTATCCCTGAGAACATCCTCCTTAGGATTCCGGAGGAGGGGGAGAGAGCTGACAATCCTCCAGAGGGATGAGTCACTCTCTACTTCAAAATGTTTGAGTACGGCCTCCGGCTTCCCCTTCACCCTTTTGTCCAAGAATTTCTCTTCCGGACTGGGTTGGCTCCGGCTCAAGTGGCCCCCAATGGGTGGGGTGTCATTTTCGCTTTGGCCATCCTTTTTTGGCTACGAGCTCGAGATAGTGAAGAGGCCGAGCTGTTGGACGTAGACCAGCTCCTCACGTGCTTCGAAGCGAAAAGGATAGCTAAGAAGCCTGGTCGGTTCTATATGTGCGCAAGGAAAGGTGCGTGCGGTATAGTTAAGGGGCCGACCTCCATCAAGGGATGGGTGATGAAGTGGTTCTACGCTTCTGGGGAATGACTTGCAAAAGACGAGTCAGGTCGTTCTTCTTTGACGTTCCCACTAGGTTTGGGAACCTAGGTACGGAGTAGTTCTTACTTTTTGTGATCTTCTTTCCTGTCATTCAGGTCTAACTCGGATTTTGTCTTCGTGCAGTTTCAATCCGACCAGTCCCCGAGCTTACGCAAGCCTCCTTCGACACGTTGAAATATTACAAGGAACATTTTCCGAGTGGTAGGAAGGTCGGAACCTTGGTGACCGACAAGCTGCTGCTTGAGTCCGGGCTGCTAGATTACAACCCTGTAGTTCGTCCTATTTAATCCTTAAGGCCGAACTCCGAATTAGGTATGCCGAGCTTGCTGCCCCCTCCTTCTCCTCTAACTTTGTGCTGATTTTTGTTTTTTTTTTGTTTTGCAGCCATGGTTTGCGGGTTCGCGAGTAACGTGAAACGCAAGTCCAAGGGTCGAGCCCATGCTCTTGAGGCCGCCCAGAGTTCGAAACCTGCCACTCCTGCTGTGGTAGGGCCAGCCTCGGAAGATCCAGCCCCAGTGATCGAGCTGGAGTCTTCTGGGGGTCCTTCGAGGGAGAAGCGCCCCAGGGATCAGACCGAGGCGGTGGACGTCTCGCCCTTGGGCGAGGAGGTGAGGGAAGAAGTCCCTCTGAAGCGAAGGAGGAAGAAGAAGAAGACCACCTCCCCCTTGGAGGTCAGAGCTCGTGGGGTCCTGCCTGCGAGCTTCGCAGATCGGGTGGACGATCTTGAAGCCAGGATGAGCGGGACGTCCGACGTGACGGCACGGTTCAGAGTTGAGCCGTCAAGTTCTGGGGTGAGGGACCAGGTGTCTCGCATCTCGACTGCAAGTTTGGACAGCTGCCTAAGGAGGGCGTCCAAATTTGTAAGTGACCCAGGGTCCGTTCTGCAGAGGACCATCGACTACGCCGCTGAGGTAAGACTGGTGCCTCCATTTTTGCTCAATTTACCTAACAGGTAGCTCGGTCTAATTTTCTTCTTGGTGTTTTGCCTCAGGCGTTTGTTGCTTCCATTCAATCGGCTCTGGCTGTAAAGGCCGAGCTGGATGGGAGGGAAGTTTTGGCAGCGAGGGAGAAAGAAGAGTTCTCTGCTGCCTTGGAGGCTGCTTCCTCCACCATGAAGGATGAGCTGCTGAAGGCTCACTCTGAGGTGGAAATTTTGAAGGCCAAGGTGGAGACCAAGGCCGAGCTGCTGAAGAAAGAAGAGGACAGACGCAAGGTCCAGCTCCGAGCTGCCCATGCTATCACCAAGGGCTTGGAGAAGAAGAAGTTCCAACTCCTCAAGGAGAAGGACGACATGCTCCAGGCGCTTGAAGCGAAGGAGGAGGAGCTGAAGCATGCGACTGCCGAGCTGGAGACGGTGAAGGAGCGTCTCAGCAATGGAGCCCTATTGGAGGAATCGTTTAGGCAACATCCTGACTTCGATGGATTTGCCAAAGACTTCTCTGACGCGGGCTTCAAGTTTCTCATGAAGGGCATTGCTTCCGACATGCCTGACCTTCAGATCGATCTCGGTGGTCTGAAGAAGAGGTATGCTGAGCAGTGGGCGTCTGGGCCTAGCGGCACCCCTGGCCCCCAGGCGTTGGTGGATAAGTACGTCAAAGATCTGGACTCTGACTACTCCGACCTCGAAAAGGATCAGGTCGGCACCAGTCAAGAGGGCGCTCCTCAGGCAGGCTCTTAGGCGATCATCCTTCATGAGGCCTTTCTCTGTCTTTCTTCTCTTGTCCTTTGTTTGTAAGTGTCAGGGCAGAGCTGCAAGGTCTATAAGCCTTGGCTCTGCTCTCCATTCAATAAAGAAGCTCCCATTTGTTTTTACTTTGTTGCCTTCCTTTCTTTGCTTTTTCTTTAAGCTAAAGCCAATGTCACCTCGCACCTCGTACTTTTGAGGTCGCGCCTTCAAAAATACTTGAAATTTTGAATTCGAATCTCTGTCTAGTATTCAATACATTGTACCAACTCTGGATTTTTTAACATCGCACCCTCAACGTAAAAAACGTTAAAAGGCTAAAATCCTAAGTCCGTAGCTGTTCTTCATATCGCACCTCGTACCCTCAAGTTCAAAGACTTGATCATTTTGAACTTTTCACATCGCCCCTTTACCTTGAAGGTTTGAATGTTAAGTTCGTCAGTGGTTTTGGCATCGCACCTCGTACCCTTAGGTTTTGGAGGATTGGATTTTAACCGATTGCTGGAATGTGACCGTGTGGGAGTCCGTGGCCCCCATTTAATTTCTGGTCGAACTCGGAATCATGAAATTAAATCATCACATTTCCGATTGAAACAGTTTTTATAGATCCATTGAAAACCATTTCGGCATTTCAAGGATAATAACGCTTCAGGTGCTCCGCGTTCCATGGGTGCGCGAGGACGTCTCCTTTCAGATCGGCCAACATGTACGTCCCAGGTCGGACTATTCCCTTGACCTCAAACGGCCCCTCCCAGGTCGGGTCAAGGGCACCCACATGGGTTTGGACCCTCTTTAAGACCAGATGCCCGACCTGGAAGGTCCGAGGTCGAACGCGGGCGTTGTAATGTCTGGCCATTCTGCCCTGATATTCCGCCAGGCGTAGCTGGGCCATTGCTCTTCTTTCTTCCAGCAAGTCGAGGTTGAGGAGCAGCTCTTCCTCGTTTGCTGTAGGCTCGTAATGCTCTACTATGTCAGATGACATGCCGATCTCAACCGGGACTACAGCTTCAGAGCCGAAGGCCAGGGAGAACGGGGTCTCACCCGTCGATTCTCTTTGGGTGGTCCGGTACGACCATAGAACCTCTGGTAGCTCCTCGGCCCACCTGCCTTTCTTGGCCAAAGCGAAAATGACACTCCACCCATTGGGGGCCACTTGAGCCGGAGCCAACCCAGTCCGGAAGAGAAATTCTTGGACAAAAGGGTGAAGGGGAAGCCGGAGGCCGTACTCAAACATTTTGAAGTAGAGAGTGACCCATCCCTCTGGAGGATTGTCAGCTCTCTCCCTTTCCTCCGGAATCCTAAGGAGGATGTTTTCAGGGATAGCGAACCCCCTACGAAGGGATCCGAGGTAGTGCTCAGGTATCCTAGAAGGGTATTCCAAACCCTGACCCGAGGTGGATGCATCACTATCCTCCCCGTCATCAGAGAACCTAAAGTTTTCTATCTCCTAATCTACAAGCTAAATCCTCATCGGATCCTAAGTTGCTGCTAAAAGAGGACGACATGGCAACTACGTTCGAAAGAGAAAGTGAGGGAAGAAACCGACCTACCAAGGGTTCGAGCTGCCTTCAGATCGAACCCCAAGAATTCAGGAAGCGTAAGGTATGACCTGAAGGATTGAGGGTATTTATAGCTCGTCGGAAAAATTTCCCCACCGTACACGTGTAATCAACGAGCGGTTAGGATCCTCCCGAAGATCCGAAGCGTCGGAATGTTTGAATATTCCGACGATAAGTCCACCGTAACGGTTATATTTTCCCACGAATAGGAAGTCGCCACGCGTCCAAAGCAAGTCGAATGAACTTCTCTGTCAGGTCGAGATCGGACCAGACAGAGAGGGGGCCAATGTTTGGGGAAGAGAATACCCTGGACACGTGGAGGACCCCTATTGGTGTTCCAAGATGACTCATGAGTCATGCCCAGCTCGGACCGCCGAGATCACCACCACTAGCGTTGACATATGCTAAGTATGAGGGCCGAGGTGAACCTGGCCGAGGTCCGACCTACCGGGAAGCTCGGTAGGGGCCGATGTGAGCTACTGTCAGCGGCGTGATTATCGGGTGTAACCGTCGATCCGAGATTATCGGGTGTAACCGACGGTCTCGAGATTACCGGGTGTAACCGTCGCGAGATTAGCGGGACTACCACCCATAAGTAGAGGACCTCACTCCACGATCAAGTACGATGATTTCAGACCTCGAACTAAACTGGGAATCCGACCTATACTGACTTGATCGTCGGAGTGCTCACCTTTTTGTGCAGGTCCGCCCAAGTATTCAGATCGGTCCGGAGGCCGAGTTCGAGCTGCAATCTAAAATACACTGTTGTGCATATCCTTGCATAAACAAATTTTATGTACAATTTTTTAAGTTTTCACGATACATAGTTAGTTGTAGCGGATAAAATATGTATCAACATGATTAAAATAACCACCCTTATCAATGTTGGATTAAGAAAAGAAAAACATAATTTAATACAAATATGGAGTACGCACATCAAGTTTGGTGCGGGTTTTGTTGCGTTTGGGCCTAAAAGATGGCATATCAACAGACATGATTGTCCTCATGTATAGACATGGATCATGCTCTTCTTTAACCAAGATGAGACATTGTTTACATTCTCCTTACAAACTCAACACTTCAAAGATGATAGTCAAAATTAAAAAAAAATATTATAAAAGTGTGTACATATACGGGAAAAAAGTGAGAACCTGTATACTACATTTTTGATCAAATTGAACAAGCGATAAATTTGTACAGGAATTTTGTTGAGATATTAATATATAAATTTAACTTATTCATCTTTAACATGGTATTGTATGAGGTATTGTGTTCGACTTGTCGAGTCTTGTGCAAAATTTCCAAGCCCTCAAGTAATTAGTAGTTTATTAATCCTTAAGAAACCTAAACATACCAAAGGGTACCACCCATGCTTGATTATTATCCTTACATATAATGAATACAAGTCAACCTCGAACCACGGGGCACTCCATACGGAGCAAGCAAGTCTTAGGGAAAGAACGTACTACGCCCGGTCCCATTTTCAGCCTTTCATTGGGTGTCCGATGAGACCGGAGTCGAACCTACCCGTTGAACCTATTTAACTAAAAATAATAATTATATAAAATTACTCGTGAGTACGAATAGAATTTTAACTAACTAGTTACAACATTATTGACTTTTATATAAAAATTCAAATTCATCGCCATTACAATGTTGTTTTAAGAAGGAGAAATCAACATCAACTTAAACATAGCTTAGCTGATTAAGACGTATATATTTGATCAAGAGATTTAGGGAGGCTCATCTAATCCAAGTAATAAAAGATATGAACACACCATGCACATCTAATCCAAGGCATGTAGCATTGTTTGATTTTCTAATTTAATTAATCTGGAGACACGTGTACTCAAATTTATAGAAGTATAATTTTTTCAATTTATTTAAAATAATGAAGTAACACTTGATAATTAACCTGATTCAAAACCATAAAATTAAATTAGTATATTTTTTAGGGTAGGTACATAGACCCATATACTTACTACTTAGCATAGAAAATGCTATCTTCAAAGCATCCCGCAGTCACCTTAGTGTTAGCTTTTAATAGAGTGCCATTCTTTCTACTCATAGCACTAATTAATTAATTAAGGCTAATTAAAAGTTTGGGAGAAGTACAAAAGGGAGAAAAAGAAGAAAAAAGGTCTGAATTTCCAAGAGGATACAGCAGGACTTATTTATCATCAGTAGAAGTTCACTCTGAAAAACGATGGATAGAATATTCATATTGAATAATTATTCAGAACTAAAGAAAAGTGTCACAGAACCAGAAAGAAAAAGAAATTTTATTTTTATTTTTTTTTGTCAATCTTCGTCGAGCTTAACTAATACATATCTTTGATCAAAAGACTGTAAGTTCGAATTCCTGTCGTACTAAAAGAAATAAAAAAAAAGGTGAAAAGACATGCTGGACCAAAAATACAGCCAAACGATGAGACGAGTAGAAATTATATTATTCTTTTTTTTTGGGGTTTTAAATACAACATACATTTCTTTTTAATTTTTCAAAATCGATGCCGTGTGGCTTAAGCTAGTGAATTTCTATAATTAAGGCTCATTGCATGGACTGAACAATATTAGTGCAGGATTCAAACACAAGACCTCATGGCAAGTAATACTACAATGTTTATGTCATTGCACTATCGTACCAGACAAATGCACATACATGAACCTTCATTATTTTATAATATTGTCATTGAGGTTGTTAATACCAATAGTTAATTTTACCACTATCTTTGAAATATCATAATTCACAGTAACAAATATCTCAAAAGTTCAAAACCACATCCATATATTTTTTTTGGTTAATATTTAGATAAAAGTTGGCCAAACCAAATTGACAAATACCAAAAATTCATACAAAAATTTTCTAAAACTTTACAGCTTAATTGGTCGCTATATTCGATTACAACATAACTTTTAGTGGTAGAATTCTTTTTTACTATCATACTATGTTCCAGTTGATTCACTCCCAATTAAAATTATGAGAAGATGAACTAAAAAGGAACTTGCAAGACCAGGATGAGTACTCCGACGCTTTTAATAGAGATCCGAAGTATTTGTTTATCAAATGTATCATCAGATTTAATTCGCACGTACCTGATATTAATATTCATGGTATTCCATCTCAAAATAAATGGTAGCTCTTTTGACTCATTGATCTTTGCCAAATCCAATTCTTAGACCGAATGCTTCTTCGAACTTCTTGGGCTCTGATATTATATTAATGTTCATGGAGTTCCATCTCAAAACCAATTGACAATGAAAGGAGGAACTCACTTATATTATAAATCTTTGTTAGGTCACTTATCTTATCAATGTGGAATCCTTGATACTTAAAGACGAAGTTACCTATGATATTTATAGGTGAAGAACGTTTTGGACGGTCGATTAACCACGATGCATAAAGAAATAAAAAGTATGTTAAAAGTAGGTTTTTTTAACCCTCAAATAAATCCATGAAGTACCGCCCCCTTTTCTCAAATTAATTTATATAAAATATACACAATAATCATTTTCCTTGGAATTAAATGATCAAATATAGGAACAAAACAGTTGCATGTCCACAACACTTTCTAAGAATATTATAAATTCCAATTCCAAAAGAAATAAAAAGAAAAAGAGTCTTTTCGTTTCTCTTGTAAATTGCATGATGAACACTTGGTTAAGCTCGTGTCATTTTAAGACGAACAGAATCTTCAATTTTGTTATTTCACAAAAAAATAATATTTCCCAAGGCAAAAGGAGCGCTGATCAGAAGCGGTCAGTTCTATCTACTCTCACCTAAATAAACGCCAAAAGTCAGAATATTTCTCCCCAATTTTTTTCAAATTAAATCGTTCAACCAACCTTTAACTGCCACGTCGTCAAACTTTGAAATTCGTCTTTTTTTTCTAAAAATAGTATCGTGTACACACAGCATACGCGTTCTGACACATTTACACATTTTCAGAAAAAAAGGGAGAAATAAGAAAAATAAAAAATAAAAAAGGGAAAAAGAAATTAGTTGGTTTTGGTTAAACGAAGTCGTTATGGCTTATAAATACAGAGTTGCTACCGCGGAGATTTCACGAGAACAGGCCTTCCCGTCACAGGCTCAGCGACTGCCGGAGGACGCAGATCCGGCGAAAACTTGCCGGAAATTTAAGAAAATTGTAAGCTAGATCGAGCGGACGGGAATCATGGGCAGCAATCGCATGAAATGCGATGATCGGCAGAAGAGGACGAAGAGGAAGAGTGAAACGAAGTCGTTTCAGAGGCGATTGGTGAAGTTCAAAGACTTGCCGGATTATCTTAAAGACAACGAGTATATATTGGACTATTACCGGTGTGAATGGCCGGTGAAAGAGGTGCTGTACAGTCTATTTTCATGGCACAACGAGACTCTGAACATCTGGACGTAAATGCCCTCATTCTCACTCTCTTTTGTAGGTATTTATTCCTTCATCTTCGCCTATTTGTGTGTGCTGATTGTTGAGCATCTGATTTTGAGCAGCCATTTGGTAGGGTTTTTTATATTTGGGGCAATGATCGCGATGACGCTGATGGAGAAGACGGAGCTCGGAGCTTTTCTGATCGCCAATTTCTCCAGGTATTCGAAGTTCTTTCACCTTGATTATCAGTAAATTTAGGGATCTGAATCAATTTAATATTGATCACAAGGATGAGCGATTCTTAGCTCAGCAGTCGGTTGATTTCTTTTGTTTTTGTTTGTTTATGGGCCAGAGCTTCAGTTACGGTGCCGTTTTGGACGATTATGGGTATGGAAAGGGACGTCAATGGCTCTGATAGCTTTATTCCTGTAAGCTCATTTTTGCCTTTTACATTATTGTTCTGTTTTGTCATACTTTTTCTTCCCCTCTTTTCTTGTCGGTTTGGGAGACGTCTGGCTTGGATGTGGAATGGACGGTTTGTGACCATCAATTCCATTATCCTCCACAATTATTTATTTCTTCCTTTGGATGGTGTGTGCAATTATATAGAGCTATCATAATAATGAAGTGCAGAAATAAAGGAAAAAGAAAAAAAAAACTTGAGAAAAGAAAGGAGAGACGATATCATTGAATTGAATAGAGTGGAAGAGAGTTAATGAAGCATCTCTGTGGCCAAGTTATTGTGATTTTGGGAATACTTTATTCTAATTGATATTCATATACATATGCTGAAGAAATATTGGTGGAGCCGTGCAAACTCAATGTGAACTGTATGTTGATAATTTTTTATGTCAATTGGGAGAGTCAAAAGAAAGGAGAATTAATTCAATGGCCACTCACCTAAAGAAGAAGTCTACACGTCTTGGCATGATAGCAAGTGGAAAATTTAATTGTATATTTTCATTTTCTTGTCTGGGGTTGGCTTGATTATTGATTCCTTTTTTAAACTGAGAATCAGATTCTCACAGCCAAACGAGAATATTTCGTTATTCTCGTTTAAAAAAGTGTCGTTTAATCATGTTCGTGATGCTAATGATCCACGACGAGTGAAATAGTGGTTCAGTGATAATGTACTTCTCGTCGTGGGGATTCTGAAGAGAGAATCCAAGCAGATGATTAGAAAGTTTAACGAGTTCGTTCGTTCGTTATTTGTTTGCAGGAAACAAAACATGTCTCACAGTCATCGGTTTTCTTAGTAGATAGAGCGGATAAAGCAACAGACTTACCAAAATGGCCATGGTTCGTTTTCTTGGCTGGTGCCATGGGTTGCTTGGTCTGTAGCAGCCTCTCCCACCTCCTCGCTTGCCATTCCAAACGCTTCAATCTTTTCTTCTGGCGCCTAGATTATGCAGGCATTTCTTTGATGATAGTCGGCTCCTTCTTTGCTCCCATTTATTATGTCTTCCTCTGCAACTATTATCCTCGGTTGTTCTATCTTTCTTCGATATCAGTGCTCGGTGTTGCTGCCATCGTTACTCTTCTTGCGCCTGCTCTTTCGGCCCCTCGCTTCCGTTTCTTCAGAGCTTCCTTATTTCTCTCCATGGGCTTCTCGGGAATAATTCCCGCTGCACATGCTATTCTTCTTTACTGGGGACATCCGGATATTTATTTTGCCTTTTGGTATGAGTTTGCCATGGCTGTTCTATATGCTGCAGGAGCTGGATTCTATGTTAGTCGGATACCAGAACGATGGAAACCCGGTGCATTCGACATCGCAGGGCACAGCCACCAGATCTTTCACGTATTTGTTGTTCTGGCAGCACTGGCACACAGTGCAGCAACATTGTTTATTATTGATTTTCGACGGAATTCACCTACCTGCACCTCTTAGCCAGTCCAGAATGGCAGAACTTCCAAGTAGATTGGGAGCGGGTTTCTGGGACATATTTGTTGTCCATCTCCAAATATGTTTCAGCATACTGTAAACTGTAACAGTTGTAGTGTAGTTCTTCATCTTGAGAAGTGCAGGAAGTCCAAATGTCCCATAGCATTTTGCTTGAAAAGAAGTCCAAATGTAGGATCCAAAATCTCAATCAATAGGAATACAAATCACTTGTACAAAATACCTCAAAGTAATTAGTTCATATCATCTTCCAAATTTGCTTCTCAGTAAGTTGCAAAATTACTCAAAGCTTATTTGACAAACTTGCGTCTATGGAGTGGAAGAGATCGAAGGCTTAACAATTGCAAGTCTTTAAAAAAGAATACATAAGACCAGATTTCTTAAAGCCACTTCAATGAAGAATTGGCCTGTTAGAAGGTCGATATCCCACTAGCTAGAGTAGTTTTTTCTTCTGGTCGAACGAGCAAAATTTCATATTGCCCTTGCCCAAATAAAAACCTGTAAGAAGATTAATATTCATTATAGCAGGCTGGTTTCCATGTAGTTATCAATCCAAGAAAGATCTGGGAAGTATAAATCATCCGAACATCGTTTCCATTCTTCGTTTACATTATGGCTGGAGTCGAGGTGAAGAATCTACATACAAGGAACTGACAAACAAGAAAGCTGACGATATCGTTCCTTGCTCGTGGTATATTTAATTAACATATCAAGCAATTGACGCAATGCTAATTAATAGGAAGACCTCTGCTACGTACCTAACTGCAAGTATATTCACAAAGCCTCGATTGCAACTGCTTGTACTCAGCAAATGAAACTACCACTCAGCAACATTCTCGATCCATTTCGACTCAACAAGAGTTTGTTAAATAATATTGCCGTCTCATTGAGCTCTGTACCGTGAAAATTATCTTCAAGGTAATACAAAATTTGTGATACTCCTTCAACTAGTAACCTCAACTATCTCAGCTTCATTGTCACTGTAATCTCCCCAGCGCTTACTGGATTTTTTCTCCACAACCATGTCATGAGAAATTTCCTTCGTTACAACAGCATCACTTGCAGCCACTGGAGCAGTGTCGAGGAGCTTTTCTTGAATGTCCGAGTGGGAGTGATCAATGTCTACAGGTTGTTCATGAGGCTTTTGTTCCATTTGTTGTTGATTCTCACAATCAATATCAGTAGCTGGATCAGTTGTATCATGACTTGTTGCATCTTCAGTTTCATTTCTAACCACAGAATGAACATCTAAACCTGGCGGTGAAACATCTTCTGGACTTACTGGAGATTCTGGAAACTCATTTTGAGTCACTGGAATACCATTAACCGGTGCAGGATATCCATTTGGAGACAGCAGGATACCGCTAGGGGGAAATGGAAAACCATTTGGAGAAGCCAAATACGCATTTGGAGATACTGGATAGCCATTTGGAACCCAAGGCTGGCCAGGTACAAACTCGGCTGCATGGGGATTCATAATTCTAGGAGCGTTGAAGAGATTCCCATCCGCACCATGATCAATATTATGGGAAGTTTGTTTATTACGTGGAATCCGATTACCAGATCTATTGTAGCCACCGGATAGCCGTGGACCATATGGGACCCTGGCTGTTGCTGACTGATGTGGTGATCTGCGAACTGGATTAACAGTAAGCATTGGAGGAATATTTATAGGTGGAGGCAAAATACCCCCATGATCTTTAAATCCTGGGCCTGAAACTGAGCCAAAGACGGGAATTGTCGATGGATTGAAGGGAGGTGCAGTAGCAGAAAGTTTCTTAGTTGTCTCCTTCCCAGCTTCCCCTTCATCTTGCTTTTCTACTTCAGTTGGAATTGGCTTAACATCAACACTATCAACTGGTAAATCATTTTGAGTTGGATTTTCTTTTGAAATGGATGTGTTTTCTTCGCCTGAAGTATAATCACTTCCTGGGGAAACAGACAAGTCTCTGTTAGGGGAAATACTTGCTTCTATTTGTACAGAAGCCTCAGAACTTTCAACTGCCAATGGAGAAGGATTTCCAGCAGCATCAACTTCTATTTCTTTACTAGGCTTGTCAGCAATCTGCAATTCATCAGCCCCCACCATTTTATCTTCAACAGAAGAACACTTTACAGCCTCATGGAGTGGTGCAGATGAAGATTCCTGTTTGTCTGTTTCTGTAATCTTATTCACAAGGCCTTCACCATCTTGTTCTGTACCAAGTCTCTCAACTTTCCCATCCTCTGCATCTTTTACTGTCGTTACTTCATCAAGAGAGAGCTCAGTTGCAGCTTTCTCCCGGCTTTCTTGTGAAGTAACTCCAACGTGAGTAGGCACTTTTGCCAGCTGTTCTGTTGCTGCCTTTACAATAGTTCCAGGTGGAGCCAAGGCAACTTCTTTGTAGGAGAAAAGCTTCCCAGCTACCTGAACACTGCCTTTACCAGCCAAAGATGTAGATTTTGTAACTTGACGATCAATTAAGCCAGGAGAACATGGAGCTGATTTGGGGGCAGATAGTTTTTCCGTACTTCCTGGACTGAAAAGGCTATTATTAGGCTTAGAACTGAAGCTTCCACTTTTCGTAAGTTTTTGTGAAACAGGAACAGATGAGGAAACTGAAGCTGTAGATTCACTTGGGCTGGTTCTGGGGGACACAAAGCTATTTGGTTTTGCTCTATATCTCGATGATTGAGATGCATTTATGAAATTGGTATTCAGTTTTGCCAAGCTTGGTCTCTTTGAACTTGAAGACTTGCGACCTGAAATAGAACGGCCTTTAGGAACAGCCTCTTGCCAGCCACCATCTGAGGCATCGTCTTGCACCTGGTCAACATTTTTATTAAGCTTCGTAACATCAAATAGAACAGCATCAGATTTTTCAATTGCATGTTCCTCCAATTGGGCTTCTTCAGATTTGTTTTCTTTATCACTTGGACTCTCAACAACAGAAAGGTTTGGAGATAAATCTTCATCCTTCTGAAATTCTTCAGCGCCTGTTTCTGGGTACTGGTCGGATTTTCCTTTGATCTGTTCAGGAAAGAAAGCCAAATAGTGTTTCAACAAAAAGAAAAGGAGTTGAAATTATGAAGAGACAAGAAATGAGATGATTTGAACCTTTGCACGAGCTTTCCTCTGAGCATCTCTGGCTTTTAAATCTGCATCGGGGGCTATATAATCCAATAGGTCTGAAACACTAACCAAAGAAGAGAAACACTTATTACAATTTTTTTTGAGTAAAAACGTGTGAGAAGGTCTATTTAGGAAATCAAATTATTTGGAAACAAATCAATACAATCACACACCTCTTATAAGTAAAACTAGTACAATAGAAAAACTCTAGGATTTGTAAAATATTTTGAAAAGTTCATAGTTTTTATTAATAATGCTAAAATCGTCTATTTAATACCTTTTCATCAAAATGTGAATGATATTAAAATTATTTTTGAATGGACGATTACGTGTTTTAAAAATGTTTGTTTAATGGATGCTTTAGACCTTATTTATTTATGCATGGGTGCATATAGATAGATGGTCTAGATCATTCTTGTCTTTTGAAAATTCGTAGATTGAACAAGCAATTTTACAAAAAGATGCAGGTAAGAATCAATTCTGTTCTTCCATTTTTTTTTTTTTTTAAATGAATCAATTCTGTTGGAGGAATACCTTAAATGACCTTTACTGGAGATGGAAGCATCTGGCTTAGGGGTGCCATTCCGAGCAGCTTCCTGCTGCTCCAAGGCTTTCGATTCAAAGTACTCGAGCCATGCAGCTGCATCCTGCGCTACTCAAAATTTCTCTAAGTTTATGGCTTAAAGGTAGCAAATAAGGCTGGTCTTTAGATTTCACATCTAACCTGAGTACGTAAATCCTCAGATCCAAGTTTGGCCTGCAGTATCTGCAGAGTAGTTTGCTCATGCTGAACACTTAGCGAGTATGCTTCCATTAAAGAAAGAGCAATCGCTATGGCATGGTAGCTTGCCGCCGTCTGTAGAAACAAAATGATTACTAAATATGAACGAACACAAATGCAGAAATATTTGCTAGAGAGAGAGATTTGCCTGTATATGATCAGCCCCAAGAAGTCTTTGGTTGCACTTTAAAGCCTCATGCAGATACCTTAAAGCAACATGCACATTTCCCAAACCTTCTTCCATCATTGCTACGTTGATGTAAGTAGCTGCTGTGTTTGGATGAGAAGGTCCACATGTCAAGTGCAAAAGGTACAGAGCTCGGTTAACATACCTGTAATCCAAAGACATTTTTTCACATTTCCACGTCAAATTAACAAAGATTAAGTCGATCCAACATCATTCAATCAATATACAGCCAGTGGAAACATACTTCAAGGCCAGTTCTGTGTGCTGAAGTCGATAGTAGAAAACAGCCAGATCTCCATAACTTTTCATTGTATCAGGGTGGTCAAGTCCCAATTCTCTCTCATTAATATCCAATGCTTTTTGTTGATATATTGTTGCCTAAAAAAAGATATACTGCTCAGTACTTAAGTCTTTTAATATGTGTATGAGATCCCCAGTATTATAGAGTACCTGATTAAAATCCCCTGTATGATACAGTACAACAGCCAGAAGACTATAAGCTCCAGCAGTCATTCGATGATATGGACCACAGACAGATACAAGTTTTGAGAGTGCCTTCAAAATTCAATAAGTTCCGTCAAGTCAATTTAATTTATTAACTTAAATTTTCTGAAGGGAATAAAGATGTAAAACTACAAAGGTCAAAGTTAGATATTCCTCACCTTTGTGCCATAATTAACAGCATCCTCCAGCTTCCCTTTGTCCAAGGAAGTTTTGGAGGATTCCAACAGCGTACGTCCATCTGCAGATGAACATGCCACATGCTGTAGCAAAGAATTTAATATTGTCAAACCAACACAAAATCCAAATCATTCGGTTCGTAATGTGAAAATTTGAATGTACACAACCTTGTACACAGGAACCATGCTGATAATATCTGATCTTTTGAAAGGTGATGCAGTTTCCATATTGTAATCCCTGGGGACAAGCTCAAGCCCCACCTGATGAACACAATGTCGGTGTTAAAAAGATATATGAAGAATTTTCCAAAGAGAAAATAGCCTTGTCTCGTCATCAAACCTTGTGGCATAATCCTCGAAGGATAGCATATTTTCTGGGATCTTGAGTGCTGTCATATTTCCATTGCCATCCAAATCTCTTGAAAAGGAATGTTTCCACCCACTTCCATTTCAAATTAACATCGTTGGTCCAATCGGCTTCATCTTCGATCGAAGGTGTTCCCATCAACACATTTAGACACGATGCTATTGATGCGGCCAAGTCGGAAACATTAACTGCAGCTATAACTGCTTGCAATATGTGTTTATAAGCCCTAACAATCATTTCATGTATACATAAAGATTGGACATGTGGAAGCTTATCTGCAAGTTCAACCTGTAATTAAACAAGAAAAATGAGCTTAAAAAGCCGCATTCCAGCGATCCATATGATTTTAAATTTAATCATTTGCAAAGAATAATATATTTTTTCTTATTATGACACTTTGTTTTGGTCTTGATGTTCTTTGGAGAACATAGAGATATGATTTGCACTAGAACACTCATCCTCATAAAAAATAAAACTCTAAAACAGCAAGAAAGATGTCATCAAACAGAATGAGGCTATTACCACACGTCCTAAAGAACACATTTGCAAACCCCGGGTGTGCATGAAATCTGTCAATGTTCTTCCATCAACAGGTGAGAGTTCAAGGGACCCAAAATCTGCAACCTATTTAATTTGGGATTGTAAGAATTAGTCATCTTGAGCACAATACAAGAAGCACCAACAAAATATAATTATTGACATTCTAACCAGTTTCGGAAGTGCAGTATCAGCATAGTACTTATGAGCCATATCAATCAACTCCTCCGGTGACTGCCAGGAGAGACCAATACCCAATATTAAGCCAAAAGCTAAAGCATAACAACAGGAAGAACAATATTCTAAAGCTTCATCCAAGGAGCAAAAAGTGTTAACAGTATCAAATATCTTCGAATTAGTAAACTTAGAATGATCAAACCTTTTTGTGGAGACCAGTTTCTGATTCCTTCAGTCGCAAATAGGCAGATTCAGGAAGCAACGTTTTCCACATCTGTTCCTTATCCTCATCCTGTTTCTCCAGTGCCTTCTGATTAGTGGGATCAACTTCCTTACCAGGTTCTACTTTACTAGTTCCACTGTCTGTTTTTTTCTTGATCTCCTTAAGAAGTGCACCTTGTTTCCCAAGACCCTTTACAACTGGCTCTAACTTAGTTTCTTCGGGTTTTTTAGACTCAATTTTTCCTGAAGCCTGATTTTGCAAGTGTTGAACCCAACATGCACCTAGCTCCCACCTAATGGACCTAGATTTTTTGGCAGGTTCTTCCTGCAACCTTAACAAACTTTCCTCCATTACTTCCCTCACTACTGTCCTTGAATATTGTAAGTTATCAACATCTGTGCTATGTGATCGATTAGAAGCATTTAATGCCTGAGGCGTGAATGACTTGTGCAGCAACATTCTCAAGCTGAATTGAAATTTCAAATGATCCAAATATTAATAGGTTTAAAAAAACCTGTTAACAAGTAATAAAAATTTCTCCAAGATGATTGGCTTACACTCAATTTTCATCCTAGAATATTGGTTCCTAGTCAATAATCTGAAGATTTAAAAAAAAAAAAAACCGAAAAATACCTATTAACATTCAGAGCATTGGCTCCTCCTTCAGGTTGATCCCCAATGTAAATGTCTCGAGGAATTGGATTTTCTCCCCAATTCACCTCTTTTGCAACTTTCACAATGGCTGTGTAGCCACAATGTCTAATGACCACAACGCCTAATGTGGAAGTGTCCTGCACCAACAGATACCTATAGCAATAAAGACAACTTGAAATTGAAATAACATATCATTACAAATATTCCCAGTAGGTATATTGCATACATGAACAGTAGCACTCTCATCAGCAGTTATGCCTTTAAGTAAATTTCTCCGAGAAAGATCATCCATTGAGACTCCAAGAACCAAGCTCCCGTCATTTTTACGATCCAATTTTACACTTGCATCTCGCACATCTCTCGTTACCTTAATACTTATATCTCCAACAATTTCCTCGTGGAATGCCAAACCATTTGGATCATTCACAGGAAATTTATTAGTCTCGACAAGGCGCTTGATCACTTCAACAGCTTTGAAACCAGACACGTCGACAAATAAACTGTGAAGCAGAAATGCTTTTCTATCACGAATTTGCCTCTCCTCTGGAGTTTTGCAAGGCATTGCAACTAGTATTGCAAACTCTTTTGCCCACTCCCTGAGGTCATGCTCGCCATCTCTTCCTTGCCCTCCTCCATTTCCTCCCCAGTTCTCGTCTTCTACAGGAAGTTGAGGGAAAGATGGATTTTCAGCAACAACAGGAGGAACCACCCAAGTATTTGCCCTAAAACCATAGGGTAGGTTTCCAAACTGAAATGAAACGTTGTCAATATGGCATCATCTTCTCCATGATCCTAACACTGTATGACAAATATACTTACTTTGTTGTGATCTGTGAAAGCTTTCATAAGAGCTCCATATGCCTGCAAAAAATAATAATAATAATATTAATATTAATATTAATAAATAAAATCAAGCATGTCTGCAGTTTATTGAGATAAAAATTACTAATTAAAACTTACAGCATCGAATGCCCTGCTTATCTGCTGCAACAGACACACCAAGGAATGATTAAGAAGATGTTTCCCAGCAGGGTAAAACCCCTTTCTTGAAGCAACAATTGTTGTTGGTTTTCCATTGCAAACACGAACCTTCAGATACAATTATTCACAGTATATCAGTAAGCAGTTCTCATGCCCGAGCAGTTTAGTGAATAAAAACATTTCTACGAGGGGGAAAATGATAACAGAATGATGACCCTCACATCAATCTGAAAGAAGTCATCTTCTGCTTTATCCACAAGGAATGGACGACTTGATCTCCGAATGTCTGCAATGAAGGGGGGAAAAATTTTCGCTAAGAAAACAGTGCAGAACCCCCAATTTCAGCGTCTTTGAAATAACGAGTTTCATCTATTCAACCGCAAAATGTAACTAAGATTATAATCCAAATACAAGTTTTCCAAACATACCCGCGCGCGCGACACTAATTTCAGGAAGCATGAGCAAAATGTGTTTATATTTTGTGGTAGCTCCAGTTTCCTAAAAACCCAAATTATGATCATCTCATATTGACGGAAACCTAGACAACTCACATTGAAGTGGCGGCGTCAGATGGGAGAAGGAGAAGAACTCGTAGAACTGGCCAAGCCTCGGCGGCGGGCACATTGAAACGGAGCCGTCAGGTTTCTCCGAACAATCGAACGAACCATCGGGGTTTCTGACACTCTTAGCCCCATGTCTGGCACTCTGAGTCCCACCTCCGGAGCCTGTAATCGCTTTCTTATCTCCGGTTCCGGCCGGTTTAGGTTTCGAACTCTGCTCGCCGCCGCTTTCCGGACTGGGTAGGGCAGCCTCATAATCGGTCAAACCAGATTCTTTCGAGGCAATATCTTTAGAACCGGAATCCTTGCAACTGGTTCGACCCGACGACTTGGGAGAATTGGAAGATGCGCCGAAGGAGGTGGTGCAAGCGACGATGTCGAGCAGTCGCCGGATGTGCGCGACGGCGAGTTCTTCTGTGTAGTCCTCTGCCAAAATACCGAAAACCGGAAAATTAGAACTCGAGAGGAGATTTTATAGGGTGCGGCATGATGTACGATAAAGGACCCGATGGGTCCGTTGGATTCGCTTCGGTTTTTTTCTTTTTAATGTGTGCGGTCAGGTTACCTTGGACGATTGTGACGTGGCAGGGTTTTAGAGAGATGATATCCACCGAATCCTTTAGCTTAGGGCCCCGAACCTGGAAAATTATAAATAAAATTAAATGTTGCCGTTATTTTCGTTACCCTCTTTTGCGCGGGAACCCTGTTTCGTTTTCATTTTAGTTAAATTAACTTGCAAAATTTCCCTAAAAAAAAAGTTAAATTATAGATTTGCTTTTAATCTAATTTATGATAGAATTTTTAATCTAGTCCTTCTAATTTCGATTTAGTTTGAATTTGATACTTATGATTTAGTCAAATTTATTGTTCTATGGATAACATGTTTTTTCACACAGTAGTTTTTATTTAGGTAACAACTGTATTAAACTTTATGGTTTAGTAAAAAAGAAAATGGGTGAATTCAAAGTAGGTAAACACAAATTTGAGACAACTTATAGATTTAACTAAATCGTATCGATCAAATTGAAACAAAATTAAAGTTAAGTCCAATCCATAAAGACTAAATTAAAACTTTTAAAAATATACGTATCAAATTGTAATTTAACTTTTTAGTACCAATATACTTATTTGAATAGACAAGTTGTAAAGGTTGGTAAAAGGATGTTGTATTCGTTTTTTTTTTTTTTAATACGCATAAAATCATGGCATGTTAATAATGGTTCGGATGTTATGATAAATGAACTATGAAAACATTTTTATATTTTTTATTTTGAATTTCTCTGTTTTTAGGATTTGCAAAAATATTATTTAAAAAAAGTTCAACAGAGATTCATCATGTTTGCTATATATATTTCTTTTGAGTAAGATCATGATTTTTATTTTTGGAGTAACATCTGATAATTGTTTTGCTGATTTAGCATATGCCCTTTCGGCATTCTTATTCTTTTACTTTTATTATGTAAAAAAATTTTGATATAAAAAGATTATATCCTCACATAACCAAAAACTAAAGAATTTTTTTTAGTCCAATATAAAAGTAGAGATTTGAACCTATTAATTTATGATAGAAAATATATATTTTAACCAGTTGAATTATACTTATATTTACAATAGAAAATTAAAGTAGGATTGCATCGATAAAATAAAAATTTATTTCTGGCAACTTAATCAAAACCCATGCCAAAAAAAAGCCCCACTAACTCTGAAATAACATTTAAATGCCAACTTACCCACTAAAAAGGTTGGTTAAAAAACAAGTCAAATGAATTTATCATATAACAATATTGACATTCTTAAATATATTATAGTCTAGGTACTTTTATCTTTTTGTTTATTTGATTATTAGAATGTTCATTCTCATCCATCTACTGTTAGTTTTTGTTAATTTTAATTCCTATATTTCCAAAATGTCTATTTGATCTTTTTGTACTTTTTTATTTAATACAACATACAGATGTGGAAATTCGAACTTATGATTTTTTAGTTTTTTTCTTTTTTGAGATAGACTTTAAACTAGTTGAACTATGTTAAAGTTGACTTTATTTTTTATACTTTAAAAAAGTGATTGTCTTGTTTCGATGCATTTTATTTTTTATCTCATTGTTTCAATATCAATTTCAACACATGGTTACATTCAAAAAATTTCTTAAAATGTAGCAATAATTTTTTATTAAATAGTTTCCATTGCATATAAAAATTCAAGACAACACCAAAATAACAATTGTTAAAGTTATATGGATCAAAATACACTTTTTGAAGATCTAAAATAAACATAACGTTGAAAATATGAAAATTGAATTGAAGATTTTGAAATTACATAGATGAAAAATAAACAAAAATTAAAAGTAAAAGTAAAAAATTATTTAAATAAAAACCAAAGTACAATCGACTATACAATCACGTGATGTGTAACTTCCAACTCTCAACTCGAGAAAAAGTCCAATATTAAACAAATATAATAGATCTCACGTCATTTTTAATAAGTTACTATTTTGAAAATAGTGGGAAGTAGAGTAGTAAAAAAAATTTCACCTCTCAAACCCGGCAACGATAAAATCCATCATTAATCCTCTACATGAGAACTATTTAAAAACCGTGCACTCCCACCAAAACAATCCCATCCCGTCAGATTGCGGACCCCACCCAAAAGTTCCACGATCACGATGATTCCAACGAGTACTCACACCGAAATTAAATGCTCACCGTTCCCAAAAGGAAACTAAAGCTAAAAGTCAACCGATCCAACGGTGCAGGACGAATAACTTAAACGAAAACTGTGATGGGCGAAATGGGACCCACGCCAATCCTTCATTTTCTAAATGCTTACAGTACAGAGGGAAAAAGAAGTGTACCTCGTGCGATAACGAGAAGTTCGTTAAGTGACACGTCTCCACGTGTACTCCTAAGAGCTTCCTCACATCCAGGATCCTGTCTGTAGATATTCCCTACAATATAATTTCCTTGTATTTATTCTTTCATAAAATTGTTCGTACTATATGTATTTTTTCAATTTTCCAAAAAAATAACTGCTTAAATGGAAGCAATGTACAGCCTAAATATCAAGAGTGAAGAAATGAGCAAATTTTCGTGTATTCAAACTTTCTGTGTACCATATGTATTGTAATTTGTATTTGTTTTAGATTTTGTTCGGGAGCATCTCGAATTTGACTCGTTACACTTCTATCGATGTTTGTGCTAAAAGGATATATAATAAAAACTATTTTAATTTTAAGAAGAGTGGAGACTTTTAATTTGAATATATTTTGTCTAATTATTTTGTGTCATTATTGTTGTATCTAGATCTCCTATTCATATATAATTTTGAAAAATATAGAAAGGTGTTGGAAGAAGTAACATTTTTTAGAGTATGTTTGAGTCACGTTTTAAAGGTAATAATAAATATCAACTTTAATAACTATTTATGAGATCATAATGTGTAATAAATAGCAAAGTTGGTTGTTTTAACACAATGTCATCGATAAAAAAAAAAAAAAAAAGAAACATTACTTGAATAATTGTTTAATTATGTTCGTAGTTGTTTGTTTGAAAAAGGATATTTGAATTTTTAATTTAAGAGAAAAAAAATCTAACTCGTAAACAACTCTCTTATAATATTACTTTGTCTCCATCAATTAGCATGTGGAGATGAGAGTTTAAATCCACTATCTTTTAATCGGAGATAATCAAATAATCAATACTTGGTAACATTGTTAGCTAGAATATCTTATCATTAAGATATACAATAGAAAATAATAGTAATGGATAACTATAAATAATGATTAAATTCAAACAAATATGATATACAAACATATAACATTTTGTAATAATTTTATTTGTGACACGTACTAATTTACCAACCATTTAATTTGTTTCATATCACTCTGTTTTCAAATGTTAACAACACAAATTTTATATTTAAGAGACGTGCCACCACTAAGAAAATGGGTAACAAAGTACTAATCAAATAATAGATAATTGGCACCAAATTAGCGAGCTCAGGGGAAAAGAAGGAGGCGGAGTAATTAAATAAAATTAAAATAAAGACAACGAAACTTAATTCTTCCATAACCCATTTGATATATATTCTTCATTCGAAAACACAATCTCAATAAAAATAAAAATTCGTAATTTTAAAATGGATTTTACCTTGAGGGTAACTTGCGAGTCGTCTGGAGTTTCAACGGTGAGTTCAACAACAGTGGGCAAAACTGCCAAAAAGCAAAACAGAAAAGATAAAGATAAAGATTAGATATATAGCTGAAACATTAGCCACATATTTGTGGATGAAGAAGTTAGAAATGGTGGCTATATTAACATGAAACAGAGCAATAATGATTAACAATTAACAATTAACAATTAATAATGGAGTTGAGACGGAGAGATTAGCTAGAGAAGAAGAGAGGAGAGGGAAGAATTAATTAACCTTTATCTTCTTTCCTTTTCTTGTCTCCCTTGGGTTTATGGGGCTTGGTTTTGCCGGCCTTGGGAGCCATAACACAGAGAATGCGCGGCCAAGGAATTTGGGGGTTCGAGGAAATTAAGGTTATAAAATGAAAATTTGCAGTGGGAAATTAGGAGGTGAGGGGAGGGGCAAAAAAATGGGGAGTGTTATCGAGAATATAGAGAGAGAGAGAGAGAGAGAGAGAGAGAGAGAGAGAGAGAGAGAGAGAGAGAGAGAGAGAGAGAGAGAGAGGATAGGATAAGGTAATAAGAGAGGGGGAAGGGTAAGGGTGGCATTTCAATTTTGGCAAATTGGGGCCTCTCGTTTTTTATGTCTCTAAGTTTGAGCGTAAGGATTTTGTTTGAGCAAAATGGAAAGTGGAGATCTCAGGGCTATCACCACACTCCCAATACGCAGTTGCACACAAATTCCAGGCTCCAGCAACCCCCACATGATAACGTCGTCCTTTGCTTCCAGCTGGCACTTAAAACCCACTGTAGAGGTAAAACTATTTCCTGCTCAGGACACTGGTAAATAAAAATGCGTATGGTTTAATTTTGAATTTAATTTGTATGGGGTGGAGTCCTTGGAAATTAGACTTGCAACTTTGGTGTTTATACCGATTTTAGTTTAGTCGTCGTCTACGGTTGGGGTTAGAGAGGGGAGGTATCTGAATAAGAGGATATCCTGAGATCATGGAAGAATGGTCAATAAAGGCTTAAAAAGAATTTATAGTCACTACCTATACAAACAACGTGCACTTTCCTTTTCGTTAACTCGAACTCGTGTTAGTTTGTAGGAATAGTGGTTGCAGGGGATTGTCGAGGCATAATTATCTTCATTGGATGAGGTGTTTTTGGTGAAACTAAAAGCAAAGCTTAACATCTAATCTACACTAGTTTATTATATTTTGGTTGGATAGAATTGTTTGTATCATTGAATTTTGGTCTCATTGGTGGTAAGTTAGTGTTTTATTTTAGTATTTTTAGATTTTGAATAAATTAATATTGGTTTTGATGTTTGTTTTTTTAATTTATAAATTCAACTATGTAAGGGGGAAGATTTGAATATTTGACTGAGAAGAGACCAGTTATGAGTTATGCTCAAATTGACATTTATTTTAGTGATTGAATTAAATGATATATATACACACACAATAGCGCTTGTGTCCAATAAATTGCAAATATAGTAATAATGTATTATGGATTAGCAAATATAGTAAAAAAGAAGTAAATATTAAAATAGTCTTGAAATAAGACTGTAATTTCTCTCTCGTAATGTGTCAACTCTGCATGTCATCAATAATAGATATCTTCGTTAATAGACACTATAATAGACATTTATTAACGAAGACATATTAGTAATATATAAGGTATTACTTCAACATCTATTAGTAATATACAAAGTATTGCTTGAAAAAGAAAAAAACATATATATATATATGTATATATCAATCATATTTTCAAAATCATAGCCCTATTGTTATATTTATAAATGTGGCAATTTTTACTGTCCATTATTATTTTTTAATTTATTAGTATTATTTACTTATTTGAACTATAAATTTATTTTTTTTTGCCAAAATAAGCCTCTTTGATTGAAAACCCAAACCTTCTTTTGGAATTTGCTTCTTCCTGCCCATACGTATGTGGACCCCAATGGTCTTTTCACCATAGGATCTCCTTAATGGACAGTACCTCTTCTGAAGAACAAAATGTGGACCATTTGATAAATAAAGAATAAATTGGTCCAACCCAAGTAAATACCTGATACAGCTTCGAGCCTTAGTATTGTAAAGTAAATAAAGTTTCATCAGAGAAGAGAAAGTGATCCATAGTATATAAATTTCTATTTGGTATGAAACTTTTGAGTGAAATTAAAAGTAAAGCTGAGAGGCTTTTATATTTGTTCGACAGATAGTTAAATCTATCTCTCGTTGTGGCTTGCTGTAATCATTGATTTCTATTCTGGAAGGAAGAAAGTGTTAAAAGAAAACGGTATCTCAATATTTCACAATCGTATGAGATATTGGGATAGCCCTCACGATTTATTATAAATATAGCCCTCACGGTTTTGCTTTTAGTTCCACTCAAAATATCTCATGATTTTTTGTCGTTCCACTCAAAATGTTTCATAATGAGGATAATTGTCCTCTCTTATTTTTGAGCCGTGAGACTTTGTTTGCATTACTTCCCTTACAAATCCAACGTAAAGCAATCAACTGAAACAGGGGAAATTTCAAACTCATTCTCCTTTGATTTCTTTTGTGCATTTTATTTGTTTGCTCAATAAGCTAGCGGATTGTTCAACAAAGAGAGCAATTTCCGAGGGTTCTTTTTTTAGCTGTTCAACAGCTTCCCTCCCTAGCTTAGGACCGTTGTCGATGGAGATTCATCTCTAGGAGCTCACATGGCATCCACATTTCTTATTAATGCATTACTCTTGATTACAGGGAAAAAAAGTATAGTAATATAATAAATCAAAGTTTTGTAGAATTAATGATTTTAAAAAAGAGATTTAAATATAATCGATTTTTCAAAATCACTATCAAAGTAATAACTTAAAAATCAATTTAAAATGATCGTAGGATTTCTTAGAATCTTAATTAATTTGCCAAACATGATCAATGGAAAGGGAAATAATTTTGACAATAGTAAAAGTGATTTTGGTCATGTCAAAATCACTCCTAAACACACCCGAAATGTCTTGAAACGAAACTTTTTCCTAGTTGAATATGGTTTTAGTACTAACTTAGTTTAACCCAATTGGTTAAGATATATATTTCTGATCAAAATGTTGTATATTCGAACTTCACTGCTACTTAGAAAATAAAAAAGAAATTATGGCTTTGGTGTTTTCAAGTATATATTTCAAATTTATATTTTTACTATCAAATTGATACGTTATCATATGTTTAACCTTGAAATATATCAAGTAATCTATATATATCTAGCTCGTAATTTTTAGAAAATATTTAAAAATATCATATACACTATCCATGTTCCCATCTTTACAAATTTTATCATTTGTTTCTGATATAAGTGGGGCTAAACACTTGATTCATTTAAAATTATCCTGTAAATTAATTTGCTCGTACTCCTTACAAATTCAAGAGTCTCTTTCATTTTGTCAACAAAGAGTGCCCTCTTAAAATAAAAAATACAGACCATTCATTCAATAATATACACACCGGAGATGTAAAAAGTCTGACTCCTCAGTCCTCAACAAGGAAGATATTTATTGAATTTGTTTAGTTGTTACTGAATTTATTTATATTACATCTAATAGAAAAGAAAAATTGTTTGAAATATGCAAAGGGGAACTCGAACTACCATTGCAATTACTGCTAGTCACTAACCGGTACGGTTACGAAGAATCCGTCTGTTTGGCAAAAGAAGATATCAGAAATACGCAAAACGGAACCACTAAGAAAGCTCCAATCTTCAGCAAATCTTCGCTCTCTTTAGTTATTGCTCCAATTCTAGACCAGTCTCCACTGTACCTGATCAAATTAATTCCAATCCGTCCTTCAAGTTCAATTCAAAAAAACAAAAAAGATCGACGAAGAAGACAAATTAACTTAATTTTTGTACCCTGCATCGACGAACCCTAATCCGAGAACCGAAACGACAAATCGAGCGACAAGTGGATTTGGAACTCTCAGCGACGGAAACTCGAATTGATTTTCTTGATTCGATTTAGTGGCGGTGGAATCGTCGGTTCGTTTTGCCAATGCGGTTCGAAAATTTCTGCGATTGTTGACGTTGAAAAGGGAGCGAGATACGGCGGAAGGACCGGAGAAGATAAAGGTGGAATCTGCCATATTTTCTGTCGCTCTTTCCTTATCTTTTGCTTCGCCAGCGTCCACTATGGAAAATCAGAAATAAATTATCGCCAAAATTAATTACAGCCACATCCTTTATTTTTTATATAAATATTTTTTTTGCAAAGGACACGTCATTTATCATGATATATAAATATACATACATATATATAAGCTACATTCCTCTATCTATAGTGACTATATTGAGGGGTAAAAAAATAAATTAAAATCTGATAGAATAGAACCAACTCAACTCAAACTTTTTTTTTTTTTTGAGTTGGATTTATAACTTAAGAAAAAGGTCTTTTGAATTGGAATCTACAATTTTAAGTTAGGTCCAAGATAAGATAAAACTCAATCAAACTCTCGAACACCCGACATCTACTAGATTTTTTCTATTAACATTACTAGTTTAGCATATGCACCACTGGATATCTCTAGATGCTTTAAACCTATCCAAAATCAGCTCATCATGTAATTAGTGTACCATGAAAACAATAAACTGAGGGAGTTAACGAAACATTGACGTATTAGACATAGTTAGGAAGTTCAATCACTTATTATAAATTTTTTAAAGTAAAATAACTAGATAAATATACATTACATTTAAATTTTAAGAACCTATTAAACACTTGTTCTAATTATAAAATTTGTGATTTTGACCTTAGCTAAACATTAAAAGAACGAGTTAATTTTAGTTTTATATTTTAAGAAATCGTATTTGTTTATAAATGCATTTCTTATTTTCAAAAAAAAAAAAGAATGATGATAAAGAATAATAGTAATAAATAAAATTTAAAGAAAGTAAACCAACTTTATTTACTTTTATTCATGACCTAGAGCAGTAGAGCTGCTTGGTTCCTTATAGAAATGCATGTTTCTTTAACAAATAATGAGGTTTGCTCTTTATTGCCTTGTCTCTCCTTAATGGGAAATGAGAGAAACATTCTCATATGCCACTCCCTCTTCACTATAAAAATATTTAATTTATGGTGCAAGCTTGAAATTTGATCAAATATATTAAGAATAATGAAAAAAAGAAGAAGTTATTTTCTTATACCCATACCCTATTAAATGCAACGTAACATGGCCTCCAAATTCGTATTAATGTCGCACAATAGTATATATGATAAAAATTAAATCATACAATATATATGTTACCACAAATCTATCAGGCAAATTGGTCTTTTTAGAATCAGAATTGTGGTATCTCAACATGAGTTTACTTTAGATATAATTTATAGATGTCAAATGATTAAGGTGGTGATTGGCCATGATGTACGTCTGCAAAAGTACACGACACACAACTCAAAGTAGTGGCGAGGGAGGAGTTGGGCGGTTCCGCTCATTCCGATCATCAGATCTTCAATAGCCTGGTTAGTAAGACTAACTTCTAATGACACGTAGCATGACGTTATGCGTCCTCCAACAATATATATATTAACTCGTGATAGTTCGTTTATATTTCTTTCGGGATTGGAAGGACGACGGATTTCTCACGCTCACGTATTTGCTTAATTAAAGAAACATGTACACTAGAACTCTCAAATACCAACTTGAGCATAAAATGAGTAGTATTTTGCCTCTGCTTCAATGATATCAATGTATTATCTCTTAATTAACAAGTTCAAATTGTAAAAAAAAAAATGTTAATGGTAAAGATAAGATATTTGAACTTATTTAGCTTATTTCAAATCTTCTTCTTGGTCTTTTGAGTACACACATTTCCAATCTAAGAAAGTCGTCACTTCTTCACGACTCATAATTAGTCTCATTCCCACTTGGATGTTTTCGTGTGGCGTAAAACAACAAATATCAAAAATAAGAAAGGGGAAATAAAAGGAATACATTTATTTTATGAAAAAAACTTCACAACTTGCATCAATATTTACTTCTAACTTTTAGTTTCATCAAATTTGGACCCTGCACTTATAAAATTAGACCCTAAACTTGTATAAATGTGGCAATATTGAATTTTTTTGATAATTCATATAGTAATTTAAAAAAATGTAAAAGAATTCAATAAGTCATTAAATTAATGAAAATCAAACTTTGCATAAAATTAAATGTGATAAAAAAATAGAATATTTAACTAACTTTGGAAAAACTTACAAATTTTAACCTAAAGTGATCGCTTTCTTCATTTAAAATACATTTTTTTTTCGTAATTTATTGGACACGTGTGATAATACTTGTTTCAACATAATTCAAATGAAAATTTATCAAAAAGGTAAAAATTAAAACACTTGTAAAAGTTTGAGGTGAAAAATACAACACTTATCCAAGTTTAAATTGCGATTTGATGAAAATTCAGGGTAAAAATTTACACATTTCTATAGTTCATGATAAAATTTAATTTGAAAACATAAGCATAAATCGGTGGTAAATGACATTTTCTCTTTTCCTTGAAGTCGAAAGGAAAACCCAAGTACTGCGATAGTACATGCTCCTATTTACCCTATAAATTTTCTTTCATAAATAATTTTTTAATATTACTGCATCCCATATCATTACGATATAATATAAAGGAAAGTAGTACATATTATTGTAGTATAAGAGAATTTTTATGGCTTTGGAGGTTTGAAACCCGGTGCCCCACATTTTTTGTACTAAAAGAATAAATGTGAATATTTTTCAAATATGTATATATGTTGGTTAAACTATATAAAATATCATTGATGCTTCAATTACCCTTATTATTTCAAAAGTTCCTATCTGCCCTCAACTTTTAAAGTTGTTTTAAAAAAAACTCTTTTGTGTTAAAAATACAATAGAAATGTGACGAGGCAGTGAGTTGCTAAAAAATTATCTTTTTAATCACATTCAAAATAGTGCCAATGGCAAAAAAAGAAAAAAAAAAGATTGATGGGTGGAGAAAAACAATTTTTATCTTTAGAGGTAAGAAATTAATTATCAATATATATTTTAACTGTTTTTAAAAAGTTAAAAAATTGAAAATACATATTAAAAAGAAAAAAATTTATGTAAAGTAAAGATGACAATATATGGATATAAGTAAGGATTTTCTCTCCCATTCTCATGTTCGTTAAAATTTTTAATCCTCGTCTTCACCTCGTTCTTCAATTTGAGATGTTCTCGAGAAAAATTATCGATTTTATAATTGTTTTTATTATTTTTAGAATTTAAAAAATAAAAAAGAATAATAAATATATATTAATTATTTGAAAAATAGAATCGAGGACGGGATCAAACATGCATTTCTTATTTTCGGAACTCGACCCTATTGAAAATTTTGTCAGAGACATGAGAGGTAAATAAACTTATGACTTTATTTTTAATGTGATTGATATCCTTTGATTTTTTTTACAGCTCACCACCATTTATCTCCATTTTAATGGAAAAGCTAACAAAAAATTGGTTTAAATAATTAAAAAAAGTATTTTTTTAATACAATTAAAAAAAAGTTTAAAGTGAGACTTTTAAATTACGAGAGTATAGTCGAAACTTAACCTATGAGCATAATTGAAATCACATATTTTTAGATGTAACTTTGTTTTTTTTCTTTTTTTGACAATTCATCGTCCAATTCATGTCACACTGCCTCACATTTTCATTTTAACAGAAAAGTTGCATAAATGACATTTTTTTAATAATTTTAAGAATCAATTTTTGAAAGAATGAAGCAGAATTGCAAATTTGCAACCTATAGAGTATACCTATCATTTTTTTTTTTATTATTTTTTTTTACTACTAGAGTATACCTACCATAAACTTCAAAATAGTATTAAAAAAAAAACTTCAAAATACTGATGTAATATAACAGTTTTTTTTCCCCTCAGAAAAAAGAAATCGATAAATCCAAAAAGAAAAAAAGAAAAAAAAAAAGCGCTTTACTTTATCCGCTCAGCGGTTCGTGTCTGAGGCAGAGATTGGCAGGAAGAGGAAGAAGAAGCAGAAGAAAGACGAGGCGCTTCGAAGCTTCAGTTATGGCGTCTGCTTCGACGACAGTGTCCTTTGGCCTTAGATTTTCCCCATTGTGCTCTCGCCCATCGGTTCGCGTCTCTCATGGTTCCGTCCGGCTCGCTTCGTCGTTCAACAAGGTGAACTCCTTGAGGCTTGGTTCTTCCCCCAACATTTCCGGGTTCGGAGTCGCTCTCCTTCAGAAGTCATTTCATATTGCTCCCACCTCTCAAGTGCATACTCCTCTCACTGTTGTCGCTGCTAAAGGCTATAAAATGAAAACCCACAAGGTCTCTCGCTGTTTCTCTCCTCCGTATGCTATGAAATCTTTTTGTGTGGTTCAATTCTGGTTGGATTATGATGAAATTTGAAGTTAATTTCAGTCTTCTCGATCGTTTGATTATGTTTAGTTGCATTTTTCAATCGAATTGCTGCAAGTTTCGACAATTGCAAATTGAATTTAAGATACCCTTAAAAGTACCCAATTATAGACGCCTAATGAAAGGGTTACTATTATTTCTATATCTTAAGCATTCTGCTGGCCTTCTGGAATTTTCTTATATTTGCTTCTGATTTAATTGTTTGGTGTTACTGGATAGGCTTCGGCCAAGCGATTCAGAGTGACGGGTCGCGGGAAGATCGTTCGGAGGAGAGCTGGAAAGCAGCATTTGCTGTACAAGAAGAATACAAAGAGGAAATTACGGCTTTCCAAAATGGTATGTCCTCTTTGATTCTTTTTGTATTTGTGATTATGTATCTGTATGCTGCATTTCAAAACTTGGACCCTTGAATTTGTTTGGGAGAAGTATTATATAAATGGATCGAAGTTTAGCCAATGCAGCCACTGTTTCCAATCAGTATAATTCCTCGACAAGTGATCTATCAATCGTGGATGCTAGTTATCAACCGAGTTTTAGAAAGAATCCTTACGAAATTTGAAAATTTCCTTTATCTCTTGGTTTAATCCTAATCATATTGTAAACTAATGACATGCATTCAACCTCAATCAAGTTCGTTCTGGAAGCATGATCTAATGTGGAACTATTCATCGGTTGTCATAGTTGGTTTAATTCATAATCCCCAGTGCTGTCAGTGTTGGTGATCTTGAGGATTGTTACAGAGACCGTTTAGGAAAGAAGCGTTGTGTTGTTTTGATACTCTTAAGTCTTAAGTGCCCAAGAGATATATCCATGAAACTCTTAAGTACAAAACACGTCGTAGGAAAGATCTTCAGCATTCCTTTGGTTTTGAATCTTCAGAATTTAGTACACATGGTACTCTGCTGACACTTCCCCGGTTGATTTCTTGTAGTGATTGCTGACTTTTCAGATGTTTATGAGACCATCAAAATGCAGTTCTTTTTGTTCTTTTTGTTCCTTTTGTTTAAATTTGGTTTCCATCAAGATTGTTACTTCCTTCATTAAGTCTTCTGATTTTATTTTTGTCTTTTTCTTGGTGAAATTTCAAACCTTGCCTTGTGTGCACATCAACAATATTCATGCACAAGATTCTTGTGGTTATGGACAGAGCCTTATATAAGGTGATCTGACAGTCCCTCCATCAGTTGATGATAACAAATGAAGGTGAAAATGTGATAAGAAAATGCTTGTAGTGTTGAATGTAACCTTCGTAGAAGAAAATCTGTTGTCAATGAAGTAAACCATCAAGCCTCCAGGGACAGTCCGGTTGGCAAGGACTTTGGCATCTCTTAGTCATATTGGCCTAGAGATGTCAAGTTTAAACCTTCTGGTAAACTTAATATCAAAAGTCCCTGTCCCTCTTTTGAGGCTTTTGTAATTTCATACATCAATGAAATTGTTTCTTTCACTAAAAAATAAAAATATCAAAAGTTCCTGATGTCTCTAAAGTTCTGGCCTTGTGGCAGGTGCGGATGCCTCTGGGTATAGGGGATCAAAACTCCAACTCCCAGTTATTAAAAAAAATTATAAATAAAGAAGTAAATGGCTCGTTTGATAACATTTCCGTTTCTTGTTTCTCGTTTCTAATTTTCTTAATAAATCTAAGTATTTTACCACTAACTTTGTTTCTTGTTTCTTCTTTTTTGGAAACATTCTCACAATTGTATAGAAATTTTAGGAACAATCAAAACAAGTTTCTCTTTTCTTGTTCCCATTTCTAATTTTTTCCAAAACATGAATAAAAATATTGTTTTATCATACTTGAATTCTTGGAGGTTGAAACCATACAACACACTTTTCTTCATTAAAAATAAAGAAACAGAAACGAGAAACAGAAACGTTACCAAACGAGCCCAAAGTAAACCAATCCAGTTTCATAATACCAAAATTCTGGGTTTTGACCTTGTTGTGGAAGGCAATTTGGTAGTTCTCATGCAATCTTAATGCTGTTCTCATGCAATCTTAATGCTGTCTGGTTGTGTTTCTGAGCTTGCTTTCGTTTTGTTTTTATGTCTTAACACAGCACCCAGTGAGCCGAAGTGACTATGATAATGTGATTGGTGCTTTGCCATACCTGAAGGTGAATAGGCAGGCCAAATAGAAGCAAAGGCAACCCACCCTATTAGGAGGCTGTATTTACATTTCTTTTGTAACCAAATGATTTTCAGTACCCAAAACTCATCAAAGGGCAAAGTTTGATTGCTTTTACAGAATTATTTGCCTGATTTATTCCATCAGTTAGTTCCTTCTTTAAATTGTCTTCCCCTCTATTTGCTAACTTGGCAGGCTACCCAATGGAGATGTGTTTAACCAATAATAATACAGACAAAGGTGCTTTATTATAAAATAGGTTTAAATACTGATTTGGTCATTGGACTTTTGTTCACTTTAGTATATATACATTTTTGTCCCTATACTTCTGATTTTTGTTTTTTAGTATCTGTACTTTCAAAACGTTCGTGTAGATCCCTATATTTATAAGGGAAAAAAACGACTATTTTGGTCCCTTCATTTTTTTTTATCTCATTTCTTTCCATCATAATTTGTTGTATATAGCTATGAGTTTGGTTTTTTCTTAGTACATATAACAATGATTTTATAATCAAAAGTTTTCATTTTATAATGAAATTTGTGTCCAAATTTTGCTTAAAGGGACCTAAAACATATGTTTTACAAATATAAGGGTTAAAGTGAAAAAAAAAAATGAAAGTTTCAGGAGCAAGTGAATGTTTTGAAAGTATATACTAAAAAATAAATCATAATCACTGCTTCTAGATCGGGACAGATAAGCAAGGCTGGCCAAGCTTGAGCATATTTATTTTAGGTTAAAATTGTGACTATGAGGCTTAAAATTGTGACTATGAGGCATCACTTTCCTTATTGTGGTCGAGTCAAGCTTATTTCGTTTTTGAGTATGTTCCACGACATTCTTATTTTGAAAATAATTATTGATGGTGTCTTCAACATATAACTGACGCATGAAATAGCTATAAATGAGGCTACATTGACCGAATAATGAAATATCCTTTTAAACTAATCTAATAAATTTACTGTACTAAAAAAATTAATAAAATTTGTTCGAGTGTAGTTCTGGATGAACTATAAAATTTTATACTAAAATCTACAACAAAATTAAGTGTTCAAATTTTTCGATAAAATACATGAAGTTAAAACTAAAACACTTTTAATATATAAAAATAATCTGACTTTTTTCTTTTTAATTTCTTTTAGAGTACAATATATAGGATGTGATTTCGAACTCACTACTTTTTTATTGGATATAAATGCCTTAACCTGTTTGAGTTAGGTTTAGTTTGACATGTGGCGGATATTTGTAACGTTTTTGAAGCATAAAGTATTTAATATGTTCTGGAAAAAAGTATTAAATATGTAGGAGATGGTGCAACCTTACCTTATATCTTATTGTTTTTTTCTTATGTATTCATTTTTATATTATTATTTTACTTTCTTTTTTCTAACTACATTTTCAAATTTATCATTCTTCACCTATCTAAATGGAGGATTCCATCTTTATAGTCGAAAAGACTATTCACAATAAGTTTTTTAAATTATAAGAGAAAATTTTCTATTTTATCTATTTCTAATTTAGCATTTTCTTTGGGTAAGAAGTTTCGTAAACCTACATCATTTATTTATTTGTAAAAGTTTATATACTTTTAACTGTGAGGATTCATTTTTCCATTTTTTTTTGGAGTCTAAGGTTCCGTCAAATAAATTTTAAAATTCATTGATTATTGAATTTTCGCAAATAACTGAGATAGATATTGTTGAATTAGAAAATCGTTAAACTCCATGAATGTCGGCTCGGATGGGATGATCTAGACAGTAAGCTTAGAATGTCACGTAGAAGACCTACAAAACAGAGTCAGCACTCTAATGCCAAAGTTAATGAAAGTCTGAACTAAATCGATAGAGAATCGAAATGTTCACGTACCTCTAAATGAACGGAATTGTTCTATTTACAGGCGAAGACCCCGACAGCGTTTCCAACAAGACATCAACGGCTCTTTAAGGTTACCGTGAAACGCTGCGTGTTATCGTGGAGTGTGTCGGACGTGTGACCGAGCTGAGGTAAGCTGATCGGTTCAACCAATGACATGAGAACACGATTATGAGCAAGCTTGTTCGGCTCGACCACTGAAAGGATTCGACTCAGTGAGACGGATGAGCCGAAAAGTGCACACTTGGACATTTTCTTGTGGTATCTATAAGTCACATGTCACATTTTGCATCCACTCATCTCACGTCATGTGTATGCTCAAATCTTCCTCCAACACATATTTTAAAATTCTAGAAAGTAAAAAAGAATAAAAATAAGATGTCAAAAAAAAAAAGTTTAGAAATGTCCAAAAGTATAAAATAAAGGATAAAATGGTTTTTAATAATGATTGGAATCCAGTTGATTCATACCTAACAGAACTCTCCGCTCGTCTGCCACGTTTACTTTAAAAACCATCCACTCGTCGCCGCCGCCATCGCCGCCGCCGTCATCTTTTGTTTACGCAATCCCTACGTGTCAGCCATCGAGCGGATATTGAATTTACAACTCTACCCCCACCTTCCCGCCAATCTCCGCCCCTATACGACAGTACTATTTCAGTAATTTCACTTCTGCTTGGCTCGATCAAGACCCAGGTACGTGGGAGTTCCAATGCGGCACGTGTTGAAACCAGCGGGTCTTCTTCGCCGCCAAGCACCGATGAGGACTTCCGCTCTTTCCTTTATTTATTCTAGGGTTCATAAATTTCTCCTCCTTAGATTTCTCCTCCTCCTTTCTGTCGAAGCGTCGTCTCATTGCGTATTCGTAGCTAAGAATTTCAATGGTTGTGAATTCTAACATGGCGTTGTGCCCCGAAAAATCGGCGGTGAAGCGGGATTGTGATGATTCTTTTGAAGAAGGGCACGGTCGCTTGGACAAGCGATTCAAGCCGGATTTTCATCAGGTATTTGATCCGTTATGATTCTATTTAGTTGCCTGGAGCGAATAAGAAATTGTTCGTGGCCGTTGTTTTCAAATTATTGATTTAGCGAACCGACTTTTTAATTTTAGCTTGCCATTTCCAACTCATGCAACCATTTAACCATTTTTAGGTCGTAATCAGACTACTTGAGTTGAATGTATATGAGGTTATTAGTATTGGCTATTTTTGTATTCGGTTTATTTGGATTTGGATGAGAAGTGAATAGTTACATAGTCTGAGGCGGCTTCTCGCTTCCACTTTTATTGGAAAATTTTTAGTTCCTTCATTGTATTATCACTGTGAAATGTTGATTGAGTAAGCGAGAACGAAATATTTGATGGTACTTTCTGAAGTAGAAGTTGTTTAATGAAATTGATTTGTTTTGAACTTTGACTGAGTTTATGGGATAGTTAATTAGTATTAGTGTTGCCTATGAATTAGCAGTCAATTTCGGGACCTGACTCATTACCTGCAACTTATTTGCAGAACAATCCATTTGATGAACCTAGTCCTCTGGGTTTGACGCTAAGGAAGAGCCCGTCCCTGTTGGATCTAATTCAAATGAAACTCTCACATGGGAGTGCGTCCACAGCTGGAGCTTCAAACAGTGAAAATTTTGACTTTCTGGTTAAAAAAGAAATCAAGGACGCTACCATGCCGGGTACCACTGAGAAACTAAAGGCTTCAAACTTCCCAGCTTCACTTTTAAAGATTGGACGTTGGGAGGTCTTTATTAAAATATTAGATACTTGTGTCCTACTATTACTGGGCTTGTAAAGCATGTGTCAACTGACTCGTTTTATGATGGCAGTACAAATCAAGGTATGAAGGTGATTTAGTGGCAAAGTGTTACTATGCTAAGCATAAGCTTGTCTGGGAAATCCTCGAGGGTGGACTCAAAAGTAAAATAGAAATACAATGGTCAGATATTATGGCTTTAAAAGCAAATTGTCCTGATGATGGACCTGGTACACTAAATGTTGTGGTATTGACTCCATCATTATTTATGGACATCAGTTTATGGAATTACTGCTACTTTGGGTTAATGATTTACATACATATTGGTGTGCTTGGTTAATGCAGCTGTCTAGATGGCCTCTTTTCTTCAGGGAGACCAACCCTCAACCAAGGAAGCACACTTTGTGGCAGGCAACAGCTGACTTTACGGATGGTGAGGCCAGCATGCGGAGGTAAATCTTCAATTTCTCACTTAATTTTCTTCAGCGTTGGGATCAAGGATGATGGTTGGGTTTTCAGGTTTAGAATTTATAATGCTGGATAATACTGTACTGAAAACTGAAAAGTAGTTGATGTTTCTTATTTATTTTTATTTGAAGGTACATTCATATCTGTCTTCACGTGCCTATTTTTGAATTTGAATTACTTGCCCATTGTGGTTGACTTGGATTTACTGTTTTGGAATTTTCTTTTGGACTATTTTCTCACCTCGTAAAAGACAGTGATGCCCAAAACTTTTTTGGTCCATGTTGTGCTAGCACATGTACGACCAATTCTCCTTAGATCTATACAAACTTTTATGTTAGCCATGAGATTTTTCTGCATTACTTTTTGATATGGATATGTGAAATTTTCATATTTGAAGACTATTAGTGTTACATCTCAATTGCTCGGTCATGTTACATTGAAGTGTTTTTCCCCCTTGTGCTAAGAAAATTTACCTAATTTCATTCTTTACCCTATTATTCGATGGATAAAATATGCATGAGAAGAATATTTTGTAATTACTCGAGCATACCTTCACCTTAAGAAGATAGCTAGGTGTGGTCATTCTCACACCTGTCCTGTAATTTTGCTAGAACTGATATGAACATTATATTTATGTAAATTTGACCTGTGTGTTCAGGCAGCATTTTCTGCAATGTCCACAAGGGCTGCTAAACAAGCATTTTGAAAAGCTCATCCAATGTGACTCGCACCTTAACTTCTTAAGCCAACAGCCGGAAATTGTGTTAGGTTCTCCATATTTTGAACCAAAAGCCTCTGTTTTTACTACCTTGGAGCAAGCCAGCAACCATGGTTTGGAGCGAGCAGAGTCTGTAATTCGACTTCCTACTTTCCAGGGTGTTGCTTCACCATCTGTTGCATCATCATTGAAGATAGAACAGACTTCTCCCCAGATGGTGCTCGAACCGTGCACCTTGGAGGTTCCTTCCCCTAGTTCAGGTACGATGGGCTAGTGAGTTGTTTTACACATTAAACGTGATCATCTTCATTACCTAACTGCCATCTATTTTATGGTAGAGGCAGAATATGATGAAGCCAAAGTTAATATATGCTGCTTCTTCTCTCCCTTTCTGTGTTTTCTACGCGATGGTGAAATTGGAGTTGTGCTGGGTATATTGGTGTTATAGCATGCTTGATGCTTTTAAATTGTTGGAGTTATTAGTCATATATATGGGTGCTGGGTATATTGGTGTTATAGCATGCTGGATGCTTTTAAATTGTCAGGCTACCCACGACATGTCGATAAAATTATCCTTGAATTTTCAAAAGCATGTTCATGACCATACCATCCTAGACCTCTGTATTTGGTAAAATTAACTAGAATTCAAGAATATTACATTTGCAGTTTCCATTTTTACTGAAGCTTCTTTGGAGTATCCTCCAGATTTTCATAATTTCTTTGTTCCTTTTCATTTACAATCCCCTATTTTTGAAAGTAAATTGATGCTAGTTTGAGAATGTGTTTTGGAAGATTATGAAACCATATTTCTGTTCTCTGTAGCAAGGTTATTCTTTGGTCGATCTCACCCATTACCTTTCTTGTGTTAGTGATGGATACACATGAGATTGAAGAGAATAGAAGTACGAAAGTTACCTGCGAGCCAAGAAACTGGGAACAGATTAAGGTTCCAGGGCTCCATCCATCTATGTCGATGAGTGACCTCGTAAACCATATCGGACATCATATTACAGAACAAATGGCTTCCACAAATTTGCCGTTTGTTGATGGTGGTTCGGAATATCAAAACATGCTGGATGAAATTGCGCTTTACTTGCTCAACGACAATCAATCATCAGCAGCTTCTGATGAGGTAAAACTTATGTCGAGAGTCGATTCTCTCTGTTGCCTTTTGAAAGAACCTGCTGCAGTTCAAAGTTTTCAAACCAGTAGCAAAAGCTGTGTCGGAGCACCCAACCACAAAGAAGATTTTCAGCTTAAGAATGCTGCGGAGTTGAAGGATGACAAGAATATGGGAGGTCATATTAAGGTTCATCTTCACCCTGAGGAAACAAAGGATGTCTCCGTAAGCAAACAAACACCAGCAGCTATGTCAAGGAAAGATTCATTTGGGGATTTGCTGTTGCATCTTCCTCAAATTGCGTCGCTCCCAAAGTTCTTGTTTAACATTTCAGATGGTGATGAAGGTCAAGATTAATTAGCTTCAAGCTAATTTTAAGATTCTTGCGTCTTCATTGCTTGAGAAGTATGGAGATTCTGGAAACAGAATCTCTACGTGTAAAAATTCTTTTATTAGGTTCATAGCCCACAGTTGACCATAAAACACGTACGTTGTACACAGAATGGGTATTATACAGTAAAGGTCGAATGATAGCTCCAGTTCCGCTATTTTTAACCTTTTGGTGCTCTCTGGACAATAATTTACAGAGAGCCTCGTCTGAATTCAAAATTACGTGCAATTTAAAACTGACTTAAAATTACAAATGATATATTGATTACTTCTCCTAAGAAGTTCTTATATGTTACTATTCAGACTCATTCTTTTACAAGCTAAGATTGTCACAAGGTGCCAAAATCATATTGCATTCTGATAAGTAAGAACTCAACATATCCAAATACTTCCGAACGCTTCTTCAAGTGCACGCTTCCTGCTGAACTCTACGCTCCACCCGCCAGCCCTTCCACCTCGCTCCGCTCTGAGCCTCAACATTTCCTCATCGTCAAGCCCATAGCCCTGCATGTCAGGACCACCACCCAGAGGCACAGGTTGGCCTGTGGGTCGTGGCTGCCCTCCAGCAAATGTAGGTGCGTATTGACCTTGTGCACCTGTGGCTATTCCTGCTTGAAAACTTTGGTCCGCACCCTGCAACGACAATTAATTTAAAATTATACGAACAGTTCGGTCCTTCTGTCCCAAGTCTTTCTCAAAGAAACATCAAGTGTCATGTTATAATCTTCTGTTAACTTTTTATCTCTTTGGATGCCAAATACAAGAGTTCACGACTCAAAGGATTGGGTCTGGGGAAGTGTTACTTATAAAAGCATATTGACACCAACTACCTTGGATTAATGATGCAAAAAATTGAGCTTGATTAACCATGGTAAGTCAGATGATACTTTACAATATTTCGACTAGAATGGATTCAGAAGACAATGCAAAATTCTTCATTTTATGGGGAAGCATTATTAAAAATGCTGTTGAGCAATGGAAAAATGGATAAGAACAATGACAGAAAAAGTATGAGCAATTATAATGAGGAAAAACGTGCTCACCCCATCATTATCTGCTTGTGCAGGAATTCCCTTGCTTGCTGCAAGGGCTGCAGCATATTCTTCAGCCTATCAAGTAGTTTAACAAGTGTCATTAAACTTTCAGTGAACTGTTAACCATAACTAAGGAGTTCAAGGGGCAGTTATGTCTGAAGCAAAAATAAAAATAGTGTTTAAGCGCCAAAATTCCCAATTTGGGGCTAAAGGATAAGAAATTAACAGTTTATACATTAGGAGGAATACTCCAGGTACCTTGCGAGCTCGGTTGATCATTATTTGTTCAGCATTTTCTTCTTGATACCTAGCAATTTTTGCTTCGATGGCTTGAACATCTATGCCTTCAATCAAGTTAAAAGCTGCAAAATAAAGTTTTCTAATCAACTTTTTATTCTAGCTAAAGAAATTCAGTAACAATACTAAAAGGACGTACTCATGTCCTCCACTTCTTCCAGATAATCATTGTACTCTCTCAGGGATGAGAAATCATCTTCTCTCTTGTTGAATCTATAAAATAGGAATACCAACAACACTACAGACGTTTAATAAATTTTCAAGTAGAACACCAAGATCAATAAGCAACTCAATAAGCAAACTCACTAATCCAAGAGCGAAAAGCAACTCAATAATCTCAGAACAAGAAGCAATTCAATGACATGTACACGATAAAAATAATCAATTCAATCATTAATTAAAACTTTTATCCAATGAATCAACTGTCACATATATCTTTTTCCTACTCACATTAGATGGAGGTTTGAGCCCTTAAAATAGGACTTTTTGTTCGCCAGAAAACCAATGTAATTATTGAAAACTAAATGCCTATTGGTTCCTTTTACTTCACTCTGTAGAAGCATCTGAAGACGTGTAAACCTTTACAACCCCAACTTCAGACACACACTTCAATCATAGATGCCAATTGTATGATAATGGCTGTAACATGTTGCTACAGTATGCACACATGGTTTTAAAAAACGTTAAGAGTGGGAAGGACAAGTGAGAGAAACAGAGTCTTACATGCTAGCAATCCTCTTCCGGATAGCGATTTCCTTACTATGAGGATTACTACTGGAGAATACCATTATTGTTGCTTTTCAGCTTTTTTTCTCTTTCCCTTTCTATAATTCACTCGCTTGTAAGGTCAAACCTGCAAAAAAGACCAACAAATTGATGTGGCTTTCAAGACACTAAACCCAAATGTGTAATACTGGCATTGTGCACAAATGGTTTTCGAGAAATACTGAAGATTGATATTCTTTCATGCGCAGATTCTAAAGCACATCCACCAGATGAGACCGGTACAATATTGCAGAGAAAGAGATGCCCATGGTATATTATGATCTTTAAACAACTGATAGACAGGCAAGTATGTTTGGCAGTTTGGAAATGAACTAAACTACCGTGTCTCCAAGTAACTTGAGGTATTTCGACCCTCCCCTACTCCAGAATAAAACATACAAACTAATTACCTAATTTCATCCTTTCTCCCTCACTTTATTTACCACCAAACTCTCTATCCTAATTACTAATATAACCTTACTACTGTAATAATATCCCCAACCTATCCTAATGGTAATCCTATCATAATCTCATCCGAGAACTGATTCATTACGTAAACAGGATAGGACGGAATGGGAGCAAGAGCTAGAGGTCTATAATAGCTGGTCGACCGGGATTAAATGGGTCCAAGATTTTGTTTAGTGTAGTCTGTGTATGAAGATTTCGCCACACCATGAGTCTCGCATTATCTTCCTCGATGTTTACATTACACGATCATTAACAAATTACAAATGCGAAGTATGTGAAAAATTGACAGTTAAATAGATTTCGGAGAAAAATCATAAGTGTACACTCAAAAGAGAAACATCTGCAACACAAATACAAGCATAAAACAGCTCCGAGTACATTCAATGCGTATGTTCCAAATGTTGCAAAGCGAAGGAAACAGAGAAACTGCCTAGTTCACAATCCGACTCAAACAATACAACAGAATCTAGCTTAGGTATCTAAAAAGATTTGAATACCTGAAGAGCAGTGAAGGTTTTAGATCCTCAGCAATGGAGCTAGGCCCTGGAACGAGCGCTGATTCTGCGAAGAAGAAAGGCGCGGAGTGAGAGACAGCCATTGAAGACATCGGAACAGGGATCGGAAACCGGAAGAAAAAGCGGACTGGGCCTTGAGTAACATTATAGGAATAGCATACTCCTGATCATCGGATCGATTTTTTCCGGTTTCGCGTAAACCGGATGATTTCGGTTCAACCGGAGCGATGCGTCTGCATGTATGTCTTGGTAACAACTTTATAAAAATTACGCTCTATCGTTTATGAATTTCTCTTTCGAGTAAATTTCTTACGAATTCAAATATTCGTATTTTATCTATTATTTCATTTGGATCTGAATCTCTTATCAGTACATCGTATTCTGGAATTTTTTTTTAAATTTAAAACACAAAAAAATATAAAACAATAATAAAGAATATTGGATTTTACCTTATTTTTGAAGATTGACAACTTGATCTTTCTTGGAATCGAATAAGAGAGTTGAGAGGTTTCAAACTTTAGGTTTTTCATCTTTCTAGGTTCAGCCTAGCCTATTATTATATTTATATAGAGAGAAAATCTAACCCTATTAGAATATCTTATATTTTGAATATAAAATATCTTCCCCTCAGAAAATTCAAAATCTAACGATATAATCTTTTGAATATAGGATAATAAATAAATTAATTAAATAAATTAATAATTAATTATTTAACCTTTAATTCAATATCACATATTTAATTAAAACTATATATTTGAATCATAATCGAATGTATTCCACTTGTATAACCTATAATTTTAATATGAATCCATTAATTATTTGAATCCTATTAAAATATTTCTCTCCTAATATATAGTTTAATTATTATTGAATATTTATTAAAAAAATAAAATATATATAATGTATTATAATATATTTTGAAATATATAAAATTTAAAATTCTTATACACAATTTAGAAATGGAGTATAACATAAATTATACATAATTGAAATAACATGACATTATAGTTAAATCACACCACTTACGTATTAATTGATCAAATACTATAATTTGACAACAATTTCCTGTAAACAAAAATAATTGCATGGTATCAACTATAAAAGACACTAATTATTTTTCTTGTGACATTATATATGTATTATAGCATAATTTAAAGAATAAATAGATAATAAATATTAAATAGTGAAGAAAAATTCGTTAACTTAAAGATCCGTTTCATTTGGTTTTTAGTTTTAAAAAATAAGGTTGTTTATAATCCATACAATTTTCTGTCCGTTGTATTTCAAAAATTATTTTAAAATTTTATGTAAATTCCAAAAAAAAATAATTTTCAATTTATGTTTTCCATTCTTTCTTCTAATACTCGATTCTTTTTGTCTTTTTCATATTTATCTCTAAAAAATTTATTTATTTCTCTGAAGTTTTTTTATTTTTAAATTTCTGTCTACAAATATTTTAAATATTTATTATTATTTATCTTTCTCCAAAATTTTCATTATTTTTATTTTTTTTCTAACGGATCAATTTAACTTATTTCTTTAAAAATTTAATATTTTTCCTAACATTTTTCACTATAGAATTTCGTCTTCTCGTAATCTATATTTTTCTATGAAAATTATATCTTATTTTTTCGTTTAATTTTCTTTCACGGTAATTTTTATTTATCTATGTATTTATTTATTTTCTCTAAAAATTATATTTGAATATGATTTTCATCTCTAAATTTGTTCCATTATAATTTTTCTCTTTCTTTATAATTTATTTATTGTTTCTTTAACATATATTTTCCTCCCACTTTACTTTTTTTTTTCTCTTTTTGTCCTTAACTTTCTTTTCACTATTTTTTTAAAAATATTTTTATTTATCTCTCTAAAATTTATGTTACAAAAGTCTATTTACATTTTTCTAAACTTGTATTTTCATGTCTAGGAGATACAAAAATTTCCGCAGGGTGAGGCCCAAAAATAAGAAATGCATGTCCCGACCTCATGCCCGTTCCCGATTCTATTTTTTAAATTATTAATATATATTTATTACACTTTTTTTATACTTCAATTCTAAAAATAATTAAAAACAATTATAAAATCAATAGTTTTTGTGGAGAAGGTCTCTCGAATCGAAGAACGAGGTGGAACGGGGACTGAAAATTTTAGCATGAGGGGAGAGCATCTTCACTCGCAGTCACACCATTGTCATCCCTACTCTACATAGAATTTTCCTTTTCTAATATGTATTTTTAATTTTTTAACTTTTTAAAAACAGAAAACTAAAAATGGTTACCGGTTTTCTGTTTTTTAAAACAAAAAACAAAAGATAGTTATTAAATTTTTGTTTTTTAAAAATATAAAACCAAACACCAAAAATTAAAAAAAGAAAAATCACGAACAAAAAACAAAGATGGTTATTAAACAACTTATTTTTGAAGCCTAATTCAAGAATGATTGTTGGATTGGTTTGGTCGGCCTTTTGTAATTCATAGAGCCTTCTTCATTCTCCACGTATGCTGACACAGATTGAGGTGGGAAAATGACAATTCTTTGATCGTTTAGTTTCCTCCACTGCTTCAATCTCCATTATCTCGACGATCTCCAGAGCTTCGGTAAATATCATTCTCATTCTCATAAACCCTCGTTTCAGAATACTGTTAGGTTTGCCTTTCTCCCGATTTCACTATGCATTGGACTACACTGTGACTTCTGATGTTAATATTGTTCATCCATGGCCTCCCTGAAAATTTCCTTCCCTTTGGACTCTTTCGATTCTAAGAAGTTCGATTTTCCGGTCAAATCGGCTCTGCTGTCCGATATCTGCTCTGTTTTCTCCATCACTGGTTATATTCATCTCAATAAGTCCTGCATACTCTACTCCCTGGCTAGGGTTCACAAGCCCTCTAAGGTTTCTCAGGTTGAACCAGAGGCGTCGGACATTTACCAATCGAAATTTGTTGATGATGAAATTGGCGCCAGGAAGAAGTATGTCGGAAATAAGAAGCCATCGAAGCGGGCGCCAGGTTCGTATTTTAGTTTCAGTAGGAATTGTAGTGAGAAGGTTTTCGACAATATTATTTTTAACGGTGGCGAAATGGATGTCAATTACTCCACTATTTCGTCCGATTTGAGCTTAGAGGATTGCAATGCTATTTTGAGAAAGCTAGAGAAGTGTAATGATGGTAAAACACTGGTTTTCTTTGAATGGATGAGAAGAAATGGGAAATTAGAACACAATGTGACTGCCTATAATCTGGTTCTTCGAGTGTTGGGTAGGCAAGAGGATTGGGATGCTGCGGAGAAGCTAATTAGACAAGTTAGAGCTGATTTGGGTTCTCAGTTGGACTTTCAGATTTTTAACACTCTTATTTATGCTTGTTATAAATCGGGGCTCGTGGACCGGGGTGCTAAATGGTTCCGAATGATGTTGGAGTGCCGAGTACAGCCCAATGTTGCAACCTTTGGGATGCTTATGGGTCTCTGTCAGAAGGGCTGTAACGTTGAGGAGGCAGAGTTTGCCTTTAGTCAGATGAGGAGCTTCGGAATCGTCTGTGAAGCGATGTATGCATCTATGATTACTATATACGCGCGGTTGAGTTTGTATGATAAAGCAGAAGAGGTGATTCAACTAATGCAAGAAGATAAAGTAACACCCAATTTGGAGAATTGGCGTTGTGCCCCGAAAAATCGGTGGTGAAGCAGGAGTGTGATGATTCTTTTGAAGAAGGGCACGGTCGATTGGACAAGCGGTTCAAGCCGGATTTTCATTAGGTATTCGATCTGTTGTGATTCTATTTGGTTTCCTGCAATGAAAAATAAATTGTTCGTGGCCGTTGTTTTCATATTATTAATTTAGCGAACCGACTTTTTAATTTTAGCTTGCCATTTCCAGTTCATGCAACCATTTAACCATTTTAGGTCGTAATCAGACTACTTGAGTTGAATGTATATGAGGTTATTAGTAGTAGCTATTTTTGTATTCAGTTTATTTGTATTTGGATTTGGATGAGAAGTGAATAGTTACATAGTCCGAGGAGGCTTCCCGCTTCCACTTCTACTGGAAAATTTTTAGCTCCTCCATTGTATTATCACTGTGAAATGTTGATTGAGTAAGCAAGAACGAAATATTTGATGGTACTTTCTGAAGTAGAAGTTGTTTAATGAAATTGATTTGTTTTGAACTTTGACTGAGTTTATGGGATAGTAAATTAGTAATTATCGATTTTGGGACCTGACTCATTACCTGCAACTTATCTGCAGAACAATCCGTTTGATGAACCCAGTCCTCTTGGTTTGACGCTAAGGAAGAACCCGTCCCTGTTGGATCTAGTTCAAATGAAACTCTCACAGGGGAGTGCGTCCACAGCTGGAGCTTCAAACAGTGCAACTCTTGACTTTCTGGTTAAAAAAGAAATCAAGGATGCTACCATGCCAGGTACCGCTGAGAAACTAAAGGCTTCAAACTTCCCAGCTTCACTTTTAAAGATTGGACGTTGGGAGGTCTTTATTAAAATATTAGATACTTGTGTCCTATTCTTTGGCTTGTAAAGCATGTGTCAACTGACTCATTTTATGATGGCAGTACAAATCAAGGTACGAAAGGTGATTCAGTGGCAAAGTGTTACTATGCTAAGCATAAGCTTGTCTGGGAAATCCTTGAGGGTGGACTCAAAAGTAAAATAGAAATACAATGGTCAGATATCATGGCTTTAAAAGCAAATTGTCCTGATGATGGACCTGGTACACTAAATGTTGTGGTATTGACTCCATCATTATTATGGACATCAGTTTATGGAATTTCCCTTACTGCTACTTTGTGTTAATGATTTACTTACATGTTGGTGTGCTTGGTTAATGCAGATGTCTAGACGGCCTCTTTTCTTTATGGAGACCAACCCTCAACCAAGGAAGCACACTTTGTGGCAGGCAACAGCTGACTTTACGGATGGTAAGGTCAGCATGCATAGGTAAATCTTCAATTTCTCACTTTATTTTCTTCAGCGTTGGGATCCAAATTGTTAGGAAGCACTTCACTGTTTATAGTCTTAATATGATAAGGATGATGGTTGAGTTTGCAGGTTTAGAATTCATAATGCCGGATAATATCTGTACTGAAAGTGAAAATTTAGAAGTAGTTGTTTCTTATTTATCTTTATTTGAAGGTACATTCACATGTGTCTTCACGTTCCTAAATTTTGAATTTGAATTATTGCCCATTGTGGTTGACTTGGATGTACAGTTTTGGAATTTTCTTTTGGACTTTTTTCTCACCTCGTCAAAGACAGTGATGCCCAAACGTTTCTTGGTCTTTTCGTGTTGTGCTAGCTCATGTATGACCAATTCTCCTTAAATCTATACAAATTTTTATGTTAGCTATGAAGATTTTTCTGCATTACTCTTTGATATGGATATGTGAAATTTTCATGTGTGAAGACTGTTGCATCATAATTGCTTGGTCATGTTACATTGAAATGTTTTTTTCCTTCTTGATAAGAAAATTTACCTAATTTTATTCTCGAGCCTATTATTCAATGGATAAAATATGCATGAGAAGAATATTTTGTAATTTCTCCGGCATACCTTCACCTTAAGAGGATAGCTTGGTGTGTTCATTCTCACACCTGTCCTGTAATTTAGCTAGAACTGATATGTACATAATATTTATGTAAATTTGACCTGTGTGTTCAGGCAGCATTTTCTGCAATGTCCACAAAGGCTGCTAAACAAGCATTTTGAAAAGCTCGTCCAATGTGACTCGCACCTTAACTTCTTAAGCCAACAGCCGGAAATTGTGTTAGGCTCTCCATATTTTGAACCAAAAGCCTCTGTTTTTACTACGTTGGAGCAAGCCAGCATCCGTGGTTTGGAGCGAGCAGAGTCTGTACTTCGACTTCCTACTTTCCAGGGTCTTGCTTCACCATCTGTTGCATCATCATTGAAGATAGAACAGGCTTCTCCCTAGATGGTGTTCGAACCGTGCACCTTGGAGGTTCTTTCCCCCAGTTCAGGTACGATGGGCTAGCAAGTTGTTTTACACATGAAAAGTGATCAGCTTCATTAACTAGCTGCCATATATTTTATGGTAGAGGCAGAATATGATGAAGCCAAAGTTAATATATGCTTCTTCTTCTCTCCTTTTCTCTCTTTTCTATGCGATGGTGAAATTCGAGTTATTAGTCATATATATGGGTGCTGGGTATATTGTTATAGCATGCTGGATGCTTTCAAATTGTCAGGCTACCCACGACATGTCGATAAAATTATCCTTGAATTTTCAAAAGCATGTTCATGACCATACCATCCTAGACCTCTGTATTTGGTAAAATTATCTAGAATTCAAGAATATTACATTTGCAGTTTCCATTCTTACTGAAGCTTCTTTGGAGTATCCTCCAAATTTTCATAATTTCTTTGTTCCTTTTTCCCCTATTTTTTAAAGTAAATTGATGCTAGTTTGAGAATGTGTTTTGGAAGATTATGAAACCATATTTCTGTTCTATGTAGCTTGCTTCCCAAGGTTATCCTTTGATTGATCTCACCCATTACCTTTCTTGTGTTAGTGATGGATTGAAGAGAATAGAAGTACGAAAGTTACTTCTGAGCCAAGAAACTGGGAACAGATTATGGTTCCAGGGCTCCATCCATCTATGTCGATGAGTGACCTCGTAAACCATATCGGACATTATTACAGAACAAATGGCTTCCACAAATTTGCCGTTTGTTGATGGTGGTTCGGAATATCAAAACATGCTGGATGAAATTGCGCTTTACTTGCTCAACGACAATCAATCATCAGCAGCTTCTGATGAGGTAAAACTTATTTCGAGAGTCGATTCTCTCTGTTGCCTTTTGAAAGAACCTGCTGCAGTTCAAAGTTTTCAAACCAGTAGCAAAAGCTGTGTCGGAGGACCCGACCACAAAGAAGATGTTCAGCTTAAGAATGCTGCGGAGTTGAGGGATGACAAAAATATGGGAGGCCATATCAAGGTTCATCTTCACCCTGAGGAGGAAACAAAGGATGTCTCTGTAAGCAAACAAACACCAGCAGCTATATCAAGGAAAGATTCATTTGGGGATTTGCTGTTGCATCTTCCTCGAATTATGTCGCTCCCGAAGTTCTTGTTTAACATTTCAGATGGTGATGAAGGTCAAGATTAATTAGTTCAAGCTAATTTTAAGGTTCTTGCATCTTCTTGCTTGGAAAGTATGGGGATTCTGGAAACACAATCTCTACGTGTAAAATTTCTCTTATTAGGTTCATAGGCCACAGTTGACCACAAAACGCTTACATTGTACACAGAATGGGTTTGATTATACAGTAAAGGTCGAATGATAGCTCCTATTTTAACCTGTTGGTGCTCTCTGGACAATAATTTACAGAGAGCCTCGTCTGAATTCAAAATTACATGCAACTTAAAACTGACTTAAAATTACAAATGATATATTGATTACTTCTCCTAAGAAGTTCTTATGTCTCGCGCTCTCTCGTGATTCAATACTAGTAATAATCAATGTTATTATTCAAACTCATTCTTTTACAAGCTAAGATTTTCACAATGTGCCAAAATCAGATTGCATTCTGAGAAGTACGAACTTAACATATCCAAATACTTCCGAACGCTTCTTCAAGTGCACGCTTCCTGCTGAACTCTACGCTCCACCCGCCAGCCCTTCCACCTCGCTCCGCTCTGAGCCTCAACATTTCCTCATCGTCAAGCCCATAGCCCTGCATGTCAGGACCACCACCCAGAGGCACAGGTTGGCCTGTGGGTCGTGGCTGCCCTCCAGCAAATGTAGGTGCGTATTGACCTTGTGCACCTGTGGCTATTCCTGCTTGAAAACTTTGGTCCGCACCCTGCAACGACAATTAATTTAAAATTATACGAACAGTTCGGTCCTTCTGTCCCAAGTCTTTCTCAAAGAAACATCAAGTGTCATGTTATAATCTTCTGTTAACTTTTTATCTCTTTGGATGCCAAATACAAGAGTTCACGACTCAAAGGATTGGGTCTGGGGAAGTGTTACTTATAAAAGCATATTGACACCAACTACCTTGGATTAATGATGCAAAAAATTGAGCTTGATTAACCATGGTAAGTCAGATGATACTTTACAATATTTCGACTAGAATGGATTCAGAAGACAATGCAAAATTCTTCATTTTATGGGGAAGCATTATTAAAAATGCTGTTGAGCAATGGAAAAATGGATAAGAACAATGACAGAAAAAGTATGAGCAATTATAATGAGGAAAAACGTGCTCACCCCATCATTATCTGCTTGTGCAGGAATTCCCTTGCTTGCTGCAAGGGCTGCAGCATATTCTTCAGCCTATCAAGTAGTTTAACAAGTGTCATTAAACTTTCAGTGAACTGTTAACCATAACTAAGGAGTTCAAGGGGCAGTTATGTCTGAAGCAAAAATAAAAATAGTGTTTAAGCGCCAAAATTCCCAATTTGGGGCTAAAGGATAAGAAATTAACAGTTTATACATTAGGAGGAATACTCCAGGTACCTTGCGAGCTCGGTTGATCATTATTTGTTCAGCATTTTCTTCTTGATACCTAGCAATTTTTGCTTCGATGGCTTGAACATCTATGCCTTCAATCAAGTTAAAAGCTGCAAAATAAAGTTTTCTAATCAACTTTTTATTCTAGCTAAAGAAATTCAGTAACAATACCAAAAGGACGTACTCATGTCCTCCACTTCTTCCAGATAATCATTGTACTCTCTCAGGGATGAGAAATCATCTTCTCTCTTGTTGAATCTATAAAATAGGAATACCAACAACACTACAGACGTTTAATAAATTTTCAAGTAGAACACCAAGATCAATAAGCAAACTCACTAATCCAAGAGCGAAAAGCAACTCAATAATCTCAGAACAAGAAGCAATTCAATGACATGTACACGATAAAAATAATCAATTCAATCATTAATTAAAACTTTTATCCAATGAATCAACAGTAGGAGAATATCTATCTTTTTCCCACTCACATTAGATGGAGGTTTGAGCCCTTAAAATAGGACTTTTTGTTCGCCAGAAAACCAATGTAATTATTGAAAACTAAATGCCTATTGGTTCTTTTTATTTCACTCTGTAGAAGCATCTGAAGACGTGTAAACCTTTGCAACCCCCAACTTCAGACACACACTTCATTCATAGATGACAATTGTATGATAATGGCAGTAACATGTTGCTACAGTATGCACACATGGTTTTAAAAAACGTGAAGAGTGGGAAGGACAAGTGAGAGAAACAGAGTCTTACATGCTAGCAATCCTCTTCCGGATAGCGATTTCCTTACTATGAGAATTACTACTGGAGACTACCATTATTGTTGCTTTTCAGCTTTTTTTCTCTTTCCCTTTCTATAATTCACTCGCTTGTAAGGTCAAACCTGCAAAAAAGACCAACAAATTGATGTGGCTTTCAAGACACTAAACCCAAATGTGTAATACTGGCATTGTGCACAAATGGTTTTCGAGAAATACTGAAGATTGATATTCTTTCATGCGCAGATTCTAAAGCACATCCACCAGAGGAGACCAGTACAATATTGCAGAGAAAGAGATGCCCATGGTATATTATGATCTTTAAACAACTGATAGACAGGCAAGTACGTTTGGCAGCTTGGAAACGAACCAGTAATCTGATAGAACCCGAGAAACTAACAATATACTGAAATATAAAAGATAGAATAACTATGTCATCTACCAAGTAATTCGAGGTACTTCAACCCTCCCCTTATTCTTACTCAACCCTAAAACATACTAACTAATTATCTACTTTCATCCTTTCTCCCTCACCTTATTTACAACCAAACTCTCTATCCCAATTAGTAATATACCTTACTACTCTAATAATATCCCCAACTTATCCTAACAATAATCCTATCATAATCTCATCGGAGAACTGATAGGACAGAAGGGGAGCAAGAGCTAAAGGTGTTGTCGACCGGGATTAAATGGATCCAAGAGGGTCTAAAATCGATGGTCAGCCCAACTACTCTAATAATATCCCCAACTTATCCTAACAATAATCCTATCATAATCTCATCGGAGAACTGATAGGACAGAAGGGGAGCAAGAGCTAAAGGTGTTGTCGACCGGGATTAAATGGGTCCAAGAGGGTCTAAAATCGATGGTCAACCCAACTACTCTAATAATATCCCCAACTTATCCTAACAATAATGCTATCATAATCTCATCGGAGAACTGATAGGACAGAAGGGGAGCAAGAGCTAAAGGTGTTGTCGACCGGGATTAAATGGGTCCAAGAGGGTCTAAAATCGATGGTCAACCCAACTACTCTAATAATATCCCCAACTTATCCTAACAATAATCCTATCATAATCTCATCGGAGAACTGATAGGACAGAAGGGGAGCAAGAGCTAAAGGTGTTGTCGACCGGGATTAAATGGGTCCAAGAGGGTCTAAAATCGATGGTCAACCCAACCCAAAAATTTCGGGTTGGGTCGGGGTGGTTGTCGGGTTATTCCGTTTCTTTTCTCCCATAACAAAAGTGTTCATGTAGAAGAATCAAAATCTCACAAATGAAAGGCTGTTTCTATTTTATACAACTATCTCACAGAAATATAAAACAAAGAACTAAAGTGCTGACCCTGCGACGGCGACGGCGACGGCAGACTGCAATGACGACGGTGGCCTGCGACAGGAGAGGCGGGCGGGGACGGAAGTTGCAGTGGGCGGCAACGGAAGCTGTAACCGGCAGCGACGGGAGCTACAAAGGCCGGCGGCGACGGAGAGCTTGAGTGAGGGAAGAAAACAGAGGAGGTAACGGTGGAGAGAGGCTTGAGAGAGGTTGAGTGAGAGTGAAATTCAAAAAATCAAAAAGGAAAAAGCCCTAACCTAAAATTAAGGGTTAGGATTAAAAGTAATGGAGGGTTGAGATTTAAGATAAAAAAACTGTTATATATTTATAATTTAAAATATATAAATTATCATATATTTATAATTAAATTATATATATATATGTACACACTGGACTGGGTTGGGTTGAACCGAAAATTTTAGAGTCGAATCTGAGACCCGATCCGGTCGAGTTGGACGTTCCACAACCCAACCCGAACCAGAGGTTAATTGAACCCAACCCAACCCATATCTTGGTAACAACTTTATAAAAATTGCTACTTTATAGTTTATGAATTTTTCTTTTAAATCTCTTATGAATTTAAATATTCGTGTTTGAATATGAGAATACCGGAGTGGAAGTAGGGTACGTTCTTGAATTTTTTTTGAAATTTAAAAGACAACAAAATATAAAACAAGGAAAAATATTAGATTTTACCTTTAAATATTCAATGAGACAACACCACTTGATCTTCCTTAAACACCACTTGATCCGAATTGTGGGAGCAAATGATTGAGATAGTAAGAGAGTTGAGAGATTTCAAGCCCCTTTAGGTCAGTTTACTGTTATATTTATAGGGAGGGGGAAATATAACACCATTAGATATCTTATATTTTTTAATATATGATATTTTCTCATGAATCTAGAGGAAATCCCAAAGCAATAAAAATATTTTTTACATTTTAATTAATAATAAAAAAAATTTATTCAATCATTTAACAATTAATTAATTTAATTATTAATTAAATAAAATAAATAATTAACAATTAATTATTTAACTTTTAATTAAATATCACATATCTAATAAAATTATATATTTGAACCATATTGAAATAGTTCAAACCATATTAATTATTTGAATCTTATTTAGATATTTATCTCATAACTATAGTTAAATTATTGAAACTTTATTAAAAAATAAACTATATATACAATGAAATTTTCATAAACAATTTAGAAATTGAGTGTAACATAAATTATACATAATTGAAATCACACCAATTCCGTACTATAATTTGACAACAGTTTCCTATAAACAAGAATAATTGCACGATATCAACTAAAAGACACTAATTATTTTTCTGGTCACTTATAGCATAACTTGATAATAAATATTAAATAGCGAAGAAAAATTCGTTAATTTAGGATTCGTTTGATAACCCTTTGATTTTTAGTTTTTTAAAAACAGGCTGTTTATAATTTATACAATTTTCTATTTTTTGTTTTTCGAATATCATTTTAAAATTCTGTGTAAATTAAAAAAAAATTTCAAAAACAGATTTATGTTTTTAAAATCTGATTTTTTCTGGTAATACTCTGCTTTTTTTTTTCCTCTTCATATTTATCTCTCAAAATTTTATTTATCGTTCTAATTTTTTTATTTCTAAAGTTCACTCTATAAAATTTGTTTTTATCTCTAAAATTTTTATATTTTGAATATTTATTATTATTTGTCTCTCTCCAAATTTTTCTATAATATTTTTTTTCTAGCCAATCAGCTTTTTAAAAAAAATTTAATATTTATAAAATTTCTTCTCTTCATAATCTATTTTTTCCTCTCTAACATTATATATTATTTTTTTTTCAATTTTCTTTCACGATAACTTTTATTTATCTTTGTATTTATTTATTTTCTCTAAAAATTATATTTGAATATTGTTTTCATCTCTAAATTTGTTTCCAATAAAATTTTTCTATTTCTTTATAATTTATTTATTTTTTCTTTAACATATTTTTTCCTTTCGACTTTACTTTTTTTTTTCTATTTACCTTTTTTTTTCTAAATCTTTTTATTTATCTGTCTAAAATTTATCTTACAAAAGTCTATTTACATATCTCCAAACTTGTATTTTCATGTCCCTACATTAGGGGATGACAAAAATTTCCGCAGGGTCGGGTCCAAAAATAGGAATGCATGTCCCGACCTCGTCCCCGTTCCTGATTCTATTTTTTAAATAATTAATATATATTTATTATACTTTTTTATACTTCAATTCTAAAAATAATTATAAAACCGATCATTTTTTTCGAGAACGTCTCTCGGACCGAAGAACGAAATGGAGCGGGGACTAAAAATTTTTACGAGCACGAGAATGGGGAGAGCATCTTCACTCGCACTCACACCATTGTCATCCCTACTCTACATAGAATTTTCCTTATCTAATATGTATTTTCAATTTTCTAACATTTTAGAAATACAAAACTAAAAATGGTTACCATGTTTGGGTTTCCGTTTTTTAAAAAACAAAAAATAAAAAATTATATGTATTTATTTATTTTCTCTAAAAATTATATTTGAATATGATTTTCATCTCTAAATTTGTTTCCATTATAATTTTTCTCTTTCTTTATAATTTATTTATTGTTTCTTTAACATATATTTTCCTCCCGACTTTACTTTTTTTTTTTCTCTTTTTGTCCTTAACTTTCTTTTCACTATTTCTTTAAAAATATTTTTATTTATCTCTCTAAAATTTATGTTACAAAAGTCTATTTACATTTTTCTAAACTTGTATTTTCATGTCTAGGAGATACAAAAATTTCCGCAGGGTGAGGCCCAAAAATAAGAAATGCATGTCCCGACCTCATGCCCGTTCCCGATTCTATTTTTTAAATTATTAATATATATTTATTACACTTTTTTTATACTTCAATTCTAAAAATAATTAAAAACAATTATAAAATCAATAGTTTTTGTGGAGAAGGTCTCTCGAATCGAAGAACGAGGTGGAACGGGGACTGAAAATTTTAGCACGGGGGGAGAGCATCTTCACTCGCAGTCACACCATTGTCATCCCTACCCTAGATAGAATTTTCCTTTTCTAATATGTATTTTTAATTTTTTAACTTTTAAAAACAGAAAACTAAAAATGGTTACCGGTTTTCTGTTTTTTAAAACAAAAAACAAAAGATAGTTATTAAATTTTTGTTTTTTAAAAATATAAAACCAAACACCAAAAATTAAAAAAAGAAAAATCACGAACAAAAAACAAAGATGGTTATTAAACAACTTATTTTTGAAGCCTAATTCAAGAATGATTGTTGGATTGGTTTGGTCGGCCTTTTGTAATTCATAGAGCCTTCTTCATTCTCCACGTATGCTGACACAGATTGAGGTGGGAAAATGACAATTCTTTGATCGTTTAGTTTCCTCCACTGCTTCAATCTCCATTATCTCGACGATCTCCAGAGCTTCGGTAAATATCATTCTCATTCTCATAAACCCTCGTTTCAGAATACTGTTAGGTTTGCCTTTCTCCCGATTTCACTATGCATTGGACTACACTGTGACTTCTGATGTTAATATTGTTCATCCATGGCCTCCCTGAAAATTTCCTTCCCTTTGGACTCTTTCGATTCTAAGAAGTTCGATTTTCCGGTCAAATCGGCTCTGCTGTCCGATATCTGCTCTGTTTTCTCCATCACTGGTTATATTCATCTCAATAAGTCCTGCATACTCTACTCCCTGGCTAGGGTTCACAAGCCCTCTAAGGTTTCTCAGGTTGAACCAGAGGCGTCGGACATTTACCAATCGAAATTTGTTGATGATGAAATTGGCGCCAGGAAGAAGTATGTCGGAAATAAGAAGCCATCGAAGCGGGCGCCAGGTTCGTATTTTAGTTTCAGTAGGAATTGTAGTGAGAAGGTTTTCGACAATATTATTTTTAACGGTGGCGAAATGGATGTCAATTACTCCACTATTTCGTCCGATTTGAGCTTAGAGGATTGCAATGCTATTTTGAGAAAGCTAGAGAAGTGTAATGATGGTAAAACACTGGTTTTCTTTGAATGGATGAGAAGAAATGGGAAATTAGAACACAATGTGACTGCCTATAATCTGGTTCTTCGAGTGTTGGGTAGGCAAGAGGATTGGGATGCTGCGGAGAAGCTAATTAGACAAGTTAGAGCTGATTTGGGTTCTCAGTTGGACTTTCAGATTTTTAACACTCTTATTTATGCTTGTTATAAATCGGGGCTCGTGGACCGGGGTGCTAAATGGTTCCGAATGATGTTGGAGTGCCGAGTACAGCCCAATGTTGCAACCTTTGGGATGCTTATGGGTCTCTGTCAGAAGGGCTGTAACGTTGAGGAGGCAGAGTTTGCCTTTAGTCAGATGAGGAGCTTCGGAATTGTCTGTGAAGCGACGTATGCATCTATGATTACTATATACGCGCGGTTGAGTTTGTATGATAAAGCAGAAGAGGTGATTCAACTAATGCAAGAAGATAAAGTAACACCCAATTTGGAGAATTGGTTGGTGATGCTTAACACTTACTGTCAGCAAGGAAAATTGGAGGATGCTGAACTTGTATTTGCCTCAATGGAAGAAGCCGGATTTTCCTCCAATATCATTGCATATAATACCTTAATTACTGGGTACGGAAAGGTGTCAAATATGGATGCTGCTGAACGCCTATTCTTGGGCATCAAGAACTCTGGAGCAGAACCCGATGAAACGACTTACCGCTCCATGATTGAAGGTTGGGGTCGAGCTGGTAATTATGAAATGGCAGAATGGTACTATAAGGAGCTCAAGCGGAAAGGATATATGCCAAACACCTCTAACTTGTTCACCCTGATAAACTTGCAAGCCAAACATGAGGATGAAGCAGGTGCACTTGAAACTCTTGATGATATGCTAAAGATTGGATGCCGGCCTTCTTCCATTGTTGGAAATGTTTTGCAAGCATATGAAAAAGCTAGAAGAATAAAAAGTGTGCCTCTCCTGTTGACTGGGTCGTTCTATTGTAAAGTTCTGTCCAGCCAGACATCTTGCTCGATTCTGGTAATGGCTTATATGAAGCACTGTTTAGTGGATGACGCTTTAAAAATTTTGAGGGAAAAAGAGTGGAATGATCATAATTTTGAGGAGAATTTGTACCATTTGCTAATTTGCTCATGTAAAGAGTTGGGCCAGCTCGAGAATGCTATTAAGATTTACACTCAACTGCCTAAACGTGAAAATAAACCGAACTTGCACATTACGTGCACAATGATTGACATTTACAGCATCATGGGTAAATTCTCAGAGGGGGAGAAGCTTTATCTAAGCCTGAGATCATCAGACATTCCACTGGATTTGATTGCCTTCAATGTTGTTGTGAGAATGTATGTTAAAGCTGGGTCATTGGAAGATGCATGCTTGGTTCTTGACTTGATGGACCAGCAGCAAGACATTGTTCCAGACGTTTATCTGTTGCGGGACATGCTTCGTATTTATCAACGATGTGGCATGGTGGATAAGCTAGCAGATCTGTACTATAGGATTCTGAAAAGTGGAGTGTCTTGGGATCAGGAAATGTATAATTGTGTCATAAACTGCTGCTCCCGCGCTCTGCCTGTTGATGAGCTTTCCAGGCTTTTTGATGAAATGCTCCATCGTGGTTTCGCTCCAAATACTGTGACCTTGAACGTCATGCTTGACGTTTATGGGAAATCCAAGCTTTTCACCAAGGCTAGAAATCTGTTCGGGCTGGCTCAAAAAAGAGGCTTGGTTGATGTAATATCGTATAATACAATGATATCTGCTTATGGAAAGAATAAGGACTTCAAAAACATGTCATCTACAGTTCAAAAAATGAAATTTAATGGCTTTTCAGTTTCCCTTGAAGCATACAACTGTATGTTGGATGCTTATGGAAAAGAATGCCAAATGGAGAGCTTCAGGAGTGTCTTACAGCGAATGAAGGAATCATGTGCTGAACGTGACCGCTACACGTATAACATCATGATCAACATCTACGGAGAACAGGGATGGATTGATGAAGTTGCGGAAGTGCTAACAGAACTGAGAGAATGTGGACTTGAACCTGATCTGTACAGCTACAACACATTGATCAAGGCATATGGAATTGCGGGAATGGTCGAAGAAGCCGTTCTGTTGGTGAAGGAAATGAGAGAAAAGAGAATCGAACCCGATAGGATAACTTACATTAACATGATCAAAGCACTACAAAGAAACGATCAATTCTTAGAGGCAATCAAGTGGTCCTTGTGGATGAAGCAGATGAAATATTGAAGTTCAAAAATGCCAAAACACAATGAAACAGGTGTTTGCCCTCAAGTCCATCAGCCCCCAGATACAGGCGATATTCCTGTCTCTACTTCTGTTCAATTGTATACAGGTAACTTTTGTCATTCCCATTAATGCCATGTTTATCCTATGAAATGTTATCTGTTTTCCAGCAGTATATCCAAGGAAGTTGGGTTACTTATTTCTCAAATATTCCTTACTATTAACCAACTATCCGATGGGCGGTTTCGCCAGAATACTAGAATAGGCTGTAATGAATTAGTAGAACGTTGATGTAAACTGTTCAGCTTAGTTGAGATGTCCGCTGAAATGAAAACCGACACGTTTCATTTGATACATAGGATCAAAGAAGAAAGAAAGAGCAAAATACATAACAATACTGAAAAGAACAGAATGTTCTTATTGTTGCCCTGATTATTTACATCCCTTTTCCTTTTGTCTGTTGTCTGTAGGGAACACCAAAGACTGTTTGGTTTCTGAGAAAATCCATGATTCCCTGACCACAGTGCTGCCTTCAAGATGTCTATTGATAAAGATATTAGAATCATAAACCATCATAAGCTGAAGCATGGATTTGTTGGAAGGCATGCTTCAAGGGCAACAGAGAAACAAATAGGTTTATATTGTTTATATGTCTCAATAATTGTCATTATTTTGCTAAAATATACCTTAAAAAAAGTGTATATGTATATTTTTCTCCCCTGATTTTTATTTGGAAATAAAATTAGCAGTTAGCACTAGCAATATATACTTCTGCTTTGGTTCACAACTCACATAACAAAATATAAGAACTGAACATTACAATGAGTGATTGTTTAGCTCATAATATTTAATACTTCGAATTTATTTCTTAAAAAATGTGTCATACGACAATATCATCATAAACTTAAAAATTGCAGCGTCTTTGACCTGAATATCTTACTTGAGAAAGATCTGTTTTTTTTTTTTTGGTTAAATGCTCTGCCTTTCCTGATCTTGTTTCTCATTGCTTTAGCAAGTCTGGGATTTTCCAGACAAAATTGCCTTCAAAGCTGCAAAATACTGCTCTCTTTGCTGTTCACATTTATTATATAATAAAGGTACAAATTATCCTATAGAAAAAGGGTACAAATGATATGATAGATTAATAGATTTGAACTCACTTCTCTTTCACACCAATATATTTAGCGGCTTTGAATTCCAAAACTCAACGCTTATTTTAATTTTTGTAAGAAATTGAATCTACACCAAAAATTCAATCTGATCAGAAGTGTTGAAAATAATTGGTTGACTTATAATTTCTTTTTTAAATAATGATTCTTATCCTGGTAATTTGGTTGCAATCTTTTGAAAATTAGTTGGGTTCAATTATTATTTTAGTCACAGCAGCTTACTGTTTTTCAACATTATATTTCTATACTTTCATTTCTTTAATTCTAGTCCTTGCCATTAATAACAGTGCTTGCTTCAAATTTTCTGTATATACAACCATACAACATATCGATTACAAACTTTATTATAATTTGTCAACATGATCATAGTTCAACAGTGATTGTCATGTATTTCTTCTCTCGAAGTCGGAGGTTCGATCTCTCATATCTCCAAATTGATGTACTCAAACAAAAAAGGGAAAAAAACTTTATTATAATTTGGTTGGATAATTAATCTCTGAAAACTAAAGGTGTTTCCATTTTCAATTTGTTCTAAAACATAGATAAAAATGTTGTTTTTATCATACTTGAATTAATGGATGTTGGGTTGATGCAATTAATTTTTCTGGACTAAAAATGACAAAACAGAAACAAAAAAATAACGAGTATTAAATTAACGACACCAGAAGTTCAGAACATCACAAATTGGACCAAATTTTGAGTGTTGAACGTCAGGTTAGAGGATGTAAAAGTAGAAAAAGTTTTGACTTTATCCAAACGAGCACACACATCAACTTGCAAAAAAACTAGTTGACATAATGGAACTTTGAAGAAGAAAACACATACCACACATTATTTTTATCTTAATTTTCTCGACAGGGGCCCAAATAAAGGGATGATTGCGTTTCAGAAATCAAAGTACATTTAATGAACCGAGTATGAACCTAAAGCCTTATGAAGAGCTCCTTTTAGACCACTACCCTATTATTATTATTATTATTATTATTATTATTATTATTATTATTTTCAATTTCTAAATTAAATGTCAATAATTAATTGGGACGACAATAAAGACTCATTCTTGGAGAGAGAGAGAAATTTTTTTTTGGTTCTATTGCATCTATTTCCCACATGGTTAAATATTTATAAGCCCTTTCCTTAAATAATTTCTGGTGGCTTTCCTTTTTATAACATGGAGTTTTTTGTTTTTTTTACTTTTGTTTTCTAATAATTCTTATTGTTCTCAGTTGCACAATATCCGACCCATTACCCACCTCCCAAATCAATCTTAGGGTATTTTTTTAATAGTTCATTTTATTTTATACTTACAAATAGAGGGCGGAAATTCAAATCTGCCCCTTAATTTATAAAAAGACACCAAATCTTCGATCTTTTATCATTTGTGTTTACACATGACTATAAGCTTGAAATCCATTTGTCATTTCTAGACTTTTAGGATGATTCTATTTTAGTCTCCAAACTTTTAAAATGTCTATTTAGATCAATGAAGTCATTAATTGGTCAAATTAATTACACGACTTTAGATATATGTATAGTGTTGATTTAGGCATATACTAGAGCTACACAGTTTGGCTGGACTATTATGTTTCTTTTTTTTTTTTTGAGATAGCTGGACTATTATGTTGAGTAAATAGATATTAAGTAGAAGAATAATGAGAAGGACTAAAATAATTAATTTTGAAAATTTATGAAAAAAAATAAAGTAAATCTAAAGGAATAAGAACCAAAAATCTATCTAAGACATCTATTTAGTATGCTAAAATATTATTTTATTAATAAAGTCTCAATTCTTTTGGATCTTAAAAATTAAAATAATTAAGCGTGTGTAATTGTAACGGTAATGAAAGACAATATAGTAAAGAGAGACAACACAAAAACCTTTTTAACCTAGTTTAGTTTCTCGACCTACTCCACGAGGCTACGTCGAAAAAATAAGATTAACAATCAAAAGTTAATACAATTTACAATTAATATTGACTTATGAATAAAAGAACTCCCTTCTTAAGTCATGCTGCAATATTTGATCAACACTCCTTATTCGATTGACTTCTTTTTAAACACAAATTCTCCTTGTGTTTTAGACCACCTCTTGAACTCCTTTAGATGCGTTTTCTCCAAAGACTTGGAAATCTCACAAACGAAAAACAACTCACAGCACTTATAGAATTACATAAAAAAAACATCTCTCAAAATATTATACGGGAAACAATGTTTGAAAAATTTGAGACAACAAACAAACACTACCAAACACTTCTTACTTGCTATTTTCCAAGACTACAACAAATAGACAAGAAGAATTTACCACCCTTTCCAATTAAACAACAAATCTCTTACTCACCTAATCAATTAGTAAGACTTAAAAAAACGGTTGAAAACATTTAAAGCTCAAATTCAAATTAAAAAACACAAATAAATAATTGAATTAGACACATAAAATAAAATAAAATAAATGATTAAATAAAACTGAGTATTCTCGTTAAAAATGCCGATAACTAAAATTCCTACTCCTATCATTAAATTAAAGTGGCAAGTTTAAATTAAATTTGAGTAGTTTGATGCATCGTGACGGAAAAAAACAAGGATGCATAAAATAGTAATTATTATTATTTGCACTATAAAATAGTAAATTTTGAAGCTTATTAAAAAGGAATATAATAAGCAGTTTAAAGTTGAAACATGAGTTAAAACAACATATGGAAGTTAATAATTAAGTTATAATATAAACTCATAATACTGAATAGTAAAAAGAGATTAATAAACGTAGGTAAAATCATGATGATTACACATGATATCAGCAGCCGACAAATATACCAACGATCCCTGTCCCAATCAAATTGAAGCCTGCCCATTTTTCAAAATAAAATAAAATAAACAAACCAAGATTAAATTATCTGCCATTCCCCTGACAGCACGTAATCCACTAATAATATCATCCCATTTCCACCATTTCCCCCCCTTTTTTTTTCAATTTATTATTCAATTTGTGCACCTTTTTTAAAAAATAAAATAAAAAATAGGGTTAGGCCTGTTCCGTGGGAGCTGACGTGTCCTCCACCACCCTGATTCATCCCCAAAACCCTCCTACGCGGCGTTTTGCGCTCTGCACACGTGGTCACCGCCCATTGGTCCATTTGAAAAGTCAAACATCACAGGCGCCAAACGAAACCTCCTCCGCCCTTCATCGGCATTCGGCTGTTAGGCAGTGATGTTTTTCATATTAAATAATTTTAAATCCTTTTTTACTGTGTATCACTCTGAAATATTGGCGCTATAGACTAGTCTAATATTGTCAATTGAGATTTGAGTGAATATTTTTAATTATTAAGCTTACATATCTGCGTGTTTAATTGTTTGACTTTTCAATCAGTTTTTATTCAGCTTTATTCATAAGTTTTATTCCTTCCTCGTCTCTTAATTTCGTGTCTATTTAATTTTTACGTTATAATATGTATTTTAACTTTAAATTTTCAGACCAATAGAACTTACTGAAGATACAAACTATAACAGAGGAGTTAAACTAATAGTCTCGAAATAACATGTTTTTAGAGAAGCATGTTGATTGGCTAGCCAACAGAGCTTGTAATCTCTCGTTGGGAGTTCATGTGTGTGATGAGCCTCCTAGAGGTCTTTTCAGGGGTCTCCCTGCCCCGTCTCGTACCATCGTTGTAGTTTCATTTCTTCTGGATTTTGATGTCCCTTTTTCATTAAAAAAAACTAATACAACTAATTATAGAGTCATTAAATATAGGAATTAAATAGATCGACAATTAAAAATATATTTAAATAAATTTTAAGGAAAGAAACTAAATATTCACAATTATAATAGCCGTGTTGAATGATTTTAAAGAGGTAAATTATAAGTTTAGTTAATAAATTTTTATAAACTCTTCCCGTTGTGTTTAATAGGTTTTTTAAACTTTCAAAATATCCAGTAAATAATTGAATTTTAAATGGTAAATTTAATAGATCCCTAAATATTAAAAGTGTCTAATAATCTTTAACTTTTATTTTATTTATTTATTTATTGTCTAATAGACATTTGAACTTATTACACTTTCTTTTTTAAAGATCTTATTAGATACAAAATAAAAATCAAAAATCAAAATACCTATTAAATATTAGAAGACTCAACATGTAATTTAATATAAATATTAAACTCGAATTTAAATTTTTTTATTTTTTATTCATTGATATGTATATATGAATTAAATTTACCAAAACAATCCGAGTTAAACTTACATCCACTGCCCCAATGTATTTATGATCTTAGTTAAACAAATTTGTGATTTCATCCATTATTTTATTATTCAAATTCTTATCATGTCTGCAATAGCATACCGTTTGAAAGAAAATGAAAAATCAACTCGTTACAAAAAAAAAAAAAAAAAATGTCGTCTTGGACTCGACTCTTAGGGTCAAATATTATCTCTACTATTTTATTAGCCATTTCCATTACTCTGTTTCCCTTCTTAAAGGCCCCCCTGTTCATCCCTCCTGTTTCATCACCCCCCACTTCTCTCTCTTCCGTCCCACCACAAAAAACTCCATACTCAACAATGGAGTTCTGCAACTTCTGTGTAGTATTCTTTTTTCACTGCTTCCTAATTCTTTCATTCAACAGAGCTTCTGGTGATCACGAAACCTCCATTAATGGCGATTCTCAGAAGGCAGCATTGCTCTCGTTCAGAGAAGGGATTGTTTCTGATCCACACAACTATCTCAAGGATTGGAAATCCTCTTCAAATCTCCACTTCTGTAACTGGGCTGGAATCAAGTGCAACAACTCCACCCAACGAGTCCAAAAGCTCGATCTCAGCGACAAGTCCCTCAGGGGAACCGTTTCCCCATCCCTCTCCAATCTCTCCTCCTTGACAATCCTCGACCTGTCCAGAAACTCCTTCCAAGGCCCAATCCCATCGCAATTCGGCTCTCTCATCAACCTCCAGCAGCTGAGCTTATCATGGAACCGCCTCACCGGCAAAATCCCCACCGAGCTCGGATTCCTCCAGAGCCTCAAATTTCTCGATCTGGGTAGCAACAGACTCGAGGGGGAAATTCCTCAGATGCTCTTTTGCAATGGTTCTAATCTCATGTTGAGATACATAGACTTATCGAACAATTCTTTGGAGGGGAAAATCCCTTTGAGGAGTGAATGCCCTTTGCCAGAATTGATGTGTCTTTTGCTCTGGTCGAACAAATTGGTGGGGCAGGTCCCGTTGGCGCTTTCCAATTCGACCAAATTGAAATGGCTGGATTTGGAGTCGAATAAGCTGAGTGGGGAGTTGCCAGCTGAGATTGTTGGGAAAATGCCGTTGTTGCAGTACCTTTATTTGTCTGATAATGAATTTGTTGCCCACGATGGCAACTCAAATCTTCAACCCTTTTTTGCTTCTTTGGTGAATTCTTCAAATCTTCAAGAGCTGGAGTTGGCAGGGAACCGTCTTGGTGGGGAGATTCCTTCAATTATTGGCGATCTTCATGTCAATCTCTCGCAGCTTCATTTGGATGACAATCTTATCTATGGCTCAATCCCTCCTTCCATTTCAAACCTTAGAAATCTTACCCTTTTGAACTTGTCTAGCAACCTTCTGAATGGCACAATTCCTTCTGAGCTTTCCAGATTGAGGAATCTGGAGAGGTTCTATTTGTCTAACAATTCACTCTCGGGTGAAATCCCATCTTCTCTCGGTGAAATCCCCCGTCTGGGTCTTCTTGATTTGTCCAGAAACAAGCTCTCCGGTTCAATTCCGGAGGATTTGGCCAATCTTTCCCAGCTGAGAAAGTTGCTTCTTTACGGAAACCGTCTCTCGGGCACCATCCCACCCAGCCTGGGAAAATGTACCAACTTAGAAATTTTGGACCTTTCTAGCAACCAAATTTCAGGGGCTATTCCCAGTGAAGTTGCAGGATTGAGGAGCTTGAAATTGTATTTGAACCTCTCGAGCAACCATTTACATGGGCCTTTGCCATTGGAGCTTAGTAAAATGGACATGGTCCTGGCAATTGACCTGTCCTCCAACAATCTCTCAGGCCCAATTCCATCTCAACTTGGAAACTGCATTGCTGTTGAATCCCTCAATCTCTCAGACAATTCCCTTGATGGGCCTTTGCCAATTTCAATTGGGCAGCTCCCTTATCTCCGAGTTCTTGATGTTTCTTTCAATCAGCTAACTGGGAACGTCCCAGACACTCTTCAAACATCCTCAACTCTGAAACAGCTCAACTTCTCTTTCAACAGATTTTCAGGGGAGATTTCAAAGAAGGGGGTGTTTTCCCGGCTGACAATATCTTCATTCCTGGGAAACAATGATCTCTGTGGCCAAATCAGAGGCCTCCCAAAATGCAGAGAGAAGCACAAACGGCGGCACATGCTGTCAATTCTAATGTCTTCATCAGCAGCATTTGTGTTCTGCATGATCGGGATCTCGCTGGCGGCTCTGAGGTCAAAGATGAGAAAACGCCTCGCAGTTTTCAGCAGAAGGGATTTGGAAAAAGAGGAATACGAAATAGAACAAGAAGCCGAGAGGAAAGAAATGAAGCACCCAAGAATCTCATACAAACAACTCGTGGAAGCAACCAATGGATTCAGCCCCTCGAGCGTGATCGGGTCAGGGAGATTCGGAGACGTGTACAAGGGAATTTTACCAGACAACACAAAGATCGCCGTCAAAGTCCTGAACCCAATCAGAACAGCAGGGGAAATTTCCCGCAGTTTCAAAAGAGAGTGCCAAGTTCTGAAGAGAACAAGGCACAGAAATCTGATCAAAATCATAACCACGTGCAGCCGCCCAGATTTCAAGGCGCTGGTTCTGCCATTAATGTCGAACGGGAGCTTGGAGAGCCATCTTTATCCGAGCCAGAGAGGGGCCGCTGAAATTGATTTGGTTCAATTGGTGAGCATTTGCAGCGACGTGGCGGAAGGAGTGGCGTATTTGCACCACAATTCGCCCGTCAGAGTGGTGCATTGTGATCTTAAACCCAGCAATATTCTTCTCGATGATGACATGACCGCTCTGGTCACTGATTTTGGAATTGCGAGGCTGGTGAGCGGCGGGGGAGAAGATCACAGTACCGCCACCACTGCTCCTCCAGATGATTCCAGCTCCTTCAGTTCAACTCACGGCCTGTTATGTGGGTCCGTCGGTTACATAGCTCCTGGTAAGTTTATCAAATCCTCCATTAATTAGCAAAATACTTATATTATAGCGAAGAAATTCCAAATTCTAATTGTTTTGAGTGGGCTTGCAGAATACGGATTGGGAAAACGAGCGTCGACAGAGGGGGACGTGTTCAGTTTCGGGGTGCTCGTGTTGGAGCTGGTGACGGGGAAGCGCCCAACGGATCACTTTTTCCAGCAGGGCGCGGGGCTGCACGAATGGGTGAAGACTCAGTACCCGCACAGCCTGGACCCCATTGTTGGGGAGGCGATGGAGAGATACTGCAGCGCCGCGGCGGCGAGGGCAGGGCCGAGGCCCTGCAAGAGGCTGTGGCGGGAAGTGATAGTGGAGCTGGTGGAGCTGGGGCTGATGTGTACGCAGTTCACGCCGTCGGCGAGGCCCACCATGGTCGACGTGGCACAGGAAATGACACGTTTGAAGGAGTATCTCTCGCATTCTATGTCGTCGCTGTATACGAGACGGTGAATACTGAATAATTAATAATTGATAATTCATTCTTTTAATTTGTTTGTTTTCATTTTATGCTAACATGTATATGATATGACCAATTTTTGGGTCTGTAATCTACGTTTGTATTTTTCTTTTTCTTTTGTGCATTTTGTAATAGGACGTACTTGTACTTGTACATGGAATTTTGTTACAAATTTTCTTCAGGAATCTAACTACTATTATTAAAATTTGCAAACTGTATATATATATATGAAAAAAATGAAATGCCTATTCCCCTTCTCGATTGGTAAAAACAAATATAAAGGTGGTTGGTAAAAGATTCTACTTAGAGATGAAGCAAGATACATATAGTTCAATTTAATGAAGAAAAATATCTTCTCCATCCTGATCATATAAGAAAGTAATAGAGAAAAGAGTTTTTTTTTTCTCTTCAAAAATAAAAAAATCTGTTAAATTTTTAGCAGCAGCTTATAGTCAAATATAGCTTATAGTGAAGTATAGTAAAGTATTGTTCCTAGAGTTAAAGTATTTTGTCACTTCTAGCTTACAACAAATAGTTCTCTACAAATCGATTAGTAACTAGTAAGATCTTGAGGATTTGTAATGGGTAGCATATAAGTTTTCTATATGCATTTTTGATATTTTCAGATATAGCATTTTTTTGAAAATTCTGATTTTAAAATTTTCAGTATTCCCAAATTACCATTTTCAGTTATCGCTTCGTTATTATATATCAAATATATATCACATATATATCAGGAGTATATCTGACAACATTAGTATATCAGAAGTAAATCAATAGTATATCAAAAGTCAATCAGTTCTATATCAGTTGTATAATAGTAAATCACTATTTTACCTGCTTTAACCCTTTGTCTTGTATTTTTTTGACCAATTAGAAATCAGTAGGTATTGGCATGCATGGAAAATGAGAAAAAAATTTGATACTTACTGAAAATGAGAAAGAAAACTTGAAAAGGAATGTCAATGTCAATGTCAATGGTGACTTTCGAAATTACTGTGAATGAGAAATCAATTAGAAATTAGAGGTAAATAGAAACTTAGGGTTTTTCTGTATATCAATAATATATCAGTGATATATCAAGTATACATTGTACATATATCAATAGTACAATTAAGTCTTATTTAAAGTTTTAAAGATCAAAATGAAAGCAGCAACAATGTCATTCTTAAAAGGTTTAAATATCATTCTTGGGTATCAACATCAACATCAAATCAGCAGCAAAGTCCTTCAACCAAAAACTTAAAGGTTTAAACATCAAAACGAACCAGTAGCATAAACCAAAAGTAGACTAATAATATCATTCTTAAAATTCTATAAAAGAAGAAGCATAAGTTCCATATGCATAAGTTCCAACAGTCTAGAAAAGCGTAAGTTTCATTCTTGTATAATCTTTAGGTAAAAGCTTGAGACATCAATCTTCGTTCTTGGTGATTGTCGTGTTTTCGGAGATACTATATTTGAAGCTTTTCGTTTTTCCAAAGACAACACTTTTGGCGTTGGTTTATGTTGTCTTTTGGGACGAACGACATCAACATTTTCGACGATGTTTTTTTATTTCATTTTTTGTGTTTGTACCATTGCTTTTATCTGAAAAAAAATTATTTCATATATTAGTATATCATAAAACATATATTAGAGGTAATATGTTCGAAATAATTGGTAGATATCATAGTTATATAAGACGTAAATCAATTTCATATCATATGTATATCAAACATATATCAAATATATATCAAGAGTATATATGTTAATCATAGTTATATCAGAAGTAAATCAATAGTATATAAGAAGTCAATCAGTTCTATATCACCTATAGTAGTAGATATCATAGTTATATCAGAAGTAAATCAATTTCATATCATATGTATATCAAACATATATCACATATATATGAGGAGTATATCTGTTAATCATAGTTATATCATAAGTAAATCAATAGTATATCAAAAGTCAATCAGTTCTATATCACCTATAGTAGTATATATCATAGTTATATCAGAAGTAAATCAATTTCATATCAAATATATATGAAATATATATCACATTTATATCAAGAGTATATCTGTCAATCATAGTTATATCAGGAGTATATCTGTCAATCATAGTTATATCATAAGTAAATCAATAGTATATCAGAAGTTAATCAATTCTATGTCACCTATAGTAGTAGATATCATAGTTATATCAGAAGTAAATCAATTTCATACCATATGTATATCAAACATATATCACATATATATCAGGAGTTATATCTGTCAATCATTAGTATATCAGAAGTCAATCAGAAGTAATTTATTGTTGGTTCGGACCTGCAGGGTACATTTGTAATTTATAACGTGGGCCTCCGTTTTTTTGCCAAAAAATGCTATATTTGAAAAACTCAAACCTTGTTGCTATTTTGCTTATTTTTCTAACTTTTTTTTTTGCCATATCTCAAGTTGCCCCTAAGATCTTCAATTAATTTTTTTATATTATTTTCTATTAACTAGAGGAGATGACGTGTCAAAAAAGAAAAAAAAAACACATCAAATTGTAGCGCACATAAATTTTGGTTGGGAAACATTTTTTTTTATTATATTGATGAAAAAATAAAAATATTTGGGAACAACTATTTGTTTTTTTTCTCTCTAAAATTTTAATTTTTTATATGAAATTTAATTTTTAAAATAAAATATTAAAAAAATTTATCTTGTATTTAAATAATAATTTTATTTTATATTTTTGGAAAAAAAAACTACAAGGACAAGAAATAAAAGTTTTGATTTTGTTATTTTAAAAAAGAATTTTAAAAATTTTAAAAAGAAAATAAAAAACGAAAATTATGAACCGTTACCAAACATGTTCTTGAGATTAAAATAAAAACCAAAAAACAACAAATATAAATTTACCTGCTGGACGGCTCAACCTTCTTTTTTTTTTTTTTTTTTTTTGTAATTGATATTAAAAAATTAGTAAAGATATAGGCTCTAATGAAATGGATAACTCCTAAAAATCAAACAAGGGAGGCGGTTTTTTTCCCTACATGTAAAAAAGAAAAAATAGAACCAACAATTTTCGTTGACGCCCTTTGATTACTAACCGTTTACTTTTTTCCAGCAGCCGCCTTTTCATTCATTATTATCAAAATTCAGGGTTTTTTTTTTTCTTTTTTGGAAACGTAATTATTATTATTATTTTCCTGGAAGGTTAAGACACGGATAGCCGTAATGTATTAGCATATTTTGTTTACAATATTGAAAAGTTATGCAATAGTTTTTCAACTAACTTTGTAATATTATTAATTTTCAAAGGTGTGATCATAAGAAACAACACAATTGAACATTATTGTTTCTGCCTAAATCCAATGGCACGAGAGGTTTTTGAGGGATGAATTGAAAACGAGATCTACAAAACAATAATAAGTACTTTGACGCTCACGTTAGTCTCAGATCGAACGGACTTTAGTGTATCGATTTTTCTTTTACATCAGTATACTTTATCATAGGTTGGTCATGCTTCCTTTTAGGCTGGCCTCACTCCATCATAGTTTGATCATGTTCTATCATAGGTCGGTCATACTCTCTCATAGATCTACTCGTTCAATCAGGAGGTCAAAATTTAACACCAACGATTGTAATGAAAACAAACAATTGTTTTTACCATTTTACAAATATATATGTCACTCAATAATTATTGAATCATTTAAAACCAATTATTGAATACCATTCAATAAATATCGTTTTCTATTCAATAAAAATATTAATTTACAACAATTCAAATATCACACTAGATATTTAGTTTGGCGTAAAAACATTTGGACGTTTTTTTTTTACCGACAAACATTTTAACGTTGAAAATTATGTCAACGATCAAATTAATATAACACATCAATAACTTGTCAAATTTAATCATTCACATGTACTATAATTCAAATTTTCAATAATGACTAAAATCTTGGCGTACTTATTGAGAACATGAATAAAATGTAGAAGTAATTTAACATTTATAGTAAAAGTTGAAAAAAAATGTCATCATTGAGAGTACAAATCAAGGACGAAATTTAATTTCTGGTATATACATTGAGATAAATTTTGAAATGGATCCAAAGTAAGCAAAATCCAACAAAGTTTCACAATTTTCTATTTCAACGCCAAAAAAAAGTCCAAATATATGAAATAGTAATCTGTTTTTTTTTTTAAATAAATAAATAAATAAGTTCTGAGAATTCAAATGCAAAATCACAACAATAAACCACCTGTCTATCTGTCCGTAGATGAGGAACAGTGGAATTTACCCAACCAAAAGTTGGGAGTGTAAAATTTGAGTTTTGATGGGTTTTACTTAATTGGATAACTCTCCTTGGTTAGTTGTACAACTGCTGACTTTTGAGATTAACATAAAGTTCATTTACCTCTATTCCACGTATTCATCCTCATCTTTTCTCTTTTCTATTGGGGCCATTGATATATTGATATATTGCGACCAAAGTCCCCTACCAACTAGAAAAGAGGAAGATTCATTACGAGAGATATTAAGTTGCGCATGAGTCGCACGAATCAAGATTATAAATGCAAATCAATAGATCAAACTCCGAAGAGTTGAGCCCGTTTGGAGGAGTGGCACAAGGACCCCGAAGATTGAGGCTGCAAGGACCAGCAGCGCTACTCGGCCTAGAGCCATGACCCACTTAGGTCGATAAGCCTGCAGTATGGGACCCTCGAGCTGGTCAGACAATTCAGGGGCGCCCCTGAGCTCGATGATTCCCTCGATTATTGATTAACTAGAACTTTCAAGTGATCTAGGGACAAAAGAAGAAGATAAATGAGGAGGTAGAGCCTAGCGAAAATTTGTCTATTCTACTAAAGTCAAGTTTATGTATAAGTAAGGATAACTATCTTCAATGGTACGAGACATTTTGGATGAAATCAAAAGTAAAACAACGAGAATTTTGGCTTAAGCAATATCATATTAACTGTAAAAATATAGAAAGATTAATCATCATGGATTAGCTCATTGGTCTAAAAAAACTAAGGTAAATAAAAAGATTTAGAGAGACTGAGTTCAAGTTCCTGATAACCACCCATCTAAGAATTAATCTGCGATGTATTTCTTTACAACCAAATGTAGTAGGGTCTCGTTGTACAACAAAAAAAATAAATTATCAACTTTGAAGTGTAAACTGAGCTATGATAACTCAAAGTATCAGCCATGTAATATAACATCAAAATGATGGAGACATTTGAAGTAATGTCATTCATAAGGTTGCTATCATGGAGAAACATACACTTTTCTACCTACCTCTTTTCATTTCCATACAAAAAATTTGAACAATGGTGAGCTTTTCTTATTGCTAGTGGGATCAGCATTCTTCTTTGATATCATTTGCACTTTAAAAGCACCATTGAAATATCCCCTTTTCCAGTAGTCATCATCTTAATATTTCTCAACCAATTGTCTACTGTTTTCAAACTTGCCCTTTTCAATATCTATAATTTTTTTTTTGTCATAGAGCCTTCTAGCATTATCTAGACCAAGATCTTATGTTAAAAATCAGACCCCCTTTCATCAAGATAAAAGTTGCCTCTAGATGATCACGTCAAAGAAATATTATAGTTAAATTTTCATTGATCACCAAAGTTTAGACTAGTAATTTCAAGACAATAAAGAAATGAAGGACCGTCTTCTTTTCTTTTTGACATTATTTTCTGTAGGGACAATCTTCGCTCTTCTAAGTAGCTCAGATAAAGACGGTGGCACGGTCAGGTCGCATAGGACGTAAGGGAGTTCCGGGACAATTAGGTACCGAATCCGAATTCTAAATCCTGGTCCAAATCTTGGGCCTAACTTTCTCTGTTGTTTCATGGAGTGAGCTCACCTGCAATACATCTTAAAAAGTAGAAGGGGAAGCAATGGATAATAATAGAACTAGAGTCTTGTAGTAGTACAATAGTATAAACTCTATAGTACTTCCTCTCAGATTTCTAGGCTGCAAAGAAAGTTATGAGCATGTGTAGAATAGCCAAGTATGTAGTCGTTTTTGGGTCGTCCCATTCGACATTGAACCTCCATAACTGATATGGGATGATCTAACAATCTGTGTCACGCATCACGCTTTCGTCGACTGTTATGCAAATTTTGTTATGCAAATTTAGTAATCTGACCTGATACCACTTGTCTAGTCATGTCAAAGACTTTCTCACTCAAAAGTTACCCCACAAGGTGGGAGTTTTTCCTTGCATTTTGAAAATCAACATCCAATCCCTTTCATCCAATGTGGGATTCAGATGAAGCCCCTATGCTTTTTCACATTCAATGGAGGTTCTGCTGTTGTGAATGTTACATTTCAACCATATTTTCTATAAGTATAAGGTAAGTTGTTTCCTTCTATGTTTAGAATTCACATGTTATCGCGGTACGATGAGGAAAGTAACATACGTGCGGGAATCGATCATCAAACAGATGAGTAATTCGTCCTGCTGATAAATTATTGATCTAATCTTTAAAGTGTATGTTATTGACTCAGAGTTTGTGGATTTGTACCAGAAAAGAGATTTAAGGCAACACTGATTTTCAATGGGTTAAAAATGGAATGCTTGCCTGAGTTTCAACTTGAAACTCTTATTGTATGTGAATTTGGTTTGGTTGGATCCAAAAAATTTGTCATTCACTTATCTTCAAGATATTTTTCTGATTCCAAAATGTTGGTTCAAATATCAGATCTCTTGTGTGTGGACTGTTAAGTGAAAAGCCAATTTTTTGTAACTTGCCCCTAAACTTGAGAATTTAATGTTTGATAGCTATTACTTGAGTTACCGTCTCATTGCAACATAGAGCTAATTTAGGCCAATGAACTAAACATATCTTGGTCACTAACCTTCTCAAAAGTCAAAATAGGAACACATCAAAAAGTTAACCAAATGAATAGAATTTTGTTGGATACTGTTATAGAAGATATATCTCATGTACTTTTGTTGAAAAAGTTGATTCCTCCAAGTAATAGACTTCAATTCAATGACAGAGGGATTGGAGTTTGAATGTTTCCCTTGAAGACTTTAAAAAAACAAATATATTTCTTTTCTAGTGGAATCTTACCAAACAAGAGTTTGTTAGCTAGATAAGATTGTGACGAGACGACGACTACATATCTACCACGAAACGAGAAATTAACCGATGATGATGCCACTCGTAGTCGAAATGAAACTTTTGCAGAATAAAGTTTGTTGAGTGCAGATTTGTGTTAGAAGTTGATTTCCTTTCCAAGTCTTCTCATTCACACTTGACTTGATAATCAAACTTTGTTCTCTATCTGCAATGTCTTGACACAAGGACTAGAAAAGTAGAGGCTCATATTCAGTCTCAATCTCTATAGCCTTTTTTCCATCATCTGACTTAAACATGGTGCAGACTCATATTCAACAAATCTGCATCAGTACATAGCAACCAACGGGCGGTTTCGATACGTTTCAGTACAAAGTAATTCAAGTTATCTAGTTCAAGAAAGGAAAAGTTGACTAATGATCTAATCTTTAAGCAAAGTTGAGATTTTTTTTCTTCTTTCATTTACAACTAATCTAAATATTTTTTGCAACAGGATTTGGACCTAACTGAGGCAAACAACATGGTATAGCGAGTTTCTCGTCAAGTGGAAGTGAATAATTTAAGTGTAAAGTTTAAAAGTGGAGATAATCATTGTACTAGAATATGATACAAAGAATTTTTATCATCCTCCACTTGGCACATTATCTAGATTGCTAATTCCATATTAATGGTAGGTTAAAAGAAAGATCTAAGTGAAGTTTAACTTTAAATATTGTTGGCATTAGCCTCGTGTGCTGCTTTTGCCAAACACAATTCTATTTATTTAATAGATATTTTTGGATTATGTCTGTGGTAGGGATTGGGTGAAGATATATTCACAAGCTGATGACCGAAAGAAGATCAAACAGAGATTTTATTAGCAAAAAAAAAAAGAAGGTTTTTTAATTGGAAGTGTGTTTCTCAAGATCCAATAGCTAATCAGTTGACCAATGAATTTTGGAGTCATATCATCCCTCATTTGATGTTAAAGAAGTAGTGACTTGTTTGGTGATGATACTAGTTAGGTTATAATATTGTAATATCAAGAAACAAAAACAAAATCATTACCAAACAGGCCCGAGCATTTGGTTTTATCACGAAACATATGTTTTCTTAAAGGCACATTGCACTCTAGTTGCTATGGAAAACCAGTTCCTAACTTGAAAAAGCAGTTCCTAACTTGAAAAAGAGAACTATAATTCATAATGCCTCTTTAGTAGCTGTTACGAATGTGTTTGACGTCTCATATCGATTATACAAGGGGAAGAATGAAGATGATGGTAATATAAGTAGATGACGATGTCTCCATAGGTACGGGGCCTTTTGGATGAAACCAAAAGCAAAATCACGAGGGATTTTTCATTTAGCATTTTTTGATGCATAAAATAGGTAATATAATTCCATGTACCTTTGATAGCTTTCCTGTGAGTTATAAATGAGCTATCCATACCTTCCACACTTAAGGTATATGCTAAATCCGGTCGTATACTATCGAATACTATACGTCAAACAACAGTTAAAACTCAAACTTCTAACGATTTTGAAAATATCTTCCTCTGTACTATGTGACAATTTGTTAAGTTTTGCAATAGGTATAGTGACTGCTTTGACTTGATCCATTGAGAATTTTTCTCAAGAGTCTTTGTATGTACTTGTGTTGATACACTGGTAGTAGTGCTTTCATATGTCCACTTCATGAACACACAACTTTCACTTTCACTTTTTGAAAAAGCTAACAAGTGATCACTTTTAAAGTCACTTTACTTCATTCCCTTTGGGTAAAACCTTCTGATTGTGCCATATATCATCTCATCTGCGTTATCATGTAAAGAGGCAGCCTTTACGTCTACTTTCTCTAGATCTTAATTGAACTCAATAGTTAAGGCCAATAGTCTTTTTGTTGATACATGTTAATAGAATTCCAAGAGTTTCTCATCTCTAAAGTACTCTCTCTTTATCGTACCTCGTTCTAGGCTCCTACTTTTTCTACTGTACACGTTAACAATCGAGGGTCTATCACATATCAAACAATTGAAGAGAATGTTTCATTAGAATCTATACCAATTAGCTTATGATCATTTTGGTTTATGCTTATTGTATCACATATTTACATTACTGGATTCAGTGTGGTGATTAAACTCCAATTCAACCCCCTCTTTTGCCCTGAATTTGTTATTGGAAAAGGAGGCTGAAACTAAAACAATCAAATTGAACAAATGAACAACACCAAGTTGCTCTAAATCTTCCAGACTGATCAGCAACCTTCATGTGCAGTAGGACCAGCTTCTCGAATCAACAGTGATAACGAATTCGAGAGATGCTCTTTTAAACGTGTCATTTCATGAGCTACATCGATCATGCTCGGCCTCAATGAAGGAGTATACTGCGTGCACATGATACCGAGCTCAATCAACTCGAATATAACTTCAAGCTGCAGTTTAGGAGATGATTTTGTGGCGTTTGGCCGTGGTGGGAGACCATATCTTTCCATTGCTTCATTGACTATGTCCATGAGGTCGTGAGGGTAGTGGCTTTTCACCCATTCATGCAAGCCTGCACCTTGTTGAAAAAGAAGATCGGTTGGACGCTTTCCTGTCACAACTTCTAACAGAAGAACTCCAAAACTGAACACATCTCCTTCAGTTGAGGCACGCTCCCCTAATCCGTACTCTGCATTTCAAAAGGCAATATGATTAATTATAACCATGGCCTGATAAACAAAGTAATGTGGTCAATTCAAATAGACTGTGCATTTACCTGGAGCTATGTAGCCAACAGAGCCACGTAACAAGCCATGAGTTGAACTGAAGGAAATGTTGTTAGTTTCTCCCCCAATGATCAGTTTTGAAATTCCGAAATCAGTAACCAGAGCAGTCATGTCGTTGTCAAGAAGAATGTTGCTCGGTTTGATATCACAATGCACCACTCTAACCGGTGAGTTGTGGTGTAAATAGGCCACACCTTCAGCTACATCACTGCAAATACTCACTAGTTGAACCAAATCTGGCCTACGAATGCTCGATCCTAGCTCGTTTGGATAAAGATAGATTTCCAAGCTGCCATTTGACATTAATGGAAGAACAAGAGCATTGAAATCTGGTCTGCTGCAAGTGGTTATGATCCTAATCAAATTTCGGTGCCTTGTTCTCTTCAGCACTTGACATTCTCTTTTGAAGCTCCCTGAGATTTCTCCTGCTGTCCTAATTGGTTTCAAAACCTTGACTGCAATCTTTGTCTTATCTGGTAGTATTCCCTTGTACACTTCTCCAAATCGTCCTGACCCAATCAAGCTTGAAGAGCTCAAACCATCTGTGGCTTCCACCAGTTGTCTATATGAGATTCTTGGATATTTCAGCTCCTTCCTCTCTGTAGTTTGTTGTCCATATTCCTTCCAACTCCTCCGATTCAAAACTGGCAAACGTTTTCCCTTTCTCAACCGGTGTACCAAGGCGATTCCGGTGATGACAAGTATAAGAGCTGCAGATGAACACAAGAGAATTGGCAACAACTTATGAAACTTGTGTTTTTTCCTGCACTTTGGCAAGCCTTTGATGGAGCCACAGAGACCATTGTTTCCAAGGAAAGAAGATATTGTCAGCCATGTAAATGCCCCCTCGTCTGGAACTTCACCTGAAAACTTGTTGAAAGAGAAGTTGAGCTGCTTGGGAGTTGAAGAATTCTGAAGAATGCCAGGAATGCTTCCATTCAATTGGTTGAAAGAAACATCAAGTGTTTGAAGATAAGGCAGTTGGACAATGGAAACTGGTAAAGGCCCATAAAAGGAATTATGAGAGAGATTGAGGTGTTCTAATGCAATGCAGTTCCCAAGTTGGGATGGGATTGGGCCTGAGAGATTGTTCGAGGACAAGTCAATAGCCGGAACCATGTCCATTTTGCTAAGCTCCAATGGCAAAGGCCCATGTAAATGGTTTCTGGAAAGGTTCAAATAAAATTTCATGGTCCTCCCTGCAATTTCACTCGGAATAACACCTGAAATTTGATTGCTAGAAAGGTCCAAAATATCCAAGTTGGTACATTTTCCCAGGCTTGGTGGGATAATGCCTGAGAGATGGTTTCCATTAAGCAACAGTTCTCTCAACTGGGAAAGATTAGCTAAGGCTTCTGGAATAGAACCAGAGAGCTTGTTTCTAGACAAATGAAGAAAACCCAGATGGTGAATTTCCCCAAGAGAAGATGGGATCTCACCGGAGAGTAAATTATTAGAGAGATGAATAACCTCAAGCTTCCTCAATCTGGAAAGCTCAGAAGGAATGGTTCCATTGAGGAGGTTACTAGACAAGTTCAGAATGGTAAGATTTCTAAACTTTGAAATGGAAGGAGGAATTGAGCCATGGATAAGATTATCATTCAAATGAAGCTTTGAGAGATTGACATGAAGATCGCCAATAAACGAAGGTATCTCTCCACCAAGACGGTTGCCTGCTAAATCAATCTCATTCAGTCTTGAAGAATTGAACAAAGATGCAAAAAAAGGCTCAAGATTTGAGTTCCCATCATGGCTAACAAATCCATTTTCAGACAAATCAAGGTCCTCTAAGAATGGCATTTTCATCAAAATCTCAGATGGCAACTCCCCACTTAACTTATTTGACCCCAAATCCAGCCATACCAGATTCGTTGAGTTTGAAAGAGCAGCAGGAACCTGCCCCGCCAAATTGTTAGACCAAAGCATGAATTTCATCAAACACCTCAGCTCACATCCATTTTTTAAAGGTATTCTCCCACTTAAGGAATTGTTTGAGAGGTCTATATACCTCAATGGCGAACTGGACCCATTACAGAACAGCAACTCAGGGATCTCCCCTTCAAGCCTGTTGCTACCCAGATGAAGAAACTCCAATTTATTCAAAAACTGGAGCTCTGCAGGGATTTTTCCTCTCAGAAGATTCCTTTTCAGGCTCAGTTCCTGGAGATTAACAAGAGAACCCAACTCCATGGGAATTTGACCTTCAAAGAAGTTCCCGGACAAATCAAGAGTCGTTAAGGAAGAAAGATTGGAAAGAGATGGAGAAATGGTTCCTCCGAGGGACATGCCAGAAAGATCAATGGAAATCACTTGGTGGGTCGAATTGTTGCATTTAACTCCTGTCCAGTTGCAGAAGTGAAGCTGTGAATTTACACTCCAATTTTGAAGATGGTGTTGTGGGTCAGAAAAAATGCCATTTTTGAAAGAAAGTAATGATGCTCTGTTTTCGTGGTAATGATCCTCAAATTTGGCAGAAGTTTTATCCAACAGAGGAAGAAGGAAACACAAAAAAGAGAACGAGGAGAGCTCGCAAAAACCACCCATTGATAAAAAACTGAAGCTTTTTTTTTTTTTAACCACAGTGGGATTTAGGGAGAGATGAGTTACAGAAGAGGAAATGGTGATTTATTTGAAAGTTTTTTGGGGCCTAACTGCCGTTGACCAGTGGAAACTTATTTGGCGCCAGTGGTGTTTGACTTTGAAATTGACAAATGAGATACTACCACGTGGGGAAAGGAATTTCGCGTTATATTTGCACAGGTGTAGAAATTAATTGATTGATTAAATAATTAATTGTGGTGAGCAGTGAACACATTAATTCAGCACCCAATACGCTATTTAGGTTCTTTTTTAAATGTAAAAGAAGTAAAATTAAAAAAAAAAATTATCGTCGGTATGGTGTAATAAATTCATGAAATTTCAAATTTGTCTCTAATAAATATTTATTATATTTGAATTTATTTTAAAATTTATAGAGCTATTAAATATAAAATTTAAATATTATAGTTTTATAAGACATAAAATTCAAAATTTATAGACTTATTATACATTTTTTTTTCAAATTCAGATACTTATCAAACAATATCTTAATGTAATACAACTGTGAGGTGGAAATTTGAATTTCCACGAAAGTCGATTACGATCCTGAAAGTTTAATACTAAACTTGTAATTTAATCTTAATTTAATTTTAAAAATTATGATGTCTATAATTTGGTTATATCACTTAATAACATTTTACGAATTTACTAAATGTCAACAATTTTTTTACGTAATATATTTTCATTTTTACCAGTTTATCACTTCTTTGCCATATTTATAAACTAATATGTCTATGTGTCAAAAGAAAATATGATCCCGCAAAATATTTTTCAACTTTGAATGATGTTTAAGGATTAGAATAAAACTTTTTAAATTTTAAACTTTGAGCATTAAAATGAAACTAATAGCGAGGGCTGAAATGGTAATTTGTCATGTTTTTAATAATACGAAAAATAGGCACATTTGGATTTTATAAAGATATGGATGGAGTTTGGTAGTGGTATATATGTCGGTTGTACTCATATCTATAAATCATGCATTTGGGTACTCAAAAAAAAAAAATAATAATAATAATAATAATAAAATAAATCATGCATTTGGCTGCTGGCTTCATCAAAATAGTTCCTCATTTCTCTTTCCTTTTCCAATTATGGTCCACTTTAAAATTTTATTTTAAATTCTTTTAAATTTTTCCCTTCTCACCTAAAAAGAATTTGCTTCAAAAGCGATAAGATTGGATATGATTTTTCTATTTCGACAATATTTAATGAAATATAGTTGGTTAAGACATTAGTGATCACTCTTGAAGGTTATAGTCGAAAACTTCAGTCAAATTCGTCTTTTAAATTAGTAAAAGGAAAAAAATAAACAACAACAATAATTAAATAAAGTCTATAAATCAATAAACTTGTTGGTTGAATGGTGATAGATGACGTAATTATAGATTGAATAAAATATTTTAAAAAATAAAGTAAATCAAATTTACGAATAAACAATTTAAGCGTGACAATAAAAGGATGATTATTTACCCCAACATAACTAAATATAATAATAGTAATTACAATGTTTATCAATTTTAATGATATAATTAGATTTAGATTTGGGTTTTGTCAACCAAATCATAATCCCATTAGAAATCTTTTTCTGAATTTCTTGGAAATGGGCTATTGGGTCGGGATGCATTTGCAACTTGTTAGAGTTTAAAAACACCGATTTTTATTTACAAAATAACAATACAAAAAAAGTCCACTCACCAAATTATTTATATTTTCTATGTGAAAATCGTGTGCCCGCGTGGGGTTAAATATGCAAACTGTCGACAGAAAAATTCTCATTATTATTATTTTAAAAAATTGTTTGTGCTTTTTCATCACAAACTAATTATTTTACAAATAAAATTGGTTTAATTCTGCAATCTCCCTCCACATTAGTTCTCACTTATGTCTGCAAGGTTTACCGATGTCTTCTCAAGACCCAAAAAAATAAAAAATAAAAGTCAACGTTAAAGTTTTTTATTTTATTGTATATTTTTAATTTCTTTTTCACACATAATTATTGATGTCAGTCTGAATATAGTTCAATAGATTAAGATACCTATCTCTTAAAACAAAAGCTCGTTCGAATTCTTACCTTCACATATTACACTAAAAATAAATCATATAAATATTTAGTTCATGTTATGAATACTATCAATACAATGTTAGTGCGATATGCTTATCAGTCTAACAAACTTTTTGTTATATCAAGTCAAAATCAAAATTAGTAAAAAAATTTAAAGACAATTAAAAAAAAAACTCTAAGGTTCAAGGACTATGTAGATAATGTATTCAAATTACATGAGCTAAAGTTATTGAACCTAAGTTTATTTATTTGTTTTTAATTTTGAAAATTGTTTTGGATTTTTAATATAATTATAATAGGAGGGAAAAAATTATTAGTGAATAATCTAGTTTTTAAAAAAATAAAACTAAAATAATTATTAAAAAAAAGAGTGGTTATTGAATAGAGCGCCATTTTTTACTTGTTATTGTTAATTTAAAATATTCAAATCCATTACATGAACTTTATTATTATTATTATTATTTTATCCAATTACATGAACTTTAATAAATCCCCAAAAACACGGGTTCATGTATAAGAGAGAAACGGGCCTGTTAATTATTGAATGATTTTCTTTAATTAATATAACCATTAAATTAGAAAAATAAAATAATGCCTGATAATACATGGCATTTGAATCTACAAAGTGGATGAAGCATATTGGGGTATCTGAATAGCCCTCACAAATTAATGGGCCGATCATTCTGGGCCTAAGATTCTATATTATTGCTGTGGGCCTCAACTGACCATATGGGCCTCAGATTGCATGATTTATTTTGAACCTGTCTACAAAATAGCTTTCTATTTCTTAAAATAAAAAAGATTGAGTTATAACTTATAAGTTCGTACCAGGTCTTTCAACTTTAAAATTTGATCCTAAATTTTTAATTATACATTTAATGTATCTTTAAAATTTCAATTCCATATCTAATAAGTTCCAAAACTTTAAAATTCTCTAACAGACAACTTTCAATTTAATAGAAAGTATCTAATAGATCATTTATCTAATAAAATTCTAAATGTTCAATTTTACATCTAATAAGTAAGTATATTTTAACAAATGTGGAATAAGTGAATGAATACTTAAAATTAAGGACTTATTCTATAAAATGGAAAATTTAGCTGTCAGAGTTTTTAAAATTTATGAACCAATTAAATAAAATTAAAAATTTAGACGGTTTTTAGAATTTTTTTTCTTTAAATTTAGAAACTTATCAGACATATTCAAACACAATCAAAATTCAAGAACTAAATCCAAATATTGTAATTAAAAAAATCGAATAATTGCAAATAAGTTTCTTTCTCATAAATAATTTTAAAAAAATGAAATATTACTTTTTTTTTAATATAACATGTAGGGGTGGGAGATCGAACTCACAATCTCTTGAATGAACATTATACTAATTACCGTTTGAACTAGATTCGCTTTGACAAAATATTACTTTTTTTTTTAAAATCATTCAAAAGTGAATAGTGATTAACTTTGGTGAATATTTTATTTCAATGAGCACGATAGCATTAATTTTCTAAGTATTATGGTAGAGATTTTAATGAACACAATAACATTTAAACTGCATTAAAAAGAATATTCAAACTACCAACGTCAGCTTAGCTCAGCATATTAATCCTTTTCCTAAAGATCGGAGCTACTTTCCCCCTTCCCACTTTTTTACTTTTCTTATACCAAGGAATAAATAAATAAATAATCTTCAAATTCTTATAATTAATTTGACAGTTAGAGATTTTTTTGTTTTATTACAAAGATGTTTTAGTAGTACCTTTTTTTCCATATCCAAACAAACAATTTCCCCATTCAATACCAAACTTTTGTACAACGACCTCAGAACTTTTTAAGACTTTACAACTCGCAAGTAAATAAATCAACATCTTATCTCACCTATAAAACGAAGAATTTTTCGACAACTCCAAGAAATAGAATTCACTAACAAGCTCAGCTGAATTTCACTCATGATTGCCCTTCAATACATGTCAAAAATCTAAAATACACGAGCATGACTAAAGTGATTAACTGGGAATGGCTATAAAATTATTTTATAAATGTAGTGCAACCAAACAAACTTATAACAAAATACGGAACATTTTAATATAAAAAGTGTTTTTAGATTTTTATTTTTGGAAGGAAATGTTTAAATTAAAAGGTGTATGAAACTCACCCAAAGAGAGAGTGTTAATACCAACATATCATTTTTTTCCCATACACAATCAATTTATCCATTCAAAACCAAACTTTTAACAACCTTGAAACTTTCTGAAAATTTGCCTCACTTGTCTGATTCATTCTACAACATTTGCATTTGAAGGCTAACTTTCTTCATTCAAAGGTTATGAATTACACTTTACACTTATAAAAGAATTGCATTTGACATCTCATCTCGCTTATAAAACGATAAACTTTTCGACAACACCAAAATACGGAATTCAGTAACAAGCACAACTAAATTTCACTCAAGATTAGAGGCAAATGAGCAACGAGTGCCTTAATACATTTCTGTTAAGGACATGCTCCTGTACTGTCATGTACTGATTTATGTACAGTATAGCATCCGATCTATACATCTTCTTACACATCATATGAACTCAAAATCCACTCTATACCATCTGTTAAAGAAAATCAAAGGCACACTCGATCAGAATCATCAAGGAAACTCACAGTCAAAACCGAAACTTTTGTTAAACTTTGTGGCGGTAGGCTGACAAGATAGAGAGAACACAAGGCTTGATCAAAACCAGAAGTATAGCATTGCCTGTCCATGAATACAAATGGTATTTTTTCAGTAAATTTGTAGCACATTGTATTAATGACAGCATTGGCTAATTCCTCAACCTTTTACATCTTAATGGAAAAGGAAAGGGAAAAGAGAATAGCCTACCTCTTGCAGAATATCAAACATCTTGTTGTCCAGCGAGGGGCGGTGCTTTATTTTCAAACTTTTCATCTCAGATTGAATAGAATTCAGCTGGTCTTGTATGTCCTTCAGCAGTCTCATCTCCTCTGCCCCTACACTTGTAATCTCTTGCCTTGTACTACTTCTATTCCGTTCGAACTGCTCTATTACGCGACAGATTTGTTGAAAAGGTTGAGACTCAGCAACAATTTCATCGATCTGTTGGCGAGCAGGAGTCGTGCCAGAGCCTATAGCTTTTCCTTTCCTTGATTTTGATGATTTGTTCTTGAGGCTTTTGACACTGGAAGCTTTCTTTGCCTTGGCTTGCTCAAGACTTTTAGGAAGCAGTTTGAATGGTTCTATTGGCACTGAATCCAGCTTTCCAATCCTACTTTCGCCTTCAAAAATCAACTTTGGTTCTATTGGTACTGAATCCAGCTTTCCTAGCCTACTCTCGCCTTCAAAAATCAACTTTTTCTGAAGTTGGATCCGACTTTGACAAGCTTTAAGATTCTGGTTCACCTCGGGGATCTCGAAAATATCTTGAATGCTCGACGAACTGCCACATTTCGGGCTTACATCGGGATTAACTCCCCTTGATTCATCAGGGTTATCTTGAATATGCGAAGGGGAAACATCAATCCCACCATTCAAACTTTCAGATTTATCTTCAGCATATCCTTTAAAGTCAGATATCTCTTTGACTTGTTCATCTAACATCTTGATTTGTTCCCACAAACAACTGCTGTCGGGATTTTCCACACTATCAGTATAGCGATCCAGTTTAAGATTCTCAAATGTCTCACTTTCTGCACCATTTTTTAAGAAATACAACTGATCGGGTTGAGTCAGAGGCAGAGATTTTATTCTTCTCAAGCTACTATTTGCACCAATTTCCCTCTTTGGAGCCGAGTCATTTTTTTGAAGCAAAAAGCTGTCTTCAAATTTAAATTCACAAGGACCCAAATCAGAGCCACCTAAGCTCAAGAGTTTATACCTATAAGCTTGGACTTGGTATTCAAGAGAAGCGATTATCATTTCTTTTTGATATATAATGTCTTCAAAACTAGCAAGAGAATCCTCAGTATGGCAAATCTTTTCCTCTGCCATTCTCTGATACTGGCTCGCTTCCATCTTCATAGCAGCTTTCTCTTCTTGCAAACGCAGGATCATCGATAGGGCTTCACTAACTGCAACCGCGGAGGCTTCTCTTTCTTTATCAAGCTCAGCATAAAGCTTCTGCAGAAGCTTTTGCTGAGCTCCAAGTGCTTCTTTTGCAGCTTTTATGTCAATTTCTGGACCACTTTCAGTTTCAGCCATGGAGGCCTGCCTTGGGTACAATACAAGGAGCAATAAGTATCAAATGAATCTACTCTATCAAATAAATATCACCAGAATCTGCATAATCCAAACAACCCCCAATCTCAGACCGAGTCCGATCGATCTAAAATCGTCAGAATCATAAATACAAAAGAAATGGACATCAGAAACAAGTTGCAGAAAAGGGTTTCTAACGATTCCCAGAAACAGGCAAAAGGGGTTTACAAGATTCCAACAGTTTTTGGTTAATGATTTCCCAGAAACAGAGGAAAGGGGGTTTAAAAGTTCCAACGTTTTCGAAACGAACAGGGTAAATGACTAAATGGGGTTTAAAAGGCTTCAATGTTAATTAGAACTAAGATCGCTGCAAAACAGAAAAAAAAAAAAAAAAACCTCCAGGAAAGAGAAGAAGAAGAAGAAGAAGATGAAGATGAACTTACCCGGTAATGAGGACAGGGATTGCAGCGATTTTCGGAGGAAACCGAGTGGAGAAAATGTAGAGAGAGAGATTAAGAAGTTGCCTTAGGGAGAGAAAAATTACAAACAGAAATTGAAGCCAAATCAGAGTCCACACAATCATTCAATGATGGTTCTTTTACATGGACGCTACAGCTCGGCAGGCCCCGAGCGTGGGATTTGCAATAAAATAAAACCGATACCCACGATTAAAAATAATCAAAATAATATATATATATTTGTAAGATTTCGAATTTGGGTTGAAAAGAAATTAGAAATTAAATATTTTATAGAATATATGATTTTGTTTGTACCAACGGCAACGGGCCAACGGCAAAAGTAAGCTTGCCTTTAATCATTTAAAATTGGCAAGCGCCCACGTTTTAGACATCGGATTATGACATGAAAAAAGACTATTTCAAAAAATCATACCAAAATAATTAAGAAATTGGTCGAATTTTGGAAATAATTTGCTAGGAATGGCAATGGGTCGGTACCGATTCTCATATCTTCAAATTTTAGAAAAATTATAATTAGATAATTATGGACCTAACTCAACAAATTAAGACATATTTTCGATTAATACGTCAAAGGTTCAAATTTTCACCTTCATATGTTGTTAAACTAAAAAGAAAGGTTTAATTCTCAAATAGAAATTGACCGTCCAGAGAAATGATTATAAATATTAATGCATGTGATATGTTTTTATTTGTAGAAGTGTAAATTTATGATTGGAATTAGTTAACTTTACCATGATTTTTTTATAGAATAATTTTAAAACTTATTACAGTGAAATTAATATAAATATCGAATGAATGAATAACTTTTTAAGTATTAGTAATATCTAATAAGTTTTATGGGTTGAAAATTTAATATTCATTCTTCATAATAATATACACAATTTTAACAAGTCAATTTAAGTGAAGTTCAATAATAATAATAATAATAATTTTTTTGATAGGATGAAGTTCAATTAATTAAATAATATATTTTCGTTTAAGTCATTAAACATATATGGTAAAGAAGACGGAGATTGAAATCTCCAAAAGACTCCTACCCACATATTTTTTTTAACTTAAATAAAATCTTTGAAATCTTTAAAAGTAAAAGGAGAGAGTGATTTTAGGTGGAAAATAAGCAAAAGGTGCCATCTTGTCTTAAAAAGCAAACGCGATTATGCTTGCGATGTCTAATCCCAATAATAAAATATCAATTTTAATAAAGAGAAAAGTGGAAGGGAAGGATTTCACAATTGAATTTTTAAACCTTATGTTTCCATTTTTAAAGATGTAACAAATGTTACATAACGACTCTTTTAACTCAAACTATCCATGGATCAAATAAATTTTAGAGCAAAATAAGATTTGAGATAGGTATCTAACAATTTTAAAATTGGCATTTTTAGTTCTTGAAATTTGAAACCTTTCTCTAAATAGTTCCTCAACACATTTGACCGTTGTTTATGCAAAGAATTACACAACGATGTATTTGAACCTTGCTCGAACCCGGTCTCTGGCGCGACCTGAACCGTGGAGTGAACTTGCACAAGAGGGCAAACTCTCCGACGATCAAGTCAGTACAGGTCGGACTCAATATTAAGTTCGAGGTGAGATTCGATACCTGAGTGTGAAATGAAGACCTCTATTTATAGGTGGTGGGTCCGACAGTACTCACGACCAGCGGTTACCCTTGTTCTTTTTCACGTCGAACCTGTTGGGTTTGAGCAGATCGAACCCGCCCAGGTCAAACCACGGCTTTTTACACTTAGCCTTGTTTACGGATAAATCCGGTCTCCTCGGCAGGTTTGAGGTGGACCTGGAATACTCTTTTATTTCTAAGCACCACTGAACGTCCTCCACGTGTCCACGATATTTCTATCCCCCAAACAACAGTTAATTTGTTAGTAAAAAGTTCACGTGACAGGTAAATGACTCATTCTACTTTGCTTTTAATATATTTTTCTAGTGATGGGGCTTTGAGGTGCTTCTTCTCTCATTCATTCTTCTCCTTGCGCTCTCGTTTTTCTCTTTATCCAACGAATTTAGCCGCCACCACCTTCCATCTCGTCATTCGCCATTTGCCGACCACCTCCAATCTCGTTGACCGCCCACTATCTTGCCAATCATCGATCGTGCCTCCATCTTGCCAGTCACTCGAGCACCTCCTTATCTTCAGAGAATAAAACCCGCTTGAACGAAAGATTGTTCCTTTGTTCCAAAGGTCATTTCAAATATGGACATTCCAGATCTCAAATGACGATGTCGTTGTGGATGTTCCTCACGACGTTTGAAGCGCCACTCATCCCCACTCGAAATCACTGTCTTTCATTGAAGTGCCATTTGACATTGTCAATCCCCACGACGTCCCCGCTCATCGTGGCTACTACTCACGACGTTTGAAGACCCTCCTATATCTTGTGATTTCCAGATCTGGAACAACCTCTAGAACAAATGATTTCATTCAGTCAAAAGGGTTTTGTTTCCTAAAGGAGGGAGGCGAGGTCGATGACTAACAAGATAGGAGGCGGTCAGCGAGCAACAACAATGGGATGGGAGAAAAGGCAGTGTCAGCGAAGTTCGCCAGATGAGGGAAGAAGGCAAGAGAAGAGAGAAGGAGAGAGGAAGAATGCCAACTCAAAGTCCAATCATACAAAACTACCATTAAATTAATATATTTTGTCTAGTCGGCAAAGTACAATAAGTTGTTGGAATTAATTTAGTAATTAACTCATACGTGGATAACAAATTTAAGAACGATTATATTTGGACTATTTAATGAGCATATAAGTGATCTTGATTATAAACCTATGGCTTCCTAATGTGACCTACTAAGTAAAACCCAGTTCATTAATCTTAGTAAATTATGGGAAACCCCCTGATTAACATATAAATATATATTCCCCGTCAAGTAGAAAGTATAACCCATATTTGGTTCGGGTTGCATAGTTGAGGAAGACCACAAACAACAACTCCTTGTAGGTCATGGTCAATCTATCTAATGGCTTTAGGTATTTCTGAACTCTTTGTATTTAGGTTTTCTTACATGCTTAGATCAATTGTCCTGATTGTTCTTTAATTATATGGCTTTTATTCTAAAATAATCATGAACTAGAATTTCTTTAAATTCTCCAACATTAGCAATTTAACCGCCACGTTAACTTTTAGTTAGTCGTTAAACCAAATCTTCACAATTTTACTTTTAGTTTCACCAACAAGGGCTCATACCAATAGAGATAATTATTATCTTCTATGTAGCTATGATCTTCCCTTTATTTAGCCAATGTGTGATTTTGGTCGCATTTCCAACCATGTAAAAATATTAAAATTGAATAATTACAATTTGTTGATAGTTCAAAATGGCAGTGAGGTAGAAATTGTATTTTTGATATTTAAGAGTTGTTAGTAATATTTTAATTAATTGATCGGCAATATAAGTTGACATAAATATGAATTGAGGATGCAACAAAATGTGCTAAAATTTTATATGAAAAATTAATAATTTCAACATTTATTTGAGCTTAAGATTTAATTTAATATTGAAAGTTTAAAGTTAAAACTAATTCATAAGTACCATGATTACAAGTAAATTAAGAAAATGGTGGTCTTGAAATTTGAAGAGAAGATTTTTCAAAACTCTTTGTTTTTTCTTTTTATATCCAGAGCATTCAAACTGGGTTATGTGCCATTTACTTAATTTTAGAAAAAATATATAATAAGGTTTGTAAATACATGAATTATTCATTTTTATTCTAATTAACTTTAAGATGGAATCAACTATTGGGTAGAATTTTAATTTTCATATCATCGAAAAAATAGAAACTTGTACAAAATACCCCACACGATCCCTAGAGGTGATTACTCAAATTGATAATGATAGTAGGATTCGAAAGAGTTTTCAAAAGGTCGTTATCCGTTGGTGGTGATTGTAACGGCTACATTGCCGCCCAAATTCTCATTTCTGAGCGTGACGCGCGGGCTCCACTTGTGCTGACCAATCCGCGGCGTTTCTTTAAAAAATAAAAAAGATAAAAGGGAATGATATCGGGCCAATAGTTTTCTTTTTATTCTATTTTTTGGTGGCTTTTCGATTAGGATATTTAATTTAATTTAATTTTCTTAATCAGTACGCAAACGTATGAGAAACTTCTAGGAGGGGGGTTATTTTCTCCGCGGTGATGGAGTTCATTAAGACTCGATCCAAATGGAATAGAGATCTCTATTTAATCCGTGAAATGGGTGGAAGAAATTTTTTTCTCTTATCAAATCAGGGATGAGAACGAAGAATATGTTTTACGTTTCTATGTTTATCTCTACTCTATTTATTTTATTTTATTTTTTTATATTATAAACATACTTTTTTTAAAAATTCCTAAACCTAGATATTTGTATGTAAAATTTATGTGATATTGTTGGCTTATGTAAAATTTATGTGATATTGTTGGCTTATAAGACATAATGTCTTATGATCTTTATGTTTTGAGATTTATTTATAATCATGATTTGAATTTAAATTTTATAATTGGTTACTTTTTTTGAATAAATAAGCATTATTAGAAAATTTTATTTTGAACAAAAAAAAAGATCCTCTAAATAAAGATTCGACCTTAGAATTAGCATTCAATTTCAAATTTTATAAAATAAATAAATAATAAGTTTATGATGAGTTCTAGTCGAAATCCTCGCCTTTCCTGCAGAATCCGAGGAATGTAATGGGAGGCGGGAATAAGGACAAGGAAGTCATATTCTTCTCCACTCAGATAACACTCCTACTTCCTATGTTGCAAAATTCACTATTACATAGTGTATTCAATATACCGTCACTAAAATCTGACAATTCTCAGTAGTACTTTCTATAGTTTTAAAAATATTATTATATCTTCAAAAATATTTTTAAGCAAAAAATATTAAATTAAAAACTTGGTATCAAGCCCTTGGTCATAGTTTAAATTGGTTATTGAAGTTTTGAAATTTTTAATTTGATCTTTTATAGTCTAAATTTAGTTTTAACTTTTTTTTTTCTTACATAAATTTAGTTTCAACTTTAATCTCTATGTTTTTAAAGTTTTAATTTAGTTTCTAGTCAAACTTCTCAAATAATCTTCGTTGTTACCATATTTAATACGTGAAATGTATTTTATTTACATGACAATAAGATAATATTTTATACTTGGCTAATTGTACTAGTTTGGTGCAACGGAATTTAGGATCGAGTAAAAAAGGAGAAGAAAACATGTAAGTTTTTAAATAAGCTAGTAAAGGATAGTTTTAAAAATGATCGGTGAAATTTGACTAAATTCAAATTTTTTAAAGTTTGAAAATCAGATTGAAACTAAGTCCAAATCACATCAACTAATACAAAAATTTAAAATTATAGAAGCTAAATTAAAATTAAACTCAAATTATACAGATGTAACTTCATAATTTATAACTTATTATAACTATTAATAATTAAAACAATTTTTAAAAACACGAAAATTTGAAGAGAAAAGAACAAAGATAAAAGATACGTGTGCGCAAAGTAACAACCATCGGCGCTCACCGAATCGAAGAAAGCGAGGCCGCGGTTAATAATATGGGCCAAGTTTTTGGGCCAAATTAGCAAAAATGGGCTTCAAATTCAACACCAGCCCATCAACCGGCCCAAAAACTAGTGTGTTATTCCACCACACCCTAAAAGAACATCTCTTTCATTCACAAACGACTTTTTATCCTTCTTCATTTTATAATTTATTTATTTATTTTGAGAAAATAGCCTTATAAACATTGGATTAAGATTCAAGGCTTCGAATTATAAGATCTTAAAATGACCTAAACAACATTGGGTACATTCATTTTAGCACCAAAATTTGGAACCAAGATAGAGCAATAAAAAATCCGAAAAGTACAGAGAAAAAACCAATATGTTCCCGTTGGGCGGAACAGCAAGATCTAGAGAATACAGCCAACGTGTCGTTCAGCAGGTCGACACGTAGTTTCGCAATTCCCCATGGGGTTTGAGAGTAGAGCAATTACGGACGATTCCGAATTAAAAAAAAAATAAAAGAGGAAATAAATATAAATATTATATTATAGGCCTTCGTAATTAAAATGTCATTTTCCGGCAGCAAAATTTGCAGGCCATTATGGTATGGTATCCTATGTCTATGTCAACCACAACACAACAATAATCCTCCAAATCAAACAAAACTGCAATTACTCGGGTTTCCTGTTCCGCCCACTCTCAATTATGGCCAATTAGTTTAAGTTTTTAGGTTTGTGTTGAATTTTTGTATTTACTAATTACGTTGGAAAGTTAAAATTTAAGATTCAGGGTGGTTTTATTACCAATAATAATTAGTTTAAAAGTAGGTGGAATTGTTTTTAATTTAGTTTGATTTAATTCCAGTGGTTGATTTGGTTAGTTAAGTTCATTTTTGCTACCTCATAGAACGGTTCTAATGTTGGTTGTTGAACTAAAATTTTACGAGTAAAAACGATATGCCAGAGACCACCTAAACTATTGCGCCATCTCAAAAGACCAATTTGGAAAGATCGAGCGCTCTTAAGAATGCCTTGCAGTGAATAGCCAGCCGTCAAGATGCTAACACTTTGTACATAGATCGTTGCGCGCCATCAGGAACTACACAGGACGTTGCCCAGCCCTTTACTTGCATGACAGTGGGAGACAGAGGATTTCGATGGTCCCCACAAACCTATGACGCGACATACCCTCTCCTATGAACGCCCAAGGCACTGGAGACCTCCCCTCGCACCATCTCCATCTCATATATAAAGAAAGAGGCAGTCCAATCTTTATGAAAGATAAATTGTATTTTCCCCACACAAATCCTTGTGAGGATTTGACACATACTTTCTAGCAGATTCACACCCTCGAGATTCATGCTCCCTCATTCTTAATGCTCTATGTCTGTTTGTCCCTACTTAAGCCCTAATATAATTATCGAAGTGTATTCGACATAGTACCATACCGTGCAAAATTTTGCATGTACAATTTCATGCTAACAAAGACGAAGGTATACATGGCACTCAAATAGTACCTAAGTGTACATCATCCAAAAATCAACATCAAACAAAAATATCACTTAAACCAGCTCCAACTCTCCTAGCAATTTCATTATTTATGGAAGAAATTTATAAACTACACCTATGAATTTGCAAGATTTACAAGCTTTGATTTGTCCGGCGGCATTCACGTATAATTCTTACTTGAATTAATAGTCTTCATAATCTCATAATTGTTACAAGTTTATTTTGTGTATTGTTGATTTATTTTATTCTTCATACAAAATTGATTAAAAATATATGTTTTTTTTTTTTTGATAGTGAATTGTCACATGAGCAAATAAAAGAAGGTACATGTCGGGACATGCAAATGTTTGTTTTGTTATTGTGAAGTGCAAGTTGAGCACATGAGACACTTATACTATTATGAGTGGGGACATTTTTTTTCCCTCATTAATATGGCATTTTTATTCTTATTTTCCTTTCTTTTTTTATTTATTTATTTTTACTGTCTCAAGTCATTTGTTAATGACAATTGGATCGTGGCCTAATACACCATGATTAGAGCTGCTTTCTTGATAGTAATTATTACTATTAGCATTATTTTTAAGAAAAACTTGATTATTTATTTGGTAGATTATTAATTGGGTTCTCTAGTACTACTCAAGTATTATCATGAATCATGATGGCAAAAATTTTATTAAATACAGTAGAAAGTTTTAGTAACAAGGACTAAATGACTTTTTAATATAAAGTTTGAGAAATAGAAGATTAAAACAAGATGGGTATCTATAAAGTTAGTAGATTAAAATAGAATTTAGGTAAAAAGTCTAGAATTATGGGAGGGGGTTTCTTTTTAAAATGGAAATTAAATATAATAGAAAGCTATGATAGAGGAGGGATTGGAAAGGGTGTGGCTTTAATTAGCGATTTGGAATTTAATCATATGGTTTGATGAGCATGAGTACCTATGGCCATCATTTGGTCGTCTCTACCAAATTTGCCTTTATTTCAAAACAATAATAATATTGTTAATTCCAACAAACATCTTACCCAAATTTACCACTCAATCAATCACGAGTCTAAGCCAATATGACCCTAGCTCAGTGGTAATTGACACCTATTTATGATGTAGAGGTCGTGAGTTTGAATCACCTTCATCCCCACTTGTTGTAAAAAAAAAAAAAAATCACGGATCTTATTCTTTACACGTATCTTTTTTTTTTTTTGGTAAAATAAATGTAGGAGCGGGCATGATAAAGTAATTGGTGTCTTGTCAATTGATTGAATTATGTTGGATTAACCATACATTTAAACATTTTTTTACTATATATTTTAGTCGGAAATAAATGTTTTAACTTGTTGAATCATGTTCAAGTTGACACATTTAAACTATATATTTGTCAAAAGAAATTAAATCATATATTAATTAAATTAGTCCAATGTAGCTTCGTCGTATTATATCTATAGTAAAAAAAAGTCAAAATTTTCACAATGATATAATGTTATCTCCTTTAGGCATAAGTGTCTATGATTTTGTTTTAAATTTTATCCAAAATACTTTATACCGACGAAGATAGTTGTTTCTTCACTTTTCTAACAATTTGAAATTTTGTCAACAGTCCTATAATAGTATTTTACTTGATTTCAAAGTATTGTTAAGTTTAATACTTTTTTACATTTATGTGAGCTTTGTTTGAGTCTATATTTATTAGAGAATTGAAAAGGAAAGAAAAAAAATGATGATAGCCAGTTTCTTGTTGGTTTCTATTTGTGATAACCTAAACCAAACCAGGCTGTCCTTGTTGAGTTTTTACTCCTTTTTACAATCACTCCACATCACAAACTATCAACTATCACTCAATTTACCAAAGTTTTTCTTTCAATATTCCACAAATTTCACTTAATTTTAAAGCATCCTTTCTTTCCCCTCTTAATCGAATAACTATTTAGTTGTAAATAATAAGTATATGTAATATTTTTTAAAATATTTTTGTTTAATACAATAATATGAGGGGGTGAACGAACTCACAATTTTTGATCGGAGGAACTAAGTTTAAATTAACATTTAAAAAAAAATTATTGTTGGTAAGTACAGTTGGGAAATGGAATGTTTTCTAAAAAGTAGCTTTAGTGTAACCCATATAATATTTTTCTCAAAATAAAAAGAATTCATATGTTCATATGGGCCAGCCAGCTGGCTGATGTGGATATAAGGTTCATCATATATCAACACACCCACATGCACTCAGATTTCACTCCAACTCATTTTCTTCCCCTTTTTTTATAATTTATGAAGTTTTCCATATTTTTTTATTCCATTTTTTGAAATTCAATTCCCGTTAGGTTAAGAAACCCAAAGAGTAAACGCTTTGCTGGAAATATTAAAATCATCTTAAAAATTTAAGTTTTTTTCAGAGTAGTATGAGATATCGTCCGTTTTGGCATAGTCTTCACGGTTTTGCTTTTGGTTCTACCCAAAAGGACATAATTATCACTCCCTCCCCTAACTAATGTGAGACTTTGTTTGTATTTCCCTTCCAAATTCAACAAAATGCTTTTATAAACATTTACACAATTTGATGTTAAAGTCAATTGTATAAGTCAAATAAAAGATTCAGTTGAGAGATTTGTATAGAATAATAGTTCGTGCTCTAGGTCTCTCCTCTTATTCATTGAAACATCTCTTCAAGTTGGCTTGGGTAGATTGCATTGACTGGATTTGGTCGGGTATGGTGGACCAAGTCGGGTTGGATTTTCCAGCCCGATAGGCTTGACTAGGATGGTCTATCCCATGTTGCTTCTTTGACTTCACTTCAAGTAAACCTAGTACATTAATAATGATGGAATAGTAAAACCCTCGTACATATCAACTTCAACTAAACTTACTATTCATAAAGGAAAAGGTTCTCCCTAGAGATCGTCTTCATCCCTCGAAGTAGCCCTTTGTGCCAACAGATTAGCTTGGCATCTAACATGGAGGAAACCAGCAACATTTTTATGCCCAACTAGATGTTTGATTTCAGTCTTCAAGATTTTCAGCTCCATTAGATCGTTCTCCTCATCGTTCAGCAGAAGAATAGCTTCGAGACTATTCAATTCCACCACGATAGAGGTATTAGTACAATAATTTCATCCTTTTAATACACAACATAAATAATTTTATATAGCTCATTAGATAAAAATATTAAAAAAAAACATAAAAAAAACATGTGATTTATTTTTGTATATCCATTAGTGTCTGGTCAGCTTGCACACACCAAGACTAATCTCGCGGGACATCACCAGATTCTACAACATTTTATGTTGGAAATACACATAAAGATTAATTCCTAAGATAGGTGTAAAAAAAACATAATGATTAAGATTACACGTCTCTTCAATTCTCATAATTTTTTAGTACTAGGTGTGATTTTACTATTGTATTCTAACAACTAAAAGAGGAGGGAAAAAAAAACTCACTCAAGAAGATATTTTCTTACTTTATGCCGAGGACTTTTTCACTTTTGAATGACATTAGATAATTATATTCACATCCCTAATATATATCTTGATTTATGTAGCCCAATAAATTAGCAGAAGAAATATATAAATATATATATATTCTCAATGCAAACCTGACTTTCCAATTATGAAGTAGACTATAAGCCAATTGTCACATGTCAAACACTAATGTTTTTAGATCATTGTTATATGCACTAAAGTTTTAATTTGTTGGTTTTTTGAAAAAGAAGAAATATAAAAAAAATATTCAAATAAGGTTAGGCAGGATAAAATATCTTTTTCCTTATTCGCACATTTGTTCTTGAATGTATTTCCTCCATTATTTTTTATTGCTTAATTTACAAATATTTTAGAGTTGAAGAATAATTAATTATCACCTAAAATAAAGGATTTTCCTCCCAAAAAGGGGCAATGACCAGTTAGAGAGCAGATAGAAAAAGATATTAATTTTAAATTGTAAACGGAATTACAAAAGATTTCGGTTGAATCCTGACCGTCCAAATACCTAATCCTAAAATTTGTTTGACACGTCAAAGGATTTGTTTTGTCAACTCGGGAAGGCGTTAGAAAATTCCGCAGTCAAAAGACGTTTTATTTATTTTTGATTGGCTGGCGGCCCACGTCAGCCAATAAAAGTTCGCCACGTGATGGTCGACGTGCTCAAAAATTCTTGTGTCAAATAATCCCCTGAACCCCTCGATACTTCAAAAGCTATCAACATCAATTCATCCCAATTAATTAAAATATTTATTTTTAAGCAGATAAATGCGAGTCAATGATATGATTTTTTTATTAAAGAAAATGTTATACATAGATAAATGCGAGTAACTTTTATTTTATATACACTAGAGCAAAATTTTGCATGCTAACTTTTTATAGGTATGATGTTTAAATTCTGTAATTTTAAGGAGACAAATTAGAGAAAAAATAAAAAGATAAAAGACGATAATGATTTTATTTTATATACAATTTTTGAATTATGACAAATTAGAAGTAGTAATTCATTTTTTTTTCTAAACTATACCTATCTCCCACCAATAAGTTATGGATTCGAATCTTTATCTCACAATATTGTACTTAAAAAATAATTCTTTCTTAATATATAACTTAAATTGATTAGAAAAAATTATATCTTTTTTAAGCGGGATATTGTTCTCTTTGGGCATAACTTCACGGCTTTACCAATGGAGATAATTGTTCTCTTTCATTCTCTTCCCCAATTAATATGGGACTCTATTTGCACTTCTTACAAACCCAACAGGTTTAAAATCAATATTTAAAAAAAAAAAGTGCCATAGGCTTGTTAAAATAATTTACCATACTTTTATTTATGAAAATAAAAGATGTAGAGAAGGGGAAGGAGGAGAAGAAGTTGGTGGGGAAACATTTTAATTGTGTTGGTGGAGAAAAGTGGAGACAAAAAGACAAAAGGGGAATTGAAGTTCCAAGAAATTGAAGAAAAGAATTTGGAGGAATGGGGCTGAAAATGACTGCATACACCATCCAATCTCCATCTTCCACCTCTGGCCTCCCTATTCTTTAACTTCATGTTTCTCACCTTTTTTTTTTCTTCCAACTTAGATAAATATCTTAACAGGTGAATTACAGTCGCACATTTTTCTTTTCATTTTGAAGTCTATAATTCAACCTCTTGGTCTCATATTCGATGTATTACAAAAATGTAGTTTTTGTCCTTTTTATCCCGTTTTAGAAAATTTTATTATTTTTTTAGATGGAAAGTAACAGAATTTTTAGGATGACAAAATGACAATGTTTTATTTTATTTTCTATTATTTTTCAGACAACAAAATATTTATTTTCATTTTAAAGATGACACGTGTAAAGATTAATCAAAATTTAAAGAACTACAATTATATTTAATCTTTGCTGTGTTTCATTTTTTAGAATGAAAGTTCAATTAAAATTCTCTCCTTAAAAGAAAGGGCAAAACCTCAAACCAACCAAACCAAAATAATTCATCCCCTCTTTTCATCTCTTAATTTGGAAGAAAGAAAGAATGTCTTTTATTTTACTTTAGAACAATTTTCTTGTTTTGTTTCAATTAATTGTTGCCCATGCTCCAAGGTCCCCCCAAATAAATAAAATTAAAAATTCAATACCATTTTCTCCCTCAATTCATTAAATATTTGAAAGCTGGAAAATGTTAAAAAAAAATAATCATAAAAATAAAAACAAAAATTTTGAATAATCTTGATAACTTTTCCCTTTTTATTTCTTAGTTGATCGGATGTAAAAATAATTTTATACATATTAAAAAGTAAAAATAAGTTCTTTTAAATTCGTTTAGTTGATTATTTGAAAATAAAAATTTGGAAACAAGATATTCAATGAAAAGAAAAGAAATAGAGTTCAATTCCTTGTTTTGATTTGAAAATTGAATCTTCATTTAAATAATTATTCAACACGTCTTTGATAATATATTTTTAAACTACTACTATACCTACATTAATCAATTGAGCTTAAATATTTAAAATTTATTAATATTTTGCATAAAGTTTTAATGGATCTTGTAGAAAAGGATTAAGAAAAGTAGGTGGCGCGAAAGCAACTGTCTTCCGTTGTCCCTACCTTCTGAAAAGTCATAAATATAACCGTTTTCTCGTTTTTTCATTAACCTTTTTTCATTTAACAATTCCTAATTTTTCTCTGTTCAAAAAGAAGCGCTTTTCCTTTTCTTCGAAAATCCAAACACCGTCAACTCTGCCCGCTGGAGCCCCGAAGAAATCCGCACCATACGGATATCTCCGATCGCGTTGCGCCTAATACGTCTGCTTTCTACTTAGAACTTGAATCCTCGGGGAGCTTCAATTTTTCCGATTTACCGCGCGATTGGTTCCGCCGCACCGGTGAGAACTCTTTTTCTTCCACTCTTCGATCTTCTTCTCCGTCGTCGTATTTGAAGTTTTAGTTTGTGACTGATTCTTAGCGGATGTCTTCATTGAATTCTTCGGTTTGATGAGAGTTCAATTCGAGTTTCGATTGGACGTTTCTTCTGAGTTTGGAAATTGGAGCTATTGTTTTCTATAATAAGTTCGAAGTATTACCATTTGACTATTTGTTTTCTCTGGTGGATCGTCCGTAAAAAGCGTTTAGATGTATATATATATTTCTTTTAACCATAATTACTTAATTTTGTTTGTCGTTTTATAACGATTTCTGAAATTTGAGTATGTATCGTGGGTTTATTTATATTCCTCTCTCTGCAAGATCTCTGAGGCTTCTGTCGAGAGATTTATATGAGCAGTAAGGGCTCAGAATAGGCCGGTCTCCATTATCAGATGCACGAACCTGCCGAAATCAGGGCACTGGGGGATTCCTCCTCAAAACCCTTAAAAATTATTGTTTATGCTGAATTGCAAAATTTTCACCTGTGTAACTGCATTAATTGACAGCTGCACCTGAATTATGAAGTTCAAAAGAGGAGAATATTAATCCGAATATTCCAACTGGGAACCTTGTTCTTTTCTAATGTCGTACATAACCATAATCTTAATTCTTTTTCTAATGCGTTTCTCTTTCGTGTTGACTTCGGTTTGGTAATTAATGTCCATTTATTACGGCAATGTTAAATTCTTACAACGGACAGTGATTCTGGTTCTCCTTGCATCTTGCATGTGGACATCCACCATTTCGCAGGGAAAATTAAATATTGTTCACAAGAAAATTTAATGGTGCCTTGTTGGGTGATTTTTATACTCTTTTCTAATAGACAGGTCAAATAATAAGCCAAAAACATTGACAGTTGGAGTGAGTGATACATTTTCAATTTCACCTGGTCCCCTAGACCTACAAGTATTATTTCTTCTAAGAAACTTTGGTAATGCGATTTCTTTACTTTTACAAGTTTCAGAATTGTTCTTGATGAAATTAGTGGGGGAGGCGGCAGAATGTGCTGGTAATTTTACACTGTTAGAGGTATGAGAGAGAAACTGGTACTTTGAACTTATATCATCGGTGGTATTAAGATTTTTGAATCTACATCCAACCATTGGAGTACCATTGGCTTCTAATTCAATAATTTTCTGAATTTTCTGTATGGAGAGATAAGTTGGCAGAGAAGATGAAGGGAGCCAAATGATGAGTCGGAATATACGAAGTTTTTCCTGAGAGGCCCCTTCATAGCCGAATAAGTTCCCGTCAAGTTTCACTTCCTTTTCTTACCCTGCCGTAAACTGCAATAGCCCATACTCTCTATCGCCCCGCCCGGGAGTTTCTGGGGGGACCCCTTCTCTGTAAACGCAATTTGTGTCGAAGCAAGCCGAATCCCAAGCTGTAAGAATTAGACGTTGATGCAATTTATGGCAGTCCTCCTTTTTAAAAGCGGCCCTTTGTATACCCTACCTTATGCTCGTCTTTCTTTCCGTGGTCTGATCTACTGGGAATGAGGGCGTTGATTGATTAGAAACTAGTCAATTCGAGTTAATTTGTTCTAGTTTTCAAGTTCTCCTTTCAATTGATCTTTGCTGCTATAAAACTGTATGTACTCTACTTTATTTATTGGTTTTTGCATTTTTGTTTCTTTTCTTTAACGCTGGTTTATTCCTTGCTTTTTTGTTCATTCTTTGAATTGTGCATTTGTGATGGGCAGATACAATGCAGAGAAAAGGATCTTTCTTTCCGTGAGTACTGTTTTTCCAGATTGCGGGGAACGCGAATTGTTTAGCTATGTGAAGAAATCTATCACTATGGTCTGATTTCGATTGTTTGGATGGATGTATGCGAATCGGCACGGGCATTGAGAAAGCATATATTGGCAGCGGCGCCCAGACAACCGTTGGTTCCTGCAGAAAAGAACAATGCCGTTATCCCCCGGTCTCCCTCGCGTTCAACGAACAAGTCACCTTCTTCTTCATCGTCGGCTGGTTCTCGGCGTTGCCCATCACCAAGCATCACGCGGACGGTTCCTACATCATCCCAATTGGTTCTTAAAAGAGCCCAATCAGCAGAGAGGAAGCGACCCTCCACACCCCCTTCTCCTCCAAGCCCCTCCACGCCAATTCATGGTTCGCCGGCAGATGTACAGTTGCTATCGAAAAGAATGATTGGTGGTCGACCTGAGAGTTTATGGCCCTCTACGATGAGAAGCTTGAGCGTCTCATTCCAATCCGATGCATTTTCTATTCCTGTTAGCAAGAAGGAAAAACCCGTGTCATCTTCTCTTTCTGATCGAACTCTGAGGCCTTCTTCCAATTTTCCCCATAAGCAGGCTGAAACGCAAAATGTTGCACGGAAGCCCACGCCAGAGAGAAAGAAGAGTCCTCTTAGAGGTAGATGTGGGCATGATCAGTCAGAGAATTTCAAGCCAGTTGATGGTTCTTCACGTTCCCAAGTGGTAGATCAGCATAGATGGCCAAGTAGAGTTGGTGCCAAGGCATCCTCTAATCCATTAAGCTGTAGTACAGATCTCACTGATAAGAGAGTCCCAACCTTAAATAAGCCACTCAGAGGAAGTGGATTATCTTCCACGAGGGCAACCATGGTTGAGACTACCAATAAACCTTTACAGAAATCAATCAGTGGTGTTATGAGGCAATCATATGTTGATGGAAGGAGTAGGGAAGAAGAATTTGAGGCCAATTCAGCTAATGATAATTCGACGCAGGAATCTGCAATTAAAAAGGTTGTTTCTTCAAGTTTACCAGGCACAAAAGTAACAACAAACCGAGTTGTGAGATATGACTCACCTACTCTTGGGCCACGTCCATCTTCACCTTCTAGGACACCAGTAGTATTCTCTGTTACCAGAGGAGTTAGTCCATCTCGAATTCGACCGTCAACTCCACCTCCTCGAGGCATTAGCACGTCACGAATAAGACCTTCAAATTCTTCTCCACCGAATGTTTCAACTTCTGTACTTAGTTTCATAGCAGATTTTAAGAAGGGAAAGAAGGCAGCAAGCTATATAGAAGGTGCTCATCAGCTACGGCTTCTATATAACAGACATTTGCAGTGGAGATTTGCTAATGCACGGGCAGAGGCAGTTCTGTATAATCAGGGGTTGACAGCAGAGGTAGGATTTTAGTGCATGTCAATCTTGCTTGATTATGGACCCTTTTTTGGCGTCAACTTGTTTATTTGTTCTGTTGGCACCAGACGTGATTTACTGTTACTTGTGATTGTAAACAAACAGTCTGGTATTCTGATGATTAACCTTTGGGAAGATATTTGCTTGTGGTCGGTCAGAAACTATGAGTTATATTCTGGCGGTCCAATTAGATGAAGATATTATTTTTACCTGGTAGTAACTTTTAGGGACATATTTTCTTTCTTTTATTTATTTATTTTTAGTTTTAATTTGTGGCATGTTCAGTTGCTTGTCGGGCATTATTGCTTGTATATTTTAAGTGCAAGTAAAAGATTAATAACTTTTGTGCTTTGGTGCAGAGAGCTCTTCATGGTGTAAGGAATACTACACTAAATCTGTGGGATTCAGTTATCAGAAAAAGGATCAATCTCCAACAGTTGAAGCTAGAGCTCAAGTTGATCTCAATTATGAATGATCAAGTAATACCAACAATTCCTTGAAAGCCATTGCAAAGCATTAGTGTAGTTTGTTAAGCGGGGCTCTTATATTTTTTTCTGTGCACACAGTTTTGGGTAATAGGTATAACTGATGCTCATATTAAATAACTTGATAGATAACATTATGCCTAGACAGATCTGAGCAAAAATACTAGTTTCTGGCATTGTACTTGCCAACCATGGTCTAATATTAATGAATAAAACTTGGGACTTATGCAATAGGTATTTTAGTCCATTGTCTTTACCTCAAGTTTTAGCATAAAATGTCAAACTAGAGTAGCTGTAAGGAACTTGTTTTTATTTCTCCAGCAATGTAGAACTAGTCTTAACATATGTTTCAACAAGGTTAGTTTTTTATGAGAGAATTTTCGGCTATGTAAATATTCTGATTTTAAATTTATTAATTTTAGAAACTTATGACTAGCTTTTAGATGAATGGTGTTTTCATCGAGAAACATAACTTTCTTTTTCTTTTTTGGTTCATCCGTTAAATCAGAGCCTTTCTAGTCATTTGAATTTGGAGTTTGTATTTGAATACCATCAGCTCTCATGCATACTTCACGGAAATTATATAATTTTTATATTGCATTTGATTGATGCAGATGAGCTACCTCAATGAATGGGCTGTGCTTGAAAGAAGTCATAATCGATCCTTATCAGGTGTCATAGATGATTTAGAGGCAAGCACTCTTCGTGTTCCAGTAACTGGAGGAGCAAAAGTATGCAACATCGGCCAGTAATTTTTGTTAACCGTTGAAAGCTGAATATTTGAAACTGATTATAACCACTCTTTTATAGGCAGATGTTGGCTCTTTAAATGGTGCTATCTGTTCCGCTGTTGAGGTGATGCAAGCAATGGGAGCCTCCATTTGCTCCTTGCTCCCGAGGGTAAAATATTATATCTCTTTCTTGAATATGATCGATATCCTAATAGCTTTCCTCCACATCTTCCTCTAATGAAATCAAAAGCCTCTGCTATTGCTTTGGACATTGATCGATCTTTTCATAATGCAATTGGTGTTCCTAGTGCTTGAGAATATGAATAATTTTGATCATCATAGCTGGAGGAGGATAACTCAATGCTGGAATTATTAATAATTTAGAAGGTTGAGAATCCATAAATTGCATCAGATTTAGAATTCTCCCTTTAGCACTTAGCATTTTATCCCGTGAGTTCTACTTGTTACGGAGATTAGAATTTTCATTATATTACAAACTTGAACTGATGAATTTTAAGATCGTAGGCTCATGGAGTCAATGATAGCTATGCATCATAGTGAAAGGAACTCTGGTTTATTGTATTATATCTCCTTTCAAGGACATACCAAATCATATGAACCTTACATATTAAGAAATTTCATTATTATTTGTGTGCTCCTGGAAATTTCGCTCTCCATATTGTATCTTGTGTGCCATATTTGTTTTATATCTACATCAGGGAGTGACCGTCTTACAACTCTACACATCTTTTAGGCCATTGAAACTCTAATTTATTAAATTGTTAATGACTGTTGTATAATTTTATTTGTTTTCCAGGTGGAGATACTGCAGACGTTGGTTTTTGAACTTGCTATTGTTGCAGCCAAAGAAAAAGCTATGCTTGATGAATGTGTAGCATTGTTGGCTTCAACAGCGGCTTTGCAGGTGGGGATTAATATTCGATTGCCGCATAAATTAAAGAATGGATTTACTTGCCTTAATCTTGATCTAATTGAACATAAAAAACTATTCCCCAAAACTTATGCGTTTGGTTCACTCTTGACCCTTCATTTATTGCTGATAAAAGTTATTTTATTTTAGCAAGAAGAAAGTGCATATTTCAATTACCAGCCACTTTTTTTCAACGACGCTTGTTTGAAAGCAGGTTCAGGAGCAGAGTTTATGGACACATCTGATACAAATGAAACAAGGACTGGAAAAGGGCTGCCAGTTTTAGGCTGTTAAAGGCAAGCTTCCTGACGTGAGTGCCCAGCTAACAAAACCCCATCTACTCATTACTTCACCGGAGATGTAAATTCATTCTTTAAATTCTTAGCAGGAGTATGTAGCTGTAAATCTTTTTCAACTTTAATCTATATTCTCATTTCAAAATTTCTTCAACGCCTCACATTCTTCCACTGCAAGAGCTTGATCTGGCTTACTCTTAATTTTCTTCTGCTTGCTTACCAATTGTTATGCAAACTGATGGAGAAATTGAAGGGTCATTACACAATGTGGGGACTAGGTCAGGAATTGGAGTGGAAGAAAAGTCCAAGTCGCTGCATATTTCAGGTTCAGGTGCCCTCCTGTTTCTATAGTCCCTTTTATTTGAAGCCCAAATGATAATGAACTCTGCATAAAATTTCAAGTCTTTTAAATGAAATGAAATCTATGGTGCTGACTGCAGAGTGGATTCATTTTGTCACTTCAAGATCAAAAGCTAAAAATTACTGTCATTTAGTATGTTGACTAACTACGTTGACTTTCTAAAACAAAAACTGTTTTATATATTTGCTCCGCTGACTTAATTTAAGGTGCTTTGCCTAAATTTGTTCAGTTCAAGATTCTATTTGTATATTTTTATTAGATTTAAATATCATTTTTGTCCCATATATTTTGAGTTTGATTTATTTTAGTTATTGTATTAATACGCTAGTGTACTATCTTCTTCAACTTTTGTTATTTTAATCCATATGTTTTTGTTGAATGTTATTATTTTAGTTCTTTTATTTCTATTTTTATCTCATTTATTATATTTCAAAAAATTTAACGATGCTAAATTTTTTTAAATGTTATATTAAATTTTTTCAAATAGGAATTCAAAACAATCCTAAAGAGATCTAATATATTAAAAGATTTATATTTTATATTAAATTTTTCAAATAGAGATCAAAACGGTCGTACAGATATCAAAATTGACGTTTTTTAAAATGGAAGAATCCAAGATATTTAGAAGTATAAAGAAGTCTGAAAGTAGTTCCTAGCATTTGAATTTATCTTCAAAATTATAGGTGGTCCAACAAAACTTGGATAATAAAATGCCAAACCAACCTTTGAATCCATTTTGTCAGGATTAGTATTTATTTCTGGAATTAAGAACTCTTTTTTCGTGCCTTTCGTTATTTTTTTCAATTTTTCTATGGAATTGGATGAAATAGAAAATAGAAACGAAGAGGTTGGATTTTGGAAGAAGAATCAAGAATAGTGTGGAGAGACACGTGCGATGAGGAAACCTTAGAGAAGGGGAGACACGTGCGATGGGAAATATAATAATAATTGTCACCGCCTTCTGGCGCCAAGCCAACCGCCAATGAACTCTCTCTTACTAAACCCACCGTTTTGATACTTCATATGAATTTCCTATAATGCCCCCAACTCCACGCCCTAATTTCATCTTTAAAAAATCCTTAGCTTACGGCTCCGATGATGTTCACCAAAGAACATAATGCTTATTGTTTAGTATTAAGTAATATTTTCTATTTAATTTACTGAGTTAGTGGACTATATATTAAAATTTAAGACCGAGGAAAAAAAGATAAGAATATGAAATGAATTTACGAACAGGTAAAAAATGTTTAATGGGAAGTCATCGTTTAACTAAATTCTTGAAATCAAATTAAAAATTTTAAACTTATGGTGATCAAATTGTGACTCCCAGATCACATTTTTCAGAAGAGATCGGTAAATTTACTCATTGTTATAATTATTAGTTTAAACCTCATTTAATCCTTTAACTTTTAAATATTTGAACTTTAAAAAATTAACTATTTTGATTTGTAAATTTCTAAAAAAATAACTATTTTGATATTTGTTGTATAATTTGAAGTCCAAATACTTTCCTTCTTTGAGTTCATTTTCACATTAACACATTAGTATACGCCCTATAAAGTCCAAATCATCATCAATTAATTGAAAAAAATAAAGATTATAACAAAATTATTTATTATAACAAAATTATTTATTTTTTAAAGCGGAAAGAAGAAATCATATATTTTGAAAGTTCAATGACTAAAACAAAAAAAAAATCTAATGATAGAGACCAAACTAGAATGATATTGAATATGTTCATCCAAGTAACGATTTAATCTCTAAACTTTAATTTGCAATAACTTAGTCTATGTACTTTTAAATTTGTAACAATTTAATCACTAAACTTTAGTATGTAACAATTTAATCCATGCAGTTTAAAGTTTGTAACGAAATCGTAAAAATTTTTGTTAAGCTTCTTATACATGTAGACCGACAAATCAATGATGAACCAATATATTACAAAGACTAAATTGTTAATATGATAAAAATTAATACTTAACTTTTATGAAATTTTTCAATAACTACCTAAATTTAAAAACTAAATTATTATCCAATACGAAGAATAAATTATTAAAAATTAAGGTTTAGATAGCGTATAGTTGTATAGGGACCAAGCCGTTTCTTAACCTAATTTATTTCAATTAAACTAGATTTGTAATATATTAGTAACGAGCTCTGGTAATAAAGTGAGAAGTGGCAGATTCGTAAAATTCAGGAAACTGAGGACTGTTTTGGTATTCGGCGTTATTTCCCCGCGCTCTAGAATTTGCATTCGAACACTCCGGAACTTTCACGCGCTCTTCCGATTTCAGATAGTAGTCTTCTTTTTCGCATCAAAACAAAATTTCTCGACCTTTCTGTAAAACCCCTATAAATCCTCTCTCTCAAAACATGAATCTTCAGATAAAATTTCCTGTTCTCTCCAAATTTCAGATTACAAAGCTTAACCATTGAAAAAAAAGCTCTGCAAAACTCTGTTCCTCACATTTACACAACGCTGTAATTTCTGCAAGTTCCGAGCGGCGAAGAAGATTTCCGGCTATGGCGGCGAAAACTGAAGGCAAAGCCATAGGCATCGATCTCGGCACCACGTACAGCTGCGTCGGGGTTTGGCTCAACGATCGTGTGGAGATTATCCCTAACGATCAAGGTAACCGAACCACTCCCTCTTATGTAGCTTTCACCGAAACCGAGCGATTAATCGGCGATGCGGCGAAGAATCAGGTTGCTATGAACCCTCAGAACACTGTCTTCGACGCCAAGCGCTTGATCGGCCGGCGGCTTTCCGATCCCTCTGTCCAGAGCGATATGAAGCTCTGGCCGTTCAAAGTGATTGCCGGACCTGGCGACAAGCCGATGATCATCGTCAACTACAAAGGCGAAGAGAAGCAGTTTGCTCCGGAGGAGATTTCGTCTATGGTTCTGATTAAGATGAGGGAGGTCGCCGAAGCTTTTCTAGGGCAAAGTATTAAGAACGCCGTGATCACAGTCCCTGCTTATTTCAACGATTCGCAGAGGCAAGCGACAAAAGATGCCGGTGCCATTGCGGGGCTTAACGTGATCCGTATCATCAACGAGCCGACGGCGGCCGCAATCGCGTACGGTTTGGACAAAAAGGCCTCTCGTAAAGGCGAACAGAACGTGCTGATCTTCGACCTCGGCGGTGGAACTTTCGATGTGTCACTCTTGACCATTGAGGAAGGGATCTTCGAGGTCAAGGCCACCGCCGGCGATACTCATCTCGGCGGCGAGGATTTCGACAACCGATTGGTCAATCACTTCGTCACAGAGTTCAGGAGGAAGAACAAGAAGGATATCAGCGGCAGCGCGAGGGCGCTGAGGAGGCTGAGGACCGCCTGCGAGAGAGCAAAAAGAGCGCTCTCATCGACCACGCAGACGACGATTGAAGTTGATTCTCTTTACGAAGGAATTGACTTCTATGCGACGATAACGAGGGCTAGATTCGAGGAATTGTGTATGGATATGTTCATGAAGTGTATGGAACCAGTTGAGAAATGCATCCGTGATGCTAAAATCGATAAAATCCAAGTTCATGAGGTCGTTTTGGTCGGTGGATCGACAAGAATTCCGAAAGTTCAGCAGCTTTTGCAGGATTACTTCAACGGGAAGGAGCTCTGTAAAAGCATTAACCCCGATGAGGCTGTTGCTTACGGTGCTGCTGTTCAGGTAATGGAAAATGTTTTGATTTAGATAACTTCCTATAGTGTTTCTGAACTTGATTTTTAAGAAACTGGAATTGAAATTAGGCTAAAATGGTTCCATAATCTTTAAAGATTCTCTATGTAGTGTTCTTCAAAATCAGCTAATATTAACTATCAACTATTTCCACGATTGTGTACAGGCTGCAATTCTGAGCGGAGAAGGCGACGAGAAAGTTCAAGATCTTCTGCTGCTGGACGTGACGCCGCTCAGTCTCGGTCTAGAGACCGCCGGCGGCGTGATGACAGTCCTAATTCCAAGGAACACCACAATCCCAACAAAGAAGGAACAGATTTTCTCCACATACTCCGACAATCAGCCAGGGGTTTTGATCCAAGTTTACGAAGGAGAGCGAGCGAGAACCAAAGACAACAATCTGCTCGGCAAATTCGAGCTGACGGGCATTCCTCCGGCGCCCCGAGGCGTGCCCCAAATCAACGTCATGTTCGACATAGACGCCAACGGCATCCTGAACGTGACTGCAGAGGACAAGACGGCGGGGGTGAAGAACAAGATCACGATCACGAACGACAAGGGGCGGATGAGCAAAGACGAGATAGAGAGGCTGGTGAAGGAGGCGGAGAAGTACAGAGCAGAGGATGAGGAAGTGAAGAAGAAGGTGGAGGCGAAGAATGCGTTGGAGAATTATGCGTACAATATGAGGAACACGGTGAGGGATGAGAAGTTTGCTGGGAAATTGGATCCAGATGACAAGAACAAGATTGAGAAGTCGGTGGAGGAGACGATCGAGTGGTTGGATAGGAACCAGTTGGCGGAGGTTGATGAGCTTCAGGACAAGCTCAAGGATTTAGAAGGGGTTTGTAATCCGATCATTGCGAAGATGTACCAGGGCGGCAGCGCCGGCGCCGGCTTTCCGATGGGTGAGGATATGCCTGGTGGCTCTTCCGCCGAGTCCAGCGGCGGTGCTGGGCCCAAGATTGAGGAGGTGGATTGAGGAGTTTGCCACTACTTTTTAAAGCTTCCAAGTAATAGAGTTTGAGACTGTTGCATAATCTTTTGGTTTTTTTTTTTTTTTTTCCTTTTCTCCCTCTTTTTGGGCTAAGAAAAAAGGGTAGTGATGTATGTTTGAACAACTTTGTAATAAAATCTGTAGGGTTTCTTCGTAGAATTTAATGGATAAACGAGGTAGAATTCTCCGGTTGTTTCATCAAGCATCAATCTTTTGAGAAAACGAGACACGTTACCCAAATGTTGTGGGTTTGTAAAAAAATTAATAGAACCGAAATTATTCGGTTGTCTTGTCCCATCAATCATCATCATCCTTCCTCAGGAAATGGGGGACCCACTTAGATTTCACACAAACATATAATATAACGAGTCCGTTTTATAATTTCTACAAATTATTTTTTGTTTTTTATTTTTAAAAATTAGTTTTGTTTTATTAAATAGGGATCTGAATAATAATAATTTTTAAAAAATTGTGTCTAAATAACAACAATTTTAAAAGGATTGATCACCTTACTATCGCAACAAATAAATTGAATTGTAATATAGCTCTCTCGAAAAATTGAATTGACATATAGGTCTCTCGAAAAAAATTGGATTGGTATAATATCTTTCACGATTTTCTGAAAAACTTCGAAACTTACTACAAATAAATTGAATTAAGAAACTGAAGAAATTGAAGTCGCATATAAATCAAAGATATTTGCTACAAATAAATTGAATTAAAAAATTGGTACATATAATTCAATATACAAATAAATTGAATTATGAAATTGGTATATATCTTTCACGAGAAATTGAACTGACATATTGAAAAATATATAAATTGAACTAGCATATATCTTCCCCTAAAAATATTTGCTACAAATAAATTGACCCGGCATGTATCTTTCGAAAAAGTATAGAACAATTTTGAGAAGGAAAGCCAAAAATTTTGGATTAAAAAAATTTAGAAGTGTGGAAGGAAGATTAGGAGAAGTTGATGAGTCAAAGGACAGATTGGGAGACTACAACTTCCTTACCTAACGATTTGAAGTTGTTTTGAGTTATAAGTTTTCAACTTCTTGCATTCTAAGCATACTCCTTTCACAGCTTTGGTCCCTTTTTCACCTTCCCATTCTCTTCACTTATGTCAAAATTTTGCTTCTTAATTCAAATTCAATGAAATATTCATACAAACAAGGCAAGACTCGGTTTATACATGTTAATATAAACACACTTATTCCTACATTAGGAGCCTCTTGTAAAGATAATAATCACAACTTACAAGGGAATTTGATCAATCCTACAAAATCCAACTTCATTGAAACGATATACACATGTCTATAGTTAGAAACCATAGGGTTAATAATGACCTTTATAAACTTTAGCTTACAATGAATCAATCAATTATGGAACTTTATAGACAAAGCTTTTGAGATCAGAACACATGATTAATAAAGAGTAAGTATTCAAAAGAAAGAGAGAATGAAGGAATGAAAGCAAAAGAAGAAGGAGAGGAAGCTTAACTTCAAGGCAAGAGGGGACTCTGACACAGCAACCAACTCACCACCCATTACGTGGACGCATTAGCTGAAGAAGACAACTGAATAGCTCAGCCCATCCTCCTCTACCTATCCCCTTCATAAAACACATTCCTTCCTCCAAACTCTCATCCTTCACTAAACATCTGAGTCCTCCCCCTGTGCTGATTGCCAGCCATGGAAGCCAGCGCCGGCCTTGTTGCCGGGTCTCACAACCGCAATGAGCTTGTTGTCATTCATGGCCATGAGGAGGTGATAAGCTTAACCAAAATGTGCAGTGGGAGAAGGTTTTTGTTTTGGTTTCAATGGTTTCAATGGTTTTGTGTATTTGTGTAATTGGTTTCTTGTTCTGCAGCCCAAGCCGTTGAAGAACTTGGATGGTCAAGTGTGTGAGATCTGTGGTGATGAAGTGGGGCTTACTGTGGATGGTGATCTGTTTGTTGCCTGTAATGAATGTGGTTTTCCAGTCTGCAGACCTTGCTATGAGTATGAAAGAAGAGAAGGAAGCCAACTGTGTCCTCAGTGTAAAACTAGATATAAGCGACTCAAAGGTAAGACACACAACAAATGAATTTACTTGGTTTTGTATCGTTCCATTCGATCTATTGGGTTCCTACTCTACCCCGATGGTTATGCTGTGATGACCTTAAAGCCTACATGCGATGGATAGATCATTTAACTATAACATATTTGATTATTTGAACACAATTTCATTTCTATTTTGAAAGAAAACGAACACCTTTTCTTTTTTCCTCAACTTTCTTCTCCTTTTGGGTGTCGTGAAGGGAGTCCGAGGGTGGAGGGAGATGACGATGAAGAGGACATAGATGACATCGAACATGAGTTCAACATTGATGATGAGAGGAACAATCACAATCATATGGCAGAAGCTATGCTTCATGGCAAGATGAGCTATGGTAGAGGTCCAGATGATGATGAAAATTCACAGTTTCCACCTGTTATTGCCGGAAGAACACAGCCAGTGAGTATGCAAAATTTCTATTGGTCTGGAAAAAATTTTCCTAGTTTATAATGTTGGAATTACAAACAAGCATCTGTTGCATATACAGGCAAATGGTGAGCTTCCTTTATCATCTCAAGGTTATGGAGATCAGATGTTATCTTCTTCACTGCACAAACGTGTGCATCCTTATCCAGTTTCTGAACCAGGTAAATTTCTACTCATTCCTCCCATTGTTTTTGCATCAAACTGAGGAAGATTTTGATCTCTATCTCTTCTAAGCCACATGAAGTTTTGCTATCGTACCATATCTAATATGTTTTCCAAAAATCAGGGAGTGCAAGATGGGATGAAAAGAGAGAGGAAGGTTGGAAAGATAGAATGGATGATTGGAAATTGCAGCAAGGCAATCTTGGGCCTGAACCTGATGATGCCAATGACCCTGACATGGCAATGTATGCTCGAAAACTTCCATCTTTCTTATTCACACATTTAATACTTTCAATGGAGGAAATCCATGTATAAATTTACTTGCCAACTGTTGCAGGATTGATGCAGCTAGACAGCCACTGTCAAGGAAGGTACCAATAGCATCCAGCAAAATTAATCCTTACCGGATGGTTATTGTGGCTCGGCTCGTTATTCTTGCCTTCTTCCTTCGATATCGGATACTAAATCCAGTGCATGATGCATTGGGTTTGTGGCTAACTTCTGTGATATGTGAGATCTGGTTTGCATTTTCATGGATCCTCGATCAGTTTCCCAAATGGTTCCCTATCGATCGTGAAACCTACTTGGATCGCCTATCCCTTAGGTAATACCAATCCCAGAATAGCATTAAAAATACCAGGAAAAAAAACTATGTTAATTGAACATGTGTTAAAATCTAGAATCAATGATCATATGGATATTTTAATGTAGGTATGAACCAGAGGGTGAACCTAATTTGCTTGCTCCAGTGGACATCTTTGTCAGTACTGTGGATCCAATGAAGGAACCTCCTCTTGTAACAGCCAACACAATCTTATCTATCTTGGCCATGGACTACCCAGTTGATAAGATTTCATGCTACGTTTCAGATGATGGAGCTTCCATGCTTACCTTTGAAGCAATGTCTGAAACTGCAGAATTTGCCAGGAAATGGGTACCCTTCTGTAAGAAGTTTTCCATAGAACCACGAGCACCTGAAATGTACTTCTGTGAGAAGATTGATTATCTAAAGGACAAAGTCCAACCAACCTTTGTAAAAGAACGTCGAGCAATGAAGGTATGCACTTTATAACAATTACACAGAAAGAGTTTTACAATATGTGCTTAATAATATCAATATTGCAATATCTTTGGTGCATGTAGAGAGAATATGAAGAATTCAAGGTCAGGATAAATGCTCAAGTAGCAAAAGCAGTGAAAGTTCCCACAGAAGGATGGATAATGCAAGATGGAACACCATGGCCAGGAAACAATACAAAGGATCATCCCGGTATGATCCAAGTCTTTCTGGGTCATAGTGGAGGACTTGATGCTGAAGGAAATGAACTCCCCCGCCTAGTTTATGTATCTCGTGAGAAAAGACCAGGTTTCCAACATCACAAGAAAGCTGGTGCCATGAATGCCTTGGTAACTTGCTCAGTCCAAGTTTCCCTCTATTTTGACCTCACTTTGTTCCTTTTCTTTTTTCTAATACATTTTTGCACAATTGTAGATTCGTGTCTCGGCCGTGCTTACAAATGCTCCATTCATGTTGAACTTGGATTGTGATCACTACATAAACAATAGCAAAGCAGCACGAGAGGCCATGTGCTTCCTTATGGACCCTCAAGTTGGAAAGAAAGTCTGTTATGTTCAATTTCCACAAAGATTTGATGGTATAGATAGGCACGATCGTTATGCCAACAGGAACACAGTCTTCTTTGATGTAAAGACCCCATCTTGGAAATTTGTATACACTTGTTTCAATGACTAAGCTAAAAAAATTGTAAAATTAAACTATACTATGTTTCTTTGTGATGCAGATTAACATGAGAGGTTTAGATGGAATTCAGGGCCCTGTGTATGTCGGCACAGGTTGTGTTTTCAGGAGGCAGGCTTTATATGGTTATGACCCTCCGAAAGGTCCCAAACGCCCAAAAATGGTAAGCTGCGACTGTTGTCCATGCTTTGGACGTCGCAAGAAGCTTAAAAGTGGAGTAGATGGAGATGCTGCAGGTGAGTCTACATTTCTAAAACTCCAATCTTTGTTGGTACTGGTACATACTTTGCCATCAGATTGTGATAGCTGATAGTTAATCTTTTGCTACTATATGAGTAGGGATGGACGGCGACAAAGAGCTATTAATGTCTCAAATGAATTTTGAAAAGAAATTTGGACAGTCGTCAATTTTTGTTACCTCAACTTTGATGGAAGAAGGTGGTGTTCCTCCCTCCTCAAGTCCAGCAGCCCTGCTTAAGGAAGCAATTCACGTTATCAGTTGTGGTTATGAAGACAAAACTGAATGGGGTACCGAGGTAATGTCAAAAATTCTTACTTCAGAAAACATTTAAACACAATTTTCTTCTTCCTTTCACTATTGACATGCTAACACCTAAATCAAACAAAAAGTTAATAACAAATAAAGGTCTAGAGATGAGCAGACTTGGAACTTAAACTAGTGTCATGTTGGTGTGTGCAGTTGGGCTGGATTTATGGATCCATCACAGAGGATATTCTAACAGGTTTCAAGATGCATTGCCGTGGCTGGAGATCCATATACTGCATGCCAAAGAGACCTGCATTTAAGGGTACAGCTCCCATCAACTTGTCTGATCGGCTAAACCAGGTGCTTCGGTGGGCTCTCGGATCTATTGAAATTTTTTTCAGTAACCACTGCCCTGTTTGGTATGGTTATAAGGGTGGAAAGCTAAAGTGGCTCGAGAGATTTGCATATGTTAACACAACTGTCTACCCCTTCACTTCAATACCACTTCTCGCCTACTGTACCCTCCCTGCAATCTGCCTGCTCACGGATAAGTTTATCATGCCCCCGGTAAATATAGTGCTATTTACATTATCACCTACAAAAGATGATTTAAGAAGAAAATATTAGGGAAGAATAAACGTAACTAAATCAGTAGCCACAGTAAACTCTAATTATCTTATAAGATATACATTTTAAGATTATAACTAACCTTTTATTTTTCTCCATAGCTTTTGGCAAGATATTTTGCATCATCCACTGACGAAATTATTATCTTTTTGACAACCAGATAAGCACTTTTGCAAGTCTCTTCTTCATTGCCTTGTTTCTTTCCATTTTTGCTACGGGTATTCTTGAGCTTAAATGGAGTGGAGTTAGCATTGAGGAATGGTGGAGAAATGAGCAGTTTTGGGTGATTGGTGGTATTTCAGCTCATCTATTTGCTGTTGTACAAGGTCTGTTGAAGGTTTTGGCTGGAATTGATACTAGCTTCACGGTTACATCCAAAGCAACAGATGATGAGGACTTTGGAGAATTATATGCCTTCAAATGGACCACTCTGTTAATCCCTCCAACAACTATTTTGATCATCAACCTTGTTGGGGTCGTTGCAGGCATCTCAGATGCCATAAACAATGGCTATCAATCATGGGGACCTCTGTTTGGTAAGCTTTTCTTCGCCTTCTGGGTGATTGTCCATCTCTATCCATTCCTTAAAGGTCTGATGGGCAGACAAAACCGCACACCAACTATTGTTGTCATATGGTCCGTGCTGTTAGCTTCGATCTTCTCCTTGCTTTGGGTCCGAATTGATCCATTTGTGATGAAAACAAAGGGGCCTGACACTAAGAAATGTGGACTAAATTGCTGAAAGGCTTGCCTCTCTTTCTTGTTATTTGATGTGTGCATCACCAGAAGATTCATGTGCATAGCCAGGAGGTTCATATGCGTTCTGGACATTGCATACAGATTATGTGGACTAGAAGAATGGGAAGCACCAGAATGAATAAAAGCAAGAGTGAAATTTTTTGTGTAGTGTGATTACGACATGCCTAGTTTTGAGAACAATGAAGAAAATATGTTTATTTCAGTTTATGTACACAGAACAGAGGTTTCATCTAGACAATTACAATGGTGTACCTTCAACACCCTGTCCACTGAAAAACTTTAAACATCATAAAAATCAAAACTGAGAGTACCTGACATGAAAGATCCAGTAAGAAGATAGATAGCTTCAGGTAAAAGAAGAAAATGAAATGTCAGGTAAAAAAAGAAATACACACACACATATAAGCAATTTTCAATTCAGCCAAATACAGCATAATACCTCAATGATTAATATTCTAAAAGACGCATTCTTTTGAACTTTATTCACAGATGCAACAAAAAGACCTCCAGTGAGTCCAAAAATATAAATACAGAAGGAAACAAATATCAATAATGCATACAAACGTTGCCAAGAATTCATGTCCAGAACACTAAAAAACTGCTGTCTCTAGCCAAGACCATTGCTTCTTCCCAAATAACTACTACTGGATTCACTCAGCTTCTGAAGCAAGATAATACATAGCCATGCATTGAGTGTGAAAGAACTATGTACCTACAGCACATCAAGTTAATATTCTACATTTCTGATGTTCATGTTTGAGAAAACATAGCTGAAGTCTGAATCTACCAGATGGAAGTACACTTTTCAGTTAGATGTTTGATATTGAAAACAAAGATGTGCATAGGTTGTATGAATGAAATCATGGAGCAAACTGATAGGAATGCCTTTGGGGTAATTAGGGTTATTGATGGGGTAATAATATTATATTAATAATTAATTAAGGAATTAGTTGGTTAAAAATAGAGTGAGGGAAAAAGGATAAAGGTAGCCAATTGTTTGTGATTTAAGCTTCAATGATCTCAAGAGAAGAGGGTCGAATTACTGGAGATTATTGTAGTCCCTTGATGCTTTTATCTTTCAATATATTTGAGCTATTTGGTTCCTAGCACAAATCTGTACAGCTTCCAAAATGTCAAGGATTCATATGAATAAAAAATATGGAAAATAAAATGGATGGAGGTCAATGTGCCACAGCATGTCAATATATTTCAAACAATTCTACTGATTTATTTCAAATTCTTTCAAAAATCATCATTATACCTATTATTAATAATGTCATTTTAAATCTCATACATGTTAGCCAATGGCTTTTGGCTTTTATGGCTTCCCAAAATAAGTTATACATTCCCCCTATCCAATAATCTTAACTACCATGGGAGTGTTATCTTCACCAATAGTCTCCACATGAACAAATACCATTTTTGAAATGATGGAACCTATTAGCATCCCTGACCACAATCACTCTCTCCGTGATCTTAGATATAAATTTAGTTACAGTATGACAGTCTAAACAAACTCGGAGGTTCTTGATAATCCTAATTTCAGTTCCAGGTTCAGTTGAAATGAGCCCAAAAGCAATTGCTAATTTTTCACTGTGGACATTCACCATTAACTCCTTCTCTTCATCCTCTACATCATGCAAAGCAGTAACAGTCTCCGATTGATATCCAGCCTCTCTCATCTTTCCTGCTAACTTCTCTAGCATGGCATAAATGGCTGTGGCCTGAGGATGGCACTGATCACCAGATGTGAAAACATATGGTTGATTACCGATCTCAATAAGAGTGCACCCTGGCGTCTTTGCCAGTTTTCTCTTCTTAACAACTTGTCGGACAGAAGCAGCTTTGGGGAAGTTCCTATCAGCAGAATAAATATTTGAAAGCAGGACATAGTATCCTACATTTTCTGGGTCCAATTGGAAAAGTCTTTCTGAAGCAACATGGGCTATGTCTGTATTCTTGTGAATCATGCAGGCACCAAGCAATGCACCCCAAACAGCAGGGCCGGGCTCAAGTGGCATTCTTTCGATGAACTCCAAGGCATTCTTTAGCTGTCCAGCTCTCCCAAGTATGTCGACCATGCAAGCATAGTGCTCGCTCATGGGCTGAAAACCATAATTGTTAACCATAGAGTGGAAAATTTCATTACCCTCTCTCACCAAGCCAGAATGACTGCAAGCATACAAGATAGATAGAAAAGTAACCCTAGTCGGTGGAGTCCCTGATTGCAACATCTCATTAAAGAGGTTTAGTGCTTCTTTTCCATATCCATGAAGACCATAACCAGTTATCATAGCATTCCAAGTTACCACGTTCTTTTCTGCCATCATGTCAAATAACTGTCTAGCCTCCGCAATGCTACCACACTTTGCATACATATCAACTAAAGCAGTTGAGACATATACATTTGATTCGAGTTTTTCACTCTTAATCAATCCATGGACCCATTTGCCAATACTTAGAGCTCCAAGCTGAGCGCAAGCCGAAAGTACACTGGTAATGGTGACAGGATTTGGACTGAGTTGAGGCATCATTTCCTGGAAAAGAGAAATTGCTCTCTCTGTCAACCCATTTTGAGTGTATCCTGATATCATGGCATTCCAGGAAGCCAAAGTTTTCTCCGAAGATTCGTCAAACAGCTGCCTTGCACATTGAATTTCGTTTAGTCGACAGTAAACAGTAGTGAGTGCAGTTGAAACAGAAGGTTGTGAAACAATACCAATCTTCGTGCTTAAAGTTTGAATAGAGCAAGTAAGCTGCAGATGGCCAAAGGGCGAAAAAACTGGAATTAAGCCCACCAATGTGCTTGAATTAACTTCCTGTCCGGAAGCAAGCAATTCCCTGAAGAGTGCCACTGCCGACCCAGTTTCATGATTGAAAGTATAACCAGAAATCATTGCGTTATAAGATATCAAATCTGGCTGACCAATCTGATCAAACAACGACCTTCCTTTGTCACTCTCCCCACATTTTGAATACAATGATATCAAACCTGTAAGCACGTAGACATCATAATGGAACCCTTTTTTGGAAGCCAAACATTGAATACTCATCCCTAATCTATATTCCTGCAACTCCGTCACTGCTGTAAGCACCGTAGCCAAAGTTGTAGAATCAAATGGCAGCCCAACGTCAAGCATATCTGCAAAAACACGAATCGAGTCCTCAAAACATGAGTTCCTAGAAAACCCGGATATCATCGTGTTCCACAAAACCGTATCTCGCTCAGGTATTACATCAAACACCTTCCGCGCCAAGTCCGCGCGCGTAAATTTAAAGTATAAATCAACGGTTGCAGACCCAACAAACAAGTTCGATGCCACCCCATCAACAATTGAATGTGCGTGCAACAAGGTGCCAATCCTTTCATCTTCAAACCTCGAAGCAGCTGATATAGCAAATGCATAAGTGAAATTGTCTGGCCTTAGATTAGTCCTTTTTCTCAAATGGGTATAGACAGAGATCGAAGATTTGGGCAAGTTATTGTCCGAGAAGCCTCTTATAAGGACATTGAACATGAATAGATCAGGTCTGCAGACATTAACAAAGAGCTCGTGCACGTGGCGAATGGACCCGAGGTCAAAGAACTTGTGGGTAAGCTTGGTAATTGTAGATAGATCACTGTGAATGCCGTGGACGATTAACTGCGCTTGCGTTTGGAGGAGTTGAGGAAGTTTAGTGGCCTTATTAAGAAGTGAGAGGAAGAATTTTTTATCTCGGAGCACAGAAGTGGTAGTGTTTCTGCATATCATATGTACGCAGCTTCAGCACTCCAGAGAGCCTCTTAATTCCGTCGCTTCCCCTTCGATTTCTTCGTTTGGAGGCGAGAAATACTTTCCCATTCCATTTTAAAATCGAAGATGAGATTCATAAAACTAATAATAAGTAATAAATGAATTAAAATCAATGTGAAACAAATAGGATCTAGAACTTAAACAGAGGAAATAAACAGAAATCAACCTACACGACAGATTCATTACTTGCTTCTAATACTGAATGCAATAGAATAGTAAGATGATGAAATAAAAAAACTAACTTGAGTCATATTATGCATATGAAAGTTACAAGATTACAAATAGAAACTGAAGGCATACTTTCTAATAATTTATAAGCAACGCGTCATAGATGTCATCATGCTACAAATATATAGATAAAGAATTACAAAATCAATGTACACAATAAAGAAGGAATTAACACGGCCACTTAGCATATATAGAGACGAGTATATTAGAAATCTGATTGAATAATAATGTGAAACTAAACCTACCTGAAACATTAATGTGAATTGCCCAAGTTTCGTTTGGATGTAATTGACAAGTAAATTTGCCAATTACTTGTCGAGTTTCGTGAGGAGGCGTCCTTCGCACGTCGTCGGAGGGGGAAGCTCGCCGCGGCTCCCCTACGGTGGCAGTGAGGTGTCGCCGGCAGATATCTGTGGAGGGAAGGGAGGGCGGCTGGGCGTTGAGTTGAGAGAGAGACCTCGAGAGCGGGAGATTGAGAAAGGGAAGAGCGAAGGGAAATAAGTTAAAAGCTTTTACTTAAAAATTAATTTACAGTAATTTTAAGAATGGGCCAAACACAATGATCGAGAAGGAAAGTAATTTTTACCATGCGAAAAAGTAATTTTAACCTTACCAAAATTATTCCCAAAACACACCCTTGCTCCCGCTCTCTTTCTCTCTCCTCCTCTCATATTTCATCTCTTATTCTACGGTGAACTATTGTGATCCCTTCTCCCTCATAACATATAGTCGTATATTCATCATGAAAAGAGTTGAATCGTCGCACCTGCTACTACTCTCACATGAATTAAAATAAAATAAAAGAATAAGAAAAAAAAAGTTGATGCCTCTTATGTGGATCCACCATTTATTTTATGTGTGCGCGCAATTGAAAATTACGATATATATCTTTTTTTTTTTCTAATTACAACAACTGTGAGGATGGAAATCTGACCACCAACTTTACGAATGGAGTTAGGTATCTTAACGTGCTGAACTAAACTCATGTTGACTACGAGATATATCTTATCAAACAATACTTCTCACTAACTAGACATTATACATATTCTATAATATATATATTTATTTATTTAGTGCACTACCATTTAATATCTAAGAAATCACATATTTTATTTCACATTTAGATTGTTTTGTTATCACAATTACCATGTTTTTTTTTTCAATATTTTTAGGCTGTTTGTTTTTATGAATCTAAGATTCTCAATTTGATGAATATCCAGAGTCCGGTGTTTGTTCGGTAGGAATATTGGATATCTATATATTTTTAGATGTATGGACATCCTACAATATCTCTACATAAAGCATGTGAGCTATTGAGAGTTTTTAAGATTCTCATGTTGATGACATATTGTTTTAACAATTTCATGATTCATCATATTTGTTCTATAATATTTTTTCATCAATATTATTTATTTCTCATTTATTTTATTTTAAATACAAATGTATGCTTGATAAATGTCTAAATACAATTTTATTTATATGATACATTAAGTTATAAATAAGTTTTAGCCATATAATATCTTAATTAATTTTTAATTCAAATCTAGTGTGCAATCTTTTATTTATTTTAATTTTCCAATAAGCACTGAATTGACATAAAAATATAATATTGAATTAATAGAAGTAAATTTTTTATACGAATTCTAATAATATTAAATTTAACATATAAATTATATGATGACCAGTGAGGGTATTGTTGGAACAATACGTAATTTAAATGCATACCATGTACAAATTCTACCAAACAAACGTGTCTATTCAAATAATGTCGAATATCCTTATAAATTTTCCTATAAAACAAACGTGACTATCGACATCTAAAACTCCAAGTATCTGAAATTCTAGACATCTTTAGATGCGGGATGTTTACATTTCCGAAACAAACTATCCCTAAAAAAGTATCAATAATTTGTCATTCATTTTTAAAAAATTATAAAAGATTGAAAATTTGATTGTCATTTGTAAATATTATAAATAAAAAAGATTAAATATAGTAGTTTCCTCTTATATGTCTCTTTGTATAATTTGTTGTGATTGATAAAGTATATTGCTAATACACTAATATAAAATATATTAATTAATATATCATATTTATGTTATGGATAAAGTATATCATTATATATAAGGTAGGATTTGATATAAGATACAAGTATAAATATTGTTTTATCTTTTAGTACATGTAAATTTTTTTAATTAAAAAAAAAACTAAATTAAATTAATTAACAATATATTTTTAGTCTAATGTTGGTGACAAGGACATGATTTTTGTAATTGTTGAGAAGAGGGACTCTTCAAAAGTACTGATAGCCCATCGGCGGTCCTACTTTTTCTCAAGGCAAAACGTTATTTGCTTTTCCACGTCTTTTCACTCCCCAAGCGACGTCGTTCTTTAACAAAAGAATTGCTTTCCAGCCGAAACCGCCCATTGGAACTTTTTTTTCAAATAAGAATATTCACTTTGAAATTCCAATTTCGTCCCTGTTTAATCATTCGTGTTTTTTAAGGACAAATGCGATAAGTTGTGGAGGTTTTAATTTACGTTAACTTCCTCGACAATTTCCAAATATTAATACTAATACACCCGTAGAATTATCATTCTAAGTTGTAACCATTCCAAAAACAAATTAATCATTGTAATGAAAAAAGTTATTAATGTTTTCTCTCTTAGAGAGCTGGGGATTGAATTTAGATTAATTGGTTTGTTTTGTTTTTTTAAAAGGATAAAAAGGTCATTTTACTTTTTTGGGAATTATTATTTTATCATTCCTGTGGGGTCAAACATCAAAAAGTTATTTTGTTTGGTCCTGAGGATGAACAAATATTAAAAAAAAAAGAAAAAAAAAACAACAATAAAAACACTCAAACGGCAAGAGCCGCCCCGGCAAATAAATTTTTGGCTCCTCGAGCAAAAATAAACTCTTTCTTTTATTTTAATTTTTCACATATGTTACAATACGTTAGACAAATAGAGATTCCCCGCGAAAATTAATAGAATCAAGTTATTTGAATAAATTATTTCACACTTATTATTAGTTTAAATAATCTATTAATAGAATAATTATTTTTTAACTATTTATAATTATAAATCATACATCTCTACTTTCTTATATAATTATAAATCTTTATCCATGTAGTTAATTTTTTTTCTTTTTTGGAAATCCTGGTTGAAAGGAAAAATTCAAAATCACCTAGTAGAAACAACAGAGTGAGTAGAAATTGAAATATTATTAAATTTATTTATATAGTATGAATAAATAAAAATGAGACGATGGCTACCCACGGGAAATCTAAATATAAATAGGGATTTTTTGTCCCATTCAACTAGTTTCTTAGGGGTAAAATAACACTTCAAGTTTGTTTTCTTGAAGACAATGCAAAAAAAAAAAAAAAAAAAATTAAAATAGATATTCTTTAGGAATGCTATTATGAATATATTTTCTTCAGAGAAGTAAATTCTAAGATCGAAAAGAAAAATGCTGATTTGAGCAACCAATAAAGTCTTGTAAAAAAGAGGTATAAATCATAGATGTATTGATGTTGGATGTACATAAATTACCATGTATGAATAAAAGTAATTGAGAAAGTTATCCTTAAACAAATATGGAATTTTATATTAGTTTAACTCTGTTTGGTATCTTGCAATGGGTAGGACATTATTTTAAATTTCAAAATTTTAAATGATGAAATGGCTTTGGAGAAATAAAAATAAAATATAACATTTTACTACTATATCCTTTAATATTTTGTAGGATATTATATTATTAATAATATAATATTTTAATATAAACTAGCATGAATAATTTAATTAAATGAACCTAACAAAATTAAAACTTGAAAATATTATCTTTATTTTGAAAACTAAACTAAGAACGAAAATTTGAAAATGTCTTGATTCAACTATTTAAAAACAAAAATTTAAACCAACAATTTAAGTTTATTCACATATCCATATATATATTATTATAGTTATTTAAAACAAAAGCAAAAGGAAAAAAATAAGAAAAATCTTAAAAAAAAAACATAAACATATAAATATCAAAACAATATTGAAAAACAAGGAAAATAAAATATATTAATAACAAGATAGAAAATAAACCTTAGTTTGTTTGAAGGAAAAAAAAGACGTAGGTAGAGTCAATTTACAGATATTCGAATAATAATACTAAAAAAAACTACAACGACTCATTAAATTTTGAAACTAGATTGATTGATGATTTGAGAATAAAGTGTGTTAGAGTGCTAAGTATTTTTTTCATCAAAATAAGGTAAAATAACAATTTGTTACATTTAAACTTAAAATTCTTACAAATTCGAACTTTTTGGAACAAGGAAAATATTTGAAGAAAAAACATAATTTGAATTCATTTACGATTTAATTTTTATTTTTTTAATTTATCCCAACAGTAAAACTCGTCATTATTATAGATATCAACTTTACTTAAAAAATTAAATATTTGCCAATTAAACAAGCAATGCAATTAATGTGTTTTTTTATTAACTTTTTGCCTTTTAATATATTTCTTAAAAATAATTTCGAATTTCTAGCCAATTTTAAAAAAGAAAGACATTTTTTTCAAAACTAAAACGTTGAGTTTAAGTGACTAATATATATATATATATATATATATATATATATATTTAGTATTTTAACTGCCGCAGTAAACTCATGTTTGCTAATAACCGATATTCCTAATCATTGTCAAAAGATGGTAATTTTAAATTTTAAATATAAATAATAAATCGAAATATAATTTATTTAATTGTCAAAATCAATATTTTTCAGTGAAAAAAATGATGTTTTTTTAAAAGTTTAATTAATTATGCTGATAATTATTGTCAATAAAGATATTTAAATTACATATTTATATGAAAATCTAGGAATTATAATATTTACTATTTTAAATAATTAATGTAACCAATACATCTATAGAAAAAGATCACGAGAGAAAAAAGTGAGAGTGGAAATTTTATTTTGAGTTTGTACCAAAAAAAAATTGAAAAAAATATCAATCTCAGAAAAACAATCTACAAAATAAAGAAAATGTCACCATTCTATCATTCTAAAAATGAGCTATTTTAGATAATTAAAAATAAGTACACCAATGATCAAACAATACATACTCATTTCTTTTTAGTAGAACAAAATATGAGATGGAGATTCGAATCTATCATTCAATCGGTGATATTATTACCTTAATTAATTGAGCTATGGTATGCTTGAATAATGTAATTATATAGTTTAAAATAGACAATTTAGAAGAAAAATATTAGCTAAAACGAGCATAGCGCGTAATTAACATATATCTATAACAAAAAGTTCATGAGTTTGAAATCCCCTCCCTAATAAAGAAAGGGGGAAGAAGGAAAAACATTAAATTATCAATTATTTCTAAAAAAAAGTTGTAATTTATTATTTATTCTAAACAAAATTGTAATTTATTTTTATAAAAGGGAAAATTTATAAATATAGAAGGTAAAAGAAAAGAAAAGAAGAGAGAGAGAGAGAGAGCGGGAGAGAGGAGAGAGAGAGATTGGTGTGCTGAGCAGAGTGGCGAAAAGAAGGGTTTTTTTTTAGCCCCCGCAAGCAGAGCAGCTCATCGCGTTCTCTTCTTCTTCTTCTGTTTATCAGAGCTCTCTCTCTCTCGTCATTAGAAGAGAGAGAAACAGATTAAAAAAAAAGCCCCAAATCTTCATCAAATCCTATCCCAATTCAGCGCGCGCTCGCCGCTGAATCAAATTTCTGCCCCACGCCCTCTCTCTCGTAGGTTTTCTTCTTGGTTCTGCGGCGGATTCCATCTCCCTTGAGCGAGAGATCGAGTTATGCAGCAAGGTGATCAGACGGTGCTAAGCTTGAGACCTGGTGGCGGTCGAACTAGACTCCTTGGTCCTCGCTTCGACCTTTCATCCTCTTCATCTTCGTCTTCTCTTGCCTTCGGTTCCTTTTCCTCCGATCTCCCTGCCCTCCGCCCCCATGGCGCTCCTCCCGCTTCCTTTTCTCTGAAGGTATGTGCCTCCTGTTCTCTTTTATTCATTCTTTCATTTGGATCTCGGCCTTCCAATCTCCTAAATGTCCTAATCCTATGTTCCAATGCCATTTGGATATGTCGACGCGCAATTGTGATTGGGGTTTATTGCTCCATGATGCTGCTTCTTGATTTGTATTGGCAGAGTTTGATTTCCAATCTAAGCTTCCTAATCTACCAAGATTCATTGGGGATATTTTGTTTCCGATTGAATTGATCCGTTGGTCGAAATATTGGGTAGTTAATTTCAAATGTGTAGGCATCGCTTTTTATTCCTCATTGGGCTCTGTTTTAACGCTCATTTTTCAATTGTAATAGGCTGGAGATTCACGGTTTGAGGGTCGCGAGCGTGTTCGATTTACCCGAGATCAGCTTTTGCAGCTTCGGGAGGTAACATTATGTTCTCATTTTTTTTTTGTCAAAATAAACTAATTGTCTCGACGGTGCATGTGTCTACTCTCTCTCTCTGGATATCTCGTTAACTGTTATATTTAATCGTTATTATAATTGAATGATATTTTTAACTCTGGGTTTCTTGTTGGGATAATTTGATTTGTGGGTAGTTTCTCTCATTACGCCTTTTTTGTTCCTTTAGTTATGATTATTTCTCTCCTTTCTTCATCTCTTACTTTTGGTTCTGAATGAGAAAAAACTGACAGCTGTTATCTAGTTGTGTGTATTCGACAAATAATTCCATGTCACAGTTACTAGTAATCGTATTATCTTTCATCATATTTTTATAGTCACTTTTCCTGGAAGTTAGATACTAAGAATTTGTTTAGAATGACGTCTTGGTTGATTGATTCCCCTTCCTTGTTTCTTGAAGATTGTGGAAGTTCCAGATGATATACTAAAACTTAAACGGGAAATTGAAGTGGAAGTTTTTGGCGAGGAACAAAGTTGGAGTCGTGGAGAGAGCAATGTAAGTATGTTGTTAAATTGATTTATCTTCTCCTCTCTCTCTCTTGGAGATGCTGGAAGGTTTGAAAGAGGTTATTACTTTAAACTTAAAAATTATTTTAATTGCACCAAATGGTTTTCTTAACCCTCTCCGCTTTCCTTCTAATTTGTTATTGTAGCATTTTATGTATTTCTTTTTGCACGATCTTTGTAACATCTCTCTGTCCCCTTTATAGCAACCTAATCAGTCTCAGAATCGCTATTCTGAGCCTGACAATCGTGACTGGCGTGGCCGTTCTGCCCAATTCTCTGCTACTGGAGAGGACAGGTCCAGGGAAACTATTCGAGATAGAGATTTTGGTGGTCATTTTGACTCAAGGCAACAAGAGGGAAATCAATCGAGTCGTCAAGACTCGAACTCATCTTGGACCCGTACCACTTCTAACCAAGGGGTAATTTGTATTTATTTCTGCCATTTTAATTAGTCGATTTGCTTGGAATGTGTTTGCATTCAGAAGAGAACATCTCGCCTACTTCTATTTTAAACAGGAACAAGATCTCAAACCTCATTCAAAACTAATTTGCATCTAAGACAGAAATATGACTTTTTCTTTCCTTTGAATTTTATGATGTACATAATTTAATGCCGACAGGTTTCTAGCTCAACTAACTGCTTATATGTTGTTGGGAAATTCCATATTCTAGTTTTAATGTTTTCATTTCGTCATATCTATAAATATATCTAGAATTTTTTCGCCATTGTAAAGCACCTTTTTGAACAAATTGATTTTACTTTTCATATCAATTGAGATCAATGAGTGCTTTTTAAGGGAATTGTGTGTTTGCAGTTTAAGACATTTTTTAGGATGTGATGAGCTATATATATAATATACATATTATATTTCCAGCTGTTCTGAAGTATAACGTGAAATTCGTTGACAAGTTAAGTGTATGATACAGAATGACTTGTTTGCAATGCACTTACACTTTGGTCCCTTTTCTCTCCACTGCATTTTTTGTTTCTAAATTGTTCTAATAGCCCTATATCAAGTTATTTAACATCCGTTTAATCATTTTATTTTAGGGAGCACCTGCTGCTTTAATCAAAGCTGAGGTACCATGGTCAGCTAGGAGAGGAAGTCTCTCTGAAAAGGATCGTGTCTTGAAGACTGTAAAGGGGTAATGCATATTAATAACAGCAATTATTCATGATTGTAATTTCATCATACTCTTATACATAATCTATTTTTCACTTCCTTTTAATTTGGAATTGAATATGAGTTTTGTTGTTTTGATCCTTATCCTATCCCTTTACTCTTAGAAATCCTATGCCTTTATCTGTCACAGAGTTTAAAACTAAAGCATACCACAGTGTCAAATTGCAGAAGGATTCTCAAGTCCCGTACCTTTTTTCTAGATCAATTGCCAGAGTTGACTAATTTTCAACTGATTTATATTTTTCCGGACTTGATCCCTGATACAAATTAATAGTGCAATGCATGAAGATTTATTCTTGATTGCAGCATCTTCTATGATAATTACTTCTTTCCTTATTATGATTTTTTTGTACATTGTCCCTCACATTTAAACAGCATTGAAAAAATATTTATAGGATGTAGCTCCTATGATGTTGATGAATCTGTGTAAAGTTGCTTAGAAAGCCTTTGATTTTGTAACTGCTTTATGTAATACGGTGTTGCCAAAGGATTGAAGAAAGTTTGGATTACATTCTCATGAATGTTTTGAAATGTTGAGGTTGCCCTGTCTTTAGGAGGTGCTTAAAGGAGGCAAAAGACTCAATATAAATAAAAAAAAAGAAGGATAAAAATCCTAATTATTTAAAACAGTGTATTACTAATAAATGAACTGAAATCTCATCTTTCACAAATATATATAAATATCAACCATATATGAAGCTAATAAATGAACTGAAATTTCATCTTTCCATCATTGATCACTGTCATTATTTAAGATTCTAAGGGTCATTTTCAATTAGGATTTACCTATCCTTTAGTTTTTTGTAAGTGTTAAGAGTGAGTAGTAATGGGCAAAATTATATACTTAGTATTATGTACATTAATGAGCTGTCATAAATTCAAGCCTGGGCAGTCCATTGGTCTTATTCTTCTGGCCACCCATGAGGGGTACAGATCTAAACCTTAGCATGTTCAAATGGAGGCGTACACCTCATCTATAAGAGGCACGAGTCCTTAGAATTGAAGTTGTGCCACAAAGGCGACCTTCGAGCCTTATGCCTCTAAACCTTCTAATACCATTGAATATCTTTATACCCAATGATAAAAGTGTTTTGATTATGTAGGATATTGAACAAGCTAACGCCAGAAAAATTCGATCTCCTTAAGGGTCAGCTAATTGACTCTGGAATCACCTCCGCCGATATTTTGAAGGTCATCTTCATTCACTCGCTTGATGCTAGAGGATGTTACTTTTTTCCCCCATCTCACTTTGCTTCCAATGCAGGATGTCATTTCACTGATATTTGACAAGGCTGTTCTTGAGCCCACATTTTGCCCCATGTATGCTCAATTGTGTTCTGATCTGAATCTGAAGCTGCCTCAATTCCCCTCTGATGAACCTGGTGGAAGGGAAATTACTTTTAAACGAGTCCTCTTAAACATCTGCCAGGAGGCTTTTGAAGGTGCAGACAAGTTGAGGGAAGAGGTTAGGCAGATGACTGCCCCTGAGCAAGAGATGGAGCGCAGAGATAAAGAAAGACTGGTCAAGCTTCGTACACTTGGGAATATTCGATTAATTGGAGAGCTTCTAAAGCAAAAGATGGTGCCTGAGAAGATTGTCCACCACATTGTGCAGGTCTTTATTTGATTGATGCCCATATACATTATTGCTTACGTTTTTCAGCCTTACATAAAATTTCATAAAATGCTGACCTCTTCTGGTTTCGTGTTGTAATCAGGAACTTTTAGGACCAGATAACAAAACCTGTCCTGCTGAAGAAAATGTGGAGGCCATTTGTCAGTTCTTTAACACCATAGGTAAGCAGCTAGATGAGAATGCAAAGTCACGTCGTATAAATGATATGTACTTTGGCCGATTGAAAGAACTGACTACGCACCCTCAGTTGGCACCACGATTGAAGTTCATGGTCCGTAATGTTCTTGATTTGCGTGCCAACAATTGGGTTCCTAGGCGGGAAGAGGTAGATTCCTGTTCCTCTTGCTTTTTTTTTTCATTGGGGGGGGGGGGGGGGGGGGGGGGGGGGGGGTACTTTGGATTTTATGGCTGGAGCATCATTTTGAATCTTTGTTAAAATGACTTCTGCCTTTCAGATTAAAGCCAAAACTATTACTGAAATACATTCAGAGGCAGAAAGAAATCTGGGACTACGTCCTGGTGCTACCGTCAATATCAGAAATAGTCGTGGAGTTGTGTCTGGTTCTGCTGGGAACACCAGCCCCGGGGGCTTTCCTATTAATCGACCTGGTTTTGGGGGTATGATGCCTGGCATGCCAGGAACCAGGAAGATGCCTGGTATGCCAGGAATTGATAATGACAATTGGGAGGTACCTAGGTCACGGCCTATACCAAGGGGCGGAGATGGATCGGGTACCCAACCTGCTGGACGTGGTGGCCAAACACCTTTGGTTGGCAAAGCACCAATGTTGAATGCAAGACTACTACCCCAGGGTACTGGTGGATCCATTAGTAACAAGACTAGTGCTCTATTGCAGGGTGCAGGTGCATCTACCACTCGTCCCGTTAACTTTGGTCCTGGCTTGGAGCCCTCTAGTCAGGTTCAAAAACCTGTTACGGCAGCAGCAGTCCTTCCACTTGCCGAGAAACCACAGGTTCCAGCTGCATCTTCCAAACAAGATGATCTTGAAAAGAAAACTCTCTCTCTTCTTGAGGAATATTTCAGTGTCCGACTTTTGGATGAAGCTTTACAGTGCGTGGAAGAACTCGTGTCACCAGCTTACCACCCTGAGATTGTAAAACAAGCCATATCCTTAGCACTAGAGAAAATTCCACCCTGTGTTGAAGCAGTTGTTAAGCTTCTGGACTATTTACTTTCCAAGAAAGTTTTTACAGCTGGAGACATAGGGACTGGATGTTTGCAATACGCTTCTGAGATCGATGACGTGGGCATCGATTTACCAAAAGCACCAATGAATTTTGGTGAGATAATTGGGAAACTTGTCATATCTGGTGGTTTGGATTTCCAGGTGGTGAAGGAGGCCCTTAAGAAGGTGGAAGATGACAGGTTCAGGAAAGATATATTTGATGCTGTCTTGAAGGCAGTTAGTTCTAATGCGTCTGGGCAAGGATTATCAGATTCGTTGGAGTCTGACATCGAGGCATGTCGAAGCCTGGCATATTAACGCGTCTCGAGTTCTCTTCTTGCTCTTAGTTTTGTCGCGGAATGTCTCGCTTCCTTTGCCCTCTCATGTGACAAACAACCTGTATTTCATTATCTGATAAAGGTGGCTACAAAGAACAGGTAATTTTAATTGAGTTGTATATTTTTTTGTTGGGAGTCTGTAGCAAGTATGTTTATTGAGAGTGAAAATCAAACCCCATAATGCCATGGATTTTGCTCTCCAAGCATGGCTAAATCATGTGGCTGAATAACTCAAAGAGTGTCCCTTCAAGGGGTCCTGTTATTTTATATTTTTTTTAAAATGTTAAATTTGTCATTTTTTATTTTTTTATTTGGCTTGTTGACTACTAAATTTGGCTAGTTTATATTTATGCATCCATTTTCTACTTTCTACAAGTATGAGGAAATGGATTTTCTTTTGCCTTTTGCTTTTTTCTTAATAATTCGGGAAATGAATCTTTGGATTTAGATATTTTCTTTCATACTAAGTGGACCTGGAAATAAGTGATTGTACTTATTTTGTATGAGTGCTAAAGATTATTCTTGTACTTAATCTCTTTTTCACCTAAAAAGAGAATCTCTTTTGTTTTTTTTTTTCTTTTTATTCTTCAAAATCATAAATATTAATGCCCAGTTGATAGTGATTGAGTTTTTAGTTTCTGAAAATTATGTTTGCTTTCTTACCTTTCAATTCTTAGCTAAATTTTGAAAACAATGAAATTATTATATGAATTTATATTTATGTGATTGGAAGTTGTATTTCTATTTCTTTTTTCAATAAAATACTCAAATTCCAAATGCACATAAAAATTGGTAATTGAAGTTGGTGAAATTAAAATTGACCAAAACTTCTCGCTCTCAAACAAAAATTTCCCTTGTGTGTATATAATATTGTAAACGACTTCTCCCACCAAACAAATTAGCAACGTATTAACAATACACGTTTCTTACCGACTAATTTAAAATATGATTTTTCGTGGACAATCTGCAAATTCGATCGCACTGATTTTCCCACTGAAGAAGGAAACTTCGAAGAATCAATAAACTTTCGATTTTCCGGGAAAATGGTTTGGGAAAGGAAAAAGAAGACCGAGATTACGCGGGTCTCCATGGTCAAACGCTCCGAAATTGAAATTCATCTTCACAAAGAGTCTTAAATTTATATAAATCTATGCGATTACACACTTCATCTCCATACTCTGATAGTCTGATTCCGTTCGCTCATCAACAGAAGATCGAATTGGATTTGCCCTAGCCCTACACAGATGGCTGCAGTTAAACCCTTCGTTTCGATAGCCCTAATTGCTCTTCTCTTGTTTTCTGAATCCCTCGCTGTTTCGTCCGCTGACTACGGCCCGGATTCGAATTCCTTCACCGGAATACTCCGCCGGAATCTGCTCCACCCATCGGGGCGTCGGCGGGAAGATAATAGCGTCGGCTCCAATTTGGCCGAGAAGATCAGTATCAAAAGGGGGGTTCGATCCGCCGTAATTGCTGGTCGTGCCAGTGGATCGCCGTCCAGCCGGGCACCGCCCTTTCATTTTGGGTCTCTGCTCTGTTTCTGCATCGCCTTTGCGTCTGTTTTGTTATTGTGATTTTGTGCAAAATTCGTTTGATTATTGGAATGTAATTGGGATGCTGATTATACTTACAAATCAACAAAATCATATATACTCTGATTAGATATTTTTTGTTAAATTATAAATTTTTCTCCCACAATTTTAAAAAGATTTCAAGGTTAATTAAAAATTTAGTTCTCTCACTAAATAAGGAAAAAAAAACTTTTAATTTTCATAATATATAACACACACAAATATACAAATATTAAAGGAAAGAAATCAAGGCTTATTATAAACTTTTTAAATTAAAAAAATTGAATAGATAATACAAAAGTCATTTATAAATCCCACATGTTATATGTATAAAATAAAGTTAAAAGAATATAATTGAAAGCTTGTAGATTTTTTTTTGTTTTTTTTTTCCTGAGAAATTAACCCTATAGCAATTATATTTTAAAATCAAACTTTCTATATTAGATCAAAGCCGTTTGAATTGTAATAATAGAAAGTTCCAAATAAAAAGAAAAAAGAAAAAAACTCAAGAACATTTAATGAATATTGAATCAATTCTTTCTTAATTTGGACCTAAAAAGAAAAGAAAAAAAAAGGAAAAAAGAAAAAAGAAAAGAGAACCTATGAAATTGTACCTCCTAATCTTAGCTCCTTCCCCAATCTCCTTCAACAATGGGGATCGCCAATTCCATCCCTTCCGCGCAGAGGATCTCCATCCCTCCTCTGCAATAAAATCACATTTATCGCCATAGCCATAGCCATAGACATCGCCATGGCCTCGCTTAAACCTCTCCAATTTCTGCTGTTAATGGCGCCCCTTCTCCTCGCCTCTCAGCGTCAGCCCCACTCCATCTTCGCTCACGCTCACGCACAGACCGGCCCCTATAATCTCCCCCAAGAAACAGCCTCCAGAGGCGCCTCTTCGTCGGAGACGCATCTTCCTCTGTCTCACAGCGAAAAAGCCAACAATAGCAATTCCGATGCGGTTGAACGCACGAACCTAATCGCCATCCGACGCTTCAGATCCCATCGCGATTCCACGAGAAGACAAAGAAGACATAACCGCCGACGCGCTTACCGCCATTCCAAAGCCTTCATTCCGGCCGTCTCTGTGCGGAGCGTTTGCGTCGCGATTGCTTCGTCGATACTGCACAATCTGGTTTCTGTTAACTCGTATTGAGAAAGATTTTTGGATACATTTTTTCTTCTTGCTGTTGAAGATCATATGAGGATGAAGCTGAAGCTGAAACTGAAACCTAGCGGAATCGTTCCTTCAGCATCGTCTGTCTGCGATTCGATTTGAAGTTTTGTTTGGTCGGTTTGATCAATGATCATGAATTTTGTTCTCCGATAACTTTTTGAAGGGGAATATCACAAGTGGGGGCGGATATTATGGTTCTATGGCCAACAAAAGAAGGAAAGGAATCGAATTCTTTGTCTTCTAAAGTGACTCATCTGATTTTGCAAGAGAAGATTTTCCATCTCTTACTCTTCCTCTCTAAGAACCCTATCCCTTTGGAATCATATCAAAAGTAAACACAATACTTTGCTTTCTTTTTCCATTACAACTTTCGGTTGATTTTCATAGGTTCATAGATTCCGATTAATCCACATTTACATATTAATAAAAAAATTGACAAAATATAAAATATATCGACAAAATATTATTAACATAAATATAGAAATGTCGAGCTAATAATTGACATATATCTCCAATAAAAATTTGTGAATTTGATCCCCACCTCCACGCTGTACTAAAAAAACATAGACATAGAGATTAATATTAATAATTCTTTTAACTTTATGAAATAGTTATTTGTTATGAATTTTTCATTTTTATTAATTTTCAAGAAATATCTCCCGTGGACTATGGTTTACATTTTATTGCTATTTCCATTAATTTGAGATGAGATCTCACGTAATTAAAATCTTTGTTGATATAGATATTTTATTTAATTAAACTATTTTCCTTCTTTGTATCTCCATTATCATCTATTAAATTGTTCAAATTTGTTCTTTAAAAGTATATTGGATACTAAAATTCAATAATTTTATTATTCACTTGTTAGGCATAAATTTAAACTAACTTTTTTTTTCCCTTAAAAATTTAAACTAACTTCTTTCTGACTAATCTCTTTGATTTACACAAATTTCTTCCAACATAAGTTTTGTTTACTAACTTTTTTCTACCAGAAATTTCACTCTATTTCTATTCACATTTTCTATCGCTAATCATGTGAATATTCTTTTCTTCATAATTGAACTTTCGAAAGTCAAAAGACACAGACTTTTAAAGGAAAAAGATGAATATAAAGAACAACGACGCGGTAGTATCTAATTTTCTGTGATTAGTTAATTTTACTTGGTCAAAAATCACCTCTAGGTCCATGTAGTATAATTGCAATTTAATCCCTAAATTTTAATTTGTAACGATGTAATTGTATTTTAAATGTTTAACGATTTAGTTGTTGATGCTAGAATTCTGCCTCCCGAGATCTTGCCGAATTCACACCAATCTTCAAGAACATAGGGATTGATGAGACTGCAAAATAGTACAACACTATGACTGATGTGGCTTTTGCCACACGGGCTCCGATGCCTAAGTTAGTATCGGAGTAGTCGGGTCTAAATAGTAGGGTTATTAGGCATACTTCTAGGGTACCCTCTCCCATCAAACATAGAAAATGGTGGGATTTGGTACCCTGGTGGATAAGGAACGGTTTCATGATATGGAGGATATGGACCGCGATAAGGCTGGATTGTTCCTGCATTCTTTGGGCTTTTTAAACGGAGTTTTTCAAAAAATTCTTCTTTAGTTTAGTGACAAATTGTGCGGAAGTAGATGGACCTGCCTGAGCTGGTCTTGTGCAGCTGGAATCTGAGGCGGAAAAGCGGGAGGTGCAGAAGTGAAAGGAGTTGAGGTAGCTATCAGTGATCAGCTGAACCCTAATCCTCATAGGTTTACATTTGTTGAATCCTTATACACTCAAGAGATCATAGAATGTGCCTCACGCTGTACTATTCAGGGTCGAGACCAAGTCAACTCGGACTGAGCTTGCACGGGGGTCGACCCTGGGTCAGCTACGGCCGGCCTGGGTCGATGGGCCCCGACCCGCTTACCTCTCTCTGGGTCCGCTCCTTCTTCGGCTCTCTTTTCTCTCTTTGGTTGCTTAGCCTAATCTCTATTTTCTCTTTATAACAATAGTTTTTATACTTTAGTAGGTAACAATTTAACCCTCATAGTTTAAAATTTGTATCGATTTAATACATATCGTGAAAAATGTTATTAGATTTTAATAGAGTTTCTTATATATGTAAATCGGTAAAATTATAATGAGAAACCAAATGTATTTATAAACTATCAAGCTTGAATTATTACATAATAAAAATATGCAATTAATTTTGATGAGATTTCTAACAGTAAAGACTCCATTGTTGAAAATTTAAATTACATGAACTAAATTATTGCATATTAAAATTCAGAGAAATACAAGAATTAAATTGTTACAAACTGAAATTAAATGATTGAATTGTGACGTCAATAAAAGTACAGAAATGAAAGTGCTTTTTAACCCTTTTCATATTTTGGAAGAGAATAAGATAAATGTTATATTCTAGGAATATGATTTTAGTGAGACCATATTTCAAGAATTTAATCCAATCCAATCCCCAAAACTGTTATATTCTATTAAACTTATATTCTACTTTCTTTTGCCAAACTGAGCATAACTCAAGTGATTAAGACACTTCCTCCCACCGCATAAATCTTTTTATTCTACTTTCCTTTTGGATGACCTATTTAAATCATAATGTGAAAAGGAAAAAAAAGAATCACAATGGAAACCCATTAACGCCACGAATTAAATTTAACTAAGATGCAAGTTTTTCTTTTCCTTTTTTCCTTGGAAAAAAGAAACATGATCTGTGAGTATATATTCCAATCCATAGATGTCTAGAACGAACCTATTACTTCATAGAGGTTGCTGTTGATTCAACTTTTGAGTGGTTAAAAACAGGCAGTTTCATAACCCTCCATTTGGCAGAGAAGATTGAGTTTGAGCCACCAAAATCAATCCCCATGAGCAAATTAGGACTAATAATTTTGCTCCTCATCTCCATTGATCTCTCCCTCCCAATTTGCCATTCAGCTGAAACCAATTTCACCATCAAACCTGAGGATCTCTATAAGCAGCAGCTGAAACAGGGGAGACCTACAAAAGGTAAGAAATCTTATGAAATGTTTTTAAAACAAATCGTGAGAAAAGCTTATATATTGTGCTGTGTTGAATAATTATGATTTCATTTTCTGGTGCAGATTTAGAGGGCGAGAGGAAGGAGAGTGAAGAAACAGGTGCCGGAGCTACGGCGGGGAAGATGATGAGAGCGAGAGGAGTGTACGGCGGCGCGAGCGACATGCGGCGGGGACACTCGAAGAACGACGCTACCTCTCTACGGATTAAATCAATTCCTTCATCGTTTTGGGAAGTTTTATGTGTTGTTGTCGTTGTTACGGCTACAGGTTTGTTTTAAGTGACAGTTGTGTGTTGTAGCAGAACAGTGAGTCTGAGAGATGGATATTTATGTAAAAGTTAGAGAAATTAAAAAATCGTAAAAAATATTTAAACTAACGAATAAACATTTTCTTATTTCTTAAAAATAATTAATATTAATATTATGTATATATTAGTAACACTGTATTGGTATTTTTCATACTTTGTCGATTTTTTTTAATGAAAATATTGATTTACTCTTCATATCGATGTCGAACCCCATGAAAACATACGTGTAACCATGCTAACAACATTCTTGTTCTCAAAATTTTTCTTTAATGTATTTCAAGATTTGAGAGAGAGCTTCTACAAAATTTAGGTGTGTTTTGTGTGGTTTGTCCAACAATATTTTTCTTTAATGTATTTCAAAATTTTCTTGAACTACTTTTGACTAAAAGTGTTTTTAGATGATTAAAAACACTATTTAAAAATTTAGTCAAACACTATCAACTTTAGAAAAGAATCACTTTTAATTCTTCCCAAGAATTTTGACATGTTAGACGCCTGTCTTTGAATAACTGTATTTAAAGAAGATAAGACTCGGATCAAGATAAACCATGACTATGGTAATGGTGTTGGTGGGGTTGATTTTGGACAAGGGGTTTTGGTAGCAGTGGGTATTACTTTTATTGAGAATAGTTTCGTTTTAATTGATCTTAGTATCCTCACCATTCCAATTTTCATCTCACACATATTGTTTGAATTAAAAAAAAAATTAATTGCTATACATGCAAAAGTTAAATAAAAATAGTTTTTCTTTTTTTTTTTTCATTTTTAGGAATACTACATTCAAATGCGGGTAAGAGTTTGAATTTAGCCATAACAATTGAACTCTATTCGGAGTTAGAAAAAACAAATAAGTTGACAATTAAGAAAGATGAATACATGAACAGATAAAATGAAATAAATAGACTATAAATTAGGTAAGAAGATGCCTACCGGTAAGTACATAAATTTTATCCCAAACAAAATGAGACTTGCATTTCTCTTTTTCAGTGCTACTCGCGTGAAAATAGAATGCAGTAGTTTGATTTCTTCTTTTCAGTATTTAAGTAATTAAATAATTCTTGTATGGAAACATTTTATTACTTCATGTTTGTTTGCTCTTGATATTACAAATCAAAAATCATGTTGTAATGAAGTCATATGAATGAAAGATAATTGAACGATCTAGTAAAATCTTTGTTGGCCTCACTTACCTGTCGTTGGTCACTATATTACATGAATGAGATGTATTGTAATTAAATTATTAGCAAAAATTTAACCAGGGCATAAACATTACTTCATTTACTTCCACACGTTTTGTGAAAGAAAATTTGAGACAAATAATCTGTTTTTTCTCCACACAATATACCTAGCTGGACTCGAAATGACATAAATCTTATGCATCAATGATAAATTGCTTAAAACTTATTATATAACTGGCTCATACTTAATAATGAAGCAAATAAATATTCACAAAAGCAAGCATAGTTTAACGATAATTGACTAATTAAGAGATTCTGAATTCGATCTCTAACCTCCGTTTAAACCCCACTTATAAAAAACTAAATAAACATTCCACTCTTGAGAGTCAAACTCTAAGTTGTCTTGTAGCTGCTTACTGATTACTCCCCCAACACAATAAATTCAGAGTTTCAGCAGCACCCTATTGGGTCTCCTTTTTATACACAGAGTAGAGTACAAACCCATTTATTACAAGAAAATAATAAAGAATTTAAACAAAAAGTATACAAAATAGTACATCCCAAATAAATTCATTGGTTTGTTGGGAATTTGTTAAGAGCTACGTGGCTCCACTGTAGCCTTTCAGATTTTCTTTGGTGAAATTCCTCCTTTACACTCCAATCCAATTCCAAAGTAACTTTTATTAGATGATCATGAGTTTGATAAACTTTCAAATTCCTTGGACAATTAATGACTAAAACACTGTGAACTGAAGGGTTAATTATCCTATCTACCCCAATCTAGCCTTAAATCACTGAGATCTGATAAAGAAAAGAGGAGAAACTTTAAGTGGGGTGGGGCCTCCTTTTCTTATGCTACGATTTCCCTGAAAACATTATCCACAAATCTATGAAATTTAAAATGGATCGAATTCCTGTGTAAATTCAAATTGGGAGCGGATCATCTCTAGAGGGCAGCCTATAGGCCGGGTCTTTGGTCTTCGCCTAATTTTCTAATCCAAGGTTCTGATTCGAGCTAGATTTCTATAATCAAGGTACCAGAAAATTTCAACACAGCTGATATTTCTTTAAGCGAAGATAATCTAAAATTCCACACGGTTGACCTCAAATCGGATGATGAACGAACCCTAAATAAATTTCACATTTAACAAACAAATAGTGATCGTGCATTTTCTGAAAGATAAATTCCTCCCTCAGGAAGGCAAACTCAGCAACAAATACAAGGGATTGGCGGTAGAAGAACACGATACAGATGATCAATCACACACTGAACAGTTGGAATTTCGATAAATTAAATTACAGCAGAGCACACAAATGGTATAGAGGCAAAATACCTAAAGAATCTAGGCCAGCACATACAGAGGACGCCTATATTCATCGAAGTACTGATCGCGATCAATGAAAACGATGGCATACAAGGCGTAGATTATTCCAGGAATATAACCGAGAAACGTCAAGAGAAGGCATATACAAAACTCAACCTGCAATTACAACAATCGTTAATCAGAATCTATGCAATTAATGAGAGTAACAGAAATAAAAGAGCGAAGAAGAAGAAGAAGAAGAAGAAGAAGAAAAGAATCAGAAGCTTACAGTACAACATCCGTGCCTGAGGCAGACGCCCAAAGGAGGAATCAAGATAGCGATGAGAATCTCGCAGAAGATCTCGCAGCGAGAAGGCATGTTTTAATGGCGTCTGAAGAATCAGAAGGAGAACTGAAGATCGAAGAGAAGGGGAAGACGAAGGTGGGCGGCGACAGATCCAAAATGGAGAAACAATATAATTAATAATTTATGATGGAAAAGACTTAAAAAGACGTATTGGCTGGCTATAAGCAGTACATGGGCCGGTGGGCCTACCCTTATTGGACAGTACAGCTTTATCATTTATACCTTTTGATTCTCAAAGATTTCAAAATTTTGAAATCTTGAAATAAATTTGTTTTGTTTCCATTGAAATTACAACATAAAAATTAAATTACAATATTAGTCTTCGAGGGTCCGTTTTGTAACATTTTGGTATAAAGTGAGAACATGGTAATTTGATTCTCGTGAGTTACAACACACTATTTTTCTTTTTTGATAAAATAATTTATATTTTTTAAATGAAACAAAAATTGTTACCAAACGTATAAGAAACGAGTAACGAGAAAATATAAAGTGAGAACATTACCCAACTGGCCTTAACTTTTTAGATTTTTCAAGTTCTTAAATTTTAAGAGTGTCTGATAAGTTTATGAAGTTACAAATTTTGTGTTTAATAGATTCCTAAACTTTTAAAGGTATCTTAGAAACCTCCTAAACTTTGAATTTTGTGTCTTATAGTCTTTGGATTAATTTTAAAAATTTTAAAATTTTACAGGATTATTTGACACGAATTGACAGAACATTAAATTCAATATCTAATAGATTTGTTTCTTAAAAAATGTTGAATAGGTCGGTGATTTATTAGACACAACTTTGAAAGAGGGACCTATTAGCTACTATGTTAAAAATTTATGGACGAAATTTACCAAAAAGTTAAATTTTTTTTCTTCTTAAATGTTTGAGCCACTCATATTCATCTTAAATCTTAATTTTAAATAAGAGGTGTGAAAGTAATATCTTTTTTACAAGTTGGAGTTTTCAATTTTAAAAATTTTGTCATTTTACTATAAATGTTCTAATAATCTAACAGCGCAATGTTTATGCGTGTTAGATCATCTACTTGAATTTTTTTTTTTCAGAAAAAGTTTATCTAATTGTATTAGATTAGATGTTTGTTTTTTTTAAGTGAAGTTCATATATTATTGTGTGGAGGTTAAATGATTTAATGACGTGAAATTTAGTTTAACTAAATACTAACATTAGTAATTAGTATTTTAAACTCTAGGTTCTCTACATCAAAATTCAAAACTTAAATTGACTCGTTAGTTAAAAGTAAAACAAAAACATTTACTCTAACAGGAGAAAAAAAAAGAATTGAAATCCAAATTTATTCTACATGTAATGTTGAGAGCCACAGAACTTGCACTATCCGAAGAGTAGGGAGTGCCGAGTTTGAAGATCAGGTACTTGCACGTATGTGTGAATTTGGAATCATTTTTAGTAGAACATGTGGGGTGGTAGAGATCGAACTTACAATCTCGTGGTTGGAGATATATGTCAATTAACGCTGAGCTATACTCGCTTTGGTGTCTGAATCTAGAATCTTAAACACTATAAACTACCAATTCGATTACTTACTGACTTAGCATTAAAGTGCTCACGTATATATGTTTTGTAGGTTTGTGTATTCAACGTACGACTCTCTTTGAGTTCGTGGAAGACTTTGGATTCAACCGTTAGCATAATTTTTGTGTTCCGTTCAATTAAAAGAAGAAAAAAAAGATACAATTAGTTTATCTAGAAAGAATTTATGGACATGGTTTTTTCGCCTTTCCCTATATGTACATGAAAACTTTTTTTTCTTACCTCTGTAATATTATATCTCCTTAAAGAAAAATCCTCCAAATTGTAGCTAATCAATGAAATCAGGACCCAATATCCTGTCTGACAAGCAGAATAGGGACTGATTCTTTTTAAGTACCATATTTTATATGCTTTTGCTTAATTCCCTATTTAGACTAGTATTCTCCTTAAGTGAAATTAAGTATGAGTTTGGAGTTGCTTGTGTTTTATAGTCTTTTTGGTACCTAAAGATTTCACCTAGTTTTAAATTTTGTTGATATGAAGTAGAATTTATTTATTCCAAATTGTGTTTATACGTTTAAAAAAATTCATCTAAATTGTCCAATTTGGCAGGTTTTCAAATAATTTTGAAGTAAATTACTTATTAATATTGTCCTATTTTAATTTCTAATTAATAAATTTAGATTAAAAGTATTTTTTTTAATTTTAAAAATGTTCCATCCAAACAAACAAAGGAAATTTAATTATAGTCATTTCAAATTATTCTGAGTTTCCAAACAAGATAAAGAATTTTAAATCATTTTTCGACATTTTTTAAATTTTGTTGATGCCAATCGGAGGGTTAAATAAATGAGTTTGTGTTTGGATTTCCTTAGGAGTGTCAAAGCTATACTCGAACACAGGCATCATAGTAGAGGATCATGCACTTGATTTTATTAATTAGGATTGTTATAAGAAAGAAAACAAACATTAATTAGATTGACTAACACCCATAATTTTTTTTTTTTTGAAAAGTTGTGACACATTTTTAAGGTTGAATTGCACAAATCACCATTAAAATATGAATGATTGTTGCAATTTTACACCCATAAACTTTCAATTGAAAAAGAATTGTATACTAACGGGTAAAAATTAAATTCTCACATTTGAAATAGTTAAATCTATAGAAAATACTTTGACTCCTCCCTATTAAAGTAGCAACTTTCTTCTTACTACAATTCACTAACTCAAAATTTTTTTCTCTGGTCAAATATTTAATGGTGGCAAGAACAAGATTGCTCCAGTCAAATTTTATCCAATTAGTTTTAGTTCCTTCTCCATTCTCTCTCGGAAAATACTTTACTCCTCACATGTAAGAAGTAACTTTGTCGTTACCACCATATATCTGACAATTAAGAGAGAGAAATGTAAAAACAAAAAACGTTTTAAAAAATAGTGAAATGTCAAATATTTAATGATGACAAGGACAAGGTTCTTCCATACCAGTGAGGAGCAAATATTTTCCTTCTCTCATCAATAAAACTTAACACCTCTAAGCAACAATCTTATTCTTACCACCATTAAATATTTAATAATTAAAAAATATAAAAATAAAAATTTATTTTAAAATATAATCAATTTCAAATATTCAATTGTAATAGGAACAAATTGATCATGAAACAACTTTTATGATTCTCTCTCCTTGCTTTCCATACTCTCTCTCCCCTTCCTTCTCCATTCTCTCTCAACTTACCCTCTCATTGCTTTCCATCCTCTCTCCCCTTCCATTATTCGACTGGTTGAAGCTTCGTTTTTTCTTCCCATTTCTTTCTCTCCACCATTATCAGGTTTCAACTCCAAACTTTGAAGTTGCTGAAGAAGCTGCCCACAAATCTCGCAGTTACTTGCTGGACAAGGGCCCCACGGGTGCAGAAAAATTTTACAGCCACTTTAAAACCACTGTCAGGTACCATATAAATTCCACTTTTCTTTGAGCTATCTATAATAGCTACAACTGCTGTCAATCGTTTTTTTTTTTTCCTATCTTTTTAATCTTGAACGTGACAAAAAGATCTATTGGCGATATTAAAAAAAAACACCACCAATGTTGCTAATGATGAATCCAAGTGAGAAAATTACCGATTGTGAAGAAACGGAAAAAATAGGTTAAAATTGAAGCATTTTCGAGAAAATAAGCTCCAAAAATAACAATGGGAGGGAGAGAGAGAAAGTTGAGAAAGAGGGAGAATCAGAGGTTTTAATGAAGCGTAGTACGATACCAGAAAATAAAATAAAAATTAGTTTTGGTTTTTCCATATTAGGCAATAATGAAACAGTATGTTCAGTAGTTCTTCATCACAAGTAGTCGCCTCTTTTTCTGCTCTCTCTCTCTTCCAATTTTCACTTTAATTTCTTCATTGTTGTTCTCTTCGGCAGCGATGGATTTCAGGTTCGGAGGCATGGATAATGAAGCGGCGGCCGCCGGGCCTTCAAGTTCCAGATGCTCCTCCAGCTCCGAGGTTCGTAATTACAATTTATGAAGCTAATTTTGTGTTGTTTTAATTAATTTCTTCGTTATTGATCGATTTATTCTGTGGATTGTTTGAGCGCAGAGGTGGTGGAACGGCGGGTTAAAGAAGAGATAAGGATTAGAGAGATGGCTTGGCGGCGGAAGGTGGAGGTGGAGATTAGGAGGGAAATAATCATGGAGCAAGAACTAGCCATTCTTAGGGCTGCTGAACGAACCCTAGATGATGAACAATTTTCCATGAAATCGAGTGGACAAAGAATGCTTAATCAGTCGAATTCGTCGCCACTTCGATTTCTGGAACCCCCAAAAGAGGCTACGAATGATGAGGAAAAGGACAAGCCAATCCTTCTGGTTAGTCCAATACATATATCAACAACTCTACAATTTCTCTCTCTAGTTTTGATGGTTAAAATCAAAAGTTCGTTGAGGAGCGATTTTAACGTGATCAAAATCATTTTCAAAAATTAACTATCTTCTCTTTTGATTTCATTCATAGAAATCCACTGCACTCTAATTTTATATATAAGATGTGTAGTCAAAAATTAATTTGTTCAAAGACAAAAATTTTTGTGATTATGATCACATAAATTTGCTAAATGTTTGAATTAATATCTGTTTACTTTTTTTTGCCACAAACAAAATACTGATTTCAAAGTTGAATAAATTCAGTTTTTTATTACAAATTATATATAAAATTGGAGAATACATGTATTTTTATGAGTGAAATAAAAAGAGAAGGCAATAAGGTATTTATGTGTACTTTTTTTTATCATATTTGTCATTAATTTTAGAAAGTTTAAAATCCTATCAACGATTTTGAAAAATCAATTATACTTTAATCTTTTTTTTAATTACTAATTCTACCTTCACTCTCAAATATCCTCGTTGAAACGAAACACATTCATTAAAACATTCCTTTTATGGTGCGGGTGTGGAAATTGCAGCCAAGGCCAAACCCACAACGATTCGAAGCCAAGCGGAAAGCCATGAGACCACCTACAGAAGCCGAGGCAGAGGCTGTCGGTACCGAACCCAAGCCGCCATTTGGCTGGATTTTGAAGAAAGCCAAGAAAGATGAGGAAGATAATTTTTTCTGTAAGACGTGCAAAATTACAACTTCGAGCCAGACAAGTTTCGATGCCCATTTGCGAGGCAAAAAGCACCAAGCAAAATCAGAAGCAAGTAAGAAAGTAGTAGAGAAGATCACAGTGACCCCTGTGGAAGAAGAAGAAGAAGAAGAAGAACTTGAAGAAATTAAACCGGGCCCTGAAATTGAAAACAAGGGGTTCTTCAAATTCTGGTGCGAAATCTACCAAATTGGAACTCAGAGTATGATCGTTATGGAGAATCAAGCACAAAACTCGCCTTCTCAAACTTGCATGGGGACACCACAACATGAACCAAATCCCATCGCCTAATTAAAGGTACCCATGCTTTTTTTTCTTCCTCTTCCAGCTGTTTGCATAATATATATTCATACCATTATGATTTTTATCCAATTTTAACCTTTTTTTTTTTAATTGTGAGATGGATTTAGTATCATACCATTATATTGTTGTTTTCAAAGTATTTAATTATAATGAAAACGGTTGATTTTGAAATCATTTATAAAATGACAAAACTTGACTCATCACTATCCAATATTTGACAACTCATTTATTTTAAAATAAATTTTTGTTTATACATTTCTCTCTTGTCAAATAATAGTAGTAAGGTGTCAATTTCATTTTTGTAACAAATACTACAATATTAATTAAAAAAAAAAATCCCCCTGTTCAGTTCAATTTTCTCACTGCCCCTTAGTTTTAATTATCAGTTTTTTCTTTTCTTTGATGATAATTGCACACCAAAAGTTATTGGTATTGTGTCAGTCAGTCAAAGGTAATTTTTAAAATTTGCTTTTCTTAACTTAACAATTCAACAGACATATCGTTAAAAAAAGAAAAAGAAAAAAAGGGTTCAACATACAGATGTATGTATTGTCATGCAGCTCTGATAAAGTTTAATGGTAAAATATATTTCAGTTGTTTAGTCTTGAGAGATTTTTTTTTTTTTAGAAAAAAGGTTTAAAAAGTTTTCCTTTACGCTTTAATATATGTTTATAATATATATATATTACAATTTTGGTATCTAAGAATTTAGTAAGAATTCTTTGGTTATAAGTTTCAAAACCTGACAATTTGATCTCAACTTTTAGAAAATAGTTATAACTGGTCATTCGAATCAAAATACTATTAATAACACTAATAGAATTCTTACATAGAATTTTAGGCATTACATGTCATTTGTTTATTTGTATTTTTAAATGAATGACACATCGTTTAAAAATACAACACTAAGAGATGTCACCTAATGTCTAAAACTTCTACTTCAGCATTCTGTTAGTGTTATTAACCGTCATTTAACTCCAATGACCATTTAGAACTATTTTCTAAATGTCGGAAATTAAATTATCGGTTTTTGAAGCTTAGGACCAAATAGAATCTTAACCTAAAATTTGGGGATCAACTTACCTGATATCATTTTTAGTATTTTCTTAGTACCATGATTATTGATATGTTGGAACAAATTTAGAGGAGAAATTAGGTCAAAGAATTTTAATTCCTCTTTCAAATTTCTAAAAATTAACCAAAATATCTATTTTTATCCTTGTACTTAATATTTGTTCATTTAAATATCTGTTTCGTCTTTATACTTTTACAATAAAGTGACAATTTTAGTCTCTCTTTACAAAATTTATACACAAAAGAAACTCCTTCATATAAATTTATGATTACTTTCAAGAAATTAAGTGAGTGAAGTGTCATTCTAAATTTTTTATCGAAATAAATACGAAGAAGCCAAACTGGTTACTTCTTAAAGCACAGGGACAAAAACTAAGATTTAAAAAGTACATGGATTAAAATAAATAAAATTATAAAATATAAATACTAAAATAGATATTTCAAAATAAAGAGTATTTAAACCTCATAAATTTCAATGAAATATGCAGATCATATGTTTGGATATTAAAAATCATTTTAAACACCCATGGGTTTTAATTTTTAGCTTATTTTATTCTTCCGTTAAATTGTACCATTAGTTTTTCATATAATATCCATGTTCATGGATTATATGCTAAATGGATCCATGTGTTCTATGAAGAAGTAATGGCCCAATTGGACTAAATAGTCAAATAAGCTAAAAAATTGAACTATATTTATGTCTAAAACCATTTTTAATATATAAAACATGATTTTGTAGATTTTATGGAAAAAATACACTAAGTATATGGTTTAATTGTCTAATCTCATAGTTCAATTAATTAAGGCCTTGTATATATGTCTTGAAGGTTATATGTTGCAAATCTGAACTCAAAAAAATATATGTTTGACTTCCTTTTTAGAATTTTCGATAAAGTTCAATTTTTTTTTTAAACTTAAAACGTTCCATTTAGTCTTTTATGTTTAACATTTTATAATTATATATATATTTTTTTCTGTGGGTGGATTTTAAATGTATTTAATACAAACTTAATAGAAATTTGGAGGAAGAATTAAGGCACTTAAAAAAAAGAAAAAAACATTCAAATATCAGGACTTAAAAAATATTAATTTAAATTGTTAGGTATATAACATCGATGGGAGATTTGAGGCCGCACATGTTCATGTTGAACTTTAAAAAACATATATTTAAGCCTATACAAATTTGCAATACATCATTATGTTAACTTGTACAAATTTTTTTTTTTTCCGAAAAGGATCATTATGTTAGAACTTGATCGTTTTAACCCTTTTGTCTTTTTTTTTTTTCCAATTATGTGTAATAACATGACTAAACTTCTTTATTTAAAAACGATAATAAAACCGACTTAAATTTAAGTTTGAAATAAAAATTCATTCTTTTACCCCTTAAAATAGTAATCTCATGGAATTGAATTTGAACTCAAATAAAATGTATAATTAATACCCTCATTGGTTAAGTTCTCATTTTTTACAGAAATTTATAATTACTATTCCCTCTATTCTTTGTTTTTACAGAAAAGTAACTTCTGACTTCAGGCTTGTATACTACTGCTTCTAGAGTTGTTAGATGGGCATTTTGGCAATTATTTGGAGCACTTTTTATATGCTTGATTTTGCACCATATCAAATTTTGTACAAGGGCACGTTACCTTGTCCAAACTAGTCTTAAACTGTTTAACACACTTATCTCCAACTAAGAAGTCATAAGTTCAAAGCTTCGCCCCTACTTGTATTGAAAAAAAAAAAAAGAAAAAAACCGTCTTCTTTTGCCCCATTTTTACAAAAACTTTCATTATCCAGTTTCAAATCTCTCATTTCTCATATGCTGCTGGTATTAGTTTCTGAAATCCACAGGAATTCGACTCGGAGATGTGTCTCCTAATGGCAGAACGGCGTTTTATCATCTGACTCAGCTCACAGAAAAATTTTCTGCTTGCTATTTTACTTCTTTGCTAGTGTAAGCTACCAGAGACAAACTTTTTCTCTTAACATCTGCCTTCAGTTATCTCTTTTTTTGTCATATGCACAAGGAACAAATGGATGTGTCTATGTACAGAATCAGTGCCTAGCTTGAAAGAAGAAATCGGATTCTTTTAAGCCATTATCATATCACATTCATAAACGTAATCCTAATCAGTGCCTATGCTTTACAAAACTATAGGAAAACAGGGCAATAGTTTGAAGGATTGCATCTTTGATTCTTGTCAATATCTCATCATCGTTTCTTTTGTTTTTTTTTTCTTTTAAATGGTATTAACATGTACTATACTACTTTCCCTTTACATAGAAAATTACAGAACCAAAGAAGGAATTACACTTAACTGTGGCCTCAAGCCCACCACCCAAATAGTAGTTCTAAATGACACTAGATTAGAGATAAGAATGAAGAGGAGCTCAAACCCTTAAAGCCACCTGGTCTTGCCATGAAATCTTTCTTTTACTTGCTCGACTCGGGCCATCTCCGATCGTCCTGCACGCCGAAATCTTGATGTCGTTGTTTTGCTGCTCGTCGCTCCCACCTCGAAGAAGGCTTTTCTTCAGCTCATTGGCTCTCAGTGGCTCGTAATGCATCTGCAGTTCCTCTTCCTCTATCTGAATTGAAACATAGAGATTTTGTTAGGGAGGGGAAGTGAAAATAACGTTTTCAGAGTGGCCAAATAAGTCTAGTCAATTACCGAAATTTGGTTCAAGTCAAAAAATGGAGTGATGTTTCTCTCGCCAGCATCTCTCCCACTGTACATTCTTTCCTTCTGGTTCAAGTCCAAAACTGGTGCCGGATTCTGTAGATTGGCTTTCTTCCTAGTAGTCTTTGCCTTCTGGTTTAAGTCAAAGACAGGAGTTGGAGTAGGATTCTTCTGCAGAGGGATATCGATTCCTCGGTCAATTTTTTCCTTTTGGTTTATATCAGAGATCGACGGAAGGGGTTGCAAAGCAGGTCTCCTTCTCGCACCATTCTTTCCCTTCTTATTGTTGTTAGTCACTTGATTATTTAGTTGCTTCTGCTGCACCTGCACGGGATCTCCATTCGAACGGTTGTTTGACGACTGGTTCTTCATTAAGTACTCATATCTCTTCCTCAAGAATCTTCAATATAAACGGACTCATAGTTAGGTCTAAACAATTCACTAAATACAATATAATATAATGTATTAATCATACCGGACTTCTGCAACCAGGGTCATCTTCTTTTGATTCATCATCTGCAATTTCCTCTTAACAGTTTCTGTTTCCTGGAAGAAGAATAAAAAATTGAAAAGAAAAAAAAAACTTTCAGCTGTTTGTTTATCCAAATAACATTCCTGAGTCTAAAACTGATGTATATGTCTCAAACTCAGAACTAGGAGTGGCAGATTTTATAAATAACCAGAACCAAATTTCCTATGGAACTTCAAAAGGCCGTGTGAGATAAAACTGAAACGAAAGACCATACAAATAAGATCAGTTGTTTAAAGTGTTGTATTTATGGAGAGTAGGGAGATAAGCACTAAACTCAGCAAGATGATCTGAAATGGTAATAAGCACAGGTTCAGAACAGAATGAAAATACCACAAGAGGTGGTCATATCAGTTTAAAGGGTATCTCAATCTCTCAGAAACAAGAAAAATAATGGATGGAAGCAAGACTAAAAGATGAATCTCCAGATAGAAAGAAAAGAATAGATGAACTTCACTCTTTTTGCCTAGAGATAGGATTTTCCAATTTCAACAACTCTTCAGAGGAAACAATCAAGCAACCAAATAGAGGATTAAAACTTAACAAAGAAACAACCAGTTCAGACACTCGGAAGAATTAGTCAGCCAAAACAATCAGATCAAACCCTCTTCCTGATCAGAAATTCAGTTCAAACCAAAAAGAAAGCAAATCTCGCAGAAAATCAGGATCTGAAGAAAACATTCAAACATCATCAAAAGAAAGCCAGATCTGATGGAAACAAGAAGAAACCCCCAATTTTACCTTCTCCAATTCGTCATAATCTTGCAGGAGACTGTGATGCTTGAATCTGGCCTTAGGATCCTCATACACAGCGTACTGGGAGACAACCCCTTTGATCTTCTTCATCGATGGGGAGGAAAAACCAGAAACCCAGAAGCGAAAATCGAAAAATCAGACGGGGAGGGAGAAGGGAAGGGGAAAGAGGGAGAGAAGAAAAGGTGGGTATGGAAGAAATTGAGAAAGTGGGCAAGGACAAAGAAGAAAGAGAGAGAGAAAGAGAAAAAGATGTAGATAGGAAGAGAGGGAGAGGGTTCTTGGTTTCCTGTTTTCTCTGTGAAGCTCTGACCGAGCCAACTAAAACCCAAAAAGGCCCACATAACTCGGTGAAAAGAAATGGTTGTTTTCAGAGACAGTGATGAGAAAGAAAGAAGTGAAGATGGGGATTTTTGGGGGTTGCAGCAGAAGGGGCAATTCAGGGAAGGGGAATTTTTAATGCGAGGTTGTGGGGGTTCTTGGTAATGGTTTGGTTGGAGGACATTAGAAGACATCTCATCTCATCTCATCTCAATTCTCATCCATCTTCGCTTTCTTTTCTCTTTTTTGGGTTTTTCTTCTACAACAAAATTGGTCCAGCTGGGCCATTAAAGAGACTCTTCCTTGTCATTGAAGGGCTGCGTGTGCGTGGAGTTTCTCTGTTTCTTCCCTCTTTGCGTACCTGTTTTTCTCAGCGACTTCTAGAGAGAGAACGGGAAACAGAACAGAACAGAACAGACGGTATTTTCCTTGGAGACAGATAGAAATTCCATCTTTTTTCTTTTGTTGCCTAAACTAAAGGCAGAAGATTAGGATGGATGGAGGGTGGCTTCTGATGCACTGTTGAAAATGGAAACGGAAGTAGCTTAGTATTGTAGGTGAGGACCGCGTTTGGTTTGGTTTGGTTTCATCTCATTTCATCGCAATCTTCTTCTGCATATATTCATGAATCTGAAACAAGGGAAGATGCTTTCCACCAATTTCTCCATTATTATTATTGTTATAACAGGTGAAGGTCAATTTATGTGAGATTACTACGATACCCCTACTTTCTCTGCAAATTCCCTTTTTTTTTTTTTTTAACCCACCCCTCAAACTCAAAACCCATAGCTTTTTCAGAGGGGGGAGAAAGCAAAGAAAAGATGGACAAATACCAAATTGTCCAAATGGGTTCTGGTTGGGGTGTGGGGTAGAGTGATAATTTGGATACACAGAGTGCCCACTTCTTTAAGTAATGGAACTTGTAATGGTGTGTGTGTTTTTTTTTTCCTTTCTAATACTTTCTGTCACGATACTTGTTTTTGTCTATGTATTTTTGAAATATTTATTTTAACATTTATATTTTTTTAAGTAATAATCAGTAGGGTGGAAATTAAACTCATGATCAAAATTTGAATCTCTATAAAAAAAAAATACGTGAATATGAATATTCAGACATGTGACCTAAGTCTTAACCTAAATTTTCTTTAATACAACATTTGATAGTGGAATTTTTTTTTTCTTTTTGAGACGAGGAGGAAAACTTATTAGAAAGAAACACCACTTTGGATTACAGTTGAAGTTTTGCTTCTGCTCACTTCACTTAAAAGCCACACAGGAAATAACTACCTCACATGATTAAAATTTGAGAGAAAATAACTTTCTTATTTAATAGATATGCTAACTTATTTTAAGAACAAATATAACTTAGATGAAAATCATCCTTGTCTGAAAGTGGAAATTAGAATTTATAACTTTTTAATCAAATATATAAATATCAGTAACCAAGTTATAACTCATAGCAAAGAAACATATCAAGTTCAGTTCCGATTATCCCCTAAAAGGAAAGAGAAAAAAATGGAAGGCCCTGATTTGTTGGGTTTTAATCTGAATCAATGGGTCCAAATTCCACATTGGTCGTTGGATTTGACACCGCATTATCTTCATCTCAAAAATCGAACCAAAAGCTTTTTTTTCCCGGCTGTCTCTGAGTTTTACGCGTTATTTTAAATATTTGCAATATGTAAATCGACATTTCCATCCTTTTAAAAACTAGCGATTAAATATAAAAAAAATATCAACAAAATATTGTTAATATATACATAATATTAATAATAATTATTTTTAATTTATTTAAAAATAGTAAAATATTTATTTGTTAATTTAAATATTTTTTATGAATTTTTTATTTCTTAAATTTCTATAGAAATATTCATTGATATCGATATTTTATGGATATTTCTACAAAGTTGAGCCTTCGACATTTAAAATCTTGACTTTACCATATTTTATCTTTAATAACCTTTAGATAAATCTTGTGATAAAAAAAATCTTTCAAATAAATTTGTAGTTGATAAGGTTAAATGTAAATTCTATGGAGAGCCACTCAAATGTTAAATTAAAAATTAGTTTTTGAATATTTTAATAGGTTAAGAGTGCGTTTGTTGGTAATTTGAGGATAAAAATCTAATTAAAATAGAGTTTTTGTGTTTCGTAGCACATTTGAAAATTGAATCTCAATTTTTAAAAAATAATTGTTTACTTACCTTTTAATATATTTGTAAACTATGGTCAACTAAATTTTAGTTATGTTTAAAATATTATCAATTAATTTATTAGAATAAATGTTATCAATTTTGTAGAATTATTATTTTACAATATCATATAATCTATTATTTATTATATTTTCCCTTTTTATTTTCAACCCAAATGAAATGAGTTTAGCATAGAATAAAATAGTATATTTATCATAGTTTTATTTTTTTTTCTAATAAAACTATACATTTTAAAGTTTCAGATCTAAAATGTAAAGAAAACATTTAAAATGCTATTTTCATAAATTTCAATCAAAGAATCCAAAAACAGTATTAATAAAACAAATATGTCACACGACCTCTGAGTAGTCGGAGATAAATGGTAAATGCTAACTAGTTGGCCATGTCCAAATTGTCAACTAATTAAAATAGATTAATGAACATGTCACGTCAATTTTTCATTAATAGTATTTAAAAAATGTAATTCATGTTATGAATTTGAATATCCTAACCTGATTTGTACTAAAAAAAAATGTGATTCATGATCAGTAAACGTGACCGAAAGGTACTTAAAAAGAAGGATAAACATAATCAAAACGTGAACGGAAAGATAATTAAAATGGTGAAAGCTTGGAATTTGTAAGGTTGATAATATATATATATATTATATAGTACAAAGCAGTAAAAATATTCATACTTTAATTAAATGTTACAGAATAGAAAAAAAATATATATACGAAAAGTACGAAAAGTAACCGTGTTTTGTAACCTCAAAATTTTGGAGAAACGATCAAAAAATTGGGTTGATGGAGAGGGCAGAGTCTGGTTTACAGACTGAAAGGAGGGTACTGCAGAAAAGTTGCTCACTACTGAGGTTTGGTTTCCCCATCTGCAACATTTTCTTTTGTCTCTTATTTACCATCCTTTCAAGTTTAAATAACAATTAATTTTAAATATTATTTTGATTCTGTAAATTAAAAGTTTAAACGTTTATTGTGAAATTTTTAAAATTATTTTCTCTGGTAAATTATATCAACTATAAAACATCTATTTCCATTGAAAATAACTAAAAACTTATGATTTCGATTTTCAATTTCTTTGATTTACAAATAGAATATATTCACTATAATATTTAATATTTTGACTAATTGAATCATACAAATTGAATAACCTTCATTTGTTCACAAATAATATATATAATCTATGTCATTTTAATTATACATTTAATAATTATTTATTACAAACATGTTGTAATATTATGTCGTTTGTCAAAACGAGTATAGTTCAATAGTAATTAACATATATCTCAAACCAATAGGTTGTGAGTTCAATCTCCCACCCTCACATGACAACAAGTCAAGCTTCCTCATGCTCGTTGACTATCCACGTTACTGAGAACCTGTGACCCGGGTGGGGCTTTTACGGGGACTAGCCCGCTTCAATCCGAGTTCGAGTCTTGAGTTGGCTACATTGGAGAGGGTTACTGTTAAACAAAAAAAGTAGGTCTCTCAAAACTTTTAAAACATATAAAATATTTGTACTCGTCTATTTTGTTGAGTATAAATTCAACAAATTTAAACCAAAACATTACCAAGTATTTGTTAAACAAAATTTTCGTAATAAGAAACGTGGCCTTTGTGTATTGGCCTGTCTTTAAGAACTATAACCGACGGGTGATGGTTGGGTGGGCGCGGTCTCTCGGAAGCGAAACTCCACTTTATAGTTTATCCTCTCGACTTTCTCCGCGGCACATTCACAGCTTTCAGAAATGGCGTCGACAATATCTCTGAGTGCTCAACTACCAAATATGCGAGGAATTTCTGATTGGAAACAACGAAGTGAGTACCAGCCTCGCTCTGTAACTCTGTCTCTTTCAGATTTTTCATTTTCTTTTGGTTGGTGAGACCGTAGGAAAACGAGGACTGTATTTTAGATTGATTGCTGTATCTCTGGATTGAATTGGTTGCTTGGAACTTGGCTCCGTCCTGTATATTATGGAGCTTTCTCACCACTCGATCAAATGGACGGATCTTAGCTGGTGCGGTTGATTAGTGTGGTGTAGTTCGTTGGGAAGATTTACCGATCGGATAAAGCTTAGACCTAAATTAAAACCGTCTGCGGTATCCTCAGCTCTTATTACTGAATGGGTTAGGTTCATTCTCTATTTGGGAATTATTGCTTTCTTTCTGGAATCGAAGTTAATTTGTGACAGATGAACGGGGAGATCCTCTTGGTTTGAACTGGAAGGCAAATGCGTTCTGGGTACGGTATTGTATAAAGAACATTAAAGAAAAAGGTTATGATCTGTAAAATTAACGTAAGAAATACTGAATTAGTTTGGAAAACCTCGAAACCTCTTAGCACTGGGGTTACTTCAAGATTTTCTACCTGAAAATACTCCATAGAGAAGGAATTATGTGAACAACCAAGACTGAAGCCGGTAGCATATAATGGATAATTAGTGATAATGCGGATGGACGAGCTGAATAAATCCCTTGTCTACTTCATTAGAACTCTCTGAAAACCTAGATATAAATGCTGTAAAACTTAGCAGGCACGATGGTTTAGAATTTCTTTATTTTGCGTCTTATAATCCAGAATATGGTACTTTGGACTATAGAGTTTTGTATGTAGCTGGAAATTCCTTGTTTATTACCAAGTTGTCGTGCTGAAATTAGAAATGAAGTCCACTTTTTGAGACATTTGATTGCACATTTTACTTAATAATGATCCAATTATGCTTTTCTGCCTACCTCTTACAGGTAACCTAAATTCAATGTCAAATATAGTTGGTGTGCGGATCACATCTCATGGTCCTTGGAAAGTTCATAAAAATAATAGATCCTTTTGTGTTTATGGTCTATTTGGAAAAAAGAAGGAGAATGAGGAGAAGAGCGATGATGCACCTTCAAAGGTAGAATTTACTTTGCAATATGGTTAACACGATATAAATTTTTGATATCATGGTTAAATTTGTCACTCTCAGTCTCAGTAATTGAGAGACCAAACAGAAATGTCTTTCAAAGTTGAGAATGGAAAGAGGTTTTCTCTGCAAGTAAGATTCTAGTTACTTACATGCTAACCCTTTTTAGGCAGGAATATTCGGAAACATGCAGAACTTATACGAGACTGTGAAGAAGGCGCAAATGGTTGTCCAAGTAGAGGCAGTGCGTGTACAAAAAGAACTTGCAGCGTAAGACTAAACATGTTAAATAAATGTATTGTCACTTTCAGACATTTTTCTCTGTTTTATGAAGTCGTTGTTTTAACTTTTCTTTTTTCTTCCGTGTTTCTGTTCTCCAGGGCAGAGTTTGATGGCTACTGCGAAGGAGAGCTAATTAAGGTATGTTCTGCCTGCTCTCTCTCTTGCATTAAGTCCATCTCCACTTTGTCAAACACTATGCTATTACATCGGTGGTTGGTGAAGTGAACATGGGTTACATTTCGCTAAGATTTTAGAAGACCTTTTTCCCCTAAATTTTAGGTGGCTAGTAAATAATTACAGATTCCAGACTAATGACACATATTTATTATTATTGGTATTATTTGCCTTAGTTTCATGTATTACTTAGAGGGAAGAAGAAGAACTGGTCTAGAGTTTTTTATTACCAATTTAGTGGATTAATGTTTAGTTAGTTATCAAACTTAAGCCAATTTTCTTATATTCAACAAGTCACTATGGATTCCAAATCTCTTGCTTGGGGCCATCTTCTCCAGATATTAAATATCTCTTTAGTTTGCAGTATCAACTATTAATTGATAGTTCCAGTCTTGATCCCCGTGGATAATTTCGAAAGAGATAAAGTCATGATTTATTGAAATAATTATAGAAGTACTGAGCTCATGGCCAAGGGTTATGGATTTGGCAATTGGTTTCATGCAAAATTTGTGGCCTAACGTTGCCTTTTCATTTAATGAGAATTATGATACTAGAGAAGGGGTCCATATCATGTTTGCATGTCACCACGTATCTGGCCTCATATTTTCTCTGTCAACTAATTTAGGTGACGTTATCTGGGAATCAACAACCTGTTCGCACGGAGATCACTGAGGCTGCAATGAAATTAGGACCAGAAGTGAGTATTCACAATGCTGTAGTGCACTCTAACATTTGACTTTGCATTGCTCCTAATAAAGCATCCTCACAGGCCACAACTTAATACTGCACTACCTGTCCTGTCCTCAATCCAAGTTTGGAGTATATCTCCTTCAATGTTGGTGCCTGGTGGTATTATGGCTCTTGTGCCTCATGAGTTTGAGATTTGGATGGCTATTGAGCTTGGGTCCTCCATGGGGACTCGGCTAAAAAATAAATCGAATACGCATAAATTATTCCTTAAGAATATTGTTTTCAGTAACATTGTAATTTATGGTTGTATAATTTTTCTTGAATGGGTGGTTTCTACTTTCAATGGTGGAAGACTAACCATTAAGTTTTATGATTGGGTTTAATGGTAGATATTCCAAATATTCAAAACTTTACATTCTTTTGCAGAAACTGTCCCTTCTAGTCACCGAAGCATACAAGGACGCACACCAGAAGAGTGTTCAGGTTTGAAGACTCACTCTGATGGTAGTTGAATTACCAAGTTTTAGTTTCTGCTGAACTGACTGTTGGTCCTTTGATTCTCAGGCCATGAAGCTAAGAATGAATGATCTTGCCCAGAGCTTAGGTATGCCCCAGGGCCTCAATGAGGGATTGAAGTAGACATTTTTATGTCTGTCGAGCTTCAGTTTTGTAAATGCAGGAGCGGAACGACTTAATTGTAATCTGACCTTGGCAGAAAATTCCATTTTAGTTTTTACTGGTGAACTAAATGTTTGGAAACCTTGTTCTCCATCTCTAAATGTAAAACAGACATCTGTGATATTTATTGTGGAATCAGAACGAAGAATGAAAAGTACAAGACGAGTATTCAAATTGGAATCTTCTATACAAGCGATATCAGCACTGGCAATTGAGTTCGCTGAAGGGGGAACATATTAAGATATTTGGCAATGTATGGACATTTTATTTCTTGGAAAGAAAGAGCTTTAAACTTCTACTTTGCAGAAGATAATCATTGGCAAATGTTAGTAATCTTAGTTCAACCTTTTCATCTGCGGACTTGAAATGGGTAATGACATTGACATGGCGTAGCCAATATAATTTAGAATGAATACAATTCTAGTTCCCTACACCCCAGCATTGCTGTACTGGAATTGTTGCGAAATAATGACCAATATCTGGAAACGAGACAAATGACCAATTACTTGTTCTGTGTTCATTGCTCTGTTTCTCTGCAGATAAATCAAGATCTTGGAAGATGTTTTCCTGATAGAAACGATCTGAAAAGTGTCACAGCTCTCTGTGGCTGGATCAGTGGAACCTCATGGCCAGCTCCTCTCACTGTGGCAAAGGTTAGCCCATCATAAACCTCTGTCCATCCACCCACCTGACAAGTACATTTCATTTGTTTAAAGCCTTTCATTCAAACTGAAAACAGACGTGAACAAAAAAAAAAGCAGGGTTTTCAGAAGTAAACCTGTCCTCTGGAGTACCATGGATACCAGCGAGTTTTGATGGAGAGGTTAAGATGGCTGAGGGCGAATCTGGTGGCTGTCACTGGAACCACTGAATCGGTATCCCCACTGCATTTTTCCACATATAAAAGTCACATTAAAGGGAAACTTTTACCTCTCTTTACTTGGGAACTTTAGTAGAATTATGTAAAACCTTCTCTACACTTCAATTTGTATGCATATGGAAGGAAAAACAGAGAATGAGATGCTGGGAAAGTGAATAAGAGGATAAAAGAAGGATTTATGTGGAAAGATCAGAGCTTTTCAAACCAAACCTAAAGACCCATATCCTGAGACCAGTTGCAATCAGCTCCTTGTACGTGGGCAACATGGATTCTTGGGTATCCTTCCAGTTTTTGAGCAGAATATCACTGCCCCAAAAAGGAAAAACAAAACTTTATTGGTGAAGGAGATAAGTTTTGGCCAAAGACACAGAAACTAGCAAAACCCACCTGCAAGCAGTCCATTTGTAGGGAATTCCAGTAACATTGGCATGCATTGCCAACTGAACCTCCTTAAGATTATAATACTTCTCTGCATAATTCTCAGTACATGGATCATACCCTGACACCCTCCGCCGGAGAAGAGAGCTTTTGAATCTGAAGGTTGAGGTTGTTGCCACCGTGTTGTTGGGAATGACGGAGGGGCATCTGGGAGTGTAGATACTGTACTGATCAACATTGCCGAACTCGTGGTTCATGGCGTAGCTAACAACATGGTCGCATTGCTCGGAAGTCTTGTCGGAGGTGAAGTTGCAGTGCTTAAGGATGGAGTTGTAGGTTGTGTCTGATATCATGGCATGGCTCCACCAATACGTCACCGTTCCAAGGGCGTCGAGGTTCATATCCGTTACTGCATTTCCCACCTGCATTTTCAAAACTTAACTACAAATTCCACCGGTTCCTATGATACTCCTACTAATCCAATGTAGTAATTTTCCGTTCTTACAATGAAGCCTTTGAGGTTGATGAAGGAGTGAGAGTGTGCTTTGTTGTAGTCGATAATCTTCTTTGCCAGTTGTGGAACGTAGTGTCCTATACGTCGCAAAGATTAGATTCTTTGCAATGTTCAAGAATATATTGAAAAGATTAAATTTTACCCGAGTGGATTTACCTGCATAACTCTCCCCAGAAATGAAGAATTCTCTGTATTTGTATTGCGGGAATCTAGACATCCATCGGATAAGGAAAACAAGAGCATCTTGAGCTGTTCGGTTGTCACCGGAATCTTCGAGGTCGGAGGTGGTATTGGTGTAAGAGAATCCAACTCCGGCAGGTGATTCCAGAAACAGCAGATTTGCATCTGCAGAGAAATGGTGTTTCTGTAAAGAGATTTTGATCAAAAGGGAGAGGAATTAGAGAATGTAATAGACCTTTGTTCCATGAGTATTTGTTTAGATAAAGAGAAGAAGCAGTTTTGTTGATTCTGAATGGCCCAATTTCCTCCGATGCTCCATATGCTATTGATGAACAACCTGGTCCTGTGTATATCACCAAACCCTCAAAAAGTGCTTTTACAAACCTTTATTCTTTTTCCTAAAATTATATTACTTTATCAAAACTGCTTCTAAAAATATGCAGTATAACTTTTAAGATAAAAACAAACCATTCTTTTTTTTTTTTTTTTTACTACACATTCTTTAAAAAATCATAGGAAAAATGATTAATAAAAAGCACTACACTTAAATATCATCTCAAACCCAATAATATAGAATTGTGTCTATTTAGTCGACGCTTAAAATTTCAGAATCGATGTTATTTAGTCTCAATACTTTTATTTAGCATTTTTTTCAAATATTGAACGTGTAATTTTTACAAGCCAGCTTGAATTTAATTTAACAGTAATGAACACTTATCTCAATCTTCGACCTCACGTGTTTACTAAAAAAGAAACTTTATTATATACCAAGTTCAAAAATCTATTTGAAACATTTTACGTAATCCAAAAAGCAAAGAGGAAGGGAAAAGAAGTTTAAAATCCCAAAAAGAGACATGATTAGCACCACAAAAAGAGAATAAGGGCAGAGAAGATTGGAGGGGGGAGAGAGAGAGAGAGAGAGAGAAAGCATATTATTTGTGCCTTTGTGGGTATAGAAAACAAAAGAGGAAGACAGATCCAAGAGAGACAAAGAGTAACTAAACCCAAAAAAAAAAAAAAAGCTTCTCTTTTCCCCTCCCAAAACCAAACAAAAAATAATTCCACAAATAAAACTAAAAACCCACCACCCACTTCCCTCCCCACGCATGCTCCTCTCCCAATTTCACCCACGGCGCACTCTAGCAAACTCCCACCCTTCCTGCTAAACAGCGCCGTTCTGGTAATTGATTCGTGCAGATTCAGATAAGGTAGATATAGAGAGGGTCTGGAGAGGCCACTTTTTGGCCCCATAACTTTTTCAGTATAATCTCTCTCTTGACTTTTTATATTATTTGCGACATTATTTAACTACAAAGTGTATTATTTTAATAAATTATTGCCCCTGCGCTTTAATTGGTTGGTCAATGGGTTACATGTCAATTTTCTTGTAATGGCATGTTTTAAAATGTAGATTATGAGAAGACGACAAAGCCAATTTAGAAGAATTATGGAGTGAAATTAATTGAATTAAATTACCTCCGTTGAGCCAAAGAAGAAGAGGCTTTTTGTGAGGGGAAGACGTGGCTTCGGTGAGCCAGTAGAAGAGAGCTCGGCCGTGTTGTTGGTTGACCGTGACATAGCCGGAGTAGTGGGAGAATGCCACCGGCGGCTGCCCGGGGAGCGACGTGATACGGTCGTGCGCGGCGGCGGAGGTGGAGGTGGCGGTGGCGGTGGCGGTGGTGGTTGGACAATGGAAGAGAAAGAGGGATGAAATGAAGGCAATTGAGAGAAGGGAGGCCATTGCACCAGCTCTCAACTCATGCATGAATTGGGTTTAGAGAGAAAGATAAAAAGGGGAGTGTTTTGATGAGTCAATAATGGGATTGGTGGAGAGAGATATAGCTAGTGGTGCATTAGAGAGAAAGTTGGGGCCAATTTCTGTGGAGAGAGAGGGAGATTGGAGGGGGAATGTAAATGAGATGAGATGTGGGTTGGTTAAGAGGAGGAGGGGGAAGAAAATCATAAATGCACCCACTTTCTTTTGAGTTATGGGAGTACCGTGGTCCTCAACGGGACGATGAATCATGCTTCAAATGTTTATTGGTCAACATCCATCTTCGTGTCAATGACTTTCTGTGATGTCTAAATAGGGAGGAGGATACATGAATTAACCGATATCACATTCGAATGAAAACATCATAAGATCATGGTTGAGAAAAGCTTAAAATAATTGATAATCACTACCTAAACCAATAAGGTGCCTTTTCTCTTTCGGTGGCTCAATCGTAAGAACAGTAATCTTGAGTTGGGTGACCTCTTATAGAAAGTGAGGACAAAAAATACTGAAAGGACTTGACTTGAGTTGGTCTATTAGAATAGTTTCGCACTCCTAAGTAGCTCAAATAAAGACTGTGGCTCCTAATCTTGGACTTGAGACGTTATTCTTTTGGTCTTTTAAAAAACTAAAAGATATTTTTTTTGCATTTCTCCCTCCTACTTGTAAAAAAGATGAATACTAAAACCGCTAAACTAGTGATTCGAATTCACGATGTTTTAGTTAGAGATAGATGTCTTAAATTAAGTTTGACACGTTATTAAGTAATATATTATTTTATTTTATAGACTCCACCCACCCTCCTTAAATAGCCTAATATTGACAAATTATAAATAATAGTGGTATAGAAAATTTTTGGTAGCATCATATATAGTATTAGAAATTTCCCACATCTATCTCTCCATCGGGTATTTCATGGATTGAATATAAGTACTTTTTAACAAATTATATGTATACATACCGTAGAGATTTGAACGTTTAATTTTTCTTTATCAATGATATATATTTTAATCAATTGAGTTATGTATTTTTTTTCTACTACATTTTTTTTTTGTATCCAGTCGCTCTATAGTATATTATTTAATCCTATCTAGCTAATAGATGAATATTTTGTATTTTTATACTTTTTTCTCTAGAAAATGGCTAATAACCTTAATTGGGACGTAAATGTATACTATAAATATTTTGATCGGATATTTTATTTTTGTTAATATTTAGAAATCTTGAGAATCATATATATTATATTTGAATGTGATTGGATCACAATGTAAAATTTTATCGTCTTTCTGGATTAAAAGTTAATTCCAACTTAGTTTCATATTTAATTTATTTTAATGAATGCTGTCTTTTATGCTTTAATAAAAAAAAATTATGTATTTTGATTTTTACACTTCGTCAAATTTTATCCTAAATCAGAGGCAGGCTATAGAATATTTAAGTTAAAAGTTACCCGTTTTATTATTAAATTTTTAGATTGTATCTATTTAGTTTCTATATTCTAAAAACATTGATAAAAATATCCATTGAACGTATTTGATAATAAAAGATTTCTTATAGGTTATGAAGTTTTAATTTTGTATCTAATAAATTTCTATTATTAACTCGGTTGATTAATGCTTACCTAATACACATTAGTTATATTATTTAAATATTATGTGATTGGTTAATTTTGAGCCTTTTAAGTATTAGTGTATATCAATCATATTGACCAATTTAACATCAACGACTGTTTTTTTAGTACAACAACATCAACGACTTACTATATACAAAATTTAAAATTTAATAATATACTAGATTTTTTTAATAATTGAGTTGTTCTAGATTTTTTTAATAATTGAGTTGTTCTAGATCGATCTCGTTGGAGGAAAAAGAGGAAAATGAAAAGTCAAAGGTAGTCATAATGATTTTTCTTCCTTTTTGAGTCATAACTCTTTATTTTTATTTTTATTTTGTTTATTTTATCAATCTCATCCCACGTGCATGCAAGCGTGCATTTTCTACCAATCTTCTTTTAAAAAAGGTTCTTTAAGATACCTCTTAATAATAGTTTTAAATTTTATTTATGCTTTGAAACTTTAGAACATTTTTTAATTATATATTTATTAGTTAAAAAATTATTTTATGTCATTTGGTCTATATTACTTTATAATTTTTGTACTGTTTGATTGAACAAGAAAAAGGTGATTTCTAAAATTTTTCAAATCACAATGAGCATTTTAAAAGGTTGATGGAGCACTTTAAATGACTTTCATAGAAAAAGTTTATATCACTATTTTCTTTTCCAAACATGATTATAGAATAATGGTTATCTCAAATTTAGAGCATTAAAAAATATCATCTTATACTTCGTAGGTTCCAATTACTTATAGGTTAAAAATTGTTTGATCGTTGAAGTTTTGAAGTTTCAAAAAAGACATTTTAGTCTGTGAGGTTTGGGAAATAGTTTCTTAAATGGTCTCTGAACCCATTTGATTGATAATTAAACTAACATAACAATATTGATTGGAGCGTTAAATTCGAAGGAATAAATTAAAATCGTAAAAAGTTGAGGGAAAAAAAAAGATAGAACCTTGCGATTTCATCTTCCTTGCATCCAACTACTAAAGCTTTCAATTTGCTCCCACTACGTAATCGATTGATTATAACTAATTGATTGAAGCAATTTGAAGTTAAGAGAATCATTTTCCAAACTGCGAAAACTAAAATGTATTTTTTGAAACTTTATAAGATATTAGATAAACACCAACTTCAAGTCAACATGAGTTTAATTCAATGGTAACCGACACGTGTTTATGATCAAGACACATGAGTTCAAAATTTCCACTTTGTAAATGTTGATTGAAAAAATCTTAAAAATTGCACCGTTGAAATTGAATATTGAATGCTACAAATAAGTCAAATTGTATATCATATATTTTCTTTTTATAGAGGAACTTTTATCTGTTTTTCCACTGTCATGCCTTGATCCCACCACTATATTTGTGTTTTTTTTCTTCTTATTTTGTTTATTTTTGCCGCTACCTTTTCAAAAGTCAGAGTTCCATAAATGTGCACATGACTTTTCTTCTTATATATAAAAAAAAATAATAATAATAAAATTGTGCATTTCCTCTGTTTATTATTATTGAATTAAAAATCCTTTTTCTTCTTTATTCATTTCCCCGAGATTACGGCAGCAATTTGGCTTTAACCCACAGCTCAGTTTTAATCAACTGTAATATATATGTATAAATGTATACACTCAAATATGATTTGTTATTTATTTATTTATTTAAAATCCAATATCTTAACTCTGTATTAAGACAGGTTGATATTTAATAACAATCAGATAACTTGTTAATATAAGTAAAAATTTTAGTAATTTTTCTTATTAGCTGATTTTTTTTAAGGGATATTGATATAAAAAATTTGAATTCTCACCTATATTACTATATATGGAAAGTTCTATTCCAAGGAGGAAGAATTAAAGAGTGATATTTTATCTTCTTACATTGTATATTTATATATTTTTAAATTACTTTTTATATTAGGTTAATTATGCAGAATATACATTTGCAGTACATAATTTTTAAAGATTCATATATCCTTATTAAAAATTAAATTATAAAATTTTATTGTTATCAATTTAGTCCATGAATTCACTAATAAATGATGATATAACATAATGTAATACAAAAGAATGTCAATTAAATTAGATATATGTTGTGTTTGTTCAAGTTCATAAACCAAACATAATGTACAATAATATATTATTATTATTTTTAAATAAAAATATAGTTAGGAAAAAAGACATTTTTAAACATAGATAAAATATAATTATTTTGGGATGGTAATGTGGGGTTAGGTTTAAGGTCTGAAATAATACTAATTGAGGAGTTAAGTCAAAATGGAGACATGGCACCCATTTGACTGGAGATGTGGGGCCCAAGAAGATGATGTCAGACTTTGAAATGACACCTTGGATATGACATTCTTAAATAATCCTCTTTGGATTCTTTTTTTTTCCTAATAAAAATAATGTATATATTTTTAAAAGTAACAAGAATGTGATAGTTTTGAAATCGTTTTCAAAAGTGGGGTAAAGGTAAACGGCAATCATTATTTAAGGTAAATCGTTTATATCGGACTCCATTTTAGTATAAATTATGTAGATTTGACACTAATTCAAGATAAATCGCGTGTTAGGACGTAAATGATACCAACTCGGAGAGCATAAGGTACATGATTTATCATTGTACAAGATTTCTATAAAAATGAAGATTTATGAGAAAATTACATTTAACAAAAATCGAGTACAAACTACAATATCTCATTGATAAATTTTGTACCATGTGTGCATTTACGTGTTGACTCGCCTCCGTACTTTATATTTCATATCATATGTTGCACCCTTAAATCGTGTTGAATATAATATACGTGATTCTTGACTTTGACCACAAACTACTCTATATTTCTATCAATAGTTTGTATATATACACCAACTTTACAATTTCTTATTTAATTTTGCATTTCTTTTGTTATTACTTGAAAGCAATGATATTTTTGTAGTTACTTTTTAAAATTTACCCAATTCGCTTTTTAAGAACCAAAACCGCATTTTTTCTTATCACAATCTCCTCTACGTGTTGTACCAGACAAAAATTTTAAGCGTAATATAGATGGCAAGATAAATTAGCCTTTTCTCTGTCTTTTTTTTTTCAACTTCAAAATAGGCAAATTTAATCCCATGGACTACGTCTCCAAATTGGGCCTAGTAATGTTCGGGCCGGCCCAAGTTGGACATCCATAGAAGAACAGTCCAATTGAACGAACAATTTGTTTATTAATTTAATATTTGCGAAAAAAGATTTTTTTAAATATCATCAATCTGACAACTGAAAGGAGAGAAGCAAACGAAACTCATCATTTTGTTAAAAATTCTCCCAATGCCATGAAATTCGGAAACTATCCTTAACGAAAAATCGAAGCTTCCTCGTTTTAATTCATTAATTTTCCTGTAAGTTCACAGTTCCATTCTTCTTTCTTCTTTTCTATCGTTTTTCTCCCCCCTCCCCCATTTTTTCCATCGCTTATTCTGGCTAGCGAATGAATTCTTCATACAATATTTCAGTATGTGCATCTTTATGAGAGGTTTACTATGAATTTGCATTTGCATTTGCATCTATTTCGAGCTAAAGCTGATGACTGAGGAATTATGAACTTTTTGCTTCCGCCCGCCATGTGTTTGATAATATTTGCTGTTTTGGGTTTCTAATTCTAACTATAAGTACTTCGATTAGTTGCGTACAACTTGTATAATTCTGTTACTTTATTTTAAATATCTGTAAATCTTATAGTTATAGCTGTTTTTAATGTGTTACTTGGTGGCTGCCAATAATTATCAGCATCCCTTCTCTTTATTAAGCGAGTTTTTCTGGTTTCAGGATGGATTGTAGTTCTTGTAACTACTCACTTGGCACTATTTCATCTTGTTCTGTTAAAAGAATTACATTTCCAACAAAATTGGAGTTCCGTAGAATTTTCTTTCAGAAGAAATCTGAATTTTTGAAACCCAGAGTATGCCCAGGTCTCAGTTTGCTGGATTCTTTGCAGGTATGAATGATTTCTTAATTTTCATTTATTTGCTTTAAATTTTCTATGCCTTGCCTTCTTTTCTTCTTCAGAATTTGAATCATTTATTATCTGTTCTGATTTGCAGCATATTAGTAACTTCAATTTCAAAGTCCTACCCAAATCTAAGGTTTCAGCATGGAAGATACCTTATTCATATTCACGTGGTATAAGAAGTGATTATCCTCAGAATGCCGATTTCCCCCAGTACTATTCTAAAAAGGAGAAAAAGCCATTTCCAATTCCCATTGTGCAATTGAGACGGGCTGCTAGGGAGAGGATGAAAAAGAGTAAAGGCCAGCCGAGACGACCAGCACCACCTCCAAAGAATGGGTTGCTAGTCAAGAGCATGATACCAATTGCCCACAATGTGTTCAATGCAAGAATTACATTAATCAACAATCTCAAGAAGCTCTTGCAGGTGGTAACTGTGCATGCTTGCGGGTAATTCTCTTCTTTAGTCTCCAATTGGTTGTCCTTAGCTAGTGATGGGAAAACCTCTCGAAGTTACTACATGGCATGTTTGAAGTTTGGCGCTTTGAAATAATCTTCTTACAAAAATGAACATGTTTTTCATTAATCTATCAGTTGTAGTTTATCATACTTTTCTGAACATAAGATGGTTGTTAAGTGTCATTGCATTGTAAGTAACTTTATCAACTCTTTGATAGGCAGTCTGTCTTTATGTGGTTATTAGTAATTCAAATAACTTCGCTAGGATTGATGGTTACTACTGTTGGTTTGATCAGAGGCTCTATGTTGCAATAAGCTGCTCGAAATCTGCTCGATTTCATATTTTGCTATAATTCTAATGTGTGTTATTTTAATAATGTGATTTTAACGTATGCATAACAATTTAGAATGAACGTTGATAAATTCTTGTATTATTGATTGAAAGTAGACACTATTGAATTAACCAATGAGAAGCATCATAAATTGTATACACAGACAACTATATAGCTCCTTGATCGCTTCCACTCCCACATCCCGACCGACTTGATCGCTGTTAGATTTAAGATTCATGACTGCTTAAATGTGAGATATCATGCAACATTCTTCCTCAAATAGCTCTTCACAACTTTGTCTAAACGTGATGAAAGTTATGCAGGTTTTGCAATGAAATCCATGTGGGGCCTGTTGGACATCCATTCAAGTCATGCAGAGGGCCGAATGCCAATTTCCGTAAGGGACTTCATGAGTGGACAAAGGCAACTCTTGAAGACATATTCCTGCCTGTAGAAGCATACCACCTCTACGATCGCCTTGGAAAGCGTATTTCTCATCATGAAAGATACTCAATTCCACGAATTCCAGCAGTAGTTGAGCTTTGCATTCAAGCAGGTGTCGATCTACCTGAATATCCTGCAAAGAGGAGAAGGAAACCGATCATCCTCATCTCAAAAAGTGAATTCATCGACGCAGACGAAAGTGAACTACCAGACCCTGAACCAGAACTACCTCTGATACCTCTTTTAACAGAGATACCAGATTCCGATGCCGAGGCTCCAAGCGACGAAGAAGATATAGCTTGGCTTGCTGACCAAACGCTTCAAGCATGGGAGCAAATGAGGCAAGGAGCCAAAAGACTCATGAAGATGTATCCAGTGAGAGTATGCGGGTATTGTCCGGAGGTACATATTGGTGGCAGCGGGCACAAGGCACAGAACTGTGGAGCCTTCAAGCACCAACAACGAAACGGGCAACATGGTTGGCAACGGGCCGTGCTCGATGACTTGATACCGCCCAGATACGTGTGGCACGTACCAGACATAAATGGACCTCCATTGCAGAGAGAGCTAAGAAACTTTTACGGGCAGGCACCTGCAATAGTTGAAATATGCATTCAAGCTGGCGCTGCTATCCCAGATCAGTACAAATCAACCATGCGAATGGATGTGGGAATTCCCTTCGACATTAAAGAGGCTGAAATGGTAGTTTGAGGATTCACCACTTTGATATTTTTGTATACATTGTCAATATGCTATGTTTTGGCTCCAGAAGGAATTTGAAGAAGACTTTTTAAAGCCTTCTTATTCAGTGCGACCACCACGAGCATGGGCAAAACCGTCTTTTACCTTAATCTTCGCAAGTAGTATCAAATGAAGGCGAAGATTGCAACACTTATCCGCGTTTAAGGTATTATTATTTTTCGGAATATATCGCAAATTTCTTACGATGATTTAAATATAATATTAAAAAAGCAATCCAAGGAGAAGAAAAGCAGAGCGAGTCCAATGGGGCTTTGATGGAAAATGTCAAAGAACTCCAAAAACTTTTTTACACCAAAAACGAACTTCAACTGCCATGATCTACAAACAACTGCCACTTGTTCAATCCCAATTCCACATCCTCCCCTTTTTCTTCCATCGCCATTTTCCCGCTTTTGCCCTAATCCCAAATTTCGCAAACGAGCAGGAACAGCACAGAGTTCACAGAAAGAAAATCGAAAACCAGAGGAAGAACAGTTCTGATCAGACAGAACAGAACAGAACATCGGCAATGGCAGGATCGCAGCAAATGAATGGTCCATCTCCGGCTCAGCACACCACCGAGGTTCTTTCCCAGCGCAAGAAACTGCCGGTTTGTCCGATGAAAATGGCGGTCGGCGGCTTCGTGATCGCCGCCACACTCGGTTACTTCGTCCTCTGCACCAAGAAGAAGCCCGAGGCTTCCGCCCTTGACGTCGCTAAAGTCACCGCCGGCGTGGCTACTCCGGAGAACACCCGTCCCCGCACGTAGAATTACAAATTGGAACTTAACCATAACCTGTACTCTTCTTCTTCTTCAAAAGAATTTCGTCTCGATTTTTTTTCTTTTTTTTGTTATGATCATTCTTGTTCGAGTTTGATAATGATATGTATTATTTTTGTCTAATTTTCAATTCACAGAGATCGTTAGAAGTTTCACCTATTTTTAAGGGAGAAGAATTACGGATAATTGAGCGCCATTTTTCTGTATTGAATCCATTGACAAATGCATTAGGTTATCTCCTCTTTTTATTTAGCATGTAAATTTCTCATAATAATTTAACAATAATCACATATTTAACGATTTAGCATGTACAAATTAGGTTCAAATTAAAAATTTATTACAACTTTTTAATAAATTTTGAACTTTAAAAAGTGTGTAGAAAATTCAAAACTATCAAAAAGAAAAAAAAAGGTGCATAATAATTTAATAGGTCATTAGACATTTTCTTAAATTCACAATCTATTAAAAATAATATTAATAGATTAAGATTTTATTTAATACAAAATTTAATCTTGTGTTTAATAGAAGATCCATAAATTAAAAAAATATATATTGAAATAAGTTCAAGATCTATTAGACACAAAATTGAAAGCTGAAGAACGTTTTAGACACGTTTTAAAGTTCATAGAGTTATTAGTCATAATTTCAAAGATATAAAACACTAAACTAAGAATTATATCTACGACTAACTTTAAGTCATAATTTTAACACCTTTTGGTTTATTATTATTAGTATATTTATATCCGCTTACCATCGTTATAATTGTATACAAAAGAATTGACCATGGAGGCATTTGCCTTCATCATAGATATTCGTAGCATTTTCTTTTAGTATGAATTATGAAACAATTCTTGACCTTCACCTTCCAATTTATACCATAATGGATGAGTAAGAAGACTCGAATTGCTCGTTGAATCTTCCTATATTTCCAAATTACCTAAACTGATTCTTTGACTTTATGAAGATTATATATCAAGAGCTCAAAAAATTTAATATCAACAAATATGATGTGATTTGTTGATTTATAATCTTTTATAGTCTTATCTCAAAAAAATAAATAATCTTTTATGGTCTTCTCCATTGTTATATGATATGAGATTTGTCAAATGAACATGTTTGAGTAATTTGGTTAGCTTGTCATAGATCTAGCCCACTCAAATATTCTTGTTCCATTAGAATAACGATTAACCACTAATTTTGAAATGTCAATCACTCAATTTTAATCAATATTTTTCAATATATATACTTTTAAGATATGAATCTTTTCAAGATTCAGACACTGGACTTCTCTTATTTTCTCTGATTTGAAATCTCACTTTACATGATATAAAAGAGACTTCAGAGCCGAGATTGAAGGGCCATTCAGACATTTCTCATCTTCTGCCCTATTTCTTCATTCTCAATTCTTGTAAAGATTGTTTCAAATTCACTCCCCATGGACTGCATCTTATTCTCTGAAAATTATATATAGAGGCAAAGAAAAGCATACAATCCATAAATATCATCAAGTACAAGTCTAAACAATCTGATCCAAGTTCAAGTTTTAAAAGAAGTTTTATATAATTCAACCAAAGTTTTACTTCGTCTGAGTCTCGATTTAATCTCTCTCTCCAACTTAGGATCTGAATGAGTCAGAATGTCAATGTGAACATAGTTCAACTGTTCTGAGTTAACCCGTAAAAGTGAGAAAAGTAAGCAGAGTGAACTAACTTGAATTCTTTTCCTTCATTACTAAACATAACCAGGGAGTACATCGGAACTGTTGCTTACAATTCTCTCCAAGTCTCCTATTGAGCAGTAAGTAAAAAAAACATAACAAAGGGCCAATGAACAACAAGTAATAACTGGAATCTCCAAAACAAACTGTACTAACAAGATTTTCTTAAGGAAAAAAAGAAAAAAGAAAAGAATGAAAAGCCGCATCTAAATCCAAACAATTTCCAGGAGATGCTGTTGTGTTTTTTCCTATCCCAGGCCCGAGTGAGCTTGTTCCCCCTTTCTACATGAACAAAAACTTTCATATTTAACATTTCTGCAAGAAATCAGTCGATTTTCACGGACGAGTAGATGAGTCTTGTGAACCAGAAACAAGCGTAGAATCCAATGGTGCCAGTCAGCACAAAGAAAGCATAGGAACCAATCAGCATATACCCAAAGTACAAAATTCCCGATACTGGCTTCGTAATCTCGAGCTTCGTGAAGAAGTAGAAAGCAGCATAGAGGAAGAGGTAGAGTGCAGAGGACCCTGAAGTCAGGTATGACCTCCACCACCAATGGTAGTCCTCACTGCACAGCTGGAAGTAGCAGAGCACAACTGTGATCTCAGCGCAAGTGACTATCAGGATGAGGAAGACAATGAAGAGGAAACCAAATATGTAGTAGAATTGGTGCAACCATATGGAGGTGAGGATGAAAAACAGCTCAATAAAGACTGCCCCAAATGGGAGTATCCCTCCGATGAGAACGGAGAAAGTCGGGTTCATGTACCAAGCTTGTTCTGGGATCTGTCTCGGGATCTTGTTAGTCTTCACAGGGTCCTCAATCGTTGGCTTCTTGAACCCAACATAACCACCCACAAAGACTAGAGGAACTGAGATACAGAACCATAAGAAGACCAGAGCAAACATGGTTCCAAATGGCACTGCCCCAGAGGATTTCTCCCCCCAGATCAGAGCATTCAAAACAAAGAAAATGGAGAAGATTGTGGCAGGAAACGTGACTGCTGTTTTAAGTGAGATTTTCTTCCACTCTGTTCCCTTAAACATCCTATATAGACGAGAAGAAGAGTAGCCAGCAAAAAGGCCCATAAAGACCCAAAGTAGGAGCATGGCAGTCATTAAACCACCTCTGTTTGAAGGGGAGAGGAAACCAAGTGCAGCAAATATTATGGTGACAAGACTCATGCCAAAAAACTGAACACCAGTACCAACGTACACGCAGAGTAAATCAGACTGTAACGGGGCCCTGAAAACATCACCATGGACCAGTTTCCAACCAGTCTCTTCTTGAGCTTCTTCTTGGGTTTCCAACTGATTATATTTTGAAATATCACGGTATAGTGTTCTCAACATAATCATGGCTACCATACCCGAGAGGAAAAGAACAATCATCAAAGAATTAACTATTGAAAACCAGTGAATCTGATCATCAGCCATCAGAAGATAGGTATCCCACCTTGATGCCCATTTCACATCACTTTCCTAAACATCCAAGTATAAAGTATTAGAGGAGGGGTGGGGGGCCAAGAAGCAGCATGCACTTGACAATAAAGATGCACATAAAAATTTATCAATATGAGTGGTACTGCAACTAACCTGATACTCCACATCATAAGTAAATATGATTTCATTCTTATCTTCAACTTCTTGAGGAGTCTCAGAGTTGGTAACCATACGTTTTGCATGCGGGTCACAGGTTGTTAAGCGGGTATTAGTACCAGACCAAGCACCTTCATACCCATGCTTTACACTAGATGCATAAGATATGTCACGCAAATTATATAGCTAAGTAATTTCTATATAAGAGCGGAGGACTAAGAAAATTCTATTCAAGGCAAGCAAAGCAGTACAAGAACCTGAATGGTTTGACCTCAAATCCTACGATCCTCGACAACTCAGTCACTTGATCCTTGTGAATCTTAACCGTGAAGGTTAAGTGGTTATAGATAAAATGCTTTTCCTCTTTGCTCTACAGAAATTAAACACATACATTTACTTATATATCAAGATTACATGAAATAAGATGTCAAATTATTCAAATTATGAACAACATATCATCATATACCCCAGCATACTGTCCTCTGAGACCAACATGAAAGCCATGTTGATACACAATTGAAGATTCCTGATCATTCCTTTGTATGGGAAAAACAAGCGGAAGATTGTCCAGAATCCTGCATGTAAGAGAAAGGTATTTAGACAATAATCCGTAAGTTAACATCAAAATCAATGTGTATAGTCCTTTTGAAAACGATGCCTTACATGTTCACCCGATACTCATCATCTATCTTTTCCTTGAACAGCTTTGACATTTTACCATCAAGAACTAAGCGACACAGGATCGTACACATCTCTGGTTCCCTCATTTTGAACTACGAGAAACAATAGATTATTTTAGTAGTCAAACAACAAAAATGAAAAAAGAGGACCAAGAAGGTTGCTTGTACTATTTTTATTTAAAACCTAGCATACCTCAAAAGGAGAGTTCTCAATACGATCACCACGAAGAACTTCTCCAAGATTCTCAGCGCTATCAAATATTTGCTTTGGACGACAATATGGGAGGGAATAATAAGAGTAAGGAAGCTGAGTTTTAATGGAGGTCAATTTGTTAACTTTGACCCTCAGAGGATCTCCCTGCACCAGTAAAAAAACAAATAAATAAACACTTTAGCTGCATTTCGATGCCATTCAACAGAGAGCCATGGAAATGCCACGAATTTTCATTTCCCAATAAATACCTCCTACAAGGAACGGAGATTCAGCGCAATAATGTACACAGTGAATTGATAATTTCAAACTTGTTTCAAATTTGATATTCCCCAACACTTCATTTCGAGTTCAAAAGATCAAGCAGATTCGGTTGATTTTCACAACAAAAGGCATTACAAGGGGAGAAATCAATTACAGAAATTAAGAAACCCAAAAGAAAACGAAATTCCCAATTTCTCAACCACCCTAAAACCAAGAAAATCATGTAACGTCCAAAAATCACACGTGAATGCAAGATCTGAGAACCCAAGAACGAAAGACGAAGGCGAAAAAAAAGAAAAGAAGATCAAACCAAACCATAATCGAATCAGAATGAGATGCGAACTCAACCAACCTTATGAAAGTCCTGGGGAGCCACACCGGGGAGATAGAAACAGGAAGCACGGAAGAAGAGGAAGAGACATGCGGAGATCCAAAGCAGCAACACGAGAGGCCCTCTCGCCATGGCTTACACAAGGGATCTAAAATCCCAAACTCAGATCCACAACTTGCTTCGAAAACTCTCCTCCCCCTCGCTGAATCGCCCGCTGGTTTTTGGTGCGAGAAGAAGAAAGACGAATAATTACTGTTCTTCACCGATGCCGAATGAATTATAGAAGACGATGCCCCTATGCGCCATTCAGAGCCGTTCGATCTTCTTTTCTGGCCCTAACATGCGGCGTAGATCGAAACACGACACAAATTCGTTCTGATTTATTTTCTGTAAGGAACTCAAAATTTAATTTATTTGCAAAATGCTTGTTACTTGTAAAAGAATGAGATGTATGATTCGTTTTTAATGTCAAAATCAAAAAATAATTTCCTTTTGCATTTGGTGTGTGATGGAAGCAACGTTAGATTATTGTAAGTGAGATATTTAATTCTTATTCTTTACTATTTGGAATATACATTTTAAATAATTAATTAATGGCGCTCAATTTAATTAAACTTATTAATACTAATTTTATCCTAAGTTAGATCACATTACTTCATAACCAAAAGGTTTTATTTTATTTTACATTACTTCATCAATTTAAATATAATTTTCATTTCAAAATATTGATGAACTGCATGAACAAAAATACTTCATCTTCATTTATATTCCATCATAATCTTAGTGAACACAATTTTTTAAATTTTAGTTTCATTACAACAGTTATTCTTTTTCAATTGATTTTCAATCCAATTTTCTCTCAGATATTGGGTTGATAGAGAGGTTCCAAGTTCCAACTGCCTTCCATAAAATTCAGCAAATGGTAATATTCAACAATGAATCACTTCTGAAACTTGCTTTCATGTAGGAAAAAGGGTAAGAAATTTTGATACAACTTTGAACTCTCTCAGAAACAAACTAGCAGTTTTGGATGATAATTTTGAAGGAACTCAAGTGTCATTTGAAGCTTATTATACAGAGTGTGAAAACTATAAACATTTACTTCTAGCATCAATAAATAGAGATGATTTGGAGCTTAAACAGAGAAAAAATGGAGAATTCTGAGTTGAAACAAATGGAGATTTAGTGTTACTCTTGACTTGTCGTTTCGAGCATTCTGACGGTGCGAGAAAGCATGAACTCGGAGAACAAAGGGTAGTGAGAGGACGGATAAAACCCGTCGATATTATCATTCACCACTTCACACAGGACAGGGATCAAAGATCTACCTCTGAAAAGAATCCAATCTACATGTAGATCTTGGGTCTGGCGATCCCAGCAAAGGCAGAGTGCTCTTAGAATCAACTTGAAGAACTCCAAAGCTCCCTGTTTATCACCTGAAAAGGATCTCGTGGAGTTAGGAAGGTTGAACAAGCTCGTAAACAAGTTTTGGCTAAGCAAAAATTGCGTACCTTTGAAACCGTGGTAAGTTCGAATGAGAGAAACATTCTTCCTCGCCCGAGCAATCGCCCATGTATCTCTCATGTCCCCCACTGCACCTTTTTCTCTGCCAACAAGGAAGTGAAGCCACAGAATAATCTAGAGTTAAATAAAATACGTTTGGTACTGAAAACAAAATCTACAATGATCCATGGCTAATTAAGCAAGTTAAAAAAGGTTTCTTTCTCCAGCCACTAATGACTAATGAGAAGCAATATGTAGGATTGCACACACAATCCAGATTGATAACTACTAATTAGAGGCTTTTTTTTCAACTACCTGGATCTCCCGAGAAGAAAACGGCCCGTAGTTGATTCCTTTTCCGTGTTGAAACCTCCACAGTATATAACTGGCAAGCTAGGGGGTAGAGATGCAATGTGCTGCCATGTAAGCAAAGCACTTCGCCTACGGGCACGGGGATTGACCTCGTCCATGTTCGTATTTACAATCTGAAATGAGAATCCAGGAGGCTCGACTCCTTTCAGTTGGAATGTGTGGGCATCACGTCAAGTTAACACATAATACAAAGTTCTCCATACAAAGTCAAAATGATGCGCAGCATGCAATGTAAGAGAAGTCATAATGAAATATCAAGGATATCGCCCAAGTTGCAATATGTGGAACAATCGAACCCCAAGACATACTTCCTGGAACGGAAGGTGATTCTGATAACCAAAATGTGCCGCCTTCTAACAGCTCTACCTTTTTAATGGAGGGAAGAAATGATAAAGCAGAAAAAACCACACCAGATTATCGGACTTGAATTAAAACTGATGCCAAATCAAAAAGGAAAGTAATCTGATACCTTCTCCTTGTCATAAAAGATTGTGCAATGTTCATCTGAATCGTCATGGGATCCTTTTCTTGAAATTCCAAATTGGTCATAGCCTAAAAGATACTTAATACTTCAAGTTACAAGCAGAAGAAAATCTAATTCAAAAGATAAGGATAGAGACCTATGAAAATATCGATACGATTTTAAGCAGTTGCTTTACGATTGTTTTCTTCACCCATTTACTGTCTTTCAAAGTTTTATACGGGGAAGAAAAGTCCAGTTCCCATTAACACGCCTAGGCATCGGCAATTGCCGCCTAAGATTGAAGCATTCATTAATCACGTTTCGTTTTCATAAATGTAGCCCAATGCTCCAAAATTGATAGTAAGTATTGTGCATTTAATGAAAATCATATGAAGATTAATACTACTAATACCTCAACAATTGGTCAGCAATCAAGCCTGTAATTCATTCACACTAGCAGATTAATCATTGATAATTTTAATAATTTGAGCTTCACCAAATTTTCAATCAGGTAGCTTATCAGTGAGGAACTTCTTTGTATCATGTATATCAGTAAAATCACTTTTCTAAGCATCATTTCCTCCATATTGTCATGACACTGTTAAGGACAAAATAAAAGATTTTGGCATCACAGGCTTATATTACAATCTCCCATCAGACATGGTAAAAACATTATGATCTCATTTGAACAATGATAAGCCTACAAGTTTGTAAATAACCTCAGTAGAATAGAAACACATACCAGGCAATCCCTGCTGAAGAAATTCCAATTGAGATTTCACACCTGGAAACCCATCAAGGAAAAGAAATGAAGGAATCAGAGAGGAAAATGGTAAAAGAGGGCATCAGTTTTTTTCTCAATCAAATGAATTGAACTCAATCACTGAAGTTAGCCAAAAAAGAATGACAATCAACAGTCCACTGGAATAGCCACACTGCCCAATGGAAGCAAACAACATTAGAGCTTCCCAACAAAATAACCCAGGCCGTGGCTTTCAAAACTCAAACGAAATCCTAAAGAACCAAAAACCCACCAACAAAACTCGAATCAAACAAAACCCAGATCAATTATTGCGACAACAATGACACCAAAGATCAAGATCCGCGAGCATTCACAGAATCGAATATGCAATACCATAGAGTAACATAGCAGTAGAGGAAAAGTCACCTACCACGCTGAGTACAGAGAATCGCGGGAGAATAGCTAGTGATGACACTAATACACAAATCCCTCCTCTTCTCCCATGAATTTGAACTCTCCGGTGGTTGATCGTCATGGAGATTGAAGGTCATTACAGTCAAAGTAACACTCATTTTTTCTCCAAAATTTCCTGAATCCCTACTTTTTCTGGATCATTGATTCTAAGACTAGAAAAGTTGTGCACATATGAAGTAGCAGCTATAGCGTGTAGGTACATTCCATCCTTCTGGTTGGGGTTAAAGAATCAGTAGTAGCTGAGGTTGGGGAGGGGGGAGAGAAAAACAAGTCCCGATTTCGTTTGATCATGTCTGAACTCTGAAGGGAGGGTACTGGGGTTTGACGACGCACGTGCGAGTCCCACAAATCAATGCCTGGATCACGTGCCAAATCTTGAAATTGACCTCGGATGTTCATGGGTCGGATTGGATTGGGTTAATGGAATTTATTTAGATCAACTCGATTCATATGCTCGATTGAAGTGAGGTTGTTTTACAACTCAATCCAACATTGTCATCAGATTTATTATTATTATGAAACTATTTTGTTGTCGAAGTGAGTATAGTTCAGCCATAGATTATGAGGAAAAAATGAAGCGAGAGGGAGAAAATGATTAAAAACCCTCGACCTAAACACACACACATATACAAACAAAGTCGGAACCGACTTTGAAGGACTTTTCTTTTCTAAATCCGATAAACAAATAGTGTGTGTATATATATATATATTAACAAAGTCAGTTCGATTCGGGTTGAAAGACTTTTCTTTTCTAAAATCGATAAACGAATTGATTAGTCGATTCTTACATTTTTTAACCCAACCCAAACCGAGAATTTACCTAATCCAACCTAATCTTAAGATTTGGATTAGGTTACTCAGATTATTCGAGTTACCAAATTTTTTGAACATTTCTGAAGGTGACCATTTATTATATCATTTGAGTTGCATCAGGAATATAGTAATAAAATTTTTAATAATATAATATAACGAACATAGGCAAGGAGTCAAAAGATTTGATATTCCAATTTTTACCTCCACGGTTGTTTTGTCAAACTAAAAAAGTATTAGATAATAATTATAAATTTATTTTCCAATTTCAAATTTTAATAAATGTTACAATCATTAATCATAAAATATCTAATTATAATACCATCATCTAGATTCGAATCTTAAAGAGAGATCAGGCATTTATTTTCTGTACTTTTTAAATCGATTATCAGATCTTCCACCATAGAATTGTTTGATCCTCTCTTCTTTTTTTAGTACATTTCGTTATTACATATTTACTTTTCATAAATGAAATATCAATTCAAATATAAAATTTCTTAAACAATAAACAACCTCTATATATTTCTAACCTAACTTAATTAGTTAAGACATATACTATAAACCAAAAGGTCGTGAATTCGAATCCAAACTCTCATTTATTATACTAAAAAAAAATTCTACATACTTTGAAGATACGACAATGACTAGATGAAGTAATAAATCACAAGACAATAAGACAATGCAGTTATGCAGAATCTAGTCTCTCTAGTGGCAACAAATCTTCAAATCAAATTGTTTGAGCTTGAAATTGCTAAGCTCGGATTGGGTGTAGGTCGGAGTGGACTGGATAATCTTCTTTAAACTGCCAAACACTCTTCCAGAGCACTTGAGGAACCTGCAAAACAGATTCTTTTTATAATTCTAAGAGTTTTAAAAGAAATAACAAACTTGTTTCTAAATATCTCAAAAGAAACAAAAAAATGGGTCATCAAAAACATTTTATTTATAAAACAAACAATAAAAGAACTTTCACAAAGAAACCCAATTCTAGTATTTGAATTGAAAGAAATATACGAGTTGAATGAAGCTAAAAAAGAAAAAAATTCGATAATAAGTAATGGAATGATCCACGGCTCATCGCACCCCGACGAGCAACTTAGTTTCCAGTTCGACATAACTTGTCGATTCTATCTAGGATTGCGTACCTTACATTCAAGACAGGAGTTTCTATTTATAGAAACTGGGCCCGACAGGAACTCTGACACACCTAAAAATGCGGCGTGTTGTCGGGTTTGGAAGAGACATTGTTACGGAAATTGTTGAAAGTCGGCTCGACTTCTTAGGTCATACCCTAACTGCCGACCTAAACGTTTTTGGGTCAATTTCCTTATTTTGCATGGGTGTCAATTCAACTCACCTCTTCGGTCATGACACGTGGCCGGCCAAAATTCACATCCAACACAAAATAATACGAAATTTGAGAGGGAAGAGTGCAACTTTTTAAATTTTAAAAGTCACTTTTTAGTTTTTTATTACTGTTTTTAGCAGAAAATCAATGACACGAGAACCATTTCAAAAACCTCATCATTTCAATGAAAAAATTTTGATTTTGATTTTTTTTGTTTTGTTTTTTAGTTTCATGAACTATTTATTTTTTTATTTTGGATCATGTGCTCTCAGGGGATGATAAAAAGACTTGTGTACAAATAGAAAACTTGAAAAACTTCCCTCTCTTTTTATGACAAAATCAAAGGGCTGATTTGCTAATATGATCAATCATCAATTGTGGTGCTCAACTACTTTACATAAGTAAAAGTCTAAGCCAACCTGTCAGCTCAGCATCAACTTTAACTATATCCTCTTATATTTTATGTTTTTATTTTAAAACTTTTTTTTTTGACACTTCATATATTTTAGAAATGTTACATTATAATTTTCCATGAAATAAACAACATATTATTTAATTTAATTTACAAGTATATGTATAGATTATTCTCAACTATCTTAATCTCAAGCTTTTTAAATTGGTTTAAAGTATTCGTTCTAACTTGGAATATTCTAATTGTCCGATGCCTTTATTATTTTTAAATTCTTAAAATAAAATAAAATAAAGAGGAATGGTATTCGCCCAATAATAAATTTAGTCCAAAATCCTAACTTTCAAGTAAGGTATCAGTTTTTAGGTAATGGAGGTAGTGGCAGTGTATTACAGACCATTTGAAAGATTCTCGTTCACTTATGACTCGTAAGGGAATAATATAGTATTTTGGTTTCTATCCTCGTTGAGGAGGGTCGATGGGAATTCGAGACAACCCCCAACATCCACCGATGTTCCATTGAACCTCTCTCTTCACCCATCGCGTCCTTTTTTGTGTCGGAGATATAAAGCGAGTGCATCGGAAAAGAACGAGAACTAAGTTGATCCACCGATCGTGTTTATTTTGATTCCTATACTTTAAACTTTTGTCTATTTTAACCTATGTATATTTCATTTTAATTACGATACTCAACAAGACACTACACTCAATATATTTTTTAAAAGGTTTATGTTACATCACTTTTTCAAAATACAGAAATTAAAGCAAATGTCTTGAAAGTCTGAAAACAAAAATGAATCACAATAGACATTTTGAGAGTAGAAATACCAAAAAGTATTTTAACTAATAATATAATAATAAACACAATTTTTTAGCTCATCCCATCTTATCTCTTATTGTCATACAATTATATTTTAGCCATTTGATTCAGTTAATCTTTTTTTTTTTTTTGAACGGGGAGTCGAAGCTATATCCAGGGACATTCACGTCTGCCCCAAGGTCCAGACTCATGAAACATCAAGGATTTTTAGTTTAAGCTCATCAAAATATTTAAACTTAAGATCATCAAAATATTTAAACTTAAGACCTCTAAGTTAGTATAATCGAGAGACTCCAAGCCCTTGTTAACTAGACTGTCGAAATTGATTCAATCAATCTACTATGAGCTCACTCTCCAATAGTTTCAAAGATTTTTCCAAAATTTCATTTCGTCCCAAAACTTATTAGTTAGTGTGATTTGCTAGACCTATCTATCATTTACAGACTCGAATAAGTGATGATATTAATCCGAAATAATAGTTCTCTCATTAATAAATTGGAAATAGAACTCAAGATAGCTGCTAAGTTGCTACTAGTCTCTTCTAAAAAGTGAAAACCAGAATTTGAACCCGACCCTGTAAGAGATGTAAGCAAAAACGGTGCGAATCATCTCCTTACCAAATCAGGGAGGTGTATAAATACCAAATTTACACAACTGTTACATAAATGGCTAAGGAAAAGGCCAAAAAAAAAGGGGAAGAAAAAAAAAAGACAAATGGAAATTGGTAGAAAAATAATCAAACCTGCTAATCAAATATTTCACATAGAGAGACAGCTACATGTTCATAAAGAGTCTCACAGTTATTGCTTGGGAGGCGTTTCGTTCAGCAGGGCTTGATTTCAAATCCAATGCTTAGAAGAGTTCGAGCAGATTCCATGGCTTTCTCACCTCCAAGGTCCAAGGCCTCACCAGTCAGCTCTCCTTCAGCATCCACAGACCACTGTGTCGAAGAAATTTGGCTCTGAACAGCGTCTGTCTTTTTCGGTTGCATATTGTTCATGGAGGCTGGAGCTGCAGCAGCTACAAGAGGAGCGCTTGGTGGACCGTGTCGTTTCTTTGGAACGGGCGTGTCATGGTCATGAATTCCCTTGTATGTTATAATCACTGCGTTTGGATTTTCCACAGCTGATTCAATGTGCTTGCGGACGGGACACCCAGCAGAGGTACATCTGTAGTAGTTCCTGAAAATTTTATTCCACCAACGTCGAGATCAGATGATGCAAAGGAACAGAGAATGATTTACTCAAAATTAATTGGAGATGTTTGTTCTCTTTCTGTTCTTAACATGAAGATAGTTTTCCAAATTATGGAGTATGAGCGGTAATTTCACATGACTGCAATAAGATTAAGTTCAATTGATAGACGCAATGGAATAACAGAACTGGAGACAATTCCATGGAACCAAAGCAAAATCTGACAATAAGCATGGAATATAACAAAAACACATATATTTCAGCACCAGCAGAATGGTCCAGGACAATCGGGAATAAACAAAACTAGTCTAATTAAAAAACTGTCTTGTTTTCCATCAAATAAGCAGTGTGACATAAATTATAAAAAGGTATTCACCTAGGATGAGGATTTCCTTTCACCATTTTTTGACCATACTTGCGCCATCTATATCCATCACCCGAGATTCCCACATCGCCTGCAGCATGCACCACAAATTTTGGTTTCTTTCCAGGTTTTAAGGGAGAACCTGAGTACCCGGCACTGCTTTTCTTAACTCTAATAACCAGTAAGGAAATAGAAGGTTAGCACTATGTCAAAGCTAACACTTTCTAAGCATTTTATACAGGAGTAGAAATAAGAACAAGGGCTCTGCAACTGGAGGTGCCGACTTACTTTAGTTTTGTCTCAGGTTCATTGACATTCTCATCTTTGACCTTAAATTCTTCATTTCCATCAGAGTCGTTTGAGTACTGTCGTTTTCTTTCAAGGACTATAGCTGTTTCCCGTAAAGGTTCTTTTGAAGGCGTGGGAGGATCTGAGTCACTAATTATTCTTCTGGAATGTTCTGCAATGATTTTTTTAACCACAGGTTCAACATATGGTACAAGCTTGCTTTCCTTTGGGTTGTTAATCTTCCTGGGTGGATCATGGCTATGTTGGCTCTTGTAAACAATCTCTGTTACGTGGCCTGAGTGATCACAACATTCAATCTTCTTAGCACAGCATTCAGAATATGTACACTTGTAATAGCTACGTGAGCCCTTGGGACTCTTCACTTGCTTCTGACCATATTTCCTCCAATTGTAACCATCAGAAGCAGGTGTCCTAACATTAACAACAGGAGATACAGTTCTACGGTCGGAAGAATTTTTCTGGCTCGGTTCTGGCTGACATTCTTTATGGACCTTCTTGGGTGACAGTTTATGTTCGGATAAACTTGGGCTTGCAGAGGATGAGATAGACTGGGTTACTGAAGTTGGCGACTGATCCGAACCAGGTCCTTTACAAGTTGCACCTTGTTCTTGCACCTGATCTGTCTGGACTGCTTCAACAGCCAAAGGCTCATTGCAGGAAGATAGAACCGGCTGATTATAGGAGAATGAGAAAAATAAATTAGACAGTGAGGACAGCAATATACTAAGGCATCAAATCATCAACAATGAGTCTAGCTCTCAGCCGTTCTACAAACTTTCCTGACTTCATCGTAAGGAACTTATTAATTCAAAATATGTGTCTCGAAGAAATTTAAGTTACATCAGATTGTTCATTTGAAATTTTCACATTTCAAGTTATCACAAATCTTTCAGGCTCATAGAGAAAACATCATCAATGACTAATCACTTACCCCTCAAATGAACAACTTAAACTGAATCTTTGAGGGGGATAAATACCCAGTGAGTAAGCTTTGCAACAAGAACATATGTTGATGGGAAACTACAATCTACTAGTAATGAAGGAAAATATGAACTTCAAAACCAGAAAGTGAAAGTATTTAAACAACAGGACATGAACCATAGTTTTAAATAATATGGGGAAAACATAAAAAATATGACCAAGGATTCATACATGCTTCATGTTCGATCACAAAAGATCAGTATTAATATGATAATTAGTTGAGTGGAAACTGCAGTCTCTTCAATCATACACTTACTTCTTATAAGACTTGTAAAGAAACCCCAACTCTCTTTCCTAAAGGCTACCCGGAGGACACAAAAGCAACAAAAAAAGTTCAAAAACAAACCCCACACAAATCCGACTATTGGAAGAAACGTATTCAATAGTACCAGCAGCACTCTCACAAAGCACACATATCTGCAGGTTGTCAGCCAGAGAGTAAATATTTATTACATTCTATCTGAAGTATTTATTTTCCTAATAGCCACCTACCGTATATTTTTCATTTTTTTGGCTGGGATTCTAGATTAGCTAACTTGTGAAGTAGGAGTAATTACATTTTCGAGGAGATGACCCACAAAAGAAGCAAAATGGTAGAAACTTTCCAGGTTCTTTGAACTGTTCATATGCACAGTTAAGCGAGAGAAACTGTACAAGGCTAAAATAAGTAAGGCCAAAAGATCTATGTCCCAATCATTCGCCTTCAAATCTCAAACTTCTCAATTACAGGACACCCACATCAGATAATGCTATTGTGATGAAATGCGATGCAACATACTTGATGACAGAACTAACTTGTAATACACCCACATTAATGTAATAATGAGAAAACAGAAAGAATGTCTTTAAGGAAGGTATTCTCATATTGACTAAATATCCTACAGGCACAAGCATAAAGGACACTTTCTAAATATTGCTACTGCATTGAAGAGCTTAAGCCTTCAAAAGAATAGACACCCACTTTTGAATTATAATCAGAGACCAAAACCTAGGGAAGCACCTCTTCCCTCCTTGGAGGAAACTGCGCGTTCTTGGCAGTACTTTGATTGCATAGAACTTGGATGAAGAGAATAATGTTAATCTCCATGCACATCAAAATGCTATTTATTGTTCTGCTTTTAATTTTGTTCACCTATTCAATTTTCAGGCTTCATGGTTCTTTTACGTATACCATTTCAAGCAATTCCCTACATAGAAATGCATTAAAGAAAAAGCAAAACTCTTGCATCTTTATGGAATTCCAGTGAAAATGTATATCATTTTGCATTAGATATGAATATAGTGCTACAAAGTATTCGCATGCATGCTTTATATGGCATTTACTCTGAACTAGGCTGCTCATTCATACAAGATTCACAATTGATAAATGAAGCTTTAACATCTGAATTAGGAACGGGAGTAATTCCTCTCTCAGTGAATCAAAAGCAAAGGATTAAAAGTAAGATAGTAGATCCAATGTTTTTCTTTTTTTGTTTAAAAAATAAAACCAATTATCACATTCTGTTTTATTCATGGAAATTTCATTGGCAGCATATATCTGCATAATCATGCCACTGTGCCTAGAAAAAAATCAGCTCGCAACAAATATTTAGGTCATATTTCTGCAGAATCATGCCATTGAACTAAGGAAAGACACCAACAAGCACAACCGAGACTAATATATGAAGGAGATACATTTCAAATGAGAATTTAAAATACTTGCAGACTTTGTTCCTTCCAATAAGATCTGAAAGAAGATGTTCTAGCTCAGTAAATGTAAAGACTGACATGATGTTTTGCGTATCATGCTCGTGGTTGGCTTTAACACAGGATCACAAAAAATATGATCGCAAGAAAACCAACGTTTCATATTATTCAAGTTTTCCCTTTTCAAGCACAAATAATTAGCCAGGCACAGAGACAGAAGCTCAGTAGTACTTGAGTAATTTGCAGATTGAGATAAGTAGCTGACTGGCTGGAGCTTTATTTGAGAAAGATCGGTTCAACTTCAACAGGAGGGTATACAAGGAGAAACGGAAGTTACCTGCCTCTCATTACTCTCAAACCCCGAATAATTAGCAAAAAATATTCCTCGTAAACAACAATGTTCCCGTGCTGCGCAAACCCTTTTTCTTTTTACAAAGATACAACTGAAGGGTGATTCGGGAATTTAAACCAATGATAATTACTTTAAAACTACTTCAATTTTCCAGTTGAACTTTCACTATTGAAATAGCGAATACAATATCAAACCAATAAAACCCACACGAGCAAACAATTGTTAATGAGTTTAGCGAGTAGAGAGAGAAAATAAATTGGGTCCTCACAGAAATGATCGAGCTCCTTACCTTCAATTCAGCTCCTTGGAGCGACTGCGTAGCAGAATTGACAAGAAAACCTGTAGAATCAACAGCAGAACATCACCCACAGAAAAATTCCACCAAAACTTAGAAATGATTCAGAAACCGAATAACTCATCCACCGAGACAGAATCAAATCTCTCTCAAACAAACCTACCATCAGACCGACCGTTCTCCGATGACTGAATCGCAGAAGGCGCCGCTAGGGTTTCAGGACGAGACCCACTCGCCGCAGTTCCATTAACCGACGAAACCGCCCTCAACTCAGCCGATTGCGACTCACTGACCCGTCCTTCTCCATCTTCCAACTCAACCTCTGATTCATCCTCCGAATCTTCCATCTCTTCTTCCTCATCGTCTTCCTGCCCTCCAGTAGCCTTGGAGCTTCCGAGTTGGTCAGTTTCACAGCCTTCGCGCTCAGCCATGGCGGATTAAAACAGAGAGTAAAGTTAGGTACTGTTGTGTTACTGGTTTTATAGTGTCCGAAGCAAACCCAAAACCAAGGCCAGTACCAAAATCGAGTATCGGAGTCTGCGTCTTGGTGACATAGAAGAATAGATTAGGTGAGAGAAAGGCTTTAGAGAGAGAAACTGAGGGGCAGCCGCTTTAAAGCGGAAAATGGCATAAGTGTCTTTGACTGTAAATTGACTCAGGTGGTTTCAGTTAACGGATGCCGTCAATTTCTCCGTCACCAAACAGGGACGTCCCACCGTCGGATCGTTTCGTAGCCGTTGGCTTCTGTCAGTTAACGGTTCTCTTTCACGGCGTAGGTGGCCACATGGGCCTGCTCTTTTGACTCAAATACAGTGACCAATTCCATTTCTTAATTTTTTTATTAATTTCCTTCCGTTCCTCCTTATTCTTCTATTTTAAAATTAGGAAAAACAATTATATATATTGTTTAATTCATACTTGGTATTTAATTTAGGTAGACAAAGATTTTGTGCATTAAACTCGTAGAGGATATTTTTGCAACCATGTCTTTGATCAATTATTAATGTCTCCCAACATGTTCTTATTTCTTCTAAATTAACTTTTTTATATGCTACAATTAATTTATGTCTGCATTTTAATTTCTACTTTAATAAATAAGTAGGTAATTCTAATAGAAGCTTCCATCAAAAGTCAAATAAATACATATTAACGAATTGCCCAAGTTTTAATATATAAGAAGCAAATAATTGACCAAAAACCGCTGGCATAAAATATTCATCTTGAATTTAAATTCTCCCACTTCAATTGTGTTTATAATTATAAAAATGTTAAGTGCTTAAACCATTCAAATTAAAAATACTAATTTGAGTGAGTTAAAAGAACACTTGAAAAAAAAAACATAAAACGGAAAAAGGAAAGAAAAAACTATAGCAGTAAATTAATCTCCCATTATTTGACTAAGTCTGGGAGTCAGAGGGAAAATTTCTCTCCAAATTTCTGTGAAAAATTTTGATATTTTCGTCACCGATTTCGATCTCGCCACGCAGGAGCTTAATGATAGTTCTATAATATATTGTATTAGAGATTTTATATCATACAAACACCAAACATTGCTAGTGAAATTATTGTTTATCCTTACAATAAACTGCATTTATAGTCTTACCTCTTTTATACAAGTATAGGAGTGAAGTACAATAATGATTGTTGTCATGTACAAAAAAAAATGCCTAAAACTTATTAAGTTGGACATTATTTCCATTGAATCTAACCATGGAGTACGAAATTGAGGACATATAAGATAATTCATATGATGATAAGATTGCACTATTTAACATAAGAAATTAAGAGAGACGTGGGTTTGTTGGAGTGTAAAGATTTGTGTGGTTCAGCAGCTTGTTTTTGTGACACACATATCCAACTAAGTTGTGTTGTCTGCCTTTAGGACAATAATTATAGAGCTTGTCATATCGGTCGGGCCAACTCCTCGGACCTGTTTCTTCTCTTTTGGTTCAAGGAAACAGTGGCCACTCACTAACGATGAAATGCTCTAATGAACAGCCTTTATACAAAAGAAAAAAGGGAAAAGAGACCAGAAGACCAGATCAACTGTTTATCTTCCTGTTTTTACTACCTGTATAAGAAAAATCCGGGATCTTAGGCAAATTCAAAAGGGTTAGAATGATATACGTCATGGCTGAGAAAACGAGAGGGGGGTTACACAGACTTTTTAAGTATTGTACTATATAGAATAAGGGTGAAATATGTATCCAAATCCTTTAGCAGTGTGCAAGGATCAGAAGTTTCGTCTGACGTTTCCTGTAATATTTTCAGCACACTGCTGATAATATGGTTTTATTACATATAGACATACTTGATAGAACTACCGGACGGTTTTTGGTTTGGGGGATTCCGAGATATCTGATGTAGCCGTAGCTTTGTGTTTAGTTTTTAGGACCGATGTCCTTGAGAGCACAGATCTGCTCTTCTCCCATTGCAGACATGACAGTTAGGACGAGATCTTTTCCTTCAGCAAACCCATCTTTAAGCTATCGACATGAAAATAAATGAAAATTTATGAAGTTGCAGAAAACTACATGGTAATGACTTGAAGGTTTGTAAATATAGTGATGTCATCGTTGTATACCTGCGTCAGCAGATTATCATCGGTGGGAAGCTTCAAATCATCCTTAGTGTTTCCATTTTCAGTAAGGAGACTGACCTGCAAAATAACAAGATAATTGGTCAAGACTCCATCTTACCTTCATTTCTCTTGTTTGTTCAGTCTTTACGAACGTGTGTTTTTTTTTCCTTTTTTTCTTTGAGAGGGAGGTCTTGAACAGGGAGATTATAATAGAACTTACAAAACCATCCTCAGATATATCGATCAGCTGATAGTCAGTACGATTAACATGGGGAACCTGCAGAAGCATTGGTAATATGAGGATTGAGGACTAACAAGCAAAGTTGCATAGAACAATAAAACCACCACTTAGAAAGTAGAACACAAGAAGAGGATGACAAAGAAATTACATCACAGTTGTGAGAAGAAGGAACGATATCTTCAAGTTTCTTCCCATTGAATATGTCGATGGCCACAAAGTGACACTTTGCATGTCCATGCTTTCCAGTTTTTGAAGTGGAAACTTCAACAACCTGAAAAGGAGGTTAATGGGAATAATAAAACAGTGATATACTGCAACATGATATGCTTGGTAGGTAGCTTGAAAGCATCCCATCCCATATAAGCACAGCTTACTTCAAAAAACCTTCAAGTCAATGGACTGCCTCCATATTGAAGAGTAAAACTTCAACTACACATTATCATGGCAAATGGACTATAACGTTGGACATTGTATAATGTATATTGATATTTGACACAAAAAGGCGGCGTGCATAGCATATTTCAAAAGAGAGACATTGCGAAAAAAACTACAACATGTGGCCTATGTCCGCTCCTTACCGCCCCGCCATCTATCCGCTGCTTGTCCTACAAGAAACAGCTGGGACATTTGATGGTATTGGTATGCATGAAATTGCAGTGAGATCTCATTGAAATATTTAATGGTGTGTCCAATAACAGGACTTACGAACTCAACGAGTCCATAAACCAAGTCCATCTAATAAAACTGACTAAAGACAACATAATCATGATCTACTCTTATGACAGACCAAGGCCACATATTTCTTATTACACTTCAAACGTGGGTGAAAGAATCACTTGGCATTCAAGATAAGTAAATAATCAACCAGTAACACTCGAGTTTCACAAGCTTCCACTTACACCAAACCCACTATGTCAAATCTTGAACAACTTCTTCAAAGTTCATTTCTCCTGCAATTGTTATCATAGGTTTACCGCCTGATTTTTAGGTAACTAAATGATTCTAGTCTTTCTCGTGTAACCAAGATCAGCTTGAAAGGCTGAGCATCCAAGACAATACAGAGTTTCCATCCACAATAGTTGTGCAAAAACCATCCAAATCCATAGCAATTCTTAAAAACCTAAAAAGCACAAGATCCCACGAAGAAAATCTAAAGGGGAAAAGCTAAATATATAACCTAACAGTGACAATTACCGAAATCAGTAATCACCGAGTTAGAAGTTAGCGACATACTTCATTTAGAAATATCAGTATCGAAACAAGCGAAGAAATCGAATGTCTATCCTCTCTGAAAACAAAGGGCCAAGCAAAAATTAAAATAAAGAATCTGGACGAGAAGTTAAAGAGTAGTGAATAAAATAGCACAATCCAATCCAATCCCACTTGCATGCTTCAACAAATTAAAAAAACCCCAAGAATTTTGATCAACTTCAGAGTCGAAAGTGGAATGGGGAAAAATGAAAGAAACCTTGCAGGGCCTGTTCTTGATTACGATGTAGCCATTCTTGCGAATGGTTCCGGCTTGCTGAGGGAAAGTCTTGGACGCTCCGGCGTCGGCCTTGGAGTCGAAGTGGTGCTCCTCGTCGGACATCGCTGCTACGTCGTTTTGTTGCTCTTCGATTCACTCTGTCTCAGGCGCAGTTCTCTATGCTTGGTTTCTGAAGACGACGAAGTCGTCGCCTCGGCTATAATATTCCAGACTTTTCAGAGGCACAGGTTCCGAATTGGGAGAGATGAAATCGTGGCCGTTGGATTAGCCCCCTCACGCATTCCCATCGCCGTTTCTAACTGCTTTTTCCATGCATGGTGTTTTGTTTTGTTTTCTCTTTTTTCTTTCTTTTTTTTTTCTTGCGTAAAGAGAGAAAGATTAAAGGGAATAAATAAAGGTGGGGATTTGAAAAACGAAAGATCTTATATAAAATATTTGTACTTTTTTCTGGAATTATCTAAAATATTTGTAATTTACTAACCTCTTTTTTATCTAAAATTTTTATAATCACGTGTTTTTATTAATGAAATTGCAAACATCTACTGTAGAATTGTCTTTCCTTTAAATTTCCTAACCGAATTTTTTTTATACAATATGTGGGGTGGGGTGGCATTCAAACTCACGGTCTTTTAATAAAAAATATGTAATTTGAATCCATTGAACTGGTCTTTCCTCCTAATAGATAATCTTTAAATAATAGATTTTTTTAGAAGAACTAAATTTTAGATAACTACAAATTCATATATCAATACTATTTTTTAGTCAATTTAATTTAGATTTTTTTTTCTAAATTAATTCATATTCCTTCTTCAGTAGAAAGTAGAAGATTATAACATTTACTAATGTGCTTTAACTAAAGTATTATAGATCATTTGATTTTGATTCTCTATTTGATGAGGTGTATTATACTTTTTTACATGGCATCTTACCAAAAAAATAAAAATAAAAAATAAAGGCAATAAAGTAGAAATGAATATTTAAAATAAAAAAAAATTCATATAAGAGAATAAACGTTTATATAACAAGAACTTCTAATCATTGCGTATAACTATTGACCCAAGCTTCAGTAACATTGATTCTTTTTGTGTGTGAATCAATTCATCCTTTAAAATTCACTAAACAAAATATATATATGGAATATAGATTTTTTATTTGTCTTAATCATTTGAGTTATGCTCGTTGGACCATAAATTATTTTAAATGTGTGAATTGTATAAAGATAAAATATGATATTATTGTTTTTTCATCTAAAAATCATGTATCGTATACTAAAATATGTTTGAGAGTGATTTCGTCATGGTTAAAATAAATTTTGTGATTATCAAAATCACTTTCATTTAAAATGATAATATTTGGTAAAAAGATAAAATTAATTTTGTGAAAATATAAAATTATTTTGAGGTGATTTTTGAAATATTAGTTGCACTTCAAACCAAACCTAAATAAATTTTAGTTAAATCTCTTTTACAAAATGTAATTAAATATGATTTTTCAAATTCACTTCTACAATACAATCACTCCTACTAGTTCTATAACCTTTATTACAAATCTAGATAAAATACTCCATTTTAAATTATTGACTAATAACAATTGTAACTCTGTATTATAACCTTCCAGTGATAAAATATAATTTCGGTAAAAATATGCAACAAATCAATCATAATTGAACACAAAGTAATCATTTTATACAAAATTGAACATATGTATGGAATAAGATTATGTAAACACTTACTCGAAATCTCACTTATCAGATTCCAAAGTAAATGGTATGGAATTCAAACTCATAATGGAATAAAGAAAATAATTATTTAATAGTAGTATAATTAAATAATTTATCTATATCTATATTTATATTATATATAAAATAGGATATAGAATCAATTTTTTCTTTCTATTTTATCCTTTCAATTTAAACATTTTCATGGTTAATTTGGAGTAACTTAGTTATTTTTAATATAAATTTTCTCTCATGCACTTTCTCCCATTTCTCTCTTTTTTTTTTTCCTTTTTGCTATTAATTCCACTTTGTTTATATTATTTAATAATGTTAAATATTGAAATGTAAAGAGTTAGAATATGTATAGTATTGTCGGTTCGTTTCTATAAATTAATTTTAAAAATTATAACTTATTTTTAATTATAATTAATAAAGAATGTCAAATGTTGAAATGTAAAGAGTTATAATAGGTATAATATTGTCTATTAGTTTCTATAAATTAATTTTAAAAATTATAACTTATTTTTAATTATAATTAATAAAGAATGTCAAGAGTTTTGTAACTATTTATCTTCTACAACTATATAGAGTCTTTTTTTTTTACTCTTGGGCTCCCAACTTTTTTCTCACCGAAATTCGAGCATTCTTTATCCTTCAATATGTTTTTTTCTTTAGTAAATGTCTTTGTGTTTTTCTTATATTTTAATTAAATTGTTTGATCTAAGGTTAACTTTTAATTTTTAATTCAATGCAATGTTAATAACTGTAATTTCAAATAAGATTTGATTACCTATAATATATAAGTAATTTATTCAAAAAACTTATAAAATAGACATACTTGCATTTTGTTCCTTCTGTGTCATTCTCTTTTTTTAATGACTCAAAGTTTTAATTTCTTTTATGCATCGTTATGTTTAGGAACAAAAAATAATGAAAAATCCATGAATATGTATTTTTTTTAAGAAAAAAATCCAAGTAATAGAGGAATATGTGTTAAGTTGTTTATTTTTGCTTGTGAAAAATTTTCAAGTAAATGACACTTTTCTATTTTTTTAGTCACATTAATCGAATGAGTGAGTAATAATTTTTTTTAGTCACATTAATCTAATAAGTGAGTAACGAGAATAATTATTGAGACGTAAATTTTATATGAGATAAATATGAAAAATATAAAAAGTTTAGTGAGGTAAACGTTATTATATAAAAAAATTTAACTCTTTAATTAATTTTATGTTTTTATACTTTAAAATAAAATAATAATAAAAAAAAGATACAGAATATATTTTATTTAAGATTAGTTATAAATTTTAAATAGTCAAAATCAACGGTTCATAGCTACCCGCGCAAAGCACAGGCATACAGATTACAGAATAAGAATTTTGTTGACCATTGCAAATCGCGTAGAAAAATATCAAACGAATCCATGCATTTTTTTTTCCTTTATAAAAACCAGTCCCTTTTTCTCTTGCTTTGCAAAAAAATAACACAAAGTCAGTTACTAAAAATTCCACACTTGCAAAAGAAGATTCTTTTTTCCTTTCGGTTATTTTAAAGTGCACTTTTCACAAAAAGAAACACTTTATTTATTATTTTTTTAAAATTCTAATTTGGTCATAGATCTTTTTAGGACGGAGGATCGAACTCATAACCTCATTATTGGAGGTATATGTCAATTACCGCTGAGCTATGCTCGCTTTGACATTTGGTCATAGATCAAAATGACGAGAGAAATCAACATAAACAAAAAGAAGAAGTATAAGAACTAAAATAGTATTTCAACCTTCCTTTCTTAAAATAATTTTTTCTCGTAAAAAAAAACTAAGAACAACAAGACACAATTATAAGTGGAGTATGCTAATTTAAACATAACTCAATTGGTTAAGACATATATGTCCGACAAATAAAATTGTGAGTTCAAATTTCTATCCCCACATGTTGTATTAAAAAACAATGAAAAAAGTAACCTAAAAATAATTGGCAATGAAAGGTGGAGCTCGTGTCTTTAATCACGATCTTTAAATCGAAGATATACACATTAATTAGTTGAACTATACTTTACATACGTTAACCAGTTGAACTATACTTATGTTTCCACTAATTATCACCATGTTGATTCCTTGATTTGTCTAAATATTTTATAAAAATAACAGTACATTATCTCAAATTCAGTGGTAATTGACATATATCTCCAATTAAAATGTCATAAATTCAACCCCTCACTCCCATATTGTACTAAAAAGATATCCATCATATCCCACCTTTGTTGTACTAAAAAATATATTTAGATATCAAAGTCGATTTTATATCTAATGAATTCGTTAATTAAAAAATTGCCGAATAAACTAAGGATCTAAAGATACAAAATTGAAAAATCAATCACCTACTAGTAACTGTAATTTCTCAAAATAGTATCAGTAATTTAACATTAGAAATAAGAAGAAGAAATGTGCCGTTTTGGAGAAAGAAAGAAAAAAAAAAGGTGCCGGCCCAGCCCAGCCGAATGCCCAATTATATAAGAAGATGGAGTGGCATGCGTTAGCAGCTAGTCTCATCAGTTTGTTTAAAAACGTGAATCTCTTTGGTTTTTCTTGTGGTATTTCTCTAAACTTCCGAGCACATCGCAAGCCCATATACTCAAAATTCCATGGAGTCTAAATAATTTTTCTGGATTTAATACTTTGTGGGGTCAGTATGTTGTCCATTAGCATGGTGCCGAGAATCACACGCCTCCATCAATCCACCAAATCGATATTGTAGTGGGGTGATGCGTGAGATCCACATTTTCTCAATTGTCCTTTAACTGTTTGAAAAAATGCCAACCCGAGCCAGTGGGGTCAACAGGAGGGGTGAGATTTCGAAATAATGGCCGTGGCCGGCGCTGGCGATTCACCCATCAATTTGTGAAACAAGTTGGTGGCCAGAAACTCTATCCAATCAAGTAATGTGATGATTTTTTCTCCCCTTCCCTCGTTTTGGATTCTTTTTGATGCTGTGTTTCTTTGGTATGTGGAGAAATTTTCAATGACACTAACTAGAGGGCTGTTTTGAGATCATATTTACTTGAATCTTCTTCAAATTTTACTGTTAATAGACAGCCATAACATGAGTTTATGAAACTTCCCCAATTTGGCATTATGGTTGGAGCCTATAGGGAAAGCACATGCAAAAAGATGTCTACTACATACAGCCAAAAGTACGTAAAAATAGATTCGGACTCCAACAATGGTCCCAAGCGAGATGAATGGTTTCCTTTCCATAAAGTTCACGGCAAGTTGAAGTTCTCTCAAAGGTCCCCTCAACTACCATATTCTCCAACACAACTGCCCTGCTGAAATAATAGTTGAAAAGAATGGGTACCAGCAGCTGCATTCTCATGCTTTCATCCCCGGGTTATATCCTCAAAGACAGTCAAAGTCTCGAGGATGCAGATAAGAGAGAAAATTTAATGACCTTGCTAAAAATCGAGGACTCTTGTTATACTTTAGAGGACACATGAAAGATATGAAAAAAATGAATATGGACAAAATTTTGATGGAAATTCCCATTTTTCAGTTCCCAGGACCAAACTCATGTATTCGACATTAAATTCTGATGTTGCACAATGAACACTAGGCAAGAAGTAATACATCAACATTCAAAACATATCTTTCCATGATGACTATACTGTACACTTCCTCGTGCAGCATCAAAGGAGTCCGGAGTAACCAATGTAGGTGGTTGTGGGGGAAGATAACAGGAACTAGAACCCCAATGCTTTTCTTTTTTTATCTGTCATTTGCATGCTAAGCTGTTGGTTCGATGTCCTTGAGAAGTCCGACTATCTGCTGCATACTCGGTCGTTTTGATGGAAGGTCAGCTGTGCATAGATATGCAATCTTAAGGGCCTCCTCCATTTGATCCTCAGGTCCTGTACCTCGAATTTTCGGATCAATAGCTCTTGATCCTTGATTCTTTCTAATAAGTCCTCTTACCCAACTCACCAAGTGCGCTTCTTTTCCCTCAGGATAGTCATCTCCAATTGGCTTCTTACCAGTAACTAGCTCAAACAGGACAACACCAAAGCAATATACATCAGTTTTTGGTGTTACAGAGTCATTCTCGGGCTGTAAGAACTCTGGTGGCGTGTAACCAGGTGAACCACGGGAAATCTCTTCGCTTAAACCATTGCCAAAAACCTTTGCCAGTCCAAAATCTGATAATCTGGGCTCCAAGTTATAATCTAGGTAAACGCTACTGGCTTTAACATCTCTATGAATGATTGGAGGCGAGCACCCATGGTGAAGAAATGCGAGTGCTCGGGCAGTACCTAGTGCGATTTTGTGACGGAATCTCCAAGTTGTTAGCATACCTTCTGAACCAACATTTTCTATTCCAATATTGTCGACTTCTTCCCATGTATCCGTGCTCCAGTCCTCTGTTGTTTGAACACCAAGTGGCAAGTCATGAAGCAAATTCTGCAAGGTCCCGTTCTCCATATAATCATAGATGGCAATTCTTTGATCCCCAGCCAAGCAATATCCAGTTAACGGCACAAGATTTGGGTGTTTAATGCGACCAAGATACTCGAGTTCTCTTGCAGCTTCCTGTTCCGTCAATGTAGAACCATGGACCAAAACTTTCACAGCCACATGAATTCCGCCGGGTAGAAATCCTCTATAAACAGGACCAAACTTGCCCTCTGCCAATAGGGTTCCCCGGTCGAAATTTGAAGTTGCAGATAATAGGTCTGCAAAGGTTATATTCAACAATGGCTTCTCAAAAATTACTACCGAGACTGATGTTGCCTGCTTAACATCAGCCACCCATGTGGTTGAATCAGTCTGGAAAGAGAAGGGCCCCGAGATATTTTGCTCTTCTTTGTAAGAGGCCTGCTTTACCACCCACGTTCTGCTTTTCCTTCTGCATCCGAATGCTAGAAATATCACTGCTAGAAGTAAGCAGATCATGGAGAAAGTAACAGCCAGAGCCAGCTTCAAGACCTCGTGTTTACTGGGTTTTCTTATGAAGAGACTCGGGTTTGCAGCGATGGGGCAGCTGTTTGATGACCCAAGGAAGGCTGCATGGAGGGTTTTTAAGGAAATATTGGAATCACAAAAGGTTAAGTTATTGTAGGAGAAGTTGAATCTCTCCATCCATGGCAGTTTTTCTAAGAGCGATAGAGGGATTTCTCCACTCAAATTATTTCGCGAAACATCAAGAATTTGAAGGTTCTTGACGCTCAATGATGGGATTCTGCCCGTAAGATGATTCTGAGAGATGTCAAGAGTATTCAGATGACTCAATTGTGAGATTCCAGGAGGAATGTGATTGATGAGGCCGATTTTGGATAAATTAAGGTATTCTAAACTCGAAAGCAATTTAACATGTAGAAATTCCCCGCTGCTAAAACTATTATAAGCAAGATTAAGGTACTTGAGATTTTGGGCTCGCTCCAAAATGTTGAAAATTTCTCCACTAAGCTGATTCTCAGACAAGTCTAGATACACCAAATGAGACAAGTTGTAACTAGAATTGTACTGTACCTGAGAAATTTGACCCTGAAATTGATTTCTGCTGATGTCTAAGACCTTCAACTGCTCTTTGAACAACCCCATAACCGAACCTTGAAACAAGTTTCCAGATAAGTTAAGAGCTGCCACGGCTGTGAGGCCAGAAAAATCTGAATCATGACCATGAATCTCATTTCCTGCAAGGTTCAAGCTTTCGAGCTTGGGGAACGCAGCCCCAAAGCCATTCGGAAGTGACCCTTTCAACTGATTGTACGAAAGGTCCATGAAAACCAGAGATTGGCAGTTAAGGATTCCTGATGGGATGCTTTCTTCAAACCTGTTATGATCTAACTTCAAGACTCGGAGACTGAGTAATGAACTTATAGATTCTGGAATTTTCCCAGAGAAATTATTGATGGAAATGTCGACGCTTTCAAGCTGTCCAAAGTTGCAAATGCTGTCTCCGAGAGGGCCAGAAATCTGGTTCGACGAGAGATTGAGCCTCTTGAGTAAGCCCAAACTCCAAAAGTCTGTAGGAAATCCGGTGATTTTGTTGTTGCTAAGATCCAAACTCTGAAGTCTGCTGAGTTTTCCGACTGTGTTGTCGGGAATAGCACCGGAGAGGCCTACACCAGAAGCCACGAACTCGATAACATTTCCATTTTTGTCACAGAAAGCCCCTTTCCAGGTACAAACGGGAGCAGAAAAATTGTAGACATGGGAAGAGTTTAAGCCCACCTTCTTCAAGAACTCGGAGATAAAAAACCCATCTGTATTAGGTTGCTGACAAGCCAAAGGCTTGAAGAACAGTGCAAAAACTAAAATGGAACCGAACAAACGAAGACCCATCTGAGAAAAACTCTTGAAAGTAAGGAATATCGGAAACACACGGCCAACCCAGAATCTCAAATCCCACCCCTTTTAGGTTTTCCAAAGCACGGCCATTAGTTACTTACAGAGAATCTCTCGTAATGGTCCCGGGTCCATCTCCGGCAACTTTCCTGGATTCTGCAACTCCCATAGAATCCCCAGACTAAAAACCCCTCTAAAAAGCCACAGTCCATTTCTCAAACCTCTATAATGGCCACAAAATAAAGCAAAAACAGCGACTAATAAGCTGAATAACCCAAAAGAATGGCATATGGGTTTTCAGGATAACCAAAATTTCCTGGTTTCAAGGGCGACATCTGAGCTTACCCAGTCTGTAAGCGACGAACGTTGGGGCAACAATGAAGCTCTAGTTTATGTTTAGCATATTTGATAGATGTTTCAGCAGAGCTTCCGTGAGAGAGTGAGAAAGAGAGAGAGTGGGAGTGTAAATGAGGAAGGAGAAGAGAGGAAGCTGTAAAAGCCAAAGTTAAGAGGTTGAGGTTCATAAATGAGAAGGTGGGTGTTAATAGAAAAGGAGGGTTAGGTTGGCGAATTTATCAGAGCTTGTTGGTGGGAATTCAATGATTCTCTCAGTCTTGAATGAGTGCTGATCATCATTTGTTATTGTAGGGAAGCAACTGTTTCAAAATAAAAATCTGGGCTTTTGGACAACGGGAGAATAAAATAGAATAGGAAGAATAGCCTTAGATTCTGGTTTCACTTTCTGCGCCGGGCTTTCATATTCAATTTCTTTCTATGATACGCCCCTGCTCCAAGTATAAATATTAAAATACAAATCCACAAATTTAATATTAAAATCTTCAATTTCCTATTGTTTTTTGTTGAATTCGTATTATAGAATACATAGCCTATGATATAATCCTAAATCCAAATAATAGTGTAGCAATGATTCACCTTGATTCAAGCCTTTTTTTTTTTAATACAAATCTTCCCTTTGATTGAGGAAAAGGAAATTACCATTGTCATCTCCAAGACCCAACTACTACACCCCAAAAAACAGATCAGATCTTTCAAAATCATAGTCATATAGATCATAATTTAATAGCATTGAGTGATTGAAATGTATAAGTATGTTTATGTTATAATAATTCTGAAGTGTGGGAGGGTGGAAAGATCCATGTCAAGGATTCCCACTTGGAGGCAAAGGAATTTTAACTTTTTGGAGGCGAAGTTTGTGTTGAAAGCTATGTTACTTTCTTTGTATCATAAACATGAAAAGAGAGGACAGGCTTCGCATTCAAGTATTCTGAGGAATCATCACCCTCTTACCATGTTTTGCTACTCATCCCCAATTCAATTCTTACACTGTTCAAGCTCAATTTCCTATGCTTACTTCTATGTTTTAAGACTCATCAACTCCCAACACACACCCCTCTCGTTGCTCTAGCACGGGACAGAGTTTGAGTTAGAATTTTTTATAAGAAGGGTAAAGTTTTATATTTTAACATTTCTTGAAAAGAAAAATTAGGGAGAGTTTTAAAAGATTTTAACTTTTTAGTCTAACATGAACTAGAAAATGGGTAATTGTCTCTCCCCTTTCTTTTTAGCTTGACCCATGTCAAAGAGCTCAAGTAGATGAGTCAAGTAGATGAGTCCGTCGATTTTTTGGTAAATTTTTCTTTGAGATATTATTACCAGTTTTGATTATTTGTTTATGAAAAAGTCATTTTTTTTAAAGAAAATAGTTGGTTCTTTATTAGTAAGGATCGATCTTATCCTTACTATCATTAAATATTTGACAATAGAGCAAGAGAAGTGCAAAAACAGATACTTCTTTGAAAAAATAAAGAGTTTTCAAATATTCAATGGTGGTGAGAATAAAATTTCATTATCACTGATAAGGAACAAAATATTTTTCTTTTTTGAATTATAGATTAAGTTGTGGATGGACTTCATAAATATGAAATATATTGATTGAATTGATGGTTCTATATTCATTAAACAGTTTTTTTTTTAAGTGTTGCTTTAATTTTATAGTTCATTCCATCACTAAAATCTAGCCTTGTTGAAAAGTTTATTAGTTAGTCCATTCTAATTGAGATTAGTTGAATGGGTTGTATTGGATTAGTTAGTGAATGCATTCCTTTACAAAGGAAAACTTCCATTCTGTACATAGTCATCATCCTCCTAAAAAGATGTCTACACTCAATTTTTTTTTCCTCTTGTTTTTTTTAGGAGATAAATTCATGACATGTGAACAAAATTCAATGGATTAGCTAAGAAATTTGGTAGTGGAAGTTGTTATTTTGACCCAAAAAAAAGAAGAAAAAAAGGTGTCAAACTCCAAACACCACCTCGTTTCCCTCGAATAATTGCAGATTGTTTTTCCCACCACCCCACCCATTTTAGGGAATTTCAAACTTTTCTAGAGTGATTTTTCAAAAACAAAGTTAAATTCCTTTAGTAGTTCTTTTTAGATTCGATTGTTAGTATATTCGTATGCTTTTTTAAAAATGTTTGACATTACTATTTATTTTTAAAAATATTATTTGATGTCATGTAAAAATAATTTATAGAAAATTCTATATCATACGATAAATTTAATATGTATTTTTAAACATGTCACGTAATAAATAAGTGTGACTCTTTTTAATGTGCTTTATATTACATTTGAGTTTGATTGGTTTGAAAATACATTTCTAAATAATTTATTGGTATAAAACAAGAAAAAAAAAAGTAAAGAAATAATGTTATTCAATTTCATGTAGATGATTATGGTAATATGAAATGTTTGATTATAAGATTGGACTTTGAACCCGACAACTCTTCTTTCCCATTGCCACTTTTAAAAAGTGACATATTTTTTCTTCCTTTCTCTCTTTTTATTTTCCATCTATCAATAAAAGTAAAGTAATTTAGCATTTTCAAGTAATGTCATGTTTGTTTATTATGCTAAACAGCCAAGCATATTTTATAATTACACAACTAAATCTCAACTTTTTTTTTTTCGGGGGGATAATGCTGTGGTGATGTGGCTTTATTCAATTTTTTTTCTTTTTTTATTGATTAGTAGATGTGTAACTCGAGTTATTCAATATTATAATCCAATTTGATGAAATTAAAATATAAGAATAAAATTGGCCCGTTGAACCGACTATAAAGATAAAGCAATAAAATATATTATTTTCCTAATATGTTTATAGAAAAAATAAATGGTTTTAAAGTATTATTTATTAAAAAAAAAAACAAAATTGTCCTAAATTCACTTTACTCCTGATCAGCCAAACAAAAAAATAAACAATGATCTAATTCTAAAGTTTATAAAGTGAAAAAAAAAGAGGCATTACTTCAAATTAATAATATTATAACGTGGGTGCCATTGGTACATTATAATAAATTACTTTATTAACTTAGATAAGCTTCGATCCAAACTAAATCTAAATGGATTTTTTTTCTTTTTCTTTTTTAAAGAAGATTATGGGTCCAAATACATAATTACCAAGTGTTTGGGGAGATTTTGATTATAATTATTAAAGTTAATCAAATGATTTCATGTTGTATTGGGGCATGCAATATTAGAAAGAGGGGGGATTAATGATGGGTATTAATTGAGGAGTAAAAATAACTCAACAGACATAATGACTTTTCATAATTAGAAACATTCCTCAATCTTTAAGTTAATGGAGCCCCTCTTATCTTAACCAACAATCACTTTTCCACTTGCTTTTGACCTTATTTTTTCCCATTATCACCCCATGCATTTGTGGATACTTTTGGCTTCCTTGTATATTTATTTATCTTTTCAAATAGATATGATAATGATATTTCATTTGTTTAGTGATGTATTTTTGTTCCCTTCTCTCCTCTTCTATCTTCTATCATCAGACTATTTTTCTCTAATAGACGTATCATATCATTATTTAATTTAATATTATTAACAATATCGATTAATCAACTTTAAAAAGTTCATAAAGTACTAATAAGAATAATTTTTTAAGTCAAATAATTCAAAGATTTGAATCCTTACCCACCCCTAATAGTAAAAAAAAATAAAATAATAATAATAAATAATAATGTAGATTTCGATTACGTGGAATTACACTATTAGAGACATTAAAAAAATAAAAAATAAAAATGACTAATTAGAGTTTGATATTATTTTGACCTTTTATTCACATCTATTCAAACATATTATGTTTGAGAATATTTAATATATTATCATGTTTATATTAGACTAAGGAATAGTAATTTATTATGTAACAAATATTGAGATGAAAGAGAAAAAAATCTTGAATTATTTATTGCCGAACAACTTTTAGATTATCATAAAACTTTAATAGTATCATTGGAAATAAAAGCAATTAATGACAATGTTTTTTCACAGGAATGGTAGCTTAGCAATTTATTAGTGCTTGTACAAACAAGAACAACATCCCCACAAAGTTTAATGCAGTCTTTTTTTTGGTTGAAACAAAATATTTAAATGATAATAAAATATCCAACAGTACTTTTATATTTACCTTGAAACTCTGTACTATAGCTATCTACGTGACGAGTTTACTCGTGGGCATGATTTTGTGTCGTATTTAATATCATTAATATTGGCCGAGGGAGTTGGGTTGTCTTGGTATTTTCTCGGCTATAATCAATTTTGAAAAATATATATATAGTTTTATACGGTCAAAATAGTACTAAAAGAAAATACTGATCAAAATATGCTTTTCTTTTTCGCCCCAATTAATGTGGCATAGTACCTATTATTGGGCCCGTATTAGATTCCATAAATAAGCTGATGTATTGGTCAATTATTGGGCTAGGCCCGCCACAACCTTACCAACCCCACTCCTATATGGGCCTGTCCAAAGATCAAAATAAGCCCAAAATTGTCTTCAGACGGCCCAATTATATTTTATCTGCCCTTGATATTAAGAATATAAATATAAATAATAAATATACTTTTTAACCTACGGACTTGTTTTGAATTTAGTGATAATTTATACCGAACCATGTTCAGTTTTCTCGAGACAGTGAGACACTATCAAATCGAATACATATATTGGATGCATATATATGTGTTGCCTGCCCAAATATAACATAAGATCCAAAGCTATATTTTGAGGTCTTATCCAAAGTGCACAAATATATAGAGAGAAATACAGTGACATCCATTTTCTTCATGGGACCCATAACTTATATAATTGGACATGAACCCAAAAAAATAAAAACGAGGGCACTTCTTAGGAAGCAATATGATCTAAAAGTAAGTGTGTGAAAAAGAAAAAGAAAAATCTAAGAGGTGTTGTCAGATTTGAACTTTACTTTAGGAACATGGTGGTCCAAATTCTTTAGTTTTACTAACCTAACTCATAATCCCAATTAATTCTTCCCAACTAAATGCTTTCTATGCAATTACTCTATGTCTATAGCCTCACAAATATGACTAACACTTCCTTCCAATAGCATAGGTTTGTTTAGTGGGCCATCCTTTCCCACGTGGTCAACGTTTTCTTTTCTTTCCTTTATCGAATTGAATTTATGATTATACCAACTTTCGGAAGGACCCTTTAGAGAATTTTTTTTAGCTTCTAGGAGTCTAAGTTGTTAGGGATGAAGCCAAAAGTAAATATGCGACCCTTCTCGCCTTGAAACAATGAGGAGAGAGTGGCCAAACATGCATAAGGTAGAGCACAATTTAGCTATGATAGGGAGAAAATTATGCCGGTGGAAAATTTGTAGAAGAATTTCGTTGAGTGATAGGTATGGATGCCGCAATCATAGTCCAATACTTCTCAATAAAAAGTGAAGTTCCGCGCCTTCACAAAGGTATGCGATCTCTACACACTATATTAACTTGGACTCGACACTAGTTCAAACTAAATATTAACTTAAATTTCAGAGTGTACTTAGGTCGTTAGCCTAGTAGATTTAAAGTTCACCTAACCTCTCATGTTGAATATTGGATCAACATAAATGTTGGCTTTTCTGCTTGATAATGGTGAGTTTTTAATTTGTCGTGAATCTTTTCGTTGTTGGTCATGTTGATTTATTTATTATTTTTAATGTATTATCTTATGACTTTAATAGTATTTGAGATGAATTAGATGAAGAATATATGTTTTAAGACTGTCAATTTAATTGAGATAATCAAATACATCTACTTATTTCTGCCCCCAATAATTTATATAAAAAGTTAATTAAAATTTTGAATTCCTCCCTTCCACTTAATGAAGCCCTTAATAACTTTTAAATGGATTTTGACACAAAAATAGAGCAGAAAGTAGAAATCACAAGTGGAAAATTTCTTTTTGTTAAGGTGAATTAGTTGCCTTCATATCCATAAATTGAAAAGGCTACAAATAGTCTGTTTTTGTTATTTTCTAAGGCAAGTGGGAAGAATTATTTGAAAAGAAACGAGCATATATATATATATACTTATATTTATTAGTCAATTGATGTGTGCCAATGGGGCCTTGAACAACTAAAAAGAAGATTATAATTATTTATAGGAAAAGAAAAGGGTAAGAGTGAAGTTTGAAGAAGTCATCTTTTTAATCACTTTGAGATTTTTTATTTTCTTGAAAAATAATCGCTTTGAGTTTAAGAAAACTTGAAATGAAGTCACTGTTCCATAGTCTCAAGCAATGGCTGATTCGTAAATAATGTTAAGAATGCTTTGAGTACTATCACTAACCCCTTGTCATTCCAACCAACCTCAATCATACAAATTATAAAGCTATTGATTTATGTATTAGGGTTTGTGAGTGTCTTTATGCATATTGATTATTTTCGAGAAATTTCGTAGAGTATTAAATTATAGATAGATGGACTGTTAGAGATATATATAGAGAAATTAAGGAAACACAAAAACAATTAATCTGAACCCAACAGTTCTCCATACGGTGTATAAGTGAAGATAGGAGATTCGAACTCATGACCTCTTGGTCAAATACACGTGCCAACTCATGTCAGCAACAAATGATAATTAATAGAGTTTTAATTAACGAGAGAATACATTTTATATATATGGCAAAGAATAGTGATATTAAAAACATTTTTTGTGGCGGGCAAGAGGAGTTTACAATAATCTCCCGCTATTTATGATATCCTAATCTTCGGTTCTTATCTTATCTCAAGTTATTATTTGTAAAAGGAAGCCATATATTGCGCTTTTGATTTTCTTTATTTAAAATTATATGTTATATAATGTCTAGTATTTACTTTTAATCTCTACATTAGGTGATGAACTGAACCTCTTGATGGAAGTATGCTCGCTCGTCCTGTCCTTCGAATCGCTTTCCTTCGTCCATGTCGCTCGAATTTGTAACAAACCTGCCCATTTTTTAACCAAAATGGGGGTTTCAGCAACGTCTTTTTGATCTTCTAATTACCCTCAAGGGCTTTGGAATGTATAATGGGAGATTTCCCTTCAATTATTGCCGAAGAGACCTAATTTAATTTAACTATTACTTTCAAAAAAAATAAAAAATCTAGCATTTACAATATCACTCTATTAGATAATTCAACCAAAATATGCATGAAACAAAATGATAGGCAAATTTAAAGTTATCGGCCGGCCTTATCTCTCAATTAAAGCATGAAAACTAGTAAAAAAGTGCACAATTGCCTTCTTTTTATCCGATTTTATGATTCTTTTTTACCCAAATAAAGTTTAAATTCATTTTCAGAATATACTTCAAGTTTATAGCATTACATTATGAAATTGAAGTCCAACCCAAACTTCTTTATTAAATACGAAATCAAAAGTTCATTAATTGATATATATTCAGATAAAGAGACTGTGAGTTCGATTCTCCACCCCACATTATACTAACAACTCTCTTTAAAATTGTAAGTTCAAATTCTCCTATCTTATAAAATAATCTTCTATTTCCTAATTATTATCTCAAATATTGTCAAAATCTCAAAAAAAAAAAAAAAATTCATTGAATGGCAGCAATATTCTAAAAAAATGAATATAAAATAATCTTTAATCCCCCCTAATTATTATCTCACATATTATAAGAATCTAAAAAAAAATCATAATTTTGGTGTTTTTCTTTGAAAGTAATTTCAATTATTTTATGTTTTTATATATATACTTTCAATAATGGTTGTAATAAAACTAATGTAGCCATTCAATAAATAAATGCACGTATTTATTTTAGGGGGAAAACTGGATATTTTATTAGACAATTTAGTATTCGGAAAAAAAAAAACGATGTGAATATAAAATTGAGTAAAAAGAATATTAAAAATTAAAAATGTTCTGTGGGCTTATCGATGTTTTTCTTTAGCGTAACGGGAGGTCTTCACTTCACTTCACTTCACATAAATAACTAAAATATTTATTTTAAAAAAAAAAACTGAAAAAGACTTATTTTCTGGCCCTGGCGCGTGAAGCAATGATTTAGTTATTAATGACGTGGCATCCATACATCAAGTTTCCTAATATATGGAAAAGGTCATGTATTTAAAAAATTAATTTTAAGTAATATTATCTTTTTAACGTAACCAAATTTAAATAAGACTGATTTAGAGTTTGAGGTTGAGTACACTATTTTTGTTAGTACAGCATGTGCGATGAAATTCGAACTTACGACCTTTTAATGGAAGATTTGGTGCTTTAATCAATTAATTAGGTTGGTGCAGCACTACCTAATATATGATATACATGCAAACTATGTCAATTCTTTAGGTACATATTTCTATTTTAAAAAATTCATATCCATTTTAGCACAATTTAGTAGATAAGATACTATTTTTTGTATCATTGACGATGAATTTAAACCTATATCGACTGATTATGACATATATTCCCAACTAAAATGTTGGAGATTCAAATCCCTACTCGTACATGTCTCTGAAGTAAAAAAAAAAAAAAAAAAAAACTTAATGTCGAAACCTCGACCACCCACCCTACCATCACTAAGCTTAGAAAAAAGAATCAGTTATGAAAATTTCATTAAAGCTTTTATCATGTTCAAAAATATTGTTCTAAATATAAAAATCTTATATAAAATTTTCAACTAGTCAGAAATTAAATTTTTTTTTTAGCACAGAAGTTATTAAATTTTGATAAGATTGTTCAAGTTTTACAAAACATTAACCAAGTAACTTTTTTCTCAAAATAAATAATAATAATAATAATAATAGAGTTTAACTTTGAACCATTCTCAATGTTACAAAATTAAGAAATAGGGGAGTTTCTGACTTTTCTTTGTACAAACACAAAACAATAAATGTTGAAGAAAAAGAATACAATAAAACAGATTATAATAATTAATACTATTAAAGAGGATGAAAGATATGGAAAATGCCCAATTTTCAAACTCTTAAAGGTGTTACTATTGCGCTTTATTTAAAGTTTTTTTTTCTTTTAATATTTTTTTTTTCATTTGAAAAGTGATTTATTTTAAAGTTATCACTAATTTGCTTCAAGTTTAATGCCTATCCATTTAGGTACAAAAGAATTGGTTTACACATCATAATCACCATCTTAAGATTGATAGAAGTTTTAAACTATAAGATGTATGATTGAATGCAAAATTGGTGAAAGAAAAATCTCATTTTCTAAACTCTGAATTACAAAGTTGTTGAAATAAATCTTATCACTTAAGCAACTAATCAAAGCATAAATCATTCATTTGATTTGAAGAACAAATCGATTTAAATATTTTTTTTTTCTAATTTATCAATTATTGAAATTCTATTGCACTATTTGCACGTTCCCCTTTATATGACATCTCTTATTTTGCATTTTCAATTATTATTATCATCAATATTTTATTCCTCACAACATTCTAATGTATAGTTTGAGATTTTAAAATATAGTTTGCATAGATATTTTTTTCCTGTCAAAGAGTCGTGTGTTTTTTAAGTACAATATATGGGGTAGGGATCGAACTCACAATTACCATTGAACTATGCTTGCTTTTGCGTCAAAGAGTCGTTTGGTTCCACCTCTTCATTTTCACAAATAAAAAGTTAAAAAACTTAAATGAATTGATTTACTTTTCACTATATTTTCATTTGACATAGTAATGAATGCTAGTCTGGTAGAATTCTAATTAAATATTTTCACACTATTAAAGGGTTGAGGGTTACTCTAGAATTATATATTCTTTTAATTTTCTGTCTAATAAATCTGTGAAATTTTAAAAAAAATCAAATGGATCAAAAACTTATAAAACACCGAAGTGGAAGTTCGAAAATTTATTAATTATAAAATTAAAAGTAAAAAAATCTACCGATACTTTAAAAAGTTCAGTACCTATCATTAGATTTAACTGAAAATACAAAAATATACGGGTCACTTTTAAAATTTAGGGGCTAAAATTGTAATGGATCCTAATAAGTAGAAGGATAATTATTGGGTGGGGTGAAGTGTAATTAGACAAAATTTCCGGTCTTCCTTTTAAATTAATGCAAATGAAGGGCAGTGAAATAAAATACACCCAGAGCCAGACGACAAGGTTCCTTGGGGGTGCGAGAGAGGGCTGATTTTATTAATTGCGAGAAATTACTGAGTTGCGTCAATTTTGTTCTCGTGCGCCGAGCCCACGGTGGGATCGGGGAAGCCCTCCATGATCATCATGATGAGATTCATCAGACAGTGCAGAATTAAAGATGCATCAGATTTCAGGCGGAGCCCGCTATGCCAATGATTTTTGTCGTTGATTTTTCTCTTTCAAGTTCGGCTATGTCCAAACTCCGGACCAGACCCCTATGAAGCAGAGAGTCAACTTTTTGAAATCCAACCGCTCCAAACTCTTTAATTCCTCTGCACCAAATCCCATAAATTTTAAAACCCAGATCATAATTTTGTTCAGGAAAGAGAGAAAAAAAAAGTATCTGCAGACGATCAATTTCATCCATTCTTTGCCTTTCCTCTGTTTTCAGCTCGAGAGTCGTGTAATTTCTCCTTCTATTTCCCTCTAATTGGCTATTTGAATTTGTTTCTTATTCTCTTATCCTGGTTTTGAGGTTTGTTGTTTCTGTTGATTCTGTTTCTGGTCATATTTGGTTATCTCTTCTGGTTCGTCTATCTTGTAATTTAAGCTCTCTTCCATCGTTGGTTTTCTCCAGCTTCGCGGGAGAGATTAATCTTTAATCCCCTGTTTTACCTCGTGAATTTGATTTTGTCTCCGAGGAAGAATCTAATTCGTTTCTGATTGAAAAACCCCATCTGGGTTTCTCCATTTCGAGGGAATTAAATCATGGGAATTCAGAAAGATAGGGTGAGATTCAATGTTGGGGGTAGAATGTTCGAAACGACCGCCACAACTCTCGCGAATGCCGGCCGGAATTCCATGTTTGGGGCACTCTTCGACGAGAATTGGGATTTACAATCCGATAATTCCGACGAATTCTTCATTGATCGGAACCCTGATTGCTTCGGCGTCCTCCTTGATCTCTTGCGCACCGGCGAGCTCTACGTGCCGGCAAATATGCCGGAGAAACTTCTCTATCGGGAGGCCCTCTTCTACGGCCTGCAGGACCACTTCCGCTCCGCCAAATGGGGCCAATTCGACGGCAATAGATTGAAGCTTTCGCATTCTGTGACCGGCCAGGCCCCGGGAGACGGGACCGCCATCCGAGCCGGTCCCGACGGCGGCTGCTGCGTCGCTCATGGCTGTATGGTTCATGTCTACGATTGGATGCTCGACGGACACCGGCCGGTCAACCTCGATTACCAGAGAGTCAACGACGTGGGCTGGATCGACGCCGAGAGCATCATGATCAGCGTGTGCGAGAGACTAGGCCGCGGCGACGGCGGAATGGGTCTGTTCAGCAAGTCAACCGGCGAGCTCCGGCATAAGTTTCAAGTCAGCCACGAGAATCAGGTAAAGAGCTGCACGGCCGGAGCTCTGAGTTTCAGCTCAGATTATAAGATCTTCTCAAGTTGTAAAGGCAGAAGCAATGAGTATGGAATTGGCGTTTGGGACCAAATTACAGGGAAACAGACAGATTTTTTCTATGAACCAGCAGGTTGGTCTCTTGGAGATGCTGACAAGCTCCAATGGCTGAATGGAACCAATTGCTTGTTGGTTGCAACCCTGTTTCCTAGGAAGGACAACTGCTACATTAGCCTGTTGGATTTCAGGAACAAGAAAATGGTCTGGTCTTGGTCTGACATTGGAGCTCCATTGACTGTAGATGAGAAGAGAGTGAGAGATGCCATAGCCATGGAGGAGAACAGCTCAATCTGTGTGGTGAATCAATATGAAGATTTGGGGTTTTTGGATTTGAGAAGCAGCAGTGGGGGGAGTATCAGGTGGAGCTCAAGAAGTAGGCTAATGAAGGGGAGGATGCCAGAAGAGCCTTGTTACCCCAAATTAGCATTACATGAGGGGCAGCTCTTTTCATCCATGAATGATTCCATATCAGTCTTGTGTGGACCTGACTGGGTTTTGACGTCCAGGCTCCGCCGAAGCTTCGGCGGTTCAATCTGCGATTTCTCCATTGGCGGGGATCGCCTTTTCGCACTTCACAGTGAGGAAAATGTCTTCGACATATGGGAGACACCACCTGCTCCCGTAGTATCATAGATTTGTAAGATACAGGGTAGTCGAAGAAATATGAAGAGATGTATATAGCAGGGCCTCTCGGTTCGACGGAAACCAGAGACGTTGGTTAAGAAAGCTAAGCAGGACGAACAAAACGAAAGGGAGAGAGTCAAAATTTAGTTGCCATTGCCATTATTTAGAGGAAATTTTAGAGCAGAGTTTGTATGGGTTCACCCATTATTACAGTAATAGATAATCTCAATATTTCTTTCATCTCCATCTTCCCCAGTTGAATCACATTGTTATTTTTTTCCCTTCTGAAAACAGACCAAACTTCAAATCTTTTGTCAAAACTTTCTAGTAATAAAGCAGAAACAATGTCATTCGAATCAATAATATTGCTCTATACATACATAAGAGAGAATATATGTAATGACAGATCCTTATTAAAAAAATAAAAACAACAGATAGTTCTGAAAAACTTTTGTTAAATAAATATCATCTGACAAGCTCTCACTGAGATATGAACCAACCATGGATCTGGTGGTGAACAAGATTCCATATTTGCAGAGGACAGACAGAGAGATCCTTGTTGTCATGTGAACAGTTTCAACTGCTCTAATATAAAATCACGTCCCTATTGGCATAAAGTTGTATATATATAACATTTCTCTGTTTCAAAAATCACATGGTCTCTCTTTTTTGGTTCACCAAATCATTACTTTCTGTACTGCAACTCTTTCAGTTTGCCAAGGCATTACATGAACTTTGGAGGTAGCAAAACAAGCTTTCAAATCAAAATAATACCCTTAAAACTAATGATTTTGTTTTTTTTAACTTTCTAAGTTCCTACTAATGGTTGCTGCAGAACAAAAAATAATGATAATAGTTAGTGTTGTATTGGTCTTCTGTCAGCAGGTGTGTTTGGAAACTAGAATGTTTCCGAACTTTTTGTAAAGTGGCAACAGAAAGCACTAAAGTGTCTGTCTTTTCTCTTTAGGTAACAACTATGTAAAGAAAAGGTTACAGAACATTACTACTGGGCAAAGGAATAGTTTCGTCGTAAAAAAAGGGAGAGCGACGAACTGGAAAGTACAGCAGAGAGAAATTCATCAACTCGATATAGGACACCAAGTTCCTTCCATTCATTCCTCAAAATTTGTGGAGAAAAGAATTGCACCGAGATAGAAAGAAGCGAAAGTGTCTATGTTCCTGAAGGTTGGTAAGATATAATAAAATCAAGCAATATCAGGCATAACTTTCCTGAGGAATGTAATGGGATAAGAATCTTCTGGGTTGAGTCGGTCAAAAGCGACGTAGTTTTCCTCTTTACTGTAGACATGGCACATCGTCATGATCGTCTTCATTAATCGCCAATTCCATGAAGCCTCGTTCAGATACTATAGAAGGAGTTGGAGGGAAAACAAATATGAAACGAAAGAATTAGACTGTTAGCATCAATGGGAGGAGAATAGATGCAATGCAAGGCAGCATTAACCTTTCAAGAACTGAAATCCAAAATGTGTCTAAAAGAAAAACGCAGACATGCATTCGGTTCAGGCCATTACCTTTCCCCAGTTCTCTTGAAGAGACTTGTGGGCTGCACGTAAGTTGTAACTTGGGATTCTTGGAGAAATGTGGTGGGGGATGTGCACATTGATGTCGTGGCATAGAATCTCGATCCTACATGGGAAGAGATTATATTCGCGGTTAACTGGCTGATGGTAAAGGAAACTCATGAACAGTGCAAGAATCTCTTTTTAACATGGCTTCATAAAACATTCTAAGAAACTAATCTACAGAAAACACACCTAAACAGCACCTTAACTGCTTAGTACTTGCCCAACAATGAGAGAATTTTTAGATTAGCAATATTAAATTAAGAAACAAATGAGTAAAGTACTGAGGAAGAGAACAGAGAAAAAGAAAAACTAAAATAGATGATCTATACCACTGAGGGTAAGCACAATGAACCGTTCCATTGAGCTGTGCTTGGGCTGCATTCCACTCTTCTGAAGATTTAAATGGTATATGAGGAGCTGTGTGATGGACCATGGTGAAAGTGCTCATCTAAGCAAGAAATAAAAGGTAATTCTTAGATACAAAACCATAAGTAGGCAAACGCCAAACAATAACCAAAAGATAGATGTAGATCGTCCCATCCACAAACAACAATCTTCCTTAGTGAGACTTTTAGTGAAAAGAATATATATATATGGGCTAGTTTCACAATCATGCAGTTTTTAACAAGAATGACAAAACAACAGTCACCCACCATGAATGAATAATAGCAGCATAAACATCAGATCATCATTTCATCATCTTGGAAGCATGGTATTAATCATTTTTTATTTGTATCAGTAATATTCATACAACTCGCAAGATATAAGCTTCACTAAGATTTATGTTTCAACAATGTCAAAAGATACTCAGATACGGTGGTCTAAGTTACGCAGTTCATTCTTGTTAGTGTCTATGGCATCAATCATCATATAATCCTCTTATCTAATTTTGAGCTAGTTTGTTAATTTAATGTTCCACCATGGAGATCCATGACAAGTCACCATTCAGTGCAGATCATCAGTTAAATTGAACATAGGGAAAATATAATATCAAGAGGCAAGCAGATGATGTTACCCAAAAGTGGTAGCCCAGCCATGGCATTAACCAGAACTTGACCCATCCGAGAATCCCAGCCTTGTAGATGATCAATGGCCATCCAATAAACATAAATGCAAAAACGCAAGCTAGGCTTATCTTCACTCTTTTCACTTCATTTGGTCTGAATATTTTCAAATTGAAGTGCCACAACAACCTATTATGCAGAACAAATTGTTGCATATTAGTGAAAGAGAGCGAGAGCAAGCGGTCAATTCACATACAGGATATCTTGATATGAAGTCAGGTTATTCTTGCAATCCTTGACAAATGATAATCCCCAAGGAACCATCCAAGGTACCTTACCAATGAGCTATAGACATCCACGGTCGAAATGGACCATATCCATATATGATTGCTTTACGCATAAGAGGTACTGAATCAAATTCCTCTTTCCACACAGGATGCCAAGCCGTATCTTCTTTCAGCCTATATATTGAGATAGGAATATAAATGGAACTTCAGCTTATAAAAGAAGAAAGGCAGAAATCTTTAAGATGTAGGTAACCGGCCAAAATTATAAAAATAACCTAAAACTTTGATGCCTACGTTGAAAATAAAAGCCATCCTGATATTGATTTCTATGTATCATAGTCATACATTTAGTTTTTTAAGCTTAATTAACGCATAAGATATTTGACTCTAAGCAAAATGCAAAACATATAGAGAAATTCTATTAACTTGATTCAAAGATACTAGGAAGAATTACTGCACGCCCAGCAGTGTCCAGCAAATAAGATGCCATGTGTGTAGACCTAGCAGTGTCAAGCTACGGATTATGGTACATTAAAATCCATTCATGTTGTTCTGCTCAACAAGACACTTGTTCATACTATACCTTGAAATAACATTTAACTATGCTTATGCAGGAAGATAGTGCTAAAATAAGTATTTTGAAGAGAGAGAGAGAAAAAAAGAAAAGGAGAGATTTTCTACATGTTTGTCTTCGCATGATGTTGATCGTGCTTAAACCGCCAAGGTTCGTATGGGTATATTAAAGGTAGGAAAGCCAAAGTACCCACGATGTCTTCCACTAACTTGTTCTTTGAAAATGATTTGTGAGCACAATCATGACCTATAACAAAGAACTTGAGGGGAAAAGAAAGAAAAAATAACTTCAGGGAGCTACGTTACAAACTCCAACAAGAATGGGAGGGAGATAGAGAAGCAAATAGAAATAAAATTGAATAAGACTAACCCCTGTTATTGCAGTCCCAGTCCATGCCCAAGCCAAAGGTAGTAAATACCATGGAGCTTTTGCAATCATGATAAGACCTAATGTATAGGAAGCTACAGATACTAAAACAGATTTCCATGCTTTCACATCATTGATCTCGAACACCTTAAAAGTCAAAAAGAATAAGATAAAATGAGCAAAAATGGCACTACCTTTTTTAGTCGCATCTTCTCACGAGAAGACTTCGAGGATATGAAGAATTTAAATGCTTGAAGTTTTTGCTCGACTAGTGAGCAACGGAAAAATGGGGAAGAGAGAAAGCATTGTCCACTCACAACCTCCCTCACCCAAAGGCTGGAAGGCTATGTAAGCAACTATAAACATGAACTAGAACATCATCAACATTTTATTTGACCCAATTAAAAAAAAAAACATGAACTGTCTCGGGATGAATGCCAACACTATAATGTTGCGGCAAATGAAGTACCTCTTTTGGAAGGGACTCAACAATATCTTTCAACCTAACATTTTCAGGAAGAGGTTCTCCAATTTTCTCGAATCCATAGCTTTCTGATAATTGTTTTCTATATTCAGAACTATCTGCTGAAGTAGGTGGTGCAACTGGAACAGCAACAGCCCGTAAAATTGCAGCCCTCTTCACGGGAAGTAGATAGTTTCGTCGCTTGATTTTCTTCTGGAATATTATTTCCCCCTTCACGTGCAATATACCTGTCTTGCAAAAGTCATGTTTGAATTGAAGCATCTAAATTGAAAATGGAAAACCTAAGTTGTTATGCTCAAAGAGACAGCAGGGCAAAAAAGAAGTTAAAGAATACAATGCAAAACTTAGAACAAACCAAAATGAGGATAATGTAAGCAATGCAAAATCCAAGCTAGTTCGGTCGGTTCCTCGTCAGTTAATTCATTATTTTGTATATAAAGTTCATGCTTGAGATGATTTGTAGGAAAGTAAATGGAATTCAATCTCCAATGCATGAACTCTCACACAGTGAATGCCAACACTTCAACTTCACATAATTCAATGGCTTAGAACTCAAAAGGAAGATACTCAAACATACCCGGAGAATAATGGGATGCAGTTTTTTGTGTTCGAGCTGAATTCTGATGGGGGCCCTGATAATCAAACTAAAACAATAAGAAACAGAAGCAGAAGCACCAAAAAGGGCGAAATAAGAACTAGATGGCGGGAAACGTACAGTGAAAAGAAACATGGAATCCGCAAGTCTGCAAGCCATTATGAGCAGAATTGCAGAAATTCCAGTCAAGAAGGCCCCCTCAGCTTTCAGGGGTTGCTTGAAATTGAACGAGATGCAGTGGGCGGTGAAAGAGGGGAATTCTTAATGGGTGTTCTTAAGTACACGAAGCTGCGGCTTGGACTGCGAAATTGCGTATAAATCCTTCCCCCATCCTTCTCTAAGTTGTGGATAGAAGTGAAAGGGGGTGACCCTTTCGAAGCATCCGCCACTAGTTTGCAAATCGGCGTTGCTATCATTTATCAATAAATTTCTTCCTTTTTTTTTTCTTTTTTTCCCCACTAGAAATTGAAGAAGTGGCGCCGAAGAACAAAAGTCTGCAGTCCTCGTTCAAGTCGTCCACGAGGAAAAGATGGATTATATTTGTATTGCTTTTCATTGAACTAAATCTCTAAATAATTTTTTTAGCAAATAAAATAAGTGATGTCTTATTCATCGTTTTTTTTCCCTTTTCTTTTGGAAAGGCTTCTTTTTTTCCTTGAAATGATCGTCTTATTCATTTAATTATATTGGTAATACGTGATAAGTTAGTATGCATTTAATGTTCTCTTATTATAACTTACTTAATTGGTTAAAAATATTGTGTAAACAAAAAATAATTTTTTGAATCCTTATCTTATATTTAATTGAAATTAAAAAAATTATATAAATATTGTTCAAAAAATAAAGTCCAGTAATAAAATGTAATCCTTTTACGTGCAGAATTCGATCTTATAAATCTTATAGAAAAAGTGAGTTTTATTGTCATATAAATAAATAGAAATATTAATTTATAAATAAATAGCCAAGAGTTTAACGATTAAAGTGTTTATTTATTTTCTTATTTCTATTCTTCATGTTGTTGATAAAGCATAAATTCTTATAAGATTTAAAAGTATAAAGTATAATACTTTATTGTTTAGTGGAGAAGAATATAACTTAGAGGGATGCAAAGAAAAATATAATAGATAATTTTTTAGGGCACCATTCTGGTTTTTTTTTTTTTACTTTTGATTTTTAGTTAAATTAGGGTAATCAATTCAATTTTATGTTTTTTTTTAAATTCTACGGTAAATTTCAAAAATAAAAGAAAAGTAATTTTGAAAAATTTTTATTTTTCAAAATCGGATTTTTTTCTTTTAATACTCAATTTTTTTTCTTTCTCATATTTATCTTTAAAAAATTTATTTTTTATTCTCTTTTTTTTTTATTTCTAAAATCTCTCTACAAACTTTATTTTTCTGTCTAAAATTTTCATATTTTGAATATTTATTGTTATCTGTCTTTCTCCAAATTTTTCTATATTTTTCTTCTTTTTTTCCTAATAGACGGGTTTCATTTATCTCTCTAAAAATTTAATATTTTTCCTAATTTTTTCCTCTCTAAAATTTCATATTTTATAACTTTTCTTTCTCTTTGTTACTTTTCATCTTAAAATTATATTTTATTTTTTGGTTTAATTTTCTTTCACTAACTTAGAAAGATCTTTGTATTTATTTATTTTCTCTAAAAATTATATTTTGAATCTTATTTTTATCTCTAAATTTGTTTCCACTCTAATTTTTCTCTTTCTTTATAATTTCTTTTTTTTTTCTTTAACATATCTTTTCTCTCGACTTTAATTTTTTTCTCTAAAAATTTTATCTTTTTGTCTTTAACTTTTATTTCACTCATTTTTTTCTAAATATTTTTCTTTATTTCTCTAAAATTTATCTTTCAAAAGTTTATTTACATCTCCCTAAACTAGTATTTTCATGTCTCTACACAAATTTCCGCAGGGTTGGGTCCCAAAAATAGGAAATGCATGTTCTGACCTCGTCCACATCCCCCATTACATTTTTTAAATAATTAATGTATATTTATTACACTTTTTTATATTTAAATTCTAAAAATAATTAAAAACAATTATAAAACCAATAATTTTTCTCGAAAACATCTCTCGGACCCAATAACGAGGTGGAGACGAAGACTACAAATTTTCACGAGCACGATAATGGGAGAGAGCATCCTCACTCGCACCCACACCGTTGTCATATCTACTCTATATAAAAAATGTTCTCTCTAATATGTATTTTCAATTTTCTAACTTTTTAAAAACAAAAAACTAAAAATAGTTACCAAATATGTTTTAGTTTTTTGTTTTTTAAAATAAAAAATAAAAATTATTATCCAACATATATGATTTTTATTTTTTAAAAACAGAAAACCAAAAACTAAAAACAAAGAAAAAGTAAAAACAAAAAATTAAAATGGTTGTCAAAGGAAACTTTAGTTTTTTCTTTGTTTAAAAAAAAGAAAAAGAAAGGGCTGTCCAAATTTATTTTGTTATAACTTGAATATGAATAAACATAGGTCGGTTATATATTATGGCCGGTGTTTCGTTTTGGCATGGAAGTCGGCAATGGCGCTCTACATAAGAATCGCATGTCAATGGTGGGCCCACTCGTGTAATAATATATTTTTACATTATAGATTTTTATAACATAACAAATAAATACTGTTACAACACTTTTCAAAGTACTCGTAAATGTTCGTAATTTAGCCTATAAAATCTACGAAATGATTTTATTCCAGTTCCTCTTAAAACTTCACGAATTAAATAACTTACTAAATATCCTAACTTATGGCGTTTGTACCAACAAAAGCATTTTCTGTCAAAAGAAAAAAAAACGAAGCATTTTCTTTTTAAGAATAGACATTATAATTAAATATTTAAGGAGAAATGCGAGGGATGAGAACCAAATTTATAACAAGGATAGTTGTAAATATGACAAAAAAAAATAGTAAAATTAGCCAAATAGTAACTATATTTAGTTTTTTTTTCAAATATAGCAATTTAAAAAAAATGGAGGTCCAATTTTAAAATAATAATATATATCTGTAATATATTTGATTACTGATATATGTATGTGATATACTTATGATATACTAGCAATATGTATGTGATATACATTTGATATGCTACTAATATGAGTGTATGTACAATATGTATGTAATATACATCTAATATATTACTGATATGATATTAGTATCTGTTGATGCAAAGATTTGGCTTCCCTAGATTTCGCTAAATGTGCACCAATTCTCTAAATACAAAAAGGGATCGATGGATCAACGTGACCTGCAAAACAGATTGAAACTAGGATTGGTGTGGTTTACCACACGGGCTCCGATGCTTAAGTTAGTATCAAAAGTCGAGTGCAGAAAATAGGAAGTTCAGGCGTACCTTTTGGGGTTTGGTTCATCTCTTACTTATAGTCGTCCAATCTCGATCCCCTCCAGATTTGCCCTAGCCGAATCTTAAATCTCCAGGCTCGTTACTTCGTTGTCGGTTTTAGGTCGGATTGAGGATCAATGCGAGTTAATACAACTGTAACTGCACAATGGTCGGATGGACCGGGGGCCGTGAATGTCTCAGCGCCAAGGCCTGGTCGGTCGGGGGTCAGCTCGGGTCGCCGAATGCCAGCCCCCTTTTCCTGGCTCGTGCTTTCTTCTTGGGTTCCTTTCGGCCTCCCGTCGCTTGGTCTCTTCTTATCTTCCCATAACAGTATCTGATATACTACTTATATATTATTGATATGAATATATGATATACTACTTATATAATTGAAAATTTTTACAAAATTTTAAAAATATGTGACATATTTTGAAATACGTAAAATTTTTTTTTCTATCCACCATAATTTTTCTTTATAATATTTGTAAAAATAATACGATTAATATAATTTTGGAAAAGTCTAGTATGACCGACATCTATTGGTATCTATCACTAATATAGTCTTTAATTTTTTTTTTATTGTCGATTAGTGATAAACTATAATAAATTTTGGAAAAGTCTGGTATTACCGACATCTATTGGTATTTATCACTAATATAGTCTTTCATTTTTATTATTGTCGTTTAGTGATAAACTATAATATTGATATCAGATAGTGATATATATGAAGTATAAGTATTGAGATTGGGTTCATTACAATGCTATATTTACATGCTTGAAAACAATTTTTTTTTAGTACACAATGTTTGAAAACTTTAGTTAGTTTTATTATTAATTTGGACTATATTGTACCAAAAGTATTTTAAAGGCACCTGACCTTTCTCTGTAGAAAATAATAAAAAGTACTCTGTAAATTTCATTATAACAGTTACTGAAAAAGAAAGAATTAATTGATGAATTCTTTACCTTCACTCATAATTATTTGATGCGGCCAACCGAAGCAGAAGAAATATATCACATTTATTTCATACGAAAGCCGGTACGAAAGGGAAATTTATTAATACGACGGTGAAAAAAAAAATAATACGAATTATACATGGCGGTCAACGGTGGCGTCCACGTCATCCATCTTGGAGCTATCAGCTATGGCAGAAGTACGGGAAAACTGAAACTACTAACAAACGCAGGAAAACGAAGCTTGTTTTACAAAACAAAAACCAAAGCCATTTTGGTTTTGTAAAATTTCTGTATATTGACGCAGAAACGGAGGGAAGGGGAAAACTCCAGCTCAAACGTCTGAGCTTCTGCGAGAAAGGAACTGATAAAACGAAATCAATCGTCGGCAATCTTGATTTTGTGTGTGTGAATTTCGAGCTCCAATTGGAAGGATTACTTGACCGGTGACATGGCGTTGTTGCGGAAATTGTTCTTCCGGAAGCCACCGGATGGGCTTCTCGAGATCTGTGAAAGAGTTTACGGTACTGTATTTTTCTGTCTTCTCTCCTTTTTTGTGTTGATTAAATTCATCTTGTCTTCTATTACGGCCCTACTAGCGCGGATGTTCTCAGTCTCGATTGTCTCGATGACAAAGATGGATTCTATGGTGTATCAGCTTATTGTTTGCTTATTTTATGGTGTGAATTCGGTATCAGTACAAATGGAGAACGACATGGAAATACAATGGCGTTTGCAGATTTCATTTTCATATCTCTCAATCTTAATTTCCAATGCAATAAAGTGGAAGAAGCTAGGTGGTAGAGAAGGCCAAAAACTCAGCAGGAAACGTGTCACTGCTGCACTGGACGAATAGTTGAATGTTGCCTGGTTTTGGTTCATAATGTATTGTTTGATGTGATGTAACCTTAAAACCTGGATATAATCACGCGAGGATCATGGTTTTATCTCTATTAAGACGAGGTGGAAGGATGCTTGTACCTTTCTTTTTCCAGAGAAATTGAAATTGTACTTCTGAACGAGTTTTATCATCCTGAGAGTATTTCCATATTAGATTCTAATTTGAGACAAAGTTTCAATTTACTGATAGACATCTGCATTTTACATTGCAGTTTTCGATTGCTGTTTTACCACGGATGCTTGGAAGGAAGAGAATTATGAAGTTTACTTAGGTGGAATAGTTGCTCAACTCCGAGAACATTTAGCAGATGCTTCATTCTTGGTATTCAATTTTCGGAAATTAGAGATGCAAAGTCAGGTGGGTGATATCTTATCTAAGTACGATATGACCATAATGGACTACCCTCAGCAGTACGAGGGATGCCCAGTTCTGACAATGGAAGTGATCCACCATTTTCTAAGATCATGCGAAAGTTGGCTTTCCCTTGGACTGAATAATGTTTTGTTAATGCACTGTGAACGTGGTGGTTGGCCAGTTTTAGCTTTCATGCTTTCGGCACTCTTGATATATAGGAAACAGTATAGTGGGGAGCAAAGAACATTGGACATGGTTTATAGGCAGGCACCTCGTGAGCTTTTGCATCTCTTGTCTTCTGTGAATCCAGTTCCTTCTCAATTAAGGTATCTGCAGTATGTTGCAAGGAGGAATGTAGCCTTAGAATGGCCACCTATGGACAGAGCTCTCACTTTGGATTGTATCATTCTGAGATTTATTCCAAATTTTGATGGAGAGGGTGGTTGCCGTCCAATATTTCGAATATATGGACAGGATCCTCTCCTTGTCAGTGACCGAACTCCTAAAGTTCTGTATTCAACTCCAAAAAGAAGCAAAAATATCCGTACTTACAAACAGGTGATATGATTCATTCATTTGTATTGATCAGAATCACAGGTTAATGTAAAACAAATCTCTCTGTTATTGATTCCAGAAGCATCTTTTGTTTCTTTTCAAGTCATAAAGAGTTGATATTGTTAATCGATTGTTTTATTTCTAAAACATCATATCTAACCAAATTGGAAGGTTTGGCATTTGTGGCTGTAGTCTGGAACTAGAAACTGGACATTTAACATTCTTGTAAATGTTTGACCTGATTTTGTGCATCTTGACTTCTTTGTGCTGCTTCCCAATGTTACCACACAGGCTAGTATAGGTTCAAAATGACTTCCAACTTGATAATATACAATAAGTTTAAGTGCATGTGCAATGATCATAAGTGATTAGGCTTTTAATTTCTTCTAGTATTAAATGGTCTTGAATGCTCAGCTTGCCAAATCGGACACCCTTAATCCAATCGGAGATTTTTCTGATGACCATGATAAAGAATAACAATATCTTAATTTTTGGGGCTTTATAGTTTTGTGGTAACTGAACTATCTAAGGAATCAAATTAGAGCATGGATTTTATGATTTAATCTGCAAGAGAATTTGTTTCCTGTACATTTCCTATGCTGTCACCCTCCTTGCCCTAGTCCAACGAAAAGCTGATTCTCAGTTGAGTTAAATGATTTTTGTAAATACAGTTAGAATCTTCAATGTTATTATATGGTCAACCTTTTGTACACTGTTGCAGGCAGAATCAGAACTGGTTAAGATAGATGTTAATTGCCACATTCAAGGAGATGTTGTTCTTGAGTGCATCACTTTGCATGATGACATGGAACTTGAAGAGATGATGTTCAGAGCAATGTTTAATACAGCTTTTATACGGTCTAATATTTTAATTCTCAACCGTGAAGAGATCGATACATTGTGGAATGCTAAAGATAAATTTCCAAAAGTCTTCCGAGCAGAGGTCTGTCTCTCTTGTCCTGCCATGATTTTCGTCCCGCCATGATTATCTCGTAGTGCATCTCTTACTTGCATATGTTCTTTGATCATCAATTTAATGTAGATTATTTTCTCTGAGATGGATGCTGGAGCTTCTACTGTCGCGAGCGATATACTTTGCTTTGATGAGGAAGGTCTTCCCATGGAAGCATTTGCTAAAGTGCAAGAGATCTTTAGTCATGTGGATTGGTTAGATCCCAAAGCGGATGTGGCCCTTAATGTGCTCCATCAGATGAATGCCTTGAACATAAACCAAGATAAGTCGGACAACAATTCTCTTTGGAGTGCGCAAATGACTCCTTTACTTCAGTCTACAAGTCCCAGAAACCTTCAGCAGAAGAAGTCCACGTTGGAGAACAAAACCAAAATCCTAGAGAAGGAAGAATCTATTCGAACATCTAAAATTTCCCCGGATGCTGCTAAAACTGAACAGAACAATGAGTTACAAGCTACAGTAGTTGGCCCTCACCTGAGCAATCAATCTGCTTCAGGACGCCAACTGGTGCAAGATTCACCCAATTCACAGAGAAGAGATGGGACCTCATACAGTGCTTCAATTGGAAGCCATTCGTTACATGATTATGAAGGAGAAGCAGAGGTTTCTCATTTGAAAACTCAATCTTCAGCTCTTTCGAATGCAGCATTGGCGGTTTCCCTTGCACCTGAATCTCTTCAGAATAAAAGTGTCCTTACAAAAACAACACCACCGCCTCCTCCTCCTCTCCCCCAACTTCCCACGACTATTTCTTCTGCTGATTGTCTACTTCATCCTCCCCCGCCTCCAGCTGCACCACCACTCCCATCTAATAACTTTTCAACTCCAAGACCAGATAAATCATCGCTTACCAAGGAAATAGAAAGTCAGTTATCAACCATTAGCCCTCCACTATCTGTAACCTCTGCAATTAATTTCTCATTAGAGTCTTCTCCACCACCTCCTCCACCTCCACCTCCTTCTACACCTCCATTGAAGGAAACCATAGCGGTTAGAGTTAAAGCTTCTCCACCTACGCCCCCTCCTTTTCCTTCTACACTAGCTTCCTCTCCTAAAATTGCATCTTTAGTGCCTCAACCACCACCACCTCCTCCTTCTCCAATATCCACTGTAAATCATAAAATTTCATCCCCAATCCCTTCACCACCACCTCTTCCGCCTCCTCCAATGGTCATCACAGATCCCAAAATTTCCTCTCCAGTGCCTCCACCACCACCTCCTCTTCTTATGACGTCCACACAGGTTGAGAGTATTTCAACTTCTACATCTCTTCCTCCTCCACCGCCACCTCCTCTTCCTCTGATGTCCGGACAAGATGGAAGTACTTCAACATCTTCATCTCTTCCTCCACTGCCACCGCCTCTTCCATCCAGACAGGTTGGAAGTGCTTCAACATCTCCATCTGTACCTCCTCCACCGCCACCACCTGCTTCCACCACGGGCTCCTCCCCACCTGTTCCTTCTGCTCCCCCTCCTCCCACCCTTCCAGGGAAAGGGATTTCAAAATCTGGTGACCCGTTTCCTGGTTCTCTTGGCTCATCTAGGTCTTCCTCTCCCGTGCCACCAAGTATTTCTCCATCCAGTGGAAAGGGACGGAGTTTGTCACGCACTATAAGTTCAAGAACACATATAACCAAGAAACTGAAGCCATTGCATTGGTTAAAGTTATCTAAAGCAGTGCAAGGAAGCTTATGGGCTGAAACTCAAAAAACTGGTGAAGCTTCCAGGTATGCTAGCCCTTATTTCTAGAGAAGTTCTGAAATAAGTCAAACAATGCTTCTGGACCATTAATGTTAATATTTTGTTGTAGAGCACCAGAGATTGACATGTCAGAGCTTGAAAGTCTTTTCTCAGCGGCAGTTCCTGCTCCTGATCAGCAGAAGTCAGGTGCACGAGGCTCAGTTGGAAATAAATCCGAGAAAGTGCAACTGGTAATTTAATTAATCTAGCAGTTGATGCTGGCCATTCTCTACTTCAAAACCATTATAATTATTACCATGAATTTTATACAGTAGTTTTGCTGTGATGCTATCACGCCATATCCTGTAGTTTATGAATTGTTAATATAAAAACTATTATAACAGAATAAAGGGATGAATCTACGGAGAGACTGACAACACATCATACGAAGGATGCTAACAAATTAAATAACGAACCAAACCATGTAGACTAATGACATTCAGACAACATTCACAAGTTTTTTGCAAGAATGCTTACTCATAACAAAGGCTACTGCACAAGTCATAGTAATTGACATGTTCGCACAGAAATCCCAGACTCCCAACTAATGATGGTAATCACCTATCCAATGTTTAATAGATTCTTCTCCCTCACCTCTAGAGCCTTTTGCAGCATCCACTTGAAGAATCTTTTTTCAGAAATCATCCTCATGACTTCTGTAACTTTAAAACTTAGGCTTCAGACTTCAGTATAGTTGGCCATCAGAGTAAGGAGTTGAAATGATTGCACTCAATCCTAAAATAGCAACAATTATTATACTCCATTTTTTCCGATTTTTAATTTTCTTAAAAGATATGTACTTCTCTGAAGATGCTGGTGATGAAAATAAATGAAAGTTTTGTGGTTTTGTTGAAGACTAGTGATTTTACATGGAGACATAGAAGACTATCAGTATTATTCTTCAATAATTACATGATCAGAATATTTAAAAATGTCATTATTATTAAATCTAATCTGATATGTCTTGTCAAAAGACATTCATCGAAGAAATAAATTTTATCCGAAGAGCGCTCATCACCTTATGGACTGGGTGTAGTTTAAACAAATTTTTACATGGTTTCTAATTAAGCACGCAACTCTTTACTACTAGCATTCGCATAAAAGTGGCTACTTGATTTCATGCATGCTCACTTTTGAGACATCAGACTACATTTAATTTTGAAAAATAGAATTTAATAAATAAACTTCGAAAAGTTGAAGTGAGTTTTCGCAGGGCTAAAAGTTTCTCTCCTTTAAGCTACTTATATATTATCGTAGGTTATATATAGTATATCATAACAGATAATCGAAATGAATATTAGTAAAGGCGGCCATTTACGTTATTTAAACACTTGTAATGCCAAATATAATCGGCAGTTGTCTCATTAATTATTTCCAATTTTTGTCTGAAGATGGGATGGTTATATGAAATGGTCATTTTGGTTGATTATCCCATCAGTAGGCTGTTTGGTAACATTTTTGCAAAGCAAAAGTGGTAGTATGAATACACTTGCTTTCTTCTTCTCTCCTACCAGTTATAGTTCATATCAACCTTTTTAGGGATTCCATAACGTTATGTTTGATTACCTGATATTGTCACAGATTGATCACAGGCGAGCTTACAACTGTGAGATCATGCTTTCAAAGGTCAAGGTGCCTTTGCATGACTTAATGGTAAATTTATATTTAATTTGCTTATAAATTTTGTATATGTATATCTTCTAATGAAGGTAAGGAAAAAACGTTTCAATTATCTACTCATCATTGCTTCTTGTCATGGTCATAAAATGAATGATCACGATGAAACCATGGATCAATTATCTCTACCTTGTCATTTGGCAATGTTCTTGCAGTCCAAATTTTATTGGATTTTAAGATTCATCTTCTATGTTTGTTTGCTAGCTTATGGTTTGCATAGATGAAACAGAATGACAACTTTTTCTGGGCGATAACAACACTTGGTATTGGGTTGAGATGTTCGATTATTTTGATGATAGAGATGTTAATTTATTCATTATGCTACCTCTTTTGTTAGTTTGAATTGTGATGTAGCTCTTTCTTGTAATGTTTGATGTTTGTAGTTGAAGAGGATACCTAATTTATTTTTATTTTTCATCAATAAAATTTGTATTGTTAAAAAAATGCAGCTAATTATTATTGTTGATAGTTTCTCCATGCAGCGTATGCTCAATTTGGTTTGGTAATTTGTTCTTACTAATTAACCTTAAATAGTGTGCCTTCTTGGGTAATGTTGGCAGAGTTCTGTGCTTGACCTTGAAGATTCAGCACTGGATATCGATCAGGTTGAGAATCTTATTAAGTTTTGTCCCACAAAGGAGGAAATGGATTTACTTAAGGTTGGTGAATTATCAAAATTGGTAATCCTAGTAAACTTGAACCCATTTGTCTTTCTTTTAATATCTTATCAGTAAAGGCCTTGTTTTGCCGACATGAGCTTAGCTTAGCGGTAATTGACACATGTATACGACCAAGAGATCACGAGTTCGAATCTCCCACCTCTACTTGTACTAAAGAAAAAATGAATAAAATAAAATTTGTAGCCCCTTTGATATTTTAAAGGCCTTGTTCTCTCTCTCACTCTCGGTGAAGGCAGACTTGTTAATGCTAATCATTTAAGTATTTCTAAATTTGGGATAAATTCAAATGATAAATAGAATGATGGGTAATTAAAGCATGTAGTGTGAAAAATCAGAACCTTGATATTTTACGGTTAATACATTCTTTGCAAGTCACTTGCATGTTTATGTGCAGGGCTACAACGGAGAAAAGGAGAAGCTTGGAAAATGTGAACAGGTTTTTAAGGAAACTCTTTCAGCATTTCTTTACCTGAGGTTTTAATTGCTGCCCATTCATGGATGACATGCATATTACATGTTTGTATTATTAATACAAAAGCATGTAAAATTGCTTTTTTTCCACTTTTAGTTGAAAGTTTATTGTGGCTAAGAAGATAAGCAAATGCTAAATTGTCTCGAGGCAAGAGTTGGGTAAATCTAATTCATTTATAGATATTTAACACACTCCCCCTCACTCGTGGGCTATAATTGCACGAAGGCCCAACAAGTGGAAATTATAATAAGTGGGGTGGAAACAACAACACAGGAGTTGGACCTCCCACTCTGATACCATGTTAAGGATGAATAAACCACCACTTAATCCACAAGTTTAAGTTGATGGATTGGATAAATTTAATTCATTTATGGATATCTAACAATCTTGAAGGAGAGATGTACAAAAGCAATGACAAGGATGAGGTTTTTCTCAAAGATGAGAATCCTGTACTTTAAGTTATCCTGAAAAGAACAGAGGAATCATAGAATTATTATAAAAGCACTCAGGGATATTTTAACATGGTGATCTGCAATGTTTTGATTAACGATAGATAGGAAATATTAAAGTTGGGCTGAAAAATGTTTTTCCTTGCAAATTAGTTGGAAATTTAACTGTTCGACTTGGATAAATTAATTAAGAACTTATTTACTTTGTTGATTGTTTGTTAAGGTACTGTTTACACTTAGTTTTATATTGTTACAATTTCTTAAAGTACAAGAAATATTCTGCTTCCATTTGCTAATTCCTACTGGAAATGGACAGAAATCGGCCGTGAACTTTCTTAGTTCTTTGAAAGACTGGCATATTGTGTTGAATGGGGCCTTTTGGCTTCAGTTTCTTTGTTGTTAACCTTGTTTTCACCCTCAGATCACTGTTGTAGATACATTGAATTCAATTTTTCATGAAGTGATGTTTGAAAACTTTGCATTTCCATATTTCTTTTCCTCTCCACTCTCTCTCATTTTAGTTCAATCTGCATTGCTTATTAAATTTGAGGATAACATTATTTTTCTTACCCTTTTTTTTGGGGTTTGGTCTATGAATTTGGAGCTGATAAATGCTCTAATATTCCTCACAGTTTTTCTTAGAGTTGATGCAAGTACCTCGTGTAGAATCTAAACTTCGAGTTTTTTCATTCAAGATACAGTTCAGTTCTCAGGTGGATTGCATTACCTGCCACACACACATTCAGACACATACTGAAGGTAGTTATTAACCAGCCCTCTTGAATTGTAATGCAGGTCACAGATCTTAAAAAAAGCCTGAACTTTGTTAACTCTGCTGCAGAAGAGGTAATCTCTGCTCATGGTTCTATGACATGATCTTTTGTATCTTTGCTAATGCTCTTATTTCAGATAAAAAATTCAGTCAAGTTCAAGAGAGTCATGCAGACAATACTCTCTCTGGGAAATGCTTTAAACCAGGGAACAGCAAGGGGTTAGTTGATGTTGCATCCAATACTCTCTGAATGCAGCATATCATATCTATTCATTTACCATCATGAAAACTGTACATCAATTAACTGAACATTTTAGGGTCCGTTTGATAACCATTTCGTTTTTGGTTTTTAGTTTTTTAAAATTAATGTTGTTTGCTAACCAATTCAATTTTCTGTACTAATTTGTAATCTACTTAGTTTTTAAAAACAGATTTCTTTTTTTCAAAATCTAATTTTTTTTCTTAATACTCAACTTTTGTTTTATTTCTCATATTTTCTCTAAAAAAATTTTCTCACTCTAAATTTTTTTTATTTCTAAATTTCTCTCTATAAAATTTATTTTTCTCTCTCTAAAATTTTCTTACTTTGAATCTTTATTATTATTTGTCTCTCTCCAAATTTTTCTATCTCTATGTATTTTTATTTTTTATTCTATTAAATAAATTTCTCTCTACAAAATTTCTTTTTGTCTCTCTAAAATTTTCGTACTTTGAATATTTATTATTATTTGTCTCTCTCCCCAAATTTTTCATAGCTATGTATTTTTATTTTTTATTCTTTTTCTAACGGATCGGTTTAATTTCTCTCTTTAAAAATTTAATATTTTTCGAACTTTTCTCTCTCTAAAATTTCGTCTTTTATAACTTTTCTTTCTCTTCCTAATCTATTTTTCCATCTTCTTTTCTTGTTCAATTTTCTTTCATGGGAAGTTTTATTTATCTCTATATTTATTTATTTTCTCTAAAAATTATATTTTGAATCTTGTTTTTACCTAAAAATAGGAAAAACATGTCCGAACCTTGTCCTCGATTCCACCTTTTAAAATAATTAATATATATATTACGTTTTTTTATTTTTTTTAATTCTAAAAATAATTAAAAAAAATTATAAAACCAATAATTTCTCTCGAGAACATCTCTCATACCGAAGAACGAGGTAGAGGGGGGATACAAAATTTTCACGGACACGAGAATGGAGGATAGCATCCTCACTCGCACCCACACCATTGTCATCTCTACTCTACGTAGAGTTTTCTCTTTTATTTTCAATTGTCTAACTTTTTAAAAACAGAAAACTAAAAATGGTTACTAAACATGTTTGATTTTCTGTTTTTCAGAAACAAAAAAACAAAAAATGGTTATCTATGATTTTTGTTTTTTAAAAACCAAAAACCAAAAACTAAGAACATAAAAAACGAAAAACAAAAATGGTTATCAAACGGGCCCTTAAAGTTCTTGTTTTTCAATCATAAATAATTTAAAATTTTAACTTCCAGCGGAGCCTCAATATTTTAATCTGAACTTCCTGTGTTCTTTTGCTTCCTATAAACCTCTTTCAGAATAATATATTTAACTAAATTATGTGAAGTTGAGTTTGCTCCCTTCCACTTTTCTCTTATTTTATTTGTTATTTCAGTGGTAAGAATACTACACTCCATGCTAATTGAAATATTTCTTTTGTAATAGTCTTGCTGACTTCACCTATTCGTGGTCGTCCGTTTCCTTTTAGGCTCTGCTATAGGATTTAGGCTGGATAGCCTTCTTAAACTGACAGACACTCGTGCAAGAAACAACAAGATGACTCTAATGCATTATCTTTGCAAGGTGCAACTTATACTGTTTATTTTTCTATCAGCATGATTTATATTTTGTTGGTTTTCAACTTTACATTGACTATCAGCTGTCGAGGACTATAAAATACATATGGGCTTTTATATACTGTCAACTAACGATAAGCATCTGTGATATGTATCTGACATTTTAGACACCATTTTTTCCTTTGTAAAAGCCTCTATGACACTGTCACCTTGTTGTTGGTTTGACTAGAGATGTTGAAAACATGCTACAAATTCAGGCATGAGTGTATCCGAAATTGCACACTGCTTGCTTGCTAAGGAGGTCCCATGTCTCTCCCAATACATGAGGGTGGGCTGAAACTTACATTTACTGTATAACTTTGACCCAAAATGAAGAGAGACACAAGAAAAAGTTAAAAAAAAAGGGGAAAAAAAAGAACAAATGGGTTGGATGAGCTCGACGCCATCTCTAAGATAATAGAGAATGGATGATAACCACACCTAAAACCAGTAATAGGGGGGACAAGATCAATGGAGTGGGTTATGGGCGTTTAAAATTACGGTGATGCTTGGATTTTCAATTTTAGCATCGGTAATTACAATTTAGAGGTCGTCATGAGGATAATAATACCATTGAAGTGTTTCCATTGTCAATCTTAAGCTCCGATAGGGCAGTGGTAGGTGGTTATTGGAGAGAAGTAAGCCTCTTGTGTGCTTACTGCGTAGTATTCCAGTGTAACTTTACTCTAATGTAGTAATATATTTCAGCGCATCTTTTTTTCTATGATCTTCAATCTCAAGTTCAGATCCCTTTCCATCTATCATTGAGAACAAATAGTGATTGGCGTAGTGTAGCATACTGGAACCAGTCTGTTAAGTTTATTATGTGTCGAAGTGTAGATACTTTCTGACAAACTGCCAGAAGTTCTGGATTTTTCTCAAGATCTTGCAAGCTTGGAGCCTGCATCAAAGGTGTTATCTCATCTGTTGAACTTGGATTTTGTTTGTATATGTGGTGGGGAGGAGAAGGGAGGTTGTCTCCTTTACTGAGGCACAATTTCTATCCAGGTACAATTGAAGGTTTTGGCAGAAGAAATGCAAGCAATAAGCAAAGGGTTGGAGAAAGTTGTTCAAGAACTGTCTACATCTGAAAATGATGGCCCTATATCCAATAACTTCAGAAAGGTACTCTAGCTCACTAATTTAGTATACATTTTTTCTACCACTGCTCAGCTAATCATTCATGATTCAATAATTGGAAATGATCACTGACTCTGATTCATGGGATCTAGGTGATATTGTTTTTAAGAGGTTTAACTAAAGAAGTTATCTAAATGGTAGTAATAACCTCAAGTTTAAGTTATCTTAGATCCCTCTTTACTATGCACCATGGCTTGAACGTTTTCGGTGATTTTGGTTAAGTTTTGATTGTGCAATTTTTATTCCATCTTTTTTAGTTTTTTTTTTTCCATTTATTTGCAATGCATGTATCTTAATTAACAAACTGTATCACAGAAGGTCTGGTTTTCTAGTGGAAACAACTAAATTCTTTTTATCAATTCTCTTAGATCAAGAAGAACTCTGTCTCAAGTTATTTGCACCATTGGTTGAGGTGAGGGTAGTCAGCTTGAATTGCTATCTACCCTTAAAAGTTCACAGCCTAGCTTGAGTAACTTGGTTTCAAGTAAAGCATGCGGCAAATCGGGTGTACGACATAGTTTTTAATCTGTTCTTAAAAAGTTGTCAGCATTAATGGAAAACAAAGACATATTGCAGAAAAGTAATTTTTTATGAGAGATTCCTTCTCTAAAATGATAAAAGAAAGTCGTTCATCTAATATGCTTATATTCCTTGAGCTGGAGAACTTCTGGTGTCATTTGGCCATTACATTTATGCTTATATCTGAAGTAATAAATATTGAATGTCGTACCCCATTCCATGTAATTTTTTCTTTTGTTTTTTGACATGGAACCATTCAGCAATTCCATGTATCAATCTTTATCATTTTGAAGATAATTTTTATTAGTGCTATCTTGATTTTATCTCCCCTCCTTGTGATTCAGGTTTTAAAGGAGTTCCTTCGTTTTGCTGAAGCTGAAGTGAGAACTTTGGCTTCGCTGTACTCTAGCGTGGTAGGTGCTGCTTCTCGATGCATCCATTCAATCTATAATCGTCCAGTTGCATTAGGTTATTGCTTATGCGGAACTTGATATACTTTGCAGGGTAGAAATGTAGATTCTTTGATTCTTTATTTTGGAGAAGATCCAGCTCGCTGCCCCTTTGAACAAGGTATTTGTTCATCATGAGTAAAAAAGTGTAGGAGCATTAGCAAGAAGCAGCTGTCTGGATTACTCCTTTCAGTGTCATTGTTGATCTAATTCTGTTTCCGTTAAATTTCTACTGCAGTTATGTCAACATTATGCAACTTTGTGAGAATGTTTAACCGAGCCCACGAGGAAAACTGCAAGCAGATTGAGCTTGAAATGAAGAAAGCAACTGAAAGCGAAAAATCAAAGACGGGGCACTTGCATAAGAAGACAAGACGATTGTCACACTCCCAAATTGAGATTGGCAACGTCAAGTAAGTTGTTGTGTCGTGCCGTAACTCAGTTCCTTCAAGCAAGCCCTCCAGCTCTACAGACATCTGACATAAATAATTAGTTTAAGCGAGTGATTATCTGCTTGTTGATGTTGAGAGAGGAGTGCATCACATACCTCAGAATGATATAAGTTAATTTGTCCTCCTGAGGTAATATTCTTGACCCAATTTACTGGCGCTTTCGTCTACCCACCTCCCATATTGATAGCTTCGTCTCTCTCGGTGTAGTTAGCGCGATTTTTTAGCTTTAACACAGCTGATTGATTCCATTATTTGCACTGCAGCAATGCTGGCAGATCATGCTTTATCCTGTTGTTCAATGGGCTGAACAGAGCTCTGCTTGTACCGAAACTGAACAAATTATTTTGTGTACATAATTGTAGCAAAATAATAATACAGGGGATAGAAGTAGAAGTAGTCATCTTTCGAGGTTGCTCTATAATTTGAAGATCCCCTGGTATTCTTTAATTGGGCAAATTTCATCCAAATGTGTATTTATCTTACCATTTTGAGAAATTTTTGAGTTGTGTTATGCTATGTGCACCTTAGTTTTTGCTCAAATTTCTCTCAGGGCTCAACTCGCTTACTCTTTTATACCACATGTTATATGTCGTCAAATAATTGTTCCTTAATTGTATCAATATATAAGTAATAGTGTAATGATATGGATTAAATATAGGCATTTTACATACATTGTTGTTGGTATATTAGAAGGAAAAAAAAACCTAAATTGAGAAGATATTATAATCATAATTTGTTATTTAGCTCATATATAAAATAGAAATAGTGATAAGAAGAATATTTGCATATTTGTCCAATTGTCCTCGATTTTTGTTAGCAGAGTATTCATTTTGACATCAATTGTTAAGATTTGGGGTGGATGGTAAGGCTAAATTCTATAATTATAATTATAGAATTTGTAACGTGTTCGAGAGTTATAAAGTTTGTGTAAGTTCCAGGGTTCAAAATGTCGTTCGACATATAGCATGTCGACGTAGACATAGGGGGGAAAAGTCGATTTTTCCCCCATGTCGAAATGTCGACATGTTTTTTTTTCTCTTCTTCTTTTAATGTTATTTTATTTTCATCATCTTCCTACTATGTCACTACAGTCTATAATTCTCACATTCGAATTTTAATACCGTATAAAATATAACTAATAAGATTTGGAATTTGCTTTATTGATACTTTCTAATCCAATCTAATCCTTACTTACATAATTGAACAATATATGTGAAATATTGACATATATAAAGATCGAAATAATCTTAGAATTTTTAAAAAATAAAATATTACTATATACAAATAGTGGTGAAACATGAAGTAGAATAGGTAACTTGATTAATACAAAAAAGATATCATAGTTTTCCCCGGTCATCCTAAAGTTTTGAAGGTAGTTGCTCATTGAATATGAAGCACATATGGATCTCATTGGATAATTTGATTGGAAAGTTGGATTGATGATTGATTCGAAAATGTGTTTGAAAAATGTGTAAATTCAAATTTGAAAAGAGAAGTAGGTACAAATTAATTAGAATTTAGAAATGTGTTTGGAAATCAAGTCGGTAATTATCTCATTTCTTAATGAATCCTATTATGAAAAAACACAAATGACAAATAATTTCCATCGATCTTTATTAAAGAAACAAATATTTTTTCGATATTTCCATCGACATCGACATTTTCACATAAAATGATTATATTCTTATGGTTAAATGTGATCAATTATAGGCTAATTAAACTACAATTCAAGTTTTATTTGCTAATTCAAAAAATTTCCATCAAATTCCACAATTTCCATTATTTTTTTTCGAAATATCCATCGATATCGACATACCCGTAAAATTGGGACCTCGATTTTTTCATCGACCTCGACATTTTGAATACTGGTCAGTTCAAGCATAATTAAATAGATAAAATATTTTCATAATTGTTGAACTAAAAATATAATTATGGATAGTTTCATTAAAATATTATTGAACAAAAAATTATTACAACTTGCTGGATTTTTTTTAAAATATGCTTTCTATTTCCTGTTATACATAACTATTTTTTGTTTTTGATAAAGCTGTTATACATAACTACCTTTTTGATAAAGTTATGGATAGATAAATACATTCATAAAATATAATCTTTATTGTGAAACATACACGTATATATATAGATATGTCTTCGTGTGTGTTAAATATTGATGTAGAAATTTTGCCTGACCGGCACTTCAAGTTAGAATCGGATGTTGAGGGGGTGTTTGGTTCTTTCTTTTCGAAACGGAGAATAGGGTTTGTTAAGACAAACTATATTTGTTTCACAGTTTTATAAATCTAGGTTTGCTACCTATTCCATCCTAGGTTGCTACAGTAAATACTCTTCCACCCCTGTTTACTACGGTACTTTATCACTACTCCTCAAGTTGCTACACTATTTTATCATTATTATTTTAAATTGTTACATTGTATATTTTATCTTTTTCTCTCCTCTAAAATGCATTAACTTTTTTATAAAATATATTAGTTCTAATTATAATTTTAATAATAAAAAAGCAAATGAAATTAATTAAAATTGCAAGCGACAAAAAAATTTTAATCGTAAACTTTATGATCGGAAGCTAAAATTGAAAATGAAGAAAGTAGCCAAATCGAGTTAATTTATTTGATCGGTTGGAACTATAACGGTAGCTTAGTTCAATTTTCTTAAACTTATATGCCAACTTTGACAAAAACCAACTTAATCATTTCATTTATACCTCTTATAAACTTAGAGAAATTACAATGATAAATTTATATCCAATAATTTAACTTGAAACAATATATGTAATAATTTATGTATACACTTTAGTCACACTTCGAAAAATATTTTAAAAAATCAATAACAAAACTAATTAAATATTTATTTCACACAATAATTATTCAAAAAGAATTAAGATTAATAATTCTATTGAAAATAAATTATTCATACTCAAAATATTAGTTACTAAATAAATATTATATTTTAAAATAATCTAGACTGTTATATTTTAAATTCAAAATTTAAAACACCCATATAATCTAATAAATTTATTTCTCTAAATCTATAATTTTATCAAATTATTTTTACTAGTGCAATGTAAAAGTTAAATTAGCGTAATTAATTAAAGAAATGTATTTTATACGATAAGTGAAGTTAACTATTTTGATTAGTTTGTATTGAAGTTAATAACTTTTAAATAATTATTATTTAAAACTTTGACGTTTTAATCAAATATAATATTAGCTATGTAGAAAAAGAAAAAAGTAGTTAAGTTTAATGAAAATTTTGTTTTTAATTAGTAAATAAATTAAGTTAGCATATCAAGAAATGAAAAAAAAATTAAATAAACTATTAATAACAATTATTTTGTGGTAAATTACATGTTGGATAAATTTGTATAAAAAAATTATTGAAAAAGAAGAGCAGACTGTGTGTTAATTTTTTTTATTGATATTGAAAGGTATACTTCCTCATTTCATATTAAAACATAAGTTTTAATTTAATTTTAATTATTTCAATACATGAACTATCTATTATTTATTATAAATTCAAAATCTACCGATAAACATAATTTTAATAACCTTAAGTTTAACAAAATAGTATCCAAACACAAGTTTAAAAAATCTAGACTTAACAATCCTCAATCCAGACTTAATAAACCTAACAACCAAACGTCCACTTAACAAAGTCAGACTTAACAACTCATACTTTATAAACTAAAGTTTAACAAACCTCCTCAAACGGAGGAACCAAACACACTCCTGAAAGTTGTACGGTTAAGAGTAAGGTTATTTTGCATACCTCTAAAGTTTAGTGTCTTTTTCTATTTATAGGGTTCTTCGTACTCCTAAGAAACCTAGCTTTCTCGAACTTCAAAGTAGATATTGTCGTGGACCAGACGTCGGGTGGAAAAGGTTATTGGTGCGTTATAGAATCCCACGAGGTCAAGACATTGGATAACTAGAACTTGTTGACTAGTTGTGGGTCAAGTCCTCTGCTTCCAGTGAGCTTTTCGGATTTAGGTCTCTTTTGTCCTCTCTTCTAGTTCGAGCCCATATTTATTTTCTAGTTTACGTGTCAATTCGACTTTATTTATCCATAACAATAAACATTCTACTTTACATACGGAACCGTTTTTAAAATGGTTATATTATAGACTATCAAACCATACTAAAAGGGGATTTGAAAGTTTATTTTACGAAGAGAGATTAGAAACGAAATATTCCACCCAGCCCTCAATAAGAAATTTGAATTCCCGCTCTCAAAATTTATATAGAAAAATAAAAATACACCCAGCCCGATTCGGACTAGCCACTAATTTTCTTTAGGAAAAAAGAAAAAGAAAAAAGAAAAAGAAAAGGAAGAAGACGAAATTATAAAATGATCCGCCGGTTATATACGGTATAAAACCCCCGTCATTTGATCTTCTTCCTTCGCTGCCACGTCACCGAATGCAACTGTCTTGAGGAGAGAGCATTTGCTTTGCTTCATTCCAATGGCAGAGCTGCAGGAGTGAGGACCACTGCTGCACAGTTCGTTTCATATTCCGCACAATCTGAATATCTTTCTTGATTCATCTGTGTGTAGAGCGGCGAAGAATCTCAGAAGGTTTCATTTCTGTCATTTTGTTTTATATCTCTGTTCTCTGCTTGTATTCTATTGTTTTCGGTTCTTTAATCCTATTCCTCGTCGTTTCTTCTCCCTCACGGATTCGTCTACATGAGCTCCATGCATAGCGTATGAGAAACCACTTGTTTGAGACGTTTCATGCATTTTTTTGTATACGGTAAATGAACTTTCTCTTTGCTTTGGATGTTATGAACTTCCCGTGGATGAAGTAGACTAGTGGTTTGTAAGCATTGTTCTTAGCGATCGGGAGAGAAAACTAGATCAGCGGATGTATTTGAAGACGACCATTTCGAACATTTTTCTTTGGCGGACTAGTGTTTGGCTGCTCAGAAATACAAAAAAGAGTAAGGGAAAAAAAGAAGAAGCCTAAACATGGAAATATTAACATTATTTTTTAATGGAACCAGCCTGAAAAGCTTTTTGGTTGCTTCCCCGATCCTTTCGGAAATAAATCTACCGTAGGCTTTTGCTTTCCGATTTTCTATTAACTCTCGGATGTTCTTGCGGAGATTTTCTTCAGTCCTGGACATGTACTAATAAATAGTTATTTCTACTATTGTTGTAGGAAACAGAATACTTAGAAACAGAAAATAAACTTAGTTCGTGTTATCGATTCATTTGTATTGGTTTTTTTACTTGATTTAGTCGGTTCTCAGGAACTAAACTCGTACACTGTGCATAAGGTTTGAGAAGCTTTACTTCTCTATTTTCGTCCTGGTAGATGAGATTTGAGGAACAAAATGATCCATTGAGTTGTCGAATTTTGTTTTCTCATTTTTTGCCTTCGAGTGGAAGCAATAATGTAATGCCAATAAATAACCGGAGTTACTGATACCCTTTTTCTTGCCTTATTTGAGTTATACTGGTTTATTCTTTGTTTGGGAGGGGCATAAAATAGGCAGAGCGGAAAACAACTTTATGGTAATTTCTTTAGTTAGCAAACTATATCTTCATGCTTATCCCAATTAGTATTTGATCAGTAGTGCTTTTATTTTCCTGATAGTGATGATGATGTGGAAAATGGGAATTTAGAACAGATATTATTTCGGTTTAGATTTTTATAGATGTGTGCTACTTGTGAAATTTGAAGCTTAGATAAGCACGTCATGGAGCATTTTTCCCAAAGCTTTTACTTCCATCTACTGTGCATCACGTACTGATATTTCAATGTCGATGTGATTTTTTCCTTCACACATGGGTATAATGTTCTTTATCCATCAATTTATGTGTTCATGGTTATTTAATCTATTTCTAAAATTACGTTTTCAATGTCAGCACATGGACATTCTCAGCATCAAGAATGGTGATATTCCCTTTGACATTTTATCCTGGTTGCCAACGGAGACTCTTCTTGAAATGAGGTGCGTTTCTAAAGAGTGGTATCAACTTATTTTAGACCGCTCATTCGTACAGGAACAGTTTCAGAAGACCGGATTGACGTTATCAGGTTTCATCTTTCAAGAGAACTACCAATCATGTATTGACGATATAAGAACATTTAGCTATATTTCAGTAAATGCAGATTCTAAGGTGCATAAAATGGTCATTGATTTCCTGCCCGAGGATGTTGTTATTTTGGCATCCTGTAATGGCCTTGTTTGTTGTAGAAGTTGCTTCCCTACACAGCACCCTACAATCTATGTCTGCAATCCCTTCTTCAAGAAATGGGTAAGTTTTGAAGTGCCTCAGCTGGACAAAAGAAGCAACATTGCTCTGGTATTTGATCCCATTAGGGACCCTATCAACACGTCGACAAATTTCAAAATAGTAAGAATTCAGCAGTTAGAGAATGAACAAGAGGAAAGGTACTACACGTTTAAAACATACTCTGCAGAAACAGGAGCCTGGAAGGAATCGAATGAAGTTTGCTATTCAAATGGCAATTTGTCCAAGAACAAAGGCATTTATGCTAAAGGGACCTTACATTGGCTTACTGATTCGGATCAGATCCTTACATTTGATACGGAGAAAGAACTGTCTCTCTTAATTCCATCTCCAATTCCTGCCATGGAAGTTTTCATCAACGTCCCTGGAACATGCATAGGAGAATCCAAGGGCCTACTGCATTTCATCATGATCTGCGAATATGGAATTATTGTATGGTGTCTGGAAGACTATTTTGAGACAAAATGGATGCTCAAACATTCAAAACGGCTCCAAGTGATTGAGGAAGAGAACCCAAAGATGTTTTTCAAACTATACAACAGCACGCAACATAAAGTGGTTAAAGGTATGGATCCATGGATAAATCCCATAGCATTTAAAGATGAGGTTCTATTGATGAGGGTGTATGGAATTTTCTATTCATACCACACTGAAACAGGCAAGGTGGTGGAAGTTTGTTCGCTTAACAGTTTGGGTCCAAACCCCTGGGCTGATCCTTCAGTGCTTCCTTATTCCTTGAGCTTGGTTCCCTTGGACGTTTCTCCCTCAAAATCCGACTCAAATAGCAGCAGAAATCCCAGCTAGAACTAGTAAGCTACTGATGTTTTCCCTTTTGGAGAACTAGCTTTCTTTTCCCTGATTTTGTAAATGGTTTTGAGGGGATAGAAAATAGACTGGAAACGAGCTTTTCACTCTTTTGATTGGAATACAATGGGGTAGTTTTTTGGATACAAATAGTCAAAATTTTAGGCTACAAATCATTTTTTTGTTGCTATGCCAACCATGGCGTGAACTATCTAGCAAGTTATTTTCCCTTCTTTGATATTGGGAAGTTATATGAATTGTTCAAATGACAGATTTACTGATTACACGAGCTCTATTTACGTCAGAATATCTAAAAGTGTTCCTTTAATTGTTTTCTATTATATAATCATCGTTTTTGTATGGTTCTATAAGTAACAGTTCTCCTGCGAATGGCAAAATCTGGATTCCTTTATCTGCACAAGTTCAGAACTTCTTTTGAAGTGCCAAACTTTTGGCAGGGAATGAGTCTTGAGTCTCTTGACATTGAGGTAAGCCTGGTAAGTTCACATTTACTAGTATTTCAATTCGTTGATTGCTCTTTCTAATCTTAAGCGAGGCTTGCAAGTTCATGGCAGCAGTTACTGGAGTAAATATTTGTGTTTGGAAATTCCTGCGTCATATGCATATCACGAATTGATTAGGATATTTCCATATGGCATTTTAAAGCCTTTATCTCATCTCATGAAGTTGCTCAGTTAACTTACAAAAAGTTGTTTTGTTCTTTTCCAAGGTGAAAGACGACATGCTTCAGACTGAAAAGTTAATTTGCGTCTTCATGAGGTAACATTCTCAACCCTGTTCTGAATTCGTAGCTCTCTCTCTCTCTCTCTCTCTCTCTCTCTCTCTCTCTCTCTCTCTCTCTCTCTTTTAATTTAGTAGATTCTTAAACATTACTTTTTTTCCCAAGAAAATGCAAATGCTCTGTCTTTGTCCCATATTTTGAGATGCCAAATGAGGTCGGATGGATCAAGATTTTCCAATCGTTTTTTAATTTCGAATTCTATCATGGCCAAATTGAAGATTTTCCCCGATCAAATAACTGAAATGTTCTAAAAAATTTGCCATCTTTGAATCTGAGAGGTAACCCGTAGGATTATAATTAGCATTTGGGGGAAGTAGCAAAGATAAAATTTAAAGCTCAATGTTTTTTCTTCGTAAAAGTTAAATTAAAATTTTAGTTACAAAAGACACTTTTTGGTCCCATACTTTCCTTAAATAACAATTTAATTCATAAACTATATTTTTATATTGATAACAAGTGAGTGTCTGTAATTTGATTTTGTAATAGTTTAGTTCTGCCATGACAATTTTCATCAAATTTAAGTGTCAATTTTTATTGTTTAATAATTTAGTCTTTGGTTTAAATTTTGTAACAATTTAGTTTCTACTGTGAAAAATCTAAAAAAGAAAAATTAAGGTTTGTAATTTAGTCTTTGTAATTTAAAAATAGGTTCGGTCTTTATCGATCTACATATATAAAAAAAATCTTATTATATCTTATCGATATTTCTTTAAATCATTATAAATTTTAAATTATACCGACTAAATTGTTACCTATTAAAATATAGAGAGTAAAATATTTTATTAAATCATTATTTAAGAAAGGAAAAGTATTTTTATACTGTTTTTTTAAGCGCTCTGTAATAAATGCCTAAATATTTGATTAAATGGTTAGACCTTGGAGTATTTTCTAATAAGTGGTAGGTTTGGATATTTTCCCCACCGGTATAATATAATATCCTCAGAAGATGAAAAGTGGTTCGAACTAATTATTATTATTATTTTATTTATTTATTTATTTATTTCTCTTTTACCTTACTCATTATGGGCTGAGAGAGCTAATATTGCGTAACTGCTTGGCTTGACAACAACTGTGGAAATATTCTTAATTTTTTAATTATGTCACTGAATGTTTTGACTATAAACTATAGCCGTTGGGCACACTTTTCATTAGAGTTTAGACTTCCTCGGCAATTGAGATCGCAATCCCAAATTATTTCCAATTCCAAAAGATTGAAACTTTACTTTAGTTATACCTAATCCCCACCTATCATCAACACATCTTCATCATACGTAAGAAAATTTTAATTGATAGTTGACTGTTTGGCCCATTGCATCCACTCCTGAACTTTGCTCCAATCTCAAAAATATTAAATTTTCCTTGACATTATTTTATCTTATGAGATCTCACACTTTCATCTTCCATTATTGCTTCTTCATTTATTTAAAGAAGTTGGTCGTCATAAAAGAAAATACAAAATCTTCAGTAGGTACATCAGATAATTAAGAAGGAAAATCCTCCCTTTAGATCAGTTAGACTTTACCAGCTGAACTTTTGCTCAGCTATAATTTAGTCTTCCAATTTCTTCAAATTCTCAAATCCCACAAAAGAACGCTAGATTCTGATGAAACTTCAAATTCTGTGGGAAAATCAATTTTTAATCTTATGTCAACTTCTACTACATTTGCACACCAATTTTAATTAAATTTGATTAATGCACAAAATCAAAATCTCTAATTTCAACAAAAATTCAATTATAGTGTATTTTTTCTCTAAGTCTCACTAAATTTGTAATGAACCCATTCAATTGGATGAAATTGAAATTCCCCACTCTTTGGAGGTAAAGAAAAAGATTAATTTTTTTACCCCTGGAAATAACCCTAAGACTAGAGACTCCATAAACAACCCCCCTACCAATGTCTCAATCTTGCTAGCCAGTAGGCCCAACGCTAAAAAGAAAAAGGAGTTGAAATTGAAATTAGGGGCCATCAGTGTCGGTGTGGTACAGTGGCCAAAGTTGTGTGGTAGTAGAAAGAAGGAAGCCTGTTGAACTTGTATCATTTTGGACTGACATGGCCATGGGGCAGCCCCAAAAGCGGTGCCTCTCTTTCTGAAGGCCTCTGTGTCTGTCCCCCGCAGCGATTCCTCTCTCAGTCATTCTCTCGAACACCTTCCGTCCCCATCAGTACGTGACCCATTCAACACTCCCAATTTCTCTCTTTTCCCTCCCATCCATTTTATCACACACCATCCTCTAATTAAATATTATTAAAAACCCGTTTCATAATGCTTTTGTAAAGAAAAATGAATTACATGGCTTGAATATCTCAATATGCTAAAACTTGGAACAAATTGAAAATGAGAATAAGAAATAAGGAATCATGAGAACGTTACCAAACCGATCTTAAATTGCTGGAAAATTATCTGCAACGAGCCCTGTTTGGCTGATGGGTTGCGTCTGGAGATCCTTTTTCTGTTAAATTATTGAAATGGGAATGGATCCGCTTCTTCACTGTCACTTTGGTTGGTGAGTGGTGTGTATTATTAATTTCAGATTCCATTATCTGACACCCTTGTATCATAAAATTAAACTCTCGTGGTTTAATAAATCACATCAATTGAATACAATACAAGAGATTGCATTATCTTTCATCTTTATCTTTATGAATCAAATGCCATTGCCTATGTCCTGCTTTAGAGTTGAGTAGTTTTCATTTCTTTTTTCTTTCAATTTTTTCTCAATAGGATTACAGTATTTTACACACTGTCAAGCTTGGGTTTTGGTGCAGCCCACTTTCTCCACCGTTTGGCATTTTCTTCTCTACTACGGAATGCTCGTTTCTCGGAAATTTTGATTTGTTCCTTTCCAAGTTTGGCGTTTACTAGATTCATTGGGTTTTCTCTTCTGGGTTTCAATAGTTTATTGTCTTTTTCCCCAACTCTTAGTTCATTAGATTCAACAATTTCATCACATATAGTTTCTGCTCTCTCTGACTCTTTTTTTTATTTACTGGGTAGAAACTCCAATTTGGAAATTGGCAGTACTAATACTAATTAAAGTGTGAAACTTTCCTCTGCCAGACAAAATGGAGAGGGAACATGAACAGCATCATGTTCATGTCTACTACTGCCTACACTTTGCATGCAGTAGCTGTAATGACTGATGAATTTGGGGTGCCTCGTTTACAGTGATATTTGAAGATCCTTATGCTCTTTTTAATGGAATAAATTCCCAACACCATCATCCTTAGCACTCTAATCATTTCAACCCCACAAACGCCCCTTCCCCTCGCCTCTCTTTTTCCATTAATTAAAGAAGATCACAGAGCACCCCAGAAAAGAAAAAGCGAAAAACAAAGGATAAAGAGAAACCCAATCCTCCCCTCTCTCTCTACCTCTCTGCTTTTCGAAGGTATCCCAATGTCTTCCCCACCAACCGCCATTTCTTCACCTTAAAGCTTCCTGTGGCCATCAATGTCATTCTGTAATTACTAGAAAGAGAAAAAGGGGTGGGAGATAAAGGAGAGATGGATGTGGGAAGAAGGAAAGCAGGGGTTGGTATTAGTAGTGTGGTTTCGGGGTCTGTTTGGGAGAGCAGGATGAAGATGGATGAAGTGAAAGGTGGGATTAAGGTCTTCAATGGCGAAGATGGGAGTGGTAAAGATGGCAGAGCTGTAACGAGGGCAATGTCGAAGAGAATTTCTACTGCAACAACTGATGGTGCGGCGGCAGTGAGTGCGAAGAGGAAGGTTTGGAGTTGCGACGGGGCAGAGGGATCTGAGAAATCCCCAGCTAAAGGGAAGAGGAATTGCGACGAATTCAAGAGCCCAATTCAGGGCAGGAAGTTGAGATCTGAGGGGAATGAGGAGAATTCTGTTGCTATTGGGAGAATTGAGAGAACCCCAACTCAGATTAGGAAGTCGAAATCCGAAGTGGGGAGCAGATCAAACAGAGAAACTCATGAGAAGACCCAAATTCAGCTGAGGAAGGTGAAATCGGATTCCATCAGGACGATCGATAATGACAATGCCAAGGCCATTATTGTCGTTGCCGGTGACGGATTCGGTGCAAATTTGGAGCATTTGAAAAACCCAGAATCGGAATCGAACGAAGTCGAGAAGGGAATCCACGGATCTGTTAAGGAAATTGAGAAACCCCAAGTTGAGAATGAGAGTTCTTGCAGGGAATTTGGAGTGTGCCACATTCCGATCAAATCCGCTCAAAACGTGTCGATCGATGATAGCGATGTTAAAGATGAAAACGAAGGAGACGAAGGGGAGGAATCAGAAGAAGAAGACATTGAAATTGAGAAGGAGAGCTTCGATATCAAGGAGATCAATCTTCCGGAACCCAAGAAAGTTGTGAATGAAGTGAAGAGATTCCACCAAATCTACCAAAAACAGTCCCCACCAATTAATAAACATTCCACCGTTTACCAGAATCTCTCAAAACCCACTACAAGTACGTAAAAATCTTCTCTCTGTTCTTTCATCAAATCCCTTTATTGAATCAAAATTCTTGAACATTCTGTCGCATAATTTAATTAGTTCCTGACAATTTCCACCCAGCACCAGATGAGTACCACAGCTTCCAAGAAAAGAGCAACAAATTGCAGAGCTTAGGTACTACTACATTGAATTCTCTCATCAAATTAGTGGGTTTCAAGATTTTGCAACCAAGTTCTGAATTAGAGAATTGTTCTTACTTTTTGGTCAGTGGACTTGGTAATGTGGAAGGATGTATCGAGATCTGCCTTCGTCTTCGGGATTGGATCTTTTGTTATAATATCATCTTCCTACGCCAAGGACATCAATATCAGGTCCCAAAAAAAAATCATATTCAAACCCAATTTTCCATGGCAAAAATCAAATCCAAAAACTAATTTGTTCCCTCTGTCTCTCTTGCAGCTTTATTTCTGTGGTATCATATCTGGGACTCTTCTATCTCGCAGCCACGTTCCTGTACAGATCCATTATTTGCAGGTAATCCTTTTTCTCTAATCCCTCGTGAGAATTTGTTCTGAAGAAGAAGAAGAAGAAGAATTCTGTCATCTTTTTGGGCTGAGTTCTTGTTTGTTAATGGGAATCACAAAATTCAGGGGAGCCATTGATACGGAGCATGTGAGACATGTAGTGGGAGAAGAAGAAGCAATTTGGGTTCTGAAATTTGTCCTCCCTTACTTGAATGAGTTCTTATTAAAGCTGAGAGCTCTGTTCTGTGGAGATCCTGCAACTACAATGAAGGTAATTTTCCTTTTTCTTGAAAAAAAAAATAGTTCATAATCTCAAGAATGTACGGAAATAATGGCGGATTTATTTGGTATAATGCAGCTGGCAGTACTGCTATTTGCCTTGGCTAGATGTGGCAGCTCCATAACCGTCTGGAAAGTCGCCAAATGGGGTAGGAAATAGAATTCCAAATTTGCCCGTAAAAATAAAAGGGTTTATCGATTATTCAGCGAACTAGCACATATTAATTAATTTGAAATTTAATATGTCAAAATTATTTCTGGTAGAGAATTAAAATTGTATACACTTATTTTCATTTGATTTTTGTGTCAGGGTTTTTTGGAGTTTTTACTGTGCCTAAAGTCTGCTCTTCGTACTCCTCGCAGTTAGCAGCTTACGGTAAAATCTCTGACCTAAAATGCCACTTTTGTCCCTTTCACGATACCGTTAAGTTGCGTTCTCGATATCACTCTTCGCCAGCTTTTTCGTACTTTTCTTTCACCCTGCCCTGCTCCACCTCCTCTCTATAATAAAATTACTATTCATCATTTTCATTTTTTTTTCTCTTTTTTTCTTATTTATTTATTTCAATTGTTTTAATTATTATTTGTTTAAATTTTGGTTTATATAATGTTTTGTATTATTTTAGTTTTTATACTTTTAAAATGTTCATTTAGTTTCTTACTTTCAAAATCTCTATTTTAGTCCGAGTATTTTCATAAAGTGACAAATTTGGTCTATATTTGTAAAATCTGAACAATACATTTTGTACACATTTAGAATTATTTAATATAAATATATAACTACATTTCAATAATTGAAACGGGACGAGTGAAGTGTCCTACTAAAAGTAGAATCTAAAAAATAAAAATGAATGGAGAAACAAGACAATTTCTTTTAACGTAAAAGTACAGATACGAAAATAGATGTTCTGAGAATACAAAATAGATACCAAAATAGTATTTAAACCTTAAATTTTTCATCGTCATTTTTTTACCTTGAATTATTTGTTTCATTCTTCTTCCCTTAGATTACTTGTCTATACGGTAGGAAAAGAAGAATTTTAGGATGAATAGATCTAGTTGATCAGAGTTTGACAAACCATATATATATATATATATATATATATGTATAAATTTTAAAATAATAATTGACTGTTTATCTAGTAATTACATGATAGGAAATTTTATTACACTCACTTGGGCTTAATAAAGTGGTTAATTGTTATTGATTAATGATACAGCACATCGGTGATTTGCATAATAAAATTAATAATTAGCTAACCAATGACTTAGGATTGAGTAATAAAATTTTGAGATGAATGAATAAATGATTTACAATTACTAATAATCAATACATTAAATCAAGATGCATAATTAATTATTTTAAAGTATTTTTATTAAAATATTTATTTTCCATGTTGCCATATTTGCAAGCTTCTCACAGACCAATGGATTTGGACATATGTTTGTGGATCTAAAAAATCTTGGTTCTCGTTCAATATGGGCCTTGTCCTTTCCTAGAAGCTTTGGATCGCATAGCCCAAGGAACAACACAAGGCCTTTTTTAATACACTCAACCACATTGGGCCAATGTATGGGCCTAGTGGATCAGCCCAATTAGTAAGATATTTGGGCCTAACGTTTTCTTGGGCCATTGCAGCCAAATTTTGGGTTCGACGATTCGGTGATGCATGGGAGTCGTGCTCCCATAAGAAGGGAGTGGCTGTAGCAATCTTCGTGCTCGTATGGAATTTGTCTTCAGTTGTGGCTCGCATTTGGGCTGGTAATTAATTATTATTTTTCCTTCCTTCTTTTTCCATTATAAATTGTGTTGAGGTTACGGATTGTTATTTAAGGAAATTAGTGGGGCTATACTGCAAATAGTGATAACTAGAGGGCCTTGTTTTGATATTACAGCATTTATGCTCTTCGTGGCGTTTCGATACTACCAGCAATCTATACTAACAGACGACTGGGTGGAGGAGGATGAGGTGGAGGAAGTTGGAGACACGTGTCAAGCTTCTATTGGAAAGGAAAAACATGGCAGTGGGCCCCGTTTTGGAGGTATGACCAATGCCAAGCAAAAGAAGAAATTTTGAGTAGACCCCTATTTTTCATGAAATAAACAAATTTTGTGGACCCTTTCAATTGGTTTCTTGGTCATTTGGTTTTTGTTGCCATAGAAGTTATATTTTTGCGATGTAAATATTTGTGGATTACTTCAATAAAATCAAGCAATCCCCATTATAGTTTTTCTAGAATTTCTTTTGCTTTTGAGATGACATTTGAGAGGTGTTTACAATAATGAACAAATTAAAAAAAAAAACATTATCAAATTAATCTTTAGTTATTGAAGGTTGATATATGTTTATTATATTTTCCATTAGGAGTTTTTGTCCTTGATATTTAGGTGTTTTTTCAATTTTGTTCTTGCTATTTAAAAAGTTTCAATTTAGTTTTTTTAATATATTCAACATTTTTCTACAATATACCATTTTAATTGGCAATCATCAATAATAAACTTGCTTAGTTGATTGGTTTAAATATGAAAAAAAAAAAGTTATCTAAAAGACAGCTTTCTAATTCTTCGAAATTTAGACTTTTCTTCTTTTTAGAGGTCTAATTTCTCCCTTGTATTCATGTCTGTATTCATGTCAGGTAAGTGAGTTAAACAATGTAGTTAAAAAATGTCAAACATCAGGAGTTAAAATTAAAATTTTTAAATGATAGAAAAAATACCTCAAATATTAGAGATTTTTTTTAGTACTAGAGACTTAGTCTTTTAAACATACATATAAAATAAACATAAAATAAACATAGAATGAGTATTCTAAAATGAAGGGATAAGTAGACACATAAGACTCTTAAAGAGCCTAATTACCAAAATAGAGAATGGGTCAGGTAAAAATTATCAACTACTCATATTCGTCTATTTTTAATAAATAAATAAACAAATTACAAATAAAGAAGAAATCATTTTAGGAAACCCTAGGATCTCTCCCTCTCAAGCTCATTTGCCCCCTCGTGAGAACCCAGTCGCCAGCCACCCTTGCGCTAACGACCTCGAAGTCGGATACAACCCAAGCGACCCTCCTTGAGGCAGCACAATGACCCCTTGGTGATTCTCGACGTTTAGAACCAACAACAAAGCACTCCAAGACACAGCCCACGATCGACAACATCTTGCAAATGGCAGCGTGGCTCCCTTGTGTCGACGACGTCCCTCCACAACATAAAACCTGCAGAGGCGACAACCCTCGACAGTGTTTCCTCCACGACGTTGGTTCTCCAGCAGCGATGGTTTCAACCAGCTGCAACCCACATCCCGCGATTATTTCCCTTCCCCCACGACGTCATCCGAACGATAGCAACGACCCTTCATGAACAACAGTACAAACTCAAATCTAACTCAGCGGTTAGTGATAATGACGCTTCCCTTGACACGAGCAGGGGGCAACGACTTGGTGAGGGGAAGTGATGTCACGAAGTAGAAAAATAGTATATAGGAGTATATATTATATAATATATTGGGGTATATTATTATGATACTCTATCGTACTCAAAGTTAGGTTTAGATTATATATATACACCTAACTTATACTTCTCCAAAGTGTTATATATATATTTATATATATATTATATTATATACTGGTCGTTATAATATATTATATAATCTAATAATTTAGTATATATCAATAAAAAGTATATATTAATAAGTTTTTGGAGGAGTAAATATTTATTGAAAAAGAAGGTCAAAAAGAAATTATTGAAAACAAAGACATGTGAAAAAAATGAAAAAAAAAAGAAGAAGATAATTAAAATATGAAAAAATATTTTGGAGGAGTATGTTTATCATATTATGAAAAGAAAAACGTCAGGAAAAAAAGACGTTGATAAAAGAAAAGACACCCAAAAAAAAGATAAATACGCTGAAAAATTAAAATAATAACTGCTCACAAATTAAGCAAAGAATAAATTTGAAAATATAAAATCTTTAATAAATATAAGAATACTTATCTTAATTGGAAAATAAATATATGGAAAGTATCAATACAAATAGACGTAATAAATACGAATGATTTTTTTTTTTTGGAAAATAATAAAATCTGAATGATTGAAATTATTAAAAAAAAAGATAATATAATAAAAAATAGTAATAAAATATAAAAGTGAAATATTTCATCCAAATGGAGATTTGTGAAACAAAATGTAGTGAATTCTAATCACAATCGTCGAGAAACGTTAATCGAATTAAGACATCATTAGGATACGGGCCGGAGCGAGTTCCGATTTGTCGGCCCTTGAAGCGGGGCCATCAAATTCTATGTTTTTTGTGTCGGAAGTGAAGCATGTGGCGATGTGGTCCATAATACACAGAATCGGGTCCAGTCAATGGCCCATGGGCCCAATCAATATCTCTATGTCAGACATAAGATATGGGCCCAGCTAACTTCTGACAGTTCAGCAGCCTGCCACTTGGAAGTAGGGCCTCACAATCAGGATAGATTATGGTTTTCTTTTTTTCCTTTTCCGGGAGTTTACTATTTACACAAAAAAAGAAAAAAAAATTGTTTACATATATTTGTACATGTATTATAAATAGTGAGGACTTTTATAAGATAAGAAAGATTAAATAAAGGCATATGTTATAATTACGATGGTACTTAAAGTAGGATGATTAGTATCTTAAACCGACACTAAAGAGATAAGAAAGAATATAGATTAATGAGATGTTGCGAGCAAAGAAAAAGTAGAAACAGTATTTGAATGTAATGATTTTACTTGTTGTAGAGATAAATATAAGTTTTTACTCAACATATAACTCAACTAGTTAAAATCATATTCGACAAAAAAGTTGGAGGTTCAAATCCTCATCTCTACCGGCATTCAACTCAACAAATGAAAAAAAAAGTTTAATTTCATTTTATGAATTTTTGGGGCTTACTTTCAATGTTATTTTCTCAATTTTGTGTTTGGGGAATTTGTTTCAAATAAATAACATGTTTTGAAACAAATTTAATAAAACGTTTAGATATTTTTGCATTAAACATTCTCTGTTGTTAACGTTTCTGTTTCTTGTTTTTTTAAGAAATTTAAGCATTTTACAACTATATATGTTTCTCGTTTCTTCCTTTTAGGAACATTCTTAAAATATATAGAAATTTTGAAAACAACAAAAACAAATTTCTTATTTATTTCTATTATTTCTAATTTATTCCAAAACATAAAGAAAAATATTGTTTTATCATACTTGAATACATATGTATTGGGAGAATGTAATTCATTTTTCTCTATTAAAAAATAAGAAAACAAAAATGTTACCAAACTACAGACTACGGTCCCTCGAATTCTTTTTTGCAGATGAAGATTAAACATAATTAAGAGATAAGGTTTCAAGCAAAAGAGAAAAAAAATTGTGTGATAGTATGGAAATTAGTGCCAATCAATTAAATAATAGTGTGTTTTGGCACATCAAAAGTGACCCATCAAAACATCTTGTTGTTCACTTTTCTTTCAAGTTTGGTATAAAATCAATGCCAAAACTCATTTTCAATCAAAACCATCGATCCAATAAGAGAAATAATGCATCTTAGGTACATGTATTTCAAAATTTTAATCAATTTGAAAACGATTATCACATGTAAACACATGCAAAGGTTTGGTAAAATTTCTACCCAATTCTATTGCAAAGACAAAGCCCATGTTACATATTTTGTTAAAGCATAACCCTTTTCATTTACCTACACATCCCCAAAACTAAGGCATCACATGGAGTTAAAGCTAAAGTTTATGTATCATTCTCTCATTTTGGTTGAGACTTTGAGAGGGACACTTAGAGTTCGTTTGATAACGTTCTCGTTTCTTGTTTCTGTTTCTTCATTTTTAATAAAAAAAAAATAGAATTGTATAGCCCAACATCCATGAATTCAAGGATGATCAAATAATATCTATATTTATATGTATGGTAACAAATTTGAAACGAAAACAAGAAGCTTGTTCTGATTGTTTCCAAAATTTTATACAATTTTGAGAATGTTTCCAAAAAATGAGAAACAAGTAACATATTTAGTTGCAAAATGTTTAAGTTTCTCAATAAAATTTGAAGACGAGAACCAGAAATGGGAACGCTAACAAATGGGTCTTAGAAGTTAGAATAAAATTTAGTTGCTATCTCGGTCACACGTGAAACACTTGTTAAATTTTCCCAACTATTCTCTTTTTGTGCTTAGAAAAAGAGTGTGGGATCACGAGGATGGTAAATAATTCATTTTGGTGCGATATACCTCGGCAAGAGCCACTCCCATTGTTAAGATTAATGATAAGGTTTGAGTAATTGGTTCTATTTACTTGAACTAGGTTTTAAAGAAAGTTCATGCCAAACCAACTCAAAACATGATCATGAAACAAACTTATAAGCTTAAGTTTAGGTTTGAACAATTTGATAATTGAAATTCAAATTTTAACTCTTTATTTGAGAGTTTGAGTTTATTTTTTGCAAGAAGATTGTAACTTTGTGGCTCATGCGGCAGCGAAATTGGTTGTTGATCGTCGTCTGACCGACATCATTTGGCTGTTGCCTCTGGTGTTGAAAAGATCGCAGTGTTGTAGAAGTCAGTGGTGCTATATTTTTTTAATTTATTTTTCTTGCCCTACTTAATGTAAAAAAGAAAAAATAAATCTGAAAAATATTAGATTTTTTAAAATCCGACTCATCATAACTATATGAAATAAAGTGGAGTTGACCTCACTATATGTCATATATTATTTTGTGTAATTGATTGAATCTTAAATATTGAATCAAATTTATAAGTAGAGAGTAATTTAGGGTGTGTTTGGTTGGTAATTAGAAAATAAAAATTTGAAAATAAGACATTCAAACAGAGTGTATCATATTTGAAAGTGTATCATATTTGAAAGTGTATCATATTTGAAAATGGAATCTCAATTGAAAAAATTAATTCACTATTTAGATCACAAAATATAAAAATAATTTTGAAAAACAAATTCCTAAAATAGATGGTCTAGCCATCATGAGATTTGAACCTGTTTTCTCTTCATTATCCTAACCCCTTTGGACCAATGGACTACCCATGATGATTATTTTTAATTACGCTTTCATAGATAAATGATAAAGAAAAACTCAATTATTATGAAAAAAAAAAAAAAAAAGTCAAGAATGTTAGGTTGCTTATATAGTTTGCTTGTGTTTTGTGATTTTCTAGCTAAAGTTGAAATGAATGGCCAATATTGTTTAATTGTCAATTGATAACTTATCTTTGGACAAGACAAGGTATCATTAAAAAGAGAGAATATTTTTTCATTAATGTGTTTTTGTTTTTGTTTTTTATTTGGGGTTAGAGAGACTTTGGTCCATCCACTTGCCATTTGAAGTTTTGAAACATCCTTAACCTCATGTATTAGCTGTCTTTTGTTAGCTGAATGTGTAGCTTTCGTCTTCTGTTACCACTTCACACAAATAGCTTCCCTTTCAATTTCAATGGCTTCCTTTGGATTATTCCACTTTTATAGTTTTATATGTTCATCAAACCCTAATTATTTTATACATATATGTTCGATTCAAACTAAATTATTGAATCCTTATTTGGTTATATTAATTATTTGTTTAGGTCACATTCCAAATAGTTTAATATAGGGTTATATAAAATCTTATTCTTGCTTTTAAATTTTTGAAATTGTGCATTTAGTCTTTATATTTTTAATTTAGAAGTTGTGGATTATTAATGTTACAAAAAATAAGTTTGTTGTCATCATTACTAATTTTAAGCTTACATGACACTAAGCTCATATTTAACTTAAGATTTCTATTTAGTCTATTTGATTTCTATACTTTCAAGTAGGTTTTTGTTTTAAATTTTAGCACAAAAGCATTAATTTTTCATGTGGGTTACTTAAAATAATTTTAGCTCAAATCTTAATGTTGATCAATGTGGAGTTTTGTTACCATGAAATTTAAACTTTTTTTTAAGTACCTTTACTTACAATATTTCTTTATTAACTTTTGATTTCCACATTTCTTATTTTTATAGATATTAAATATTTAAACCTCAAATCATACGGTTGCTAAACTTTTTTTTTTTTGGGACATGTTAATTAAACATATTTGTGAAAACTAGAAGCCACATATATTACGCAACTTCACCAAAATTTTGAATTAAATAAATAAGACATACTATTAGAGGCATATAATTAATGACTGAATCTGGAAATGTAATTTTCACAGCACAAAACGTTATTGTGCAGATGTTCCAATGAGATTAGAGACTCAAATATGTTGCCCCTTTGTGGCCATGGAAATTGAAATTTTCAAATTTTGGGTATTTATTATGAGAGTGACATCGGCCTTGTCGTCAAACAAGAAAAAACTCTGTTACCATTGATGTGAATGGAGATAAAAATATTCATAAAATGTTGATCACGGTGGATATTTCTAGAAATACAATAAAATTAAAAAAAAATCATAATAAAACATTTCAATTAATAAATAAATATGTTACCATTTCTTTTTTACAAATCGTGCAAAAAAAAATTATAAATTCTTATTATTAATATTATGTTCATATTGATATTTTCTTGATATTTTCTAAAATACATTTTACCAAATTTTCTGCGATATTCTAAAAATGTCAATCCAATCTTGATGTCGATGTGAGTTCAAGAACATATGAAAATGTGGATGGAAATATCAACCTATCGACGAAAATTAGATATATATTTTTCCTTTTTTTTTTTTGAGACACTGGTATGTCTCTTTTCAAAGAATTCAAATATATCAAGTCATTTTCTTAATTTATATTAATGATTTAACTAATTAATCACAGTAGTTAAATACATTAGTCTTAAAAGAATAGCTAAATTCATTTCCTACATAAAATTTTAATAATTTCGAAGAATTTTGTATTAAAGCCAAAATCAACGTGTGCGTGACAAAAATTTTCACCGGTGAGATCCCAACATTCCTCATCCAATGGGGGAATCCCGATTTCGGATGTGTGGCTGAGTTTGGGATTGCGGAAAAAAAAAATTATCTGTGACATAAAATAAATATATATTTCCATAAAAAGTATCATTATTTTTTTTAAGTATCACCATAGTGATGTGATTGTACAAAATTTACCATTTATGAGACTTTTATAAAATTTTAAACTTAATGCTATACGTATATATATTTGTTTTGTGTGTTGCTATTATATTTTGTGAGGTGGCGGTGGAAAACAAAACACCGTAGGATTGAAGATATATATCAATTACCTAGTTTAATCGTTATTGTAGAGGAAAGAAAAAAAAGTTTAGATTTTTTAACCGTTACCGTTTCTCTTCATATACTCAAATCTTCACCATTCTAAATGAATAATTTAAGCTATTAAATATTTTATTTTACCCATTATAGTTTTATATTGATTTAAGCTCTATTTTAGTTTCTATAGTGTTGGAAAGTTCATTTTGATTTTTGTACCTTTTAAAAATGTCTCTTTCAATTCAAAATATTCATTCATTTTTTTCTAATTTAATTCTATTGACATTTTAGCACGAGAATTCACTTGTTACTTTATTTTTTAAATATAGTCATAAATTTGTATTAAACAATTTTTATTGTGTATAAAATTTATGTTAAAATTTTACAAATAGAGACTGAAACTAATCGTCACTCTTTAAAATACAAGGATCAAAACAAACGTTTTAAAAGTAGGAAGAATAAAATGAACTAAAGAATAAAGTATAAAGATTAAAATTAATATTTTAAAAGTAAAAAAATATTAATTAAAATAGTATAAAAAAAGTTTCTATTATCTCATAATGTCAACTTCACACAATTTATTTAAGCCAATAAATTAAAGGGCAGTGTCATAGATAGTGATCTTAATTATGATATCTCTTGATTGCTTCTCAATGCTTTGATTGATCCTTTCAAATCCTAATGTGCGGTTACCAATTTTACACCATCATTTTTATATACATAATTATGTTTCAACAAAACCTTAATTAACTATAATCAAACCTGAGTTAATATTTTAAATACATGTCATGACTTAAATTAATTAAAGTTGATCCGAGACAATTGTGTTGAATTGCTTTAATTAATTATGATGATGATCCACTTGTTAATTTTTTAATTTAAATTATTTATACCAAATATCTCTATGAGCACCGGATCATCAAATGATGTAAGAAAGCATTGGCATTTATTTTTATAATTTGTAAGTAAAAAGATTAATAATGACATTAAATTAAACGATGAGATTAGTTTAATCCTTAAATGTGTAAAAAAGTACTAACACTCCTTCTAGATTTTGATGCAGCTGACCCACATGATAAAAATAAACAAATAAAAGAAACTAAAGATGGGACAAATCATATTTTAGTTTGTTAGAAAAAAAAATAATCATAAACCATTACATCCACGGACGCTTGCCTTTGAATGTGTGGTTCTGATTTAAACTTTATCTTATTTGTATTTCGTTAAAAGAAAATTACCTTAATAATTAAACTAAAATTAATTGGGAAATACTAATGTTTAGAGTGAATTTAATATAGTTATCATGTTTAAGTGAAATGTTTTTTTAAACAAATATTTTGAAAGATATTAATGAAGTGCTTTTAAGTGTTTGCAAAAATGATTTTAATGTGATTTTTGGAATTAAACATACTTTTAAGGAAACCAGGCGATTAGCGTAATTAAAGAGTAAGTAGCTAATTAGTACTTTGTTAAAGTCACTTCTTATAATTTTAAAAGTCAAGGTTAAATGTGTGTACTTTTTCTTTTCAGCACCAAGCTAAAAACTAAAACAAATTAAAGCATAAGATCATCCTTCGTCACGACACCATTAACCCATTAGTGGGTGATTCTCAAGTCAGATTTTGTGAGCATCTATTTTTTGGACCATTATGTTCATGAGTGGCAGAGTCACAAGAGCGTGATAAAAAGTTGAATTTGATTTGCCACTTGTACATCATTGACAAGAAACTTCCAAATGATCAACGAGTCAACCTAAGCTCATAACAGATTAATACCAGCTACTATCTGAAGCCTTCAATTAGGTGTCATTGCTTCTGCAAGCTCCACGGGACCTGTGATAGTCAGAAATGATTCCACCACAAACATTGTAGCACACCAAGGGAATCTCTAACAATTGCTCCTAAACCCATAGTTTCAGCTAACACAAAAGCATCAAAGTTAAGTTTAATGTAACGTGGATGTCGAGGTTATCAACATTGGGCTGTAAAAGAACGATCAAGATTTGGAGAAGTTCTTTAGTTTGGGCGAGAATAAGTAGGTCCAAGCATAGAGAAAGACAACTAATCTCTTCAATAGTATTAATGACTTAGTTGATTGGTATTAATGACCTCACATAGATAAAATAATGGACCTAACATAAGTTTATAATAAATATGGATTACTCTTCTCATTACCAATTGATTTTTAGATAGAACCATGAATATGAATAATTGGGTTCAGTGAATATTTGGGCCCCTCGAAATTGCGGAGGCCATCAACACTAAAAAGTGTAAATCAGTGGAGTTTAGACGTGTACGATATTATAATAATTTTAATCAAAAAGCATGGATAAAAGGTGCAGTCCACAATTTTTTACTTCCCTTGCAATGACCATATTTAATCCTTGGGCAGTTGACATTGTCCACAATGCGATGAAGATTAAATATTGTAGGTTAAGAATTATTTACATGCCCTCCACATAAAAATCTTTATTTTTGTGAAGATTCTTCTATATCTCTTTATTTTCTTGGCAAGAAAATATAAAACATTTTTTTTAGAAGTACAAAAAGAAAACACAAGTACTATCATTGAATAATAGTGTGGAATTGGAATGCAAAAAAAAATCCATTTTAATATAAGCATGAGCATGTACTTTTTTTTATATTTTGATGTAACAATTAGATCTTAATTTATTGTTAAAATTAAGATTAGTAAGGAATATTCCCAATATAATATGGTATGTTAGTTGTTATTGGGGACGGCATTGGACATGTGGCATATGTTGTCCTTTTAATAAAGGAAGTTCCATTAATTTACTTCTCAAAAAAATAAAAAATTTTATTGTTTGAAGATCAATTTTCTACAGTTGGGGACCAATGATTCATCCTCAATAATTTGGTATATGATGGATCCCAATCATTCATAGTGGGTAAGTAGAGCCCAACATTCACCTTTTTTTTTTCTAAGAAAATTGACTTTGTACTATTTTGAATGGAATATAAATGTTAATCTTTAAATATTGATTTAAATATTTGAATTTTTACCACATTTTCATTTGTAGAATATTAAATATAGGTTGGAACTTAGAACTAACTAAATGATATTTAAGTCAGTATGAGTTTAAGCTCAGTGGTAATTGTCACTTTTTTCTGACCAAGAAATCAAGAGTTTTCCCAAAAAAGTGTCACAAATTTTCATATTTTTCAACCATATAAGTATGATTTCTTTTAGTGCAGTATATATTACCTTTGAATTTGATTTGAATTATGTTATTTTTAGAAAATTTTAAACTTTATTGATATATTTGAAAAATACGTACCATTTATATAACTATTTCTTTATAATTCGATACCGGAGACATGTTAAATTTTTTTAATGATATTTATATTAGTTTGGTATCTATATATCACAGTGTGATTAAATCAATTTTTTTTTTAAAAAAATATTATAGATTAAAAAAAATGTAGGGTGTATAATAATGTAATTAATGGATGGTCAAAGCGAGCGTAATTCAGCGATAATTTACATATATCTCCAATCAAAAAGTTGTAGGTTCGATTTCTCACCCCCCACATATTGTATTAAAAAAAATAAATAAATGCAATTTGTGGGTCAGCTACCAAGCATTTTATTTTTCTCAGTTTTATTATTCCTTTTTCCACCCAATGAAGCAGCTAGGAAATTTATGATTAAATCTTGAAATTTTATATAAAAAAAAATTAAATACCAACACTATTTATAAAGAGACAAAAGATTTTGGCAGGAAGGCGATCTTCTCACATGGTGAACAAAAGGTTGAAACTCGACCAATTAATACTTCTTTGGGGTGAACATTATTCTTTTTTCCTTTATATATATTTTTAAATCTAAAAATTATTAATTATGATCTTCATTTTAAAGTTTTTGAAACACATATGTTTGGTAATTGTTTCTGTTTTTTTTTAAAAAAAACATTTTTAAAATTGTGTATAAATGATTTTATCATAAATGCATAATAAATAAATACGAAATATTTGAATATTTAATTAAAAAGTAAACTTTTATATAAAAAAATTATTTTTAAATTTAAAATTTCAGGTAGTAAGAAAAAAAAATAGTTACTAAACATGTTTCTATTTCATTTTTTCAAAAAAAAAAAGAAATAAATTTTGTATTTATTTGTTAAAAGATAAGAAACGAAATATAATAAATAAAGAAAAATATTATCATACAGGCTCCAAGATCTGAAACAATAGTTGAGTTAAATATTTTACCAAAAAAAAAAAGGATTATGAAGATTTTTTTTAATGGTTATTCCTTTTTTTTTTTTTTTTTTACAAAAGGGTATTGATCAAATACTAAAAAGGTTAATGATTTTGGATAAAGAAAACATCTATTCGATAAACATCCACGAAAATTATCATTATTTTTATTAAAAAATTATGGGATGGGAATAATAATTGAAAATATTTAATTTGTTATCTTCTAAGTTCTATAAAACATTTAATTTTTGTTTTTTGGGGTACCTATACAATATTGAATTTGTTAATGGGGACAAATGAAAAATGATTTTATACCGGTCTGAAACAAGACAAATAGCTTAATATTTGTTTAAAATTAAAGTAATTGAGAGAAACAAATCTTATCTTTTTAAAAGGGCTATCAATTTTTGTCTGCTACAAATTTCTACGTGCCAGATATAATTCTGCAAGTATTTTAATTTAGTTGTGTTTAAAAATAAAATTAAGAGAGGTCAATTGTGGAAACTGTCTTTGAATTATAAAACTTGTATAATTACGCCTCGAGTTTTTAATTTAAAATCTATCATTTATAAAATTATACATTGTTGTTAAAAGTCCAACTAAATTTTAAGGTTTTTTTAGTACCGTATGTGAGGTAGGAATCGAACTCACAACTTTTTTATTGAAGGTATATATCAATTTTTACTTAACTATGCTCAATCTGGCACTTAATTTTAACGTTAAAAATTTTATAGAATTGTAAAGATCATTGTATTTCCAGTTTATTGGTGCGGTTACACCAATTTTTTTTTCTCAAATTAAATATATTATCATACTAATTAAATATTTTCTTAATAGGACAAAAATTGATACATTTGTCAATAATAGCTTATGAAATTCTATCTAAGAAAAAAATTGAATTTTGATCAGACATAGAGAATCTTTTTGTATTTATTTAAATTTATGAAAGCAGAGATTCCCGGCTGGCTTGTGATGTGCATAGTCCTAAAATACGACCAATTCAATTATTTTTTATTTTTCTTTTGTGGTAATTCATCATGTATATAATAATTAAAAAAAAACTATATTATATAAGAATAATTTGATGGAAACCTTCACCAGGCCATACTTTCTTGTCCAATAATAATTGAGAATCATGCCATTGGCTATACCCACCCCCTTATTTGTACCTCATCTGTACATACCCAAAAAATGTTTCTTTTTAAAAGGCTTATTTGGTTTCCATGTATTAAAAAAATATTAATTAGAATCTTAATTTGTATGACTATGTTGATAATCTAATTTATAATAATTACTTAGGACAGAGTTGATGTTCTATAAATATCGGTTTATATATAGATAACTTTTATTTTAAAATTTTATAAAATTCCGTTATAAGAAATTGAGAGATTTAATTAAATCGCAGGTAAATCGTGGCCTTCTTTTGGACGGGCAAATATTTAGCTTTTATCATTATTTAAATATATGAAGTGATACATAATCTATTTTAAATATTTTAATTGTATGTATAAACTATTAAATGAGAAATCAAATGTGTTATGTGTTAGATAATTACATTCTCCATGAGAGGTTGTTATTCATATATATGAGACTATGGGTCAAAATCTCTCAGCTTCCCTATTGAAATTAATATTTTGAGTTATTTCCAACATATGTTCTTTGTCTTTACAAATAAAATACAAATGTATATTTAATATTAAGTAAACCATTTTAGACTATTCTCTACTCACTCTGAGGAGAGGAATCAAAATATATTTTATATTTTCTAATAAGATCAACAGTTTTCATTTTTCAAAATGGTATTACTAAAATGAAATATTATCTAATTAATTATCTCAAAGTAAATGAAATAAGACAAAATTAGTGCATGCATTCTTAAAGTTTATCATTATTTATAGTTTCCAACCTTTAGAATTACTTAATTAAACATTGCATGTTTTATTGGTTCCTGTACAACTTATATAATAGAAGCCAGAAATAATTGAACTTTAAAAAATAAATTAAAGGAATGCGAATCATTTTTGACAGGGCTCGCATTTCGGTATTTTTTACAAACAGATCAACTCTAATTTTTCTGCATTTTGTCTGACTCGTAATTTTTATTTCGAAATTTTAGCATAAATTTAATATATATTTTTAAAAGTATTACAAAATTTTGTTCTTCTTTTTCAAATATAACATAAGTCCCACCATTTTATGATGCCTTTTACATGGATGAGGTTACTTTTATAAAATTTCCAACTTTCTACTATGTTTCAAAATATATATTTAATTTTATGCTATTTATATAAATGACTCATTTATTATATTTTAACTATTTTTTAATCATTTTATTTAATTTTGATTAAATTGTAATTTTTTTCAGTTCTTTAAATTACAAATTTAGTTTATATGATTTAGACATATTATTTTAATGATCAATGATTCAAGCTAATTTCCACCTCTATTATTTTAAAAATTTTAATCTGATTTATGTTATTGGTAGACATAAATAATCATCAATAATTAAATTGACCCATTTATTTGTATTTTTCACTCATACGTAAACATAAATACAATTGACTAAAATAATAGCCATATAAAAAAACATTAGCTTGTTGTCATTTAAAAAAATATATGTATAAAAAATAATAACAAATTAACCATTTGTGAAATTTTATTAAATCATAAATACGAAATTGATATTGATATTGATATTGAACCTAGATGATAAAACGATATGTGGCTCTGACTCCACAAAACTAAGATTCATCATCTTGATCTTATTCCTTATTATCGAGTCGATGTTCCATGTGGTTGAGTCGACCAAATCTCTTTTTGTTCATGTTCCCATCCTGCAGTTGAACTAACATAAGACTACTCTATGCAGCTTTATTCCTCGATACATGCCACGACAATGCGTCGTACTTCACGCTTATCTTAAAGAGTCGTTGAAGTCGTGTCGGAGATCTCTCCTATACTCTCGAATACAACTCGAATACTTTTTGATTTGTACATCGGAGTGTTTTCTGTTTTGTAGGTTTCCTGTTCGGAGTACTTTCAACTCGTTCTTCAAGATATTATTCCGATCCGAATCGAAGTTTGCTAGCTTGATCATTTTCGTCGTCAACTTTAAAATTATTATTGAAAATATGTTAGACAAAATTTATAATTTAATATTTTCTTAGAAAAAAAAGAAGGCACATAGAAATAGAACAGAAGAACAAGGGAAATAATATGGAGATGTGAAGTCAAATAATTTGCAAATTGACATGCATGTCAGACCAACTTGTTCCACTAATATACCGACACAACCATAAAAAGATCACACGTCATGGACCCCACTCATACATAGAATAATACACCTGTCGCAGTAATTTTTTTTTTTTTTTTTTTAAGAAACCCTTATTCAATGTCTCTCTATCTATATATATTTTAATTGTTATGAAGTGTCCCAACTTTTTTTTTTTCATTGTATGAGATAAATGAAAATTTTCTTAATGATTTTAATCATATTTGAAATTTTTGTTTGATTTAGGTTGTGACATTTTTATAAAAAAATCAGTGTTCATACAATATTCAATAATATACAATACATATATTTTATGTTATTTATGCACCTGTCTTATTTTTATAACTATCGATAATTTTTTAGTGTAGAACATAACAAAGAAGAAAAGGGAAGACAATTTAACCATATGTATAAAAGAATTTCTAGTATTCTTCTAATTTACTTAAAAAATAATAATTACTGTTAGAGGGAGAATTTGAACTCACAACCTCTTGATTGGAAATATATTTTAATTACGCTGAGCTATACTTACTTTCGTATAAAATTTTAATTACTTAAAACAACCCATCATCAAAGTTAGATAAATATGGTAACAATATATTTTAATTGAATGGAGTGACCAAGAGTTTTGATAATTTACATTTAAAATAGTAATGGTTGAACGAGAATTTTAGTACCCTGTAGTTGAAATTAATTTTGTTGGGTAGCGGCCTCCTTAAACACTGTGAAGTAGAGGTTGGGCCGGGCTGGGCCCAAGACTTCAAATAATTTTAATTTAATATATATAGTATATATTTTTTATAATTATTTTGCTGACGTCAAGTCTTTGATGGTTTCCAAATGACAAAACCAGTTGCGCCTCTGCTTCACGGATGGCCATTTCGTTGTTATCTCCATGAGACCTGACCAGTGACGATTATTTCTGGAAGCAACAGCTTAGGGATACTTTTGTATTTTTATTTTTTTCAATTCCTTTTCATTACTTTATTGTATTTTTCATAATATAATAATTTGAATTACATGCTCTTTTTCTATTATTTAAGATTTATTTTTTATTTTTTTTATAAATGAAGGATTCCATCAATCTTTTAGTTAGACAAAAGTAGCTTTAACTCGTTGAATCATGTTCATTTTGATATTATTTATTTTTTCTCTACGTGCTATTATTTCTATTTTCTTATTATTTGATGGTTGACTATATTTGGTAGTTAGTATCAATTACTTTGTAACTTTTTTTTTATGAGTTTAGATTTAATATTTTGTTTGAAGTTATTGAGAATGATTAATCAAATAGGAAAGTAAATTAAATCAACATAAACATAGTTTAAGTAAATAACACAGTTATTAATAATGATAATAAATCAAAATTTGAATATTATCTTAGATACAAGTATTTTATTTTGTAGAAAAAAAATGTGACTAATATTTCTAAAGCTAAATATGTTGTTTATATATGTTGATGAACCAGTAACTATTGAAAAGTCATAAATGATTAAAATGATGAGTTAATGATAAAATTCACGCAACTTTTTTTAATCAACAATTACGGGTAGGAAATTTTTGATCTTTTAAATAACAATCGAATAATATTTTATTCCATTTAACTATACTCAAAACCTTACATGCACAATACATGCAATAAATTTGCATAGAAAAATATTTCTTTTCACAAATAACTACTTACTTATAATATTAAAACAAATGTAAATATTTACATGCTATAAAATCACTTCATTAAAGATTCATATTTGCAAACATGAGTTTAAGTTAGTGGTAGTTGGCATCTGTCTTTCACAAAGAGGTTATGATTTCAAATCTCTCGTATCTATTTGTTGTATTTAAAAAAAAAGTTGACAATTTTTTTAACAAATAAGATTTAGAAAAACGTGAACAATATTTTTGAAACACTATTGCCCAGGTTTAAAAGATTTTCCTTTCTCAAGAACACAATAGTACAAATACATGTTGGAGTAAAAATTTAAACAATTATACAAATTAGTTGAAAATTATAGCATAATTAATATTTTTTTCCTTTGATATATTCGATAATAAGAAGAATAATAATAATAATTTTATTTTTAATGTATACTTTTTCTTGCAATAAAAAAAGTGGGTATAAAAGATTTGGACCTTGAACCTCAAAGAATGATAGCATATATTTAGCATGGGGTGATACTTCAGTTGAAAAGAAAAGAAAAGAAAAATGAAATATATATATAGTAGATAGGATATTCATATTGTATTAATTATTTTTCTTGCACCTACATTTAAGCGCATGCCCAAATACGTCAGCCAAAGATACCACAAAGCATATATTAAAATAAAACAGCATGATTAATTGAATTGAATTTAATCAATCATCTTGTTTCTTTACAATTTTCACAACATTAATTTTTTTTTTGTTTAATAAGTCATTTTATTAACTTCGCTGGTTCAAACGATTACACCACTATATCCACGAACATCTTGATGCGGAATTTTGAACGAGTCCAAAATCCTCTATTGATTTGAAATAGGATGTTCAATTAGTCGAGGTGACGACCTAAAAACCTTACACCTAATAGCACTTGACCATGTATATTTTAAAGTTTAAGTTAGTACTTAGTTTGAACTTGTGTCAATTTGAACTTAGTTATATAGAATAAAAATGAAATTACGTACATTGTCAGGAATAAACTTTGTCTTAATTTTATATTGGTGGCATCGGTATTTTAAAGACAGCGTAGAATTGGACTTTCATAGTATAAATTAGAGTTAACTACATATGAGCTAGAGTATGAACACGTGTTTTATCAATGAGAGGGACACGTGGGTAAGCTCTAATTCCACCAATATAACCAAAACAATCAACGTGATAGGAAAAGAAAAAGAAAGAAAGAAAGAAAAAGCTCTAATTATCGAAACTAATTAGAGACAAAATTGAAAAGAAAAAGAAAGAAAAAACCCATCGGAGGAACGGTGGGGTCTGTTTCAGAGGGGGGGCGTCCCTGGAATAAAACACCAACTAACACAAACCGAAACTCGCCCCCACATGCATGATCTGTCACGTGTCAACCTACTGCCACATTCAAATATTTTCAATTTTGCCCTTCCCAACCAACCAAATTCCCAAAAATGCCATTTCCGCTCTCCTCCACTGCCTATGCTCCCATTTGATACTACGCTAGATTTAGGACTCTCTTCCACTAGCATTAATTGAGTTGAAGGTATTGTGATTCTGGAGAAAATATTTCGTGGGTTGAAATTTGTTCTTATTACTCTGATGGATAAACTGTTTTATTGGTCAAATGTGTCATTTTTTAATGGTTTATCTACCTACGAGATAATTGTCTTTGATTTTGAATGTGGTGCGTCACTGTTATGATGTAACCCTCAATAATTAGCATTATTTATTTTATCTAAAAAAAATTTATTTTTATTTTTTTCAATAAATTAATTTATTTTTTTAATAGTCCAATTCTCTTTTTGAGCATGTTACAAAATAGCATATTAGAAGTAATAATATATTATTTTTCTGGTAGTGTATTTTAAAATTTTAAAAACAATAGAATTCATTATTTAAATAACCAACCTAAGGTTGTATAAATCTTAGTTAGTTAATTTTCCCGAAGTTAATAGGTTAAAAGTTAACTGTTTATTTCAATGAATCACAATCAATCTTAAGAAGAATGGAACAACTAATGGCTAAAAATAATAAATGCGTTTATTTTTTCAAATACTACCTATTTTTGTGGCTTTTGAATGGGAAATTAGTAAATATTGATTTTTATATTCCAATAAAATAAATAGTTGAGAGATTTTTTTTAAAAATTTTTTGAAGACAAACCATAGCTTCTTATCTAAGAATCACAATCAAATTTCAAAAACGAAAACAGCTGATGGCTAAAAATAATAAATGTGTATTTTTTTTCTCCATATATATATATATATATATTTCAACTATTACCTATTTTTCGTGGCTGTTGAATATCTTTTCTTTTTTTTTAAATCGTGGCTGTTGAATGTCTATATTATAAAGAATAACGTGTTTTTGTGAATTCAAAAATTTTATAATAGTAATATTTATGCTTTTAAACAAATTAGTAACAATATGAAGTAAATAAGATAAGAGTGAGTTTAGTTGATAACCCAACGCTGACAATAAATATTTGAAAATGAGGGATTTAGTAAAAAATAGAGTTCAATGAATTACTTTTTAATATTTATTTAGTATCAAATTTAAAAATCGAATCATTAGTAGTATATTTGTAAATCATAGTGGAAGGTATCAAATGAATATTTAATTTAATTTACAGTTTTTTTAGATAAAATAGATTTATTAAGACAAGAAAGAAGGCCACAACCAACCAATTTAAACTTTTATTTATCTTAAACGTGTGGAACTTGTGTTTTTAGGTGGGTTCATTCATCCTTCACACAAAGTCACAGCGTAGAGGTTTAGCCGAAGTAACTTTTTTGTGGAGGTAATTTTAAAAGAAATTAAATTTCCAAAGTCTTTTTTTTTTTCCAAAGTTATATTGTTGTGAAGTTAAGATTTACTTTATCCGTACGGTTAGTTAGATCTCCGTAGGAAAGATCCTAACAAGACCTTTACCAGAAATGCAGGGTTTTTCTTTTTTTAATTTTACCGTTTTCACTTTTTATTTTTTATTTTTATTTTTTGATGAGTTACTTTTTTCACTTTTACTGTAACAATAATTAAATAGGGCCCACGGAATTATACTGTGATGAGGCTGGCCGTTGGCAAAAAGCCAACCAGGGGTAGAGTCGTAAATATGCAGATCTTAATGGGCAGTTTTAAAGCGTGGGCCCTGGATAGTAAGGCCCACCCACTATGGCCCATGTACCTCTCCAATCGTGCCCTTGAAAAAGCCATGACGTCGAATCCGGCGAATAGCACAATCAACCGCCACGATTCTGACACCTACTCACCCTCAGGATCTAATAACAACCGTCCGATGAATTCAGCGGCACACGGGGTCAGAAAGGTAATTTCGTAGTGTTCCGTTGCTATAAAACGGGCGGGGAGATGCAGAGTATCAAAGGGACGAAGAAGCGAAGTTCCGCAATAGATCGGAGCTCTTCAAAACCCTAGGAAAAATTATTTTGTGGCGGTGTTGTCGCAGAGAAGACGCCCTCGTAGGGAATGCTGAGAGATGATAGGAGCTTTGTTGACAAGTTTCGTCTCTAGTGGTCGAGCTGGCAACTGCATCGGCGGCCGGAACTGTCACCGGAAACACGTCGAAGACGGGTGATCCATTTTTCCCCCATTCTCTTGCTGTTGCTACTTCTTCAATTTTCTCTATCCCTACGCTCTAATCAAAATTTTTCAAAAAAAGAAGGCGAGATCGTTTGTATATACCACAGTATTTCTAGTTTAATCTCTGAAAGAAGAAGATCGAATCGATGGCGGAAAAGGATAGAGACTGTCTCTCTGGTGTGCTCCATGGGAAGTATGAGTTAGGTCGGCTTCTAGGGCATGGTACTTTTGCTAAGGTTTACCATGCCCGGAACTTGAAGACTGGGACGAGCATGGCGATGAAGGTGGTTGGGAAGGAGAAGGTCATAAAAGTGGGGATGATGGAGCAGATCAAGAGGGAGATCTCGGTGATGAAGATGGTGAAGCATCCGAATATTGTTGAGCTTCACGAGGTTATGGCGAGCAAATCGAAGATCTATTTTGCTATGGAGCTTGTTCGAGGCGGGGAGCTGTTCTCCAAAATATCCAGAGGTCGATTGAGAGAAGATGTGGCCAGAGTGTATTTTCAGCAGCTTATTTCTGCGATTGATTTTTGCCATAGTCGGGGGGTTTACCACAGGGACCTCAAGCCGGAGAATCTTCTTCTCGACGACGACGGAAATCTTAAGGTCACTGATTTTGGACTCAGCGCATTTTCAGAGCACTTGAAGCAGGATGGATTGCTGCACACCACTTGTGGTACGCCGGCGTATGTTGCGCCTGAAGTCATCGGGAAGAAGGGATACAACGGCGCCAAAGCCGATCTATGGTCATGCGGAGTCATCCTTTACGTTCTTCTCGCCGGGTTTCTTCCATTTCAGGACGACAACATTGTGGCCATGTACAGGAAGATTTACAGGGGAGACTTCAAGTGCCCGCCGTGGTTCTCACCGGAATCCCGCCGGTTAATCACAAAGCTCCTCGATCCAAATCCGAGCACACGAATTACAACTTCGAAGATCATGGAATCATCCTGGTTCAGGAAATCCGTGCCCCGGACTGTGATTACGAAAGAGGAGCAGGAATTCGACGAGAGCAACGAGAAATTGAAGCAGTCGGAGACGCTGAATGCTTTCCATATAATTTCACTATCAGAAGGCTTCGATTTGTCGCCGTTGTTCGAGGAGAAGAAGAGGGAGGAAAAGGAGGAGCTGAGATTCGCGACGACGAGGCCGGCGAGCAGCGTGATATCGAAACTGGAAGAGGTAGCAAAGGCTGGGAAATTCAGTGTCAAAAAGAGCGAGTCGAGGGTCCGATTGCAAGGCCACGAGTGTGGAAGAAAAGGGAAACTGTCGGTGGCGGCGGAGATATTCGCCGTGACGCCGTCGTTCCTGGTGGTGGAGGTGAAGAAAGATCACGGCGACACGCTAGAATACAACCAGTTCTGCAGCAAAGAGCTCCGGCCGGCGCTGAAAGACATTGTCTGGACATCACCAACGGAGAACTCCATGCCGGCTTGAGATTTAGGAGATGGTAAAAGGACCAAATAAAAATTCAGTTGTTTCTAGTATTTGGGTTTCCTTCTCTAGTAGATTTGACGCCATTTTTAGATGTTGTTGTGTGTTCTTAAGATTGCTGATTAATTCGAATTAGAATGGAAGACAGAGAAACAAAATGATGAAGCAGAGGGAGAGAGTTCCGTCTCTCTCAAATTGTCATGTCACAGTTGGTTCGTATCTTCATGTGTTATGTGCATAAAATTGTTGTAATCCTTCACGAAAATCTCTTCTTTTCCTCCATTGTTAAAGCTGAATAGCCTTTTTCTTAGTATCGAGATAATCAGAATCAAGAGCCCATTCTAATCTAAGCATGCATTGAACTGAACCATGGATTGTAAAGTGAATCTGTTGGGCCTCTCTCTCTCTCTCTCTCTCTCTCCTCAATTATTGTGTTACTCTGCAAGGCATTACTTTTTTGTCCAGAATCTTGAGTGCCACTTTTACAGTATCGTCTGGAAACCCATCTCTTATTTCCAGCTTCAAACAAAAATGCATGATGGGTAGAATAAAACCAATTGATGGTTTGGGTTTTCTTACAGGGATAAGTAGACAAAGCACAAACACCTTTCTTTGTCGATCATTCTCAGATGCCATGGTATGCCTTTAAAAGCCTTTGGATTTACTTGGTTTCTTAGATGGTAATCTTTGAATTTATGCCCAATTTGGTATACATTTGTATATGAAATTTAGGAGTTTAAATTTGATCCTTATGGTCTCTAGATTTTTTTAGTTTCATTTTCTTACTTCAAAATCGTACATTTTTACTCTTGATTCATCAATAATGTCCTGTCCCCCTTCCCCCACCACCCTCAAGAACCAAAGCGGGTTTCCTTATGTCATGTATGATTTTAAAATCTCACCATCAAATGGAAATGAGACCACCAAATCGAAGGATAAAAAATTTAAAACTCAATACATGAACTTTTTTTTTTTTTTAACTATACATGAACTTTGTTCATTAAAGGGATTTACCACATCTATTTACTTGTTGACTCAAAACTAATCTTATTCAATCTACTTTTTAATTACTTTTAAAAGGTTATTTTCCCTTTGTTCAAACATGTTCTATTTCATAAAAGATAGTATTTTTGCTCAAACCTCTTTTCTTTTTTTTTTTTCAAATATTTTATTAATTATTTAAAAGATACAATTTTTTAGCATATAATAGCTTGTGTGAAAGTCTTTGACTTTGTGAGGTAACCAGTTAATATGCATGATAGTTTTAGATTAAGGCTCAGGTTGAAAGTAATATAAAAAAATATATTTTTAAAAAAGTCAAAAGCACTTGAAGTATTCTGTGAGAAAATACTTAAACGATCTTTAAACAGAAAAGATTTATTAGAAAACACTCGAAAAAGATTTTGAAGAGTGCATAACCAAATATCAAAATGATTTATTCATCTTTTTGCTAAAGTATTTATAATTGATATCATTCACTAGAAGTACTTATTTTGAAAGCATTTATAAACACACTTTAAGAATTATATCCCAAGTGTCACAACAGTAGGCAGTGGTGATGCTTCTTTCATTAATATTCAGCCATTATTAAAAAATATATTTTAAACTATGTTTTGAGACTTGATTTAGCACACACTCTTAGGGGTGAGTAAAGATCGCTGAAAAATCTATTCGATCAACAAAAATCGACCCAATCGACTTTGGTTAATCGATTTGATGAAATTTTTGGTTGGGTCTTTAAGTTTTTTCTTAGTTGTATTTCTTTTAAAATATTTTTCAAAATTTTTCTTTCTTCCCACACCCCCTCCATCACTTTTCTTTATTTCCTCCATTTTTCTTCCATCTACGTCTTTTTCACTTCATCTCACTTTTGCTTCTACAAATCGATAGGTCAGTCGGTGCAACGAAGGATCAGAAAGTTGTTGGTTCCATTTTTTGGAAATCGACATGGTTGGTTTCACGTCGATTTTCACTAAGTACTGATTGATGATCACCCCTACAAACTCTAACCCTAAAATCATGTCTAAACTAGAATATTCACAAGAAGAAAGAAAGAAAAAAACATTAGCCCCCATATAAATGATGATTGCTATGAATATGAGCAATAAGAGAGAGTATGAGTTGTAAAGCTAAATGATTTTTTCTCCATTTCCAAAGCTTCCTAATGCCATGTGGGAGATCATGCAATCTATTCACTTTCTTCTCTCCTTCCCCTTTCATTTTTCATCCACCATTCTATCCCAATAATTATTTCTATTTCTATGAAAATAGCACCTCCAAGAAAACGAAATTTGAAAGAGAACAAAATAATCAATTCTTTTTTTCTAAAAAAAATGCAATTCTTGTAAACTCAACTTCCTTTTCTTAAAGTTTTAACCTATATATGGTTACTTGAAGTGTCTTTTTAACAAACTTTCATTTACATGTCAGGTTGAGATGAATGAAATAGATCTATAGACAAATTAAAAAAAAAAAATCAGAAATTATTTGGTTGGTGATCCGAAAACAAGAGAATGAAACACAGGGTTTACCTTCTAAATTTTCAAATTCAAATTCTAAAAATGCTAAAAACATACCAATGTTGTTTTTAGAATTTTTACTATTTGAATTATGAAATTGATAAACCATTTTAAAAAACAAATATGCTAAAACATATATTCAAAATAAGAAACAACAAAATCTGGATTACCCACCAATCAAAGTATTTAAAAATCTTTTTGGAAAAAGAAAAAAAGGGTGACAACATGTGGGGAAGTCAGATGGAAAACAAAAAAATGTTGAAATAATGGAAATGTAGAGAAGGGTTTGGAAGTAAGGTTCTTCACATGGGTTTGGCTTTGTTCCACTCTTTTGTTTGGCTTTATTATTTTCTCCAAAGACACAAAAAGGGAATAAAGGCTGCATCTGTTCTTTAATTATATCCATTTCATTTAGCCCCATCTTCCCCTTTTGATTCCATTTTCTATAATGTCCTTCAAAACCAAGTTCCAAAATTACTTGGCTACCATCAATACAATATCTTATATATCACACAATAATAAATAAATTGGGCCGGTGGATCCTAATCAACGAATAGGTTCAATTCAAGCTTAGATTGAGAGCTGATTAACGTCCTTTCGACTGTGTCAGTGTTGTGTGGCAGAACACCTTGTTTTGTAAAGACATTCGAGATTATTGTTATCATAGTAATAATAGTATAACTGCTTAGTCATATGTATATCGATATAACTACGAGAAAACTCACAATTAAACAAAATAAATATAGTTTTGATATGAATTTGAAATAAAATGATGTCCACAAACATTATATTATGAAAGAATTGCAGACATAAATTCATGAGGTTGTGCATTTACTATATGGTTTGGAGAAGTTGCCTTTTAGGCCACAGAAAGGTTCACCCAATGACTCTTCAAGAAATTTGAGGCTACCCATTCAGTTGGGGAATTGGATCACAACTTCACTTCTTCAACCACTATATATTCTTTGCAAGGACCCACCACATAAGTCTCATATCCAATCCAATTTTTGTTTTGGGATACAACTTTTTTCCTTCTTTATTTTGATTTTGGAGACCTCGACAAGGATTCCTCGGCCTAATGAATCGTGTTTTTAATTTAGAATGATTTCGGAGAGGTGGAAAATGAGAAACAAGAAACCGTAAAAAATATATCTCATCTTGATGGGTGGAAATGGTGGATGAAGTTGGGTAACGTGATCTTTATGAGTGTTTGTCTGCTTTTTTATTATCGTGATGAATAGAATTAATGGGGAAGATACTTTGTATAAGCTAGAAAAGAAAACATAGAAGAAAGGATTGATAAGATTAGTTTTGTTGAAAGAAAATTCCACTAAATCCCCTACCTTTTGTGCATGATTGTATTGCTCACCTACCAATTACCTAAGAGCCATGCTGTTTTTGGAGTTTCTGCTTCATAAATTGGTTGCAATATGCTGTGTTTAGAGAGAGAGAGAGAGATTATAAAAATCAAAGAAAATTAGGCATTGATAATTCATTTTTAAGTAAAGTGTGATTAGTGGAATATGGTGGGTGTCTCTGTTTGGTGGATGGGAAACCTCATTGAGAACAATGGCTCTCTTTCTTAATAAGTGGAGCTTAATTAACTTTAAAAAAGAAAAAAAAAATAAAATAGAAAAAGGAGGTGGAGCTTAATTAGAGGATGAATATATATTATGATTAGATTGATATACTAATATACATTTTGTTTTATTTGCGGTTTGCTACATCTATGAATTGCAATCATCTTGAACTTAAATCTGATTTCCTCCTGGAAATTCGGCTTCTTAAGGATGAAATCTCTACATTAGGTCAACTGAACCTCTTGATGGAACTGCGCTCGCTCGCTCTGTCCTTCGACTCGATTTCTTTCGCCCACGTCACACGAATTTGTAACAAACCTGCTCATTTTTTAGCAAAAATGAGAATTTCGGTATCAACGTCCTTTTGATCTTCTAATTTCCCTTCCATTATTGCCCAGGTGGCTTAATTTAATTTAACTCTATTACTTTCAAAAAAAAAAAATTTGTTTTATTTGAATTTGACAGTTGGTTATGATGATTTATACTTACTCTCCAGTGTTCATTCCAACTTTTTCTTTTTAATAGGAAAATTCAAGAGATAAACTATTTGACATAATAATGGTGAAAGGAAAAAAAAAAAAAGATGATAAAGATTGACATAAACAGATATATTATTTATATATTCCAAATCATAAACCTAACACAAAGGGCTTAACAGGGGATAAAGTGTTAAAAAGAACCGACAATCCAAAAGATTCGAGTAACCTAACTCAATTCAAATGATTTGGGTTCCATAGAAAACTAATTGGAATAATATTATATTCACCGATTGGATTGATCTGATTTTTTGATCTACTGAGTTGAACCGACCCAATTCACAATAGTATATAATCGTAACTTTTTAATCTAAATTCATTTAAACTGAAACCCAAACTCAAATGGATAGATTGAGTTAGTTGTTTGACTTTTTTTTTTGAAACCTTAAGTTAATTACATATGTGACAATATATAACTCTATGATGTGAGTTTTGATTGAAACCCAATATAACCGAACCAACCCAATTTAATTTAATTTTTATGGGTCGATTTGGGTTAGAAATCTATAACTTGATCCAAAATATTACAAAATCCAACCAACCCATAAACATCACTAATTGCTTCTTAAACCAACTTAATTTAGCTAAGTAGTTGCTTATACAGATTAGTAACAACTAACAAGGCCATTTTATAGGGTTTATTTGAACTCTTGGCTTTTCCATAACCACTGAATTGTTATTATTTAGTCTCCTAAAAGAAACAACCTTCTTAATCTCTAATAATAATTATGAAAGAAAAAAATTCTATGAACACAAAGGATATAATGATCGAGAAAAGTTATTTGAACTCCCCTCGTGACATTTAAATAGAAAATTCAGCCCAATATGAATTTAAATGCAGACATTTGTTTGAGCAATGTAGCAAGGCAGGGTACATAATAATCAATCAAGTTTTTTTTTTCTCTCTCCCTTTTAAAAAGAATATAATTAAAATCAAGTTATATGACAATTTATACAAAACCCAAAAATAAATAAGCAAACATATACTAAAAAATTATATGTTCTACAAACTAATAATCACTTCTAATAATTCCTCCTAAGGGTAACATTGTTTCAGTAAGAATCTCCCAAGCATACCTTAAATGAACTTTGTTTAAGATATGCGGTTTAATTACTACAAAAACTACCTATAACAGGAAAAAAATATGATGTAAAGAGGAAGAACGAACAGAACTCGTTTTCACTTAATATGCACTCCAAACAGTTTGAAGCTCTTGACTTCAGCATCATCTTTTATCTCATTGTTTACTTGCTTAGGCGACACCGATTCCTCGATTTCGTCCCGCAAAAAATCCAGCTGCATTTCACAACTCTGGATATTGTTCTCGATCGAGCTGCCACTGTTGTGGCGATTTTTGACATCCACCACACAGAATGTAGTTTTAGTAGCACTTGCCTTTGTTGCTTCACACAAGTAGAAAGCTATTGTGTCATTAGCTCTCAGTTGCTTTTCCTTCACAAATCGGTTCCAACCCCGCGTAAACACATAGCTCTGGCTGCTTTTCCAGTAACAGTATCGAAATTTCCACTGTCTCATCATTTTGTCAAAAAATACCAGCTGCACATCACGATCGTCATCGATAATACCTTCCTCATTTTCCTTTTCACAGGCTGATATGGGAGGGAAGTATTTAACAGCATATTTCTTTGGGATGACCAATCGGTTTAACTTACCAACATCGCTTGGTGTCAGCTCTTTTTGAAAAAGTTGCTTAATAGATGTCCCTCCATTCTTATGCATCTTTCCAGCAGAGGGACCTACAGATGATTGTGAACTTTCAGAACGATCCCTCAAATACTCCGCAAATTTGGTTCTATAAGAACCATCCTTTAACATATTAAGCAAAGCTTCTGTAGTGTAAAGTTTCTGAAAGTTGGGCTCTTCAATAGTAAATTTGGTCCAAGGAAAGTTTCTATGACAGTCTCCACTTCTGATTCTGATGGCTGCACTATCATAAGCCATGGCTGCATCATTCTCCGACTTGAATGTACCAAGCCAAATACGCTGGTGATTGGCGTATATTTGAGCACCCCAGTGGCCATTCTGCTGAGGGACAACACCCTTGAATTTTGAGGTTAAACTCCTTCCTAGTCTTCTGCATCCATTGGCTGGGAATGGACAAGTGATGCAGCTTGAATCTGAACCTTCTGCAATTGCATTCACCCTGATTTTTGAAATCATACTTGGCCACTCCTGTTTCATCATGGTGGTTCTGAAAAAAAAAAAAGACAAGCGAAGGCTTAGATTTTGTACGAACTAATCCGTTTAATCTACTATTATTATCCAACATAACCAAAGCATACGTCACCAGCTTATGTCAAGTAAGTTGTTCATCAAAGTTCAAACAAAAAGAAGTTCTCCACCAATTAATCAAAACAGTCAGTTGCTACACCAAACAATTAAATACCAGATTTCTGGTTCATGGAGTATACCATATATAGCCAATAGGGAAGAATAAACCTATCAAATCATAGAATCCCTCGACGATCCAAATCCATGATAAAGAATCAGTATGATATGTGCCATACCATCATAGGAAATGTCATGATTGTTGATTTTTATCGAATTAAAAATAGAGTTGAGTGTGAGAAAAGCTTACTTAGTTGGATAACTTTATAGAGCAGTGCCTGAGTTGAACAGTGTTGCAAACCAAATATTACAATGGATTGGCTCTATCATTAGGGTTGTTTGAATTGAAAGTATTTGCAACCAAACAATTGGGTTGAGTCTAGAAAGTCCTTTAACTCAATCCAATCAGTGAAGATTCCTACTCTTTCAAGATTTTTACTTAATTAATGAAATAAATCATTTTGACTCTTACCAAACAATGTCTAAAAATTTTAAAAAAGACTTCTTTACATTTCACCATCCCAAAACCCATGCCACCTCAGAGGATGTGAATGAAATTTCACAAAATTGAATATCATTACTTTTAGTGCTTATTTTAGCAAAATAGTAAAAGCTAAAATCAACAAGCATCATAATTCACAGGATTCAAGAAACAGTATCTCATTACCAATCAAATCTAAAAGCATAATCATTACAAGCTACGAGTTCTTTTGGCTTGGCGGTAGTTTCTTCAGATATCTATTCAAGTTTTAATAAAAGATAATTTTTTTTCTGAAAAGGAAGAAAAAAATTCAAGGATACAAGCACCCAAAGGAAGCGAAAAATGAAAAAGGGAAAAAAAAACAAACAGCACATTGAATACAAAAACCCATAAAAATAAGAGAATTGAAGTCCAAAAACAGAAACTGAACACTGATTACAAGAAAGCTCGCCAAAACAAAGGACAGATGGCTGAGGAGGAATCAAAAAACCATCACTTAACACAAGCTAATCACCAGAAGAGAAGAAACTGAAACCTCCCTCCACCAAGAGAAGACACAAAAGCGAAAGAAACTCAATCCCCAAAACTACTGTGAAGCGGAACCAACCAAAAACCTGATGCCCATAATAAAAGCCTATGTAATCAGTGATTGGATCTAGGGTAAGGCCAACATCTTCAAAAAATTTAAAAAACCTTTGATTTTCTGTGCAAGAAGCTTTTTCGATTCCCAAAGTCAGCTCCCGAGTAGGAGAACAAATGGAATCTATTTTTGCAGAAGAGTGATTATCCCTGGAAAAAATAAATTAAATTCCTCTCGTAAGAAAAACTCTAATAAATCATCATTAGCGCTTCCTCCACCAAATACTCTATTGGATCTTCACTTCTAACACTAACATTGAGATCTTCTTCATCTTTAGACAAAACGTGATCCTTGATTAGAAGATTGGCCTGCTCATTTGTACAATTGATGATACCATGGCTGAGAGGTGAAGCGCCGTTCTAGAACCCTCCTCTTTCCTTTGCTTGCCTTGAAGAGTCATTCTTTTTCCTCGAGTAAAAAAATGCCAGGGGGGATAGTCCTAGGCGGCAGTACATCCGAGTCAAGAGTTGGGCTACCATCAATCTGGTCGTTAGTTGTCTTGGCTACCTTAGCACCTTCTAAAGTTTGAGGATCAATTCTCAATTCATTACCTTGAGCAGACAAGAGTTTCGGTGAAATGCTATCCAAAATAGGAAGAACATTTGGGCTGCCCTCTACATTTTCAAACCTAACTTCAGATTTAGAGTATCTTTTGTCAGATGAAAACTCATGGGAGGCTCTTCATGTGATAGCAACAAATGAAGCCGTTGAACATCTATCACATTGGAGGATCTTGCAACTAACATCTTACTGGAGATCAAACGCTCTCAACCTCTTTCACACGAACTATAATGCTGCCAAAGTTTGTGTTGATTTTAATTGATGTTGGTACGAATCCACACGAGTTCTCTACCATCTGGATCATGGCTTCTGAACAATCCAAGAGATTTAAGATTTTGTAGGAAATCATCTTTAAACCACCAAGATGAAATCATATTTCTTCAAATTATTGCTTATTCCAAAGATTTAAAGGTAAATAGCAGATCTTTACCCACCCTCTAAAGCATTCCACCACTTCCTTCTTGCTATGGTCTTCAAAGCTTCATCTCTCTAACTTCAAATGGAACTCTCCTACTTTTCGCACGAGCCATTAACCCACTTTGAGTTCAACAATCCATCTTCCTCGAACTTTAAAAGCCCTTTATCTGCCAAAAACGGGTTAATATGACAGTCTTGAGAGAACTTTTCTTTAAGTGCCACAGCTATATCCTTCCAGCCGTCTAAGGCACAAAATTTCGTGATGACCATCATACTGTCCCAATCACTCTCCAAGACTTTAGAATCCTTCCTAATCCAAAGTTGCTTTAGAAGACCTGTAAAAGAGACCCCCGTATTCTCTTTAAGAAAAGTGTCCACCCTACCTTGGAAGGCATCCTTACCTTTTAAAGGTTCAGAGTGAGAACGAATCAAACAAAGGCAATAGCTTGCCCTAACTTGCCCTACTCTCATGAATTTCTTCATGCATGACCTTCCATCTCTCAGATCTCAGATTTCTCATTTGAGTTATGTTTTTTTTCTTTTTCGGTATGATTTATTTTCTTCTCTCTTAGATCTAAGAACTATTTGTCTTTAGTTCTTGGTCTCCTTCTCTGTTGTCTGACACTTTCACTGGACTCATTTTTTATTTTTCCTTTTTTATCTTGCTCCAAGTGTTGTGTTTTAGAAGAGGTAAACAAAAGGGAAAAAGAAAAGAGAGATATATCAGTTTCGATCGGAACTGACCGACATGTGAAAAATAAAGAAAAAGGAGGGTCGGTTTCAGTGTCGGTTCAAATACCAAACCAAGCCGATTGACCGATGTACAGGTCTGGTTGGGGGACAGAATATGTGAAATTTAGTGGTGAATTTAACCTTGTTGAATCGGGAGTTCCAGTTTCCCAATACCATTCAAATGTTAAGAAATGAATGCAAGGGCTCGGTATAAGTGATATATCCTCGCAAAAGAATGAAGTATGGGGAATAGGGTCGTCGATAATGTTAGACCTAGAATAGGTGGATTCAGCTTGACTACATTTTGTAGTCATTAAAAGCACTTTTCAAAATTTTCACCGGGTTAGGTTACATGTTAAAAAAGTAATTTTGAAAAAATGTTTTGCTTAAAACTCTAAGAAGTCATCCAAAATTCACTCTACAATTCACATTGTTCTTCTAAAGAGTGAGACATTTAAAAAGATGGGGTTTATGATGACTTGCAAACAAGAGATAAAGCTTGACATAGGATGAAAACAAAAGGGTTAGAATTCATGTACATGTTGCAGGGAACAACTCAACTGCAAGCAAAGTAAATTTGATGAAATTTACAAGTAGCCTAACAACAGATAATGTTGAACAAAATAAAAGAGAAACGATACATTTTATCATTCTTTTACCTACTGTTAATCCACAAGAACAGTAAGGACAATATCAAATCAAGCAACCATATAACTAATTAGCAGCAAATACAAGAGAATGAATTGATAAAACGATTAATTTGCTTTTTTGTTCTTTTTTCATCTTCCATAGAATCTTATGAAAAATAGTTAATCAACAGAAACAAAAAGAAAAGAACAAATAAAATTTGAATCAGCAGAAATTCAAATGAGGAAGACCTACAAAAATACAAGAAGAAAGTTTGAAACAATTAAAATTATGATAATTTGTGTTCTGTTTAGATATTCCAAGTCTGTCTCTCAACTCAAACAATCGTAAAAAATGCATCTGATCAGTTCTTTTATGTAGAGAGTCTAATGGATATATACTAATAGGTACAGAAACCTCATCTTGCATTCTTCCAAAAATGCAGGGAAAAAAGGATAGGAAGTTAACACCAATAACAGCCTACCCGCAACCAACTATGTATGACCAAAAACCATGAATACACAAGTTTTTGGTCACTTATTTAGTTATTAATATTCGTGTATGGTTAGATTAACGTTCCATTTCTTGATGAGTTGAATGTATTAAATGTTTGTGAACATCATAAGCATTTTAAGCATGTATATAACCTCAAGCAAACATTCCTAAGAATATAAACTATCTTTTATGTCAAGATGGAAGCAAATTTCTATTTCCCCCGGAAATGACCTGCTGACCTAGTTGCTAAGAACCAGAAATTTAAGACTTGGAATTTGGAAATAAGAATAGAGTTCAAGTAAAAGAAATAGAGTTCAATATGTTTACATTTGGATCGATCAAACTAGACAATAAAGTCAACTTTGCAATGCCACACATGTAAGATAAATAATAGATGGATTCTTTCATTCACATTATTCAACAAATGCGACTTAGAGTCCATAATTTAGCAACTTAAAAGAGATTAAGAGAGACGGATACAAGGGAAAACCATTAATAAAAATAAAAATCCAAACATCCAGCCATAATTATACATCCAAATCTGACATTATACCTAAGTAGGCACAAGAGTAAATTCATATCCTCCAAAATTAAATTGCTAACCATTACAGAACTAGTAACTATATAATCAGGTGCAGCCTGAAGAATACAATTTAAATTCAAGGAGACAATAATCATGATAGCAAATATTTTTCTCTTGTCGACAATCTGGTTATATGGATTGACTTGAAGAGAACACGGTAAAAGAAACAGCCACAGAGATACAATGGACAGATAGTTTCTTTTGTTCAAGACAGTACTTGGCCATTTTTCAAGAATTTCTCATCTTTCCTAGTTAAAAAAAAGGGACAAAATAAATAACCTTATCAATGTGAAAATTACAATTTTACTCATCAACGTCAAGTCACCTAATTTTATAGAGAATAAAACATATTTAACAATTCCAACAATGCAAATTTATTTGTTATATGCTTTATACCACGATAAATAACCAATATCAAGAGGTCATGATTTCTAACCACCATGAGTATTGGTGTTAAGTGGACTACAAAGAAGCACAGACACAGCGACGCATTATTTTCTAAAAATCTAAAACATGAATACAACGTGGACACAATAACTAAAATATGCATTTCTTTAAATATATGTCTCTTTTTGTACAAGAGAGATTTAAAGTTATTAAGTTTGTGCATTGATACGATTAGAAAAAAATAAGTTTAATGGATTTCACCCTCAAAATTTATTATTTTTAACATATATTATTATTCATGTATGTTTATTATATATAAAAAGTGTTTGACATATGTCTAACAAATGTCAAGGACTCATATTTAATTTGTATAATCGGTGTCTAACACGTGTCTGTTCTAACAAGTGTTTGACACAGACGCATTACCCAAACTAAAATAATTTCAATATTGTTATCCATCAAAACTCAGAATGAAAACTTCAAATATGTTTGATTACTAATCCTACCAAATGAATCTTGATGTTGAAATATACCTCTATCACTATACAAAACTGAAACCAAAAAAAAAAATGTAACCATCAAACTTGGGCAATAGACAATCGTACCCTACCAATAACTAGTACAATGTCATCTGCGTAGAACTTTTAAGTACTCTTAAATAAGTACAATGTTTCCCATATTTATGGCATATTACTTGTCATTAAAAGTTGAAACACTACCATTATTGTCTTGAAGGCATATTTCTATCTTGGAAAAGATATATAATCATGAATATAACAAACAGTTGAAGTACTGTAAAGTCTAAAAGTTTAAGTACAATGGAAGTAAATGCTGGCTACGCATCTTACTATATGACAAATCTTACAAATGCCAGGATAACTAGACAAATCAATGTCGGTCATACTATTCAGAAATACTGAAAAAAGATATAAAAAAATATTTAAAAAGAGAGTGATGTCTCAATCATTGTTTGAAACATACATAGAACCACCAGCTTTAAAAGCTTGGAGTATTTATTGTGTCATTTCATGTGTAACCTCAAATGGTTAAATCTTACAGTAACAAACATTCCAAGGACCAGAGCTTTGGCTCAGTGCCAAGCATTCCTTCCTTGACAGCTTTCAGCTCGTGTGCTGATAAAAAGAATGCAACACTGAACAGTTCATAATTTTATATTTTGGTCACATTAACCATTTTCATTACGTCTCCATTCCATTTAAAATGAGTAACACATATTGCATATGATTTCATTTGAATGACACAACCACATTAAAATAAATAAATAAAAACATTTAGGAAATAAATGAACGTTCGAAAGGTTGCCTTTTTCTTCTTTAGAAAACAAAATAGATGTATGAATAAGAAAGAGTTCAAAAAGCAAGTCGAGAACTTTTTCGTTCAAAGGAAAATTAGAAAAAAGATCTAAGAACTTCACATTTTCAGATTCATTTGTCCACAAATAATTTATTGGAGTGACTAGAGTTTCAAAAAATTTGAATGCAATGGTTATCAAATATTTGCAAGCCAAAAATTAATGACACTTTCAGGATGTAAAGGACAGCCAAGACTCCTTGCTTCCTTTAATCTAATGAAAAGTATTTGTAATCTCCCAATTTGCTAAACCATATAATCGTTGACAACTAAAGAGATTTTTTCACTGTTGGGTTTAATATGAAAATCAAACTTCACAAAGGCAAACTAGTCTTACCTTTTTTTTTAAAATACAACAAATGTGGGGTATGTGTATTGAACCTTCAACCTTTTACGTAGGAGTGGATGCTATTAGTATTAAAAATCAGAAACCAATTGATTTGGTAACTTCAGCAGTCACATATCATAAAGAAGAAACCCGACGGCAAAGAGATTTCCCACGTCTAAAAGTGTAAAGTACCATAATAAAAATTAGAGCATTAAACATGCACCAACTTCGACATGAATTAAAAAAACATCAAAGCTACTACGGGCACATGGTAAAATTAACCCACATATATAAGCCCACGTTCAAGAAAAATAATATGGCTTCAATGATCAAAAAGAGGATAAGAATAACTGGGAGAAGAGAATCAAGTAACAAAAGGAACAAAAATCACAAGGGAGCAGTTTTATTAAATCCTAGAAACAAGGAGGAAGAAGGAAAAAGCCAACAGACAAGTTGATTACCTCTTAACCAGACAGTGGTAATGGTGGTGATGATAATTAATCTAAAGTGAAGGGAACAATAAGCAAGCTGTTGCCTCCCAACGTCAAACAAGTGCTGAGAAAAGCAATATTCAAGCCCTAATTAGCTACTACTTAAATAAATAAGCAGAGATAAGAAGAAGAAGATGATTTTGGAAAGGGGGCAAGAGAACAAAAATCCGGGAAATATATTATTATCGAATAAATTAGATACCAGAATAGAGAAAACTTCCGGTTTGGAAGCTTCATATCTGGGACTCGAAAACAGCAGATCGCTCAGGAATCCAAAACGAGAGATTATTGCCATATTCAGCACTCGAGTCGGTTCAGTCCTCGCGCTCTTCTCCAAGTAGCAGCCCGCGACGGTCAGAAATTCTCATTTTAGGAAAGCAAATATCAAAACAAAATCTGCAAACCTCTTCTGGCAACAAAAATTATGCGTATATATATATATATATCTCGCAGGTTCCAATATTCTAACAGAAGATAAAAGAAATATCTGGTCAGATATGGAATAACCCAGATCTCAGGAAACCAAAATAAATAAATAAATAACAAAAACACATATCAGTGCGAGCGATATGAAAATAAAGAAAACCCCAAAACATGGCAGGGAGTTAGGGGTTTAGATGGGAACAGTAATCAGGGTTTTCCACTATACAACAATAATATACGAAGGATTTTCCGTTAAATATGAACAGTAATCGGTTTGTACCATCATAATAGAGGCAGGAGAGGACCATGAAAAGTCGCGCTTCCAAGTTTCCATGGAGATCAATGTCAAAAAAAAACAAAAGGGGGTTTCCGTTTCGCGTTTCTCCATGGAAAACTGCAAGAACGAAACAGTATAATAAAAATACAATAGTATATGGATTAGATGAGTCGAGAACAAACTGACAATTAGCGAAGAGCACCGCTTGAAGAGGCATTGAAGTCCGCCAGTGTTATTGTTCCATTTGTCCACAGGAAGGCGAAAGGGGTGGTGGGGGGTTGGAAGATAGAGGAATGGAGCAATGGACATCTGGCCATGACTGACACCATGAAATGAAGCAGAGACCAGAGGGAAAAGAAAAGAAAGGGGGTACTGGGAAGGTCTTCGATAAGCGGGCAGTGGGCAGTGGGCAGTGAAGTGAGCAGAAAGGGAAAATGATGGGGAAGCTGACAGAAAGAGAAGTGAGCACGCACCCGCAAAGGTATGCCCTTCATACATTTGGCTACAGCGTGTGCTCACTCTCTTCTGTCACTCTCCTTCCCTTTTGCTCTCTCCCTCCAATTTGATTTCATTCACCGAAACAGCCCCAACCAATTGACCTTAAAACCCACCCATTTCTGGAATCACCCCCTTTTTTGTTTTTCTCTTGGGGGAGAGGAAACTGGAGATCTCTACGGATTGATTCGACGCCGCGTTTCCTTCCATTTTCTCGCAAAATTCAAAACCCCTCTCGGCAACAGAGAGCACCAGTTAATTAGGGTTTCTTCTCTTTTTCTACCGCATTGATGATGATGATGATGATGACGACATGCCTCTGTCGTTTTCGTATCTCCATTTTTCCAACTTCTGCCGCTCTGTGTGAGTGTGAATTCTGATTCCAGCAAATTGTAGCGTCGGTGATTTGTAGTGTAGAAGAAAGCGGAGTGGGACAGTATGATGATGAACGTACAGTTACAGAGGCCAACTTTGAGGGGAGGAGAAGAGCAAAATGACGAATGGAAGATGACAGTGGTGGGACCCTTTTTGGACGACGTGGACCACTCACGGTCCGCCGATTGCTTTGACCACTTACGGCCAGTCTCGACCGTCCGATTGCCTCCGTGGTGCGGTGGGTGGGGTCCGCCTCAGATGTCCACTGCGTCCAAACGGGGGACAGACAACACAATTTCCATTTTAATTTCACTTTATATTTTATTTTAATCACTTTTATACCCATTTTAGTTTTTCTGATTCTGTACAAAAATCCACTTACCTTACCTCCTTGTTGATTATGTTTTTACAGTACATTAATGTAATAATAAAAAATATAGCCCCGTGAGCCCAAAGTCGATAATTGACATGTATTTATTTCCTGGAGATTATATATTCCATCTCCCATATCCTCTATTCAAAATATATGTATATAACATTGTCGATGTTAACTCAATACTTACATAAAGCATTTGAATTAAATTAAAAGTTAACCTAAATTTAGTTGAATTTGTTAAGCATCTATTTCGAACTAAAAAAAATATTAAATTCGGATCTTCATCTCACGTGTTGTATTAAAACTTTTAAATTAAAATGTGAGTAAAATTTTGGACATTGAAACAATAGTAGGACTGTGTACTGAAGTCCCGTGGAATCGATAAAAGGTTGAAATAGACGTGTTATTTTATTGATGTTGTTTACTATGAATTTTAGAGATTTATTGATGTTATTTATTAAGATTGCATGAAATTAAAATATTAATTAGATATATAAAGTTAGTAAAATATATTTTCCTTATTTCTAACTAATTATAAATATATTAATTAAATTGTGCATGGATGTTATTTTTAATTAAAACAATATTTTATTGATAGGAATAATTTTTATTTTAACAACTTATTTAATATTAATAAATAATTAAAATAAAAATTACATTAACTCCCAGAGGTTAATGTAATTTTTATTGAACAACCATCGTTAATATAAAATATGATGAGAAATGAATGGTAAAATTTGTAAAGTAATTATTAAAAAGATTATACGACCATACAATAAAAAATGAAAAAATGAGTAAGGATCTTGATGGATTTTCATTCAAAATCTTACCCATTTTTAAAGAGAATAATTATTTTACGAAAAACAAGAACAATTGTAACACAGGAACACAAACAAATGATAGTACATTCAATTCATCTTCCCCACATGTGTAACATAATGATCAATAAAGACCACACAAATTAAATTTTAGTTAAAAATGATTTTTATTGTACATAAAATTTGTATAAAATTTAGAAAGTTGCACAAAAGGTAGAAATCAATAAAATGGAAAGGAAATGGAAATACATGTATTCGAATATAGGACCTTATACTTTAATATCATTTTAAACATGATTAAATTAAGTTTTAACTTATAGATTAGGATAAATTTAAGCATTTATATTATGATAATGAACCAAAATAATCATTTTTAAAAAGTTAGACATTTTAAAATACCGAAATTAAAATCAAAGAAAAATTAAAATAATAGAAACCAAAATAATGATCCCAAAATTACAATAATCAAAATGAGAAGGAGAAAAAAAAAGTTGAGAATAATTTCCGTTTTTTTTTTATCATGAAAAAATGAGAGAGAGTGGAGGAGTGGTGATGAGATATAGGACATTAAATTTTGAAAAGACAAGACTATGTCTAATCCGATTTATTCCAGCGGGAGGATGTATCTAAGTCACCATCATTACTCATTCCTAAGCCCAAAGTACCATTTTTTCTTCTTATCTTTTAGTTTTTCCCCATCAACTATTCACATCTTTACATCTTTTTTCTCTTTTTTCTTTTACTCTAATGTTTCATTCCAATTTAATCAACTTTCTATCATATCATTTATCAACTTAAATTAAATACTTCCCCCACGGGTAACATACTTATAATATTTAGAGGAGCACTCAAGGTATATTATAAAATTTTGTTAGGTCTGTTATATTATGTGTGGAATACTTAACGCTAACATGAATATAACGCTAATATTTAAGTATCGTTCACTATTAAAAGTCATACTTGTTATTATTTTTTTTTTATTTTTTTGGCTAAAATTATTCTTCTGGGAGGTTCAAGACTGGGACAACTCCCAACTTGATGGTGGGACCCATCTGTGGTCGACCTAGAGGTGTGGTGTCTAGGTCGGGCGCGACTTCCATCCCCCGCTGACAGGTAGATCACAAATTTCGAGCTTGTCGAAGGAAGGGCAAGGGAGGAGGTCCGACCTCTTGCACCCCAGCCCTCATACTATCATGCAAGCTCTGATCCAGCAGGCCGAACTCTCGAATCCATCGCAATCCTAAAATAGGTCGAGTCCTACCTCAACTTGGCCATATCCTTAAAACTCCCCTAAGCGATGACAAGCCCTCCTCCTAAAAGTTACAAATACAAGGGGTCACACTCATTCAAAGTATACATTCCTAACTGTCAATCCATTTCATTTTCTTCTCCTCTTAAGCTCATAGCTTTGACTTAAGCATGAGAGTATACGGTAAACTAACACACACCACACACATGTCTCTTTTTTTCTCTATATTTGAGCAGATTATCACATCCCTGATTTATCGAAACAAAATTTCGTTCTTTTCCTCTTCATTATCAAACCATTCTCAAACATGCATTCAAATGGTTAAAAATCACTTAGAATTGTGCGAGTCACATATTTGGCAGCTATTTGATGCATTTGGAAATCAATACTTTGTTTGCAAGTTGCAAAACCCAGCACAGTCCCTACTCCGAAAAATCGGATCTCGTAAATTAAGAGGTGGGGATAAAGATGGAAAAGTGACACCACCGACTAATTTTGGGGGTGGGGTTATCCTGTCCCTATAATTTTATTTTATTTTTCTCTCTCTTTTTTTTTTTTCCGTTTTTTGTTTTGTCTTTTGTTTTATTTTTGGAGATAATTGTCCCTGTAATCTAGCTGCCCCCTTATTCAATCACCCCTCGTATTTTATGCTTAAAAAAAGGTTGTTTAAATAAAATAAAAGTGAAAATAATGCAGAAGTCTAAGCCGGAGGACGGGTTTGATTTTAGAAAAATAAAAAACGGAAGATGAAACTTTTAATTGGTCATAAAACAAATAATAGAAATCGACAAAATCTTTCTGGTAATTAACAACGATTTTTTTTTTTTTTTTGAGGCAATAGTTTCTTGAAAAACTATTTCATGTAGCTTTGGAAGTAATTTTAAAGAATGAGTACACAATCTTTTTACATTTAAGATTTATGGCTAATATAATTTGAAATATTTATTTTGTTCAACTGTCCCGTTCGTTGAAGCTTTTATTTGAGGGGTACTATTAACATAGGACACGATGATTGATATACTAGAAGTGGGTCCTTTTCCATCCTCTTGTATCAACGAAAGGTATTTTCTTAAATGTTCTGACCCTCACATATAATTAATACGAACTCTACCCACCAACCTTTAAAACACACACATACATATACATTAGTATGGTGCCAGTCACACAGGCGATATTAAGTTAGAATTAGAGTTTTATGAGTGTAGCAAATAGTAGAGTTTTGTAGCCTACCTTTATCATACTTTTATCATGAGATTTCACTTTTTATTTATAGACGAAAGAAATCTAGAGGAATTCAAAAAGGTATTTCAAATTTTATAGATTTCTGGATCTTCTTCCCTCGTGAGCCCCTACTGAGCTCGTGATTTGTGACTAACGTTGGAGAATGCCTCATCAAGCTCCTAGCCGAGCCAAGCGAAAAGATTTGTGGCCAATAATAGTCGGCCTTGTGGCCTAATTAAGTTGAGGCGGCTGAGGTTGATCAGCCTCATGGCTCGACCGAGCTGACCAATCAACATTGGTCGAGGCCTATCCGAGCTGACCAATACTAGTCGACTACAAGGCTAGGGTGAGCCGACCAAACTTGGTAGGCTAAAAGGCCTAAACGACTCGACCAATACTAGTCGCCTACCAAGGCTAAGTCGAACCGATCTGCTAGTTGACTTTTGTGGTCAGCTCGGCCATGGATTGGTTGAGCCAACAAGCCAGTCCATTAGTTGGCCTTGGTCCTTGGGTTGGGTCTGCTTCTTCGAATTCTCTAGCGCCCACTTGATGTTTGAGCTTGGTTTGTCGAGGTTTGATTGTTTTTAGTCTTACTTTACTTCATTCATAACATATAATATCACTCTAAGTCGAGAATAGCCTACATCGAGGTGCCAAGTTTTTCTGTCGGTGGAGCTTTTGGGAAAGATTAGTTCATTATTCCTAAAATAACTTTAATCCATCCGACGATGACTCTTTTCACTCAATATTGTCATATCATTAAGGCTAACTTTTGTCCTTAAGGACAGGTGGGTCTTAACTTGCAGTCAAGCCTCCCTTATGCCTTTACACTCAATGGTAAATTAACGTTTGGTCCAAAGAAACTTTTGTACATCTTCATTACCTTTCGAGAGGCCCACCCCACACTCCATAGAAAATATCTATCTTGACAAAAGGTTAACCTTCAAGTATATAATGACATCTTATGGCCCCCTATACATTAAAAAATTCAATTTTCTAATTGAATGAGCTCATCAGTAACATTTCATAAATATTAAATTAACTCAATTTGACCTAAAGAAAGATGGGCATGTTACTTCTTGTTTTATTTTCTCTAGATATCGTTACAATCTGAATTGAATCTTCACGTATGCTATAAAAAAAAACAACACCGATATCATAACCATCTCATCCGAGGAAAAAAAATGGTTTGGTCTTAAATGGTACAAATAGAAATGATTTAAATTTGCAAATATTGCTACACTAAATCAACAACACAATCATATAGATTCACATATAGTTTTGTAGTTGCATGAAATGAATCGTGGCTTGATATGGGACAATGAAAAGGAATCAAACCACACACCAACTGTTAGTACAATTTGACATCATTGTACACTAAAAAACGACGTACCATTGTATTTGATGTGAGTAATAACTGTGTCGTTTCGTACAAATTAAAGGCATTTTTAGTACAATTTTGGAAATGCCCAACCACAACCCTCCAAACATCACACAAGTTGTAGGCAGTTGGCCCCGCCAAACAATTAACAACCACACCCACAATCTCTAAAGTTCCCTTTTTTTTTTCTTTTTTTTTTAATCCTTTTAAAAGGTAAGTTCATAACGTTTATTCTAAATGAAGAAACGTCGGACTTACTGTTTTAGCAAGTTTTGAGTTTAATTATGAAACTTAAAATTTACAAGTTTTATGAAACGATGCCGAAATTGAGCTAAATTAAAACTACATCGATCACTACGTTCGTCTCATACAAATGTTTCTTTTCACTCTTAAATGAAGGATCAGCCGCATGTACCTACCTTCAAAAAACCCAACCTGTGTTCTATTGGGGGCATCATAATCTTCACACCAATAGTTTTCTCTTGTTCAGTTCAAACCGTGATACTGCAGTCTAGTTGTGCTAGAATCTCATTTTGCTAGACCGTTCACTTTAGAAAGTCTACTAGTAAGAATTCCTCATGCGAGTATTTGCAAACTCTCTACCCATCAATAACGAATATTGTTAAACCAAACAACCATCATTAGGTCTTTAATTATGCAGACCGCCGGAGTCTTTGTTCTGCTTCAGAAGAAATAGGCATATTTTGCTTAACATTGAATTTAAAAATTGAAAGGTAGTATGATGGTGTGTATTTAATATACTGTAAATATTTTTATTAATTTCTCTCATACTTTTTTTTAATATAATTTCTCTCACACTTGTGGTTTTAGAAATTAGTTTGAGACCTAGGAAGAAAATTATGTAATATGTCATAGCATTTTTTATTAATCAATTACTAAACTCAAAAAGCTAAACTAGTGGATTAGGGCAGAAGAAAATTTAGAAAATTGACTAGACAATAAAATTTATATATTCTTCCTTTCGATCATTTTCACGAGCTTGATACAAATTAGGTGATCATATTCATACCTTTTTTTTTTGTTACCTTTGATTATAGTATTGTTTTTTCAACGTAAAGTTCGACACAATGATTTTAATATGGTAGAGCACTCAAAATCAATTATGTTTTGGTTTATAGATTTTCAAGAAGCGTATTTTACTTACCGGATTTTAGAAAAATTACAAATTTTATCCCTCTTTTAAAATAGGTTTATTTTAATTATTGACCGTAAAAAATAAATAGTTTTCACCATTGCTGTTATTCTATCATTTAATATTCATACACTTAATACTTCTCTTAGCCAACTTATGTGACTTTGCTACTGTCCACGTGTTAGCACATTAATACACATATTTCTTGTTCGGAGTCCATCCGAACAAGGGACAATGGTATGATATTATCAGCTTTGAGAGCATAATTCTCATGATTTTGCTTTTTTTTTCACTCAAAAGGCAGATGTTATCCCTCTCATTTCTAATAATGTGAGACTTTGTTTGCACTTTTTACGTATCCAACAATCTTCTAAATCATAACTCTCGTACTAGATGTTGTGAGCACATCCGAGCAAGGGACCCTCCATATTCCCATAATGGATTCGTTTCAAACATAACCCTAACAATTTTACTTTTTATTTCACTCAACAATCATCGTATCAATTGAGACGTTGTCCTTCATATACATACACACGATTATCTCATTCTCTAACCAACATGGATCTTTATTTGAACTCTTTACGTATCTAACATTTCTAAAGATATAAATATGTATCTCCTGTAAAATAAATTTGATGATAAACAGTGATTATTTTTTTTCTTTTTTTTTTTGAAAAAGTTAGGACTATAAGAGACATTCATTGAGAAATATAACAAATAAAAAAATAAGGATTTAAAAGTTTTGATTTTTATGATAAATGAAGTTTCTGGACCCCGACAAAAGACCAAACCTGAAACAGTGAAAGAAAAGGAAAAAAAGGGGGAAAAATATGATAGCGAGGTAGCAATACTTAGGATATTTATGACCCATAATAAAATTTTATCAAACTTTTTCGAAAATAAAATAAATGCCTTTTTTTCATATTTATCTATACTACTCATAAAAAAATTTATTAACAATTAGCGAAAGATGAATATAAAAGATGATTACATAACAAATATCGATAAATGTTATAATAGAGACATTATTTCTTTCTATTTTTTATAGAGATATTTTTTTATCTCGTTTAAGAAAAAAGATAAAGAGATATCAAAATTTTGATGAAAATAGCAGGAAAATATGTGGCGATGAATATTTTGTAGTGGGTATTTTTGGGCTTTGGGTACCGACAGATACAGTCCAATGTATTTCCCAGCTCTGACAATTTTCACAGAACTGAAAAAGCAGATATAATTTTCACCCAACCATTTCCACTTTTAACCTTTTTTTTCTTTTTCTTTTTTATTTTGTTCATTCTCCGTACACATTTCAACACTTTCACTTCACTTTCTTAAAGATGAAAATTCTGGGAGTGCTCAATTACACCTCCTTTCTTTAATACATAAATTATCTTTCAAATAAAAATATACAAATAGCTTAGAAGTTACTTACACCAAACTATGCTGGCAATTTGCCAACCACACCATTAGTCTCGATTGGATGTGGTCAATGCAAGAACTGAATGACTGAGAGCCGTGACTCTCTATTATTAAAGATAACCTTCGTGACTTTATTTTTGGTTTCACTGAAAAAAAAACTCCATATCAATAGAGATAATTATTCTTATCTAACCAATATGAGACTTTATTTGCACTCCTTACGACCTCAACAATAACTCGTGCACTCATATACTCCCGGTTGACAACGAGAGCTTGCTTCTATCCAACAGGTCCATATATAGCATTTGCTACACGGATCACATTGTGGGAACACTCGTTCTATCGCACCCTCAATCTTCTCTCCTCGAACAAAGCTACATCATTATTCATATCAATCTACTCGACTATGGCAGGCTTTCTATCAATCTACCGTACAACTATATTTTTTACTATGGTTTTGATATCACTTGTTAAGGACGGGTACCCAATACCCAATACAATAGTACAATTGTATGATATGCGCTCCAAACTTATGGCGTTTAGACATTTTCCTTGATGTCATTCGTCCCGGTGCTCTCCTTGTTTAATAAGTCTGTAAGAAGGTGGATTTTGGCTTACTAGAAAGCAAACCCCACCCTGGATTGTGGCAACTTTCTATTCATCTCGAGCTATCTTGTAGTATCTAAAATGACTTTGAGCACCCGGCTTCACCACAGCTGCATGCTCTCTCCTTCATTAACACTTCCCAATCTACAATAGACCTGATCTTCTCTTGATCCATCTGAATTACATTGTTCACTTTGGACATATAACTATCGCAGCTTTGCTTTCATTTTCATCCAAAATGAAGATAATCGTTTTCGTCTATATACTATGGATCACTTCATTTCCTAGCCAATACAAGACTTTATCTGTACTCATTGTACAATCCTAAAGCTTTTACTTCTCTACATGCTATACTTGACGATAAGCAGAGTTTATTTCGAGAAGAGATCTCCAAAATGACCTTGTCAAATGAAGATTAGCAGGTTCGAATCCCCATACATCGATAAATGTTCTGTTTCAAAAAAAAAAATAAGAAAAAATAAGAAAAAAAAAATTGAAAACATCGATAAATGTTCAAACCGTTCGGGCTAGCATCCAATTGGTGAGCCCATTTCCGAATCGAACTTTGCCCATTAGACTGAACAGAATACAATTTCATTAAAAAAAAAAAAAGTAACAATGATAATAAAATAATTCCAAAAAGTAGTTCACATAATAAGCTAACTGAAACAATCAATGGACAATGGTTAATCTTTATTATTATTTTTATAATTTTTTAAGTCTACGGTTATTCTTCTATTTAAATAGATTTTTTTTTCTAGTTTTAAATTGATTATCTTCTTAATTAGAAATTGACGTGTTGTATTATACTTTAAATCAAAAATTCTTAAACCAATGGAACCGTGGTGCAATGGTAGCGCGTCTGACTCCAGATCAGAAGGTTGCGTGTTCGATTCATGTCGGGTTCAAATTCATGATATTAAATATATCCTTTTTTAATTTTAATTAAAACTAAGTTTTTTTTAATTAATTATTAAAATATTAAGTACTAAATTAAAGCTAAGTTTAAAATACATCTGCCACTTGAAAATTTTAAAATTAGTTTTAATATTTTAATTAAAATTAAAAGTTTTTTTCCCTAAACTGTATCTTAATTAAATCTAAGTCTAATAATTAAATCTAAGTCTAAACCATATGTACTAAATAACATGGATGATTAATGAACGAGATTAAAAGGTGTGAATAACATGGACGATTTGTCAGATTTCACCAAACTATAGCGACCAAATTAAAATTATTAAAATATTAAGTGCTAAATTAAAACTAAAGTCTAAATTACATCTACTCACTTGAAAATTTTAAAATTATAAGACCAAATTAAAAGTATGCGAAAATTTTAAGCACCAAATTTGTAATTTAATCGAAAATAATATATATTAAAAAAAAAAAAAACACTTTGATACTGGAGTCTAACATGATTGGGCCCAAAACTGAAGCCTGAAGCTGGTGAGCGAAATTGGGAGGGGGACGGAGGAGAAACCCCAACAGCGAAAGAAATCAAGCAACAGCAGCAGCTTCGTCTCTGAAGGAGCTATGGCTGTCGAAGCTGACGCGTCCGGAGGCTTAGATGAAGTTCATAGCGATGTTCTTGCGGGTTCTAGGCAAGCTTGCTATAAGGTTCTTTCTCTCAATCACTCATTCTCTGCGGTTTCTGTTTGATTAAAATGCTAGAGTGTTAATGAATATGGCAATTTTATTCATCTGAACAAGGCTCGCGATGCTTTTTATGCTTGTGTGGAGAAGGAATCGGACAAAAAGCCTACTGAAATTGCTTCTGTTGGCCTTATTTACCCCGCCGAGTGTAAAGCTTTGAGGGCCGAGTTTGTCAAACTTTGTAGGGCTTCTTGGGTAAATGCCGTTCCCCGATGACTGGAGATTTTAATACAATGTTGGCACTTAGAATTTCTAGTCTCGTAGATTTTGATTTCTGGTGTTTGTGATTTGGTAGGTGAAGCATTTCGATAGGAAGTTTTGTCAGAACAGTAGGGTTCAAAGACTCTTAGATGACAAAGATTCGAGGAGAGGTCCCTTGTCACTTCCGCAGCCTTACACTTTTAAGCCCACTAGTTGAACCAAACACAAATCCCCCGGGTGGAACAACTTTGGGTGGTCAGAATCTTTTATGACGATCGTTGTTTTTGTTCTTTTTTTACTTTGTATAGCGATGATTGTGCTTTAATTTCCTAATAATGCCAATCTTTTTAACAACTTACAAAAGCTTATTCCACCCCATTTTTTTATATTTTTAGGATATGGGAGTTCTATGGCCATTATGAACACAAGAACAGTTATGTAGTCACTTGACTAAACTTACATAGTATTACCCGTCTCTAAAACTATGTCGGTCATGGTCTTGGTAGTTGTTTCACACTATTTGGATGCTTTAATAGTTTGTAGAAATACAAATCCATTCGTCTTCCATAAAGAATTCTTGACTGCATTGCGTTGGTTAGTTGTTAAAGAATGTGCTTGCTTGGCTCATTATTTGAGAATTGCTCAAGGTACCTTTATAGAAATGATTTCTTGATAAGTATGAATAAGGGAAAGTGTGAAGTGCATAGGGAATGTCGGTTGAATGTACGAGGTCAAAGTAGAATGTAGCCTTTAGGAAAATATATATAACTCAATTAAGTGATAGCTCACGGATATGGTGGAAGGAAGCCCAAGTGTAGATCATTCTCAAGAACACATTATGATTTTATTTTTAGATCTAGGCATTGGACATGACTCTACTGATCTTTCCAGCTGTGGATTGCTCCTTCATGACCTTATTTAAAATTCTCAAATCCTTGATCATTCTCTTTGCAAATGCGTGTGGAAAGATAAATACCCAGAGAAAGTAAAGATTTTTTCAATGGGAATTGCTCCTACCAAAAGGTATCAATACACAGGACAAGATTCAAAGAGAAATCGTAAATTATTCAGTTCCTCTCTGCTCTCACTCTCGCTCTCACACTCGCTGCCATTTTATGTGTAGAGCCAGTGAAGAATCCTAGGATCATTTCTTCTTCGCTTGCCCTATGGACAGTGATTTTTGTAAATTTTATTCTCGAAATTGTTCATTTACCCAAAAGAAAGGGTGCTATAAGTATTGAAATTTTGATTTGATGACACCAGCATGCTGTCTTGCTACAATTAAATAATTAATTACATAAGAAATTGCTTCTAGGAAAGGGTTATGTACGAGTACAGTGCTTCAAGAAGCTCCCTGTACTGACTGGGTATCTTCTTGGGAGCAAGACTGCTGTTTAAATAGTTTTTCTGGAAGAGGTAAGAGTACTTGTTAAGGACATCGTTTTATCACAGAATCTTATTCTTTTATCCTTGCGGGAAATTAAGCTAACTCTTAATGTATTAAAACTTCTAGGATTAGATTTCCATACTTTTGAAGGACTTCAATGAAATGATAGAATGAACTTTTGACAACCTAATACGGTTGTGAATCTTTATAGGCTGGTCAAACCCAATGCCTTTGAGAAATTCCTTGATTATCATACTATTGAGATAGTTTGAGATTTATCTAACTAGCAACCACGGGTGTGATCAGAGTTTTAACCTGTTAATCTTCAGGAGATGCATCGAGTTTGACTAACGAATAACGATTGGATTAGTTATTTCAATTGTACATTCTCAGTATAGAGATGATAAGAATGACCTTTGTGGGCTTGTTGAGAACATCAGATAGGATACACAGGACGTGAAGTTATAGGATTCTAGAATTGAGGATTGGCCGAGTGGTATTGGGGCATGGGAAAGGGACTATGGGGAATGGGTTCAAATCTTGGCCACCTATCTAAAGATAAAATTGTAGTGCTTCTTGACAAAAAGGAGTAACACGACCACTTGTTTGATGTCATCACTTTCCCCCATCATCTTCTTACATTATTGAGGAAAATCATAGTGTGCTTTAGGAAATACATTCTACGTTGATCATGTATCTCATATTGGATTTCATGACTGTAGGGATATATATGAAGAGCAAAAGTTTTGTTCTTTGCCTTATCCTCATACAGAGGATGCAACAGTGTGAGCTTTATAATATTTTGCTTCAATCCTCCTCTCTCTAGACTTTTCCTGATAGATTGGAGTTCTCGGGCGTCTTAGAAACCATCCCGATCCAGCCGATAAGCTGACTTTTTCCTCCAGTTTTATTTGCTATATCTCAGATAGGATAATTGAGTTCTCAGGCATCTGAAAATTCTTCAGTCGAATACTATTTGATGATGCCATTCTGTAAGTTGTCTATGGAAGAGATTATTTGATGACTGCATTTTAATTGTCTGTTTGAACAGACAATGTCTCCATCTATAGGAAATATTGGTTCCCCATTACAGACTGTCATAGATACCAGAGGATTATAAAAATTCTAAAGTAGGTATAGCAAATAAGATAGTTTAGTTGAATTTTGTTCCATCAAGACCAACTAAAAAATCGGACAAAATTATGAAACCTTCTCAGCTTATTAAAATATTTAATACTAGTAAGAAAAATCTGAAACTTTTACTGCCATCTAACAACTTTGAAGGGGGAAAAAAAGAACTTGGTTGGGATTAAATTAAATTCAATTGAGTAAGGAATTTCCAATCCCATTGAAACGTCTATGACGACTTTTTTCTCATTAATCATGTGGAAATAATATTATTTCAAAGAAGAAATAATGTGGAAATAATAAGTCAAATGATGAAAATTGGTCTGAAATTAACCTTACCTTTGAATAAAATTTCTAAGGTATTGGACTTTAAGAGTAGTGGACTACTTGTCGCTTGTTGTGGGCCCATTAGTCGCTTCCCACTCCTTGTCCATTAATACGACCAGACATTAAAAAAATATTGGAGAATTCAAAGTCAAAATTGATGTTTTTTTGGTTTTTTCTTTTCCATTGTCCCGTTTAATTTTATGAGACAACTATTGATTCTAGAAATTTATAGAATTATGGGATTTGAAATCGTCATTTCAAATTTCCTTTACTTTTTTTTCATCTTGAATAGTCTTTCTCATTCCCCTTCTTATTTTAATGCGTATTGTTCATAGAGAAATCTTTCATCAACGATAGAACAAGATTCCTTTTGTATCAGGTCAATCCCAATTGAATTTTCTATTGGCTCTTTTTTCACCTAATTCTTTGTTTTGGAATGTGGTATTCTCATTCATCTCTTCTAGAAGAATCTGACACTAAACCACTCCATTCCAATTCCATTTTTTCCATTTTTTTTTTCATTTTTAATTTTAACTTTAGTTTTCCCTAAACGCAACTCTTTTCTTTTCTCTCCTTAAAGTTTTACTTTCCTTTAGTTTGAAAAGAAACCCTTTTTTCATCCCTTCATATAACACACTTGTTTTGGATTAAACTTGACGTGTGTTTATATGATGATGGGAGATTAATTTCAATTGTAGTTTTACTTTGTGACCCATAAAATTGAAAAGAAAAAACCTGTCAATGAACCGTAAAAAAAAAACAAGGAGAAAAGAAGGTACGATTTATTGTCTATAAAATAAGAAATGCATATCGTGAAAGTCTCACTTTAAAATAACAAAATTTCTTAGAGCTTTAAAAATTTTCCAATCATATAGAAGATAAAACTCAAAAATGATACCATATGCATACCATCGTAAGAAAAGAGAGTTATTATAAAAAGTTTGAAGAATTATAATACTCTGATACCAAACAAACTTATGTTGAATTTCAATTTAGTTAAGAGGATGAAGAAATTCTAAAAATTAATTAAAATATAGTGTGTACATCTCAAATCGTGTCTTATTATCATTTCAATTGAAACTCGTATTCATTTGATTGTGTTGATGTGGATAGAGATATGATTGAGTTGAACTAACCACTCCCACCATTTGAACCAAATGCCTTTTCATTATTATCTAAAGCTACCACTTGCTTTTGTAGGGAGTAGGAAGCAACATCCTCTTATCCATTATAAAGGGTGTTCTACAATATTTAGGATTCATTTTGTAATAATTCTATTTTTAAAAAATTTATTTACTAATGATTTATATGTTAATCTACTTTTTTAATTTTAAAAAAGGGAGAATTATCATGAACCGGGTGCATTTAGAAAATTTAGCAAAAGAGGAATGAAGAATATAAACCCCAGATACCATGTATTATAAAAATGGTGGCTAGTGAAAGGTTACCTACCATTTTCAAATTCTATTGGCCAACAGCTATAAAATAATAATGATAATGATAATGATAATTTGGGGGAAGTTAAAAATAGGGGAAAAAAACTCGGTGGAATGGAACACTTTTTTTTTTCTTTTGTAAATAAAATAAAAGTGAAATAGAATCATTGGGCATGAGTTGTCAAAGCAAATATACTTACACAGTTACACATAATAATAATTACACAATTTCCTAAAAGAAGAAAAACAGATGCATTCCAACGTCAATTGTCGTACCAAATTCAACACTATAAATAAGTAATGAGAGAGAGAAGAAAAAACTCTTAGTCCTATGTCCCAAATTAATTGATTTATTTTATTACTTAAGAGTAACGTCTAAACCCATCTAACCTTCAGTTAATTATAAATTAAACCCAATTGGAAAAAACAGTCATCTTTTTACAAAAGGAGGAGATGATATATATGAATTATGATTTGTAAGCAACTCTGTCTAATTAATTAGTCATCACTGATTTGAAAGCACAAACCATACAGTCAAGTAGAATAACACAATTTAATTTAAAAATACGAAGAGGGGTTGGTTGGTTAAGTAAGCAATTAACAAAAATTGCTTTAATTAAACCCATTACCAAAAAAAAGAGAGAGAGAGAGAGAGAGAGAGTTTTTTTTCTTGGGATGTGGTGCAAAGGAGAAGGCTTTTGATGTCAGAGGGAGGTGGCTTTGCCTTCGCCTTTTTAGGGTTGGCCTTAGGTTAGGGTTGTAGCCGAAGTCCACGAGAATACGGCGCCGTATTGAAAGATGCCTTATTTTCGTAGACTTCTCCAGTAGTTGACTCCATTAAAACTTTTCATTTTCTAAAGTCAATCCTCAACGCGCCGCCGTGTTCTCTTCACGGCTTCGACACGGAGGCCGCGTCTTTGACGGAGCCGTTCCCCATGCTCGTGGATTGCACCGTCAGCACCGACATGCTCGGCGACGACGGCCCCTCGCCGTTGGATCCCATCACCGGGTGCTGGCCGTGGCCGTGGCCGCCGCCGTTCATCATCGGATTCCTGGAGTGACACGTGGAGGTGGATATCGCCGTCGCTAGCGAGATCGGCATCAAACACAGACCCTTCCCCTGCAAATACTGCATCGCCGATCCCATATCCTTCTCCATCAGCTTTGCCACCTGCTGCTCCGTCACCGTCATGCTGTCGTTCGACGACGCCGTTTGGTTCCCGCCGTTCGAACTCCGGCCCCCCTGGGCCCCACTTCCTTGCATACACTCACCGCCCCCCTAAAACGACAGCGCTTCACCACTCAGTAAATAAATTAGCAATACCACCTAATAATAATAATAATATTATTATTATTCTTTTTTTTTTCTCTCTTTTCCCATTTAAACGAAAACGACAGGCAAATCAAAAGCTGATAAAAGGTTTCGCACGCGTGCTACCCTTTTCCTTTTGTCGTCTTCCGTTAAAGGAATTTTAAACTTAATCCCCAAAATTCCTCCTGTTTTCTTTCTATATAATTATATTCATTTTAATTTTCACCCACTTAGTAATTATTTATATATATTTGTTAATGTATTTTACAGAACTGACCTCAGAGGAGACGTCAGCAACAAGTGGAGCAACAGCAGCCGCGCCCCCCAACCTGCTCATGCTCAGAACCTGCACCACACCAAGTAAGAAGAAAATTGAATTAGTAATCCCATTTATAATATTAATTTAAATAAATTATACCCTCCAGGGAATCTTTTTTCTAATAATAATTTAAGAAACAGGGGTAGTGGGGCCCATACCTTGACTTGAAGCTGGAGGAACTTAACGTAGTCGATGATCTCATCCAGCATTGAAGCCTTGTCTGTCTGAAATTCCAAAACCCCACATTAATTAAAACCCCTAAATTAATTATAATTAGCCTCAACCGGTGGAGATTATTAATTTTACCCATTTAATATTTTTTTCTATATTCCAGAGCACCGAAAGCATAATAAAAATTAAAAAGAAAAAGACAAGCGTTGCTAATATTTATATGCTGGTGATTTTGTTGGTAACTGCCTCGCTAATTTATCGACACGTGGCCCTGGTTTTGCGTGATTAGTTTCTCACCGTCAACGTCGTGTGGGAGGGGAAGTTAATGGACCATAATGGCCCTGGTCAGGTGGTTAAATTACGGAACGGAGCAGGTACATAACTGACCGGCGGTTACAGTTTTGCACAGACCCACACCTCCGCAGCTATGCTATGCTAGACTCCGATTCCTTTTTATTTATTTATTTATTTAATTTATAAATTGGGATAAATTGAATTAATTAGCGAAAAAGAAAAAAAGCTGGAGTGAAGATGAAGAATGGAAACTGACCTTATTGGCATTGGGAACGAGTTCTTGCAGGGCTTTCATTCTCTCTGCAATTCTCTCTCTTCGAAGCTACACAAACCAGACAAAATTTTACAAAATAAAATTACAAATTCTAGACCATAATTCTGTTTGGATGCCGGGAAAACTTAGAAAGAACGAAAGAAAATACAATAGAAAATACTATCGATCTTTGTCTTTGTGTCCATGGGATTGGACATTTGAGTCAACCAAGAACAAGTGAGAAACAAGTAAAAAGAAAATGCAATAGGAAATGATTTTGTGGGTAATCTTACCCTTTCGGCGATACTGTGGGGGTCAGTGGCTTGGCCTCTACGAGCTCTGACCTTCTGCTTCGGCTGCGATGGAGAAACTCCGACGGAACCACTCGCCGGAGCTTGGTTCATCCCGTTTCCCGGGGCTCCGAAACTATGCGATTGCATAGAACCTCCCTGAGAAACAGAAAAGAGTTCAAAATCAAATTTAAGAATTCAAAACACCGCCGAGAAATAGATCCACCGCGCAACTAACCGAGTTCGGTGGCCGGAAGCAGGATCCGTCGACGACGTCGTTTTGAGAGCGATCCAAATCGCCATTCCCGAGCGAGAGAGGCATGGGAGGGAGGCCGTGGTCGGCGACGCCATTTCCGGCGGTCATCCCTCTGTTCAAGAGAAGCTGTTGCTGGAGCATGACGGCTGCCTTAGCGGCCGCAGAGTTGCCGCTGATCTGGTGGCTCCGGAGCTTGGAGGCGAGGGCGGCGGAGTCGTGGTCCAAGTGGAGGGCGTCGTCGGAGAGTTCTCTAGGCTTATTGATAGGGTTTAGGTCCCAGGGGGATTTAGGGTTTGGAGGATTCATGTCGGGCCACGAACAGGAGGGGATAGTATTGAGCATTTGCTCGAGGAAATCGTCGTGGGAGGTGGCAGGATCGAAATGGTGAAGGTGAGACGGCGGGATCTGTGGCGGCGCCGCCGCCGGGTTCAAGTGATTGTGGTGGTCGTTGTGGAGATCCTGAAGGGAGATTTGGGAGTGGTTCAACAGAGAGTTCAAGCCTTGCATTTCTCTGCTACAGGGCTGCATGATCGCCGGTGAGTGGATTTATTTCTGATCGCGGTGGAGATCGCCGGAAAAAGATGAACCAGGCGGCGGAGGAGAATGGATTGATTGAAGAAGAAGCTGTCACAGGGAAACCATATGAGAAATCATTTGGGGTTTCGATCGCTATGAAAAAATCCTTAATCTTCTCTTCTTCTTGTTCTTCAAATTCTGCGTGTATTTGATTTTGGAATTTTTGGTAATGGTTTGATTTTTGAGTGTTTGGTTATTAAATAGCAAAAGGAGGAGCTTCTCTCTGCCACACCACGTTTGGTTTTATTCAATATTTTTTCCATCTTCAACCCACTTTTAAAAATATATTTAATTCTATTAATCCTTTTAATTTGTCTACTATATTTTTATTTTAAGAAAACTAAAAATATGTCTTGTAAAGTGTAATAAGTAGGAATATTTTTACTTATATTATGATGTAGTTTATTTTTATTAACTTCTCTATAAATGGATCAATAGAATTTTAAGTTGGCAAATTTTGTTCCTTTTAGGTTTCTTATTTTACCATTGGAAGCTATATTCAGAAGCCAAAAACATAATAACTAAATTTGAATTATACGAGCTTATTAAAAAAAAAGTCAAACAAATTCTTTTATTTAAATTTACTTAGTTGATCCTAATAACTAATTAAAATATTATAAACCAAACGAATATAGGTCAAACATGTTATACCAAAAAAAAAATTTGAAATATTAGTAACTTTTCATGATATAATTATGGATCCTGGTAGTTTTGTTCAGTAAAATTGCATTTAAAGATTTATTTGGTTATATTTATGCAGATTAACGCATAATTAATATTTCTTCCTAATAATTGAAATTAATTAAAAATAATATTTATAATGTTGTATTCTTTTAAAAAGGAAAAACTAGAAAAGTACACGAATATTATATTTGGTTTCCTTTTTGTTTTTAGTAATTATGTGATGAAAATTTAGAATTAAATATTTTCTGCAAATACAGATGTGTTTGTTAGGTTAGACGGCCTTTTTTTAACAATAAAATAAAATCTATAAAAATTCTGTTGTTATTTCTAATAAAAATACAAAATATAACCACGCGCCCACGGCTCGCGTGGTTCTCCATCTGTATCGGCGACGGGCGGTCGATCGCCGCCTGCCGTTCCAAATTTTCCGGTTCTCGACACTCCAAGTAGATCTGATAGTCCACGTCATCCGTAAATACCCCGAACTGCCACGTGGATGCTTTCTACTGCTGATGATTAACAACATTATTTGAGAAGATTAATCATAATTACAACTGTACCACAACAATGATTGGATGTTTTATTGTTATTAATTAATTTCCACTTAAACTTGTAACAATCATTCAGCGAAAAAAAGAAAGAGCCGTGTGAGCCACGTGGAAGTCAAAGCAAGCGAGTACACCAGTTGTTCAGACGAGCGAGTAGAAATTTGAAATTCAAACCCCCATGATCCTGTAATTCCACCACGACGACGACTCTATTCTTTTGGCGTTAATTTATGCTAAAAATTCGATGGGTTAGTTGGAAAAAAAAAAAAAAAACTGTTCTGAATTTTGATTAATTTTTGAAATTTTTAAAAAGTAGAATTTGAAAGAGGCAATTTTTTTTTTTTTTTTGTGTTGCTTTCGTTGATTGAATCTGTCAATGTAAATGGAATGGTATATTAGAATTTAAATTTGTAAAAAAATTCCAACATATCTGCTCCATAAAATATTCAGCATAGTATACTTCAATATAACAATGATTTTGATATAAATATGAGATTAGATTTTTTTGTTTTTTATTTTTATTTTTTTAGTTACTAAGAGAAGAGATGACGAATCTAATAACTTAGAAAGTAGAAATTAATTATAATTGTATAACGGATTCGCATCAAAGGATTTCATCTCATCGTCTCACTACATAGTCACGAGCAAAAAAGAAAGCCTCTTACAATATTAAAATTCACATTTTGATTTATCTGAGTTGTTTGAATTGAGTCAAACATCATTAAAGAATAAGACATTAAAACACCCCTTAGACGTAGATGTTTGAATCTTCACTTTGTTAATTGAAATGTAATGATCTAAAAAACAATAAAGTAATTAGTAATCATTGCTCTATCCACTGAACTATGCTCGAATTAATTATTTAATATTCATTTTAGCTTGATTTAATATAAATAATATATAATGCAACCAAAGTGTTTCTTTATATCTCTATTCAAATCATTCTATACTACATAAAACATTTTTTTCTTCACAAAATGAACTATAACAAAATTTAGTTAAAATCAAAGGCATATACTTGAGTTTGTTTTCTATATAGACAATAATTGGAGGAGGTGGGACGTAATCATCCTTTTTGCTTATCATTTTCATAAAGATTTTTTTTTTAAGAGTTGAGAATGATTTTTTTTTCCCTATCCTAATTATAAGATAAAATTCAATAAATTATCAAAATAAATAGTAGATTAAAGACCCAATTAAGAGGATTTGGGATCACGAAGGTAGCTTCCAATTGGCAAGCCCATTTTATCAATTAATATATGCCCATTTAAAACTTGCATTCCCAAAGAGAATAATTTTACAAATTGGGTATCCTTTATTTTAATCAAAAAATAATATTCCAAAAGCATATAATATAAGTTCAAAATCTCTGAGTCTTCTCTTTCATATCTCATTATGCACTCTAAAATAAAGGGAAACAAAATAACAGATCAGAAACAAGATCCATCAACATTCACTGCTTTTGTCTCAATGCATGTACATTCTGTTTAGTTTTCTGCTGCCCTTTTTTTAATATTTATTTTTGTTTTAATTTCTGTTTGTTTCTCAAATTTTGTTTTAAAAATGAAAACTAAATTGGATTCGGAGCTTTTAATCAGTGTAATAGAATGTCTCTTGTTCATTGTATTAGAAAAAAAAAGTGTACAAAACCAACCAATCCAAAAATTTGAACTAAAGAAATGTTTATTTTATAGGCTGTCTATTCCTTTTTTTTTAGTATAACCACTAATTCTTTTTTAATATCAACGGTTAGATACCGATGGTCAACAACAACACTTTGTTGACCGCTATTAAATTTTTGACAAATAAAATAGAGGAATGCAAACTGAAGATAAAAAGAGTTTTTTTTTTTCATGGATGTTGACTTGACCATCGGTACGTAAGAGTATTTTTAATTTTTAATGGGACAGTAATCGAAAAAAAAAAAAAAAAATTTGTGGGAATTAATGTTGTCGTTGTCATGTTGTCTATAGAGAGAAGGGTGGAGGCGTAGCTGTTAAAATCGTGTCAATCAGCATAAATTCCCAAATGCCCAAATTTGCCATAAGAGACATGATTAGAAGTAACGTGTTGGGGCTGTAACTAAGATGCCTTACATATATCATATTCTCACAAATATGTGATTAAAAGAAAAGCCCAAAATCGAAGACGATAGATTTGAGACTTCAAATTTACTCATGAAATGATAGTTCATATAATACCTACAAAATATTTGTTTTAGTCTTTGAACTTTCGATTTTGTTCAATTTAGTATTTGTACTTACAACTTTTAAAATGTGATTATTTTAGTTTTTATTTACAAAATTTTAGCACGAAATTTATATCCAATGAAAACCTTTAATATAAATTCATAGCTAAATTTCAAAAAATTTAATGAGTTAAGTGTCATGTTAAAATTATGATAAACGAGAATGAGATAAAAATGAAAATGAATTGACTGAATCAAAATGAACGGTTTGAGATTACAGACACTGAAATGAACAAAAGTTGAGTATAAAGACCAATAGACATTATAAAAATATAATAAAGAACGAACTAAAGTCGAAAGTAGGAGACCAAACTAATATTTAAATCGAAAATCTCTTAGAGAGAGAAGAAGAGTGATTTGTAGGTATAGTCCTTGTCTTGTGAAAAATCGTTTCCAGCTTTTGTGCTCTCTTTACACCTCAATGGAGGCCCACCCATTTTCCCAAACTCAATATATATACAACTTTACCATAATAATCCCATACCAATTCCTCAAGTATGCTTATCCAGTTTCCCCATTTTAAACTCATTCGCAACATTATCTCTTTTGCTGTACATTCATGTTTGTCATGTCAACTCCATAACGTTTGAAGGGTTGTATTGGAATTTTTATTTATGAAACCATTTTTAAAAATTAATTTAATTCTCTATGAATTTCCATTTACTTGAAATCACCATTTAGTAGTCAACGATTTGAAGTCAAAATAATAGTAAGAAAAAAAAAAGACACTTCCCTTCCAAACTTAGATCATGTGCAACTTTATCATCGTCGTCATTGTGTAATACATTTTTATTTTAACTTTGAAGATACAGTATTATACTGTGTTATAGTTAATATCGATGTATAGGATAGATGGGTAATATTAACAAGCAATATATCTTATATTGTCCAAATATAAAATCAATTCCATTAGTAGAATGATTTATTAAAATTAATAATAATAATAATAAGAATTATGTTGGGGCCTACCAAGAACCTGAGTTAGACCCAAGGAAAACATATTTTAGGCTTAGACTGGAAGAAAAGTTCGAGGAAGCAATCCAAAAAGAGTAGGTGGGAAAGTAATAGTGCGAGCACAACCACGATTCATGTGCATTGAACGTGTGAAGCACGCACGATCGTGCGTATTGCACGACCAAGCGCCCACAACACATCTCATCTACTTCTCTTAAGCTCATTGATTGACCTAAACATCTAACTGGTTGACAAACACCACACCGATGTTCGTTACCTCACTTTCTTTTCTTTATAGCTCTTGATTATCCCAAGCAAAAATCTACCCACCCTAGACAAGACCATTAGAGGTACTCGGTCCACCTAACCTTAGTCCGATTTATTGTTTGGTTACTTGCTCTAACCCCAGTTCAACTGCTTCTCCAAATTTTTGCATCAACAGATTCGATGTGATTATATATTATATTCTGGAAGATTTCCACGAGTGCATTTGAAATCCTTTCAACAGTTTCAGCAGAGTAGAAGATAATTAACCTTCACTTGAAAACTAACTTACTAGTTTTGTCACTTAAGTCAAATTATTTTATCAATATTTTTCTTTCCAACAAAAAGTAAATCTTACATGATCAAATTTGTTTATTAAGTCTAAAAAACAGCTGTTGCCTGTTAAAGATGTCAACAGAATTTGTAAAGTAAGAGTCACCCCAAAAAAAAAAAAAAAAATCCAAATCTCGAGTAAATGGGAAAGGGGAGAGAATAATTGAATATTCTGCCCAAAATTTAAAGAGTCAACTATGGGTTGCTTTTATTAGTATAAATCCTCATCTTTTGTGATTAAGTGTAATTATTTAACCAGTTAGCTTTTTGTGATGCTTCTTTTAAGATCATCATACATGACTATGATTGGAGAATTTCTCGTGTGTATTTTTTTAAACCATAAGATTACTAATAATAGATTTTTATAATATAATCAAAGAGATGGTTATGAATTAATCAGAATCATTAGACAGTTTAATGCGTTTTCCTCGAAGCTTCCCAAGAGAGAGAATGGGATTTCCAATTGCCATTTGGGCAAATGGGTGGCATTAATTCTGTTCTAATTTGCATGTGAATTAAATCTGTGGAATCTGGTTTTGTCCACCCTTACAATTTTCGTTGACCCAATTTTTGATTAGTGTTGAAAATTAGTGGAACCCCCTCTCATATCCAAAACCTAGTTAGATTTAACTGGTTGAATTTTTATACAACGAGAATTTATTATCTTATATATATCTTTTAGAAAAGACATTTGGAAGTGAAGTAAAGATACAGATAAACAAATAGCCAAATAGTGATACCTCAGATTGTAGATTCAAATCTCCTCCATTTATGGCCAGCGACAGAGCAACAGCATGGATCTGGCAAATATTAAAAAGAAAAAGGATCAAACAGAAGATGTAATTTTATTCCAGAAAACAGGTATTTTTGTACTAAACGGGAAAAAAAGGATCAATGCGACTTCACCATTTATTTTTTTCCTTAATAATTGGGAGTCGGAGCTTTGCTTTCCCATGCCCAAGGACACCCGCGATCGTTCCAAGACCTGGACCCAAGAGACATCAAGCGTTATACCTTCTGATCTGACTCCTCTCCAAAATCCTGCAAGCCCATACAAGGAGTATTGGGCTGAGAAAATAAGATGTAGGAGTTTGTTTAATGGATCATTACGAAAATATATATGTGGGCCTGAAAGTGAACAAATGGAAATAGAAAATGAGCCCAGATTAAAAGTAAATGCCCATGACAGACCAAGCCATCATTACCCTCGCCCAACCTCAGACGAGAGGCATCTCAATGTGAGATACTACCTTCTCAACAGCACAAGAGGAACCAACCATGTTCCTAAAGGGATTATTTGAGGGGTTGAACACCGTAGGTAGTGATTCTTAACCTTTTGTCGAAATTGTAATGCCATAACCAGCTAAAATATGTTCAAGTAACAATAATATCTACATTCTTATATGTATGGAAGAATTTAAAAGCTGTATTTCGAACTTGTATTGAACATTATTAAGGAACAAATATATTTTAAACTTGCATCTAGCCGTTATGGTGGCTACTGAATAACTTTCCCTTCCTCTTTAGTCTGTCTTATGGAACTGTACAAGAACCAAAATACAATCAGCACAGCAACCAAACGGGCAGTAGTTCTGTCTGCAAATCATCGACAAACAAGAATCAGAAAATCATTGAAATCCAAACATAAGCATGAAAGGGTCAATCTATTCACGATAACATTAGCAGACCCACAAGAATTATATTCACAAACATACAAAAGAATAAGCAGTAAACACGAGGGGGCAAGGTTTAGGCAACTAGGCAAGCACAGTTATGAGAGAAACACAGATTGATGTGGAGAATGAGAAACACACATACATTCACGCATCGTAAATACAAAGACATATTTATAATTGAACATCTACAAGAGAACCAGACCACCAAATTTAGAAACACTAGATTGCTTTATGCAGATAAGATGGCACTTAATTGCCAGTGCCATCAAATTTAGGCAAATTATCTTGCATACTATGTATATCACCGATCAATTTGGGCAACATAAAAGCTAGACCTAAGACCATGAACAAGGGTAATCCATAATAGCAGGTTATTTCAGGTTGCGGCTTCTATAATCATACATCCCAAACAACACTACTGAGCAGAGGAAATTAACATAGCGGCATACCTTGACATCTTCTCTGATTACGTATTGAGGTGAAAATATTCCCTGGTTAAGGGAAAGAGGCAATCGAAGCGTAATTGAAAACTTTGTATTACTTCAACTTCTTAACAGCGACAAACAACAAGTAGACCATATATGCATTATTGTAATGTAATTTGAAAATAAAGGAATGGCAGAGAAAATCTTGAAGCGAAATGAGCTGCAACCGGCGCTTAAACGAGAGAGATGAAATTAGGAAATTGAACTCGCTTACCCCGATGACTTGAGAAAGCTGCAATGCCGTTCCCGCGGAAAAATGCGATAAAATTTCTGGCCTAGGGCTTTGTTTGGATACCTTCTTTAAAGCATTGCCATAAAATTCACGAAGTTTCTGAAATAGTTCATAATCGGTATTTCTGCTGCTTTTTATTTATGCTACTCTTTATTTCTTTGCTTTTATTATTTATTATTATTATTATTATTATTATTATTATTATTTCAACACGAGCTTAGTACTTAACGTTACTTTCTTTTCCTTTTTTTTTTTAAGGACTTAAGTACCTTATTCATTTTATAAATGCTAGAGGTCTAATTTCTATCACCAAAACGAACATAGTTTAGTGGTGTTCGTAAGTTCGAACTCCACCTCCACATATTGTATTAAAAAAAATCCATCAACGTTTTTATTGTACGAAAAAAAAGACAATGTATAAATTCGAACAGTAAATTTAAAATTTTAAAAAATAATGTAAATTACAAATTAATACACCAGCTAAAAGTCAATTTTGTGACTTGTTTTTGAAATAAAAAAGTAATTATATTTTATAAAATATACAGTGTAATTTCATCAAAATATAAGAGATATGTATTTTTCAACAATTACATGATTTTAAGATATATTTTAAATGATAATAGGTGTTGTTGGGGGAATTTAGTAAATATTGAAATACAAACATGTAATCAATTAGGTTGACGTCAGAAATTCAAGCCCTCTGCGGTGTGTATTTCTTTATCAACTACCGGTGCAGCAAGTATTCTCTGGCATGTCCCCTCTAGGATACAACAACCCAACTGAAACGTTGTGTAGATCGCTCTTAAAAAGAGCAAAGTAGATAAAGTAACAAATATAGAAGATATGTTGAATGAGTTGTTTTTTGAGAGTTTAGGAAGTGAATTATTTATTGGAAACTTGCATGTAGTAACTTAATAGAAAATTTAATAAGTTTTTTTCAACTTCTTTTAAAATACGTCTACAAAATTTGATAAAACATCTCAATCCTTAAACTCTCAAATTAAATAAAAAGAAACTCATATTAAAATGTAACAAGAGATGTCTTATTTATCTAGTCATATTCAGATTGAATATAACTAGGAGAATTGATCATTACTTGAATAAGATAAGTATGATGTGATAATAGATCAAGTATTGACATTGAAAATGTACGATGGTGTATCGCATCCTAAAATAATATATAGTATGGTAATTTAATTGGTAATAAATACAATAACATGTAGTTAAAAGGAAAAAAAAAATTCCTAATAGCACATACTTTTATTTATCTTAATAATATTCTATGATATGAAAAGAATAATAAGGTTAAGATTGTATTATCATACTTTTTAAAAGAATGTTATATTTAAGGAGAGATAAATGAGCAGCGGAGTCAAAGTTGAGTTGTCGGAGATTGAGGCAGAGACTTAGAAGATATGTCGGTGGACTTGTGTAGCCCCACGACCTGGTGCTTAGTTGGTCCCGTCAAGTTCTCGAAACCCATGTATCTCGCAAAAAAGTTGGCTCTGATGGCTGATGCATTTTATGCATCCAAATTAGTTTATTCCAATGTTGTTAAGCATGTAGATATAAATGTGCACACCAAATGTAGTGATTTTGAAAGTTTGAATACCGTCAATGTAGTTGAGGCTACTGATGACGATAGTTTTGGTGGGACCATCTTCATACATGTTGACGTGGGTCGAGGTGAGTTCAAATCTCCTCCTACCTAAGAAATTGATTAAGAGATAAAAGTAGTATTGTGTATCATAAGTTCATATTTCAAATTCATGAACTAAAAAAATCCTAATGGTACTAAAAAAATTCCTAACTTTGTCTCGAATAAAAGATTTGGAAAAAATATTTTCAAATATTAAAATTTTGCACTATATAATATTTTGTTGATCGCTGGCGTCTGGACTTTGAAACATCTGGATTTTGGTTTCCTTTGTCCTCCCGTTTATCCCTCAAGTCGAAGAATCGTCGTCCATCTTCTTATTGTTATCCAAACCCTAGCTACGGAATTTGATTCTCGAAGATCATTCTGATTGTGAAGCCACGGAATTTTGTCACCATCTTCTTCGACTATCCAAACCCTAACCCAATGCATCCGAAAAATCAACAACGTCTTCAGATCTTCGTTCATTCTCCCGACCTCCAAATTCAATCAAAAATCCTAAACCTAGCACGAACTTCCGCCCAAACCCTAGAGGATCTTAAATTCTCTCTTCTCCCGCAAACGCTTGCTCCACGGTCTGCGTCATCTTTCTACTTCACCTTGAATGGAAAACCCCTCCTTGATTCCACCCCAGTTACCAGTTCTCTAATTTCCCCTCTGTCCACCTTAATTTTAAGAACCAGGATCCATGGCGGTGGTGGTGACGGCGGTGCAACCGGGGCCGAATCCCGTGACTGCTACCTTAATATGTACGCAGAGAAGAAGCCCGATAAGGTCGACCCAAACGAGCAGAGGCTGTCCAAGTGGTTGAACTGCGCCCTTTCTAACGAGCCTTTGAGGGAACCTTGCGTGATCGATTGGCTCGGAAATGTCTTTAATAAGGAGTCGCTCGTGCAGGCTTTGCTAGAGAAGAAGCTGCCAAAGGGATTCGGGCATGTTAAGGGTCTGAAGGATATGATCAAGATAAGTCTTTCGGCAATTCCTGGTACAGAATCGGGTAGCAATGCGATTTCAGGGCCACGGTTTCAGTGCCCGATTACTGGGCTCGAGTTCAATGGTAAGTACAAGTTTTTTGCTCTGAGAACTTGTGGACACGTTCTGAGTGCAAAGGCCTTGAAGGAGGTTAAATCTTCCTCATGCCTTGTCTGTCATGCTGAGTTTAAGGACAGAGACAAGTTAGTGATCAATGGGAGCGAGGAGGAGGTAGCAGTACTGAGAGAGAGGATGGAGGAAGAGAAATCAAAATCAAAGGAGAAGAGGCTGAAGAAAGTGAAGAATGGGGAAGTGGGGATGAATGGAGATGTGAGTGTGGATTTGGCGTCATCCCGTTTGTCTGGTAAAAAGCATGGTATTGAAGTTAAGGCATCGGAGAAGGTTTCAGCTAAGCTTGAAAGGAATGAGCGGCCGGATGGTGGTATTCAGGTAAAGGTTGCAGCAAATAATGGTGCTGTAAAGCGATTCAAAGCAGCAGACATGGCCCCTCCCAATGCTACCAAAGAAGTCTATGCTTCGATATTCACCTCATCCAGGAAGTCAGATTTTAAGGAAACGTATTCTTGTAGATCTCTTCCACTGGGTCGGAACTGATCAGTGTTAAGAATTGCCTTGTTCTGTTTATGGCGATTCTCCTTATATTGTTTATGTCTCGTTGTTGCTAATTGATGTAAGATATGGCCTATTAGTTTACATTCATTAACGACTGTTGCTCTGTGGAACTGTTTTTCAATCTTAGATCAGTCCATGTTCTTGGAAGTCTTGCGCTGATCAATCCCGTTTCTTATCAACATCTGAGTTCATGTTTGAGGTCTTGAAAATAAACCCCCTGATGGCTGATGGAGTCTCTTCTTTGTATATTTTGAGAGTTAATTTCTTCTGTAGGAGGCGTACCTCTTTCTTTGTTGTGTTATATATCAATATCTGCTGAATATTATATGCTGAGATATCCCATAAGGTTTCCTTTGTGTGTGTCTGATGGGATTATGGCAAAGTTTGTACTTTGTTCAGATGTATTGTTCTAGAATTCTTTAACTTCTTGTGTTTCTGACTTCAGATGTATTGTTCTAAGAACTCTTTAACTTCTCGTGTTTCTGACTTATCCCTATTCCCACATCATGATAAATTATAGCTACTTTATGTTGTCTTTATTGGATTATAAAGCTCTGTTGGAGCTGTGATCTGATTCAGCCAACTTTGATATGCCTTCTCGCTTGATATGCTGTTAGTCTTCTCCTTTCACTTTAATAAGGCAACTGCTCACTGATCCTGAGCCTAAGTTCCATACTCCTAGGATTTAAAGTATGGTTTTGAGCCTAAATTTCATACTCATTTGCATTCCAACATCTATTCATTTTCGTGAAATCAATTACTCTTTTGATTAACAATTCAATAGAGGTAAGGTTGAAGACATTTTCATTGATGTCGAACTCTCGAAATTTAAATTTTCAGATATGATTGTCAACCTTCATCTCAACTGTTTTCTGTGATTGTTACACCCAATTGAATCAACCTAGAGGAGTTTGCTCTACGTTTTTGTGCTTCACATGTAGGATTGCAATTCTATTTATTTAAACCAAGACATATTCATACCCAAATGACATGAAATCTCCAATCATATCAAACAAGTAGTATAAAAACTCAACTCCAATGTGGATCATCCTCGCCAAGAGGCCCATAATCCACAGGCTAACCAAAGCCTAGTTTGGTCTCGATCCATGCTCTGGCCAAAATCAAATTTTAGTTTCCCTGTATTCGATTGGATATAGACCATTTTTAGCGAAGACCACAAAACAAAGCTTGTGAAAGGCTCCCAGTAGTAATACCTTTGATGTCTCTACTCATGAAAGGATCAATTCAAATCTTACTTTGTCTTTAGATGGGATCCAAGACTCGTTCATGAAAACTTTATCTTCGCTAATATGCAAAATCTTGCTCAAAGTGCGAACGAGAGTTGCAACAAAAGTCTCTAACCTCCTCGCAAAAGGATTAAGAAAACATAACCTTTCGTGGTAATTATGATAGACTTGTTATAAATAAAGTAGTCGGGTGAGATAATTAAATGTGAGAATAAGTAAGATAGTTGGGTCTGAGTTAATCTGAACGTAACTCAATTGGTTAAGACATATATTTCTGACTAAAAAAGTCATGAGTTCGAATCTCCAACCCCACATATTGTTGTACTAGAAAAATGTAGTTGAATATGGTTTAGAGGTAGACACTCTTCCAAAGTTTTGGCTAAGCGGTAGACCTCTCAATGGGAATGCATATCAAATAATTCTCTTTTTAATGTGGCCAAGGGGTTGGTCATTACTCTATTTGCATCATCATCCATGAACTACAAGTGTCATTTTAGATTGATCAATTTAAAACCAGTTGCTCAAGCTAATGCTTCTCCCTTAAGTATAACTTCCATCTAGTTTGTTGTTAGAAAATAAGACCATGGCCAAATATTTACTGTTAGCTATTTTTTTAGAGCGATGTTAAAGAATTGTTCGAACTTGTTTAGTGAATAGAATGTTATTAAAAGCACGAGTTCTCTATAAGACGAGACCCCTTGCTTTTCAACTTCCAAATAGTTATTTCCCCCTTTGATATTTTATTTAATAAAATATATAAATGTGTTCTATTTCATGCATATATATATGAACTAAATTTCACTTCACAAACAAAAATATGTCTCAAGTCTTTTAGAGACATTAATGAGTTTTGTTATCTCCCTCCTCCCATTAGCATTGGAATAGGGATTTACATCACTGTAGATTAATTTTACTCAGTAACTTGTAATATATATGTTGCCTTAATTATAAACTTATAAAACAAGTGTTTTCTTTTTGAAATATTATGTAACAATCTATAAGTATAGTAAATTTCACATGTATTAAAAAATTGGGAAAAAAAATCAATTTTTATATCTTTTTTTCTTTTTTAAACTTAGGAAGGTGTATTAATTTTTTGAAATTGATATATTAAAATATTCTAAAACGACAATAAAATTAGTTTTTTGGAATGAAAATTATGAATTTTGGTAGATATAAAACTAGGTAAAGCTACTTTTAACGTGGTCCAATGTGAGTCTATAGTTATTTTTCATGATTTTTTTCTGTCATTTTCTTTCAAATATTAATAGATGTTTGCTTAAAAAATATTTTTGAAAAACTTTTGAAAGGATAATTTGTGCTCTCCAAAGAGTAGGTAAAGTTCAGATTCTTTATTTATTTATTATTATTTCTTTTTTTTAAGGTAGCTAATTTTACTCATTAATTTATATAATTTGTATATGGAATTAATTATAATTTTATAAACTTATAAAAACAACTTTTTTTTTGTTTTTTAATTATTATGAAACTTCGAAAAAAAGTTTACATTTGAACTCACATATCAATTTATTTTTTATCGCATATAAGTGTCGATTACCGTTGAGCTAAACTCATGTTGGTAAAATACAACACTGATCTAAATTTAGATTTAAACAAGATGGAATAAAAAGTTTAGACTAAAAAGTGAAACACTTGATTGGATTTTCAACCCAAAACTTTCATCTTTTTAAGACATAAAGTGAATTAAAACAAAAAATACGATGAATATCTCCATTAAATTGTTGACATGTGACAAAAAAGAGCAAGATAATTAAAAAACAAAATTTAAAAACTATTAAATCTTTATCGGTATTGATGGCAGATAAACCTTACGCCATGTTAAGTTTAAGGAATGAGAATAATTTTTTTCATTCCTTTTTACCGAATCGTAGGAATAAAATCAAATTTGGTAATCTCATCTTAAAAAGATAATCTCCTTCATATCCTACAACCTCATTAATCGTGTCCCATTCTCATTTATCATTTCGTGGGCCTGACACACTAGTTACTTTACTACTTTTATCATTTCCCTCTCATATGTATTAATCATGGTGTCCATGTATCTATGAGTTCAACATCAACACGAGAGATAAGTCGGCATTTCTATAATATTACAAAAAAATGACAAAATATGAAAAACATCAACAAAAGTTCACTAATATATACATAATATTAATCATTCTTAACTTATTTAAAATTGGTAAAACGATTACTTGTTAATTTAAATAATTTTTCGAGTTTTTTTTAAATTTTTCTAGAAATATCCATTGACAATATTTTATCAATATTTCAATCGACATTTCCACGAAATTGAGACTTCGACGATCCATCGACATTGACATTTAAAACCGGTATTAACAAGACCCATAGCTTGTTTAATTAATTATTTTATATTTTGATTATTTTTTTCCCATTTATACTACTAATAATCTATCTTCAAATAAAAATTTATGAAACTTGATAGGATTTTATCATAAAATATATTGATTTGTATTTAATTTGTTAATGTTGTTTTGTTATTATTAATTAATATCAATAATCAGTTTAAAAGTATAATTCATTATTATTAAATATTATAATAAAAAATTTAATAGTATTTTATATTAAATGTAGGTTGTTATAAAAGAGAGTATTTTATTTTAATTATTCATTATTTATTAATATTAAATAAATTGTCATAATAAAAAATATTTACTATCAATATTATTTTTGTTTACCTCCGCGAGTATTTGTGCCAACTTATGCACATCTCGACTAATGGAGATAGTCATCTGATCATATAACAGTACCGAAAAATACATATAAATTATTTACTATAATTATAAGTAATATAATAAATTTAAATTTATTATTATTATTTTAATTAAAAAATATTAGTACAATAACGTTTAGAAATAAGAAATTGGTATACTAGTAATTGTTATATATCTCATTTTGATTTCCATTACGGACAATTTTGATTAAAGAATTCTGATTCCGATTCTATAAAATTTATGATAAACATCACATGAATGACATTTCCATTTTGAATTTCATTTCAATTCATTTCTATTTCGATTTCTACTAAATAAACTGACCTTAAACATTTTTTTGTTTTTTTATTTTGAGAAATATAGGAAGAAAATATATAAGGGTTAGCTTAGCTTTGTTGAAAAAATCATAAACCTAATGGAAAGAGGGGAAGAGAGAGAGAGAGAGAGAGAGAGGAAAAGCAGTGTAGGGGAACTCTTGTTAACATGACAAGCAGAAGCCTACATTGCCACACTCCTTAAACGCTCGCCTCCAGGCTCCAGCTCCATCCTCAGCCTTCATCTTCTCCTTCAAATCTCTTCTCTGCCTTCCAAATTCCCTTTCCCAGATGGAGGACGACGACGAGTTCGGAGATCTCTACACCGACGTTCTCAGACCTTTCGCTTCTTCTTCGTCATCTGCTCCTGCTCCGCAGACTCATCTATCGTCTCTTCAACGCCCGATCGATCTCAATCGACGGGACGACGACGAGACACCCTTTGGAGCTTCTTACTCGAACTCCCTCGTTCCTCTGCAGCTCACCAATGAAACCCCACTTCCGCAGCCGGTTCGCGAGCCTGTGTCCGCTGCTTCTTCTGGGTTCGTTCTCAATTTGGCCGCCAGAAACGACAGCGAGGGTCTTCGAGCGAGGGGAGATAAGGATTTAGCTCCCGTTCATGTTGAATTGCCAAATAGGGCTTTGGGCGATCGGGTTTTTGGTGTCGAATCTGGAATTATAGGGGCTCTCGAGAAAGATGTCAATTTGATGGATAAGGATGTGAAATTCGATATTGAAGAGGGTAATGCTGGGGTTGAAGACGTGGGCGTGGAGCCGATTATTCCCGGGTTATCTCCCGCCGGCGGTATGTCGATCCATGGGGGAGCCGGAAATTTGGAGAGCACCGAAGGTTTTAGAACGAATGATGCTGTCCGCGACCGGGGTGATGGCGGTGATGACTGGGATAGTGACAGTGAGGATGATTTGCAAATTGTCTTAAACGACAGTGATCGAGGGCCCATGGCAATGGAGAGAAGTGGATTGGTTGGTGATGATGAGGACGATGAAGACGATCGCCCGCTGGTTATCTTGGGGGATAATGATCAGAATCAAGCTATGGAAGAGCAAGAGTGGGGTGACGATGCAGCGCCCGCAGCGGATGGTGAGCGAAAGGAATTGGGCGAGGCTGCAAAATCTAGTGGTGGGATGGTTGTGGCACCAAAAATCGGATATAGCAATTATGGTTATCGTCCTTTTCATTCTCAATATAAGGTCAGTGTATTATCTGTTTTTTGAAAGTGTGATAAGTGTATATGGGGTTTTGTAATTTCCCCCTTTGTCGATGATGATCAGAATGTAAATTTTGTTTGTTATTATATGACGTGAATAATACTCGTGTGGTCACTAGTGTTGATTCTTTAATTTGGATTGCCCTTGTACTTTTGGTCCCTACTATTGACATAAATTTTGTTTGGATTGGAAGTATAAATCACTAAATTCTTATGGTATAAATGATATCGGTTAAAAGTCATAAATAATCATTCAGTAACCTGGCAAAGGTTCTACTCTTGATTTCATCCAAAAGAGGAACACTTGTGTTATACTGTCCCCCAGCTGGTGTTTGAAGTGTAATAATCATCTTAACGAAGATAAGTATCAATCAACTGCGAATTCTCTAGGAAGATTTGGAGTTCTTTCTTTCAAACCTTCAACTATCTGTGGTTCGTCCCCCATAGAACACAAGTTCTTTTAATTATCCAATGTGTGGGCACAGTTTTGAAGGCAGTGGTAATATTATTTGGGCAAATGTTGCAGTGGCTACTCTTTTGGGAGTTTCAGGTTCAGCTCAAGACAAACGGTAGGTTATCCAAAGGAAAGTCTAAGAATGTCACCTAATGTGGACGATTAGGTTTTGTTCCCAGCTTCTAGATAGCATTTCTTATCTAAACATGTTTGTAACTTTATTCTTGATTCAAACCAATTGGAAAAGGTTTTTGTAATCTCTGTTTGTTCAGGCTGGGGAGAGATTCCTTATCAGTTCCCTCCTTGTATATTTTGGATAACTAATATATAGTTACTTATCCTGGGGGGTAGCTGGTGAAAATCATCATTCTGCCAATTGTTACCTGTACCAACTCTGATGTGTACTACAAATCTACTGGCTGGAGACATTGTTCAGTTCCAGGATTACAATCTCAGAGACACTTCCTACACGTCCTTCAAGCACTTCAATAAGCTATCAAAGAATTAGTTGATGATACTTTGTCTAGACTCTATTCAACTGGTTAAATGCCTTTTCCTTGTAAAACTGAATTCCTCATATGCCTGCCATCACACATACAACTTTCTGTATACAGCAGTGTTGGAAGCCCTACATACATAGTTGTCAAGGATATCATAGTTACTAGTTGTCTTACTTCCTCCACGAGTGAATATATGAAACTACTCATATAGATAATCACCAAAGTACTGATCTCACTCCTGGCACCACTCATATTCCAATTGAATTTTCTAGATATTTGGAACAATTTTCAAGATATTAATATGAACTTGATTTATTGCTTTGTAGTTCTTATTTTTCTTGGATATTGGTTAATCTTTTAAGAGATTATGTTTCTTAGTCTAAGTTAATCAAAATACTGGCTGTAGCAGATTGAACACACAAAAATGTATAGTTTCTTGTATGTGATAAGTGATGATTATGGACATTCTTGGATTCTCTTATATTGAGGAATAGTTAAGCATAGTTTTTTAGATTTCAACTGCAGATGGTTAAGATTTCTTGCACACTTTCTTCTTGCTGCTTGTTTTGATAATAAAGCCCGTATTCTTGGTGGCATATGTAGTATGTGAGACCTGGTGCAGCACCCTTTCCTGGTACTTCTGCTTCTGGCCCTGGAGGAACTCCGAGTCAAGTTCGTCCACTTGTCAATATGGGCCCTGTTGGTGGTCGTGGCAGAGGTGATTGGCGACCAGCAGGAGCAAAAGACTCAACTTCAGTGCAGAAAGGTTTTCATTCAGGTTTCGGAATGCCTGGATGGGGCAATAATATGGGAGGGCGTGGTTTTGGTGGCCTGGAGTTCACTCTGCCCTCACACAAGTAATACTTGGCTTGGCCTACTGAAGGGGTTCAATGTTGAAATATGCTGCTAGCTTTAGTTTGTTACCAATTGCATGTTTCAATTTCTGGAATTTTCCAACTTTAAAATTTTAAATGCCCTTGGTGTGCCCATGCAAGTGAAATGAGCTTTGCATGTTTTTGTTGTGTTGAAGCTATACAATCCAGACTGTTTTTCCATTATGTTCATAGAACACACAAATTACAGTTATCTCCTGTGAGAAAGTTAAATCCACACAATTTTTTGATTCATAAGGTTGATCTTAACCCCGTTATATCTGACATGCTTTGTAATCCCTCCCCCCACCCCTTTGTTTATGTTCTCCATTGCAATGAAGCATATATTTATTTTTCATTAATCCTCACGGTTTCTATATATTTTTTAACACAAAACATACCGAGTAATGACGTAATAGACAAACTTGAATAGGAAACAAGCTTGCTGTTTCATGCAAAAAAAAAATAAAAATATAGAGGTTGAACCATTGAAGTTGATCCTAAAGAGGGTTTTGTTGAAGTCAGATTCTGCTATTAGATGTTTATAGGAGGTCTAACAATAAACCTGTACTTCTGAATTCTTGATCTGACACTAATTTCAAACAAGAATAGTAATTTACAGCGGTGGTTTGTAATTAAATTGAGTGACTTGAACCAGAACGGAGCTTATATATTGCAAAAATTTCCAAAGTAATGTGTAAATGACCTGAAAACTTTGATATTTGAGGGCACCTTCGTTTTCATTATTCAGTTGTTTTGTTTCAATTGCCTAACTATTATATTTCAATTTTCTACTTTTCTAATTGTAGTACGTTTTGATCCTAACTATGTCATTCAGGACCATTTTTGAAGTTGACATTGATAGTTTTGAGGAGAAACCATGGAAAGCTTCTGGAGTGGACATGTCTGACTTTTTCAACTTTGGTCTCAATGAGGATAGCTGGAAAGAATACTGCAAACAGCTGGTAAAGGTTTACCTTTCTTTTTATTATAGCTTGTTCAATTCCTCTGGGGTGCTTGCAGTTATTTGGTTGTGATTATCCCTTACTTTTTAAGTGCTGTAACAAGGGTTTTATGCAATGGGTTTTTGTACTCCCCACGATTTGGTCTTTTCAATATGTCTGTTGTTTTATTCTCTCATTCTTCGTAATAAAAGTTGTCCCAAAAAAAAAAAATAATAATAATAAAATAAAAAATAAGGCTACTTTATTTTTATTCATAGGAACAACTCCGCCTGGAGGCTACTATGCAAAGCAAGATTCGTGTATATGAGAGTGGACGGACAGAACAGGTTAGTTGATGCTTCTTTCATAGAAGAAGCAAGTTCTTTCAGCCATATTTTATTCTCTTTAAATTCTTGTTCTTTTACAACATTCTTCAATCTTGGAAAGCTTTTTCTTCTTTCATTTTCAGGGCTATGATCCTGATTTGCCTCCAGAGCTAGCAGCTGCTGCAGGTATCCATGATATTCCTGGTGAACATACTCATGGGAAGTCCGATGCTTTACAAAATGATGTAGGAAAAGGAACAGCTCGTGTGCGGCCACCTCTGGTATTTACTATTTTCCATCATCTTTTTGATATGTAGAGGGCAGCCCAGATATCTTTTACATATACAAGGAAGAAGTCTTGTGTGCTTGAGTTATGGGCTAGTTACGTAATGCTTGAGTTTGTTAGCTATCAGAGGTTGGGGAGCATATGAGGAGTGAGTGCATTTTGTGTATGAGTGACATAAGGCCTTTTGTAAGATACTGTTAGTATAAATGGTTGTTGGTAGGAGGGGGGTAGTGAGAAATTTAGCTTTGTTGGGAGATACACATGCCTCTTTATTTTCTGTGAGCTGTGAACCCTTTCCTCTATCAATATAATTTTCATATTTTGGCTAAGGTATTAGAACACTTTTTCGGCATGCTAAGAAGGGAGAAAATGAACAACCAAACTAAAGCTGTTGAACAATGTTTGGGAACAATGACAGAGGAAGTTCAGAAGATACCGTCAATAGAGAAGAGTGTGGATATGCTAGTCAAAGGTTGAACCCGTTCATGAAGAAGTAAGAATCGAAGAGGACAGTTATTGATCCTTCCATTTTCGTGGGAAAATTCTTGGAAAGAAATAGTTAGCGGACATGAATCTAGTGGGAGGAATTGGGGTAATCAGTTGGACGCATATGGAGGAGAGGAAGTGTTTTGAAATGGTTGTGGAGATAATTAACTTATTGGTGTTCAATGGAAGTGATCTTGATCGTTAGATATTTTGGGTGAAGCACAATTTTGAGTTGAATCATTTATCAAAAGCCAAAGAGACGGAGTCAGTGGTGATGAATATGTTGAGTGAAATGTTGGCATGGTATTGATGGACAAGGGGGAGATAGCCTTTGAATAAAGAGCCATTTTATTGGCTTAAGAAGAATATGAGGATGAGGAAGGAAGGTGGATGGGAGAAGAGGAGTGTACGACGAGGTTGAAGGACCACTACAAGTTGTAGCGACCACCACTAAATTCCACTATGAGGATCACTACAGGTTGTAGCAACCGTTACTAAACTCCACTATGAGGATCATTTTGCCCCTATACAATGAAGGTCACAAGAAATTTATGGAAGAGGCCATAATAGCCATAATTGACAATAGGGTGACCTGAACTTCATCAAGTCAAAGTTTGGATAGTCGAGAATTTAGAAGGTGCCACTAGTGTGTTTATTGTCTTTATATGCTCAGAAAAGTCCATTTAGGGGGAGGACATCTGTTGAGGAGCTGAAGTCTTGCTTTCAAATATGAGAAAAGCTTAGGGAGTTATGATATCATCCATGCAATTTGAAGATATTGTCTATGAAGTTTATGATGGAGGGGAGATCGTTTTGCTGCAAAGAAGTCTTTCATTGTGTCACTCCACAGTATTTTTGGGCATCAAGGGTTTTTTTTTTATCCGTGCAATTAAGGAGGAGATAAATGATTCAATATTTGCGATGGCAGACTCAATGATGCTTGAAACTTTTGTATTCAATCAAAAGTTTTGTTTCAGGGGGTTGAAAAAGTATCTGGTTGTATTCTCCATGCTGAGTGGACTTCTCCCATGATCATTCCATTCACCTACATGAAGGCTTGCCATTGCTAATTAGTGAACACCCTATGTATACCCTCAAGCCCAAAAGAATGAAATAAAATGTTTAGTTGGAGAGTTTGGTTGTTGGAATAATTTGACCAAGCAGAAGCCCTTTCTCAAGCTCAATGCTCTTAGGGTAGAAATAGGACGGTATTTGGAGGTTTGTGTGGACTACTAAGCATTAAATAGGGAGACCATGTCAAATCTTATCATAGATGAATTATATGATGTGGCTATTTTTTGTGACCTTGAAATGGGGTAACAACTAATAAAAGTTTGCCATGAGGGGCACTATGAGTTCTTCATTATGTTGCGACATCACAAACGCCCCATCAATGTTCCAAGCATTGATTAATGAAGTTTATGTCCTTATTTTACAACTATTTGTGGTGGTCTTCTTTGGCAATCTCCTCATTTATAGTATAAGCTATTTTTGTCAAAGGAATTTGGAGTACTTGGAACATATCATCTTGGTTGCCCCAAACCCAACCACAATCCAGGCCATGTTGACTTGACCAAGACCAAGAAATTTAAGAAAACTCTGGTGGTTAATGACTGACAAGGTTTTACTGAAAGTTCGTGAAGGGAAATGGTTATATAGCATCATGGTGGCTTATTGGTCCAAAGGGGCTATGGTTAATTAAGAGGGATGAGTTCAAATCCCATGATGGCCACTTACCTTAGGAATTAGTAATTCCTTTGTATTTTCCGACACCAAATGTTGTAGGGTCAGGCCGTTGTGCCGTGAGATTAGTCGAGGTGTGCGTAAGTTGGTTCGGACACTCAAAAATATCAAAAAAAAAAAAAAAGAAATGGTTATATAGGTAGAGCACTCACATAGCATCCCTAGAAGAAGGACCAGTTTGGTTGATTGAAAGATTTGAAAGAGCTTAAAACAACAATGAAATCAATATTGATTTTTTGCTACATGATTTCTAGTTTGTTGTGGAAACAAATGTTTTGGGTTAATGGACATCAGCAGCCTACTGCTTATTTAAGCCCAGTATTGTATGCTATAGCAGAACAAAATATACTTACAGGTGTTGATTGTCATTGTGCTACCCGTGAAAAGATAGAGACCATATCTCCTGGGTTTAAGATACCTTTTAGAATAGCTTCTATTTCAAATTCAATACATGCTCAGACTAGAAAACAAAGTCGCTGATGCATATCGGGATTTTCAGTGGAGATCACTTTGACATCAATCTTAGTGGTGAATAAGACCTTGTGCTAGCCGTGAAAAGATAGAGACCATATCTCCTGGGTTTAACATACCTTTTAGAATAGCTTCTATTTCAAATTCAATACGTGCTCAGTCTAGAAAACAAAGTCGCTGATGCATATCGGGATTTTCAGTGGAGGTCACTTTGACATCAATCTTAGTGGTGAATAAGACCTTATGGCTTATATCAAGAATACAAGTAACTGAGGATTCTTTTCTTTCGAAGATTAAAACTGTGATATTGAATGGCAGTAGCGCAGATAGTCCCTCCTCAGTAGATGACTTATTGAAGTATAAGGTCTCTTAGTACTAAAGAGCTTGCCCTTGATTTCTTTACTCCTGGAAGAGTACCACAATGGCTTTTCGGGAGGGCATGCTGGAGAGCAGAAAACCTATAAGCAGTTGCATCTGAATTGTATTGGGAAGGAATTCAAGAAGGGGTCAAAGACTCTGTATTCAAGAAAATATCAACATCACCACCAGCCAGTTTGGCTTAACCCCTCCTTATCCTTAAATCACCTTGGGATGATTTTGAGATGGATTTTGTGGATGGCATGGCTAAATAGGAGGTAGCGGAAGAATACTATTCTAGTGGTGATTGATCAACTAACCTTATAATGCATACTTTCTCACTTTAAAGCTTAAATAATAGGTAAATTATGTAATGCTTGAGTTTGTGAGCTGGTCATGTCAGTTGGGGGAGAGGTTTGTGAGAGACATGGCTCTTTTGTAGTACTTTTAGCAAACATGGTTGTGGGGAAAGGAAAGGTAGCAAAGTAGCTTGTTTTTGTTGGGAGAAACACACACCTCTCGGATAGCTGTAAATTATTTTCTATATCAGTATAATTGTCATTTTGTCTGTATTTTTTCTGGATTTTGCTTTTCATTGTCCTTGCCACAACTCCTTTGTGTCTGTCCCTTGCATTGATATTTATTGCTTTCTTAGAATTTTATGCTGTGGGTGGGTAGTTTAGTCTCTACATTGTTCTAGTACTGATGCTCAATGGTGAAAATTTTCCTTCCCAGCCTACTGGCAGAGCAATACAGGTGGAAGGTGGTTATGGTGAGCGTCTTCCCTCAATTGATATTAGACCTCCCAGAATTCGTGATTCAGATGCTATAATTGAGGTATTTCCATCAATCCTGTGATTAAGCAAAATGCCATAGTCTTCCATGTTCAACGCTATTATTAATCTTAATCCTATACTCATAATAAAAATTAACTTCAGGCGTTTGGTTCTATAGATTGTCTTGCAGGATTCTTTGGATGACAATTCCTCCACAGGAAATTGCACCCCGAACCAACAGAATGATGATCTTTCTAGAAAGGATTTCAAAGCAGTCCATGAGACCGAAGAGGACAATGCACAAATTGATAGTGATACTGAATATCCTGACAATTTTTCAGAAATTCATGATAATGAACTGCGAGAGAAGGCTGGAAGAAGAAAGGCATCAACGAATTCTGCTTGTGATAACATACGCGAAGATGTGAATTTGCCTTCCCCTCCAGATGGACCAGTACACTATCCTGCGTCCAGAGGCCATACCCCTGCTTACCCTGCTCAAAATTTGGGTGTTGTTGAAGAAAGGTAAGAATCATTTGGTGAACATCAATCATTCACTTTGATAGCTACTGCCACGAAGTTGATTTTATAGTTTAAAATAGCAGCATGCAGTCTGAACCATTTTTCATTTAATTACACGGACTTGACAATGATTAAATGTCACGTTATAGTAACGAAGTCGTCTTCATATCATAGTTGACAATTTAGGATGCTTGTAGCATAAAAGTTTTGAGTTAGGCACACTTGATGTATGTCTCATTGTATTAGAGCTTGTATTATGCACTTTCGAAGTCTTTTGGAGTGTTTTCGGTAGCAGGTATGCCATTTCAGGTTACAGATTGTTAAACAGTCCCATTCAAGATCATCAGTCAAATAAATAGTTCATGTTCTACTGAAATAGAACTCAAAGCAATACTGATCCTAATTTCCAATGCTTTTTAGAATTTTTTTTTTTTTGAAATCTTGATTCTTTCCCCTTTCTGGGTATTTCTTAGCTCAATATCAACGTATCTGAAGGAATTACTTATTTTTCTCCTTTTCTGAGTACAGGCGGCCACAGAGTAGAACACATAACAAGTCCCCTCATTCTCCTAGACAAAACTTGCAGGATAGGAGATCTTCCGACAGTCAGGAGGAAGGCTCTGTTGGAAGTATAAATGGTAAACGTAGTCCACAAGTGTCATCTCCTGTAATGGTTGAGGCTGCGCGGGAGTCTAGTGCCGAGGACAAGGATGCTGAACACGATGAGCTCATTGAGGCTGACAGAAATACTGAATTAGATCGGGATAATGAGAATTTCATTTCAACCAGCAACGCTAATAAAAGTGATAGAGATAATGAAGTAATGGGGAATAATGAGAAATTGAGTCCTATAGTTGAACCACTTCTGCCCAAAGAAGACGACGATGAAGACTCAAAAGCTGCAAGTAGTGAAAATAGAAAAACGCGCTCAGGGAGCAGCAGGGATTATCAGAAATGGCAGGATGGGGTCGAGGAGGAAGTATTTCAAAACAGACGTTCATCAAGCATGGGGAGCATCAAGAAGTACATCGATGAAAATGAACAGAATTTTCGAAAAAAAGATCACGATGACAAACCAGATGAGAGGAACCGTGTGGAAGTTAAGGGGAGGAAGGAATCTTATGCTTATAGAGACTGGGACCCTAGCTTAGCTCATCAGCATCATTTGAAAACTGATGGCTTTGATAGGCGAAAGGAGAGGAGTAATGCTGAAGCTACTTGGCAAAGAAGAGATGATGATCCTTATTACAGAAAAGCAAGAGCTGAAGAAACAAGAAAGAGGGAGCATGATGATGAAACCGGATCTAGGCATAGGGGCAAAATTCGTGAAATTGAGAGAAGTGATAAAGATGACCGCCATCTAACGAAAAAGTTAGATAATGGAAGCTATAGGGTTCATTATGATAAAGGTGCTAGCTCAAGACATAGGGAAAGAGATGACAGTTTGAAGAGTAGATATGAAAATGTGGATAGCTATTATAACAAGAAAAGGAAAGATGAAGAACATCTGAGGCGAGATCATGTAGACAAGGAGGAAATCTTGCATGGTAAGAGAGAGAGTAAAAGCCACCGAAAACGGGAAAGAGATGAAGTCTTTGAACCGCAAAAGAGAGATGAGCTACTGAGGGTTAGAGATAACATTGGAGATCACCATTCTGTAGGGCACAAAGAGGAGTGGTTACAAAGAGAAAGGGGTGATCGGCAGAGAGATAAGGAGGATTGGCATAGGCTGAAACAATCCCGTGAGGAAAATCTATCAAAGCGGGATAGAGATGAAGGAAGGAGCTCTGTCAGGGGTGGGCATGGAGCAGAAGAGAAAGCATGGGTGGGTCATGTGAGGGTGAAGGATGATAATAGAGTTTCTGAAAAGGAGTACCAAGTAAAAGATGTGGTGCGTCACAGTGAACAAACTAAGAGGAGGGATAGAATAGAGGAGGAAAGTTCACGTCGAGGACGTGAGGATGCTTATTCACGGCGGAATCCACCTAGTACTGAGGACAGAAGATCTAGGCTGGAAAAGTCAACTGGTGAAAGACATGCTGTTAATGCTTTTGATAGCCAGAGAATTCATGATAAGAGGCACAAAGAAAGCAAGATGAAGAACAGAGAAGTAGATGGCAGCGACCACAATGCTTTAGGTCCTTCCAAGAAAAGCCAAGAGAACCAAAACAATTATAGGAGTCAGATGGTATATTTCCTTTTATTGGTTTGTTTTATGGAAGTGGAAATACTACCTTTTACTTTAAAATTGGAATAGCAAGGTTTTTCATTAAACATAAACGGCAGGTTTTAAGTTTGAAATTGGCATAGTTGGATGGCTAAATATGTGTGACATCAACCCTTTTTTCCTAATAATTACCTCTTTTGTTGCTTGGTTCCTTCATCATTCATCCAATTTACCCTTTTTTTTTCCTGTGTGGCCCGCGGGGGGTTGGTGGTTCTCAATCCTTTTCCTCAATTTATCAATGCCTGTGGACTAGCAAGTTGAGGTTTATCTTCCTCAATTCCTTTTTTCTGGTCCTTTCTTAATTACTTCCTTTATTACAGAGAGCTGGTTTAATTACCCTGCTCATTACTTACTTTAGGAAGTTCTGCCGTGTGGTTTAATTTCATTCTTGGTTTCTAGCATTCCCATGTAGCCATGTAGCCTCTCATTGATTAGAGTGGAGATGTTCCTTGTAATTGTTCTCTGTTTATTTCCTTCTCTTATATTTATGTATTCGATCGATGCGTGAGGACTACCATGGAGAATATTATTTTTAAGTTTCAAGTCTATGCCTAGTAAGTTGACGTTTGTCTTCTTAAAATTCTTTTTTCGTGGTTCTTCTCTAGAGGATTGGTTTTTGAATCCTCTGCTCACCACTTGATTTAGTAGCATGGTCTTTCGAGATTGGTTTCTGTTATTCCTTGTAATCTCTCATTGATTTTAGTGGAGATATTTCCTTGTAATTGTTCTCTGTTTTCATTATGTACTTCTATCATTTTTTAATTATTTTTTTTTTTACTTCAATCTAGGTCCTGAAAGGTTCCGATGATCATGGCGAGCCGGAGCACCATCATGGATCCAGGAAACATGCTGATGATGCTTCCTCAGACGAGGAGCAGCAAGATTCTAGGAGAGGGCGCTCTAAGTTAGAACGTTGGACAAGTCACAAAGAGAGAGATTTCAACGTCAACAGCAAGTCATCATCCTCATTAATATCTAAAGAAACTGAGAACAACGGCGGATCTTCAGAAGCCAGCAAACATCCAGACGACTCCATGAAAGCAGCTGAGGCCGTCGATAATCATCATGTGGCTGAAAAGAAAGATAGTGGTGATCTGGAGTCAAAGGGCAGCGTTTCCGATACAAAAGTATTGGAGGATAGACATATGGACACGGTCGAAAAGTTGAAGAAGAGAAGCGAGCGCTTCAAGCTCCCAATGCCAAGTGAGAAAGAGGCTTTAGTGATAAAAAAGATGGAGAGTGAAGCACTGCCTTCTTCCAAAAGCGAAGCTCCTGCAGATTCAGAGATTAAACCCGAACGACCCGCTCGAAAACGAAGGTGGATTAGTAGTTAATGGTTAAAAAATAAAGAAACTATTTGGTTGTAATCTGTGGTGTTTCTTCTTTCTTTCAAGGGAAGATCCATGAAAGAGGCCCTGTTCATTTCCACTCAGCGCCCTGCTCAAATCCATTGACAATGCAACGCCTTCTAATTGGGAGTGGCTTCTGTAGGAGGGTGGTACCAAATTAATGCATCATCTCTCTCTTTCTCCATCTCTTTTAGTCAATATATTATTTTGTAACCATATAATCATCTGCAGTAGCAACTTTTCTTTTACAGTATTTGTATATACTACTAGCAAGAGATGTAACATTGAATTGATTACTGAAAGCGGCTTAGAATGCATTTAGATACACTGTATGATTGTTGCCTTCTAATTCGTCGGGAAGCATTCGCGGAAGAACATCTACATGTTTGTTTGTTTTTAGGACATCTTAGTCTCAGCAATGTGCTATACCAAGTTTTTGCTACTAACATTACAATGAAGGTGAGGAAAAAAAGTTCCTTCATATTTGACATATATGAATGAGATATCATTTCTGCGTACTTTCTTCACACTTCATCTTTTAGTTCATTAAAGGTTCTTCTTTCTACTTTATTTGGACCGCTCTCTCACATATTTGAATGGATGCTTAAAAAAATGTCAAGAATATTGTTCCAAAAATTCTTATCGCTGTTGAAAAATTAACACTTGCTTAGTTTTTATTAAAAGTCTCTATTTTTATATTTTTCTCTCTTAGATGTCAAATATCTCTTTACCGTTAGTTTATTATGTTTTTATTAGATATTTTCATGAGTTTAATTAGTAAAGTTTTGGATTCATCATAAATATATCAACTACAAATTTGTCCATTAATTAGTGAAGTGAAATGAGAATTTCTTTTAATCAATTCTATTAATATTATGAATTATGAAAAAAAAAAGGGGAAAAAAGTTTTTATCTAATCCAATATTCTAAGGTATAATAAATGGATATAGAGACGTACGCAGGTGTCAATCACCGTTAAAACAAAACAATTACTGTTAAAACAAAACAAGTTAATACGGTGGATGAGAGCAATTTGCACTTCTGATTTGATTTGGTGGGGTACTGTGTCGGCGCAATCAAATTCTTCCACGTAACTGGTTGCAGGGTCTTAAAATGAAGCTTACCGCAGCAGATTCTGTCTCCATTTTACCTGCCGATTCCCAAACCGAGTCGCTCTTACTTGGCGCTCTCGCGCGTTGGCGTTGCGTTAAATTCCCACGCACAAGAATAAGATCCCATTACCCAAATTTGCGTTTACAGACTGTTCGTTTCCTTACGATTTCTCAATCCCTCTGTACAGAGAGAAACGAGACGGAGGAGCCTTTTTCTTTGAAGGGGGAGACGCAGAGGGAAGCGGGGGATTGAGTTTTGAGGACAAAGAGATGAAGATCACGGCGTTGTTGGTCTTGAAATGCCAACCGGATGGATCTGATCCGATTATATTAGCCAACGCTTCCGATGTGAGTCATTTCGGTTACTTCCAGAGGTCCAGCGTTAGAGAGTTCGTCTGCTTCGTTGGTCGGACCGTCGCTAAGCGTACCCCACCTGACCAGCGTCAATCTGTTCAGCACGAAGGTTTCTTCTTTTTTTCTTTTTCAATGGTTAATTCTCGATTAGGGTTATGTTTCTGCCCTTCTGCTTGGACTGTCGTTATGGGATTGTTCTTTTTTCTGATGATTTTGTTGCTTTTCTGCTGCAATTGGAGTTTCGGGTTTGAATTTGGGTTTTGAGTTTGTTTTTTTTTTCGATCAATCTCATAATCGGAAATTCATGAATTCTATATGCTGACCGGAATATGGAAAGATTAAAAGGCTGTAATTGTTAGAGGGAAAGTATTATTGCAGATTAGGGTAGAACGAACAGGATGTGATGCCACGCAACAAATTTTGAGCACAAAAAGACAAAATAAAACCCCAGTCGACGGTGGTGTATGCGACATATATACCAAGGAATGTCTCATGATGATCCCTTTTTCAGTTTTGGTTTAAGCGGGTACAACCGACAACTGGATGTTTTCGTGTAATATTTTTTACCCAGTTAGTGTTTTAATGCAATAGATTGCATATGGTTGATGCAATCTGAATACCATATAGGGGATTTATTGGGGCCCGTCATTTATAGGCAGTGAATTTGTTACAAGTTGAAACTTGAAGCTATAGTACGAGGTTTGCATATAAAGATTTTGAATTTCTTACTTTTTCTTCTTTTGGCCCTTTTCTTGTTTCAATAGGTCAATTAGTAATTTTCTTTTTGAATGATAATTTTTCAATACGAGGTTGGGTATTTCTTATGTGAGCTTCTTCTTTTTTCATGTTTTTTCTCTACTTTGAAGTCTCTGTTAAAGAAGTTTTGCAATGATAGTTTACCATTTAGCATCTTTCAGCTAGAGCTATTGCCTATTAATTATGTGCTATATTATTAAATTTTCAATGATTTTTTTGGAATTTTTGTATAGAGTACAAGGTGCATAGTTACAACAGAAATGGTCTTTGTGCTGTTGGGTTTATGGATGATCACTACCCAGTTCGAAGTGCATTTTCTCTGCTTAATCAGGTAAGCATAATTCTTTATCACACTTACCAAATGTCTTGTTATAGAGCACTCTTTCTTTCCCTGTGTTAAATTAAACGTGTGGTATGGAAATTTTTTTCTATGATTTGTCCTTGATGAGTTGATTTTCTTTCAGAAAAAGGCGAACTAATAGGCCAGTTATTGATTTCTCATTAAATAACTCACCTGTCATTACTGCATAAGACTCACTAATATTAGCAGGGTAGTGCAATATAATGTTTAGTTTTATTCTCTAATTATATATTTGCCACAATTAAAGTGCTGAATTATTATGATATATGGATGGATGGATGGGTATTGATCTTAACAAACCTTAATCAAACATGTAAAGCTTATACTTTCTGAGAATAATGAGTCGTTTATATATTTGTCTTCGCATGATTCGGACTATTGATGATGCACGTCAATTCCTGACAGGTTGTGGATGAGTACCAGAAAAACTTTGGTGAAACATGGAGAACTACACAAGCTGATAACGCTCAACCATGGCCCTATCTGAATGATGCTATAATCAAATTCCAGGTTTATAGCTCTTCTTACTGCATTTAATTATTGACATAATTGCATGACAGAATTTGAAACTGTATCTAGTCTTCCATCCTCCCTCTTCCCACCTCAACCCAATATATGTATTGATAACCTTTCTTTTAATCGACTGACCAGGACCCTGCAGAGGCTGATAAATTGTTGAAAATACAGAGGGAGTTGGACGAAACCAAAATTATTCTTGTAAGTCATATTATAGGTGCAGTGGTTTGTGAACTTGTGCGCATCTCATTACTGCAAAATTGCATCATTAGTCTGGCCTCGACCTTTAGTCATTTGTCATATCAAAGATACATTTCTTGTCTGGTTGTGGGATTAAGTTGTTTTGCCCGAGGCAAACTTCTTTGTGCATTTCAGTGCCAGCCTGATTGTAATCTCGCAGGAAAGAAATGATGACATATGACTTTGTTGAGGAGAATTACATTGTGTACTTGCTCATTTTGATAAGAAACCATTTTTCCTTATAACATATGGCTTATATAAAAAAGCTCCAATTGTTAATGATAAAAGATAATGGATAATTACAAAGAACGATTTAGTAGATAACTTCCTCAGTTGTATACTATATTGCTGTTTCTTGTCAATCACTTTTCATACCGATATACTCTCTCTTCCAATGCAGCATAAGACCATTGACAGTGTGCTTGCCCGTGGTGAAAAGCTGGACAGTTTAGTTGAGAAGAGCTCTGACCTCAGCGCAGCATCACAGGTAAGTTATTATTTACAGTATTCTGTGAAGCCTCCACATTACCAGTAGAAGTATATAGTATGCATGTATGTTGTTAATTTTTTTCATTTTCTGAAGACCGACCTAAACTTCTGCTCACCTGTGATTGAACAGATGTTCTACAAACAAGCAAAAAAGACCAACCAGTGTTGTACCATATTGTAAGCTTTTGATGATGGCATCACATGTTCTTACATAGAAGGTGAACCAGAAAATTGACGATTGTAATACGATTATATCCTCTACAATTTGTTTGCTTCGCTGAATCTTGTGAATCTTGTGAATCCTCGTTTGTTGTTTAAAAGATGGGGGAAACAAAATGTTGGGCGTAAAATCCTATTCGTATAGTATATTAATGTCTCATTTTCTTCATCGGTGTTCACGCATCCTGGTTTCTATTGTCAGTGAAATGTTTATTATTTATGCCCCATGTTATGCTGCTTTAGTTTGGTTGTTGCATCTCTAGATATGATGATCATTACTGATTAATGCCAAGCTGATAACAACTATCGCGGTCTCGAGTCGAGTTACCACTGTTAGACAAATTAGTTTTGCTTCTATGATCAATAAAGAAAACCATGGGTATAATTCAAAGCATGTTTATACAGAGGTGCAGATGATATGTATACCTACAAACCAACACGTCCAACACACACAACTGATGAGAGAGAGGTAGTGATATAAAGAGAAGCTTCTGTGATTTACATTTACTTTATTTTCCCAGAATAGACTTAAACCACCATATGCCTTTAGTATCTTTAGGACCTTCCCCTTCCGGTGGAGGGTCGCTCTGCGGTGTCTTGTGCAGTTTGCTCACATCATAGCCCTCCTCCTTTGCCTTTTCAAGCAGCTGCTTGTATTTTTCCTCATCAACATGAGTTTGTCTGCACAATATCTGATAAAATACCACCAATTGTTAGTACAATATAAGTTTCCTCTTTTCAAATACTTTCTTTATTTTGGTTCCCTATATTTTTAAAATGTCATTTTTGGTTTCTGTACCTTTAAAAAGGTATTATTTTAGCCTTTCTTTAAAAATTTGGGAACTTATATTGGATTCGTACTTTAATGTTTCAATTTAAAATTTGAATCAACGACGGTAAAATTAGCAGATTAGAAATCCATGTAAAAGTAAAAGTAAAAGCTAGTGGATGGATGATTCAGTCAACAGACATGAATAACAAGAGCATATGAAAAATTGGTGCAAGAAAGCGAAGAATTATGAGATGGAACATACCCAAAGATTGTTCCTGGAAGGTTCCCCAACGAGGGCATATTGATATTCATCATCAATATACAAAACCCAGTAATTCCCAACAACTGGAATGATGGGAAGAAATGGAGGCACATAGAATTTGACCTTGAACTTGGCCTCCTCACTGGAAGGCGCAGCCTTATAAGCCACCCCTTCAATGGAATTCCTCTTCCCGTCGGACCAAGTTTCGTTCACCACATTCACAACTCCATCTTCTCTGAGCGCATAAGTAGCCCTCGTGTTCACACCATTCTTGGGTTGAAATCTCGACGGAATCGAAGCGATCTCGTACCATCTTCCCATGTACCTCCCGAGATCCAATCCTTTCACCACTTCCATCTCCTTCTTTGCCATCGTTTCAGTTTCAGTTTCAGAGATGTGGGTTGCTCGAGATATTTGTACTTGTACAAACAGGGTTGATTGCTTGGTGGATTCTTATCCACAAGGTGTTTTCAGCGGTGCCCATGTGGCCCAATCATCGAGATGATACTCGAAGCTTCTCGATTTCGGATTGCTCGTTTGGTTTCTACTTTCTAGAACCTAAGACTATTGTGGCTTTGTGGTGGACCCTTTTGGTTGGCTTCATTTCGTGCAACTTGCTCTGTTTTGCAATGGGAAAATGATGTTTTATCTGATGGTGTCTTCATCTTTTTCACGCTGTTTCGATGAAATTTCTCGATTTCGAAACGTTTTGGATTCGCGACTGTGTCGAGAATTTAATAGAGAGGAGTGTCGTTCAGTTTTAACATTAAAAAGTAACTACGCTGCATCTACATAATTTAGTTTGGTAGTTCGACGACATGTGGAGGTGAAGGCGTGTAAGATTGAACAGAAATTGGCTGACCCATATTAGATTTCAAGAAAACTTTCATTCTCAAAGCACAAGGCAAAGGAAACAGAAAAACTATGAGAAAACTGAGAAGTTGTCCTGTCAATATTTTATGAACAAGGAAAAAGAGGACAAAATCAGCTGTTTTGTAGTAAAAACCTTGAAACGAGATGGTTTTTGTATCAGGAAATGGAGGAGCAGACGACAATGGAGCCTTGTAACAGACCGATGAATCGCTGTTAATGCCTTTGTTTTCATCCAACAGTTGGGAGATGCATGAGTCTCAAATGCATGATGATCCAAGAGAGTAATTATCAAATCCAAATTCTCCATTCATTTCTGATATTTCATTTTGTTCCTGAGTCATTATGCAGAATTCTGTCACTAAATGATCAGGAGAGATTCACAATACAGTCTAAAATCAATAACAACAAGAATCCGATCTAAATCGATAACGAAATAAGGAGAAAGATCTTCATTTTAAGTGATCAGGAGAAATACATAACATGATCTAAAATCGACAACTGCTGCAATCAATGAACCAATGGCCCATGAAACTTGACCTGTTTATGATGCATACAAATTTGCTGAATCAAAAGAGGTTGAAAACTAGTTACTGCTTCACTTGGTAACATTACAATCACATGGATCCTTTAGCCATTTTCAAACTTAGAACGAGATTATAGCGCTTTTTCATATCATTTCACACGATCACACACGATCCTTCAGCCATTTTCCATGTTTTAGACAGTTCGTATTTATATTACTATAATGGCAAGAAACAAATCGACTCAACCATAAAACAGCGACAATTCAAAAGAAAGGAATGTCTATATAGTTGTCACATGTACTAATGTCACCGCAGCGAGGAGAATTTCGAAAACTATGGAAAATTGAAGGCACAACAGAATGCAGTAGCTAACTATTTAGCAAGAAATTTGACTATACCCGTTTGATCATCGCATTCATTATATCGTCCAAGGACTCGAAACTGCCTTGAATTGACGCTCCGTGTGACTTTGTTTGATTCAAAACGTAGTTTCCATCCGCATCCACCCTTGCGTTAGGACCCAATTTTTCAAGCACGCTATGTAGAGCAGCAGCATTTGGTGGGACAATCAAAGATGAACTGACCTTTCTATCACATCCTATATTATTCTGATTCAAACTCTGGCTCATTAGAGTCCCATTGCTAGGAACCATAGAATTGATTGCGCTAAGATTATGCTGCACGTTTTGACTGTAATCGTATCTATGCTCTTCCCAACTCTGCTTTGGCATGCTATTCATAGCTTGAATAACACTGCCAAGACCTGCCTGGCATTGCATATTTCTTGAGTCCTGCAAGGGAGCTGAAACTGCACTTCTGGTGGAAAAATCAACGGGGATGCTTCCAATCGTTGAGGGAGTGGAAGAAATGGTCGAGTTTATTGCGTGCAATTGATCATTGTTATAAGCTTCATTAGGGGTCAAAGAAGTTGCTGAGAATCTAGACAATTGAGCTGCTCCCTGCCAGTTTTCATTAGGAAGATCAGGATCCAAAAAATTTGAACCGCTGGTTTCTATGTCAAAAGTTTCTCCATTTGATGGATCCACTCTAAGGGAAGTCTGATTTCCATATGCTGCCATGGTTCCTTGTAACATCAATGGAGAGCGGGAAACCGAATTGGTTGAATTTCCGATATTCACCCTAGTGTCAGAGAAGCTGTTGGGAACTCCAAACCCAGATGTCTCATTCATTGTATTGAATTCCCCAATCGGGGCGCTGGACTTGCTGTGTTCCAACTGGCTGAGCTCGAGCGACATCGGAGTTCCTTGCATCAGGCTAGTAGTTTGGCTAGGAGGCAACATAGTACTTGGCTGGATCTTCCCAAGGGTATTAATAGCGCAGTTCAAATTTTGGGAACTTTGCTGGATCAGTCCAGAAGAAGCAATCCCACGCAGGCTCATTCCAGCCGGGGAGTTCAATCTTCCAAGTATTCCAGCAGGTGAGTATGACGATAATGTCGAGTTTGGAAGCCGCCCAGATCCTGCAAAGCCATGTAAATCTGCATATCCATCAAGCGAACCTATGCGCATGTAAGTGCCATCTTTACTCCCAAATGTTGCAACCATGTTGGCTTGTTGAGATGCCACATTGCTGATCCTTTTCAGATAGAGCCTATATTTCTGCAATACCAACATGAATTATCTTACCTTCTCATTATGTGATAAACAATAAAGTTAATGATCTTCTTCATTCTATGTTTGTTTCTAAATATGTCATGTTACATCTTGATTTGAGTAATTTAGGGAAGGGTAGGAAAGGGAGGAGGATTCATGCCTGCAAATGGCTGGCCACATTTTCTCTGGTAAGTCCTTCAACATTCATCAGATCCAAGATTTTCTTTGGCACGGCCTCTGATTAAGAGTGAAGAAAATTGTTAGATTTGGGGAAACACAAATGAACTAGCATAGCTTTAAGCAACAACTTACTTTCAAGTCCCAACTGATTAACTGCTGAAACGAACTTCCTGTGCAACTCAACCGACCACACTACTCGAGGCTTCTTCTGGTTTGAAGGGTCGTCACTATCATGCCCGTTCTCTTTTCCTTCTTCATCGTCATCCTCGTCTTGGTCCTTCCGCTTCCTATTGAATTTTGCATTCTCCGCATTACTGGTTGATGAGAAACCTTGTTCACCTTCACCACCTCCATTTCGAGCCTTATCCTGATTAGGGAACTTGTTTTTCGCCTTAGGTTCAAGCTTCTTTCTCCGAATCACATGCTGCCAAATGTTCTTCAACTCCTCAATTCGAACCGGCTTCAACAGATAGTCACACGCACCGTGTGTAATCCCCTTCATAACAAGCTCAGTATCACTATGCGCTGATAACACTAGGGAAAAAGAAGAAACACCATCATCATACAACTGATAATTCAATAACCAAACCAACTACTCTGAAGAACATAACAATTAATGCAGTTCAAAATTCCCCTGTAATAAAGAGACCACATTAATTACATCTATGCAGCAGCAACAAACAGATCAAACTGATCCTCAAAAGCATAGGGCAACTTGGTATCTTAAGGCAAAGGATGTAATGAATAATGGGAAAGAAGCTTACTAATCACAGGTAGGTCCATTTCAAGCCCCACACACTCAAGAAGCTTGAAACCATCCATATCAGGCATGTTCACATCGCTAATAACCAAGTCAAATTTGTTTCTGTTTTCTCTCAACATTCTCAGCGCCTCAATGGACTGCTTCGTCGTAGTAACTGCACAAAAATCCAACAAAAAAGAAGTCCCAATTGTAAGGAACCCAAAATCCCAAGAACACATTTGAAGAAGATACGATTCAGCTTAGTCAACAACAAAACCAAAAATCCCCAAATCAAAATTACTGTTGAAAAATTACATCGATTAAACAGAATCGAAATAGGGCGAGAGGGAAAACCAACCATGATACCGGCATCTACGGAGGAGACTCTCAAGTACTTTGAGACAAATAGGGTCGTCGTCGACGGCGAGAACCCGCATCCCAACTGGGAAACGATCAGCGGCGCCATCTTCGCCGGCGGAAGCAACGGAATGGCCCTCCACGGTCATGGCGGAAAAAAGAGAGTAAAAATAGTGAAAATAAATCGAATTCCCAAGTGGGTTCAATGTTTTCCGCGCCCCCTTTCCGTTTTCTAAGAAACCCAGATGGGAAAAGAGAGTGGGGGAAGAAAATGATAAAGGGAATCAGAAGAAGATGGAGATTACAGAGAGTAAAGCTGTAGAAATCGGCAATGATGGCGATGCGCAGAAGCAGAACAGAGGGGAGAAAGGAAGAAATTGAATCCCAATAAAACAGAAATTCGTTCGAGTATTTTAAGCCAAATTCCTCTCAATTCTCAGTCTCTGCTTCTTCCCCCATTGTCTTATTATAATTGGTTCAAGGAAAACTCTGTTCCACTTTCTCTCTCCATCATCCGTATCTGTGAGAAAGTGGAAGAACTTTGGGTTTTTTGACAGTGGGAGTCTAATGTCCATGAACAGCTCTTTGGGCATTGGCCATTGCAGTCAAAATTAATGCATCACAGAAAAAAAAGTCAGTCAAATCAAGCGTCCGCTTCTCTCCAGTCGGTGACGATCTCCCACAGGCTTTAATCTTGCATGTGATTATTGTGGCGTTCATAATTTAAAGAAAAATCTACGGAAAAAATCCTTTAAGAAACAACTTATCAATTGAGTGAGGTAGTATTTAGTATTTACCTTAAAATAAAATAAAAAGTTGTAATCTTTACCTTATATGTTAGGTTTTTGTTGGAAGAATAGTTTCAGAAAAACATACTCAATGATGAGACATATATTTCTGATATGGAATTAATCGATTTTTGAGGAAAATATATAAGAAAATGGTGAATTTTGGCAGAGTTATTCAATGCTCTGTTACAAAATTTTCATGCAAAGCTGAGTTCTTTACCTTGTTTTTTTGGGTTATAGTTAGTAGATTGATAATAAGAAATTAAACCAAAAAAAAATAATAAAAACTACAATAATAATCTAAATCTAAGTTATAATCTTATGAAATTAAAAGTTTATGATGAAGATAGATTAAGCCCAAGTTTAACAAGAAAAGTTAATTTTTTTTTCTCGTAAATTACATATTAAGCGAGAATTTAAGAGCAATTTAGTCCAAAACATCATTTTTCTCTGTATCTTCTTCTTTTTCAATCAAATCCCGTTTAGAATCTAGTAATTATTGATGCTTTAAATGGCAGATATTATTATTTTGTTTTTTTTTTTTTTTTTTTTTGCTTTTTCCTTGTCTTGTTTTTGGTAAATCATGATTTTATTCCTAAAAGGAAGCTATTTCCCTTTGATTGATACGTGTGAATAAACCGAAATCGAGGTAAATAGTTTCTACAATTCACTGTCAAATCAAATTATAACAAAATGTTAAAAAAATTATTGTCTTTCCCATGTGAAAAATATGAATTTCGAAGTTTTAATAATCAAATTAACGTCTAATCTGAACATAATTTAATAATTTGATAAAAAGTCAGAATTACAAGGGTATAAATCTCTATTACATTTGTTATGGACCTACTAATGAAATTCAAGTTCCTTATAAAATTTTGCTCCTTTAAAGTTTATATACATATATACATAGGATAGAGAATTTATTTCTCCAAGCAATTATGCAATAAGAAATTTTGTTCCCTTGCAAAATTGATAACAATATAAATAATGTACACTTTTATAATTGTGAGGATACTGAGATTATATTTATAGTTAAAAAAATACAAGAAATTATAGGATTGTCTTTCGATAATAATTGAGATGGCTACATCTTATACAATTTTATATTTTAATGAAATTTTGTTCTTGATTCAAAAGATAATAATAATAACTAACATGAGCATAGTTCGATAATTGGGTCTCGGACTAAAGTCATGAATTCGAATTCCTTCGTTGTTGTAAAAAAAAAATAATAGATATGACTAATAATAGAATATAAAAAATAATAAAATTGCATTCCTTTTTTGCATTAGCAGTTACATTAATTTGTGATTAAATGATTTCAAAATCTTGAACGTTTTGAGAATTTAATTTTCACAAACTTACCAAGGAAAATGGCGGGAGCGTGTGAATCACGCGCCGGAGTATTCCTTATAAAGAAAAAGGGTATGTGCAGTAAATGAGTTTGTTTATAACTAAAGCAAGAAACCTATAAAATGGGACACATCCTCCTCCAGGTCTGCAGCTACTGCCACGTTTCGTGATTCTATTGGCTCTCGTTAATTCCACGTGGGTCCCTCAATTTTATGCTAGACCCAGAAACAAATGCAGCCTTTTTGTGATAATTGACATTAAAAGGAAAAAAAAATCAATTTTACAAATTACAATTAATTTTTTGCCAAATGTATCAATTTTGAAGTTTAAATTTTGTCAGAATAGGAACTCATCCAACATAGTGGATAGATAAGACATTTTGAAGAATTAATTGAGTTGAATATCTTTATTTTTTTAGTTCATGAAGTGGATTTGAATCCATCTCATAGGTAAAAAATTATATTTTATATCTTAATCAATTGAATTGATATTTTTTTTTATAATTTGAGTTGAATTAATCATTACACAAACAAATATATATCTATATTATAATAAAATACAACAACAAAGTTGGAAAACAAAGAAAAAGTGACAAATAAATTTAGATAATAAGATGTGAATATATTTTATTGCTATGTAGCCAAGTTCATCATGGGAACATATATCCAATCATGTCTCACAATTTGCACTTAAATTTCAATCACACACTCATCTACTTGCACCACTTAAACTATACTTTTTATTTGTCCAAATCAACTAATCACTAAATAGTATTGGCTCCTAGTTTCTCTACAAGAGACCAAACAAAACAACTTGTTCATCACTTATTAAAATAAGGTTTAATATACTGTTAGCTTCCATTCAACTTTTGGGTTCTATATTTTTAAAATATATGTTCTGGTCATTGTAAGTTTAAAAAGCAGTTAATTTGGTCCCTATTTACAATATTATAACAAAATTTTATACACAATGAAAATTTTTTAATACAAAATTTATGGTCACGTTTCAAAAAAATTAGTGAGTAAACTGTAATGCTAAAATTATGATCAAAAGAAATGAGATAAAAACCAATTAGCTTCCCACGTGGGATCCGTTTTTTAATTGCATACTTGTTTCAGTTCGTTGGACTTTGATACTATATCAATATTCACAGAGTTTCGTTTCAAAATTAATTGGTTACGAGATGAGCAGGTCTCCTAATTAATATTTTTACACGTAGGATACTTGACAAGATGGATACTTCAAAAACTAAAATAATATATAAATAGACCAAACTAATTTAAATTAATTAACACTGGATTCTTTTTTAAGAAAAACACACCATCAAAACTATGAAGTCATATATATTTTTTAAAAGTAGAGAAAAAGAGAGAACTTTGTTAATTGCTTGAGCTAGCTTATAAAGATTATCTTAATGATGCATCTCACAAGTTGAGGAGAAGTCTTTGACTATATGAACCCAACAAATTAAATTAATTAAACTAAAGTAACCCCATGACGTGAACTTACTTATATAATAACCATATACAACTTTTTGATTGCAATATTAATTATAAGGTAATGTATAATGAGAAAGAGAGGGTAATAAAATAAAGAAATAATATCATATGTTAACACATGGAGAGAAGAATGATGAAATAATGGCAAGTGTTGGAGAAAAGGGGGAATATAATAAGTTTGAGGCCAGCTAATTATAAGTACAACCAATAAATTAAATGGTTTGACATTTTCAACAAAATAAGCAACAATATTTTTATTTTTATAATTATTATTCCTTTACTCGTGACACATTTGCCACACACACCCTGGATCGGACCATTTTTTTTCCTATACTTGTGGACCAAACTAACTCGGTTCCCTTTTTAGTAAACTATATATTAGCTGTCCATATTATTTATTTTCTCCAAAGATCTTAGGCCGCCATGATCTTGAAAACTTGTGGTTAACAAAACATATATGACGGATTGAATATATACTAATCTATCGGAATCGAGGTATAGATACTTAGAATCGTGATGGAGAGCCTAACTTGGAGAAGAAAGAAAAATGGTATCAAGTAAGAAAAATAATACGTTAGGGTGGGAATTTAAACCTTCCATCTTTTGAGAGAGAAAAGGTATCTTAACACTACCGCTACAATGCAATTAGAGATTGGCAAAAAAATGAAGTTTTGAGTATTTTTTAAGAAAAACTCTCATTTGTGTTGTCGTGGTTTTAGAATGTTGATCAAAAGGTTAAAAGAAAACATGGAGGGTATATATATATTTTGGTGGGTAATTTTAAAAACTTGGAATCTGAAAACAAAGAATTTAATGGGAAGTAAAGTCGGATTTCATATTTTATGTTTTTAGATATATGTTTGGCAATAGATTTATAAATTGAATCTCTGATATACTTCCGATGTATATCTGATATACGTCTGATGAATGTATATCTGATATAGGTCTAATATATCTCTAATATACTTCCGATGTACATCTAATATACATCAGATCTATCTCTGATATACATCGGATGTACGTACTATACATCTAATATACATCTAATGTACCTCTAATTTACACATATATTAGTAGTAGATATCATAGTATATCAATAGTAAATCAGATGTGTGTGTATATATATATATATATATATATATATATATATATATATATATATATATATATATATCAGTACTATATCAATGGTATATCAATGCTACGAAGGTAAATTTTGACATTTTATAATTGGACCTCCGTTTTTTCAAAAAATTTTGCTATATTTTCAAATCTAAAATATAGATACTAAATTTGTTATTTCCTTAAATTTTTTTGCCATATTTGTAACTGCTCCTAATTTATAATATATTATATTTTACATGTTGTAATTAAAAAAATTATAATATGAAATAATATATATTTATGTAATTCTGCATTTGAAAATTTCGAATTTAAAAACTGAAAACACTGTAAACATATAAATATTATTTTTAAAATTTTCACTAAAAATAAAAATGTCAAACAGATATTCAAATCTATCATCAAATAAATTTGGAAACAAAATATATAATTTCAATTAAGTCATTACTTTTCAAGAACGTATTCCTCATTTGCAATAAAGTGAGATCAATTGTTCGAACATTCCATTAGGATAGCTCAACCAATAAAGTTCAACTAATTTAAAGTTTTCATTCAAGATCTAAGGACCGTTTGGTAACTTTCCAACTTTTTATTTTTCGTTTTCGATTTTATTAAGAAATCTAAATTTTTAACCATCATTTATGTAATTTTTTTCTATTTTTTTTTATAAACATTCTCAAAATCATATAGAAATTTTGGAAACATCGAAAACAAAGTTTGTTCTTTTTAGTTTTCATTTTCAATTTGTTTCTACGTAAATAAAAATTTTGTTTATTATTTTTTTGAATCTACGAGTCATACAATTCCATTTTCTTTTTTATTAGAAATGAAGGAATAAAAACTAGAAACGAGGATATCCTCTGGCCATATTATTTGAGCCATTTATAAAATGAAAAAGTAAAAAGGTATTCAATTATAATAATTCATATAGTTTTGTAATAATAGCGGGGCCCACGGACTGGTGCTGAAAATGGATAAAATATGGGGTCTATTATTCAACTCATATTCTATTGCACCCTTATTTCGGCTTCCAACTTCCACCAATAAGACAAAACTTTCCACCCCATATATAAAATATTATTTTGTATTTATTATTTATATATAAATAAATAAAGCTGCCTCTGCCCTCTGCCTCTGCTACTTTCCCCACAACCCCAAATAAAAGCTGTTTTAAAAAAAAAAAAAATTTAATTTCGATAATAATAATAAAAAAGACTCCAAATAGAAGGATAAGGATAAGGATCTGCGCTTCCACTCTGTTGAAACGGGCCCAAAAAGCCCATTTCTGAATCACTTAATGGGCCTAACCCGCCTTCAATCCAATGGATATGGGCCCCATTTACTGAGAGTAATCCACCGAGGGCGTTTCCGTAAATCAATCCAACCAGTTTATAGAGAAGAATAACTTTTTAAGTAAGAGGATAAAATTTTCTTAATTGATCAACCTTTGCTGTTATACTAATAAACTTCATTAGTTTTCTTATCATATAGGTTACATTATTTTGATGCTATGACTCGTAAGCAGTTGAAATTTTTAAAATATGAATATAACTGCTTTCAGTATTTTCAAAATCGAGACCAAACACATATTCTAAATAATTTTTCGTTAAACTTCTATTCTTGTATTACCAACCAAATGCTCCCATTAGTTTTGTTTCGACAAATTCAAACAGTTCAATTCTCAAAAATTATATATTACTTTGATCAAATATATAATGAGAATCAAGGAGAACACATAATTTGTTGGGGGAGAAGACTTATACATTAGAGGAATACATTATGTTCTACTAAATACCCAACATAAGGGGGGGGAAACCAAAAAAGATATACAGAATAGAGAAGAGAAGGAACAATTCTACACTAGAATTAATGTTATTGAAAAAGTGTGAAACAAGATGATGGGATAAGAGGCAACCATTTATAATGCTCTGTTTTAACTTTTAAGAGGTGAAAATCCAGATCAAAAACTGCATTTCCTTGGATTTTGTTGGCACAACAGCTAGCTTTTTCACAACAAAGTTGAAGAGAGCCTTCTGTTTCAAGAAGTTATAATCAGAATATGATCTGGATTGTAGAAGCAAACCTATAAATTCATCTATTCAGCTCACACCGGGCGGTTTGATTATGTCGAACATTTCTGACTTCACGACCCTGTGAAGATGGGTGGAGCGGATGGATGCAATGAAACTATCTGGTTTTGAATCTTTACTACTTCAATCATGAACGAACAAACAAACAAGCTGACTATTTTTTCCTCAATCTCAAGCATTTGTTGTGTTTCTCTTCTGTGATGCTTGGGATAGAAGTGAGTTGTTTCGGCGTCTGTTTAAGCGACAGCTTCTCCATTGCATTAACAAACTTGCGCAAGTGCTTGATGTACTCGGGATAGGTTTCGAGGTTGCAGTGTCCCCCGCCCTTAACCCATAGCGGATCGTATTTTTCCTTTGAAAGCTCCCAAAGTCGTTTTCCATGGGACCAGTCAACAATATCATCGTTTGTTCCCTGCCCATTGATCAAATTAGGAGACATACGTTACTCATCAACACACATCCAGAAAGAAAAAGGGTAAATTTTCTTACATGTATAACCAAAACCGTACTCGAGACCAGTCTGATTTTGTCTATATTCTGAAAACATTAGACATCGATATATGAGACCGAGTTGTCGATACGAAACATTTATTAAGGATTGAGAGGACATATAACCAAGTGGAGCTCACCTTGAAGATGTCAAACCAAAATGTCATTTTGACAGGATACAAGACTCGAATGCCCGAAAGTATGGCACTGTGGAGAACAACACCTCTTAATCTCTGTAGTCGAGACGCCAGGTGAAGTGTCGGTCCACTCCCCACGGATTGACCATACAAAATCATGTCTTCTTCCTTGATTCCGTATACACTCCTCAAACAATTGTAAACAGCTTCTATGTCGTGGTATGTATTGAATTCAGATGGCTAACAAAATCAAAGATGGACCATGAATCAGTGGTGGAAAGAGTAAACATCCATAAATGAAATGGAACCAGTTAGATGTATCGAAGCAAATGCGCTGTTTCCTGGGACCTAACAACTTTATCTATCGACATTGCGGTCCAGATGGCTGGCCATATAAACCACAGAACATCGTTTTCTTTTCACGCAAGTTGCAACCAAAATAAAGTGTGCAGAACAAGTTCAAAATCACTAATAAATCTTTTGAGCCCACAATGTCACAGCAGAAGATGGTTCAGAAAAACTTTAAATCAAAGAAACAAAATATAACTGCTTACCTTGCCGGTCGATGCTCCGTATCCCGAATAGTCGTAGCTGAAATTCAGCAAAAGAAAATGTTATTGGTAACTCTTATGTAAATGAAAACAGTATATATGCCACAGTGAATTGGAACAAAACGGGGCTAAAAGAACAATCAAGTTCTTGCGCTGTGCCAAAGCAGAATGAACATAGTGTCTCTTTTCTAGATTTCAGAATTCTTTCTCTACAATGATGTGACGGTTTTGGCCACTTTTTCTTTCAACTTTTTGGCTGGAATCTAACTAATAACACAGAAAGAGGCATGAAATGATGGTGTGTATGTACCACAGTCTTTAAACTGAACCAATGATAAACTCCAGCATATCCCAAGACAGAGCTCCATCTTTCCACCAATAGAGAAACAATGGTGCGGACATTCAAAACTATGACAGGGGAATTACGGGTAAAACAAAATCGAGATTAAGAAAACTACACTGCAAATAATGCCAACCCCAGAACAGAAACAGAAAGGAGGAGAAAAGAGAATGAAACAGATACCAATTACCATAGTTGGACCAATGATAAAGAAGAATCAGACCATAATCTAAACTGATCAAAGAAAACAAAAATCCAGGAGAACCCCAAATCAAATTCAAACTAACCAACAAAATTTTGCGTGCAACAACAAATTTACAAAATGGGTACCTCATGATGTTGACGCGGAGGTGGGCTCTGAGTTCGATGAAGAGCTCGTGCATCTGACCAAGGTCAGCGGCATTGCCATGGGAATAAAGAAGCGTAAACCTAGCAAAAGGGTGTTTCCAGAACGTGGCGACGATCTTATTCCCGGCCTTGGTTTCGAGCAAATGAACCTCCATGTTCCTATCGGCGGAGACGCCGGAGAAGACGAGCCTGCCGTCATCCTCTCTGCAAACGTCGTAGGTGGGAGGGTCCGGCGGGAAGAAGGCAAACTTGGCAGCCACGCTGCCGGTTACATTTCCCATTAAGGAAGAATCAGTCGAGAATAGAAATTGGGAGATGAAATTCGCAATGGTTCAGGCATGAACAAGCTGAGAAAGAGGGCGCGGAGATTTCCCCGGGCTTTCTGTTTGGTGGGTTTTCCCAAAATTGGCGAGGAGAGAAATATGTAATCGCAAATTCGCAAATGGGGTCTTATTTAATCACCGTTTGGCCCAAAATTGATGAAGTTTTTGTAGTGAGTGGAGATGAGATGACAGAAAAGAGGACGGAAGCGAGAAAGAAAGAGAAAAAAACCAAAAGGGGGAACATAGAAAAGGGGAAAGGGGGGGAAATGGAGAGGGGGAAGAAAGAAAACGAATGAATGACAGAAAATGGATCCGATCAAAACGGGTGAGCTGTAAGTGATGCTGGAGAAGAACGGAGACACGAAGACAGAAGCAGAGGCAGAATCAGGTGGGTGCTTTCGCTTGGGGAACTTCACAAAAATTACGAAACTTCGATTACAAAAATGAGTTTGGAAAAATGGGTCAAATTGATGAAAGGGAACCCATTTTTGAAACGATGAGAAGGGGAAGATTATGATTTATGATTATTGAAAACAGAGGGCTAAGCTGCGGGTTAATCAAAAAATGGAGGAATTAGAGATGGACGGCTGAGATGCGGTCAAAGAGAGGGAGAGGAGTCAGAATGTCAGAGTCAGACATTCCTCATATTGCTTTCCTCAGCCAATGTTTTATCAAAAGATAGACAGTTGGTTTCCCCGCCTTGGAATTGAGTCAATTCTCGACTTTGTCCCTTCCTTGTCCTCGCCAAATTACCCTTTTACCCCTCTCATCTTTTTTGCTCTTTCTATTTACCAAATGGCAAGTATATTTATATATATCTTTCTTTAAGAACAAAAAAAAAAAAAAAATCAGTTTTTGACCTTTATACTTAATTTATGAATAATTCCAACCATAAGAGAAGTTAAATCTATGCAACTATTTGAATCTAGTGGCAAATTCAAACACCTACAAAAAAGTCCAAACTATACGAGGAAAAAAACACTTAAATTAAGCTGGCAAGAATGTAAAAGTACTAGAAAAATTAGCATGTACCAAAATAGTCTCGTGTAGTCGTATACAAGATTTCTATTATTAACTATAATTTTTTTATGAAAATGAAAAATAACTAAGTTATAAAAAAAACATTGGTAATAAAAGTTTTTTTTTTAATTTGAAGATGAAGTTGTGTTTCGTAAAGTTTAATAATTTGGGTATACCTGTAGATTAATCTCTTAAATCATATATATTTCATCCATATTTTTCTTGTATGAAATTCATTTCATCCCTATTAATTTTAACATATTTCTAAAAATATTACCATTAATTTCATTTACTATATAAAATTTTTTACTTCATTAAAAAGAGACGAGCACTTTAATAAAAGCCAACAACAATAAATTTAAAAATCAATAATAAGATACCTTTACTTTTTTCTAAAGATCATAAGTTCAAATCCCTACTCCATATTTGTAATAACGTAATATTCTTTAAAAAAAATTAATTTTAAAAAAATTATATAAAAATAACATTGTTTTGCACGTGGACTAAATATGATTTATCTAAAAGGAACCAAATAAATAGTTCACTTAATCCAACTAAACTAACATTGTTTGGATCTTTAAAATACTTTTTATTGGAACAAGATTTAAAATTTTCAATTTTGTCACAACCCTATAGGATGTATTTGACTTACAATTTCAACATAATATTTCGCCATTGTAAACAAATCAAGCTTCGTCGTACACTACATAATATTTGGATATATCTATATATTCTTTTAGGTACGTTAGCTAAACTCATATATCATTTGATTGTATTCTTCATTTCTCAAGCAAAAGTAAAATTTAAACTAAACACACTTTTTCATGAAACAATTGATAAAAATTGGAGGGTATGATATTATGAAATTTTCAAACATATATTTCCGGGAAAAGAAAAAAGTATATCTTAGAAACAGTAAAAAGGACTAATTCATGATTTACAAACCAAGGACATATTTCATCAAATAGTGGCAATAATTAAAGATGAAAAAAGAAAGTGGTGTTTTCCTGAAAATGATTTTGATTCTTTTTAAAATTCCAAAAGATTTTAACACTGAGGACAAGACCTCAGTGGGAGGGGCGGCTGCTTGCTTTGCTTTGCTAATTAAAAGAGTATAATAAATATCCTTCTATTTTTTCAGATAATAATATTAAATAATTTTGATTCAGTAAATAAGGCATATGTTATTGTAACGTCCGTCTAAAGAACATTGGTATAATAAATATCCTCCTAGTTGCTTCATTAGGAAACATGTGAGTGAGGATAAAACATATTGAAACGATACGTGTTGATCTGTAGGATAGTCTACACTATTCTAAGTAGTTCAGAATTAGACGGTGGCGCGACCGAATCGCAGGGAAAAATGGTAATTTTGAGTGAAATTGAAAGTGGGGCTAAAAATGCTAATCTTCAAAGTCCAAATAAAAAAGAAAGGGTCAAAAGGGGCTCTGAGACTGCTTGGAAGTTGCTGCACCAACCAAAAAGAAAAAAGGGGAAAAAAGATGCAAACATTTAATTAAAGATGCTTAAAAGACATTGGAATAAATGAATTCCCAAGAATGAATAACATATGCAAGAAGCTAAACCATCGAAATTACCATTACCCATTAATTTTATACTATATAGTTTCATATTTAATCTAAGTTGAGGAAATCTAGGAAACTTAGGCACCTCATTCATGTGCTTAATTCCCTTTTTCCAATTCAAGCTATTGCTTTATTTAAGATATAAATTGCATTGGTTGAGAAAGAAGAGAGGGAGAGAGAGAGAGAAGGAATTTGCTTTAGAAAAAGAGATAAAATGGTTATATGATCAAAGTAATTATAGAGAGAGAGAGAGAGAGAGAGAGAGAGAGAGAGGTCAATCTTAGACAATGTAAAAAGTGATAGGAGATTGCCAATCTTTGACCCATCATCCCATTAATTTATGAAACATGAGCTCTTGTTCCCTTTTATTTTTTACTTTTATCAATCCTATGAACAAAACATGTGAGAATTTTATTTTTACAAAAGCTGCCATGAGGGTTTGCAAAAGTATACTTTCACTGTGTAAAACGTCGTATATGACATTATTTGTCAGTTTGAATATAGTTCAACTAATTTATATATATATATGACCAAAAGATTAGAGATTCCTCTAAGGCAAGCATAACTGAACAAGAAAAAAAAAGCAGAGATTCGAATCTCAACTCCTACACGTAGTTGAACTCAAAAGGTAAGATACTGTATGTGCTTTCTTATAAAAAATATGTTTTTGTTATATTTTAGTAAAACAAACTGCTAATTTGAGTATAGCTTGGTGGATAAAATACCTATTATCTCCCATAGTTTAATCTCCATTAAAAAAAAAGGTTAAATATTCAATCATTCAACTCGCATTTAGAAGGAGTAATAAGTTAATGAGTTATTAATTTTATATCGGGTCTCTTTGTTTCTTTTTAATATTGCTCTCTTAAAAACATTTGGAAAAGGGTTTAAGGGTTGGTCTTAAAACAACTAACCAAAATTTAAATTCCTTATGTCTTGTATAAAAAAAAAAAATTAAAAGTTTTAAAATTTTGATTGAGTATATATTTTGCTGAGTTTGTCCATAGAGTTTTAAAGTGGGAATTTATTTTTTACTTAAAAATAAACTACGCTTTTAGAAAATAATTTTCAAACAAAAAAGGTCAATCAAATGGGAGCAAATAAATTTTATTTTCGTTGTTTTTAAATTTGATTTAAAATTATATATACAGTTCAATGTGTATGCGTTCTCATGATGATAATAAATAATGTCTTTAATTCTAAAAAATAAATAAATAAATATCTTTAAAATTAAAATTTGTCATTTCAAAGTACCTCTTATGCATGCATTAAAAGACCCAATTGCACAAGATCTTAGAAAGTCATGTGATATGTTGATTAATTAATATAATAGCAAACTAACTAATTAAATTAATGAGTTATATATTTTTAGATTAATTAGTTACTTCAAGTTTTTTTCAGCTGGCTTATCCCCTCGTAACAATCAAATATATAACAACCAAAAGCCAAACTCTTTTCCCTCCTGGAAATGCTAATTATTTTTCCTTTGCAGGAAAAAGAAAAACAAAACAAAAAAGAACACAAAAAAACAAAGAACAAAAAATGCTAATGATTTTTATAAATCTTAAAACGCCACATAGAAAAAAAAAAGTATATATAAATAATTCTTTTATCACTTTAAAGCGTTCTTATATTTTTTTGCTCCATTGTTAAATTAATAAGGGTCATTTTACACCAAACCGAGCATAGTTCAAATGGTTAAGGCACCTATCTTTGACCAAATAATTTACTATTATCAGATAATTTCTGCTTTTACCAAATCGATGGAAATCATTATTTCTTTTGTTTTTTAATTAAAAACAAGAAGAAAAAAGAAAGAGTATTTCTATTAAAAATAAAACAAATTTTACAAGTTGGGAACCTACGTGGATTGCTTCTTATTATATATTATAAAAGAAAAGTTTTTTTTAGTACAACATGTGGGGGCGAGACGTAAATAGATACTTTAGAGACGTGAGATTCGAACTCATAACCTCATTTTTAGTTAGAGACAGGTGTCTATTATCGTTGAACTAAACTCATGGTACAAACGTAAGAAGATATTAACTACTTTATTTGCCGTTTTTCTTTTAATTTAGCATGAACTTACTAACGATCCTTGAGATGGTAATAAATACTTTACTTTTTGAACTATGCTTGAATTGATAATTGCTTCGCAGCTTGAAATTCATAATTTATGATAAAAGATTGATTCTAAATTCAATTGATATCCAATAATTTCTTAAGTTATATTGTAGGCTCTAAAATTTTCAAATCACTTTTGTTTTATAAATTTAATATATATTATACTTTTTTTTTTTCAGAAAATAATATGTCATATGTTTAAAACACAAGGTTATGTGTTACGGCAAAACATTATATTTTTACTAAATGAAATATGAAAGTTAACTATTAAAAGATTATAATAGGTATAAATTAATAATTACTAAATAAGTATTTTTTTACATAAAAGAAACAAGAAAAAAAAACAATAAGCCTTTTGATTTTAGAATAATTATTAAAAGATTGAAGTGGGGAAGAAAATCAAGATGACGTGTGAAAAAAGGATTAGTAGGATATGTATCGATTATGGAAACATTAGCCATGCTTTTTGTATATATAAAATATATCCTTTCAATGTCAAATTCAAAGCTAAAGTGTTTTAATTTTTTCCTAATGTTTTGCTAATCATCATTAAAATTTTAGAAATATAGAAAATGTAATTTTCTCTGTTTTTTTTTTAAAAAAGAAAGTTGTCGAATTATTTGATGGTAGTTATTAGTAGCAAGATATATAGATGTTGACTAGTAAATACCCAAATATTTTTCACATAATAATACATGGTAGTTGACGATTGAGAAGAGATATTCTATTTTAATATTTAGAGTTTGTTTTGGATTATTTATGTTGACATAACAATTGAATTTGTCCAAACAATATTAGGAAACAATGTAAGTTTCTTTTTTAGAATATGTTACGAACGTGGGAATATGAATTCGAATTAACCTTCAATCCATAAGAATGTTACTTATATACTTTAATCCAAGAAAGAAACGAGACAATTAAATTTTTTTATGGATGGTTAAAATTTTTCTTTCTAACTTTTTTTTAGAATCTAAACTTTCAATGTTGTATCTAATATGAACTTTCAATTTTGTGTCTAATATATAATCTCTTATGTATTAGATATTTTATAAAATTAAATATAAACTTGAAAAGTTAGAAATTTATTAACACGTTTTGAAGTTTGGACACAATAAGAGAAGTTACGGAGAACATTTATAAACAACTCTAAAAGCTAAAGCGAGTATAGCTCCGTTGTGATTGACATGGTTGTGAGTTCGATCCTCCACTCTCACACGTTGTACTGAAAAATAAACTCTTTTATATTACTTGTTTAATACTTAAATTTGGAGCATATTGTATGAACATCATCATAACCAATTGGTAAAATCCTAAGTAGGTGACCACCATGGTTTGAACTCATTCCCTCTAACTCCTTTACTATTTACAAATGCCCTTATTGACCACTTGAGTCATCCCATGATGGTTAGATGCCTTAATATTAGTATGTCAAAGAAGTTTGGGTGTTTTAATTTCTCCATTTTATGTATTTATTTATTTTGGAGAATCAATCTTTTTTTTTTTTTCTCTTTTTCTTTGTCAAGAAAAAAGAAAGTGATGACATTTCAATCTTCTTACGGTTGGTCTAAAACTTAACTGCACATTAATGAAAAAAATGAAAATGATTTAATGACATGGAAAAGTCAATCACGGATGTTATTACAATCGAGTACAATATTTAAGTGATTTGCTTATTAATCAGTATCATTCTTTTTAACAAGGTGGTTAAAAATAACTTCATCCTTATTTCTTATTTTTCAAAAATTAAAAGTTGATAAGCAATAGATATAAACATCTAAATATTATTCTTACGACGTCTTCTTGAATTAAAAGTAAATGTTTTAAATTTTTAATATTAAAGTATTTTTTTCAATTTATTCTTTATTGTTTAAAAAGTTCTAATTCACTGGCTCATCTTTTTAATTTTAACTTATATCACTTATCGTAGGCATACAAAATTAGTAAATAATAAACTTCTCCACCAATTTAATAGGTCTACAAAATTTTAGAAAAAATTGAAAATAACAAAGAAATAAAAGTTTCTTTAACTTTCTCTACCCACTCGAAAATGCTTACAAACTGGATCCTTAATTGTTTTTAATATAAAGATAAAAGATTGAACCTCAGACCTATAAAAAACAAAGAAGAATAGCATATATCAAACTAACAGTGATTTTGGTCTAGTATGTCAAACTTTCGTCCCTAAATCATCTCCTAAAAATTGGAAGAATAGTTTTGATCTTTCAAATCAATAAATTAAGACTACTCCCATTATTATACTTACGTGTTCTATACTTTCAAATCATTAATTCTATTATTACATTTTCGTGTTCTATAATCTCACTGAAAACGTCATTCAAATTCATCAATTAGAGAGTATGGTTGAATAGGTTAAAACATATTATTCAACCTTAAAATTTGAATACATACATATTGTAAACCGCACTACTTCCCAGTTTCCACCATTCCAAATCCAATTCCAATGGCTTCCATTACCATTTCCAACCCATTACTCTGTTCCATCTTCTTCCTACTTCTTCTCCAACGCCACTCCGCCGCCGCCCAGAACAACCCAGTTCGCACCGCTTACTGGTTCTCCGGCTCCGATTTTCCGGCGGCCGATATAGACTCCACTCTTTTCACACATCTCTTCTGCGCATTCGCCGATCTCGATCCCAACACAAACCAAATCACCATTCCTTCTTCCAACGCCGTCCGATTCTCCACTTTCACTCAAACCGTTCGCCGGAAAAATCCCTCCCTCAAAACCATCTTATCCATCGGCGGAGGCGCCGCCAACACAGCCCATTACGCTTCCATGGCCAGCAACCCCAATTCCCGCAAATCCTTCATCGATTCCTCAATTTCTCTGGCCAGATCCAACAATTTCGACGGCCTCGATCTCGATTGGGAGTATCCATCCACCCCAAACCAAATGACGTCGTTTTCTACTCTGTTCTCCGAGTGGCGGGCCGCCATCGAAACAGAATCCCAAAGCTCCGGCAAGCCTCGCCTGCTTCTCTCCGCCGCAGTTTTCCGGTCATCCAACTATTACGGAGTCCCGATTCCCGCTCAGTCGTTAGCCGCTAAATTGGACTGGATCAACGTCATGTCCTACGACTTCTAAGGCCCCGGTTGGTCGCCGAGCTCCACGGCGCCGCCGGCCGCTCTGTACGGTTCCTCCAGCCAAGTCAACGGCGACGCCGGCATAACGTCATGGATTCAATCTGGGTTTCCCGCGAATAAAATCGTGCTGGGTTTTCCGTTCTACGGGTGGGCGTGGCGGCTGGTGAACCCGAACAACAACGGGTTCTACGCTCCGGCCAACGGAGCCGCCACCGGAGCGGGAATTAGCGGCGGAGCCATAACTTATCAGGGGATTAAGACATTTATAGCGACGAACAGAGCAAATCCGAAGTACAACGGAACGATTGTTTCGAATTATGTGAATTCGGGAACGACGTGGATTGGGTATGACGATACCCAGAGCATTTCGGCGAAGGTTTCTTACATCAAGAACAGAGGATTGCTGGGTTACTTCGCTTGGCAGGTTGCAGCCGATCAGAACTGGACTCTGTCTCGAGCAGGTACAACACCACTTTTTATCAAGGTTTTAAACAATAAAATATTTCAGAAAAGTTATAAAAATTATAAAATTATAAAATATATCTAAATTAATAAATAAAATCTTTTTTATTTTAATAGGTTAAAAATATTCATATTAATATTATTTATATCCTATTTATTAGGGATATTTTGTTGATATTTTTTTTATAATTTTATCGATTTTTATACTAGAATAGAAATGTCAATTTACATTTCATGTAGAGGTTAGTCGAACTCATTAATACATGGATATGTCAATGGAAATGTAGATGTGTGACAGATATTTAATATCCGTTGTTTATTTACATGAAAATACTTAGGTTAAGTGGCCGCAACAAAAAATTTATATAAATTAATAACGGTCGATTTTTAAATAGTTGTCATGGTGACCTAACTATTTTCCTTTTTAATATTTTTAAACGATTAAATCAAAGAATTTTAAAATTTTTAGATTTATTTGATTTTAGTTTTCAACTTTTAAGATACTTATTTTCTTGAGTTAAAATATTTTTTTTAATGGCTTTGGATCAGTTGAGTTATTTATTTTTACCTTTAGTAACTTTAAAAATATTTGTTTTGGTTATGTAATTCTAAAATGTGATAATTTTGATCCTTATTTATAAAATTTTATATATTGAGTGTATTATGGTGTTGAAATTGTGAAAAAAAAATGAGATTTAAAATAAAATTAAATGATCAAAATAGTCACTTTTAAAAATACAGTATCAAATTGAATATAATTTTACACCAAACGGAAACTATATAAAAACATGGTTAAATTTTGAAGAAATATATTGAGTGTATTATGGTGTTGAAATTGTGAAAAAAAAAAGAGATTTAAAATAAAATTAAATGATCAAAATAGTCATTATAAAAAATACAGTATCAAACTGAATATTTTTCAAAAAATATAGATTAAAATGAATGAATCAAAATTGATGATAGAGAGACTAAAGTAAGAGTAAAAATGTAAGGACTAGAATAGTATTTTATTTTATTGTTATTATTATTATTATTATTATTATTATTATTTGAAGTTTTTAAACTTTCAAGGATAATTCAATTTAGTCCTTAAAATACCATTAACTTTGCTGGGAGTAAATAACTATAATGAGTAGTATGAAATTACGACGGTCACCACTAAATTTGTTGTCAGCATTTATTTAAAAAAGAAATTATAAAGAAAAAAGCATCTCATCTCTTTTCTGCTCCCATGGTGGCCAATTAGTAAGGAAGTATCGTCATTTATTAAATCTATAATATGAAACTTTACCTTCGAGTATCTACATTAACGAGTTTTATTTGAGCATACGTCCTGGAGTGGAATCATATAAGTTAGTTGAGTCAAGTATTGAAATAAGCAAGGCATTAGATGAAAAATAATAACAACAAAATAGTTACTTTTTAAATTTGAAAATGAAAAATTATATTTTTGTACTTTAGGAACCAAAATATCTACTTTTCTACCGTTTAGAGACTCAAAACAAAATATACTCTATATACAATTCAAACTGGTCTTAATTTTTAGGCAATCCAAACATAGTCTAGTCGAGTGGTAAGACATTTATCATGATTCAAGCTCCAATCTAGGATTATTGCATAAACAGAAAAAATAGGTTTCCACTTTATTTTTTTGAATATATATTTATAAAATCTTGGAGTGAGGTGCATATTTATTTCATATAAGAGACAATTTGATTATTGGTTTATAATTAATATTACTTAATGTTGATGTGTTAATGCAGCTTCAACCGCGTGGTCTAGATAATTGGAGGATGATATGAACACAGCAGAAACGAGCATGCTTAACATTTTCATACAAATAAAATTGCATGTTTTTATGAATTATATACATATATATGTTCCAAAAAGTAATAAACTAAACAATAATTCTAAAAATACATTAAGTATGCTACATACTATAGCACAATAGTTAAGGTGTGAAGTGGTTAAATATTCATATCCTTGCTCTTCACAATTATAATATAATGTGTTATATATTCTAAATTAAAAGAATAAAAATAAAGTGCACTTTTTTAGTTGAATGATTATGTCTGCTGATAAATATTTTTAGAATTAACAAATTATTAAAAAAACATTTGAATTTCGAAAAAAAAAAACATTTGAAACTATAAAAAGAAAAAAAGAAAAAAGAAAATACCAGCGGCTTACAACTATGCACAGGAGTTTTATTTCATCCAAAATTGATGTTTATATTTAACCACTTGAGTCACCTTACTGTTTGGTTTTTAAATATTAAATAATACCATCTTCGAGGTATTGTTAAGTCATTCTAATAACAAAAATTTCCAAATATGAATCTAATTTTGCAATTTGGTTTATAAATATAAAAATTAAAAGGTATTATCCAATCCAAATGAATGACCAGAGATGAAGTGATGATAATGGATCGAAAGTTAATATATTTATCAATAATAATAAATATTAAAAATTTATAGAAAAATGTATTATTTTGTAAAGTTTATATTAAAATCTTTTAAAAATATATATCTTTTTTTATCCAAATATTATAACTTTAAATTTGATTGATGAAAGAATGTAAAAATAAATATATTTTTTGCCATTCAAGAGATTGAATTTAAGTAGTATATGAGATCAACAAACAACAAGTCAAATTCAATAAATCCAACAACCAAATAATAGTCGAACGGTTTTATAATATATGGTTGGACTATGAATTTTTGGATCGAAGAAAAGTAAAAGTTTTGAACAGAGAAGGCAAAGCTAAGTACACCGTATTTAATCTACAAATTTAGTTTACATAAAGTCAAGTAGTGTATTTTTCTTCCACTCACTTTTCTCTAGTGCGACAACACAAATGATTATTCAATGTTGTTCTTATTTTTTACCCAATCAAAAATTTTTATATAGTTTTTTTTTTCTTGAGAAATAAAATTTGGTCTATAGTTGTTTCATTATTTAAAAAAAAAAATCTTTGAATTGTTTAGGCAAGATTTTCCATATCTACCCAAACAGAAAATGTTTATTTCTTGTTTTGCCATTTAAAAATATTGTTCAACTTAACTTTTTTTAATATATAATACATAAGACAAAGCTTATTGGGTGGGGAATTGGTCATTTGCAATATTTTTAGTCAACCCGTTGACTGGCTGATTGATTTTAAATAAATAATAATAATTGCTGAATGGTTGAATGAATGTGAGTGGGGCACTGCTATTCCTCTTCAGTGCTCCATGTTTTCAATGAATTATCTAGAAGAACTCGAAAAGCACAAAATTACTGCAAATAATAAAATAAGATGGTCCAAGCAACAAAACTATCTCAAATTTATATTTATTTTTCATAATTTAAAGATGTTTTATTTGGATCGAATTCAAAGTTTGATTTTTAGCATCTAGTTTGATACTATATTTCCTTCCACATGCTTCTTTGTTCTATTGTCTTTTTCTTTCAACTTTATCAAGTCTAAACCACAATTTTAAAAATAAAGAAAAATAACTAGTTTTAAAAGACATGATTCTAATTTTTAAATTTGGCTAAGAATTGGAATTTATTTCTTAAAAACATATAAAAGTTTTTTTTAAAAATTATGAAAGAATAAGTAAAATTTATTAAAAGAACAAAATTATCACCTGAGAAAGTTTAAATTTTCAAAGTATTTGTTGAAGTCTAGATATTATTTAAAAGGTTTTTTTAGTACAATAAGTGAGAATTTTTGAACTCATAACTTCGTGGTGTAAATTTTTTTCTTTCGTTAAAAAAGAAAAAACAAAGTGTCTAATAATTATATTATTTTAATTAAAAAAGAAAGTGTAGGAATGAAACACCAAACTATCTTATCCACTAAGCTCCAATTTTTGTCTAATTATGTTCCTGTACTAAAAAAAAAGGTTGTATATTAAATAAACAAAAATTCACTACATTGGAATGATAATAAGTCCCAAAAATTGAAGTTTTTTTTTTTGGGTGAAAAGATTCCTAAACTTAATAATGATTGTAACATAACTTTATTAGTCAGTCAACCAACAATACTGGTACTGTGTTTGTTGTGCTTACTTTTCTTTTTGTTATTTTCTCATCTTCTTTCTCTACTCTGCATTTGCCACCGTTGGTTTGGTAGTGGAAGTACAGAGATCCGATCCATCAAATTTTTCCAACACCCCACCATTGAATTTTCTTCACAACATTAATTTATAAGTACCCGATTCAATTCTTTGCCCAAATACAGACCCCCAAATCATAATCATGGCGGTTCTCAAATTTTTTATCTACTCTGTTTTGCTTTCTCTGAATTTCAGCTCCTCTTTCGCCGCCAAGATGGAGCCGCCGCCGGCCGTCAAGGCCGCTTATTGGCCGTCCTGGGTTTTGGAAACTTTCCCACCGTCCGCCATTAATACGGCTCTCTTCACTCATCTCTATTATGCCTTTCTCATGCCAAGTAACGATTCGTTCGCGTTTGACTTGTCGGATTCCACGGCGGCGGCGCTCTCCCAGTTCACTTCTTCTCTGCGGCGGAATAATTCGCCGGTGAAGGCGCTGTATTCGATCGGCGGCGGCGGAAGCGACAGTGCCCTGTTTGCTCGAATTGCTTCCGATGCCGCTTCTCGTCAGATTTTCATCGATTCCAGCATTAGTACGGCGAGGAAATTCGGATTCGATGGGGTGGATCTCGATTGGGAATTTCCGAAAGACGCGACGGAGATGAAATATTTCGCCGATTTAATAATCCAGTGGCGGAAGACGATCGAGAGGGAAGCGAAGGCCACGTCGCGGCCGCCGCTTCTGCTCACCGCCGCTGTGTACTACGCGTCGGAGTTTCTGATTTACGGCGACCGCCGCTCGTTCCCAGCGGCGGCCATCTCGATGAGCCTTGATTGGATCAATGTGATGTGCTTCGACTATCGTGGGTCGTGGGATACGTCGGCGACCGGGGCCCACGCCGCACTGTTCGACCCGCACACGAATTTGAGCTCCCATTACGGGCTCCGGTCATGGATCTCCGCCGGAGTTCCGCGCAACAAAATGGTGATGGGCATCCCTCTGTACGGGAAGTCGTGGACCTTGAAGGATCCGAATGTGCACGGCGTCGGAGCACCCGCCGTCGCCGTCGGCCCCGGCGACAACGGGATCCTAACTTACGTTCAGGTGCGTTCTAGTTATATTTGTAAAATAATATTGCTAACCAAAATTTTGACACGTATGTAAGAGCAAACAATATAGAAAAGATTAAGGAGACCATTAAACATAGGAAGGAATATATATTCTTTGATTTTTTAAATAATATTTATAGGTATTTTTGCTGACAACTTCATGGAAGAAAATAAAATAAAATATATAGCTATCAATTTTTTAACATAGCAAAAAGGGAGATACTTACTTACCATACACAAATAATAATAAAAAGAAAAGTATTTAGATATTTTTTTTTTACGAACGTGGATGGGAGATTCGAACTCATGACTTATTAACTCGAGGTGTGTCAATTATTGCTGGCAAAAATATCTAGATATTCGCATTCATATTGCATCCATAACCATTAAATTTTGACATTTTAAAAAAGTTGACAAGCAATCATTTTTTATTTTACATGTCATCATTAAAGTTTTGAAAGTAGGTGGGAGAAACTTAAAAGAAAATTTATTTTCCTTTTTTCTTAAATGAAAAGTCAATAATGGTCAAATATTCGTATTAAGAAAAAAAGTAAGGTCAATTAGTCTAAGGATTTAAAACAAGTTAGAGACAAATATGTGGACATGTTGTTGTTGGATTTTGAATACTATGATTGCTAATGGGTAAATTAAAAAGGCTAAATTCATATATGTTAATAATTGGACAATAAAGGTAGAGGAATTCAACCGGAAGAGCGATGCGACGGTGGTGTACGACATAAGAACGGTGTCGGCATATTCGTACGTGAAGGCTTCTTGGGTTGGATACGACGACGACAAGTCGACCACAACGAAGGTGCAGTTTGCCCAAGCGCTTGGCCTCCGTGGCTATTTCTTTTGGGCTCTCAGTTACGATACTCCGGATTGGAAGATTTCTACCCATGGTTTGTTTTTTTTTTTAATTAATTTCATTAATCTCTACTTTCTTTTTTTTTCAAATTATTTCTTATATTTATTAAATGTATTTCTTTTGCAGCCTCAAATGCGTGGGTCGATGTCGACGACCACTATTGAAATTTGCGGATGGAGTTGGACAGTTTCAAATAAATAGCTTTCACGGCTGTATTATTGTTTTTTTTTTTGTAGTACTAGTATTATTAATGATTGACTATATCTATATATTCTCCAAATTATTAAATAATGTTACAAAGCTAATATATTTATTCATGATAACCAAAGAAACATGCTCAAATCTGGTCCTTTAAAAAATTTTCGTGAAACAAATCAAGATGCGATCTGTAAAATTTCAGGGCGAACTCTATGGTGTAAAAATTGAAACCAGACATGTGTGTTACCTTAGAGTGGGGTGGAGTTGCCTCTAGTATTTATACTTAGGCCACATAATATGTTTCCGTGAATTCTTGCGTTGAATCCGCAATCGTGGTAGTGAGGGAGTGAAGCGGTTATTAATATGCTTAAACGAAGACTGCCCCTACAGACCAACACGAGTCACCCAACCCAAGATTGCTCCAAACCAAGTACGCTTTACGATTGAACCACTGAAAAGGAAGGTACACCTTAGGTAGTGACTATAAATTCTTTTAAGCCTTTGTTAACCATTCTTCTATGATCTCAGTATCCTTTCATTCAGATGTGGTATAGATTAATTATCTTGTTGGTGTAAAGAAGGATAATTATCTTTATTATTGGTATGAAGTATTTTGAGTGGAGTGATTGAGAAAACAAAACCGTGAGGATTATGCTCAAAGCAGACAATATCTACTCAACTCAATTTGTGAACATCCTAAATAGTCCTGAAAATGGTATGGGAGACAGAAAGATGGAGGGAGGATTTTCGTATGACCTATTTGATTTTTGCACATTTTTTGAAAATTGAAGGATCTGTTTGTCCGATAGATTTAGTGAAATTTGATAAACAACATTTTCATGTTTTCAGCATTTTCATATTTTGAATTTGAAACTTTAAAATGTGGAAGTGTATTAAGAAAGATGAAAACTAATTTAGATCGAATTTGTATGGAATGAACTTTAATTTGTATAAGTTACATAACAAGAGGTATAAGGATAGTGATCACTCTATAATTTGAGTCTGTGTTATATTATCATAATGTAGATTTTTTCAATAAAAAAATATCAAACGGCGCAACGTTCAAGTTCGGCAACTTAGATTCTGTCATCATCCGTACATCCATGCATTTTGGGCTGCCAAAAATAACACAAAAGGTGAATAAATATAAAAATAATAGGTCGAATATTTTTAATTTTGTTAGAAATACTAAATCAATAATTATATTTCTGTCTTAAACATACCTGCTTCAGCAATGGCCCAATTCTTCTCGTAGCCAAGGGCCCAAAAAAAGTACCCGCCAAGCCCATGGGCTTTCGCATACTTAACCTTAACATCGATGGAGGTGGGCCTATCATATCCAATCCAAGTGGTCCCCACAAACGAGTAAACCGAAACGGTTTCCTTGTCGAACACCACGGTGGCGCCATTGCCGGAATTGAAATCCAGTATATCAGAGTAGATCATAACGCCCTCGTTTCCCGGCCCCACCCCGTCCGCCGGTGCTCCAATCCCGTGCTGACACGCGTCCTTCAACTTCCACGTGCGTCCGTACACCGGCAGCCCCATCACCAATTTCTCCGGCGCAAGTCCGGCTTCGATCCACGACGTTATGCCGAAATTGGTGCTGAAATTGCTCTTCTTATCGAACAGCAGAGCCTGAGCACCGGTGGCCGAAGGCGTCCATTTCCCGTAGTAATCGAAGCACATCGCGCTGACGAAATCGACGAATTCGTTTATGGCGGCGACGGGGTACGATCTGGGCGGCGAGGAGATGCTCGAAGCGTAGTAGACGGCGGCGGATAAGCCGAGCGGAGGCCGGCCGGTGTAGGATTCGGCTTCGATTGCTTGACGCCACTCTTTGAAGAGCGAAGAGAGATGGATCATGTCTTGTGGGGAATTGGGGAATTCCCAATCGAGGTCGAGCCCGTCGAAGCCGTACGCTCTGGCGGCGGAGATCGCGGAGGAGATGAAGGCGGAGCGGGCGGTCTGGTCGGCGGCCATGGCGGCGAATATTGCCGAAGATGAACCACCGCCGCCGATGGAGAGGAATGTTCTGATTCGTGGATCGGCGGCGTGGACGGTGGAGGTGAAATTCCTCATCCACAGGTCATCGTTGGGAGTGATCGTCAATTCGAATGTTTGGTTATTTGGCTCGAGGAATGCGTAGAAGAGGTGGGTAAAATGCGAGGTGGAGATCGCCGCCGGAGGGAAGTTCTGGGCCAGCCATGAAAGCCAGTAGCCGCTTCTGATTTCAGTCGCCGCCGGTGAATCAACGGCCAAAGCACGGCCAGAAACAGAGAACACGGTAGCAGCAAGCAGAATAACAGAGCAAAACTGCGACGGAACTAATTTGAAAATGGAAGCCATGGTTGAAAACTCAAAAAGGGCGAACTAATTCACGATCTTAATTAGAGAAATATGAATTATTATATATATATATGAAAACAATAATTGCTCTGTTAATATCGGAATTTGTATTTGGAGGCTTGTTCTTGTTCTTTCCACGTTGGAAGGTTATGAAATATGCTGCGTTAATGTCAATTTGAAGGGGGGAAACATTGAGAACCAAACAAACACGATTTTGGGGTTTTTTTTTTTTTTTACTTTATTGCTGGGATTTCATTGGTCAAGTTCAAGAAAGAAAAAAAAAAGAATAAATTTGGGTTAACTTAGTCAGTAATGTATGATGAATGAGAGAGGAGAGGACGGTGAAACGACGTCGTGGTGATGGGGTTTTGCTATCCTCCCGTTGCTTTGAGCCATTCAACAAAGTTATCAAGAATCGCCGGCCAACCTTGGTGTGGATCGTAGTTCTCTAGATCCGGAAAACTGACCTGCCGCCGGCAACACGCAATCGGTTAAAATAAATAATAGTAAAATAATAAAATTGCAATTCAACTCTAAATAGGTCCTAATCTTTTAGATAATATTTAATTTATCGTATTTTAAAATTTTAGTTGAATACATCATATGCTCTATACTCTTCTCAAAATCGATCTTTGAACTTTTAAAATTATCAATTTTACTCTTGATATATACAAAAAACTTTCAATTGAATGTGAAAAAAATAATTCTCAAATTTATTGTTACATTCATTACAAAATTGTTGTTTTATTAGTGATAAAATTAAGACTAAATTATAAGTTTAGTACATAAACTTCTTCTACTTTTACCAAATAGATTTTTGAACTTTAAAAGGTGTTATTAGTCAATGAACGTTCAATTTTGTGTCTAATAAATTCATGAAGTTTTAAAAGTATATGATAAGTCTCTGAACTTTTAATTTTGTGGCTCATAGATTCTTCTCATATTTAAAATTTTAAGTTCGTGGTCCTATTAAATATAAATTTGGAATGTTATAGTTCACTGTGTCTAATACTCCATAAATTTTATAAGAAAAGAGAAGAAAATTGAATGCGATAGGAACCCTATTAGATAAAAAGTCTTGAAGTTTAGAGATTTAATAGGATGTTTTTAAGCTTCAGATTTATTAAACATAATCTTGAAAGTTCGGAGGTGAACATATGTCTATGGTATCTATAGTGTTGTATGAGTACCTGGTTGAAGAAACGGAAGATGCTAGTCCAGTGATCCATATTGAGCCCTTTATACTCTATTTGGGTCTTGCATTTAATTCAAGGGAAGTTAGTTAGGTTTGGAGTAATATGAAAAATGAAATTGATTAGATATGAGATTATCCTAGTATTATCACTCAAATATTGTCCTATTATTCATTGGTACCTTGAGAAAGTTGATTAGTAATTGGACTTGAGGACGGAATCGAGGTCCCATGACAAGATCCAAAAGCTGGCATACAGTAGCTACATCCAAGATTTTCTGCTTCTCCTCTACAATAAAAAACACATCAACTCTGTCCATTAAGAATTTTACAAATCCTTATCTTTTAAAAAATATATGTCTATTTCTACATTTCTCTCTTCTACCTGTCAAAACTTCAACAACAGTCGCAAAAAAAAAAAAAAAAAAAAATTGATACTAATGTTAGTCATTTGTGGAAGCTTACCGGTGAGGTTGAATTGGAAGGAGTAGCAATAGAAATCTTCGAAGTTGGATGGACTTCTTGCCTTTGTTTTCCGGCCAATCACAAACACGTACACACAACAATCAGACACGTGTTTTTTTTTCTTTGCCAAAATTAAGAATAACAATATTTCATACGAACCAATATATTTTTTTACAACTAAAAGAGAAATAATACATAAAAAGGAAAAAGTGAGAATAATATATAAATTTTTTAAGTAAATAGTTTTTAAGGTTGGTTAGCATGAGGATACCCATAGGGGTAGTATCTAAAATATTATTCAATTAAGAGGGAGTGTTGCTTTTGGTAACTTGTTTTTTTTTTTTAATTATTATTTTTATTGTTATTTCATTTTTATTGAAAGAAGAAATAAAAATATGATTGGATGTTTGGTGAGTATTTTATATTCATGGTTCTCTCACCTATTGAAAATTTTAAAATGGTCATTTTTTAAAAGTACACGGACCAGAATGAACCAAATTTGAAAGTACAAGGACCTAAACAGTGTTAATTAAAATTTTATAGTTTTTTAAATAAAATTTTTATATTATAATTAAAAAAAATACTTATTATGTATTTTACACGTAAAACATGATAAAATAATGCTTTTATTTATGTATTTGAATAAATGAAAATGAAAGCAAGAAATTAAGGTCTCATTTCTATTTTTGAACATTTAATTTATAATTGCTACTTCCATGTATGTATTTCTCTATTTTGTTGTTATTATGTTATAAAAATGTTTTCAAAATTTAAGCTAAATTTTAAAAACTAAAAACCATAACTTTTAAAGTTGTTTTTTAAATTGGACTAAAAATCTAAATTTATTGTAAGGGCGAAAAATCGGGAGAAAATAAACATAAATTTGAAAAAGAAAACATGAAAGTCCAAATTGCAGCCAAATGTGCCTAATTTCTATTGTTTCCAAAATGTAAACACAATTTTGATAAAATTTATTAAAAATGAGAAATGAGAATTAAAAGCAAAAATAAAATTTAAATATTATTTTGATTCTTATACTTCCGACTTTGGTTTATTTTATTTCATGTATTCTCAACGTGTTTATTTTGATCCACATACTATTTTTATTTATTTCAATTTCAATACTTTAAAAACATCTGTTTTGATCTCTATATTCACAAAATATATAAAAAATAAAAATAGAAAATTTATAAATTAAATGAAGTAAAACTAAAAATATAGAGTTAGAAAATAGCATTTGGTAAAAAAAATTTCTTTTTTTTTTTAAACTAAAAAACTGTGTACCTCAGTCTCCAGAGCAAAAAGTGAGTTTTTGAGCTTTTCCATAGTGTCAGCTTTGAGTCTTCTAAGCCCCCTTCGCCACTCGTCCTAATAATAATATGAAAAAAAAAAAACGCCATTGAAATTAAAAATCTCAAACCAATTAAAATTGAAAACCTTTGCAATAATAATAATAATAATAATGATAATAATAAAGGTTATTGTAGGCCATACCCGGTGAAAAAAGCCCTGTTTTTCCGCCTTCATTTTCCTGATACATCCAATGAATGCAATCAACCCATTTTTTAAGATGAAAGTGACCAAGAAAAATTTACAATGTAATTTAATTTACTTTCATTATAGAGTATGTCTAGAGGTTAAATTAACAAAATTTCATTCTGAGTTTGAGTTGAGTAAGAAATAGAAGAGAAATTGGGGGAAGAATTAGAAATTTTTTTTAATTAAGCTAATGGGCACCTAATTTTTAAATTCACCGGCCAAATTTGTGGAGATGAAAAATGTAGATAAAATTAAAAATTTTTTAGAGATGAAATTGAAATAACACTCGAGCTAAAACATATATTTAACCCAAAAGAAAACCAGGCGGTGTAGTTTAGCTCTTCTAGTCAAATTATTTTTCGATAACCATTTTGTTTTTTATTATTTTTTTTAAAGTAAACTTGTAGACATTACTTTTGTCCTATATTTTTTCATCTGCTTTTTAAAAATATTTTCAAAAACTAAATTAAATTTGACAAATAAAAAAAAAAAGCAATTTCTGTTCTTTAAAATTTAGTTTAAGAATTCAAATATCTTTTTGAACAAATAAAAAGAATTGTGAGCAAACGAGTACAATTTCCAAAAATAAAAACTATAAAGGAAATGATTATCAAAAGACCTCATTTCTACGTTTCAAAAACCCATATTTTTTTACAACCCGTTTCTCTTTATTCGAAAATCTACCCAATTTTTTCTAGATTAACCAACTCAAACTCTAGTATAATCAACCACCACTGCATCTAAGCAATACACATGTCGCATAAAAAAAGAAGAAGTTAATATTCGATAATAAAATAACATGAATGTTTTGAGAGATTTAAAATTTAATATACACCAAATTAAAATTAAATTTAAAAAATGATATTAAAATGGTAATTTAACGTTTTGACTCATTAAAATCTATGTGAATAATTAGAATTACCATGCGAACATCAGTATCTTCACATCAGTATGCTCCACTCCCAGACCTCTACAAAGTTCCTCAATTCCATCCGGGCTGCCCCAAGAAAATAAAAGTAAGGTTAAATTGCTAATTTTATACTTTAAAACGTGTTTAATAGAGTTTTAAAATTTTAATTTCATGTCTATGTCATAAGCGTCCAAACTCTCAATTTTGTATCTAATAGGTTCTCGGTCTATTTGACATTTTTAATAATCAATAGATTTATTAGTCATAAAATTGAATTTCTAAACTTTCAATTTTGTATTTAATAAAAATCCATAAAGTTAAGAGAAGTCAAATAGATCGACCACTATTGAACATAACAAAAAAAACACATAAAATTGAAAGTTTAACTACTCATTGGACGTACTTATTACGAAATTTATAATTCAACTAGACAATAATAAGTAAATTAAAACTTGATTATGATGATAAGTAAATTAATTAAGGTGGAGACAAATGTACGTACCCAATGACATCCGAATCTGAGTATAAATTAAAAAGTCGATCGATCCGTCTCAACTCCCTCCACAAGGCTTTAGCCATAGGCGAGGATGAAGAACTTGGTAACGATGCAGCTGCCAAAAATAATCACACAGTACTGATTTAATTAATATCAAAACTAAAAAACTTGATCTAAAAAATTACCCAGGAGAAAGAACAAGATTTGGAGTGCAAGAAAAGGGAAAGATGGAATCTTTGAGTGTAGAAGATTTTGTTTTGTTGATTTTCTGGGCATCCAAACAGAATTAGGAACAAGTAATTAAGAGAGGAAATGGGAATTAATTAAGTATTAAGTACCGTGGGTTAATCGAGTGGGAGGCCTCATAACTGTCGTGATTAACCCAACAAACCTAAAAACCAGAGAAAGAAAAGAGAAGATGAACACCCAAGAAACTCATACGCAAGAAACTTTGTGCTCTCTGTGTGTGTTATTATTGTTTGGGTTTTTATAGTCATCGGCTGACACGGTATATGATATACCTTAATCTACAAAAACAAAAAAAAAAAAACCCTTAGGTTAATTTAAATGTCACCAACATGTCCAAAGCTAAGCAATAATTTTAGCTCCCACTGGATAACCACTAATTTTTTGTTTTCGGGTAGAATCAAATATTGTCTCCACCGTCATTCAAAAATTGATAACTTATTAATTTTTTTGAAAACACTTGGCTTGACCTCGGTATACTCACTACATTTGACAACTGAGGAAGAAAAATGCAAAAACAAAGAATTTTCTTTTAATATAACGAGTAGCCAATTTTATAATAGTGGTGTGTGTGAAGACAGCTCACTAAAAATAAATGACGTGGCTTGCATTTGTGGATTTATTAGTTTAGTCTTGTGGAATATTTTGTTGTTATTAGATCGTTAGTCTGTTTTTGGATTTCTATATTTAGTTTTCAATTCATATAAAATTTATATATTCAGGAGTTTTTATGCCTCTCTTGCCTCTTTATATAAAGGCTTTCCTGTACGTTGTTAATATATGAATGAGAAGATCAAATGGATTTTCTCCTAATTTTTAAAACTCAATATTTAGTCCTTGTAATTATTATTTTTTTAAAATTGTATTTTTCTCTTTTAGTTGTCAAATATTTATAAAGGTAGTCTTCAAGGAGATAAATATTTTATTTTGAAAATTATATTTGTTTAATTACAAATTTTTTGGTACATTTTCACCCTTTTTTAGGAACACTTCTAAACCATTTACCGAATTTAAAAAACAAAAATAAGTTTTTTGAAAATTACTTTGTGTTTTTTTTTAATATAGTTTTCAAATTTTGGATTAGTTTTAAAAAATAATTTTAAGAAAGCAGATGCAGACTAGAGTGGTTATTAAACGAAGTCTTGATTCTTTAATATATAGTTATTTTTTAATTTCGATTTTTCATAATATTTTATTTAAATTATTTAGATTTAGAATAACCAAACTTTTCCTTCGCATTGTCAACCTATTGTTTATGACGGGCCCAGTCTATATTCGGCCGAAGAAGGAGGTCAGGGCGTGATGGGGTGGGCCTAGCCCATTGAACATGGGCTAGAAAGGCCGACACCCAGGCCCATTCCCCTCGTCCTCGCTGACGCCGTTAACTCGGCACGGCTACCGTGAAGAAAATAGACGGCACTCGGGAGCGCGAGAGTATAATACAGAAACTAATCGCGCCACCGCCGAAGTCTAGGGTTTCTTGCTGCATCGTGTTCCTTTTTTCGGCCGTCTCCTTGTTTCAAAATGGTGAGTTTTCTTCCTCCGTTGCGGTTTGTTTCTTCTATTTCTAGATCTTAAGTTCCTTGTTTCTCTTGTTGTGATGTGCAGCCGTCGCACAAAACCTTCATTATCAAGAAAAAGCTGGCCAAGAAGATGAGGCAGAACAGGCCCATTCCTCACTGGATTCGATTGAGAACTGACAACACCATAAGGTTTTCCCCGGACTTTTACCGATTTCGTCCATGATTTTTAGTGATTTCACGGATCAGAGTTCTCATTTGGCCTTTTTGTTCGTTTGGCTCAGGTATAATGCCAAGCGTAGGCACTGGCGACGCACGAAGCTCGGTTTCTAATGCGGAAGAAACGATAATTTTTTTTCCTTCTTGGTCAAGTTTTTCAGTAGATCTTTCCGAGACTTCAAATTGTTAGGTTCATTGGAGCAACTTTGATGAGATTGTTAATTTACAATGTATATTATCATTCAGATAGTAGTGTGATTAATTTTCTCATCAGTCGGATTTGGCCCATGTCTCTGTCACATATTTTTTCCTTCGTTTTGTTTTTTTCTGTTGAAGAACTCACTGCGATGAGATATTTGGTAACTGAGAAACATTGCAACAGTACATGGATCAATCTTTTCAATTGTGTTGTTATAAGAAAGGCATGTTAAAGCAAGCAAGCTCCAAGGAGAAAAATGATGGTCATCTAGTTGTGCTTCATTGCTGTTCATAATGCTTTGATTTTGCAGAGTTGGGATTTTCAAGGTCCTAAAATCTGGTGAATTACAAGCATGATGCTCTATTTGTATTACAATCTAAGGTTATTTGTGACAATTCAAATCTCTTCAACAAAAAAAAAAAAAAATCCATTATTTCTAAGTTTTAGCAAAAATCATGCACATGTTCTTTTTTATAGTAGAAATGCCAAATTGCGACCTTGCAAGTATGATGAGTATACATAAAAATGCTACACAAATAGTTAAATTTAATAATAGTAACCCAAGTTGAAGTAAAAAAATATCATACAATAATATTTGTATCTTGTGTAACAAATGAAATAAATCTAATCTGAAACATAAAGTTAGATTTGATCTTATAACAAACTTTTTTTCACATTGATTTAATAATCTATGCATTTATTTTTGTCATTATTTATAACTAACCAATACTTTTCGACAAAATACCAATCTCAAAACTTAACTTCGAGATGGCAGAAGATGAGTCTCTCCTAATCCACATCAAATTTTTATCATGAAATTTAGAACACGATAATATCAAATAAATAAAAACACAAAAAAAAAAAAAGAAAAAAAAGAGACGGTTGTTATATTTCTTTTACCCTAATTATAACATGAAACAGATAATAGTGATGCAAAAACATTAGGACCATGAAGAAAGCCAGGTCAGCAAACAAAATCTTAGATGCTCCATCGGCCACATCCTAACCTGTTACTGGAACAGCCCGTAGGCTCTGGGAAGCCACAGAAAGTGGTAACAACCTCTCCTCCAAAGTGGCTGCAACTGGCTCTGCAGGTCAACTCCTCCAGGAATCCGCGGGCCATTATGGCGTCTCTCTCCATTTACTATATAAGAAACCAGACTTCTCAAGTTCAGATGTTGCCATCTCCATCTGCATGAAATAGCCTCTTTTTTCCTTTCCCATTCTTTTTTCATCTTCCTTTCCCTCTCTCTGGGCTATAACGAGTCAATTTTAGAGGGAAAGGGCTGATTAGAGGAAGGAAAAAGAAGTAATTTCAAGTGTTTTTGGACAATTTCTTCTTCGTTTTGGTTGTTTTTTGGTCAGCCATGGGTGACATATCATTGGAGGATGTCAAGAATGAGAATGTTGATCTTGTAAGGATAAAAAGAAAATCAAAAATCAATTCTTTTTGCTGCCTTCTCTGTTCTGGGGCTTATTTTTTTTGGTTGTTGTAGGAACGGATTCCTGTTGAGGAAGTTTTTGAGCAACTAAAATGTACGAAAGAAGGATTGACTACTGCAGAAGGAGAGAAAAGACTTCAAATATTTGGCCCTAACAAGCTTGAAGAGAAAAAAGAGAGCAAAGTTTTGAAATTTTTGGGGTTTATGTGGAACCCTCTCTCTTGGGTCATGGAATGTGCAGCAATCATGGCCATTGTTCTGGCTAATGGAGGGGTAATTGCAGATCTTACATAAATAAATTATTCTTCATTCTCTCATACACACAAACTTAGACATGATTCTGGTCTAAAATGCAGGGAAAACCACCTGATTGGCAAGACTTTGTTGGTATTATGGTTCTCCTGATCATCAACTCCACCATCAGTTTCATTGAAGAGAACAATGCTGGAAATGCAGCTGCTGCTCTGATGGCTGGTCTTGCCCCCAAAACAAAGGTATTTTTGTATTCCTTCAGATCAAGAGTTCATGTGTTTGGACTCTGTAATATCATTTTCTCTTGATAACATTTATGGGGTCTTGTGCTAATTTCCGGACCCACAAGTGAAGTGAGCTTTAGGGGGTTTAGTTTAGTGGTGATTTAACAGTAAATAGGTCATTTGAGGGGTCAATGAAAATGTAGTTTTTCCAAAATGTGTAGGTTCTAAGGGATGGAAAGTGGAAAGAAGAAGAGGCAGCAATTCTGGTTCCAGGAGATGTGATCAGTGTCAAATTGGGAGATATTATCCCGGCTGATGCCCGTCTCTTAGAAGGCGATCCTCTAAAGATTGATCAGTCTGCTCTTACTGGTGAATCTTTGCCTGTAACTAAGTATCCTGGTGATGAAGTGTTCTCTGGTTCTACCTGCAAGCAAGGTGAGATTGAGGCTGTTGTCATTGCAACTGGTGTCCATACCTTCTTTGGGAAGGCAGCTCATCTTGTGGAGAGCACCAACCAAGTTGGCCACTTCCAGAAGGTAAAGCCAACTTCTTCCCTTCTCTGCATAAACAAGTTTTGGGGATTCGTTACAAGATTTATGGTTGTAACGTTGGTTTTATTCATTGATCAGGTGTTGACGGCCATCGGAAACTTCTGTATATGCTCGATTGCAGTTGGGATGATTATTGAGATCTTAGTAATGTATCCAATCCAGCACAGGGCGTACAGAGAGGGAATTGACAACCTGTTGGTGCTTCTCATTGGAGGTATCCCTATTGCCATGCCGACAGTTCTTTCAGTGACCATGGCCATCGGATCACATCGCCTCTCGCAGCAAGGCGCCATTACCAAGAGGATGACAGCAATTGAGGAGATGGCTGGGATGGATGTCCTCTGCAGTGACAAGACTGGAACTCTCACCCTCAACAAACTCACAGTAGACAAGTCCCTTGTTGAGGTCAAGCTCTCACAATTACAATTCAAACTGGGAATTCAACCCGACTACATTTTGTTATGGCTCATCATGGTTGCCTTTATGACTATTGTAGGTGTTTGTACCTGGCATGGATAAGGACGCTGTTATGCTGTTTGCTGCAAGAGCTTCCAGAGTTGAAAATCAAGATGCTATTGATGCCTGCATTGTTGGAATGTTGGGCGACCCAAAAGAGGTTTGAAACTCAGCATTTTTGTATTCATGGCTTCTATTACTTTAGAGGTGAACTTTGTCTCTCATACTTTATTTTGGGTTCTTCAAGGCAAGGGCAGGAATCACTGAGGTACATTTCCTGCCCTTCAATCCAGTTGATAAGCGGACTGCCATTACCTACATCGACAGAGACGGTAACTGGCACCGAAGTAGCAAGGGTGCTCCTGAACAGGTGGTGTTGTTTTCTAATAGCCAATGTTGCTTACCTTGAATTACATTTGTTTCATATGCCTAACTCTGAAAGTTTGGTTTTAGATAATTGACCTTTGTGAGCTTAAAGGAGAAGTAAGAAATAAGGCTCATGCAATTATTGATAACTATGCCAATCGCGGTCTTCGTTCCTTGGCAGTCTCTCGACAGGTGAATGCGTTTAAATATATACATGAAACATATTCATTAATTCATATAATGGATAAGCTTGCTAAGTAATCTTAAACCTGGTTTCCCCTCTCATTTACAGACTGTTAAAGACAAGGACAAAGAGAGTGCTGGAGAGCCATGGGAATTTGTTGGCCTCCTGCCCCTATTTGATCCTCCTAGGCATGATAGTGCAGAGACCATCCGTCGAGCTCTCGAACTTGGTGTTAATGTTAAGATGATCACTGGTGACCAACTTGCAATAGGAAAAGAAACTGGTCGGAGGCTTGGCATGGGCACCAACATGTATCCATCATCATCTTTGCTCGGCCAATGCAAGGACGAGTCGATTGCTTCCATTCCTGTTGATGAACTCATTGAGAAGGCTGATGGGTTTGCTGGTGTCTTCCCTGGTAATGATATTATTCTCTCAACTAACAGTGAGAAATATGAAACCATCTTGCTTCATCAAGTAAACTAGTCTTTTTTGGATTGTAGAACACAAGTATGAGATTGTCAAGAAACTTCAGGAGAGGAACCACATTTGTGGCATGACAGGAGATGGTGTCAATGATGCTCCTGCTCTGAAGAGGGCCGACATCGGTATTGCCGTGGCTGATGCAACCGATGCGGCAAGGAGTGCATCCGACATTGTCTTGACAGAGCCAGGGCTGAGTGTCATTATAAGTGCTGTGTTAACCAGCAGGGCCATCTTTCAGAGAATGAAGAACTACACCATCTATGCAGTTTCCATCACAATCCGTATCGTGTTGGGATTCATGCTCGTCGCTCTCATCTGGAAGTTTGATTTCTCGCCTTTTATGGTCCTGATCATTGCCATCCTGAACGATGGAACCATCATGACCATCTCAAAGGACAAGGTGAAGCCATCTCCTGTGCCAGACTCATGGAAACTCAATGAAATCTTTGCTACCGGTGTCGTCCTCGGAACATACATGGCCCTCATGACCGTGGCTTTCTTCTGGCTTGCAAACGAAACCCACTTCTTCGAGGTGAGAAAAACAACATCAAAACTTTCATCCCTACAAAAATGACAATGTATCTTGACATGTCAACATTTATATCCAGATCACTTTTGGAGTAAAGCCACTCGAAGATCTTGCTGAGATCAACTCTGCTCTCTATCTTCAAGTGAGCATCATCAGCCAGGCTCTCATCTTTGTCACGAGGTCAAGAAGTTGGTCCTTTGTCGAATGCCCTGGTATCTTGCTCATCATCGCCTTCATTGCCGCACAGCTGGTGAGAACATTTCTTCTTGGTCCTCTTTCAAACCTCTTCAAATTGCATCAAAGTCCTCATTTTGCATTCTGTTTCCCTTCAGGTTGCCACATTAATTGCTGTATATTCTGAATGGGACTTTGCAAGGATTAAAGGCATCGGGTGGGGATGGGCAGGAGCCATCTGGGTATTCAGCATTGTTACTTACTTCCCACTTGATGTTCTCAAATTCATAATCCGCTATGCCCTCAGCGGCAAGGCCTGGGACAACATGCTTGACAACAAGGTCATACTGTAATCTATCGGCTTAAGTTTTTGAGTTGAATTTACACGTTCTCATACTTAAAGATTTTCTCAACGATTTTCTATAGACTGCGTTTACGACCAAGAAGGATTACGGAATAGGCGAAAGGGAGGCGCAGTGGGCAACGGCTCAACGCACAATGCACGGGCTGCAGCCTCCGGAGACCATATTTCACGACAAGAGCAGCTACGAGGATCTATCAGAGATTGCAGAGCAGGCCAAGAAAAGAGCTGAAGTTGCCAGGTAAATTCAAAAACCAAAGCCAAGTTTTAAATGTGGACATGAAGAATGCTTGAGAAAATTTTGAGTTGTTCAATGTTGAATGGTGCAGGCTGAGGGAACTTCATACTTTGAAGGGCCATGTGGAATCAGTGGTGAAGTTGAAGGGATTGGACATTGAAACTATCCAACAACACTACACTGTATAATCTGCAATGGAGAAGACAACATATGGCTGACGTTCAAGTTTCAAAGTTTCAACTAAAACGAAGAAGGAAAAAAAAAGAGAAGAAAAATTTATAGATGGGGAAATGGACTCTGATTCTTTTTTCTTCTTTTGTAACAGAAATTCTTTTCATTGGAGGGGAAAAATGTGTAATTCAGACAGGAGTCTAAAAACGAAGAAACAAAAATGTGGAATATTTGAGAGAAATTCAAAGGAATGCTAATGGAATATATTATAGACGTATGTGTTATGGTGTATTTTAGTACAACAATGTGGGATTGAACCCACGACTGACATGCCCTAACCAATTGAGCTACGTTCAGGTTGGCGTTGTAATTCTTCGTTTCAGTTATTTTACTTTTAGTTTTCTGTTTCGAAAATGTTTCATTACCTATTTCAGGCATGAAATTAGACTAAGTGAATAGTATATACCTTTTGCCAATCAAACATAGGCAAATTCTATGTATATATTTTTTTGTTTTTTGTTTTTTTAGTAGATCAAATGAGATAGGGAATTCGAATTCATGATCTCTTGGTCAAACATAGATATCAATTACTGTTGAGATAAGCTTATATTGGCAGATAAATTTCATATTATTTAGCTGGGGCATGAGATAAATAATTTTCTAATTTGTACCTTAAAAAAAATATATGAAAGAAAAGCAGAAAAATTATATTATTTGTAGCTCTTGTCTCCTATCCAATTAAATTAATTCTTGGTTACGTCAAATTAAAGTTGAGTAACTTTAGTTCAAAGGAAAAAATAAAAACTTCAGAGATATAAAATTTTATGTATTTTGAAGTATGGATGTGAACACATCTATCCAAACATTATGAAATCTATTAAAAGTTGTTTAAAGTTTTAACAGCCAAATTTGGATGTAATATTGAAAAGATTAATTTACCAGTCTAGTTGATCAACTATCCTAATAAGTCTCAAACATCAATTTTGTGTGTCTGGGGAAGAGAATACCCTGGACACGTGGAGGATCCCTATTGGTGCTCCAAGATGACTCATGAGTCATGCCCAGCTCGGACCGCCGAGATCACCACCACTAGCGTTGACAGATGCTAAGTATGAGGGCCGAGGTGAACCTGGCCGAGGTCCGACCTACCGGGAAGCTCGGTAGGGGCCGATCTGAGCTACTGTCAGCGGCGTGATTATCGGGTGCAACCGTCGGTCCCGAGATTACCGGGTGTAACCGACGGTCCATAGATTACCAGGTGTAACCGTCGCGAGATTAGCGGGACTACCACTCATAAGTAGAGGACCTCACTCCACGATCAGGTACGATGATTTCTGACCTCGAACTAAACTGGGAATCCGACCTATACTGACTTGATCGTCGAAGTGCTCACCTTTTTGTGCAGGTCCGCCCAAGTATTCAGATCGGTCCGGAGGCCGAGTTCGAGCTGCAATCTGAAATACATTGTTGTGCATATCCTTGCATAAACATTTGGCGCCGTCTGTGGGAAACGACAATCTAAGTCATCCCAATTCTTTTAAACCAACACGCAAGCGAAAATGGTTCAACCCGCAAACTCGACCAATACGGCAGATCGAAGGACCCTAGCTGCCAGCAATGCCCACCAGAGGGAGGTCGGAGCAGCCGTGGTAGAGGGGCAAGGTCACGACGGCCTAGCAACAGAACCCCTCCGCAGGTCGGCACGAATCACCGCGCCTGTTCTACCACCTGCGCACCCCCAAGGACATCCAAGGCCACCCGTGGCCGAGGTGGAACCTCTAAGAAGGGCGCCCGGGGTCCAGCCTCGGCCCCGACAAGTGAGAACTTGGACGCACTCCAGAGAGAAATGGAGGCAATGCGCACGAAAATGCGGTCTATGGAGGAAATGTATAACGAAATGATATTAGCTGCAAGCGCAGGGTCCCGATCTGAGAACCGAGTGACGCGCGTTGGCATACGCGAGCAAAGGGGTTCCCACCTCGGCCCAGTCGAGGAGGAACATCCCGAAGACAACGAGAGCGAGGGACACACTCGCCAGAGAGGAGACCTCCGTGAACACCTCAACAGAAAGAGAGGCTCATCTCTCCGAAAAGGACAGTCACCATCCCGCTCACACAGGAGCTCCAACCAGCAGGCTGAATCCTCTCGCAACCCAGTAACTCCTGCAGGAGTGATTACAAGGGAGGAGTTCGACCAGCTGAGAGGCCAGCTCGATGCTCAGGTGGAGGCCTTAAAGGCCAAATGTGAGCAGAAAGAAGGTCCACTGAACGATGGCGACTTGGGAGAATCGCCCTTCACCTCGGACGTTTTGGAAGCACCGATCCCTCTGAAGTTCAAAGCTCCTACCGTGAAATCTTATGATGGGTCGAAGGACCCCAAGGATTATGTTGAGGCCTTTGAAGGCCTCATGGATTTCCAAGCGGCATCAGACGCAATCAAATGCCGCGCCTTTCAGATCGCGCTTACTGGCAGCGCGCGATTGTGGTATCGGAGACTGCCAGCCAGGTCGATCTCGACCTACTCTCAGCTGAGAAGGGAGTTCCTCGCCCAGTTCTCTTCTCGGCATTATGACAAAAAGACAACGACCCATCTCGCCACCATTAGACAGAAGGAGGGTGAGACGCTGCGAGAATATGTCACCAGATTCCAGGAGGAACAATTGAAGGTCGCACACTACTCCGATGACTCGGCCATGTGCTATTTTCTCACCGGTCTAGCCGACGAAGCCCTCACGGTGAAACTTGGAGAGGAGGCCCCGACCACCTTCGCCGAGGTGCTTCAGAAGGCGAAGAAAGTCATTGATGGACAGGAGCTCCTCCGAACCAAAACCGGCCGACCAGAACGAAAGATCGGCCGGGGCAGAAGTGGAAAAGATATAGAAAAGGTAGATCCCAAGTCCAAGGACAAGGGATCCTTTTCCAGCGGCCGAGCTGAGTATCGAAGGGCGGAGAACGGACCTACCAAGAGCCGACCTTACGAACGCTTCACCCCGACCACGATTCCAATTTCGGAGATCCTAACGAACATCGAGGAGTCTGGAATGGAAAAACTACTCAAGCGTCCTGAGAAGCTTCAGGGAGCCCCGGAGAGGCGCAGCAAAGACAAGTATTGCCGCTTCCATCGGGAGCACGGCCATAACACGTCGGACTGCTGGGAGTTGAAGCGCAAAATTGAGGATCTAATTCAAGATGGCTACTTCAAGAAATTTGTGGGAAAGCCCAGGACCAGCTCGGCAGAGAAAAAGGAAGAGCGGAAGCGTTCGAGGACGCCGCCCCGGCGCATTGACCGACCTGCGGTCATCAATACCATTTTCGGAGGGCCAAGCGGGGGTCAGTCCGGACATAAAAGAAAGGAGTTAGCTCGTGCAGCCAGGCAAGAGGTGTGCATCATCAGGGAGCAGAGGCCGACCTGCTCAATCACCTTCGACGGTGCAGACTTGGAGGAGGTCCACCTGCCCCACAATGATGCACTTGTGATCGCTCCCTTGATTGATCATGTGGTGGTCAGGAGGGTGCTGGTAGACGGAGGTGCATCTGCTAACATCCTGTCCTTACCGACCTACCTCACCTTGGGATGGACGAGGTCGCAATTGAAGAAAAGCCCGACACCGCTGGTTGGGTTCTCTGGAGAATCGGTCATCCAAGAGGGTTGCATCGACTTGCCGGTCACGCTTGGGCAGGACCAAACTCGGGTCACCCAAATGGCCGAGTTCGTGGTGATTGACGGTAGATCGGCCTATAACGCTATCTTTGGGAGACCCATTATCCACTCATCTTCAGAGGGACTTCCTCCCTCACCTCCTCGCCCAAGGGCGAGACGTCCACCGCCTCGGTCTGATCCCTGGGGCGCTTCTCCCTCGAAGGACCCCCAAAAGACTCCAGCTCGATCACTAGGGCTGGATCTTCCGAGGCTGGCCCTACCACAGCAGGAGTGGCAGGTTTCGAACTCTGGGCGGCCTCAAGAGCATGGGCTTGGCCCTTGGACTTGCGCTTCACGTTGCTTGCAAATCCGCAAACCATGGCTGCAAAACAAAAACAGGAGTCAACACAAAGTTAGAGGAAAAAGGGGGGGAGCAAGCTCGGCATACCAAGTTCGGAGTTCGGCCTTGAGGATTCAATGGGACGAACTGCATGGTTGTAATCTAGCAGCCCGGACTCGAGCAGCAGCTTGTCGGTCACCAAGGTTCCGACCTTTCTACCCCTCGGAAAATGCTCCTTGTAATATTTCAACGTGTCGAAGGAGGCTTGCGTAAGCTCGGAGACTGGTCGGACTGCACAAAGACAAAGTCCGAGTTAGACCTGAATGACAGGAAAGAAAAGCACAAAAAGTAAGAACTACTCCGTACCTAGGTTCCCAAACCTAGTGGGAACGTCAAAGAAGGAACGACCTGACTCGTTCTTTGCAAGCCATTCCCCAGAAGCGTAGAACCACTTCCTCACCCATCCCTTGATGGAGGTCGGCCCCTTAACTATACCGCCTGCGCCTTTCCTTGCGCACATATAGAATCGACCAGGCTTCTTAGCTATCCTTTTCGCTTCGAAGCACGCGAGGAGCTGGTCTACGTCCAACAGCTCGGCCTCTTCACTATCCCGAGCTCGTAGCCAAAAAAGGATGGCCAAAGCGAAAATGACACCCCACCCATTGGGGGCCACTTGAGCCGGAGCCAACCCAGTTCAGAAGAGAAATTCTTGGACAAAAGGGTGAAGGGGAAGCCTGAGGCCGTACTCAAACATTTTGAAGTAGAGAGTGACCCATCCCTCTGGAGGATTGTCAGCTCTCTCCCCCTCCTCCGAAATCCTAAGGAGGATGTTCTCAGGGATAGCGAACCCCCTACGAAGGGATCCGGGGTAGTGCTCAGGTATCCTAGAAGGGTATTCCAAACCCTGACCCGAGGTGGAGGCATCACTATCCTCCCCGTCATCGGAGAACCTAAAGTTTTCTATCTCCTCGAGCTCGGACTCTAACCTACGAGCTAAATCCTCATCGGACCCTAAGTCGCTGCTAAAAGAGGACGACATGGCAACTACGTTCGAAAGAGAAAGTGAGGGAAGAGACCGACCTACCAAGGGTTCGAGCTGCCTTCAGATCGAACTCCAAGAATTCAGGAAACGTAAGGTATGACCTGAAGGATTGGGGGTATTTATAGCTCGTCGGAAAAATTTCCCCACTGTACACGTGTAATCAACGAGCGGCTAGGATCCTCCCGAAGATTCGAAGCGTCGTAATATTTGAATATTCCGATGATAAATCCACCGCAACGGTTATATTTTCCCACGAATAGGAAGTCGCCACGCGTCCAGAGCAAGTCGAATGAACTTCTCTGCCAGGTCGAGATCGGACCAGACAGAGAGGGGGCCAATGTTTGGGGAAGAGAATACCCTGGACACGTGGAGGATCCCTATTGGTGCTCCAAGATGACTTATGAGTCATGCCCAGCTCGGACCGCCGAGATCACCACCACTAGCGTTGACAGATGCTAAGTATGAGGGCCGAGGTGAACCTGGCCGAGGTCCGACCTACCGGGAAGCTCGGTAGGGGCCGATGTGAGCTACTGTCAGCGGCGTGATTATCGGGTGCAACCGTCGGTCCCGAGATTACCGGGTGTAACCGACGGTCCCGAGATTACCGGGTGTAACCGTCGCGAGATTAGCGGGACTACCACCCATAAGTAGAGGACCTCACTCCACGATCAGGTACGATGATTTCTGACCTCGAACTAAACTGGGAATCCGACCTATACTGACTTGATCGTCGGAGTGCTCACCTTTTTGTGCAGGTCCGCCCAAGTATTCAGATCGGTCCGGAGGCCGAGTTCAAGCTGCAATCTGAAATACACTGTTGTGCATATCCTTGCATAAACATTGTGTTTAACAGATATTTGACTCGGGAGTTAGGTAGAAAGAAAAGAGACTTCTAACTATAGGCAGCTTGTCCCACTTTTCAAAAGTGCGTGAGTTCCAAGGCTTGCTCTTATTTGTCCAAAATCCAAGAAGTTGATGCCGAGCAAATTGAACAATCCATGTAGTTGAGAGCCCTCAAAATCCGAACACAATGATGCAATTATCAAGGTGCGTTCTACCATTGAACTAATAGCCCATCGTGTGGGCCCCGCTATGTTAAAAGCGAGAAAGACCACATCCCTCTCTTTCCTTTTTCTGCCCCATGTAGCCACATAGGAGGGACATAGGGAAGTAAAAAATGGATCCTATCACTTGTTCCAACCTAAGATAATAAGCTTAGTTTTAGTTCGATTTTTTTTTCTTTATTATTATTATCTGTTTATTTCCCAAAATCGATGTCATGTGAGTAATGCCGTGAATTCCTATAATCACAACTAGTTGTCTTGTCTAATGTAACCTATTTAAAAAACAAAATTATTATTTAACAAAAGTATTTTAATTTTAATTTTTTAACTATGACTGAATAGGCAACGTATCCCATCGACTCAACTCCCGCCCTCGTGATTTCCCGCCAACGCCAACTGTATATAAGATTGGATTCCAACGAAATCCCCAAATTCTGCCCTACCCTTCCGCTCTTCCCATGGCGTCTCAGGCTCTAACTGACTACGAGCGTAAGAGGCTCGACAACATTCGCCGGAACGATGAAATGATGGCCGCCCTCAAGCTCCAATCCAAGGCCTCTGAACTCTCCGCCGCCTCCAAGCGTCCAAGGTCTCTCTCTCTCTCTGCATGTCTCATTGTTTCAGAGTGAGGAGCGTTCGTACTGTTTTTAGGTTTTTACTTCGTTTCGTTTCGTTTCGTTTCGTTTTGTTTGTCATCTTTTTGTTATTCCACTTTCCAGAGTTGAAACCAAATCGGAAAAAGTTTATCCAAAGAGCAAGCCAAAAAAACGAGGCTCCCGTAGTCTTACGGCGGTCTTTGCGCGCTAGAGGAATTCCTCCCGATGCCAAAAATGTTGAACATGATCTTACTGAACCGGCTACTAAGATCCGGAAGTCTGTTACCCGGTCGAGGCCTTCGCCTCGTGACGTAGGCCCTCGTGAAATGGTTGAAGCTTGTAGTGAGAGGGAGTCTCATCGGTCTCTGATTGAATTGATTCTGAGTATTTCGAGTAAATCTCAGTTGCGTAGGTCGAAGAAAGAGGAATTGGTTGAAGTTGACCAGGGCTATGTGGATTCTTCTAATGCGATAAAGACTGAAGGCAAGGAAGATGGAAATTATTTGAAGATGGAGGCTATTGATAATTCTCCGAGTTTAGTTAAGACAGAGATCGATGAACTTACTAGTGGGATTAAAGGGCACGTGATGGGTTCGATTAAAATGGAAAATAAGAATGATGTAAGTCGCTTAGAGTCGATGTCTCTGAACTCCAAGAACATAGCTCGGGTTGTGCCGGGGAGAATAACGGCAGTGGTTTTTCCCTTGTCCTCAGTCTAGAATGATTGTTGTTGGTAACAAGTTTGGGGAAGTTGGATTTTGGAATGCTGGTCATGAAAAAGAGGAAGGAAATGGAATCTATTTATATCACCCGCATTCAGGTCCCATTTCTGGGATTTCAATTCAACGACATGCATTGTCGAAGGTACTGTTCAGTTGGGAGATTCTAGGAAGATTTAAAAAATTAAGTTTATTAATTTTTCATTTGATCTTTTGAAATACTTTCTATTATTATTATTATTTTTTAAATGATCTGTGTAGCAAAGGACCTGTAGGTTCTCGTGTACGACAAGTGATGCTATATGTTTCATTTAAAAAAAAAAAAAATCATACTACGTGAGAAAAGACAGTTTGATTCTCAATAAGTTATCCATAAAATTTTTTTTCATGCCAATTATTTTGCTTGTTCGCTCGAGTTCAACTTCTAAAGCAAGCTTATATGTCTTGGTAGGTTATTCTCGTGATGGAAAAGGTTCACTTAGCTATAGAAGGATTTTTCTTCATGTATCAATATTAGTTCCAGTTAATTGTAGAATTGCTTCTCGAGCATCTGCAGATTTGTTTTCTTGCCGTGTGTATTTAATGGCATTTCTTATTAGATAGTTGTTTTCGTATTTCCTTGTTGAAGAATGCATGAATGATGAATAATGCAATATGCAATTAAAGAGAAATTGTTGGGGGATCTGTTTGGATGATTGAAGTCGATGATTTTGAAAGGAAGTTTACCTCCATTCAAGTCATTTTCTTTATAGTTAACATATTTTTCACGGTTTAGGAGCTCAATCTTGAACTTTGCATGACTACTTTTCCTGATTTTGTGCTTATTGCCTACAATAAGTTTTGGCTATGTTTAGTTAATTATGTTTCTTTTATCGTGACTTCAGGTTTATACCAGTTGCTATGATGGATTTATACGATTGATGGATGCAGAGAGGGAGATGTTTGATATTCTGTATCGCAGTGAATATACTGTATATTCCCTCTCTCAACAATCAAATGATGTAAACTGCTTATACTTTGCTGAGGGTCGTGGAGGGTTGAATATATGGGATAAAAGGACTGGGAATTGCCCAATGCAATGGTTGTTGCATGAAGATAGGATCAATTCCATAGATTTTAATGCAGAAAATTGCAACATCATGGCTACTAGTTCTAGTGACGGAACTGCCTGCATCTGGGATTTGAGAAGTATTAATGCTGAAAAGCCCAAAACCTTGACGATGGTCCGCCATAAAAGGGCGATTCATTCTGCTTACTTCTCACCCTCTGGACGCTTCCTTGCAACTACTAGGTAAATTGATCATCTTTTGGAATTTAGTGATAGGGAAACTGTAGTTACAGAATCAGCAAAAAGGGTAAAGAGAGAATAAGTAAGATATCTTGTAGCTTTGGTTTATTCAGTTCTTAAGTATACTTATTCTCACAGTTATTATTTTTTTCTGTGCTTTGATGATCTAACTAGAGTACTGATGTTGGTTCGAGAAATAAGTTGCATTGGGGGTGGAATGTAGAGTTCTAACAGTCGTAGTTGCACATTCTACTTTCTGGTTAATTACACTTTGGCAGTGGGTTCTTATGTATGGAGATTGGCTGTTGGGTTGTGAAGCATCCGACAGGAATAAAACTCATCAATATGCATGACTGTCCATATTTTTTGTTTGCTCATCAAACTGTTGTCTTCTGGGCTGTAGAATTTCTAATGTTCTAGATCCTAATTATTTTGAAATTACAGTTAATGCATTCATTTCAAACTATGGCTCTTTTATTGTTGCGTGACATCAGAACAACAAGAAGTTGTTTTACATAGCTCTCACAAGTGTGAAATTTTACATGACTTTTTTTCAGTACTGAAATTGGGTGTTTGTAGTTGGTGAGGTTGCATGGATTAATAGCATCATATGATTTAATGTTGTGGGATTAATAGGTTTCACTATATGTAGTTTTGACGACAATGTTGGTATATCTGGCGGAGTTAATTTTGAGGATACCATAATGATGCCCCATGATAATCAGACTGGCAGATGGCTTTCTTCGTTCAGGCAAGTGTTATTACTTCCCTTAAACCTTTTCCCCTTTTCATTCTGATCTGAAATTTACTTGGTGCGATTCATCCAGATTTCCCCATTGAGAATTTTAAATTTTAATATGAATGGCTCATTTTCTCATGACATTGATATCTATCAATATTTGAATCTTGTTTCCTATAAAATGAATGACACACTGCTAATTTATTTTCTCATTGAGTAGCTTATTCCTTATATTGTCTATACTATTTTCTATATGCAGATGTTTGAAGCTTATGTCCTAAAATATGAATGATGATACACTTCAATTTTTTAAAAGACCTAGTTGCTTATGTTGTAGTCAATATATTAATGTGCTCGAACCTAAATGAATAATGATGCACTGCATAATTTCTGCAATTGGACTTCCACATGCCATGCTGCACCCTAGTTACGTTATACATCTTGTGTTGTTTTGTTTTGTTTTTTTTTTTTTTTGGGAAAGGTTAATTGACCCTACAATGAGTGATTTTCCTTCTTTTTTGCTGGTTATCAAGTGTAGTTCTGGGCATTGAAAATAAATGATCTTGTTTTTTTAACGATAATTTGAATGTTTATGCTCCAATGCAGTAGCAGTTGATTTTAGTATCACATTTATCGTGATAAGTAGGTTTTATTTTTTGCCCCTGTTAGATGATTAACGGCATCTATATATTTGGAAGCAGAGCAATATGGGGTTGGGATGACTCGCACATTTTCATAGGAAATATGAAGAGAGCAGTAGATGTTTTTGCACCCGCACAACGGAGGAGAATCTTCGCTCTACAGAGCCCCCTCATGTCTGCAATACCATGCAGGTTCGATGCACACCCTTATTATGTTGGAATGTTAGCAGGAGCCACGAGTGGGGGCCAGGTATATATGTGGACAATGAGTCAAGATGTTTAATTTGCTTGTGCAATAGAGTTCTTGGGATGACAAATTTTGTACGATGAACTCCATCCATCTTTATTTAGTGCTAACAACCGAAAAATACTTTCCGGGGTAGAAGAGATGCTTTATCTCATCTCGGAATCGGATTTCATGGGGATAGTCTGGGAATGGGTTTTGTGTACTCTGGTACCGTCATTATCACCTATCCTGTAGCCTTTGTTCATTAGTGATTGAACTTTGACGGGTGAGTTTTAAGCAGTTTTTTGGCAGTGTCGACAACTGACATGATTTGTTAGAGAGCTTGTTCCCATTTTAATTTATTAACTAGGAAGAAGCTAGTAGTGGAAAAACTCTCTTAACATTTAAGAGGATTTATGAACCACCATGGAACAATTGATCTGTTATTTTAGCGTCTGGTGAGATGTGAGAGTGGGAGAGAGGAAGATAGAGAATGAATTAACTATTCATCATTTTCTTCCAAGAGGTTAATTCAGATGGAATTAGTTTTTCATTACATGAAAGCACAGCCTGCGCTGTTAACTTTCCAAGCCAACCATGGTACAACAATCCCCTTGAACCAAGCCCTCCCAATAACCAATACTTGCAGGAGCTGTTATGTCTTACAATCTCGTCTATACAACCCATAAGAGGAAGAGATCCAGGAGGAGTAAGTGGTGGCATTGCTCTTAGACCAGCCCTTGCTCCTGTGAAACTCCACTCCTTTATGGAGGGATAAATGGCTGCCACCTTTGGTAAAAGTTCTGCGAGCGTTCTCAAGCCTTCATCTTCTGAAACTTCAGGTGATGAATTTGTTGATTGCCACTCCCATGTTGAACCCATGTATAAACTCCGAGGACCCTGTATGGCTAGCCATGCATCTGACAGTATAGAAGGCCCAAGCTCTGGATATGTATTGCTGAAATACAATATTATACCAGATATCAGACAAATAGGATAAATTATCATGGTGTTCCTGGTATAATTGTTCATGACAGGGTTTTTACTCTATAATTATTCCAGGACAGTCTAGGAGCAGACCTAGAACGTCAAAATTTATCTTTTTATGTTTCTTAGTGAGAAACTGAGCGTTCATTGAGATAAAATGAAAGATCATATTTGGCTCTTGTTCCTGTGACAAAGTTTTGCAGTTGCATGAAGATAGGATCAATTCCATAGATTTTAATGCTTCTGTAACTCTGATGCCTCAGATTATGAATTTTGTGGAGGGGATAGCACATTGTTGGCACAAGAAACCGATACCTGATATCATCGGGTAGCTGCATATGAGCAACTACACCTCTGCAAGTTCTCAATGGAAGTTTTCCAGAAAGTTCAGGAAGCATGACCATTTTGGCACCTAGACAAACAATCACAGCGTCGTATGCACCTGCAAGCTTTCCAGAGAGTTTTACATATAAGAACCAGTTCAACTCCATGGTAACGTCGAAAATTTGGTTTGAGAACTTTCACTTACCTCCTAGTTCACGCAGTTTGTTAATAGAATCCTTCTGCAAATACAGCTCCTTTGGACCATGACCTGAGGTGGATGATTCCTTGGTCAGATTTTCACATGCTGTAAATAGCGCCTATCCATAAGATTGGAAAAAGAAGATGAGAGACCTTTTGTAACACATAAGAAATGGAAGAAAGAAAAATTAGTATTTGAGAAGTTGAGACCTCAAGATAACGTCGAGAATTGATATTAACAGCTTGAGGCATATAAAAAGCTGTATTTAGAGGAACATGAAGCTGAGGAACAAGATTTCTGGCATCATCTTCATCAATGGTTTCTATTCTGCAGCTATCAAGCCCATTTTGAGCATTCTAGTTACATAAATAAACACTATCACCATCTGTTACGAGTAACGATTCAATATATAGAAGTAAGGATATAATTACTTCTTTTAACACTGTCAAATTCTTCAAGCTTATTGCAGGCCTCAAAATGCCCCTAAAAGTAAAGAAAATGCACCATAACCATATCAGAAGAATGAGAATTAAACAGACCTTGAAGGGAATAACCAGGCAAAAAGACCAAAAAAAAAACAGTAACAGCCAGAGACCGTCTTAGAACAACGAATTCGTGCATATTCTGACACCCATCCATCTCAGAATCCAACTCTTTGGAGTGAAGTGTAGACTCTGCAACGCTCAAAAGCCTCAAGCAGTCTGCCCAACACTCAGCACCTTTCCAGAGAAGTTTAACTGTCATCATTTCGAGGGGTTAGCGTTATCCGCATCTGAAGAAATTGTGAGCAAACGAACACAATTTTCAGGAACAGAAAACTAAAAACAAAATAGTTATCAAACGGAGCTTAAATTGTTAGAACCTTTAGGAGAATAAGGATGAAGAAGCCCTCCAGCAACTCCAGATGCCCCTCCACCGATGCCAACCTCGTCATATATGTCGATGCGTAGAGGAACATCCTTAGGACACAGCTGCACTAATCATTTCGACATTAAGTATTAAGAAGACATTCTTAATAGTATTCTAACCTGATGAAATTCTTTTGTAATTACAACCTCCTCCTTAATCCGGAGAATATAAATGCTTGTGTAACCCAACCTGGTTATATCTTCCCCCGTTTCTCCTTAAAAATAAAAAATAAAAATCCTAAAGAACAGTCACATTAGCCCTGGGACACAGAATCAAAGAGATATATTCATTAGGGCCATTTTCCCTACAATTTGCACCGATAACCGAATTAAATGTAAATATTTGCGTGCAATCGTGAATCGTAAAGAGAGACGTTCATCAACCACACACAAAAATGTAGAATTCCAGAGAGAAGAACAAATTCTAACAACACTCCAAAAGCCAAAAAAGTATGAAGAAGAAGAAGGGAGGCAGAGAAACAGAAGGCGTACCTTAAGCAAATTCCAAGTAACTGAAAGGCCAGCAAAACCAGCTCCAAGCACTGCGTATCTAACAATTTGAGATACAAACTGAGAAAAGTGCGTCAATCGAGTAAAAGGAAACACAGAAAATGTTGAGAGAACCTCAGAGAACGCCGAGGAAGAGAAGAAAGTGCTAACGACGGAGCGGCTGCGGCAGACTGAAGAGTAGAACCTTCACAAAAACACACCATTATGTGTGTTCCACTTCTCCTTCTTCAGGTTGCTGCCCAGCCTAGGAGGTCTATCTTTATTCTTCGTCATTTTCACCGTCGATATCAACCTAATTTAACGGTAATTAGCCCCTATTTTTTATCAATATTATTGTACTACCTATTACATTCAGACTTCATTAAGTAATATATTATATTTATTTAATAGACTCTATTTTTATTACTTTTATAGATAACAATGAATGAATTTTTTATACTACTGTAGATTTTCCTACACCATTAATATGTTATCAAACCATGTCACACCTTCTAATGAAAATGTTCTTCAAATATATTTTAAAAATAATTTGAAAGATGGAAGATTATAATTTGGTGTTTTCAAAAGGACAAAGGAACAACAACACATATTATATTTTTGTAAAAACAACATTATGTGTGTTTTTTAAAATATGGTATGGTATAGTATTTATATTGTAAATTTGAAAATAGTGTTAGAAATGTAATATTATACTTTTGTTTGGCTAAGTTTAATAATAATAATAATAACCCACCTTTATAAGTTTCTACAGTTCAACTAGAAAAAGATCTTAGGCCGGAAGTTCGAATTCCTGCTCTAGAAAAGACAAATTTTGTCAAATGCAAATTGAACCCATTGTTGACCATTTTCATAATGCAAATGGTAATCGTTTCATATTACATCACAAATTTGGGGGTAAAACCCCAAAAGTTGACCAAAACTTACATCTTAAAAAATTACAAAACTACACAAAACTCCTCACCCTGCATTTATAGAATTCAATAGACAACTTTTATGTACAATCTCACTGTGGCTATTAATATGTTCTACAACACTTGGACATTAGCCATCCCCAGGGAATGGCTCTCAGTTCTCACATAAAGAAAGCTTGAGAAGTGTCATTATTGTATCAATCTGTCTCAGGCAAGTACCCTTCCTTTTTCAAGTACCAAATAGCTGCTTCGGCTGCATGCTCAGCCGCAGCCTTCTTCCTCAAATGAGGTGCTCCGAAGAATTTGAAAATCGTATCGGGGGCTTCTTCTATCTCTAAAACAACCTTGTAAGTGAACCTGCAAAAATATTGAATCAAAAACCAGCCTTTTCCATTTCTCCTATGCCTATCCCAGATAGCTCAGCATTCATCAAGGACTTACATCTTCAAATGGCTTGGTCCTTCCTCATTCATGCAATCAAATGAAGGGGGACTCCAATGGTTTGCAGCACAGATTTCATACAGACGTGATCTGGCCGTTGCTTTGCACAACCGACCTAAAGAAACAGCTTTTAATTAGAAAATAGTTTGACATATAATAACCCCCCTCCAAGAACAGTTATCAGTCGCGGTACCTGATGACGACTGCACGTCTGTAGGACTATCATGACCATCAAAGGCCAGACTAGGATCCAGTTGTTCTTGTGCAGCTCCAGATGAAGATACGAGCATTTTGCTTATCCGTGTAATGCGTGCTGGATGAGCATTGCCAACTTCACTGTGCACAAAAGGATCTAAGTCTGCACCGGAAGATTCCAACCCCTTTATTGTTCCAAAACCATTATCAGCTTGATCCATCGTGACAGAGGGTGTTTCATCATATCCAATCAATTTAGGTTCCATCTTCCTGCTTGACTTTAAAATTTCCTCCAATGAATTGACCTCTGGTATGAGTCCCTGGGCCTGCAGCAATAAGTTAATAAAGTTACTAAAACCATTTAAAAGTAGGTAAAAATAAGCTTAGCAAGTCATGGTTCATGGGAAACAGAGGCATGTCTAAAGTCACAAATAATCGAAATACTTGATGATACCACAGATCAAAATTTAAAAATTTTAGCATTCCCAAAAGCTCTATACTTCAAAGTTGAAAGATTCTTTGCACCGAAAGACAACTATAGATACTTGATCCATCCAACTCAGTATACTACAGAGCAGGTGGCCAAACTAGACAAAATAGTAAATTTACAACATATATAAAACATCTGAACTAAGCTCCGTGATGATATTGTTCTTTTTCTTTTGAGGTTACCAAAGAATTCCACCTCCCAGAAATCTTTATTCTAAAAGTTATGAACAGAGCAAGATATTTAGGGACCTTTAAGACCAGAAATATCAACTGTTTTGAGCATTAACACGAGACTTTTCCAAAAATGTGAAGTGTAAAACAAATATTAAAAACTCCAATGATATTCAATGTCTGTTTATTGTAAAGTAAAAGAATGCTGATGGTTTTTTGGCATAAGAGCACTGTATAAGTATGATTATACTCATATTCACCTTTAACTTGGTGAGTATGAGGTTGGCAGCAATTTTCTTGGCATCTCTCTTTCGCCGATGGGCTGCAGAAGCAGTGGCATGAAAGTTATCTCCTTTTACGTCTGCTTCAACAGAATAATATTTTCCTGTTTTTGATTCATTAAACTGAAGGTTCGAGCCACAATCTTGACAAAATTCTATTATGTCTCGAATAGGACTAAGCTGGAAGCCTGAAAAGCTTATAATAGGATCCAGAAAAGATAGCATTATCTTCCAAACATAGTTCATGTCGAACCCTGTATCAACAAGAACGGCCCCAACACAAGATTCAACCAAATCTCCTAAAGCCTGCAACATAAGATACAAGCATTGAAATCTTCAAACAAACAGAAGAACACACTTCCCTCTCTTGACACTCGAACACGACAAAATCATTCCCTAAACCTTAAATACTCTCAACTAATACAAAGACAGTACAGCATGTAATATCTTTTCCCCAGGACTAATATATATAAAGACAAGAACAATTTATAAACATTGGTCCTTTTACATCTCGAGTAAATGAAATTTCTATTGCCTGTAAGTAAAATAAAATAAATAAATAACGCAGAGAAGAAAACTTCTCTTGCATAGAGGGCAAGAGGGTCACTGAAAGATGCAACTGGTATGAAACTACAGTGATTATATACTATCTATAGAGACTGGAATTTACTTGAAAAGTATAATTTAGAGGTGTTTTCCAACTAAATTGACAGATACTCCTGGTCACTAGAAATGTCCACGTGATAATTCTAGAATTGTTTAAAAGTATGTATCAATGCGTATCTAGTACCTTTGGACAACTCGGAAGCCCAAGTGAACCACTTCCAGAAGAAGGTGCTTTGATGAAGTTTACGTAACTTTTTATATCACTTTGAAGGCTAGTAGAATCACAAATCAGATACTTGTAGAAAGATCTATCTACTGCAACATTGGCAAAGGCCTCATTCCTCACAAACACTGACCTCAAATCGGTCAATAGACCCGGCTTCAGCTTAGGATATGCTGAATATAGATATGACGTGATCAAGTAATCCAGGACAGCATCTCCAAGAAACTCTAATCTCTGGTCAAAACCATAGCAAAATCATCAATATGTAGAGTACCATTTATGGAGAAATTGATAAAGAGAAAATACCATCTCCAAACGCAGTAGAAATGCAGATTACAGAGTACCATTTGAGATGGATAAAGAGAAATTTCGTACCTGGTAACAACCTCCTCCATGCTTGTGGTAAGAAGGATGTACGAGTGCCTGCAGCAGCAGGCCTTTATGGAGAAATTGATGGCCTAATGAGTTTTGAAGTACAGAAATGTTTATTCTATCTGCAAGTATGATGTAAGCATTGCTTGACATGAGAGCATTGGTAACTAGTGAAGCTTCAAATTCTACTTGTATGCCGATCCACTTTAGAAATGAAATTGCAGCTTTGAAGCCGCTGTCAACTAGGAACGCCCCAACCAGAGCTTCAACCACGTCGCTGATTGTTTTCTTATGTAACCAATGATGGCCTCTACTGCACTTGGTCTCACTGGCTTGTGCATTTTTTGTTGCATTACAGTGCGAATGAATATCTTCTCTAGTTTCCTCATTACATATTCTTGGGCAAGGACGACCAAGTGTATAAAATTGACTAGGCTCAAATGGCTGGTCACGTATGTATACCTGAAGAAAGAGCACATACATGCACTAAGATTATTCGAAATTAACAGACTAATAAGTGCCAACAGCATTTATTGATCAATCTCAGGATATGTACACAATGTCTTTATGTAACTTGAAGCACCAATCATTAAGAATAGTTTATAACAAGAACTGCTCATGGTCATTGATATTTGTTCTAACAACATGAGCAATCGAGGAGGATGTTGTAAATTCTTTATGTGACTTGAAGCACCAATTATTAAGAATAGTTTATAACAACATTGGGATTTGTTCAATAATATTACAGCAACCGAGGAGGACTTTCTTTCTTCGATAAAATCAAATCTTGAAACTGAAGACCAATCATCAAAGATTCCCAAATATATAATGTACAGATAACTTCCATCACACCGATGTCATCACTAATCATTGTAAAGGAATAGTAAAGTGATTAAAAATCGGATTTACTTATCGACTATGGAAATTCCTGATTCTTCAACTCAAGGATGCATGGTTGAACAATTACTAACAAGCTTATACTGAAGAGTACGATAGAAAAGTGATCAAATTATTAACAATAGAACAACAATTTACTTTTAAGTTTCCTTCTTTTTTTTTTCTTTTTTTCCAGAAAAAGCATAAACAGTGAAATGGTGGTTCAAATTAGCACCTAGGACTTTAAGATCACGTCCTTGGATTTGCATCATACCTGTAAGTTCTTTCTAGTTGCTAGCTTGAACAAATTGATATTTTTCACTAAATAAGAACGCCTTCTAGTAAGTTCTCCTTCATCAGACTTGTCGTGTGTAAGAAAAAGGTATCTTGCTACTGCAAATTTAAGGAAACCGTCACCAAGTATTTCAAGCCTTTCCAGCGAAATGCGTTCCTGGCACTTCTCAGTGGTGAGTGCTTCAAGAATCTAATAGGAAAACACAAAACTGTTCAAGGCATGAAAAGAACCAAATGTGAACAGAAATTTCAAACTGCAAGACAAAGCACTTACTCTATTGGCAGTAACCTCGGCTCCATCTGGAAAAGCAGCTGCTAACATACACTTCAATTCAATAGCAACAAGCAAGTTTTCTAGACGATGCATAATTGATGGCAACAAAGATATGGAGCTCCCGATATCTTTTGAAAAGCCAATTATCTTCAACTGACAAAGCTCGGGAGGCAAATCAATGAAATACTCTTGCAGATAACATGCTTCTGTATCAAGATATAGATTTTGTAAATTCTTTAAGGAAAAAAAAATGCAAATGCCGAAAGGTTAAGACAGTTTCAAAATCAAGCAAGGGCATTTAATTGTCATCATTGGTAAACCTTTCCTCTAAGTCTTATTAAAAGAAAAAGAGACGAGCCTTTCTGATTAGAAGGGGGATGGTAAATAGTTAGGCTTCCTCAATTTAAATATCTAAGAAACATATGTTATTACTTTGATCACAATACAATTAACAGTTGGAAAGAATGATATTTAGCATACCATTTAAAAGATGTGGTTAGTTTAATTTAGTTTGCAAGTATTAAGGAAACTTAAACGTTGTAATTGAACTGTTATCACACAGGCAACTGATGGTCCACCCATACATTTCATGTATTCCGACAAAAAAGGCAGGGAAGAGAGGCCATGGAAGACAATCATTAGATAGCCAATAAGTGAGAGTAATTTGAGAAAAATATACGATTCCCGAAGCAGATTTGTCCGTTAGTAGGGGTAGTATTACTTTCTTTGTTGCGAGTTGTCAGATCCCATCAGACAAATGCATTGTGATTGGTCCAGGGGAAGATAACTATAAGAAGGAAGGGAAGGGGGAAGGGGCTTTTACTTGATTACTCTGGTCAGGGAGAGACACAAGATTCTTGATCGAGGAAGGGACTATACTTTGAAATTTCTTTTCAACGAACTTTATGGATCTGTTCTAATTGTTGAGATCAACAGAAACTCTCTGTCTTTCTCTATGGTGATTCTTTCAGCAAGAAAAAAATTCAGTTAATATAATCAAGAACAAAGTGACCCTATACCTTCAGGTCAAGTACCAAAAATATCATTTAAGTTAACAGAACAATTTTAAAAAATCTTTAATAATGAGTTTCAAGCAATGTTGCAAAAGATGTCAAAATAGTTACAGAAATGAAAACTTGATCCGACTGTTTTAAGTACTATATCCAGACATTTGATGCAGCAAACTTAAACTACAATTACCAGGCTAAGTAGCAAAAGAACTAAGAATATTACCAGAATTGCCCTGCCGTCTATCATGTAGCAAGTTGTGCAAATGGAATAGGGGTTTTGCAGAAAGAAGAGGCTGCTCAGGATATTTAAGATGAATGCCAAACCTGATCACAACATTCATACGAATTTATAAATGTTATACAAATAACAACAAAGAAAGATATAAGAATACTAGAGTATATTAGAGTCAAATTCTAATTCGTTGCCAAATTGATATATTTTTTCCTTCTTATTCATGTGGTTATCTCGTATATATGGGGGATTGAACCTCCAACCTTGTCCTCAAGGGAAGGAGTACATGTCAATTACCGTTGAGCTATGCTCTATCTTGACTGTGGTTATGTCATATATATATAACCAAATGTACACCAGAAAAATAAAAGCCTATCTAAAAGGCTCTGCATAGACTAGAGAAGCATTAAATAAATTCTAATCCAGAAAACATGAAACCCACCTTTCAATTAAATGCTCAAAATGACTTGAAGAGCTTGAGTTCTTATAGTGACTTCGACTGTATCCATTCTTCCCTTTCACAATGTCAGTAACAAAAAAGAATTCACGCTTGTACGGGACATACACTAAACTATTCTTGATATCACTTGTCCTTCTACGGCCATCATAAAGAGTCAAGTGGGCATGCGAGCAAGCAGTTTCCTTGACAATAGAGCCAGGAATCTGGAAAATTGGGGAGAATAAACATCTTCTAATAACTTTCCAATCTATAGAAACTGATCTCTCATTATCATGAAAAATCAGAGGAAGCAACAAGTAAGATGTTGATGAAATAGATTTAGAGACATTATTCCTCAAAGGAATAAACTCCTGAACAAATTCTGATCTGTCCAAAATGACCTTAAGAAACATTTCCTGAAAACTCTCTGCCTGGGTAATCTGAAAAGCATAGATACATTGAGTAAGTTAAAAAATGATAAAGATTACTATTTAGTACAAACTACAAAGCAAACAGATATACCATTTACCTCATCCTCCAAAAGCTCCACAACCCCTGATGGCACCAAATTTACCATTACAGATCTACCACGTGCAAGATGAAGCTCAATGTCCATTCTCTCAGCCTCCTGGGGAAGTGCTGCCTTGACAAATAAACCAAATTCTTTATAGATCCTATCTCTAGGATGTGGACTGAATTTAATTTGGTAACAGTTGAGAATAAAATATCCCGAGCCAGTCCAAGAATCTTTTAGAGCAGCAGGAACTAACATCTCATGAAGTTCTCCTCGTGAAGTCTCATCTGCAATGATGCTTAAAATATCAATCAAGACCCATAAAGATCAAAATTAAAAATCAGGTAATTACTCAAGTGAACCTTCAGATCTGTCAGAATCAGAGGAGTCAAGTTCCAATTCTTCTTCATTGGCGTCGTCTCTCATTGGCAAAAGAAAGTCATTGAGAGCACCAAGTTTATGCAATTCCTCAATAGCTTTTATACAAGCATCCTTTTTAGCACCTTCCCTAGAAGGTTGTGTTCTGCTGATAATTTGGTGTATTGGAGCATTGGAGGGCAGAATAGCATGACATACAGTTCCTGCTAGATCATCATAATAGAAAAACTTTGGCTTGGGATCAAAGTACCTGTTCATACAAGAATATCTTGAAAATTTATATAGTATTAAAGATAAATTAAGCACAATGGACGAGTTTTAAGTTATTGAATATGTAATCCTGTATTAATGAGAAAGCTTTAACGTTCAGGCTTACTCATCATGTGGAAGTTTTGAGCAAAATTCATGCAGTAACGATATACTACGTCCAGAAGTGATAGATGCACCAGTTGAAGCAACTCTATAGATGCTTTCTTCATGACTATTAAATATCTCACTGGATGAGCGAGAAGAAATTTCCCTGTCCATCCGATTCTCATCTTTCTGAAATTCGTCTATCAATCCTAGCTCCTTTTCATTTCCACTGACATATGGAAGAATTTGTTCAGCTAAAGAATATTATTAGAAAAATGTTTGTGATTTAAATAAATATAAAAAGAGGACCTATCAACAAGGAATGCATATTCAGACTGTGGCATTCGTGCTCGACCTCTTGATTGTATAAAGCTAGATACTGTTTCGGGAAGATCAAATCGTATCACGAGGCAGCAAGTCTGAATATCAAGCCCTTCTTCACCCACCTTTGTTGCAACCAAGAGGTTTAGCTGCCAGAGAGCAATGAGCCACAAGGATTTATCATAAATTTCAATTATTTGACAATCATTAGCCTCATACATACTAGAATAGGTTAAAATAATCAGAAACAAGACTTTCATTAATATTGAGAATAAGTGAGAATGATTTTATCTAATAGTTTGAGCCTGTAAGATTGATGATAGTTTAACATGATGCTGGGATAGGAGACGTCAAGTTAAAAATTCAATCAGTATCAATGCTATTTGATTCATTTATCTTACTGACAAGAAACACGAATTATGGTATTTTTTAGTCTACATGTCAGAGCTCATTTGTGAGGATTAAATAACTAATATTACCCTAACCTAACAACTCAGCGTTTTGGGATTAGGAGTAGTTTGATAGCTAAGAAGGATGAAAATACAAATATTGGCTGCAACCCTTAAGGAGCCAGTATAAGATTAATTTACTTCTTCATGCTATTAGTAGATGATGGGGATTCGCCCTCTTTTACAAATTAATGTCATCATTACTCCTCTATTTATGGATACACAGGGAAATTTTCCAGCACAACATACTAATGCTTGTAGTGAAGAAAATATCCTTGCAGAAAGTAAAGGTAGGCTGGTCCTGGTCCATAGGCCATCTTTCCAAAGGAACCATTCTAAAAGATTGAACCATGACGTGTCACGATCGAACATTGTAAGAAAATATAGGAATAATAATATCATTAGTGTAATAAAGCGGTAGCCAGGATTATACCTTCATAAAAAGGGACTAGAATTGTGTAGGTAATGTATCGAAGGCACTTTTTCAGAAAATGTGGTTAGGAGGAATTAGCAAAAGTTTTGAAGTGATTGAAAGGAATATGTATGATTATTGGACCTAGTGTATTTTCTATCTTTCACTCGGAGTTCTTCATTGAAGAGTTCTTGTAATTACTCTAGATATTTTAGTAATACTTTACCCTTCAGGGGGTTTTAAGTTTAGGAGGATATTTGAGTTCTTTGCCTCCACTTTATCCTCTTCAGACCTGCTACATCCTTTTATTGTTAATAAAAATATTTTAATAGGAGCGAAAACAAAAGAAATATTTGTAATGGACCATGGGACATTCATATCACACATTACACAGTAACTGAAGGACATGTTCTAGCAACGGAATTGATGACTTGAAGTTCAATCGAACTCTCCTCCCTTCAAAGACATAATGCAGGAAATGCCGAGCAGAACCAAATAATCTAACAAGGAGATACCTGGTCACATTTGCTAGCCTCTTGGTGTGTGTGTGGGGGTTTTGGGTGGGGGGTTTGATGTAACAACTTACCTCCCCTGACCGGAACTTCATAAGAATATGGTTCATGGTCTTCCTTGACATGCTCCTCAATTTAGAGTGGACTCCTACAAGATAATCACACTTCCAAAATGCCAGAAACTCGAGGTTCTGCAATATGTATGACAAGGACCGTGCTATAACTATTCTATTTACAAAAATAATACATTTCATGTTGAGTCGATGCCTGAAATGAAGAAACAAAGAGAAAATAGCAGGTCTTAGCAAGCTTTCCAAGAAATCCACTTTCTTGAATACAAATTTATATTTACCAATGACATAAGCGTGCAGACCTGCTAGGAAGATCTAGCCACCCCATAGATTTGTGTATACATGTACGTCGTTTTAGGTTGTGTAATTTCAATAATATTACAGCATACAAATTTCTTCACAGACAAAATCCCTTTTTAACATATAATAATAGATAATAGATGGTAAAAGATTTCAATTCTAACCTGAAGGAAGAAAGAATTTCAATAAGTTGTAAAAGCTTCTTTGAGAAAAATGGATACTCCAAAATATCAGCATTTAAAGTATCTGACATTCCACCACCTACAGCACGGGAAAAAAGAAAAATAAACCACAAATATGTCAGTTAAAGGATCACAAAGGTTATCATGATACTACAGTTAGTGTTGACAGTACTGGTCCAGCAATGAAGAACTGTACATAATGCCTCAATTGTAGAATTGAGCACAAGATCACAAGAATGAGCATAGCAGCCTTAAATCAGAGAGGAATGCAAATCCAATCTGTTCCAGAAGAAATTTTAAGTACCTATTTTGCAACCTTTGGCAAGAATTTCAGCAGCTTGATTAAGGTATCTATCACTTAAGGAGTGATTATTTGGGTTTCCCTCTGCTGCCTCTATCAATTCACTTCGCTCAGAGTTATCTCCACTTAGAAGAATTTTACTAGCCTAATAAGACAGATAATAAAACAGAAAATAAGTAAAGCCAACATGAAGACAGACAATAGTAAACAAACAGAAAAAGATCTACATGATTTTTCCACACAGGATCACCCACCATTATGTTAGATTTTAAAAGATGATGCCTCTTGGTAACTCTTCATAATGAGTATCTAAAAAGCACGAATACGGTCACAAGACAAAGATACGACACGGACAACGGTGACACGTTATCTCCTAAACATCTAGGATACGGCACTGCAATGACACATTTATTAAAATATACAATTTTTTTTAAGTATATATCATTTTTATACCATTCAAAATCAATAAATTTATGCAATTTATTCTTAAAAAATGAGGTGGATGTGTTTTGCTCTCAAATTTTATTATTTTATCATATATGACTATTTACCTCTATTTCTGATGCTTAACAAGAGTTCAATACGTATCTCACAAGTGTCGATCCTATATTCACTTTGTACGACTAGTGTGTGACACACATCTATTGAACTAACAAGTACGCGATACGTCTCCAATAAGCGTCAAAAGTATTGGAGTGTCTGACACGTGTCTGACCCGAACGTGTTACCCAAATAAACATATAGCTATCCCCGCAGTTCCTCCAGAGCTCGCAAACAAGTTTCCAATGCTGCCACTCTATCTCGGAGTTGTTTGTTCTCTTTCGCCAATCTATCTGCCCGTGCATGTGCTTTACTCACCATCTTTTCGAATGTATTACATGTATGTTCTAGTTCGATGTACATACTTCTTGTTTTTCGATGGCTTCTCTTCTCCTCCTACAACTCAACCCACGTTTGATCTCGATGTGGACTTCCCCCTTCCGTAGACGTTGTGCGTACTCTCACTCCACTGGTACCCCCAGACACTTTGTATATGTATTTCCGACAAACAGTAGAAGAAGATGAAGGAAGATATATAGACGAAGTGTATATAAGACAAAGTTTATATATTACAAATGATAAAATCTGTGATATATATAAGACGAAGCGTCACTTAATATCCGGTGAAGTCCGTTGGTGAGCATTAAATCGGTGTAATTGCTGACGCCATTTTCGAAGTGCAGCATTCAATCGGTGTAATTGCCGACGACGTTTTCGAAGTGCATTTATTTCGTTCTGCGTTGAAGTAATCGTTGGTACGTGAATTGGGAAGAGCTTCTTAGAGAACTTTTTTCACAACAGAAGACTGAAGGAATCACCGATAATAGTGAAAAGGAAAGGGGAGAGTGGATCTCCTTGTCAATCCTCTTTTTGCAAAAATCTTCCCTCTCGGTTCACCATTTATAAGAACGGAGAAATTGACCGAAGAAAGACAGCCTTTAAGCCACATCCTCCACCTTTGGCCAAAGCCTTTGAACTCCATAATGGCATCTAGGTAACCCCAATCCACCTTTTCATGGGCTTTTTTCAAGATCTAGTTTGATAGGAAAAAAAAAAAAAACCTTCCTTTTTCTTCTCTTTCCAATCCCCCACAACCTCCGAAGCCACCATGATTGCGTCAATAATCTGTCTCCCCTTTACAAAAGCCGCTTGAGCATCATCAATGATAAAAGGAAGGATTTTTTTTAGTCTGTCAGCCAGCACCTTGGAAATTATTTTATACAGGGAAGTGATCAAGCTAATAGTTCTATACTCACTTACTCGGTTTGCTCTTATCTTCCTAGGAATGAGGCAAATGTAAGTTTCATTTGTCCTATTGTTAATAGAACACCTTTACTATATTTGGTTTCAAGATGTTCCAAGTTTTTTTAAAAAACTCATTTGTCATACCATCCAAACCCGAGGACTTTAAATTTCCCAAGCATTGAAATGCTAGACTTTAAATTTCCCGAGAATTGAAACAAAAAGACTCAAATACCGTTAAACTGAAGAAACATTTCCTCACTACCAAGACCAAAAAGAATAGTTATCATCTATGACTGAAGATAGATAATGTGAACCTTTTTTCTCCCAACATAGAAACGGTCACTTAAGTCTCTTTCCATCCCCCTAGAAATGAGTTGGGAAGCACATCCACCAGCATAATGAAAAGAAAAGGAGACAATACATCCTTTGTAGTTTGTGCAATGAGAACAAACCATATAAATATGTGAATTTCACTAAACTTTTGTCTACTAAAACAATGTAGGATTTGCTACCCTCACCTCACCAAAAAATAAAAAAAGAAAAAGAAAACCCCTTATATTATTGATAGAGCATTTCAAACTCTTTATTCCATGCCCTCCAACCACACAAAAACAAAAAACAAAAAACAAAACAAAAGGTCAGCACAAACATCAAGTAAAGAAAATAACAAAAACAGGGAAATGAGAAAGCATTAGATGCCCAAAAAACTTACCTGCAATGCCCCCCAAACACCAAGGTTTTCCAAACAAAATATGATATTATCATGCATTCGGCATAATAATTTCTTGGTGGCCCGCAGATCTTCATGCTCTCCTTTCATCTGACCAAGAACCACTATGCACTGCTCTTGTCGCAAGAAAAGCAAGAAGTTGAGGTCAATTTAGATAACAAAGCTAAGACAAAGACTAATTGCCAAAATACCTGGCGTTTCATGTCCTCGAGTAGGCTACAGTAAGTCATAAATGAGCCAGATAACCCATTTGCAACAGGACCATAATAATATATTTTAACAAGTGGCGATGACACAAATGCATCCAGTTCTTCCCTATCTTCAACTGAATAAACCTACGAAATGTCGGTCAAATTTTATAAGCTAAACTTTTCTTGACCATAGGGATAAAAATAAATTCTTGGAATATGTTTGGTTGGCAGTTGTGATTTCAAGTCTATGTTTGCTCAAATTTTTGGTGTTTCCTCGAGGAAATTTTAATACTCCAATGGGATTAGTTTTTAGGTTTGACACATGAAAGCAGAACAGCGAAGAATTGTGCTTGATCTATGAATAGTTAGAATTGTTATTTTTTTCAAGAAAAAAAGAGTCCAGTTTAGTACTTGATTGAACCTTCGTATATTTAACATAAGTGGCCTTTCCTCTGACCTTACCTTGTAATTCTTTAAGATTCATTTATTAAGCTGTAGCATTTTATGATTTTCTATATGATAATTACAGTCTCTTTATCAAAAATAATAATAACTACAGTGTTTCTCATTAAAATATACAGATATATATACCTCAGGTAGTTCCACAACCCACCTTTGCATCAAGTAACTTCTCAAGACTATTGATGCTTTTAGATAAATTTTGCTGATTGCAAGCACCTGAATTAGTAGAAGTAGAACAATGATCTGAATAAAACAAACTGGCAAGCAAAGGCAAGACATGTCATCTACAATAAAGTAGAAAATATCCCAAGAAAATGAAAATCAAAACATCCAAGGATTCTTGTCACTCTCAGAGTACAAACCTTAGGAATGACACTCATACTCACAATGATCAATAAGGTTCTCTATATAAAGGAGGGCCCCCTCCTCAACATTCTTAGAACTGCTTTCCACTTAATCAGATGCAACCCCTTCCCTCCATCCTTCCCAAAAAAAATATTTTTTTCCCCTAAAATACAGCCAACTGACGCGAGCAACTTTAAACCGAGAAAGCAAAATAGAGGATTCCACTTAACACAGGTTGGATCAAAATTAACCTCCCTTCTTTCATCAAAAAAATATTATCATCAGTAGATCCCAGAAAGAACGAGATCAAGAGTCCACATGGGCAAACCTAAATACATAAAGTGTAACCGAACAACCTCACAACTCCACCTGCTTAGTTGAGGATCACAATTGACCCACCAGCCACCAAGATATGACCAATTAAATTTACCAGACAACAACTCAGAGACTAAAAACCCAATTAGAAAAAGTAGATTCAAGGAAGAAAATATTATCATTTACAAACTGCAATCATCATGACATAGACATGAAATAGAAGCACTACAGAAACAAAAATTGTTGAAACCAGATGCCTGATTCTATGAACAAAAACCCGGTAATTCAAGAATCCTGCACTGGTACTTAAAAACACTGTAAAAAGCATGGACATCTTTATGACAAAAAATTCCAAGGATTCATAGTGTTACCTATTTTATAACCTTTGCAATTATTAAAATAAAGAATGTGTACTCAGGAAAAATAAACTGATAGAACCGAAGAATAGGCTTCTTATGAAATTCAAAATATTATAAAAGGATATACCTTTTCCTACAACTGGAGATGCAGTCATGCCAAATATCCGGGGTCGTTTAGCCACATTTGTTTTATAGAACACCTACATAAATATTGGACATAAATTATATTAAGAAATTAAGCGGTCAGCAGGAGAGATATCAACCCTTCTGGCCCAAGTACATATATGCATATAGAAATCCTTAACTCTCATGATTTCTGCATAAGAATGGTCACTTTTGACTTGAGCATGATGGCATTCATCAAATATTAGAAGTTCAACAAACTCCATCTTGATATAGCAGTGGTGTAAAGTGCGCAGTAATATTTCAGGGGTCATGACAAAAACCTGCAAAAGATCATGGCATAAGATGTAAATGAGATCAAGAAGAAGATACAGAGAACTTTTTATGTGTGCATTGAAAAATATTCATTTCTATTGAACTAAACGATCTAAACTAATTATTTTCACCATCTTCTCACAAGACACTAACATTAAAACAAATCATAATAGAATCTTTTTGGTTCATAATAAAATATCTGTAATGTAACAAGTTAACCATATTCTTTTTTAATATTCCAATCTCAAGAATAAATACCATGCAAGTATGGCTGACTAGAAACAAATATATTAACAAACCAAAAGCAAAGACGAGAAAACCTAAGGGCAGGTCAATGAGAAAGCCCCCTCCCAACAGAAACTAATACATTAGCGCTTGGCAATCCTAACTTAGATATATCAATAGGTATAATATAAACGGATAGTCACCTCATGTTCTTCCATCTCTCTTTCCCAATCATAATGGCTATTCAAGCACTTGGAACCTCCACAGTAGACCCTGACCTTGAAATCTGTAGAGTCTTCTATAACCTTTGCTTGCTAAAATGTGACAAGCAACAGAAAGGATCCTTTACATTGAACTTTGGCATCATTCGTACACATATTGATAGACATATTTCATCTAAGATCATTTATATAAGCAAATAGATTTTTGACATTAAGCGTGCAATTAGTATGCATAAAGTAACTTTAAGATGAACTGTATACATAGTCAAAAATAATTGTAGATATAGCCAAATTATATGTGTTATACTCAGCAAACAGGAGAACAGGAAATTCTGGGTGCCAATGGTGAAAAAAGAAAAAGAAAAGAAAAAAAATGATTTGTTATGGATAACCAAAAGCAAAGGTATGAATATCATGGCAAATAGAAAATGTTAGAACGTACATACAACAAATGATGGCATGTGATAACGTGTGGACCAAATAGTACTTAGAGGCTGACATATATGGTATCTTTGGAGCTACTGGACAAAGGCATAAAATGTAAACTATACAGGGAGAGGTTGTTATCTGATAGCTCATTGCTTAGTTTATCAACAAAACTTGAGAGAAATATTGTCAACAGGGAATATTTTCTCATGTTTTTTGGTGAAGAATGAAGAGCGTCCATTATCTCGAATTCTCTTCAACACTTTCTCAATCAGAAGTATATGCCTTTATTTGAATAAGAAATAATCAAGGAGCTAGAACTTATTAGCTAAGCTCGTTGTGGGTCTAACTGTTGTTGAAGCTAACTTGGCGTTTACTCTGTGAGGAAGTCAAGCAGTCATGAAACCATCTTTTGATTTTCAGTTGTTCCCAGCTATTTAATAAAGAGACAAAACAGAACCTAGTCTGTTTGTCGCAGTCATTCATTGAAAAGTTCTTGAAACGTGGTCTTATCACTTGGTTGATTTTCTGTTAGTTACAAACTTTTACTCTTGTTTTGAATTTCTTAATTGCAATTTGGTAGTTAGCTTACCACGTAGTATTAGGTTCCAAGGGCCAACTTTCACGTGAATGAAAATTTATTACTCTTTTAATGATGTCAAGTGCAAAATATGACACTTCCATGCTTCCTTGATTAAAAGTTACAACACAAACCAATGAAAAATGGTGATGCCAATAGGTGAAAGAGATCAAGGCCTCACCCTACCACTACGCCAAATTTCAACAAGGAAAAGACAGAAATGTACTCAGTTTCTTCCCATTATAAAAACCACTAAATTTCTGCATAATTTCAAGTTTCAACTTGAGAAGACGGCAGACAGAATTTATTTACGTCAATTAACTATCATACGAGAATAGTTTTGGGGGGCTACTGCCCGTTCACCTGCTGTACTAAAGCAACTGTAGGTGCCAGAAAAACACATATACCCTTCTGGGACCTCCTGATTAAGTGCCTCATCTCGTACATCAGAAGTACAGCGATATGTGTCTTCCCACATCCTGTCCCAAGATACAGAATGATATTCTCTTCCAAAGCTTTCTTGCACAGCTCCAATTGATATCTACAAAAAGACAGATGAAAAAATATTATAATCAATTTGTAATAGTGAAACTAATCTGTATGAAATTTAAAAAGGGAACGAAAACAGCTGATAGTGATAGAACGTTGAGCAGTTCAGTGAAATCTTCGCCTTCTTTCAAAAGAAACAAGTATTTCGTTGATGTGAGTAGTTCTGTAAAATCTCAAAATTAAGTTCAAGGGAAAGCATGAACTTAAGACACGCGTTTCACACAGGATGTATATTTGAGAAAAGTTACATAAAATACGAAGTTAAAAGAATGAGATAGCGTAAATATGACTTTCAACTACTCAGCAAATTCATCACTTAGAACGTTAACTTAACAATCAATTTGTACTTCCTTTAGGAAAGCATTAAAAACATTGTTGATAGTTGAAAAACTAAATGCGACATTGTGACTGTAAACACAGCCAAACAAATGCACTAAAAATATAACCTTATGAAATGACTTACTTCCTTGCTTTTCTCCTGGGATCTTTCTCTGATGCTCTTGAGCTTGGACCCGGTTCTTGATCATCCACCAGAGACAGACCCACAAAACTCTCAACAGGCCCCAAACTAGTGTGTTGAAAATTGTCGCTATCGGCAGCCATAGAATTAGTATCCCCATCAGGCATCATAAACCCAACTCCCAGCTCGCCGAAGGTAAGAAAAAACAGAGAGAAATGGGAAAGAAGATACAACCACAGAGCAGAATGAGCTTTTCCCGTTGGTCAGAATGTCAGATATTGAGAAAAAAGCAGAGCACAGTAAAAGAAGGAAAAACAAACACTACGCTACGTGCTCTGTAAGCGAGTAATGTCTTGGTCTTCGGGTGGGCACGCGAATATCCGTACAAATGGGTGGGACCCAAGTCGTGGAAGAAGACGAAGACCAAGACCCAGCAGGTAGAAAGCCTACAGTCACAATTCCAAACTTAATGAGCAAGTAATTCGGTCCCTGTGGAGGTGAAATCTGAGTCGTGAATGTGTTGCAGGCTGATTACGACTTCTTAATCGAGAAAGAGACGACGATTCGAAACCAGATTCTGTGGAATTTATTAATGGAGATTTAGGGACACAGCAGAAAACGGGTTTTTTCTTGTTGGTACGGTAACTTCCTTTGGTTGTCCGCGAGGTTTTCGAAAGGTCCCTGAAGAATTCTCTGCCATGGAAATAAATTAAATGCTGTAGAACTCAACTTGGTTTTTTTGGTTCTTTAATTCAACAAGGTCGCTTCGCATGGTGGTGTCGTCAGTTCTTTGAGAGTCATTTTCTTGCTGCTTCTTGCTGGAGTCGTCGCCGTTTCTTTCTCTCGGTGAGCCGGGAACCGCCATTTTCTGGGACCGGTAGTTTATGGTCTACAACTTTAAAAAGTCTATTTTAACCCTACTAAATAAATCGTAATTTTGAGAGTTTTTTTTTTTTTTAATGAATTATGTGTAGGAATCCAACTGTCTAATTTTGAAATGGTATTTACAAAGCGAATTTAGCACTGCGCTGTAGGTCAGTTTCGAGACGGGAAGCGAAGAGATACTAGAAAAGTAAAGTTTTCAATAAACTGCTTAATTTTCCTAAAAGCCATATTCATTGTCACAAACTCTACTGATGGTATAGACAAATTTATTACCATCTTATCTAACAAATTATACTAAAATCTGCAATTTATTTTTCCTCTTCTCTATCCCTGTTTTATAATTTCGTAATTCCCAACATTGCTCTTACTATTACAAAAAAAAAAAGCTTGAACACCACCCCTGAACTTTCAATATTAGTTCATTACAGTTTCAAAGTTTTAATCTAAAATTAAAAAAAATAGTTATATTTTATCTTTTAATCTGATTACATTATAATTCTCAAATTTTAAGATATCTATTTAAATGTATTACCTTTCAAAAATAAAATAACATGTTGAACATTTATTTTCGAGTATATATGGTAATGTCTTGACATGGCTATATATTAGCACGTGGTCAAGACATTTTTTATAGTGTTTACAGATGGCGTAATGTATTTTCTTAAAATTTTAAGCAATGAAAATTATTTTTTGTTTTTTAGAAAAAGGCATCTCAAATACACCATTGACGGCACATGAGTTGGCGCACCAAATATCAAATCAAAAAATAACTTAAATGACCAAAGTAATTCAATTTTAAAGTTGAAATACTAAAATAAATATTGTATTATATATATATTTGGCAATAAATATTTATAGTTTTTCATTGGAGATTCCCTCCATCATTATCACAATTAACCAAGGGGAAGTAACTCCCAGCGTAGCCCACGTGACAAGTCTTTCCATTCGTAATAAAAAAAACAAATTCTTTTCCGTTCAGTTTATTTATTTTAGTAGCTTTTTCCATTTATTATTGAATAGAAAAATACCAGTATAAATATTTTGTGAATATAGATTAAAAATAATATTTTGTTCACCACGAGAAAACTTCAAACTCCGTGAAGTACGAAAAAAAAAGGAAGAAAAAAAAAGGAAAAATGAGCACCAGCGCCGGCCGTCCCGGCCCAATCCGCCAAAATCCACTCGGTTCATCTCCTTCTTCCGCCATTCCCGGCCACTCCATTCGGCGTACGGCGGCTTTCACGACGCCGCAGAACTACGCCGGCAGCCTCTCCCGCCTCCTCACTCTCAAAGGCATGGATCCCCTGTGGTGCCCCACCCTCACCGTCCAGCCCACTCCCCACGCCATCAAATCCCACATCCTTCCCCCAAATCTCGAATCCTTCTCCGCCGTCGCTTTCACTTCCCGCGCCGGAATTTCAGCTCTCCTCGACGCTGCAACTGAAATCGGCGAACCCTTGCTACCGTCGCAGGGCGAGACTTTTCTAATCGCTGCCCTAGGTAAGGATTCGGAGCTTCTCGACCATGGATTTATTTCCCAAATTTGCCCTAACGCGAGTAGAATTCAAGTCGTGCTCCCTAAAATAGCAACTCCGAGTGGTTTAGTGGAGGCTCTTGGAGTTGGAAACCGCCGGCGGGTTCTGTGTCCGGTTCCTCGCGTCGTGGGGCTGGAGGAGCCTCCGGTAGTTCCGAACTTCCTCCACGACCTGGAGGCGAACGGATGGGTTCCGGTTCGGGTCGATGCGTACGAGACCCGATGGGCCGGACCCGGGTGCGCGAGGCAGCTCGTGGAGAGAGATGAGAAATTGGATGCCATTGTGTTCACAAGTACTGGGGAAGTGGAGGGCCTGCTGAAAAGCTTGAGGGATTTAGGGTTCGAGTGGGAGACGATGAGAAAGAGGTGGCCGGAAATGGTGGTGGCCGCGCACGGGCCGGTGACGGCGGCCGGAGCCGAGAGGCTTGGCGTTAAGGTTGATTTGGTGAGTTGTAGATTCGATAGCTTTAACGGTGTGGTTGATGCTCTTCATTCCAGATGGCAGAGCTTAGAACAGAACCCTAACTGAGAAGTGTACGAACATTCCAAAATTTTGACAGTAATTTCGCCATTTTTAAAGCTGAATCTTCTTTTAGTATTCGTCAGTTCATCTTTCGCGTTTCTGCTTATCCACCCAAATCTTCAACCCTCTGTTTTGCTTCTCCTTCGATCAAAGCATGTAAAATTAGATGGCCCGAGCAAGGATTTAATCCTCTCCCTTTTTGAACTGCTTTCTGTTCTTCTTCCAACAATCTGAATCTGTATCATATTTGCCTCTACCCTTTCATCAGTCTCGTTGCTATACCAAATCTGTCCATTAGAAACGGCAATCGTATTGCAAACTTCTCGATAATCATTTCATTTTTTATTTGGGTTTTTAAAATTAAACTTACTATCATATCTTATGGTACTACTGCTCGAAAAAATTGATTCCTAAGGAGGTGGTTGGAATTTGAACTCTTTCTTTCTTAATTGTTTTGATTTACTTTGCTAGAATGGTTCAATCATGTTTTTAAGAGAGATGATCAAACTTATGAAATTGTAAAAAACAAACCTAATTTTTCAAAGCATAAAACTAAAAATAAAAGGGTTATCAATCAACATTTTAATTTTTTCGAATGTTTTTTTTCCTTCACCCTCATTATTTTATATAATTGGACTACTTTTTATATATGATTTGTTAATTTGATCAGTGCATTATATCAATATTTAAATACTATTAAATCAACATGGAATTTTGGAAGATGTTAAAAATTCGAGGCATTTACAAAATAACACAAAATAAATACGTGTGTTTAAATATAACATAGTGTTTGAAATTTTACAAAATTAATGTAAGGCAAATCAAATTCAAATGTAAAAGTTTAAAACACTAAAAAATTCATACTTTTTTTGTTGGTACTCATACTATATTAAGTTGTCTTATTTTTTTAAAACACATGTTTGTTTGTTTTTTCTTATTTGAGTCCTTAAAAGTTAAAACACGTGTTGAAACGTATGCCATAGTGAAATTTAATATTATTTGAAATTATTAAGTTAAACAAGTTGACCCATGTTATATATTTAATATGTTGGGCCTAATTAAATCGACCAAAAATAACGTATTTACAATAATATGAATACAATTAGTTAATAGAATAATATTATAAAAATATAAAAATTGACAATTAAATTATATTTATTTATTATTTTTGTTATATGATTTATTGTTATTGAATATAGATCCATTTATGATTGTATATAAAACAGTACAAACGAAAGGGTTGTCCACTGTTGTTCAATAGGTTAATGTACCTATGTCCAATCAAAAGATTGCAAACTTGAATCTCCATCCCTATATTTTGTAAAAAAAAAAGGAAACAAATTCAATTTTGAATCATATTGAATACAAAATTTAATTTTATGTCTTATAGGTTTATTAAGTTTTAAACGTGGAATATATTAGAAACTTATGACAAACAAAAAAGAATTTCAAGAATTTATGAGATATTTTAAAGTTGAAAAACCTAATAGATAAAAATTTTAAAATTCAAGAAACTATTATAAACAAATATGAAAATTTATAACCATGGAATTTGGAATTCCAGGATAGAATATTACAAAATACAGGGCGGGAATTCGAGCTCCTTACTGCCGCGGGAAATTTGGTTTCATGTATGTAATCTGAAAATTTTCATACTTCCTTCGCTTAAGATCTTTCTAAATTGCTTCTTCTGCGTTTCGGAGGTTTGAATGACAATCAACAAAGGGATAGAACTTAATGTATATGGAAGTTTTATTGTTCTATTGATTTATCGTTGATCAGATTTCGACGGAGAATCATATGCCATCCTTACTCTGTTCATCGTCTGCAATTGGAGGCATGATCTTCTTCCAGAACCAGTGCTTTCTCCACATCAGTATCATCTCTTCAATCGGAATTCCTTTCGTTTCGGGCAGGAAGATGTAGACGAAGACGGTCATCACAGTGATCCAACCGGCGAAGAACAGGAAGATGCCGTACTTCAGACCGCAGAGCAGGGAAAGAAACGATTGCGCGATTATGAAGGTGAAAAGAAGGTTCACTGCTACTGTGATGCTTTGTCCGGCCGATCGAGTTTCCAAAGGGAATATCTCGCTCGGTATTGTCCAACCTAGTGGCCCCCATGACCATCCGAAGGCCAGAACGAAGAGGCAAATCACTATCACCACCAGAATCGAGAACCCTTTTGGTAGCTCCTGGTTGTTCCCAAACTTTACCCCTAGGATAATAGCGACCACGACCTGTTTTTTTTCACACGAAGAGTCAATAATCAGCGATTTGGAAGCTTGAAGGCGTCTGATGGACTTCTGTCTCTTCTATTGATGTGTAAGTGAACAATCTCTCATTCAATCTCATTTGTTTTGTTGTTTTTCAACCGAGTTAGGTTAATTCACCAGCATTTCACATCAAAGAATAAGGACTATTTCAAATTTTAATTAGTTAGCAATAGCATGATATTGAAAGATGATGGAATCTTGCCTGGCATGTTATCATTTGTATTCCACCAGAGATCAGCAGTACTCTACGGCCCAATCTGTCGACGGTTGCTATCGAAATCAGCGTCGAAGAGGCTAGAACTGCTCCTGTTGCAGCTGAGGAGTAGAGAGCAGCTTCTCCCCCAAACCCCATGCTCTGAAACAACACTGGAGCATAAAATAGAATTGAGTTTATGCCTGTGAGGATCTGAAATGTTGGCATGAAAATTGACATGACCAACTGTGGTCTGTTTCTCCTCTTAAAGATGTTTCTAAAAGGATGTTTGATTGAATTAGCAAATTCACTTGCTTCTAGGATGTCTTCATACTCTGCATCCACATCGTTTGTGCCTCGGATTTTCTCAAGGATTTTTCTTCCCTTTTCTTTTGCTCCCCTCTCCATTAAACTGTTGGGTGTCTCAGGTAGAAGAAAGCCTCCCACCGTCATTAACAGAGCTGGAAATGCAGCCAAACCCAGAGAGAGTCTCCATCCCCATGGATCAAGCTTCTGTGTTCCATAATTGATCATATTTGCCGTGAAGATCCCAAGAGTAGTTGCCAGCTGAAACATCATGTTCAGGCCTCCCCGAAGATGAGTTGGTGCCATCTCTGATAAGTAGAGTGGAACTGCCTTTAACGACAAAAAAAAAAGCATTAATATATTAGGAATGAGGTGAAAATGAATTCCTTTCTAGTCAAAGTATCTAATATTATTACTTTTTGCATTTAAATGATTGCAAATGAAGGGTGCTTATGTAACGCAGTCCATTTTCTTAATTATGTGGTGCAGGAAAAATACCTGATTCCCAAAGCCGATGCCTACTCCGAGCATTATTCTTCCTAGGATGAGCATTTCAAGATTGACAGCGGCAGCATTTAGAGTTGCCCCCACAAGAAAACTAATCCCACCGCAGACTATGCTTGCACGGCGCCCGTAGTTCCTGGTGACGGGAGAGGCCACCAATGAGGAAACTAATCCAGCAAGATATAGGGAAGAGGTAAACGCTGCAAGCCCTTGATTATTGTACTTGCAGTAATTGTTTTCGTGTGCACGCATCTTGTTTTTGTGCACAGTGGGAAAGAATTTTTCAAGGAAGGGATCCATAGATGTCACCCCACCTGTTGATCATAAAGTTAACATTTCAAAAAGATCCTTTAAATGTTTGATTCGTTTACTCAGATCCTATGGAGTCCTATAATAGTCGTGGGGAAAATCAGGAAATTATGAATGTTGCTTTTTGCACCATCTTACTTAGACCCACAACTTAAAGTTGAGATAACTCTTGTGGTTCGTTTATTCCTGATTGCTTAATACTGCTATCCTTAGCTAAATTACTCTGCATCAAAGTCATAAATTTTTATATTCTTTTGCTGGATATTCTGAGATCCTTACCCCCCCACCCCGACATCATCAAGAAAAAAAGAAAAGTGGAATAGCCTGAGATAATCTTGGAGATTCTCCACTTTTCTGGAGAAAATCGAAGATATTCTGTATGAAGTTGGATACAGAAAACAGAAAGTACCTGAAATTCCTATATCATAACCAAAAATTGAGCCACCAACAGCAGCCACAAGACATGCAATAACCACATAAGGTGTGACTCTTCCTTTGTACTGCTCTGCTCTCTCCTTGGCCACTCCAGCCGGAGCGAGAGACCCACCTGCCATCTTCACAGATCTTCACTTCTCAACAAAAATCTCTACTTCCTCGGTTCAATCTTCAATTCTCAACGCATGAAGAACCTGTTATCTGTTTCTAACCTTTCGGGGATTTCTTCAGTTTATTAGGGGGTGAAGACTGAAGAGGGATCGCCCCTATTCACCTACATAGGAAGAAAGATGGGAAACCAAACTTTAAATATTTTGGTCAGGGAGAATTAAGTCCGTGTCTTAGCTATCTTTTTCCTTTAAATTTTAATGGCAATCATAAAACAATCATACAGCTTCCAGTAGACCAAGTTTATTTTTAGTTTTTCTTTTTCTTTCTTTTTTGTTCTCTAGATATTTGTAATGGGGTTGCGTTGAATTTGTTACAAGTTTGGTAGTTGAGATTTGCATTGACTATCTACTTATTTGTTTGATTTTATTGGCCTTCGGGGTTTAACTTTATTAACACTGAATAACTCCCCTTGTTTTGTTGATAGCTTGGTATATTTTGTCTCATTCAAAGTCGAAGTTGTCACCCAGTAGCTTTTCCCCTCAACAGGTAAGTCTCAAAATATGAAGAGAGAGATGAAGAATTTTATGCTTTTGTCTTTAAAATCCGGGTTTTAATAATTTTTGTTATTGTTCACCTAAAATTATTATTTATCAAACTTGTGATTTTAGAACGGAAGATGACTTTTGTTTTATTAAATAGATCATTTGCAAAAACATAATAAAAGAAATAGTATCTAAGCATATTCTAGAAAGTTATTTTTCCTGAACAATTTTCAGAAATTTGTTCGTATTTCAATAATACCAAGTGTGTTCATCTTCCACTGTAAAATCAATACAATACACACATAAACAGACAAAAGATTATTGTTAAATCTTCAAAATTGTTTCAATTATTTTTTAGATATTATTAACCTGAAATAACAGATCTTTCAATGACAGGCACTGAATTCTACTTTTCCAAGGCTTGGTTAAGCTATGTGATGTGTGTACGTCTGGAAAAGAGCTGTTTCTGGAAAAAGGGGCCCCTGTCTTTCTGAGTTGGCATCATCATTTTGTAAGTTATATAGTTGTGAGCTAAGCTCCACTTGGAGACATTGCTGATTTCAAAGACTTTGTTGTGTGTTTGTTTCTTTGTCTCTTTTGATTCTGAATTCTTTATCAAAACTTGTCTGGACTTGCTTCCTGAAATGACATGCTTAGCTCTTGTTGCAAGTTGCAGCTAAAAAGTCCATGCTTTTAATGTGGGTATTAATTTCCTGAGTCCATTCCCACCAAATTAAGATGCAAACTTTATTACAATTAAGACCTAGAAAATGGAAGAAAATGATTTGCTGATTTTAGTGATCGATATTCCAACACCAAGTAAAGGAGGTTAGAATTATAAATTTAGTCCCTAAATTTTTTTACTGTGCTTATATTTATTTAGCTCATAAACTTTTAGAAAATTTTAATGGCGTATTTGAACTTTAGAATTTAAATTATGGTCTTATTTGCTCTGTGGTTGATGTCTGAATTAATTTTATTCGAATTTTGCAGAATATAGCAGGCTGGCAACCGTGGTCAATACCTTATGTGTTCATATGGAACATGAATTAGAGAAGAAGAAAGTTTGGAAAATGGTTCAAACACAATTCAAAATATTTAAATGAACAATTGATGATTGAAGTAATTAAGTCGACTAATCAAGTTGGCATTTATTTTTTTAAGATTATTATTATTAAAATTTATAGATAGCAATATCTTGATTGTAACTTAACCAGCCAGGAATATCCATGGACTTGATGCACGAACATGCTGGTTATGAGGAAGAATAAAAGACACAAATTTGAGGCTACCATGTGCCGTGGATTACTATATATAGTCTCCTACATGATCATTGTTGTTTTATTATTTTAATATAAGTTATCAATTTCACAGACAAATATCTTTTAAATTAAATTTAAAATTATTGTGTTGTAATTTATTAATTGGTAATTCACAATAATGGGTCAAATTGAATAATAATTTTTTATTTTTTTTTGTACAATACACGTGGGATGGAAGATTGAACTTCTAATTTATAAAGAATGATCAAGACGTCTTAATCTTTGAATTAGGTTGGCAAATTGTGGAATGAATTCATTGAAAATGATACTATTACTTTTGAAAGATGCTAATATAAAGCACCTTTTATAACCTATACTTTAAATTTTAGTAATCTTTCCTTGTATATCTTCTCTAAAATTTTTAATTAAAAAAATTAAAATTTTATATGAAATTAACAATGTTCTACAAATAATTAATTAATTATATAAATTCACAATTTTCACCCTAATATTCATGACCAAGAATGACGTATAACTTCAAAAGGAAATAAATTAAAACAATTGAGTTCAAAGACCAAGTCACATAACCTGCCAATTGTTACAGTACCATGATAGAAAAAACATATATATTAAATATGAACAATTAAGCATATATTAAACATCTTATTAGAATGTACCTTGAAATTAGAATTGATCACAATTTTCCTTCAATTGCACTGTGGAACAGCACCCCGATTTGGTCCACAAATCCCCTCACGATCAGCCCTTTTGAGCCCTTTCTTTTCGGTGCACACCAAGTGTTCGACCAAATGACTAACAGAGATCACAAACATATGTTTTCGCTCTCTGGTTAATGAATAAATTAAAACACTGCATAAACCATGATTAGTCAAGGAAATCACAAACATTTCATTGCATGATTAAAGCAAAAAAAAAAAAAAAACATATAACCAAGGAAATGGTTAATCATATAGCCATATAACATTTCAGAAAATTCCATCAACATCTAACTGCTCAAATAGAGAAATTATTGTTTATTATTTCACATAAGATGGAGAAATTAAAATCAAGGGAAATCACATATAACACTATAAAAGTTAGGAAATTTCAACTCATATTTTTCGCTTTCAATTGTCGGAAAAAACTGGAGGGGAATGAAGCTGTCCTGAAAGCGAAATTTCAACTATTTTAACCCCAAGATACATGCACTGAGCTGGAAAAGATACTACAGCTACCCAAAGAAGAGATATAAAAGGAAGTGTATTGTAAAATCAAAACCAAGCATCATATGTTCATAGAAACAAAATTCTATTTTAGGTGGTTTTAAAAATAGCAGGGTTAAAATTAAACTCAAAATTTAGTAAAGGAAAAAGAAAAAAAAAAACTTCTTTTTGACTATGAATTAGTCATTCCCTTCCCAACAACATCGTTACAAGCTCTTAGAGTTGATACGTGTTAACTCACATCCACCTGAAGAAGTAAAATGTAACAAGTCTTTTCCACTTTGAGGTTGTTCATTTAGGAATATATTTTTTGGATTATCCAAAATATCATGTCATTAAAGACAAGTCGTGAGTTCACATTTCTACCCTATATATTGTACTAAAAAAATATATATATCTAAATTATTTATTGGTGTCATAAATAAGTTTAAGACGTGGTATATTATTTTGTTGAGTGGAGTCTAATAAATTATATTTATTAGATAGAGACTAAAGAGTAATCGTAAATATCTACTTGTCAGAGATAATTAATGTGTTAAATGAATTCAAACCTTCACCCTATGATATATATCTTAATTGATTGAACTTAATTGATTGAACTTTGTTATTAAATATAAAAACAAGGTATCGCCACAAAATAAAATCAAGACATTTATGATTTTTTTTTTGGTTGAGTTCTTATGTGATTGTTTATGCTCCACGTTGATTTGCTTTATTTTCCCAATGATTTATTAGGGTTTGAAATCAACGACCAAAGGATCCTGAAAAATGACGTTTTCTTTCTTTCTTTTCATTTATAATTATTACATGGTTCACTATTAAGATCTATATAATGTATTTGATATTTCAAACTATTAAAAAATAATGCACTATTTTTGTATCAGGTTCATCCTTGTTGATTGAACTGAATTCCCCCTACCTCTCAATCTCCAATCTCAGATACATTAAAAAGAGAGCGTTGCCCTTGCAAGAATTTCAATTTCGGGCCAACTACGTAATTCTTTCCTATTCGACGTCTTAATTGTTACAAAGGGAGATATACCGTTGCAGATTCTACTAATATGCCTAATAACGAAAGAAGAAAATAGCTTAGGGAAGGGCTTATGTCCCCAACAATCGAGTTACTTTCTACTTGATTACCGAGTAGTCGGGGACGGCTCCTCTCTTAAAAGTTTTTTGCGAAGGAATTTTTGTAGCTTGCAGTTTCTAAATATATAGTAGTTCTGGTAAAGCAAAAATCCAGTGTCAACCCTTTAGTTGTAAACTACCCACCACTGATTTTGATCTACTATTGGTTTTTTCTATAACAAAGACTGTAAATAAACTCAGGTTTAGAATGTCATACAATGAGCTCCACAAAACAAGAGGAAGCAAAACTTGTGACCAAGTACTGTTGCTAGATTATCTAGTTCCCTGTTGAATTCGAATGAAGAAATAAGACTAACACACGATAGATCATCCATCTGCAAAGAGCTAACTGCTTTCACTCCTCGAACACCGCTGCGCTTCTTGTTGGTTTGTGAATTTTTGGGCACGAGGATTATTCAGTCCAGCTTCACAGAAGAGAACAAGTAGTGCACGAACCAGAACGACGAGAGGAATCCAACTGTTCCAGTTGTGAACATGATTACAAGAACCATGAAGAGTGAATAACCGAGGTAGAGAGTGGCTGAGACAGGTCCGCTCAAGCTCTTAAGATCGAATATCAGATAGTTAATCGAGTACAAGAAGATGTATATGGCAACTGAACCAGAAGCAAAGAAAGACTTCCACCACCATTTCCAGTCTTCCACACATAGATGCATGTAGGTTAGAACCAGAGATACCTCAGCACAGACAACAACAAGAAGCACCAACACTATGAAGAGAAACCCGAAAACGTAATAAACACGGCCCATCCAGAGGCTAGACATGATAAAGAAGAGTTCGATGAACAAGGTACCGAAAGGAAGAGTGCCAGCGCCAAGGACTAACAGCCATGATGGGTACTTCTGAGGTGGAATTTCCCGAGGGATTTGATTCGTTCGAACAGGATACTCAATATGTGGTGCCTTGGCACCAAAATACCCACCAACAAGAGTAAGAGGAACTGATATACAGAACCACAGCAAAAGTAGAATAACGAAGAGCGAAAATGGAATGGCACCGGTGCTATGACTACGCCATAATAGAAAATTCAGTGTGGTAAGAATTAGAAAGGCAATGCCAGGGAAGAAACAAGCAGCCTTCCACGAGACCGAAACCCATCCTCTGTGGTCACCAATACTGATAGTTCTCCAAAGACGTACAGCAACATAACCTGCTGCAATACCGAGAATCATATAGAAAAATAGCATACCTGTAATAAGTGTTCCACGGGATGCTGGGGACATGAATCCAAGAGCAGCAAACAATATGGTCACAACTGCCATCCCAAGAAGCTGAACTCCATCGCCAACCATAATACACAAAAGTGCAGGATTGGCTGGAGCACGGAAAACATCCCCCACAACAAGCTTCCAACCAGATAACTCCTCGTTCATCTGCGCTTGAGCCTCCTTGTCAAGCTCCTCATAACGTGTAAGATCTCGTCGAACAGTCCTCAAGAAAATTACAAGAACAATACCAGCTAGAAACGTTATTACCATCAAAGAGTTCAAGATTGAGAACCAATGAACTTTTGAACCCTCCATCTTCAAATAAGCATCCCATCGGGAAGGCCACTTGATGTCACTCTCTTCAAATGTAACCTCATAAGTGAACACTATTGGTTGGCCTTTGTTAATAAGCGTTGATACACTGGTAGGGTCACATTGAATAGAATTTGGATACTTTTGGTACATCTTTAAGTTCTTAACCAAGTCCGCATTGAGCAAAGGACTGCAGGGTACAACCTCGAATCCAACAACCATGTATCCTGGGGCATCTAGTCCCTGTTTACTTAATGTTGGGATCACACCTGCAGCATCACCAGTTCCCATTACGCTCGCCACGTTGGAATCCTCGTATTTGTGAACAAGAACTTTAAATTTCAAATGGTTAAAGACATAGTAGGAACCCTTCACGTTGATTCCTATAGGATACCCTGTCCAACGTAAAGGATAGCCCTCTTTCTTGGTATACCGGATTGCCGGTAAATTGTCCAGGATCAAATTCACCTGATACATCTCATCAATCCTCTTCTTTAAGGTCTTAAACTGGTCATCAGACAATGGATCTGTCAGACACAAGAACACGTCTGTCTGATTCGTGTACATCTTAAACATATATGGCGAGCTCTCAATCCGGTCCCCCATTAGAAGCTCACCAAGATTTTCAGCACTGTCCTTAACACCCCCCTCAGGTTTGCAAAAAGGCAAACTATAATAGCTGAATGGCATTTCGGTATCGATTGAGGTTATGGAATTAACTTTCACGGACAACTCATCACCCACAATATGTTTGAGGGGGTAACTTCCCGGAAGATAAAACCCATATCCAGATTGAAATATCAAGCACACGGTCAAGACCCAGATCCTAAATCCACCACAAAACTCCATTCTTGAAGACTACGAGCTCGATTAGGGTCAGATCTAGAAGAAGCAAATCAAAAAGCGGATAACAGAACAGTAAAATTTCTATCCCAGCATACCAAAAATCAGACAAGAAGGTTTACATAACGTAATCTTGCTAAACGTAAACGAAGTAAAGAGGATAAGAAATGAAAGTCCAGGAACGAACGAAAGAACTTGACTAACCTGAGACATAGAAAACTGGAAGGATGATCTCCGGCGGAGGAAGGAAAGTTTGCAGCAGTGGCCGCCGATTGCTCGAGTTCACGAACTGAGAAATAGTTGACAATTCAGAATTGCAATGGGGAGAGGAATTTGATCTTTTCCGGCATTGTTAATGAATACGAAATGGGCACTGCCGAGGGCCAGGGCTCGATAGAAGTTGTGGCCATTTTCCTCAAAATGACCATTGTGCCCTTATCAATTTTTAAAAATGCCTATTGTTTATGGACTGGCCTGGTCGCTAAAATCTTTTAATTTGGGATGGACATTCTAGATCTACCAAAAATAATTAGTATACAATATAATTATGTAATTTTAACATTTTAATTATTGATTTCGGTAACATAATTCATTTTTTAAAATTTAGATGATGAAAAAAAATGAAATTCTGTCTCGTAAACTTAATTTTGCCCAAGATGTTGTTGGGTTGAGATCTAATATTTTGGGAGTGTTAAAAGAGAGAAATAGAGACTTTTTAAAAAGAAAAATATATACTTCTCTTACCGAACTAAAGATTTTTAATCCAGCTAATGCCAAGAATATTTTTTACTCATCGTATCTTTAATTTTCACCACTAAATTCGATGGATACAATTATAATAATCACTAAAGAATGGCAATATTTGTCCTATATATTTAATATTTTAGAAAGCTTTTAAAAATTTGAAGGAAAAAACAAATAAACAACAATTCTTAGGTTTGGATATGCATGGGGTACAGTTTTCTCCCTCTTTAGATTTAACCTATACAAACTTTTCACGTTAATTGTCACGGATGTTTATTCAAAAGCTATTTTTAAAAAGTTTATGGCTGTTCAGGGGCAGTATTTTTTGAACTTTCGAGGACTAAATTGACCTTGTTACAGACTTTGACAGTGTGTATGAAAATAAATGCACTAGGCATATGATGAAACAATCATTATGATATCTAATCTAAGCTTTGGCCCCTAACCCTCGCGCTTTAGGCCGCCTAACAGGAAGCAAAGGGTTAACCATTCCTTGAGAATCTTTCCCCAATCCCATGCCTTCAACAAATCCCATCTTTGCCATCATCTTGGACCCAAATCCTTTGGTATGCTCTTCAAAAGCCCCAATTTTTTTAGCTTTACCAGAAGCTCCAGTTTTGGCACGAGTAGATCCTCGACTTTCCTGGTTACCACCAGAACTGAAGGCCTCTGAGAACTCGACCCCTAACCCGAGCGATTTAGGCCGTTTGATCACTTCAATGGGGCGGGCCATACCTTGACCATCTTTCCCCAATCCTCCTCCTACAAATCCCATTTTTGCCATCATTTTTGACCCAAAACCCTTGGTGTGCACCTCAAATGCACCGATCGTATCTATATTAATATCTGTGTTCTTGACTTCGCTAGTTGATATCTGGATCGTTTCCAATGCAGTGGTGATCATATCCTTTCTTTTATCTGTATCTGTAACATCGCTCGTTGTTATCTCGACTGTTTCTGGTTGCATCACTCCACATGATACAAATGAGACAGGTTTATCCGCGTACTTTTTGTTGCCAGTCTTCTTCTGACTTGAACTCTTACCTGCAGAACCCTTCGACCTCGACTTCATGCTCCCGGATTGATGGAGCTCCAATATGTGCGAAGTGCTCACTTCGGCATTCTTCTTTTCTCTGCTTCTGTTGCCACCCTGTGATTTCATATTTGAGCCTTTAGCAACAGAAAAGTCATCATCCTCGTCTCTTGCTCCTATTAGCTGGGATTGGGGAAGAGGAGGAAAGAATATTTAGTTTGCTGACCATACAAGAAGTTGATTCCAATAACATCCTAAGAAGAATTCCTAAAACAAAGAGATCTCAACAACCTGCACCAGGCGAACTTGATCACTTGATGATGGCATTCCTGTATATTGTGTTCGAGTTACCGTAACAAACCTGAGGAAAAAATTATAGCAAGTTTAAACATCAACAGTTGACTTGACAAGTAAAAGAAACCAACTTTTACCTTTTTTTACCAGAACCTTGGCATCCACTATGCAAGCGGTAAATTGCCGCCAACCGTCGTACCTAAAGATATTCAAATGTCATTCGACAACAAAAGATCCAGAAGGGGGCAGCCTAAAGGAATCAAGCAGGTTTTCACCTAAAAGGACAAAAATCTAAGGAACATTGTCCCCACACCATGGCACAAACTGATAACCAACTGCAGATGCAGCAGCAAACAATGTACCTGGGAACAATCACGAGGATGCATAGGTTGGAAAGAAAACATATCTTCTCTATTCAGAACCATGTGCTCCAATTTCTACAACTCAAAACAAACTGGAAGATTAGTTAATGCAAAAATAACAGGTAAGCTGGATTTGAACAACCCATCCATCAAACTCTTTTCCTATTTTGTTCCCATCCTATTTTCTAATCATTTTACATCTTTCAACCCCTCTATCCTTAGAAATCAAAGGAGCCCATGAGGTACAAAAGTAAGGCCATCTCTCACCCCCTCCATCTCCTACTCTATCCATTATTACTAAATAATATAACAATAAAATCGAATAATATTCTATGTCTATCCAATATTATTAAATAACATAACAATAAAATAATATAATATTCTATATCTACTGTTGTTTTATTTTTTTAAAATGAAAATCCAAACTTCCATTCAGAAACATTAAAGAAAATACAAGGGCATCCAAACAGCCAAACAAAAGGAGTCCTAAATCTACCTGGACAGAAAAGGACCCAAGGCCTAACTAATAATTACGAAATGATTTAGAGACAGATGCCCAAAGAGAAGTATTGACCATAACCACATATTATACCTCTTCCCAAGACCCCTCAACAACTCCTTGCTCCAGCTTCTTAGGAGGAAGAATTTGACCTTCTTGGAAACAAAGTACAGAGATGAACAATCCTCTCAAGAGTAAATATTTGAACCTTCCCCGATATAACATTTCACAAATTGAGAGAATGAAGGAAAATCAGATTTACTCAGGATGATCTCATGCCATAAAGTGTCTGGCTCTGTAAAGAAACGTCACAACCACTTGGCCAACAGAGCCTCATTGCACAATCTTAGGTTACCAATGCCCAAACCCCCAGCTCCAAAGGCTGCGAGACAATATCCCACCTGACCAGATGGGAACCTCCCTCTTCATCGCATAACAACAAATTCCTGAGACGCAAAAGATGAATACTTTCCTTCCCCACTTTAAAACCTCAATAGTACCCCTCTCCATCCTGGCAACCAACTTGTTGAGAATTTCTAATCACCAAAATAAAAAGAAAATTACAAAGAGGATTGCCTAGCCTGAAACCTCTAAAAAATCTTAACCCTCTTCCATTGACTAGAATAGAAAAATTGACCTTTTTTTTTGGAATCCGTGTGTCTGGGCCAACTTGTGCGCACCTCGACCAATCACGGGCCAACCGCCTGACCCTACTACATTTGGTTGACAAGGTAACTCGTAGGATATTAAATCCTAGGTAGGTGGCTACCATGGTTTGAACTCATTCCCTCTAAGTCATTTGCTATTTACATTGGCCCTCATTGACCACTTGAGTCATCTCATGATGGTTAGAAAAATTGACCGTTCTTATACAACTTCATATCCAAGATCTCCATTTAAACCCAAATCCTTTATTTCAGAGGACCTTAACCAAGAAAGTTCTGCACAATATGATCATACGCTTCTTCAAAATCTATCTTAAAAATCACTCCTTCCTGTTTCCTCTCTTTGTAATTCTCAATCACCTCATTAGCCAATAACACTTGGTCCAAGATTTGCCTTCCAGCAATAAAAGGTCCTTGGGAATTAGAAATCATGGTTGGAGGACTTCCCTTGATCTATCTGCCAATGTTTTAGCAATGATCTTAAACGAAGGCTCAAAGAATTATCAAGAAACAATATTTTTATTTCTATCGCAATAGGATTTAGAGTTCCAAATACAAGAGAAAGTGCATCATTTTTATGAAGAATGAGATATGAGAGTTTTCTGTAAGTTTTGTGAAAAGAAACCACACATAACTAAACTTAAGATGTCCTCCCGAGCAAGGTTCTTATTGAACAAATTATTTATTATTCAGATTTCAGGTTGCATGCTACAAAAGTGATGAATGACCTCAAAGACTAAAACTTTAAAGGAAATCCAACATAAGTTGACAAATAAATGAATGATACCAGATTTATTTGCCCTAGATCAACACCACGACTAATCATTCTTTCTCGACGCTTTGCTGCAATTGTTTCTTTACGATATTTCTTCTTTTCACCTGCCAACAATCACAATAATATTATACGTCAAATTTACCAGAGGAATTGAATTGCACATGACATAGGAGCAGAAAGTCGATTTTATGAATACTACATTTTCCCTTTATTCCTGGAATCTGGATATTAATTTTTTTTTCCACCATTTTTCTTTTTTTTTTTAATACATAAAGTCCCATATTCTTCAAAAGATTGTGTCCCAAGGAGTTACGGACCATTTAACTGGTAGGCTTAGGTCTTTTCCTATCCTTATATTTGTTTCATTTAATCAATGGAATAGTTTATCATAGAAAACAAAAAGGGCCGAGGACCACTACAGGGATAGAATTTTATTCTATTGATGGAAAAATGGATCTGACTTATACGTTAAAAATGAGATCTTTACCAGGATACTTTCTAGCTACTTTACTTTTTGGAGCTTTTGGAGGCCAAGAACATGGAGACTGGGCAGCATTCTTCTTCTTTTTAGCTGATGTAGTTCTACTATCTTTTACTAGCAAGTCATCCAGAGCCAATGATGACCAATCATCTCCCGATACAATGGAGCTTTTCTTCCTTGATGGTGGGGTTTTCTTCATTCCAAATTCTTTTGATGCCTCCTGCAAAGCAATGCCGCCTAATTTCTCTAAAGTATCATCAAAGCAACTGCTAGAACTATCATCATCAGACTCTACCAACTCTTGTTTTACTAGCCACTTAGAACTTAAAATATTCTCACTTCCACCAATTCCTTCGAGGTAATCTTCAGCCACCTCGTCATCAATATCTGAATCAGTACAAGACATTTCTTCTGAGCTATCACTTTCGGATGATTCACTTGACTCTAACTGCTCAGAGTAATTAGAACTCCCATCCGATGCCTCTCCATCGTCATCACTTTCTTCATAAGATACATCTTGGGTGTATAATCTCATACCACCAATTGACAAGAAACCCGAATTTTTCTCAGAGCACACATCATCTGTATATTTGTTGGGGGCTGATGTTTCTGCTAGCACCTCATTAGTCATATCATCCTCTATCCTACACTCAACCCTCTCGTCAGTACCCATTTCCTTCTCGGATGACAATGAACCAATGCATAATCCTTCTTGTTCTTCCACTTGTGGAGGCGAGCCATCATCTGTGCTGGGACTTCTATCAAGTTCATCATCATCATCATGAAACCCTAGTCCTCTATGAGAACTGTCACCTAACACAAAACTCGTACCATAATCATAAGTGAATTCCAAATCATCCACCTTTAAAGACGGTTTTTCATCTACATAAGCAACAATTTGAGTGTTCTTAGAATCAAGTAATATAAAAGGCTGTGAGTTGTCCAAGCTACAATCTGCATCATTGTGCAAACCCTGTGATTCAGAGTGCAAGCCCTCCTGTGAAAAGCCCAAAAATATCTTTAAAATGAATCTGAACTGGGTTTCTTCTCACTGAAAAGACATAATTGCTATGAAATATAGAACAATAACTTAAAAGAACACGATAAAAATACATTTCATGAAAATAAAATTTTTCCAACATACAAGAAAAATAATGTGTCAAGAAGCCAAGATGGAAATATATCTTTGAAAAAAAAAAAGAATTTCTAACATACCAGGAAAAAGAATGCCTCAAGAAAGGCTAGAAACAATTAAAAAAGAACATTTAATAGGAGAATAAAACTCAAAATAAATTATTAAAAAAAAACTGAGCTAAGGAAGACCATAGAAGAACATTTAACAGTTGATCGCATAAGAAATACCTGATGATGAGTAGGAGGGTATTCGTAGCCAATAGCATTACCATTCGATTTTTTGCTCCCACTAGCGGAAGCAGTTTTTGTACGATCTAAATTAACCGATTTTGATCCAGACTGGCCCTTCGACCTAGAGTTTCCCTCTGTACAAAATATCCAAAGCAAAATCAAGATAAGTACAAAATTCCAGTAGAGAAGTATCAACATAGATAATCGTCTTCATCAACAGAAAAATGAAAAACCCAGCCGCACGCAAGTCGGAGAATTAAGGAAATGCAGAATAAGCATAGTCGGAGAATCGGAAGTGGAATAAGAGGTGAAGAAAAGGCACCTCGAGCAGAACTAGGCGGCGAGGACTGGAACTGCAAATCGGATAAAAAGCCACCGTCGACAAACAAATTTCCTCGAATAGATGACGACGGGTCTGATCTTCTTCTGCCAGTATTTCTCTTATTCTTCCTGAAGCCGTCACTGGCTTTGGCATGAATCGTTCTCCGTCTTCCTCCGGCCATCGGAGACCCGCCACCGCAACCACAACGACGGTGTTTTCTCGAGGAGCTCTACAGGCTAAAAGTCTAGTTCCCGAAATCTGAAGCAAACCGCCACACCGGGGAGCTTACGGTGGATCGGCGCGGTGGACGGATAACAAACAAGGAGAGAAAACTCAGAGTGGGGTCCACTCGGAATCTTTCCAAGGCCCAAAGCCTGCAGCTTTTTGTGGGCCGACTCTACCCACCCGCTTTCTCTCTCGGCCCAGAAAAGCCCAATTTTGTTTTACGTAAATCTTTTTTTTTTCCCTGATTTAGTAAATATGTAGTTCAATAGAAAAAGTAATTCCAAACGTAACCTCATTACTTTTTTCCACCCTTATTAGGACTATTGTATTACCACGTGCAATGCACGTAGATTCCAAACGTAATCAGTTTTTATTTATTTATTTATTCATTATTGGTAAATTTATTCATTCGTTAAAATCGTTTAATTTATATCCAAATCAAATTCTAGTAGATTTCTTCGATTTTATTAAAAAACAATTACAACCAACTTGAGCCATTAAATTATCAACAATTTATTATAAACAAAATTGGTTGGGTTTTCTTAATCAATTTCACATTTAAAGTTTATATTTTTTGAGATAATTGAAAGTAATTAATTTGGGTTATTATTTTTCAATTTGAATTAAAAATGACCACAAACGATGAAAATCATTAGCGTCTGACAACTAGGGGGGTAGTATATTCAAATTCAACAATTAAATATTATTTATTGAAGCTCTTTTTTTTTTCTTTTGAAAAAACATTTTAAACTAATGACCAATTTAAATTTGGTGACCACAAATTTTCAGATTAGTAGGACCATACGATCATCTTCTAACCTTTGTGATTACCATGTGATTTTGTAATTAAATTCATTCATTAGGATGACATTATCCCCAGCTCTTAGCAAAGAGGGATAAATAAATAATCTACATATACTTAGATATAGACTTAGTTAAATTGTGGATGCTAGACCACTAGAGTTAGAATTAAAACAATATTAAATATTTAGTTTCAATCATATATTTTAAGGGGAGAAAATCTTGTCGGTTGAATTAATTAAAACTCTAAATTTTCTTAAGTGAATTAATTTACATCGGCTTCGTTATTAAAATCCATTTAAACACTGTTAATGCCTAATTTTCTTACAATTGTGACTTAATAAATGTAAGATTAAGAAATATTTTAAGGAAATAGGGCGGTTTTCCCTGCTGTTTTTTGCCTCTGGCCTTTATTTTGTTTTGTGTTTTACAACTGTACTAAAAAAATGACTTTTCAAAAATTGTGTTGATGGGTTGTTTTTAATACCTATTTTACAAATGTCATATTTGTGAATATTTTTTGAATTATATTTTCAAGGTTTAATTTAGATTTTTTTTCTTATCAAATTACCCCTCTTTTATTATGTTTATTATGCTTATTTTTTGGTTTCTTAGTAGACTAATTTTATTTAAGGGAATCAGTTGAGACATTTATATCATAGATATTATCTGCGAGTACCAACAGATTTGGAGAAATGCACGAAGATAATTTGCATAAAGAAAGAAGATACTCTAACACAAATTAATAATAGTCACGAGTAATCAAAATTATTGCATGCATGCATATGAAGTATGTATATACATATTTATAGGTATAGGTAGGTGGATTGTCACACCCTGATCGCTTTCAACGATCGTAGGATTCCTGGCGTATGATCGTGATGGTGGTTAACACGGTTACAGGGTGTACCCCGCTTGGTCTTTAATAAAATCATAGTTCGAGGCCTCGACGTGTCATTCATTGTCATTGTGGAATGATGAATTATACCTTAGACCCCGACCGACTTCTTCTTATTCTACATGGAGGACTATCTCATGCCCGCTAACTGATATCTTCCCAACTTAATTATTTTAATTATCACACATATAATTTTCTCTATTATCAGACAAATATTAAAAAATATATATATATTGAACGACATTCTTTAATATGATATTAATGTATAATTAATATCATATTATTAAAGAATGAGTGGCAAATGAATTTCAAATTTTTATCAATGATCTCAAAGATCACTAGAGGCGAGGTCATGTTGCAGGCTTTCTCTTCACTCGCTCTACAACTCTTGTAACACTGCTGCCCATGAGCTAGCTAACCTGCAACGCTTGAAAAAATAGATGTTCATAAATCTGGCTTGAGGCCTACCCACGGTACTGCAGGTTAATTGTCCCATATTTTTTTAGTACAACAATTTAGAGATATGGGGATCGAGTCTCCAACCTGAAGAGAAAGAGTACATGTCAATCACTACTAAACTATGTTCATGTTAGTATTATTGATTCACATTAAATTTGACTAATAATAAATTTACATAACATAATACTTAATAAATTGATAAAAATTTAAAAGAGAAATAAATAGATGGATAGTGTATCATAATGTGAGAAATTAAAAGAAATATGTCCAAGTCTAGGTAAAAAAATTATTTGATAAATTATCTACCAATTATTATTATTTTTCTTTTTTAAACACTCTTGTTTATTCCAAAAAATATTTCTAAATTGAAACAAAGCATTAACATTTTATATAACACTTTAAAAATATAATGTTGATACAGCTAAAAATATCTTTAGTCGTATCGCTAGTGCCAAAAACAATTATATATTTAGAAAAAAAAAAGTTAATAAACAGTGAATTGGCCTAGATTGAAATCGTGTCGTTTTGCAAATAAATTTGAAGTGGTTACATACTAATTAGCGACCGAAATTTTCTTGTAGGAAAGTTCTACCAAATACCAATCTCATTTAATTATTCGAAATTTTAAATTAATTTTATTTTGATCCCTTTGAAGATTTATATTGTAGTTCGTTTTAGTAGGATAAAATTAAGTACATGTTAGTTTTTAATTTATTATTATTATTTTTTTTTTTATAAAAACTTCAATTTTGGTACTTCCTATTAGTATACATCAACCTCTTCCCTGTTTATACCATTTTCTTTCATTATCTCTTCTGAAATTCCAACATTTTTAAGTGGTGTGGAATCACAATTAATATAATTTTTTTTTTCTTAATCTAGTATTGCTATCAACCTTCTTCTTTCATCTCAACATAGCCATGATTCGGTCCTCTATTTTCCAAAGTTCAAATTTCTACCCCACATTTAAAAATACAGTGAAAAAATACAAGAATTGAAATAGAATGAGCCCTAAATCATATAAACCAAAATCATATTCTAACCTATCAAAATAAAATTTAGAGACAAATCAATTTTTACTCTAGACTTGACAAATCATATCAATTTCATACCAAACTTATGCTTTGTAATTCACACATGTGAAAATATATTTCTCAGCAATTCTACCAACAAACTCATCCAAAGATGAAACTTAAATTACTTTGTATCACTTATCAAAATTTAAGGTAAATTTTGATAAAATTTGAAGTTGTGGTACCAATATGAGCATAGTTCAAACTCCCAAAAAGCAGTCCGATTGGCATGAACTTGAAGTCTCTTGATTAAATTGGTGAGAGCAGAATACCAAAAATTCTTGATATCATCTGGATCCAGACTTTGGACAGGCACAAATGTCCTTGAGTACATGAGAGTCAAAGCTTCAACCCCAATTTTATATATATATATATATATATGTTCTTTATTATATTTTTGGACAAAATACATTTTTGGTCGTTGAGGTTTGAGGTAGATGTCTACTTAGTCCATCAAGTTTCAAAATGAAGACTTTTGGTCCCTGAGGTTTGAGATAGGTGTCTAATTGGTCTTTGAAGTTTTAAAATAAAAAATTTAATTGCAATTTGCAATGTCATTTTAATATTAATTAACATTAAAAAAATCGGGGACCATTTAGAACTATTTTTCAAAATTCAGAGACCAAAAGTGTTTATTTTAAAAAATTCAGGAACTAAGTTGACACCTACTTTAAACCTCGACGACCAAAAGTATTCATTTTGAAACTTCATAGACCAATTAGACACCTATCTCAAATTTCAGGGACCAAAAGTGTTCATTTTGAAATTGTAGGGACCAAATAGACATCTACCTCGAATCCCAGACACCAAAAACGTATTTTGCCTGTATTTTTCCTATGAGTCGGAGCTCAAATTCTCGTATCGAACATTTGTCGAGTTTGAAAAAAAAAAAAAAAGGGAGTCAATGTCTTTGACAGGCCAAAAGCACATAAAATCACATGCCGGCTGGAAGCAAAATAGCAGTGGGCCAACTCCCAACGCCCAACGCACAGACCGAGAGCGGCACACGGCTCCCACGTCGCTCAATTACTCTGCCTTTCGCATCGCCCACTTCCCAACAACTATCTTCCCACAACCCACGCTCTCTTCGGTTTCCTCTCCTATATAAACCCCCCTTCTCCCCCTTCCCAACCAGTTCTCTACTCCGACGACCGGTGGTGCGGTGGCAGCGACCATGGCCGACGGCTTACTCACATCTGTCTACCACGGCTGCATCGCCGCCTCCGACGCCGAGATCGACCGCCGCCCCTACCACAAGAACTGCGGCTGCGCCCTCCACGACCGGGGAAACAGACGCTGCTCACACGCCTTCTCCAAGCACAACTCTGTCTCGTATCCGATCAGACGGGCCTGGAGTGAAGGCAGCTTGGCCATTATGGCTTCTGCTTCTGGCATTTCTTCGCCCTCTTCTCCCACGGATCAGGTGGAAAGCCTCGTCGGATCTAACAGGAGATGAGGAGTAGTTTCTCTCGATTTCTCTCTTCTCTCTGCACTTTGTAATTTAAGTGAAATTCTTTTTACTTAGTGGAATCCAGTTAATTGAATCGACTCGACTGTTATTCTCCTGATCTGATCTGATCTTGTCGATGAAACGATTCTCATTTGAAAATTGAAAATCCTTTCATCGATTTCATAGAAACCGCGAACCGCCTCCTCCTCCTCCTCCATTTTCTCACCGCCTCCGATTCAAGAAAAAGAAATTAGGGCTTTTAAATCTTGTTGAGTTCGAACTTTCTGGATCAATTCACGCTGTCGCTCATTTGGAAGCTCTAACTACTACTAACAGATTGAAGTTTTTAATTCAACGTCCGGATCAATTGTTTTTTTAATTACGCTCTCATTGGATTAGGGCAAAATTAGAAGAATCTTATACATAATAAGATTTTGAATCATTACTGTTTTAAGGCGTGCACGTAAAGCAGCTGTTACCTTGGCTGGCTGGAAAGATTCTCATTCTTCTCCTTCAAGTTAACACAAGGATTTATTTATTTTTCCTTTCGTTGGCACAGAGGCAGAGTGAAAAAGGAAGAAAAAAGGAAATTGAAATTTGGCGAAAATGATGTTTTTAAATGTAAGGTGGTGTGTGGAGGCCCATTCTGTGCTGGAACCGAACCGAGCATGTGTAAACTGAGGATGGGCCCGCCCTGTGTGGGGCACCGACAACTATGCATAACTATTTTGGTTTTGATTTTTTTAATGTTTGAACTACTCTATTTATTTGTTTTGTTTTGTATGTTTTGCTTTCTAAATCTAAGCAAAAATTTGAAAATCAAAAAAGGCAAATTGATTATTAAATGGGCTCTCAAGAGTCTGAATAACTTAAATTTATACAAATTTTGAACATGGTATTAAAATTTTAAAGAGGTGAATCGATATTTACAAAACAAAATTTAGATCTGTTGGAGGTTGTTTATTGCTAGCCGCACATCAACATCATATGAATATTATGGAAATTCAGCCACATCTCAAGTACTGCGAGCTCGACGGATGGTAGCCGAGCTTATTTACAAACTGTCTATTAGCCGACCTATATTATGTACAAGCCGACCTTGAAGAACATCCACAGGTGCGAAGGCAACTAGGATGTTCTTTGACAACACGCCGCCTTCTTCGAGATGTCGGAGAGCCGTTAGAGTGCTTTGGAAGCCCTATCGGAATAAATAGAGATATTTGCCTCCACGCAAGATATGCAAAACTATTCTTCTGTGGGTAATGTTAGATCGAATTGTATACTGATTTGCTCATCGGAGTGCTAACATGGTCTTGCAGGTACTTCCAACTTTGGTACGCCTCATCCAAGCTTGCAGATTCCAAGCTTGGTCAATTTACAATCAAACAATACCCATTAATAAATACTCATCGCAAATCAACGACGAGAACTAAAACAACTTCAAACATCCTTATCACACCAAAAGAAACAAATTTAAGCATAGCTCAAACAAGTGATTAAGTCAATACCTGATGATCTTTTGGTAGGTACTATGTAGAAAGCAAATTAATTTTCATTTGTTTTCATAGCTAACGATCACTTTTCACTAGGCAATTACGTTATCTTCCATGTAGCTTGTCCATTTCCCTATTGCCCAAATTACACTTCTTTGTTAACTAACCCCACACAACTCCTCTACAGATTAAACTTTATATATAGAGAGATTATTATTATAGATCATATTGAAGAAGAAGAAAAGAAAAAAAGAAAAAAGAAATGGGAGGAGCTGAAATAATGGTTGCTGGATCATGTGTGTTTGATGGGATGAGCATATCAATGGAAGATTTTTTGATCGAGAGAAGGCCTTATCATCGCAACTGTGGCTGCAAATTACACATCAAAAATGGCTCTTGCCCACATCCTCCTTTCAAAACTTCTTCTCTTTCGTTTATGAGAAACCAAAAATGGACCAAAACTACTTCTCTTCACATTCAATCTGCCTCCAAATTCTCCTCCCTTCCTTCTCCACTTCGACGCCCCGAACCAGATATTATTACTGACGAGCTCATGTGACAAGGTTCGTGACCTATTTGTTAACGTTTATGTTTCTTGTTTCTTACGTCTTTTTTTTTTTACAATTTTGAATAATCATGAACGGTTACTTTTTATTGTTATAGTGATCTCTAGAGAGAGAGTTTACGCTCTCTAATCATATATATGTGGGAGTGGAACTCTTCACGAGGAAAGGTTTTTTTTTCTCTCTTTGAAAAAGAATGAGTTGTGTAGTTTGATTGCCTATAATTTAAATGAAATAAACTATAGTGGGTTCGTGTAGATCTTAATATTATTATTGTCTGATTGGTGATCATGCTTTTTTAATGTATTAATCTTCGAGGATGATAAATCTTTGCTAATTCTTTACGTTTTTAATGGGTGGAAAGTTCAATTACTTTAAATGAAAAATAAAAAAGATAGATCTATGCCTTCTCATTTTGCAATATCATATATTTGTTTGAACAATGGGCCAAATCTTGAGTAATTTCATCTTAAACACTCAAACTATATTTTTGTGACAGATTTGAGACTATAAAATTTAGATTAAAATTCAAACTTGTGATAAATTTTCAAGTATTAAAATAGAATAGAGTGGTTAAAGATTGAAAATTTAAGGTACATACCATGAAGTTATAAATAGATGAATTAAGAAGAAAAAAAGATCTAAAAACTATATTTTCTTCAAAATATAAAAATAAAGAATTTAATCAATATTTAAATTAAAAATGAGATTTCTAACATGAATATAATATAATTAACTGCAAAAACATATAACTTTCTCTTCTGAGAAGAGAAGAGAGATTCAAATCCTCACACCTCCATATTTGTTTGTATTTAAAAAAAAAGATATTTATACTTATTTGAAAAAGTAGATATTTGAATTTTTTTTTTTCGAAAAGATATTTGTTTAAGATTCTGACTCAGCGGGAATATACTAGGATTTATGCCAGCTTGGGTCATGAAATTCTTGGGACGATCGGTTTTATATGCCGACATGTCGTTGTCATTTTAGTGAAAAATGATTCTGAATTTTATTTTAAATCTTTTCCACGTGACGTGTAAGAATTTGTATGGGCGGACCAATCAAGTTCCCTTCAATCTATGTCAAAAATAAATAAATAAATAAAGTCAGATTGAATCTTATAATAAAAAAATAGAGTTGGATTCAATCAATGGAAATTTGTCTTCATGTTTATCCATGTGCTCTCAATTTAGACCACTTTATAGGTAAGTAATTCAAAATGTTAAGTTGATCTGGACATAATTTATATAGTAGATACTTGTGTCTTGCTGTATAAAAAATTTTAAGGTAAATTAAGTTACTTTTCTACAAGTTGTCTATTTCATCTTTAGTGTTGGATTTTTAATGAACCAATTTAATGATCAAAGCGAGCATAGCTTATTGGTAATTGACATATATTTCCAACTAAGAGATTGTAAGTTCGATTCCCACCCCACATATTGTACTAAAAAAAGTCAACTTAACGAAAATTGACATGGTGTATTTAATAATAAAAATAGCTAGTGTGATGCTTTTAACATTAAAGAAAATAACTATTAAAAAATCTTTCTTGCAAAGCTTGCCACCATCATCTGCCCCTTGCCCCATCGTTGCCCCACCCTCCCCATCGATCCCGGATCGATAGAGGAACTTAGGTATACAACTTCCAAAAAAATGTAAGATATAAGAGGACTTATTAAAAATTTAGTTAGAAGATATTAGATTTTTAAGAAAACTTGTTAAGGACAACAATACCCCAAGTATTGTTCACTTTAGACATAATGCCCTTGTGGTATTGCCCATAATGTTTCAGGACTTTAGTTTTGATTTCACCCAAAATATCTTATACCGATTAAGATAATTATCTTGCTCCAATTTCATAAGTTAGTGCACGAAAAGAAAGAAATTATTTTTTTAACACAACATGAGGAGGCGGAGGATCGAACGCACAACTTCTTAATTGAAAATATATATTAATTACTGCTGAACCATACTCGCTTTAGTAGAAAGAAAACATTTTGATAACTAAAAAAATGTACAAATTATTCTAAAAATAACCTAGTTAGCTGCGTACCCCACCCCTCATTAACCTCTTGACTTACCTTATGCACTTAATTATGCAAACTAAAAGCTACACAACTAAGAAAACAAATAAAAGACAAGAATATTAATAACTCTAAGAGAATCACATAAGAAATATATAGATTTCCGTCCTCATCCTTATTAAGTAATTTCAACGATCTCTACCATGATCCCAAGAGTCTCCTTAGTCAATAGTGTACAACTTACCTTTTTGCTTTTTTTTTTCAAACTTTGAATCAGAGTTGCAACATCGTAGCTAGGGATGGCAACGGGGCGAGGCTGGGCCGGGGGCCATCCCCATCCCCACCCCCGTCCCCGAAATTTTGGGGGCGGGGACGGGGCGGGGATTCCCAATCGGGAACGGGTTCCGCTGGGAACCTGTCCCTGTTATAAATATATTTTTTAATTTTTTTAATTTAATTTTTAATTTTTTTAATTATTTTTTGTTATTATTAATATAAAAAGTGAAAAAAGTGGCTAAATGAGGTGTTAACTTGAATTTTTTTAATGTATTTATAAAATTAATATATATCAATATTATTATATAAAAAATAGAAAAAGTAATAAAAAATTAATCGGGGAGGACCGATCCCCATCCCCGCCGGGGAACCCGATTGGGATCCCCGATTTGACCGGAGGGAATCCCCTACCTGATCGGGTCGGGTACTCGTGGGGATCGGGTCCCACGGATATTTTTGCCATCCCTTATCGCATCTACAGTTTAACATCCCAATTCACTAAAGTCACTTAAAACTTTTAAAATATATTCATCATATCTCTTTGGCAAAACAATATCTATGATTATCAAAATGTATTATTATTTCAAGTGAATGATTTAGATCAATGAATTGCACTCCAACTATCATGTCAAACCAAACAACTTAATTGTTATTGCAAAATCCAGAAACTAAACCATTGAGTCACATTACTCTCTAATTAGCCTCACTTAAAAAGACTAACACTGCTCTTACCTAATTCAATTATTTTTTTTCTAGTTGGCTTACCTAATTCAATTATTTTTTTCAGACTCCAACAAGTTGAGTTATGCTTATGTTAGACTGATTTTAGTGTGACAATGAGTTCGATTAGTCTAATTTTATAAAAAGCTTAGATTTCAACACCAATTTTCAAATCAAAATATGGGTCCACCATCAGGTTGAAGAGGAGAAAAGAAATCTCTTACCAGACCAACCGTGTCCCTCTAAATCAAATCGACCTTCATTTAATTATAGTCAAACCTTCAAAAAAATAATTAATGGTATAATTATCATCAACATCCTTTTAACATGAAAGAAAGGGGAAGTCAATTAATGGAAAATGAACCGAAGGCAAGAAGAACACAATTCAGAAATTACCAAACCCAAGAAGAAGAATAAGAAAAATGAACGAACCAATGTCCAAGGATCTAAATTCTTCCATATATACACATACCAACAAATAACATTTAATCTTTTCTGTATATAATCTCCTAATTATTTGCATTAAAAATCAGAGTCAATTTGTTCAATGTTGTTCTCTGGCCGCCATGGGCACAGCAAACCTAGCAGAGAAGCCAAGGGGCGGGCCATCATCTTCTCCATTGAAATTCAGAGCATAGCTTTCTGGGTCATACTGAAACCTATTCCTCTGCTTCTTCCCCTTCAAATAACCGCCCATCTTTCTGATAAACGTCTTCCATTTGGGTCCGGCCACCATCTCCGAAACCTCCTTCACCTTCTTCAATTTCCTTGCCATCCAAGATCCCTCTCCCCGCAGAAGATTCCTACCTTCGGAATCGGCATTCCGGTCGAATCCGAAGCCGAATAGCCGGAAACAGCCGCACCCATTTGGCGGGGGATCCTCTGGTTCCTCGTTGAGTGGCGAGTAGGGCATGGGGGGTGGCCTGGGTTGATGCGCCGCCATGGGAGATGGAGTTGGGATTTTGGGGTTGTTCAGTTGTGGAAGCCATGGAAGGAAATTGGAATGATATAAAGGAGAGTGGAAATAACGCAGAAATGGAGGGTTTCGATTTTGGGCGTAAATTTGGCAGATGGGTCAGTGGTTTCCATTCTCATCCTCATCAATTTTGCCTTCAAAATGTCCAAATGCGAAGCTTATATGACGTTGACGGGAAGTTTGTGAAAACCCCAATTGGCAAGTTTTGGACTTTTCCTCCCACTACAAAACAACCTTTTTCTAAATAAACTATTTTCTCTCTACCCTAAAACCAATTTACAATCAATCTTTCTTACCTTTCCCCAGACCCAATACTCGCCGGCAATTCAAATCCATCACTTGTAAAAGATTTCTTTAAGAAAATATAGCGTAAAAAAGCAGTCAACAAAGTTTGAGAAGGTGGGGAAGGGCAGGCCAAAAGAGAGTATAATACAAACAAAAATAAGTATATGAAATTTGGCCTGGTTAGCTAGCCAACAACGTGCGCATGAAATTTGACCTTGACCGGCATTCAATCTGCCGGCTGCGCACGCGGCATCCGCATATGATTCTAGACTCTCTACGGTCGTGGGCGCACGCGTCTGTAGAGCATCTGACTTTGTTACAGACACAGTGGGGAAGGAACCAAATCCAACTTCAGGAGAAAAAAACAAACCCAAAAATAAAAAAGCTACCATATATTTCACAAACCAGAGGGATTAAGACAAAAGCAATGGAGAAAACAAAGAAAACTTCTATTCTTGAAACGTTTATGAAAAGTCAGTACTGGTAATATTGAAACTTTTGAAAAAGCTTAGACTTAGGCTTTCGTCTTGTACCTTAGATAATGGCAGTCCCCTCCTCTCGAAGGCTTGGATTTTGTTGAACCATCTCCTCATGTAGTGTGGCCAAAGTACTAATATTGCAACTTCTATACAGTGGCCCATTCGAGATGGGTCTATATGGATCTGCCATTGGTGTATCAGTAATACAAGTCAATAGATACATGAGTCGATACAGTCAGGATAAGAATCAAATCCATAATTCAAATAAAAAATTATTGGCTATAAGTTATTGCCCAAAAGCCGACTGGATGAACTTCCAAAACAGCTTAGCCATTTTCAGAGAGAATTTCATCAACCATATCTCACTGCCACCCACATATTTTGGACGACCGCCGACCATCATCAAGATCAGGAAAATTCTCATGTTGGTAGACCCACGCCATTTTTAATATGATGTTGACATGGCATGTACTAAAGGGAAGGAGTATCCATACTCCCGTTTTTTCCAACTGTTTCTTGTAGTTCTTTAGTTACAAATACTGGACGTGCGGAAAAGAAAGACTGAGCGGGAAAAAATGTTGTTTATAAGAGATAGCATCAACTATATGATAACAGAGAGCTACTAGAATACAGATATATAGTTAGTACGTGGGGAAAAGGAAATATGCATCCACGTGTATAAATATATAAGATCAAATGTGCAAAACATCTATATTCTGTTAATATAGATTTACGCACAACAGGAGTTCTGATGTACTAAAAAGCTCTAGAAATTTAATGTGGTCTGCTACATCCCCTGAAAGATCCTATTAGCTGCCAGGTTTTTTACCTTGGCTTCTTTCTGTTTCTTATCCCCCCAAAAAAACAGAACCCTTTGGCTTCCCATCCATTAGAGAGAGAAGAAAAAGATTGTTCCTTTTCAGCTTTTCAGGCGTGAGAAACCTTAAATACTGTCAAATACTAAACATAAAAAACATTGGCAATCAATTAATCAAATTTGACTTAAAAAATTTGCTAACAAATAATCATAATCTAAGTAGTTGCGAACTGAAAAGGAGCTGTTGGGTAACTACTATGACCTATCTCTCTCTGTTAGAAGTCAAAAAACCACCTATTATATACCCAATCCCAAAACTGAGCAACGTACTTGTATCCGCCATTCTAAAGCATAGGCGTAGAGGGGCCATCAGCGAAGCAATACGCCTAAATTCACTTCTGAACATGGAGATGAAGTTGAGTCAGGATTACCGCTGCTGGTTTTCCTAAATTCACTTCTGAACTTGGAGATGAAGTTGAGTCAGCATTACTGCTGCTGGTTGGGTACTTTCTGAGGAACCTTTGCAGCCATGGAGCGCAATTCATGTGCAATTTCTGTGAAGTTTGGCCTCTCTGATGGCTCTGATGACCAGCATCTCTTCATCAGTGACCTCCATTCTGGGTCACAAGATTCCGGTATTGGCGGACGCAATGTGTTGCTTACTATGCCACCTGAATTTTAAATTGATAACAATCCCAATGATTTTGTTTTCATAACGAAATAAATGCTAGTGAAAATCATTATAGATATCAATGATTTACCTATGATGGCCCCATAACGCAAATCTGCATAAGGTTCTTCTCCAGTAAGGAGCTCCCATAAGACAATACCAAATGAAAACACATCAACCTATAACACAAATACCCAATCATCTACTCAGATTTCACACGTATACAAGGCAAACTACCGCAGGGACTAACATGAATTAGCATACCTTCTCGGAGACAAGATTGCTGCTCCCATTCAGAAGCTCAGGCGCCATCCATGGAAGTGTTCCCCGCACACCACCTGATATCAATGTCTGATGTTTCACCTTGGATAGGCCCAGGTCACCAACCTTGAGGCACAAGTAGCAAGGTAAACCCAGCTCTTCTAAACATTTTATATTTTAAATTTCAAACTGACACTTTTTTTGGAATGAGGAAGACGTCTGAATTTTTTTTTTTTATAAGAGGAGAGAAATGAAAAAAAAAAATACAATAACATTAAAAAACTGTCCGACCCCCTAAAGAAAGGGACTCCAATCCAAAATAATTGACGTCTAAAAGTACTTAGATGCAGACCCCATATGGATGTATTGAATTCTCTAAGATTTTCAAATTGAAAATTAAGAAAATAAGGATTGGAACTATATTACACTCTGATAGAGAAATAAATGGGCGATGGTAGCCTTCCAAGAAAGTTCTCTCTCTCCAGAAAAAACTTCCCAAGTGATTTCATATTAACTCTCACTTTCCTAGCGCACACTATTATTTTTTAATACAACAACATGTAAGGGTGGGGATTCGAACTCACGACTTTTTGGTCGGAGATAAATGCCTTAACCAGTTAAGTCTAGCTTAAGTTATCATAGAGCACTCTACTTCTAACCAACCTTTTGTAACGAACTCATTATCAAATGATCAATTTACCCTTAGTCAAAATCCTAAAAGAGCTCCATCCTTTTGCAGAGAATTCTGAGTTAAAACCACTAGAGTAGAGCGCCTTCTTTCTTTCTTTCCTTTTTTTTTTATGTCCGTGAATGTCTAAGTCAGCTTACACGCACCTCGACTAATCTTCAAATGATTCCAAGAATGCTCTAACCACAAATAACCCATTTAAGTGATAGGATTCCAATAAAGGGCTTCTAGAGAAAAATGCAAAATAGCATCTCTTGTTTACATTTTGGAGGGGGAAAAAGTAATTAACTCCTCTGACTCTCTTGTTCAGCAGCCAAAATTTTCCCGTCCTCCAAAATGATTTTAGAAATGGAATGTTTTTTCCTCGCCTTCTTCCATTTTGACTGGCATTTTTGCGTACACCAAATTTCCTCGTTGAAAATAATGTCCTACAATTTTGATTTCAAGACTCCAAAGCTTCGTTCAGTTTTGAGATATACCTTCCTCTTCCTCCAGAGCTCTAGGTTGTTAACACCACCGATATTCTCTTAATTCTACCCTAATAACTCTTTCACCTTCATAATTAAAGGAAGACCCAGGGGGTCTTTATGTTCAAAAAGCATTCCTTAGTATTCTGAGTACGAATACAATGAAGTGTCTCAAATTGCCTGATGGCTGAAGGAAAATGTGCCAAAGTAGACCCTTAAAATAACCATCTTCAGTATTTTGTATAAAAATACAAAGAAGTTTGTCAAATAGCCCAATACCCTGAAGGAAAATCTGCCATAGTATATCCCCACCAAGATATTAAAAAAGTACTTAATAAATGATCTAAAACAAAATTCCCTGATGCCTTTACTTAAAAACATGATAAAGCTGCATCTCAATAGGTACGTTGATCTCTTCATTGCTGTGCGTGTATTAACTGAATTCATGGTATTAAAAATATTTGCAAACACATCCATTGGGCTGGAATAATAATGATTAATGACGCACCCCTTAAATCTTTCTAGCTTTATTTAAGCCGCAAAAAATCGATATTTAAACTAAATAGAATGTACAACAATAATGATGATTCAGCTATCATCAACAAAATTACAAACCTTGCATATTGGCCGATGAGGATCCCGAAGGTTAACAAGCAGATTATCACTTTTTAAATCAAAGTGCACTATGTTCTTTCTGTGCAGGTATTCCATTCCAAAAGCCGCATCCATAGCAATTAAGAGGCGCTTACGCTTGTCAAGACTCCTGCATCAATGGTATTTTATGATTCTGAAATATAATAAATGGGTGCAGATGTACAACTAAGTTCAAATAAGTTAAACATATAAACGGAGAAAACAAATGTTACTTCTCGTTCTTCAGCAAAGCATTTCTGAGCGATCCATTAACCATATATTCTGTTACTGTTGCCACAGAGCCCTCAGGGCCATCAAGCACAATACCATAAAAAGCAACCACATTTGGGTGGTGCAAATCAGCAAGCTTAATTGCTTCATTCCAAAAATCTTCTCTCTGGTACGATACAAACCATCATATAGGACTTGAGTAAAGGAACGAAAAAGAACATGAATAACAAAATAAAAAGACCGCCAATTTCATCTTAAAAATACGACCATGCGATCTTGTTCAGAAGCCTTCCCAGCAAAACACCTATCATTGATTCGTTTGATAGCAACATCAGACCCCCTCCATTTTCCATGATAAACAGTGCCAAATGTACCAGAACCTAATTCTCTTAGTTCTTCAAGGTCACTATTCTTTATTACCTGAAGGCAAAAAAAAAAGGTCAAGATTACCGTAGAGTTTAAAACATAAAATACATCTTTAATATAGAAAATGGAAAACCCTATTACCTGCAAGCGGCCAATGCCTTCCGACATTGGGAAACCAAAATTTGCTTTTTCTGTATGTCTTGTCCTGACATCCTGGGCAAGGAGGAAAACATAATGACTATGACAGAAGACATGACATATTCCCACTTGTGCCACTTGAACGAATAACTAACCTCGATGTTATATTTAACATTATTTTGAACATCTTCTGTATTAGACTCACAAACCGAATCACTTCTTTCATGCAAGTCAGAGTTGGAGGATTTTGTCGACCGAAGAACAGAAGCAGCTACACCCTCGGCAACAGCTTGAAGATCTTTCCTGATTTGTTCCTCTGAAGAGCCTACAAGAAATTATATAAGATTAATCACACCCACAAACATGAAATAAAAAAGTAATGGATGCACGTACACTAGAAATACAGACTTTTGCCAGACTGGACAGTCTCTGAATTGGTACCCTTGTTCGAGTTAACCAATGGGTGACATATTCCATCATCTATTAACGCTTCCATATTTAGTTCACCAATATTCCTTAAAGGACTCTCTGCCAAGGGTTCCCTGGTGGACGCGGCTTCATTCCTTGGTTGAATTTTATTTGGCCTAGGAGGCAAAAAGTGGGCGTCATGCTGTAAGTTCCAAGGATCCTGATTGCTGAAGAGTGAATTTGTAGTGTCTTGTATATTTCCAGCCCTGCTAGGCAGAGAAATGGATTGGGCATCACCAGATACCATCCTGGATTCAAATAGAGAAGTGTCTTCCTTCCACTCAGCAGAAACTGGGACTTTATTATTTATATGATCAGCCTTCATGTCAGGTAACTGGGAATTTCTGCCATGACGAACTTCATTGGACTCCAAATGTTGTATTTCATTTTCTGATTGTGGTAATGTTCCGGGAGAACCCCTAACAGGAGGTGTATTCAGCAAATAGGGAACGTCTGATGAGGAGCAAGCCAAAGTACTTGGTTTCATATGATTTGCATCGAGAACCACTTTTGCCTCCACAAAGTTGTTATCTAGTAGAACTTCCCTCCCTGAGACTGGTTGTGAACTGCTATCGAAATTGTCCTCCTTCCTAGTTCTTTCAATGGGTGACTTGCAGCGATCCAAATTAGCACCAATATCAGTTGGGCAGATACTTAGAGTTTCCAAGTTTCCAACAATTGGTCTGAGATTGTCATACCAAATTCCAGTGTGGGCAGCATTTTGGTTAGGAATAATGCCACGGTGACTGTTAGAGCATTCTTTTGGATCTTCATGAATGCTGTAGTCTGAAGCAAGGATAGGAGCACCTCCAAAACAAAGATCGTGCTTATCCATGCCTGGATTTGGATGGAACTGATTCTCAACAGATGCATGATGCTGCTGGAAAGTATCAACCTGGCCAGGCTGAGGAATCTTGTCCACAACAGCAACATGGGGGGACTGAATATCACCTTGTCTCCCAGGAGCACCCTGCCGAGCTAAGAACCCACTATGATCTTTTAGAGTGCTGTCATTCTCGTGCTGACCCTCAATATGATTCAGGAAGCCAATTGCCTCAATTGAAGGTTTTCCAACTCCTGGATCCATAGGACTAAAGATCCTGGTTTGCATTCCAACTCCTTGTTCAATAGTTTGTTGCCTCAAAACTCCAGTTTCTGTAATATTTTTCAATGGCTGGGTTGTCAAATGATCTTCCGAGTGAAGACCATAATATGAAAATTTTGAATCAGATACAGGGTTTGTCAAATTTTCTCTTTGATCCTGCAACAAAGAATCAGAGTGCGCATGAGGCACTGCTTTCTGGCACGAGTAACAGTTATCCAACCTCTCAGTCTTATCAGAAAAAGCTGCCTGTTGATGGGATATCAATCCATCAGATTTAACTGCCTGATCAGACCATGGTACCTGCTGTAAACCAAATCCACCTCCTCCTGATACTGGAGGAGGAGCTGGAACCTGACATGAGTTGTAACCTTGTTCTGCAGAGAGCTGGACAAACCTTGCCCCAAATGTGCTTCCGTTGGCAAAATATTCAGTCTGGGATTGTGGATATTGAACCAACGATTGATAGGTATTTGGCCTACTATTGAGGTGAGAAGACGAGGGAGCCATTGTCATGTGAACTGCTGGAACAAACTGATGAGGGGTAATTCCAAGAGTATTTGGCTGTTGCATAAACATAGACCCAGATGTCCCTAAATGATGAGGATTTGAAAAGCCTAATTGTGGACGAAATTGTATACAGTCCACACATGCTGCTTGGTGGCGAGGATCAACAGAAGGCTGCAGTTGAGCAGGTGGTGGAAAGTCATTACCTGGTTGCTGCTGCATTAGAGTAACAGGCACAGACCTTCCCAAATCCACCTCTGACTGGGAAGAAGCTTCAGGAGTAACAGAGTTAACGACAGGAATCCTTAACGGAACAGCAGAGGGATCTACAAAAACTGCAGAGACGGGATCTATCTTCACTAATCCTGGGCCAATAGCAATTGAAGTACCTACATTTCCTCCAGGGGAGGACAACATTGCGTATGGAGGCCCACTCACAACCCCCAGATCGTTATTTGAAATATCAATTACCTCAGTCCCACTCAAGTCAGAATTCTGAGTTGAGGTAGCACTTGCAAAGCTCTCTTTCCTTGTGATACGGCCACCAACCCCATCAGATATTCCATTCACCGTCTCAACATATCTCTGCCCACTATCATGCAAATCCTCAAATTGCACCATACCTGAAGAGTCAAGTTCTGAAGCAGAGAACAAAAACATCCTCAATTTAGCCGAACCATCTGAAGACCTCTCAACCAACTTCTCATACTCATCCATCATATTATCAAGATCATCAGGGCATGAAACAGATACTAAAGCATCAAGATCCTCGTCGGGGAGCTGATATTTAATAACCACGGCCTGCCCGTAGGTATCAACCATCTTTTGCAGAAGCTCATTGAAAGTCACATCTCTTCTAACACTTATAATCCTTGTTTGGCCTCCAACATATCTCAACATACCATCACTCGGTCTAGGCAAAATCTTGCCACCGAAACTACACAAAAACTTAACTTTCTTTCTCGAAATGGAACCATCTCCACCCTCCACGCTCACTTGATCGGCCACACTCTCACCTACCGAATTCCCCAAGTGAGAGCCAAATCCAGAAGTACTATCACTACTCATCTGATCACCGTTGGCAGCAACCTTATTGCATAAATCGTTACTATCCCCAGACCCCATTGAGATATCATTGCTCGCAAAATCCATGCCACCTCCCCCAACTCGATGACTCAAATTTGGACTATGATTAACCCCAACTGTCATGCAACTACTAGCAAGATCAATAGCATTAACACCACCACGATTGCTGCTGACATTCAGATTCGAGCTGTAACCAAACCCTACGGCAGGAATTGTGGCAGGATGCGCAACAGGAGAAGGCATTCGAGGGCACCATGGTGCAACACCAGTAACCACATTCCCATATCCTAGCCCGACAAATCCCACATCGGAGACATTTCCCTTATAAGGGACAGGCACAGAATCAGTGCTCACAATGTCGGGCGGAGGGTTGGGGATGAACCATTCGGGATTTCGACCCGTAGTAGCAACTGGCGTAATGCGGGGATCATCAACTATAGTTCTAGCTACATTCAAAGGCCGCAGGCCTTTGGGAATTGAGTTCTGATCAAAAGCCATGGGTTGAGACTCGAGACTAAAAACTAAGTCGCAGGAAACGTAAATTTTTTATAAGCTGTCGAAAACTGGGTTTTCTAATATCGTTCTTCACCTACATTAAACTCTAACAAGATCCTTCAAAACTCTGATAAACCCTAGAAAGAAATACAAAACCGCGGCCAACATGAAAGTGCACTAACAAACAACTCGCACGCCGAGAGGGAGAGATACAATACAAGACAAAGAAAAAAAAACGGCATATAGAGATAGGAATGGTCCAGTCGGTCAGTGCCGCAAATGAAACCACTTGAGAAATTACAAAGACAATCACCGCCGATTGAGCCCCGATTCAAGGCTTCCGATGAGTCTCCGTTCAGCTCCCTTCCCTGCACTTCCCTCTCCCTCTCTCCCTCCGAGATTCTACTCGCCGGATTCAATGAATTTCTGCAAAATGCAGTAGCTATAAGTATCCAAATTCTCCCAGCCGGATTCGGTTTTCTCGGGAAACTCAGAAGAGTGAGAGAGCGAGAGAGAGAGGAGAAGCAAATATTGTTGTGTGTTTTGGGGTTGAATGTTTATAAGAGGCAAATTCGGCTCTTCGTTGCCACGTAAGCAACGGGGCATGGGGAAGAAGCACGTGGAAGTCTCAAGCAATCTTAAAGTCAAATACACCTCCCCTTATTCTATAAGGATAACTCATAATACCACTTTATTTAATAAATTACAGTATCTAACTAATTTCACTAACTAGATATAAAGTATCTGATTAAAATTATTAATGCCAGCTGAGTGGGTGGAAATCGAGATTCAATTGTCAATAATATCTAGGGTGATCATATGTCACGATCTTCAATCGATAGATTGTGAGTTCTACTTAAAAAAACCAATTTGATTCCTACATAAAAGTTGGTTTGAGAACCCTTTTTTAGTTTTATATATTCTTTAATTGCGTTGGCTTACCTTTTTTTTTTAATACATTTGAATTTTTAGTTAAATTTATAAAGCAAAAACAAATTTTTAAAAACTACTCATTTTAAAATTTCAAATTTAGTTTAGATTTTGAAAATGTTTCTAAAAATATAGAGGCCGGATATTGAAACACATGGGTAAAAGTATATTTTACAAGCTTTGTTTTATAAGATGTAAAACAACAGATATATTGATTATCAAGTGAAATCTTAATTTATTAATAATACACTTGTTTTCGCTATCTCTAGTAGTTTATGATAAGTTGACAGACTTGAGTTAAGAAAAATTTTACTTATATCAATATTGATTGATTATGAAAGTATCAGGTTAAACGAGAGTAATTGCTACTCACTAGCTGGCTTTTAACTTATTTCTTTTACTTCTTAGTTTTTGTTTTTTTAATTTTAATTTTTTGTCTTTGCTATGCATCTAGCCTATTATAAAGAATGACGATCCATGAACGACAAATTGTTAATGGATCTCATTAATTGATTTATAACTAAGTTGTTTCCTTTTAAAGCCTTATAGCTTTGATACTTTTGTTTGTGTTTTTTCTTGGTCGATTTTCCTATTTTTATTGGCATGTTTTTAATCATGTCATGTCTTGATTTTTTGCCGTAAGATTATTATATTTCCTTACAATATATGCAATCCTTACAAAATAATAAGAATAATAATGATAATATAACTTGTCGTGGAATACGTACAATTTATTTATTGATTTTTTTTATGAGTACGACGTGTAGAGTGGGAGACAGAACTCACAACCTCTTGCTTGAAAATATATGTCAATTGTCGTATACTCGCTTTGTTAATTTATTTATTGGTCTAAATTTTGTTTAAGGTGGTTATTTTTATTTTTATTATTTGTTTAGCAAGATATCCATATATTTATCTTACTCGACGAAGATACACAAAAAAATATAGTGTGAATATGAGAGGTATCTACTCTTGTAATGCTATAAAATCCTCTAGATATAAGTTTAATAACATAGAGTTTGATCTCTTGTCGCACACAAACTTCACCAATACGCTGTGTTGGAAGGAAGCATCTGACAAGTGACCCTCCACAACGGTACAATATTTTATTTTTTGAATCATCCAAAATACCTCGTGTCAACGAAAATGTTGTCATTTACTTATATATCATGGATCTTCTCTTTCTCTAACTAAAGTGAGATTTTGATTGTATTTCCAACACGTTGTCACGTGACTAAATATGAGAACCTTCGTTGGTATTTTATTTTCCTTCTATTCATGTTCACGGATGTACAGAATAAATAGGATGACATTTGACTGATGCATAAATATACCTTAGCAAATAAATTGATTGACAAATTGATAGTTGGACATGTCAGCAGTTTCAAAAAGAAAAAGGCAAAAATCGACCTGAGAAATTAGATAGGGGATGTCAAGATGGGATGAAACACACCAATTTTAATAATCCAAAGGTATTTTAAATAGTTATCTAATACGATTTTTTTTTTTTTGGCTCAGCTAGCTTTTACCTTTTTTTTTTTCTTAAATATATAGCTTTTTACTTTTTAAATAATTCTTTGGCTACCCTTAATTACAAAATAATTTCAGCGTCGCTCCAATCTTGTTGGTCCCTAATACTCGACTCGAGTCCTCGATTCGACTTCAACAATCATTTATGTATGATCTATTAGATTTGACTAATTGTTTGTTTCACATTCTATATATTATTGACTAAAATTCCATAGAAGTTGATGAAATGTGAGTTGAAAGCAACGCATACGAAATTAACCTATAATTTATAATTTATTTAACATTTAAATAACTCAAACGCTATTATAAGGTAAACATTATCACACGAGTTCAAGGTTGAGGTAAAAATATCAATATATATACTTTTCAAATGTAAGGTTGAATTTGAAAGTTTGAGGTAAAAGTTTATCCCCAATAATTTATGTGTGTTAGTTTGTAATGTGAAAATGTAAATCCGAAAAATTTATTTAGCAATAATAATATACTTGTAAACAAAAACCATAATGGTATTACCAAATACCAACTAAATATTCCGTTGAATCTAAAATATTATTGAATAATTTTTTGGCATATACGTTACAGAATGGTATAATCATCGTTTCTTCTTTCTGGCTGGGCTGACCGACATCCGACTCTGGTAAATTTCCTGGAAGCTTCCCACCTCTTTCTTCACAGTTTCTTCTAAGAATTAAACCACCAAATTCAACACAGAGCAATGTTTATTTCATGAAAGATCGATGAAATTGAGGCAAGCAAACGGAATTTAATCTCTTCGCTTGTCTCGTCTTGGCCTTCTCAGAAGCAAAGCTCTAGATCCGCGCAGAAGAGATTTCAGCTTTCAAGGCTTCGCGAGTTTCTCCAATGGCCGGAATGCTTCCTGGAGTAGAGTGTGCTAGAAGAAGACGGTGTCATCAGAACAAAGTATGGTCCGATTCACCAGCGATCGCCGCTCAGGCCCTAACCAGGAGATCCGTTCTCTGCTTGTACACAAGCAACCACGAAACCCTACTCGCTTCAAATCCATCTCTGGTTCGTAAATCGCACCTCGCTCTATCGATGAATTCGAAATTTGTTCACTAGATTCGAACAAAATTGATTCAGTTTTTACTTTAAAATTCTCCAGAAGAGAAGCCTGTTAGCCGCGGTAGACGAAGACGATAAATTGGACGAAATTGCGAGAGAGGCGAAGAGGAGGTTGGACGAGCGATTGAGAACGCAGAGGAAATCAGAGGTCGAAATTGGAAGGTACTAAAACGACGCCGTTTAGAACAACACGCGACGAATTTTGCATTTCCGTAAAATATTGCTTTGTTTCTCATAGTTACAAATAATTAAAGGCCATACCATTTTATTTTTTGTTTTATTTTTTTGAAATTAAATTTGTAAATACTAGTTTTACATTTGATTATCTTCTACTTAATTTAGTTTTCAAAAATTAGTTGTTACTTAATCTAGACGTTTTTAGCAAAGATGAAAATATACCAAAACTGGGATAACTCAATTTAAATCTCTTTTCGAACACGTTGTACTAAAAGAAGTGAAAATATGTCGAAGAAATAGTGAGCAGAACATTATTTAAAAAAACATTAAATTAAAAACACAGTCTAAATATTTCGCGATTGGACGCAGTTGCAGAGGGGGAAAGTTCAAGTGGAGCAAGTTGAATTGGACAAAAAGTATGGTGAGTGCTGGTGAGACGCCTTGATTTCAGTGGGTCTAGTCTCCATTTCTATGTGTTCTACACAGTTGGGGGAAGGGAATGATGGGATTATAATTCTGATTACAACTAACATGAACATTTGTTGTAAAATCTTGTTTTGGATTTTGAAATGCGGATATTCATATGGTTTTGGTTTATGTGAATGATTCTGGTTTAATTCTTGCTGTCAGTTCTTTTTAAACTCTGTGAGTGAAAAGTTGAATTTAAAGTAGCTGAACAAGAGCCATTGGAATTGGTTTCTGTAGATAGATTGAAGAACAGGGAGAAATTTTGAGGATTGAATTGATGTGATGGAATTATAATTAATGCATTAGCGTTTGAGAATGATTCAATCTTACACGTCGAAGCTTTCTCTTGCGTGTACTCAAAAGAAGAAAAATGATAACATTTCATTTGCCTGATTTCCAGTTTATGCTCTAATTGTCGATTAATTGCAATACTCTAGCTTTTTTTACCTCTCTTTCTTAAATTTAAAAAGTAATAATATTTAGATGCTCGTTGATCAATAAAAATACCTACCTATTATATAGGTGAAAAAAAACATATTTAATTAATGTCCTTCAAAGTAACAATTTAGTTTATGAAATTTTAATGACTTAGTCCCTATACTTTTACTAAAGTAATAATTTAGTTACTGAACTTTAGCTTGTAATGGTATAGTCGTAAAATTTTATTAAAATTAAGTGTCAAATTTTATCCTATAACAATTTAATATTTTTAATTTATAAACATGTTTGGTCCGCTCTAGTTTATCAATTTATATATAAGAAACTTAAAAAAAAAAAGTTTCACGATTTGAATTAAATCGTTGCAAACTTTAAATTACAATGATTACATTGTTACATATTAAAGTTCAAAGACTAAATTGTTACCAATTTGAAAGTATATGGACTAAATCGTTACAAACTAAAGTTCAGGGACTATATATTCAATATATATATAAGTAACAATTTAGTCCCTCTACATATATTAGAGGCTAAATTGTTACTTACAGTATTTTTTTTGTAAAATATAAGTTTCAAAGGACAAGTATCATTTGTGATATTTGGCCATTTTCATCGTAAAAATTGGGAAAAAATAAAAAAGCGCCAAAGTAAATATAACTAAGACAAAGAATATTTTTTTAGGAGTACAATGTGTGAGGTAGAAGATATAATTTATTAATTATCACTACGCTACAGTGAACTACATGTTCCTCCTATTAACCGCATATTAAAGTGTATTTGAATAACCCTGCTCTGTTATTGCTTCTATCGGTCACTAGCTTTTATTGTTATCATTTTTAATAAAGACTGATCCATAAAGATAGTTTCTAAAAAACCAAAATTAAAAAACAATGCACTCAAACAATTGATACTAAGTCTATAAATAAAAAATAAAAACTGTTTGAAAAAAGTATATTTTAATAGGTTGCTTATTTTTTTGTTTTAAATTTTTACATACTAATTTTTAAAAGTAGTCCATTTAAATTAAGTTAGACTTAAAACAATAAAAATTTATAAAGTTATTTCATCAAATTATAGTTTTTACTGGTTTTCATTTTGTATTTAAAAATTATTCCATCAAAATAAATATAGATTTATCAAATCTGAGTCAGTAATTAATATATATTTTCAAAATCAAGAGTTGTGCAATCCTCCCCTGTACTAAAATATATATATATAGATCTTATTATTTTTCCATATAAATTTTGTATTTAAAAGTTATCCCATCAAATTAAATTAAATTTTTATCTAAAAAAAATATTTTTTATTTTATAAAAACAAAAACATCTTTTTGACGTAATTTTCAGAAGGGAAGCTGGGGTTATTTTTCTTAGCCGCCGTCGCCCGTCTGGTTCATCCCGCCTCCTGCGAACGAACTCGAGCGCTCTCGTTTTCTTCTCTTTTTCAACTGACTCGAAGCTCTTTCTTGCTCTATTTCACCGAAGATTCAACGGTGGTCAGCTCTAACTTTGACGATTTTGCGATGGTAATCGAAGCAGTTGAGTGTTAATCAGAGTTCATTTCGTGCCATTCCACCGCCGACTGGAAAAGCTGATTACTTTAAACTCTTTCACTCGGTTTGAATTCTCTCTTAGCGTCCGCTGTACTTAATTTGATCAACTGAGCTTTCGCTGCATTTGTTCTCTTAAACCCATCTTTTTTCTCACGTACTGAATGGGAACAGAGTTACCACCACCGCCATATGGAATACCCTACAGCAGTTAATGATAGTCTCTCTCTTAACTTTGAAGTGCCCATGATCATTTTTGAATTCTTTACGGGGATGAGTATCTTATGATTGAAAGGTGATGAATGTGACTTACATCGTAGTCTGCTGCCTGCTGGTTTTGATTGAGTGCTTTTGGTTATTGTTGCTGGATTATTTGGGGGAATGCATCCCTTATGCAACCGTTTGCAGCTCTCGTGAAGGTGCACTATTAATCGAGATTGCATATATTGATCTTTGAAGGCATTTCTGGTATGAAGGGTCTGCTTAGTAAGCTGAGGACTGTGTATTGGGTAAAAGCAGTGGATAGCTGCAACCTTTTGTAGATTGAAGACTTTGCATCATCAAATTGGGATTTCTTTTTCTCCTCCCTCTACAACACAGAAGGAAAAGCCAATAACGATTAATTTCCATGAATTGTTTGTTACATGTTGTAAATTGCCCCACCAAGCTCAATAAATTAAACCTCAGACTAGTCAAATTTGCCTCAACTGCAATTGCTCAACTAAGTCTGTGTTCTTTTTCGCACAGTGATAACGAACAAAGTACCATCTCCTACCCCTCGACTTCCAACGTTCAATGTAACCCGTCAAAGGTGGTTCAAATCTTAGAAAGTCTTCGAAAGGAACCCAGCATTGCTTTTTCCTTCTTTTGCAAATTGGAGGAACGGGGCTTTCAACATAACATCTCTACTTATGTAGCTCTTATTAGGATATTGTGCTTGTGGGGTATGGAGCGGAAGTTAGACTCTCTGTTCTTAGATCTTATTGGCTCCAAGAAAATGGAATTTGATGTTTCAGATTTGCTTGAATCACTTAATCAAGGGCATGTGGTGGATGGCTCATTCATTCGAGCATATGATGCCTTAATCAAAGCTTATGTCAGTGTAGGCTTATTTGATAGTGCCGTGGATTTACTTTTCCGACCAAAAAGGAAGGGATTTGTTCCACATATTTTTACTTGTAATTTTCTCTTGAACCGCCTTGTTGAGCATGGGAAAACGAATGTGGCACTAACTGTGTACGAGCTGTTGAAGAGGCCTGGTTTCCATCCTAACGATTATACTTATGCTATTGTAATAAAAGCACTTTGCAAAATGGGTAATATGAAAGAAGCTATAGATATTTTTCAGGAGATGAGTGCAGCTGGGGTGGTCCCAAATGCCTTTGCTTATTCTGCATATATTGAAGGGTTGTGTACCCACCATTGTTCAGATTGGGGGTACCAGTTGCTACAAAAATGGAGAGAATCAGGTGCACCGATAGATGTGTATGCTTACACTGTTGTAATTCGTGGATTTTGTGAAGAGATGAAAATAGACGATGCAGAAAAAGTATTTTTTTATATGGTAAAATATGTAGTTCCAGATGCACAAACTTATGGTGTGTTGATCAATGGTTATTGCAAGAAGTTGATGTTGCAAAAAGCATTGTCTCTTCACAGTTACATGTTGTCAAAAGGTATAAAAACAAATTGTGTGATAGTAAGCTCTATCCTTCAATGCTTATCTAGGATGCAAATGTATTCAGAAGTTGTGAACCAATTTAAAGCATTTCAGGGTAAGGGGGTGTTTTTTGACAAGGTTGCATACAATATTGTTGTTGATGCCTTATGTGAACAAGGAAGATTGGGAGAAGCTATGGAGTTGTTAGAAGATATGACGAGTAGACAGATCCAGATGGATGTCGTGCATTATACAACAATGATAAAAGGTTTTTTTGTTCAAGGAAAAATTCATGAAGCAAGGGAAATGTTTGAAAAATTGAAGAAAAACGGTATTGAGCCTGACACAATCACTTATAATGTGCTTGCTGCTGGATTATCCAGAAATGGTCTTGTATCTGAGGTGCAAGACCTTCTACACTATATGAAGGAACATGGCTTGAGAGAAGACCCCAGGATGCGCAACTTGATAATTGAAAATTTATGTATGGGAGGCAAAGTGAAAGAAGCGACAGCAATTTTCAATAATTTAGAAGTAAAGACTCCAGATAACTATTCAGCTATGATTAATGGGTATTGTGCAGCCAATCATAAAAAAGATGCATACGAACTCTTTGTTGATTTGTCCAAGAAAGGATGTTTTATTAAAAATGGTTCTCTCATTAGGCTAGTAAGTAGCCTTTGCATGGAAGATGCTAACGATAGAGCTATTAAGGTGATCAAAAGACTGTCAACAATGAATTTGGAGGCTAATGAAATTGTGTATAATAAAGTCATAGCTTCTCTCTGTCGTGTTGGAAATATGAAGATGGCACAACGTTTATTTGATTGTTTAGTCTGTACTGGGTTAACTCCTGATCTCATCACTTACACAATGATGATAAATGGTTATTGCAAGATTGATTTTTGGAGGGAAGCTTATAGACTTCTGTGTGATATGAAGGATCGAGGGAGGAAACCTGATATTGTTATCTATACAGTTTTGCTTGATGGTCAATTTAAAACCACACTGCGAGGGCTTTGCTCCTCAATGGATTCAAGGGGACTAAAGCAAGAAATAGCTTTTAATTCCACAATTTTTTATGAAATGAAGGATATGAAGATCACTCTAGATGTTATTTGGTACACTGTATTAATCGATGCGTATTGTAAAATGAACAAACTTAATGATGCTGTTATCCTCTTTGAGGAAATGGTTGATCAAGGAATAGAACCTGATACGGTGACATATACCTCCCTAATATCCGGCTGTTATAAAAATGGGGATGTAAAGAAGGCTGCAAGTCTATTTGATGATATGTTGTCTAAGGGAATTCTCCCTGATGCACATTTTTCATCTGTTGCAAATCGATATTCTACAAACCAAAGAAAATGCAACTTTGAAACTGAGCACTTGGCCGGATAACGGTGACTAGCATCAGTCTTTGAATTTTCCCAATGAAGTATAATGGTTATTCCTTGTACGTCATGTGTTATCTTTTTTCTTTTCTTTCCATCGGTTTGCTGCCTTATCTTTTCCCCCTATTTTGAGTTATAAAGTGTACACATTTCAGGTCCTGGAGTCTCCACAACAGAGTTATATGAAGGCCCTCTACTTTCACCTAAGATGAAGTAGTCAATTATGTGAGTTGCTGGATTTATGGGATTAGATACTCTAATCTACAATATCAAGGTTTGTCTTTGTTAATTTTATTAGACTAATGACTCATAATTTCTTTAAAATTACCTTCTTATTAAACTCAAATATAATTGGGCAATTTCAGCAGCTTATTTGAAGCAGTGTATTTATAAGCACTTATTTGAAGTAGTTACACTGTTAATGATGTTGATAGTGGGGATTCTGTCCGTATTTTTATGGTTATGTAAGGTATCTACCTCACATTCCTCCGTGACCAGCATTGCCACAGCCTTCCCCCGTTCTTCAATTTGGCTAGTGAGTTTCTCCAGGCTTTCTTTGATGTTTCCAAGTTCCCTTTCATTGTTGTCACAACGTTCTTCGAGCTTCTTTTGTATCATCTTCGTTATCTTCCCCGGGATGGACTGGTCTGATATCAGTTTGTAAGGTATCTACCTCACAATTTTGATAGTCAAAAGCAAAAACAAGTTACCCTTAGGCATACAAGGGTGCCCAACCGTTAGAGAGGGTTGGGAGCTCTCCTACCAATGCTAAACCTTAGCAAAAGACATAACATGCCTTTCTGGCTAAGCCCAAAAGTATAAGTACTATCGATACAAAAGCCCTTGCCTAGTACTAAGCTAAGGAGAACTTACCCTTTACCCTTCATTCCATATGTATTTACCACAGGGGGTCTCACATAATATTGTTACCGTAATTGAGCATCTCTTAGATCTCTTAAACAAAGTAATAAGATGTAAAATTATTGTTTTGCTTTTCAGTTTCTTTCTGTGAATGAAAGTCGCCTCTGTTACTCCACAATTATACTCAGATATGGTGCAGATGCTACTCAAAACTCCACAATTAATAACATCTTTATTAATGATGACCTCTTTAAAGAAGCTTGTATGGACTAGCCTTCGGATTATTTTAATGTTGTTGATACTAGCTAACATAAGAGAGTTTTGCGTTTGGATGTACTTCAAGCTCTCATTGTGCATGGATTTTTGGGTCAAAATTTGGATATACCCAGTTCATTATAGGTTCTAATTCTTGCTTAATTGTGTCTATGGTCTAACTTTGCAAAAAAGTTTTTAAAAACCTTTCTTCATGGGCAATTTAAGCTCCAAGGTCTCAGTTAATTTGAGATTGCAGGGTCAAGATACAGGTATCTTATTCTCTAAGCATCTTCGAAACTGCTGGAAGATGCAGCGTTTTTGCTTGTAAACCCACTGATCTGCCTATTTAACCAAAATCAAATTGAGTTACTTGGAAGGAGATGTCTTGGATGCCTTGGAAGATGTTTTGTCTTATTGTTGTAGGCTTGTGGGTTGCTTATTATATCTATCTCATGGCCGGAAATTACTCTTACAGTTTACAGATCGAGCCAGTTTGTTTCCAGTCAATTTTTTATTTTTATTTTTAGATAAGAAACTTCTTTGTATTGATAAAAAAGAGGAACAAACTAGAGGCTGGGGTAGAGGAAACCCATAAAAAAAACTAAACAACCACTTTCCAATTGTGCATAAACATGGAAATGTTGTAATTACAAAAGAATTTGCTGTAATTACACCACCAAGAGGTCGTGTGCTGAACATTCCTACAAAAAAAACAACAAGTAGTTGACTTATCTTCGAACATGAGAGAATTTCTTTCTCCAGCCAAAGGAGAGCTCTTGAGGCACTCCTCCAAATAAGATTAGTCTTCTTAGGGAGAGTCCACCCATGTAGAACTTCAACCATCCAATCAATGTTAACCATATCTTGATGCGGATCACTTTCTTCTGGAACATGTGGATATAATATGGTTGAAAAGTCGTGTAGCTATCATTCATCGAAAAACCATGTAGCTATTTTATCTCCCCGCTAAATAAAAGATCATTTGTCTGCCGTTTAGTTGTAATTATTACTAAATTTATATGTTGAGAATCAAGATGGAATGATGGGATGTGTTTTAGAACATCAGATTCATATCTACACATCTTCAAGCTATATAATAATAATCTGAAATTTTCTTCCAGGAATTCCTCATGTTTATACAACATTTCCGAACTGTTGTATACTGTGTTCAGGAGATGGTGGATTTGTTCCCAGGAGTACCCTAAAAATTGGAATCAAGGAGCTGAAGTGGTGAGTAAAGCTGCACTTCATTTGTCTCCGATGCACTTGGGAAATGGGGGAAGATGTGAAATATGAATTTGGGCTGTCTAAGAATATATGTTACTTATTACAGCTGATGTTTGTTAGCTTTTTCTTTTTTTTTTTTTTTTAAAAAAAGAACTTAGAAAGGCACTAATTATCCTTTGCTGGAAAGGGAAAAATTAGCTATAACTTTTTTGTCGATTGTCTTACATATCTTAGTAATACTTCATGTTAGGAAAAGACCAGATGCACGGCAAAAGCCAGACTTGGTGTTCCTACTTCAATACTGTATGCTGTGGATTGAGTACAACGCCCCTTAAAATTTGGGTATGTGGAGGGTCGTTCAGTGAAACATATACTCCTCAAAATTGAGTGATATGCAATGGGTGCAAAACAGGCCAATAATATTTCATGCAGACTCTTGTTGCAATCAAAAACTGCATGATGGTGGCCTTTTTAATGGCAACTTGACCATTATCAAACAAGTTGATCAGGTACCAATCGATCTGTGAGTAGTTTTCTTTAGCTTTTAGTTTAGATAGAGAGTTATTTGATTCATCTTTGCTAGATCGGTAATTTCGATTTCTGTTATAAGAACATTTATCTTTTCTCAGGTCCTTGTTGATTTTAGTCTAAGCTTCACTCAACCTCCTCTGGAAGATATATACGTGTTTGAGCAAGCCCTGCGTTCAAATGCATTCATCATGTGGGGTTTTGGAGATTTTTTTTTCCTTCAACCTGGTTTGGTCTCAATATCTTCATCACAAATAATGATTAATAGTTACTAACGAATAGAATTGAAATGAACATATGGATTCCAAATAGATTCTTTGATGAATATATATGTTGTATAGATGAAGCTAATACTTGCTACATATCAGAAGAAGACTTCAAAGCTGTGGTGTAGCAGGAGGAGGTAACATGTTGGTGCACTTCTCTTCGATTTGCTCTGTACCTCGTAGAGGAAATAAGTACGGTATACTTTATTTATCCGCTTATTAGAACTCCTTTTAATAACCTATGCACTATGTAATTATTTTCAGTTGGACGACATTAATCCAATTTGAAAAAGAAATGAATTCTTTCCATTTTTTATGGGCTCCGAGCAGATGAAGCCTTCCTTGTGCACCGTGGTTGGTTTCAGGAAACCGAGACTGTTCCTTTTTCATTGTCATTTCAGCTTTTCTTTTAGATGAGATAATCACTACTTCATTTCCCGCTAGAGATTTTAGCTGTTGGATGTTTTGAACTCTTTCAATAGTGCTTGTTAAACAGTTAAATAAAAGGATTTGTTATTGAACTAATTTGGGTGAGTTTTGGAACACCTTTTGAAAGATTGAATAATTTTGAAGCGAAAAACCTTTGTGGTGAGTACTTTTTGATAGAGAACACTAAAAATCAATGCTTTATCTAAAAGCGCCTTTTCTTTTTAATCTATTTTTAAAATTACTTTTTTGATTATCGCAAATTTTTAAAAATATTCACCTTTTATTACTCTTAGATTTTAACCCCAAAGGCACTTGTACCCGTCTCAAGGATCTTCTATATCTCAATCACACTTTTTTTTTTTTTAAAATGAGATTCACTTAAAATGATTTAATAAAATGAATCAAATATCTACCGTTAGAAAGGCAGACAATGAAATAAAAATTGGTTTCAATTTTTTAAAATTTTGGATGTAATGAAGCTTGCATGATATGCCATATTCTTAAAAGAAAGTGTGACCATATGAAAGAGAAAAATCAACATACATTTGGAATTTTCTTTTCTCTTACTAGTGATATAATAAAGAATTTACTAAAAGAGAATGTTCAATTATGTTAAAAAGAATCCAAATTTCCAGAGAAAATCCTCTTTTCTCACAAACAATAAAGAATAACCAACGACCATGAAGAAAGTCTAAACATGAGCCAAAAAACAGACGGGCGAATTTACCTTTTTAGCCTCCCAACGGCTACTTCCTTGTGACCGTTTCCAGAATCCCACAATTCAAATTCTGAAACAGCAACTACTATGCTTCATTCGACACTCGACAGAGACATCCGATTCCCTCAAAATCTCTTACAAAGACACCCATCAACAACGCAAGCGGAAAACAACAACTTTTTTCTCTTCTCCTCCACTGTCTGATTCAAAAAAAATCGAAGAATCCAAGAAATTCAGACCAAAAAATGGTTTATTCTTACACACCCACTTACTATTCTACTCTCCATGATTCTATCACCTCCCTCTGCAAATCCATCCTTCCCTTCAGCTTCAAGAAACGGTGCCTGCCGGCGGCCGACCAGAAGCTGGCCAAGCTCCAGTCCGACAACCTCAAATGGCAGCAAGATTCCTTCCACCAGATGCTCAAATTGATGGGTCTTCATAAAGAAGGAATTTTAGCTGAACACGAAGTTTCGGATTTCAGAACCCATCTGCTTGATTCTCTCATCGCTTCTCCGGCGGAACAGGAACAGCAAGTTATATTGAGAGATAAGCTCTTATTCTTGCAGGTTCGTAGTTCATAAAGCTCTGTTTTTTGTATGTGCTCTGTTTTTGTTGAAGGGCTCTGTTTTAGAAACCAAATGGGTTTATTTTCTGTATTTTTGTTGTTATCAGGAACTTCTGTATGCGAAATGCATAACGGCAGATGAGTATCACTCTTCAAAGAGGCCACTTCTTCAGAGGTTGGCAGTTCAAGGAGCCGAAATCGAAGCGAGAGATGTGATTGTGGCGGACCCGAAAGAGAATTCGAAAGAGAATTCGGAAGAAGAATGGTCAGTTATTGACTTGAGAGACGAAAAGACTTCACTGAAATCGAACTCTAATTCGAAAAACAAATCAAAGCATGTGTTGGGTATGAAGCAGATAAGAGGAGCTGCATCCGTTTTTAGTTTTGGGTCATCTCAGAAATCTGAAAGGAACAGAAAAGAGAAAAGTATTTTCGATCCCGAGAATCAATTGTTCAATAGCAGCGAAACACATTCGATTCTGATGCCGGAAAGTTCGAACAAAGAGAGGAGTGAGGAAAAGGCAAAACGACGGCCCTTTAAGACTCTGTTTCAGGGGGGGAATGGGAATTATGGCCCTGATTATGAAGAAAGGATGAACAAATCTGGAAAGAAGCAATGGGGTTTTAATGGGATGAAGAAATGGAAGAGAGACGAAACAGAGGATGAGACAGCTCCATTGCCACTCCATGAAAGATCTGATAGTGAAGCTTATTGGGGTTCTTCAAATTCGGCTCAGATTGCAGCGAGTCCAATTGGGGAGGGGCCTAATACTAAACTTATAAAAAGAAAGTTGCATTCTAATGGTTCTCCATCGGATTTCTTCATTGATAAGGTAATTGGTTGCTCTGTAATGGCGTTGGTCTGTAAAATTTGAAGTTTTTGTTTTCTTTTATCGTCTTCTAATTGTGTTAGCGATCAGAAGGTTTTAGGCGAGAAGATAAAGAAAGAGCTTTCACGGATTCAAACAGAACTCAACACCACAAATCCCAACCTTAAATTCTCGTAAGATTTTCAAAGTTTGTTTTTGCTGTCACTTCCTTCTGTTTCTTTTCTTATTTCCTTTCAAATTGTTTCAAATTTCAGGGATGATCAAATTGAGGCTATTTCCACTAGGCTTCCTGTTGACAAAGCTGACCTGAAGAACTTCTTTCCAAAGTAAAGATCCGATCCTGGTTCTGTAGTTTGAGTTCTTTTTTAGTCTATAATTGATTAACTGTTTAATCTTTTTCCCTCCTCTGGGAAGGTCATGGTGCGATCGATATGGAGACGTAGTAATTGACGTGGTGAAGAAAGAGTTCAAAGAACATGTGGGAGAGATGGAGAATAAGAGAAATGCAGCAAGTGAGAAACGACGTAACAGCAGCAACTCAATGCGGTGGACCACGTTTGAGGATGATGAGAACTGCCAGCCGAATCTCTTCTTCAACAACCACCACAAGGGCTTTCAAAACAACCCTTTCTTCGACGTTGAATCAAAGAACAGTACTCATCAAATCGGATCCGATTCCGCTTATGAGAATCCATTTTGGAGACCGAGACCAAGCACTGGTCTTTCAATGCTCAAGTAGTAGTCGTTATATAATCAGAGACAGCTGAAATTACCGTCTTCCCTGTCTTTTTTATTTGTTGTCAATATAGTTTAATTCATTTGGCGTCGTCGTCGCACCGATGTTGTACAAGTGTTTGAACCATTCAAACTAAACTGCGTTTTCCAGTTATCTGTTTGAATTTTGAAGCTCAGGGTAAAAACTTATATGCAAATATTTCATCTGAAACCGCTGTACAATATGAATGACTTACAAAACAACTAAATCATGGGGGGATTCAATTAATCAACCCCCAGTATTAACAGGAACATGACTATGAAAGTGCCATATTTGCCATATTCTCACTGGTTATCATACAATTCTGTCAAATTGTTGGAATTTCTGGGTTTGAAACCGAACACTCGTCGTTTGAGCCTGCACGAACATCACCTCTACAAAGTGGGCATACTCTGTTAAACACAGCGAGACAGGGAGAGATGAGTTGATGAATGAAAAGATTGCAGGACACGATGTAGGTAAAAGAACGAATGGTAATCGAAGTATAGATGACATACCCATGAATCTCCTTCAACCATTTATCAACACATGACATATGATATTCATGGCGACAAGGAAGAACTCTTATTTTGTCACCGTCTTCGTATTCAGCCAGGCAAATGTAGCATCTAATCAAATATTTTAAAGCATTTCCAAATTAGAGGCTAAAAAGCACAACTACAAACAAGTAAATGTTCGAATTTAAAATATTCCGGTTCCACGAGTCTCGTACCTTCTCTTAAAGCAAGCATCGCATTAGTCAATACAATAAGAGAGAGGTGATTGCTAACTAAAACATCGCATTGGAATGTTTGTAAACACACTTGATAAGAGGCTTGTATCACATGCCATATTAATGCTCAGTAACAATACTATTATTTGATTGAAAGAAGAAACATACTGCTCAATATCATCCCCTCCATTTGTCGTTTTTTCGTGGTTCTTCAGAGGAAAAGAGTCAACAACTGACTCTGGTGCTGGGAGTGAAACCATGGATAGGGCAAGAGAAACAGGCTGACCATGAATTTCATCCAAGACCTTCAGATACAGAAAGAAAGCAAGATGTGAGATAACTGTTGAAATGCAGCACAAGAACTCCAAAAAGTAGGCAATACTTGAGTGCAAAAGCGTTTATCTGAAACACCCAATTCACTAAATTAATTGATAGCATAGAATTCCAGTTGAAGTAAATGAACAGCCAATATACATTCTTTGCCTACACCAACATATTGGTGATGTATGGTTTGCATAACATAATATCATCCAAAAGTTCAATGAATGGAGCAGGGGAAAACTACCTCAAATAATGCTTCAGCAAGCATGATTATTCGTGATATGCTTGCACGGGTACTCGAGTGTTCGATCCTTGAAAATGAGTCACACGTGCAAGCACCGTCAGGGTGAATGCCTGATGGGCAAGATGAATTTTGCTGACTGTTTTCACTGAGACTACTACGAAGTCTTTCCCATATCTGCACACAACGCAATGGAAGGTTGAAAATAGAATCAATTATTGCTTAAAGTGACAACACTAGAACATTTCAGTTTGGTAGAGGGCTAAATGACGCTGATCTCAGTTATATGTTGCTTCTAACAGAGGATCACGGTATGTGTACTCTGCATTTTCAAGAATGAGATATTGTAGATTAAAAAAAAAAAAACATAACTGTTAACATTCAGAATGCAACCTGAGATCTTGAGTTTCTTTGTTGCTCATTCAAGATGTGAATTCTGCTGGCAAAATGTCTTGAATCGGCACCCACTTCATCATCCATAAAATCACCACTTATATTGAGGAGCCATCGGTCTGTATCTCCTGTATTACTAATGTTATTAGATGGGAAAAGAAACGGAGATTCACTATGCCTTCTAAAACTACGTCGTGAGAAGGCATCCCAAAACAGTCTTCTGCTATTTCTTCTGGCCTCAATATAACTTGCATCAGTGCTAGTCGTAGATAAAACATTGGAAGAAATATCGACCATATCAACAAGAGGCATACCCACATCTTCTTGGCCTTGTTCCCTACCATCAGACACGAGAGATTCTAAACTTGAGTGTACCTCTTGAGAAGATTCATCTCCAAGAGACTGAGAAGTTACTGGAAGATCAGAACCACAAGGACAAGCTTCAGAGTCCGGGTTGCAGTAAGCTGTCGCCTCGTCCTCTTGAATATAACCTGTCAACTCACTGGAACGCAAGTCTCCGACCTCTTGAGTAGTCGAACTGCTTGCTGTAAGCATGACCTTTGTGCAGACTGGAGATGCACTCTTGTCCACTGAACTATCAATGCCATTTACTGCATCTTCGTTAGCCAAAATATTTACAGAGACTGGTTCCGAAGATTGACGTCCTTTAAATGAAGTACCATTGGTAGTATTACTATTTCTATGAGATTCATCATGACTGTAATCAGCACTAACCTGTTGGAAAGGAGCTGATTCCTTATTCTGAGACAAACACTTCCCATGACTATTGACATCATTATTTCTTGGATCATGAAAAGCACATTGCTCCTCACCGACTGCAATGCCATTCTCATATGCATTCTGAGAATTGGTGCTTACACTAGGAAGTCCCGTTCTCGTACTGGAGATCGAGTAAGATCGACTTGTGAGGCTTTGAACATCATCAATATTGTGACTACAATGTTCTGTCGAATGGACGGGAAATTGAGCTGTAGAATCTTCCATCTATTAAAAAGAGGTGTCAGCCTAAGACTTAAATCGGTCCTCTAAGCTTGTTAAAAGTAACCTCCAAGCAGAGTGCGAGTAAAAGACAGATTTAGATGGTTAGAAACTAACTATAATTGTCTAGACCTGGGACTTGAATGATACAATAATTTTTCATTGCAGTTCCATTAAGTAAAAACATCACTATGAAGGTAAACCGCATTTGTGATTCATTTAAAATTTGGGTCTTAAAGTATACAGTAATATAAGCATAGCCATAGCCATAAATAGTTGTATAGTATACATGAGTGTTAAATATCACCTATATCTGAAGCTTAAATTATTAGATTAAGAAAACTTTAATAATATTTAATATATTCTCAAATAGCATCAGCTTAATACATGGACTATTAATATGAAATGAAACGGAATAACATAGCAAATATTTGAACTCATAAAAACTCCTACTCCTTTTTTTTTTTCCTGCAAGGAGAAACTGCTACTCTAATACCATGTTGAATCACTACTCTAATACATTTGATTTCTTCAGTATATTCTCAACACTAAGCAACGAGGTTAAAACAGGGTGACTATCATAATACGGCTATTTGAATTGCCAAAACCTGACATACAAAAAGTTTAAAAATAACCAGAAATTGCAACAAAATCCAACACTTGAATCATCATTTGTTCATAGCATCTCGAATTTTCTTATTCATTTACAAAAGGATTGGAAACAGAAAACAGAGAACCACTCTGATTGAAGCTGACAGAAACCCAAAAATGAGACGTTTAAGGAGCAGTATAACATTCAAGAGATTTCAACTTGAGGTCAACTAGCAATCCCAAGCTGTAAAAACTTTCGATCTTCCCCCCAAACCACTAACCAATCGGATAGTGATCATTACCCAGCAACAATCAACAAAAAAAATACCAAACCACTCACAAGCAAACCAAACAGCATACGAATCGAAAACACATAGAATAAAATGTACAGCAGTTTTGGACCTAATTTCTGCGACCTTCTTCACTTCTTGGTAGATCAAAACTCATCCAAAATCCCCCAAAACACAACCCCAGAAGTTCAAGCAACTAAAAAGCACACACCAGACGGATACAAAGAGATGCTATCCGGGCTCAATCTTTGACATGAGGATATCAAGCCCAGATTACCAAAACAAGATTCCGGGGGCAAAATTAGATTCAAATCGATCACGAAGCGCAAGAAATGGGAGAAAGGGAGCTGGTGGGCAAATAAGAGAGAACACAAGATTCGGCGATGGCGATGAAGAATAAGATTACGGGAAGGGGAAAATACCCGATGAATCGCGCGAGAAGTGGAAGCACCGCAGAAGAGAGAACAGAAGTTGGAGCGGTTGGTGCGGTTATCTCGGGAGCGAGAAGGGCGCGACCCCAGACGACTACAGCTCAAACCCATTTGGGCTATGGAGGAGAAGGGATGGTCCGTATGGAAGACGATGATAGAAAAAATTGAATTTGAACAACACCCACATCCAATTTCACAGCTCTGATTTCAAATTCAATTAGAAGGGTTCTCTTTCTCAATTGAAAAATCAATAATTTGATACAAACAAAGAAAGTTCGTGCTGTTGTAATGTTGGGGCTACACTGCATATGTATATTATCATATCATTATTGTTTTGAAGCTTTATTATATTATTATCAATAGCTTTTTTTATTTATTTGTAAAAATGTTCAGAGGTGTCACCATAGCTCTGGAAAATGAGCTTTTGGAGGAAATGCTGTGGTTGTGGTTGTGATTGTGAAGAACTTTGCCTAATGAAATTTAGCCATAAGTTCGTGATATATATATATATTTTTCTCTTCTCTTCTCTAGATATAATATAAAAATATTAAATAAAAACGTCATCTTAAATAAAATAAAATAAATCAATGTGATGAAATCATGAGAAGGAAAAAAAAGGTCGTTTTTTAGTCAACTGACATTTTTTAACCAGTTTAACCTCGTATTTATTCAGTCGACTAACATTTAAAAGTCAACTGATGTGAGTGAACTTATTTTTTTTTTCCTTTTTTACTTAATTTTTGTGAAGTTACTATATTAAGATCGTATTTATACCTTTCATCTCACACATTGAAATTAAATTATTTTACTTAATAAATCGAATACTTTTAGTTTATATTTGTTTTTTTTAATAAGAATTCGAACTCACGTTTTTTGGGTTGGAAATGGATGTCTTAACTCATTAAATTATGATTAGGTTGGCAAATTTTAAAAAATGTATGATTTTTTTAAATAGGGTTTCAAACACAGGATCTCCCACTCTAATACTGAATAAACCACCACACAATCCAAAAACTCAAGCTATAGTTGAGTAAATTTAATTCATTTATGAATATCTCAATCAATAGTAAACATCGGTGGGAATTAATAGAATTTAGAGTTAAAATTTTTCTGGGTTTAATTTCAAATGGAAAAGATCTCATGCTCTCTCACTCTAGGTTAAATTTCAAAATATTCATTAGGGAAAAGATCTTGTGAATCCTGGTGGTTTCAATTTCAAGAAAAAAAGAAAAAGGATTGAAGAAGAAGCATGAAAAAAACCAACCAACTCTCAGCTCAATCCAATCCGAGTCTAAATCGAACGACTTCAGTTAAATTACACCCTTAATTTTTTTTTATAACAGACCAATAAAAAACTTAAAAAACCAATAAAAATAATAGAACATGAAATATTCATTTTTTATTTTGGAAAAAATACACTTTTGATCAATGAGATTTGAAGTGAGTGTTAATATAGTTTATGAAGTTTCAAAATGAAACACTTCAGAGTCCTTGAAGATTAAGTAAGTATCTATTTGATCTCTAGACGTACAATAGACATTTTTGATCCTTAGAGTTTGAAAAATTATTCTAAATGGTCTTTTAATAACCTTTGAGTGTTAGTTGACTTAACGAAAAAATGACGTGGCAAATTAATTGGTGACGAGGCCTTTCTAACTCGCTGCATTTCGATGAGATGTAAAAATAATATTCGAGGTGACATTTTTTTTATTCTCTTTTCTTCTTCCTTGTTCTCTTGACTTCTTGCCATCGCTGTTGTTGATCATCGGAGAGTTGCCAGAGAGTCTCCCGACACCCATCATCTGTCATCGACTCTACCGAAGAGAGAGAGCTCTCTCCCTCTCTCTCAAGCAATGGCGAGCTCTCTCTGGCACCCATCACCGGCAATTGCCATCGCCCACCACCCAAATCTAGAACGAGGGAGAGAGGGAAGCTCTCCGACGATGGGAAAGGAGCTCCCCAGTGAGACTTTCCAGCGAGCAACAACGAACAACAACAATGATTATGGTAGATGGCAGTAGTCAACGACTGGTGGCAAGAAGGTGAGAAGATAGATAAGAAAGAATAGGAAATAAAGAAAAAAGGAAGAAGAAAGAAAATGCGATAACATATTATATAAAAATTAATTTTTTTACATCTCATCTAAGAATATAAGTTAGAATAATCCAGTTACCTATTAACCAAGTTACTGACGATCAAAGGATAGAATAATTTTTCAAACTTTAGGAATAAAAATATATTTTACGACTTTCTGGACTAAATAGCCACCTACTTCAGTGTATTTTTTCATTTTATTTATTTATGACTTTCAATAATAAAAAAAGAAAAAGAGAGAAAAAAAAAAAAGACGGCCAAGGGCGAGTTGCTAACTCGGTAAGCCATCGGCGATGACTAGAGGATCCGATCCGAAACCGAAATGTTTGATTTTTCTTCGATCGGAACCCTAGGTCCCATCTAAATCTTATAACCGAAGCAATCAATTCGGTCAAAATCTTCTTTCCCCCAAATGCCATAATTTATCACCTCCTTCTCTTTCCCGGAAATTTCAGTGTCTGATGTATGGCTCTATTTCTTTTCTTCTAGGATCTTATATTACGCCGATCTTCTGAATCAGACACTGTAATCTTCTGCGCCTGCTGGGATTATTTGCAAACGGGAGAGGGGGAAGGTTCAAATTTTGAGGGTTTCTTATCATTTTTTTTTTTGTACAGATTGCATAGGTCTTGCAACAGTTGTACAACGGTCTTTATTGATTTGTGTTCGTCTTGTTCATACACAAACCACAATCTCGAATTTGCTCCAGGGTTTTCATTACTTGTTCTTTGATGTTATTGGTTACGATGCAATCCAAACTCTCGGTTGCTCCAGCAATTGATTTGATCCCAAACCTTAAACCTCCTCACAGAACTTTGCGTTTTCACCAAATCTTAGTTTTAATCATCACCTTCTTTGCATATGCGTCCTTCCACGCCTCGAGGAAACCTCCGAGCATCGTTAAGAGCGTGCTTGGACCAACAATACAGCTAAATTCGTCAAGCATTTTGTTGAATTCGACTTCAATTGAGTCTGGTTTGTCCTCAAATGGAACTGGGTGGGTTCCTTTTAACGGCCCTGATGGCACCCAGTTGCTCGGGGAGCTTGATCTTGCATTTCTTTCTGCGTATTCCCTTGGAATGTATTTTGCAGGACATGTTGGTGACCGGATCGACTTGAGGTTATTTCTTGTTTTTGGGATGATGGGTAGTGGTATTTTTACGATACTATTCGGGCTAGGATACTGGCTAAATCTTCATGTATTGTGGTTTTTCGTTAGTGTTCAGATTGTTTGTGGTCTATTTCAGTCAATTGGATGGCCATGTGTGGTGGCAATTGTAGGAAATTGGTTTGGGAAAGCAAAGAGGGGACTGATAATGGGGATTTGGAATTCACATACTTCGGTTGGTAACATCATCGGGTCGATTGTGGCTTCTGGGATTTTGGAATTTGGATGGGGTTGGTCCTTTGTGGTGCCTGGAGCTTTGGTGATTTTCGTCGGCATTTTGGTGTATCTGTTCCTAGTTGTAAGTCCAGAAGACATTGGATTTGAAACCTCTGTTAACGAGACTGAATTGAACACAGAGGTGAATCCAGTTGAAAAATTGGTGAATCCAGTTGAAAAATTGGAGAACTCGGTGGAAAAATTGGAGAATGCAGATTCAGAGGAAGCAGTGCTGCTTGATGTTCATGTTGAGGATTCAGATTCTCTTGTTGTTAATGTTGAGGATTCAGATTCTATGGCAGCGATTGGTTTCTTGGAGGCATGGAGGTTACCGGGTGTTGCACCATTTTCCTTTTGTCTATTCTTCTCGAAGCTGGTTGCTTACACTTTTCTCTACTGGTTGCCCTTTTACATCAGGCACACAGGTACCCGTTTTTCTTTTACTGCCAACTGCCAAGGAATGAAAATGTCATTTGAAGTGAAAATTTTAGAATGAATGTGTCTTAGATAAATCTTAAAAGGCTGCCTTTTCGGCAATAGCAAATAGCATGATATTAGTTGTATGCCCAGAAAAAAGCTAGCAATTGTCTATAAAATTGTAGTGCCTGCACTCTCAAATAGATTCAGGATGTTCTGGAATCCATGCAGTAAAGAATGCAACATTTGTTATCCTGAACGTGTTTTTTAAATCTAGTTTTGAATTCTTAATTACTTACTAGTCTTTACCTGCCGTGATAGCTGTTGCTGGTGTGCACTTATCTCATAAAATGGCTGGCATCCTCTCAACGGTTTTCGATGTCGGAGGTGTCTGTGGTGGAATATTAGCCGGATTAATCTCCGATTTGATTGATGCTCGTGCAGTTACTTCAGTAACATTCCTGCTACTCTCAATCCCTGCTCTAGTTCTCTATCGTGCTTTTGGGAGCATTTCCACAGTCGCCAACATCTGTTTGATGTTTCTTTCGGGATTACTCGTCAATGGCCCATACTCGCTTATTACAACAGCCGTTGCAGCTGATCTCGGCACCCAGAGTTTGATTGGAGGAAATTCCCGAGCTCTAGCAACGGTGACCGCGATCATAGATGGCACTGGGTCTGTTGGGGCAGCTCTTGGCCCTCTAATGGCAGGATATGTTTCCAGTAGAGGATGGAACAGTGTCTTTTTCATGCTGATTCTTTCCATCTTCTTTGCCGCTCTCTTCTTGGTTCGTTTAGCGAAAACCGAGATCAAAGGAAAGTTGAACGAAGGACGATGGTTTTCCAATAGCGAGACCCAGCTACAGTGAATTAAGATCATCTAAAAGGAGATTTTGATATTCTGTTTACAGTTTAGATCAGTGGATTTATCATTTCTGATAGAAAGTACATTGACATTTTTTCCTTTTTTTTTTCGGGGTATTTGTATATCTTTGTATCCTATTCATTTATACTCCTTAGAAATATTCATGTACCATACACCACAGTAATTGAGCGTAGAATACAAACAATATTCAGAAAAGCAAAATTTCTTCTATTCAATTAATCTTTTTGAGTTCAGATTAGGATAATTTGTTTTAAAGTTATTTGCCTGCAGTGCAGTTCTTCCCGAGGCTCACTTGCTGCTGAACTTTTAACTTGTATCTTTCTTCTTCAAATCAGGTTTTGGGTTGGAGACCCACCCGCTTTTGCTCATCGCATCCGATGAATCAGGGCTACACGTTTTTGTACCTCAAAGATCGTCGGCCGGTGTTTGGTTTTAAGAATCACACAGAATCATTTCTCGAATCTTGACAATGTAGACTGTTTGATTTGATAGGGTGTGAATCATGTTCTTTTTTTAATAGCACTGGTATATCTTTATCTAATCTACTACTATAACCATTTCAAATAGTGATTTAATCCATTAACAATAAGGAAAAAAAAAATATATATATATATATATATTGAAAGAGACTTCATTAAAAGAATCATAAAGGCTCCACCACCTCTCAAAACTATCGAAGAATAAGAAACTACAGATTCCATCACTGGGCGATGATCAACATCATTTGCTTCTCTATTAACATGCATAAACACAATGGATGAGAGAAATCTTGCTACATGACAAATATCAATAATCAAGGTATGAGCTTCATTTCATACATCAATTTCGCAGCTATTTGTATAGATATGGTATCCATTCAATCTTTGTTTGTCTATTAATTCACAGTTCTTCTCGGGTAGAGCAGCTTGTAGCTCGCAAGGCTCATAACCTTGACCCCATGGGTTCAAATCCTGTCTCTGCAAATTTTTTTTTTTGTCTAAAAAATTTAGGTTTGATCTTGGTGCCTTAACCAAGCTATGTTCGATTTGGCTATAAATTTATTGTCGTCAATGAATGTAGAATATAAAAGTAGTTGGATAAAGCTGAAGTTACCAAAACCAAAACTCTAAAATTTGAAATTTGATATAAATGTAGTTGCTTATATATGGCATAGGTCAACCCCAAGCCTGAGCTATTGCCTTCTACTACACTACAAAGGTACATTACTTCTCTTGTGAAACACCACCATCACCTTTTCTTCTTGACATTATTTGTTTTATAGCACATTCTACTTTACTTCATGATTTTTCACACTACTCTATGATTCATACTTCTCAAAATTCAACTCTAACTTTTCACATGCTTGTGCGGATTGGACAAATTTTAATCGAATTGATATGATGTAGAAGATAGTTGAACAAATTACTAATGAATTCTATCATTTCAACATCATGTTAGAGGATGAGTATTAAAATATTCCAAAGACCAACGAGGTAAAGTGAAACTATTTAATTTAAAAGTTTGTTAGATTCTAAGTTAAAGTGTTTAGTAGATCTCAAAAATTTCAATGTTGTTTCTAACAGTCCTCTGACATATTAACTTAACTTATTAGACACCCGCTCAAAATACAAAACGAAATGGTAATATATGAGGAATGATTAGATTAGATTAGATTAGATGACTATTCTTGGAAATGAATCTAAAAAGAAAAAAATGAAAACAAAAAGTGGGCAGAGTATGTAGATAGAATAACATTATATAGAGGGGAGGCATCATGAGATGTCCTTAATCTGCTGCCCCTCTGGCCTTTTGTTATATGGTCGAGCGCAATTTCGGCTCAATGGGCCCAAAATTCTTGACTAAACAAAAGAACATGAAAGCCCACATGTAAGAAATAAGGAATGAATTGACTATTCAAAAAATAGTTAACCTTTTTTGTTCAGGATATCTGCACCCACCCCAAGATTCGAACATGAGAGACATTAAGAATTTTTCGTATTAAGTTCACGGAAAGATTTGAACTTGAAACCTCTAAACTAGCATGACCAAAAAAGTTCAGGTCTTTGCCAATCGAACTACCTTTAGGTCTTTTGAAAAATATATATAATTATACCGTGCAAATTGCAAAATAGATGTAAGAAAGAAACATGATGGATGATCCAACCCCAAAAGGGCACTGGTGGGACCTTGTGCCCTGTATCCAAGGGACACCATGCCCTTGTCCCCATTATGCACCACCTACCACTTTCTTCACTGCTCAAAATAGAGCCAATTTTGTCTTATTTTCCGCTAATATCTCTCCATCTCTCTTTTCAAATGGTGTTGCTATTGTATCCAATGGATAGTTTTTGGAAATGAAGTCATCCCCTTTTAGTTCAGTCTCTTTCGTTTTTAGTTTTTGAAAGTTATGTTCGCTCCCGTTCACGATTTTCTGGGTATGTTTTTATATTTCTTAAAAACGCATTTGAATTCCTAGTCAATTTCAAAAATGAAAAATAAGTTTCTAAAAATAAGTTTTTTAATTTTTAAAGTTTGACTTAAATTTTGAAAATCGTTTTATTATCAATTGGGGCATAAATTATATGTTCTCCACGATTTTATCCTGCTAGACACATCGATATGAAGTTGTCCTTAATATGCCAGCCCATAAAATAAAATAATATATATCAATTGATGATATCTAAGTATGAATGAAAGGAGTAGATATACTATTGCAAATACCCGAAACTTTTCCTAACTAATAGAAGAGTATACGTTTGCACATCTCTATAAAACTCTAGATCAAACCTTCAACTTTTGGGTCGGTTACAGGTTCGTGTTCACGAAGCTATTTTTAGATTGACACATCGGAGATGAGACGGAGTATGATACATCACGATCAATTTTCCCAAACCCTAGTTGATACTACATACATACAGTAGTGAGAATCATTTACCTGTTGCAAACCTCCATCAAATTTGACAGCCCCACTCCTATTCCATTTTGTTTTCTTCTCAAAGTAATACATTATACTATAAACTTTGTTCTTATGTACCTAATTTATCCATGCAACTTATATAATTATAAATATTAGTTTTACAACAAAAATACTAGCTTTTGTACTAAAGCTTTATCTTTTATATAAGTGGCTCAAGACCCAATCACAAGCATGGTAGTTGAGAGTTAAGAAGAAACCCAAATATCAATTAATAATAATAATAACAATAATAATAATATATAGCATTTTGGTAATGCTATGTACAAAGGACAGTTCCCTAAACCCTAAAAAACCTGCAGCATTTCTGTAACGCTGTCTTTTTATACCTCTTTTTTTCTCTTCCCATTGTTGAATATTACCCTACAAACTTACTTTTCTCTTTATTATTATTATTATTTATTTATTTTTACTGTTTTTTGCTCCCCATTTTTTGTTTGTTTGTTTTGTTTTCTTCTTGTTTGTCTCTTCTTTTGGGATCAGTTATGTATTGGAGGCTTTCTCTTTGCTGGAGAATAGTCCATCTCTGCAATGTCTACGAGGTCTGGATAATGCTCTTGGCCTGCCTCAAGATTCTCAGAAACTGCCTCTGAATTGTCCAATTCCTTCTTATCTTTCACACTCAGCTCCTCTTTCTTTGATATGGGACTGCCCCTTTTAAAGTTTTCTCCTTCCTCATTATTCTGTATCACAACATAGAAAAACTGTTAACTTTCTCGGGTTTTGAATAAAAATATTAAATTTACTCTCTAAACCCCGCTGTTTAAGCTTTTAGGAGGTTAGTACAGTAGTAATTTAACGTGGTATCAGAGCTGGAGATTTGCGTCAAGCTCCCCTATATTCAGAGGCACCCATGCACCTTCCCAAATCTCAGATCCGGGAGATATCAAAGGTTTGAACTTGAAACTTCTATAAACTAGTATGATCAAGAGACCTCGAACCCTTGCCAATCGGACTGTCTCTTGAGAGCTTTCCTCTCAATTAATATTGATAACCACTTTTCAAATATCTCGAGAAATGGGGAGTTAGAAATGGTGATAAGTGACTAACCCTTGTTATGGAAGGGGTTGAAGATGATGGAGAAGTCGCAGTCAGAAGTTTTCTAATGTTTCCTGCATCATAAATGTCAAACCCACTTCAGAAATGGATATGTACAAACTGAGAAATGTCCCATTTGGGTTGTTTTATATATGACGGTGTATTATATTAACTATATATTGGGGCATAATGTAATGCACCATTTGTAAAAATTAAATTGCCTTAAGAGTCTAAAAAAGCATACCTGAATTACACTGCCCTTTTCTGCAGAGAGTAAAAATCTTCCCAAAACCTTCTTCTATCAGTGGACTTTCCTCTGCCTGCATTTAATGTGTGTATTAATTTCCCATCAAGATTAGAGATTTTCAGATCAACCCCACAAGAAAAAAGAAAAAAAAGGTTGAGAATATGGATATGTTAGAGAAAAAAAAAACAACTTACAAGGGATTTTTCAAGCTGCCCAATTGGCTTAATTATCCCATTCCCCAAGCGAATACCTTCACAACATAGAAAAATCTTTCACAATCATGTTCCATTTATGCATATAAAACAACAAAAACAAGAACCCATCTGACAGAAATGGCAAAATTTTGCATACCTTGAGCTTGATTAGAGAGGAAGGAGAAGATAAGGAGAAGAGAAGCTAGTACATTAGTGGACCTCATTTTTGGATAAAAATCTTATCTTTTTCTTTTGGGGTTTAAAAGAGGAGATCAGAGAGTGGAAAGAAAACTAAAGAAACAAAAAGGAAGACAGTTTTGGAATTCTTAAGGTGGTCAGATCAGAAAGACTAGGAAGAAGAGATATAATAAGGGGCCGGGTTTGTTTTTTCTTTTGAAATTGGAGAAGATTTTGAGAGATATATGGAACTCGTGAATGGTTGATGGCTTGAAAATTGAAGCTTAGAATTGTGTATATATATATATATACATGTATATGAGGTAAGGTCCCACTTTCATGATTTCTCTAAACTTTAAAGTTCCGATTGGGATCTTTCTTCTACTTTCTTCTCAGTTTCTCCCCCTCTTGTTTTTCTTTATTTAGAAAAATAACACCCTTTTTCAACACAAAAGACCTAATTTTTAACCAAAATTCAATGATGGGTTGATTTTCAGATAGCTCAAATTTCAAACCCCACCTCTAAAAAAAACCCAATTTGGCTTTTCACTAGAAGAGATTTTTTTTTTCCTTTTTTCATACGACCCCATTTCCCAAATTGCAACTAAAAAGAAGCCCTTTTATGTGTTCACCATATAATACTTTTAATTTAACTTCGTCTGTTTGCAAAGCTTTAGAATCCATGTAAAATATTGTGTTGATTAATGATTTGGACTGAGAAATTGCAATTAAGCCAATCACCCCTTTTTGAGCGCATCAATCAAGGGTGTGAAATTCAAACTCGTGCCCTCTTGATCGAAAATAGGTACCATTTTTAGTTGAGTTAAACTCAAGTTGGCCCAATCCCTCGTTGTTAAGAGAAGACACAGGTATTGATTTTCCAAGTGCCAAATAAATGTCTGTCTTATTTATTATTTTTTTTCCATTCTCATTGGAATCAAGAGGCTATAATTCAGTGTAGGACCATGCTGTTTTGGGTGATTGATCAAATCAAGTGGCTGTCTTCAATTAGAGGTACCATCATGTGCAAAATCATAACCTTCAATTCAAACGCCCTATGGAAATGGGGATAAGGAATGGTACATCTCTTTGGATCAATCCCTCACTCCCACCTTGATGAAAGGTTTACATGGTAAATTGACAAAAGCAAAAAATTAATCTCTCAAGAGTTATTTCTAACTCATGTGAGGGTAGAACCGAAATGAAATAGATCTTTTAAGACTATGCAAGCACATTTAATAAAAGATTTAAAAGAATTGATAATTGTTCTCCATACTACTAAAGTCTACCTTTTTTTCTTTTTCTTTTTTTTTTGTGGCTCGGTCGTATGAACTCCATCCACAGTTAAACATGCTGGCTTGGAATAATTCTATGTTGGTTGATCGATCCCCTAGAATTTTTTTTTAGAAAGCACGTGAGTAAAGATAAAAACATGTTAAAATGACCAATATTGGTTTAGGTAAACAGTCTTTTTAACTTACGCACCCAAGCAACTCAAATCAAGGTAATTAATTGGCGCATCTAGGTCACATGCAGGGAGAATGCTATGACCACAAGTACTGAATCCATATTCTAAATCCTAATCCGAATCCGAATCTTAGGTACATGAGATGTTCTATATATTATGAAATTATCTTTTATCACACACTAATTACCATTAAGTGTACTTAGTTTTTGATGGATATGTATTTGAAGATTAAAATCAAATTTTTTGTTTTTAGAAAAAATACTTCTATAAGGGTGGTTTATAATTCAAATTCATCATGGATTGTTTACCAGCATTGAACTTTCTTGGTTTGATTGTCTCTACATAAAAGTATGAAGAGAAGAGTAAGAATAGAAGTGAAGATGTATGAATTCATAATAAATGCAATATATTTTAAGGGACAAAATTTATAGCTTTCTTTTTCTAATTTTGGAACAATGTCAAATTAATAGAGGGGAGGGGGGTGACATGCCACATCATCAAGGATGAGAGGGGTCGGTGGGGCCCAAAGGCCTGTGTTGGGGAACAATCAAATTTAATGCATTTGGCGTGCGAGGGTGACTAGACAACGGTGAAAGGCAAACAAATTTCCATAATTCACCGTATTTACCGACGTGGTGGCATGCTCTCTCCCACGTGGACGTCCATATCTTGGGTCCCCTATCTAGACGACGTGGCAGCTCTGCCACGAAGGCACCGCCACTCCACGGTTCACACGCTTCTGCCCTGCCCAGCCAAGCGGCGCGCGTGTCTACTAACAAATTAACTTCTTATTTGAGTTCTCCACGCTCTCTCTTTTCATTTTATTAAATTTTAATTGATTTGATATGATAGGATAAAATACAAGTTAACAATGATAGACTAATTTAATTAAACTCGTTCTTCTACCTCCTTTAACTGGTCCAAAACGAATAAATTGACGCAAATGTTCAAATTTAAAAAACTAATATTTTAAAAGTTTACAAAAAAAAAATTTATATATTTGTAAAATCATGGATGTTTTTTTCTTTAATTAACTATTTACCTTTGGTATGATAATATGTATATTATTTATTAAACTATGTTTAGATTAACAAAAAAATCATGCATTTACATATTTGAAATGGAATGGATTTGATTACTAATTAAAGTACACTAATTATGTCTTTCAAACATGCCCAAATCCCTCCTTTAGAACAAATTTTCAAAATTAGAATCTTTGACTCATGATGAATATACACACATTCATTCCTCCAAGAATCTAAAGATTTATAAGATAATTATGATCTAGATCTATCTATAAGCCCAACTTGAGACAAATTCCTGTTCTCTCAATAACATAATAGCAAAATATACTTCTAAAAATAATATATGTTACATTTTGTTAAAATTTTAAACTACACAGTTAGGTTGTTATATGAATGGAATATACTATTTTAAGTAAATAAAAATGGAGTTTTATTCAATCAACGTACCTATAACCTAAACCTATGACCTTCTTGTCCTATATTCTTTTTATGTAAATATGCCTAAAGAAAAAGCCAACAACAAATTAACTAACCAATATAGAATTTAAATTCATTAAATAAAACGACATAGGTTTGAAACATTGGAAGTTGAGAAAACAAAAAATAAATAAAATAAAATTACAAATATATATATATTTTTTGGGTTTTAAATGTAAAAACAGAAAAACAAAGTGGAAATGGATAGAAGGATATGGTGTAAAAGCTGTCTTTAGAAGTTTCTGCTGGCAAAGCGACAGCACATGTTCCTCGGAAACTGGATGTTTTAAATATAAATTTAAAATATTATATGTAGTTTTTTTGTTTATTTTTTTTTAAATTTAATTAAATGAATTAAAAACCATGGCTCCTCATTCTCGTACGTGTTTTTTGGTTAAATGTCTGGTCAAACCATAACAACAGAATTAATTCCAAGTAATTATTGACTTTATATTTAATTTTTCTACCTAGAGTTTTTAAAACTTAGAATTTGAAGGTCAAAAAGGCAAAAAGAAACATTAAAATTAAGACTAATTTATTAAGTCTTAATTATTATAACTCATCATAACACCGTGGTTTTCCAACTTTTTAGATGTTTTCTTAAAAACAACTTTTCTTTTTGTCTGGTACTAAATGTTTAATTTTAATACTCTAAATTAAAATGTAAACTTGAACGAGAAAATGACATTACTACTGCTAGTTACGTTTAATATTTTTAGATTTGTAATTCTTGTAATTGAAAAATTCTATTTTTATGAGTGCTGTTAGAATATTTTCGCTTTATTGGATTTTTATTTTTAGCTTGGGTTAGAATATTTTGTTTTTGAGCTTGAGGTTATTTTACCTCTTGATTTTATGGCTAAATTTAAATAATTTTATGGTCGAGGTTGGGCATTTCTATGACTTTGATCTCGTGAGGTCATGTTATTTTTTGTTGTTTGTTAATTTTGCATGATTTATTGGTTGATTTCATGCATAACTATTTAATTTAGTTTTGAGAAAATGTTAATTTTACCACTTATCTAAATCTTTATGAAATCGAAAGTTCGGAGAGAAGTTGACTCATTGAGTTAAATCCAAGAATAAAAGTGATTATTTCTTTTCCACTCGATTTTTTTGAATCAAATAATTTTGATTGGAACCATATAATTGAAAAAAAAAAGTTACATATTGGGTAAATCAATAAGGTAAATTTGGATAAAAACACGAACAATAGATTTTGTGAGAATGCAATTTGTGAAAAGTCTTATTCCATGTGAGAAGTTGGTTGGATATGTCATAAATGTGGTAAACTATAAAAAAAAAATCTTTGTCATAAGTCATTTTCTCAGTTTCGATTCTATTTACTTTCTCGATCTCTACTCTAAATATATATCCTTCTAATAAATAGATAGGGAATAATTTTTCGTGCCATAAAAATTAGTCAAAAAAAAGAAGCATATACTATATTCCAACTTTAATTAAATCAAATTTCGTCAAGTAAGAAAAAAAAAGATGTTTTATTTTAATAACTCGTTGACTCTCTCTTGATCTTCCATATGGACTCCCATAAAACAACAATAAGAGATTTGTGGCTAAAATTATCATGGGATAATCGAACTTTTTTGATAGTGTGTTTTGAAAAGGTACATTGAAATGTAAGCATACTTCAACTTTTTGCACCAAAAACTTTATTTATGTAGTCATGTCAATAAGTTTATATCACGTACAACTTAAATTTTGCTTTTGTTTTCCCATTAAGAAGTTGGGCCCAAAAACATTCTACAAATATTTTCTCATAAAATATTTTTAGATACTTTGACTTTGTTTTACTTCCAAACATGATAATTTTGAATCGGAACTAGTGTTTTGGATAAATGTCAAAAGCCCCAAGTAAAAATTTAGCTTAAAAACTGTTTCGAGTAACTATTTTCCAGATATGTTTACATAATTGTTTATATATAAATATAGTTCTAATATTTTCTGCACGTGGGTTACGCTGCACTTTCTAAGACATTACCTACGTGGGAAAAGGGGTGAAATTGCAAATTCTCTCATGTTTAAAGCATTGATCTGACTGAAAAGATAAGGTGAGTCATACCATGTAAGACATTTCTTGTAAATTTGTTTCCTAATCCTACCGTAAATTTGATTTTGACATATAATAGAGCAAGCTCCGAGAAGGTATAGGCCAAGTCTTCTAGCACCATCTCGACCAACATCTTAATTATCATAACTCCACACCATAATTCGCTTTTTTTTTTCAATAAAAAAACCATACTACAAAACAATAATCCATAAGGTAGTTGCTTCTCACCAATAACAAGTTTAATCAAGGGGGAGAATTGTCAAATGACATTGTCGGGTCATTGTTTGACAAGCACATGGGCAAAGTCTTGGTCTTTTCTTTGCCACTAGAAAAGGCCCTTCTTCAAACTTTGATGTGTCCACTTACATACTTAAACTCCTTCAAAGGGATCATTTTTCAACTCTCTAGTGGCACCACATCACTTAATTTGGTCGCAAAAAGCAGCAAAAAGGAGACCCATTTGAGAAATTTTTGGTTTTGTGAAGAACCCTAAAACCAAAAGACATGATTGCTTGATGGGTCCAGACAGTGGCAGGCATATGAAATGAGTATATATCAACATAATGCAACATGAGTATTAATGGCATTGAGGCATTAAGATGAACATCTTGTGGACTTGTAAAATGGTGTGGGTTTGGTTGGAGCAATAAATGATATGAGAATGATGTGTATTTATGATTGCCTTTGGTATCTTTTCTCGAACTCTTCTCGTAACGAGTCTACTCGCATCGTCTTCTAGATCGAAAGATGACTTTAATTCTCTTTTGTCATTTAGACGATACTATACAAGTAATTACTCATTTGCCGTTTTACACGTGCTTGTGAATTTTACATTTTTTTTTCAAAGTCTTTGTATGGCATGTTGGAGTCTCTTAGAATTTATGTATAATAAACTCACTATTTATCGCTTTTTCCATTGTGCTGTGTGAATTATTATTCATTAAATTCCCAAAAGTTTTGAAAGGTAGTATATCGTATAGTTTATATTCTCATGTATTATCAATTTTAATCACCTTCTACCTTTTCTCTCCACAATCTAACTATTAGCTTAAACTTAAACAATATAATTAGACGATAAATTATTTGAAAAGAATGAGAAAGACATATATTTCAATCGAATATTCATACCTGATCCTATAGTACTTATTTTCTTTGTCATCTCAACAAATTCTATGCCATACTTCTAACAATGGTAAGTTTCAAACAAATCGCATTTTTGTGATTAATTTGGTATGAAGTAGCGTAAGGGACAAACAAAGCTAATGAATGACGCGAACAAGACAAAAGTCGTTTTTTAGCGACTCAACTTATTTATACAAAGCTCCATAAATATCAAGAGAAACATAACTTTTGAAACCCTAAAACTTAGATTGCAAATGCATGCTTGATGCTCTACTTTCCCACAAGGCCATACCTATGAGTTATAAGCCTCACATGGGATTAAGGGTACAATAGCACATGGGTGTGTAAGGCTCTTCTCTTAAACCAGGTGGCCCACCATATATATATATATATGAATCATCTTCTTCTTCCTTCCACACTCTATGTCTAGCCCTGAGCTAGGGTTTTCCCAACTCTAATTAACATGATGTTGTATAAAGTTTGGAAGCATATGATAAACCTCATTTTGATTCAATGGGATCGGATATACCGTCATTTTTTAATTGGATTTGCCTGAGTTTACATACGTTTACCAAATGATTCAGCTATTCTCTCGGTTGGAATGAATTGCTTATGATGTCTGTGTTCCCATAAGAAATCGCGAAGTCACGCATTAATAGTAATTAATGGAACTCGTAATTAAAAAATAAGTTAATACCTTTTTAATTTGAATCAAGATTCGAGTTGGTAAGGTTGACATGACAGAGCAACACAATTAGCAGTACAGAACTTAAACCCAAGACCTTCAGTGATACCAACAAGGCCCAACACACATTGACAATTCTAATCAAAATCAAAATCAAGTTTGTTTGTTTTTTTTTCTTCTTTTTGTTTTTGAAGAAAAGAAAAGATATGCAAATCTTTTCCCATCTATCACTTTTTTTCACTTTTGTCCATGAAGCTAGATCATGAGATCTTGTTTTTAATATATACACTATCTAATTTTATTTAATTGGATCATAATATCGAATTGGTTCACTTTTTTATATAATAGATAACCTTTTTAAAATATTACAATACATTTTTTTTTTGGGAAGAATTCAATTAATCCCTTAACTTTTACATGTATACGTCAATTTGAGCATAGCTTAAGCAGATATATAAGACACATTAACATACCTTCCAAAGGTCGTTGGTTCGATCTGTGGATTATAAGTGACTGTTTACTCATCATTGAGATTGATAAGTATTGATTGTTGATATAATGTAATTATGTCCCAATTATTGATTTAAATGGCGTTGATTAGGGCTATTATCACCCATATTGTGTCGTAGTCTAAGTGATAAAGTGACTCAATAATATGACAATAATCAATCCTATGATCTATTATCATCTATTATCAATAAGTATCTAATAAACATTAATGTTTTTTATGAAAAGAAAAAAAATGAAGGGATCAAGTATTTCTATTCTAAAATTACAAATTAAAATTTTTTCCAGTTCAACCGGGAGTAAAGATTAGAACTTCCAAACCTTTAAGAAAGTAAATAATACCTGGACCAATATACTCGTTTAATATATAGTTGCCACTATTTTTTATATAGAAAAAGAAAGAAAAATATATTTTTAACTGATCTCTCGTACATTTATTTTGAGTATTAATTAATTTTGTGTATATTAGGCCTGAAGCGTCGGGGAACATGGTGTATTCTTATAGTTGGAATTTAATTTAAAAAATCAATTTGATTTTAATGGATTTCATCTCCCAAAATGTCTACAAAGTTGATAGTTTTCTATAATCTGCCTAATATGTCCTCCAACTTTAATTTTGTATCAAATAAATTTCTACTTTTAACTTTGTTAAACTCAATTAATTTAGTACTTATGTGACACACTGACGGTACTATTTAGAGATTATGTTATTACGCACGGGTACTGGGGTAAAATTTCATAGGTTTTGGCGGGTAAATGATCAAAGGAAATTGGGGAGGATTTAGGGCACATTGTTTAAAGCTTGGGGATAGCTAATGGGTGAAGGAAATTGGGGTGAGTTTAGGGCAAAATTTCAAGATAGTGAGAAGTGGAAAAGTAAGGTAATCAAAATAAATCAAAACAAAAGTGATAAGCAGAGGGAAGGAAAAAAGAAATAAAGGGGAGCAAAGGAAATCGTGCACTGTTACAAAGGATTTTTTACAGGATAATAATCGATATGATTTTGAAAGTTCATTGACTTATTGTATAAAACTGCGAAAGTTCAGAGATTATAGTCCAAATACGTTCGAAAATTTCAGAAAACTCACAAATTCATCTCTTTTCTTTGAATAAACTTTTCTCAACTATTTATTATCAATAGTAAGCTATTATAAGTTCAAAACGTCCTATTAAAGGGTTACAACTCTGTTTTTGTGAAACAAATATCATTCAATTGTGGGAGTTCCATAAGAGAAATATGATACCGGCTCTCGATTCCGTTTTTGAATCGATTCGAAGAGGGAGCTCCGAGATCAATCTTCTTATGGTGGAGCAACTGGATTTTGATCTATCAGGTCAAAAAGTTCATCTCCAATTCCAAATCCAAGCATCCTAGCCATATTACCAGTCTTCAATCTTGGCTTTGGAATGTCATGTTGCTTCAACCATGAATATACAGTGAAAACTTTGTTCATCACAAATAACTCCAAAGCCTCAGGATTGAACACAATCCCCATTCTCATACTTATCTGCAACCAACAAAGATCCAAAAAAAGAAGTCCTTAATGTGTATCAGTGCTCTAATCCTCCCTTTCACACTCCTTAATATGAACATTTTCATAACATTCCATCACTGGCATTACCTGGTGAGGGACGAGCATGGCTGCATAGCGAGCGAGTTCCCCAGCCCTCCAGTCTAATAGGACTGGTAGCCATGGGTAGACTGAATCAAGCCTCACAAACCACAGCCTTATGTCAGGGTATTCGGATAATTCTCGTCGATCGTAAGGATCTTCTCGGGTATAGTTGATGGTAAAACCAATTGTACGCTCTAGAAACTGTTTTGGCTCAGCTGTAACAGTACTAGAAAAAGAACTCACTTGGGGTCACAGAATTAATCTCAAAACAATGATATAAACAGATCAACACCCCCAAAACTTACTAGATAAAGGTGAGATTATTCCAGTTGTTTTCTGAAATGGGGATAAGTCTAGACGACGAATTGTATCGTTGTCTATAACCACGTCGAATCGCCCATCGGTGGGTGGCATTGGAGGTGCAACTTTAGGAGAATCTGTGTTTATAATTCAACAACTCCCTCAGATATGACAACAATTGTTCTCCCTTTTCTATTGCTAGTTGCTACAACTCCATTTTGAGGGCAAGAAAGAACTAGATAATGTTTGTAAAATCAGCCCTAACGGTTATATTTTCCTTTTCTCAAAAGATATCGATGAACAAATCACCATTCATCATTCAGAAAATGGAAGCTGATCATCAAAGAACAGAGGAATTCTCTTTCATTGACTAATTATATGGCTATTCAAACAATCGACCTACAATATTCATCCGATGGTCATTTGGGAGAATTTCCCCCAATTTCCCCCTCTTCCCTCAGAATTCTGATTGAAAAAATGCGATTTCTAGACAAGTAATGCACAAATCAAAACAAATACAGAACAAATTGTAAAGCTGAAGCACAAGTTGGAGGCGTTACCATCTTCATCGTCTTGCAAAGAGAGTTCAAAATTTCCCGACGGATTGAAGGCGACGGAGGCCGCTACTTGTCGGCGGTGCCGGGGGAAGGTGGGTCTGCAAAAACTCCATGAAGCGGGTGACCTAGATGGCTGATTAATGGAAGGAGAAAGTGGAAGCAGAGGTTTAATGGCGGGAGTGGTCATTGAGCCGATAAAGTGGCGAAAATACCACACCAATTACTTATCCAATTTAGTTTCCTTTCCGTTCATGTTTTTTTTTTCTCTCTTTAAAATTGTTCCAATTTTCAAAAATATTTGTTTGGTTTTTTTTTTCCCTGAGTAGAATAATTTTTGGTCATTCATTCTTCACTTTTTACTCTTTTTCATTTGGACAGTGTTTGATTAGAAAAATGATCAATTTCGCGAATGTCGGATCAGCTAGGAATGTCTAAACCAACTCGAGAGAGAGAATCAGATTATTCGCGTACTTGAAAGTAGAGTGAATGGATCTATTTATAAGTGAAGTCTTCGACAACGTTCCTGACAAGGCCTCAATGACTCTTTAAGGTAGACATAAAACGTGGCATGATGTTGCGGAGTCTGTCGGAGAGGCTCTATTTGGTTTACTCGACCGTTGGAGAGGCTCGGCTCGGCATGAGAACTCATGATCGAGGTGAGTAAACTTAGACTGCTTAGAAAGGAGATCCACGTGTACCTCTAAGCATCCAATCATCGCATGCCACGTGTGAGTGGAGAAATGACCTCCAACAAAGAGGTAAACTTTGAGTCACCTATCAACATTTAATTCTACTAATTTAATACTAGTTTTCTAACTTTGATTTTGTTTTATTTTGGATTCTTTCGAATAAAAGTGATGATTTGGATAATAACATATGGACGAGGAACATTGCAGCCTCTAAAATATGATACTTGCAGGAGGGCATAGTGTTGCGGCGACAAGCACATGGAGTACTTCACAAGTTAGGCAAATTGTGACATAGGCTTATTTAAAAGTATTTTTCTCATGATGTCTTTTAGTGTGCAAATTGGAATTTTGGATTTAGATCGGATTCTCTGCTGAGAAATTAGATAGACAAATGCATTTAAGGGCTTCTTGAGGGTTGAGGCACAATTATACACCGTATTTGGTCTGGTTTAATTTTAATTATTATTATTTTATTTTATTACGTTTATTTTAATTGTTTTAGTTAAAAATAGTATAATTTACTTTATTATTAGTTTTAAGGTAAAGTTTTAATTAAATTAAAAAGTTTAATTTTATTTAAAAAGATTTATAAGAAAATAAAAAAGATTTTATTTAAAAAAACAAGATTCCTTGAATTTTTTTTTATGTATTTAAGAGGCGATAGTACGAAGGAGGGAACACTGAGAACAATAACAAAATAGAGTAGATGAATAAAAAAGATTTTATTTTCTAAAAGCTCTAGTATCCTCCTCCTTCTTTATCTCATTCTCTTTAGAATTTGGCCACTCCCACTCTAGTCTTCACTCTTCCCTTTGACCTCACCATCACATCCTCTTCTTTTCCTCCAACCTTTTCATATATATATATATATATATGTGTGTGTGTATATATCCATACGAAAAAATATATATATTTTTTCCTTTTCCTTTGCAAATCTGACGAGGCACCACCACAAATTTCGGGTCCAGCAACGAACAGATCTGACAGAACGCAAAAGGCACGAATGGGCAATAGACCCAAGCAAGCACCGGCAGCGCGAACGGCGATAGATCACCTACAACGAAGAGTCCGATGATCCACTCTGACACTCACGAGCTCCTGTTTCTTTCTAGCAAAAGTCCAACTGGAGAAATCTCTGTAAAAAACAGTATACCATTTTTTAATAATAATAAAAAAAAATCTTTTTAACAAAAGAAAGTAAAATTTTCGTTAAAAAAAAAACTCCAACACACGTGGCATTCCCTGCCTCTCTCTCTCACTGCACAAAATAGAGCCATTTTTGTCTATTTTAAAACAAAATTTAAAACACAAAAAAGGAAGTTTTTGAAAATTACTTCATTAGTTTTCAAATTTTGATTTAGATTTTGAAAATGATGGTATAAATGATAGGGGTAAAACACAAAAATACATGGGTGTGAAAGTAATGCGTTAACAAACTTGATTTTCAAAAATAGAAAATTAAATAACAAAATGGTTATCAAATTAGATATAAATTATATATTCTCCACGATTTTATCCAATAATTAAACCACCCTTAGGAATGGTGAGTTTCCTTAGTAATGTTTCCCACAGCTAATGGAAAAAAATTTCAGTATTATATTTCCATTGGTATGCCATTTTAGCCCTTTTAAGGATGGGATGAGATCCATAAAAAAAATATATATATATATCAATTGATGATTTACCGTGTCTAAGTGTAAATATAAGGAGTAGATACTATTGATATACTCGAAACGACATCGTTTCCCTTCAATGACGGACACAACTTGATTTTGTACATATCCGAAATCTTTCCCAACTAATATGAGACTACATTTGCACGTTCCAATAAAACTCTAAATGAAACCTTCAACTTTTGAGTCGGTTACACGTGTCGTGTTTACTAAGCTATTTTGAGATAGGTCAAGTTCGATTTTCCAAAGCGTAGTTGATGATTCTATATACATACCCTAGTGAGAAGCATTTACCTGTTGAACCTCCATCAAATATGACAGCCCCACTCCTATCCCCTTTTTGTTCTCTTCTCAAAGTAATATATTATACTATAAAGTTTTTGTTCTTATATACCTTTATCGATGCAACTTACATAATTATAAATATTAGTGTTACAATAAAAATACTAGCTTTTGTAGTAAAGCTTTATCTTTTATATAAGTGGCTCAAGACCCAATCACAAGCATGGTAGTTGAGAGTTAAGAAGAAACCCAAATATCAATTAATAATAATAATAACAATAATAATAATAATAATATACACCATTTTGGTAATGCTATGTACAAAGGACAGTTCCCCAAACCCTAAACAACCTGCAGCATCTCTGTAATAATGTTATCTTTTATACCTCTTTTCTCTTCCCATTGTTGAATATTATTATATATTTTTTACCGTTTTCTCCTCTCCATATTTTTTTGTTTTGTTTTCTTCTTGTTTGTCTCTTCTTTTGGGATCAGTGATGTATTGGAGGCTTTCCCCTTGCTAGAGAATAGTCCATCTCTGCGATGTCCCCGAGATCTGGATTATGCTCTTGGCCTGCCTCAAGATTCTCAGAAACTGCCTCTGAATTCTCCAATTCCTCCTTCTCTTTCACACTCAGCTCCTCTTTCTTTGATATGGGGTTGGCCCTTCTAAAGTTTCCTCCTTCATCATTATTCTGTATCAGAACATAAGAAAAACTTTTTAACTTTCTTGGGTTTTGAATAAAAATATTAACTTTACTCTGAACCCGTCGCTTAAGTTTTCAGGGGTCTATAGTAGTGTAATTTAACATGATAGCAGAGACCTTTGAACCGCTATAATTTCAAGCTCTCCCATACTCAGAGACACTCATGCCAACCCTAAGGCTGGATTCGAGAGATATCAAGAGTTTTTTATATTAAGTTTATCGAAAGGTTTGGATCGAGTTAGTAAACTTCTATGAATCAGTATACCCCAAGCTCTTGTAATCGGACTATCTCTTGGGGCCTGGGGCCGCTTCCCTCCCAATAAATATTGATAACTTTGAAATATTTCGGGAAATGGGGAGTAAGAGGTAGTGATAAGTGCTAACCCTTGTTATGGAAGGGGTTGGAGATGATGAAGAAGGCGCAGTCAGAAGTTTTCTAATGTTTCCTGCACCATAAATGTCAAACCCACTTCAGAAATGGATATGTACAAACTGAGAAATGTCCCATTTGGGTTGTTTTATATATGACGGTGTATTATATTAACTATATATTGGGGCATAATGTAATGCACCATTTGTAAAAATTAAATTGCCTTAAGAGTCTAAAAAAGCATACCTGAATTACACTGCCCTTTTCTGCAGAGAGTAAAAATCTTCCCAAAACCTTCTTCTATCAGTGGACTTTCCTCTGCCTGCATTTAATGTGTGTATTAATTTCCCATCAAGATTAGAGATTTTCAGATCAACCCCACAAGAAAAAAGAAAAAAAAGGTTGAGAATATGGATATGTTAGAGAGAAAAAAAACAACTTACAAGGGATTTTTCAAGCTGCCCAATTGGCTTAATTATCCCATTCCCCAAGCGAATACCTTCACAACATAGAAAAATCTTTCACAATCATGTTCCATTTATGCATATAAAACAACAAAAACAAGAACCCATCTGACAGAAATGGCAAAATTTTGCATACCTTGAGCTTGATTAGAGAGGAAGGAGAAGATAAGGAGAAGAGAAGCTAGTACATTAGTGGACCTCATTTTTGGAAGAAACTAGTAAAGCAGTGCCGGAACAGATACTCAATTACCCAGAAATAATTGAAGTTATGGGGTAAAAATAACAAGATTAAAAATTAGTAAAGTTAAATTTAACATTGTTAAAATTAGTAACTTCTAGAATTAAGAAAAACTAAATGTTGCCAACATTTATCTTTTGACTGTGAATTAGTAATTCCCAACGGAAAGAAAGCTAAAGATACAACAGGAACACAGTTTTGGAATTCTTAAGGTGGTCGGATCAGAACACACTAACTAGGGAGAAGATATAACAAGGGGTTGGTTTTTCGGTTGCAAATATGACAAAAAAATATTTGGTAAAATAAGCGAAATAACAATTCCATTTAGTTTTTTCAAATATAACATTTTTTCCAATAAAAAACGGGTATCTAATTTTAAAATTATAATTTTCGCTTGTGATATATCTCTATAATATATGTACAATATATCTTATTAGTAATATATGCCTATGATATACCACTAATATAATAATGATATACAATTGATTTACTTTTGATATAACTATGATATCTACTGAACTTCTAACATGACTTACTACTGATATATGTATGATAACCATTGATTTACCACGCCGATACAACATTTATATATTTGTGATATATCTCTAATTTACCATTGATATACAAATGATATACCACTGATATAACTGTATGATCTCTACTGATATAACTTGTTAGGTATGATTATATGATTCATCACTAATATAACACTAATACATACTTCTAATTTATCATTGATATACCTCTGATATAACTTTGATATCTACTAATATAACTATAATACATGTGTGTTGATATAATACTATTATATCCACTATTTTTTCATATGAAAACAAAAGTGCAAGAAAAAATTTGAAATATAAAGTTATCGTATAAAAGGTTTATGTGGATCCTGCACATAAAAAAAAGTTCAAAATGTGATGTATTTTATAAATTTAAACAATTTATATCCCTTATATTTAATATCTAATTGATATTACTATAGAATAAATAGTAATGATATAATAATCAATATTGTTGATAATATTAGTATATCAATCAACAAATTACAATGATAAACTGTAATTTAAATAAATGATATACCTTATATTTATTATATCGATTGCAAATATATTTAGTATATCATACATCTAATAATGTATATTATAGGTACATTTGATAATGTATATCATAAGTACATCGGATGTATATCGAAAGTATATCCGAGATACATCGATTGTATATCAGATATAGATATACATTTGATATATATCAGATACAGATATACATTGGATGTATACCATATATCATAAGGATAAAATTGAAATAATAAAAATTCAAATATTTACTATATTTGAAATTTAAAAAAATTGGTGATATTTTTTTAAATACATAAACTATTTTCGCTGCCCACCACGATTACTTTGTTTTTTCTCTTGAGAAGTTGACAAGTTTTTTTGGAGAGGTATTGTATGAAACTCGTGAATGTTTGATGGCTTGAAAATTGAAGCTTAGATTTGTATATATATACACACACATATATGAGGTGAGAGGGTCCCACTTTCATGATTTCTCTAAACTTTTAAGTTTCGATCGGGATCTTTCGTCTCAGTTTTCCCCCTCTCTCGTCTTTCTTCATATGGAAACACCCTTTTTCAAGACAAAAAAAACCTAATTTTTAACCCCACCTCTCTAGAGAAGAAGAGGAGGAAAAAAAAAACCATTTTCTTCCGACCATATAATGCTTTATTAACACTATAATCTTAATTATCTTCATCTGTTTTCAAATCTTTAAAATCAAATGTACAATACATTGCTGATTAATCTCACTTTTGGAATTCGTGATTGGGTAGAATTTAATAGGATAATACTTAGTTCTTTAACGATGACCATTTTCTATTTTAAAAAATGCTTATTTTTACATTTCTTCGCCAATTCAATGGTGGTGAGGACAAGATTCTACTTATTGATAAAAACCACGTATTTTCTAAATTAATATTAAGACAAACCCATATTGATAGCTCAATCATATGAATTCGAAAGTTAAACCTGTTCGCTAGGAGCAATTTTATGTTGGGCGTTTGATCTCTTAGAGAATTTATTTTAGATAGCACATGACGGGTGAATGTAAAGAGTCTCAGCTCAAATCAAGGTAATTAAGTGATGCATCTAGATCACAGGCACCACTAAATACTAAATCCATATTCTAAATACTAACATGAAATCTTAGACATGGGATGTTATATATACCATGAAATTAACTTTATCACTCATTGGCCATTGCTACTAAACAACTTGTAAGGATCTTCCTTACAATTCTTGATATTCAAAACAACAGAATGCCCGTAGGCTACAACTGGCCAATCAATTCGAGAGGGTTGGTTTCTCTCCCAATAGCTCTGGCTATCTCTTACACAAAAACTGACTGCCCTTCCCTCTTGAGGGCGATCGCCTAATATTCCCCCCTCCCACTCATCCGCACGTCACTTTTGAACTAACTAACAAGTGAAATTCCCAACCTACCTCTTCTAGAGTAAGTATTAACAATTGGAGGCCTAACACAGATTTGTGTACTAACTATGATGGATATGTATTTGAAGATCAAAATCAAACTTTTGTTTTTCTAAAAAATATTTGTATAGGGGTAGATAACAATTCAAGTTCAAGCATCCTAGCCATATTACTTGTCTTCAATCTTGGCTTTGGAATGTCATGTTGCTTCAACCATGAATATACAATGAAAACTTTGTTCATCACAAACGACTCCAAAGCCTCAGGATTGAATACAATCCCCATTCTCATACTTATCTGCAACCAAAAAGGATCCCAAAAATAAGTCCTTAATGTGAACATTTTCATAACATTTCATCACTAGCAACACCTGGTGAGGGACGAGCATGGCTGCATAGCGGCAAGTTCCCCAGCTCTCCAGTCTAACAGGACGGGTAGCCATGGGTAGACAGAATCAAGCCTCACAAACCACAGCCTTATGTCAGGGTATTCGGATAATTCTCGTTGATCGTAAGGATCTTCTCGGGTATAGTTGATGGTAAAACCAATTGTACGCTCTAGAAACTGTTTTGGCTCAGCTGTAACAGTACTAGAAAAAGAAATCACTTGGGGTCACAGAATTAATCTCAAAACAATGATATAAACAGATCAACACCCCAAAACTTACTAGATAAAGGTGAGATTATTCCAGTTGTTTTCTGAAATGGGGATAAGTCTAGACGGCGAATTGTATCGTTGTCTATAACCACGCTGAATCGCCCTTCAGTGGGTGCATTGGAGGTGCAACTTTAGGAGAATCTGTGTTTATAATTCAACAACTCCCACAGATATGACCACAATTGTTCTCCCTTTTCTATTGCTAGTTGCTACTACATTTCTAGGGCAAGAAAGAACTAGATAATGTTTGTAAAATCAGCCCTAACGGATATATTTTCCTTCTCAAAAGATAGCAAAGAATAAACCACCATTCATCATTCAGAAAATGGAAGCCGAGCATCAAAGAACAGAGGAATTCTCTTTCATTGACTAATTATATGGCTACTCAAACAATCGACCTACGATATTCATCCAATGGTCATTTGGAAGAATTTTCCCCATTTTCCCCAATTTTCCCCTTTTCCCTCAGAGTTATGATTGAAAAATGCGATTTCTAGACAAGTAATGCACAGATAAAAACAAATACAGAACAAATTATAAAACTCAAGCACAAGTTGGAGGCGTACCATCTTCATCATCTTGCAAAGAGAGTTCAAAATTTCCCGACGGATTGAAGGCGACGGAGGCCGCAACTTGGCGGCGGTGGCGAGGGAAGTTGGGTTTGCAAATACTCCATGAAGCGGGTGACCTAGATGGCTGATTAATGGAAGGAGAAAGTGGAAGCAGAGGTTTAATGGCGGGAGTGGTCATGTAGACGATATATTGGGGAAAACACCACACCAATTACTTTACTTATCCAATTTAGTTTCCTTTCCATTAATCTATTTTCTTTAAAATTGATCCAATTTCCAAAAATAATTTTTTGGTTTTTTTTTCTCTTCTATGCAAAATAGGTGAAACAGTCTCACTCACAACACATAAGAATTAATTTCTAAAGTTGGTAGTTATCATAGGATTTGAACTCATTTTCTATCAATTAATCTGAGTCCCTTTGGACCTATGATGGTTAGCTCGTAAACATCTTTAAATATCCAACTTTTCAAACTATATCTCCAGGTCCTCGACATTTGTAGTGTCTCCCTACAAGTGAGCTAACATAAATACTTGTGTTTATTTAGTCTCTATATACTTAAAAAAAATTAATTAAGGTTGTTGTGTTTATTTTGTGTGGCACAGGTGATTCAACTTACGATTATGTAGTTTGTAGTGATCAAATACAAGGAAGAGATATTAGACTTGTTCAACTCAAATATGAGATGTCGATGATTGGTGCAGGTATTGGAATGAAGTTTGAAGTTACCCAACATAAGAGAGATGAAGGAGGAGATAAGGTTTTGGGAAAGGAACGTGAAGCAATATGCAAGAGCCTATTTTTGGAGGTCTTGTATTGGAATAAATAATATTTGATACAACGATTAGCCCTTCAAAGATATGGGGAGGAAACACTTGAGGAAGAAGGCGTGTTTTGCTATGCTTTTTCAACCTTATTAAGCTTTTGATTATGCGACTTTAATGCGTGGGTAAAATAGTCTTGAACTATCTATTCGATAGATTATATTGATTATAGACTATATCATTGGATATATAGATGCGTATCACTGATCGACTAAATGAGAGTGATATACGAGGGTGAAAAAGAAGTTACATAAAAATGTCTATATCATATACATGAACGATTTTAAAATGTTGTCGTATTTGCAAAATCATAATCTCGTTGTTAGATTTACAAACATGACAATTACGGCCAAAATATTATGCAAGTACCACATTGTCTATGAATGTATTACTTTTATTCAAGGGTATATAAGAAAATTAGCCTTTATTTAGAGAAACTTAGATGGGCCCTCGTCTACCTGGGCCTTCATTCCGTCTGTTGAAACAGCTGTAAGTGAATTCGGCCGTTAGGCCCACACAGAAGGCCCAACTAAGCCAGATCCAATTTGCTCAGAATTCAGAGACCAAAACCGTTTACAGAAGCAATTTGCAAATAATGCTAGCATCATTTATGAAATATTTATAAATATGTATTCTTCCTAAAGCAATTATATATATAATATTTTTTAAAATTTTATTATCAATTTTTACTACAACAAATATGGAAATGAGAAATTAAATCCTAGACCTAATAACTATATTCATGGCAAAATTTTATTAATCATTTATTTATTCTAATCATAAATCAATAGTCATTGATAAACCATCACCATAGGGTTTACTTGACTCCATGCGCATCTTCAACTTGTTGAATCGGGAGGATAGAGAGGATGAAGATCTATTAGAAACAGGATTGATCGTTCGTTTTGCAAAATCTTTTCTTTCAAAAGATTTGCATGTATCTTACCAGTTCACTAAGAGAGATGGAAACCTGGTTGCTCATCTTTTGGCGTGAAGGACGTTGCTGCATCATGGACACGTCATCTGGATTGACGAAGGGCCGGTGGAGGTTTCAGAAGCTTTAGCTGGCGAATGTCTGGATTTTTTGATGTAATTGTTTTATTGTTTTCCTTAAAAAAAATGAACTATAATTACTAACATATGTGTGCTTCAAATTTGTTTTTATTTAATATTATTTCTTTAGTTGTTATTTGTACACTATTTTATTGAATTCATCCTAATCTATGGTAATATTAAACTTGTCATTTCAAATTAGGTTTGGGGTCAGAAATTTTCAAGTTGAAAAGGAGCTTCCTTTTGACTTTTAATGGAGATGCTGCACCCACTTTAATTTTCCATTAAGTAGTTTGATAAGAAATCAACATCCTAATGCCACTTAATTTCTAATCTCTTTATTTCTTTCTCTAATTATATTTATAATTATTGTTTGACCTCTCAAAAGTTTCACGTGACATAAATTTAATTTTAATTTTATTTCGTGTAATTTTAATTTTCTAATTTATTTATTTCCTTATAAAAAAACTAAATAACCATCAAATGGGTACTAACCGGTAAGCACTCGAGTATTTTTCTAGAAAAAAGTTAAAATCGAGACCACGAGGAGAGTCGGGACAAGAAATTTATTTCCCGAACTTTGCCTCTATTCTCAACATTAACTTTGTTGTAAGACAAAAATTTCTCCACTCTATCTAAGTAGAATTCCACAACAGCAAAAATTCGATCGACAAACTTTTACCATCTCTTAAAAATGACGTTTTGGGAAGCACTTTTTGCATGCCTTTTCTAGAAGCAGACATGTTTGCATATTAGAAAAACAAATGTACATGACAAAAAGCTCAAGCATTTGGAGTGCACATGAAAATGAGAGAATTGGATTCTCTCTTTTTCTTGAACAAAAAGAAAAAGTAGTCAAATTTTATTACAATTTAAGGACTCCCTTCTTTAAGAAAAGTAGAGAACTATTTAACAAATAAAACACCCAAAAGTTTGAGATCCCAAATTTGACAGATATGTCCAACAAAATAGGCCCATATGTTCCATTATGATTATTCCTTTTACAAACTTGATGAGGCAGCTTGGTGGGCCACTCCTACACCAAATTTATTTTAAATGATTAATTTGATTATGGAGAAGATTAAAGTGAAGATTATTTATTCAAATCTCCCTTTCATTATTAGCCCTTTGAAAGAAAATCAAATCAAGAGGTAATTTGATTATAAGCATTGGCGTTTGATGTGGGGACTAGGTTCGCACTAATATTTAAAGAGGGTTAAAATCTTGTTATGTCAATAAATCTAAAAATTTAAGATGATGAATTTAATCGTTTATTAAAATTTTAACAATAGAACTGAAAATTTACTTCGACCGGTTATTAATCTTCCCATCTATACCGAAAATCCTTAATAACAAGCTAGAGGCTATTATTTACAAAATTGACTTACACAAAAGCTTTCAATTAAAGAAAACAACTTTTTTTTTTAATTTGAGTTTTTTACAAAGTTGATTGTTTATGACTTCTAGTTAAATCTTCCTTTACACGCCCCTTCTTGTGTTACCGGTAATCGCTTGGGTTACATTCAATACTTGTTCACTTTTATGGTCATAGTTTGACGGGAAGAATTAATTTTGAATGCTAACGATCTTATCTGAAAGTATTACGTATGTTAATATAAATATAGTTCAATTTAAGATATTTATAACCTTCCTCTAAATTTTATAACCTATATTTCTTTATAAATCATAAGTTCATATACTATCTCATATAATTATAATATAATATAATATATGTTGAATTATAAATTTGTTTAAGGTTCTATTAGCTTTACGAACTTATATAATATTATATATTGTGATAATAACAAACTTTATTTGTTTTATATTTTAAAGTATCTATAGCATAAAGATCAGAAATAAACTCCAACCATTCTGATGTTAGAACCGGGCCTTTTGTGCTCCAGATTTTCGAGACTTTAAATCTCCATTTTAATCCTATTTTCTCCATATTTAAACTTCACCATTGGATTAAATCTAAATCTAACAACTCATATTTTACCCTAATCTTTTAGGCATCCTACTCTCCAACCTTACATAATTAGCTTGTTAAACTTTCTTCAACAAATTGTGAGTCCACTGACAAATATCTCTCCAGAAAGCTAAGTTCTTGCTATTATATTGTTTTTAAGTGTTAAGCTTCTGTATAGATTCTTTGTGAGAGCTTGTACTTCTATGAGAATATTGTTTATCTTTATTCAAGAATTTGTATTAAGGTTAAGGTGTGGGAGCAACTCAAGATTTAGTAAGTGATTTAATCCTTAAAAAAAAAAGATTTAATGGAGTTTGATTTTGAACTAATAAAAAGATAGCAATGCTATCATCTTGAGCTAGTAAAAAAGGTTGGATCCAAGTTAAACATAAAAAATAATTAGCTTGCAAAAAAAGTGGTTGATCGATTTGATTCTCATCCAGACTCGTATGAACTCTTAGAGGTGGAGTAAGAATGTCCGAATCATAAAAACTTCGGATGGCTTCCCTCCTCGCTATACTTTTATATTTTCACAGCTTAATTAGTGTTGAATTACTTGCTATTTAATTAAATTGGGCAACTCCGTACAGTAACTAATTTCAGCTTGCTTTTTAAATTGGTCTAATTGAGACTTAGTTTTGGACTTTTAATCTAACAAACAACCTTATTCCCCACTAGTTTTCCTATGATCTTATAATTTATTTTTTTTATTTACCATAAGTGGGAGGAGAATTTGAGCTCATGACCTCTTGTCAATATCGTTGAGTTAAACTCATGTTGACCAAAACAAAAAAAAATTGATTTCTAATTTTCTATTTGTTGATGTTGATATCTAGTTCACTGACATGTCCAACAGAACAATCATCAAACATCTCCTGTAGGAACAGATCTAGGCACCGGTGAGATGTTCTGCCAAATATCCTCCAACGATTAAGTTAGAGAATGAGATAAACAGGAAGATATCAAGAGCTTTAGTCAAATTTATGTAGTGAATTCCACTTACCTTGTTGGACAGGGGTCTCCTTCCTCTCTTACAGGTGAGAGTGCCATTCGAGGAGATTGCTTTGTTCGAGACGTATAGCATACCTCTCATACATTCCCTAACATGCGTTGTTGGAGGACATTCTAGGTATGAGATTCAGTTTTCATCGTCATCCACTATGTCTCCCGCTACTGACTCTACCGTTGTCAGGACGACGCGGGCACACCTATACATACTCTGTCGGGGTTGTGTCGCCCTTTTCGTTGGCCTGTCCTATTGCAGGGAACTTGATCTCTGTTGTAACATGAGTCAAGTTATTCGTCCACGTATATGCTAGATTTCTCACCCAAAACAATATTTAATAGATTTTATGATCGATGACTACGATTGAAATAATAATTAAGAACTAAAGTGTTAAGTGTGTTCGATAGATTAATGGAATTAGTTTATAGCTTAAACATAAGACAACAACGTCGGCATCTCAGACACAAGATTTGGGTTTTTTTTTCCCTCTTTTTTGAGTACAACAAGATTTGGGATTTCTTCCTTAACGTGTTCCTCTTTTTCCTTTATATTATATTCATTTTAAAAATAATTTGAATGGAATTAGTTTATATCAAAAAGTAATTATTTTGTCCCAAATTGGCTATCCGCCAAGGAATGGACATGCTTAACGCGGACCTCGACAGCTAATACTTCTACAACGCACGCGTTACATAATTAATTATTTAATGTTTTTTTTTTAATTTATGTTGCTATAGAATAAGGTTAATATAAATAATTTCACTTTTGAATTAATATTGATATTGTTACTTTTTTTTTTTTTTGTTAAATATGCAAACGGTATCAAAATCCACTATCTTTTTTAAGTATAGATATTGAGATTTGAACTTCGTAATGTTAAGAGAATAAGTTGAATACATTTACCGTTGGGTTATTATTTAAATTGTTTATAAAAGTTTTAACATTATTAATTAATAATAAATCAAACCACCGCAAATTTTAAATTTTAATATATCGTAGTATTATTCATTTTGTTTATAAATTTATCTTTGTATTTTAATTAATGTCATCAATAAACTATGTTAAAAAAAATGTAAAAATAAATTGTTACATTTTATTGGCATGTCTGAGAAAAAAAATTACTAGATTAATACATAATATCAAATATTTAATAATAAGGAAGATAATATTAGTCAGCCGTGAGAACCAAGTATATCTTTCAATTAAAAATTCTAAATATATAATCGACGAAAATTAAAAGGTAAAACTACCTATGTCAACAATAAACATTAACTACAATAGTTGAGAAAACAAATTAAATATCAAAGAGACAAACAAAAATCAAACGTATTGTGAGAATTGTGACCAATCAAATCTAATTTTTGGGTCGAGTGATGATATACTCAATTGACAAAAATCAATTAATTTCAAAAGGTTAAAAAGATGTATTTTGATCTATAAATTTTCACTAAACTTTCAAAGATAATAATTTGGTCTTTGTACTTTAAAATAAGTTATAATTTAATCTTCATCGTTAAAAATTGTTAGATTTAACAGAAACCTGACGTAGATGAAAATCTTTCAAAATAATAATTTGGTCTTTGTACTTTAAAATTAGTTATAATTTAATCTCCGTCGTTAAAAATTGTTAGATTTAACAGAAACCTGACGTGGAGGATCTATATGATCCATGTGTATGAATTAAATTGCCAGACAATAAATAAAAATTGAGAGACGAAATGTATTTTTTTTAACTGAGTTTGAATTTTAATATCGGAAAAAAGAAGAAGAACAAAAAAAAAAAAGAAGAAAAGAAATAGAAATGAAGTAAAATGGAAAAACCGTCAGAATCGGAGGGAGAACTTAGAAAACCATGTTAATGGGGTGCACGCAAGGACACGTTCCATCACCATGACCCGAAGGCGAAAACAAAACAACACGGTTTAGACGCTGTGAGTTTTCCAAGTGGGTCCCACCACCAGATTGCTTTCCAATTTATTTATTGCCCAAATTGTGACACGTGTCTTTTCTTAGATGCAAGCCCAGCCCACAGTGACAGCGAGGAGGGCGGGAACAAGAATTTCGCTTTTACCCATTTTGTCCTTCCCACCCACGTCTCCCCAAAATATAAACTATTACATTATATTTTTCCTGTTACTTAAATATCCTCATTTTTACTCTTAAAATAATAATAATAATAATAATTTTTATATTCTCTCATCAAATTTTCTTAGTTGACTTTTATTTTGCTTGGAGAATTGACTTTGATCACATTGCATCCTGCATACATGAACTTCGTCTGACACTTTTTTTTGTAATGTTATTAGCTTTAATTTAATACATTTTCAAGCATTTCGTGGAGTTTTCCCCTTGAAATAATTGAAAAAATAAAGGCCAAGATGATATTATGTAAGAAGTTCAATTAACTTTTTTAAAAAGTGTTTTCCCCTTTATTTTATTTATCTATTGTTTGTTCTTTTTGTTTTCTTTTAAAATATTTTCTAATACAATTTTGAAATAATTTAAAATTTTAGTGAATCTTTAAAGTTGAATTTTGAATTTTGAATTTTGTGTATAATAAATTCCTAAATATTAAATGTTATTATATAAGATTCATGGATATGTTAGTCAAGACATCAAAAGTTTAGGAATAGATTAGACACTATTAAAATTAAAAAAATATATTCAATACAACTTTAAAAATTTATTTAAGAACTAAATTGTAAATTTAACAAAACTTCACATGAGTGGTAGGTATGAAATATGAATAATGAATCTCCTCAATCATTTACAAATATCATTCATTTGAAGAAACGTCATTAATTACTAAACTAAACTAAGTATTTAAAACAGTTGAATTTAATTTAAAATGCAGAAGTAATATTATTAGGAGGGGTAAAAAAAGGAAAAGGTTGAGGGATGACAGAATCTTAGAGACGCGGCATGTTGGTTGGGCGAGGGTATTTTGGGGATAACGAGTATTTTATTTATAGACAGAGAATTGGCGATGGCCATGGCCTACTCTGAATTTTCCTTTGGGCTCAGAGCCTGCAACTCCTGCTGAGTGAAGAAGAGAAACCAAAGCACAGTGCCATGGAAGTTTTCAGATCAAATCCTTTCACTTTCACCTTTCTTTTTTCTCTTTTTCTTCTCGTCTTTTCTACTGCCGCTACCACCTCTGACCTCCCCTCGCTAAGCTTCCATGGTACTCTATTTTCCCTTTCTGAATCTTGTTTGCTCTTCCTCTCTAGGTGTTTTTAGTTGCTAACTGCTTGTTTGTTTGTGTGTGTGTATTTCTGCTTTTGGTGGGATCGAAACAGTTGGTCGAGGAGAGTTGGTTCGAGGAGCTGTGGAGCAGTGGAAGACGGGGAGGAATCTAGCGGAAGCGACAGTGGATAACTCGTCCTTGATATTGGCCGAGGGTAGGACGCAGAGAAAAGATCCACTTGATGATTTTAAGCGCTATACTGGGGGTTGGAATATCAGCAATGAGCATTACTGGGCTGTGAGTTTCTTTCTAATCTAATTTTGTCCTTTCTGTACATTTTGAATAGCCGCTGCAAACTGAATCCTGCTTTCCTTTTTTTTTTTTTTTGGGGGGGGGGGGGGGGGGGGGGGGTTGGTTATTATCATATATTGTGATTAATTTAGGTTGAACTTACGCGGGGTTTTGAATTTCTCAAGCTATTTGCTCATCTTCCACTTGCTATGTGGCTATTAGATATCGATTTTTCTTATCATTTCTTTGTTTCAGTTTATAATTAATTTGACTTAGATTTTTTGTTCTGGAATGATCTATTAATGTCATGGATTCAAAATCTGTATAGTTGCCTTTTCGCTAGTCATTAAAGAGGGATTTAGAATGTTTAGTAATCAGAGAAGGGGAAAAGGAGCTTTGATTTGACTTCTGTTTGTAAATTCGTGGGTTGAGTTGGTTAGGGATAGTGATTAGTTTAATTTGAAGACTTTGCATCGTCTGTTTCACTTAGATTTTTTTTTTTTTAATTAAGGAATGGATTATCTTTGTTCATAGTTGGCTTGATTTCGCGCCAACTTTGACTTGTAATTGTTATTATGATATTCTTGAAGCGTTTGTTTTTATACTTTATTTTGTTAACTTATTTGCTCTCTTGGGTGTTTTGCTTTTATTCTGATAATTCTCTTGTTATGCAGTCGGTTTCCTTTACAGCGGCTCCCTTCTTTGTCATTGCTGGCATTTGGTTCATTCTCTTTGGATTTTGTTTGATGTTCATCTGCCTATGCTGTTGCTGTTGTCCAAGGGAGCCTTATGGCTATTCTCGATTAGCTTATGCTCTTTCTCTCATTTTCCTCATCCTCTTCACCATTGCAGCAATGTAAAATCTTGCTCCATTTCTATTTTTTTCCCCCATCCTTCTCTATATGTTTCAATATTTTGAAATTTCATCTTCGAATTTTAATGTTTGGTTCAGTGTCGGGTGTGTTGTTTTGTACACGGGTCAGGGGAAGTTTCACAGCATCACATCAAGGACATTGGACTATGTAGTGAATCAAGCTGATACAACAGTTGATAACCTTGACAAGGTGTCAGGTTACCTCAGTGCAGCTAAGAGTATAGGAGTTGCATCAAGATTTCTTCCTGGAGATGTCCAAAGCAAAATCGATGAGATTGATAAATTGATTAACTCTTCTGCTACAACTCTTTCTGAGACGACTGGAAATAATTCAAAAGATATCCAATATGTACTCGATCATATGTAAGTGGTAGCCATTTTACTATATTATGGTGCTTGCTTATCTGACTATTAACGGTTTCATTGACCTATTGCACTGCAGAAGGTTGGCTCTTATAATTCTTGCTGCTGTCATGCTCCTTCTGGCATTTCTTGGATTTTGTAAGTGTTTATACTTCTCAGTACTTTAAGATACACTTGAAGATTTTATCAATCCAATCGAGCTCATTGTTTATATGTTTTTTTTTTTTTTGGCTATCTGTTGCAGTATTTTCCATCCTTGGGATGCAGTCTCTTGTATACTCGTAAGTTTATAGCTCATATTTTACTAATTAATTCAAATTGATTACGATATTAAAGCATATATTCTTCCACACGTATTCCGTGTGATGAACACTTGGTCCCTGATGACTGCAGTTTGGTGATCATTGGTTGGATTCTTGTTACTGGCACATTCATCTTGTGTGGCGTTTTTCTCCTCCTTCACAAGTAAGTTTGTTTCTTCATGACTGGGTTACAGTTCTCTATTTCCTGGATCTGCACATAGTAGTTCTCTATGGAAAATTGCATTAGATCTAGTTTTAGGACAGTTCATTTATGTGTTCTGCTTGACATTTTGAACTCAATGATAAGCTGAAATTATGACTTCAAGCATACCCTCATGAATAGGAGAGGCTACCTACCTGTTCACTGGCCTCACTAGGCAGGCACATGGGAAGGGGTTCTGATGAGGGAAGCACATAATCTCCATCAACTTTTTAATGTAGTGCATACCTTTTTTCCCCTTATATCTACAAGTTATTAATGAAAAGTGAATAGGGATTAAGCTTTCTTGACATTTTGTACTTCACTGGAATTGGAAGCATGTTCGACTTTCTTGGAACTATGTATATCGGGTCTAAACATTTGTGAAGTTTACTAAATTTGAAATGTTAAGGCAAACCTCTCTAATTTCGTATATAATTTTAAGCTTTACATGAGAGGTAATCCTATGTGATGCAAGTCTGCTGACTTCTTTTCTTATTACACATTAGTGTGGTAGCAGATACATGTGTGTCAATGGATGAGTGGGTTCAAAACCCAACTGCCCATACAGCTTTGGATGACATCCTCCCATGTGTGGACAATGCCACAGCCCAAGAAACTCTCACACAATCAAAGAATGTAGCATTTCAACTTGTTAATGTGGTTAACAGTGTCATCACTGGGATTGCAAATCGTAACGTCCCACCAAATGTTGGACCACCCATATATTTCAATCAATCTGGTCCATCAATGCCCATCCTCTGCAATCCATTTCATTCAAATCTTACCGACCGATCATGTGCATCGGGTGAAGCAGAACTGCGGAATGCTACAGAGGTAAGAGAATTAACAAAGCATCAATCTAAACGTTAAAAGAAGTTTTTGATTGCCAAAGGTTTTCAGAGTCTACTTGATTGGCCCAACAAGTCCCCGTTTTGGGTGAAGCAAATTACTTCTTGTACAATGGCTTTTATATCCATTATCCACCTTAAAGTTGTCTTTTATAGCTTTATGACAAGCCAGGAAACTGGTACCATAACCTTTGAGGGGGATCTTGTAAATGTTGTCGTTGTCCCAGGCAAGTTCATCTTGAACTCATTTTTCTTTTACAAAAAGGTCTGCCCCTCCCATCTAGAGTTTTCGGCGACCTCTCTTAGTGTGTCTCTTTGCTTGGCACGAGTCGAAAACAACCTTTGTGCCATATAAACTTATTATATTCTATGTATAAAGGAGGAATGTGAAATATTTCATTTTCCATGTAGGTTTGGAAGAACTATATCTGTGAAGCTTCAGCTTCTGGTACTTGTACAACTCCTGGCCGGCTGACCCCAACCTACTACAGTCAAATGACAGGTGCAGTAAATGTAAGCTATGGATTGTATAAATATGGTCCATACTTGGTTAGTTTGCAAGATTGCTCTTTTTTGCGGCAGACGTTCACAGACATACAAGACCACTACTGTCCCGGTTTGCGTCGATATACACAGTGGATCTACATTGGATTGGTTCTGGTGTCTGCAGCCGTGATGCTGTCATTAATTTTCTGGGTTATCTATGCCAGAGAGCGACGACATCGTGTATATACGAAGAGCCATACAGCCAATTATGCTCAGTGAGAACGAAGAAAACCGCAGTAGGGATTGCACATCCATGTATGTTTGTAGGTACATCTTTTACCTAGCTCTCTCTCCCCATTACATTAGAAGTTATTTATTTTTGTACAATATGTTTATTTTCCCTAGTTATGGTATTCTTGAAACATGAATCAATTTCCAAACCTATAGTTTTGATGGGTGCTTTGTAGATACCTAAAGGACTTTATTGGTCTTGACCTTTCACTTTGACAAGTTTTCAATGGTTTGTATATGTAAGTTCATTACTTTTCTTCTTAAAATATCTTAGGCTATTTAAAATATTGAGACCTTGAAAATAAAACAAGTTTTTGTGGTCCTTATCAAGGATTCAAATGTTGATATCGACGCGAGGGAAATGACAAAGTCTCAATTTTATTGAAGGATAGATACTTTTAAATTATTGGCATCTTGTTCAAAATTTATACTTCTTTATTACGTAATCCTATATAGTTGAGGAAGAAAAACAAGAGTCTTGATATTGTTTTCCCATGAAGCAGTGTCATTATTTTGATTTTGAAGTGAAAATTCATCTCATGAATTTGTTTAAATGGAATCAAAGAATGTTTTAGAAGGACCCACGAGTAAACCGACATTTTATTTAGGCAAAAAAGAAAACAATTTAGTGAAGTCTATTTGTATGAAGAAGGGAGAATGTGGGAGTAAAAGTCTTGGATTTGTCCCACTTGGCCGTCCAAATCTTAATTATTTGCTGCTTTGAATTTTCTTTATGGCCAAACAGAAAGAAGAAGAAAAAAAGTATACGCAAAGGGAAGTAAGATATTGAGAATAATTATCTTGTCATTAAAGTTAGATTAGTCCCTAAATTATAATCTCTTCTCCACTAAGCAAACAGCTCACAGTATAATCTATAATTATTGGGATTAAAACTGAGATTGCCAAGTGGATCTCCCTCTTCTTTCTTAATCAACTTCCCTATCATTCATATTTAAAAAAAAAAAAAAAAGAAATCAAACCATTCATACCACTTTCTCCATGCATTGAACCACCTTCCTAATTTGGAGCATTCATTAATTTCCTTGTTTTACAAGTAAACTTAAGTTATAATTATCTCCATAAATCTGATAACATTTCAATTTATTAAGTATCTTTTAGTGTTAGTTTAATTATAAATTTTAACTAATCTAACATTCAAAATCCTTCTATCTCACATGCAATATCGTCTAATTGATGAACTCCTGTTTTATCATTTTCTTCTTTCATTTCAAAATTTAAAATGAAACTACCAAAGAAATGGGTGGAAAATAAGATAGGACTTCCAAGTTCCAACCATTGACCCAAAAGTTTATTATTTATTATTATTATTATTATTTATTTTATTATATATATATTTTTTAAATTGAAGAAGAAAACTAACGTGTGAACTCAAAATATCTCGCAATTCCCAAATTTCCGGATAGTTAAAAACGTCTTGAAATTAATTACGTCCGAACAAATTGCAATTTCGATTTCCAAATTCCAATGATCCAACGAGCCAAACAAATTGCAGTTGTAATTTAATTCTTGAAGAACATCGAGGGGTAGTGAAGTAATTACGATTCTAACTCACTATAAAAATAGAAAAGCCTTCAAAATCCTCCAAAACTCTAATCCACCAATCTTCTTCCACAAGTTTCCCTCACAAAAAGGAGAATCAGTTCACAAAAACAAAAAAAAAAAAATTCACTCCCAAATTCCTCCTCGAGCATTTGAACTAATTTCCATGGCCTCAAATTCTGCCCCCTCCAAACGCAGGTGCCTCTGTTCTCCGACCAACCATCCCGGCTCTTTCCGCTGCAGTTTTCATCGGAACCGCCGCAAGGTCGTCTCCGCTACGTCCTCATCCTCCATTGCTGCCATTTCCACTGCGCAATTGGATCTCGCGATGTTGGCGAAGGCGAACGCGCTGAGGGCGTTTCTTCTGCAGATCATCAAGCCGTCGGGTAACGATCCTCAGCGGCGGAGGAATTTCAACCCGAGGCCTTCCAGGTTTTGCTTGATGAACAATCATGGAACAGGATTGGCTGTTTCTTGAATTTAGTTTCTGAATTCTGGATGTTCTTCCGAAAAACTTCGCCGATTTCTGTTCTCGCTCTTTTGCGGACGAGTTTGTATGTAGTGTGCGTGTACATACATTCAAGAGGACATTGCATTAATTAGTGCGATCTTCGAAATTAGAATTAGTCTTTTCTTGATTCGATCTTGTATATATTCAAGAATCGGAAGATAATTCGAAAAGCATCTGGAAATATTGTTCATGAAGAACTGTATTCAGTCGGTTATCAATTCGTGTTCTTAGGAATTCAATTCATAATGGATGAAAATTTATTCAACTTCAACTTCTTTGTGCTTGTGGATTTCGCCAATTTTTGGGGAATCTCTCTGTTTTTTAGAGAGATTTTTTCTTTGGAATATTGTTGCTTTCAATGTGACTTCAGTATTCATTGGAATCTACGCCATGGCGAGATTTTCTGAATCAGAATAGTTAATGCTATCATGTTTCTCAATCAAATCAATTCTCTGTTGAGCAATGTAAAATTAAATTAAATTTACTTCACTTAGATCTTAAGCAAGATTTATTAGTACTGATCTTGCAGGGCGTGCCGTGGCCTAATCTGGGGAAATCTATTAAAATAATTATATGAGAATTCATATTAAATGAATGTAGCATGTTTGTTGGTGTTGGTATGTGATAATAATTACAATAATTATTATGCAATTTCAGTTATCTTTATGTTAATCTCTCTTCCTACATTTCTCGCTCCAGCATGTCAAAAATTTAATAATAGTTAGTAAAATAATAAATATTGATTAGTCAACACCTAAATAATTTTTATTTATCGTTCCCTCCCCTTTACCATTCCTAATTAAGATGCTTCATTATTTAACGTGTGTTCCAACCACTATTTACATCTCTACCCTTACAAAATATAATAACCTAATAATAATAGTTAGGAATATTATTTTAATATTATTATATAATGATTTAGAAGCTTATACTTTGGGTTGGTATGCTAACATGGACTTGACTTATTCCAACATTTCCTTTTATGAGAGTATCAAATACCCCAATCAACCAAGTAAAAGTGGTCAAACTTTTTCTTTTTTTGGGGAGACTTAGCTTGAAGAAGAGATTCCTAATATAATAAATAATAAATGTTCACATCAATTCTTTCTTATTTAATGGCCACAAAGACACACAAACACATTGCACCAATTGGGACATTTCCCATTGCCCTTCAATTTTGATCACTCTTTTTTCAAAAACAGAAGGGCTTTCTCAAAATGACGACATTTTCACTCGCTCCTCTAGCTTTTGACATTTGTTCGTGTTGAATAGGCAATTTTGTAACATCGCTTTTCAATCATTTAATGCAAATCACTTAACAATTACAAATGAAGATTGGTTCGTTAATTTTCGAATCCTGACTATTTTAAAAAAGAGAAATTTGATGTTTTACATTTTGTAATTATATATTAAACAAAGTATGTTTGTACTTCTAGGAGAGAATCTCAATATTAACATAAACGTATTTGGTTAAAAAATACCATGTGATTGTGAATTGAATTGTATAATGAAGAATAAGGAAGGGAAAAAAGGAGGTGGAATATGAACCTTCAAAGTTTGAGAAAAATCAACAGCATGTGGTTGTGTAAAGTCATATTTTTCAAACAAATAAAATAATTATTGTCTATGGTATTAATTTATTATAATGAAGAGGACCACAGCGAGAGGCAAGAGCATAGAACAAATTCAAAACTAGACCCATAAATACTTTTCATTTCAGTGATCACCGCCCAAAGTGGAGGAAAAACATTTTTTTCCCTATAATTTTAATTTTATAAAATTATTTTAATACTTATTTTTTATTTTTAAAATATTAGAAGTAAGTGGGTTAAGTGCTGGATTTTGAAAAGACCAAAATTTAAGTTAAAATCATTGATGAAAAATGGATAGAATGTGTATCTCGACTAATCTCACAAACCAGTCGACTGATTCTATTGAGAATCCATTCTCTCTCAATTTATTCTAAATCTCTTTGACTAATAAAGTAAGTTAATTCTTTTTCGGTCTTAAAAGCTTCTATTTCCAGATGAATTAAAATCAAATTGTGGCAAGATATTTTGAAATTCATGTTTTCAAAATATAATTTTTTTTTTCCTATTGAAATCATCATTTAAAATGTCAGATTATAGAAAACCATATCTTTCTAAAGACAATTTATTACACACTAAAATCAACGTTCTTAGAGCGATGAGAAAAAACGTCTGCTTAGAAAATAAATAAAATGTCTAGTTTGATTTTTTTATTTTTTTTATTTCATTTATTAGGATCAAAATTTTAGTAGAACATTCCACCTACTTATTTGTAAGAGATGTAGCCCTATAAAATTGAATTATTAAAGAATTTTCATTACATTTAAAATTTGTGTTATCATTCTATAAAAGAGGATCGAAATGATTGTTTTTTAAAAGTAAAATGACTAAAACGTCGACATGAATAAAAATTGAGAATACAAAGATAAAATGAATATTAACCAACTTTTGCTATAACAAAAAGTTCGGTAAAAGTTAGCATGGAGTATAAAAGCAGGATTTCATCCATATAAATTATTGAGTTTTATAGTTCATGAAATTAGTAAATTTATAGTTTGAGATAAGAAAATCTAAATAATAGCATATTAATAGGTATAGGTTCGCTTCCAATTACCTTTGAATTATATAAATCTAACAACAAATATTTCTTTTATACTCTATTATTTCTCTTTTTATTTATTTATTTTTCACTATAAATAATTTAAGAATTTATGTCCAATATTAAAGGTATTAAATTTTTCGTTTGATCGAGTACGTTTTGATAATATTTTTATTTCTTGTTTCTTGTTACCTTTTTTTAATAAAGAAAAAATAGAATGTATACATTGGATGACTATTTATTATTTTTTGTTATTTTTTTTATTGAAAGAGAAACAAAAACCTTTAGATGATTATTTATTATTTATTATTCTTTTTTATTTTTGAAAAAGAAACAAAAACATGGTTGATGATCCTTCCTTGTTTTTCTTTCTTTTCCTTTTTAATTCTAAATTAAAAATATATTTTCATACGAAATTTTATATTTTTAAATTAAATATTAAATATTTTATGTTATTTTTTTAATATTTATTATACATTTTTAAATTAATAATAATAAAATAATATTTTTTATTATATTTAGAAGAAAAAAAACTGGAAAGGGAAGAAGAAGCTAGAAACTTTTTCTTTTTTCTCTTTTTGTCCTTTTCAAAATTTTTACACAATTTTATAAACGTTTATCTAAAAATAAAAAACGAAAAATAGAAACAAGTTATTAAAGGCCCGTTTGGTAATATTTTCATTTTTTGTTTGTCGTTTTCATTTTTCTTAAGAAATGTAAGCGTTTTGCAACTATCTATATTTCTTGCTTATCTTTATCTAAGAATATTTTCAAAATTGTATAGAAATTTTGGAAACAATCAAAACAAATTTCTTATTTCTTATTTCCATTTCCAATTTTTTCTAAAATATAAATACAAATACTATTTTATTGAATTCATTAAGGCAATGCAATTCATTTTTGTTTATTAAAAACAACAAACAGAAATATTAGCAAAGGGACCCCAAATTTATCAAAAATTAGAAACAAGAATGTTACATGAAACTTAATATAATTTAAGCACAAATATTGAAGATACGGTAGATCTTTGAGCATACTAACCACTAAACTAATGTCTACCAAACCAAAAGCCATAATAATGATGTACCATTCTTTCTGTAAAAAAAAGATTACTCTCGAACATGATCTCACCTAAATATTATAAAGTTGTTATCATTACATTAAGAAGAAGATTGATTTTAACAAGAACAATTTTTAATTGATACCAAAGCCTAATACATGCCCAAAATGGGGTTTTCTAATTAATTGAAAAAAGAAGAAGAAAAAGTAAATAAAAGAAATAGCCATGGTCCCATATTACCAACTTTTAGTAATTAGTGGCAAATCAAGAGATGAGCTCAACCACTAATATATATTTTTTAATTTAATCATGTCAATATTTAATTCATGTCCTTATCCCAATTGAACCCTACCTTAATTTTATATGTTGATGTGGATGAATATTAAGTGAGAATTGCAAAGAATTTGTATATATCATTTTAGTACTAGAGCTTCGAATTGTATTTTATTCATTTTAATTTGGTTAACTAAAATTAATTAGATTTAATTAATAGTAAAGAGATCCCATGTTTTAGTGAACATTTTGGTTTGGTTGGAGAAGACAGCATTGTGGCTGCCTCCAACGTACGTCAAGCAATGCTGGAGGTGACATGGATTAATGATCTTAATAATGCTTATAATTATTTTAATTATATACATTACATTATATTTAATATACTTTTTTAATACTGCATTTAATATACCTGTTCAATTTTTTTGAATATTTAGAACTAAGTTCAACTTTTTTTTTTCTTATTTTTAATTTTATTAAGAAATTTAAGCATTTGACAACTATTTAATATTTTTTTGCTTTTCATTGTTTAGAAACATTATCACAATTGGATAGAAATTTTGGAAACAATAAAAATAAGTTTTTTTTCTCGTTTGTAATTTGTTTCAATACAAATAAAAATTTTGTTTTATCATTTTTTAATCCACCAGGTTATAAACGGCCATGCAATTCTATTTTTTTTATTGGAAAAAGGGTAAACAAAAATAATTTTAGTATATGACATGTGAGAGATAGGGATTCGAACTCACAACCTTTTGCTACGATATAGGTGTCTTGATTCGTTGAGCTGTTAGTTAATTATAATTTTATGTTAATTATTTAGATTTAATTGAAATTATGAAAGATGTTACTTCATATAATATATGCAATTAATCATATGTTTTTTCACATGAATAATAGGGATCCCATTATATAACTTATTTTGATTTTTTTTTAACAAATATTTGAACCTCAAATCGAAACACTTTGAAACCAAGGCTGAACCATCAGTAATATAGAACAATATGCCCAAAATCAATCTGAACAAATTTATATGATATTTTTTAACATTATTTATAATATTTGACTTATATTATTGTATTGGGTATAACTGGAATTTTAATTTCCTACATTATTTGGCAATTCAAACAATTAAAATGAAATTTCATAATTTCTCTAACAAGCTAAAAACAAAAAATTTCACGTTTATGAGAAAAAAAAACAAATACAACATCATCACGTCATTGCAATCGAAGAGGATAATACCGAGTCAGTATGTACACATATAAATTCAAAATTTAGCATTTGTCGTATCTTGACGTGACAAGCTATATATAGATAACTATGAGTGATTTTTATAGCTCCATGTGAAATTATTGTTGATATTTGATGGGTGATATTCAGGTACATTGTTCGTCAATAATATTTTCTATTTTTATATTTACTTCAAAACCATCAATTTAGGAGGATTCAGTATGGACCGCTATGCCTTGCTTAGCACGATAACACGATAACATAGCAAATAGTACGCGATTGGAAGAATGGAGTTTGGATGAATTAGAAATTTAGAAATGGGTAAGAATGGAAGTTTATATGAAAGTTAGGAAGAGAGAAGAAGAGGATAGGATTGAGCTTTCTTGTGCGAACATGAAACAACCAACTTTATAGTAATAATGGCCATGACAATGAGTTGTTTCTCTTTTGCCCCAAAAAAAAAAAGAAAAAGAAAAGACTTACAGTCATATGATGCTCAAATGGAAGATGCCAGCACCAATAACATCACCAGCCTGTGACCCTTCTTTATTTTGGTCACCCCCAATACAAAACTAAATGGGATATGGTGGGACCACTGAAAAAATGGAAAAAAAAAAAAAAAAAAAAAAGCCCAAAGGCACCAACTTTGTTTAAAGGGCAATGCCCAATTGCATTGTAATGGTATCCCCTAATTAAGGAGCTGCCACCCACCATTTTTTTTTTTATTGTGTGTGGGGAGAAAATTAACTTTTAAATTATTTAAAAGGCTTAATAGATGTTGGAGTTATGGTACTGATGTTTAAAAGGTTTCAATTTTATTGATGTAAAAACGATTAAAAAGTAAGCTTACATGACATGATATTGGGTGATTATGCATCTAGAAACTAAAATTTTCAAATTCCGTCTTCTAATTTTCTTTCGATTTATCAAATATCATGTCAAAGTATATTTAGTATCAATTATATCATATGAAATAATATAATTAATTAAAAATGTAAAAACTAAAATAAAATTTTTCTAAGCAATAGTAACTAAGTTGAGAAAAAATTTACAAAAATATAGATACCAAAACATATATTTAGTCTAGGATAGGAGTGCCTCCCAATCTCGATGGTAGAAGTCATACTATTTTTTTTTTAAGTAGAACTTGTAGGGATGGGCGATCGAACTCATAACCTTTTGGTTGTAGATATATCTCAATTATTGTTGAGCTATGCTATTTTGACAATCACACTAAAATTTTGGTAACTATTTTTTTTTTCTGAAATATCTCTTTTATTTTCTTTTCTATATTTTCTTTCTCCTAACCGTATCGAGAACATAACCATCTGATTTCTAATCTTGAGATAAGTTATGTTTTAGTCTGCTAGTTTGGTAATTGATTGTGCAAGGAGTGGATTTTATGTTTAAATACTATTTTGATAATGTATTTTTGTGTTTTAATCATTTTGGTTTCTGTATTTTCACATTTTGTTCGTTGAAGTCTATAGACTTTCAAAATGTCGGTTTTGATATCTGTAATTTTAAAAAAGTTTAAAATATACTAGTATAAAAAAAATAATTTGAAAGTATAGGAATTAAAATAACAAGTACAAAAGATAAAAATAAAATTTTTATTGGGACTAAAATCATATTTAATTAAATTTTAGATTTTAATAGCAGAAGGGAAAAGGAAGGGGCGAAGAAGCAAAAGAAGAAAGTTCCAAAGGAAGCCGAGTCAAAGGCATGCGCCCGTAGAATATTTGACAATTTAGACTTTAAAATTTTGAAATTTTCAAGCCGCAGCCAGCCGTCCACCGCACCGTGCCCACTTATCGAATTTTCCTTTTCACATCACATTTTAAGTATAATTTAATACCACATTAACCCATTAATTACTTCTCTCTTTTTAGTTTTTCCTATAATTTTTTTTTGTTTACTTTTTATTTTTTAAAATTAAGTTCATTGTTTGCAATTTTATTTTTTAAATTGTTATTAGAGACATATCAAGACTGTTGCACATTTTAAAATTATCTTTCTTTTAAATATTTTTATTAATTAAATGTAATAGAGTTGCATAACCTTAATTTTATAAATCATCTAATTACAATTACCATGGTCTGAAATAGATTTCAATATAATACTACAAATTTGCTTAAAATATGTCCATTCGAAATAAAGCACTTAATCATTGTCTCCTGTTGTTGAATTAAAAAAAGTTATTTAAATAATAAAATCGATGCATTTGATCATTTTGTTCACGTAATGTGTTGTCCAAAAAGTTATTTGCATCCACTTCATTAATTAATCAAAAGAACACACAAGACTCGTGTGAGGAAATTTGTAACACTCACTTTAGTTTATTGGGAATGCCGAGCCATAAGTCTCTTGTTTGGCTTTTCTTTCCAAAATTTAAAATTAAGTTATTATTTGTTGCATTTATGACTGGCACGAGAAATTTTATCATCTCATTTTTGCATTTTAATTTTAATTATTTTCTATAATACTTTGATCATTCATTCATCCTCTATCTTTCCATCCCTCTAAATTTCCTCTAGTTCCACCAATTTTCTCTCACTTCTCTCCCTAAGATTCACACTCTAAATTTTCTCAAAATTCACCCATTATTTTTCTCTCATTTTCTCCACTGCACCACTTTTTGTTTCCAAATATTTTATTTCAACTCCTGCAAATTCCAATTTTTTCAAATATTTTTCTCAGTCAAAAACTTCATTTATCTCTCTCTCTTAATCTTTCATTATTATTTTTCTGTTTGGTTCACTTATTCTTATTGATCCGTTCAAATTCTTTACTCAAATTATTATTTATTTTAGTTTATATTTAAAATTGTCAAGATAAAAATATAATATTTGGAAAGAAGAGATAAAATTAGAAAGACAGAAATTGAGAGGGAGAGAAATTTATAAAGATTGAAGATAGTGTTTAGAAATAGAGATAAAATTAGAAGAATTGAGAGAGATTTGTGTTTGAATGAGAACATTACTTTTTAAAATAATAGTATTAAAATGATACATTTCACGCCCGATATTAAAAAAAAAGGAAATAATAGTAAATCACAAAATAATTTATATGTTAACGACCAAGAAAAAAGAATTAAAAATTTTAAAAAACAAGGAAAAACAAGAAGCACAAATTTAAGAAAAATAAGAAGCACACATTATTATTTTTTATTTTTGAGAAGATGGGAAGCACAGATTTAATATAGAAAAGATAAAAGAATATCAATTATGTCACCTATTGTTTTAAGAGTTTTAATTCAATCTATTTAATCTTATTAAATTGATATATATGAAATTCACTAAACTTTTTCTTTTTCCTTTTTTTACTTAATCTTAAATTATATTTTTTCTCATGACTTAGTAGAAAATTTAAAAAAATTGAGAGCCAAATTGAACCTTCAAAATAAAAAAATAAAAAAATAAAATTATTTTGTTTAAAATTTCTAAAAATGAAAATCGTTAAATTGGTTAGGAAAGCTTTGGAATAAAGGAAGAAAAAAAAAGGCCCCTCTGCCATGGGACCATACTCCCATGTGAAATACTTCCCCCCAAAGTTTCTCCTGGGGCCCACCATAAGAACAGGTGTCCACTTTCAACCCCATAAATTATTATTTTTTAAATTAAAAAGTATTATTATTATAAAAAAAAACTCGGGAATAATAAAAAAACCGCCCACGGGAACAGATATGGGGTACGTGGAATGCAGATGGACTGTGTCAGACCGGTAATTCATAGTACGTGGAACTTTGCTTTTCAGCATTCCTTGAAACTGTCACCCAAAACGGCACTCAATTTTATCGTTTTGCCTTTTTTGTTTTTCCTTTTTAATTATTGGAGCAGCCCATAGCTTTACAAATAAAACCGTTCTCTCTTTGGAATATGGATCCCAACCCTAACCCAACTGCCCCCCTCTCTTGGTTAGGTTTAAATTTTCGCTCCATTTCCCCTAAATGCCCTTCTATTTTGGCACTTTCACAAATTTGGTAATTCATTATTATTTCGTTATTTCTTCTAAAAATTAAAACTAAAATTATAAGTAAAATATTGCATTGACCGACTTTTCAACAATTCAATACTTTGAATCAGTAAAAAAATATTTAATCTGGGGTTAATTCAAATTACGAACGTATGGAAGAAGGAAAAAATTAATGGAATTATAATTAAATAACCTTTCGTGTATAATCAGTGTCTCCAAACATGGCTTCAGTTTCATCTCATTAACAAAAATATTGATTTTAATAACATAATAAAAGAGGGCCAAATTACAGCGACTACAGAATCTTCCACTTGCCTCACCCTCCACTACAAAAATCGATACTTATTCGGTAAGATATGCAAATACCTCCAACTGTAGGGGCATATTTGCAAAGCATCCAATTTCGCGTAAAAATATCGCGAAATATTCGGCCCGGGTCCTTCCTATAAATACATGGCTCGAGTAAAGCTAGGTTTGCCAATTTGAAAAGCTAAACACGGGTTATAAGGAAAACGAAAACCCTCTCCTCTCCTCCTTCATTCGTCTTCTCTCTCTCGCTTTTTCTTTCTCCACTGGTGCTGCAATGGCGGTTTCTTCTAGAAAGTCGAGCGGGCCGGTTCTGAGGTCTCTCTCCCCTTCTGGGAGATTCTATGCCTCCTATTCTTCTTCTTCGTCTTCTTCTTCGTCGGCCTTTGCGTCGTCGACTTCGACTTTTTCCACCAGAAATGCCACTTCGTTTTTCCGTAGATCTACGTCTCCCACTCGCGTCAATCTTCAAGGTTCTTCTTCTCCGTCGGCGTCGTCTGTGCGGTTTTCACTCGATCGATCCATTTCTCCGAATCGGCCTCTCTCCGTTTTGACTCGTAGCAGTGGGAGTCAAGTAGTGAAGAGGCAGGGCAACCAGAAGAGGACCTGCATGTGCTCTCCGACCACGCATCCTGGTTCGTTCCGGTGTAGTCTCCACAAAGGCCATCCGTCGCAGCCTTCGACTCCTTACTCATCTAATCGCCTCAACGCTCGGAGATCGGCGATGACGAACTCTCTGGTCAGAATCGGAGGAGTTGAAGGCGATTTGGTGAAGCGGGCCTTGGCGTCTCTCATCCGGCCTTCGTCTCACAGTCAAAGGCGCCGAGCGGATTTCCGTCCGAGGCAAAGCAGGCTTTCAATCATGTCGAAAGCGGAGGATCTGTGATGGAGATTTTGGTACGTTGGCCAATATTCTCTGGTTTATTAATCTTTTTACCTCTTCTCTGAGTTTTCGACGACGAAGACGGCGGATTCCGACCACAGGTTCGACGCTATTGACGAACCTTAGCGTAAGGACACGGAAATGGAGACGAAGCATGGGAAATCGGATCTGGTTGCCTCTCCAGTGTACCTCGCTGCCCGGTGTTCATTAGAGAACCTATATAACTTTGTGTACATACAGAATATATATATATATGGAAGATATATACAGTTGCCACGGGATTGATAACAATTCGTGGAGCTTCTGAGCCCTAATTTTTCAACAATTTCAAAAATAACCTTAATTCACTCCTTAATAGGTTTAAATTTCTAACTATACATGCTTGGAATTTCAATAGGCATGTTCAAAATGATTTGCGTCTGCCTAATCGCTGAGCACTCAGTTCATTGTTATGTATGCTCCACTCGCTTCGTATTTTTTCCAGAGCGGCTGTGTTTGTCCGTTCGGCGTCGACCATCTCCTTCCTTCCGTTGTTGCCTTCTCCGTTCATCGTCGGCGTGAAATTAAAGCCAGAAATTTATTCACTCGTGCTACCGCTATCCGTTCCGTCAAGCATAGTGATTTCTCAAAGGTTAAGTAATTTCCATCTTTCTTCTTCTTCCCACCCACCCCCCCCCCCCCCCCCCCCTGTTTCTCTTTTGTTTGTTTTGTTCTCTGTAATTTCTGTTTGTTCTATGTACAGATTCATTTGCAGGTTGAAATGGAAGACACTGAACTGTGAATTTTGTGATTGGGAATTTAGGAGGAGATGCTTCAAATTTGGATGAAGTTCATTATGAACAAGGACAGTTGAACGTTGATGGAGATTTGACAAAAACTGAACAATTTTAATTGGAGTTAATTGGGATAGAATTCTGAAACCTGAGTTAATAAAATATAAAGTTAAGAATGAAAGAAATGGACAGAAGAAAATTGGAAAAATGGGAGATTGATGGTGGTTGGTTGGTTATTTGGTCAGACAGTGGAATGGATGGTTGAACTGTCAAAGTCCCAAATCGGTGGAAGGAAAGGACTGGCATTTGCTTATGAAATTTGAATATCAATCCGATTCTCTTATCGAAAGCTCACAAAAGTGGATATTTAGAAAATTAAACATAAGACGGCCTTTCGATTGAGAGTGTCCCTTTGAGAGGGGAAGGGCTGTCTGCGTATTAGGGGATAACGTTTTCTTTTTCTGAAACTTGGATATAATGATTAAAAACTGAACAGAAAAAAGGTTGAGATTGTAGATTAAAGTTTTGGCTAAACTACTCGTTTAATCTGGTCTTAGTACCCTTTTTAAGTGTTTAGGGCTTGAGAAAGTTGAATTTGGACATTGAAAATTTTCAAATCGAATAAAAAATGAAGTCCAAACTAGATGACTAAATTTTTTTGATGAGGAGCGATTCATAATCTTGAAATTGTTTGGGAGTTGAGTTAATTAATGCTGTGGAGAAAATGAAATTAAAAAAAAAAAAATATATATATATATATATATAATTGTTGTTCCGTGGCAAAAATTTATACTCAACTTGGAGGAGATGGGCTGACAAATTAGATAAATATTAAAGAAGAAGATAGAGTTGGGACTCGAAAATTGTTGAAAAATGAAGAGATAAGGTTATAAGGCACTGAAAATGAGTGGCATGTGGCCGTCTTCTTCTCTCGTAATCATTCATCATTCAAATGCTTATTAAATCACCTATTTTCAACTTTGGTTAAGACATTAGGTTACCCAAACACTTCAGAAATTAATCTACTCATCCTGATTTTTATTAGAACAATATCAAATGATTCGAGAGAGAAAGAAATAAAGAAAAAAGTGCCAAACCGAGCATAGCTCCCAAACATAAAGTTGTATTAAAAAAATAATAATAAATAAAGAAAAAGGGAAGGATATCAAATGATGCGGCTGCCTATGGTATTCATTTAATATAATGACGGTGCTTTCGTATAATTATGAAAATCTTAAATGTGATATTTGATAAGGATGGAATTGGAATAAAGCAAAGTCGGAGGACGTGAATGTCATTTGTGGGTAAATTCTCACCATTTTGGTTATTTAAACATTTTATTTCTGCTTTAATCATGGAATTAGAGACTCATTTACAGCACACATAATTTGATAAATGCTTAACTTTACACTTTACAGGCAGGATGATAAACAAATTGGATAAATATTAATTTTTTTATTTGATTTTAGTTAACCGTAAGCTTAGTGATGTACATGTCTAATTAACGAATTTCTACTTTAAAATTTTGCCATTCTTTAGTCTATCTAACACAAAATTACGGAGGCTTAAACTTCAAGCTGAGAGCGTCGTAGCTAAGTTTGAGAAGACGGGTTGGCCTATTTTATTTTAACTTTTTAAAGATAGATAGTCGGTATGGTCTCGAGACCACATTTCCATTTCAATCTTATTTTTGCACTTATAAGAGAGGCAGACAAAAATAGACATGATCACGTTATTTAATATTTTGTAGTGGTCATTTTGAGTTCAATTTGGTGAGGAAGAGGAGTAAGGACCACCAAATTCACCGACTTTGATCATTTGCTTTCAAAACTCTTATCCTTTTTTCTAGCCTACCAAATTATATTGCATGTGTGTGGCACTCCAATGCAATGGCTTCGAGGGATTGGCTCAATTTTAATGTGGGGTTACTTTCGATATATATTGGATAAGAGATGTTTCGGATGAATTTGTCTTTACAACAGTATCCAACTCATATTATTTTTTTTTGGGATTCAGAGAGAGAGAAGTAATGATTTTATATTTCTCCCTTTGCCATAATTTTGAAACCTAAAATTTTCATAGTTAAGAGATAAGGCTTTGTGAAGAGAGGGAACCCTATTAGAGAGGAGATATATTTTAGAAAGAAAGAAATGTAGCAAAGAGATAAAAGAGACATCTTTTATGATCGGTTTGGTTTCAAATTCTATAATTTTAAAAGATATGAAAATAGTTCTTATAAATTGTGTTTGGGCCGTGTATTTGGACTTTGATTGTCCACCCTTTAAGTGGGCTTGTGATTGAGAATCCAATTTCGAGGCCACTCTATGATACACGTAGAAGGCCTTGGGGCCCAACATATCTTCATTTAACTTCTTACAAAATTTCAGTAGACAACATTCTTTTAGTTGCATTGGTATTTTAATTCAAATACAAACATCGTAATAAAACCAAAAAAACTGACAAAATAAAAAATAAAAATTACGTAGGTTTCAAGTCATAAAACAAGGAAACCCATAATGAATGATAATCATCGTCCGTTTCTATTCTCTCCCTATTGCAGCGACAGCAAATTCTTGGGCTTCCATCTCGTCCATCCAGCGGCCCAGATACTCTTGGGCTCCGGCTCGACGGTATCAGCCTCATCATTTTCCCCTGCGGCGGCCCATTAAACTTCGGGCTCTTATTCGACGCCGCAACCCAATCCGATACTCTCCCATCCAGAGGCCCAGATGTTCTTGGGCTTCTCGAAAACATGGGCCGCTCTTTTCTATCCAGCGGCCCAGATAACTTCAGGCTCTTACAATTCGTCATCGCTTTCTCGTGACCTCTCCCATCCAACGGCCCCGAAAGCGACACGTTTTTCCTCCGTCGACTCGCCGGTTTCCGTTTCCAGACCTCCTCAACCTCCTGCTTCCGGCCGAGATTTTCGCTGTAACTCATCGTCTCCGGCGAAATGCCCGCCGTGCCTTCCCGGAAAACCGCCCTCTCCGGCTTGCCGTTACTCGGAACCAATTTTCTGATGCAGTTTCGGAGGCATTTTTTGGTTTTGGCGAATGCGGAGACGAGCGGGGCGGCGGCCGGAAATTTCTTGGCGGCCGGTTCTTCATTTTCGAGTTTGGCGAGCTTCAGAATCTCGAGCCTGTGTTTGGCGACGGAGACGCCGATTTTGTGGAGAAAATCGTGGTTGAAGCGGGGAATGTCTTCGGGTCGGATCCCATTTCGGGCGAAAAGGAGGCCGTATTCGTAGGTGTGGAGCGGGTCGAGTCCGGTTCGGGAGAGCCAAGAGAACCAGTCCATGGGAGGAGGAGGATGAAGCTTTTGAAATGGGTTATGGCCTTAAAAGAACGTTTCTGAGACTGAAATTTATAGAGAGAGAAGGAAGAAGAAGAAGAAGAAGAAGAAGAAGAAGAGAGAGAGAAGCTGTTGCTTTCGGTATTGGATCAATTATTTCTGTTAATTTTGGAATTTTATTGAGGACTGAAATGACCATTATGCCCTCCAATAAATAATTTTTTGTTGGAACAATTACTAAATCACCAATGCTAATGAATTATTTGAAACATTTTTTTGTTTGTTGATTTAGAGAGAGATGGCATGAACAAGAAAACTGTTGAACAACCACGAGAGAGCCAAATTGATGACCTTTTTTTTCTCTTGTTTATACATTATTAGTTTCTCTTTTTTTTTTTCGCCCTTTGTTAATAATGCTTAAGGTATTTATAGTCAGATAAAAGTTTTATCATTTTTTCAACTCAATTTTTGTCTCTGTACTCTTAGCTTTCACAAAGTCCAATTTAGTGTTTTATTTTCAATTTAGACCTTGTACTAAAATCGACCATTTGATACATATTTTTTAAATCCTAACCGAACTAAAATTTATTTGTCTATTTTAATTAGTTATGTGTGTTGAGAACATGGGTTTGAGTAGGTGTGGTCCAATGAGGTAAGTGGTTGGTTTTTGGTAGGGTAGGGGTTGCATGTGGGAGGATACTCACAAGAAAGGAATGGGTGGAGAGTCTTTTAATGTATAGTTTTGGTTTAGTGTATATATTTTGTTTGATGAAGTCAGAGATGTTATTATTGGGTATTCCCATTTCCATTTGTTCAACTTTAGAGTTTACACACACCCACACAACACAATAAAGACCTCACCCCTTTTAACACTCCATAAATACCAATTCAAACCTAACTTTTTCTTTCAATCTCATCCCTCTACTTATTTATTGCTCCAATCAAAGTTTTCAACTACAATTGAATGCCTTTATTTGTGTTCACTTTTTCAAAAAGAAGATACAAGTAAGACAAAAAAAAAATGAATATTTGATGGATCGTCCCCTTTCAAATAATGTATTAAAGCGATGAATATTAATATTCACGATGTTCCATTTCAAAACCAGTTGACAATGAGAGGAGTAGCCCGTATTTATTATAAACTATTGTAAGGTTCCTTTTCTTTTCAAGGTGGGATCCTTAACAATGAAATCTTATCTTTACCCATAAATTCAATCTTTTGTATAATTTAGTGGTAGCTTGATACAATATCAAAATTGCAATGTTCTTAGCTAATATTTGATAATTTACTTATTGGATCTCGCACATGTTAATTTTCTAGACCCGACTAGCGAGAACCAAGTGTTAAATGAGGAGTTATAACTTGTAAAGATAGAGTCATTAGTTAAAATGAGTTTTCTGAATGACATGATGTGTGTATAGCAAACAAAAGTTCACCAATCCAAAGTTGGGGGAGTTTATCTATAATGAGTTGATCATAATCATGCCATGAATTTGAGTCGAGCGGGTTAAATATGTTGTGTTGTTATATTCAAGTCGACACATGGAGCCCATGAGTTAGAGCAATGCATGCTCATGATTGGTTTAACAATAATAACACATCATAAAAACAAGAGTTATGTATGCTTGTTTGAATCTACGATCTCTTAAAAAAGATATCTTGATTACTAAGTTCTAATTTGCACAAACGATCACATCTAGCCAACAAACACGAACAATCTAAATTATTTTCTTAACCATGCATTATTAATGACTAATAAATATTAGATATCTAGAGTAAGTTGTTTTACTTACTATAACAAAGTTTTGCATTTTTCTCTCCTTTTCTTTATTTGTGTATTTCCCATTAATTGAAGAGCCAATCACGGAAAATAATTTTTGGGTTGTTAGGAAAAATTAAATGTTAGAGATTTAATTAATACTACTTATTAAATTAAGTAACCTACTCCCACATTGCTGATATTAAGGGCCGCGATGCTGCAAATCTTGGGTAGTATTTGAGGCTCTAAAATGGCTACTTTTAAATAATTTAATTCAATTCAATTAAATCTTTTTGAAAAGTAATTCAATTAAATTCTTAATTATACACCTAGGAAATAAATTAAGACAAAACAACTTAACAACCAACCTTACATAGAGCGTTGTAATAAAGGTATAAAACCTACTACCATATAGGGGTAAAAGAATATTTAGAATAATAGGAATTAATTACAATAAACCTTTTTTTTTTCATCAAAGTCAAACTTTGAGTTCTCTTTGCCCTTTTTTTGGGTTCCTGTTTAATGAAAGTGAAACAAGTTGTCTCTTGCACCGAACTCTTGGGTTGTTAAATCTATCTTTGAATTTTAGTATAGTGGAAAAGTCTAAAATCTTGTCACAAAAATGAGTGGAAATATAGATAGAATTATCGAAACCTATGGAAGATAAAGGTTTGGAACTATTATCTGATTAGAAGTTTTTCGATCGGGTCAGTTCGTCTAATGAAAGTTGCTCTATTGTACCCATATTTACAACGATAACTTTGATGTTAATCGGTCAATACGAGACGGGATAAAGGAACACATTGAGAGCAAACCATATGGAAGCAAAGCAAAGGGCCTGTTTTTGGCATCTAAAACATAATACATATGGAAGCAACAAAAAAAAGAGGTAGTGATTGATGGAGCAGCAACCTAACAAACAACTAATAGCTACTTGAATTATAGAAATCCCATTATATGTGATAGACTGAGAAAATAATTGCAATTAGAGAGGTGGTGGTTGGATCATAGCCTCAATCTATGATGTGCCATTGAAGCATGAAAGAAAAAACAAAATAAAATTATTAGGCTCATTTGGCAACATTTCTGTTTCTTGTTTCCTCGTTTCTGGGACATTTCCAAAATTGTATAGAAATTTTGGAAACATCCAAAATAAGTTTCTTCTTACTTGCTTTCATTTCTAATTTGTTCCAAAATATAAATAAACAAATTATTTTATCATACTTGAATTCTTGGATGTTGGGACATGTAAAAAAACGAGAACATTACCAAATGAGCCCTTAAATTTTGTTTACAAGCAGAGAAGGCAATTTGATGGCACATGCTTTGGCAAAAGCTGTTGTGGAGATTGTGGATAGCACACATGTGGCAGACATCTAAGTGGGTACACTAGTAAAATTGTAGCATACAAAATATAATTTAAGGTTTGTTTGAGAAGTGTGTCCAAAAATAGCTTCTCTTTTTTTTTTGGGAACTTTTAAAGGGGGTACATGGGAGAGAAATAGGGGTGGAAAATGGATATCTCTGAGATAACTATGATGTTTTGTCATTGACTCAAATAATAGTCTTTCAATCGTTATTATTGTGGCAAAAGCAAGCTACAGATGAGTTTACCAATAAAAACTAAATGCTTTCCCCCTACAATTAAGTTGGACCATTGGCGAATACAATAAATTCCATAAAACGACTGCCATACCTGTCAGTAGCTTTCAGGTTGACCTATGTTCAAATCTGACCAAAGCATTTGAAAAATTCCACGCGGGTGTTTTACGTTGTGGGGCTTGAAAATCGATCGATCGATCAATCCCCACGAGCAACTGTATAATTTGAATTTGAAGAAAGAATCCAAATCTACAGAGGAATACCTGCTTTCGTAAGGTTAGATTGGTTGATAAAACTTCTATGATATAAATATTCACATTACTCTTCAGAATCATTTTTTGGATATTTGATGTCTGTAACCATGACAATCTGATCTTCTACTTCTTCACTCTGCTCTGTTTCCTTGTAATCATCAGGGACCACGTTGCAGTTAATGGTGTACCACACTGGTCTCTCTTCCTGGAATAATCTGTCCGTTCAAAACAAAAAGTATTGGATATGAGAAATGGAAACAATATCTATCAATCAGATTGACATCTTGGTATTGAACTCTTTTTAAGTTCATTGCTAGTTTGCTGTCTCCTATTGGTTTGCTCGTGCACGATTTTTTACTCAATTGGTCTCGCTGAAACATGGTGTCATTTAAAGTTGGTTGTGTCTTAGGTAACGCTGTCAATGAAATGTAATAACTGGCAGCTTTGTAGATATTCTAAACGATTTCTCCGAGCAGGGTTCTCCTTTTCTTGATTCCCCATTCACAATCTTATGACGGTACACTTGATTTCCTACTGGTTATATTTTTGCCAAGAATTGAGAAAAATGTATGTGTTTGTTGTAGGTGAAAGATAATAGAGAGAGAGGGAGCGATTTACGGATGCTTGCAGAGCGTCGGGCATCTCACGGTAAGTGCATACTTGCATGTTGATAGTTCTGTGAGAGAATTAATCATGGCTCTGGGCTCCGAGCAAACAAATCTTACCTGCAATGAGATTAAGAATCAATATCAATAACGGGGAAAAAGGAAAAGAAAAAAAAATGATACAGTAAATTATTAATCACTTTGTACCTCAGTTTCTCGTGGCTGATTTGTGAGATCGCACATGGTTCCATTTGTGTAATGATGGGCATGATACCTGAGTGAGTCATGTAGATCGATAGTTAGTTTGAGAAAATAAGATTAGCTGAAAAAAGTCTTGCGAACTATACAAGGATCTTATATGGTGTAGGACTTCTCGGACTACCTCAAGGAAGCACCAATCTTACTCTTGCACTGTTGTTAATTTGGCTCAACAGTAAAGCTAATATGACAAATAATTCTTTATTTATTCCCTTTCTTACTACGGAATTTCTTCTATATACCATTAAAGACTTCACATATTCTTAATTTTAAGTAATGGGAAGGTTAATATACTTAAACTCAGGCTTTCCTGCTATATTACAAAGACTATAGCATCCAAACACTCAATTCATACGAGTTCTTATTTCCTATTTAAGTGTGAATTTCATATTTGGCACATATAATAATTGACTGTGAAAGAAACTCAAAGGCAACCCCATAGTAGAATGCGGATGAAAACTCATAAAAGTTTCTGCTTCAATGTATGCCTCCAACTTACAACTTTTGAGAAGTGGTAGAACTAGAAAATTACAAGCTTTAGTGTTTGGAGGCCGTCTTAGCTTATTAATTAAAGTATGTTCATAACTTCTTAACTGGTTAGTAATGAAAATAAAATCACACCTTTGGGATGCATCTTTTGAGCGAGGATCCTTCAAAGTCGATATATCAGAGAGATTCTGGTTGAGATTAGCAGTTGCATCTGCATCATAGACACCTAATACAAACTGCTGGACTATCTGCAGACCAAAACGACAGAAACTTCAAAGTCTTTATTACTTAACTGTTTACTATTGGATCCTTATAGATGGCATGCATCATTGAACGTCTTTAATTAAGCAAAAACCCTGACAGTTGCCCTCCTTTTCAATTCGAGCCAATATCTTATTATGAATAATTCTGACAACTTCCAAGGGAAAAGGGGCATTCACCTATTACAGAGATGATGCAACTTGATTTTTTTTTTCCTTCTATTATTTTTAACACTCTCCGTCTTAGTACTAAGACTCATAATTTGGGGTTAAAAAAACAGTTCCCCATTTTAAGCACAGATATTATAAAATCACATATAGAATGCATTAGAAGGCACTAGAAAAGACTACCTCATCATCCTCCAAATGAAATTGTCGTAGCATCTTCTGGTAACAGAATTCATATGTCCACCATCCCTCTTGCTGCAAAAGGAAGTTAATAATTCAAGACCAACATGTCAATTATTCTTTACGTAATCATCATCATCTGTTCTATCTAATATTGCATATATCTTACCACGAACAACCCTACTTTTAAATAGCTCAATAAAGGCACCCCATCTCATGGGAGGCAAGGCAACCTCAAAGCACACACTTCAGTTGCATTTAAATGTATCAGCTACTTATAAGTTATAATATATAAATAAATTTTAGATTATAATTATATTTTTTAAAAATTAAAAATTAAGGAAGAAAAGGTCCTGATTTCTTTAACTTATGGCTGGGATGCCTGATTTCTGAAGGCACGCGCATTCAAAAACGCTGCTCACAATATATGATTTTAAAATGTAGAAAATATATTCATCAGATGCCTGCAAAGCAATATTTAACGATAGATCCTAACCCTGACAAAGCATTGCTCTTTTAATGCTTCAAGCAGCTCATCTGGAGTTTTCAATTTGACTTGCTTCTCAGATTCCACAATCATACTACTCATGTTCATCTGAACAGCTGGCTTTCCAGTCTTGGACTTCTCCACCTTAGGCAAGAAACATAAGTAATTCTTTCCATTTTTATTGGGCATAAAGACAGATTCCTGGTCGTCGTCCTGCAAAATCACAACAACATGGTAAGTTCAGATTACATGCCTTTCTATTCTTGAATTCTGAAGACAGATATTCATATCATACAGTGTAGGGAACGAAGATTATGTATGAAGTCAACAATAAGAAAAAGAGTATCGTAACTTGTAAGGCAGTAGGGCATGCAAATGAAAATGTAGTTTTCCCTAGACATCTGAGTACAGATCACAGGCTCAATGTCTCAAATCTTCAATTTGATAGAGAACATTAAACCAATAAAATTTTATGCAAGGAGAAGGTGCATTTAGTTCACACTTACATTTGCAGCACAATTGAGCACATACAATGACGTAATCATCCAAGCATCTAAGCAATACAATGCACACAGAGTCCACCTTCCCATGTCCTCTTCCATATCATCTTAATGAAAAAATGACATGTAGCATCCATCTAAGAGGTTCCCGGAGTTCAGGAAATCACATGCATACCAAATATTTAAATTTCTCAGTACCAAAAGGATGAAACTATAATTTTACTTTGCTTCAGAATTTGGTGCCATGAATCACCATAACACAGAAAATTTCTCCTTATTTATTTATTTAATCATGTCGAGTAATCAACTACCAATTTTCAAACTCCTTCCTCAGAGGAAGAACCCAACTAATGAATCTATTTCAAAGAGTGGAAAATGAAATTAGGCCAACAGAGAAAACATATGATGATAAATTCAAAAAAGGAGACAACAAAGTAAGATAACTAGAGATTGATTAATGAAAATGAGGAGAAATGGCCGCAACAATTCATCTTTCACTTTGTAAAGCTGTACTATACTACTATATGCTGGGTTGATTGAGAATATCGAAACAAAGTTAAACTACACACCAACCTAACAAGAGAGAGGGAGGGAAAAAATGGCTAACACCCAAAACATCCCCATTTTATTACATCATATAAGCAAATAAGATCTTATTAATATCAAGAATCAACGACTAAGTCTATTATGAAGCTTACCGGATGGTAAGGAGAATCTTCTGGATGGAATTCAATATTGTATTTTGGCCCACGAGAGTTGCGACTAAATGTACCACCTGCGAACCATCAATCAGAAACAAGTGAGAAATGTATAAGATGGCACACCGCACTACAATTTGAGGCCTCAAGTTTTCATGATGTGTGGCAAACCAAATGTTAAACAACCTATGAAATACCGGTCCCTGGTAGGACAAAATCCTACGATTTAGATTCCAGAATTCGCCAATTCAAACATGCCAGACATATGTTATCCAAGGAACTACTCAAAATGAGTTTGAGAGTTAAGTTTAGAAACTGCCTTCTACTTTTGAAAGGGAAAAAAACTATTGAAAACATGTTTGGTTAACTGTTAATAGAAAAGTGTTATATCTTAATTTTTTCTCTGAACAATGGAAAATTAATCCCTCCAACATCAAGGCAATCACAACTCCATAACACGACTGTTTTGCAAAACAAATTGCAATGAGCCTTTAATTGTTCTAACATAAGTTAGAAAGGACCCCCCACCAGCCACATTCACTTCCAGAATCTAAGAGGCGTGACTTCAATCAATCAGAAGCAAAAGACTCCAATCTTAACAAAGAAAGATAGTCTGAAAATATATTTCTAAATACTGACTTCAAACAGAAATTAATTAAATGAAAGCACGAACGCGTCATTCGAGATTGCATGCGAAAGCAGAGATTCATTCCGCAACTTGTCCTGGAAAAGTTTCAGAAATAGAGAATGAGGAGAAGAATTTCACCTAGTTGAGCTGGGAAGATCTGGTCAGCCAATGAGAAGTGGCAAAAATTAGCAGCTAAAAGAATCAGCAACAGAAATTTCCCCATTTTTGTCTCCTCAAACGAACGTAGAATTGGGAAAACGAGAGCAGCAAAGTGGAAGGGGAGCTATGTTTTCAGCTGGGAGCGGGAGGACGACGGCGATGACGAAGGGAAGAAGAAAGTGGCGTCTTCGTAACTCGTAAGCCGGCGTTACGGCGTCGTATTGACAGCGTGCACTTCCACGAAAGCCTGGCCAATGTATTCTTGCCACGTCATGGAAACAGTATTATATTGACCTTTTAACAAAAATGGGTTGGGCCGGGTGCTTAATGGATCCAATATGAATATGTTTCTTCATTTTGATTGGGTTTCGTTTATGGGCCATGCGCTGGCTCACCTCTCTTTTGGTAAGTGAATTTTGGGCTTTTTGCCCTACGTATATTGTTATTTAGGGTCTATTTGAGAAAAAGTACTACTAAATCCATTAAATGAATATCTATTTGACAGGATTTTTTCAAAAATTATTTTTCGAATTCTCTAATTCAAATAGCGAAAATTTTAAAAGTATTTTTTTTATCCTATCATTATTTTCAAATTTTGAATCCAAAATTTTAAAATGTAGAATTATATTTAAAATGATAAAAAATCTGATAAATATATCATTTCATATTATAAATTTATTTCATTTTTTATTAGAATTAAAACATGTAGAATATAATATATTATAAATTATATAATAATGTAAAAGGTTAATTCTAAACAAATTTGCAAGTTAATAAATTAATTGATAATATTTTATATTAAACTAAATATTTAGTAGTTACCTACCGATATATTACCAACGAATCTTGATTATTAATTTTTAAAAATTGAAACACATCTACCACCAAACACATATTTGAAAATATAGAATACAATTCCATTTTCATCGAACACTAATCAAACACATTTTACATTCTAAACAATTTTTAAAATTAGTTCCACCACTTATTTTAGTTTAAGGATTAATTCGATAAAATTGAAAATGTAAGCATCATTTTGAAGCAACTTGAGATTTTGAGGGTAGTTTAAACATCTTTAAAAACTAGAAAGAAAAAACTTGTAATTTGAAATAAAAAGATAAAATATAGTTTAGTTTTATAGACACGGAAGATGTGACGAGAGGAGGAGGTGACTTAGGATGCAAGGCAAGCGAGCGGCATGGGCGGTTGAGGGAAAGACGCCTAAAAAGGGTAAAGCCATCGGTCTCACGAGCGGCAGCGGATGGTGGTGTCAGGTGCGGTGGGGCGTGCCGTGTCCGTGTTCGTGTGCGCACCAACTGTTTTCAACTGGGCCGGAAGTGGCCGTCAAGAGTAGGCCCATTATAGTTCGTTGTGATTTCGCACATGCCAATGCCATTTTCTGACGACGTGGCCACCACTGAATGGCCGACATACGACGGTGGGTCATCCCAAAAGCCTGCTTCCCCACCCCTCTTTGTCCGCATCTTTCAACTTTTCTTTTACTTTTTTTATTAACATTTGAAAATATTTACTGAAACAATATATATATGTATATTACAAAATAAAATTAAAAAAAAAAGAAGAAGAAGAAGAAATCTCTCTCCATAACAAGAATTTATATTCATATTTATAAGAAATGACAAAACTCTTCATGGCATAATTAATTTAAGTTTTTTATGTGTTTTATTTGATTTTGATTTAAATTATGTTATTTTTGTAAGCTGCTATATTAAATTTGAAGAAAAAAACGAGAATATCATCAAATCAATAAAAAAAAAGGGAAAGAAAAATGAGACGCTAACAAATTTCCGACTTTCAATTTTTGTTTCATGGTTTAATTCTAAAATTTTTCAAACTGCTAAATTTCTCTTGAAGAATTGGACATTTTTATAAAATTTTTTCATTCAATACACCATCATATCAAACTTCCCGAATTCTTTGAAATTTTTATCGGTTCATATTGTTTATCAAATATTTTTCTTTATTTGGAACTCAAAATTTCGTTAAACTTTCTATTATCTAATTACAATAAAATATTTTAAAATAACAAAATTATATAACTCTGGATCCTTTTTTTTCCCCTTAAAAGCATATCATATGACTTTTCACGTAGCTTTTAGCACATGTGAAAAGTAAGCTTGGTGAAGTTTTAAATCCAAAAAGAAAACCTTGGTCAAGTTTTACAGGCTAAGTATTTTATTTGTTTTTATTTTATTTTATATTTTCACGTCTCTCCTACTTATTTATTACAAAATATACTACTAAATCTTTTTTTCAGGCACAATTTTAAAATTAAACTCTCAAAACGGAAAAAGAAAAGAAACTTGTACTTTTTTTTACAACAAACGTGAGGGATTGTACCTCCGACCTTAAAATCTTGTGCCAATAGAATGTAGATCATCGCCGTTCTCAACCAAACTCATGTTAACCTTTATTTCAAAACCTTGTGAAATTAGGAGTAAAGCATCTCAAAGTCAATGCATCTCGTTGGTTATTCAAAGTCATTTATCGTGGAACAATATATATTATGATCAGTTTTATAATGTTCCCATTTTTTTCCAATTATATTAAAAAATCTAAACCTCTAACAAATTATTTATGAAAAACAATTTTATTGGTTGGGGTCATGCAACTCTATTTTTTAAACAAAAAGAAATAGGAATAAGAAATAGGAATATTACCAAACAAGCCTCCCTAGGCACAATTTTTATTTTATTATTATTTGTTTTTTAGTTCAAGGATTCCTCTATTTTTTATTTTTTATAAGTTGCTATATTATATTATTATATAATTAGTAACCAACACCTATGGTTCTTACTTAGAATAGAACGGGCGTAACCCAAAAGACTTGGAATTCACGGCAACTAACGGGCCCACATAAATTGGGCTTTCCGGTAAAATGGCAACCTGTATAACCGTAATTTAATTCATGAATTAAAAAAAATAAATTAAAGGAAAAAATTCATAATAAAAATTATTATCAGCTTTTGTACAGATTTTTGTGGCGTCCACGACAAGTTCTTGGAAATCTTACTCATTACAAAAGTACAAACGGATTCTACCTCTACGGTTGGTTTTCTTCCATTTTCCTGCTAATATTCCGCCTCCGTCAAAAAAAAAAAAAAAAAATTCTCGCTGTTTCTCGCTGTTTCTCCCCTGGTTTCTCTGGATAAGTTTCCGATTCTCTCAGAGGTTGACAAATTTCCCAGATAAGTTTATATTCCTAGTTCTGCATTTCTCAAGAAAAATTCGATTGTAATTGAAGTCTGCTTCTGCATGATAGATATTTGTTAGCTCAACCCGTTGGCTTCTTTCTTTCTGAATTGGAATTTTTAATTCTTGAATGAATGATAAAAATTCCGATTCGGAGAGAGCAAACTATTGGAAACCAGCTTTAGAATGCTGAATTCATAATTGGAAGCCCCTATTTGAGTTTCAAGGGGAAATTGAGAACCGTTCTAACCTTCTTACGTCGGTTCACCAGAAATTTGGGGATTCATCGGCAATTTGATCCTGAGTTTTGTGGTTTTTTGTCTGTTTTATGTTTGATATTCGAGTACTCCTGCTATATTCGACTACGGGGAATTTGTTTCGGTAGACTTTAGGCAACTGTTACTTACAAATTCATATGTACTGTGTTGAATTTTCTTGAGGGGTTTGATTCTCTTCCTCTGTGACTAGTTTATTATAGTTGGTTTGGATTTGTTCGCTTGTGTTCGGTTTGAAGTGTGGTTGTATAAAGTAAATCTTTTCCTCGATTGTTGGTTCTTCAAATAGTTTTCTTTTTGATGGGGAAGCAAAGTGGGAAGAAGAAGAAGCAGATTGGTGATAAGTTCCGTGAGGCGATTTCAAAACAACGCCAAGGTGGAGATAGTAGTCTAAGAAGTTATGACAAAGACAATTCTATTTTCATTATTATGTCTCAGGCTTTAAAGGAAGAGGGCAATAAACTGTTTCAGTCTAGAGATCTTGAAGGAGCAATGTTTAAATATGAAAAGGCCCTCAAATTACTTCCAAAAAATCATATAGATGTATCCTATCTTCGGAGTAACATGGCGGCATGCTATATGCAGATGGGGCTTAGTGAGTATCCCCGAGCGATTCACGAGTGTAATTTGGCTCTTGAAGTTACACCGAAGTACAGTAAAGCATTGTTGAAGCGGGCAAGATGTTACGAGGCTTTGCATAGGCTGGACTTGGCTCTAAGGGATGTTAATACAGTTTTAAACATGGAGCCAAAAAATATCATGGCCTTAGAAATATCAGATAGAGTAACAAAGGCACTTGAGATGAAAAAATCAAATGAAGACGATGCCGAGATCCAGCTGCCTCTTGATTTTGTTGAACTGCCTTCTCCAGTGTTGCCGCAAAAAATACATAAAGAAAAGAACAGGAAGAAGAAGAACCAAAAGACTAAGGAAACCATTGGTGAGAAGAAGACTGATGAAACAGTGGAGGAGGAGAAGGCTGATGAAATAAAAGTGAGGGAGAAGGAGACTGATGAAATAATAGTGAGAGATAAGGAGGCTGATGAGATAACAGTTAGGGAGAAGAAAGCTGATGAAATAATAGCAGGGGAGAAGAGGGCTGATGAAACAGTGGAGGAGAAGAAGGCTGAGGATAAACTAGTTGTGGAGGAGAAAATCAGAAGGACACATGAGGAAACACCTATGAAAGCTGTGAAATTGGTGTTTGGAGAAGATATCCGATGGGCTCAATTGCCCATTGACTGCACTCTACTTCGACTCAGGGAGGTTATACGTGATCGTTTCCCAACCTGCAGGGCAGTCCTTATCAAGTACAGGGATGAAGAAGGTGATTTGGTAACAATAACTACCAATGAAGAATTGCGATTGGCTGAAGCAACTACTGAGTCACAGGGTTCTGTTAGATTTTATATATTTGAAGTTAATCCAGAGCAAGATCCATTCTACGGCAGGTTTAAGAATGATGAGGTTGAGAAGTGTAAAGTTGAACAAAATAGCATGTTTGAGAATGGTCATGTATTGAGAGGAAAAGAGATAATGATGTCATCTTGCATTGACGACTGGATAGTACAATTTGCTCAGTTATTTATAAACCACGTAGGATTTGAATCTGGCTCATACTTGGATCTCCAAGAACTTGGGATGAAGCTTTATTCTGAGGCTATGGAAGAGACAGTAACAAGTGAAGAAGCTCAAGGTCTTTTTGAAATAGCAGCAGAGAAGTTTCACGAGATGGCAGCTTTAGCAATGTTCTACTGGGGAAATGTTATCATGTCAAGGGCGAGGAAGAAGGTCTACTTCACAGACAGTGCTTCAAAAGCACCTGTGTTTGAACAGATAAAAGCTGCATATGACTGGGTTAAGAAGGAATATGTTGAAGCGGGACAGAAATATCAAATAGCGGTTGAAATCAAACCAGACTTTTATGAAGGCTATCTAGCTCTAGGGCAGCAACAGTTTGAGCAGGCAAAACTTTCTTGGCAGTATGCAGTTAGCAGCAATGTTGATCTGAAAACATGGCCTTGTACCGAGGTTCTGCAACTTTATAACAATGCTGAGGACAACATGGAAACGGGCATGAAGATATGGGAGGAATGGGAAGAGCAGCGTGCTAGTGAACTCTCTAAATCGAGCAACGTTAAAACCCAGTTGCAGAAGATGGGGTTGGATGGGCTGATTAAGGATATATCAGCTGATGAGGCTGCAGAACAGGCTAAAAATATGAGGTCTCATATAAACCTCTTATGGGGTACCATGCTATATGAGCGATCAATATTGGAGTTTAAGCTGGGGCTACCAGTGTGGCATGAATGTCTGGAAGTTGCAGTTGAAAAATTTGAGCTTGCTGGAGCTTCTGCAACCGATATCGCTGTTATGATAAAGAATCACTGTTCAAGCAACAATGCACATGAAGGTACAGTTATTTTTTACTTATTTTTTTCTCAATTTTTCACGTGTCTCTATTCTGTGGAAAATGTTTTGCTTATTTCCTCAAATTACAGGTCTTGGTTTCAAAATTGACGAGATAGTACAGGCATGGAACGAGATGTATGAAGCTAGAAAGTTGCTAACCGGAGTTCCCTCATTCCGATTAGAGCCGTTATTTCGGAGGAGGGTCTCAAAAATCTACCACATCTTGGAAGAAGCATGACTACAGCATTTGTTTCAGGTTCTTTTCTTTAGACAGACTAGGAGGAACAGAGTCAGTTTTGCTTCTCCATGCGATGAAGCTGAAAACAAGCATTATAGGTAACTTCCACTCATGAAAAGAAATATATTATAACTGCTCAAATGTTTAAGCTTATCAACTTATGAAAAATAAAGAAGTATATTTCTTCACAAGATATCCGAAAGATTAATTGCATCACTGTAACAATGGCTAGCTCATGTTTTGTTGAACAGGTTTCTTTTCTTCATTCATGGTACAGTTCTACCTTGCTTCCTAAGAAGAATTAAAGACGGAGTGTTGATTTCTGTTGTTATTATGCATTCTTTCTCAATAGCCAATACAGTGTTCTTCTATCCATCTTAAATTTGGGGACAAGATGAAATTGCAGAAACTTCCATTTTAGTTAGTTCCTGCCTTCTCCTTTTCACCCTCTTGTCTCCTATAGTAGTGTTCATGTTTAAGCTCACATTTATTGATTGTCAGTTCAAGTCTCCTAGCAAACAAATTCTTTCATTGTTTCTCATCCTGGTTTGTAATTTATGGTGTAATAGACATTTATTTTGTAATCTTAGTGGTTGTATATGTATATTCATTTAAAAATTTTATTAACTTCCATCTGAAAGAACCATTTTATATTTTGTGTTTGGCCTGTGTATATAGTTTTTTCCCCTTGCTTTGTCCTTGCTTTGAATACGTGAGTTGCTCCGGTGGTTTGGAATTAAAAATTTACAAACTCTATTTTTTCTTTTATCATTTCGTTTCAACAAATGTGGATGCGGAGGTTTGAACCTCTAACCTCAAGAGAAGAAAACAAACCTCCAACCTCAAGAGAAGAAAATGTCTTAATCGTTAAGCTATTCTAAGGTTGACAAACAAATTTTAATTTTGAGTCGCCCATCCTACCTCCTTTATATCCGTTTCAACTTATCTTTCGTTCATCAGTCTTTTAGTGGCGTGATCCAGTCGTCTTTCCTATTGCTTAGAAAAATAGAAAAAGTGAGCTTCTAGACTCCGTTGAAGGAGTAATCGATCGTGGGAGTTTGAACCTCTTACTTCAAGGAAAAATATGTCTTGACCGTTAAGCTATTTTCAAGTTGACAAACAACAATTTTTTATTTAGAAAACTTTAATTTGGAGTAGTCCATCCTATCTCTTCCGTGTCCATGTCAACTTTATCATTCTCTCACCGTCTTTCTGTGACATGATTCGGTCATCCTTGGAGAAGATCAACTTAGTAAAGGCAACAGTTTTTCTTTGATTGATAACTCCTCCTAGACTTAAATTTTGTAACTCAAAAAGAAAGTAACATTTACAAGAATAGCAGATTCCTCTAGCCATAAAGACACCAAACATTTCCCAACTCCTTACCTTTACCTATATAAGAACCTCCACAACACAACTTTCTCACAGAAACCAAATACATCTTCTCTTATCTTCTCCTCTCTCATTCAAATCCTTCTCTTGGACCTTCACACACTCAAATCTACAGAAACAATGGCGGCAAAGTCAGTGCAGTCATCAGCCATGAAGTTGGCTCTTCTACTCCTAGTCTGCATAGCCATTGTAGCACCGGCAGCAGCGGCAGCGGCAGCAGCGCCCACCGATCCATACCTGTCGGAGAAGTTCTCATTGTTCCGGTGTGCGTCGTTTGTTTCGGAGGTGACGAAATGTGTGGTGGATGTGGTGAAGCAGGCGGTGGCTCCTCACCCTTCTTGCTGCAAAGCCATTGCAAGGCTCAACGACTGCTCCTCCTCCTTTCTCAAAGACGTTCCCGCCGAGGAAATGGGTTTGATTAAGACCGTTTGCGCTTTATGGGGCGTTTCTATTCCTTAGGCCAAAATTCCCCTGCTTCATTGTATTGATCATAAATAAGGAAAAATTATGATCATAATCAAATTTTTCTTTCTTTAATTCTACACTGTTACATTATAAGGGGGACTGGATTTTGTTGGAACAGAGCTCGTCTTCCAAATAAGTTAATAAAGAAAACTTTATTTGCTATCAATGTTAATTTAACTTTATCATTGAATTGAATTCGATTTGAATCAAACCACTTTTTACAAAAATATATCTTAATCAATTAAGTTTTTACAGAAATATATCTTAATCAATTAAGTCATGCTCATGTTGATATTTTAATAGTTATAAATAACTCTACTTTATTGTATTATATGATTATCATTTTCATAATTAAATATGTTTTAGTTATTTATTATTATTTATTAATTTCATAATCAAGTAATTATTACTTAAAAGCTTAAACAAAAATTTAGTTATTAATTAAACTTTTGCCCAAAAAGGTAATCAAGTAATTAATTTAATTTTAAGAAATGAAATATGGAAGGTAACAAACTAAAATATATGCGGTATAAATCTTTTTTCAAATAAATGCTAACAAACAAAAAAAGTAAATACAGTATAAATTTTTTTAAGTACAATATATAAGGTGAAGATTTGAGCACATGACCTCTTGATCGGATAGATGCTAATTACTGTTAAACTATGCTCGGGTTAGTAGATATATTTTTAATTTCCAAAATTGTTGTCACCCTCCCAAATAATATAAATATAAGCATTTTTTCCTAGATCACTAATAAATAATATTATCTCCAAAAAATATATAATTTAAAACTTTAGCGAATTATCAGTCGCCAGCGTTATTAAACTAAAATTTTGAAATAAAACTATAAACCCGAAAATGGGTGCAAAATGAAAATTGACTTTTTTTTCCTTCTTCATTAATTTATAAATTAAAAAAACTGCAAAGGTATAAATTAAAATTTTGAAATAAGAAAGGAGACTATCAATTTATCTAAAAGGGGACTGGAGAGACCGGTAGAACATTTCCGATCGTCACCGGCGGGTTATGAGGCGGTTTCTCTCGGTTCCGACTTCGACAACGGCACAGGAAAGCAGGGCAATTCTGGTGGCGGCGGTGCGATCAAATATTCAACGGCGAAGTTCCTCTGTTTGAGATCTACAACACTACGATCCCTTAACTTCTTCGAAACCTAAATTTTGTAACTCCAATATCCAAATTTACATCTCAAGAATTGCAGTTTTCTATGGCCATAAAGGCGCCAAACGTTTCCATCTCCATATCCATCCCTATATCTAATCTCCTTAATCTCCAAATTTCTCCCAGAAACCAGAACAGAGCTTCCCTCCATCATTCTCTGGACCTTCACACTGAATTTTCTACAAACAATGGCGGCAAAGTCACTGATCGGATCGGTGACGAAGTTACCTCTTCTGTTACTTGCCTGTATAGCAATTTTAGCACCATTGGCGACGGCTCACGCGGCGGCTGCGGCGGCGCCGAGGGCTGGGGAGGAGTCCGATGCGTTCCTAACAGAGAAGTTCTCTTTCATCCGCTGCGTATCGTTCCTCTCCGAGTCGACGAAATGTGTGATAGATGTGATTGTGAATGGTGGTGCTCCTCACCGTTCTTGCTGCAACGCCATTTCTAAGCTCAACGACTGCTCCTCATTTCTTCTCAAAGGCATTTCCTCCGCAGAAATGAGTTTGATTAAGAACGATTGCGCTTCCTGGGGTATTACAATTCCTTAGACAAAATTCCCTTCCGTTGGATGATAATAAATAAGAAATTTAGGATACAGGGGAGTGGATTTTTCTTTGGTTAATCAGAGAAGTTGTTGGTTGAAAAGTCAAATCTACCTTATCATTTTCTTGTGATATCTTATCTCTATATTATATTATATTTGCGATCTTGAATTTTGGATCCATATGTGATGTATCTCTCTGTTTATACTTTTATAAAGCTTAAATTCAATGTTGTGTAACCATTCAAATCTTCAGGTCTAGTGATTGTATTCAAATTTCAAACCGAGCGTCTGTCTGTTTCTTGAGGTTGCTGTTGCTGGCTTGTGCGAGTCAGATTCTTCTTTCAAATTCAAATATTAGACCAGTCCAATTTTAGTTCCGTGCTGTGTGTTTGATCTCTGTTTGCGATCAGAACTGCTCGGCACCGTCTTTTCTCCAACATCAGACATGGCCGGAACTAACCCTACCGGCAGCGTCCAAGACGTGGCTTCTAAAGGGGAAGTGCCGGAGAGATATATCCATAAAGAATGCGATCGGGGAGCTCTAGATGCTCCATTAATGGAAGCTCCTGTGATTGATATCGGTCTCCTCTCGTCTCCATCCAATACCGGACCGGAACTGGAGAAACTCCGACATGGACTTCACTCTTGGGGCTGCTTTCAGGTTTGATTTCTGTAGAATTTGCTCTCTTAAACCCTAGATCGGGGGTGCGGGGGGTTAGGAATTTCTTTAAACCCTAATTTCAATTGACTCTGCATATCGATCCCATAAAACGTTCGGAGATCGTAAATAGCCTGAAAATACGCCCGGATTTTGATTGCTTAATGTTTTGAAAACTTGATCGGAAGTTTTCTGGTGTTCTTTCAGGCAATAAATCATGGAATGTCACCTGAATTTCTGGAAGAAGTGCGCCAAGTAGCGAAACTGTTCTTCGCTCTTCCAATGGAAGACAAACTGAAACATTCCCGAGAAGAAGATAAGATGGAAGGATATGGCAACGACATGATTTTCTCCAACCAACAAATTCTCGATTGGACTGATCGTTTATACCTCACTGTATGTCCAGAAGAAAGCCGCCGTTTCAAGTACTGGCCAACAAATCCTGAAAGATTCAGGTACTTTCCCAATCTTCTTAATTCCCTCAACAATTTTTATATGTGTTTTGGTTTATGGGTAGTAAACAAGAGTCTGCAGAAGCTGTTGGTTCTGAAACATGTTTCGGATCGAACAAGTGAATGATGAATATGATGTTGTGATGAAAATTTCAGGGAAGTTCTTCACGAGTACACTGCAAATGTGAAGCTTTTAAGTGAGAAAATCCTCAAGGCCATGGCAAGGTCACTGGATTTAGATGAGAATAGCTTTCTCAACCAGTATGGGAAGCGAGTTCAACTCGACGCACGGTTCAACTTCTACCTGCGATGTCGAAATCCCAATCTCGTTCTTGGTGTCAAGCCACATGCTGATGGATCAGCAATCACCATTTTGTTGCAGGACAAAGAAGTAGAAGGTCTTCAGTTCTTGAAAGGCAATGAGTGGTGGAACGCGCCGATCATCCCTGATGCGCTTCTCGTCAACGTCGGGGATCAAGGAGAGGTAATCTGATCTGAACTTGAAAGAAAACAATGCACATTGTAGCAGTGAGTTGAGTTGGATAATGAAATGAATTTGGTGATGAAATTTTGCAGATAACAAGTAATGGGATATTCAAGAGTAGAGTTCATAGGGTGTTGACAAACTCAGAGAGGGAGAGGATTTCTTTGGCTGTGTTTTACCTTCCAGATCCACAGAAAGAAATTGAACCACTTGAGAAGCTCATCAATGAAACTCACCCAAGGTTGTACAGAACTGTGAAGAATTTTGTCGGCCTTTTTTTCCAGTACTACCAGCAGGGCCAGAGACCAAGGGAGGCTGCAAAAATCTAAATTTGTCTTGTTTGCTTTTTTTTTTTCCGTTCAACAACAGGCCAAGGTTCGAACTATTTGATCGAAAATATACGTTAGTTGAACTTTTTGGTCGAACATATACGCTTTTTAACTAATTGAACAGCTCAATTGGTTATCTTGTTTGCATCTTATGAAAACTTCTCTCTCTTTTTTCAAATATTACACTACAAGTAAATAAGATTAGAGGAGATTAGGCATTAAGAAAATATTGGTTACAAACTTTTTGAAATTGGATACTGAATCTAGATTTAGATTAGTGCAGTAATTTTACTTTTTGTTTGATTTACTCATTGTAGCAATGTAAAAACTTTTAAAAATTACAAAATTTATCTTATCGTCCAATTAACATGTTTTTTAATATAACACGTAAAGATAGGGTTTCGAATCGGTGATCTTTTGATCATGATATATAACTTAATTATTTGAGTAATATGTTTAGCTCAATGATAATTGACACCTATCTCTTGTCAAAAAGTTTTGAGTTCGAATCTTATCCCCATTTATTGTACTCATAAAAATTAATAGCAGAGCTTACTGAACATTTGAAACATACCATTATAGTCAAAGGGGTAAAAGACTTTGGTTCTTTATTAGTCAATTTATAATTCCTAAGCTTGAGTTGGAAAATGAACCCCTGAGCTTAGCACAAAATAAACGTAGAAGATAAAGACAGCCATGGATATACATGGATTGTACCACAAAACAAACAGCCTTATAAGACAAAATTCCAACTTAGAATAATACGAAATACCAGTCGTCTGAAATCTTTTCACCTTCCCCTGCAAACAAAACATTTGTTTACCATTTTAAAAAAGAAAAAACAAAAACACACATTCGAATCTACTAGTTTAGTTTCCATGGCGTTTCTAAATAATCTCTGTACATCTTAGGAAGCCCTCAAACATGGCCGAATTACCAGATTACTTCCACACAAAAACCTTCCAACAAAAACTTCTCATCAACGGCGGCGACACGCCGGAGAGTTACATTTACAAAGACGGCTATGGCGGCGGAGATTCCAACAATAACCCACTTCCCTTGGCGGAGATTCCGGTCGTTGACCTTGCACAACTCTCGTCGTCGCCGCCCAGCACGGCGGCGTTAGAGGACCTCCGGTTGGCTCTCACTTCGTGGGGCTGTTTTCAGGTCTCTGTTCTCAATGGATCCATTCGAGGATTTTACTAAATTTTTTAATCTGAATTTTGTACGAACCAAATCGTTGACTAATCTTCCATGAACTTGCAGGCCATTAATCACAGCATTTCCAGTTCGTTTCTAAACAAGATTCATCAAATAAGCAACCAATTTTTTTCACTGCCTATGGAAGAGAAGAACAAATGTTGCAGAGAACTTTATGGGCTTGAAGGATATGGAACTGATATGGTTTTCTCAGAGCAACAAATTCTTGATTGGACCGATCGGTTATATCTCAAAGTAAATCCAGAAGATGAGAGACAGCTCAAATATTGGCCGCAGAATCCTCAATCATTCAGGCCAGTTTCCTTGCTTCTCCTCTTTATCCAAATGAACCATTTAAAATTGAGCATTAAATTAAAAGCTTACCCATTTGTTCCTACAGGGAAGATCTACACGAGTTCACAATCAAATTAAAGCAGATAATTGAAACAGTACTGATGGCCATGGCAAGATCCATAAACGTGGAGGCGAATAGCTTTACAGAGCAAGTGGGGAAGCGTCCAGAGTTGTTCACGAGATTCAATTTCTATCCGCCATGTTCGAGGCCGGATCTTGTTCTTGGGCTCAAAGAACACTCAGATGGGTCTGCCATCACCATTGTTTTACTGGACAGAGAAGTCGAAGGTCTCCAATGGCGGAAGGACGACCAGTGGTTCAGAGTCCCTGTTCCTGCCATGGCCGATTCTCTTCTAATCAATATTGGGGAACAAGCCGAGGTACTGACTGCACTACTTTTCACTTCGTATGAAAATTTTTGGGTCTGCCCCTGATCACTGGTTCTGTGATGTGTGTGCAGATTATGAGCAATGGGGTGTTCAAGAGTGCTGTTCATCGGGCCGTGACGAACTCGGAGAAGCAGAGGATTTCGGTGGCATGCTTCTGCTGCCCAGAAAAGGATAGAGAGATCGAGCCAATCGAGGGGCTGATCGACGAGAGGAGGCCGAGATTGTATAGAAATGTGAAGAACTATGTGGGTTCATATTTCCAAGACTACCAGAAGGGACAGAGACCAGTTGATAAATTGAAGATTTAGAATCCTCTACTTTTCTAAGTAGTGTGTTTCATGGTGTTGTAAAACAGAATGCAATGCAAGTAGTTTCTGTGAAAAGTTTGAATTTTGATACTTTCGAATTTAAATAAAAAATTTCCCAAATTTTCAAGCAAAGAGGGATTATTCAGAATGGAAGTCGCATTCAGAAACAGGGAAAAGAGGGTAACAATAATAGCCAGTTCTCAATTGGGAAAAAAGAGAATAATATCGCAGTCTCATTTCTCAAGATTGACCAATGTCTTTTTTCTTCTTCTTCTTCTTCTTCATCATCATCATCTCATCATCATCTCATCATCAACTGATGAAAAGGTAAAACGCTCTGCCACTTGAAACTACAAGTTTCTCGAAAGGTAATCAAAAGCTACAGACTCGAAACGCATATAATATGAAGTCTAAAAAAGCATCGAAAATTTCGCAGAGAAGAGGAGAGGTTATGTCAATGAACGGAGAGAATGCAATGGCACAAAGATTCCTCTTGCTTTTTTTTAGATCTTGAAAAGAAGCCCACCGTGGCTGGCGAAGAAAGGAGCGAACACGAGGGACTCCACAGCCATCAACTTGATCAGAATGTTGAGAGATGGTCCGGATGTATCCTTGAGCGGGTCTCCGATGGTGTCCCCGATAACAGCTGCTTTGTGAGGATCCGATCCTTTCGGCCCGAGGGTTCTTGCATGCTCAGAGGCACCGGCCTGTCCACAATGATCAATACCAACTTGCTATTATTACATCTGATACCGAAAAATCTTTACAACATTGTAAAGATGATTATTAGATTTCAACATACCTCGATGTACTTCTTGGCGTTATCCCACGCACCTCCGGTGTTGGATGCAGAGATGGCAATCTACGGTTTACCCAACATGAACATATTCAGTTAGATGGGGGGTATTATTATTATAAGGTTCTTGTAAAAAATTCAACTTCTAACTAGTAGTTCCAGGCATCAGCCCATCTCTTACCTGCACACCAGAAACAAGAGAGCCAGCAAGGACGCCAGAAAGAGTTTCGACACCGAATAGGATACCGACAATTAGTGGCGTCAACATGACAAGGGCACCAGGTGGGATCATCTCCTTGATAGAAGCATCAGTTGAGATCTTGACACATGTAGCATAGTCGGGCTTGGCAGTACCCTCCATGAGACCTGGGATGGTGTTGAATTGCCTTCGCACCTCCTCAACCATCTTTAGGGCTGCACTCCCGACACTCTTCATTGTCATGGCAGAAAACCAATAAGGGAGCATAGCGCCCACGATCAAGCCAATGAAAACTTTGGGAGTCAAGACGTCAACGGCATTGACACCAGCACGGCTGACGAAGGCACCAAAGAGAGCAAGCGACACAAGAGCAGCTGAACCAATAGCGAAACCCTGAAAAAGCAAAAACAGAATCAATTTTTTGACAGAGAGATGAGCAAAGAGTTGTTTGGAAGCTTGGAGGCGGAGCAGGGTCTTCTGGACACTCTACGGAGACCAAGACCAAAGCCAATAAGGAAATGGTCCAGGCAGTAGGATTGAGACATAAAAGAATTGAAAAAAATATATACCTTTCCAATGGCAGCGGTGGTGTTTCCTGCAGCATCAAGGGCATCGGTTCTCTCCCGAATTCTGTGGCTCATGCCTGCCATCTCAGCAATACCTCCAGCATTGTCACTGATTGGGCCGTATGCATCAATGGCCAAACCAGTAGCAATTGTACTTAACATTCCAAGGGCAGCTACAGCAATACCGTACATTGCAGCAAAGGTGAAACTCACAAAAATGCTAACTGCAATTGCAAAAATAGGGATAATGACAGATTTATATCCCAAGGCCAACCCAAAGATGACATTTGTAGCAGCTCCAGTTCGGCAAGAATCAGCAACATCTTGCACAGGGCTGAAAAACCATACAAAGATGTGATCAGATCTCAATTTTTATTTCATAGATTGAATCATTTAGAATTAACTAGGTAAGTGCCAGTAAATCAGTTACCTGTATGCATTGCTCGTATAATACTCTGTCACAAATCCAATAATAAGCCCAGCCCAGAGACCAACAGCAACACATAAGAACAGTTTCCTGAATGCCAAATACTAGCTGGTGAATCAAACCGCTACTGATAATGAAAATAAATTATGACAGTTATTCAAGAAGCACTAACCAGTTCGTCACATCTTTTTGAGTTCCAAAATTGAAAATGGTGAATGTTGATGGAACAGAAATCCAAGTTACAATTGCAACCCCAAAGGTCATTAGAACAGTGGAAATTATGAGCTGCTTCTTCAATGCTGGCTCAATTTCCTTAACAGCCTTGATCTCAAAGAAATCAGTAGCAAATAAGGTCGTGAGCAGGCAAACAAGGATACCCACAGAACTGACGATGAGAGGATAGAGCATTGGGGTCAACTCGTGGTTGTTGCCAAAAGAAGATATAGAAGCGACGACAAGGGCAGCACAGGATGATTCAGCATATGAACCAAAAAGATCAGATCCCATACCGGCTATATCTCCAACATTATCACCGACATTATCAGCAATCACCTGTCAAAACAGTTAAGTGATTTGATTAAGGGACAAAAGTATCAGAACAAAATAAACTAAGAAAATATAGGATCATTACAGCTGGGTTTCTTGGGTCATCCTCAGGAATGTTCCTTTCCACCTTGCCCACAAGGTCAGCACCAACATCAGCGGCCTTAGTGTAGATACCTCCACCAACTCTGCCAAAGAGAGCCATAGAAGATCCACCAAGACCATAACCAGTGATAGACTCAAAGAGACCACCCCAATCATCACCATAGTACAATTTAAAGAGGTTAATGGCGATGAACAAAACCAAGAGACCATTGGCAGCTAGGAGGAAGCCCATGACAGCACCAGACCTAAAAGCAGTGATAAATGCCTTTCCAACACCTTTTCTTGCCTCCAAGGTGGTTCTCGCATTTGCATATGTAGCAATTTTCATTCCAAGGAAACCAGAAACCACTGATGTGAAAGCACCAAGTAAAAATGATATAGTGCTGAATATAGCTGTCGCCAGAGCTGGTTTACAAGTCTTTGATTTGTCATATGAGCAAGGCTGAGGCTTGGTACTAAAACTCTCCACGGAGCCAAGGAATAGGAAAATCAAGACCGCAAAAGCCACCATAAATATGCCAACATACTTATACTCCGTGAAAAGGAAGGAGGTTGCTCCTAATACATCAAAGAGTTAAAATAGTTAGAAGCAGCTCCATCAGAAAAGCAATTATTACACAAGGCTTCATTTTATGAATAAATGGATGTGAAAAGACAACAATCAGCCCAATCAACTATTGAAGATCAGAGCCAACAACTATATGATGTTAAAGAACAAATATTCTGATAAATCTTACACCATTCATTTTCCTACATATTTTACAGAGTGGAGAAAATAATACTTTTTACCTTTTTTCACTGCATATATATATATATATATATATATATATATATATATATATATATATATATATATATTCACATAAGAGTTTCAGTTTTTGGAAGACAACGCCTTTGATAAAAGGAATTCATAAATGTCAAAGGGCAAAAAATGTTTCCAAAAGACACCAACTTAGAAACTTATAAACGTCCCAAAAAAATTTTCAACACCGAATATTTGTATGCATATTGTTCTGGCACAGATATATATGAAAAAAAAAACAAGTACATAAATATCACAAAGAACAAACAACACTCTAACGTAGAATCTGATGCAAAGAAAGAGGAATCGGAAGAAATGCCGATTAGATTAGCTCTAGATGCGATGATGCAACTCTATCCTATGACCAAAATATATACTACAAACCCAAATGGATAAAAACGAGGCTGATTTAATGGAATAAGTTCCAAGAAATCTGTTAATGCGTCATTCTCAGTTATTTAATAAACTGAAATTAATTCAATCATCACTTTCAAGATCTCTTCATAAATTCACGAATTCATGGTTTCTTTGAAAGATGCCAGACTACACGATGCAGGGGGAGAACTCAAAAGATCACAATCCTCTCTACCCCCTAAAATTTGCTAAACTAATAAACGACAAATAGTCAGACACGATAAACCAATCACATCAAATACGTATTTGGTAATTAATTATTGCGTAACGTATTTTATGAAAATGCGGTATGACCAGAGACCAACTTTCTCATGCTATTTGATGTAATAACCCGAACGTAATAGCATAAAAATAACAAGCTCGGCCTGTAAATGCATGGAACGACAAGACCAAATGTAACATCCACATATCTACTACACACGATGCCAGGGTAAAAACAACAAAATCAGGAAGTTACCATAGAAGAACCCAAAGTCGATGCTTCCATGTAACAAAACAAAAAATTACTCCATGAAAGAGAAAAAAACAAATCTAAGAATCACAAATCTGAGAATCCAGCACCAGATCTAGCAATAATTGAGTAGAAAACCCGATAATCCGAAAGCGAAAGAGAAGAGAAGAGGAGGGAGGCGATTAGGTTACCCTCGGAGATAGCGTTCTGAATTTCGGCACACTTGATGACGACGTTGTGGTCATTAACGCCCTCCTCTTCCTCAATAAGGTAGTCGGAGTAGCCATTCTTAGCGGCGGCAGCGGCGGAGTTGTTATGGGCGGAATCCCGGGCAGGGGAGAGCTTGACTTGCGAAACGTAGTACCACTGCAGCAAGGAGAAGACGATTCCGATGACGGAACAAACCGGAATCAGAATCTCAGCCCCGAGATCTGGAAGAATGGTGACGCCCATGGCGGAAACGCACGGAAACGAACCCCCGAAAAAGAAAAAAGAAGAAAAAAGAAAAAAAAAAAAAGAAGGGAAACGAGGGTTTTGGTGGGGGTGGTCGCAGTGAACGAAGAATTGAGGAGGCTGAGGTGGTTTCAATGGCTGGGAACTCTCATTTATATTATAAACTCTAGAGAGAGAGAGAGGAGAGAGAGGGGATAGGGTGTGTGTGTGGGAGATGGACGGGAGGTTGGGGCGCGTGGCTGGATTCATGAGCTTTGTTTGGGTGAGATTATTTTCCTACTCCTGAAATTCGTCCTTAACCCGATTAAGTTAATCTCGGTTACGATTCTCCCTCTCTCTCTTTTCCGTTTTTACCCTCTTGTTCTATTTTTAGTTTTTCCTTCTCCCACTCTATTTTCATCCCCTCTCGTTCTAGCCAAACACTCCCCTCTCTCTCTCTCTCGCTAAATTCCAATTCTATTAACAATCGCCCACTGAATTCTTAATATTTACTTTATCTTGCCATCCACTTGACAAAAAACTATCTTAATTTCGTTTTTTTCAAAACCAATTATTCTTCCAAGCTTGTAAGAATCATATTGAATTCCGAAACAACTAATTAAATTCCACAATTTGATAAATTTAAGAGTGTAATTGCAACTATTTATAGTATATAAATTGTTTAGTGTTTAATTTTTATGATTTGAGTGGGTTTTTCGGTCTTAGAGAATGTTTATTTTAGTATATCAATGTTAGCTTTTTATTATTTGTTTTATCTTCTAATATCCACTAACCACATTTTTGTCGGAGCTAAACAATGTGGCACCAACACATGGTCATATTCAGCATATTAATACACACGTAAAAATCTAAATCAACGTACACTAGATTAAAATAATTATTTTTTTTGAAATACAATAATTAGAATAGATATTTTCAAGAAAGAAAGAAAAAAGATATTTCTAAGTTTTTTCTTGGAGTGGCAATGACGTAATTTAGGAAAGCAGGGGCCAGGGGGGCAGATGCAAAATTAAAAAGAAATAAATTAAAATGGAGAAAATTTAAGAAAATGAACGAGAAAAAGAGGGATGCTTTTTCCAACGGCCATGGAGATGAGATTGGGGGAGATGATCCGGACAAGACAAGCCACGAAACGACAGCGTTTCGGAACAACCATTTTTAATGATGTTAACTGTTACCTGACCTTCTCTTTCCTTAAATTGGAAGCCTTCTCTCGCTCTCCTCCGCCGTTGTTCCTAATTTTCTCACTCTTTTAATTTTATTATTATTTTTCATTTTCATTTTATTATCGTGGCAGTGACGTGGCAAGGGTTCTTCGGATAACAACTGTCAAGATAGAACCCATCACTGAGAGAGCGTAAACTTAACGCATCCTATATCCGAATCAGCTTTTCTTTACCTTTCTCCTCTCTCTCTCTCTCTCTCTCTAAATATATTCTCTTTCTATTCTCTAATCTTCATTTACACTAAATTATATCATATCATATCCGTTTATTAGTCCCTCTCTTTCATTTCAAAATTGTTTGGAGTAAAATTACATAATTTGGTTCAAATCAAATATGTCGAAATTGGACATCCGACCATTATTTTTACTACTCTCAACTAAATCATTTGTAATCATCGGAATGTGGTGAGGTGTTCGACGCAGAGTTCGAATTCAAATCTTATATTAATAATTTAGAATTACCATCGTAAATAAATTTTGTTTTTTTATTCTAACTTTTTTTTTTTGGGCTTTTAGAATGGACATGAGAACAAAGGAGGGAGAATCTCATTCATTAAAGTAATTTCCACTCTCCAAGAATAAGAGACTTCATTCGATTTCTTTGCCTTCCCATCCTTATCAAGATAGTTATTAGAACTAACTCACATTAATTAGAATATTAGTTACCAAGAATAATAATGTATTAAGCATCCTGAGAATATTAATTAGAATTAAATTACTTCTTTCATCTTTATTAAATCTATTAATATCGTCATCGGGTAATTCTATTTTTACGATATTTTCTTGATCAAACTATTAAGATATAAATAATTCAAGGATGCTATTTCGTCAAATTGGCACATGAAATAAATATATCTTACCTTTATTTTATTTTTTTTCTTATGTCTTTGTTGGAAAAGAGTAGTTTCGATGTATAGAGATAATTGAAAATACACATACAGAAAATGTGAGCTTTTATATATTTCATAGAGGTAATATCTTCAATTAATTTGTTTATTTAGCTTATCTTTTGGGACCTAACAAAAGTTACAAAAAATAAAATAAAATAATAACCACTTTTCAATTTTATAAACAAAATCGGGTTCAACCCATGCGAAAGAAAGCAAATATATCTGATTATAAGTATTGATATACCAATATATACTTGATATGGATGTTGATATACCAACAGTATCCTTGATATATTACTTCTTTTTACTATATACAGTTTCCATTATCGAATTCAGTTGTTTTATTAACAGATTTTAAAGAAAATACGTCTTTTACAACTTATATATTTATCTTCTAGTTTGAGATTTGATAGATGTGTTCATAATTTAAAGTAGAATTCTTAGATGTATACTAAGAAATAATTAATACCATTGAACGGAAAATCTAATTCTCAATCTAGATAAGGAATATTGCCTACTTCCCCTTCATTCTACACACCAACTCTTATTTTCCATATTATATTATTTGCAAAAATTTCCTTTTATGCAAGCATAAAAATAGTAGAAGGATGGGTGCATAGACTATTTAATATGAAATCGACGAGTATTAATCATATAAAAAAAATTTGCGACGTATTATCATACTCAAATCTTCAAATGTCAAAGCTAATAAGAATCGTGTAATTTTAGCCTCTTGATATGTTATCAACATGATTATATCACTATGCATGTTTTTTTCTTAATTTAAATAATTATAATTTGTACGTATCCTTTTAATCTAGTAAAATGAATTTACATCTCTCTCAAAAATAATTAAATTAAAACATGTTTTTAGGTCAAATAATTAGATGTGACCAATAAGAAATAAGTATAGAATTAAAACTTTTTCTTTATGCGAACGCTTTGATTAACCAAAAGCGCCAAATTTTTTTTTTTTGAAATAAATTGGATTACCCAAAACATTAATACCAGAAATTTGGTAAGATGTATTAAATAAATTAATATCGTTCATGCACGAACCAGATAATTTGACTAAAATATGCAACATATATTTATTGAATAATGCAGTGCATGTAACTAATAAGACAAAAATAAATATACAAATAAGTAATAAATACCATAATTTCTTTTGTCGAGCCCTTTTGGGAATGTAAAAAATATTTTGCCGTAATATTGTTTGCATGTAATTAATTTGGGTTAGTGATTTATTTAGTTTTAAAAAAACACCAGGACTCATTTGAAAGAAAAAAAAATTAAATTTATCTCGTATTTTATCAATCTATTTTTTTAGTTCAATAATTACGGGGTAGATCAAATATTTCATTTTTAAAGATAGTGATACGTGATTTGTACAATAAATGTAATTATGTTTGAATTTACTTATAATCTAATTTCTAATTGCATGTTATTTCTTTGTTATTGTCGATCTCGAATTTTTAAATTTTTATTAATATAACACGAGCACAAAGATATGAAAATATGGATCAACCTTTTTTAGTGAAAAAAAAAAGAGAATTTGAATCTATGACTAATTAAGGGAAGCACAAATACAAATATTTCTAACAACTTCATTAATGGCCAATTGTACAAAAACATTAATAACATGTACGCCACAATATTTATTTTTTACCGTGTTAAATTATAAATTTGATTTTGAATTTTGAGAGTGGTGTATAATAGGTTATTGAAATTAAAAAAAAATTAACTAGTCTTTTTAAGTTTATTTTTTAATAGATTCATCAACTTTTCAATTTTTGTTTAATAAATATCTAGTCTATTAGATATTTTTTAAAAATTCAGTCATTTTATTAAACACCAAATTAGAAGTGTATGAACAATTAAATAAAAAAAAAAGTAAGAATTTAAAATCTATTAAAAAAAATTAAAACTTCAAATAATACATACCGAAAAACTGGCAAATTAGACGCAGCTTTCAAAGTTTAGGGACCGAACTTATAATTTAATATAAAAAATTACGTATCTAATTTACTCATCCAACTCTGTTGTTACTATTTCATTCTCCTCTTCATCTTCCTCATTGTTGTTTTCCACATCCAATCTCGTTAAAGAGATGGTTCAACTATACATTTTTGTGAGAAAACAAAAGGTGAACCCTCTTTGAAGTTGATGGTTGAAAGAAAAATTATGAAACTTTATAGTTAATCTTTTACAACTTTTTTAAATAGTGAAAATTAATTTCACACTATTAAAAATATTTTTCGAAAAATTCAGGATAAATTTGATACATTAATCAAATGTAATTTTGAAAGAGGGCATAATATCTAAAGGTGTTAAAAAAAATTTGACAATTACCCTAGGGTTGTGTTATATAAAGTATTGGTTCAAGTTGGGTTGCAATTTTTTCGAATTGTAGGGATTGGTCGGGTTGCGGGTTCACTTAAAAAAAATCGGATAGACCCAATCCGACCTGAATTATATATATTATAAATATAAATATAATAATATATCTACTTTCAATCTCAACCTTCCATTTTGTTTTAATCATAACCTTTTATTTTAATATTAATGTTAGGGTTTGATATTCTCCTTCTATTTTGAATCTCTCACTCACGTCTATTCTCTATTTTATTCCCTCTCAATCTTCCATTTTCTCCTCCCTCTTCTTCTTTAATCTCTGCCATGAGCTCACTGTCGGTCCATAGCTGCAAGTCCCTCGTCGTGGGTGAAGTAGATCTACCTGTAGTAGCAGGTCCCTAGCTACCATAAAGCATATCCCATTGTTGCTAGCCCTAGCAGTAGGTCCCTCACTACCATGGAGCACATCCGTCAGTCAACGGTGAAGCAGGTCATCGCCCAATCCATTAAGATTTCAGTAATTCTGTTATTTTTCCAGTTCAAGTTTATTTAAAAAAAAATTAATGCAACCCAACAACCCAAACCCAAAATTAATTTTGGGTTTGGTTGCATTGGGTTGTCTATTGAATTCGAGTCTCTCGATTTCCATATACAACCAACCCAAAATTTCAAGCTAGTTCCAAAATCCCTCTAACCCAACCCAACCTACACCCCTAATAACATCCTTTAGAGAAAAAAAAATTACTTTTTTTTTTTTATAACAATTAGCTTACAAAAAAGTGAAATGACCCGGTTCCTACATTTGGACACATGGGTCCAAAAACTAGGCCAAAATTTCAACTTATTTCCTTCGTTTTTATTTATTTAAGGTTGCTTTATTTAAAGCAAATATGATTGGTAATTGTATGTAAAGCATGAATGATTAGGGAAATTAATAGAGTTTTTGGTGAGGGGGAATTTGATTGAAGTTATGATTATGTCTCATGACTGAAGTTTAAGTCTTTAATTCCTCCTTCCCAAAGCTTCACACTTCCCACCACTTCTTGGGAAATCCAAAGTACCATATAACACTCGCAAAACTAATAAATCATCAATTGCCCTTCAAGTTTCTTGGAACAACAAATTACCTCACACCTTCCAAATTAAACTCTCTCCTCCCCAATCAATCCCTCTCTCTCCCTATTATCCAATACCTTTGTTTTAGTCTCTTTCGTTACCATTTCTTTCCTTGTTTGAGGGGTATAATTGTAATTTTATCACATTCACTTGGCATTTCTTTCTTTTGTTTAGGGGTATAATTGTAATTTGGTTGTATTCGTGTTTCATTATCTATGATTTGAAATATTTTTGTAGTATGTTTCTTTTCTCTTTTTTTTCCTTGTATTACAATTTTAATCAGGTAGGTCATTTGTTGTCGTTACTAAAGGATGATTTTTGAGATTTTTTTTCTTGAGTATGAGAAGTCTAACGTTGAACTTAAAATCCACATTTGATATATATAATTTATTTTTTTCTTTTCTTATTTAGTCTTTAAATTTTAAAAATTTTAATTATATCTCGAAAGTTAATTGAAGTTGGTGTGATTGAACCAGGCAAGACTAATATATATAGTGTATTAAATAATTATCTTTTTTTTTAATTTCACAATTACTAATAAGTTGATTATTTATTTTAAAATACCACATCATAGCAAATTTGAAAAGGAAACATCTCAAACCCGTCATCTATTAAAAAATAATGATCAACATTTTAATTATTGAGCTATGATTAGATTAATTCAGATTAGTTATTCATGGTTTAAAAACTAAATAATTTCAATGTGCATTTTTTAAAAATCTTTTTTCTTTTTTCGAAATCAGTTGGTAAAATAAAATCACAACAATATTTCCCCTGATACATTAATTAACCGGTGATCTGTCTTCCAACTCGATCCCCACTGAACTTCACTCTCATAAATCTATTGAAGACCAATTTGCAATAATATATCAATTCACTTTAATATAATTATCTAATTGAAAACGATATATTTTTATGAGGAGAGCGATAAAAAAATAGATGTAGTTTATAAATAATAATTATACAATTAAAGGAGCCCTGAAAATTAATAAAAAGTTTGGATAAAAATTATCTTAGAGCATACTTAATGTGAGAGTGTCGTAGTAATGGTCACACTTACACACGAGAACGACCCATGTTGCATTATAGAGAACACACCAACTCGAATAAAGACAATTTATTATTATTATTATTATTAATTATATTATTATTACTACTACTACGGAATAAAGAACGATTAACTAATAATAAAATTAAGACAGCTTTGGCCATTAAAACAAGATTAGGGAGGAAAAAGTAAAGGTGCTAGTTTCCATTAAAAAGTGTAACGTTCGATTATATATTTTATTACTGCACTTTTGTCACTTCCCCTCTTTTAGCTTCATTCTTGTATTTTTCAAATTTCCATTTTGAATTTTGCCGGTAGTTTATTTTATAATATTAATTTTGATGATCAAATTGATAAAACTCGCAAATTCGATACAGTTCAAAGAATAAAGTATCTACCTATATTATTCACCAGGTTGAAGTAGACTTGCTAAATTATTTTTTATATACTAATATTCAATTTTCTTTGTCAAAATTAAATTCATTCACTAAAATCAAATATGGTTCATCAAGTTTAGTTTAAGTTACAAATTTGTTCTTTCATATTTCATAATTATGTCTGTATAGTTTATAAACTTTAAAAAGTATTAATTGAGTATTTGAATTGTTAATGTGATAGTCTTTTTTGTAGTTCGTGTTTTACATTTATGCGACACATTGATTGTGTTAATGAAAAAGTATGTGACATGATGTACAATGTTAAGGATGAATAAATCACCACTCAATCCAAAAGCTTAAGCTGATGGAATTAAGTAAATTTTAATTAATTTATGGATATCTAACAGACAACTTGACAAGTAAATGAGCTAATATGATAGGTTTTGGAACTAGAAAATTGAGGAAATTCTCTTCAAAAGCTTCAATCTCATTCCTTCACATTCGAAATTAGTTTTATAATATTCTTGATTAGAGGAGACTTTCATTAAATACAAAATTAAAAATTCAAAGCATCAAACTTAAATTTTAACTAAATATACCAGGATTAAAATAACATTTAAAAAACGTCGGGATAAAAGATAAAACTAAAACATATTATAATGTATAATTGAAGCTAGATAATATAAATGTGTGGTGAATAAAATGGAAATATAGAGGTGGACATTGGAATTCAAATTTTGTAAAATATGAAGATTCTAGATAAATTTTGAGAGTAGGCCAAAATTTTTATGGGCTGCTTTTCACTTATCCCTTCTTTTTATTTATTTATTTATTATTATTATTATTTATGGAAAATGGGAAAAAGAGAAAAGAGAGAGAGAAAGATGCGAATTGTTTTGTGGGACGCTGCTATTGGCTACTTTTCTGTGGTATCAATTTCAGACTGAAGTTTACAGAATCCCAACTGAATTAATATATTATATTTATTTTTAGCATCCCTAGGAAAATTAATTTAATATTCCCATCACTAAATATTAGACAGCAGCATCTATTTTTTATTAAATAAAAAACTCTTATCCAACACATCATCACTTAGAAAAATCAATTCCTACATTTTAGAAAAATCAATTTCATCCGTAAAATAATTAAATGTTCTTAAAAAAATGTTATAGTCTACCCTTAGAAAATAAAATAATGATTTAAAACTTCCCCTTTGGTCTCAAATTTATTCTATTTTGGTTATAAAATTTCAAAAATACATATTTCACTTCGTAATTTTCTAAAAATAATAATTCTGCTTCAACCAATTTATATGACTCTAATATACAATTATTTTAATATATTAAAAACTTTTAATTAGTCGTCTATTTGTTTAAACTGTTAAGCCCATTTTTTAGGAAAATAGGGACTAAAATTAAAGTTTTTAAAACATTAGACCTGACTAAAATGGAAAAGAAAAAAGGGAAAATGAGTATAATTAATAGAAAATTCTTTACCTCCTACTCGTCACTAAATCTTGTACTCATTAGAGTTGAAAATTCACAACTAATTATTTAAAAAAAAGTATATCTCTAACTATTTTTACTGTCAAACATTTATTACCAGTAAAGATAAAATTGATAGCTGAATATTTTTCATAATTAATTAGAGAGGCACCAGAGCGAAAAGTGTATCGAGTTCCAAAATTGAGGCCAAGGTGGCAATTTCCTAGAATGAGATGCCACATAACAGAATAAAGAAAGTGGCATTTTAAAAAGTTTTCTTTTTTTTTTCTTTTTTTTTTTGGTGCAAAGGTGAGATCCTACTTTTGCAAAAAGAGAATTCTGAGTTTTTGCCTTTTTCTAATTATTTATATGAAAATTATGCAACAATTTGACACCAAACATGATAATCATAGGATTCTTTCTTTGTCCATAATTCCATGGGTCTTTTTTTAGCTTGTACTTCTCTTTTATTTATATTATCTGTATGCATCAAACTATGATAATTTTTATTAGTATCTAAAAAAAAATATTAGATTTATTTGGAATGTGTTGGATTGGAGTCGCATTTAATAATGAATTTTGAAACTATCATTAGACATGTCAAAATATCTCTACTCGATATCCCTTTAGCTCTCAATATAGGATGAACTCTAACTTACGAGTTAAGGGTTGAATAATTGAGTTATTTATTTCGAGTGATTTATAGGGAGCATTCCGCTTATACGACATATTTGTGTAATATGAAGGGAAGTCGAACTTGTATTTGATACATAGACTATTTTATCATCACAAGTTATGAATCTCTAATTAACTACCTTAGTTGGATAATTCCAAATTTATGAAAACTACATTTTTTTTATTATATATGCTAATTAATTCTTCAAATCACAAACTAACAAAATTAGATACGAATTTTATAAATTTTAAAAATTTAAGTTTTTAGAGCCAGTTGTACAAATCTAAAGTATAGTTGAGTGGTTTTATCATCTCAAAAATTGATGGTTCAATTCCTCTCTATAAAATCAAGCTTCTCATCTCAACCCCCAATATATCCAAATTGTAATATAAATATCTCATACTAGAAACCTAAGTTACATATTTAATTTTACAAAAATATTGCCCTTGTAATTTTACATGTATACTACGACCCCTCCATCGTGGAGAATTGTATGACGATAGCATGGTAGTTCAGCTAGGACACATGGATCCTAAGAGGACTACGTTGAACAGGATAGTTGAGTTGGATCAATGAGGTTGGCCAGCTGGTCCTCGCCTGATCGGTCAAGCCCACTCAGCCCAAATGTAGAATCGATGTGAAGTCTAACTTACAGATTGTGTGCGACATGCGACAACCTGACACCTAACAACAATTTAATCGTACAAACAGTGTATGGCACCGATTTAGGTACAGGTAGTTATTTCTCAAAGTTCTCCTCTAAATAGTGACACTTACCTCACACCCAAGTGCATGACATTACTCTTGTTTAGCTCCACACATCTCGATCTAAAAAATAATTTAAGTGTGATATTGTCCGCTTTGAACATAGCTTTCACGACTTTGTTTTGGATTTTACCTAAAAGATCTGATACTAATATTGATAATTGTCCTCATCTATATATCATGAATCACTCTATTTCCTAATTAACATGTGAGTTTATTTGCACATGTTACAACCCAACCGTATATACATTGAATGTGTATAGCACCACAATTTAATTTAGGCTTTCTCACACCACGAGTGACTCTGCCGAAATCTAAGATCAAACTTCAAGAGGGCCCACTAGTTGGAATTCTGCATCAACATAATTCAAACACAAATTACACCAACTCAATTTTATACCTCTTGCTTAGTAACTAGGGTTTTATACAAAATCGGTGAACGCTGACGTCATCGAATTTGGAATTTTTTTTTTTTTTGGCCATTGCCACTGCTATATTAGGCGGAAGAAAAAACTCACACGTGTTTAAAATTTAATCAACTTATCCTTGCACGTGCAGACCGATCGATCCAGCTGCATTTCTATTCAAATTCCACCAAATCCCCATTCTCCAAGATTTTTCCTCATTAATTATTTTAGGGAGACAAGAGAAACAAAAAAACAATTATTTATGATATATATTATTATTAATGGCTGAGCATGAGCTGTAATATTTATGCCGGACTGGTCGGGAGGTGGGCCCCAATTTATGTCGGTGGCACAGGACGGCGGCGTAGAGCCCCGGTGGCTCCTCCATTTTTCTGTACTTCTTACTATTTCCCTCCGATCCGACATCCTTGATAGCTGGCAAATGTGGGTCCACCCACTTAAACAAAACAATTTTCTTTTGACGTCATCTTAACAATTTTCTTTTAAAGGTTTATAAAACTTATTTTAATCTTTATATTCTCCATTTTATTCAATTTTAACTCAGACGTTGAAAATATCTATTTATTTTTATCCTTACCATTATTATTTTGCCTAATACCCACTCGTTGAATATCTACTTTTATCTACTTTATGAGATGGAGTACACATTTTTATTAATAAATTAATGTATATATTTGAAGTTAATTATTTATTTGTTAAATAATTGTAGTATTAAAAATCAAAATGATTATTTCTAAAAATAATTTCAATGATTAAAATATATATTATGTGAGTTTATGTAGTAAAATAAAATCTTTAAAATTTAAAATTCATATTTTGGAAGTTTAAGTATCAAAATAAAATCATTTTAAATAGATATATTACTTGTTTTTTTTTTAGTTTGGTATATTAATTTTATTGTTCAGCTCGATAAAATATAAAATTTAAAATAACTTTGAAGTTTGATCCACTCAATTAAAAACATGAATAAAAAATAATTTTAAAATTGAATCTTAATCCCGTAACATTTGTGAGTTTCGAAGAGTTTCATGGGGACTGTTAGTTCTCACCATATTATGTAAGTTTTTAAGTTGGAATATAATACCTTCTAATTTAATTATTTTTAGAAAACATATATCCTTTTAAAAAATACTTTCAACAAAATGATTTTAATTAAATTACTCGTGTTTTTCTAAAGTAATTTCAATTACGAGTTTGTTTGGTGGCACTACATCTAAAAGTGATTCTTCATCTATCAAATTACCATAAAGTGATTCTCGATCAATTACTATAGAATTATTTTTTGAATAAGAAGTGATTTCTTAAAAAATGATTATAAAAAATTTTAATTATTGCAAAAGTATTTTTATTTGTTACCAAACACCTTAAATTTAAAAAAAAAAAAGAACAAGGACGAAAAAGGAAAAACACTTTTAGCCCTCCAAAATCACTTTCCCACAAAAACACATTCTTAATTATGCAATCGATATGATATTGCTTTAAAATGGTTGGATAGAATTTGATTATTTGAATGTTAATCTCCATTATTGTGTTAGCTTGTGTACAATTACATTCAATGACCTAACAGAAGTTCGTTTGATGATGGTAGTTAAGTAATAATTGCCATATAATTAGGAGGGAATAGACATATTTACTCGATTAGATTGATGAAATGTCACAATCCACCTAATCAAAATATCATATAGCTGGATTTAATAAATACAAATTTTGTGTGGCACTTATATTTAATTTTTTTAACACGTTAAAAGAAATATAATAATAATTACATAAAGAAAATTTGCTCAAAAACGGCCTCATATGGTGTGATAACCTTAGTGTCAATCACTACACCGAAAAAAATAATATTATTTTTAACATTTCTATGATTTGGATTGAATTCAAAAACAGTTTTTTTAGTAAGACATTAAAAAACAATTTAAAAATAAGTATGCCATATAAATATTTAACAAATCTATTTAATTTAATAAATCTGAAAAATAAAAATAAAATTCAAATTATATACCAAATAGAGCGTGACAGAATTCGAATTGCATGCCAAAAAGCAAACTTGAGGAATAAAAATAGGATTCACAGGGAATATACGATGGAGGAAGAAAATCTGAAAAACAAAAATGGTATTGATTTCACAATGTTGACGTGGAGAATGTGTGGGGCCATTGAATTCCCGGAAAGGGTAGTATGGGGAACAGACGATGGCGGGGGAGAAGGGACAAGGGAGTAAATTGGTTGTATTGGTTGGCGATAAAGGGCATTTCGGACTATTCATGTTCGAATGTGTCCCAAAAGATAAGGGATCCTATCCCTTCATGCGGTTCGAGGATGGAGCAGGACCAACACCTTTCTTCAAATTTCTGCCGCTTAAAATCATCGATTTTTGTGTTATTTTATTTTCAGTTTTTTTTGTTCTCCCCAGAGTTAATGTAGTTTTTTAACTTTTTTTTGTTAATTAATTATCGCTCTTCTTCAAATTTTAACCTCCGACTTTTTGTATAAATACCATCACACGCTCAGGTTTGCAACAATAATAATTTGATTTCTTATCAAAATATCAAATTGTCTATGCTTTTTTTAAACGAAAAAAGGCCATGTTTTTAAATTGATATAATTATTTTATGAATTATTTCTTGTTCTCCGCAAAAAAAAAAAAAAAAAAAATTCCCTTATAGGAAATTATTATTAATGATAATATCGGTTTTGGTTAGGTTAGGGTGAAATAATGTAATTGACTTGGGCCACTTTGAATTGATAATTATTTCCACAATAAGTGAAATTGACTCGAAATTAACTATTATTCAGAAAATTATACCTACCAAATAAATAGTGGATTTGACAATTTTAAATAAGGCAAATGATTCAAGTCAAGTTTTTAATTGTAAATAAACATACTATTTATGGTTGTTATGATACATATTCACACACATACACAAAATAAAAAATAATCATAGTTTTAAATACTATTATTTAAATCCATTAAGCTGGAATATTTAAAAGAAAATGTGGGATTTGAGAAAACGATGTATTAACAAAATCATCTAGATACTTCAAGATATTTTATTTAATTAAGTCAATAATAATAAGTGGAATACTTATACAACCCACCAACTTCCTTTTGGATAAAAAAATATCCTAAAAATGAAAATATCACATGTAACAAATTTATCTTTGTTGCGTGCAAATTAAAATAATGGAAAAAATAAGATATGGTCAAACAAACCAAAAATATAGTTGGGTTGACTAGGTCAAAGTCGTCATTTGAACTAATGTATTCACATATATTCATAATCCATAATATTTTGGTCTGAGATAGGTGTCTTAACCATGTTAGATATACTTAAGTTGGATCATAATCCAAAACTTAAAGAAACAGGCTAATCACTTATTTAAAAATTAACTACTTTTTTTCCTTTACAAATATTATCTAAAACTTAACTTTAAAAATATAACTCGAGGGTCATGTATTAGTTCATTGGTGAAGATTTAAATTTATATCTTTCACATTTTGATGCTATTATTTTCAAGAAATAAAAATAAGTGTATCCTTAAGTATCTATAATCTAACTCACAGATCATGATTTAATTTAAAGTTTGGTTTCCTACCATTAAAATACTCAAAACATTGTTGGGCTAAAAATTTATGAGAGGGGCCCAAAATATGTACGAGGCTGAATACAGTAGGCCCACTATCTGTACACAAAGCAGCATCTGTCTCGATTACTTGGACCCACTCAATAACCCCGGCCCAATAAGTCCTTTTGGGCTCGTAGTAACATTCAGAAGATCGCACAGAATATTTCTTAAATTATTAATTCTTTTTTGTAATATTTTAATAAATAACAAATTTTAGAAAATCAATCAATATTATTTGTTGGCGAGTTACGCAACTATAATGCTGAATGAATATACATATATGTATGTGTATATATATTAGAATATAACTAAATAAAATATTTATTAAAAAAAACTAAATAAAATATATTTACTGTGGTATGTATTAATCCATAAAATTTTAAAACTTTTAATCAACATAATAAAAAACAACTTTAAATATAGATGCGACAATGTGACATGTTTTTTTTTTCTTTTGACGGAGACAATCTGACATGTTAATTATTATTATTATTATTTTTTTTTGAAATCAAAGTGACGTGACATGTTAATTATTATAACAAGTAATATTTAGCATGATGTAAATCGAGGAAGTAAACCAACGTAATAAAATAAGAGTATGCAAGCAAAATAAATAAATAAAACAGTAAGGGCATTTAATTTTTTGTTCTTGGTTTTTATTTTTAATTTTTAAAAAACAGGTTATTGCTTTTTATTTTTGTTTTTTAAAAATTATTTTGAAATTATATGTAAATTAAAAAAAAAAAAAGAAACAGAGTTTGAAAACCAAAATCTGATTTTTTTTCTAATATTCAACTTTTATTTCTTTCTCTTGTGTCTAAAAAATTTATTTTTCACTCTAAAATTTTTTATTTCTAAATTTCTCTCCACAAACTTTATTTTTCTTTAGAATTTTTCTTTGTCTAAAATTTTTATTGAATATTTATTATTATTTATTTCTCTTCAAATTTTTCTGTATTTTTATTTTTTTTTTCTAACTGACCAATTTCATTTCTCTCCCTACAAATTTAATATTTTTCATAACTTTTTCCTCTCTAAAATTTCATATTTTATAATTTTTCTTTCTCTTCCTAATCTATTTTTTCCTCTGAAAATTATATTTTATTTTCTCGTTCAATTTTCTAATCTATTTTTTCCTCTGAAAATTATATTTTATTTTCTCGTTCAATTTTCTTTTACTGTAACTTTTATTTATCTTTGTATTTATTTATTTTCTCTAAAAAATATATTTTGAACATTGTTCTTTATCTCTAAATTTGTTTCCACTATAATTTTTCTGTTTCTGTAAATTTCTTTTGTTTTCTTTAACATATTTTTTCCTCCCGACTTTATTTTTTTTCTCTATAATTTTTCTCTTTTTGTTTTTAACTTTTCTTTAACTATTTTTTTTCTAATTTTTTTTTATTTATCCCTCTAAAATTTATCTTCCAAAAGTTTATTTACATCTATCTAAACTTGTATTTTTATGTCTCAGGATAAAAATAGGGTCGTGTCCCAAAAATAGGAAATGAATGTCCCGTCCCCGTCCCCGATTCTATTTTTTAAATAATTAATATATATTTTTTATACTTAAATTCTAAAAATAGTTATAAACAATTATAAAACTGATAATTTTTCTCAAGAACATCTCTCGGATCCAAGAACGAGGCAGAGACGGAGATTAAAAATTTTCACGAACACGAGAATGGAGAACACATCTTCACTCGCTCGCACCCATATCATTGTCATCTTTACGAACACGAGAATGGAGAACACATTTTCAATTTTCTAACTTTTTTAAAAACAAAAAACTAAAAATAGTTACCAAACATGTTTTGGTTTTCTGTTTTTTACAAACAAAAAATAAAAATTGGTTATCAAACATATCTGATTTTTTTAAAAAAAAAATAGAAAATCAAAAACCAAAAACTAAAAACAAAAAAAACCAAAATGTTACGGGCCCTAAAAAAAACTATTCCACCTCTGTGCTCCATCAAAATCTTTTTATGACCCATCTACTCTCATTTTATCCACATCAATATGTCTCATCAACATTTAAGTAATATATATTTATATTTTTATGAAAATTTTAAGTAATATTAACGGTAGACATTTGACAAAACGAGCATAGCCTCAGCGAGGATTGACATAAGATAAAATATAATAGATAGCTGAGTAAGGTAAATAGATAAATAGTTACTTTTAAGAGAAATATAAATTTAATAGTGGTTTATGTTGCCATGGTTAGACTTTGAAAAAGAAATAAAAACAAAAACAAAAGCGAGAACAAGAATAACAAAAAGGAAAAATAAGGAATGTAGAGAGGCTTTTTCTTGCTTTATTTCCAAAGAAAGGGAATGAGAAAGGAAAGGCCCGAACTGGAATAAACTAAGAAAAAAAACTCATCTTTTTCCTCTGTCGAACCGTAAATCCGCAGCAGCAGCAAAGCGAAGCAACCTCATCCACCGGGTTTTTGTTGTTGTTCTGCCTCCTCCACCGGCCCAAGCATTCATTCAATTTCCCCACGCTCACCACAGATCATCGCCTAAATTTAACCTCCTAATTATATTAATCCTCACTCTCCCACGCTTTATTAACATTCTTAATTACTATGGGGAAGCGCAAGCGGGCCTCCTCTGATCACACCCACCCCGATCCTCCTCTTCACCTCTCCGGTATGCTTCCCCATTTACCCACATGCACTCTTTCTGTTTGTAGAAATGTCTGAATGAGATTGTTGATTGTTTTGCATCGAGACGTTGTTGAATCACCTTTGTTTGTGCTTTAAATTTAATGGGGTGATGTGGGTTTTTAAGTAATTTGGCATTTGGGTTTTGCCTTTTCTTCTTGGAAGTTCAATTGTGGGAAATAAAGAACGGTTGTTGGTTTCCTTTGCTGTGGGAGTATTTTATTTCCACGACCAGATATTGGGTTGTTTACGCCCTTATAGATGCATTAATCTCAGTTATTTGTCTGCTTCAATATCTTTTGGAATTAGCTCTGGTTGGATACATTTGAGCTCTTTTTCTTTTGATTAGACGAAGATTGAGATGTGTTATTCTAGATATCAAGGTGGAGTTTGAGTTAGTCTTACGTTTTAGAACTGATGATTTATCTTTTGAAGTCCTTGGTATATCTGATTATCCTATGTTTTGAACAATGAAATGGTTCTTATCTTACGTATGTTGCAGGTGTGGTGCCTTTTTCCAATCAAATGGATGTGCTGTCGGAAGAGGTCTGTACTCTTTTGTTTGCTTCAGAAATTTTACCCATCCTAAAATTGGGAAACTATTTCTACTCTACTTTGTTATTTAAACTTGTATGCTTCCTTGGCCTTGGTTCCACCTTCAGTGAGTAGACAAAAGAATAGTTCTATCCTTTCCCTTTCTCGAGGAACATTTTTGTTAAGTTCTCTTTTTAGTGGATCACAATCTATAAAAGCTAAGCTGCATTGAACCAGCAGGATCAGAGTCTTGCTCGTCCAGTATTCATGAAGCGTTCACGTCATCAGTATAGTCATCAATATTGTCGGCGAGGTTCAACCAGTCAAGCAAATGCATCCACCTCTCGTGAAAATCGAGTCAGAACTGTACTTGAAGAGCGACCCGCCTTTAAATTTGCTGCTCATTGCAACTCAGAGTTCCCAAACCACATAGGTACCCTTTTTGAAGTTCCTAAACACGGTTGTACGCTTTTTCTCAGAGGGAATGGGAGTCTATTTGTTGCAATGACATGTTCACTTGTATGATCTTATATGGTATAAGGTCTAGAAAATTTGTACTCCACATATTATATGGCCATATAATCAGATGAAAAGACCCAAAAACATAAACTATGCAAGTATGAGGTGATTTGTATACCACATCTCTGATGGAATAAATAAGCATAAGTAAAACTCCAACATTTCTTCTGGTTGTGCCTTTAGGTTGTTCTCTTTTGGCCACTTTGGCTTTTTGAATATATAGTTTCCGTTTCTTATCAGAGAAAAAAAAAACATTTCTTCTGGTTGGATGACTATTGCACCGTTTCTTTGAATTAGATTTCATATTCTTTATGACATCAATATATTCAGCATCGGTCGCCTATTTTTCTATCTCATTTATCTGCAGTAAGCAGTTCTGGTCATATTCTGTCATTGAAAGAACCATAAATTGTATGGCAGGAAACACTTATTTACGGAGGGAAAATTTCCTAATTATGTATCATATACCTCGAATCAAGTTAGAATCTCCATCTAGATAAATTGTAATGATCTTCCCCTCATCCCACACCATTTGAAGCTCTAGCTTTTGTGGGGGAAGATAATTTGCTTCCTTCATTGATGATGTTGTTATTCGTTCTGTATTAATTCAACTTTTTGCATTGATTTTAGAGAGCATTGAGAATACCTTTTGGGGGCCAGAGAGGATAAGGTACAGTTCCTTAGGGAAGGATGCAATTTCATCTCATGGAGTGAGAATGCTGTGTGGAATTTGCCAAAAGCTGATGAGACGAAAGCTTTGCTTTCTCGGCAACACGCTTTCTTCCAGTGAACTTCCTGTTGCTGCGGTTTTAGTTTGTGGCCATGTCTATCATGCAGACTGTCTGGAGATCAGGTCAAAGGTCGAAGACAGAAGCGATCCACCTTGTCCCTTGTGCACGGAACCGTCCACCAAAATCGACGACTCAAAAGGAGGACAGGCATGAGTTGAGTTGTACATATAATATCACATCACACCAACAATAGGAGTTAGGCTTGGCTTTGACTTGAATGGGCAGCTTAGAAGGTGGGAGTTTTTGCATCCTCGACTATTTTTCCATGAACTAATCTATCACTAGCACTGTTTTTTTTTTCTTTTTTTTTTTTTGGGATGGCTGTGATTTAGAAACAGGAAATGATAGTCTTAAATCACAACTGTACAGAAAATAGTGATAACCAGTCGAAAAATAACGTGGATTCGTCGTCCTCCATAGATTGCGGCTTGTGTAGAACTAGACTGACAAGTGCAAGTCCTTTGTTACCTTCTGGATTTTTGTTATCTAGCAGCAGAGGATTTTAGTTGAGACATCTTCCTGGGATTATGTAATTCTCTAAAGTAATGTTGAAAGATACATATTTTAGCAAGTATTGATGAAAAATTGATACTGATGTAAGCAAAATTGTTACAAAAACAAAACAAACTTTTCCCCCCTTAGAAGAAGAATTGGTAACAAATAGGTTGTCTCTTTAGAAACTTGTTACACAAATCATTAGATCCATTTTGTGAAGATTTTTCTTCCCAACAAAAAGGGAAGAGTACAAAAATGATGTACACAATTACCCTTTTAAGAGGTAGTTTAGTCTCTACATAGGCAACAAAGGTGATTGTTGATATTGCCAAAGTATTGAGTTTTAGAGTATGTTGAGGTCGTTGGTCATTTTTGCCCAACAATCTTTACACTTTTCTTTTCCTAAGTTGACACACTCTTTCAACCAAAAACCTACCCCAAATTTACTACCTTTCATGTGAAAGAGTGTGAACCATAATTAGATTAGATACTACTATATAAACCACACAGCAAGTAATATCATCTCATCTCAACATTTTTAGCTCCCACAACTAAGCATTTCATATTTGATCATGGGAACACCAAAAACCCAAATTCTTCTCATCTTTGCTTTTATTATTTGGTTCCTCGTTGCTAACTCACACACTTTTGACAGCTTTTGGTTTGTTCAACAATGGCCACCCGAAGTTTGCAAATCGACCAAGAATACAATCTTTTACAATCCATGGTTTGTGGCCTCGAAATAGGGGGACCTCAGCAATTTTTTTTTCACTAAAGTAACACCCAAAATATAAAAATCTCAAATTTCCATTCATCGACATACACTGATTCTACTCTAACGAGTCAACCTCAGCATAACTCTATGGTTAGTGAATGACTAATTATAATGAGTCAACCTAACCATAACATAATTATAACAACATATAATTAGCCATTCATTAACCAACATAGTTATGCTTAGGTTGACTCGTTAGAGTAGAGTCGATGCATGGTCGATGAATGAAAATTTGAGATTTTGGTGTTATGGGTGTTACTTTAGTGAAATAAAAAAAAAAAAAAATTGTCAGTGCACTTGCTTTGCTCGCTGAGGTCCCTCTATATCGAGGCCACGAGCCATGGATTTTAGTCTTGGTCGGACGCATAGTTGGAATTTGCAAACTCCTGGTAGCCATTGTTGAACAAACCAAAAGCTGTCAAAAGTGTGTGAGTTAGAGGAACAAAATAATAAGGTAAAAGATGAGAAGAATTTGGGTCATTGGTGTTCCCATTATCAAATATGAAATGCTTAGTTGTGGGAGCTAGAAATGTTGAGATGAGATGATATTACTTGCTGTCTGGTTTATAGAGTAGTATCTAATCTAATTATGGTTCACACTCTTTCATGTGAAAGACAGTAAATTTGGTTGAAAGTGTAAAGATTTTTGGGATGGTTTAGAGAGGAACCATAACAGAAAGTCGTTACTCATTTTTTCACATTGGTTCCAATTTCACGTTCTTTTTCGCACAATTTTATAATAGTGAGAATGATTAAAGATTGTAAAAAAAAAAAAAAAAAACTTAAAAAGAACTTTTAGTAGTAAAGTTGTTTAGTTTTATCAAAAGAAAGGAGAAACACGAATTTATAGAATTGGAATTTTAGGTATTATGAATAATGTGATTATTTATCGTCTGAAAAGTGAAATTAAGGAATGTTGGTATTTGGTTTTGTGAGAAATACTTACAATATTTAATAATATTTATTAAATTGGTTGTCAGACATCAATTGACCGCATAGCGCAGTGGATTAGCGCGTTTGACTTCGGATCAAAAGGTCGTGGGTTCGACTCCCACTGTGGTCGATTTTTGATTTTCGGATTCTTCAATTTTCCGGTTTAATATCTGATCGTATATATTTTATCCCAATATAAAATTAATACTAATGTGCCATTTGAAACTGATGTTAGAAACTTTATATTTTCTAAAACAATTTTCCTTTTCTGAAGAGTTTTCTAAACAAAATTTGTTATTTTTTTAATACTTACAAGTTTTTGGACGATATAAATTTTAAAGTTGTTCCATTATAGTTTTTTCACTTTTAGAATAACCTTTAATTATTCTTTAAAAAAAATGATTGTTTAGTACTAATAAGTGAATAATAACTCATAAATACCATAATAATTTTTTTCTAAAAAATTTAAAATTATATATAGAATCTAAAAATACACACTGAATTATTAGAGAATTTGTAATAGATAATTTGTAATAGATAGCTAAAATATTTACCATATTTGTAAATATAACAACTTTTGGTTTTGCAAATATGATGAAATACTTAAAATTTGATTTTCAGTTTTTTAGTTTATATTTTCAGATATATATATCAATATTATATCAAATCATGTATATCAATGTTATATTAAATCAAGGCGTTGGTATATCATCAATTTACCATTCATATCGGGTGTAGAAAAAAGACATTTAGGTTATAAAAGACAACATTCCATCTAATATTTATAAATAACACAACACAATTCAATAAAAGAAATAGAACACAGTAAAGATTAAGTAATATATCAAATATATCAATATTCATATTAAGTATATTAATCGCGGGTGGACCTGAAGGCCGTTTAGGGCTTGAAACCCAGACTTTCCATAGGGAGCCTATATCAAATGAGTTATATATAAAGTATGTCATTAATATATTAGATATATAATTGTTTCGACTCTGGGTTTTTGAAGGTATATTGAACTTTTATTTTCTTCCCACTGGAATATGGGCCTCCACATTTCGTAGTTTTTGCAAAATTCAATACTTTTATAAATTCCTATTAATTTTTTTTTTTTTTTTTTACTAATTTTACCAGCACAAAGCACCCCTAATATTTAACCTCAAACGCACCTACAAATTCCGATCCGATTAAAGAAATTAATGTATTCTTAGGCATTGGATAAAATAATGTCCAATGCAAAAATCAACTACAAACAATTTTTCATTCGAAGTCATACAATTTCCTTAGAAACTTTGATCTTCCCAGCCAGCCTTTTTGTTTTTAGGTAAGTAATGAATATCTGTTCAGAAAATTACCAAAATAAAAAAAAAAAATTTAAAAATCAGGGAGTAAAATGAAAAAAAAATTAAAATTAAAATTGTGTTGACTTTTGAGTGAAGGAAAAAAAGTAGAATCATCATTCATATTTCTAACAATGGCAAAAAGAAAGGAACTTTTACTCTTATTTTGGTTTACTAAAATTTTAAAGTCTGTTTATCTCACAATTTCTTTCATTTGGAAAGCATAATTTATCCCTCCAAACATAATATAACATATAGTCATGTGATTAATTAGAGCTTCACATATTTACTTTGCTGATCCATCATTGAAGAATCTCGACCTCAACTTCAACTTTGGCGATATCCAATCCGAAAGGTTAGCGATCATAAATCCCAAAAATACCTACAAATTAAACCAACCAAAAAATATGGCAAATTATTTTACTTCATAACGGGTTAGTAACTAAGTATTTTCTATATATTTTTAAATACTTACTTGAAGGGATCCGAAAATGTAAACCAAAGAATAATGACGGCCATGTAGGACCATGTCTCCCAACATGGCGAGTGGTATCGTTAGAGAAGCACCTAAAGCAGCTACAAGTGGACTCGTCCAAACAACGCCCATTGCCCTACAACCATTTCTCTTATCTTAATATTTCGTAATAAAAATGTTTTGTCACTCTCCTAACCGTTAGATGGATGATAAATTTCATACATCCAACGGCGTAAAATTATTTTGATGTACGAACCAGAAGTAATCGGAAAGGAAGTTTCCTATGAAGCAATTGGCAAGCACAAGTTCCGCCACTTTTGTGGACCGTGGGATTGCAAATTTGGGCTCTATTCCAATGGCTCTCAATGGCCATACTGAAAAAAACAAACCCAAATGTGAGAATTTAGAGAGAGAGAGAGAGAGAGAGAGAGAGAGAGAGAGAGAGAGAGAGGGAGGAGAGAGAGAGAGAGAGGTGTTTTTTTAATTTAATTTGATTTTGATGTTCTTACTTAGCCACCAGAGAGTAGTGAGAGTGAATAATCCAACGTAGCCAAGAAATTTCTGCATGTCAATTTTTTCCCCTTCTTCCCCTGCGTACTTCTTCAAAAGCACTGCACACAATTTCTTTTTCCGATCATGAAAATGTTCCATAATTAATTATTACCATTTCATTTATTTGCAATTAATTCAAAGAAAAATATTTAATTAGCAAAATAAGTAAATAAATAAATAAAATAACCAACCAAACTAAACTAAAAAGGAAGCAGCAGCCACCAACCGTAGTAAAGCCCATCGGTGAGGGCTGAGAGCAGAGCAAATGCATCTCCAACGAATGAGTGCTTTCCATGCCTGAAAATAAGTTCCCAAATAAATAAATAAATAAATAATTAACAATATGTTAGCGGCATGGTATTAAATGTCGTCCAGAGGTTGACATTTTTATTGACATGTCTATGTATCTATCGATTTCACCTTAACATGAAGGATAAATTGACATTTTCATCGTAGTACAAAAAAATCGACAAAATATGAAAAATATCAACAAAATGTCACTGATATATACATAATATTAATATTAATCATTTTTAACTTACTTATAAATAGAGAAAATATTTATTTACTAGTTTAAATATTTTTTGCGATTTTTTTTAACTTCTCTAACTATCATATTGACATTATTTCTACAAAATTGAGACCTTAACATTTAAAATTATGGTTAGCGGAGAGTTTAAGCTCACGATCTTTTTTAAAATAATTATTTAATTATTTATTGTGAATGTTGCCGTGGGATGTTACGAGTGTGCCCTCTAAGAACAGTTGAATATGAGTTCAAATTACAATTTATAAAGCCAATTTGAAAGCAAAAAATAGAGAGGAGAAGAGAAGAAGCGTACTCAGAGGAAGTGGAGTGGGGTTGGTCTTTGGCCCAAGTCTTGCCGATGGTTGTCATGGCGACGCCGGCGAGACTGACGACGACGGCGACAATATTTACGATTGTTAAAGATTGCCTTTCCAAGAATGCGTCTATTATGAGTGTGAATAGCCCTGATGTTGAGAACAATATGGTGGTCGTCGCTACGCTTGTTCTTGCAAGTGCTGCATTTGTAAAATACTGCATCCAAACATTTCCACGCCCTTTAATTAGTCCATTTTGGTCTCTAAACTTTCGAAACAACTTCATTAAACATTTTCAACCCCTCTATTTTGGTCTTTACTACTCCAAGTTAGAAAAAAAGAAATTCAATAACAACAAAATTAAGAAAGTTGAGGGTGCTCGTATTTTCAATTGGTTCCAAAACATAAATAAATTGTTTTATCTTTGAATTCATGTTAGGTCATGCAAATTCATTTTTCTTTATTAAAAATGAAGAAACAAAAACGTTACAAAAAAAATAGAACCCGAGTCACTAACCTCAGAAACAAACCAAATGGGGCCAATGGTGAGCGCCAAGACAGCAAACTTAGTTTCCTTTGTTTTCAACGCCATTGCCACTTCTTGATTTTCACATTCACAGCCACCATAGTTATCTTTATCAACACTCACAACTTCTTCTTCACATTGAATTTGCACCACACAATGAACTTCTGATCCATCTCCCACCTCTGATATATTATTATTATTATTATTATTATTTGGAGAAGAGGGGTTATTGCTTTTTTCTTCCATGACTTGTGGCTGGGCTACCTCTGCAACTTTTTTGGAGTTTCCATTTGAAAAATGGGTTCTGAACAGCTTCACTATGCATTCTTTGATGAATGCTATTGCAAGATAAGCCACCAACATCGAGGTTCCTATGTATGTCATCACAAATGGGTGCTCGTAGTCCCTGAAAATACTCTACCAACACAGAGAAATAATAAAAATTAACTACGGTAATATATCACTACGCTCAAGCTTTTGAGTCTAGTGATAATTTATCATGCATAGTTAGAATCTGATCTATAGGATACTCTCATTTCTTCATTTTATATAATAGTACATTTGTTGGGTCTTGTGCTAATTTTCAAGCTCATAAAAGTGTTAAAAATAGTAAGAATAGAAATTAAATGGTTAATTTAATAAATTCTTGAAGTTTCAATTTTGTGACTAACGGGCAGTTTCTTTAGATGCAAAATTAAAAATTTTAGATACTTATTTGGAATCTTTTTAAAGTTTAGGGATTTATTAGACACGATATCAAAAATCTATGAACGATATGAGATAATTAATTACCTGTGTGATCTCTGCAGAGGAAACCCATATGACTACTACAGCGATGAGAAGAATCAGCCCTCCCTTGTACCTCCACGCCATCACAATCAATGTGATATATTACACAAACACAAAGGCAGGGAAAAAAATATCTGTTACACAATAATTTAATTGTATATAGTTGGGTTACTAATAAGTTATATGGTATTTTGTGAGAAATAAAAATTGAATGGTGTTTCTCTTTATATAACCATTTTCTTTCATGGCGGTGAAGGGTGGAGCTGCTAAAAAGTCTAAAATGGAGTTCTTCGAAAATGGATATATATATTAATAAGGTGGCTAGGATTTTTTTTTTTTTTCCCTCTACTCTGCCATTTCTGTGATCTCTGGTTAGTCGTATTTGAAGCCAATATGTTCTTTGTCTCTGTTTCTACGTATTTCCATTATTTATTTTAATATTTATTTTCTTCATCATTTATTATTGACTATATCATTACCTAAAAAATATGACACAATTTAGTAACCATGGATGATGACAAGATTGAAGAAGTGAAGTGTTAAAATATAATCAGGCTCTTTTATGGAGTATTTTAAGTTCGACTATTTGGTCAGGACGAATGAGTGGTGGATTCGAACTCATGATCTTTTGGTAACCACTTGAGCTATGCTCAGTTTGGTATAGTTTTAGCCAATTAGAAATTTGGAATTTGTATTAATCATATAATAGTTACAAATTAATTAAACACACAATTTGGGCCAAAAAACATATTTTTTAGTAAAAAAAACGTGGAAATGGAAAATTTAACCTTCAATCCCTAAAGAAACAGCCAGATGCTTTAAAGTTAAATTATGCTCATGCTGGCATCCTTTTTAAGTTATGAAAATACTACTTCCAGAAGTTCCAAATACATATCTTAATTTTTTAAAATTAAGTTATTTTAGTGTATTAAATTCTTAAAAAAGGGTAAAAATTTTTAGAAAATTTTAATTAGATTTATGAATTTAGATTATGCTTATGTTTAATTTATTGACTTACTTCAGACTTATTCAATTATAATTTATATGAAAACGTGATCCCATTATTTTTTTTTTATACAACAAATATATTTCGATCAAGAGAAGAAATAGATACTTTTACTTATCCCTCCTGAGTCATAGGGTTCATGTGTATTAAAAGATATGGTAGTAATGTTAACTTTTTTGCTAAAATACTATTTTGGTTCCTATATTCTTCAACTTTGTTTTTGGTTCATGTACCTTCACGATTCATTTTAATTCTCGTACTTTTAAAATATTCATTTTGATCACGGTTAATTTTTAAAAGTGATTATTTTGGTCTCTATTTGCAAAAATTTTACACAATCTACATGTAACAAAAATCCTCTAGTATAAAATAATGATTATATTTCAAAAAATATATTGAGTTAGTAGAAAAATGAGATTAGAAATAAAATTAGGAATTAAAATAACCACTTGTAAGGACCAAAACAAACATTTTAAAATTACAGAGACTAAAATGAACTAAAATTAAAAATGCATTAATCAAATTCAACATTTTAAAAGTATAACGAATACTATAAGCATCGAAATAGTATTTTGATTCAAATTTTCTCGTAAGTTAAATTGTGATTGGTGATGCTAAAAAGATAAAATTTATAGATTTTTTTTGACCGAAAGTTAGTGGAAGACTGTGGGACCAAACATTTGAATCATGACCTCACCAAGTCCCATATTCAAACTTCAAAGCATCAACTGCGGTCCATTCATCTTTTGACCTCTCCCTCCTTTCCTCTTTTTATTTTTCACTCTATACGTAAATAACGAACGAGCATAGCAGTAATTGGTATATATCTATAATTAAAGGAATGTGAGTTCGATTTCTCGTAAGTTGTATTAAAAAAAGACGATCATATAAATTATATAAAACAAATCTGTAAATTACACGTGAGCTAACATTGATTAGCTTAACTAATCGTTAAGGTACAATCTTATTATATATAAAATTGAAAATTCAAAGAGTTATTAACATCTTTATTAAGAATTGAAAATATTATTAAAGTACATAAATTTATCAGACATGAGCTTTTTCTTTTTTAATACAACAATATATACGATGGAGATTCAAATTTGATAATTTTCTTAATCAGTCGGACTAAACTCAAATTCTCAATGAGTAAATACTTAAAAAGGTTCAATGGTTTCAATTAACAAAGAAAGTAAAAAGTACCGCAAAATTTATTAAGAATTATTAGTTACATAATGTAACTTACATTAAATAAGATGCAATATTGGAGATGTAGATGGTGGGGCAGGAAATAAATTTTAATATTTTATGATCCCTTCCTAAAAATTTTCTTATAAAACATATTTCCAAGCCCACCGATCGAAATCTTAGAGATAAAACAAATGATATAAATTAAAAACTCAAAGACAGCCATGACATCCTCTCATATGTCATGCAAAATAAATAAGTAGTAATTACCGCAAAAGTATTCAGTAAAATTAGCAAAATAATAACAGCATTTAATTTTTTTAAAATATAATATTTAAAAAAAAAAAAAGTGGAGGTCCAATTTTAAAATGACAACTTTTTTACTCAAATGGTATGGTATATATCTATAATATATATGACTACTGATATATGTATATTATACACGTATGATATATTATTGGTATAGTATGTGATATAAATTTGATATATTATAGTGTTTGATACTACTGATATATTACTGATATGAGTATTTGATATACTATTTAAGTGAAAATTTTTGCTATATTTGAAAATTTAAAAAATAGTTGACATATTTTAAAATACATAAAAGATTTTTGCTACCACTGTAATTTTCCTAAATCAAATATATAATAAATTAGGTTAGGTTTATTATTTTTTAGTAATTTTAAAATGTCTATTTTGGTTCTTAAATTTTTTTATTTTTGTTAATTTTAATTTATGTACTTTTAACTTTTAATTATTTTAGTCCATGTACTTTTAAAAGGTCTATTTTTACTTTTGTATATTAAAAAATGATTATTTTGGTCCATTCATTTGTATTTTTATCTCATTTTTTATATCACAATTTGAACATGAAATTTAACCCACAAAGTTTCTTGAAATGTAGCCATAAAATAGAATTAAAGAGTTTCCAATATAGATAAAATTTATGTTAAAATTTTACAAATAAATATCAAAATAGTCATTTTTAAAAAGTACAGGAAACAAAATGACGTTTTGCAAGTATATTGACTAAAATGAACAAAATTTGAAAGTCCGAAGATCAAAATAGACATTGTCAAAATACCACGACAAAAAATACATACTCATGTAATTATAATATTGTTCTCAATTGAAGAAAAATCCTTGGCGTCTCTGGCCAACGCAATTTGTTTCCAAAAATTCACATTTAAATTTATAATTACTATAATTTAAGCTAGGTATCATCTACACATTTAAACTTGTAACTTGTGCATGCAATATTTTCAAAGATTCCCTATCAACAAATTAAATTTGTTGTACAAATTTGAACATTCGTAAATTGATTCAATTATGCATCACATGCCGCAGCCATTTGGCACTACCTTTCAAAATAGAAATCCGAGACCATGAACAATAAGACAACTAAAATTTGAAGCATATCATATTGCACATTTATTTATTACTGAACTAAGTGTAGGGAAAAAAAACGTGTACGAGTAAAAATATACGACATATTTAGTTCTTCATCTTTTAAAATTGTGTCTAATAGACCTCTTAACTAAAAAGTGTCTAATAAATTCTTAACTTTTAATTTTGTGTTTAATATGTTCCCTATCTTTTGTATCTGTTAAGTCCGGGCCGAGAGCTATTAAAAACAAAATGGAAAGTTCAGGTGTATTGAACATTTTTTTTTAATTTAAAGACTCGTTAGACACGATATTATATTAGAAATTTAAGATTTATTATATTTTAGTTATGTTGAACTGCTATTTTGATCCATGTTCCTTTAGTTTTGGTTCATTTTGGTCACTGTATTTTGAAAACGTTTATTTTAATCATTGTACTTTCAACTTTTATTCATTTAAGCTATACTTTCAAAACATCCATTTTGGTCCCTCTATCTTTAAAACGTGACAAATTTAGTCTCTAGTTAACAAAACTGTTTTACACATAAAAACATTTTAAATACAAATTTCTAGCTACACTTAGTATAAAATCATGTTAAAATTATGATGGAAAGAAATGAGATAAAAATAAAAATAAATGGATCAAAACAATCACTATTTAAAAGGACCAAAATGAACGGTCTAAAAATACAAGAATTAAAAATTTATAATATATGGACAAAAATGAACATATTAGAAGTACAAAAATCAAAATCAAACGGTATATATTTAAATAAGAGTTTGATCAAAGTGGCCAAGATAAGCTTAATTAGCAGTAATTAAAACTTATTTCTAAAAAAAAAAAAAAAAAAAAAAAATCGTTAGGAGCTCAAATCTTCCAGGCCGACTTATTGTACTCGCAGAGTAAGATAAAATAAAAGAGTTGGGTCAAAGTGAAAAGTTGAGAATTGAAGGCTTGGCCCATGTCCATGCATGCACGTGTCCCAACCAAACTTCAAAGTTCACTTCCATATTTGATTTTAAAGGAATCTTCCTGCTTACTTTTGGGCACACACAAAGACAGACAGCCACAATTTTCTTGCCTTAAATTCCTCTGTTTTTCAGAGACTTTGGCCACAAATTTCTCTCGTCTCCTAAAATTTAGTCTCTCCTTAGTCATTTGTATTTGGACTTGGACCCCTCATTTTGTTCATTCAATCCCATCACTATTCTTCTTTCCCTTTTCCTTTTCAATTTGTACCTGGGTTAGAAATCAAATATCAAACAAAATCCGGAGTCAGTAGGAAAAACTATTAACCTTGGGACAAATTTGGCTACAGAACCGAGTAGAAAGATCAGTTTTGGATGAATTTGATTAAGTGTTACTAACTAATAGACCGTTTTTGTACTTGAAAAAAAAAACTAATAGACCATTTTGGACTTCGCTTTTTCTTTTTCTTTTTCAGAACAAACCAAATGTAGAGAAATTAGAGGGTCGAGTTTCCACCTTGGCAACTATTGGTACAATGAAAAAAGTCAAAAAGGTATAGGAAAAGTTCGAATATCTTGAACCAGAAATATGAACATAGTTCAATTAGTTAATACATATTTCTTGATTAAAAAATTAGTGGTTTGAATTACACTCCACGTGTTATTGAACTCATTACAAGTTACGCTAATGTGACTAATATTTAAGAATAAGAAACCTTTAGCAAGAGATCTATTTAATTTAAAAAAACAAAAACGAAAACGAAAACAAAAGATCTAAAGTCTTGAACCTCTGTCAAATATGTTATCATCCTCAATTATCAAAGATCCAATCTACAAATGTGCCAAATTTCTAAGAACCAGAAAGATTAGGGTTTCAAGTCTTCTAACAATAAAGCCTATCTCAAGTAAATTTAGTTTGATAATGTTCTCGTTTTCAATTTTCTTTAAGAAATTTAAGCATTTTGCAACTAAATATGTTTATTGTTTTTCCAATATTCTCAAAATTATATAGAAATTTTGGAAACAACCCAAACAAGTTTTTTCTTTCTCGTTTCCATTTCTAATTTGTTCCAAAACATAAATAAAAATATTATTTTATCATACTTGAATTCATTGGTATTGGGACAATATAATTTATTTTATTTATTAAAAATGCAGCAACGTTACCAAAACAACCCTTAAATTCCCAATTTCTCATCTACCATTTCATATTTGTAATAAGTTGTGTATATTATTTTATGCATATCTAAAATGACAAAACTAGCAAAAAAAAGCTTTATGGTTTAAAAAGAAAAAAAAAAAAAAAAAAAAAAACTATACAAAGCTAAAGGAGTGGATGTATGCTAAAGACAAAGAAGAGAACCCATTCCATTGATTCAAGTCTTGTCAGAAATGGCTTCCTTAGCTTGACTAAAAGTTGCCAAATAGCATTTTGTCTCCTGTAATAAGTCCAAAGAACTGCATCAAAACAAGACTGGCCTGTTTCACTTTCATACAAATCAGCCAAACAAGTTAAAATAAACACAATTCATTGTAAATCCTTCAACTTTTGATCTAACAGGGAAATTAATCTTCTTCACCAAAGCTTTTGACCAATTGAAATGAGATGCCAACATTCTGTCAACCAAAGCAGGCGGAAAACATTATGAATCCATTACCATTCCTTTCTAGAAATTGGAATTTTGGGAAAAAACAACTTTTAAAAGAAGTGTAGAACTAGAAAACATACATTATAGAGGTCCGAAAGAAATTGATTGGAGTTGGGAAGTTCTTCTTCAGAGCTTGGATGCCAGTTTTTGAGAGAGCCAATCTGAAAGATTTGCTATTACAAATCCTGAGAATACCTATATCAAGAAAAATTCTGTGCATCAGAAATATAGGGAACTTCCCTTTTCTTGGTGCTGTTAAAATTTCAACACACAACATTTATAGCAGTAAACAATGATTTTCTTCACTGCTAATTAGAATGATAAATTTGAGATTCAGACCCAGAACAAACAAAATGTTGAATTATGAATTGCATCGTCCAGGGAATTACTGCTACTTCTGATTTTATTTCTGAATTCTTTCTTCAATTAAGATTTAAGAGAAGGAAAAAGAATAATAATAATAATGATGATGAAATTGGCAATCTCTTATCCCGTTCGGAAGGATTTTTCCAAAGTCTCAAAGTCATCTAATTTTGCTACCAACCCCTTCTCTCACTCTTCCTCTCTCCCTTTTTCTTTTTCTTTTTTATTTAATATTTTTTGCTACCAGCTATCTTTAATAGTTGCCAACATTAACTTAGCTAAGTGGTAATTGGCACATATCTCTGACCAAGAATTCATGAGTTCAAGAACACTGAAATAACATTTACTTAATAGTTAATCCTTATACAATAGCTTTTAAAACTTAAATCCTTTTTCTTTCATCTGTTTAAGTTATATATTAACATTCAAAAAGTCTAGTTATTGCCTTCTCGCTCTTTCCCTACAATCTAGAATTCTTGATATTATACTACTAATTTTCTCCGGAGAAAAAAAGATGGTCCTGAACTATTTCATTTAGAAAAAGTAATGATGGTTAGGCATTCTGAATATGTTTGAGGACAAATTGATTACAAGTTACAACTAATAAAAGTATGATTGAAATGTTTGATTGGAAAAAACTTGAACTAAAATTCACTGGGAGATTCCAAGAATACCATTTGAAAGGATATAAATGATATTGCAGGACTATGGTGTCACAATTAGCAACCAAAAAGTGTTAAAACAAAGATAGCTTAGCGGTAATTGGCATATATTTCCAACCAAGAGATTGTGAATTCGATATTTCACCCCACATGTTGTACTAAAAATATATATATATTCTCCCTCCAATTGTTCAAAATTTAAATCCAATTAAGAGAACTTGTAATATGTGAATTAAAGTAAGATAATAACCCATTTAGTTTTTTGAAGGAATCAAATTACTTAATTACCTGGGCTGACCCAATGATATAAACTGCCGAATATTGCCGGCCATGGATGACCATATCTTCCAACATTGCTACAGGAATAGTAAGGGAAACACCAAGAGCAGCTACCAGAGGGGAAGTCCAAACAACAGCCAATGCCCTGTGTGTACAGTAAAATTATAAATCAGGGAGACAGAAAAACAGAGATGATTAAATGCTGAACAAAAAGAAAGAAAAAAATCAGGTCTAAAATAAAGAGCTTTCTTCTGTGATTACCAGAAATAGTCGGACAAAAAACTTCCAACAAAAGCATTGACAAGAATAACTTCTTCCACATTAGCAGAGTGGGGGAACATGAATCTGGGTTCAATGCCCATTGCAGTAAGAGGCCACACTGAAGAGAGGGAAATTTAGAAATATTTAATGTACAATGTAAGTTCTAGCGTAAGTAGGTTTCATGCCATACAAAAGAGATTAATTTTTAATGAAACCATTAATGATATTGATAGGAGCAAATTAAAAATCTTTTTTTTTTTTGTTTTTTTGAAATTCCTTAGCTTATGGGAGGATTTTGTCCTCCCCTTTTGTATTCTTCAATGAAACCATTCTTTGTAAAAAAAGATATGTTGAAGCAAAATGTTTCATCCTTTTGGACAGAGCAGCTATAACTGTGAAAATGATCAGAATTATCCTTGTGTAGCACACCCAACCCTCCCTTCAAATAATCGTAAAGAAACAAAAAGTGCAGCTCAATAATTAGAAAATAAAATAAAACAAAATAAGGCATTTGATAATTAAACTAGAGAAAATTTTACTCTTACCTAGCCACCAAAGAGCAACAAAGGTGAAAAGTCCAATACAGCCAAATAACTTTTGCATATCTAAATTCTGTCCTCCTCCAGCAAACTTTTTGAGAAGCACTGCAGAATCCAAGGGATAATGCCCATATGAATCAGTGTATGGAAAATATGTCTGTTGCAGAAGATTATGTCAACTGCTTATCAAAAGAGAAGTTCAGATATCTAACCAGTGAACAGGCCATAAGTCATTGACGAGAGGACTGAAAAGACATTCCCCAGAAGTGCATGATTCTTATTTCTGAAGACCATTTTATCCATTTGTTATCAAGATTAGAACCAAACTTCGATAAAAATGTTTGATAATGCCCCCATTTATTTTAAAACATGCCCTCCAGGACTGGTCTAAATAAATTCACCGAAGCAGAGGAGAACTAACATACCCATTCCCATTTTTCTCATCTGCAGCTGAAGTCTTCCCAAGTGTTGTCATCGCAACGCCAGCCATGCTAACAACAACAGAGACAACTTTAACGATGTTTATTGTGTCTTCACCCAGCAATGCACCAATCAAAAGAGTGAATAACCCTGAAGTGGAGGATAACAGTGTGGTACTCGCAACGCTTGTTCGTGCAAGTGCAGCATTTGTTAAATACTGCAGATATCACAATAGATTTTCAACTGCTTAAGTCATGGTCCAGCCTTATAGTGAATAAATGCCTAGTTTTCCATGTATGATTTGTTTAATTAAACTGTCTTTTAAAAAGTATTATTAAGCCCAAATGAAATCTACCCTAAAATATTTTAGGCTCTAATTTACTTGAAATTTTATCAAGCTCTATTAGTATTCATATAATCACAATCTTTATCTTTCAAATAATATTCCATTGTAACATGTTAGGGAACTTCTGGTGATTTGAAAATAATTGATATTGAGCTTGTTTTTAAAGTCTTCTCTTCTTCTCTCAATTTTCTCTTCCTTTCCACTTCCTACATATATTGATTAGATACACTATTAAAAACAAAACATCAGAAGATAAAGTCCAATAAGCTAAAATGACGCATGGTAATGCACTTCACCTCTTAATATAGACACATATCCTTAATATTATGGTAATCTCCTCATCACATTGCTTATAAGTTTATTTTACCAATAAGTGCCTAAGTATTACACAACAAAAGCCATTAAATTATGTTATAGAACTTTTTGATTTTTCAGAATGACAACGCCTTGGGGATACTACGGTTATGTCTAAGATTCTAGAGTCCAAAACCATACATCGACAAAGACATTAAAACTAGTATCTTATTTAGATCATGAATAACAAGAATCAAGTTCGTCAGATCTAGCCCACCAAGAAAATATGTTAGCCATGAGAACTAGATTTAGAATCTGCAAATCAAGAAATCAGTATCTCACCTCTGTTAAAAACCAGAGAGGAGCAATGCAAAAGCCAAAAGCAGCAACTTCCTTTGCAGTGAACTTCCGGTCTTTTTTCAGTGTGTTCTCTTTACCTATATGTATAGCGACCAATGGTTTTCCCTCATCCTTATTATACATGTCTATGGTACAGTTTTTACAACTTAACTGTCCTTGATGTTCTATTTCAGAAGCAAGATTCACCTCATTTTTCTGCAACTCTATGGAGGATTGGTCAACCGCATTGGGATTTTCACCACATTTAGGATCGCAGCGATACAAAAAAGTCAGTAACCAATCCTTAAGCAAAGCTATTGGAAGATAAACTATCAAAAGTGATGTTGTAACATAAGATACTGCAAATGGTTGCTCATAATCTGCAAAAATACTCTGTCAAAACATACTGGTCAGTTGCTGCATGAGTCGGATTGAGAATTCAAGTAATAAATACTGAACATGACATAGAAAACATTGCAAGTACATGTTGAAAAGGGAGTATACCACATGCATCAATCATGAACCAACTGCAATATATAGAGGTAGTTTCATTCCAGAAAAAATATTGGTCCCAAAAATGATAATGAAAATAATTCTGTTTGCCCCCGCCCCCACAAGTCAAGAATGATTCCAAACTTATGATATACAACAACAATAGGACTGAGGAGGGAACATGAATCTCAGTAAAGAAATAAAAAGACTCTACCAGTATAATCTGACAGTTGAAACTACCCACGTTCATTACTTTCCAAGTTACAATTTTTTCTATCAAATAGAAGCAGTTGGCCTAGATGCAGTACATTTATCGAGAACGAGTACAACAACAACCCAAAGAAATGTTCATACAGTAGTTGCAAACGAATTAACAAGTGTGTTGAAAAGAAGCTCTATGTTGAAAAGTCAACAAGTGTGTTGAATAATGAACGAGTACAACAACAACCCAAAGAAATGCTCATGCAGTAGTTGCAAACGAATTAATGGAATCGAAGCATATCAGAGGTCATCGCTAATCTTATTAGGCAGATTTATAGTGCAGTCATGATAATCATGACTGAGATCGATGCTTGAAGTTTTGTAACCAAACAATTTCCTTTTAAAATTTACAAAAATCCACCTTTCCAGAAGCCTCTAGCTGCTCGAGAAAATAGTTTGGACTCGAGTCGGCCAACTTAGAAATAAATTTGTAGCAATTAACGCTATAATAGAAGCTCAAAGAGTCGGTCGCCCATAGTATTATATACCGTGCATTCAAAGTATCCCTATGACTAATCAATGTGCATAATTCTAATGATACTAACAGAACAGCTCAGAAAATAAAGTTGAATTAACATTAATAACTAACTGAACTCTCTCTACATCGTTCCCTCGTTACATCAAAATCAGAATAATGAATGCCAGTTCATGAAAAGGAAAAGAGTGAAACTTACCTGGGTAACTTCGGCAGAGGAAACCCACATGACCACAACACTAAGAATGAGAAGCAACCCAAGCTTGTATCTCCAACACATTTTCATCACAATTAATGAATGAAAAACTTCTGCCTGCAGAGCTATTTTTGCATCTATACCCCTTCAATCTCTTTCCCCCCTTCCCTCCAATAACTCATGTTCATGCCAGATTCTCCCATTTATGGAAAACATGGACTTTTAACCACGTACACATCAGTCGATTATCATGCAATCGTCGATATGAAAAGATGATAGCAGATTAAATATAGGATTTGGTGGGCTCATATTTCTACATAAAGCATTCGTGCACTTCAAAATGGAGTACTCTTTATCCACTTTTGAACTAGTGCACCAGCTAGGTTCACCACAGGATAATGGCCTTTTGGTATAACATTAAACCCAAATATGCCAAAAACTTCCGCAGAAAACACTGTACCGCTAGGCTTGGACCCGAAACAATATTCTAGAGAAACAGTAATGCATATATGTGTTCTGATTGTTGGAGAAGATGCATACTGATGGATGCGTAATTCAAATGACTGTTACATCTAATTTGGACATACCACCATGGCATCATTCTATAGCTTGCACGACAGGGAAAAAGAAAACAGAAAAAGTGCGACATTTTCTCATTCAAAGAGGAAACGTAAAGTAAAGTAGAGGCCAAGAGATTAAAGTGACAAATCTCCAAACCTTGCGTCCATGTTCCTTCCGTGGGACCCGGAACCGGAGAGAATTTCAATAATGACCAGAGCATTAGAGCGCATAATACAATTGATAAAGCATAAGCATTATCTAATAAAGAAAAGTGGCCCAGCTCAAAAGTTAAAAACCTCATTCATTTCCAATTGCATGGTGAAACAGTACAAATCAAACTCGGAATTCCAGCTCAATCATAGGATGGATTTAAAGTAAAACTAAAGACATAAAGGGATGAACCCAAAAGTAATGCAAAAGAAAAAGAAGAATCAAAAGAAAGAAAAAGACAAAAAAGAATGCTGGGAGGAATAGGACGCAACAAGACGTGATTCAAAGAATGCAACGGATACATTTTGTCGGATCATGAGGCTTCATCGCATTTCCATATTTTAAACTGAAGCGGTGAAATTTCTCCGTTTTCCGACGCATTTACTTCTTAATCTTCCTCTTCCCGCCATTTGAGGCTCCGTTCCAATACTGAACCATGATGATTCCGGCCGGCCTCCATCGTAGTACTCGTTTAAGAGCGCGAAATGATAGAGATCCGGAAACTAACCGGAGGATTTGAGCGTCTCCGGCCGGCGATTGAAATCGGCGATATTCTGCGCGGTCTTCGCGCTTCGGCTTGCTTTTTAATGACTATGGGCTACGAGTATCGGCCCGGCGTATTCTGGGCGAGACTGCGAGGTACATTTCCTACTGTAACAAAGCAAAAATATTCTCTTTATTTAAAAAATTTTCCAAAATTTTAAATATAGTAAAATATTTGAATTTTTATTTTGAGAATTTTTATTATTCTAATTTTATCATTATATGTGCGGATGTGTATCTATATCTGATATATATTTACTTTATATATGATATACATCTAATGTATATCGTACATTAAATCTATATCTGATATACATCCGATATAAATTTGTATATGATATACATCAAATCTATATCTAATTTACATCCGAAATAACTCTTATATACTTCTTATATACATTCGATGTATCCCTAATATACAATATCAGATGTACTCATGATATACATTATCAAATATACCACTAATATATATCAAATGTACGTATTATACATATAATATATATCTGATGTACTTCTAATTTATGATATGCTAAATATATTTCCAACTGATATATTAAATATAAAGTATATCAAATATTTACTTTTTAGTGGTATATCAGCTGTTTAAATTTATAAAGTATATCAAAATTTTAACTTGTCTTTTTGGACGTGCATGGTCTGCGTAAGTCTTTTATATAATAACTTTATATTTCAAAAATAAAAAATAAAATATTTTGCACAATTATTTTCATATGAAAAAAATATTGAATATAGTAGTATTATACCAACACACGTGTATTATAATTATATTAGTATATATAATAGTTATATAAGAGGTATATAAGTGGTAAATTATAAGTATACTAAGTATATATCAAATATATATAAGTGTTGTATTAGTGGTAAATGATATAATGATATAAGAAATTGTATCACTAGATATCATAGTTATATAAGTGGTATATCATTTATATATCAATGATAAATTAGATACATTGCACATATATATGTTTGTATCAGCGTGGTAAATCAATGGTTATCATACGTATATCAGTGTAAGACATGTTAGAAGTTGAGTAGATATCATTGTTATACCATAAGTAAATCAATTGTATATCATTATTATATCCGTGGTATATCATAAATATATATCAGTGGTCAGATATATTACACATATATATCAGATATATTAAATGGTGAATTTGTAATTTTATAATTGGACCTCCGTTTTTTCTGAAAAAAAAAATGCTATATTTGAAAAAACTAGATGTGGTTGCTATTTTGCTTATTTTACTAAATTTTTTTTTGCTATATTTATAAGTGTCCCTAAAAAAATTAAAATAGCATATATGTTTATATTTTTATTATAGTATTTAAAGTTAGAGAAATGTAATTGGTACATACTTTGTTCTTCTTGAAGTATGAGGTTCGATCTCCATACCCCAAATTGTTGTTACTAAAAAAAAAGTTTGAGAAATGTAATTAATGTCTTATCAAGTTAGTTATGTTATGTTGTGATTCACCAATTTTTTCAAATCATAATTTTTATAGTTTGATTGATTAGATGTAGAATTAGCTACATGAATAATTTCGTTATTAATTTTTTTTAATTAAGAATCACTATATTACGATGATAGAGATTTGATTCATAGACCTTCAATCCGTACAAATAATATTGATGTATTAATTATCGAGCTACATTATGTTAGTATATTTTTATCAAAATGTAAGTAGAATGGTCCTATAACATAATTTTAGAGGTGAACTTGAACATAGGTCAATTGGTTAAGGTGTCATATCTCCAACCAAAAAGTCATGAATTAATTCAAAAACCATTATTTTGAAAACAAAGAGATTACTAAAGTCCATAATTTCACCATTTTTTTATAAATATTATATAACATAAAATGGATATTAAAAACTATGCCTCTTACAAGATGTCTTAACCATTCTTTTAAATTCAACGATATGTGGGAATGTGGATTCAAATATTTAACATTTTGATTTATAATATATGACTTAACAAATTAAATTATGTTTAGATTTTGACACGCCATAATTTTTATTTTTTTTTTCTTAGTATAACATGTGAGGGTAAGGGATTAAACTCATACCCTTTTGGTGGGAGATATATGCCAATTACTGCTAAACTATATGATCGCTTTGGCATACTGTAACTACTAATCATGAAATTATTTTTGTAATATTCTATTGTTTTCTAGGGGTTTTTTTTAGTTCAGTTTTTTTCGAAGGGTTTTGTATATAATTTTATATGCAAATAATTTATATAAAAAAATATACATGTTAGAAGAAACTTTTATATGCAAATAATTTATATAAAAGAATATACATGTTAGAGGGGAAAAAAAGTAAGGGATGTGGAGCTTTGGTAGTGGAAGTTGGTATAATGGGATATTGAGCCTATTTAGGTCCACTAGATGGGCCCGGTTGGGCTCAATTTAAAAAAAAAACTAGGCCTATAACCATTAGCCCTTTTCTTTTTATTCGGAGTATAATCTATAATTAATCAATATAATCAAATATGATATCGTGCGGCGGTAGAGATTTGAACTTACTACGTCCTAAATATCAGTTTTTAACGAAGAAATAACTTTATTAGAAAAAGGCCTCTTGGGCCACAGATGAAGGGAAATCTCCATTAACAAAGTTTACTATGTCCTAAACATTAACCATTATACTTGTGTTGGTAATGAAATATCATATATAACATTCTTAAAAACAATATTTTCAAAATGATGCAACATTTAATAATTATATATAGAACTACTTATATTAACAAAATTGTTATTTTTCTTTCAACATGAAATTGAAACCGTATTACAAACTAATTACGTTTTAAATTTCTGAAGGAAAAAAAAAAAAAGAAAACTAATTATGTTTACTTGAATCGCATCGGATATTTATTGATATTTCCGCATTCCTTTTTTTTTCTCGATTTGTAAAGCCAATTAGATGTTTGTATTTTGTTTCACGAGGGTTCTCTCATACAAATTAAGCGAATTAATAAAATAACTAGTGTTAATCAAAATCAAGTGTACTTGGCTATTTCAATCGAGTAATTACCGATTAAAAATTGATTTCAGAAATTTAACATGGATGATGCAAGTAGAGAATGCTAGACATGAATATAGGTTATCAATTCTTTGAGTTTAATAACTTCATAACAAATACTTTACGATGAGCATATAGATTAAAGATGGACCTGTAATATATTTGATATATAGATATTTTTTTAATACAACGTGTGGAGATGAGGAATCGAACTTGCAACTTATTGGTTTGAGATATATGTCAATTTTTTTAGTTTGTAAAGAAAATTGATAATTTGATAATAAAAAAAAAGGTAAAAACACTCTTTTTGTTTTAGTACTTTCAGCTTTGGTATGAATCTCTATATTTTTAAAATATTAATTTTGATTCATGTACTCCTAACTTTGGTTCATTTCAATATCTAGTTCGTTTTGGTTTTTATATTTTTTAAAAGGGGTCATTTTGGTCGGTTGATTTTATTTCTAATCTCTTTTTTATATCACACTTTTTACACTCAATATATTTAACGAAATTTGATCCTGATTTTTAAAAGTACTGAGGACATTGAAAATATAAATACTAAAATTAACCAAATTTGAAAGTATAGAGAGGGACCGAGAAGCCTTTCGCTATAAAAATAATATTTTAATAGAAAAAACAACGTTTCACTGTCACACCAATCTAAAAACGAAAAAGAAAAATAATAACCATTGGTGAAGGCATAAAGGAATGAAAGTGAAAAAAAATTGATACCTACTTACCCACCAAAATATTATTCCTAAAAAAAAAAAGTTTTACACTTTTTTGACACAGCCATTTTTCAAAAATAAACTATTTCAATCAAAATAGTTAATCCAGCAATTACCGATTTCTAATTACATAAATATTATTTCAGTCAACTATTTCTAATTACATAAATTTGATTTATTAGATTCTAACATGAAATTCTTAGATGCACATATCCACAGAGATCAACATCCCAGCCCTAAAACAAATTAAATGGTGACTTACCTTATCCATCTGATCTGAAATTCAAGGACTAGAACCCCACAAAACCTCAGCCATTATAGTGGCAGCCTCAGCATCAGAAACACAAGCTTTTGTAACTCTCTTCAATATTTCAGGCTTAATGGCCCTCTTTTCCCTCTGCCTCAGCCCCTCTCCTACCTCCAATTGCACTGTAAATCTTGCTACACAGCTCGCAAATGGATGCCTCTCCAAAAACTTCTTCTCTCTGCTTTCTCTGCCTTCTCTCCTTCCCTCCACCTCGCCGGCGGCCACCCCTGTGCCCTCCTCCGCCGTCTGCCTTCCCAATCCGATCAAATCTCCGCCCAATTCCGACCTCTGCAACTCCACTAGCCTGTCTATCAGACCCTCGTCCAGCATAGTGTCCACCGCTTCTTTTCGCCCAAAATAACCGATTTCAACAATGCAATCCATCGCTAGTACCCTAATTTGTAGGTCTTGGCAATTCAATAAGCTTATGATTTTTGGTATGTCGCCGTTTGACTCGATCTCCTCGACCAGCGGAGACCTAATCAATCTGATCAAGGAACAGAGGACTTTTAATGAGTGCGAGGAGGCCATTTGAACTAGAGCGTGAATCGTGGGTCCCGTTAGTACTTGACCGACGAATACGTCTTTGTTGAAACGGACCATAGCCCCAATCGCGTACGCTGAGTGCTCTCGGATCGTTTTCGAGAAATTAGGGCTGCAAACGATCGATTCGAGCAGCGAAAACACCTTGGATTTGAGCATGAGATCCTGTAGCTCGCGGTTGAAGCCTTGATCAAGTCGATTTTCGAACTGAGTCAGTAGCTTAATCGATTCGTTCTCGTCGATTGAGGGCTCTTTAAGAGCTCGAACCAGAGTCTCCAAGCTCTCGCGGTCAATCCAGGCTTGAATCTCCGACTCGATTGAACCCGCGACTTGAGACACCGAATTAGTCGCGAAACGGCGGGTGAAGAAGGACCTGAGGCCGTAACCTCTGGACTTCTGAAGCGTCTCCACCAATGATTTGAGGTTCGCGAGGTGGTGAGAAAGAGTGGAGAGATTCGGATCACTGGAAAGGATTTTGTCGGATTCAACCTCGAGCTCGAGCAGAGCTTTAATGGCGGGCGAATCGAACTCGTCGGAGCCAGGACTCGGATGTGCCTGCAACTCATGAGAAACTTGTTTGAGAGCTTCGAGGACTCTGAGAACTCGCGGGGTATCCTCCTTCGAAGAATCATCCATGGCACTCCTGTTCAAGAACGCGAACAAATTAAATTCACAGAGACAAAACGGAGCGAGTTCCAGTTCTCAACGCGGATTCTTCGAGAGAGAGACGATCCCCCGCTCGCGCTCGCGCTTTACATCCAAACTACAGTTGGTCCCTCAACTATTATAGAAAGCGGAATTTTCTTTTTCCTAAATGGCGGTCTGGTGTCTAAAATTTCAATATTTTTTATTTTTATTTTTTTATAATAGCTCCATTAACTTAAAAAAAAAAACCCTAATAAATTGCTAAATTTTCGATTTTTAATAGAAATTTAAACCCATTTACTTTTAATAAGTACCTAAATTTCAAAACATTCGAACTTATTATACACAATTTAAGTGTTCTCGAGGTATTTTGTGTAGTTTGACTAATCTTAGGAGTTCAGGGATTACGGCCTCAGGTCCTTCTTCATCGGTGGTTTCGCGACTAATTCGGTGTCTAAAAAAAAAGAACTATTTTTTAAAGTTCATAATCATATTAAACATAATCTTTTTATCGACTATTGTTTTTAGTACTTTTTTTCAAATATATTGTGACAATATATTCGTTTGTTAAGGTCCTTCTTATACTAAATTGTATTGAAAAATGTAATTGATTTTTTTTATTACAATAAATTAAGGATACAAAAAGAAAGTGGTTATGTCATTTATAGTCGTTCATATTGACAAGTTGTTTCACTTCAAAATTTAGAGAGATAATAAAATCAAATTTTGAAGGGAACAAATATTCAACCATTAATTGTGCTGTAGATATATTTTCGTTTACCTGTCACATCAAACCAATTGAAATTAGCTAAAAAATTTGAACGTGGGTAGTCTCAACTGTCGATACGAATTTCTTTTTAGGTAAATAAATTTCAATCGATTATTGATTGTTAGCTAAACTTATGGGGAGCTAGTTGTAACTAGTTTACTTATAATGATTACTTTATTTATTTGTGATCCACAATTTAGATAATTAATTTAATGATTCTACAGATTCATATTTTTCTGTTTTGTGGATGCTTTGTTTTAGAAAAATATTAACACTAAAAAAGAAATTCTATTATGAATTATTCTAATTTAAGAAGCTTTAATTAATGTTTAATCATGAAAAATACCTAATTCTCACCAACCATCAGTTTTTATAAATGTCAACATAAAAGTTCTTTTTTTTTTTTTGAGCAAATAGTAATATAAGAGTGAAAGAAATAATATTCAAACGCAATGCTAAAGTTGAATGGTACCCTTCAAAAAAAAATGTTGAACGGTAAAACCATACACTTTGACTTTTATTAATGATGTAGTTATTAAAATATGTTAAATAGCTATTGTTGAAGTGTGAATTATGCTCTTCCGATTCCCTTCGAAGTTCATACCAAACTTGATAAGCAGGGGACAAAGAACTTGAAAAACCAATCAAACCTAAACTGACTCCGGTCACACGGGTTCCGATGTCTAAGTTAGTAAGGAGAGTAGATGGATATAAGATTTGAGTATATCGAGTAGGATGCCCCATACCTCTAGGGTTTCGTCCCTCTTATAGCAGTCTCATGTGAATCCTAGTAGACTTCAGACCCGTTACGGGTGTAACTGCGAAACGGGAGGTACTGCAAAACGGTCGGGTAAGCCGTTATAGTTCTCGGCCCACCTGGTTGGCATCAAGGCCTTCTTCTCACCAAGGCGCTTGGTCGGCTGAGGTCACGTTTTTCGACACTTACTTGACCCATGCACTTCTTCTCCGGTCTAATCTTTGCTTTTGCTCCCTATAACAGCTATGAATTTTTATAGAAAATGTGATAAATAAGAGATGTGTGTGTATGTATTATGTATTTTTAAATATAACAAAAAATTTAAAATTTTAAAATTAACATAATTTGATTTGACTTAAAAAAACGATCACACAAGAGAAAAAAAATTCAAGTTTACTGAATTTTTTAAAAATAAATATAATATTTGTATCATCCGATGTAATTTCCTAAAAGTAAAAAAGAAGTTAAAAAACCTAATAAGTTCATGACAAATATATCAATATTTAACTGGTAAATTGAAGTATAATTATTCAATAATTGAGTTATTAATAACTTTAGCTATAAGTCTGAAGTAATAGATCTCTAACATGCATACTGTAATGCTATTTTATTTTTAAAGTCAAATGATATAATATTTGGAAAAAAAATGTGAACAGTCAATTTTATAACTATAGAGTATGCAGATTTGTTCCTTACTGAGGAAGAAAAAGGGAAAAAGATCCGCAGAATATTCACACTCAATAAGACAATAACGTGTCTCTCAAAAAAATAAAATAAAAAATAATAATAATAGTGTGCCTGTCGTGGCTCGTTGGAGTTCTAAAAAATAATAATATAATAAAAATGAATTTTAGGTTAGAATTTGACAATATTAATATATTAAAAAAAATAATAAATAACTATCCATTTTTTAATAACGATAAATTTAACTATTTAGCTAACACCTAAATTTTATCGATTTAATAATAACAATAAAACGTTAATAATTAAAATTTTTATTTCTAAGGACTTGTTGGGTAAAGTTATTTGTTTTTTTTTTCTCGTTTCCAATTTTGTTAAAAAATTTAAGTATTTTACAACTAACTTTATTCATTGTTTCTTTTTTTGGAAACATTTTCACAATTGTATAAAATTTTTGGAAACAACTAAAATAAGTTTTTTTTTTCATTTTCAATTTGTTCTAAAATATAAATAAAAATATTGTTTTATCATGCTCGAATGGTTAAATGTTGGAACCATGCAATACATTTTTCTTCATTAAAAATAAAGAAACAGAAACAAGAAATATGAACGTGACCAAATGAGCCCTAATCATAAACCGAAATAGGAAGAAATTTAAACTTTTCATTTTGAGGTCATCCTATAATATACTTACAAATTATTTTCATTTATTTTTTTTGTAATCGAAACTTTCTTACTGAAATGGTAGTGTTTTTCAATAGACCTCAAAGCATGAGATTTTAGAAATTGCTCAAGAATAGATAAAATTACAAGACTGAACTATTTATGATTGAATGTGCTCTTGGTTGTCTTTTTCAACAAAAAAAAATAACCTTGCCATGAGTAAAAATGATATTTTAAAGTAACATGATAATCTAACGATAAAGTTATAAATGATAATCAATTTGTTTGTCTAAACTTATTTAAGTGTTAATCTATAAATCTTTAGATTTATATTTAATAGGTCAATAAACTTTCAATTGTGTCACTAACATTCAATTTTACCCTTAGAACTTCTAATAACTTCTAATTTTGTATTTAATTGATCTCTAATGTGGTAGATATTTTTTAGATCCATGAACTTACATTATTTCATTGAGAGTACAAAGTTTTAGAAAAAAAAACTTTATTTTATGTTTAAAAGATCTATTAATTATGAAAACATAATATATGGTGGATTTATTAGATAGGAAATCAAAATTAATATAATTTATAATTTATTAGACATTTTTGAGAGTTCACAAATCTACTACACACAAACATGAAAATTTATGGAATAAACTAATAATTTAATATTTTTATGCCTAAAACGGAGCAAGGTCAGATCTGGTCAAGGTCGGACACACGTGGTGAGACTGACTTGCTCTGTCAGGAAATGACTTGCACAAGAGAAGCAAATACTCTGACGCTCAAGTCAGTAACAGCTCAATAATAAGTTCGAGATGAAATTTGATATCTGTCTGCATGAGTGATGTCATCTATTTATAGGTTGGGAGTTCGACAGGCGGTTATCGATGTCGGACGTATCTTCTTATATGGGTCGGACCATATCGTGTCACATAGTAGTTTAATTTCCATCGCGAATCTTTGGCTAATTATGGCTGGCCTGGATTTTCATATTGTCCAGATAGACCTCTCCTTATTCCCCACGTGACAATTTGATTTTGACTCAAATTAATTTGTTTATTTTAATAATCCATCTATGTTTTAAAAGTTATATATCTATTATAATATATGAAATTGTAAAAACCACTCGTGAAGGATCAGAGAGACTATAATTATACTCTCAAACTTTAAACTTGATCAACGTCCATAAATAATAAGAGTTGCTAGAATCATACCCTAGAATTTTCAATTCATCAATAACCCCTTAAAATTATGAATGGTTACAATTAAATTCATAAATATTATGACATGGTGGCACATCTTTAAACTATATGAAAACTTTTAACAATGAAATCCAACTTGAAAACTGTAATATTGAACTTTTAAATTTGTGGTTTCCATATATTGATGTGATGAAAAAAAAAAAAACCTCATACTTGTATTCCAGAAATAATTGAAAAATTTAAAGAAAACAACAACAATAAATAAACACAATAATTTACGTGAAAAACTTCAAACTAGAGAAAAAACTACGATCTAAGAAGAAAATTCACTATGAGAAAATTATTACAACCACGTGAAATTCTTTCCTTGACTTCAATTATACAAAACACTCGTACGAAGCAAAATATCACTCAAATAACTAGAGTTAGCATGCATGGTTTAAATATTTCAATTGGAATTAAAAAAAATCCAAAGCCATGGCCTTTTTTTAGCATTTGGAGCACACCCATTCATAATATTTTGTAAAAAAATCTTACATGATGTAGCGATGACATCTCGAATTTTGAAAATAACAAAATGATGTAAAATAATTTACACTTGTAACAATTCTACCATTGGAGGGTTTGATGATAATTATACTTGTTTATGAATCTCACGTACATTTTGTAATATTTAAAGGTTTTATTACAAATAATGTTAATAAGTATAATGAGTATTTGATGGATTTGAAAATTGAAGATAATGTAAGTAAAATGAGTAATTGATGAATTTGAAAATTGAATAGTATGAGACTTGGACTGGTTTTTCTAAATACTAATTAAGAAAACTAAAATTTTGGTAATTTATTGTCGTGTGAGAAAAATAATCCTGTTATTTATTATTTTTTTCTTGCGAGGAAAGACCTCGTAAATTTATTTATTTTTTGAGCAAGTCCTTGTAGATTTCTAATATGGACAAATTTATAGTAGGCAAAATCCTGACAAGTTGGTTCTCAGACACGTACCTCTTCGCTATCCATCCAATTGTAAAAATTGGGTCCACCTATTTTTTTTTTTTGTTAGACAAAAAATTTAGTCCATATTTTTTGCTTTGTTTTTTCTTTTTTTGAGACAAATTGTTATGTGTCCTTTGCCCAAAAAAATAAAAAAGCTTGTGTGACGTATGCTCTCACGTCAGCATAAATTATCAAAATAAATATGTATACTTTAATTATGTGGCTCATTTCTCCGCTAAGTTAGAGCAGATAAATTTCTTTTTAGTATAAGATATGAAATGGGGATCAAATGCTAAGCTATACTCGTTTTGATTTGAGTAGATCAATATTATTGCTTGCGGGATCCATTTGTATATCAGTCGTATTTAGTGACTCTTAACGTTGATTTTTATTCACCTATGATTAAATTATGGTTAAAATACTAGTTTGGTCCCTTCGCTTTTTACTTTGGTTTATTTTGGTCCATGTATTTTTAAAATATTTATTTTGATTAATGTACTTTCAACTTTGATTCATTTTAGTCATCCTTTTGGTCTATGTACTTTGAAAAAAAATTATCATTTTGGTCTCTCAAGTTTCTATTATAATTTCGACACGACATTATAATCAATATATTTCTTAAAAGATAAACATTACTTTATACTAAAGAGTTTCCGTTATATATAAAAAGTGACTTATAATAATAACTTTTCATAAGTATAGAGTTAAATATTTACTACCATACATGTTTGGATTGAAAAATTTGTTTGGACACTTTATTCTCTCTCGTGGATTACAAGATTTTGAAACTTACGAAATAATAATAAAAAAAATTTGAATATAAGATGTTTACTCTTTTATTTATTTATTAAAGTATCACACCTCAAGTTACTGAAAATTTGAATTTCTAACATAAAAGATGTTCAACAAATAATTTAAAATCCTGCGATTTGAGATCTAAAAAATTATTTTAGTTATTTTTATTTTGTTTGATCTGATAATAGTTTGAAATGAATAAAAATAAAAATTTGCTGGGACGTTTGCTGGGAAAATAAAATAAAAAGATATAAAATCTTAATCTAAATACATTAATTAAAAATTAAAATATAACATTGTTATATAAGTAATTCAATGCAAAATATTAATATATATACCAAAAAGACTATTTGAAATCACGTCAGATACATTTCAACTAACTCTAAATATGTACGTATATATGTATGTGTTTTAGCACAAAATATCTTGTGCAAACCACAAATTTGTACTACACAGACTTGCAAAAAAATAATGAACACTCCGATGTTCAAGTCAGTTTGTCTGAACTACTTTATTCTTAAGTAAATGCACAGATTCACACATACTTTAGGATGAATTTACATTTTGTATTTATAGGCATATGACATTTTATGGGTATACTTTGTCGAGATTAACATAATTGTGTGGCACAAAGATTGAAACATTGAAATTTGAGATGGTAATAAATATTTCATCCATTAAGTTAGGTAGGATTGATAAATTGATTTGAAAAATGAAATATTGAGAAGTGATTAAAATCAGTCAAATAAGTAGAGCTCACTAGTAATGATAGTTGCATTACTCTCTAAGATTGGAAGTTCAAATCCAGTAACTCAAATTTATTCGACTAAAAAAAATATTTCAACAAAATCATTTTTATGAATGATTGAGAAGCTCAATTTTTACTAATCCGCCAACTAATTGAAAAAAAAAACATATTTGGTATCAAATGAAGTTGGATTAATACATATTAAATAACTCTATCAAAACTAACAAATTTGAACCAAACAAAAAAAATTCACCCCAACACGTATCAATAATTTTCTTTGCAATAAATTTTCAAATCACCTTTCAGAAGGTAAAAATTGCAATATTTATCCGAATTTTAAGGGGTAAATTGTGTAATTGAGTCAAATTATAGGTTAAATTTGATATTTACTTATTATTGTTATTTCTATAAAGGATTTGATTTTAATTTTTACCTGAAGCCAGATTTTGTGTAACAATATCTTCAAAGCCGCATTGACTTGGCACCTGATCTCTGAGAATATTCCCCACGACCGGGGAATGGGATGGGAACGCTGTTCTAACCTACGCCACGTCACCGGTTCCTTCGCTGCTAGTTTACGCCCCCCAACTTCTCAACCACCCATCATCTATATCTCTCGCCGGCGTCATCCCGTCCACTCACTTCACTCAAGCCTTCTTCCGATCTCTTCCCTGCAAATGCTCTCAGGTTTCTTCCTCTGATCTCTCGCACACGCATTATCACCCACCTTACACACCCTTGTTTTAGAATCTGATTGAAATTCATGTAGTACTGCTTTACAATCGTTGATTGATATCTGTATTCCTCCAAAATGATAGTATGCTATGATATTTTTGTTCATTTTGGGATTTTGGATGTGATTTCATCCCTCAGAATGGAGAGTGATGCCAGGTGGACACGAAATGGAGTTAGATTTGAAACGTGAAGTTTGAGTTGGATTCGATTTGGCTCTCGCTATATGAATTTCTGTGGTCGTAAAATTTTCCGTTTAGGCCTGATTTTGAATGTTTCTGCTTTCGTTGTCATCGATCAGTCTCGTTTTGAATTCTCTTTTGTTTAGTTTGTATGCTCTATTTCAATCATCTTTTAATTGTTGAAGTTTTTGTCCACAACGAAACATATTTCTTTTGTCTTGATGCAGCTGATTGAGTCACAATCATGCTCGGAAATTCTAGGCCCCGGTGTTGGTTTCTTCAACTTGCATTTGCTTTCTGCATATTTGTTAGCTGTCTGAGATTTGGAAATGCGGGGATCACCAGTACATTTATTCGATCAGAGTGGCCATCCATTGATATACCTCTTGACCATGAAGCACTAGCTGTTCCAAAAGGTTACAATGCCCCCCAACAGGTAAGCTCTTGATATTTTTGGAACTAAATTTGATTTTGTGTAATGTAATAGAGGCTACTGGCTTAATTATTATTCTTTCCTCTTTCTAAAGTCTCTATAGGCTTCTCCGTGTTGAAGATTGTTGAATACTTACATTCTCTCCCACTGAACTGATTCTCAAATCAATAATGGTCTTGGTTTTAACCTTTAGACAATCTTTTACCCTCATTTCTATAATGCTTCTTTTTGCGCAGCGTGTTACTTAATCTTCTGGCATATATTTGATGGTTCCTTTCACATTGGTCATCTGGCTTTATAAGGTTTCTAAGGGAAATATACGGTTTTACAACTTTATTTAAATTTTCTATCACGATTTTTTTTCCTGAACTGAGTATTGGATGGGAAGGAATAAATAGTCCGAAAGATAGGCTTGATGAAAAGCATAATGTTTGGTTTGGAGGTTCTCTTGTTTTCGGACTGGGCAGTTTGTGAAGAATTTTTTGTCGTTACTTTTACAGAATTTGGTTTTGAGTTGTGTTGCCTAATGCATTTCCATTTTCTAGACGAATGGAACACATCGTCCTATTTCTTTTGTGTATTGTTTCCTGTGGAAGTTATTTTCTAGAATAACAAGGATAGTCATACCATTTCCTTGTAGGTGCATATCACCCAGGGTGACTATGAAGGCAAGGCCGTTATTATATCATGGGTAACACCTGATGAGCCAGGGCCCAATAGTGTACAATATGGTACATCAGACAATAGTTATGAGTTCACTGCAGAGGGAACAGTGACAAACTACACCTTTTATCAATACAAATCTGGTTACATTCATCACTGCCTCCTTAGCGACCTCAAGGTAACTGAATGTAGCTTTATGATGGATGCAAAATATTCATCTTATCAGACTAAACATATAACTTCAAGCTGGTTGAAAATTGCCACATGTTCAAATTTCTTTTATGTTTCTTCACTGTCATTAAGCTCCATTCTCACTGATGGGAACAATTTCTCATTAACAATTTCACACAAATTCATGATTTTTTACTTGAACTATAAGCTAACTTGACATGCCATGCCACATGTATGTGTTTTCTTCCAAGATTACTGCATTTCTCTTCCTTTCTTGACTAGAAACACTCTCTTTGAAAATCTGTTTCGTTGATGAGTTTAATGGTGCTCCCTTGATCCAGTATGATACCAAGTATTATTACAAGGTTGGGAGTGGTGATTCTGCTCGTGGATTCTCGTTTCAGACACCCCCAAAGATTGATCCAGATGCTCCTTACAAATTTGGAATAATTGGTGAGAGAAGTTCTCTTTCTATTTGCATGTGCAGTGTTAATTATTGAATCAATTTTCTTGAACATTGTCTGTAAAATAAAAGAAAACATTAGTTTTCACAACTTGATTTTAGTTTCTCCAACTCAATCCAGCAAAAGTAAGATGAGGGTAAAATCTAGCTTTTCTTCCCCCTTTCAATTGTACAATTATATATAATTTACTTGTATTTTTGTCGTTAAATAATTAAATGCTTTTACATGATACCATATGAAATTGAATATTAGTTATATAATTTTGTAATTTCAAAGTCAAATTTCATTCATCACATTTTCTGGAACTGTTACTAAATGATAAGTAAACTTTTCAACATTTGAGTTGATGAAACTATGCTAATTACAATATCTATAATTAAAATACATGAACACGTAAACTTTTTATTCCCAAAATTTGATTTCTCATCATTAGCCAAATACTTGTTTTTCTTCTATATAACTTATTGATAAATAATAAATTGAAATTTACGATTAATTAACAAATTAGGGCGAGCATGGTGTTAAATAATGTCATAGGGCTTAGAAAATCTGAGTTAAACGTCTTGTTATACTTTCCAAGCCCACTGATTCTCTTTTCCTTGTATGTTTCATCTTGTTCAATTTACTTTTGGACTTTGTAGACTTTTGTAGCCAATATTTATTTTGGCTTGCTGCTTCCATACTAAATAGCTATACCATGTACTAGGTGATTTGGGCCAGACATTCAATTCTCTTTCTACTCTTAAGCATTACATGAAGAGTGAAGGGCAGACAGTATTGTTTGTTGGAGATCTCTCTTATGCTGATAGATATCAATTTAATGACGTTGGTCTTAGATGGGATACATGGGGTCGATTTGCGGAGCAAAGTGCAGCATATCAACCTTGGATTTGGTCTGCTGGGAATCATGAAATAGAGTACATGCCTTACATGGTAAAAATTTTTATGATGATTTTTTATTACTTCTGCTACATGTGTAACTATCTTAACCACTTTGGCATGTCATTAAACTATGTGAAGATTCAATCTTTGAATAAAATTATTTCAATTATAGCTCAGTAATTATATTATTTCACCATGGTTCGTATGTATTTTCTTCGCATGTAAATATTTTAAACTAGACAATTGTTGTACGTGGACATGTAAATTTTATACTCAAATTGTCACCATAAGTAAGTTCCCTTCTGAATTTTAATACTGAATCTGCCACTGAGTTAATGACCGAAAACGGGAGGAATATTGTCCTGCTAAATCAGAGGATATGTTGTAATATAATTTCCGAAATGCTCTAAATTCATTCAGCTTTATGTTGGAATTAACTCAATTTACTCGGTTTTATTAAGTATTGAGTGAACTAATTGTAATCTTTATCATGCTTGTTTCTTTGATATGATCCATTTTTCATGTATTTATTTTTATTTATTTTTTAATTATTAGGATGAAGTTGTTCCTTTCAAATCCTATCTCCATCGATATCCTACACCTTATTTGGCATCCAAGAGCAGCAGTCCTCTTTGGTATGCAATCAGACGGGCATCTGCTCATATAATAGTATTATCTGCCTACTCTCCATTTGGTAAATACTAAATACATATTCTCTTGCTTTACACGACTAGTTAAGTTCTTTAGTATTTACTGCTGTTTATTAGTGGAATTCATCATCCTATCATTCTTTTTATATGTTCATCATGTTAAGTTTGCATGTTAATTACTACCAGAGTTGAATTTCAAGGTTTTTCTTTTTTAGAGGGTGGTGGTGTTTGGATCCCCATAATTATGCTGAGCATTTAAGCATGTATTGTGAGAAATTGGAAAGATACGTTAAAACCTCACAGGTAGAATTCCAACCACTTAACCTTCTTTGCAAGATTGATCCATTGACCTCGGTTTTGTCTAATGAGTGTCAAATTTTGGTTGTTTTTAACTGTTGTCAAGGATCTCTGCTTTTTGTATTTCCTTTTGCATGATGATGATAACATAACATCAATTGGGGCTCGAGTTGTTCACCACATAGACCAAAATATGGATTACTTTATCATCCCAGTTTTAAGGAAATAAGATTCTATAGAATGGTGGGGCATTTTATGGCATGAACGATGGTTGTCATATACAATGTATTATAGATTCATGACCACTCAGTATATGCCAACTGTCAAGTACATGTAATTAAGCTATTGGGTTGTCGAGTTTAAGCATTTCCCTTGTAACAATTTTTTTTGTTTGAGAATGTCGTGGCCAAAATTTAAAGTTCTTCCCTAGCATTTTAGAGGTCTGTGTCCAAAAAGATTACGAAATAAAACATTTTCTTTTGATGATGAAATGTTACAAAAGGGAGAGGACCCATTGCAACCTGAGGATTGATTCCATTTCCTTCCTTGTAACTGCAGCATGTGTAATTCCGGTCCAGCTTTAGAGTAAACCAAAGAGAACTTACATGTTCTTTTCTAGCCAATTTGATAGCATAAACAAGCACTCAGATAATGAGCTCATATCCCGTCTTATATTCTGTTTTTCTTTTATCATTATGAAGGCTACCAACTTTCACGTTTTTCTTTACAAGCTTTACGATTATTTCTTTCAGTGAAGTACACGCCTCAATGGCACTGGCTCCGTGAAGAATTGGAGAGGGTTGATCGGGAGAAGACCCCTTGGCTAATTGTGCTTGTGCATGTTCCAATCTACCATAGTAATGAAGCACATTTTCGGGAGGGTGAAAGCATGCAGTCAGTATTTGAAAGTTGGTTCGTTCAGTACAGAGTTGACGCTGTCTTTGCTGGCCATGTTCATGCTTATGAACGATCAGTATGTTGCTTAGTTTTTATGTCTTTCCATTTTATGCCGTATAGTGATTATCTCTACCATAGATTGGGCATCTAGTAAATGCTTATGTTTACCTTGTTGCTATATCATAATGTGATTCAACTGTTGTAGTAGTTCTTCCATTTAAATCTGTCGTTTTGATGAACATTGCATGCTATATCATAATCTGCAAGTACATTATTCTACTTTGACAAAATAATCAGCTAACCTCAATCATTAGACAGTATAGGATGAAACTTCCAAATAAGTTATCAGAGTTCTTACCCAAAAAATAGCATAGATTCTAGTTTATTTTTTTAGGTGGCTCAAACTATTGGTGTTCAAATATTTCAGAGAGGCTACCATTTAGTTCTTCCTTCTGTCTTCTGATAGATATGATGGTCTACAGTTGTTTCAGAAATTTTCAACCTTTTGACCGCCTGATAGCCCTTTACATTTCTGCATATATTCCTCCTAACCTACATTCTCGCACACCTAAAGACGATACTATGAAATTCATGTCACAATAACATATTCTTTTCTCCTATTACAGTTTCCTTATTTTGATCCAAGTTTTTTGTTTCTTTTTTCTCTTTTTTCCTTCATAATTTTAGTATCGCATCTCCAGCCTAAAATTCAATGCAAGCGGTGATCATCACACTGTACCAGACAAATCAGCCCCTGTTTACATTACAGTTGGAGACGGCGGTAACCAGGAAGGTCTTGCTGGAAGGTAAATAAATTGGATAAGCATTCACTGAACTGGCTCATTGATGTTTAGATATGAGATTCAATCTGTCTAACGTGTATTATGGTCTGTCCATCGGTATTAGGTTTCGAGATCCACAACCAGACTACTCAGCATTTCGAGAAGCCAGCTACGGACATTCAACTTTGGAAATCAAAAACAGGACTCATGCATTCTACCATTGGAACCGAAATGATGATGGGAAGAAAGTGGCAACAGATGCATTCGTACTACGCAATCAATACTGGTTAGTGTACTTTCATGTTATGATTTCTCTCTCTCACAGGGAAAATTTAGCTTTCATTGAAAGAAAAATAAGAAAAGAGGATACGGCTTACAAAATGGAAGTTTGAACCCAGAAGGAGCCCTATACTTCAGATTTCCAGTCAATAACAATTATAGAACAATTTTTCTACCATTTGGTCTTTTCTCCCACCTTTTCCCATCAGCATCCTCCTTAATGTAAACTGTAAAGGTTATTTGACCAAACATATCATCATATTACTGCTGCTAGAAGCAAGCATTTAACCGTGCAGTCATTGTTTACTAGCCCATTACATCTATTCAAACAGCTACGCGAAACAAATCAGCGATAAATTTAGATTCGGTTTGTGAAATTTCTTGGCAATGATCAGTAACGCGATGTTCGTGCGTGCAGGGCACATAACCGTCGAAGGAGAAAGCTGGAGAAACATATCCAGATGGTGATTAGCCAGAACAAGAGCTATTAATAATATTAGCCGCACGTAAGGTACAAAAAATCTTGAAACCGTTTGCCTGGAGTTGCCTCAGGAAGTGAACTTGTTTTGAATAAGCAACTGTTTTGCAGAGACGGTTGGCTTTGGCTTTCCAAATGGGTTCATTAGATTGGTAATGTATAGTGTTTGAATGGATTATGGATATCAATCAGTTTATTATTGCATTAGCCTTTGCCTTTGCCTTTGCCTGCACTTTTTATGTATGTTTCTTTTAGCAGGCCAGCTTTTGAATTGAACAATCCACGCCCAGTGGCTAATGGCTATTATTAATAATCATCCTATGCTAACTTGGCAATGTTTTACCTTTAATTCCGTATCATTCGAACTCACTACTTTTTTATATTGGTCAAGTGGCCAAGTGTGTGCTGATTAAGTTTTGGTCAAGTTGGCTGTTTAATTCAATCGACTGTTGATGTACAAATTATTCACTTTATGTTTGGTTTTGTAATTTAAATTAGATAATTGGTTGTTGAAATGGAACGTATAGCATGAAATATACTCCCTTGATGAGAGATGTGTAATTTGAAAAAAATATTCTTCTTTTATTAACATCAAATATAATTAAAAAAAAATATTTTTTTTTGAAAAGTAAAATTCAATTTGATCTCTGAGTTGAGTTCGAAGATGGTTTCTATTTAAAATATTTTATGAAAGGTCTGTAGCAAAGTTGGCTATTTATTAATTTTATATTATTTTTCAATTATTATTGTGTCCTTTCTCGATCTCTTCTCTCTTCCCTCTTCCCTCCCTCTTTTGTAGTTTGCTCAGTTTGTCATGCCCCTGTCCACGACTCCATATTATTTTTCCATTGTTATACCCCTAACGAAATTTTGACGCCATCAACTTTTTACAACTATTTTCTAGAGGTCAGAGATCAAACTCACTTTTAAAACTGAACAAATAGATACCTCCTCAAATTCGCATTTTATCATTTCTTAAATTAATCTAATGTACCCCATAAACCCATCCTATTAAGATCTCATTATTTCTTAAATTAATCTAATCTACCTTGTAAAACCACCTAATATTTATTAGATTAAAAAATACTTTTACTCTCGTAACTTTAGAAAAGTAATGGCTTTAGTTCACATATTTTCAAATTATTAACAAAAATTTTTAAATTTTAGTATATAACAATTTAACCTTTATAATTTAAAAATTCAAACTTATTTGTAAAAAACCTATCAAAATTGTCCATTTCTATCCTATAACTTAATATTCATAATTTATAAACACATTTGACCACACATCAATCTACACAAAAATCTCTATCAAATCTTAAAATTAATTTTCTACACAAAAATCTCTATCAAATCTTAAAATTAATTTTCTACACAAAAATCTCTATCAAATCTTAAAATTAATTTTCATGATAAGGATTAAATTGTTATAAATTATAAACTACATAAATTATTACGCACTAAAGTTCAGAAACCAAATCAGTCTCTTCAATGAAAGTAACAGTGACCAAAATGTTTTTTAACCTAGTCGAGATCTTCTTATAACTAATCTTGGCAATAACTGTAGACAATGAAAGTAAGACCATAAACTTATACCGTCAAATTGAGACAAATTAACTTTCTTTACACAATAGTACAAAGGGGTTTTAGAAAGATTTAAATCGTAAACAAAAATTTTAAACTAAAAACAGGGTAACTGAGGGGGAATTTAAAAAAATAAAAATAAAAATAAACAGGGAGAAAAACCAAGGAAAAAAAGAAACTATAAATTTATAGACGAGTTAAACTCTGGTGGAGGTGAACTTCTAATGAGTAATGACATGGTAAACTAATGAAATCACACTATGCTTGATCAACTATGGAGTTTGGAGTTTGAGTTTCAAACACAACACACCTCTTCATGGAAATCTTGCCTTATCCTTCTTCTGTGATATGTAATCTGCTCTTATTGCCCACAACTGCTCCCCAACTAACTTCATGTCTGGACGGTCCGCTCGTACTGGTGCTGCACATTGAATTGCCAACTCAAACATTTTGACGACAATCTCCACGTCCACAGTTTCGTCCAGTAAAGGATCTAACGTTTCCAGTATTTTGTCATCACTATACTTGGTGAAAGCCTGCAAATACCAATGTGTAAACCAAGAGCAACATGAGAGGTTGGGCCCTCATACTCACTAATGAAATGAAATCTAGTGAACAGACAAAACAAATGAAGGCTTGCTCGTTCTGAAACAATGAGTAACGTTCCTACTTTCAAAAAGAATTAAAAGGATCATTTGTAGAACCATAACACACAGTGGTAGGATGGTTCATAAACGATTAGTTTACATGCCATCTGGTAAATTTATAAACTTTTTATACAGAATGTGATCAGATGTAAAATTTGTATCCTAGAACGTAAAGAACACTCTAAACTTGCAAGTGTATGTGTCAGAATTTAGTCAGTTAAAAGAGACCTAAATTAGTAAATCAGAGGTTGATGCAGCATCAGATTCTAGATGAAAAAGCTCTAATTTTTCGGATCCATCTTCGGAGGTTTCATCGCAAACACAGAACAATTATCCATCTTCTTTTGAACTTAACAAGTTTCTTACAACCGTCCATGATTCCTAACAGAAGTGTCCAAGAAAATGATTAGAATGTTCAACTTACCCATCTTATTGTGACCCGCTCCTCAGGAGGCCTCTTTGCTTCCAACGGACGCCGTCCGGTTAGAATTTCGACGAGTAAAATCCCGAATGAGTAGACATCACTCTTAGTAGTAAGTTGGTAAGTCTTCATATACTCCGGGTCTAGGTAACCAACTGTTCCTTTCACCTGGGTTGAAATGTGCGTTTGTTCAGTACCCAATGTGCCAAGCCTTGCAAATCCAAAATCCGCCACCTTCGCTCTCATGCTTTCAGTAAGAAGAATGTTGGTCGATTTGACATCTCTATGAATAATTTGTTTCTCTATCGTAAACAAGAAATAAATGTTAACTGGCTGAAAAAAGAAAATGATCCAATACCATCATCAGAAAAAATACTGCGAGATATCTAAGCAGGAAGATTTAGTTCCATATAAAACTCAATTTATTGATACAATAATTATAACTCAACTTTTCTAGTTGAGTAGTTGCTAGTGAGTTGCACAAAATATTATTGAATCATAAACTATTGAATAACATTTCATAGTTATTTAATCATATTCAAGAAATTACTAATTCAAAACAAATAAAATATGACATTGTGAAGGCTGTTTAGAAACTGTTTTTAGAAACAATATTATATTTTTTTAGATAAAAGTTCAACAATAGCATATTTGAATAACAGTCTTTAGAAGTTATTTTCTCAATTATGGATGACTTATTTTCTATATCAGCTGGAGTAGTTCTTACTGTGAGATTTATGAATAGTAATTGCAAGCCCAAATAATCTTAACTTTTATAGTCATCTCTTAAAAACTGTTTTAAAAAATAAATACTAATTTGGATAAATTCTCCCAAATAAGTCTCAAATAGGAAGCTTAATGAAGTATACAAATTGCTAATTAAACAAACACTTCTATACATTAAAGAATCACACAAACAATCAAATTGATATGATGTGAAGGTAATTTTATCGACTTTCAAAATTAGCCTTCCTGATATCAAAAAATGACTTTGACGTTACCAGAATAAGCCAACGAATAAAGGAGTGTCTAACCTGCATATAGATGGAGATAAGTTAGTCCATGAGCAATGTCAATGGCAATTTCAAGTCTCTGATTAAAATCCAATACTTTTCCATGCACACCTACAAGGACAAAAGAAGAGCAGTCATGAGCGTCAATGGAGTCATCAGAATTAAACAGCAGTTTAATTTCTAGTCTTCCGTCGGGTAGAACATTACCATCCAAGTGTTCTCTAAGAGTACCATTTCCTACATATTCCGTAATGATAATGCGTTCATTTCCATGGTCAACATAACCTAACAGCTTAACCAGACTGCGATGATCAATTTTGGCCAGTAATTCTACTTCACTGCTGAAATCAGTTCGTGAATTCTCAAAGATTTCCTGCAAAATAATTGGGTTCGGGTTACAATATAAGTTCCCAAAGAACTATTACTGATTACAGAGGTAATAAAATAAAATGGATAAAGGAACCTTTATATCTGACTCCATTATAGAATCTTGGACGTTACTAATTTCATCCAACATGGCCATTATATTATATGTCACAAAATCTAACTTTTCCTCAAATTCTATATAAAATGAAAAAAACCAAACTAAATCAATCATTCAAAACTGGTTTTCGACTTTTTATAATTTTGTACAGTAGGGGTTTATTAAAAAATTGAGAAGATCGATTTAGTTTCCATTTGAACAAAAATCAACCAAATCAAACCAATGAACACCTTTATTGTCGCATCGCAGGTGACTATGTCCAACAAGACTGATATGACTATATGCCTTTATGGGAATTAATAATTTCTCTAAGTAGTCTAGTTTGGGACCTTGGGAGTATACTTGTCAGCTCTAGTGTTTTTCAGAGCATTAGGCATGTTGAAACTTAAGGTTAACATATCATGATGGCATGTGCCCGCTAACTGAGGTTGTATGGGGGATTGGGTCCATGTACGAACATTATACATAGAATTTGAGATTTTACAACACATTATCATCACTGTTTAGTAAAAGTGGAATACATAAAACCATCATAAAGATTTGGTACTTGCCTTTTTAGCACGTTTAACGGCAACTATGTGCCCATCTTCCAGCTGAGCTTTGTAGACAGTTCCAAAACCTCCTTCACCTATGCGTAGAGATGGTGAGAAATCACGAGTCGCTCTTACAACTTGACTCATATTGAGATGAACTGATCCAAGCCGTTTTAGTTTAGGAGATGGAGAATATCTAGGACTAGGTGGTACACGAAGTGGACTTGGTGGAATCTTTTCAGGAGCAGAGCTCATCACTTCAATGGAGCTTGAATGCACTGCAAAAAAAGGAATCCATAACTCAACTATCAAGCACGTCTGATTCTCACCAGGTAATGTCAAAGAAGGGCAATGCCTTCATAAAAGTAAAGAAAAAATACACAATTTTAACATACTGCATGCAATGACATATGGAGAAGAATGAGTTAACAGCTATGAACATAGGTTTTGTACAAATCACAAGTAAATGAAAAGTGAACAAAAAGTCTCAGATAAAAGAATTAAAATATTCAACCCTGCTATGCTATGGCCATTCTAAATGGAAAAAAAAAAAAAAAAATTCAAAATTGAGCCGTCACTCTCAATTTAACCTTTTAATGGCTTTGATATGTCATAGGTGACGAAGAATCAATTAGTAGCAATACTCCTAATAATCACACAAAAAAAGTTCAGGCTGAACCAATGACTCACCCGATTGTTGTTCTTTGACTAAAGCTTTTTGAACAGTGCGTCTCCTCTTTCTATAAAAACAAGGACAGAGGACGCCACAGCATAAAACGAAGGTTCCAGTTAAAACAATTCCAATATTTTTTGGGGATGCAAAAGATTTTTTATCCTCTTTTGCTATCCGATCATGATTCTGACCGTCTTTAAGGTTAGGGTATTCCTCCTTCTGTTCTTCTTTTAACAGTTTCCTTGATGCTTTGACCGACAGACCAGCTGCAAAAAAAGTTGCAGAGTTAAACTTCTATTACGGATATACCATGTAAATAGAGCAAGAATATATCTGAAGATGATAAATATGAACTAAAAATTCCATGATGAAGTTTCCAAATGAAAACCAAATCATAGGGTGCTTACTGAATGAATTATCCCAATGGCAACCATCACTGCCCCCAGAATTCTCAAATATGCAAGGATATCCATGGAAAAACTGCAGCACCTTACAGAACAAAGTTCTGTCCATTGAGATCCCATTCACGAAATAACGTTCACAACCATCAGAAACTGGATAGGGAATCTGATAGACACTTGTTGAAACCCCCGATTCCATCATAAACTCAGAAGCCAATACTCTGGGCGATTGCACCAACAACATGCCCATAACGGAAGCCACTATCGATGAAATAACAAGAAGAAAAGCCATCTTTGAAAACCAAACACCGAGAAAGCGATGAGACAATTTAATCAATTTATTCCATCCTGATCATCAAGTCGACAGAAACCCGAAAGTAAAAACTATCTGTAATCCGGTCCCAGTTTATGCCCAAACTCCAACAAGCAAGTCCAGAATCGTATTGTAACCACAACTTATGACTTCGAATAGCGTCCAATACTATACAGAAAGCGTTTATTTCTCTTACTGCCAGCAAAATCCCATCAAAATTCACCCAAACCCTACCAAGATCAGTCCATACTCATCAAAGGGGACGAAAGGCGATATCGCAACAGCAGCAATTCCCCAAAGCAACTCCCAAAATTGCGCCGAATTCCACACCGAACACGCAGACGATCCAAACCCACTTCACCGAATCGCCTAAAACTCAGAGCCCAACGAATTCAAGTTCCGATCACACAAAAAGAGCAGCAAAAGAATCTTCCGGCGGCGAATCAACGAATTGCAGGGCAGTAGCCGACATAAAAAAGAGAGAAACATCAAGAGAGAAGGCGAGATGAGAGAGAGAAACCCGATTGGAGCGGAGGAATTGGAAGAGAGCAGAAATTGGCTGAAGAATGCGAAGTCATGGACTGGGTTTAGCAAGAGAATTGAGTTGGACAAAGTTGACCGCTCGGAAAACACCATTTCCTCAAAGAATCCTGTGCCGCAGTAGTTGTAGTTGTAGATAAAATTCGTCGCCTCGTCAACTTCTGCGGTATTGTCTAGACAGATTGAAAAAAAAATTAAAATTATACTTCCATTTCAAATCAACGGCCCAGGATCCAAGTTGCCCCAATGACTACGTCGACTCTCCTTTGTCGTGACTCGGCAGCAATCGATCGGACGGTTGGAATTCTTTTTACCAATATTTGATTAAATGCTTCAACCAAAAGATTGGACGAGCATAATTTTTTTTTAATACAGAAGAAATGAACGTTGAGCTAAAATTATATTAACTTGGTGGAGAGAACTCATGTATATGTTAAATTATAAATTTGGTTTCGGTCCCTTTTAATATTTGATTTTTGTGCTTTCGATATTTCAATTTAATTTAGTTTTAATTTGATTTTGATCGATGGGAACATGTCATATTCAATATAAGGTTCGAAGATAAAATCGATACTTGAGATTGAAATGAGATCCTCTATTTATAGGTATAGGCTCCAACAGGCGGTTACTTTAGTCGGAGTTGAGATCGAATCTGTCGGGTCACGCAGGTCGAACTCGAACAGTTTATTCAAGATGTTGCCTATTTTAATCAAGGGAATAGTAGCTGAGTATCCCATCTCGAAGGGTCCGAGGTGGAGCTGCCTAGAAATTTTAGATAATAATATATCTTTGACGAATCTGGCACGGTAATTTCCTTCCCCACACGTAGATAAATATTAAATTGAGACCGTTCAAATTGCTGGAAATTTTTAAGAATTAAATTAAAACATTTGAAACTCATCCCAAATTATTAGAATCAAATTATTTGACCTTAATAATTTAATATAAATAATAATTTTATGAAAGCCAATGATTTGGACGCCGGTTTGATTAGTACGCCATTTTTAATTGTTAGACCAGACCATATTCCAGTTTTTCTTTTATTATTGTTGTTGTTATTATTATTATTATTATTTTCTTTTTGAAGATTTTAATTGTTGTTATTTTTAATACCTTGAGACTTGAATGTATATTGAAATGTGCGTCACCTACGTTAGTGCTCATTGATGTTTTATAAAGATCACAACAGCATTATACTCTTATCTTATATCCATCGCTCTTTTATTTATTAACTTTATATTCATGGCGTAGAACCAAAAAAATTTGGCCAATCATAAACGGCCACGTCATTATCTATTTTATTTAAGGATTAATTATATATTAACCCTAAATTAAAATTAAAGATAATTTGACAATTAAAATATGTAATTGGGTCATATGGGTATTGGGCTTGGAATCGATTTGGTTCACAATCTTGGCCCAAAACCCAATTTACCATGAAATAAAGTGGATTAATATTTAAATTTAAATAAATCCATTTAAAAGAATTGGGCTTGGCCCAAAATTACCCAAGCCCGATGGCCCACCAAAGCCTATGGAAACCTCTATAAATAGAGAAGACCTCATTCATTTTGGGGTTCAGAATTTCAGAATTGAGAGAATTCACACCAAATTGAAGACTCTCCAACTTGAAGACTTTGAACACTTGAAGACTTGAAAACTTTCGAAGAACATATAACTTCGATCTAAATTCAAGGACAAACATCTCAATCTTCACATCAAGTTCAAGAGAAAGAATCAGAGGATAAAGATTAGAGATTGAATCCACTATACAACACATACTACAAATATAAAAGTTCAACTCCACGAAATATAATTTCTCCGGAAATTTCGTGTGAACATATAGCTTTTAGAATTTTGGGATAAGGTTAAATTTAACACTTGGGATAAAATATAATTGTAAATTCATTCTTTCACTTTTAGATAGACTTAAATATTATTTTGGTCAACGTAATTTTAACTTTTATTTATTTTGGCTCTTGTATTTTTAATTTTTGTTCATTTTAATAAATTTAGTTTTAAAACGTCAGTTTTGGTCTCATAATTATTAAAAGTGACCAATCTTACCATACATTTTATACCCGATAAAAAATATTTAATACAAATTAATGGCTATATTTCAATCAATTTAGTAATTTGATATATCATACTAAAATAAATGAGATGAAAGTAACAATTAATTGACCAAAATGGTCCAGACCTAAAATGAATGTTTCGAAAATTATATGGAGTAAAATTAATAAAAATTGAAAATATAGATATCAAAATAAACTTTTTGAAATTATAGGGACCAAATGAACCAAATTAGAAATATAAGACCAAACTAGTTTCTTTTTTTTTTTAAATTCATTCTTCGCAATCAATTAATCGAGGATAAATACTTTAACCGTTAAGTTAAATTTAGATGGATGATCAAACTAGTATTTAAACCTCACAGCTAATAACTTATGTTGCTGTGGTTTTATTACTTGTAAAGCACACTCGTTCGTCTATATTTTTTTAACTCAACTATTTAAGATATTTATCTCCGATTAAAATATCATGAGTTCGAATCGTATAATATTTACTATTTGATTAAAATTGATCATATATCACTGTTTCTAGTAAGGGCACAACAAAAATATTCCAACCGTATATAAAAGTTACTTTTTATTATATTTATTAGTTTAGAAGCTTAGCTCAATTAGTTAATATATCTATGCCCAATTAAAAGGTTGTAAGTTCGAATTATGGGTAAAATTTTATTTTTTTATCTTTAGTACAACATTTGAAAGTGGGAATTGAGGACTCACGATCTTTTTGATCGAAAATATATGTCTTAATCAGTTGAGTTATGTTCAAGTTGATAATTGGATAAACTTTAATTGAGAAATGAAAATAATAACATAAAATAAATAAAAGTAAAAACATAAAATTGAAATCCAAGTTTTTTATCATGTTGGGATCGAATTTGGTTGGATATATATATATATATCAATTACTACTAAACTATACCCGCTTCGATTGGATTCGCTTTCCCAGCAACACTACAAAATGAATAACCAGCCGATAATAGCCGGCGGGTGATTATTATTATTTTGAGTATATTATTATTATTTAAATAAATAAATAAATAAAGTTCATCCCTCACCATCTATGCCACCGAAAATTTGTAGTTTTGTGTGAAGCCATTTTTAAGTTCATAGTATAAAAGCATTAGGAGACAATATGAAAACTATAGTAAAGATGTATGAATCAGTTTGGAAATAATAATTAATTATTACTAAATGACAAAGGGTTTTATGGAACTCGTAATAAAAAATTGTGTGCTCTTTTTATAAATAAAAATTAATATTTTGACTCCAACAAGGTTTGGTATCAAATTTTCTAAAAACGTAACATAGAACCAAAAACGCAATAAAAAAACAATATCTTGCCATTTTTGTTGTAATTTTTCTAGTTTACAAACATGTAATATTTAAGAATTTACTTACTTAAATAATTTTGCCAAAAAAACAACCATCAAAATATATTTTCGAATAGTTTTAAATGTTCAAAACTAATATATATATTAAATGTTCATTTAATGTATTAAAAATTTTGATTATGAATGCAAATTTTAAAAAAATACATGTTAATATATATATCAACAATTGCATAGTATAGTTAGAGTAGAGCGTAACATATGTTTTGCACATCTAACACATTTAAGAGGATCATATATAATTTTAAAGAAAAAAAAAAGAGAAAAGGGTAATATATATTTTATCCATTTAATTAACTATTTTTTAATCGACAACAAATTATTTGTATTGCAATATATTTGACAAATCTGACTAATATAATTGTCTGCATACCATAAATATCAATAAACTCTGAAATATTAAATAAATTATACCTGAGTTTTAAATACTAAACCCTAGAGATAAATAATAAAATAACTTTCGAGACTGGACCACTGTACCTGAACACTGTGACAAATAGCATAATTTGATACTACAAGTAGTTATTTTAATATTTGTGCGAAGGACAATGATTATATATCATTATCCAATAAATAATGAGATAATATTGCAATAATGATTGAATCTTAGCCGAAAACTTTGAATTACAACACTAATATGTGTCATACTTGGTTAATCAAATATAAAAATTACTATATAAATAAATACCCTGAGAGTTATTTCAAATTTATTGTTTAGGTGTGATTAATTTTTCTACGCGTATTATTAATAATATAGCTACAATTAGAAATAATTATATTTAGTGGGATTTAATAACTAGTTGAAAAACTTTTTATTTTATTTTTAATTATAGAATATCAAATCACAAATTGACACGTAGAAAGTGGTATGCGAATTTTCTTTTATTGAGGGCTAGACCCAAGGTTATATTATAAAGAGAGTAGGATGGTTAACTTAAAAAATTATAAAAAGGGAAAAAAATTGAAAAACTTATAATTGTGTTAAATTAAATAGAGTAGATCATTACGACTATTTATTTGATTCATTTGCGGCATATCTCAATCACTAATTATAAAATAGATTAAAATGTCATTTTCACATACTTTTAAGTATGTAAAGTTATCCTCATACATCTAATAAAACTTAAAATTGGTTGGTGTCTCCGATTTAAAGCTAATTTTATTAAAGAAAATATACTATGTGAATAAGTTTTCAAAATTCTTAGAATAAAGACTAATAATAGGGATTAGATTTTCTTAAAAGAATTTAACACAAATTAAGGGTGAGGACTACTAATTTGACCTTTTTTTTTTTTACTTTATACTAACTCAATTAGTTAAGACATTTATTTCCAACGAAAAGCTCTGATCTCTTGTTAAAATTTAAAAAAGTTTGTTAAAACTTTGTCCATTAATTGCAAAGCCCAACAAACTAGTTTACAGGCCAGACTTCGCGTAGTTAAATGGGGCCCAAATTAGTTTCCAAGCAGAAGCCCAAAAACAGAGGTTACTATAAAGTAATGCTGTGATTTTCGAACCAATTTACAAAATTAATCATTTTAAAGTCTTAAGCCCTCCAATGGCGAGTTGTGTTCATAATAATCTCGTGCTATTTTGTTTTTTATTTTTATTCTAATTTTTCTAATATAACAAATATGGAGTGAAGATTTGAACATTCGTCCTCAAGATCGAAGAATAAAATATTTTAATAGTTGAACTATGTTGGTATTGATCATTTATAAACATGAGATAAAACTGTTACGTTTGATTAAGTTATATCACAAACAATAATTAATTCATCAAAAATTTGGAAGTTTTTCTACCTGAATTAACCATTTGTATTTAATAAAACTTAATTACTAAACACTAACAGCCCAGTAAACCACTATAGTGGAAATTTTTTAACTTGATAATAAAACTATTCAAAATAACATTAAAAAACGGTTCTTTTTATGAGATTTGTTAAAATCGAAACCACTTTCACTTTTTCATAATCATAATAAAAGAAAGTAATTCATATTTGGACATCAAATATTGTAGAGTCAGTCAGTTGCCGTGTGAGATTAGTCGAGGTACACGCAAGCTGAATCGACACTCATAGATATTAGAAAGAAAAATATAATGAAATAAAGCCAACCCATTAATACAATTAAAGTCAATCTGCTACCTCTTTAATCGATCGTTGCATACTTACTCATTATTTGAAATGGCTACCACAAGTTGAAAAGGTTCAGGCACATAGAGGACGACTTTTTTAGGGACAAACTAGAGATCAAGACAGGTAGATTATTATTGAGCATAAAACGACACATTCTACCGTATCTACGACATATTTTCGAACTAGAGATTTGTTAACCAGCGCCTTGCTCTTGTTTTGACCCAATATTATTCATTGATCACAATCAAGAATACCCCATTAAACGTATTTTTGTTAGATTTCCATGAGGATTGACCAATCAAAATATCCAAAAAAAAAAAAAAAATTGATGTTGGGAATTATATGATATATATGGAGTGAGATATCACATTCACATGTTCTTGGGCAGACGGCACAACCAAGTGAGGCTTATCCAGAATAGGAGACTAGGGTTTTGGCCAGGGATCAAACAATAAAAAAATCTCTCAGCCTTCAGTTTTCAGTTTTTGTTCATAATAAAAAAGACTAACAACTCCATCATTTTCTCACATACAATAAAAACTGCACTTTCTTCCAGGTGTTCTTGTCTTATTCATACCCACAAATATTTATTTTCTTTAAAGTTTAAGTATACTTTTGGTTAAATCCCAAGAATATTATTGAAATTTTGTGTTTACTTTTATATATGTAATTAAATTTTAAATATTTTAAAAATATCTTAAAAGATATATTAGACACAAAATCTAAAGTTTGGAAATTTGTTGGAAGCTAATTTAGGGACTCGATAAACACAACATTGAAAGTTTAGAGATCAATTATACAATTTTATAATGTTTTGAAGGTTTACATTGAGGACTAATTAGACATTTTTTAAAGTTAAGAAATTTATCACACACCATCGTAAAAATTCAAAGAATCAAACTTGTAATTTAACTTTTATTCATGCCGAATAAAATTATGTTACAAGTAATTTTTTTAGTACATATTATTTGGCATAAATCAAATGGTTGGTATCAATACTTTTTTCTATGGGCCATAGGTTCAAATTATTCTCTTCCACCCTTACAATTTTATATCTATTAAAAAAAAGTGGGGGAAGAAAGACATGCCTCAATTAATATGATTCTTTTCTCGTAGGTTAAAATAAAATAATCTAAATCTTAGGTTTAAAATGAAGATACGATTAAACTTGGCTAATCGAAGTACAAATTCAATATATATTTAAAAAAAACTATTAAATGTGGCTAATAGAATATTTAGAACTTTTAAGTACATAGTACAAATTCAAAATATCTTATGTTTGCGTTTTAATTTTATTTGTAGAATCTTATTTTGATAAATTTGAAAATTCATGTTTTATTTAAAAATATATATATATTTACTTTAGAATATTTAGGTGGAGCCATGAGCGCGACTTCCGTTTGACGTGGCCACCAAACATTTGTGCTATTATACAATAAACCTAAGCTAAGCTAAATAATGTTAATAATTTAATGAGGTCACGTTTACACGTACGAGTTGACACACACGTGTCGCATTGAGAAAAACTAGGCATATTTGAAAAATGATCAAACAGTAGTTTAAAGTTTTCAATCACAACCGAATCTGGGACCTGTCTAATCACTGATTGTTGACAAATATTCGTCCGACTTTAATTGGATGGTTTTTCAACGGCTGAGTTCCATTCTACTTTTTCTTTCAAACAAATAAAGTAGTTTTTTTTTCCCTAGAAAGTCTGAACCCTGCTGAAGCCTGACGTAATATTTTTAAGTAATGAGTTAGTGCTTTTATTTATTTATTACGACCGAATAAAAAATAGAGAAAACAGATTATAAAATTTCAAGTGAGTAAATAGTTTCTTGTTTTTTTTTTTTGACAATATGAGTAAATAGTTTAGAAAACGGTTATTAAAGTTTTAACAAAACTAACTAGAAAGTTTTAGATTTAGAACATACAAAATTGAGATTCAAATCTAAATATTGAGGATTAAGTTAATAATTTAATAAACAAAATAAAAAAGGTCTAGGTAGAAAGAAGTGGACCATTCACTTATGTGGTTTGTTATGAAATGCTCCGTGTAAAAAAGAAAAATAATGGGAAAAATGTTTAAATACTATTATGTTTTGTTTGTATAGTTTATTTTGTTTGTGTACTTTTAGTTTTTAAAAATTACGTACCAAAAATCTTTTATGTATTTCAAAATATGTCACATATTTTTTAAATTTTTAAATTCATAAAAACTAAAATAACATTTGCAAATATGACAAAAAAAAATTAATAAAATTAGTAAAATAGTAACCACATTTAATTTTTTAAAAAATAACGGTTTAAAAGAAAAAAACAAAGGCCCAATATTAAAATGACAACTTTATCTAAATGATATACATCTGTAATATAAGTGTAATATATTTGATTACTATATATGTATGTGATATACATCTGATATACTACTGATACGGGTGTTGGTGCTGCAATATGTATGTAATATACATCTAATATACTACTGACATAAGCATATGATATACTACTAATATGAGTATCTGATATACTAATGATATAATTGAAAATCAATTTAATTTCAAAACATCTATTTTAATCCATGTACTTTAAAAAGGTGATTGTTTTGGTCACTGTATTTTTTTTTCATTTTTTCAATCATAATTTTGATACGACACTCCATTTAATAATTTCTCAACAAGTAGCAATAACATTGTATTAAATAGTTTTTATTGTATCAAAAATTTGTGTCAAAATTTTGTAAATAATAACTTAAATAATCACTTTTTAGAATTACAAAGATGAAATTAAATATTAAAATTACATGCCATGTTCGAAAGCCTGAGACCTCTTTAAGCTTTTTATCCTTTTTTCCCCTTTTACTTATCAATTTCATTCCTATGCGTTTAGATTTAAACCTCAATTTTGTAGACTTTTAAAATTTACATATGTTTGTATATTAAAATTTTATTAATCTGTTTACAAATTTTAGATTAAAAAATTAACATTTGAAAAAAGTCAGAATATAAATTATTATTATTTTCTCTAAATGATGATGCCCAAACTGCCCCCAACAAAATAGAAATTAGAAGATGTGCCAGCACAATTTCATTACCGACCTTTCTAGAAAGAGCTTAATTGCCTTTCTTTTTTGCAAGAGGGGTTATTGCCTTTCTTTGTGTGTATGATCTCTTGCATGATTGGAGCATACACTTCCTATTTTGATGTTCCAAAACTTATATGGAAATGCATTTTCTCTATTTGTTTAACAAATCAAGAATCAAGTGTCAATTGAAAAGCAATTTCAAGGTGGACTTATAGTCTGCGAAAAAAGAAAATAAGTTCGGATGCTCAATTCAGTATTATCTGAAATGTTCTCAAGACAAGCTATATCAATCATGTACATCATTGGATAATATAAAGTCGATTTTGTGGGGTCCACTTAAAAGTTATCATTAGTACGACAATTTTAGCGTATTTTCTATCATTGTAGTAGAATGAATAGTTGACAAAGGTTATTATCCATTCAATTATGACACCTCGGCCGTTTTTGAGGTTATGTTGAGGTCCAAAATCTCTTGCATCGTTCTACTTCCACGTGGAGGATCGTATTTTTCCCGTCCTAATAACAATTAACTCCGATTGAAACCATCATCTAACAATAACTCTGAAAGAATTTACTATACCATGTATAGGTTAACTTTTTGAAAGGAAAAAAAAATCAACCCAAACCAATTTGAACTCCTATCACTCCTAATTAGAATCAATTTCCAAAAGGCAAGAAGTTCCAAACTAACATTCAAGAACGAAATTTTCAGAGTATATTTATTTATTTATTTATTTATCACCAAAGGAAAAAAAGTATTTAAAATATTTATTATATTTGGCGTGGAGTAAATTGAAATTGGGAAGGTGGGGCCCGGGTGGTCCGATCTGTCAACTCATGAGTGACAGATTTGGTAAAAAAGAATAATTACAGAATGATTCCCGAATAATTCCGGGGGAGTATCCCACAAAACCATCAAACCCAAAGAAAGAAAAGCGTGAGTTGCCAAAACACACGTCCCAAGACAACTAAGAGTGGCAACTTATTCATAAATATTGCCCACTCCTCTTTTTTTCCGTTGTTAGATTAGATTCATGGAATTTCCTTCGGTCACATGAGCTCATATAGTATATGATACATCATCAATTTTAATTTCACATTTATAGTTTTAGAAGTTCGATTTAGTCCGATATGATTTGGATTTAGTTTCTATGTTTTGAAAATTTATTATGATTGAGTTAAACCTCACAAATTGTTTGAATCTTCATTGATATTTGACACTTTTTTTACGTGATAATGAACTAATATTTTATATTTGGTTGAGTATTTTAGGATTTAAGGTGGAGTAAAAAGGAAAATGGTGTGTAGTTTTTTTTAGTGGATGCGCAAGATAATCTAAGGATGACAGGTGAAGTTTAAATTTAACCCAACTATAAGAATTAATTCTGTTGAGATGACACGACTAATTCGAGGTGGATGTCTAGTTAACTAGAGTGATAACCTAAAAGTAAAACCTTGCACCGATATGGTGTTCGACCACGTACACTCTAAAACTTAAGTTAGTAATTAGTTTGAGATTATATCGAGTTTAACTTAGTAAAGGTGCGTAGAGTTACCTATCTTCGCCAGTAATAGGTCCTACTTTTTATAGGGAACATTGGAAAGTGTTGTCCTGCCGTTTCCGATGCTTTTTACCTGTCAGCATATTTTACACTGGTGGCACACGTGCATCCAGGTCAGTGCCAAACTGGACTTTCACCGGTCCCATAGCCTTCCTCTGCCTTGACTTGTCTGGACTGAGGCTTGGACACATGTTTACTAGCAGAGAAACTACTTAACTCTCTTAACATACCAAAATTTATAATTTAACAAAAATTCTATCTTTTATGTTTTTTAATCCATTTTTGTCATATAATTTAACAAGTGTACCTAACTAACTATCTCAATTAAATTGGTACAATCTTAGTAAATCGTCTACTTCATCTCAAAATATTATTACATGTGACACATTTGCATAATAAGATCAAAGAAAGATAGAGTTATATACCTTGAAAACACCTTTACAATCGAATCGAATATGAAATATGAATCTATTATCTGCTTGAAGGGAAGTTATGAAGGTCACTTCCTTATCAACATGAATGGGAAAGAACAAACTTATACATCAATTAAACCATTGGTCATACTTCAAAATTTGAAAAAGAATAAAACAAAGTTAACGGACCAAACAATTGGTTTGGCATCAAATTTGGATTGATCCATCCTTTCAGAACTGGAGGGGCAATTTAGGTAGGTTTTTAGATATATTTGGCTCCTTCCTTACATGCTATTTCATATTTAAAATAATTGTTTAGGTAAGTTGGCTTTATAACATCGGTTTGGATCAATCTAAACCACACTACGCATCTACATTTTTGGTCGACTTTTTTCGTAAATTTGAGAATTATTAAGGATCTTACATTGAAAAAGTGATTTGACAATAATATATAAAATATACATGTGTTGCCTCTATTATTGTCAATTTGTTTTGAGATGAAATTTTATGAATATATATAATATTAGAGTTCAACGAGCTCAAACGTTGTGTTCAAAAAAACCACTATTTTGAGGAACAGTTTATAAAATATAATATTAATAAACTATAAAGTCTGTGCCAATTCAGTTATATATTTAATGCAAACTTAAAAGTGAGTAAGTTGTTATTTACATTCATTTATTTTTGTTTTGTCTATCGAAGTCATATGTTTAATCGATAGATTTATGACCCTGCTAAGTATTCTGGATCTTTCAAACACTTCTATACCTTACGTGTCTTTCGATTAACTAACTTTTAAAGTATTAGCCAAATTTAAAGTCTAATTTAAAAGTTACACACTTTATCACAAATATTCACTAAAATTAATTATTTATTTGGACTCGAACATATATAAATTGATTAAGACATTATAAATAAAAACTTTATTTGATGATAAAGAATCCTATGTCGCCGTGGTCCGTGCATAAATTTGCCCGCGATGCAAATTTACTTTTATCTTTTGACATCATCCTTTAATTTAATTATTTTAGTAATTTCAACCAACTCTAAGGTGAAGGTCTTGGAGATAAAATTTCTCCTATATACTAGTCTCATTTATTATCAATTATTTTAAGTGCAAAAATATGAGAGGCTGAATATATAAGTTGGACTATGTTCAGATTATTTTTTATTTTTTAACATAATATTTTTACTTATCATATAAATCTTGAGCTTTAATGATTTCAATTTAAATATTAATTTGAAGAAGTCTATATGTTGTCTACTCACCCCCATTTATCATTTACTATTTTTTAAAAATTATTTTATATTTGGAGACTTTATCATAAAAAATTTTCTGAAGAGTCAAAAGTAAAAAGCGGCTTATAGTCAATTATTTAACGCCACGCATATGAAAGTTGAGATACAATACCAAAATTGGCCTTTTTGTGGCTCTCTTTCGACTCCGTTTTCTTTAAGCATCGCCAAATTTCTTGCATTATAGAGCCATCTATAGTCGGCACTTTTGTACTTTTTACTCGCAAAAAAAAAAAATAATAATAAATAATTGTACTTTACAAGCAAAGAAACCCAAGGTCTGAAAAAGTAGTGGTTTTTCTTGAGTTCATTTAAAATTTGACATCAGTGAACAAAATTCATCTTATATTAAATTAATGTACTTTGCAATTTTTAATATTTTCCGTAACGTACTGCAGTTTCATTTTAGTCAATATAAAATTTATGTTTAGTATTAATTATATACGGTTGGTTAGAGACAACCGATCATCTACATTTCTACAATGATATGATATTGTTTGCTTTGTTTTTTATTTTACACGTCCTTCACCCATATATTAATGATCATCTTCTCATTCTCCTATTCAACAAAGTATCATCGACCTTGTCTAAAATAGTGATCGTCTAATCGTCCAACTCGTCTTCTTCGGAGCATACCGTCTGTCTAATAGAGCTCAACCACGAATCACACTATAATTTTACCTCTATAGCTAAGTCAAGAGCATGAATTTTGATACAACTTGTTAGGAATAACAGATCCTCCATATTTTCATAATTATATGATATTGTCTATTTTAAGAATTTCATTTTAAGTTTTACTCGAATACCTCATATTGAAACTATCTCTCACATATAGATTTTTTATTATTCTAATCCAAGTATAACTTTCGTACTTTCAACGTATACTCAACCGGTGAAAAAAAATGAAAGAAAGAAAGTCATATTGTGTGAAAAGTTCTTTTTTTTTCGGAAGGCATATTGTATGAAAAGTTAGTATTACATGATTACACATATATAGAAATTTGAAATGACGATACTATATCCCCATCAAATCACATCAATTTTGTATCGCAAATTAACCAAACAATTAAGTATTTAATATTTAACGACGAGTTGATATGTTTACAAAAATATTAAAAAAAAAGTAAAATGAAATACTAAAGTAATAGATTTGTAACGAATTTTTATTTTATTCGACCTTTTGAAATCCTTCGGCCATCTGTATAGAGAGTGAGAATAGAATAAAGAGAGAGAGAGAGATCCTTTTAAAGTATTTCATATTTTATATTATTCCCATCACGGGAGGAACGAGATCCCATTCACAAGACTCCTCACCAGCACCACTTCCCAAACATTAGATTATTTAATTGGCTCATGAATATTATTCATTTAATTGGGGTAGTTATCCCTAATTAAAATGTCGAGGGTTCGAATTTGTACAAAAGGAAAAAGAAAAAAGAAAAATTCGAATAATATGATTGATAATTTTATATCATTAGAAAAATTTTAGAAGAATGTATTTTAACCATACATCCAATAATTATAAGAGTAATAATCCGATCATAATGATTATACTGAATAAATTTAAAAACATATATATTTTATAAAGATTTATACATGGTCAATATATTTGCTATTATTGCCAATCTAACTAGTCAGAGTATAACTGATAAATATCTATCAAAATGTATTTGTTATTTTTCTTGTTGATTAATTTTAATTTTATTTTTTAATCAATATAATATAATATGTCGGAAGTAAGAAATTGAACTCACATATCAGGTGCTTTAATTAGTTGAGCTGTGGTTAGATTGGTTTGATTAGTTTTAATCTAAAAATTTAGAAATTTGAGAGTAAAGATAAATAAGTGTGAAAGTGGTTAAAATATGATTTAAATTAAAAATTATTACAAAATACAATGGTAAGTAAGAGGAGGGTAGAAAGAGTATTAATTATTAAAAAAGAAAAGGAAAAAAATCTATGACATGCACCCACGACATTATTTTAGTAATATTTTACATTCATACTGATGAGAAGGATATTTTTTAAAATTTCATATTTGAGAAATGCACTATTAAAAATTATATTTGGGAAAGCAGCAATAGAAATAGAATTAAAGGAATAAATATAGCGACATGTAATGTAACTATGTAAGATCTCTTAAAATTGATTTATTTGAAATTCTTGTGAATTTACATATTTTGCTTATATTTTCGTGGCCGTTGGATGAATGTTGATAATTCTAGATCAGGCTTTTGATGTGCAGTTACCGAAATTTCTCGTAATGAATTCTTGAGATTCATGTAGACTTTCACGGGAAAGGGGAGTATTAATGGTGAAATGCAGAGCGATTACAGGGGTCTGAGCTTTTAGCGCGCTCCCTGTGGAAGAAAACGACAGCCAGTTCCGAATCTCATCATCTTTTTTAGTCTCGATTGACAAGATTTACCAATTTTGAACTTCTGAGGCACAGATTTTACACAGTTCCGCGCATATAATCGCCTTCATCTTCCTGCCTTCTCGCATTTTTCTGAGAGTGAAACTCTCTCTGAGGGAGGAGGGAGAGAGACAAGAACCGAGGTTTCAAGCACAATGGCTGGGAATGATTGGATTAATAGCTATTTGGAAGCAATTCTGGACGTTGGGCCTGGTATTGATGAAGCTAAGTCTCGAAAGGAATCGTCGTCGTTGCTTCTCCGAGAGAGAGGACACTTCAGTCCCACTCGGTATTTCGTTGAGGAGGTCATCACTGGCTTCGATGAGAGCGATCTATACCGCTCATGGGTTAAGGTAATCATTTACTCATTTCCATGCCTGATTTATCAAACTATGGTGTTACTTTCCATGATCTTGAATTTGTTGTTATGGTTGTTGTTGTTGTCATGTTTGCGCGTTCAAGGCTGCAGCCACCCGAAGTCCCCAGGAGAGGAACACTAGATTGGAGAATATGTGCTGGAGGATTTGGAATTTAGCTCGTCAGAAGAAGCAGGTTCATATTTTGTACTTAACTAATCGCAGATTTAAGTGGATAGTTCGCATGCGACATAGCTTACCTGTGGAATTACTGGATTGTTTAGTAGAAAAGATTATGTATAAATCTCGCCCTCTCTTCAGTCTCCCTCTATGATTTGTTGCCTACTTTTTGGTAGCATTCTCTAGTTCATTCGTTGTTTCCTGTGTGAAGATGGGATTATGTCCTGTCCACCATTATCCTAGTGTTTTAAGATAATATTTGGCGAAAGCTGGCTGGCTACAATAAAATCGATAAAACTTGCTGTTTTTTACACATTAACAATTAACTATTAGAAGGATCATCACGAATGCATATTTGTAATTTTTTGAATTTGAATTATATCAATGCGAACTTTTCTGTTATGGTGATGGTTAAATTGGAAAACATAATATGCACAAAACTTGTAGTTATGGAATCTCTGTTTATAGCTTGAAGGAGAGGAAGCCCAGAGGATGGCTAAACGTCGTCTTGAACGGGAGAAAGGGCGAAGAGAAGCAACAGCTGATATGTCTGAAGATTTATCAGAGGGAGAGAAGGGAGATATAGTCGGTGATATGTCGGTTCATGGAGATAACATCAAAACACGTTTGCCGAGAATCAGTTCTGTTGATCAAATGGAGGTGTGGGCTAGTCAACAAAAGGGGAAAAAACTATATATTGTACTAATAAGGCAAGAACAAAACTGTACTTTTATTTCTTCTAAATACAATTTGTTTTCGAAACAATTATTTGTCAATGCAAACATTCAATGTCGTGTATATTCACTTTTTTATGAAATGTACTGTTAGTGAAGCAAAGGTGAATGTAGTATCCTTCCTCTAAGCACGATAGCTACCCCTGAAGAGCAGCTCTTAGAGATTTTTATGGCCATTTTTTTTGCTGGCAAGGGAAAATTCCTTTTCTAGTCATTTAATTTCTTTAAATTTTGCATGACTATTAAAGCCATCCTTCTGGTTATTGATCGGATCTTCAGTGATGCTCTGATTTTATATATTTTTCATTACCTTTGGTGATCGATGTTGTGCAGCCTTCATGGTCTGATAAGGGGGGATAACATGGAGCTTGGCCGTGATTCTGATACTGGTGGTCAGGTAATATTAGTTTTCACTTTGTCTCTATAAATTTGACTTTTATAATACTTCATTTTCTAAGTCGATTACATTTTCTGGTTTATAGTTAAAGTATTGAATTGCATAACTGATTAATCTTCACTTTTTCATTTTATTAAGGTTAAGTATGTGGTGGAGCTTGCTAGGGCCTTGGGATCTATGCCTGGAGTGTATCGGGTAGATTTACTTACAAGACAAGTATCAGCCCCAGACGTAGATTGGAGCTATGCAGAACCTACAGAAATGCTGACTCCAAGTAATTCAGAAGGCTTGATAGGCGAGATGGGCGAGAGCAGTGGTGCCTATATTATTCGTATACCTTTTGGTCCAAGAGATAAATATGTTCCTAAAGAACTTCTTTGGCCTCACATCCCAGAATTTGTTGACGGTGCACTTAGCCATGTCATCCAGATGTCTAAAGTTCTTGGTGAGCAGAGTGGTGGGGGACATCCAGTCTGGCCAGTTGCAATCCATGGGCATTATGCTGATGCAGGGGATTCTGCTGCACTGCTCTCTGGTGCTTTGAATGTTCCAATGCTTTTTACTGGCCACTCATTAGGTCGGGATAAATTGGAGCAATTATTAAAACAGGGTCGATTGTCAAAGGATGAGATAAATACAACATACAAAATAATGCGCCGGATAGAAGCTGAAGAATTAGCTCTTGATGCCTCTGAAATAATAATAACTAGCACTGGACAGGAAATTGAAGAGCAATGGCGATTGTATGATGGGTTTGATCCGATCCTGGAACGTAAATTGCGTGCTAGGATCAAACGTAATGTGAGTTGTTATGGCAGGTTCATGCCTCGAATGGCGGTAAGTTATCTAAATGTGTGCATGCTTATATGTTGTGTTTTATGCATCTATGTAATGTCTGTGACTTTCAGACATGTTTAATGTTTGATGAGATTAACGAAATGATGATATCTTCATGTTCATAGAGTGTTTACCATTCTTTATTTGATATTGATTGAATTTGATTCTCAGTCATATTGGTAAGTTGTAGTCCTTTCTCATCAAACAAATTTCTGAGTTTTTACTTCAGAGATACATGCATTATAAGTATTCTATCTAATTATATGTAAATTTTATTGTATGGTCTGATGTAGTGTTGTCCGACAGCGTGCCTGATGTGCAGGCTTACTTTGTTTGGTGACTGCTTCACATGGTCTAATATTGGGGGAACATAAACTGGAAGAAATAAAATAATGTGCCCCATAGTCATATTATAGTTGCCGCTATTCCTGTTGACATCGTTCATTTTCAGTTGTTGCTATACCTGTGGACATTCTTCATTTTCATCTCTTTAATAATCTTTTTTTCATTTTTAACCAGCTTTGACTGCCATGTGGAAAATCCTGGCGTTTGAACAGGAATAGGGACAGTATAGTTGACTCTTTTTTATTGTATGTTCACAAACTTATCTCTGAGGAGGAGTGGAAAACTTTATTTAGTAGGTAGAGCATGGCTTAACGAATGTGACATTATGATCTAGTTGCATCTTCCATTTTAATTTATCGTATTTCTTAAAAGTTCGTTTCATTACTTTCTTCTCCCATGTTTGTTGGGCCCTTGAAAACTTTTATTTCATATGATATATCAGAAATTTCCTTTCCTCTATGCAGATAATCCCCCCTGGAATGGAGTTCCATCATATTGTTCCTCATGATGGTGATATGGACGTTGAAACAGAAGGAAACGAGGATCACCCTGCTTCACCAGATCCACCTATCTGGTTTGAGGTTACGTTTTCTATTATGCATGTAGTTTAAGTTATCAAGGACATGCGCAGTTAGTTGTTTGAAGATTTCCTCTTCCATACAATGAGCCCCAGTTTTTTAATAGTATCGACCCTATTATTCTATTTGCAGATAATGCGTTTCTTCACCAATCCTCGCAAACCTATGATACTTGCCCTTGCTAGACCAGATCCAAAGAAGAACATCACAACTTTGGTCAAAGCATTTGGAGAGTGTCGCCCACTTAGGGAGCTTGCAAACCTTGTACGTGGAATCCTTCAAGGACTATAATTGATCAGGCAATCTTCTTGATGCTGTTTGCTGCCATGTTAATTATCCGTGACTTTTCTTCATACATTGCAGACGTTAATTATGGGCAATAGAGAAGGAATTGATGAAATGTCGAGTACCAATTCATCTGTCCTTCTCTCAGTGCTTAAGCTTATTGACAAATATGATTTGTATGGACAAGTGGCATACCCTAAACACCACAAACAAGCTGATGTTCCTGACATATATCGTCTGGCAGCAAAAACCAAGGTACTCCTTTTGCGTCCACTAAGACTATCTCTCTTTACCTATTTACAGTAATAAGCAATTCTCAAGATATTATCGTTAATTATTATTTACAGCTCGCTGGTCAGTGAGTTTTAGTTTCTTTCTTTTACACATTCCAGAGATATCCTACGTTCACTGCACCTAGCTAATTCTTAAGTTATATTTTTCTTCCAGGTATCCTTCCCCTGGCTTGGGTCGTGAGAATCAATTCGTAGCTTTTTCTAGTATTGAACGTAGTATTTGTGATAGGATCCAGTTTATTTATGCAGCAGGTAAATAGCCCAGGGAGTTGTGGGAGCTCCGTGCCTCTCCTTACCTCACTCACTTTGCGAATTCAAGAAATTACGCAGAAAATAATACCCCCGATCCTATCTTTTCCTCTATATCAACCTTACCCAAAACTAAATAATATTCTTTGGGTCCCACGGATGGTCCCCTCTACTCTAATAGCATTCAGCAAAATTACTCCCGTGCCCCCTTCCCTCTTCCTACGGCTATACATTTTCGTAATAGAGGTCTATCAAATTTTTATGTGCATGGTTTCTTCCATTGTACTTGGTTTATTTTTAGACTAGTTTCTTTGGTGCACATACTACATTTTGAGGTCCACAAGACTAGTCAATTTGGTATTTTGAAAAAATCTGTGGATTTTAGAGCATGGTTTAAGAAACATATTTTGCACACTGAACATTGACTGGCTTTCTCATACACTGAGAAATATGATACATACTTGATGTGGAGGCCAATGGCTAATCTTTTTTGATTTGCATCATCATCCTCTCAATTACCTGTGGTTTATTGTAATGCTAGTTCTCCATTAAAGTCCTGGGCCTCTTGGGATATCTTCTATTGTTCGTTCTTGGCTTTCATTGTTCTCTTTCATGTCTGGGATGTTCTTGCGACGTTCTACTGTTGCTTTGTACACTGATCCTATAAGTTGCTATCTTTAATTATGATTTGCAGGGCGTTTTTATAAATCCAGCTTTCATTGAACCATTTGGACTTACTCTAATAGAGGTGCTTTTTATTCTTTCTTCACTTTTTCTTTACGGAAGTATTTCTACTATAAACCATTTTCTATACTCCTGTTTAATAGGCAGCAGCTCATGGTTTACCTATTGTTGCTACAAAAAATGGAGGTCCTGTTGATATACATCGGGTATGCCTGCTTTTAATCATGACATTTTGCTTAGAAGTGTTGGTGCTCATGCCAGTAATACTGTAAGATGCTTGAGACACATTTTAAACTCAATAAAATGTATGTGCAGGTGCTTGAGAACGGTCTTCTTGTTGATCCACATGATCAACAGTCTATTGCCGATGCTCTTCTGAAGCTTGTTGCAGATAAACAGCTTTGGGCTAGATGCCGGCAGAATGGTTTGAAGAATATTCACTTATTTTCATGGCCAGAGCATTGTAAGACATATCTATCAAAAATAGCTAGTTGCAAACCGAGGTATCCACATTGGCAAAGAAATGAAGATGAAGACGATAATTCAGAATCAGGCTCACCGGGTGATTCTTGGAGAGATATACAAGATATTTCTTTAAACCTAAAGTTGTCATTAGATGGAGAGAGGAGTGGGGCTAGCGGAACTGATAGATCTTTTGAGTCTGAAGGGAACACTGCTGATAGAACAAATAAATTAGAGAATGCTGTATTAAGCTGGTCAAAGGGTGCCTCGAAGGATACTCGAAAAGCAGTAGCAGAGAAAGCTGATCAAAATGCAAATGTTGGCAAGTTTCCAGCATTGAGGAGGAGGAAACACCTCTTTGTCATTGCAGTGGATAGTGATAGTATTTCAGGTCTCATTGATACCACAAGAAAATTGTTTGGGGCAGTGGAGAAGGAAAGGAGTGAAGGCACTATAGGGTTTATTCTATCTACATCGTTGACCATATCTGAAGTAAATTCATTTCTGCTCTCAGGTGGCTACCGTGCAAATGATTTTGATGCTTTCATTTGTAATAGTGGCAGTGATCTTTACTATTCATCCACAAATTTAGAAGACGATCCCTTTGTGGTTGACTTCTATTACCATTCACACATTGAATATCGATGGGGTGGAGAAGGATTAAGGAAAACGTTAGTTAAATGGGCTGCTTCAGTTTCTGATAAAAATGGTAATAATGAGGAAAAAATTGTATCTGCAGCTGAACAGCTTTCAACAAATTATTGTTACACTTTTAATGTTCGGAAGCCTGAAGTGGTAATTTTCAACCTTCTAGTCGTGACGTAAATCAGTTTTTTACTATATAAATAGGTTATCATGTTAGTGATTCTTTAATATTACTGGAGTATGTATTCCCATCGTAAAGGCATCATATGTTTATTGCATGTCCAAGGAGTTGATATTTCAAGAATTCCTATCTTATGCAGATTCCAGCAGTTAAGGAACTCAGAAAATCGCTGAGAATTCAAGCACTGCGTTGTCATGTTGTTTATTGTCAGAATGGTACCAGACTGAATGTAATTCCAGTACTGGCATCTCGTTCCCAGGCCCTCAGGTACTATTACTTATGTTGCATGCTCTTGTATATTTTCTTACTAAATCTCACTCAATATTCTGGTTTTTTTTATCTTGAACTATATAACCATGGATGTTGGAAAATCGTGGCATGAGGTAATCCTGTGAGAAAATAAAATTCTTAGGCACCAAGGAGCTGTTGGAAGTTATTTTTTAAAATTATTTGCTTTTTTGAGATAAAGAAAATTTAGTGAAAATATATTGTAAACTTATCTTTAGAAGTGATTTATTCTTGTTTCTCTAGTTTTAATTTTTTTTGTTCACGAGTTACCGATTTTTTTGAAATATAATTGGAATTATTCTTTTTTTTAAACTTATCTGTATGTTAATAGTGTACGATAACTTCAATATTTTATATAACATTGACAATTCTTAAAAATAATTGTCAAACACTGAAATACTCAACAAGCTGTCAAATAGCTCTCTGAGTTGTCTATTTCTTGGAATTATGATTTGATATTTAAACTGTCAAGTATAAATGCTGATTAACTGGATTCTGACGAGGCAGTTTGATTTATAAAAGAGACTTAATAACTATTTGACTGGTTCAAAAGATGATGGTTTATGTTGAGTTGTCTGATAAGATCTTGTCTACCAATTTTGGCCAGGGTCAAATTCATGAGGGGAAAAAAAATAGGAAACGAGCAATTACCTCTTAATTTATATGCAAGTTATGATGTAAATATCGCTCCACCCCCAGTTTTTTGACAGTCTCGGGTGGCAACATCTTGAGACCGAAGATTACTTTTATGATATTTTTTCCTCGACATCTTAACCATTGTACCTTGAATCTTACAATCAATGAGTATGCTGCTGGAAAAGAGCAATAATTTAAATCTCTAGGAACTTAAAAGCCATGAAACAACAGCTACCTTTTCTTTCATATTGATTTTTGAGGGCCTTATCTTACCATGTGATGACCAGGTATCTTTATGTTCGATGGGGCACGGAGCTGTCGAAAATGGTTGTGTTTGTCGGAGAGAGTGGGGACACAGATTATGAAGGGTTGCTTGGTGGACTCCATAGAAGTGTGGTTCTGAAGGGCGTTTGTAGCGGCGCTGTCAACCAGCTCCATTCCAACAGAAGCTACCCTCTTTCAGACGTTGTTCCAGTTGATTCTCCAACAATTGCACACGCTTCTGAAGAGGCCACCAGTGCTGAAATTAGAACTTCCTTGGGGACCCTTGGACTTCTCAAGGGCTAGAAAGAATTCTTTCAAATGGTTTCAACTAAGATCTTCCTGGTACGTTTTTTCTCATTGTCTTCTTGACATGTTGGCCAATGGCCATTACCAAAAATGAAAAAGTGGGGAAAAAAAAAGGAGAATAAGAAGAAAAGAAATTGGTGAAATAACACTTGGCCACCTTTTTTTTGGATTAAAAGAAAAACAAAGCTGAATCTCAGTTGTGTGCAGGTTTTGTGTATTTTTGTCATTTGTGTCTTCTAGCTTACTCTGTTTTCATGGTAGCTGGCCAATGCCCCAGAGAATATTCGCAACTTGATACTGTAAAAATGAATGAAACTCTCTTTACTGGGTAAATTTATGGTACGTTCCTTCATAGATGTAGACTTTTTGGTGTCATTTTCGTTTATTTTCAATGAATAATGTTCAATCTATGAAATAAATAACAAAAATATTGGGTTAACCGTATCATTGAAAGATTGACAATTCATTATTTTTTTAATTTTTCGAAAAGGGTTTTTATTTTTACATCTATAACTAAATACTCAAACATTTAATGGTGGCAAGGACAAGATTGGTCTTTACGGGAAAACAAATATTAATGGTAGGAGTAGGTGTTTAAGAGAGTATTAAAATTTTAGCTAAGATAAAATAAAAAATCCTCCTTTTAACTTTGTCATTTGTTTAAAAAATATTGATGTTCTTTTCAAAGTTTCAAGACTATCTTCAAACTTCTCATAAAAGTTTCAAAAACACCTTTTGAGTAAAATTGACATGATAGAATTTGGAACAAAAAGGTCAAATTTGTTATAGTTTATTATTTTATCGGATTTTTTCAAATTATACCAGGTTAACTTTCCATTCAAAATATCAATAGACGATTATTGAGAGTATTTTTTAAACCTTTATAAAAGGTAAAGGTTAAGTGTAGTATTAAAACTTTTGAAATAATCGATTTATTTTTCACCTACTCTACTTGAATTTAAATTTGTCCTTTCTAGATTTCTCTTTCTTTCTCAATCATCCAATCCCCTCCCCCTCTCTTTTGGGATGAACTTACTTGCTGAGATGACACTCAAATTTTGAAGCAAAAAGTAAATAAAGTGCAGTTTTGATCCATTTGACTGTTCTCATCTTTTTAGGCTAAAAAATACGAAAATATTGAGGTTAGGTTTTGAAGTGTCTTGAGGATAAAACAGACATTAAAATAATCCTATAATTAATTGGCCTCTTATGGTCGGCCACCTGTCCTCCTCCTTCGAGTCAATGATCAAATAGATGGGAGTTGGGAGTCTGCCATATTTGTCTTTCCTAAACGCTACCAAACAAAAATAGTTGGGAAAATCTCTTGAGTTTCAAATTTGAATAACCTGAATATTTTCCTTTTCAGTGTTCAACTACCCTATCATACAAATTGAATTCTCTTGAATTCCATTGCCTTCTGTTCATTTTCCCTTCAATAAATTTTACAAAAATGTATATTACAGTATTATCCTCAAACTTTCAAAATTTTCATTTTTACCTTTGAATTTTGAACGGATTCTAAATTTACTCTTACTTCAACTTTTACGATGATTTGTAAAATAGTAAGTACATGTGGTAATATAGGTGGCAAGTTTCAATTATACTCTTTGCTTTTATCGTTTCAAAAGTTTCATTCTGATCTTTTAACCTTTAAAATTATTTTTAAAACAACTTCATTAAATTCTCCATTAAGATGAAGGCAAAACTAATATGTGACGATTATTTGGAAAAATAAAGGTTAAGGGATTTTAATCACATTGCCAAACCGAGTATAGCTCAGCGATAATTGACATATATCTATGATCAAGAGATCATGAGTTCGAAACCTCATCCCCACATATTATGAAACTAGTTGACGAAATGGTAGGTTTGTGAAACTAGTTTAAATTTTAAGGGATAAAAATGAAAGTTTTGAAAGTTTTAGAGATATTTTTGGAACATGCCTTAAAATTCAAGGGCATTTATTTAACCTAAATCGTATTAGCAAGGGCCTTGATTTTGTTTTTTCAAAAAACCAAGGCAAGAGGAGAAATTACAATAGTTTTGATGATCACGATTTAGTTATTAAGAAACTCTAAGATTTTAGTATTTTAGACGGAGTGCCTACCATAAGTTTTGAATTCATTCGTTTTTACTCTTTTCACTTACTTCAATGATATTTAGGTCAATTCACAGTTGTCCGCCAGTTCATATATGTAATTTTGATTTTATATATATATATATTTTAGTATAACATATGAAGGTATGCGATCGAATTTACAACCTCTTTGTTGGAGACATATGTCAATTACCATTGAATTATTTGACTTGGTTTGATAAAATTTGTGCGAAGGAAAACATATTTCATCTTCAATGTTCGAAGTTGCAGGCTTGGTGTTATAAATAATGCAATTAACTCATATGTACTATATGTATATACATTTTTTTAAAAAAAACATGCACAAGAAAACTCACATGTACTAGTATAAAATGATTGAAAATTTTGTCATTTGGAGTCCACACACTTTTGTCATATTATTATTAATGAAAAAACCGACATACCATATTAAAAAGTAAAGCAAAATTGATTAAAATATTTACAAATATTTAACATTGAGAAATATATATATATACACACACATATATACATATATCGGATGGGCAGAGAGAGTAAGAAACAGAACGTTTACAATTGTATTGTTTGTTTAATTAATCTTTTTCCCTTGTGATTACAAACAAAAATTGGTTCTAAAAAACTAAGGTTCTATTTCCATGACCTCTTCTTTCAGTTACATTTAAAAATGATTTTTGTTTATCAACAATAATCTTCACTGTTATCTTTTCATGTTAATCAATACTCTAGAGTAAGTCATAGTATTAAATATCCGTCGACATGTATATATATCTTTGGATTCAATATCGACATGAGGGATAAATTGACATTAAATTGATAAAATATAAAAAATATCAATTAATATTAATCATTTTTAACTTATTTATAAATAGTTAAACAATTATTTGTTAATTTAACTATTTTTATAACTTCTCCGACATTTTCATAGACATCAACATTTAATTTTATTGAAACATATATTGAGTTAATTGTAATAATTTATTTTTAGATAATTAATTGCAATAATTGCATTGTTACGACTTACGAGGGTCAGTGACCAAACTAAAGTTGCTATGTGCGATAGCTAGGTGGCCCAATATTTGCAGCAGCCAACTCCCCTCTTCCCAATACCAAAAATAATTACTACAGCAATAATGAAATTAAATCAAATCAAAAGAATTTAAATAATCTTCTCGTACATGTACTTTTTTATCTCTATATTTTTAAAATGTCAATTTGGGTAGATCTGGGCGATCCATGGACCACCTTGTTCTCTCCCAAATCCAGATATCCTCTCTTTCGACCAAAACAAGGCAGTAGAGCATTGATTCATTAGTCCAAAATTCTTATTTGAAGGTGATTTAAGTACTTTTCAACATTTAATCTCTATATTTTCGAACACTCATTTTCATCTATATAGTTTTGGTTCTTTCATTTTCAATTTCTATGTCGATTAAAATTTTAGCATGATACTTCATTTGCTAAATTTTGTTAAAGTGATTCTTATCATATATTAAAATTTTAGAAATAGGAACAGAAATAATATTCAAACCCATAAAAAAATTATATATATATATATATATATATATATATTAAGAGATTAATTAAAGTTAGCTGCACCTGCATGGAGAGAGAGAGAGATTAAATGAAGTAGTTGGTGTAGTTGTGTATCACACAAACCGCATTAAATAACGCATGTAGAAAGCAAGATACAGAGAGGAAATTTTTCAATATTTATTCTTAAAAGAAAACTTTTTTAAAAAAACAATTAATAATATAATGCTTTAAGAAAAATAAATAAGAAGGCTACAAGTAAAGTAAAATCTTCTCCTATATATAAAGTTGTGTGGTGTGTCGTGACCATCGAAATCGCATGGGAGGAGCTTCGAACTTCTGCGCAAGAGGATCTGTTCGGAGGAAATCAAAAATGGCGGAAAAACAACACAACCGCAAGCCGGAAGAAGGAGAGAACCAAAATCGCGACGGCCGGAGCAGAAGCGATTCTTCTTATCGATTGGTTTCTTTCAAGGAGTTGCCTGAGTACATGAAAGACAACGAGTTCATTCTCGATTATTACAGAGCCAATTGGCCTCTCAAGCGAGCTCTTCTCAGCGTCTTCCAATGGCACAACGAAACCCTAAATGTCTGGACGTAAGGGCTTCTAACTCGTTGATTAAACTTCGTTTTTTCTTCTCAATTTCAATTTGGTGTTGTTCTGGTTTTTAACTTTGCGGAATTTGATTTTGATTTTCAGGCATTTGATCGGATTTGTTCTGTTCTTGGGATTGTGTATGGCGAATCTTATGGAAGTGCCTCGAGTGGCGGATCTGTTCGGGTTCTTTTCCAGGTTCAGTACTTGAAACTTTCTTCTACCGTTCATATTTAGAAAACGCGATTTTAGTTTTGCAAAAAACGGATTGAACTGTTTCCTCTTTCGATTTCTTCATTCTAACTTTTACCTTTTTCTTTTGGTTTTCGTAATTCGCTGATAATTAGTTTGATCAGTGGTAGTAATTAATTAATTCTGATGAAACAGAATGAACTATCCATTTTGATTCGCATTGTAGTTTGTCACACCCAAGCCAAAACCCAACTGCAAAGTAAAATTAGTTTAAATTGAAAGTTCTTATTACCTTCTGATTTTTGTCTAATTTTTTGCATAAAAATAATGTATTTGATTTATATTGCATTGAATAAAATCTGAAGTAGTTAACTCACAAAATTGTTACATCTACGTCTTAATTAAGAAATGAAAATAGGTTTTTATGCGAACTTTGAATACTGAAAAATAAAATCCAAAATTATAAATAAACAAGAAATTTGAACTCTTTCTTTTTCTTGCACTTTTTTTTTTAAGCAAAATACACCAGAAATTGAAATATTTGTTTTTCTTGCATTTCTAGAAAACAGTTTTGCCCTTTTAACCGATTTCTTTGTTCTTGACCAACGGAATTTTTACATAGAAACCTCATTAGTGCCAAATATCACGCAATTTATTTCATCGTTTGAAAAATTTAAAATCAAAAAAGCTTATAAATTTTCATTAAATTAGGCCTCTGTCTTTAATCTAATGAAATGAATCACCTATATTTCTGCAGGTCTATGCTCACATCTCTCTATACAAACATTTCCTATGCTTCCAGAGATTTTATTGGAGTAAGTTTTTTATAATCTTTCCATTGAATAAAATAAAAAGGAGAAAGTTTAGTCATCTCATAACTCTTCTTTATATATTAATTTACAGAAATAATAATATGGCAAATTCAATACTACAATTACATAAATGGCAGGAGTATTCAACAATACATTCGACCCTATTCATCGAATAAGTTTCAATAATTATTGGATTTCTTTTTAACTAATGTAAAGAATAATCCAAGTAGTTCGGGTAGACAATTGAAATATGAAGGTTAGGATACCAGTTTCCTCAGTGTACTTGCATCTTTGGTTAGTCCATGTACTTTCAAAATATTCATTTTAGTTCATGTATTTTTAAGAATCGATCATTTTAGTCTCTTAATTTTATTCTTAATCTCATTTCTTCTATCATAATTTCAATATGACACTACAATCAATATATTTCTTAAAATGTAAACATTATTTTACACTATAGAGTTTCCGTTAGGTGTAAAATTTGTGTTAAAATTTTGTAAAGTGGAACTAAAATGAACCGTTTTTAAAGGTGAATGATCAAAAGAAACATTTTCAAAGTATAATGACTAAAATAAATCAAGGCTATTGCATTTTTACTCCTAATATGAAAATATTCCACCTAAATACTGTTAAAGTGAGTGATTTGTAAACGATATTATTGGTTCCTTTCCTTCTCATCATATCAAATGAGTACAACTTTATACATAAAATTAATACTCTCGAGCAAGCCAGAGGAATAACAAGATACCAAAGTCGATGATCAAATTGTTACATTCTAAAAACTTTGAAACACAAATGTTTATTTTACTAAGGTGGAAAGTAATCTACACCCATATTTGTTATGTGTTATTAAATTTTAAAAAATGGTTAAAGACTTTATTCAATCTTTTGTTGAACCAAAAAACATATTTTTTTACAAAATATTAATAAATGTGTGGTGGCGTATGCAGAGCACGGCACCAGAACTGATTGAATTAGCCGGAGGCGTCCGTACATTCGAAGGCGGCGGCGGCGGCAAAATTAGTTTATTAGCGGAGGAATTGAGCACAGAGCGGTGGCCGTTCTTCGTGTTCTTGAGCGGCTCAATGTTCTGCCTTCTCTCCAGCAGCATGTGCCACCTCTTTTCTTGCCACTCTCATCCTCTAAATCTCCTTCTGCTCAGAATTGATTACATCGGTATCACCGTCATGATCATCACTTCCTTCTTCCCCCCCATCTACTACATTTTCCAGTGCGATCCCCTCTGGCAAATTGTCTACCTCGCCGGAATCACCGTCATGGGCATCTTCACCGTCGTCACTCTGCTCTCGCCGTCGCTCTCCACCGGAAAATTTAGGTCCTTCAGAGCGCTGCTCTTCGTGTCCATGGGCCTGTTCGGGATCGTTCCGGCGGTCCATTCCGCCGTCGTGAATTGGGGGAATCCGCGGCGGAATATTACTCTGGCTTATGAGGCGGCTATGGCTCTGTTCTACCTCACCGGAACCGGGTTTTATGTGAGCCGGGTGCCGGAGCGGTGGCGGCCGGGCCGGTTCGATTTGGCCGGACATAGCCACCAGTTGTTTCATGTGTTGGTGGTTTTCGGGGCTTTGGCTCATTACGGCGCCACTCTTGTTTTGTTGGAGTGGCGTCAGAATTTTGGGTGTGAGAATTTCACGATTCTGAAATGAAAGCCTACACAAACTAAACTCATGCTGTAAACCCAATTGTTTTTTACCTTATTTGTAATTTGGGAATTAAGTGATTAATTAAAGCGAATTATTTTATTTATTAATCTTCTATTTTCTGTAATTATTTGTTTTTTATAAACCATTTTTTTATTTTACTTTGATCATAATTAATGTATACTGGAAGGTAGAGATTTGAGTTCGCAATTTTTCTAGGAATAAGGATTGAACTCAATTTAGGTTGGGAGTTAACTTCATAAAATATTGTTTCCACCCAACCTACGCCCTCCACTCCTAATTTCATTCATTTAAAAACCCTTCCCAACAATTAATTTGTTGTTTGTTTTAGTAATTAGGAATCGATTAAACAAAAATCACACAAAGATCGCACGGAGTTGGGATTTGGAGTGAGATGATTGACTGAGGGATCGGAGTAATTACCTTTTAGTAATCTTTTTTTTTTAATTTAACCCTCAAATCCGGTTGCCCTCTCCATCAAATCAAGATCTCTCCCTCTATCTCATCTTCCTCAAAGATTTTGATGGTTAAAGTTAAAAAAAAAAAATGGAGCATTTCAAAGGATGAAGTTGTTAATTGATATGATTTTAAAGTTTTTATATATATATATATATATATATATATATATATAATATAATTAAAATTTCATTTATTAAGACCAAAAAAGTCATGAGTTTGAATCTCCACTCTCATATATATTGTATAAAAAAAATGTGGAAAATTTGAAACGACCTTATTTTTTAAGAGTAGTTTGATGTTTAAAATAATTTTATTTTAGTAATATTTTTGAAAAATCCCATCAACATTCAATTGAACATGAAATTATCAAAATCGTAATTTACATTTTAAAATTTTAAAAAGGTAATGAAACTTTTCATAAGGTAATTATCTTAGTAATTATGTCTTATGCATTAAACTAGTTTAATGTACATTGAAAATGAAATGTTCGGAGTTATAACCACCCGATCTTCAATCTTTTGTTTTTTTTTTTTAATTTTTTTAAATTCAGTGATTCATTGCCTATTTAGAAACACTTCCAAATGGCTTTTAAGTTTCTAAAAATGTAAGGATTTTCATAGAAGTTAGAACTTTGTGGTTCTCCATCTCCTTTAGTACATAAACCCTAGCCCGTACTTACTTCAAGAACTGGCTGGCTTGTCATGTCATCGTCGGTCCACATTTTCCATGTGACAACCACAAGTCGCTACAATCAGCCCATAAAATTCACTTTTCTTTCCAAAAGCCCATAACTCTTTTTCTTTTCTTTTTTCACATATTATTTTTTGATCTATCTATTTCGATTTTGACTCACTTCAGTTCATATATTTTCAAAATATTCGTTTTTTTGTTTTTTACTTTTAAAAAGTGACCATTTTAATTTTTTCTCCCATAAGTTTATACATATTGGAAATTATTTAATATAAATTTATAGATATATTTAAAAGAAAAAATATTGAGGGATGAGGTATCATATTAAACTTTTGATCCAAATAAATGAGATAAAAATGAAAATAAATATACAAAAATTGTCCCTCTTAAAAAATACCGTACAAAAAATGAACATTTCAAAAGTATAAAGATTAAATAAATAAAAAATTGAAAGTATATGAATCATTTAAGGATAAAAATTCATCAAATTTGAAACTATATGTGTACTGTAACAGTATTTAAATTATACATGTGCTTCGTTTTCTCTGTTTTTCTTTCGTACACTCCATCTTTCTTACTGATTTCTCTCTTCACCATCACATATTTCCCCTTTGTTAGCATCGCATGTGAGATTCATTCCAATTTATTTTGGAAATACCAAAAACAATATATCAATTCACATGATACCTCGTTACCTCCGCAACCAACTAAAATCTTAAAAAAAAAAAATTATAAATTTGGCCATCAAGTTAAATATCATTGTCGGAACAAAATATAGAGATTTCAGATATTTTATTTAAATTAATATAAAATATTTTATGAATGGTTGCTATTAGTAATCAATATTTTAATATCATAAACACGGATGTTTTTTTTGTTTACAGCTAGTGGCGTGGGATAATTGTTGCTGAACTAAGCTTACGATGACTTATAAACACAATATTTAATTAAAAACAGTTATCGAATGTAAATTTTTAATTTATACGTATCAACATAAGTAGTCGTTGATTTTTGTTTTAAAACAGTTTAGGAGATAAGTAACGTCCCAACCAAATGAAAGTTAATAGTAAGTGATGACGGTTAAATACAACTATATAAGAAAGGATAAAAAGAAATTTATATTTTGCTTGTTAATTAAGGATAACTAAACTGGGACTAATACTATTTAAAAATAAAATAAAAGCCTGGCCATACACACATGTATATAATGAAATAAATTTTATTTTCATATGGAAAGGTCTTTTTAATTTGTAGAAGAATAATACTTAGTATTGATTAGTTAGATATGTTTGATCACTAGTAAAAAAAAATGAGTAAGTTACAAATATGATAAAAATATTTAGTAAAATAGCAATCACATTTAGTTTTTTCAAATATAGCACTTAAAAAAATGGAGGTCCAATTTTAAAATGACAACTTTACCTAAATAATATATATATGTAATATATCTAACTACTGATAGATATATATATACACATAGACATATGATATACTACTAATATGAAGTGTCTGATAATATACTTGCAATATGTATGTGATATATATATCTGATATACTACTGATATGAGTATCTCTGCAATATGTATGTGATATACATTGATATACTACTGATATGAATGTCTGATATTTATATAAGTATCTATTGATATCAATGAAAATTTGTGCTATATTTGAAAATTTAAAAAATAGGTGACATATTTTAAAATATATACAAGATTGTTGCTATCCACTACAATTTTCCTAAAAAAAAATCAACATCTTAATCTCAATTTTATGTATTTCTCTCTTCTATTTGTAAAATATTTTAATCATGGTTAGCCAAACATGATTTATTTTAGTGATAATTGACGTATATCTCTAACCAGAACGATATCATCAGTTTGTATTCTCCACCCCGGTAAAAAAATGGTTAATCATTGAGTGACCTAAGCATTATTCTTCCTAGCTATAATGCCTAATAATTAGCTATTTATGGTAACGCATGCATTTATTTTCCATTGAAAAAGCCAAAAAAATCCTCACCATTTCACCGCCATCGTCTCTCTATAAGAACTTTCCTAAACCTAATAACATTTATTATCAAAATTCTTAAACTTCCATTGGCTAAAAAATCCTCATTTCTTCTGTAGTACATATTATGGGTCAAATATATATCCCCACACTTTTCTTCCATTAGCATTAGCAATCTGATTCTTCATCTTCCCCAAAATCTGATCACAGTTAGAGCCAAAGTTGGCAGAACTTAGTTTACACACACCATATAACATTATTTTCCCCTAATTCCTTCTTCTTCTTCCATTTTCTAAAACCCTGAAACAAAGAAACATTCTTCAATACCATTTTTCATGGCCTCATCACAATTATTCTCCCACAGACCATTCCCATTATTTCTTCTCCCACTTTTCTTTCTCCTCCTCCTTCTCCTTTGCTTCTTCCCACCAAATCAAAACCATTTCCCTTTCTTCATTTCCCAAAATATCCCCTTTTTTCACCTCCCCAAACACCCGCCGCCGCAACTCGCTCCTGCCGCCGCCCCCTCCTCTGTGGAGCCGCCGCCGCGTCAGTCCTCCGGCCACAAGGTTTTCATTTAATTATTCCTTCCTTTTTTGCTACTTGTATCATCGTAAAATCTTAAATTCAAAAGTTTAAATTAATGAGTTAGGATATATTTATGTATTATTTGAGATAACGATTAGGTTTTCCATTTCCTATTCTGCCTATTTCTCATATATTTGTACGCTTTTTGATTAAAATTATTATTTTTAAATTGTAATAGGTGAAAGTATGTTTATAAGATAAAATATTTATCGAACATGGTTTGTGTTTGGTTTTGGTGTAGAAGTGGAGTGGCCGGGTGGAGAAGATAGAGGAAGATTTGGCTCGAGCCCGAGCGGCGATTCGAGAAGCCATTGTAAAGCGAAACTACACGTCGGAAAGGGCTGAGAGTTTCATACCCAGAGGACGAGTTTACAGAAACGCTTACGCTTTTCATCAGTTAAGATTCTTCTTTGCTGTCGTATTTAATTCCCTTCCATTTCAATCTTTTGGTTTTATACACAAATTTTCAATGTCTTGTTTGTTTCTCTGAGAAAATTCGAATTCCTAACTTATAAGGTAATAAATTATGGTGATATGGAAAAAAAAAAAAAGATCACATTCTTAAGCTTGCCTTAAAACAAACCCCCACACGCGTTCTCTGTAATAATTATATATTTATTAATATTTATTTCCTGACTTCTTACCACCAAATTTTTTTTTATCATTGTTGAAAATTTGACAAATCATTATTTTTTTAAATTTATTTTTTCGAATAATTATCATATATTTAATGATATTTAGTATAATAGTTACTATAAGACTCAATAGGAGGAGTCAAGTATTTTACTGGAGAAGATGGGTATTTTGTAACAGTGTAAAAATTCAGTTAGTGGTAGCGGCATGCATTTGCGTGTAGTAGGGGCGGGTGAATATGTTGCATGCGTAAGCTATTTTTAGGAGTATAATAATTATTAATAAGCAAAACGGGCAGGACGGGCAGCCACCGTTTTCTTCTTGCATCGTACAAAATCTAGGCTTCCCTAAATAGTCAAACATTGTCGCTATTGACACTGTTATTTGTGTTGTTTTTTGGCCAAACCAGCTGCCCATTCTGTCATGATTGAACTGATTTTAAATACTCATTTGGCTTAAACTCCTATATTTGTCCCTAATTTTACATATTTATTTTGTGTGCTTTTAGAAAAGATTTTTTCAGTCTCTACATTTTAATTATAACAATCTATTTTGGTTGTTTTTTTGTTAATTCCATATCAGTCTCTTAACCTGATCTTAACTTTTATCATAATTATTTTATTTTCATTCTTGTATTTCTATAATGTGATCTTGACTTACTTTGTTAGAAAGTTAAATTAAATTTTTAATTTGATACATCCAATAATGATAAAAGCAACGTAAGAATTGTATGAATGAACATATAATGTTTAAAATTATAGAAATCAAAATAGAATTAATGTGAAGTGTTGTTTACTGGAATGAGATTTAAATCTTAGTTTTACGTTAATTATTATTTTAGTTATTGTGATTTATGTTTGATTTCAATGTGATTTGATTTTAAAAGTATCAAATTGGTCTCCATAGTTTGGTTAAATCTCCTAGAAGTCTCCATGTTGTAATCATATATTAACAAAATTTTCCCATGATACATCTTCCCTTTTAACACTAATTCGTCAGCTCTGTACCTATATCCCAAGAAAACGTGTAATGTAAACAAAAAAAATATATATTAATGTATAGTTATATCAAATAAAATTTTACTGATTAGTCAAATTGTGAAAACAAATTGAGCAAAACGTTAGTTCATAATGTGAAGTTTTGAAATATTCAGGAGTCATATTGAAATGGTGAAGAGGTTCAAGGTATGGGCTTACAAAGAAGGAGAGCAGCCATTGGTCCACGATGGGCCCATGAAGCACATCTACTCAATCGAGGGCCATTTCATAGACGAGATGGACGGTGGAAAAAGCCCATTCTCGGCCCGCCATCCCGATGAGGCCCACGTCTTCTTCTTACCCATAAGCATCGTCTTCATCGTCGATTACATCTATAAGCCCATCACCACGTACGCTCGCGATCGTCTCGTTCGCATTTTCACCGATTATGTGAACGTCGTAGCTGATAAATACCCTTACTGGAACCGGAGCCGAGGCGCCGATCATTTCATGGCCTCCTGCCATGATTGGGTAACTGCTTCTGATTCTCTCTCGCTTTTTTTCTTCTAACTTTTAATTTGTAAATGAAGAATGGAGGTTGTCGACGAATTAACATGATTCTCGAAAGCTTTCAGGCGCCGGAAACCACCAAAGAGGATCCTAATCTCTTCAAGTATTTCATCAGAGTTCTCTGTAATGCGAACACATCCGAAGGCTTCAATCCGATGCGAGATGCGTCGTTGCCGGAGATAAACTTGCCTCCAAGTTTCCAGCTCAATCTTCCTCGATTAGGCCAACCGATTGAGAAACGCTCGATTCTGGCGTTCTTCGCCGGCGGAGCGCATGGATTCATCCGGCAGATTCTGATTGAGCATTGGAAGGATAAAGACGACGAGATTCAGGTCCACGAGTACCTTCCTCGGGGCCAGAACTACGACGAGTTAATCGGACGGAGCAGATTCTGCCTGTGCCCTAGCGGATACGAAGTCGCGAGCCCTAGGTTGGTGGAGGCGATCCACGGCGGTTGCGTGCCGGTGATAATTTCCGACTATTACTCGCTGCCGTTCGATGATGTGCTGGATTGGAGCAAATTCTCTCTGCGGATTCCGTCCGGGAGAATACCGGAGATCAAGACGATCCTGAAAGGCGTTTCGCCGGTGAAGTACTCGAAATTGCAGCGGGGAGTGATGAAAGTTCAGAGACATTTCGAGGTTCATCGGCCAGCGAAGCCGTTTGATGTGTTCCATATGGTGCTTCACTCGGTTTGGCTTAGACGGCTCAATATTAAGCTTTCACATTAGGCATGAGAAAAATTACCGTAATATTTTCAGAAAAGGAATAGGGGAAATTACCATAATGCCAAACTGCCAACGCAACATGACATGTAATAGCTTTAAGAATATTTTGAGTCAAATTTTAGTAGGTCCTCTCCCCTTCATTTATATTACATACACCAAGTGATAATCAGCCTCTCGCTCTCTTCAACGCTTGTTTTTTTTTTTTTTTTTGGTTAAGATATATTTTGCTCCTTCAAATGCTTTTTGTTATTATAGTTTTAATTCTTTAAAATTAAAGGCTTGACGGTTTTTTTATTATTTTTTTTATTTTACGTTTTCCAAAATTTAGCTGGTAAAGGCTATCTGTGCAGGGTGTGTGATACTTTTAAAATCTTATCCAAAATTTAAAAGTAAAAAAAAAAAAAAACTAACTTTTTAGTTTTTACAATTGGCTAGAGTTTTTAAAAGCTATTTTGGCAGATTCTGAAACTAATAAAATTAGTTAATTATTAGGCATGGTATATTATAAACATTATTAGAAATGGTCCATATAATTTGAGCATGTTGAATCTCTATGATTTTAAAAGTTTTAATTTAATTCTTATAATTTGAGTTTAAATTTGAATTTGAATCATATGGTTTTAAGAGCGAGAGAACTAATTATTTGAGGGAGATGAAAAATCAAATGTTGCCAAAATGATCGAAGTTGTTTACTAAATTGATTATTAAAAAAATAAAACAAGTTTAAAATCAATGTAAAAAAAAAGTAAAATCAATAAGGTTTTTTTCTTTTTTAATTGACACTCTTATCAAATTAAACCTCACAGATCTTCAATCTCGTTTCCCTGCTTTTATAGTATTACTTTGGATTTAAATTTCTTAGGATTGTATTTGCATGGAACGTTCTTATAATAAGTTTCAATTGATCCTACATTACACTTGTAACAAATAAAATATTTTATCAAATCATCACCAAATGATACATGTGATATGTCAAAGCGAGCATACCTTAGCGGTAATTGACATGTATCTCCAACCACAAAGCTGTGAGTTCAATCCGTCACCCCACATGATTGTATAAAAAAAATATATATACACATGTGATATAGATTATGATGATAGTTCAATGGATAGAAATATTAAGAAGAATTGAAACTCACCCCATGATTTACAATTAAAGAAAAAAAAAACAACAATACTATTAAGATGATATTATTGTAAACATGATCAAATAGCTATAATCTCGCGTGTCAAAATTTTCCATTTTCTTAATGTCTCCAAGTGTCAAATTGACCCATGTCTAAATGCTTAATTCATAAAACGTATTGTCTCTTAAATAGCAACAATTCATGGTTCCTTTAAGATGGAAAAATTGGTGAAAAGATGTACGTTGAAATTATAAGTAAAAATTGTATTTCCAAATTTACCTTCTAGTTGTATATTTTTGTTTTCGTATTTTGTCCAATATTGTATTCTTCTGTTCGTGCGCTTGTGGTGCCTCAATTTACTCAATAATTTTATTTTATAAGATATATGTATATATATTTTGTTTATGTTGAAAATACTAATACTAATCAAGATATGTACTAAAATAATAATAATAATAATAAGGCAGAATGTAATTTTGCGTGTTCACTAGTGATCCGTTTGCAGGCAAAGCCATAAAGTGAAGCCCTAAGCCTAATTCAGCTTACTCCCTGGACATAAGCTGTTTTAACTACTGCGAAACGAAGAAACCAAGTGGTCATATACTCATTACAACCAAAATTAAGCGAAGCCTTCGTCTGAGGAGACCGACACCGTCGTCTGCACTTTCTCTCCCTCTTCTCCACAACGACGACTTCTCGAAGACCGATACATCAAAGCTTCCCAACTCCACCTTCCGTCGATGGCCGATAAAGAAGCAGAAGAACTAACTCTGGCCCCTCATGCACCTCAAATTGCCTCTCCCATTCCTTCCGGCGACCACACTGTCTGGGCCGACGTGTCGCCCCTTCTCCAAGCTGCCTGCGGAGGTTGTTCTCTATTTGCCTGTTCTTATCTCAGCGCTCAAAAGGGCAATGAGGTGTTGATTGCTGTGTTACTCTGTTTTGTTTGATTGGATTTTTGTGGTACCAAATGTCATTAATTAGTTTGCTTGGATTAAGTGATTTGATCAACTTACGGTATGGTGAAACTATCTTAATCCGAATCTTTATGGTGGACACTACTTGACGCATGGCTGTTTCTGATCGGTTGTTGGTTTTGAGACTAGAAACATTGTTTTGTTTGTTACGCGGGAAAGGGGAATTATTTATATTCAGTTCAGCCGTCCGATAGTTTTAACTTAGATGGAGGCTTTTAATTGATGGGTTTTGACATTATCGCTGAGGAGGTTAATGATTGGTAAGGCTGTAAGTTCGACAATGATTTTGTTTGTTGAGCAATAGATCTAGGAGTTAGTTTATTTATTTTTATAGCTCATGCTTTCAGAAAGCAGTAACGAATTAGGATTTTTTGTGTGTTTACCTTCCTTATAAACAATATTGCATTCAGCAATGTGGAAAAGTTTGCTCTCTCTAGTTACTGCACCGATTTCATCTCATAACTTCTTTCACCCTCGCAGTCTTGGAGAGACATCTAATCATAAAAGAATTGAGTTGGAACACTTTAAGTAGATTCGTTTAAAAGAATGGCTTGTTGATCTAGTTATATGCGTGGAATCAATTAATGTATTATTATTATTATTTTTCTTTTGTAATTCATAGCTTATAAGAGTATAAAGTTTACCATCAAATTTATTAATCTTTTAGTTCATTCTATTAGTTTTTTACTAATACTACTTTGATCAATAGCTACCCATTAATACTCAATTTTTGTTATTGTCTTGATCAATGTGAATAAGTCCATACCGTTAGTCATTTTTGGATTCCAATTTTTTCTTATAACCATCTATATAAAACATGTCTTGTTTCAGATCTTCAAGATGGGGAACTTATTCATGGGGATAATTTCAATCTTTTTTCTGCCATGTCTGCTTTAGAGGTACTGCTTCATAGTTTAGTTTATACTAAAACTTTCATCACATGCAATAGCGAAGAATGAATACTTGATGTTTTCGTTACATTCATTGTCTATTCGTAATGGTTGATGGCGAAACCTTCCTCTTTCTTCAAAATGAAATTTGAGATTTTTCCCATTGTTTTTTATATTTATTTTTTATAGTACTATTCAAGATGTTGTTTGTTAATGTGCTTAGTGGAGGTGAACTTGCACTGTATTGGTTGGAGGGTTTCTTCACTTTTTGATGTTTTGTCTGAGATCCTACAAATTATGGGGGGATCTTGTCTGGTTACGACCTACCGGACTGTTATACAGCAGGTGGCATGAATTTTCAACTAGTCATATTTGAATTTTCATAAATGTACCTTTCCTAGAAATTAGAAAACCCTCAATTTCAAAGCCCCTTGTATAGGTTGTGCAAGCTTGGACGCCCCTACTTCTATCAAGTTGCTGGTCGGGATTGTGGAGCTATTTTTGTTTACTATGTTTCCTTTTCCTTTTTCTCCCATGTTACCCATGTATTGCTAATTATTTTGAATCTTTGTTTTTAGTAGATAATGGATCCAAAAATGGATTCGGGTATGGTATGTAAGTACTACTCAGTTGATGAAGCTATTGAGAACGGTGCTGCTCCAATTCCTCTGAGCTTTGATAGTACAGTTGATGTTCAGTGCACCATCGATATCATGGACCATCTTTTATCTTGTGAGGTACTCCTACTCCCATTATGCTTTTTTACTACTAATAGCATGACATAGCCTTGGTTGTTTTCGGAATTCTGCATTCAGTTCCTGACTTCTCTAAAAGAAGTCTTGTACATATGAAGAAACATCAGGGAGCGTTCTTTCCTTCCCCCCAAACTTTTGTCTTGGCGATGAATGTGTTTCTCTACTCTGATGATTGTTATGAGAACGATACTAATTGTTATTTACAGGTTCTTCATTCTTTCTATGTAAGGCACACCATTTGGGCAAAATATAGAGGAAACGGTTACTTCTTTAAACAATGCCATTTGTATTGAGCCATTGGATGACCAATGTCATTTGGTTCCGATTGTGATGTACTTCTAACTACATGAATGAAAAGTGTTTCTTGTTATATAGAAACAAAATCTCTAATTTTCAATCTTCCCCTCAATTGTGGCTTCCATCAAGGATCACCTGCATCACGCAGGCCATAAGTCTTGAACAGAAGCTCCTCTCAAGTCAGTCCCTTACTCCAAAATTTGATTGAAGCACTACTATCACTACCCACAGGAACTTAGAGAATGGATCAAACACTGGAGCAAGCTTAACAATGTGAGACCATGGGCTTTTATTGGAAGAATAGGAAAGTCCTTAATTCCCTATGAAGTCCTTCCCATTTTTGCTAGCATCACTTTATACCAAAGAGAATTAGGTTCCCTGGGAACTGTCCTTAACCATTTGCAATGAAGAACAATATTTTTCTTTTTGATATTCCCAATGTTTAATCGTACATTCATATGAGGGAGAGGGACCACATTCCATCTAACAAGATGACTCTTTAGTCATATAAATCCTTCTCAAAAAAATTTGTGGTTTTTCCTCCAAAAATTTTGCGACTTAATAGGAAATTGATGACTGGGAGAAAGTACAAGAGAGGATGGAGAGAGAATCATACGTTTTCCTTCCTTTTTTTTGTGGATATGAAATTTTTGGGTGATATTTGCAAGTATGATGTTTATGTTTTTTTTCTTTATCACTTTAAACCCCCTACTCGGGTTGAAAGTATGATGTCTACGTATTTTGATGATCTTTCCTGTGCAAATTTTCTTGAATATAGATAATGGAAATAAGATTTTAGACTGCAAATAAAATATAACATGATCCTTTGGGTTTTATAGCGCATTGACACTACGTTTAATGGTTAAGGAGTGTGGTTATGTACCAGGTATGTATTTTGCCTACTAAGTAACTGAAACGAAGTACATCTTAGATGTAAGGCACAAATTGTTTACATAAGATTCATGCACATTAGTCCGAACTTATATGCTAGCTTCTTATAGTGTCTTATACCCATATTACATCCCGTGGAAATTGGTTACACCTGCTATTTAATTCATACTTTTTTGGTCCCTCCATTAACCGAGCTGCGACCTTGCATGACAGGCAACATGGCACAAGGGTCATTCATTAGCACAGACTGTCTTCTCTTGCATTTATCTTCTGAGGCCTGATAGGACAAGTTCACATGCCTTATTACATTCATATTGCAGTGTCATTCGTGCAACTTGCAAGGCTGTTATTGCTGCTGTCACAGATGCACGAACACATGAAGTAAAGTATTCAAACCGCTCTTCGACTCTACTTTTCTTCATTTAGTTTGAGGTCTCAATAGATTGTCCTCAAAGGACTTGTCTTTTCATTGAATCTGTATTTTGTGAAGTGATAATGTTGTGGGTGGATTTCTTAGATACAAAAAGAATCGATAAATTAGTGCAAAAATTGATGATACTTAATGGAATGCCCTTATCCTCATAAATGCGAAGTATCATCTGTTACTATTTTCCCCCTAATTATCTTATGATTATTTCCGCATTTTTTCTTTCAGGAAGAGGATCTTTTCATAATGGCATATGGTCTTCCTTTGAGTGGGGATGGAGACGGCAAATGCTTATCAATGCTAAATGCCGTGGAAGAAACAATTTGTCGCCAATTGCGGGCTTGTAAATCCCCAAGAAGTAGAGCATCAGAAGGCAACTTACTCATTCCCAACTTCAATAATTTCTTTTGTTTAAAAGTCAAAGTGGTATATTTTGTTATTTAGACCTGATCTCCGGGTTTATGTGCCAACAACTAAACTTTAATAGCGATTTTTTATATAAAAACAGAGGTGTAATTGCAGATAAATGAGAATTAGCTATTTTTTAAATGGTTGACGACTCTTTAACATTGTCTTGCTTAGTATTATTAATAGCGAGGTTGATGATCTTGAATTATTTTTCCTTTTTTCTATCTGATGCGTGGGCATATACATACATATATATATATATACATACATATATATATATATACATACATATATATATATATAGATATATATATATACACATATACATACATATAGATATACACATATGCATATACATACATATACATATACATATATACATATACATACATATATATATATATATATATTTATGCTGTTCATTTTTTATTTTTTCAATAAGAAGTAATTAGGTTATCAAACCTGATCCAAGGTTCCAAAGTAGTTTTACTTTCATTCGACCCAATGACCACGTAGTTAAATCTCCCTTACCATTTTAAGCTTCATGTTTACATTATTTATATTTTTCCCCTTTCTCATCAACTGCATCTGCTTGATAATTTAGGGATCTCAGAAATTCTTTTTGTACTTGACCCTTTTTACAGCTACAGAGCCATTACAAAGTACTTTTGATCTGGAAGAAGGCTATTGTAGGGCTCTGTTATCTCGCCTGCGCTTCCGTAAGGTCTTAATCAGTGTATTCTATTGTTTTTTTTTTCTTTTTTTTTTTTTTTTGAAATTGCTAACTTGTGTGTAACCTTAGCTAACATATGCTTAAGTATCAGGTCTACCCTTCGAGTTGTTAACATATGGTGTTTGTCTTCAAGATGTTTCTTTATTAGGAAGAATATTGATCATCAATATCATGATTGAGTCAAATCCTTCTGTATCTTGTTAGGTGTGTAATCCTTGTCATATTGGGAGAATAGGAAAGTAATGAACTTCTGAAGCTAAGGCATTTTTCTTAAGGAATGTAGAAAGATAAAGAATCGGAAAATCACGTTTTCTATCAAACAAAAAAGAAAAAAAGGAAGAACATCAGGTAGGATATACTACTAATTTTTCAAAGTGCTATCCGTTAACAATCTGTCATTTTATTTTACATTCTGTGTAATTAAAGATGTGCCTAATCATGAAGCGTGTATCTATCTTTCCTGGTGGTATAATCATCATTTTCAAGCTATTTTTTAAACCTATTTCATGGGTTTGTATCCATGGTCCAGTTAGGATTTTTTTTCCTTCTGCGAGGGGACTGGTGCAGTCCGTAGGAATCTCAAGCAGAAGAATATTGCAAGACTTTAAATATCCTTAGTTCCTTTTACCCTATTAGCAACATGATATTGCTCATATGTTAGTCTTTTCTCCTACTTTATATGGTCTTGTTTCCTAAATAAATTATAAAATAGAAGATATTTCTTGATCTTGTATTAATACCTCGGAAATTATCCGCTTTTAACCAAAATGTCTGCAATGAACTTGTAACATATTCTTCAAAAATATTTATATTGTGGTGTTGATATGAAATCTACTCTATTTTATTCACCTCTTTCTTTTTCTTTCAGCATTTTTACCATGTGCTTGCTTGTATGAGGCGACCTCAAGGTAGAGGTTTAGAGTTGGCAAGAAAACATATAGCTTCCTGTTTGTCAGAGCTAGATTTGATCCGCAATTCATCCACTTTTCTTAGCAATAATAGTTTTGGAGTGAGCAAAGATGGTCTGGGGGATATGACAACTGCTTCAGGTCGTCAACCACTTGGATTTGATTCTAGTTTGAATTGTAGATTGTCTGCCCCTACTCCACCACGTGCAATCAAACTACTTAGTTGGAAGAAGGTGAGAAAATTGGACTTATACCGTGAACTTAACCATAACATTTTATCATATGACATGGTGTAATTTTCTAGCAGGCAGTAGATTATTTTGTGAAACTGCTTCATGACCTAGATAATATATGCTCCTACTCACTGGACCCATTTCTGGGAGGTGTTCTCCGCTTTGTGGTTCAGTTTCAGAAAACTCAGCCTGATTTGGTTGCTAGATCTCTCCTCCAGGTTTGTTACATTTGGTTCCTATTGATTTCTCTACTGCATAGTTCATGATTGATGATTATGCACTTTTCCTCAAACAATGGAAAGGACTATGGTTGATGAATGATGATTATGTATCTTGTTTCTTTGGTAATTTTCTTATAATGACCTGATAGGTTGTTGGAAAAAACTATATTATTTGAAGGACAATCAATATTTTTTTACTTAAAAAAGCTCCAACATTAATGCTGCTAAATCACCTAATTGACTATCATAATTCGCTTATTTTTTATTTAAACTTATTGAAACATGACTCTTTTTTGTTAATGAAATTTCTTTCGCATTTCATACATCAACGAATTGTTTCTTTCATGGAAAAAAAAAGATTTCTTTCGCATTACTTAAAAGAAGTTTCAGTTTTTAAAGAAATAACTTTACAATTAAAGGTTTCTTGCTAATACGTGTATTATTTCTAAATTCTCAACTACAAAAGTTCTTGATCAGTTCCTTCTGGTTCAAGATGGAAAGCTCTATGGGAAGGATCCTCTATATGCGGTGATCACTAAAGCTGCAGGCTTGCCTGAATCTGCCAAAAACCATGAAAATCAGAAGAATCAACACATTGTACAACTAGGACAGGTTTGGGTGGCAATTATTATTATTATTTTTTTTTAAATTTTCTAATCCTAAAGTCTCATTAGTTCCAAAATTCATGAGAGGCTATTTTTTTTATAGCTGTTTTCTCCCGTGCAATTAATGGTTTTTAAGATGCAACTCGTGTAAGCCCTCAAGGGGCAGCCCAGTTGGCAAGGTTTTGGGGTCTCTTGGTCATATTGGCTTAGAGGTCTCAAGTTCGAACCAGCTGGTGAGTTTAATATCAAAACCCTTGATGTCTCTTGGGTCTGGACCTTAGGGTGGGTGCGGCTGCCCCTGGGTATAAGGAAGCACAAGCTCCGACTCCTGGTTATCAAAAAAAAAAAAAAGAAAAGCAAAAAAGATGCAACTCGTGTATGGATGTTTATCATATGGAGAGAACTGCAACTTTTAACTGTTCTAATTTCTTGGACAAGGATTTTCTGAAGTATCGTATATCAACTGTGAATGCAGTTAGTGATAAATTTGATCAAGGTACTTTGCACAAATTCTGCATGGCAAAGACGCAAGATTGGTAAAATATTACAGGACTGGCGTGTCGTCTACATGCAGGTCTGTTCATTTATCCTTATGTTATAATTTTTAGAAGTTAAGATATCATAATATTAGTAGATGTGTTTTCAAATTTATGTCATTTATGTTTCTTTAGTTTGACTGAAAGAATATGTATATGGACTAAGGTTCAATAATGCCTTTGAGATCAGAGTCATGTTATGAAATGAAAACACTTATTTTCCAAGAACTTCTGAGAGATGCTCAACATATGTATTTTCCAAAAGTGTTGGGGAATGTTATTTTAACATCTCTAAAGAAAAATTGGTAGGCAGATATATAAAATGAAGACTTGGGTGGTGCTTTTATCTAATAAATCCTGCTTCTTGAAGGCTTGAAAGCATCCATACTGCATTTTAATTTCAAACAATGACATCATGAATGATTTCTATAAATGCTGTTTTGACAGATGGAGATGGCTTTCAAAAAAGATTTTTCTGAAATCTTGAGCATATCAAATGGAGAGGTGTGTTTCTACTTTCTATTTTTTTTGTGTGACTTGGCCATTTCTCTTATCTGTTGTAGCTCCATCGAAATACCAATAACCCTTGTTTCAAACTAGGGTTATTGGTATTTCGAGTAGTCTCTCTCCTTGTGAAGGGAGTTGGGTGGATTAATCTTCTTGTGATATATGCAAATATTTTTCCTCTTATAAATAGTAAAATGATTTGATTGCTTGGCTAGATTATATAGTGAACAGAAGTTTGCTAGGAAACCGATTTTGCAAAAGAAAGTGATAGAAAGATAGTATTGAAATGATAAAAGAAATTACAATACCAAGCACTTCGAGAGGCATTTTCCTAATTCTGTGCACCTTCAACCTCTCCACCCGACAGCCAACTCCCTAATGTCAAATATGCCCTCCTAGTAGTCTAATAATATCTCTATTATTTCCCTACTAATATTCCTAACAAAGTTTTAGCACATGCGTAGCATCAGTGAGGAACATTGTTCACAGCATTCTGTAAACAAATTCATGCTATTAATTGATGTTACAACAAATGTCAAAATGAATCGTTTCTCTTCTGTACTGCCCATTTTTATATTTATCGTAGTGAGATCTTGATATTTACATATATCACAAAGAAAACCTCTCTCTCTCTCATAAACATATTCTGTTTTTTAACTCAAACTTCAAGGATCTAAATTTTTCTCTGCCCATATTTTCTATTGTTCACCTTTCACAATTATATGGTATGTGCTAGCAGTCGAATGGCCCTTTCACAAAGAGCAGCTTTCTTCAATCTTTCAACTTGAGGACACTATGTTGAGGGATGAATTATTTGGTATTGCAGAATGCATGGATGAAGATTTTCCAACATATCCTCGTTTGGGCAGAGGAGCAAACTTATTGGATTGCCACTCGATTTCTTGTCTTAGGTTTTGAATTAGAGCTGTACTCCCCGAGCGAGTATTGCATGGTATATTGGTACCTTTCTGTTATTTTAATCAAGCTTGTGGAGAAGATACATCTGAGAGCATTGATGAGCAACGAAACTGGTGAGTGTGCAAACTTGGTTAACATGATGAGCAGGATAGTTACCATATTTATCTAAAATAAACGCAAAGAAATGTCCCAGTGACAAAATTACTGTTTCCTATATGTCCATACGTAGGGAATACAAGTCTGGAAAAAATAAACGCAACTGGATGACATCTAAAATTAATTTTATGTAGTTTATAGGGTTATGTGAATATAATCTTCCATTTGTTGAGTTGCATTTGCGTGCATTTGTCGAGTTAAACTAGATTTGTCCTGTGTACTTATACAATTGAGGCATCTCAATTGCAGACATTAAAAAAAATATTCAATCTGATTGGATCTGTTCCATTTTATGCCAATCAGGTAAACGAAAAGGAAAGAAAAAAGGAGGCTCCTCAAAAGATATTGGGAAGGATTTTCGAATTCCACCAGCAGTGTCATTTCTTCAGTGCCAAATATGTCTCGCAGAAGGGCTAGTAATGGTAATAATACTTTGCTGATTTTACTCAACCAATCTCTGGATATACCATTTTTCATTGAATGAACGTGGAAAACGTCCTTTGCAGGTGCTTGAGATCATTTTGATTATAGAGTGGGTCTTTTTTCTTTTCGAACAAGATATGAAACTTTCATTGTGAAATTAAAATAATCAATACAAACTCCAAGAGTAGTGACAGAAAAAACAAAACAAGTAGTAAAAATAGTAAATTATGTAGAACATAGAAAGGACCCATGAAGACTTTTAGGTGAAGTCAGTCTATAGCTATAATGAAGATGTCTTGATAAGGTCTAAAAGTTAAAGATAATACCTATATATTGGGGTCGAGCTTCTTAAGCCTCTAGCTCTAGGTATCATACCTCATATCATGTGTCCAAATTTTGTATTCCATTAAGTTGTTGACCGTGAAGTAGGTTCGACTCGTAGATTAGCCTCCACCCTCCAGCTCAAGTGATCTATCTACGTAGTTGTAAAATTTTATAGGTTTTAATTAGGACCCATTTAAGATTGCAAAATGTTGGTCTTTCGAAAAGCAAAACAAGTTCTAAAATGTAGGCAACGATTTTTGTACTTCCAAGGGATGCATTGCTCTTAGAATTTCTATTTTAATTGGCATTGTCATGTTAGTTTACAATTTTTTATTTTTTTGTGTTTTGTTTCTCATTTATGGTTTCTTATTCTTTTGGAGAAGCAAAAATGCAAGTCATTTTTCTTGTTTCTGGTTTCCATTTCTTTTGAAAGACAAATGTGTTTGTTAATGTTTCCTAAATCTCATTTCTTGTTTTAAGAATGTTCCAGAAATTGTTTACAAAGTTTGGAAACTAAGAAGATTTTGATTTCTTATTATTATATTATTTTGTTTCTAACTTTTTGAGCGCCAATGAAATTGCCATTCTTACTACACGTACAATATTAAAAAACTGACAAACTTTTAATAGTCTTATCTTTTAGATTGAATTTTCAAGTAGATCTTTCATTTTTGAAAAGAGATGTTTTGGGGAAGAAGAAACAATGAATGATTATCAAGTACACTTCTGTTTTGCTTTCGGTAAAAAAGAGGAGAAAAGGTAATAAATGGTTATAAACAGTTAGAAAGAGAAGCAAGACATGGAAATAGAAAGTGTTACCCAATGTGCCTTCAATAAACCAGTTTGATCAATCTTTCAGATGCTTGCTGCTCTGAGGAATGAACATATGACCTTACAGAGTCCAAGCCCCTTCAATACCGAGTATGAGGTAAGTAAGGTCTTTCATTAACTTTATACTAAAGCCTCTAAACTATTTACCGAAATTTAACAACTTCATTTTCAAGCGATCAGTCTTACATTAATCTTCATTTTCAAGATTTAATGAAGAGTATCATTAAATTTCACCTGTAAAAGTACCAATGATTTGCACCTGATTTAATAAAACGTTTTATCAAAGCCTTTGATTGAAAAGGGCAGCATGTATTAATATCTGCAGAGCTAAATTTTTGCTGTTGTTTTTTTTTTTTTTACTTTCAATCAGATGCTTTGATTAAACATTTTGCTGAATCAAGTCCAAATTACTTCTTCTGCAGAGATTCATTCAACATTTCGAGCTTCTACAAAAGGCTTGCATTCCTGACAACATCACATTCGATTCGTACGAGCAATCGACTCACATGGCCCGCCTTTCTGTGGGTATTTCAGATTTTGTGAAAAAAATGCAAATATGTACATTTATGTGGAAGAAACTTAGCTCTCCCTTTTGTGTTCTTCAGAACTTGGTTACATATAACTGCTTTAAGGATGCCCAGAAGATTGCAAAGGAAGTGAAGAGTAGCTTCTCGAACGACCCCGAAAAACTGGCCGAACTCCGGAGGATAGAGCTAGTAGCGGAGCACAACAACGTCGCCTTGAACTTGATCCACAAGGTAGGGGCCCTTGACCCCTCATTAAAGATTTCGTTCGAGTTCAATCATCACCCATATTTTGGTACTGCTCTTGTTAAGAGATCTTGAAGCATTTCCTTCACTGGTCTGTCCTGTTTTCGCACACAAGGTTATTAAATGGAGGTTCTGCAGCACAATGTTTTAGAGGTAATGAAGCCCTCCGCCCTTGGTACCTTTAGCGAAATTAATTGATGTATTCTTTTTATCATCCCATTTTCTTTATCATTTGTAATTTTTACTCATAAGGTAATAAAACATATAGTTTCAGTTTTGATTTCAATGGTCCTTTTTTTTTTTTTAAATAATAAAGTGAAGGTGGTAGATTTGAAGTTGGAAGTTTTAATGAATTAGAAGCGTTACTAATGGATTTGGAAGAAAAAACAATAGTCTAGCTTAGTTCAAGTACAAGGACTTTAAGTCAACATTTTTATCATTAAAAATAGCTGGATTGTGGCTGGGAAACCTTTGAGGGAACAATTTATTTCTACCCACAAGGTCGAGGAAGGCAATTTTAAATTGTAACATTTTATTTCATTTAATTTAACGGTGAAATCATTCCATGAAACATTTCAAACCCGACCATAGAACACCCTAGTAAATAATTCTAAAAAAAAAAGACCCTAATAATAAAAGATCTAAACTTGACTAAAAAAATATAAAATACAATCATTAAAAGAAAGAATCTATAAATTGGATGTAAAGTAGGAATTCCAAGTCTGATTTTTTTAATTTGAAATAAATGTTTTAATAAATTCAGCGTAAATTGTATAGATTAGATTGCTATAATTAGTCACAAATCATTGAAGGAACAAGAAACTTAACTAATTAATTTAGCTTGGGTGTAGTTCCTGTTGCTATTTATTTCACTACTTATCGAAGTTATGTTGTACCGAAAGGTATTAAAGGCTTCTTTCGGTTGGTTGAACAAGGGGTAGGTTAAAATCCCCTATATATTTTCTTTGAATATGGTAGTCATAAATATTGGTAATTAAATATTGAATAATTGCAGTTGTCTTGTAGTATTAAAAGTTGGGATTGCAGTAATAATGAAACATGATTTTTGCCAATTGTCGGTGGGGTTGAAGCTGAAGCTGAAGCTGAAGCGTGGCTGTGTTGGGCATTGTCAACTTTAAGGAAATGACATAATATTGGAACCGACGTTTGGATTTGTGAGGTGGATGAGCTGTCTCAATGACCATCTTATTCCCACACCAAAGCCTGCCCTTGCGTCTTTTAAAAACTAAATAACAAACTGGACGCCAGCCCACCACAATACACCATATTATAATGTTAATAATACTCTAATTTTATTATTTAAAAACACACACACACACACACACAACTCTTTCTTGCTTGCTGGTACAAAGCATCTGGATGAAGAAGATCAGAAAAAAACATGACAATAATTGGATCATCCAAAAAAAAACCATAAATTACAGCCGTTTGATCATGAAATGAGCGGTCCCCAGCCCAGAGTTTAGCCTCCAAGAAAACTATTGGATGAACGGCTGCAATATGGTTAGAGTTCCATCTTAAAACTAATTGACAATGAGTCCGCTAATCTTACGACGTGAGATCTTTAATATGCCTTTTCAAAATGATAGCTTTTTTAAGTTTACCCATTTTGACCTAAATTTTATTAATTAAGCTGGAGGTTCGTTTGAGCTTGTTAGAGGACTAATAAATCTTATCAAAAGTCTCTTAATCATTTTGATACAGTTTTAGAGGGTTGAGAAAAAATCAGTACAACTTACAAGTGTGTTGGTGCGGTGAAAATCTGTATCTGGTGAAGCAGAAGGGTGGATAAGGGTCAATTTCAAGGCTGGGATGTCTTTAGCTAAGTTGGCTGGCAGTGTTAACTGTTAGTGTTCGTCTTCGTTTTGTGTAATTTCCAAGCAAACTTTCCTTTTCCACTCTTGTTTCGAAGCCTTTGTTTGTCGCGACTGGGTAGTTTTTAAGCTACTTGCTGCCGATTTGTATCGTATGTGCACAGCCCCACGCATTGGGATTCCATCCCCTCCATTTATCAGAATCGAATAGGTTCTCGTTTGCCGAGCATAATACTATTTGTCAACACACATGACTTTCTCACTATTACAGTACTACGACTATTAAAAATTAGGTTTAAATGTTATTTTGGTATTTATATTTTAAAATTTGGTTCTTTTTTTTATAAATCCCTTTCGAGCCAACTTGCGCACACTTCAACTAATCTCATAGGACAATTGTACGACCCTACTACATTTGGTTGCCAAATAAACACTTGAGAAATTAATTCATAAGTAGCCATCACGTTTCTAAGGTGAATAGTCTTTGGTTGATGGAACAATGTAGGTAAGAGAAGTCGGCAAAACAGGTCCGTAATCTTTTGAAAAGGATTGACTTTGAGGATTGGACACGATCGTCCTATTTCGAACCAGTCGGCTCGAGCTCCTCTCGCAGTGAGAGTGGGTCGCCGCGTGCCAACCAGGGGACGAACTAGGAACGCCTCCATGAGTGTCAAATAGTAGACTTAGAACTGGTACGGGCAAGAGGAATCCATTTAATTAAAATAAAGCATTGCTATGGTCTCTGCGATGTTAATGCATATGATTTCTCCCTAGTGCTTTGAATGTTAAAGTGAAGCTTTGGTTCATTTTGGTATTTGTATTTTCAAAATGTCTATTTAGCTCCTATACTTTTAATTTTTGTTTATTTTAGTTATGTATTTATGAAATGTTCATTTCGGTCCCATTACATTTAAAAAGTGATCATTTTGGTCCATTCATTTTTATTTCCATCTCATTAATTTCAATACAAAATTTTGCAAACAAAGACCAAAATGATCATCGATCTAAATGAACGTTTTGAAAGTATACAAACTAAAACGAACAAAAGTTGAAATCATATGGACCCAAATGGATATTTTGAAATTACACCAACTAAATTGAACCAAAGTCAAATGTACATGGACAAAAATAGCCTAAGAAAAAAAGAAAATCAAATTTTGAATCTAACTTAAATAGTAAAATAATTAGTTCCATTAATTAAGATATTAATAACATCTCTTATACATTAGAGGTTTGAAGCTCCACCCATATATTTATAATGTTGTATTCTTAAAAGAAGTAATCAAGATTAATATCTCTTTGTACTGATTGCTTTTTAAATCTATTGTTCTTAGTTTGTAATGTAATATTGTGAAAGGAAAAGGGGGCTTGTATTATTATTTTATATAATAGTCTACATGTTAGCAGCCAACTAGAGCAGTATTAAAGAGGTTGATTTTGTGGTAACCTAGTAGTTTAATTTTTTATTTCTAAAATATAATATTTATGTTATTGTCGTCGTTGTTTTTTTTTTTAATTTTTTATCTATTGGTCGTATTATCAGGAAGTCTATTTCATAGGAATAGTTCAACTATTTTTTTTTTTGGTTATTTAAAGATTGATTCAAAATTCAAATCCTCCATTTTCAATGGTTTCTACATTAAAAAAAGGATAAAAATTAAAGCTTTCTCAAGTTTTCACACCGTACGTTAATGAAATGTAGTTTAAGCAAAATATTATCTTATTTCGGCTAACTAATTCATTTTATTACGAATGGTTACAGTAAACACCAATTGAAATCAAGTTCAGCGAATTTGGTGAAGTTGATATTTTAATTCTCTACCTTACAAGTGTTGAACTACAAAAATTATTATGGTAAATTAAATTGAATTTTTAATTTTTAAAATTAATAGAGATATTTAATTGTTTTATTAATTTACGCGAGCTTAATTAGCCAAGAAGTAATCTCTCCTAAATATTAATATTCTCTGAAGAAAACAAAATTTTATTCTTATTATTATTTTTTTGAGTTTGATAACTTTAAAACTCCAACTTTTGGTATATTTCTTGAACAGACCAACAAATTTTCCCTGATTAACTAACTCCAAAAATTCAACCAGTCATTGTCAAATATTTAATTTGACATTTATTCCAAAGTCGTTGATGACAGATCATCGTCATTCTCAACACGTGGCGAGATCTCAAGAAAGGATGCAGGAAGCAGATGCAAACGCGTTTTAGAAGAATAGTTCCCGTTTTAACTTCGGCGCAGTACAAATTCTTACAATTCCGTATTTTTCTGACAGCAAAGATTATAAGAGACAGATTTAGAAAAAAAGATATAAAAGCAAAAAAAGAAAAAGAAAAAGAAAAAATATATAATAATAAAGAAAAGGAAATAAAAATAATATTTAAAAAATAATGGTTTAAGCTGTGTGAGACGCCGACGACCACCATATAGAGCTCCATATTTTCGACTTTTCTTCAGTCGCAGACTAGCCTCCGATCGACCCGTGTTCTCTCTTTCTCGATTCAGTTTGAGGTAGAACGAGCTCTATGATCTTTTATTTGCTTCGGATTTTGTGTTTCTAATCTCAGCTCGAACTGTGGATGCGGCTGTGTGTTGCGTTGAATCCTGCTCTACTTGTAATAGATCTTTCTATTCAGTCAAGTTTTTGTTTGCTTTTCTTAGTTTATACTTGTTTACAGCACACTTTGGGCTTATATATACTGCAATCTAGGTCGTTCAGTTTGATTCTGACCTTTCCCTTTTGAACTTATTGGCGTTTCAATCTGTGTTTTTAATGATTCTTAATGTATATTTATTGATGTATTCATGCCGTATCTCTGGAAATAATTGTTTCGATTTTTTAGTTTCTACTATTTAAATTCGGTTTTCGAAATTTTGTTCTCCATGCCGGAATTATAGCTTTTCTATCCTCATGCTTTGAGTGTCGGTGAAACCATTGCTAGTGGATATGACGTTGATTACGATCCTTGACTACACTGATGGTTTGCTATTTGCTTCAATGATGCCTTTTAATTGGCAGATCAATTGACGGATCATGTTATTAATTATTTATGCAGGTTTATGAATAATGCAATGTATTGTAAGACATTTTTATGTATAATTCTTATTTGTGCAAGGGGAACCATATCAATTTGTTGAGTTTTGGTGCAGATTTGTTAATAGCGAGGGAGGGAGAATGTCAGGTGGGGGTACACAGAACAGCTTTAGAAAAGCACTTGGAGCCCTTAAGGATACTACCACAGTTTCATTAGCTAAAGTTAACAGTGATTATAAGGTACTATAAGTCCTACTCTCAATGCATCCTATAGCCTGGATCTATCTCATGTTCTTGGTGCCATGTTGAATTCAGGAGTTAGACATTGCCATAGTTAAGGCAACAAATCATGTTGAACGTCCTGCAAAGGAAAAACATATTCGAGGTGTGTTCTTTCATGCCCTTCTCAGGATAGTAATTTTATTGTACAATTGAACGTGTCTTCCCGTGTTCTTCATATGAACTTTACATTTTTATTTGATACTGTGTTTGTTGTTGTTCTACCTGTTAATGTACATGTACGATAATAGAAATCATAATATTAAAATAAGATGGTTTTGGATTTCTTTTCAGCTATATTTGCAGCTATTTCAGCTACCAGGCCTAGAGCTGATGTTGCATATTGCATCCATGGTCTGGCAAGAAGATTATCCAAGACACATAATTGGGCAGTAAGTCTTCGTGTTTGCTATGTTAAGCATTGTGAATCTTTGCAACATCTTTCTGTATTCTTTGCAAATGAACTGCTACCATGAAAATTATATATCTTCCTGTTTCAAAGTTATACTCGGAACATGCAATCTTTCTGTAGCTTTTTGAGCTTATATCATCTGTATTGTTGCACATTTGACATCACGATCTATTACACCCAGTTCTGTTAAGTCTGTGCAAAATCTTTGGAAAGTATAAATAAAAGCCCTCTTATCTGTTGTAGACACAAAATTGATGGCGTTGTTAATATCAGGAAAGTTTTCCTGTCACTAAGGCTGATCAGCATTTATTTTGCAACTTGAACAAACTAATAACGTTATTGCTGAAAACTGGAAGATAAGCATAAGATGAAGTGATATAATCGTAAAAGACTTGCCCTCTGTAGTAAGACAGTGATCTATATATATAACTTCAGAAACTTTAAGAATAGTGTTAGTCAAACTAATTTATATTCTCTAGGACAAGTGATGTTTTCAGTCCATCCATCTTAATGTGATTGCTTATGGTATTTTTCAAAACTCAGACGGCCTGGAGTGAAGATTTCATCTCCAAATAATATTTGGTGTGCCAATGACATTTGTATAACTAACTATGATTTCACTGTTTAGGTTGCATTAAAAACTTTGGTTGTTATCCATCGTGCTTTACGGGAAGTGGACCCCACATTTCATGAAGAACTCATTAACTATGGCAGGAGAAGAAATCACATGCTTAATTTAGCTCATTTTAAAGATGATTCCAGTGCTAATGGTACCTCCTCCTCTAAGGCACTGAATTTGTAAAAGATAATTTAAAAAGAATGCAAATCTCAATCTAAAATTTTCACGTGCTGAATGTAGCTTGGGATTATTCTGCTTGGGTACGTTCATATGCCTTATTTTTGGAGGAGAGGCTGGAATGTTTTCGTGTGCTGAAGTATGATGTTGAGACAGATCGTGTGGTAAGGAAATAATTTCTTTAGCCAGTTAATATCCTCTTATTTTCATCTGATCTTCTAATGTTGTTTCTAGGAGATTTTGTTACTTCCTTATCCAATTGGTACATGCACACCTTTTTTTCTCTTAAGGTTTCTTTCTTTTTATTTGTTTTTTTAAGGAAACAAATATTATTAATTCAAGAATAATAAAAAGGAGGAAGAGGGAGCCTCATACATAGTCAGAAGGAATTCCAAAAAACTTTCCATTGCCATAGTTAAGTCGACAAACTCCTATGTAGTCAAAAGAAGAGGGAAGCTCCACCTCATTTTTTATTTTATTTTTATTTTATTAATATCCTATCCAAAATGTTCATTTTTTATGGAAAAGAGTCCAAAAAAAGAATCTTGGATCCGCCATTTCCAAATAAAGTTTGCAATATTCTTTGGAAGACTTTGAATATTTCAAATAATATGGTTGACCAAAGAGGACCAAGAGAAGAAAAGGCTGCTGGAAGTATCACTGCTCCAAACTCTCCCATCCTCCCCTATCACGGGATGAAACTTCTGATGAAAGACATGTGATTCCTTTTAAATCCCAAGTTCCAAGAAGATAAATAATGAGACCAAACTTGCTTGAACCTCATCTCACAATCAGAGAGCATAAAGCATGGGAATACTCCTCGAGAGGCCTGCCACCAATTCACTACATATAATTGCTGTTTAAGTTTCATATAATTGAGACTTCTGTTTCAGTTAGTCGAAGTAGTAATTTTATGGATAATGGTGCAGAGAACCAAAGATCTAGACACTGCTGAGTTGCTTGAGCAGTTGCCAGCATTACAAGAGCTCCTGTATCGTGTACTTGGTTGTCAGGTAATTTATGACATTATATTCAGTTAGACTTACTTTTCTCTCAATGAGTAGATGATTATTATCATTACCGAAAACAATATGTGCTATGGTTTTATTTTTAAATATAAAAACTCCCATTATTTTTTATTATTTATTGTGGAATAATGTTTAACTTTTCTGCAGCCACAAGGAGCCGCAGTTCATAATTTTGTGATACGGCTGGCACTTACATTGGTAAGAACCTCCTACACTACAATCTTGCATGCCCAGTAAAATGGCTGTGGCTTTACTCGTTTGCATGTTTGATCCTTCTCATTCTCATGTCTTCTATCTTTCTGTAGGTTGCTTCTGAGAGCATTAAAATTTATCAGGCCATCAGTGATGGTACAGTCAATTTAGTTGACAAGGTAAGAATTGATATGATTGTCAGATAAAGCATGTTGTAAATGCAGAAACTGAAATTAACTTGGTCTAAGTATTCAGTTTTTTGAGATGCAACGCCAAGATGCAATGAGAGCCCTGGACATTTACAGGAGGGCTGGTCAGCAGGTATTGATACCAGGATTGCGATTTTCATCAACTCATACTAGTGCACAAGATAGAGTTGCATAGAAATTGTTGTAACTTTCTCTTTTTTTGCAGGCAGAGAGGCTCTCTGAATTCTATGAAGTTTGTAAAAGTCTTGATATTGGGCGTGGTGAGAAGTCTATGAAGATTGAACAGGTAGATTGTCCACCTGTGCTATCTGTCTTTTTGCTGTTTTTCCCTAAAAGAAAGCTAAGTTTCATATGCCGCGTGCCTATTTTTGAAGCCCCCTGCATCATTTTTACAAGCCATGGAAGAATATGTGAGAGAAGCTCCACGGGTTTCAACAGTTTGTAGGGACCAGGTAGTGCTTGTTTTTTCATACTGATTTCTATGCTTTCCGAAATTGTTTGTACTCAGATATGCCCTCATATAATCCTATGGCTATGATAATCCACCTGAACTACTTTTGGTAAATCATCATAAGCAGGCTGCTGATAATAAACTGGCTTCCCCTAAAGAAGTTTTGGCTATCGAGGATAAGAAGGAACCGGTAGGTCAGGTGGAACAACCAGTGGCACCTCCACCGGCCACATCTCCAGCACCACCTGAACCAGTGAAAGTAGAACCACCCGTGACTGAACAACCTGACTTGCTGGTAAGCTTATGTTGTTAGTTAATCTACTCTTAATGCTTATAGATTATGATATGACCATGATTCACTAATAGTTAATAATTTTTACCACATGGATGGTATATGATGTAAAAAGAACTCCACGAATTTTTTTCTTACCAAAATTGGATAAATGATGATCATGAATTTTAAATTAAATTAGAAAAATGATAAACAATGAAGTCTTGAAAATATTTTTTGTGTTGAAAAAAAAGTCAACGGTTATGAATTTAACAATATATTAATTTTATCATAATTCTGATATGCTTTTTTGAAAAATATATAACATATTAAATTAACTAATAACTCAATTTTATTTTTACATATCTGGTGTTATTTTTTATTTTAATGCTTAAAAAACTATATAGTCTTCAGAATCTCCGGAAGTAAATGTGGTGGATATTTTGAACTTTTCAAATCAACAGATGCTTAAAGTATTCAGTAACAAATGAAACAAAAATAGATAACACATATTTGAAATATACGTTTTAATTAAAAAATTCATCTGAAGCGAGATGATTATCCTTTTTTGGCTAGGGTTTGAACGATCCTGTTCCCGAAACTACTTCCAATTTAGATGAGAAGAATTCAATGGCATTGGCAATTGTCCCAGTTGGTAATTCTCTCTTTCTTTCTGTATTTTCTTCAAAGTTTCAGTAGTAATAGAAAACACATTGTGCCCCACGTGAGAAGCCAAATTTGAAGTGATTGTATTCCAAAAATTTTTTAGAAGTTGCTTTGTATGTGGAAAATTGGAATTAGTGTACACGTGGAGTTAGCTCACTGTACTTTTACTGCTTGTGATCACAGCCGATCAACAACCAAGTTCTGCTCCAAGCCAAGTGAATGGTACAACAACTACAGGCTGGGAATTGGCACTTGTTACGGCACCAAGCTCAAATGAAAGCGTAGCTGCTTCTAGCAAACTGGTACTTCATTGCATATATCCACTAGACAAAGAGTTTCGCATTTATATTGAATGTTTACATTATACTGATGTAACCGGTAGCATTGTACTAATCGTATTTTATCATTTCATCTAGTTATGACCAGAAAATCGTTAGTCTTCTACTGCTGTTCTAAACAATATTCCATTTTTTCTTTGCCCAAATTTATGATATTCTGATAATGCTTTGAACTGATTGCAAAAGGCCGGAGGGTTGGACTTGCTTACATTAGACAGCTTATATGATGATGCAATCAGAAGAAATAATCAGAACACAAGTTACAATCCATGGGAACCAGTCCCGGGGCCCGGTCCCATGGGGCAGCAGCCAGTCCACGATCCCTTTTTCGCCTCAACTGCAGTGGCTGCACCTCATTCAGTACAAATGGCAGCTATGACCAACCAGCAGCAAGCTTTCATGTTGCAGCAGCAGCAGATGATGATGATGGCTCCTCCGCCACAACATTCGAATCCTTTTGGAAATCCTCATGGGCCGAATACCTACCACTACGGTCCGGGTATGCCTGTTCACGCTTCCAATCCATATACTGGTCTCATTTAACATCTTCAAAAGAACATACTCTGATAGGAAGGTGAATGATGAAGCATTTTTTGGATTGGGGACTGCTAAATGTGGAGTATACAGATGTACAATATGTTGTGTATGTGCAGTAGTCAAGTTAGCTAGGGTGAGATTCTTTTTATAATAATTAGTGAGACAAACTTTGGATTGATTATTTGTGTCATGAAAGATGGTAATAATGTTTTAGATGCTTGGCAAAATTGTTGGTAACCTGCTTCACTATTGTGAATGATTAAGCAGGCAATTTTTTTTCTTTGTTTTTCTTTTATTATTATTATTATTATTATTATTATTATTATTATTTTTTGCATAGTTTTCTTTTCTTTTCTTCCTTTCTGTCCTTTCTTTCTTATTCTAGGATTCATTTATGGATCATAGGACTTTGTAAAATGTCAGTATGTAGCAAATTTATGCAAAACCCACTTTGATATTCATATCCTTGAATTTTTATCATTTGCCTCAGAATATTAAGGATTTTAATTTTATCTTTTTTAATTCGTTTTCATGCTCGACGGCGAGAGACAAGGGAACAGGGAGAAGACACGATGTTTCTATATCATTACATTGGTCACGAACTACAAAGTATAGTACACATCACATTTGGATAACATTAAATTGGGAGTGGTCACGGACTACAAAGTACAGTACAAATAAAGTGGTAGTAAATTTTTATAGTATTGAAGTTCAATCATTCATCCCTCGTCCCTAAAAAAAATGATTTGGTCATTGTAAAACAAAATATATATAGCTGTCTTATTTTGATTTTTAAATTTTACAAAAAAAAAAGTTTTAATTCTTATATATATATATATTTTTCAAATGAAATTTAACTAGAAATTATCTTCCAAATTCGAACTCAAGGAAAAGAAAAAATCTCCCTCTTAATTATCAATTTTCTTATCTAGGATTTTCATTTTTAGTAAAAGGAAGTTCAAAATTGAGTTGGAGGGGCATTTTATTTGCTATATACAAATTATATCATATGCATCAAAGTATATAACAAATTATATTATATGCATCATAGTGATCTCAAATTGTATATACAAATCATAATGGAATACATGTATATATCAAATATATGAAATATAAAGTCAATAACGTCAGGTTAATATAAAATTATGGAATGAAAACTTAATTGATTAATTAGTATGAATTTTTTTCCTTAAAAAAATTGATTCATATTAATGAATTCATCTTTTTAAAAAATAATCATTGATTAATGAGTGTTAATATTGACTTAAATGAAGATTAATTTATTAGGAAATAATAAATTTAAAATAAGATAATAAATATTCAAAATTTGAAATTTTAACTATTAATAAATATATTTACCTTAAATGAAATTCAAATTATTAAGAAAATAAATATTAAAATGTCATAACAAATGGGGTAGAAATAACAAGAATAGCTGAATAGAATTTGGAAAAAAAAGATCTTTTGAATGGTGTCCCTTCACGGCTGAAGTCCACAATTTATTCAAGAGATATTGTTCCTCTTTTTTCCCTTTAGTTTCACCTGATTTAAATACTTCACTAAAAGAAAATATGGAATAAAGGAACTAATTGCCATCATTGATTAATAAATATTACAAATTTAAAATTCAATAATTAATAAATGTATTAACTAAATTATTAAGAAAATATAAATTAAAATATCATACGGTAGAAGAATCATCATGGAGTATTTTGATAATAGAAAATATTTCTTCAAACCTGAAAATCTAAAATGGTAAATTATACTAATAATAGAACGTCTATAAAATATTATAATGAAATTTTAAATCTCATATTGTTATCTCTAATGTCATCCCTAATATTGTTATTAACCTTAAAATTTAAAATGGTAAATTATATTAATAATAGACGTCTATAAAATATTATAATATTCAAATGTCTCAAATTTTAAATTATATATATATAACCTGAAAATTTAAAATGGTAAATTACGGATGTCTATAAAAAAAAAAAAAAATATATATATATATATATACATACATACATAATACATATAGATAGTAGAGCTGGCCTTTTTTTTTTTTTTGCTACTTTTAAAACATGAAAATTTTAACCACATCCATCCAAAACAGAGAATAAAAACAAACTCTACAGACCTTTTTTTTAATATATTTCTTGTGATGTAAATCGTAACTACATTTAAATTTATGAAAAAAAAATCTAATCACAAAAATCCAAAATAAATTAACTGAATCAACATGAACACAATTTAAAATAGTTGAGATTAAAATAAAAAGCCCAAAATAGATCATTCCCCGATTTTCTCCCTTTTCAAATTTCAAACGTAAAAATTATCTCCAATGGACAAAAATCAGATTCGCTAATTAAGCTCCGTATCTTGAAGGGGACGTGGTAAAATGCCAGTGGACCCAACGGTGGAGATTTGGTGTGATAGAGGTGGTTATTCTGGAACGTTTCGCAGAGGATAATAAGATTTGGAAATAAGCATTTTTGGGGTTAGAGATGAAACTGAAGCAGAAGTAGAACTTTGAAAGTGACTTTTGGCAGAGCGCGAGAGTTGAGAGATACGAGATACGGTGAATAAGGAACGAACGAGATTCTTCACCACTTCCAAAGCTCTGCGATATGCTCTCTCTCTGTTTCTCTTTCAATTTCGTTTTCGTTTTCGAATTCTAATTCTGTCGTAGGAGGGAATCATGTCTTGGTTTTTCAAGGCTCTTCAAGCCAGCGATGATGATGATGATAGCGCAGCCGAATTGCAATCGAACAGTTCGTCGTCGTCGTCGGAATGCCTCCGTTTCACCGCCGCCAATCCTTCTGTTAAAGACGACTTCTCCGCGCTGGGTGAATCGCTGAGCCGCCAGCTGCGTGGTGTCGCCAACTTTCTCGCTCCACAGTCACCGCCGGCGGTGGCGGTCGTTGCTGCCGTCGATTCTTCCGATTCGAGTTCGTATTCTCCGTTGGCGTCGCAAGCGCTTCAAGGAATTCGGAATGATCTGGCGGAGATTGGCGGCAGCTTGAGAGCCGGCTTCTTGATGCTCTCTGTTGGAGAGATATCCAGGTTTGCTTCTAACTTGCTTCCGTTTCAGAGTCATTCTGCCAATGATGAGGAGGATGAGGAATTTGAAGACGAATCTGTTGGCGGTACGCCGGGAATTACGGATGAGGTTCTAAATTTTGTGACCGATATTTCTTCGCGGCCAGAGTACTGGACGGATTTTCCCCTGGAACTCGATGATACAGGTAAATCCTAATTTTCTTGCTGTTAATTTGTGATAAAACGTATGTCATTATTTGATCATTGACCAATGAATTCTTCATAAATGGAGATTAGTATAAAGACCTTGTGCTGCTTTTTTCTCCATCATTCGTCTTTTTTTTGGTGAAAATTAATTCATAATGCATCAATGTAATACTGTAAGATGATAAAGTTAATATAGTTTTTGAGATATTAGACGTGTTGAAATCTATATATCTAGATCAACAACTAAACCTGAGAAGAGAAAACAGACTCTAAATTTCTTTTGTTATCTCTTTAATTATCTGATTACTTTGATTCGTGGAAAATATGTTTTCAAATTGGAGTTTGCATGTTCTGTTTATACTTGTAGAGAGTAGTAACGGAGCATTGGTTGGTTGTAGGTCGATAAGAATACCTGTCATCCAAGAATTCTTCCATCTTATCAATATTGAGTCTATCCAAATATATTTCTACTATAACCATAAATGACAATATAAATCGTTGAGGACAATAGTACCTTCGTACTTCAGATTACAGATATTTCCATAATGGTATGATATTGCCCACTTTAGGCATAACTTTCTTCACAGCTTTGCTTTTGATTTCACTCAAAAATATTTATTCTCACATCCAATATGGTGTGAATTATGTCCTGTTTAGATGAGTGATATGATAAGACAACAAGCATTCATCTGAATTTGGATGGTTATATTGCAAGAGCTGGTTCGTAACATTGTCTTCTTGATGAGACAATGCCAAGTGATCATGACACTTCGTTGTATTCTAATTTCTAAGAATACGAGGCTAAGGCCGTTTCTTCCATTTGTGATTAATAATACTTCTCTGTTTCTTATCAAAAAGAAAAATTCTAAAAAATGCAGGCTGTATTTTCTGTCATCTTCCCCTCTTAATAACTAGGAGACAAGAAAATTTAGAGAACCTTTTATAGGAAAAAGAGAGGAATTTATGAAGTATACCGCATGATCTTTGGATCTTTTATGAGAAAGCACATGTACATATTTTCTAGCAAGTTGGTAATATCATGTCTTTGATTGTCCTCTCAATTTTTCTTTCATTCTCATTTTATTTTGTGTTTCCGATTGAGTGAGCTTTCACCAAATTATTAATCGATCGACCGTGACGAAAGTATGATGCATGAAGGTTAATAAATTGGATTGCTATTTGCGTCAGCATTAGAATTCATGAATATACCTTTATATTTAATCACTGCAACTTTCCTATTGGCCGTGGTAATTGATGAGGATTTCATGACGTGGGCAATTTGTATGTGCAAGTTTCTATTGTATGTATTAGCTTTGATTTTTCATTCAGTATTAGCATAATACTTTGATTAGCTTTATTGCAGATTTTGAAATGTCTGACGTTCAGAGAATACACATTTCAACTGTGGAACAATTGATTCCAAATATATCAGCTCTTAGAATAAAGCTTCAGAGTTTGATGAGCAATGAACTATTCTGGATTATTTATTTTTCAATGCTGCTTCCAAGATTCAATGAACATGATTTTGAGCTTCTATCAAGCCCTCAAGTAAGACTTATTTTCCCTTTTAAACTGCCGCACACTGCATATTTTGCATAATTTTAGATCTTCTGCTGCGCTAGAATCATCTTGTGGCTTTCTGTCTGGCCGTATTATATCGCATATCCTACATATTTCTTGCTTTCGATATTTTTGCATTCTCTGTGGTTCTATGATTGCAACTACTCTATGTAGAATTGTACTGCTTTTTCATGCTAGATCAATGCAAAAATTTTTAATATAACTTTGATCCCCATTCGGATATTAGCTTAAAAATTGAATATCCGTAATCTTCCACCTACATGTGATGTGTGAGAGAGATCATAATGGTAAAATAAATGGAATTGAATTGATTCAAACTTACCAGTTAGGTTTGATCATTTCTTATGGTTGGAATAACAAAGCATTGTTTGTTGGACTGTAATTGGGTTCAAGTCAGTCCAATTCGATTTGAGAACTGATAAACATCCCTACTATACGCACATGGCTCCTGTAGTTTTTGCAATCTATGACTTGACTACCATGATTGCATAGAGATCTCTTAAATTCGTGACTTTAAACTTCTTCCGTTATGAGCTTATTGTTGTATTTTTATCTTTTCAGCTGGCTTCCTCCTTGCCAGTCTTTAATGTTCAAATAAAATGATAGGACTAAAGTCAAACTCAGATGCCCACGTTCATTTTACTTGAAGTTTCAGATTAATAATGCGACACCCTCATTATTGTTATTCTTTTCGGATAGATTATCGAAGCAAGAAACATACTTCTGGAGATGCATCAAAGAAAAAAGAGAGCACAAGTGAACTCTGACCATATTTCTACTAATAATTCGGTTTGTGGCACGAAAGAAGGAAATATGCCACCTGGGGAAAAAGCAATCTCGACTCAGATCATCAAGGGGAGTGAGGGATTGGAAAAGGCAGATTCAGAATCTTCTAGAGATGCCAAAGAAAGGTTTGGGCTCGAAGATATCTCATTCAGTGATATGGAGAACGACGGTTCGGATTTTTCTGGAAGATTTTCTGTAACAAAATCCCCAGCCGAGTCTGGTGGTTGGGTTAAGCTGCATGGAAATTTGGACTCGAAGCTGGTTCAGCATACGACGTCGAAGCAGGACAGAGATTCAGAAGGAGAATCAAGTGATTGGTTTAATGTGGATGAGTTTGATTAGACAGGTGGGACCATAACCACTAGAACACCTCGTATTTCCCCAACTCCCACCCCAATATTTATTTTTTCAAAAATTAAAGTTAAAAAAAAAAGAAAAAAAATTCAAGAAAAGAACATTCAAAAAAAAATTCAAGTATAGATTTTGTGCATATGTTTTCTTGATAAGGTGTTGGGATTCTAGTAGAATTTAGCACATTTATTATTCCCCTAATTGAATTTCCAAACTAATGGTTATCCGGTTTCTTGATAATGATTTTGATTTGGTTTTCTTCGGTTTATGATGTCACTTGTATCTTTATTTTGGTCGTTTAGGACTCTTTGGTAATGTTCCAGTTTATTGTTTCTGTTTCTTTATTTTTAATGAAGAAAAATATATTATATGGTTTCAACCTCTAAGAATTAAGGTTGATAAAATAATTTTTTTATTTATGTTTTGAAACAAATTGAAAATGGGAACAAGAAAAGAGAAAGTTGTTTCCAAAATTTCTATAAAATTGTGAGAATATTCTTACAAAATGAGAAACAAGAAACAAAGTTTGAAAAATACTTAGATTTTTTAAGAAAATTGAAAACGAGAAACAAGAAACAGACGAGCCTTTAGGTTTTTGCTTTTTAAAAATGTTTTCAAAATCTTAGGTCTCTTTTATGAAAAGTTCACTTCAAAAATTCACCATTCATGTGGTATGCCTTTCATTGTTCTTATATACATATTTGAATTTTTGGTCAAATTTAACAAATAAAATAACACTTCAAAGTCTATTTTTAGTTTTCAAAATTTTGCCATACTATGAAAACATTTTTAAAAAGTAGATATCCATTGCTAGTATTACGTAGGCTTTTTTTTTTTTAACTTTAAAAAATAGGTTCTTAAACAAAGAATATGTTTTATAATTCTTACATTTTAAAATTTGGCGTTTTAACTAATTTTAAAAACAAAGAATATGTTTTATAATTCTTACATTTTAAAATTTGGCTATGATTTATGGAGTAATCTTATAATAGATTAGAAAGCAAAGAAAAAGACTCAAATAAATATGATTTATAGAAATAGAAAATAAAAAAAAAAAACAAAAATGTATTGAAAATTGAAATGACCCCTAGGAAATTAATTTTAAGGGCAGACAGTGGAACACTATAAAGCGAATACAGATTTGCGTATCTTACCGAAGAATGCCATGACTTTCTGCTAGCCACGAGGAACCTGATGCCTCCAGCGCCTATTACCAAGCATGGGATACCGATGGTTGCACAAAAGTTGGCGTAAATTTTTGCAGGACAAGATTTAGACTGCATATATTTCAGTGCACAACTTAGATACAATAAGGCACGTGTTTTCGAACAAGTGGTAAAGGTCACTTAGCTGCGTCTTCTCTTCTGCATTCACTTAATTCAAGCAGGACGGCAAGAGGGGTCCTTCGCAGAAAAATGCTAGCACAATATAGAGGACCATCGTAAAAATGAAAAACAACGAACATCTGCAGGAAAAACGCACGTTGATTATTGTTCTCCTCATTTATACGCAGAATTTCCCAGTTTATGCAAATAGGAAATTTTGGGTTCAGTGCGAGTGGAGGGGGAGAAGGGGTCAGAAACTGATGAAAATGACTCACAAATATAATGACAAAAGATTTTTCAGGGAACGTTCGGACGTATCTTCTTCCATCAATTGGCCGGAATGATAGATGGAAACAGATCCACCAACTAGCACTTGTGTGGTACAGTTTTTCAGTTTTATTTTTTTAAATTTTTTTTTTATTCAACAAACATACGAAGGTCATTCGGTTGATATTTTAACCAGTTGAGCTATAATTAGGTACAATAAATTTAATCTCGACAGTCTTTTAGTTATTAGTTTTAACTATCAATGAGTTTTTACTTAATTATGACTAGAGAATATACTGAAAACGAGATTTATATTAAAATACAGCACTAACTATCTAGAAGCTTCATGGTAGTCTCTACATATCTCTTTCATTATTCTTAAAGATTGTTAATAGGTATGTAAAAAGAAATTCTAGAAGTATCTTAGCTTTTCCCTCCGGCCACAAGAAATTCTAGAGAGTTCCTTTAGATAAGAATAGATTAGAAGCATCTAGAATATGTAAGATTTAAAAGGAGCCTATAAAGTTCTTTTTGTTTGGACTCTGCCAAGAACTCTTCTCCCATAAATAAGAGATGTCTCCGTAGGTGAATCAATCAAGTGAGTAATGTGAGAAATTGAGGCAAGTGAAGTGAGTGAAAGAAGTGAGGAAAGTGAGTTAGAGAGTTAGAGAGTGAGTCTTCTCTCAAATTCTTTCTAATAAAAGTTTCTTTCCTCAAGAGATTTTCTTTTCCTTTGCGCTAATTTCTTCTACAAGTGGTATCAAAACTCTGCTAATTTATTCTACCATTTATGCTAATTGCTATCCATTCTAACTCAAAAGTTTAAGAGTTCAATAAGCACCCCCTATTTTGAGGGGTGTATTATCCAATCTAACCAAGCTCAGTAGCATGATTCTAGAAATCATGGCAAAAGCAGTAAATAAAGAAGTCGCATTTCAATTTAAAGGAACAACGTGAAAGAAAACATAATAGCCTTATATATATAATATATGCATGTAATTCACACGTCTTTTGAGTGAGTTTCTAAAACCTATATGAATATTGTCAAAGATACTCACGAAAGTTTGAAGTTTCTCCACCACAAGGTGTTTCTGTAGCGACGTGATTGCCTTCTAAATCGAACTGCATTTCCTTGAATATTTGTAGTTTTCTCGACCAGCAAAGCCAAGCGGTCACCTCTCTCCAATACTTTGTCAATATTATCTATCATCACGTTCCTCACCTGTCATCAAATACTATTCTATGATGAATTAACAAATTGTGAAACCAGATACTGGCCCGATGTGAACTAGCTTCCTTTAAATACAGTTATTTTAACTATAATAGGGCTCTTTTTATCCTGAACTGATTGATAAAACTGAAATGTTATATTACTCTATAGCTTAGCAGTCTTACGCAGATTATAAGTGTTTATAAGAGAGAACGTAAACTAACATAAAGAATGTAAAACTAATCTCTGGCCTACAAAAAACCATCAGATAATAATTCTTATATATCAACAGAGTCTTTCTTTAACGTCCTCTGATTCTAATTAATTCAATTGCTAAGAATCAGTGGTGAGCAGTAACGATAATTAGCTGAATTTTAGAAAGCACAGGGAGCTATTATTTCAAAAGATCTTAGGAAAACAACTTGGATAAAACAGAGTCTAGACAGCTTTGTCAACTTGCCTGACACATTTGAAGCAGTTTAGCCTATCAGCAATTGGATCATTAGAAATTTTCTTATCTACCATCAAAGTATTTATTTTACGTACTCTGGTGATGCTAATTAAATCAATTGCTTAGACTAAGAGACAGTACAAAACAGCAACGACTATTAGCTGAATTTTGGTAAGCACGATGAACCATTGTTTCAAAGGCTCAAAATATCCATAGGATGAACAACTTAGATCAAACAGAGTCCAATAGACAATTTTCGGAACTTGCCTGACTCATTTCACCTTTTAAGCGGTTCAGCCTATCTGCATTTGGATCGTTGGAAAAATGGTCCATATGTTGGCTTAGAACCCTTGAAAATTCATCGTTCATGGCATATGCAGGAGCTGAGAGAATTGTACGAGCGTAAGTCTTCACAAATCTTTGGTGAATGTCTTCGAGAAATGCAAAAGGAATTCTCCCTGCACAAGTATTGAAAGTATCACCGGTTAATGAGAATGCTACTCTCTGATCACGTTGAATGTGAAACTGATAAATTGAATAAGAGTTAGATATTAAAAAAATGAAAGCTAGTAAACTAAGTGATAGTACTCGTTTAATACAGATAAAGAAAATTTCCATTGCAAACAAGTAGATTCAAATCGAGAATTCTCGCTCTGAATAATCTCCGAGAGCTCAACAAGAACTAAAGCCTGATATCGTAATAAAAGCATCTACTGCTTAAACAAAGTTTCGAACTGGTTGCATTCTGTTTCAAGGAATTGAACTAACAAACGAAAACAAAACAGAAATGCACTTTCTCACACAAGTTTCTTTCCAATTTTTAGAGGCAACCTTCAATACTTCCTCAAAATACTTGTATGGTCTAAAAACTGAAGTATAAGGCATTTATTATACATGTTGTTAATCCAGAAATGATTTAAAACAAATCTGCCTCGAGCAAACAGTTTTTTCTGCCCTCAGGAACTATGAAATTCGATCAACATAAAATTACAACACAAAAAGTGAACTTACGAATGTTTGGTTTAACAGCCGAACCGATAGATTAAGTTTTTTTGGCTTGTGACTTGCACCTACCATTGTTACACAACCACTTTGTTTGAACAGATAGAAAGAGGAAGACATTGAAGTCATCAGAATTTCTCTCCCAATATCATTCGAAATCGATGCAAAGAGGTCAAAATCGCTTATCAGGAACCACATTGAAATGATAACATTGTAAAAACTATCGCAAACAAACAAATTCTCAGAACGCATTGTCGATCCTCAAATCTCACTTAAAGCAACCTATTATTATCTCAATTAGGAACCATACCTCGCCGGCTCGCTGGATTCGAATTTCGAACTAAGTTGCAGAAAAACTTGAGAGTTTAAAAATCATTCAAAAGGAGGCTTACTTCCAGAGGCTTCGTCGGCCATGCAAAGAACGGTCAGGCCATCGGTCTTCTTGATGTGAAAGATGTAGCGATCATGAGAATAGGACGCATTGCTATCATCGTCTCCCTGCTTCATCTTCTCCATTATCTGCCTCGCAATGGCGCTCGCATTGGTCTGCGTAGCGCAAAACTCCGCCAAAACGACGTGTCCTCTGGCCACCATTCCATAGAGAATCCCCATCGCTCCTCTTCACGGCCGAAAACCTAAGTTTCGACAAGAAAAGAAGAGGAACTCGGTGGCCAGAGACGTCGGGAAGGGCAAACCAGAGTTAATTTGACACAGATGGTTTCAGCGGAAGGAGAAGATTTCTTACATGACGCCGAAATTTAAGTCCCCAATTTTGGAGGACAGATGGGAGAGAAGAACCAATTGGAGATGCGCAGCGCTGGAAAATGCAAAGTCATTCCATTTCCATTAGCGTTACGCGACGCGTCGGGGGTTTGGCCAGGCGTTGGCCCGAATTTGGCGGCAAAATGTATACAACTACAATTTACAAACGCATTTTTCAATTTTTATAATTTTATGGGATTTGTAGATTGATGAGCTATTTTAAGATCCTAATTACATAAAAGGATGGAATGTATAGAATTTACACATTTGTCATGTATCAACCTTATTTATGAGGGTATCCATCACATAAATTACTTAAATACCCTAATGTATCTACAAATTAATTTTTAATTCATTTAAAGATGCAAAATTGATTAATTGGAAGGTTATAATTTGGATCTCATAATTTAAGGTTAATGATACTTTCCAAAATAGATTAAAAATCAAAAAAATTAAAAAGAAAACCCTAAATTAACCAAATTTGAAAACCCCCCAAAAATCCCCAAATCCCGTCTAAAACGTCCAACGATTTTTTTTCTCCGCATTTTACGCTTCCTCCGTCTGCGGTAGTCTATGGGTTGTGTAACCGTTCGTCGGTCGTCGTCTTCCTTGTCCGCCGTGACTGTTCCGGTCTGACTTCGCCGCGTTCGTCGGAAGCTGTATCGGTAAGTTTCCAGCCGTCGTCTTTGCTTTGTCTGCTTCAATTTCCGTCTGCACAATTCGTCTGTGTACTTCCGTCATTGTTGAAATGCTTCAGTTATATCCCATTTGCCGTATTCGTAGGTTTCAGACCTCCATTTACCGTCGGAGAACGAAATTTTGCAGGCGACATTTGAGGCGACATTCCAATAGTAAGGTGATGCATTCTGAATCGATTTCGTATATATGCGTATATATTGTATATATGTGTATATAGCTTATATTTGTAATTATGTTATAGTTACTAGTATATAAGGCGACATTCCAATATTGTATATATGTGTATATAACTGAATCGATTTCAAATTTCTGGTTTTCTGGAACTTCTAAAATGATTTGTTGTTTTGGTAATTTCTTGAAGGTGTGTCAATGGTGCTTTTTTTCATATGATTTATAAATTTGTCAAGTTGTTATTATAAAGTGGTTCATTTGGTGATTGGATATTCTTTGTTGTAGATTAAATTATGAACATAAATGATTTTGAAGTATTTGTTTGTATATATGTGAATATATTGTATATGAGGTATAAATTGTATACTTAATTGAATATCGTTTATTTGCCTATGGAAAATGAATTGTGTTTATGTATTCATGCTCCTTGGAATGACCTTATCCAAAGTTTAGGTTGTGAAGACTGCGTTATTTCCAATTGTTTTCTGATTTATGATTACGTTAATTGAAGCAGAATATATTGAATATATGGGGATATATTCATTATATTAATATAAATCTTATATATCTTACTGATAAGTTAAGAGAGTCGTTCATATTTTTATATGGGAATATATATACCCATATATTGTATATATGGGTATATAACTTATATTTGTATTCGTTTTATAGTTACTAGTATATAAGATATGTTAACAATCTCAGTCCATTCAAATATTTGGGTTTCTGGAACTTCTAAAATGATTTGTTGTTTTGGTAATTGCTTGAAGGTGTGCCAATGGTGCTTACATTCATATGCTTTATGAATGTGTCAAGTTGTTGTTATAAAGTGGTTCATTTGGTGATTGGATATTCTTTGATGTAGATTAAATTATAAACATAAATGATTCTGAAGTATTTGTTTGTATATATGGGAATATATTTTGTATGAGGTATAAATTGTATACATAATCGAAGATCGTTTATATGAGGAATATATTTAGTATTTTCCATGGTTTATGTAGGTATATATTTGTTTGATTACATTAACATGGTGAAGTGCAAGGGTGTACCAAAACAGAAAGAAATAAGAAGAAGTAATAGGTTAATGAACCAATCTGGCAGCAAGAAGAACAAAGAACCTTTATATGTTAAACTTAGCGAAGAGGTATGCAATACTGCTTATTATATTATTTCGAAGAATTATGTAGGTTGCAATATTTTGACAATTTTCAATCGGTGTGCTCTTAGGAGAGCACTGAGGAAGAAAAGAATGTAAAGGAAGCTCAAACATCGAAGTCGGCATTTTACAATAATTTGTTTGGTAATATGCCACGTTATGCTAAATACTCGAAAATATTCATTTCACCTAAACGAGAGGACATAATTGAGAGTGAAGTTAGTAGATGCGAACCTACAGTTGAGTTTCCAAGTGAAGAAGAAGAAGTCGTGGGAACTCAAATAGTTCCTGTTGTGGTAATACATATGGATATTTTTTATATTCACTCTTTGAAAAGATACACAATCGTTAACCATTATATGCATATATGTATATGATATTTACAGGTGCGTGCCGATCAACCTCGTATTGAGGAAATAACAGAGGAAAAAGTAATACTAGATAGTGTGGATGATAGAAAAGGGAAGAGGAAAGAGAGAGAAGAATTTGAGGTATTGAAGCATTATTATTAGTCCTATCTTTTCAAATAACATTCTAATTTGAATTTTGAAAAATGCAGGAGGACGAAATCTCAATAATTGAAAGATTGGAAAAATTGAAAAGGGGTGTGGGAAGAGCAAAGAACGTGTCGGGAATTAAGGGGAAGAAGAAAAAAGATGATACGATCAAAGAAAAGGTGATTATGGTAATTTTGAAATGCTTCTACGTCTAAATTTTTTTTCTTATGGATATTGATTATATTAATCTTGATTGAATTACAGAATGAAGTGTGGATGCAAGGATAAAAGGAAAAAAGAGAGATATGATAAAGGTAAATGTCATTTTATGCTATGATTCAGTATATTGTCAAGGAGTCGAAATATGTGATCTTATTTGTTATAAATTGAATCGTGCAGGACAAGGAGAACATCTCTAAAAATGATATTATATCGGAGAATGGAGACATGTACATCTATGATGTAAGTATTCGAATTAAGATCGTTGATAACTAATATGCTATTAGATGCCAATGAATATGCCGTTGGATGTATTGGTCTGTTCAATGTAAAGGGATATTGTTGTATATAATATATAGAATATTCTTAAATAGTGTCAACCAAGTTGCTGATGCATAATGCTTGCTCTGGTTCTATCATTGCTGCATATAAAGTTATGTTATATGTATATACAAATATTTTGATGTGCAGTTGAGAGGAACAGGTCCGTTCAAGAAAGGGGAGAATGGAAAAATGATTCCAATATTGAAAGATCAGGAAGTTGAACCATTGAGACGAACAAAACGTAGAGTGGTGATGCCTTCTAAGGTTCATAGATCACCATACACTACAAAGTTTGGTTCAGCTGAAGATCATAAATCAAAGCTATCAAGCATTGAAGATTTTGATGCTCCAACTTTCAACCTGTTATCACAACTTTGATTGACTTTATGTAATGAAGTACATGACCGAATTTTGTTGTGTTAGTTAATTATAGTGTTCATTATTAACTTTATGTACTGGAATACTATGACTTCTTAATTGAGAACTAGCTATATTGGATATATTGAAACTTTTTTTATGGTAACTAAACCATTGGATCCAATACTTTTTTTAGTGTTAAATACTGTGACATATAAATGTAATTGGAATTACTTGACTATATCAGACTAGACACTGAACTATTGACAATTAGTAAGTTGTCCTACTTGGCTAATCTAGTAAACTGACTCGAATGGATATTAATCACATATCTGAAATGGCTGTTTTCAAGGGGATATATTTTATAGTCTGTTTTATTAAATTAATATTATAGTTGATATATCTGTGGATATCTGTGGGTATATGGATATATATATGTGTATAACTTACAGTGAGATATGTGACATATGTGTGCATTAGATATATATGTGTGGATATAACTTACAGTGTTGATATGGGAAAATATAAAACACGCAGTTGTAGACTTAATATATGAAAGGAATTTTTCAGTTGAATAAAATATAACTGAAATTAAAAACAATAATATGAAATTGTTTTATGATGAAAAAAAAACATGAAAAAACATACGAATCAATGTTTAACTATTGCGTAAGAGAAAATCTGCACGACTTCCTATTGTGACCATATCTACCACAACGACTGCATTTAACACGTCGTTTAAATTCTAATGCATGTTTAAATCCTCAACTTCTTTGGTCTACCAGCAGGACGTTTCACATTGGGAGGAAGCATCTTTATAATCTTCACATCTTCAGGGATATTCCAACTTGACTGATGACCTAATGGGTGTATACTTCCACTGTACGTGGAACGTAAATAGTTGTTTGAATAGTACAAGGAGACGTAACCTTTTGTAGGTAAATGCTTCTGAGTCAGTACAGCGCAGACATGTGAACAAGGTATTTTAACGATATCCCACTTACGACACGAACAACTTCTTTTTGAAAGTATTACCTCAACCTGTCTATGGTTATCAATTACTTGATAAATATCGTTGTTGACAGCATAAACCTAAAAGAATTTTAAAAAAATACCAAAAAGTCAGCTTTTAATTATTTAAGAGTACAAACATATATTAAAGGTAGAACTGCTTAGGAAAACTTACATGCATTGTACGACCATCTGAAATTTGTTCTCTTAACTTTTTCTCAACACTTTTTGTGAATTCAGTAATTTGAAAATCGGCATGGTTCTTACGCTCATAGAACCACCTCTGCAACATCATCCGCACAACTTCTAACATGGAAGTAATTGGTAATTCTCTTGCATCTTTCATGGCAGCATTTAGACTCTCTGAAATGTTGGTTGTCATAAAATTGTATCTGGACGAACCATTTAGAGAAACCTATGACCGATAATTCTTCACGTATGCCTCGTACAGTAGAATCTAAAAGACGCATGTTATCTTCAAAATCCTCAACATTGTATGCTTTGGCACATGGGAAGAATAAATTATCCGAAACCTTATCCTTGTACTTCAACTTCAAGTTTTTGAAGAGGTGGTACGCGCATATGCAATGGCAAGCAGTAGTGAAAACCTTCTCAGCTGATTTGCCTATACTCTTGTGCCTATCTGAGACAATTACAAGGTCTTGACGAACACCAATACATCGTTTTAGCTGTTCAAAAAATCAAACCCATGAAGCATCATTCTCAGAATCCACAACAGAAAATGCCAAAGGGAATATCTGATGATTCGCGTCTAAAGTGCAAGCTGATATCAAGGTGCCAGCATACTTATTCTTCATTGATGTTCCATCAACTGAAATAACAGGTCGGCAATATTTCCAACCAGATATAGAAGACGACAAAGCCATGAAAATATACTGGAACCTTCCATTATTGTCAATTTTAAAATCACAAACTGAACCTGTAACATTACGTATATATTAGATTATATAATATATTGCTATAATAAACTTATATAGTGTAAATAAGGGAATAAAAACATACCTGGATTCTTCAATTTAATCATATGACAAAAAGAAGGGATCAATGCATAAGAATCCTCAGGTGATCCCCTAATTTCTTTTATGGCAGATTCTCTTGCACGCCATGCTTTTTGATAGTTGATACTAATACCGAGTTCTCTATGCACATGGGATATAACATCTTTAACACTAGGCAAATCAGTGCCAGACATGTTAATCCTACCCTTAATAAACTCCTTGATAACAGAAAAAGTTGCTTGCCGATGATCGTTAAGTACTATTTCAAGAGAACATGTATGTTCGTGTACAAATTTCTTTACTATCCAAATCTCGCTTCCTTTATCTCCAAACTTTGAAGCATGAAGAAACCACTGGCAGTTGTTAGTCAAGCAACAAACAATAAGTACTTCACGATTGGATTTCACAGTCCTAAATTGAAAATTATCTCTTATAGCAACAGACCTTAATGCATTCTGTAAATTACGCTTTCCACAAAACTTGTCATTCACTTTAATGTGGAAAGTAGCCGAAATATTGGCAACATCAATGGACCGATAAAATTGACCAAATGACTGTATACCATTGTCCATAGAACTTGAAGTATTAATAGGCATGTGGTCTAATATGTTAGAAAGACAATTTCTACAATCGACAACTAAACTACAGCATTGGATAGCACCATTAGAAATGATATTGTACAACCAATGCACATCTTTGTCATCTGATATTTTCATATCCTTCTTAATAAATTGAATGGTTCCAACGCATGCAAATACATCAGGATAATCAGAACTACCTACCAATCCCAAAATTTTCATTATTTCTTCCATCAAATTGGCGTATGACATGTCCTGATGTATACTTAGTTCGGAAATCTTATATTCCACGTAATTATCTCTGTCGTTCCAAAATCTACTATGAAGAATGCGCACGGGAATAGAATCGCTGCCTATGTGATATTTATAAAACAATATTAATATCAATATATATTATTTTTCACTATATCAATAATAATAGTTAATTTAAAAATCGTTCATGGTGTATACACTACATCCTAGAAATATACAAATAAATACTTAATTGTTAATAATCTGAAATAATAATAACCGTCCAGACCATGAGACGTTTAGAACTTCAATTTTGTAGGACCCATTCTACAATACTATAAGATATATGTGTATATATCTTATATATAACTAAAAGATATATACACATATAAGTTATATACACAGATACCGTATATACCCATATATACAAATGTAATCATGAATACTTATATGTTAATTCTAAGAACTTCAACTTTCTATACACCAACATAAAATATATCCCAATATATACCAAACTGAACGGAAGACTATTAATTACCCATGGTAAAAACAGGAGACGAGGAACACGCTACACGACGTCGGAAACGTCCAAAGACGTGGACAGAAAGTTTATTCAGCAACGAAAATTGAAGGTTTGGACGTGTCTGGGGAAGAAGAAATCAATACCTGCAAAGATGAAAAACGGGAATGAACAACAAAGGGAATGAACGGGAATAAACGTCCAAAAGAAACGAAGACGTGAAGACGAAGATGGAATACCTTTCTTTACACATTGGAAAATGGAAAATGAAGGTCTGAAGATGGAAAATTAAGGTCTGGCAGTCATGTCTTTGCACCTTGGAAATGAAGACGTGAAGAGAGACGGCTTTGCACGGTGGCTGGAGAAAATCGGCAACAAAAGGGGAAAGAGAATCGGCAGCCAAAATATTCATTTAACAAAATTGGAAGATGTTAATTGGTGAGAGAAAAAAAAAATCTTTTTTGAAAGAGAGATTTGAGGAATTAAGGTTGAAATTTTGAATGAGACCCACAAGAATTAAATGAATAAAATTACACATTAATGATTCAAATCTTTAAAATTTAAAAATTATAATAAAATAAAAAGCAATAAATAAGGGTAGAAACGATATTAAAATAAAATCCTAAATGCAATAATCTAAAATTGTAAATGTTGAAACTTAAAGACATTCATGTAATTAACATTTCAAAATAGTCATCCCAAGATATTATCTCTAATTTTGTCTCAATTTTAATGTCGCTATAAATTATTGAGCCAATTTGTTTAGCCCGAAAAGATTAGGCCCAAATGTTACAATCCCATCCGACCCAAGGAAATGCAACTTTAAGCAATTATTTTTTTTTAGTACATGTCAAGGTGGGATTCGAAATCTATACACGTGCCTGAATCCGTTGGTGGGCAATTATTAAGATATAATCGATAGCAAATTTTTTTTACTACAAATCGATAGCAAATTTAAATTAAAATAACTTGATATTATAGGCTTGATAAGATATTTATCTTTCGAAGAGGGAGAGGAAGGTTATATACTTTTTATAGTACCCATTTGTCAGATGCAAGAGTTATCTCAAGACCTGAATTTTTTTATAATATTTTACCTTGTGACCTAGGATGGTAAACGAAAATCAAATCTATGGATGCATTCTTTTATATAGTATTATTAGTATCTCTTGGGTTCGTAAATATTACAAACAAAGTCTCATATTGATTAGAGAAAGGGCATACAATTATCTTCATTGATATATAAGGGAGGACAATTATCTCCATAGTATGAGATCTTTTGGGTGGAACCAAAAGCAAAAACGTGAGGACTATACCCAAAACGAATTTATTTTCATTGGTATGATATCATTGTGGAGATACTTGTGGTACCGTTGTCCTTAACAGTCTTTGCTCTTAAAATATTTTTTTTTCACTACCTTAATAAACAAAAGATTGATTTGATATATGCACAATCTTGATGGATCTCAATTAATTCGAGTAGAAATATTCCTACTACTAAAAATTCCACAACTATTTATTATAAAAGAAAAAAATCCATCTTCATTTTTTTGCCTTTATCTCTTTTACTTATTGAAAATATAATATTGGTGAAAAGAAGATTCTTACTAACTTGATAGAAGGCATGTACTAAATTTTGATGGATGTTTCGACATTTTCATATTGCAATGAATTTGCAGTCATTTTTCGTTTCATCGACAAGTACTTTTTCGAATAGTACTATGATGACGAATTTTTTTCGTTGGAATAGGTTATACCAACGTTTTTTATTCTTTTACTGATGGTTTTATTGTGCCAATAAAAATCTAATTTCTTGTGATATTTAACACCTATTTCATCTCAAGCCGTACACCCTTCATGTTCTCTAGTACTAGGGTTGAAGTTAGGAGACTCGATCGATTCCCTCTAATTGTTAATTGGACGGAAAAAGTGGACAAAATCTTTTGTAATCAAATTGTACGCTTTTAGATTTTAATCTGTATTAATTTTTAACGTAAAAAATATATAAAATGGTACGATGAAATGCATTATTAAATATGGAATTTGATACTATACATACCTCTGTCCTCTTTCGAGCAAAATTATAAAATGTACAAATAATTAATGTACTTTTTGTTACTCACGTATGTAAGATATGTAATTTTTGTTATGATACTATTAAATATCTTTTTTGATGGTTGTTATTATGACTTTGATTGTAGTTTATGTGGTCCCAACTTGAAACATCTACTTAGCCTAATTACAAAGGACTCGACTACAATAAATATAATACCACCATTTATTTTTCATTTGAAATTAATATTTAATTCAATAAATTGAAATTTGAAGTAATAAAATTAATAATGTGTTTGGATTCTTAGGAGGGCCTTTTTGAAGAAAAAGGTGCTTTTTAAATAAGTCGAACTTTTTCCGCTAAAACTTTTGAAAAATTACTAATTTAGAGGTGTGTTCGGTATACTTGGCTAATTTCAGATAACTAAAAGTGTTCTAAAAAACTTGAGTGGTGATTTTTTATTTCAGTTGGGTGGTGATAAAAAAAACTTTCTAAACGATTTTTTATGAAACACTTTGAGGGGTGATTATTTAAAATACTATTTTAAAATGATTGGCACTCCTATAAGAAAAAAAAAAGCAAAAAAATTTGATTAAATCAAAAGACGTGTTAAATATATGTTTGGTATGCGTTTAAAGAAAAAAGTATTTTTAACTGAAACACATATCATATAAGTAATATTTTAACAATTAGAGTTATTATTAATAAAAGACACCATTGGAAAATCAAGTTTGATGCAAATGACAAAAATCTTTTGTGATTTCGAGTTATCTTATCTCATTCCGAAGAATATCATCTCATAATTATCTATGACTTGGAACAAGCTATGACTTTTCTAGAACGGAACTATTTAAACATTTCTCTAAAATTTAAGTGTTTTATTTATTTATTTAATCCATTTTTTATTATTAAAAATTAGAAAAAAAATATATTTTTAATTGCTAAAAAACACCTTTTATTATTCTTACAAATTTCAATTAAACATTACCGGTTTTAAAAAAATTACTTTTAGTACATTTCAAAAAAAGAAAAAACACTTTTAGTAATATGTAAGTACTCTAAAAGGGCATCCTAAGCGACACTAAATGTGCATTTTATCACCTTTAATGTTTTTCTTTACAATTAACCATACTTTATCTATAATATCTTGGAAAATTTTTACTTGCTAACTTTGCATTCAACTTTTTAATACTTACTGATGGTATCTTTCAAATTTCTACATGTATGTAAACAGATTGAGATATTTATTGAGAGAAGTGGTGCGTCCATTAGAATATAAATTTAATGGAGACTGTATATGTAAAACATCACACGATCTATATTAATTAAGATGTATATGACTTGACAGGTCACTTCTATCTCTTTAAAGTATTTAAAATTTGTTAGATACATAATTAAGCATCATTTTTCAAATCTATAATATATAAAAAGATTTACGGAGAAGAATTTTTGCTTTCTTATTTTGCCTTTAAAGTTTTCATTAGATTTCTATTTTTCCTTCAATTTTTGGTGTGCTTGTGGTTCTATTTTTCCTGGGATTTTTCACATCAATGTATTTGTTGAGAGAAGATAGTCCAATGAGGTGCGATTATTCAACACATGGGAAGAATTTCAAACTATTTAAATGATTTGGAAATATTGAATGTATCAAAACTAGTGAAGATTTAAGAATTGAGAAAGTTATTTTATTGATGTAGGCCGAGTAGAGTATAAAATTTGTACATTCATAATATCTTTAAATTTGAATCCTCTATGGATTATTTTAATCTTTTATTATGGGGTAACTTTTTTAAGTTATATTTTCATGCTATCTCCACGTCTCCTTTTTATGATTACCTTCCAATATAATATATCGGTGCTATATGTTTTAGTTTTAATTAATTTTAATTTCTATTTTCATCTCCTTAACAAAGCTAGGAATCACTGTCATATTTTTTTTCTTTATTTTTTCTTTTACCTCATCGGGAATCTATTATTTTTTTTCTTTGTATTATAAATTAACTTTTAGACTTCACCATTAATAATTATTTTAAAACTTTGAAAAACACGTGCATTTGGACGTAGTGTTGACTAGTGTTTTCTAAAAGTATTTTAAAATATTTGTAGAAGTGTTCTCAATCAGTATGTGTAATCCAATATAATACAAAATTTGAAAAGTGGGGAAAGCATTACAAAACATACCCCCTTCCTCATAAAAGACTAATACTTACTTGTTTGCTTACATTTATTTGACCACCATTCAATTTTTTATAAATAAGAAAAATTATTTTTTTAAAAAATAAGATTTGTCAAATTTGTATGACGGTTAACAAAAAAAAAAAAAGAAGGAGGAAATTGTCCAATAGGAATTCCCCATGGATTTTTGGTGAGGAGAGTCGTTCTCCCCTCTCATTTGTTAACCCCGAGGAATTTTTCCCATGTTTGATTTATAGGAATGGTGTATAGATTCGGACATCTAAGATGTCCAGACATCTTCGGATACTTGCTATACGAGAGGTATCTGAGTAATTTAAAATGCCCTAAATGTAACATGGGTTTTTAAGATTCTCGTGTTGAGGATTTTTTTTGACAATTTTACCCCTCATCATTTTTATTCTATAATATTTATTTATCATTTATTTTGTTTTATTTTAAAAATACATGTATGTACTAATTCATTGATAAATGTCTAAATACAATTTTATTTATATGCTACATTTAAATATAAAATAAACATTAGTCAATGATATAATATCTTAATTTATTTTTAATTTAAATCTAGGGTGCAATCTTTCGTTTATTTTACTCTTCCAATAGTCATCAAACATAGACTAAAATTGACATAAAAATATAATATTAACTTAATAAAAGTAAAATTTTTATATGAATTCAAATAATATTAAATTTCTCATATAAATTTATGAGGACCGATAAGGGTATTTTTGGAACATTACATAAATTTACAATATTTCCACGAATAAATCCTACAAAACAAACGTGGTTATCAAAATATTTCCAAATATCCTTATAAATTTTCCTACAAAACAAACGTAACTATGCTGAAATTTCAGACATCTAAAATTTTGGGCATATGAAATTCCATGCATCTGAATATGCCAGACATCTACATTTCCAAAAAACAAACGGTCCTGGGTTTAGTTTCCAATAAAGTTTTTGCTTAAAAAAAATACGCATTGATTGGTAAAAATTAATTATTGTCTATTACCAAATCCACCCTTTTTTCTATATATTCGTGGGTATTTGGACCAGCTTATGCATATCTCGACCCATCTCACGAGACAACCGTCTAGTCCTACAACATTTAATTTCAAAAAAAAAATATTTATCTCCAAATTCGTCGTAACTAAAATGGGCCGCATTAGTCCACCAATTTGCCCAAACTTGACTGCAATGAGATGTTGCATGTTTCATTCGTCACATTCTTTAAGCTTAATAATTGAAAGATTATTTTTAAAGTTCAAGTTTGTGATTTAACTTACTTTTTGGTTAAACACTTTGAAAAAAATCAATTTTTTTCAAGTATGTAATTGGGTACTTTTCTGGCTAAGAATACTTCCAAGTCTTTCTCAATATTTTAGAAGTATTTTCAATTACGTAACCAAGTACAATGTGAAATGTAAAAAATGTACAATGTAAAATTAAAAAAGTACATGAATGGAAAATGATTATCTACTGTATTTCATATTCACAAAAAACGTAGAAATTAAAATTTAAAAAAAAAAAGAAAAAGAAAAAAAAAGAGTGTGGGGTCCACAGAATTGTGTGGAAGAAATCAACTTATGTACTTTATCCAAATGGATGTTGAAGGACGAACCGCAGCCACTAGATCATAACCCGAGTAGATCTCCGTCTGCAATTCACAGCCATCAGTTGGGAGGAAGAAATCTCAGCCATTGGATTTTACTGGAAAAACTGTGTGTTGAGTAAATGTTAATCTACGCGACACCACACGCGACAAAAACCAATTAATAACTCTGCGTACCGTTTCCATGCCAAAGTCGAAAACAGCTCTGATTTGGTGTCGTGTCAATTTTCTGATAATTAGCCATGGACAGCTCCTTTTTATTAATTACCAACTTGTTGAAGTATCGAATAGCAAAAAGGTTCCGCAATTTTTGGCTTTCTTCACAGCAAAATTGAGACCTAACTATATATTATAAATGTAAATATTTAATTATTTTTCTTAACTTAGCAGTAATTAATATTTATCTAGTAATTGATATTTATCTTTAACTAAGAAGTTATAAGTTTGAATCTCATTTAACTTGTCATACTTCAAAAAGAAAAAAAAACTCTTCAAAAAAGAAAGAAAAAACTCTTCAAACTGTATTTCTTCTTGTTGTGACTTTAAATAACCAGGAAGTTATTTAACCATTTTTGCTTGATAATAATAAATTGGCTAAACTGTGGAATAATCTTTTACTATTTTTTATTAGAAAAATGATGTCCAAAAAACTAAAAATAATTACTAAATATGATTGTATTTTTCTTTTTTAAAACAATGACAAATCGAAAACATAAAACACGAGTATTATAGAAATGGTCCCCTTAAGTATCTATTATCCTATGTTTTCTTGTTAAACAAAGTTTCATGCATATCTAACTACATTAAGGATGTGTTTGGGAGTGATCATTTTTGGCATTTTACCATTGTCAAAATCACTTATATTTTCATTGATCATGTTTGGTAAATTAAAAAATTGATTTTAAGAAAGTTTTAAATCATTTTAAATTAATTTTTAAGATATCTCTTCGACGATGATTTTGAAAAATAAATTATATGGAAAAATAGAAATGAAAGGCACTCATGAAAAACATTTTCAAAAAAGTTGTACAAGCATTGCTATTATGTTATTTAAAATTTTAAATCCCTACATTATAGATAAGATGAAAGAGAGGAATGTTGTGAATGTGAATGGCTCTAAAGATGCAAATCCAAATGAGAAACAAAAAAAGGCAGTAGTAGACATTGGTTAATAATATATAGTAAAAACCTTACACGATTTAAAGCAAGGATTTTGACAGAATGGGGAAGGAAAAAGATATTGGAGAGGAAAAAAAGAAATAAAGAAAGAGGGGGAGAAAGAAGGAGCAATCACGTCAAGAATGAGGAAAGCAAAATCACGGATCTCACAACATTACAAAAAACTATACAGCTTGATCTCTTTTAACCTCATTCACCAATTACACACACACCTTTCCTTCACCATCATACCCACATGCCCTCTCTCTCTCTCTCCTCCCTTTCACACAAACACTTTCTTCTTCTCTCTCTCTCTCTTCATCTTCAATATTGTCCCGCGTCAGTTAGAAGTGAAAAAGATCTTAGTCGGAGATTAAGTTGTATCAATTTCGGTTTTACGGTTTGAACTTTAGTTTCAATTTTGTTCTTACCTAGCTAGTTTAAAAGTTTCAACTTGGTCAGTTTCTATAATTTTGGTTAAACTTCACCTTATGTTTCATGTTTCAGTTACAGTAAAATTGAAAACATTTCTTCATCGCTATAGGTAAATGTGGAAAAAAAAAACATGCACCACGTATTCAATATAACAACATGAGAGGGAGTAAAAATTGAAACTTTTAAAACTTGAGACCAAATTGAAACTAAACATAAACGTATCTATGGACCAAATTGAAACTAAGTTCAAATCATAATTTACCACAATGGTGGCCAGATAAGAATTCAAACATCTACCTTTTAAGATAAAGTCCAAAAATAAAATTAAGGGAGGTTTGGTTCAAAATGTTCAATATCATATCATACAACTGTGAGTGTATAGAGCTATTCGTTTGTCGTAGCATCTTTCTCTCTCTTCTCTCTTCTCGTAGCTACCATTGCCACTTCACATGCTTGCTAGCTGTATTGTTTCTCTCATTTTTCCCATAAATCTCAATGTCTCCACTTCTTTGTTTTTGTGTTATGATAAGGCAAATGGGCTAATTGATTGGAACAAGAAAAGCTAGCTAGATCTGGAAAACCACGCAACGCTGGTGAAAAATTAGAGACAGATCAGAATGAAAGTGCAATTGGATCTTTCAAACATAGTAGCTAATAGTTCATAATATAATTAGCTGAAATATAATCCAACATTTCGCCAATTTTGGTGCATTTTTCTGTGTTATGTCAGCCTTCATTGAGCTTTTATGTCTTAATAAATAATGTGTTAAGAGTGATAAGAAATGCTAAATTTTGATTTGAAACTGCAGAATAATTGTTCTCTCTTTATTTGGAGAGAGAGGAAGAAATTCCCATGCAAAATTATGAAAGAATCCGCATGAATATGAGCTGGTTGACATTAATTGCAACTTTTTTTTTCTTTTTTTTTTGGGGGAAAAATCCACACTGTATTTATTATTCGGTCTGGACTCTTCAACTTTTCGTATCATTTTGTTTTAATTTTAATTTTTTTTAAATGTGTAGCGCATAATTATTATTGTATTATCTAGACAGATATACAGAGGACCCCATAGCTTAATCATTGAAGGATTTTGACGCAGATTGACGAAAATTCCCTAATTTTCTATATATACGCATGAATTAAATATATTTTAAGTCAAATGCTTTCAAAAATTTCACTTTTTAATCTCCCCTTTAATAATTTATCTGATCTGATTATTTTTGTATATGCACACTTTTTTTTACCTCTTCTCGACTCATCAATATTTGATTTAATAAGGAAGAAATGACCATAAAAAGGTTCGAACACATGATTTCAAATTCTGTTACCACGTTAAATCATCAATTAGCCTAAAAATTTAAGTTCATAGGTTAGGATAAATTTAATCATTTAAAGATATCTTTAACACTAGAACACTAATCTCTTTTATATATTTTATCTCATTCATCTTCTCACTTGCTTTTCTAGAGGCGTTTCTCAATAAACTTCACCCTAGTTTGTCTCACTTATATATCATATTTTTGTTAGTTTTAAATATGTATGTTTTCATAATTTGTCAATTTTAAAATATATACCAGTAAAATATGAATCATGAAAAATAAGTCATATTAAAACAACATTCAACTCATTTTAAACTATTAGAATATTGAAAAGTTAATATATAATGGAACTTACTTTGAATAAAAACATCCTCAATCACATTCTAACTCACTCGTTGAATGTCTGCATGGCTAGATCTGAAAGATCTTTAAAATGGAGATTCCTACGCATCTAACTTAATTAGTTCTCGAAATCAAAAAACAAAAAACAAAAAAGCAAAATTAATTATAAAATTAGAATAAATTCTACAAGCTCATTAACAAAATATGATAATCTTGTTTGGCTTCTGTTTGGGGAAGAGAATACCCTGGACACGTGGAGGACCCCTATTGGTGCTCCAAGATGACTCATGAGTCATGCCCAGCTCGGACACCCGAGGTCACCACCGCTAGCGTTGACAGGTGCTAAGTATGAGGGCCGAGGTCCGACCTACCGGGAAGCTCGGTGGGGGCCGATGTGAACTACTGTCAGCGGCGTGATTATCGGGTGTAACCGTCGGTCCCGAGATTACCGGGTGTAACCGACGGTCCCGAGATTACCGGGTGTAACCGTCGCGAGATTAGCGGGACTACCACCCATAAGTAGAGGACCTCACTCCACGATCAGGTACGATGATTTCTGACCTCGAACTAAACTGGGAATCCGACCTATACTGACTTGATCGTCGGAGTGCTCACCTTTTTGTGCAGGTCCGCCCAAGTATTCAGATCGGTCCGGAGGTCGAGTTCGAGCTGCAATCTGAAATATACTGTTGTGCATATCCTTGCATAAACAGCTTCATTTAGTTTTACATTATACATATGGGAAAGAAAAACATTATTACTAAAAGAGTTCACGGATAGTTGAGTAATAGATTTGTACATTTATTATTATTATTATTTTCTGTAAATAATAATGACAACTCTGTAAAAATAGGTTAGAATCCATTTTCCAAGAATTTGTTCGTGATTCATGAGTTACCAGACATTTGAACTATATAAAAAAAGAATTAATAAAAATAAAACTATAAATACAAAATCCACTATTTCAATCAATTAAAAGGAGATTGACTAATACATTTCTCGCCTAAGAAAACTCTTTTGTGATGGTTGGAGTTCAACGGTAATTGATACTTATCTCTAACCATGAATCATGAGTTCGAATCTCCCACCCCTTGTTGTATACTAAAAAAAGAGATTGTTGGAATTATAAGGAGAGAGAATAACTCTTTGGATGATATAATTAAAGAGTTTGATCATTAGTTCGTGTCCATCTATTCAAATTATAGTAATATTTAAGTGCTTACTAGTTTAGTAACAGTTAGTCTAAAAAAAATGAAACGAAGCTAAAAGATGAATGCAGAAAAAGAAGAGCGAAAGTAAATTCAATTTTGTATTTTTCTCTCTTAGTTGTTAAATATTTAACCATAATAAGAACAAGATTGGTCCTCACAGATAAAAAACTAAATGTTTTCCCATAAAAGAAATCATTGTTAATTAATTTTTTAATAATTCTTTTAGTTGCTCTGATCTATACATTGAGTGTCCTTTTGAGTGTTACCTTATCGTATATTTGTCGTAGAAGTTTAGTAACTGAGAGTAAGATACTTATTTACATTTAAGTTTATCCGCTCGAATTCTCAATATAGACAGTGGAAGAAAGATTGAGAAGTTGTTAGACTTGCACCAAATAACAACATAGGAGTGGAGAGTTGAGAATATATTTATTCAAAGAAATTATTGTGAAGGGCAAGGCGCGCCCTTGGATTTGCCAATCGCCAACTAGGAAGATGTCCTTTAGAACATGGTAGGCTTCCCCATGTTCACGTGATTTGTTTTTTGGGTTCTTTTGTTTTCTTGTTTTCACCACTATTCCTATATAATTCCACTTTCCCCCCACACACCTTTCACTCCTTCACTCTCCACTCCCATTAAAAAGAAAAGAAAAAAGAAAAAAGAAAAAAAAAAAGAAACAAATGGAGCCTTCAAAATTACACTCCCTCCTCCTAATTTGCATGGTTTTGGTGTCCTCAGCCGCCCCCATGCTGGGCTGCGGCTCCTGCGGCAACCCGCCAAAGAAGCACAAGCCCAGCCCTGGCTCCAAGTCCCCCAAGGGCCCCATTGGCCTCCCGCCCGTCATCGTTAAGCCGCCGGGCGGTCTCCCACCCATCGGTCTCCCACCCGTCAAGCCACCCGTGGACCTCCCGCCAGTTGGCTTGCCACCCGTGACGGTGCCCCCCGTCAAGCCGCCCGTGGACCTCCCGCCAGTTGGCTTGCCGCCTGTGACGGTGCCCCCGGTGCTGGGAAAGCCATCGCCGTCGGGAAAGCCGTGCCCGCCGAAGGGGAAAGAGACGTGCCCAATTGACACGCTGAAACTGGGAGGGTGCGTGGATCTGTTGGGAGGGCTGGTGCACATTGGGTTAGGGGACCCTGCGGCCAACGAGTGCTGCCCTGTGCTTGCAGGGCTGGCTGAGGTGGAAGCCGCGGTCTGCCTTTGCACTACCCTTAAGATCAAGGCTCTTAACCTTAATCTCTATGTCCCTATTGCCCTTCAGCTCCTAATCACCTGTGGCAAGACCCCTCCTCCTGGCTACACTTGCTCCCTTTAGAAACAACACAGGTTAACTTCAAACTTTAATTTTCTCCATATTTCTCTCCCGATAAAATTTAGGTGCTTATCGTAATTAGATATTTTCTCCTTACTAGACAACTAAAAAATGAATTGACAAAAGAAAAAACTCGAGAAAAATAAAATAAATAGCCGTCAATTTTTGAATGAACGATGGTAAGAAGTAAGGTACCTACTCAAAGGTAACCACCTAAATTTTAAACACTGGATCTATGATTTTAATTTCCTTACGAGAAAAGGAAGATATAATCTTATTTTGGTATGTATTTATTGTATAAAGAGTTTTAATTTTTTTCTATTAGTAATTTAACACCTAAACCTTAATTTATACTTTCGAATATTATTGTTTAGAGTGAAATCTATTGATGAGGTTAAGTTTTTATTCTAAGAAATTAACATGAAAAATGAAAATTATCTAATAAACTGTTTTTTTTTTAATATTGTTCTACTAATGTGGTTAATTGGGATATTACCTTGATTAATTAGTATACCTACTTAAATGACATTTAATGGATTTGGAATGTGTGTTAGAAATTTTTACAAGTTTTGGAAATTATTGACTGATTTGGATGTGGTGGTTCTTGTTGTTTTGTTTTGTTTTTGTTTTTTTTTTCAGGGTTGATTGATGGTATCCAAATGGAGCCGACATGAGAGGATGTCGAGTCAAATCTTTGTCTTTGTCTTTTCTCTCTCTTTCTCTTTTTTTATTTCTATTTATTTTATTTTTGTTGAATTGGAATTGCTAATGTTATTGTAAACCATTTGTTTCTAAATTGTGATAATTGTTGTTATGTTGTGTTATGGATTAGGCAGAGAAAGCAAATCTCAGATGCCTTTGTGTTTCCTTTAATTTTTTTTATGTGTCCCTCCCTCATTGATTTAGTAATTTTAATTCAATCATTCAGAATCTTCTTGTTATATATGTATTAGTTTTTAATTCCCTATCTAATTTATAGTGACTTTGAAATTACTTTTTTAAGTTAGAATTTCTTAGACCGTAAAACAGATAAGAACTTATAACTCAAATCATTTTTCATGGTATAACTACACACTATAATAATTTTTTTAAATATTTTTAATCAACTAGAGTATTTTTTACTCGAGTCATTTCAAACTCCTTACTTTTATTGTAATAATTTCAATAAATAAAAAAATAAATAGAAATGGTCGGATGTGCCACATAATAAAATAAGAACAAGATTTTGACATTAAGAAAAAGGAACGCAGAGAAGCAGAGGAAGAGGAATTTTCTTTTTCATAAATAAACCATTATTGTTCAATTAAATAACATACTTATCGATGAGTTGAATATCCTACAACTATAATCACTTAGAAAAAATCTTCCACGGCCTTAGTCAACCATAACATAGCTAACTAATTAAAGTATATCATCGATCAAAGATTCAAATATCATTTTCTTAGTTAAACTAATAATAATAATAATAATAGTAATTTCTAAATTAATTAAAGCATGCTGGCAGTGTCGGAAAAAATGGTGCCTTTCTTCATTTACTTGAATAAAAATAGAAGGGGCGTTGAGTAAGAGTTGGTTTGCTTAGGACTCTAAAACTGAAACTTGCCTTCATTTTTTTTTTTTTCCTTTTTCCAATTTTAGACCACTTTTCACAGTTTCCATATTTCCAGAGAGAGAAAAAAAAAGAGGTTTTTGATTTCCAGTGGGCTAAAAGAAACCACATGTGGAATCCAGTAATTCCCAGATGACACTGATCTTGATCTTATGCTACGCCAAAAAGGCAAAAAAAAAGTAGTGATTGAGACGTGAAAAATGTAGGAGAGAGGACCCTTTACATTTGTCCTTGAAAACCCCATTCGTCCTTACTTCCTAAACCACGTTTTTGGGTGATGAAAGGGCAAGATCTTCATTGATTTTTTTCCCGTACAATAATATGTGGGGTAGGAGATTCAAACTTTTGTCATATAAAAAAGTGTTTTGATTTTTTTAAATTAAATGCGGTGATTTTTCGTACTAAATATCTTTTTTGTAATAAATCATATCTCTCCTTCCATACCTTTATAATGGCATAACCATCAACTCAATCTAAAGATACTATCAATAGAATTGTTTAGTTTATACTCACTTATGAAGTTTTTGAGAGCACGTGGGAGGTAGGACCAATTGAGCTATTAAGAGAAGTTTGGCATTGGTCTCACAGCTCTGGTCTATCATGTATGGTGTAAAATTTGTCACAGATTATCAGTGAAGTTCCGAGTGGTCCTATTTTGCCCTCCAACGAGAATCGTTTATATGGACGACCAAAGATCTTTGCACCATTGATAAGAGGATTGAAAACCGGATTCATTTTTTACTGTTATTTCTCTGCAAACACCAAAGTATGCATAAACAATAATGTCATTTTATCTTCAATTTTCTCTCTAAAAAAAGAAAATGGTATCCCATAATTGTATGATATTGTTTGCTTTGGGCATAATTTTCATCGTTTTATTTTTTATTTCAATAGTATAGTTGTTTTCATCTGTACATCATGGATTACTCCATTTCTTAACTAATATGGGATTTTGTTTGCACCCTCTTGCAAATCCGACACTGTGCGCACGGATGGAAAGAAAAATTAAAAAGGGAAAAAAAGAAAAAAAAAATAAAAAGAGGAAGAAGAAGAAGAAGAAAACTATTAAGGATAAGGGCAAGAGTTAAGAGGGACCAATGAGAGGAAGAGCACATGGAGGTGGTTTTGTCAGTTAGTCCATTAGAAATGGTATGGTGTTTGGTCCTTTTAGTTTCTGAAGGATTACAGAGAGATGCTTTGAGGAGTTGTGTGTACCCAATAATTTGGGAATCCCAACACACATAACGAGGGGAGGGGCCTAATGTAATGACTCGTCAGATATTTTATGAAAATAATAATTGCTTACCAATTATATTTATATTAGCTTTTTGATTCTTTTGGTCTCCATGCATAACTACAAATCTTGACAGCTAGCTACACTAATTTCCAACTTTATTTAAATTGGAGTAAGATTTTGCAATTGAATTTAACATCGTGTGTGTTTCTTCACTTGATGGAATGCTTTTGACTATGTTGCTGACATGATAATATCTTCTAAATTCATTTTTCATTGGTACATCCTTTATAGTTATCATTACAAATCTTTTTTTTTTCCTTTTGAAGACAGCATATAGGATTGGAGATAGGTGTTTTAATTGGTTGAACTATGCTCAAATTGACATTCATTATTTTAATTCTTGAATTTTGGAAACATCATTTAGAGTTGTTCCTAAACAACCCTTTTCGCTCTTTCATTAACTTAGAACATCTCTAAAGAAGTTTAACCTCCATTTTGCATTTTATTTTTTATTTTTTGTTTTTGAAAATTGAGCTCATAAGTACTAAATTCACCCATACATTTTTTGTTTTGTTATCTAATTTTAAAACTGTTTTCAAGCCGAAGTTTAAAAACGAGAAAATAAAGTAGTTTTTCAAAAATTTAAATTTGGCTAAGAATCCAAATGTATTTTCAATAAAGTGAAAACATACCAAAAAAGAATTGTGAACAAATAAGCAAAATTTTTAAAAACGAAATGGCTATTGAACACAACCTTAATTTTTACCCCAGGTAAAATATCATTACAGAATCAGTTAAAACACTGCAAGTGGAGGGCAAAAGCTCGAGTGCCGTCCAGCAATAACCATCTGAGAAAACAGTGCAAATTGGCATAAAAACATTGCCAAAATCAAACCTCTATTATTGAAATTTATAACACCCCATGAAAAAACATTGCCTCAATGTGAGAAATAAATAACGCATTGGCTCAACGTTCAGCTTCTTTGGAAGGAGGAAATCACTAAGGAAATATAAAGCCAAGAGAGAGAAAAATACCTTTTTTTTTCTTTTCAATTTCTTTCTCAAGAAAAGCTCTATCAACGTTCATGGTAACAATAGGACATCATCATCTCCACTAACCAAAAAAACAGATACACAACTACAAATGAACCCTAGAGATAAAAATTAAAAAGAGAGAAAAAAAAATGAACATCAATTTTATTCTCTGACGTGAGCTATATCATATGTTCCTCCTAAAGATTACTATCTAGCCGACTAGCCCAATGACTAGTACTAACATGAGGGCAGGACATTAATACAAAGCCACCAGTTATACCAATCATGAAGATCTTTTCATTGTCAATCCACTGGGAAGGAACCTTACACAACTACACTGTTTTAATCTGGCAACGGCTTCTTGCGACTTACCGAGAGCGAGATCCACGTAAACTGCGGTCAAAGTGGCTTCTGGACTGTTTGGTTCAATCGATAATGCTTCTGATACAAACTGTCGAGCCTGTTCGAATTCTCCTTGTAAAGCCGAAAGAGTGGCAAAATTTGCATAGAGGACTGCCCGTGCTTCCTCGGGTCTGAGGAACTTGATACCATGAGGGTCGTCGTGGGACGACGAATAATTGGTGGCAGTTGCCGGTCCTCCATTTGCACCTTCAAGATCAGCAGTCCCATCTAGTTGCCATAGCTCACAGTCCTCTTGGCTGAATGGCAATTTGAAACTATTTCCTCCAGACAAATAGCATAATAAATGGTCGGCAGCTTCTTTCGGTCTATTTAGCAAGCAAAGGGCCTCTGCAGCATAAATGTGGCCTAAGAATGTGTAAACTTTAGAACTGTCAGGAAGATCAACAAGAGACCTTGCAATTGTCAGGGCTCTCAACGGGTTTCCAAGTTTCAACTCAACATAGGCCAGGTTTGCAAGAAGTGCTTGCTTAATCAACAGGTTCTCTCTCCGAGAAATATCATCATAGTAGGAGAGGGAGTTTTGCACAAGCTCCTGAATTGTTGCACCTTTCTGTTCTTTCGCATCACCGTTTGCACTTATCTGACTTGAGCCTAGAGTTACGGAGGAAGCCTTGGAATCAATCGAATGTAAGTTCTTATAATTTTTCCTGGAAGCTGCCACTTCACTTGAATCTCTCTCCTCCATGGAAGAATTAGAGGCCAATACAGAGTGCAAAAAGCTCGTCTCGGAATGGTTTAATAAGTACAGGGCATTAGAAAGACATTGCCGAGCAAGAGAAACTGACAGCTTCGGTTGTCCTTCACTATTGAAATGCCCATCTTCTTTTCCAGAGGAATATGTGCATCCATTTCTCGAGACTCCATCTTCCAATACAAGCTGCCTCCATCTTCCCTTTCCAACAATATGAACTTTGACGTCTGATCTATCGGAATCAGCAAGGTTGTCCTTTAGAAGCCCCTTCTCTAAAGCCATTAGGCAGCATTCGGCAAGTCGGAGCCACAACAGGGGGCGGTTATAGAAAATCAAACTGGCTTTTTGGAAGCACCGAGCAGCAAGAAGTGGTTTTCCACAAGCCAAGTACTGAACACCGCAATTATACACGATAAGGAGTGAGTTGTCTTGTGAAAAAGTCGTCGGCTTTCTATCCTTCCAGAGAGCTGCACTATTGGAAACAGCTTTGGAAAAGAATACTGTTGATGTATGATACTTCCCAAGTTGATTATATATGCAGCCAAGGTTGTTGTTTAGCATGCTTGAAATTCCCATGTCGGTTCGGTTACTTGATGCAAGTAGCAGCTTCATGGCCTTACGATGGTTGCCACGGGCATATTCAAGTTCAGCCTTTAAGAGAAGAGCCATGGATGAATCTCTTCCACGAGCTATGTTCATGGCATGCTTTGCTTCTCGCTTCGCTTGCTTTAAGTTTCTAGTGAGAAGAAGAAAGCGAACCTTATATAGTTGCAATTTAAGTTTGAGATCAACTGTAGATAGAGACCGATCAACTGGGGTCCTTAAAAGAACATTTGAAGATGAAAAACCAGCCTGTGTTGGTAGATTCTGACCACCAATATCCAGAGTCGATAGCATGGACTCATACTCAAATGTCTCCTCTGATAAAGTTCTCGATAGAGGATTCTCCGAGGCATTCACACTTGCAGCTAAATCTGTATTTGAAGACTCAGAAGCAGAAGCATTGGTAGGAACAGATGAAGATTTTGCAACTACATTAGTGGATTGCTGTACCCCTGTAATTCCATTTTCACTTTGGCTTGTACTGGTAACCCCAAAAGCTTTTTCCAGATAAAGTAGAACATCCTGGAAACATACATGAGAAAACCATTCTGAATATATCATCACGCCTTTGTATCCCATTTCCATTAAGACAGAAGAGTACAATAAATCAGTACAAGAGATATACACGCCAATAACAGATGGTACAAACTTCCAACAATATAGAGAAGCGAGAGCACGCAAGAGTTGACATGAATGGCTATTGTAGAGAGGCTCACTGACTCCAATTTGTTAAAATCCAAATTACAAGGACTCTAGGCTATATTATACACAGAAATGACAGTAACACAACTGCGCCAGCATAGGGATAAAAATAAACGAATTTTGTAACCATAATACTGAAAAGATTTCCTCAGTGAATTTAATAACTTTTAGCACATGCTTGGTAAATTAAAGATTTAATTGCAGGAAATGATAAAGCTAAACCAACATGGAGACATGTAACATGCGCAAGCAACATATAAAAATTTCTCACTACAAGACTACTAAAATTTAAATATTTAACACAGCTACTTACCGCAGACAATGATGCATCACGGCAGGCTAGTCCAACATCCAGCAGCAGAAAGCAAATATGAAGAGCTGTTGTCTGCATATCAATAGAGTAATTAAAAGAGCATTCCCATCACCAATATAATCAATAAACTCCAGTACCTCGTCTATGGGTTCAATATTTTGATATAAAGGTTCAAGAACTGCCAACGCCTTCGTATATTCATGGAGATTGAACCATATGACGGCCTGTAAACAGACATTTTAAATTGTCACAACCAGGTCAATAATAAAAAATATTTTGCAAATATGTGGGTCTTTACTCCAAGAGATGCTAGATCACTAAACTTACAATGTTTAGGGTAACAATGGAGGCATCAAACTCATCCATGTATACAATATTGGCATTATTTGCTGCAGTTTGATGAGCCAATGCATTATTTCCTTTACCCAAAGTACTCTTATTTTCAGGATTCAGAGTATCTATTTGTTCTCCAGATGAAATTGCAAGGTTCTCACTCCTCTTCTGAACAAGCACGTCCACACACAACACAAAAAATTAGCAGAAAGATGAGTACATGTACGTCATCATGCAACAGCAAAGATACCTAAAAAGTAAATGTGGGGTTGGAAGAGTATCATCGTGGTGTTTTCTCTTTACAAAGTTTAACTATACAATGAAGTTAATATAGTTTCAAAAATAAAAATAAATATCTATTATTAGTGTTTTATCTTTCCTAGGCTCCATAGGAAGCAAACTCTCATAACCTGTCCATCAATAACTGTTGGACGGAGAAGTATGATGGTTAGGATCTTTTTTTAGAAGAATTAATGAAGCTGAAGTCAATTAATGGACCTCCCTCTCTGTTTTTCTGCGAAACTTTCACCCAAATAACTTGCCTGATTCTAAAACATGGGCTTCGGAAAAGTAGTGGAAATTTCAGCTGCAGTCTATTTTTGCAGCTCTTTTAAAATGCAATCCATCCTTCAAAGGTGTTAAATAAGGGCCATCTGGAAAGCAAAAGTTTCAAGGTAGGTAAAACTGTTCTTATGGATGGTTCCTCGAGAGTCTGAATACTTTAAAAAGCTGCAAAATAGATTTCCTTCATTCCACGACACTCCAAACTGGGTTTGTAACAGGGCTATTCAGTATTTCCTCATGGTCACTTTTTCAAAGGCGAAGCGAATGTCCAATGCACAAATGTGATCACGGCTCTCTTTTGGAAGATTGGTTGGAAAGAAATCAAATAACTTTTTAGGATGGCTCGTTTAGTTCCAGTCAGTTTTGGAGTCAGTTACACTTTTTGCTTCCTCATGGTGTACTTTGTACAAATATTTCTGTAACTATAATGTTCTTCTGATTTATGCCAACTAGGAGCCATTTATTGTAAACCCCTTCGCCTCTGAGGGTGATTTCTTATCCCCCACCTTTTGTACTTCCCTCTTCTTTATTGAAAGTTTTCTTTCTAATAAGATATAATAATAATAACAATTTTTCAAGAGAAATTTCACAACATAGCATAAATTTTGTGTTATACAATTTTTCATTAGGATTGTGGTATTTTTCTTTTTTTTTTTTTTTCTGTAAAACTTCGAACTTTCTATTATATTTAAAAATACATAATTATTCTATGCTAGTTATATAAATGCCTCCTTAAAACGTATCATTGATTGCTTGGTTTCATTCATCCCAACAAGAAAAAGAAAAATAAAAATAAAAGAGGAAAAAGTTGATATTTTTGTAATTAATGTTATCCAGCTAATCAGCTAGGAAAGAAGTTGAAATTAAAAATGATTTAGGAAGTGACTTTTTCTAAGCACTTTTTATATTATCTATGGGAAATTAACAAACTCGTAAAGGTGTATAAAGTTCAAGTGCAATAGAAGTAAACCCATCATTCTTATTTTAAACAGAAACCAAGTTTTTCATTGAATAAGTGAAACAAAGACTTACGTATACAAAAAAGAATCGTCAATTTGTATTAATTTCAAAATCAGTATAATTGCAAAGAGTTAAACCAAGAACACCAAGAAAATAAAAGGAACTCAGCTAAGTGAGTCTCATTTCACTATCGGTCATCTTCATTAAAAATTCGATAATTCCTTTCCAACCATGTTCCCGAATAGAAGACATTAAATTTACCCGCAGTACTCCTACTTTCTAAATCTCCACATCACATCTTATTGTCTTTGGCATCTTTGTCAAAGGTCATATGTGAATGCAACACCTGGATGTCCAACATTTCTTGATAAGGGTACAGTGAAAAAGTACACGTTTAATACCTTCCTCGGCCTTTCTGCATAATACACATCAAAATGGCTTAAGGCTTATATTTGGGCATCTTAGTGTAACCTTTCTGCCATACAGCAACAACCATGGCCCAATGTCCATATAAAGAATTTCACCTTTCTCAATCTCATTCCTTTCCAAATCACCCCGAGAGATTTTAGATTAGTGTCAACTTTTTTTTTTAATCAGAAACCTGGCTGTGCTTGTTTTTATCAGTGAGATTAGTGTTGACTTCGTGTTCACTAGAGTGGAAAAAGATATCTTACCCAAAATGTGTCCAGGGGATACAGAAACCACCACCATCTATTTTCTCTAAAATTGAGATAAACTCCATTCAAGGCTTCAGATAGTTGTAGAAACTCAATCCATTCCACCTTTATTAGGTTTCTCTCAAGATAATGTTCCATCCATTTTTGCTGCCTTTCTACATTTACTTGACAGAGGCCTCCTTATTTTGTGACATCGCAAAAGGTTAGGGAAAGTACTTCGTTGGGCAGAGACAATAGCCATTTATCTCTCCAACAATATGTTCAATTACCACCTCCAATTTAAATAGATGTAGATACTAGATACTACGAAAAGAGGTCTAAGCTTCATGTTATATTGTTATGTTTCAAGGGACTTCAGTTACTTGCTGTTTTCCTCTTATCAGTGAACCAACCATGTTTCTCTACACTATAAATACTTCTTACAACCTGATTCCATAGCTCCTCTAACTCAAAGAAAAACCAAAAAATGTCATTTGGCCGATTTCCAACCTATAATTAGTTAATTACTTGCTGTTATTCTCTTTTTTTTATAGTACAACAAATGGGGTGGAGGATTCATGACCTCATCGCAAAAGGTTAGGGAAAAAGTACTTCATTAGGGGCATAGACAATAACCATTTATCTCTCCAACAATAGGTTCGATTACCATTTCTGTTTTCCTCTTAACAGTGAACCAACCATGTTTATCTACACTATAAATACTTCTTACAACCTGATTCCATAGCTCCTCTAATTCAACGAAAAACCAAAAAATGTCATTTGGCCGATTTCCCACCTATAATTACTTGCTGTTATTCTCTTTTTTTTAGAGTAAAACAAGTGGGGTGGGAGATTCGAACTCATGACCTCCCATTACCACTGAGCTGAGCTGCAATGGTTGATAACATAGGGAGGATAACCAAAACCTAAAGGGAGGTATTGAACCTAGTCAAAGCCCATACCCCAAGGACTCACCCTCCGAAAGTTCTATTAGTCAAATGTTCCATAAGACAGCCAAAAGAAAGGAAGGGAAAAAAAAAGCATGCCAAGAGAAATTTCTTCCTTCCAAAGCAATACTTAATTTTCCTTACACGTGCCACGCACCACTGTATAAATCCATTATTCGTAAAGATTTTGGATATCGGTGCCTTAACATCTCATACCTTACAGTTTTTAAATTCTAACAAGATTTGAGATTGGCATTAGACACCCTTTCCAACCCTAAGTTGCTAAAATACAAATGGCACCAGAAAATCCTCCAAAAAGGGTTTTGACTACCACTCCCAACTTGAAAAGAAGAAAAGAATCCACTAATCGAGAGATGGAAATTCCAAGCACTTCTAACAGTGTCGTTCCTCCCCTGTTCTACTGATCTAGGACAAGTCTTCCTTTCCATTAATGCCACCAAGCACCTAGTCCAAGTTGAGTACACCATGGAATATTCTCTTCTTTTTCTTCTATTATTCCCCCAACCCCCCCCCCCCCCCCCCCCCCCGCTAAGTACCCGTTCATTCAAAAACACATGCCACCACCCAACACAAGAGCCACCAATAAGTAATTACAAGAAAGGACTCCAATCAGTGGAAATTAAAGAAAGAAAAATCACAAGAAGAATGGGCATAAGAAGAGTCAAAATGTACAAAATTTCATACATCATCCAAGAACCCTCTGCAACCTCAAAGATCATTATATTCCTTTCAAATTGAAAATTGCTCCATAAGGAGGGAAACTGTAAACCATTTTATTAGATGAGCTCTTTTCTCCAAATCACCCAGAAAAGTCTCTTATGGTCTACCTAGTTTGTTAGGGATTTTGAATAGAGAGTAGTCAATAGGTTATCAACAAGGAATAAGATGATCAAAGCCAGTGACCCTCCTTTTGGGAGGAAATTGTAAGTGGACAAATGGTGATGCCGTTGTTGACAACTTCTAAATGCGGAAAAAATGTCATCCCCAAGTTATCCATATTCGCATGTCTAAAATATAGTCACTAACAATATATACTTGTGATCAAGGAAGAAGACCCAAAAAACAATGACGTATACACACATTAGGGAATTCTTACCTTTGCAAGTTATGGAAACATTACCAATTTCCTTATACAAATTGATGCGAAACAAATGAAAAAAAAAAAGAAAATAGGCAGATGGGAGAAGCAAAATGCAAGCAAAGAAAAGATCAACAATTGGGAAATATTAGCCACAAGTTGCCATCTCTACTTTACTAAACGGTCAATCAGCAAAGGCCAGGCCAAATCCTAATTAAGTTAAATCATTCCTAAAATCAACCATAAATATGAAGGGCATAAACCAAAAGTTAATAATGTGCTAAATTCATGAAATAGTTCTAACTCACAGTGATTCATATAGCTTAGGGAGGCTTCTACTTTTTTTATTTATTAAAAGGAAAATAAGAAATATGACCACACAGGAAATACTCTTCTATTAGCAAAGAAACCTTCAAAACCATCGTCCTTATATTTAATTTATATTCTACACTTTCCAACACATATCTAGATTTTGTCCTTTATTTTACTTGATTAAGATTAGAAACTTAGGACTTCAATAAGTGCATCCCTACTAGTGTACCTCACGAGGGTGGGAACCACATTTTACCCTTCTACCCTCTACCTCTTGTTGTTTTTCCCGTCTCGGGAGGGCTCTTTTGAATATATTGTTCCAGCTTCTTATAAATTTTAATTATTAAAAAAGTAATAATAATAAAAATAAAAATAAAGCCTAAAAGCTAAAAGCCAAATTCTTCAATTATTAATTATGTAGGTTCAAATCCTTGAACTTTTAGTTGCATGATACACCATGGAAAAAAGATTTACTATGATCCTCACTAGACTAGAGTTAAGATAAAACATGTATTATCTTTCCTTCATAATTTTTCTACTAAAATTATATGGTATGCCGTAAAAAATTTATAAGTTACCTTAAAAAAAAAAAAAAAAATGAAGATTTTCAATTGATGAAACAAACAAAAAGAGACACCTTAATATAGTTAAAAAGTTTGTACCATTGTTGACTTAAGAAAGACATTTTGATTGCATCTATACAAGAGTCAAGACATCCAAAAATATGTAAAATATATAATAAAATTTATGCCAAATCAATAACTTAAAAGACCACTTTAAAAATTAAAACTTCAAAGTTCAATTAAGCAAGGCAATGGATTATGGTGATAACAAAAAGTTCTTCCAAAAGGAAGTATAATAGTAACATACCAATTTTGTTTTGGTACCAATGGTCCAATAGGAACAGAAATTTATTGCAAGTTGCAACAGAACGCAAACAGGGAAAAGAAGTAGATGTGTGAATTCGTTTGGGGCTAAGGGCATACCTTGACATGATTCAATACTTCAAGCAACTTCTTAGGATTGGAACAACCATCCCTCAAGTATTCAGCAATGGCGATATTATGAAGTACCTGACAAAGACATCAATCAATGAAGTGCCAAGAGATTTCTTTAAAAAAAATTTAAGTACCAAATGAAGCATCAAGATTAAAATTTATTGCTAAATCCAATGTTATTAAATTGTTTAATAACAAAAATCAAAACATCATCGTAAGGCTCCGTATAAAGATGCATTCCTGAGGATTGGATTCAAGTCAAAATCAACATGGCAAATCACCATTCACCAAGAAGCAAGAATTCAAAGTAAATATACATAAAGAGATGTCCCATCAGAATAAGTCGAGTTAAAAACTCTGAACAAAATACTTGTAATAGAGCCAATTGAATAGATATTGAAAATTAAAAATATTGTTGCCTAACATTTATGTAGTTATATAACTCGAAAATAAGTATCGTAAAGGTATCTCTCCCAAACCTTCCCTCCACCCCAAGGCCCAATCTATAAATAAAATCATAATAGAAGAGGTATCATAAAAATTATCATAATTCATCCTGAAATCTGAAGTCACTCTTTAAATATGCAACCATTAATTACTTGAGCTATTACTAAAATTAATATAAAAACCAATCTCCTCTGAAAGAGTAAAGTGGATCCAAGTTAGGAACTGCTCAGAATAGCACTTCCTTCGGAGAATGCCTTTAAAATCCCATATAATACTCCCTGTTTCATGAAATTGATTTAATTTCATTTCATGAGCAATATATCAATTGTCAATTATCGACTTTAACTAATAGCAAAGATTCCAATTCACTCAACATGCGTTCTGCCCACAATATGATCACAACCAAATTGGACTCTGGAGTCCTGGACAGACTAACAAAAAGAGCAAAATTCTGGTTACCATCAGCACTTAGCAGGGTCATTATTACATTTATTCTATTCTCTCAGAATTTATCTCCATACTTCAAAAATGAAAAGCTCAGGAAATTGTAAGTACGGAATCTTGGAATGGGAATGATTACAGCCACAGACAGATAAAAAAATTGTCACGTATTTCGTAAAACCAATCTTCCTCGATTGATTATGAAGCTTTTAGTGGAGTTGATCACGGATCACCGATGCTTGTTAGTTAAGCTTCTGAAAACCCAAATACTTTCCAGGCCATCAGTTCATAGGGAAATTCTATTGTACGCATCACACCTTCACATCAGAGGTTTAGGTAACAATTTTAGGACTAGAAGGACTAACATTCAAATCGACCAATGATAAGCAGGAATGAAATACTGTACCAACAGAAACACTACCACCTCAACCTAAATTCGTGCTTACTATCATAAAACCCAAGGAAAATGATAACATTCAGTGAAAAATTAAAATGACAACCCACTTGCATTTTCTATTAGAATAGCCTAGGCGCGGTCTAATCATGCAATGGAATTGCTCGGAATTCTAGTATGTTATCCTAAAATAATTCAAATTCCGACATTCGCTAAGGTGAAAAAAACACCCCGACATATTATTTCTGAGCTCAACATTTCACCATCATAGAATTCAAAAGTCTAAACCGCATTTGCACATATAGAACTAACGAAATCGTTGAATAGGTTAAATCATATCTACGGCAACTATTAACCCTCGAAAAAGAAAAAGAAAAAAGAAACAAGCTTAGATTATGGTGCAAGAAATCGAACCTTGGGATCGTCTTCTTTCTTCTGCAACAGCTGGTTCAAGACCTCTACACACCCAGCATACTTTCCCGATTGGAAAAGCGATGCTGCATCCTTAGCAAGAGCAGCGGTGACGGATACAGCACCATCCTCCTCAGCAGCCGACGAGGAGCCATCTCGATTCGGGGCGGCCGATGAAGGTGAATCTCGAGCGTCCATTATTGGATCCAAATAAAAGAAATAAAATCAAGGGCCTGGTTGCAAAAGAAAATGAGGTGACGGATAAGGGGGAAGCAAAAAGAAGCCCTAAAATTTCGAAGTTCAAAATTCTAAAAGTGCGCTACAAGTAGAAGTGAAGTGAGGGATTTTGAACTACGAAATCGAGGGGAAAAAAGCTCGAAAGGAATGGAAGTTGGAGGTTTTGAAACCCTAAAGTATGGATTAATCGTAGAGGAGGACACCTGGTTTCTCCTGTTTTGCTGAAATGCGTCTATTTTCGCTGGTGGGAGGGAACGAGGAGAGAAAACTGAGAGAGCTTAAATAAAAACTATAGTCGAGTAGTCGACTTAATTGGGAAACCAAGTTGACACAATTGGAGTGGAAGTGCCACTCTCAAATCTCTCAAGTTTTTTCTTTACAAATTTTTACCACTCAAAACACTACGCCTCGTCTCAAGTCTCATCACAATTTGCAATACTTGCAATCTCTTTTAAATCCCGATTATATTAACTTAGAGATTTCAACGTCAGACATTTTATCCATCTTAATATCAAAAGATCTTTATATCTCATGAATTTCAAGATTTGAGGTCTTAAGTTCAAACCTTCACGTAGAGGGAAGGTCTAGAGATCATAAAGGATAAGACATGAATGGAGGCATTCCAACCCAACATACTCCGGCGAATGAGTTGAGAAAGATAGGAGGGCGAGATACTAAAAATTTGAAAAGAGCACGTTCATGTTTGCTATAATAATAAGGATGAACTTAATACTAAAAATTCTTAACGTCTCTTGAATCTGGCCTAAGGACGGACATGAGCGCCTCTAAATATAAGGAAGTAAAGTTTTGACTCCCAATTATGGAAAAAAAACAATCACATCCAGAATTCAATAAATTATGTCACTTATATTCGATCAGATGAGTTCGAATCTTATACAGTAGTACTTAAAAAAATCTCATCCCGTTCCATATAAAGCCATCGCCGTATTTTAGAATTCCTTTTTATTTTTAAATGTTGTGCTAGAATTTATAATTTAATAAAAGGTCAATAAATTTCCAATTTCAATGTTAGATTAATAAATTCGTTGGAGATTTCGATCAAGATGTTAACACTTGGATCGAATGTACCAATAAGTAAATAGATTAATCAATTATTAACAAGAGAGAGAAGAGACAATAAAATCAATTTATCCTATACATTATCTGCCCAAAAGAAAAAAGAGCAGAACGCACGGGTCAAATACAAACCATGCAGCAAATAATTACCAAGCATGCTAGAAAAGGAAATATAATTATGGCAGCTACTATACAAGGCTTATGAGAACTGAGCAAAAGGCAATGCATTTGCAACATGGATCAGTTGTGTGCTTTGCCATCACATTTGAACTTCAACGAAGAGGCAGTTGATCAGTTTTAACCATCTCCAAGATGGAATCTAGATTTTGGCTATCCTGGCTCTCCTCTGAATCGTTTACCATTTGTGAAAAATCAAGGGTTGTGTAGGTCCTAATGCCCGGGCCGTGTCCACCGCAATCTCGTGCTCGTCCTTGTTGAGCACGTCGTACTTCCTTTTGATGTTGAGTTAGTTCTATCTTCTTCCTTTTCGAATTCAAAATAGGTATCTCCTTGCGCTTGTGCTTGTCCTGTTTTGTAGTTGTCATTAATTCAATTATTTTTGAGCTCCTGATGGATGTTCCACTCACCCTGTGGCTAAAGGGACGATCAGCATCTTCTTGTCTTGCAGGGCATTGTTCAACGGCCCACATGCATCTCTTTCGGAGTTTTAGTCTTCCATTTCTTGATAGCTTGTGCAATACAGAGAGCAAATTTTGTGGGTAACTTAAAACTAAATGTTCACCATATGACGAATTCCAGAAGGTAATAGTTGGCACAGAAATCGAGGAATTAGGGTGGTCAAGAGTTTTTTCAAGTAGAGGTGCCAAAAGATTCAGGAAGCCAGAGTCATTGGCTAATGAAGGCCAGCCCCTTTGCAGACAACTAATGATTTCAGCCCATAGGATTTGAAGCTGACTGCTAATGCTTTCATTCAATGTCTCCATTTTTGTCAACCATAAAAGTAATGGAGAGGATACAATCTGGAGATAGAAGGCAATATACAATGTCAGCAGAGAAAATAACTACAATAGCTTAGTACTCTGTGACTTAAAGAAGAAAACTTCAGGATCACGCCGAATCAAAAGGAAAAAAAAATTGAGAAACCAGTTATTTGAGCCATAGATTCCTGAGCATAGTTAAACCATTTCAGGATCAGCAAAGAAACTAATTGCAATAACAAAGTTTCAGAGTGAAGAATAAACATTTCAGGATCATGAATTCATAATCACCACCCAAATCAAACGAGAATCCGAAAACTAATTGTCCTAGTAGTACATTGTTGGTATATGGTTCAACTAAATGCATGATCCCAAGACTGATGGAGCCCAGTGACATGCTTTCATGGTATTCATAAATTCTATGTGTGTTTTATGGTGTGTTCGGATCACTGATCAGAATGGGTTCAAGTATACGTAGAACATTAAGTGAATATGTACCTCAATGAACTCAAAGATATCTTGTTTCAAATGAAGGCAGCTGACAAATTGAGCCAATGCTGAAAATAGTCTGCAACATCCTTACTGAGGTGAGATATGAACAAAAATAAAATGCGAGCAATAACTTGCACATGCAGGTTATTGAACTAATCGATCCAAAATACCTGGAAAGCCAACTTGATGGATTTTTTCCTAGCCTTATCCACGACAGTTCAATAAATCTGTACCAGGTACAAGAAACTGAAAAGTTAGAGAGTTAGGGATGGAGTGCCACAGAGACAGAATAGACTAATATCACTCAAATCACAATATTTATCGTGATTTACATGACATTTCCTAGAGGTGTCGCATTAAACTCTCACAAAATTCAACAACAAATAGCCTATATTTCATAAGATCAATTTTAACTAGAGTTCTCCCTTCATCACTCACAATTCTTGAATTAAAAACCCAGTCTCTTTCAGCTAAAATAAATGAATCCAACTCAGGATCTATTTTAAAATTACAAGAAATGGAAAGAGTAAAGTTAACCACTCGATTTAGTCTATGATGAATATTGTGTATATATATATATTAAAAAAAATTTAGCAAGTTCAAATTCACATCAGAGTTTGAAATTGGCTTTGTGGCTTCTTATAATTTATATATTCTGTGATGTTGATTGATCACAGCCCCAGTTTGAGAATTTAATCATCTTCTTGCAGTCAAAAAACTCTTCCAAATGTATTACATAGGTCGGAATATTTCCCAGGCAAAGTGAACCAAAGATTCATTTATAGTTGAGGCCCAGTGGCATGTCTAATAAAATAATAGAAAACCACTACAATATGGCTTGCTATTGATCTTTCACTAGAATCAAACAAGTAATGTTTACATTTACCTGGCAGCCAACCTCAAGCTACTACTAGCGCAGCTGGAGTTTTTTGAGATACTGTCTTCTCTCGTAATCCTATCTGAACTTCTACCAGAAATTTGAAGCCCTTCCAAGATGTTTATAACTATGTCAACAAGTACTGAGAGGAAATCAGCAATAAAGTCTTCACAACTTGAACAAGATTCACTCGCACACCCAAGCATGCCTTGATCATTGAGGCATCCGCTTAACATAGAGGCAAAATTCTCCGTGAAACTAATCCTCATGGAACTCTCAAGCTGCAATGTGTTCACAGAACTATAAACCAATTTCCAAACTTGGACAACAGATTCAAGCTCAAGCTTTTCCAGTGGAGAGCCACACGATTTTTTTAATGAGCATACAACAAAAGGGTAAGAGAAGAGATGGCATATGGTATTCACCCCTGCAGTTTCTGACTTGGTTCTAAATAGGAAATAATTCCTCATATTACTGCTCTCCATCAAACCTTTTGATATTGCCATCCATATTTTTAGGCTACTAGGCACAAGGTTATTATACAGAATTAAAATCGCTGCAAGAAGATTATCTGGCGGAGTAAATGAAGAAAATACAAGTTCAAAATATTCATGCATTTCCTTCAGGACGCAATCTGTCAGGCACATTGATGAAGTACACTGAACCGCAACTAAAGAGTACATTACTACTAAATAAACTATAGGCGATACCTTACCCATGTAAGATATATAATGGATACCCAGAACTTCTGCATAGTTGATGTGGTTGACTGATTGGATTGTGTCTATTTCCTTGAGGTCTAATTCAACCTCATAAAGAGGGGATTCGAGTATAGTAGGTTCTAACTCCTTGGTGACAGCCTGAATAAAATTAAGGATAGCATAATGTAAATTATGCTGAAGCTGAATATTGGCATCAGCGCTTATATCGTCATACAGATGTCTTAAAAACCTTAAAGTTTTCCTCAAAGCAAACATTACATCATCATAATTAGCAGACAGCTTTTTTAGCTCTAACCGGACTCCTCTTAGGACAGATTTAAATAGCCTCTGGCAAGCATCATATGCGAAAGTCCTATTCTCATTGGTGAAGGTTTCCATTGATGCAGAAGTGGTGATAAAACAAATGACCTTTAAATGAAAGTCCAACAGATTTAGATTCCATGGCAACCACCTTATAGGATACTGCTTCCAAGACATTTTCCCGGTTTCTAGATTTTCAATCTTGGATGCTACTGCTTCTGATTCGCATAACTGGACAGGTAAGTCATTGTGCATGTGTGAATACTTTGCCAATAGTAAATCATCCAGCAAACTTAAGCACATACTCCACAGCCTGCTGTTTTCATTATCTGGAACAAGCCGAAAAGTTGCCTCTAGAATAGGCTCCAATACCACTTTCATCATGGATGGACTGTTAACGAAAGAATCAAGTTTATAGAGCAGATAATACCATGTGTTCAAACAAGACAAGCGAACAGATAGGTTGCATTTACTCAGCATGACACCGACTAAAGGCACCATAATGAGCTTTATGCTTTTTGAAAACCCATTTCCCTGGATTTCAATGTTATTCCCATTTAATGTTTGCACTGTTTGATTATTGTCCTCCTTGACCACATTAATCTCACACATGAGAGTTGGACTGTGAGCAAGAGCATCAATTAGACCCTCCCATGCAACCTGCAAGGTTGAGGAGTAAAAAAGAATGAGATTCATATTTATTAATAAACAATTAACAAAACTTCCATCAAGCAGGAACACAATGTATATCTTTTTTATAACATCTAATATAATTTTGATTCTGCAATGATTTTTCGGGCTACCAAGACTTGTAGTGTCAAGTTTGGAGCTAAACAAGAAAATAACGGTCGTAGAGATTAGTCTACCTTAGTCCCATGTGCAGAAGCTTTCGAAGAAGCCCAATTGATACAAGAACGATGGTTATCCTCTTTAACTAAGTCCTATACAATCTACCAAGTTTTACTTAGAACTGGAAGGCCGGAAGATTACATTTGCATATCATTAACTTTTTCTACTTCTGAGAGTATGTCATATAATGCAGTTGAGACCAACTTGAAATTTAAACCCAACATTCTAATAGTTCTTTAAGTTGATGAATTGGATATAAAGAGTGATACAGTAGGAAGTACCTGTGATGCAATCTGAACTTGAGGGTCATGATCTGAAAATGTCCGCTCAGGAATTTTAAGCATTTTATTTACTAAACTTTTATTCTTCATGGAATGAGATCCTAGTATGCGTATGAACCATCCCCAAGCTGCAATAGTCTGAACCTTCATTCCGAGATTTAATAACTTATCCATTTCAATAAGCAATGATTCTTTCATATCTTTCGCAAGCGCCTGTTGAAGTAGACAAAGTTAGTATAGGAAAATTTTGATACTGTAAAAGTATGACGTGTTTCATATTATTTTTTATCTTATCCCTTATGGCCTTACCCAGGCTTCTGTACAAGAGTGGAAAATAAGCTTGGAAGCATCTCACGGTTCTTTCTTCCACCTTCATTTTCCCCAAGAATTGAGTGTCCTTATTTGCATTTATTGTGTTGTCAACCATCAACTGATAATGGTTGCACCATATCAAGTTACAATATTTTCAGTTTTCCGTTATCAAAATATCAAGTTACATGCTTCACTGCTTAGTAACAGGTCTCCAAATTGAAATTATCCCTAAATACAAATTATGCTTTTTTCAGACCTCTTAGAACGAGGTCACATGATTGATTCTAAGACACATTATAGCCAACATCCATACTTTCAGTCTAGACCTATGGTTGAACAACCATAACAGGTTGCCTTTCTAAATCCCAAAACAAGGATCGTTTATATTACCTTATTTCTGACAGTCAAATGCGATAACATAAAGATAATCTGCATCTTTCTAGTAAAAGGACCCCTAACAGAAAGAAAGGAGTGTCCCATTTCTGAAGATTTGAAGTGATTTTTACGAGTGCATTAAAGAAAGATCTAAGTTATAATATTTTCTTAATTTGGGGAGAAGTAATAAGATAGTATTTGTTTTTAAATAAGAAACTTTATATAGAAAAAGTCACGTGCAAAAGGATATTTTAAGAGCCAAACCAGACATTCTCCCAAGTCTCACTCACTCGAGCAAAGGAGATTTAAAAAATTCTCCAATTGATATTAATTAAAAAAAAAATAAGGTTAACTTGAAAACTCTCTAGCCAGGCAACTCCATGTTAAGTCTAGGGCTTCCCTGTTAACACCATGGAAAAAAAAATTACGATTTATTTCAAGCTGAAGCTTCCTATATACAGCCTTAACTACATTAGCCATATTTGTACCTTTGGCAACAAAAAGGAGAACAGAGAACAAAAATATCCAGTAAGATGATATTTTGATAAAATTCTTGACGCTCTTCATTTTCAAACATAATGATAACTGAGATTACGTGGTTTATATCATCTTTAGAGTCACTAGTCTATTGCATAGTGGTGAGTATAAATGCAAAATCTAGATTGTTCATTAGTAACATGCCCTCTAATTACCATCCTTACATTATCTCCAAGAGGAGAGCTTTTATAACTCCACTGGAGAACAGATGCTTTTGTCCCTTCATTGTAATCTCATCAATGAAATATTATTTCTCACAGAAATAACGAATACACTTGAGGCAATAGAAACAGATCAATGAATTATTACCTTAGACAAAACTAGCGGAGGAGGTAATATTGTGGACCTTGTCTTCAACAAACATCTCTCTGACATATCCCTCTCCTTTTTATCAGAGCTGAGAAGCCGTCTGTATATTGGAGGAGCCCATATATAGGAGGACTCTCTCATTTTATCATTTAATTTTGCTGCCAACTTTGTAATTGCCTAAAGTAATAGCATTAAAAGATAAATCATCAAATTAGTAAGAGAACAATAATATTAAAGTTATTTGGTTCATGACTAAAAACAAGTTTCACAAACATTGAAAGCACAGAAGCAATGTTGTATTGATTTTTTTTTCAATTTCAAAAACATGTTAGGCTGTGTCATCCTAAAATTACTTTTTAAGTTTCCTCATTAACTTTTTGAATAATTAGTTTAACTTAAGCTATTAATTTAATTAATAAATTGAATCTCGTTGATTTTTATGTCATTTTGGTGAGTAGTGGCCATAATCGTGAATTTATCAGAACTATAGGTGTCATGAAATATTCAATACGATATACTGAGAAAAACAGAGTACCCATGCAATGTGTGCAGAGTGCTTGTGTGTGCTCATATTTTGTCCATATTTAAGAAGATTCCATATAATGATAATGATAGTCCCATGACTAAACCACCTTAACAGAGAAACATTACAAGGGAGTGGGCCTGGTGAAAGCAATGAAGTAATGGGCCAGAAAAGAAGGGGGTAAGCCTATGAAGAAGAACGAATAGTAGTGTAAGTATTTTAGTAGTGTTGGGTTGTTGGGATAGTATGGTTCAACGTGCATATGAATTTGTTACTCGGTTGTACGGGGTATGACACATAAAAAGAAACAAGGGGGATTAAGTGAGGGGTATGGGTATATAGGAGTTGAGTAAAGAAAGGCGAATTGCTACTGATAGGACTGGAGAGATGGGCCTCTCTAAGAACTTGTATGGCTCGGGGATTTTTTATAGTAACGAAAGAGTATTGCATTTCCTTCAATTGACTAGTGAGTACGTATCAGATAAGTGTTGTACTACTATACTGGCTACTTAGCCGAGTAAAATAGCATGATTCACCATTGGAAAACCCTAAAATACAGCTAGAAGCAAGGAAAACGATTTTCTATATCCTACTATAATTGGCATTGAAGAAGTAAATGTGAAAAAGTAACCAGTTAGCAAGCAGCAGTATCTTAGCTTCCAGGAAATCTATACATCCATCCTGACTTATATACATAAATGGGGGAAAGAACAAATTCTTGTACAATCATCAGATGAAAAGACAGAGAGAATTCCCAACACATCAATTAATATTGGAGAACAGACTTGCAGGACACGCTGAGAATGGGGGAGGGAAGGTTGAATTTTGGACTTGACAGTAAGTAATAGCTTTAATCAAGGATACCGCATACTGCAATAGAATAGAAAAGGTAATATCAGCTCAAAGATAAGTCATCGAACAAATTTTTTACCTGGATAGCCTCAAAAGTGGTCGACAAAGACCCATTGGGATTGTCGAGGGCATGAGTAACAGCCAGCAACAAAGACTGAAAGTGCATGGCAAGAAAGTCTGCATCAAGCTGTTGAATAGATATGCACCACACTCCTAAGTTACAAACTGACTGCAATAGAATAGGTGGATGATAAGTATAAAGTAGAAAGAGGGCATCAACACTGTGAATGACGAAACTGCCATCCTGGAGGCTGGAACAAACCTTTATTTTAGTTCTAATGATTAGTTCTGCCAATGACTCAAAGATAAAGCTGGCTTCTTTCGCTGGAACATGGATAAGAAAGAAAAAGATAACATAACCTTTTTTGTGGTACGCAATGGCAACAAATAATAACTCTCAACAATTTAGCTGTTAAAGGCTTTAAAAGCCATCCTCGGGGTAAAATATTCATAATGATTATACCAGTACCGGAGGTTGAAATAAGTATATCAGGCTGTTGTTTTCTATCAGTCTCTAAGCAGCTGTAATTATATTTATACAACGTATGCATACATGAATGTAATAAGTTGATAAGCAATTTATGTCTATGAAATGTAAATAAATAAATTAATAGCCATTGGCGTTTCTCGTTATTTTAAGCATTTCCACTCAAGCACCAAACACCTTTAGCTGGTGAATTTGGATAAGTGCTTTTAGACTAACGTTTCTATAGTTAAGTTACGAGTATTACTTTAGTGAACGGTGGATGAAAATTGTCGTCATAGGTATGAACTTCACAATAAAAATTGTAAGAATGCCCCAAGACCGTAAGTACACACCCGAAATAGCAGCAACGATGGAGGGGTGATAGATTATGAATCCTAAACACTTCAATGCATGTGCGGCGCTGAAATGAAGGTAAAAAGATAGCATAAACTTCAGGAGACAATCCATTTTCGGTCCATCAAATGCATAAATATGGAGAAAACAAATGTAAAAAAATCTGAATTAGCAACTTAACAAGTTCGGCCTTCAAATACATGATAACGGATTCTAATAAGAGGCCAAATAATTCTTAAACAGAAAATATAACATAAATGCCCCAAATTTTAGTTATCTCAATAAACCACTCGACCGTGTAAAGTAAGAGAAGAAAAACTACGATTCAGTCACTCGAAGAAAGTAGTAACCGATGATCAATATGACTCCAAGTAAGCTTTACATTTCTTCGTCTTCGTCTTGTGTGTCGGAGACAATAAGCTGGATCGAACCCCGAGAAAATTCCGCTAGGGCATCAATGGAATCATGATTGGTAATAGACGCCTGTTGAAGTTGTAGAAGAGTGGAGTAAGCAAGTGACTTGTTTGCTTTAATTCCAGAACAAATCAGGGTATAAATTTCTTCGAGACGGTTTAAGATGTCTGACATTCTTGCGGAGTGAAGAACAGAAGACCAAATTCAAAGACGAAGAATGAAGATGAAGAAGAAGAAGCAAAGCCCCCGATTTGGCGCCAAATTTTGCCGGTCGGAGTGGTCAGATGGCGGGGAATATAATAAATAAAATATATATCTTCAGTTGTGTTTGGCTACAGGTATAACGCAGCCTCAACTCCGTGGGCCTTTTCTCCATTTACCTCCTTTTCGGCCCATCAGCTTTTACACAGACCGCATAGTCAAGTGGTCATCTCCTATTATTGGGCCGAAGCAAATTTAGGGTTGTCTTGAAATCATGTAATTAAAATAAAATAAAATAAAATTCTAAAGTTAGAGCAGTTTTAAACATAAATATTTAAAAAATGTAATTTAAATACAAAATTTCAATATTTAAGTACTTTGCAAACTAATGACAAAAGAAAGTATCCGTAGTCTTGTGTCCTACTCTAAATCTAGTATGTACAATGGATGCAATTTAGAGAATTTTAGACCATGATGGTTTTTTAAAATATTTAATTTAATTTTTAACTTTTCTCATTTTTCAAAAATATTTATTTTAGTTCCAAGGTCGATGGAAGTGGAAGGAGAGGGAGAAGGAAGATTTAGGTAAGATATTACAAATATAGCAACTAAAATATTATAATTATAAATCTAAAATCAAAATAGAAATAACTCAATAAGGATGATTTGGATACATTAGTAAATTACAATTATTGTAGTTATTCAACGTTAAGCTGTTACTATCACATAAAATATAACACAAATCAATTACTATTATTTAAGTTATCGGTGATTTAAAATTTTAAAAGAATTTTTATATTTTCAATCATTTTAACTTTTAAATTTTGATATATTTGTTATTGTTTCTAGAACAAATTGTACATCTTACAAATACTTTTAAAAAGTTAATAGAAGTTTTCCAAATTGGTGTACAAAATTAAAAATTGAAAAAAAAAAGAAAAAGGTGAAACTTTTTCCCTTGCATTATTTATCCGTGGTCAAAAAGTTAAATCATGGATTAAGACAAATTATGTCTATTGAAAGAAAATATATAAATATTTGGGGCAAGTGGAATTGGATGTGGGATCGAAAGGTCATCATCAAAAACAAAGCGAAAGAGATCCTCAGACTTTTATAGGCCTTATTAAAGTATTTCCGGCAGCGGCAGTGGTGGAAGTTGAAGAGTCTCCACCGGAGATTTACTCGGCCGGCGGCCGCTACCAAAAGTAGGATAATGGGCTCGAGGCGGAGGGCCCATGGTTGAGTATAGTGGGCCCTTTTGTTTACTTTTCAGCCCACTAACCGACAACTGAGTCTTCAGAAAGTTATATTTGTCTGAATTAAAAAGTTTGAAACTTTGAGCAGCGCCAGTAAAGTGATGATATAAAGAGTAAAAACTCAGTTAGCCAATCATCCTCCGAAAGTGGGCCCACCGACTTTCTTGCAATATACGGAATATTCTGAAAGAGAAAGCTTCTAAATTCAGAAACATCACGTCACGCCAAAACGAATATAGCTCCACGGTAATTGACATATATCTTCAATCAAGAGATTGTTTGAAATAAACGTCTCGTCACTCTTCTATCATGGTTTAATTAAGATGGATGAAAAGGTCTGGATTTCGAATCTCTACTTTCAAATATTAGTATATTAAAAAAATATATATGTGCATGATATTTTTTATATTCACCTTATGTCATAGCATCATATTAATAACAATTTAGTCTAGTTAAAAGTAAAATTTAGGTTTTTTTAGTACAACATAGAAAGACGGTCAATTACCGCTAAGTTAAACTCATGTTAACAAAAAGTAAAATATACTTGAGGTTGAATAAATAAATAGATAAATTTTATTTATAAAGAAGATGATTGCTTAGGATCTAGGAATAGATACATTAAAATAATATGAGGTTTTCTTATACTAAGGCTAAATACATTGAAGGTAAAATTGACAATTTAAAAATATATTATATATATATATATATATATATATTTTAAGAGACAATTTTAAAATATTATGACTTATTTGAGAAAGAATCAATTAACTGACAACTTTTAAGATTTAAGTATCGTTTTATAATATTTTATAAATATTGAATAAGAAGTATCGATAAGGTAATCAATCATAATCAAATAATACATTATTAGCTCGGCTATTTATGTAAATATTCTAATATGCAGATGTACCTATATATAATGAAGAGCCTAGAGGGAGCGAAAAAGACATTTGAATGGGGCGGAATTATAAATTAAAGTAACATACTTTTTGATGAGTAGACCCACATTTTTAGTGGGAAGGTTTTAGATATAATTATGCATATAAACTATTATTTCATATAACTCATAATAGAAAAAAAAAATTTATACTCTTTTTAGAAGTATATTACTCCCCACTCAGGGTTGGAATCCATATTCAGCACCTGGTGGGTGATCCCAGTATTTCCCTACCTCTCCTGTGATCTGATGAACTATTATATTTACTTAAACTGTTTGGGAGGGGAAGACTATCTTTACAAACCAACATAGATTCTTTTAGCATGTTTTGTCCTCACTTGTTAAAAAAATACCTAAGAGTTTACCTAACCCAAACGGCCAAACATGCTTAATTTTGAAGTTCTTATGATCAAGTCACTGAAAAGTAAAGTACAATTTGTTAATATAGATAGTTACTATCAATTTGATTCGAGTCTTTATTAACAATTCTTGTATGATCTCATGATATATCTCTTTCATATGTCATATCATCTCTCCATAGGTACTACATACTGTAGAACAAAGATAAAATGATAGTATTTGTCGGGACAACTAACACAATCTATAATTGTTACAATGGCTGATATGTTTATTTTGAACAGAATTTTAACGATTTTACTTTTGATTTCACAGGAGGTATAAACTTAAAAAATTATACAAATGATCAAGATTTCCCATACTTATATACCTCATGAAACTTCCTCTTGTGTACATATGGGACATTATTCATTTATTTGCACTCCCCAATATTAGATGTGTAGTCACTACTTCATGCTTAGCTTTTTTTTTTCTTTTGGGTATATTACTTTATACTTAGTTAAGTTTGTTGTACAAGTAATTAATAATTAGTTGTACTAAGTTGTTTTTATTCTTGGCCTACACGGTATATAAACACTTGCGGTTGGGATTTATGAATGAAATTATTTTGAATAAAAAATGAAAAATTACAACTTTTCATGAAATGATGGTCTTTTATAAAGATTATTGTGTGATTTTATGAAAAGACATAACTTTACATAAAAATATATAAGTATTTGAATGATAACCAATAGTCTATATATATGAGATTCATGGTCGTTTGTTTTGCATTGTACATCTCTTTGTACAATTACTTAAATATTAAGAATTTCTCGAGTCATTTGCATGAAGTGCTGCAAATTATTTTTAAGTAAAAAACACTACTATTGGATTTGGAGTGCTTATTTCGTATTTCCTTAGATTTCTCTAGGTTGCTCAAACTTACCTAAGATCTCAAATCAAAGTATCATTTTTGTTCCCTTTTACTTCGGTTACCCAACAATATTTAGACAACATTTTGAATTTGAAATTATTCAATTGGTATACTTTTATGGCTGAAAATAGATTTATTTTTCATATTGACTTTTTATTCTTAAAAATATAAATAGGGGAGGATGAACTAATTAATCTTCCAAATTGTTGGAGAGTCTGGAATCTGGATGGTTGGGATGGGACGTTGGCGCTTACTTACTTTTACTTTTATTTTTATTTTTATAGTTGTTGTTGTTATTATTATTTTGAACAATTAGTTTTTCTTTTACACGCGAGACAGATGACATGTAATTTCCAAAATCTATCACGCCAGGCAGATTGAAACAATGAACTTCTTAACAAAAAAAAAAAAAAAAAAAGATATATTGGAGTGGAATTATTTAATTGTTTGAGAATATTTCACTTCATTTTGTTGGTCCTTAAAATTTTAGATTTAGATTTTTTTTTGGTTCATAAATTTAAAAAACTATTACTTTTGGTAGGTGGGATTTAAATTTAGTCTCTATTTGATCCTCAAATTTCAAAAATAACATGTTTGGTTTTTGAAATATGAATTTAATTTATAATTGCGGTCTATGAAGTTTGAATTTGGTTTCTAATTATCCAGTTTAAGTTTAGTTCCTAATTTGTCCCCAAAGTTGAATTGACCATTAGTTTATCTAACAAAATGACAATGTAATAGTTAACATATATTGACTACATTTGACTACTTTTGGAAAAAGAGAATAAAGAATGTCTAAACTGACAGCCAACTCATTAGAAATCAAATTTGAATTTCAATGACTTATTAAAAACTACATTCAAATTTCAAGGACCAAACATGTCATTTTTGAAACTCCAATGACGTATTGAAACAGAATTTAAATTTTAGAAATAAAAAATATTATTTTTTAAATTCAGAGATTAAATAGAGACTAAGTCCAAACTTTATTAACAAAAAAATGTATTTTACGTGTAAATAACTAGCCTTTAGTCATTCTAACTTGCTTCCCCAAGCTTTCACTTCTTTATTGTCGCTAATCAATATCTTGCGTCGGCCACCACCACCATGACATCGATCTCACGATCTATGTCAATGATAAATTTATTTGAAAGGAAAACTTCTATTTTACAAATAAATTTGTTTTCAAGAAAAGGAAGTCGTTTCTCTCTTCCATGGCTTAAAATTAAGGGGGGAAAATAAGTAAAATAATATGAGATTGAAAGCACAATGAATGAATAAGAAGGAGAAAAATTAGGTCAAAGTAAGGAAGTCAATAGAGTACGATCACTCAAAATAATAGTGTGTTTTAGGATGAAACTAATGTTCCTTGTCCTATCATTAAAAAAAACTTGTCCTCACTTTGTGTTGAAATGGAAGATAGGAGTATGAAATTAGGAACTTGCTATTATTGCTATTATTTATTTGGGAGAGTGGTCTTTTTCATTTCAAATAATGATCTTAAAGTTAATAAATATATTATAAAGTCCAACTTAATACCGAATTGGAAATGCAGATGCCACTAACGGAAAATCTGCTAACACTACATATGAAGTGCTGGAATGGCAGGATCATGCTTCCCAAAGCTCCCCTTTAAAATGAGGAGTCAATTCCTCTCAAAGCTACATAATCTTACTAAATATAATTAAGCTCAGTTCGACATCGATTTGAACTAATTTTTAACTTAAACTTCAAAGTGTACGTGGTCAAGCACCACACCAATACAAGACTCTATTTGTAAGTTATCGCTTTGGCTTATTGAACGTCTCGTTCGGATTCAAAATCGACCCATGACCTCGTCTGGAATCTTCCAACCACTATTGTGCATGAAAAGATTTAAAAAAAAAAAACTAGTGGAGGGAAAGGAGAGGGAAGAGGATAAGAAAAAATGATTGGTAGGAGACAGATGATTAAAAAAAAAGGATATCAGGGGTCACTCTCTTATTTACAAAAGGGGAGAGCTTAGGGATGAGATTATAGAAAGAGGAAAAGATGAGGTTTTGTCGCGGTATAATTTGTCCAAGAATACCGGCTTTTACATTGGCAGTAAAGTGAGCTGCCAATTGCCAAACTTTGGGCCACGCAAAGTGGACTACTTTATAAGCAATCATCGTCCCTTTCTTTGATGTCAATAATTTCGAAACTCGTGTTGAAAATTGTAAATGGATTTTTTAATAGGGTCAAAATGTTATTGAAAGTATTGAATTTATTCCATTTGTTAAAAATTTAAGTATTTAACCAAAATATTATTCTTATTCTACAACTATGGTTCTTTTTAAACTGAACTTTTGTATATATATATATATATATATATATATATATATATATATATATATACACACACACACAATGGGAGGTGTTGTTAAAACGTAAAACCGTGAGATCAATTGAATTAGGTGGTCCGAATTTGACTCGGTGAGTTGTGAATAAGAGAAAGAAGAATTCTTAACTTGAATAGCTTGATCAAAGATGATATGCATAGAGAAAATGCGAGCCTAATACCGACGAGATGTGTCCAATGCTTAAGTTAGTATAAGAATGGATGAAAAGAAAAAAAAAAAAGAAAATTGTATAGAAGTATAGTGGGTTGTCGTACCTCAATTGGACTATACTCGTTGTATTTAAGGTTCATGGGAGGGGGAAGAGTATTTCTTTCCCTCCAAGTAATCAAAGTGAGCATTGGACCGATGGGCCATGGTGGTGGCATGTGTGCCACGCTGGGGGCACAAGTAGTGGATCGACGAGTCGTGGTGGTGGCGTGGGTGCCACCCTAGCATGCATAGAGAGCGTCGCATGCGCTGGTGTGGGTCATGTAAAGGTGTGACCTTCCACGTAGGAGTACAGCCATTATGGTCGCCATAGTATGGGCTGCACAATGAGGTGTGGCCCTTCAAGCATCCCTAACCGGTATAAAGCTTATAGCGTGTTTATTGAGAGTAAATAAAAATTATGAAAATTTTCATTTTGTATTTACTAAAGTTAATTAGCTGGGACTCACCTATTAAGAGTCATTCCTCTTAAAACAAATAATCAAATTCTTTGAATTGCAAGCAATGAGCAATCACATTCTTATTTTATTTTGTTGTTATTAAGTAATATCAATAAAAACTGTTAAAATATAATTCACTGTTCTTAAATACAATAAAAAAAATTATTATTATTATTTTATACTAAATACGATTTTTTTAATAAAACGTTAAAATATAATTCATTATTATTAAATATTATAACATTAAAAATTTGTTAGTTTTTTACACTAAATAGGATTGTGTTAATAAAAAAATATATTAATTGCTTTTGAGTTCATGTAATTTTAATTTGATTATTTATTATTTGTAATATTAAATAAATTGTCATAATAAAAATGTTTACTATCAATCAAATAAAAAGTATTCACCATCCATCTAAATATAATAGAGTGACTGTGTATTATATCTTGGGTCCAACTATGAATAAATTTGTCATTTCTGTTGTACAACTAATTAGGGGTGATAATTAGGGGTGGGAATTCAAATGCACTGTCATTTCATCTAAAGTGCTTAACAGTGTGGTTGGCAATAAATTTGTCATTTGTAATTTATTATATATTTTATCTTTTCTATGTGTTTCTATTTTTTTTCTACTATATTTCTCTTTATTAAATTATTTTCTCTTGACTTGAAAAATTAAGTCATGTTTTAAATAAATTAGGAACCGTTAGAAAATTTTCTTTTGTCGACACGACATTGTCCTTTCCTAAGTAATTGAAAGGACTATTCATTTATTAAATGGGAAAAGATCCAAGAGATCTCCCTACTTTTAGAAAATTATTCCCTTTTTGAAAAAATGAATAATCCAATCAAGCGATTTGAAGGAAACAAATGAAATTATACTTTTTTTTTCCTTTGAAGTACATTCAATAATCAAAGAGATCACATGGGGTGTTAATATATAATTACATCGTTAAATCAGGTTCTCGAAACTATCAATATAAAATTATAAATAGTTAATAATCAATATAAACATAATTCAATGAATAATATTTCAAAAGTAGAATTATAGTATTATTTGAATAATAAAAAATAATCAAAATGCAAATTTTATATCGAGTTGTTGAATTCTATAAGCACTATCTTCATTTTTTTTTCATTTTTTTTTTTGGGAGTTCAACCAGTGTTGTACGGTGGATATTAGATCCTCTAAAACTCCTGCGTTGGCAAATTGAATCTAAAATAATTATTTCCATCCTGGATAATATGAAAACTCACAAACCTTCCCCTGAAAGAAAATTTCCAGTGTAAAGTAAACTCCTGTGTATCTTTAAAATTATTTTAAATATATGCCCACATAATTAGTTTTATTTTGTATAATGCAAGCACTATTTCCGTTAAATTTTATAATAACATATATATTTTTTTAATATGCACTCTAAAAAAATGTTTTAAATCATTTATTTATTTTATAGCATGTCTTAAATCATATTTAAAACATATAAAAAAATGGAGTACATATTCCACCGGCATCTCATTTCTCACACATTACAAATTTAATATACATTTTCTTAGAACAACCCTCTTTAATATAAAATATTACTAAATTTTATTGTTATAATATTTAATACTAACCAGGTTTATTTTAATAATTTTATTGATATTAATTAATAATAAAGTCATATCAACTAATAAGAGTGGTGTGTAATTTCTTATTAAAAGAAAGTTTATTAGTATAAATATAAGTGTTTATGGTGAATTATGATCTCACTAGAACCGGTAAGGATTGGGTGTGGTCGAGCTTCTGGAGTGAAAGGACATGCACAAAGAGAGTAAACACTCCCAACACTCAAGTCAGTAAGAGGTCAATCTTAAGATTATTGGGTACCTAAAGTCAGAGTTGACTCAGGGTGTGTTTGATGGTGGAGCCCGCATAACCATTCTATAAGGTCATTGACAAATTAGTTAAGTGGTTACCATAAATCCGACTCTCTATCTCGGTGTTTGATCGAGCTATCATGTCACGGTTGCTCGAACTTCAAGGTCATCCACTTTGTGTTTTCGAGATTTTGGAAGAAAAATTAACAAATTGATCTTTCCTAACTCGCCACATAACAAGTCTTACTTTAACCTTCCGCGCAAAAAAAAATAGTGAAAAAGGTAAAACAGTCCATTAAAAAGTTATGAGTTTCACTCATAAAAAGATAAAAATTGAAAACTAATTATTGAGAATGCGCGAGCTTCATCGGATTGATTAGGTTATATAAAATATAAATGAAATTAGTATATAAGCTAAGTGATTCAAAATTTGAGGTAACGGCATTTTAATAAATACCACAGAAGACAATGAGAATGTGATTCTCTGTTTCTTGATTTTCATTCAAAGGCATATATTATTACCGTTCTCTATTATTCAAATCATCCATCCTTGACACTTTAAATCGTGCACAACAAGGAAATTAATAATATCATTCTCCCCCAATAATTGAACTATAAAAAAACATTAAAATTAAACACACATATACACCTAGAAAGCTAGAACTACAACTACAACTAATATTTAATATTTTTAAATAAAATAATTAGAAAATTTGTAAGCCACAATCAACAGTGCACATCTTGGTATCCACGTGCATGGGCCACGCTCGGACTTTATAAATTAGGTAGTGGCCATTTGGCTCCTAACCCATGACTGCTTAGTCGTGAGGCATTTCCCCACCTTATTATATGAGAAAAAAAAAGTTTAATGTTCTTTTTTTCACCTTATTATATGAAAAAAAAAAGGTTTGGTTGGTTAGTGAAATGTCACGATCATTTTTATGTTTCTTATACGTAAATCAATGAGAACAATGACTCTTCTTCCTGGCTTTGGTAATTACCCAAAATCACTTGATGGTTGATGCATCATCCCATGGAAAAGTGCAACGTATGTGGCGGAGTTGGGTCATGGGTGTCGGCTCTTGCTATAAAAAAAAATTGAATTCCGCTTCAAACACTCACACACATAATTACAAAAAAAAAAACCTGTATTTTTTTATTTGATTAATTTTGGTTTACATATTTTTAAATCCGTGTTCTTTCAATAACCTTTTTAATCTTCTACTTTTAAAATGTTTAGTTTGGTTTAGTCGCTTTATTTTTAATTTCATGTCATTTATTTCAATCATAATAAATGCACGAGATACCACTCATATTAAAGAGGTTCCATTGTATTAAAATTTTGCAAATATAGACTATTAGTCACTTTTAAAGGACAAAGATTAAATATATATTTTTAAAGCACAAATACTAAAATAACAAAAGTTGAAAGTACATGAATATTTTTGAACCGCATGAATAAAAATGAAATAAAACCAAAAAGTACCACTAAAGCATAGTTCAACGATAATTGACATATACCTATTGTACCATAATCAAAATAGTATATAGTATATGTTCTACGAGAAATTCAACAAGAGAAGATTCACCTAAACTATACTCGCTTGGGCTAATTTAGTTAAAAAAATATTTATTGTTAAGTAAAATATCTTATCTGGCTGGTGACGTGGTAACAAGGAGGGCAATAAGGTCTGTGGAAAAAAATATTTCCACAAAAGACGACAAGATATGAGTACGTGGAGACAGGTCAGCACTTTCATTATTGCACATGGATAACGATTTACGATCGGGAAAATTCCAGTATTACGATACTTCATACTACCTCATTCATGGTAACTACCAAACAACATTTCAAAATGGTATTAATCCATTATATAAATATAATATATTACTTAATTATGTACTAAAATTTAAATAGAGTAAGTACTACAGTAATGCTATAATTTTTTTGACATTAAACGAGGAAATTTTTCCTACCCGACTTTTACTCTTATAGTATACATTTATTCCGCTAAGCCAATCACATAGTAACACGTTTGAGTGGGCGCGGTAAATTCAGAATCCCATGTTCTTGGCCTATACCACGTGTCGAGATTCGTGTATTGTTTGACGGAAATATCCGTGAACGCCCTGTGACTTTAGCAGATCGTGTTCTAATTGATCCAGATATTCTGTTGGAGCGACATTATCAACGTGGATCCCTCATCCGCCGTTGGAGGCGATTTACCGGGGGTGGATATTTCTGCGCCGTTGGATATTTGTGAGAGAGAGAGAGAGAGAGAGAGAGAAGAAGCGAGGGCTCATTGGAAGACGAAAAGCCAAACTAGCAGGACGTCGCTAGCCATGGCGTTAAATCGATGGTTGTTCAATCCGCCATCTCTCACTATAAATACCTCCCGTTTCTTCCATCCATCTGCATTCCCGTGGTTGATTTCTTCCGATTACAGTCTTATAAGAACACCGAAGAAATATTCTGCTTCTGGTAAAATAATTTTCCGTTATTTCATTTTCTCAGTTTTCGTTCTTGTTTGGTTCCCGGGAAAATCGTTTTCCTGTAGACTGATTACGCTTTTCTATCGGTTTTTTTTCCTTTACATATCTAAGAATTTGCACATCTTCGCCGAGCCGGCGATTGTCGGCGACAGCTTTCAAGGTAAACTAATTAAACGAGCTCTGAATTAACTTAAGAGGCGGATAAATAAATTTATGGCTACTTTTAGTTTTTCTGTGTGGTAATCTGATGGATGGGAAATCTGAATTGTAGAAACGCGAGACAAATAATCAACCAAGAAACTCGAACGAAAAAGAACTAGGAAGAAAGTTAAAAGCTAAAGAAATGACGATCAAACCGGCGGTAAGGATCTCCGACCGGAAGCTCATCGTGAAAGACCGGACGATCCTGACCGGAGTGCCGGAAAATGTAATTGCGACGTCCGGCTCATCGTCCGGACCGGTGGAAGGAGTGTTCCTTGGGGCGGTTTTCGAGGAAGAGCAGAGCCGGCAGGTGGTTCCGTTGGGAACCTTGCGGGACGTCCGGTTCATGGCGTGCTTTCGGTTCAAGTTATGGTGGATGTCTCAGAAAATGGGCGACAAAGGGAAGGAGATTCCATTGGAGACTCAATTTCTGTTGCTGGAGACGAAGGATGGGTCCCACCTGGAATCGGACGATGGAAACGAGGAGAATCAGATCATATACACAGTGTTTCTCCCTCTGATCGAAGGTTCGTTCCGAGCCTGTCTCCAAGGCAACGGACAAGACGAACTCGAACTTTGTCTAGAAAGTGGTGATGCCGACACCAAAGCGTCGTCGTTTACGCACGCGCTGTTCATCCACGCCGGAACCGATCCCTTCGACGCGATTGCCGATGCGATCAGAACTGTTAAGCTCCATCTCCAGACCTTCCGGTTGCGGCACGAGAAGAAATTGCCTGAAATCGTCGATTACTTCGGCTGGTGTACGTGGGACGCCTTCTACCAGGAGGTCACTCAAGAGGGCGTCGAGGCCGGATTGGAGTCTCTCTCCGCCGGCGGAGCGCCGCCGAAGTTCGTGATCATCGACGACGGATGGCAATCGGTCGATGGTGATCCTCAAGAGGAGAACGAGGTAGAAGGCGAGAAACAGCCGAAGCAGCCGCCATTGCTGAGGCTAACAGCGATCAGAGAGAACTCGAAATTCCAGAACAAGGAGGATCAAACGGAAGGGATCAAGAGGATTGTGAACATCGCCAAGAACAAATACGGACTGAAGTATGTGTACGTATGGCACGCGATTACTGGATATTGGGGAGGGCTTCGAACAGGCGTGAAGGATATGGAGGAATACGGATCATCGATGCAGTATCCGATGTTATCAAAAGGCGTTGTGGAGAATGAGCCGATATGGAAGGACGATGCGTTGGCGTTGCAAGGATTGGGGCTTGTGAATCCTAAGAACGTTTACAAATTTTACAACGAACTTCACAGCTACCTCGCCTCCGCCGGAATCGATGGCGTGAAAGTGGACGCACAGTGTATATTGGAGACTCTCGGCGCCGGGTTCGGTGGCCGAGTCGAGTTGACTCGGCAGTACCACCAGGCTCTGGACGCGTCGGTGGCTAGAAATTTTGCGGACAACGGGATTATTGCTTGTATGAGCCACAATACAGATGCACTATACTGGTAATTAGTAACAGAAATTCCCAATTTCTTTGTGTAATATTCTTCCGATCTGTATGTAATTAGGGCAGAATGAACTGAAATTACCGGTGGTGTTTTTCAGTGCGAAACAGACGGCGGTGGTGAGAGCTTCCGATGACTTCTACCCGCGAGCTCCGGTGTCGCATACCATTCACATTGCAGCAGTGGCGTACAATAGCGTATTTCTGGGAGAGATTATGCAGCCAGATTGGGACATGTTCCATTCCCTTCATTCCGCCGCCGATTACCACGCTTCCGCAAGGGCCATCAGCGGTGGCCCCGTTTATGTCAGGTAACAATCAACAAACGTTGTTTAGATTGCAAGTTTGTTCTACAGTTCTCTCTCTTTAGTCGAATATGCTCGAACCTTTTGACATTCTCAGTAAGTTAATGGGGACTTTGTTTTTCCGATCAGTGATGCTCCGGGGAAGCACGACTTCGAGCTTCTGAAGAAGCTAGTGCTACCCGACGGCTCGGTGCTCAGAGCACGCTTGCCCGGACGGCCAACGCGGGACTGTTTATTCTCAGATCCAGCTCGAGATGGAGTTAGGTGAGTGTTTTTGTTTTGGATTTGAATACCTTGTTTTGGGTCTTTTTTCTTCGCTTTTTGGCACGTTTTCAGACCACAAATTTGACTTTGAAATTTGAATCATACTCAGCTTGCTGAAGATATGGAATCTGAACAAATTCACCGGCGTCATTGGCATCTACAATTGCCAAGGCGCGGCCTGGAACAGCCAAGAGAGAAAGAACACCTTCCACGATACCAGTTCCGACGCCATTACCGGCTACGTCAAAGGGCGCGACGTCCACGCCATTTCCCAAGTCGCGGCGGATCCCGACTGGAACGGCGACTGCGCCTTCTACCGCTTCCGCTCCGGCGATCTCGTCACTCTTCCTTACAACTCCGCACTCCCAGTTTCTCTTAAAGTCCTCGAGTACGACGTCTTCACCATAACTCCGATCAAAGTTTTGGCCCCTGGCTTCAGTTTCGCTCCGCTGGGACTCATCGAAATGTACAACTCCGGCGGTTCAATCGAGGGGTTGAAATACGAAGTGAAAGGCGGGGCGAAGCTCGCTGAAGTTGAGGGCGGATCGGAAGGGAATGAGGTTGCCGGCGGGCTGCCGGAGAACCGCAGCTCGGAGTTGGTCGGAATTGTTCACTTGGAGGTGAAAGGGTGTGGGAAGTTTGGAGCGTACTCGTCGGCGAGGCCACGGCGGTGCACGGTGGACTCGAGCGCCGTTGAATTTGCGTATGATTCTGAGTCAGGATTGGTAACTTTCGGAATAGACAAATTGCCGGAAGGCGACCTTAAAGTTCACGACGTTAAAATTGAGTTATGAATTTTATCATCGTGTTGGTTTGTGAGGAATGGCATAATTAGCAGTCGATTATAGGTTCCTTTCGAAGAAAAAGAAGGACGAATTCTGTTGTTTTCCCTTTCTTTTGGGCTGGAGAATCACTTGTAATATTACGAACCGAGTGGAATCTTAAATAACTTCCTTAGATTACCCATAACTCTGTTGCCCCCCCTCCCCTCCCCTCCACCCGTTAGAAGTGATTGATATGAAATAGTAGTTTTTTCTATTTACTATTTAGACGCATCTAAATCAGTAGAAATAGACTAATAAAAAGGGAGTCCTACTAAAGGGAATCGTAGCTTGAAATAATTCCAACACAATCGAGATTATTATCATTTGATTCTGTTAGTACTCTTACAAAAAAGGTAGGCTAGTTCCTACTCCTCCCGTCATCATACATCTTTTTGACAAAACGTTCTTAGCCGCTCAAGAGTCAACGAACCTATAAAAAGTAGAGTATCTCTCTTTATGTTCAATTTTGGTTCTTGTTCGGCGTTGAGATGCCAATCAGTAAGCTGTTGGAAACAATCCAAAACCAAAATGGGTTGTCCCTCCGACCCTCAGCCGCATTTTTTGATCAAGTTAATATTATGGGTTGCTGTTGCTGGCTATTTCAAGTCACACGACATGACTTTGCTAATGCGTTACTTAAACATTTTTTCTTTGTTTTTTTTCTTTAAAAAAAGGAGAAAAAAAAACTGCTCTCTATATAAGTATAAACCTCAGCCATATTTTGATGTAGGAAACTAAGCTAGTAGTGTTTAAACAAGCAGGGCGTCACTATTTTCTTTGATTCCTGAGAAACTCGCTTTTCTCTCGACTGATGACGGTTTTCAGTCGTTTATTTGTTCATGTCCTGTAATCTATAAACAGTGGTAAATCTGAAATTGTGGAAAAGCAAGTCAATTAACGCCCATTCTGATGGACAATTCCATCAAAGGGCAAAAGAAAAATGTTCTAAGCATGTGATATATATATATAAATATATATAGAGATAGCATTAGCTCAAGAATTTACTGCACTTTTTTGAACAAGGTGTACCCAACCGCTTCCTAGAAAGTAGTACATATGATCACAGTTAAAAATCTATTCTAGAATCTAGATTTTAAGGATGAATTACAATTGTCTTAAATGGTACAAATGTTAACCCCTAGTGGCAAAGTAGAACCTACAGAAAGATGTCACATATCAACCTATCAACAAAGCTAAACAGAGATTAGTATTCCATTCTTACCATAGCATTAGAGACTTCGGATAATCCATACTGCATCCAATCCTTGGAACATATCATGGCTTCCACTGTCTCAGGACGCAAGGAGCTGCGGTACTTATCCATTTTCTTCCTCTTGGTGATAAATACAGAGTCTGGAGGAAGCGTAGAAACTGGAATAGACAAGATATCACGAGCCATCTTTGAAAGAGTAGGGTACTTGAACTTGTTCAATTTCCACCATCCCAATAGATCGAAGTCTTGCACACGGGGCAACAAAGAATCTTCCAAATACCGATCGAGCTCTGACTTCATCTGTTGGCTGGTGGTCTCCATAATGTAGACATCAAAATCTGTAAATCCGTTGTCTGACAGAAGATTTCCCTGGGAATCTTCTGCCCTCATGTTACCACCATCGGCATTACCATCTTCAGCATAAGTTGGTGTTAGAGGTAGAGGCAACGCCACATATTCATCAAAGAGCTCGTGAATCCCATCGTCAACTATCTTGATGTAAACAGGAGCTTCTTCACCATAGACTTTGGTGAAACTAAACTCAACGAGCTTCATTTTGAAGCGAGGATCCATCACAACGGCAGCTGCCAACACTATGCTGCAATCTTTCCAATATTTATCGAACTTTTCTAGCATCAATTTGCTAAGGTTGCTTACAAATGGATCCTCACTTGTAGCTGCCCGAGACAATTCTGAATGAATTCTCCACACTTCATGAAAGACGGTAATGGCAGATGGGTGAGTTGTGGTGGTAAGGATATTTGCAGCATCAAAAAGAAGCTTTAAGTTTGTGCAGAGAATTTCAACCAACTTCCAATCTTCCACTGATGGAGCTATCCTATAATCAGGATCAGAAGTATCCAAACAGGAAAATACTTCCTTCATCTCAGAGGCAGCCACCAACATGTGGTAAGTGGTATTCCATTGCTTTTGGTCATCAAGAAAGAGATTTCTCTCACTTGGCACTTGAAGTTGTTGCTTGAGCTCTAAAAACTTTTCCTCATGAGAATATGAAGTTGTCACATATTTCACACTGTCCCGAAGTTTTGTTATCGTACTTTCTCCAGCATCTAATACAACTTTTGCGATGTCACTTAACGTCCAAGCAATACAACTTCCAACCAAAAATTGACCATTGAGGATAAGGGGATTCTTGATGGCAAGTAGAGGCCTAAGATTATCAAGGGCAGCATCACTCAATACTTGGTTCAACGTAAGAGAAAATAACTTCCCTTCCAGTCTCCAATCAGAGAGACATACAGCAACAGCATGGCTAAGTGCATTGGGTGAGTCTGGATATGATTCCATTACAACATTCAAGACCCGTCTATGCAACTTCCAATCACTGTCAATAAAACTTCCCATAATAAACACATAACCTACCGATAGACTAGAACTCCACATGTCAAGGGTAAGACATATACGCCCTGGAATCGCTTCAATAAACTTGTTTAAATTTTGCTTCTCCATTAAATAAGTTCCAACACAATCCCCTTGAACAGTGTTGAAGCTCACCATGTTAAACCGAGGCTGAAGGTTCTTGGTAAAGGATACAAATCCATGATGCTCAACCATGTGCAGTGGGTAGTCATGCATGATGATCATTCGAGCAATCTCTTGCCGGCCACGGTCCTGATCAACCATAACATATGGTGAGCTAGAGGTTCTATATCGTCTTTTTGGTGGATCACTCACATTCCCTCTTGAAGGTGGGGTATATGTGGCCACCAACTGATTCTTGTCCTGACCACGTAAAAGTGCAGTGCAGGTTCCTTTAGCAATGTGCCGCTTCAGATGGCTGGTGCCAGCAACTTTTGATCCCGTACTATATGCAAAACTTTGCTTGCATTGCTTGCAATATGCCCTTCTGCAGTCAGCACTCACAGATTCGATAGTAAAATGTTCCCAGACGATGGACTTCTTTTTCCTCCTCCTGTTAGGCTGTACTTCTACAAGAGCTAGTTCATTATGTCCATCATCTGGTGATCCCAACTTATCCGTATCGGGAGTTCCCATTATTTCATCCTCATGAGTTACCATGTTTTCACCATTTGGAGTTGTCATATCATGGTCTTCATCATGAGTCACCACCATAATCTCTTTCCCCGGCGTTGCCATGTTTTCTTCATCAGGAGTTGCCATTTCGTCTGGGAAGATTATTTCCTGTTTCAACATATTATCAGCAAAATAATAAAATTAAACAACGATCTATGGTGTTCACAGTTTAAAAACTTCATATAAATCAGAATCATGGCAAATTGATCAGTTAGAATGAAGCATATATCTTTATCATGATTAAGATCAGTAGGTGGCAACCCAGAAATGAAGCTAACGAAGTACGCTTCGTTCTTAAATGAATTAAATTTGCTGCTAAGAACAATGTAAGCTTAACACGGCCAAGGAAGCAAGCATCAAAGACTAATCCACAGAATTGAATTCCACTCGAAACCACAGCGAGAGAATGATACATTATTTCCAGACACAGCAGATCAGAGCGATCGAAAAAAATAAATAAAGAAGAAGAAACGAGACGCTAATTCAGCTCATAAACTAAATAAATGCTAATCAATAAGATCACGATCTTTTTTTTTAAAAAAAAGAACCCATTTGTCAAATTGGGAAATTGGTAATATTTTCCAACTCCCAACGTCATTGGAAGAAGAATAAGAGCAGCGTAGGCAGAAACAAAATGGTAGTATTGTAATGCGGACTCGAACCCACGAAAAGAAGTAAAGACAAATACCATTTTTCCGAACCCAGGAAGAAAAGGGAACCGAAAGAGATCTGTTTCCATCCTCATTTTGTTTGTAAAATCAGATTTGTGAAAACCCCCCAAAGCCCAAACGGCGGGTCAGTTTTTGACGTAGCCTTGAGACTTGAGAGAGGCGTTAGGTTTGAGACCGACCCCCTTAAAAGAGGGGGAAAGAAACCCCAAACCAGAATAATGGGCCTGGTCCGGGCCCACTAAAGACCCATCTTCGGCCCACCTAGAAGAAGGCATCTTTCACAATTTAAACTCCGGAAATTCCAACCGAATGATCGAGTCCACATGGATGATGAATCGCGAGGCTAAAATGGGTAATACTGAAAAAATAATATCTAAGATGGGCTAGGAATAGTAGTCGAACGAGAACTAGAACAGTTCTTTTTTTCTTTTTCTTTTTTCAGATCTAGGGTTTGATGAAGATTTGGGCATTTCAAGCCCAGCTACCCAGTTTAATGAAAAACCCACGAAACACAAAATTTTGAACAGAAAATCATCGAAACCGAGCTCAATTCTGGAACTCGGACTTCGCAGGACCAACGAATAAGAAGAGAAGAAGACCGCGAAGTCCTCCCCCCACATTTCCCATCCCCAAATCAACCAAACACAATTCCGAAATCGAAAAGAACTCCGGAAAACCAGATTCTAACAAACTGAAAGTCAAGAAAGTGAAGGAAAAGAGGGAAAAAGCTTTGGTGAATTTCAAAATCACCGAAAAGGAGCTCGAATTTTACCCGAAAAGAGATCCTGGAAGACCAAGAGATCCACGACCTGAAAAGAGAAACGAGCTGGCCTGAGTCCCGGTCCGGCGACCAATGGAGCCTGAAAGTTTTTGCAGAGAGAGAATCGGAGAATCGGAGATTGGGCTTGAAACCAACCCGAGAAGCTAATTGGACCTTACTTTAGCAGAAGGGTAAACTTTGGGACTCCGGACTCGGTTTGGTAGATAAGGATTCGGGGGAAGACTCTCCTTTTTCTTTTTTTAAAAAAATTTTGGGCATTTCTTTTGGGCACTGGACTTCGCCGCAGGCAGGTCCATTGGCCTTATTTTTTATTTTTCAATTATTAAAAAAAAAACATAAAATATTTTTTTTCCGTATATAATCAATAATGCTCTCTCTCTCTCTGTTTTTATTTTTACTGGACCGAAAAGCCCACAACACTCTTATCTCTCAAAGTCCGTATACATAATAGTAGTTGTAGCCCACCAAATGTTATGGACTACCTATAAAGTGGGCCCCAATGGGCTGGGCCCATATCGCTCACCGACCCAAAGGTTCGTCTTGGTTAGATAAGACCAAACCCGTCAGATCCAAAAAGATTAACCAATCCAACGGTTTGAATCCACCCAACAATTCCATCAACAAATCGCTCCCAAAATTACTTATAGTAAACATTGTTTCAACTTCTCCATTATTAATAGAAACGATTAACAATTATGTTTAAAAAAATCACTAAAATCCACTACTAATTAATTAGGTGCATCGAGAGCGACGTTGCATTAAAAAAATATATTTACTTAACTAGTTGATGAACTAAGTTCAAATTGAGTTATTTTTCTCGCATTTATCGTCTCTTTCGCGTCGTACACGTAAAACAATAGTTGAATCAATTAAATGGTTTGTATGCAGCGAATCTAAACATAAGTTTGGGAAGGCTTTCATGAGTGTACTGATCTGATGTTCTTGGCAACCTCATTTTTCAGAGAGATCTTTGAAAAGAACAAAGAGAAAAGCCAACAAAGAATGGATTTTGTATCAATGGGGAAGAGAGTGATGAATTGGGAAAGAAAAGGGTTTTTTTTTTCGTTGAATAAAAAAAAACTTGAACAGTTGTCGGGCATGTGTGCTTGGTAGACAGTGTCAGTGAAATATATATATATATATTATAATTTGAGACAAACCAAATACATGCATTTCCATGCAACTGTCTCCACCCTTTTACACGTGCGCACCCATAACCCTCCCCTCCCCTCCCCTTTGTCCCTCTCTTTTTCTTACTCTTAAAAGTTTAAACTATACATCCTTAGTAAAAAATTTGTAGAAATCACATTATCGTCAATTTGAGAATGGTTTAGTGGATAACTTATTTTATTATTTTTTGAGATTGAAGGTTCGATCTCTCACCCTCATAATTATTGAACTCAACTCAAAGTTTCACATTTTATAAATATTATTACAATTCAAATAAGATAGAGAAGATTCAAATTTTTCGTATTTTAGGAAGAGTTACTAATGTTCTCGTCGAGAATAGTTTGATGGATAACTTATTTTATTAATTATTTTGTGTTGAGATTGAAGTTTCAACCTCCCACTCTCATATTTATTGAACTCACTCAAAGTTTCACATTTTATAAATATTATTAAATAAGATAGTCAAGATTCAAATTTTTCGTATTTTAAGAAAAGTTACTAAATGTTTAAATTGATTAAAAGGTATTTTAGAGTTTTCCTATGTTTGAATTGTGTTAAGAAAATAAATTTTAAAATTGTATATTTGTATAGTATATTTAATTTATAAGTTTATACTATTTTCTCTCTTGTTAATCGATATAGGGTTATTTTCTTATAGTTTAGAAGTTGAACATATATATTAACTAGTCTCACATAGATTTGTTTGTACGATTTTAGGGTCAATATAACAACACATACAATTTTAACAAAATGTACATTTCATTATTATTTTTTTGAGACAGAATGTACATTTCATTAATAATTATATATATCACTGTTGAAAAAATGTGTATTTCATTTGTAAGAATAGTTATATTATATGATCCAAATTGCTGCTCGAAATAAAGGTTTTATATATTTCAAAAAGTTTCAATTTTCCCAACTACCAAACAGTCTTATGCTTTTTCAAAAAACAAAAAGGAAAAAAAAAACAGTGTTTTGCTAAAATTGAAACATCAGATTAATTAATTTTGTGATGGGAAAAGTCAATGTAGGATATTTTAATAAGTGTACGGAGCACTAAATTGAAATCAAGAAATCAAGGAAAAAAAAACTTTATTACTTTTTATTCCATGAGATTTGCTTATGATTTGTTTTCAGGAAAAAATAAAGATTTGCTTTATGATTTCATACATAATTGTAACACTTTTTTTGTCAAGTATGAAACATTAATTATTAAATTGCTTATTTCCAAAGTATCATTAATATTTTAAATTATTTTTTTGATCTGTTATTTGAAGTTCATAAAATTTATATTGAAGTATATTTAAATATTAAAAAGTATTTCAAATTATTGAAAAATCTATTCCAAACAACATGCCCATTAACATTATTTAACATAAAAATATAAAAATATAAACGCAATTAAGCTATCTTATTGTTTCTTTAGAAGTCCGAGATTCAATCTCTCTATTCCTAAATTACTCAGAAGAAAAATTAACATCATTAAACATAATTTACTTGTTCGAAAAATAAAAATCAATATGACTATTCTGAAATGTATTATAAAATATTAAGTTATTTTTATTAACTATATTGTTCTCATTAGTCAAATGAGCTTAGCTATTGGCACGTTTCCAACTATGAGGTTGTGAGTTTGAATTTCCTAACCTCACTTGTTATACGGAAAAAAAAAAACTTTTTAACTCTCGTTAGATACTTATTTTTAGTACAATAATTCAGACCTCATCATAAATACATGTTTTAACTAGTTGAGTTATGCTCATCGTTATCTCTAGGTCTTAAATTTTTCTATTTTAACTTAATTTACAAGAATACATATATTTGGCACCTAATGAATCGCTGAATTGATCTTTAAGTCTATTTCAAAATAATAATAATAATAATAATCTTTTAAGTCTTAAACTATGTTATGTTTCAGAGTTATTCCATATATACAAGTTATTTTCAAGAAGTAATTTATATTTTTTGGATTAAATTAACAGTTTGGTCTATATGTTTTGGTCTTATATTGATAATTTGGTCCGTATGATTTTAAAATTTTCAATTTGATCATTGTAATTCTGACTTAATTTCAATTCATTTTCTATAGTTTACAAATTTTCTATTTAGTTGTCCTAAGATTTGATTAAACCTCATCCATCATTTCTACAATTACAAGTTGTCACCAATATATAATGTGGCGTTTTTTCTTTTTCTTTTAACAAACATGGTACATTTTCTGTTTATGTGTGACAATGAGTTGATGCTTTATATTAGGCTTGTTATATATGTTAGCTGACCGAAAAGCTGTTTTAAATGTCGATGATAATGGGAACGATGATGAAAATATCGATAAAATATAAAAATTGATGGATATTTCTTGAAATTTATTATTAAAAGCATGTAACAAACATTTAAATTAATAAATAAGTAGCATTTCACAGTTTAATAAGTTAAAAATTATTAATATTAACGTCATGCTCGTATAGATTAGTGATATTATGTTATATATATACACACACATACATACATACTATGAAAATTATAAATTATGTCGATTTTTAACCTATAAACATATGACAATGTCAATAAAAATTTAACATCGAAATTTAATACCTTGTAGCTAATTACATGACTATATTAGGTTTAGGATTGAATGAAAAAGAAGAGAACACAAGTGATTGTTTTTTGCGCAAAAGAATGTTTATAAATTGTTTGTAAGGCTAATCAAAACTATGGGAACCAAATTAAAACTTCTCAACATTATTAAATCACCAACCAGAAGTTTTAGCAGATGGATTAGGGTAAATTTCATCATATATAGAAATCTCATGCTCATGCTCCCATCTGATTTAATCACTAATGAACCCAAAAATTTAAGTTAATAGATTAGGGTAAATTTAATCATATATAGCTATCTCAACAAAAAAATTTTAAGTCAAGGTGAGCATAGATTAGCAATTAAGACATCTATTCCTTTTCTTGAGGTCGGTAGATTAAATCTTCACGTCTCATGTACTAAAAAATAAAAATAAAAATTCAAAAATTGAAATATAATAAATAGTAAAATCAACATTATGAAATACACCCATATTCTTTAAACTTGAAGAACAGATAGCGAAGTAAAAAAAGTATGGTATATACAAAATCCTTAAGAAATTAATTAAGGAGGTGTTGAGATTTTGCATTAGTGCTTTAAACCAGTACATCACATGCATTATTAAGGATAATGTGCCCCAAAATTATTCAATCATTTCAGGCACGTGAATAAAGCGAAGAAGATAAAAGGAAAAAGTATTTAAGATAATGGACAAATATTAAATAGATCCCAAATCACATGATATTATAGAAATGGAAAAGGGGTAATATTAATTAGCTTAAATTGAAAGGAGAGGAAGGAAAAAACAAAAAATTAATAAGGTGGGATGGAAGGCTTATTAGCTGTACATCTCCATCACCCAACCACTCCAAAGAAATGAATTTTTTTTTCCTTGTGGGTTTTATGCACTAATGGGGTCCATATTTATTAAAATAAAAAAAAAAGAAAAGAAAAGAAAAGAAAAGGAAAGGACTTGAATAATGGTGGTGACATCAAATCAAACAAAACATTTATAAAGGCATTGGATTAGCTAAGTCACGATTAGAGTGGATTAAGTTAGTGCGGCCAGCTAATTTAAACACAATAATAATTAATCCCACCACTAACCCTCTCTCTTTTAAATAATTGAGAAGTTGCTCTTCATCTCTTTCTCTTTTTTGTTCAACAAAAGTTTTGTTTTTGAGGATTTTGAAAAGAGTAATTAGAAAGGGAATATTTAAGCCTATTTAAGTGGGTGATAATGAATTTCACTTTCAGTTTTCTATTTTAAAAGTTTAGGATTTTTTTTATTTTTATTTTACAATTTCATTAGTGAATTTTTTAAAAAGTATATTTGAATTCTTTGCCAAATTTATTTATCTTAAAAAGTTGACCTAAATTTGAAAAATATTTATAAAAACTATATAACAAAAAAATAATAAACACGGGTAAAAGTAATGTTTATAAGTTAAAATTTTAAAAACATAAAACTAAAAAATAAAATAGTTACCAAACGGATATTAATGAATTCTTTACACTATTGGTCAGGATCAATTAAAAACATTATATTAGGTTGATTTCAATGGTGTGGGTTCAATTATCAATTTGATCCTTGTAATTTAGATTTTGTTTAAATTTACAAGTTTAGATGGTTTTAATATTTAAAATTTGTTTTTTAGAGTTGAAAGAAAACTCACCAATCACATGTGTCATTATAAGATATTACTATATTGAATTTGTAACACATTTTTTATTTACGTGGTAATAAGCTAAATTTTATTATTTGGTTGATTGTGTTAGTCTGATTGTTATTTGATAAAAATTATTCAAGGACAATTTATAAAGGTTTAACTAAAATTATGAGAAGCCAAAACGAGCATAGCTCAACGATAATTGACATATAATTCCAACGAGTTCGAATCTCCTCCACAACATGTTGTACTAAAAAAAACTAAAATCTTATAATTAAAATCTTTTAAACTATAAAGACTAAATTGAAACTAAGTAGTAGTAATTATAATAATAACACGCCCAATCAAATTATTTTTTTTATTAATTAGAAAATGTTAAAAAAAGAAAAAAGAAAAGATACTTAACTATTGGTTTGTTTTAAAAATCTTTTACTTAGTTAAAAATATTGGTCTTAGAATCATCTAAAACCGGCTTCTATTTTTAGTTTACTTACATTAAATTTAATAATATGTTAAATATAGTTTTGATCCTCTAACTTTTCGATTGAGACAATAATGTCTTGACCAATTAAATTATATTTAAGATAGCAATTTTAATGAACTATATAACCAATATTGAATATATAGACACTAGTTTATACGATGTCGATCCATTTTGATACCACCACAAATTAATAAAAACTTATTATAATTGTAACAAAATATTAAGAAAGATTACATTGATTTAAATATGTATATGTAGTTAATATATGTATAAGTCAGTAATAATTGACATCTACTTCTTATTTTGATATCAAAAGTTCCAACTATTATATATCTAATTTGTTGTATTATAAATAAATATATATATATATATATACACACACGTATGTCCGTATGTGTATGTATATATATTTATGTATTTGATAATAATGATGATTAATTTGACATAAGGGAGAGGGGCGGTTGGAGGGAGGTGGTCCGGGCGGGGCGGGGCGACAAAGCGACCTCCGTCCCTGGAAAGACGGGGGTGTACTGTACTGTCACACGCACACATGTTCCCACGGTGGGGTCTCCCCCATGTGATTCCACCCGTTTTCCTTTTTTAATTTCCCCTTTTTATTTATTCCTTCTTAATTTTCGTTTTCTCCGTTTTCATTTTTAATCCCCGGCCGGGCCCCACCTCCTCCAACTCCCAACTTCTTACGCACTTTTTCACGCGCACCCCTCCATAATTTTTTCGCCCTTTTCTGGACCTACGCTGACGTATCTATTTTCCCAATTCTACAATTATATCATTTTTATAACTTAATTAAAATTTTAAAATTTTATAAGTAAATCAATTTCATCTGGTCGTCTAAAAATCATTAATGCATCATTTTCACACGTTGTATACATCTACCTAAATGAAATATTAACGAAATATTATAGAAAAATGCTTAAATCCCTTATGATTTTCTTATTCAGAGAGGTGGCCATTTTTCTTGCTATTTTCTAAGGAAGTTTTTTACAGAAATTTAATTTTGTTAAGAAAAAAACTGACCGTTCAAATCTACTTGGATTTTGTCTATGTTCCATTTTTGTCATCTAACCGGGGTAAAATTACTGTTAAAATATTTAGCTTGATTCCGTGATCCATGATCCCTATCTACAAAAATGTTAACACAAATTCTACACTTTTGAAAATTTTTAAATATAAAATCATTGTTATATTTCAAAAAATATGTTGAGTTATAATGTCTTGTTAGAATTGTCCTAGAAAAATTAGGTTAAAAATAAAATCAAGAGTTCAAATTGGTAATTTTTTTTAAAGTATAGGGATAAAAATTAACCTTATGAAAATACATCACTAAAATAGTATTAGAATATTTTACTTAAACAATATTCGGTCTCGACGTATAGATGATAAATGGAGCAGATTCAATTGGTCCAAAAAAAAGATTAAATCTAATAAAAAGATATAAACTCCATATTGAGAAAAAAAATTCAATAAATGGAATTATTGGCTGTTTTATAATATTTATTCCATAAACAATAGAAAATATTTTAAACGTAATAATTGAAAATGAATGTATACAACAAATAGACAGCGTTAAAAAAAAATAAACAAAAATCACAAAGAGCAAGCACATGGAATCATGATGGTGATTAGGCCACCTCACAATCTCACATCACGAAAGCGATTGCATGGTACGCGCTGAAAAGTGAGCGTGAAGTTGGACTTTTCATAGCAGAAACGGACAGATCTAGCGTGGGACCGAGCGCCCTGCCCCCACGACGGCAACCGCCACCGTTAGATCCGGGAAACTGCCATCTCAGCCGCACGTATAATTATGACATACTACAACCAACATACGTCGTTCCACACGAATTTTGTCAGATCTTTTTTAATTTTACAAAATTAATAATAAAATAAAATAAACACACATCACCCCAAACCAAACAGCCAGCCGGCAGCTGTGTAAGGAAAATCGGTTCAAAAACCAAAAAGGAAAAAAAAAAATTAAAATAAAAAGTTGGTATTTTGATCTCAGGAGTAATCTCTGTAATCCTTCAGAATTAGGCCCAATATTCTTCTCGGGATTGGTGGGTAAAAAAACCACTCCACAGTCCACATTCCACAGTCCACAGTCCTCTTTTTTCCCTTATAAATATCATCCCTTCTTCTTCCCCAAAAACCTAACTCCTCTTTCTCTCTCTTCCCCCCTCTCTCTCTAGGGTTCGATACCCTAATTTTATTGTCTGCAGAAATGGCTCTGTTTGTGTTCTTCCACAGCTTTCTTGAACTGCATCTTCCTGAGCCCAATTCGCTCTTCATCACAGCGTTTTTCGTTCTGAATTTTTGTTTGCGGTTCAATAAAGCTGTGGGAAGATACGGACAGAGTCAACTCAAATTGTGGAGCAAAATTTCGCCATCGGTATCCTTCAAGTTTTCAATTCTGTATGGTTTCTTTTTTTTTTTTTTTTTAATTTTGTAATTCTGTGTGTGTTTAATTAATATGGTTTTTCTGGTTTGATTTTTTCCCGTTTCAGAAACGGTAAATAATTTAGAGCTTTATTGCATTATCAGATTTTAGGTTATTTACTCAGACATAATGTGAGGTCTCTACTCTCTAGCACAGCTAAAACCTTATCTTTTGCAAGTTTTCTTTTCTCTCTCTGTCCTTTTACATGATTCTTCTTTCTTTTTCTTTTTTTTTTTTTACTTTTGCAATTGGATTGTAAATGATGAGAAGACAATTTAATTTAATAACCAACTTCAGCATTGATTTTAGGAACTATATTGCATATAGATTCAAATTCAAACCAAACCCCTTTTGTTCATTTTATTCTACATTTCTTTTTTTTTACTGTGACCCCATGTGTAGGTTCCATAGCAGGCAAAAACAAGCTTCTGAGAGATGGATTTAAACTTTAAAGCTATGCCCTTTGGATGATGGTGATGATTATTATTCACATTATCAATTATAATTAATATATAATTCTAAGTTGCTTTCAACCCAATAGATCTGTACTTTTGCTGTGCCTGCAGTAGATAAACAAATAGTTTCATATGTCTCAACTCCAGCCATAGATTCCATCGAGGTCATACATTATAATTTCAAACAACATATATATTTTTTTGTTTTATTTTGATTTTTGCTATCTGGGATCTCTGTGGTGGTGGAGCTGAATTATTGATGAAGAGGAGAAGGGATTATTCAGCAACAGAGTAAATGTCAAATAAGAAATTATTCCTGTTGTATTGAATGCTAGGTTTAAGGTACTTGGACCACAGAACTGAAGAAGAAGCCCTTTTAATTGGCTATTCTTTTTAGCATCAATTCAGGCCATATAAGGGCTTTTGATCTTGTCATCTTTGAGCCATCACCCTCACTTTTAATTTGTCTGATCTATCTTTTGTACTCTATGGTGAAATCATTAATGAAAAAATACTTTAGCTTTTATATTCATATTCATAACAAGCCCACCAAGGAATTACTGATCAGATGATATCTAAATTGGCCCAGAAACAACTTTCCTACCTAGATGATCTTTTAAACTAAGAGCTGGGCAATTAAATTTTAGTTTTTTCCTAATAGATTTGTTTATAGTTGTTTTTCTAATTTGTTTTTGATAGTCATAGCTTTTAAATTCTGGGTTGTAAATCATCTTGGTTCATGACCATGCTTGTGATACCTTATTTGATGGTGAAGAAGATTGTCCAAATTTTTTACATTTTATTTAATAATGTTGAATTAATTGGTTCTTATTCTTGATTGCAAATATTAATGAAAATATGTATTTAGATGAGTATTGTATATCTTGTTGGTGCATTGAAGAAGTTTCTGATCAGTGCTAATTTCCATCTTCTTTTTTTATAAATATTGTTCAAATTAGGTGGAAACGTGGTTTAATTTATTCCTCCATTAGCCAAGCGTCTGAAATTGGCTGTTTAAATTATGGGTTTAGACTTTTAGAATAAATTGTAAACATCATATAAATTGAAGCTATAAGAACTCAAAAAACAATAAAAATAAATTGAATCTGTAGACCTATAAATTGAAGCACAACTATTCAATTAAAAAGAAAAAACTCCATAGCTTTGTTGAGTAAAAAAAAAAAAAAAAGAATTATAAGCAAATACACATAATATGTACCTCTTCAAAACAGAAAATTATTCCTAAATGAGCTCTAAGATATTAGTTGAAATACTTTTTGTTTGGTATGAGGATAGCTTTTAGGTGAAACAGACATTATATTTAAAAATGGACGTTACGTGGAGGGTTTGTTCGTAACCGGTGCTATCAGAATTATACTCCAAAGTCGTAATGATTTATACTTAGAGTAGACAAAGATCACACTACTTTAGAAATGTAAATTAGAATCTGTTGTTCTAACACTGGTTTTTGGTGATTAGTGATACACAAGGTGTGAATTCCATTAAAACTTTGCATTAAATTGGATGCACAATGCACAACAAATTAAGAGTTTGTTTCATTGATAACTTCAGGAAAAGAGTATCGGAAAACACTTTTCAAATGGCGAAAAGTTTTGCCACTGGTAATCATTCTAAGATTGTTGCTTTACATCAAATAGTGAAATACTTTAATGAAAGTGATTAGAAGTTAACAAAGACCTTCAAAGAGAGAGAGAGAGAAAATTAAAAGCCTAAACTAACCTCTCAGGCACATCCCGTGAAGCAAAGGCTACAAATTTAATCACGAAAAGCTTTTGAATATACAGTAAAATTATTAACTGTTAAAAAAATAAAGGTTTTTTATTTTTGTTCTGGAAAACAATAAATATGGCTCTTCCAGTTCCAGCAGTAGTTTTATTAAATTTTGACGACCATATATGAATTCTATTCTATACATTTTTCAATTCAAGATTTGTAAAATTTTGTAAAGAAAAAAAGATCCCTTTACTAATTTAATTAGTTTAGGTATCGACAGTCACAGGTGCTCCACTTCCTTCTAATTAATATACCCCATACCCATTTGTTTAATTCATCTTTTACAGGTCATAGATCCAACTACCTATTTTAGTTATTTTTTTCTTCTTTTTGTTTCATAATTATTATGAAACATTCACTTAGATCTAGCTTTAATTTAATTGTTTTTCTTTATAATATAATGTTTAGATGCAACCTCTTAATGTCAAACAAAGATTCTAATCCTACATCTAAGGTCTCTCTTCTTTTTTTTTTTTTTATTTATTGTTATTTTTCTTTTTTCCTTTGGATTTTTGTACGCATATTCTTATGCTTTGGCCTTGACATGCCCACGATCTGTCGGCATACGGCCTTTAGCATTTGGGAGGGACATGCAAGTTGAAAGATGACCAATTTAGTTTAAATGATATTAAATTAATGTTCATTTAATAATTTAATTAATTTGATGGTGAGTTTTCGTTGCATTTAAATATATATTTATGTGGGAAAAAAGGGGATTATTTTTGTCTGATTTTATGATGGAAGTCAAAAAAGAGGGTTTGGATTATTTGTTTTGTCTGACTGAATATACTTTTGGGTTGGCCTTTGATGGGAAAAGTAGGGGTTTGGAAAAAGGGTGAAGATTTCTTGTGCTTTGTGAGATTAGAATTTCGAAAATTGAGATTAGTGAAGTAAATGGTTAATTATTTAGCAACTTCCCTCGGTGTTAATGCACAAATCCCTTCTCTTTTGTTTGCTTTTGTACTAAAAAAATACAACTTTTGTCCACAATTAATATTTGTTGATTTCAAGATAGAAAGGTCTTCTTTGATCTTCGTTTTATTTATGTATTATAATATTACATAAGCAAGAATGTATAATTTGGTCCATTAAATATGTATTATGTTTCAAATTCATCTTCAATATATATTTTTTTCAATTAAGACCTTATAACTTAATAACAATTTTATAATTAAATGACAGGAATATATTGACATGACTAGAAATTATTATTTGTTTCATATATGAGTTTTTTTTAGTTTTTTTTTTTTTTTTACGGTTGCCGATCAAAATCTTGATTTCAAAAACCTTATTATGGTCAGCTAAAATATACCTTCATTTATATCTTAATTAAAATTAAAAAAATCATCCGATAGACTTGCAACCTTACTCTAGTATGTTATTCAAAAAATATGAATTAATATTTTCTTTTTATGGTAGGTGAGAGGGAATTTAAACTGTCGACCTTGAAAAGTTTGTCGTTTAAGACTTGCGACCTTACTCTAGTATGTTATTAAGAAAATATGAATTAATATTTTCTTTTTATGGTAGGTGAGAGGGAATTTAAACTGTCGACCTTGAAAAGTTTGTCGTTTACACCAATTTACATCTAATTACGTTGAAAAGTTTGTCGTTTACACCAATTTACATCTAATTACTTCCATATATGAACAGAGCAAATCTAAAAGTTTGTTGTATCAAATTCATAAATTACATTCTGAGAGAGAGTGAGAGAAGTGTTTGATGCAAAGTGAAAAATAAAAAGTAGTACTAAAAAACGATGAGAGAAAGATAATTGCTTGAGGGAAAAGTGAAAATAAAAAAGACATTAGAAGTGAAAAAAAAAAATGATGAGAGGAGAGAGAGGAGATGGCGAGGCAGTATTTGTACTTTGTGGGAGTGGGAGTACAAATAAAAAATACCCATATTCCAAGAAAATTTCCAAATAAATGTATAAAGTTTGGGATATGGGTATCATTATCAAATAAAATTAAAATGGGAACCTTCCTTTCGAAAAAAAAAATCAATTTTTGCATTTTTCTATTTGTATCGTCTAACAGATGACGATTATTAAAATAATTACTCACCAATCCTCGCCTAAATATTTTCTTTAATTTGCATTTCTAATTACCACCATTTACTAACATTGACCTCACTTTTCCTCCTCCTTGTCGATCTTTACTTTACTCTTTTTCTTTGAATCGAACCGATTTCTCATGCCAACATTTTGAATTCCTTCATTTTGAACCGAATCGAATCGAACCGAATTACTTTGTCGTACTTGTCAAAATGGCACAAAAAGCATGATCAATTCTGTTGGAGGAGAGAGAGAAAGAACTAGGAGCTCTACCTAACGCCTAATTACATTTACATGAAACAAATTAAATACAAAATTCGGACTCACCATCAAAACCCAGTAGTTGTAACCGATCTCTGCGAATTGTGAAACAAAGGGATAAAAAAAAAAGAAATTAAGGTGGGTAAAAAAATGAAGAGAGAGAGAGAGAGAGAGAGAGAGAGAGCGGTTAAAAAGAAAGGGAAAGAGGGTCAGATAGTGACAAAGTTAGAACTTTTTTCACAGAAATGTAGGAGAATATTAGGGGAGGGGGAGAAAATTAAAAAAGGAAAAAAAAAGAAAATAAAGTGGCAGTGGGCAGAGGCAGAGGGGCAGAGGGGCAGCACCACTCTACTCTACATGAACATCAGTATCATGATTGAAGATAAAAAAGAAAACTTGGGGAATCTTCTCTGCACCAAGTAACTCTTTTTTTTTTTTGCCTCTTCCAATTCTCATTCAATATTGAATCTAAATTCTCAACAATTCACTCATCCACCTTTTTCTTTTTAATTCTACACATTAATTAATTATTCTCTCCCCATGCATGCTTCAAACGTGTTGCAGTACCCTAAATTAAAGCAAAAAGATGGAATTTTCCTCAACTTCCTTGTTAAATTAAACCTTGTCTCTCTGCCTGAGAAAAATGTGTAAAAATGAAGGGAAATTATATATAATAGTGAGAATTGGAGTAATATGATATACCTGACAACCAGCACTAATGCATCGGATGTCATCAAACTCCGCAATTGAACGTGTGTTTGAGGGAGAATATTACTAAGTTGGGTGAGAAGGGAGAGGTAAAAGAAGCCCTGAAATGCCATGATGTCCCACAGCTTTCTTGAGCTTCAAACTGGTAAATCTTCACACGAGAATTGGAGAATTGTTGGAGAATATGGAGAAGAAGTTCAAGAAAGCTGTGGAAAAACATGGCCAGGTCCTCACCAAGCAGAAGCAGAGAGATTAAGCTTTCAGATCTTGAAATTGGGCTCTCTCTCTCTCTCTCTCTCTGGACAAGAGAGAGAGAGAGAGAGAATGAGAAATGACTACGCTTGCTCTCTCTCAATGCAAAGTTTTGTAAAGGACCACTCTACCATATATAACCTGTCCATCAGCTTTACACAGACACACAGAGAGAGAAAAATAGGGGTTTCAATTAAAATGGCTCAAAAAACACCCCCTTACAAAATGCCCTTACTTTCCTTGTGAGTGCGCAGTGGGGTACAAAAAAAAAGAAGAAAAAAGAAAAGAAAAAATCTTAATGAAAAGACAAAGATTAAGGTAATAATGTAAAGGGAAATGGAATTATTATTATTGTTTTTCTTTTCTTTGAGAGAGGGAAGAGGGAGGGGTAAAAATAAGCACATCATGGGATGTAATTTCAGAACCATAAGCTTGGCTGGCCCTCACATGCAACCATGTGTGGAGATCCCTTTTCATTTTAATGGGATTTTAAGGTATGGGTTGTTTATGGTCTGGTCCCCAAATTATTTTTTTTTTCTTTTTCATCTCTAATTATATTCTCCTTATATATATAGTTCATGTGTGATAATATGGAAAAAAATTTTGTTTTCATTGTGATCATATGATTTATATCTCTCCAACATTCAATTCCCATCATTATAAAATAAATCTCTGGCTTATTTTACAAATTTATTAGGCGCAAAATTTAATATTGGATACAAATTATTAAAATTTGAATTTTAAAAAATTTACTAAATTTCCATCATTTTACAACTTTCTTTTGTTTTGGTTTTCAGTTTCTCTATATATAAAAAAATGGAAAAAAAAAAGTTCTTTCGAAACTTTAGGCAAGTTTTTAAAGCATGAAAATAAATGATTAAATTAAGAAGTCCTGAAAATTAAAAATTTTATCCAAGAAAACAAAAAATAATTTTTCATTGGGAGGGAAGAGTATGGGGATATGGTTGGAGGATAACATGAAGATATCATTGTCACATGATGTGCGGTTATATGTTAGATGTGGTAATGTGTGGGCCCATAAAAGTGGGTATTGTTGGGCCTGGGGCCTCAGTTCCAGCTTCTCTCTTAAAGTGGGCCATAGCCCACTAATAATTTAGCTTTTAAAAAAATTTTAAATGAGAGGGTAGGAAAAAGAAAACAAAAATAATAATTAAAATTTTCAGAGTCCAGGCTGTTGGAAAGTTTTTTGTAGCATTGAGGGAGCCTGCCAAGTCATCATATTAAAAATGATGTGGAGTACACATTGACTGATATGTCCACGTCATTGCCACCAGTTCTCTCAGTTTTGACACTCTGGGTTTCATTTATAAATAATAATGCATGCCCCCAATTGTTTCAAAATTTCCTATTTCACAAAAACAAAAAAGAAAAAGAAAAGTTTCAAAATTGCAATGTCTTATCCATTTTTGTACCTCGCTAAGTTTATTTATGATCCCAATGCTTTAAAATTCCGAAATACCGTACGGAGCAGAATTACATTGTAATTCATTTTCTCCGGCCATTTATAACTCCTACTGTGTGCTTCCTTTAATATTTTATTTCGTTCATCCATTTCAGGTCGATTTTAAATTATGTTTATTTATACTCTTCCACATGGTTCATTTTATTATTCTGTTTTGTTCTATTTTTAATATACATGAATATTTATTCAAAAATATAATTTTAACCAACAATAATATATTTTATTTTAAAAAATAATTATTAGCCCAATTTAAACAATATGCTTTCTCTAATATGAGAGTGGACTGACTAATTTTTAATATGATAACTAGTTATTGCTAAAATATGAACCATGTGTAGCTTAATGGAATGATTGTTAGAAGTATTTAATGAAAACTAATTAAAATTAACTTATTTACTTGTTAATATTGATTAAACACTATTCCACATTATGATTTAATTAAAAAGTAACAATTCTAAAGTTAATTATAGAAGTTTTTTTTATTTCAAATGAGTTGTTTATTAAAGTTGAAGGAAATAACATTCTGTAAAGAAAAAAAAAAGGAGAATACAAATGAGAGAGAGAAGGAAATAAAATAAAAAGGAAAAATAAACATAGAGGCAATGGCTAAAGGGTAGAGTAAAAAAGTGGAGAAATGGGAGTAATTGCCCTTTATTTTGTCCCATGAAAAAAATATACAGCAATTAAATTTTTTTAAAAATTCTTTTAATTCGTCTCCTAATCTCTATAATTACAAGAATACATGGTATACTCATAACAATTTTGCCTCTCTTTAAAAGGAAATTATTAGCTTTACTTGTATAACTCAACTGATTAATTTACATATTTCATCTTAAATTTGAATGAGTGTATTTCATCAGTTGTGATTTATTTATATTGTGAAGTTAAAAAGATGGTGAGTATGAATTTGTTATCGTACACTATATTTATATGTGTGCATGTATGATGTATATGTATGATTTAGGCAGGGGGAAAGGGACAAAATAGAGCAGTTACTGGCAAAATTACACGTCACGTCTTTCACATCTTAAAGCCGGATAATCTGGTGTTTGTATCCACGAAGATGGGCCATTATTCTGACTCCCACTCAGCTTCTATCGAAATGGGCCCACCTCAAACCACGGGCCTTCAAAATTCAAGCCCACTTCCTTCTTTCTAATCTCCTCCCCAAATTGGTCGATCTCGTGACTTCGAAAAAAGGAAAAAGAACATTATATGTGAAAAGAAAAGACTACGAATTCGAATGGCAGACAATTGAAATTGGAATCGTGCCGCAATGTCGGATATTTCGTAGTTTCTTTCTACAAACAAACTATTTCGTATATAATATATTTATAATTTTAATTTCTTAACTAAAAAATGCATTACATTGGTGGGGCCGAAGCTTTCCTCTCCAATGATACTTAAAAAAGAAAAAGGGAAAAAATCTCTGCCACTGATTGGTTGTTTTGGTACCACTTTTTTTTTTTTTTTTGGCATAATAATATTAAAATAATAAGCGGAGGGACTTGTGATGTCGTTTTTAATTTTACTGTTCTGCGTTTCGTGGGCGTGCTCAGATGTCATCGAATTGTAAACTTCATTTGCCGCCGCTGGCCATGTTGTACTTTTAAAAGATAATAATAATAATAATAAAATGAAAACAAAATAATAATAAAGAAAAGGGAAAATTTGCTGCTGCGTAATGCGTGCCCGCCTTGAAAATAATTAAAATGAAAAATTGAGAGGGGGAATTATAGGATGCTTCTGGTATCATTGTAAGAAATAATGGGGCCCACGTTATTAACTGCTTAGGCAAATCGGGCGGTACATTTTTTTTTAATTTCTTTTACATCGAATGATTGATGACAAGTCTGATTATGATGCACGAGTTCCTCTGCGGCATCTGATGAAGATTTTGTACTGATTTACCGTACATTCCCACCGTTTTTTGGTGGCTTTCATTTTATCTTTCGACATATTATATAATATATAATGAATTATTATTAATCATGTGTTTGGTCGGTGATTTTAAAAAAATACAATAAAAATAGAGTTTTTTTTTAGGCACAGTAAAAATAGAGTTGGTATCCTGTATTTTCAATATATTCGATAAATAGAGGTAGTTATCACCTATTTATTTAATTCATTCTAAAAAATATTAATTAATATATCAATTGTCAGAAATTTTAAAATTATAATATTATATAATTTATAATATATTAAAATAGAGATTAAATAATATATTTATAAATTTTATATTTTTAATATAATTTTGCATATTATTATTTTTAATAAAAAATTTTAAAAATTGAAAATATAAAAATATTGTTTTTCATGATCATAAAATCTGAAAACAGTTTTCAAAAAGAAATCTATGAAACACATGTCAACAAATCAATAAATCAATTAATATGAAAAAACATACATAATTATTACCTACAAGAGAGGTACTAAATAGTTTTTTTTCCTTTTCTTTTTTTACTTTGCACTAGATAGTTTAAATATTACTTTTGGTTCTATATTTTTGCATTTGATTTATTTTTACCATCTTTTAAATGTCTATTTTAATTTATGTATTTTCAATTTTTTCTTTTTAGTTTTAGTCATTCAAAAAGTTTCGTTTTGGTACTTATTATTTTAACTAATGATAATTTTGGTATATATTTATATCATTTTAGCATAAATTTTATATACAATATAAATCTTTTAACATAAATTAAATGAGTGAAGTACAATGCTAGGACTATGGTCCAAATAAATAAGATAAAATGAAATGAAATGATTAAAATGGTCACTTATAAAAATACAAATATCAAAATGAGCGTTTGAAAAGTACAATTACTAAAATAAATTAATGATAGAGACCAAATAGATATTTTAAACGTAAAAGGACTAAAATTACTTTTTTTTAGTACAACAATTTGGAGATATGGGGGATCGAACCTCTTACCTCAAGGGAAGGAGTACATGCCAAGTAGTGTTGAATAATGCTCATGTTGGCAAGAACCAAAATTAGTCGAAGTCTAAATTACAATGACCAAAATAATATTTGATAAGCATTGATTTAAAGGCTAAAAAGTGTTATGTTGTTGTGCTTATTTGAAATCTATTGAGGTTGAAAACGTATGTTCATGCATATAATCAAGTGAAAATGTGTAAAATTATAAAATATACACATTTGGTTAAAATTATAAGGACTCGAACACTTATAGACTTAGGTAAATAAAAGTAAAATGATACAATTATGTGTGTTTTGTAGGGAAAAATGAGGAATGTTACACAAATGCGCAAGCCACATTATTTTGAGATTTCCTGCACGCACAGATGCGCCAAACCGAACCGGATCGAAAGGGAGGAAAACCGAACCGGGTCGAAATCTTTGTCGTAGGCGGGTATGAAGCTAATTTTCAGCCATTCTCTCTTCCAATTTGACCAAATTATATCCTAATTGCAACTCTAAAGACTCGAGAAAAAATTACAGGCCAAAATTAAGAGTATTGCCAAAACCGTAATATATCCAATTTAATTCAACCACAACATTTATCAAATGAATTTGTACCCAATGGAAATGAATGTTATTCTAGATGCTCTGATACCACATGATGGACAAAATACATACATGCACAGCGGAAACGAGCTAGGATCGAAATAACAATTTAGATGCATATTACAACTTAGGATTAAACATGCATGATCATACCTTATAATGCTTAGAGAAATGTAGAGAAAATTACATACCTTTGTAGCTTTTCAAATATCTTTCTATAGGTCCAATGAGGACAACCAAGAGGTTTTCCTAGCTATTCTCAAGGCTTGGAATATAGTGGTGGAACTATTTTTAGAAAAGGAAAATTTGAGAGAAATATAGAGCTAAAAAAAAGTGAGGTAAGCTTTTTCAAAACCATCAAATGGCCAAAAGTTACAAGAGCTTTCATGTTTGAACAAAGACATTCTTAAATAGGCAAATTATATGCAACTCTTGCATGTCAAAGTTCACCAAAAGCTTACAACACATATTCTACTCATGCATGGCATGACTAAGTGTCAAAATGCATGTCTAAGTTCACCAAAAGCTTACAACACACATTTCACTCATGCATGTCATGATTAAGTATCAAAAAATGGATTTTTTGAGATTATTTAAATGTTCCACTCAACAAGTTAGTGGAATTTTCTACCAACTTGGTTAAAAACATTATTTTAATCTTCGAAGTAAACCTTTGACTTTATCGGGTCAAAGTCAACTATTTGACTTTCTTCGAAATCCGACTGTTTGACGAAATCCATGTCTTCGATTATGAATCAGCATTCATAATTTTAATATTTAGATCCTATTTAACTATTCTGACCAAATTTCTCAATTGATATCAAAATTACTTAAATCATATCTCATATGATTAACCTAATTTGTACAATTCAAATTATTCATTCAAATTATTCCAAGTTTATTCCTATATGAGCTAGCCAGGGGACCTTATGGACCTACAGATCGTGAGCTCCAACGATTCGAGATTAATCGGTTAAACTCTTTAATCAAGTTAACCAACATTCGTTAACTATCGGGTCACTCCACTAAAGCCCGTAGCTGCACTCTCCTTACTGTAGATATATTATGTCCATTTGATATAATCATGATCGGTAAGTCGACCCTTCACAGGTTGTTCGTAATTACAGCTGGGTCAAAATACCGTTTTACCCCTGTAATTACCTCTTGTTCTTGAAGTCTCACTGATCCTCTAATGAACAATGATTTGTAGTCCAACTATCAAATCAAAAAATCATCTCAAACCTTTTGATGAGGGTGGCTCCAATTGTTCAAGGCTTGGATTCACCCTTTAAGAGAACAACCTCTCTACTATCTCAAAATTGGGTAGGAGTGCGTTTCTTCTTACACCTTATGACCCTAGTTATCTACCTAGTCTTACCCATGAAATAAGAGGCTTATTGAGCCAACGCTGTTGAGCTGCTCTCACTTATGCAGATCTAAGGATAAAAGTCGAGGTAGTAAGTTTCAGACAGTCAACAGTGTTATAAAGTAAAAGTGACTATCTCATGGTCCGGTTTTATGCAAACTCTTTGAACGGGACGCCCCCACTCGCATGTCTTCACATGAACGAATTAAGATCACATCGTTTGTACTAGCTACAAAGTATACTGCATCCATAGTGTCCCCAGAATAAGGCGCCTAACCTTATTCCTATACTATAGACCATTTAGAATGTTAACTCAAACTTGATCCATATTTATGTTTCTACATAAAGTTTGAATCTCATGTAACAATCTAAGATCCTTAGTTTATTGGATTTAGATCTAGTAAAACATTTTATTAGATCAATAACTACTTATTGATTATAAACTTTAATAACAACTTGATTGAATGATAAAAGTATATCTGGCATTTACAAACGATGAGTTTTAGGACATAAAACCCAACAATATTATTGTAAAGAATATACATAGCTTCATTTAAAGATATTGGAGGCCTAGGTTGGATTATTCGAAATGAGAGGGGAAAACAAATTACGGCAGGTTGTAAACTTATAAGGGAGTGTAGAGATATCAAACACCTGGAGGTCATTTCAGATGACTTAGCTTGAAAAAGATGGCAATAGTGTCTTATTCAATTGGAATCATACTCCTTTGAGGTGGTCAGACTCCTCAACAAGCAACAAAATGATCTAACTGAAATTACATTGTCGATTGATGAAGCTCTTTCCATGAGAGAAGACACTGAAGTTGCCTTGAATTCGACGAAGTGATACATGGACCAGCGAAGAGGCGATCGAAGAATATCTAATGGAAAAATGGAGTTGTTGTTTAACTATATGGCTTCAAACTCTAGTTCATATTGAACTCGGGTTGGTTTAGTTTGTTCTTTTAGTCTTTTCTAAGATGAAAAAAGTGTATATGGTACAACAAGTGTTGAGTAAAAAGGGAGAAGAAAGTGCCAAGTGTCAAACCCATTAAAGTAAACTTAGCTGTCATTTTTGTGATTATAATATTATATTTTGATGCTCGCTATAATTTATGTTTTAAAATGATTTTTATCAAAATAACTCAGTTATAAAGGAACAAGGCCCATATACAACGGGCCCAGTATCTGAGCCCACGATCATCACAGACCAAAGTATAACATTTGGTTGATGTGGTCCAAATTGCTTCCAGGCCCACAAAGATCGCCGACTGGCCGTTAAGCAAGCTCAGAGAAATGTACTTGAATATCCCTTTTATAAAAAGATTTAAGGGTTTTTTTTTATAGATTTTTATTTGGTTCATAAGTTTCAAATTTGACTTTTAGAAAATAAAATATCTTTAGAATCAAACTTCCATGAGTGAATACTATCGTGGTATTGGCCACATTAATTGTAGGTAGCTTAAGTGATTTTTTTTTCCGTTTCCCTCCTCATTTGGTACTCCAAAAGATTTAATTTTGAAATAGTACAGTTTAGACATGGCAAAGATTTGAGTCTATAACTTCTAAAAGGGATAGGGTAAAAATTAAAATAAAATTTTGGCGTAAAAATTAAAATAATTTTTTGGTCTGGAATTTGCACAAGTGTTTATTTGATTCCTGAGATTTTAAAATAGATACTTTAGTATTTTAGGTTTATAAAATAGATCTAAATGACCACTGAACTCAATTGATGATTAATCAAGTAATCGAGAAAATGACGTGGCAGTTAAAGTTGCTTATTGTATCTTGTCAATTGGGCAAAATATATTAGTTTAATATATATTTTTTAGTACAACATGTTGGGGATAAAATTCGAACTCACGACCTCTTGGTTGAAGGTATATGTCAATTATTGCTGCTTTGACATATATTAATTTAATATTACTTTGGTGAAATTGACAGTGAGTTTAATCTTCCCTCTTTTCCTTCTCCTATCCTTCGAGTAATTGTCGGTTCCACCGTTCTTCTCCTCGTTGCTACTTCTAAATCTATCGAAAATGAAGAATGACGGAACATAGAACTCAAATCTGTCTAATTTGAAATAAAGTCGTTCCATATCCCATAACAAACTCGCTCTAACTTTAAGAATAAACGAAGGTTATGATATGTTGTGCTTCTTTCTTTCATTTTTATATATTAACAACATCAACAAGAAGGGAAGGGCAATTCAAAACTATTTTTAAAATTTGAAGAATCAAAATATTTTTTTTGAAATTGTATGGATCAAATATATACCAAATCTCACGAACAAGAATTTAAGTTAATGGTAATGGATACTTTTCTCCAATTAAGAGATCGCGAATTCAAATCCATATCTCATTATTCAATTAATAAAATTCAAATACTACTGATCTTCCTCTCGTTACTTTTTGTTGTACAGAAAGGGTGAAGAAATATTTACAAAAGAAATAGTACATTAAAAGAAATTTTATTTTGAACAATAAGGATGGAGCACGCTCTTCGAGGAAGCGTCTCCCTGACACCTTTTTCAATGAATCATTTTATTTTGTTGAAAGAAAAACAATTATAACAAAATTTAAACAATCTTTTAATTAGTTAAATAACGTTAATTTTAGAAGCTCTTATAAATTATGTTTGTTTTCGGAAAGATGGATCTCCATGAATCAACGAAGGTGACAAATTCAACCTGCTCATGGATTCAAATCTCCCGCCCCATTTATTGTGCTCAAAACATGTTCAATCCCTAAATCAAATGTTTCTAAATGATTATTGTTTAAAAAATAATGTGACTCAATTTTACATCTAATTGAAAGTTAAATTTTCCATTTGAAAAAAAAGTACGAGTACACAATTTTATCATTGAGTTATTAGTCAGGTCAATTTTTTGAAGGATACAATTTACCTTCAATTTAGCGTAGAAGTTCAATTTTAATTAAAATAAAAAAACTAATTGAAATAATATTTTTCTACTTTTAAAATGTTTGGCCTTTTGTACGCTATTCATTTTAGTTGCTGTATTTTCAAAAGGTTAATTTTAATCTTTTCACATACTTTTAGAAAAGTGACAATTTAGTTTCTTAAATTTATTCTTATTCTTATTTTTCTATTGTAATTTCAACGTGATACTCTACCCAATATATTTGTTAAAATGTAATAATTAATTTATATTAAAGTGTTTCTATTATGTATAGAATTTGTGTTAACATCTTTTACCTACCTATTTGATAAAAATGAATATTTTCAAAATAATTAAAATTAACTAAAATTAAAAATCATAATACTAAAATAAATATTTTCAAAATATAATAACCAAAATAAACCAGACTAATATCATTAAAATAACCTACATATTGTAAAAAAAAAATAAAAAATCAAAATAGTATTTAACAAAAAATTAAAAGCACGTAATAAAAGAAAGAAATCTGAAATTACTGTTCCAACTCACCAAAATTCAACTACTTAAAATATATACCGAAATTACTGTACTCCAAGAAGTAGGGCGAAGCCACCGTACCGTCGCAGAACTTTGTTTTCCGGCTGATTTTGGGCCGGTGGCTGAGGTAACTCTCTCTCGTGCGCACTTCTGTGTTCTGTAAATGGTTATTGCTTTGTGTATTTGTATTTTATGGAGTGGGGGTTTCGAAATCGGCCCCACCTACTTCTGAATCTGATTTGCAAATGGTTTCACTGCAAACTTTCCAATAAGCCCTCTCGTCAAGTTGCGATCACGGCGCAGTGACAGTGAGGGATTTTGTATTCTGCTTATGAGAGAATTGGCGATGTTAATGAAATCACATCTCAAGAACAGAACCACGCTCTTACTCCCTTTTAAAACCCCAATTCAATTCTTGATTCTTCCACACAAAATCCCCAATCCACTGCGAACTTGAATTGTATCCCACCCATTTTGGAATATATCCACTCCCTCTCGTTTTCCTTGCACGTAGAGACACACAGAAGGATTTCGTTTAGATATGCTCTTGACTGCCTTTCCATTGGATTTGACCAAACAGTGATTCGCATTTTGGGTGGATGGAATATTAACTTATTTCCAATGCTTTGTCCCTTCCCTTGGCATATTACAAACTTTTCTTTTATTTGTTATTTGTTTCTTTCTTTTGATTTCATTTTCTGTTTTAAATGAAAGGGAAAGGGGGAAAAAGAAAAAAGAAAGAAAGAAAGGGGGAAAAACATAGACATACATACCCGAGGAACTGTTTGTTTACAAAGACGTCCATGGGCTTCCCATCTGATTGCCAAAACTTCCATATACAAAGCGTTTCTGGTAATTTTGTAGCGATCCCATTCCCCACACAAAAGGTGGTGGCAAAAAAAGTTCTTTTTGTACACACTGCGATGATGGCGATGATGATGCCTGCAATCCCCAACAGCAGCATCAACCCCCCAACAAAATTCCTCTCCTTTTCTCTCTCTTCTCCCCTTCCTTTTCGCCTCCCTTCTCTGTCTTATCTCCCCCATAATCCTGTGGTTAATGTTTTCGATTTCCTTTCCTTACGCCATGGTAATCACACCCCATTAAAATACTGAAACTACCACCAGCACCTGCTTCAGGATATGGAGGAAAAGTGTGGTTGTTGGGCTGTTTTGACTCGTACTGTTTCTGGTGTTTGCAAATCCTCCGCTTCCAGAGACTCTCCCAACACTATTCCTCGAACTAGTCTAGTTTATGATTCTGGTAACAACCATTTGTCTTTTCTTTTCCATATTCGATTTTGTTTTTGTGTTTATGGATTCTATTTGTGGTAGTTTCTGCCAAATTTTGGGCCTAAGGTTTGAACTTTGGTTCCCTTAAAATGTTCAATTTGCATCTGCGCAGTGGACTGTCTATGTTGAATTAATTTACTCTTCCGTCACTTTATCTCTCATTCTCTCTCTCTGACTCATTAAACTGGTTTGATTTATTAATAGCTTCTTGTTCGTCACGAAAAGCTTCAGACTTTTAGTTCACTAGCAAGAGGCGGCTATTTCAAAAAGGAATCTTCATTGATGCATTGAACATTTGTAGCTAAGATTACGGATCCCAAAATGGATTACTACTGAGTCCCACTATGATCACTTTTCTTTCTTATAGCTAAAACTTAATTTCAATATCCATCTGTTTTAGCTTTTGCAGAAGATTGGCAGTCCCTGCTAGAAGTAGTTTAATGCACAAGAAATAAAAATATGTTTTAGATCCGAATTTGGAGGCTGTGAAACTTTGAGTCTTTTGCTTGTCTTTTCATATTTATCGAAAGCAAAGTTTTCTTGAAGTGGTATTGAATTGAAGAAACAACTTTCATAGGCTGTGAAAGGTGGACTTGTTGTGATTTAGCAGATAACACCTTTTGTCATTGCAGCCACCGAGACGCGGTATTTAAATGCTAGCAACAGAGATCTCTGTCCCCTGAATGAAGCTGAGCTAGCCTCTGATGATGCCAATCCATCTCCATCAGATAACAAAGCAAGCAGCAAACTGCTTCAGTTCTCTTTTCACGAGCTCAAGGCGGCAACTGGAAACTTTAGACCTGATAGTATTCTTGGGGAAGGTGGATTTGGATTTGTCTTCAAAGGATGGATTGAAGAGAATGGGACAGCCCCTGCAAAACCCGGATCAGGAATTACGGTAGCTGTTAAGAGCTTGAAATTAGATGGTCTTCAAGGCCACAGAGAATGGGTGGTTAGTAAAATTTTCTGCTTTGGGTTCGTAAAGACTAATGTATAAAGCGGACCTAATGGTGAGAGTGCTGAAAATTTGCTAACACAACATGTTTCCTCGATTACAGGCTGAGGTCGCCTTTCTCGGACAACTTCACCATCCAAATCTTGTTAAGCTTATAGGTTATTGTAATGAAGACGATCAACGTTTGCTTGTTTATGAGTTTATGAGCCGTGGAAGTCTTGAGAACCATGTTTTCAGAAGTAAGAATCTCTACCTCTTGCTCTTTTAGAAGTCCTCTCACTTGGCTTTCAATTTCCCACAAAGAGAACTTCGGATTTGTCAAATGGACATATAATGTTGTGATACTTAGTTTTTGATAACATGCTTCTGTTTTTCACAATATGGATCGAGTTTCTTAGTCTGGAGAAGACTGTCTTTTTGAAATTTCACTTGACTACAATCTTAGTTACATACAGACAAGCTGTAGGATGCAGATGCTTATATTCATAACTGGTGCAGGGACTGTACCTCTTCCATGGTCCAATAGGATTAAGATCGCCCTTGGAGCAGCAAAAGGATTGGCCTTTCTTCATAACGGTCCAGTACCTGTTATTTATAGAGATTTTAAGACGTCCAACATCTTACTCGATTCAGTATGTTCCAAATGGAAATGTTTGAGACGTCTTAGTTCATTTCTTTATGACATTTATACATATGACATTGATCTTACAGGAATACAATGCAAAGCTTTCGGATTTTGGTTTTGCGAAAGCGGGGCCTCAAGGAGACAAAACACATGTTTCTACCAGGGTAATTGGGACATATGGCTACGCTGCTCCTGAATATGTAATGACAGGTAGGATTTTTGTAAAAGATGTTTCTAACTAGATGAAACGGTTTTATGCTAAAACAATTGTGCACGACTTTAAGAATGAATTGTGGTTGAAACTGTGAAGAGCATTTATCTCAAGTAATGTCAAACTCACATAGTAAATCAACTGCTAATTATTTTAATATTTGTAGGCTCTGATCTCTGGAACAGTTAGGATTAAACTACAGAAGCTCTTTATATGGACTATTTGGTTTTGTTCCATAAGTCCAAGAATTTGGCAATAGTAGCTGGATGAACTTTATAAGCATTTTGATAAAATGATTAGATAAGAATGGATAAGAATAAGGTAGCTTTGCCATCTAGATATGAGAAACGAAGACCTCTTAGTTGGTTTGAAAGAGTAGGAAAAAAAAAGAAGACTGGTTCTTTTCGATATTTTTTAAATAGCTTTAGAACTCTTTCATGCCTACGGTAACACAACACCTACAAGCAGATACAATACATCTTACAGCTTGGGTTTCCAATAACTCAGTGTTGTCTTTTTTTTATCCTTCCTTGCTTTTTATACTATGTGGTACTCAAAGGCGTCAACAGTAATAAGAATAACCGATATCTAACAGATATCTAACAAAGTTCCAAACTTTTGTTCATTTTTGTGCAGGACATCTGACATCCAAGAGTGATGTTTATAGCTTTGGTGTTGTGCTACTTGAGATTGTGACAGGGAGAAGATCCATGGACAAGAAACGTCCGAGTGGGGAGCAGAACCTTGTCTCATGGGCTCGGCCATATTTAGCCGATAAAAGGAAGCTGTATCTTATAGTGGATCCCCGCTTGGAATTGAACTATTCCATCAAAGGGGTGCAGAAGGTCTCCCAGCTTGCTTGCAGTTGTCTCAGTAGGGACCCGAAACTACGTCCAACCATGGACGAAGTTGTGAAGATTCTTACTCCACTGCAAGACCTCAACGACTTTGCCATCCTATCGTCTCACTGCCGCTTATCTTCACAAGGGAGGCGCAAGAAGAAACCTGAAGGCCTCACCTACTCTCAAAGCTTCAGAGCTTCTCCATTGAATGCTGGAAAGCAGCATCTAAATTCTAAGGTGATCAATCTCTGAATCCTCTCTGATTTATGAAAAGTAAACAAAGGTTTAAGGTCGGAAACGTTCGCATTAGCTAACTGGATTTGTTAGGACAATACTACATATGATGAAGCCTGTTTAATTTCCTCTAGTATCAAATATTTGCCAGAAGCAGAGGCAGAATATGAGAGAAAAGGCATATCATTAGCTTCACTGCACAATTGCATCTTCTTTTGTGGGTCTGCATTGCCTTGTAAGTTCTAGCTAGACAAAGATCTTCGAGTGTCAAATTTGCAGTCGCTTTCAATTTTCAGTGCTCTTTTGTGGATGTATCTTTCTTGAACATTTATGGGAAATATCTGGCTTTCCTTTCTTTGAGGAATTCCATTCTTAGTATGTCAAATCCGAGAGAAAAAGAAATTCTATGGGTTTCTCAGGTGAGTTACCGCCATTCTTTTTAACCAGCAAATGAGAATATATAACTTTATACAAGATGCTATCCTAATCATGTTTTGTTTCTTTAAGGACACCCATTATAATAAAATTATAAAAGAATCTTATCTAGCTTTAATGATTCCATCAATCATTGTTTCAAAGATACTGGGAAGCATGTAATTGAAAGTCTTACCTAAACCATAATCTTTTCAGATATATATATCATAAGTGATTAAGCCACTGGATTCTTTTATAAAGAATGAAGTTTGGGTTTGGTGACCAGAAATCTGAAATAGTGAATTCATATTAAGAAAGCTAGTTGTATTTTTTTTTTTCAGTATTTTTGAAAATGTGTTTGGTGTCATATTGAAATTGAATCTCTAACTTCAATCATGTAAAGTAGTGGTACTTACCAAGTAAATATTTAGTTCAATCTAAAATATTATAAATTAATTTATTAACATGTGTTAATAAGTTTCCTATAATTATTATTTTACAATATTATATAATTTATAATATGTTATATATATTACATATTTTAATGTTAACAAAAATAAATGAGTTTATAATATAAAATAGTATATTTATCAATTTTTTTTATATTTGTGTCTTCGAACTAACTTGCACATATCTTGATAGGATATTAAAACTATCTTGATAGGATATTAAAACTAAGTAGGTAGCCAATGAATCTAAAAATAAAAGACAAAGACAGAATCTAAGGTCCAAAATCTGTACCAAACATGCCCTTAAATATTTAAAAATTTAAAATTTGTCGATCTAACTTCATGTTTTGAGTGCAACGTTAATTTAATATAATTAGAGCATTTTCTTTTACTAATAATCTACGCGATGGGGCTAGTTATAAAACGAAAGACAATTTAGAGAGAGAGAAACATTACTTAATACTATTTAAATCAAATTTACAAGAAATTTTTTTTTCTAAGTGCATAAATTAAGGCTGCCCAAAACATTGTTTCAAAACAAAGATTAAAAAAAAGGCTACCCAAAACATTATTATTGGATCAAAATGTCTCTTTCAGCTGAGAATCTTCAGATTCTTGAGCATCTTCAACTTCAACTTCATCGCCATTTTCCTTTTGCTTCTTCAAGCAGTTTGAATGCCTTGGAGACCGATCTAATTGAATTTATTGTCTGAGTGAAAGAAAGGAAAGTGGAGTCCTGAGTGGCACAAACATGAAATCGTCTTCCCGCAACATCATACACACCAAGACTCTCAAATTAACATCAGAAAAGTAAAAGAAAAAGACCCATCTGACCACTTTATAATAATAGTTCATCCCCAAAGCCTTCTGACCACTTTATTATACCAGAAGCTGTTCAACCTTCCTGCCTATTTTCTTCTATCCATTTATTTGGGCCATCTCAAATCCACAGATTCTTGGCACAAATTAAGCTACACGGTTCACAAAATGCAGCTGCATGGGGATACATATAATTGGTTAATGACTTGAGCAAATACAAGACCAGACTCAACGTCATAGACAACAGAGAGAGAACTATAAATTAAACCAATATTCACGAGGTGTACCTGTTCACCATCCCTGATTCCGAAATGTTTAATATGTGATTTATCGTTGATCAGTTTGAAATGTTTATAGCATAAGCAAAAATGACCCCACACATGTGGCCTGCATTTGCACCAAATAAAAACAATAATTGAACACATTTCTCAATCAACAGATTAAATTAATGTATGCGGTCTCAGCAGTTCCAACAGCCTACCATGAAATCTTGGTATCTTCTTTATTCATCATAATTTGACAGAAAACACTCTCCACCGCGTCTCTGAGATCTGCCACCGTCGCTTTCCTTGCAACTTGCACCTCTACGCACATATATTATTCAAAATTCGAATACATAAACAAACCGACCATAATTCAACAACCTAAATTTTTCAAAAATCATTGATAATTGATTCAATACACAGTCCCAGGGCAGGGCAGAATATCCAAACGTTTCACAGCAGCGTCAACATTTATGGAAACAGAATCCCCAAATCAACATAAAACATTCCTCAATACCTAGATTATCCACAGAAATGCTCATCCACAGAGCAAGATTTGCAATAAAGAGCGAAAATAAAAGAATCAGTATGCAGGGGGATAATGCATTACCGAAGGAAGAGCCGTCCAGTTTCAGCACCGAAAGCCGGAGGAGCTGCGGCGGAAGCCTCTGGTAGCTGAGACTCCGGCGAAAGCTGTTGCTCCGAAGCCGAGGCGAGAGACTAGTGCAAAAACATGATTCCGGAAAATCCGATTCAACGTGAGACATGAATCGAATCGAAAATCGACCTGTACTCAAAATTTCAGGTACTGGGAGGAACAGGAAGCGAGGATTAAGAGCTTAGGGCGCAATTCGTGAGGATTAAAGCAGAGTTGTAACTCTGATTTTTGAATCTGAATGCGTTTCAGTCGGATCTAGGGTTTCGAGGAGTGGCGAAAAATTGAGGAGCCAAAGACAGAAACACAACCGTTGGTTGGTTCAGCTGTGAACGCGGGAAGCGGTTATTAAAGGAGACCCTGAAATTTCACTACTTTTTTTTGTTTTTTGATTTTTTGTTTTTTTCATCAATATATTTTAGCTTTATTAATTACCAGAAGATTAAAAAGGAAATTAGGTCTAAATTGTGCTTTATACTCTCGAACATTCTATTTTTATATAAAAACATGTTCTTAGTTTTAACGGCTAAATTTCAGCAATTTTTTAAAAAAGGGTAAATTTCAGCATTATTGCATGACTCTAATAAAGTTGAATTGATATCAAAATTTTCAAAATGGATGGCCTAAACTTTCTGATAAATATTATACAGGAATTTATGATAACGATTATTTATCAACATTTTGAAGTTGTAATAAAATATTTGTGGAGTATTAAACTAAATGAAACAAAAAAAAAAGTTGGAAAAACAACTTTCTTGTTCAATATCAGAATAATTTTTTTAGTTAAAACTTCCAAATAGACCTTCATCATTACTCAATGTTAAGTTTAACTATTTAATTTATGACTTGATTAAAGGAACACAAAACGCAAAAAACTAAATTAGTAACATAATTCATACTATTTTAAACAGATCAAAACTGTTTAGATTGGCAGAATTAGATCTTTCTGATGTGAATCAACAGAAGAAGCCCTGTTAACTGACATTTGATCTCTAGACAGTGCAGTGCAAAAAAAAAAAAAAAAAAAAACAATAATTTTGAGAACTGCTAATTTGATATTGAAATAGTAATTTTTGTTCGTTGAAAGGTTTTAATTATATTTTCTCTCTTTTTTTTAACCAAATAAGCAACTTCATAACTATTTTTCGATTTCTCATTTTTACTTTTTCAATCGATTAGTTGGTCTTTTGTAATATTCTTTTGATTTGAATAGTTAGTTTCATGACATTAATATAATAATGTAACTCAAAAATTTAAAACATTTCAACAATAAAGTAATAATTTCATAAATTATTGGTAAAGCTTGAGATAGAGAAACAGAGGAACCTTAGTTTTTGTTACTGGAAAAAAATGCATAACTAATTCTGGAAATACTTCTGAAAAAATAAAGAGGAGAAAAAAAAAAGAGACCTTAAGAAAATCACAGTTTGTAATTAAAAAAAGAAGTTGGCTGAAGAACTCAGGTAAAAAATAATTTTGCTTACAAGTATATATATCTAATGCATTAAGAAAAAAATTATGTTGTATAAATTAAATAAACAACTAAATTAAAGTATTAACTAGTAGGTTCAGTTTGAGATCGCTCATATATTTGTTGAACTAAAATACAAAGGATTGGAATTTAAGAAATCTGGAAATGATCTAGAATGAAAAAACAAAACTCATATTAATTTTGATCCATAAAGAAGAAACTAATCCTTAGGGGATTGGAGTTGCCAAAATTAATGGCATATGTGCACATAATATAACCTTCTCAATATATATTTATATTAGTATAAGTAGAGATTATTTGGGTTTTTATATTCTAAATTTCATATATCGATCTCAGTATATTAAAATTTGAAACTGTATTTTTTTTCCTAGATCACCCACCCACGTTGTAGAAAAAAGAAGTGGAAATAAAGGCAGTATTATTGAACTCCAATTCTCATCTATTTATATATACTATATATGTATATATTCATGCATGCATATGTGGGAAAGAGAGGAAAAGCAGAAATAAAACAGTAGAGAAGACTGATATATACCTGATCAGCTTATGGTTGGTGATAAAGAGAGCCGAGATCCGACGAACTGACGCGACCCGTTTCAGATCAACTTAAAACGCATCGTCGTGTTGACGACGATGATACAACGAAAAAGAAAAAGAGTGAAGAAGGAAAGGGTGATAATTGAGAAACAAAATATAGGGTTTTGTTAAATAAGAAACCCTAGATATATACCAAAAGAAAAGTGATATTGGCGCGGCTCAATTAGAGATCGTACTTTACGATCGGAGTAAAGTCCGTCTTCAAATTGAACCTCACCAACATCGCTTTCTGATTTTCGTACTACCAATTCCTCTCAGCTCCATCGTCCCACATGTTTATATATATATGCAGAAAAGAGTAAAAACACAGAGAAAAGAGAAGAAGAAGAAGAAGAAGAAGAAGAAGAAGAAGAAGAATGACGATGAATTTAGGCACAAATTCAATAGACAAGAGGAGGGGGCCGGGATTGTTAAATAATAAAGCCAATTCTCTTTTGGGTATAAAAAGGTCTCCATTTATACCAACCAAAAAGAAGAAAGGGAATTATTGAGAGAAACCAACACCAGAAAACTGGACCCATTTTCAGGCACCAAAAAGGAGATCAACAAAATGAATAATTTTTTAGGTGGCAAATGGAAAATGTTTTTAGAGGAAAAAAATAAGGTAGGCTGTGTCAGGTGGAGTAGTAGGAGAAGGTAGAGTTGGTGGTTTTATTGGTGGGTGGGGAAGAAGAATAATAAAGAGATAATTCAATAAATAGATACAATTAGCTTCATAATTAAGTGGGGAATTAAATTTTCTGATCTCTCTCTTGAAGAAGCTGAGAAGCTTTATTTTACTGTTGGATCTAAAACTAAAAGTGGGATTTCAAAGACTCGATAAAATTGGGCCCAAAAAAGACATGAAAAGTAATTAAATGGTGTGGAATGAAATGATGGGTCATGTGAGAGATGAAGAAGAAGCTGAAGAAGAAGAAGAGAGAAGAAGGTGAGGGAAATGATTTGAAGGGGAATATATAACACAATTACTTTAGGGTTTTGTCATGCTTAGTTTGTACTCAATAAAAACTACACTTCTCTCTTCTCTTGTGCGCATGCATTCTCAAATATTCTTCCACCAAAAAGGGAACGAACCAAAAAAAAAAAAAAAAAAAAAGTCCTTTTGATTGTGCCTCTCTTTCTAGGACTAATATTATTTTAGTGCCCCCTTTTTCATAAGTGCTTGTTCCATTTGATTAAACCTATGCCAAAGAGAATAAGATAGTTGGCTTATTACCCTTGCATTCCATAATGTATTAGAATATATATATATAAATATGTGTGTGTATTGTCTTTTTATTGAATAGTTTTTTTTGTGGGTGTAAAATGTTCTTTTTCTTATTTTATTTTTCGGAATAGTGGTTTAATTTAACACCAATGGATTCCTATAATCGAAGTCCGTTGTCTTAGCTGAGCAACATGCTAGGTGCATGTTAATGTTAGTTTCATGAGTGTTATAAGGACATCACAATTTCAATTTCGACATAAAAGGCCGGGATTCAAATTTTTGACATTTTTAATGAGGATATATAATTTAACCAATTGAGCCATGTACATGTTGACGTTTTTTTTTTATTTTCGGAGTAATAGGAATATGGTATTACTCACATACCCTTTTTTAAACCATTATATATAGACTCTTACTTTTGTTGGTTATTCACATACTTTTTCTAATGAGATGGTCTGAATGGTATTTCTTTAAAGAAAAAAATAATAATGGAAAAAAAGTAATAGGACATGTAGTCAAAGTATTTGTTTGACTAATAAAAATAGGTTTCAAATATAATTCATGGTGTTTAATAACATAGCAAAAAGTTTCTTTTACGAGATATTATTAATTAACTTTTTCGTCAGTGGATCGAAAAATCATTTCATTTAATTTAAAAAGTATTGCTCTTAAAAGCAATCCAATTTAAAATATCAAATTGATATTTGTAATTTCTTATTAATAGTTGGGGGGAAATTTTCCAAACTCTTATTAGTTGGATGTGGGCGATGAGATGCACAATTCCATTGACTAAATCAACACCTTACACTCATGAACTATTATTATTATAGAATACGTGGACCCATATCAATGAATCTGTAGAATATATATTTATACAAATTCATGACGTGTCAAGAACTAGATTTGAATTGGTGGCACGAGTATTTTCAATCCTCTGTTCTAACAACTGAGCTATTCCGACCATTTCCAACACATTATCCTTATTTTACTAGATGACGTGGGTCTATGTCCAGACTCTACAAAACGACAAAAGTTTCAATTTACTTTGAACCCGTTTTAAACTCTCTCACTGAAATTAGAATGGTAAAAAGTGTCGGAAAAGAAATGGAGAAGAATAATAAAAGGTTTAAATACAAATATTTGTAGTTTCATCTATCTTGCGTTTATTTGTTCTATGTATTCTCGAAATGTCATTTCGATTCTTATTTGTAAAATTTTAGTTCAAAATTATATATAATAAAAATAATTTAATACAAATTTATGACTACATTTAAAAAAATTAACCTAATACCGCAAATTTTTTTATATTTTATTTTCTAAAAAACTTGAACTGTGTCTACCCTTTTATTTCTAAAGCTTTTTCCGTAATTTTTATTAAAATTTGAATGCCATTGTTTGTTTATTTTGTAAAATTTGAATGTTTTAACTTTAATTTATGTTTTGTTTATTATTATTTTTAAACTTTGCCTAAATACATCCATTAAAAGAAATTTCAGACCCAGCAAAATCAATTTTTTAAAAGTACAATGTACCAAATCTAACTTAATATTTGGTATGTATTCCTTTTATCGGAGACTCGATCTCTCCTATCTTCAAATTGTTGTATTAAAAAAATTATAATTTAATATTATATCATTCAAATGAGTAGTGAATCTGAGAAAATCAATCTTTTTTTTAATATAGTTTACCAAATTTAGTTTAATAATGTAATTTTCAAAGAAACACTGTAGACCCCACAAAATCACTTTCTCTGAAAAAAAAAGTTTAAAATTTTAGTTTTTAAAAATATTTTGTAATTAAATTAAAAGGAATGAAGCCAAGAGACATATCCAGTTTTTTTTTTCTTCTTCTTCTTCTTTTCTTTTTCAAAGGGTAGTTTTCAAGTTTTAAAAAGTATGTTGGTTTCACCCTAAAAAAAACTGAAGTTCAATTTTTTTTTTTCAATTGTCATATTTTTTTCAAAAAATCTAAAAAACAGACGATTACATCAACTACAACAAATAAAAGTTGAGAGTACAAATAACAACATAGATGCATGGAGCAAAAGAAACAAACAAAAATCCGAATTAAAATAGAAAGAGAAGTATTAATATGTTGGATGGAGGGACATTTTTGGCCCGCACACTCACAGGGAGAAAGAAGGCATAAGTGAAGGCCCTAAGCGCAGACACCGCCGGGAAAGCAGCCTTGCCTTGAGCCTTCATTAGGGAACACCTTCATTCAACAACTCTCCCCTCTCTCTACTCTCTCTCTTCCTTTATTATTATAAGAACTTTTTTTTTTTTTTTTAAATCTTCAGCTTCTTCTTAATCCTCTTCTTCTCCACCAAGATTTGGAGATTTCAAAAAAGTTGATTAAAAATCTACTTCTCTGTCTAGATTTGGGGCAAGGTGATTAATTAAGTTGGCGTGCCACCTAAGAAAGCAGATTCCCTCACGCCTTGCCTTAAAGACTGACCCTTCCCATTGTCACCAGATCCGATGGATCAAAAAAGATGGCCCAATTAATGGGATTTTGCGTTTCGTGCTTTGTGTGCGGCAAATGGGAAATTATGGCACCAAGCAAAAAACCAACCAAACCCTCAAACACAAATTAAATAGTTGAGAATGTTATGTTATGTTTTACAGTTTCAAGGATATTGGTATTCCCCTTTTTGTTTTTGTGGGGCTTCCTTGTTTTCCATTTCTTTCTTCTCTTGTTCTTGGTCAACATGATCTCCCAATGTCAAAAACGAACATAGCTCGACGGTAATTGACATATATCTCCAACAATGAGGTTATGAGTTCGAATCTTCTTCTCAACATGCTATTACATATATATGAATTATGAATTCAAATTAACATATATACAAAACCTAGATATATGAGATTTGGAGATTTAATGAACTATTTCTCAACACTTTTTGGGGATAAGTATATGCATTAATTAAGAGATGAAATTTAGACATCTTTTCAATTACACGTGTGCTTTTTCAAACTAGCTAATAAAAAAGTTTTTATTTTTACTTTTAAATACTTACTTTTACATATATTACACATATACATGAACATTACAAGATGATTGGCTCAAATCTATATCATGTGGCTTGCGCTGAGTGGATCCCTATAATCGAATTTCGTTGTCTTAAGTTGAACAACATTGTGATTAACGTAGGACTCGAATATGATACTTGAAAAATGACTGCGTCATCTTGCACGGGACGACTCTAAAATCTATTTGGTTGGTAGGTTTAGAATTGTAAAAATTAGAATATAGCATAAAAGACGATCACTTCTAGCCTCACACCCTTCCCCCTATGCAGCGTATATATCACAAGTATATATGAAATGCTATTTTCCTGAATAGAAACAAATCTTCAATCTTCGAGATCTTGTGTACCCATATGCCAAAATATAGGTTTTTTTTTTCAAATCATAAAAAAAAAGAAACTCTTGAACACAAATGGACAAAAAAAAGACAGAAACTTGAGCTGTGTCATGAAGGTGTGGGTTTTGACACACACACATGTTAGAATACTAGGTGGTTGATTGAGTTAAAAGGAAGAGAAAAGCACACCCATAATAATAAAATATCAATAAATATGCATGAAAAGGAGGGTCTCTTTGAGACATTGAGATTCTGAAAGAGAAGAGAGAGACAGAGAGAAGCTGTGAAAGTGTGAAAAAGCAAAGAAATGGAAGAATGGGTGAGATTTTATGAAGACAAGAAATTTAAAGGGACAATTTTTGTTCCCCCCACGAGCACTCGCACTCGCACATGCACATCCCCCACAGCCTTTTGCCAAACCCTAACACTCATCAACACTCAAAATTACAAACACACATTCTATATATATATATATATTATTCTCCTTTTATCATTTCATGCATCTCTATTAATTTATATTTATTCTCTTTATTTATTATGTTATGGGATCGATGCACACTCCTTTCATGCAAGCCTTCATTTTGGCTCCTCATGTCTAATTATTTTAATATATAATTATTTCTTTCAACATTCCATTGAGTTGACCTAGTTACATTGGGACGATTTGAGAGAGATTTAAGATTCAAATTCTCAAGTGGCCACCTACTTAGATCAACAGTCCTATATTGTAGTGTCCTGTAGTTTGGTATATATAAATTACTAGAAGTCCATGTAATTAGCTAACTCGAATACTCACACTATTAAATATATATATATATATATATAGATATTGTGTATATATATAGCAATTGATGTGTAATAGAAGTAAGACATTTAAAAGAGTTTTGAAAACTTTAAAAGTAAAGGTTGAAATTTTATGGCGGTACGGTGACCACCTATCTGAAATAACATCCTAATATTTCTTGACCTTAACACTAGTTGATCAAGTATATAAATTTATTAAGCTCGTAAACTTTCTCTTGAATCTGATGTTATATGTCATCTGGTTAAAATTTGAAAACAAGAATAGACTTTCTTAATAAACCCTTAAAAGTAAAAAGATAATAATAATAATAAAATTAAAATATCATTTTAGTTTACATATTTTTAAAGCTACAATAAATCCAATGCATGTACTTTCAATAAATCTTAAAATTAGTTTCATGGTCTCTTTATGATTTAACTTTTCTAAAAAAATTTAGTCCATATCACATTTCCATTTAGAAATTTGAGAAGTAAATTCACATTGTATTCTTTTTAATTAATTTTTTTTTTATGAAGTTCGATAAGAAGTTGATTTCAAACTAATGAAGTGGATGAATTTTTAAATTTATTGGAAGTACACGAGTCTCGAACTACAATAATCAAAATGATATTTTAAGAAAAAAAAAAAGACAAATGTATGTGTGAGATGAGGTGGAAAAAGTATATGTTTGGAAAATGAGAAAAGAAAAACAAAATTCCATATAAAAACAAAAGTTGAATAAACTAAAGTAAAAATATTCAAGAACTATATGGCAACTATTAAATTATTAAAAAAATTAATGGCTAAAATTCCAATGGATATAGAAAAAAGATAATACCATTTTATAAATATATATATTTTATCGATTTCATTTTGGAAATTGGGAACTTGGTATGGATGCTTTATAATAATTAAACAATTCATAGAGAAGTAGAATAAAACCGGTTGAAATACAACCCGCAATTGAAACGGCTCACTGATCCTCAAATGGGCCGGCCCGAAAGAGTGGTGTGAATGACTATGAACTAAATTCATAGGCCGAATAACTCCGTGAAGCCTTTTAGGCCCAATATCTATGAAGTCGGCCCAATACGAAAGGTTTCCTGTTTGAAAAAATTTTTCTTTTTGTTGTCTAATGTAACATACTAAAATCAAATATAGCTAAGATTTCCATATAGTTCTTTCAAAAAGTCTCTTTTTACCATGTCAAACGTAATAACTATAGTATTAGGTTATTCGTTTTGATACAGTGACATTTTTACCGATACTCGGGAGAAAAGAAAGGAGAAATAAAGGGGTTGATTCCGAACCAAAAAGATTGAATATAGTTGTAAAGTAGGGTTTGTGATACAGATGGTGGGGGAAAATGGGTAAACAGATGCGTTTTTGAGAAGATGAAGAACATGATGTCGGAGGTTATATGAACAAAAAGGAAAATTTAGAAAGTTAAAATTGTGGGTTTGAATATATCAATTAATTTGGAGTCTTTATCAAAAGCAAAAAAAAAAAAAAAAAAAAAAAAAAGAAAAGATAAATTTGATTTGAAGTGGGAGTGGTACCTTAAATTTGCTGAAAATCTCAAGGAAGTGATTCATGGCTGCTGCACTTTTCTCTTCACTTTCCATTTTTTTCAAAAGCAAAGCCTTGACAATATCTTGTGGAATGGATTTTCATGGTCCACCACCCTTTTATTTCTTTTTCCTGCAATTTACAACCATAGGGATTAAAAATTATAAATAAAACAGATTCTTTTTCACAAAGTAAAGTTGAAATTATTACCTAAAATTTCGTTGTCTTGTCCGCGTAGCAGCCCCAACCTCAACTGGTAAACAACAGTCTTTTACTTGGGTTTATTTTGATTTTTGTCCTTTTTTTTTTTTTTATAAACTTTTCTTGTGTGGCTTATAATGGAGATCTCTAACAACACTATAACCATTGCAAAACTTGAATCCAAAACCTCATTGTAGGTGATACTACAAGGGTTTAAGACCCTTGCTACTATGTCACCCCCTCCAAGGGACAAATCTTTGTACTCTTGAATTGTTCGTTTTGGTCATGTACTTTTAATATTGTTTGTTTGTTTTAGTTAATGTATTTTTGAAAGGTAATAATTTTAGTTTCTATTTACAAAAGTTCTATACAAAACCAAATATTATATTTCAAAAAATTTAATAAATATTGTGACATGTTGAAATTGTGAAAAAAAATGAGATAAAAATAAAATTAAGGGACTCACTAAAACAATCACTTTTAAAATAAACTCTTAAAAATCAAAATATATAGTATTTAAACTTGAGAAAGAAGAAAAATATTAAATTACCCAATTTGATCACCATGATTTTAAATGTTTTAATTCGGTCTGTACCCTATTCCTCAGAACAGTTTCAATTTGCCAAACCGAACATAGCTCAAATGGTTAAGACACCTATCTCTGACCAAAAAGTCATGAGTTCAAACCCCCACCCCCACATATACTAAAAAAAATAGAAGAGTTTCAATTTATTACGTGACAATGACTAGTGAACATTGTGTTAATAAATGGGTAAAAACTTATTTGTGAATTATTATTGAAGTTTAACTAAATCATGAGAACCAAAGTAAAAATTTTTAAATTATTGTACCACATTAAAACTAATCTCAAATTATAAGAATCAGGTAACTCCAACTTGAAAAGGATGAAAAAGAAAAACCTAACTGATAAGTGGTAATTTTTTTAATACAACATAAAGTGGTAAGGTATATTATGTGTTGGCATTCATTGTTTTTTTTTTTCCTTTTTTAAAATACTTAGTTATTTTAATTAATTATAAACTCACCAATTGAAGGATAATTTCTTTTATTATTTTGGATTTTGATTTGAATTGGATTTGATTCTGTGAGATCAAGCTTTCGTGAGTGGAAATTATTTTGTAGAAATCCTTTGAACTCTCCAATATTTCATATTTTAATATATTACTAATGAAGAAAAAAATATTTCAACCCAAAAAAAAATTAAAGAAAAAAAAGATAAAGATATTTTAAGTAGCTATTAAAACACAATTCGATAGGTGATGTTCAACGGTTAACCTATCAAATTAATAAATATCATGAGAGCGCTAATTATTTATTTTTTTTAGTAAATTATTTATTTATTTTTGAATGTAAGACGTAAATACTCATATAATTTTTTTTTCTTATACTTCTACAATGAAACAAATTATTATTATTATATGTATATATATATCACAAATTATTTAATATCATGCCACTGGTTAGCCCTTAATAATTAGATGGGCCAAACGAAGCCCAGTTTTAGTGTTGGGCCGTTAAGTTCGGGTTGGTTGACAGAAGTAATGGGGCGAGAATGACAATTTAGGCTTTAATTAAATAATCTTTTTTCCTTTCTGAAAAAAAAAATATTATTTTTAATACAACAAAACCTATATTAGTAAAATATTATGATTATGACACAACTTAAATAATTATTTTTTAATTCTACATGCAATAATAAGACATTATCTAATTTTGTAGAATTTAAAAACATAATTCAATTTAAAATATATATCCAAAAAGATAAGTTTAAAATATTTTATATTAAGAACACAACTATGTCATATTTAATTTTTTTAAGCACCAAAAAGGTCATATTTAGGCTTCTATTTTTTGCAAAGAATGTCATATTTAGTTATAAGAAGCATGGTTTAAATCCATGTACAAGGGCAATGAAGGGTCCGGTAAAAAAAGGAATTTTTTTTTTTTGAAGTAATTTCAATTATGCAAGTTGTAAATTTGTTGAACTCAAACTAGATGATAAATTCAATCCAACTCATAAGTGGTTTATGGTTGATTCGAGCTCCCCAAAATCATTTTAAACATATATTTAAACTTATATAGCAACGAAAAGTGACAAGTGAACAAATTGAAAACGACGGGAGAGAATAGAGAAAGCAGATGCAAACAAAATGAATGAAAAAGAGTTGGCTTGTTCTTTAAGCTGATTGAATTGAGATTTGAGAGTGAGAGTCAAATTTTGAGAAAACGAAAAGCTAGAGGAAAGAGCACAACCACCACTCGAATAGAATGGTTGATTTGGACTCATCACCCGAAAATGACACTGCAACTAAACCACCATCTCTTTCCTTCCTCCCAATTCCAACCACAAGTTCAAAACTTATCCTCCATTTTCATTCTAGGAGAAGATCCAAATCTTCGACTTTAATATCTTGACCAATTAAACTATAATCACATGTACTAAGTAGGATTCTCGATGATTTCAGTTCGATTTCCAATAGTGAAAAACAACCTTTTTCCCAACATAATTTTGTAGGTTGAAAGTTGAAACGTGACATAATTAGTCGAAGGTAATTAATTTTTTAAAAAAATATCTAATCTCCATCTCATCCTTTTCTTTTTTTCCCTCCTTATTCTTGTTTCATAGATTAAAAATTGAAAGAAAATGGTGCTTATACTTTCTTAGAACAACTCCTTCCAGAAGGACCACCAGTCCACCACCCAACCACTCATTCTCCACAACTCTTCTATTTCTCCATTCTATGCTCTTTGTCCCCAACAAAAGGTCACCCAGCATCACAAAAATCTAAAGGATAGAAACTTTACCTTATTTGATATTTTATTGATTAAATTACAAGTTTTGTTTCTAAAAAGTTTCTAAGGGTTCATTTGCTAATATTTTCAATTTTTAATTTTCAATTTTCATTTTCAATTTTATTAAGAAATCTAAACATTTTTTTACAACTATTTATGTTTATTGCATAGGAATATTCTCATAATTTTATAGAAGTTGTTGAATCAAAAAAAACAAATTTTTTGTTTCTTGTTCCCGTTTACAATTTGATCCAACATAAATAAAATTCTTATTTTATCATTTTTGCATCTATGGATGTTGGGGTTATGCAATTCTATTTTTCTTTATTAAAAATTTGGAAACAGAAACAAGAAACCATAACATTACCAAAACGGACTCTAAATTTTCAATTTTTGAGCCAAATAATATAGTTCATATTGTTAACTTCACGAGTTTAATCCTCTTAGGATATGCTCATATATGGTCAGCTATTGTAAGTAGGTCGAAGAATTTTGTGGAATTATTAAGACCTGTTTGATAATCATTTTGTTCTTTATTATTATTTTTAAACTAGTCTTGGTAAGCCCTACTTCACCCATGTATTTTTTTTGTTTTGTTATCTATTTTTTTAAAATGTTATCAAAATCTAAACCTTTCTTTAACTAAAAAAAAGTAGTAAATTTCAAAAACTTATTTGTGTTTTCAAAATTTTGCTAAATGTATTTTTAAGAAACATAAAAATAGAATTAAGAAAATTATGAAAGAAGCAAGTATAATTTTCAAAAATTCAAAAACTAAAAGCAAAATGGCTATGAAATGAACCCTACACTAATAAATTGACCTATTAGAAGCATAACTTATAATTTAATCTAATATCAACCCAATCTTAACATAATTAAACTAGCATACTCTTGTCTAAAAGATCTTTTGTTTGGGTTATTTTGGAAAATATTAAAGGAGAATATAAACTACAAAACATTATGAGTTATATTTATATATTTAAAGTCAATTTTTAAATAACTATACATAATTTGAAGATCGATGGTGAATGAATGGTGATGGTGATGTGTTTAATTTCCATAGATGGTGATGAGGATAATGAAAATATTAATGAACACAAAACAAGGCAAGGGGGCACGTAACTACATGTCGTCCAAACCAGACTGGCAAAGGTCCAGCTCAGTGGTCCTATTTAAATGGGCTGGACCAGATAACACATGGGCTTCGCCCAATCAAATTCGGAGGCCGACTTGTCGGAACCGCAATTTCACTTCTGCCTACAATGTACCCCCCATAAATTACGGGACCTCGTGTATTTTTGCGACACGTGGCGCCTAATTCGGTCCAGTTGTCGCGTGACCTTGCCGGCGACCACGTGATCCTACTCCCCCCGTGTGCTCCATCCACCGACATCGACGGCTCTCTGACTCCGCTGTCCAAAACTTTCGCCTCCAAAGTCTGACGTGGCCGAATTTTTCATTAATCCCTTTTCCTTTCTTTTTTTAATTTTTTTACGCTTTATTAATTATTTCTTGCGACTAGTTGCGAATCGCAGTGTCTTTTTTACTTTTTTCTAATTAATTGGTTGAATGAAGGTTATCGCCTTGCATTTAATAAAGTTGCTTTGTAATTAATTTGGGGAGATTCTACTTTAATTTAATTTGGGACGTCCCTTTTTTCTGCCTGGATTATGGGTCATTAATACGAGTTTTGAATGTCTAAATAAATTGCTTTTTTTTCTTTGCAATAAAGAAAAGTTAAATCCCCAAATTGAATTATAGGACTTGAACTCCGTTTCAATTTTATATTTATGATTCGAGTTTAGATGGATGTCAATGTGTTGTTTATTATTTGGTCAATTCTTACCACTCATCTCTATTATTACAAGTTATTATCGTACTGAATAAGTGACATATTTTCGACATTGAGAGATTAAACTAAGTTCATATGGGCTAAAATTATAAATAAATAAAAAAAGGCAAAAAGATTTATATGAAACTTAATTTTTTCAAATTAAATATTCAAAATTTATGTTATATTTAGTTTTTAAATATTTATCATACCTTTTATAAATCAACATGATAAAAGGTGTTTGAACAAATTTGAAAATAGAAACAAGAAATTTGATCGTGTTGTTTCGACAATTTTCTACATTTTTTTTCGTTTCTTAAAAACGGGAACATGAATAGTTACAAAAATATTTATGTTTATCAAGAAGATTAGATATAAGAAATAAGAAATGAAAAGGGTTTCTAACCAATCCTTAACAATCCATCGAGAAGAGTGAAAAATATAAGAGAATAAATACAAAACTTTATCCTTAATTGAGAAATGAGGTTTACCAAATTGAGTATAGCATAGTAGGAGCAAACAGAACCGTAGGAAACATCTAAATTTGCCATTTTTTATACTTAAAAAGAAAGACAACATCTTAATCACATTTTAATGTCCTGTGTGGCATAGACAAGAGAACATCTCTCCTTAATGCCCTGTCCCACTTCCCTCTAAATAGTATCTCATAATGGAGCAGGAATAAGGAAACATTTGTTAATCATAACCACGCATACTGTCTCCATTAAATATTACATTATGCTGTCCTAAGAATATTAATATTATGCCACGTGCAATAATACAAATTTTGCCAAAAATCAAAACTAAATATATAAAGAAACTATTAATAAATTAGTAATTCTAGGATTGAATTGTTCATTTTATATATAAATACGACATTGCAACAGTGTGAAGTTTTATTTTATATTTTATTTTTTTAAATTAAGTTGGTAGGCACCACTTTCACTCACGTATTTTTTTACTTTGTTATTCAACTTTTTAAAATATTTTCTGAAATTTAAGCTAAAATTTTAAAAATAAAACACTTATTTTATTGCTAAAAGTTACAATGTATTTTTAAGAAATATAAAAATATACTTTAAAAAAAATTATGAGTGAATAAACATATTTCAAAAAGTAATAAAAAGTTAGAATAGTCGTTGAATAGTTGCTGAAGTAGATTTAGATAGTCAATTAAAAGAAGAATCAACATTCCAATGAATATTTTTTTCCATAAAATAGAAGAATGATAGTCAATCTTTATAATCCTAATTAATTTTCCTCTTTGAAAAAAAAAAATCCTAATTAATTTTCGTACAAAGTACCCTCTGGAAACCAAAATCGAGAACAATACAAGGAACATGAATAAAAAAAAAAGAATCAATGATAAATATCGCCTCAAAAAAACCAAAGAAACTTAACTAATGATATAAAAATTATAATACACGTATTCTTTTTATTACTATTTTTTTCTTTTGTCAAATAGGTTTTTAATTGGGGATGGGCCCACCCGATTAGTCGTGTTTTGACTACCTCCGTACCCGCCCCGAAGGCCTAGGACGTGGAGAATTAAAATTCGTCCAGCGCCATCAAAGCGCATCCCTCACGCGCAGTCAGGGAGCGTGTCTACAATGTCTTCCTAAATACAAAAGCAACATCTTTTTTCAGGGTTTTTTTTTTTAATAAATAGCTATACTCATTTTGGTTTATGGATTTTTTAAATAATATTTTTTTAAAAAGAAAATGATACAAATAATGTAGTTTTGAAAGTGTTTTAAGATAAATCGCGAGTAATGCATGTAATTCCAGACGAAATTGCGGTTATTGGCCACGATTTTGTGAAAGTCGCAACCATTGACCGCAACTTTGGTATGACGTGGCTTTAAGAAAGCCACGTGTTAGGATAGAAATCGTGTACATTGTGTTCGGTTTGAAAATTGACCAAGTTCGGAATCTGTGCAGATCGGAGTGATAAGGACGATCTTCTTCACTTTTAAGCAGAACCTGCAAAATAAGGTTAGCACTCTAACGAGCAAGTTAGTCACAATCCGATCCAAGTCTTAAACATAAATGGATTTGTATACCTTGCATAAAGGTCAGACATCCCTATTTATAGGGATAATTTCCGACAGGACTCCCGATAGCGGAATAACGGTAATCCGACCACCCTTGCAACATGATGTACTGTCAGAGTGACATGTTTGCACCCAGTGGATATCTTTAGACAGGTCGACTCGTACCCCCGTTAGGTCGGGCGAATTAGATGTCTAATCGATTAGCTCGGAGAAGCTACTTCGAGAACTTAATAATCCCAATTGTTCAAGTAGAAAAATCCTGAAATTGTCGACACGTGTAGCAAATAGTCTCCACCACATTGGTTGTGATTGTTAGCTTAGTCATTAAACTTAACCTGGTTATGCATTACTTATTTCTCCCCCTTTAAAAAGTATAAGATGTTTAAGATGTCTAAGCAAATAAAAATTTCGAGAAAAATTGTGTTTAAGGAACAGATTACAAAGTGTGACATAGGAGGCTATAATTAAGGGTGGTGATTATAGTGGAATAAAGTCCAAATGAAATGAACACGTGGGATTGAAAGTTAAAAGGAAGGTGCGAAGAAGAGTGAAGGTTGCGAGTGGGAGTGGGAGTGAAGGGGAAGTGTTGGAGGTTCAGAAAACAATGCGGTGAAAAAAAGGAACAGCAGGGCAACTGGGTCGGCCAAAGCCAGAGCATTGATACGGACATCTTAGACGTCTTTCGCCTCTGCCTCCAACACTTTGTCCCACCGCTCTCCGATTCTTGTCCCACACCCGCACGCACATCCCCCTTTACTATTAAACCTAAACCCCCTCCATACCATCAAACCCACATCTCTTCAATCCCATCTCCATACCCTTCTTTGTTCTTTTGCTGTTCCCATTCCCATTTTACCTTACCTTCATGGCTATGGAGCTTCAGCTCGGCCTTGCTCTAATTCCCACCAAAGGCTTTGATTTAAACACCCACGTCCACGAAACTGCGCCTTCTTTCGAGTACTTGGACCCCGTGTGCGCCAAAAAGCGCGCTCTCGATTTCGACCCCTGCTCGGCATTTCGTCGAACACTTCCTCTGCTTCTCTGGAACCACCATCCAAATGACGGCGATGACGACCCGAAAGACATCCATCGCTCCTCCGCCTTCCGGCCCAATCGACGGTACCTAATTCTCTTTCTCTCTGAGGTTTCAATTTGGTCGATGCCGGGTCTGAATTTTTTGATTGGTTTGACAGAGATGCGGAGGAGGGGAATGGGCTGGTGGGGTGGCCGCCGCTTAAGAAACGGAGGAAGAGGCTTTTCATGGAGAAACGCGGACATGGACGTGGACGTGGACGTGGACGTGGACCGGCGGCGGAGAACCGCCGGCCGGTGGAGAATGGCGGCGGGTTTTACCGGGGGTCGAATTCTTCCACTTCCAATTCGCGGTACGTGAAGGTGAAGATGGAGGGAGTGGGAATTGCGAGGAAGGTTGACTTAAGCCTCCACCATTCTTTCGCGGCGCTCACAGCCACCCTAATGAACATGTTTGGTGAGTTTTAAAACTGCACCAGGCACGGGCTAAGATTACGTTCTTATCCAGAGTAGGAATAGTGAAAATATGAGCTTATACTGGTTTTGCGTATACAGATGAGACGGATTCCGCCGACGCTTACAGACTGACTTACCAGGACATTGACGGTGACTGGTTACTTGCTCAGGACGTAACTTGGAGGTATTCATGTCATTTTAATTTATTTGTAAAATTTAAAACTTGTGAACAAATCCACAGAAGTAAATAACAGAATTTGGCCTGAAAATTCTACGGGGTTTTGCTTTTCTTGACAGGAATTTCGTTGGAACTGTGCAACGAATCCAATTGGAGAAGAAGTAGGGCTGATTGGAGCCGGTTGCCGGTGGTCGGAGAATTAATATGCTATCTAATTAAATAGATTCTATCTTTTTTTTTCCTTTTTCTTTTTTAGCTCTTCGACTTGTAAGGACTGTTAACTGTATGTATGGTATATGGAGAAAACTTTAGCTATGGATCAGTTTTTTTACCTTTTTGACCTAATTTGTTTTTTTTTTTGGGGATAAAAATTAAAAGAATGTTACTAAATTTATATATGATATGATTGATTTAAGACCGAAGAAATAAGGTACCTTTTTTTATTATTATTTTTAGTACAACAAGAAGTACAATGATTTGGATGCAAGGTAAATAATATTTTTATCTCAATCCATTCTTCAATTTTTACCTCAATCCATTCTTCTTTGTTTTAAACAATGGATGGTTAAGAAATTGATGTAGTTTGAGATTTAGTATTTGAGTCACTCTTATTGTTGATTTCTGTGCAATTAATGGGATATATAATAATTTGTTCGAACAACTTTAAATGATTGAGTTTGAGGATCCTCGTCCATTCTAGCCTAAGTCTAGTCTAACATGATGGTTAAGCCGTGAATTATTTTACTTAAAGTTGAAGGTTTAATTCCAACTTTCTCCTACCTCCTACCTCATACGTTGAATTAAAGAATGTTTCTCCAACTTCACCATTTTTATATTAAAAAATTTGTTGGAGATGATGGATCTCAATTTCAACGATGATTTATTTAATAATTTTGTATATATATGTATATAGCAGAAAATTTACTTTTGGATATAGGAGGACTCGAACTTAGATTCTAGCATGTTTATTGATTTTAATCAAATGATGTTAAAGATTTAGAAAATAAAAATACAAACACAAACTAGATTTTCGCCCTAAAACAAAAATACTTGCCAGTGGTTTAATCACTGATTGTTTGCAGAGATAAAAAGGAAAAGTTTAAATTATAATATTATCCTCTAAACCAACTCACCAACTCATTAATTCTAGACCTAAAGTTTTAGCTACGTTTTTTTTCATTTTATAATTGTGAACGTTATATATATATATATATATATATATATATATCAAAAGATACACAACCACATACACATAACACATTAAATAAAAGCAATATAAGAGTTAAATATTAATGTGTGTTCAAGTTGGGATATTAGATTTATTTTTAAAAAACAATTTGAATGTCGTAAATCATGTATACTCTAAAATCATATCATTTATACTCTAAAGTCATACTTTTAGAATACCTTAAAATAATTTTATTTTAAAATTAGTAAAGTAAAGTAAACTATACTGAAAAATAAAATAAAATAAAAGCTCATTTGGTAACATTCTGTTTCTTATTCCTGTTTCCCTTTTTTGAGAAACATATATGTTTAGTAATCCATACCGTTTCTCATTTCTAAAATTTGAGAAATGTTTCTAAAAAAAGGCTAAATTTTGAAAACTACATAATATAGTTTCATTTTAGCTGTTTCTATTTTTTGAATTTTTAATAAATATAAGCAATTACAAATTAATGAATGAAATGGTTTCTCAAGTTGGATGATGCAAGCACGACTCTTTCATCCTTCTAGATCTGAGTTCAAGTTCTGAGTTCAAGTCACGTAATACAAGAAACATGAATAACGTTATTAAACAGATCTAAATTGATATTCTCCGTAAAACATTGACCTATTATCTAAGGAAAAAAAAAGATAATAATACATTGAGACCTTTAAAATACTTTTTGTTTGTTCTTTTTCGAGTTACAAAACCAGCCACGAACTCATGCTACAGAAATTGGGCCCTGAGATTAAGAGTTGGGCCACTTGTCCCATGTCGCTCATGCACGGAAGTTATCTCAAATTAGCGATGATATTTCACAGATTTTTTTCCCTTTTTTTTTAATATAACTTTTTTCTTTTTGATGATATTTTTTTTTAATATAGCTTAAGTGTGTTTTATGTTGTATTTGAATAAGTTACATTTAATATCCATTCAAAATTTTCTGAATATTACGAACGTTCACAAAATTTTCCCAAATTCAAACGTTATCTCACTATTGTGGATGACAGCTATTTAAAAATTTTCCAATTTCATTCAGATTCAAACGTTTTTCCTAAAATTGTGGATGCGGCGGCCTTTTTTACCTTTTCGGCTAGGTAGCTTTCTTGAGATTGCTCGCTGGCGGTGGCTGCTCATCCTCTCAATCTTCTGACCGCGTGGTCAAAGACTTGGTTGGATGCGGGATCTACTCCACGAGGAGCGATACGAACCTAGATGATGAGGACGGGTTATTCACATTTCATTTGATGGTCAGAGGTAAATTGAAAGCTAAGCAGTGGTAATTCTTAGGATCCCGAGGGGAAAAGTAGGAGAATATTCATAGACTGGCTTCCACCAATCGAAGTTTCCCTTATTTCACTTATGCTTTAGGGACAACCTGCCCTTCCACTCAGCACCGTTGGATCACTAAGGCCGACTGACGACTTTTACGACTTCTTTTTGTCTTTTTCGACAGTTAATTAATTTTTCCGACATATTAATTAGGTTATATATAATATATTGTATATTATTATATAATATATATCTCGTTAAAAGTCACGTAGACATTACTTCTTTTCAAAGAATAATTCTTTTTTTCCAACTAACATAGTATAATATAAACCTTTTAACATAATATAATACTCGTCCAACTCTTTTTGTTGCTATAGACATTGAAGTATATGCTACATATACAAAAAAAATATACTCCATATTGACTCCATACATTAGCATATATGCCTAATACATAGTCCATAATATACCAAACATATACTCCATATGATTTAGGGGTTGTTCATCGTTGATGGTACTAAAGAAATTAAATAAAAAGGGTAAAGATTGTTGGGTTTGTGTCTAATTGTGTTTTGGTGGTATATGTCTAATTCTCTTACTGATGCAATCATTCTAGATAGTGTTGCCTCACTCTTTAGAGTGCTCTTAGGATTTTGAAGATTTCTACGTCGAAAGTATCTTCTAATGACATTTTTGTTATCCAATAAAAACAAATCAATGCAAACAACTATATACAATTAACTACATTTAATTTAGATAAGATATAAGCTTGAAGGGATTGTATAATATAATATCTTTAACTTATTTTAAATTGAAATATATCGTCTAATTTTCATGTATTTTATTTTTTTAATAGGCACCTAATGTAAACTAAATTGATATAAAAAAGTTATATTAAATTAATAAAAAGAACAAACTTGTTATATTCATTTAAATGAGATTAAATTATACTTTTTAAAAAAGTTTTTAACATATAAATTACAAGATGATTGGTAAGGATATCGTTGGAACAATACTTAATTTTAACGCATTTTTATATAAAAATCCTTCAAAACGAGTCTATCAATTTAAATATTCTCAAACATCTTTATAAATATTCATGTCAAACAAATATAACAATTATATTTAAAGAGGTTAGACATCTATAATTTCACATATCTAATATTTTAAGTATTTGAAGATGAGAGCTATCTAGATTGTCTAAAAACTAACCATTCCTTAGAGAAATACGTGAGCAATTCTATTTAGTCATTCTCCTCAACAAAATATGCATATTTACTCGATAAAAACGTTACTTTAGCAAAAAGGTGTGCCACTTGATTTTTTTACTTTTATTTTCTTAATAAAACTAAAGAGAGATAATCTTCTAAAGATAATAGTTTTCAAGTCAAAAATTACCATCTCAAGCTCTAATTATCTCTAAACTAACCAAGATTTTAGCAAGAAGGGTTGATCTTAAAATGTCCACAATGTAAGTAAACATTAAAATGGAGTAATAATAAATTGACCTGACATCATGTTTAGTACAAATTAGCAGAAATTTAGAGGATGAAAAAGTTCATAAAAAATTCGAAATTTCTACCCATTGTTTAGAAATTCAGAGGAAGAATATTTTTAAAAAATAAATTAAGAGGATTAAATGACATTTTCCAACATCTAAATATTATACCGCATAAGTTTATCACTACCTTATTTTAACTTTTACCAAAGACTAGAGAGACTAAATTCGAAATTCTACCCCCAAAAAATGAGAGATTGAATTAAAAAATATTATACATATAAAGAGACTAAATTGAAAAAAATGTAATTTTGTTAAATTATTGATATAAAAATAAGAAAGCAATGTGGAGGACTAAATTTTGCATTGCTATTTAGAGTGGAGGAGTAGAAAATTTAGGAATTGAAACATTAAAATAGGATTTGAAGCTAAATTATAGGGAGCTGATATGGGCGCAGGAGCAGGTGGAGTCAACGCTCGGAGGTGATTACCTTGCGGAGGGAGGAGTGGAGGACCCATGTTACATTAGATTCAATTTCTTTCAGATTTTACAATTTACGGCCACCCCCATAAATTTCTGCTCCTAAATATCCCAATCCCGCCACTCTCCATCTTCTATCTCCCAATTCTTCTTCTCCGAATCCCTTCCAAACCAAAGGACTCTTCAGATCATCGCACACAACCCAGAATTCCTGTTCCCCCTCCCATTTCCGCCACTGGGGGGGAACGTATCCACGCCCAATTGCGCCAATTCTGCAACTCCATCCAGGTAATTTCATCGTTTAATAGCCTCATTGTTGCTCATTTTCACTGGGGCTCCTCTTTTTTGGTGCCGTAATCGTCTGCTGTTCTTTATCTCCATTGTTCTGTATTCGGATGTTGTTTATTATGGTGGTCGGGAATGCTGTGGCCCTGTTTCCGTTTTATTCATATTGGGGTTGGGTTGAATTTGATTGACAATTACTGGGTCTGTTCTGTTGTTAACCGTAGTCGGTTCCACGCGGTTAATTGACTTTGTTTCACGAAAAGAAGGGCAAAATCCCTGCTCTAGGTATTTGTATTTTCCTTCGTGCTCATGATCTCAGCTGGACCACAAATACTATCTTACGATGGGGGAAGCTTAGATAAGGAGGGTTTTGAATTTCTTGAGAAGTTTGGATTAACTTCTTTATTTTGAATCTTCAATTGGACTATTAGGGTCGTCCCTTCGGGGACATCCGATAAAATTGGACTATCAGGGTCTAGTGTAGCTGAGGTTTGAAGATTTTTGTAGGAGCGAAAAATGTTTAAGTTAGAATGATAATGGCAACACGATTCAGTTTCGGGTGGTATCTATAAAAGGGTCTATTGATCTGAAATCCAGATTGTTGATGTTTGGATAAGTGGGGGGAATATCTTATATTCTTTTTTCATTTCGTTTTGACCTTTAAGACCATGTTTAAACTTTTTGTCTAACTGGCTGGATAATGGATTCTAAAATCAAGGTTTAAATTGCTTTTAGTTAGTTCGAAAGTCGTTATCGTGACGAAAGATTGGCCTGATCTTGACTCATGTATTATGTAGTTTTTTTTTTCTTTCAATCCTTTCCTTCTGTCTGCTTATTTTGTTTACTGATTTTTGACAATGAAATCCATTCGCTACTGTTGCTTGATTTAACGTTTGACCTCCCAAAGAAAAGGATTTCTTTGATACCATGTTCTTCTAAAAGGTGGCAAAACGAATCAGCATAAGATTCCTTTTAATGAAAGCTTTGTTTTCCATACAAAAGTTATAACAACAATAATAATGACTTGTTTCTTAAGAAGGTCGGCTAGTTCTGGATTTCATGATGATTTGGTATCTATAAGATTCTACTGCTTGCATCCTTTTTTTTCTAAATTTTTTATCCTGGATTTTTCCTCACCCTAGCTAAGTTTGTTTGCTACAGTCCTATAAAGGCCTTGCCTGGATTTTGAGTGCGAAAGTGACTTACTGATAACCAAATACTACTGAAATCGAAAATGGAATTGAACTACCATTTATTAGGCATTTCCCAATTTGAGCTGATATGTGACAAGACATATAAATGCTGTTTCATCGACCAAAATTAATCCTTTTTCTTCTGCTGTATAATATGGTGGCCAATTTTCTCAGGTAACCAACAGCAGTGAAACCATGACTGCTCTGTCATCTGTACCTATGACAATATGTTGGTGACTTCCTTTCCCTAGTATTCTCCCGTAAAAGATGGCTACAAGATCTCATCGGCTCAGTTCTAGACGAATACGTCTTAAATATCTTATTTTTATACTTCTTATGCTTGTTCCGCTCAGTGTTATTTTTATTTTCAATTATGGGCAAAAGATTTCTTATTTCCTCCGCCCCCTTTGGGACAATCCTCCACACCCTTTTGTACGCCTACCACACTATTATGCAGAAAATGTGTCTATGGAACACCTCTGTCACCTCCATGGCTGGTCTTTGCGGTCCAAACCTCGTCGTGTTTTTGATGCCATTATCTTCAGCAATGAGCTGGATTTGCTTGAAATCAGATGGCGGGAGCTTTACCCACATATCTGGAAGTTTGTAATCCTGGAGTCACATACCACTTTTACAGGCAAACCCAAGCCATTACTATTTGCAGCAAATCGAGCTAGGTTTGCCTTTGCAGAGAATAAGACAGTCCATGATGTGTTTTCTGGACATATTGCATCTCATGGATCACACAGAAACCCATTTGACCTTGAATCCATGCAACGTTTAGCTATGAATGGATTACTTCAACGTGCGGGGATTTCAAATGGTGATCTTTTGATCATGTCGGATACCGATGAGATACCGAGCCCACACACTGTGAAACTGCTGCAATGGTGTAATGGGGTGCCTCCTGTAGTCCATCTGGAAATGAGGAACTACATGTATTCGTTCGAGTTCCCTGTGGACTACAGCAGCTGGCGAGCCACGATTCACATATATGGTCCACAAAGTCATTACAGGCATTCTCGCCAAACCGATCTTATATTCTCTGATTCTGGATGGCATTGTAGCTTTTGTTTTAGGAATATTCAAGACTTTGTATTCAAGATGACAGCTTATAGTCATGCAGACCGTGTAAGGCGGCAAGATTTCCTGAATTATTCAAGGATACAGAAGCTCATTTGTCAGGGAGACGATCTCTTTGATATGCTTCCTGAAGAGTACACCTTCCAGGAGTTGATCAAGAAGATGGGATCAATACCACGTTCCTCATCTGCAGTTCATCTTCCTGCATACTTGATAGAGAATGCAGACGAGTTTAGATTCCTGCTTCCTGGAGGCTGTGTAAGGAGCTCAGAAAACAGCATCCCAGGGTTGAATAAGCATCCGTAGAATCGATGCCTTGCTCGATAGTTAGCTTATTTTTCGTTTAAATTCCGCTTCTGCAGGAGGATGTGAATATCTAGCTAGAACAGCAGCACAGGCTCTCTATTTTTAGTTTACTCGCAATGCTACCTGAAAATGGGAGTAGACTGATAATTCATAGTTGGTGTTTTTGTTTATACACAAGTTGTTGCTAACAGGAAAGTCTAAACTGTAACTCAGAGAGAGTGGTATTATTGTTTTATTCTACTGATTTTTGCATGAGTTTGGGAGAGATAGTGATTGAAATGTTGTTCTGTAATCGCCTCTATCTCTTCCCTTCATTGTTTATCAAAAGTTGATATTAATTCCATTAAAATGCTACGTCCTTTTTCATAAGGGATTTTTTTTTTTTTTTTTTTTTTTGTGTGGGGTGTGAATGATTCAAATTGTTACTAACATATTAGAATAGTTGATGAATGAATCCGTATTTGGTGATAAAGATTTAAAAGCTAAATTTTATTTCTCTTTTCCACTCAAAGTGTTTAAACATATAATTATTTTTCTTGAAACTACAAGTATTTGTCAAGCAAATTATCATAAAATTTAAAAGTCTAAATCTTATTATGTTTATGACTTCATTCTCTCTCTTTTTATTTATAAGTTTTATTTTTGTGCGCATAATAATTTAAAACTTTTCTCGGAGTGAGTTATCGATTTTCTTATATTTTAATATATTAAAAAGCAAAAAATGTTATCATTATTCAATGATTTTTATAGTACTACTAACATGTTACTAATTGTACAATGTTTAGGTTATTACTACTGGAATGAATTTTAATGACTTACCTAGGTGTCATCAGTATGGTTTATATTTTTTATCTTAAAATTTTAAATGTTTATTTTTAGTTTTTGAAAAACATACATATTTAGTAATTGCTATTTATTTCTCATTTTTTAACAATATTTCTAAAATTTGATTCAAATTTTAAAAACAACAAAATATGGTATTTTGTCTCTGGTTCCTTTTCAAGTTTTTTTGAAAAATAAATAAAACCATTAATTTATCAACTTTTACATTAAAATGCACAATAAATATTTTAAGAAAAATGTAACACAATCATCTTTATTTATTTAAGAAACAATTCTCATGTAAAGTATTGATTTTTGTAGTTTAAAATTTGAGAGATAAAAAAATTATTATTAAACATGGAAAGAATGACAAAAGATGACCCTCACATTGCAAGAGAAGATGATGGAAAGAGGGCAAGGTAAAAAAACCTTGAACCGTAACCTCATACTGCAGCATAACCTCTAAATGGTCAAGGTCATGTCGTGGTATTATAATGAGATAATTTATGTAAATTGTCATCCTAGGATGATGGAATATACGCCCTTAGAGTGTAAATAAAAATCATCTTTATATTAAAGTACGTGTGTAATTGATAACTCATCTTGAAGACACTTCGAATAATAATTACTTAGAGCATTTGCTTTTTCACATCTTCATCTCAAAAAGTCACCAAACTACATTTAAGGACATTCCATTTTCACGAAACAATAATGGTTTTTTTTCTAATAAAAGAAAAAGAAGAAAAAAACCAAAAATAATTATCAAGGTTTATTATAATTTTTATTTCTCGAAAAGGATGAAACATAGACAAGAAATATGACCCAAAAAAAAAGGACGATAATAGATGGATCTGATTCTTATTTGTTTCTATTTAATTTAGGTAGAATTTAAATAAAAAAAAATGAACGAGAAGAAACGATATTCATCATAGATATTAAATACGACTTTCCTGTGGGGTGAAAATAGAAAAGAAACTTCCAAACGTGGGTGTACATAGAGATACGAAGAGAAAATAGCTCTGAATCTTCGCGTGCAAGTAAGATATTCGGCCACGTGGCATCATCTCGAGAACGTACAATTCAACACGAAGTCGTTTTCCTATTATAATTTTATTTATTAGCGAAAAAAATCAAATAACGCTTTTGATTCTCAGTTTTGGCATCTGCTCTGCTGCGTCGTCTCCTCTTCTTCTTCATCGCCATGGCTGGATTACTGTTCTACTACAACTGACCAATACATTTTCAGGTGAATTACTAATTTCTATTCAGTTCTCAGCTTTCCATTTCATGATTCATCGACTTTTATTTACTCGTTCCAATTCTTAATTCTGTCTGAAAAAAGGAAAATCAGTGAGGCGGTAGTGAAAAATTTTGTCTATTCTCTTGGCAATGGCTCAAAGCACGATCAGGAAAGCGATCGGAGCCGTGAAGGACCAAACGAGCATTAGCATCGCCAAAGTCGCCGGCAATACGGCGCCGGAGCTCGAAGTCTTGGTGGTCAAGGCGACGAGCCATGACGAGGACCCCGACGATGACAGGTATATTATCGAGATTGTGAATTTGTGCTCGCATTCGAATGGATATGTGAGTGCGTGTGTGGTTACGATCTCTAAACGATTGAACAAAACTCGCGATTGGATCGTCGCGCTCAAGGCGCTAATGGTGGTGCATAGGGTTTTGATTGATGGACATCCCTCCTTTGGCGAGGAGATAGTGTATGCTACACGGAGAGGTATGAGAGTCTTGAATTTATCTGGTTTTAGAGACGAGGCACATTCGAATTCATGGGATCATTCTGGTTTTGTGAGGTCTTACGCTTTGTATCTCGATGGAATGATTGAGCATCTGGTTCTTGAGAAGAAAGTGAGGGGGAGTATTAGTGACGGTAACTCTGATGAATCTGATTATGGGAGGCAGAGGAGGAGGCAGAGCCCATGGAGGTCAATGCGACCAGAGAGAGTATTGGATGAGTTTGATCAATTGCTTCGAATGCTTGATCGAGTTTTAGCTTGTAGGCCGATGGGGATGGCCAAAAGTAGTAGATTAGTAATTGCTGCGGTTCATTTGGCTGTTAAAGAGAGCTTTGGGCTGTATATTGAGATTTGTGAGGCATTGGGGGTTTTGTTGGATCACTTTAAAGAAATGGAATATGGTGATTGTCTTAGGGCCTTTGATGTTTACGTCAATGCCGCAAAGAAGATCGATCAACTCTTGGAATTTTATGCTTGGTGTAAGGATATGGGGATTGCAAGATCTTCTGAATACCCAGAGGTTCAGAGGATAACTCATAACCTTTTGGGCACACTTGGGGACTTTCTGAAGGAGATGGGAAGAAGGCCAAAGGATTTCAATGAGAGGAGAAGGGAGGAGAAGCTAAAGCTGCCGCCAGCTGACGATCCCGAACAAGACATGAATGAGATGAAGGCTCTTCCTCCGCCCAAGAATCATGATCCTTCCTTGCATTCAGTCCTTCCGCAGACTCGACTGCCAAAGGAAGACTTGGTGAACCTGAGAGAGGATGAAGTTTCAGCGGATGAGCAGGGCAACAAATTGGCTTTGGCTCTTTTTTCTGGACCCCCAATTACAAATCCTGATGGTTCGTGGGAAACTTTCTCATCAAACCAGGATCCTGAAGTGAGTTCAGCGTGGAAGACGCCTGCTGCAGAGGCTGGCAAAGCGGATTGGGAACTGGCATTGGTTGAAACTGCCAGCAATCTGTCAAAGCAGAAGGCTGATATGGGAGGTGGTTTTGATCCACTCTTATTAAATGCAATGTACGACCAGGGGACGATCAGGCGACATGTAAATGCCGAGCAGTTCGGCGGGAGTTCAAGTAGTGTGGCATTGCAAGTCCAAGGCAAGACCGTTGCTGCACAAGTGCTAGCGCTTCCAGCACCCGACGGGACGGTTACACCGGTTGGGCACCGGGACCCTTTCGCTGCGTCGCTTACGGTGCCACCTCCTTCATATGTGCAAATAGCTGAAATGGAGAAGAAGCAGCAGTTGCTGGTGCAGGAGCAGCTTGTATGGCAGCAGTATGGCAGAGAAGGAATGCACGGGCAAGTGGGTTTGGCAAAAATTGGTGGTGGGTCGGCCCATGTTAATGTTGCAATTATGCCTCATGCCTCAGCTTACTATTATGCTCCCTTCTGAATAGGCTTTCATTTTGAGACGATCGTCCCATGGTTTTGGTTCCTACAAACACAAATGACAGAGAAGCCAAACCAAACTTCTTGTATATATTTTGGCAGGTTGTCATTTTGTTTAATTTCCCTATATTTTTTTTGCTTGCATCAATGCCTTTCTGTTTTCGGTTTTTAAGAAATATACACTTCCAATAACAGTTTTCGGTTTCTTTTGTTTATAATTTTCAAGGAATAATATTTAAGTGCTGATCGACCGCATTCTCGATCTTCTTTTTTACTTTGTACTCTGATGTTTCATGTTCTTATTTTTTATTAAAAATAATTATCTTATTTCTAAGACAATTATTTTTTAGAATTGAAATATAATAATTTTGACTATTTTATTAAAAAAAAATCGTGTAAATTTTACTCTTTTTTCTGATTTAAGATTTAAAAATAGTTCAATTTCATCGTTTTTCTTAATGATAAATAATAAACAAAGAACAAAATACAAAATAAGTTTTCATTTTTGTTTCTTTTTTAGTACAACATGGGAGTGAAGATCAAACTTTTTTCTTTTTAATGCAACATGGGAGTGAAAGATCAAACTCACAACCAGCTATGCTCGTTTTGGCTATTTCTTCTTTCTTAAGAAGTCGGAAATAAAAATATGAAAATGAGAAATGAGAAAAGATGTGGAAATGTTATCAAATGGTGCAAAATAAATGATAATATATATACAAATGGTTTATTTTTATGCATCTTTTCCGTTTCCTTCTTTTGCTTTATTAAGCTGTAGTTTGATTCAAATCAGCAGTTTTTTTTTTCAGGTAATTCTTTAAACAAATTTTAAGGAGAGAGAATATATATATATATATATATATATATATATATATATATATATTGTTATTAATAAAGTATGAATAAAAAAATTACGAAATCAAAGGTAGGAAGGAATAATAGAAGTAGAAAACACGTTTCCAAGATATTATATTATATATATAGTCTTTTGGAATTTAACCAAGACTTAAATAAGAAAAGTAAAAAAAATATAAATATATTATCAAATAGATAATGGAAATAGCCATCAAACAAGTCTTTAATAATTTTCAAATTAAAATATTCGTGATCAAATGAAAAATTCATCTTGATTTTTAATAATGGTAACCTAATAAAATGGCCATTGATAATTTATAACAGGTAACGAAAATATTTGTCAATAAGTGGTTTGACTTTGCAATCCACGTTTATATAAATTTCTTGCTTTCTTATTCATTGGTAGAGACTTCCAAACACATTTTGAATAAATCGATCCCTCTTTTTCCATTTTCGTGCACAATTTCTTTTATCAAATCGTCATAGGTTTATAATCTAATCTTTCTTTGAAAATTAATTTATTTTAAAAAAAAATCAAAACATTAGAAACAATTAAAAAAAAAAGCAGCACACTGTTTTCCTCTTTGAAAGAATTTTAACCTTAAGATACTATTATGCAATTAGATTCGACTTCTTCAACAAAGTTCTTTCAAATGCTGTTTTGGGAGTTGTTGAAAGTGATTAAATCACCTCCTAAAGTAGTTTCATTGACCTAAGTTTGTAGTTTCTAAAATGTAAAATGGAATAAGTTATTGATTTAACATATTCTTAAGAAAGATTATACGGGTCAATAACCATAAATTGAGATCTGTACAATTAAATAAATATAAATTAATTAGTCATCTGTTGGATAAATAATGAACACTTAATTTTCAAATACAGGATTAAAGAACGAGAAATGATGAAAAAAGCATTTAAAAAAGAGAATAATAGATAGGATACCCATCAAGGAGAACTCTGAAATCAATGAATTTAAGGACAAATGAATTCTACAGTGCTACATTTCTGCAAAACAAACATAAAAAATCTGTTCTGTATGTCCAATTTAACATCCCCAGCAAAAGAAAAAACTGATTCCAAGCCATTCAATCCTCCCCATGAATCGTCTATGTTATCAAGAAGCTGTTATAATATATACAAAGGGGGAAAAAGAAAAGAAAAATGTAAACAAAGCCTCTCTTTTGAATATAGTAAAAATGTTATTGACAAACTCCTCTATAAAGATTTCTAGATCATACAGCCACACACTGGAACCTCGTCTCTCTGCAGATGCAGCTTTAAGCTGGCCGCCAAAAATTCCTCCAAAGATTTGCTATCCAAGGAAGCCATTTCTGTTCTCACTCAGTTATTTCAGCGTATGATTCTATGTGGTTTCAGGGATATACTCAATAAAATGTAAATCCCAGGTGAATTAACAACTAATCAAATGATTCATATCAGACTTGGAGAGAAGAGAAGTGATACCACACTCTTTAATCGGAATACGGCAGAGAGTCCATGCACAGGTGCACCAGTTTTCTCTGGTATTGTCCATAATATTCTCCAACTGCGATAACGTCCTCGTTTTCGGGGTCCAACCCAGGCAACTTAAGGAGCTTGACCTTCAATGAATGAGAATCCGACTCATCGTCTGAATGTTCTAAATTGGAGACAAAGTCTGCATGTATCTCGCGACAAGCCAAGATGAACATGGCTGCAGTGTCGGGCTGTTGTGACTCGCGAAGTGCTGCCAGTGCCTCTTGCAGCGCACCGGCTGCGACGTATAATATCAGGGCCCTGTAAAGGAGCCATCTCAGAACACCATGTTGCAGGAAAATGTATACTTGGAAACAGAGAAGAAAAACAATTCTACCTCCAGATGTTATGTTCGCTATGAAAGACATGATTGGCCCACCTTAGCAGCACCCTGAAGAACATATAATATAACCAAATAGAGATATCCGTAAGAACAATAGAATAATAATTATGGGGTTCTAGCAAATAATTCTCAGATATCCAACAAAAGTTAACAACATTTTGGTTAATCTAAGAAGATTAATCATTATTGGGTAATGTGGTGCAGCATAGATCACACTAATGAAGACAATAGAAAAGGTTGCAAAAACAAGATGCAAACACAAACAAAAAAGATTAAAAATGGAAATATCTAAGTATAGTAATAAGCAAAAACTACCTAGCATAATCAGATCCTTTCAAATGTGTGGCAGCTAAAGTTGCAGCATCCGTCCAGCATCCAGCATCTTGAAGCTGAAGGAGCAAGGGCATTATAGCAATCCAGCCAAGAACAATCATAAAATTAGCGATATCACCATGATTGAAATATCTACTTAAAAAAAAGTGTCATGGCACCTACTGAGACCACAAAAAAGAAAAGAACCCTGGAAAGGAACACTTTTCATTTATAAGGTGAAAATTTACCAAGAAAATCAATCTAACAACTCCTCGTACGAGTTACAGAAAACCACCTTGAAGTGATTATAAAGGGAGTATACTTATAAAAATAACCTTGAAGTGATTATAAAGGGAGTGTACTTATAAAAGTAATTGTAAAGACCGCACCCAACGCAAGGTATGAAATCTGACCAGATCAAAAACCTCTTCCCAACTAAAACTTTTATATTTGAAAAGCGCCATCTGATTCTTTCAATCCAAAACTTCCAAATGAAAACTTAAACAAGCCAGAAAGTCTTGGCCTGTTTTTAAAACTCATGATTGCAAATCAGTCTCTCAACATTGTCTCTAACAGAATCTCACCCAAGACACATTGAAGGAGGAGAAGAGGAAAGACACAGCTCGAAGCTGCAGGGGCAATGGAAAAAATAGAGGATCTTGGGTTTCTACTGCTTTTTGGCAAAGTGCACCGAATGGGTGGACACCTTATTTCTACTGCTTTTTGGCAAAGTGCAACGAATGGGTGGACACCTTAATTGTAATCTCTGATGTATTCACCTAGCCAAAGGAAAGAGCCCAAACCAAAAACTATATTCTCCGGGTATCTTGTCTTCCATAAAACTTCCACCAATTCCTTGCTGAGCACAGGATTGGTCTCTATCAACTCCTTGAAGCAAGATTTAACAGAGTAGGACCCGAGTGGCTCTTTGCTCCCAAGAAAGCACAACACTATCTGACAAACTTAGCAACTTGAAGAGTTCAACCCATTAATCCTCTTTCAAGTTTCTTCTAGCCTACCGAAGCTTCCTTATGCACTGCACTATATCAAATAACCTAGACAATCTTTCCTAGATTTAAGCTATACACCCACCAATCATGCCTAAAGGAGGGTCAACAACCATTCACCGTAATTTTGGGGAATCTATTCTCTATGAATTTGATAATATTCCACCAAGGACTTCTCATGCTAGCAAATAAGATTCCAATATCCCAGCAATGAAATAAAACTACTTGTAATGTAACTATACGTGATTAAGTTTGACTATAGGTTGATGAATAGACAAAAATGCAAAACAATAATTGCTAGAAAGCTTAAATTATATAAAACCTAAAAAATTTACCATATATGATATAAATCTAAATTGGAATAGAACTCAATTAAGAAAAAATGCATAAAGAGACCACATCTTGATATATGGAAACCTGAGAACAAGCTTCTTGATATCTTCCTACAGCACAGAGAAGATGAGTTCCAGACAGTGACCGGTCAGTTCTCACCATGTTGGCTGCCACAACCTAACAGCAGAAGGGTGCCTGATCATGATTAATTCTTTAACATCCAAATCCAAGCTATTCAATCAAACATACCTTCACAGCTAGTTCTAGAAGCGATCTTGACACTGCTGAAGAAAGTGCAACAGCACGTAGAGCATTTGCATAGAAGTAAGAGCTCTCCGGAGAAGTGGAAAGCAGTAAACTAACAGCAGCTTCTAAGTTTCCAACGGACACAAGCCTGATCATGAAGACAGAAAGATGAAGGTAATGCAGAAGCTATATTCTTTAGAAGGAATAAAATAAATTGCGCGACGACTTTGAAAAGGTCAACTCAACTGCTATGAATGAGTTCCAAAGGCTGAAACCAATAAGTGGCCTCGTCCATTACTAAGTGGCTATTCCTGACAGCCCCGATTGACTATAAGACTGATGTAGGGGGATAGTTTGGCCAAAACATTGTTCGAGCAAGTTATAGCCAACTTATAGAGCATGCTCTGACATTCAACATATCCAGAGAACATGAATACGAAAGCCATCTAAAGCAGTAATCCCTGCACGAAACCTGGATGCTAGCCAGATTTGAGGATTACCCAATACGTGATGATGATGTAGAAATTTTGTAATATTTAGTTTGAGTTCATTTTAGTTTGTTAGTTGTTAACTGGTTAGTAGTCGGGTTGTTAAATAGCTTGTTAGTTTGTGTGATAATTAGTATTTGGATTAGTGGGTTAAATCCTAAAGTTAATCTATATTATTAGCATACTTCTGAACAATAGTAAGACTCTGTTGAGTAATCTTAGTTATAGACTCTTTTGATGCTAGATAGCATCAAACAATCTTGATATCTAGATTTGAGGGTCATCTAGTAATATTTAGTACTAGTATGGGAACATGCTAAAAGAGGCGTACAGTGTACTTGAGTGTCCATTATAAAGATCTTTATTTTTTCCTTACGTATTTATAAAATTTTAAATCATACTTCTTTTTTCTTTACATAGAATATTATGTGCAAATATATTAACAGTGGAAAAATTGTTCACAAACTAATAGCAATAAATTTACATAAAAAATATTGGATCAGCGGCAGCCAATTGTGCAGTCTGAGTAAGTTTTCACTGCTACGGAAATATAAAAGATAAAACAGTACAAAGTGTAGACAAAGCAGAATGGAATCAAGCTAAACTTACTCATGTATACGGTTTTGAACAACCTCTTCCCCATCCAATTTTTCATGCCAAGGAATGCGTTCACTTGCACTTTCCCACAACTCCTCTTGTTTGAAAGCCATTGCCATAAGTTGGCCTTGACCCTGCAACAACAAAATCCAGATTATCAGCAATGATGGAATAAGGAGAAATTATGAGAAATTACCTAAAACTTATATAACCTTCAAAAGAAAGGAGTACGAGTGTTTGATGATACTTAATTGCAAAATTTATTTGCTAAGTAAGAAGTCTAGCAACGGAATTCGATATTAAAAAAGTAATAATAATAAAAAGATTAAAAAAAACTAGTAAGAGATTTACAAATGCTTCTTTCTTCCCAGTTCTTCGCACTGATTTGCCCTTTGAGGTTATCCTATTCAGCATTGAAGCTTCATCAAGATCCACATTAGATGCAGAGGATTTTCCTCTCTGGGGAGACTTACTGACTAACTTATTCATCAGATGATTGAGAGCACTGGGCAACTGTAGCCAAAAGAGGGCTTCAGACGATTCACCAAAAATTGCAGCAGCAAAGGCAAACCTCAAAGCAGAGCCTTTGCGTACTATCTTCATATATAATTTTGCCCTCGCATCATCAAGTATGCAACCTTAAGCATTGAAACATTTATAATGGATGAGAATAATGAATACCATTGTTCAGAAAGAAGAGATTGAACAGAATACAACCTTCTATACGATAAGGTTCAAGCACCTTGAGAAGCAATTCTGGCACCACAGAGTCACCAACAGGGGGTAAATCAATCATGTGACTCCGAAGGTCACCACCAGATGCAGAAGCTCCAGAAATGAGTTGAGGTCTCTTATTTAACCAGGAGGGCTTTACACCTAACTGCAAGATCATACGTAATGCCTGTAGAGAATAAAATTAACACAAGAGTTCAGCCAAAAAGTATATGTTTGATCCCATATTCCAAAGTCTACATTTAATATGGGGTCTTCAATTTGTACACTCCAATCTACATCTCTATTCCCTAAAAATGCTTCAGACATTGCAAAAACAAGAACCTACTTAAGTGCAATGAAAAATAATTTATTAAAGAAAAAATGGAAATAAATTTCACTTTTCATATTGATATAACAAGAGATTATGAAGAGAAGTAACATGCATGGGATGAGGAGAACAAAGGGGCAAATATTTACCAACGCATGTGGAGTGGGAAGTAACATAGGAGAACATATAGGCATTGGCCGAAATCTTTCCTTAACCGTCTTGGCCCCATAGCCATGTTTTTTTTCGTTACTGCATGAAAAATAAAGGTTACAGAAGCACATACTTGGATAGCATTTAAACCATATACCTCTATAAGATAGAAATCAAGGAAGCATGCTTGCAACACCAAGGCTGCTAAATAACTTTTAGACAGTTTCATATAACAGAGACCTACGGAATTCAGAATTGTTTAATACTTAAGTTGATGGTTTGTTACTTGTGGTGACTGAGCTTTTCTCTTTGCACTGTTTTACATGCTATGCATCAGAAGAATATAGTGACAATTGTCTGGCCCAGAAAAAAAGAAGCCCCCAGAATGCATATGGAATAAGAAATCAGACAGCATGTTGGCAAAATAACTATGTGATTTGGGACTAACTTCTTGCTAGTTTACAATCAACATCCAATATACTTTAGTAGTTCTTTACCTGTCCTCATATCAAGCACGTGAATTTACAATAAGAAGGATGAAAGGGAAAAGAAGGAAAAAAACCTTACAAATACATAACCATTTCAAATATATATCTCCTTTTATTTTTTAACCTCAATATTACATGAGAGACATGGATGCAAATATCAACAACATTTTTTTTTTAATATAACTGAGAATCAGAGATTTGCCCCACCCCGCCCCCCCCCCCCCCCCCCCCCCCCCAAGCAATAACATTGATCAAATAGATCCCTAAATTAGAGGCTGAGACAAGGAGTCACCTGGCCATAATTTTGACGAGCAAATAGAACACTGATTTTTAAACAAAATCATGTATGCAAATTACTAACAACAAATTCTCAAAGATTCAAAAGGAACTCCAGTAGTTACATTATGATATCAACAAGACGAAAGCTACTATCAGCTCCAGCAATGCATAAAACTAGAGGATCATTTCTCTCTGTTCGTAGAGGCAACCAATCAAGTTCCAATACAAGGGTCCCTGGAAATTGATGTTGTAAAATGGAATTAGCCAAGGGATCCTGTGAATCCTGCCAGCAAAAAGTATATTTGGATTTATAATCAATAACATAAAATTCCTCCAAATTAGCCATTGTATGACACACTCTTGGAGAAGCATACAAACAATTCCACGTACCTAACATTCAACAGAATCAGAATTCTAGATAGATTTGACCTACCTAATCAAGACAATTGTTAAATGATTCGAATGTGTTGAATGAGCAAGAGGAAAGACCCCACTAATTTGGAAGTGCTAAAAGTTCATAATCTTCAGAATTACAAAAGCAGCAAAGATAACAGAACTTTATCTATATGTTCAATGGCCTAATATTAACAACCTGTCAAGTTTCTTCTTTGCTACCAAACAAATAATATAAAGATCATGAAGTGCAAGAACCAGAAATATAATGAAAATAATAAATTGTTTAGATTTATATTTGCAAAATCAAATAGCAATTTTAAAATAAATTTATAAAACTTACAAGATCAAATATAGAAAATGTGTTATCATAAAATAGAACAGCTATACGTCCTCTGCTGTGGTCTCCGGGAACTACAGGGGAAAATTTGATTCGCCTGATTCCTTCTCTGTGTGTGTTAAAAGATGAAGAATGCCCAGTTGTTACATCCCACCAGCGAATGTTACCTGATCTATCACCCATGACCTGAAAATTTCCCAAGTCAGAGTGAACAAGCCATTGAGCCAAAACGACTGAAAAATCAAAATTTTATATCAGCTTCTAAGTGAAACATACCACATGTGGCAAGCGGTAAGCCATGGCTGTAATTAATCCATCAGATGAAACAAATGAAGACGAAGGCCATTTGGGTCTAGAGGCATGTAAGGCGAAATCTTTATGAGATTCTTATCATTTGGATGAGAAACAATTCATTAAATAAGAATTAGGAAACCTAAATTTTAAGAGACAGACCTCACAGTTCATGATATACAAACGACAATGAATGTTGTCAGAAAACTCCATATCAGTGATTAAGATTTGACTGTAGGTAATTGAATAAATGTTCTTAATTTCCACCCAAGTCCTTGACTTGAGGAACACTATTTTCAAATCAATCTACAGATTTAGATATTTAGTTGACATAACATTGTGCGTTAATCTTTTTGTGATTTATTTTTATCAAAAAATTATATAAACAACGAATTCTCACATGATACAATTTTGATCAAATTTGGCATTTGAATTTGAAACTTGCACAATATTCTAAACATATGAAATCTAAGTACTTTTCACGACCTAGATTTCTAACTATTTATAAATTAGATCATTAATCACATGCAATGCACGAGTCAAAAAACTAGCATTTGAAATTGCCACCTTAGATGGAAATTGAGGTGGAAAAAAGAAACATCATGGCATACTTGATACTCCATGATATTGAGAAGGAAAGGAACTAAACCTGAAGTCCCGAATTCTTCGCCCATGAACTTCAAACACACCAAGTGCGCCATTTACCAGTGCAAAAGCAAAACTTTCAGAAGTTTCATCTTGATTGCCTTCTGAGTTTGGTGCCTCTGGATGTGAAAAGTAGTTTCACTTAGTGCATGCAGAAGTCCAAGTTTTACATAAATAATGCAAGTGATGCCATCCAGAAGCCTAATTATGTGAAGTAGTTGGTGAAGAAGCAATTCAATCTTTTAATGATGAAGCAATTGCAAATTATAATGTAAACAACGAGCTTACTAGAATCAGATAATGATGCCGTAGTTGGTGAAGATGCGCCATCTTGTGTGATGGCTGTACGATCTTTAATAGGTCGTGGGACTGTTGGAAGTGTCCATTCCAAAACAGTAAATGGAAGAGCTAATGATCTAAGCTACATGGAGATAGAAAATATCATGAGTAGGTGCATCGTGCATTTAAAGATCTTAGCAAAATGATTATTATATTTCAGACGGAGAGTAGAATATTCAGTTAACCAAGACATTCCTTTTGTTAAAGTAACCATAACTATTCTTAAATTTTGTGCAACAGAATATAGATATGAAAAACATTAACTTTTCTTGCAATTCATGTAGATAACGCATGAAAAATCAACAGAAAGCACAACAAAAATTTATTGTTTGTCCTTTACTGTCTTTACTCGTCATTCCCTAGGGAGTTTGTATCTTTTGAACAATTTTGTTCCTATTCATCGTTTCAACGAAAAGTTCGTATCTTGTTAAAAAAAATTTATAGACCGAGGACAAGAAATTCCTTCTACTGCTAGGGGGCAATGCCTGCAATATGACGCTGATCATGTTTCTAGCTCATTAAGAAACATTAAAATAGGAGTCCTGGTTCAAAGAAGTAAAGGCGCTGAATTGCCGAACAATGGTATTTTTTTAAATCCATAACTGATAAGAAAGAATTCATTCAAACAAAAATAAACAGAAAGCACAACAAAGATTTATATACTGAATACAAGAAATTCCTTCTACTGCTAGGTCGATGCCTGAAAGATGACACTAATCATATTTCTAACTCGTTAAGAAAATAGGTGTCCTGGTGCAAAGAAGTGAAGGCTTTGAAATTGCAGAACAATGGTTTTTTTTTTTTAAATTCAAAACTGATAAGAAAGAACTCATTCAAATAAAAAAGTTACACGTAAGAGAAGATAAGTCATCTCCCCACCCAAGGGATAAAAAAAACCCTTTCTCTCCCTTCACAAATTATTATATGGCTTAAATGACGTTTTAATGAGTTGGAGGGGTTTCTTATAGTCCCTCCTTAGTTCTTCCTCAGGCTCTCCCCTTTTTTTCTAATTTCATCTTATCAATCAAATATCTTGTTTCTCATCAATAAAAAAAAAAAAAAGATAAGTCATTTTCAAGGTTACAAAAAACTATCCAATTGCTTGATAAAACGGTAGGATTATTAGAAAGTAGTCATGGTTTTTTTTCAAGTGTATGAATATTAAAAAGTTCACTCTTCGGTCAACATCACAATGTAAGATTAGTATTAATAGTAAAAAATATGAAACAAAAATGAAAATCAATAGTATTTGTGTGTGCCAACTTACCATGATAGGAGTCTTTGTCATTGCCCATACTTCGACAGGAGCATCTCGAAACAGGATAAGAAGGTACCTAGAATTAATTCGCATAAAAAGAAAAAAAATGTTTATTACTGGAAGATAGCTGCAAGAAGCAACAATGCATAAATTTCAAGCAAAAAAATGCAGCTGCGGGGGAAATATATCGTCGTTCCAACAATATGAACACCCGAACAATAGTTCAATAGAGTTTACATCCCATGAAAATGCTATATTTTAACGATTAATTCACATATATCACAACTAATCTACATAACACTATCAAGATATTAATTCATTGAGAGGATCTATGATGGAAAGTTCACGTAGAAGCAAATGTATCTTGCCCCACAATTCCAGAAACGAAGAAAGTAGTGGAAGAAAATACATTATATGAAAAATAACAAGCAGAAAGCTGAGTTCAAGGTCAACCTTCCAGATGAAGAGGCTCTTAAAGCTCTGATGGGAGCACGCTCTGGCTTTTGCAAAACACGGAAGGTTTTATTATAGCCACTTCTTAGACAGGTCACAACAAGACGGTTAACGAAACCTCCAGTTTTTTCATTCACCTGAGTCCACATGATTGCTAGTGCATGTTACTATTGACTTTCATTGCAAGAATTAAAAAAAAAACATAAAGAGGAATATGTTAATCAAACAAGGTTACTACTAACCCAATGTACTTTAAATAGACTGTATATAATACGTACACAAGCAGAATATTGAACTTAAAATGAGTTGCTTCATAAATTTTAAAAGGAACAGATTAAAACTCATAAACTATTAGCAAAATGCTTAAGTATATACCTGACTGTAAGAAAACGACACCAATCTGGAATTCCCAAGCCACCGTAAACCTCTAACAACACTATTATGTACAGAAAAGGAAGATGCAACAGAATTGGCAGAAACATCAATGACATCAATTGTTCCACTTTGAGTCCCTAAAGCAACCAATGGAACAGCAACAGCAGGATGGTTTCCTCCACCTTACATCAGAACACCAGGCTAATGAATTTTTTAGAACTAAAAATATTCAGCTCATTCATTTGAACCACCTCAAGTCACATAAAAAATGGTCTCTAACTCTGAAGAAATATATAGGTAACATGTATATGTGTGTACATGAGCTTATTCATGAAACTTACGAGCTAAAGTAGCTATTAAGGATGGAGATGGCACTGCCAGCATCGTTACTGCAGAAGAAAGAAGCTGAAGCTGACCAACCAAGCTGATCTGCATCAATGATTTAACAGTAAGAAGGTACATATTTCCTAATTGTATTTTAAGAGGCAATAGCAGGACCAATCATGTACATAAAAAAAAAGCACTAAATAAAACAATTATGCTAGATTTACACTTTAATTTAGTTCATTGGTGTACTATTGACGGAAGAACAAAACTAATAATAATATTACCACAGTGCCACTATTAAGAGCAAAAACTAGATTTTATGACTTCTAGCTTAATTCAGCACTATATATACGATAAGCCACATGAAACATCTGAAAAAACAAAGTTCATGCAATTAGAACAAAATTAGGATCTATGATAATAAACTTTTCAGTAAGCAACGCTCTCAGTCTAGTAATAATATTAAGTACAATATGTCACATCTCCTCAACCTTATACCCCTAAAAATTGCAAATTAAAGGAGGAAGAGACCGCTCATTTCTGAGCTTCAAAGAAGAGGTTAGTCTTAATAGAGCAAGCTATTGAAACTAGAGTAGTCAACTTTTTTCCAGACGCTTCACACAAAAGTCACAAGGGCATAAGGCAACCATTGGAGGTCTCTAGTGGAACCTAATAACTAAAGAAGACTGGAGAGACCTTATGATGAGAAAGATACCTCCACCGTGGTAAAAACTTGGTTTCTTGGAAAGTGCCAAGTTCGGACAACTTTTCCTTTGGAATTCTAAGAATGTGTTGGAAGTTAGAACATATCATCAAATTTGATCTTGTAGTTTTCCAAGATTTTATTGAGTAGGCATTTGAATTTGTCTTTAAAGAACATTTTCATCCACCTAATATGGAAGCAAGTTAAGGCTTCTAAGGTTAAACAAGGCCATTGGTAAGTGTTGGCTGATTCATTTCAAAGGTTTATTCCTAGCACTCTTTCTATGTTCCTGCTTGCATTTATCAAGATCACTTACTCCATTATTATCACTAATGAGATTGTGGATAAGTTTCAAGCTTTCAGAACCAAGGATTGGAACCTTAAAGTCAGTCTTGAGAAGAGATATAATATATATAGTTGAATGGGATATCCTTCACGTGATTATGGAGAAAAAAGGTCTGGGCCATACTTGAAGGAATGGTGTATGTCTCTCATACATTAGATTTTTGGTATTCATTAATGGTAAACCAATAGGGATAATATCTGAGACTAATGGTCTTATCTTAGCAGATCATTTTTCTTCCTTACTCTTTGTTTTGATTATGAACGTGCTTAGTAGGTTCCTTGAGAAAGCTATCCAGTTACTGTGCTCAAAAGTGTTGATGTGGGGAGCAGTATGGTTAACCTCAACTATATACAATTTACCAATAATATTATCATCTCTGGAGCTATGAAGGTAAGAAATTGAAAAACATCTTTGGCATACTTAAAATCTTTTGCAACTTTGATTTTCTTCATTAATGCCAAAGAAATTTAATTTATTTTAATAATAAAATTATTGCAACTTTGAACTGAAACGTAGAGCATTGACTAACACAAATTGAGATTGAGGAATGCTAGATACACAGACAAACCTTAAATGACAAATCCACTTTATTGAGGTCATAAGGTGGACGTCCGCCAGAAGTATTTACATGATCTGGTTGCTTGCCTGTTTCTGAAGTAAGTGCATTACTAAAAGAAACCGAGTGGTCAGTGTTGCTGTCTGAGGCTGGCACTTCATTGACATCAGTGCTCATACTCGCACCTGAGTCATCCTTCTGGGTTTCTTCAGCACCTTCGGAAGTTAAGAGCCAGTTCCATACTTTTCCATCATCAGAGATGGATATCAAGTGTGTTGAAGGGACATGAAGAGATTCATCATAAAAATCAAATGGAGTATCAATATCTGCATCATCTGCATCTGCATCAGGAGAATGAGAATGAGGTACATCAGAACAAAGCTTGCCAACATTTTGGAGGATGGAATCGGACGGGTAGATGATGACAGCAAGAAGTGAAGGAGATGGAACAGATGTGCCAATTGAAGGCAGCAACTCTTCCATTGCAGACATTATGTGGACTTGTTCGCCGCTGTAAGTATAAAAATATAAGTTTGTCTCCTAAGAAGTCAGAAAATAAGTGAAATATTCATGTCTATTACTATTGTTGGAAGCAGAGAATTGTATACACCAGAAAATCCAAGTATGCAAGCCTGTAAGTCAGATGCTTCCTATCTTCGCATGCACAAAGTTATGATTTATATCTAGGCTAGAAAGAACATAGGCATAGGCACTAAAATTTTAGAATAACTGGGAGCATGTTCCAGCGGTCTGCACTCATAATTCAATATAGACCTTAATAAATTTACGAAGTAAAGGGTTTTTTTTGGTTAAACAAAGTAAAGTTAAATAGATATGAATGCATACACAGGTCTGAATTAACCTAAAACTTTCTCAACCGTTGAGAACATACAAGTGGTAACAAGTCCATTCATGCAACTTTTCATAGTCCAGTCCCCTCCCCCACCCCCACCACGACCTGACCTTCCATTTAAGTTCACATTTTCATACATTTTTTTTTTTTGGTATGAAACAAATATTTCATTAATGGTCACATTTTCATATATATGATAAACAATCTCATTACAGTCGCAATAATGCAGTTAATTTTGTAAATGTTCACAATTTAAGTATCTTTGACAGCTATCCAGGATAGCTGTTAGATCTTTCAGAACTTGCTCATACATTTAGAAATTTCACAAGGAACAATTAGAGGGGGATAAGTTTTCATGAATCTTTAGTTAACGGGTAGGCAATCAAACATGACCATAATAATAACAAAAGAACTTACTCTTTTCGCTGCCAGGCACTGAGCCTTCCATCCATGTGAGCACAGTAGAGCAACTCACAGTTCGGATCCGGTAACACATCAAGGAATTTACCACACCCACGAGGCAATGAGGTACTAGAAAGCGCCGCCTCATACTGCAAGTCAAAGATCACCAACTCCCTGGGAAACGTTACGAACAGAATATGCCTCCACTGAGGCGAAAATGAAAATTTCGCAGTGTAAAGGGGAAACATGGCGGAAGCGGGCGAGGATGATCCAGCAGCCGCGTCCCTTTCTAGCTTTTGCAATTCGGTGCAATCGGTCACAATCCTCAGCTCCTTGATGACCACCTCGCTTTCCTTCTCGCCAAGAACCTGAACCGATAGAAGGAACCCTTTGAGACCAATTACGCAAAAATGGCGCGAATCGAAGGGATCGCGGCGAATGCAAGTCAAGTATTCAGGGGAGGCGTCATATTTCCAGACACATCGAGCGGTGGTAACACTGTAGAGGGAGAGAGCAGAGGGCCCGTGAATTGCAGCAAGGAGAAAGGAGTCGGGCCCTGCCCGCACCCAGCACAGATCCTGAACACCGAACTTGTAGTCGCTAGTGTCGAACCAGATGGAAGGGGACTTGAGACGGCAATCAAGGAGAGCAATGCGGCCTTGGCGATCGGCAGCGGCGAGAAGAAGGTGCGAGGTGGAGGGCTCTGTAGAGAGGAGGTCACGGCGGAGGGGGAGAGGAGTCCACCGCACTGAGGTGACGAAAGGGGAGAGAGAGGAAGTAGTTGTAGAAGGCGGAGGCATTGGAATGGAGGTGATTAGCTGCATAGAGCGAGAATCAACGATGGAGACGGAGCTGCCGGAGGGGAAAGCGACGAGACCGGAGGGGCTGATGTCGGCGGATCCGAAGTTGTTGCGACTGGGAGGGCCCGGGAGCATGCAGTCCCAGGAGTCATGGTGTTGTGTTGAGGAGTGAATCGGAAGATGCTGTCCCGCCGACGGCCGGGGGCTCGTCATCCGGTCAAAGTACGATCGGAGAAGGGAACCAGAGATTGGTTGGGTTGGGGCCGACGTTAAACTACAAACCGGAAGGGGACGGGAGAGAGAGACGAGGACGGCGGAGCATTCGGCGGAATCTTGGAAATAGATTTTCGATGAACAACAAAGAAGAACACTGCAAAGCGCCGGAGCTGACTTTGGAGCACCAACTCGCTCAGGCACAGACAACGGCGCCAAACGCTACCCGGCCACCGTTGAGATCTTACTAATTATTATTATTGTAATTACACAAATGTCTGTCTTAAATTCTTGGACAATTTACAAATTATAGGTTACGAATTTTATTGATTAATTGAAACTTTAATGTCTTCAAGGGAAGTTGTTGGATTGAACCGTCTCACGTCAAATTCTTTTGGGTGTAAATCTTATTTTTTTTATCTCCTAATTTTACCGCCCCAACTTTTAAAGTAAACTTCCTTCACATGCATTTTAAATAAAAGTCAATATCAATATAGCTCAACTTCCAAGCACTCATATTCAATGTAAAAAATTTCGAATTCCTACTTCCACATGTTATATTTAAATAGAGAGACAGATTTATAGTAGTCCTAGGCTCCGACCCAATTTTATAACACCATTTATTATATAGTAAATAAAAATTTATGTTAGCAAAAGTTTGTGCAGCAGAGCATGCCCCTCGGCCCTAGGCAATCCAGAGTTCCAACCTTCATAATTTGTACTTTTAAATAATGCAGTCACATTATAGTTTTTTTTTCTAATTAGAAGGATTTTTATTTTCAATTTATATATATACATTTATCCTTCCTTTAGTTTTTATAAAATGTTGTATCGATGTCTTCTTTTCTTTTCTATAAATAATTAAAATTTCAAGAAGTGCGTTTTTTTTTTTTTTTTTAAAAAGCACGCTTTTTCTTTGAACTTCGTAAACAAAAATTTTGAATTCACCATTGATTGAATATGTGGATATTAAGTGTCAAAATAGTAACAAATACTAAAATAATTAATTTTTGACATTTAAAAAGTTAGTAAAGCAAAATGAAACCAACTTTAAAACCCAAAAAGGCAAAACAGGATTTAAACTATTATTTTAATTAAATACATGCGTTAAAATATTGTTTTTTGATACATAAGGGTTTTATTGTGAAATATTAATGCACAATAAGCAATGGGAATTTGTATTCGGTGGTTAAAATGTGAGCTAACTTTTTAATTTTGTAAATATGACAACAAAAATTAAATATATTTTTTTATTTTTTAGTTATTCTAATTCTACCTTCTAAAACTTTTAAGTATATCAATGATATATCATGTATACCAACAAAGGCTAATGTAAATAGTAAAGGGATTTAGAAAGAACTAGTTCAAAACTATGGTGGCCACCTCCTACCAGTTTTCTTGGTAATCAATGTAGCATAGTCAGGCGGTTGTCCGTAAGATTAGTTAAGGTGGATGCAAGTTGGTCCGAACATTTACGGATAGTCACATGTGCTCAACTGAATTAGCAGCCATGGAACTGCAAAATTCATCGTGAGACTCCAATCCCGATGAATCGTGCTTGAAGAATTTGCAAATTGATAAATCTCGATGTGTGAAACGATCTATTACACAACCCCACCCAGCATATAAAGGAATATCACATATATATATATCAATTTTTTTATTTTTAGATAATAAAAATATTATGTTAATTCTTATATAAGAGAGACTTACGAAGAAGAAGGAAAAAAAACCAACTACAACATGTTTATTTTCAATAATGTGATATCCTTAACATGCACCTCAAGATGCTGTCCCTTTTGGATTCACAAATTTTGGGAGAATTCCATTTTTTGATCAAATGCTCATTTGAGCTTTTGGACTCTTATACCATGTTAAACATGAACAAACTAACCATGAATACAAAAACTTAAGTTGATGGATTAGGGTAAATCTTTTGCTTTATTATATACATAAATACATACATATACATACATACATACATACATATACGTACATACATATAATATAATTAAGCAAGCGGCCCTTTCACGACTCAAACTGCCGGTGCGCTTTTTGGCTCAAAGCGATCGACTCAAATGGGCGGGGGCTCTCTATTTGCTTGCAATGTTGGTTGTTCGCCTTTAGTTAGAAGTAGATGTAGAGGTCACCCTTTGCCCCACACTGAATTGTGAAAGTCAGGAGTGAGAAAGAAAAACTTGGTTACGGGAATCGAAAGTTAGACCAATTTGAAGCTAGACGTAAAAAAGTTTATTCCTACCTCTTTCTGTCAATGTTGTCAATTCCCAAAAGACTAATCTAATAATGTACCCTTGTGTATACAATTGCCCAACTAATCTTTCTTCCTTCGACTTTTTAGCCACTTTCGAATCTGTTCTATTCAGGAGAGCTTGCTTCGTGGCGAAGCATTTAGCAATTTCAGTAGCCTAGTGAGAGTTGGTTGTCTAGGGATAGGTTAAGGCAGGGCCCTCTGCTTCTCACAACACAAATATATCATTGGTATATCAACGTTCATATTGGGTATATTGTTGATAATCACCTCGTTATTACGTCGGCCCAACCCAGCTCGGCCTAAAGAAGCAAAAGCCCGAGTTCGACCCAAGTCCAAATCCTACAGTCCTCAAGCATTGTTTGAGTCGGGCTTGTACCGATCCAACCACTGAAAATTAGACTCATAACCTAATCCACAGGCCTAATCCAATAGACCAAAGTTGGATCCAACTTGAATTGACCATCGGGCTTGAATAAACCCATATAATAAAATATTTTGTAATTATTAAATTTTTATTTTTTAAATATTTTTTCAAATGTGAGTATTAAAAATTGTGTTTTTATTTATGCTTTTGTACATTTTCTGATTTTGTTATATCAAAAAAGTTATCAATGAATTTTGTTGTATCATAGTTTTACAACTTAATTTATTTTATTTTTAAATAAATAAATTGTATTACTATATTAATATAGAAAAATTAGAGGGATGTGAATAACTAAACAAAAAAAATCCTAAATACCTATTAAATTATTATTAATAAATGTATATATATATATACACAATATCTAATAATATTATATTATATTTGATCGGGCCTTTGGGTCTGTCCAACACCGATCCAAATACGGCCCAAACAGGCTGGCCTAATTAAAAAACAAATATTCATATCCAATCCAATTTTTAGATGGGTTGGACTGGATTGGATCGGTCAAACGTTGGTTTTAGATTGGGCTTGGATCAAAAGTGGTTGGTATTTTTGTAATTTTCTATTTTTTTCTATTTTTTTTTACAGACCTTTTATTTTTCCTTTCTATTAATTTTCCTTTTTTTCTTAAAGTAGCACTATAACTGAAATTAAAACTAACAGAAAATACTATATTTAATTTTTATAAAAATTTAGAATGGAAATTCAAAGACACTTAAAATGACAACTTAAAAAATTATTTGGTACAAGTTAATTAAAATGAGTTGAAATTGATATTAATATTAATTGAAAACAATATTCAAAGTCTATGCGTACCAAAATGAAACAAACTTGAAACATAAAGGACTAAAGTAGGATTAAATAATAAGTAATTCAATAATTTTTAATTAAAAGTCTAGTTACACAACAAAAAAACGAACCTTAAAATTCAAAACCTGAATAGAATCAAACCATTTCCTAATTAAAATATAGTTTATTGACTTGATGGATGAATTACATTAAAATTTAAAAAAAAATATTACATTAAATTTTTGTGTGAAGTAGGTATTACTTACTCCACTAACACTAAAAGTTGGAAGTTTTAACTCCCACCTATTCTTAGAACTACAAATTATAGTCAGATTTATATGAAAATTCAAATCATAACCATAGATATTTAAAATAATAATTATTTTAAATAATTTTATGTTAAATCAAAAGTTGGACTTCTAAGTTTTAATGGACGTGACTATATTAATTTTTTTGCACTCTAAATTTTTTTAATAAGTTTGTAATTTTCATGGTCTCTTTTGCTTCTTAGACTCGAAAAAAATGTTAATAAATTCTTAGAGTTTCAAATTTACGTCTGGTAAATCGTTGACATTAACTTTATTAACTTTTATGTATTATACTAATTATATTATTTAAAAATTGTGGTAGGATAGTACAACATTTAATGATATAATGTTAAATGAATGAAGTTAATAGCATATATATCCATTAAGCTAAAAATTGAAAGTGTAATAATTGAAAGTGTAATAGTATATTTACCATCTTCTTTTAAGTTTTAAGTATTCAATTAAGTATACAAAATTTGAATTGCTACTTATTAATTAGTCTGAAATATTTCATATTAATTTTCATAAGTTAATATTCATGTTATAATTACATTATATTTTGAAGATGAAATTTAATAAGTTAATATTTAGTATTACTTTCAATTAATATTTTCGTATCACTCTCAATTATGTATGTTAATTTAATAATTTGGAACCGAAAAAATCATACTGCTTTAAATGTTAGAAAATCTTTTTTTTATCCAGATACGCATGCCATATTAGGTAAAAAAAATATCCATTTTCTGTCACAAAGAAAAGGGAAAAAAATCCATTCGGAACATGAGATAAAATAAATTATTTCCTTGTTTGAAGCGGGAGCGGATCTTTTTCATCAGATAAAATATTTTATTTCCTTAACGATGTTATAAATAATAAAAATCGATAAAATTTCACTAAATGGGAACTGAGTAGGAAAGGAAACTATTTACCTGACAAGGAACGGAATTTATTATAAGTACAAGAGAAATTCAACTCATTCTGCACACAAAAAAAAAGTCGCAGAAATTCAGCCATTGCCGTTCTGTCTCGGATTCTTTCCTCTTGTTGCACTGCAGCGAAGAAACGATTAATTTTTTGATTTCGTTCCACAGTTCCTTGCAGATTCTAAACCAATCGGAGTCTGCAGGTTAGATGTTCATCTTCATGTTCTTTGTTAATTTTTTCTTTTTCCTGAATTAGGTCAACATATATGTTTGAAATTGAAATTTACCTTTGTCAATTTTGCATCTGCTGTTCGTCGAAGATCGCTATACCAGAACAACATTTGTAATTTCTATCGGTAATTTTTGACAGATCTCGGATCTAAACTATGACGAAATCCAGTGATGCCTCGGAGGTGAACGAGCCAAATCGTTACTCTTTCAACTTGCACGATTTCTTGAAAACGAAGCGGCGGATTGTCAAGTGTGCGAAGAGGACGAAACCGGGGAATATGATCGTCAAAAAAAGATGTGGCTCTGGCTTTGGCTCTGGCTCTGGCTCTGGCCTCGTTTCCCTGGCCAAGAACAGAGCACTCTGCAACTTGTATTCAAATCTTCCCATACACATTGTTGTCAAATCTTCTTCCATGGAATTTTCCACCTCAAAAGGTCGCATTACTCTCAGATTTGGATCCAACGGGCTGCCAAGGCTCATGAAAGACATTTTACGCGGCCTCTCTAACATTCACTGCGACATAAAACCAAGAAATATGTTATTGTTACCCGGAGGTCGCGGAATCGAGACCGATTCTTCTTCGGCGGATTTTGGATTGGGTAAAAAGTTTGAAATTAGCGGTCGGCCTGCGGATATTTGGGCATTTGGATGCGTGGTGCTGGAGATGTTGACTGGGAAACGCCCAGAGTGGAGATTTGGTAATAGTTATGAGCATCTTTTGGATTATTACAGCACAACAACTGATCGACTTGCCATTAATTCCAATTGAAGATATCAAATGTGGGGAGAGATCTTGTAGAAGGTGTTTTAAAATTAGAAGAAGACGCTAATCGATTGTTGGTTAAATATATATCGTTTTGTTTCTTGAAGCCGATAGTATGTCAAATTATGAATCTCGGATTACGAGAAATATAATATGGATATGTTTTGATGTAATTACTAATTAGTCTCTTCTTTTATTTTGTTTGTGTCTGGGCTAAAATTTTGATCAGAAAACTTCTTTTTTGTTTTCATTGCTGCATTAACCTCATTCTCTCATCTTCTCTTTAAAAACAATTAGTGATTATAAAATTTTAACTTATTAGTTAACAACGTTAGAAAAATAATACAGAACACATACATCAAGATAATTGCTCAAATCGTTATAGAAATGTTAAGTATTGTGTTACAAATCCAATAAAATTAAAGAATTTCACTGATATATAAACCGAACACGGGTTATAAAGTTCGTGAGTTGAAATCTCTATGCAACAATTTAAAAGGTGACGGAGAAAGGCGTTCCTGACTGGGAGTGGAATTAAAAAATTGCAACTTTTGACATGTACTTGAAACTTGTGTTCGGATACAAGTACCAGATTTTCCCATCATATCAAAGCATTTCAATAAAAAATGAAAATACTGACCACATCTCAAACGAAGAACAACAAATTAAGGAGAATTGCAGCGAAGAAAAGTGAAGGGAGTGGAGGAACTGTGAATAGAGCAGCAGCATTTGTTGGCGTTGTTCCAGGAGTTGCTAAAACGTCGACAGCAAATTTCATGCCCTGTTTGCAATGGTTCCCAACGGTGCATATAAAATAAAGACGCCCCGGACGATTAAAGGTAATAAAAAGTCTTGGGTCGAAAACTATTCCAGGATCAACGCATCCATCAAACTCCGATTGAGATGGTGGCTGCGCAAAGTTGTGAGTTTCGTTGGCACTCGAATTGAACCCTACACAAAACCAAAACAGAGTTGTAATTAATTAATGATGAGAATAGAACACAAAGAAGTGGGATTTAATTAATTAATTAATTAATTACTTACTTAGCGTATCGCCGACGAAGAAAGTCCGGTTTCTGGCCCAGTCGGAGAAGAAGGTTGGGGTTGGCGGTAGGTTCCAGCCAAAATCGCCTCCGACGTGGTGGTCGACGGCGGCGACAGCGTGTAGGAGAGCCACAATGAAGAAGAAGAGGGAAGCCATGGAACTCATTCTTGCACAACTCATATTTTGGTGATTTTGTTTTTGGATCGAGGAGTAGAGAAAGAGGTGGGTTTTTATTTATTTATTTTTTTGATTTGTATTTTTATAGAAGTTATTTGGGTGGGGATGGATTTTAGTCAATGATGTATAGGCGGCGAGGGGGGCACGTGTGGAGAAAATGCTTCTACTTTTCCTTAACGCTACAGCCACCTTTTATGATAAAATTTATAAATTTTTTTAATACTGACACGCGGGAGTGGAAGTGGAGATTGAACTCATTAATAAAGGAGATTGAACTCATAATTTATTAATCGAATATATATATCAATTGAATTAATTGTTTTGGTTATTTATAATTTATTTAGACTTGACCACTACATTTTCATATATAATATTTTTTAATAGATATGTGCGTTGTAAAACATTGGTTAAAAAACATGAAATTTATTTTTTACTTGTTGAAATTTATTCGATTTCTTTTTGGGAGAGTAATTTAAGGGTTAATTTTGTACCTTGAACAAACTTAATTAATGAAAACATTGGTTTTTATCAAAACTCATGAGTTTTTTTTTGCTTTAGATTTTTACTATTGATTTTTTCTAAATTAGCAGGTTAATTGGTGAAAATTTAAGATATAGTAAAATTAAACACTCATTAGATTCAAAATCGAAACTCTATATTTAAAGTAAACATGTGCATTTGTAGGATGCACAAGAAGAAACTTCAAAGAAAGCATTTGTAGATATTTTGTTATACTATTAATTGAATATAGGTATGTGTTCCAAAATAATGAATCAAATTCAATGTAATCATAATTTTTTTTCTATAAGTTCGCGTCAATTTTTAAGATGGTAATAAATATATTATCTATTGGATATACTCGAATTAATTTAAACCCTCATCAATTATCAACTCAAATAATGTTAAATAATTAAATAGATAATTTTCTTTATTTGATTGAGGACATATATATACAAGTTTTATTTGGTTCGTGGCAGAATTTGAATTGGATATTGCAAGCAATGGCTCCATCAAGATCCAGGTGTCAGGACTTTTGAGTCAATAATGATGGGTCGGTCCCAATTTTGACCGTCTTATTGTGAAAATATTGACCATTGTTTCTTTCCAGTCCGCGTAAATCTGTGTTCTCAATTTCGCCAAAAAGAAAAAATGAAAAAAACTAAAACTTCTGCCAATAAAAGTTGGAGTCAGATCGACGAAATAAGCAGGGGTTTCTTGTTGGAACTTCTAAAGGGTGATTATCAAGGGAGATATTTGAATGTTTTGTATCTAATCTCGATTTATTAGTGGAACTCGTATCTGAGCGGAATACTAGATGTAACTCATAACTGTTGTGGTGGATCAGTATAAATTCTTGTCGTTTTCTGCTTTCCCTTAAGCTCTTATTTGTGTATTGTGTGATTGGCTTGTTTGCTGGATAATTATGGAAGGAAAAATTATCTGGAACACCTAATTTCCAACAATCAGTAACATTTTTCTTTGCCAATATTCATATTCTCTGCAAATTTCTCCTTGAAAATAAATGATAGAGTTCAACCATGAAACACATTATAAAATATATACGATATTGACACAGTTCCTTATCGCACCTTTAACAAGAGACTCGTCAATTTTATTATGAGATATATGGAAAGATATCTATCATTCATAAGGATGCCACTGTTAGTAGAATTGTAGCCTGAATATTAATTAAATTAATTTTACTCCACATCCATGGTGCTAATTTAGGAGTAGGAGTAAGGGCCCACTTCAATTTAGTTTCAAAGTAGAGAAAGAGATGTTATCATTTAATATCTACTTAATGTAGTTTGGCGATATTTGATTGGAAGGGTCAATGACTTTGAGATTTTAAACATTTAAGTTGACTCCTTGTTCATAAACCACCACAGGCAACATCAATGTGCGGAAAATAAATTTTTCAGTCTTTGTGAAATAAAATTCAATTTCAAAATTTTTGTGATACATATATGTTGATAAGTCAGCTTCTGATCGAAAGTAGACGTGCAATTAGTTAATTAAGGTGATGACTTGCATAAACATAAATCTTGAATTAGTATGGTGCTTGAGCACGTACATTTTGAAGTACTTAGTTTGAGTTGGTGTTAGGTTGCATAGAAAATATATATCTTTGAGAAGAATGGAACTTCACCTTTTTATAAGTGGAGCTTTAGAAAGGCATAATCATGTCATTTTAGTACACCATATTCAGTGTCCATCCACATTTCTAGATTGGCATCGAACATGACTTTCGCTGGCTTGCTCAAAGATGATTATGCTAGTTTCATTTCGTCCTTGACCTATTCGAATTAAGGCCCAACATGTGTTTGTAGATAGGTGCTTCATGTGGCAGACTCTAAATATTCCACCTCTTTATATATAATTAAGTTTTTTTAATAACGTTTTTTGTTTATGTTTTCAAAGAAAAAAACCATACAAGTTTTGTATATCTATTTTTGTTTTTTTTTTAATTTTTTGGAACAAAAGGGAAAATATGTTTAATAATGTTTTTTAGTTTTTGTTTCAGACAGAAGAATTAGAGGTACAGAAATTATGGAGGTAGAAAAGTTGTAGAGAAATAGAGTAAGAGATATATTAGAAATAAATGTTAGATGGATAATTTATAGAAAAATAGAAACATTTTAGAGAGATATCAACCGGTTATACATTAAAAGCATTTACCAACGTGATTATGACCAAACCAATGGGTATATTTTTAATTTTTGCCTTAATTTGACTTGAATCCTTGATTATTATTAGTATTATTATTATTCATTTAAACGTCTTTTAATTAAATTTGGGGATGGGTATGGAACTTACAACCTCCTGATTGGAAATATTTCTCAATTACTGTTGAGTTATGCTCGCTTTGACTCCTTTAATTAATTTGAATATATCATATTTTCCCAATGAAACATAATAATCACTCATTCAAACTTGAATCAGGTAATACTACAATATTTAATTTATGCAAACAACAAAGACTCTTCTTAAAAATAATAGAGAATAATATAGAAGCACACACGGCTCCTAGGCATCTCAAGGTGAGAAAAATCAAATTATTTAAGCTATGATGGTGAGGATAAATCCAGTGAATGTTGCCACTGCACCAACTCTCAAAGATGAACCTGAACTCGGAGGCGGCGGTGGTGGCTCCACCGCAGAATTTGGCGCTCCAGGCTGTTCCACAATGTCGACAACAAATTTCATACCCGCGTTGCAGTGGCTTCCAATAGTACAGATAAAATAACGACGACGAGGACGATCAAGTGTGATAGAAAAGACAGCTGATGTACCGAAAGTTATTCCTGGCTTGACGCATCCATCGAAATCCGCCTGAGATGGGGGTTCAGCGACATCGTGCGACTCAGTGGCTTTTGATCTAAACACTACACATAACAAAACACTTTTAACTTTCAGCACAAAAAATCAAAAAACAAAAGAATTTGGAAGACGAAGTAGTGGAGGTGCGTGTAAGCTGACCCGAACACTCACAAAATAAAATTGAAAAGAAAAAGTAGGGTAATGGTTGATATATATTACCGAGTTTATCGCCGACAGAGAAAGTTCTACTGCGAGACCAATCAGAGAAGAAGGTGGAGTTCGGCGGTAGGTTCCAACCGAAATCGCCACCGACGTCGTGGTCGACTGCAGCAACGACATGTAGGAGGGCCCCGACAACGAAAAGAGAAGCAACCAAACTCAATCTTGTAGCCATTTTGATGGGAAATGTGGATTGAGTTGAAAAATGAGAGAAGGGGAGGAATTTATAGAAGTTATTTTTGGGTGGGAATTGATCAATTCGAATTTGGAAGAACAAGTCAAGTTCAAAGTTGTAGAGGGTCAACAATAATATTTTGAATCCGGCGCTGTGGAGAAAACGTGTAGGATTATGAAACAACAAATAATATGGAACAGCTCCAATTGGGGAAAGAGAAGTTGTATACGGTGATTCCTTTTACTTCTTCTTTATCCCATTTGTTTTTATTTTATTTTTGGTGAATCAATCAAGAAGTAATCAACTGTCTATTATAACATGTAAAAAAAATTAATAAAAACAGACCATCATGTAATGGAATATGACTAGAGCAACTCATCTTTGTTAGATTGAGAAAAAACGTTTTATTTATAGAATAGTAACTTTCGAGATGATTTGAGCCCCTAGAATTACTTGTATTAATATCAAAATTATTATCATTTTAAAATGACATGTTTGACGGTGATTTTAGAAAAATATAAAATTGTTGGTAGTGATTCTCAACCAATCATTGGAAATGAGTGATTTTTGTTAAAAAAATAAAAAGTAAAAAATTTTAATTTTTAAAATAGTTATGGTTTTAAATTTAAAATTGGTGTTTCTATTTCACCTAATTTTCCTTTAAAATTTGAGATAATTTATTTTATTCTTTCCAAAAATTTTGGTTACTTTCTAATTTTATTTACCTTTAATTTTGTTTATTCTGTATTTTTTTTCTTCTAAAATTTTTGCAATATATTTCTAAATTTTTAGTTCCAATATATTTTCTAAATTTCTCGATATGAAATTTTTATCTCTTACTCTTTAAAATTTCTATCTCTAAGATTTTTATTCCTTCATAATTTTTTTCTCTCTCAATTTTTTTGGTCAAATTATCTCTTTATACTTCAAATATTAATGATTCAAAATCACTTAAAAATATAACTAAACATTAAAATATCTATATAAAAATCACTTTCACAAAATCAATTATTATTAAAATAACTATATAATTCTATTTTACTAAAATCATTCATTTCTAAATTCATTCCCAAACAAGTTCTAAATAGTTGTTTTTTTTGTACATTTTTTAATAGTTTAATTGATTTAAGGTTTTAATAATATTTTGGTAATTCCTATTATTTCAACTATGATTCATTTTGATTACTGTACTTTCAACTTTTTTCTATACTTTCAAAATACTTGTTTTAGTCTATATACTTCTAAAATCTTTTTTCTATACTTTCAAAATACTTGTTTTAGTCTATATACTTCTAAAATGTAACCATTTTGGTCTTTATTTGCAAAATTTGCAAAATTTTAACACGAAGTTTATAAACAATGAAAATCCTTTAATACAAATTTATGTCTATTTCAAGAAATTTTATGAGTGAAGTATCATATTAAATTTTTTATTGAAATAAATGGAATAAAAATGAAAATAATTTGACAAAAAATTATCACTTTACAAAATGTCGCGAATACGAATCTCCAACCCATATATTGCACTAAAAAGATATGCTATCAAATACTGAAAATATAGAATATTATTTGTTACCTATATGCTTCATCTTTTTTTCCCTTCAAGATAAAAGTTATTATCAAACATATTTTCATTTTCAAAATTAAAAATAAAAGTTTACCCTCCAATTGACATTTAAGATTTCTTTTTAACATGTACTAAAAAAAAAAATCGCTAAAGTGAACATAACTTAATGGTAATTGACATCTATTTCCAACTAAGAGGTCGAAAAAATATACTTTATTTTTCTTTTTCCTTTTTCAATTTTTACATATAAAATAGGTTAAAATATTATTTTGTTCCTGTAATTTAAGCTTTGATTGATTTGGTACTTGTAATTTCAACTTTGATTTATTTTAATTTTTCAAGGACAATTTTATAGTCTATAACAAAGCCATAGCATTTGTTCTTTAATTATTCACATTTCACAATATGAATTTTGCTGAGACTGATAAAAAAGATCAGCAACTTCTAGTGTACATTCATGAAAACAAGAATCCATGAACTAACCTATGCTCTGTATCGAAACGTTTGAAGGTAAACTGGGAGCATTTGATAGCGTTTCGAAATTTTGGCATATGATAGGAAGCGCGACGTCGCAAAATTTTCCATTAAATCCGTCATTGCAAGAATAGAAGCAGAGTTACAGCTGATACTATCGCTACTGAGATGTGGTGCCCATAATAATAAGAACCTCTAGCTCCATGTTCCTGCATCAGTGAACAAAAGCAAGAATAATTTCCAACAGTGAACAAAGTCAACTTCCATTCAATTTCCAACAACATATTCTGGTGATATTAAGCAGATGTCATATCTATTATGATCTGATGAAATCTAAAATTTGCAGTGTTGCATTTAGCCAAGCTCCTTAGCTGTCAAAGTACCACTCAGAAAGGAGCTTGAACTTTTGCCATGGATGGTAGCAATTCAAGGGTGAAAACCCATCTCTCACATGCCAAAACTCCTTTCCTGTTATTTTACTCCAAATAAATCTAAATTATGAAATTCAACAAAGTAAAAAAATATACTTCCATGCCATGTTGGTTTCCAGTTATGAATGCAGATTCTGTACTTTCATCTTCCTTCATTCACAAAGGAGATTGAAAATCATGTACTGAAGCAATGACCCAAGGGAAGAGAAACAGAGAAAAACTTCATCTTAATGTTCCAATCTAATCAATTCATTATTTCAGAAGATGTTCTTAAGCCCTTTTAGTCATTTATCTTTCTAGAGGGACGGTCAAGGAGGAAAGTGAGAGCTGTGAACAAGACAAATATAGATGAACTTGTGTCTGTATGTTGTATGTATCACGCCGTAGGAAAATTTCACTTTTGCTTAGAAGTAAACTTTAATACCTTAATGGTTGAAAATGGTGAACATGCAGATGAAGATTGAAGTCCTTGAAAGCCAATATCATATGAAATGCTCCCATCAGGCTTGAAAAGTCCATAGTTTCTTTCAGACGTAGGTCCCCACTTCAAATTCTCATTAAATAATGCAAAAATATATGCCTTCAACACATTTTTCGGCCTAAGAGGAGTTCCTTTCTTCTTGGCAAGACGTTTCCGCAAGTTATAATTATAAGTCTGTGCATTATTTACTGTGGCTGCTTTTTCATTGTCATCTCCACGTGAAGCCCATCCTGTTTCTGTAACTATGACTTCCATATCTTTATATCCAGCATCTTCCAGCGCAGCATAAGCTGCATCGATCTGAGCATCGAGCATGTTATCATAATGTAGGTCAGTTTTAGGATCATAAATCCCTTCTGTTGATAGAAAAAGAGCATAATTAATATCAATATTTCCTGGGTCACTCATGTAGGCCAGAAATGGGTATGCATTTAAACAGAAAGGAGAGCCAATCTGTGAGAAGAACTCCAATAGAGGTTTCATATACTGAGCAACATTATCTCCGAATTTACACGATGAGGGAGGAAACGAATTAGAAAAGACAGCTTGGGAATGTGCTGTAGTAATCTGAATTATACCATCTAAATTGAGCTTCTTTACAGCATTATAAACATTTTTGGCTGCACCCAACAATGCTGACCATAATCCATAATCACTCCCTCCCAAAACTTCATTACCTATAGCAATTCCACAAATATGTGTCTCCGGAAGGAAGGGCTGCACATTTTGTTTAACCCAGTTCAAGGCACGATCTTCATTTGCACTCATATCTTTCAGGTACTCGTTCGGTATACTAATGACAATCTCGAGCCCTGTCCCACTGAAGGCCTTGAGAACACTGTGATCAGCATCATAAATCCTAACATTCTTTATCTTAGCAGCTCTAAGAAGAGTAACAACTTTATCAGGTGAAGGGATGTTATTTGCGATTCGGCCATAGTTTATTCCATAGGTTCCAGTAAATGCTTCCACCGTTAATGAAGCTGCAGAAAAGGTGGAGGTAATTCCATTAATCACTCTGTTCTAGGATAGGTCAAGATGAAAGCACGAATTCGAAATGAAATTTTAAGCCACAAAGATCTTGTGCAGCTAACAGGAGTGCGTAAAGTCGAGTTAATGACTAATGAGTACCAATTTTGAGCCAGAAAAGGTTCAGAAAATGCATAAATCATAACAATATGAAATTGGCCTAAAGGAAATATATTCAGACGGAAATTCTAAAGAACATGGAAAAGTATATTTCACTTCAATTCTCTCCTAGAGAACTGTAGGAAGTTGGCAGTGATCCTCATGCTACCCACACGGCAGATCACATGATCTATGATAAAAATTTGAGCATCAAAACGATACAGACTTTTAACTTAAAATACCAAAGCTCTATCATACCGACAAATCGAGGATGGTTCTAATGAATAATATCAGTTCAAAAAGCATTGATGACATGCTAACATCTTTGATGTAATAATCAATTTCCTTCAAAATCTTTGTTTGACATGACTGATCATATTGGTTACTAAGATCTTCACAACGTTTTCTTTCTAGCTCATAAGCTTCAAAATTAGTAGAGTAGCCTTTAAAGAAAAACAGAAGCAAAGTTGACTACCTAAATTTCACAGGCATAATTATTGTCAATCTAAAACAAGCTGAAGAAACAAATTGCAGAACAGAAAAGTAAAAATGGTCCATAAAAGACAACCTTACAAGTTTGAGCTTGTATAAGCAAACCGATGCATCCTACTTTTGTATTTAAATCAGGGCCTTAAAGTCCGTAAAAACTTGAAAAGATAGTTTGACAAAGAGGCAGAAAAGTGAAGGGAAAGAAAATTCAATACCAAGTGTAAAGAAGAAGACAAGCAATAAGGGAATCAACCGCCGCAAGAAGCATAAGCGCGTGGTGATCATCATTTCCACGAAGATAAGAAGAAGAAATGAGAAAAATTCTTCAAAGAAAGATCGCGATTTGGTCTGGTGGGAAGTACCAAATCAATCCCAAACTCAAAAACTGAAACGCTCTGCTTCTTCTTCCTCTGGCATGCCATAAGCCAAAAGATTCCCCCTTTTGCTTTTAACCGAACCCCCTCCACTTACCCTCTTACTATATATACAGAAATCTCTATCTCGATTGTCTTCGATTGAAATTGAAACTCGGGGAGTCAAATGGGGTTCTTGGTTTCTGGTTTCTGGGTTTTGATGGAACCTCTCCCCTCTCTTTCTTCCACAACTACTTGGTGTTATAACTGATCACATTACACTTCATCCCCTTTGGTCAGCATTGAATAAAATGAAATTGACATTACGAGCACTTGACTGTGTATTTTGGGTGCTGTAAAACCCATGCGTTTTTCTGACGAATTGGGACGAATTTCAAAATAGCAATTGCATCCATTTTTACCTGAGATGAGATGGTGACGTTCGAGCAGTGCTCCCTTTCAATTTTTCTTGGGGGCGATGATCTTCGTTTCCTGTGGGTTTTCAAAATATCGAAGTGAATAATCATAATCTCACTGTAAGTACTCAATTCTGGCTTTTCTGAACCTGGGTTTTGGAGAAAATTTGGTAAAAAAGTTTAAAAAAAAAAAAACAAAACAAAAGAATAACGCTAGAAGGAGGGCTTGAACCTCCGACCTTGTGGTTAACAGCCACACGCTCTAACCAACTGAGCTATTCCAGCAACTTGAAACATGAATGAGTTAAATTAATTTTATATTAATTATCTTTTTTCGAGATTTAAAATTCATATCTTTATCAATATTTTTCATATTATGCTATTATTTAAATTATTATTTTAACAAAAAGTACGCTAAAAATTACAAAAGTTTCTGTAATTTGGTATTAATTTCTCTGCATATGATCATGTTCTCATTCCCGTCACAGATTCAAATTTATTTTTGGGTTCTAAAGAAAAGAAATATACATTTGTCCAATTTGTACTTATTGACCCATAAAAAGAAATTAAAATCAAATGGTCCTTAATCACAGCTGTGTGATAAATTATATCTATATGATTTTAATCTAATCTATGTATTTATTTAACAAATCAATTATTAGTGGTGACGAATTTTAAACTATATCTTACTTAATCCACTTTGAATTAAAAAAGGAAGTCAATGAAAATAGTTAAGATGCCTGACATATTAGATCTTGTATAATTTTATAGAACTGATTTAAAATAATAGATGTTTATTGTTCTTAATCTAAACAAATTAAATTATTTTCTTTCTTAGAATCTTCAATGAAACTCTGAACTGCTACTTGATTACAAGTTTACAACATAATCTAGAGAACAAGTTCCATTACAGATGTTTCATACTTTCTGTCAGCTAATTTTAGAAGGATTTAAGAGACTGGCTTCAAGATTCTGAAGCAGAGAGTAATTATAAGGTTTCCCAAGTTAAGTACTTCAATAAATCATCACAAGACTGCATTATACCTTAGCTGCACTGTACTGCTAAGTGCTATGTAATATTTTTATACAAAGATGGTATGTACAAATAACTAATCTAAAAATATCAATACATGAATGTCTCGGCATATGAATCGAATCGAATAAACGACGTTCGAACACAGGACATCTTACATATTTGAAACAGTTAGAACTAGAAATGTAAAGTCACTCAATTCTGTCAACTGTCAACCTCTTTATTATGTTCCTCTTTGGTCCCTTTTGCTGCTTCTTCCATCTTGATTTCTCCTGATTTTGTAGAACTCGGGTTGAATTCGTTTGGTTCGTTTACTTGCACTTCGACCGACACCATTGTTTCTTTGCAAATCGCTGCCTTATCGCCTGGACTGGTCGCTTGCTTTGCATTCTCAAACTCTTTTTCCCCCAAAATGGATTCCTTGTCCTCTGATTCAATGGTTTCCTTTGCATCATCTTGAAGTTGCACCTTTTCTTCCCCTTTTGTTCCATCTAAATTTCGACTTCCCTTTGTTGCATCTTCAGAACCTTCAGTTTCCTTGTTCCCTTCTGCGCTTCCCCACTCTATTTCAGCAGGATTCTCGCATTCCTCACCATCAAGTTGTTGCCCCTCTTCAGCAGGTTCAGAGGAGGCCAAGACCGGGGCAGGGGCTGGGGCAGTTTCCACATCCTCATCTTGCAGTGTTCTATTTTCTTGATTTCCCTTCCCATCAGTAACACCGCTCTCATATTTATCAGCATCTTGCTTATGAACTGCTCTTGCCTCCTCAGAACCATCTAGGACAACATCTGCTTCTTTATCATCTTTTTTCGAAACAGCCAGTTTTCGAGTTCGTTTCTTAGGCCATTCAATTCGAGGCAAGGGAGCTGCCTTCACCCTCTCACTAATCCTAGCTGATTTTCTAGGTGTCTCACCAGTACCCCAATCAAACTCAGAAGATGCTGGATTACCAGGGTGTGATTTCAGGTACTGATGCAGCTGCCTTTTGCCATTAATCTCCTCCCCTGTAGGAGCTAGGAAGATGATTTCCTTTTTCTTAGTGATTCCATCTAACTTGGGCAAAAACTGCACATAAAATTAAACGCAGATTCTTTCACCTCATTTTAACTCAACTCAATCAAAACCCATTAACATCAATCAGATCATCTTCATTAACAGTTGACTTTTACAATCAAAGTTATGCAGAGGCTAGAAAACCCAAAGCATCATCACTATAATTAAACTAAGAACCAATCAGAGGCTGCATGGCACTAAGGTCTCCCAATCAGACAGAACCTTCACCCAAAAGAGAGAAAAAGGAATAACAAACAAATGTTGGAAAAGAAGAAGATAAAGAAAAGAGACGGAAACAAACCAACTTTTTCCAACAAAACCCTAAAAGATAATTGGCTAACGAGTACCTAACACTAATTAAAAAACAAAAATACAGTTTCTAGAAAACCTAAAGAGAAAGAAACCCCAATCCCCAATCCCCAAACCCCAAACACCAAAGCATAAGAATCCATAATTGAACAGTATTTGAAAGATGCCCATTAGCCCTGACATCTAGATAAGTGCAATCGAGCTATAAATTCTAACACAGCAAGCCAGAAAATTAGCAAACGAAAATTTCAGGGACAGACAAAAAATAGTGGGAAGGAGAAGGACCTTTTTCTTCCAACCAGGAGGAGCAGGCAGTTCCAAGAACAGAAGGTCCTCGTTTGAGCCCTCTTTCACAGTGCTGGCCATGTTCTCCACTTCCCAATTCAAGTGATGATCACGATTCACGATGGTATTCATCAAAAAAAGTACCCAAAAAGAGGGATGCCCAGTTGCCCACTAAGCTGGAAAAAGAAGGGGCTAAAGACACAGCTCTCGCAGTCTCTCTCTGCATCAACCAAGTGCCATCTGTTGTGGATAATTGATGAGGAATACGAACCTGAGGCGCCCAAAAAGCGAAAAATAGCGATTGGGGTCGGGATTCGGGAGGGACCCAATTAAATTTATGTTCTTCAATCACCGAATTCTGCCTTATCATTTCAAATCCCGTCTCCTCCGAGCGAGAGAGGCCGTGTCGCGGTTTCGTCTTCGTCTTCGGTTGGTGTTCTTGGAACCATGACGGCGCCAATAGTTGACTGACACGTGTCTCATTTCGGACATAGTCGGCGTGCTTCCGGCGAATCGAATGAACGCACGTTAAGAAGTCACATCCTTCATCAAGCGGTTAACCGACGCCGTTTTTGTTAATTGTTCGACAATAAGACAAAATTTAGACAGTATATTATTCGGAAAAGTAATTAAACCATTAATTAATTTTCTATTAATTGAGATGCCATAATTGATAGGATCTCACCGTTCTCTCTCAACGGCATTAAATGAGTTTAAAGATGTTGCGACTTTAGAGAAGTTTTAGTGAGTTGAAATTTATTTATATTATTAATTCTTTGAATAGACAAACAAATTATTTTATTGGCCACGATTTTAGATAGTTTGTGTCTTTCATAGTTGTTTTTTTGTGGATTTTAATTATGGTGCATGATCACTATTCTTCGGATGTAATATTTAGCATCATGTTTCCTTTTAATACAGATTTTTTGAATAAAAAAGTAGTAATTAATGATAATCTATTGCAGATAAAAAAATATTGTCGGAAAAAGAAAAATGGTTTTCATAAAATAACGAACGTGATTTTTTATGAACTGAACTGAATTGAATATGTATATGTTAATGTACTCCAATTATTTTTTTAACACCTAATATTTTCTTTGTAATCTTTCTTATATTACGGTCTATAAATGTAAATATTTCTTTAATTTAAGGAAATATATCTACATAGTTATATTTATATTTACGGATCCAAATAAAAATAGCTAAAATTTGTAGATGTTGGAGATGTGAGCTGCTGGTTGAGCCCAGCTGAAGTTTATGCCCATTCTTTAAGCCCAATCAGCTCTGAGCTATATTGGCCCTAAAAAGGAGTCAACTCATTGGGCTTTGACTAGTAGAGCCCAAGGTTTTGGACATCTTAAACAAAACCTTTATTTATTTATTTATTTTGAGAAATATATTATGAGAATTTGTTTATTCAACTATAAGTGAGGTTTTTTTTAAGTACAACAAATATGGAGATGTGAGACTGGATCTTAATGTAGCTTATTTTGTGTAGTCTGATAATTTGGAGGTAATCCGACGTGAAAAGAGACCTCCAAAAGTTAGTGGCTTCATCAACGAAAAAACGTTCATTCTTTGGGAATTTTCAACGGCTTCATACATATATAGACAGAGAAATCATGTTTGCTTATGAGTTTACTATCTTTACGCCTACTTCCGACGAAGTGCTGATTTGGGACCTACTTCCGACGAAGTGCTGATTTGGGAGGATAACCTTCTTTTCCTTGACTTTGATGTTTCTAATTGTTTTATACATGGAGATGTGGAGACACATACATACTTTAAAAAAAAGGTAAATATGTCGATTGCCGTTGAACTATGTTTGCTTTTACATGATATTTAGGATATTCCGATTACGTAGATCTATACTAGAAATTTTATGAAGTCATCATGTAGATGGGGGAAAATGGAAAAATGTCTCATATTTATTGATTTAAAAATGGTTAATTGTCAATTTAAAAATGTCTCATTTTCCGAATTTTCATAATTTTATTAACAGATGGAAAAATTTCATCCTTCCTATTGCGAACGGGCCGAACAGAGGGCCGATCCAATAGTTGTGGATCATGGGCCGGCTTTATCGGGCTTGAAATGGGCCCAAAAATATATGTGAGGAAAAATCACAAGCTAACTGAACAAACTTATATTTAAACTAACTGACATGAGTCAATTAATCAAGATACATATCTTTATCCAAAAGGTATATTTAAGGTTCGACAACCATTTCGTTTTTAGTTTTATGTTTCTAAAAATCATGCTTGTTTTTGTACAATTTCATTTTTTTTTAGTATAACATGTGAGGGTGGGGGACTGATAACTCACAACTTCTAGTTGGAAATATATGTTAATTATTGCTGAGCTAGGCTCATTTTGACAAGTTTTGTACAATTTCATTGACCTCGAAAACATATTTGAATTATTAGTCAATTTTAAAAAACAAAAATTCTTTTGAAAATTACTCTTTTTGATTTTCAAAATTTAGCTAATATTTTAAAAATGTTTATAAAAACTATATAATAAAACAAAGAAATACATAGCTTAATTAAAACTTAAAAAAAAAAGAAAAACAAAACAAAACAAAACGGTTTTCAAACATGGCTCAAGTTATTGCCATCAGATATGTCCCAATGAATTCTTGCCTAACTAATCAAACTTTACCTTATAAAACATGAGTAAGAAGAAGAAAATATTTGAAAATTATTTTTTAAAAATTGAAAGTTACTCCTTGCATATATTTGGAGCTTGGGGCTAATGACCTTATAAAACATCACCCACCACCCAATCAAGAACTTTACATTTGCAATGTGCTCCATAAACACATAATTAATCAGATGATATATACACACATACATATACCCATGATTTTTGTTAAGAGATTTTCGTCAGGGAGACCAGAGTAAAATATTCATCGATATATCAATATTCCATATATAACGAAAAGTTTGACATTAATGTGGAAGGTTAATCAATATTTCCATAAGATAAATATACTGACTCATTTATCTTTATACTGCAAAATGTTAATTCAAATAATTTTTATTATTATACCTTCCTAGTTTTTCAAAATTATTTGGTGATATTGATATCTGTTGAGACATATCGACATGTCCATAAACATCAACTTGATAGGATCAAAGCACATCTCATCTTAATATCGTCTTGTCTCATACAACAGTACCACACACGATTTATCCGTGACGACGCGACAAACAAAGAGATCCTAAAAACCCATCAACGACAAATTCTAACAGATATTAAAAGGCTCGACGCAAGTGAAAAAGAAAACGTTAGGTCTACTCTCACATGGAAGGCTATGATAAGTTTAGAGTAGGGATGAAATTATTGAACTTATGATGAAAGAAAGCAAAGTTCGACACTTTGGTGAATTGGCACAGCCATCTTTAGGTTTGGTTTGATTTGGTGATTTGGCGATTTGGGGTGTTGTGGCTTCTCTAAAGGATCAGGTTGCGTTTGGGAAGCAACTGAATTCTATATGATAAAAGTTTTTCTTTTTATTTTTTCCCCTTTTATTTTGTGATGATAGTGCTCAAACTCGACGTATTGTTGAAGTAATTCCATAAGCTCTCAAAAACCAGCTCTTTGAGACATCAACCTTTGGATTATATGTATGGTCAAAATCCTTACTCACTTTTGGTAATTTACATTACATATAACATTCAATATATCTTCGATCAAAAGATCTATGTAGAAAAAATTTTGATTCGAGTTTGAGAGAGTGTGTGGCAAAGGGAAGCCAGTTGTAGATGCTTTGCAACCGTACACTTTGGCATTGGATAGAGACAGCTACTATATTGTAGGCCTCAGAGATTTGTAAAAGAGAAATTAAAGTTAAATTAAATTTGTTTACAGATATATATAATATATGATGGTACGAAGCCTCTAAATTTTTGGACAGAGGAGAGAGAGAGGAAATGACAGAAGAGAGAGAGAGATGAAGGGAAATGATGTTGATTTCCAACAGTTATTCCTTGAAGATGCGAGAATGTCATGGGGTGGCCTGGCTTTGGGTTTGGGAATTATGGGGTAAATAAAATTTATAAAAGAAGAAAAAAAAGCTGGTTTTGTGGGCTATGAGAAAGAAAGATGGTGCCTTTAATAATGCCCTCAATGCCTCGCATCTACCTCAATAGCTTAAACCTAAGAATATTATGCTTAGAGTTCTAACTAGGAGAGGGTTTAAGAAATCTAAAGGTAAGAAAATGAAAAGATTGAAGTATAATTGATTTTTTAAAATTAACGGTACCTTAATTAATTTAAAGTAATTTTAAACTTCTTAAAATCAATGGAAACAAGAACGATTTTGGTCTCATTTTGTCAATAATAAAAATCACTACCAAACACACTTTAAAGAACTAGTTTAAGAAATTTAGATTTATATTATGAAGGAGTAGGTTTGAACTCATCTCAAAAACATATTCCTTGTTGGTTTGGAAAATTTTGGTAAATATTACTCTTATTCATTGTCAGTTTAGTTATATTTATAAGAATTGTTAGAGATAATGAACCCTTTACATTTCTACAGTGGCATGGTATGATATTGTCTATTTCGAACATAACATTCACAAAAGAGAGGAATCCATCGAAGAAGATACTTCTCCTCCCCTTTTTTCTGGAAGAAAATGTGGATTCGAATAAACTTGATGAGACGACAGAAGAGATTTGAGTGAGTAGAAAGGAAAAAACAAATGATGATTTCAACTTTAAAATGACGAGATATCAAAATATAAAAAGATCTGTTTACGAAATTTCTTACGTACCCTCTAAATAAAAATAAAGAAAATTCGAAATTAGAAATAAATAAAAAGGGAAAAGAAAAAGAAAAGTCTATCTTCTGGTTTGAAAAACCTCTTGTGACTATTCTTTTCAACCACGAAAATGTCCATTTGATAAATTTGAAAATGCGGTTAGAAAGAAAAAACAAATTAGTAAATTAATAATAATATAAAAATGAATACCTAAGCTAAATACAATCAAGAGATTTTTTCATTTTGTTTCCTCCAAAAAGCTTCGTACAAATGTTGTCCCTCATTTATATATCCACGATCTTTCCCTTGTTTAGCATTTTGGTCGCACTCTTAAATAGAATAATATAGGTTTACAACGACATGAATAATTACAAAAGTTTATAGTATGGATATTCGAAGTAGATGCTAGGAGCCAAGAGAGTACTAGAAATCATTCAATTTTAAGTAATTCCCCACCTTTCAGCCCATATTTTGCAGGTTTAAAATGTTAATATAAGATGGGGGTCTGTGAGTCTGTGACTGTATATTCTATATATAAATATATAATAATGTTTTAATCGTTATTTGATTAACATGAGAAACTATATTATACAAATGATCCAAAAGCTGCTGTACTTTTATGTGGGCTACGTGATCAGGAGTAGCTAATAAGATAAAAGAGTATATATGGGGATATATTGGGGCATTGGAATTGAATTTTAGTCGAAGAATTTAACGAGGGGAAGAAAAAGACAATTACAAACTTAAAAGTTTGACGTTAAGGGGATTCTTCCAAGTACTCTGGTTTTTTTTGGTCATTGAAACTTGGGATTTTGTTTTCTTCCTCTCTCTGTGCTTTCAGTTTCCCCATTTCCTACTGCTAGGCACTCGGCTGCCTGCTTCTTCTTATTTGGTTAAAACTCTTTTATCTTTTTGGTTTCAGAGAGAAAGAGAGGGATTTTCTTCATCGAAAATCACACAAGAAATTAAAGTAAATTAAAGCATGTAAAAAGTAAGGCTATGAACTATAAGGTCTACAAGCCAAAATTCCACCAAACAGGCTTTCTCATTAGCCCTACTTCAAAAAGTGGCCACCGTTTTCCTCCAAACTTCTTCTCTCCACAAAATATCACTTACAACTTTTGAGTATAAAGATTATTGTGTTCGATGATATAGCATGTGAGAAACACGTCAAGGAGGAGGTTATATATGGGAGAGCGGAGGCGCTGGTTCTAGTATTTTTCTCAAAGTTGGTTTGCTTCGCTCGTTCTAGATATTGTAAAGGATTGAACTAAAAGCATTGATCTTTGTGACGTTTCTGACTGTTATCTTATGTTGTACACGTAATAATTGTGTATTTTTCTATGTATTGTTTTAAAAGTTTTGATTTAGTAATGTATGATCTAACATATTTCAATTATATAATTTTTTTTGGTTCGTACGTGGATGTTTATACAACTTAGTTAATTGAGTTGACACAAATGGGAAAGTTTCTAACTTTTTCCTTTAGATTTCTAAAAAGTTGGCAGATGAAACTTAATTACTTTTTAAAATTTACGTTATAATGCTCCCCTTAGAATATATCCCACCACATCTACTAATAAAAAATATATATATTTGAGAAATGAGATTAAATCCAACTTTTAGTATTGAAAAAATAATCAAGTATAGTGGTTTCATTCTTTGGTACAACGTCGTAGACTCGATTCTTTGACATATTTAGCTGGAGAGCAACAATCCGATCCAAATTGGTCTTCTAAATCCCAAATTTTTTGTAAATACGATATCTCACTGAAGTGTTTTTTTTAGTGTTCTTATTGAACCTCCGCTTTATATGTTGATCCCATACTCTTTAATAAGAAAGGATTGGTATCCTTTTCAGAAAAGAAAAATTGAAAAAATAACCGACTAAAACATATATGATATTGATGTTTTAAATCGAAATTGAAGTGAATAATAATTATAATATAAAAGGAGTGGGATGTTGATCCAAATTACGGCTGTGTTTATGGAGGATATGGGGTGGCTTTTTTTGACAAATATGAAAGTGCACAAATAATGCTATGAACTTAGACACATGGTTCTCAATATTTGCACACATATGCACGTGCATATGATAGAGGGGAAGCACACATTAAGGAAGAAAATTTAAAGAAATGGGGGAGGCTCAATCAGAGAAGAATGTGACATGAGAGGGATAAGCAATATCAAATTTCCTGGTACTTGTCCATTGTATTTAACATATTGTTAGGCACCTTTCTATTTTTTAAAAAACGGATTAACTTCTCAAGATTTTGGAGGATTATATAACCGTTGTATTAATAATCTAGAGACTCGGATAAATTGAGAGGAAATATGTTCGAACTCCATTGATACCCATCTATCAATTAAAAATTAATTCTAATGTGATTCACAACACCAAATGTTGTAGGATCAGACAGCTACCTCTCGTGATTGTGTGATTAGTCGACATGTGCGTAAGATGACTCGAATACTCACGGATATAAATATATATATATATATAATCTAGAATGTTTGATAATTTTTTTTTTCTTTTTTGGAAAGAAGAACCGTTTTAGTAATAATAAGAAGGCACGTATGAGAAATATAGAAGGAGGCTAAGTGAAAGCGCTTCAATAAAGTGAAATTATAAAAATATTATAATTACAAAAGATATGAGATTTATGGTGGTTTAGCCAAAAGTTTTTAGTACAACACGTTGGAGAGGGGATTCAAACTTATAACATCTTGATTGAAGATATATACCAATTACCGGTAAGTTATATTCTTTTTGACGAATATTTGTTGCGTTGTTTGTTAGGAAGTGTCATAGTGGATAAAAATCATTTTTGAAATAATCAAATTGGTTTATAATATTTTTTAAATAACCATTTTAAAGTTGGTTATATAAAAAGTGATTGAGTGGAAATCACTAGAGAATAATTTTATGGTAATTTGATATCAGTAGAATCCCTTCTAGATATTAGTACAATTAAACTAATTAAAATCACTTTTAAAAAGTGTTTTAAGAAAAATAAGAAAAATATCTATTTAAAAAGTAATCAAATTCACCCTAATTTTTAATTTATTGAATCCAACCTTTTTTGGTCCTTTTTTTTAACTCTTTGTAACACCATTGCCAAATGAATTAATAATTCATAAATTAAGTGCCTAGGGCTATATATGATATATATCCGATAAAAATATACATAAAAATATTACCCTTTTTATGCGTCGGGTAATTATTTTAATTTAACAAGTGTATAGTTATGATAATGTTTTTTTTAGTACAATATGTGGGGGCGAGGATCAAACTCACAACTCATTAGTTGGAAGATATATACTAATTACTGTTGAGTTGCGTTCATTGTCTTGACATGACAAAAATTACAGGTTAAAACATATTTTTTAGTCCTTACAAGTACTTAAGTGATTTCAAAAGCATTTCATACATAGGTATTTTTGTTCGAATACTTTTGAAAAAAAAAATTGAGAAAACACTTGAATTACTTCTCAAAGAAATAATTTATTGATTAATCCAAATACGTTGACTTAACACTTTTTCTTTAATTTTTGACAATCTTTTGCTCATTAACAGGCTACTTTTACCTCCACTTTCTCTCACTAACGATCCCTTTTCAGCTCTAATTACTCAAAATGAACTTTTAATTAAATCAAAAATATATTTGGAATAATATTTGCTTTAAGGAAAAAATACCAACATGATACCTGGATCTAACTCAGCTCATTATTGTAAGAGTTGTCCAACTAATTCAATGGAGAAGACCGACCTACTCTTGAGCTCGAGTTGAAGACTATAAAGCCAATCAGAGATTAAACCAGCAAATTCTCTTCGACCGACCTAAAGACTTCAACCTCAATCCTGATAATTGACTTTGGGCCTCAAAGTTCGTAACCGCTGGTTGGAGTGGCTCTAACGGTCTTGTCCCTCCCCCATTATATATAAAAGGGACACTCTGCCACTCTATTGAGGTATGCAATAATAATTCTGCTTCGAGAACGACCTATTTAAACTCGTGTCCTACTGATTTGAGCATTAGAGTATTTGTTTCTTTTTGCAAGTCCTATTTTACTTAAGGTTGCACCTCGTCAACTCGTACTAACCGACTTAGTAGCTCAATAGAATCATGTATCAACAATATTTAAACCAAAATCACACAAAATTGTTTATTATTAAACCGTTTTTCCCCTAGAAAAAACACTCTTAGAAAAGTCTCTAAGCATGTTTGACAGGTGTTCTTGTTAGGTCAAGTTGATTTCAACGAGATGTAACAATTATTATTATTATTATTATTATTCACAAACATGAGAAAATATATCATGGGATGCATTAAAAAAATATATCAGCGGAATTTATGGGAAGAACTTGCTAAGAATATTTTTTAAAGTACAATGGCCTAATCCCTTATTTGCGAGAGTGTGATCGTTTTTTTCTTTTTTCTTTTTTATTTTTTTATTTCTCATCATAGATGTTGTGTCGTATTGTATTACAAAGTGTCAAGTACTTGACATTGCACCATCCTTCAAAGAACATTGTTCCTTTTTAAAATTATTTATATATCACCGTAAAATATTACGGTGTGTTCAAAAGTGATTTTGACGTTGTCAAAATAAATTCCATTTAAAATAGTGATGTAACTAGTGATTTTAGAAACCGAAAAAAAAAATTGTTATGCCAAAATCACTTCTAAATATACGTTTAAAGAGACTATATATGAGATCTACATTGTTGCAAAGGGTTTAGAAAGTGAAATTGGATATGAACGTGGCTTTAAACAGAGAAATAGGGAAGAGGCTAGAGATGGTTCGCTGGCTAATTAATGTCCTAAAAATTCTTATCCAAGAATAGACATGGAGCACATGAATGCACAGCACATAACATGGATTTTCCCATATGGGAAGAAAATCCAACATTAATGATTAATTTAACTATGCAAAACCCTAATCTAACCTTTTCATGTTCCACAACTTAACTAATACAATTGTTGTAACAACATCACGTGTGAGGTCACCCATGTAAATATTAATTGTGTTTGTGCTAACAAGGATTGACGATCTAAAGTTTGTTTATAGCCCAATCCGAATATAATTAAGTGGATACGATATCTATTATCATCTAAAAAATTGATTGGTTTGATTACCTTATCCACATCCCACGGGCCGTAATTATATATTGAACTAAAAAGAAAATCTCTTCAAATAGGTATCCATTATTAAATATTAATGTCTATTGTTTTAACCAATTGAGCTATGTTATGGGCATACTCAATTGGTTAATTAGGTTAATGTCTTTTCGCACGTTTAAATATACCCTTCTTATTTGAAGATGGGTGCTTAGCAGTTAAAGTAACTAATTATTTCTTGAAAGTTGATGATGAAATCCCCACCCCACATTTGTTTTGTATTCAATAAAAAGGGAAAAGAAAAAAGAGAGAAAAACTCCTGCTTATTTATTATGCAATTTTCTAAAAATATATATTCAAATATATTATTTGATGATATATATGTAGACAACTTTAATGTTTAGTTGGTGGTAAGCTATTTAAAGGAGCTATATTGGTCCCCACTCTATATGTAATTCTCACGTTCTCGTTCTCATAAGGTTATAGCGTAGAAAACCAAAACCCTAAAAATGGAAGATTTGTTTTGCGAACCAACTTTCCAACGAGATAAGCTGTGTGCACTTTTACTTTTCCATTTTTTTAAATTTCCTATGCGTTTGCATCACGTGATAATTGAATTTTAGATATTTCTTTGATAAAGAAAATGGTAGAATTTATCAATTTGATGGCAGAAAAACCATGTTAATTATTATGCATTTGGGAAGATTTTGTAAGAAAAAGAAATCTAAGATGAAGAAATATGGAGAAGAGGAATTAAAAGATTAGATGTGGACAGTAAATTAGTATTGATTGCAGGAGACATTATATTTGTTAGAATGTAGTGGGCCCCACCAAAAATTGGCCACAGGCTTTACGTTCCCATTCTCTCTTTTTACAAAAGATGCGAAGAAGAAGATATATCTCTTAATTTGTAATTCTTTTGTTTGGACAAATACTTTTGTTTGTCCTCTTCAATGAAGTCCAACCCAGTTTTAATTGCTTGTGGATGTATTCCCTTTTCATTTTCCTCTCTTTTTATGTTTTTTCCATATCGAATTTCCAACAAATGGTTGAGTTTTTTTTTCCTTCTTTTCCAACAAGTTGAGGATATCACGGTCTGAGATCAAGGAACAAAAGAAACACCTCATACCTCATAAACAAGACAAACATAACAACTTATTTATAAAAATAAATCTCAAGTAACCCCCATTAATGGTTAGGAGCTAAAACAAACGCTATCCTACCAAGTTATAGCACAAGCATAAACATCACTATATAAATAACCGTGGTGGGACGAGAAGCAACTCACGTATCCAGAATTACATTCTCTCCAAATATGAGAAGCACCAAACGTTAAAACAACATACCTCTTAACTAAAATGGACTTGGTATCACTTTAAAAATAATAAAGACCAAAATAGTATTTTAATCTAAAAAATCATATAATATAATCATAGAGACATATGGAGAGATACATTACCATTTAAAAATGGATAGTTTTATATATTGCTTAATTTGTCATACTATCACAATAAAATCCACGCATAATTACTTAGCATGTTTAAGAACGATTTTAGAACGAGTGACTTTAGCACAAGGGATTTAATGATGATTTTATGAAAGTGATTTTTATATAATTATTTTAATGTTTGGTTATACACTTTTCCAAGTGATTTTTATATAATTAAAAATGATTTTGAATGATTAATATTTAAATTTTAAAGATACAAATTTGACAAAATTTTTAGAGAGAAAAATCTTAGAAAGTGAAGAGACAAAAACTTTAGAAAAAGAAATGCGAACAGAGATTAAAAAATTTTAGAGAAAAAAATTAGGAAGAATTAAAAAAACTAAAGATAAATAAAGTTAGAGAGTGAAAAATTTTTAGAAAAGAGAGAAAAAAATTTCTCAAAATTTAAAGTAAAAATAAGAAGAATAGAAAGAAAATTTTGAAAATAAAAAAAAAAAACATAACGATTTTAAAAACTAATTTTATATTAATCTTTTGGTAAAAATTAATTTGGAGAATCACCATTTGAGGGATTGATGAGTAACATTCTATTTTTTAAAATTGAAGGGATTTTGATTGGAGTATAAAAATAATTCTAACCATGCCAAAATCACTCCCAAACATGTCTTTAAAATGACAATGCAGTTGGCAATTGAAACATGCGAAGAATTTTGAGTTTCAACCGACATTGGCTCCATTTTAAGTCAGCAATATTATTCTCTACGACGCATCCAATTTCTTAATCTTTCAACCATGGAAGCTTGTTGTCAATCCATTTCCCAACTTTATAAATGTGTTCGATTAGCATAGCAAAAACATGAAATTTAATGATTTTGCTTTTTCTGTCTTAATTTAATTTGTTGGCCCCTCACTCCCGCGGTTCAATTGTGAAATTTTTAAAATTTTAAAACTATTCATAATAATCAAGATTTGATAACATAATTTGTACCTTTAATTACTTAATTCATATTCAAGATTATTCCTCCAAAAGAACAGATGAAATTCTATAATTAACTTGATGTGCTTGTTATTAAGTTTTTATATAACATTTTTTTCCCCAAAAAGATTACAACTAACTCACCCATTTTCCAAATCATCTAATAATGTAATACTTTCTTTTTTTGTTCAACCATATGAGAATAACTAACCGAATTATGCTTTTCAGCTTAGTCCCATCTTGGTCCTCTAAACCTCCTCTTTTTTTAACTACGATATATCAAATTGGAATGTCTTTCTCATAGCCTCCGTTTCTGATATGTTTCTCATATATTTTTGAGTGAAATGATTTCAATGTGATAGCTATGAAAAAATTGAATCAATTTCTGAAACCCCATCATGACAATACAAATGCACTGTAAATTATTAAAACCAAATTCTATTATCTTAAATAAAGAAATCATCCACAGTCCACTCTGGCAACTAATTTGAGAAAATTGGGAAATTAAATTAATGGGGTTTGGATGATGAACTTGGTGTTACATTTAATTAAACAGTAAAACAGTTTGGGAATAATTAATAAACATAGTTTGGGATTAATGGGGTTAATTTCTTCTTCTTCTTTTTTAATTGCTCCATTAGATTGCTTAATCCATACCCACATCCTCTCTTTTTCCCTCTCTCTTTCTTGGTCCCATTATTTCCTGATCAGCAGGCCTTCAGTGGCCACTTCCTTTTTTCTTTCTTTCTTTCTTTCTTTCTTTTTTTTTTTTTTTTTGTGTTTAAAATTACATCTCATTCACTCACTAATATCTAATTACCTCTGTCTTTCTCTTACTTTGAGGGCCTTGAATATATATATATATAAATATTTCTATGGTGTTTATATATATAGATTAGAGAGGTGTGGAAGAATTATTTTACTGTGTGGTGATACACAATAATCCAATAGAAGCAAGGATAAAGGAAAGGAAAGGGAAATTGGAGGAATTAAAAGCCTCCCTCTATATTTATCCCTCCATCTTCTTCTTTAACTTTCTCATTTTGGGTTCCTGCAAAAGGGAAAATATATAGCAGCAACAACAAACACCCTTCTCCACTTTCTTTTCTTTTCTTTTGCTCTTCATCTTGTTGCTGTTTCTTGGTAATTTGATTGGCTGAGAGATCAGATATGGCAAGCTGCATAGATATTGCACCTGAACAACTCTGCTACATCCCTTGCAACTTTTGCAATATTGTTCTTGCGGTAATTAGCTAGATCTCTTTTGCAATCTAACAATTTTCTTTTGCTGATGTTTGTAATTTGGTTTTTTTGGTTTTGGATTCAGTACTCAGAGGTCTCCATCGTTTGGACTTTCTTTATTTTCTTTTGGGGTTGTTCTTGATCTTGTGTAGTCAAGGAATAAAGTCACACACACACACCTGAAAATGCCTCTTCAAGCCATTGATGATGAGAGAGAGAGAGAAATTTGTGTTTTTTTGTTTGACAAATTGAAATTTGGGAAAATTTGGGATTTGGGGTTGGAGTTTCAATGTTGGAAAAACAAGCATTATGATGAAGACAACTCCTCCTTTGGTTTCCTCAAACCTGCTGCACCAAAAACCAAGCCTTTTTTTTTTCTTTCTTGGCACTGCCCCTATCACACCCCTCAAAACCCAGTTGATTTGGCTCAATTATATTGAAGATCTCACTTCATACCCAAAAAAAAACGCCAATTTCTTTACCCAAAAAAAAAACTTCAATAACCATACAAAACCCCCTACATACACATTCATTCTTCTAGGTTTTCAGCATTACATTATTTTCACCCGAAATAAACTGAGTTAAATGTATCGTAATCTATCAGTTTTAATTTTTGAATTGAGTAATAATTAATTCATGGATGATGACGATGACGAACAGGTGAGTGTTCCATGCAGTAGCTTGTTTGATATTGTGACAGTCCGATGTGGGCACTGCACCAATTTGTGGTCCGTGAATATGGCTGCCGCGTTTCAGTCACTTTCCTGGCAAGATGTTCAGGTAACCCTAAAATCTCTCTTCCCCCTCTAATTCTTAGGGAGTTCTCTCTCTCTCTTTTTCTTAGGGTTAGGGCTAAATTTTGCATCTTTTTTGAGAAAATCGATGACCCAGAATCTGTAATCTTCAAATAGATTTGAGAATTTCAAAGCACTGAAAAAAAATACCCTAGCTTTGCTGGCTAGCTGTAGCCTATAGGTATCCATTCCAGCCGCCATAAATAGCCCTAATCCATGCCCTAGTCATCTTTTTTCTCCTTGAGAAGTGTTATCTCTTTTTAGTTCGGGATAAATTTAATCATTTATAGAATATTAAGGTGGGTAAATTTTGTTTTGCTTTTAAGGTTTTTTGGGCTTTTAGTTTTATTATTGCTTTATTTTTTCTGGGGGGAGAGAGCTAGAGCTAGGTAGGTTTTGTCATTTACTGTTCCAGCAAAGAGAGAAAAAAAAAAGAGGAAAAAAAAACCTTTTTTTTTTTTTTAGATCTTGAAAGTCTGGTTTTGACTTATTTTGAGATGGAACTGCCAATCTAGGTATTATATGCTTTATTTTCTAACTGATTCAGTCATTTCAATACTGGTATATTTCCTTTTGAGTTAACTTATGAAACATCATTTCAAAAACTCTTTCCCCTCTCCCCTTTTCTTCCTTATAATACTTGTCATGGCAAGACATGTCACAGCCACCACATTAATGAAAATAATCTTACATTATTCTTCTTTTAGCTCAAATAAACTCTGATGTGTGTTATTAAGAACTCGAAGAGATAGAAGAAACTCTAACACCATGTTTGAAACTATTTGGACCCGTTTGGGTAAATTAAGTTTGTGAATACCACTTTTACTTGGTGTATTTCTTTGTTTTCTTAAAAGTATTTTCAAACTCTAAAATTAAGTTTATAAACTAAAACTAGTATAATTCAACGATAATTGATATATATTTCCAATCAAGAGGTTGTAAGTTCTCGCATATTGTACATAAAAAAAATTAAGCTTATAAATGTTACTTCTACTTATGTGAAGTTTATATATCTTATAAACTTCGTTAGGTCTCTTAATTTTTTCAACGTGAGATCCTAATTAACCTAAGAAAACGAGCACAATTTTTTAAAAACGAAATTGTTATGATCAGTGTTATAAGGTAAAATTTTGACGATAAAATATTTGGCAGGTTCCAAACTACAATCTGTACAGTTGTAGCGGACCAGATTTTCAAGGTGATTTTGGTTCCTCCTCCAAATGTAACAACAATAAGATGGAAATTCGAGCTCCCACCACAATTCCAGCAGAGGAGAGAGTTGTGAACCGACGTCAGTATTGTTTCACTTTCCTTTTCTTCTTTTTTTTTTTTTCACTTTGCTCTGATAAAATCTTCAAAATCTTTTAAAGAAAAGCAAAAAAAGAAGAAATTTCATGAGCTGTTGTTGTCTTTTTTCAGCTCCCGAGAAGAGGCAGAGAGTACCTTCTGCATATAATCAGTTCATAAAGTGAGTAATCAAAGCCTTCACAAACTGCTTTAATTTCTCTTAACATTTGAATTTCATTCATGTTTGTATGTTGTTTCAGAGAGGAAATCCAAAGGATCAAGGCAAATAATCCTGAGATTAGCCATAGGGAAGCTTTCAGTACAGCTGCCAAAAACGTAAGCTCAAATTAATTAGTTCATAATCTAGATCATATGAATTTAATTAATTAATTTTGTTGATAAATTTTGCAACTTTTTGATTTAGTGGGCACACTTCCCTCGTATTCACTTTGGCCTAATGTTGGAAACCAACAATAATCAAGTGAAGCTAGATGATGTAAGTATATACTTTATATTAATTATTCAGACTCTTAATTAATTATATTTTGTTGTTTAATTAATCTTTCTTGTTAGGGTTTGTCAAGGGCTGCACTATTAAACAAATGAATTGGATGATGAACGAAAGTTGCTGCCTTTTTCCCACCTCTTAGTTCTGTGACTTTTCAACTGCTTCTTCTTCTTCTTCCACCTCTTGAAGTTCAAACAAAGGCCATGGCTTGAATTTGTCGTTTAATTCAAGTGACAATTATAATATCCATCTTTGGGTTAATTATTGCACTATTTTCCACTATTATATTGTTATCAAAATATGACTTGAAGCTCTCTTTTTTTTCTTCTGCATCTTTTTTCTTTTTATATAAACATTTCCTCTACTAATTTTCAATATATATAAAGTTAATTTCAACCAGAAATGATGCTTTTGGCAGGCATTAAAATACTAATTTAGCACTTGAATGGATCATGAAGTTAAAGTACATAATTAGGCTTTGGATCATGTAAAACATATATCATTATAGTAGTTTAAGAAATTTTAATGTAATTGATAAAAAAAAACTCGAAAGTAGTTGTATGAATAGTCATAGAAAGGTCTAAATTGAACATATGCTAACATATGCTAGAAGCTTATCTTCATCCTTCGTACCACAGATCAAAGAAATGTTCTATGGAGCAATGTCGTAAGCTCTATTATGTGGCACATTTATTTTCTCACATACATGAATGAAAGTGATATTTTTCAAAAAAGAGTATATAATCTTTACAACCGATTTTATCCAATTTCTTCATTCGAATATATAATTAAAAAGCGAAAAAAAGAAAAGAAAAGAAAAGAAAGAGGGGGTGTTCATGCATTGAGTTAATAATTTAAAAGCATATTCATCTGCACATTGCAAAAATGGTGGTGTTCCAATATTTGGGTGGAAAGACAATTGGTTTCATTTTTGCATATGATTAAACATGTTACTTTATGTATACTAGAGCATCCATAGACAAGTGGCATATTGCTGCACTTTCCTTGGTGCTTTGCCAGCATCAGATCCTTGCTTATTTGCTTCTGTACATTAAGTTAACGGGTTATTTTTTTTAGTACAACATGTCGAGGTGGGGGATCGAACTCACAACCTCTTTATTGGAAGTAGATGCCAATTATCGTTGAGCTAAGCTCGTTTTGACTTAAGTTAACAGGTTTAAGTTAATAAATGAGAACAATTTAATCTCTAAAGCAACAAATTCAGCCTAGGTTAACCTTAGGAAAGAGTAATTTCCTAATAGTTTCTTTTTCCCTCATCGTATATATTCTCTATACATGCTTTACTTATTTAATTGAACATTTTAAGCAATGCTTGGTTAAGGAAATGATGTGTGGACTATTAAGGCTCGTTTGTTAATGTTTCTTGTTTCTACGTATTTGACAACTATTTGTGTTTCTTGTTTTTTTTAGAAACACTCTCAAAATTGTATAGAAATGGTGAAAACAACGAAAACGAGTTTCCTTATCATTTCCAATATATTCCAAAACATAAATAAAAATATTGTTTTATCATTCTTGAATATATGAGGTTGAGTGATCATGAAATTCGACTCTTCTTTATTAAAAAAAAGAAACAAAAAATAAGAAACGGAAACATTACTAAACGACCCTCAATGTCAGCAGATAAGAAATGATTTTTTCCGTAAGCGTGAAGTAGAGATCTCTTCCTGTAATATTTTATTATAGCATAAATTATAATGCAACCACCATATCTCTAAATTGGAGTGCTTTCTTTTAGTCCTCCTTTTTTTGTGTATGTTTCTCACATACGTCAATGAAGTAGTTTTTCCAAAAAACAAAAGAAGTCACTGTTTAAGTAAGCTGATGGTAAAATATGTTACATAGTTTGGAAATTAAATAAGATGGAAAAAGAGAAAAGGAAAAAGAGGCAAAGGTGTTTCCTTTTCACACACAAAAAGCAAATTATCTAAGAAAGATTTTTTGTGTCCAAGTCCAACCATAGCATAGACTGCATGCAGCTATGGCCATAATTAACCACCACACCACTCTGAAACAAAAGTAGATGATGGACCACCAATGTTTCAAACACCCACAAGAATCCATTTTCACATATTTCTCAAATTAACAAAAGTTATAATAAAAAGTAAAGGTAAAAAAGACCACTAACTAAATGGTACAGACAATCTTTTTCGGATTCAATCAATTCCTTCCGAAACTATATTGACTGAAAGTCCTTTGATTGATCAAGACATTACTTACTCTCGTAGTTCTTGTGAACTCAAATAAAAATATATATATAAGGTGTCATTAATCTCCGTTCCATATGTTGAACTCAAACTTACCAATTAAGTTTAAAGGTACTCTAGTATCTTCAAAATCAATCTTCTTTGGTAATTATGACACTCCCATCATTTCTCTGAACTAGAGCGTTGTACTTTTTTTAATGAATGATGTGGTTTCTTTAAAAAAAATAAAAAATAAAAAATATTACCACCCTCTATGTTATTATTTTTTCCTTTTTCTTTTCTTTTGAGTTCAACCAAGGTTAAGAGAATTCGTACCCTCCAATCTTTTACGAAAGCAAGTAATGGTCTTGACCATGTTTATTTCAACAACAATCCATCTATCTATATCCTTAGAAATAGTGAATCTTTTTGAACTAGGTAGGAAATTGGATGATGAAGATGAAGTACAATTTGAGAACAAAATAGTATAATTAGTTTGAGGAATGGGGAGAGAGAGAGGGAAAGAAAGAATTAAATAATAATCATTGAATGTCCACTCCTAGGGATCTTCAAGTGGGTTGGTAATGAATGTAGGAGATAGGATTACAAGCTGGCAAAAGAAAGAAAATGGAAAATGGTACAACTTTTTTCTCCTTCAGTTGGGAAAGGACATGGGAAAAACAGTAGGGTGTGGAGGTAATACGGCTGCCGCTGCCTCTGGGCGGTTCTGCATTCTGCTTCTGCTCTGTGTCTTCAGAAAACTTCTGACATTTAGAATCTGAAATGTCACCATCATGTCTGCCTCAGCATTCATTTCACTTCCAATGTCATATCAGTCTCTGACTTTCTTCCCCACAATCCAACGCCAACACATCCCCCCTTCCTTCCGCACTCACCATTCACTCACTTTTCTTTTGGACCCTTCTTCAAAGTTCAAAATCCTCTCTCATTTTTATGTGTTTTCCTGTAAAGGGTGTTGGTTTCTCCAGCCACTTTGATCATATATTGCTTCAAGCGGGGCCCCATTCTTAGCTGAGACCAAGAAAAGGGAATGACTTTCCTAGTTACATTGCAAAATTAGAGCAACATGTGATTCTCTCTCTGGCTGGCATCTCTATCTTTTTGCATTTTCAGGGTAGGGCTTGTTTTGTTCCTCCATTCTGTGGATTCCAAGCATGACACGTGGACTTGTTCTTGTCCTGAGCCCTGCTTGCCCTTCCTAGCCTGTCATCCAATCAAACACCTAACTTATCTAATATCATGGATAGGAATTAGGATGTAGGTATCTGTTCCACTTTTCCCAGATTTTTCCTGGAATTCTTTGGGAACCTGCATTCAAATGTTTCACATGTGAAACTTGGCCTGCTTTTCAACTTCAAACTAAACAGAACTTAAATGGGGAATCTTGTTCTCACTTAACGATGTGACGTTTTGATCAAATCCAAACTAAATGTACATGAAACTAAAGCATACCATCGTAATCAATGAAATTATACATAAAGCTAGCAACCAGGAAAGAAGTTCTGTTTTCTGTTTTTGATTGAGTTAGCAATTTCCTATTCGTTTATAAAAATAAGGTATATTTGACACGAGAGTTTCTTTCCCTGTTTTTGAAAATTCCAAGTCATTTCCACAAACCAGAAGAGATCGAAAACTAAGCTTGACATGTCTTGGTTAGCAACAAACTGCATCTGCATCTTTCCCGACAGAACCGAAGGACAGTCTTGTATGATCATTGGACCCAAAGCTAAACTTAATATTTCTGGCATCGGTGTATATTGTATCGCTGTTTGTTGAAGAGAATGAGAAAACAAGGGTAGGACTGGACTTCTTTGAACCGAAACTGTATGAAGAAACTGCAGCAGTCTCAGGCTTCAATAACAGAGGCTGACTGCCCCCAATGCTGGTTGATGGAAAAATGGATGGTGTTGGTGGTTCCGAGAGCGTGCCCGAGGATGCTCCTGAAACGGGGAAAGTAAACCCCGAACCACTGTCGGAAGAAAATGCCCATTTTGACTCAGGCTTGTTGATGGTAATGGATGGGAAACCTGGTTTAATTCCAAGAGAGGGGGAAGGCTTAATTTTAGTCCCCTCTTCGGATCCAATAGCTGGAACAATCTTTGTAACATCCTGCCCATGAATTCAACCAGCAATTAAAAACGCTAATAATTTCAAAAAACAAAAAAAAGCATCGGTAAGTCGGTCAGCAACACATCACATAATTGAAAACTGATTGTGACAAAGTTGCAGATATACCTTGGGAGACGTGCTATTGATTTTTAAGCCTGCATCTCCCTTGTGTGTCAAATCAGCATGGCCAAGTCTAAACTTCAGATTAGAAGAATGTTGGTTTACAGCATCAGAATCTCTTCCAACACTCTCCTCTGGGAGAACTGTAGACACAGTTTTCCCCTTATCGCTCATCAATTGGGGGTGACAGTTCTGATCTCCTTGGTATGCTTTCTGTCGAGAATCTAACTCTATGGCCAAACTATTAGTTCCATTTGGCGTGATAGTATGTACATCAGGAGATGGGGATTTTTTCCATGCAATTGCTCTCTTTAACTCTTCAGTCTTTTCTTTTGGAGTGGGTGGGTTTCTACTAATATGTTCTAGTATTGTCCTAGCAACCTGACTGGATGGTGGACGGACGATCAGCAGACTCGATTCAGAGTTGTTGTTTCCCACTGAATATGAAAGCGGAACGGTGCTTGCTCCTCCAAGTTCCAAATTCTTCTTTGAATCAGGTAAAATGCCTTTCAAAATATTACAATTCTCTACCTTCGTCTCCGGTTGGCTGCTTGCATAAAAATAAGCAGATCGTCTGGAATTAGTAGCTGCGGATGCCTTATGCCGAAGCCTACGAATTGGTCCAATGGAACCAGTTGCCTCATCCAATGAATCATTGCTTGACGTCATCTATAAAGACAAACAGTGAAAAATAAATAAATAAGACAAACAGTAAACAAATGCAAACCGTTCTACTATATACCAGCAGCAGATCATGCTCAAGAAGTAACTATGTAATATTTAGTATGAGTTGCATTTTAAATTCACGTACAATTAGATATTAAAGCACTAAATAATGCTACGAACTAAATGCTCATCCTGAACAGAATTTGTCCAATGATTAAACAGTAAACAACCACCTAAAGGCACAACAGATTAGTAATCTGTTACAGCTAATCCATTAATCCTAGCGACTAGATGAAAATTTTTAACCATCCAAGTGGTTTATAAACTTCGGCATGATAAAGCAGCAAAGAAGCAACAACTATAGAAAGAATTTTAACAGAAGGAACCAACAAGAGCAGGAGAGAAACAAAAGATCAAGGATAATTGAACATTTCGGTTGAAAAGGTTCAAGGGTCAGCTTCAAATGAGATACTCAATATGGGCACCATATAAACCTACGTATGCACACATGTATGCATGTACTTATACATGCATAAAAGTTATACTCGAATTCATTATTATATTTTCAGCTTTTATTCTTCATGCTAAAATCAGCTTTTTTCCACCTTAAATGCCTAATCATTATGGACACACAAAACAATATTCAACGGTGAAGCTTGTCATACTACAGTTGATATTGCTCAGTATAAGATGCTACAAAAATAACTTTTCAACAAGAATTCCTAGTCACATTAATGTAGTCATCAAGTGCTGATACAAGAAATTACCTGACCATAAGCTGTAGTTCGTGGCTGCTGCCAGAGAGGCGCTGGTGTATTCACAAACTTTTGAGCATCTCCTTGCAATTCGGTTAGCTGTTTACATGATTGGGAATGGTTAATTATATGCAGTCTACTTACTAATATATATATTATGTCACAACCCAAAAACAGAGGAAGAGAAGACCATGTCTACATACCTTGGACTTGGACTTTGAAAAGATACTCCTAGAATATGGAGTCCGAGGAAAATTATGAAGACCAAATCTACCTCTTTGACTTCTCGGAGTTAAATAACCACGCTGACTTTCTGACATGGCACCGGGCCAACAAGTTGAGGGATTGGGAGACATTGATGGAATTAAGGGCTTTGACATTTGATGGTCACTGTGAAGCAAAGCCCTTTCGTCACCTGGTGTCTTGTCAGGAAGCAAGCTTGTTTGGGATTTTCGGCCGCTCATGTATGCTCTTGCAATATCCACAGGTGAGGCTACAACTTCATTTAGTTTCTGCTAATGCACATCCAATATTGAATTGTTAGAGAGGCAGAAAAAAATGTTAATAACACACTCTTAATGGTGAATAAATATCGAAGACTTCGGCAAAGATCATGTGCCGGAGTGTGTCAGGGCGTATCCATGTCCGGCACATGTCTGACACGGACACTTCGCCTAAAATGGAGTTTTAACTTCTTATTTGTACATTGACTTTCCAGACATTAACCAAAGTTAACATATGCCTAACAAACAAATGATGACTCATGAATGTCTGACCAGCACTAGTTTTACAATTTGATTTTCATAGGATCGTCAACATCATTAAGTAATAAGAATAGTACTAAACCAATTATTTGAAGGAAAAATATATATATATGAAAAACCTTGATATCACGTAATAATGGATAAGAAGCTATTCTTTGATTTGGTATGGTTCTCTTCCATCTTGAAAACTGAACCAATATCCTTGGTGTTGTTTTAAACATTATCCTATTAGTGGATACAAAAAACAGGTTACCTAAGATTATTTGTTGATCTTAAAATAGAAAACCTATCTATTCAACAGCATTGCAAATAATTACTAAATACTAAAATTGCTTAATAAAACCTATCAAAGAAACATAAGGTATCGTGACAATGGAAGAGAAATTCTGCAGTCTGCACTGATGCGTGAAACAACTTAGCAATTTGGAAAATTGACACACATTAGACCACCAGATGTAAAGACGTTTCAAGTTCATGGAAGCGAGGTGAGATTTACTCTACTTATTTCAAAGATCACCCTACTCACAGATGACTGTGGATGAGGAGTTAAGTTTCCCCACATGGCTCTCTCCAAATCTTCCTGCTTCTCTTGGTGAGGCATTTTTAGAACTCTATTTGCAGCAGATGGCTGCTCAGCTTGTTTTTCAATGCTTTGTGGTGAAAATTTCTTGTCTTCCACTTTATTAGAAGGTGCAAGAGCCTTTGATTGTATTATCTCTAATAAATGACTCACTTCATCCCTGCATAGGAAACCACCCAATTTAGAGAAATCAAGAAGTCAAACTGGCCAATGAGACCATTTTATATGGATATTTGACTATGAAAATAACCTATTTATCTTAATTTTCTTTTTAATAAGATGTTTAATCACTTTTAAGATGTTCATTTGGTTTTGGATTTTCTAGAAATCCTATACTACAAGGAATTGCACCGTAAGATACACATAATTGGCTTCTTTAGCTTCTTCAAATGTTGCATATCATATCATTTTCAAATCAACTTCCAGACATAACATCATAAATTAAATAAAATTTCAATCTGAAAATTATGGAAATGAGTAAAAGTGCTCAAATATAATTAGAAAATAGATGTTTTACTGAACAAGCCATCGTCGTGTCTAATTTTTTAGAAAATGAGTCAACATATCTATATCATGTTAGATTGTGGCCATGTTCATGCTTCATGCTTAAATGACACGTCACTATCATCCAAAAAAACAAACAAAATAGACAAACTAAAACTTACCTCGAAAATGTTTTTCCTTGGATCCATTTTTCAACATCAAAATTTATATTGCCAGCTAACACATCATTCTCTCTTTCTTTTTGGTGGCCATTAAAATCCGATTTGTTCTCTGATCTATTTACCTTTCCACCAGGACCAGGTAATCCAGGTAAGGAAGATGTCCCTTTCTGCAAGACATGTACCAAAATGCATTTCAATGAATCACATTACTGTATGCGTATATTTTTTCAAATGAAAAGTAAAATTAACCTGAATGAAAACAAAACAAAAAAAAACAACAACAACAGGACATAGGAAATTGTTCCCATGGATGATAATGGAAAAGAATGGATAAACAAATGTGATTCTGTAACTCCAAGCCAAGTTGATCAGGATAAGAATATTTCTATTCAGGAAAAGGAAACAAGAGAAGAAACAATTATACCATGTAAAGAAGTTTTAACGAATAAACAATCAGATTCTCTTTCAGAAAACAATTATCAACAACATGAGATTGAATGTCATTGTTCAACGAGAGATCAATAACTTCAACTAGCAGACAAGCATGAATCTGCCCATCATATGGTCAAAACAGTTATAACCTTATAAACTAGCCACGAAACAAAGTGTGATTGCCTGTGGCCTCGTTAAGAGTAGATGACCCTTCCCCTATGACTTTGTTTCTGTTTCGTTATATCTCATTGAATGATAAAAACCCAGTAACCACTTATGGATATTGACTATTCGTTTTTTAGTAGACAAAGCAACACCCAGATTCTAATTTGTAAGCTGGCACCACAAAGAAGGTGATCATAAGGCATGGAACAGGCATAAATGAAACAGCAAAACGGAAGAAAAAAAATTACATTTACATTGCGGAGTTCATCTTCGCCAGAGACGTTAGCCTCCACCTCTGCCTCCACTTTATCTGCTCAAGAAGAATTCTTTCATCAACAACAAGTCTTCCTAAATTATGTACAAATAAAACCCATAATGACATTCTATGGAGTCTGATGTGAATAATAGTCTCAATTTTAACAATTCAATTCCATAAATGATGTATGCAAGCAGCATTGCAAAGCATAGCTACACTCTTTTACTTCGTCAGTCCAAATCAGAAGGATCACATTGCAAATGCAAAAAGATGACTGCTAAGTGGGAAAATTTAAGAAACTTCGCTACCATCAGAAAAGCTATTAATTTCCCCAAATCCACAGAACAAAAATAGAGAGTTGAAAAAGGATATTGATTTCAACCGAGATAATGCGATTTCGAAACGCCTAAGCAGGTGGCGCTAGATAGAGAATTTAAAGAGAGAAGATTGGGGGGAGGACGCAAATAACCATGATCTTCGTCTCCTGGAGACGGAAGGGCATTGGAGGGCAGTGATTTAGAAAACAAATAGGGAAGCAGTCGTGTGGCGCCGCCGGTGATAAGCCGATAGGCTGGATCAACGAGCTTGGAGAGCCAGCGCCTGTGAGATTGGTTTTGCTCCGGCCGAGCGTAAGGGGTCGGCGGCGGCTTTCTTGAGGTTGGCTTCCGAAGTTTTCCGCCGACTCCTCCTCCGCCGTATGGTGTCGAAGATGTTCTTTGGTCAGCCCTCTCCATGGTTCTCCGACACACGGGCTCCGCCTTGGGTGGTGGTGGTGGCCAGTCTTAGTGAGAGCCCCGTCGACTGTTTTCCGCTTCTTTTTCTCTTCGGAAATATGTCGACTTTGTGGCGGCGACTGCGACTGCGAGCCAATAATCGCAATGTCGAACCTTCCTTTTTATTGCTTCTTGAAACGACTTGTCGTAAATTTCCAAGCAAATAATCATGTCGTTCACCCCTATAAGTTCTAAGTTTATTTTTCAATTGGGAAAATTACTTTTATACCACTTATTTTTGGAAAATTCTTCAAGGATGTTTTTAGAAACACAGGATTATTTACACTTTTAGATTTTCACCTTAAGTGGATTATTTTGTTGTTAAAATATCCTTACGAGAGATTTTCATTTAAGGCAAATATTGTTTTTCTTTTACGGGTAAATATACTTATTAATTAGTAAAATTTTAATTTTTGAATCTTTATTAATTAATGTGATATAAAAAATGAAATACTGATAATTAACTCCATAAATTTATCCATTAACCTATTTTATTTTCATTCATCTTACCGACAAATACCTTTATTTTTATTTTATATTTTATACACCTTTATCCAGTAAAAATCATTGTCGTTAGTTCGGTAAAACTCATTTAACATTGTGGGCAACCATCATTGACATTATTTTTCAGTGGAAATTTCTTATCTTTATTTATCATCTCTAACTTGATTATTGGATGTTTTTTTTAAGTGTTAAAATTCTTGCTTTTCTGGTGGCACGCAATAATTCAAAATATCATAATGACTAGAAAACAAATGAAGTATCTTTTATAATAATATTGAAATATTATTTAATATTACAAAATATATACCACGTATAACTAAAATATACTCGTAACATCGTATATAATAAATTTAAAGCATTATTAGTTATAAACTATATATAGAATATAACTAAAATATATTATATTTATAATACCATTGAAGTATTGGAAAAATCGCGTGGGCGTGGAAGAATATATCATGCGGTAGCGGACGGAAGTTCGAAAAATGTGGGTCATTTCTGGACGATTTTGGGGAATTTATTTGGAGGATTTTGGAGATGGTGAATTTTTTAATCAAAACTCAAATGAAAAATTTTAAATATGGCGCCTATTAGTATTTCCATTTTGGTTTATTATTATTTTTTTAACAAAATATATATCAACGTGGGCATTATGGTAATTTATGGTTGGGATAGTAGACTACACAAAAGTAAAAATATTTGTAATTTTGTCTTGTATCAGTTGCCTAGAATTTTACCCTACTGCTTGGTTATGGCAAAAAGTTTGTTGAAGTGAAAGAGTAAATATAAATATGTTATGCGATAGAAAGAGACCGTGTGTATGAATCCGACCTCCATAAATTGTTGTACTAAAAAATAAATAAAATAGAGTGACAAGTTTATAAATTCTCTTCTTCCGATATTTGTACAATAAATCATTGACTTTCATGGAAAAAAGGTAAAGGTTATAATTAAGAATCAAGCTATTGGGTATGGAACTTAACGAGTTCCATTTTTAACAATCAATTTGTTGTCTCTTTCAAAAGAAAAAAAAAAGATACAAATTAATAAATTTGTAAGTACTCAAAGCATCAATACTCAATTCTCATCTTTCACTTTAAGAGATAGGCATAAGATGTGAAATTGTACTCTCGACCCAACTATATATATTCTCATATATCGCGATAGAATCCCTAATGAATTAAGATAAAACAAAGATCTTAATTAGATTGGAAAAGAAAAATACGTGCCAAAGATCTTACTTCTTTTGAACACAAAATGGTTGATTTTGATGTATAATGTGACATGTTTTCATAATAAAACCGCATTAATATTTCATAAAGATCTAACATCCAAGTCACCATTATAAAGGCTAGCACACCCAATTTGGTTACTTTGATTGGATTTCCTCTTCTTTTTTTTTCCTATTCAAGATTTGGAGAAGCTAGGGAATTGCTGCTGAATAAGACAAGAAAAAAAGAAGTCACAAATTATGAAAGATTCTCCAAACTCCTCCATTTTTCAACCCAATATTTGTTGCTAAAGTCACAATCATTGGAAGATAGAGAGAGATGCATGAATTAAAGGATGCTAGAAAATTAGTATAGTTGTGGGAAGCAATTTATTATGGCAAAAAAAGAAAAACATTGCTTAGTTTTGAGAGAGAGAGAGAATATATATTATGAATGTGTGTTTCATTGAAGATTATAATATATGCCCAATTTCGAGGACTAAGGAATCGCATTTGCTGTGGAAAAACATTGGCTTTCCCACTACACAGTAGACAGCACACAATTAACACAGGCTCTATGGAAATAAAAAGCCTTTGAAAAACAACTAAAAAGAGTGGTTTTAAGAGTGGCGTGCATCACTTTTTCAAACCTCACAAACTATATATGAGTAGGCTTTTTGCTTCATTTCCTTAATATATTCTCTGCTTGGATTTGATGGACACCAAACAATAATAATGCATTGCATCACCCCTTTAACAGTTTTGATTTTGCAAAAATAAGGTTGGATTGGATCCATCTCTGACTAAACGTCTCGCGTGTCTAGTAACTAGCTAGCTACATATATAAGATTCTAATTTTCCTTGTTCATGCAGGATTTGGATCTGGACTTCAACGTCGACTATCTTGTGGAGCTGAGTGCAATTGAGAGCAGCAAAAAGTAGTCTCTTCTCTTAGCTCGGCCCGACCAGGTGGTCTGATCCGATCGACTTGACCTAAGCGATTCGACTCACGTCACTTCTATAGCTATTGCATTTACCCCAACGTATCAGCTTCAACTTTTGGGGTTGAGTGATAATTTATTCAACTTTAACATGGTATCAAAGAGAGAGGTTTTATGTTCAAACTCCTACATTTACCCTAACTCATCAGCTTAAGTTTTTAAGTCGAGAGGTAGTTTATTCATTATTTACAATAGCCTCACTTGTAATTCGTATAAACAAATATGGATAGGAACCATTTCAATGATACAAGATCACGTTTACCAGCTCTGTAATGTGTACTTGATCAACCACTTGTGTTATTCGTTCATTGAATCTTGATATGAATTGGGAAGTTGATATGGAGGAATTTTTCTACTGCATAATATCTGTTTAAAGCAATATATATGCAAGTGCCTGTACAAATGTAAACCCATCTCCATGAATAAAGTCTGTAAAGATTGAAGAATGAAGGTAGAAAAGGAGAGGAATAAAAAAAAAACAACCAAGTGAAGATGGTACGAAATGACAGGAAGAGAAAAAAAAGGGATGGATGGGGGCAAATTAACCTTCTCCAATATGAAAAATTCCTGACTGGAAAAAAAAAAAGAATCAAGTTCCTGACGCTGACGGCTTATCAGCTACATGTGACATCTTGGCCACGCTGATAGGACCTCCCCCTTCAATTCAGCTTACAGTAACAAATTTTGGCTCTGGCTTACGTTATAGCAGTGAATAATCCAAGGCTTTTAGATTTCAAAAGCTCAGAAAATGGTTTGCTAATGAACCCTTTAAACAAAAGATTATGGAAATTAAGTTGAAGTTGAGAGATGGGTGAAGCACCCAATTTGGTTTGAGAATTTAAGGGGTGAACTGAACAATGGGAGCCCCCATGTGTAGCAGTAGAATAAAGGGGCACAAAACCAAGCCTAATATTGCCCGTCCATTTTCTGTCCCCACGAAGCACAAGTTTTTCTACTTTCATGAGTCATATTGGTTCCAAGTTCAACCCCATCAATCACATCTGTGATCCAAACAAACTGAGCTGTCAATTTGTTTCAATAAAGGGCTTCAAAGCCTAGCGCCCAGCCCCCTCTATGGTGTTTAATGGTAATGAACATTGAAGAAAAGATCAAACGTGTCTACAAATTACAGCCACCAAACTTTGGCAAAGCTGAGTGTTGCTTATTAGCCTAAAAAGAAGCTTTTGAATAGTTTCAAATTGATCTCTCTCAGGGATATGCCCATCTCATCAACACATCATTTCAGGATGCTGAGTTACTGTTTCGACAATGCTTAAATTCCACGACCACAGCACAACTCAGAAGAACGCCTGAAAATGAAAATGGAAGGTGAAAAGGCTATTATGAGAGATCATCAGCTAGAACCGAGAGATACTTTTAAAATTGCCTACCTGATCCATTTCTTGCTTGGTGTTGGCAATTTGCTCCCATGGAATGCTTCGATCACTGCGGTTGATTACTTTGGCTACCTGTATCCGACCAAGCACGTCGAGAAGGTTTTCTCTGTTGCTTACATGACATCTTCTGTGCTCGTTCTGGTTCTGATGATTGCTTGGGATGGATGGTCTAGAAAGATGAGCTTCAGATTTAGAATGAACTTGGGATTTTCTTTGTTTATCCTTTCTGTTATGGTGTCTCCAATCATGGACTGGGCTTCGAACGTGACTGGTTCGAACTGGAGACCGAACGAAGTTTATGGTGTGATCGTTGCATCAATTGTCACCTGCGGTTTGGCTGATGGCTTGGTAGCAGGAAGCTTGATTGGATCGGCTGGCAGGCTTCCAAAACAATTTATGCAGGCTGTGTTTGCAGGGACTGCTTCTTCAGGTAATATCTTTATCCAAACCTTATCATTAATGTTATTTCTCCTCTCATCCTTCGACCTATGTCACGAAAACATTAACATCAATATAAAGTACCACACATGATCTAGCATCCTAGAAAGCATGTAGCATTCAGTTGGCTGAAAGAGCAACAAAATAAGTACTTTCTCAATTAAATTGCATGAAAAAGTATGTAAGTGATGTGGGAATTGGCTGTAAAGTATGTAATGTTTTAGTGATCTTTACTGATGTGACAACTGAGTATTGGTGTATAGTTCTAAATTGCAAACACAGATGATATTCATTCTTTGTTAAACCAGCACAAAAAGATTCAGTTTGGTCCCAAGTGGTGAACAATTGATTAAATAAGTAAATCATTTACCAGTACAAAAGTCAATAGTAAACCTGCTTGTCCTTGCCAAGTAAACATAAAGTTATATACCATAGCTCATTTTGCTGCTCTGATTCCATGAATCTAGATAGACTAACTAGGCACCTGATAGAAAAAATGATGGTGGCAGGTGTTCTTGTTTCAATCTTGAGGATTATAACAAAGGCTTCGCTTACGCAGTCGCCGAAGGGTCTTCAGAAGAGTGCGCATTTGTACTTCATCGTTGGCGCTTCGATTCTCTTCTGCTGCATTGTCTCATGCAACTTGTTGTGCAAGTTGCCAGTGATGCAGCATTATTACAGAGTTCTTCTAGATGAGCCTCCATGTTCAAAAGCCAAGTTCTGGACAGTGGTGGGGAAAGTCAGGTGGCCCGCGTTCGGAATTTTCATAACTTATGTCGTTACGCTATCAATATTTCCAGGATTCATAGCCGAGGACCTGGAATCCAAACTGCTTCAAGATTGGTATCCCATAATACTGATCACAATATACAACATTGCAGATTTAGTTGGCAAGTCTCTAACTGCAATATACATCTTGAAGAACATCAACAAAGCAACATGGTTCTGCATCACCAGGATTCTATTTTATCCACTCTTCATGGCCTGCATCCATGGACCAAGGTGGCTGAAGACCGAATTGCCAGTGATCGTTCTGACATTTTTGCTCGGCTTGAGCAACGGATATCTGACAAGTGTCATCATGATCAGTACTCCCAAGTTATTGCCTGCATCAGAGGCAGAGCTATCTGCCATTGTAATGGTTGTGTTCCTGGGAATCGGGTTGGTCAGTGGATCAGTTTTAGGCTGGTTCTGGATCCTCTGAAGTTGAACCAAAACTCAATAAATTATTTAGTACCCTGTTACAGCAGTTCGCCAAAATGGTACTACAGGCTAATAAAATGTTGTCTTGTCCAAATTATCCGGATGGGAAACCTTTTGCCAAACTTCACAAGATAAAAAGTGCACAAACAGACAAGATAAAAGGTCTAACATTCGAACCACCACCACCCACCACGTTCGACCGTTGAGAAAAGCAAACCAAATTGTAAGGCATGAAGAAGAAGAAGCTGACAAGAAAAGTTTTTCACTCAAGTGGCATCTCTCTCCATGTTCAATCTTAGGTAGTAGTAAGTAACAGATGTAGCATTAGAAAAGTCTAAGGATCAGCTGTAGTAGTTTCATCGTTTCTTTCTTAAAGGTAAATTCAGGCACTTCGTACCTTCTCTTCTTCAGGTCCCTGTCATACCCTCCATGATTTGATGCCTTAAACTAACTGAAAGACTCCAATTTAACAGGGAGAATCTAGTAACATTTTCGGTTTAAACTTTTCAGATCAGATCTTGAAAACTCTAGGCTTGCAGGCTAACCACAAATGTATCACCAATAGCACTATCACACTTAATAGAACCAATAAAGGGGGCACAGAGAGAGAGAGTATCCTCAAATTATGAAGCCATATATATCTTATTTTCTTTCTACAATTCTCATTCCGTAGGGAGAAATTCGATATGTATGGATGATACAACTCACCACTGCATGAAAAATATTGATACTAACTTATCAAAGCCAATAAGGAATATAAACAGGGGTCAGGATGTTATTTCTGAAGCTATGATACAAAGGAAATGGGGGCAGGGAAAATCTAAGAAGCAGCAGCTAGAGGGGGTGGGGTGTGAACTCCTTGAAAGAAGCTCGTTGCTGGCTTTTCGCTAAAGCTATCCCCTCCTACTTCCTCTTCTTCTTCTTCTTCTTCTTCTTCAGCATCCCAAAGGAATCGTGCATACGATGCTAGAACATAACTGCACCATAAAAGAAACGAATAATAAGGCGTTAGACAACCATAACTCTCATCCCAAAGTAAGAAGCCAATCGCCAAATCTGAAAGCTTACCAGTCGTCAGGGGCAGCTTTAACAGCTTGATCAAAATAACTCTCGGCCCTTGGAGAGTCCTTCTGAGTTTGCCATATCAGATCAGCGTACATGGACAAAACATTACCATCCCCTGGATTGCTCAAGATTGCTCTCCCACAATACTCTTCAGCTTTTACAAGGTCTCCACGAACCTATTCACCCGAACAAATCATCATACAAATACCAAAAATAAGTAACGTTTGGAATTTGGATGCTAGTTTCCTTTTTCTTCCAACATATAGCAATTGGGCTTTGAGTTTGAAGATGTACCTCTTTCAAGAAGCGAGCATAATTGCTTAAAAGCATCGAATTCCCAGGATTTGCCTCGATCATTTTTTGATAGTACAAATCCGTACTCTCATTCCCGTAACTCGAATGATCTCCAAACCCTGAACTCCCATCGTCCCCACCGTCGGATCCTCCGCCGCCACAGATCCCTCCGCCAGTACCACCAACTCCACCTCCAACCAGAACACCAACGTCAGAGACTTCAGAAATCAAGCCACAGCTGAAGGACAGCGTGTTGGAGCAGGTAAACCCAATCACATCTCCCTCTTCGGCCACCTCAGAAAACCCACTGAGAGTTCTGGTAAAGGGTTTCGTCCTGGTGATGGAGAGGTCCCGAAGATCCGTCTCGGATCGCGCCCGAGAAATCTTCCGCGGCGAATCGTCGATTATCGGAGACAAGCTGGAACTGGGGGAGCCAGAGAGGAGATGGAGAATGGAACGCGACCTGGGAATTTGATGCACAATCTCGGGTTCTGCGGATGAATCCCTTGAATGGTGTAGCCATGAATTGAGCAGGGGAGTAGAAGCACTTCTCAGAAGCATTATTTGGAAGTGATTATCGAAGTTTTCGTGGAGAAAATAGAAATGATTCAGTATCAGTTCTCTTCTCTGAGGGGGCTGGGGCTGACCTAAACAATGGGGGGATTTTTATAGGGATAATGTGGCGCTGGAGAATTTGGCGATCAAATGAATCTCAGACGTTGGTTTGGCGGGGTGACATGACAGCTTGGAAACCGTGTAAGCCGCTGGCGCACGAGGTTTTCATTAATATGTCTTAATTACGTATAATACATTATTTACACAATGAAGTATATGTGTGTTTTATGTGTTTAATGTTGATGTATTAAATTGATCCTAATTTTTTTAGGGGACGACTTGCTTTCAAGAGGAGGTTTTTTTTCCCCTTGAGAATACATCGTAAAGGTTAGAACAAATTTCTCAAAAATAATATAAGAAATGTGGGTTATATGAATTTTAATATATCTTCGACCTAGTTTATGTCATTTACTATTTTGAAAAATTTTAGTGTAATAAGTGGGGTAGAAAAATTCGAACTTATAATTTTTTGATCATAAATAAGTGTCAATTACCGTTGAATTAAGTTCATATTGGCTATAATAGTTTGTATTTTTATTTTTCTAAAATATAAACAAAAGTATTTGTTTTATCAGAAAAATGACCAACTCTGTGAAGCTTTGCTCGGATTGGAGACTGCTCGATGGATAAGCTAGATGGGTGACCTACAAAACAGAACACACTCCGATGCGAAAGTCAGTAGCAGGTCGAACTAAACTCGAGAGAGAATTTAGTATTCACGTACCTAAAAATGAAGTGAATGAGTCTATTTATGGGCGACTTCCCCGACAATATTCCCGACAGTGCCTCAACGACTTTTTAAGGTTGCCGTGAATCACGGCGCATTGTAGTGGAACTTGTTAGAGTCTGGGGCTAAGCCGAATTAAAGCTAGACAGACCATCTAAATAAATGAGAATTAACCCTCATGGAGCTTGGTCGACTCGACCACGCAAGACGTCAGCTTGGTTGCATAGACGAAATTGAGTTAGTGACACTTCAAGCTTATAGACGAAGGTAATATATACTTCTTATCATCTAATTGACGTGCACCACGTGTACGGTGAGAATTGCTTCCAGCAGTATTATTTCATTATGATTCGCTTATAAAATACATGTAAAAATGACATAAAAATTTTAATATTTAATTTAAAATTTAATTTTTATATACAAAACTTCCTTTTTTTTCAATAACATCAAATAAAAAATAAATTATTTTCAAAAATAGAAAACAAAAAATGAAGAACAAGCGATGAATAACTTAAACAATTTTGATCAAATGTCACATTGGTATGAGAAATGTAATTTTGCAAACAACCTAACGACATTTCTATTCTCATTCTAGTTGTCTTCCCCAATCTCATATTGTAGGAAGAATTAATAGCATGAGGGAAAGTGGAAACATGTTAAATTGCCAACTTGAGCATGGTTTAGCGAATTAAAACAACTGCCTTATACTAGAAGAGCGTGAGGTGGAATATTCTTACACGTATTAAAAAAATAGAAAAGTGTGGGATCCGCTGTGGACAACACGTCACGTGAGGAGGGCCCAATGAACAGTCCTGATTGGTCGCCTGTCAGAATTTTAACGACTCTGATTAAATCATTCACGTGATCGAGAAAACTACCTCCACGATCTTTGACAAGGAAAGATGGATTTTATTTCCCTCGACTCCTAAAAGCCCTCCAACTTTCCCAAATTGACGCTTCTGCCACTCCCGGCCATGAGTGGCTGGACGTAGCTTTTCGGGACCCACCTGACGGAACTCAGAGGACACGTCGGCGTCGTCCGTGGACCCACGGCTTGATTCAACGGTGAGTCGTAGAGCCGTCTGGCGATTGCGACTAAGCCACTTTTAGGGGTACTATTGTAATTTCGTGTTCTTCTTAAAATGATGATGCTCAAGTGTGTGCTCCGTACTTCACCAATCATATCGGCGGCTGGAATTTGCGGATATTTTTTTTCTTTTAATTTTTAAATAAAACCTTTCGGAATCTTCGTCGCCGGATCTTTTTCCTCGCACATCCACATGAAATTGAAACATGGTCGCCTCTTCCAAATAAAATTTAATCCTATTTTCGACCATCCAAAATTTTTTAATTTAATTTGTTTTCATTCCTTTAACTTCAAACATTAAATTCTATATAATTGTTTAGTTGGTTTAATTCTATTAAAAATTATTGTTTAAAAAATGAGATAAATTTTGAACCACACGAACATGATTGGTAGATTTTACAAATCATGTTTACGAATGCAATTAATACATACACAAAGAAAATGATTTATAAAAGTATTGATATTAATATTAATATAAAAAATACTTGTATAAATATTATTATTTTTTATGTTTGATTTAGGCTGATAGAAGTAGTAACGTGAAGTACTAAAAGTGATGATGATCCGTGCAACTCGCACTAGTTGTTGTGCCTTGTAACATTCAATATTTAAATGAGATTATATATTAAAGAGGTGTTGCAAGTTGAATAGGGATGATGCCACGTACTTGAAGATTTTGCTATTATTCAAGAATAATTCAATCTCTTGGATTGAGTAGTGGTGGGACATTAGTTGTCATGTTGTGGGCAAATCGAGGTGGGTTCCATTTATGTATTGGTAATATTTTAATAAATATGGACAGGTATTGAATCCGGAAGAATAGGAAAACATTTATAGTAAGATTTTCAATGGAATGTGATTATTTCAAAAAAAATTTGTCAAAAAATTGTTGATTTTTGAGATAAAATGGATGTTTTTATTTAAATTCTTAATTATAGCACATTTTATTTTGACAGTAAGATTACATTAAGATTGAAGAAAATTTGAGGAATAACATTTTTTTTATAATTCGAAATCGATGTCATGTGACTTATACTAGAAGTTTCGGGAGTGCAACCCTCCACTACTGTCCCCGACGTTGCAAGATTTATCCTTGAATTTGGTTGTACGTTCCTTCGTAAAGGTTCATTCGACTCGTATAGATCTCAACGATTGATCTTCATAAAGGATGAGCCAATGATAAAAAGTATCGTACTTTCTTGCTCTTGACTGTCATTTCTCTGACAATATGCCAACCATTTGAGCAAGTTGCATCTATTGGTCGAAACCTATAACTAGAGAGTTCCGCCCTATTTTTCAAGTACGTAAAATTATTACTCTTTCTAAAAATAGATCGGACTTAAATTGACTTGAGTGTTAGAGTCTTTTAATTCTCTAATTTTACAAGTTTCGAGTGTTGGTCGATCCATCTGTTTCAAACTTCACAATAAGATCATTAATGATAAAAAATAGTTAAAGTCTGAGTCGCTTTTGGTCATTTTATTATGATGTTTCATTAATTAGAAAATACAGCAAATTAACGTGTGAACCAAATAATGGTTTCTAATACTCCAAAATTGGAAAAAATAATAATCGAGTCAACGGCGGCAGAGATTGTAAATTGATTTCATTCTATTATTTTATTCTTGCCATATATGGGAACCTTCCAACAGCCGCAGTCAAATCCCAGAAAGGGACAAATAATTATTAACTAATATTTTTAATTCGGATTCTGTCGTGCGGACCTCATACGAACGATCACAGCCATTCATTTCTTTCATATGACCTTTTTCCTCGTCCAATCGAAACGAGGAATCTCTCCAAATGGGCCCCACCATACCTCGCTGTTTCTTTCGTCTTTTTCTGTAGCGTGTAGCCAAATGTCCATGCCTTCTCAAGGCCCATTTAAATTGTGGCCCAAAATGGGCCCATCTCAGAACCATATGTGGGCCTTAGTTACTGAGAGGAGCCCAAGATTGAAAACGGAATTTGTAGCAACCCTCCTAAATTATAAGTTTGAGAATGGAAATTATAGTTGGAAAAAGGAAAAAAAAACCAATAAAGTATTCATACATGGTATAAATTAGTTATATTTACATAAAATATAATATAACATCATATGATTCATTATTATTATTCTTTTTAAATATACGTGGAAGACAAGTTAACCTACACTTTCATCAATAAGGTTTTAAATATCGATATCTCAATTTCACATAAATATCAGTGTCGATGGATATTTCGGAAAAAATTATAAAAATAAAAAATTCGTAAAAAATATTAATTATAAAAAATAATTAATATTAATATTATGACTATATTAGTAATATTTTGTTGATATTTTTTATATTTTATCATGAAAATATCCCATGGACATATGAAATGTTGATAAGAAATATCCACCAGTTAGTAGATACAAGTACGAATTTGGAAGTGAAGGGGGCAGCTTAAAGTTTGGACACGTGGCATCATGCCTCCCGCACATAAATGCAAAATCTCGACTTTATGTAAATGGAAACATATGCTTTTCCTCATGCTTTAAATAGTATATATCACTGTTTAAAAAAAAAAAGTATATAGCACTACTAACAAACAAAGTATATAACACGATATTTTATTATGATGGAACCATAATTTTTATATTATTAATGAAACGTAGATTCTTACATCACTGGCATAAGTTTCTAAATAAAGTATGTGAAAAAAGAAGTTGATATATAAACTATGCAAGTGTTCAATAAATTAATACATCAAATGCATCAAGTTTTCTTATAATATAAAAACACATGTTTGAGCAAAGCCAGCTCATTAGCGTCAATTTTTAAGTCTAGATTGATATTTGAATGGTTCAATAGATTAGATATTTATTATTATACCAAAAACTTGTAATATACCGGCTAAAATTGAAATTAAAAAGTTGAAGAGGTAACATATCATTCTTGTTGATTGCCATATTTTGACTGATAAAATAAGTTAAGAATTAAGTAGGGATAGCTTAAGATGATACGAGATCTTAGGCAAAATTTTGATTGAGATGCCTTAGTATAGAAAATATCATCTAAATTTTATTTTTCTTACTTTTTGAGATACAAAATTATATATTGAATTTTGATAATCTAAGTTCATATAGTATGACTAATCCATTTAATCTTTCTTGTGACAAAGTTGACCTTAAATACGATTTCATTAATTTTAATTTTGAAAAGTTTCTTTCCATGGAAGCAACTTTTACCAACATTGTTAATAATATTCTATAGACTATAACCAACATACGCATTTGGAAAAGTGTTTATTTTTTTATATATAATTTAATATTTTAATAGAACAGTCAATTTTCTTTTGCAAGACCTCTCTTAATATTTTTAATTCAGGAAATAAATCTAAACCGCTAATGTCAGAAAACGTATCATGTGTTAATGTATTTTCAATATGAATACAATATGTTTTTAGATTATCATCCTCTAATGACTTTAAAAATTTCATATCAAATAAGAAGTTAAAGATATTTTCATATACGTAAAATTGTTCAAATCTATTTTTAAAGTTTGGATACTTCATTTTCAACGATCATATTATCATCTACTATTTTTCTTTCATCCCTTATTTATCTATACCTGTCATTTCTTTTATTAGTTCAACATTTTTATTAATTTTACTTCCAATAACAAATTTATCGAGCAAATTCAATCAGTTTTTCTACTCTTGAGCTTTTTATATATTCATATTCATATTTTGCATATTGATGTTCTAAGTAATCAAATCTAAACAAATCTTAGATATTAAGGTTTTGAACCATCAACAATATATATATAAAAAAATAATAAAAGAATTTGAAAGAAAAACCTAAAAAAAATAAAATAATTTGAATGAAAAACTTGAAACTTTGAAGCCATTAGGTTGAGTCGAGGAAATAAGAATTTTCGATTTCTACTCTAACAATTGATAATCTCGTGTGACCACATAGAAGATGAAGATGAAAATTTGAGGTTTTAGAGAGATTGAGAGTGAAAGAGGTGGGAGAGTACTGATACATAGAGAGAGGAGAGTTTAACTTTAAATTAGTGAAACTAAGCAATATATTTAAGAAGTTTTTTTTAGAGAAGTTGAAAAATTTTGGTGGTAAAAAAAATAAATAAAATATAGTAGTGTGTATTTTCAATATTAAAAAAGGACCTATCATATTTTTAAATTTAATTTATAATTAACAACTAAATTAAATAGATACCAATATTATATATTATAAGAAAAATATGAGACTTTCTAGAACGATACTATAGGCAATCGAAACATACTCAACACTGACTATAGGCAATCGAAACACACTTTCAGTGGACAACACAGGCACGAGTCGCATGCAATCACAAGAATCTAGAGAAAAAATGGTTCTCTCCTACCCGAAACTCACGATAATAGAAAAGGAAAGGTTTATATAATATATATTTATTGTTAAAATTCACTTTTGGTCTGGATTTATATATACTTTTATTGGAGTAACAATCCAGTAACCATAGTTTGTATTGATTTAATACTGTATTTTCAAATTTGTAACAATTTAATTTATGAATTTTAAGTATGTAACAATTTAGTTTTCATAGTTTAAAATTTGTAACGCTCTAGTTTCTAGTATGATCAATCTATATAACATAAGTTTTTACGTAATAAAAATCAACACTTAAGTTTGATGAGATTTTTTTATGGTTAGGAGCTAAACTGTCTGAAGACTAAATTGTTATATACAAAAAGAATTAAATTATTATAAATTTTAAATTTCGAAGTCTAAATTATTGTTACATACTAAAATTCATCAAATAACTTTTACAAATTTAAAAATATATGAACTAAAATTTAGGAATTAAATTATTATACTAAAATTATTTTTTAACCTCTATTTATTGAGTTTTCAATGGCTCAAATTATACATAAGATTTAGATCTCACCATCTCTATACACTTAAATTAATTACACAGCTACTTAAAAATAAAGAGTTCAAAATAGACAAAAAGAAAAAAAAATAATGGTAGAATACCAAAGTTGAACCTTTTAAATAATAATTAAAATATAAAAAATTTACTATCTCTTAATTGAAGGTATATACCAATTATTTCGATTTGCTCGCTTTAGTATTTATGTATTAAACTTTTTTTTTTGAGTAAAATGTTTTCAACCATTTATCTACCAAACAACATAAAATTTGATTAATTGAGACATTTATATCCTTCTTAAAAGTTGAAGGTTGAAATCACGCGGTCGCAATCTGGCCGTCTGCGTGTGGGATTGCAATGTACGGTGGCGTCGCACCCCGTTATTTTCGGCCATAGATAATGATTGGTGGTCATTTCTATTTCTTGCCGGGCCCGATTACAGCAAATTCCAATATTTTCTGCCGGAGCTCTGCTGATTAAGTAAATTCCGGTAAGTTTCTCACCGGAAGGAATATTTGTGTTTAGTTCCCTGAATTCTTGTTTGGTGCTCCTTACATTTTGGTTCTGATTAGCAAGAAAATTTCGATTTGTTGTTTGCCCGCCTTGTTAGGCGAGGATAGTACGGAAATGGATTAGCTGGAAGCTTTCCTTTGCAATCCCAAGTTTCAGATCGTTGTGTGGGTTGTTTGTGATTGATTTCCGTGCAACTGATTTTAATTTTTGGTATCTATATTGGGAACGAGAAGAATATTGTGCTCGAGTATGAAGAGAAATTAAGTGCATAGCTGAAGAACGATGCGAAATCGATGACTATTGTCCTTGCACAAAGCTGAGGCGCACTATTCGAATTTGATCGCGGAGTTGTGTTCTTTGTTGAATTTCGTCGATTGATGTTTTTTCTGTCATGTTAGATGCTTACAACTATTATTTTTCTTAGTTGAGAACTATTTCGGAGTTGTGTTTTCTTCTGGGAAATGCGATAATGAAGCGGCCGTCCAGAAAAGTTGGGAAGTATGAGGTTGGGCGGACTGTTGGCGAGGGAACGTTCGCCAAGGTTAAGTTTGCACGTAACACGGAAACGGGGGAGAGTGTGGCCATGAAAGTTTTGGCCAAAAGCAGCATTCTCAAGCACAAAATGGTAGAACAGGTACTTCAAAAGATTCTTCTACTTAAACGCATGGAAGTATTTAATGTTTACGTGCTGCCTATCGAGTATTCTTGTCATAACTGAATTAGAACCCTGACATTTTATTAATTTGTTCTTTATTAAATTCACCCGCCAGTGTCTAGAATACCCAAATATGAATTATCGAGGCAAGACGCATGAATTCACTACTCACTTGAAGATTCCTATTGCACGTCACTCTAATAAGGAAATCATGGGAATATACAAAGCATTATCGATATGTGGTGATGCCTTTCACCATGGTTTAAGCTGTGCCATTCTAGGAAATATAGATCTGCATAGCCATTATTTCTTAACGAATGGAAAGCTAGACAAAGAAATCAAGAAATGCACATTAACGGTCTCTGCCCATTAAGCTCAGGAATTCAATAAGCACGCAACATGCATATCCGGGTTCTGGAAGGTTCATTACATATATGTAATGATACTTGCCCTTTAGTTCATGATCTGGATATTTCGTTGATATTTTATTTTATGAGTACTTTTTCAGATTAAGAGGGAGATATCGATAATGAAAATTGTGAGGCATCCACATATTGTCAGATTGCTTGAGGTATGCTTATTGCTTCATGACAATATCTAATAACTCCTACAAGTTTTTGTTGTTAGCTTCCTCCTCTTGGCACTTTTATGACGTGTCTATGTTTTTCTATCTCCCTCTAAATTTTAGGTGTTGGCTAGCCAAACAAAGATATATATTATTCTCGAGTTTGTCACTGGAGGTGAACTATATGATACAATAGTAAGACTTTCCTGTCATAAGTAATTGAATAATATAATCTCCTTGCTTAGAGTCTTACACAATAGATTGGTAAGTAACGAACATACAATTTCCATTGAATATAATTGGTCTGCACAGGTTCTTCAAAAGAAGCTTCCAGAAATGGAGTCTAGACGATACTTTCAACAACTGGTAGATGCCGTTGCTCATTGTCACAGCAAGGGTGTGTACCATAGGGACCTTAAGGTGCAAAACTTTTAAATAGAATATACAGTTAATGGTTCTGGCAAAAGATTGTTTCATATGTTCTGTTCCTAACTGATACTTTACTTCCATGTCATAGCCTGAAAACCTCCTTCTTGATGCTGATGGAAATCTGAAGGTTTCCGACTTTGGACTGAGTGCGCTGTCTCAACAAGTACTGTGGAATGCTAATTATCTTGAACAATAGAATTGTTTTTTTTATTTTTTTATTTATATACTTATTTCTCATTTCTCTGACCTATTTTGCTCTGTCTCTATTCAGGGCATTGAGCTACTTCATACCACATGTGGAACTCCTAATTATGTTGCACCCGAGGTACATTATCCATAAGCATTGTCTAAGTATAACTACAAGTTGAAGACTCGTGATTCGTGAGTTTTATTGATTGTGGAGGATGTGAGAACATCCTTGCCTCAAATGTATGTACTATATACGACAAAATGCTCATAAGTAGGTGGTTCCATTATTTTGCTCTAGTTCATTAGATTATAAATGAAAATATCTTATTTCTTTATGCATTTACCTATCTTCTTTATCGTTCTGTTTTTTAAATCATTATTGTAAACCACTCTTTGTAGGTGCTTGGAGGTCAGGGTTATGATGGTGCAGCTGCAGATATATGGTCATGTGGAGTTATCCTCTTTGTACTAATGGCTGGATATCTTCCATTCTCAGAGACGGACCTTCCCACTTTATACAAGAAGGTATGTTTCCATCACCATAGTTTCTCTGAATAGAGTAATTGTCTCATATTTCAATGGTTGGAATCCTCCCAATTCATGAGTTCGACCACTTAACCTGTCTAGATAGGCTTGCTAGTGCTACCATTACTCAACTTGAAGAAAGGTGTTTTTTTCTAAAAAATTTAATAGGAACATCATGAGTTCGACCACTTAACCTGTCTAGATAGGCTTTTTTAGATGGCAACATCACAATAGATATCCAATTTTTGAAATATTGGCATTTTGAAATCTTTTTTAATTTTATTTTTTATTATGGTATACTCAGGGTTGGAAAGTATTAGATGAACTGATCTTTGTAGCGAAGCGAGATCATTGGTCACAGCTTCACAACTGTCAATGTTAAGTTTCTAATAACTTAATTTTTTATGCATAGATAAATGCAGCAGAGTATTCCTGCCCCTATTGGTTTTCATCTGGTGCGAAGTCCTTGATACAGAAGATCCTTGATCCAAATCCCACAAATGTGAGTTTTTTCAGCTCTTAGATTCAACAACTAACTCTCCAATTGTGAGCTTTTTGGTTCACTATAAACCCACTGGTTTGACCGTTATTTATTACTACGGTGTTCATGGGTGTACTGACGCATCAATTTTTCTGCTCAGTATTACAATTACCTTTTTGTTTGCGTGAGTTGCCACTCATGTGGAGTTATGGCATTCATTAAAATTATTGTGGAGTATCTTAAATAAATGATAAAAAGTTCTCCATATCACATAGGATTTAATATCTGTTTGTATTGTGTCAAAAATTTTTACTAGAGGTTTTTGTTTCTAATGCAGCGGATTCGAATTGAAGAAATTAGAAAAGATCCATGGTTCAGAAGAAACTACATCCCTGCTAAACTAGGAGAAGATGAGGAAGTAACCTTGGACGACGTTCGTGCTGTTTTTGATGACATTGAGGTGGACTTTTTCTTCCTTTATCACCATTTATGCCATGCATCTCTTCAAAATTAAAACTTTTAGGGGTTTATGAAAGGCATGCTATTCTGAGTTTTCTGTGTAACGATATGCAATCTTCTTTTTTCTAATTTCATTAAGTTTAAAGCTTGTGTACTGGATCTTGACAATGTTTTGCATGTTTTCCGAGCATATTTTGTGTCCTAAATTAATTCTCTTTGCTCACATCGGTAGTTGTCTTTTGCAGGAAGAATATGTAGCTGATCAGTCAGATAAAAGTGATGACGGTCCTTTACTAATGAATGCATTTGAGATGATAACATTATCTCAAGGATTAAATCTGTCACCGTTATTTGACCGGCGACAGGTTCGCTCATGCCAAGCTTTGTTTTTATGCTGACATAGAAAACGTCAAGAGCTCTATTGCATCACCCTTTCAGTTTGTAATGTGTGTCCAACTCGCATTGTATTTCTACTAGATTGATGTAAGGCCTCCAATCTATAAATGTTTATGTTAGGAGGGGCAAAGGAGAGAATTCCACAAGTTAGTTATGGAGTGTTATGGAGTGTCAGTTAGAGGAGAGAGACGGAGGGACATGGAATAAAGTAGGAGGAATGTAGGGAAGATTTTTTTTATGCTTTTTGTGGAGTAGAACGGTTATGTTCTGTGGAGAGGTTACCAGCCCTCTCGAATTGGCTGGATAGACGTTGAATTACTGTGTTCTTGTTTTGTATTTGAATTTCAAGAAGTTGTAAGGGGTTTCCTTACAATGGAATTTTGGAATTTACCATTTTATCATCATCTTTTCTGCTGAATGATTTTCTTTCCATGATAGGACTATATAAAGCGGCAAACACGTTTCGTTTCTCAAAAACCTGCTAACATTATTATGTCTACCATGGAAGCCGTAGCAGAAGCAATGGGTCTAAACGTCCACACACGTAATTTCAAGGTGCAACCATCATTCTTCCCTCATGATGAATGAATTGGTAACTTCATGACATTATATTTGGAATTACATATTAATTTTAATTGAAGTTTTCCCAGACAAGGTTGGAAAGAAGGACAGGACATAAGGTTGGACAGTTTGCAGCTGTACTGGAGGTAATTCCCCAGATATGATAATGATGATTGATAATCCCATTCCCAGGTTTTGTGAAGGTACTTCGAAACATTTTTCTTACTAAATTCACTTTGGTTTATAGATTTATGAAGTGGCCCCATCACTTTTTATGGTGGATGTTCGCAAGGCTGCTGGAGATACTCTAGAATATCACAAGGTAAGTTTCCACAATTATATATCACTAAAGAAAGACACAGGGAGACCTAAACTGCATTTTATTGTTTGTGTGGCTTTGCAGTTCTACAAAAAATTCTGTGGTAACCTAGAAAACATAATCTGGAAACCATCATAGAGTCTGGTGAACTGAAGCCTGTTTGGTTACTTTACTACTAACTAGTCTTATGGAGCAAATGAGCAAGCAGAGGTTTGCCCAAAATCTGTTCATCATGATGAGATGATTTTGTCAATGATGCAGCTGGTGATCATGAACAATTTTCTCAGGCTTTGCTTTGTCCACGATCATCTGAACTTCATATATGCTGCCATGATTTACAAAACTTGAAGGGGCCAAGCCACAAATGATATGACGCTGGAAGTGTGTAAAAAAGAAGAAGAGAGAAGTAATAATTGGGGGAAAAAAGGAATAAGACATCCGCGGGAAAGCTCGGATTGTACAGAATGTTGTTGAAAATAAATAAGCTTTTTGTCGTGAGCTGTTAAACGTACGGCAAATACGATGTGATTGTGTTAATTGAAGTGTTCAAACATTACAAAATGTTGTATGAAACCGAAATCTTTGTTCGTTCTATGAACAACGAATAATGGGGCATGTCAGAATTCAGACAACTTGGGGCAAAGACATTGACTTTATGATAGTGAACAATGTAAGATGTCGTGTGCGTTGACGACACAGTTGTTAAATTGGCACAATCATATGTAATTTGCTGTATTGTGATGGGAACATTTCGAATACATATTATTTTGCCTTTTCTTAACATTCTTCCCTCAAGGAGCTGTCAAGTTTTGGGTTGAATTTGGTTGATAGCTGTTGAGGAAAAAGGTTTCTAATTTCTATATACAAGGTACAAACGGAAGAGATTTGAGAGAATGGGCAGCAGAAACATTGTTTACTTGCTGCTGCTAAAACAGTGGCTGATTCATATCTTAAGAGTTAAGACAGACCCAAATTCTTGTTGTTAAAGAGATGAGCTTTAAATTGAAAGTTTTTCACTGCTGCAGTTTCTAAAAGTGGTCGGCCAAAAGTACAGCAGTTTGACTATGACCATTCAACCACAGGACTAACACGAAGTTTAAAAATTAACCCATATATGTAATCTCAGTTATTACAAATTTATGCCTCTTCAAATTCTATATACATTTTTGATTCATTCACTGTCTTCTCTTTGCGCAATCTGATTTTTCTTCACGAAGGACCAATCTGTTTTTTGAATCAACTTTTGCTTACCTTTTTGGGATTTGATGCTGATTTGATAAAAATGCAATAATTTTACTGAATATTTCAGCCGTCTAATTATTGTGATTGAAGTAGAGTGGTCTTCCCAATCCAAGTTATTAAGGCCTTATAACCTCAACTAAAAGATTAGAAAATCGAATCTCCACTCGAACATATTGTTCAACTAAAAAATGAAGTGAAGCGTGGTTCTATGGACAATGTTAGGGATCCCATGTTGAAAAGAAAATTGACTTTACGAAGATTTATCAATATTCATGAAGTTCCATTTCAAAATTAATTGGCGATGAAAGAAATAGCCTGCTTATATTATAAACTCTGGTTAGGTATCTTATTTAAGGTGAGACTCTTTAACATGCCCTTCAAAATGGTACTTCTATTGAGTTCACCAGTATTGATAGACACTTTACGAGACAATTCATCCGACCCATTTGCATTAAATACTTAGAGAGAAAGAAAGAGAGAGATTTATTGACATATTAATTTCATCACTAATCATTTCATCCCCTTAAAATGGAGCAAAGAAAAGAACCAAACTCTCTCTCTTTCAATCCTCAACCTTAAATCTGATGTTTGAGAGAGGACAGAGAGATTTGTTTGCCAATAATTAATATATGATACATGACATATACATATACATATACATAAATATATGCATATTAATCAGCAAATTGGGAAAAAGAAAGAAGCTTTGATTTCTTTTCAAGGCTGAAAGTACTTATCTTTACATTTGCATTTCCATGAGAGGAGATAATAGGAATCATCCCTGGGGAGTCTAGTGGCTTCCAAATTAGCATTAGGAATAGGAACAGCAGCACTATAATTAAGACCATCACCTGATTCCTTATGGCGCTGAGAGATGACCAAAGCAGCAACACATGGCCTGCAATTCAGGCACTTGTTGAAGCACTGTGGTGGCCTTGACCCAATTACCAATTCCTTCTCCTTTGAATAACCCACACCTGAGAGATTCCAAAACAAAAACAAAAACCAACTCCCAAAACTTAATCACTGCTCATAATTTAGAACCAACCAACATCAAAAAGATGGAATTTTTATATGTATGAGCTATACCCAATACCTGATGTGGGGTGAGGGAGAGAGAGGGAGAATAATATGAGAGCTGGGAGAATGAGAAACAGAGAATTTTTAAAAGCCATATTGGTGTGTATGGAGAGAGGAGGAGGGGAAAGTGGTGAAGTAAAGAAGTGAAGTTATGATTTTTAAGAGAGAAAAGAAAAAGGGTTAAGAGCTGTTGCTTTGCTTGCTGCTGAAATGTTGACAAAATAGCTAACAGTGAAATGGTTTTGCCTTTGTCTTCCTTCCACTCCCTAGTGCAGTGCAGTGCATCTCTCAGTTTTTGAGGGTCCCAACAGAATCAATCAACCCTCTGCCTTTTTTTTTCTTTGGAGAAATGGAGGGAGAGAGACAGAGAAATCAGACAGCAAAAGAAAAGAGAGAGCTTCCTCAGCTGACTTCAGTTTATGACTGATGTTACAGATCCCTCTCTCACTCCCTCATTAGCTAAATATATGCTTGTCTTTTGCTTTAAATTATTCTCCCATTTTAACATTTTATAATTAATTTATACCGTCTCCCGTCTCCATTGATTGATATTAAATGTGATTGATGATAAGTTTACTTGATATGATACATAAAAGAGTAAAAATCGAAATATTTGTCAACTCACTTAGTATCATGTCAAGAATCTAAGTTGAAAGTTTTAAACTACAGGAGCTAAATAAGAAACATAATTGAAGTCTTAAGTCTACATTCGACAGTCGTCGATTTTCCTTATTCTTTCCACACTCACACACACTTCACCGTCAAAAGCTCCCACATGTTTTGGGTTTGAATGTAATAATAAGTTGGAAGAGTGCTACATTATTGTTATACTTAGCTCAGTACTAGAAAACTGTTTATTTAAGAACATGAAAAATGATGTGTGTTATGTTAGAAAGGACCTGAAGAGAAGACTTATGGAAATGTAGTTATCAAGAGGTACAAAGAAACAGGGCTAGTGCCTACAAAAAGGACTGCTGCTTTTGTTTGCTTTCTATTTAATTTTCCATCTTCCCTTCATTTAATGCTCTACCTAAAAAAATGCAATTATTGCCCTCCTTTTCCCACAATCCTAATTTAATATATATAATTGGATTTGGATGGTTACAAAGATTTCATTTATCATATTTCTTTTATTGCATTGCCTGCATTGATGCTTTTAAGGAGAAAATCATTGATATCACAAGAATTTAAGCAATTACAATAGAAATCAGAGAGGTGAAATAAATAAGATGTTATGATTATTGAATGAATGGTACATACATATACTTCAATGATTTCTGTTATGTTTCAATTCATTTCATACCTTATAGGGGATAAAAGCTTCTATTTTTAGAAATATTTTTTAGATTATCTTTTCAAAATTCTAATTATTAGATACATCTGCCATATCATTCGAGTCGGTGGTGTGTCGATGTTGCGAGCATGGAGGATCAACGCGCAAATATTTCCATAGCGTCTCAACACTATGAATATGGATGACGACGTGCAAATATTTTCGTAGTGCCTCACCGCCCTTAGTAGCATCTCAACGCTGCGAAGTATATATACTTTTCGCCGGTTAGGGTATATCGTCTCAACGCTGTCACCTCAAGTTTTAGGATCCAATTTCTTCCATTTCTACTTCCTTCAGGGTGCGATGGTTCAAAATATCTACATTTCTCAATGTAATTTGCTTAACTTTTTTAGTTTCTCTAACTTGTTCGGTAAAAATATATAATTATGTGTGAAACTAATTAATCATGAAGTCAACAGTATTTGAACTATAAAAATAATTCACAAAACGTGTTATCACATCTAGTTAAGAAAAATTTTACTATTACAATATCATTCTTACCATTGTTTTAATCATTCAACTTCTGCATAATTTGTATTTATTTAATCATTTTGGTATTTCTACTTTCAAATATTTTATTCTAGCTTCTCCTAAAAAGTTCTTCCATAGTCATTGTACTAAAATTTCATAGCAAAACTTTTGAATGGACAAAACATGTGTTTTAAACCGCTTTATATCAAATATAATATCAAACATGAAGATAGATAGCTCAAGACCAAAAATAAGTATTTAAGAAAGTTGGGAAGCAAAACATAAGTTTGAATATTTAATCATTAGAGGATGATATACTACTGCAATATCTCCGAGGAATGACACAAGTGGTAAGGAGGCCTAGAATGATTTTTCAGATTTTACGTTTGAGCTTTATGTGTTGGTCACGGTATTGTTCAACCCATACATTGAGCCTTGTTGTAGGGATCCAGTCAATCAACGACATAAGCTACATGGTATCGATTTCGGGAAAAAGAAAAAAGGAGAAGATATTTGAATAGCAATGAAAGATTTTAGGATATAAAGGTGGGACTATTTAAAAAAAAAAAAGAAATTGGTGCTGAAAAGAAGAGAGGGTGGAATGGAGTTGATATGGCACACTGCAGAGTGCAGAGCTGAAAGATCTAATCTGGTAGAAGATGGTGCAACTGCAAACGCAACTCAGATTTTCAGGCCAACCACTTTACAAGCCCATGTTATCCTAATATCATTTTAGGGTACCCTACACTTGAAGGGCCCCTCTGTGTGTCCCTATTCTATTCCCATTTCTAGTCCTCTCTTGGCACTTGGCCCTTGCTCCTCTCTGCCTTCAGTGACCGACAGTAGTGACACCTCCAAAGCCATTTGTTAAGTTTTGGCTGCCTTTAAGCCTTTGCCAAATTGTACCAAAAATGTACCTGGGGGCTGGGACAGCCATTTCAGCAGATTCAATGCAGCCCCAAAACTGTAGATAGACACATTCACAGAGAAAGAGAGACAGCATTTATTACCAGACCTAATAAAGCTTCCAAGAACCGACCAAATTGAAGGGACAGCTTCTGTAATGGCATTCAATGAGATGTGTTCTTCCCAACACTACACTGTTGCAGGAACAAAATCTAACGTGGGAAACTTTCAATCTTATTCAAACCAAATCATCATCATCATCATCATGCTTCATGCCCCTCTCCTCTGGTGGTTTCGAGTTAATGAGAGACTTTGAGGAGAATCATACCAAATTTATTTCGGTTCTTGACAATTAAAAGTTGCAGACTACAAACCCACAAAAAAAAAACTATGTTTCCGACAAAAGAAAGAACAGTTTACAGAGTTGTAATGAAACCGCTAGTCCAAACCCAGAGTCCAGACAAGGGTTGAAGCCAAGAACAGAGCTTGACCTTTTTGGCTACATAATTGACTAGGAATCGGTTCATGTTCATCAGTACAAGCCAAGATGGAAAAACCAAGCTTTTGTGTAAAATATTGTTCCATAGACAACAACCAAGCTGTCAAGTGCCATTACTTTTATTTTGCATGAATTCAGATGAAATCCGTTTGGTCCTTTGTTTATACAAGGATGTCACATCTCCACAAGTTCTCTACAAGCATCTCAATTGAGCTGCTGCTGATTGAGTTGCAGTGTTTGAGATTCAAACCCACCAGTGTTTTTCCCAATCTCTCAAGAAAAGGCAAGCTTTTACTTGATATCCCACTGCAGCCTGACAATGAGAGGATTAGAAGATTGATCAGCTTGGCACGAGCGAGCGCAGCAAGCCCGACATCAGAAACTGCACAATTGGAAACATCTAGTTCATTGAGGACTAGTGAGTTGTCTGCTACTGTCATTAAGCTCTCATCAGTGATCTTCCTGCACCCATCAAGATTAAGCAGCTGAAGGGTTCCTCCATGGTGTTTAGCCAAGGCGAGAACCGATTTGTCGGTTAAATTCAAGCAGCCACTGAGATTCACCTTGACAAGCCCTTTACAGCTCTTCAACAGAGGAAGCAGCGCTGCATCTGTTAAACCATAGAGCCCCACGAGGTCAAGGTGCTGAAGATGAGGGAACTGCCTCCCAACCATGGCGAGGCTTGAAGCACCAAAACCTGTGCAATTGCGTATCGACAGCGATCGAAGAGATAGGACGGGAGAGACCAGGGGAAGTTGCAGAGCTGTATCCTTGATTCCTGAGCACTTAACAAGGACTAGAGATTTCAGGTTCGCTTCATGTTTTGTCAACGAACCAATAATACCCGAAACAGTGATTCTGTTGCACTCCTCCAATTGAAGGCCCTCGAGTGATCTTGCAGCCTTGGAAAAGGCTTCAAGTCCATAATCGGTTATGAAACTGCAGTTACGAAGGCACATCTGCTTCAAGCTTTTACATCCTTTTCCTATGGCTTCAAGGCTCACATCTGTCACTCCTTGACAAGAACTAATTGTCAATGACATCAATTGCTTCAGAGCTTGAGCATTTCCCATCACCCAAAATCCCTTCTCACTCACATTTTGGAGGCTGCTGAGGGTCAGATGGGTGATAAACATGCCATAACGTCCAATCACAGCAAGAGAACAGTCAGTAATGTTCAAGGCCTGAAGCTTCACTTTATTCAAAGAAGAAGAAACAGATGAGATTAAACTCGAAACCCCACGATCCGTGACAAGCAGGCAATCCTTTATAGAGATGGACTGCAGCTTAGGACATGATCTTCCAATAGCTTGCAGACCCTCATTCCCAATGTTTGGACAAGATTCAATACTCAAAACAGTCAAATTGGGACATCCTTCAGCTATTGCAATCAAACCCCTGTTGGAGATCAAAGGGCATTGACAAAGATCAAGCTTCTCTAAAAAATGGCATTCTTCACCTATTTCCGACAGGCCCTCGTTGCCGATCAAAGCAACATTCCAGAGAGAGAGAGCTCGGAGCAAGGGGCAACCACGGGCTATCGATATAAGACCAACATTAGTAACTCTACAGCAAGAGTTCATCCCTCTAATAGAGAGCTTCCCTAATCCCCCATGGCTACTAGTTCCTACAGCAATAGCAGCCAGTCTTGTATCCGTTGCTTTCTTTCCCTCCAAAGTTCTGGTAAGATATCCATTATTTTCAAGTTCTTGGTCGTCACAACCACCGCTAATTTCAATGTTATCAGAAACAGGACACTGATGTTGATTCTTTAAGGACCCAAATGAGTTGTTACAAGTTTCAGCCCCACGGATGTTGCTTAGAAGCATAAGCCACCGCCTAGAGACGCACCCACAAGAGCTCTTTGCTTTCCCACTTTGGAGGCGTCTAAAGATTTCAAAGAGGCATTCATCAGGAAGATCATCAATACAAAGTCTTTCAGCCCCTTGCTCATAACCCCTTCTCTCAAATGCAACTCGAAAACTGGTGCGAACCCTTTTTGTCGGCTGAAAATGCACATCCACACGAGAAGAAAATGGCAGAATACAGCTCAAATTCACCATAGAACTCGGGTAAAATGAACTCCCAGAGTAAAATTCATCATCCCCTGATCAATCCAATAGCGAAATTCAGTATAATTTGGAAACTAAAAACTCTTTTAAAAGTAAACCCAGAAACTCACCACTGTAATTAATGAGAGTAGGCATGAGGAAAAGCAGAGTAACCCACAAAATTTGAAATCCAAAGGATGCCTCAGAACCGATCAAAATGTGAAGAAGGGCCAAAAACAAGAACTTCAAATGGGGGTTATAAATGAAACGGGTCGAGGACAAAGTTTGAGAAGAATGTGATGGAAATAAAGAAAGTTGAACGTCGTCGTCATGCAGTGTATGGTTTCATGAGAGGGCAATTTCCACTCTTTTCATAAAAGGAAGTGGGGGAAGAAGAAAACGAGAAACCAACTTAAGAGGGTCAAAATCATATTCTTTGTCTCTACTCCAGCGCATCATACCGAGAGAATTTTCTCCTGTTGTTTTCGTTTTGATTTTTTTTTTTTTTTTTTTTTTTCAGTTGAATTGTACCTATTGGAAAGTAAATCATGAGTTGGGTCCCTTTTTCTAAACAAAAGTTGGAATCTTGCCTGAACCATTCGTACCTTTGGATGAATTCCGTTCATCATTTGATTGATTACTTGGGTGTCCTTCTTTTGGAGGGGCATGTTCATAAATGTCTTTTATTGAAAAACATATTTAACCAAACATTCAAATTTCAGGGCTTCCTATAAAAGATAACACTACTTTTATAATTCTAGAGTTAGAAAACCAGGAGTTCTGCCCCCTGTTTATCCAATTAATTATTTTTTATAAAAAAAAAATAGAGAGAGAGAGAGAGAGAGAGAGAGAGAGAGGGAATGATAAGTTTTTGAGTAGCATTGATCATGATGGGTAAAAAACGAATTGAGTTTGACATTAAGAGAGAAAATAATTGAATAAAATGGGGAAAGAGAGGGTATATTTGTATTTGAATTACAAGAATCTGGTCACTTTATATGGATATGATGACCACATTGCTTCCCTTAAAGTTAAACCAACGAAAAAAACTAAATTTGGTTGTATATTACAAAAACGAAAAAAAAAAAAATACTTTATCACTATCATTATGTTTTTACAACTAGAAGAGGAATGCATATAAAAAAAAAGATACAGAAATTTTTTTTTCTAAAAAATAAATAGATATGAAACTTTTAAAATATAATTTAGAAAATCTTTTAAGGTTGATTGCTATTGGTACAAACTTTTTTTTTAGTACGGAGCAGGGTTCGAATTCACTAACTTTTGATCGAAGATAGGTTATTTAATATTCTACCATATTGTCACTATTAATGTTTTGTCATATTGTCACTTAACTTATATTTTTATTTGTCAATCTGAACATACCTCAATTGGTTAAGACATTTATGTTCAACTAAAATGTCTGAGTTCAAATTTCTATTCTAAAAAATAAAATAAAAATTTTTTATTTAGTAAATTTTTTTAATTATTTTTATTGAACATATGGTGAGTCGGGGGACCAAGGTGTTCTAAATATTAATATCTAAATTTTATGGAAATGTCGATGGAAACATCAATAAAATAAATATTTGAAAAAACAAATAAGAATTCTACTCTTTTAAAATAAGTTAATTTTTTAATTATATTTTGTTGATATTTTGTCAATTTTGTTAATTTATCAAATTTTTTATAATAATATGAAAATGTCAATTTACCTCTCATGTCGATATTGAATCCTTGGACATAGAAATGTCGATAGTGACAATAGTATAATGGATTATTTTCCCTATATTGTAAGATGGGAATTTCCCAATAAATAGATATAAAATCTGAAAATAGTAGTCGTATCTGCATGGAGATGTTTATTTTTCTTGCTAAGTTTTACATAAACTAGTGAGTAGTGCAATGAATTTGAGCTTATGACATCATAATATACATTATTTTATAATTGAGTAGGACCCTTTGCCAGTTTCCCACAAGGGCTTCTTTCTAAAATATGGCCTAAAAAAATACACCAATATAATATATATTAATATGAACAACATACACTCTTGGAAAAGCTATGGTTTGAAATATCAATGGATTTTCCTTCAACCACTTGATCAGTCGAGACTTGAATTAAAATAACATGATATTAATTTATATTGTTTAAAAAATTAAAATCTCCAGCTAGCTTCTTCCCCTTGTTTCTGAATAAGAAACCATGGCCTTGGGCCTTATGCTTCTTTACAACTAATCTTTTAATTTACTCTTCTCCCAATGCCACTGAACCAACCCCAGAATGAGATTAAGATGACAAATTGTGGTTGAAAAGAATTTGCAGTGCTATTGTAATATGGACGTATTTAACAGTATTAAAAAAATAATAAATCTTTACGAAAAAAATTCATAATTCGAACGAGAATATTAAAATCAAAGATTTCTAATTTACGCACTAGAGTAATTTTGATGTTGCCTTGGAGGTTCCAAATATCAAAAGAGTGATTTCAATCCTTTAAAAATTTTGTTTCTTGGGAATCTAAGATTTTCATGAGATGGACATCTAGATCCCGACATTTGTTTGATAGGAATATCGGATATTCGAACATTCTTAGATGTTCGGACATCCTAGGATGCTTAAACAGGAGGCATCTGAGCAATTTTAGATTAACATGAGTTTTTAAGATTTTCGTGTCTTTTGACAATTTTGTTTTTCTATCATTTTTGTTCTATAATATTTTTTCATTACTAATATATATTTCTCATTTATTTTAAACAACGCACTAATTCATTGATAAATTTCTAAATACAATTTTATTTATATGACGTAAAATAAACATTAGTTATTTTTAATTCAAATATGCTTTCATTTATTTTACTTTTCCAATAATCACCAAACATAAATTAAAATTGACATAAAAAATATAATATTAAATTAATAAAAGTAAAATTTTTTATATGAATTCAAATAATATTAAATTTAACGTATAAATAATATGATGATTGATAATGGTATTTTTTAGAACATTACATAAATTTACAACATTCCCACGAATAAATGGTGCAAAAGAAACATGTCAATCAAAATATTCCCAAATATTTTTATAAATTTTCCTTCTCAAATTTCAGACCTCTAAAATTTGGACATATGAGATTCCAGACATTTAAAATGCAGCACATCTACATTACACAAACGCCACTCAATAATCCTCAAATCAATAGTTGATTTTTTTTTTCTTTTTAATTAGTGTTTTAGGTCCAGTTGAATTAGAAACTTCAATTTTTCCCATGTCTGCCAATTCTGGAATATACATGTTTCTAATGATTGGAATACATGCATTTATGCTGTAAAAGATAAATATGCTAATAATTATAATAATTTATTCATGCATCCCAAATTGGAGCCATCATATATATATATATATATATATATATATATATATATATATATTTTTTTATTAGCTAGTGCTATAATAATTAACCAAAGTTGAGTCAGTTGCCACCTTAATTATTACCCTCTCTTTACTTCACAACTTGGAACCAATCATTGTTAGTTTAATAATCTAACATTAATTAAAATATATGTTCAACCCTCTGGCCTCTACGCAAGTGACTTTAATTAACTATATTATTATTTTTATTATTTACTCAATTAGAGATGATGAGATTTTTGAGTGCTTGATTTGGAGCTCTCTCGTGTGTTAACTTTTTCTTTCATATACAACCTACTATACTTTGTATATATAACTAAAATCTTAGTCCCATTATTTTATAATTAACATTCTACTCTTTTTTTCATGTAATTTTAGTCTCACCGTTCATTTTGGTTCCTATATTTTTATTTTTATTTATTTTTCATTTTAGTTATTGTATTTTCAAAATGTTTGTTTTAGCTTTCCATTTGTTATATTTGGCAGATTAGAAGGTTGATTTTAGGAAAACATAAAATCACATGAAATTGACTTTCAACGTATCACTTGGGTGGTGATTTTGGAAAATCAATTATTCTTAGATCTCTTTTTCTCAAAATCACTTGTCTACCATCTTTAGTCCTTGAACTTTTGAGAAGTGATTACCAATTTTGTTTTTATAGATGCAAAATTTTAACATAAATTATATGCATAATAATAGAAACATTTTAATACAAATTTATGGTTATATTTCCAGAGATTTAGTGAGTGAAGTGTTGTGTTAAAATTGTAATCAAAATAAATTAGATAAAATGAAAAAGAATGAGACAAAAATGGTCACTTTTAAAAATGGAAAATACTTCGTTATCCTCCTCATCATTAAATATTTGACAATTCATTATTATTTTAAAAAGTCTCTATTTTTGCATTTTTCTCTTAGTTGTCAAACATTTAATCGCGAGGAACACAAGATTCCTTCTCATTGTTGAGGAGCAAGTATTTTCCTTAAGTACAATGACTAAAATAAACGAAAATTTAAAGTATATAAATCAAAACGAACCAAAGCAAAAAATACAGAGACCAAAATACTATTTTAAACCTAATAATAAATATGTCAAAAACTAGGTAGGTGATTATTATGATTATGAATGAATATCTTAGCCAATTACTAATTATCAAGTCTTAATCTATATATTTTTCATTTACAATCTTTTTACAATTTAACTTTATATAATAAAAAATTACCTGCTGGAATTTCCTTAAGTTTTCCTGTGATTATTTCGTGAACTAGCTTATAATAATTGAGGATAAATTTCAAATCATTTTGAAATATCCTTTCCAATTAATAAAAAAGGTATGGTAAATTAAAAAAAAAAAGGTAATTATGTCAAATTTTTGCTTTATCATAAAACTGATTTTTTTTTCTCATTATCATTTATATTCTTCGAAAGTCTCATGATTTCTTGAAATATGGATAAATTTTGTTAATAATGTGATTTTTTTTAAACCTTGGATTGTCTTTAATAAACTATTAAAAGACATTTGTTACAATATAAGATCTTACAAATACTGTTGGATTCGTAAGGTGATTGCAAACAAAGTCCACATCGATTAAAAAATAGAATGATCATGGGTATATAAGAGAGGACAATTATCTTCATTGGAATGAAGCGTTTTGGGTGAAACCAAAACAAAGCCGTGAGAACTATGCCCAAATCATACAGAGATAAGTAATGAGGGAAAAAAAAAAAAGTGAATTGTGATATCACATCTTTCAAACATTGAGTGAGAGTCCAATATAATTGATGGTGAAATAATAATTGTTTCTTCCATTTGTGGAGGAAAAAAAATGTAATACATATGATTGCAAAATAATAATGTGTGAGAATGAAATGTTCATGGACATGAACATGAACATGATGAGCAACATCATTGGATGATGGATATTTATTTATTATTATTATTTTTTAATATTTTAATAATTAAAACAGACAGAGGAGAAAAAGAAAGAAGCCCATAATGTCTGAAGAAGAGACTGGAAAATGTTGTTATTTATTGGTCACTGCAGGTTGGCTGAACCAAAACACTATCAATAAATGAATAGGTTCATTGTAATTGCAACCTTTTACATCATCCAAATTCCATTTTAATCCCTTTTTCCTAAATTCCAACTTCATTTATATATATTTTAAATTAGATGTGGTCTGTCAAGTTGCTAACTCCTTTTAAACGATTTATTTTCAAATTTTGTTTATTTGAGTCTCTATACTTCTATTTTTGTCCCTATTTATAAAATTTTATATCTAATAGAAACCATTTAATATCAGAGATCAAGGTGAAAATGAAAAGATTAAAAATGCTCGATTTTTTATAATGTAGATGCTATTTCAAACTCTTGTACCAACTATCAGTAGAAATCATAAGGTTGAATTTACCCCCTTCTCTTGATTTTATCCATTTTGAAGATGATTTACATGGCAACTCATTGATACATTGAATCAATCAAAGAGTTTTAAATTTCCACGAAAAAAAAGAGGTTCTTTTATCCAACCAATTAAAGCCATTTTCAGAGTGGATTGGTTTCTCCTCCTTTTTTTTGTCCTTTACTCCCCCTCTTTCCCTTGGGTCACGTTACACATCTACCTAATATACAACCAATGACAAACCATACAAAAAATATTATAAAACCCATCATAGTCATCAAAATATAGATATAAATTCGTCAAAATGAGAATAATTCGACAGTAATTGACATATATCTCCAACCAAGTTCGATTCCCACCTCACTTGTTGTACTATATATAATGTATAGATATCAATACAACTCAAATGTTCTCAGTTGATACAGGACGATGCTTCCTTTTTGTTTAGAGGGTGATGCAGATTTTGAAGTTCTTATTCATAAAATGAATAAAAGAAAGGAGAATACTTTGAAAATGGTGAATATTTATACCATTTCTGCTCTGTCTCAGTCCCAAACCCAAATGTGCATGATGGTGTTTATACATTTGTACAGCTGAAAAATGTAGGATGAGTCATAAAGGTAAGAGAAAAGAAGCTTCCTAAAGATTCAAGAAATGCATCCAAAATTCTTTTTTTTTTTAAAAAAGAGGCATTTTCAATCATAGAGGCCCTCCTGCTCCCATACTTCCACAAGAAAGTTCACCATTTCCTGTCAAATTGAAGATTTTTTAAGTTCTTATTCATGGAATGAACAGTGGAAAAAGAAATGACAAAACTTCAACAGCAAACTTACGGATAAAGGAATTGGATGGGGAAAAGGCTGTCTTGTACCCAGTAAACTATCATATGTTGCACGCCAACTGCAAACGCGTATATACCGATGATATAGAGATCAACTTAATCTACAATGAGGTCTTTAATGCTCGATTTTTGTATGAGCGCTAAGCGAAAGCAATTGAAAATGGATGAACCTAGTGAACTGACCTGATTTTTGCCTTCCGTCTTTGTTGAGTTTGATCCGTTGTCTTGCTACTACTTCCAGTCCACTGCAGCCTATTCTGATTCCAGAGAAGGAGACCTGAAAGCAATGAAGACATAACAGACTATAAGTTCCAATAAACGATATCAGCACAACTTCATAAAGTCATCTGATTTTTTATCAATTATTCAACAAAGGTCGGATAAATAAGAGCGAAACTTTCCATGGTTTACAAATTCAGAAGGGTTGCTCGTACTGCCACCAACATTGCTCGGATTGAGTGTGAGATTTGATGTACTGATAGACGAGATGCTTCGTTGAGATTGAATGGTGCTATTATCCAAATCACACGTGCTTGTGCTCCAGAAACCGTCAGATATGCTAGGTTTCTTAACGATTCGTCCTTGAATTCTTAATCCCTTAGATGGCTCATCCACAGCAATAATAGGTGTGGGCTTAGTGCAGCATCCAAAACAACCCCTGCACTGTTATAAACCTAATAAAGCAGTATATGCTATAAAATTACAGCAAAAACATAGCATGTGCACCAATTACCAATCATCAATAATGTCAAGGTAGTGATCAAATAAATCTTGTTTGTGGTTTGTCATCGACTGTGAAAATAGGGAGACACACACAACTATTAACTACAGAAATTAGAAAATGCATTTGTATAATGTTTAGAGAGACGTTTGTTTTATACTAAATGTATCTGATAACAACACAATGGTAGAACTTAAACAGAATACTTCACCAAGTTATTTTAAAACTGGGGTAAACTGATTTTATAACATAACACAGATAGGTGACAACATTGATGATGCATTTACTAATGAGCTTATAAACATAACACCATCTGAACAGTGAGAAGAATGCAAGACGAGCCAAGAGAAAACTGGGAATGATCGTGCAGCAATTAACCTTTTCGATGACCATTCAGAATCAAAATTCAGCCTCTACTTTACTTAGAATAGGGAATGGTTTTGAACTTCCGAATATAAGTTCGGAACTTTAATAAAGTTAGTTCCCTTGACAGTTCTTTCAAGAATCCACATTAAACATCAATTGTTTTTAGTAAATCAGCTCCAGAAAACTGCAATATTTTGTAAAGACTAGAGTCTACAACAGACACATATTAGTATTAGGCGGCTACTACCCTCTTGACCAGCTAAAACAGTAACCTACAATCCATGGATTCTCTCAGCACAAGGATGATTCAATATGAAAGCAAAAGAAAATATGTCTAAAAGTAAAAATTAGCCATCTTAGAACTGTATCCTTTCCATAATTGGATCGTAATGGCTTCGTTAGTGTTCGACCTTTTTACATAGGCGATAAAGTCGTTGGGGCAACTTCATATAAGGATAGACTTAGCTTTTCATCTCTTCATATTTCTTGGTACCAGAGTTCGGCACAAATTGGATACCATAATTCTTTCATTGTAATCGAAGAGTTACGCAACTAAATACCAGCAATCCAAAAGGAGCAAGAAATCTGATACTTGACCCAAACCCCTTTTTCGTTTCAACTCAACATTGCAGTTGGAATAGTAAAATCCATAGCAAAAAGAAGGAAAAAGGGCATTATCTACTGCTCAGTAAGTCAGAAAACAGAAGTAGCACCCAAAAGGGAGTATAAGAGGACTCCATTAGAAGCAAAGATAACAAGTCCTTTCGAAGACGGCATTGAATGATTGGCGAGGAAGATCGAGAACTTACCCCATGCAAGCGAACAAGCGGCTGATCCACGCAGCGAAGGAACTATTCAGCATCACCATGTTGATGTTAAGCCAAAAGCGGAAAGCAGGGCATCGATTCTGGGAGAATAAATGAAAACCCAAAACCCTGTAATTGGAATTGGAAAGAGATAAGAGTGGACTTTGATTTGGGAGTTTTTGATGAGGGAAGAAAGGAAAGTTTAGTGGCAGAGAGAACCAAATACCAAAAGGAAAAGAAAGAATTGGTGGGTTTCCTAGAAATTCAGAAAACAAAGAGATGGGCATGAGCATCGATTGATTCCTGGTTAGCTATTTGGATAGTTCGTTCTATTGGTGGATTTTTTGTTGTGGGTTTGTAAATATACTCCCTTTTTTCTGTGGCTCTGGCCCCCACTACCCACTGCTTGCCATTATTAGCAGCAAGAATGGTCATTTATCCTAATCTACTGCTTGAACTTTCAGTTCCAGTTATAACGATAATCGGGTTTCTATCCTACGTTTTCATGGATGACTTTTCCTTTTCAGTTCTCCAAAAGTTCATTTGATATCTTCGTTACTTCATTTTTACTTTTTATTTCTTAATTTATCTGAAAACAACCCATACAGCCTAACTACGTTTTGATTCTAACTTTCGATCTTACTGTGTCTTTAGTTTCTTTTTATACCTTTAAACTTTGTATATAATCCATAAAAAAAATTTCTTTAATCTCCAACGTAAATGGTGGCTAGCAGATAACAGTCTCTCTGGTCTGGAGAGTTACAGTTCTGCCACCATTCTTTCAGAAGCTGAAAATAATGATTCTATGAGAAGTAATACGATAATTCTCTTCCTCCCATTTCTAAATATCAAAACCAACTCAAACAGAACCAAACTGGGAAGAGCGGTGCTTATTTTTTTCAGAGGGTTCAGATTGAAAGTACTGATATTGCAAAATAGGGTCGAAGAATCAATAAGTACTAATCAACGTAGCAGCATTGTCATGGCAAAAGAAATAGAGACGGTTGTGATCAGCCAACTTCAGATGTTCTTTTGTTTACAAAGCTAATTGTGTTTCTTCAACAGGATTGAAGCCAGACCCATTCTCCAACCAAACATTGTAGTTGGCTCGTGCTTTTGGGGGATGAGAGAAGCCAGCCCTGTTCGCGGGCTATAACTGGGAAGAATCTCTTGCTTCACCTCACTTCTTGAGAACCTGAAAAACGGGTCAAGTTAAATCATCTAGCTACAAGAATCATGTGGTTAATCCCAAGTAAAGCCTGCATACCATCATATCATACATGGATATTAATCATGAAAATGGAAAAACAGCATCCAACAATCCCCAAAATAAATCTCTAGCTCCTTCATAGAGAATGGAAGAAGACTTCCCAGTGAAAAGTGTAAGGAACTCATTGAGGATGGAAGAAGACTTCTCAGTGAAAAGTATATGGAACCAAGAAGCTCGGAGTTTTCATTCTTTCCAGGAATTTGACCCTTCCTTTTTCAGCATATTCTTCTTTAAACAAAAACAAAGAAAAGACACATACTTTTCTCGATACTGAAGGAATTGCAGAAATTCTACAATTTTACATGTATGAGTTCAGAACTCTGTTTAACATCAACTCAAACCACATTTATACAACTACCCCTCAAGTAACAAATTCCAATCCTTACCTTCAGTTATGCAACAATTCTCTTTAGTGGCAAAAAGCATAACTCTTTCAGAGTTTTCCACCGATTTATTCACGTTTTGACGACTTCAAAAGTCTTAACAGATTACTTAAATGGATAAAATGTGCATTCAAAGACTAATGACTGACAACGCCCAGATCAAAAGGAACAGAAAGTACTTACAAGGGAGGAGAAGGGCCTTCACTTGCAAATGTTGATAGGCCTTGGCGTTGCTTGTGTTTGGGATTGGATGAGCAGTATACATATACTCGACCCCGGCGCTTTACTGTCCTACAGAATTCACACATCTTTTTCACTGAAGAACGGACTTTCATGGCTGGAGAAAGAAAAAAAACAAACAAAGAAATGAAGCAGCACTCAAATGTATGTGATGTCCAATTATCATATCTCAATACTGTCAATTCCAACGATGCAACAAAGGAAAAGAGGAAGGCTACACAGAAAACGCTAGTATAGAATGGTCAAATCAAGGATCTACAAGGCAAAATTCTATCCTCCCGTACTTGAACTGAAATCCGAGAAAATAAATGGGATGAATAAACACAAGTTATGAGAAATAACTTTTTTGGCCTTATTAAGTCGCTAATTAACTTCTCGAGGGACATAAGAGTTTAAGCAGAAAACCAATGAGCTCCTGCTCCAATCCCATATCAACTTTAACTCCGTGTCAAGGTAAGAACACTAAACTTCTACTTCATCAACCCAAGAACGAATTCTCCCTCAATCATTCAAAATAAAAAACTTGTAGAAGATCAATCAAAGAAAGAAAAAAAAAAACTCGAAAATAGCTATACAACAATGCTTAAATTTGAAATCCCCAAGTACAAATTAGATGTTTGGCGCAAGGTTGTTACTGATACCGATAAATGTTAAAACCCAAATCGATATAAAACCCTAAAACCCAAAAATCTACCGGCAGCAAATTTTAACAAGGAGAAGGAAAATAGTGGTCGAGGAACTGTTGAGGCAAATCTTGATCGAAAAGATGAATGATTTCTTGGCTTAATACCTTCGATTCGGTAGCGACGGCTTCCAGCTGAGTGGTAATGAACGTGAAAACCGAGTACCCGGCTTTATTCTTTCATACCTCCACCATTTTAATTTTCCTCCTTTTTCTTTTTCACTTCTCATTAAAACGAAAAATTAAAAAGATTTACGGAAAGAAAAATAAAATGAAGATTCCTTTTTTTTCTTCTAAATATTTGTATATAGATAATTTATTGTACGTGTCCCTATTAATCACCTTATTTTGAAAAATGACCAAATAATTTTTGTTAATAAAAATGTCTTATCTTTTTCAACTACTTCACAGGTTTAATTTTGACTATTTTATATTACTCTCTCTCCAATTGAAAAAGTTTTTATTTGTTCAAGTTCAAGGTATTATGGGCCTGCAAGAAAGGCCCACTACCTAGATGATTCCGTTCGCTTAGTCCAGCCCAATACGGCCCATATCCAATCATCGAAACACACCAAGAACAACGAGGTGCATAAATAGGGCTGTGTTTGTTTCTTTAACATTCTTATATTATGTTTTTTTGTTTCTGGAATTGTCTATAATATTCCCATCAATGAAAAATATTTACTGTTATGGAGAACAAAAACGACCTGAAACGGGACAAGGAGTTGAAGTCTGAGATCATTGATCGGGGGAGACCGGCCCGTGACGTAACGGGCCGGCCCAGAGAACGACCTAATGCCGGGGCAAAGAGCGAGGAAAGCGGCTGGCGGAGAACTAACCGGGCCGAGAGGGCTCGGTCCCGACCCGGGGCTCGGCCCAGCCAACGATCCCCCATCTTCGATCGACGATTCCACCCAGGCCCCGCAACGGTGAATTAGGGTTAGCTATGGAAAGTTTTGGAACAACTCCACGCTATAAGTAGCGATCCAACCTTACAGGTAAGGGGGAAGAAGTGACTACATTTACCTTGTTCTCTTACTAACTTAAGCATCGGAGCCCGTGTGACTAGAGTCACACCGGTTTAGCTCGATTTGGTTTTGCAGGTACTAGTCTCGGATCAACAAGTTTGGTGGGTGCGAGGAGGAGAACCGGAGTTGTTCCAGTTGAGCAACAATTGGCGCCGTCTGTGGGGACGATTTAAAGCATCCAGTTGAGCAACATGACACCAAAAAGGAGTCCACGACGCTCTGATGATAACTGCTCTGCCAAGAGGAGGCTGAACTTGGACGACCCCCAAGTTGGAGGACCCAAGGATGGGACCAGCCAGCCAAGCCTAGAACGTCAGGAAGGGTTGCCCGAGGCGCATGCACTAACGACCCCTGAGCCGCTCCAAAAGCAGTTCGCGGTCTTGGAAGACAAGGTAGAGGGCATGCTTCAACTCATGACCCAAGTCCTTCGACAATTCGAGCGACAAGAGTCCGACGAAGTGCCCCTTGTCAGAGACCCGAGAAAGGGGAAGAGCCCAGCACAAAGCAAGACTGAGGAGTCAACGAAAAGTGCAGGAAGTAAGTTGCGGATAGGTGGAAATACCAGGCGACGAACCCGGATTTTCGACTCCCAAAAGATGAAAAAGCAACATAAACCCCCGACATCAAATGGGGGCAAGAGCGACCATGATGACAGAAACTCTGAGCCGACAAGTCTCGACAAAGGCAAACCGGCAGATCGGCCAGAGTCCTCGGAGAAACGAAGTAACAAAAAAAAGAAGGGATTCGACCTTGAAGAACTACTGGATCAAGCCGACTCACCATTCACGGAGGAGATCATGAGAGAGAAGGTCCCTCCAAAATTCAAGCTACCCACGGTGAAACAATTCGACGGGACGACCGACCCAGTGGACCATCTAGATGCTTATCGGGAATGGATGGATATCTACGGAGTGTCGGAAGCGGTCAGGTGCCGGGTATTCTCGACTACTTTAAACGGGTCGGCCAGAATATGGTTTCGACAATTAAAACGAGGGTCAATCTCGAGTTTCAAGAGCTTGGCCAGAGCATTCGTGACCCAATTTGTAGGGGGACGGTGTCGGAGCCGACCTGTGGCTTATCTTTTAACTATTAAACAGAGGACGGCAGAGAGTCTACACGACTATGTAGCTCGGTTCAACGAGGAGAAGCTGCAGGTAGAAGGCCTTACAGACGCTGTATCTCTGCTGGCCTTCATGTCCGGTGTCAAGGATGAGCATTTATCATTTTCGTTCGGAAAGAAAACACCGAGTACCTTCTCGGAGGCGCTGAGCCGAGCTCAGAGGTACATAAGCGCTGGTGAGTTCTTTTACTCAAAAAGGGAGCCAGACGGAAAGCGAACCGACCAAAAGAGGGAGAGATTAAAGGAGAACAACGAGTGTTGCGGGAATGCTACTATACCTCAATGAAAGGCAACGACAAGACTTCTACTAAGGGGGCTGTTGACCTTTCCTTTCTTCCTTCAAATGTGGTTGTTTTTGTTTCTCTACCTTTAGCAAGATTTCTAATTATTATTTCTTTTATTCAATAAAGTGTCCACTTGTTTGGTTCTCTGTCAACTATATCTCTTAAATCCAAAACGAGATACCGACGACTTTGATAAAATACTTTGCTCGTCTACAAGCGTACTCTCAAAAGATATCAACAATACACTTGAGAGTAGGGGGCAATAGGTACCGACCACGGCTACTCAACGACGTAAGCTTGGTAAATCCAACTCTACACGGCGACGGTAAAACCAGCTATAGCCGAGCAGGTCGAGCAGGGCTCGGGACCGACCACTGCTCGGGTCCGACCACTGTTCGGCGTCGACCAAGTGCGAACGGGCACAAATCTACATTAATCGGCGGTTTTATGAGATAGCCTATTTTGGTCAATATGTCTTATTTTCGACTGAGCACGGCTCGGGTCCAACCACTACTCGACGTCAATCACGTGCGACGAGGCATGGATCTACTTTAATCGACACGTTTGGAAAGAACAATTAAACAATCTCAGCACGGCCAAACCAGAAGCGGGTCGATTGACCTAGCACGGTTAAAACATGAGATGGAGTAAAAGGCCAAAAACAACAACGGGTGTAAAACCTTCGGCTATGACCAACGAGTTAAAAACCAACGTCGGGCCTGAATAAAGCGACAGACCTCTCGGGAAAGGCAAGGCCAAGCCCTGGTTATCGACTTAATCTGACCACCCTTAATAGGGGAGAACCAGTGACGGGCCTGAATAAAGCGACAAACTTCTCGGGAGAGGCAAGGCCAAGCCCTGGTCATCGACTTAATTCGACCAACCTTGACAGGAGAAAACCTTTTTTGTCACGAATCGAGGCTTGTATTGTTACACCGTGATGCCGTTCGGATTGAAGAATGCAGGTGTAACCTACCAACGAATGGTGAATCAGATGTTTGCAGCCTTAATCGGCAAAAATATGAATACCTACATATCTACGACCTGAATATCTACAAATCTACGACCAATCAAGAAACTCAAAATTGGGACGGACCTAGAAGCAGGCCGATAAGCTAAAAGCCAATCAGTGAAACCAGGGAAAAGAATCCCGAGGTGCTGAAAAAGACATGCGTACAGGCCCAGCAAGGTTAAAACAGAAAACAGGCAAGCATAACCGATAAACGAAACCCACGGGTAGAAAATCATATGGCAAAAGCCAAAATAGGTTAAAAACCCGAGGGTGTTGATTTAACTTGGGGTAAAAAACCGGCAGAAGCCAAATATGTTAGAAACCTAAGGGTGTCGACTAAACTCAGGGTATAAAAGTCATTAGCAAAAGCCAAGTGGGTTAGAAACCCGAGAGTAAACCCTGAGGTATAAAACATGGGCAGAAGCCAAATAGGTTAGAAACCCAAAGGTATCAACATTAGTTCTGTTAAAGTTAGATCCCAAGGCCAAAAGTAAATGGTTTAAACTCAGATGAGAATAAAACCAAACTCAGGAGACTTGATTATGGTCAACGAAAATTGGATAAAACTTCAAATTCATGAATAGTATCGACAAGTTCAAGGCACAAAACCAGTGGCAGGAACCAAGCACTAAAATCCAGAATTAGATCAAAAGCTTTTGGTAGAAGCCCTGTGCGTTAGCAACCTTCTCATTTTTAGCCATTGATATACAACGGTCTTGTGATAACGACAAGCGACAAGTACTCTCAAAACAAAGATCTTTACACAATTATTCGTCTTCTGTTTTGAGAGTGGGGGCCATTGTTATGGAGAACAAAAACGACCCGAAACGGGACAAGGAGTTGAAGTCTGAGATCATTGATTGGGGGAGACCGGCCTGTGACGTAACGGGCCGGCCCAGAGAACGACCTAATGCCTTGGCAAAAAGCGAGGAAAGCGGCTGGGGGAGAACTAACCGGGCCGAGAGGACTCGGTCCAGACCCGGGGCTCCGCCCACGGCCCAGCCAACGATCCCCCATCTTCGATCGACAATTCCACCCAGGCCCTGCAACGGTGAATTAGGGTTAGCTATGTAAAGTTCTGGAACAACTCCACGCTATAAGTAGCGATCCAGCCTTAGAGGTAAGGGGGGGAAGAAGTGACTACATTTACCTTGTTCTCTTACTAACTTAAGCATCGGAGCCCGTGTGACTAGAGTCACACCGGTTTAGCTCGATTTGGTTTTGCAGGTACTAGTCCCGGATCAACAAGTTTGGTGGGTGCAAGGAGGAGAACCGGAGGACCGAAATCCACGCATCAACATTTACAAATATTGAAATTGATTGATAAGCATTTACCTGTACCTCCAGATGCATCATTTTATTCATTCATAAAATAAACCCTTCTGACAGTCTATGCATGCCTTACGAGCCATAAATGTTAAAAATAACAATTTCATTAACATTTTGAAACTAAGCATATTAAAAGTGCTCGTTGTATCCACATTTATAAATTTCATCTCAAAACTAATTGTATATTATAAATATTTGTTAGATTATCCTAAATATGGGATCCTTAGCATGCTCGTTTTAGTTTGATACCTCGTCATTATTCATGAGTTAAATCTAAATATTAATTAGCAATAAGATAAGTAACCATATCTTATAAACTTTTGTTAGGTCTATTATTATCTTTTTGAGGTGGGATTTTAACGAAATGTATCCATTTCTTGTGTTTTATTTTTTATTTTTCATTTCATCTTTTTTAATAAAAAAAAATAGAATTGTGTTTTATAAAATGTATTTTTGTTCTGAGACGACAAACAAAAACACGTTTAATAATTATTTATTGTTTATTAACCCAAAAACAGAGTCTTTTATTGCTTATTGGGAACTCTTCCTCTTCATATATATTTAAATATGACGCTCGGTTTTTTATAATTTTCTGTATATAATATTTACGAAAAGTTGACCGCTTAAAACATAAATAATTTAAAATCTTGAGGTGTGGACACGTGTGCTGTGATGGCGTGTGTATGTTACTGACGTACATTTTTCCAAGGTAAATTATTTGTTTATTAATTAACCGAGACATGTTAGAAAAATTCCAACCAAAGGAGAAATTAAATATTAATAAAATGGTTAAAGTTTCCCGTAACAATTCATGTCCAATTAAATGAATGAATTTGACTCCTCCTTTTTGCAAGGCTGTAAGTAACCAATCTCTCACTAAAGTTTTAGTAAATTAAAATGCCACCCACCCTCCACCTAAAATATATATTATTGCTTCCCAATTAATTTATCTATCAAACTCCCACGCCATGCTTGGTACTTTCAAATCATTTTTAATCAACTCTTATGTAGCTGTTAATGGTGAGATCATTAGCAAAGTCTGATGGAGCTATGTTTAAACATATTGGCCTCAAGCTCAAATTTATCGAGGATGAGAGGAAAGTGACCAAATACGTACAAGGTGAAGATCAACTTCAATTGATAACTTGTAGAATGTTAATTTTGTTGGTAAGTAATATACTAATAGCCATTAGAAGATTTTCTCAATGACAGGTATGGATATCGTCATCGCACATGGTGGTATTTTTCAATGTTTTCTTATAAAAATTTAGACTAAGTATTAATTTAAGTTTCAGAGTGTACTTGATCAAACAGAATACCAATGTAAATTTTTGTTTACAATTTGATAATTAGTCTATGTTGAATCACTCGTTGGCGTTGGCTTAGCCTGTATACGTAGTAAAATTAAAATTGAATATTGTTTTTTTCAAAAGGTGCATTATTTAATTATTTATGTCTAGTAAAAGGGTCAAAAAAGTTAATGGGTGAAATCATTGAGAAGGCATGTAATTAGAGAAGAGCTTAGGTACACAAAGTACTTTTTAAAGCGTACTTTATATTATGAATGGTGATTCTTAAAGTGAAAGGGTATGTCCTCATACTCCACAGTCCCCACTTAAGCTTTGGCTGATTGCCTTTTTTTTTTTTTTTTTCCCTCCTCCCTCCTTTTCAGTATAACAATTGGCTGATGCTTTTTCTTGCGTTGTGTTTATTATTTCAGGTGGTTTTATTTTATTTGTGGTCTCTTCTTCAATTAATGATTTTGACACGAGGAAATGGAAGGTTGTAATTTGTAGGATGAAGTTAGATAACAAAGAGATGATTACGCTAAAAATACATTACTATAATAAAGTAATTATATTAGTAAATATAATTCAAATACCATGCTATCCCTAAGGAAAATATTTTGAATCGAACTCTAAATAAATAAATAAATAATCTGATCTGGTTAGTAATAGCACATTAAAATCTATGGTTACCATTTGGGCACAAATAACTCTAAATTGAGACTTAAGTCCAACAAAATTATAATTTACTAACATAATATAATGTAATGTCTATTTTTCGAAATTTATAGGGACTTATCTAATTCAATAATTAACTGCAACATGTAATAAAAGTTATTTTACCAAGTTGGAGCAAGTTGAAAGTGACGTGAATTTAATTATTAAAGTTATTTTTTCAGAACACCAAATTATTTGGTACTCCAATTGACTCTCAGAAATTACATGCTTTGGCCACCGACTTTGTACAATTATCGGTCCAACCCCAACATTTCTCTAATTTTAAAATTAGAAAAACGTTTGAAAACAGTTGCTTTTTTTAACTCCATTTTTGTTTTATTTTTTAAATCTACCTTCCTTATGTCCTCAATATTAATCTTTCAAATATACTATTTATTTGAAGTTATGAATTTTTTTAACCTTCTTACTTGTGTAAATATGTAACAGACGCGAGCAGTAATAGATATATGAAAGTACAATTAATTAAGACATATATCTTAGATTAAATGGTCGGATATTTTCAAACGAGAAGGGAAGATAGACTTTTACTTAACTACTTGTTATTTAAAATCGTACTGTTGCGTGTTTATTTGACTATCTTACATCCTTCCATTTCCTACGAAATTAATTCTAGAAAATGACCTTCAATTTCGTTGTTTTGGTTTCAAATTCTTATCCATTGTCTCTCTTTTTTTTCCCACTCAAATTTTGACAGTCGTTTTTCACATGCACCTTAGCTTCTTGATGTTTATCTTTAAACAGGCTGCCTGTTTTATTCATTAATTTCCAACTTTCTATAACATTTCGTTATATATAATTAGCTCGTGTGGTCAAAGTTCAGTTTTGACTCTCAAAAACATGTATTTTTTAGGAAAAAAAAAACTAGTTCAGTTTAGAAATATAAAACACAGCATGACACATATAATATATTGTATTTTTTAGTATGACAGAGGTGGCGATGGTGAATCAAATCTACGATTTTTTTTTTAAAGTATAATGGAAAATTTCAACTACCATTGAATTAAACTTATGTTTATTGAGTCTTCGACTTTATAAAATAAACAAGATATATCAATAGTTGAACTATTGACTTAATTCGAGTAACATATTTTAAATTAAAAAAAACTTATGGTATTTGATGGAAGCATGTCGTTTCAATTATTATAATTATAAACAGAGAATTTACATTTTACAACAATATTGATTTTATCTCTAATAATGTCGGCATATTCGGCATTTGACAAAAAATAAATAATAAAAGAATATCATTTAATATTTGAAAATTCACTATTTCTTTAGGTGGGGGAATTATTTGAAACCATGGGTAATAGTATTGTCTCACTGACATCTGAAACTTCGAAGGCTTTTTGTATATAATAATATTGAAAGCATAATTCCTCTCTGTCTCTCTCTTTCCTCTGTTATTTATTTATTTGTATCTTTGGCCATATTCTGTTTGGCTGTCCGATCTTTCCCCAATTTGAACCGATCATGAACTTGCAGGCACCCTCACATGGCCTGCCCAAACAAACTCACAATCACAACTACAATTTTCAGAATTTCGAGGGGGTTGGAGCGACAAATTCCAGATTCTCCCAAGGCCCATTTGCCGATTAATACCTTTGTTGTTGGATTAATGGAACCAAAACAGAAAAGAATAGAATTACAAAATACCAATCAAAAAGGTCGGGGTCGCAGCATCTAAATGCTATATTAGGGTGCCTAAGCTCCATCCCCGACGCTATGGTGCTACAAACTCAGAAGAAGCAACTACGGCAGGCAAGCTGACGAGAAGACAGCGCCGCGGCATTATGACTCCGATTCCACCCCGTATTTCATTTTTGAGTCATTTTTCATTTAGGCTTAGAAGTCCTTATAAATGTAGGTGATTTGGGGTTTGTATTCATTGGTAAAAAATCAAAATAAAAAAGACTTAGAGTGGTCGTTGGCAGTACATGAAAAGAAGCCTGTATCCTGAAGGTTTGGTAGAGGTGATTTTAATTGTGTAATTCTAGGTGGTTATTTTTACGACACTCTGAAGCAAGAGGACGACAGTATAGTTAATATATTATGTGAGAACCTATTTTATTTGCAGTTCTGAATGTAGATCGGTATAATCTATATGGTGTATATTTTTTTCCATCAACACTATGAAATGGAAATGGGAATGGGGTGTGACCAGTACAAATTAGTTGAAAACCAACAACCCTGCTTTTTCAGACTCACATATAAACTTAAAATACGCGGTCAATAATTGTGACTTATAGAGAACAAATAATAAATAAATAAAACACGTATATAATATATATATATATATATATATATATATAATTACAGCATTATTTATTTTTGAAAAATTGACTAATTTATTGTTTTGTGTGGTCCAACTTCCAAGTTATATTTCTTTGAACAAGGAATAAAGTCTAAGCATGCTTGGATTAAATTATAGGAGTTGGTTGGCTATTGGCTAAAGGCAGAGGAAGCATCCCGGAAGGAACGTGCCCATGTTCAAACTTTCTCTGCACTATTAAATAAATTATTAATGATAAATTTTAAATTTAAATTAAAGGAAAAAAAAAAAAAGATGACAGCAGTGGGCAGGCTACCCACTGACCCACCCACCTTTCTTCAGTGCCCCCCAAAAAAGCCGTTACCGTTGCCCTTACAGTTGCTGCCATAATAAAGCAATTCCAATTCCGCCCTCCACAACTCCAATTATTGCCGGTCAACAAAAATAAAAAACCATTTATTAATTTCTACCCGATTTCATTAATTAAGAAAAAAAAAAAGGTTATGAAGAGGGTAATTATTAATTAATTACGTCATCTCTGTACAGGGGAAAGAAAATCGGCTTTACAATTTTCTGGCGGTGATTTTGAGCAACAACGCACCCAGAAGCCAGAGCTTGAATTTTGTACACAAAAATTAAAAAAAGAAAAAGGAGACTAAGTCAACATAGAATTAAGTAGAAACTTGGTGAAGGGTCCAGAATTTGTCAAGAGTAAGCGAATCGGTGAACGACACGATCTCTCAAAATCCCGTTGTAGAGCGCCACTCTGTTGGCCGGCATTCCTCTGTCTCCCCCGCCGCCGCTCTTCTGCGACGGCGGCGTAGAATCGCAGTTGTTGGAAGCGATTTCGTGGTGCCTTCGGAAGTCTTCGCCGTTCCCAATTGGATCCACCACGTCGTCCGCAAAATGAACCCTCTTCTTCTTCTTCTTCTTCTCCTTCTCCTTTTTCCTCGTCTCTGCAACAGAACAATTAAAATTAGTTTGAAATTACAGAAATCTGAAAGCTCGAAGAGAAATTAACTCTGTGAAGACGTACCAGAAGGAATACAGGAGCGAAGATTTGGAGGCGAGAAGGGGTGAATTGAGAACTGGGCAGTGGGAATGGATTTTTGGATGCAAAAAGACAGAAGAATCACAGTGCCCGATACCGCAGCCATGGCGGTGGCCAGCGCCATCCCCTGCGAGTTCAACATCGAACACATACCCTCTCTCTCTCTCTCTCTCTCTCTCTCTAAACATACCAAATAATCCAAAATTGGGAGAATATCAATGTATAAATAGGACACACACAGACGGCAGAGGGAGGATGATGCAATCGAAGCAAAATAAGCGACTCTGATATTAAAACAAAAAAGAGGTTAAAATAATATTTTGTTTCTTTGCAATTGCAGCCTAATCGTTTTAATCCTTCCACTTTCAAAATATTTTTTTATATAATTTCAAAATTTAATTCTTGTATTTCTAAAAAAATTTATAAAATTTTAACATAAATTTATAAAAAATATATTGATTATAATATCGGGTTGAATTTATGATAAAAAAAATGAGATTAAAAATAAAATTGAAGGTCTAAAATTGTATTAAAATAAATCAAAATTAAAAGTAAAAGATTCAAAGTAACCTAAATTAGAATACTCAAAACTAGTATTTTAACCAATAAATATATATATTTATTTATTTGGAGTGATTTTAAAGGTTACTGCTTTAAATTGCAATTGCCAGCCCCTTGTAGAAGAGAAAGAATTTGATGATTAAACCAAGGAAATAATTGGTATTTTGTCTATTTCTGACGGCTGGACTGTTAATTACTATTATTTTTGATTTAACAGATAAGTATAGGTTAATTACATGGAAAAACATTACGCCAAAAACAAAATTTTGGAAACTGGGGGAGTTTTTTAGCAGTGAAGGGTGGATTATGTTTCTCTTTCTTAGATAAGCATTAAGCAATATATGGAAAGTAAAGTAAAAAGTAGAGATGATTTTCGAAACTGAAGAAACTTTTTTTCGTGGCAATTTGGTGCATGTGTCGACACGTGCCATGTGAGAAGATAAAATCTTTTTTAATTTACAAAATTGAATTACATGATTTTATTTTTGGTGACGAGTTTTTAGTTTTTAATGGGTGGGGGAAAGAAAAAGGAGAAATTATGTTGTGGCTGGGGATGTTTGGATTATACCACACGTCAAGGGGGGGAATCTTCATCTGTGGTTGTGGACCTATTTTTCATACATTTATTAGATAGAACTTATCACACATTAAATTTTATAAACTAAATTTATAATTTAATCTGTTTTAATTATGTATGGTTTATAGTTGAATAAATCATTTTTAGAAATATAGAATTATTGAAAGAGTCATAATTAATGTGGGAACAAAGGGAATTATTTATGTGGGGAAGAGTTGGAAAGGTTTGGTTTAGTTGAATTGAATGGAGAGGGTGTGGACTCCATGCCTTCTATGGATTATGGCCATGGAATTTGGTTAGGTCATAGGTAGCTTAATTTCCAACATTACACACCCTTTTTTCCCTTTTGTTAAGATGACTATAATATATTCTTCGAGGCATTTTCTTCTTGATAAAATTACTATTACAAAATAATTGGTATTTTCGATGTTATCATATTGAATATATAAAATGTTGTTAAGGGCTTGGAAATTCTTTACCATGTATCACATGTTGGACTTGACCAGATAAGTCGAAACATAAACTGTATGATTATTTTAGGAGCTCTGGAAATTTAGAAGAGAGAATTTGAACTTGTTTGTCGAACAATACTCTAATCACCCACTCGCCACTACTTCGCTTGATGCTCTGTGATATTCGGAGAAGATATTGGGTAGGCAATTACCATCAGGCAATTTTTTTTTTATTAGTCTAACTAATACAAAACTAATAACATGGACATAGATAGAGCAGCTTTTTTGAGCAGATAAAAAAAAAGCTAAATATATATTTTAATTTTTAATATTCAGCAGTACTTACAATTTAGTTATTATTGTTCAACAAGTTTTTAATATTGTAATATTTTCTAATTTAATTCCTCGTCATTGATTAAAATTAGCTTGACGATAAACTTATATCGCATAATACTTAATGAATCGAAGGAAAGTAATAAGAAGGGAAGAAAAGTCGAAATTAGAAACTTCCTTCTTTTATTTGATATTTTTCCTCCTCTAAATTTGTACCGAATTTTAAGGGAGAACTAAATAAGAAAATGTTAAAACATTAAGAATTAAATTGAATTTTTCTTTAAAAATAGAAAAGTTTTACAAACATTGAGGAGTAGAATATGTATTTAGGCTTTAAAAATGATCAATATCTGTCCCTTTCTATCTATCCCTTCACTTCACACAGTCTTAAAATTTAATTCTTATTTGAAAATTTCATCTCCTTCCATAGGCCATAATTGAACTTGAGGGCCATCACATCACATGCCATTTCTCTCATGTTTTCCCTTTCATTTACCTTGACTTTCTATGCTGCAAGTTCCATGTGCCCCTTTCACTTTCACTTTCTGCCCACTTGTTTCTCACGCTTCATTTTAACCCTTTTTTAATTAATAAATCAAATTAACAATTTTGTTATGTATCATCATCACTCTACTCAAATAATCTACCACAATGCAATACCTCAATCATATGAACTTCCCTATTACCTTGCGAGAGTTTCTATTCTATTTTGTTAGGTGGAGTAAATCAAGTAGTACCTGTAAATAAATATGCAAGATCTCCTCTAATTCTATCTTTTTCTTTTTTCTAATCTTACCATGCTTCGTCTAACTAAAATCTTATCTCTTTCTCCTTTTTTCACGGAGGGAACATTAAATGGTTTTTGTATAGGGTTGACTGAGGAATGTATGATCTATCTGTCCCACTAGGCCTATTCGTGTATGTATTTAAAATCACACTATCTATCCGTTGAACAATTTGTTGGGCAGCATTGAAACCTCTTCCATGTGTTAGAAGAAGAGGAGTTCTCGAGAGCCGATGAATAGTACCTCAGGTCTTGCGATTGGGAAATCGTACCACCGAGCTTACTCTAGTAAGGGCTGAGCCGAGGAACATCTCATAATTGTTTAATACCTCACATTAGCCATGGTTGTAGATCTCGCGCTGAAAATAATGAGATCATGGAAAGCGACTGGTAGGTGGGGTGCCTATAAATACATGGACAAACTTTGACTGCAGGTACGCGATTCTGACTGCTTATCTTGAGAGCGAATAGCTCGGACCATTACTGACTTCAACGTTGGAGTTTTTTCTTTCTCTATGCAAGTCCCCCAAAACTTTGTCAAACCTGCCAAGCTTAACGAGTAATCAGATTTCAACAAAAACATAATTAATATCATGAGTATAACTTAATAGTTAAAGATATCTACTTTTCATTTGTTCAGATTGCATATTCAAATATTCACCTTCACATCTGTGGTACTAAAAAAATAACTCTGGAAAAAATGATAGCAATGACAAACATAATTATTAGCTAAAATAGACATTTTAAAAGTTAGGATTTAAACATTAATTTTCACTTTAATTTTTTAATTTAGTTATTAATGATTTTTTAGTAACAAATAATTTTGTAATTTTGTAGGATGAGAATTTGAATTCACGACCTTTTAATCAAATACAGTTGCGGGTAATTTTAATTAAACTTTTATAATAAAAAGACTACAAAAGGAAATTTGCGGGTAAACTAAGTTTAATTATTTTATTATTTTTTGAGTACCTTTTCAGCAACAAGATAGAGGGCTGTGGAGTGGGGACACAATTTGCGTTCGAAGATTCGGTGGTTCACTGAATCTTGTAATTTATACAAAAAAATATTGCATTTCGCTACTTTCTTCATTGACGCGAGAGCCAAAATTAATTATGTTTAGAAATACAAAACTAGAATTTAATTCATCATCAAACAACCTTCCTTCCGTCAGGTATGAGCTAATTTGCAATCATTTCCATTATGCTTTTGTAATTAAAGTAAAGTCGGGTTCGCATCCTTCAAAAGGAAAAAAATAATTGTTATAAATAGACAAATTTTGAATATTCGTTTATCTACCTGTATTTTTGTTAAGAAAAAGAAGTTTGATTATGACCATTAATTTTCTTTTTTTCTTTTTTTTTTTTTAGATAAGGTTATGACCATTAAATTATTTTCTCTATTGAATTGGCAAAATATCATATTCTATGTTTTTTGATGAAATGTGCAACCTCCAAAATATCCGTTATCTTTGATTATGACATTAATTAAGGCATCTTTTACTCGAAAGAAAAAGAAATTAAGGCATATTTTTTTTTTAGCACGCATTTCATTACATAAATAATTTTTAATTATTTTTTTATTTTGCTTTGGAGAACGTGATCAGTCCATGCATGAATAGAAGTCTTGAGAATAATTTTAATGGAATTCTTATCTAATTAAACAATAAACAAAATTAATTTATGCAATATATTTTCATTATTTTCCCATTTCTTATCATGCGTAGCTTACTTGATTTATTTTCTGAACCAATAAATCCATGAAAATTGTGACTCATGCTTCAGTAGAGGAAATTAGATGCATGAACTTTTTTCCCTAATTTTTTGTTATGATTTTTTTTTCTTTACTGATTAACTATGGACCTATATATTAATAAACAATAATAATTGATTTCCTAGTATTTTAATAAATTTTTTAGCTATTATTTTTGTAAAATTTTATTTAAATTGTGTTAAATTTGCTGCTACCAATTGTGAAGAGTAAATGTTGATTTGTTTTGTTTTGAATTGGCCAGCCCACCCATAACGTCATTTTGGATCATGAAATAAACTAGAAAGCCCAACCCATTGTGAACGTTAAGGCCTTTTTATTTTTATTAATTTTGTAAGGATTATTATTTTTATTTTTTTTAATGATAGAAACCACGTCAAACTTGGAAACTAACATCAAAATCCGCATTTACATAAATGACAAATTAATAATAATAATAATAAATAAATAAATAAATATGCATTTTCAAATATTTTTTTTTCAGTATACCACATGGAGGTGGGATTTCGAACTCTTAAGCTCATGGTTACCCTAATCTACTCAGTTATGCTATGGTGGACTTCAAATATTGTTAAAAGTTTAAAATTTTACAGAATTATCATCATTCAAATTAAAGTTAAAAAGTTAAAAACAAACTTTATTGATAGAGCAATTTGTGAGCTGCAATTCATTAGACTTATATTGGAATTAATTGTTAGTTTTTGTTTCTTTATGACATTATTTACGCACATAAAATATATTTTGCAGGAATGAATAATTGAGAGAAAACGAGACATAAATTGATCATATTGAGAGGAAAATTATAGCCCGAGCGAAATAGAAGACATTACAACACTTAATCAAGCCAAAAAAAAGCCCGATGAGAATAACACGACGCTCCGAAGTTTAAATTTAGCGTTTTCTGAATAGTGTAGCGCCATGTCACTGATGCGATAATTTTTATTTATAAAAATAGGGTTTTGCAGCCGCCGAGAGGGAGGAGTTTGGGAGAGGATTTTTTGGCAGTTTGGCTTTTTAGCCAATTTGGAGGGCAATGAGACCATTGGAGAGCTTAGAAGAGAGATTTTCAAGGCATCGTGGAGGTCGCTTTAGGAACGATTGATTGACACGCCAAACTTAATTTCTTCTCATTTCCCTTGATTTTTCGAGTTTTGTGATGAAATTCTCATTGTAATTTTATTGTTTTACATTGAATATGAGAAGATAAATCTCTTATCTTAGGGATTGATAGTCATTCAACTTTATGGATTGATTATTTAGTTTTCTTGATTGAATGTTTTTTAATGTTCTATTTATGCTTCTCTATGATTAATGTCTTTAATCTACCGGCCATAAATTGATTGATTTTAGACTTGAAATCTTACGCTAGGGGGAGATGGTTTAGAATTAGAATTGGGATGCATAACTAAAGGGGTTTTAAGATCGGGAGATTTAGAAATCTTTTTGAGGTTGTTAAAAGACTTGCTCAATAAAGCTTTTACTTGTTATAAAAATTAGATAGGGATATTGGTTTCAATAATTGGTAAGGAGAATTAGCTTGCGCTCGAGAGAGGCAGTTGAGATTTGAGAGTTATTGATCTATAAAATATATAATTCGTTCAATCTGGAGTAATTGATTAATTGGTTCATAGATTCAATAGATGAAATCAATTCCTTAGCACGTTTCTCCCAATTGATTTTATCTTTATTTTAGTGCGTGTTTATTTTCTTTGATTCTATGCTTTTATTCGGATTCGATTCTCTAAATAAAATTGAATGATTATATCTGTGGTACTCGAGTGAGCTAGAAACCAATTCTAGAGGACCATATCAGCATTAATTCACTTACCATCTATATTAAAACTTGACTCATATACTTGCGATAAGCAATTTCTACTATACTGATGCGAGACGCACAACAGAAATTTAAACTTATACCATATATTTATTTAAAAAATTAAGGCAAAAATAAGTATTTGGATCGACTAAAACTAACTCAAATTATAGGATCACCAAATCGAGCATGGTTCAACTAGTCAAATCACTTATTTCTAACAAAAAAAATTCGTGAGTTCAAATTCCCAATGTTGTACTAAAAAAACTTAAATTATAGGATCAATTGAAATTATACAAAAAAAAAAAAAAAGAAAGAAAAAAAAAAGTTGAAACCCAACCAAAGTAATGGGTCACATATTTGAGACAAAAAAATTTGAGTTGCAATGGTAATATTGGTTTAGTTTGAACTAAAATGTTGTAAGAAGAGAAGGCAACCCATAACTCCATAAATTGTTGAGAGAGTACTATCTTTGACCCTCCATGCCTCTCCTTGTGCTTAATTAATTAATTTATTAATTTAGCACGTGGCAAATTAATTGTTATAATTAAATATGTAAGATGGTAACATGTCAATGTAAGAAATAAATATATAGAAAACAAAATAAAGAGGGTACAACTGTCCAAAAAAAAAAAAAAAAAGAGAGAGAGAGAGAAAAGTCTTAAACCCATCCAAATTGTGACACCTAATTTGGTTTTTAGTTTTCATACTTTTAATGCACTATATGTTTAGGTGCATTTAATGAAAAATTAGTACTATGTATATTAAAAAATGGCTCTTCTTCTCTGCTGCTCGATATAGATATTTAAGTTTAGAGCAGCACAGTTCAACTATTTAAGACAACTATTTTCGATTAAAAAGTCATGAGTTCGAATCTCGCACACGTTTGCATTAAAAAGAAGTGGTTGGTAAATCGATATTAATTAAATAGGTAATAAACGACGTTACAAGGGTCTTAGCACAAGACATGCATATTTCTCCGGTACCATGTTAAATCATCACAAAAATTAAAAAGTTAAAAAGTTTAAGCTGATGGTTTATGATAAATTTAATTATATATATTCATATTCTAACATTTTCAACCTTAAATAAATATCCCTGCCTCTAAAATGTAAGCATTTTTTCTACTACTTCGTAACTCATTAATATTTTCTGTTATCCCATTCGAGTAAAGTTCGAAAGATAAGAGATTAATTATATTGAGGTTGAAGTGTTCAATTTATCCACCCTCACAGATTATTGAATAAAATTTTATAATATTTTTCAGTTACAAAATATATACATAAAAGACTTTACTTTAATAGTTAAACTCGAGTATAAGTCAACTAATTAAGATATACAAGTTTAAATTTTCACATATTTTTAAAATCCACGAATAATAAATAATTAGTTTAAGCTCAACCGCATTAGGGATAGTGAAATGACATACGTGATGTATCTTTCTTAATTATGGGCTACCATTTTGGCTTAATTAATTAATTTTTTTTCTTGAAGAGATTAGATTTGATTAATTAATTAATTAATTAATTAATTATTAGTTTTCTTTTGAAGAAAGGGCTTAATTAATTAATATTTAACTTTAGCCGAGATGTGACATATTCCCTCTCTTTCAAAATGTGATAAATCAAGTTATACTTCATTTCATTTGATGCCTTCCCATCAAACCATATAATAATTAATTCCAAATTCACAATCATTCAAACCTTTTGATCCCAACTATTTGCGTAATTAATATCATAATACACATAACAACAAACAAAATGATTAATTATGAAACAAAATTTTCGCTTTTTCCTTGGCAATAATTAATTCAATTATTATTTTATTAAATAAAATTAAGCTTAGCTTACAAATTTACTCATTGAACTTTGAGGTTTGTGTTTAATGAGTCTGTTCGACGAGTAACTCAACAAGAGAAAACTCAAATTTATGAACTTCTTTAATGTATGATTCTCCGATTAATTATCTCAAATGTAAACTTTAATTCAATGACTCGTGTGTTTGTTCTTGAATCAATAGTTGATGTCTTCAACTTCTTGCTTCTTGAAGGATCTTTGAAGTCTTCGACCTCAAGCTTGTTGAAGATTTTAACTTGTTGATGAAGTTCTTTGGCTTGTAGCTTGAGGAAGACCTTGTGAAGTCTTTGGCTTTGAGCTTATTGAAGAATCTTTGAAGTCTTCGGCTTTGCGTTCGTGAAGTTATTCGGCTTTGCAGCTTGTGGAGTGCTTCGGCTTTGAAGTTCTTCAGTTTGTAGCTTGTGAAGTGTTTCGGCTTTGCAGCTTGGTGAAGTTATTTGCAGATTGATGGAGTTTTCAAGTATTGTTGCTTGGGGAGAGAATATCCAATGTTCTTGAAGTCTCGTACTCTTCAAGTCTCTAAGCCTTCAAGTCTTGTTGACTTCTTATGACTTCTTCTTTTCCTCTTTCGTGGCTCTTTTTCTTTCTTCTTTCTTCTTGCTCCGCCAATGAGGTTGATCCCCTCTATTTATAGAGTCTTGGTGAGTCTTATATGGGCCATGAGCTTAATTGACCATGGGCTTGAACCTAGTCTATTAATGTGTTTTGATTAAATTAGTTGATTTCATCGGACGGCCATAAGAGAGATACGTGGCATAATTTGATTTGTCGATTTTTAAAATTAATTTAGGACATGTATAATTTTATCATTGGTCCTAAATGTAACTTTAATTTTGTGACGTGACCTTTAGTAATTAGTCTTTAAACTTTAAAAAATTTCTACTTCTAAACTTTCAAATTTTGTGTCTAATAAATCCATTAACACTTTAACATAGTCTAATTAGATTCCTAGACTTTGAATTTTGTATCTAATAGGTGATTGACCTATTAATACATTTTTTAAAAAGTATTGAATCTATTAGGCATAAAATCAAGTCTCCTAGAGAATAGTGCAAAAGTTAACGTACCTATTAGGCACATTATAATCTCTCGAACAATTTTAAGCATTGCAGTTGGTTTTGACCTAGAACGACCTTCAAAAAGGTTACAAACCCCATCAACTCTCTCACCTAATAAACATATAACTCAAATCCCATCAAATAATTTCTCACCCTCCAAACTTTATCATTCACATGGAAATATATGGATTGTAAAGTTGAGAGATTTGGCCATATTGGATGAGCAACACTTGGCTGAATCCCAATTGAGAAGCAAACCAAAACGATGTAAAGAGAGAGAGAGCATTAGTAATGGCGATTGATAAGTCAATTGGAAAAGGTTCATTTATTGGAATTGTCCTTCTCCCACTGTTTTGTGCGAGAGATTTAGGTGACAGTGATTAATTATAAAGGGATTGCGGTCCTAAAAACTTTTAGTTAGCCGACAGTGTACTATCCAATCAAATCCAATCCCTTCTTCACCTCAAAATCTTCCCTTATATTGTAATCCATGTGTGTGTTGTTTTGTGTACTTCTTCTTTCTGACAATGGCCAAATTAAAGAAGTTCAGAGGTGTCAGACAGCGCCATTGGGGCTCTTGGGTTTCTGAAATTCGACACCCATTACTGTAATTCTGATTATTCTTCTTCTTCCATTTAAATACATTATTCTCTTACTTGTTATTTTATGATCAATTCATAATTCAATTCAATTGTGAGTAAAGATTTCCTTTGAGGACCCTCTGCAGGAAGAGGAGGATATGGCTGGGAACCTTCGAGACCGCAGAGGAAGCGGCGAGAGCGTACGATGAGGCCGCGGTCTTGATGAGTGGTCGAAACGCCAAAACCAACTTTCCCACGGCCCAAGCTCCCGATGGAGACACCCACATTGTCCCAACCAAGGATGATGCGCCCAAGGGCTTGTCCCAAATGCTGCAGGCCAAGCTCAAGAAATGGCGCTGCCGTGCCCCATCCCCGTCGATGACTTGCTTGAGGCTCGACACTGAGAACTCGAACATCGGCGTGTGGCACAAGTGTGCCGGGCAGCAGTCGGCTTCAAACTGGGTCATGACTGTCGAGCTTGGAAATAGCAACAACAAGAACCATGTTGTCCATGGCAATGCAGATTCTCCGACCGGGGCTGTGGTGGCTTGCGATCAGTCTCGAGCCACTGCAGTGGCAGCGTCGTCGGAGATTCGATCAGAGTTGGATGAAGAAGAGAGAATGGTGGCGTTGCAAATGGTGGAGGAACTGCTTCACATCAATTGTGATGATTTTCTCGACCAACCGTTTGAGATTGAACAAGGAAACCAAAATTACGTTTAATTAATTAGTTTTAATTTGTATTCAAAATTCTGTAATAATTAACTTCCTGTTGTACACCAAGGTGTAGTCTTTAAGTACATGAAATTAAGAATCAAAATCTGTATAAGGTACAATATCTGTTGGAACTCACAGTGATTCTGTGCCTCACCTCCACGTATATATATATATATATTTCAATCACATATTGATCATATTCATTCAAGATTTTTTAAAAAATAATGTAACACTGCATCATTTAAATTAAACAGCCAAAGATCTTACTTATAACCATTAATTTCATTTCTTATTTTTTATTTTTGTTTTTTTTGATTAAAAACATACTTGTTTGATAATAGAGTGTAATTCTTGTTAAACAAAACCATGATTTTCTTTTTTCTTTTGAGAAGAAAACAAAATCTTCATTAGCAAGTGGCTTTCCCTTCCACAATATTTAGTGGCTCAACTTTTGAATTTTTTCGTTTTGTCTATAAATTTTCTCTCATTCATTTCTTTTCCCTAAATAATCTCTAATTTTCCTCTCTATAAAATTTCTCTTAAAAAAGTTTTATTCTTTTTATCTCTTTAAAATTTTATCATTCGTGATAATAAGGATCTCCGGTCTAAGAATAAGGAATGCATTTTCCATTGTGGCCCGACACTATTCCCAATTCAGTATTTAAATAGTCAATACATATATTTTATTAGTTATTTTACTAAATTGAATAGAATATTAAATATATTTTTTAAACAGATTATTTATACTAATAAATAAAAAAAATCAGTAAAGTATATCTTATTTATGTATATTTATTACTCTTTTTTACTTTTTAAATTCTAAAAATAATTAAAATTTTCCGCAAAAAGATCACCGTTTGCCCCAAATGAGGATTCCTCGACTGAAGTGGAGATACGTTGGATGGAGAATGCATCCCAACTCGTGTCCCACCCTATTTGTCATCTCTACCGTACATAAATTTTTTCCCATATAGTATTTTTTGAAAGGGTCATCTCAAACCTAATTGGTTGTTGTCTTTTAAAAACAAAAAAACAAAAAACAAAAAATATAAATCATGGTTTATTGATTTCATTTTGCAATGGAAGATATTTGTACTGAACATTTAGGGAAGAAAATATGAATACAAACCCTTTAATTTTACTTGAACCGGAGGGCGCAGTTGACCGGTGTAGGGTTGTTAATTATGAAAATTTTGCACCGTCTTGCAAACCAGCTAGCAAACTACATAATTGTTCTTGTCAAATATTTTGGAAAAGTTTGTAATAAAATAAACCCAAAGTTTTTATGATCATATTAAAAGTGCATGTGAGTATGGATGCATTAAGTTGAACATATGATAATAGCTGATTGGGGTCCATGTAGCCTTCAACCACACTGATTAGACCCATTTGGACTAAATTACCCTGAAATTTTGGAAATGTCGCCCACACCTTCATATATACCACAAAAAAAATCAATCTTATTTCTGGTCCATCAATTCAAATAAAAGGGTAGAAAATGTAAATCTTCCTCATATAATGTACTACCTTTGGGTATGTTGAGGATTAATTTCGGTTTTACTTTCTTCATTCTCTAGTACTATATGTTTTCAAATAGAAGTTTTTCTAATCTAGGAATAGATTTAGGGAGGTGTACGTTGATGCTAAGATTATAGAAACTCCTAATCAACGACCTTGCATCTGCGTGTGTGTTTGGCCACATACACTCCGAAGTTCTAAATTTAAACATAATCCTAACTGACGTCGAGTTGAACTTAGTTAGGTTACATAGAAATTTACGTATCTTTGTGAGAAACAGACCCACCTTTTTTCAGGGAGAGGTTAAGAAGCGTTGCCTTGTCACAGCGAATTTTCACGCCAGTGATGGTCACCGGTTGATAGGGCAACGTGACAAGCTAAGTTTAGGTAGAAGATGTTTGGTTAATTTGTGGAATATGTATATGATGCAAAATGATTGCACAGTAATCCATCCGAGTAGAAAATGTAAAATCATAAAGTGTAGTTAGAGTTGGTCCCACATCGGGGAAGTTGGAGAAATGGGAGGCGGGAGTGGGGTATAAAAGGGGATAAACGTGGGAGGAGGAACATACTTACCTGGACGGGGTGAATGGTCGATCACGAAGGCCCATGGCCTACGCGCTGGTGACCTCCATTGCACGTTCGGAGGGGTGCCCGCCCAAGGTCTGCCCAAAGTGGCAGAGCCTACGTCATAATTTGTGCTAGTGGGGGCCTGCGTTCGCGCGGCCCCTTCCCTATGCAATTTCCAACTCTCTCTTTTTTTTTTTTATTCAGTTTTAAATGTCACATCTTACAGGACATATAAAGTCTCAATAATTTTTATTTTTATTGTTTTAATATTCTTTGTGTATGTATTTTGAATATATATATAGAGGAGTATATTCTAGTGAGCACTGATAAGAGATAGAAAGTCAGAAGTACTTGGTAGATTAATCTAATTAATAACTGCTTCTAATTAGCATGATAAGTTAGTTATGACATATGATAATAGTTCTGGCCTTGGTAAAGATGGATCGAGTAGCCAGCCAAAAATAAAGATGATGAGAAATTATGTGACGATTATATTTTAGAAAAAAAACATACAAATATTTAGGAGTATATTTAAGGGGTGTTAGAGTTTTTTTTAGTACGACAAGTAAGATACAAATTCAAACTCTTGATCTCTTAATTGGAGATAGAGAGTTAAGATTGACGAATTTGTTTTGATTTTTCTTTTTCTTCTTTGAAACCACGAATTTATTTTAGTTAATTAGTTTGAAGGTTACATGTAACCAAGTCTTGGTATTTATATGCCTATTAATCAAATTCGTACTAAACCAAAAAATATATTTCAGCTGCATTGAAAATACACTTTACAGACGAAAGGTGGATGTTCATTGGTAAATATATATATATATATATATATATATATATATTAATTAATTAATTAAAAGTATGCAAGTTTTATTTATTCTCTTGCTTAATAAGGGGTAAAACCCATGACGGAGGCCCAATTTCCCAGGGCTGGCCCAAAACTTGTAATACCCGAAGGAGGAAGTTAGGACCCAAATGAAGGTTTATTTGGAGCAAACATACACCAAATATCACACATTAAAAAATATATAGAGTATATGTATATTATCATCATCCTTATACTACGTCCATATTAATGAAGTATATGTATATTCACTATATATATAGAGAGTACAAAATGTTGGGGTGGGGGATCGAATTCACAACTTCTTGATTGGAGATATATGTCAATCACCATTGAACTATGCTCGTTTTGACGATCATTAAAAATATTATATCAAATTATTTAGAACTCTCAAGTGATGTTTTTCATCTTTATATATCATTATAAAAAAGTAATAGTTGTTTTTTTTTTAGGAAAAAATAATAGTTGTTATTACAACAATAGTTGTATAAAAGTTTTGCCACCTCAAAAGGCTAAATAGTAAACAAGTTTAGAAATATCTTTCACTGGAATATCCTATAAAATATTCTCATTATCCTCAATTTTCGTACCTCATTTATTTGGTAAATTACTATATCCAAAACCGAAATTTTATTTTCTGACTTTGGCAAGTGCTATACTATTTTTTTTAAAAAAAAGCATAAAATTTTCTTTTGAGAAATTAAAACAAAATTTTGAGTCATGTATTTTTAATGTGTTGTTTAGTGTTTTTTAGTACAACAATATACGAAAGGGTAGAGATTCGAACTTACAAGTTTTATGTTTTAATTAGTTGAACTATGGTCAAGTTATCATGCATTGTTTAGCAGCCTTAAATAAATCCAAAAAAATTATAGGTTAAAAAAACTCTTTCTTTAAAGATAATCAATTTTGTTAGGTTTCTTACTCCAAATTTAAATTGATCTAGCGTAAATAAACCTAAATTGATTAGTGAAGAAGTTATTTGATTAAGAGGTAAATTACTTAAAAACAGGTAACTGTTACCACTAAAGCGAGCATAACTCAGAAATAATTGACATATACCTCCAACCATGAATTTGTGTGTAGATTAGTTTTGACAAAATGATTCACTATCTTATGTTATTAAATAACATGTTTTAGAAAATAGATGGAAGGGAGAGAGGGATGGACATATACAGTAGAATAAAAATAATAGATTGAAAAATTAATGGCAGATTTGACGGTTGAGATTTGACCATTAATTGTGGGCATTTTAGTAAAAGATGCCACCATTGGTACAGAATATTCTCTCTCTAACACTCCTTGTTGTTTGCATAATTACATTTACCCACGTGAAGAGAATTTTATCCATTTTCACTATTTTTATTTGTCTTCGTATTCTCAAGCATATTCTTTCAGCAAATCAATCTGTATCAGTTACTTTTGTCGTTCGAAGTTGAACCGTGTACCTTACACAATTTATAAGTCAAAATTGTATAAAGAAGGGGAAAAAAATCTTAAAAATCACTTGACATCACTAGTAACTCTCGTGCTTCTAAATATAAACCATTACAAAACTCGAAATTTAAAAATTGTTTAGGTATAGAATAAAGAGAAGGAAAAAAAAAATGAAAATTTGGGTGCAATTGTAATTGCAACAAAAAGGGCATATAATTGGAAAAGAGAAGAGGATACTTTTTGTTTCAAAAGATGGGGGAGGCATATATGAAAGAATATTCTTCTTCTGATTTTTGTGAACGAGATAACTAATAAAAATGTGCCACGTGGGCTGCTGGTTATTCTTTTGCCTGAATTTCCAAGTTTACCCTTAGTTCACGTGTATTATAAAGGTGACGTCATGATGACCACGCGAGTGTTGAAAGTTAGCGATTTATTGGATATTCCAAATTCCTTTCGAATTACTCTTCTTCTGGTTGGACTTGGATCTCCGCTTTCCCATCAACATAATTTCCGCAATTTCTTTCCCAATTTTTTCTCCAACAATTTATTTAATCACACTATAGACTTAAATATTTAATAAACAGCTTCACTTAATAAAATCCCCATTTAATAACCATAATTTAATTTTTAACCTTCTCTTATTTTCAATGTCAAGACAAAGTTTCAAAATTCAATATAATCTTAAGCTCATTGGATAATATTTTATATTTTATTTTCCTTTCCTAATAAATAACCATTAAATTGCGTTTAATAACTTTTTTTTTTGTTTTTTTATTGACTATTGACGAAAGAAACATAAATATATTTGGTAATCATTTTTTTGTCTAAAATTAAAAAATTAAAAATTTTCTAACAAAACTAATTTTAAATTTAAATATTATGTTGTATTTATTTTTGAATATTTATTATGCATTTAGAAGTCAATAATGATAAAATAATACTTTTAATTATATTTTTGAAAATTTGAAAATAAGAACTAGAAACAATAAAATTGTTTCCAAAATTATTTGGAACATTTTAAAAATATGAAAAAAAAGAGAAACAAAAACCGTTACCAAATACTTATATTTCTTGAAAATTGAAAAAAAAATAACACTAACATCATCAAACCGGCCATAAATTTTCAATTCCAAGGATTGTTTTTTTAAAAACTCAATAGAAAATTTAATACAATAAATTACATGGTTGTTATAATTTGTACTTATTATAGGACGTGAAATAACAACTTGATGTTCGTACATATCGCTATCAAAATGGGTTCACGCTTTGAATTAATTGAAGATGAGTTATTTAATTTCATATTCAAATGAAAAGTTAGGGATAAAATGTTTTTAAAAAAAATACGACACACTTTTTCATTATATTTATATTTTATAGAGCAATTAGTGATACAACTGGATGCAAAATTCCATGGTTTTATCTTGCATTGCGCTTGCTTTTATTTATTGTAAAGCACCATTGTTTCTTCTTATTGGATTTACTCTCTCTTCTATCATTTTTAATTTATTCACATTTTAATATTACAAAATTATTTGTATGTGTCATTTCATATATATATATATGATTATGATCCAAGCACAATCTATGGTAATATTTTAAAAATGTTAGATTTATTCGAGATTATTCTATTTTAATCTTTCAAAAGTATATTTTAGATTTTAAACTAAAAAAATAGTTATGTTGATCATTGTCATAATTATGCAATTCAATATTCGTTCATCAAATATTTTTTTTAATACAACAAATATGTAAATTGAATTGGAGTTTGAACCTCCGACTTCAAGCAAATGAGTAAAATGACTTAACTTCATGTTAGTTTTATTCATCCAATACTTACCTCAATCAACTTTTATAACTCCAATGATTTTAATTTTCACGAACAGAAAATCAAGAAATAGAGAAACTGTTCACTATACATTCTTGAAGAGCCCGATATTCTTCTTGCTGATCAACGATTATTACAATATCGGGTAACCCCGTCATATATTTAATCCCGCCCAGATATGTTTGCAAGTGAGATAATTGTCTCTTCAACATAGCGGCATCTCTTTTCGGAAGACGGTTGAGTCCCCCCGTCTTTTGTTCCGTTCTCAAGTCCCTGAACTTATGAAGTCTTGTTTCTGTAGTAGACCAATTTGTTAACATCCCCCCGAGCCATTTTTTATTAACATAATGACACCGAGCCCTTGTTGCAGCCCGGGCTACTGAATCCGCTGCTTTATTTTTGGTACCAACAATTAAGAATTGTTTTCCCCTACTTGCTGCATCAAAAACTAAAGCCTCGTTCTCCTTAATGTGATGAAAATAGCAATTATCTATTTATAGGTAAGTTGAAAAATATAATAATTAATAATACAACTGAATATAACACTAAACTGATTTGAGTTATAACAGTAAATAACTTCTAACTAGCACTCTTAACAAATTCACACCATCATAAATGCATTAATACATAAAATTAATGTCATATTATCTACTTGTTAAACATGTGAAAACAAAAACTACCATAGTTTAAAAAAGTCATAAACTAAAATCAAAATTGAAGAACTTTTTTTTTTTAATTCAACGACATGTGGGGTGGGAAAATCGAACAGACGATACGACATTTTCTTCTTAAATATTGGAGGTTTAAATGTTTCTACCGTTAAATAAAAATAAATAAATTAAAAGTTAAGTTGGAATAAAAATGAGATTTTAAATATTAAAAATTGATGATAATTAAGGAGTGATTGAAGGGGTGGGTAGAGGGGGACACGTGTAAGGTAATGGGTGGTGGGATGTGATTGGATTAGCATAGGATCGTTCCCATGTGATCCGAGTTGGGAGACAGGTCATTGGTCTCCTCTCTCGCTGCAGCCAATAACCAAGAATATTCCCCTCACAAATTTTTACGGTTAAATCACAAATTGTGGATTTACAAAATTTGGACAAATTTTCAATATGGTCTCCAGTCTCCAGGGTTTGTACTCAATTTTAATTTGATGTTTGTGATTTGTGTTTAATTTTAATTAAATTCTTATCATTTTGATTTAGTTTTAATTTGGTTCATATAGTTGAATCAAATTTCACGATTGTCCTCTTCATTGCCATATTGGTTACTTTTATTTCACTTGAAAATGTTTTATTTAGGTAATTGTATTAGTTGACAAGTAAAAAATAAAAGAAAATATATGGCTATTTAACTTTTAGTGGCTAAACCATAATTTAAAAATGACTTGTCAGGCTAAATTAATACTTCGCTCAAATTAAAAAGATGAAATTTAAATTCAACTACTTTTTTTTTTAATAAAAATGATTGTTTTTTCAAATAATAAGTTAAATCGTATGTCTTAGTTTTAATTTGGTTCACATACCTTTTTTAAAATAGGTTTTTATTTTATTATTATTATTATTATTTTAGTGCAACAGAACATCAGTTCGAATTCACATGGAGATATGTGTCAATTACCACCGAGTTATGCTCACTTTGACTAAAATAAGCCTTTTTTTTAATTTATAGGAATTATTAAAATATATCATTTGTCATATTAGTAACAGAAAATTAATATGGCATTTCTTTTTAAAAAATATGACAAATTATAATGTGCTTGACATGGTATATGGGTTGAGATCATGAATTCGATTTTGGGTGCAACCAAACCAAATCAACATTATTTATATTTCCCTAAAAAAATTCAATCTTATTTATCAAAATTTTATGAAGATTTAAATTTGTATTATTAATATTTGGGTTTACATTAACTTTTGAGTTTTCCTTGTATCACAAAATATTTGAAATATGAATTTTCAAAATTTTAGTTATTAATTTTAATTTTACTGTTCCATATTTTCAAATATGTCAATGGCATATCACATCATGATAAATATATTATGACAGATATATCATTATTTGGACTCTATCTCTATGTTCATTAAAAGATGTTTGGGGTGTCGGTTTGACATCGTCATCCATGACTTGAGATTTAGAGATGTTGTGATGTCTGAAATTGAGAAGCCAGCATGTGGAGGCAGGGATGTGTAGCTTGGGACTGAGTAGCCTGTGTTTGGAGTGCCCTATTTTTTTTTTTTCCTTCCATTCATTTTTCTAAATTAAAAAAAGTTAAAAGAAAAAAAGAGAGTGAATAACCATGGGATTAAATACTATTCAATCTGGTACCATTATGTTTAGGAAGCCAAGTTTCCAAATCCATACCCCTGCCAAACTCACCCCACCATCCCTCCACTAGTACAACAAAATTGGTAAAAATATCAACAAAATATAATTAATATATACATAATATTAATATTAATTATTTTTAACTAATCTAAAAATATGAAAATGTGTATTTGTTAATTTAAATATTTTTTACGATTTTTTAATTTTTCTAATTTTTATAGAAATATCTATCCACGTCGATATTTCTATCGATATCGATATCGACATTTAAAACTTGATTGTTACAAAATTGAAAAATGATGGCTACTTTTGTAGATAGTACTTTTTGTTGTAAGTTGTTTATTTTTTCCTCGTCTACTTTGAGTTTTGCAAGCTCCTTTAGTTTACGAAAATTTCGTTAATAAATCCCTCCCACCTCCCGCTGTAAAAAAACCTCAATTACAATCTACTGAAAAGAAAAAAAAAAACTTAAAATACAATTTAAAAGAAAAATTCAAAAAAGAAATTACAATTCAAAAGAAAAAGAAAGTAATAATAAACTTGACTTCTTTCCCTTTCTCTTGCTCTGTCTTTCTTCTGAGGGGATAAACCCGGAGATATGCTAATTGTAAAAGGAAAATACAACGGATATTCCCGTACTACCCCTTCGAATATTCTGCTCTGCAATCTGCCCCTTTGCGGTTATATTACCGTCTCCCTCATCATCCTCAGTTCCTCCTCCTCCATTTTTCACCCATTACCTCACAATTCTCTTCTGGAATCGCCGGATTTTTCACACACATGAAATTCGGGAAGAGTCTCAGCAACCAGATCGAAGAGACTTTGCCCGAATGGCGGGACAAGTTCCTCTCCTACAAGGACCTCAAGAGGAAGCTCAAACTTGTACACCCTAACACCGCCCACAACAGGCCCTTCAAGAAGCCCAGGCTCGGCGCCGACGCCGACGCCGATGCCGCCGATGCCTTATCCAATGAGGTGATTGATTTCGTTACGCTGCTGGAGAAGGAGCTCGAGAAATTCAATTCGTTTTTCGTCGAGAAGGAGGAGGAGTACATAATCAGATTGAAGGTATGCACATTTGCATTCCCCTTTAATCTCAGATTCTTGTTGAATAGTCCAGAGATTTCCACTGACCTACTTGATTTTGCGCATTCGACATTCTGGACATCTACTGATTTGCGATGTGAGAAACTTTTGATTTCTATAACTCCTGAAAGAATGATCAAATTCAACTTTACTCTTTTCACTAATTAGCTGAACACCTACAGTACAAGCAGTTTTTTCTCGGTGAAATCTTCCAGCATTTAATAACTCCATGGATTTCGCACCACCAAATAGTCCACCGAACCAAACGTAGCTTCAGAACTAAACAACGACGTCACCAGAAACTGAAAAGACCCGTCACCAGAAACGTAGCTTTAAAAGGGCACGGTTAATTGTTTTATTTTTGCCCATGTGCGCTGAATTAATCAAAATCTAACTCAGTAAAAGATAGCTTACTGCAATCTTCTTCCTTTTCGACTCTAGAATAGAGAGTCGTTTGGCCCATGTTGCAACTACTTTGTCACTTACCAGAGCATCTGGGGCTGTTCATGACTGTGCTTGCCGGCTGATATATATCATTTTGTGTGTTTGCGGCAATATTTTATGCATATAATCCTCATGCTGCATTATTTTATTTCTCTAGATCTGGAGTTTTTTTTATACGTCATCCAAGCTCTGAAAGTCACACTTGTTTAACTGCTTAAGCGCAACGCTAATAATCCTTGAATAATGTAACACAAGATTCATTTTAACGATACCCACTTAGTTTGTTTGAGATTTTAGTAGGACCAGGTAAAGCATGTGGTTAAATTACATATATGCTGTACTTGTGGAATTTTACTTTTGGGAGTAAAAAACGTTGGCGTTATTGCACTTTCTGCTTTGAGATTTTGACAAAGTTGTGTGGAAATTTATCAGGAGTTGCAAGATAGAGTAGCTAAAACAAAGGACTATGACGAAGAGTTGACACAAATTCGGAAGGAGATCGTTGACTTCCATGGCGAGATGGTTTTGTTAGAGAACTACAGTGCCCTTAACTATACAGGTAACTGCATGGTTCCTACAGTTACTGACTTGTTCTCTGTTGCCTAAACATTTAAATAGTTAAGAACATCATAGGAATTTTGTACTCTGTCCATTGTTTGTTGTCGACGTGAATCTCCCTCAATTTAGCTTATTACATACTCTAGTCTCACTCTCCTTGTATTGCGCTCGCGATCTACCCTTCACCTAATCTTTAAGGAAGCTTCACCTACCCTTAAGACGGAATCGGCAATAGGAGTTTTAAGTTATTAAGTCTTCAACCAAGTGCTTGAACTCAAGACCTTCAAGATCTTCTAAAAACATTCAAAGTCCTTACCACTAGGACACCTTTAGGGATATTGGCTGTCATATTCACGTTTAACTTTTGGGTGTCGTTGTTGGGATAGTCCTTAGTTTCCAGATATGCGTTGAGATACCCGACTTTTTCTCTGTATGGTCCAAATTTTTTTGTAAAGATAATTGCTTTTGGATCTTTAATTTATTGGACCACTCTTTGTGTGTCTATGGTTATTCCTGAGAAGCTAGCACATTATCTGTACGTAATTGGATGCACCAAATGCCTCCCCTGCTTTTTTCCTAATTAGTCCGCCCACTATCAAAATTTTATGCTCATTCTGTGTTTTAATTACATGCCCTCTTATCTTCAACAGGCCTAGCTAAAATCCTCAAGAAGTATGACAAAAGAACTGGTGCACTCATTCGCCTACCCTTTATACAGAAGGTACTGCAGCAGCCCTTCTTCACCACAGACCTGCTCTATAAGCTTGTCAAAGAGTGTGAGGCAATGCTGGACCGCCTATTCTCTGCAAATGAACAGCCTGCCTTGGCCGAGGCAGCTGGTGGTGATGAAGGCTGTGCTCCTAGTGCATCTGCCACTGCCACCCCGAACAGCGATGGGCTTCTCGGAATGCCCAAAGAACTCGCAGAGATTGAGCACATGGAGAGCGTGTATATGAAGAGCACGCTGTCTGCGTTGCGAGTTTTGAAAGAAATTCGAAGCGGAAGCTCGACTGTTAATGAATTTTCATTGCCACCCCTACAGATAAATGGACTAGAGGGCACATGGAAAAAAGTCCCTGTGCTGGAACAGGAAGCCATAGCCAAGTAGAGTTTGGTTTTCAGAAGATAACATCACCTTATTCCATTACTTTAAATTATGACAGCATCTTGTAAGAATGAATTAGATACTAAAACATGTAAAATCCTAAATATAAACTCAACAAATTCAGTAAGTAGAAAGTGAATGTTTTTCTTGTTTGCCATTTTTTATTTTTGGCAGTCAAAATGTTTTTATACAGATATTAGATGCACGATAATCTTAAGATATTTCTCTTTGTTGTGGCTATCTATAGATATACCATATTTTTCATTACTTTTTTTAACAACTATTCTGTCGATGTTGGATCTCATTATACCATATTAGAAAAGAAATCATTATTAACCATTTTTATGCATTTACCGTTACTTTACTCAGATTAATTTTTAATTTTCTTTTTTGCCATAGTCATTCCTCATAGCAATAGGTGGCAGTTTTGCAATTTTTTTTCTCTGAGTACTAAATGAGGGTGAGAGGATTCGAATTTATGATTTCTTGATAAGAGACATGTGTAAATTACTATTGAACTAAGTTCATGTTATATTGTCCTTTTTTTTTTTAAGTAGAAAATGATATTGCCTTCTAAATTATATTGTTCTAATTTGAAACGACATCAAATTTGGAGACGGAGATATTTTTGAAGTTCTCTATGTACATTGACACATCAACCGCGGAACGAAGTGGGCCTTCTAATAAGGCCTGGAAAATCCTTTATAATGGGCCTCACAGAAGAGAAAAGAGCCCAAACAAATACCCAACAACCCACTGCGCACTCTTACAGCTTCACATGTGGCGGAGAGGAAGACCAATCAGAAAAACATGTATTTCTTTTGTAATAAAAAAATGCTTTTTTTAGTACAAACAAAATTAATGCGGAAATCTGAGCATGACCCAAGTGGTTAAAGTACTTATCCAACTAAAAAGTTATAGATATTGAGACCCACTCTTCGATTAAATCCTCTTCCAACACTCTCTTTGCTAAGCCATATGCACTACAATGTTTGCTCTCCTAATGTGAGTCATTGAGATTACTTTGTTTTCTCCTCTGATATGTTAGCTTCTTCTGTCATCCATGTGATTTTAATAAGATCTTATCTATGCCCATTTAAAATCGAATTGTTTGGAGAGAGTTAGGCTCAAGATGACGGTAATAGCAATTTTTATCTTGAATAGTTTGCATGTCCTCACGAATAGCCAACATTTCTAGGTAGGTCATGTCTCTTTCTTCTCTAGTTGTCTTACATCCTGCTTTGATAATTTCTCCCCTCTCATTTCTTACTACCCAGCCCAAACCTCTGATACCCAAATTTGCTCACCAAGTCGCGTCGGTATTCAGCTTCAAAGAATTGGAAGTGGGGGGCCTAATGCGTGGTTGAATTATTTTCTTGAAGTCTCACTAGGTTTGCATTTCCTCTTAAAGATGCTCCTACTTGATTTGTATTGTGACCGTTCCATATATTTGTCAATTGCTATTTCAATGCCTCTGCTATTTGGTTGTTATCTCTGAAAATAGCTCTATTTCTCATCTCACAAATTTGCCATACAATTATAATAAACTTCTTTCGATATGCTCCACTCGCCTTCACAAATAGCCACTCTCAGTAATCTGTAGTAGTCAACTTGTTCTATCAACACAAACAAAATTTGCTTTAGTGGAGATATAGGAAATGTTTGGTAACATCCTCGTTTTTGCCTTTTGTTTCCTGTTTCTTGTTTCCTGTTTCTAATTTTTTTAGAACTAAAAACAGGAATACGTTTGGTAAATAGCCATTTCTATTTCTTGTTTCTTGGTAAAAAGAAATAAAAACCATAATATGTTTGATAACTATTTCCTACTTCTTGTTTTTATTTATTTGTATAATAACTTGTGAGGGTGTGGATTTGAACTAATGATATATTGATCGGGGATATATACCTGAACAAATATTTATTTTTTTAATTTTTAGTTAAAATATAATTTAGTAGATATTATATAGAAAGATATAACATATATTCGAAAAATATGATTCATTAAAGAAAATATAATTTCCGATATATATTTATTTGATATAATAGTCTAAATAAATAAAGAAGAAATTATCAAAATATTTTTTATTGAAAAAAATTTATAAAAAATAGAAAATATAAATTAAAAAGAGAGAGAGAATATAAACAGAAGTACTAAAACTTTCCACTCATGAGAATCATTCTAAACACATTGAAGTTGTATGTCTTGTTTATAAAAGTATTTTTCAAATTCTAGAAACGAGAGAGATAATTTATCAAAAAAATAGAAAACGAAAAAATTATCAAACAAGTTATAATTGCCGCAATATAACAAAGGTATTCACAAATGACATATATACACGTACATATATATAGATATAGAGTTAGTATAATAGTGAAGAGACATCGATCCAATCCTATTGATTGTATCTGCAACGCATTTTCCATTTAAATATGTATATATTTATATTCCTTTTTCCTTTTTGGGTTTTCATTTTTTATTATCCCCTTTTGTCCCTACCAATTCCGAAAAGTTGAACGGTTGGGAATAATTCATTCATTCTTTCCTAATCTCTATTACTATTTGAAGACTTAAACAAGTTATATTAGAGGATATGTTTTTAGTACAATATGTAGTATGTAGGGTGGGGATTCGAACTCATGACTTTTTGGTCAGAGATAAGTGTCTTAACCACTTAAGTTATGCTCGGTTTGATACTTATAAGATAATATTACTTCCTCTTTTAATTTACTTGGACATAAGACAATTTTCTTAATATAACTCAAACACAATCTTTTGATCGAAAATACATATTTCACCGGTTGAGTTAAATTCAAATAAAAAAATTTTACTAAAAAAGGTTGAGATTATTTTTTTTAGAGCTCTCTATAATTTTCCAAGCAACGCAATCGGACCATGTCATATTTATCGCTCAATTTGTTAATTCTTTTTTCTTTTATTTTTTTTTCGCCCCTTTCTAAAAGGTATTATTCTTTAATATTTTGGTTACAAAATTGCTCTCTGACTGTATACACATACACTATACCTAACAAACACACACTTTTTGAGATTTGTATGCTTATAAAATAAAATATGTAATCAAATCAATATGTATCTCTTTTGCATCATGATGTATTATTCAATATTATAACACTATCTTCTCTAAAATGCCCAAGAAATATCTAATATTGGATTACTTTCTAATTCTTCTCATATATTAATATGAAAGTATAAATGGAATAAATTTAGCACGTGTTGAATTTTAATTAATTTAAACAACTCTATTTAGGGTTAATTGGGAGGGTAGAGTTATGTTTTAAAATATTGCAAACAAAACAAGGGGTTTTGAACTTGTTAGGTAAAATAGGGTAGAGTTATGTATTTTTTTTTTCTTGACTTAGTCATATACATGCAATTTAATAAGCATGGCCAATCCACAATTAAATGTTGAGTCAAAATGTGTCAAGAGAGAGGAGAAATTAATTACCAAATGTATTTTTTGAATTTATATCAAAAGGTTATTATGAGTTGCTATACTGAATATAACTCAATTCATTAAGTCATCTATCTACGAAATTTGAATTTTCACCCATCAACTATTTATCGTGAGATATATGTATAATGAATCTCTGGGTATTATTGCATTCACACACATTGTAATCCACCGCTAAAAATAATATTGGTAAAATTCAAGCAAAATGAAACGGAGAAAAAAAAGACAAAGACAAAATAAAAAACAAAAAAACTGAATGAAAAATAAAATCATCTTCAAACATAACACCAAAAAAATCCAAGACAAGGAACCCACGCACGTTTCTATTGAGATTTTTGTTTTGTGGTTTTTAAAAGGTGAAGAAATTAAAAAACACTTTTTTTTTTTTATAATTTTAAACCAAACTTTCACTTTAAACTCACCACTTGTACTTGATGGAAAACCCAGGCATGTTTCCATTAATAAAAGTTTGCAGGGAATCATAAGAAGCCCTAAATTCATGAAATGCATATAAATACATGTTGTCAGGAATGGTGAAGCCATATACAGAAATATCAATTGTGAAGCTAAATTTAGATTGCCCAAGCAATATAATGGGGCAAACAAAAGCCATGATCTGCTGGATCTTTGTGGCAATTCTTCTATTGGTTTTGCCTGTAAATTCTCAGCTGTCTGATGGGTTCTATTCAAGGTCATGTCCCAAAGCTGAGTCCATAGTCAGGTCCACTGTTCAGTCTTATTTCAAGGCAGATCCCACCATTGCTGCTGGTCTCCTCCGACTCCATTTTCACGATTGCTTTGTCCAGGTTTTTCCCGATTCCTAAACCCTAATTAAGTTGATATCTCTTTTAGTACAACAAATGTGGTGAAGGGGGTTCGAATTCACGATCAAGAGGTCGGAGACAGATGTCAATTACCACTAAGTTAAGTTTGTGCTGTCTAATTACTTTGACAGGGATGCGATGCTTCAGTGTTGATCTTTAGTGATAGTGCTGAGATGAATGCAGGGCCAAATATGGGGTTGAGAGGGTTTGAATTAATTGATGATGCAAAAGCATTGCTAGAAGCTTCATGTCCTGGTGTCGTTTCTTGTGCAGATATTCTTGCTTTGGCTGCTCGTGATGCTGTAGACTTGGTAACTTGTTTATTTCTTTATTATGTACTATTATTTTTTTAATAACTATTATGTACTATTAATTTGTATAAATCTACTCTAACCTATCAACTTTAAATGTTTGGATCTCATGGAAGTTGAACACATATATATAAAAATAATGAATTATATAGAAACTTAGTAACTAAAATAGGGTTTAAATATCATTGCAGTTTTTAACTTTCAGAATTTCTATTCTAATTTTTAAATTTTAAAAGGTCACTATATTAGTCATTATTATTTATTTGGCAAATAATGTCTACCTCCCCACTACTGTCTCAGTTAACTTTAGCTTCCTCACATTAGCATGTTGGTACTAGTACATATAAACATTTTATTTATTTGTTAAAAACCAAATAAAGATAAGAATAAAAATATTATCTTTAGTAAAGTTCAAAGAGTAAAATAAATATATTAAAAATTTATAAGATTAAAATAAAATAATTTTGAAAAATAAGATACTAAAATAATATTACTTTTAGGATATGTTTGAGAGTGATTATAACTATTGTTAAACATTAGGGCAGGATTTTGATAATCAACTTTTTTTTTCTATTTATATAATTATAATGTTTAACAATGATTTTTAGAAAATGGCAAAAGTGATTATGGTGGACTCTTAAACGTGTCCTACTTTACTTTACTTTTTTGTTGGGTTGGAAGCAATTACTTTTTGGATGGTTATTTATGTGATTGGCTAGGTTTTAATTTGGTATACCGTTAAAGGAAAATACTTGATTCCTTAATGATGATGATCAAATCTTATCCGCACTAGCATCGAAAATAATTTGACAACTTACTAGACAATGTTACCCTTTACTCTTAACTCTTACGGAGTCCAAGTATTTTACTACCCTTGCAAATTAAGGTTTGAATATGTTGTTATAGAGTGGTGGGCCAAGTTGGTCGGTTCCCACAGGAAGAAGGGATGGGAGAGTTTCTATCAGTTCCCAGGCTGAAGATCTGCCTTCTCCATTCGAGCCCATCGACGTCCATATTCAAAAGTTTGCAGAGAAAGGCCTCGATGAAGAAGATCTTGTAACCCTTGTTGGTAAATTCACTATTAGTCGATTTTAAAGATAATAATAATAATTGTGTTATCTATTTAAACTATGCTTGATTTAAACTATGCTTGAATTGTGTCTTGATGACAGGTGCTCACACTATTGGACGAACAGATTGCCAACTGTTCAGCTACCGTCTAGAAAACTTTACAAGCACAGGCAATCCAGACCCAACCATAAACCCGTCGTTCTTGACAGAGCTGAGAAGCCAGTGCCCCCTGGACGGAGATCCGTTTAGAGGCGTGGCTATGGACAAAGACAGCGGGTTGAAATTCGACAACAGCTTCTTCAAGAACATAATGAACGGGAATGGAGTTCTGGAGTCAGACCAGAGGCTGTGGAGCCACCCTTCAACCAGAGGCATTGTGCAGAACTATGCAGGGAGCATCAGGGGACTGCTGGGCCTCAGATTTGGGTTCGAGTTCAAGAAAGCCATGGTCAAGCTGAGCAGCATCCAAGTCAAGACTGGCACGCAAGGAGAGATAAGAAAACTATGTTACCAGTTCAATCATTAATAATACTTTGTATCCCTTCTTCATCTTTGAACTGTTCATAACAATAAAGTGTATCGTTTTTCATGCCTTATGGCCTCGGAATAATACACTAATTAATGGTTATATATGATGACAGTGCAACATAACTCCATTCATCAAGTTTCATATCTCTTTCTTATTATACATCTTTCTCTATTCGATCACAGACATCAAAGTTTGTTGCTCCTTTTGAAGAGCCTATAAAGATACACTTGGTTCAAGTTTTCCTCAACATGGTTTGGTTTTACTCTACTCCAGCAAATCTTCTCAAGTGTTTTGAATTCAATAGTTGACGAAGTTGTTTTGTTGATCCAATATCATGTTGTGGTTGTTGTTTCCCTCAAAATGTCTGGAGCAAGTTTAATTGAGATAATAAGCATCTTAACATTTTCAAAATGGTCATTCATGCGTTCAACAAGGCCATTTTGTTGCATACTGTAACCAACCAACTATAGGTATCTAGCAATACCATGTTTCGAGCAAAGTTCATCAAAATCTCTCTCAATTAAGACCAAACAACATTTCATTGATTCTTTTTCCTTTTTATTTTAATTTTCTGAGTTCTTTATTCAATATATCAATTACAACATAAGAAAAAGAAATGTGAAATTTTTGAGTAGTCTTATTTTTCTTTGAATGACGAATCCCTTTAATTAAAAGGAGGACCTTGAAATTCATAAGGGATTTACTTGTCTTTGTATTGTCCCATTCGATCTTTTAGGTCCCTACTTCACCTCGATGGTTATGTCACGATGTCCTTAAAGTCTATATGTGATGGATATATAGACTCCTTTAACCATGACATATTTTCTTATTTGAACATAATCTCATTTCTTTCACAAAAGAAATAAGTTGTTTTTCATGAGATACAACTAAAAATTCTTATTTACAATTGAATGGATCATACACCCAAAATTATGAGCTTCATGTTACTCCAACCAAGCGATTCACAAACTCAAGTCCTTTATCGGTCCTACTTTCTTCCCAATCTGATTATGAACTAAGTCAACTTCTAAACTTGGACACTGTCTCACCTTTATGCTTCAATAAATAAAGTGATACTTTCATGCTGTAGTCATCCACAATCAATAGAAAGTTATTTGGCTCCTTCCATGAGTATTCATATTTGCTATCCCCACAAGTCTCACATTTGCTAGCCCTACAAGTCTGCATGAATATAATAAGCTTTTATTTTGTGCAGTATATTTTCTTTATAGTAGTTTTTTTAATTGTGATTTGCAAAATTGGCTGGAACTCAACTTGATCAAGCCGTTTTCTTTGCTATAGGCATCCCTATTTGCGGTGGGACGTTGGCTATTATGGCTATGGGGAATAAAGGCATTTTTTAACCATCTGCATCAAGACCAGAGGCTCCAAGCTTAATTGTTCCAAGGACTGCTGAGAAGTTTTTGAAATCGTGGAAGGTGATGGCTTTCCCTCTCTAGGAGTCCACCGCGCCGTTGGGAGGATAATTATCCTCTCTTATATGTCTATAATCCTTTCCTTAACAAATATTAGGACTTTGTTTGCCTTATTTTTACAAACCCAACACAGCAATGATTTCAAATTCTGCTTTTGTTTTGTCGAAACAGATTGAAAAAAGGGAGCAAGTTAGAAGGATCACATGACTTATTGTTTTTTGAGAAACAACGTGTCTCACACTTCACGCTTTGAAGTCTGAATTTCTAGTTTCCCCCAATATTCGAGAATCTGAAAAGAAAACGGAAAATATTATTAAATTTTAATATATTTATTGCAATTTGCAAATGATATTAAATGAGCCATGAAGTAAGGTTCCGTGCATTAATTTACTATTTCAAATTCTGAAAGTTTTTGTGTCTTAATACGTCTATTTTCCTGGCTAAGATTTTAAAATTATTTAAGCGTAATTAATCATTTTTATCTGTTTAATAGGAATATGAATTGAAACTAAATGTCTATTCCTAACTAATCAAGAAGAAATTATTCCATTTCAGCATCATTTAAGTGGTTTGCATTAATATCTTTATTTATATTTTATGAGTTCTAATTCTCCCTACTTAATTATAAAAAGAATTAAATGAAAAACTAATGTGGATTAATTTAGTGGCATGAATAAAATTGTTACCCAAGTTTATTTTCTATTAAAATCGTTGAAATTTTAGAATTTTGGTTTTTTATTGTCAATGTGGGCATAGCTTGATTGGTTAAGGTACTTATCTTAAGTACGTGAATTCGATCTCCACCTCCACATGTTTACTTAAAAAAAAAGTTCCATCTTTTATTCATTTTCTTCAGAGTATTTTCACTTTGAAAATAAAATATTAAACACTACATTCAACTTTATGCTTAATTTGCTCTCTAACAATTAGTTAATGTTACCTATAATCTAATGTCAGTTTAGATGATCACATTTATGGAAAGAATTTAATGTGAAACTTAATCAAAATCGAAAAATTAAAAAAAAATTAAGGCATGTTTAATAATAATTTTGGCTCAATTTAGTAATTATTTTGCTCCTATATTAAAATTTAAAAAATATGTTCGCATTCTCATTTCTTTGGTATTTTTTTATACTTCTTGCATATGCAATTGAATTTTTAGTCCAAATTTTAAAACAAAAAAATAAATAAATAAAATTATTTTATAGTTTTTCACAATTTGACTAATGGTTTGAAAACGTTTTTAAAAAATAGATAAAAAAACATGGGTGAAAGTAAAAGAGAGAAAAAAAGATATACTTTTAATTTTTTTTTAAAAAAATTATGTTTACTTTCTCACACATTTTTAAATATATCTTTCACCTCTCTTAAAAATGATAGCAATATTTAAAAAACAAAACCTAATAATAATAATAATTATTATTATTTTGTTTTCATTTTAATAAAAATCTTTAAAAATCGAAAATAATAACAAACAGGTATGAGATTTGTAAATATTGTTTAAATATTTATTATTATATTTTTAGTACAAGTTGAATAATGATAGGGTCTGGTGCGCATTATTGGTGTGGCATGTTTTCTCTTGTAAGAGATAAACAAGCCATTAGTGCAGAGTCTCTCTCAACGACTATTTTTCATTTGTTTTTGGCTATTTTTAATGGCCAGTCAAAACATTTGCTATATTTACAAAGCAATAAACTTTTAAAAAAAATTGCAAATATGATAAAACTTTTTAAATCAGATATTAATTTTTTTGTTTGATTGATTTTGCCTTGTTATTCTCAAAAATCTAATTTGGAGGAGTGTCTCCATGTTGAAGGTTCCATTTTATCTTCCATTTACTATTAACTTTTACTTGTTTTTAAAAATGTCTCGTTGCTCCTAAACTCTCAAAATAAGAAGCATGCTTAAAATTAGGCATCCACCAAAAGTTTGTGAGAGAAAGGTATTGCTATGGGTAAGATAAAACTCTAATTTAGGTACAAATTGAAAAAAAAGAAAATCGTATCACTTAAATAAAAAACAAATTTAATTAAGTAAAACAATAATAATGGTGGACAATCTTGGAATTAATAAAAATTTAAAATTTGAGAATCCAAATATATAAAAATTTGAAAACTTAACTATTCACCCACTGAAAATATTTTCTCATATCCTAAAGACTAATTTGTGAGCCAAGCATAAGACAAGTCTGTGAGTACAGACCTAAGGGTCGAGCTCCCAATGAGCGCGAGTCCCTTGAGTTACGGTACATAAAACTAGGGATAATCCCTTGTTGGTCACGTTCTCTCAATTATTTTGAGGACTTCCCTTTAATTAGAGTAGTGTTGAATCTTATAAAAGAGTGAGATAGATTTGATCATTATGTTAGGTTAATTTTATCAATTTTAATAAACTTTCTTCTAAAAATTAAAATGGCCTCATTAAAATAGATGTGAGTCCTAACGATCATAATTATGAATTAAATTGAGGATAACACTATCAAAATAAATCTAGTTTATCGATAATTGATATATATCTCAATTAAGAGGTGGTTGGATTTCCGCCGTCACTGCTCCAATAATGAATAAATACACATCAGAGTTATCCAGAGCATCCATGGACACGGAACCCCATTCCTTGATCCTGCTCGCTCGCTCCTCTGTGACACTCCCAACTATTTCGTTCCATTAATTAGTTTTCTTCAGTTTCTTTTCTCCACAGATTATAAACATATTCATAGCTTTTTCTTCAAGATTACGTGAATCGCTGTTTCAAGCCAGATTCAACCATTTATCTCTCCCTCCCAACGCTACTCTTTCTTCCAAATTCTTCTCTTCTTTCTTCCGAACCTTTCTTACACTCTTCAATCAACCAAAACCCAATACTCGGTTTCTTCCACTTCGACGTTTCTATGGCTTCCCTCAACCCAATTTCTCCCTCACAGTCTCTCTTCAATAAAATCCATTTCAGGGCGCCCGCTTCTGTGGCACCCACTTCCTTTGCGAGCGCCAGCTCCAATTTGGAGTCCAATTTCTTCTCCAAAAGGCCTCCCTCTGCCGTCCGCTTTCGGAACCCTGCTGGGATTTCCACTGTTCGGATGAAGACCCTCCCCCTGGTCTCGGCCACCACGGCCGAGAAGCCGAAGAAGAGGTACCCTGGTGAGGCCAAAGGGTTTGTGGAGGAGATGAGGTTCGTGGCCATGAAATTGCACACCAGGGATCAAGCCAAAGAAGGCGAGAAGGAGACTAAGGAGCCCCAAGAGGGGCCCGTCGCCAAATGGGAGCCCTCTGTTGACGGGTATCTCAGGTTCCTTGTGGATAACAAACTGGTTTACGATACACTGGATAGAATCATTGCCAAGGCAGCTTTTCCGTCCTGTAAGTTGTTGCTGGTTTCCTGGTTTCTTTAATACGACTTTATGGATTTTTCCTGATTTCTTGGATTCACTCTGGCAGTGCATATGTTGTCTCAATTTCACTTCTAAGATTATGCCTGTGCTTTTGTTTATTGAGTGTGTTCCTGTGCTGTTATTATTTCTGATAATATGAGCTTTTGTATGTCGCAATTTGGGGAAATGTTCTCTAGTTTGAAGTTTGGGGGTCACAATGTATTTGATTTTGTTATTTGAGTTCTTAGAATTGGTGCAAGATTCTGCAGTTATGGTTTTTCTTTGAAGAGGAAAGAACTTTTTAGTAGCTTGATATGGCTTCTGATTCCTCTTACTGGTCTTTTCCTTGAAGGATAAGTATGTCTTGCATTGGATGGGGGCATTAGTGATGTTTAGGTTGATAGGTTACAGGGGACAACAGAAAGCTCTATTACTCTCGCATAAGCGAAATTTGAAGATAACCAAATTGATTATGAACTTAAAATGATGGCATAGTCGTCTGAATTTGAAGTCTGCTAGTAATTTCTATACATTTAATTCATGTTTGATTGACATGGAGTCTTGAGGGTACAATATTCTTTTCTAGTGGTGCTTTGCATAATTAGATCTGCAGATATTGGTCTCCTCTCCAGTTTTATAATCTTGTAAACACCAAAGTCCATAATTGTTGTTTGATTACCGACATTGAGGGTCTTCGTCTTTCCAAGTTAGATTAAACTAAGCGACCTTATTGTTCTGTTTACTTCTCTCCCTCATTTCTTTAAAAGTTGAAGATCTTCTGTTGTTCACACTGTTAGAGGGTATTATGGCATATGATCTGTAGGTAAAATATGACGAGAAATTGGTGGGGGGATAGTCAGATCTACTTGATTTGAAGGTTTGGTTTACATTGTGTAGTAATCTTTGTGAAAATTGAGCTTGTGCATCTCTTTCTGGGTCACATAAGCATCATAGGAAAGCTGAATGTAGTAAATTGATGAAGTCTTTTGTATGTGGTAATAGATGCAGAGTTTAGTAACACAGGATTGGAAAGGTCTAAACCATTGGCAAAAGATTTGGGGTGGTTCAAAGAGCAAGGATATGCCATTCCAGAACCTTCTTCTCCTGGCATCACCTACGCTCGTTATCTTGAAGAGTTATCAGAAAACGATCCTCAAGCATTTATTTGCCATTTCTATAATATATACTTTGCCCACACTGCCGGTGGTCGGATGATTGGGAGAAAGGTAAGCAACAAATATTTTCTTGAGAAGCTCTGTCTGAGCTTTATATTAATATGTATGCAGATTCACCATATGCACAAAATATGCCTCTGTATTCTCTTGTACCTAGAGAATGTTGGTTGGTGTGTGGCTCTATATGAAATAACTCTTAATCTCTACTAGTAGAGCCAAGGTTTGGTGGTGACTCGTGTTACTGATTCTAGAGTAGCGACTATTTTAGAATGTCGAAATGTTATATTTGTTGGAGTTGCACCCTGTTGTTCAGATAATCCATTGCATAATGTCGGTTCTTCTATTTCGGTGTAAGCCTTGTCCCGTCTTCCAATGCAATTACCAATTGACTTAGTCCCACATTTACATTCATCTACTTCAGGTGGCAGAAAAGATACTCAATAACAAGGAGTTGGAATTTTATAAATGGGATGGCGACCTTTCTCAATTGTTGCAGAATGTGAGAGAGAAGCTGAACAAAGTCGCCGAAGTAAGTCACACTCTTCTTTTCTATGGGGGTGGGGTGCGCTTTTATCTTTCATTTGTTTATTCTTTCCCAATGACTTTAGAGAATGTATTTTTATTTTTATTTTTTGTTATTCCTATTGAACTGAACCATGTTGTATGATGCAACTGTACTGAACAAGATGTTGTTTGCCATGTTTGTTTACCAGAGCTGGAGTAGGGAGGAGAAGAACCATTGCCTGGAGGAAACCGAGAAATCTTTCAAGTACTCGGGAGATATTCTCCGTTTGATATTGTCATAACGACAATGACTATAAGGATGATGATGTCGATGCTTGTCTTTCAATTCGTATAATTTTCTTTGTACAGTTCTTATGGGTTATCCCCTCCATCTCTGTCCAAGCTTGAATTCTTGGATCTCCCTTTGTTGAAACTTCAACTTTTATTCAAGGATTAGAATTATCGGTTTGTAAACTCTGGAAGTTGTCCTGAATGGGATATTCAAGTGTATTATCACAGGAAACAATATGGCTATCTTTCGACAGGATTGTTTATGATTTATTTTTGTTGGATCAAAAGAGGGGTGAGGAGGATTGAATTTCTCTAGACTCACAATATATACAATTTCTAGTATTACAAGGAATGCCACTGAATATTTTTTAGAAAAAGACTAACCTGAGCATAGTTTAACGAGTCATGAAAAGTTTAACGAGTCAAGATTTCATGCTGGACAACAAAAAAAATTGATGACTTGCTTTTTGAATGGTTTAACCCTAGGATTTTTTTGGTGTGCAATCAAATAGATTTGTGATTCAAATAGTGGAAATTGTGGAAATAATATTTACACGAGGAAGAAAATAACATACTTTCTGAAAAAATATAATTAAAAAAATTTTTGAATCTTTGGCTGGAACACAGGACATGGAGGAGGGGAAAAATATATTTTTTAATAAAAAAAACAATGTTGATTCTTGGGCTTCAACACAGAACAGTGGAGGGGGGCAAGCGTCTGTGCATTAAGAAAGCCACTCACAAATGCTACACTTTATATTATTTAATATAAATTCAGGACACTCCACCCCTCACGTCAGATATCGAATCATAAATATATGTAAATGTCAACATATTGATGGAAGCTTGATACCATGATCGCAACTAAACCAACCTGCAAACTATGACTAATCACATACATGAATAAGAAAATTTCTTTTGGATGCTATCAAACATAGATTATTTTTAACCCTTCACCGGTGAAATTGGTGTTTAAACCATTTCGAAACCTTAAGTAGAAAATCCAAGGGGACCAACATTTATCGTATAATAGAATTTTATGTTAAGCTCATAAAAGTTATGGTTGATTGCCAATTTTTTTTAAGGCATTCCTAATTTAAATTGAAAAAGAAAAACGTTTTTTTTCCTTTTTATCGGAGATACATGCCTTAACTAGTTGAGCTACACTTAAGTTAGACAGAAAAAGAAAAATATATTGGTATTGATATTGATGATCTATTTAATTAGCAAATAATGTAAAACATCATAACATATCAATATGATATTACATATATAGTTGTCCATCATAAGATTGCGTTGTATTATTAACGAAATGAGGAAAAGAAGATACCGATTGCCCAACAGAATCTCAAAGTTAATATGGTAAAAGTAATTACTAAGAAAAAGATAAAACGTATAAATATATTTATACATCAATTTAGTGCTTTCGTTGTTGTGGATGTAGAAGAGCTGTGCGGGAGACTGGAGAATGGGTCGAGTAAACTCCCTCGGGACCGGCCCCACTACTTCTTCATTCAGGGGGGAAAGTCTTTCCGTCAGCTCTGGGGATATAGTAACTCGAGATGCATATTTTTTCCGTAATAATTTTTATTTTAAATAAAAATTATTATTATTATTATTTGCAAAGGGTAATATAAGTTGTCAATGACTTGGGTGAGTTGGCCGGCGGGGCCTCCATCAAAAATCGAAATTGGCTTAAACAATTTCTCATAGGCGTCGGCTTTTGTAGTATTATTCCATCTCTTTTATTGGATCTTCCAATTTTCTGTTTTCTCTTTCTTGGAATCATGATAAGATAGTATTTATAAGTATCACATAATAAATTATTTTTTTTATGATACTAGTTTGTTTTGTATAAAATTTTAAAAATATTGTAAAACAAATATTAAAAATTATGAGATTTATGACTTTACGGATATAAAGAAAATTATGACCTTACATATACATAATTTGATTATTATTATTATTTTTTAGTTGAACGATCACAGAGGTATGAACCATCGATCTTTAACATGGTAATAGATATTTTCGACGAGTTTACCTAGGCTCGAATCGATCATAATTTGATATTAGTTTGTTCAAAAGAAAAAAAAATTGAAATATTGAGTAAAATCTTTTTGATAAAATAAAATTTCTTTTTATATAAATAGCTTGAAAAAGAATTAAAACAAAAACTATAATACTACTATATTTCATATTGAATTCATTAAAGAAAATATAGTTTCACAATCACAATATAAACTTACAAAAGAAAAGAAAATATAGTTTACTTTGAATACAAAAAGTAATGAATAAAAAAAAAGTACATTTCTTTTTTGGCAAAAATATATTGCAATCCCGAAGCCTCAAACTTTTGCCAGGGTACAAAAGGTATCCATTGAACAGGACGCCAACAAAACCAAATGTCACTTTCTTGGAAGGTTGCAAAGTTCAGGGCACGTGCCTCCTCTGGCCGCACGTGACTCTGCCCCTGTTTGTCATTTATCTTCGGGAATCATAATCACAGTTATACCTTATATCTTCATTTCCATACTTGTATAAAAACTTGAAACTCTGAACTTCTCAGAGACCATCGACACATATTATTAGTTCTTCTAACCAATTCCAAGCAGCAGCTTCAATGGAGGTGAGCAATAGATTCGTAGCAACAAGAACCCACATCGACGATTTCCCAGTTGAGTCAGATTTTGAGCTCAATTCTGAAGCTGTTGTTCTTTCTGTGGCGCCTGGTTCTGATGATATCATCCTCAAAACTCTCTATGTTTCCATTGATCCATATCAGATCAACCGAATGAAATCCCACAACTCTTCGCACAAGACCTCATCTTTTGCCACCCCCATCAGCCCTGGCCAGGTAATCAGAAGCTCTGTTTTAAAGTTCAATACTTTTGGAGCCAACTTTTTGTTTTTCTCTGTTTTTTGGTTGTGTGGAGACAGCCCATCGATGGGTTTGGTGCAGCAGAAGTTGTGGCGTCTGGGAACCCTGATTTTAGAAGGGGTGATTTGGTGGTGGGGCTCATAAATTGGGCAGAGTACACCGTAGTGAAAGCCCAGAATAGGCTGCTTAGAAAATTGGACACAGCTTTGGAATTTCCCATAACTCATCATCTTGGAATTTTTGGTAACTAAACTTGAATTGCTCTTGTTGGTAATTTGAATGACTTATGATCAATTCAACCGTAATGTGTTTGGATTTAGAGCTGATTTGATTAGGACTTGTGTTTGGATGTGTAATGTCATTTCTTTCCAAATTTACTGTTGAAAAATTGACGTTTTTATATTTTACATTTTCTCGACGGTGAGTTGAATAGTAAATTGGAGGAGTTGAAGGGTAGATTTACTATTGAAATATGAAGTTTTTAAATCCCTCACAAGAGTGAAATTTCTTACTCACAATTCTATTCCTTGCAACTTCTTTTACTTAAACGGTCTTGGTAAGGACAAGATTCCTCCATCCGATTAAGAAACCAAGTATTTTTCATATTATAAAATCAGATTTTATAATATTTCTTAACCGTAGGAAGGAATCTTGATTTTATAATAGGAAAAATACTTGGTTTTTTGGTAAGCAGAAATCTCGTCCTTGTCACGTTTAAATTTGACAACTAAGAGAGAGAAATGCAAAAGTAGAGACTTTCGATTGTCAATTTTTCAATGGTAGTTAGGACAAGAAGCCAAATATTTTTCTTATAATATTCTTCTTTTTCCACTTAGATTTTTGCCTCTCTTTTAAAAATTGCTAGCTTTGTGATTGAGTCTCGTGCTAATTTCCAAGCAAGTGAATAAGTGGTTATATAACCTTGTTAACTTAAGTTTTTGAAGCTAGCTCGATACATTTGTAAATATTTCTTTTGTTTTAGGGCTGAGCGGGCTGACTGCACACGTCGGTCTGTTCGTGGTGGCCAAGGCTAAGAAGGGGGAGAAAGTTTTTGTATCTGCAGCTTCTGGGTCTGTTGGGAATTTGGTTGGACAGTTTGCAAAGTTGCATGGCTGCTACGTCATTGGCTGCGCTGGTTCCGATCAAAAGGTTTCACCGCCACCTCAAATACGTTGAATTATAAGTTTGGTTCATGAACATAAATTTCGAGTAACATTTTACGTAGGTGACAGTTCTTAAAGAGAAGCTAGGATTCGACGATGCGTTCAATTATAAGCAAGAAAAGGATTTGACATCCACGTTGGAGAAGTAAGAGAAAGGAAGAAATAATTAAACTCTTGCATTTCAAACAATAATACACAAATTTAATGGTAAATTGTTCTTCAGGTACTTCCCTGATGGGATTGATGTTTATTTTGACAATGTGGGAGGCGTGATGCTGGAAGCAGCGGTGGCGAATTTGAACACGTTTGGAAGAGTGGCTCTGTGCGGTGTTATTTCTGAGTACACCAATTCAAAAAAGGCTGCCCCAAACATGCTTGATTTGGTGTACAAAAGAATCAAAATTGAAGGGTTTTTGGCTGGGGATCATTTTGATGTGTACTCAGATTTCATAGCCAAGGCTTCTGATTACATTCGTTCAGGCAAGATTGAAACACTTGAAGATGTATCAATGGGCATCCACAGCATTCCCTCTGCTTTTGTTGGACTGTTTAAGGGTGATAATATTGGCAAGAAAATAGTCAAATTTGCAGAGTGATTGTTGAAACCAAAGGGGAATTGATCCAATATTTTGATTTTGTAGTTGTGTGCCTCTCGCCAATTTGCTGGTTTGGTTTACAGGAGAATTATAATAAAAGAGATGTAATTTATGCTTAGGTGTTAAACTTTGTTCTAGGAGCTTAAAGGGAGGGTTTAGAAAATTTGTCCCCTTTTTAACTTTTGTTGGAGGTGTAATTACGAAAATGCTCTTCTTACACTTTAAATAATTAATTTATGGGTCAGATTGGGATTCAAAATACCCTTAATTTTAATGTTTCTTTGTCAAAAAAAATTCCCCCTAATTTGGCATTGATAATTGCATAATATCGGCTTAGAATTCATGCAATCTCGGTGGAATACACGATTTTTTTTTTATTTTTATTTACTTTTTCTTTTAACAACGGGATTGAATAAAAATGACATTTATAATTTCTATATATATATATATCATAAATCAAGTTAAAGATCAACTATTAATTTCTTTATAATTTCAATCGACTATTAATTCCCTTTAACTTTTCTTTTATGAGTTCCCAAACTTTGACCAACTTTAAATGAAAAAAAAAAAGAGAAGAGAGATAGATTGTTTGAGAAGTTAGAAATTGAAAGAGGGATTTAATGGTATTTTCGTAGTCAAACCTCACTAAAAGTAAAAAAATAAAAAATAAAAGTTAGAAAAACTATAAATTTAAAAAAGAGTAAAAATCTAATAAAAAAATTTTAGGGGTAAAAAATACCGATTATCCGAGGTAGTGACTAGTGAGTTTGGGGGAGTAGATTGATTTGGGATGGGAAATTGACATTTTTTACCCTCAAGATTTTCAAGATTTGATTTTTAACCTCTTTTCAAAATTTTAGTGTTTTTTTTTTTCAACTTGCATAGTTTAATTGGTTGACGACCAAAAAGTTAAAAGTTCGAATCTCCAACTCTACAATCACTACAACAAATCTTAGTTTTAATGTCGGACAAAAAAAAATGCGGAGGAAATGATGTCGCACAAGAAAAACACGGAGGCAACTATGACGGACACACCCAATTTTAATTTAAAATTTTTTTAAAGTATCCATGTCGGGCCTAGCCCGACATTGTAATTTTAGTTTTAATGGAGGGTCTGGCCCGCCATGAAAAGTGCCCAATTTTAACCCTAAATTAAAATTTTCCCCCAAAATTTTTACACCCGAAAATTTTTGCCTCCCCAGCTCCCTTTGCCGTACGAACCCTCTCTACCCTCTCGACCCAACGATGAGGAGCAATTTCTAGCGGCAGAGAGCAACAATTTCCAGCGGTGAGCTTCGATTCGGTGGTAGGGAGCGAATATACAGGGGCGACGACAATATCGAAGGTTTTTTTCATCTTCCCTCGTATTCGCTCGTTTTCATCTTCTTCTAGTTTGAACAGTAATTTTCTTCTGGTTTGAGTTTGGATTATTTATCGATTTGGCTCTTTTTCATCTCTATTGCACGAATGAGTTTGAGTTTCTGCTTTAAGTTTGAGTTTGTGTATCGATTTGACACCACACCGACATCTACTCACCTTCTCTTTTTGCAGGTCGCTTTCGCCCAAACTTCCAAAGCCAAGATCTAATGAAGACTATCTACTCTTTCGGTCTTCCAAACAACAAGATCACATCCTTCCCCTGTTCAATTCTGCGCTCTACATCAATGGAAGAAGTGAAGAACAGGTTCATCGTGATTAAGCACCACATTAATGGCTTCCCTCTCGACTCAGATTTCGAGCTCAAGTCCGAAGCTATGAATCTCTCTGTGAAGCCTGGTTCCGGCCACATCCTCCTCAAAAATCTGTGTGTTTCCGTTGATCCTTATCAAATTAACCGTATGAAAAACCACCACTCTTCCCGCAACCTTTCCTACGTAACAACTTCTATCCATCCCGGACAGTAATCGTTTGTTAACATTCTCGTTTCTTCTTTTTTTTTTTAATAAGCATCCATGTTTTATAATCAACTTTATTTTCAATTTTCATATATTACAAAAAAAAGGTTTGACACTTTTAATTTAGATTTGAGTTAGGATTCTATTTAATTTGAGAGGGAGAGGTGGCAGGGAGAGATTAGATTTTAATTTTTACTCCAGTTCTTGTTCTTCAATGTCGGTCAGGAAAAAAAAATTAAAACTAAAAAATATGTCATGTATACAAATTAATGAAAATTTAACTTCGGGACAATTTAGTCAAAACCACAGGAATAAAATTGTCATTTTTAAAATTTAAAAGATCAAATAAAATTCTAATTCAAATATCAGTAATATAAAAAAGAATGAAAATTTTAGAAACCACAAAACTTTTTGTGTTTTTGTTCTTACCCTAAAATTAAAAAACACTATTTTGTATTTTCCACCCACTTTTGTCATTTCCTTTCTCTCTCTATCCTCCTTTAACTTTTCACTCTATATTGAAAATTTCCATATCTTTTACTTTTATATAGATATTATTAAATTTATTTCCTTGTCTTTCCCTTCACTTTTTGGTCAGATAGAAAAAAAAAAAAACAAAAATAGGTTCCTATTTTTTTTAACCAAGACTAAGTTTTAATTTTGAACCTCAGTCTTTCTCTGAGATTAGATACAATAAATTCTTGATATTTTATTTTCAAAAGAAACTCTAGATAATTATTTTTTAATTATTTTAATTCATACTATATCTTTCCTTATTATATATACAAAATTTTATTCCACCCATAAAAAACTAAAAATAAAAAATAATTATCAAATATATTTTTATTTCAAAACAAGAAATAGAAATTATCACCAAATATATTCTAATTTAATTTTCTGAAAAATTAAAAACTATAAAAAATAGAAAATAAAAAACAAAAAATTACCAAACAAATCAACAACAATAACATCATCGTTAATATATATATATATATATTTTTGAAAGGATAATGTTTAATTCATTAAGAGTAAATCTTATTCCAATCATCATTGAAAAATTGACAACTCATTATATTTAAAAAAATATTTATTTTTATATTTCTATCTCGTAGTACAGATGATTAGTACCGGAGGTGTGGCGGAAGTTATGGCCTCGGACGACCGTGGGTTTGCAAAGCGATTTGGTTGTGGGGGCATTGCATTGGGCAAAATATAGCCTCCTTAAACCTGGCCCTGCGAACCCTTTCTACAAGTTGGATACTTTAGGATTTCCTTTAACATATCATCTCGGAATTTAGGTAATTTTTTCAATCTTTTCGAATTTTAAACTTTGTTTGCACACTTTGTAACTGTAGCATGTTTGATATTGGTTCAGGGTTCATGGGCCTCGCTGCTTACGCTGGTTTGTTTAGAGTAGCCGAGGTTAAGGAAGGAGACAAAGTGTTTGTTTCTGCAGCAGCTGGAGCTGTTGGAAGTTTAGCTGCACAATTTGCCAAGCTGCATGGTTGCTATGTTGTTGGCTGTGCTGGGTCCGATCACAAGGTCAGATTTTAATTTCAACGATAGGGTAAAGTAGATTTCAAGTAGAAATTATATTATTTTTTAAATTTGAAGAAGTTAATATTAAGGATGAATAAACCATCGTTGGATTGGGTAAATTTAATTCATATATTGGATACTTAATCATTTCTCTCACTTATGAGTTTTGAGTTTGGATAATTGAAATTATCATAAAGAAGGACAAAATTAAACATTTGATATCAATAAATCACCCCTCAACCTAAAAGTTTAAGCTGATGAGTTCATATACATAACTTTTGATACCATATTAGAGACCACTGTTCAACTCAAAAGCTTAAGTTAATGGAATGAGTAAATTTAATTCATATATATCAATTCTCCACCGTTAATTTCGGGCAGGTGGCATTTCTGAAAGAGAAACTCGGATTGGACGAAGCATTCAACTACAAGCAAGAAAAGGAGTTGAAATCCACCTTAGCCAAGTGGGAAACCTCACAATTATTCCAATTCCATTGGTTTTAATGAAATGAACAAATCAGTAAGAAATAGTTACGTTTGTTGAGTGCAGTTACTTCCCCGAAGGAATTGATGTTTATTTTGACAACGTGGGCGGCGAGATGGTGGACGCAGCCGTAGCCAACATGAACCCATTTGGCAGAGTGGCAGTGTGCGGTGTTATTTCAGAGTACACAAAATCAAAAACAACAGCAGCTGGGCCAAGCATGTTGGATGTTATGTATAAAAGGATAAGAATCCAAGGCTTTTTAGTCGTCGATTATGTGAGTGTTTTCCCGGAGTTCATACCGAAGACCGTCGGTTACCTTCGCTCCGGCAAGATTCAGGCGCTCGAAGATGTGTCGGTCGGCGTCGAGAGTATTCCCTCTGCTTTCGTTGGGCTATTTCAAGGCAGTAACATTGGGAAGAAGGTAGTCACACTTGCTGCCTTAAATACTTAAGCCACCATCCACAGCTTTGAACAGCTTGTGTTTGAATTTTGTAGAAAATGAGAGTTTGTTAAATTTGAGTTTGTTTACTTCAAAAAGATTCTTAAAAAGTCTTTTGAATTTTTAATTTTACGTGCAGGGTGGGTGTGTGTCTCTACCTTAAACTAACTAAAAGTTAAATGGCACGGACTGATTAATCAGGGCACTTGCAATATATGGTAAAACAAGTTCAATTAATTGCAAATATAGTACCCAACGGTATAAATTCGTAAATATCGTCTACATGCCATTTTAGGTAAAGTAATAATAATAATTAATAATCTTAGATTTTAAGCAAAAGCTGTTGAAGTAGCATTAATGTCATGTTAATAAAGAAGGCTATGGAAAATAAGAGGATCATCTCATCACCAAAAGTTGATGAAAGCTTGATTATTGAAACTGATTCTCGGCGATTTTACCCTCTCCTAATTTATCTACCATGAGCTGAATGATTGGGAATGAAATTTTGAAGAAGGCATACCTATATTTAGGAAAATTAAATTTAAAAATATATTTTTTTGAAAACATAAAAATATTGTTTTCAAAATTTAAAAATATTGATATGTCTAGGGATAGATCTCTTCATTCAGGAAATATTTCCTTTAATTCAAGATTATTGTCAAAACATCTGGAATGTTAATTAACGCTTTCAGTCCTATCCTATGGTGCCGTTTGGATTGAAAAAACTACACAACTCTTTCGCGAGGCAATCCATATCGATGTAATGAAAGTGCGGGTCCTACAACAATCACAAAATGCCTGAATAATTGACCTGTTTGCCAAGCAAAGAGTCTCACGAAATTTTCCATCTTTTCCTTCAATTACATTGGAAAACAACTTGTAAACCTTATTATGGTCATCCCTCGTTGGTTGTCCACGAATTCCATTATCATGAAGTGTATTCATCGTTCCTTGGACCAATTTTTTCGAACACATTACTAATTCTCCTGGCATAGATCTACTTGTTGTTAATAGATCAATAAGAGTATTATTTCGATAGATAACTCTTCTACAGTGTTGATTAATATCCGAGCTCATTAGTTTACCAACATCACCCCTTCCTCTTGAGCGTTTAAATCATCTTTATTTTGTAACTATGACATTGCATCAATATGTTTGAATTAGAGTGCTTTTCAATAGCATCGATATCTTGTATATGTTTCTCATATACTCTTTATCGATGCAGTAGCCTCTTCTACTATTTAGATCACAAAATAGTTCGTGGTATATTATAAAAGATGGTGACTCTTTTAGACTCACCAGTCTTTGACCCATATCTCATTTTTTGACTGGATGCTCGCTTGAGCTTGCTGGGCTCTGATACCATATTAATATTCATGAATTCTATCTCAAAACTAATTGGAAATTAGAGGAGTAGCACAATTGGCAAACATGCCTAAACATTTGATAACGTTATTTATCTTTCTCATTTCTCACTTTAAAAAAAAAATTAGAAATTAAGCGCATTATCACATATATAACCAAAAGAAATTTCTTCCATATGCAACTCAAACACATTATTTTTAGACCAACGTTAATCAAATTAATAGACTTTTACGTCACGCTCATAAAAGTTATGATCCATTGCCAATTTTTTTGAAGTCATTCCCAAATTAAATTGAAAAAAAAAGTGATTGTATTGGCAATCAGTTTAGCAAATAATGTAAAAAATTAATAAAAGCAGCTTGTCAGACTACCAAGAGCAAAGTAAGAATTTGTCACTTTGAAAAGCTTGTCAAAGGGCCTCTAGGGTGACTCAAATCTTGGACATGCAACCATGCAAGCACCAACACGCCGCCCATGGATGACAAGTGAAAAGTGACAACACATCTCAATTTGAAAAGCGGTGAGTTTATTTATTTATTTTTTTTAGTTTAGCGTTCATTCTTGAATCTATTGGTCCAAGTGAAAAGAGAAACAAGACTAAAAACGTTATATGTAACAAGTCCTAATTTATCAGTTTGGATTTTAATCGATTTGTATAGGCGAAATTAAAAGTCAATCGATTAACATCGATTTTAGGCCTTAACCAAATAGAAATTGAAAACTAAATCTCCTAAAAAATTAAACTGTAATCAATATTTATGGAATTTTATCGCAAAATTAATTGACAATGAGTAAAATTATCCATGTATATTATAAACCTTTGTAAGATCTATTTTCTTTTGAATGTGGGATCTTAGCTATTTTTCGATCCATCAGTTTTATAGAGTTTTAGTCATTTTTACCAAAATGAATGATGGACAAATATAATACACTTGATCCTTTGTATAGGTTGGGGTGTATTATAGGTTTAATTAGTGAAGTGATCAAGAAAGTTACTACAATGACAAAAATAGAATTGCAAAAGCTATGACGGCATTGGCATAGGCATTTTGCCGCAGTATAAATATAATGGTTCGAGTCTCTCGTAATAAATTATTTGGCAGCTGAGTTGAGTGGATGGATATAATACGGCCCATAAAGTTCCCTTATCTCTTTCCATAATTGAACTTGTCAACTGCTCCGATCCCATCATCTCTTTCCATAATTGAAGTTTTTGAGATATCAAAATCTGAACTCTGTGGTACCAATGGCGGAACAAGTGGAGACCAACAACACCTTCATCGCCATTAAACATCTCATCAATGGCTTCCCACTGCAAACACACTTCCAACTCAACTCCCAACCTCTGAATCTGTGTGTGAAGCCTGCTTCTGGTGACATCCTCCTCAAAAATCTGTGTGTCTCCATTGACCCATATCAGATCAACCGTATGAACATCCACTCCTCTTCCCACAACGTTTCATCTGCTACACCTTCTATCGTTCCCGGACAGGTAATCGGTTTTCCTTTTTGGTTAGAATGAGACGGCCATGATACTCGTCGCTGCTCTATCGTTGAATCCAAATTCGAAATCTAGCATGCTCCTCTTGTAACTACAAATTTAAGTTGGGACGTTTTTTAAGATCTTACGCTAATATTTTAAGCACACTAGGAATGGAACATTAAGGACTCATTTGTTAAGGTTCTTATTTCTTATCTTTTTTTTTTCCTTTTTCCAATTTTGTTAGAAGATATCCAAACATTTGACAACTATATATTTAGGTTTCCTTGTTTTTCAAATTTTTAAAAACAAATTTAAAAAACAATTTTTTTTTTGTTCTCCTTTCTAATTGGAGAGTACTTCCTTTGGTTTGTCCTTTACCACTTCTCTCTCCCTTAGTGGTAGCAAAAACAGACACGTAGTTTCTGTTGGAAAAATTAATATCGCTTCTAAGCACCACGCTATTTAGGAATACAGAATGAAAAACCTCACTAACCTCAAGAGAACGGACTGCCGACAATGCTCTATAAATCAAGTTGTCTTTTCTTCCTCTGCGAACAAAACACCACTGCCGCCCCTTTTTCCTTTTGATGCAACAACACCACCACAGCCACCACTCTCTTATTTTTTTTATCTCTCCCGGTAAAGTAGCATAAAAATCCTCCATCATGTCTATTAATATTAGGTCATTAAACCTAATGAAAACAAAGCTATGGCCTTTAGTGTGACTATTTTGGCCCAATAACTTTAATAATTATTTTGTCTTTCATCATATCTCAATAGTTTTCAATAATATTGTATTGTTTTATCATTCTTAAATCCATAGAATTGAGATCACACAATTCTATTCTTCTTTATTAAAAAAGTGAAAAAAATAAAGAGAGACCCTCTTTAGATATCCACTTTTTCAAGGTTGACTGACCAATCAATAGAACTGTCGAGCTACAATAGAGCTTCTTCTTCTCTAGTTCACCACTCCTATATGAAGAGTAATTTTCATTAAGCAGATGGTATTTAGAACGTTACCAAAGCCAAAGGGTGCCTAATCTTTTGAATTTGGTATAGTTGAATTAATCATTGACGTGGGTTTGTGTGAAACAGGCGATTAGTGCATATGGTGTAGCAGAAGTAGTGGCTTCGGGCGACCCTGGATTTGAAAAGGGGGACTTGGTTTTTGGGATCATACATTGGGCACAATACAGCCTCGTAAAAGCTGGAGAAAGCACTCTAAGAAAGTTGGATACTTTGGGATTTCCATTCACATACCATCTCGGAGTTTTAGGTCAAAATCAGTTACCAATTGTAATGCAGTTCTTTTCTTTCTTTCTTTCCTAATATTTATATATATGTTCTTGTTTTATTTGTATTGTATTCAGGGTTGAGTGGGCTCACAGCGTACGTGGGATTGTTTGAAGTAGCGAAGATTAAGGAAGGAGAGAAAGTGTTTGTGTCTGCAGCTTCTGGGTCTGTTGGGAATTTAGTTGGACAGTTTGCAAAGCTCCACGGTTGCCACGTTGTCGGCTCTGCTGGTTCGGATCACAAGGTTTTTAATACCATTTTATTTAGTAAAATATATGTTAATTATCGTTGAACTAAAATGCAAGTCTTTAATACTTAACTATTCAACGATCACCGTTATATTTTTTATATATTAAAGTACGACCGGAGAATTGAGATTTTTTTTTAAAAATAAATAAGTAAATATTAAAATTTTAATGGTGGTTAGTGTTAAAGATTCACCCTACAAAAATTCATAATAGACGTAGATTACCCTAAAATATATATTTTTTTTTTCTGGGAAGGTTTTGAGTCAACGACTCCCAAACACTAATTTAAACATAAATATTTCACAAATTTATTGGTTATATTTATACTCATTTTATCCAAGTCAAATTTAAGCAATAATGGAGGGTAATTGGTATTTATGGTAGATTTGAAGGTTAAGTTACCAGTTTTGTTCTCCAACATTTAAGAATGTATTTAATAGATTGTCGAACTTTGAAGGGTATAATTAGTTCCTAAACTTTTAACGAAGGAATGAGTTCAAACCATGATGGTCACTTACATTACGAATTAAGTAATCCTATGTGTTTTTCGATACCAAATGTTATAAGATCAGTTGTCCGTGAAATTAGTCGAGGTACGCGTTAAGCTGCCTCGAATAAAAATTTGTATCAATAAATCCCTAAAATTTAAAAGTGTTTACTAGATCCTAATCATTACATTTTTTTTTAAGTTAATAAATTTATTAGATCAAAATTAACACTTTTAAGAGTTCTATTATCTTCTCATGTTTTTATTTTTAAATGTTATTTATATTTAACAATACTTAAATACTAACGGATCCTCGTAGGTGACATTTCTGAAAGAGAAGCTCGGATTTGACGAAGCGTTCAACTACAAGCAAGAAAAGGACTTGAAATCCACCTTAGCCAAGTGGGAAATCTCACAATTCCATTGATTTTATAAATTTTGGACACCAAAAATACACATTAAAAGAGATTGAAGAAAATCTACTAATTAAGTATACTAACTAACGATAAGTTATTTATTTGGAAATTAATGAATTTTCCGGCAGGTATTTTCCGGAGGGGATTGATGTTTATTTCGACGTGGGCGGCGAGATGCTAGCCGCCGCCGTGGCGAACATGAACCCGTTCGGCAGAGTGGCGGCGTGCGGCGTTATTTCAGAGTACACAAAATCAAAAACCGGACCACCGGCCGGCCCAGGCCCAAACATGGTGGACATTGTGTATAAAAGGATCGCAATCCAAGGCTTTTTAGTCATCGATTATTTTAATGTTTTTCCAGATTTCATATCCAAAACCGCCGGCTACCTCCGCTCCGGCGAGATTCAGGCGGCGGAAGATGTATCGGTGGGTGTCCACAGCATTCCCTCTGCTTTCGTCGGCCTCTTCCATGGCCATAACCTTGGGAAGAAGATAGTCAAGCTTGCTTAATTAATAATTAAGCAATATTATTATTATTATTATTATGTTGTTTCCTTTTCGTGGAATAATTTTAAACTTACACAACTCATTTTGAATAAATTCTACTTTATAACACGGTTACTCCCCAAGGACATGTAACAATCTAGAGTAATAGTAAATATAGCCTATAGTAAAAATATTTACAAATATGGCACAAATTTAAGCCCTATGTCTATCGAAATCAAAATATTTGGAAAGTAAGGCTCATCTGAACGTATTTCAACTATGTAAATAATAGATATCTCCATGTGTTATATATCATGGTGATATGAGTGAAATACATAGGTGGACATGGAAATATTATGTAAAAATGTCTAGGTGCACGGAAATTAATTGGGTAAAACAATTGTCATATTTCTAATTTATTTTTTTATGAAAATAAGACAATCGATTTTTTCAACTATTATCAGGTAAAGACGAAGTATCATGTATCAAAAAGTCAACCAAACCACATGGTTGGGTCGGGAAACTAAACCGATATGACCGAGTGTACCAGAAATGGGGTCGAGCACTCCTGCCCCATACAGAGAGGACCGCCAATGAGCAAGAAGCTGACACCCTATATCCAAACCACGACACGTCTTAGGGGACCACTCAGGATGCCACCACGCCCCCTGTTCAAGGGATAGTGGAAAGCAGATGACGTTGGTATATAGAGAAAAGAAGAACCCTAATGAAAGGAAACCACATTTTCCCCGGATGGACACCTCAAATGGGGGGGACCTCTCAAACGGGTTCTCTTAATTTTTTTCGAAAAGATACCGGAACCATTCATACAACCTCTCGAACGGGTTCTCTCTCCCACATATAAAGAAGAGAAGAACCCTCGTGAAGGAATTAATTAGCTGCATTTTCCCTACACAAAGAACCCCCGGAAGGAATTAGCTGCATTTTCCCCCACAACTTTTCTTATGAGCATTCGACATACACTCTCAAATAGACTCTCACTCTCGATACTACTGCCTTCTTATTCTTTCTACTTCATACTTATTTGCTCCCTACTTGAATCCTAACTAATTACGCATCAAAGTGCATTCGACACAACACTACATTGGTGTTAAATTTATATGTGCAAGTGTGTGGCACTTCGTATACCTCACCCAAAATCAGCATATATCAACATCAACGATAATGACTTTCTAATTATTAGTTAGTTTGGAATTGGATAGCTTGTTTTTTTTAAAAAAAATTCAACGACAGGAACATATCTTATTTACATAAGGTCGTAGTTTGGGCAGCACAAGTTAGATTAATAAATTCATGAGTAGGTGATAATTTAATGGACAATTAGTTTCAGTAATTTGGTCATGTTAAGTAGTCTTAATTTGATTTATTAATTTTTTCTAGGGAGATTTATTTAAGTCTTAAATAATCAACCTATGGTTATAGCTCGGTTATTTAGTGATCTATATAGTTAATATTAGATTGTTCAATGATCCAACTAGTTAACGTGTGTAGGTTAATAAAAGATTACAATAATATTTAATAAGATAAAATTAATGATTACAATCAATAAAGGCCTAATCTACGCATCAATTATAGATAAATTTGTCAAAGTGAGCATAGCTAAGTGGTAATTGACATATATCTAAAATCAAAAGGTTGTGTGAGTTCGATCCCCACCCCACATGTTATATACTAGAAAAAATTATAGAAAAGTTTAGTAAAGTTAGCCCAAAAGTTTATATCCAAAGGCCCTTGGGCTAGGGCTCAACAACCTAAATGCACAAGTAGTCATGCACCATGTATGCTGATAACTCTTTGTAATGGACTAACTTGAGTACAAATGAGAGGATCATATCCTTAAAAAATATACTAAAATGAAGATCTGTATAAGAAATAGAACAATCATGTACGAGTCCTTATTATTTTGAAATTAGATAAATTCTGACTTGTTTCTTACGTTTTTGAGTTATTTGCATAGAAACTGGAAGCATTAGTAGTAGCATTTGAGACCGAGGATGATGCTAGGACTCCCGAAACTAGGACGCCCGATGTTGGAGCATCATTTGTCGTAGAAATTCGTGAATAACGTATTAACTCGTTTTAGACAAGATTTTTACTATTGTCGGTACCACGTGCGTTTATCAAGTTTGCCCTAATTTTTGGGTTGCTATAAAAGCAACAAAATGAAGGGCCCACATCATCAAATCCAGTCATTCTACTTGGCGTATCAAGCCCTCCAACTTGGGTTCCTTGGATTTTAGGAATTCCAAAGGGAGGAGATATCTAGAAAACCTAGGTTTTTCCCTTTATAAAGAACAGTAAACCCTAATTCTTGTCACGCTTCACACACCCGATCTAATTTAAGCATCAAAGTGTGTTTGCCTATATCACTAGAGGTGTTCGTGGGTTGAGTTAGGTTGGGTTAGGAGGGATTTTGAGACCAACTCGAATTTTCGGGTTGGCCATATATAGGAACCATCGGGTTTGAATTGGATGGTCAACCTAACCCAATATCTTTTGGTTTGGTCGGGTTGGGTTTTTAATTACCACAGCGGCAACGAGAAGTTAGGATTAAAACTAAATAGACAGCTAAGATTAAGATACAAAATGGAAGAAGATAATATGAAAACCTTAAATTAAAGATTAGGATTAAAACTAAATGGACGGTTGACTATATATATATATATATAGTAAAAAAAATACATATATATGCATAAATTCAGTTTGGGTTGGGTTGACCCGAACCCGAGACCCAACCCAACCCAATCGGATTTGAAAAATCACAACCCAACCCAAGGGTTGAATTGGTTGGATTATTGGATTTTTTGAACACCACTACCTATATCACCATAGGATGTTGTAAATATCTTTTTGATTTGTAGGTTCTGTAGAATCCAATTTATTTATTCTGCTAGGTCAATAAATGCATAAGATATTTATTATGAGAAGATCCATAGCACTTGTTAGTGGTTACCACACACATATCTATTAATAAAGAATTTTTACTGATTTTCTGATGTGATTTATTTTAACTCGTTAAAAAATATCCATGAATTTTACTTAAATATCAAATGTTATAGAAATAGATCAAAAGAAATAAATAATAAATCAAGTAAGAAAGTTAAAAGAATTTTCTTATCAAATGTAGACAAGTATTTTTCTACAAAATCAACACATCATTTTAATTAGGCTTGATAGTTCTCTGAATATGAAGCATCTCTTCGATCAATCAAACTAACTTGTCTTTAATTAGGATGAATATTATATTGTTGAGCTGGAAGAAGATTAACAAATCCTAAAACATTATTTTTTTGAGATTTATTATTGTTCATGTATAATTATGAATTTAGGTTTTAATGGTTTTCATAAATAACAAATAAACGTTCTGTTTATGCAAGGATGTGCACAACAGCGTATTTCAGATTGCAGCTCGAACTCGGCCTGCGGACCGACCTGAACACTTGAGCGGACCTGCACAAAAAGGTGAGCACTCCGACGATCAAGTCAGTATAGGTCGGATTCCCAGTTTAGTTCGAGGCTAGAAATCATCGTACCTGATCGTGGAGTGAAGTCTTCTACTTATGGGTGGTAGTCCCGCTAATCTCGCAACGGTTACACTCGGTAATCTCGGGATCGTCGGTTACGCCCGGTAATCTCGGGACCGACGATTATGCCCGATAATCACGCCGCTGACAGTAATTCGCATTGACCCCCACCGAGCTTCCCGGTAGGTCGGACCTCGGCCGGGTTCACCTCGGCCCTCATACTTAGCATCTATCAACGCTAGTAGTGGTGATCTCGGTCGTCCGAGCTGGGCATGACTCATGAGTCATCTTGGAGCACCAATAGGGGTCCTCCACGTGTCCAGTGTATTCTCTTCCCCAAACACGTTCAAAATTTTCAAGTCAATAATCCTTAAAATTGTTGATTGCAAACGAGAAACTTAAAATTAATATATTTGTTTGGTTAGGAATCGTTTTTCATAAAAATTAAACTAGACATAACATCCAACTTACTCCTATTTTCTATCGAAAGACATCAAACCTAACAAGAACTACCCATTACTCACAAGGTAGTATTGTCAAACCAAAAAGGGCGAACACAATGAAAGCTTAATAAATTAATTGAATGTATTAATTTCAACCCTATATACAGTAAATAATTACTAGAACTACCGGAAACAATGTTTATGACCATGAAGGAGAGCATTAATCAATTGAAAGGAGAAAACTTATCTCTATAGTTATATATTCACAACTAAAGAAGCTGAAAAATAATTGAAATCATAATCTCATAGACAAATATAAGGAATTTGTTCCAGATGTAATTAACCAAGCATAAATTTTTCATTCCAAAAAAAAAAATTAACTAAACACAAATTCTTTTTAGACAAAGATTAATCAGGTAACAAAATTTTGAAAATAAATCCTACATCATCCAATATTTTTTAAGTGATAATTTATTAATTTTCACTTTCCTACCTATATTTTTTATTATACTATCTTTTTGGTAGTAAAATGAACCTACTTAATTATATGACAAGTGTTATGATTTCTTAGTCCAGCAAATGAAAGTTGGAGATTCGAATTCATTATTTATTGGTCAGAGAAGTGTTAATTACTACTGAGTTAAGTTCATGTTGGTTGTGAGTGGTAGGATTATCTCATAAAATATATGATTATGTTAAACAACATTTTAAAATCAAATGAGATTTTCATCGTTCCAATTTCATTTTCAAAAGGTTATCCATGACTCCGCATATATTTTCTATCATAATATCTGAAATACTAAATGAGAAGTTGTTACAGTGATAAATTTCAAAAAGTCATTCATGAATCATTTTAAATGGTCAATACTAACATAATTTAACATAATTTAGTAACACCCACCCCATCCTTGAAATTGAAAACTCAAATTTTGTACTCCAAATTTATTCTACTAACAAAAATTCATTTTAAATGAAAATTTAATACTTAGTTTTGTACCCCTTTCATCTTTAACCCAATACCCATTTTTTTAAAATACACTTAATTAGGGGTCAAATATTACTCAAGTTTTAAGTTAACATTATTAATATATTAAAACACTAATCCTCCAATTCTAAACTTACACATTATTAATTTTTTTTTTTTGTACTAAAGGAAAAAATAACATGTTTTCTTTTCCCCCTAATGGACAAAACTAGTTTCTTTTAAAAGTAATTTCCCATATGCAGAAGCCAGAAGGCAAGGCGGCATTAAATATTTGAATTTTTTTTCTTTCATTTTTGAGAAGAAATTTCTTGAAACTTGCAACCATGCTTGCTTTGCCCTGCCCAGAACCTCTTCTTCTCGGCGGTCTGAATCAGAGAGGCGAGAGGAAGCCGACAATTTTGCCGACATTATGGAAAAGGTGACACCCTCTAATTTCTCCGTATACGGCTTCTGTTCTTTCCCCAAGCAGACATGGAACCTGGGAGACGGAGATTGCCGGAGAAGAAACAAGGGGACCGAAATTCAAGGAAACCCTAATTCAAAAAATTTCAGAGATGACGTTATAAATTCTGATCCTCCTTTTCGGTATGTATGTCCTCTTGTGTATCCATTGTTTGAGATGATTTTACTCCATTTCTGCATTGCATTGCATTGCATTTCTAGAATGGTAGTCTCTATTTTCTTGGCCTGTGGATAATGTTTGGCCCCCGTTGTTGTGCTTAAAGAATTGCAACTTTCTTTCCACATCAATGTCTACTACACGGTACCCACTTTCCCTTGCCCACCACTCAATATTCTCCAAAATTTTCCCATTATTATTTGGACCTATGTGTGGATTTGTGTCGTTTATGGGGATGAAAGAATCCAACATTCCTACAATTATTTGCCAAAGGACAAGCCTATCCAAAGCAACAGATGTTGGCATTCATGAGTTGGCTGATTCTTCTAAGGTACAGTTTTTATTGGATAATAAACTACTTTGTTCGGGAGAAGAGGTTATTCTTTAGAACATGTGAATAATGATGTTACTAAACAGAGGGAGAGAGGGATTAAGCAAGTAAATCCATGATCTGGAATTTGATGATGCTTGACCTTCGAGAAAAAGTCAACCAGTAAAGTAAAAAAGTAAAGGGACTTAGAGGGAATGGGTTGAAACAGAAAAATTATACGAATTTTCTTGACAACTAAAGGTTGAAGGTTGTAAGTTCAAGCAGTTGTCCAGTGAGATGTGAGATGAGTTGGGTGTACACAAATTGGCTCTCCAGCATATTTAAAGGAGAAAAAAAATGAAAGCGAATTATGATGAAATTGCTAAAGATTTTGAGTGTGACTTCTGGCAAAAATGACTGAAAATAAGGTCTGTGGACATTGGCTACATCTTTGAAACAAACAGATACACTTTATACACATGATACATTCCCAATCCAAACTCTTGATGATAAATTAGAGCGCAGGAGAGAATTGAAAAGAAAGCCAAAGCATTACACAACCTTTAATTTTTATAATTCCCACTAGCATTTCTCTTCAGCCATGGAGCCATTGACCATGCTACTCATCTGCATGTCCTTGCCCTTCTGTGGCTTGTACCAGATAATGCATACCAGAAACAAAACAAAATTTATGACGCTTAATATGGTCAGAAGTCCATAGAAGCAGTCGAGTCTGCCGTAGTTTATATTATCTGCAAGCCAGTCTTGTCCACCGTTTCCGGTCACGCTCTTCACAACCGAAACCAAGAAACTGCTGATGAAGAACCCGAGAGATAAAGTGGAGAGGAAGAGACCAGTACTCATAGTTTTCATCCCTTTGGGGGACTTGGTTATGAAGAAATCAAGCTGCCCTGTATATATGAAGGCTTCACCTGCTCCCACCAAGAAGAACTGTGGGATCAACAGGAACACACTTATAGGCAAAGTAGCCGTGTCGCCCCCTACTGCTTTTGCCACTGCCAGACGTTTCCTCTCAGCCAGTGCTGCGGCTGCCATTCCAAGTATTGACAGGACAAGGCCTATGGCCATTCTCTGTATGTTTGTGAAACCTGTGGCATAAGAACATAATTAGTAAGGTTTCCATGAAGAAATGTTTATTGGAGTATTAAATTAGGATTCTAATGGATCTTAATTTACCTTGTTTTCCTTTCCATTTCTTCCAAAGAGGCATGATAAGACGGTCGTAGACGCCCAGAGTGATTAGTATGGCTGCTACGAAGAAGACGGTGAGAGAGCCTGCTGGGATCTGGAAAGATCCAATTGACCTTTCCATGGTGGATGCTTGTTGAACAGAGAAGGTGATCATCTGGGCATATGTAGTCCAGAAGATGATGGTTGTGGCCCATATTGGCAGCAGTCTTGCCATCATTTTCACCTCCTCCACTCTTGTCACCGAGCTTAGCTTCCATGGATTTGGAGCGGAAACCATTCCATGCATCTCAAAATCTCCTTCTGCAACAATTGCAGCTTTGTCCAACAACCTGCACAAAAAGTAAGCACAAGCCAATTTACTAGAAGAAGATCTTAGCAGTAGTATCTGAGGTATAACCAAAGTCGTTCATGTACTATGGCACTGATTAATTGAATTAATTTGAAAATTGTAGATGATTAGAAGTGGATAGGATCTTCACTAATCAATGAACTTACTGGAATTGTTCTGTGTGCTCGATTCTTGAGTCCTGGTTCGAAGAATCCTCATAAAGCAACCCAACATTCTGAGGAAGCTCCAGCTTCCTCTTCTTCATTGCAGCAGCAATGACTTGGAGAATTTGAACTACAGGACTCCCTGCGCTCTTCTTGTATCTGTATCTCCTAGTCCCCGAAAGGAACAACGAAATGGCGATCAGCATCGAGACAGAACAAATCCCATAAGCCCAGCTCCGACCCACTTCATCTTGAATGTAAACCAGCACCGTGACCGCCATTAAAGTCCCCGTGCTGATAAAGAAGAAGAACCTGTTGAAGAAGTAGGCCATCTTAGCCTTCTCCTTCTCGTCTTTCTCATCGAACTGGTCGGTCCCAAACCCCGAAATGCTGGATTTTAGGCCTCCAGTCCCCAAAGCAATCAAATACAGAGCCAGGTACAGAATCCCCATTTGAAACCCATTTGCTTCCTTGCAGGTTTTGGTGCTGTCGTCGCACGGAGGCGGTCGAAGCTGTGGCAGTTTTGTTGATAAGGCAAGTGCAGCAGTCCCCTACATAGTACCAAATCAAATGATTTAACCATGGTAAGGATAGTACCAAATCAAATGATTTAACCATGGTAACATTATATTAATTATCTCCAATCCAATTATATGTGTAGTTAAAATGGTTGATTTTGTTCATAGATATACCAGCGTCTGAATGGAGGCAGAGACTAGAATGGTGTAGTATCTGCCAAGGAAAGAATCTGCGAGAAAGCCTCCAAGCAAACAGAGGAGAAAGCAAGTTCCCATGAAATCTGTAACGATGTTGGCTGAAGCGGCACTGGGCAGATGCATTACACCACCCAAGTACGTCACAAGATTCACTGCTATTCCCATCGTTGACAGCCTTTCACATATTTCAATTCCTGCAAATTTTAAAATGTTTTATGTTTACGCATATTGATTCCTGTTACCAGTAATTTATATATACAGTGTTTGTTCTCGTATTGTAATTAGATTTTTCCCTTTTTAAGTGAAAGTTTTACTGACTTAATAATAATGGTAAGTAACAAGCAAACAATATACTAACTTTTATGAACCATGGACCCACAAAAACTAAATACTGTTTAAACAAACTCAAATTTTCATAATTTCTTTTCTTTTCTACTATATAATTTTAAATTCCTAACAGCATGGTTTATTAGAATTTTTTTATTATTATTTTAAATAATAATCATTAAAATATTTTAAAAACTTGAAGTTGTCTACTTTAAAAACACTATCTGTGTGAATAATACTTAGGTATTTACTCATACGTCCATGGCTGACTACCATTAAGTTTTTGACAAATAGAATAGGAAAGAATATATTTTCTCTATTTTTCTGAAAAAATAAAGAGCTAATAGAAACCAGTTGGTTGTTTACAAAAATCAAACAAGAAGTCTAAATTGTTCGAAAACAAACTGGAACCCTAGATTGTTCGTAAAGAACAAGCAATCTTTCCAAGAAAATAAAGAAGAAAACAAACGAGAACTCTAGATTGTTGGTAAAGAACAAGCAGTGTTTCCAAGAAAATAATTTTTAAGACGGAACAAAATCGCTTTAAGCAAGTGCTTGGTAAGTAAGTGACATAAGATTCTGTCATTAAATTGCCATATACACACAAAAAGAAGTGAAATCATTTTCAACTATGGAAGGGCCAATATGAGTGCTGGATAATCTTGAATTCTGATGAAGTGACGTAAGATTCTGCATTAAATTCCAGATGCACACAAAAAAGCCGTCACCAATCTGCAACCTACGTACGTCCATCTCAATTGTTCTGTTTTGCAACTTTTAAAGTTTTGGAGTTTTGTTATTGGAACAGAATCTACTGAAATACCTCATGGAAAAACAACAAAACTCTCTAAAAAAGAATCTGCGGCATCCTGCAGATTTATTTTTTCTCGAGAAAATCTGCAGACCTCTGTTACTGAATTTCTCGGGAAAACCCATTAATTAGAACTACTGTGAATGAAGAAAGCAAGAGGAAGAAGAAAAAGATATCCCATGGCTTTGGAACTATGAAAAGTAATAAACTTTCATGCATAATCTTATTCAAAAGTTAAAATCTTAGTTCTGTTAATTGAAGAATGTTCAAAGCAGAAAAGTTCAACTTTTTCTTGATTCCCTTTTGAATAAATTAAAAAAAAAGATATATCAGAAACTTTATGGAAGCCCAAAAAGGCTATGGGAAGCACAAAACATTATAAAATGATATCACATTATTTATCATAACATAAAACCTTGTACTATCGAAGACTAAACAGCTTAATTAATATTCTTAAATGCATGCTAAATTAAGGAAAGAAAAAAACCAACCTAAAATAAGAGCAGCAGGAATCCAACCGCCCGTTTTGGACTTGTCTGCCGGAAAACCTTTGTAGTCCACTGCATCAGCCACTGTCCAACTCAGCTTCTTCCCATCCTAACAACAAACAAAAAGACACAATCTTTAAGCTCACCCATGTAACAAAAATGGAGGACAAGGTGAAAACTGAGCCGCCATTATTGGAGCTCTGCTCAAGACTCACCATTTTTGCAGTTACGAGCTTTATATATGTGGATGAGATGAGGAAATTATGAGAAAGTTGAGAGAAATCTGGTAAGAGGAGGAGAAGTTCAATTTGCTGTTGCAACTCACAGTCTGCAAAAGGGCTGAGAATTTGGTGTTTTTATAGGCAAAAGATGGTATATTCTGAAAGAAGAGGCCACCAATTATATTGCAAGTTGGAGAGGCACAAAATAGCACTGTTTTTGTTGTTGATAAAAGGAAAGCAAAAGGATTAGGTTGATCGCATTTTAGTGGAAGGTTCTCGCACTGATTGAAACTTTTGTTCTTGTTTCTTTTTCGTATAGTTATTATATATTTTATAAATTTCGTTCGGTAAAATGTTATGTTTGTTTATTTTCTGTATTTCCAGAAGAGTTATGTCTACCAAACTTTTGTACTCAGTACTCTAATGAAGCTCTCTCTCTCTTCAATTAACTATGTTTTCACATGAACAATTATTCTGATCTGCTAATTGTTTCTTTGCCCATCTTAAGTTTGAAGAGAGAGCTGGGATGGATAAGAGAGAATTTTTGCCTTTTTTTTTTTATTCGAAAAGAACATCTGTCAATAACGTTTTACATGACATGTTAATTATTGTATTATTTAAAGATTACGTGAAAAGTTGTTGATTTCAGGAATTCTTCATGCATTTGGTGTTGTGAACGTTAAATTGATATAATTGAATAATATTTAGGTCATATCGATCAACAACTCATCTTTTGTTGAAAGAGATTTTTTTTTTTTTTTCGGAACCATCAAATTTTGTTGGTGCTCAACACGACATATGGGTGCTGACCAATTAGCACCTAAATATTTTTTGACGTAATTAATAACACACTTTAGACACAAATTTAAAAGTTCATGAGTTCAGTGATATATTTTTAAAACACCTACCTTAGAAATTAAAAACGATGTGTTTTTCAGTACCAAATATTGTACGATCAGGCAGTTGTCCGTGAGATTAATCAAAGTACGCATAAGCTGGCGGTCTGAACACTTACGGATATCAAAATATATATATATATATAAAATTAACACGGTCAAGCAAGGTAATAATTTAACATAAGACCGGGATATGGATCTATGAGGAAAAAAGATAGAGAAGAAAAACAAATATTTTATATAGAAAAGGAAAATGTATTTGATTGAGGTGGGTTGGGGAGGAAAAAGATTGGAATCTGGTTTACAAGCAACCTATTTTCTCCATCTCTCAATTCTCACCTTTGGTTTTTGTGGACAGTAGAAGAGAGAGAGAGAGACATGAGAAAAAGATTGGGTTTTTTTTATTTTTATTGTGAAGAAGATGATTAAAACTACAGCCATCCCAGCCTGAGCCAGTGCTTGTATTGTAAGTGCTTTTGTTGGCCCACAACTTGAAAAAGCAGTTCTGTCCTTGATCCCACCACTTTATATCGTTCATCCTCTCAATTTTCTCCGCATCGACTCCAAATCCAAAACCCACATACATTATGCAGCACCTCCTCCAAATGCCTGCTTTCTTTTTCATTTCGTTTGTGTTGTGGAATTATTGGTCTTTCTTCGAGTGTTGTTTTTGTTGTTTTTGGGAATACATGTGGCAGATATGTGTGTTGTTTTATGATTTTGGGTTCCCAAAAGTTTTCTGGTACAAATATGCTAAAGTTATTCAACGTGGCTGTCACAATGAATCTTAGCTGTTCGTAAAGGTAGATTCGAAAATCTACATGTCTCCTAGTAACTATCGGATTATGAGCAGCCTCTTCCAATAATCTCATCGAAAGTAGCTTAAGCTAAATTGTACGAATAAAATCTATATTCAAGATGAAAAGACAAGTCCAATGCATTTTTTCCTCTGATTATGCAATTTCACTTATTTGATCTCTTTCTACTTATACTTTTTCTCATTAGTCTTGTTTACATTTGTATACACATTTTCTTGCTAACTTATCTTCATGAAAAGAAAAATACTTCGATATCGACAGTATTAAATTTTTGACAAATAAGATAGAGAAAAATATGCCCTTAAGGGGTCATATTGGCTTAGAGATCTCAAGTTAGAACCTTACGATGAGCTTAATATACGAAAAATCCTTTATGTCTCTTGAGTCCGGACCTTGAGGTGGCCGCAGATGCTCTCTTAGTATAGAAGAGCAAAGCTCCCACTTCCAATTATCTTTCTTTTTTTTTTCTTTTTAATAAAGAGATATCATTTCGTTAACAAGTATGTGAGGAACATACATACAAAAAGAGAAGAGCCTAAAAGAAGGTTGTCCAATTACAAGAAATGATAGTTATAGAGTAATTACAAAAAAGGTTCGATTTGGAGGACCAAGACAAGACATTTATAGTGATGTCCTCCCAAAACAAAGCATTAGATCTAATAATCTAAAAAAAAAAAAAAAAGCGGCTCCCACCCCCAATTATCCAAAAATAAAAAAAATAGAGAAATGCAAAAAAAAAAAAATTAAAAATTAAAAATTAAAAATAATGAGTTAATTTTTCTTTCTTGAGCCTCTCTCTATATCCATTCTCTCACTTAATATACTTAATTATAGTTATATCTCATTCTCTAGTTTTTTTTTTTTCTTTTTCATAATACAATCAAAGTCTCACATAACATGGTAGATATATATGTGAGAGGTACACGACATGTCATTGATACGTGGCGTTTTATATGAAATCAAAAACAAAGTTATGAAAATTATATTCAAAGTAGACAATATTAAACCATCGTAGAAACGGTGGAAAGTCCCTTATTTGACTACTTCCCCAGCATCTTCATACTTTCCACTTCTGAATATCCTCTTTTTCTCCGCACATATATACATTTACTCTTAACCTCTTCTGGTGTAGGTATCATCTCTCACCAACTTCTCTACTTATATTATATAATTTTCTTATAGAATGTGCAAAATACAGAGAGAAGTAAAAAGTGACACTTTCTCACTTTTTTATCTCATGCTAAACATGAGCTCTCAAACTTTACATCTCTCAAATCCCATCTGCCTACCTACTACAATATCACCGACAGAACGCAATGGACCACATCCAATACACGTTTTTAGAGTACAAAAGTGATTAATAATGCACCACTTTGGTCCAAAGTTACCAACAAATTAAAACCCTTATAAATAATTTACAGGTCTCAGACAACTCTGGTGTGTATATATATATAATATGTTATTCAAATTTCCATTATTGTCTTGTTCTGGACAGATATTATTGTGGCAAATTGGGTCCATAGTGGGATTTGAAGAAACTAGTAAGAAGAGCAATGATGTTCATAAGTAGGGTCGTGGCATGAGAGGAAGAGGGTTGACATTCCCAATTGAAAACAAAAATTGAATTTGTATCTCTCTCTTAAATAATTTAATTTCTTATGATATAGAAACCAAGTGGGTTGCCAAACCCACATGATTTTGTGGCCTTTCTCACGTGCCTCGCTACCTCAGTGGAGTATCCAAAAACCATGCATTGCATTGCACCTGAAATGTGGGCTTCATTAAGATACCCACAGACCAAACAATATGGAACTATCAGCCCCCCACCGCCCAATAATCATCCAAAAAAGTGCTCCACTAGCACCCCAAATCAATGTTAATCAACCTCAAATTTACAACTTTCTCCGTCGATGAGTTAGGAATCTATTGGATACAAAATAAAAAATTTAAGGATTTATTAAACGTGACATATTAAGAGTTTAGGGACTTGTTAGTTGCTTTTTTAAGTTAAAAAACTTACAAAATAAAACCCTTAAGATTATAAAACTTGTTTTGTCGTTTTAATTAGAGAAACCATTTCATGAAGAGGTATACATGCCAGACATATTGTTAAAAGTTGAGAGATTTGTTAGTCGATTTTTAAAGTTAAAAACATATAAAATATAACCCTTAAATCTCAATAACAAAACTTTTTTTAAAGAAAAAATAGAGAGAAACTATTTCCATATTAAGAGGTATGTGAGAGACGTACCTAGAAAAGAAAGATGCTAATAGACAGCACTTTCATACAGAGAAATGGTGGATATATCATTATTAATAGATTTTTGTCGCTTGTGGGATGACGCAGTGGCAAGCGCTTGGTGCCAATTGGCTCATCATCTTGGTTGGATCCTATTTTTGGATCGGATGCTTGTTTGAGTATTTTTGGCTTTGATACTATATTAATATCCATGGGGTTCCATCCTAAAACTAATTGGCTAGAAGGTGAGTAGCTCATATCTATTATAAGTCTTCGTTAGGTCCCTTTTCTTTAGATTTTTATTAACAACCACGAAGTCTCCGTATTGAACCTCTTTTAAATATAAATTAGTAAAAACTCCTACCTATTCTGGTGTGTATGAAGAATTGTCTCAATTCATATGGGTATAATGCAAAACCCAACCCCACAGCCTAATATATGATATGATCAGTAACCAATCCATTTGGGGGCCCCCTTTCTTGGTTCCTCCACACATTGGCCATCGATGCTTAATGTATAAAGAAATTGATTAAAAAGTGCTTCTTGGAGAATCACTTTTATGCGATATTATTCCGTTTGACCCTTATCAAATCATGATCATACCAATCTCAACTACTACTTTTGTGTGGAGGCCCTGAGCCCCATTCCCTTCATCTTGATCTTCATCTTTCCCACGTGTATGGTCTCCAAATTCTCCAGCTGTAAAGCCCTCTGATTAAACACGATTTCATTCTTCTAACACCTTAATAATTGCATTATATGTTGCTAAAATAGTAAAATCTGTGTGCGTTGGACTGGAAATAACGTGTGTTGACCCACTTGGAAAAGAACACAACAAATGTTTGTGGAATCGTGTCTCTCGCTAATGCGTCTTGAGGTTGGAAAGTTTCAACTTACGTGTAATATAATATGTTTGCTTTTGATGAATTGTATAATATGTCGAGTTCTAGGAGAATTTGAGTTTGTATATTATGTATATTTTGTTTGAAATCTATACAAAAATGTGGGTTTTATTACCTTTAATTGGCGTTTCGTAGCTTAGTTTCTGTATAGCTCACGAAATTAGAAAAATCATTTATTAAGTTAGAATATAGTTATATAAATGACCAAATCAAACATGGCTCAAATGGTTAAAGCATCTATTTCTGATCAAAATTTCATGAGTTCGAACTCATGAAAGAACAATGATATATACAAGTGCATCGACACAAATTAATCTTTGCCTCGGACGACATTTTTTATACTTTTGTTGACTTTTTTGGTTGGATAAAAAAAGGGTTATATTTCTAGAAATGCATGTGACTATATGTTTGAATTATTGGCATTTCTCAAATGCCTCCAAAGGTGCAGGTGCAGCAAATACATACACATAAATTAAAGTAGCACAAAAGTAAATTATCTTATAGCAGGCGATCATGATGTGTTGGCTCTTGGTCTTAATGGGAATCAGAAGAATATCCATGAAATAGAATGTTGAATATAATAATATAATAATATAATAATTTGAATATGAAGATGCATAAATTTAAAGATTAAAAAAATATATGAAGATGCATGATTCATATCAAATATTATTTTCCTTATCAACAATAATAGTTGGAAACTAAAGTTAAATCATTTAGAAGTTTTATAAATAGTTTTGGTCACTTGGGTTTTGCCGCTTAGCCCCATCCCCCTGCATGTCGACAATCAAATAATTATATTTTATTACACTAAGATATGCTTTGCTTTCATTTCTATCCCCTAAATCATAGAGTCTGTTTTTTATTTATTCTTTTTTTTTCCTAAATGCCCTCAAATAATATCTTTAATCCTTATCTTTTGATTGAAAAAATAAAAAAGTGATAGGATTAGGATATAATTTGTGTTTGCTTTCACGTGTTTATTAAAAGACATAGTCAATTTGAACATAATTCAACACGGATAAAAAATGTTCAAATCTTCCCTCTCATATGTTTTGTATAAAAAAAAAATTAAAACAAAAATAGATACTGTGGCAATACCAAATCATAAATTTTGGCTTATTATATAATTTGTTTCCATGTATATATTTATGTACTATGGTATAGAATTAAATCATGGTACCTAGATGTCTACCTATAGATATTCCTATCCAAATATGTCAACTAATTTGACATGATCGATGCTTGACTCGAGTCAAGTCTTCAAGCCCATTCAATTGGAGATGGACTCTAGTTGAATTTTCAACTTGTTAAAAGGTGAAATGGAAGATATGATTTCTAGCTTTGGACCATCAATTGAATAGGTGAAAAACGACTCTAATCACTTTTATGACTAATGTTTTAACTAAGAAAAAATTCATCAATCTCCGTCAACACTCGAAGATGATGGATGATCCTACCAAACAAAGAGTTGGCACTCCGAAACTTTTGTCAATACAGTATTCTAGAGAGTAAAATCTTAATTTGAAATGTTTTCATACCTCTTTTATGTCATTTCTGGATATTTATTTGAGAAAAATATAGTCGTTGGGGTTGTGTGTTTAATACAGCAGTTATCTTTGAGAGTCTATCTATAAGAGATTTTATGAGATGGAGATGCAGTTAAGCAGTTACCATTCAAACATTAGCGATTAGTTCGGTAACCTCGTTGCAAAGTTGTTCAAGTTCTGTAGTCCTACGCTCATCGTTTCCGAACTTCCTTCGTGGTCACTCGTAGAATTAAATCGTTGACTTAATTAATAATGACACCTCCTCTGATCAAATTCACCTTCAACATCTAACACTCATTTTAGCTTTAGTTCATTGCTTGGCTTCGTCCTAGAGATATGATCTCGATCTGGATTTGGATTGAATAGTGCCCAAATCTGAAGTGATGTTTGATGTTTGGAGAGAGTGTCTAACAATCTTTTGAGTGTTTGTTGTAGATAAGAAGTTGTAGCCTTTGTCATTAATAATTCTTTTGCAGCAAAGAGAAGTTCAACTGGCATAGTCTATACAATTTGAAAGACAGTTGACAAAGAGCTAGCTTTTAATTATTCTGCAAGATCAAGAAAGATAAAGCAATCTGTGAGGACAAAATTAATCCTATATATAATACATTTAGGGAATATTTATGTAACTAAAGACCTTTGAATTACAGGCTAAGGCTAAGTATGGTGTCAAATACAAGCCATTTTGGTGTCTTATCATTACAAATTATTTTCCTAAGAAGTCAATTGCCTACAGTGGTTGACTCTTGCATCTAAATTTCATAAGATACAGCTACCAAACAAAAAAGGAATAAGTATAAGAAGAAAAAAAAAATAGTGGTTGTTACAATTTTGAACATAATTGTCAAAGGATATTACTTTGTTTTGTGACAGTAAAAGCATCTATTTATTTTCTTGAGATCGATGTTGAAATTCTGATATGCTACCTTAATTAAAAGAAAAAAAAAAGATGATAATAAATTTAACAGCAATAAAATCAAAACAAGTTTTTATTCCTCATTAAGAAGTTTAGAAGATGGAAATAGTAATTTCAACATTTTCATGAAAATATTAAACGGTAGTTCAATTGATTAAAGCATAAATACAAAATGTCAGAAAAAAATGAAATAAACATTTATTATTAACAAACATCGTGAAAATGGCATAGATAAATAAGGACAACATATTGTGGATTGGGCTATAATAGGACTTGTGGGAGGGGTGGAAGTTTTCTGGGCTTTTTGTGGCCCACTTTGGCCGGCCCATTATGGCCCACGTTAATTCCCTCCAAATAACCACGGAACTTACAGAGTAAGTCGACAGGCCAAATCGTTAAATTTGGAGCCAAAAAAACGCTTCCTTTGGGGTGATTGGCTCCTCACCATCACCACTTGATTTCCACAATCAAATCAACTACTACCTTCGATCTCATGCTTACCCGCCATCTGAATTTCAAATCCTTTCATGTCATCTCCAAACAACGATCCCCAAGCCTCAATTTTTTCCGCTCTTTCCAACATGACCACCACCTGTTTGATCAAAGTCCTCCTCCAAATTCAGCCTCTGCCAACCGCCTCTTACTCGATCACTTGCACAGGGGCGAAGCACTTCAAGCCCTTCGCTTTTTCAAGAAGCAGATTCGGTGGGGTCTTGATGGGAATGCCGATGAGTTTACTCTGGCCCTCGCCCTGAAGGCCTGTTGCGGTGTCCCTAAACTAGGTAGACAAATTCATGGATTTGTTATTTCTTCTGGGCTTGTTTCGCATATTACAGTCTCTAACTCTTTGATGAATATGTACTGTAAATCTGGGCAGCTTGAGATGGCTTTTAGTGTCTTCGAGAATTTACATGTCCCAGATATTGTTTCGTGGAATACTATTCTTTCCGGGTTCCAGAAGAGTGAGGGCGCTTTGGGTTTTGTTGTTAGGATGAATTTAAATGGGGTTAAGTTTGATCCTGTGACCTATACTACCACGCTTGCCTTTTGCTTAGATGGAGAAGATTTTCTTTTTGGTTGGCAGTTGCATACCCATACCCTGAAATGTGGATTTGAAGGTGATGTTTTTGCTGGAAATGCTCTGATTACAATGTATTCGAGATGGGAACGTCTTGTGGATGCTAGACAAGTGTTTGATGAAATGCCGTACAGGGATCGGGTGTCGTGGAGCGCAATGATTACTGGGTACGCACAAGAGGGGGATCATGGGTTAGAAGCAATTTCAGTGTTCATTCAAATGGTGAGAGAAGGACTGAAGTTTGACAATGTAGCGATTACTGGAGCTGTTTCTGTCTGTGGTCATGAAAGAAACTTGGAACTCGGAAAGCAGATTCATTGTTTGGCTATGAAAACAGGTTATGGGACTCATACTTCTGTCTGTAATGTTCTGATCTCAACTTACTCCAAGTGTGAGGTCATTGAAGATGCAAAAGCGGTATTCAAACTAATGGACGACTGCAATGTGATCTCTTGGACTACTATGATTTCACTGAATGAAGAAGATGCAGTTGCTTTGTTCAATAAGATGAGAGTAGATGGAGTATATCCAAATGATGTTACATTCATTGGATTACTTCATGCCATCACAATGAGGAATATGGTGGAACAGGGACTGACGGTCCATGGATTATGTATCAAAGCCGACTTTCTATCAGAATTAAGTGTCGGCAATAGTCTAATCACCATGTATGCAAAATTCGAGATGATGCAAGATTCATCAAGAGTGTTCATAGAACTTCCATATAGAGAGATAATATCATGGAATGCTTTAATTTCTGGGTATGCTCAAAATACATTATGTCAAGAAGCTTTGGAGACATTTCTGTGTGCAATAATGGAATCCAAGCCAAACGAATACACCTTTGGGAGTGTCCTGAATGCAATCAGTGCTGGCCAAGACATATCTATAAAGCATGGCCAGAGATGCCATTCTCATTTGATCAAACTTGGATTGAAATCTGACCCCATCATTTCAGGTGCCCTCCTAGACATGTATGCAAAGCGTGGGAGCATTCAAGAGTCCCAAAGAGTTTTCAACGAAACATCCAAAAGAAGTCAATTCGCTTGGACCGCGTTGATCTCCGGCTACGCACAACACGGGGATTACGATACAGTGATGAAACTGTTTGAAGAGATGGAGAAGGAAAAGATAAAGCCAGATGCAGTGATCTTCCTGTCTATCCTAACAGCATGTAGCAGGAACAGGATGGTCAATATTGGTCGTCGATTTTTCGATATGATGATCAAAGATCATATGATCGAGCCAGCAGCAGAGCACTATTCTTGTATGGTGGATATGTTGGGTCGCGCCGGGCGATTGCAAGAGGCCGAGGAGATGCTAGCACGCATACCAGGAGGGCCCAGGATATCAGCACTACAAAGCTTGCTCGGAGCGTGTAGGATACATGGAAATGTCGATATGGCGGAGAGAATGGCGGATGCTTTGATGAAGAAGGAACCATTGGAATCGGGGTCATATGTGCTAATGTCAAACTTGTATGCTCAGAAGGGAGATTGGGAAAAGGTTGCTGAAGTGAGGAAGGGAATGAGAGAGAGAGGAGTGAAGAAAGAGATTGGTTTCAGTTGGGTGGATGTGGGTAATTTTGGTGCTTCTTTATACTTGCATGGGTTTTCATCAGGTGATGTGTCCCATCCACAATCAGAAGAGATATGTAGAATGGCACAGTATATAGGAACAGAAATGAAGTTTCAAAAAGATAGAGAGAGAGAGCGCCAGACTCATATGACTTGGTGAACTACCTCTGATCAATTTATTTGTATTTGATGGATGATTACTGAAAAGAAACATATTTATAAACATATTTATGCGATATTATTCTCGATCTTGTTCTCTTCTTACATTCTTATAAGTATAACCAAAAAGGAATTGGATAGAAGCATCTCAGCGTATTCTTTTTGTTTATTTAAAAAAATTGCAGTAAAACGTGAGCGGCAGGATTCGAACCTGCGCGGGCAGAGCCCACATGATTTCTAGTCATGCCCGATAACCACTCCGGCACGCCCACTTTTTGTTAGGTGAACATTAATTAAAACTTTTATCTAAAGAAACAATATTAATTAATTCTAAACATGTGAAATGACATCATATGAATTAAAAATGGTAACTTTCTAGAATTCCGACAGAACCGAGAACAGAGACACCATTAATTTCTTCCGGTTTCATTCCATCATTAGGCTGTTCACGGGACGAGGACGTCCCCATTTAATTTTTCGTTCGAAATTTTGCACAGATCAAAGTGGAGCTTTTCATGAAAAATTCACAGAGATCGGGTTCTTCAGAGAATTTTTCCTGTTTATTCTATTTTTAAAATTATTATTCAATTAAATATTATATTCTTTATTTTTCGGTCAAATATGTGATGGCAACAGATTTTGAAAATTAAAACTCAATTTTAAAAATTTTTAAAAGAGTATTTTGTAACATATTTGTAAACTAGTGATAATTAACAATTAAATAATTAGTTCAATCTAAAATAATATTAATTTATTACATTTTTGTTATAAATTTTGTATAATTATTATTTTATAATATTATATAATTTATAATATATTAAATTTTACCTGTTTTAATTCTAATAAAAATAAAATAAGTCAATAAGATGAAATAATATATTTATCAAATTTTTTATTTTTTCTTAATATAATTGTACATTTTAAAATTTTAAATTCAAAATCTAAAAATTTTTCCTATTTGATTCAAAATTTGAAAATGAAAAAAAAATCTAAATTATCAACAAAAAAAAAATTATAGATTCTTTAAAATATGTTTATATAGAAAATAATAAGATTTCTTATCTGTATATATAATAAATAAAAATAAAAATAAAAAGTGCGGTTGGGTTTGGTATGTAAATCCCTTATTTTCTTGGAATCCTACCAAGATTTCCCATCTCCATCTAGGTGATGAAATTGAAAAAATTTCTCATACCCAACCCATAAGAAATTTAAATGAGAATTCTCCACCCCATTTAGACGGATCGGGTGAGGCCACTTCCCCGGAGGGAAAATAGACATCCACACTTCTCCCTGCTCTTCGGACTTTTCTCATTCCATTAGACATCAAATGGTAATGAAATATGCTTCAGTTTTTTATCATTTTTCGAACAGAAACAAAAAAAGTGAAAATGAGATATCGTTGCCACGTATCCGCAGATTGGAGTTTCTATCTTATTGGGCTCTGTGCGAGTATCAGTTGTCCACTCTCATATTCGTGGTTCAAAATACTTCCAGAAATTCTATTGTATTCATTCATATTTGTCAAACATCTCATCAAAATCTTCTGAAAGGAACAACATCGCTGACTGACAACTAACGTCAAGATATATCATTTCTAAGTAAATCTTTATATCTCTAGGAAATTCAAATTTAGTGGTTGTTACAATTGAAAATATGCTCCTCCCCCACTTGCACAATCCACATCAGTTAAAGCCTCCAAGGGAGCCACCACCATAAACCAAGAATCAAAATCAACTGGAACACTTCAAATCAGGAGCTTCTCAATGGCATCCTATACATCACAAAGAATGGCCACAAGAAGTTTTCAGGGGTAAATAATTAGGATAGAAAATGGAAGATGTCTACTGTCAAACATTGCATAATTACCTTGAGTTGCTGTATTTGTGACTTCAGTTGGCTTCCTTCGTTTGTTGTCACAGAACAAGCAATAACAGGTCTTGTGACTCCACAAGCTCGGCCAAGTGCTTGCTTAGAAGGGACGAACACATACGGCACATTCTGCAAAATCAAATAGAGCCCTAATTCCATCAAGACCACACACGCTACATACGTCAAAATGTTGCATGAAAACACCCAATAATATAATTTTGACACAGTTATATTTTTATGCCAAAAGTAGCATATTGTTTCAAGTCGGTCTTCTGGCAGGGAACTATGACTAGATACGAAACAGATCGGCTTCCAAACAGAACTTCATTAGCCCAATTCATCATGTTGAAAGTTCTCTTATCCCAATTCATTAGGTGATAAAATAATTGATGCGAACATGCCAAGAGAATCATCAAGCAATACAAATTAAAAATAAATAAAAGACATCTCTATTGATAACAGTTTTTAGACTATACTCCCTTTTGTAACTATAAACACAAATGGAGATGGGGCTGTAATTTGTGAAGTATATCGAGTGTCTTAGCCGCTAAAACTGTCTTTGAAAGGTTGAAATTACTATATAGCATTTCACATATCAACAGAAAGTTGTGTTTCTTGACTGAAATGTTGATGTGAGAGAAGGGTCTCGTAGAAAGGCTAAACCTTATGCCGTTCCACTCTTCTCCCCCCTTCTTATTATGTTAATTAGCCATTTTAATGGGAAAAAAAATAACAAAACAGATTATGAAGTAAAAGGGGAAAATGTAGGAAGTTCGGTAAGCAGATTCGTTGACAGAGAACAACAACCGGCCAGTTAACTTCTCTCATATGATTTGGCTACAGCCTCTTTGGCAGGTCAAGAACAAGGGAATCAATTATTTTTCACACCCATCTCTTGGTACATGTAGCCTCAAAGCCCAGAAAACACATCAAACAACCAAATGAATTCAAAGAAAAGAAAACCATGAAGATATCAAACGGAAATGAAATCTTCCTCACAACTGTTGAGGATTGAAGAGTACCTTATCCTCGGCTAACAGGGGAAGATGGAGGAGGATTTCAAGCGGCTCGGTATCGGCGGCCATCACAACGAACTCAGATATGCCTCTGTTCAGCGTCTTGGTCGCTAAAATCCACAAGAAATAAAAAGAAAAAAAAAATCATTTCACGGAAGATAAGAAAAAGAAACAACTGGGAGTCTCATATGTATGCCTCATTGGCGCTTGTTGAACAAGATACAAGAAGAGGGATACCTTCATTGGCGCCCTTCTTGATTTGCTTGTAGTTAGCAGCTTGTTGAACAAGATCAAGAATGGTGATTGTAAGCTGCGCGTCGGCGAGAGGGTAAGCCTTCGGGTTCACTTTCTCTGCAGTCTGCTAGAGTACAGAAAGTAAAAGCTCGTTAGAAATCAGATAAACATAGCATCATTCAGATACCAGCGAGAGAGAGTACCATTGTTCGAACAAAGATTAAGCAAGCCGAGAGATAGGTTTTTCAGGACGCCGGAGGAGGAGAAAGCGAGATTTAGGAATTAGGGTTTAAGAAATGCAACAGAGGCCTAGGTTTCTCTGTTACATTCCTCGTCCTAACTTAACTGGATTCAAATTTAGCTTAAAATCCGAAAAAAAAAATTAATAAAAGAAATAAAGATTTTGTTCTTTTTTTAGAAAACCCAAGATTAAAAATAAAGACTTTCGAGATATCTATTTTCGTTTTCAAATTTTAAAACAATCAAGGGCAAAATACATTTCAATTTGAAAGTCCACGATTTGAATTGATGTCATTTGATTGAGTCCTCCTTATCCTAAAGATTTCATTTCAATTGGAATTTGGTTATTCACCATGAGGATCCCCTCCAAGCATCCATGACTGAATGGTTAAAGCGCCCAATTCATAATTAGCGAATTCGTAGGTTCAATTCCTACTGAATGCACGCCAATGGGACCCTCTAATAAGTCTATTGGAATACGAATTGGTGTGGTATATTCATATCATAACATATGAACAATAAAAACATTCTTATTTACAGACAAAAGTATTCGGTTATTGGGGAAAAATCAATATACTTCTAATGTATTTTGGTCTAAGTGTCTACTTAGTCCTTGAAATTTCAAAATAAACACTTTTGATCCGTTGAGGTAAATATCTAATTAGTCCCTGAAGTTTTAAAATAAATATTTTGGTCCTTGAAGTTTGAAAAATAGTTTTAAATGGTCCCTGATTTTTTTTACTATTAATTAATTAATATTAAAATGACGTGGCAAATTATCATTAAATTGTTTATTATAGTCATTGATTATATTAATTAAATGATATATGTCACCAGAAAAGAAACGAGCAAAAGAGAGAGAAAGTACCGTGACCTATCATTCTTAAGAAAAGTAAAGATAACCCACTCAATTAGGTTTAGATTGTTGGTTGGTTTTTACCTTTTAACACCTACAAAGTTGTAATTTTATTTCCCAAATTTTTAATTAATTTATTTATTTTTATAAAATATTTATTAGCAAATTTTCATTACAATTTAACAAAAATGAAAAAGAAATGGGAGGTTGAATTGAAACATAGGAATGATATCTAAACCCAACCAAATACATGAATGATATTTGCACAGTTTTTTAGTTTCAATTTTTTCCACAACTTATATGGTTGATGAATCCAACTAAACTTTTTAATACATGAAGGGAAAAGTTATAAATTTATCCTTTTTTTTTCTCAAACAGTTACATTTACCTTTCCAACATTTGAAATAATTCATCTTTTTCCATATATCTTAATTAATATATTTCATTAGCCAATATAAACAACTTCGATTCAAGTACTAGTACGCATCAATAACTCTTTTATGTATAAATTAACATTCTTTTTGTTCTCTCTTTTCTTTTTCAGATCCTAAGAGATCCTAAGAGCATCAATAGATGCTAAATAGCTATATTGGTGTAGTTTTGATCTTAGAAAAGCTCATTCACTAGATATAAATTTTGGATTTTTTTAATATAACATTTGAGGATAGAAGATTCTAACTCCCGAACTTCCCACCTTAACCATTGAATGCTCAAGTTGTTTAATGTTTACCGTGAAAAATTCATCAACATTAAAAGTTGATTCTTATTATATAAGAAACACATTTCGTCTCTCGTATTTTTTAACTACTTACTCTTCATTCATATACATCGGAAAATCACTTGCAAATTTTTATTCCAAACAATCGATGTGAACCCATCAAATATTGTAAAAAATGAATAACATAGGTCTATATATCAGAAGTTCAAAGTCGAGACAGCATAAAAATATCAACACAATATGTTAGTATTGATTTATATAAGCTTTCGGATCTCAAATATTACTCACAATCTAATCTGCAAGCTACCAGACACTGAAGTTTGATGGTAACATTGGTTGGGTTAATTCGCCTTGCAGCTTAACAATGGAAGCTATCTGCATAAGAGAAATATGTTCGAGTGAACTCGTAGGATTTCATCATTTTCTCATTATCTAATGAAGAGTTCATAATTAAATTACAAACAAGAGAACCACGAACATACATCTCGAATCCAAACTTAACATAGGAATCCCATATGTTTAACATGAAAGAGCAATTCCCTGCAGAACAACTTAACAGAAATTGTACAATTAAGACTCAAAAAGACAGTAGAAAAACAGATTATCATTCATATTCATATGCATTAGCTGCATTGATGCTGAAGATCAAAAGTACTTTTTTACACTTATGTTGTTTAGGCCCGTCCTTGGAGAAATGTGCAGGTCACAGCAACGAACTTAGAGAAAATATTTGAAAACTTCTACTTACATTCAGCATCAATAGGCCACAATATACGGGTAAAAACAATCAAATAGAATAACTAAACCAGCTCAATTCACCAGATTGCCACCATGGTATAAAGAAAGGTTTCTGTTCCCAATTAGAACAGTTGAATCATCGAAAAGATAATCAGCCAGCCACATACAAATATTGTTTATTAGGTGAAGTATTAGCACACCAAGCATATTGCATATCTCTTTGGGGGGTAAAAAGCTCAATTGCCTTCAAATTCCAAACAATGGAGAGATACCAAGGAAGGAAAAGTTAATCGTTTTGATAACAGAAACTTGATAAACATTATCGAGCAATCAGGATAATACATCTATGACCGATAAAAATGATAAACAGAGGGCTGAAATGAACCTTTCGTCCATTAAGCAGCTGACTCAAACTTCCGTAACATGTCACAATAAGTAGTTTCACGAATCAATCCCCACTGCCGACGCTGCATCTCAACACGACAATTCTGTGCAAGAATGTTAAAATAATCCCTCTCTACCTGCCGCTCAAGTGCCATACGGTCCGGACTATTTGGTGGGAATTTATCCTCAAATGTCGTTGATTTTACATAATAATTGACACCCTTCTGAGTGGTGAACTGGTATTCATAGGGATAGGAGTGGGAAAGAGCATAGATAGGTTCTGAGGATGGCAAGAAGTTCAAAAGCAATATTAGTAGTACAGGAAGCAACTGAATCAGAGTCCGAAGGCCACCGCCAGAGCCCTGATCACCTGTCCTTTGCGCCATTCCAGGGCCAAAATTGAAAGTACGAAAATGTGTGGTTGTTGGTGCCATCCCACCGAAGAAGAAGTTTCTAAATATCTCCTCTGCATCAACATCGGCCTCGTAAAACCCATTAAATCCATTTGCACCATGTCTTCTAGTACGCCTCTCGTAAACTGGCTCATCAGACCCAACAAGATCGTAATTCTTCCGACTCTCCTCGTTACTTAGACACTGAAAGGCCTTTGATACAGCCTTGAATGCTTCTTCGGCGCCAGGAGCATTGTTCTTATCTGGATGGACCTTTAGAGACAGCTTTCTATACGACTTTCGAACATCCTCAGTACTGCAACTCTTCTCCAATCCCAAAATCTCGTAGTAATCCTTCTTCTTCTTAATTTGCCTCACAACCTCTATCTGCTCCTCTGTGTAAGTCGCGGATGCTGAAGACTCAGAAGACTCCGATGCCGGAACTCTACGGCGAAGTGAAGGCTGATCCGAGGGTTTGGATGACGAGGTCCCAAACGACGTATCTCCAGATTCGCAAGAATCAGCACCCAACTCGTCACCGGAAGCGCTCTTAATTGCCGACAAGAGATCTTCAACGGGGAGCGTCGGATCAAGACGACGAGCTTTATTAACAAATTTGAGGGCACGGGTCCGATTCCCGGCTTCCAAAGCCTCCTTTCCCAGTTTCAAGCATTTCAAAGCATCGTCTTTGTTCCCGTCCATCCCAAATATCGAACAAACCTCTCCGCAATTCCCTTCAACAAAAGGGGGAAAATATCTAATTTCTAATCGGGAACTAATAGAAATAGTCGGCGCTAACAATACCACATATCGATTGCGATTGCCGTAAAGCTAATTTCAGGATGAAGATTGACAGAAACTAAATACATATTTGATTGACAGATTGAAATTCAATTATGATAGGAATCTATGTTGAGAATTTGAACTTACAGATGGTGCAGAACAAGACGATTCAAAAATCGTACTGCGTCGTCAATATAAACGCATCAATGGCTCCAAATAGAGAGAACCTAGGGATTGCAATTCCTCATGGAAGGAGAAAATTTGGGAAATCGAAGGACGCGTTTGTAACTGAGGTTAAGTGTCTTTATAAGACAATTTCAGCTGAGGGTTCACAATAACTCGATCACGTCATATCGCCAATCCTAATTTCTCTTAGATATTTAAATTTATAAATTTTATTAAAGGAAAAAAAAACAAAATAGATAAAGTGAGCATAGGTGGCATTTACAATATTTTTACCTCTTTGTAATTTCAAATTTCCACTTGTATTTATATCAAAAAATAAAAAACAGAATCTACTTGCATGAGTGATGTAACATTTTTTTAAAAAGGCATATATTAAAATTTTGACAATGTGTTACCTTTTTCTAACATAAGTTTGTTCATCACAATTTTTTTAAAATTATGTTTAAATTAATTGAGAGTTTAATTAAATCTATTTTTCTTTTCTACAATAAGAACTTTATGAATCATCTATTGTTGATCTTTCTATTTTATTGGTTACCATCTTAAGTTGACTTGGATAATTACTTTAGGATTAAAGGGTAAATCTAAAAATAATGAGTTTTAAATTGAACTTCTTAAATGTAGCAACAATTTTTCATTGAACTCAATAAACAGAAAAATAAGTATATATTGATTTATTCGTTGATTATATAGATTATAGATTGAAGAAATATTGTAATTCAATTTTTGGATTCAAAGATTTCTCTGCTAAATATTGCCATTCTATCCAATAAAACAAAATGACTTCATTAATGTCAAAAGACAAGCTGTAACAGATAAATCATTATACTGAGAATAAGGAATGACGTTTCATTGGTTCACTTCAGATAAAGCAAAAGGATTTTATCAGTAAATCCAAACTCAAGCTCTAAAATTATTCAGCATCTACTCTGTAATCTTTAGCATCAAGAAAATCTGTAGTAACAATGGAAATATATGCTGCTAGAAGCTAGATGGTGGTGGTAATATTAGATTTACAAGCGAAGCATTCAAAATAGAAAGATAAGGAGCAACTTGGAATAACTCTTAGACTCCCATCTCAGGCTCATGAAAACGTCTTATGGAGTTCTTCAGAATGGGAATCACTCTCGACCGCACAACGCTACCTGCAAACGAGAAAATGAGGCCTGAAAAACAAGTTCCAAAACTGTTTGGTTAACATATAGCTATTCAACATAAAATATGATTCGGTCTTTTTCTTAGCATCCAACAGAGAAGTATTGTAATCTAATTACTCCAGCCAAGCAAGAGAACTGCAAAAGTTGATACAGAAGAGAGCACGCCAGCAGAATGAGAGATGCAATGCAATACTGTATTTTTCAGCACTAAGTGCAGCGTACATACAGGTAATGTCATGTCACTGCAGTGCACATGAAAGCTAGCATTTTCTAAATAAAAACCCATGAAAGAATATTTTCATGCATAAATAATAACAGATGTGAAACCAAGCTATGTAATGAAATTTGAAAGTGAAAATAACAAACTTCAACATATCAATCATTTGCTTCTTGGAGCAAGAACTAGTTCATTCTAGTTACAGTCTGCAGGCTTCTTCTCCATCTCTTTCTTAGATAACTGATAGTTTTGGATCGCTGACATTTATCAATGAAATTGAAACCAAAGAAATGTAGTTCTCCGACGTCCAAAGGCATCATGTTAAGTGAAACTCTGGATCGCTGACATTTATAGCCCATCTCCCTACTGAATAGGAGACAAATTTTAGGTTTTGAGAGAAATCCTTTACGGGTTTTTGCGCTCCTGTTAGGCTGGGTCGCTTGGTCACATGAGAAGTCTTTTGGCTAGGTCAACTGAAAGACCCAATTCATATAGCAAAGTGAACGGTGGAAGGTTGGAAAACCAAGAAGAGGGAATTTTACAACAAACAGATATTGAAAACGCCTATGATTTATGATCTAGTTGACTGGCTATTCCTTAAAGGTGTCTTTTAACAACAAAAAGCTTTGGTGCTCGTTGAAGCAAATGGTTCAAGGTTTCGTATCTAGTGCGAATTGTTCTATCTCATTAGTCATTACACTCGAAGGAAAATCTAGGGGCAGTATCGTATCTCCTCTTGGTCTTAGACAGGGGGACGCCTTTCCTCTTTTCTTTTAGTTCTCATTGTGGATGTGTTTAGTACTCCCTTCCCTTCCATAGCAGTTAAATTGAATTTCTAGATGGTCGCCCCATTGGGAAGTTGATCAACCACAGGGATAATCATTCGTGAATGTGTTAGTTCTCATTGTATGGATGATCAATCAACCACTTATTTTTCCTGGTGAGACTCGTTTACTCACCTTGAATGCTCTGAACCAGGTTGGAAACTTTCCAAAGTTAAGATTTTTGAGCAAACTCGGTTTCAATCCTATTTCGACATCACGGAACCCTCATTTGAGAATCGGGTGCGGAAGAGACTAGAGGTAACTCAAAGCCCTATCCGTACCCGATCTCGGTCTCGGATGACGCGGTCAGAAGATTCGGAGGGTGAGCAGCCGTTGAGGAGGCAGTCCGTGAGCTAATTGGGCTTCGAGATTGTGTATACGCGAAAAGAGCTCGCTTTCTACTTTCTACCTCGCCGTTTTGTGCCCGATTCTGGTTCAGGAAAGGAGCACCCAGGCTTAGTGTTGTTCACTCAGCCCGTGGTGGTGGGCATATATGTGGAGGTCTTTCAAGGTAGGATAGTGGCTTTAAGTTTCTCATGTGAAAGTGATAACTGAACCTCAAGTAACACAGTATTCCTCTTGGACAGAACCAAAAGAATAAGGATTTCTGGGGGTATTGAGAATATCAGAGACAAAATTCAAAGGAACAAATCTTTTATCTCCAAAGGATGTAGTTTAACTCTTGCCAAGGCTAAGGTTCTCAAATTTACTCACTTATTGCAGTTGCTATCCTGTTTTTATAATGTATCCTCACAGAATCATGAGAGATTTCTTTTAAGAAGAAGCTAACATAGAAGGAAGAAAATTGTTATCTGTTACATTGGAAGATCACAATTACAACCCCCATAGCATAGAGTTAAGTGACCTAGGTGCATGCAATATGGTTAGAAGAATTATACCTTACTTATGATAGGCTATGACATCTAGAGGAAATAATGTTTCTTGTGGATGGTGTGATCACTTCTAAGTACACAAGTGAGAAGATTAGTCAACTGTGGAACATAGGAAGGGGTGCTGCTAGAAGCCCTTGGTTCTTCATTATTAAGTTCAAATCATCATAATGGGGCAAATCCAAACTCCCGAAAGGCAAAGGGGCTAGAGATAGATCCAAGTTTTGGAAGAATGTTTGACTGGAAAATTCCCCTTTGCTCAATATGTTTCATAAGCTACATGCGTTGGTTCGTAGCCAAATGTTTTTGGTTAGAGTTGAATAATGTTTGAGTAACGGGTGTCTCTTTGGATAGGGATGTGAAACTTTGAATTCTTGCCAGTAATGGGGCTTCTACTTGGAAATGCATGCTCAAATAGCAATTCATCTCTTTCCGGAATCCCCCTTCACTGCTCAACTTTGATGAGAGCTCCTGAATGTTTCTGAATTTCAAAGGCCATTCTCGCAAGGCATTAAAGCTTTTAAACAGAGGTGTTTCTGCTTAATGCAATCAGATCTAGGCCCTGAGAAACTTAACCAGAAACGATAGAAGAATGCAATGACATGTAGAGGAGAAAGTAAACAATCTTTGAGAAGTTACAATTTTCAAAAACCCCACTTTTACAGCGCTAAGTATAACATTTCCCTAATTTACTCCCTTTCTTTTCTAGTCTCCAACTCGCATTTCTGTAGTTCCATGTAGATTGTTCCCCCCATGCCCACTCAATCACACAAAGACAAACATACAAGTCTTCAATTTAAAACTTCACAATTCGTGGTTTTCCACCGAAGTAAGAGCTCGTTAATGATAAAGATCAGCAGTATGTAACACTAAGCATTTCAATATAATCATATACTATAGTAGCTTCAACTCTTGACTTCATCAATAAGTATCTTGTTTCTTTATTATATTAGGGAAACAAGTTAAGCACATGAACCCTTTTTTGGGTAGGAAATATGAAATATTACAAAAGGGAGCAAGAGGACCTATATAAGAGAACAAAAAGGTTCTCTAATTAGCTTTAAGATCATTAAGACTATAGCTTGTTGGGGGAGATAAAATTTACACCAAGATAGAGCCACCGTAAATATATATTCTTTGAATCTATCAAAAGGTTGCGGAGTTCTGATCATTCCCTATGAAAGCATAGGAAAAGGGGAAAAAAAAAGTCTAACAAATTTGTAACGTCAACTAGGAAAACATTTTAGTTATAGATCCAAGTATTGGCAAAATAAATGAACAGCAGGGGGCGTAGTTTGAACAAAAAAAAATTACAGCATTGATACAAATCAAGGGGAAAAAGTTAGACAAACATTTAAGAAACATATAAGCGCAGTTTCAAGACAACTACTTTCTTTCATCATTCTTATAGTTTGTGATGGGTTTGGGGCAAACTATACACCTAATAATTCTATTAAACTATGCATTATAAAGAACTCATATAAAAAACAATAGCTTGGGGAATCGAAATTGCACATAATCCAAAAATTCCAAGTTCCAAAATAACAGAGCAAGAGAAATGGACAATTATTCATTCATCAAGCCACAGTAGCTTGCGGAGGAACTACACAGTAAAAAATATATAATCCCATTTTCAAAAATCGAAACCAACTACTTTCTTTCTTCTTTCTTCTAGTTTGGTGGGAACTAATACACCTAATCATGCGATTAAATTATGCATCTAAATAACACATCGAAAAAGAAATTGCCAAGGGATCCGAAATTTCACATAATTCAAAACTGCCAAAATGATAACAGAGAGAGATGAAATGGACCTTCATTCATTCATCAAGCCGCTGATTGAAACTTATTCAGCATATCACAGTGTGGAGTTTCACGAATGAATCCCCACTGCCGTCGTTGCACCTCAAGTCGACAATTCTGTGCAAGAATATTGAAGTATTCCCTATCTACCCGTTGCTCAAGTACCAGACGATCCCGACTATTTGGTGGAAAATCTTGTTCAAAGTTTTTTGATTTCACATAGTAATTGACACCTTTCTGAGTTGTAAATCGGTGTTCATAAGGATATGAACGGGAAAGGGCATAGATAGGTTCTGAGGATGGCATAAAGTTCAAAAGCAATATTACCAGCACAGGAAGCAACTGAATCAGTGTCCGAAAGACACCACCAGAGCCATGATCACCCGTTCTATGTCCCATTCCTGGGCCAAAATTGAAACTACGGAAATGTGTAGTTGTCGGTGCCATTCCACCAAAGAAGAAGTTTCTAAATATCTCCTCTGCATCAACATCAGCTTCGTAAAATCCATTAAATCCATTTGCACCATGTCTTGCAGTCCGTCTCTCATAGACTGGCTCTTCAGACCCAACAATATCATATCTTTTTCTACTCTCCTCGTTACTTAGACACTGAAAGGCCTTTGATACAGCCTTAAACGCTTCCTCAGCACCAGGAGCATTGTTCTTATCAGGATGAACCTTTAAAGACAGCTTTCTATATGCCTTTCGAACATCCTCGATAGAACAACTCTTCTCCAATCCCAAAATCTCGTAGTAATCCTTCTTCTTCTTGATCTGCCTTACAATCTCTACGTGCTCCTCTGTATAAGTTGCCGAGGTCGAAGATTCAGAAGAACCAGACGCCGGAACTCTACGGCGAAGAGAAGGCTGATCAGAGGACTTGGATGAAGGGGACCCAGATGAGCCATTGCCAGCTTCACACGCATCAGCACCCAACTGTTCACCAGAAACGTTTTTAAGTTCCGGTAAGAGGTCGTCAATGGGAAGCGCCGGATCAAGACGACGAGCTTTATTGACAAATTTGAGGGCCCGAACCAAATTCCCAGCTTCCAAAGCCTCCTTTCCAATTTTCAAGCATTTCAAAGCATCATCCTTGTTCCCATCCATCCCAATAACGGCAAAACCCTCTAGTATCAAGAAAACTTGGGATTTTAGTGGGGGAAAACTAGGAAGGAAGTTGATATTAACAAGACGGAAAACCCATTCCAATTCCCATTTAGGTTTTACAGAGATATGTTATTTTGGAATTAATAAAATGGAGAAAGCCGAAGAGAGATCGAATTCCGAACAGATGTGAAGTAAACCAAAACGGGAAAATTCAACAACAGTGAAAGTTGGAACTTACAGATGGATCTGAAGGAGACGATGCGAAAATTGCTTCTACGATCTCAGATGCATCGGCGATTCCCGATTGATCGTCCTGGGGGATTACAATTGGACCGGGAATTTAGGGGAATGAAAAACCGACACCGGGGATTCTGACGTATTGGAAAAGAATCGGGTCAAGCCCCACTCCTCGTGAAACTAATTACCAATAATAGTGATTTGAGAAAGTGTCTCAATCGTTTTATCACAAATTTGACAGAAAAAAAGTGGTTGACAAGTAAACCTTACCTTCAATGGATGCGTTTCTTCAAGTTGAGATTGAATGTTTTGAATTTGAATACTAGCTTTCTTCGCCAACACGAGCTAGTTAGGGGCACCACTAGTATAAAATCTTGAAGGTTGAAATTTCGTTCCATAATTGTTTTTAAAAAAATTTGCTTACGGGTTTAAGGGGGTTTCCAAAACCATGGATTTTGGTATTAGTTTTCTTCGAATATTAGTTGCTAACATTCTATTTTTGTCGAAATAAAATTAACAAGATTAAAAATAAAATTAAGAAATTAAATAGTAACTTTTTACAAATACAAATAAAAATATTTAAAAATACAAAATAAAACATTTGAAAGTATATGAATTAACATTAATTAAAATTGAAACTACAAATTACAATAAATATTTTTAAAGTATAAACTCCAAAATAAATCTAAAAAAAATAAATTAAAGTTAGAAGTAAATATTTATTTAAGTAAATATTTATTTAAAGCCTTTTTTAAGTAAAATTTGAGAGCGAGTTTGTAAAGCCCGCGTGGGAGCCATTAGGGCTACCGATTTTGCAGTGTGAAAGACAAAGCCAAACAAACGGCGTCGTTTAAGTCTTTGAGGAGAAGCGCTCTCTCTTGTCCCGCGCCTAAACCCTGAATCTTCCTTCTGTTCTGTTCTGTGGGAAGTCTCTTGATTTGGGCGGAGATGGAGAACCAGCAGCAACTTCAGGTCGACCTTGGTCATCTCATGGCCTTCAATCCTCACCACCATTTAACTTCCCCGCCCTCCTCCAGGTTCCTCTTTCTTCCCTCTCCATAAATACATCAACTATAATTGCTTCACGGATTAGGTTCCAATGGGTTCTTCTTTTAAGTTGCTGGTACTGCTCTGTTTACATCAAACTGTGCTTTCGTTTTGCTTGATTCACGCCTTCGAACCAGAACCTGGGTATATCGAGTTATGCGGTTGAATGCTGTTTATTTGATGTATTATTGACTTAAATTAGAGAAAGCTACGAACTTGAGGATTTTGGTTGTTTAGAATAATTACATTATTTTAGACATGTTCACACATACGTACATGTATATGTTATTCCGGGAGAAGCCTAATTTGTCATTGAAATTAATAAAGTCAGAGAATGTTTATTGTATTTGCTTGGTTACTTTTGTAATTACAGGGAGGAGCTGGTGAATGAATGTCTACAGAAAGGTACAGAGCTAGTTCAAGCTATTGCCAATGAACTTTTCATCCTGCCCTCAACTGAAGACAGAGATGGTCCTCTAGTGAGGTTGCCTCCACCTAAAACAAGATTGCCCAGGGAGAAGCATGTATGCTCTTAAATAATTTTATGGATGTTTACATTGATTATTTCATCATCACTTTTTAGTTATGGATGTTTACCTTTTTGGGTGATGTGTAATATCTTTATTTCTTTCTTTCCAGCTGCCTAAGCCTAAACCTCCTACAAAATGGGAACTCTTTGCTAAAAAACGAGGTTGGTCCTTTTGTTATGCTCACATCTTTTTTTGTGATGTTGTCTTTTATGTTAGAAGATTTGTGTTCCCCGTCCTTCCATTGTGAGACTTGAATTGAATTTAGTTGAAAGGCCGACTTGCAGCAAAAGAAACATCTGAAAAGGAAGAAAAGAAACAACAAGGAATGGAGGCATAATTCAGTCAAATGCATGACCTTGGAATAGGGAGTTTCGTGGGTAGAATTTAATTTTAGTACATAATGACTTTTGCAGGTATAAAGAATAGGAAAAAGGATAAGATTGCATATGATGAACAAACTCAAACATGGAAGCGTCGTCATGGTTACGATCGTGCAAATGATGAGGAGAACATACCTATCATTGAGGCCAAGATGACTGATGGTAATACTTAATAGAACCTTGCATTTTAAGATAAGCTACTTTTCCTTTCGTTAGTTATGTCTTTTTATTTTCTTACTTGATGACAAAATTTTGAACATGGTTGCATGACAGAGATAAGTAGAATATTGGTTGATTATATTGCTTGCCATATTCATTCTCGGCTTACATTATTATCAAAATGTCCATTGAGTATCACGCTTTTCACATTTTCAGAGCCAGGGATGGACCCGTTTGCTGAAAGACAATCAAATAAGAGAAAACGAGTTGAAAAGCAAGAAAACAATCGCCTACAGAATCTGAAACAAGCCGCAAAAGTTGGTGCTTTACCAAGGTTTTTGCCCCTTATCACTGTTATTGGGTGTTGAACAAGTAATTAGATTATAACTCCTTTCTTTGCAGTCTTCCCTTTCTCACTTCTCCTTACTGCCGGTACAATTAAAGTATATCATATCAGACTAACATATACATTTGGGTAATTAAATTTCTTCTATATTGGGTAGGAGGGTGGAGCATCTGACCACAACCTGTACATGTGAATCCCATTAATTTGTTCCTTCTGTATCCTAGAATATCATATCATCTTAAATCCATCTTTTGTTTGTCATTCCATTACCGTTCTGTTATTTATAGCTAAAGTTGATTATACTTATGCAGCCACGTTCAACTAGCTGCAACTGCTTTACCCATAACAGGGACGCAAGTTGCACCAAAGAAAATGACAAAAGATGAGCTTGGAAATGTTGCTGGAATGGCAGCAACTGCGACAGCTAGTGGTGGAAAATTTGACAGGAAGTTGCGAGGAGAAAAGCCTCCAAAGCATAAAGGAAAATATCGCAAGGTTAACCAAATAATCCTTTTTCCTTGGCATGCTCGAGCATACTTTCTGTTATCATTAAGTAACATTTTGTTCTCTGTTTACATGCAGTTTTTGCCTGTTGTGGAAGGAACTGGTGTAGGCTCTCGAGAAAGGGAGCAAACTGAGAATGTCCTGAATCGATTAATATCCAAGAATTCACATGAGATACTAAACGTTAATAAGGTTTTTTCTCTCTATTTTTGGTTGAAACCAACATCTTTCTTTGTTGCTCCATCATTGGAAATTTTGTCTAATGGTCTTCGCAAATTATCCTGATTATAGGCTATCAATATGTACAATGTGAAAAGAGAAAAGAGGCGAAAACACGATGGAAAGCCCTCATCGTCAACATCGAGCAAGTTGAAACCAAATAAGAAACCTCAAAAGAAGTCAATGAAGAAGGGAGTATCGAATAAAGGAAAGGCAAAATGAAGTTATCCTTTATAAAGAGCTTGGGTACTACATTATCTCCTTGATGGAAGAAATTTTGCATTTGGACTATTTATTGTAGTAATGCTCTTATCCAAAAGAAGGGTGGTTCTTTTTCTTACAACCTACAAAAACTAACCAGTGGATTCCACCTTGTAGCAATCCAAATTGATTTTGGTATATGATGTTTAATGGTTTACGATTATGGAAAGTAGAACAAAAGCATGGAAATGGTCAGAGAAAGTTCTTGAAAAGTCTGATGAATACTTCAGTCACAATTAAGTAGGAATGAAGAGGCAAACTAAAAGACAAAAGAGCGATGCATGCAATCTGAACTTTTATCAATCTGATTCTTTTTTTTAGGGGTCTAAATAATGCCATCAAAAGCATTAATAGAAATAAGTTTGCGCACTATCAACGTAAGTCATCTTCAGACCTAGAATTATCCTGAGACCATCCATTTTTAAGATTTATTACATATGCCAAAAAAAAACCCCACTTCCAAACTATATTCCACATTAGGCATTTTGGGGCTTTATAAACTATATTCCATGTTATTCGGTTGACACATTCACACTAATTTTTTTCTTATAAATAATTATTTAATGTCAGTGGACTCCACATCATTCTTAAACGATAAAATTATATTGGTATGACACATAATCAATTACAGTGAGTACTATAGAAAATTTTCCCACCTTGAGCAAATACAAGACCTTGTGATCATCTTAAAATTGGCGAAAAATCACAAATTTTCAATGACCAAAAAGACTTGGCTATGCATGAGATACAGATTGATTAGCTGAGTTTGAGCATGTGTTTGCCAAACGGAATTATTTGTAAAAAGTTAGAAACTTGTTCTCTGTGAAGTGGTATTTTCTGTGATGTTTTGGCTCGCTTCCTTTAGCTCTGTTGATGGAAGAAGGCCAATCACCCACCATGCCACTAGTTTGAAACCGATCCAGTGATCAACCAACATGCCTTAGCTTTCAGATGAGTTCTATAAAACCTTGTCCCTGTGTCCTTTGAACACATTCTTGACAATACTAGAAAATGTTAACAAGAAGGCTTTCAAGCTGAAGAAAACATTTGATTCGTGGCCTGAAAGGCAAAAATTGTACGTAATATTTTCACATGCTGTATATGAAGCATTAAAGAGGCGATATAATATTGAAATCGCACCATTATATACACACATATGATAACTGAGAACCCTATAAAATTCATTTTCCAATTAGCAGCACAAGCAGGCTTTAGAACTGAAAGCGTTACTTCAAATCCCATTTCAAAAGGCAGTCCTCTTTGACATCTAACATGTCCGATTTGTTGTAATATGATCTCGCCTTCATTTGAATGGTAGACCATGCCTTTGTCAATGGTGATTTTTCAAATTATGGGAAACTAGGTTCAGTCGTAACACGTGTAGAAAGAGTATACTTCGACGAATCCTAAGCTCTCACGCAGCAGGATCCTATTGAATGCATTTACCAAAATTGAAGCATAAAATTAAATAATATAAACTTTGAATGATAACTCAGATTATGTTTCCAATCTCTTAAACGAAGATATCCCACGGTAACTAGAAAAGGGCAAGTAAATGGTTCCTCAACTAAAACCTACATCAGTAAATGGACCACTTGGTTACTAATGTAATTAAGAACAGAGAGACCAGATATAAGGAAATAACCAGACTCATCCACAAGGAGGAAAAAAAGAACAAGAAAAGAAAAAGAAAATAACTTTTCAACTCTGTTCTTCACCATCTTCGTTTTCCCTTTCCTCTGCCGCAGCTGCCATCAGTTCATCGAAGTTTTCAGTTTTCCCCAACACAATCTCAATCTGAAGGTGAAAAATCAGTGGCGACTAGTGTTAGACTTAACTAATCAAATGAAAAAACATAGAAACTTCCCACGCTCAGTAAATAAACACTATTGCATGCACACTAATTTGCATTGTAGGGTCGAACTATCAGAATTAATAAACATGATAAGTTGGAATTTTCTCAAGAATATTCATTTATATGCCAAAACATGTACACGAGAGAGACTTCTAAAACTTCTAAACCAAAGTACAGCAGTATGGCATATTACCTTAGCCTTTTGGACTGGTCTCCCCCGAGAATCATCCTTGATATCGACAGTAGAAGTCATTATCTCTATGGAATGTAAGATAATTGTTGTGAGCTTTAAGAGCTAACCCAAATTGCATATATTAAAAAATAAGGAAGAGGATATTTACTCTTTTCTAAAGCCAATCCATTGTTTTTCAGAATTTCTGCAACAGTCACAACTGTAGCAATGGCTGCCAAAGCAATACACAGAAATTTTAACATATTAATATCCCAGATCACTAAGGCAAAAGGATCAATTAACTATATTAAAGGAAGTGCAAGCAGGAGAATGAGCTTCACTAGTCGCATAAAAACAATGACAAGTTGACCATCCACATGAAAACATTTGAAAAGATGTTTTAGTTAAGCAAGCTAAGCACCTCAGTCGCAAACTTGAATATACATAGATAGCCATGAAGTATATGACAGCAATAAATTCAAAACCTCGACTCTTAATTTAATATTCTTACAAGCTTTTCTAAGTTAAGGGAACCAATTCGGTCAAATATCACATCACAAAAGAATTTGAATGTATTGGTATGAAATATTGACAAGACGAAATATACACGTCAACAAAATATCTTAAATTCTATTACCCAACAATCATAAGTAACTAAAAGCGTAATAAATACATTAATGAATCACATCCAGATACAAGACGACCATGAAGGCAGAAATTAGAAAGTGCGAAGAACACAAATTGTTTCGTGCCATAAAGGCAACGAAAATAAATGCCCAAATAAAGAAAAACCCTGCCCCGTCAAGTAGTACATAGATTACAATCCAATTCCAACGAATAGAGCACATTAAACAGCCACCACTTCCCTACGTTACGATACTAAACAATAGGTTGAGCGAAAGTGAATCCTCAAAATCGGAAGGCACGAGAACAGAAAAGAAGGACTTACCCATCCCAAGCGCAGAAAGCTCGACCTCATTGTACTGCTGCATATACCTCTACACATTTTTTAAGATAAAAATCCATAACCAGAGGGTTAGCCAAACCAGATAAACGAACAGACAAAACCTAAAATGGAAAAATAATCCAAATCGAAAAGCTAAACCTCAGATTCAGAATAGAGAAAAAAAGGAAACGAACCTTGGCGAGATTGACATAGAAGAAAAGGGGCTTCTTGGTGTTGGAGACTTGAATTCGATTCTTCTTCTGCGAATCGGCTGTCAAGGTGATGGAGTTGACACCCTCGGTTATCTCTTCCATGGAGCTTCTGAAAACTAAAACCCTAACCCTAACCCTAACAGTCACTCTCGAAGTGCGAATTTGAGAGAGGGGAGACTCAAAACTCTCAATTATAAAACAGAAACAGAGTGAAGCTAAGTTCTATTTGTGCGACAACCATTTCTGTATTTAATGTAACACCTTCCAAATATTATCAATCTTACACTAAATTAAATATATCGTTTATTCACTTAAATTTTACATTATTTTTATTTTGATTTAAATACGACTCATCTTGGTCGGATTTATTTTAGTTCATGTATTTTGGTCTATACTTTAAAGTTTCAACTTTTAATTACTTTAATGTTTGTACCTTCCAAATGTTCATTTTCTATTCATAAAAGGGGACGAAAATTTTAAAATTTTAACACAAAAGTTATACCTAATTAAAATCTTTTAATTCAAATTTATGATAACATTTTGAAAATATTAGTCAGTGAAATGTCGTGCTAATATTAAATGAAAAAAAATTGGATAAAAGTAGAAAGGAAGAGAACAAAATGATTATTTTTTCAAAAGTACAATAACTAAAATGAACACTTCAAAAGTTTAAAAGCTAAATGAACAAAAATAATACCTATAGGAACAAAATATATATTTTGAAAGTAGATGAATCAAACAAAAAAAGTATAAATATTAAGATTAAAATAGTATTTAAACCTTTAAATTATTCTCTATTCTATTTTTTTAATTTTAAAATTAATAATTATGGTAGAAATTGGAAATTTTATTGAAGGGACCTTAAACGACATGGTCAATTGTGTAACATCATGTAATGTATTCGTGAGAAGTTATAAAGTGATACTGATTCTATATCAAATCGGCATATAGATTTCGAATTTATATCCAACAGTTTATCAAGGAGTAGGCATATTTCAAAACTTTGCTTCAAATTTGGATAAATAAGTGATGGTAGATATAATAGTTAAAATATTATATCATATAAATAGATACTTTTTTAATATTAAATATACTGCTGTCTATATTTTCAAATCAAATACATTTAAAAGTAAAGTCAATTGAAAATTGTTTTAGTCTCGAGGATAAAATTTTAGGTTTTAAAATATTAGATCAGATAACATTTAGTTTGGTTTCTATTTTGGAATTTGAAGTAGAAAAAGTATAAGAATTAATTCGGTTCATAAAGAAATCTTCAATGTAGTAATTGGGCGTCCTCCCCAAGGTGTGAATTCAAACCTAGATCATTATTAAATTATCATCGTCATCTTGATATTAAGTTTAACCAATGTTATCTTTCTTGGTTTTTTAATACGCCCCCAAGAGGTAGCCCAATTGATAAAGGCTTGAAATCTCTTGGTCATACTGGCTTAGAGATTTCAAGTTTGAACCCTCTGATGAATTAATCATTGATGTCTCCAGGGTTCGAATCTTGGGACGAGTACGGGTGCCTCTGAGTATAGGAGAACAGGCTCCGACTCTCGATGATCAAAATATATATATGAAATATCATTAGTTATGTGTTATAGGCTATTGTATAATCTTATACATTCAATCAAGATTAAAAAGTGGATTTATAGTGATGTCATCATGACATATAGTATAAAGAGTGACCAGATTTCCAACAATGAGCATATAAAATAATGTAAGAAACTCAATGATTGTGTATCATATCATATAATAAAATATATTTGTAACATGAGTCTATCAAGAGAGGCTCATTTGCCTGTCACAATCTGAATCACCTGACACTGTATTGAGAAAATATTTCAAGTTCTATAATACTTCTCTCACAGTTCAATACTACTACAAATAATCTTATGTTGAATGGACAATTTTGTTTCCCTTCTTTCTCACAAATGGCAAGTAAAAGAATAGGACAGAGAGGATAAAATTGTCCATGTGACAAAACTATTTGAAGTAGTATTGATTGATTACTTACTAGCATTGGTTCTCCCATATTTGACATCTAAGCCATGATTTTAAGATATGTAAAGAGGAGAAGCAGAAGAAAAGCATATGAACACTAGAAGCCTATCAAACAATATGAAAAATTTTCATGCTTGAAGCACCTGGCAGTGAACTATGTGGCTTTTCAGTCGACTCCGACCCGAAAGACTTGACCAGAGATTCGTGACCAAAGTCTTGAGCTGCCCTTTTCCTGCTAAGGTCTCCCATAGATGTTCACCGGGAGCACCACTGGCATCTTCACACTTCGAAACATCGACGAGAGAAATGCTCATGTTATTGCGAATGACGCATAATTTTCCATTTAGTGGAACGAGAGCAGCAGCCTCCAATGCCTTAGAATTCCCCAAATGCAGCTTGCTATCAATACTCTTGTCCCAAGAGTCGGATACTTCGTCGTAGACTCTAAGTTTGCAGCCATCCTTACAGTCCACGGCATAAAGGTGTCCGTTTAAGGAGACACTCGGGTTCCTCCAGCCTGCAACCATTCCATCATAAACAGGGTACCAGCTGTCGGTTTCGGGCTGGTAGACATCGCTTAGAACCTGTCGTTGGGACCCGAATCCCTTCAAATACCATTTACCCTCGTAAACGACTCCAATTAAGGGCACCATGGGAATGCTCATATCCGAAATAAAGGTCCATCTATTCTTATTTGGGTCATAGACTTCAGCAGATCTCAAGGACTGATGTCCACCTTCATTTTTCCCACCTGCAACATACAGACAGTTGTTTATGACGCACGAGCCGAAAATATGTCGCCTACGAAGCATGTCAGGGGCTCGGTGCCATTTATTTGTCCTGGCACTATAATAAATTACTCGTCTCATTGTTCCTTTTATTGGATCTTTGCCACCAAACAAATAGAGGTGGCAACCACTAAGAACGGCACAGCCAAACCCAAGAGCTTCAGAATATTCCTTAGGGACAGGAGGAAGGGGCTGCCAAAGCTGATATATGGGGTCGAAGGCATGCCATGAGATCTTATTATCCCGGTCTCTCTTAATGACATATATCCATTCTTCCGCAACTCCTAGACTCTTACGGAGCGAGTAAAAGAAGTTGCCAGCCAAAAGACGATACCACCTTTTGCAAACTAACCGGAGTTTACGGTGTTCAACCCGAGGGACACGGATTAGGCAAGCTATTGCAAGATCGTCGGGTAGTCCAGGAAGCAGAGGGGATTGGTTCCTGCTCCTGTCACCACGAGTCGGTTTAGGTCTAGTTGGGTGAATAGATGGTTTAATGCTAGGTTGTAGACAAAGCTTTGAACCAGGGACAAACTTTTTTGCTCCAGCTACAGTCTTAAGACCTGCATCTACTCTACATAAACAAGCTGTTGTGTCAACCTGAAACCATCCATGAACCAATGTAAGTCATTTTTCTTTTTAGTCCTACAAAAGATAATAACACATATAGTGAAGCAATTTGCAGCTTCACCAAATATCAGTATTATGCAAAATGCCAAATATTGCCTAAAAATTTACCTTATAGTATTTATCTTAATAGATTTTACTTGTTAGATAGCATAGTATCCATGCCATGAGCATCAATATCAATATTAATTCTATGGGACAACCATTTGACTTTATAACATTTTGCATTGGAAAAACTGCAGGATATTTAATATCTACTATATGTGGTTGCTATGGTTTGACTTTAAAGTTTAAACCAATGACCTTAGAGACCAGGTTTACAGCTTCCATTTTTGACCATTTGGCAGCTCATGGTCATTCATCTTAATATATTTTTCAAAGGAATCTTTCCTAATCTTCTAGGTTTTTGATCTATCTAGATCCTAATCACAAAGAAAATGTCAAAAATGTTTTCAAGAATGAAAACTAAAGTACTTTACGCAAACATATAGGTGTACAATGATAAAAACATACTATTTTTTTAACACAATTCAACGTATGAAAGCAGAGGCCTACAAAAAGGAACAGCCTAGACGGAGGAGCTAGCAAAAACAATAGGCACAATTACAAGAAACGGCTCATCCATCAATATCGAAGTGAAGAAAAGACTAATCCTCGTCCTCAGAAATCCATAGAATTATTTAAGCAACTTGAAATGGTGAAAGCATAAAGCTACAATAGCTTAACTTTTACATAGAAATATAATAACTCAGGCTATCATCAGACCACAATAACTCAGCTTTCTTCAATCTTAGGAAATTGCAGGCTTTTTTCATAAACTTGGGTTAGTAGTTTCAAGGGGATTGCTTTATCTGTCCTGTGACTCCTGTTTTTTGTACTCTTTTAGTATATAGTGAAAGTCTTCCCTGTAAAAAAAATATAACAACCAAGCAAGAAATGACTTTTTAGAAAAAGATCGTATTTTTTTTTTTACCTCTTTTTACGGTGGAACAAATCTTTCCAAATGCTGCCTAAGTTATATTTTAGAGTGTACAAACTTTGGGATAGTAGTCATTTTGAAGAAAGAGTAGAAGTCTTTGAGAATCATGGTCATGGACATTATTTCAAATTAGAGCAATAGTTAGAAAGGAGAGATATTTGAAGAAGTGCCTTGGATGATCATGAAAATTGGAACAAGTCTTCTTTCTCCGCCTCATGGTGCGTTTGCAAATACCAGCAAATTTAAGAATATTTCCTTCTTTTGTTCCCACTTCTCAAAGTTCTCAACGGGAGTGAATTGGTAAAGTTTTCAGATGATCTACTTGGTTTCAGCGTTTTGTATAAGATGTTATTGTGGCTGGATTGAGTATAATCCTTTTCTTTTAACTTCCTCCCCTAAAGATGTAAGAAACACAAGAACATGGATAAAAGCCAACAAACCATAATCTCAATTTTGTAAACAAAAGAATGATGTTAACGATAATTGTAGTTGTTAAATACAAGAACTCTCAAAATGTGATTCGTTATTTCTTCCATTCTTCTACCTGAACTCCTTCTCAAAACACCAATTAGGAGACTCAATGAGTCATTTTTCGTTAGCTTCAAACTTCTGCCGCCTAAGAAAAAAAATACTACAAGAAACATTATGGTAACAAATGAGAGTTTTCAACTTAGCAAAACACATCATCTTTACTTTTATGACAACTCCACTTAGATAATATGAAGGTTATTGACTAATAATATGAAGGTTATTGACTAATTACTGCAGAAGGATTTGTGATCAAGAAGCAAACATGGTAAAAACCAAAGTCCCAAATTGCATCGATCATTAATCATACTAGGATCTCAAAAAATCAAAACGGCAGACAAGATTATATTTCATTAACACATCCAAAGCGAAAGAAAAAGGACTTACCAGAGGAGGTTGGATCATTCTCTCCATGTGTTTCCTTGGGGGAATTGCAGCGCACCAGATATTTTTCGAAATCGAACCACTAGCCAACCTCACATTTGTTTAATGCAACAAGAACCATTTTAAACCAAGAAAGGCATCACTGATGCAAATCAGTCACGGCAGGTCGAATCTCCCACCTTGGCAAGTCCTCAATTCGGGTTTCAGATGATAAAGAACTTATTTAAATAGAACGAATTTATTTCATTCTAGAGATCAACTGTCACTTCCAAAATCCACCTCCACATTCAAAAATCATCTTAGGAATTACGAAGGCAAAAGAAGAAATGCAGACAAAAAGGCCATCAGAAACACAGTAAATCAAAGTCGAAGATAGAGACCCAGCATCATTTGAGCATTATCTTAAAGACCCATTTGCAGAAATCAGAGATCCGCACAGAGAAAACTGGTGTAAAGCCGTCCCACAAGGTCTACCAGACAGAGAATCAGAAACCCCCAAATCTTATCTAGCTCAAAAGAACACTCTCCGGGAAAAGATTAAATGCGAGACAGCTGAAAACGGGAGCAAAGAGGCCACTGAAGGAGGAGGAGAAAGAGACCCATGTCGCCATTAAACCTCAGTGGAGTTTAGGGCCCATCCCCTCAGCGGCACAACCCACCAAGCACAAGAGTGCGTTCAAGAAGAGAGAGAGACCCAAAAAAGCAAACCTAAACCATTAAAGGGGGCGAAGAAAGAGAGGACTAAAATGATGACACTTGGGGTTGTTGTTCAATTGAAGAAATGAAGAACAAAACCAGAAATGGGTGAATGCTTGGAAGATAGCTGTTGTTGAGACTTGGGATCAAAGGGGGGGAAGGGAAAAGAGTATGGAAATCGAGAAATTTTCTGATGGGTCAAACCCTCAAAAGGAAGACTCCACTCCAAAACACCACCAAAAAGAAGAAGAAGAAAAAAAAAAGACTGAAATTTCAAAAAGAGAGAAAAGAAAAAAGGTGAAATTTGATAGCCCCCACATCCACATACCTCCTCAGCTCAACAAGCCTACCTTTCAAATTACAGGAAGACTTTCTACCAGTTGACCCACCAGCATATCACAGGTTTTCCCAATTCCTACTCCACAAAGGGCACTTTCGTCATTCTTGGGGACAGGGCCCTCCATCCTCAATCCTCATAGCGAGGCCGCGGGCCATGGATTCTTTGAAAAATGGGGCTGTGATTGCATTATATTTATATGATAAGTTAATAACAAAGCCATTGAAACTCTACATTCTCTTTTATTCATTCCTCCTATTTATTCTCTCTACTTTCCAACTTCCTCCTCTTCCTTTTTTCCTCTTGTGCTGTGAGAGAAAAGTGCCATGGTTCATATAAGTTGAGTGATATGGTCATCATTTTGGTTTTGAACATCTCTTACAAATGTTTATAAAATCAAGTGTATTTAGTTATAACACTCTTCAAAACGTCATTGCCTAAAAGAAAACACTCTAAAAACACTACTACCACATATTCTCGAGAATTGAAGTAACACAAATTTGGAGAGGGAGTGTTAAATGGTCAACTGCAGAAGCAGAGCAGAGAGATGTTCATAACATATTTTGTTTGTGGTTGTGGGTGGTGAAAGTCCACATCTTGATGTTGTGTTGTTGTGGAAAGAAGGGAAAGAAGATCATTGTCTCACAAAAAGTCTTGGAAACAAACCATGTGTTTCATACTCATTCAATCATCAATTCATTTCACTTCTGCCCTCCTCTTCTTTTCTCTCCCCCTTTTGATTGCATGCTGCTAAATTTTTCTAATTCACATTGCCACTTTGTCCTCTCTTTTTTTTTTCTCTGTCCTTTTTTTTATTTAAATACTATTTCGGTTCCTACACCTTCAGTTGTAGTTCGTTTTGGTTCATGTAATTTTAAAACGTTGATTTAAATCTTGGCAATAATTTCAACTTTGTTTATTTTATTACTTGTAGTTTTGAAACCTTCATTTCGATTATATATCTTTAAAAAGTGACTATTTTGATCAATTAAATTTCATTTTAATTTAATTTTTTTAAATCATAAAATTTCTAAAATTTGGAAATAATTTTTTATTAAAGAGTTACCGTTGTGTATAAAATGTGGGTTAAAATTTTGTGCATAAGAACTAAATTAGTCGTCTTTGAAAAGCATAGGGATCAAAACGGACGTTTTGAAAGTACATAATTAAAATCAACACAATTAAAAAATACACTGATAAAAAGGAACGAAAGTCAAAAGTATAGTGATCAAAATAGTATCTAAATTTTTTTTTAATTAAAGTATTAGACTAAAGAAGAGCTTGAGCCTGCACTTAATTAATGTTTGACCACTAAAATTATGCTCAAATCATTTAGGGGTTTGACATACATTCTAATTTAAATACTTATTAAATAACTAATTTTTCTTAAAATACTTTTTTTTTTTTTTTGTAAAAATAGATTTAATTAAAATACTTATACATTTTATTAAAAGTCTTTGTTTGGTTTCAATATATTTAAAAGTACTCCAATATATATTCCAAATTATACCATCAAATGATTCTAAAGTGATTCCTTATCGATCAATATTCAACTTCAAAATAATTATTAAAAAATTGATATTATAAACTGTTTGATAATTTCAATTTTTTTTTCTTTTTTCTTTTTGGTTATCAAACAATCTAAATATACTTATGATCCTCAAAGTCACTTGGGAATTCAATTTCAAACACTCTCGATAATTTATAAAGTGGAATATATTAATTATTAACCTTTGATTTATTTTGGAATCACGATGGGTTAAAGTATTCCCCTCTCTCTGTTTATACTTTTCTAAAAGAGTCGCATTTACTTTTTACTTTCTTTTGGTATTTTAGTCAAAGTTTGAAGTATATTACCAAATGGGAAAAGAAATACATATGTTGGAAAATAAACATGATTTAAAAAGAATATCAGTCACCACAACATCAAAAAGTCTACAATTCTTAACAAAGAAAACAGTTTTTTTTTCTTTTTAAAGAAACAAGAAATGGAGGTAGAAATAAATAGAAGCAGGAATCATGAGACATTTGTCAAATATAAACAAAAAATAAAATACATAGCAAAGTTTAATGTTTTTTATGAAGGGAAAAAAAAAACATGACGAGAGACATCCTTTTTTCTTGGTTGGTTTCAAGACAATGCGTATAAGCAAAAAAATTTTGAAAAGATTTCAAATTTTATAGTGATTTTTGTCTGGTAGCAATCAAACTTATGCATGATTCCTTCACCAAATATATAAACAAAGAAAGAATATGAAGGGGCTGGTATAAGGTCATCTGCATCCTTGTCAAAATCCTACATCAAAAACAATAAACCATACAACAATTAGGTGAACAATTGATTGAAGCTTTCAACTTTTTTCCCATTGTCATTTCTCTAGCAAACATGGTTTGAAAATATGCACATGCTAACTTCAAATTTCCAGCACAAAAATCCATCCTTTTCTTTTCCCCAGTCCTCACTGATTGAAGGCAATAAAAGGGTTTTGTTTTATTTTTGTATTTGAGAGTACCAAGACTTGGAACTAAGTTTACGCCCCACGCCCCATATCGCTCACGCGTTCTCTTGGTACAAGCCCTTTGGATAGGTGAAACTAGTGAGGTGGATTATGAGCTAAGTGCAAGATGTGAGAGCTCCGATCCTGGTTATTAGATAAAAGAGTAGAGGTAATATCCTCCTAAGTTTACACCCCAATATTGAAAACTTAACAAAAACTCTTGACGTCTCTTAGTACTGGTCCTTTAGATGGGTGAAGCCACGCCGAAGATTAGTGAGGTGGGTTATGAGCTAAATACAGGATGTGAGACCTCCGACCCAATTATCAAATAAAAGAGTAGTGGTAGTTCAAGGTAGGGCCATGGAGAAAATGGGGGATGAAGCTGCTTTGCCTTTTCCCTTTTGGAGTTTATGATACTGAAAGATAAAGTTCCCAACAAGGGGAACAACGCATGGTTGAGGCCCTATAAGGATCAAGAAAAGTAGAAGAAAGTGGGGTTTGCTTTAGCTTTTCTAGTACAATCAATTTGCTCAAATTTGGTGACCCATACAGATCAGAAAGGTAATGGATGTCAATCAAGGGATTAGACAAGCTTAAGTGGATGAGGGGAGAAAAAAAAGGGAGAAAATTTTGCCAATATTCAAATAGACTAAGCAGATCTTTATTCAGTTTTCTAAGTAACAACAAACGAATTGCCCACACTTCAGCAATAGCAGAAAGAGCAAAAGGTAAGCAAGAAAAATGCCCAAGAGATCATTCATTCAAGTAACTTCACTGAACAGTAGTTCCAAAAAACTTTACAGTCCTACCAAACATAAACAAATTATAGCCAAAGAAGATGCTAAAATCGAATGAATCACGTACACGAATAATAGGGCACGCCACACACCTACTTTCCAATGAAAAAATGAGGCAACTAAACTACGTAACAAAGGAAATGGACCTTTGCTAACAGAAGATGTAACGATAGAAGAATGGTGCTACGGTTGTGGTTGTATCAAAATAACGAATTCCAAATGTACCATTACTGTGCATCATTCTGGCAAGGTCGGAATTTGAGTTGACTGAAGAGAAGGCAGTTGGTTTATGGTAAATTGCCCACATCAGAATCTTCTTTTATCTCAAGCCAGTCCAACCAATCATCTGTACTTCAAAATCAATCTTTTCATCTATGCATCACCTCGATCAAGCAAATGTTTAATCTGTACGGAGCACATCACTCTGATGCCTGAATTTCCCGATCATTATATTGGGAAATACAACCATGCATGCCATGAACAAAGTGAACTGCAGCGACATGGAAGAGTAGTAGAATGTTAATGAAAACTGAAATTTTGGTAAAGGCTGAAACCGAAAAGCATGTGATAAGTACCAGAAGAGGAATAGTCAGGAAACCCCATATTGGCCAGACAGCAAATGACAACCTACAAATGAAGAAAAATATGTTTATGCATCAGGATGAGAACAAAGAATGTTAATATACTGCAACATCATAAAATGTTGGGGGTTTATCTTACAAGAAAAAGGAGATAAGCCCGAGAAGTGTGACAATTGGTAAAACTGATAAGCTTGCTAGTTCCCATTTTTCATCAAACCTTCTAATGCTCCAAGCTGACATACTTGTGTAAATGAAGATGACGACATTCAAACCGATCCCCACCATCCCGAGGTAAAAAGGAGGTCTGCTCAAGAGAATATAAATCGAGTAATGTTAGTGAATCTAAGAGTACTTATTTTCTAAATGAAAAAACCACTTTATTCAGAAGAATGAAAGATTACAAAAAAATTCAAACAAACAACATAGGCCCAAGAAAAAGGGGAGCCACTAAAACATTACAAGAAAGAGCTCCAACTTAGAACCAAAGGGAATGGAATATCACCAAAAAGATCGAGGCTGGACAGCAAAACAAAATAAGCAAAAGAAGCAAAACTCCAAACTTCCAAGTCCCCTCTACCCCCTTAAAATCCCTCGTATTCTTTTCTAGCAAGATATTCCATAAAACTATCAAGGATCCCACTTGCCAATGAAAATTCCCTTTGTTTGAAAAAGAGAGGTGAAGAATAACTTCATCCAACATAGCGTGACCAGAATTTTTCAAAACCAAGGCCACCCCAAGACTTGGAAAAAGCTCCACCAGATCTAAGTTGAAGGATACTAATCAACTAAAGCAGTCTCAATACGCACCAATCACTCACTTTATAGGAAAAAAATTCCAGAGAAAGATGCTAACTAGAAGGTATCATCAATCTTGAATAAGTAAATGTGTATCCTTTCTCTTTTTGCTTTAAGCATAGAAAACTTCTATTAAATGCAACCTGCTTAAGATTTTCTCCTATACATAAACTTATCATCTAAAAACAACATCTGTAAAGTAACCAGTATTATTCTGAGATCATCGACAATGAATATGCCAAAGAGCTGATCAAAGAAAATTTTATTACAAATATTAAAAAACGTGTGCAGAATTAGCAAGCTTATAGACCACAACTCTTAATCACGCACCGGAAGGCATTCTCATAAAAAAGAATTCATTGATTTAATGTGTCACGTAGTATCACTCCAATACTATTAAAGATTAGAGAAAATAAATCCAGCACCCTGCATAGGTGCATACACCTGCCCTTGGAACGAAAACACAGGAATCAACACTATTGCAAGCTTATCCTTATGCCAAACACAATTCTTCGTACCCAAATCGTGCTAGATTCCATTTCCAAGGTACATTAAGGTAGTCCGACTCATCTCCGGTCAACAACTTAGATCATTCCTATATATGTCAAGTGATCAACTGATGTCATGCCTTTATACCATAAGAATCTCATATTTTAGCCTCCACACAAATTTTATTATATATGCCAAGTTATCTAGTCACGGGAAGAGGGGTTATGCAACCACAAACCAATGACACAGATTAGAAGTAAACAAAACAATCAACAATCCGTCCAGAAATGCAGGTAATTAGATCTAATGTATTGACAAATTAGTATGTACCACTGAAACAGTTGAGTTGGAATGATCAAACAACAATCAGGAGTGTACATTACGGCTAAGTGTTCACCTTCTTATTCGGTCATCATGCCACAAGAGATATATCAAATTGGAGTGCCTATCACCATAGTATACAATGAAAGCAGCAGAAGCAAGCCAAAGGACATTCTCTATAACTCCAATCCACGTCCGAATCTTTGTAGAATGAAACGCCATAGTTTGAAACCTCGAACATGCATCATCCTCAATATCATCACCACTAGAAGCATACCCCTGGCTATGCCTCTGCCTCATATAACCACCCGCGACGGGTGTTCCCCCCGACATAGCGATACACAAATTAAAGCTACGCAAAAGGCATGGAGAACAGAAAAGCTAGCTGGGAATTAACACAAATAGCTCTCCTAACCCGAAATCTATCCAATTTCAATTTCCCAAATAGCTTCCCAGAAAACTTTACTGCATTACCACACGGATACTCCACCCATAACCTCCGAGATTCAAAATTAAATGCCACAGAACTGTCACTTCAAATCAAAGAACTCACAAATTGATTGACACAAGATCATGGAAAAAGATCGAATTGGTGCCGCTGAAAAGAATCAGAGATCCTCGAAATGAATATTCGCAAACAACCCACCTCGGGGCTCTTCGTAATTCCAACCCCCAACAAACACAAAGGCTTCGAATTCTTTATAACCCACAATTGAACTTCGCGAACGCTTCAATACCCACAATGCAATTTTCCTTCCGTTTTGTAAATTATAGTCTTGAATGCGGGAAACCGAGCAGCCGGTGCAACAAAAAGAAAACCAGGAGGGTAATAGGGGATTTTCGCTATTTCACTGCAAGCTTGCTTTCTTCTTGTTGAGGTGATGACAACGATAGAGATCTGTAAAACAGAATGTTTTAGAATTTTGATGGGGATGATGAGTGAAGGGGTTATTCGTTGCGTGAAAGAAACTAAGAATATGGGGTTTTGAATCTTGCGAAATAATTCTTCTGAAATGACTTTTTTTTTTCTTTTCCTGTTCTTATGGGCAATTGCAAACATTTATTTGCTTCCTTAATTGAGGACTCCCCGACAATAAAAGTCGACAATAAGGATGAAATCAAACTGCCCAAATTGCTAATATGCCAATAATATGCAACGTATTAAATTCTAAATTATAAAAGGAAACAATTTGTCAAATCTTAAAGAATGAAACGAAATTATCGGATTTAAATATGTAAAATATAAAATATAGTCGCGTATGTTTTGGATTAAGGTCAAAAGTGGCTAGACTTTTTTTTCTATTTTAATATTATTATTGTTTTGGAAAACAGAATTTGGGTTATTTAAGTGGATACCAATAACACGATTCATTGGCTCTATGAACCCGATTTTTTATAGGAATGAAATTATTATTATTATTTTAGTACCACATGAGATCGATCTCTTTAAATTGAACTCAAAACCTCTTTGGTTGGAGATATAAAAATGAAATTATGAAATAAGCATAAATTTTATTAATATTCAAGTGGTCACAATTTCTTTGTGAAAGAAATCCTTTTTTTTCTTTTCACGTTTACTTGGATTCAAGAACTTATCAGCATATTATTTTGCAAAAAAGTAGAATAAGTTTCCACTTTCGCTTTTGAAGAAATTAATGCACGAGCTTTGAAGCTCGAACACCCAAACCCTTTGGAACGAATAGAATTTTGTTTTCAAATTTGATACTTTTACGGGTTCGATTTATCTAAAAGAAAGACACCTTCAAGAATTCTATAAACTTCAAATTATATTCTCTTCCCTAAACGTCCTTAATAAGCACCAAATGAGTAAATGGTGGATGACTTTCTTTATTATAGATTTTTTTAAGGAAAATTTAAAAAAATTAGACCAATTTAGTTCTGATCCAAATTCTAACACGACAACGACTACTGAGGCTAATTTATGTCATTATATAGGCATAATCAAGACATTGCGTGCTTATGGCCCCTTCGAATTGGCTATTTCAACTCAAAGATTCCAAAACCAACATGCAAGTCGTTACATACTTATGACTTCTTTTCTTTTTTTTCTTTTTTTTTCTTTTTTTTTAAGATTACGTCATAGACATTCTAGAGCATATATAGACCAAAGAAGAAGCGCAATAGAAGTCGACTTCCTCCACTTGGATAATAAGATTGTCTTTTGTCAAGGCTGTCAATTTGGAAAAAGTCGATTGATTACAAAAACAACAAAAATAATAACATCAATAATTGGACCACTTCATACGTGAATCCCATTTCATGATTATTACGTAATTCAACTCTTACCAGCTTTTCTTAAGATTATCTCGAGTCGAGTCGAAGTCATGCACACATCATTACAAGTAATCACACAAATTTTTTAATACAATTATAAGGATTGTCGTGTATCCTAACATTATGACATACTAGCCAACGTGAGTTTAGCTTACCAATAACTAGCATCTACTCCTTACTTTTAAGGCGAAGGTTCAAACCCCCATACCATTCTATTTGTTGTACTAAACAAAACCACTATGACATACTCTAAAAATTCCGTTGTAAACATGACACTCTTAACTGGAAAATTTTTAATTGGTCTAATATCCAAGTTTAATCATTCACCTCATCCTTTAAAAATAGAAATCCAAAAAAAAAATGTTTATGAATTTTTTTTTTCAGATAACAAATTAGCTGACTAGAGATCAATTAATTTGGAAAACAAGTAAAAATCAAATCTGGATCATTCAATTTTAAGAGAGGATACTCACTAGAAGAGAAGCGTTTCCAAATGGTTTCTTCCTCCTGATGTCAGCTTCCAGCCATCCAGGTCATGTGGCCACCTCCACTGTTTTTTAATAGAATAAGAACAGTGTATGAAGTCAAGCCAATCCGGGCCAAAATTGAAGATTTCATTAGATTTGAGAATCTAGAGGAATAAATTACAAGAACATTCCGGAAAGTAAGCATGGTCATAGGCCACCCCCAAATCCACTGCACAAGCTAACCAAATCCATTAGTGTTGAATGCAAAACTTCCAGTGATAAATACCCCAAGAACTTCCTGTATTCAGGTACAACATCTGAAATGTCAAAATTAAGTTTCCTGTCCTCCATCAGGTCATCGTCCATGACCAACCACCAGGAAAGGCAGCCTTGAGCATCTTCTGGGTCGACATGGGCTACAAGACGGAGTGTTTCGCCCTGTTCTAACTCAAAGGATAGACTTAGGAAGTCGCGGTTTGCCTTTATTCCCCAGGTTAGAGCTTCCCCATGAAGCCAAAGAATAATTTGGCCAGCAACCTGTTGCGGAAACGCAAAATCGTGTTGACAACGAGAGAAGAATGTGTAACTCTAGGCATGGAAGAGGAAATACAAGTACAATGATACTTTTACTACTTTCCATTGATAAAGAAGTTTAAAAGCACGGAAATCTACTAGTGGCTCACCTGCAACAGAATTATCACGGGAAGATCAGCCAAGTCGCAGCCATATCTGTTCATTGAGTAGATATTCTTGGAATTTCCCTTGCACAGGCCAACGACATTAGGAGCACCTTCCCCTTCAATTGTGATACAATCATCATTTACCACCACTTTAGTCTGAAATTGTGATTTGGTTACATTCTTCATCTGATGACGGTCTGATGTACGAGCTTGGATGCCATTAGGATGAACAATGGACCGGGGAACTTCCATGAAGAAGGTCCATGAAGATTTTCGAGAATTCCAAGTGGGATGAGAAATTAATTGAAGACATGGGACCTTCCAGACCTAAAAACAACCAAAGATATCCTACACGATTAATATGTTTAGTAACAAACATCAAAAATGGAATTCATAATTGTTTTAGGAATTAAGAAATTAGGACTCTACCACATTTTCGAGCTCCATAAGAACACTGTTTGCAAATATCCTGTGGGCAAGAGACAAACAGAAATGACCAAGAAGTCCAGAACCATCATTAGAAGGTTGACTTAATTGGCGGCTTAATGCAGAAATGGGTCTATCATTTGATTTTACAAATACTAGCTCATGGAAAATTTGCTGCAGATATATTTCAAAATTTATATGATTAGGATTCCGCAACTTCTTTTCAAGGGAGTCACTTCTATCTGGTAATTCAATCCCATCAAGTGAATCAAAAGGTAAATTTGTATTATCCAAAATCTTGGTATTGGCACCATCAACTATTTGGCAACTTTTACTAGATGGCACGAGAGAGATGAAGACCGAGGTACTCTGATCTATACTTAATTGCAAGTAATTTTCTCGTATTCCAGTGACATTGATACCCAAGGATGGATTGAATGCTTCGCGATTCACCAAATCAAACACCTGGAACAAGTAGAGGGAAAAAAATAGTGTATGATGTGGTGGGCGACAAAAGTAGTAAAGACTTATAATGAGCAAGATCAAGGTAATAAAGAAACTACCTGCTCACTGAAAATGGCATGGTGAACTTCACGGAGAAGTGAGTTTGTTTCCTTAATGTATTCATCGTCATTTGTAAACTCCTCACCTTTGATTGAAGACTGATTGGATGAATTTGTGGACTCATTTTTACCACGTTCCAGAGGATTCTCCACATTACATCCACTGAGAAATCCAAAACGGATGGAGTGGCAAGAATTTGAAGGTAAATTAATAGCCAGCATTCCAGATGAATCATGATCGACACGAATAGTAGATGAAGATGGTCGAAACACAGAGGAAGGATCACATGATGAATTGTCAAATAAATCAATGGTAAAGCCTTCATTTGCAGGAGCTGGGGCAGCCACACGCTGCCTTTTAACCTTCCAATTTTGCTGCAATCTATCAATACATCATCAGTAAATACTGAAAATCTACGAAGATTGGGAAGTATCAAAATTGTCAAAAGGTTTCTGATTCTTTTAATAAAAATTGCACTACAATACACTAATAAATGCTTATATTTATGGTTCATTAGATATTAAATAAACTTAACCCCATAAGTAAAAAATTATTAAATTTCAAATGGTGGGAATCTTCAATTTTTATAAGACACATTGTGAAAGAATTTAAAAAGCTCGGAATATTAAGAAGGTCTCCTTGAATAATTTGAAGGTTGTTTTAATTTCAATAAGAAACGATACGTTAATAGAAAAATAAAGGGAGGAAGGAAGGAACCAAAATGGAAAGAAAGAAAGAAAGAAAGAATATACGAAGGTGCAACTTATAAAGTGGCAAGGGGTAAGGAAGAAGCCCCACACAGATACTAAGGTGACAGCCAACGGGCTATACAAAGCTATAAAAAGGGCAAATTGGAGCAACCCCCATCACAAGTATCTTCCAACTATCAACAAATTTGGGATAAGGTATATGCCTGATGACAAGTGGCTGATGGCAGCCCAAATTGAGGCATTATATTGAAAGGAATATATACCTCCCAGTGAAGAAAAAATCTATCCTCAAAAGTTCCCTCCTTAGTCCTTACATCCCAACAAAATGCCACAAGAATCCCAACTTTCCAAAGAACCTTACTTTAACAAGTATGCAAAAGTTACTTTCCTTGGGATCGTTTTTTGTTAGTGCTTTAGGGTGTCTTTGACTCGTAACAAGTATTGTTGGGTGATGATGGAGCAGGTGTTGTTGTCCCCCCTCAAGATAGGGGAATTTTTGTGGCAGGCCTGTTTCCTTGCTACTTTGTGGAAAATTTGACTTTAAGGGGTGGAGAGATCCAGGGAGTATGTTTGGGAGCTTATTAGATTTAATGCTTCCCCGTGGGGTCAGTTTCTAAGATTTATTGTAATTATTAGTTAGGTGTTATTCTTTTGGATTGAAGCTCCTTTGTCCAAGAGTTATCCCATTGTGGAGCTATTTTCTTTTGTATGTCCTTGTATATTTTTTTTTCATTTCTCTATATGAAAGCGCGGTTCCACACACACATTCTCTCCCTGCAAGATAGGAATCTCAATTCCCACGTCAGGAATTCTCTCAGATGATAGTTTTTTTAATTAAAAATTGAAATCTTTGATTTAGTGAAAAGCACAGTAGTAATCTGCAATCCCCCCTTTTGAGTTTGCAAAGAAGCTCCATAATTAACAATGAAGCCTTAGCATTTAGCAATGACCTTCTATAAACTATAAGTATGATGAGAGATTCACAGACTAATGAAGCCTAATAGGAACCGCAACTAATGGAATAACCTCCAAATATACTTATAATAATCTTATGCCCTAATCTTCCACTCCCAAACAAACAGTAACACAACAGCTTGCTCCACTTAACCAGATGAGAACACTAATTCTCACACACCCTCCCATAGGAAGTCTCTTATGAGCTTTTCAGTTCTAGCAATAGACACAAAGGAATCATGAATGTGGACAAAAAGAACAGACAATTATGGTAAAGAACTAATTGAATAAGGGTTATTCTCACCCCCAAGAAAATTGCCCTTTTTTTGCCGCTACCCACCACAGGATCCCAAAATGAGAACTTTGAGGTTATGCCATAAATGTAAAACTAGATCTTCATCGTAGCAATTAATATCTAGAACGGAACATTTATCCCATAAATCTTATAATATAATGTATGAGGAGCATAAAGGCCCATGAATAAAATAGCATATCCATAAATCTTGTTGGCAACTTCTATTTTATCTGAATTGATAAAGGCCCGTGAATAAAATAGTATATTTAAAATTTATAACGTTTTAATTTAAGGACACTTCAGGGATTATAAAAGCATAAAGGAATATTACCATGCACAAAATTTTAGATCCATAATGACACACAAATTTTGACATATTCATTGCATAATCATCGTTGGATAAATGAAGATAATTGATTACCTAATTAGAGCACCATAAAATCTTGCTTCCCTTGCAACCTGGCGTTCCAAACCTTTAGCTGACTGCTTGAAATATTTGCCAAGATGCTGTAGAGAGGGAGGGAAAGGAGATAAAATCAGTGACTTCCAAAATGATAGTACAGATAATAAGATGAAATTTCAATTGAACAATGCTGCAAATTAATCAGCAAAACATATACTAGCCAAATTAAAGCAAGCTAATCAGATAAGGCATTAAGGGCATAAGCCCCAAGGTAATCATCACTTCTGAGAGCAAAAGACGGATAAAAACAGTACTCGAAAGCATTGCAGTTTCGTTGCTACAGACACTCCAAGATCTGATAAAACTTCATTTGGTAATGGTTTCGGCCTAGTCATCCCAGCCACTGTTACTGCATCATTAGCTTCCACCTACAGTTATATCAAGGCACCATATTTGTCAATAGAATATTCTCAAGAAACCAGTTCATTTGAATTAATCCATCAGAACAAGCAAAGAAAAAATAATCACAATTTATAGATCCTGATTATTAGCAGTATGATCCTATCTCTTTCCTAATAAAAATAATAGGCCACACTTCTCCAAACCTCCTCTTGCAAGAAAGGATGAAAAAATAAAATAAGGCATCAAAATCTTTCACTAGGAAAAAGAAACTAAAGGATCATCTTTTACAGAGAGCTAAGGATAAGGAAACTCAACTCAACCAGGTAATTTTGTCAAACACATTGTTATGGTATATCATAAAGCCAACAAGAATTAAAAAACATGTTATAGGTTTATGAATCTTCGTAAAAAGACATAGATGTAAGTATAAATGTAAGACAACTCGCCTCTACATTTGCATACATGTTTATATGAAAGTAATAAAAGCGATAATTTCACACAGTTTATACAACAAACAGTATGGTAAAGAAAAATCTAGCAAAATTAGAGGCGTTTGATATAAAGACTCACGGTGTTGATGAGGTCTATGATAACAGAGAGTTCTTGATGAGCCAGCTGCAAGTTTTCTATCATATTCTGCCATGGCCACGGCGTTGAACTCTCCTTGGAGCTCTTCTTCTGCTTCTTTTTGTCATCGTCCTTCTCAATTGCCCAAGCAAAGTCAATTCTCCGAATAAGCGACAACCGTTTCTCTTCATAACCTACATCTCTGTTAACAGTATAGTAAAAATCAACCTGAATTAATAAAAAAAACGTACCAGAAATTGAGCAGAAAGTTTCAGAAGGAAAACCGAGGCATACATTTAAATATTAGCTCCAGTTGATTTAGCACAATAAGATAAATCGCGTCGAAGTTCACTCTAAAATAATCACCAATGTACAAACACGAACAAAATCAAAATTAAGAATGCCAAACACAAGCAGGCATTCGTCAACTAAGATATATTTTCTTCTAGCTTAACACGCATACGAGCTAATTTGTGATTCTTCCGTTAACTGATGAACAAGAAAATGGAAAGAAAACAGATAAAGAAGGAACTTACAATGGGAATCGTTCGAGGCCGTTTTCTTCTATGGCCTCCAAGCGCTTGACGGGAAGCTTGTCGAGAGAAACTTTCATGTCTCCGTCCATATCCCCTAATATTTCCCCGGAATTTCGGGAGGGAAGATTTGGAGCGAGCCCTAGAACGGAAGAGAAGTCCGGGATCGGGACGAGAATCCACTGACAGAGAGCTCAACGACGACTGGAATACTGAAATGACCGATTTCTCCCTGAATATTTTGAAAGAACATCTTGGTTCACTGGGTTTTTTCGTCAGGCAGGTCCTACTCCATTTTTCCATTTTTTCGTTTTAAATATTATTATTTTGGTGTCGTCTATACATTTTTACTTGATGTATTTTAGTTCGTACTAAGGTTTTTAAATGGTATGCGATGCAAGCATCGAGGTCTGAATTTTATGAAAACATATATGGATATACAAAGATATTTTTGTAAAAACTACGAAAATAACAAAATTTATAAAAATACTTAAATCAATAAATAAGCATCTCATCATTTTTAGATAAATTAAAAATAATTAATATTAATATTATGTCTATTTAAGTTATATTTTGTTAATATTTTTCATATTTTGTCTATTTTTTGTAATATTATAGAAATACCGATTTACCTCTTATGTCGATGTCGATCCATAGATGCATGAAAATGTCGATGGAAATATCAACATGTCGACGAATATTTAATACTATGTTTCATGCACAATATATACTTAATGGAAGTGAGTGGCTGTACTGAGAAAAAAATAGGTTAAAATATTATTTTGGTCCCAACTTTGGTTCATTTTGGTGTTAAGAATCTCACGTTGAAAACATAAGGGACCATATAATAGACATGGTCTACTCCTCTAATTGCCAATTAATTTTGAGGTTGACTCATGAATATTAATATGATGGTGTTAGAGCTCAAACGAGCATCTGATCTAAAAAATTGGATCTGACCAAGACTGCGATGAACATTGTAAAAGTATAGGGATTAAAATTAATCAAAGCTCAAAGTACATGAACCAAAATAGTATTTAACCAAAATAATAATAATAATGATGATGATGATGGAGTGGGTGCGTATTAATTTTAAAATTTATTTTTTATTTAATTGAATCTTAAATTAAATTAATTGGACAGTTTTTTTAGGTGACGTGTTAGGAAAATTTAGAGTTTTTTTTTTTTTTTCAAAAATACTTGCCTTCTTGAGAGTGAATACAACACCATTGAAAATTTGATAACTCATTAATTTTTATAAAAAGTCCCCGTCTTTTTATTTATCTCTTTTAGTTGTCTAACATCTAAGGATGGTAAAGACAATATTCCTTCTCGCTACTCAGAATCCAAATATTTTCCATTTATTTAATTCATTTGGAAAAATTTAATAAGGTACTCTTTCTATTCATATTTAAAGAGGAAAGAAGATGAACATTGGGATAGTGTTTTCCTTTTATGGTTAGAAGGTTTTACTGAGGAGGATTTGTAAGAATGTTTTATCATTTTATTAAAAACAGAAAAATCATCTTCAAAATTCGAAATAGCTAACAAAGTGGTGTGTTTGGGGAGAAAATTACATTGACATGTGGCAGACAAAAAGACCATCTCAGACAATTTTGAGGTGACATATTAGTCACAAAACTCTAGAGGAAAGTCATATACGTGGGACAACCTTCACACAGGTTGGATCCAAGGTGTCCAACATGATCGACCTCCAGACCCACATGATGCACATAACCACTTATCGGAGCTAGAACCTGTCGGATCACCAACCTATAAATAAATGGCATTATTCCTGCACTAGGTATCGAATTCTATCTCGAATTCCTTATTAAGTCCGAGTTTATACCGACCTGTACGTCAGAATGTTTGTCTATCTTGTGTACTTCGTTAATGAAATTAAAGATTTCTAAAAATACATTAAAACAAATGGTTTCAATCTCACCTTAAAAAGATGGTTGTTTCTTGACAATCCAATCACAAAAATAAAATTTTGTCAAAAAAGAAAAAAAACAAAAAAATAAAATAAAATTGAAAGTTCATAGATTAGACAAACAGCGGAATCACTCGAACGAAGGAATCTCAAGTCACTCTCAAACTCAGCCTGTGGATATTATTTATTTTACAACTAAGTTGCACTGTGGAACAACTTTTCAATAAATTCGAACACCATTCAATAATGTATTGAATAAAATATGAGTTATTTTATATTTGTGGAAAACCAGAAACAGCTGCTGCTTATACAATCATGACATTAAATTCTTCTACTTATATGGTCCAGTTTTGAATTATTTGACTTTGAAATTCAAACTCTATGACCCGATTAAAATCTTCGGTCTCTTTCTATTTTTGAAGATGTCAAATATTAAGCCTATACATTTGTCATACTTCTCTTATATATATATATATATATATATATATATTTTTATAAGCATTTGCGTGTTTATACAGTTATAATCTTTTCGTGATTATTATATATAAGCTAAGTAGATAATACCCAACGGCATAGACATTAGACAAAGTCTAGTTTGAATTAAACCCTATAGGCTTTTATCCACTAGCTGCTCATTAAATGTTAGTTTTTCTAATTAATTACTAATTCTGTGTGTTGAATACTTATAGATAAATTAAATTTAGCCAACCCATCAATTTAAGTTTTTGGGGATTGGCCTTAAAATTTTACTAATTTAATCACAATATATATGCAGGCACGTTAACGAACTTAAAATAAATAAACAAATAAACATTCATTTATTTTGTCCTACAGTAATAGATGCTTCTTTTTTTTTTCTTCCTAATGTCGCGTTGTCCTCTCATAATAATTTGACTTATTTGTCAACTTAAATTTAATTAGTTTTTTTAGTAAAAAATCTAATTAGTTAAGATATATATCTTCAATCAAAATGATGCATGTTGGAATCCTATCTTCATATGTTGTGTAAAAAGAAAAGTTTTCTTACTCAATTGTAAGCCTATTTAATGTTAAAATAGAATGATAAATTTGTGTTTTGTCCTAATTTAGATTTAAAAAATATAACTCAGACATAGTTTTTTTTTTTCTTAATAATTACAATTCAAACATGAGTTAATTATTTCCCAAAAAACCTAATTATCAAAGATTAAAACTAATTACTAGTAGTCAAACATGAGCTAGCTCATACAATCCTTCTATTCCCATTTATATTAGAAAATATAATTATCACTTTACAAAAAAAAAAAAATTTATATGTTTCGTCAATTTTAAAAAATAAGTTTTAATAATTTGTTTTTTAGTAGAACGTGAGTGGATACGTTATAATTGAATACTCGATTACATAGAATTTAGTTATAATTTAGTGTCCTGTAATTGTAACAAATTAAAATTACACATCACCAATATTATGCTGTGCCATTTATAATCATTTCTAGAAAGTATGTTGACCATTTTGGAGTTCTTTACATGCGGTGTGGATCATGACATTTCCAATATAAATAACAACATTAAATTAAGTTATATTAAAAGGCAAAAGCTTTTTAAAACATACAAACACTAAAATGCATGAAACCTTAATTACTACCATTTTCCTTATAATTAATTAGCATCTTAATTATCATCTTCAATTTCTACCTAAGAATAAATAATATTTACCTCCTAAACAGCCTAACAAGAACTTCGTGTTGAACATCATTGTATTTTTATTAGGTATTAGAGAGAAAAGCAGGGAAAAAAAGGTGAGATTTTTATTTAAAAAATAAATACCAAAATATTTAGTAGATTTCTGCCTCACTAATTAGAATGTAAGTATTATTTTTTATACTTAGATGTCCAATTTAGTAAACATAATAAAATTATCATTTTTAAAAGTATTGAAAAGTAATTAGAAAATATATATTTCTAATTATATATCCAAGTATCATGAGAGTTGAGACATTTTCAATTAATTTCTTTCATAAATCTACCAAGTTATTATACATGTGCACATCCCACATATAGAATTATTAGCTTATCCTTCTTATTTTTGATATTAATCTTAAAAGAAAAGATCTTGAAATTGACATGTCACTTATGTCCATGTATTAAACATATGTCGACACATTGACATTTTCATCAGACATATCCATGTATCTATAGATTCGACATCGACATGAGAGGTAAATCGACATTTCCATCATATTAAAAAAATCAACCAAATATGAAAAATATCGACCCAATGACACTAATACATCCCTAATATTAATATTAATAATTTTTAACTTATTTATAAATAGAAAAATATTTATTTGTTAATTTAAATATTTTTTACAATTTTTTAATTTCTCTAATTTTTATAGAAATAGCAATGGACATCGATATTTTCATGAAATTGAAACCTCTCATTTCTATCCGTGTTATCATTTAAAACCTTGGCCCATGGAGCAAGAAGATAAATTTTCAAATTTAGTTTTTAGTTTATTTTTTGGACATGAAATCCAAATACAAAGAATGGACAGAAAAAATAGAAACAAGTTGAAACATTTAATTTATAGTGCCGGCCAAAGGTGGTATGGGGTATCCCCCAACATAGTTTAATTTACCTCAAAAATTAAAAAATAAATAAAAACCATATGTTTAATTTGAGACAAAGTCTCGTAAACGATTATTTTTTTTTTGTATCTTAGAGGCTGTCGTTTGACCATATTATGCCATGACCTTATTTTTTCCTAATATTTATTTTTTCGGAAAGAATTTTTTCCTAATATTCTAAGTTCTAACAATGTCCTTCAGATTGTTCCATTCAAAATTAAAGCAGGAGAGGCTTGGCTGACGAGGCATTTAATTAAAAAAAAAAAGAGCCATAACTATTTTTATTTGTCGTCTTTTATTTAAAATCCTTACCATTTTTTGTTTGTCATTGTATCTTATATTTTAGGTTAAAATTATTATTTTTTATTTTTGAGAAAAAAGGTTAAAATTATTAATTTGCTATTTATGTTTCGTTTTAATTTGATTGGGATGATTTGAGCTTAATTTCAATTGAATCTCTTTGGTTTACTCTCTCTTTTTTCCTATTTATGTTATTCATATCTAAAATTTTCATTAATTCAACTAATTGACACAGGCAATTAAATATCATATAAATATAAACATGATACACTAACATGAGTTTAGTTTAACAATAATTAACACATACATATCTCTGATCTTGATTTCGAATTCCATCAACTAAAATTCATGTTAGCTCTCTTTTTCAAGGTTTGAATTAGTAAAATTTCTTATTATTACCAAGAGATATGGATAAATCTTTTTTATGTATTATAGTTAATTTTATCTGTATTTTTATTTGTACTCTAAACATTTATTAAAGTTGTATATCCACGACAAAGACGGTTATAATTATATTGTTATTTTGTTTGTTTAATTTAATAATAATGTCTACCATTATAAATAGAATAACTCACAACAGAATACCACCAAACGAGAATTAAAAACAAGTGAATTAAATTAAAAATCAAATTAAGTAGAGAACAAAGTTTGAAAATTTCTCTGAGAAAATTACTAAGGAAACATAAACTTCCAATGGATGATATCGAAACAGAGAGCCGAAGGAGAGGAACAATAGGATAATCCCAAAAGCTAAGTCTAATTTGACTCATTATTTTTTGACTGAGTAAAAAGATCCTTCACAAAATTTCTTATTCTTAGAACTACCTTCTAAAAACAATTTAATTTCTAAAAAATTTATACAAAAATTTAATCAATATCAACTAATAATTGGTTTCTCAGCTTCCAATCCAAATAGACCATTAATTCAACAATTTACTTAAAGGAAAAATACTTAGGTGATTAATACTGGGTGATGATGGGTGAGCACCACCGTTAAACATTTAACGAATAAAAGAGAAAAATACAAAAATAGATCATCGTTTTAAAAAATAATTAACTGTCCATTTTTTTTTTTTGTTAAGTATTTTCCTTATTGTCTTTAAAAGAGATTACCATAAATTTGAGACTTTTTTTTTAATTAAAGAAAAAAACACCTTTCATATTATAAAAAAAAAAGCAACAGATATAGCAAAAAAATATAATTAATGGTCAATTAAAAATGTAACCATTGCTTTTTTTTTATTTATTTGTAAATATAACAAAAAATGGAGGCTCAACCCAAACATTAAAAAAAAAAAAAAAGTCGAGTATACCTCTCGCATTGATCTGCCTAAATATCAAGTATACTGTGGTGATGTAATTCATATATTAGATTTATCAGTTATATCAGTGAAGTATATTACTAATATATTTGATATATCAATAAAAAACCTAAAAAAAAAAATCTTCTATTCAAAAAAGATTCATCATCAATTGATAGAAGTAATATGAAATATTTGATGATAGGTAATATGAAATATACCATTCTCATATTAATTATTTTGTGTACGTAATTCAATCTATTAAATATATATACTAGTAATTAACTAGAGAAAAAATAGAATAATAAAAAATAAAAAAATGATTTTGTAAATTTCTATCATATTTGCGAGAAAATAAAATAAAAAATTTGTAATATATTTGCAAATATGAAAAATATTTGTGCCACACATTAAAAATACGTATAAAAAACCGCTATAAATTTGATTCATATTTCAGGGTATAAGCCCATCGTTTTATATATACATACATACATGCGTAGATATGTATATATAAATACATATAATTAAGTATATGATGAGAACCTGTCCTGACAAAGTCTGCATCTAGGGAATAAATCTTCAAATCTTCCTCTCTTCAAAGTATTAAAAAACTCTATAATTTTGCCACGTAAAACCAAAATTCAAAATTCAAAGCATCAAATTCATCACACTTTGACAAAGTCGATAAAGTAGAGATTACATGAACACTTAATTATTAAATCTTTAATCTATCTCCCCCAGCTCCTCTGTTTGACTGGGAAATATAAATTAATCAAGCAGACAAAACTAAATAATTAATATTTCCGCCACCCTACTTTTCGTCTCTCCCACTCAATAATCCACTATATAAACCCCCTAACCCCAATCTAATTTCAATAATTCTTCCTCTGATCTAATTGCTTCTTAAAATTAGTATAATTTAAGATCATGAAGAACCCTCTACGCCTAAAGTCTGTGAATCACATTTCAATAGTGTGCAATTCAGTGGAGAAATCTGTGGATTTTTACCAGAAAGTTCTTGGGTTTTGTCCTGTCAAAAGACCTGCCTCCTTCAGCTTCCATGGTGCATGGTACTGTTTTCATTTAAACAACCCAAAACCAAAATTTTTGTTATTTTGAAGTTGTTAATTTTGGTTAAAATTGAAAGTTTAATTGATTTTTGATGGATCTGAATATCAGGTTGTTCAACTATGGCATCGGAATTCATCTGCTGCAATCTGACGACCCAGAAAGCATGCCCAAGAAAAGACCCATCAACCCTAAAGACAATCATCTTTCATTTCAGGTCCCTCTCTCTCTCTCTCTCTTCTATAACTTTCTCACTCTTCGAGAAGAAGAAGAAAGGAGGAGCAATCGTCTTTAATTAAAAAAAAAAATTGTATAAAATATGTGGTCTAATTAAAATTGTTCTTTCCTAATTTGCCTCCTAGATATAAAAAAAAGTTGGATAAAGTCTGAAATGATGTACTTTAGTATCTAAACTTCTTCTAAAAGAACTATTTTTGTTTTTGAACTTTTAAATTTTTGACATATCTATTCAGTCCTTTAAACTTTTAAAAATAACAATTTTTCTTGTATTTATTAATCATGCCTTTTTAGTTCTTTTAGATTTATTCAACCAAATGCTTAGTTTTGAATTCGTTAGATTTTGATATTAATGGAGTTTTCTATATATTTATAAATTTTGTTAAGTTTTTTTTTTCATTTATTTTTCACGTGGATTCTTAACCTCAACTTTTGAAAGTTTAGTGACGAAGACAAAAGTACAACTTTAGAAATTTAGATAACGAAATGAGATTTAAATAAATTTTCAACTCCGCATGAGCTAACGAGAGAGTTTTACGTGCTTAGCAGAGCGAGAACATGGAAACGGTGGAGAAGCAACTAAAAGAAATGAGAATAGAGTACGTAAAGTGCGAGGTAGAAGACGACGGGATCTTGGTGGACCAGCTCTTCTTCCACGATCCCGATGGCCTAATGATCGAAATATGCAATTGTGAGGATCTTCCTATTTTGCCGCTCTCCGGCGTCGCCACCACACCTCGTTTGTGTAGCATTCAACAAGTCGAACAGCGACAAAAGCTGCACCAAATCCAAAACGCCGCCGTTCAGATGATGCAGCTACAACAGCTACTCATTAGCATCCCATGCAATGCATGCACGTGAGAAAGATCGAAACAGAAGAAGAAGAGAGACGATTGATTGATTCTGTACGTGTTTGTCGTCGTCGTCATCATCGCTATAAAAGATGATAAAATTAAGGACAATTTTGAGTTCTATTGTGATCGACTCGCGTTTTCTTTTACTTCTTCTCTTTTTTTTTCTTTTTTTTTTCTTTTTTTGTAATTTTCCACGTAATGTGTATTTAAAAAATAAGATGTGTATGTATCTTGATGGAAAAGAAAAAAGCTGGCTGATTTTTTTATTTGTTTTTGTAATATATATAATGTGTGTGAGTTCGTTACTCTTAATATTTATGGTAAAAAAATAACTATGATTAGTAGGTAAATCTCCTACTTAACTTCTGTTGTGTTTATTACCAAGTAGATCACAAAAATGTAGAAATAGAGAGCAAAAGTGAGCGGGTTTCTCCATATAAGTTGAATCTACTCCGGATTTCAATTTAAAAAATTTGGAAAACCGTTGATTTTTTTTTATTTAGTACAATAAATATGGAGATAGGGATTGAATCTTCAGACTCTAAGAAATGAGTAAGATAATTTATACTATTGAACTATATTCATGTTGACGAAAAATATTGAATTTAATCTATATAATCAAGAAATGCTTTAAGAGATAAAAAATAAAATAAAAAACTAAATAGAAGTAAATTAATTTATAATCTTGTTCATGAACTACATGAAAAATTAAAACTTAAGTTAAAGTTGAGGGCGATTATTGGAAATACAAAATATATTGGATTACTTTTGCTTATCTTTAAATTGTTGAAGTGCAACATTGAACTCTCTCGTCTTGTTTTCTCTTATGCTAACTCTAATAATATTTTAGCAATGACTGTGATCAAAATGCTAAGATTCCATGAACTTAATTGAAATAATCGAGCTTATACATTAGCCAAGTTCAACCGTAAACTAAAACACTAGTAACATTTTTTAAATGTCGAGGATTTTCTTTAGTACAACATGTCAGGTTGGAGCTTCAAAAAGTCTCGTATATAACAGTAATGTCATATTTGAAGGAATAAAACAGGAAAAAAAATTGGACAACTAAATGTACTAACTCACGTTAGTAATACTTTTATTTAATATAAAATGAACAAAATCGAGTACTCACCTCCAATCTGTAACATGATATAACGTAGTAAGTGCTAGTCCGAGCATATTTGGTTGCAATCCGAATTATATTTTTTGTTTTCAGATTCACTGAATCAAATGAATTCAGTCCATATCTATTTAGCAAGTTTGTTTTTTTAAAACTGTTTTTGAATTATCTCATTCAAATAGTATAAAGTTTGAAAATTGGTTTCAGTGTTTGTAGTATGAATTTAAAACTTTAAAATGCATATTCAAATTAAAAAAAGATATTAAAAAATTGATAAATATACTATTTTGTATTATAAACTCATTTTATTTTTGTTAAAATTAAAATAGGTAAAATATAATATATTATAATTTTAAAAATAATAGTTTTGCAAGATTTATAAAGTAAATATTTAGTTAGTAACTAATTAAACACTTTGAACAATTTTTTAAATTAAAATTATATTTATAAATCTGCTGTCAAACACAAAACAGTGAAAATATGGAATAATTTGTAATTTGATCTCTTATTTTCAGATTTTTTTGTGACCACCCACCTCATTTTGTTTTTTTTTTAATTTGTAATTCGGATTAAATACTATATTTCCATATTAGATCAATTTTAATGTTTTCTTAGACTCAATGAATGAAGGTACGTAAAATCTTTTGTGAAAAATAATATTCGTTACCATAATTCTCTTATTAATCCTACTTTAATCTTTTTAATGAAAAGAAAGTAAAAGAACAAAGAACAAAGAAAATAAAATAAAAGATCAGAAGCTAGTTTTTTTTTGTTACAAAAATAAGATTTATCTTCTTGTTGGTCATATAAAATTATTAGAGTCATTTTTTTCAGTTCAATCACAAGAAATGAAGATTTGAACTTTCAATTTGTTGAGGAAGATATATACTTTAATTAGTTAAGCTTATCAAGTTACCACACCAAATTTTTATTGATTAGTATATTACAATTCAAAAAAATTCGTAAAAGAAAATTTCATTATATAAAATTTAGATATTGAGTCAATATTCTAGAATTATGTTGATTTTTAGTTAAAATAAAAGGAAAGTCAAATTTTAGGGTTATTTTGATAATTTTTAAGATATGAGGTTGTTTACTAATAATTTTTTTATGAACGATTTAAAATTGTGTTTGAAATTTTGGATGAAAGGTAAGGAAAAGTGTCTGATATATAATAAAGTCATTTTTTTCCTAATAAAGTAATACTATCAAATAAATTCCAAAGGTATAACATGTAAGAAGTATAAAAATATCAACGAAAACTTAGCTCAACGATAATTGACACTTATTTCTGATCGAGAGTTTATGATTTCGAATCTCCACCTCACTGGTTGTGAGTAAAAAAAAAACATGAAAGTACATCCACAGCAAGGAAAATGAGCAAGAAATCAACTTTATTTGTCCCCCCCCTAATTACAAGGCAGCTGCTTTGCGCCCATAAATTCAAAGCTATTTGTTTCTTATTATTTTTATTTTTTTTTACGGAGAATTCAAAACTAATATAAAATAAAAATTAAAGTGTATACAGCTTATGCGTTAAGTTTATAATATTTTACATATGCCCATCGTTCTGGCAACCTTTTTTTATTTAGTTATTTGTATTGCTTGGTTTAATTAAAGTTTAGTCGTACTAAGATAAAATAATTAATTAATTAAATTTAGGCTCAAATGTGACTTTTTTTTTTGTGTCAAAAATTGGATTCACTCAAACGATTCTGGACCCCTAAAAAAAGTTGATAACATCTTCACGAAAGTTCAAAAAATATTTCAAATCTAATGGTTTGAAATTAAAAAAATGACTTTAAATTATTTATCTTGTTTAAAATGCATACAATTAAAAATATTTGTTTAAGTATTTGTAGAAAAGGAAAAGAAAATAAAGGGTTTATTCATATATTCTTTTAATCTTTAACATGAGAAGGTTAAATAAGTAATTGAAGTAGAAATTTGGCAAAATCTGATGGTCTGATGGCCTCAGTCGGGTCTAGGAATTTGTTTACGTGAAAACGTAATTTGAAATTTCATTATCTTTAATTTGATAATTAAAAACAACCCAATTTATTATAGATGTATCAAAATTAAAATCCACTTTAAAATCCAAGGTAACCAAACAGACTATTAAATTTAGAATGTAAGGCACTTTCATTCCTTCATTTTAAAGTATTTTTTCCTTGCATAAATCAACCCAATGCTCTCGACTAGATTTTAAAAATTAATAATCATCTAAAACGACATAAGCTGAAATTAAATAATCAGAGTATTATTGGCACGATGGTTATATATATATATATATATATACACGCGCGCACACAGTATTAAGAGTTTTGTAGTTAAAGAGAGAGAGAGAGATTTGTTTTTTTTTATTGATTTTTACGAATTTGCTAAAAAAAAATAAATCCCTCCGCACCAAGGTTAAAAATGTCAAGAGACATGTCGAAATGTTGACATGCTCGATATGGACATAGGGGAGAAAAGTCGATTTTCCCCCATGTCATCGACATGTCGACATGTCTTTTTTCTTTTTTTCCTCTTCTTCTTTATTTTATTTTCATCATCTTCCTACTATGTCACTACAGTCTATAATTTCTCACTAACTTCGATGATTGTAATCTTAGTATGTTCAATGAGACATTCCATTTTAATACTGTATAGAGTATAACTAATAAGATTTGGAATTTGCTTTATTGATAATTTCTAATCCAATCTAGTCTTTAGTTACACAATTGAACAATATATGTGAAATATTGATATATATAAATATTGAATAGATAACTTAATTAATACCAAGATGATCCAGGAGGATCTAGTGTACTATTTTAATAACTTTGATATAAATTACAATAGTTCTCCCAAGTCGTCATAGACAGAAAGTTTTGAAGGTAGTTGCTCAAATGAGTAGAATATGAAGCACATATGGATCTCATTGGTAGATAATTTGGATGAATTATACAATCACGAGGATGAGGTGTTTGAAAATTGTGTACATTTGATTGGAAAGTTGGATTGATGATTGATTTGAAAATGTGTTTGAAAAATGTGTAAATTCAAATTTGAAAAGAGAAGTAGGTAAAAAGTAAACATGTACGAGTTAATTAGAATTTAGAGTTAATTAGAACTTAGAAATGTATTTGGAAACCAAGTCGATAATTATCTCATTTCCAAATGAATCCTATTATGAAAAATACTAAAAAATTTACCATCAAAGTTTACTTTACATATTCAAATAATTTTCATCAATCTTCATTAAAGTAAAAAATCTTTTTTTTTTTTCGATATTTCTATCGATATCGACATTTTCATTAGTAAAATGGTCATATTCTTACATTTAATGGTTAAAGGTGATCAATTATAGATTAATTAAGTTACAATTCAAGTTTTATTTGCTAATTCAAAAAATTTCCACAATTTTCATTATTTTTCCCGAAATATCCATCGACATCGACATATCCATGTCCTTAAAATCAGGACCTCGATATTTTCATCAACATCAACATTTTGAATACTGCTCCACACACAAAGTATATTACTCGAACTTCTTGTATATATATATATATATATTTATTGAACTTGTGAGTCTCTCGAAACTAAAACGATGAAAGATATATGTACTTACATATTAACTCAATTAATTGTAATTATAACAACAACATTTTAAATTTGTAAATATAACAAAAACAACCATAAAGATTCAGTCTAGATCTATTAATGACAAAGTCACAAAAGATAAAAATAGTTTTGGAACATCTATTAGTTTAATATGTTAATATATATAAATAAGTGATATTTATAGAAAGCTAAAAAGAAAAATTACGTAAGAATCTAAGTGTGATTTTTTTTTTTTAATAAATACAATACTTGCAAAATCATGAACAATATGATAACGTGAGTTGTGATCCATTAAAATTTCTCTTTAATTAATTGAGTTTCATGCGTGGCGGAAATATTTGGGAATCACAAATTAAGGAGATCTAAAATATATATTTAATTTTAAGTTAACCAGAAATTCAAGGGATCAATTTCTCATCCTATGATCTGTCCAAAAAAGAATAGTAAATCATTGGACAATCTTTATAATTTTAATAATTATTTTTTTTCTTTTAGTTAAATCTTGGGATGATCTAAATGTTGCCAATGTGGGGGACGTCATCAATTTCAGCGGGAAAATTGTCACGTTGATGCCAACATCACTCAACATTTTATTATTACATTTTTTGTTGAAAAAAAGAACTATAATAATTATTATAAATTGCAAAGTTTAAAATTTTAATCCAAATTGGTTGACTACCCTATTCCTTAGGCTCAGCTTTCGGTTTGTGTTGACATTTTTAACCTACAATAATTACACATCTGGCCACATACGTCAACTTTGAATTTACGAGAAAAATAATTAAGTGCGTTTGATTTTTATTTATCTTTTTATTTTTTTGATTAACTTAAGGGCACTTGATTAAATATGTTAAATGGTTCTCAATTTACTTTAATATTCTGACCAATTTTATCTTTTAAGGTATTAAATTTTTCAATCGTGAAAAACATGTTAAATTTTATTAATGAAAAATTAATTGTTTTATTAATTAGTAGCCATATTTAGACATGTAACATGTGACTTGGACGAATAGATTTTGTCGATGAATAAGTTGAATTTTATAAACGGGTTGATTGGATTATTTGTGTCATATGTTAGTAAAGTAATAATTTAATAATATATCACCTTTTTGTTAACTGTTCTTTACGAAAATAATCAAATTGGGAAATTTTGAATATACATTCCGATGAGATTGAGAGTTTCAAAAAATTAAGAACCAAATAATTTTGAATATACTTTACGATGATTAGGAGTGTAACTGAGCCAGGTTAGGTCGTGTGGTTTTCAGGCAAAATAGGAAACTCTCGAATCGTCCCAAAGATGTTTTGTTTAGCCCGAAGCAGTTCGGGTCGGTTTACATATTTTTTTAATATACATACTTACTTACTTACTGTAAGAAGCTGTCGATTTTATCAAAGTTTGTAAAGTTCCTTCTTCCTCTTTTTTTTTAGGAAAGATTACAGATTTACCATTGGTTGTCATCACCTATTTTGCTGGGTTCATTCGGGAGCTGCTGTTGGGGTTCTATTGCCTGATGTTGCTGGATTGTTGTTGTCTTGTCGAGAGAGAACAACGCACAAGGTAGGGTATACAAAACCCTCAATTCGTTAGGTCAAAATTTATCCAACCTGACCACTGTTAAAATCAACCTGACTCAATCCGAATTGATTTTAGTTAGATTAAATCTTTATATATATGCTAAACTATGCTCAAATTGATATCAAATGAAAACTAAAATGTATATGAAGCAAAAAGGAAAAATCATAATTTTTGAAAATTACAATAAATATATATATGGTAAATAATATGTGTGATGTACCATAATATCTTTTTTATTAAATTATATGATTTCTTGCCCCAATTGAAGAAGCACTAGATGGGCCTGCATCAAATCAAAAGGCATAACTTCTCATCTTTTTTATTTTTTCTTCTTTCGAGGCTTGAGGTGTTGGGTGTTGCTTTATAATAATGCAAATGATGCATAAAAGGAGGTAGCAATTCTTTATTTATTTGAGAATAAAAGACATCATTATTTGGCAAATTGTACCATTTATATAAAGACACAACCAGTTGGATTTTTTATGCTCTCTTTTGATTCATACAGTATAAACTTCCCTAGTGATCTATGAATTTGCAAATCATTTACTTTTTTCTTATGGTCTCAACATGTGTCACTTACTTCTGTATTTGTTTGTGGCATAAATGAAAAGAGGATTAATTAATGTAATTTTTGTCTTAGTGAAATCTACCACATAATCATGTAATTTTTATCTTATAGTAGATAAGTCATAAAATATTTAAACAACAATATTGAAGGTTCATCGATCAATATTGTTGATGTTGAATTTTATCAAAGATTGAAGGTTGGTCACGTCTTCACCTAGATGAGTTACGAGGAAGTGAGTTAAGCAAGAGAAGACCTACGACTATGAAGAAAAATTCAAATCAATTCGAGTTTGAGCTGAGTAGGTCAGCATCAGACAGAATTGCGGAGCATAGGTTGGTGAGGTGTGTTAGCCAAGATCTTTTGTTCCTCCCGAACTACATAGGTTGAACCATATAAAGTTAGTGTACTAACACCTTGAGGTAGATCACCCAATCTATCATGAGAAGTATGATCCATTGCTCGATCATATTTTACTATCCAACAAATACCTATCTTTTGCTAACCATCATTAATTTTTTGATAAATTATTTACGCTGATAAGCAAGATGATAGGTGCTTAACCAAGGATTTTTCATATTTAAATTTATCATTAAGAAATGAGCCATTAACAATTGAAAGTGATATACATAATTGAAAAATATAGTGGAAATCTTTTTATGAGTTACTTAAAGTAATTTAATTTGTCCCTGATTAGTGACGAAAAGTAAAACAAATTTGGTGACGTTTTCTCACTCTCATTGCTATATCAAATTCTGGCTGGCATGCATTAAGAAATGGAGTTAGAACTAAGCGTTAAGACTTTGAAAATATGATAGAAGTAGAACTCAAAATATATTTCCATCACTAAATTTTCCTAGAGTTGTGAGTAGTGTTTTAACATAAAAAAAAAAAAAGTATTTAAAGTCAATTAAATTTATTTTTATCATTCATCGGACACATATCTTAATTTAATTTATGTTCAAATACCATTTTATTTCTCTATTTTGGCTTTTGTTAATTTTTATCTGATTTTGGTTATTGTAATTCTAAATTTGATCCATTTTTTAGTCTTTTATATTTTCAAGATGTCTATTTGAATTCTGTATTTTAGAAAGTGGGCAATTTAATCTTTATTTACAAAATTTTATATACTATAAAAATATTTTAATATAAATTTATGACAACATTTTAAACAAGTCAGTATATAATGGAAAAATGAGATAAAAATAAAAATGAAACCATCGGGATAATCCATTTTTAAAAACAAAGAAACCAAAATAGACATTTTGAAACTACAAAAACTGAAAGAGTGGAGAATCGAACTCAAATTAAACCAACATAATAAAATGAACCAATGACCCAAAGTCGAGATTACAGTAACTAAAATAATATTTAAACATAAATAATTCATTTAAAAAATCATAATTAACTTATTAAATCAATATCGTATGCAAAATTCAATCACCATGACAAAACGTTTGAACCAAACAAGAATGAGCAAAATCAAACTACAATTAAGCAAGATTTAATAAAAATTGCAAATTAACGAAGCTAAAGATTTTCCTCCATTAAACATTGGAAAGTTGATACAAATAAGGGTAAGAAAATAGAAAACAACACAGTTCTTTCATTTTCAGAACAATTAATTCTGTTCTTTCTGTTTCTCTGTTTCTTCTCGAAACACAATGCCAGGTATTTAAAAAAATAAAATAAAAGAAAATAAAAATACATTCCAGTAAATCCCAGGCAAAAAAATAAAAATAAAAATGATCGAAGAATTAAGATGAAGGAAAATTAGTTAATTACTCCGATCGACGATTGATGGATTTCTGATGACGATCCCGGGCGATGGGGCGGCCAAAGACGCGGCAGAATCCGCAGCCGGCGAACTTGGGAGAGGCCGGATCCGCGGAGCTGGGCGGCGGGGACGGCGAGATAACGGCCATGCGATGGGCGGCGGAGGAGGATCGGGATCGGTGGAATGAGCTGGAGACGGATCCGACGCTACGAGATGGCCTCAAAACGGCGTCGTCTTGGAGAAGTTCATGGCAAGTGGTTGGTTTCAATTCGCCGCTGAAGAATCTGTCGTCCCAGACGCGGCCGGAGGAGCCCTGTCGCCGGAATGACACGGCGGACCTCTGCAACCCGGCCATAAAAAAATTCTCTCTCTGTTTTCTTTTTTTCCTTCCTTTTTTAGGGTTCTTAAAAATTAGAGCGTTCTAATTTATGTTTGGTTTTGGTTTCGGTTTCTTTTATTCGTTATATTTTCTGTTGGGGTTTCCTTGGTTTTTGGTTTATATAAAACGGGAGGGAGGAGGGTATGTGGAGAGTATTGCAAATTGGTAAAAAAGGGTAAATTTTACAAGTTATCCATCTGGTGTGAGGTTAAAAATAGAAATTTTTACTGCCAACTTAATTTTGTTATTATTATTATTCATATTGGATGAAATCACTGTCATAAACCCAACAAGATTTTTAGTTGACCAAGTCACTCGCCATCTTTCTTATCCTCATGCCTTGCTTTTCTACTTTCTAACATGTTGTTCGCAATCCAGGGCTATTTACGACATAATTTCGGTTTTGGTTTCGGTTTCGATTCAGTTTAGTTGGTTCGGCTTGTAAGATTGTTTGGATTGAAATATCCCAAATTAAATACAAAAGCATCCATTTCACAATTTTTTTAATGCATGTAGTCCCTTTGATCCTTAATTATTATTATTTTTTATTTTAAATTGAGTATTCTCTTATATATAATTTCTACATGGTATAAATTAGGAACATCATCATAATTGGAAAAATTAATTGGTTGCCCAATTTGAGCATATCAATTGATTAAGATATGTGTTATTGACTAAAAAGTCAAAGGCTGGAATTCACACATCTGCATGTATAACTACAAAATAAATAAAAATTTTGATTGGGGCAAAAAAAGGTAGTCCATAAACCTAATTAATTTGAATAACTAGATTTGAAATAAATATATTACAATTAACCATTCTTATTTTTTTCTTTTTAATTCTAATAAGAACAAGAATTCATGAGCTTATTCAAATTGGGTCCTCAATTGATAATAAAATTTAGGTTAGATTACACAAAGTATCCCTAATTATTGTCATTTGTTTCAAAAGTTTAAATACTAATATTTTCATAAACATTTTTAAAATAATTTTTTTTAGCAAATATCAATTAATATTCTGAATGAAAAATTGAGGTAGCATAATCTAGAATAATATATTATTTTAGGTTCGAAATTGTTTCTGCCCATAAACAATCACATTATTCCAATAGATATTTGCTCCAGGACATTTTCGAAACTATTTATGAAAATATTTAAACTTTTTTTTGTAAATTTTACCTTCCCTGTCTGTGTTAGTACTCAGTAGATGGATGCATCATGCATGTATCTGGGAGTAACTAAATGGTTCAATCAAACCATCATTTGAGAAAATCGAATCAAATCCATCTACCTTAATCACTTTATTAATCATTATTATTAATTGATTTTCATTCCGATTATTTAACATTCTGATTACTTATAAATAAATGAAGCCTCAGATAGGGAAGTTTCAATCAGATGCACACTCAAATACACAATCAAGACAGAGATGGTAAAGAATGGCAAAGTTAAGCTTCTGGTTCAGCTACCACTAACTAAAACAAGATGATTTCTGGCCCCTACACGACCAGGAATCAGTGACAATTATCTAGGAAGATTTCATCACAATTAGCAAATGATAGATTTGCAAAAAAAAAAAAAAAAAAAAAAAAAACTACTACCATTACACTAATTTATTCAGCTAAGTATCGATTTCCTTCACAACCTCCACCTTCCTTTTGTCCTTCAGGATATCACTCAGAGGTTTTGGTCCTCTAAAGTCGGCTGAGGATGATGTAGATGCATATGCATATGCAGATCCGATTGAATGACGCTTTTTGATCGAAAAGTCTCCATTTTCTTCTACTACTCTTCTCTTCTCTTCTTTGATCTCAGAAAGGGTCTTTGGTCCTTTGAATGGAGCGGACTTCAGATTGTATCTGCGCTCTCTTGAAACAGGTTTTCTTGACATGTCGGGCAATGGATGTTGTTGTCTGGCCAATCCAATTCCATATCCGTCGCAATGCCTCCAGGGCTTGAATTGTCTTGAGTGCCTAAAAGATCCATATGGACTAATACTATTTGAAAAAGTTACACTTTCTGGAAGTGATCGTCTAGATATCTTCCCGACCTGTAATGCCAGTCTTCTTCCAAGTGGTGGTGGATGATATAAACCATGCTTTCGAGGTTTTGCAAAGTCTCTACTTGTTCGAAAGGAAGACCCATTTCTTCTCCTTGATATACCAATAATTGAACGATTACCAGAAACACAGTCTCTCTGCAGATAACTTCGAAGATCAACACAATTCCATTCCTCTGCATCTAGATTCACGAGTGTGAGTTTTCTCTTTTGAGAAAACATTGACTCTAAAAGTTTCCTTCTTGAGCTGCTGATAATGTTTCTCTTGTTGAAAAGGGCAGATTCCCTCTCAAAATGATCGTATTTACGCATCTCACCTTCATACAGAAGTTCTACATCAGAGTGCATAGGCTCATATGCGATAAGGTCATCAAAGTCATTCCTGCATAAGTCGGTATCCATTTCTCCTTTCTCCAGATTAGTTGAGAGGTGGTACTCTGGATCATCATCGCTATCCAAATTCTCCAACCCATGTCCTACGGCAACATTGAAGCCAGGGGATGATTCCCAGAAGTTTTCTTCCTCGGTACAATCCATCGTTGTCTCCTCATTACTCTGACCTGCATCTGCATGTACATGAGATCTACTACTATCATTAGATCCTTCAGCTGCAGTTAGTGAGACAGGCTCATCAACAGCCAGTTGTTCACACTCCGATACCGAGATCGGTAAATGGGCACTTTGATGTGAGACATTTTCAGCAGATGGTTGTTGAAACGTCACATCAATTGTTGGGTCAGATACATTTTTGGATGGAGGAATAATAGCATCTGTAGAGGCTAATCCCTTTTTGTTTGCTGAAGCTGGTTTATCTTCCGAGGAAAATGTATTCGACGGATGAACAATAGCATCTGTAGAGCCTAAACCCTTTTTGTTGGCTGAAGCTGGTTTATCTTCTGTATGGCCGCTAGGAAATCCTGTCTTTGTAGAACTTGGAGTAACAGTACTTATATCATTGCCATGCAAAAAGGAGCACATATCACCTTTACTGCAGAAGCCATTGAAATAAAAATAACAGGGAATATTTGCCTTGTTCACAGGTACAGAACATTGAGAAGATTCAAACACTTTTCCAGCAGGACCATCCATTGGCTAAGGAGAAAAAAGAAAACACAACTTTTTAAAATAATATTATTACATAATGAGAACATGGTATAGTTCCAAGAAGACCGTCATCAACTTAAATTAATAATCACAAAGCAAAAAGAAATCAGCAATTGTTTGTTCAACAAAGGGAAAAAGTTAATATCTAAACTATTAACAATAAATAACAGGTCGAGTCATACATGATACGTCAACCAGAATAAAATCATTATGAATTAGGCAAGAAGTTATAAACAAAGCATCCTTAATAAATAGGTAGTAAGTAGGTTAACAAATATCGCAGGATAGGTACTACACTCTGTAATGGACAACAATCTATTGGATTGCATGATATTCTTTGTAAAGTGCGTGCCTGAAGAAATCTGTTTACTCCTGCCTGACTTCCAAGTTCCAACAAATATCTTGATCGATTTAACTAATTGATATTTAGTTATTTACATCATCATAACTATTGACACTCACAAATCACTAGTACGCCCATCTTCCGTACACTTGTGAATATGACTACAGCCTCTTTTCATGTTTATGGAAAGAACAAAGTTCAACAATCTCTCCAACACAGAAAAAGAGCTGTTAAAACCTAAAAGCTCCTGGGTCCATCTGTAAAGATAGGCAATGCCTTTATGAAAAAATGGAAACCATCATCGTTAATTGCATGACAAAGTAAGCAAAATTTGTGATTATGTACATACCTAAGTTATGGGGATTAAGCCTTTAAGCAAAAGCATAACACGTCGTATTCAAACTTGAGAACCAGGAAAAAGTTTTCAACAAAATGGCACTTAATTCAATCCATATACTTGGGGATACCCAAGTACCACCATCAGAAAAACGTGTAACTCCTCGAATAGAAATTTACTAGTATAGAATATAAAGAAAGTGTGTTCACTGTTCTGACGAAACAGGCATCATAGCTAAACATTTATAAATAAGGCAGATGAAGCAGCCACTGACTGCAACCAAGTTCATGGGAAATTTAACAAACAGATTATCAGCTTCTTACCGGGTGCCGAAAACCACAGGCTGCATTTAAGCAGTTTCCCGCCAGCCAATAGAAACAATCTCTGGGATTCAACCTAGCAATCTCGCTGTGCCGATACTCACAATCGAACCCCTGAGAAAGAGTAGTTGTCACTCGCCCAGATGAAACACGAAACGGAGTAGAAGTTGGCTAAAATCAATTACACATGCAGAATCTAAACATAAACACGAAAACCAGACTCCACATTAAAATAGAGAAACCCAATGATCCATGGGTAGAAAGTGATTGAAAAAGACCGTCGGGACTGTCTGACGCCCCGTAAATTCAAACACAGAAACCAAACCCACTTCTCTCCAACATTAATAAGTAAAATTAGAGAAACTCGAATAGAAAATCTTGCCGATACATTTCGGCAGAATGCAGTCAGAAATCCTGAAACGCAGAGCAAGATCCTGAGCGTCGGGGTAAATTAACACAACCGTAAACCAAATTCTCCGCTCCAGACGCAAAAGAACAGTGGAAAAACGTATCGAGAAGGCATTCTAACATTAAGAGAATGAAAAAATCGATGAACTAAAAGAAGGGTTTGATTATTTGAGCAAGAAATGCTGACCTTCTTGCAGGTAAGAGGTGAAGCCAAGAAATAGACGCAATCAGTGTTGCGTTTCCGCAATTCTTCCCCCATTGCTGTTCTCCTCAGAAGAAATTGGAAGACGAGAGAGCGTGTGAAAAGAAGTGAACAAGCAGCAACAAAATCATCGTCATAAAAGGGGCTTCCAATTCCATCAAAATTTTCGAATTTTGATTTTACATGGCGGAGATCATTTTAAATTAAATTGTGTAGCGAGCCCAAACAGAATATTTTCAATTTCACTTTCCCGTCCTATAATTTCCAAATTTGCATTTTGTACCTCCAATTCCACATGATTAGATTACGGACGCGAAAATAATAACAATTATACTACAAAAATAAATAATAATAATAATAATAAAGTGTAAATATAGCATAAATTTTCTTTAAAAAAAAATTCTTTAAAAAGTACACCAATATCTGTCAATCAATTCGTATGTCTATTAGTGGAGTCATTACATTGTTCGATGTTAAATGATGAAAAAACCACACTTTAAATTGATAAGTTGGGTAAATTTAATTTTGATAATTGCACAAGTCTTAGAAATCGTTATAAATTGAGAGGAAACAACTAGGCAGGAGTTCGAACATAAGATGAATAAATCACCACTCAACCAGATACAATCTTATAAATATTAATATGAAATTAGAGTCTAAAATGCTCAAACGTGCCTCCAGTGAAAATAAGATCCCATCGGCTCAAAATATTAGGAAATTCCAATAATTGTTTTAATTATTAATTAAAAAATGTTTATTTTTATTTGAATATTTTAGTGACAATTTTTTTGGACAAATTCAATGAGCGAAAAGAGTTATAATCTTGAGAGGCATATTAAGAATCCATATTGAAAAAATAAGACATCTAACCAGAATTTTATAATAAACATAGTCTACCTTTAATTACCGATTGATTTTGAGATGAAATATATGAATCTTAGTTAATTTTGTGTTTAAAAATATTTCATAGTTTAAAGAATTTATCAATAAAGTTACAAAATTTAAAAACTATGAGATATTGAAAATTTATAAATATATTACACACTTTTAAAATTCAATCTCAAACTTTAAGGAGTAAATTTGTAACTTGACTTTCCAATAATAAACTTTGTATTCATTATTCCACGCTATATTGACAGCAAACTGTTTTGGAATAAAAATTCCTAATGTATTTTGTTAATTTCACAAATTACGAAAATGCAAAACACAGGTCCGCTTATGAGGGTCTAGTTTATTATTTGTAAATTTGTCTATGAAAACAAAGTTTGTTATTTGTAATAATATACGTGATTTAATTTATATAATAATTATCTAACATTTTTACTTTAATATCTATCCTCTAAAAATATATATTTATCTGAAAAATAAAGAAATAAACAAAGATCCAATATACTTAATCACTACTTCTAGGCCTTCGTTCTTGGAAATACAAAAGAATGTATATTAAAAGTTGAATCAAATCGTCAAAACAAGCATAGCTCATTGACATATATTTCCAACCTTATAGTTGTGAGTTCGAATCTCTTCCCATGGAGCAATCCTTGAATGTCTGGACCAGCTTACACATACTTAAAAATTTACTATTTATACTTTAAAAATTTTAAATTTTGTATCTAATAGATATGTGTTGTTAACTCTATCGGATGGGCATATATGTTGCATCGTTGAACTAAACTCATGTTTACTTTAAAGATTAATTAAAAACTTTTAGAAATACTTCATACATGACGTGACGTACTTTTGTTGGTCTATATATATAGTATTTAATAAATAAGATGATCCGGTAAAATAAAATTTAGCCTACAAAATTTCGCCACGTTAGAAACAAAACTTTACAATTTCACGAGGAAAGAAAAATTATGTAATTTAAGGTAGATTTAAAAAAGAAATTATTTTCCGTATGAATGAATATCGTGGGGGGAGGAGATTGGAGGTATTTGGAAGCAGAGTGATTCCATCAAGCGAGCTGCCCCACTGGCCATGGCCTCCATTTTTGTCATTCTTCCTTCTTCCTACCAACGGTTGACAGCGCTTTCACTGATAAAAGGGCTGAAACATGACAGATTTCAATAATGTAAGATTCTTCCATAACTCTTCGTTTGACAATTCAATCGTCCAGCTTCTTCTCATGTCTTACCTAGTTTTGCTATACAGTAATTTGCTTTAATTCTTGTCCTTCCAAAAAACGCAACAAACTATACTGTACAATAATCGTAGCTTTTCGCTCTTGTTGCTGCAACGCCTTGAATGTGAAGAAACCCACAGGCGATTCTTCTTCTTTTTCTTGAGAACTTTCTTAGTTATGGCTTTTCTCGTGAATGTCGTCGCGTTTTTCTTGATATTTTGTTCCTGAGAGGTATTTGGGTATTGACCCATGAACAACATATGCTGTTTTTTTTTTTTTTTTTTTAATTTGTGTTTCTGCATGTTGCTACAATCCAGGAGAAACCCAGTTTTCCAGAGTTGATTGATAAGCCCTTTTTTTTTGCTCCACTGAATTTGTTGTATGGGTACTTCGTGAGATTCGAAGTTGAACTCCACTGAAATTCTTGCTCTGTGCAAAAAGGATGCTTGATGGAGGGATGGCCATGCCCTTATATACACTGAATTCCCCAGCACCTATTCGAGGAAATGCCAACAAGACCACTACTAGCTTTAGGAGGAGATTAGACCTGTATTCAGCTGTACGGATTTCCTCTGTTCTTCAAACTGATGAGAACGACAACTTACCAGCATCCAAGAAGATATCAAGTACAGGAAAATCGCTGTCAAGAAGTCGAACCCCCAGACCCCTCCTTGGCCCGCCAAATACTGTGGGTGTCATAGGAGGAGTCTCGGTCTTTTCTACTCTACTTTTTCTTGGAAAAGCTCGTCTGGTGGAGTTTTAAGGATGGACAAGAGAGCATACCTTTTGTAGTCTGCAGTGATTCTACATTAGACAAAGGGCTTCCCCCTCTTACTTCATTGAGTACATTCAGCACAAATTCTTCTCAACATGGCCATAATGATGCTCCGATAATCGAGAATTTCAAGCGGAAAAGGGTGTTTCTTGAGCAGTCCGGAGCTCAGTGCCTAATCACGCCTTGCCACATTTCACATAGGTGGCTTAATGACAAATCTGAGAGCTGCAGATTACCTTTCATTCATGTGGGAGATTGTGTTGCTAGGGAGCTGAAAGAGGCTAATCTTAAGCCACTTGAGGCAGGGAGCAATGTCCGGATTGGGTTGCTTGCCACTGATACATCAACAGCAGCTAATTTTTACAATGAGAGGCTACAGAATCAGGTTTTGCAAATACATTCGTAGCTAATGGATGCAGTTGACATGATTGAAGGGAATTTTTCTACACTACTTAGTAGATTCTAGAATTTTCTTCTAATTTCATTTTTTTTCTTCTGTCATGTTGAATGTATCAGGGCTTTGATGTTGTCTTGCCGGATGAAGCAACCATGGACCATATAGTAGTTCCTGCAGTTGAAGCTTTGAACAAAAGGGATCTGGAAGGAGCAAGAAATCTGTTGAGAATTGCTGTCCATGTTCTCCTGGTAAGGGCTGCGAACATGGTAATACTTGTTTCTGACGAATTTCTTAATCTTCTTCCTCCTGATGACCCTCTTCTGAAAAAATGTATTGATCCCATGGATGCATTAGCCAGGGCAGCCATTAAATGGTCTAGATCTACAGACAATTTACATGAGAGAACTTAGGCTTTACCTCTCTTGGTGCATAAGCTTCATAATTTATGTATTCAAAATTTCAGAGATAAGAAATTGGAGCAATCAACTGTTGTGTATTAGGATATGGCTCAGATTAGATGGTCTACTCCTTTTTCCTTTGGTAGATGAAATATAATCTTAAAATATGAACAGGATCCGAGAAAGACCAAAGCATCAAAATATCAAAATATGTCACTTAAAATTCTTATATCTCTACCTCAACTAGTAACATTATTTTCTTTTGCCTGCAAAATCATAAAAGAGGTAAATTGCCCATATTAGAGCCATCCAGACACTGTCAGCAATCCTATCGGGAAATCCATGAATGGTAAAATAAATGATGAGAACATCTATTCATCAGTTACAGACACAGGTGGTGTTCAGAACAATGTAGATGAACTTGGAACATACATGTGCTGTCATCTAGAAAATGGTCTATGAAGACTATTTCCACCTACTGTGTACTTTCAGACAATGAGTGAACAGGAGCTATAAGGATTCTGCCTCAAAAGAATAACCATTTATTTTTGCAAGGAACAGTTGGGTGTATGCTTTCGATGTCAAGGCTCAAGCTATGCAAACTCAAACGAGCCTCGAAAGCCATAGTGCTGCAACGAGTTCAGCTTGGAATGTTGATCACTATGTTGATTCAAATGATCTTTAGCATCATTTTCCTTTTTCTTGATATACCCAAGAGGAGATAAGTTTGTGAGCAATTGCATAAGGGCCAGGAAGGAACATGGGAGCAAGTCCACCATCTTCAGAGTTGGAATCTGTAGACTGGGTGTGTCCTCTTTCAACTCCCTTGCACATTTCTTCCACTTTGGCTGCTGCAGTTTGTTGTGCCTTCTCGTATTGAGTTAACGTCAAAGCTCTTTTCACGTCTTCTCTACTGTGCCATTGTGCGTCTATGCAATGAATTTCAACCAATTCAAATTCACTCGATTTAACGAGAATTGCATAGATGAATTGTCTAGAAAACTTGAAGCTTTACAGCACCAACAATAGTAATTGTAAGACAATTATACATGCATGACTCATGAAAAAATCAGTAAACATACCTTCCAACTCTCTCTTGTCCACATTGATATCAAGTGATTTTGCATATGCAAAGAACCCAACCATCAATTGACACGGCATAGTGCTTCGTCCAACTGAGAACAAGCCACATGAGTATGCAAATCAGTAACAGCATATATATTTTGAGAATTACAATTCAAACAAAATGGTGGAGATTGAAACCTACAATCTTAAGGAAGGTTATACATATAGTAATAGTTCTCCACGTGAAACATGGAAAAAAGAGTTGTCTGATTATGTTTTTGTTTCAAAAGCATCAACATACTGTTTAATGTGACATTTATTACAGAGTGGAGAGAGATGTGGTTAAGAAACTGTAATTTTTGAGTGATCAGACCTGGCCATGGCTGAGAGCTGTAATAGACCACCTCTTCAAGTTCAATGCCAGTCTCTTCCATTGTTTCTCTTATCACAGCTTCTTCCAAGCTTTCTCCAGGCTGATGAAAAACGAGTAAAGAAAATCAATGAACTCCTCTAGTTCATGAAACAAGATCAAAGTTAGAACTATAGAATGCACATTATATCAGACAGCTTCTATCATTCTTGTTCTTGACAAAGAAAGGTACCTCCATAAACCCAGCTAAGCAACTCCATTTTCGGGGCACATATCTCGATTGCCTGCTTAAGAGAGCGCGGTCATTCTCCGTGTCAATGACTAACATGATAACAACCTGCAATGAATATCCCAACAACCCAAAGGCATTAATGCATAGCCTACTATGCTGGAATTCAACAATGATTAAAGCAGAAGATCGTGATCTCACGGGATCGACACGAGGGAAAATCCTCAATTTACACGAGTGATTGGAGCATTCCTTTTGCAGGCCAGCTTCCACTGGGACTGTCCTTTCTCCACAATGTCCACAGAAACGTGATGTTCTATGCCAATCTAGCAAAGCCCTGCCCTGAGTGATCAATCCCAAAAACCAGGTAGGTATGCACAGATTCAAGCACACTTAACTAATTATGAATGCCCAAGATAAAAGTAATTTTGAAAGAAGGGAGGAAGGAACTGGGCAGACTATCAACCAGAATAAGTACTTGATAAGCAATATGAAAGTATTGTTAGGTAATGGACCTCTCCAAATTTACACAATAGTATGATATTATCCACTTCAAACTTGAATCAGCATAGTTTTACTTTTTAGATTCCACTCAAACTAATGAAGATGTTATCTTTACAAAATATTCCTCACTTCTAATACTGCGTTGTCTAAAATAATCTCAATGGGTGCTGTGGGAGTGAATGTCAAAGATTTGACAAAGAGAAAGTAACACTCGTTACAAAATATAGCTATGTAGCTGAGAAATCCTCAGTTGGCATCTCAACCAACAAGATATCAGTTAGATAATGCCCAATATCGAAGAGAAACGATGCTCGTATGTTCAATTGAAAAACCAAAGTAATTCTTCAGTCCAATTTTGAGCACTTACATGGCCAGCAATAGCCAACTGCCCCATAGCCCATGTATCCAACCAGTTCGTGGCCACCATAAGAGTTCGCAGCTCGACAAAACTGAGCTGCTTTTGACCCAATTCCGCAGCCAAATTATCCTCGCCAGACAAGTCAATCGCCCAATAAACAGCATCTTCTTCAACAGAGGAACCGAGATAAACCAACAAATCTGCTGTTAATTGCGAGCCAGAAATGGCCAATAGACTCTTGCAATCCGCCAGACTGATCCAACCCAGACTCCAATTAGACGCCGAATCATCATTCCCCTTCCCGCCATTGCAAGAAACCAGAGGCCAGCCCTTTCTGAAGGGCAAAATTCTGAAATCTGGGGAAGAGAGCAAAGGGGTTTTCTCCAGAAGCCTCGTTTTCAGGGATTCGAACGATGAATTGGGCGAAAAGGGATCTTCGGGTTTGGGGGTTTTGGACCTTATGGGGTTTCGCGCGAAGGCATGGGACTGCAAATTAATGGACATGGAAGGGGCTGAGCTGAAAGAACAGAAGGTTGCCCCATTGAAGGAGGGGCTAAACGGCGCGCGAAAAGGAGACGTGGAGGATACGATTGACAAAAGTGTCGCTCTATTTCTGGTAGAAAATGAGGGCGTTGGTTCATGGAGGTTGATGATGGGCGTTGAAGGAGGAAGACGAAGAAGCAGACGAGAAGTCGATTTTGATACAGTGGCGATTGTTCTTGCGCCGTTTGCCATGAGAAGCTCAAGGCGATCAAAATTTAAAAAGCATCTTTTTTTTTTTTTTCTGGATAATAAACGGAATTTTGCAGCCATGGACCATTTTTTTTTAACGACCATCGTCGTATTAATTATTATATTCCTTGGCATGAAAATTTCATATAGAAATAATGGAAAACATGTTAAGTAGATGATATATAAAAATATAAAATAGTCACCCTTGCTAGCGCCATGTATTTAGATAATGGAAACGTAGTGTTATGATGCATCTCAACTTTATTGATTGGAGCATTTTATTTCAGTGGATATTAACTCCCATGATTTTTATTTTATTTCTAAATTATTGAACTTAAAAGCTAGATTATTATAGTAATTAGTAACTTTCTCAGTTTTTTTTCTCTAGAACCAATGTAACTTAGTCGGAGAACAACACAGAGTTTCGAAATCCCCAAATCTACCACACTATAGTTATGACCTTCGTAATAGTTTGACTTCCACCAAGCTCTAAAATCCCATCCCAATAATCCTGAAAAGTCAATAATAACATGTTCATAGAAAAGAGATTAACATTAAAATCAAGAAAATGGTTCCAAATGTCTTTGGTAGCGTTGCAATCCCAGAAGAGGTGTTTCCATGTCTCCTCCTTCCTCCATTAGTAACTCTCTCGTTAGTTATAAAAGTGTCGCTCATGAAATATCTCGTTTATTCATGGACAATGCCACCGAACGTATTTGGCTAGAGTAATGCTAACTAAGTTAAAGACATTATAGAATAAAGATAATGAGATTGAACCCATGAACTATTTCAAACACTTATTTTATGTCTTTTTTTTTAAAATTCTTTTATAATAATCGACCTTGATATACCTAATTTGATTGAGACATATATTTCGATCAAAAAGTCATAAATTCAAATTTCCACCCCTATAATACAACGATTAACATTAATAATTTTTATATAAATAGAAGGTTTAGAAAACTCACAAATCCATATCATAATTCTATATTAATAATAATAAAAAAGCGATAGTTATTTTCATCTACTATTTATATTTGTACTAATCACCAACAAAAATTATATATATATATATATTTATTTTAGTATATGTTGAGAATTCAAATTTATTTCTTAATTGATCTCGCTAGCAAAATTAGAATGCAAATGCATATGCATGGACATTTTCAACTATCGTTACATTTTTGAGAGGGACTGCTCCGCCGTCTCGTCTTCTTCTTCTACGGAGCGGGAGGGACTCGCGAAGTCTACGAACAGGAACAGTTGGCGGTTCACGGAGGCGGTAACTGATTTTTCTCCTTCTCCGCCCACTCTTCTTCTTCTTCTTCTTCTTTTTACGGATTTAGGGCACCAGAAAATCTCAACCAACTTCTGCTTAGTTTGTTGATCCTAACAAGTTCAGCCTTACAAATCCTGATTATTCTGCTGCATTCTAAATTCAGGAACTCCTAAAAATGGATTCCTCCTACTTTTCTCTTCAATCCATAGCCTCATCACTTCCTCATTCTTTTGATTCGAATGACACTTCGAACTCTGCACGTTTATACGCGGCGTCTAATGGACTCTGTGCTTGACCAGGGGAAGAAATCGCTACCGGTTCCAGTATGCCCTTGCCTGTGTATAGCCATGAGCAGACCTGGAAAGCTCACGTTTCTCTGATAATCGATACATTTGTGGACCGGATTGAACTCTGGACCTACAAACCTTGCTATTCGGTCGAGATTTCATTTTCATTTGGTAATCTTCCGGGCCATTTCTCTTCTTCTGTATCTGCTTTGACTCTGAGTCTCCATTATTTTTATTTGTTGGAAAGACGACTCTGAATCTCACAGTGTTCTTGTATTGTACAGATGATCAAGTTGTTTCCGAGGCGATGTCGGTGACTTCGCTTCCACTGAGGTCGACGTTTCGACGGAAATCACAAGCGGGAAAGTGATGTAAGAGACGATTCCAAAATCAATTTTAAAATTACCGCCATTAAAAATCCGCACACACATACCAGCGCGTTTTTTTGTAGGATTTTCGATTTCTTGATGTTTTGCACTTTTGCTATAGTTTCTTTTTAAAAATGTATATATATGGTATTGGTAGCTATGTGTATTTTGGATGTATTCTTGTGAAGTTTTGGGGAACTAGTTCCGCTGAGGAATTTGCCTTGCTGAGTTTATTATTGGAATCTCCAAAGCAAATTAGCCTAATTAGAAAGTGAAATCGAATAAACTCTATAATTAACTTGCAAAGATTCTTTAGGGATGGACTTTTTACTAGGGAATAGAAAAACTATTTTACGGTCATAAATCAAAGTTGGGTTTGACTCGCACTTTGAACCTAATAATATTATTAGAAGGGGTGTTTCCATTAATGTCGTTGAAGTGGGGCATCTGGTTCTTATCTATTTTTATATATAAGAATTTATTTCTTAGAGATTTGATGCTTAAAGGGCCATAAATTATTGAGCTGAAAGTTGGGTCTATCTTCTTAGGAACTTGCTATTCACATAGATTCTGAATCTTTAACCAATACTCCCTATCTTCTTTCATTATTTTTTCCGCTTGTTACTCCTCTCCTTCTGGTTCAATAAAAGCTCTCTTTGCTGACGTAAGTTCGAGCCTTAGCAGTTCTCATTTCAATTTGATTCTGTGTTTATAAAGCAACCATTGACATTCCATACAGGACCACCTTCAAACACAGTATTCAGATATGTTTGTTCCCCATTTGCGCACCCATTAGAGAGAAAAAGAGAGAGAGTAGCTAGCTATATTGCAATGCCAGAGTGGGGAAATGGGCCTTCACCCATGATATCTATATTGGGGATCATTCTAAGGGGTTAACATTATTATCGTTTATGTCATAAGAAAAAAAAGAGATAAAGAAAAAGGAAAAGGCAGCATTTGGATAGGGATCAGATGCCAAGAAGACGATATAACCGCATAAGAGAGAGCCTTCCAAAATTCCATCCCGCTTTAAACTGCACCACCTGAAAGATAGAACACCCTAAATTATATTACAAACCCAGTGACCCACAGCAAAACCACATCATCTGGTTAACTTCACTAACCAGGGGCAGATAACATAATTAAATGTCTAATTGATATAAACTTACCAAAATCCCTTGGTGTTTTGCATTTAAAACACTCCAACCTGCTTGCATAATTGTGTACTCCGCATCCCAATCTGTCCAAAAGAACGTAAAAAAAATTAGTTGAGCTGACCAATCCTTTTAGTATATAATATCAGCATGATCCTTTTTTCTGGGAATTTGAAGGAAAATAAGGCAGGGGTGAATTGATGCAGACTCTATCTATCTGCATTTGTGTCTCTTTCAAAACATGCAATAATAACTTGAAAAGATATACTCATTTCAATGGCTTTTGTAATTTACGATCAACTTTTACTGTAAAGTTTATTGTTATGTGTACCTAGGGCAAATCCAGTCTCCAGATTTCCATCCAGGTGGGACACTTGCATCTGAGGCATACTGATCGGAACCCATCATGTAGGTGCCATAATCACCGGCATAGACAGACTTAAATGCACCACATCTAAAGCAGTTCGGGCGGCTGGCGTAATTGTGAGCTCCACAGTTGACGGTGGAGCAGTACCAGTCTCCGGCCAACACCTCCGTCTTGTTGTAACTGTAAGTTGAAGGGTCTGGGCCGCCATACTTGGGGTAACCACAACGATGGCAGGCTTCTCTTTTCTTGAAGTTTACGTTTTGGCAAACGTTGCATATCCAATCTCCTGATGACCAGCTCATTTCCCTCTCTGTATATATCAAAATCACACAACACACAACCTATCAGTAAGAGGTATAATTGATAAACACATAGAAAAATGCATATAGGGTCAAATTCTGTCATAATCTTCAGCAAGGTTCAAGGCTTTATCAATGCAATTGAAGTGCAAAAAAAGAGACGGGGGAAGAAAACTAGACTTTGAAATTTGACTACCCTTTTTTTTAGAATGTAAAAAGACGTAGTTGATAGCCAACATTTTCTCTTTCCTAAAGCTTGAATCCTACAAGGTTGCTTTTTTCTAATAACAGAAGACCAAAAAAGGGGGAAAAAGCAGAATTTAGCTACTGAAGTAGGAAGCTTTACCTTGATGAAGAAAAAAAGATGGATGGAATGAAAAAACAAAAATGAAGGGGTTCTGTTGGGTAATTAGTGAATTGAATAGGTAGAAGGGAATTTGAATGTTGTTGGAACTGAGAGTTTATTGATTTTTGTTTGTTGGGGGACTGGGGGGTTTATATAGTTGGCCAAGCTCTCATAGCTTTGGGGGTCCATTTTATGGTATTTCTCTTTTATTCCCTTAACTTTACACAGATGGTTTCCTCGTGACGCGATTCCCGAAGTTGAAAAGTTTTTGTTTTCTTTCTTTTATTTAGATTAAGCTGTATTCAATTTCATGATTAAGCAGTTGTTTATGGAAGTGTTTGGTTTGATTTTGAGATTCCAGAGGGGAAATGGCCTCTAAAAGTGGGGAACTAACAAATTCTCCATCTACTGTGTATATTTATATCTTGCATTGTATTTTTATGTTCCATGCAGCTCTATGTTATGCATAAATATATTTTCATAATAACTGCTAGGAGTGGTGATGAGTTTCAATATTTTTCCTATAATTGTATTGAAATTATTGCATATGAATATATTGGATAGAGATGTGGGAAAATGCTTCTAGTTGAAAAGATATGAATGGAGTTTGAGATGACAGTTTTATAAGTGAGAGATTTTTTTTTTTAATTGTAGTAAGATTTTTTTTTTTGTCAGAGACGTTTAGCTTTTTTCATTTTAGTTTATGTAATTTTAAAAGGTCTATTTTGGTTCATGTAATTTAAATTCTTATCTATTTTAGTCTTTGTGTTTTTAGAAACGTTCGTTCTGGTCATTATACTATTAATAAGTAATCATTTTAGTCCCATCTTTTTTTTCTAATCACAATTCAATATTATACTATACTCACCATATTTCTTGAAATGTAGCTATAACTTTATATCAAAGGATTTTTGTTGTGTATAGAATTTGAATTAAAATTTTATAGATTAAAACTAAAATGGTCCCTTTGCAAGGAGAAAACGAATGTTTTGAAAGTGTAAGGACTAAAATGAAGTAGAGTTAACAATATATAGATCAAAGTGAATATTTTGAAAATAAAGGATTAAGATAAATCAAAGTTGAAAGTACAGTTTTAACATGTTTTTTTCGTATACTAAAATAAAAAATATATATATTATATAGTTTTTAATAACTATTGAATTTTATTTGGTGGCGACATTTCCCAAGAACATAGTATTATGACACATGTTGTGAAATTGATGGTGGTAATCTAATTGCACATTACTTTTTTTATTCTTAACATAGAAAATGTCTTTCACTTGGTAGATTGAATTCTCTAAGTAGCATAAATCTATTTAGAAAGGTACATTTCATGTGTTTCATGAGTTACCCCAAAAAAAAATAAAAAAAAAATGAGAGAGATAGAGATCTTGTTCAATCATATATAAGTATTTTAATTCATTATTCCAATCATTGTACTTTTGTCTAGAGGGTGACAGATTTTTCTCAAAAGTCTGCATTCTGTACTAATGCCTTATTTTGTATCTTGAGATACCCTTAGACACATATTTCAAAATTCCTCACTGATAAATCTATTCCATTTTTTTAGTCATCAAAATTCCATTTTGCTTTGTAAACCGTTTGAGGCTGATCTTTGAATTTCTTTAAGTTTCTATTATGATTATGAAGGTATATTGTTGCTAATAATGGATATATATGACGTGTAGATATTAAATGGGATGCATCATACTTTCAATAAATTAGACAAAATTTGTACCTTGGAACTAAATGTATGGTTGGACTAAAATTGAGATTTTAAAATTCAAAAGACCATGAAAAATAAAGGAGATTGAGAACCGATCAAAGTTTAATGCCTAATATAGATTAAAAACCAATTATAAATAGAACAATTCTGCCTACATATTGGTAAGTAAGAGCTTCTATTGAGATATATATACATACATTTTAATTTTAGGGCAGTGTAATGATCTATTCTTATTTGATAGATAAGTGAATTTTATTAATATTTTTGAACCACTGAAAATAAACCAAATCCAAAAGTCGATAAGAACTCGTTAAATTATGTTTAAAGTTCCGGTTTGAAACGTAGGAAGTGGTAGCTAGCTAGCTGCAGACCATGAAAGAAAGGCAAGCAAATATCTGATGCAGGTGAGATGCCTTTTAAGTTGGGTGGCCTTTGTTTTCTTCAAGTTGGCCAAATAAGCCTTCCCCATGTAGTTTCATTATGGTGTGGGTCAAAAACCCTTTTACAAAAAGGGGTAAAATAGGGAAAAAGAAAGTTCAAAATTTGTTGGATTATTATTAGGATTATTATATAATTTTGGCCACCCTCTTCCCCATTGGAATCTATTCTTGTTAAGTGCACATCCATCTCCCCTCCAAATTCCTTTTCCTTCAATAATTCAACAAAAAGATGGGCACTCCCCAGATTCACCACCCCATTTCATTTGCTTTCTTTCTGGCCCTCCCATTGCTTAATTTATAATCATGCATATGCAAATTCACCTCCAAATTCTACTTTGATTTGACTCCTCCTCGATCCTCCCGAGTCCCGACCCTCTTTTCTATCTACTCTTTAAACTCTAACTAAAGTTTCGATTACATCTCTAAACTACATGTCTGTCTAGTATGTCTATTTGTCCTATCACATTGTGATAATTTACGTAAAATTTTAATTTCTAATAGATGGTTTGACATAAAAACATCTTTCATGATATATTTGTCTTGCTAACAAGGCATCGGTGAGAACTATAATAGTTATTTATGAATAATTGAGGGACTAAAATATAATATTGGATATGAAAAGATAAAAGTATACCAAACTTGAATTAAACCGTGTTTTTAATTTTCTAACAATAATTTGTTTACTATAGAGAATTTTGGTTTAAGGGTTTTTAATATGAGAAATATTGCTTAAATGTAATGAAAAAGAAACCTTAGGACCAATATATGATAACTATTGTCATGATATATTACGTCATTTTATTGCAAATTTGGAATATTCTAGATTGATATTGATGATATATCAATTTTAAGAACTATTTATTTGTTTTTGTTTTCTTAAAAGCAAAAATTCACAAAACACTCTTAACATCTATATTTGGGAGGTCTTTATTTATAGGCGGAGTTTCTGACGGGCATCTAACAAGCTTCTAACGACTCTTTAAAGTTCCGAAAATCACAGCGCTCTATCGTAGAATGTGTTGGAGAAACGATCTAAAGTGTCTTTTGATCGGCTCGACTAGTAGGTCAAACTATCGATGTGTAAAAGACAAGGTTGGTTTGACCTATTGTTAAGGTGGCCGAAATGGGGAGCAGATCGGCTCGGCCTTGAAAGTAAAGTTTGAGGTAATGTGTCCATCTATATAAACTTATCAACCTTATCGTATCAAAGGACTATCACGTGGTTAGTGAGAAATCACCTCCAACATCCCGAAAAAAAAATGAATTTACTTATATTCGAATATTAAGAATTTAAACGATATATTATTTCATTATCCAGAAAGAAATTATAGTAAAAACGGTATGAAACTTAGAAATAGAACATATTAAATACAAAAATTAAATAAAAGCTGAAAATAGTAAATAATTAAATTGGAATAATTAGGATTGCGGCGAACCGACGCTGGGCAGCGTGAGAACGTTGTAGATATATCAAAAAAGTGATTTTATTACTTTATTGTTTCTTTTCAGGAAGATATTACTTTATTTTTTAGTAGAACAAAAATATCTATTTATTATTTATTTATTTATTTGCTACATGTGTGCGTGCATTGTATTGAATATATTATGGGAGCTATTAATAATAAATAATTCAAGAAAGAATCAAATTCTTTCGAATAAAATAAATAGACTATTAAATTGTGTACTCGCTTGTCTTTTTTTATTTTTATTTTTATAATTTAATCACAATGCATGATTTAAAAACTTATTATTATTATTTCTGCCAAAAAAAACATTATTATTTTTTTAAAGAAAAAAATGACCGATTGGTAATGCATGTATTATTTAATACAATTTTGCTTAATTGTTTTTAGTCCGACAGAATCTAGGAGAGACTCGAAGTTCTTTTTATCGATAATATATGTTTTAATTAGTTGAATTGTGCCTGAGTCGGTACAATTTTACTTAATTTTATTTATTGGAATGAGGTTGTTTTGTAGTAATATATTTATTTCAATTTTCTACTTCCAAAATTAACTGTTAATTTTAAAAATGAGAAAATATTATAAAAAACCTATTTAGTAATAATCTCTACTAGTCTCTTTTCTTAAGACAATATAGAAGTTTTGCTTGAAAGCCATTTTTTAAAAAACAAAATATTCAAAGTTTTCTCATTTTAGTGATTTCTTTATATTGTAAATCACGGGTAAAGAAAAATAATAAAAAAAAATGGAAAGTATGTTGCAAAACAAAAAAAATTGTTAGAGAAATAAAATTTAATTTTTAAATAATAATTGAAAAATAAAATATTATCTGTGCAAATATATTACCCACAAATGTGCGATATAAAATTTTAGTATGAGTAATGAAAATAGGGTTGATGTCTTTTTAAGATTAGATCGAAGCTTTACTTTTGCATTTTATCTTATTTTTCTTTAGAAAATTTAACTAAAAGTAAAAAACTAGTGAGAAGGTTTCAAGAATTAGTGTGTAAAAAATTCTCCTAAAGTTTTCAAACCCCTCAATTGATAGGTTTAGAACATTTTAGATTTCAATTCAACATCTTTTAAACTAATCTTCGATCGAAAATATCGTGAATTTGAATCCCCGTTCCTACATGTTGTACTACAAAATAAATTTAAGAAGTGCAAATCTAAGATATGTAGACCATAGAAAAGCTAGTAAATCTAGAAGCATTAAACACACAAAATACAAATAGGCTTAAAGAATAAACAATTGTAACAAACATACTTTCATAGAAATAAAATCAAAAATCCCTGCAAAAGGTGTAACAGAGATGTTTCTATGATTTGATATGATTTAAGATATGATTTAATATTATTTAAGATTCCGACATAATTTAAGTTTTTTATTAGCGATTTCAAAAAAAAGAAAAAGGTTTCTTATTAGAAAACCTAAATCATGTCAAAATTATCCTAAATAATATCAAATCATATCAAACAATGAACCAAATCATATTAAGTTGAAATTGTTGGAATTTGTGAATAAAATTATTTTTAATATAAAATAACGCAACTCCTCAAATGATGCCTCTTTTGTAAAACCCAAAGGGGTTTTATCAGAAGACATGACCTTAGATGGAAAGATATTTGAATGGCCACAAATAGTGATATATATATATGAGATTCATTTTCCATTTTGAATATACCAAGAAAAAAATCCTCCCTCAAAATTCTTCACCATTTTTGTTGAGTTTTATGCGAGAAGTGTTGCATTCACATGTTGGTAAATCCGTCATCCTAGGAGACAATGGTTCGTGAAACCTTGAGCACCATAAATGGAACAAAATTATCTTAAGGAAACGACGCTACTGTTGGATTCATATTGTTTAATTTTGTGTTTCCTTAAACAGAAATTACAACCATATGAAATGAAAGAATCTCTCCACTACTCTCTCGCGATTTCTAGTGGGTCATTATTGATCTTTGAACTATCTCCTCCTTCATATTCTGAGTTAATCTCTATTGGAATGAATGTCCACACTATGATATATTCTCTCGTTTCATTTTCTAAATTTCTAAATTGGGTTGTTGTGGTGTTAGTAATCTGTATGATGATATAAACTATAATATGCCATAAAAATACCAAAAATAGCATAGAATATATATAAAAATAATCTGACAAGATATGTCTGCATTAATACAATAGGGGCGGTCCACATGGCGGCTCTATAGAGGTCCACGTAAGCACAAGTGGAAGATTATATTGTGAGTTACATTCGATAAGGAAGAATAAAAAAAGGAGAGGGCCAAAATATAATTAACCAGACATGGTGAATATTCCAATGAAACATGAAAACCTTAGACAAATGCAAATGCTCTTTCATTCCCAAAACTCTTTATTCTCTCCATTTTCTTTTTCTTTTGGAAAAAAAAGAAAGAAAAGTTATTGAGTGTTCTCAAAAGAAAAGGCAACCCCCTTTAATAATACTTGGAGAATCCTCATCCCAACACTTCAAAGGAAAGGTAAAATTGAATTGGCCATCACTTTTTATTGTGTGCTGAATTTGAATATTCCCCCTTTACATTTCTCTCTCCATTTCTTGTTGGCTTTCATATCTTGAAAAATCCAAACATTAACCCTAATTTTATCCTATCTATATTTTTCTTTTTCGGATTGTTAGTAAAGATTGAAGTAAGTCGTCCTTAATTGTCAATCCAAACATAGTTGAGTAGATAAAACATTAATTACCTTTTTTAAGTTATATGTTCAATGACTAAATTTAATATATCAGTAGTTTTGATTATCCAATATATCTGTGTGTTTTTTTAATGAGGAGTCACTCTTGCTTAGGTTTGAGGTGCATAGTTGAATTAATATAAAGACCATGATCTATTTTATTGAGGAGTCAGTCTCACTCAGACTAGCTTGTTTTGGAATAATTTATGAATTGGGGCATATTTAAGTAACTTTATAACAATCCTTACCTATATTTTTCTTTATCGAATAGAAATAAATCAAATCAAAAACTCAAGAAACTTTATTATGGCCAGAGACAGGTGACGATTATCGTTAATCTAAACTCGTGTTAACTCTAGATAAACTTTTTACAATAGATAGAGAAGTTTATATATATAATATTAGAAGATGCATGTGCAATAAATGGGCCAATAATGGCTTCCTTCGAGTCACTTTACACCTTTTTTTTAAGAAGGATATGCATAGGGAAAATTATTGTGATTCTTTTCATATAGGAATTGAGGATATTTTCTTTCAAACTTTCCACAATCCAATTTGCAGCTTTGTAAAGTGGTAGCTAATGAAACCTTTTTAAAAAAAAATAAAAAAGAAATAGAGGAAAATGAGATGAAAATGAAATTCATTGTATGTCAAAATCATTTCTCTCTTGGTCAACAAATAATAATTTATATAATAACATGCATGCAGCAATTTGTTTAATTTCGCCTCTTGGAAAACTTTTGTTCCCCCTCAAGTTCTAATTGGGAAAATTTTACTTAATAATAATCAAATTGATTAAATTTAGATCTACCAAAAATGAAATGATCATTAAGAGACCCAAGGAACAAAGAATAACCAAGTTCCTTAATTTAAATTAGGGATTTTTTTTATAATAGAAAATTTGTTACATGATAAAATAATTTATAAAAATAGCATATATGTAAAAACATGTATATTCATGACGTAATTTATATTAAGTATAAACACATCAATAATATACTTTATCAATAATATACCAGTAATATACTTTAATGTATCAGTAATATACGTTATCCTATTAAGGATAAGTTCGTGATATATTTTATAATAGGTGTATAAGTGAGTGATAATTTATCTGTGATACTAAAATAGTCTATCAGTATATACGAGAAACATGTTTTTTTGTGTAATAAATTTACAAATATGTGGCAATTGTTTCCTGTGTATATAATTTAATTTCTTTTAATTAAATGGGATTATTATTATATTTTATTTTTTGGAAAAAGAAATGTGATATATTTGTTAGTTGTTGAATAATATATTGCACGCCACTAAATTTCTCGAAACTTATTTTTATTTAGATACTCTTCCATGAAAACTAAGAAAATGACTTTCAATTATCATATTAATGATACCTTCTATCCAATGGCTCTTCCATTGGATACTTCTCGTGGCCCCAAGGAAAGGAATAGCCCCTATTTTAATTGGATTAGAAGAACTTATGCTTGATCACGAAAATGACTAAAGCTTGCAAATCTTGGCTCGGATTAGAAGACGACCTGAAGGACGAGCTGAAAGTACTCCGAACATGGAACTTGCAAAACAGAAGATAATCCGACGTCCAAGTTAGAAAGCATATTCGAGAGAAAATACAGTGTTCACGTACCTGGGAGAGAGGCGAACAGTCTCTATTTATAAGAGATGTCTTTGACAGGACTCCAGACAAAACCTCAACTGCTCTTTAGGGTAACTATGAAATGCGGTGTGCTGTCGTGAGATGTGTCGAAGAATGAGGTTGAGCAAGACAGTTCCAAGTCGATTTGACTGAAGAATGGGAACAAGACCCAAAGAAGACTTGGTCGGCTCAGCCGCGTGGAGCGTTGACTAGGTAATAAACTTTAAGACTGAGGTGATGAAACTTGGCCTCATGGACTCAAGACCACACGTGTAGTTCTCTTCAAATCAAATGTGCCCCATGTGAGGTAAAAATTCCCCTCCAACGACTTAATTTATTTTGTTTGCAAATTAAATATGTGATTTAGATGCATGATAATATTCTTGGATCAGAAAGTTTATTGAATTTATGTCATTTTTATTTAACATTAGATACACTCTTTTTTAGATAAACAACATGGTTGGTGGAGATTCATGTAAACAATTCAGCTAAACTCAAGTAAAAGATAAATATGAGAACAAAACTTTTAGAAGTATAGAACCTAAATAAAAATTATAAGTTTAATTCATGAAGTTTAAAAGTTGAGTTTATCTTTTTTATTTGTGCTTTAAAAGTGAATCAATGTACTTTTAATTAAATTTTACGTCTAATAGGACTATGTCGCTAACTTTATCAATTTAATATCTTAAATAAGTGACTATGACCAAAGCTACAAAAAAAATTTGAAGATTTGAGATGAGACTCATTATATTACAAAAACTAAATACACATAATTGTGAAAGTTCGAGACTAAATTCATAATTTAAAAAATCAAGATATATTTATATATTATATCGTTTTTTTGTATTTTTTCTTAATTCGAATATTTATTTTATTACTTTAGCAGGCTTTTTAAATTTTTTTTGGCGGGTGGCGTCCGTACAAACTATATTTCAAATGTTAACGGACCCTTATCTCTAATCCGCAGTCGCCACCACGAGCTTCGTAGCGCCGCCCAGAAATGGCGCTTTCTGCACCTTCACTGATATTTTCACCCGCCTCCGCCTCTTCCGATCCGCCTTACAGGCTCCTCCAAGACCACCCATCTCTCAGGCTCCTCTCCAAATGCCAAAACATTCCAACTCTGAAACAAATCCACGCTCAGATCATCAAGACCGGTCTCCACAACACCCAGTTCGCCCTCAGCAAGCTCATCGAGTTCTCCGCCGTTTCACGCTCCGGCGACATCTCCTATGCCGTCTCCCTCTTTAATTCCATTGCAGACCCCAATTTGTTCATTTGGAATTCCATGATTCGAGGGCTTTCGATGAGTCTGTCGCCGATTCTGGCCTTGGTTTTCTTTGTCAGGATGATTTGTTCTGGGGTACAGCCGAATTCTTATACTTTTCCTTTTCTTTTGAAGTCTTGCGCGAAGCTCACCTCTGCCCGTGAAGGGAAACAGATTCATGCGCATGTTCTGAAGCTTGGGTTTGTTTCTGATGTGTATATTCATACTTCGCTTATCAATATGTATGCGCAGAGCGGTGAAATGAATAGTGCGCAATTGGTGTTTGATAAAAGTAACTTCAGGGATGCGATTTCTTTCACTGCTCTAATATCTGGTTATGCTTTGTGGGGTTATATGGATCGCGCTCGGCAAATGTTTGATGAAATGCCTGTGAGAGATGTGGTGTCTTGGAATGCAATGATTGCTGGCTACGCACAAACTGGTCGATCGAAAGAGGCGTTGTTGTTGTTTGAGGAAATGAGGGAAGCAAATGTCGCCCCGAATGAGAGTACTATTGTCTCGGTCCTTTCTGCTTGCGCTCAGTCCAATGCTCTAGATTTAGGAAACTTGATGCGCTCTTGGATTGAAGATCGCGGGCTTCGTTCAAATCTCAAGCTTGTTAATGCACTTATTGACATGTACTCGAAGTGCGGTGATCTTCTGACTGCCCGTGAATTTTTTGATGAAATGCCTGAAAGGGATGTGATCTCATGGAATGTTATGATCGGTGGTTACACTCATATATGCAACTATAAAGAAGCCTTGGCGCTCTTCCGCCAGATGCTAGCCTCGGGCATTGAGCCCACTGACATAACCTTCCTTAACATTCTTCCGTCCTGTGCTCATTTAGGTGCCATTGACCTTGGTATGTGGATACATGCTTATATAAACAAAAACTTCAATTCAGCCAGTACCTCTCTTTGGACGAGTCTGATAGATATGTATGCTAAATGTGGTAATATAGACGCGGCGCGACAGGTTTTCGATGGTATGAAAACCAAAAGCTTGGCCTCTTGGAATGCTATGATATGTGGGTTAGCAATGCATGGACAAGCAGAGGACGCTCTAGAGCTTTTCTCAAAAATGTACAGTGATAGAATTGAACCAAATGAGATAACCTTTGTCGGTGTCTTATCTGCTTGCAAACATGCTGGCTTGGTAGATCTTGGACGCCAATTTTTTAGCTCTATGGTTCAGGATTATAAGATTGCACCGAAATTCCAACATTATGGATGCATGATAGATCTACTCGGGCGAGCTGGGTTGTTTGAGGAAGCAGAGTCCTTGATACAGAATATGGAGATGAAACCAGATGGAGCTATTTGGGGTTCCCTTCTTGGGGCCTGTAGAGACCATGGACGAGTCGAGTTGGGAGAATCAGTTGCCGAACGTTTATTCGAATTGGAGCCAGATAACCCTGGAGCTTATGTGCTTTTATCTAACATATATGCAGGAGCTGGTAAATGGGATGATGTTGCAAGAATAAGAACAAGGCTGAATGACAGGGGAATGAAGAAAGTCCCTGGTTGTACCACCATTGAAGTCGACAACGTCGTTCACGAGTTTCTAGTCGGGGACAAGGTTCACCCACAAAGTGAAGATATTTACAAGATGCTAGAAGAAGTAGATAGACAACTAAAGGTGACTGGATTTGTGCCAGATACATCCGAGGTACTCTATGACATGGATGAAGAGTGGAAAGAAGGAGCTCTAAGTCACCATAGTGAGAAATTAGCAATTGCTTATGGATTGATTAGTACAAAACCAGGAACAACAATTACAATCATTAAGAATCTTCGCGTCTGCCGTAATTGTCATTCTGCCACAAAGCTAATATCCAAGATATTCAATAGGGAGATTATTGCTAGAGATAGAAATCGTTTTCATCACTTCAAAGATGGTTCTTGCTCATGTAACGACTATTGGTGAATAATTCACATAAGAAAGACAATTAGCAAACACCAAGTACATTTTCTTGGTATTTGCCTGAGATAGATCTCTTTTGATCTTGGAATCAATGCCAATGTTTACTTATTCTTACAGATGATGGATTTTACTTGCATTTTCTTTGTAGTGCAACCATCATCCTCTGGATTGAAGCAAAACCTGCCATTTGGGAACTTCATGCTTCAGTGTTGTTCCGGCCACTGACAAATCGTAAATCTATCGATATAAACAGGAAAAACTCTAACTCATTGAGATCAACAATACAGTACAGAGATATTGTTGAGGATTTAGGGCAGCCTTCGAGAAGAAGGCGCTGCCGTAACCTTCGCCATTGGCCGGAAATCTGGACGAGGTGGAGGGATTAAGACGGATTTACAGATTCAGAGAAAAACAGAGGGGGAATCAGCGGCGCATGAGGCGGAGATTCGGAAATGGAGAGAAAAAAATAGGCATTTTGAGAGATGAGTGAAGTAAGTGAGACGGTGACTCTGGTTCTTCGCCATTGGAATGGAATTACAATCCAACAAACTTTGATGGTTTTGTTAGAATTCCGCCATTGTAAGAGCTGCTTGTTTTTTCCCTGCTTCCTCTCAAAGGTCAGTTCAACTTTCCCGGTCGTTTCGCCTGAAAATCACCTCTTCTGCCCTCTTCTTCGCAACACATTTCTTTACGCATTAATATTTATTTAATCCCTTTTTTTTTAAATCAATTTTTTTTTAATTTTGTTAATTTTTATTTTTATTATTATTATTTTTATTTTTACAGAAGTTTGAATTAGATTTTAATTATGTTATTTTCTAAAAATTTTAAACTTTTTCTATAATTAAAAATGTATTTTTATTTCATGCTATTTGTGTAAATGTCAAAAGATTATACCTTTTTGGTAAATATTTAAAATTTTTACATTTACATTATATTCCTTTCATTAGTTTAGAGATTCTAAATTAAACATTTTAAATTCTATTTAAAAATAATTAATTCTTTGATGCATTTTAGTAAATTTTGAAACCTGCTCCATATGATTTAAAAAAGAAAACTTTTGTGTAGATTTAAAAAAAAAAACTTTAAATTTCAGGTTTGATTTTTCATTTTCAATTTTTGAATTAGAAAATTTTGTAGGTAAACTTAAAATCTTTATCTTTGTTTTCTACCCTATTAATTTATCAACAATTAAGTGAGATGAGAGGATTCGAACTCAGAATCTCTTAGTAAAAACAGGTACTAATTAAAGTTTAGGTTAGCTACATAATAATAAAATTGATGAATATTTAATAACAAAAATTTAGTATAATTTAAAAAAGTCGATGGGTATGGAATTTGACCATCTATATGAACATGAAAACAATACAACAATTATTAAAAAAAACACACACACATCTTTGATCTGAAAAATGATCATGGTCGCAAAGTTTGGACGGATGAGTTGACTATCAGACGAGCTGAGAAGCAAGGGATCTGCAAAATGGAGTAAGAGCTATGACACTCAAGTTAGTGTCCATCCAATATATGCTCGAGAGAGTATAGTTTCGCGTACCTAAAAATGAGACAAACATTCTATTTAGAGTGGTGAGCTTTTGACAAGATCTCCGTTAGTGCTTCAACGGCTCTTCGATAGCCTAGATAATCGACTAGTAATAAGATATGCGACTCATCATGGATAGTTCAATTTGATCTTTAGAGAGGTCCGAAATGTTGTTTTTTCCTCTATTGATTTATTATGTTGATTAATTGTTATTGAACTATCAAATAGCAATACGTGATTGATGAGAAATCACATCACCACACATAAAAAATTCAAATTGTTATATTGAAAATACTTTCCAACTTTGAAAGGATTAGATTACATTTACGCTGAGTTATATGTTGCTGTTGATTTTGATAATATAGGGTCACTTTTAACAATAGTCATATTTAAGGGATAGTTTTGACAAGAAGACAATATAAAGGGATATTTATGAAAACTCTCCCAGAAAAATTGGAATGCGAGATATAAGAATGGCAAAATTTGAAGTGGACTCCACAGTGGATGAAGAACTATAAAAGCGGATTCTGAAACTGCCATCTCTCATCATCAGATCTCTCTCTCACTGCCATGAAAGAACCTCCGCTTTCCCGTCGCAGAAGGCCCTCCACCTCCGCCGCTAACCAATCCAAGAAGCTCAAACTTCTGATCAGCTTCAATGGCGCATTCCGCCTTCATCCGCCCACCGGCAACGTCCGCTACGTCGGCGGCGAGACGCGTATCGTTTCCCTGGATCGCAACGCCGGCTTCTCTAAGCTTCGGTCCAAGGTTTCGGATCTCTGCCCTAATGCATCCTCCTTTTCCCTCCGGTATCAATACCACGATTCGGAGTCCTCCCGTTCCGATTCTGATGAAAGACCTCTGGTCCTGATCGACTCCGAAGACGACTTCCGATGCATGATCGACGAATACGATAAGTTCGTGCGGTACGACGATCGCGCGAGGCTCCGTGTTTTTGTTTGTACCAAAAGTAGTATGAACTGCGAGTTTAGAAGGCAGAATGCTGCATTCGCTCCTCGTGGGGAACGTGATGGTTCCTCTGCGGCTAGATTGCATGAGACTGTATATGGTGGTAATGGATTGCCGAACCAACGCTCACCAATCTCTTCGTTTGGGTTTCTGGAGGTGGCTGTGAATTTACCGACGACTGTTAAGACTGCTGAAGCGCGATTTGACAATGATTTACCTGGAAAATTAGCGTTCAAGCGCCAATCGCGGATAAAACAATCGGCTCTTGTAAGTAGTGCTTGCAATCGCACCGAAACCGATACAAGACCTGGAGGAAGACCGAATTACGTTCATCCGCTAATCGATATGAGTCCCGGAGCCCATGTTCCAATCAGGGAGAATGTTGGGAACCAGAGTTATAACAATCGATTTCATGGCGGTTCATATAACAATTTGGGGAAAGTTCAATTGGGGGGAGGTGAAACCTATAGTAATTGGGCTAAGACTCCGGCTAGTCGCGCCCATCCATTGAATCCGAGGGATGGGAATTTACGAGTGGGAACGAAAAATTATACTCACTGCTTGTCGATGCAGCCTAAAAGTGTGGCTCCGTGTGCCGGAACAAGCCCCAACATGGGGATTTCTAGACAACTTAAGAACTCTGGTAAAATTTCTCCACATCCTGGATTTGATGTGAAACAGGACTTGAGGAGCAATGCACAGGCATCTGTAAAAGGTTTGAAAGGGGAGAACAGCGTGCCATGGACACCCAATTATGACTCAGCAAAGACTGCTGGTTTGGCAATAGATGTTTGTAATACGAAATCTTCTTCTAGTAGTAACAGAACATTGTTTGATGGGCGAAGTGGCAGCCATGACCATCGTGTAAATGATGCCAAACATCAGAAAATTTATCCAAACGGCCACAACAACAAGACGCAGATGGAGAACCATAAAGCTCCTGCAATGAATGAGAATGTTTCGATTGCGAAATGTAATTATGGGCTCCAGCCAGTTTCTGACATGTCAAACCAGGGACTATCTATAAAATCAAACGATCCTAACACATGGGGGCAGGAGACCAGTTGTCTGGAGCAATCATCTCAAGTAACCGTGAGAATATTGGATCCTAGTTTAAAGTTAAACGAAGACAAAACCTTGTTTAATGTGCAGACTGGTCATATGGAATTTAGAAAACCTGTCAGCCCCGGAGATTCTCAAAATAAAAATTTAAATCCTAATGAATTTTGTTTACCTTATTATGACAAATGTGTGGATGTAGGTCAACAAAGTTTTGAGTCTTATGTTTCTGTTCTGCCTCCATTACCATGCTTGAAAGCAATGGAGAATCAAGGAGATTTATTGAATGAGGCCAAGAGTCATGGTCGTGAAGTTCCATGTTTAAGTGGAAACTTTCACAAGTTTGATAAATATGGGGAGCCTAGCCACTGCGAGCTACAGATGGAGCATTTCTCAGTAAACCCACAAACGAACGGAGTTATTCATTGTTGGGGCAACAAAGCAGGATTCGTCAGCAATAGTAAGCTTCCAGACGAGGAAGCATCTGCTGGCTCCTGTAACAATTCGAAGATTGAACCACCTCCTGAATTCTCATCTTGTGCTTCTGCAGTTCTTTCTGAACCCTTGCAAAAACTTCAACCAAATTGTAGACTTCTCATGGATGAAGAAAAAGCATGTGACCCACAAGGTGACAGATTGAGTGCATATACCTCAATGAGATTGATGCAGAATGTAGAACTACAAAAAATTAAATTGGAGACTACACAAGATCCCAAGTCTACTCTATACTTTGTTAAAAAGGTAATGATCTGAACACTCTTCCTATTATTGCACAAATTTATAAGACAACAATCCGAATGAGAAAGGTAAATAAGGTCTTCTTTGTGTTAGTATGCAAGTTTAACTATTCATACTCTTGACTGACCTTTGAGTTTGATATTAGGCGGAGGCTAGAGAAAGCAAGAAATGTTCTAAGGTCATTGCTGGGATTTCTTCAGATCTCATAGCATTTTGCACCCATCTAGTTACTCGAGAGCTACAGGTATATTTGAACGCAAAAATGTTTCATGTATTTTTTAACTGCACATTATAATAGAAATGACCCCCCCCCCCCCATCCTTTGCAGACTATATATAGTTCTGACCTGGAATACATAAAAGAAATTGGCTCTGGTACATATGGAGCTGTTTTCTATGGAAAATGGAAGGGTTCTGATGTTGCCATCAAGAAGATTAAGCACAGTTGCCTCAATGATAGTTTGTTGGAGGAGCAGCGATTGGTAGCTTTATATCTCAGCCATTAAGCTTGCATATTTTCTGTTTTACTGCCGATATGATTAGAGTTATCTTTTATCAGTTGGTTCCAATGTTCTACTTAGTTACTCTTTTTGCTCAGAAAGTATTTGCTTTCTCGTATAAGTGGTATTCTCTCAAGGTATATGTTGCTCAAGCCTAATCTCTAAGTTGTTTTTAGTACTGACACTTGCATCTTCTTGGAAGTTCACTTTTGTAGATATTAAACGATAGGGCAACCTTTGACCCATCCTCTTGGCTCACATTTTTTGGGCGATATTTATCATGTTGTCATGCAATCTCTAGGTTAGCATTGAAGTAAGATCCGGCACGTAGTATCCATCCTGGTGTTATTATTTTTATTTTTATTGAAATACGAAGGAAGATGTTGATGGGATTATATTGGTAAATGACTTTGATGTTAAAAAAGCCCTTAGCACGGAGATTTTACATGGCAGAAATAAAGAGATAAAACATACACTCTTGCTTGGCTGACTTAATACTTCTATTCATTGTTTCTGTTCAGATTGCAGATTTTTGGAAGGAAGCGTACATTCTAGGTCAGCTTCACCACCCAAATATAGTGGCACTTTATGGAATTGTTTCAGACGGTCCTGCAACAAATTTGGCTACAGTTACCGAGTATATGGTGAATGGCTCCCTAAAACAAGTTTTGCAGCGAAAAGATAGGTAAATTGCTTGGAAATTTGATATATATACATGTATATATATTTTTTTTTAACTAGGCCATTGAGCAGAAGAGGAAATTGTTAAGCAGCATAGTTTCCTTTTACCAGGGGGGATGCTTTGCATGTTCCAACTTTGACAAACATCTTAGACTCCTTAATGTATATTTACACATAGTTCCTACATCAGAACTCTTGTAAGCTAAGTTTTTGAAAGGCTTCTTAATAGAATTTAGATGCTATATTGCTTAAAAAATTGAATTTTGCACTTGGACTTCTTTACTTGAATGGTGGTAAGTCCTGTAGAAAGTCAAGGTAAGATAGAAAAATGATATTTTTGGGTCTACTTTTTCACTAAAAACAAATATCATGATGCTACCAATAATTACCATTCATATGAAAAATTGTCTCAGTGATAGCTTACATTGATAACTGTAAAATATACTGATTCTTAGCAATTCCAGTTGTAGCTAAGTTTCATACCATGCTGGTATTGGAAAATCAAGCATTTCTTCCCAATGCTAAAATCATCATTTCACTCCAAGTTCAGATAGATTCCCTCACAAGTCACACCCAAAATGTTAAATCACGAATACTACCTAAGTGAATGGATGCGGAATAGTCTTTTTTTTTTTTTTTGTCCAAATAATTGATCCAACTTGAAGTGACAAAATTTTCAATTAGAAGTTAGGCAGAGAAACTTTACTCGTACCTCCTTGTAATGCAGTGTTACGTGAAACATTAATCCAAACCTGTATTTAACATTTGTAGAACTATTGATCGTCGGAAGAGGCTCATCATAGCAATGGATGCAGCCTTTGGCATGGAGTATCTACATGAGAAGAACATTGTTCACTTTGATTTAAAGTCTCATAACTTACTTGTGAATATGAGGGATCCTCAACGGCCAATTTGTAAGGTATTGTAACAAACGGTAAGATATTTTAGTGGTTTGATCCATCCATAGGTAGTTCTCTTGGTTGATTCATGATCCTTTCACTAAATTTTATAAATTCAAATAAGATGTTGATTTGGATTTATTGAACTCTGAATTTTATAAACCTTGTTAGATTGGTGATCTGGGCTTATCAAAAATTAAGCAGAGAACTCTAGTGTCTGGTAGTGTAAGAGGCACCATTCCTTGGATGGCTCCAGAGCTGTTGAATAGTAGTAATAACAACCACCTCGTAACAGAAAAGGTAAAAATGATGTCCATTTATCACAATTTGTCTTGATATTTGATGCCATTTACTTTCTAAAGTTTTCAAATGTAATTCTTTTCTGATTCTTTTATGTAGGTGGATGTGTACTCATTTGGAATTGTCATGTGGGAGCTCTTGACTGGAGAGGAACCTTATTCAAACTTGCGTTCAGAGGAAATTTTAGGTAGAACTCCTCATCCTAACACACTACAAAAGTAAACAACCTGAATGAAACATTTAATCGCTTCTGCTGGTCCGTTTTCTCATTGCCCTTGTATGTTCAGCCGACTTAATCCAAGGAGACTTAAGACCCGAAATTCCGAGCTGGTGCGATCCTTCGTGGAGATCACTAATGCAGAAATGCTGGTCCACTGATCCAGATTCCAGACCACCCTTCTCAGAGGTTGCAAAGGAGCTACGTTTAATGTCAGAAGCCATGAACATCAAGTGACATGCTCCTCCTCATCTTGCGAAAGAAACGAGGTTAAGTTACCAGTTGCAGTTGAAGGCTTATTCAGTTGTGAATATTGTAAGAGAGCACCAAATAAACAGGGCAATGCCAAGAAGTGGCACAGTTTTTTTCAGTCCACTTTCAGGTGCATTCCCCATCTTTGATATAGTAAAGGTATATATAGAACAGTCGAAAACAGAAATCTTCTTTCTGTATGAACAGGAAGCTTTCGTAATTTTTTTACTGAGGCTTGTAGGCTAGAGAAACCATGGCTGTCCTTGAAATTTTTCATGTGGTCAAGAATGGTCATTCTGAAATCGAAGTGTTTCTTGAAACTATTTTATGTCCCGAACAGTTTTTTTAATTTATTTCTCTTAATTGTCAAACGATTAGTGTATACATTTTATCCCAAATTGATAGTAGATCACGTGTTGGGACTCTTGAATAGGATGAGCTAAGCACTAATCATTCTTGTCGTCTAGTATTTATACTATTTTAAAGATGTGAACTTGAATAATATTTTAACTGTCTAGCTATAAAAATTTCACAACTATTTATTATATTTTCTTCAAGCTTTTTTATGCATTCATACCTACTTACCGGAATTGTGTGTGGATTTTTTTTTTTTTCATCCTAATAATTGTGGTATATGGTGAAAGAAAACAATGTTGGTTTTGAAAAATGTCGATTGATTTTAGATGAATGGAGAATATTCAAAATTTCTTCATTTTTGAAATAAGACAATATTCAATTTCTTCTTTAATTTTCCCTTTTCTTTTTGGTTAAGTTTTAGCATAAAGTATTGGCTTTGAAGTTGATATATAACGACTATATGAGTTTGGTAATATTAAACATATACTACTGTTATATTAAGTTAAATCTTGAATTATTGACACATTGAACAAATTTGATCATTTCAATCAAATTCATATATCGTGAGTTAATTTGAATCTAACTTAATTTTTTAAGTAGTTATTATCTTTTCTAAAGTTAAATATTTGGATCTCCACATCTATATTTGTTGAACTTAAAAAAATAAAATTAAACAATATGAGAAATTATCTTACCAATTAAACTAAAAAAATATAATATAGTTGTTAATATTTGGGAACACTAAGGTGAATCGACAAGTCGGTCCAAGGCAGTATTGTTGTGTGATTCTAAAATAAGCGACCTTGTTGATGTCAATTTTGAGGGGTGACTAACTCAACATTTTAGATAGTTTGAAGGGGGTGACTAACTCAACATTTCAGATTGAAAAGTGGTCCAGCTGAATTAGGATTACGTTGCATGTTTGTTCTCAAATGGAGTTCCGATAAGATATCTAGAGGGGTGTGATTTACAAGCCTCACGATCCCATTGTTTCGTTGAACCAAGGTGGGTTGTCGATCGTCTTGTGAACCCAAGATGTTTGATTAGGATCCCTCGATCTCGAATGGTGGTGCTCACATGGATGAGCATACCTGATGTATGTGGGCTCGACTTTAATCATGTGGTGGGGTGTTTTACTCCATAGTTAACAATTAAGATCCAAAAACAACAATCTCTGGAAATAATACTTCAACAACTATTTTGGCAAGTAAAAAAAAAAACTTCTCTTTTAGAAAAAATCAAATAGCCGTTAAATTTTTTAACGGCGATCAACACGAAGAGTAGGGTAATTTTTTGGTAGTAGCAGAGTCAGAGTAGCACTCTTACTGGGCTGGGCGCGCGTCCCTAACAACCACCACGTCAGCGCGTTCGATGAAACGCCGCATTCTGGAACCCTACATTTGGACGCCGACTTTAAATACTCGCTCAAAAATCGCCGGTGAATCTTTATTTATTCTTTTTAGTGGAAAAAAGTATTTTTGTTTCTAAAGAAATAAAAATAAAATAAAAACTGTTCATTAGGCGAAGTCCGTTCATCCACGTGGGCTCCATGTAAGCACCCATTTGTTTATATATAGCCCTTTGAATTTCAGTCGCGTTTTTCCTTTCTTGCTCGCTGGTGCTGAAGCTGCCCTAGATCGAGCTTCGATCGTCTGAGCAATCGATCGCTTCTAGTTTCCGAATCCATGAGATTATTATCTCCTCACTGACAACTTTTGAGGATTCCTATTCCTATTTCTGTTTTCCGTTTTCTCTTTGGTAATTCTCTGCCCTACCTCTCGAGACTCGAGACTTTCCTCCCCGATTCTTGATTTTTGAAGCTCTGAATGGATCTTTCCGTAATCAATTCGTTTCCCTTCGCTTTTTCCCCCAATGATCCTTTTCCCCCTTTGAATTTGTGGTTTTGGGGGGGTTGACGGTTTAAGTGGACTTGAGACGAGCTCTGCGGAACTTGTGGTTATGAAATTGCATCCATGTTGAGCTGGTGTTTTGCCTTGGGCTGGAGATTGGATTGTGTGAAGGGTTGGTTTGGTGTTTTTGAATTTCTTTTTTTTTTTTTTTTTTGAGTTTATATGAACTTCTTCGTTCTGGAAATGAGGAAACGCTCTGTTCAAAATATTACTTTTAACTATGTATTCTCCTTGTTGTAATGGCTGAGAACAAGGGTGATTATGATGAAAGATATGGGCATATGGTTTGCTTATAGGATTGATTTTTTGTCACCAATTTTTGTATCACAGCTGCCATATAAAACTAGATAGCAATGTTAACCATACATTCATCAGCACACTTTCGCCTACTACTGCAAATGTTGCAGTTGCTGCATGCCTGCAACCATGATCAGTTCATGTTGTAAAATGATATTTTGTATTATTTAATTGGCCGATATTGAGGAAATGACTTATTTTTTATGTAGTCTTTATATGTACAATTGTTTTGAGCACATTTCAATATTTTGAACCGGCTTTATAAATGGTGTTCCATCTTTTCCCCCTGTTTTTAATAAAATAGTTTCTCATCTTACAGTAAATAGCCATGTCTGCTACAATATCAAGAATTGATAGCTTGGAGCTGTTCCTTTCGAGACTTGTGCTTATGTGATCTGCTTTTTGAATGCCCTTTTTTTTTCTTTCAAATAATTTAATTTGTTTCATTCACTCTTCGATCTCCCGGGTTTATCTTAAGAAGCAATTAGGCAGTCATTTAATTTCAATGGGAGGCTCCTCTTTTATCTTTTTTATGCCCTCAGGCAAATTTCTTGCATCGGGTTTTTAATCATGATTACCGAAGGGGAGAACATGGGCGCAAATGTATAGACTACATCTTATTTAGTTTTATGCAAGTAGGGTGTATATCTGATGTTAGCTTTGATCTCTTACAGTTATTTTCTGCTATTTTATGGTTAGGATTGCTCAGCACTTCAAAGCTCTTTCTTCCAATCTAGAAGATTCATCATGCCAAAGGAGAGAAGAGATCGTTCTGCATCTCATGATAGGTATAGAGCATCTCCATTCAACTGCAGCTCCAGTCATGCTAGACGATCTTCACCTAAACTGCCCGTGGGAAGTGAGGATAATGTGAGAGAGTGGGAAGAAGTCAGATGCCCCGTCTGCATGGAACATCCTCACAATGCAGTTCTACTTATATGTTCATCCCATGAAAAGGGATGCCGTCCTTACATGTGTGATACTAGCCGTCGCCACTCAAATTGCCTAGATCAATTCTGCAAGTTGTTTTCAGAAACTTCAACAATAATGCCAGTGCAGGAAGACATGGAGCTCCCAGCAGCAAACTCTTCCCCGACATTGGAATCTGAATCCATGGTTGATGATACGCCAGATGGGCAAAGTGAGGGGATTCAACTAAATGTGCACCCTTCATCTTGTGAGAATCAGACGCAGCCTAAGCTGGTATGCCCTTTGTGCCGAGGGAAGATAAAAAAGTGGATTGTTGACGAGCATGCCCGTCAGTTCATGAATGCAAAATCAAGAAGTTGTTCCTGCGAGACATGTAACTTCAGTGGACCCTATACAGATCTTAGGAAGCACGCAAGGAAGGAGCATCCTCTTGTGCGTCCATCAGAAGTAGATCCAGAACGGCAGCATAATTGGAGACGACTTGAGCGACAGAGGGACCTAGGCGACCTTCTTAGCACACTACAATCATCATTTGGAGAGGATAGGGTTGATGATAGTATTTTGCCCATTGATGATGGTGGTTGGCTCACAGTTTTTTTCCTTATTCGAGTTTTTCGACCTGAATCCAGTCGGAGGAGTAGCAGTTGGTCTAATGTCTCTAGAGCTAGAGGCCAACCAAGTTTTAGGAGGAGAACAACCAGACTTTGGGGGGAGAGTTATGATGGGGAAATAGGATCATCTTCCAGAGATGAAGATAATGACTCTTCAGATGATGGATCAGGTCCCTTGAGGCATCAGGAGCGCATACAGCGACAGACAACACCAGATAATGCACCTTGATGATACTCTGAATATATGTGGTTTGATTTTGATTCTCATCCTCTCAGGATGATTGGGTAAACAGGTTTTGCTCAATCTGTGTGTAGCAGCAGGTAGCAATTTCCTATATGGTGGTTACTGCTTCTGTTGCCCTTTTGGTCTTTAAAACGGAAAGAAAGATGGAGGCTGTTCCTTGCTGCCTTTATCATGTGTTCCATTGATTCTGGATCAATTCTGGTTCGAATCTTGTAATTTACTGGACTTCGAGTCATTTAATGTCTTCCTTTGGCAGCCCTCGTACTCTCTACATATGTTGCTGCAGTGTCAACTTAGTTTCTCTCTATATATTCAAGTTTCAATAAAATTACTTTGCTTTCTCAGGAAGTTGGTAAATTCAGTCGAAGGCTCTTGGACCATCCATCTTCCATGACAGCCTAATGGATTGGATATCCAGCCTCGAAGAAACAAACACGAAAAGAGGTTCCATCATTACTCCTAACTGCTAGAAGACCATTTTATTTAAGCATGAGATTGGTTGAAATTTATCGAATAAGTAATCTCAAATATTCAACCTTAGTTCTTATTACAACTCTAAGTTATATAGGAGCCTATATAAATGCAATCTATTAGCTAAATCCCTCTTAATTGATCTGATGGCATGTTTGGTGCAAAAATTACTTTTGTCATTTTTTACGTGATTTTCAAAAATCACTTCCAAACATGTTTTCATGTTGGATAATGATATACAAGTGACCATTGATTTTGGCTAATACTAAGATGTATTTAAGATTTAAGAATGTATATTTTAATCCAATTTTGGTATTGAGAAGTCAACCAAGGTAAATATTGGAGATTTAGGGATGAGTTCAAAGTTGTAGTTGAATTTTGATATTACAAAATTCGATACTGATATTGTGCATTTAAACCATGAAAATGAATGGGGGAAAAGGATCGATCAAGAAGTACTTAGAGAGTTTTTCTTGGTGCTTGCTTCTCATGATCTAGTGTTTGTGATAGGTTTATAATTGGGCTCTTTCAGGTGATGTTTAGCTTACGAGTTAGGTTTGTCCATCACAAAACTAGAAATTTAAGTATATTCTTGGTGGGTATATGGGACTTGAAATTGGGAAGATCGTTTATATAATCTATGTTAAGATTATGAAAACCTTAATTTATATAACGCATGTTTTATTTGTAGCTTTATGATTTGTAGAGGTTATGGTACATAGTATACAAAGCATGTTTCACAAGTATGTAGCTTGGTGAAACTACCAAATTTGTAATAACAAACTCAAGTTCTGAAGCTCAAATTATGCAAATTTAATCTGTGAGCCCAATTCATCTTTTTTAAGATTTTGTTTTCCTTTGCACTTCAAAAAAAGCCGGTGTCTTTTTTTCCCTTTTGAGTACGACAAATTGGGGATATGGAGGTTTGAACTTCAGCCTTCAAAAGAATGGGTAGATGTTAATTATCGTTGAACAATATTTATGTTGACCGTGCTTTACTAATGCAATTGGAGAATGCAACAATCTTGACATCAATCAAAGAATGTCACATGCTTATTCATGTTGAGCAAATTATGTCGTATACATCTAACAACTTTAATAATTCGCCTAAATCAAAGTTACAATTATTTTGGAGTTGTCTTCTCTCCATTATATATTAATGGTTAGGAGCTTCTCAATTTTAAGATGCATGGTCCTACCCACCAAAAATTCAGAAAAATAGCCATAAAGTATCCAATGGTATTTTAAGCACCATCATCATGATATATCTAGCATTTTTACTATGTATATATTGCTTCGTCATCTTTAATTTTGGGTTAATTGTAAGTCAGATATTGTTCCAACCAAAATTTAGCAATAAACTTAATTTTGGAAAACAAATCTCTTTTATCATATATAGCATAAAAAATGAAGCTCCATACAATTAGATTGTACTTGTTAAAAATTTTAACAAGTACAACATGAACAACTTTTTGATAGGCATCAATTTAAACACAGCTAAAGAAACAAAGAGAGTATTATGGAGTTGTACTCAGATCGGAACCTAAACCAGCACTGGGAGGATGATCCCTCCACCGATCAAAGGTTGAACCTCATCAAAGGCTTCAAATTATAAGTTCAAAGGCTTTAAATCCACATGTCACTCCACCATCGGCACTGGATTGAGGGTATACTTGGTTGGTGGACAAGGGCAGGTCAACGAATTTTCAGTACATTCGTGGCGGTGGATCTAGTTATTATCATGTATCTTGGGTATATATCAAAAATTCAGTTATGATTTATAAGCAATGTTGCGAAATATTATAATATATATTTATTGTATATGTAATATATTGATCACTCTTGGATGTATTACTATTGTACCACGTGGAAAAACAAGTTATACCATATATCGCATACTGATCTGAAAGGTATATACAAATTATATCATGTGCATCATTTTAATCTCCAAGGCATTTACAAATTAGACTATATGCATCTCCAAATGTATATACAAATTATACCATGTGCATCATGATCAGTACAAATTATTTTATCACGAGGGAACATATACAGATATATATCAAATATATGAGATATAAAACCAATAAATTTCAACTGAAAAATAACATCAATGATAGTTGTTTACAATGTCGGGAAAAAATTATAAATACATCCGAATTTTTTGCTAAAAAATCAAAGGAAGAATAATAATTTTTGCCAAAAAGTAGTATAAAATATAAAATAAAACAAATGATGTTTCCCGACAAAAGAGATGAAAATAAAATATGTTAATAAAGAAATTTATGTGATGATATACAATTATGGACTTTTTAATTAATATGGATTCATTTTTTGAAAAAAAGAAAAGAAAAGAAAATTCATTCCTCACAATCGCTAGCCAATATGCTTTTCTCTCATGTCTTTCTTCGTTCATGGTTCGATATTCTGGTGTCCTAGGCGTAGAGAAACCACACCAATCCATCCCGAACTTGGTGGTTAAACTCTACTGCGGTGACGATACTGTAGGGGAGGTCCTGCGGAAAAATAGCTCGACGCAGGATGATAAAAAACTTAACACCTCTAATTCTTATTACTTTTCAATATTCAATATGGAAAAAAAATGAAAAATGAAAAGGTCGTCTTATTCAATACCCCAATTATTAAACCCCTTCTCTCCCACTTTTCTCTCTCACTTCACACCTTGGAAGGCACCGTTGTTATAGAGAGGGGTGAATGTTAATATTTGCCTAAATTATTAATCTATTAAAAAATAATAAATTTAAAACAACACAATAAAGATTCAAATTTAGAAATTTGAACTATTAATAATTATATTTACTTTAAATAAAAATTAAATTTTTAAGATAGTATAAATTAAAATCCAAAATAAATTCTTGAAAGAATATATTTCTTTTCTTGTTTTTGGAAAAGAAAATAATATGGTTAATAAAATAGGAGAATAATAAATTAGTTGCGATCCTTAATTAATAAAAAATTGCAAATTACAATTTTAAGAATTAATAAATATACTAACCTTAAATAAAATATTAAATTATTAAGAAAATATAAATTAATATATCACAATAAATGTGGTAGAAGAATGATGTTTTGGTAAGTAAAAAAAAAAAGTATTCCTTCATAATACTTTCAACTTTAAAATTGTAAATTTTGAGACATTTATGTATTATTGGTAGTGAAATGGTCGAGAATTTCTGTTTTTTATTTATTCTTTTTATATTTCCTTATTATATATATATATATATATATATATTTTTTTTTTTCCCTGAAGAATTTATATTTCCTTTTACCAGAATGAAACATTTTGTTTAAAAGACAGTATTTTGAGTTCTTTCAACGATGGTAGCCATATTTGGGTGGGCAGGAATCGAACGTTTAGGAGCCCACCTTGTCGTTTATTCTCGAAATTCGTAAACTTTTTCTTTTTCCCTTCTCGCCGGAGATCAACCTCTTTTCTCCGATTCATGTTTTTTCTCCGATGGACAGAGAAGGAAAGGAAAAGTAAAAGGAAAAGTAAAAGTAAAAAGCTTTGTTTTCTAGAGATTTTCAAATTCAGATTCATTTAGGAACATTCAGGGGAACATATTCTTGCGAGAAGATGGGAGCAGAGAGCACCTCGAAAACGACCGGCGAAAGTGGAGACCAGGTGGTGTTGAACGTTTATGATCTCACCCCCGCCAACAATTATTCTTATTGGTTTGGTTTTGGGATTTTCCATTCGGGTCTTGAAGGTGATTTCTATATGTGCCTGTTCCCTGCCATTTTCCTTTTTTGTTATCCTCCCTTTTGGTTTCTCCCCATCTCCGCCTTCGAATGGGGAGGCTGATTTTATTTGGTATTTTGTGCACCCTATATGTTTGTTAAAATGTCTCTGAAGAGAGATTGTCGAAACCATTTATTTTCTTTTGGAATTTTCTTGAGTATTTGGTTTAGAATGGAACTGAATCCAATCTATAGTATGGAAATAAGATAAGATGGGACTTAGGCACCTTTCTGTTGATGACCGTATAGGATTGAAATTAGCTCTCTGAAGATCTTCCAAGATCTGGATTGGTTGATCTCGAGCTGGTTGTGGATTTGTGGAACATTCGTATAAAGATAGCTTGATTTGCGTTCAATGAGGTTTAGCAAAATCTATTCGTGTAGTTGCCATTGACATGTCTGAATCTTCAGAGTCAACAAATTCAAGTTTTATAATCTGGGCTTGTTTTCAGGCTAAGCACAAGCCGTTGTTTAATATTCTGCCTGTGCTAGATCTTGTTCTTCCTTTCTGGTCAGCCTTTGAAAATTTGAGTGAATGTGTTTGTGGGAGAAACAATATCACTTGATTTCTGTGTGAATGTGTGTCGTAAAGAGAAAGGGGAGAGATTGTGGTCTGATCAGGTCATTGTCAGGTAGTTTCATTGGTATGTAAGATTGAAGCTTTTTTCGTATGAAAAGAAAGGCTGCCAACTGATATTAGAGTGTAATTTATGTTGGAGGGTGAGCCTGGATTGGCATCTTTTTGCATCAAAATTCTAGATTATGAGTTTAGAATTCCAATGTTATCTTGCTATTGTGAACCTAATGTATGAATTCGTTCAAATGTCTTCATATTGCACACAGTCCATGGTAAAGAGTATGGGTTTGGAGCTCACGACTTCCCTGCAAGTGGAGTTTTTGAAGTAGAACCAAGGAGCTGTCCAGGTTTTATATACCGATGTTCTGTCTCGTTGGGTCATGTTGATATGCCTCCCTCTGAATTCAGGACGTTTATTGAGAGTGTTGCTTCTGAATATCACGGAGATACATATCATCTTATTTCCAAGAATTGTAATCATTTTTCAGATGATGTCTGTTGGAGATTGACTGGGAAAAGAATACCTGGATGGGTTAATCGGCTTGCACGGATGGGTAATAGTTTTCTCAAATTAAGTTCTCTTTGATTTTTGTCCAGTACCCCATTGTTCACCTCTTTTTTATTCATCTTTTAACCGAATTCCTTTTGCCATCTTCGTATATCGCCATCCATTACATTGATGCCATTGAAATGTAGAGAAAGACCTTCAGTTGGAGGCCTGTTAAGGGATACAGGTCCCTCTCTAAGATAGCCACTTCTTTATACATTCATCTCTAATTGAAACTTAATTACCTTTTGCTTTAAAGTAGATGTCTAGGATTCTGGTTGAATAAATTGACAGATATGCTGTGCTTCTCTTTTCTTGACTACATCTTATATTTGTGAGTTGAAACTCCATTGATGATGGTTTTATTCTCCATTGGATGCATTCTCGTCTTTAATATGAGGAGAAATAAAAGAATTAATAATGTCTGTTTTTGTTCTTTACTGAAACGCATAAAAGTGAATTCTGCTAACTTCCTCTTCTGGTGAAAACTTTAGGTTCTTTGTGCAGTTGTTTGCTACCTGAAAGTCTTCAAGTAACTACCGTCAAACAATTGCCCGAATACCACGAACTCTCAGGTATGTGGTCTTTTATTCGAATGTTTTCGCCTTCTTTAATTGATTTCGAATCTGTGGTCTGATCAAATACGTATGTAGTTAAAACTTGAATCCAAAGAAGTATGCTGTTATTAGCATTACCAAGATGTTTTGGGGTTTGTTTCCTCCAGAGGAAGAATGTACCGCCGAGTCTCTGTCACTCGAAGCTCGGCAAGTGACAGCAGAAATCGACAACGAGGAAGATAAGCGGTTGCTGCCACTGTCACCATCGACCGGGACTGCCGATGTTGCTTTTATCAAAGAATCCCACAACTGAAAGAGCAGGCAGTCAGTCTCTTTTATTGCTTACAAACTTCATCCCATATGCTCTATAATCTTGTCTCCATTTCAAAAGTTGAAACTGTTTTGCTTCTGTTATATCAAGCGTTTGGAAATAGAATGTTGTTCTTGCTAATTAGCTATGGTTACACTTCTGGGCTTAATTGACCCACAAGAAATATAGAGATCAATTTGAATGTTATTTCCATATCCTTAGAACCGTTGATTTTTTATTATATTGCCTCAATTTATTCTACAATATTGAGTTTCCATATTATATCATATGACTACATTAAACAGTGTAGTAATGTACCTTTGTAAATATGCCCTTATCACAACGTCAATATAATATAGATTACCAATACGAGTCTAACTCAGTCAGACATCCAACGTCTTTCTTTATGAGTCATAGGAATCTTGGTCATGTAATATTTTGTTTTATATATAAAAAACTGCAATTTAATGAAAACATGGTCCATCTCACAATAATTAGGGCACACAATTTTCAGAAAAATCTGTCCAAAGGGAATATCAAAATGACAGCGTGAAGAAAAATATGCAGGGAATGATATTGTGAAGAGTAACAATCAAGTGTATGATTAAGTATCAAGTGTATCTCTCTGCAGTTCACCAAAAAAGGATTCAATGTTGGTGCAAAAACCACAACAAATACAAGAGGTCTAAAAAGGGAATACAATTATCACACCAAATTGGTTCCCAATAAACTGTAGGTCAAAGAATTTGTCTAAACAGCATGACTAAAAATAGTGCATTTTGAAGAGCCTCCCATCCCTCTATAGCCCCAACTTAGAAATCAGCCAAGCCCGGACCTCATCCATCTCTTCAGGAACTGTGTAGTGGCCAAGTCTGCAACCGAAACACAAGTCGATTTAAAAAAAATGTACTTAAATTTCGCGATTTAGAAGGGATGAACTCGCACGAGTCGAAAACTTCTCATTGCATACCCGCTGTAGGATTTAAATGTAACGTCCTGAAATCCGCACGTACGTAGCGCCTCGGAAGATTTCTCTCCAAAATTGTAGAGAACCACATCATCAACTGCAAACGAGTTACACACCAAACCATTGTCAGAATCCAAATTTGAAGCCTAGGTTGCTTATAATAACGTGGAGTTGGGAAGTTCATGAAGATTAACAATGAAAAAACTATTTTCTCAAACTCTATTTCATTGACAATAACAGCCATCTTTTTATGTACAGACATCAAGATAAAATTGTATCCCTTCTTAACATATTAACCATATGAACAACACAACGAGCTCAAATTTGTATTGTAATATTTGGCCCAAGCACAGAACAGGGGATTCTGTAACAAAAATAGTCACCATCTTCTGCATAACAAATACAAATTTATAAATACCTTTTCCATGACATAGCAGAATAGGCAAGGATCCCGCTCCGCTAGTACTTTCATTCTTCCCTTCCATCTTGCTTTTCAAAGTCCTGGAATCACCATGATAACTCGTTAAATGAAGCTTCATACTGATTGTAAAAGGATCAGAGGCTGTCCAGATGACAAAAATTAAGAAGCCAACTTTGAACAAGGAAGCCAGCCACTTAGCCCAACAACTGCACTCAAATTGGCTGGGTAAGGATTTCCGTTCCCGTATTTTCCCACTGCATGGCAGGTCGCTGAATAAAGTGCAGTAGCTGCTCCCATACTGAAGCCCCCTACGCCAAGCTTAACTGTAAAAAATAAAAGATTGCAAACAAAATTATGCCAACAATCCTAAATAGAGATTTAAATCTTTTAATCATCGGGGTGAGATGCATAGCATCCAAAAACAGAGCAATGTGAAACAAAACTAGTTGAAGAACATGTTGCATGCCAAGTACAAAATCAATGGAAAAGGTACATAATTAGTATTAAAGGGATCTAATCACATCAAAATTGCAAGAGAGACATACTGTCAGCTGGCTCGGTCGACAACAAATAGGAAACATGTGCAGCTGAAGCATCCAAACCCTCTAAATCATCTGGACCATCTTCCGAAAGATTTCCCACATCAAACCCTGGTTTCAATAAAAACATCTCACTATAACTTTTGTTTCACACTGTGATATAATATGTTTAACCAAGTGAGATTTGCCTCTTTCATTGAAGCTTTTGCTCCAATTGGAGGAAGGAAAGCTTACATGCAGTGGAAGGAAAGCCACCAAATAAAGCTATTGGTTGAGTAGGTGCAGTCGGACATATCCATTTAATCTGCATCAGTAACTCCAAGTTTATACAAAACACTAAAAGAAACGATTTCCTCTTCCAACAATGAATTTTTCAATCTACTTTTTACCCATTTGATTAAAAAAAAAAAAAAGCGACAGAAAAAGGGGGACTGAATAAAATAAAATTTGAATAGCTTTATAATTGCTCTAAATATTTTGATAAGCTTCATATTCTTACATTTGGTAAGGGAAGTGTCTCCAAGAGCTGCGACCAGCTGTCAGACAAAATCAAAACATTTATAAACATGAGACTGTATTGAATACTGAATAAAATGGCAAGGCATTACAGGAAAATAGATTCAGCGTATTTAATGTTTCACTTAATATTCTTAGAATGCCCATCCTAAGGATAATCTTGAAGTGTGTCAGTTAGAGTTTCAATTGAAAATCAACCAGAAGTATCCTTAGCACTCTCGTAATCATACCAATACGAGGGGAGGGGATAAAATAACTTTTTATTGTTTGAACAGGACATGGTAATCCAGCTATCAAGGTATAGTTAAAATACAGCCTTAAATTAAAAGTGTGACAGACAGTTTAAGGTCAGATTATAAAGCCACTTCGATAATGCTGATACTTCCAATAAAAGAAAACAACTTCATAACACAATTCATCAACCCCTATAGGTGAACAAAAAATCTGCATGGAGTTGCGACAAGAAAAAGTCCCAATAGATAAAACCTCATATTGTTTACAACACAATGTGAAACAATGAAAGTTGATTTCCATTAATGCGTGGATTTAACCTATGATATATAGCCAACTATATTAAGGAAATTCATGACCTGTCCCCCCTATCTCCCCTGGGCCTCCAACCATGAGAGAGCATGTTGCACAACATCCAAATGAGAAACACTATGTGGAAATTTCTAAAAATCCCTATTTCCTAACTACTGCACCATTCATCATATACCAATAACTATAATCACCAAAGAAAATAGCAATTCAATTCTTTTGTAGCAGGAAGGAACAGAGAATTATAGCAGGTTAGATGGGGGGGTACAACATGACCCAACCCACAGCCAAAATAGGTTACAAGAAGGGGCCTCCAGTTAGCATTAATGATAAAAGGAAACATTTTTGCCCAAAGAGCTCTAACTAGACCGAACAAAAGGAATAAGGTCAAGAAACTACCCACACCCCCTTATGCAGATCTGAAAGTCTTCATTTTTTTTAGTCAAAATACACAAAATAAGAGCTATTCTTGCATTATACCAAAAAACTTTATCATTACCATCACCCAGAAAACCACAAAATAATATCATAAGAGAAATTAGGAACACGACTGAGGGGAAGCTCGATAAAGAGTAAACAAACTGAGAAGGTAAGTGGAACTGGCAAATGCAGAAGGGCTGTGGGCAAATAAATAATCAGTGTCTTCTCATTTCTCTTACAACCGATGCAGAAAGGGAAAAATTCAAACATTCAGTCTTCCTTCAAAAAAAAAATAGAAAAGAAAAGAACAGAAAGAAAGAAGACTACCTTGAGCCATTATCACCAAGACCATGAAGCCAGACAACCGTCGCTAGGTGTTTTCCCTTGGGCCTCACAACGTAGGTTTTACCAAACTCAATTGCCTTTTTGGCAGCTTTACCAGCTGAAAGAGATACAATCAAGCAAGAACGATCAAGCTTCCACAAACTAATATATCTTAAAGAGAGGGCAACATCGAGCTCGGTTGCTCCCACAGATATAAAATACATAGTCGCAAAACGGAAGTTCCTTGAATAGAACAGTAATGTTTAGGGACGCCTATTAGGATAGTGAAGGAGATATGCAGAGAGTCAAGTACACTGACCAGAACCAACGGAAGGGCCTGCAAAACTCATATTCGCAATAAAACCGGCCAAGTAAACCACCACCTGAAGAGATTGACTGATAATCGATCCTGCTGCGGGTAAAAAAGGGGAAATAAATCAACTACGAGAGGCATTGAAGTCTTTCAAGAAACTTGCTGAATAAAAATCATCCGGGGACGAAAGCTCGTCAAAAACAATCCAAGAAACGTCCTGTTCGCGAGGATTTATAACTCATTTCACCCTTTAGACAAAAAATTTCCAGGACCCAGTCCCCTCTCAACGCTCTAAAGAAGAAAGAATCAAGAATGAGAGGATGAAACCGAAACGTAACCATAGGGATTATCGTCCCCAATCAAAGAAATCGCTCAAAAAACACATACATTCCAAACCAACCCCAAGAGATGACAACAATTTCCAGAAACAATGCCTCTCTCTTTCCGTACAACCAAAGCCCAACAGCCGAACAAGAAACTAGCAAGCAACAGAATACCACCCAAGATTCAAGAGCGACTCCCCATCGTCGCGAATTCGAAACACCCAAGTGGAAAAAGATCAAAAAAAGAAATGGGTCATAACGAATTCCACTTGAAAAGATGAGAAAATGAATCAGAAGTGGAAGGCGACCCAGAAATCAGAAGGTATTGAAGATTAGAGGGAAGAAAGTGAACGAACCTGGAGGAAGAGGGTCGTTGTCGGGTGTGTAAGTAGCTCGTCCTCGGCTCCTGTGTTCTCCTCCTGGTTTCTCTGAACAGAGAAGGGATACAGATAGAGAGGGAGCGAGCGAGCGAGCGGGCGTGCCGAATTCTTGTGTGTCTCCGCCCCGCTCGGTCCGCGCCTCTTGTTTTTATCCCTATTTCTTCTCTCTGTTTCTATTATTGTTAGAGCCTCGTTCGCCTACGTGCTAACCGTTCTCCTTCAGTTGACTTTTCTCCAAACGGTATGTCAATCTCCGCCACGTGCCCAATATCCACCCCACTTGATCTTTTCTCAATTTTTTTCCCACTAAAATCATATATTTGAATCTACGCCCATTGATTAAGATATTATAATTTTCTTCTAATTGTCTAAGCTTAGATGTATGTATATGTTTAAAATACAAAGAGAGAGTAAAATGTTTTAACCAATAAACTATGTCAGATTGGCAATTAAGATCGTGTTTTTAATTTAAAAGATAGAATTAATGGGTTTAGGAATATCTTTCCTTTTAATAATACTATTGAAATGTTACTGATTGTGGCACAATTCTTTCACCTTATTGCCTATTTAATACTTAAAAATGTCACTACCAAATTTTTGTATCTCATATGTTCTTGAAATCAGATTTGGTACCTACGCATTTCATGCACCATTCAAATAATAATATTGAAAAATAAACTAGAGAACTCAATATAATTGATTATCTAACATATCTTGAATTATATTAATTGTCAGTTGAATATTATTTTTATTCATTCTTTTAGTACCATAATGGTTAGAATAAAGATTCGAATTCACGACGAGTTAAGTTCATAAATTGTAATATAGTAGCTAGTTGATATTTTGTAAATGCTTTACTAATTAATACATTAAAAAAAAAGGATTTACATGGAATGCTGTCATTTCTAAATCAATAAAATAAAACCCAATCTAAAAGCAACCTAAAACATAGGTTCAAAATTTGTAAACGAATTCGTGGACAATGAAAATCCGTGTACTTGTTGTTTTCCCGTTGCAAAAAGAATAAATAAATCAAATAAATACTTTTCGTTGTTTTCTTTTCTTTTTCCCTCTTTTAGTCGTTATGAATTGACGCGATGAAAATGCATAATTTATTATTATTTTCCTTAAGAAAAGGGGTAATTATGAAATGCGAATGAGTGGGAGTAAGGACCACTTTCGGCGCGTTTGAAATGAAGCCGATTCAAAGTGGCACACGTATGATCGGAAATTGGGAATAGAGATAAATTTGAAAATTTATATACATAATTTTGTCCCCATGCCATTTTCTTTACGTAAAATATCTTTCTTGTCTAACTATTGCTTTTGATTTCCCATGTTTGAATTTAATATTTATTTAGTGTTCCAAGTTTTGGGGGTGAGATGTTTGGTATATCAACTTTGAATTTAATTTTTAATAAATCTTTCTAACTTGATCATACACGTTAGTTAACATAAGCTATCTAGACTTTGTTGATGTATATTTTCAAATGAGTTATGGTGGTAAATTTTATTAATATGCCACCGTTTTAACCCAGCTCGATGCCACCGTTTCCCCCACATATTCGAATTGAACATTATCAAATCCTTAATCGACAAGCATAACTTCAACATCGTTGCCTTGATGTTGTCGACGTTGGGCACCATGGAGGAGTTCAAGACGGATGTAGGTGGCATCGAGCTCACGTTGGTCTACAAGTGCCTAGTTTAATCCATATAGAAAATCGAGTCGATTTAAAATGGAAGAAGAAAAGTAGAAATAAAGGAGACGATGAGGGAGTGAGAAGATGAAATTTCCTTTAGGTAAAAAAGAATAAAGAATAATAAAATTTGTCAAAGCATTTAAAAAATACGCACCAGTAAAGTCTAGTTGGTGTGTGTTAAGTTAACTACCATATCATCATTCGGTTAGGTCAACTAACGGTCAAGTCAATTTAGGGACCAATTAGAAACTAAATTCAAACTTCAATGACTAATTAAAAACTAAATTTAAACTCCATGACCAAACATGTTATTTTGAATTAAACTTCAAAGATCAAATAAAAACTAAATTCAAATATAATAAAAAATGATGGTTTTGAAAATCCAATGACCAAAGAAACTAAGTCCTGGCTTCAATGAGTAAAAATGTATTTTTATCCCTTTTTTTTTACTTCAACAATTAAATATGAGATCCAATCAATCTTTGAGATGGTAATATGTATGTGTCGTTCCAAGCTATGCTCGTCAATTTTAATTAACCTTTAAGATTTTCATTTCATCAAATTAAATATTAAACATAAATAAATGTTACAATTATTAGTTTCTCAAAATTAAATTAGAAAAACTACTCAAAAACCAACCAATAAATCATAAAAAATGTCAGTTTGAGTATAGTTCAAATAATTTAAACGTTCACCATACATCAATTTTCAAAGTTGCTCGAGTCTTCACCCTCTCATTATTGAACTTAAAAAGAAAAAATTGTACAAAAAGTTGACTAATAATCAAACCCCAAAAAGCATGCAAAGGAAATACACAAATATATCTAATCACGAAAGACTAGCACAAAATCTTTATATATATATATATATATATATATATATATATATATATATATATATATTATATTTCCTTTTTATTATCTCGAAGTCGATAACTTTTGATCTTTTTGTCCCTACATTTAGGGATATGCACATTGTCCCGTACTCGTACATACGCAAGAGACTTCAAGGATATTCCTTGAAACTTCAAGCCACTTAAACCACCCAAACTATACCTCGAGGATGGTACAAAATCTTTATTAATTAGGGCATTAATTGCATCATGCACCATCTATTTAAATATTGTTGAACTAAAAAAAGAAAGTTTATCTTTAATAATGTTTCGTTACACGTTGAAAATATAGTTTTTAAATTCTCTTATACATACAAGAGTGCAGAGTCGCCAATTTTATACGGTTGCGACACTTTCAAATAATTTACTGTTCATAACTTTTTTTTTTAAGAATAAATCCTCATGAATTTGAAGAAAATATTTAACAATACATTTTATAGCTCAACCCTTCTTAATATAGAATTAATTTCCACAATGTTAAAAATATAGATTAAAATGTCAACCTTAGCCTAGCTCAACTGTTTAAAGCATTTATTTCCAATCAAAAGGTCGTGTATTCGAACATTCATCTCACGTGTCGTTATGCTAGATTAAATGGCTAAATATACCATAACTTACCATTTTAAAATTGATACTAGAAGAGGTTACTATTCAAACATTTGCCAATAATAGTCAAAGCGGATGGTTTTGGAGTTACTCATGAGAATGGAGGCTTCATATGATGAAAAGGATATATATTTGACGTTTTCTATAACTAAAATTTCCACTTTACAACCAATAAGAATTAGATGCTTGTGTGAATTTTGTGTTGGATGAAACAGACAGCACGCGGAAACCAAACTTTAATGACAAAAATTGAACTTTTTCGTTTTTTTTTTTTCTTTTTTTCCCGACTCCTCAGGAAGATTTACTTTACAAATCCAAAGGATTACATTTTATGCATAGATAAATGTCTAATAAATTGGAAAAGATTACATAAGTTTGTATCTTATATTTTTTTATATTCAACATTTTGTAAAGTTCACTGGTTACTTGAATTCTAATATTAACAAAGAACAAATATTTTGGTAGTAAAACAGAATGTTTTGTTTTCCCTTCAAAATGCAATTGTTAGTTTACATCATTGAAAATGTAGACTTTGAAAAAAAAAACATTATATTTCGTTGATTAAATGTCAAAAAAAATGCCGAAAAAAGAAATAAGTCGAGAAGAAAAAAGAAAAGGAAGTCGACGTGTGCAATTCTGGTACCATGGGTAGGGCAGCAAAGTCAAAGGGAGAGCGACGGCCGGACGCCGTCGCCACAGCCGTACCTCACCGGGCGGAGAGTACCGAAAACGCGTACGAGTACGTCGCCGTCGACGACGAAGGAAGATCTCTGTCGTTCATCCGTTCCCCGATCCCGACGACCTTCAACTTCTCGTGACTGTTCATCGTCTCTTCGTCTATGGACAACAAATCAACGACGAGCATTTGAGTGTCCGGCGGGTCCTCCGTCGGGACGCGGCCTTCGAGCATATCCACCACCGCCGCCATGGTCGGCCGCAGCCTCGCCTTCTCTTGGATGCACCAAAAAGCCACGCAAACCAGTTTCCGCACCTCTCTCTCGTCGATCGCTCCGGTTTCTACCAGTCTCGGATCCACAGCCTCCATAAGTTTCCCTTCCTTCATCTTCGCGCTCACGATTCTGGGGAAATATTGCCATTTCCTTTTAGATCTGTCCTCGCCATTTTCAACTACGCTCACGTTCCTCTGCCCTCCGACTAGTTCCAGAAGAACCATTCCGTAGCTGTAGATGTCCGATTTCTCTGAAATTCCGTTCTCCAACAGCCATTCCGGAGCCAAATACCCCTGCGTCCCTCTCACTGATGTGACTACTCTGCTCTCATCTTTCCCCATTAGCTTCGAGAGTCCGAAATCGGAAACAATCGCTCGGTAATTTTCGTCGAGAAGGATGTTTTCGGGCTTGACATCGAGGTGCAAGATTCTTGACCGGCAATCGTGGTGAAGGTAGGCTAGGGCTTTGGCGACATCAATGGCGACTCTGTATCTCAGATCCCAAGCCAAGCAACCGCCGGGGCGATTCCGATTCTTGTATTCCGATTTCTTGGGGAAAATCCAGCAATCCAAGGATCCGTTCGGAACGAATTCGTAGACGAGAAATCGTGGTCCGGATGAATTGGTACAGTAGCCAATTAGACGAACGAGATTTATGTGCTGAACGCTCGCAATGGCGGCGACCTCCGCTCGGAACTCTTTCTCTCCTTGATTCTCTCCCTCGATCCGCTTCACGGCGACGGCAGTGCCGTCTTTGAGGACTCCTCTGAAGACTGAACCGGACGATCCCCGCCCTATCAAAGCCCTAAAATAATCGGTGGCTTCCTCGAGCTCTTTGTAGCGGAACTTGGTGGGAACTCCGGCGACCTTCCTTAAGAAACTGTACTCGATCCGAAGCTCTCGACCTTCGGAAACCAGCTGCGATTCGAGCTGTTTTCTTCTCCGGTTGAATCGCATTCTGATCACCATATACACCAAGATAGCGGCGGTGACGGACACATCGATCCCGCAAATAAGGAAGAAAGCGTTGGAAAGTTTCAGGAAAACTCGAGCAAGAATGACGATAAGGATTAGGATGATGACTAAGGAAAGAGCAATTATGTTGGCTTTCTTATCCTCCATGGAAATTGCTCTCCAGGTTTCCGTAAACAGAACGGATTCACATTTCAAATCTTCTGTGAATCTGTTTCCGGTAAGAACTGTGAACTTTGAAGAATAGTATTAATTTTTTTTTTCTTTTTGGGTGGGCGGACCGCAATTAAATTTGCCGAGTCCATCTCGTTGACCGACAGAGCTTATTATTATTATTTTCCACATAATTCTTTTAACCCAAAAAAAAAAAAAGCAATTTACAATTTTGAACTATCCCCTCACTTTTTAAATCTTGGATAACAATTTCGCTTTTTATTTTATGTTTTTTAGAATTATGCTTACTTTACCTTTTTTTTTTACCGTTTAAAATAATTTAATTTACAATAGTATTTTACACTTTTCTTAAAACAGAGTCAAAATCAACTGGATTATGTTTTAATTTTAGTCTAGACTATTTTTTTAATTTACAATTTTGTCCATTTAGACTTTAACTATAATAAGTTTCAACTGGATCTCTAAATTTAATTTTTATTTTTAATACAATGTTAACGTAACATATTTATTAAAGAGTTTATTTGACAAATATATATTGAAATTGCAAAACTAGGTGGATGGTTGAATAGTCCATTAACAGTTAAAAGCATCTTATCTTCACGTTTATTATACTCATTAAAAAAAAATTGAACGAGAAGATGAGTCAATTGAAAAATTAAAAAATTCCTAAAAGTTTTTACATTTTGTGCTTATTTTTTCAATTATGTTTATGGTGTTAAATTTTTGTCCATATTATGTTTCCAAAGTCTATGAGTTTGACCTCCACAGTAAATGGTAAATTGAAATTTCCATTATATTATAAAAATATTGATATCACTGACATAAACATAATATTAATACCAATATTTTTTTATCTATTTTAAATTAGTGAAATGCTTATTAGCTAATTTTGTATATTTTTAATTTCTTAATTTTTATGATTATGTCATAAATATTTATCAATATCGATATTTTATATCTCTATTGACATTTCTATAAGTTGGGATCTCATACATTTTCCAATGCTTAAAATCTTAGTAATGTCATATATTTAAAATTCAAGAAGGAAGCATTACATCCAGATCTAGAAATTCTACGCTCATGGGAAGATAGCGGGAAACGTGAAAAAATATATATACACACACAAATATTTAGTTGTTGGGATCAAAAGCTACAAATCCTACACAAATGTTTTAAATAAATTTTGGAGCTGACTCGTTCAATCAATGTAAACTAAGAAGCAAATACGAACAAATCAAAAAAAATTATTGCTTAGAAATTATGATATCCATACTCTCTTATAATCTAATACTGAGACGTATTTATTATTATTATATAAATTTGTTGCAAATAAAATATTAAGGATTCTATTGAAAAGACCTAGTCATAAAAAATGGTATAATTCAAGAAGACGTTGAATAAAACGACGGGAGAGGAGACTTCACATTCATAATCACACTATTTAATTAACTAATTTGTAGTATTATATTTGATAATGTGGCTTTTATTAGATGAATTTTGGCTAATTATTTAAGAAACATTGGCAAAAGCAAAAGGATGCATCTCCAAGTTTGTCATGAAATTGGGCTTTTTATATTGGATGTCAATTTATTTTGTTTGAAAATTGGGCCATATTTCAATCATGAATGCAAAATTGATAACTGTTTTGATTTATGGATTTTCAAGTTGTGACCAATCTAGTGGGTATGGCCTGTCTTTAACTATCATCAACTAACTCTGACAATTTTTTTTTTCCTTTTTAATGAAAATTTACACAAAGGTGAAAATTTTAATTATGTTACTAAATTAAAAAATAATAATTTCATCCGGTATATACTCATTCACATTAATACTTTGTTTAGTACTACATTAATACTTAAATAGTGCTGATTAGGTAAATATATATTTTTGATAATGCGGTAAAAAAATGATAGAAAAGAGAGTGCGACAAAAAAAAAGTTCGAATAACGTTAAATTACAAATTTGATAAAAAAAAATACAAATTTACTTATGAGATTACTTTTAGTGGGTCTTTCTGGTTCTAAAAGTTTTAATTATTTGGTCGAACCCATCAATTGTGTTATTTTTTTCAATTTAAAAAAATTATTAGTTTTATTATATATTTTTTTTCACATATGATCTCTAATAAAAGTAGCTAGCACACCAACTTAATTAGAAACACAAGTTGATTGCTACATAAATATGGTAATGGCAAGTGTGAATTTTGACCAAATTTTATGGATTAAATTGGAATTTTTGGATTTATAAGGACTTAGTGAAAGTTTTGAAATTTAACCTTACAACCATTGTTTTTTTTTTTCAAGAATGGTAGGGTGGAGATTTGAATCATCAACTTTTGGGAAGTGAAATATATATCTTAAATGATTGTGTTATTGTTTCTAGAAAAAAGTGATTGATTGAATTAAAAGATAATATGATTGTGTACATTTGGAAAATACTTTTAAAAATTTTGTGATATTTGAAGGAATACGATTTTACATTTAAAATGACAAACTAATCATTTGTCAAAACACAAAAAAAAAAAAAAATGAATTCGACGATGATTGACATGTATTCCTTTTATCAAGATCGGAGGTTTGATCTCCATATCCAAATTGTTATATAAAAAAAACACACTAAAAGCAAATTAAGAAAATAAAACTTTCAAAAATATTTATTATTAAGAAAATAAAACTTTCAAAAGTATTTATTCTTGCTTTTGTTTTAAAAAATAAACATTATTTCTAAAAATAATTTACACTCAACGTGAAAATTATAATATTCAATACGAAGAATTAAAAGTAGACTGGAGTACAAAGTAGGGACAATATTCTTACTATATTCCACTAATAAAACTCAAGGGTACAACGTCATTTTATTAATATGTAGTTTTTTATGATACATAATTTTTTTACATGTAGGAGTGGATATATGAAATCCGTGTTTTTCTGAAATGGAAAAGTCGTTTAAAAAAATATAGATTCACACAATTTCAAGAATTATTTCCTATTTTAAAATGATCTCAAAATTCTCCGCTCTACATATTAACGAAATGATGTATAATAAAAAAAACTACATATTATTATAGATAAAATAGTGTTGTACCTCGAAATTTTATTAGTAAGAAGACGGAGTCCCTTACTTTTATCAATGGTACTTTTTGAAAATATAAACATGTCTCATATTCAATGAATAACTTACGAGGTTTTACTGTATTAAATTGAAAATTTTAAAACCATACAAATTGAATTGGAAGTAATTCCAAACAAATTTTTGAAATCTAAAAGATAAATGGCTCTCACACCATTAAGATCAATTTAATAATTTAATTTTCAAACCACTATGGTGTTATATTTAAAGAATTAAATTGAAAAACTTATATTATTAATCAGAAAATACTCTCCACAATTATGTGATATTAAAATGATATTATGTGATATTAAAATGATATACGATTATACTTTTAAAAAAATACTAATTATTTGTTATCAAAAGGCAAACAATAATTTCTTTTTAATAATAATAATAAAAAGTTGTTAAGGCACATGGTTCACCTGAGGTATAGGCTGATTGGAGCAATATGTCAATACGAGAAAGATAATTATAGCTTAAACAAATATTTGTCCAACATAATCTAACATTGTTAACACAAGCATGAAGTAAGATTGCTTATCACACTACGTCTTGTGGCAACTACTCCTATTTGTAAAAGGAGCCGTGATGATTGTTATATTCGTTGTTGATCTTCAAAATTTGTTGTTAAACATTATGCTTAGTTGTTTAAGTAGCTATGTCCAAATTCATCAAAATCTTATTTAGTTGACTCAACATGTCATGTTACGTCAATTATTGACCCATTACAACAAAATATTATTTTTGAGAATTTTAGTTTTAAAAGGTAAAGGTTATTTAAAAAAAAAATTTCCAAACCATGTGAAATTTAGAATATCACCCACTTAAATGTAGTTATTAAGAATCTATTTTATTTATTTAATTTTTGAGTACTGTTATTAACAATCTAATTGAGTTGAAGTTCTCTCTCCTTTTTTACTTATTGAAAGTTGGAAAGTTTACCTTATAAATTTAAATAGTTTTATATATATATGTTATGCTATGCTACCGAGTACAGAGGATCAAAACTCCAAGTAATACAGAGCCGCAGCCCTAAAATTTGAAGCCTCCTCATTTTGGTTTCTCGTCCTCGCGCTCCCTCGCTTTTCCATCGTTTCTGCTACCATACGGATCCCGGTGCCATGGGAAGCTCCTCAAACGGCGTCGTGGGGGAGCGGAGCGCCGGCGGCAATGGCAGCCTACAGGTCGACAAGGGCGTCGATTTCGCTCAGTATTTCTGCACCTACGCCTTCCTGTATCACCAGAAGGAGATGCTCTGTGACCGAGTTCGCATGGACGCTTATTTCAATGCCATTTTTAAGAACAAGCATCACTTCGAAGGAAAGGTTCGACTCTGTTATTTTCTCTCGCGTTTATCTATTTTGGCGCCTATTTCTTCAATGGGACCACGAAAAAGAATCGATTTGTCAGTAGTTTAACTGCTTCATTCTGCTTTAGTTCACCCAATTTTGTTTCCATTAACGTCTCGTGGGTGTGTTGGGGGGGGGGGGGGGGGATTCTAAAGGAGACTTTTTTTTTTTAAAGCTGCTGGCCGGAATCAGTGCTGACTGAATTTGTGACAAGGAATAGTCATTCATTTAATTATTTTTCTTGGGCAGACCGTATTAGATGTCGGAACCGGGAGTGGCATCCTAGCTATTTGGTCGGCGCAAGCAGGTGCAAGGAAGGTATACGCAGTGGAAGCAACTAAGATGTCGGAACATGCCCGTGCACTTGTTAAAGCTAACAACCTTCAGGACGTGATTGATGTGATTGAGGGATCCATGGAGGATATTGTCCTTCCAGAGAAAGGTTAGAATTAGTATTCTTTCCCCCCTTGATGTTTTTTGAATTCTGCTGAAGTACGTCTGAAGCTTTCATCATCAATTGTACTAATCTTCGAGCAAAATGTATTATATAGAAAAACCTGGATTGAGCTCTAACTTTGCTTATTCGTTGATGATGATCAGTTGATGTCATCATCTCAGAGTGGATGGGATACTTTCTCTTGCGGGAATCTATGTTTGATTCTGTGATTTATGCACGTGACCACTGGTTGAAGCCATCTGGGGTGATGTAAGTGATGGAAGTATTATGATTTTATTTCGTAAAGAAAATAATTCAACCTACAGAATTTGTCTACCATACTGTCCAAACCATCTAAAACGGGCATTGGTTGATCCAGGTATCCAAGTCATGCACGCATGTGGGTGGCACCAATTCGGTCCAAATTGGGAGATCAAAAAATGAATGATTATGAAGGAGCTATGTATGATTGGTCTAATTTTGTTGCTGATACCAAAGCGGATTATGGAGTTGACATGTCTACTTTAACGAAACCATTCTCTGAAGAGCAAAAAAAATACTATCTTCAGGTGAGGCTCAAATTTGGGAATGGGAGTTTTTTTTTTTTAGTTTCTTACCTTTTTCTAGTTGGTATCGTACATGTTGACTCTTAGACAAATAACTTGGTTTGATTTTAGACTATGTTTCATAATAAAGCTTGTCCAGATTTCTAGGACGAGTAGTTTTACTCTGGTTATTAAAATGGATGATTGACAGATCCTCGTTGTTTTTCAATTGTATAATGTTTTCTGTTTATTTTCACTATCGCGTGCCGAGAGAATTTGCAATTGCATAGTTTTGTAATGGTGATGTTTAATGGTTATTGATGAGTTCCTTGGATGGAGTTGTCTATTATTTTGAATTGTGACTTAATTGTACGTTGGCATGTTGTTCCTATCCTATCTTATTGGACTATAATGGGCTATCCCTCTACCGCATACATTAATTACGTAGATAGATGTGGGGTTTGCTTTTGTAACTCTTTAACAACATTGAAAATTGTTTTATTACTACTTATAGACTTCTTTGTGGAACAACCTTCATCCACAACAAGTTATTGGGACAGCAGCCATCATAAAGGATATTGATTGTTTGACTGCTACCGTCGATGAAATTCTTGAAGTCAGATCAAGCTTTTCGTCATCAATCACTTCAGAGAACACACGGTTTTGTGGATATGGTGGATGGTTTGATGTCCATTTTCGAGTAAGTTGAGCTTCCATTTCCCTTTGAAACGTAAAAGTGTAGCTTACTCCAGGGCCCAGGCTTTGCTATAGATTTCATAACTTTTTCAATTTGGGCGTACTAGGGAAGAAACGAGGATCCAGCTCAATTAGAGATTGAACTGACAACTGCTCCGAGCATTGGTAGCGGCACACACTGGGGACAACAGGTCTGTATTTTCCAGAAGTCAGCAAATATGTAGTAGAGTATTGAAACCTTGTCTTGGCTCGCTGGCTTTCTATAATTTATACCTATGGCAAATTCTCAGTAAAAGGAGTTCTTTGTTCAGCCACCAGTGATTTATTGCTTTTTTTATTGCACCAAGAAATGTTATTCCAATTCTATCTTTTCCTCATTTGATAGGTCTTCCTTTTGCACCCTCCCGTCTGGGTCAGTGAAGGAGATGAATTGAAGGTTTCCTTCTTTATGAAACGCTCTAAAGAAAATCATCGACTTATGGAGGTTGATTTTGGCTGTGAAATTAACCAACCTTCTGGCAAGCTGCATCAGCAACCATTCACAAATAAGTTTTACATTGAGTGAGGATGGAAATAGTTGCAGCAATTGGAAGAATATACATACGACTAGATGAGGTATGTACACAAACAATTTTATTATGACGCTGTGTACACTTTTGTGAGGTAAAGTTTATGGGTCAGTATAAGACATTTGTGATGTGGTCAATTTCTGATTCCATACAATGGAACCCAAAAGCATTTCTGGATAAATTACAACCCAGCTTTTCTGGAAATCAAATTATCCATGTTTTGACTAGAAATAAGAAGTTCCAAATGCTAGTCAAGATGTTAATTTGATTTCCAGAAAGTCACTAAATATACAGTATAGAACTCCAAGATAATGATTTTCTTCAAACTTCAACATAGGACGATTCATTTAAGTATTTGAACTCGTGATTTATTTGATAGCCTTATTGCTAATTGTCTACTGATTTTCATTTACAGGTGTGAAAGCAGTTGAATGTGCTTTTCTGGAGGATGGGGGCTAGACAGAGGAAGAAGCAGTAACTTGAATTTTGACTCTGACCGGAATCTTAGCAACTCCTATCTGAGTTTCTGAGAAGACATTTTTTGCACAACTAGTATTGTACTTTGCTGTTATCTATCTGATTTGATAATTTGCGCATGGAAATGTCAAGGCTTGCATCCATAAGTTATAATATTTGGTGTGTAAAACATTTTTATACATAAGACATTGAAGTTCCTGTTAGTGGGAAAGATATAAGGTTAATTGTCCTGCGATTCTTTGATGAAAACTAGTGTAATATTGAATTAGATTGTTTTGTTCTTCAAGAAAAAATTGGTTCTCAGTTTCATTCACTTAAATTTAACACTCATATCTGTGTTGCTTCTTACTGGTGAACTCTCTCAGATTAATCGTGGGAGATGTTCATGTTTCCGAAGCAGAAATTAGTTCAAATTTCTCCGTATTAAACTGCTCATTGTAATTTCATATTGCACTCTGCTACATGTCTCCTGATTTTGTCTTCTAACGACAGAGTTAATAGTTGCTGGCCTTCTCATTCTTTCTATTTTACAACTACATTTCATCTTTCTGTGCCTCTATTGACTTCAAATTGTATTGGTTCTTGGCAATCTCTTCCCCTCTAGGGATCGTTGCCAAGTGACCAACTCCTTTGATAGGATTGATTGCATATAGTGTGCAGGAACTTCAAATAGTTGCTGAAGATGTTTCTCGATGTCGAGCTAGTCGACAATGTTATGTACATGTTAGATGTCTCGAGTGGAGTGGCAAACTCGTATTTCAGTATGTAGCTTTGTCCCGAAATTTCTTGAATTACCAAAATATACATTATGTAGAGAATATCCGTTATTATTTTGGATGCGTTTTCCCTCTCACATGGAAATGCCTAGTCCTTGCCTTTAGTTGCTCCTAAAGCTGCTTTTCAATCAAGCTACCTCCCCAACTTGCATTATTCATCATCCAGAATTCTTAAATTCTCAGTTTTGTCAACTCTTGGGATTTGAAATCTCCTTAACTTCAGGCACAAAACCAAACAAGAAGAAGAAAAATATAATATAACCCCCCCTGAATCTGTGTATAAGATCTGTCATTCCTTTCTTCTTTCTTTTACCTTCAGAATGCACAGGTCTTCAAGCATGGCTCGGAGCTTCGACGAGCTCTCGGTTGACATGACACTGGCTTCGATCAGCTCCCCACCATTGAAGGATGAAGCTTCTGGTCATTTGCCGCTGTTTAAGAGTAATAGTACCTCCAAGAGAGAAATGGAGTTGCATTTTAAATCTCCAGGAGGAGAAAACGCAGTTCACATAATCCCTCTTGTTCTCCTTGTTTGTGCTCTAATCCTTTGGGTTTGTTCAACCAGGTAAAGTTTATGTACAAACCCCATTATGTAACTCAAATTACTTCCTTTGAAATAAAATTACAGTTCTCAATCTTCTTCCTTTGAAAGTTGTTCGTTTCTGGGGTTTCCATAACACAATTCTATCAATGATTATGAATGAGTTCAATTCAACATTAATTACATCAAAAGAGAAACGTGCAGAAGGAAGATGGGAGAAAAAGAAAGGGACGTGTGAACTTTTTAACAGAATTATTAGGAGAAGTTTGTTTGAAAAAAGGGAAAGTTGTATGGTGATAGAGGAAGAGAAATTGATTAACGTGTATCAAAAGGTTATTTCAAGCTTCAAAGCCACATCTCAACAACCCTTTATTTTCTTTTCTTTTCTTTCAATTAGACCTCCCAACCTTTCACCTCACTCAATCTATTTTAGACGATAACTAGTTGCTTAGACGCATAATGTTATAATTTCTCCAATCTAGTAATACAATAACATAACAAATCATTCATCGGAAAAAAGAAAGAAATCATTCATAAAAAAAGGCGAAATCTTGAGAAGGTTTGGAGCCCTCGACCGAAGGGTTGGAATTTGAGTCTATATTTATCGAAAACAAAACTCAATTGTTTATATACTATATACTAGTTTTTACAAATTACATACTCGCAAACTAAGTATAGGTTATACGAATCAAAGTTTTTAAAGTTCATTCTTTTGACTCCAAACTTTATAAATTCAAACTTATTAAAACGCCACAAGCCACCAATATCACTATTGGTTAGTATTGATATGGGTTAGTGTTTCAACGAGCATGGTTATAAATACAATTTCAACATGAAATTTTTGAAAAAGAAAGAATCAAGTAAAGCAATTCAACAGTAAAAGTTCTTCACTGACTGCCATACAATTTGCATATTTTAGACATATTCTCCACAGAGAGACAGGCAAATCTTAAAAACATAGAAAAAGGGAAAGAATATAGTATTCTCTCTTTCTTTTTTTTTCCTTGTTTCTCTTTCTAGTTTTGGATATCAAAGTTACAGAAGTCATTCAGAAGAGCCAACATATTAAGCCTTGTGTCAGAAGTGTAAGAATATTCCAATTTGGATCAGATCTTACCCTCTCTCATAACCAACTATTTAACTATTAGAAAGGTTTGAACTATGTTGAATTCCTTTCACTAACTAGTTTTTATCTATTGAGTTGTTATTTTATTATACTACAAGTTGGGGTGAGAGATTCGAACTTACGATCTTTTAATCAGAGATATGTAGTAATTACCATCAAATTAAATTAATGTTTGGAAATTGAGCAGATTATAATTAGTAGGATAAAATTTAAAAGATAAAAAATGTATTGTGGACACCAAAAATACATTTTAACCATATTTATAGCATTCTGTGATATCTCTTAAATTTAATGGATAAAGAGAGAAAATCTTGAAATGCCAACATAAGCTTAGCTCAATGGGTTAAGACATATATGTGTACAAAAAGTCGTGAGTTTAAATTCTCACACCCATATGTTGTAGTAAAAAAAAATCTGAAATAGTGGAAATAATATTTTTTTATTAAAAAATTGCATAATATATTATTCATTCTATTTGAATTTATGAGTACCAAGTGACATGATTTAAAATAATTATAACATTACTTGGAAATATTTCATAGGGATTGCACACAGCACACCCATGTTATCATTAATTGTTCTAAATGGTTTTTCTTATTTGTTTGATTTTCCACTGTGAAAACTAAAATCTAAAAAGAGGATAATTTGGAGGAGTTCTATATATATATCATCATTTTTAGAAGTGGGGCAATGAAATGGTGGCCAAATCCACCAAACTATTGAGTATTTGCCAAATTGTTTGGTATGTGATTGCCTAATGGATTGATTATACACCACTTGTGTAAAGATCACATTTTTATAAATTGCAGTTTGCTTTAAAATCCAATTTAATCCATCTTCATTTCAAGAACTTGAATAAAACCCAAGTGACAAATTTCAAAGAAAAAGTGACCCAAGAAAAAAAAATGAAGTCTTTACAGTGCTTGCTTTGAAGGAGTAACAGGTAATTCCCAACTCAACAAGCTATTCTTGGGTTGTTGGCAACTTGGCATAAAAACCATACCATTATTCTTTGTTTATTTATTAAGTTGTTTTTATTTCCCTCCTTTTTCTGGGCCTTCTTAGTATGGCCTAAGAATTAAAAGCAAATCACGCTTAATTATCCAATATAAGGACCGACATAAAACTCTTAAACACAAAATACAAGCACAATTAGATTAGAGAGAGAGCCCTGCCTGAGATGATCGTCGGATATCAATTTTCTCTCTACAATTGAAAAGGGGTCAGTGAAATTCGTTTCCTTTTGCTTCGTTGAAATCGATCTTCTTTTGGGTTCAATCCATATTTGCATTTTGATTTTTGAGCAGTTGCTTAAATCTTGATGCTCTTTTTCTCACTATTTCCTAAATTGGGTTCGGTTTATGAAGCGTTTTTTTCTTTGTGTTTGTAATTTCAATCTGTTGCTGAGAAATTTTTCTTTCTTTCGTTCTTTCTTTTCTTGTCTGCGGATAATTCATTTGTTGGGCTGATGTTTGGTTGCTCAGAAAGCAGTGGAAAACGTAAGGTAAATAATGGGTTTGCTCTGGGTTTGGGTAATTCTGAACAAAAAATTGATATCAAAACCAAGCCAATCAGTTCCATGAACTTGTTTTGATGAAGATTTTGTACTTTTTCGACATGATCATGGATACATTCAAGATTCTGTTTGATTTTTTTTTCCCTTTGTCTCCTTTCCAGCAAGCAATCAAACTGAAATTAGTTTGTGTTATTTTATTTCTCATTGCCTGATCAATCCCAAAGGGGTTTTTTGGCTTTAAATTTTCTTTTGATATGCTTTTATTTGTTCTGCAGCATGAGATTATATGAACAGTTGAGGTGGTGGTACTGTTTGACGTCTGTTTTTTTTAGCGGTAATCAAAGGCAGTAGTATAAAGCAAATAAAGAAGGAAAAAGAAAGAAATTGAAATGGAGGTCGTTTGGTATTGCTTTCGATTAGATCAAGACCTGAAAACACTAAGATATTTATGATTTTGACATTCCAATAATATAATTATAATAGGATAAATGGCTTAAACATTTGGGACACTCTCCTTTATGTGGGCAATATAATGGAGAATATATGAGACATGGCCTGAAATCGTGTTGATCTGTTACTCCCTTTCTCTTTTCATCAAATTTTTGCAGAGTCAATTTTTTTAGAGAAAGAGTTCTTAGTTTTCATTCTTAGAGTTGTGGATCCTCCTATATTGAATTTCTGTGTATTCGGTAGTGATTGTATTATTTGAACGATTAATTTTCAGTAAACAACATTTGGGATATTATAAATTGTTGTCTTTCTTTAATTTCAAAAGTATTTTATCATGTCTATATGTTTTCTTCGACTCATGTTTGCTTCAATGCTGAATAACAGGTTTTGGCTTGTATCATGAAATTAAAAAAAGGAAGTAAACTGAGAATCCTGAACAAAAAGAAGGTGCCTTTGGGATCACAAGGTCCTATGGAGGCAATACAAGGCAGTGGCCCCAACTTTATGGCTAGACATGTTAAATCTAAGGGTGGCAGCAACCACGTCATGGTGGAGCAGGCGTCTCACAAGGTCATCATGCCCTGCCACCCTCAATTAGAAGTTTCAGAGGCTTGGGCTCCTGGTGACGTTGTAGAGGTGTTTGACAACAACTCATGGAAAATGGCCACAGTCTCTGAGGTTTTGGGGAAAATGTACATTCTGGTCAGATTACTAGGATCCTCTCAGGAGTTTAAAGTCAGAAAATCTGATATCCGGGTTAGGCAATCATGGAAAGATGATGATGATGCACGGGTTACAGTTGGAAAGGTAAATATCATCTTTATCTACTCTTTTTTCCACAATATTTCTTGTTGATTTATGCTGAATTATGAATTTGAAACCTTACCATGTGTTGTAACGGACTTTTGGTCATGCCCCGTTATATTTGAATGTTCATGTTGGTGAATGAGTGTGCTAAGTGTCTTTCAGCAGTTTATTCAGTTTTATGCGTCACTTTTGCTGGGCTTTAGATTACACATTGTAGTATACTCATTTAGGAGCCTTTTGTGATTTATTCAGTTTGTCATCGTTGTAGCGTATAAATACAAACAGAAAAACACTGAACACTTGCAACTGAAAAGGAAAGAAGAAGAAACTCATACAACAGAGCAATTTTCAGATCATATTCTCTTGTAGTTTTCACGTGTTTATAAAATTACAAGTTAAGAAGGGGCATTTTTGACATGCAGGTAGATAAAAATTGTACTAGAGGGAAACTCCATACCAATCTACTTTTAGACCACAGTCAAAATTCAACCTATCAAGTTCAGAAGACAAACTCGAGGACAACTCTGCCGAGAAAAGACGACTACTTTGCTATTAGGAACAAAAATTTTCAAGATAGCCACAAGGTGAGAATTCTGAAGAGATCAACCAATTGCACGTCTGAAGCATTTTATGAAGCTAGTCATAAAGTTAGATTGATTGAGAAAGAGGGCAGATATGTTAAGGTGGTTGCTTCAAATCCAACAGAGTTACCTGAACTGCAGGTAGGACCCGATCCTGTTTCTTATCCTAGAGATTCTCTGGGTGAAAGACATAGGCCTGCATCTCTGAATCACAGACTTGGTGGGCATATGGAATTGGACGTCAAGGGTAAGGAACCCGTTAGTCTGGTTCGAGAATCGAATGATGTAGATAGCATGATGTGCTCTGTTGGTAGTTGCAGCATCAGCTGTGACAACTCAAGTGAGATGCCTTGTGATGTTTCTGCTGGTGTGACTGAACAAATTGCTGGCTACTTTGGTGATAATCAATCACCTCGCCATTTGGTATACGAAGGACATTCTCTCCCAACAAAAGAAGAGCTGGAAGCTGAAATCCATAGGTTAGAGTTACAAGCCTACCGTTGCACTATCGAGGCATTGCATGCATCGGGACCTTTGAGTTGGGAACAAGAAGTATTGATCACAAATCTTCGACTTTCGCTTAACATATCAAATGATGAACATTTAATGCAGCTAAAATATTTGATTTCTGCAGATACCAGTATTCCTATTAAATGATTTGGAAATATATTCTTTTGCTATCTTACATATATATAATTCTTCAGCTCTATTCTCATAGTGCTCTAGAATAGTCATTTCTGATATAAATGTACAAACTTAGCCAACAATTGAATCTGTTTATGCTCATTAGTTCAGTTGAGTTTTGTGCTTTATGGATTCTCTTCTGCAATTGTATGATGGAAATGTTGCTTGCCTTGACCTTTTGGAAACAGCTGAGATATGAACAGAACAAGAACATTATCATTTTGTCACTTAGTTTTGGAAAAACTGTATCTAAAACTGTCATTCCGAGTCACTTATAACCGTTGTAGAGTTATTCATTCACTGATAGGGGTACAGATCATGCTAATAGCTTTGGCTGTCTGATTCATTAGAATCACCTTCTCTAAGATGCATGAAAGGGGATTATGGACTTCTGCTTGAGTTTTGAGAAAACTTTCATTACCATAGTCTCAATATGTAGTATAATCTTGCTGAGAGAGCTTTATCTCGACACGACTCGACACTTTGAGCTATGTTAAATAGGACTGTTATGTGATGACTGATGAGCCACTGTTTTCGTTACATGGTTCCTCACTACATTTCTCCATTTCAGGCTGCTTAAGATCGAGACAGGAGTCTTCTTGATGCCAAGGAATGGCGAATGCCCGAGAGGTTACACCTTAAACCTCCCCGCGGCTCCATACATTCAATTCGGTAATGTAATTCACTTTGATATGTTGTGCAAAATACAAAACCAACTTTTGTCTGTCTTTTGAAATTCTTTTACTGTTGGATATTGTTATTACCTGGGATTTGTTATGGTCTGTACTGTGTTTATGGTTTTTGGCTGGTGAAGGACAGCATCTAAACAAAAGGCATTGGCTTTTTTAGAGAGGGTTCAGGCAGTGGCCATATTAGAGGTCCCATCTCTAACAGCTGATTCAAGTACCAAATGAAACAGAGGAGCTTTTTCACACAGCACCCCAGTTGGCAGTTGCCCATTTGGTGATACCCTCATAAAAAAAAATCAATTTTCATCATCATCATGGAAGAATATGAACAACCCCCCCACCACCACCACCCCCCCCCCCCTCCAAGTCAAATATCCTATTCTCAAAACTTCAAAGAGACAAAGAAAACAATCTCACAGCTCGAGATCAATATATTTTTATTTCAAAAAACAAAAAAATAGAGAGAGAATGCATCTTAAAAAGTGGCCAAGTAGTCATTGTTTTTGCATACATACCCTGCATTTTAATTAAACAAACAAAATGGAGAGAGAGAGAGAGAGAGAGAGAGAGAGAGAGAGAGAGAGAGAGAGAGAGGGTTTGTTGATGGGAAAGTGAATTGATTTTGATTTTGTCTTTAAGATCTTAAGAAAGAGGGGTTGATGGGCATGAAGCCTACAAGAAAGGCCACAGCATTTATGGGGCTCCACCAAATCCTCTGCTATTGTCTCATTAGCAACTCTTCCTGATTAGCATTCCCATGTGATCCTGCCCCCTCTCTCTCTCAGACCCACACAGAGAGCTCTCTCTTTCTCTTCTAATCTCCTCAATTAACCCATAATCTCCCTCCTCCTCCTCATTTCCTAACTTTCAACAAGAAACAACACAACCCCTTTTCATATACACACAAATCAACCAAATCCCCTAATTGGGCATTCACAAGGAGATCAAAGTTTATATCTTTTGGTTAATTTTGGCCATAATTTGATTCTTTGAAGCAATGAAAAGTGGTCAGGAAGTCCCATCACATATTGGCATCTCTCTCCCTCTCTCTCTCTCTGTGCCATGCCAAGGGATGTGCTTGTATTTTAGTAACAGTTATAGATTCTTGTTTGTTGTTGTTGTTGTTGTCACCTTTATCTCATCATAAAGCAGCAAAATAGAAAGTACATGTGGCAGATTGCAGAGCGCCAATTAAAGTGTTGTGCATAAATATATATATATATATACAAGTAGTAATCAATCATATGGCAGTTAAAAATAAAAAGGTATCAGCTGAGCCTGAGCCTGAGCCTGAGCTGCCTCTGCCTGTAATGTAAGTAACTGCAGCACCACTGAGATATGGTGGTGGATCAAACCCCTTTCTTCAGAGACAGAGGCAGAGGCAGAGGCAGCCCATTAGCCACCTCTTTTGCTTTGGCATATGAGCCAATTTTGGGAAACATAAGCCATTACTCTATTGATTAGGGATTAATGGTTGATATTCCCAAGGGATCCTTTTTCCAATTAATTTTAATGTTACAAATCCTTCTCTCTCTCTGTTTCTTTGTGTCTGTACACACACAATCATGGCATGGTGGAGAGATAAGGACATATCATATGTAATAGTACACATGAAAATGGTTTCCTGTCAACTGGGAAGGGAGGGGCATCTCCCTGATTCAATTTCTTACCATTTCTATCTCATTTTGCTCATTCAAAACCGAAAACTTCTTGCTCAAAATCATGAACAATGCCTGCCTATTTGCCTTGCTGATTGGATAGCACGAAACTCCGCTTTTAAATACGTGTTAAAAGTTTGAGTTCCGACCGTTCAATTAGCAAGGAAGTATTGTATTGTATTGTCGTAAAATATGAGGTTATATTAAAGAAGGCAATTCCCTCTTTTACCTTTTTCTTTTTCTCTCGTGAAAAAAAGTTGAGATGTCTCGAGAAGTGTAAAGTTTGGTGTTTTTTTTTTTTAAGTTTTTTCTCAATAGAACAGAAGACGGTTCTCTCATATTAGCACTAAATTAATCACTTGTTAATTGTGGATTAATTAATGAGAGGAGCATGTAATTAGTGCATTGAAAGGAGATTTGGGGATTGGAGATTAGAGACACGAGGCAATTATGACTTCCCACCACTTGCTTGGAAGCATGCTGTGTTATTTAATTCATTTAACCCAAAAAAAAGTTTGATTAATCAAAACCTACTAGGAACTCAAATAAATATAGGTCTGTTTGATACATGGGATATGAATTTCGTGATGCGAAAAAACAACATTTTTATGTTTTTCGATTTGAAATTTGAAATTTTAAAATATAAAATTAAAATTTTCAAAAATATAAAAACATGGATAACTATATTAATTTTGTGTTATAAACTCAGGTAAAACATGATATATTATAAATTATATAATATTTTAAAATAATAATTATACAAAATTTATGTTATATGTATGTTAATAAATAAATTAATAATATTTTAAATATTTAGTTGATAACTACAAAATATATTATTATAACTAAACATACATGAGGACTATGTCCAAAGTGGACAATATCATATCATTGTGGAGATACTCACATCTTTTCTTAAATTTTTATTTTTATCACCAATCAAACAAATCTTAAGTGACAATTTGAAGAGTCTATATTATTGAGTTAATAATATATAGTAACAAAAAGCTAGTAAGATATCATATGAGCTATTTTCAATGACATGTAACTTTTGTTGAGAATAAAGATGGAAATAAAATTGGAGATGTATCTTCCATTTGTAGATGAAGCACATGGTGAATGGGGACCAATATGACCCTCTTCTAAGAGTTTAATTATGGGAAATGCAAAATGATTAAAGCAAAAGTTTTAATTTAAATTCCTTTATTGAGATTGGAGATTAATTAATTAATTAAATTAACAACAATTTTCCCATGAAATCGTGAAAGTTGAAATTAAAATGTGTGGTAGTTTTTTCTTGGAAGAATTGAAGGGGAAATGAAGGTTTCCCTTTCCCATGGAGGATGCAGGCTGGTAAGGTGACAAAGGGAGCGCAGTCATGGAGGAAATTGCTCCTTTTTGTTTGTTTTTTTCCTCTTGCAAAATCTCTGTCTTTTTGAAAAAAAAAAGTTCTCATTCTTCTTTTGGATTTTCCAATGCAAATTCCCACATCTTTATTTTTCTTTTCCATAGGGTCTCTCACAATCTTAACTGGATTCCATCATTCTTTTTTAATTTATCATCTTAATTTTTTTGCAAATTGCAGTGAACAGAAATATAAAACCAAAAAGAAACTTGTTTGATTATACAATCATCTTCTTCCACACCCCTTAACTATTCCATAATAAATATATAAACAACTAATTTTATCCGTACAATGAATATAAAGTGTGGAAATTCAGAATCTTTGATTTCAAGAGAAGAAGTTACATGTCTTTATCGCTAAACTATACTCATATTGGCGATACATAGACATTTTAAATCATAGAGAAACTACCTATATCATATGTTAGCCATTCTTGATTGGGTCGACACAAAAGAAAAAAAAAACTCGCAATGTGGGTTAGTGTAGGAAAGAAAGATGATGGATCCTTGATTAGGGAATGAATTAGGGTATTTTTTGGAAAATAATGGGAGCCCCATATTGTGGATAAAGAAGCATCAGGACCGTTGGTGCGTGTTGATAAGTGGGCGCCAATCGAAATGTGAACCGTTGAAGTATGATTGCCATTGTCAATTTTGCCTGCAAAAGAGCCAAGTTTTGGCCGATGCAGGTCCGTACGCCCAGCCCAAAAGGAATTAACCCGGCCGGATGGTTTCCGGCTCGGCCCACCCCCTCCGAGAACCGACCCGGGTTAAACTCGCTTGCGTCACTCCCCCAAATATTCTGATCATGATGGACGGCCAGGATCGGAATCAGTAACTCCGTCCCGCCCGGGATCAACCGCCCTCCGAGCTTCACGTCTGCCTTTGCCCGCCTGATCGTCGCCACCGTGGGTGGGTACAATCTCAGCGACTCATTCAATATCATGCTCAGCTGCGAGTGCCCACACCGGATAATTCCCCACCAAATAAAAGAAAAAAGGGGAAATTTTAGTGAGTTGGAAGAGCTGAAAATGTTGTATCCAAAATGACAAAACAGAAACAACAAGTTGCCAATCAAGAAACCAAAGCAACGGAAAGCAAAAGTTGGCAGTTTTTTTTTTCTTTCTTTTTTCTGGGCAAAAAGAAACAGACATCAAACTAGATGACAAAAACAAAATTTCTATAAATATATATATTTCTTTCTTTAATCTAATAAAAAACATTACCTCCACTCCATCATCAATAATACGTGTACTGTGCTACATGAATTAATTAATTAACATAATTAACAAATTAAAACACACCACTCCTTATCAATGACGCAATCAAATATTTGTTAATATACTGAGGTTTACGTGATGACAATAAATAAATGGCTGGTGGGTCTTATTTTAATCCATCAAATATTCATATTCATAGTTAGAATTAACAATTTTTTTATAAAAAAGATAGAAATAGAAAAGAAAAGAGCTTACGATCTTCAACTTAGAAACATGATCTGCGGAGGGGAGGTCACGTGGACCGCACACGCTGAGGACCTCGTCACGCGCGAGAAGTTGCCAGTGTGGATGCATTGCCAGCAGGACAGTGGTCCACGTCAGCAGATTGGAAGTGGTCTGTTTGCCAGCAAAGAAGAAACTCTTGCACTCTTCCACGATGTCGTTGACAGTAATAATATTATTGTCCAAGGAAGAAGAAGAAGAAGAAGAAGAAGAATTATTATTATTATTATTATTAATGGAAGCCTGAATCATGAGTCCCAAAAAATCCTTTGGCCCTTTCTCATCCATTGCCAACTCTCTTCCTGAATCCCCTCTTCGACCCTCGATCAACTTTATCAGCGACTTCTTGATTTGCTTGTCCAATTTCCACGAATTTATGTTCGTCCTCGTGGGTAGAAACCTGAAAAAATTAAACTTAATTTTTGGATGATAACTTAATTATCAAATATTTAACAGTGAGGATAGTAATTCACCTGTAGCCAGGAATGAAGACCTTTTGAAAGGCTTGGGCTGCCAATATCATTTGCTGGGTTTGAAGCTTGAAGATGGCTTTGCCATCCTCATAGCTACTCCCGAAGGCGGTTCGAGTGATGACATCTTCTGTCAGGGTTTGGAAGAAGTCGAAAACTTCGATCTCGACCTCGGCATCGATGTCGGACCAGTTGTGGAGCATGTTGGCGACGGCGCGGGCGAGGACGGGGACAAAGAGCTTGAGATTGTCGATGTGGAAGGTGGGGGAGATGATTTTGCGGTGGTGAGCCCATTTGGGGCCCTTGAGGGTGAGGAGGCCGTCGCCCTCGAGCTGCTTGACCAGTGGGTGGGCTTGGTTTTTCTCGTAGAATTGGGAGTTGGAGGTGAAGATTTCTCGGATCATGTCCGGGTCGGATACGGTTAACCGGGGAATGGGTCCGAACCAGATCAGGAAGGTGGAGCCGTAGAATTTGTTCCAGTGGTGGTAGAAGGAGAGCACGCGGGGGAGAATGTTGTGGGACAAATTGGGCATTGGACGGGACGACGCCGCCAGCATCATTCCCACGAGTTCTTTGAAGTTTCCGATGAAGAAACGGTACGGGGGGCCGCGGATTCCCTGTCTAAGGAAGTGCCGTTCCGTTCTTCTCGGCTTCCACCACAGAAGCAGCCCCAGTTTTCCGACGAACATCAAAACGACGACGCATAGTAATGCAACCTTCATGGATTCCTTCATTTTGTTTCGCGACGCCTCTCTTTCTTTTTATCTGTGTGTTGGTTTTTTTGGTTTTTTGCTCTCTCTCTCGCCTTCTTCTTCTGCCTTTAAATAAAAACATACACAAGCACAGAGAGCAACAAGGCCAACGGCGTAGGGTCCGCAGTTGGAAATCTAAGTGTCAACGATTTTCCTTTTTCTTTTTTCTTTTTTTTATAATTTAAATTACAAGTCTCACAAATTCAACTTTTAATTTCGTCTCTATTTTTCTTAACTTTCAATTTCTAAAAAGTATTTAATCTGTTAGACATTTGTGTTAAGGTATAGATGCCTCTAAAGCATGAAAATTTAGGGACAAATTTGTAATCTGACTTTTCTTTTTTTAATTTTATTTTCAATTTATATGATTATATCCTTTGTTTTGGAAGGCAAATGCTACTCTTGTCCTTTTCTTTTATTATTATAAGGGAAAAAGTGGCCTCTTATTAATTTATTATATAATCATATGTGTGTTTTAAGATAAATATACCATATGACATATATCTCCAATTAAGCAAGGTACGATTGTGAGTCTCGATCCCATTCCCATTTTACTAATAAAAATAATAAATATATAATATGGCAAAATGGAATGATGATAAATATTTGAAGTAAAATTCAAGCTTCTGATCGTTTAATTGAGGATATATATCTTAATCAGTTGAATTATGTTCAAATTTGTACATATATTATAATTAACACTACAAAATAAATTTTAATTTTAATTTGTTTCCATGAGAGTCCAATAGTTGTATATCACTGATTACTAGCGATTTTCACTTTCATATGCAAACACGTGTTGAAGAGTGCTTTAGATACTCATTGTCTCGATAATATTGTAGCATTCATATAATATAGGCAACGTGTAAGGGTCATTGCAAGCACTTTGACCATTATTTGATCGATATGAATTTTTCTAGTACAAATATAAGGGGTGAGGTCGAAACCAACACGATTTTTGGAAAGATGTATACCTTAACCAGTCAAGGTGTGTTTAGATTGCTTATATGAATTGAATAAGTATTCCAATAATTTGAAAAATCCTAGTGTGAAAATGAATCAACATATGACAATCAATAGTTTTCTTTTAATGAAAATATGTGAATTATGTTTCAAAAAATAAAATTGAAAAATGTGAATTATAAACTAAATATGCTTTGCTCTCGGTAAAATGAAATTAATGATATGTGTTTTTATTTTTTTTAGTACAATATATTTGGGGTGAAAATTCAAATTCACACGATACTTTAATCGGAGATATGTACTTTAATCAGTTATACTATGCTCATGTTAACATTAATGCAAATGTATTCATTTGATTTATATATTATTGATATATAAATACACACCTTGTCCTAACAAAAATTGCACACCTTTATGGAAATAATCAAATTAGTAATTATGAATAACAAAAAGAATCAATGAGATATGTATCAATCAAATTTAAAACATGCTTTCATATAATTAATATAGAAAACATTCGACAAGTTATTGGCAGGCTATTAAATTTTGCAACTACGTACAAAAAAAATAATTAAAATTTTCCAATTTTGAAAATGGCCTAAATTGAATATACATGATGAAAATGATATTAACCGGTTAAATTATGTTTAGATTATCCATCGAATAAATAAATCATATTATTATTATAATTAAATGGATACAAAACCATGGATATGAATTTAATATCATATTAGTAAATACTTTTAATTTGTATCGGTGTGTATTAGGAATTTAGGAATAAGCTCCAAATTAGGAGTTCAATTAAAAACCTTTTAGAAAATAAATTCTAAAAAAGTAAAATTTCTTCTCTCCGAATGAATTAGAAAATATTTATTAAAATAACATAGTTGCAAACAATATGAAAAACTATAAAATATTTAATATAATATACATTTCTATGTGTAAATATCAAACAACCTTATCTTTCCAAATGTATAAAATAAAATATACATAAATACAAAATAAAATTTTTGAAAAATGGAAACGTCTATTTTCCTTTTTTTTTTTTTTTATCAAGCACTCCCTCCTGGCCAATGTAAAAGGTATTTATATTATTCATAAATAGTAATTAATTAAATAAATTAAAATGTACCGTATAAAAGAAAAACAAATAAATTTAATGGGTTTATGATGTATGTAACTCAGGAGTTATTAATGCACCTTTGAAGACACTTTTTTTTTTTTTTTTTTTTGTAGGTAGCTGGATGATGGGATATTGGATGGAACATTTCCCTCCAATTATTTGGTATTTTTCTTCCATTTTTCCATATTTTAAAATATATTCCTTTAAATATGAACTTTCCATGAAGTTTCCCTAATTCATTTCATTTTTTCTATATTAAGAAAATATTAAACGTAATAATTTTAAGATTAAATTATACTTTTTTTAATTATTTTTTACCTTTTGGGTTTAAATTTTATCTCAATATTTTTATTGATAGTTGTTAAGAGTGTTAAAAAAAATGGTTGTGTCATGACAATGACCATTAAAATTAATAAATTGAAATATAAAGACAAATTTACAATTTTAAATGTATAATAATATAACAAACTTGAACAACCATGAAAATACAGACAAAAAGTATAATTTCATTCGGTTTCAATTTTTAAGTACTAACTAACTTTTTATGTTATTTGTCCTATCATATAGAAACAAAAATTTTATACTTTTTTTATATAGTCAATCTCTGGAAAAATAAAAATAAAAATAAAAATATACATTATCTCTATCTATAGAATAAGTTGAGTAAAATATACTTTTAAAAAAAATTTGAGTAAAATATGATTTATTTGGAAGCTAGATGATAATAAGATAATGGTAGGAGAATGTCACACTCATATTACGGGCTCTACATTTATTTTATACGTTTAAATATTTTAATATAAAGATGAGAAATGAAATTTCTTCACAGCACATCTAATCTTTTATTAATTTGTCTTTTCATATATATATGTATACATTTAACATTTAGAAATAAACTAGAGTAGAGATTAAAAATAGCACATTTCAATGAAGAATAAGAAAAAGTAAAGTTATGCTTCAAAAATAATTAATTCTACTTAAAAGGAAAACGTATTGGCTTATAATTTTAAGTTGGTTCCCCTTTCTTGACTAAAGTTTATATATTATATATTAATGCAAGTCAATAAAAGGTACACGAAAATGAAGAAATAAGGGAAAAAAACTAAAACTTTTCAAATGACACGAAGTCACAAAGTCGTGGTTTTTCTTATCTCTAACATCATTCTAGTACCTATCTCTTTTCAATGTGAAATCTTTAACATGCCCCCTTAAAATCGTGGTTCTTTTGACTCGTCGATATTGGACAAATCTCATTTTTTGACCGGTTTCTCGTTTGATCGTTTTTGGGCTCTAATACCATATCAATTTTCATGGGGTTCAATCTCAAAACCAATTAGTAATGAGATGAGTAATTCATGTCTTTTATAAACCATTATAAGGTCAATTTTCTTTTCATCTTGTGATCCTTAACATCTCTCGACAGAAGATCGTGAATTCGAATCTCTACCTCGCTCTAGACGTTGTACAATTAAAAAATAAAACATCATTCTCTTTTATAATACTAAAACCCGATAAATTGACAAAGTTAGGTTAACCTAAGATCTCTGCGCAAAAATCGAATATTTTCTTTCCACTTTTTACCCTTCTCGCAAAGAAGAAGAAAAGCATTTCTTAAAGTGAAGGATTTGTTGGAATTAAACAAAAGAGAAATTGAAAGTTGATCCTATTTTGTATTTTCTTTTTGGTGAGTTATTGGTGCCAAATGAGAAACCGCCCACCACATCACCCACAAGCTGCCACACAAAAGAAGCCAAAATGAGGCAACTTATCTGCAGAATTATATCGTTTTTCTCCAGTCCCAAAGTCCTCTATTTCTTTCTGAAAAAGCTTCTCTCTTTAACCTCTCCCCCTCCTCCTTCACAACATCTTCATTGGTGCGATCATTTTTCGAATATGGTCGAAAAAAATCGACCATACTGCAAACAAAAACGTCTCTCTCAAATTCTCGATGTATGCACGATAGATTCTACGCATGAGATTCAAAGCTCAAGACCATATGGGCTTGTACATTGAAGCCAAGCGTGGAAATGTGAATTCTCTCTCCAACATCTTATTTGATCCAAAAACATGATCATGGGGGAAGAAAGAGAGAGAGAGAGAGAAGCAGAAGGGAAGTTGTCGTTTTGGAATGTTGCTCTTAAATTTGAGCACATGGGAACAAGAGTGTCTATGTAAGGGTTTATTTGTGAGGGTTAAGTGGGGAAAATATGCTTTTGTTGACCCAACAATGGGTGCCCACAGCCATCCACCCCTAAACTTTGTCCCAATACTCCTCAGACAACTTGGGTCATGTCTTGTCTCTCTAATTTTGAACTTAAACTTTCTCCATAAATCCACCAAAGTTTCTACTAACACTACTACCTCCCTATAATGTCTTCTGATCTTTTCAATGTTAACTCATCTCGGCCGTCTTTTCGCGATATCTCGTTCCATATATATCGATTAGAAGTGATGGTGGGTTATTTTCTCTTTCCTCCACATATGTGGTTAGAAGTATCAAATATCTTATTGTTTATTGTTGGAGTGCTTGAAGGCGAACAATACGATCTATCAAATCGTGGAGATTGATAGAAAGTATGACCTATTAGTTCGGCTCCTCTAATAAGAGAAGAGGTAGGTTAAGTTATATCTATTATCTTTTAATTTCCTATTAGATTTAAGTTTTGATAGGTTAGGGTTTTCTTGTTCTAATAGCTAGGTAAGTATTTACTTATCCTAATAGGCAAGGGTTTCGTTTACTTTTCTTCTTTGTAGCTACTATTATTTATATCTCTGTATCAACTCTGTTTGGGGGAAAGAATACCCAGGACACGTGGAGGACAGCCATTGGTGCCCCAAGGTGACCCATGAGTCATGCCCCAGCTCGGACCGCCGAGATCACCACCACTAGCGTTGAGAGATGCTAAGTATGAGGGCCGGGGTGAACTTGCCCGAGGTCCGACCTACCGGGAAGCTCGGTGGGGGTCGATGTGAGCTACTGTCAGCGGCGTGATCATCAGGTGTAACCGTCGGTCCCGAGATTACCGGGTGTAACCGACGGTCCCGAGATTACCGGGTGTAACCGTCGCGAGATTAGCGGGACTACCACCCATAAGTAGAGGACCTCACTCCGCGATCAGGTACGATGATTTCTGACCTCGAACTAAACTGGGAATCCGACCTATACTGACTTGATCGTCGGAGTGCTCACCTTTTTGTGCAGGTCCGCCCAAGTATTCAGAGGGGTCCGGAGGTCGGGTTCGAGCTGCAATCTGAAATACACTGTTGTGCATATCCTTGCATAAACAAACTCTTTAATGTTTAAGTAAGAAATAACTATTTTTCTTATCAATTAACATGGTATGTTTGTTCCTGGGGTGGAAATTGAGGGTACAATAGAACGACGCCAAGTATTCCCACAATGTGGTCCATGTAGCAAGTGTTCTATCCAGACGTGCTGGATAGAAACAAACTCTTTATTGTCAGTCGGGAGAGTAGATGAATTATTGCATGACTGTTCGAGACAGGACACAAATGACACTTTGTTCGAGAGGAAGATTGTCAGAGTTTCAAGGTATGCAAACAAAGTCTCACATTAGTTAGGGAAGAGAGTGATCTATGATATATAGATGAAGACAATAATTTTTATTAGTATGAAGCTTTACGAGTGAAACAAAAAACAAAGTCGTGTCATCTCTCTTCTCATTCTATATTGGTTTGAAGTGGAGAGTTGAAGGAAAAGATGTGAGAGGGTGTCCTTTGCAAATGAGTGTCCAACTTTAGTGAGACAAGAGAGCTCATAGAAGAGAGAAACTTTAAAAAAGGGAAAAAATAGAGAATCCAATCCATGAGAGGGGGAGTTTTGCCTTTTTCATAACATAATTTTTTCCATCTCCAAAAAACTTGAAAAGAAAAGAAAAGAAAGGACAAAGTGAGAGAGAACAATAACAAGTGATGGAGTTATCGAAAATGACCAAAACAATCCCACCAACAAAAGCCTGCAGCTGATGATGTACTCTCTACTTTGTAAAATGCAAAAATATAGAAAATCATTTAAAGGCTGCTGCCAACTTTTTTTTTTTTTTTTTTTTGGTTAAAGAGAAAAAAAAGAGTTTTTTGTTGGGTTGCATATGGTGGCTTTGAGAAAGACTGAGAAGAGAAAATGGGTAAAGTAAATAGTATAATAATTTTGTCAGTTTATCAAAAATGGGGTACCTCTTGTATTTATTGGCATTGGTTTAAGGCAATCAGATTTCCATTATTCAATTTCAATCCACACCTTTTTTGTAAAAGTCAATTGGATAACTCTGTTTTTCTTTTTCTTTTTTAAATATTTATCTGAGAGTTTGAAATGCTTTTCGTGGTGCAATTGAAAAGAAAGAAGGGAAAAAAAGAAAAAAAAAGGCAACTGCATGCGTTTGCTTTAAATGAATAAAATAAATTGCTAGTGTTGAAGGAGAAATTGTATTATAAAATTATTGGGACACCTTTTTTTTTTTTCTCTTTCTCCTTCTTTCTCATGCATGGTAAAAACTAAAAGGATTGATTTGGTAAAGATCGCCAAACTGGGACCCCACCATCTCTCTTTCTTACTCACAATTAAGAGAAACTGAAAGATTCGAACCCATGACTTCTTGGTAAGAGACATGTGCAAATTATGCTGAACTAAACTCGTGTTGGTTTTATTATTTGAACTTTCAATAATTTGTTTAATAGACTTCTGAATTTTAAAAAAGAAAAAGTTCCAATATTGCGTCTAAATGGGTTGGTCTTTGAAGTTTAAAAAATTTATGGTAAATTCTTAAACTTTCAATTATGTTTAATGAGGATTTGAATTTTGAAATAATGTCAAAGATTTTGAAATTTTTGGACTTGCTATACACTTTTTAAAATTCAAATATCAATTATATATCATTAACTACTCAATGACTAAGTAATAGTTATTACTTTTTGTCACAATCGAATTTACATAATTTTTTTTTTTAGTCCAACATGTTGGAGAGGGAATTCGAACTCAGAAACTCATGGTTGGAGATATATGTCAATTACCGCTGAGCTAGTTCGCTTTGGCATTAATGGTAATATATTCAAGAAAGGAAAAAAATGTTTTTTTTTTAATTTTTGGTTTGGTAAGAAAATTGGATTCTTTTTAAAATAACCATTGACTTTCTCCAAGGACAGGAGGGTGAAGGATCTGTAAATACTCAATGCCAAATCCATTTTTCAAAAGAAAGAGAAACTTTATGTTAAAATTTTTCATCTATGTAATTATGTGCATATAGATCACATCTTATTCTTTTTTTTTTAATAAATTGACAAGAGTGGATGCTTAATTAATGCGCATTTAAGTTAGTCAATCATCAACCAAATTGCCTAATTTTCATTACATAGCATGCGCCCTCTCATAACACTTTCATTTTATCATTTTCTTCTTCTTAATCAATTAGTCAATCATCAACCAAATTGCCCAATTGTGACAGCGATGTAATTTCCACCTTAGCTTCTAAATCATTTATGGGATAAAGAATTTTTTATTTTGTATATATTATCTAAAGTTTTCTAATGAAGTTAGCATATATATATATATATGATTAGCCTACTTATGAATCATTTTGATTTGAAGAAAAATTGATTTTCTTAATAAATGGGAAACAAACTCAACTTTGGAAAAGGTTAAAATAGTTAAACTATTAGATCTACGGTTTATTGTTTCTTATTTCTCATTTTTAGTTTCTTATTTCATGTTTATTTTTCTTCCTTTTTAATAAATAAAAATAGAATTGTGTTATTTCTTACTCTTTCTCTTTTATTTAAACAAAATTATGTTTAATAACTATTTATAGTTTATTCTTTAAAATTTTTTAAATTAAAAAAAAAAGAGTAAAAATTAATTTTTAAAATTAAATATTCAAAATTTTTACGTTGTATTTATTTTTTTTATTGTTTATTATACATTTTATAAGTCAAAAATGACATAGATAATGTTTTTTTATAAATGTTATGGAAAAAAATTTGAAACATAAACAATAAACAAAAATGCTGATTTTGTTGTTAAAATGAGAAAGGAGAAATATCAAGCATTATCAAATACTCATAACATGATTAAAATTAAGAAATAAGAAACATGAAACCTAAGATCATAAAACAGATTCTTAATTTTGATGGATACAATAATTGTCACACACATATAATATATAAAATGAAAAATAGAAATAGCAAGTGAAATGGGAATTGCCAACTCATTAACATTTTTCTGTTAAGTAGCATATCTCCTGCAAAGATGCTTCTATTTTATTAATATGATCATCTGTAATTGCTCTCTATAATTAGAGAGAGATTGCTTGGTTGAGATATTTTATTTTTGAATTTTTTTTATTCTTGTTTGATCATTAGTAAGAATGTGACATTTGGGTATCTTTGGCAATATCCTCTTCTCCACGATCCATATTGTGTAGTTACATCAATTCTGGATTTTCCACCTTTTTCCAACTAATTTTTTCAATTAAAAAATATTAATAATGAAATCATTTTTCATTTTTCATTTTATAAATTCTACCCCAATTTCCTTCTCTCTCTCATATATATATTTACTATCACTTTATTTTGTCCATTTTTTTCACTTTCTTTTGTCATTGTCTATCTTGTCTCATGTTAAATGAGAAAATAGTTGTTTAATAAATACATTACATTATTATTTAGTTATCCGAATATTCTATACAAAAAAGAAAAAAAAAAATATATATATATATATATATAATTATATAAAATTTGGTTTCGCCGTTTGGGGTATTTTTGGCATGAAAATAATGACAGAGAATAAACGGTAGTTATGCAATCAACGGTGATGACCAGTCCTTCACAAATCACAACTATAAATATATTATATATTTAATTATTTAGTTTATTTTAATTGATTTTGAAAATAATGAAATAATAAGAAATAATTTTTTTTAAAAAGGCTATGTCAAATCACGTCAAGCCACGTGTCATCCAATGATTGAGTGTGGAGGGTCGAAATCAGAAAGTGTTTAGTTACATCAACTCGATGGTTTGGCAGGTGTAGCAGATCCTTGTTTCCTTTCTTCTTATTACTTATTTACCCTTAACGCCCAATCATTGTTTTCCCTTTTTTTTTCTTATTTTTTTCATTTTCTTTGTTTTTTCCTCTAAACGCATATATATTGTTTTTTTTCTTCTTCTTCTTCTCTCACAGAGTACTAATATATTTCTTTTTTTACCAACATTTCTATGATTCTCTTGTTTATGGTTAAAAAAATTTGTGATATAAAGTAAATTATATCAGTTTTAACCATCAAATTTTGTACTATAAAACATAAATTAAGATCTCACAATTACTCAAGTTCCAAATTTGTTTTAAATAAACGTAAATACGAATAAATTAATGCAATTTGGTATTTGTGACTTAACTAATTGAACTATGTTCAGGTTTGTCAATTAACTTTTGATTAATCGTTGCTAAACTTCAATTGAGATTGGAATTTTTTACTTTTTTTTTTGTGTTTATAAAATGTCATACATACTTTACTTAATTAATTCAATCAATTATAAAATGTAATCTTATTTAAAACAATGTCATAATTTGGTCAAATCAAAGATGGATAGATTGTTGATACCTTTTTAGCTTTAGAAAGCACGAGGGATTGAAAAAGATAATAGAGATTTTCTAACCATTATTAAGATTAAAGATTTGATTATTTAATTATTTAATTGTGGGGAATCTAAGGTAAGGTAGGCATGGAGTAGCTAAGAAAGCAAGTGGGCCAAAAAGTTAGTATTCATCAATTAAATATAAATTTAATTATTAAAAGTTATCTCTCTTTTAATTGTGATTTGAAAAGTGACAGACCTAACAAAAAGAGTAAAACAAATGTTTAAGCCTATGTGGTTTTTAGCTTTTTAACTTTCAAAAACTTTCAAAACATCAATTTAATGAGTCAATATTAATCAACAGTCTACTCAATTTAAATCATCGTTATATTAACTTTCTATAAGGGTTTTTCATTAAAATATATATATATATATATATATAATTAAAGATCTATATATATTTTCCTTAACTTTTGTTTGTGGGATACAGTGAATCGTAAATAATAAAAGGAAATTATGCATCAAAGAAAGAGTACAATAGAATCATGTTACCTTTGAAAGTGATAAGTGACTTTTTGGCCAATTATATTTTTAATTTTAATAAAAATAAATAAATAAAATAGGCTTTTACATAGCTCAAAATGGTAACAAAATGGACTACAATTCTTTTAATTGATTATTAGGTTTTAAAAAGATATAAAAGTAGCCTAAATCATGAAACAAGGTCATAGTAAGTAATTTTGATATAGTAAAAAATGGAGGAATGAGAATCATTTTCTTAAATTTCCACAAGTCTTTTTTAGGGGAGAAAGAATGAAAAAGGTTTAAATTTCTTTCTTAAAACTTTCAATTTTATTACACAGTAGTTTATGAATTCGTAAACATGGTATTAAATTTCAAGTCAATATTTTTATATATCTATGAGTTCGACGTCAACGCAAGGGACCAATCAATATTTCTATAATATTACAAAAATAACATAGTATCACTAATATAGACCTAATGTTAAAATTGATAATATTTTACTTATTTAAAAATGGTAAAAGACTTACTTGTCAATTTAAATATTTGTTTTTATTATTTTTTTTAAATATCGTTGACGTTATTTTATCAATATTTTCTATCAACTTCAACGTTTAATACCTTGTTCTTAAGAAGTCAATTTCAATTTCTAATCTATAAGGTTAACTTTATTTTAATTCCAACCTTTCAAAAATTGCTATTTTTGGGCTGTTTGATAACCTTCTCCTTTTTTGTTTTTTGTTTTTGAAATTTGGTTTTTGAAAAACAGTATTGATTGATAACCATTTTAAATGTTAAAACGTGTTTGAAGTTCTAATTTAAAAAAAAAACAAAGTAGTTTTTAAAACCAAATTTCTATTTTTCAAAATATTTTCTTTAACTCTCTAAAATGTCTTTAAAAACTTTCCTTTTTATCTCTCGAAACTTTTGTTTTTATTTCTCTACATTAAGAACAACAATAATTACCACGGGATTGGGTCCCTGCTCTAAAAACGTGAAATTTATTTACTGCTTTGTTCCAAGTCCATCCCCGATTTTGTTTTTTAGATAATTAATATATATTTTATTGAATATTTTACTAAATAATTATGAATAAAATATTAAACCTCTTTCAAAAACCAATTATTTATAATAGTGAATAATAAAAAACAGTTATCAAGCATATATGAGCTTTGTATTTTAATAATAGAAAACAAAATAGAAATATCAAACCGGCATTTAAGTATTAAGTTAACCAAAATAAATTCAACTGACCAAATGTGATGAAATGAATGAAAAAAATATATAGAGATAAAAGAAGGAAGTTTGATATTCTTGGGAATGGAAGGGAAAAAATAGACAGAGAGAAAAATGTATATAAGAAAGAACGAATGACAAGTTGTCTTTTTGTGCCAAACATAACAAACTCTGACACTGATAATGTTTTTTTTTTTTAAATAATAGAAAAAAAAAAACAGAGACAGACAAATGCATTAATCCGTACTATTCCCACAGCCATCTTCCATTGGAATTGGAGCCTCTCTGTTTTCACTTTTTCAGTTAAAATCTCTCTCTCTCTCTCTCTCTCTGAATTTCAGGCTTTCTTTCACTGCCATCTATGAGCAAAACTATCATCACTGCTTCTTCCTCTTCCCCCACTTTCCCAATCAAAAATTAAAAAAAAATTATGTAATTTCTCACTCTATTATATAACTAAAATGTTGCAGAGAAACAAAAAAGGGAGCAGAAGATGGTGCTACAATTTTGCACAGCATATATGAATTGTTCCTCTGAAACCATATTTGTCTATTTATGTCCATCTTCCAACTGTCTCACTGTCCTTTTTTAATCATTTGTACTTTTGACTACCTCACTCTCCTCAGCCCCAAAACCAAAAAAAAAAAAAAGGAACTTGAATTGAGCTGACATGGGAAAATGAGAAGGTTTTGAAATGGCAAGGACTGTAACTTGACAATCAAAGTGGATATAAACACAAACCATAATAATCTCATGGGGAAAACAGGACAATGCCAAAAGCCTTCCAATTTCATGTTTTGGACCTGAAAAGAAAAACCAGTACTCTTTTTCTTTTGTTTCAGAAAGAGCATGAGAATCCAGATCATCATCGTCATTCCAATCTTTCAAGTTTTTAACCAACCTACCAGTGGTTGATAATTGAAATGAAAGTGGAAACTTTTGAGAAAAATTTTCCTGAGAAACAAAACCCAAATGGCAGAGACAGAGACAGGTGGTTCCAATTTGATGCTTCTCTTCGTATATGCTTAGAGACAGATGGTTGGTTTTGCAGAACATGTCCTGTTTCCAGTTTACGTGAAACGAAAATGGTTCTAAATTCATTTGGGGTTTTGTTTGTTTGTAGCCTTCACATGATGATGGGGCAGTAATGTATTGTGTAAAGTCGCAGTCTTTTTAATCAGTAACCCCATTGGCCATTCCTCGCCCCCTTATTGAGTTTTGAAGCTAATAAATGAATCTCATTCACAATTTCACACATCCCTTTTGGTTTTGGTTTGGTTTGCATCTTAAATGGAGGAGCCAGAATCTGAGTTTTGTTGTATCATGAAAGTGGCAGTCTGTCTGTTGGGAGCAGAGATTTGAAGATACACCATTAAATTCAATTGAATTAAACAATTCTGCAGAGTGAGAGGACCCATTTCCCATAAACGCTGAGGAAAGAAAAACAGAGAGCAGACGAGACAGAGTGTTTGGAAAAAGATGGAAGAAATGGGAAAGGGATTAATGTGTGACCCAAATTGGGCCCAGTCGACCACCAACCGACACTGAAGAGGCCACTCGATCTTTTGCTGCTTCTTGGAGGCTGAATTGGTGCTAATTTTGAGAAGCAGGCCCCGCCGCCGGGACACAGTCGTTTTAGAAGGCGCCCCACAGTTCCTCGACATGCCGGCGGGGCTCCGGTGTCACTTCCCACGTGCCTTACTTTTGGTTCAAATCGATGTGCTATTGTTAATCTTTATGCTATCTTACTCGGTTCTTCTATTTTTTGGAAAATGATGTTAAGGACTGATTATTCCTCTCAATGTCAATTAATTTTGAGATGTAACTCCGTAAATTTTGATATAGTATCAGAGCTAAAAAAATTCAAATTAACAAATGGGATCCAAACAAAGGATTCTATTTCTCGTTGGGAGATGAATGATGATGATGAGAGAACCATAGTGTAGACCGACATGGATAAAGACAAGTCCTAATGCGATGGGAAATACAAGGAAGAATTGAGAGGCAGCTACTTGTTTTTACAACCATGGGGCTAAGTGAAAGCCAGGCTTGCACAGGTGCAATTGTCTGGAGGCAATTTTGGGTCAGTGGCCATATTTAAGCTGTGTTCATGAAAGTGGCCTAATGTTCTTTTACATTTGTCAAAGCAAATAAAGCTTAATATGCAACTGTAGTTTAACATTCCATCATCCACTTAAGCATATCAAATTTGGCAGTAATTTAATAACTTGAAAAAGTTTATTTCTTGGCACCAATCAATCCTTTTGAGGAAAACTTTGTGGCTCCAATTTCAGCATTAAATTTGATGGAAAGAAGGATCCATTCATCTTTGAGAGCAAGAAGAAATTGACCTGAATGAAATCATTTAATTTGGGTCGAATTGAATTTGTGCAATGTGCAGATATATTTGGACTATTTAGCCCACTATAAATGTCTACTCATCAGCTCATGCATGGATTAGGCCCAACCCAAGTACAGCACCCGCCTAGCCTACCACTAGCCTACCGTCAATGTCATCTTCACATCAAATATTATAGAAACTCTTGAAATATTGGAATTTCCAAAAGACTACAGTAATTAATAGGAAAACAGTGAAGTAAATACATCGGAAATTGGCATGTTTTAGCCTGTGATGAAAACATAGCTGGCATCAAACTTTTGAATATATAAAGAACCACACATGTACGCATGAGCTCAGTATGCAGATTCAATTAATTCAAGATTCTTTTTTAGAGCTCAAACCTCTAGATAATTGACACAAACTATTATCAGATTACATTATTCAGTCTTTTGGATTTTGCTTCAATGGTTTTGTATTTCCAGGATAGTCAAGAGTCAAGACCACCCCCTATAAGAAATTATCATATCTAAATATTCAACTTCTACTATTTTAGAAACATATCATTAAGAAGCAGAACCATGCCTACGTCATCATAAGAGAATTCCCAGAATACTAAACAGAGTTCATCTTCAAAAAGGAAATAATCAACTCGAATAGAGTAGCATATAATGGAGAAGTTCTGCATAATAAACTTTTAATGGAGGAGGCCATGTGCCTGATAATCGATACAGAACTCAGACAAAACGACCATTAACACCATTTTTTAGTTCCACTGAAGCTTTAATGTCTACCAAACTTAAGTCTATCCACAGTCACATCCTGCACCCGTATTGGCTTCTGTCGATCTTTGAAGCAGAGCATATTACTAGGAGGGAAAAAGAGAAAACAAAGAGATGTAAAAGAGTGTCACCAAAGGATCGAGGTTGTATCTACTCAAAAGCATCATCATCGTCATCTGGCAGAGGTTGACTGGCAGCTGCAATCAACTCAGCTTCATGCCTGCGGAAAACAAGCAACATATGAAAATGGATACTCAAAAGAATATCAATGGTTCATTAGTTATGTCTTATGATGAGAAAGTCTCACTGTTGCTGAGCAGCCAAGTCAATGTGTACTTCTGGAGGAGCGAGTGCAGGAGACTCCACAAAATGAATGTTAGCATCTCTGGAAGCACCAAAAGAGAAGGGAGGTCAATTGTCTACATCGATCACATAGATAGAAAACATAAAATCATCTACATAGAATATCAAATTACCCGGCTAATTTTCTGGCTAGGTACAGAAACGGTTTCTCAAAGTTGTAGTTACTCTTTGCAGATATCTCATAGTATTGAAGATTCTTCTTTCTGTGGAATGTGACCTGCTTTGCCTTAACCTGCCTATTTTTTACATCAACCTTGTTTCCACAAAGAACAATAGGAATATTCTCACACACCCTGCAAAGTAAGAAGTCAAGTCATATAAAATGACTTATCTTCGGAGGAGCCATGACAATGTAATAATTTGATCATAAACAAATGTCGTGTCACCTGCAAAGATCACGGTGCCATGTAGGAACATTTTTGTAGGTTAATCGGGCAGTAACGTCAAACATGATGATTGCACATTGTCCATGGATGCTGCAATCATTAATATTAGAAAAAAGAAAAGGTTGGGAATTGACAATAACATGAAGGAAACTCATTACAGAATATCAAAAGGGGAAATTGAAGTTAGATGTGTGAAAAAAGCATTCATCCAAGTCATAACAAGAAAGGACTCGGCAGAAATATAAAACATCTGCATGGATTGATTGGGTCAAGTGTGCACTAAAATATAGTACATGCGACATGTATGATACTTCATTAATTCATGTTTGGAAAATATTGCACATGTCTATTCAAATCAAAGCTCTTATTATTTTGACTTACTAGTAACCATCACGAAGACCACCAAACTTCTCCTGTCCGGCAGTGTCCCAGCAGTAAAATCTGATCTTTCCACAGTTTGTGAAGAAGTCCAGTGGGTGGACCTCCACACCAATGGTTGCTAATATCATAAAAAATACAAAAGGATGAAATAAACAACCAAGTGGTGAAGTAGACAAGAAATAAAATGCAATAACAACTGAAGCCTTACGTTCATATTTCTTTTCAAATTCACCAGTGAGATGTCTCTTCACAAAGGTTGTTTTTCCTGGAAGCAAACACATTCGAGTCAATGGTGTCTCACTTTCAGTCTTCTTAGATACTAAAAGAATTCATCTTGACCAGTGAAACCCCTTTAAACTCACAAGAAGCGACAACTGACACTCATCCAGATAAACTAAACAAACATGAGAGAGAGTGACAATCTTTTTTCTTTTCGTAATAATGCCATCGTCAATAACATAAAGCTCGGGTGGGTTAAATGCATTAGAACAAGAATTTATCCTAATTCCTTACTACCAAAGAGGGTAGAGCAATTAACATCAAACCGATCTCCTCTCTCTCGCCCCCCCCCCCCCCCCTTCCTTTCCTTCTTTTCATCTTTTCAAGTGTCGCAAGATACGGTTTGGTTCTCCTTAACTCTAAGCATGATTACTAATGAAATCCAGCCAAGATCTATTACCCCAATAAATCATTGATAGGTCTTTTCTCAAAAGAATGCACCCTGGTTTTCATTTTTTCCCCTGACAACCCGCCAATAGCTTAGTGCTAAGTTTCATTCTATTTTTTCCTACTTCCAACTCAAAGATAACATCGCCCAGTAATGACCATTTTCCCCAGAATAATCCACCAAGAATCCAGCTCTCACCATACGATTACATTACATTGACCACAACATACATAGTTTCAAGAGAGAAAAAAAAAGAACTCAGAAATTAGAAAATACCAGTGCCGCCATCGCCAACAATGACGAGCTTGAAGCTGGGGTAATCAACAGTCTTCTGGTCCGGCAAAGCCTAAGAAATTAAAAACAAGAAGACAGAAAAAAGAACAAATCATATTCAGAAAGGCAATGAGAAATGAGCAAAATCTTGAAAGCTAATCAGTAAATTAAGAGAAGAGAGTTACCATTGAAATGCGCGGAGTGAGAAAGAGAATCCAGAGAGAGAGAGAGATTGGTATCGGCGATTTAGGTTAGACCCGTTTGGGGTTTTTATAAGGTAAGCCGCTGCTGGCTTCAAATTCACGCTTCTCTCTCAGCCGTTAGATTTTCAATTGGATCAATCTCCGCCCTCGCTTTTCCCCTTCCACCCTTCTCTTTCTTTTCTTTTATCAAATAAATAACCTTTGTTTCTAATTTCTATTCTGAGAAATAACCTCTTTTTCTTTTTTCGGAAATTATTTACTTTTAAACTAAATATTTCAGCTCATTTATGAAACACATAAAATATAGTTTTGAATGTCATTGTTTCAAAACTAAAATGAGTTTAAAAATTATTTTAATGGAAATGAAAAGATTTAAAATGGATGTGATGATCAGAAGATTCTATTTGATTGTTGACTATAAATGAAAAGATATCTGATTATTTAATTCTACACTTTTTAAAAGGAAAAGCAAATTCTAAATTCACATTTGATTTCAAATCTTCTTTTTTATTATGTCATGTACTCCTTCTTTACTAGAAGTTTAGATTATATATTTTAAAATATAACAGCATAGTTATTTATTCTGCACTAATAATTAGATAAAATATTTTCTAAGATGCTTAAAAATGAAAGATCATGATATGACCTGGTAACAATGTAATAAAAAAATCGCTGATTTCAATAATACTAATTAACCATTTATTTAATATTTTTGTTGAATATAATTTAATGCATCAGTTAATTTATAGAAATTTAATATTTTTGTCATGCCTACACGATGCCAACAGAACAGAGACGTAAACAATTCAACTCAAAAGAATCCCAAGAAAGCTAAATAAGATTGAAGAAAGGAATTAACTCAACTCAAATACCGCAACACATTTAATGGAGAAATTTGGCCGCCGCCCAGTGGCGACCATTAATCCACACGATTACATTAATCAATTCACACAACTCGCTCACAATTCACATAACCCAATCATCATCAACACCACATTTTTTTTTTCAAATGTTCCGGGAAAACTTGACGTTTTCAAAACTCAAATCTCTATTCCATAGCAACATCCACCCCATCTATTGCCTCCTGTCAATCCTAGCAATAAAGTCTCACCCTGGGGGAAAATGGAGAAAATAAAGATATCTGGAAAAGAGCATCAACAGATGATAATCAACTGCGGTCTCTACTCAAAGGCGTCGTCGTCGTCATCTGGCAGAGGTTGGCTGGCAGCTGCCAGCAACTCAGCTTCATGCCTGCAGAAAACAAGCAGTATGTGAATGCGGATTACTCGAAAAGATGACAATGGTTCATTGAATTGAGTTATGATGAGAAAGTCTCACTGTTGCTGGGCAGCCAAGTCAATGTGTACTTCTGGAGGAGCAAGTGCAGGAGACTCCACAAAATGAATGTTAGCATCCCTACATAGATGTACCCATCCATAAGAAAAGAAAACCAATTTTGTAATGAAATGTTCATGGCCAGGGAATTGAAGATTAAATCAAGCAAACAGGGAACTGAATTTACCCAGCTAACTTCCTGGCCAGGTACAGGAATGGTTTCTCGAAGTTGTAGTTACTCTTTGCGGATATTTCATAGTATTGTAGGTTCTTCTTCCTGTGGAATGTGACCTGCTTGGCCTTAACCTGCCTGTTTTTCACATCAACCTTGTTTCCACAAAGGACAATTGGGATATTCTCACACACCCTGCAATTTAATGAAGTCATCTAATGGTAAGTAACTTCCGGATGGTGTGATCACAATGGCACAACAATTCATTCTTGTATAAACAAGTTTGTATACGAAGAAATGTTTCATTCACCTGCAAAGATCACGGTGCCATGTAGGAACGTTCTTGTATGTCAATCTTGCAGTAACATCAAACATGATGATTGCACATTGCCCATGGATGCTGCAATAATGGATAAAATAAAATAAAATTAAGAGTTTTGAAAATAGCAGGAGAAAATTCAATATAGAAGGTCGTGAGGGGAAACAGAAGTCTGTTGTCATGGAAAATAATAGCATCAATTGGCACATCATAACAGGAAAAGACTGAGAGTAAATCTGAGAATACGAGTCGTAAATGAATCTAACAGATCAGATGTACAAGAGTATTGAAAATTCAAGAAATTGTTCGACTGAGTTTAACTGTGAATATACAAGCATATAAAATACACCCAAAAGAATCAAGGCTTTCATTGCCCACTTTAACTTACTAGTAACCATCACGCAAACCACCAAACTTCTCCTGCCCAGCAGTGTCCCAGCAGTAAAATCTAATTTTTCCACAGTTAGTGAAGAAGTCCAGTGGGTGCACCTCCACACCAATGGTTGCTGATTTCAAAAGAAACACATAATAATGAATGCAATAGAAAATACAGCCACAAAATCAACAGAATAAGCCATCAAATTGAAAAACAAATTGCCAAAACTCTTACGTTCATATTTCTTTTCAAACTCCCCAGTGAGATGTCTCTTCACAAAAGTAGTCTTTCCTGAGCAACAAATATACACAAATCAGTTATTATGCACTCAATATCAAGTCCTAAAAAGGTATTAGAAAGAATTCATCTTGCATGCTTATGTATGATCTCTTCTTTCATTTTGATTCCATGGTTATTTCATCTTGATTCGTTAAGTGACAGTCTGACATCCACAATTACGATCTAATTCCATGACTTTTTAGAGCTAACCACTATTGAGAACTCAAGAAAACTGGACACATTGTCAGGAACATGCGTGAGCAGAGAGATCGAAAAACAGACATACAACAAATCAAGAGACGCAATCATCTTTCTGGGACAATGCTGTCGGTAACATAAGAGAGACTAATATGGGTAAACCCCATTTAGATCTCAAATAACATATATCTATAAAATTAGAGAGGGATGAGCCACTGATTTCAAACTGTATAGACAGAATCCCATTCACTTAAGCTTGATCTTCCATCTCCCTCTCTCTCCCATTATTTTTTTTTTTCTTTTCTTATCAATCAATTGTTACCCTCCAGCACTGAATCACCTTATGAATCAGAAACAAGTTTCGTTCATTTCGCGTAATCAAAAAAAATAATGCCTAGAAAGGACCATTATCCCTAATGCATCGACTAAATATCCAGCTCTCAAGATGTGATACATACAGCACAGAGAAAATTGTTCTAAAAGGAAACTAAGAAATAAGGAAATACCAGTGCCACCATCGCCAACGATCACGAGCTTAAAGCTGGGATAATCAACAGTCTTCTGATCCGGCAAAGCCTACAAAAATTGGCAACAAAATAAAACGTAACCAGGTGAAATTCAAAATGGATCACAAAACCGCTAAACTGCAAAAGATCATGAAACTTAAAGAAGAACAGAAACTCACCATTGAATCGCGTCGGAGACTGGAAATGGGAAGCGAGAGCGACGGGAGAGAGAAGGGTATCGGCGATTTAGGTCATAAACCCGTTTGGGGTTTATAAGGTAAACCCCCACTGGCTTTGAAGCAACGCGATTTTATTGGCCGTTGGATTCTCATTAAAGATCATCTGGACCGTGCTTTTCCCTCTCGTGGGGTACCTTCTAGAATTGTTTTGTTTTTGAAATATGGGGCTCGCTACTCGCTGTAAAATGACTTTTTTTTTTTACTGTGTTTTGGCCGTGGAGCGCTTTACAACAGAAAAGGACGCGACTGTCGCAAAAATCTGACCTGCAGTGAGGTAATGTGTTAAAATATACTTCTGAGATTTTTTTTTTTTACTTTTGTTTGGTTTTGATATTTTTTCCTTTTTTACTATTTTGATACATTTCAATCCATGTTATAGCTTATATCAAATTAATACTTTCAATTTTTATTTATTTCGGACCAAACATTTTTAAAAGGCTATTTTGATGTCTATATTTTCTAACAAAGTTATCATTTTAATATTTTTACTTTTATTTTTATCGCATCCGTTTCGATCATTTGCATGACATTTCAATTGGAACTCATTTAGTAAGGTTCTTGTTTTTTGTTTTTGTTTTATCTTTTTTAGTAAAGGAAAATATAATTGCATGACCTCCAACACCTATGAATGCAATAATGATAAAACAAAATTTTTATTTATGTTGAAACAAATTGGGAAGGAAAAAACTTGCAACGTTCAGGACCATCATCCTCCTGATCATGGCATGGTCCAATAAAAAATTGACATTTGTTGCTTTCATATTTTTTTATTATTCTATTCAACTTCAAATTTCATGATCTCCTCAATATCTCTTCAACATCTCTTTTACATTTTTTTTTTTACTTTTTCTTATTTCAAAACGTATTTGATGTTTCTCCTTACTAAATCTCTCAAGCATGTCTTTCATTTTTATTTGACCAGTTTTCTACAAAAATAAATATAACTAAGCTTGTAGATTCACAAATATTGTAAATATCATTTATTGGTTTAAAAAAATTTGAGCATGTTCAAGAAAACTAAAAAACTGCTGAAAACATATGTATTATTTTATTTTAAAGATGAGAACAAAATCATAAAAGAAAAATAAAAAACAAACCAAGATTGTGTACCTTTAATTTTCATTATGTAACTTAGTTGTGGAAGAGTGGAGGAGATGCGTAGAGAGAAAAGTGGGAGGTGAGAGATTTTAGGGAGTGAGAAGAGGGAAGAGAAACGTCAAATACATTTTGAAAAAAGAAAAAAAAAAAGTAAAAGAGCCATTGAAGAGATATTGATAAATATGCATGAAATTTGAATTTTAATAAAATAATAAAAAAAATATGAAAACAACACATGTCAATTTCTTATCAGGCCATGCCACAATCAGAGGATAGTGGTCTTGAATGTTCAGGCAGGAGGCAAGTTTTTTTCCAATTGGGAATTGTAATAAGAAGTTTTCGAAATTTATATACAATTTTGATAATGTTTTAAAAAATAAGAAACAAGAAACATAAATAAATAATTGTTAAATACTTAGATTTCTTAATAAAATTAAAATCGATAAACAATAAAGAAAATCATTATCAAACAGGCTATAATTGGTTGAGATGTAGCCATAAATTTATGTTAAATAATTTTTATTGTGTATAAATTGTGTGCACAAGTTTTACAAATAGAGATCAAATGGAAAAAAAAATCTGAAAATACAATAACTAAATGAACAAAAATTAAAAGTACAAAAAGACTAAAATAAAAATTTAGTAACTAGATGGACCAAAATGAACCTTACACAATATTGATACTCTTTTTAAAAAAGTTTGGTTGTCTTTTACACTAAATTCATCTATTTTAACATAAACAAGTTCGTTATTACGGGACAACAATATACCATTGGCTCTTAAATAAGGAATTTTAGAAACCATGTATACTTATATACACGCAAATATATAATAATAAAAAAAAAAGAAAATTAGTTTTTATAAGTACAACATATAGGGTGAATGATCGATGTTAATTGCCGCTGACCTAAGCTCAATTTGACAAGAACTCACAACCTCTTAATCGGTTGGTCTCAATATAGTATTGCTATTATAATACCTGAACTTTTGACCTTTTGATCCTTTAATATTTTTAAGTTTGACCATAACAATCAAACTTTATCTATTTATGATTTTTTTTTTTCAAATCTTTAAATTTTCGCCAAATTTCTCAACCATCCCGTATTATAGTAGTATTGGCAGTAAGTATAAATATAAATAATAAAATGAAGTTACATCATTAAAAGGAAGCTCAGAGAACAGAAAATACAATCACGAGCTAATTCAGGTAATCAACAGTCTTCTGGTCCGGCAAAACCTGCGAAAATTCATCATCAACAGAAATTCAGAATAAATAATTGAATCTCTTGTGTCTTTTTTTAATTATTTTCTACCACTTTTGTTTGGGTGAATTCTTTTTCAAATACTATTTTCAATTTTCACTTCAACACCGCTTCGAAACTTCGAAATTATATCCTTTTCAAATTACAATATATTCGAATTTCAATAATTGTTTGATTTTATAACATTTTAAAATAATATATGTGAAAGCAATAAAATTAAAGTTTTGAAAGTTGCATGGACCAAAGTAAATTACTTTAGATGAAGAGTAGATTGTCTTTTCGACCGTCAAACATTGTAACATTTTTTTAAGGTAAACATGTAACAAAATTTAATTGGTGTTCGAAGTGAGAATTTTGAAATTTTGATAAGAATGATGACGTAATTTTTAAGGATGCACTACAAGAATTTTAGGTTTTGGCAACGACACGACAAGAATTTCAGGTTTTGACAACAACGCGATTCGTCGCTAAAGGCTCCAATTTCGTCACCAAAGGTTTTTCCGTCTCCAAATGTCTTGTCTTTTGATGACGAAATTAGCTTTCGTTGTCGAAAGGAATGGATATGACGATGAAATTATCTTTCGTCGCCAAAGGTACCTTTTGCGACCAATTTACTGATCGTCGTCAAATGTTTCGCCACCAGAAGTCAAAATTCTTGTAGTGATAGTTCTCTCTCGCTACTTTTTTCTCTGTTGTGTAGATTGTCTTGTATTCTTTAGGGAGCTGAAAACGAAGGCAAGACAAGTTATTGCAAATTTGTCCTTTGCAAAAACGGGTTCTCAAAGGTGGGTTTACTGCTTGCAGGTCATAACTAGTGCTCTTCTTCAGGCTTCATCTCCTTTAGCTTCACTTATCATGAGGGTAATGGTCAATGCATCAACTGATTCGAGTTGCTCTCACAAGATATTTGAATCACGTGTGGATTGAAGAAGTCCTAGCGTTACTTTCTAAGATTGTTGGTTTGTTTTTTATGTTATGTAGTTTGCTTTCTCTTCTTCCTCCAATTAGAGGGAAAGAAAATTTCTATCCATTAATTAAAAAGAGAAATGGATTAGAAGTGGAAGTGATAAATTATTTTTTTATTAATTTATAGTATTCGGTTTGGATGACATTTTCATTCACTCGTTTTGACTCTTCTCAACATTTTTTCTACTTATTCAAATATTTTAAAACTAACATTTCCCTTCATCTCCATTTAATTCTTATTCTAAAATATTATTAAAATACAATATTATAATATTTTTTGCTTATATCCCAATCTTATAAATAAAAATAAAATTTAAATATTACTTTGACTAGGGTACTTTCAGTTTGATCCATATATTTTTTAAATGTATATTTTGATCAAATAGTAATTAAAAAAGACAAAATAAAAAAGAGAATGTAGGGTAAAAAAATCACATTTCTATTTTGGGAGAAGGTAGACTAAAAATAAAATAGACAAAAGTTAAACTCATATAATCTTCTAGTCAGACACATGTACCTTAACCATTTGAGCTATTTTCAGTTTGTCAAGTTCTTTCCTTTCCTTTTCATAAAAATATAAAAATATAGTGATTTTATTGATTGGTATTCCAACCTAAGAAAGTTAGGTCAAAAATCATACTTGCATTCACCTTCTAGAAAAAGCCAAAAAAATCCAAATGTCTTAAAATGAACTTTCAAAAATAAAAAATAAAAAAAAATCTTAAAATGGATAATAGCATATTCCCCCAGGGGTACTCTTACGCCGCCGTGGAAAGTTCACGGACGTTAACATCCCCGCTCCCTATATTTCATTTTCAAATACTTTTATTTTATTTTATTGAATATTCTTTTCCAAAACAATAATATTAGTATTACCGTTCAAGCGGCATTGAATTTTTTTTAATCTCTTAATTACAAAAAATCACATTTAGTCGTAATTGTAGTTTAGTACAAAATAATTAAAATTATCTCGAACAACCTTTGAAATATAAAAATATATTATATATATTGTTTATGCAAGGATATGCACAACAGTGTATTTCAGATTGTAGCTCGAACTCGGCCTCCGGACCGATCTGAATACTTGGGCGGACCTGCACAAAAAGGTGAGCACTCCGACGATCAAGTCAGTACAGGTCGGATTCCCAGTTTAGTTCGAGGTCAGAAATCATCGTACCTGATCGTGGAGTGAAGTCCTCTACTTATGGGTGGTAGTCCCGCTAATCTCGCGACGGTTACACCCGGTAATCTCAGAACCGACGGCTACACCCGATAATCACGCCGCTGACAGTAGCTCACATCGGCCCCCACCGAGCTTCCCGGTAGGTCGGACCTCGGCCAGGTTCACCTCGGCCCTCATACTTAGTATCTGTCAACGCTAGTGGTGGTGATCTCGGTCGGTTCGAGCTGGGCATGACTCATGGGTCATCTTGGAGCACCAATAGGGGTCCTCCACGTGTCCAGAGTATTCTTCTCCCAAACATTGGCCCCCTCTCTGTCTGGTCCGATCTCGACCTGGCAGAAAAGTTCATTTGATTTGCTTCGGACACGTGGCGACTCCCCATTCGTGGGAAAACATAACCGTTGCAGTGGATTTATCATCGGAATATTCAAATATTCCGACGTTTCGGATCTCCGGGAGGATCCTAGCCGCTCGTTGATTACACATGTACGGTGGGGAAATTTTTCCGACGAGCTATAAATACCCTCAATCCTTGAAGTCATACCCTACGTTCCCTGAATTCTTGGAGTTCGATCTGAAGGCAGCTCGAACCCTTGGTAGGTCGGTCTCTTCCCTCACTTTCTCTTTCGAACGTAGTTGCCATGTCATCCTCTTTTAGCAGCAACTTAGGATCCGATGAGGATTTAGCTCGTAGGTTAGAGTCCGAGCTCGAGGAGATAGAAAACTTTAGGTTCTCCGATGACAGGGAGGATAGTGATGCCTCCACCTCGGGTCAGGGTTTAGAATACCCTTCTAGGATACCTGAGCACTACCTCGGATCCCTTCGTAGGGGGTTCGCTATCCCTGAGAACATACTCCTTAGGATTCCGGAGGAGGGGGAGAGAGCTGACAATCCTTCAGAGGGATGGGTCACTCTCTACTTCAAAATGTTTGAGTACGGCCTCCGGCTTCCCCTTCACCCTTTTGTCCAAGAATTTCTCTTCCGGACTGGGTTGGCTCCGGCTCAAGTGGCCCCCAATGGGTGGGGTGTCATTTTCGCTTTGGCCATTCTTTTTTGGCTACGAGCTCGGGATAGTGAAGAGGCCGAGTTGTTGGACGTAGACCAGCTCCTCGCGTGATTCGAAGCGAAAAGGATAGCTAAGAAGCCTAGTCGGTTCTATATGTGCGCAAGTAAAGGCGCAGACGGTATAGTTAAGGGGCCGACCTCCATCAAGGGATGGGTGAGGAAGTGGTTCTACGCTTCTGGGGAATGGCTTGCAAAGGACGAGTCAGATCGTTCCTTCTTTGACGTTCCCACTAGGTTTGGGAACCTAGGTACGGAGTAGTTCTTACTTTTTGTGATCTTCTTTCCTGTCATTCAGGTCTAACACGGATTTTGTCTTCGCACAATTTCAATCCGACCAGTCCCCGAGCTTACGCAAGCCTCCTTCGACACATTGAAATATTACAATGAGCATTTTCCGAGGGGTACGAAGGTCGGAACCTTGGTGACCGACAAGCTGCTGCTTTAGTCCGGGTTGCTAGATTACAACCCTGCAGTTCGTCCCATTGAATCCTTGAGGCCGAACTCCGAATTAGGTGTGCCGAGCTTGCTACCCCCTCATTTTCCTCTAACTTTGTGCTGATTTCTTTCCTTTGTTTTGCAGCCATGGTTTGCGGGTAACGTGAAACGCAAGTCCAAGCGCCGAGCCCATGCTCTTGAGGCCGCCCAGAGTTCGAAACCTGTCACTCCTGCTGTGGTAGGGCCAGCCTCGGAAGATCCAGCCCCAGTGATCGAGCTGGAGTCTTCTAGGGGTCCTTCGAGGGAGAAGCGCCCCAGGGATCAGACCGAGGCGGTGGACGTCTCGCCCTTGGGCGAGGAGGTGAGGGAGGAAGTCTCTCTGAAGCGAAGGAGGAAGAAGAAGAAGACCACCTCCCCCTTGGAGGTCAGAGCTCGTGGGGTCCTCCCTGCAAGCTTCGCAGATCGGGTGGACGATCCTGAAGCCAGGATGGGCGGGACGTCCGACGTGACGGCACGGTTCAGAGTTGAGCCGTCAAGTTCTGGGGTGAGGGACTAGGTGTCCCGCATCTCGGCTGCAAGTTTGGACCGCTGCCTAAGGAGGGCGTCCAAATTTGTAAGTGACCCAGGGTCCGTTCTGCAGAGGACCATCGACTACGCCGCTGAGGTAAGACTGGTGTCTCCATTTTTGCTCAATTTACCTAACAGGTAGCTCGGTCTAATTTTCTTCTTGGTGTTTTTCCTCAGGCGTTTGTTGCTTCCATTCAATCGGCTCTGGCTGGAAAGGCCGAGCTGGATGAGAGGGAAGTTCTGGCAGCGAGGGAGAAAAAGGAGTTCTCTGCTGCCTTGGAGGCTGCTTCCTCCACCATGAAGGATGAGCTGCTGAAGGCTCACTCTGAGGTGGAAATTTTGAAGGCCGAGGTGGAGACCAAGGCCGAGCTGCTGAAGAAGGAAGAGAACAGACGCAAGGCCCAGCTCCGAGCTGCCCATGCTATCACCAGGGGCTTGGAGAAGGAGAAGTTCCAACTCCTGAAGGAGAAGGACGACGTGCTCCAGGCGCTTGAAGCGAAGGATGAGAAGCTGAAGCATGCGACTGCCGAGCTGGAGACGGCGAAGGAGCGTCTCAGCAATGGAGTCCTATTGGAGGAATCGTTTAGGCAACATCCTGACTTCGATGGATTTGCCAAAGACTTCTCTGACGCGGGCTTTAAGTTCCTCATGAAAGGCATTACTTCCGACATGCCTGACCTTCAGATCGATCTCAGTGGTCTAAAAAAGAGGTATGCCGAGCAGTGGGCGTCTGGGCCTGACGGCACCCCTGGCCCCCAAGCGTTGGTGGATAAGTATGTCAGAGATCTGGACTCTGACTACTCCGATCTCGAAGAGGACCAGGTCGGCACCACTCAGGAGGGCGCTCCTCAGGCAGACTCTTAGGCGATCATCCTTCATGAGGCCTTTCTCTGTCTTTCTTCTCTTCTCCCTTTTTTTGTTTGTAAGTGTCATGGCAGAGCTGCAAGGTCTATAAGTCTTGGCTCTGCTCTCCATTTAATGAAGAAGCTTTGTTCGTTTTTACTTTGGTGTTGGCAACATCTTTCCTTTCTTTGCTTTTTCTTTGAACTGCAGCCAATGTCACCTCGCACCTCTTACTTTTGAGGTCGCGCCTTCAATTAAAATAATTGAAAGTTTGAATTTGAATCTCTGTCTAGTGTTCAATGCATTGCACCAACTCTGGATTTTTTAACATCTCATCCTTAACTTAAAAACGTTAAAAGGCTAAAATCCTAAGTCCGTAGCTGTTCTTCATATCGTACATCGTACCCTCAGGGTCAGAGGCTTGATCATTTTGAACTTTTCACATTGTCCCTTTACCTTGAAGGTTTGAATTTTAAGTTCATCAGTGGTTTTGGCGTCGCACCTCGTACCCTTAGGTTTTGGAGGATTGAATTTTAACGGACTGCTGGAATGTGATCGTGTGGGAGTCCGTGGCCCCCATTTAATTTCTGGTCGAACTCGGAATCATGAAATTAAATCATCACATTTATTCCGATCATAATTCTTTTGAAACAGTTTTTACAGATCCATTGAAAACCCTTTTGGCATTTCAAGGATAATAACGCTTCAGGTGCTCCGCGTTCCACGGGTGCGCGAGGACGTCTCCGTTCAGATCGGCCAATATGTACGTCCCAGGTCGGACTATGCCCTTGACCTCAAACGGCCCCTCCCAGGTCGGACGCGGGCGTTGTAATGTCTGGCCATTCTGCCCTGATATTCCGCCAGGCGTAGCTGGGCCATTGCTCTTCTTTCTTCCAACAAGTCGAGGTTGAGGAGCAGCTCTTCCTCATTTGCTGTAGGCTCGTAATGCTCTACTCTGTCAGATGGCATGCCGATCTCAACCGGGACTACAGCTTCGGAGCCGAAGGCCAGGGAGAACGGGGTCTCACCCGTCGATTCTCTTTGGGTGGTCCGGTACGACCATAGAACCTCTGGTAGCTCCTCGGCCCACCTGCCTTTCTTGGAGTCCAATCTAAGTTTGATGCCTCGCTTGATGATCTTGTTCACTGCCTCCACCTGCTCATTTGCTTGAGGATGTGCGGGGGACGAGCTAAGGTGACTTATGCCAAGCTTGCTGCAAAAGTCTTTGAACTTGGCGTTGTCAAACTGCTTCCCATTGTCTGTCACAATGGCCTGCGGTATACCAAAGCGACATATGATATTTGTCCATACGAAGGACGTGACTCTGGATTCCGTTATGTGGGAGAGCGTCTCGGCCTCGGCCCACTTTGTGAAGTAATCCACAGCAACCACAGCGAACTTGGTCTGGCCCTTGCCCAAAGGGAAAGGACCAATGATATCTACCCCCCACTGCGCGAATGGCCACGGGGCCGAGATGGGGGTGAGCAGCTCGGGAGGTTGGTGGATTATGGTTCCGTAGCGTTGGCAATTGTCGCAAGTTCTAACGAACTTCTTGGCGTCCTGGCTGAGGGTCGGCCAATAGTATCCTTGTCGGATCACTTTGGCTGACAGCGACCGGGCGCCTGAGTGATTGCCGCACACTCCTTCGTGGATTTCTCTGAGGACGTACAGGCCCTCTTCAGGGGATAGGCATCTCAATAGAGGCAGGGAAAAGCCGCGTCGGTACAATGCTCCACCTCGGACCACGAACCGAGCTGCTCGCCTTGCCAACTTTCTGCGCTCCTTGGGGTCTTGTGGTGAATTGCCCCTAATAAAGTCCGCAATCGGGTCCATCCATGAGGACTCTGGAGCGCCGATCTCCATCAGATCTGGCTCTGAGATGGAGGGATTATCTAAGATCTCGATGGGGACCGACCTGCCAGGTCGGTCTCGTACGCCGATGCTAACTTGGCCAAGGCGTCAGCATTAGAATTTTCTGCTCGGGGAACCCGGCTTACTTCGTAAGTTCGAAACTGGGCGAGGTACGATCTGACCTTGCCCAATTACTTCTCCATTCGGGAGTCTTTGGCTTGGTACTCTTCCTTGATCTGGCTCACAACCAGTTGGGAATCGCTGAAGACCTTAACACAAGAGGCCCCCAATGCTCTAGCGATTCGCAGACCGGTAATAAATGCTTCATACTCAGCCTCGTTATTGGAAGTCCGGAAGCCGAACCTCAAGGCATACTCAAATCGCTCGCCTCCTGGTCCGAGCAAGAGGACCCCGGCCCCGCACCCCTTCTCATTGGAGGATCCGTCGACATAGATTGTCCACGGTAGGTCGGACTCGCTCAGCTCGGAAGGTGGTGTGAGCTCGACTATGAAATCTACCGCTGCTTGTCCTTTCAACGCAGTTCTGGGTTCGAACTGGATGTCGTACTCACTCAGCTCCATTGCCCACTTCATCAGGCGTCCAGAAGCTTCTGGCTTATGGAAGATGTTTTTTAAGGGCAAGTTAGTGAGCACCACCACAGTATGGGCTTGAAAGTATGGTCTAAGCCGTCGGGCCGAGGTGACTAAAGCGAGAGCCAACTTTTCCATTTGAGGGTATCTGGTCTCGGCATCAGTCATAGTCTTGCTTGTGTAGTAGACCGGGTTTTGCCGCGCTTCCTCTTGCCTGATTAGGGCCGAGTTGACGACACTGTCAGACACTGATAAGTACAACTGGAGCTTGTCCCCTAGCAGGGGTTTGGCGAGCAAAGGTGCCGAGCAGAGGTAACTTTTCAACTGCTGAAATGTTTGCTCGCACTCCGCTGTCCATTCAAACGGCTCTTTCTTTCGTAGGACTTTGAAGAAAGGGAGGCACTTATCTGTCGATCTTGAAACAAACCAGTTCAGGGCTGCAATCCTGCCATTGAGGTACTGAAGCTGTTTCAGCGTTTTAGGTGCCTCCATCTCGAGCACGGCTTTAATCTTTTCGGGGTTGGCCTCGATTCCTCGGTTGTTCACCATGTAGCCAAGGAATTTTCCCGAAGAGACTCCAAAGGCACATTTAGCTGGGTTGAGCTTCATTTGATATGTCCTCAGAACCTCGAAGGCTTCGGTCAGATCGGAGAGATGCGACTTAGACTGCTTGCTCTTGACAAGCATGTCGTCCACATACACTTCCATATTCCGGCCGATCTGCTTGGCGAACATTTTGTTCACCATTCTCTGGTAGGTCGCTCCTGCGTTCTTTAAACCGAAGGGCATGACCTTGTAACAGTACAGACCTTGGTCTGTTATGAATGCGGTATGATCTTGATCTGGGACATGCATCTTGATTTGGTTGTACCCAGAGTAGGCATCCATGAAGGTGAGCAGTTCATGCCCGGCTGTGGCGTCCACGAGCTGATCAATCCTCGGCAGTGGGAAGCAATCTTTCGGGCATGCCTTATTTAAGTTCGTAAAATCTACGCACATTCTTCACTTTCCGTTAGATTTTTTAACTAATACAACATTGGAGAGCCACTCGGGATACAAAATTTCTCTTTTGTATTCAGCTTTCAAAAGTTTGCTAACTTCCTCAACAATTACATCACTCCGCTCCTTGTTTATAGGTCTTCTTTTTTTGCTTTACAGGTCGGAATGACGGATCTATGCTGAGACGATGCGTCATAATTTTCGGGTCAATGCCAGGCATGTCCTCATGGGACCACGCAAAGACATCCGAGTTGGATCTGAGGAAGTGGATTAGCTTCTCTCTGTCGGTGGCCCCCAGCTTGGTTCCTATGCTTACTTGCTTCTCGGGACTAAGTAGAGGAACAAGCTCGAGCTCCTCAGTGGGTGCGGCAAACTCCCTCCTCGGCAGGTTGGCCTCGAACTCGAGCGTCCCATCCCTACCGGCGAGAGTTTCGAGGGCGCAGACCCATGAGCCTTTGAGTGCGGAGGCATAACACTCCCTCGAAGCGGTCTGTTCTCCTCGGACCGTGCCCACGCCATTGGGGGTGGAATACTTCAAAACTTGATGAAGTGTCGAGGGAATGGCCCGAAATGAGTGGATGATGGGTCTCCCAAAGATGGCGTTATAGGCCGATCTACCATCAATTACCACGAACTCGGCCATTTGGCTGACCTGAGTTTGGTCCTGCCCAAGTGTGACCGGCAAGTCGATGTAACCCTCTGGGATGACCGATTCTCCAGAGAACCCAACCAGCGGTGTCGGACTTTTCGTCAATTGCGACCTCGTCCATCCCAGGGCGAGGTAGGTCGGTAAGGACAGGATGTTAGCAGATGCGCCTCCGTCTACCAGCACCCTCCTGACCACCACATGATCAATCAAGGGAGCGATCACAAGTGCATCATTGTGGGGCAGGTGGACCTCCTCTAAGTCTGTACTGTCGAAGGTGATTGGGCAGGTCGGCCTCTGCTCCCTGATGATGCACACCTCGGGCCTAGCTGCACGAGCTAACTCCTTTCTTTTATGTCCGGACTGACCCCCGCTTGGCCCTCTGAAAATGGTATTGATGACCGCAGGTCGGTCAGTTCGCCGGGGCGGCGTCCTCGAACGCTTCCGCTCTTCCTTTTTCTCTGCCGAGCTGGTCCTGTGCTTTCCCACAAATTTCTTGAAGTGGCCATCTTGAATTAGATCCTCAATTTGGCGCTTCAACTCCCAGCAGTCCGACGTGTTATGGCCGTGCTCCCGATGGAGGCGGCAATACTTGTCCTTGCTGCGCCTCTCCGGGGCTCCCCGAAGCTTCTCAGAACGCTTGAGTAGTTTTTCCATTCCAGACTCCTCGATGTTCGTTAGGATCTCGGAAATTGGAATCGTCGTCGGGGTGAAGCGTTCGTAAGGTCGGCTCCTGGTAGGCCCGTTCTCCGCCCTTCGATACTCAGCTCGGCCGCTGGAAAAGGATCCATTGTCCTTGGACTTGGGATCTGCCTTTTCTATATCTTTTCCACTTTTGCCCCGACCGATCTTTCGTTCTGGTCGGCCGGTTTTGGTTCGGAGGAGCTCCTATCCATCGATGACTTTCTTCGCCTTCTGAAGCACCTCGGCGAAGGTGGCCGGGGCCTCCTCTCCAAGTTTCACCGTGAGGGCTTCGTCAGCTAGACCGGTGAGAAAATAGCACATGGCCGAGTCATCGGAGCAGTGTGCGACCTTCAATTGCTCCTCCTGGAATCTGGTGACATATTCTCGCAGCGTCTCACCCTCCTTCTGCCTGATGGTGGCGAGATGGGTCGCTGTCTTTTTGTCATAATGCCGAGAAGAGAACTGGGCGAGGAACTCCCTTCTCAGCTGAGAGTAGGTCGAGATCGACCTGGCTGGCAGTCTCCGATACCACAATCGCACGCTGCCAGTAAGCGCGATCTGAAAGGCGCGGCATTTGATTGCGTCTGATGCCGCTTGGAAATCCATGAGGCCTTCAAAGACCTCAACATAATTCTTGGGGTCCTTCGACCCATCATAAGGCTTCACGGTAGGAGCTTTGAACTTCGGAGGGATCGGTGCTTCCAAAACGTCCGAGGTGAAGGGCGATTCTCCCAAGTCGCCATCGTTCAGTGGACCTTCTTTCTGCTCACATTTGGCCTTTAAAGCCTCCACCTGAGCGTCAAGCTTGCCCCTCAGCTGGTCGAACTCTGCCCTTGTGATCACCCCTGCAGGAGTTGCTGGGTTGTGAGAGGATTCAGCCTGCTGGTTGGAGCTCCGGTGTGAGCGGGATGGTGACTGTCCTTTTCGGAGAGATGAGCCTCTCTTTCTGTTGAGATGCTCACGGAGGTCTCCCCTCCGACGAGTGTGTCCCTCGCTCTCGTTGTCTTCGGGATGTTCCTCCTCGATTGGGCCGAGGTGGGAACCCCTTTGCTCGCGTATGTCAATGCGCGTCATTCGATTTTCAGATTGGGATCCTGCGCCTGCAGCTAGTATTATCTCGTTATACATTTCCTTCATGGACCGCATTTGTGTGCGCATTGCCTCCATTTCTCTCTGGAGTGCGTCAAAGTTCTCACTTGTTAGAGTCGGGGCTGGACCCCGGGCGCCCTTCTTAGAGGTCCCACCTCAGCCACGGGTGGCCTTGGATGTCCTTGGGTGCACAGGTGGTAGGACAGGCGCGGTGATTCGTGTCGACCTGCGGAGGGGTTCTGTTGCTAGACCGTCGTGACCTTGCCCTTCTACCACTGCTGCTCCGACCTCCCTCTGGTGGGCATCGTTGGCAGCTAGAGTCCTTCGATCTGCCGTATTGGTCGAGTTTGCTGGTTGAACCATTTTCGCTCGCGTATTGGTATAAAAGGATTGGGATGACTTAGATTGTCGACCCCACAGACGACGCCAAATGTTTATGCAAGGATATGCACAACAGTGTATTTCAGATTGCAGCTCGAACTCAGCCTCCGGACCGATCTGAATACTTGGACGGACATGCACAAAAAGGTGAGCACTCCGACGATCAAGTCAGTACAGGTCGGATTCCCAGTTTAGTTCGAGGTCAGAAATCATCGTACCTGATCGTGGAGTGAAGTCCTCTACTTATGGGTGGTAGTCCCGCTAATCTCGCGACGGTTACACCCGGTAATCTCGGGACCGTTAGTTACACCCGGTAATCTTGGGACCGACGGTTACACCCGATAATCACGCCGCTGACAGTAGCTCACATCGACCCCCACCGAGCTTCCCGGTAGGTCGGACCTCGGCCAGGTTCACCTCGACCCTCATACTTAGTATCTGTCAACGCTAGTGGTGGTGATCTCGGTCGGTCCGAGCTGGGCATGACTCATGAGTCATCTTGGAGCACCAATAGGGGTCCTCCACGTGTCCAAGGTATTCTTTCCCCAAACATATATATATATATATATATATATATATATATATATTTTAATAAAGCTGTGATGACAGTGATGATTACTAAACCCAATAAAATCACTACCCACATTAGTTACAATTTCATATATTAATAAATATTGTAGTTGAATCATTTACTTGGTGTCGCATCATGTTGACAAACACACCCCAATTGATAACTCATGCACCATTAAATAATTCAAACTTACCCAAATACGCAAACTTAATAAATATTTTATTTTAATAAATACACAATACACACCAATTATTACATGATTAGTCACTAATCTACGTATTTAATTATTTTAACATTTTATTAACACCTCTCAAACGGATGATTGCTCAAGGAAGAACAATGCCAAATCGAAAAGGTCAAGGAAGAAAAAAAAGGGTAACAGTAATCTTATCTCTTAGACATCCTAACGAGTTCTTATTCCATGGAATTGGCGATTAATTTATACAATTCGGAATTAAAAACAGAGGGGATAGGCGGTTGTCGGTACCGGAACCGGCGGAGATTAGGAATCGGCGCGAGTTTTGAAGTCCGACGCGAGGCGGGATGCGATCGCCGAGTGGTACATGACATCGTGAAACGACTCCGTTTCGGTCGTCATCATCCGGAGCTGCCGCGCCTTCGCCTCCGTGAAGCAGCCGGGGGAAAATCGAGTACTCGCCGATTTCGGTTCCGGATCTGATTTTGAGCTCCCGCCGGCGAGCTCCTTGCTGCCGGAGTCGATGTAGTCGGGCTCGGAGGACCAGCCGAAGACCGGGGCCCACCAGTTCGAGGATGAGGAGGCGGCGGTTCTCCGGCGATTCTGGTCGGAGCGTCGGTCGCCGGGAGCGGCACATGCACGGATGCCGGCGGGGTGGAAAGTGAGGAGATTAGTCGCCATTTTCGAGAGAGATGATCGGAGAAAAGGAGACAAAGGGGAAATTGGGGTTGTCACGAAACCCTTTTGGGAGCGATTTTAAAGGGGAAACGGATAAGACCGGACACGTGGCTGTTTGGCGTTTAAAGACGTGTGGGGCAGACCTGTGCTTTACAGTCCACTTTTACCGGTTGTTTCGGTTACAACAAGTACAATCATATTCACATGTATCATATCCTATCCCATACATACATACATACATATCATCAACATGATAATAATTTTTTAATTAGTTTTTCAAAGGCGTGACCCGAATTTTATTTCGTGAAAGTTACATTTGTTTTTGTTTTTCTTTACTACTATATTAATTGAACGTTTTGTTTTTGTTTTTATAATTTTTTATATGGTAATATTTAGAATACAAATTATAAAATGTCAGGTTGGTATTTCAATAACTTCAAGAAGAGTAATGCCTTTATTATTAACTATGCTTATATTGTGAATATAACTAATGAGATTTAAATATTTATTAGACATTTTTTAAAAATTTATAAACTATTCAATCCCATTTAAAACTTTACTTTGCAATAAGTAGAGACCAAAATTTATCAAATTTTGTTTAAATTACAGAACAAACAAGGTACAAATTATACGTTTTAATTTTATGTTAAACTCTAAATAAAATTAAAATTTATAAACAATTTATTATTTTAACCATCAATTTTTTATAAATATGTATAAATGCACTCATGCAATAGCTAATAAATATAAGTTTAAAAATTGAGAATAGGATTGGGAGACGAAAATCAATTTTTATCATTGCCCCTATCCTAAAAAATTAAATTGGAGAAAATAAAATTTCTTACATCTTGTCTCTGGTTAAATAAAATAACGAAATACAATTTATAAAACAGTGGAACAGTTAAAAAAATGAAGACAAAAATTTAGAAAACAAAACTCGGAGCTACACATTCCTCTACTAATAAAGACTACTCAATCCGAAGCTACACATTCTTGCCCCCAAACACAAACTTCTCGATCCCAGACATCACAACACTCTCAAATCTATCGTTAAGCTTAACTACTCATATCAAAACCGCACCCAAACGTCCTCTAAAGTAATTAAAAAAAAGTAAGTAATTTTAATTTCACTCTCATTGTTTGGTAGTGAGTGAAAACAAAATTTCATGTTGGTTAGAAAATTGGTGATTCATGACATATAGACGAGACAAAATACCTATATTGGTATAAATTTTGTTGGGTGAAATTAAATGCAAACTTTCGAGGATTATGTTCAAAGGACAATACCGTACCATTGTGGATGGTAGGAGTAGACTCTCGTATTTGTCTGGGTTGCAAAATATAAGTGGTCTTTTGTTCGATTGAAGAATTATTAATGTCATGCCACCCTGCGAGGAGCGTAAACATATTTTTCCCTACAACTTTAAATACCAATTCACACATATATGATGAGTCAATATTTTATGTTTTCTTTGTTCACCATTTTTAATCACAGGTTCTATATATGGTTAATTTTGTTATTATTTTTTTCTTTTTGAAGTAAGGTTAATTTTGTTTTACACAATAGTTGTCACCCAATAATAAAAATTCAAAACCTTTTGAAAGAGAGTGACAATTCTTTATTATCAAGTTAAGAAATTGCAAGATTTGTAAATAACAATTTCTATTTATTGGAAAAAGAGGATACCAACTTTTTCAACGATAAAGTCACCGTTTTGATAATTTTGTATCTCCTACGGTACTTAAAACTCAACCAACAATTGTCGGGAATTGAATTCATTCGCTCTTAATTAGGCCTAATCCCTTTGGACCAATGAATCACCTATGATGGTTAAGTGTAACGTTTATAAATATAAATGTATATTTATGAAAAGGTTAGAAAACTCATAAAAAATATTTAAATAATCTTTATAAATAAGTTAAAAATTATCTATATTAATAATATTTTGTTAATATATTTTATTAATTTTTTTTCCAATACTATAAAAATGTTGACTTATTCCTCGTGTTGATGTTAAATATATGAATACAAATCAATTGAAACGCGAAAATGTTGATAGATACAAGACAACCATAGGTCACGTGATAGGCACGCAAGTCAGTCAAATGCTTCATATTTTAAAAGGCATAAAATGTAAAAATTATTTTCTAAAAAAAATGCAAAAATTCAAGATTTGATCTATTTATGCCATCACCGTTAGAGAAACTATCATCTGAATACCATTTCCTTATACTCTAGCTTTAAACTATGGAAGTACGCATTTTTACCTAAACTTGGGATGATGTATGTCAGTTTACTTCCAACAATATCAATTTTATTAACTTACACTTTAAATTTCAACAAACATTATAATATTCATTACAAACTTTAAAATGGGTAACCAAAATTTATGTTTGGATAGATTTTTTCCTAGAAATGTTGAAAAAAATATCCTTATATGCAACAAATGAATTATAAAACATAGATTTAGTGTAAATTTTATAGAATTTAATAAAACTAAAAACATAAATTTTTTATCTGTTCAAACAGTAGAATTGTACTATAATGGTTGATTTTGTACATTTCGACTTTCATTAAATTATAGAGTATTTAGAACTTTTTATGTTATTTTTTTAATTAGCGGATGAATTAACAAAAATAAATGGTAAAATTATTATGGTAGAAAGTATCATGTGGATGCCGTCTCACCATAACCTTCTACTATAAGAGCGACACGTGTCATAGGACGTGAATTTTTTTTCACTTTTTTAAACTTTGTGGCAGCACAGAGAGAAACAGTGAAACGGCATCTACCATAGTAACTTTGTGAAATAGAAGTGACACGTGTCGTGGAGACGTGGTTTTCCTAGAAATGTCCGTTGGCGCATGCGACAAGCACGTGAATAATTTATTGTGGATCCCACCTTCGTTACTTCTGAAGCCAGATAGCGACACGTGTCATTTTCAGCCCTCCAATCACGACGAGTATATAGGCTGGCGTTCGCTTGTTTTTTGCTGGAGATTAGCCACCAACTTGCCAAAAATTTGTACGATTTTTAAATTTTCAACATTTTACTCATTTATAATCTAAAAAAAAAAAATTATACTGAAGATTTTAATTTAAAATAATTTAATATCCTAGGAATTTGGAAAATGATTAAAAAAAATTACTTGTTATGGGCAGATATGTTTGGTTCTCACTCACGGTGGTAAATTTCTCTTGGGAGCGGCTAAATAGGTTATTTTGTTTTTTGTTTTTTGTTTTTTTAGTATAAAGAAGTTTACAATAAAATAAACAACTATTAATGAAATTGTTTTGTTAAATAGTTTTAATAAATATTTTCAAAAATGTAATCTAAATTTTGAAAAAAATAAAAAAAAAACAAACTTAAAAATTTGTTATATATATATATATATATATATATATATATACGAATTTAAAATATTTTGAAAATTTATTCTTTATTTAAAGTTAATAATTTATTGGATCCTACTAGGTGCAAAATGCTATTTTGTTTTTTCTTTTTCTTTTTATTTCTGTCTTTATATTTTTTAATTTAAAATATTTTGAAAAATTATTATTTATTTAAAGTTATTATACTTTCTTAAAAAAATTTTATATTTTTCAAATTAAAAATATTTTGAAATTTTATTCTTGATTTAAAGCTAATAATTTATACTTTTATATGGAAGAAATTTATATTATAAATTATATTTTATTCAATAAATCATATTCTCCAAGTATATGTTATACATTTTTATATTATTTATTAAATTTTATTTTAACTATAAATAAAAATAAGCCAAAGTTAAGATACTAACTCCTCTGAGTTGTTGTATTAAAAAACTAAAAATAAAAACAAGAAACATGAAATAGTTCTTAAACCTATATTTATTTCTATTTATTTTTTCAAGAAATAAAAAACTTAAATAATTACCGAACATATTCCCATTTCTAATTCGAAAAAAAATTAGAAACAAGAAACAATAATGAAAAACAAAAAAACGCCCACGTTATAAAACGGCCCTTAGCTTTCAAAGATTTAAGACTACATTGTTTAGCTTTTAAAGACATTTTTTTCTTTATGTATAAAAAAAAGGACTTGGAGTGGACAACCAGAGCTGCTAGAAATTGCAAGACTGGCCCAATTCAAGCCCATTGAATAGTATTGGGCCGGGTTGTCTCAAATTACCTTTTGTTTTCGTAACTTAAAAGAAAAAAATAAAACAAGGAAAACAATGGTTGTCTTTCATTCAAAGTGTATTTCTAAAAAAAAAAAAGAAGGTAATTTGGAGTGGCATTTTTCGAACACATAGAGGGAGACCACCCCGGCATGGCACTATAAAATGTATGTTGGGTTGAGCATCAACCAGCAGAGACTCTTGGAACTGCTGGGAGGGCGATCCTTCCGATGAACTGACCGTAGCCCTTCAATCAAAGAATTAAAAATCATGACATAATTAATAACAAAAGATTTTTAGTGAACTTAAAATATATATTTGAAAGAGACCCAAAAAAAAAAAAAAGAAAAAGTAGTACCACCATATGTATTATATATATATATATATATATATATATATATAAACAAAGAAGAAACAAAAAAAAAACAAAGAAGAAACAAAATAACAAATGTACCTGAAAGCGAGCAAGCTTCAAACGTTGAAATTTGAGCGAAGGTGGGGCAGCGAAATCAGAGAAAATAAAGGGAGGCCACCACGTACAAAAAAGAAATAAATAAAAATATTGGTTTATCAAAATGGAAAAATCCACAAAAATAAATTTGATGATCGATTTGAATAGCAAATAAGATATGGTTTTGATTTTGTAGATGATAAATGTGGAAAATAGTCGGCGGATTTGATTTCAAATTGGAATACATTTATCAATTATCGGTTCAAATTTTGTCAGGAAAATAAGTTCTAATGTTAAATTTTCATTCTCTCTCAATTATTTGCTATTTACAATGATGCTTATTGACTATTAGATCATTTCAGATGATTCATGTCTCAAATCGAAATAATAATATTTACCGTCTCTTCGTGAAACTTTTGAGACAGAAAAAGATATAACATTTCTATTTTTTTCTAAATAAAAAGGTTATAAAATTTTGAATGGTGGTTAGCTTGAAGTATAAAGTTAAGTTTTTTTTTTTTTTTTTTTTCCTTTCAAAATTGAGGATCAAATATTGTTGATATAAAAATGCAATGGTGGTCAATAATTGTCTTATTTGGGCCTTGGTTTGGCTGGAGTAGGTGCCATAGCTCCAAACTACGTCATTTAGGAGGAAACAACGATACAACAATACGATTCAATGTCCCCCAAGGCCCAAATGCATCATCATCTATGCTACAATCGTGCCATAATTGCATAAGTGGGTCTGGCATGTTGCGGACAACAGAATCACAAATTCATCTTCAAAAAAAGTTTTTATCTTTCTTCCTTAATCCTAAGAGAGAACTATAAGTCTGAATCTAGCCATAATCCAAGCCATTCTATCCTAGTGGGTTCATCTCTTTCTCACTAAAAACACCTTTCGGCCAAAAAAGGTTTAAAGTGGCATAAATTCACAGGATTTGGCAAATAAATTGAACTTACCGAGAAAGAGAGAGAATAATGAGTGGAATTGCACAAGTTCTTCAGCTGGGCATTTTGACAAACACGTGGTGGGCCAGTCCCCAAATTCAGATACCGAAGACTGCGATCGCCGTAAATCTAAATGGGAGAATTGAACTTTGTCATTGTGTTGCGTAATGATCATAAATCACAAGAAACAAATTTGTTCGACCAAAAAAAGAAAAAATGAAGAAGAAAAACCCAATTTAGATAATTATGTGACATGGGGAGGGTGGTCCAGTGGGAGGGTGAGTGACCACACAAGTTGAAGTAATAAAATTGAGAGAGTGAAAGAAAGAAGAGTTTTGGGAATTGGAGTAATTGGAAAATGGACTGTGGATGGTCCCAATTCCCCAAGGCATAAGTTAGATATAGATCTGAGTTGCTGCTGCTGCTGGAGGATATTGGAAAGCGGTTGCTGTGGATAAATCATAAATGGCCCACGCTTCAACTAGCCTTCTGCCCAACATGATTTCATTTATATACTAAACCAAAGAGGAAGCGGTGTGGCCGCGAAGCTGGAGAAACTTAAAGGCTCGTTTAGTAATTTTTTTATTTTTAATGAAGAAAGATGTATTGCCTAGTTTCAACTTCTAAGTATAATAAAAACTAGTTTGGGTTATTTCCAAATAATGTTCCTAAAGAATGATAAACAAGAAAGAAAAATACTTAAATTTCTTAACAAAAGTTGAAAAAATACTTAAATTTCTTAACAAAATTGGAAACGAGAAACAAGAATATTACCCAACGAACAATTAATCATTCCATTTTTTTTTTGAGTGGGTGGGAGATTGAACTCACGACTTGGAGATGTATGCCAATTACCGGTAAGCTATGCTCGTTTTGACTTGTATATATATATTTTTTTATACTAGGATATCACGTGGTAGCGAGAATTTGAATCCAAAATCTTAACTAGGATAAATTTTTTATTTGTCAAAATCACAATGGTGGTCAGCATAAGATTGATAGAGATAGTTAAGATTTGACGTGAACATAGGGAGCGCGTGTATTATTATATTTATTTTAGTTTATATATTTTAAACATGTTTGTTTTAGTCATTCGATAGGTTGAAATTGTGGTAAAAAAAATATAATTAAAGGACTAAAATGATCATGTGGACCAAAATGAGGGTCCAGTGACTAAAATTAAAATGAACTAAAATTTACTATTTTGATTTCATTACATGTACCTAGTCATGGTATGGTATTGCAATGTGCTTTTAAGAAAAGAGAATATGAAAGGAATTGAAGTATAATTATTAAAAATAAAAAATAAAATCGTATTTTAATTGAAGTATAATTATTAAAAATAAAAAATAAAATCGTATTTTATTGGTGTGTTTTAGCTATTTGGAGATTAGTTTAATTGGACTTCAAAATTGAGTTGAGTTGGCCCAAGTTCACTTCAAAGGATTCTGGAAAACTTTCAAAATAGATGAGATCGTTAGCAAAAAAAATTGATCGATATAATTTGTAACTTTGATTTATTAATTGAAAATTAAAATATGACAAAGTCAAGTAATTTATCTTAAAAAATTTATGAAATCCTACTAAAATTGACCACATGATTTGAAATTACACAAGATTTCACATCATTCCCTTTCATTGGATTGAAAAATCACTCAAAATTCAGAACAACCGAACATACCAAGAATTAAGTTTTAATAATATTAAAAAAAGAATTAAGTTTTAATAATTCATATTTTCAAAAATAGACAGATTAAGACTCAATCTTTTTTACTTGATAATATATTATTGTTTAATCACTATATAAAAAGTTCAAATTGAAAGTAATTTTCTCATTAGAGTTCGCAAACTACTTAGATATTAATAAAATTTAAACTTATTCCAAAATTTCATTCATTTGAAGTTGTATGGCAACACTAATGACTTGAAAATTTTGAACAATCCAACTCAATATTTTGTGTTGTATAAATTTGCCATATTCAAGAATTAAGCATTAAAAATTGTAATTCTTGCAAATAACTTTTTTTTTTGTTCACATATTTAAATTTGTCCCTCGAGAGGGAAAAAAAAATACTCTTAACAATAATATATATAATTTCATGATAGTCACATGGAAGGCATTTATACATCATACCATAAGATAGTATATTATAATCAAATTAATTTGAAAATACCAACTCATTTCAAATGTTTGAAAGTTTGGAAGAATGAAGAAAGAAAAAGTCATAACTTATGAAAAATAAATTAGAAGGTTGTTTTGTTTGTTTGGCCTTTTGGTTCATCAAAGGTCTTTGTTAATGGGGCAAGGTGTCACAATATAAAATTTTAGACCATATATTATATGAATATTTTTCTTTTAATCTAAGGGGGAAAAATAATTAAAGCCTAATGTTGGTAACATGTGGGTTCAAGGCAGTAGCTAAATTACAATTAATTGACAACAATTTCACATGAGAGGTGGCAAATTTCTTTCCACTTATTATATTAATATTATTATTCTAAATAATTATGTGACTACTTTTGCCCTAAACCTCTCATATTGCTTATAAAAGCTTAGGCATACAAAAAAACATAGCCCACACAAGATGTTCTATTGAATAGTGAAGCATAGCTCATAATTGAATTGAATTTTGCCTTTGATTCTTATTGTCATATCATATGCAAAAATTTTTGGCAAAATTCCATATGGAGTTTAAAAAAAGCACATAATTTTTTACTCAAATGTTCTTGTTTGAGGTATCTTTCGATGGCTGGTAAAGTGCTTTGGTTAATGTAGAGTGGAAAAATCTTTCCATAAACAAGAAAAAATTGATTTTCTCCTTTTTAGAACAAATAAATAATTAGTAAGGTTAGATTGGTTACTTGAACGGTTTTGATCTTCTAAGCTATGATTTAATTACAACAATTGGGATGGACGATTCGAACCTCTTACCTTTATGAACGTAAATATGAACTTTTAAACTTGTAATAGGTAGCTTAAATTGTTTGGTGGAGAACCAGTGATTTATAAATTATAGTATACATTTTAGGAACCATAACAATCTATATTCATAGTGTTGATTCTTTGGTACTCTCATAATCGTTATAGAATCAACGTGTCGGTATATATACTTAAAGGATCACATTTTTAAAAGAGAAATTCATGGACCCATAATTTTAAATCATGCTCATTAAATAGGCAATAAATGTCATTAAAAAAGAATTTTTTGATATATAACAATAAAATTGCCTTAATATAGTAGATGGTGATTTCAAGTATACAAAGACAACCACATTATTATTATTATTATTATTATTATTATTATTTTCAATCGATTTTAAAAACAAAAAGGCATAAAAATGTTTTTGAAAATAGTCCCTCAAAACAAACTCTTATATGCTACATTAAAAAAAATATATAGTTTCTCATAATAATAGAAGTAAATTAAAGTTTTGAGTCGAAAAAGGAAAAAAGGAGAGAGACTCGTGAATCATCAATGTCATGCACATATAATAGCTAGAATCTAATTCCATGGGAAACCATCTCTCTATATAAGCCACTATAATAAAGAACTTAATCCACATTACCATATAAATAATTAAACGGTAGCATTCAATTTTAGTTAAATAAACATGTTGGCGGTGAATTCCGGTCGTAGGCCACGTGTCGCTCGAATGAATAGTTCGACAAGGGAATGAGTGAACCCGAAATCGAAGTTATTCGACACCGGTGCGGTATTCCACCTAAAACACTCCAACGATCAAATTAGTCATCGTGGGAGAAATAGGAATAAGACACCTTAAATATAAATGACATGTTTTTTCACTTGTAGAAAATGAGGGTCCTTCCTTTTATAGTATCGGGTGGCCGACCAACAAGGACGACGGTTAGAGGTGGCAGAGATGCGATGTGCCGTCTGGAAAGCATCTGGGACATGCTTCCGACAGTCGCAGGGTGGTAGCGCTTTGGGCTCTAGAACTCATCTTCTACAACTATGGAGTGCGCCCCTTTGTATCGACAACGCGTGCCCTCCGCTGCAATGGTTACGTACAGGCCATAACTGGTGGTCCTGACAGTCCCAATCAGATGTGTGTCCTGCTCGGCAACGTCGGATTGTGGAAAGAGGTTGTACGCAGTCCCGCTTCCGCTGGGAAGTAGACACGTGTACTGCTCGAATTTTACCCTCAACAAAGCATATGATTAAAAAAAAAACCTTAAAAATATATATTAATCCCAATAAAAAAAAATTGTCAATTACATGATTTAATTTTAATTTTGGTATAATTGAAATAACATACCGACACAATTCTACACGTTTGTCACATAATCTTCCTACCTTACACTACATCCGCACAAATAATTGATCTATTTAAATTGAACAAGAAAAAAAAAACATGTTTATATCTAATTGTATAGAAATTTGAGACAACCTACGTGGGCTGCCAAAAAAAAAAAGACATGACTAAACAAGGTTGTTTAATTGTAAAATTTTGAAAGAAGATTGGACCATCAAAAATCAATATGGGACCCAAAAATCCTCTCGACTTTTCTCTGTCTTATGCTAATTTTTAATTAATTAATTTCCATATGGTCATTAATTAGTTGGTTTCGAAAGAAAGAGTTGTAAGTTATTAACTACTCCTAATTGAAAAAAAGTTGGTTGGTCTTCTTTTTTGTTCTCTCCACCGACCTCCATATAGTGTAAAGGAAATGATTAATTAAGCTGAATTTTATATGTTTGGTTTCCTAAATCATTTATTGTAACACAAATTTATCTAAATAATTATATTTTAAAAGTTTGAATTTTTTTTATCTATTCGCTTAGAGTGTATCATTCGTATTGATCTCGACTTGATTAAGATATCATTGTTGGGTCCGATTAGTTATAGAGGGATTAGTGACAGAGGAGGAGATTTTAATATTATTAATTGGTAATTTTGAGATTTATGTTAAAATATTGACAAATTTTAAAAAGTATATTATATTTACTCAAATAACTATGGGTTTCTTTCCAACTATTTTTTGAAAATAGTTTTAATCAAAATACTCGTGTTTTTGTTACATTTTGTTAAAAATTATGTTTTAATTACAAATTTATTTGATTGCAACCTTATAACGATTTATTAGAAAAAAAAATACTATTAAGAAGTTCATCAGAGATGTGCACATAATTGCAAGAAATTTTCTTGATCAAGTCAAGTTGGAAGTTTGAATATATTTAATAACTGTTTTATTTTTTTCTTTTTTAAAATTAAAATTTTCCCACTAAGCTAGTTTTTAATGTTGGAAATTTAACTAAAAACTGAAAATTGTTTTTGAAAAGCAAAACCATTAAATTCAAAATAAACAGACATGATCTTTTGAAAACGAATATATATATATATATATATATATATATATATATATATATATAAATTAATCAGGATAGAAAATTCAACTCCGTCTAAATTCAAAAATTTACTAGTCCAACTTTTACTAATTTTGAACAAAAAAACCAAAGGAAAATAATATAGTATTCTCATAATTTTTTGGTTTCTTTTTTCCAAAAATAAGAGTGTCTGTGCCAATAGAATATAGGACACTTAAAAACTTTTGACCATTTGCATAAACTTTAGCCAAAAGCCTAAAAATATGGTGTTTTTTTGCAGAGACCATAGCATTACAAAAAGTAAATAATTAATTATTGAGACATTTCCTCGAAACTTTCTTAATATAAAAAACCAGCCAAAAAAAAAAGAAAAAAAAAGATTGATTAGATGAGGAGATTTGAGTGTTTGATAATGCACTAGATTTTTTCTCCCTTGATTTCCTCATCACTTTTTTTTCTCTTCACACCGACCTAATTCACTCATTAAAATCATGTTATATATATATAGATATATATTATTCCTTCTTATTATTTGTGAAGTTTTTGATTTGGCTTGGCATTCTTTATTCTAGATTTTAATGTGACATAATCTCTCTTATGTGGATAGATCAATTAAATTGAATAACTTTTGTTAGCAATATAGCTCAAATCATGAATTTTTATTTTGCGAAATTTTTTTGTTTGTTGATAAAGTCTTGTTTTAACACCAAATTTTGCATTCTTTTTCTTTTGTTTTGTTTTAAAAAGTTTATAATTGCTTTAATAACTATAAAATTAAAATTAGAGATGTAATTAAATTTTTTTAAGTTCAAAAATTAATAATATTAAAGTTTGAAAATTAAATTGATAATTTAATCAAAATATTTATTAAAAAGAATAGAAAATTACATTAATGTACATTTTTTCTTCTTGAGTGAAATTCACAAACGTTCTTATCTCAAAAGTTGAATTTTAATAACCTTTTTAAATATTCAAAAATTGAAAAATATTCTTTTTTCTCCTTTAAATGAAATTCACACATGTTGTTATCTTTTTGTACGTTGTTATTTCCAACTGTTAAACAATAAAAATCTAAAAATATTTTAAATATAAAGGATACTATCTCTTGACCGGTCAACATATGTTAGGTTACCTTAATATTACTAAAAATTTGATAATTATTTATTTATTAATAAAAAGTCTTTATTCTCTAATTTTGTTTCTTTTTCTCATATCTATTCCTTTTTTCTACTCGTAAAAATATAATGGGGAAAATTCTTTTGGGTATTATTCTTTTAAGAAATTGAAAATGAAAAACAAGGAATATTATTATATTCATTTTTTTTTTCTTTTTAGTCCTAAGATAAAATTCACAAACGTTGTTATCTCTCCCATGGAATTTTAAGGTGATAGAAACAAGTCCTCTTTTCATAGTTTTTTTCGAATAATTTAGCCAACACCTTTTTGGCAAATTGATTTCACCTCCAACATTATTCTAATTTGTGCTTCTTATATTTTGTTATGTCCCACAAAATAAATACCCACATTTGTTAGTTGGCTTAAAAAAAATCTTCATTTTCATCATTAGTTGGTTTTAAGTTATCCTTTCTAAGATATTTTTATTCGATTATTACTTTTCTCCATTCCTATCACATTTCATGGCATTAATGTGATGTTACAATTAATTAGATATAATTTATCAATATAGACCTAACTAAGTGGTAAAATGAAATCATTATCAAATAAGCTCCCATTAATTATTTGATTTCCTAGAGTCTTAGGGAAGTTGGTACTCCAAAATTACTTTTTTGGCCTTAAAAATCAATAATAAAAGGGCATAGTAAAAAATATATGCTTGTCTTAAATTTAGAAATAAATAATTCCCTCTCAATTTCATATCTTTTTCAATTTAGAAATATTTTAAATTTAGTGATTTCAAATCTGAAAAATGATTTAAAATTCTTTATTGGATTTGAGAGTGGAATGAGAATGGTTTGAAATGAATTAAATTAAATTTCTTTATTGGATGTTCTAAACGAAAAGAAAATAAAAATTTTACTGATTTAAGCATTTTAATATGAATTTATTAATTAAAAATTAAAACATGACAAAGTTAAATAGGTAATTTATTTTGAAATTTTATGAAATCCAACCATTTTAGTTTGAAATTTTTTTTACGTAAAAACAGGATTTGAAATCGGATAAGATTTCAAACTATTCAAAATCATGTGCTAACAAACAGTGTAATTCATTTGAAATCGACCATAATTTTGAAATCCTTCGAAATCTGAGGTATCCGAAGGTACCAAACAAATAAAGCAAGGTCTCAACATTAATCTTTGCTTTACCTTTTTATTTCAATATTTTAATTAATTGTTTGGAATAAAAACTCAGAAACACATGATGAACAAGTTGGGACTATTTTTTCATCATCTCACTAGTGGTTCATAAACTAAAAATAATAAGTTCTAAAATAGGAACTAAAAACCAGAACCACATCAAACTGCTGCTACGAGTTAATTAAAAATATCTAAACTCCACATATCCAAATGCATTTTTTTTTTCTAATTTCAAATCTTAATTATTGTTTGGAATTTAGGAGGATCACACTCCAAATTGAATCAACTAGAAGGAATCTAATTTCACTTCAAAGGAAATCAAACAAACAATGATGAAGAGTTGGGAGAAATCTCCAAGCTTCTTCAACAAATAATAATATTGTAGTTAACTCTTTTTTGGACTTATTTGTCCCACAAATAATTGTGCTATTTTCTTCCACATTCTATGCAACTTTATGTCTCTCTAATTTCAACTCATAGCGAGTGCTCCTAAGTCAAAAGTCTAGCCATTTTTATTCATTAAAAAAAAACCCTTAAAATTTTTAATATGGTAATTTTCTTTACACTGAGTATCCAAATTTGTATACACCCACTGTACGAGCTTACAACATTCAATTGCTAATATCTTTTATAGGCGGTCATCATGTACTTTAAATCCTTGTCCCAGAGTTTCAAAGTCACTTGTATGGTCAACTCATGGTAGTTAATTTGAATTTGTAGTATTAAGTCCTAACTAATTCGGTCTTTCGACTTTGAATTTTCTTTTTTGTCTTGAATCTTTTTTTAAAAATTCACACAATCCCTTTTTTTTAGTTCAATAATTGTCGTCACTTGAGTTAGTTGTTTCTACACAGCTTAAAATATACGTGGGTTCATACAAGATTATTTCTCTTAAATATATTGTGAAAATTTAACAATAGCCTCCGAAGATAGTTAAACTAGCAACTAGGAGTCAAGGCAATACCATACTTTTTGGAGGTTCAAATGTCTATCTTTATCTTAACTCAACATACGTCAAAGGCGAGCATAGTTCAGTGGTAATTGACATATATCTTCACCTAAGAGATTGTGAATTCGATCCTTCACATATGTTATACTTAAAGAGAAAAAAAAAAACTCAACTCAACCTCCAAATTTAAACCTCTGAGAGATGACAAGTTTCTGAAAATTTCCATTCAATTTTTTAAAGGGAGGAAAATGGAAAAGGGAAGATAAAGGACAACAACACAACTAGATGATATGGAGTCATCCCAAAAAACCAACTGTATATTTTGTATACCAAAACTTTTGATGTAGACAAATAAGATTTTAAAATTTAAATTCCTTATTATTATTATTTTTTTTTAGTACAATTCCTTACTTGTACTTATACATAAAATTTGGGGATCCAAATCCAATCCATGTAATATGTACAAAGCAGATAGAGACATGATTTCCTCTTATAATATACAAATATTTGTTTAAAATATACCACCAATCTATTTCAATGATCTGTACGATTTGATTAAATAAATAAAAAACAAATAATAATTATATACGTTTTATTTGTTTGTACATTTTTAGTAAACAATGCCAACCTTTTTTTGTATATGTTAGCCATGTTCATATAAAAAGAAAAAAGAAAAGATAGAGAATGATTAAGATTGCATAAATGTATTCGGGTGGAAATGTTAGGTGTATGTTGATTTTATTTTTAGAAAAGTATGATCTAAAAAATTACTTTTTTATTATATGCTCTTGTTTGAGAACGGGGTTCTTTTTTCCTCTTATAATTTGAATAATTATCGAGTATTTTAAACCATTGTATTTGATATTAGAAAATTTGAAGACTTTGATGGGATAAAATTTATAATATTTACCAGTGGCTTCGGCTATTAAATTAAATTGTCAAACCAAGGCTCCCATACCCAAATAAAGTCATATGGTTTATTTTTAATTTATTAGAAAAACTATGTTAATGAGTTTGACATATTTATTTAATATAATATTACAAATTAAAATAGATAATATTAAAAAAAAGCATTGTATAAAAAATATTATGGGAAAGGATTAAATTGAGTATGGAGGTAAAAGGTCAAAGGAAAGATGAAAAAAGTCAACCAACAAATGGAGGTGGTTGGTTGCGCATGGGGTGATATGGATAATTGGGCCCACCACAGATTAGTAGTTAATACGGTTTTATTATTCTATTAATAGGGTTTTGGGACTTAATTTAATTTTCTATTGAAGGTCAACTACTAGCCATCCCCTTCATTTTTTTGTTTTTTGAGGAATCCTTCAAATTTATTTTAATTGAAGCTTAACAGTTAATAAATTTTATTTTATTTTTAGTTTAATTAGTTTATTTAATGTCAAACAAACTGAAACTTTATTTGGATGAAAAATTTTAAATTAAATTAAAACATAGTTCCTTTGATTGAGGTGTTTATACAATCGTTGAATTAAAAAAAAAACGATTAGCGATTGAGTCATGATGGTACAAACTAAATTTTTTGTTTTTTGTTTTTATTCTTTTATCAAATATGAGATCAAACTAACTAATATGATAATATTTATTTCCTTTTTTTTTTCATCAACATGAGCTTGATTAAACCATATTACTCATATCCTAAGAGGAGGGCTCGAACCTGGATCTTGAGTGTCAACGTCCAAGCTTCTTGCTACTACGTCAACACCCAAAGGTACTTGTTGTCCATTGTTACATCATATCAGATCATCACTTCGACATTTTACATCAACATCTAAATTGTAAGGATAACTAGATACAACTACCAGGGTAGATGGACTAAATTTATAGTTCAACTAATAGTTTATAATCTAAAAAGAATTTGGAAATTAAAGTGAAAATGAAGAGAAAAAAGGTTGTGGTAGTTGCTTGAAGACTAATTAAGGTTGTATCTTGGCGAGACAAAGTGTGTTCCGTTCCGTTATGGGCAGAACAGAGTAGCGAGGCCTTAATTTGTTTGTAAGTTAATTTAAGTATGTAATTATGAAATATAATAATGAAACCAAACCGTAACCGCCGTGGCCGGTGGCACGCCGATCCGGTGCCGCAGGGGGCGAGACAAAATTTTCAGTGCCATGACGTGGCGCCATCTCCGCCATTGGTCGGTGACGTCGGAGAAAAGGAAGTTAAACGGTTAATACTACCAAAAAAGTTACATTCATTAAATTCACCGCCTTTTCTAGCTCTGTTTTTCTAATAATTAAAGAAATAATATATATTTCAAAATCTCGCACGAATCTCTGCAATATACTACCATAAATATATATTTTTTTTCTTAATTTGTCGAAGCTATGCTGTATAATCTAATTTCTCTCTCTATTTTTTAAGATTTATTTGTCATTTCGATTTACTTTTGAATGACGAATAATATAGAGAAAAGGAAATCTGGGTTAGTTTTGTGGTATTCATTAAATTAGAAAAACAAAAAGGAAAGAAATATTTCTCTCATGCATTTGGTCTTTTTGTGATTTAAACATATGACTTTAATTTGACCAATATAGTCTGTAGGAAGGGAATAAGTGTCTCTCTCTTAACTTTTGAAGCTTAAAAAGTATATATAAAATACCCCATATTTTGACTCTCCAAGAATGGAAAAAAATTTAAGATTCGGTAGTTTTCCTTTAATTTACCCGTATATCTTTTTTGAAATAAAAGTCTATATATATATATATATAATTGTACGGTGCAAAATTCTACCATTCCATAGAAAACTTATGGTTTTGTTGTTACAAATAGTTTTAAAATTTTTAATTTACTTCTTATGGTTTGAGTTTGGTATGTATGATTTTAATAGTTTTAAATTGGTAGGTATAATTTAATCAAATTTCACTGTTATCCCTTGTCATTAATTACTACATTAAATATATGATATTTTTTTTAATCTACGAGGCATGAAATAATGTCTTTTCTATTTGGTCGACTATATCAGTTGATTGTATTAAAGTTTAGATTTGAGTAAAAAAGTTTTAAAAAAACTAGTGGTTTTTCGAGTGGGTAAAATATAGTTTCAAAACGATTTATGAAGTTTAACTCAAATAATAAATACTAAATTGGAACTGAAAAAAACCATTAAAATTAAGGTATGTCATTAAAAAAAAATTAAGGTCAAACTATAGGGACAAAATGGAGCATTATCCTTATACCTTTGATTTTAAAGTGATATGAAATCTTATCAATCTTATCAATAGAGAAGATAGATTTGATAATGAAACCAGCTGATGATAATATATGCTGCAATGGAGAGATATAAAGAATCTTCCTTATAACGTGAACGAAGTTGTCAATACTTTAAATTAGAAATTCGTGCAAAGAGATATCAGCATTGAGACTGGATTGAAGAATACCCAATACGACTGAAAGAGTTATTCGCTCAACCTCCAATTCGGGAGGATGTTTTTTCATAAACTTCTTTGTATTGAAAAAAAAATAAAAAATTATTTTTTTAAAGATTAAATAATTAAATTAAAGGAAGGTATTTTTTTTTATTAGAAAATCATAGATAAGATCTTTTAATTAAATCCATGGAGATAACATTCGAATAATATAGCATTTACGTGGCGCCCAAAATTGCAAAATTTCCCAAAAAGAGAATAAAAAATAAATTGTGGTCCGCATCATAATTGGAAATAATTAAGTTTCTTATTAGATAATTAGTGGAAGGAGAATTAAGAAGAAGGGTCCCACAGGTTCTATAGACCAATCACGTCTCAACAAATCAGTAAGAGAATTCTGATTAAAGTTGAAATATGACCAACAAGGGAGGTTAACAACGCTATTATATATTCGTGATTAAATCAATTAATGTCATGACCATCTTGTCTTTCGCTCATATTTCTTTTACTTTTTGTTGCCTTAATTTGACCAAGTTAGTGGATCCCTATCGTCTACCTAAATTTATTTACACTAAATATATAATTCCATTCATATTTTATATATTATTTTATAAAAACACGTGTCTCTCTTATTTTAATTTTTATATATAATGTATTAATTTTTTTGATACTGTCAATTATCGTCCGAGTTAATTGATAATTCGTTGTTAATTATGATAAAACAAAAAACAATGATAAGTATACGTAAAGGTAAACTCAAAATTAATTAAAAAAACATTATACACGACCAATGGTTATTCATAATTATTTAAAGAAGATTGTATATTTCAATAATTATATATTCCAAAAAATATAATCATTTTTTTTGCTATGGGTCTTTATTATTTTTAATTTTTATTTAAATATAGAATAGAGAGTACTACATTTTTTTTATAGATAAAATAGAGAGTAATACTTAATAAAACAATAAAATCTCATATCTTCAACCCACCCATGCACGAATAAATATATAATTGTCAGTAAATTCAATAACTTTGATGCATGTTCAATTATAATTTTGTTTTGACATTTATTATAATATTTTGCATGATTTTATATTACGTGAACATTTTATATACTAAAGACAATATCGAGATTCATAGTAAACTTAAAAGAAAAATGTTATAAAATTCAGGTCTTGAATGAAAAAAAAAAATAACAAAAACAAAAACTTTATGCTCCTTTTACGTAAATGTTGGTTAAGTGTCACATTCTTTTTTTCTTTTAGTTCTTGATTTTTTTGTTAACAATAAAGAAAAATAGGATAAGAAAAATGATAATACACCGACGGAACTTAGTATTTCAAAATATTAGAGATGAAACTAAAAATGATATACACGAATTGGAACATTGAAGTTAGCACAATAATTTGCCTTTTCCTTTCCCTGTCATAATAATAATAATAATTTCATTTAACAAATATTTCACCCAGAATTACAATGAATATTTGTTAACATAATAATAATAATAACTTTTTTTTCAAATAAAGAAATAAAAAGTAACAATAAATCCAAATATAAGAAATCCAAATATAAATTAAGTGAAATATAAGTGAATTTTTTTAAATATATTATTGTTCATATTCTCTCTATTTATTTCTAATATAATATTCTAAAAAACCAAATAAACGAAAATGTATAAGTAGAGATGCGAGGGCACGAAATACTATTAACGTTGTGTTTGACTAGTGATCTAAAAACAAGGTATTCAATAAAAAAAAATAGATTTATATTATAGCTTTCCAACGTTTTTGAATATGTGTTTAGTAGCAGATTTAGAATTTGAATCTCAATTTAATATATTATTTATATTTAGTAATATATTTGTAAAACAAGGATAGTTACTAACAAAATATTTAGTTCAATCTGAAATATTATTAGTTAATTTATTAATATATGTGTTATAAAGTTTGTATAATAATTTCAATATAATATAGTTTATATTTACATTTTAATTTTAACAAAATTGAGTTGAGTTTATAGCATGAAATAATATGCTTATAAAGTTTTTATTTTTTTTAATGTAATTATACATTTTAAAATTTTAAATTTAATCGGTCAAAAATAAATAATCACTAGATTTAGATGACATACCAAACAAACACTAAATTAGCTTATGTTAGTAATAAATTTTATTAAAAAAAATTGTTTACATATAAAGGAAAAATATTTTATTTCTTGAAGTAAGTTTGGAAATTTTACAAAGGAATACCCAAAAGGATTGATGCATGCCATTCTTGGAAGAGCGATTGATATTGCTATAAATAAAGTGAAGTAAATTTCAAGAAAAATAAAATAACCAATACGAGACATTTTTTATACAAAAAAAAATGAAAATTTATTCATCAATATAACATTTATAGCAGTTCTATTTATAGCAGTTCTATTTAAAATTTACAAGAATACAAAATAATGATTTAATTGGAAAACTATTTGCATAAAAAAAATTGAAAAACTATTTTAAAACAAGGGGTTTAAAGTAGCTATATATGTTGAAACAAATTTATTGGGAAAAATTGTTGCCTTATAAAGGAATTGAAAAAACCAGCATGTCATCTTGATTTTTTTCTATAGCCTCAGCTTATGAGTAAAAATTTACACTATATATATAGAGTTTTTAAAATTTAAATTTTTAAGGGTAAATTGTAAAGAAACTTAAAATTTTAATTGCATCATTCTATCATTCAGTTTGCACCTATTTGTAAAGTTAAATTTTCATAGTGCAAATTAAAGTTCATTGTGCATAAATCTTTGATTTGATCGAGACAAATGGTAAAAGTAGATTATAGGTGAGTTGAGACAAAAGAGAAGAAAAAAAAATAAGACGAAATTTAAATCACTTTCGCACTTTTTACTATAAAAAATTGACAATGGAAATAAACAAATGGAAGATGCGAGAATATATTTTTGTGTATTATGTTGGTGGACAAAGACGCCACTATACAAAGACGGTACAAAGCTAATTTAGCTAATTACACAATTAAAGAAAAGAATCATATACAATAATAAACAAATAATCTAGATCCACAGTTAACTCCAATTTAAATTAATGATAATTGTGGCCGTTGTTTTTCTTTCTTTTAACAGGAAACCTAGCAACACTCTTGTGATTCTCACATTAAATTATTAAAAAAAAACACAAAATATTTTATTTTAGCGAAAATACAAAGCGTGGACATATTTAAAATATAATATTCCATTATTTTGTATTTCAAATATTTAAATATATTAGGTAGTTATTACTTCAAAGTTGAAAAAGTTAAATTACAAACTTAGTCTATAACTTTTTAGGATTGTGTTTAATAAATCCACAAATAAACCTAAAATATATTTAATAGGTTAACTTTGAGTCTCATTCCAATAAATACCCTAACTTATTTTAAAAAATTTACGGACATATAAACACAAAATTGAAAAACTAAAATTCTATTATACATACAAAATTCAGTTTTGTATCTAACATGTACTCAGACCGATTTGATTTAAAAAAAATCGAAATTTGTGTCGAAACAGATTTGTAAATTTTAAAAATATCAAATAAGTTACGAATCAACCGATACAAAATTGAATGTGTTAGGTATTATTACTTGAAAGGTAAAAAATTTTATTAGATATAGGTAGAATTGTCAAAGCGAGCATAACATATATCTCGAATCAGAGATTAAAAAAAAAGAAAAGTTAAAAAAACAACCAAAATTGAAATTTAAAAGATAAAATAAACACGAGGCAAACGCGTTGTAGTTGTAGGGGTATTTGTGGAAGCGGAAGAATCGGGTGCACAGCCGGAGGATCCAAAAGAAGCTGGTTTGACCGAAGCCCAGAATTTAAGCTAAAATAGTCAAATACACCCAAAAAAAATAAAAAATGGAAAAAATCTGTGCAAAATTGGAAGCAGTAGCCAGAAGAGAACCAAATTCCCAAGAAGAAGCGCTATAAAATAGAGCCAAGGATTCGGTTCTCGACACCAACACAACGGAGAAAACCGAAAATGGCGAACGCCGTAGAGAAGATGACGAACAAAACGTAATTCAATTCAAATTTCGAACCAGCGGGAGCAGAGACACACACACAGAGATTTCTTTCTCTCGTTTTCGTTTTCTTTGTGTGAACAATGGACGGCGTGAGAAGCTCCGGTGGTTTCATGGTTCCTTCTGTGTGTGGTCAGCAAGAGCTGGAGCAGCTGTCCAGAGATGGCAGTCAGTACAGCCTCACCACTGGAATATTGCCCTCCCTCGGCGCTAGGAGTAATCGGAGAGTCAAACTCCGCCGCTTCATCGTTTCGCCCTACGACCGCCGATACAGGTCACTTTTTGTTCTTCATTTGGAATTTCGAATGCCCTTTTTACCGCTTGCTTTTTTGCTTTTTCTTTTTTTCAATTGGGTTTGATCTTGTGAAACTAATACTGTTGCCTTTTCATTTGTTTGCATCAAATAATAATCTGAATCTTTTTGTTTCGTTTGTTTCAGAAGTTAATGGATTCCCCTGCTTGTAATTTTGTAAATAATAATGCACCGACTCTGCGCCTTTTTGTTTGTTTGTTTGTTTTACTTTATTGTTCTTGTTCATGCGCTTCTTCTTATTTTAGGTTATTCTAAAGCGTCAGATGATTCTCATATTGCCTTAAAGCTTTGCTAAAAGGAGAATTTTGTATTTTAGTTTTACGTTTCTGCAAACATGGCTATTCTTTTTTCTTGTTAAACACTTCCAGAAACACTTTCTTACTAAAAGTAACTAGACAGAAACATTTATTTGTTTTTGGCGTGGATTCAAGTGGGCTGGATGTTTTTGCAGAGAAAGAACTCAAGTGATTCTGATTAAGCGAATCTTTATTTTTTTATTTTTTTATTTTTGTTTTGCATAGGATGATGAATACCTTTTTCATTTTTTCTGCCAAAGTGGCTGAGGTTGTGTTATCTACAGGGTTTGGGAGACTTTTCTGGTTGTTTTGGTGGTATATACTGCCTGGGTCTCGCCGTTCGAATTTGGATTCCTCAAGAAACCCGAATCGCCACTCTCTGTTACAGACAATGTGGTTAATGGATTTTTTGCTGTGGATATTGTTCTCACATTCTTTGTAGCTTACCTTGACAAAACCTCCTATTTACTTGTTGATGAGCCAAAGAAGATTGCTATAAAGTATGCACGTTCGTGGCTAATCTTAGATGTCATCTCCACAATTCCTTCTGAACTTGCACATAAGATTTCCCCTCCTCCTCTCCGTTCCTATGGATTATTCAACATGCTTCGTCTATGGCGTCTCAGAAGAGTCAGTGCTCTTTTTTCCAGGTACAAGGACTTTTACCTTGCCTGTGTTTGCTGAATCAAAAATGTGTTCAACCTTAAGTTAGTGTTCTTTCTTCTGAACAGACTTGAAAAGGACAAGAACTATAACTACTTCTGGGTTCGATGTGCAAAACTCGTTTGTGTAAGTTTACATATTCAAATAAGATTGCGTTTTTAATTAGCTTATTTTATTTTTGAGATGTTCTCTTATTTGTGTAATCAATGTCTTTTGTAGGTTACTCTATTTGCTGTTCACTGTGCCGCATGCTTCTATTATCTCCTTGCTGCTCGTTATCGTGATCCAAAAAGGACGTGGATTGGAGCATCCATGGGGAACTTTCTTGAGCAAAGTCTGTGGATTAGATATGTCACCTCCATTTATTGGTCAATCACTACCCTAACCACTGTCGGCTATGGTGACCTGCATCCTGTGAATACGAGGGAAATGATTTTTGACATCTTCTACATGCTTTTCAATCTTGGTTTGACAGCATACTTGATTGGAAATATGACCAACTTAGTTGTCCATGGGACCAGTAGAACTAGAAAATTTGTAAGTAAATAATTCTTGCACAGTGCACAAATGATACTTAATAATTCAAAGATCTAGATTATTTGTTAGTTTTGCTTAATCTCTTACTAATTTAGAGTATCACATACTGATCTTCTCTCTTTTCAATTCTATGGTACTTTTATTCCTCAGAGAGATACCATACAAGCGGCCTCTAGTTTCGCCAATAGGAATCAACTTCCTCTTCGTTTGCAAGACCAAATGCTGGCACATTTGTGTCTAAAGTTCAGAACAGATTCTGAGGGATTGCAGCAGCAAGAAACTCTTGATTCCTTGCCTAAAGCCATCCGATCAAGCATTTCACATTATCTTTTCTACTCTCTAGTAGACAAGGTCTATTTGTTTCGTGGTGTTTCAAATGACCTACTTTTTCAACTGGTTAGTAACATAAGTTCTCAAGTTTTAAACCTAGATGACGGTTCCTTCTGTTATAAGCTTTTTATTTTTGCTTTCGTGTCTAGTATGTGCTTACTTTGATACTGATTGATTTGCCAAAATGTTAAAGGTTTCAGAAATGAAGGCCGAGTATTTTCCTCCAAAAGAAGATGTGATTTTACAAAATGAAGCCCCAACAGACTTCTACATTCTTGTCACGGGTGCTGTGGTAATGATTAATTTATTTGATTTTGGAATGCTTTAAGTTACTGACTGAAGTATTCACGAAATAACCAACAAGCTCGGTTCATCTCGAGTCTCTAATGTTTAAAATTTTTTCACAGGATTTGCTGGTTCTGAAAAATGGAGTTGAACAGGCAAGTCTGCATATAGAAGCTCTTGGAAATTGAAAATTTTGGGTTTCTGGTTATTTACATTGCAATTCAAGGCAATATAGTTGCTGACTAAACTATTTCCGATATTTGCAGCATGTAGGAGAGGCTAAAACTGGCGATCTTTGTGGTGAGATTGGGGTATTATGTTACAGACCACAACTATTTACTGTGCGTACTAAGCGATTGAGTCAGTTGCTGCGTCTGAATCGTACTGCATTCCTTAGTCTCGTTCAATCTAATGTTGGCGATGGGACTATTATCATGAACAACCTTCTTCAGGTCTGCTTCCTTTTACACTTATGTTATCTGGGTTCTAGAGTTCCTTACAGATGATGTCTTTAGACTTGATTACTAATATGTATATTTTCATCGGTAACATTTCCTCAAACAATTTAAAACAAAAACCGAACTGCAATGGTCTCAGTAAAAGATAAAAAAAGATGGTACTATTTGTCCATATTTGAGTATTTTACAAGGTGATGTTTAACATATAACTTAGCTTCAATGACATCTTATTTTCTTGGTTGGCAGCATTTGAAAGACCTCAAAGACAAAGACCCCATCATGGAAGGAGTTTTGTTGGAGACAGAGAACATGCTAGCTAGAGGCAGAATGGACCTACCACTCAGTCTTTGTTTTGCAGCACTTAGAGGAGATGACTTGCTTTTACACCAGCTCTTGAAACGAGGTCTTGATCCAAATGAATCCGACAACAATGGGAGGACTTCACTTGTAAGCTGAATTCTCTGTTACTCATTACTTCCTATCAACGAATCACTGTCCAAAAGATTCTGTTTTCTGCATTTTTTGTTGACTTTTTTCATGCTGTCTTGTTTTCCCCGTTCATGTAATACCAGCATATAGCAGCCTCAAAAGGAAACGAGAACTGTGTGCTTCTACTACTCGATTACGGAGCAGATCCCAATAGTAGAGGTACTTTTCAACCACGTTTACTGCATTCATCCGTTTACTTTTCTCGTCTTTAGAATTTTACCTTGTTTTTACTGATATTAGCCTCGTGGTTCTCCACAAGCAGCTGAGAATCAATTAATGAATTATAGGACTACTCTAGGGATAATTTTTCTTTATAACTATTTGCCTGCTATATATTTCATGCTTGTTAATCAATGTAGCAAGTCAAAATACATAATTTGGCACCGCGTTGACTTCCCTCATACATGCACAAGTATTTGCTGACACACACATTATGGGCATTTATTTTCCCCTCGCTAACTTATTTCAAGTCAACTATCTTCTGTAACTTGTTTACTATTTTTTAAAATGTGATTTAACAGTGATTGCACATTCAAATATTCAATGTACACTATTTCCCAAGGAATTCTGTGGTCTATCTATAATAGGACCAAGTTGACCTTCTAATGCTCTTATCTAAAACAGTCTTTTTTCTTAATAGTAATCTGCTTTAGACACATTTGGAACACATAAAAAATCTAGTCCAACTGTCTCATTTTCCAGTATAGGTGTTCCCAATAATAGTGTCCTTGCTGGCACCCAATTTGTTAACATAGCTTGATAAACAGATCATATAAAATCATTGCAAACAAAATAACCTATCATGTGGTTCATGTCTGTTGACTTTAGTATTCCCAAATCAAGATATGAGATGAATTATTTTGTTTTAATTTGTACATCTCCTGGGGATCTCTCTCTCTCTCTAGGATTGATTCTATTTTTAAGAATGTATGTATTACAATAATAATTTTAAGAATGTAGACAGAAACTGACAACCATGTGGAATCATTGAAAGAATCGTTTTTCAGACTGAATTTAGAGGATGGAATTTGAGACGGGGGTCTATCTTTAGAGAATGCAATTGTATTATGAACCCATGGAAAGATGATTTGTTTCCCATGCTTTCTCTTTCTACAGATTCGGACGGGAATGTGCCATTATGGGAGGCGATACTAGGTGGCCATGAGCCGGTGGCTCAGCTACTTATAGACAATGGCGCTAATCTGCGGTCGGGTGAGGTGGGTCAATTTGCGTGTACTGCTGCAGAGCAAAACAACCTCCAGTTGCTCAAAGATATTCTCCGATACGGAGGCGACATTACAAGTGCCAAGAACAATGGAACGACAGCTTTACACGTTTCAGTTTGTGAAGACAACGTTGAGATTGCCAAGTTCCTCCTTGAACAAGGAGCTGATATTGACAAACCAGACGTCCATGGATGGACTCCAAGAGATCTAGCAGACCAACAGGGACATGAAGAAATCAAAAACCTGTTCCAGACAACAAAAGAGTCAAGAACTCATTTAGTGGTCGCCATTCCCGAGAAGCAGGGTGGGAGTCGCTTCCTCGGAAGGTTTAAAAGCGAGCCCATGATCCGCCCTGTACCCCAGGAAGGCAACGATGGTGCATGGCCCGGTCAATCTCGTCCACGGCGTAGGACTAACAACTTCAATAACTCATTGTTTGGTATCATGTCAGCAGCACACTCAGGCGAGAGAGACATCCTTTTCTCTGATAACCAAACCAGAGGAGAAATGTCTGGAACCAATCCTGCTAGGGTTATAATCAGCTGTCCAGAGATCGGTGAAGTCGCTGGGAAGTTGGTGCGTCTTCCAGGAAGCTACGACGAGCTTCTTGAGATGGGTGCCAAGAAATATGGGATTATGGTTTCAAAGGTTTTGAACAAAGATGGAGCTGCAATTGAAGATATAGAGGTCATTAGGGATGGTGATCATATTGTTTTTGTCAGCGATGAAAGAACCACACAGCCATAAAATGCCTCCAAAATGGAGGTTTAAGGCAGCACACATTTCTTCGTTTTTGTTTCCTTTTGTGTTCTTGCATGTTTTCTGTTTCGTTTCGAATCAGTAGAAGTAGAACCAATTGTAAACGAAAGAGAAGCATTACCAGATACATAAAGGAGATTTGTGAAGTGCAAATCATGTATATAAAATGCAGCAATTTTTTTGCAATTTGGAAACAGTAATCCATGGTGGTAGAAGCGATTTGAAAGGGACAGCCTTGGTTTCACACAATTTTATTTAAAACCCCACCATTTTTTCAAGTAAATCCAGAATCAAAGACGGATTAGAGGTAATTTTCTTGAAGATGTATTTAAGATTATTTTTTGAACAATGACTTGAAAGGAATAAAAATTCAAAAAAGGAGATAAATAGCATATTGCTCCCCAACTAAAGAGTGTTACAAAAATAATCTGCTAATAAGTCACTGAACAAACTCTTCTTTAACATCTTTCTATCTATGTGATTAATGTCCCATTTGGTATCAACTTTAGATTTGACGAAAGCATCTCTTTTTTCCAATGGTTAACCAATGCTTATAAACCCATTTAGAATGCGAGAAGGGGCAGCAACAAATTAGTTAAAATCTATTTTCCACATTGCTCATTTATAATTATAACAAAGTTTTCAAGGAAATGCATATATCGTATCTTACAGAAGTTGAAAAGAACATAAGAAACGATAAATGACAGAAATTGAACACCTCATCTGCCATTCGTTACAGAAGTTGTAGCATTTTCAAGTGTTGTTCATGTTCTGGATCCAATTTTGGAGGGGTATAACAACCGTGAAGATCCTCCACCACGTACTCCTACAGGAAAGTGGCACAGGTATTATATCCAATCCACAAACATAAATCACTAACAGCCAACAGCGTTTAGAAACTCACTTTAGTCAGCTCCCTTTTGGTGAGAATGTGGTAATGCCTCTGCCAGATCCTTTGAATAGCCATAGTGGCAGCAAGGAAACCGTAAGCTATCCCAAGGATGACAAAGATAACAACAAAAACGATAACAAGTGCGAAGCACGCCTCCATAGATGCAGGGAAACAATCCAAGATACCCCAACCATAGCAACAGTTGTGACACCCAGCAACTCGAGGATCGTTACTATTTAGGGAGGAACAATGCAGGATGAGCCCGAAAAATCCAAGCAGAACAAAGAAGGCCAGAACCCCTGGTTATGAGAAAAACAAGCATATAGAAAGAGATAAATAATAACCAAAACCAGGAAATACAAGTCATTGATAACGCATTATTAATCTGATAGCCCTTCCGACTATGGAATTTAGAATAACAATAATGTTCAGAAAGAAACTGTAAGACAATGAAATTTATACATATAAGACATCAGTTTAAAATTTGAAATGGAAGCTGACTTTGATGAGGAGTCAATTTAAATGAGAGATTTTGAATAATTTTCAGGAGAAAGAGTGTTATTGACAACATGTCAACGATCTACAGTAAAATGAATATTAGTGAAATGAGAGATTTTGCATCCCTGCCAATTTATCTGAAGCATGAATGAACAGTGCAGAGTTAAAGTTCGTGTCAGAACCAGTTTCTATAGAAAAAGCTCATTAGTTTAAATAAAAAAAGTTTACCGATACAATAATAAAATGGAATAGGATGTTTCGACAGAATGCGATCCCATCCATCACTGAAAGAATTTCTGAATGTCCCGTCTTTGTCCATAATGTATGCATAACCACTCATTGCAGCTATTAACTGTAAAAAGGATAAATCCTCAATTATCAAAGAGAAGACAAGATTGTCCAAGAACTTTATGTTCTAACATTTATTCTAAATAAATTAATACAAATCCTCAGGGTGGGAGTGCCTGGAGAAAAAATACATAATTTTGAAAATAACAAAATCAAGTTCTTCTATGCTTGAAATCTAAAAGTTGAATAACTAAATAGCAATTTGATAAAAATTATAGATGTGTCACTTGGAGTTTGGCAAAAAGAATAGTAATTATATTTCTTGATAAAAAAACACAAGCCTTGGGACATTTATGACGAAAAAAAAGGTTAGATGAATTTCTTAGAAGCATCTTCCATAATAATGATCTGAAATCTGAAGTTTAAGTCAACTCACAGTTTGTACAGCTAGAAATACAAGGAGAACATCTCTTGCCACAAAAAGCCTGAATTTAACTTTACGCCAAGAGTTGTCCTCAAACAAGGAAACTTTCAGGTGAAATTGGGCTTTGCATGTTGTGCAATGTGAGAAAGCAAACCCTTCCTGCAGAAATACGGGAACTCTTTCAGATTGATTAAAATGAAAGAAAATAGAATAGAAAACAATCAAATCCTCCATAATCGTAAGCAGGAACAGCGTAGAAGAACTAAAATAAAGAAATTTGCCTTAACGGAGCGCCAATGATCAAGACAAGATCGATGGACAAACTGCTGTGTGCCTTTGCACATGCATGGAGAAATCAGTTCATCTTCTGTAAAATGGAAAATTGCATTTGAGCCAAGTGGAAGAAGGTATTACCCGAGCTATGAAAACATAACTTATAGATTATACACATTAAATACCAAAAGTCACTTTGCAGCAGAAAAACAAGGTTGGGCAAAGATAAAAATTGAAATGCTATCTTCAATTCTTGTTACAAAGAGGGAGTTAAGCCACAGTCCAGTGGACCAATAAACAATGGTATTGGCCCCAAAATAGAATGAACTAAAATTCCACAGAGTTATTCCAACGTCTAAATTGCTCCTACTCAGAAATTTAACCGAGCAAAAACTTACGAGAAAGAAAAATAAATGTCTAACAACGCAGCAAACGACGAAATTCACCTGGTTCTGCATCGCTCTCTAGGCAAATACGACAACACGGAATGGAACCAGCTTCAGTATCCTCATTCTTGATTTCATCGGAGGTTCCATGGGATGATGAATCGGCCTGATTCTCGAGCAGAGGATCAGAGTCACTAGGGTTTTGGCCAATTGACGAATCCAATTGTACTTCCCCTTTCATTGATTATCTCCTTATCCGAAAGACCGAAGCTTTCACTGCCCTAGAAGAAACCCAATCACAAATTCACAGAGATCGAAAACCCATACGGCGAATAAGAAGTAAATATCTCGAAGTCAATCATACCACAAACAATTGCTTGGGGGTTTCAGAGCACCCAAATTAACACGGAAAAATTGGCCCAAGTGATTCGAAGGAACAAGGCACAATTAAATGCAACTAAGATGATGGAAAGTACCTGAAATCGAGGAAAGATTCAGATTAGACTCTCTGCAGATGTGTATGATATTAATATGAACTGTAATAATCCTGAAGGAGGGCCTAAGCAGATGCGATGTTTCCTTTAACGATTCCCGGCGCCGCTGATTGTGATTCATGATAGCAGATAATGTTCATTCATCGTCTCAGGGCCTCGCCTCATCCGTAAATTCGCTGGGCTCCTCTGCTTTGGGCTCAACCAAAATTTTCAATAAACAGAGTTAGCCACTAATTCTACACCATTGTTTTTTAGTACAAATTTTACACCATGGGATGTCGAGTGAAAATTTATAAAAGTATTTTCCTGAAGATGGTGAAACATTAAACATTCGATCAGAAAGAAAAATGTAAAAAACAGAGACTTTTTTGTTTAATCTCAAAATTAATGAGTTGTCAAATTTTCAACGGTGGTGAAGCTAAGATTTCGTCATTGGAGCTAAGTATCAATTTTTCAATGGTAGTGAAGACAATATTTCGTCCTCACACCATTAAGGAGTAAGTATTTTTCCTTTTTAAATATACCTCTACTGTCTAAGACCCGCTCACATTTTTTTTAGTACAGCATGTAGGAGTGAGGGATCGAGCTCACAATTTTTTGATTGAAGATATATGTCAATTATTGCTGAGCTATGCTCGTTTTGGCACCAATCACGTTATAGTGACCTCGTCCAATAATTTTTTCTTTCATTTTTACATTTGTTACTTTTACGTCTTTGAGTCTTGGGAGGTTTCTCTTCTATATCATTATTATATGATAAAAACATTAGCTCTTTAAAATTATTGTCAAAATATGAATTGCTAATATTTTGCCAGTCAATTAATTTACTTGTTCACTTTCTTTTTTTTTTTTTTGATAAAAAGAAAAAAGAACTTACATTTTAAACATGAAATAGTGAATTTACAACTCAGTCAAAATTATACCCATCTAAGGTGAATTGCACACCCACTGTCCCTCTCCAATTAACTTACTTCCTGATTGATTTAGGTCAAATATTGATGTCAAAATATTTTTACCCTAAATATATGTTTTAGTATGAAATGTTGGAGTAACCTTTTTTTTTCAACTTAGTTCATATTATTTAAAAATTTCAATTTGACCTATGTTTTAAGTTCAGATAGTTTTCATCGATGAATATTAAAATTGACGGGTGATAAGTTTATACAGCAAAGGGCAAGTAATGGCACTTTAGAAAAGGCGAGGTATACCTTGAAACACAAAGCTGACACTTTGGAACTACCTAAATTTAAAGAGGAATTAAGTTATCTAAAGAAGGAAAAGTTAATTTTTTTAATTTCTGAAATATTTAGGGGAAGAATTAAAAACCTTCATCAAACTTTTAACTTTTTCTTTAAATTTATAATATTTCACCAAATACCATACCAGCATGGTGAAAAAGATACAATTGAAAAAAAGTTAAAACATAAAGGACTAAATTGAAACTCTTTGAACAACAAAGACTAACCGTTCTCGTTTTTCAGTATCCGACTCAGATAGACAACATAGACAACATGAATTAATGGAAATCTCTCTCTCCACGCCAAATGACAGAAAATACCAGAATGAAATCAAGTAAATGAAGAACAAACTTCCAAATTATAAGCCAATTGATAATTCCTCACCACCTACAGCCAACTTGTCATCACATTCAGAGATGGCAAAAGAAATGTTGCAGGGGAAGATTTTTTTAAGTTACAAGATCCATAGACGGATAAAGAGTCGACGACTAAGAAAACATCATTTAAGGCAGATAACCAAGTTCATCAACATTCTCCAAGCAGCCCAGGTGAGGTGAAGAATTCAGAAAAATAAAAGGGTAAGCAATATTTGAAACTTGCCACGCATGTGCCGACTTGTGCGGCGATTCTACTTCCACAGCTTTCGCAACGACATGTTCTTCTCGGATTCCTTCTTCATTACCTTGGCAACCGCCATCTCGAAATCTTCCTGAGTCACATGAACCCTTCTTTCCCTCAAGGCAAACATCCCTGCTTCTGTGCACACGGCCTGCAGAATGAAAACACAAAATAGTCATCATAAAAATTCAAAAGATATGTACAGAAGATCAACACTGACACACCATATTATATCATCACATACAACAGATATACCTTGAGCTCTGCACCAGATGCACCATTCATCTTCTCTGCGATTTTCTTCAAATCAATCCCGCGCATCAAATTCATTTTCCGCGAATGAATTTTCAAGATATCAAACCGGGACTGCATTCATATTTAACTGAATGTCACTATATATCAATATAGTATGAGTTACCCCATTTCTAACTGATAATCAATGGCAAGCCTCAAGGCATCTGAAAGTAATCTCAAATTATTACAGTACGAATAAACCGAAAAGACAAAATGGCCATTCTTACTATCACAAACAAATTTGTAATTCCTTCAAGGACAAGAGTGCTTCAGAAAAAGTCACAAAGTTGAATAAAGAAAAGTTCATTGTACTCCTATAAGACACTTTAGATAACAAGTATATATTCTGAAAGAAATGGTACTTACATCCTCGTTAGGATTTGGGAATTCAATCTTCCTGTCAATTCGTCCTGGCCTTAGGAGGGCTTGATCCAGAATATCAATCCTATTTGTGGCCATCAAGACCTGTAAAAAGTACAGGCAGTAAGAACCAACCTTAAGATAATCTTACTCCCGAATGGTCTTGATCAATACTAAGATATCTAAAAGTCATTAAGTTTCCACGAACTGCATGGACTTCAGTACAAACAGGACAAAATATTTCAATGTTTTAGAAGGCTTTCAAGTCAGTGATAAACCTCACCCCTTCAAGTGAATAAGCCTCAAGGCTACCTCCTTTGACATTTAAAATCATTTTCAACAAAAACTAGAGTATGGTTTATTCAATGTTGGTCATAAGATATTCTAAATGGCATATTTAACATCCTTCACATATGGAGTTATGTATTGTACCTTGATCTTATTTGATGCTTCAAATCCATCAAGCTGGTTAAGAAGTTCCAACATAGTCCGCTGCACCTCACTGTCACCATTACCACTCCCAGATTCCATTCGAGCAGACCCAATGCTATCAATTTCATCCATGAAAATGATTGAAGGAGCATGCTCCCTGCAAGGAAAGCCAAGAAATGATTGCGGTGAGAACAATAAAAATACTAAAGATATAATCTTGTCCTTGTTTGGTTTCTGCCACCATATTTTCTGGGCTGTTTGGTAGAACTTGGAAGGTTTTCATGGGTGGAAACCAAAATCCTAGACAATTACTACCCATTTCCCAATAAAACTTTTGCACCTGAAGGCGTGTTTCTGATTTAGATTCTAGTAAGTAACAAGCAGCGAGAAAAAAAGTCCCCATACATACATAGAAGAGATAGAAGCAAGGAGGTTAGGGTCTCGGTCAACAACACTCACAGGAAGAATCAATAACGAAAACACTGAAGAAAATATCAAAACAAACCTGGCCATAACAAAAAGCTCTCTGACCATTCTAGAGCCTTCTCCAATATATTTCTGGACCAATTCAGACCCAGAAACCCTGATGAAAGTACAATCGGTATGGTGAGCCACTGCCCTAGCCAACAGTGTCTTCCCTGTACCAGGTGGTCCATAAAGCAAGACCCCCTATTTGAAGTGCATGGTGAGAGATAAATATTTGATAGGAGCAACATATGCCAAAAGAAACTAGTTAAGCAATAAACATCGTTGCATGTTATAATACCTTTGGTTGGGCTATTCCAAGGCTCTCAAATAGTTCAGGATGCTTAATGGGGAGTTCAATAACCTGCAGATTGATATTATATTTCAGAACTTACAGATTATTGACCGAAGAATGGTGAACATAAATAAGAAAACTATTTACAACATACAAACCTCTTTTATTTCTTTTATTTGTTGGTCAAGACCACCAATCATATCATAAGTAGAATCAGGAACCTTTTCAACTTTCATAAGATTAACAAGGGGATCTACTTTGCTTGGCAAGATTAAATGAAGAACATAGCTGTCATTACGGAGAGCAACTCTAGTTGAAGGTGTGATTTTTGTGATATCGATACTTTTGTCAATATCAACAACATATTTCCCTTCTGGATGAACCTGCGCTGGTGAATAAAGATAAGTTGAGGGGAAAAAATCCCAATATGCTAGTTGAAATTGAATGTTTTGGAATCGACCTTCTAAGATTGTATTGCCATAGATATAAGTTTTGAATTGTTCAACATAATAGGATGCCAATGCTAATTCTTTGAAGCATCAAATAGCCAGGTTCTGTTTCCCAGCAAGTACCAGTAGTCAAGTCTCAGCACTTCAATGATGGATTGATGATATGCACTTTAATGATGGATTCGATGATATGCATTTTAAGCTCATCTTCACCATTTAATTCCAGAATATTGAACTTTACACAGAATGAGTTTTCAAACAGGAGTTCTTATGTATTAAAAACATGTATCTGAGTGCAGGAGGGAGTGATGGAGGTAAAGAGACCAGTAATGCATCTGAACAAAGAAACAAGAAAAGGCCTCTTCCAACAATAAAGAGCCACTCACCTTGACTAAAACCTTGTTCTTTCCCATGACCTTAACAACTTCACCAACATAGGATCCTGGCTCTTGAAGCAGCTGAAGCTCTTCCCGGAGCATGCGCACTGTAAATAATAATACTAGTTATAAATGCAGTAGCCTAAAATAAATTCTAAATTCAAACAGACAAATGTTGGGTTGGGACTCCCAGGCAATAGAAGTATATTTTAAACTAAGCAGATTAAAAATGAATGGGGAAAAACACTAGTATTAATACCTTGTTTTATTATATGAGTTCAAAACCACTGTTTCTATGTTATCTTCTTAATAATCCACTTGTTCTGGTTAATCTTATTTTTGAAGTAACAGGGTAAATTCCATGGCGAAACCATAAGTAAACTTCTTAAAAATAACAGAGTTGAGAATCCAGTATCAGAAATTTAATTTTTAAGATTCCCATTAAAAAGTTATGCAATATTCTTGCAAGATCTAAAGCAGAATATAAGTAGAGATATACAGTCAGGCAGTTACTTGAAGAGGATAATAAATAAAAGTTGAATAATAAATTAGTAGTAGGATGTTTTAGATATGAAAAAGTAAGAAGGGTTTTCATCACTCATCAATTACCAGTCTTAATTGCTCTCTGGAAATGAAGTTGGTTGGGATCCTAGAAAATTTTAATTCCAAGAAAACCAGATCAAGACATATGGCTTCTTCACCCAACATATTTCAGCTTCTAAGGCACCACCAAGCGGTAAATGAAAAAGAGTGACAAAAACTCAATTTCAAGATCACTTCGTTCGTTTAAGGAGGGATGTGGGAAGGGCAACTAAAAATAATAATAATAAAAGAGAACTAGTTAATTGTTCATGTATCTTCTTTCGAAGTATTCAAGTTTTTTTTTTTTTTTTAAGGAAAAAAAATCACTTTTCTCAGTAAAATTGCTTGGGGTTCAACTCTTTCAGCTGCATAGTTATATAATCATTCTTCAGAGAAGTAAACCAAAGGTATGACATTTGTGGACTGACTCCTACTCTTGGAACCCCATAATGAGGTAATTGAGAAAAACAAAAACAAGTAATTCAAATTGGCTGCAAATAACTAAGAGCCCTAAAATCCGAACCACGTTCATGTCGACGACAACCTTAATTACCCAAAAACCCACAAAGCTTGGACGCAAACTAAAAACTTAAAATTCAAAATCGATTGTTACCTTTCGAATTCAGCTCATTCCGCTGAGCTTCAAGACGATTCAAATTATGGGTCTTTTGACGGACCTGGAGCTGGAGCTCGTGAATATGCTGCAGATAGTACTGCCTCAGACCCTCACCTTGTTTCGTGGCCTGCTTCGCCGAGCAAGTATCCACCGACGCTAACGTCGCTTGCTGGTTCTCGACCTCCATTGTCGCCATTGGAAACCCCTTTAGAAATTGAAGTTCTCTTTCTTGATGATCGAGATTTGAACAAAGATCAGTAACTCAGAAGAATGCGATTTCGTTCTCGTATCAATGTCCTGAAATGGAGGTCGATTTCCCGGTTTCTTGCGCTTTCGGCAAAGAAAAGAACGACGACACGGGCCTCGGCGTCTTAATGGGCCGGATCCTTTACGTTAAAGCCCATCTCATTGCAGGCCCACCCAAAACTACCGGCCCAGAAGGAGAAAAGTAAACCCCAAACAAAACAAAACAAAAAATAAAAAAACGAAGTCTTTTTTCAGTTTTCAAGGTTATATAAGATCGGGTGTGAAGCCAGTTATGGTTGCGCCTAGCCCTTCTCTAGGAAGCTCTGTTTTTGTTTTTCAATTTTAGATTTTCCTTTTATAACTTTTTTTCTTTGATTTTTCGTCTTCTTCGGTGTAATTTGATTTGGGTTTAGATTTTGATTTTATCAGAGCCATTTCAGAGGGTTAGGAGGTGTGGGTGTTAGCTCAGTTGTTAGCGTTCTCACCTGTGTTATATACCGCCATTTCTCTCTCCAATTCTCGTTCGATCACAATTCAAACAGCTTACCTTGATTTTACTGATCGCCGTCTTCCTGCTTACAGTTGGTTGTGGATTTGTGAGGATTTGCGGCTTTAGGGTTTTGATTTCGTTATTTGTTTTTTAGAATACAGGTTTAAACGAATAAATAAAGAGGAAATCTATAGTTTAGGTTAGGTTTTATAGGACTGTAGAGTAGTTGAATTTTGTGAGATATGGATAAGAAGAGAGTGGCTGTTCCCCTTGTGTGCCATGGCCATTCTCGACCGGTTGTGGATCTGTTTTATAGCCCTGTTACGCCGGATGGATTCTTCCTCATCAGTGCCAGCAAGGGTATGTGTCAGGATAACAATTTTTTTGCTTTTTGATTTTTGATTCATGAATCACGGAAGTTTCTGCGTGCTGTTAATTTCGATCATCATCAGTTTACGGGTGTGAAATGATTTTGGATCGTGCGTGTTCAGTGACAGTATTTTTTACTTTTATCGATATCTATGGTAGATGTGGACTTTGCCTTTTTTTGCCTTTATAGATGAAGATTCGGTGAAATCGATGTGTGTTGTGTTGGTTATTTGCACAATGCATAATCCACACTTTAATATCGTGGGTTGACTCTGAATAAGCTCTTCTTGCGCCATTCAGATTCCAACCCCATGCTCAGAAATGGAGAAACTGGCGACTGGATTGGCACATTTGAAGGTCATAAAGGCGCAGTTTGGAGTTGTTGCCTGGATACCAATGCTTTACGTGCTGCTACTGGTTCTGCTGATTTTTCTGCGTATGTCTTTTTCACTGGTTTCCATGATTCTTTTCAAGAACTGCTGTATTATTGGTTTTTGTGGGTCATAGCATTGTATGCAGTATATGATCAAGATATCTTCTCCCAAAAGTGAGAGGAGGAGCTCTTCATGTGTATAACATGGATGGGGACCAGGGATTTTTCTTAACTTTTCTCGTAATTTATTAACTGATCAACTAAGATTTGGATTTCGTCCTTATTATTCCTTGTTTCCCTTCTTACTTTATTTCCCATGCTTCTGCTTTACGGTTTACTCTGCTATATGTATTCCTTTTTAACATTTTCAATTTCCTATGTGTTTTATTTTGAGAAAAGTAGATGAGTTGTTTGATGCAGAATGAAATTTTAAAAAATGGGAAATTGAAAGGGCCCTAATATAGTTCAAAATAGGTAATCTTTTACTCTTTATTTTCTTGAAGCAGTGGTTTATGTTCAATGATGAATCGTATGTGTGAGTACTCTTCTGCTTTTTATTGAAATTATGATTATGAAAGATCATTCTATGTAAATTTTTTATTTAGCAAAGAATAAAAGTTATTAACATAAAACTAAATTAGTTCATAATTTTATTTGTACATTTCTCTAAAAATACAGTAAGCAAATACAGCCATTACAATAATTGGTAATATATTTAATAGTCTGTATTTTATCGGCTTATCTGTGACCAACTTAAATCCTCACTGATTCACTGTCTGCTAAGGCTTACTGTCTATACTTTATCATATAACTACATCATTTGGCATCACGTTATCTGGACACTTGCTTTTGCTAAGTTCTGGCATGCCCCTTGCTAGTGCGTTTGGAACCATGGCCTTTTTGGCTGAGTTACTCATTGTGGTCTTCTACACTTCCTCTAATATTGCACCACCTCCTTACTGCCTCCCCTCTCCTAAAACATTTGGTAGAGTTATTGAAATTCGTTTTGATGGTTTTAGTATGACTTAAAGATATCATGATGGATGATGGATTATTCATGTGTTTTATTTTTATGCCATAATTTTGTTTGTTAAATATGACTCTGTTCCAAGTAGAAGGTGATACATTTCTTTCAATTGATTTTGTGAACAATGATGGAGGTTGAAATCATTAATAGGATCTTCCATATTTGTTATTGAACTAACAGTAAAGTATGGGATGCATTAACTGGAGATGAACTACACTCATTCGAGCACAAGCATATTGTTCGTGCCTGTGCTTTCTCGGAGGTACTTTAAGCATGTTCTTAATAGTGTCTTTTATTATTTATTATTTTATTTAATTTTTTTTATATCACAGATTGACATTTTCAATACACACACTATGCTTGTGTCATATGATCATTTCCTAATAATTAACATTGGAATTAACTATCAAAACATTGGTGAATCTTTTGACATTAAGAATTATTCTAGAAATACCATGTAATTAATCTTATGGTGACCACCTACCTAGCCTAATACACTGTTTCTTACCCCCTCCCTGAAAAAAATAAATATAAAAAAACAACTTATAGGATGAGATGAGACGATTGTTCCATAAGATTAGTTGATCAGTTGGGTTGCGCATAAGTTGAACACCTAGAGATGTGTATAAGAAAATAATAATAAATTCACTTCTTGTGGATCCATGATTTTGATTCCTTATTGATAAGACCTTTATAATGTTGGGACTCATTGGTTGTTTCTTTGACTTGCTTCTCATGCGGAAATGATTGTGGCACTATCTGAGCTTTAACTGTTACTTACCATATCATAATTATCATCTTGTGATGATGTGAAGTGATTATGGCACTTTGAGCCTCATCTTTTTTCATTCTGATATGCTTCAATTTAAAATGAATTTCTCTCTCTTTTCTCTTAATGCGTTTTGTAAAATGTTTCAGGATACAAACCTTTTATTGACTGGTGGTCTGGAGAAGGTACTACGGATATATGATATGAATCGTCCAGATGCACCTCCAAGAGAAGTGGATAAATCCCCTGGTTCCGTAAGAACTGTTACATGGCTTCACAGTGATCAGACAATTTTAAGTTCTTGCACAGACATGGGAGGTGTCAGGTATATGTTGCTGGGTGTTAATCTGCCTTCTCAAACTGCATGGAAATGTATTCTATATTATCATTATTTGGATATTTTGGTAGCTCCTAAATTTGGTCATTTCCATACAGGTTATGGGACGTAAGAAGTGGCCAAATAGTTCAAACACTTGAAACCAAATCATCGGTGACTAGTGCAGAAGTAAGTCAGGATGGACGGTATATCACAACTGCTGATGGATCTACTGTTAAATTTTGGGATGCAAATCAGTAAGTGTAATGCTTAACGAGTGTTACTGTTAAATTCTATATTCTCCTTGTGATGTTTTTCTATGTTTTTTTTACAGCTTTGGCTTAGTCAAGAGCTACAACATGCCTTGCACTGTAGAATCTGCTTCACTGGAACCTAAGTATGGGATGAAGTTCATTGCGGGTGGAGAGGATATGTGGATCCATGTATTTGATTTTCATACCGGTGATGAGATAGGTAAACTATAATATAATTCTTTTTCCTTTTCGTTTGCCAAAAAGATTTGATTGTTTCCTGTGAGGTTCTGTTTTCTTTTGCTGAAGAATGCCTCGCTTTAACTGTGGATGCAGCATGTAATAAGGGTCATCACGGACCTGTTCATTGCTTGCGCTTCGCACCCGGAGGGGAATCCTATGCCTCAGGATCCGAGGACGGAACCATTAGGATATGGCAGACAGGTCCTCTAACACAGGACGACTCGGATGAAGCCCTGGTCAATGGATCTATTGGAAAAGTAAAGGTAAGTGCAGATGAGGTTTCACGCAAGATCGAGGGATTCAACATTGCAGACGAGGGGAGGGCGAGAGAGAAGGAAGAGACGGGAAATGAGTGACGCCATATCTCCATTTGTCGAGATGGGAAGCAGCCGAGCTTTTGAGCTTGATCCATCCTACACAGTTGGTGTTTTGTGAGATATGGACTTCGCTGATTTTTGTATACAGTTTTAGTCAATTCTGCAGTATATGGTGGGGAGTGGACTGCTTGTCTCAAGTGAACGTGTTTTGTTTTTTTTTTTTTTTTGTTCTGTCATTGTCGTATGCACATTAAATGTTTCTATTTTTAGATTTTTAACCATTGTCATTGTAGCAAGAGGACCTTATTGAAGAGCAATTACGTGAAGAAAGCTGGTCATGGTTCTCAGTCGGCCAAAGTTGGCAATCCAACTTTGGGAATTGGGAGCAGTTCAGTTCTATTCCACCTTCTTGTAGTTAAGCTAAGTCCAATAAGATTGAAATTTTCCAAGATTTATATTTTACTATTTCTATTTCATTTTAGAAGATTCATAGACTAGAAACTTGTGTTCAATCAAAATGGGTTTTAGTAATTGGGCCTTATCTTATAGTCCATTGGGCCTATGACTCATTGGATATTCGTTTGTTTGCCAATGGTTCTACGGCCGACGTGAAAAATGCAATTGTGATACCTGTGCTTCATTTCATATAGCATTTTGATGAGGTGAGATCAAAAAATCAAAATCGTTTGTAGCAAATTTTGATTTCGACATCAATCTCAAATTAGATTTCTATGATATCGAGTCTACCTTTTAACATTTCGATTTTCTAGTAATAGATCGTGATAGAAAACAAAAGGATGCATTCATATTAGAGTTGCTCATGACAGCATACTAAAAAAAAGAATATACCGAGTCCATATTCGACTATAAAACAAATAGTGATGATGTTTTTTTATGTCTTTGGCCTAGCTACGCAGGAAGCTTGCACTTTGTGGAAACTAATGTTTTCTAAAGGGTTTCAATGTTTTGATCGTTCTAACAAAATTAAAGGGTTTCAATATTTTGATCGTTCTAACAAAATTTATAACTCTATGTGGAAACTAATGTTTTCTAAAGGATTTCAATGTTTTGATCGTTGTAACAAAATTTATAACTCCAAGAATGTCCACGGATCCTCCACCAAGGCACTATGCACATGAGAATTTGAATTCTTTATTTTCAAATATTTTTAAAGAAATGATGCGGGTATATAGGGATGTTCCGTCCCTTTACCCACCCCATTTAATTTTCCATCCCTTCAAAATTTTCCACTTTCTTAGATATCCGAGAGAAGATTAGAATTCTTTGGCATTAATTTTTTTTTAAGTTATTTCTCAATTAAATATTTTTTCTAAAGAAATTCCTCAGTAATTGCTCAACTTCTAATGATCATTTAGATTGTCTATTCCTCCTCTGTATATATTGGGTGGGTGGGTAGAAAAATATAAATTTTTTTACTATATTTATATATTGAGAGAACAATAAGATTGTTTTAGTGTATATATATTAAAAAAATGTGAGGCATGGCAGGGGAATGAGGATGGGAAAGACCTCTCATCTCCTCGAGAAAATGAACATCCCTAATAGTAGAACAAGATTCGCACATCCAGTTGTCTGAGGAGCAGAAATATGAGTTGGGAGCAACCCATACCAAGATCATACTTTTGCCTTTAAAGACCTCTTTTATTATATTGGTTATTGTCAATACAAAACTTTTTTAATGCCATCAATTTTGAAAAAGGTGTCTACCAACCAAGTCCAAATCAAAGAGAAGAGAACACCGTATTTTGGTAATTTTCTAGGAGTTCCAAGCTCAATTATGTGCATAAGGGGAATAAGAGTCAGCGGTGAGTGAAGCTCCAGTAATGGACGTTAGTGAATCATAGTCAAATCTCTCTTTCCATAATCGAAGTCGTAACTTATACAAAAATTCTTCGAGAAGTTGAAAATAAGTGTAGATCCCAAGATTCTTGAATATGTTAACCTTTTAAGCAGCTGGGCAATGCATGGGTAGAAATTTACTTCATTTAAAATTTAACTAATAAAATTTTTGTCAAAATAAATACACTGAATAAGATAGTTAAAGTCTAGGAATGTAATTAAAACTTTAGTTTCTGGTTCAACCCATTATTATCCAATTGGTTGTCTAATGATTGTGAATTAAATGCTATTTATACTTAATAACATACTTCATAATAGAATAGTTATGTCGCCTTCAGAGGAAGAAACTGTGTCATCTTAAAAATGGGTATATTCAGCATTTGATTGGCAATGGCATTCGGTGTTCTACGCTGTTTCTCGGGTTCCGTGAGACAATTTGATTTTTTGATTTGTCAAATTTTAAATAAAATAAGTAATTGCCAAAAAAGCCTGACAACATATTTATGATTATGACAGCCACAGAATCCTTCCTGTTTCTGTTTGGTGCTGCTTCCTTTTATTATTAACATTTTTGGCTGCATGTATCACATGTTTACAAATAAATATTTTCCATTAAATTAAATATACCAAAAAGTAAAAAATGGATAATTTCATCCTAAATCAGAAACCAAGTAACCACAGAAATTAATTCAAGCAGTAGTAACCAAAAGGAAAGAAAGACGCATCTTTTGATGTTTTCACTTGCTCCTTAAGATTTCTTGTGGGAGAGGAATTTGTCTTTTGATAGTGATCTTTATTTTGGTCCTATTTTGCCTACTACAGACTAATAAAAGGCCAAAATGTAGTTGTATCTCCGAGCCCGACGCTCGATTCTCGACTTTCAGAAGCCGTCTCGTAAAGATCTTAGCATCGTTATTGAGTTTTTGATGATCTCAAATGCAGCAGAGATTGTGAAACATGGGAAGCATAGAGTTTTAAGCAGTAGAAATGAATGATCCATCCAAATTGTCTGCTAAATTGAATAGTTCCACAATCCCCAATAACCAATACAAATCAAGACATGAAGGCTTTCACAAAGCATCCATGTAAAAAGATGCAAAATGTTGTGCTCCCAACTAAGCCAAGCTGTCTCTATAATCTGGCTTAGAAGAAAAGAAAATGTCAATTCTTAAACACCAGCACAGGAAAATCAATGGAAGATGTTGGCAGTTGACACTCCAAATTTTGAGTTTTGAGAGGAGACTGATAAGAATGGAAAACTAATGAGTTAATATTAAGTTTTCAAATCACTGAAATTTTAGGAACATCAACTGGAAACTGGTTGATCTCATTCATCCATGGGCTCTTTTCTTTGGCTGGATTTATGGTCCTTAGAGCTTTCCAAACTGCACTATTGCACTTGAACCCTGAACCAAATGCTATTTGCCATGTCCTATCTCCTCTCTTCATTCTGCCTTTCCCTTCTGTATAAGCCAATTCATACCAAAGAGAACTGCTCGACGTATTCCCGAATCGGTAGAGTGTCATCCTCGACGGCTCCATATGCCAATCGGACAGCTGCAAGTTCTTCTCCAGTTCGTCCAAAACCGCTCTTCCCCCAGCGTGAATGCAGAAATGTTCAAAGGCCAGTTTGAAGTCGGGGATGTAAGGCTTGATCTTCATTTTGAAGAGTTTCTTCCCAACTAATGTACCGAAGAAGAGAAGCTGCTCCGACATTGGCAGAACGAGAGGCCCCAACGTCGTGATGTTGGTCTTCAACGCATCACCCGCAACTGCCATCAGATCTTTTGATAAAGTAACGCCAATCTTACCTGTTGAGTCCTCTTCCTGAGTAACACAGCTAAAGCACTTATCATCTGCTCCCTTGTGGGTACGAACTGTATGTACTAATTGGTACTTGGATCTCCTCCTCTCGGATCTTCTGTTCGAGAGCAATATTGCTGCTCCACCCATCCGAAATAAACAATTAGAGACGAGCTTCGATCGGTCATTCCCGAAGTACCAGTTCAATGTTATGTTCTCCATGCTAATCACCAGTGCATAAGAATTGGGATGGACCTGAAGCAGCTGTTTTGCAAGGTCGATAGAAATTAGGCCTGCACTGCACCCCATCCCGCCCAGATTGTAACTAACGATGTTCCCTCTAAGCTTGTAGTGGTTGATGACCATGGCCGAAAGCGATGGTGTTGGATTGAACAAGCTACAGTTCACAATCAAGATACCAATATCCTTTGGTTTCACACTTGTCTTAGCTAGAAGCTCGTCAATGGCACCAAACATCACAGTTTCAGCTTCTTTTCTAGCTTCTCCCATGGAGGGGTTTGGAGGAATATTGAGAACAGCCTCAGGAAGATAGGTTGAGTCCCCAAGTCCAGATCTCTCAAGGATTTTCTTTTGGAACTGAAGATTGTCCTCTGTAAATGACCCCGTCATCCTAGATTGATCCATGAAAATCTTTTTCGTGCATTTACGAGATTCATCAGGCTTGTAGCAGGAAAAATCAACAAGGTACACAGGGCGAGGCCGGGTAAGAAAGTAGAGGGTGGACAAGAAAACAAGGAGGGTCGAACAAAGGATGGCTGAAACTAAATTGTACTGAAGATGCTCCCAAACTTCATGGAGATCTTGAAGGGAGAATGTCGAAAGCTGCGCCGCAATCACGACGACGAGAGGCGAAAGGAAGAGGTACATTCCATGGGTGATGAGGTAGTGATAACCAAGTTTAACATATTTCAATTTGACAGACTTTTTAAAATCAGGGAGGCTTCGGGAGGAGGATGGTGTAGTGCTGAGCAAGGGCGTGGATGGCTTTGGCTCCGTCATTTCCCCCTGATAAAATTTTTCAACAACTTCATGAAACTATGAACAAAATGTGCAGCAACCAACTCTAGAACAAACTAAACTGCAGAAGCATACAAGGATCTAAACTATGAACAAGTAAATCCTACAGCTGATGCAAGGGAAACGAAATCTATCTACAAATAGTCCATGTTTTCAAAGAACAGAAACAAAATCTCTCTCTAGCGCCAAACAGAACTTCTCCTTTTGTAAAAAGTGCATCAGAAGCCAACTCAAAACCCACAGAGATGTTCACATACATTACTACTAGACGCATTAATCTCGTTTTTTGTATGAAATTTCACAACATAAAAGAAAACCCAGAAAGAGCAAACAATTTGGCATGGAAAAACAGCAATGAGGCGGTAAATCCAGAAAGAAATCAGATCAAGGGTCGTATCTTTGACCCAGTTTTGAGGAACAGAAAGCAGATTCATGGAAAAAGAAGAGAAACCCAGAAAAGAAAACAGACCTGAGAACTCAAATTCCTCGGCGGGGCGCAGGAATCTGGGCTGGGAGGCCAAAGAGGGAGAGAAATTTGGAGGAAATGAGCGATATATACAAGGGGCGGAGGGTAACGTGGAGAAATAAAAGGAGAGAAGGGAATGGGAAGTTATTAGAATTAAAATAAGGGGGAAACTGAAATTAGGGGAGGGGGCTGATTCCGAACGTGACGAGACAGAGGAAGAAAAATAAAAGAAAAATGGAAGAGAGGCTAAAGGAGAGGGACGGACGCCATAGCCATAGCCATCGCCCAAGTGTACGCGCTTTGAACTTTCAAGGGATTAAATCAAAGTGAAGACGGCGCTGCCGCCCGCTGCCTTGTTTTGAATTCACAGCTCGCTAATCACTGATCAGATCACCTAATCCCAAAATCCCACCCTTGATTTTACTCCTAATTCTCTGCTAATTTTGGATTTACGATATGCTTGTATTCTGTACATGTAAAAACAAGCCAAAAAAAAAAAAGAATAATGCCTCCAATGTCAAACCGAGCATAGCTCAAATGGTTAAGGCACTTATTTTTGACTAAAAGGTTTTGATTTCAAACCTCGACCCCCACAAGAATCCCTCGCAAATAAAAGTTTAAAATTTCTATTTAAGTTGGCACACTTTTTTTAAGTCGAATTTATTTACAAATTAAGGTTATATATATTTTCTTATCCTAGATTATATACTAACCAATTTAGCAACGAGGAAAATAGTTAGGCAGATTTGACCCTTTTCTTTTCTTTTGCTAACAAACTTTTTTCTTCAGTTGATTTGAAATTTAAAGAACAAAATTGCACTTTTGAAGACAACTAGTGGAATATATATATTTCACCATATAGCACTATAATAATAGTTAAGACTATGGTCATTTATTTCTACCTTAACATTAATATTGAAAAGTAAGGTGGATATAGTGAATATTAATCATACAGCTAGGATAATGGAAATTATGAAATAGGGGAAGGAAGGGCTGGCACTGGCAAAGGAGTTGAAGAGGAATATAAGAGCGCCACGTGTCGTGTTGCAATTGGAGTCCTACTATAAGGTTGTAAAAGTGGAATTTTTGAAGGGGCAATAATAAATAATTGGATTGGATTAGGAGAAAAATAATTCAGCTTTGCAAGTTGGCAGAAATTGAATGGCACATGGGGCACCCCTTTTTTCCCTCTGCCAGCTATTTTGAATCTTTTGTTTGTTTTGGCCTCCCTCCCATTTTATTTTTCTTTTTGTCCTTTTGAAAGTCAAACTTGTCAATATGCCATAGTTCAATAGAATATTCAAATTTTAAGTTGTTATTTTTTTCTATATTTATTATTTACCTTATAAGCCAAAAATGATGTAACATATGTTGATGTTTGGATTTTGGTCTTTTCGGTTCTCTCCAAAATGCGTGTCAAACTCGATGATCAAGGGACCTGATTACCTGCAAAACCGAGTAACCTTAAACTGGTGTGACTTCTGTCACATGGACTCCGATGCCAAAGTCAGCTATGGGAGAGCAATTAGGCAAGTTATACAGAGTGTATTTCAACTTACCTTCAATGGGCGATTCCCTCTTTATTTATGGTTGATCTTCCTCTTAGGATTTCACGAACTCCAACCTTAGGTCACCTCCAAATAGTCGGGCTTAATGGGTTGTGATACATGCAGGCCCATTTATCAGGTTTGGGCCCGAACATCGATTGAATGGCACTGGGACTAGTAGAGAATTCAAGAACCTTCTTGACCTAAAGTCGAGAAGGGCTCGGCGTCGAGGTGGGGTCGGCTCTCAAGTAGGGCGACCCCAGTCGTCGGTGGTCTCGGTTCTTCCTTCTTCTTTTACGGTCCAATCTCTGTTGTCATATGAACCGTATTCCTGAAAGAATATAATAGTATAGAGTACCATAATTTATGGAAATACGGCAATAAGCTAGCCTTTTTTATTAAAAAAATTTAGAAAATGAATATTGGAAAATGAGAATATTAATCAAAGTTTTCAAAAGAAACAACAAATACAAAATATTTATCGAGTCATTTCTTTCTAATTTTGATTTGTTATAAGAAAAAATTAATTAATTTTTATTTAAAATACTCATTTATTCCCTATGCTTTCAGTTTTTGTTAATTTTGATCTCTCTACTTTGAAAAGGTTCATTTTTGCCCCTGTATGATTAAAAATGATTCATTTTGATCTTTAATGTTAATCTACCGTTAAAATTAAGAGATCAATAATATGGCGTTGACTAATAATCCAAGTAGCAAATTTAAAGAGAACTTTTCCACGAACATATTGTTGGTCCAAAGAAGTTTTTAACAATAGTTTAACAGCAAAATGAACCAAACCTAACACTAGATGCACAAAAATAGTATTTTAATCTTAATTTTTTTTAGCATAAAGAGTATTATTTTTAACTTTTGAGGCATTCCGGTGCAGTCAAAATCTCATACAATCCTCTACTATTCGAATATCCATCTCCACGAGTTATTAAACTAGAAAAAAATAATAAAAAATAAAAGAAGAAGAAAAGGCCAAGCTGAAGTTTTTTTTTTCCTTTCCCTCTTTTTTATTATTATTATTATTTTTTTTGTTGATTGAACAAAATCTTTTTAAAGATTGATGAGATGAAAAATTATTTTAATACCAAAATGAGAAAATTGTTTATTTAATTATAATTGAAGATTTAAAATGTAAATATAAAAGGAGAAACTTTGCATTATTGGAGACTCGAGAGAATAACCTCATACCTTATAATGTTGTATCCCATCAAGCTATATATTTGGATGAGATATTAAGATTATGTTTCAATATTGTTGGTTGAGTTCTATTCTTGAATACAAAATCTTATTTAGAGTATTATTTTTAAACTATTTAAAATGCATTCAATATGAAAAAAAAAACATAATATTCAAAATTGTCTTAAGAACTAATGCATACCAAGTTGGTTTAATTTTCATTAAAACTGAATCTAAACATAAACTAAATCATGTACCTTCAATTTGCCCTAAATTCAAGGTGTGTTTGAAAGTGAGGGTAGAATGAGTGATTTTGATTAAAAAAAAAAAAGATTTAAATACAATTGATTTTCTAAAATTACCATCCAAATTATACCTTAAAAATAAATTTAGAGTGAACTTTCCTAAAATCAATTATCTAATTTTCCAAACACGATCCATGGAAAGTGAAATGATTTTGACAATTGACAAGTGACAAAAGTGGTTTTGGCCATGTAAAAATCACTCCCAAAATACAGCCCGAAGTAAAAGTTTCAATACACTTATTTAGATTTGATTAAACCATAATAGGTTAAATACTACTTTTGTCCATTTTAGTCACGAAACTTTTAGGTTATGCTCATGTACTTATAAAGAATGAACTATTTTGATTATACAAAATTTAGACACATTCTATGTACCAAACTCTTCCATATAAAGATGGAACAATATTTCAAGAGGTATAGGAAAATACATCCATCAAAATGAAAAAAAAAAACTGAATAATAGTAATTAAACCTGAAAAGTATAAAGTTATATCTCTAATTTAATTAAAAGTGAGAGCATGAAACTTTTATGATAAATATTTTTCCAAAATGTAAATATGAAAAACGAGAAAGCAAAAATGAAAATGATGTATAAAAATCTGTAAGAAATCTGGAACAAAGACAGTTGTTGGTTGAAAATGATCTATAACTATAGAATATTCAAATTTAAGTTGTTATTATTTTCTATATTTACTATTTGCTTTATAAGCCAATAGTAAATACTATTGAAAAACTAGTATAGAGTATCAGAATTTCTGGAAATACGGCTATAAGCTAAAATTTTTTAATTAAAAAAATTTACAATTTTGAAAATGTTCCTTGAAAATGAAAATTGAAATTGGGGAGTATTCATCAAATACTCGTTTTTTTCAAAAATCTAGAAATAAGAAATAAAAAAGGGATCTTTTTCAAAAAAGAAATAGAAAAGGGATAGAGATACATAATAACAATTAGACAACCCCTTAAATAACCACTTTATAATATCTTTACTTCTTTTATCAGGTAGTTTTTTTTATTTGTTTTAAGGAAAAAATTAATTGGTTGTTTTATTCAGCATATAGAGTATTATTTTTAACTCATCCGGTTTGTCGTAGAGCCTTTTACTCTTCTCGAAACTAGTGAAGTTGAACATTAAAAGATTGTGAATTCAAACCTTAATCCGCATGTGTTATTGTACTTAAAAAAATTATCGTACTAAAAAAAAAGTAAAGTTGAAGTTTCTTCTCTCTTTTTTTTGGTTGATTAAAAAACCCTTACTAAACATGGATGAGATGAAAATTTATTTTAATATGGAAATGAGTAACTTGTTTATTTCATTATAATTATATTTAATATTGAAGATTTAAAATAGGAAATTTATTATTTACAAACGGAATAATAGTAATTAAACCTAAAAAGTATTAACTATATCTCTAATTTAAAAGTGAGAGCATGAAACTTTTTTGATATTTTTCCAAGATGTAAATATAAAAAACGAGAAAGCAAAAATGAAAATGATGAACAAAAAATTTTGAAGTGCCGTATCAAAGACAGAGTTTTTTGCAGACCCATAACTACAGGAGGACAAATCATGAAGACAAATAAGGCAACTAATATGAAGCTGCTTTCTGTCTCTGATCAATTACAGAGACAGTTTAATCAAATTAATATACAAAATATCGAAGCTCTGTTTGACTTGTTCTACTAAAATGAGAATTCTTCAAGCCATATTAGCACCTCATTTCTCTGTCAATCAAACCCCAAAAATATGGATATTAGCATTTCGAAAAACACACAAATCAAATCAGACAAAGACTGTCAGAAAAACAAAATTTTGTTACTCTTTAGTAACAAAAACTTACCATTACAAAGCTCCATGTTCGGCTGGGGTCGTTGTACCGAGCAAGCAAACAGCCCTTAATGGGTTTAAGACCGTCTTTTATGAGACTATACCGCAATTCTTTGGCCTTCTCTTGCACCATATTTTCAGAAGGTTTTCCACTGAATTTCAACACTGCGGCAATACCTCCATCAATCGTCCTCAAGCTGATTGCGTCTTGTTTAGGATCTGGGAAACTGAACAAAAATGTGTAATGTTCATTTAAGAGGTATCAGTTAATGTGAAACATAATATACTAAATTCAACAAATCAATAATCGGATTCACAGAACAAGAAGTAGAAGAAGATTACAGTTTACACACATAGGCTTACAGTGGTTCCACCATAATCGGTGTATGTCCACTGTTCAAACAGATGCTCGAGCTTCCATTAACTTGATACTTCAAAGTACAACAGCAAGATATCAAGATTACAAGGTCACACCCTCACAATCTAAGAATTGGCTCTCATCCACCACAAGAACTGAAAATAAATTCTGCTTTATGTTTTTTCGGGGGAACATAAAATTTTACCCGTAATGTCTATCAATTTTTATCCTAAAACTTTCAATTTAATCCAATTGCATAGTAAACTTAGTTGAGTTTTGCAAAAGTGCCTGCAAATTTTGTCCTTTTGAGATGTTTTTCGTTTGAAGAATAGTTAAAGAAAAATATTTGAGTTATAAAATATACATTTGGTATGAAATTTATAAAATTTAGAAAAAGAACATAAAGAGCTGGTATGGAATTTTTTAAGTTATTCAATAGTTGATTTTGTATATGATTCAACTTAATTTTGTTCATACAACCTAAATGTAACTCAATTGGTTAAGACATATATTTTCAATTAATTGTTAAAAAAAAAACTTAATTTTGTTCAAAATTTCATTTTTATTGAAATTAGTGATTTTTTTTATGTATTTAAATTTGGGGCAGTTACAAATATGACAAAAAAGTTAAGTAAATAACAAATTTAGCATCTACATTTTAGGTTTGCAAATATAGCAAAATTTTTAGAAAAAACAGAGGTCCAATAATAAAATGTCAAATTTACCCATGTAGCATTGATATATATATATACATGCTTGATATACATCTGATTTACTACTGGATGTACAATTAATATATCATTGAAATAACTATGATATCTACTAATATGATTATATTATTTACTATTTATTGATTTACCACTAATATATGTGTAATATATTATTGATATACCACTGATAAAATACTGATATACAGTTGATTTACTTCTGATATATCTATGATATCTACCAATATAACTTCTGATATGGTTTACCATTGATATACGTATGATATAACTATGATTTCTACCGATATAAGTTCTTATATGATTATATAATTTACCATTGATTTAACATGCTGATATAACACTTATATATCTGTGATGTATACTTGATATGTTTTAAGTTACCACTTATACAACTATGATATCTACTAATATAACTCTTCATGTGATTATATGATTTACCATTGATATAACTTTGATGCATTCATGATATATACTTAATACGTCTCTAATTTACCATTGATATAACCATGATATCTATTGATATCTAACATTGATGCATCTATGATATAGATCAGATTTACATAAAATATACATCAGAGATACATCGAATATATATCAGATATGATATACATAGGTATACCATTACAAATATATTTAATATATCATAAATTAGAGATAAATTAGACGTATATTAGATGTATAATACTTACATCTGATTTATATCAGAGATAGATCAGATGTACATCAGATGTAGATCGAAAATATATCAGAGATATATCGGGTGTATATCAGATATACATCGAGTGTATATCAGATATCATAAGGGTAAAATTGGAATAATAAAAATTCTGAAAATAAAAATTCAAATATTTTGTCATATTGGCAAAATACAAAGTGGTTGATATTTTTGTAAATACGTATAAAAGTTTAGCTACACAATACAATTTCCCTTTAAATTAGTGGATATATTAGCATAAATTGAAGAGGTAAAATTTTCAACGTTTAGAGTCAAATGCAATAGATTTGAAAGTTTATGGTAAAAATTGATACACCTCCTCTAATTTTGTAAATTTTATATATTTTTAGTTCTTTCAAAATATCCTTTAAGACAGTGAAGTGCTACACCCTAGAGGTCTGAGATGAGCCTGGCAGCTAAAAGCATTTCTAGCTTACACTCTTCACTTGAGTAGGCCCATGAAATTCCTTGTGAATCATAGGGACCACCCTGAAAGGATGTGTGTTAGGTGTGTGGGGGCCAAAGATATGGGTTTGGGTGTGTGTGGGGAGAGGGAGAGAGAGAGAGAGACTCACACAGCAACCCTGTTGAATACAGCGGACCCATAGAGCTTGTCCTCACCTGTTTCTACTGATATAAATGGTGCATATTTCCTCACCTGAAAAAAAAAAGATATTAAACATGGGTCCAACCCTCTTTAATCTACATTTAGTGCTAGAAGATTCATATCATGTTAAATTTTTTTTCTTTTATTATAATAACTCGGAGTCAAGTTTTGCTTTTCTATACCCTAACAAACACATACACTTCATTTTGAATAATGTGTCCGAGACACGAATACGTGTCGGACACTCTGACACTTATCAGACGTGTATCAAACACTCGATAGCTTAATAGATGTGTGTCAACACTAGGTGTAAAAAGTGAATATGGTTTCAACACTTGTTAAGTACGTATCGAACACTTATTCAGCATAAAAAATAGACATAAATGGGAGGATAGGACAAAATAATAAACTTTGAGAGTGAAATACATCAAACTCATATTTTAATAAACGTGTCCTTGTCTTGTCTGCGTCCTAGATTTTTATAAAATAATGTATCACCGTGTCCGTGTCATGTTTTATCCGTATCTCATATCAGTATCTGTGCTTCTTAGCCTATATTCAGAAGCACCCGTGCCCGTCTCAAGGTCCGGACTCGAGAGGCATGAAAGATTTTAGTATTAAGCTCACCGAAAGGTTCAAGTTTGAGACCTCTAAACTAATACGACCAAGAGACCCCAAGTTTTTCTAACTAGGATGCCATGTTAAACTTCATTCAATAAATAAAGATACAGTAAAAACTCAAAGCTAATCATGAACACAGATAAGATCCAAAAGTCTTCTGAAGAGCAGAGATGGCAAAAGATTAGAAACAGAAAATGGAAGTACCAAGCACAAACAGACCTCATAATTTGCAGTCCTTTTCAATATCTGATATTGGGGTGATTCCAATTCTGGAGTCTCATAAAACCGGAACTGAAGAGAGAAATACATCAGAAATATAACAAAATCTTTCCCTTCTGGATGATTTTCTTTTCACCATCAATATAAACAACGAGAATACCTGCTTAAATATATCCCACAGACCTTCTAGAGAAAAATAGTTATTGTTTTGTACCGAATCCCAGAGATCCTACGATTAAAAAGGATGAGATGGGTCAATAATTAACAGAATTTGGCAACTGGTCAATCAGTCACATAGAAGGAAGTAGAATGTTACCACATGGTTACAAAACTTGCCCGTCTCTGGATCGATATCCATTATGGAAGTTCCCGTCAAAACCAATTCTGGTTTCCATGGTAGAAGAACAAACTTCATTACCGCAGTCCATCTTGTAGTTATTTCATACGGTCCAGTCTAAGGCAACTCAATCAGTCAGATTCGGAATATGTTTAAAAAGCCAATCTAAATTGAATGTTAAACAGATATTCGTCATGCAGTTCAGCTTAATCTACTATATTTGACAAAATTAACTTTAGATGATCTGATAGACCATGGATTTGGGAAATCTCACCGAAACCACGAATCGAATTCATCCAAGAGCACATCAAACGAGAACGGGATCATGAATCATCAATGGCTAATAATCAATTTCCATGGATCTAATACACTGGCGGAAACGTGAAATGTAAAGAGAAAACAGAGATCGTAACAGAAATTGATGGATCGAACCTTTTTAACCCAGTGCAAGAGGAACTGGGGCCTGAAGAGTTGTCGCAAGAGGGCAATATTAAGCATATAGCCGCGAATGCCATTGTACTTGGTGATGGGGTCCCGGAACCGGACGTGTTCGTCGTACGCCGTCGGATCAATCCCCTGTGCGTCGAAGACATGGCGGAGATCTTCGTATAAGAAATCAACCAATCGGTCAACGTCGACCGTCGATTTCGGTGGGCTTCGATCTGCCAATCGTGATCGAACAACGCACTTGCGAACTTTAGTCCGGCTTCTGAGTAGACGGGGTTCCGGCCCGGTTTTCCGGCCGGATTTCTTCGGCCGGAAACCGCAACCAACGGTTGGGATTGAGAGGAAGTTTTGGAGGGAAACTTGGCCTCCACCCATTTCTGGAAAGTTTGGAAGATGTCTTCAACGTGGGTATTTTAGATTAGCCCATTCTAATCTGTTACCTTTTTTTTTCTTTTTCCTATAAGTTGACAAAAGATTTATTAAGATATTTTTTTACCCACTTTTCATAAATAATTGAAGGAATTATTTATTTACACTGCAATCGAGAAGATTTTGGATCAAAATGTTTTCTGGGAAATAACGTGATGCCAACCTCATGCTCATCCACTATATTGGTTTCATTGGAAATGAAATGACAAGATTGTCTCTACACGTTTTAAATGGTATCTAACAAATCTCTATAATAAAGAAAAAAAAAAGATTATTATCAGCCATAAACTTTTTGATTATGCGTTTATGATTTAACTCTCTTTCTTAAATGCTTATGTTAAATTGACTAAGTACACCATGAAGGATGTCTGTATGGATTCATTAGACACACGGAATTATTTATTTAATATGACATATACTATGTTAAAGATTTCACATTGAAAAGATAAGGTATCGAATATGGTTTAAATATACATAGAATGCTTACCTGATTGTTGATTAGTTTTAAAATAAAATCCACGAATGCTGACATGGTATCAAAGTCCAACAAGCTTAAACGAACATTCAGTTTAGAAATAGAATTTAGTCAAGATTGGTAAGTGTAAGAAGAGTCACACTCTCTACCAATTAGTTTTGAGAAGAAACTCTATAACTATTGATATACCGTTGTCATTTCTCTAAATTATGATAAGGTATAGTACAATTGATGATAGCGTTGAGAAGCTACCGGAAAAATTTTAATAAGCACGTGTTACCTTTTTTTTCTTTCCCTGTAAGTTGACAGAAGATTTTAAAGATACTTTTGGACCTACTCTTCATAAATAATTGGTTTTCATTTTAGTACAAAGCAAAAGCAAATAAATAAGGAGTTATTTACGCTGAAACCGTTGGGAGAAAGATTTTGTATCCAATTTTTTTCATTTCTGTTTCTATTTATTATTATTATTTTAAGTACAATATATAGAGGTGAAGATTTAAAAATACAATAATGCTCTCCCTGCTTTTCAGTTTAAAATTTAAATAATTTCTTAAACATTTGTATATTTTGTATTAGGGTCAATTTCGTCTAAATAAATATACTGGATACACCTCTAAAATGTGGTCATATTTGCAGTATTTACTGTCTTTCAAAATTAGTATTTTAATTCGGCTATCCACCCAAAAAAGAAAAAAACAATAATAATAAATCAAAATTATTTGTTGTTGAAATAAAAAGGTCTAATATGCATTTGCAAACAATAGCTTGTACGCATCATCTATCTCCTCTGGTTTGTCTTCTCTTCTATATATTTTATTTTTTGAAAAGATTTTCTCTTCAATATTAAATATAATTCAATAGATAATTGTTCGTATTAAAATAACTTTTGAATAAATAATTGTTTTTCTTTTTGAGATAAATAATTGTAGACCCCACGTAATTTAATTGAGGGATTTATTCAAACGTAATGTAACCTACTGTTGGCATGAATTCAAACCTTTGGAACTATAAAATCAAATTGAATGCCTATATCATATGGACTAAATTTGTAATTCAACCTTAAAAATAAATTTTTTATATTTAAAAAATTGAGTTAAATAATATGTGATGAAAATTTGTACATATAATCTTTATAAGCCATATGTATAATATTTTTAATGAGTTGAGATATGTTTGAACGTTTCATTAAAAAAAACCTATACTCAAATATATTAATTACATAAGTGTTGTCGTCGGATCCAGAACTTTTGTTTAGGGGGGCTTGGTAGAATGTAATTTAAATAATTAATCTCCAAATTATCGATTTATTTAGATTCTGTAAAACTTAAATTAAAAATTATATAAAAGAATAATAATAAAATCTTAGAAAACTTGATAATTTACTTTTTTTTTATACAATAATTTATATAAAAAACATTACAATTGAAAAAAAAACTTTGAAAATGCAACTAACAATTCAGTCAAAAAGACGAGATATATATATATATATATATATATATAATTCATAAAGTTTAAAAGAAAAAATGTGGTGGCTGCGACATTTTTGTCGAAAAATAATCTTACTTTTAAAACATCGGGACTGATATTTTTTGTTCACTTTTTTATATAATTTTTAATGAATATAAAATTATATTTATTATTTATATATAGTAATTTGTTGTTTCTATTTTTAACTAACATAAATAAAATTGATATATTATTATTTTTTATATATTTGTAGTAAAAGTAATAAATTTAAATAAAAAACATGCGCTACATTTAAAAAAAATTCAAACTGTGACACCTAACGACTTTGACAATTAATCTCTAAATTATAACTTTCTTTCGACTTAACAAAATTCAAATTAAAAAAATTATATAAAATAAGAACAACCAAATCTTGAAAATGAATATATAGTCAAATCTTGAAAATGACTATATATATTGATATAATAATTTGGGAAAAAAATTATTTGAAACCAGAGTGTATGTATAAATGGTAAAGAAAAGTAGGTAATATTGACCAAAATTTTATTTTCTTTTTCAACTAAAAAAGTCACGTAATGCCTTAAATACTAAAAAAAAATCACGGAAAGATATATTAGGTAAAGAAAATATAAAAGAAAAAGAATAGAAAAGAGAGGGGTCGAGGGCTTGGGCTGCTGCTGACATACTAGTACTTATCATTAAAAAGTTCGGGGGGCTCGAGCCCCCCTAGACCCTTTATAGATCCGCCCCTTGTCGTCATAATATAACCGTTTCAGTTAGTTGTCTTCAATGACAAAGTGTTCCAAGCTCATGAAATCGTTAATCTTGTAACACTAAGACGATTTAGAATAGTTTTCTAAAAGATTAGACACTAGATTAAAGGTAGCTTAGAGGAAATAAGTTCAAAACATGATAGTCACTTATTTAGAATTTAATATCCTACGAGTTACTTGGGTAACCAAATATAGTAAAATCAGATAATTGTCACGTAATACTAGTCGAGATGCGTACAAACTGACCCGAACACTCACGGATATAAAGAAAAAAAATAAAAAAGATTTTAAACTTTATAGAAAAAAAAATTAAGCAGTTTATTAAAAAAATTAATGCGAAAAATTGTCATATTTAATATTGTAGAGAAAACAACAAAAAGAGAGAGGCGTACAAGCAAGATATCTTAGTACTTTTCATTTCAACATAGTTTGGTCTTCTTATCATATAAAAAATGTGTGATTAACTTAATCTTGTTGGTCAGATTTGACTTTTGTAAAACTTCTTAGTAGATTTATGTTTCTAACTTCATTAAAATTATATTTATAAATAACTTAAAACGAATTCAATAATAAAATATATAGTATTTGGTATGGTTATAGTTTAACTTTGACTAAAATTGAATTGGACTACAAACCAAACCGTGTATATCCAATTCAATCTGATATGATCTTTAATTAATTACATGCATTGCTTTGGATTAAATCAAATCAATTGGTAATATTTGTTTTCCAAAATTAAAAGAAAGAAAAAAAGAAAAAAAGGGGGGGGGGGGGGGGGGGGGGGGGGGGGAGAAGCCTCTGTCTGACTTGTTCTACATGAATGAGAATTCTTCAAGCCATATAAGCACCTCATTTCTCTGTCAACCAAAAACCTAAGTGATTATCTTTTCTAATTTAGTAATATCATCAATCAAACAATGATGAGTTGAAGATTGGTAATAGTATTTTTAAATCAAATATTAGTTTAAATATAGTATTTCAAAACATCTAATTTGGTTCATAAAATTTGTATTAAATAATTTTTTTTAGTACAATATGTGAAGGTGAGTATTAACTTTAGTTGGAGATTAAGGATGACAAAAAAAACCCTCGAGACTCGATCAGATTGGGGAATCCCCGGTTTGACTGAGGACGAGGTCAAACCGGAGAACCTAATTGGGGTCCTTGACGGAGACGGGGGTGGATTTCCCGCCCCGTCCCTATCCCCACCCCCTTTAATATTTTATTTTATTTTTTTCTATTTTTATATAATAATATTAATATATATAAATTTTATAAATAATTTTTTAACTTAAAAAAAAACTCTAGCCCAATTAACCATTTTTTCTTCCCTCCTTATACTAGTAATAAAAAATTAATTAAAAATTAAATATATATATATATATATATATATATATATTAATGGAATCCCTGCTCCATCCCCGCCGCTAAAATTTCGGGTACGGGGTTAGGGATGGAGATGGTCCCCCGATCCCGTCCCGTTGTCATCCCTATTGAAAATATATACCAATTAACGCTGAAGAGTACAAGTAGATGGACTAATGAACTCATACCAAAAATATACGAACAAGAATGGTATTTAAGACTAAGGAAAAACAAGCATTAATAAAATGGTTTTTAAGATGAATTTAGGATGACTGTTGAGAAAAAAATGATTTAATGTGAAACTTTCTGTTAGTATTTTCAAAAGAAATAATAATACGCTTTGAAAATTGTGAAGAGAGCTTTTAATAGACTCAAATACTTTCTACTCACCACAAGTAATCCCATCCCAAACCCATCCACAGTGTTTTAAAATTTTCTCAACCCTTTCAACTACGAACCCATAACCAAACATCATGAAAATTTTAAAAGATATTTTTAATTGGCTAAAACTACTTGTTTGCCGTTCCAAAAATCATCCCAAACCACCATAATTAAGAACTGATTCCAAACCACTTTTAATTAGACAACTAAACACTATAAAATCTTGTTAAAACATATTTCTAATGTACCAAAACAATTTATACTATTCCAACAGTCCTTCCAAACTTACACCAAAGTCTAAGTCTAGTAACTTAGAACAAACCTATTTATATGGAACAGACAAACTTCTAATATATTATTGAACTTAGAGAGTGATGGTAGAACGAGTGTTTTTGACAAAAGAGATTTAAGTATAGCTGATTTATCAAAATCACCATCTAAGTGTGTGTTTGGGAGTGATGGTAGAATGACTGATTTTGAAAAAAGATATTTAAGTATAATTGTTTTTTCAAAATCAGCATCCGTCGTACCTTAAAAATCAACTTTAAGTGATTCTATATTTTTCTAAAATCATTTTTTTAATTTGCCAAACAGATTTATGGGGACTGAAGTGATTTTAGACCCTCGCAAACACACCCTTAAAATCATGTTAAGCCATAAGTTCAGCAAAATATGATGAAAAGGCACATAAACTTACCATTATAAAGCTCCACGTCCGGCCAGGGTCATTGTACCGAGCAAGCAAACAGCCCTTACTGGGTTTGAGGCCATCCTTTATAAGACAAGACCGCAATTCTTTTGCCTTCTCTTGCACCATATCTTCAGTAGGTTTTCCACTGAACTTCAGCACTGCAGCAATACCTCCTTCCACCTTTCTCAAGCCTATTGTGTCTTGTTCAGGATCTGGCAAACTGAACAAAGATGTAATGTAATGTCATGTTCAATAAGTAGTTGAGTTCATTAACAGCTTAGCACTAGCAATGGTTTGAGTTTGACTAGAACTTGGTGTGTCCGGTTTCATAGTTTTATTACAACAATTTGAACGAGCCATCAGATCACCGCACCTGTTAATATCTTTGTCTGAAGGAAGAACTATTTGGATGGATACTTTGGGTGATTCAGAGTCAAATGTCTGGGTGAACACAGGGGTGGTCATGGGTATCTTCTCCTTTGCAGAGTTCTTCCCAAATATGTACCTGTGTTTATGGAATCACAACATGTCACAAGAACAGCAACTCTACTTTTTGTTGTAAGAAAGAAGAATAAGGTTTTATACAAGTTTCCTGCTACTAGGGAAGGCAATGGAGTGCTGACGAAGGGAGTTTAGTAGCTGAAAGCATTACTACCTTACGCTCTTACCCGAGTAGTATGAGGCACGTGAAATCTTCTGTAAATCAGCAAGTACCACTTTTCAAGGGCGTGAGTGGGAGAGAGAGATATAAAGAGAGAGACTCACCCAGCAACCGTATTGAATCCAGCAGACCCAGAGAGCTTGTCTCCACTTGTTTCTACCACTACAAATGGTGTATATTTCCTTACCTGAAGCAAAAATGTATATTGGATCAGACCTCTTTAAAATCAGATAAGAGGAATAATAATCTAGTGCAACACAGGCAGCAAAAGATTATGAAACAGCAAAGGAAAGTAGCAAACAGACCTCATAGTTTGCAGTCCTTTTCAATATCTCATATTTGGGTGATTCCAATTCTGGTGTCTTATAAAACCGGAGCTGAAGAGAGAAATACATCAGAGATACAACGGAATTTTCCCTTGTGGATGATTTTCATCAACTATCTAACGAGAATACCTGTTTAAATACATCCAACAGGCCTTCTAGAGAAAAGTAGTCATTATTTTGTATTGAATCCCAGAGATCCTACGATTAAAAAGAATGAAGTGGCTTATCAATAGAATTTTATAACTGGTCAACCAGCCACATATTCTCTCATCCACTTTCAAAACAAGGAAGGATAATATTACCACATGGCTACAGAACTTGCCCGTCTCTGGATTAATACCCATGATGGAATTTCCCGTAAAAATAAATTCTGGTTTCCATGGCAGAAGGACAAACTTCATTACCATAGTCCATCTTGTGGTAATCTCATAAGGTCCTGTCTAGAGCGATTCAATCAGTCAGATTAATGTTTAGTAAACAATTCTATGTTTCTACTCTTGGCCATCTCTGGATTTGGGATAACTCACTATCAAGTGCATTAAAACCCAATTTCAATCCACTAACCATGAGCTCAACCAACAACACCAACATCAAATTAACAGCACTCTTCATTGAGCTCCTAAACAAAACTAATGAGTAATGAAAAATTGATCGTAATACAAGAGAAATTGAAGTGAACCAAACCTGTTTAACCCAGTGCAAGAAGAACTCAGGCCTGAAGAGCTCTCGCAATAGGGAAATATTAAACGAATACCCGCTAATGGTATCGTGCTTGGTAATGGGGTCCCGAAATCTCACATGCTCGTCGTACGCCGTCCGATCAATCCCCTGTTCATCAAAGAGATGACGAAGATCTTCGTACAGGAAATCTACCAATCGGTCTACATCAACCGCCGATTTGGGGGGGCTTTGATCCACCAAGCTTAATCGAACAGCCCACTTAGAATTTCGGGCGTCGGGTTTAAAATCTACAGTCCTGCTTTTGAGTAGACGTGGTGGGAGGCCGGCTACTGTTAGTCCGCCGGACTTCCATGGCCGGAAACCGAAACCGGCTGTTGGGGTTGAGAGGAAATTTTGGAGGGAAAGTTGAAGAGCGGCCATTCGAGCCTCAAGATTTGGTGGGCATTGGAAGTAGTGGGAGAGGAGTGATTGTGTAGTGTAGAATTTTTTTGTGGTGAGGAACCGACCAGATCGCATTAACAATCTACGTGTTCGAATTTGAACCATTCCGATGAAATAAAATGGGTAATTGTTGGCATCAAATTATGCTTGATTACAAATTTGGTTGTTTAAATTTTAACGCTTTCATAACGCGAAGTTCAGCAATAATTAAAGTAGACGTGTGAATGAGATATTGAACCACTTACAAGTAAGATGCATTAACTAGTTCATATCAGAGTTTTACTGGTTCATTCTTGCACATATTAACGTCCCGTTTACTAATCCATAATCGTAATCGATGGATCGTAATGAAAACTTTCATTCCCTTTTTATGGTATTTATCAAATTGAAGGAATGTTATCAAATGGTGGGACCTACCTCAAATTTTGTAATTCCATTGTATAAAAATGCCCATTACACTCCTATAACCCTATCAATCTCGTTCACCTTCCTTATTTCATAGATCCCACATATATATTATAATTAATGTACCACTTTTACCCTTTCTCTTGGATTAGATCCATATAATTTTTAATTAGTTTTTTTTTATACTTTTATAATTTATTCTCCATTTATACTCCCATTTTTATTAGTTGATGTGATTTTATTATATAATATGATAAATTAATATTAATTAATTGATTTTATTATATAATATGATAAATTAATATTAATTAATATCAATAAATTTTTTAAGTAGATATATATTAGAATAATAAAACTTAATAATATGTTATATTAAAGTTTGGTTGTTCTATTAAAAAATATTTTATCTATGTAATTTTATTTTAATTATTCATTATCTATTAATATTAGACAAATTTTTATAATAAAAAATATTTACTATCAATAGTATAGTAATAAATTAAATTAAATTTATTATTATTGTAATTTAAAAAAGATTAGCATAATAATATATCTGTAATTAGTTAAAAAGGAGTAAGGGCTATATTAGTAATTGCTATATATTTGATTCCGATTTCGATTAAGATAGGTTTAGTAAACAACATCAAATGAATTTTGATTACGATTTCATAAAATTTCTAGTCAACAACATCAATGGAATAACATTAGGATTCCGATTGATTTCCATTGCGATTGCGAAAGGTAGATGTGGCCTTAGAGAGATGGATGTGTATTTAAAATAATTTTTTAAAATAAATAGTTGTTAATTTTTTAAGGGTGGTAAATAAGTAGCGTAGTACTTACTCGTAAGTAGTATATTTCATATTTATAACTTCTATTTTGTCTTTCTTTTTTATGCATTCATCTGTCTTATTTGTCAATTTTTAAGGTAAGAAAGAATCTTAGTGTGGACCCTTAAAATTGACATTTACACCAAAGGTATGAAATTTGTAATACTCGGTGCGCCAAATAACATTAAATTAATGGAGTTAAAAGATATAAAACTATTTTACCTGGTCACAATTAAATTTGTACCCTTAATTATTTATAAGTTCTTTTAGTCTAACAAAGAATGTGAGATACAGATATCTCATTTTTAGAGAAATAAATACTGTCATATCAGTTGAGCTATTTTCAGGTCGATATATTTTTCTTATTTATAATTTAGTAACGATTTGTTTAGTTTGTTGTTTGTTGTATCCTCCTCATTGGGAGTGTAATTGAGTCAACAAATTGCATAGTGTGATGACCAAAACGGGCGAGGAGGTGGGCAAATCTCTGAAAAAACAATGCCATGAAAATGATAAGTCTCATTGAGTTGGATTAACGCTTGAAATGTCTGAGTCCCTCCAAATAATAATCAATCAAAATAAAGGCTTTTTTACCTACAGTTTTATTACAAACTCCTTGGAAATTAGAACGAATGGCAAAGTCATGATGGCTCGTAATTATATTATTAATTTAATCTCTCTTTTTTCAAATTTTCTTTTTATTCTAATTTCTAGGTTATTTTCATATATTTTTATATCTTCTAGAAATATTTTAAAAAGTTTTTAAGAAAGGGATAATGAAGGAAATAAAATTGTGAATAAAAAAATAAAATCATTCTTAATTGTTAGGTTAATGAGTGATTCAATACGAATACACATATTTTTCCTATTTCGAAAAAATAGTAGGTTATAGAAAAAAATGACCAGCATCGAAGATAGATATTGCACTTCATATTTAGTTCCCTTCTTGTTTTCATATATTCTAATTTTCACATCAATGTTGAACTTATCACCTCATCTAAATAGTTTATAAATCCTATTTGTTTTTATAATAGATTGTTTTTTATTTTCAAAGTATTCCTTGTGATTGTTTGAATTATTATGTTTTTAATACTTATGGTCTACTGGTCATAGAGGAGTTGATTTTGAGCTTAAATTCTAGCAAGGTTGGATCTCAGATTATAGATTTGATTTGAACAAATGTTTAGATTATTCTCCCTCATGATCTTAGATTGAAATTAGATTATAGATTTGATTGGAAGAGAAAGTTGGATAAATTAGCATTCTTATTTACAAAATCACGAGAAGAGAATAATCTAACCATCTATATTGACATGATTTCATAAATTAATCAGGTGAAATCAAATCTCTAGAACTTTTTTTCCTTTTTTTTTTACCATGTTCATCTTTTTATTTTAATTTATCTTTTTAGTCTACATCTTCAAAATCCTTTTAATTATTTTATTTTTCTAAATGACTTTTATCTCAATCCACAACAACCCTTTTTATCGATCATCTATATTAAAATTCGACATCGTACACTTACAATATTTCAAATCGTCTTAAAAGTTACATGTCTCTTAATTTGATCTAACTAGCGAATCCCAATTATTTATGTTTTACTAAAAGAAAAATACGACACATATGTATTAAGATGAGATTAGACGATAAACCATTAAAAATCTAGCTAAGACGTATGGTGTGAGACGTATGCTTACAACAAAATAAGCCTGAGGGAGATAGTTGGATTCAATTCATGAACTCATTTGGAATAGAATATGAACAATTAAAGAGGAAAAATGACAATTGGACAAGCATAAAACTAATCCTACAGTATGTAGAAAACGTGGTTATATATTCAAGCCCTCTTATATCTTAAAGCAGAAGCTTATAAAGAATCTAATAAAATTGATCATATTTAAGATATGCCACTATTTTTGTATAGGCAGTGCATCGAATCAAATCTATCCTAGTGAGCTCATATTGACATGATTTTAATAAATTAATTATGTGAAATTAAATCTCTAGAACTATTTTTATCATGTTCATCTTTTTAATTTTAATTTATCTTTTTAGTTTAAATCTTCAAAATCCTTTTAATTATTTAATTTATCTAAATGATTTTTACCTCAATCCACGACCACCCTTTTCTCATCATATATATGAAAACTTGACTTCATATACTAACAATATTTTAAATCACCATAAAATTATATGTCTCTTCATCTAATCTAATCTAACTAACGAACTCCAATTATTCATGTTTTATAGAAAAGAAAAGCACGATATATTTATTAAGACGAGACGAGACACCATTAGAAATCTTGTGACCATCTAAGGTGGTGAAGCATATGCTTACAACAAAATAAGCTTTATGGGAATAGGATAGGTGTAGCTTATAAGAAAGATGCAATGTGAAAGTTGGATTCAATTCATGAACTCATTTGGAATAGAATATATACCAGTAAAGAGGAAGAATGACAATTGGATAAGCATAAAAATAATCCTATAATAAGTAAAAAACGTGATTATATATTCAAACCCTCTTATATCTTAAAACATAAGCTTATAAAGAATTTAATAAAATTGACCATAATTAAGTTGTAACGATCAAACTAGCTCCTCATGCAGAATCGAAAACCTTTTGACAAGGGATAACTCGATCAACATAAACATATAATTAATTAAAGTCTCGAGTAATTTATGCACAATGAACTAATCATCCACCAACACTGTGGTATATTAGAAATAAAGAGGAACAACCAATCAATCAATTCAAATGTTTCAATATTAAAACGATAAATCAAATCTTTTAATTTGTTCTATAACGACGGCTGTTTAAATATTAAGACGATAAATCGAATCTTTTTATTTATTCTATAACGATGGCGGCGTCCCGTGGATTGATTGATATAGAAATATATTAATGATGATAATGGGAATTTTAGCTCAAAACCAATGTCTATCTGGAATCTATACAGCCAAAGCACAAGTTGTTTGAGGTTAATGACATAGGATAATATGAACTTGGAAAAAGGATTATATTTGTGTAAGAGTGGATAGATTCTAGTATTGTATGCCAAAATGAATTTTAAGTGTCTGTCAGCAACAAAGATTCTTCCAAATTGGAACACGACTGAGGTTGAGAATCTAAGCATCTATCGTTTTAGAGACATATATTCTTCTTGTTTTTCCAAACGTTACATTTTGTTCAACTCATTATGCAGACACTCGTGTGTCTTTTTGTGAAATTCTAGTTAGTAAAACATCAAGAAGTTAGATTCTCCAATTCTTAGTATTCTTAGTCATCTTTGTGTCAAAAGAAAACCAAACTAGGATAGCTGGCAGTTCTCTCCATACTTCGGAAAAATTACTCACCACTAATATTTTTCCTTTCTACCATTATTTAGTGAAAACTAAACCAATCACAAAACAAAGTGAAATATACGGAAAACAATAAAACGGTTCATCCGTGTTCAGTTTTCTGTGACAACAGGTTCTACTATGATATTGGAATAAATACAATGAGAAATATACAAATCTCTTAAATCTAGAGATCTCGACAAAAACCACATAGCTTCTAGGAACTTTACAACAATACGATCCTAGAAAATACAATAATGAAAAACCTCACAATACTCATGAGATTTGGTTGCCGACGATGATGCACTACAACTTTAGGATCTCATCTTCTTCCTCTACACTGCCACTACCGCTCCTCTGATTTTATGCAACAACACAAGATTTTCAACGGCAAACCTAGGGAGAAGAAAAAAAGAAACTAGGTTTAGGCTTTTAATATGTATTTGGCCTAATATTTGTTTTCACTCCAAATCTCAAGATTATATATAATATTGTCCATTTTAAAACTAAAAAACCCACATGAATTTACCTTTGGTTTAACTAAAAAAATCTTGCATTAATAAAAATAATTAAATATTTTTCCTTTACTTATCTACCTTAGAGATCATCTTTTCTACATTTGCATGTTAGGGTTACAAGAGAGCAAACAAAATCCCACGTTAGTGGTTAAAATGAGGTGATTTGTAGTATATATAAAAATTGACAATATCTCTTGGTATGAACTCTTTTGGGTGAAACAAAAAATAAAATCAATGAGGATTATATTTAAAATAGACAATATGGGTGGAGATATACATAGTGGTTAAAATTATATTCCATGCATTTTAATAATTATTCTTTATTATGGAATTTAAAATAGAATTTGAACACTTAGTTGAAAAGAATTTCTTGAAACCATTACAAAAACAGTCTTGGGAACATGGTTTTAGTGTAATGAAAGAAATTAAAAGTAGTCCATTGAATATTATCATTAATTATCATAATGTTTGAAATATAAAATGTGTATAAAAGAATAATATTGGAGACCGATTACTACAATTAATTAGAGATAGAAAAATACTCAGGTCGTGACGAGTGAGGACCTATTATGCATTACCGTGTTTGACAATTAAAAGAAATAAATTCTATTTTTAAATACTGAATTGTAATTTTTTTATTAATGAGATAATTAGTATTTTATCTAAAGTAAATAATAAAAGATCATCTATGTGTGCATGCCATGTATGCGCATACATCATTAACATTCCAATAAAGGAAAGAAAAGTAGAGAATAGATTCGATTATATTGTAAAAGGCCCACACTTGAAACTTTTCTCCGCGACCCAAAAGAAAATTTGAAAGATTCTCGACGCCCATTCTGCCGCCAACGTGTTTGATGATATGTATTATTAGAACTCGATGTGGTCATCTATAATAAGACAAAATTTTTACGGGATGATGAATACTCTTTTCATTAATTACCTGCAACGTCGATATCTTATTAAAAATGATGTAACGTTAAAAAAATTTTGTATAAAAATACAAACTATAGTATGAATAAATAGTTCGATACTCTCATAATATTATAACTTTACCCACCGTATAATAGTCGTGCATGCATATACCTTGTGCATTCACTGACTTCGCTCGTACTATAATATGATATACCTATATTTGTTGATGGATATTAAAAATTTTGTTCAATAAATTAATTGAGAATACTTCTTTATCTAATACACTTGATTTAATACTTCTCTATTGATTGGAGAGAGAAAGGAATATAAAGAAAGAACGAGATTTAATAAATAATTTATTAATGTTGTTTGATCTCTTTATCCCAAAAAAAGTTGTTTGATCTCATGTGTGTAGTTTAATTTTTAAGTGTTTTTAACATTACTTATAACAAATAACAGTTATACGAAGAATTGTCAATATTAGAGTAAAAAATATTTGAAATGCTAGAACAATGTAGTTAACAGTTAAAAGGTTGGAAAATACTTGGCTTCAACGATAATGAGGTCTTTACCACTATTAAATATTTGACAATTTAGAGAGATAAATGTAAAAACATAAAGATTTTTTAAAAAATATTTGTCCTTTTTTCCACCATTGAATGTTTAACCACCCATCGTTTTCTAAAAAAAATATTTATATTTTTACATTTTTTCAGTTGTCAAATATTTAATGCTGGTAATAACAAGGTTGTTCTCGCGAGGAACCTAAGTATTTTTCTTAGAGATTTTATTACCTAGCATTTCAAATTATAATAACCAAATTATAATAACCAATATCTGAAGCTCTTGTTTAGAGATAGTAAAATTTCTAGAGGAACAACAGTTTCTTATTGACTAAAAATTTGATAGCTCTGGCTCTCAGTTGCTTAATTGCATTTCTCAAATTTATTTGTAAAATAAAAAATAAAAATGAATTATGGGCACTGGTGCTCTCAAAAAAATTTATCCTTTAAATAATAATTAGATATTAACCCGTTCATACTCATCTAATTACTAACCACCACTAAAAATTCAATGGTTGAAAAACATACGTCTCTTATCCTCACAGATAGTTTAGGTGGCTTGGAGTTTCAAGAAATATTCTTGAGGTCTTTGATTCAAGTGACAAAGAATGCAACTTCACCAAATAATTACCCTTGCATATGTACGGATATAGGGACGGTAACTATCTTAAATACAGAGACAAAAAGGTTAAAAGGCTGCCTACTCCGGTCTAAAAGAAACATACATCTCTTGAAAAAATAAAAAATAAAAAAGAAAGAAAAAGTGGTGTGTGGTATGGGTATGGGTATGGTATGCTGCTAATATTCTGTTTATTATTCTTTTTTCACATAGTTTGCGAAAATTTGCCCCCGTTGGATCGGCTGATTCTATCTCCCACGTGCATATTTCTCCTTGTGATGCTTATGCTTATATAAAGCATCAAAACTCTCACCAATCTTCATCAAAATCAGAATTAATTGGGAAAACAAAAATGGGTGCCATTTCAAAGCCCGTTGAGTCCTCCAACTGCAACGACCAAGGGGACAATAATGGCTACAAGAACTTCCTGGACCAACCGCCGCCACCGCCTCCGCCTCCGCTTCCACCCACCTTCGGCGGCGGCGGCAATGTCAGCGCAGATTACGACTATGCTCCGGCGGCATGAACAAATTGAAAAGAGATGGAGGAGGAGAGCAGATTAATGCTAATGGGCGTTTGTTTTATCATTTATTCGGTCAGTCAATTTTCTGTTATTAAATGTAATAATTTTGTTGTTGTATGATCTCGATCGTACCCGAAAAATTATATGTAAAATCAGTTTTCTTCTTCTTAATCTTCTCCCCTCCTCTCTTCTTTGCTCTGTTGCTGTGTATTCACGAGGTTTAGATATGTGTGTTGGAGCACGGTAGATATTGGGTAGAGATGAGTTGGTATATATAAGTGACCCAAAAATAGTTATGGTTATTTTATTGAAATTAATTAATGGGTCATGTCTCCAATCTAATTGAGGGTGAGTAGTTTATTTATCTAATATAATAAACTTTATTCGATCTCACATATTTCTCGAGATTTTTAACATTCGTCAAGATGGTAGTCTTTGTGCTCATCAATCTTTGTTTGAATTGCTAGCTCTGATACTAAATCAAGATTCATGAAGTTATTTCTTACGATCAATTTACAAAATATTTCATTTATGTCGTAAATCTCTTTAAATCTCCGTGTATTTTTCAAGTAGGATCCTTAAAATTTAAGATTATAGTAGAAAATTTAGATGGTGAGAAATCAAAACAAAATAAACCATCAAAATGGAATTGATTAAACATCAATTCACATCTTTCTCTCAGAGAATGGAAATTTTTCCTTGTCTCTTCGCTCTCTTTCTACATTCTTCCCTCCTATTAGTGCTGGTTAGCAGAGAAATATTATTTTAAAGAATTCATAAATTAATTGTTAATGGTGTAAGATAAGTACTTCAAATATACTAGATTAAATTTGGTTGATCAAACGGCGATGAAAATAGTAATTGATTCCGACTTTAAAAAGATAATAAATATTTGAACTTGTACTCAGAAAAGAAAATATAAAATAACTCGTTTTTCTTTTAGTTTCTAGAAGTGTATATTAATATAAACATATTTTCAGGTGTTATATTTACACATGTAAAAGGTGAAATAAACAAACAATTGATCATTAAATCCGAGATCCAAGTTTGACAATGGCAAGAGATTCAATCAAGATCATCGTCAAGTGGGACCCAATGATTTAGATTGAAGCACGTGTGATTTTTATGCATGATCTGCTCCAATTATGTTGCTATAATCATCGGTCATTTCTTTCAAAAAAAAAAAAAAAAATCATTTCCATCAACACAAGAGGTAAATCGATATTTCTATTATATTATCAAAAAAATTGACAAAATATAAAAAATATCAACAAAATTTTACTAATATATACATAATATTAATATTAGTTATTTTAAACTTATTTAGAAATAGAAAAATGTTTATTTGTTAACTTAAATATTTTTTACTATTTTTTAATTTCTCTCATTTTTATAAGAATATCCATCGATATTGATATTTTTATCGATATTTTCGTGAAATTAAGATTTCAACATTTCTATCGACATCGACCTTTAAAGCTTTGATTCTTTGGAGGGACCACGTAATCAATTATATATGTTACTTTAAAGATCATGGCCTAATTCAATACCATACTCTACAGTTACATAATGGATATACGGTTCTTTTAATTAATATATACCACGTGGCAGTAGTATTTGAATTTCAATATAATTATTCATCAACTTTATACAATAAATTGTCAAATCTTATTTTGTCAAAAAAAAAAATTGTCAAATCTTATTTCCTATTCTTAATTTTATACGTTCAATATAATTAAGCATCACACCTATTTCGTTATGTTCAATACTTATTTGATAATTGAGTTAAACTTCAATCAGATAATACTTATTAAAATAACTGTTGTCTTAATAAATAGAAAAAGGTTGTTCTTTATTATTATTATTATTATTTATTTTTTGCTTCATTTAGTTTGTTTTTAGGAATGGCTTACTGTAATTTAATTAAGAATCATTAAATTGTTGTCATTTTTTCAATCATCAATAATAATAACTAAAATTGTTATCATTTTATAATTATGAATTTATTAATAGTGATTTTAGGTAAATAATATTCTCATAATAGTTAATAAGAGCAATATGTGTATATATATATATATATGTTACATAATATTGTAATTTACAAAAGTAGCCCCATTTTTAAAAGCAACCACTGAAAAGATGCATCGATCTGGAAAGTAAAGGGCTACTTGCCAAGTTGCTAATAGGGCATGCATTTGCTTACATACTTCAAAATTTGTTGGTGTTATCTATAAATTTAATGTTCATATTCTAATTCAAAATTATTATCATTATTTATTTATTAGAAATTATATTAAAAATAAGAAGAATATATATTTAAATTATCAATTCAAACTTCAATCCATCCTTTTTCTACACTAATTTTAACATTTAGACCAGAAGATTTGCTAAGCATAGAGAATAGTATTACATGATGCAACAGTTTAATCTGCACATAATTAGCAGAAACAGATTCCTATAATTAGTAAAAGAATATTTTCCATGAATGACAGTGCTCAAAAATCAAAATCATTAGAATTATTCTCAGCAACCTCTCCTCCCATCAGTAAACTAGTCACTTAGCTTTCTAACAAAGCTAATAACTGATGCAGTCTGGATCTTCATAGTTTGTTGGGTGTTTTTCTTGCTTTAATGAATCACCCCAATGCTCTCTATGTCACTTAATAAATGGTTTCGAGAGCATTTCACCCGTTCTTGGTGACTTTCACTTTCGACTCGATTCTCTGGCTACATGCCCTTTACGTCCAAGTCCGATGCCACTTGCTTTATAAGATCTCATTATCCAGAAGTCAGCTGCTCTATCGCTAAGAATCAAATCCTCTGCAATAGTTAACTCTCCATCAACAGCGAAGCTTTTTCTTTGTATCCCTGTTTTATGTCACCATCTGTATTGTAGAACTCCATCTTCCCTCATGGTAAATCCCTTAAAATTCTACCAAACTCCAGAATTGAGTGTCCAAGCGAAGTGGCACCACTCTTTCGAATTCGAACTGAAATTCCTTTGATCCTAATAATGGTCCAGTCACTCTATCCAACATGGAGCATATCTCTATCATTTCTGGATGAGATGGATCCCCGACAAGGAACTCGTGAACGATGCCATCAACCTCGATCGAACTACATCCTGGCATCTTTTTAACTCCAAGTTCTTTCATTTTCCTTCTCACCTTCTTTGCATCTTCCCATCTGTCAGCAGAAGCGTATATATTTGCAAGAAGTGTGTGAATGCTAGAATCACATGATTCAAAATTTACCAGTTTTTTGGATAGCCTTTCACCCATGTCAACGTTGTTGTGGATTCTGCAAGCACTAAGTAAGGCACCATACAGTGGAACCAAAATTTGGTCATTTTCATTAGGAATCTCTTGAATCAATTCCTCTGCTTCATCCAACAGTCCAGCTCGACCGAGGAGGTCAATTACACACCCATAGTGTTCTACCTTTGGCTCAATTCGGTAAACCTTCTTCATCAAGTTGAAAAACCGACGCCCTTCCTCAACCAGTCCACCATGACTACAGGCACTTAAAACACCAATGAAGGTGATATCATCAGGTTTAGCTCCCACAAGTTCCATTTCTGAGAACAGCCTAAGTGCTTCCCCTGTCTTCCCATTCATGGCAAGACCGCAAATAATCGACGTCCAAGATGCCGTGTCCTTCTCCTCTAACTCATAGAAAATTTCTAACGATTTATTCACACATCCGCATTTGGAATACATTTCAATTAGTGCAGTCCCAACCACAGCATCCATTGTTATTCTGTTTTCATCTAGGTATCCATGCATCCACTTCCCTTGCTCTAGAGCTCCCAACTGAGCACAACCTGTAAGAAGAGCAACCACAGTGAACTTATCCGGTTTCACCTTCTGAATTTGCATTTTGCGAAACAATGCCACAGCCTCGTCAAAATGGTTGAACTGCACATACCCATTAATCATAGCTGTCCACAGAACAACATCTCTAACTGGACTTATATCAAACAAGTCTCTAGCCTCTTTTAAATCACCACAGTTTATATAGCCAGAAATCATGCTGGTCCAACAAATCACATTTTTCATCGGCATTTCATCAAACACCTTGCGGGCAATATTCAAACGCCCACATTTTGCGTACATATCCAACAGTGCGTTGTTGATTATAGTGGTAAACCCAAGCTCGTTTCTAACATAGTTGTGAATTTCCTCCCCAAGCTCCAAATTTTTCAGAGCTGTACAGGCAGAAAGAGTACTGACTATACCAGCTTCACCCGGTTTCACATTGCTCTCTCGCTGCATTTCCTTAAAGGTGTTAATAGCATCCTCAAATCTCCGACACCTAACATACCCAGAAATAAGAACATTCCAAGAAACTGAATCTTTTGTGTGCATTTCGTCGAACAACTTCTCAGCATACTCGATTTTGCCCAATTCAGCATACATATCCATAAGTGAATTGCAAACATAATTATCAAAGTCCATCCCCGTCTTCACCACAAAGCCATGAATCTTTTCACCATGGCACAAGTCCCTTAAGCAACCAATTGCTTTCAGAACAAACGGGTAAGTAAAATTATCGGGCCACAGCCCATCTTCCTTCAGACGTTGAAAAAGCAAAATAACTTTTCTGAAGATCCCCCTTTTGGCATACGCTTTAACCATCACATTGTAGACAAACAAGCATGGTTCTTGAATGTAATCGAAAACCCTCTCCGCATAGCGCAAGTTCCCGAGAGATGGATCTGCGCAGAACGCCATCGACTTGTTGAGAGTGTCTCTGTCTTGTTCGAGACCGATTCGAAATATATGAGTCTGAATTTGTTTGAATTGATCCATTGACTTGCAGTTCCGGAGATATTGGATGCATGATTTCTTGGTCAGTTTGCAGCTGCAGGATGAGATTGGAACGGAATGGAGAGTTGATGAAAAATGGCGGGAAATCAACTCGATTCTTCGAACGATCGACAGAGGAAGCATGTGAGAGATTTGTGAGTGTTTGAAGGATTGGAAGACCTAACGTAGATGCCGAATTAATCAGAACTTACGAGGCCCAGGCCCAGGCCCAGTACGTTTCATTGCATTTTACTCCAAATTGGGCTTAACTTGATTCAAGTTTTAATGGGCGACCCGAATTACACAATATATTTAGACCAATATTACTCGATTAACACAGCTATTTTTGTTAAGTACAATATGTTGGGAGGATTCGAACTCACGACCTCTTGGTTTGAGGTATATGTCAATTACCTTGCTTTGGCTCAATTAACACACCTAATATAACAAGCTTAAAGCGTTTCAATTGAGATAGATAAAGTTCAAAGTTGTTTGACTCCTTTTGTAACACTTAGAGCATGCTCCGTATGATTCTGATGTGAGACAATCAATTTCTAATATTTTGTCAAAATCTGATAAATTCCACTTTGACAAGATATTGAAGATTTTACAGCTTCTACTGCGCACATTTTCTTCACCGACAATAATAATTCTCAATTCAAAGAGCTATAACTACTCCACCATAAAAGTAGACAACTTGGAATGTAGCCTTCCAATATTTTTCTTCCTCGTCACATGTTAATAAATCATGCTGAAATATAGTGCAACTTCCACCTACTTGGCTTACCTGTGAGTTTTTAAGTCATCGATATAACTTCCATCACACACACCCTACATAACCACCAAGTCAATGCTCATGTGTAAACTTGTGTAACTGCTAACATCACATCCTCTATTATGGTAAAGCAGACATACCATGAGGATGAATTATTTCTCTCTTCACGAGAATTTATCATCTCCCTTGACGAAAGAAACACTATCAGTATCTGAACTAGAGTCCTTTGACGAACCGACTCTGTTAAGAAAATTTTTCTTCATGTGTCCAAACTGCATCTCAAGCAACAACCTTTATTTTGAACGAAATATTTATTCTTCCAATTGTTAGCTACTAGTGTTAAAACTCATGTGAAATACGTCTTTCACTATTCAGTCTTCTTCTTCTCATACATCAAGATGGGCTTGGAGTGATACGATGAGTTTAAGTGTCTTATCTTCGTCATCTATCTTTATTTGATCGACTCCAGCTCAAAGATGATGTTATTGAGGATATCCAGATGATTTGAGATTTTCGTACCTTCCTCAATTTAAAGCGTGTGAAACTACTCATTCATGTACATCCGATTTGAGATACCCTTTGCCTAACATAACATTTCGAGCTTCTCCCAAAATTCTTTGACTATCAAAATTGCATGCATGTTGACAAGATCTGCGGCACAAATCAACCATGGGCTATCGAACCCACATATCTGACAGCGGTCCCCATGAACTCCAGTGGATACCAAGCTAGACAGACAACTCGAGAGCAGCAAGTGGCAACGATAACCCGACGACTCCAGCCATGATAGACAGACGACTCAATTATAGCTCAAATAGTTTAACTCTCATCTCCAACCAAAAGGTCGTAAGTTCAAATTCTGCCCCCACTTGTTCTACTCAAGGGAAAAGAAAAAATATATATCTAATTTGATTTGGTGAAATAATTTAAATATCATTAATGATCGAAATTTGCTTACTTAACCTTTCATTTAAGAGAAAATAATAAAGTTAAGCTATTATAGACCTTATAAAAATTGTTATATGTTTAATACTAGTAATTAATATTATTAAGCACCTTGTACTAAATAAATATATATATATATATATATTAATATTATTAAGAACCTTGTACTAAATAAATAAATAAATATATATATATATATATATATATATATATATATTATATTATATTAAGCACCAAAAAGTTTGAATGTGAGTAGTTTACTTTCTATGAAAGTTGGATCAAATATCATATTCATAACCTTAAATGCACTGAACATTCAGCTAAATTTGCTCATAATTATAATTATGGAATTCAAATCTACCACGAAATAGTCTAACCATTAAAATATTGTTGCAGCAACTCAAAGGTAAAGAAATTTATTAAAAATGTTATTTAAAAATTATTTTAACATCATCGACTTAAAAAATATTTGGAAGTGATTTTGACATGGCTAGAATTACTTTTTATTTTAAAATATAATATTTGACAAAATGATTCAGAAGTGATTTTAGATGTGATTCCCGTCAATCACCAGTGGGATGATTCTCCACATAATTTTTGACCAAAAAATTATTTTTAAAGATTTTTATTATTTTAGTTTTTAAAATTCTATTCACCTTAAATTTTAAGAATTTTTTTTTGTTCGTTTTCTAAAATTGTTGTCACTTTCTAACTTTATTTAGGTATAATTTTGTTTATTTTCTCTAATTTTTTCTCTAAAATTTTTTAAATCTCTCTAAATTTTTAGTTTTCATTTTTTTTTTAAGTTTACTTTATCTAAAATTTTTATCTCAACATCATAAAATTTCTCATCAAGATTTTTATTTTTTCCTAAACTTTTCTCTGTTTAAAAATTTTGTCAAATATTCTTTTATATTAAAATCAGTTTCTTAAAATTAATTATAAAAAAATCTCTTTTATCAAAATCACTAATTTTAAAATCATTCTCATGTCCTTAATTCTTGAGCAGTTAGAAAAAATCATAACCTTTTAGCAACAAACAAACTGAAAATAAATATTTATCTTAATATTTTTTATTTTTTATTTTTGGTAATATCATTTATAGTTACACATGAAATATGATATGTTCACAATTTTCTACTATTTTTATAATATCCTTCATAATTAATATTAGTTAGCTATTTATATAATTAATATTAGATTGTGATCCAACATTTTATTAGTAAATACTAACTACGTTAAAATAACTTAAATAATTATTTTTAGTACAACATGTGGGGTGGAGTGGGGGTGGAGGATCGAACTCACAACCTCACGTTGGAGGTATATGCCAACTGTATTCGCTTTGGCCTTAAATAAATAATTATTTTTTGAAGTTTGTGAAATGAAATAATTTTTTTATCTAACATTTTATTAGCAAATAACGATAAAATAACTTGAATAATTATTTTTTGAAGTTTGTGAAATCAAATAAAATAAAATATTTTTAAAAATCATAATAGAAGTAAAGGTAGGTTGGAAATTGATAATGAAATTCACGAGCTAGCACACACGCACACGTACACACGCACATGCATGTGCGTGCGCACACACACACATGCACATACACGCATGCACAAGCTCGCACGCACGCTCGTATGCACACACACGCGTGTACGCACACGTATATGCACACGCACGTGCGCACACATGCATACACGCACGCACAAGCTCGCCCGCGCACACGCGTGCAAGCACAAATATTTGAAAAGAAAACAATATATATGCTGCTTTGGTGGCTGGTGTGCTTATTGGTCTACAGATTACCATATTCCAAATTCATCTACAAATCCAGAAAGTGTTTTTACAGCAGGTCGAAAAGGATGGAATGCGAGATAATGTCAGGGCAATTAGGTGTCAAATTCGCATTCATAATCCTAGTCCGAATTTTGGACTTTGGAGCGTTGTTTTTTGGTTTTCCTAGATTAGTAAGTGTCGTTACAAGTTTCTTATGAGAATGTTTTATTTGAGTTTTAGTTGTAGAGATTTTATGAAGTTTTAAAAGAGATTGAAATTTCAGTTGTTTATGCGAGATTATTTTTCCAATTAACTTACCACCAATCACTGTTTATCATTTGTTTCTTACGGTTCTACCTGAGTATCATAGAGAAGGGTGGATTAGCTTCAGCTACCGAGAGTGATTCAAGTTACATATCATTTGTATGTTATTTTATTTTAACTTGTAAAAAGGTTTATCTACAGATCTTTTATAGAATAATAGAAGGTTTAGAATGGAGGTTCTGTAAAAGTTCATGTTTTATTAAGGAGGGTTTATGACATTAATGTTTTTCACTCTACATATTAGGTTGTTCCAAATAAGTATCCCTACTTGATTATCGTAATTTGTTAAAATATTTTTTATGGCTTCTTCAAGTTCAACCCAACTCTTCAATGCTGATATTGTTTTTTTTAGCGGTCTCCCTGATATGACTAAAGAAGAGTTGATAAAATACTATCTTGCCTTGAAGAAAACTGAGATTTAATTTCTTCATCTTAATTCTCTTAATTATATTGTTATTTCCCTCTTGTTTATTTCTTTATTATATCTTTTTAGTGTAGGTATGGATACAAAGTTTTTATATGCCCTCTTTCCTCGATACTTTTGTTCTTTGTCGTATTGAGCCTACATCTGGGAGTTGAGTACATTCAAAAAAGCTTCAAGAATGCGCAGGGAAAGCTATTAACCATTACAACAAACAAAATGTAATATTATTTTTTTGCCTTTGATCTCATTAGAATTTCTTTGTTTGGTTTTTACTTGAGAAATAGTTTGATCATATTTATTATGAATATAAGGTACAAGCTTTGAATTTGTGAGAATGGTAAAAGTAGCTAATCAAGCTGTTGTGGATATATTGTATTACATCACCTTGAAGTCCAGCAAATGGGAATCCCCTTAAACTCTCCCACCATAACGGTCCGAGCTCGAGTGCTTCGTAGTATTCGTGAAAATGATGATGACGGTGGTTTTGTGGTAGAACTTGGCAAGCCAAAACCCTTTACTTGAAAGTTGGTAAAGACTCGCCCCTTGTTTCAGTTAGAATGAGTCCCGGACATTGGCTTCGGCCAACAGTAGACTATTAAAGATTGCATCGCGTACAAATTCTACATTATAGCCTGCGACACTTCTACTTGGGCACTACCAACAATATATCACGTGTAGTAACATATATTACTAAATTTTTAATATTTCATCTCAACTCTTATCTTAGGACCACTATTAACAACAGTTATCATGGGTGGATATGTTGTTTTAATTGTTTTCTTGAGAATATTATCAAACATAATTTTACTTAAAGAGGCATATTCAAAAATTTTAACTGTCAAATTAAAGTATTTAAGTTGTGAGTATTAGATTTTTTTCTTTTAACAAACTATATACCAAAAGTTATGAAATAATTGTGGTTTTAAATATTTAAGCCATTTAGCTTTTTTTTTTTTTTTTTTTGGCTGTAAGAATGAACTGAATCTAACATAAGAGCCAATTCTTCCTTCTAAGCTATTCGAGTTAACCTACGTTCTTCTCTCTCCTCTCCCATAATGTGAACGAAATGCTCAAAAGCTTTGTTGAATACAAAATTGCTAATTTTTCTAGTCTAAAAATGGTCGTTTAATAAATACAAAGGAATGCAGATCAAAATTCATACTAAAGGAATAAAAAAGAGTGTGAACTAATATTGACTTCCAAATATACAAGAAATATATAAGGGAACTATATTTTTTATTTGTCCGAAAATTTGGAAACGACCCAAATAAATTTATTTTGTCTAATTCCTACTTTTCAAATCTCATGATGACCACCTACCTTACGAATTAGTAATTCCTATGTGTTCTCCGACACCAAATGTTGTAGGGTCAGTGGTTGTCTCGTGAGATTAGTCAAGGTACGTGTTCATACAGAAATTAGGACGAGCTCAGACCTAGTCAAAGTCAGAAATGTAAGCTACGAAATGACATGCATAAGAGGACAAACTCTCTGATGCTTAAGTCAGTAAAACAGTTCAGACTCAATAGCAAGTTCGAGGAGAAATTCGATACCTGGTGTAGAAATGGTGTCCTCCATTTATAGGTTTGGGATCCGACAGACCTCCCGAGGTTACTTGTGTCGAACGGCAGGTCGGACACGTCGGACTTGGCATGTCGGTCTCAAAACATATCGGACCCTTATCATGGGTAAAATGAAGAGTAAATTATTAGTGATCCTCCTCGAAAGGTTCAATGAGTATCCACACGAAATTATTATTTACATGTGCGACTCTCCGTCCTCCACGTGGCATAGCGATTTTCCTCGTTAAACAGTGCGTGTAAGCTGGCTCGAACACTCACATATTAAAAATAATTAAAAAAAACAGATATTCTCAAACATAAATAAAAAGATTGTTTTATCGTACTTGAATCTAGAGTGGTTGGGCCAATGCTTTTCTTTATTAAAAATGAGTAAACAAAAATAAGAAATAAGAACTCTATCTATTAAATAGGCCATCCGCTATTGTCAGATTCCAAAGGTAACTTTGCTGATATTGTATCAGAAAATTAGCATGATCCATATGGTTGGTGATCTTTGGTTCCATAAGTCTTCAACCTACATCTTTAGGTTGTTTAATTTAAATATACAAGGAAGCATGTGAGAGATTTGCAGTGTTTGAAGAATTGGAAGACCTAATGTAGATTATGCCAATTAATCATGACTTACCAGGCCCAGGCCCAGGCCCAGTTCGTTACGTTGCATTTTACACCAAATTGGGCTTTAGTTGATTCATGGGCTTCCCATTCATATACGGAAGTGGACCAAACTTTCTCAACTAAACCCGGTTAAAGTACCATCAATTTGAGATTTTTTCTTTCTTTTTAAAATCAATCTATTATTTCTATAATAATTTAATTTGTATCCGTGTAAAATTTTATCCACCATAATATTTAGTTATTTTTTGGAATATTAAGTTACGGATCTAGAACTTGTCAGAAGACAATAATACCCAAATTTTATCAAAATACTAAAACTTTCAAAACTTAAAAGTGATAATGAATTATAGAGATAATAAAATAGCTTAAAGTCACCTTTCCACAATTTAATGTCAAAAAAGGCAAATGACTATACATAATGATAGCAATTTTCGATTAATATCACATATAACACAATTATAGTTTTTATTATTATTATTCAACATAATTACCGTCGTACATACATTTATTGTCAATTTGTTGGTCAAATTTTGCCTTTCATGCGACTAATCTTAATCCATATTTGCTTCCCATTAATTACAACTGTTTCATGTCACATATCCTACTGTTTGTTAGATAAAATATATATATCAACGAATTAAATCTAAATCATGGATTAAAAATCCAAATTAAGTTTTTTTTTTCTGTTATATTCATTATTGCTTTCAGATTTTCAATTACCAAATATATTCATTTTTATTTATTCTATATACAACAAATTAACATACACCAATAACCTAACATCATACCTGAACAATCAGGTCGTTACTAAGATTTATACCATGGTCGTACATATATATGTATAACATATAGTTTATTTTCACGAAAAAAATAGCATTCACTTTATATGGAGTAGATGAAAATATAAGAGGAATTAAATGAAGAAAAAAATGGGTGGAGGGAGTTGGCCTTTTTAGATCTCATTGTCACAAATAAGATGATGGTTGTATTTTTGATATTGTTGGACCACAGGCAAGGCATGGACATGAACACCCATGTGCCATTTCAATCTTCTGCACATGCACCCCTTAAAAAGCTTACTCTATGCTTCTAGATTTAAATCTCAATATTCACACCCAATTTTCTAATTTTCTTTTTATTTTCCATTAAAATGGTCGCGTTATTTCATCTATTTTACCACGTCGGTAATTTTTGTTTTTATTTTTTAGTGACTTTCTGGTTCAAAATTATATTTGGTTCAGAGACTTGTAATTATATGTTTCAGAAAAAAAAAATGTTTTTTTTCTCTTTTTTCTTTTTTTTTAGTACAAACTTGTGGTCTCTTTTGAGTGTCAGGAACTACTGGTTTTTCCCATGGGGACCTCTCTTGGAACAGAGGATGGTCTCGAAAAGATTTTGAAAGGAACAGTACTTTTCACACTTTCAAAGTTGGTTTTTTCAAAAATAATAAGAATAAATAATATATATAGATATATAGATATTTATTTATTTATATATTCAACTTTTTTTTTAACGGCATCTATTATGTACAAAAGAGGTTGCCATGAATAATAAATAAACTTCGTTACCTCATTGCATGCAGTGTCTATGTCATAATTTAATCATTTATTATAATTTTCATGGGATTTAATACAATATTCTATTTTCACTTTTAGTTTTGGCTCATTTCAAGTGATAAAGCCATTTTCGACCTTTCTATTTTTAAGTTTTTGTTAATTTTAGTTTATGTACATTTAGAATCTCTGTGGTCATATACTTTTAAAAAGTAATTATTTTGATTTATATTTATAAAATTTCAACACAAATTAAATTGTATATAATAAAATTTTTAACGTGGATGTATGGTTACAATTTAAAATATTTAGTGAGTGAAATGTCAAGTTAAAATTATACATTTAAAAAAACATGCTAAAATTATAGAAAATAAATGGGATAAAAATAAAAATAAAAATATTAAAATTATCATTTTTAAAAGTGCAACTACTAAAACAAATAATACCATCATTTTTAAAAAAATTACGTTTATAATATGCTTTTTTATTTAAATAAATATCTTAATATCAGTTTAGTTTAAATTACATTTTTATATTTCAACTTTGATTCTATTTTGTTTTCGTTTAAAATTTAAGAAAATATTTTTTCCAATTTTAGACAACATATCATTTCATGAAACAGACTATTTAAGTTTTTTTTTTTAAATTTTAATCAATTATTTCGATAAATTTTTTAATTTCTTCCCTTTTATATCTTCAATATGTGATCTCAAATATTTCTCCAAGTATAAATATCTACTAACAATATAAATCAATAAAATATACATCCATATTAGATACATATGGAATAAATTTACGAACAAAATCATATGAATTTCAAATTCTAAAATATAATATTTGAAACTTGGATAACTCTGAACCAAGTAATCATGGAATTTTGAAACTAAAATGTAACTTAAAACAAAAATATATTTCTTTCTCGACGAATGGATTATTACGGGAAAAGATAATAATGAAAATATTGATGTAATAAAAGTACTATGGTTTGACCAAATTGAATGGTTTTGAATAATGAAATAAAACTGTGCGTGACACGTATGCCTTTATACGAAAAAATAGAAGATTGGTCCCGGCTGGTGACAGCCAGCTCATCAATATAAAATTAAAATTCGCTTTTTTTTTTTTAAATGAAGATTTTTTGGGGACTCTGCATTTTGAATTGCATGCATGCAACCGCCAGCTCCTAATTCCCATGCAATCCTCTGTGTAATCTTTTTTGGACCACTTCACCAACGCCCATTGGAAGAAGCACTGCGTCTTGGATAACACCCACACGAAATATTCTTGTAATTTCGATTTTTTATTTTTTATTAATTTTAATATTGGTATTTTCAAAACATCTATCCTTTTAAAAAATTACCATTTTAGTTCTTATTTGTAAAATTTTATTTACCTTAAAATTTTTTATAAATTTATAACTATATTTCGAGTGGATTGTAATTATGATTTAAAGAAAATGAGATAAAGTTACCAAAATTAATATGTACTTTTTAAGAATTGTTTTAACTAAAATGAACACATGGAAAGCTGAGAGTACATTGGTCAAAATAGATTAAAGTGGGAAGTACTTGAACCAAATAATATTTAAATATTTTCTTAATTTTTTTCTGGACCATAGACTTTAACTTTTAATTTGATCAACTCTGGTAAATATTGCAATTTAAAGTTGGTATTTTAACCAGTTGTACTATTAATACTCATAATTAATTAAGTTTTAATGGTTTTTGAAGATTTCCTATGGGCATAGTTATAATTGGATGATTTTATTTTATAGATATTAATTATTCTAATTGCTAGGTAGATTCGAGTGTTTTTTTTTTTATCTACTGGACTGTGTGATTAAGTTTGAGTATTTTATATCATTTATTTTACATATTTTGAATGTATTGTTTATTTGATTAATTTTTGCGTCATTTATTCGTTGGCTTAGGAGTAATTTAAAATCTTAGTTTTTATGACGTCATAAAAGAACTTGACGTTGATTCAAAAAACCATTCAATTGTCGAATTGACCCCGTCAAGCCTCACCCTTTATGGTGACCAATTATTATTATAATAACAAAGTCCTCTCACTCTCTCTCTCTCTCTCAATAATTGCCATTATTTTTAATCTTGTAATAATTTTTATATTCTCCTCCGGAGTATTCTTAGTACAAAGACAAGTATTATTTTAAAATACAGAACATTATTATTTATTTTAAGTGTAACAATATTAATCTCTTAAGCATCGGTATTATCAGTTGGACCTCTGTCCACTCGGTTGACTCGATCCATTTTGGTCCTAATTGATCCAAAATAAAAATGAAATAATTAAATAGTAAAAATGTGAATATTTTAATATAAGATGGAAGGGTCCAACGTGGGGGGTATTGTTTTAATTAAAAGAATAATTATGTTATACGTATAAACAGATTAAATTAAATGAACCCAGTGGGGCGGGTGTCGCTATCTTTGTCTTAATAATGGGTTGTTAATCAATTAATGTACTCACTCGTATGTGTTGCTCTAAATGACGTGGACTGTGACCACTCTATTCAACATAAATTAATCATCCCATAAGTACAGGTTAATAATGTTTCTCTCTCACACTTGTCTCGCTGTCAATTCCTGTCAGTTAAAATTACCTACGGTTGATTTCTATATTTTTGTAATTGAATATTTGAAACTTTAATTTTTAACGATTTATTTTAAGTAGGTAACAATTTAGTTTTTATAATTACATATTAAATTTCAGCAATTACACCGTTGTTAATTTTAAAATACAAATACTAGATCGTTAAAAACTAAAATTTGTTAGAGGAAAAATAAAAAAAATATATAGACTTGACAACTCAACTCAGGATCATTAAAAATTGTCAACAAACTAATGAAAGAAACTTACATGCACACAAAATTGAGTTGGACACTATAAGTTGGGAATTTGTCTAATTAGTTCCATAAGACCAACTAGAAGATTCCGATCTCAAGTCCAATAATCCAAGTATAAAAGGGACACTCTACCTATTCGCGTTGGTAAGCAATTCTACTCTGATAATGACTTATCGTAGCTCGTACCTCTTCTAAATTGAGCGTATGTGTGTTTGTTCCCCTCTTACTCAAAGTCACACCTCACTAGTTCCTCCTTAGTATCACGTGGCCGATCTTTGATAGCTCGACAGAATCCTGCCTCAACAAAATTTAATTATTAAATTGTTATGTTTTAACCATTCATTTTTATCGGAAATTTTTCGAAAAAATGATTTGAGACAAATATTTATATTGTTGACTGTTTAATGTATTGAGAGATAAATTAAAAGTTATGTTTTGACCCTTCATCCAATAATTGGGATGGGTAGCCGAATTGTGGCAGCCACGTCATTTAATTACGTTTTTTTTTTATTAATTATGGATTGAGTTTTTCTTTTTCGTATATTTGGGACTTTGGTAAAATATTAAATTTGATTGATAGTTCTATGTTTGGTAATTAATAATTTCATTTATTGATAACAGTAAAATTTGTAACGCATGCGTTAAATACTGATATGATTTTACTTTTAGTTATTGAAAATTGTGTTTCCTTATTAACAATTTTATTGGTGTTACAACCTACTTAAAGTATAGTTGATGGTAGAGTACAAAATGAAGCGTGCAATTGTCCCATTTTTTTTATTCAAAAATAAAAATTATTATACACAAAAGTTACAAATTTTAAAGTTTTTTCTCGTATAATGTTCAAAGTTAAAAGATTACATAGGTTTGTATACCTTATAAAAAAAATTCGACTTCACCACTAAATAGTTACATGTATAGTAATATTATTTCTAACATTTAAATAAACAGATTTTATCTCGGTTGGGTAGTTCCAAAAGGTGCGGTCAACACTTCCAAAGGGATATGGCTTCGCCTTGGCCGCGACACCCTTTGTCATAGCCGTTATAGCCACTCCTCTCTCCACGCCAAGAGAGTGCAGTCCTGTGGTCATACCCTCTCTCTCCACCTTAAGAGAGCATGGCCCTCGCGACCCACCTTCTCTCTATGTTAAGAGAACGTGGCCCCGCAGTCGTTCCCTCTCTCTCCACTACGTGATCAGGAACTGCCCCCATCTACACTCTCTCTTCTCGGAGGGACCGTGCTTGTGCGCAACTCATGCAGTGGGCATAGTCGCAGTCGTGCCCCTTTCTAAAGGACCGCGCCCGTACGCAATCCACGTACATAACGAGCATATCGCAGTGGTCATGCCCATTGTCCACCTCTCCATAGCACCGCCACAACCCTTACCTGCATGCAGGTGATGCCACACCCTGACATCACATGCAAACTAGGTCCCCAAGTTTGCTTGGGGAAGCAGGCAACGGACCCCGGAGTCCCAAGCAATCAAGGTGTAACACAATTTCTCCCCCTCCTAGCACAATGAAAACCACTCTACTCCCACTGTACTCAATTTTTCCTCTCAAATAATCTCTTTCTTTAGTTTTCATACTGACTCTAAGCATTCGAGTGTATGTCGGCACTACGCTAATGTTAGCTCACCCTTTTTCTTAGTGCATATCCTCCTCGATCCAACTATTCAAGTCAATAATCTATCTTTTCGCCATCCACAATACATCGTGTTTATGCAAGGATATGCACAACAGTGTATTTCAGATTGCAGCTCGAACTCGGCCTCCGGACCGATCTGAATACTTGGTCGGACCTGCACAAAAAGGTGAGCACTCCGACGATCAAGTCAGTATAGGTCGGATTTCCAGTTTAGTTCGAGGTCAGAAATCATCGTATTTGATCGTGGAGTGAGGTCCTCTACTTATTGGTGGTAGTCCCGCTAATCTCGCGACGGTTACACCCAGTAATCTCGGGACCGTCGGTTACACCCGGTAATCTCGGGACCGACGGTTACACCCGATAATCACGCCGCTAACAGTAGCTCACATCGGCCCCTACCGAGCTTCCCGGTAGATCGGACCTCGGCCAGGTTCACCTCGGCCTTCATACTTAGCATCTGTCAACGTTAGTGGTGGTGATCTCGGCGGTCCGAGCTGGGTATGACTCATGAGTCATCTTGGAGCACTAATAGGGGTCCTCCACGTGTCCAGGGTATTCTCTTCCCCAAACATTGGCCCCCTCTCCGTCTGGTCCGATCTCGACCTGGCAGAGAAGTTCATTCGACTTGCTTTGGACGCGTGGCGACTTCCTATTCGTGGGAAAATATAACCGTTGCGGTAGATTTATCGTCGGAATATTCAAATATTCCGACGCTTCGGATCTTAGGGAGGATCCTAGCCGCTCGTTGATTACACGTGTACGGTGGGGAAATTTTTCCGACGAGCTATAAATACCCCCAATCCTTCAGGTCATACCTTACGTTCCCTGAATTCTTGGAGTTCGATCTGAAGGTAGCTCGAACCCTTGGTAGGTCGGTCTCTTCCCTCACTTTCTCTTTCGAACGTAGTTGCCATGTCGTCCTCTTTTAGCAGCAACTTAGGATCCGATGAGGATTTAGCTCATAGGTTAGAGTCTGAACTCGAGGAGATAGAAAACTTTAGGTTCTCCGATGACGGGGAGGATAGTGATGCCTCCACCTCGAGTCAGGGTTTGGAATACCCTTCTAGGATACCTGAGCACTACCTCGGATCCCTTCGTAGGGGGTTCGCTATCCCTGAGAACATCCTCCTTAGGATTCCGGAGGAGGGGGAGAGAGCTGACAATCCTCCAGAGGGATGGGTCATTCTCTACTTCAAAATGTTTGAGTACGGCCTCAGACTTCCCCTTCACCCTTTCGTCCAAGAGTTTCTTTTCCGAACTGGGCTGGCTCCGACTCAAGTGGCCCCCAATGGGTGGGGTGTCATTTTCGCTTTGGCCATCCTTTTTTGGCTACGAGCTCGAGATAGTGAAGAGGCCGAGCTGTTAGACGTAGACCAGCTCCTCGCGTGCTTCGAAGCGAAAAGGATAGCTAAGAAGCCTGGTCGATTCTATATGTGCGCAAGGAAAGGCGCATGCGGTATAGTTAAGGGGCCGACCTCCATCAAGGGATGAGTGAGGAAGTGGTTCTATGCTTCTGGGGAATGGCTTGCAAAGGACGAGTCAAGTCGTTCCTTCTTTGACGTCCCCACTAGGTTTGGGAACCTAGGTACGAAGTAGTTCTTACTTTTTGCGATTTTCTTTTCTGTCATTCAGGTCTAACTTGGATTTTATCTTCGTGCAGTTTCAATCCGACCAGTCCCCGAGCTTACGCAAGCCTCCTTCGACACGTTGAAATATTACAATGAGCGTTTTCCGAGGGGTAGGAAGATCGGAACCTTGGTGACCGACAAGCTGTTGCTTGAGTCCGGGCTGCTAGATTACAACCCTGCAGTTCGTCCCATTGAATCCTCAAGGCCGAACTCCGAATTAGGTATGCCGAGCTTGCTACCCCTTCGTTTTCCTCTAACTTTGTGCTGATTTCTTTCCTTTGTTTTTCAGCCATGGTTTGCGGGTTTGCGAGTAATGTGAAACGCAAGTCCAAGGGCCGAGCCCATGCTCTTGAGGCCGCCCAGAGTTCGAAACATGCCACTCCTACTGCGGTAGGGCCAGCCTCGGAAGATCCAGCCCCAGTGATCGAGCTGGAGTCTTCTGGGGGTCCTTCGAGGGAGAAGCGCCCCAGGGATCAGACCGAGGCGGTGGACGTTTCGCCCTTGGGGGAGGAGGTGAGGGAGGAAGTCCCTCTGAAGCGAAGGAGGAAGAAGAAGAAGACCACCTCCCCCTTGGAGGTCGGAGCTCGTGGGGTCTTGCCTGCGGGTTTCGCAGATCGGGTGGACGATCCTAAGGCCAGGATGGACGGGATGTCCGATGTGACGGCACGATTCAAAGTTGAGCCGTCAAGTTCTGGGGTGAGGGACCAGGTGTCCCGCATCTCGGCCGCAAGTTTGGACCGCTGCCTAAGGAGGGCGTCCAAATTTGTAAGTGACCCAGAGTCCGTTCTGCAGAGGACCATCGACTACGCCGCTGAGGTAAGATTAATGTTTTTGCTCAATTTACCTAACAGGTAGCTCGGTCTAACTTCTTATTTGTACTTTTTCTCAGGCGTTTGTTGCTTCCATTCAATCGGCTCTGGCCGTGAAGGCCGAGCTGGATGGGAGGGAAGTTCTGGTAGCGAGGGAGAAAAAGGAGTTCTCTGCTGCCTTGGAGGCTGCTTCCTCCACCATGAAGGATGAGCTGCTGAAGGCTCACTCTGAGGTGGAAATTTTGAAGGCCGAGGTGGAGACCAAGGTCGAGCTGCTGAAGAAGGAAGAAGACAGACGCAAGGTCCAGCTCCGAGCTGCCCATGCTATCACCAAGGGCTTGGAGAAGGAGAAGTTCCAACTCCTCATGGAGAAGGACGACAGGCTTCAGTCGCTTGAGGCGAAGGAGGAGGAGATGAAGCATGCGACTGCCGAGCTGGAGACGGTGAAGGAGCGTCTCAGCAATGGAGCCCTATTGGAGGAATCGTTTAAGCAACATCCTGACTTCAATGGATTTGCCAAAGACTTCTCTGACGCGGGCTTCAAGTTTCTCATGAAGGGCATTGCTTCCAACATGCCTGACCTTGAGATCGATCTCGGTGGTCTGAAGAAGAGGTATGCTGAGCAGTGGGCGTTTGAGCCTAGCGGCACCCCTGGCCCCCAAGCGTTGGTGGATAAGTACGTCAGAGATCCGGACTCTGACTACTCCGACCTCGAAGAGGATCAGGTCGGCACCACTCAAGAGGGCGCTCCTCAAGCAGGCTCTTTGGCGACCACCCTTCAAGAGGCTTTTCGCTGTCTTTCTTCTCTTCTCTTTTGTTTTTTGTTTGTAAGTGTCAGGGTAGAGCTGCAAGGTCTATAAGCCTTGGCTCTGCTCTCCATTCAATAAAGAAGCTCTCATTTGTTTTTACTTTGTTGTTGGCAACATCTTTCCTTTCTTTGCTTTTTCTTTGAACTGCAGCCAATGTCACCTCGCACCTCTTACTTTTGAGGTCGCGCCTTCAATTAAAATAATTTAAAAGTTTGAATTTGAATCTCTGTCTAGCATTCAATGCATTGCACAAACTCTGAATTTTTTAACATCGCACCCTTAACTTAAAAACGTTAAAAGGCTAAAAGCCTAAGTCCGTAGCTGTTGTTCATATCGTACATCGTACCCTCAGGTTCAGAGGCTTGATCATTTTGAACTTTTCACATCGTCCCTTTACCTTGAAGGTTTGAATTTTAAGTTCATCAGTGGTTTTGGCAACGCACCTCGTACCCTTAGGTTTTGGAGGATTGAATTTTAACCGACTGCTGGAATGTGATCGCGTGGGAGTCCGTGGCCCCCATTTAATTTCTGGCCGAACTCGGAATCATGAAATTAAATCATCACATTTACTCCGATCAGAATTCTTTTGAAACAGTTTTTACAAATCCATTGAAAACCATTTTGGCATTTCAAGGATAATAACGCTTCAGGTGCTCCGCGTTCCACGGGTGCGCGAGGACGTCTCCTTTCAGATCGGCCAATACGTACGTCCCAGGTCGGACTATGCCCTTGACCTCAAACGGGCCCTCCCAGGTCGGATCAAGGGCACCCACATGGGTTTGGACCCTCCTTAAAACCAGATGTCCGACCTGAAAGGTCCGAGGTCGAACGCGGGCGTTGTAATGTCTGGCCATTCTGCCCTGATATTCCGCCAGGCGTAGCTGGGCCATTGCTCTTCATTCTTCCAACAAGTCGAGGTTGAGGAGCAGCGCTTCCTCATTTGCCGTAGGCTCGTAATGCTCTACTCTGTCAGATGACATGCCGATCTCAACTGGGACTATAGCTTCGGAGCCAAAGGCCAGGGAGAATGGGGTCTCACCCGTCGATTCTCTTTGGGTGGTCCGGTACGACCATAGAACCTCTGGTAGCTCCTCGGCCCACCTGCCTTTCTTGGAGTCCAGTCTAAGTTTGATGCCTCGCTTGATGATCTTGTTGACTACCTCCACCTGTCCATTTGCTTGCGGATGTGCGGGGGACGAGCTAAGGTGACTTATGCCAAGCTTGCTGCAAAAGTCTTTGAACTTGGCGTTGTCAAACTGCTTCCCATTGTCTGTCACAATGGCCTGCGGTATACTAAAGCGACATATGATATTTGTCCATACGAAGGACGTGACTCTGGATTCCGTTATGTGGGAGAGCGCCTCGGCCTCGGCCCACTTTGTGAAGTAATCCACAGCAACCACAGCGAACTTGGTCTGGCCCTTGCCCAAAGGGAAAGGACCAATGAGATCTACCCCCCACTGCGCGAATGGTCACGGGGCCGAGATGGGGGTGAGCAGCTCGGGAGGTTGGTGGATTATGGTTCCGTAGCGTTGGCAATTGTCGCAAGTTCTAACGAACTTCTTGGCGTCCTGGCTGAGGGTCGGCCAATTGTATCCTTGTCGTATCACTTTGGCTGACAGCGACCGGGCGCCTGAGTGATTGCCGCACACTCCTTCGTGGATTTCTCTGAGGACGTACAGGCCCGCTTCAAGGGTTAGGCATCTCAATAGAGGCAGGAAAAAGCCGCGTCAGTACAATGCTCCACCTCGCACCACGAACCGAGCTGCTCGCCTTGCCAACTTTCTGCGCTCCTTGGGGTCTTGTGGTGAGTTGCCCCTAATGAAGTCCGCAATCGGGTCCATCCATGAGGACTCTGGAGCGCCGATCTCCATCAGATCTGGCTCTGAGATCGAGGGATTATCTAAGATCTCGACGGGGACCGACCTGGCCAGGTCGGTCTCGTACGCCGATGCTAACTTGGCCAAGACGTCAGCATTAGAATTTTCTGCTCGGGGAACCCGGCTTACTTCGTAAGTTCGAAACTGGGCGAGGTACGATCTGACCTTGCCCAAATACTTCTCCATTCGGGAGTCATTGGCTTGGTACTCTTCCTTGATCTGGCTTACAACCAGCTGGTAGTCGCTGAAGACCTTAACACAAGAGGCCCCCAATGCTATAGCGATTCGCAGGCCGGCAATAAATGCTTCATACTCAGCCTCGTTGTTAGAAGTCCGGAAGCCGAACCGCAAGGCATACTCAAATCGCTCGCCTCCTGGTCCGAGCAAGAGGACCCAGGCCCCGCACCCCTTCTCATTGGAGGATCCGTCGACATAGATTGTCCACGGTAGGTCGGACTCGCTCAGCTCAGAAGGTGGTGTGAGCTCGGCTATGAAATATGCCGCTGCTTGTCCTTTCAACGCAGTTCTGGGTTCGAACTGGATGTCGTACTCACTTAGCTCCATTGCCCACTTCATCAGACGTCCAGAAGCTTCTGGCTTATGGAAGATGTTTTTTAGGGGCAAGTTAGTGAGCACCACCACAATATGGACTTGGAAGTATGGTCTAAGCCGTCGAGCCGAGGTGACTAAAGCAAGAGCCAACTTTTCCATTTGAGGGTATCTGGTCTCGGCTTCGGTCATAGCCTTGCTTGTGTAGTAGACCGGGTTTTGCCGCGCTTCCTCTGTCCTGATTAGGGCCGAGCTGACGGCGCTGTCAGACACTGCTAAGTACAATTGGAGCTTGTCCCTCGACATGGGCTTGGCGAGCAAAGTTGCCGAACAGAGGTAGCTTTTCAACTGCTGGAAGGCTTGCTCGCACTCCACTGTCCATTCAAACGGCCCTTTCCTCCGTAGGACTTTGAAGAAAGGGAGGCACTTATCTGTCGATCTTGAAACAAACCGGTTCAGGGCCACAATCCTGCCATTGAGGCACTGAAGCTGCTTCAGCGTCTTAGGTGCCTCCATCTCGAGCACGGCTTTAATCTTTTCGGGATTGGCCTCGATTCCCCGGTTGTTCACCATGAAGCTAAGGAATTTTCCCGAAGAGACTCCAAAGGCACATTTAGCTGGGTTGAGCTTCATTTGATATGTCCTCAGAACCTCGAAGGCTTCGGTCAGATCGGAGAGATGCGACTTAGACCGCTTGCTCTTGACAAGCATATCGTCCACATACACTTCCATATTCCGGCCGATCTGCTTGGCGAACATTTTGTTCACCATTCTCTGCTAGGTCGCTCCTGCGTTCTTTAACCCGAAGGGCATGACCTTGTAACAGTACAGACCTTGGTTTGTTATGAATGTGGTATGACCTTGATCTGAGACATGCATCTTGATTTGGTTGTACCCAGAGTAGGCGTCCATGAAGGTGAGCAGTTCGTGCCCGGCTGTAGCGTCCACGAGCTGATCAATCCTCGGCAGTGGGAAGCAATCTTTCGGGCATGCCTTATTTAAGTTCGTAAAATCTACGCACATTCTCCACTTTCCGTTAGATTTTTTAACTAATACAACATTGGAGAGCCACTCGGGATATGAAATTTCTCTTATGTATTCAGCATTCAAAAGTTTGCTAACTTCCTCAACAATTACATCACTCCGCTCCTTGTTTATAGGTCTTCTTTTTTGTTTTACAGGTCGGAATTACGGATCTATGCTGAGGCGATGCGTCATAATTTTCGGGTCAATGCCAAACATGTTCTCATGGGACCACGCAAAGACATCCGAGTTGGATCTGAGGAAGTGGATTAGCTCCTCTCTGTCGGTGGCCCCCAGCTTGGTTCCTATGCTTACTTGCTTCTCGGGACTAAGCAGAGGAACAAGCTCGAGCTCCTCAGTGGGCGCGGCAAACTCCCTCATCGGCAGGTCGGCCTTGAACTCGAGTGTCCCATCTCTACTGGCGAGAGTTTCAAGGGCGCAGACCGATGAGCCTTTGAGTGCGGAGGCATAGCACTCCCTTGAAGCGGTCTGTTCTCCTCGGACCGTGCCCACGCCATTGGGGGTGGAATACTTCAAAACTTGATGAAGTGTCGAGGGAATGGCCCGGAATGAGTGGATGATGGGTCTCCCAAAGATGGCGTTATAGGCCGATCTACCGTCAATCACCATGAACTCAACTATTTGGGTGACCCGAGTTTGGTCCTGCCCAAGCGTGACCGGCATGTCGATGCAACCCTCTGGGATGACCGATTCTCCAGAGAACCCAACCAGTGGTGTCGGGCTTTTCTTCAATTGCGACCTCGTCCATCCCAGGGCGAGGTAGGTCAGTAAGGACAGGATGTTAGCATATGCGCCTCCGTCTACCAGCACCCTCCTGACCACCACATGATCAATCAAGGGAGCGATCACAAGTGCATCATTGTGGGGCAGGTGGACCTCCTTCAAGTCTGCACTGTCGAAGGTGATTGAGCAGGTCGGCCTCTGCTCCCTGATGATGCACATCTCGCGCCTGGTTGCACGAGCTAACTCCTTTCTTTTATGTCCGGACTGACCCCCGCTTGGCCCTCCGAAAATGGTATTGATGACCGCAGGTCGGTCAGTGCGCCGGGGCGGCGTCCTCGAACGCTTCCGCTCTTCCTTTTTCTCTGCCGAGCTGGTCCTGGGCTTTCCCACAAATTTCTTGAAGTAGCCATCTTGAATTAGATCCTCAATTTGGCGCTTCAACTCCTAGCAGTCCGACGTGTTATGCTCGTGCTCCCGATGGAAGCGGCAATACTTGTCCTTGTGCGCCTCTCCGGGGCTCCCCGAAGCTTCTCAGGACGTTTGAGTAGTTTTTCCGTTCCAGACTCCTCGATGTTCGTTAGGATCTCGAAAATTGGAATCGTGGTCGGGGTGAAGCGTTCGTAAGGTCGGCTCCTGGTAGGTCCGTTCTCCGCCCTCCGATACTCAGCTCGGCCGCTGGAAAAGGATCCCTTGTCCTTGAACTTGGGATCTGTTCTGGTCGGCCGGTTTTGGTTCGGAGGAGCTCATGTCCATCGATGACTTTCTTCACCTTCTGAAGCACCACGGCGAAGGTGGTCGGGGCCTCCTCTCCAAGTTTCACCGTGAGGGCCTCGTCGGCTAGACCGGTGAGAAAATAGCACATGACCGAGTCATCAGAGTAGTGTGCGACCTTCAACTGCTCCTCCTTGAATCTGGTGACATATTCTCGCAGCGTCTCACCCTTCTTCTGTCTGATGGTGGCGAGATGGGTCGCTGTCTTTTTGTCATAATGCCGAGAAGAGAACTGGGCAAGGAACTCCCTTCTCAGCTGAGAGTAGGTCGAGATCGACCTGGCTGGCAGTCTCCGATACCACAATCGCGCGCTGCCAGTAAGCGCGATCTGAAAAGCGCGGCATTTGATTGCGTCCGATGCCGCTTGGAAATCCATGAGGCCTTCAAAAACCTCAACATAATCCTTGGGGTTCTTCGACCCATCATAAGGCTTCACGGTAGGAGCTTTGAACTTCGGAGGGATCGGTGCTTCCAAAACGTCCGAGGTGAAGGGCGATTCTCCCAAGTCGCCATCGTTTAGTGAACCTTCTTTCTGCTCACATTTGGCCTTCAAGGCCTCCACCTGAGCGTCGAGCTGGCCCCTCAACTGGTCGAACTCCTCCCTTGTAATCACTCCTGCAGGAGTTACTGGGTTGCGAGAGGATTCAACCTGCTGGTTGGAGCTTCTGTGTGAGCGGGATGGTCACTGTCCTTTTCAGAGAGATGAGCCTCTCTTTCTGTTGAGGTGTTCACGGAGGTCTCCTTTCTGGCGAGTGTGTCTCTCGCTCTCGTTGTCTTCGGGATGTTCCTCCTCGACTGGGCCGAGGTGGAAACCCCTTTGCTCGCGTATGCCAACGCGCGTCACTCGGTTCTCAGATCGGGACGCTGCGCCTGCAGTTAATATCATTTCGTTATACATTTCCTCCATGGACCGCATTTTTGTGCGCATTGCCTCCATTTCTCTGTGGAGTGCGTCCAAGTTCTCGCTTGTCGGGGCCGGGGCTGGACCCCGGGCGCCCTTCTTAGAGGTTCCACCTCGGCCACGGGTTGCCTTGGATGTCCTTGGGGGGTGCGCAGGTGGTAGTACAGGCGCGGTGATTCGTGCTGACCTGCGGAGGGGTTTTGTTGCTAGGTCGTCGTGACCTTGCCCTTCTACCACTGCTGCACCGACCTCCCTCTGGTGGGCATCGCTAGCAGCTAGAGTCCTTCGGTCTGCCGTATTGGTCGAGTTTGCTGGTTGAACCATTTTCGCTCGCGTATTGGTTTAAAAGGATTGGGATGACTTAGATTGTCGTTCCCACAGACGGCGCCAAATGTTTATGCAAGAATATGCACAACAGTGTATTTCAGATTGCAGCTCGAACTCGGCCTCCAGACCGATCTGAATACTTGGCCGGACCTGCACAAAAAGGTGAGCACTCCGACGATCAAGTCAGTATAGGTCGGATTCCCAGTTTAGTTCGAGGTCAGAAATCATCGTACCTGATCGTGGAGTGAGGTCCTCTACTTATGGGTGGTAGTCCCGCTAATCTCGCGATGGTTACACCCGGTAATCTCGGGACCGTCAGTTACACCCGATAATCACGCCGCTGACAGTAGCTCACATTGGCCCCTACCGAGCTTCTCAGTAGATCGGACCTCGGCCAGGTTCACCTCGGCCCTCATACTTAGCATCTGTCAACGCTAGTGGTGGTGATCTCGGCGGTCCGAGCTGGGTATAACTCATGAGTCATCTTGGAGCACCAATAGGGGTCCTCCACGTATCCAGGGTATTCTCTTCCCTAAACACATCGGGTCAAATTCAGACCACCTAATTCAATTGGCCTCGTCATCTTACGTTTTAACCATCTCTGTACAAAATTATCATTCTAAAGGTTTTCTTTTTTTTTTTTTTCTGAAAACAATCATTCTAAAGTTAGATTAATACAACGAACAATGGATGGACTAAAAATATGACTTGTAAAAATTAACAAATCAGTAATATTAAATTGATTACTCTCAAAGTAAATTAATTGATTATTGTTATTAGAGATGGATTTCATGAACCTATAATATAAACATTATATACCGATTTAAAAAACATTTTATTTTCTTATTATTTTTATACAAATAATATCTCAAACAAATACCAGGGTTGGCGTGGAGGCACCAAGCAGAACAACGTCATTCGGTATAACATTTTTTTTCCGTCCACGTGTGTCTAACTGCAGGTTGCATAGAGATTCTGTTTTGGGTTTTTTTTTTTCAACTGATATATTTTATTAAAAAGAGTACTTTTGCAGAATAAAATAAGTATTTGTTCATATTTTTTCAGCGGATATTCCGTATGCAAACGTATTTCAGACGGATTAGAATGCATAAATAATAACTTCTATGGAATATTTTGGTGGAAAAGTATAAAAAAAAAGGAGAAATGATTACCTACACACCCGCTAACAAGAGCTCTTATTAAGATTCAAGGTAGTGTAGTTTTATTGGTCTAATTCAAATGCATTAAATTTATGGGTGGATTATGTATTCAATTAATAAGATATTTATTATTATCCTAAAAATCAATAAGACCATAGTCTATTTTGAAGAAAAAATACATTAGTATTTTAAGTCATTTAAAATATAATTGTTGTATGCAATTATTGTTTAAATAATTAAATTATGCATAATTTCGTAATTAAAGCATCTTTTACCTTATTCCAATCAATAGATTTGAATATTTAAATATTATTTTAATTCATGTATTTTTAGATTTATTTCATTTTAGTTAACATTTTTTAAACGGCCTGTTCTAATGTTTGTAATTTCAATTTTTATTCATGGTAATTTATGTAATTTCAAATTATCCATTTTGATATATATACTTTATTTTGGTCCATTCATTTTTACATTATCTTATTTCTTTCGATAACTATTTTAACACAACAGTCATAAATTTATACTAAACTGTTTTTATCTTACATAAAATTTATGTTATAATTTTACAATTAAAGAATAAAATGGTCACTTTTTAAAACCAAATGAACTACAACGTATTCAAATAGATATTTTACAACTCACCAAACCAACATTCTTGATTAAGGAAAGTTTAACGACAGGAACCTATTAGAACTATTTTTTAAATGTCCGGATATTAATATCATTTTTTGAAATTTATGAACCAAATAGAAATATATAAATAAACCGTAAAAATTATATTTCAGTAGGACAAAAATGGATCGAAGTAAAAAATACTAGGAATAAAATAGTATTTGAATTTTTTTGTAAAAATTATATTAAAAAAAAAAGCAAAAAAAAACCAAGTTTGATCGGTGGTTAACTGGTTATTTCTCAATTCCCTATGGCGTTGTTAAATTGTTCAGATACAGCAACGCCACCTCTCTCTCTCTCCTGCCGTGTTTCTCTCTCTAAAATCGTTTTCGTCCTTTCCCTTTCAGCCATCGCTTTTCAGTCTCTCCCTCACTCTCACACAACACACAGCCCATACACACACCCTCCAGAGTTTCCCCATGGCCATGGTCAACTTAGCTTCTCCCCAAATCCCCTCTCCCTAATTCTCTCTTCTTCAATCCCAAACCAATTCCCCTCCCCGGCCCCTAAATCCCTCTCTCCCTCCCTCTTGATTATTTAATTTATGGGTCCTTTCGACTCCGCTGCCGCCTCCTCCGGCTCCGGCAGCTGCAGCAGCGGCAGTTCCTCCTCCACCGTCACCAAGCCCCACGAGATCGATGGCCTTCTCGCCGGCGCCGGCTACAAGGTCCGGTCCTCCGACCTCCACCACGTCGCCCAACGCCTCGAGTGCCTCGAGACCGCCATGGTCAACTCCTCCTCCGAGATCTCCCAGCTCGCCTCCGACGCCGTCCATTACAACCCTTCCGATATCGCCTCCTGGGTCGATTCCATCCTCTCCGAGTTCAATCACAATCACGCCGCTTCCCTGCCCTCCGATCTCCCCGATTTCCCCGATCTCATCAATCAGACGCCTGAAAATGTCCCCTGGACCGACCCCTCTGTTCCGCACCAACATCAGAGCCTGCCTCCGCCTCCGCCGATGCCTCCGCAGCAGCTAACTGTCGTCGCCGCCATGGAGGAAGATTCCGGCATAAAGCTGGTCCACATGCTCGTCACGTGTGCCGATTCGATCCACCGTGGAGACCTCCCATTGGCCGGCTCCCTGATTGTGGAAATGCAGACTCTGCTCTCCAGCATCAACACCGATTGTGGCATCGGAAAAGTCGCTGGCTACTTCATCGACGCGCTCAGTCGGCGCGTTTTCACACCGCATGACATCAGCAGCAGCGCTTGCGGTGGCACCGCCTATGAAAATGAGCTTCTCTATCATCATTATTACGAAGCTTGCCCTTACCTTAAATTCGCCCATTTCACCGCTAACCAAGCCATTCTGGAAGCCTTCGACGGTCACGATTGCGTCCACGTCATCGATTTCAACCTAATGCACGGTCTACAATGGCCGGCATTAATCCAAGCCCTAGCTCTCCGCCCCGGCGGCCCGCCGTTGCTTCGTTTGACTGGCATTGGCCCACCGTCTCCAGACGGCCGTGACTCGCTCCGCGAAATCGGACTACGACTCGCCGAGTTGGCCCGTTCGGTTAACGTCCGGTTCGCCTTCCGCGGCGTGGCGGCGTCGAGGCTGGAAGATGTGAAGCCGTGGATGCTTCAGGTGGGCCCGAAGGAGACTGTGGCGGTGAACACGGTGATGCAGCTTCACCGGCTGCTCGGGAATCGGAGCTCCGGCATCGAAATGGTTCTCGGGTGGATCCGGAGTTTGAACCCGAAGATCGTGACGGTGGTGGAGCAAGAAGGGGACCACAACCAGAGCGGGTTCTTGGAGCGGTTCACGGAGGCGCTGTTCTACTACTCAACGATGTTCGATTCGCTGGAGGCGTGCTGCCTCCAGCCGGAGAAGGCGCTGGCGGAGATGTACTTACAGAGGGAGATTATCAACGTGGTGAGCTGCGAGGGAGCGGCTCGAGTGGAGCGCCACGAGCCGCTCGTCAAGTGGAGGTCTCGGCTCCGGCAGGCCGGATTCCGATCCCTCCATTTGGGATCCAACGCCTTCAAGCAAGCCAGCATGCTCCTTACGCTGTTCTCCGCTGAGGGCTTCTGCGTGGAGGAGAACGAAGGCTGTTTGACGCTCGGCTGGCACAGCCGCCCCCTCATCGCCGCTTCGGCTTGGCAAGCCGCGCCGGATCCAGATCATTCATTTCGAATACTATAATTACTATTATAATAATAATATTTTCAAAAAAATAAAATAAATGCCATGTAAAATTCTTTTTTTCTTTTTGCCCCCTCCCTTTCATCGAACCCCAAAAAAGAAAAAAGAAAAAAAAAATTAAAAAAGCTACTTCCATCCATCACATTGCATTAAATTTTAAATATAAAAGAGTCGATGATATGGACTTTCCATCTAATCTTCTCTTCTTAATCCGCTCCTCCCTCTATAGAGTGGTTTAGCTTTACCCATCAAAAGGTTTATAATATTAATCCATTATTTCTTTTAAATTCATTATTGTCCAAGATGTTTATATAATATATTTCCCATTCCTGTGTATTTATTTAATGATTTCATATCACTGAGAAATATTCAGATAACATGATTTGGAGATTTTAGATGTAATTTTGATGGTCCATGTAGATCTAAATAGATGGAATACTTAGCATTAATTAAGTCTAATTAATGTCAAGTGCCTATTTGCTTATTTTTGTAAAAACAAAACTAATCATGTTTTTGAGAATATCAAGTGTACATTAAGATTTCAGTGTTGAAGCAGAGAGGCCTGCCCTTAATTACTGGGTTATCTCCATGTCCCTTTTATAGGGACAACTTGGATGTTGTTGGTACATTTCATTGTTCCTAAACTTACCTACATTTCCACCCCTTCATTTATTTGTTTTTTATTATTACAATTTCCAACCTTTTTCTTAATTTATCAACAAATTAGTAAGTAAACGTGGTACGAAGTAAAGAGTGAAAGATTAGTATTTTTGGACGTAGGGATTAAGATGAAATACAAAGAAATGGTAGAATGATTTAGTCCATCTACTCCAAAAAATTTTAGTTTTTAGTGATGGTTTAGTCCGCAACAATTTAGTTCCTAAATTCTAATATGTAACAATATAGTTTAAAGTTTGTAACGATTTACTTTTTATCTTAAAAAATTTTGTCAAGTTAATTAGATAGGGATTCTTATATGTGTAGATGGTTAATGAGTGACCAAATATGTTTATAAATTACAAATACTAAATTGTTATAAAATAAAAAATCAATATTTGAGTTGGATGAGATTTTTTATGGTTAGAAATTGAATTGTTTCATATTAGAGACTAAATTATTAGTGATTTAAAACTACATAGACTAAATCATTACGAAATAAAATTTATGGACGGGCCAATTGGGACAAGGAGAATATGGGGAGGAGGAAAAAGCAAAAAATAGGAGTGGGGGTGGGGCTGTGTTGGGGAAAGGAGACCCAGGAAGGGGGTTGATTGGAATAGGGTGGCATGTGAGATTGCCCGACAGTAAAGGAAAAACGGACTCAGCAACCACGCCAAAACGGGACCCCTTTCCGCGTAATAATGAGGCCTGGCTCGTTTAGATAGGGCTGTTCTGTGCTGTGGCTCACATGCAACACACGATACACCCAGCCGTCTCTCTCTCTCTCTCTGCAACTGTGCCATCAACTCACCCTGCCCTGTCCATGGCCCTTCTTTCTTCCACTCACTCACTGACTCAACCCTCAGATCATCAACTTGTGCTCTTCACCATTACATTTTGGGCCCCTGCAAAGTGTTTGATCAAATGTCTAAAAGAAGCCTTTTTCTCCTTTCTTTTCTTTTTTGCTTTTTCCTACGCAGATTAACTCTAACTCCGACAACCACCCTCCCTTCCTTTATTGGTTCTCTCAATTCTCACACTTTTGTTCGGATTGAAAAAAAAATTGACTTTACAAAAATTTATAATAGACAAAAGATCGGTGAATATTAATATGATATAAAAATCAAAAAATTCAAAGGAACATTCGATAAAAAAAAATAGAATCCGACTAAGATCGATAAGTCAGAAAAAGCAATATCCCAATTGAGTTGTTGAAGTAGAAAGAAGAACGAAGGTTTGATTAGCGAGGAATAAGATGGCTAAGGAAACAGGCTTCCGTGAGTCGAGGGAATCAAGCCGATAAAAAAGCGGGTCGAGCCGAATGAATCCGGACCCGGTAGACCCGAGCTGTGGCCTACCAGTCCCTAATTTCACGTGATCCCGTTCTGCGTGCTGACTAAGTCGGGGAAATCCCATGGCCCACACTCAAAAATATTTGGTGGGGACCACCTTTTAACCTCTGCATCGACCGGCACATTCACGTCTCAATTATCTCCCACGTGTCGATAGCGATATTACTCCCTTTTTTTTCTTTTTTTATTTTTCCCTCTTCTTAAATTCGTAAAATTAATCCATAAATTTCTCTCTTTTTTCCTTTTTACCTGGTACGGTCCCTCGTGGGTCAATTTTCGGTGAGAGAGACCCGTCTTAGCCTAAAAATTGAAAGAGCCATCATTGAGGATGGGATCCTCTGCGGAGCGCAGTACGGAAATATGGTGTGCTGTGGTCCATCCTTCTGTAATCTGAGACCTCTCCCTTTATTTTTGCTAATCAAAGCGTTTTATTTTTATTTCAAAAAATTAATTAATCAAAACAACCATGATTGAACTTTTCACCAAATCACACCTCTCGATATCATAAATTATGTGACTCAAATCAATAATTAATAAATTTTTATTATCTTTAATCATTGTCTACTTTACCTAATAGCACATCTTAATTATATGGCTGCTTTTTTCTGCCCTATTTTCGCCTTTTCTTTCCAAATATTTCAACTCATTATTCTATCCACTGCTACTGTCGCACATTATTTCAGATATTTAAGATTACTAAACCTTTTAAAATATGGTCCAACAAACTCTATTCAAATATTTAAATGTGGAGTTTTTAAATTGAGTTTGGTTATAATAAACTAGATTTAAATAAATTTAGCTTAGGTTGAGTTAAATTAATTCAAGTTGCTCGTTCAGAAATTTCAATTAAATGAAATCTATTTTTTAATAAAAATTTGCTTAGGCACACATCTCTTTGACTTTTGTCATATATTATCAATAACAATTTTAATTTACCTGGCCTTCAACAGTTTTTAGAAAAAACAATTGGATCAACTCAATCATTAGAGTGTTATTATTGTTTTAAGTAAAATATAAATAACCACTTTAACTCAATATATTAAAAAACGTAAATAAATTCTTAAAACACTATTATTACCACAATTTATTTAAACAAAATGTTTTGGAACAACAATTAGATTATGTTTTCCTTGAGAGAAAATGTTTGAACAACAAAATCTAAACATTTATAGAGATATTTACACAAATAAAATAAAAATAAATTCTTAAAACACTATTATTACCACAATTTATTTAAATAAAATGTCGATTAGATGTTTGTGAATAAATTTCAGCTAGAAACATCTATAATTTCTTTATAGTCAATGATCACGTCCAAACTTCAAAGATTGTTTTACGACAATTTACTCTCTATTTTCAACCCTCTAAACAATGTAATTCACGTGCCTAATTATATTATATTAGATAATTGTAATTGATTTTGAGAGTTTTTAGGAATGATTTTGATACGTAAACTCAATTTTACAAAAACCAAAATTATTTATATCTTAAAATAGACATATTTATGTGATTCTTAAGTAATTTTGGAAAAAAAAAAGAACTTATTTGTGGTCAATCATTGGGAGGTGATCATTATATAAATTAAAAGAAAAGTTAATTGTAGAAAATTAATTATTTAAATACTTAATATTTTAAATTAAATTATTTTTCATTTCACTGTATTTTCACCTTAAATTTCGATAAATTTTATTTTTTCCTTTCTAAAATTTGTATCTATCCGACTTTAACTTTAATTTGGTTTGTTCTGTCTTTTTTCTGTATAAGATTTTTTAATTTCTCTCTAAATTTTTAGTCCCTACCCCTTTCTAAGATTATTTCTCTCTCATATATTTTTCTCTCTAATTGTTTTCTATCTTCTAGATTTTTTTTTCCAAATTCTCTCTTTAAATTTTAAACATCAATCGTTTAAAATAACTTGTAATTATATGGCCAAAATAACATACAAACAAAAGAGAGGTATGTAAATTTATTCTTCATATCCGTCTGTTAGGGTTTTGCAAATTGCAATTCGCAGTCAAGTTCTGGGTCAGGGCCTTAGGGCTTCATAGAAAATTTCGGCCTGTTAGCAGGTCTCATCAATCCCTATGAACAGAAGGGACGGGACAGCTTCTGGATCAATTAGTCCAACTTCAATGTTCAAACCAACCACGAGGGAGATCGGCAATTCCAAAATCGTATGCTTGGTCAAAATTTTGATTGCGGACCCTGTTTCTCAAAATGTGTATATATATTGAACAAATCACTTTCCGATCGCGCGCGCTCTCTCTCTCTCTCTCTGTTTTATTGCGTCAACAATAGAACATCACATTTTTCACTCTCTCTTTCAGTGCAGGCAGAGGCCGGACGCAGGTCCCATTTGTGGTGCGAGTGCAGCACCTTTTGGCGTTCTCCTGGGCGTCGGGTTCCACATAGAATCGAGCTCTGTACGCTGCTAAATGAGCGTAGTATGCTGGAGGAACTGCACCACGCCATAAATGTCACTGTAAGTACTGATTATTCAATGCCCTTTGATTTTGATGTCTTTGAATTCAAGTAAAGTAGCCAAGAGAGAGGGGAATGGTAATTTTCAAAACGAAGGAACGGACTAGAAACAGAAAGCAAGATATGTTTGAAGTAACTTTGGGGTTAAATGCTCTTTTGGTACTGTATTTAGCATTCTAGCTTAATAATGGAAAATCTACCCTAGATTGAAACACCATTTGGCTAGGATATTGTGGCTTGAAACTGGAAATATTGGAACAAAATAGGTAATGTTATGAAATTACCTACTGACACTGATCTTGTGCACCGAGCATACCTGTAGGAAAGTCATGTCTTAAAGTACTGTAGAAGGAGAAAGAGCTATGTTGGGAAATTTTGTAAATATGGTTTCATGATCCTTACGTGTAGCAGAGGTTATTAGTCAGAGATTGAATATCATCTGCACTGAAGTTGTTTTCATCCCAAAGAACATGATAATGTGCAGGACGACTCGTTCCCTGAATGAATGCAAACCCAATGTAAATATCTCCTTAGTGCTTCGAGTTTTCACCATCAATATCTCATCTCTGTTCATATTTTGAGTGTTATGTTTTACTCGTTATGATTATTCTCTACGCCATACCTGGATCCCTGCATGACTGCATAGATAAAAGTCGAACTCGGTCGGATGACATATCTTTGAATCCACGACAGTACCTACAAGTTAAGACAAATGTTTAAAATTCTGAACGGTAAAGTTCAGAGAAGTCCCCTTCTCTTAGTCAAAATCACATAGCGTTCTGCTATATCTTGCTTGTAAATGTGTTACCTGGTAAAATATTACCGCTCTTGTCAGTGCTGCTTCTATCATTGTGATTGGATGCAAAAAGTCTGGTATGATGTCGCTTTTGGACAACGATAAAAGTTACTGGAGGTTGGTAACTGGGTTCTAGTGAAGCACAAGCCTAAATATTTGACAAAATTTAAATCAAAAGATGTCCACCTTGATTTCTTAGAACAACAGCAAGTGATCATAAGTTTATAACAGAGTCACAGACCTTGCGTACCGCATCAAGTTCATGCAGTAAAACCTGGTAGAACTGACCCTCACTGACACCATCCCTACAAGCATAAAATGATACAACTCAAATCATAATATATTATTAGCTGGTCCACACCACATACTCTGGTTTTACCCCTGATAATCAAAACAATTATCCAAGTGAAGTCTCTCATGTGATTGTTTTAACCCCTACATTACCTGTAGAATATTATCCTCAATGGTTTTTGTCCTGTGGCCTTCTTAAATGAAAGCAAGAGCTCCCTGAAAATGAATGGACTTTGTTAACAATAGGCAGCTAGGAGTATGTTGTTTTATGTTCGTCCAATGGAGACTCTTATTAAAGTCGACTATGCACCTTATCATGCCACCGGCAACCATGCCCCGGTGAGGATCTTTCCACGTTTTGAACAAATCTTGAATCAGTTCTTCTCGGTGAGGTTGAGCACATACTAATCCGGCATATTTTGTAACTTCTGGCCAATCTTGGGAGGCCACAACCTGTATGACATATCAAAATGGCTCAATATTACAACACATTAAGGAATTCGAGTATTAAGATTTTAGACAAGCTTACGGCAGCTATTGATGGAAGAGAATCCTCCCCTGATTCTGGATGGGTAACGTCAGCTCCAAAGATTATTGTTGGTATGTCACTGACTAGTGGAATTCTTGACCGCAAAGCATCTAAAAGAACAGTGTTTCTTCCCCCCATCTTTGTAGAACAGAAAATTAAATCCACTATTAGATAAGCTTGCTAGTTTTTTAAGGTAGAGTTGTGAGAGAAAGATAAACTAGTGAGTACCTTGACGTTGATCTTAAGTGACACATTTGCTAAATACTGTCTGCTCTTCTTGAAGACATGCTTTGTTAGACAACACTGGGAGATCAATCCCAACTCTGTTTCGCAGATCCTTTTAAGATCACCTGAATGCAAAGTTTACTTCACTTGGATAAAATGAAAGGTTATGTTTTCATTATTAGAAATGTTGAAATTTTTTTTAATTTTAGCTCCTTGAAGTTGAAGCCATTCAAGTGAAGTTGGGATGCTTTAGATGTTCATCAAAACCTAATCTTCTTACATACTTGGAGATCATACAAGTTTAATTTCAACAGAAGTGGTCTAAAATGCGGCAAATGCTGACTTGAAGTCGCTCATAGATTTTGGACAAGGATTAGATAATCTCAATTCTTTCATCGTTAAAAGTCCTTTTAACAATTCCATATCAATATATCACACGAATGAAAACACATACCATATAAAGAGCCATTGCTGTCGGGAAGAATAGCTATAAGTAACTCTAACTCTTTCCCTTCATGTTTGTTATAAACTGAACTATATACAAATTTTAAGGCCTTCTTCACTTGATCTGGTCTTGCTGAGTATATAGGAACCGCAGGATCTGGGTTAAATTCCTGATGGGAAAGAACAACAAAATTAGATCTCATGCAGGATAACAAGGCTGTCAATTCTTAATCATTGAACCGTAATCAAATACAGGCAACCGTTTACCATGCCAGAAATTTGGCACATCTGGACCAGCTGTTGACAGAAACCACGAGCAATGCTCTCTTGGACGTTGCGCGAGAAATTGATACAAGCCCAGTATCTTACAACACTTCCGTTTATTACTTTCTGCAATGGAGCAAGAAGGTAAGTTTCCTTCTATGATATACATAAAAACACATCAAATATTAAATAGTGACCAACCTTGTTCATCATATTCCACTGACCAACTTGTGGAAGATGTTCCTTTTCTTTTCCCGCGTCGTTAAATTTTAGCTAGAGGTAAAAGATGGAACATGAGAAATATGTTAAAACATGAGGCGGAATAATCACGTGCTATACATAAATTTACTTCTAAAATACCCATGGAGATGGAAGAACTCGTGCTTCAACTGATGTAAGCTTGTTGTCAATGCTGATTCCGAACTCTTTTGCATACGGATCTTCCTCATATGCATTCTGATTAACAGTCTGAAAAGCAGCAAATAGCTTTGAGATGGACAACCAGTTACAATTTGATCTCCTGTTGTTTTATCTTTTTCTTTCTTTTTGACAATCTACACAATTACATGTCTTCTTAATGAACTAAGAAGTTCACATATCTATCAATTTGCATGGTCCAAAACATTGATAATTAGCAAATTGGAAAACAAATTATGGTTTGGACCTGTAAAATGTCTATTTCTTGATCTGAGGGTCTTTGACAAGAAACTTTCAACAAGGAAGTTATTTGCTTTTCGTTTAGTCCTTTGGTGTATCTCTGTCCTTTAAGTATCTTACATGCCTGGGGAAAAACATCACGTAAATTCTCTGTAGGCGACAAACTCAAATGTCAAAGGTAATTGCAGGGTAGTTGGTAGAACTGACCTCCATGGGTAGATAATTCACCTTCTTCTGGTTTCCTACTTGAAGGCAAGGCAAATGTGTATACTGAATGGTATATCCATACTTCTCTTGGAAGTACTCAACTACAGATTTCATGTTCATCTGCTCATCAAGAGGGAAACTGTAGCAAAACAACTCAGTGGAAACAATATTAAAGAGCAAAAGACAATTAGAAATGCAGAATAAAGAGGAATGAGGCCAATATTTTATATACATTAGCTCTCTTGTAGGCTGTGATGTCAGTCCTGAAATTCGATATTTCCTTCTTACATTTCCTCGGTGTGTAACTTCAACTTTTACACCCCTTAGTACTTTTTTAACCTTGCAAAAAGGCACCATTACTTTGTTCAGTGCAAAATCTTTCAAACTCTGATGATATTATGATCTGAATTTCATGCTTGAGAAGCTTAAAATATCCAGAGCACATGATACCTTGATACGATCAGCATCGGACAATGGTCTAGTATACACATCTTTCTTCAGAATTTGAGCAACAAAATCAATGACAGGGATTGCTTCAAAGAATGCAGTGGATGACATGTCTGAGATACGAGATGCAATTCCGAAAAGACAACCGAAAGAGAAGTCAATTCAGGCTGAAAAACACAGCCAATGAAGAAGCATAGGAAAAGAAAACTCTAAATGGAGTGAAGTTCTATGCCCACCAATATTTAGTGACAATCCCATTTGAGTAGGTCGGATGCTTTGATAGAAACCACGCCATGCTTGCAAACCACCCCCAACATGCTGAGGTTTCTTAATGCAGGGAGAGTAAAAGAATCGCCCAACTGATATATATCTATAATTCCAGATTGAAATTTACCAAAGAATTGAAAACTATAAAGCAGCCAGAACAGGAAACCAACAAACAAGAACCAAAAAAAAGGGCCATTAGATTCCAACCTTTGAGCATGAAGCTCCCTCAAGACTATGTCAATAATGGCCAAAGCATCTTGAGGGTTATTAACTTGTTTGCCAGCAAGTAATTCTCGTAACTGGTGCATACTAGCCAAACTTACGAACTTTATCTGCACTTTAAATTCTCGTTCCCTGATACGATTACCCCAGATTGAGTCAAAGTTTTCCCACAAAGAAAAAGCAAAAATATGTGAAGAAAAGAAGAAAATTTGCCTGGGATTGGTTGTCCCCTCTTCCTCATGAGCCAAAATGACAGTGAACTCTTTTGATGTGAAAGGCAGCAATCCGGCTGTGTACAGGTTTCTTCCTCCATCATACACTGGCAGTCTCATCCCCAGTTCTGTGCTTCTATAATGTTTGACCAACTCAGTCAATATATTCTTCTTCATTTTTCGAGAAGTAACTTCTGGGGTTATCATAACCTGCAAGCTCAACAAATACACACAATTCATATTCATATTGCTTCATTTTGGAGAAATCTTCTAATTAATATTATAAAAGTGATTCCAACTTACAGTGTAGTGACTTATGTCTGATTCAGGTATTTTTGCCAGGAAGTGATTGGCTTTAACCAAGCATTTAGTCCCCAGCTGGCCAAAGCCTGGCCTGCTGGGAAACATTAAGCTTTTGCTGGAAGATGTGGAAGAGGGAAACTCCAGATTTGGATCAAGCTCCTCTTGCTTGAGTCCTTCCATGGCAGATCCTTTTGCTCTCCTCTTTCCTTTTCTTCTCCATAAACTAGTCTTTTCAGCATCCTTTAATCCATGTAGGGATTTCAACACCATTTGAGAAGATGGTATTACATGTTTCTCTTCAGGCTCCATTTGCATGTAGGGCATTTTTTTTTGTTTACTTTTCTCTGTCACACAGAGACCTATCGCTCAGCACAACACTTAACTAACTCAAAGCTGACAAAGGAAAACATGGCAAAGATTTATGTTGGTGTAAGAAGCCATTTCCATGTTCTCAAGGGGTGGTGCTTAACAGAAAGGCAGGAAGCATGCTAGCGGTCGCAAGATAAAGAAATAACTATCAGGAAGATAGAGAAGAGAGAAAGAGAGAGAGAAAGAAGGAAATAGCATAATATCTAGACAGCGTCCTACATATTCTTCAAAGCTTTATATATAGTGGAATTGTAATCAAATAGGCTGAACAAAGTTCTTCATCTTTCCCATCTTCGAAAGTGGTGCCTTGGCATCATATCAACCTGGTTAGTTGGCTAACCAAAACCATTCCGTTCAGAATTACAGAAAAACAGTAACATATATTATGGAAAGCATGCTTATATTGGTTGAATTCTGTGTTTCTATAGTAAAAAAGCAATGAGATTTTCTTAATGTATTATTGTTAGTCTTAACATTATTTTAGAATCAAAGTGAAGTGACTGCTGTCGGATGTCAATTAGATCATGCGGGTCAAACATAACATTTGACCCCATCTTACACACACCTCACCTCTTTGAAACAAGAAAAATTTCTCCCATAAATGGTATGAAAAATTGAATGGTAGGAGTATTGTTTTGAGGGAAAAGGAAAAGAAAAAGAAAAAGAAAAAGAGAAAAGGGTTGATGAGGGGGAGTGGTCCTAATGGAAATGGTTGGGGTGGAATGCTCTATTTATTCCCAGTGGTTTTGCAGGAAGAAGAGGACAAAGTTGTAAGATGGGCAAAGAATACAAACTCTTTTCAGCGAACAAAAAGGAGCTTTAACTCATCCCAAAGCCCACCCACAGTGCTAAAAGCAGACAAGTATTAAGACAACACATAACAAAGTAAGGGGGGGAAATCAGATGCACCAAATTAAACAGCTCCCTTAATTAATTCCCCCCAGCAGCATTTCAGTCTTATCTCATTGTTTCACTGTTCTTCACAAACCAGACACCATTAATGGCCCCCTGTTATAGCAGCCACACATGTCAAATTCTTTTGCCACCCACCACTCAGCTCCCAGCTTTATTTATTTGATTTTTTTAATATAATTTCTCCCAAGAAGTTGTAGCTGCCGGAGGAAGCTAAGCATCCAGTTTTGGTACTGAGGGCATCATCACAAGAGAGACATGAAGAAGGAAAAATAAAGATTCAGACCAAACTAAGCTCTTTGTCCCTTTCAATGGGGATTATTTAGCTTTAATTCAAAACAATTTCCTCAGTAATGTATAGCAGAAGAGTAGTGGGTTTGGTACTAAGAATGTGTTGTGTGTGTGTTGACATTTTGAAACTGTAGGACAGAGCATAAGGATGCAGGCTCTGGTCTGGCGAAATAAATGTCAAAGAAAGAGAAAAATGAAAAAGGGGAGACTGAGAAGGAGATAATCCGATCTGTCTGTATTTGTATTTTACTTTTCCCACTTCATATTTATTCGAAAGCTACGGATCAGACCAAGATTCATTGACCAACACAATACGACACCCAAACTGTGTGAGAACCACAACTCACTGCTCAAGTACCATAATTCTGGATTTTGGGAAAGATTCATCCTTCTTTCAATCCCCCTCTCTTATTTTTTTCACTTGATTGGTTATGTCACCAAATCTCAAGTGTATTATTATTATTTGAAAAATTATTGTAAAAGACTTATAGATAGAATGCAAAAATCAAATGAAGCCTGAAAGTAGACAATATCGTATCGTTATGAAGTATGAAGACTTTTAGATAGAATTAAGGTTTAGAAGCGGTTATTCTTCCAATAGAAATGAAAAGAATAACTTGAGTGCTTAGGTTGAATTCGAAGGAATTGTGTAAACCGAGTAATTTTGGAAGTTGGGTATCTAGAGCTTTTTAAGATGCAGTATTCAGAAATCCCTTCCTACTTGTAAAACAACAAATAATTAGTTAGAGAGACAGCTAGAGATTTTCGCAGGCACAAAAAGAAAGTCAATGCCTTATGTTCACAATAAATAGGAACCCCAAAATCAAAATGGAAATTGTATATGAATATGAAAGAAGTGGAGGGCAGAGATGAGATGAGAGACATCACAGAGAATGTTGTTGAGACATCTCTATGAGATGTCAAAAAGCATAAACTAAAGTGAAAAACAAAAACAAAAACAAAAAAAGCAGAGGCAAAAGTGAAGGGTTTTGAAAAGACAAGTATGGCCAAAATGTGTACAATATCTCCTCTCTGCCGTCACTTCACCAACTCTCTCTCTCTCTCTCTCTCTCTCTCTCTCTCTCTCTCTCATGAGACCCATCACGTGTGGTAGAGGTTGATAAAGTTAGGTGAAAAAGTGGAACATCCCTAATTCTTCTCACTTTGCAAACTCACCACAAGATAAGATATGCTTGGGACTTGAGAGCAATAACTCTTAAATCTCAACTCATATACTTACGTCTATTTCTATGCACATATCTCCCACCTCTAAACTTCAAATAATAGTTTCAATTTAGTCATTTTCTAAATATACCATATTTGTTGTGGATTGTAAGCTTACGTGACTGATTCTTATTGACAAAGTAGAAATTGAGCAGAGGAATTAACATAAGAGGGGAAAAAATATAAATTTGGAAGAGTTAGACATCTTATTTTCTTAGTTGGCCTAATTTATATGTAGATTTTTGACAACTCAGTAAGTAACATTCCATAAAACTTAGCTTAAGTTGAAATAGTATAATTGAAAAATGTTAGATCCTAAGTTATTCAATTTGTTTATAATAATTATGACATAAAAATACTCTTTTTAAGTTGTAACAAAAGAACCTACTACTACTGGATGGGACATGGAGTAGAGAGGGCAGTGAAGGAAATTAAAGCATGGTCTGAAAATCGCCGACGAGAGAGTTCATAGAGAGAACAAACCTTGAGGTCTACGCCAAGGACTGTGAAGAAGTCATTAGGCCAGCCATTAACTCAAGACTCCTGCCAAAACCACCGCCAAATGTATTAATTACACACCAAAAAAATACATTATAAAGACAATAAACCGCATTGATTTGCTGAAAACCTGAACTAATCGATCCTTTAACATAAAAGTTAACCAAGTATTTGACGTCTGGTCCAGAGACTGAGACTGAGGCAGCAAAAAGAAGAAGAAAGAAGAAGAAGATGTTGGAGGATCTGTTGGTATTTATGGTCAACCTTTGATTTGATTGGATTTTTCTCAGAACCCCAGCTGTTGAAATGTTGCCAAAAGCAAGTATGCAGGATAATGGCAAATCGAAACCAAACAAGCAGCACTTTTCTGTTCTATTTAGTATTTATTTCTGTATTAGTTAATTGATTCAATATCAGTAAAAGAATGGAAAAGAAAACGAAAACCAAAGACCCCAGATGAGAAGTTGAAGAGAACGACTAACTTTTTATACATATAACATTTTGCTTTTTAGAACTTGAGGTGTAAATCAGAAAGAACATTTTAAAAAACTTTTTAACAATTTTTTTTTATACAATTTTAGATTTAGATGAACCAATAGGCAATTGGTTTCTGTTTCTCTCCACCCTTTATTCGTTCTGCTCTGAAATAAGAAATGGGATGTTGTGAGTAACAGAGGAAGATGCGAGGAAAGGAGCAGAGTAAGTTGGAAGAATGGAAAGAGAACGTGGGGAATCGAGTTTTCTTTTGTTTCTTTAATGATATGGGGGACGGCGCCGTCTTGGGAAGAATTTAATAAAGAGTGCAAAAGAAAGAAAAAGGAGAAATAACAAAAACCTTGTGGCTTTCTGTTGAGAAGCAGAAGCAGAGGTGGATTGGCATATGGCATATGGCACTGCCTTTAAGAAAAGGAAAAAGAAAAACAAAAGAAGAAGAAAGAGGTTAGAAATGGGCTTTTTTTTTTTCTTTAGCAGAAAAAGAAAAGGCTAGCGTGCGCTACTGCCACTGCCTGCCCTTTGATTAAACAAATCAAAATTTCTCTCTTTTGAAAAAATGTATGTTGCAAAGGAACTGAAACCAAAGCTCAATGATGTGGGGCTGTGCTGAGGAATTTGATTAAACTAACCCGTAAAGGAGTAGGGACACCCCTGTAATTTCCTATCGCTGTCTGGGGTCGCGGACGGCGGCGGCGGCGGCCGGAGCTTTATTAATGGGACTGTGTGAAGCTATGACAGCATTGGTATGGGGCATAAGTTTATTTTTCCGGTGGGTTTGGTGTCTGTCCTTTGGACTTCGATGATGGGTTGTGAAGGAAATTAAAATGAAAAGGAAGGTGAAGACAGTGCGGCGGCCGGAATGTTCTGGGCGGCGGTGAAGGCGGTGGAACCGACCTATCTCACCTGCTTGGAAGATATGGGGTTGCTGCCGTACAATCTGACATTCATTCGCACAATATATAATTTAGCTTCAAATATATGCGTATATAAGATCATTTTTTCCAATTTACAAGGATGTCAACTTAAATATAGCTAATTAGTTAAAATATGTATTATGAATCTTAAGATCGATGTCCAATCTTACATATTAAACTAAAAATTAAGAAGAAACATAGGTAAATTAAGAAAAGAAAGTGTAATAAATTATTCTTAAATATAGTTCAACTAGTCAAAGTATGTATTATGAATCTTAAGATCAAATGTCCAATCTTACATATTAAATTAAAAATTAAGAAGAAACACTTGTAAAATAAGAAAGCAAGCGTAATAAATATTTTTACCACTTAAACTAAGAACGAAAACAAAATCTTCGAGAGTTTATATGTAATTTTACATTTAGATGGCGGTATAATTTACAATACTTTGGATTAACATGAATAGTATCTATTAATTATTTATTTTGAAAAGGACTAGCATTCATTTTTAGGAGTTTATAGTACTAAATAGATTACCTAAAAGTTAGGTTGGTGGAGAGTATTTGAATCTACAATTTTTAGAGACAAGTAATGTAATGACAAATTGAGCTATATATGTATGTCATATTTTACGTTTGATTACATCTTAGGTTTGGTTTTTTCTTTTTTCTTTTAATTTATTTTTTGTAAAAAAGATTTTAACTAATTTGAATATTAATGTAGTAGTACTATTCATCATCCATACAGTGGTGAAATTAAATACAGAGTTAAACTAAAAGTTAAAAATAAAAAATTTAGTTTTAAATATGAAAGTACCAAAATAAAAGGAAGTAAAATTTTTCATTTATTGGTTTAGTACGTAGACAGATTAAATTTTATCCTCTTCTTTCACTTTTATTTAATTCTTAAAGAGAGAGACTGGATGCCAAAATAATCAAATGATTACCATAATAAGCCAAGAAGTTAATTCTTAATGAGCGTGTATTAAACATAAACTTAATAAGTGGGTAATTATGTTGGTTTATTGATTATTGTACTTTAATGCACACACTAGAGAAAGAAGGAAAAAAAAAAGCCAATTACAACCAACCAATCACATTTACATTCTATAGAGTGTACCATGTCTGTGCTTTGAAAAAATATCAACATTTCCATGTTATCTATCCCCCACCACTAATTCTTTCCCTTTGCACTTCTCAATATACTACATTAGGTGTGAAATTACCACATCCAAAATTCAATGATTCAAGCCAAAAAAAAGCGATATGGGTGGAGTCGTCCGGAGCCATCCAGGTCGAACTACCCAACCAGACCAAATTTGAGTCGACCCAGTCCTAAGTTTGATTAAACCGGATTACATGAATCAATACAAGGAGATTTCCTCTATAAATAAGAGAAGAGAACAGTCTAGACGTGAAATATGCTCTCACAACTGTACTTTTTGATACTCTCGATGAAACTTTTTACTTACATATCAGAGTGTGTTGGACTTAGCACCAGAGGTGTGTAATTATTTTTGTGTGTAGGTATTCGCTCGAGATGTCGAACCCAAATATAAATCAAATCTATAACATAATATTTTTTACCTCTAAACTTAGCTAGTTGTTTTAATTCTCACTCTAAAACAACCCTTCAATAACTCTGTCAAAAAGTTACAAATTTCAAAAAAGAAAAAAAAAATACTCTAATGTTGTTTTTATATGAATCATATTAATTTCATACCAAATATATGTTTGATAACTTATAATATACGTTTTTCAACAATATTTCAAACGGAAGTTTCTAAAAGGGTAAAGATTGCAACATTTTTAAGTCTAAGGTGCAATTTAATGAAAATGAAGCCCTAACTAATAAAGAAAAAAGCTTATGGTAAGCCCTTGTCAATTTTAGAGTTTAAATTATCTTTTCCCTAACATATATCTAGTAGAAATTAAAAAAAAAAACATAAATTTAAAACATAAACCGCATTCTGTAACATTTTAAATATGTTTGTTTTAAAAAATTAAATTTTTTTTACTCCTCCCGAGGAAATGTACCTCATCATTGTGATGAAGGTTTCACTATTTAGGTTCTCAGAGTGTCTGTGTGTGTTTTTTTTTTCTCTCTTTATTATATTTATAGAGTGCGTTTGAAAATGCTTTGACAAATTTAAGTATATTTTAATAAAATATTTTAATTTCTATGCACTTTTAGTAAGACATATTTTATAAATACTTCACTTTTTGATGTTTGGTTCTAAGCTCTTAAAAATACTTTTGAAATGCATTTTATCAAATATTTAGGTTAAAATACTCTACAAAGTACTTTAAGATGCTTTTAATTTTTTTTTCAAAACTACTATTGTGTTACTCTCCAACATAATAATTTTGAATGATTTTGCCCACACCAAAAACACCTCCCAACATGCATATCGATGCATTAACCTTAACGTTAGTGGTTATATTTAATTTTTTGTTTTTCGTCTTTTAAATTTTAGTTTTATAACTTATAAATTTCTAGTGTTTGTTTTAAATTGTAGGTTGGTTACTAAATACGAAGTATTCTACCTATAAGAGTGAACTTCCATATGAGAAGTTTGTATCACCGACATTTGAATACATTTGTGATATCTTCTATTGATTTCTACTCTCTCACATTTCACATTTTCTCATTGTTCATCAAACACTAAAATTTTACTTGCTTCCGCATTGTTTTTTTTTTAACGCTTTCAGTTTCTCAACACCTTCAACTGAATCCTATTCTAAACAACCTCAATATAAATTAAGGATGATAATATTAATGAAAATGCATGACCCAGAAGATAGAATCCCCAAAAAATGACTAAAAATCACAGCTTTTTTTTCAAAGGGTACAGACAGAAATGTTAGTGACGAGTGAGCAGCAAAGAAACAGAGATTAGGTGGTGGCAGTGTCAGCATCAATAGAGGGGGAGCCATATTTTCTTTCTTTCTTGTTTTTAATTTCAAACAAAAAGAAAAAGAATGAAACTTTATCATCTTAGGAGAATTATTATTGTTAATGACAAGACATGGGTTGTTTGATACATCATATATATCAATCACCAAACTTTCCCTTTCTTTTTGGCAGAATATGGAAACAAAACAATTTGCTCATCATTCATTCTCCTCTCTTCCAATCCAACTTTGAAAATCTTTCAACTTTTTTTTCTTGTTCACTGACATTCTGTTTGCAATGGGTCATGTTTTTAGGTAGTTTGATGATGAAGACAAATGGTAGAGCCCATCAAACAGGAAAAAGTTTATAACACCACACGACTTCCCATATTTATCCGTCTCCATTTTTCTCAACTGGGATTCCAATTATTCTTTTCTTGAAGTGAAAGCTCACCAAAATCCACAGGGGATCAAATACTTTAGTTTATAAGTAATGACAAGATTTTTATTTTTATTATTTTTTTATTTTGTAAAAAGGTACGAGATTTTTGTCAACAGAACAGTTACTAAGATTTCTCAAATATTTGGAGTAGAAAAATAGAAAACGAGAACGACCCTTGAGATTCCCATAAAATTGAAAAAATGATGTGATTTTATTTCATGTGAATCCAAAAAGTAGGAGGCAATTAATTAGCCTGACGGCGGCCCATTTCTGACACTGTTGGCCCATTCTAATGGATAATGGGCTTCGTCCAAGATCCAATAAGTGTGAAAAAAAAAGGAAAAGGTTGAGCAATGGCCAAAGTTAGTTAGTCAGAAAATAGAAATTTGAAAACAAATTATTCAATAAAAAACAGAATTGTATTCTTTGTTATGTTTTGAGATAAGTGTTTAGTAGCAGATTTAGTAATTGAATCTAAATTTAAAAAATTATTCAACGTTTGTTGAACCATATATTTGTAAACTAGATTTAGTTATAAACTAAATTTAGTTTAATCTAAACTTATATTAATTAATTTAATAATATTTTTTAATGAATTTTGTATAATTATGATTTTACAAAGTTATATAATTTAGAATACATTACATTTTACATGTTTCAATTTTAACCAGCATAAAATGAGTTTATAATATGAATGTAGTATTTTTTTTAATTAAAGTTTTTTATCTTTTTAATGTAATTCTGCATCTTAAAAATTTCAAATTCTGAATCTGGAAACACTGTAAATATAAAAAAATTAATTTTAGAATTTCTACATTTGGATCACAAGAATCCGAGTTTCCAACCAAACAGACCCTTAATTTGAGATCAAAAGATTGAGCCTCTAATTTTGTGATTGAAATTTTCTTTTGAATTTGTAAGCAGCACCTGTGTATGATCAAGAGTTCATGAGTCCGAGTCCTGACGGCAAGTGCTAAATTTTTATTTTTTTTTCCTCTTTTTGAAATGACAAGAAGAGTTTGTATGTGTGTTAAGCTTAATACATCAGCAATTTACGATCTCCTGCCCATTAAGTTTCTTCCAAATCTTCATCTTCAAGTCCTTTATCTTTACAACACATCTGCCAAAACAAAACAGATAAAATTAAATTCCCATGGAATTCAATTCCAATTCCAATTCCCTTGCATGAATTATTTATATGGGAAAATACAAAAAATAAAAATAAAAAATTAGAACATAAAAACCTGATTCTAGTCAACAATTTCCCGTTGATCTCAGTTACAGAGAATTTTCCATTCACATACCCAAATCGAATTCTGGCATTGTCCCTAATTTGAGAGGTGGACAAAGACAAACATGTCGCAGCCTCAGCCTCTTCTCTACCTTGTACATACACACGTAATTTAACGCGACGATTAACGTTGTATCGGATTTTGAAGTCGCTGTGGCTAACGTCGACATGTCGGCCCGGAAGGATCTCGTGTTCCAGTACCAGAAAGTTACCGGGTCCTCGGATTACCCGGTACACAACCGGGTCCGAGTGGTGGTTCTCGAGCCGGGTTACCCGCGAAAGCATGCACCCCATCCAATGGCGGGGGAGTATTAATGCAACGTAAGTTATATAATTTCTGAAGAATTAAGAAAATAATTAACCATATAATAATTAAGCTGGAGACCAGAGCAAATGTTTGGTTTGGCACGTGCAGTACACGTGGAGAGTGTGGATTTTGTATTACAATGTGTGTGTAGAAATTCTAGGGACATTAACCTCGTCGAATGATGTCAGATATATTACGTGAGAGTTTTCTTGTTTCTTTTCAAAGAATTGCAGGGTTTAATAGTGTATTATTTAATAACTAGATTTATGGTACCACTGCAGCATAGTGTAATTGATTAAGAATCTGTTTAAGAATAACTTTAGAAGGAGTAATTTCAATAAAGAAAAATAATTGATTTTGTGAAAATGATCTGTATGATTATTTTAATATTTGGTTACACATTTTCAAATAATATTTATATATATTTGAAGTTTAAAGAGATAAATGGATAAAATAAGCTTAGAGGGAGAATACAAAATTTTTAGATTAAGAAGTTAGAGAAAATAAACTAAATTAAAGTTAAATAGAGTTAGATATTGACAAAAATTTTGAAAAAAAAATTTCAAATTTTAAGGTGAAATAGAAAAACAAATTTGAAATCTAAAATAATAATAATTTTAAAAACTAATTTCAACGTGAATGAGAGTGATTTTTTGTAGTGCAATATGTGGAGGGGTGAAATCAAAACTCACAATTTTTTGATTGGAGATATATGTCAATTGCTACTTAAGCATACTCATGATAATAGGTCGGGAGTAATTCTAAACCTGCTAAAATCACTTCCAAAAATATATTTAACTTTAAAGTGGAAGTTAAAATATTCATATGGTTAAAACTATATTTGTGATATTTTTAGGGGGAAAAAAAGTTGCACTAAATTTGTAAACTAAACATATGATTTGTGAGGGAAAGAGAAGGTAGAGCACGTGGTGTCACGTGACGCAGGGGTGGCACGTTCATGCTTATGGAGAGCATGCTGCAACGTGTTCGCGCCACGTTGCTCACTAGTCACGCCATGCACGCAACTACTCGGATCACGACCATTTCTAGAAGCCCAACTCAAAGTCTCAAAATTAATTAAAAAAAATAAAAATCATGCTAGGGATCACATAGGAGCAAAATTCAAACATTATACATTAAAATTATCATTTTTTGAGATCTTGAAAATCAAATAGCAATTTTAGGAACCAAATAAAAATTAAACCAAGTCCAAATTTGAAGGACTAAAATTATAATTTACCTAATAAAATATTATATTTTAACGAAAAAAATTGACATTTACCACTCAATTTAATAAGGTGAATTTAATTTTTATTTAAATTAGACTTTTCAGGCTTGAAAAGGTATACAAATTTATTATTATTATTATTATTTTGCAAGGGAAAGTATAGTATACAATTTTTACCCTATAACAGGTTTTCGTTTGAAAATTTATAAAAATAATATATTCCCACGGCATTCAATTAAATTATAAAACAGAGGTACAGTTACAGAATTTTATTAGTTATCAAGAAAATATGAATTAGAGTTGGACCTTTAATTTTTAACTATGGTAGGTTGAGTAATTGATCCAAAAAAGACTAAGATAAATAAAAAAGCTTTGGAGGAATAATTTCAAACCCATGATGCCTCCAAGTTAAGAATTAAGCTAGTTTGTTGTGAGATTAGTTGCTTAAACTAGCTTGAACAACTCATTGGACAACCCATTGATAAATATATAAATAAAAATCTATAGAGAGTTGGACATAAGCGAAAGCGAACATAAATTAATATATACCTCCAACTATAAAGTTGTGATTTCGATTCCCCACCCCACATATTGTTATAAGAAAAAAGTAAAGCAGAACGTAACAAAATATTTAACCAAATATAAAATTTGAAACTTTCTAATAAAAAAAATGTATCAACCATTTCAAGTTCATATAATTAATTTATTAAAAATATTTAATATACAGCAAAATAAACTACGTATACTAAGGCTCAAGATTTTGCTTTCAACTAATCCTTACAATTTTTTCTTTCTTCGACAAATTCAAAGGATATTAACTTATAGAACTCCTAAAACTTCTCAATCCAGAAAACAAACCAACAAATTGTAATTAATTATACGCTCCCTTTAAAATTTAAGAGTAATTTCACTTCTATTACTTTCTCCACCCTCCTCGGATCTCGATCTCCGCCCCTTAATTCTCTCGTCGCCATTTTCGCCGCCCTCGATTCTCCAGCTACTGCTCCCCGATTTCTCCTCCTGGAAGCTCTCCGACCGCTCCCTCGTGCCCCTCGCCTCCGATTCCGGTGAGCTTCCTGCAGTCTGCGGCGTCGGCCCCTTGTACAACTGCACCTGATGATGTTGCAGAGACGGGTGCTGAAGATGATGCGGCGGCGGCGGCGTTCTTGTATAAAACTCTTGCGGCAGTACTGCAGGCGGGGTGTAGAAGTGGGAAGGTGGATGGGATGTGGGCGGTGCTTGGCCGTACAGGGCGGGCGCCCCACCCTGCGCCACCGCAGCCGCCGCCGCGTACTCCGGCGGTACCCAAAGCCCGCCCAGACCCAGTACGACGAGCTGAGCCGGTGGCGGTCCGGATGCTACTTGTTGGGTTGGACCCGGTCTTCTCGTATGGAGCCTATATTTCTGCGAGTAAGAGAAAAATTAAGGAGAATTAAATATCAGTAATCCCGGATTTTTTTTGTTTTCTCTTTAGAAAATAATTTGACTCTTCGAGGCCCATCTTTTTCTCATCCTCTTGTAACTAGAAGTGGGAAATGTAAAAATAATTTCTTTAAAAAAAATAATGAGCCGTAAATTTTTAAATTGCAGTAAAAATCAGATTGGGTCAATAAATAAAGAGTCAGGTATTTGTAAAGAAAGAATGAAATTTTATGGTAGAAAATACTTGGCTACTTGAAGGTAAAAAAGAATATTGTCATCATTATCATTAAATATCTAACAGCAGAGAAAAAAATGAAAAAATAAACGTCTTTTTTTTAATAGAATGAGTTGTCAAATTTTTCATGATGGAGAGGAGAAGGTTCAATCCTCACCGTTAAGACCAAATAGACCAAATATTGTCCTTTTATGATTGATTACCTGCAGATGGCTTTTTACTTCGTCGTTTGTCAAGCCGTCAACTTTCATCAACTCTCTAATCTGCTTTGGTGTGGCAACTGTTAAATTTCAATAAAAAAAAAATTATAGTTAATAACTTAATCTCTGTGTTGTTATAAGTATAAACTTGTATGTTAAATTATAAGTTGGTCTCCCGTCTTTAAATTTTAAATTTCGGGTCATTAACTAACATAAATAGTATTATTTTAAGATTAATTACTTAGCTGATTTCAAAACAAATTTAAGAATTTGAGGTGTAATTATTAAGTTTTTATTTATAGCCATTCTGTTAAAGTCAAGAGCTAGCTTCTAAACACCATAAGTGTGTTTAAATCTGTTTTTTATTCTAATTTTAAAATTCAAATACTTTTTTATGAAAGATAAAAATAAAAAATAAAATTGTTAAAATACAGAGAACAAATAGAGAAAAGCTCGAAAATCTTTAGTAGACCCAGTTAAAATTTTTTTAAAAGTAATAAAAACCTAATTTTGGTTCAAGTTATTTTAGGTAATTTGAGAGTTGAGAATTATATATACATACCTTGAGAACCACCGAGCATCTGAAGAGCATTAACAAATCTCCGGTGCAAGTCCGGCGACCAGCACCGCCTGGCCTTCCGGTGAGTCTGACTCGTAGAGTTTGCATTAGAACTGGTCGTACAACTCGGCGTCGACTCAGTCAATAATCCCACCCGATCCCTTTGCTCGTCGCCACCGCCACCAATAATATTATTAGGTGCTTTCTCTAATAACTCCATTTCGGGCACTTTCTCGGCGGCGGCGCGTGGGCCGGAGTACGGAATGAAAGCTCCATTATTGTTATTATTATTAATAACGGATCTGTGGTTACTAGTTTCTGAAGAATTATTAGAGTCTTGTTTGGACTGGTGTTTGGTTGCGTCGCTCGCATCCTGACTCCAAAGCTGGACTGACGTCATCCAGTTTGCTTTGTCGGAAATAGTCGCCGGATTTTGATCCTCCGCCGGCGTTGAATTTTTCAGCGGCATGAATTCTTCAAGAACTGGCTTTGGTGTTGGTGCTTCAATCGTCTTGCAGGCTTGAAGCTGCCTCTTTGAGGTCTCCACAGCTAATTATTATACACCAACACATACCAATTTAGCAACCATGAATAATTAGTAGTAAATTAAAAATGGGTTTAAATCCCATTTTCCATTCGAATTTTCTAGGTTATTTCATTTAGTTATTTATACTTTATTTGATAACCATTAATTTTGTTTCTAGGTTTTTTGGTTTTAAAAAATAAGTTTAGAAACATTACTCTTTTGTTAGCTAGGTTTATTAACCATTTTAAAATCTAGGACAAATTTTTATTTTTTAATTTGGCTAAGAATATAAATATGTTTTCAAGCCAAAGTTGAAAAACTTAAAAATGAAATGGTATAAAAACAAGCATAATTTTAAAAAAACTTAAAACTAAAAATGAAATTAGTATCAAACCACACATTAACTTATGTAAATTTAAAAAATAATTTAATTATTTCAGTTTCTGAATACTTCAAATATATATATTCATATGTTGACATGGGATGTATTTTGAGCCCTATAGAATGGTTGGGACAGAGCTATATAGAACTAGAAATTTCTATAATATATGCAATTTCGAAAATTTAGAAGAAGCAAGCAAATTACATAGAAAAAGTTATACTTGAAAATCTTAACCTTTTTTATATATTTTTTTTGCAATGGCTTCTTTTTACTTCTTTTTTTTTTCGGCGACCTCTAAGCAGAGGCAAATATTAAATTATAGAAAATATCATGATTTTTTTTAAAATAATATTAGAATAGAATAAACTTAAAAGTTGGAGAAGAAGGGTTAATTAGTACCGTTGGTTAAAAGCTGCATGCAAAGAGGAAGCTCCCGCTTGAAGACGTCGATTTTGAGGCGCTCTTCCTCAAGGCGGGAGACAAAAGCCCGAAGCTTATCGTAGGACTGGTCGGCGGTAGCGACGGCGGCGGGTGTGTGCAGCTGGTGATCTCCAAAAGAATATTTAAGCAGCATGGAATAGCTTTGAACCTTGCATTCCAAGCTCAGTTCTGTGGATGCCATGACCTATTCTACCCAAACACAATTATTATTATTATTATTCAACATAATTAATTATCTTCATACCCTCGCCCACATAGTAACTCGATCTGAAACAAACAATTGGAAGAAAAAAAAGTGGGTCTTTGGCGTTTGGCCTTGATCTTGAGACTTGAGAGAGAGAAAGTTGGAGGATGTTGTTTAATGTGAGAAAATGGGAACGATATATTGTCTTCTTTTATGGGTGAGTTCCAAGGGAGGGAATAAAGCAATTTCTAGAGAGAGAGCAAACAAAAAAAAGGCCAAAAAAAAAAAAAAGAAGAAAGAAAGAAACGAATCTGACTGTGGTTTTTCGAACCTTTGGATTTTATAAAGAGAAAAAAGAAAAAAAAATCACTATGGCAGAGCAGAACCAGAAACACAAAAAAGACGATTCTTCTTTCCATATTCTGCCTTTTCTTTTTTCCTTTTTTCATTTTTATTCATCTCACCTCTCTCGAATGAGAGCTTTTTCTTCTTTTTTGCTTTCTTGCTTTATATTATCTGATAAAATTAATACCCATTATCTATGTACATTTACATGTGTATATATAATAAATGGGTATAAAAAGAAGGGTCTCTTTTCTCTTTTAATTATTTTATTTAACTTGTATGTTGATTAATTAATCATTAATTTTCATATAATTTCAAGATACAATGATTATTATATTTTGTAGAGAGAAATTGTGATGGGGTGGTAATTATATGATTTATTTGAATGGAGAAGTCAAAAATGGAAAAGGAATAAAATAATTGGAGCACCACACGAACATATACGGCCAAGTAGTCCTTTTTTTTTTTTAATGGATCAGATTTACAATGTTTTATTGACTAATCTATAATACAACTTTCAAAAGAGAACCCTAAAGTGTAGCATATACGGTAGAGAGAGAAGGGGGAATATTTAGTCGATAACGAAATATTCATGAAAATTAATTAATAATTTTATGGTCTCTGAAAGGAAGGAATAAGTAATAAAATCCAACTTTACTACAAGAAAAGAAATTAAAAAAATATATGGGCATACCAAATACAAGCCATAAAGCCCAAAAGTGGAAATTCCCTCTGGTCTCTAAATAAGAATGAGTTGTAAATAGTGGCGATTTAATTAAAGGATGGGAATCTTCGTCTGCTACCCACTTTAATGAAGTGGACTATAAGGTAAGAAGATTCTCACTAAAATTTAGACGAACCTTTTATCTTTTTGGGGTTCTGAACCATATTTGCATGGCTGTTTGGATCTGGCTGGAACTGGCACAACAACCAGAATTCACATTTTTACATTTCTTCTTTTTTTTTCCCTTCGACTATTAATTTTCATATTTTCTAAATGTTCTGTTTCCATTTTTTTTTATATCCGTGAGTGTCCGGGCCAACAAGATTTGCACTTATTCCCTCTCACTTTATCCTATCTAATCTTTTTAAACCAACGAGCCATTCTTATTGGTTACTCTATTTCAATTGTGAGGTTTATCTATTCTTATAGATAAGATAAAGCTATAATTCTAGGAACCACTGCTAAGTCAACTCAAGTCTGTCTGAGGCCTTGAGCGTAGAAATAATCCAAAAGGTCAAGTTTCTAGACACAAACCCGGTAGGTCCAACACATGATATAGGCTCGGTCATGTGCACCACAAGTAAGTTCTTAGGTACATATGCCAAGAAGTTCAGCAGTCTAATGGAATTGAGTTCGTTGGGCCACACTAATTCTGTGAGACGAGCAGAAGAGAGAATATATCTAGAAGTTATGAATAGAAACGATTGTCTCGAGGTGTGCTACAAAATTTTAAATTTTGCTACTATTCATGGTAATTTGGTTATGGGGTCAAATTTAGGAACATGAACCTACATAAATAAAATACGTAGATGATGAAAATGAAATATTTAGAGGGATTACTTAATTTTGTTTATTTATGTGTATACTTTTAGTTAAAAAATAATAATAAAAAGAAAATAAGCTGGGAAGGTAGCTTGTGGAACAAGCTCCAAGCAGCGACTTTTGGAGATTCTCTTGGGTGTCTTTTGTTTTGTATTCGAGAAAGGAAAAGGAGAAAAAAGAGAAGGTGAGGTAAAAGAGATTCTCCTCGTGACACGTGTCGCTATATTCTCTTTGAAATTGTTCCTCTGAATATCCTTTTTGCCTGGCGCCCACACCCAGGAATATTCCCTCCTCTTTTTTCAAAGAGTAATTTTGTCGAACTCCAGGTACCCCTAGCCCTATTATCGTAATTTCCCCCTTTCTGTTTCCCTCCAAATTCGCCCTTTACATTTTCAATATTCCGATGGCTACCCCCAACCTATAAAGACAAACTAATTTTCGAATACAAATAGAAATATAGATTTAGTTCATAATTTTAACTTTCATATATTTCTTGTTATTCTTCTTTAGGTTCAAATCAAGTACAAACACATGGAACGTGGCCTCCGTGTGTGTTCCGTGCTAAGGATAAGGAGGAAATTAGGTTATAGTGTCTACAAGTAGAGTTTAGCTCAATTTCAACTTAAAGAAGATCTTGATTGACATTGGATATTCAATGGAACGTCAATTCTATTAGTAGATAATCTTCTAATTGTTGAACGAAAAATCTGTTGAATCATAGACTACAATGATCATAGTTACGGAGTCATATTTATTAATACTCTCCCAATACAAGGAAGAGTCTTGCCCTCTCAAAGGTATGGAATCTCTTGAGTCTTGCATTCATATAAGCTTGAGTCGACAACAATATTAGACTAAGTACTCACTTGAGTTTTAGAGTGTGAAAGATCTAACTAGTTTGCTAAAATATTATTATATTTTTAACGTTTCAAATTTTTGGATCTTAGAAATTAAAACAATTAAACGAGATAACACAACGACGTTTTTAACGTGGTTGGTTTCCCAACCTACTCCACGAGACCATGCCCAGAGAATAAGATTAACAATCAAAAGTTAGTACAATTTACAATCAATATTGACTTATGCATAAAAGAACTCATTTCTTAAATCATGCCACAATGCTTGATCGACTCCTCCTTCGATTGAATCTTTTCAAACACAAACTCCCCTTGTGTTGTAGACCACCACTTGAACTCCCTTCAATCGTGGATGTGTCTTATCCAATACTTGACAAAAATATCACAAAAGAAAAACAACTCACACAATTGCATTTATCGAATTGCATAAAAAATTCTCTCTCAAAATTTTACACCATAAACAATAATGCTTAAACAATTTGAGAGAATAAAATAAACTTTGCTCCACACTTCTTGCTTGATATGTTCTAAGACTACACAATAAATAGACAAGAAAAATTGACATGAGAAGGAAAGTGAATTTATCACAATTCCAATTCAACCACAAATCTCTCAATACCATTAAAATACAATTTTCATATAATCAATTAGTAAAACATTTCAAGAAAGAAAACTAGCCGTTGGAAATCAAATTCAAATTCAAATTCAAACATACAAATAAATTGAATTATACACACAAAATAAATTAAATAGAGAAAATGATTAAATAAAATTTAATGTTTTTGTCAAAAATGCCAATAAATGAAATTCCTTTCAGAGAGTATGTAGTGGAGCATCCTATTGGTGCAAGGTTCTAGATCTGTTTGCAGGTTCACAGCCAAGCATGCAACATTAAATCGTCTGCCAGCGTGTCCCGTGGGCCAAAACACACCTCAACAATATTAATTTATGACATGTGCATTAAATAAATTTTAGCTAAGTTATTAATATTTGAATAAAACAATATAAATAGATTTTAATACTCAAAATTCAAGAATTAAAATGGCAAGTTAAGCAAAAAATAGAGTACAAAAATAAGGTAGATGTGTAAGAGTGAGAAACGTAAATATATTTATCTTTTTTTTTTACAATAAGTAGAGTATGGGGCAATCGACCTTAACTCTGGCTCAAAGACACATACTAATTACCGTTAAGCTAAATTTATGACGGTGATCATGCATTAATATTATAATTTATAAATATATGGGTTGGAAAGTAAAAAAGTTTTTCTTTTTTTTTTCTTTTTTGAAACAGATCATATATACACATATGAGAGGGAACTAATGGTTCTACTAAATTCCTTAATGCACTTAACTTAATAGAGAATATTTGAAACCTTTGGCATCTGAATTTAAATCTCAATTATTCATTCGTGGTTTCAATCTACCATGCTTTTTAATTATACTTAGATGCTTCTTTATTTTATCAGACTTTGTATTCTCAATTACAAATTCCTCTACTACTTTTATATTCCCCAATATCCGGTGTCAAATTGATAAAGACTTTATGTTATATAGTTCACTTTTGCCTCTTCAAACATTATCCTCGAGATTTCTTACATCATATTTGTTGTGAAGTTTATATGGAGATTGAATAATTATTAAATCATCATAGGACTCAAATTAAGCTAAATATATAAATAATTGATTGAAATAAAACAAGATCGAAAAATATGTCTTTTATTACACACTAACATATAAATTAGTTGATGCAAGATTTTGGCTAAACGTTGCATCGTGAGGTCTTCGACCATACATACACTCTAAAGCTTGAGATGGTACTTAGTCCAAGTTAACTTTCGAGTCCTACTTGAGTAATTGAATGAAAATAGATTGCAGATCTTTTACAATGGGAACATTGGAAAATGCAGCTCTGTGATTACAGCTTCTATTAGTAGGATCGATGTTTCGCTGATTGTCAGCGAAACTGAGCTCTGTCTCAACCCAAGAACCATCACGAGTATAGCTTAATGGTAAACGACATATATAATAATTTCGTAGCTGTTAGTATTAAAAATTAAATAAATATCTTCTTAAAAACTTGAAGCAGAAGGTGTGTGAGAGGGGTGGAGAATCAGAGAAGAAATTGTGGTCGACCTCTTAGGAAAAGATGGAGTTATAACACTAAAAAGGAAGAGGGGGTCACATGTTGAGTGTTAATGAAGCCTGGAATATAATTTTGTACAATACTCTCTCCAACAGAATCTATATGCCTTTCTTACCTTCCTTACCACACCACCACACGTGTTTTCTTTTCTTTCTTTCCTCCCTTTACAAATAGTTTATCAAATTTGTATATTTTGCATCTTAAAAAAAAATTTGAAATTATTTTGATGCACAAAACAAACACTGTTTGAGAAAACTTTTTTTTTTTGTTAACTTTTCAAATTATGCTAGTTTCTTTACCATTTCTTTGGAATGTTTTTAAAGAATAAAATCAAAATTTATAAAAAATATTTTTTTAATTTTCTAATTTGTTTGATAAAATTGAAGAAATTAAGATTGAAATTCCACATAGAGGTAAGAAAATTGATGTAAAAAAAAAAAGTAAGAGAACTAAAATTTTCAATATAATGTATTAACTAAAGTGTTAAAATATCTCAAGCTACTAAAGTGTTTTTCAAAATATTTTAAGGTCTGGTAATAATTTAATACCATATTTATATATATAAAAGAAAAGGTAAAGTAGGAGGGAAACTTCATTTCATAAAACAAACTTAATATTTAGTTTCAAAAAATGTCACAAATTTTCACTCTTTCATATATATGACAAGTTTGACTATTCTTAATGAGTTTTACACTACATTTGATTTGCGACACTAAACCTGACTTTAAATTTTGTGCTATATTTAAAAATATATTTACCTAACTAAATTCTAAAGAATCGATTATTGGAAGTGAGGCCGTAAAACTTTTAACTGACAGTAAATTGATTATTTTCAAATATGTAAAAAAATATCGATGATATTTGATTTTAAATTTTATTTTTCGATACAGATGTAAATCTGTGAGGAAAAGGTTTGATAATAGAAATATTAATTGCTTCTGGAGAAAAGAAAAATAAAACAAACAAAAGCTTTGGAGTCGCCACCAATCATGTTGAGGGTGTGATTGGTCGTCCAATTAGAAGAAAGATAAATTGGTCTGCATAAATTAAATCGAGTTCCGGAGTCATTTGTGAGTAGGGAAGGTACTAGCACCCTACAACACCCGTGAAAACAGTTGCCAACATTTTACTTTTATTATCCTATTTATTAAATTATTGAAGGTCTACAAAATTTTATTTTTAAATGTCTCAGGTTTATCGATCCACATTTTATAAATAAAACATGGGCTAATAATTATGAATGACATAAATACCATTGAAAATATGAAAAATTATTTTTGGAAGAAATTTTATGTATTTAAAGAATTCAACAAATTTCAAAAAAGAAAAACACTAATCAACCTCCCTTTATTTTGTTATTTTTTAAAAAAATTGTAAGTAGTTTTTAAAATTTATTTTTAATTGTTTTATGGAAAACGTTTTGAACCATTAAAAATTACATAAAAATGAGAATTTAATGTATTTATGGAATTTATAAAAAAAAACCATAAAGAGACACTACTTTATTTGTGAGTTTTAGAAAAATTCACAAAGTGAACCCTACTAGTTTTCAAATCTGGTTTTTATATTTGTGGAAACAAAAAGATTTTTTTTCACTTTATAAAACTAACTTGAAATAAATTAGCGTATTTATGACATTTTAAGAGGAAAGAGGAAAAAAACTATATAGAGAACATTACTGCAATTTCAAAATTTTAATATTTAAAATTAGAAACATTTACTACAAGGATGATATTTACCAAATCTCACAATTATAGCTTCAATATTGAAGATTTGAAAAAAGATTAAAAAGCTATACAGGATCTCTTGAGGTAAAATTTAGAAATATTTACCCAGCATTGCAATCTCAAAATTTTAATATTTAAAATTTTTTATATTTTATGTAAGCAAAATGATTTTTTTTTAGATTTATAACAAAATAATTTGGTGGAGAATTAAAGGTTTCAAATTTTGAAAGCATTTTGAAATTATTGGGTTAAATTGGGTTTAAAAGTAACATGACCCAAGATTAGATAATTATATGGTCTAAAATCCACAAAAATACAGTAAGTCAAGATTCAAATTATCTGCAGATTATTCAAACTACAAAAATTTAATGCATATCTCATACATTCAAATCTAAAATAGAATTGACATGGAAAATGAATTAGCAAATCAATTAAACAAATTCTAACTTACATGGACGAGAAAAAAATTAACAAAATAAGACAAGAGACATGGAAGGAAATATTAACGGCATACTAAATGAGACTTTTAAAAGAAGGAAGAAAAAAATTGCTGAAAAAATGTTAGAACAATCATACTCCATCATGACGTAGATTTTATGAATGGAAAGATAATGAATACCTAAACCTTTAGTGAAATTCTACCGAAATTTTGGAGGAAGGGTGACCCTGCAATCTCACCGGATAAATTTGAGATATAATCTTTTTCCTTCTTATGGAGATCCCCAGTTGAACCAAAAATCAAAGAGCTTCCTCCTTGAGGGAATTTTGAGGAAGAAATAAAGAATCAGGGAGAAAATGAGAAATTGGTGGGGAAGAAGAAGAATGTGACGAGGGAGAACGTGGGGAAAAGATACAAGAGAGAAGAAAAATTGTTTGGAAAATGGAGAATGTGAAAGAGAACGAGATATTGTTGGAAGAGATGGAGAAGTTAGGTAAAACTGGGAAAGTGAGTAACTCCAGCGCTTGTCCCACATTGGCAGAATCCCAAAAATGAGTGCCGCGAGTAAAATATAAAACCACGCTTGAGATACGAATTTAAGCATACCTTTCTCGGCCTTTTGGCTAAGATCAAGTGTAGTATCTGTTCTTATCAGTTTAATATCTGATACGTGGGCCATCGGCCCACATGATATTAAATTTATTTTTTTAGGGGGAGGGCCCATTAAGTAGCTTGCTACTGGGCCTCTCGCGCGTCGCCCGAGTGTTGCACTAAAGCTTGGGCTGGACGCACCCCTACAAACACAAGTGTTAATTCTTCTAATGTTGAATTATTTAATTTCTTTTATGATCATTATTAATTATTAATGTTCTGTAAATCCCATGCTACGTGATTTTTTTTTTTCATTTAGGTCATTGGTACATCAGTAGCTGTAGTCTTTTTTGTTTTTCAATTTTCATAAACGAAATAATTTAGTTTAGTTATTTCATTTGAAACTTTAAAATTTACATAAATAAAAAAATCGTATTTTTTAGCATTAAGTGAAAAAAATTTCTCCTTGATAGTAGTTTCTATTATTTTTGTAAAGACTATATATAATAAACCTTTTGAAACTATATCATTTATGCATCTTGTCTCTAATTTAGAGAGTTCGATTTTGATATGAATTCTCTAATTAACTACAATGGTGTCCTTTTAATTTTATATGAAAAACCGGCACTAATGTAATACAATGCATTGCAACCTTTGATACATTACTAACATTTTTAAAAATTAAATTTAAAAATAAAAAATGAATTTAATAGTCGATAACCTTTTATTTATTTTTATAAGTTTAAAATCAAGCTTCTAAACACTAGTTTCATTTTATGTGCTTTCTATTTTTGTTTAAACAATTTCAAAATCTAAGTATAAGTTTATTTTTAATTTTCAAAATTTAGCTGCAAAGGTACATGCATTTCAGTAAGAATGAAAATAAGATAAACAAAAAACTAGAAATTAACGCTTCACTAACCATTTAGTTTTTAGTTATATATTTTTTAAAATTAAATTTGTAAATATTATTTCCACCTATATATTTATTTGTTTTATATGTACTTTTTAAAAATATTTTTAAGTGCAAGATAAATTTCGAACTAATAACATTAATTTTTAATAACTTATTTTTTGAACTTGTCTAAAAATTTAAATGTCTTCCTAAAAAAAAAAGGTAAAATCATACTAATAAATTGTGACCAACGAAATATAAAGCTAAAAACCAAAGGATGATTAAATGGCTAAAATGAAAATTGGTCTAAAATTTTCACTTTTTATGTGATGTTATGACAATCTGTAACTGTAAGGATGTAAAAGTTACCTCAAAAAAGACAAAATACATATACGTATATATCTATTGCATACGTGACACGTGTCCGATTTACACACTATGGGATGTTTGACAATCTATAAAGTTGTAAACGTTACTTCAAAAAAGACAAAATATATATATCTATATTGCATACGTGCCACGTGTAAGATTTATATATTAAAAAATTAAAAAAATATATAAATAGAGAAAATGGACAAATAAATGAAGTGTGACATGTAACGTATCCCAAAAAACCAGGCGTAGTTTATTCAATACATCCAACCAACATCAGATGCATATAATAATAATTAAAGAAATAAAATCAATCTGAATTTAATGCTTTTGAAGTTTGAACAATCCACAAAAGGACATTTTGCTTGCATGCATGAAATGGAAGGCGCAGGGAGAAAGGCATCAAATGACGTACAATCACAAATCAAAACCTTCATTTAATTTTTTTAACTTAAAAACTTTTAATGCTCTATTTCAATTTTACTCAATTATGGTAATTGGCACATTTCACAGATTGAGAGATAACGGGTTTAAATCATCGCCTCCTACTGGAATAAATAAAATAAAATGTTCGAATCTTATTTCTACTAATCGTTTATTAATCATTCTTTTTGAACTGTTTCCAATCGTAGTATTCATTACTGATTGTATTAAAAAGTTCGTCTTTTTGGCAATATGAGCATAACTTTCATTCTTGGCCCACTACATATGTCTGAAATTGCCGCGCGATTTAGAGAGAAGTGTTGTACGCAATAATGGCGTTGGAGAGCTCGAGCAGAGGCAGCCATGGCTATAGACGAGACGACACAGAAGAAGTTGCTCTCAGGTGGGCTGCTCTCGAGAGGCTTCCCACCTATCAAAGGGCACGAAAAGCTATTCTACACGGTGTTGCAGGTTAACAACTAATACATTTTCTTCTCGATCTTCATCCGACGAAACTCTTTACTTTCTAGTCTCTCAATAGGTTTCTCAAAATGTGTTGCATTACGTTGCAGGAGAGTTGAAGGAAATCGATCTTCAGAAGCTTGATTTTCAGGAGACCAAAGAGATTTTGAACAGGCTGGTGAGAAGCGTGGAAAGTAATGAGGAATTCCTGCAGAAACTCAAGAACCGAATCGATAGGTTTCGAAATCGCTCGCCATTCTTCTATTTTGTTAGGTTTCAAATTGAGTCGGTTTTGTGCATTTTGTTCGCTGTTGGAAGATTGCTCACTTTTTTTTTTGGTTAGAGTTTCGCTTCGTTTGCCCACAATCGAAGTGCGATTCCAGAATCTTAACGTCGATGCTGAAGCATACTTGGGAGGAACAGCTTCGCCCACAATCTTCAGCTACTTTCTAAACCTTGCTCAGGTCAATATTGTATACGTCGATGTTAATCGAAATGTTACGGTCTCAATTTTAATTTCACAAAAATACTGTAGATCGATATTTTTTTTTGTGGGAGAGTTAAAAGAGAAATTAAAAAATCATAAAAATATTTAAATTAACAAATATACACTTTCTATTTTTAAATAAGTTAAAAATGAATCGTATTAATATTAGTATTACGTATATATAATGACATTTAATGACATTTTGTTGATATTTTCCATATTTTATCCACTTTTTTTTGCGCTATAATGAAGTCGATTTACCATTCGTGTTGATATATCAAATTCATGGATTCATGGACATGTCGATGTAAATGTCTGTCGACGAATATTTAATACCATGCGTATACCGGGAACTAGATGGTTTAAAAATCTTCAACTACTTTCTATTTTTTTTATATGCTTTAAATTTATAATACGTCGGAATAAAGTATCCATTACGGTTCATCCAGAAATTGTTTAAAAATTTTATTCATCTTTTTGTAACCTGAGTTATGTTCTCATTTTTGTGGACATTTATGGATCTTACAATTTACATTTTTTTTCTAAAGCATCATATTTATCTTAGAGTCTTTCTTCTTGTAGAGTGCAGCAAGCTGCATTCATCTATGTTCAAGCCAAAAGCAGCGATTCCCAATTCTTCGTGATGTGAGTGGCATTATCAAACCAGGAAGGTGAGGTAATAGCTGGCCATATACCTTTTATTTAAAAGGCACAGCCACGTAAAACATAGCCAAGTGTCGGTGTCGACTCTGACAAGCTCGGATGCATGTCTGACATGTTCATTTGAGTGTTTTTTTGATTCGAATAAGAAAAGTTCGGAGTCGAAAGAAGAAAGAATGGTCAAAAGAAGAAAATTAATAAAAAGAAGAATAAGAACGGTAGGAAAGAAAAAAAAAGGCAGAAGAACGAGAAAAAGAGGAGAAGAAGAGAAAAATCAAAATGACATGCAATATCTTTTTTTAAAAGGTGTGTCAATTAGGGTTGAGCTAAAATTTATGTTGCCATACAATATTTCTCCTTATACAAGTGAATTTTTTTTCTTCCAATAATTATGTCTTGGCAGTTTTTTTTTTTTTTTCAAAACTAACTAAAAGAAAAGAATATATTTTTTTTTTGAAACATAAAAGAAGAGAATATTTAAAGCTCGTGTTGTTTAAATTTTACTCATAAGAACCGTTTCTTACCGTATTTTTCTTATAAAAAAATCTTTTTCATCCGAATATCTTTATTTTTTAAAAAAAATATTTAAGTCAATTTTTATTCAAAATATTAAATAGTTTTGTTAATATTTAATATAAAAAAATTAATATGTCTCTTACATGTGGTCTCTTACGTTTTTAGAAATTGACATGTTGTGTGTCGTGTCGCGTGTCTTTCCTTTTTAGCCTTTTATTTTTCCTTCTTGGTTTAAGCCAATGTCCAAATTTTTTAGTTTATAACTGAAATATTAGCTCTTCAAATTCTTTGTAGAATGACTCTACTCCTCGGACCTCCAGGTTCTGGCAAGACAACTTTGCTACAAGCCCTGTCTGGGAAACTTGAATCAGAGCTAAAGGTTAAAGCTACAACTATATTGATTTAATGAATTATATAGAAAAGTCTGACCTTTCATCAATGAATTAAGGCATTCCTGTCATACAAACTAACAGTGGATTCTTGTTCTATGATAGTTTTCTGGGACAGTAACTTATAATGGCGATGAAATGAAGGAATTTGTCCCTCAGAGGACCGCTGCTTATATCAGCCAGTATGACATCCATGTTCCTTTGATGACTGTGAGGGAAACCTTAGCATTCTCCGCAAGATGTCAAGGAGTTGGCACTGGCTATGGTTTGAAACCCCTGTTTAGATTTTGAACTTGAAACAGTTTTCACAAATTTAAGTATTACATCATGAAACTGATTTCATTAATAATTTAGACATGCTTACTGAGCTTTTGAGGAGGGAAAAACAGCTGAATATCAAGCCAGACCCTTATATTGATGCGTTGATGAAGGTAAACTGAATGGATATTATCCAAACTGAACTAATACTACTTTGGCTCATAATATGATATTTTTTCATACAGGCATCAGTACTGAAGGGACAAAAGGAAGACATTGTTACAGAGTATATACTCAAGGTATGTTGTGAAACCCAATGTGTGACAACTACTATTGAATGCAACAAAAGAAAAATTTTCCTTAATTTATAACCTGTTGCCTCTCAGATATTGGGTCTGGATGTTTGTGCTGATACAATTATAGGAAATGAGATGGTAAGGGGTATTTCAGGAGGACAAAAGAAGAGAGTGACCACAGGTAGAGCATGAATGGTTAATCTAGCCTTGAAGTAGAGCAAAATCTAAGCTGAATAAATGACTGAATTTACAAAAATTGTGTTTTTAAGGCGAGATGTTGGTTGGTCCCGTCAATGCGCTTTTCATGGACAATATATCTACTGGTCTTGACAGTTCAACTACATTCCAAATTGTGAACTCCATCCGTCAATCTATTCACATTTTCAACAAGACTGCTGTGATCTCTCTTCTTCAACCTCCACCTGAAACGTTTGAGCTATTTGATGATATCATTCTTCTATCAGAAGGTCGTGTCGTGTACCAAGGTCCACGGGAATATGTTCTGGAGTTTTTTGAATCCATGGAGTTCAGATGTCCTGAGAGGAAGGGTGTAGCCGATTACCTACAGGAAGTAAGTCTACTGGTTTTCCCCATGGCTTCCATGATCTAATACTACTCAGTCTCCAAAGCTTCTTATTAACTTCTCATAACATGAGAACCTGAATCCTGATTGTTACATTTAGGTTACATCAAAAAAGGATCAGAGACAATATTGGAGCAATCATGATATACAACATCGTTATATATCTGCCGACGAGTTTGCTGAGGCTTTCAAGTCGTTTCGAATAGGCAGGGCCATACAGCACGAGCTTGCTATCCCATTTCAGAAGTCCAATAGTCACCCTGCAGCTTTAACAAGAACTAAATATGGAGCTACCAAGAAAGAACTAATGAAGGCGTGTCTGTCTAGGGAAGTTACGTTGATGAAGAGGAGTGCATCCTTGCACATTTTTAAGATGATTCAAGTTAGTTCTAAATATCTGTTTACTTTTATGTAGCCTAGTTCTCACATTTCAAACTGTGACATGAAGTTCTTTCTTTCAGCTTGAATTTTCTGCTCTAGTTGTTGCAACTGTGTTTGCTCAAGCCAGAAAGCAGCACGATAGTATTCAAGATGGAATTGTCTACTTGGGAGCTCTCTATTTTGGACTCAACACAATAACTTTTACTGGTTTTTATGAACTTCCAATGACAATTGAAAAACTCCCTGTATTTTACAAGCAAAGAGACCTCCTTTTCTATCCATCATGGGCATTCTCACTACCATCATCCATCCTTGGAATTCCCATGTCTTTTATTGAAGTAGCTCTTTGGGTTGCCACAACATATTATGTTGTTGGATTTGATCCTAGTTTCACAAGGTTGTAAGCTGATCCTAGCTTCCTGTATTTCTCAACTTCATTATCTTGGAGTCTTAAATTAACCCTTTGTTGAGTTATCTTTCCAGGTTGCTTAAACAATTTTTTGTTTACTCATTGAGTGGACAAATGTCATATGCACTATTCAGATGCATTGCAGCACTGGCCAGGAATAATGTTGTTGCAAATACAGGAGGATGCCTTGCTGTATTATGGCTTCTAATATTTGGCGGATTCATTTTATCTCATGGTATGATTCAATCTAGAAAGTGCAACGACCACATTACTTGCTGGAGCCTGTAGTCAAAATAACCAATTCTTGACTTCTTTTACTTTAGATAATATGCAGAAGTGGTTGGCTTGGGGTTACTGGACCTCACCACTGATGTATGCACAAACTGCACTCTCGACGAATGAATTTCTTAGCAATACTTGGAATCATGTAAGTATCATGTCAAAGCAGGAAAAGAGATCTTTGCAGCTTACTCTGCTTTACTATGCCGTATTACTTGTAAAATTTAACACGCTTAAATGCTAAGGATTCTGAATGTGGAGAGTAAATTTTAGGTTCGTAATGGATCAAAAGAGTCGGTGGGGATTTTGGTCCTGAAATCACGTGGGCTGTTCATTGATCCGAACTGGTATTGGATGTGTCTTGTTGCATTGGTAGGATTCATAGTCTTTTTCAACGGAATTTCTGCATTGGCTCTAGCATTTCTTAATGGTAAAACTTTCCATTCATCTAAACAATTTTCGTTCTGTATGTATCATTCTAGTTAAATTGATAGAATCCTAAAATAATTTTGTTTGATCTTTCCAGAATATGGGAAATCTCGGACAGTATTACCCTACCAAAAGGCTGAGAAGAAGGAACACCATGTCATATTAAGAGAGGAAAAGGCTCACAGATCATATGACACTGAACCAAGCTCAATCAGGACTAATACTAATAACTCATCTAAAAGTAAGCCACATTAATTGGCTTCTAAGGTTCCCGCTGGCTTAAACTTTATCTTTTCTGACATGCTCACTAGACCATTCATAGATTCCAGGGTCGACAGATATAAGAAACAAAAGATGCTTCTTCCATTCACGTCGCTCTCCCTGACGTTCGAGAATGTAAAATATTCAGTAGATATACCAAAGGTAATTATTTTGATGTAAATTAGCATGTTCTATGATTGCTTATTTACATCATAGCTTGAAGATCCAAAATAATGGAATTTGCAGGAAATGAAAGTTCAAGGTGCATCTGGGGGTCGGTTGGAACTTCTGAAGGGAGTCAGTGGGGCTTTCAGGCCTGGAGTTTTAACAGCTTTAATGGGTGTCAGTGGTGCTGGGAAAACAACACTCTTGGATGTATTGGCTGGAAGAAAAAATAGTGGTTACATTGAAGGAAGCATCAAAATCTCAGGCTTTCCTAAAAAACAGGAAACTTTTGCTCGAGTTTCTGGGTACTGTGAACAAAATGACATTCATTCACCATATGTAACCGTATATGAGTCCCTCATATATTCAGCATGGCTTCGGCTGCCTTCAGAAGTTGACTCAGAGACATTAGAGGTCTGTGGATTAATTATGTAACTGATTCTGAATTGTTAGTAAAACCTTTCTCTGAACTCTTCTTTTGACTTTAATTTCCAAAACTCATCAACTGCAGCTTTTTGTTGAAGAGATCATGGAGCTAATTGAATTAACACCATTAAGGGATTCATTGGTTGGATTTCCAAATGTGAATGGTTTATCCATTGAGCAGCGCAAAAGGTTAACCATTGCTGTTGAGCTTGTTGCTAACCCTTCAATAATATTCTTAGATGAGCCAACCTCAGGTTTAGGTGCCCGAGCAGCTGCCATCGTAATGAGAACGGTGAGAAATACAGTTGATACAGGAAGAACTGTAGTATGCACAATTCATCAGCCAAGTATTGACATATTTGAATCGTTTGATGAGGTATCAAATAAGATTAAATTGACACAATACAATAAACTTCTTAATATTTCCAATGCTATAATGAAATTTAATATATCTCCAATCTCTAATGACAGCTCTTTTTATTGGCAAGAGGAGGTGAAGAAATATATGTGGGTCCTTTGGGGCCACAGTCTTGCTTTTTAATCAAGTATTTTGAGGTTGGCCAAAGCATTATCATACTTTCTTTCCCTCGTGATACATGGTAGGAACTGTTTTCCACTGTTTCTCTCTCTTTGGTGTTAAAGGAAATCCTTGGAGTTGATAGCATAAGGGATGGATACAATCCAGCAACATGGGTTTTGGATATGACAACAGCAGCACAAGAAGAGGTTCGGGGCATTAATTTCGCTGATATATACAAGAAATCTGATCTTTATAGGTGATTCATTCAAACCGTGCTAGTAAACTCAATCAGAGAACTGTTGATCTTTATCTGCTTTAGATGATAATCTCTTGTCAATATTACTACAGAAGTAATGAAGCTCTGATTAGAGAGTTGAGCACACCTCTTCCAGATTCTCAAGCTCTTCATTTTCCCTCCAAATACCCACATTCCTTCCTGACTCAATTCAAAGCCTGCCTATGGAAACAACACAAATCATATTCCAGAAACACAGCATACAATGTCGTCCGGCTTCTGTTCAGTGCTTCAATGGGCATTATGTTTGGAACTATTTTTTGGGGGCTCGGTAGCAAGAGGTACATAAGCAAAACCGTGCGTACATACACTACTTTACTTAGATTTCCTCATACAAATATGTGATCTTTATAACTCAGGAGCACGAAGCAAGACATTTTCAATAGCATAGGTGCTATGTACATTGCAGTTAACTTCATGGGAACACAAAGTGCTCTTACAGTGCAACCTGTGATCATCACCGAACGAACAGTTTACTACAGGGAACGGGCTGCTGGAATGTATTCTGCTTTGCCTCATGCATTTGCTCAGGTATTCCTTTAATTGCAATTATGTGTTAGTGTATTGATGAATGATTAAATTTTTCATAACCCATTAGATTAAGCTTTTGGATTTTGTGATGATTTAACATTTTGATGGTAGTATCGACATATCTATCTCTTATTCTAAGCTCAACTATGCATTTCTTTAGAGCAGAGTTCATCAATTGAAAAATATCATCAAAACATCTTTGAACGAACAATTTTTTGACGCGAGAACTTATTGATACACAAGAAAGAGACACCCAGGAAAAATAAAACACGACAGTTTGATGACAGCTACCTGCATTGCTAAAAAATGAAGTGATTATATTGCAGAAAATAAAGTTGTTGGTCCTGAAGTTTCTATGAATTTGGTTGGTGATCTTTACTAATGAGACATCATCTCTTGCCTTGTATACTATTATGTCAGGTTGCAATTGAAATCCCATACACTCTGCTTCAGGCAGCCTTTTATGCGGTTATAGTCTATGCAATGATGGGATATGAATGGACAGCCACCAAGTTCTTCCTCAACTTCTTCTTCGTGTTCATCACAATTCTATACTTCATATACTATGGTTTGATGGTGATAGCAGTGAGTCCTAATCAAGCAACTGCTGCTGTACTTTCTGGGGTCTTTTACTCAGTTTGGAACCTCTTCACCGGTTTCGTCATCCCCCGAACAGTAAGGCCACGTTTTGTTTGTGATCCATTTTCATTTTTATGTTTTGAAAACAATGAATACAAGAAAAGAAAAACAATAAAAAAGTGTTTGGTGCACTTGTTTTCAAAAATATTGATCCAAAATAGCCCATTTTCGAAAACAACAAATGGCGCTTTTTTTGTTTTCTAAATTGTTTTCCCTAATCTTGAAACAGGAGATTGATATTTACTATATTATTATCACCCTTTTTTGATTCATGTTTCCCATCAAAGTTGAATTGGAACACCTTGTTGGTTGACTGCAGAGAATTTCTGTGTGGTGGAGATGGTATGCTTGGATTTGCCCAGTTTCTTGGAGTTTGTATGGAATGGTCGCTTCCCAATATGCAGATATACAAACTAAACTTGACACAGGAGAGACAGTGGCTGAGTTTATGCAGCAATATTACGGGTTTAGATACGACTTTCTGTGGGTGGTTTCAGTCGCTCTTCTTGGCTTCACTTTGCTCTTCGTCTTGGTGTTTGTTTACTCAACCAAGTCCTTGAACTTTCAGAGAAGATGAATCATAACACATGGTTGCTTTTAGCAACTACTGTTGATCCTGTGTTTTCATTACATGGAAGTGAGAATATTTATATTTGAACTTGAAAGTACTTAACTTGTCTACTTACCTTATTAATATCCTCAGGTTTGAAGTATTGAACCTCGTTTTCTACATTGTTATACCTTCCAGGGGTAGCAATTTGGTCCGATGTAACAGCAAATCTAGTACAAGCTAAAAAGATCTGTAAATATGGTATAATTTTCTCGCATGTCTATTAGTGATAGACGTCTATCAATGATAACGTCCGCCCTACAAATATGAGAGGTTGGGTGTGCGTGTCACCCAATCTGTTAATCGTTTGCTTTGGAAAAGCGGCCGCCCGCCAACGAAGAGAGACAGAAGCTGTTAATTTGTGCTGTTGCTTCATCTTCCTTTTCTTCTCCTCCATGTATGGCTGCTTTTCCTTGTGCCACCCAAGCTTCTCCCTACAGTATCAGAAAATTCCAGAACTCGCCGACCCATTTGGCGAAGTCGAACGAACATGCTGGAAACAATCGAATCTCCTATAAATCTTGTTTGAATAGGATATCTTCTCTCTGCAAAGAAGGCGACCTTCGAGTAGCTGTGGACTTGGTTGCTGATATGGAGCTAGAAAATATCTCAATTGGACCTGATGTATATGGAGAACTCCTTCAGGGCTGCGTTTACGAGAGAGCTCTTTCGTTGGGTCAGCAAATCCACGGTCGGATTCTCAAGAGTGGTGAATTCATTGCAAAGAATGAGTACATTGAAACCAAATTGGTGATTTTCTATTCAAAATGTGACGAGTCAGAGATTGCCAACCGGTTGTTTCGCAATCTTCGGCTACGGAACGAATTTTCTTGGGCTGCCATTATGGGATTAAAATGTAGAATCGGTTATAACGAAGAAGCTTTACTGTGTTTCTGTGAGATGCACGAAAACGGGCTGCTCCTGGACAATTTTGTTATTCCAATTGCGTTGAAGGCTTCTGGTGCTCTGCAGTGGATTGGGTTTGGCAAAGCAGTCCATGGCTATGCAGTGAAGATGGATCTAGGCAAGTGTATCTATGTTGCTAGTAGTCTTCTGGATATGTATGGTAAATGTGGGTTATGTGGAGATGCAAAGAAGGTGTTTGATAAAATTCCTGAGAAGAACATAGTAGCTTGGAATTCAATGATAGTTAATTTTACCCAGAATGGACTGAATGAGGAAGCAATTGAGACGTTTTATGACATGAGGGTGAAAGGCGTCGAACCTACTCAAGTGACTCTATCAAGCTTTCTTTCAGCTTCAGCTAATTTGAGCGTGATCGATGAGGGTAAACAAGGGCATGCCTTAGCAGTCTTATCTGGACTGGAATTAACTAACATATTGGGTAGTTCACTCATAAATTTTTATTCCAAAGTTGGTTTGGTTGAGGATGCTGAGTTAGTTTTTAGTGAAATGTTGGAGAAAGATGTAGTGACATGGAATTTGCTTGTCTCTGGTTATGTGCATAATGGGCTGGTTGATCAGGCGCTTCATTTATGCCGCCTAATGCAATCAGAAAATTTGAGGTTTGATTCTGTGACTCTTGCTTCAATAATGGCTACTGCTGCTGACTCAAGAAATTTTAAACTAGGGAAGGAAGGGCATTGTTTTTGTGTTAGAAATAACCTTGAGTCTTATGTTGCTGTTGCAAGTAGCATAATAGATATGTATGCCAAATGTGGAAAATTAGAATGTGCAAGACGAGTTTTTGACTCAACTATAAAGAGAGATCTTATAATGTGGAATACACTGTTATCTGCTTATGCAGAGCAGGGTCAGTGTGGTGAAACGTTAAAATTGTTTTATCAGATGCAGTTAGAAGGTCTGCCACCAAATGTGATATCCTGGAACTCTGTGATTTTGAGTTTTCTGAATAAAGGTGAAGTTAATAAGGCTAAAGACATGTTCTTGGAGATGCAGTCTCTTGGTGTCTTTCCTAATCTAATTACTTGGACCACTCTCATCTCTGGACTCGCTAAGAGCGGTATTGGCAATGAAGCATTCCTCATATTCCTGCAAATGCAAGAAGCCAGTATTAAACCCAACAGTTTGAGTATGAGTTCGCTACTTTCAGCTTGCACAACTATGGCATCTCTGCGACATGGAAGAGCTATTCATTGTTACATCATAAGACATGAACTTTCACTATCAACACCGGTCCTCTGCTCCTTAGTGATCATGTATGCTAAATGTGGTAATATAAATCAAGCTAAGAGGGTGTTTGATATGATATCGAAAAAGGAGTTGCCCATCTATAATGCAATGATCTCTGGCTATGCATTACATGGTCAAGCAGTGGAAGCTCTTTCACTCTTTAAACGTCTAAAAGAGGAAAATGTAGAACCAGATGAAATAACCTTTACTAGTATCCTTTCTGCATGCAGTCATGCTGGACTTGTGACGGAAGGTTTAGAGCTTTTCATTGATATGGTTTCTAATCACAAAATAGTACCCCATGCAGAGCATTATGGTTGTCTTGTTAGTATTCTTTCTAGGTGTCATAACTTGGACGAAGCTTTAAGACTTATTCTAGCGATGCCTTTTGAGCCAGATGCATTTATATTTGGATCTTTACTTGCTGCATGCAGAGAGCATCCTGACTTTGAACTGAAAGAACGTTTGTTCGAACACTTGTCAAAATTGGAGCCAGATAATTCAGGAAACTATGTAGCGTAATCAAATGCATATGCTGCCACTGGAATGTGGAATGAGGCATCAAAAGTGAGGGATCTGATGAAAGAAAGGGGCCTAAGTAAGACTCCCGGGCGTAGCTGGATTCAGATTGGAAACGAAACACATGTATTTTTCGCTGGCGATAAATCACACTCCAAGACCAAGGAAATTTACAGGATGTTGTCACTCTTGAGAATGGAAATGCAATTCACAAGATGTATACCTGTGATCAATTAAGCTGCTATCTTCAATTACCATTCTTCAGGATGGGGCTGTCATATCTGTACCGGTTGATGCATGTGCTTTTTGCATAAGACAAACAGAGAAAATGGTGATGGTTTAAATGATTAATGTTGAGGCCTCACGAACTTGAAAACAGCTACAAGGTATCATTTACCATGACTTGCAGCAAATCTTGGATGACCTGTGACATGGCTTGGAAAATGATACTATGAACATTGAATTCTCTGAAATATCGAGTGATGTTTGAACTGCAATTCCTTTCGAATGGCTAGAAATGCTACCCAGTTCAGGAATTTCACTAGTATTATAAGACTATTGCACTGGAGCAGCTCTTCCTGTTCCGAGTGATTTGGGACCTTTTGGTCTATGTTTTTTGCTATGACGGAAATCAAGGAATAACAAGAATAGAAGATAGACCAATTGCACATTTGAGTTCATCTTCAACTAAATTTGAGCGGATTAGCTACTATGGAATTCATAAATATCACAAGATGCAAATACTCAATGAATCCACCTGTCATTGTCAATAATGACACGCAATGCAGAGAACCAGTGGTGTGAAATTGTGCTGGATTGGGTAAGAAAGCTGTACGAGTTCCTCTGATGCCAAACTCAGGTTTTTTTTGTCTCTTTTGTAAAACCTGTAGATGACTTTGATTTATCTTTTGTTGTATATCATTCAGATCCTTTTGCCAATTGAACTGTCCACTAGAAACACATCACATTAGCTTGGTCTCTACTATGAATATACCTAAGCATATGAAATGAAATGTCCGTAACTTACTTTCTGCCTAACTTCTATTAGGTGCAAGATTATTGTGGGCTAGATTTACACATCAAAATTTTCAAATAAATTTGCCTAAAATGCTCGTCATTTTTTCTGTTTAAATAATGAAGATTGCTAACGTTTATACATCATGCACAATACCGGATGCTGTTATCTTCCTAAAGCAGCCAAGATGATGCACCCCCACGGGACTTGATTCATGGTGTTTGAGAAGTGAGACTAATGCGACAAAATTTTGGTTCCAGTCGGAACAGGTTACAGGAACTGAACTGGCACTAGGTAAGGATCTTTCAGTACAAAAAGTCAATGTTATTGCCCTTGTCAGGTTAGTACCTGTGAACATTTGTTATTTGTTGCTTATTTTCTTGTTCCCTATTCAATTACTCCAAGTCAGTTTGCTACACTCAGTTCTAGGAACTGCCAAGTTTTGATATCAGTATCATTCAGTGCATGACATCTGTAAAATCTCAAATGGCCTATTCTTTTTCATTCTCTCTCCCTCCTTTACTGAACTTTGATATTTACAAATCTTTATGATGAGCGTAAACACAGAGATGCTCTTTAGCTTTGTTGTAATTATCTTTACTTCAATTTATTACATAAGGTTGAAGATGTGGTCCTGGAACGTGTTTTGTTTACCTGTTTTGGACTCGTATCTTTTATTACATGCATTCTTCCAAGTCTTTTAGTGAAGTATCCTATGCTACTAACGAGTAACGGCCTAATAAAACTTGCCCTTTTCTTCTTTTTTTGGGTGATTCGTGCTATCCAAGGAAAGTGAAATGATGAAGAAACGACTTCTTGTTGCATTTTGTTCAGTGGACATCAACGAGTAATTATTATGCACACATTATTTTGTTTGACAGCAGAGACTTGGAGACCGTGCTGCTTTAGAGAAAGACATTCCTTGCTTTTGTTGGTATGTCCTCTCTCTCTCTCTCTCTCTCTCTCTCTTCTGTATTTAGATAGCCTTGCTTTCACTGAAGTAGTAACTCTATGGGATTCTTTCATCCTGTGCTCCATCCACATGGCTTTGAATTCATTGCAAAGTTAAAGTGACTCTCACATTGGTGCTTTGTAAAACCTTTACTTCAACAGAATTAAGAGTTAAAGATATGCTCTAAAGTCTAAATTCTCAGAGGTTGAATAGCCATTTATTTACTGTTTTTTCAATACAAACACAGTGGGGTTTCGAACTTACGGAGGAGATAGATGCTTTAATCCATTGGGCTATACTAAGATCGGTAACCATTTATTTACTGTTAATTTTTAATCAGTGAATTCCTAAGAAATCATGTTAGGAAAAATAATAAAGGATTGTACAAGTTAACATACATTAACAGGAACTTATCTTGTTTAATCAAATGATTAGATCATGAATTAATTAAGCTAACTGATCAGAAACAATAGGATATAAAAAGATAAAAAAAAAAAAAAGGTGGATTAGTAGGTATCTATATAAAAAGATAATACTTAGTTACTCATCGGTCAACACTCATTTTTCTGTTGATCGCCACTAAAAATTTGATAGCTTTATTAAAAAAAAAAGAGAGATAAAATATCCTTTTTTCTACCTTCCGCTCTTCTATCTAAAAAAAATTAATATTGGTTAGCAAGAGATAAGCACTAACTAGTAGCATTTATAAGTATTATTTTTACGGTGTGTTTGGGAGAGATGGTAAAAGGAGCGATTTTGGAAAAAGAGATTGAATAATCGATTTTCCAAAATCACCACTCAAGTGATATCTTAAAAATCAATTTTAAGTGATTTTATGTTTTTCTAAAATCAATTTTTTTATTTGACAAACACGATAAATGGAAATGGAAGTGATTTGGCAACAAAATAAAAATCACTTCCAAACACAGTCTTAGACAAAGAACAATACTTAAATACCTTAAATATTTATTCAGTTAGTATCTATCTCCAAACAAAATATATTCTCTTTTCTATTTTATCTTTCTCATTTATTAAATAAAATTTAATGGTGATAGGCTAGAAATGATTATTAATAAACAAATAGGAATGTAAGTACTATTCTTCAAAAAAAAAAATAATAAATAAATAAATACAAATGGGCATGGAGAAAATGGGTGTTCGAGAGACATCATTAAAGCTTTGCATGGATTCCATAAAGAAGTGCAATCAAAATCCCACCAACTAGTTGTTGGTTGCCCTTCCTCTAATTACATTAGCTTCTATTATTCTCAGTTTTCTTTTCAGTTTTTTTTTTAATTATTTTAGGACCTTTTTTTTCTTCTCTTTTCTGGTGACTGCCTCATTGAAATTATTGCTGCGGGTATGGCGTATGGGCCAAATCTTTTATGCTATTTGGAAAATAATTAAACAAAATGAAAGCAATGAGTTTATTATATTAATCGGACGGCTGTGATTGAACCAGTCTTCTGACGACACCATCGAGATTACTTGGGTTGAAACAAATCCAAGATTATGTCCTGACAACACCATACATAGTAGATAGAGTATAGGGTTTAATTTAGTTTATAGAACAAAAAAAAAAAAAAAAAGAGTCAAATTGGCGTCTGACCACAATTCCTTCAAACAAAGCTTCACGCTTTCGGTGCCATCTTAATTCTCAACCAAATTTGTTCCTTTTTCTGGAGGGTAGGCGCGTGCCTCGTTTGTTGCGCCACGACAGCTCGACGTATACGACAACTGGCCAACTCATCAACACGTGTCTGCTTATAATTGGATCCTCTCTGGTATGCTCTCTTACGAGATATTTTCCCTTCCTATATGCCACAACATACGTGTGATGTCTATTTGTCCTGTGATCTTGTGATTTTCTTTTCTTTTAAATTGGGATAATTTTGATCTACAATATCATATCTCCACCCAAATTAATTTTGAAGAATTTTTACAACTATAGATGCTTAAACATAATTCAACTAGTTAGAATCTTAGCATTTTTTCTTAAAGAGTTGTAAGTCAAATCCAACTTTGAATATGGTATACTCAATTGTTTCTAAAGACCTCGATTAGATATCTTAGTTTAGAATTTCATCTCTTGATTGAAGTAAAAAGATTTTGGACGATGTTGATGATACAAAAGTGTTGTTGGTAGTTCACCAATGCTTGATTCTTCATTATGCCCTTCTAATTATTAAAGGTATTAAAGGGTATTTGGTGCAATTAAAAATTATCCAAGGACTTGAACACAAGTAAAGAGGAAAGTAGGACAATAGGTTAAAGACAAGAAAATTTTCACGATCTATGATTCCATCAGTTTTTAAAAATAAAAATTAAAAAAAAAAAGAGAGAGAAAAATGTGAATCAATCATATGGTCAATTTCAATGTGACCAGGGAAACCTTCCACTCCACTCGCCCAATAAACAATTCAAATCCTCCTCCCAGCTGTTAAAGGTCCTGCCCAAAAAAATATTCAAAATGAACTAACAGGAAATTCCAAAAATACCCAAAACGGAACATCGCCGCCGACGACCCATTTGGCCGCCCACTATTTACGCACTGTGCACTAATCTTGGGCTTTAAAAGAAATTAAAAAGAACAAAAGGCAATCTCTACGGTGGTCCAGCGGCACCCGGAGGGATTCTGGCCTCCTGCGGCGGCGTCTGGCCTTCCGATCCTTTAGACGGGTCATCGGACGACGGCCGTAAGCCGTCATCGGTCTCCACCCGGTTCAAATCCTCAATCATCCGGACCACCTCCTGCATCGACGGCCGCTGGTCCGGTACGGTGGCGACACAGGCCATCGCGATTTGTAACAACTGAACCATCTCCTCTTCAATATTGTGGTACCTCATCAATTCCACGTCAAAAACCTCCGCCGTCCATTCCTCCCGGACCACCGACTGGACCCACCGTGGAAGATCGATCCCTTCCTCCCCCAACGACGCTTGATTTGGCGATTTCCCGGTCAATAGCTCCAAAAGCAACACGCCAAAACTGTACACGTCGGACTTGAACGTGACCTTTCGGGTTTCCACCACCTCCGGAGCGCGGTAGCCGGCGATCCGGTTGGGCGGCGTAGTGGTGCCGAAGAGCGGGTTCAGGCCGAAGTCGGAGACGGCGGCGTCGTTGTTGGGGCGGAGGAGGACGTTGGATGATTTGATATTGCCATGGACGAGTTTTCCCGACACGTGGAGGTGAGCCAGGCCTCTTGCCGCGCTTAATGCGATTTTCATCCGGTTGTCCCAGTCAAGTGGCGTACGGCCTGATCCCCTGCTCCCTGAGAATCACCGGAAGCTCAGGTCATCATAATGCGCAATAATTTTGATTCTCTTTCTTTTTCCCTTTTACCACTTTTGCCATAACTACCACCACTCAGTCAGAGAACTCAAAAAAAGCCCTTTTCTTAAAAGGAACGAAAGCAAATCAGAAAACAAGGAAAAGCAGAACAAAATATGGCATTATTAAACAAAATTGCTTGAACTGGGCTCTGCAAATTCAATCAGGACAAGAATTTTCCGGGAAAACGACCGAGAAACCATAAGAATCTAATTTCATTCAACACAAAATGTTGCTACGAAATAACTTATGGTTAATAAGAGAAGGAAGGAAATTAAATTTTATGGTGAAAAATGTAGGAGAGAAATTAGGGTTCATACCGTGAAGTGAAGCGGAAAGGCTGCCGGCGGACATGTAATCGGAGACGAGCAATTTCTCGTCTCTGGAATAGTAGAATGCTCTGAGAGGAACCACATTCTCGTGTTTCACAATTCCCAGAGCTTCCATTTGCGTTTCGAATTCCTTCTTCGCCAGCACAACGTCTTTCAATCTCTTCACTACGACGGTGGTTCCTTCCTCCAGCACCGCCTTGTACGACGTTCCGACGCTTCCTTTGCCCAGAACCTCCGCCGAAGCCCTCAACAAATCCTCCAAATCGAAGCTGTAAACCCCACCGTCGAAGAAAACTAATCTGTTCTTCTCAGCCTCGACGGATCCGCCGGTAATGTCGTCTTTCGAAGACGACGTGCCGGCTTCAACAGGCACGGATCGAGCGGCAACCACCGGATTCGGCGGCTTCGCCGGCTGTCTACGCTCGCGCTTTCGGAGGCAGAATATGAGGAGGAACAACAATATAAATGCGACTACAGCAGAGGCGACGACAATTCCGATAATGGCGGCGGTGGAGAGCTTCTTGGACTTCTTCTCGACGGGAATTAGTGGTGGTTTCACGGAGGACGTCGGTGACGGAGCTGGGGAGGGGAAGAACGGGTTGCACGACGGCAATGGACCGCCGCAGAGTTGTAAATTTCCGGCGAATGATGCAGCAGAGAATTTCGATAGGGTTTCAGGAATGGATCCATTAAGCTTGTTATTCGAGACATTGAAGCCCGTTAAATTAAGTGCAGGAATGCTCGGCAGCGAACCCGAAAATCCATTATTCTCCAGAAACAGTCCACTCAAATGGGTCAGGTTATTGACCGAAAACGGAATCGAACCAGAGAAGTTGTTGGACGAGAGGTCGAGTCGAGTCAACCGAGTCAACTGAGTCACGCTGACCGGGAAGTCGCCGGAGAGCTCGTTGTCCTGGAGATAAAGACTGCGAAGAAATGTCAAATTGGCGAAATCCGGCGGCAATCCGCCGGAGATTCGGTTAGAACGGAGACTCAGAACACGGAGGCGATTCAACCGACCGATCGTATTGGGCGGAATCGGGCCGACGAGTCCGACGCCGGGCAAGCGGAGGGCGAAAACGAAGGATTGAGTCGCATCACAGAGAACTCCGACCCAGGTGCAAGCAGAGGTCGAAGCATTCCATTGAAGGCGGCTCTCGTGGGGGGTTTTGTTGAAGAAATCGAGGAGAGCTTCCTTGTCGGCGGAAGGCTCCGATTGGGCTCGGTGAAGGAGGAGAAGTGAAATTAGGAAAATGGGGAGACAATTCCTAAAGTAAAAAACGGCAGCCATTAGAAAACAAAGGAAGAAATCTGGAGAAGAAAAAACAAGGATTGAGAGCTTGTTTTGTTTTGTCTTCTATATGGGGCTGGTTGTGAATGGAGGTTCCTGACGGTGGGGTGCAACAAAACCAGGAGAGGCTTCTGCAAAAGCAAAAGGGAGAAGAGCTGGATGATAACTAGAACCAGAAGCAGGCCTCTGCAACTGCAGTCTCTTCCGGAAGTTGTTTTAGATTAATCTTATTAATTTAAGTTTAAATATTTTTGTTTTCAAATCTAATTTAAGCTTAAAGAAAAGTTCCAACCAAAAAAACACTTTTATTATTTTACTTTTAATTTCATTAAAAAAGTCTTATTATTCGAGATACATCCTTCTTTTCTAGTAATCATTCACGTCTACCTAACTTAGTAAATACAATATTAATCACTCTTTTCATGTTTATTTTAAAATGGTAATTATTTTTTGGCTATACCTTCTAATGGATGTTTAAATTTTTTATTTTGTGTCTAATAACAATAGTATGGGACAATGCACATACTCTCACTTATAGAAATATAAAGGTCAAAGAATCGAGGATTCTTGGATAATAAAAAAATTAATAACATGTGACATGATTGTAATATTTAAAGTTTAAATTATATTCGAAATGTATGTAACGTTTAGAAAGTTTAGAATCTACTAAAGATGATATTCAATGGGCGAAATTTACCATTTCAACCTTAATTTTTGTTTGGTGCTTTTTTTTCGGTACAATTAATTTAATTTTGATGTTAATTGTTGGATATTTTATGGTTAATCAGTAAATTATGTATTTTCTAGAAAAACAATAATTTACGTATTTGGATCACTCGCGATTGTGGCGCGTGAGAATGGATTTGGTTGGGGAAGCGGTAGTGTAGTGTGATAGCCATGTGAGCGGCCATGATAGTGAAGCAAAAGATAGTGGGACCCACCCGGCATTCTCCAAAGCCGATGCTGCTTCCGGACGCGCCATACTGTGCGGTGGTGGGGTACCCAACCTGTACCTGGGCCCCACAGAGTTCTGACTCCTGAGGTAATATTCTCAAACCTCTATTATTTTCCGTATATATTTTATATTTATTCTATTTTAATTTTTAATACATACATTATCCCCATGTTTTTCAAAACAACTTTGTTTCCATCTTTCCTATTACAACTTACAGATATTAATCTTCCTATTAATTTAAGTAGAATTTAATAAATGAGGAAACATAATTTCTCTTAAAATATAGTGGTGAATGTAATACCATTTAAAATACAAAAAATGAAAAGTATAATTTGAAAATAGGTTGATGAAATGTTATACAAAAAATCTGAATTATTGCACCCACAGGCCGCATCTTTTTTCAATTGAAAATTTGGATAATTATTGACTCGTGACTGTATCTAGAGACATTGCTTCTGTTCCATGGGATTTATTATTATTTTCTTTTAGTACTATTTGATGGGATTATAGTTTATGCAATCAAGAGATGAAAGAATTTATTTTCAAGAATCATAAGATGTTTAAAATAATATCCTTATGAAAGGAAAAAATGGGCAGCCACATTTTGAACAGCGAAATAGATACGCGGACCTGGTAATATTCGTCCAACCACACGGACGAGCCAGGTCAAGCTCGTCTTATCATTGCAGCCATCAGTGCGCTTAAAAGGTGAACTCGATTGAGTGTATTCAGCGCCCATCGCCAGTCTGGCCACAACCAAATTTGAGGGAGAGAGTCTTGACCTTCCTTACCAATCGATTTAGCTTCTATCACCCATAAGAAGGTTGAGTAATCTGTTACCTAAGTATGTTCGAATCTCTTCTAAATACACTAACCGCCTTCTCCAACCAATACTGACTTAGGCATCGGAGTGTTCTCCTTTATTTTGTAGGTCACTCGACTTACAGAAGAGACAAACCTTACTGTTTTGACAGGTCTATGCATGAACAAATATTACTTAATAATATTTAAAAATCATTTGGTTAGTTTTGAAATGCATATTTATAATAAAAGTTCGAGATCCATTGATATAAAATAAAAGATGAAACTAAGTGTTGATATAAGTATAATTCAACTAGTCATGATATTACATTTGTTTTTTAAATTAGAAGTTCAAATATCTACCCCGGTTAAATTTAAAAGTAAAAATAAAAATATTAAATCTTAATTTGGACTTTTACTTATTTTAGGATGGTCTCAAAATGTTTAAATTTTATATTTAAAGATTAAATCTTTGGATTTTATTTTTATTTTTAATTTTGCATATAGAATCGACCAAATAGTGGAAGGTGCAATAAGTGGGGTTGAGGGAATTCCAATTCTTGACCTATTCATTGGAAACATGTGCAAATTACCACTTAACTAAGCTTATACTTACATTTTTATTGTGTTCCTTTTAACTGTCTAATAACTAGTATTTTATTTATTTATCTTTTTCTTTTTTAAAGGTTAGCTTTTGTTTGAAGTTTTTTTATTTTTTATTATTATATTTTTTTAGCACGGAGGTAAGAATTTGAACTCACAAACTTCTAGTTATAGATAAATGTCTTAATCAGTTAAACTATATTCAGATTAATAATTTTTGTTAAAATTTAAATTAAGACTTGAAATACAAAAATTAAATAAAAGATAAAAATACCAAAACGAATATAACTCAGCAGTAATTAACATATATGTCAATAAAAAAATTGTGGTTTCGATCTCCAACCTTCATGTTGTACCTGAAAAAACTAGAGAGTAGTAGAGAAAGGTAGAATTAAATTTTGGTCATTGGTTGAAAAATCACGAGAAGATTGGGTATATGGGACACACGGAAGAGTGCAGGCTGCAACTTTGACTTCACTGATCGCCCCCAGTTGGTTTTCTGGAATTGTCCCACCCGCTGCCTCTCCTGACTTTGGTCGGTAAAATCATTTCCAACCAAAATAAAAACCAAAAAATACAACTTAATGTTTTTCTTTTGAATAGAGAGAATTTACCTTTTTTAATTAATTGAAGGTTTGGCCTATGCTATGTAATTGGTTGTTTGGAAATTGGAAAATAAGCGAAGCCCACGTGAATTTGAATATTATTCTGACAGACTTTTTTAAGCCACTGTATATGCCGCGATTGTTGCTTTCGTCAACCAAAAATAAAAGATGATAACAATAATAATTATGGACTTATAATAATTGGTACTTTGATCTTGGAAATATTATGAATTGAATTGTACACTTGCCAAGTCCTAGCTTGATTCAAACTTCATTTTGGATCATTTGCAAACCATCTTACACATCTTCAATGTAGGGCTGGTTGGATACAAGACTTGGAAACAAAGTTCAATATTGTTCAGAGAATAGAGTAATTCATGGTATATAGATATAGACAATTATTTTCATTGATATGAGGTATTTTGGGTAAAATCAAAAGTAAAGTTGCAAGAATTATGTCCAAAGTAGACAATATCATACAATTGTTAAGATACTTGGAGATACAATGATACCATTGTATCTTCTAGCCACAACGTTTTTTTATAGTGGTGAGGAGTGAAAGCAAATGACAAAGAAAAAATATCTAATATCAACTAGGGGTAGATCAATAGTCTATGAAAAAATATTTTTCTTATAGAATTATAATGATTTGTATCTCACGTCGACTTAAAAAAACTCAATGTTATGATGTTATTAGTTCTAAGGCTAAAAAACACATTTGGTGCTGGTATTTTTACAACAATTTAATTCATCAACTTTAATAGGTAACAATTTAATCTATGTACTTTCAAATTGTGAACAATTTAATCATTGAACTTTAATATGTAACAATTTAGTATTTATAATTTAAAGTTTGTAATGATTTAGTCTTTATTATGAATTTTTTTTTCAGTTTCTTTAATATATATATATAGATAAACTAAAGAGGGCCTCAATATACTTATAAGTGGGAAAGATTAAATTGTTACATAATAAAATTTGAAGCTTAATTTTTAATTAAATTTTTTACAATAGGGATTAAATTATTACAAAATTTAAATTACAGAGACTAAATCGTTACACATTAAAGTTTAGGAACTAAATAGTTACTTTAGTGAAAATAGAGGGACTAAATTGTTATAAACTAAAGTTTAGGAACTAAATCGTTACTGGACAATGACCAAGTGTGTTTTTTAATCCTATTTGGACCAAGTTTACGAAAAAGATTCGATATAATAAATTTGTAAAAATCAAGTAAATTTTGATATATAAATGTGTCTATTATAATGCACGAGCTCAACAAATGGACGGGCATTTGACATTTGTGTGATGAGTTTGATAATGTAGCTGGAATTCCAGTTTCATAATAAATTAAAGGCCTGGTGCCTGCAAATTAAGCCAATAATTATTATTAGAAGCACTAACAATGGGAGGCTTCTCAACATAATTAATCACACGCCTCTCTTCTTCCCTAATTCTAATCTCTGTGATTTGTCTTTCACTTTCCAGTTCACATTTCTTAAATAAGAAAAAAAGAAGAGCAGCTTTTTGTGTCATCTTTTTACATGCAATTGCAAACAAAACCAACCCCAATCCGCTCCTCCACTGACAAAACGCCACTTGTGCTTGCCTTTTGCCATTTGCCACCTAAACAAAATCAACCCAAATAATTTGAATCCAACTATACATCATGAGCCGATTTCTTTAATTTAATCCATCAGAAAAGTTCGTCTTTAGATTATATTTCATATGTACATTTTTGTTAGGCATTATAATTTAAATATAAAGATTCAATATTTTTAATATAAAATATGCAGGAGTAAAAATTTTAACTCATCAATTTTTTTGGTCAAAAGTTTGTTTTATGTCATATTGGTAAACCTATAAATTAAGATATATGTAGTTATAACGAAGGTGAGTTCAACCATCGATATTGTTTACTTTGACCTTAAACTTGCATAACTTTTTTTATTCTTAAAAGAATTTCATACTGAGTTATACTTTACTTATGTACCTGTGATCCATAATTTAGGTAGGACTATTATTTGCATCCCCAATCTAAGGCTCAATTTTAATAGGTTTAAATATCATTTTGGTCTCTACTATATACTTTCCACTTTGGTTTATTTTGATCTTTTAAAAAAGTTCATTTCGATTTATGTAATTTCAATTTTTGTTCATTTTAATCATTTTACTACGAAAATATCTGTTTAAAGACAGATATTTAAAGACGGACGATCAAATATTGGTAATTTGCTGCATATTGACTAAAATCACACAGTTTAAAGACACAAATGGACTAAAATGAACAAAAAAAAAATTATACAGTTTAAAGACACACATTGACATTTTAAAAATATATAATCCAATATATTTAAAGTATTCTAATAAATTTAGAAAAAGCAAATTCAAACTTTTGTGTAAACGACTCCGTTTAGACGGACAACCAAATATTGGTAATTTGCTGCAGATTTCAGTCTAAGAGAAGAGAACTGCGAATAGAAATCCGGTGGTCCATGCGAGCGCGACACACACGTCCAGAAGAGACCTTATCCAGCGGGGCATGAGAGCGACACTACTCAGCGTGGGCCTCCCCTCTCAGCCGAGCGATTCCAAACGAGCTTTTTTAATCCGGCCCATTTCTAATCCAATAAGTTGGCCCACTGGATCCACTCATGAGCCCAAGTTGGCCCAACTGTATACGTTTCTCGCAAAACCTTATTTCTCGTTTACTATTTTTGTTCAATCTTAAATTACTGTTGAATGTTGTATCAAAAATAATAATAATAATAAAATTATTCTGTTGAATATATTTTTTAACTCAATCTGATCTGATGATGTCTTAAATTTTGGGCACAGGAATGTTGGGTTGTATTTTAGGAATTTATAATGGTACTTGATATCCCCTACAAATTCAATAATCTTCTCATCCAACAAATTACACCTCCCTTCTCCTCGAGTAGTTAACAACAGTCCAACCACTCTCGAGTCGAGTCAGAATGAAAACTAGCTCACTGCTTCTTTGTTCGGCATTCGAGATTTCGCTGACACAGTTAGGTTTAGACCATGACTATGATACCACTAAGGACAAGGGTACCCTCATACCCTTAAGTATCTCCACAATAATACGATATTGTCTGCTTTGAGCATAACTTTTACGTCTTTACTTTTGATTTTATCTAAAATACATCATACCAATAAAGATAATTGTCATCATTTATATACCGTAAATCATTTTCGTCTAATCAATGTGAGACGTTGGTTACATTCCCCCTATAATCTCAACACTTCAAAATTGTTTAAACATGGATTTACTATTCTCTTTTCCTTTACGTTTCCTTTGTATAAATTCTGAACCTTTAACACATTTAAATTGAGGCAATTAACGAATATATTTATTGATACTTTATTTTAAATAATATAATTTCTGATTTTTTCTTTTCTTTCTAAAACTTGTTCTAAACTATATTCTGTCAGATCAAATCATTTAAAAAGTTCTTTTTTTTCTTTTATTTAAATGTGGCTTCCAAAAAGGCTGCTCTACTCGATCTCCAGTAACCCAGTAAGAACTTGAACGATTTTCGAAAACCATCGTCTCACAATCATTTAATGAGACATAGAACAACGAGCAGATAAATTAATTACGTAAAAACAAAATCGTAATTTTATTTAAAGAAAACTGATCACTTCTGAGTTCTGTCACTCCTTTTGGTTGGGTTTTAAATGTGCAATAAGAGACAAGAACCATAAGGCCTACTGCCTACGCGAAATCAGATCACAAGAAAAAAGGGGCTTCCCGCTACGTTTTCTGCCGCTTGGTTGCAGAAATTTGAGAAGACCCGTGAAAAAAACTCGAGTGGTTTCTCGATTCTCACAACCAAAAACGCTATCCCCAATTCTTTCCATATTGGACAAGAGCTCCGATTCAAAAATTCAGTTTCTATATGTGGAATACCAATTCTAATTGGGCGCTGCCCCTGCTTGGATTCAGCTATAACTACAACTCCGTACTTCTTACAGCAACTTCAATGGCGTCAATTTCAAAATTCGCTTTCAAAGATTGCAGATTACAGAGAAACGATGCTATCTGTAGGCGAAGCTACTCTGCCTCTGCTATGAAGCCTCAAGCTCATCTGGGTATGTTTTATAGCTATAGTTTAGGGCGATTCTCTATCTGGGTGCTCTATTTTGTGCTTGTAGTTTAAAGTTTCCCGAGATACGAGTTCTTGTTCGCTGAATATGGTGGACGGATTTAATTTTGGTTTCGTTTTGTCCTTGTCTTTTGATTTAGACGTAAAGGGCAAGCTCTGTTTATCTGATAATGGGAGAAGTTTAGTAGCCCAGTTCATGCTGCTTAGGCCGGTCCTTTCTTCTGCTTCTCCTTGTGCAGTAGGTCAAACTTCAAGGTGTGTTCTGGAACTTGTGGCTATTTCTCGTATTCAATCTTTACTTTGCTAATTGTCAGGACCATGCATTTTTTAACTCGTTCATACTGTGAAGTCTTTGAATCAAACATTTATTAGATACTTTTTAAATATCAGAACGTACCCGACATGTTAGACATTTTCTCTGGCTCCTTTTTTTATTTCTTGTTTTAAAGTAAGCATTTAAACGATCTTGATCAGAATCTGCAGTCTAGAATTTCGTCCATTCTCTATGCTTATTGGTACTGTTCGTGGATATAGTTAGGTATTCATATGTTAGAGACCATACCATATAATCATGCATGATGAAACATCAACTCAGGAAACTTCAAATGTTATGCAAAGCTGCAAATGATGCATCTGGAAATGTCCCTGGTAATTCTCCCAGTGGAACGAGCCTGTACGAAAGAACTATTGAAACTTTAACAACACTTTTTCCTCTTTGGGTATGTTTATTACTTCTGTTTTTTGTGAATCTGATACTAGTGCATTAGTTATTGCATTTTGTGCTAAAATGTGATGCTTTAGCTTTATATTCTGGAGCATTGCCTTTTAATCTCAAGTTTTCCACTTATCAACAGGTTATCCTTGGAACTGTTATTGGTATCTATCGACCCGCTGCAGTAATGATCTCACTCTTATTCTTCTCGATTGATGATTGGTGAATCAACTAGCACTCACCATGAGTCTTCCTGCAGGTAACTTGGTTGGAGACTGATCTTTTTACCGTGGCATTGGGTTTTCTTATGCTTTCGATGGGATTGACATTGACGTTCGAGGATTTCAGACGTTGTTTAAGAAATCCATGGACTGTAAGAGGCATTGTTTGCTTTTGAGCCGTATAATACTGATAAAATGTATATGTTTATATTATTTACATCTCTTTTTCTGGTTGCAGGTTGGTGTGGGATTTCTTGCCCAGTACTTAATTAAACCCATGTTAGGCTTTACCATCTCCATGGTAATTACTAACTACCACTAGTTTCACGATGGGATGTATTAGCTCCATATCAAGATGAAATGATAGAACCGATGAAGATAACAACTAATTTTTTTTCATTTCAGACTCTCAAACTGTCTGCACCTCTTGCAACTGGTCTTATATTGGTCTCATGCTGCCCTGGGGGACAGGCATCAAATGTTGCTACTTATATATCTAAAGGAAATGTTGCACTTTCGGTTCTCATGACGACGTAAGACATGTTTGGATAGTAAGATTTTCCTGTTCGATTTGAGCAGATTCTGGCGATCATTTTTTGCACACTAATATCCTACTCTAGTAGTTTGATTTTTGTTTGCAAATGGCTGTCCTTACTAACTAACCTTCTCTTCTCTTCGAATTTATCCAGGTGTTCGACCATTGGTGCTATCGTCATGACACCGCTGCTTACCAAGCTTCTTGCTGGTCAACTTGTTCCAGTTGATGCTGCTGTAAGTTCAGATCACAAGCTCACCTTTCCTAATATCCATTTGTTAAGTTGTGCTTAGATCCGATCCGACCGATGATCTTTAGGTTCATTACTTGGCACAGTAACTTAAGAGACTCATCTAAACTATAGTTGCTTGAGGCAGGAGCATGACACCAGTGATTTCCAAAACTCAAATTGGCTTAAACATTGTTTGCTTCTGTAAATGATCATATGTCAAAAAACAAAAAGCAGAGGTTTCCTAATAAAAAGTAATCTGAAGACACTTTTGAATCTGCTGACAATGACATTGATCATTGAAGAAAGAAACTGAAAAAGTAATTAACATTTAATTATCAGTATATTTTGTTGGAGAATTTATTTGAACATAAAGAAACAAGATATGATATGAGGCTGTTTACACTTAAAGAGTTTAGAATTCCCTGATCTTATCCTCCAATCGTTTTGACCTAAGGTTGTCTCTCTTTTCATTGCTGTTCTTACAGGGTCTTGCTATCAGCACTTTTCAGGTGGTTTTGGTTCCAACTGTTATTGGAGGTAACTTTATGGAAAAAATGCCTTCGAAGAATGAATAAATATTCAAATTTAGTTAGCGAAATTCATCCTCAACCGTCATTGCTCTTGGTGGCAGTTTTAGCCAATGAATTCTTCCCCAAATTCACTGCAAAGATAATCACAGTGACACCTTTAATTGGAGTTATCCTTACTACTCTCCTCTGTGCCAGCCCTGTAAGTTTCAAAAATATTATGCAGTCTTAGACTCAGTTTTTTTTTACATTCCTTTTCTCATTTATTTGTTGTAATGTCCTTTGATCAATGTCTCTGACTCTCTCATGTTGAAGATTGGGCAAGTTGCAGAAGTTTTGAAAGCTCAAGGAGCCCAACTGTTGTTGCCAGTTGCCATTCTCCATGGTGCTGCATTTGCTCTCGGTTACTGGATTTCAAAAATATCATTCGGGGAATCCACCTCCCGCACAATTTCGATAGAATGCGGGATGCAGGTAACAGCTGGCTTCGTGACAGAGAGCGAGACTTTGAGAGTTTTAATGTCATTGAACTATGTTTAGGTTGACAAGCAACAGAAACTTCAAATAACCTTTTTTCCTTTTCTAATTGTTATCTGTAATGTCATTTTGTTTTCAGAGCTCTGCACTTGGGTTTTTACTCGCTCAAAAGCATTTCACGAATCCCCTCGTCGCGGTCCCATCCGCAGTTAGTGTCGTTTGCATGGCTGTAAGAGTTCTCTCTGTTTATTGGCTTGGATCTTCATTTTCTTGCTCTTGTTCTTGCTTCTTTTTGATTTCCATATACCATTCTATGAACTATTTTGTTGGGAAACCTGTGTATAAAACATTTATGTTCTTCATTTGTTATCTTCCCAACAGCTTGGTGGCAGTGCTCTTGCTGTCTTCTGGAGGAACAGGCCGATTCCCATCAATGACAAAGACGATTTCCAAGAATAAAATAGAAAGAAGAAAAAAAGAGGATGTTGTACGAGTTCTAGATCCTTGCTAGTTTAGGTTGATTCTATTGTATTTAGTTAGTGCAATGAATAAACAAGGTTGCCCTTGCTATTCATATTTCCATTTTACTCTGCAAATATTTTCAGTTGGATCTTGGTCTTGCATTTTTACTTTATTTGATTAAATATATAAAAGGGACCAGTTTGCCAACGTTTTCGTTTCTTGTTTTTCGTGTTCAATTCTATTAGGATAGTTAAGCATTTAACCATTATTTATGTCTTTTGTTTCTCACTTTTTTAAAACATCCTCAAAATTGTATATAAATTTTGAAAATAACATAAATTTCTTTTTTCTCGTTTTCATTTTGTTTCAAAATATAAATAAAAATATTTTTTTATCATTCTCGAATTTGTGATAGTTAACATGATTTAAGTATAGCTTTCCCCTCCAGATTGAGGTGGTTAGCATGTACTTAGAGAACTCTCTCAGATGTTTTATAAGCAATAGACCAAGAAAAGTGGATCGTTGATTACCATGAGCAGAAATAATATGACTTATCATTCGAATAAAAGAAAAAAAAAACGTTACCAAACGGGTTCTAAATAAACCGTTTTAATATTTATATGTACATTGTCTATTCTCCAACCACTGGCATAGAGTTTTTTTATTTTTTTCCTTTAAGAATTGCTTAGTTGAGACGGAGAGAGTGGCGTGAAGAAAGCAGCCAGTTGGTGAGAGGGAGAGAGTGCGTGACGAGGCCACACCTGATGCGTGAGAGAGGGGGAGAGAGAGACTAGAGTCGCCTTGGAGGGTAATTTTCTAAGTCTTTAATTTTAATTTTGTCATAACCACTTTTAAATTTTTAATTTAATCCTTATCATTTGAATTTAATTTGTATGAGTTTACATTTTTTTCTAATTTAATCTATATAGTTTAGTCATATTTCACTAATCTGTCTTTTGTTGTTATCTGAATTAATACTTTACATTTATTTTTACTTATATAGTGTTTTCTATAGTTTGAATCTCCAATATTAAGAGAAGCGGTGGGTGTGTTGAGTTTTGTTTATGTGGCCATGGTATTTTCTACGAAAAAAAAAAAACATAATTTGATAGCTTATTATCATCATTAAATGTTTAACAACTAAAAGAGAGAAATGTAAAAACGTAGACTTTAAAAAATTAATAATGAGTTGTCAAATTTTCAATGGTGATGAAGACAGTATTTGATCTTCACTGTTTTTTTTTTTTTTTTGCATTCCTCTTTCTTGGTTGTGAAACATTTATTGTTGGTGAGGACAAAGTTGTTCCTTACCGTTAAGAGCGAAGTATTTTCGTTTTTTTATATGTTTTCATATTTCAGGAAATTGAGACTTTTTTCTTTTTACCAAAATTACTTCTCTTACAACAAATTGAGGTATGAGATTTCGAACATTTGACCTCAAAAGAAAGAGTATGTGTCAATTACTGCTGAGTTAAACTCAGGTTGGTAATCACTATTCTCTTTTATTATGCTGATTTTATTATTACTAGTAAGAAACACGTGCACCAAATTTCATATTTTTTATTTCAATGTTTAAAAATATAAAATTTAATTAAATAGTTAAAATTTATAATCTAATTTGGTTTTTTTTTATCTCTAAATGTTTACCTCACCAAGTTTTTTCGTATTTTCAATGTTTATCTCATAAAAGAACGTCTCAATAATCCTTATCACTCATTGATGCGGTTAGTGTGACTAAAAGTATTATTCTTCAATTACTTTAAAAAAAATCTAAATAAAACACATATTCATGGATTTTTCATTTTTTTCCCTAAACATAACGATACATAAAAGTAAATAAAACTTTGTTTCAATTTCTTATTTGAGTCATTGAAAAATAAAATGACAAAAAAAAATAGTAAGAGATAGAGATGCGTTAAGGACAGTCATTCTTTGTCATGTTCGAGTTCCGGTCCAATTTCTTGCCTTAGCTCGTCGGGAATACCAACCACAACCATGTTCCGATGGATTGCTTCGACTATTTTCATCACACGATGATCACCTTATGAAGGACGAGGTCATTGAGAGAGTCTTCGTGGTTATCAAGTGTCATCCCAAAGTAGATCCATCCAAGGTGATTCGATCTTATCACTCATTTTATCTTTCCTTTTTCCAGTTGATTGAGTCATTTGGAAAAAAAAATAACTAAAAAAGTTGAATATTCGATCAAACAATCTAACTAAATATAAGAAAACACAAGACATTGACTAAAGGAGAAAATTAACATACCGAAAGAGAAAAGAAACTCAAGTTTTGATGAAGAAAAAATTGGGAGAAAAAGTAAGAAAAAACTCTTTATATAGTTGTAGAAAATAAAAAGTTACGAAACTTTTGAAATTCCTTATTAATTATAATTCAAAATAAGTTATAACTTTTTAACATAGAAATAAAGAGACAAAATCCTCAATATTCTAACTCTTTATATTCTAACATTTAAGATGGAGAGTTTATTAGAAAGAAAAAATAATTTTAGAAAAGTAAAATTTGTAATGATGGAGATTAAATATTTTAAAACAAATAAAAAATAAAAGGGAAAGTAGCCTGTGGAGGAGAGAAAGAGGGAGGGGGAGAGAAAAATTTATATTTGAAGGACAAAATTGTCCTCAAAATATTTATGGGAATGTTGAAATTAAAATGACAAAACAGGGAGAAGAAGTTTCTCTCCATCACCCCTTTTATATATACTCTATTATTACCCCTTTTATATACACTCTAGATTATTACGTTGTTTTCTTAGACTTATTTTATTTAAGGTAAGAATTGAGACATTTATTATTGATCTACTTTTTAAAAATCAGCATATGTTTCCGTTTTAATCGAGACATTTATGACACATATAATAAATGGAATTGCTATATTTTGAAAAATCAAAATTCCATTGAGACACTTATTTGGAATGTGGAATAAATAGATTCCATTTGAAAATTTTCTATGAACGGAAGGGAAACGACAATATATTTTAAAATGTCTAACAAATAAAAATTAAATTAAATTAAAAATAAAAAAAATAAAAAAATAAAAAGATATCAATGGAATTGTAACAGCTTATAAGGAATAATGCTCTCTTATTTAATCTTTTCCGATTCCTTTATTTTCCCTCTTCCATTTATCCATTGCATTATTCATCAACACCCGTTCAACTTCCTCATCAATAACATTTTCTACTATTTAAAAGGGTCCAAGAAAAATGATTAAAAATCCTGTTTTCTAATCATTTTATTTTTAAACATATTTATTTCTAATTGTTTTGCTCACAAATTTTTTTTTTTCATGTTTTAACCTTTCCTAAACACGACACGCTTGTTAACAATATACTTTTGAGTCAATCTTTACAATATATGGTCATTTCCATCGTACGTATTTGGTCTCGCATTATTCATACTTGGTCATCTTTTTATTTCACTAACCTTTAATCATCATTTCTTGAGGATGAACTCATATTTATTATTGTCAAAAAAAAAATCATATTCATATAATCAATATTAATATATATACATAATATTATGTAGGTTTGTTAGACTTAATCTATTACTAATTATGTATCATATATATGTCCAAATTCATACTTTCATGAATGCACATTAATACTAAGTTTGTTTTTAGATTCAAAACTCTATTTGTGTGCGATACTAAACCAATAAATCATGTTCTTCAAAAAAATAATAATAATAAATAAATCATATTCCCACCGTTGAAATTCCTATCCTCAAAACATATACATACACTTATATAATTTATATTTGACATGGTAATGAGTACACTTTTATCCAACTAATTATATCCGGATCCACACCAACTTGATTCCAACTCAATTAGTTATAAATATCATACATTAATGACAAAAAATTTAGAGATTCGAATCAACAACTTAAAAAATATGAAAACATGTAATATTAAAATATTATTTAGGTGTGAACTTTAAAAGTCTTAAAAATTTGAAGACCAAATAGGAATAACATTCTAAGTTTAGAGATATGTTGATCTATCTTTTTGGCGGTCATAACCTTTCTTATTTGAATAAGAAACATTTGTACAATTGTGTATAAATTTTAGAAACAACCCAATCGAATTTATTGTTTTTGTTTCTAATTTTTTTTCAAAACACAAACAAAAATATTATTTTATCATTTTTAATCTATAAAAATACAAAATAAACATTTTTCTAAAAATTATTTTATTAATTATCATAACTTCTTTCATAATATAGATAAAATGCTCATGGTACTCTTTTGGGAAAATAGCTTCAAAACACCTTGATGGAAAAGTGGCACTTTTAAAAAGAAATAATATATATATATATATATATAATTCCCAAAATTATTTTTACTTTTTCAATCTAAAATTATATAGACCAAGAAATAAAACATAAATATTATGAAAGGAAAAAAAATGAGAAACAATTATTAAATACAATACAATTATGTTTCTTTTAATTAAAAAAAGAAAAAATGACAAACAAGAATTGAAAACATTTTAAAATGGTCCTAAGAAACTTCAGCAGCAAGCTATAGGCTATAGGGGCAAATAGGAGTGTGAAGGGTGAACTTTTCAGGGAGCGATTACGTGTCATCATTGCGCGTAGCAGAGGAAGATGGAGAAATGGAGGGACTAGGGTCTATGGAGGGAGAATCAGAGCCCCACTAAAACCCGTTTTTTTAGAATCCATTACTTATCCTTAATCGTCCCCCGAAAACATTTCAAAAGCCGTTTCCCAAAACCAAGAGATTTTCTGAGCATTCGTCTCCAGTTCTTTTCGATTTCTTTCAGTTCTTGGGATTATCCGCTGCAGAACTAAATAATACTGTAGTCAAATCATGTCTGAAGCTATGTGGGAAGTTGACAAAATGCAAGTACCATGCAGCCTCTACTATTTCAATATGATACTCATACTTTTTTTTTTCTGGGGTTTATTCATTCTCCCGCCTTGTCCTGTGCTACTGTGTTAGTTTCAAACTTTCACTTCCAGTCAAAGAGTGTTTTCTTCCCTTTTTGGGGGTACAAATTTTTTATTGTATATCCCTTTTTCGTCGTGGGGTTTGTTTTCGTTTGCATTTCTTGTTTTCTACTATTCTTTTTGTTCTTCCTTGCCGCCCAGATGTCGTATCAATCGTAATTTGTTAATGCTTCATCTGCCCTTTGTTTGTTGTTGTTTATGTATCTGGGAGGAGGAACTGGTATTTCCATCTCTTACATTTATTTGTTAGCATTTTGCTTTTTTTTTTCCGAGAGGGATTTAAACCTGCTTACTGGTGGCTGACCATTTTTTGGCTTTTTAGCATCTGATTTTCACCTTGTTTTGCTGCCCTGCTGTTCTTGGTGTCAATGTTCCAACCCTTTTTCTTTTTTGATGGGATGGTGGGTACTTTGGGGTTCCTAGGCATCTGTACACTTTTCTTTGCCTATTTTCTTCCATGTCTTATATTGCGTAGACAAACCGGCTAAAAGGCTAGTAACAGTCCCCTAGTCTGTTCCTTCCACTGTTTAAGATGAAGTTACCATTTCTCATCTGGGATTGTGTAGAAATATTAATTTAGAAATTTGTAGTATTATATTTTATTGGGAACCAGACAGAGGACGAGTTCTTATGATTGAAGATGAGAGGCAAATAATAATAAATATATAAAATAGAATAAAAAGCGTAACAGAGGTGAGGAAGGTTTGGAGAGGAGTTGAACATTAGTTTGGTGTTTCAGTAAGCGAGAGTATTGAATATGTAATTGCTGCTTCTTACTAGACTCTGTTTTCCAACTCAATATAGTTCTATTATTCTTTAATGTCATACTTTTGCCAGGATCTTTTGACTTATTGATATATGTTTTTTTAATCATTCTACATCCTTCTGAGTGGGGTCTGTTCTCGTTCTTTTTGATATAGGCTGGATGTTTATATCTATGACTACCTCTTGAAGAGAAAACTACATGCTTCTGCAAGGTCTTTTCTGGATGAAGGAAAAGTTTTTATGGATTCAGTGGGTACGAATGTGTGAAGGATCACTGTAATTTAAACTTAATGATCTCCCAACTTCCATATATCCACAGCTAAATCTGCCATCTCTTTTGAATCCCATTATGCAGCTATTGACGCACCTGGTGGTTTTCTTTTGGAATGGTGGTCTGTCTTCTGGGACATATTCATCACCCGCATAAATCCGCAGCACTCGGAAGCTGCTGCATCTTACATCAAGGTTCATTTGAGATTTTAGCTGGATTAGATCCCCCAACCCCTCCTGGTGTTTTAAGGAGAGAAGGAATGCTACACTGAGCAAAACAATAGAACTATGTTGTTATGATATCTAATCCCTTATTACATGCATCTTCCAGAACTTGATATCTATAATTAATTGCATTATATATGTGTTATTGGACAAGTATTTCTTGAAAAAATGATTTTATTTTGGATCTAATAAACTCAGTTAAAGAAGGCTGGAGATTGGCAGCTACAGCAACAACATTACTTACAGAGTGTTCAGCAGAATCCTACAACTGTGAATAGGCCTGTCATGAACAATTCGTTCGATATACAGAACCCAACAAATGCAAATAAAATGGCTGCAAAAATGTATGGGGAAAATTTGACACTCCCTAATCAAAGGAATGCATTGATCACCAATGGGCTTCCAAAGGTATTCTTAAAGATCTCAATGTAATTTAATTTTCTGATCCTTCAACTGTAAGGATTCAAACTCACAAATTATATGCATGCTCCTTCTTGCACTAATTTGCATACTCTTTGTTTTTATAATTTAAAGAACCTGTATAAATGTTGATTATGGAATGTAGCTGGAAAGAAAGTCAGCATTTATACGTTTTGCTCAAAAGAGAAATATTGGAATAAGAGTTAAGGATCCAAGTTGCATAAAGAGGCGTGTATCTAGTCCCTCAGGTACTTGTAGACAAGGTCATTAAATATCTCGTTCTTTATCTCCCCACTGTTTGTAGTCGACTTGTTTGAATGTCACCTAAATGAAATTTTACTCATTGATGTTCACAGAGGATCAGTAGTAACTTCTGTTCAATGTTCTCATTTAGAATATGGGATCTAACACGTGTGAACTGAACTAGATTCCCTAAATGGAACTGCTTGACATGCATGTTCTTCCACCTGATATGTATCATGGGGGGTGGTGCTTTTTTAAGGCTTCTTTTACCGTAGTTGCTTTTCTGATCTAATAATTCTAAAGCCTAAAGGCTATAATAAATTAATATGATGGTGAGATTTGTCTTCCTTTCTGATACATTTTACTGCTTTTAGAGATTGGATCCTCTTAGCTCTAGGATTCTTCAACAACCTGAGCTGTTCATCCAGTTGCGTCATACTTCCAATCAGTTTCAGCTGCAGCATCCATTTGCAGTACAGACACCTCGAAACTTGGGTGTTCCTTCTGCCAATGTGGCGTGTAAAAGACCGGGAGTGCCTTTAAGTCAACATATGAATATTGGAAAGAAAAAACAATTATGCTTTGTTGACGTGTCTGGTGTTGATCCATTGGCACCAGTTTGTCCTGTTTTGCCACATGTAAATGCAGATATGCTGACCAAGGTATCTTCTTTTTTTCCACATTTTCTTTTTAATTTGATTGGAGTTGAAAATATTTCCTTTCAAACTTTATTTTTAATATTATTTTTTAAAAAATATCTTGGAAGCATGTGGGATCTGTTTGATGCGTTTTTAATTTTCAGTTTTTAAAAAATTTCTTAACTCATGATTTCTATATTTTTCTAATTTACTTCTTAGATAATGTTTATAGTATCCTAGCCAAAACTTTAAAACTAAAAATAACAAGTTTGGCTTTTGTTTTACAAATATGGCTAAGATTTCAAAAATGTTTTTAAAAATTAAAAACACAGAGAAAGAATTTTCTAGTAAACAAGCTTAAGTTTTGTATGCCTAAAATGGAAGTGTTACCAAACAGGGACTTCTTTATATGTATGTTTATCTTTGATTCTTCTTCTTTTTTTTTTTTTTTAAAAGAAAATATCAGCCGTTAATAGCATTTATCAGTTACAGCAGCAACAACTGAAGATTGATAACCAAAAACAGGAACAATTCATGCAGCATCCAGTTTCAAGTCAACATTCTCTGAATTCAAATCACCTAATTCAGCAGCAAGATAAATTGAACAGTTCGGGGATCACCAATGCTGATAGTTATATGTCCAATAACTTTCAGGCTAATGATCAGGTTGACAAACTTACACAATTATGTTTCCAAATAATATTGATACTTATTTATTACCCTCTTGTTAACTATGGATGTGTTCTTTGGATTTCTGCACTTCAGTGCTGAAGGCTCAACTATATATCTCTCTATTCTTTCTTCTCAACATCAAAATTGCACTTCCAATTGAAATAGAGTAGCCTATAATGATAAGTTTTTGCTAGAAAAGGCACCATATTGACTTGCTATATAAAAGAAGTTTTTCATACAAGTCTTTTTAAGTTTTTTCTAGTCAGCCACCTGAAGTCATCTGGTTGTAGATTTGAGTATTTTCTCATTATTACTTTTACTTAATCTAATTAGCAAAGATAATAACAATGTTTAATTTGGCAAATAAATAATGAATTAACACATGGCAGGCTGATGTGGATTGTCTCGTGGATGATGGACCATATGATGTGGAGTCTTTCCTATCTCCTGACGGAGCAGTTGAGAGAGATAAAGTTGGTTTGTTATCTGATGCTAACGAAGGTATGATGAACTCTTTAAGAATAGCATAAGGCTGTAATTGTAATTTGATCAAGGAAATGCAGTATAATATTTTTCATTCTTATATATTCCTTTCATGTAATTGAAGGTCCTGCACTGAAGGAAATTCGTCGTATTCCTGGCAGTAAAAATAAAGTTGAATGTTGTCGCTTCTCGTCTGACGGAAAACTACTTGCTAGTGGTGGGCATAACAAGGTAAAAAATGTATATTAAGTGGCTTATCAGAATTGTTAAATCTTTTACAGGTCGAACTTTTAATGTTCTTGATGATTTGTCAAGTATGCTACTTTACAGATATATATGTATGTACGTCTGTATTAGTTTCTAGGACATTTCTGAACAATTTTACGGTGCAGGTTACAGTGTGGTGCACAGAGTCTCTTGCAGTGAAGTCTACACTTAGTGAACATTCTCAAATGATAACCGATGTCTGCTTTAGTTCAAGGGCGTTAAAGATCGCAACATCTTCAAGTGACAGGACTGTCAAAATTTGGGATGTCGATAATGTAAGTGAACCTGTCTTCTTCATGCATGACGGATCATATCCATGATATCTTGTTTTGTTTTATTCTGTCAACTTCCTAAAATATTCTCAAGTTTTAAGTAGAGAACAAGAAATTTTACTTTGATAAGCTTTGAAGGACAATGACTCTTTTTCATGGGGCTACGTCTGTCATTTGGTTGGTCCTTGCACTCTTCTCACCTGATTTTCCTTAATGATGAAGATATAAATTCATTTTACAGGGTGGACCGTCGCTACGGACTTTTACTGGACATTCTACTGGAGTCACATCACTGGACTTTCATCCTAGTAAAGATGATCTCATTTGCTCTTCTGATGTTAATAGCGAGATTAGGTACTGGAGCATTAAAAATAGTAGTTGTGTTGGCATTTTTAAGGTATTGATTTGAACTTATGCTTAATTATTCGTTATTAAACTGTACCTTGTATTTAATTATAAAAACATCGTATTCACCTTCTGGATGGTAATATGTTTGACAACTAAATCAGGGTGGTGCAAAAAAATTAAGGTTTCAACCTAATAATGGAAGAATTATTGCCGCAGCAGTGGGAAATGCCGTTTCCATAATTGACGTAGAAACCCAAGTTTGCAGGCTTAAATTACAGGTTTGTGGATGTTAAAATTACAGAGTTTCAGTCTCATTTAGACTTGTAAAAGATATTTTAGGATTTTTACATGGTAGAAATAAGTAACTTCCACCTTTCAGGGGCTGATTCATTTATTGAATTGTGAATTTACATGAAAGATGGTTGTTTTATATGTAAAATTTTTTCATTCATTGATTGTTAAGGATGCATGATTCTGGAAAATTTTGAAATGAATACTTGAATGGGTACTTCCTAGCAAGCCTATGCATAATGTCTTCAATACAATTCTTTGCTCACATACACTAATCAAAATAATAAGTTGTACCCTTGTGGGTGTCGGAAGGATTTTTGTAATTATAAGTTAAGTATTATTCTTTTGGATTGCAACCTCTTCTTATAGGCTGGTCCCCTTTTGTTAGTTTTTTTTAAGTACAACATGTGGGTGTGGGAAATCGAACTCACAGCCTCTTAGTTGGATATATATGCCAATTACCACTGAGCTATGCTCGCTTTGCTAGACTCATTTTCTTTTGTATGCTTTAAAGCGCAGTTTCTTATAAAAAAAATGTATATAGTTGTATCTTCAAATAATTGAACTTGGATCTTATAATTAGTAAACCCTTGATTTACAATTGAAAAGGGAGCAAATTATAGCAGTCTCTGATTGTTTTAGCTTCCCCTCAATTCTCCAAAGTAGTGACTAACACTGTCTTCATACCATCTCTCCTTTTAAATTTCTGGTTTGCCATTTCAGGGTCACAAAAACCATATCCATTCTGTGTGTTGGGATCCTTCTGGTGAATATCTAGCATCTGTAAGTGAGGACCTAGCTAAAGTGTGGAAAGTTGGTTCTGGTGGCAAAGGAGACTGCATTAATGAGTTGAACTGCAATGGAAAAATATTCCATACCTGTGTTTTTCATCCCACCAATACTTCTCTTTTGATCATTGGCTCTCATGAGGTAAGTCGAGGCCGCTCGAAGTTCATGTGCTTTTTACTAATTCTTCTGCCAAGATTTGGAAATTTCCTCTGGAATCAAATAGCCTCTGATAAACGCTTCATTCTTACAGTCTTACTTATCATGGGCAATATGAGAATTGTGCATGAGTTGAGCTTAAGCTCAGCTTTTATGATGTTTCAATGTTCAAGTTCTATAATTTTTATGCATTCTTGCAGTTACTAATCCACCTAGACCACTAGAAACATGTCACTGTAAGATGACTAAATCCATATGGTCTTTTACACTTTATGATATTATTTAGCATCAAAGTCGTGAAACAATGAGCACACCTGTAATGAAGATATTAACATTAAGATTGTTCTGTTCTAAATGGAATTGTTGGTTTCCAGTCACTGGAGATTTGGGACATCACAGAAAACAAGACAAGGACACTGCATGCTCATGGCAAGCTGGTATCAGCCTTGGCTGCATCACATGTTACTGGTCTAGTCGCTTCGGCGAGTCACGACAGCTGTATCAAGCTCTGGCAGTAATGAAACCGACGAGCTCTCTTCTACAACCAAAATGGTAACCTGAAAACTGTCTGTTGTTGATAACCATACGTCCCGCGTCTTTTGTATTTAGATATGGACTAATCCCTTAGTAACTAAAGTCAAAAGTAATATTTCTGTAAGGACAGGTAGAAGATGTCCATTGAAGTTCCAGCATGTAAATATTAACCATACATGATACAACTTTTTGTTGTATGTGATGTGCCTTTGAAACAGCTAACACAATCTCTTGCAAGTGAAGATATCCATTGCCAGACTTAAATCTATGTTGTTATTGAACGTCGTAGATAAAGAGTCTGTTCAGTAACGTTCTTTCTCAATTATATCAAGAAATCTAAACTTTGAACAATTATTTATGTTTCTTATTTCTATTTTTTGTAAATATTTTAAAATTGTATAGAAATTTTGAAAATAAGAGTTTATTATTTTTATTTCTTATTCTCTTTTCAATTTGTTCCAACATAAATAAATATCTTGTTTATTATTCTTAAATTTATGGATGTTGGAACCATGTAACTATATTATTTTTTATTAAAAAAGAGAAACAGAAACAGAAATAGAGAAATTATCGAACAATCCAAAGTTATTTTTGTCAAGTTAGTTTTGTAAGGCAAAATGTCATTGGAATTATAATGGGTTAATATAACTTTAATACTTAAAAAATGATGGTTTATGAAGTCAATATCTTTAAATCTGGATATTAAAAAAAATTAGAGTAAATATTTAAACATATAATTAGACCTTTTAATATCAATATGTAGAGTAAATCTTTTATCTATCCTCTATATTGGGTATCATCTAAGTTCAATATTAATTATCTAAGATCTATGTTAATTATTTTGTAGTCACATTTTTTTTTTCAGAATATTCTCTATTTTACAATGACTTTCATTAAGAACAAAAACTTGGGTATCACAATCAAAGTCGGGCTTTCATCAATAAAATAACAATATCTGTGGATCTTAATGTTTGTGATTTATTTTATTTTTATTATATTAATAAAACAATTTGATTTTTTAAAAATTTTTAATAGCTTCTCAATATTATAAATCTAAACACGACTCACTCATTAGTAACCGTTCTAATATGTTAAAATTTTGCTTTATTTATTGAAAGATAATAAAAAATAAAATGTAGAGGTTAAAATATTGACCCTCGCCCTAAAAAAAATACTGACCCCATTGAAAAAACCATTCTAAAGTTTACTTTTCGTAAACAAGTGATTGTTGTGGGAACATACACATTTAATTCAAAAGAGAGGGTTAAAAAACATATTTATTTCGATTCAAAGGGAGAAATGCATTGGAGCACCGATTTCCACTATGCACCCGTATTTACATGTAGTAATGTCCTCCTATAAAAAAACAAGTCATTTATAAATATTTTTCGAAAGTTCGTACCTGCAAAGTAATCTCTTTTTTCATTTTACAAGGATCAAACTTAAATTAATATTTATTCTCTTTCAATTGAACAAATATATATTTTTAGCCTTTCAAAATAATGGTAAAGCAAAAATTTTATAGTTTGGATCTCTCTTGTAAAAACGAAAGTGAAATTCATGATTATTAATAATTTAATCCAATCCAATGTATGACTCACATATCATTCTATTTTCCAAGCGAATGTAATACTAAAATATGGAAAAATTTGATTATTTATTCGATTTTTCTATTTCTTTTCACACACTCTCATCAATATCAATTCCCTCTATTTATAAGCAATTTGGGCAACAAGCAGTTTCTACCCATAGACATTAACAAAAAATTGCAACTAAGATACATGAAACACTGGGCAATAGACACAAAATTTGGATGCTAAATGATGAGTATTTATGATAGTAAGATTGAAGATATATGCCAATTATCGTTGAGCTATGCTTCCTTTGGTTATTTAAATCATATTTAATGCATATATGACTATTCACATGAAATTTCCAGATAAATTATAATTCGTTGACTAAGTACAATTTGTATAGATATTTAGGGTTCGTATAATATTAGCTGATTATTTTCTTTGAATTCTTGGCTGGTTGATTTTGATCGACTTATTGATTTTGATCGACCTTTATCTTGTCTTGACGATGATCTTGATCGGTCTCTGATTTGATCGTGATCTTGATCGACTTCTTGTGATTTGTCGAAATTTTGTCATTATTATGTGGCAACCCGTGATTTACCAAAATTTATCAGTCAACCATTGGCACCCTGGTTAATAATTGGTTATCGCTTCAAATCTTTTAAAAATTAGTATTTCAACAAAATAACTGTCTTTCGAACAAATTTATTTTAGTTCATCCTTAAACTTTTTGATGTAGAATATATGCGAAAAACATGTCAACAAAAAAAAAAGAAACATTTAATAATATAATTTATCTTAAATTAGGGTATATGATAGACTTTCTTTAGAAGGATTTCCCACGGAAATGTTCGAAGGAATCGGACCGGTTAGTGAAGGCAAGTGCAAATTTCAGCCAAGGCGCGTAATCACATGGAGACGACGACGGATAATTCCGTCGCTGTGCTTGAAACATTACGAGCGAGAGGATGGAGTTTCGGCGATTTGGACGAAGTTAGGGGCGTAATCATGATCAGTAGCGCCTTGGCCGATGATCCGAGCTCGGTGGTTGATTCGGTGGAGTTGGAGCTCTTAAACATGGACCTCAGGTCATTTGGGGGCAAGTCATTGCCTGAACCTTCTCTTCTTCGCAAGTCTTCTCGTATTCTCGGCCCTATTGTTCTCCAGGTGAATTATACTCTCTCCTGGTTCTCAGATGTTTTATAGTTGCTCAAAAATTCATTATTCCTACTATTTTGCGGCGATTGAAAACCCAAGAGTAGCCGAACTTTTCTTTGTATTATTCGCTTTCTCATCCATATTATTTTCATGAATGATTTATTAGTAGATGATTTCAGCTGTTTTAGCAGATATCATCTGTAAGAGACATATCGCGAAGCAGCCTAGATGGTATGTTGAAGGCTTCTAGTGGTCACCGTCTCCTACGGTTCGGTCTCAGTGATGGACACTCTGAGATTACTGCTATAGAGTATTCTCATATACCATCTGTTCTTGAAGATATTCCTCCTGGCACCAAGGTAGGTATTCAGGATAATTTCCCCTTGCTGGTCTTTATAACTTCTATATCTCGAACGGTTAAAGTTCTTGATTTTGTTATTATTTTTTTAATGACTGAAGTTATTGACTGAAGATGATTATCCTGATTAAATCTGTCATTGAGCTATTAATAAATTTCAAAGTGTGTGGATACCCGTTATATATCAAGAACAACTACCCTTTGGTCATATGACATCAAGTTGCTTTACGGGGTTCAAATTGATAGCATAATTATCAGCAAGGGTATAGAGTCCTTGCCTCTTTCAAGCTGCAGTTACTGTGAACATATAAAAGCAGGACGACTATACTTGAACTTGGCTACTGATATGATACTTTTGAGCTCCTTTTCCCTTGGAAAATTTTATTGTTATTTATTTTATGTCATTATAAGCGTGCATCTCATGGAATTAGATAGAACGACTTTTTATGACTGCAATGTTTAGCTTTGGAATGCAGCCAGACAGTAACTGTAAAAGGATAGTGGATGGCTGCAGGCTGCAGCATTTCTTATATTTTCTCTTTTCCTTTTGGAACATGTTTGATGTGGGAAGGCCTCCTCATCGGCTCGGCTGCTTATCCTACATTGTTCAACCTTGTTGAGAGCAAAGGTTTTCCCATCCATTTCTTATGGAGTGTTGCTGCTGGGTGCTAGAATCTGACACCCATAATGAGAGGGATGAAGGAAAGTACCTCAATTTAATCCGAGGAATGGGTAACTTTCAACCTTCTTTGCAAAACGGGGAATCTCCACATCAAACACCTTCCCAAAGGGGAATTTGGAACCTGTGGCTGTGGAAGAGAAGATCTCAAGTAAACTTGTGAACTGGAAGAATCCCATGTGCAAAAGGGGAAAACCAACTCTCCTGCAGTTTGTTTTGTCTAATATCCCTACTATCTCTTGTCCTTATTCTGAATCCCTAACAATGTGGCTAATGCGTTGGAAAATAAAATCAGGAACTTCTTTTTGGGTAGATTTTAACGAATGCAGTATTAATAATCTAATTAGTTGGAAGTTGGAACAAGCCTGTCTTCCATGGAAATAGGAGCCTGGGGATAGAAAACATCAAACACGGGAGCCTAGTCTTGATTGCCAAATGCTGCTACAGAATTTTACACTAACTGGGTGCTTTGTGGTTCAAAATTGTTTCGCATGAGTATAATTGGAAAATAATGGGTGGTGGAAGAAGGCAGGGAGAAAAGGAAGTAGGGGAAGTCCTTGCATCTCTAATTGCATCAGTAAGGTGGCACAATAGTCGTAACTGTCAAGTCAATTAGGAGATGGATCTAAAATTCTTTTATGGGAGGATAGATGGGAGGAGGGACCTATGCTTCAGAAATTAGTTCCTAAGATTTGTATAGGATGTCCCTATCTTATTCTTTGACAGTCAAAGATTGCTGGTTGATCCAAAATCAAAGTTGGATCCTCAGCTCTGGCAGAAACTTATTGGGTTTCTTTGTCCTCTTCAACTTAGGATGTTCACTCGATCCATCTTTTGGATGCTAAATGTGTGGAGGTTGGATAATTTTAAGCTCTTCATGTGTAAATCCTTTTCTAACTACCTTTCTAGCAGTACTAAAGTATTGGAACCATACCTGCCTAAGATTATTTAGAAAGTGAAAATGCCTCCTCTAAGCATCGATGTATTTCTTGGGCTGCAACTTTCTGAAGTTTAGATTACATCCGATAAGAATCAAAAGGAGCTCCCTAACATGGCCTTTTCTCTTTGCAACAAATCAGACGAAGGTCAGAATCACCTTTTCTTCACCTACCCTTTTGCTAACTCCTGCTAGAAGTGTGGGAGTTCTCTAGCTGGTTGGTTTGTTGGGAATACTCCCCATCATGATTTTTGTAACTAAACTTTTCCTTGTATTATGGGGTTTTTCTTTTATATATATTTTTAATTATTTTTTATTTTTATAATCGGGTGCCGGCGCTTTGCTCCCCTATACTTGATCCAAGGGCACCGTGTCTGCCCCAAGGCTCGGATTCGGCAGACATCAAGAGTTTTTGGTATTAGGCTCACCGGAAGGTTCGAACTTGAGACCTCTGAGCCACCCCAAGCTCTTGCCAACCGAGCGGTCCTTGGGGGCATATTCTGGGGTCCTTTTATATTCCCTTTAGCTGACCTACTCCTACACTTGTAACTTTCTAAGTTATTATCTCAGTTACCAATTACCATTTCTTATGAAAAACACCTTCAATGATGTTCTACAAAGAAGAAACCCAATAGGTATCTTTTTCCTAACCTGTGCACTTTGTGTAATAGAAATAGACAAAAAGCATGCACATGTTCTTGGACTACCCATTTTCTCTTAGATAAGCTAGCCCTTTTGGTGTTTCTGTGCTGGCGATGGTTCAAGAAGCAAGGCAAATTTATTCAGATGAATGTTGATCCATGTTTTGTTTTGGGAGCTGTAGTTGGAAAGAAATGGGAGACTTTATATTCAAAGACAATGGGAAGACGAAGACCTTTGGAATATCATAGCTTTTGTGGCTTTTGTGTGTCTTCATTTTTTGTAATTATTTAATCTCTACTATAGCGCCCAATTGATAGCTTCTCTGTAACTCCTTCCTAGGCTTTTATGAGAGTGGTTCTCTCTCTCTCTTGCAAGTCTCATTTTATAAAGTTTCTATTTCTTATAAAAAATGTTTAGGATCAAAGTTTACTGCGATCTGCTGAAGAATTAGCTTGTTACTATTGTTTACTTGACTGGTTCATAATGTGTAATATAAAAAGTACATTTTATGAAAATGTCTTTTAACATACTACTTTTTGGTGGCAGGTCCGTCTGGAAAATAAATCTCCTGTGTATGGTGGAATTGTATGTTTAAGTTCAAAGGGGTTAACTGTGCTTGGAGGTATGGTTCCAACACTTTATGAAGAATGGAAAATGAACCAAAAATACTCTGGTTTATCTCGTGCATCTGTAAGGTTATCTCAAGGAGGAGATGTCGATGGTCCTCCTCCATTTGAGAAGTTGCAAGTTGGGGCTCCACGTAAATTTAGTCAGAAGGAAAAATCTTCATGTCAGTATTTTTTTTCGATGCACTTGTATTCTTGTATTACTTGTATTCCCCTCATTTTGCTAGCTGTTACTGTTGTCAGCTACACATTGTTGTTTTTGCTTTCTTCATTTATAATGCTATCATTAGAGTGGCACATTTTGGGACTGGTGTGCCTTGTGAACTGCAAAGGTTATTAGTTTTTACATCTTTCCATGGTAGACTGTACACCACATAGTTTAGTGATATATAATGTCATGACTTGAGAAACATGTATGAATGCACGGCGGAAATTTTTATCAAGACTCGTGACTGGAGCCTTGGAGTTATAAGTTGTTCTAATTTGTTCAATAAATTAGCGGGACATTCTTTTAACTTACTTTTATTGGCTCCTTATTCATGTTACTTGATGGAATTTTTTTCCCATGTACTTTTTATGGTTGTTTATGCATGATACTTGATGTGATTCAAATTGCTGGAATAACCTTTTGTCTTCAGAGTTTTATATCTTATTTATCTTTTTCTCTGTCCTCTTGGATTATTTACACCATGAAATTTCATACCATTTTTCAGTTGTGTGTGGATGTTGATAAATCTGTACACTATTAAGCACATTCTTGTTCTTAAGTTCTTAGTGCTTCATCTAATGGAGAGAGTCGTTACAGATCAACAGGAGTCGTCCTCAAAGAGCAACACGCCGACTGCTGATTCAGGGAATATTGGAAGTAAATCAACTACATTGCAGCAAAGTATAGATGTGAAAGCTACCAATTCTGTCAATTCTGCTTCCGGTGTAGAAAAGCTTGAAGAAAAACCTAGTAGCTCTGAAACAAGACCAAAGGAAGGTAATTATGTCTTTAAATCTATGCTTTTCTGTCTTCTGCCAGACTTTTCATCTGACAGGATGAGGGAAAGAGTATTTTCAGCATGGTATTTTCTCCTGGATACCCTAAGTAGTGAATGGATTCCAATTCTCCATACTTGGAGATTGTAATAGAAACACGAAACAATACCTTAATAATGAAGTCCATTAAGACATCCTTCCATCTCATAGTTTATGTAATTTTGTTCACATATATGCTAATTGTACTCTGGACCAATTAATTCTTTATTTATTCTTAACGATAACTTACCGTCTTATGTTCCCTCTAGTTGTGGAAGCTGTTCCTGTTCAAAATCAGGCCGCCTCTCAGAAACTACTCCACAAAATGAGTCAACAAGATGGAAACCATCGGCATTTCAATAATAGAAAGCACAGGGGAAAGGGCAGAATGGAAGATCCGGTGGTCTATACTCTAGAAGAATATGAAAGGAGAAAATCTGGGACAAATCAAATACCAAAAAATGCATCTTCCTATACGAGTCATGATGAGCAACTTGCATGGCAGCTTCAAAATCAATTTGATTTGGAAGATTCTCATGTTAGCATCACTCTGGTTTCCCACATATATGTTTTTAATACAACATTCTACTATCCTTCACATTAAAGGTTTGATGTTGGATGCAACTTTTCTAGGTACAAGAGAGCGCAAGCAGAGCGAATGCGGAACATTTAAGAATGAGCATTTTCAACTACGAAAGAGATACATACACAGCACATGATGGTGGGAGAGGAAGGGGAAGGGGAGGAGGAAGAGGGAGGAGAGGAAGAGGACGGGGAAGAGGAAGGTATTTTTGAGAATCTCACCATCCACACAAATGTTTTATCTTCAATTCTTCATATTTCATGATGAATTCTCAAGTTCTGTTATTAGGCTGGGCTCTAACTTGTTTGTTTGAGCATTTTGTTGCTAAGTTTTTGCTTAGGTTTAGAGAACTGGTGAATAGCCATAATTTTGTTAATTTAGTTGGATTACCTATTTGGATTGGTACCTACTCATGATAGTTCAACCAGTGAAGTTCAAATGATGTAAGATATCATTTTGGTTTTTTTTTTGTTTGTGAAACAGATGTCATTTTGGATTTGAATGGGCCAACTTGTGCGTACAGCTTTATTTGGTTGTACATTTGTTAATAAAGAGAGAGTTGCATGGTTGCTTCATCTGATAAATTAAAAATTTGTAAACTTGCCTTTCTCGCCTTCAGAAAATAATGGTTTTTTGGACAATAATTTGTTGTACATACAAATTGGACTTCAAAATTAAAAGTTACAATAGTGAAGAGTTAGAATTTGAGAATAATATAAAAAGTTTATGTCAATTTATTTCTAAAATAAATCTGGTGTTACCTCAAATTGTAAAAGTGTAAATGTAATTTTTTTAATGATATTAACCTTGAACTTTAGGTAATACCTACATTAATATATTTTTAAATTTTAATTTAAAAAATACAAATTAAATTTAAGTCTTTATGAACTTTTCATTTTGCATACTTAACCGATTTTGTCACAAGTCAAATTCTAATTGGTTCATGTCCGCTGTGTCTTAAATATAACTATTGTGGTGCCATGTCATCAATATCATGAGCATTGGAGTGCCATGATAGATGCTATGTCATAACATTACCATGCCCATGCCTTCGTTTTTGATTCACACATTTGTCCAAGTCGTTATGCCACGTAGGATCGCTGTTTTGATCTCTACGATATATGAACACCTCAAAACATCAAATCATTATTAAAGATTGATTATAAATAAACTATATAGTATGATTTGGAGCTCATAATTAATTTATGTATTATAATAATAATAATTCTAACACATCAAAAATATTAATACTAAGTGTGCATGTTATCACAAAACTATTAATTAATGAAATTAATTAATAAAGATTAAGATCGAAAAAGTCACTAGATAAAGAAAAATAAGCACATAAACTCAAACAAATATAGAACCAATAAAATTTACCACCTCAACTAGGCCACATCGTTTTTTCGTTAGTCAATTAACGTAGAAATGGTTCTATTTAGAACTAAGGGACTAAGAGACTATTTAGAACCATTTCTCAACTTTAAGAATTAAAATGTTATTTTTTGAATTTCGCGTTCAAATAGACACTTAAAACTTCAGGGGACTATAAGTAAACTTTATCTCTAATTTACATCATACACAACTTTTACCACCATTCATTTAAGTTCCTTTAACTATTTATAAACTCAAATAAACCTCTTGACATTGTTTAAAAAATAATAATAAAAAACCTCTTGACATACCATTGTCGCCATATTTTTATATTTTTGTAAGTAATGCAATGAGTTTTTTTTAACTATTAATAATTGACATATGTTTTTTTTACACGTCACATTGGAAAAAAAATCAACAAAAATATTTAAAAAAATATTGAAATTTAATAATACAATTTCATTTCATATCACGAACACTGTAAGAGGGTTGTAATCTAAATTTATATTTTAATTTTATATTTTGTGATACATTCCTCTTTAAGGTTGACTTATTATTCTAAAAATGTTAGTGATTGATTTGTATCTTAATGATCAAACAATTAGAAATTAATGTATCTTTTATGGGGCATAGATTTGAATCCATTCCTCTTATTTATAATGTAATTTTTTTTTCTTTTACAACAAGTGGGGTTTAGAGATTCGAATTGATGACCCCTTGAACAAGTACAAATTATTAGTTCGACTTTATAGCTTAGTTTGAAAATGGAAGAACTGGACTAAATTTTCATATTTTTGGCTTGAGTTCAACCACCTCGTAGAACATATGTCGCATGATACATAAATTGAATAATAAATAATAATAGCTAGAGAAAACTCAGAAAAGTAATTAGTGAAGCTGTAAAAAATGGGTTCATCGTTCAACCTCACCCCCACTTTTTCTTTTTCTTTTTCTTTTTTTAATAATAAAAAAAAAGACACTCTGTAGCCTCCCTCCACTCCCAGTTCCGAGGGATGATATGGCAGAGACTCGTACAAGCCTGTTGGAACCACGACTTTCACGCTTTTATTTCCCGTTTTGAAGAAACAGATAATCCGCTTGAAGATCAAAATGGAGTATAATCTGATTCAGCCCTCTGTTGCGGTTCTAATCTCATCGATAATCGCTCTTAGGGCATATCGAAGGAAATCCTTGGACCTCTCTGGAGCTCTAGCGGGATTTATTGTTATGTCAACACACTTCGCCATCAGTTACAGGTTTGCTAATTCCATCTAGTTGTTTTGGTTTTATTGGGAAGCTGAATCTTGCTACTTCTTTGCTATTATCCGCTGTTGAGTGTTAGGTTTGCCAATTTAATTGTGAATTTCCCGGTTCTCTGAATACTAATTTGATATAGCTTGGGCTGTTTTGGTCTGGACTGTTGAATTAATACTATCTTTGAAGATACGGAGCCGTGCTTTTGGTATTCTTTTTCACTTCCTCTAAGCTTACCAAGGTTGGGGAAGAGAAGAAACGAGTCGTTGATGCCGATTTTAAGGAAGGTGGTCAAAGAAATTGGTAATTCTACCTCCTCTACTTTTCTCCCCCGAGTGTTATTTGTATCAGTGAAGCAGCTCGTAACAGATTTTTGACAGGATTGTTGTTTTGGTTTATTTCAGGATATTCACCTTTTATATTTATTGTTTAGTTGGAAGTTTTGTTGGAAATTTTGATGGAAAATACTGAAATTTGTGTTTTAGTCGTTGCGTTGATTCCATACTTCAATGCCAGAGCTTAAAGTTAAAAACTGAAATGTCACAATTATGTAAATTTTGCTCAATTGTAACGTCGGATATATGATTCAATTCAACACAGAATGTAGTCAATGATATCTTCACGAACTCAAATCATAATGAACAAATAAGAAGTTCTGTTTGTCCTCGTTTGATGGTAAACCATCAGGCAAAATTGTCTCTAATGGTTCCAGAAATTGAGTTGCTTCCACATGTGACATGACTAAATTAGCTTGTCATGCATACTGCATGGAACAACACTTTGAGAAGAGATGAAAAAATTAATTTGTAACCGTGATGAAGTCAAAGATAAAGCTTGATGGAGAACAGCATGTCACTGATTTTTTGTAGTTAGATATTTCAGTACCTACTCTACTGAAGTTTTGGCCAGATCATTGATTAATTTTTTTTGCTCCTTTTCAGGATTCAAGTTCTTTCTAATAGTGGTATTGCTACAGTTTTGGCTGTGGTTATTTGGAACGTTTCAGGATGGCAAGATAAATGCCTGGACTCTAAAGACTCGGCTCTTGTCACTGGCCTCATTGGCGGGATTCTTGGGCACTACTCCTGCTGCAATGGGGACACGTGGTCTTCTGAGCTTGGAATTCTTAGTGATGCAACACCTCGATTGATCACAACCTTCAAGGTGTGCAGTTCATTCAAATATATCTCGATTCTAACATTTTGTCTCATTTATTAAATATTTCTTGATTATAACATGTTCTTTACTCGTTTGATACATAACCTTTCTGGTCTATTTTAGCCCCTACACATCTCTAGCATAAGGGACACATATAATTTGAGCTGTCATTTTCCTTTTCTAGAATATGTTTCATATTGAATTCGAAAATAGCAAGCCAAATTTCTGCTTTCTGATTGCAATTTTTTGTTGTTGTTGTTGTTGTAAAAGATGTTGGTATTTGTTTCAAGTTAGGAATTTAGTTTTCCTTCGTTGATTTGACTCTTAATGCATGTAACCGTAGGCGTAGGTCTTACCAGCAACCTGACATAAATTCATACTGAATGGACGAATAAATTGTTGTTGATCTGGATATTGTTTCATTCTGGATGTGTAGCCTGTTCGTAAGGGTACAAATGGTGCTGTTACAAATGCAGGGCTCCTTGCAGCTGCAGCTGCAGGTGGTGTCATAGGATTGGCGTTTGTTCTCATCGGTTTTTTCACTACAGAATGTGCTTATGGCACAGCACTGAAACAGCTATTGGTAATTCCCCTGGCAGCCATGGCTGGACTTTGTGGAAGTGTCATAGACTCTCTATTGGGAGCAACAGTGCAATTCAGTGGATTCTGCACTGTTCGTAATAAGGTAGGCTATAGTTATTTCATTTTCAGGTTATGGATTTAAAATGTATTCTAATTTCCCACAACTGTAGTTCACATGCCCTTTAAACGACTGATTTTGTTCTTAGCAAACTAAAGGACCAGAATTGTTATACAGGGGCATTACCTTCCATAGAGGACAGAAATATTGTGGTATATTAGTGAAAAGTAAAGCCTGTTATAAATAATTGAAATTTATGCAGTTACTAGAGACTTGTTTGGTAATGTTTCTGTTTCTTGTTTCTTGTTTCTTATTTCTCGTTTCTAATTTTATTAAGAAACATAAGTATTTGGCAGCCATTTAGGTTTCTTATTTCTCATTTTTTATAAACATTCTCAAAATTTTATTGAAATTTTGGAAACAATAAAAACAAGTTTTTTGTTCTCGTCTTTGTTTCCAATTTGTTCCAAAACATAAATAAAAATATTGTTTCATCATTCTTGAATCTACGGGTGGTGTGATTGTGCAATTCTATTTCTTAAAAGGAGGAAACAGAAACAAGAAACGTGAACGTTATAAAACGGACCTAGATCAAATAACCAGCTAACCTATTAGCTTCTGAAATAACAAATATTCAACATGTCTGATTATCGTTATTTGACGCTCAAAGAAAGGAGTTTTTATTTGTGCAGGTCGTTGGAAAACCAGGACCAACAGTAAAAAAGATATCAGGTCTCAACATTCTTGACAACAATGCTGTCAACCTTGTCTCAGTATTATTAACCACACTGCTCACTGCAATTTCATGCATCTACATTTTTTGAACGATATCTACAATTTCAAGATAAAGCCAGAGGCATTTTCTACAGATATCGGGATAGGCAAGGTAACCATTCTTAATACAATAAACTTGGATTTGTTATGGTTGTCGTGTGTTTCTCTGCTCATTTTGAGTCACAAAGGAGGAAGACTTTTCCATTAATTTATAAAGCCTTATGTCTAAGATTTTGTTTTAATCCCGAGCCCCTCACATGGAAGGGGGAGAACATGGCCACCAAACCTCTGGACCTACCTGTTGAAGCTACGTCAAGATTGACCTCAGACTTGTTTATCTAAATTAGGGGGGATTGTATTAGTTCATAAACATATATCCCTTTCACTAGTTGACTTCGGGTTTTGGTAGTCAGTATGGTTTCCAAATAAATGGACAAACTTTAGGTCTTATTTGCTTCTTTTTTCCAATTTTTTGTTTTTTGGTGTTTAACCATTGTGGGTGGGGGATCAAACTTTTAACCTCAATAAAGATAATTGGTACTATACCCACTATGCTATACTTTGATTGACACGAACTTTAGATTTTTTTGAGTTTATAGTTGGTGAACACACTTGCTTCTCATGTAAATGCAGGTTCTGATTCGGGTTGTACGTAAATTAGTGATATAATTGGTTTAACAAAATCCATATCTCAGATTGCTAGCTATATCTACACTTAATATGACTCTGCCCTCCAAATTACCCTCACTCACTTGATCATATAAAGTAAGAATGTTATTTGGGGCAAGTAATATTGTTACATTGATTACTTCAAAAAAAAAAAATTTAATTCAATAACATGGGTGAAGATTCGAACTTTCAACCTTTTGATTGATGATATTGATAGGAATGACCTTAGGGATATTTAGGGTTATTATTAGAGTATTAAGGATACATTAATAATAAGTAAGAAAGTTGTTAGTAGGGTTCTATTATAAATATAATTGAACGAGGGAGTAAGTATGAAGGTATGTAATTATTTAGTGGTTCAATCTTGAGTGATATCTGGGGAGGGTCTAAGTACCTCTAATAATAATCTTAAATACTCTTAAGGTCCTATCAGATATATACTTCAATCAGTTGTGCTATATTCAGGATATGCTGTAATTGTTTGTAATTATCGAATACTGTAATATCTAAAAAGATTACTATTCAAATTGACATTTATTATACAAAATTAACGAAGGCCTAATCACATAATCAAGCCCGGGGCCATAACTACAAGCATGTTTTGAATACAACTTTAACAAATTAAAAAAGAAAAAGAAGAAAAAAAAGGTTGTTCATCCAAAAGCTTCATCTCCTCCTTTTCATGGGGTTCTTGGAGCTGCATAAAAGTGAACGACAAACTCACAAATCAATAAAACATGCCCTTTTTTTTTTTAATTTGGGAAAAAAGAAAAGTGAATTTCCTAATTAATAAAGAAAAATACCTATACCATTGGCCTCTGAGCCTTTCATCAAACGAATACGATTGCAAGATTCAATAAACAATCTGGCAATTTAGAAAGGGAGAAGTTTAACTAATTAAATTATATCATGTAATACTAATAAAATCAAACAAAAAGTAAGTGATTAGGAGAAATAATAATTAATCAAACTTACTTCCAAGGGACATCTCCAACCAACATCCAATCCCCATCTTTATCTTCATAAGTTGGCAAGTACTCATCTGCTCTCTTCATTGGGTTCAAAATATTGCCTTCTTCCAAGTAATCACCTAAAACTTTAACTTTTTAGCAATCTTGTTTAAATTCCAATCCTTAATTAATATCAAAATTATATGGGTTGAATTAGAATTGAAACTCACAACATATGGGAAATGAGATGAACAATTTCCGAAATGTGTTGAATAGCTCTTTGTAGCTGTTGAACATCTCGAGATCGATCTTACGCAAATATGGCGCCCCATCCGCTGCCACTTTTACGTACTTGCAGTTGTTCATTTCTATTGTCTTTTTTCTGTATGATCTCACCGGCGGCCAACCCATTACTGCCCGCTTTTGCCCTTCAAAACACTTCATTTTAATTAATATTTTCGAGATCCAATGAGTGACTATCAATATTAATGAAAAATAAATGATGAAAGTTTGAAGGCAAAACTATTCTAATACTTGGTTCCTAAACTGTAAGAATCAAATCTTGTCCTTACTACAATGTAGTAAAAGTTAAAATGTTCTTTTTTTTTGCATTTCTCTCTATTAGTTATGGTATATTTAAACTTTACCATCGGCGGAGGAGATGAGTTTCGCCTTGTCGCAACTGCCACACTGCTCACTTATCGAGCTCCCGACGCTGGAATCAATGGTGTCATGGAAGCCACGTTTGGCTGCGTTGGGTCTGTGATATACTTTGTTCCCCTCCGCTGGCCGGAACTCGGCGCCCGGAAGGCCCAAGGTGAGCTCTGTTTCATCGAAATTGACGTGGGTCAAATCAGATTCCGGTGACTGGGGGGCGGTTTCCGACGGCATAACGAACACGTTTTCCAAATACTTTTTTTTTTTTTTTGGGCCTCTGATCTTTTGCAGTGAATGAACCGTTCGTTGGTTTGGGTTTCATAAATAGGAACTGAAGTTGGTACAGACTACAGAGAGAGAGATTGTATGAGGAAAGGAGCAAATGGGAAGAGGCCACGTGTTGAGCGGTGGGCCCCGCAGTTGAAGCATTAGCCCACGCAGGAACGATGCAGAATTGAAAATTGGGTGGTGATTGTCGGTACATTCAATCTTAATGCCTTTTCCGTCTCCTTTGTTCTCTTCTTTTACGTAATTTGTCAGCAAAATCAATTCTTCACACAGTATTTTGTTTTTTAAATAACTCTCGAAAATATTCATCTTAACTTCTGGTACCACCACTCAAATTTTTACATGCGGTAGAGAGAATGGAAAAGGAATTTATTTTTTAATAACTTCTTACTGCTCAAAATTGGATGTTGTCTATTCAATGTGATATTTTAATGACCAAATTTATGTTTTTATTATTATCATTATTATTATTTTGCATAATTTTGCTAGAGATGTTAAATATCAATTCATACATATGAGAGAAAATTTTGTGCATCTTTAGACTTGTGTTATAGGATGAGAGAGTCAAGTGGCACCAATCAATTTTTTTTTTGTGGAAATTGGTAGGTTACAATAATCATGTCACATAATTGGATGAGATACAACTTGAAGTTTGATGCTCAAATATTCACTGTAAAATTAGAAATACATTTATCTTCCAACATCCTTACAATTACATCTCAATCATCTATATTATATTTGTAAGAATCATTAATTGGTCTTTTATGTTTCAAATTAAAGCTAATATCAATCAAGATAAAAATTTATGTTATTAGCCTAAGCCTATTAATATCGTAGCCAAGTAAGTAAGTATTCTATTCATCGATATTGTATATTTTCTTGAAACCCAACGGAAACATTATAGGAAGATGCAGCACAAGAATTCAAAAGGGAAAAAGAGAGACAAATCTTTTTTTTTTTCACATAAAAATCACATTTTTGAGACATGGGGAGGCAATTATGGGAATATGATTGGACCCGACCAGTTGAGAGAAGGGGCCGTGACGTGGCACATAAAATGGAAGGGAGTGGGACCCACAAAATGCTAAAAAAAAAAAAGAAAAAAAAAAGTCAATGAGCGAAGTGATTGACTCTGCAAGGTTTGGGGCAGCTTCCGACATTGTCGACATCCTTGTCGCTTTACCCATTCATTCATCGTATCCTATTCTTCACAAAATTTCATTTATTAAAATAAAAAATAAAAAAATAAAAGAAAGATTCAAAGCATATTGGATTTGGATACGTCTGCGACTGTGTGTGTTGCTGCCAAAGCCAGTTGCCGCACGCGGCTTCATATTAAAATTACAAAAAAAAAAAAAAAAGAAAAAACCCACTGATTATGCAGTGCATTAAACTTCGACAGTTCTATTATTAGATTTGGAAGATTACAAGAAGTAATTATCAAAAAACTTTGATATGTCGATTTTGGTTGCTACAAATAATGATATATGATACCATGGTTGGTATGACAAGCAAAGCAAGGCGTTTTATTTGTGTTAATTTTAGATTAATGTTAGAGAGGAAATATTTTAGGTATTGGTCGTTGTATATATTGTTTTAATTTTGATCGCGATCAAGACGTTTGAATGGCTATTCATAAGAAATAGAAAAGTGATTAGACCACCATACAGTGTTTGGTTGTCTAGTAATAATGGCAGGGTGTTCAATAATGTAATACTTTCGACCCATCGGGAGGAATTTTTGTAGATTATATGTATTTTACCTTCACTTCAACACAACAAATCTACAAATATAGATGTGGAGATTTGAATCTCAATTTCACGAGAAAGAATAGATATATTAATCGGTTGAACTATATTATATTTTTACCTCATATTTCTCAACAAGTTTTCCGACAAAATTTTTACCATTTTTTCTTTTTTTTTTTGCAAACTCATTAGCATATCTCACATATTTAAATTAAGGCTCACAAAATCTTACATACTCATAGTTTACTAATACTTACAAATCTAATATAAAATGTGCTTCATAATGTCTAGAGTTCACTAACAAAGACAAAAGACAAATGGGAGGAAAATTAAATGTCTCTAAACTAACTTAACTATATTTGGACCAAGTTGTAATGGGTAACCTCTTGGCTCTTGGTTTATGAGTTGGGTCCATAGTTCTAAATATCTATCCACATATCGACATTTTCATATTTCCATGGGTTCGACATCAACACAAGGGGTAAATTGACATTTCTATCATAGTATAAGAAAATCGACAAAATATGAAAAATATCAACAAGATGTCACTAATATATACACGATATTAATATTAGTTATTTTTAACTAATTTAGAAATAGGAAAATGTTATTTCTTAATTTAAATATTTTTTTACGATTTTTAAAATTTTTCTACCTTTTACACAAATATCCATCGACATCGATATTTATTGATATTTTCATCGATATTTTCATGAAATTGATACGTGGACGAACATTTAAAACTTGGTAGGTCCAACAAATCAATAACTTAACCATAATTTTGTTGAAGGCTACTTTATTTTATAAGAGAGAGAAGCATTGTACTAATGCTTGACATGTGTCTCAAGTAGAATGGTGTTTGTGAGCAAATACATTGCATTACGTTTTTGGTAGTTGTTTAAGAATTGAGTGGGAAGCTTCCACTGAATGTGCTTCCATTTTCACACACCCAATTCCTTTATTAATTAGTACCACAGTTCATGAACTTGGGTTTTGCTAATCGCTAATCTTTATCCTCTTTTTACGCTTAACAATCCAAATCTAATTGGGAAGAGACACCAGAAAAAGAGAAGAAAAGAAGAGAGGGAAGTGTTTTAATCTTTTAAATATAAAGTATTTTCGACTTTGATTTATTTTAATCTATGTATATTTTATGTACTTTTCGAACATTTTTGCTTTTTTTTGTTTTTTAATACAAATTTATAGTTACATCTCAAAAAACTTAATGAGTGAAGTATCATGTTAAAATTTTGATTGAAACAGATGAAATAAAATAAATTAATTAAAAGATAAAAAATATATATTTTTTAAAAGTATATAGACTAAAATAAATTTTTTAAAAATATTTATATAAAATTATAAAAAAAAAATGGAGAATATATAGAACGAAATAATAGAATATTTAAACCTTTCTTTTTATACAGTTTATGTGCATTGCTTTATTATTACGAAAATAAAGGTTCTTTGTCAGAGATATTATAATTGAGGATAGTGGGTGCAATTATAAAACTATACTTTTTTTTTTTTGTCTCAATAATGAGATCGCTGTCTGACAATTGGCTATAATTGTCTAAAATGATGGTGTGGGCTTGATTTTGCAGAAGGGATGGATAAATTTGTCCTGAAGGGCAACCTAATTATTAATTAAATTTCCTAATCTATCAAATCAAGTTTTGGATAAACGCAAGGGATTAGCACCTTTTGAACTAATTCTATGGTAGAAATTGTCATGTTTGATCATCATCTCAAATATCAATCCCAAATACGAAACTAATAGTGATGATAGTAATGACTAACGAACCGTTTCTACTCAGTGTATTTAAAAAGTATCAAAATTTTATTAGATAATGATTTGATGATAACAAAAATTAATGAGTGAATGACTCCAAATTGATTCATACATTACTAATTTAGTTTGCTCAATCTAGACATGCAATTAGCTATTTTGAGATGAAGGATTAAAGTTTCTTTAATGGAGGGGTACAATTAGAATTCGTCTATTGACTTTTGATTTTACTTCTTCTGATTTTATTTCTTCTTTCACGTGAATATATATATAGATATAAAGCTTCTTTAAACCAGAACTTACTCATATGGATAAGAGAAGAGAGCTCTCCCCACGAGATGAATTGCCCCATTTCCTTTTCGAGGAAATGTCAGTCGAAAATTCCTTCCAATAAATCAAGAAGTTTACAATGAAGCAAAAGAGGAGAAAGCAAGAAGAAAATGCTAAACTACAAAAAGTACTCTTGAATTTGACATTTGTTTAAAAATATCCCTATCATTTTTTCAATATCACAATTGACCTTTCATAAACATTTTAAATACTATGTAAGCAAACATCCATTAATATTTGAATGAGAAATTTAATTTGAAACTTGCCTGGATGAAATGTAGAAGCTATTGGTTTTAAAAAGGGGATTAGGGCCAAGATTGGATAGACAAGGGAGAAAAACTATGATGACAATGGAAGAATTATCCTTTTAAAATGAAATTGGGAGATTAAGGTCTGTTTGGTAACGTTCTCACTTTTTGTTATCTTGCAACTAATTTTGTTTCTTGTTTCTCCTAAACCCATTTTTCTTCATTAAAAATAAACAGAAACAAGAAACAGGAACGTTACCTTTTTGGATATTACTTTTTGGGTATTTGTTCATAAATCTTTTTTTTGCAACTCAGCCAGGAAGAAAATGATAGCAAACAGAAACGCAAAAATGGCCAAATATGTCTCCATTTCAATGTTAATAAATCCTTGCATTACTTGTTATTGCCATTTTCTCGATTATTAATCATTTCAGATAAGGTCAGTTTCACGTTATCTTCTTTTCAACACAGAGAAAGACAAAGGTGGAGCCATTACAGAACGTGAAGGGAACTGGCGCCGGCAACCTGAAAGTCTGTTTGTCCAGCTAAGAAGCCAGGCTGCAAAATACTTATAAAACGAGATATCATCATATCCTGCTACGCTATACAAAACTATAATAAAAATAATAATAATATTAAAATAGCCATCCCAATACACAACCAGGCTGGCAAAGAATTAAAGATCAATCAGTACAGAATAAAATGAATGAACCCATAGAGAGAAAAAAGGAAGAGATTCCACAGTTTCAAGTCTAAGTAAATGAAGGCTCACATATATGCAATGCAACCTAAGAGCCAAAAACATTAGGGAGGTGTTATCTATATTACCTTTAACGTTGGGGCAATAAAAGAATGACTAATTACAATGGGGCTGCATAATTCTTCTTTCTTTTTTCTTCCCAAGGAAAACAGATAGTTTAGGGAAGGACTGGAAACAAATAAATATATATATGTATATATAAGGGGCTTTTTTTAAATCCGAGAAAAACAGAAGCCTCTAACTACACAAGCAATGAATGCACAAGGGGAACCCAGTGGGGGCTTCCAGCTACGAGGTAGCTTCTTGAATTTATGTATTTCCGGCGGGAATCTGACCCACCATCCCGAAGTTTGTAGCATGCTTGGGCCTCCACCCGGTCCTTCCTCTAACAATCTCTGCTCCACTTTCAAGTCGAAGTAGGTGCTGACACTCAATGTCACCAGCATCCGCTAAATTGGTGATACCAGCATCAGATACAGCAGTAAGGGATTGCAGCACGCTGTCCCTTCCACATTCTCTCCTGTATTCCAAAGTCATGGTAGAGAGTTCATGACTTTCCAGAATTGGCAGCGGGGCACTCTGTGATTACAAACTCTTGTGGTAAGAAACGGCTGCGGGTTCTGAGTTTGACACTCAGAAAAAGGAGGAACCAAGATAATTATGAGGAGAGAAGAACTACCTCCAGAATCCAGCCAATGTACTTCACGTTGTTAACATGCTGGTTGATATCTAAATCACTCCATCTAGGCTGTAATTTGAAATACAGGTCATTCACGAGAACCACACGAGGGAAAGCGTCCTACAATAGGAAGTCACTTACCGTCAAGCCTTTACGAATGTAATCAGCACTATCATCATCAAGTTTTGGAAGTTTTCTGCTATCTTCTTCCACAATTGGGGGTGAATTAGCAAAATAAGGCTCTATTTCCTCTCTAACTTCTCCAGGAATCTTCGATAATTTTCTTGTCAGCTTATTCATCATCACCCATACACTGCCATTGGAAAAAGGAAAAAAGAAAACAATCCCACATAGTTATTAGAACTGCAGCAATGACTTATATATAATAACCAACTGTTTCCATCTTTTTCCTTCCTTTCTTGGTTTGGGTATAATTTCTGGACTGGTGGATGTTAAAGAGTCACAGCAAGCTTATTTACAAGCCATAGGCATTAGATTTGAGATGCAGAATTCAGAAATAACTACTACAGGCACCGAGAGAGGGAAAGAAATAATAACTAGGACTACTTGCAGGCAGGGAAACCTATACCTTGAGGCCCTAGTAAGAGTTTCACCAGTTTTACAATCACGAACAAGCCAGTCTCGTCGCATGCCATTCTTCCCAGATGCACAGACCCACGTGTCTACTTGAACGACATCACCCCTGAAAGAAAAGACAACAATTCAGTCTGTCAATCTCCAATTCGTCAGCCATTAAAACATCCTCAAGAGTTTTAACCTATAAATAATTGGCAAGAGATATTTAACTCGACAGATACAACGACAACCATGGGAGTGAAGTTTTCCAAGTAACATATAACATATTTCATATTAAGATAATGGAAGCAGTTGCAACTCTGATCTGAACCAGCTATAGATAACCTAGAAAGCATAAACTGGATGTTGCCTAAATATCCTGAAAATATAAAAAGTTATGAAAGTCAAACCTCTAAATCATTCATCTTACATGATCAACAGAGACATAAAGCTCACGTAGAGATATGAATAAATATCAGCAGTCGCCAAAGTATTTTGCCTTTTAAGGATATATATATAAAAGAAACCTATGACTTACCAAGTAGGGTATCTATCGACCACAACCTGCATCTTTGCAACTACCCATATCAAATTCTTTTTGCACATTTCTGGTGTCGAACCAAATCCATCACCTAGTAGTCCGGCGGTTTTTACATGATTAAGTGCAGTTTCCTGCAGCAAAGACCAAGATATCATTTTACTGTTCCCAATAAATGAAAGAAAATAAGAACTAACAACCCATTATGCAGACCTAAAACTAAAAAATTTTGAATCCACTACAGATAAACATCATAAGAATTGAGAACCAACAGGAAAAGAGTACATGATTAATTATGTACCTGTAAATGGTTCATTAATGTTTCTATAGATGCAGTTCGATCTGCACCAATTTCATATGACCTAATTGAAAAATTCTGCCGAAACACAAGACCATCCTGAACAATTCTTCCCAAACCAAATGGATCGATAAGCATGTCAGCCCGCCTAGGCTTCCAGTCAAGCATCATCCACTGCTTCTCAGCAGCCAGGAATATGGTAGTGATAGCAGCAAGAAGCATACTCCAGTCAGGTAACAGGTTAATGAAAGTCCTCGGGGGAGGTGATGTCAGATCATCATCAAGCTTGACACCCTCCAATCCAACGGAAGTACCATTTATTTTTGGAGGAGCTTGGGCATTCGCCTTAACTTGCAACCCACGAGAAGAAGATTTTGGCCTGCTTCCTCCAGGATTGACAGACCCACTACCGAGCTTAGGTGTCTTTGCTCCAGAGTCCAAGGATGGAGAAGTAACAGGAAAAAAGGCGGATGTAGCTGCAGTTGCAACCATGACGAACTTCTTATCAGAAAACCCGTCAATGCACCAACCAGAGACTTGTTCCAACGAAATTCCTCCTCTATCAATGGAAGCCTAGGTACATGAAAGATGTCTGAGTTGTTGTGTAAATAACCATCAGCAGCCAATACACAGTTACATGGAATTTTGTATCGATTCAGATAGCTTAATGAAGTTGTAATAAAACTCATCAACATTCTATCACATACAATTTACAAATTCTCTTTCTCTACAAGCATAACAATAATAATCGGAAATTTCAATATTCTAGAAAATTACGGAAGTGAAGACAATCGTGTACAAGAAGGCCAGATTTGGTGGAAAGTCATAAAAGGAAATAGAGAAAAGGAGTATCCATAGAAATGAAGACATAGAACCAAAGATTGGACCTAAAACAACAAATTTCTAAGGTATTTCAAAGCAAAGCTTCAAGAATCGGTAAGCTCGCATGAAAATGAAATTCATGAAGCCTAGAATGATAGAGAAAAACAAAAATCTGATCCAAGATCGTCAAGAGACAGGTGTTCAAGCGTAGCCAGTATTTACAAAAACAAGAAGGAAAATCGAAAGAGCACAAAATGAAATGGTTATAAAATGATAATGATAAAAATAAATAAATAAATAAAAATGACACCAACACTCAAAGAATGCACGAGCTCAACAGCGAATCATCCACTTGCATGGTTATAGCAAGATCAGAATAAATCCTTCCTTAAATGTACAGAAAACAGAGAAAGCAGATCTCGTCCAAAATGTAGAACCACAAGAGGAACGACAGGTCAAAATAAACAAAACCTTGAAAACTGAAATGAAAATAAGGCATCCGGTAAAATCACAGTGTAGGCAGCGGCGTAGAATCAAGAAAAATTTGTCACACCAAATACAGAAACCGTATGTGAGAGTAAAAATAAGAATAAAAAGCGTGCAAACTTCCAAGACACGTCCCTTCGCCGACGAAATGAAGAACGACAAACAACAAAAATAAGTAAAAACTTTTAAAACGTAGATCTCAAACGATGTGTCAGTTAAATACACGACAGCTCGCACATCAATAATCTTCAATACGGAAGAAACAGCAGAACGCTCTCATTCTCCACTCCAAACCTCAAACATCCAGATCAGACAAGAAACAGAGGGAAAACGAAGGAGAAATCTCCGGCGTACGTACCTTGACCGTCGGTGGACTTATGAAAGAGAAGCAAAGCAAAAACAACTCTAAAAAATTCTCCGGCGATGAGCTGATACGTAATGGAAGAAGCTGGAATGCAGATCCCTCCTATTCTGCCGCGGATCGTAGGGTTTGGTATACGATTGTCTGTTCTCCGGCGTTTCGAATTTGATCTTGTAGTTTTTTAGAGAGAGAGAAAGAAGAGAAGGCGTTTGAGACCAACGGTTCGTGTTAGTGGTGGGGAATTGTCTTCCAGTTTCAGCGTTCAAAATAAATACATATATCCAGCGGACACCTGCCTTCTTCCTCCGCCTTCCCTCCCTTTTCAGTCCATAGTTCCAATCTCCAATTTACGATTTTGCCCTCCTCCCCATTCTCCAGAACAATCTTATTTTTCGTTCAAACGACAATTTTAAATTACATAATTAATCTCTAATTTTTTAAATTATTTCCATTCTGGTCTCTGAATTATTAAGACATTGTAATCTATCTTTCGACTCTCTATTTTAATTTTCATCAGCTTTTACTTTTGAAAGATTTTTTTAGTATAACTTATTTTTTACACTTGAAATTGTTATTTAAATGTGTGATATGATAAGCCAATTGATATAGCACAATATAATAAGTTAATAGAATTAGAATAGAGGTACAATCATGTGTACTAATTTAAGTATTAGTTCACATTTAAGTTATATTTATTATTATTATAAACCAAAATTTTAAAAGGTCATTTTATTTAAATTACTGTTTTAAGAAAGTATATTTTGCACTAATATAATATTTTATTTATTTATTATTATTTTAGTACAATATAAATAGAGCGGGAGATTCGAACTTTTCACTTATCAATTAGAAATAAATACCCATAATTACATTGAACTAAAACTAGTGTCCGGATATGACTATTGATGTATTTTCTTTCCGTCGTTTTTTACGTTTCAACGGTGCATAAAAATTAGGACAATGGTTTTGTCAAAAAAAAAAAAAAAAAAAAAAAAGTTTTCCATAGAATTGGACCGCATTAAAATCAGCTTTTTAAACGGTTAAGATTTTTAATTTAGTTTTAACAAAAAGACATAATGGCACACGTCATTTCGAAAACTTCTTTTACATATTTATCATCTCGTTTAAGAAATTGACAAAGAAAAAATAATTAAATAATTAAATCTTCTGCAAATTTTACTTTGTATTATATATCATCTGCTTTCTAAGCAATTTATCATAGGATCTTAAATAAAGTTTTCTTGAACTATGCAGATATAATCGTGCAGCTACCATGTGGATGAAAATAGATTTTCTATCTTAATTCCTCAATCAATCAACGAAAAATTATATAAATATTGTTCAGTATGATTGTGATGGTTGTTTATACATTATAAAACAGCTCATGAATAGCTGATTTAATAAAGGCTTATAAAAATTTGAAATACAGAAAATAAATTGAAACTGAAGATAATAACATAGATGAATCTCAAGTTGTATAAAAATATATATATAATAATAATAATAATAATATAGATGAATCTCAATGTAAAACAAATAATACTAGAAAGCGACCCGAAATATCGGATTCAATAGTTAAATTTGACTTTTATTTTATCTTTCTTTTTGGTTAAAGCCAAACAATAAATGAGCTTTATTTATTTATTTTTTTTTAAAGAAAAATCAATGAGCTTTATTTGTTGGCAACAACGAATTGACCAATATCAGAATCCAACTCTTTAAAAGAAGAGAAATAAATATATAAATTTTTTTAAAAAAAGAGGGTAGCTCAACTGTACTCTGCTTTCTTTTGAATTTAATTAAATTTGACTTTCCCTTTTCCTTTTTCACCATTTTGCAAGTAATTTTGCGGTCGACCACTTCATCTAATTTGTTTATGATTTTTTTTTGTTTAAAAAAAAAGGATAAGTTAGGTTGAAACTTGACGAGTAAATTATCGTGTTAGTATTGTATAATTTAAATCTTCATTAATCGTTTTAAATTACTACACTAGAAGATTAAAGATTTGTACATAAACAAGCTACTCAAAATGAATGTCAGTGAAGTTTTGAACTTCATTGACAAAAATTAATTACTTCTTTTTTTAATGAAAAATAATCATAAATAGAGCAAATATCTCATTAACTTATAATAATTTAAACGTGAGTAATCCTAATGAAATTATTTAAAATATGATTTTATTTCTTTGATATTGTTTACTAAAAATTTTCTTAGAATCAGATTAACGTTGTTTATTAAAACTGTCGGTAATCGAAATGTAGAATATCTAATTCTTATTATTTATAACTAATTACATAGTTAATATCATTTTTAATATTTTTTTTATGACCGTAAATATTTTTATTATAATATTAACAAATAATAAATAATAAAAATATAACTAGATCAATTAAAAAATTAGTATACTTTTTACTAGAACTAACCATTATTAATAAAAGAAATGTTGTTATATTTGATTGTTATAATATTTAATATAATAATTAAAATAACAATTTTATTGATATTACTTAATAATAACACAATAAAATTAAATAAAGGATAAATTAAATAAAATAGTTGTAATATTTTATAATTAAACTACATTAACTAATAAAATTAAAATTATTTGTATAAATAAACAAATAAATAGTAAAATTATAAAATCATGAATGAAAAAGTTATTAGTTTCACTAATAGATGGTAAAGAAAAAATAAGAGTTGTAAAGTAATTATTAAAAAAGTATAATGCCACCAAATAAGAAATGAGAATAAAATTATAAAAGCGAGCATAGTTCAGCGGTAATTAACATATATTTCTATCCATGAGGTTGTGAGTTCGATTCTCCACCTACATATTATACTAAAAAAATAGTAAGAAGAAAAAATGACAATAAAATTGATAAAGTTTTAGGAGGGCAAATTAAATTAATTGGTTCCAAATTTGAAGTGTTTGCACCAATTTGATGAAAAACAATCCTTTGGAGTGACTAAACTTTCGTGATATGTATTTTTTAAATGAGTGGACAAATTTTATCATTATTTATTATCTTTTGTCAAAGTGGTATTTTTCTCTCCTCCTATTACTCTCTCCCTTCTCTTCTCCTTCCATTGTTCCACAATTCCAACATCATCACAATCCTTTACGTGTACTTATCTCCAGTTTAACATGACTAGGTTCTAATTTACCATGGGAATCATCAAGACAGTCAACTGAATTCATTGACATTCATATTGGGTCATTTGAGAGACTTTTTATTGTCTAATTAATATATGTTAACTATCGCATTATCATTCCATTAGATTAACTAACAGTCAATCCAACTCAAGGAGCAATTAGAAATAAAAAAAAAAGTTATAAAACAAAATTCAAACTTCAGAGACAAAACATATCACTTTTAAGACTCAAGATCAACCACAAACGGTTTTTTAAACTCATAGACCAAATAAAAACTATATCGACCAAAAAGTGTATTTAACCATTTTTTTATTACAAATTAGGATATTTTAATTGTTTGAAAATTGAACTCAAACAAAGAAATATATGTAATAATCCTTTCATTTTTATTTAATTTTGAGAATTACGTTTGCTTCCCAGTAATTTTAAATTTTAACAACTAATTTTTTTAGCTTTGAAGAAAAAGTAGATAATAAAAGAAAAATATTAGTGAAAGTAGTATTGATACGCTTAGTTATTTAAAACAAAAATTAAAAATTAAAAAATAATTTTCATAAGAGGGAAAAGAAAAAGGAATTAATAAGTGTAGAAAGTATTTGGTGACCAAACAAAATATTGGGAACGAAAAGTAGGAAAGGCACATTTGGTCTTCTGAAGTGCTTTCATTATCCTTCCCAGAAACAGCTCAAAAGCCGCGGAATATTTTTCTGCGTTTAAAATCTAGACGCTTCTCAATGCCGCCTCCACGATACACGTGTCCACTGCCAGTTGTACGTGGCAGTCTCGTAATTAATGCTGTTTAGTAGCATCAATTCCCATTATGTCGGGAACAACGTTGCCGTTAGCCTACTATTTAACGCCGTATATTCCTCATCTCGGCCCTGGCTTGGGTCCCCCCCCCCCCCTCTCCCCGGTTAATTATTATTATATTTTTAAATTGTTATTATGTGTGCTTAATTATCTTATAATTTTAGTTTGAATTTTATCTCGGTTGGAACGTGACAAGATATTTGTATGTTAATTTTAGAGGAGAGAAAAAAAGAGAGGGTATATAGACAACAATAATTTCATTAAAATTTTAAAATTTAGATATAAATACCGAATACCGAATATCAAATATCGAATATCGAATACGTATTATTAGTCTAGGATTTTTCCTTTTAAGCATAGTTATTCTTTAAGGGTAGTATGGACTAATGAGACATTGAGATTGTATATGAGAATTGGAACCATAGAAATTTGGACATTTATTACTTGGACCATATTCGCAATTATTTACATAAGCGAATAAATAAAAAATTTGAAGGTGTAAATTCCCGAGAGTTTTCTTAAAATTTGGATTTGTCAGTCAATCTATCAAAGATATGACTATATAGTTATGCTTCAATTACATTAACATCTAATTTAGTAAATTAAGGAAAAGGTATAACTAGCAAACATCTTAATAAAATTTATCAATACGAATGTGCCAAATTACAATTCTAGTATAAAATAAATTTAATTCAAATAATATGGTCTCTAATTATATCTAATTCAAATAACATAATTTAATAATATAATCTAACATCATAAATACGACAGATGTCATGATATTTTGTTTAATTATTTGGGTTTGATAAGCTATAATATAGATCACATTTTCAAGTATTATTTTTATTGAAAAATAGAAATCCATTATATGTATTTTGGAGTGAAACTAATGATGCTTACTATATTTTCTAAAAAAATACATCTACCCTCTAGCTTGTTCCATTGAAAATTTGTCTATTTTCATTTAAGGATACATATGACTAAAATTTTGTAACTAATGAAAACCATTAATTAGGGTGAATTTCACTTTGCGGTGGTAACAAATTACACTTGTAATTCTATTACACAATGCATGTTACATTTATTTAAAAAATAGTATAAAAAACGCATCAGATTTGTGATTATGTATCAGACAATTCTCTCACTTAGTATTATCAAAATGAATATATATGACACATGTAAATAGGTTAATTGTGACTCATTGGTCTAAAGGACTAGATTAATTAAGAGGAAATTGATTCAAATCCCGTGATGAGACTTGATAATTTTTATTAACTTTTGTAAAAGGAGGATAATGAATTTTAACATAATACTGCAGCTGGAAGCATTAAAATGAAAATGACTTGTCGTAACTCTGGCAAGTGCAACTGCCAACGCAGGCTTTTTATTTCAAAAAAACGGTGGGAATTGTCGGCTATTTGATTTGAAATTTGAACCAAAAACAAGGATTCGTTTTTCAAAAGTGTGATTCGTTTATCAACATTTTAATGTAAGTTCGTCCTATACAGGAAATAACAAAATCAGCACAGTAGAAATGTTACTATTATTCACACAAAATCACCTCAAATCGGGCAAATGAACCTCAATTTACAAAGTTTTCTTTACAACATAAGAAAATTGCAATGACCATATAATTAAACACTCCCTCCCTCCTACAAAGAAAAAGACAATAAAATGAAATGAGAAGGAACGAAAGAAAAATGTTCCCAACTGTACAAAGAACTTTAATATACACAGAATTTATGCACCCAGGGCCGTAGAATTGGGGTGATGGCTACTGTTATACTTCAACATGTTCTAAAGCTGATTCTGTTTTCCATTAGGAGGCCTTGAAGATTGCCCAGGGGGTGCAGCAAGTGCGTAGGTTAATCTAGACGATGAATTCTCTATTAGACCAGCAACTCCGGCAGCGGCAGATTGAGCATTTGATGGCAAGAAAAGATCATGCTTCTGATCTTTATAAGCACTCCAAACCTACAATAACACAGCCAAATTAAGAGAATAGATGGAGTTAAAAACTACAATCACAATCTGTATGTTGACCTCCATCATTCCAAACAGCACTAAGAAACACAGAGATTAGTAGTCTAGTCCCTGTGTGTAGGTAAGTATTGTTTTTTCACTTTAGGAAAATCGTGTTGTTTAATTTTCCTAATATCATTCAAAATGTTGTAAATATGTGGTCCCTGTAACAGAGGATTAGTCCCTGTAACACACTGAGTTATTTTCTGTGCATTTGTCATCTCTCTTGATGTGGGTTCTCCAATGTAAGCTAAATGCAAAACTATGGAGTATCTCGAGAAAAACCCTCCTCAAAATAACACAATGACATAAAGCGAGTTATGATAAAATCTTAACAAGTAGATAGTAAATGGTCAGTAGCAGTTTAAGTTCCAATTGAAGTTATTCTTATTCGAAATAAAGTAATTCAAGGGCCAACTTTAAGGATACTACAGTTAAGGGGCTGAATATATGGTTTATTAACTGCACAAAAATAGTAAATAACTAGCTGATTGTGCAGGCACAAAAACCAATTGCACCTGTTACCTTGCACGACTGGCAACACCCCTTTTCAAATATTGAAAAAGGATTCAGGGACATTTATGCAGCATGAAAGATAGAAAGGTAAAGGAAACCCATATTTTAAAAATGCAGGATTTAACTATCCGTCAATAGTTACCTCTGAGACATCCAAAATATCTCGCACTTTAGAACAATGGGCCCCTTCTGTGGCAAACGCATGCAAAACCTGTATGAACAATGGACACATGAAAATAAAAAATTTATATATGTAAAACTGTTGCGTTAGTGGAATATTTTCCGACACACATATTAGTTCTAAATTAGAAAGCTCCTCCTACTTTAAGCCAACTTGTTAAATTATTCAGTTAGTGAAAGGGTAGCTAAACAACGAAACTTAACAAGATCTCATTTCTCAAGAAATATTGGTATTTAGCGATAGGCAAAAATTAAAGGAATACATAAAAAGTTCCAGCAAATATCGAGCAAAACATCTGAAGATGATGGTTCTTTGCTTAGCCTTAAACGACTTTCAAGGATATTCAAGATCAACATGCATATCCCTTTTTCAACCAAATCTCTCTCCAGAATCCTACCTGATTGGCTTCCCCTCTACTCTGATTCATCTCTTCAGCCACGTCCATTATTTCCTCCAAAAGCCTGATCTCATTTTCACTCGTCTAATAATTCTTCTTCTAAATTCTCTCATAAGTCGAAGTTATAGTCCGTCCTTCCGTTAAAATCTTTATTGTTTAACCGAACTCATTTATTGAGAAATCCATTTAATAAATATAATTTCGGCCTAATGAGATTCACATTGTACCAAATGTTTAATGACTATAAAATTTTCTAGAATGAATTAACAATTCCAAAAAAATCAGTTAGAAGATTACTCATTTTCCATGATTTGTTCCAAAAAGGAAAACAAAACTATAAAATATTTCAATTCAGATTCCTATAAATGAATTCAATTGAAATAAATTTAATTCTTCATCCTATTTGCTGGGTAATTCCTTCCAGAAAAATCTTTTACTTTGAGAAGTCATTAGTAGATTGCATATTCAATACCAGAAAAAGATAGAAGCAGTGTCAAGTGATTAAAAACAATAACTACAACACTCAACAACAAAAAGGCATTTAGAACTACATACCTCTATTGCAAGCACCCTGCCAATAGAGGCTTCAGATTCATTCCATTTCATTTGAGAGCAAAGTCCATTCCTTCCGCCAGCTCTCCAATCAAGAAGCCCAAGGAGTACTTCGACAAACCCAACCCTTCATCATAATGCAATGCATACTGATTATAGAAAGCAAATGAAGAACGAAATTCCAACCACACTTCGTACTTCTCTTTTCTCATGCACAAAAATCCTACAACATTTCTGTTTTATCAGATCGAAACTAAAACTACCCTTGCAGTAATTGACGGTCCCTAATCCCACGAGATATTTAACATAAAAAGTGGATCAAAGGGGTCTTGAGTCATTTTTCAACATCATGCCGAAATCAATCCATGAGGTTTTCATCTCAAAGTCTACAGTATATGTAGATCAATAAAATTTTAGTCAATAAAATAAGTTCCCATCAGACTTACTCAACAAAGATAGAGATAAGCAAGAGTCAAAGGTACCTAACCACAGGAACAAGCACAGAAAACAGTACACAGAAAAACATTATGTTAACTACTAGACACATACTGGATCAACCTAGCATTAGAACGTTACATTTGTTGAGTCTTTTTTTTTTTTGTTAAGTACAGTTTTTTAGTTAAATTAGAAACATTACACATCTAGAGGATTCTTTTATGTGTAAAATTATAGTACATACAAGTACAATAGTTACATGATACTGATAGCCCCCGATTTACTATACAAATACTGGGAAAGGAATGGTAAAAGGTAGGGCTCACTGCCATGTGTTAGTTGGAGAAAATTACAGCTGACGGTTAGTTGTAGACAGAAATGCAACCTTAGAGGGAGGGCTGAGAGAAGTGCAGAAGAGAGAATAAAGTATTTAGAAATGTGTGGAGAGATCAGGCAAATTAAAATCTCCCTAGGTGTACTCATTTGAAGTTTGAGCCCCTAATAACATTCTACTTTGAGTCCTATCAAGGTGGTATTAGAGAGTAAATTGTTGTTGATATGGTAACCAACAAGATGGAATCCAAATAGGATGCCGTGGAAGAGAATATAACAAACATTAAGGGTGCTTTTTAGAGGAGTTGAGTGTTAATGTGAGTTGAAGGGAGAAGGAAAACGACCAGTCTGAATTGGCCAGAACTGACCGAGCCAAGGACACAGAAGGGGAAGAAGTACAGGTAAGTAGGAGAGTTGAATCGACACGATAGGAAATGTCTATTTCTCATGGCATTAATTTGAATGATTGGGGTAGGACAATATTTGTGTCAATACTTGTATGAGAGTTAGAAACTGTATAGAGAGTAAGGCAGTCGCATGGTTTGAGTGTAAAGAAAGAAGACGTCCTTTCTGAGTTGGATAGATGGAAGCTATTAAGTAGGGTTCTGTTAGACACAAGAAAGGTCCCTATGCAAGCAAGTCTTGCCTTTGAAAGAAGAAACAGTGAAGGTGCACTGAAGACAATCTGAAATAGTCACATCACATTTACTGAACGCTTGTATGGGTGTTAGGAGTCAACTTTATCAACAGTTTGTCAAGGTTTAAATGTTGCAACCAGGGGGGATTGGGCTCAAAGATGAGGTTGGCCCAATGTATAGAAGATGAGATCCAATCCTTACATGTCGTAAGAGAAGCACCCTTCATTTCAAACACAAAAACTACTGTACAAGGCATATTGGGCGTAAATGCTAATATGGTGTTAGCAGAGAGTAAGCAACAAGCAAGAAAAGAAAAAAGATGAGTAAAAGTGTCAAACCCTCGATAACCATCAATATGAAAAGAAAGAGTTGTAGGTGGCGTACAATGGAGAAAATGAATATGAAGGAGCAGTATTTTTTAAAAAAGAATTGCATGGACAAAAGGAGATGGATTTGGTCACAGAACAAAAGTTGAGCCGTTATCTGAGTTTCATAGTTGGTAGACTCACCTCAAACTATGTAAATCTAGAGCTAGATTAAAAACATGATGTCATAGAGGTCAAAGCCTACGGGCTATGGGCCACTCACAATTTTATCGCAAAAGAGGAGGTAAAAGAAGTGAATGTCCTAGTGCCGAAGACTTTAGGTTATGAAGTTATTATAGGCACTCGTGTACCAAGAGGTAAAGGAATTTGTTAAAGTGTTGAGCTTGTGTTACTTTAATTAAGCTCATTTGGGATAGAGAATCCTCTCCTTGGAATATTATAACCAGAAGGACATTGAAGGATGGGGAGATCGTGGAATTATCTGAGCTACTATCTTGGAGAACTCGGGTCTCTTTTCAGTTTCATCTCTTTGTAAGCTTGGAGGTGTAGAATCGCAGTTTTCAAAAGCTGTTATATCTTCTCTTTGGAATTTGGGCAGTCCTAAACGAGTGAATATGTTAGTTTGGATTCTCCTAAATGGAAAAGTCAATACAGCAGAGGTTCTATAAAAGAAGTCCCCTAATATGGCTTTGCAGCCATCCATTTGTTTGTTGTGTGCTAAAGAGAGTGAAAGTTTGAACCATGTGTTTTTCTTCTGCCCATATGCCTCTGCCTGTTGGATTTCTTTCCTCCAGACATTCAATATGGATTGGGCATGGGACCGTGTGGCTGCTTGCAACATTTTCTAGATTCTTAATGGAGTTAGTCTGATGACTAAAAATAATCTTCTTTGGATTAATGGCTTTAAGGCGATTATTTCATAATTATGGTATGAGAGGAATCAAAGGATTTTTTAATACTCTAGCCGTTCATCAATTGAATGCTTCAATCTTGTCAAATTCAAAGTCTCTCAATGGTATGCTCTATCCGATATTTTCTCATCCTATTCTCCTAATATGATTTGTATGAATTGGGAGGCTTTTATAACTCCTCTGTAGTTTTGTTCTAAAAGTTAAAACTTCTGTTTTTTTTTTCGTTTTTCTTTCACTCCCTAGGGAGTTTGTATCCTTGAACAATTTTTGTTCCTTTTCATTTATAAATTTTTCATTTATCATTTATCAATGAAAAGTTCTCATATCTTGTCAAAAAAAAAAAATTAAGCTCATTGTGGCCAAAAATTGTTGCCCTTATCACTAGGAATTACAGACATGATCCTGGGGATCCAATGCCTTTCCTCATTGGGTTGCCAGAAAGGTGGATTCACAAAATGGTATTATATGACCCTTTTAAGGGAGAGAAGGAATCGTATAATCGAAAGGTGGTCCTACCAACACAGTAACGGTTCACATGGAAAATTGGTTATGAAAGGAATAAAAGATAGAAGGCCAATAATTATTGGTGGAGAGATCTCCCTGGGCTGTGTACTCTTTTGTGATTCCAATAACATTCCACTTGGTCCCATTAAATTCAACGATTCAAGTATAGAATCAATAGGAGAAATGAAACCAACAGATTTTGTGATGACAATTGGCAGTTCAGGTACATAAACCAATTGAAATTAGTAGACATCTTTCCCATCGAAAAAAATTAGTGGACATGATGAGGGACAGAAGAATCATGCGACACTTAGAATGCAGTTCAGGGGACCAATGCAGGAGACAATATTCTATACAACTCATCCTGGCTCTTCACAGATGCAATAATATAGAAACTTCGAAAAAATTGTATGCGATATTTTATAGCCCATTTTTTAGTCCGTTTATGAACTCTTGGTGCTTAGAACATCTGATAATACTGATACAAAGAGTCAAAATGTGCAGCAAAAGATGTATCATCTACCAGGCTTCTCTACTAGAGTACAACACTAGGAGTCATGCAATAATAATATCATACTTTCTATTGAAAGTAAATTTTGATATACTAAATAAGATACTCACTTAAGCCCTTGGGCGACAAGAGCATCCCTGGCTCGATTTCCAGCAACCACAACACGCTTTAGGGTTTCAAGTGCAAGTATGCTTCCACCATGCCATCCTATAGCTTTCATTAGAAGCGGAACCACCTAGAAAAAGATGAGATATAATACAAGTTGATGATATCAAAGCAAGTTAAAGATGATTGATGGCTCAGGATTCTAGATATTGACAAGCATTTCCAATGTACAGAGCACTGTAACCCTAATGGTTCAACAAGAACCAAGAGTGGGATAAGCACGTTAACAGCATTTTTTAAAATCAAAACTAACATCCCACAAATTCCTTTCATGTAAAATTAACATTAATGTCCTTAGAATGACAAATTGTCTTTCTATGGCCAAGGAATATAAAATTCTTTTTCCAGGGTGTTGTATAGATAATATAAGAAATATACCTGAGGAGTTCCAGCACTAGTTGCTGCCATAGCTTCTGCACATATGGTACTAGCTGCCAGTTGATGTAGGACACGTAAACAGCTGAGACGCACACGTTCCTGTGGAGTTTGTGCAGGCTGTTCAGATCCATCACCAGGTTCATGAATTCTCTCCTCATAGTTGCCATTGTTTGCCTCCCCAGATGACATGGTTTCTCGTCTGGCCTCATAAGCCACGGCAGCAACAAGTTTAGGTACATATCCAAGATATCCAACATGATCTGCAAGTGCAGGGTGCACTCGCAACAATGAAACCAAAGCAGCAGAAAGGAGAAGAGGAAGCTCTGGGTTAAAAGATTCTGTATCATAATGTGTGGCAGCAATTGATGACAGATACTGATCCAACAATCCTTCCAAAAATCTCTTTGGATTTCTTAGAGGAAACTTTGGATCTTTTAGAAACAGTCTAACATATATTCCTCCAACCTGCATGAACATAAAGCTGCTGAGTTTTGCAGCAAAGTAGACCGACAATGTAAGATGGAAGATATGTCATGTTATATACCTGAGGCTCATCTCTCATTTCTTGTTGTGTAGATGCCTGCTCAGGCACATCCCAATCAATAACACGACCTTTCATCTGCTCACGATACAAGTCTGAAGCCATGGTTGCAATTTGGGCAGACAATGAGGCTGCCATTGCTGATGTCCATACAAGTTCCGGAGTCTCAGTGGTCTGGTCCACAGATGCCACTACAGCTTCACCAGGACCATCCCTGATAACTGAAACTAGGCCATCTGGAAGAAATCTTGCAAGAGTTATAGCAACTCTAGGACCATGCATAGGCTGCCCAATGAGTTTTCCCAACAAGGAGGCGGCAGCAGCTCTTTGTTGCAGCGGAATTTCATCTGCATGTTATATATTTTATAACATAGGTTAATAATTGTCCGTTTCAAGATGCATAGATGGAACAAGATAAATTTAATTTACGATTAGTTACCCTGCAAAGGTAAGAGGATTTCTAGAATATATACAACACCACCATGCTTGGCAGCTGACCAGGCGAGTTCTGCAGTACTTGCCAGAGCATAAAGAACATGAAGAACCCCTTCACGACATTGTGGATTGGAGTGGAGCATTTGCAATAAAAGGAGAAGACCGGACCCATCAGCAACCATAGCCTCTAAGCAGGGAGCATATGCAGTTAAAAGTGACAGCACATTGAGACAAAGTTGAGCTATGTTGTATTTCGATGGAACAGGAACTGAAAAGCATTCAAAAAGAGGCAACAGTTTGTCCTTGGTAGAAAAGATGGATGCCAGATTGGGATAGCGTGTAAGCAAATTCTGAAAATTAAAATGGAGGACAAGAGTGTCATATATGTTGAATTGCTTCCATACCAAATAAAAGATATCAAACTTAACTCTTTGCATTTTCAGTATGATCCACAAATCCAGTAGATAAAAAACCCATCGAGTGAATTCCATTTGATGAATATGAATCAGCAGCATACCTTTAAGGAGGTCAATCCAAATTGAAGGTTCTTAACTAATAAAGCTTCTTCCTTTTCAGCACCCTGTCCATCTGATGCTGACATTGTATCAACCGGCACTTTCAGCTGACTAATTGATCCAGAAGCCTCATCGTTAAGATGCTCAGAAGAATTGGGAGATGAAACACTAAGATTATGTTCATTTTGAGAACTACAACTCTCACTAGTAACAGGTTTGTCCTCAGAAACAGAATCTGCAAAGTACTGATTATGCACAAGGTATGCTATGAATTCAACCAAAGCAACACCAAAAGCCTCTGGGCTACTAATCTCAAAATCTGGTTGATCATTGTAAACTCTCAGATAAACGTTGCCAACATAGAGTTCTTTTGATAGTGCCTCATACACAAAGCCATGAGAATCTTTCAGATCATATGACCCGTCAGGACCCTGACTACTGCGCTGCTGATCCACAAACTTGAGAAGTTCTGCTCGTGTTGAAGAGTTCCAAATAATCTACAAGGCTCATATTTAAAAAAATTAGGCAAGAATTATAATTTAAGAACTCTAAATTCATTATACAGATGGTAAAATGTCTTATACGGTACTGATGGAATGCATGTCAAACAAGAATGCCTTCAAATATCTAAGAGTAGAAAGGCAGAAGAATAGAGAAAGGTAAATGAATAAACCAGCATATACCTCAGGTGATTCCAAGTTAGCATTTATTTTGGACAGCAGATCTTTAGGTTCTTGATCCTTCAAAAGACTGGCAAGTTTTGGAGTTAACAATGTATGGAGAGCATCAGCAGCAGCCTGATTATAGGGTGTTGTACTTTCGTCAATGCACATCCCACTTAGCCTTGAGAGGGCCTGGGAAGCACGTAGGGCATGCAGATTTTTTGCAATTTGAACACTGGCACCAACACCATGTGACTCTTTTGTGTCAGAATCCTCTGCTGTTGAGTCATATTGAAGCAACAGTGGCAATAGGCACCTAAAAATATTTGGAATTAAGAATACATGATCAGGAGGTTTTCATATGACAACAATTTCAGGCTTCAATAGTCTATAGCCATTAATTGAACCGACGACCTGGAAGTAGATGATAAAAAGACAAATGAAAATTTCGCCCAGTGAACACCATATTCAGGAGATAGACGGGAGCAAAACAGATAACAGCATCAAATCATGGTCAAAAGCAACAAAAAGATACAGAGATAAATTAGATAAGAAAGACATACCATAGCACCCCAGATTTTAACAAGGCATCCTGGAATTCAGAGGAAACAGAAACATGGACTATAGTCTGGAGAGCAGCATCAACAGCTGCTGGAACCAGCTCAAGTTCAGTGCAATGAACTATATCATCCACAAGACCAGAAAATTCAAGCATCTCGATCCTTGCACTATCAAACTGGCTTAGGACAGAAAAGGTTCGCATGACATTTGTAACAATGATAGCAGATGGTTCACTTGCAGAAGTTGTTGGCTGCACCACACACATGCAACGGGAAAGAAGAACGGCAAGAAGTTTAATTCCACCATCCCTCACTAGTTCTTCACCATTCAATGAAGATGATGCACACCTAACGCATGAAGAAGAAATTTCAGTTCATCTTATCCATCTCAAGAAACAAATGAACTGACAATGTGAAAAATAATACTGAAATAGGGAACAGTTACGTGAGCCACAAAAGTTCTGATGCTGCTATGAGGAGCGGTGCTCTATCAGATGCAAGAAAATTGTTATCTTCATTGTCCACTGTTACAGCATTTAGCAACATTGGATACCCGGCATATTTAAATGGTTCAAGTACATTTCCATAGCGCCTGTACAGGATACATTGACCTTTCAACAAAAGCAGCAATCTCCAAGGTTGTGGACCTTGCAACCCTTGCATGGTAGCCTATGAAGGAAATTAGAAAAGTGTTTATCATAAAAAAGTGTGATTGACTTGTACAGATACACAGCCAACGGCTGTCATCTGTTAGTAACAAAAATAACTTGAGGTACACGCTAAGGAAAGGCTCTATGTAATGTATCATGTGCATTCATGAACTAAAAATTCCGAATATAATTAGAAAAGAAAAGCTAAAAGAATAAATATCAAATAATTGTAATGCTACACGTCATTGGTCATCATATTACGTATATGGGATACTAGATTTCACATTAAGTTCCAAAGCACATTTAGCACAGAAGATTAAACAAGCAAAACCTTCATATTACAGAATCTGGGCATCATAAGCGTCTCAAGCACCAATAAGGTTAAAAATTGATGGAAGAACTGGTTTCAATTCCCATTTCTCCTTGCTCTTTTTTTCACTTACCAGACTTCTAGAATCCTACAAATGACGTTTGTACCCTATTTTCTAGCCGCTTTTCTTCTCTCTTTACAAGACTTACCAGACTTTCTGGGTTCTGTACATGAGGTGGATACTCTCTTTTTTTTTAATGAACATGAGGTGTATGCTCCATTTAGCTCAATTGAGCCCATTAGGATCCACAACCTTTGAGGTACAGATATGAAGTATATGCACTAACTTCCTTTATAGCATACTTTGAAAAGGGACTAAAATTCCCGATTCTATATATGATATCTGCCATATTATCAACTTTATGAAGAACAATTTATGCTGTCGGCATCAAAATGAAATGTTTTGAAGGCCTACCTGTAGGCGCTCATAAGCTTTCTGCACAGCGAGAAATTTTTCCCTTCCTTCAGGATTTTTGTCAGGATGGTATTTCATTGCAAGTTTCCTATATTGCCGTTTAAGCTTTTCTTCATCAATATTCTCAACTTGCTTGGAGATGCCAAACATCTCTTCACCATTTTCAGAGGAGCGCCTCATATTACCAACATCATTTGACACATCCTCGAGAGATATCTCCAATATTTTGCAAGCTTCTTCTTCTGAGAGATCCATAGGTCTGCGTGTTAGTTCTTCACGCCACATAACAAGTAATGACTGCAGAAATTCAACATGTTCAACAATTGGCCAATTGGGAAATCGTATCTCATCACATAAGTTCCTTAGATAGTAACGGTGACACCACATTTCATCCCTCAACTCTTGGTATGTCACTGGTGGCATAGGAGCATATTCGTACAAAGAATGGCAATGCTGTGACAATTTTTGGGGAAAGTCGCCAAGATGCTGTAACACCTGGTGAAAAAGAGAGAGAGTTTCAGGTTTGGACGTATGTGTTGTATGTAAACCAGAAGAATATGTTTATGGAAGCAAAAATAAACGGAAATCAGGGGGTCAGCACCTGACAAATTAGGTTCTCTGCTCTCATTTTGTGAGTCCATATGATCTCAGGAGTGTCTGAATCAGAAACCATTGCAGCAGCAAATGCAGCTGGGCCACTTCGCTCCAATACATAGAGCAAGGATTCAGGAAGAAGTCCACCCAATACACTACGTTTTGCAAGAGGCAAAGAAGAGGAAACTGCAGCTTCTTCTCCACCATGAAATGCTTGATGAACATGAGTCACTGAGAAGAGTTGTGCGATTGAAAGAAGGTTAGATCCTGGATATGCAAGGGCAAAATAGAAGGCACCTGTGCTGTAAAGACGGATCATGGCCTTGGGATTTCTGGTGACAACAGCTCTTAATAAAGCAGCTGAATGTTCCACAATGTTTGGTTCCCCAGAGAGCATAGCCTACATACCACAAGGGGAAAAAATAGCCACTGACATACATTCTCCCTGGCTAGGCCAAAAAGAGGAAAGAAAGACGGCAAGAGAACTCAAACAAAGACTAATCATTAAGGTCTCAAACTCTAGGTAAGCCAATATAAGTAAACAGAAATGAACCTATCTAATATATATTAGTAATGAGATAATATAGAATAGAAACTACTGAAACATGCGATAGATTTAGGCAGTATCATCACCACACATGAGAGAGATCATGCGTTATTGTTTTATTGGGGGAAAAAAAAAGATCACCATACTTACAATTGATACAGTTTGTTTTCTTGAAATATTTATTATGAGTTACTACTGGTCAATTTCATTACCACATCATTATAGTAGTTCATATTATTAAAGAACCATAACTTTAGTTGTTTAAAATTGACAACGATCTTGTCTTTAGAGGTACTTTTTCCTACGATTTATCATTCAAAAGTAATGCCTCAACTAGAATTTTCTTGGTTCTCACTAGCCTAAATAATTCACAGTTTAACACCATTAGGCATAAGACCCATACGAAAAATAATGCATGATTCAGCCAGACCATCACTTCTGGGTAAGAACGAGATAACCAGAAGTTCCTTCTCATAAGTAATCGTTGAAAAACAGGAAAAGTTCCAGATCTCACCTGAGCAATGTGTGGAAGGCATCTGGGACTGGACAAGATTCTTTTCACTCTGGGGGTTGGGGTGACTATCTCTCCAGCATCATCCAAGTCCGAATGTGCAGACACCATACTATGTAAAATAGACAATGCAGTCTCACCAATCTATACCACAAACACATTATATCAAGATATCAGTGGAGAGAAAGAGAGAAGTTGCAAAACATATTCTACACTTAGTTGTTGGAGTATATAGCAATGATCAAGCAGCACCAACACCCTTCATAAATTGCTTAAATCCAGAGAGAGAGAGAGATAGAAGGATTGTGTTTTATTGACTCGATTTGTGCGTGTCATCCTTGTGCAGGGGCCATGCTAATCTTATTTATATCGTTCCAATTTTATAGGATGTCCCCGAAGGAACAGATTGTTCTTTATCGACAGGAGAGTGCAAAAGGAATTGACAAAATAATATTCTCTTCGCTGCTGCAATATTTTTTCCTCTGGAAAATCCATAGTGAGGGAAAGATGCCTAAAAATACTGTAAGGTTCTGAAAACTGTATCTTCCATATAGAAATCTATCACTGATTATTATCCGAATGGAAGATGAATTCCCACGTATGACCAATTTATCTAAGAGAGAAACAATAATCTCAAAGATAAGATCACTGGGCCGAGAGAAAGGAGATAGAACTGCAAATGCACATTCACAAGGTATTTGCAGGAAGACTGAATAATGGCCATAGGGTCTAGAAAAATAGAATGATGCAACAAAGTGATTACTAACATGAGATATAGCCAATCAATATGTATGCAGACAATAAATATGTATACATATCACTACTACCTGAGCTGGTGTAAGAACAGAAACTCGAACAGCCAATGCCCACCGTAGTTCACGTATATCACGCAATCTCTTCCAATCCAGCATTCCAGACGCCCAACATCGTGTTGTCCAATCAATAGCTTTCTTTGACCACAACCTTCTAACAGCATCCTTCTCCAATGGCCCAACTTTTTCATTTTCTTTGTCAATAAACATCCATTCTTTGAGTGGTTCCATAAAAGCAGTGGCGGCAAGTAAATTAGACTCCAAAGGAATAGCGGTCCTCTCTGAGGCTTCATGAACCACTGTCAGCAGATCAACAGCTAATACACATCCTCCAACCAAAACACAGGCCTCTACATTTGATAACACTTTCATTAATGCCTGTAAGCAAAGTCCGTGTAAGTGATAGAAATATCTTTATAATATCTAAAGATGATATTAGTCATCTTGAAGAACGTTCTATGCTAGCTTAGTAATAGGAACTGAAACAGTCAATTCCATAATTTTGGTTAAAGTGGGCAATTGAACTGAAAAAATTAACAAACTAAGATAAAATGAGTTTTCTTTCTTTTACTTAATGATATTCACGGTCTTTCCAAAACAAGTACATCACTCAAAGTGGCAAGGAAAGGAGGACAGGGGGAAGGGTTTTGAGAATTTATCCACCTTCAAAAGAAGAAGAAGACGATGCCTCAAAGCTCTATCATCTGTTCGATCCAAGAGAACTGTTATATGAGCAGTGCCTTCAAATGGACCAATTGTTTGATGATGCTGTTCATAGACAATTGACATAGCCCTTGCACATAGCTCTCTAACAGAAGAGCCTCCACCTCCTCCAAAACCATCCAGTCTTCCCATATCACACCAATCATCAGATGCACCCAATTCATCAGGAACAGTACCATCTACTGTGAGTCCTGTGTCTGCATCACATAAGAATCGATGATAGAGTGCTCTAAAGAAAGCAACTGGATCACGGAGTGGAAAATCTTGAGCCCTGCCAGTACTGCTGCTCTCAAGCAACAATCGCAAATAATACTGACCTACACAAACTTCTTTAGACAAACTAGGATAGCTAACTAAGAACTCAGAATAGTTCCAAGAAATTTTTGGTAGGCTATCTTGGCCCGTCATACTTTCTCCAACAGGTGCAACCCCAGGAACAATATCTTCAGACCGTTCTTTCTCAACATCTAATTTATGAACCTCAGCCTGCAATGTTTCTCGTAGTTCTTGTCTCGTGCGCTCATTCCAAATCAAATCAGCACGATTATGATCAAGGCTAAAAGCTCGCCAAAATTCAGGCCAATTACAGAGTAGCCTGCCAGATCCAACAGGAGTGTTCTCCACAACAACCTGAGCAGGAGCAGGAAGTCCTGAATCCTGAAAACTGATCATGTTAGCATCAACATTGTCAACAGTTGGTTCTGATGCCTCGTTTGTGTTAGTAGTTGGAACCTCAATTGAAGAAGTAACAGCAGATTGATCGCGTTGGGCTACTCCTGTAGCATCACCAATGATGCTGTCACTAGGATGAGCAACAGAAGTTGGAATGGTTGAAACTGGACCAGCACTTATCTGTCTGGAAGAATCGCCAATCTCAAAATTATTCTGTGGCAAGTTTTGCTCTTGAGATGTTATCACTCTACCTGAACGACCTCTCCTCTGGAGTAAGCGTCTCTGTCGTCTACTATATGATCCTTCTTGATTTGAGTCCTCATGCAAAACTCCATCAGATCGTGTGTGTAAATACGCAACAAGCCCAGGAGGCAAGACTCTAGATAACAAATCTAAAGCCGGTTGATAGGAGTCTGCCCAAAGAGCAACCAACTGCCGACTAACATCACGTCTCTCACCAGCAGGAAGGAAAAATGCATGTGATAAATGCCTTAGTATAGCACCATCTCGTAAAGCAGCATCACGCATTGACTCTGCTGCAATGGCATCTTCTTCTGCGATTGTGCGCATTATCACAGCCACAGTTTCTCTTACACTTTCAGCTGGATGTCCAAAGAGTGCAAACAAGCGACGCTTGAGGCCAGCCACTTGGCGTAATAATTCAACAAAAACTGGATATTGAGTTGTTTCACCATGTGGTTCACATATCATCGCATCAAGAACTTCGACAACAGCCATGGAAAGCAAAGGAGAAATAGTCATTGGCTTCAGTCGGTTGACAAGAATGATCACGTAACTTTGATGAGCAAATAACACAGACTTGGTATGCATGATTGTAGCATGCCGCTCTCCTTTAGAATCTGTCACAATGTTTGAATCACCAGGCCCACCACCAATAAGCACTGCAATTAGCCCAGCGGCTTCAGCAGCCACACCCTCAGAACCATTTCTAAGCAAACCCATTATTCTCCCAACAGCAGCAGGAAATGACATCACATGTGAGGATGCACTTGTTGATGCTAATAATCGACGTAAACATGATATGAAGCCCATTACAGTTGCAGCTGCTTTAGGTGAAGGAGGTGGCAATGGAGGGGACTCGGGAGGAAGATTTGGTGCAGCTGGAAGCATTGTGATCAAGGCCATGAGGGTCACCTCCGGTACTTCAATATTGGAAGGGACCCCACTGTAAGGTATACAAGCATTAAACTCCCTTATTCTACGCCAAAGTTTAGCTCTTGATCCAGGTATAGAACCACTTTCAGCCACAGCATCTTTAGCAGCTGCTGCCAAGTGCTTCAAATGCATGGACGCATTTTCCAAATCAATGACAGATTTTTGTGGACCAAATTGTAGATGGACTCTTCCACAAGGTGGGTCGATACGGTGACCAGGCATTGTTAGCCTAGGTAATACTGGTACTGGATACTGACCCTAAAGGTAAACAGCAGAAAAGAAAATAAACAAAAGTAAGTTACCAATCACTCCAAAACATAGCTTTCTATTTCTGCATGCTCGATACTAAAACAATTTCAAGCCAGACACATCTCTACCTACTTCTGTTTGCAAAACATCCCGAATGGCTGCAAGTAAGTTATCACGAGACGTACTTGCATAAACCTGTTATTAATGCCATGTCCATTAGAATTTCATTAAAAATAATAATAATAATAATCTAGACTGAAGCTTTTTTTTTTTTTTTTTAAATTTAGACTGAAGGTTTTAAAAGGTAATGCTTACATGAATAGGACACCCATCATTGAATTCAATTGCAAACATCTGGGGCTCCTCTGCAAACCGCACAAGGGAGCTGACAGCAGATAAAGGACGAACTATAACTGCCTGTACATAAAATTTCAATGATTTACAAAATTTCATCTACCATGCAAGATGCATGAGAAAAACATGCTGAATCTGAATGGTTGCCTTGATATTTCCATTCAATTATTCACAATTCTTTGACATATTTGCCTCTCAAATTCTTCATGAAGATAAGTAATTGCAGAATAAACCCCCTTTGAATTAGATTATGTGGATGAGTATAGGAATAAAATGCCTAAGAATTGGATGTTTGGGAATTCAATATCTACAGTTATTATGCTATCATATTTGACTGAAAAAATAAATCAAGAATCTGAAAAACCATTAGTAAGTAACCATTTAGTAGAATGCAGATATAAGCATCAATATTATTTAATTAACATATAGTGGATATCCAAAACAATAATTAAATCAAGTTTAACTAATTTATACCTGTTCAGAACAAAGTTTTGAAAATTGACATATCAAATCAATAAATATTATTAATTTATAATTCAAGTAAATGAACAAAACAATTTGTTGCTTAAACAATTACTATCTTAAATGTGCTAAACCAACCAATTCAAATTATTTCAGATTCAGAATATTTACCACTGAAGCTGTAACTAAAATATTAAAATATTTTATTATTATCAACTGATTCAATTTAATAGGGGTAAACAAACAAAACCAGTGGGCATATTAAGAGACATTCCGATGTAGAGGTAAAGAGGGGGCTTCGACACAAGAGATAAGGGTGTGTCAAACACAAAGGGAGAGTTTTTCCATGTGACGTCTCTCCAATGGCTGAGAAGATAATGATCGTGAAGAGAACAATGGGGCTCTGCTGGGAATGCGTGAAGCCGTGAACTTGAAGTGTATGGGCACCTGAGTTTTTGAGTGAGTTTATTTCCCAAGACATAGAAAACCATCGGCTAGGGTAGTGATCAGATGCCAAATAGAATAACTAGGGTAAAGGACGCCTTTAGGTTAAAAAAGAAAAAAAGTGCCTCCAACATGAGAAATAATAATCCATTTGATTTCTCATGGACAAAAAAGACCTTCCCGAGTTGTGCAGTGAATGATCTTGAAAGTATAACCATTTTTTTATTACACCAATACAACTTTGATGCCTCTTGTTAGTGTCATATACCCCTTAAAAAATTTAATCAGAAAATTACAACTGTTAAAATTTTCCTTGAAGGACCTTGAAAAAGCCTCAAAGTTACTCGCTTGAAGATGTATCACTTTATAGGAGTTTTTTGCACAAAATGAAGATGAGGGTAAGGGTGACAACGACAACAAAAGCAAAGTTTCGCAGGAGTTGTTTCACACAGCAATGACAATTTCAAAGAAGAATTTGATAGACTTCTCTAGGATGAAGTCACGGCAAACAATCCATAAGAAATAAGCTAACACTACAAGAAATAAGTAGTCAACAGCTCAAACTAATGATAAAATTAATAATAAAAAGCTAAGGATCTGTCACTTACTTCATAATTTTCTGGGCGTCTTTCAAATATTGAGACCTTTGTAAGAATGAGTTGACGAGACACAGCATCACCGTGCTCACCAAGTCCTCCTTTAGGGCCAACTCCCAAATTCAATCCTGGAACATTTAAAGTTCCATGTGCAGCAGATCGCAGTCTCGTAACAGACCAGCCACCGCATGGGGTTTCATCAGCTCCAACAGCCTCTTTTGCTAGATTTAATACAGTTTTCCAAATAAGCTATAATATAAATAAATGGAATTTTTAAAAAGTATGGAAGTACGTGTAAGATGGAGAATGGTATAATGACATACCCCTTCGATTTATGTACTCTGTCACACTGAGGGATTGTGAAATGTCCACTGTAAGTGACAACCCAACCATGGATTTTGCTGTTTTTGTCTACAATAACACTTCAAATTAGAAATTCTTGAAAATGTAAAACCTTTCGAGGTAATTGTTTTGGTAGTTTCTCCCTAATGGAAGCCTCCTAGTAACACAAACTGCTAACCAACATTAAGCCAAAAAATAGAGGAAAACTGTATGCAACAGTCTGAGATGCCAACCTACCAAAATTGAGATGATGGCACTGTTAGAAGTTCCCGAAGAAGCTTGAAAGGCTTTCGATTTCCTTCCATATAAAGGGCAGAGAACAAAACCACCATATTCAGCACTTTTTTTACCATAAGCATCAGGTAGGATTATTATAGCAGGAGAGGCCATATCTCTGAAGTCCAAGCACCAACGAAGGTCTCCAGATTTCACGTCTATAAGTTCGACTCCAACATTAGAAATTTTTAATTTCTGTAAAAGCAAGCACACATAATGCCAGACCATTTAGCAACTAAATCTAATCAACACACTAGGCTTGAGAACGTGTGAATGTAATTATCAGAAATCATTCATAAAAGTGCTTTAATCAATAGTATCGCCATTTTGATTAAGCTCTTCTGACTGTCGACTCTTGGTTTTATTTTTTAACTAGACGAGAAAAGTATAGAGACAGTAGCTGATACTTGAGCATTTTATATACATGTCCGCAAAGAAACATACCAACAGCATTAAAACGTAGTGTAAATAAGTTTGACAGCGTTAAACATCTAATTTTTCCCTTGGTTAAAGGCAAGGCAACACGACTTTCTTCCAGTTTCTTGTGTCTGATATTCTTAACCATCGGTTGCAGCCTAAGAAGTGTATATTAGGCTAGAGAGTTCCTCAACATAATCGCAATATTCAAAATTTATTTTTATAAAAAAAAAAAAACATTACTTGGAGGCAAAAGAGGGAACTTACAAAGGGAACCCACTCCGAGCTTCGTCGCCGAAGATGAAGCACCGAAAACTCCGCCACGGGGGCCAACTTATTCCACCTAATTCTGTGCAACTCCGTCAGTATACTCGCTCTGTATTTGGAAGAGAACTTCATCCCCTTGAACTTTCCGCGCCCATCCGTGCGAACACTCAAGTTAAACTCGTTCGAATTGTCATCTCGCCCAATAATCGGTGCGGCGCCCTCGTAGTCACTGGAGACGTCGTACGAATTGGTCACCGCCAGTGTGGAAGGGTCCAATGTAATGATTGAGGCGGCCGAAATACATAGAATTCGCTTGTAGCGGCCACGCCACGAGTGCTTAATGACCAAGTAGCGTCCCAAGTATTCTGGCTCTTCGGGAGGCGCAGAATTGGATGGCGGAGCGGTGGATTGTTCCATTGCAGGCGGACGAGCAGAAGCTGGTCGAGAATCAGACGTAAGCCGGTTCACAGATTCGATATTGGCAAGGTAAGCAAGAGTATGGGCAGGAGGCACATTGTTAGATCGAAAGAACCAGAGTCCCGCGCCGGATTGGGCAGATGTAGCCGCCGACGGGCTTCTGTGAGACCGAGACTGATTCGCCCCCAGCTCTGACGGTTATATATCCAATTCTCCAGCTTCAAATTGAACAAACTAAACCCTAATTAACTCTAATCATCAAAATATTCTGCAAAAAAACACAAAAATTATCAGCTGAAATCCGTGTAATTGATCATGCAGTCAACAGAAGGGCATTTGATGCCCTCAATTGTATACGATCAAGTAGTAGCATCAGAAAACCAATTGCAAATTACTTGGAACTGAAATTAGTCGATCGGAGAAGTGCGAGCGTGGCGGAGACGAGAAGTCGAATACAGGTCGAAACGATTGTTCCCTGCGTTGAGAGGAACCACTGTCAGTTGGGCACCGGAATTGGGGTGAGGTTATCGTCACCTGTCAGTGACCATCTAATGACGTGGCGTCAGTTCCATTGCGAGATGTGTTAAATCTAAGCCGTTGATTAGCAGGAATAAGCGCAATTAAATATAATCCCCTTGATTTTCTTTCCTGTCTCAGGGCTTTGATTGAGGGCTTTACCTTAATAGCTATATGAAATTACGAAGTCAACTGCCTCCTGTGGTAACAATAAAATTTCAGCCAAAGGGACATTTTTATTCAAGGTTCCTAAATTCGACACACTTTATTAGACAAAAAAAAAAATATATACAAAAGTGTATTAGAAAAATGATGATAAATCAAAACTTTTTACATGCGAGGGAAATTATTCCGTTTGGTCAAGACCCTAAATCTCCTTGAATGAGTTTACTTTTTCTTTTTTTTTAATTACAAAATATTTGAAATGTTTGTTCTATCTTGGGCCAGTTTGGCTGGAATTTCTCTTAAAAAAAAAAAAAGTTTTGCTTTAATTTCTTTTAATGTCTTTGTCAGGCTTCCAAAGTAGTGTAATTTGAAAAACACTTATAGAAAATATTATTTCTTTTAATTGATTGACGATATTAATATATACAACAAATATAAAGTACAACAAGTGATGTGCCAAAACGAACATACAATTGATATATATCTTCAACTAAGAGTTTGTAAATTCGATTCTCCACTCTTACATATTGTCATGTAAGTTCAAATTTCTACTCTATTTAATTTAAAAAAAAAAATTATATACTATATATTCTCTGTCAAAACTCAAATATTCAAATTCTAATTTTTTTTATGGTTTGAATTATGAAAAAACTCAAAGAAAGAATTCTTAACAAAACAATCTCCTAGGAGACCAAAACAAGTACGTTAAATTTATTTTCAAACCAACGTATTGTTAGGAATTTATTTTCCCAAGTTCGTTCTAGATATGAAGGGGGAAAAAACAACAAACTAGTTGATATTTGCGGGAATCTTAAGCCTGAAGGTAAGTTGGAAAAATGGCCTTTTTTTTCCCTTTGCAATTTCCAAGAAGCAGCCACGTGCTTTTTTTTTCCCCCCTATTAATCTATATACTTTATATATATTACAAAAAGTCACAAGTATGTATAAATTAAAAGCTAAAAATTAATATTGTATGTATGCATTTTTGAATCAGAAGCAGCTCTAGAGTCCAAAATAATCAGGAAAACAGCAGAGGAAATTAATTAATAACAACACAGACACGTGCTTTTCACGTGCATGTCCCGGGAACCATTAGGTTTTAATTAATCGTACACAAGAACTGTGTGAATTTATGGGTAGCATTTTCCGGCAGGCAAATGCAGAGCAGCATTGAGCCGTTGGATCCGGTCGCTCCTCCCGGCAGGAAAACGCAGACCTGCGGCGTCGGAGACAGATCAATCGGACCCGCATACACCGGCCGTCCCCACCCGAAATCCGCAGATTCATAGATCGAAAACCTAGTCCACTGCGTGATCGTCAATTTCCCCCCAAATTCCAATCTCCTCGGCCGGTCCACTTCAATGTAATCCACCGTCGATTTCACGTACTCCTCCGACACGCCGTTCCTCGCTTCCCGGACCAATCGAGTCGTCCGCGAGAGACGGTTCTGGACCAGCTCCGATACGGTGCTCGTCACGCACGCCAGGCACAGCACATTTCCGTAAAACCCTTCTTTCAATGGCGGGTTTTTGAGTTTCTGCCGGGAATTTACTGAAAATGTTAGTCGGAGCGTGTAATCCACTGGCTTTACATCCAGGGCTTTTACCCAAGACCTCCAGACATGAGCCGCCATGGCGTCGAAGGTGGAGCAAGCCGGCATATCGTCCGGCTGGGCGCGGGTTTTCAGCCAGAGTTGGAACTCGCGGCTGACTCGGTAACATCTTTGAACAGGTTTCGATTGCCAGAGGGTCATCGTCAAGCTCGAGCCATCGTCGATTTTCATGAATTCGAGATGGGGGAATTTCACAATTGGTGGGTCGCGTGGCCTGAAGAATTCTCTTTCCCAACACGGCTCTGGGTTCGCTATTAGCCTGCCTGATTTGGCTGTGGCGGCCCAGGAGCTGAGGAATTGCATAGCGCCTAGGCCGTCGCAGATGCAGTGGCAGAGCCTCAAGCCCAGGCTGAAGCCTCCACACTTAAACAAAGTCACTTGGGCTATGAGCAATGGCATGTCAAGTACTCTGTACGGCTCTTCATTTGGAAACTTGTAGATCAATGGCTCCCATGCTGGGTTTGGAACAGTAATGTCTCCCAAACTGGTCAATGTTATTTCAGAGTGAGCTTCTACCATTAGAGCTCCTTGTTCTGGTCCGAAGAACACTTCCACCTTCCCATTTTTGGTTTCTCTGAGCCTGCCTGATAAAGGGTAATAAGGAATCAAGACAAGGGAAAGTGCTTCTCGAAGCACTTCCATGACTGGCTTATCGCCGGAGTTGAAGCTGTCCAACTGGTAAAAGTAGACCGTTGGAGTGAAGACACGGGCTCCGATCACATCATCCAGGTTAGAGAGGTAAAGGTAGTCGCCGTGGGTGGTCGGTATAGGGCCTGCTGGCATGATTGGGACCATGCTGTCAATGGTGACGGGGATGTCCATGGGAGGAATATGGAGCTCTTGAACCCACGGTGGAGCCGCCATGAGAGAATGCTGAAACGGGTCTTGCCGGTTGGCGGCATTTGTAGAAGAAGAGTGAATTTTTACCAAGCCATGCAAAGAAAGCTTGAGCTAAAATATAAAGGCTTGATTTTAAAGTTCTGTTGGTGGGTAACAGTTGATACCGACTTTATTCATGATATGAAAAATACACGACCAGTATCATTGTTAATTCTATGTTTTGCTGATGATCTTACTAGTTATTCCTAAAAATAAGAAACATGGTGTGCAAGAAGCTAAAAAATTTTAAACTTTTTCCATTCAGATGAAGATAAAGATGACTGAGAAAATGCAGATGGCCTCATTGTACAATGAATAAATGAAACAGGCATTTTTCTTGAGCACGATTTGACAAAGACTTAGCCAAGTTGAAACAAGACAACGGGAGCACTGTTGTCGAATGTAGGCTCAGCAATCAACATTCTGAATGACAAAACCATATATTTTTCTTTTTAACCTTTCCACCTTTTCTTTCAAAGGATCATCTCGCTTTGAAACTACACGGTCCAGCCAGTCGTTAACTCGCTTCAACTGGGACAAAACGGATGCAATAGAGCCACGATTCGGGATCGGAGGTGACGTTTTGATGCCATCTCCTGAGCTTTCTCTAAATACCTTCGAACCAGCATCAAGGGACTCCTCAACAAACTTTAGAAACCAAAGCTTCATCTCAGACTGCAACTCCATAGCAAGCTCTACAGTCTCTTTCATTCCATGGCCTCTAGTCCATGGAACCACATTGGAATTGGTAAGTGAAGAGGCCTCCATAGTTTGCCTTCTTGATACACTTTTCTGCAAAGAAGTTGCAGGGCCAATATCTTGACTGGTGAGAAGGGAGACAATCTCAAGGTTGGTGGCTAAGGCAGCTTCAACCCAGAGAGAGGCAGGTTTTGATTGCTCCGAGCTAATAGCACCAGGCTTGTTGCCATTACGGCTGCCAAAAACTGATTCTGCAATCTCAGTTGATCGCACGACATCGTTATAAATCATGAAAAACCTGTCCACTACATACAGAAGGTCTCCAGTCTTGTGCGTAGAGGAAAGTTCTGAAAACATGCTGAAATGAAATGGAAGTTGAAATCAATTCAGTTGTGGACTTTGAGACTTTAATGTATTGTAAAGCCTATTATTTAAGACAGCATTAAAAGTGGAAAGATGGGTTAATAATACCTTAAGCTCCTTATTATCGATTCTGTAGAAATTGCCTCTTCCAACGCTTCGGCTGCAGCTATAGAAGCAAGATTTCTCCTTTCCATGGCCTCCTGATAACATCAAGTATGAATAAAACCTCACTCCAAGTTTTCCACTAAAAGTATACATTTTTCTTAGACCAGTCTGTTTCAATTTTCAAACAGCATATTAAATCAAATCATTGGCTCAATTCGAACCTTTGCAAGTTTAACAAGATTTGCAGGAGCTGCATCAACTAGAACGCTGCCATCACTCCATTTCTTTTCGTGAACAGTGATACCAAGACCCGAAAATTTGCTTTTGTCTGCAACCTCGCCCTCGGATGGGCTAGAGGACTTCCTTTTTTCTTTACTCCCCACCTCATCACTCTTGGGTCTATGATCATTAACGTCACTCAATCGTCTTGAAATGGCAGCCTAGAGAAGATATAGCAAGACCATGTAAAAATTGTAAAGGAAGAAAACAGCCAATTTGATTGGTTTGGTTCGAAGGAAAATAATGTTCTAGTTAAAATTTACCTGAGTCCGTAGAATTGCTTGAAGATCTGGCTTGTTCTTTGAAACCCCACTATCTTTCTGCTCCTCAGAGGTAGAAGAGACAGTTGATTGATCATCCCAGCTCTTCCTGTTCGATTTTGCAGACCCAACAAGTGCCTCAGAAACCTTAGAAATCCCAGCAGCAATGTTAGTCATCTTCTTCTTGCTTGCAGAATCTGCGACTGCCAAAAGGGGGGAGACCTTCAAACCCCCTGATAACCTTCTAGCTGGAGAAAGTGAAGCCCTGCGTACACTAGGAGAAGCTTGTCTCCTCCCATTTGGGGATGGCTGTCGATACCTCGACGGGACTATAATGGCGGCTTCCTTCGAACTCACCCGATTCTCTTCACGTGCTGCTACCAAGCTTGGAACTACAGATTTCGACGGTACCGGAGAAGCTGACCTCTTTCCCTTCCCAGCAGGGGAAGGATCTCGCTCAACCACGGCCACATTCTTCTTTCCAGCCGACATAGGTCTTTTACCTCCCGCAGGAGAAGAAAACCTCTGAGGCTTATGAGAAACTTTGGTTTCTTCTGTACCTCCCAGGTTTTCAATCGGTACGTTATCTCGAGGAGCGAGAGCTTGCCTCCCTCTACCGTTTCCAGTCTTTGAATTGCTCTTCGATTCCTCTGATTTATGGTTCGATGACAATGCGGCAATCGGATCAGCCGATAGATCCGAATCCGTTACAGGCTGGATCACAAACTCACGCTTGGAAGCCGAAATCCTCGCAATTAGAAGCTCCGGGGTTCCGACGGAAGCTTGCCGGCCCGAAATTGGACGAATTCCGCAAACGCGAGGAACCGGTGTATCGAATTCGAAGCGATCGACGTAGACGAATTGGCCGAGATGGAGTCGATTGGAGAGGATGAGATCTGTTTCTCGGTCGGAAAGCGAGACGTAAGTGGAATTAAGGGAATCGGAGAGCTGGATGTAGAATCCGCGATTGGGCCATAGTTCGGAGCCGGCGAGGGCCGGGACGATGCCGATGACTTGGAGGAGAGCTGAGCGGTGGTCTCCGGTGACTCTGGTGTTGGAATTCATGGCCTGAAGGAGCTTCAAGAGGATTCCGGGAGTGAGAGAAGCCATGGCGGAATTGTGGAAGGTGTGAAGAGTGAAGAGAAATGTGGGAGAGAGCAAGGTATAGAAGTGAGGTGAGGCCGAAGGACTGAGGAAAGAGAGGAATTTGGCCGTTACAAGTTTACGAGAATTCAAATTTCAAATTCAAATGTCAGCTATTATCCCATCCGCATCGTGAATTTTTGAATTCGGTCGCTGTTGCTCTGTTACTGTTACCGTTAACTTTCTTATTTTTAGGCCGGCGACTCGCACGAGGGAGGCACGTAGTCAACGGCGGTTAATGAAGTTTTGACTTGGAGTTGGATCTCTGTCTTCCATTTTTTAGGCCCAAGGAGATATTGTGCTGGGCCTAAAAGATGGCTGGATTGTGGGAAATTGCATCAAATGCCGAATTTTGATTTTTTATTTTTTCCGAAAAGGATCAAATTCTCCTCTAGTGAGTTTGGAATGGTGCTGGTAAGTAAAACAATATTTTTGGTTTATGCACCACGTAATTAAATTCTACTAACTTTGCCGGTACATATAGTTTCAATTTTCACCACTATTGTGTTTTCAAACAAAACTAGTGAGAGAGATATAGAGTTTATTTATTACTTTAAAAGTACTCTTGTTAAACTCAAAAATTATATGTATATAATTTTTCCTCTTTTACTAAGACAATTCCAAACTAACTACAAGCATAATTCAAATAATTAAACATGAGTAGATCAGATTCTATCCTTCATTTTCATTTGCCATTACCTTAGTTTAATATTCTACATGAAAAGTTCAACTTCAAAGAATATTAGGGATACATTGTAAAATCTTCAGTCAGAAAGATTTCTTTTTTTTAGCCTCAATTTTTTGGTTGCGAAGTATGTAATTGTTCCTTTCACCTCACATCCGTAATAACATATAATTTTTCTTTAATGATACAAGTGTTTCTTAAAGTAAAAAGAAAAACAAAAAACTTGTAATATAATTAAATTAAATAAACGAATATTATTTAGTTGCTCTTTATAAAATAGAAAATGGGATTTGAAGGGGTTGAAGGAACCTATATGCCACTGATTCGGATCATTTCATGTCCCATTCGACATTTGTTGACTATTTCACTACCTAGCTGTCAAACCAGTTTCTTGCCTCAGTTGCTGAATGCTGATAGAATGAAGAAGAATGAGAGAGAGGGAAAAAAAAACCATTGTTAGCTCATATGAGTTTGGGGCATGGTTTCTAAATAGAACAAAATTATGTAAAAGCACCTTCTTCCAAAATTATCATAAAACTTATGAAGTTGTTGCTGATTCTCTTTTATCCAAATCGGTAACCATCAAAATTACTAGTTGACCAGTTTATATTAACAAAAACTTCCGCAAGCATGCCAAGAGTGGACTGATGTAAATTTTTTTTAGACATTGTCATTATCATTATGGTATATCCTTTTGAATTTTAGGCCCTTTTGACTTCTTAGCAGAGGAGATTCATGATACTGCGGTTCACTTTTATTTTAAATATTTCTAGATCAAAATTCATAACAGAAATGAGAAAATGTTGTTTACTTTACCTTGACTGGAAGGGAGAGAGCCAGAAAGCAGGATATTCACCAACATGGAGAACTGCTATGCTAATTTATTGCAGCCAGTTTCGAAAGAAGCGTATTCCCTGGTTGAAAAAACACAAGTGTCTCTTAAGATACTGAAGCATAGCAGAAAGTTGAAATGAGTAAAAGCGAAAAAAAAAAAAGGGTCCGGCGCACCTTAAGTGCAAACAGTACATCGGCTTCGTCAACTTTCAACAGCACTCGCCTCAATTTATTTTCTCGAGACTGACCAAGTTTGAGAAGCCCCTGTAGAGTTCAACATCAAAATGTTGGAGAATTGTACCGTTAGAGATGAGGAGTTTCGAGAACAAACTGTTGCGAGGACTACCTGGTCGTTTAGCACTGTGAACATATTTGAAAGTTCTGAGGTTCCCATTGGTGGGATTGAGGCTGATCTACAATTATCTACATACGATTTGTTTAGCTGCATATAATGCAAGACACTAATTCAAGTTATTATAAAACGTTCCAAAATAAAGACATGTTATGTCCTATTAATTCATCTCAGAATTGAGAAAACTAACCTCCCCTATGGTTGTATCCTTCTTCCCTCCATGAACGAGTTTCACAACAGAGCATAAAATAATCTGATACAATATTATAAGTTTAGAAGGAAAACAGTTACAAAACAACGTTGGAATAATCACATTTATTGAAGATGCACATGAAATAAATTGATTTTTTTTAAGTTCAAAATAAATTGAGTTGAATATAACTACCTTCACTTTCACGTTTCACCTAATATTTGCTACATTATCCGTTACGATGGAAAACATGTAATTTTTGCCAATGCCAGAACATCGGAATCGTGTATATTGAAGAGGGGACATTCTGGAATATACCTGTTGATGCTGAGGAAGAGACTGTATTGTTTCCACTACTGGTGATTTAAAAGTTTTCGATAAGGCAACAGCCATATGATCCAACGTCACCTATAATACAACCAAGTTCAAACCTCCAAGTCATGATAATAAAAGTAAATATATGAAGTGCAGAGATGTACAGGCAAAAAGGGTAAAACCCGAAAGAGAATTCTCATTAATAAAGAGGTGTAGAAATCTTGAGAAATATTTTCACCAGTTCAAAGAAACAGAAACACAAAACTGTTTTGGATATTTCACACTTTGGATATATTTCTCCCCTGGTAAGAACTATCAGGGCGCACACACTATAACTCAAGCCTCAAGGACTATGGTTTATCAAAAAAAAAAAATAATAATAATAATAATAAATACACACACACAAACACACATATATAAGAGAACAAATAAATTTAAAATATTGAGAATGCTATCATTCCATTCTAAGTACAAACTATATAAAAATAATTTCTTGGGATTATACATCATCACCTTTTCTTTTTGTAAGAAAAAGCTTCCAAGAGTTTAAAAAATATGGAATTTAATGAAAGATTTATCATGGCAAAGACGATCACTTACAACCCCAAATTCTTGTCTTTTTACAAGCTCAGGTGCTGAAGTGTCACACGCCTCATTATGGTGCAGCTCCTTAGAGGATGCTTTGAGTTCCACCTCTAACAATTCAATGGCATTCCTGTACAAAGAAGCTGATCTTAAATACATATTGGTGCAACAAAAGGTATGTTAAAGTGAAAATTTCAGACAGATTGGAAACACGATAGCAAAGGATATTTTTCAAGAAACTGAGCTGAGAAACTAAATATTCCCATTATGCAATGATATTATATCACCTATGATGCTGACACTAAAGTTCTAATCTTGAAGTTCGTAGGCTATGATATAAGATATAACTAAGTTTTATGGAAAAAAAGTCGCATAATGAAGTTAAAAACACTGACCTGCAAACACAAAGGGCTTTTCTCATATCTCCAGACACAGCTGCAACTTTCTGCAAGTTCAAAGATAAAACTTGCATTCAGTCCCCATCTAATATCAACTTTGTTTTTAGTTTTGTTTATAAAAACAAAACTTTTTGATAAGAGTTTATAAAAACAAAACTAATTTACTAACCATTTCTTTGTTAGGTTTTCTATTTTTTGTCTTTGAGGAAAAAAAGGAAAAGAAAAAGAAACGACTATTATTTAAAAAGAAAATGGTTAAAACGTAGATTACAAATTGACAAAGAATATAAGTTGACAAGCATGAATTTTTGGAAACAACATGAACACGCACTTCATTATGCAATAAAGATTTAGAAACATCTAAACACCATAAGTGAGAACTAAAATTTGAATACTTTAAAAAAAAAAACTAAAGTTTGAAGTAATTATAATGTTTCTAGATGTGAGCATGTGAGGTTTTAAAAATATACAAATGAGAAGCGAAGCTCACAAAAAAATTTTGTTTCCTAAGAGATAGATTTAGAAAAGAAGATTTCATTGTACATACTCTAGCACAGAACTCCAAAGCTTGTGGCTGAAAGACAACGTAAGGAAGCACCTGTACAAAATATCATTCAGCAAAGAGGCAAAAAAGTGTAAAGAATCATTAATTGAACTCCTAAAACGATAGAAGATTTCTAAAATATTAAAACTAGGAGATAGCTATAACTTACAATTAACCTTTGTTGAAGAATCTTGAGGATCTGATCCTTGGAGTAAGCCCTGTAAGTTACAACATGAGGTTTGCCTAGGAAGACGCAATTTGCAGAAGCAAAATCAGTATCATGTGAAATCCAAGTAACTGTTGTACTTTGTTAAACATAGATCAATATAGATGGACATGACATGTTAAGTTAATAAATGAAAATTGAGTATGAACCGGGCAAGCAAGAACAACATGAAATGATATAAGAATTAAAAGATAACGTCTTAGTGAGAAGTAAAAACATTATTGGTACGAATAGAACAACTTTGTTATCATAGAAATGCTTGGCTGAACTGCGTCTATTAGTGACTCACAATTCAATGACTGAAGTTTCGGAAGAAAGCGATCCGCTAAGTCAATGGCATTTGCAATTCCTGCAAAATACGTTGAAGACCAACCTAATTTGTAAATTTACATTTCACGAAAAAGGAAAAATGGGAGATTATAAATATTGCTGTCATAGGCATACCTATCAAAATACATCTTGAAAATGGGAAAGTTGTGAGCATGAACAAATCGTGAAGCACTGCTCTATCTTTTGTAATTAAATAATCCAATTCATCAGCCATTATCAACCTGATATAAGAAAAATGACGTTAGTAGATGTTGAGATGAAATTTAAATTGCAGCAAGTACGTTTTTACATCATCTTCACGCTAGATGACTCTGCCTTTTGAGAGTATAAGCGTTGGAGATGTTGCAAGGGTGTTGAAGAGGCATTCCTTTTCTTTTGTGATTGGGCTTCACCCACCATCTGATAAAAACAAATATTAGATAAGAGTATAGAAAACTTAAGTGAAAAATTCTTTAAGCTTATTGTATTCGTACCTTCATGAAAATGTCGGAAGTATTTGTTAACGAGGTGCAGTTTATGGACAAAATGTCTGGTAGCTGAAGACCTGACTGGTAGCACAAAGAATGTTTGAATGAGTGATGAATTGAATCTTAAACATCCAAATTTTTTAGCTTGGACTTGAACTGTAGATTGCATGTAACTCGTAAAAATGAGATTGTTTAACAGGTAAGAGTTAAAAGCCTACCTCTCTTACCCAAGCAGCCAACTGCTCTTTCACTTTTTCCATGGACAAAGATTTGCCTGTTCCTGGACACCCACAAACATACAAACTACCGGCTTTTTCTTGCTCCACACAAGTCTTGCAGAAATTTAAGATTCTACTTTGCTCGTCCTCACGGCACATGATTATAGTCGGGGCCGTCGATACGTGCAACACTTCCTTTGCCGCTTTTATATGTTCAATATCTAATAAATAGATAAATAATAAATCAAAACCTATTTGAATGGCCAGAGAAAAGTAATCACATAATAAAACTCCATGCTACCATCACAAGCTAAATACTAACCTTTAGGATTCCAATCTGGTTTGGCAGTATGGCTCTTGAACAAGAATTTTGCCGGTGAACTATGTAATTTAGAAAAGCCATCATCAAACGTTTCCTCATCGATCTGCATGTGTTTAGAAACCTGTTTATCCTACTTGCAAGGGATATAAAATGAGTGCATCACTCGATCAGATACGATGAAAAGAAATAATGCAAGCATATGCAAGAGATCTACAATTAATTTGTGAGATCTAACTGAATGACTAAGAGACTTTAAAATCTTCCAATTAATTTCACTCATCATCAAATCCGCTAAAAAATAGCCGGTAACCTAAAGGCAGTGAAGAGATACATATATTCAAATGAAAAATGGCCGTTCTGAATCAATAGTGTCGAACTTACATGTGGAAAACTTTTTGGACTCAAATTGAGACACCGAGGATGAATACTACTGTGACATGATACTTAATGGTTAACCAGCTTTAATTTTCTACTAATTAAATATGAATTAGCGACTAACTAATTTTTGTTGTCAGTATGCTACTAAGTTTTAATCGCATTGATCTATCATTAATTTTTTTCTAGATATCAGTGGTTTAGCCGATTGCTTAAAGACAGCAAAAAAAATACGCATACACTCAAAGGAATAAATGTCTGTTCTGAATCAATAGTATGGAACTTACATTCGGACTTTCTGGACTCGAATTGAGGCGCCGGCGAGACGATTTCCGATTCATCGGCTCAGAGACAGGGATTTGGTGCCTCTGCGCATCACTCGATCTCAGTTTGCGTTTCGGAGTAGTGGACTCCATTAAAGATACGTCAACCACTGGTTTCCTTCCTGATCTCGTAGCCATAACGTCGTCCAAATTCGTCCCACTCTCGATCTTACAGCGATTGCCTCTCGTAGCGGCTGGCGTTCTTTTGATCTTTAGCAGCAAGGGTGTTGCGTTTCATCGGTTAAACCGAAATCGAACCGATGATTTCGGTTTGATATTCAGGACCGAACCAACGTTCTGTGAAAAATAACTCAACTGGAAATTTTCAATTCTGTAAAGCACAAAATCGAGGTTTCCAAATTAATTTTTATAATAACCGAATCCAACCGGTCGGTTTGGCCCGATTCGTATCGATTTGTTGGTACTGTACTTTTGGCGGGAAGATTAGAGATGTGCAGTGATTTTCCCGCTAGTGCGTAGTTTTGAACTGCTTTATGGCAACGAAGGGTAGCGGATTCAGTTAATCGTATTTGGATCGGAGTCCAAAGATCCAGCCCATAACGATATCCACTCTCTGGGCCCATTAAACTGCATCTCTGTTAGGTTCGGTTTAAATCAATTTTTCGAATATGAAAAATTATTTAAAGTCTTTTATCATCGAAAATATTTACAAATAATATAATCAAGAATCAACTTGAGATATGGCAAAAAATAATAATAATAAATAGCAACCGTGTTTTTGTTTTTTAAATATAGCACTTAAAAAAAACGAAGACCAACATATTAAATTACAACATTGCACTGCAGGCCCAAATGCATACACATAATATGAGTGTCTTATATAATTATATGATTTACTATTTGTTGATTTACCACTGATGTATGTGTGATACATATTTGATATGTCTCTGATATACAATTGATCTATTTCTAATATAACTATATCTACTAATATAACTTCTAATATGGTTTACCATTGATATAAGTAGAATATAATTATGATTCTACTGATATAATTTTTGATATGATGATATGATTTACCATTGATTTATACCACGTTAATATAACACTTACGTACCTGTGATATATACTTGATATGCTTGTAGTTTATCACTTATATACAAATGATATACTACTGATGTAACTATAATATATACTAATATAACTTCTTATATGATTTACCACTAATATAACATTGATATATATGTGATATAAATATAGCACTTAAAAAAAACGAAGACCAACATATTAAATTACAACATTGCACTGCAGGCCCAAATGCATACACAATATGAGTGTCTTATATAATTATATGATTTACTATTTGTTGATTTACCACTGATGTATGTGTGATACATATTTGATATGTCTCTGATATACAATTGATATATTTCTTATATAACTATATCTACTAATATAACTTCTAATATGGTTTACCATTAATATACGTAGGATATAATTATGATTCTACTGATATAATTTTTGATATGATGATATGATTTACCATTGATTTATACCACGTTGATATAACACTTACGTACCTGTGATATATACTTGATATGCTTGTAGTTTATCACTTATATACAAATGATATACTACTGATGTAACTATAATATATACTAATATAACTTCTTATATGATTTACCACTAATATAACATTGATATATATGTGATATATACTTAATATGTCTCTAATTTACCACTGATATATCTTTGATATAACTATGATACCTACTGATATAACTACGCTATCTATTTTTTGATATATCTACTATTTTTTTTTCAAATGAAAATAATGGTGCAAAAAAAAAGAAATCTAACGTTATTGCATAAAAGATTGACGTGGACCATAGATGTAAAAAGAAAGAAGAAAAGGAAATGCAAGGGATCGAACCCTGTACCTCTTGCATGCAAAGTGAGCGCTCTACCATTTGAGCTACATCCCCAAGTTGTTTAATGAGTCCTTAGCTCGAATCTCCTTTATTTAAATGTATTATATGATGAAGTGAAATATCATATCAATGTGCTTACTTCAATCATGGAACATCGGATTCTTTGTTAGAGCAATTGTTAACTTATTATCTACATGGACCAAAGTTGCATCTTTTTGCAGTACAATTCTCATTGTTTTCAACAAATGTCTTAACCAAACTGCATGATACACACATGATGATGCAACAACATATCCTGCCTCACAAGTAGACTGTGTCACAATAGCCTGCTTTTTAGAACACTAGGTTAAAGCAATATTGCCACTAAAGAACACCAATCCACTTGTGTTTTTTCGATCATTAAGATATCTAGTCCAATCACTATCACAATAACCTTCAAGTTTGAATTCTCCAGATGATTAATAAAATAATTCATGATCCAGCATACCTTTGAGATAATGAAGAATTCTCTTTGCTACTTTCAAATGAGTAGTTGTAGGAGATTCCATAAACCGACTCACCAATCCAACACTAAGAAGAATATCATGTCTTGTGCATGTTAGATATCCCAAGCTCCCAATTTAAGCTTTTGAAATATGAAGGATCAACAACATCTTCATCTTCATATTTTGACAATTCCATTCCAATTTCGATTGAAGTTGCAATTGGTTTATAATTGAACATCTTGAATTTCTCAAAGATTTCTCTAGTGTATCGTTTTGAGAAATAAAAATCCCTCCATCTGATTGCTTCACCTCAATGCCAATATAATCTGACATAGGACCATTGTCTGTCATCTCAAATCCTTGGACCATTGTCTTCTTTAATTCGTCAAACATGTTTGGATAGTTTCCTGTAAAAATCAAGTCATCCACATATAGACAAATTACCATCAAAATATCTTCATGATCATTAGTCTTTGTATAAAGAGAATGCTCATGTGGGCATTTTAAATACCCATTGTCATGCAAATATTTGTCAATTATGATATTCAGTATCTTTGGAGCTTTCAACTCGTACATTATCTTTTTTAACTTTAGAACTTTATCCTCTTGTCCTTTCACCACATAACCAAAAGGTTGTTCTAAATATATTTCTTCTTCAAGATATCCATTCAGAAATGCCGATTTAACGTCAATCTAAAAAATCTTCAATCTACTATGAGCATCGAGTGCAATCAATAATCTTATGGTTTCTAAGCGATCAACATGAACAAATGCTTCATCGTAATCAATGCCTTTTATGTGAGAGTGACCTTTCGCAACTAATCTCGCTTTATGTCTCTCCACTTCTCCTCTTTCATTTCTCTTTGTCTTGAACACCCATTTGACACCTACTGATTTCTTCCCACTTGGAAGAGTAGAAAACTCCTACATTCTTCTTTATAGCCTTTATCTCGTCATCCATTGCAATCTTCCACTTTTTATCTTGTATAACTTCTTCAAAATTTAAAGGTTCACTGTCACCAAATAAACAAAAGAGAGTTAGATCATCAAAACTTTCACTTAATTCTTCAGTTTCATCATATATGTCCCGCAAACTTCTCATGCAATGAGCCCCTTCACTTGAACTTGATGTAGATGATGAAGGTGTGGTATGTACTAGTGTGATTGGTGATGAAGGTGGTGTTGATGGAGAAGCAATATCACTAGTTTCATCACTATCTTCCGGAAAAAATAGATACCTGTAGTCTTTTGGTTCATTACTCCTATTGCATGCAACTTATTCATTAAACACAACGTCTCTGCTTACCTGATCTTCTCTGTAGCAAGATTATAAAGCTGCTCTTAGAGCTTGCATTGTAGCTAAAAAAAAAATGTGCTTCTCACTTTTATCATCGAGCTTACTGCGCTTTTGATACGGTACATAGGCATAAACAATACTTTCAAATACTCTCAGGTGAGAGTAATGGATGATTTTCTTCCCATGCATGCTTCTTGCGGAGTTATTCCATACACTTATATTTATATGAGTCCATGGAAGAATCTAGATCCCTACAATAAATCTCATCTTATGAATCTATACATACATGGAACCCAATTAATCCATAGGAAAATGTTAAATACATGAACCTAAGTAATTCATCTTAAAAAACTATAATTCAGGTATAAATGTCATGTAACTAGGAAGGTACATGTTTAATTTCCAATGATTAGTTCATCTTTTAAGTTGTTTTTATTGTTGGTAATTGAGTATTTATTCTTTCTTTCTTCTTTTTTTTTTTTTGAGAAAAGTTAGTAATGGAGTATCATTAAACAGAAAATTAGGATTTAGAAAAAAAACTGTGAATTTGGCAGATTTTGTCACATTTTTAATTGGGTAGAGAGCAACCTATTGGTTTGTCTTTCATGACCAAAATACTAAATAAATAAATAAAAAAGGAGAAATTAAGGTACATGTGTAATTAATTATTTGGTACTACTCTCAAAGTCATGTGAAATTGTTGCATTTGTTATAGGCTGCATGGCTCCATCATGGCCCTGCAGAGAATACAATTATTTTGTTCCACAGTTAGTATAGATAAACCAAATTATTTTAGCTCACTTTTCAATGATACAGAAAATACAATTTAGTGGGCAATTGCTTTCTTTCCTCTTTGTTACCTCTTTTCCATTTGATATCAAGACAGGTTAGAAAATAAGAGAGAAAAGGAAAATAAGGTAATGATAACCCTAAATAATGAAATATTCAGGATGAACCAATGAACATCCAAGCTGTTATGGAGAACGAAAATGACCCGAAACGAGACAAGGAGTTGAAGTCTGATTGGGGAAGACTGGCCCGGGACATAACGGGCCGGCCAAAAGAGTGACCTAACGCCGGGGTAGAGAACGAGGAAAGCGACCAGAGGGAAGCCCACTGAGCCACGAAGGGCTCGGTCCCAACCCGGGGCTCGATCCCGACCCGGGGCTCGGCCCACGGCCCAGCCAGTGATCCCCCGTCTTCGATCGACGATGTCGCCCAGGCCCTGCAACGGTGAATTAGGGTTAACTACGGAATATTCTGGAACAACTTCACACTATAAGTATTGATCCAGCCTTAGAGGTATGTGGGAGAGAGTTAACTACATTTACGTTATTCTCTTGCTAACTTAAGCATCGGAGCCCGTGTGACTATAGTCACACCGGTTTAGCTCGACTTGATTTTGCAGGTACTAGTCCCGGATCAACAAGTTTGGTGGATGCGAGGTAGTGAACCGGAGGACCGAAATCCATGCATCAACAATTGGCGCCGTCTGTGGGAACGATACAGCAAAACGAGTTTCGTCGAAGCAAAATCCCGATTTGAGGTGAAATTTCGATCCAAGGCGTGTAGAGTGCAGTGGCCGACCATTCAGGCGAGGTAGGACGAAGCCCTGATCATCGACTTGGTCCGAAAGCGACATGAATCCTGATGAGAGCCATCGGTGCTTCGAAGAGAAGAGCCTGAAAGAAGTGGCTGATCACTTAGATGAGGCAAGACCGAGCCCTGATCGTCAACTTAATCCGACCACCCTTGACGGGGGAGAACCAGTGTCGGGCCTGAATAAAGCGACAGACCTCTCGGGAAAGGCAAGGTCGAGCCCTGGTTATCGACTTAATCCGACCACCCTTGATAAGGGAGAACCAGTGGCGAGCCTGATTAAAGCGACAGATCTTTCGGGAGAGGCAAGGCCGAGCCCTGGTCATCGACTTAATTCGACCACCCTTGACAGGGGAGAACCGGCTGAAGAGGTAGAATCTGTCCCTCTGACAGCCGAAGATCGATGGGTCAATATCGGACCCAAGTTGGGGAGTGAGGAAAGAGAAAGCCTTATAAACTTCCTCAGAAGCAACGCTGATGTATTCGCATGGTCACCGGAGGACATGCCGGGAATCGACCGAGGAGTTATGGTACATCGACTCAACGTCGACGAGAGCTGTAAGCCAGTGAAACAGAAACGTCGCGCGTTCAACCAAGAAAGGAACGGGATTGTAGCTGAACAAGTGGATGAGCTACTGAAAACAGGCTTCATTCGGGAAGTACATTATCCCCAGTGGATATCCAACGTGGTGCTGGTAAAGAAGCCAAACGGCAAATGGAGAATGTGCATCGACTTCACGGATCTAAATAAGGCCTGTCCAAAGGATTCTTTTCCTTTGCCTCGAATAGATCAACTGGTTGATGCCACTGCAGGACATGAAAGATTGAGTTTCATGGATGCCTACTCTGGATATAATCAAATCAAGATGCATGTATCGGATCAGGAGAAAACCTCTTTTGTCACGAGTCGAGGCTTGTATTGCTACACCGTGATGCCGTTTGGATTAAAGAATGCAGGTGCAACCTACCAACGAATGGTGAATCGGATGTTTGCAGCCTTAATCGACAAAAATATGGAAGTCTACGTAGACGACATGCTGATAAAGAGTCGAAAGAACGAGCGACACGAGGAGGATTTGGCAGAAGCGTTCGACATCTTGTGAAAGTACAAGATGAAGTTGAATCCCACCAAATGTACGTTTGAAGTGACTTCAGGCAAGTTCCTGGGATTTTTAGTGCACCAAAGGGGAATCGAAGTCAATCCAGATAAGATCAAAGCTGTTCTGGAGATGGATCCACCTAAAACTCTAAAGCAGCTGCAGGGACTCAATGGAAGGATAACAGCACTCAACAGATTCGTTGGTCGTTCCACTGACAAGTGCCTACCATTCTTCAAAATCTTAAGGAAGAAAGGACAATTTGAATGGACGGAAGAGTACGAGACTGCCTTTAAGGAGCTGAAACAGTACCCAGGGGCAGCTCTACTCCTCGCAAAGCCGATCGTGGGTGATGAGCTCTACTTATACTTAGTTGTATCCAACACTGCAGTGAGTTCCGCGTTAATAAAGGAAGAAGATGGACGACAGTCCCCAATTTACTACACAAGCAAAGCAATGGTAGATGCAGAACTTAGATACCCACCAATGGAGAAGCTGACATTGGCACTGGTCACTTCAGCTCGGAGACTACACCCGTATTTCCAAGCTCATAAAATAATGGTCCTCACCAACTTTCCCTTACGACAGATCTTACAAAAGCCAGACACTTCTGGACGACTGGTAAAGTGGGCTGTAGAGCTCAGCGAGTACGACATTCACTATAAGCCAAGAACTGCCATGAAAGGGCAGGTTGTGGCAGACTTCATAACGGAATTAACACCAACAGAGCCTCAAGTATATAGTATCGACCCACAAGTGGTTGAGGAAGAACAATTCTGGACACTCTACGTAGATGGGTCCTCAAATTTTCGGGGATGCAGTGCAAGACTCCTACTAATCTCTCCAGATAAAGAAAGATTCGAATATGCGCTGCGATTCAACTTTCATGCATCCAACAATGAAGCCGAGTACGAAGCTCTACTAGCAGGACTAAAAGTGGCCAGATACGTTGGGGTCAGTAACATACTAATATTTAGTGATTCACAGCTGATTGTGGGTCAGGTGAAAGAGAAGTTCCAGGCTAGAGAACCGCGAATGGCGAAATACCTTTCACAGGTAAGAAACCAGCTCGACCAGTTCTCAAAATATGAGATTCGACAAATTCCACGTGCTCAAAACGTCAACGTCGATGCCTTAGCTCGACTAGCTGCGGCTTATGAAACCGACTTAGGCAGAACTGTACCGGTCGAGATTCTACCCGAGCCAAGCATAGAAGCTCAGGAAGCCATGGATATCGACAATCAAGGGCAACCAGAAGAAAACTGGAAGAGCCCTTTGATCAAATATTTGAAAGATGGGATCCTGCCTACTGAAAAGATAGAGGCCCAGCAGCTACAACGACGAGCGGCCAGATATGTGCTTAAAGACGACAATCTGTACAAAAGAGGCTACTCGTTGCCGCTTTTAAAATGTCTAACGCCCGATGAAGCCGACTACGTCATGAGAGAGATACATGAGGGTGTTTGTGGGAGCTATTCTGGAGCACGATCCCTAAGTCACAAAATAATTCGACAAGGGTACTACTGGCCGACCATGCTGAATGACACGAAGCAATTCACTTAAAAATGCGACAAATGCCAACGGTTTGCAACCGTACCTAGACAACCGTCAGAGCCTCTGACAAGCATAATGAGTCCTTGGCCCTTTGCTCAGTGGGGAATAGACCTTATAGGGCCTCTCCCACTAGGAAAGGGCCAGACCAAATTTGCAGTAGTGGCAGTCGACTGTTTTACTAAGTGGGCCGAAGCCAAAGCCCTAGCGACAATTACAGAGAAAAAGGTCACCGACTTCATCTGGAAGAACATAATTTGCCGCTTCGGAATACCCTACGCCATTATCAGTGATAATGGGAAGCAGTTCGACAATGCTGCCTTTCGAGAATTTTGCAGCGAGTTGGGCATTAAGCACATCTGTTCCTCACCAGCACATCCGCAGGCTAATGGGCAGGTTGAAGCAGTCAACAAAATTATCAAAAGAACTCTGAAGACCAGATTAGAAAAGCTCAAAGGGTTGTGGGCAGAGGAACTTCCCAACGCATTATGGGCATACAGAACAACACCTTGTACTTCGACAGGAGAAACGCCATTTTCATTATCATTTGGCTCTGAGGCGGTAGTGCCAGTCGAGATCGGACTCCCCTCCCCAAGGGTAGAGCAGTTCACTCTACTTGACAACAACGAATCCGTAAAGCTCAACCTCGACCTATTAGAAGAACATCGAGAAACAGCACGACTACGAACGGCTGAATACAAAAATCGAATAGCTCGATACTACAACTCAGAGGTCAAGCAACGTGACTTTAGAGAAGGTGATCTGGTGTTAAGAAAAGTTATGCCCAATACAAAAGATTCAACAAGCGGTGCGCTCGGGCCAACATGGGAGGGCCCATACAAAGTCACTAAAGTGGTGCGAATAGACACTTATGCTTTAGAAGACCAGCGGGGGAAGGCCTTACTACACCCGTGGCACGCCCAACACCTCAAAAGATACTACCACTAGTTCGACATATTTCTGGACATTTTTATGTTTCTCCATTATTTGGACCAACTAAGCTTATTGTAACCAAATCTTCGACAGGACGATTTTCCTACTAATAAAGTATTCGACGTTCGACGTGATACTTGAGTTCTTATGTTCATTCTGAAATAAATTTCTCAAGCAGGGGGCATCATATAAATATCTACATATCTACGACCTGAACATCTACATATCTACGACCAATCAAGGAACTCAAAATTGGGACGGACCTAGAAGCATGCCGATAAGCTGAAAGCCAATCAGTGAAACCAGGGAAAAGAATCCCGAGGTGCTGAGAAAGGCATGCGTACGGGCCCAGCAAGGTTAAAACAGAAAACAGGCAAGCCTAACCGATCAACGAAACCCACGGGTAGAAAATCATATGGCAAAAGCCAAAATAGGTTAAAAACCCGAGGGTGTTGATTTAACTGAGGGAAAAATACCGGCAGAAGCCAAATATGTTAGAAACCTAAGGGTACCGACTAAACTCAGGGTATAAAGGCTATGGGCAAAAGCCAAGTGGGTTAGAAACCCGAGAGTAAACCCTGAGGTATAAAACATGGGCAAAAGCCAAATAGGTTAGAAACCCAAAAGTATCGACATTAGTTCTGTTAAAGTTAGATCCCAAGGCCAAAATGGTTTAAACTCAGATGAGAATAAAACCAGGCTCAGGAGACTTGATTATGGTCAACGAAAATTGGAAAAACTTCCAATTCATGAATAGTATCGACAAGTTCAAGGTACAAAACCAGTGGCAGGAACCAAGCACTAAGATCCAAAATTGGATCAAAAGCTTTTGGTAGAAGCCCTGTGCGTTAGCAACCTTCCCATTTTTAGCCACTGATATACAGTGATCTCGTGGTAACGACAAAGCGACAAGTACTCTCAAAACAAAGATCATTACACAATTATTCGTCTTCTGTTTTGAGAGTGTGGGTCATTGTTATGGAGAACGAAAATGACCCGAAACGAGACAAGGAGTTGAAGTCTGATTGGGGAAGACCGGCCCGGGACATAACGGGCCGGCCAAAAGAGTGACCTAACGCCGGGGCAGAGAACGAGGAAAGCGACCAGAGGGAAGCCCATCGAGCCACGAAGGGCTCGACCCCGACCCGGTGCTCTGCCCACGGCCCAGCCAGTGATCCCCCGTCTTCGATCGACGATGTCGCCCAGACCCTGCAACGGTGGATTAGGGTTAGCTACGGAAGATTCTGGAACAACTTCACGCTATAAGTATTGATCCAGCTTTAGAGGTATGGGGGAGAGAGTTGACTACATTTACGTTATTCTCTTGTTAACTTAAGCATCGGAGCCCGTGTGATTAGAGTCACACCGGTTTAGCTCCACTTGATTTTACAGGTACTAGTCCCGGATCAACAAGTTTGGTGGATGCGAGGTAGTGAACCGGAGGATCGAAATCCACGCATCGACACAAGCTATTTAGAACACAGTTAATAATTATATATTAAGAATGGAAGAGACAAATATTTGTTATCAAATCTGCACAGAAGTAACCCAATTCACGACCCGACAAAGACAATATCAAATATGTAAATGATCTATTAGGCACAAAATTAAAAGTTTCAAAACTAATAGTTTCAAGTTTAGCTACTCTTAAAATATAAAGTTCAACGACTTGTTTAACGGCGTTTAGGGTTAAATTAATTATAGAAAGTATCTTTTAATTATAGAAAAATCTTTGTACTAAAAATATATATATATATATATTCAGAAATCTTATCACTCGACCACATTTCACTTTTTCGCTATCTGCTCGGGTAGTTCCGGCGGCCTCTCCTTCAATTCAACCCATGGCCTGCAAATCTCTGGCTCCACACAGATTTTGTAACTTCCCTGCTATCTCTTTCATCTGCGATGCTTCCATGTTTCTCCGGACGAGGTTTCCAACAACATCTACATTTCGGCCAACAGTTCACCGCTCAATAACTTTCGCCTCGGGTTCTGTATCGGTCGCCAGCAGCAGCTTCACTTGGGAAGACGCTCTCCACATTTCTTTGCCAGAAAGCTTTCAGGATGATCCCTCAGATCTGACGGGTTACTTCGAGAAGGTCAAGCTCTGCAATCGCGGATCAGTAGGTGTCTTTCTCCTCTTTTATTCTTGTTTGGCTGTATTAACAAAAGTATCTACGTTCCGGTAGCAATTGTACGCTTTAATTCGTTTTACACTTCGAATTCAGCGCAGGAAAAGCTATAGACTGATGAAATGTGGTTCCATGTCTGTTTGGAATTGACTAAATCTTCTAACAGGATATGCAATCCGAGTTTCTTCCGTTTGTCATCGATAACCAAATTATTGGTTACGTGCACCACGGGTGAGGTTCTTACTGCTATATGTCTCGTAATACACAGCATGCATTGAAGATATTGTCTGTCCATGTAGTCTACTTCGTTTATGTGCACTAATTTCATCAAACTTCGCTTGTGTACTATTGCTATATACAACGGATAGGTTCTATCAGTTTGTTCCAATGTAATTTATGCAGTTTCGCCGAACACTTGAAGAAGTATGCGAATGTGTTTACCTTCCCCCAAGATGATTCTGTTCAATGTGGCGCTTACTTAACCTTGAATGAATCTTTGACGACACCCGAAGATAGGACGCGTGGGGTTGGAGATGTAGTCAAATGCTTGGGCGAAGAAGTTATTCCAGGTACACGGAATGAGGTACTGCTTATGATTTAAATAAATGGTTCAATACTTTTCACTTCCTGTCTGTTTGCAACTGTGAGATTGTATATAAAATACAATTGCCTTTCCTCAGTTTAATGCTCAAAATAAGCTGGTCCTTTTTAGAACAAGATAATGTGCCTTGTGGCTAACTGTGTTCAAGTGAACTCTGTCAGCTATACCCTGTAACTTCGTCCTTTGGTGCACCGGTTTTTTTCTCGCTTGAACGTGCTGCAGCTCCTTATTTTGGAATAAAGGTGCAAATGTTCCCCTTCTATAGCATTGTGGAAACTTATTCTTTCTTGTTTTAATTTACCGTAACAAAATCTGAAGCCCTTATTTTGATCCAGCTTTCTATTTAGGTCCTTCAAAATTGCAGGCTATATGTTGTATGGACTCTGTTTATATAAGCTTGGTTGTTAGGTCTCGATAAATTTGAAACCAGTTAATATTTGATCGTCATTCTGAATATAAATACAAAATCTGAAATAATATTTACAATACTATTCAATACCCACCTACATTGCTGGAAATATTTATTCCACTGCTTAGTTATTCTAACTTCCACCTGCCTTCTCTTGGTGCTTTTCTCATCACAGGTTTATGGAGTTCAGATGAATGGTTATGTTGAGAGGGATGGACAAAAGTTTTTGTGGATAGCAAAACGAAGTCAAATGAAGCAAACTTTTCCTGGAATGTTGGATGAATTAGTAGCTGGAGGGCTGGTTTGTAATATTAGCTAACTATTGTTTAGTTTTCTTGCATGTCATGTCATATATGCGTATGTCCTGTTAAAATGTGAAAAGAAAAAGGTTTTCCCTCCTCTTTTCTTCATGATTTGATGTCATTGATCACATACTCCTTTCATCTTTCAAACATAGCCCTGAAATGTCTTCCGATTGACTGAGGATGAGACTTTTGTTTGCTTTCTGGATGATTGGTTCTCTTATTCCTTTTGTTTCTTCTGCTAGATACGTTTAGTATTTTTCTTTTTAAGTTTTAATAGTACAACAAAATTGTGGTATATTGTTTTGAACCTCAAACTTGAAAAGAAATATGTTTGCCAGAAGCTTGCAGTTATATGAAGATACTTTCTCTTATTACGTTTCTTTATATGCATTTGCCTATTTAGTTTAACTTAGTTAAGGAAGGCAACAGCAATTGATTTTTATTTGTTTGGCTTTCAATTTGGACCATAAGTTGGGATAATTAATAACAAAATTAGATAGGTTCTGATACTAACACATTTATTAACTTTGTAATAAACCCTAACTAAACAACCGGAATTTTTGGTCAAGGCCAAGGCGTGAAATTTGATAATTTCCTAAGAAGAGCAGTTTAGAGTCTGCACAAACATGTTATTTAGAAACGTGCACTTGGATGCCGAACACATCATGCTTATTGTGCCTTTATAGCTAGCCCCTGACATTATGATAGTGACAGCCTCAGGGTGTTCCTTGTGGGGAAAATCTGAGGAAGGAATGTGAGGAGGAAGCAGGCATACCAAGATCAATATCGAATAAGTAAGTTCCTAACATGAACTTAATCATAATTTCATGCCAGTATAACCTTTTATTACATGGCTGTGGTAGACCTAGTGCCTTTACAATGCTTTTGTTTTAGGGCCATATCAGTTGGTGCCGTTTCCTATTCAGACATCAAGGATTATAGTTACAAGAGAGATGTTCTATTTTGTTACGATTTAAAGCTTCCTGAAAGCTTTGTACCGAAGAATCAAGGTTAGCTAACCTGATAATTTTAGTCTACATTATCCTAATAACTCTATATTTTTGTCCCATCCGCGGTGTATGAATGCATGTATATATTTTCAATACATATCATTGTATAGTTAGAAGTTTCATGCCGCTAACTTTGCTGAGTAAACTTTTGGCAGATGGGGAGGTTGAAGGATTCAGGTTGTTGCCCGTGGAAAACGTTGCAAATGTGATACGGAGGACACAGTTATTCAAACCTAATTGTTCTCTTGTCATCATTGATTTCCTGTTTCGACATGGGTATTATATACTATTTTCTCTATGGCTGTACATTTAACATTTGTTACACGACCATTATTTGCTTAAATTACAACCCCTAGTGTTGGTCTTGACGATAAATATTTGTGGATTTAACCAAATTGTCGGTGCCTCGTGGGTACAAAATTTCTCATCAAGACTGGTGGTACTACGGTATACTATACTAGTTCTTTTACCCTTTCACTAACCTTAAAATTTTGGTAGGAGGTAGAAATGTAGAAAAGGAGATTTTTGTTTTGTTTTTAGATAAATTAAAAGAACTGTCAAATTTTTGTTAATAGCAAGTGTGAAGATAGAACACCCAAGTATTGTTGTTTTATTTTTCTTTCCTCCAGGTCCTGATCATTTTGGTATTAAATCTTTTACCATCTATGTAGTCCATCTCAAGGCATCCATAAAAGTTTATAGTTGTTTGTAGTTAATATATACATTTTTTTCTCTTTTAAAACTTGCAGGTGCATTAAGCCCGAAAGTTTGGGGTACCTGGAGCTACTACAAAGTTTGAAGAGTGGAACTTGCTTCTGAATAAATTCATTCGCCCTACTCCATGAGAGGAATCGGGTCAATCTTATTAAACATCGAACTTGGATGGTTTATACTGTCTGTTGTTTAGCCAGAATTTGCTCGATCAGTAGGTGTATTTGTGAAGACAAACAAACTGGCCTTACATGGCCGTAGAATATAAAATTAGTTTCATCATTTTAGTACCACATTTTATCCGTATTGACCCAATTGAACTTTGAAACAAACACCAAGTGGCTAAGCTAATCTGATCTAGTTTAGTAGATAAAATACTTAATTTCTCTCTCAATCGAAGGTTCAATTTCCATTCTCCCATACTAAAAGTTTTGTAAGGTTGCTGTTTGGCTGACCCTCTTCTCATTTGAGTTAGGTTGGCACATACAGGAGAGTGTTCATACTTGGACAAAGATGACTGACTTTATAAGAACATAAATCTATTACTGGTATTTTGAGTTCTTATTGAGTGCAGTGAAATCAAGATTTAGTGAAGTCAGTGAAATTTTGGCATTCTAACTTTGTATGGTCTTGATCGAAAATGAAGATTTTCTTTCCAAAGAGATTTAATCCGAAACTGTTATGTTTTTAAGAAAAACTTTTATCAGCTAATTGACTCTAGTTCCAACATATTTGATGGATAAAACACTCCTTCAATCCTCCACTTTACATTTTGTGGTAGAAAAAAATAAATTGGGTCTTAAATCCTGAAATCTTGAAAATTCCCAACTCTTTTATTATTAGGGTAAAGTAGATCTTTGAAAATGGTTATCAAAGATGGGTGAAGTCAAAATCAGTCTCAAAGTGCTAATGTGATTTTATATTATTTTTCTTTTCTCCTCTCTCTCCCCCATCCTTCGTCCCGCTTCTCTAATTTGATGGGCTAAAACTGCCTCTGCAGATAGATCTAAACACAGATGCCCATCAAAGAAGGAGACCCAAATCTCCCCATTCTCTCCAATTTCTTCACCGCAGCTAGAGACCCATCTCCAAGCTCCCCAAAATAAACGGACCCGAATCCTCCATTCCCGATTTTCCTCCAGAAATTTCTCGTCGCCCGCCGCAGCTCTGGAATTAAAACTACTTTTAGTGATTTGTCTCGACTTGGTCTACAAATTACATCTAATTTGATTCGGTGAAATAATTTAAATATTGATCAAACTTTGCTTACCATTCAGACTTACCATTTCTTTTAAGAGAAAAATAATAGAGTTAAGCTATTTACCATTTCTTTTACGTGATTAGGGTTTTGTTCTCAACAGTTGAAATTTCGAAACCTTCCCCTCTCTTTCTTTCGTCTATACTCTTTAACTCATCGCCAAATCATTAATTCAAGAAATTTGGTATTGCAAATTATTCTGTTTTCTCTACTTGAACGATTATGGTTTCGGTTGACGTGTTTCTTAATCTTTTAGGATAGAATCTTCTTTGAAGCAATTGTTGAGGCCCAAACAAAATGAGATTCGTTTCTTCTAGTTCTTGTTGTCAAATTTATAATTAGTCATAGACGACATTGAAATTTGGATTTTACCAATTGTGTTGCTTGGTTCCTTCCATATATGCACCGGCTATTTTCTCTGTCTTAATCTTGTTTCACTGTATTATTATGTTTTTCACTCGTACATATCAGACTATTTCAAATAAATATTCCTACTTTGATTCATATCTCGTTAGTGTAAACCAATACAACCGGAAAGAAGATATTTATAAGTGTAAATCGTATAGGGTGCGGAGGAATGTTAGGACAATTAGGTGCCAAATTCGGATTCCGTCAAATCCTAAAGATTTCACTCTACTGTTTAGAATGGATGTAAGTATAAATGTTTTGTAAAAGTTCATATTTTATTTATGAGGGTAGTGTCATAATATTTTTCACTCGTGCATAACATTTTAGGCAGTTCCAAATAAATATTATCGTAAGTTGTTATAATTCATATGTTCACAGCGATCTCGTTAATTAATTTTTTTTTGTCTTTCTTACAAATATTTTTTATGGTTTCTTCAAGTTCAAGCATTGCTGGTGAGGATAGTTGTACTTTTCTCTGTGGCCTTCGTGAGATGACTGATGAAGAGTGGATAAAATACTCTCTTGCATGGGAGAAAACTGAGGTTTTCCTCATCTTCTCTTAATTATATTCTTATTTCCCTCTCGTTTTATTAATTATTTGTTATCTTTTTATTATATGTATGAATGCAGGGTTTTGATATGCCCTCTTTCCCCAACACTTTTAATTTGGGTCTTATTTGCCTTATACCTAGCGGTCGATTACATTCAAAGGAGCTTCAAGAATTAGCAGAGAGAGCCGTTAACTATTGCAACAAACAAAATGTATTTCTTGTGGCATTCTCATTAGAAATAGTTTGATGATATTTATTATGAATATAGGATACAACCTTTGAATTTGTGAAGATGGTAAAAACAACTCATGAGTTGTTCAGGGTATAATATATTACTTCACCCTTGAAGTCAAGCAAATGGAACCCTGTTAAACTCTCCCATCATAACGTTCCAAGCTCGAGTGCTTGCTGGTATTCCATGATGGTGATGGCTTTGAGGTAGAACTTCTACTTGAGTATATATTACTGCATTTTTAGTATTTCTATATGGATTGGGTATCCGTCTTTATAGAAGCTTTAATTTTCGTGCTTATCCTAACATGCGAAAAGGAGCATTGGAATGGTCTTAGTTTTTGAATATTCAGACCATTAAAAAAAACATTGAGACATTTATAAATTGTTGCATCGAGTTTCCCTTACTTGATCACCGGTTCAGATAGGTTGTCTGATGACCTCCATCCGTTTTTGATACGTACATGGATGGAATGGATGCATTTCCTGTCTCAAGTACCCAACTCCTAATATCAATATCTCGATAAGGGGAATGAAACCTCTTAGTACCAAGCAAGGGGAATGCATGCTATATTTCCGTTTCTTCACATCCCACCCAACCCAGTTATGTTGTCTCGTAGATAGCAAAGGTCAGAGTTTAAATCCACTTATAACTGAGTAAATAGATCGGGTACATTTAATTATTTAATTTATATTCGGGATACAATGGTGCATTAAAAATCTATTTAAAAGAAAAACAAAAAATGGTGCATTAAAAATCCCAATGCTTTTTCGGAGTCGGCACAAATCTTAATTCTGTTGACCTTTTAAGTGTTTGTAAGTAGATGAGGCCTGCAGTTTCATCTTTGAAACTGGTTTGAGTTAGGGAATGTGTGGATATATGTTTTAATTTACTAATATTTCTTTGTTTTTTTTCTTGAGAATATTACCAAACGTAATTTTACCTTTTTTTTTTTTTTTTGTTGTTGTAAGAATGAACCGAGTCTAACATAAGAGCCAATTCTTCTTGCTAAGTATTTGACATAACCTATGTTATCCTCTCTCATCTCCCATAATATGAACGAAATGGCCAAAAGCTTAATCGAATATAAAATTGCTAGTTTCTTTTAGTCTAAAAATGGTCATTTAAGCAATACAAGGAATGCAGGGATCATAATTCATAGAAAAGGAAAGAAAATGGTTATCTCACTGGCAAGAAATAAAAATGAGTTCGAGCTGACTTCCAAATATACAAGGAATGAATAAACAACATAGTTATTTTAGGATTCGTTTGGTAGAAGTGATTTCTTAATAGAAATGAGAACTTTTAAAATTATGTTCTAAGGGTCATGGACAAAATTGTCTCTTTTTGAAATTCAGAGATTAAATAAAAACCTAATCTCAAATTCAGCACCAAAAGTGTATTTTGAGGGAGATTCTGCCATATTTCTTTGGATATTTAGAATCTATGACTGACGAGTCTATCTTGCTTCTTACCATGAGTTCACACATGGTTCAATCTATATTTACTGTGTGATGTTGGTTCAATTTTATAGATTAAAATTAATTTGAATTATTGGTTTATAATTAAGAAAAAAGTAAAGGATGCATGGTTCAATCTATACTTACTGTGTGATATTGGTTTAACTTTATAGATTAAAATTAATTTGAGTTATTGGTTTTATAATTAAGGGAAAATTAAAAGGGTATAATGCGAAAATGTTGAGTTTTTAATATATTATAGATTATAGATTTGCTACAGTAGTTCCAGTTCTGGAAAGATGGCTCCAATCCAATTCATGGCCTGCAAATCTCTCGCTTCACACAGTCACAGGTTTCGTAACTTCTCCACTATCTCTTCCAATTGCAATGCTTCCACAATTTCCCGGACGACGTATCCAATGGCGTCTACATTTCGGCCAACAGTAGTACACCGCTCGATATCAGTCGCCTCCCGTTCTGTGTCGGTCGCCAGCAGTTTCACTTGGGACGACGTTCTCCGCATTTCTTTACCAGAAATCTATCAGGATGATCCTTCAGATCTCACAGGCTATTTCGAGAAGGTCAAGCTCTGCAATCGTGGATCAGTAGGTCTCTTTCTCCTTTTCTTTTTGATTTGTTGTACAAACAGAAGACGGAAGTTATAGGTTCGCGCAGCAATTGAACGCTTGAATTCATTTTACATTTTGGAATTGATTAAATCTTGTAACAGGATATGCAATCTGAATTTCTTCCGTTTGTCGTCGATGATCAAATTGTTGGCTACGTGCACCACGGGTGAGGCTCCTATGTTACATCTTTCTGGATACACTCCATCTGTATCGTCAATACCATTTATTTGCGCCCATTTCATTGTACTTGGCTTGTGTATGGTTGCTATATACAACGGATAGGTTCGATCAGTATATTTTAATGTACTTTATGCAGTTTCGCTGAACACCTGAAGCAATATGCGAATGTGTTTACCTTCTCCGGGGATGATTCTGTTCAATTTCGCGCTTACTTAACCTTGCATGAATCGTTGAAAACACCCGAAGATAGGACACAAGCAGTTGGAGATGTAGTCAAATGCTTGGGTGAAGAAATTATTCCAGGTACACGGAACGAGGTACTGTTTGTGATTCCAATTCAAATCAATGATTTCAATAATTTTCAATATGTCTTGTATATTAAAAGATAATCGCCTTCTTCTGTTTAATGCTCAAAATAGGCTGGTCCTTTTTAGATAGGTAAATTTAGAGCAAGGTAATACTTATTGAGGCTAACTGTGGATAACCATGAACTCTGTCAGCTATACCCTGTTACATCGTCCTTTGGTGCGCCAAACTTTTTCTCTCTCGAACGTGCTGCAGCTCCTTATTTTGGAATAAAGGTGCGAATGTTCACCTTCTACAGCATTGTGGAAACTTATAATTCTTGTTCTAATTTTCTGTTACATGATTTGAAAGCCATATTTTGATCCAGCCTTTTATTTAGCCCCTTGAAAATTGCAGGCCATTTGATCTGTCGAAATCTGTTTATACAAGTTTGGTTTTTAGGTCCAAATAAAATTTGAACCAATAATACGTTCTGTATATACGTACAATATTCGAAGTAACTGATGTTTTGGCAGACATCATTCTGGTACTAGTTCTAGAAAAATTTTACTTGGCGACTACATTATTTCTGTAAATACTCCTTATAGACACGTGCTCATCTCCTGCCTTGTTCAAAAGTTAAATCGTGGAGTGTGGCACCCAATAAAATCCACCAGCATTTTTCTTCTAGTTTTACCTCCTTTATGTTTCTTCAGCAGCTATTTTGACACACCTCTATGGCAAGATCGACATCATTTTTATTTTTCTTCTTCCCTGCTTTTATATGGGACTAAACTCAACCTTCCGTTGGTTGAAACTTAGAAATACTCTCACACGCACTCTCAAAAAACATAGATACACAGAATTCATATTGGGAATAAATTTCCTGCAAGAATGATATAATGAGACGTGCCTACTTTTGTGCAATAGCCCTCAAAGTAGTCCTAGTTGCCCATGGTAAGTTGGTAACACATTAAAATTTATCCTGCCTACCTTCTCAAGGTTGTGATCATGTTAAGGTTAATTTTTGGGAGGTTCCTTGGAGAAGCTGCAGACCTCTTTGTTAAATTTCTAAGACTGTATAACTTAACCAACAGAAATGTATAAAAGAGGAATGAAAAAGTGATATAAGAGGGAATTCTAATGCTAGGGAGATTGGGAATGGATTCCTTTACTTAAATTGTTGCCTTTACTCCTTGCATGATGAGAGGATTGTAGGGTTTGGAACCTGGATAAATCTAGTATCTTTTCTTGAGAGTCTGTGGATCACCTTACCACCATGTTCGATACCTGTCCTGCAGCCACAGAGCGATTCCCTTCCTGCAGTGTTTGCAATAATAAACTGTACGGAAATTAAAATTTCCCCAAAAATCAGACTTTTCTTGTGGTCCCTCGCTTGCTCATGCAAAAGTTAATTTATCCAACAGAACCTAAAAGAAAAAGCTCAGCTTAACCATATCTCCTCAAAGGTTGCAATAAGGACACTGAAAGACTGAAAATCAGGACTCAGGAGCTACTTGTAACTTTCCTTGGAATTCCTCTCTCAAAAGTTGTAGCAGGACATCGTTCCCATTCAACATTTTGGGCTCAGGACAGAAAAACCTTGTTGTCAATGTAGTGATTGCTATGTTTTAATCTTGTGGACTTTTATAGACAGTTTCTACGACAGGCAGGGGAAATATGGAGGAAATCGGTCTCAGCTTGACATCTTTTGTAATTGTTCTTCCTTTTTTAAATAAGCCAATTTGAGAGCCTTTTGTAACCCTTTTTGGCCTCTGTTGGAACTTTTCTTGTTTTCTCTTTTTTATATTCCTTTTGGATCTCATATCCTTGTTACTTGCCAGAATAAAGAATTTTCTTTAATGTGGCTTCAGTCTGGAGAAGATGAACAATGTATTGGTTCATTAGAAAATGATAGGGAAATGCCTTGAAGAATAAGCTTAAGAGGGAATTTCCTTTATATATAATTTTGCAGGTTAAGTGAAACTTTTTGAAGGGTTATCTAGAATTTTACTCGATGCTATGGTGTTTGAAACCCTTTATGTTTGGGATTTGACTCAGTAGTATTTATCCTACTGTTATCTGATGTTGTTCATACAAAGTGAGTAAATTATGTCACTTGTCTATTAAAAAGAGCCTGTACATTGAAGGGCAATTTATTGTTGAACATGCCTGTCGGAGACAGAAACTGGCCGCCTGGTTGTAGATTACTGAAAATTTTATTACTCCAATACCGGGTTTCACTAACTTCTACCTGCCTTCTTTGGCGCTTTTCTTAGCACAGGTTTATGGAGTTCATATGAATGGTTATGTTGAGAAGGAGGGAAAGAAGTTTTTGTGGGTAGCAAAAAGAAGTCAAACGAAGCAAACCTTTCCTGGAATGCTGGATCATTTAGTAGCTGGAGGGCTGGTATATAACAAATAATTGCTAAATATTGCTTAGTTTCCTTGCATGTGCTTCTGTCTCGTTAAAATGTGAAAATAGAAGGCTATTCTCTTTTTCTTCTTTTCTTCATGATTGGATGGTATAAAGCATTCTGTTCCTTTTAATTTTCTTCAGCTAGATGTTAGACCTAAGTACTTTCCAGTAGGTTAATATATCGACGGGTCTTTAAACCATTTTTCAATAAGGTCATTGAAATTGAAAAAGGAATGTTACATGACATTAAAAGTATTCTTTTCTACTAGTCAAGTAGATGAAAAGTTATAAATGTTAGAAATGTGCCGAGCATCATGCTTATTGTGCTTTTGTAGCTAGTCTCTGACATTATGATAGTAATAGCCTCAGGGCATCCCTTGTGTTGAGAATCTAATGAAGGAATGTGAGGAGGAAGCATGCATACCGAGATCATTATCAAATGAGTAAGTTCCTAAGAATTTTATGATAATTTCATGATACCATTAACCTTATATTCATGGTTGTGGTGGTGGCTTCATGATATGTTTTTGTCTTAGGGCCATACCAGTTGGTGCCGTTTCATATTCAGACATTAAAGGTCACACTTACAAGAGAGATGTTCAATTCTGTTACGATTTAAAGCTTCCTGAAAGCTTTATACCAGAGAATCAAGGTTAGCTAACCTGACAAATTTTTGTTTACATCATTATTCAAAATGTATCTTACTAGATATGTTACGTTGCATTTAAATCTAGAATGGCTCTTAATAACTCTCTTTTTTGCCCCACCCCCGGTATACATACTGTTTATATTATGTTCAATACATATCTTTGTACATTTAGAAATTTCATGCCTCTAACTTGCTGACTAAACTTTCGGCAGATGGTGAGGTTGAAGGATTCATGTTGTTGCCTGTCACAAATGTTGCAAATGTGATACGGAGGACGCAGTTATTCAAGCCTAATTGTTCTCTTGTCATCATTGATTTCCTATTTCGACATGGGTATATTATATACACTATTTTCTCAAGGATTCTACATTTATTACACGACCATTATCTGCTTAAATTACTATTCAGTGTTGGTCTGTTCTTTTTTTTGAGTGAAAATTCCAATTTTCAACTGAGTTTAGTCATGAGTTGCGACTAGGGAACTATGCTCAGTGTTGATCTTAAGACTTCCGAAAAGTGGTAAACCCGACAATTTGGCTGAATCACTTATAATTTTAGATTACCAAATATTGTTAAGATAGGTGGACTGGTAGGCCATTTTTTTAAAACCATGTCCTGACCTGATGATTTTGACATAAGATCCTCTTCCCCATCTATATGGCCAATTCCAATAAGTTAATAACGACTACTTCTCAAGCGTCCTTAAAAGTCTACAGTCGTCTGTCATTAATGTCTTTCTTTTGAAACCTGCAGGTACATTTATCCCGAAAGTTCAGGGTACCTGGAGTTACTGCAGAGCTTGAGAAGTGGAACCTGTTTCTAAATAAAATCATTCGCCGGCCTACTTATTGATGAGAGAAATCAGGTTACATATTGAACTCGGATGGTGTACATTGCTTATTTTTTCCCCAGAATTTTCTTGCTTATGAGATGTATTTCTATTTGTGAAGCCAAACAAACTAACTTACCTGGCTGTGTAGTATAGAATAGTTCCATCTTTTGAACTTGAAACAAACTCCGAGAGACTAAGCTTGGTAGATCTATTGGATGAAAATACCTAACCAATTACACCTGAAAGCCATTACATGAAAACAATCTTAATTTCATCTACTCTCCAGCAACACTATGAATTTCCACACTAAATTTCACACTGACTTATTATTCATTTCCTTTTCTGACCCCACTCCAAAAGAAAAGAAAGAGAAGGGTCAAAAGCCCAAGACTGCTCCAAGAACTTGAAGCAACTGGAGGTGTGCGGTTAAGTGAGGGAAATGGCCTTGGGTGTCTATAACTTCCACTGTGGAACTGCCCTTAATCTTCTTCTGCATATAGGTAGCAACCGAGGCCGGGACGACGATGTCGGTTTTAGTTTGTACGATGGTGCATGGAATGTCGACCTTCTCAAGAACATCTCTCTCGTCTGAGCAGAAAACAGTCTTGGCCAAGCTTACTGCAACTTCAGGCCTCATCTCGTGCAAGCACTTCTGAAACCTGCCCAGCGAGACAGGATCGGATTCGTCCACAACCAGAGAAGAAAAGTTTGTAGCCCAATTCTCGTAGTTTGATTCAATATTTGCAATGATCTGCTCTATGTCCGAGTTGTCGAAACCACCTTCATAATCTTCTGTATTTATATACCTAACAACATAACGGTCAACATGATGTTAAAAAGAACACATTTACGACTCATTTTAGCATGGAATCAAACAAAGAAAAGTACTTGCTTACATCCACTAGGAGCTTTAATCGACTTATGTGGAGTGTTATTAATATAATAGAAATAAGACCAATGAAATCAGAAAGTTAGGTCAACTTGAACTTAATTAGTTAAGACACTTATTTCCGATCAACAAGTCATGAGTTTGAATTCATCCCACATGGTTTTATTAGTGTTGTTATATTAACAACAATAATAACAAAATAAAAAAAAGTCGTGGAAGTCCTACTGATGTGTAGGCAAGTATATTTTATCAAACAATTTTAACAGGATTTTGGTAAGCTCAAAAAGTATATTCCAACATCTATTTGATTGATTGGAGTTTGTTAAGTGGCTTATAGAGAAGTACTAAAAGCATAATACAATTGAAAGGAAAAAAAAATGTTTAAGTGCTGTTGAAAGTATTTAAAACTTTTTAGAAGGTATTTTATGTATCTCACCAAACAAGATGAGAAACTTTAAAAGCACTCTAAAATCATTTTTTACTATCTTACATGTTTTTTAGATTGAAAATAAGTAGATACCAAATATAACATCTTAAATGTCATATTTTAAAAAACCACATGATATGCCATTTGAGGCGATAACATACCAAAAAAATTTCATTTTTTTTAAATGTCATTTAGTTAAAAGTCTACAGATTTTAATACGACGTCACTTATAGATAAACTTTGTTGATTTGTTGGATATTCTAAAATTAATTATTTAAGATGGAAGTATTTTTTCTCTCTTTAATGGTTGCTTAATTGACAAAAGAATAATAGATGAAAACAACCCTTATTATTATTATTTTTTTTAAAAGAGAGAATTTGAAATTGTGTCAAATTTTCACATCCCTCCACTCTTGGTCAAAGCGAAGAATGAGGAAATCAAAATTTTATCTTTTTGAATATTTTATCTCTTTTTCTTCACGTATATATATATATATATATATATATATATATATATATATTTCTTTTTTTTTCTTCCTTGTAAAAAATGTAATACTAATTATTTGTAAAATATGGGTGTTGGCTATAATGAGTGGCAAGTATCTAAGTATGGCCAATACCTAACCTGGTGATTATAAATGATTAGTTTAATCAGAGATATGATACAGTAAGAGATGCGATAGACAAATATTTCATGCCGAGAGGAAAACCACTCCACAAACGATTAAAATAAGAATATATCTTCCAATATAGCTACAAAAAAAAAAAAAAAAAAAACTCAGTTTTTGGGAGGCTTTGACAATTACCTGGGGGAAGCACAGAGAAGAATGAGTCTTTGGAAGAGGTGAGGGCTTTGGGTGTAAGCAATGCATCCAATAAGGCCGGACATGGAATGGCCGATGAAGATGGTGGAGGAGAGGCCCAGTTCTTCCAGGAGAGCGATCAGATCCTGGGCAAACCCATAATAGGAACAGTACTTTTGAGGGTCAAACAAATTCGGATCTTTAATGGCGCCCGAGAAGCTCCAGTCGAACACCACGACCCGGTAGTGCTGGCACAGCTTCGGAAGGATTTTGTCCCATAATGACTGGTTTGTCCCGAACCCATGAGCCAGAACCATGGCTTCTGCCCCGGAACCCATGATTCTCGCGTTTAAGGCCCTTGACAATAGTCCATTTTCGATCATAACAACCATGTCGAAACAAGAAACGGGAAACAAGAACGAAGAAGAAAAAGGCTTTTATTTTTGTGGCTGTGGACTGCGGCTGTGGTGAGTGATTGTGTCTATATAGGGGGAGGACTGAGGAGGGAGACGGGGGTTGTTGTGCTTGCTATAAATGTTCCTCTTTTTTTTTTCCCTTCTACTTGTCAGAGGTAAACAAAACAAAAAAAAAGAGTATACATTTTTTTTTAAGAAAAGTATCGGGTTCTTGGTGGTTGACATGAATATTATTTTTAACCCCATTGAATATTTGATAATTAAAAAAGAAAAATAAATAGATAGAGTTTTTTTTTAAATAATGAACTGTCAGGTTTTTTTAATGGTTATCCAGATAAGATGAAATCGTTTATTTATCGTGTAATCAATACGCTAATGAATTTGATAATAAAGATTTCTTAGGCACACAAAATTTAAAAGTTTAAGAGGTTATTATTATATAATGTTTTTATATATATGTGGATGAGATGGATAACTATCATATTTAAAGATTTATTGGAGATGATTTTTTAATTATAAAGATTGTGATGGACACACCACATTAAACAAATTGAGGAATAGAATTTATAATTTAACTAGGTATTGATTAAATAGAGTAAAAATAATTCATACAAGAAGGCCAAAAAAAGAAAAAAAAAACTCCTTATCATAAGTGTTTTTTAATGTTAAATTATCAATTTAATATTTGAACTGTGTCTATTTAATAATTTTGACGTCTATATACTTTAACTAATATCATAAGTGTTTTAAGATTTCTTAAAACTAATGTTTTGTTTGTATATATATTTTTTTCCTTTGAGTTTCAACGAGCCGATTAAAGTTGATAATTATACTTTAACTAATTAAATTAGGTTTAAATTTTTATTTTAATTTATAATTTTATTTACTGTGTACAACAAACCATTATTATTAAAGATTCATTTAATTAACTACTGTTTTGTTTTGTTTTCTCTCTATGCAAAATAACTGGATAGCCATTTATTATAGTTTCTAGTTGACAAAAGTCAAACCAAAATATTTAGTTGATAAATTGGTGTGTTTTTTAATTTCAAAAGAGAAAAGAGAAATGTTTCGGTTCTAAAAATGTCGGCAGGTATGTTCTCACTTCTCAGCCATGAAATATAATTTCATTGCTAAAAATCTTTTTTTTTTTTTAGAGAATTTAAAACATGTTCCTACGAGTTGTCATTAAAAATTATATTCTTTTAGGAGCGCTGAAATAAATTAAAGAAAATGTATGCAAAAAAACTATATAAATTGACAATGAAATCCCTATTAGAATCAAATTAAAGCTTATAATACTATATATTAATTGAAGCACGAATTTTCTTTGTGCAAATCTTGAGAGTATTAATTTGAAATGAATTAGCCAGCAACGACTGCCAATTAATCGTTAATATGATTTAAGAAAGCCATCATTGTGTTAGGTTTAATCCAATACCATACTCAAAGGTAAATTAGTACATAAAGTTAATTTCTCTTTATTATATTTGTAACAGTTGAGATAAAATATACAGTAAAGAAGCAGGAAGACAAAAAGAGCATGAAATAGTGCATAAAGAGAAGATGAATAAGAGAAATTATTGGGGTAAATGAGAAAAGAGTAGGTAGGAAGAGATGAGGAAGATGAATAATATGGTAAAAAACAATCTTTCTATTTTATTTATATATATATATATATATATATATATATATATATATAAAAGCTCAACAACTCATAAACGAAAAAAGTAAAATAATTAATATTTTATTTATTGAGCTATGCTCGTATTGAGCACACAATGCACTAATTTAAGTATAGCTTAGATGATTTTGATATTGGGAGAGAGGTGCATAAGCTCTCTCTTTGACTCAGGAGGGCGTTCCACCACTTCGACTGATGCGGTATATTTATTTTAATTTTTTTTGTTAATTTTTTTAAAAAATAACCATATGAATTTTTTTATATTTCAAAATGTCAAATTTTAGTTTAAAAAAAAATAACTACTTTGTTTTGCTATTATTTTGCCACCTAATATATACATGTTCAATACATACCCTACTAACATATATGTCTCGACTACATACCCACACCGACTCATAACCATAAGTATTCAAAAGTGATCATATTAGCTCCATTTTTTTTATCCATTTTGCAACAAATTAATAGCAAGGACTATATCCAAAAGAGAAAAAAAAAACAAAATATTTAAATTATTATTTTTAAAAGTTTGAACATCAGTCAATTTTAGGGTCAAAATAGAACCAAATAAAAAATTTAGACTAAGATAAACATGATAAAAATTCTAAAGGAAAAATTAAAAAGTGAACACACTAAAATAGGATATTTACAAATTTAAAGAGGATCAAAATATGATTTAGACACAGAAATAAAGTTTCAAAAATATATAAATTAAAATAAATCATTCAAAATTACAAGAGTTAAACTTCATCAACCACTAAAATAGATAATTTAGAAGTACATAAATCAAATTGAATTAAAATAGAAAAATAGAAATCAAAATAATATTTATAATTAAGAAAATATAATAATTGGAGAGAGAAAGAGAGAGGCGTGGGAGTAGAAAAAGTAGGGCGTTGTCTTCTTATAAGGTGATGGAAGCATTTATTTAATGAAAGAAAGTGAAGGCGAGGGCAAGGCGTGAAGATAAGTCCAAGATCCAACTTTTCTCATTAAATTTTTAAATTTTTAAATTTTTAAAATTTTAAATTTAATGTGTTGTGTTCCCACCACGTTATCTTCCCTCTCTCACACGCAACCACCTTCATATAATACAAACAAACATTCATGCTTCCTCTCTACCTCTCCTTCATAAAAAATAATAATAATAATAATAATAAATTAAAAATTAAAAATGTGCCCATTTATAAAAGGAAAATACTTATGTCGCGAGGATCAAATATTATCTTTACTGTCACGAAAAATTGACAACTCATTAATTTTTATAAAAAGTCTATCTTTTCATTTTTTTCTTATTTTTTGCTTAGTTGTCAAATATTCAATGATCAAGAGTCGAGTATTTTCTTTATCAAGTTCAATCCAAAAAGGGTCAAACTCATCCTCACCTTTAAATTATTTGAAGATGAACAAAAGTGCACTTTTGTTTGCTTTTGCCAATTTCTAATCAAGAATCATTCAACCCAACTTTTTGCCTCATTCAAGATATGTTACAAAATTTCCTCACTATTTTTTTTTTCTTAAGTTGATATTAAGTTATTTCGAATGAGTTGTCTAAGAATATCCATAATAGATTTTATTAGTTGTCGAAAAGTTTTATATTATTATTGATCATTAATAGTGGAGGATGAGTGTAAGTGGTAAAATAATAATAATAAAAAAATGAAAGATATTATAGTAAATGATTTCTTTAATAAAAGCTCTTTATTAATCCTTGCGAGCGTAGGGGAACCTCGGCTTCCAACTTTCACTTTGTCAAATATTTATTTTTTGAATGTTTTTTCCTTTCTTTCTTTTATATACTTCATATTTAAAAAAATTTAAAGGGTCAAACTAAAAAAAATTACAAAATCTTAAGTATTTGATATATACTTTCTAAATTATAAAGTAAGAGGTGTTATTCCTTCTTTTACGTTGCTCTTCGTCTAGTTTCACTTCATATTTAAAGCATTTAGCTTTCAAGAATTTCACTCTTGAAGCTTTTCTTTTCTAAATTGTTCTTGCTTCTAAAGGAGACTAAAAAAAAGAATAAAGGAAATTAGTTTTCTAAAAGGAAGCTTTTATGTTAGTTTTTTAAATTTAATTTTCTCACCTAAAAACACCCAAACTATTCTAAAAAGAACAAAAGACTAAAGAAAAACCCAAACAAGTATTTCATATCTTATAAAATTAATTGTTAGAACTAAAATAACATAAATTGGAAATTAGTTTGATATTTTGCTAGCACGTTGATTGGATCTGAGGGTCAACTTTGGTGGGTCCGACGTGTTCATAATTTTCAGGAGTATGGCTATTTATGTCCACCACATTTAATAGATACATCAATAGAGATAATTATATATATAGATAGATACATGCACACAAAAATTTTAATGTTCGAAACCTCCATCCCAATAAATTAAAAATTAAAAACAAAACCAAAAGTTTGATCCTCGTCGAAATAATAATTAATTTTTTAAAAAAACAAATCTTCTTTTTATATTCAAGAATTTATGCATACACCACCGATTAACTGACAAAATTGAGTTAATTTAAAGTTTTTATTCGATATTCAACATTTTGGTTAGGAAAAAAAATGTCCATGAACTCTGATCATATCAAAGATGAAAGGGGTCTTTGGGCAAAAAAGTTATGGCAAAAGTCAAAAAAATCAAACGCACGTGCACAGTGAAATCAAATTCTGTAAACGGAAAGAAAAGGAAAAAAAGGAACCTTTACCTTAAATTTTTTTTTTCCTCGAAAAGGTAGGAAGTGGGTTTAATCGCATAAAAACACATCAACATATTACCTACTCCACTAAGGAAAACGTACTAAAATAATAATAATAATACTCCACTAAGGAAAACAAATATTCAGTACCTAATCCAACGCCTAGTATTTAACGTCAATAAGAGAGAGAGAGAAAAAAAAAACTTTGGTTATGTTGTTGACCTTTCTCTACTCTCTAACCTTAGTCGTTACATAAATATAATTTATATGATAAAGTTTCTGTGGAGGAAGTCTTGTCATATTAATTGTTGTATGCACAGTAATGGGAGAAACCAGGAAGAGAGAAAGAAGTTAAATTATAAAAAAATATCTATATCACTTAAAAACTTGCAATTATATCATTCACCTTTTATTGACATTATAAAAATAACATTTGAGTAAAGATTTGCAATAGAAGCAGAAATTTAAATGGCATGTGGGGTTGGGTACAATTAAAGCCAAAAGGTTAGGGTGGGGGCGTTTTGATTGGTGATTGGTGATTGGAGTGTTTTGGACAATCCGTTTGTTTGAACTTTAAAAGCTTTGGGGCAGCGGCTTTAATGGCGGAAATGGACAGTGGACAGTGGAGAGGGTCCCATTTTAAGAAAATTAAACGGTTGAGGAAACCAAGCAATCCATTAACACACATTGCCTTTTCCAGTTTCAATTTGGCTTGAATTTTGATAAAACAGTCTCTTTTCAAATATATCTGCAACTGAAAGCATGCACCTCATTTATTAGGCCGGTTCCTAATTCAATTCTCTCTGCACCACAAAATTAGATGGAGAAACTCTTCTTTTTCTTTTCTTTTTTTTTTTTGGTTTGATAAATTAATTAATATAGGGGTGAGAATTGAGATGGAAGTGGAACATCCAATCTTCCATCTTCTATCTCCATTTGAGCTAGTGTTCCAATTGACATGGAGAATCTCCTTTTTACTTCATATTTATGGATATTAGCGGGTTTAAGCATTTAACTATAAAGAAAGATATTAGCCTTACAAAAATATGACTGTTCCCAGTCCTTTTGACTTTGATTCATTTTAGTCCATGAACTTTTAAAATATTAATTTTGATTTATGTACTTTGAAAAACAATCAAATTAGTCTATATTTACAAAATTTTAACTTAAATTTTATTCACAATCGAAACCGTTACAAACTTATGGTTATATTTCAAGAAATTTAGAGTGAAATGTCATGCTAAAATTATGATGAGAGAAAATGAGATAAAAATAAAAATAAACAGACCAAAAGGACTGTTCTACCAAAATTAACTAAAGCAAACAAAAAAAAAACATGAAAAAATAGTATTTAAATCTAAAAATATATATTCATGTATATTTTTTAAGTAAGAATCTGCGTCTCGCAAATTCCGTATGAGGTATTCTTGTCTCAATGCATGTCCCTTCTCTTCTGGAGTTTGTGATGGGACAGAGCAGAGACGTGGATGACTTTTCTGTTCATGGGTGAGAGCTTAGTTGAACTATTTAATTTGTCCAGTCTGAACTGAACTCCAAGAAATCTAGCCAAGATTCGCAAATAAATCGGTCCACTGATTCTTTCTCCACTGAAAAATAGTTTTCATAACCTTAGAGAACGCAATCAGAAAACAAATCAAACAGAAACAATTGGGATTTCAAATTTACATGCATCTGATATTTGATATTTCATCTTTCCACTGCTTTTAAGCATCATCTATAACATTACAATCTTACAACATTTCAAGAAAAGTAACTGAAAAAAAGGGATTCTATCTCCAACTCCATCATCCAAAGTGGGATGCTTTTAATTCAACGATCTAGCTTTTTCATAGCCTAATCTTCTAATTTTCTTGAACTCTACACTGCCTGCAGAGGACACCCCCCAAAAATAAACACACTATATATTACAATGGAGACAGACAAAATTCAGGAATTCAATAGTTTACCTGTGCAGGAGCTAGCTGAGGAACATCAACTAACCTCTCCATCATTTGCAGTTGATCATAGGGAGCAATCTACGCAGTAAATAAGGTTTAAAATTTTAAATTAGAACTGCACTATAGAACTCAGTTTTGAAATGATTTGTTTCGTTCTTAATTTGAGCAAAACTCTCCTTCTGCATGATAGACACAGGAAAAATAAAATAAAAAACATATTTCTTGTCCCAAGCTGCTTCTTTTTAATTGTTCTTTTCCTAGTTAACATTTTTGTTATTGAATGCTCCTCACCGGCTGTCCACTGGGAGGGACGGGGTGTAGAGTCAGAATAAGCAAGAAGCGAAAAAAATAAAACATTTAGAATTTTCCAATGGCACAAGTCATACGTAGACAGTAATCACTCTAGCTACCTTCCCCCGGATTTAAATTAGTTGGTTTGGAAGCCACTCAGTCCCCCTCGCATTTATTTGTGACATCAGCGTTAGGTGTGTGTTATAATGCTAGAGATCTTTTTCTTTGTGTTTTCCCACTTGAGATAAAGATAAGGTTAGTTATTGAGCTGACTTATTTCTTTGATATAATTTTTATATCAATTAACAAACTTCTAATGTAGAAAAGGCATTTTGTATGCCTCGGCCTTTTGGAGAATGCCTTATCCTCCCATTTGGCAATTTTTTTCTTCATAATGAATCCATTCCTTACCAGAAAAAAAAAGAAAAAGAAAATGATCCCCTCCGTAAACAATACTATGGACTTGATCATGTCGATTATAAATCCATATGCAATTTTGCTCACCTGGTTAAATCCATCGGGCCAGGTAATTGTCACAGCATAATTTCCCATGGGCTTGATTTCCTCCGGTTGAATGTCATCTGGAATATCAGTGTATTGCAATTTTTGCTCACCTGTCCATTCGTCCTGATTTGGGAGAGAAAAAAAAATCCCAAGAGTCTTAAGCCTTAGACAATCAGAGTCTTAATGCCAATCAAGTAATAGTAAATCTAAATTATGACATTAATCAACCATGAAAGAAAACCGAGAAATGTTCTCTTCCCACATGAAAGATACACTTTTCTAGTTAGATTAAATTAAATGATCAAGCAGAAAGTTTTGGCTGCCATTAGTAATCATTCCATTTATTTATTGCAATATCAACCAAATCTCAATCACCAGAATCCTCTTCTCACCTAGATCTGATAATTCATACATTGATAATCATGGCTTTGGAGGAGCTGGGTTTAATAGCCAGATTACAATTCAAAATTTTCCACCTCTAAAATATTGTGTACTAGTCAGCTGATGAGTAAGTGTATAATGACAAGCATGAAACTGACTCGCCAGCCGCACAGTTTCTTTTGTTGACCGCTTACTAATTGTTAGCATAAATTTCTAATTGCATCCCAAACTTCAATATCTGAGTAGAGCAAGATAGGTATAAGCTAGAGTACAATTATCATTAATCATATTAAGTTTAATTTCACACGGGCAAACGTGTGTGTGCTTGGTAAATTTAAAAGGCTATCAAGTCAATAATAAACAGGTAATATATAAATAAGCTGGCAAGCTGTTTTCTTCATTAGTTAGTATATTTATATACAGAAGGAAAGAACCAAAAAGAAAATTGTTGATTTTTACTGCAATCTAATTTCTCAGAGAAAAGGTATCAGAACACATTCATTGTACTTCACCGAGGAAAAAAAAGTAAGAAAAGAAAAGGTTAAAAGAGATTGATACATATATATATGAAATTGTAATGTAGATAAGATACAGTCGGATGCATGCAAGAATGCACTTTATTTTTTTCCTTTGACTGAAATTGATAGCTAGTCTTCCCAATTGCCACTCTGCTCTTGCCTTCTTTGGCAATTCTTTCTTTTTAATATCAAAAAATCATTTCGAAGTTGTCATAAAAAATTATAAACGCAATCAGAAATTTCTGAAATGTATGGTCGCTAGCAAGAAATGCTATGTTTTACTTGAATTTATATGGTCTTTGTTAACTCTAATAACAAATGAAATAGATAATTTTTCAATTTATGGGAAAATTATGTACTCTCTAAAAAAAATTCAACACTAAAAATAATATAATAGGCATCAATCAAGAAGGACTAATTTCCATTAACCAGGAGTACAAGTACAGATAAGATGACCTCAGTCCTAACACTCACTTGTTACTCCCTACCTTTATCCAACTATTACAAATCCTATTCTCAAGACACGATACTTCCTAAAATAGAACCTTTTCTCGCATCTGACTCCTACCCTCTAGTTTTCCCTTCTTGTCCCTCCTCATGTATGTGTGTATGGTGGGAGGCCTATCATAAGACTAAACTTGTTATAGTTTCATATTAACGTAAGCCTTGATGACAAATAAAATATTCTCCTACATTTCTCATATTGATGAAATTAGATTCAAAATTTTAAATAAATTCCCTATTCAGCTTCATCTTGACAACACGCTAGTTTAGAAAGATATCTGTTGTTAAATTTGTAATCTTTAAACACCAAATAAATATGTATGAAGAAAAAGCTTGTTCATGTGCTAATATAAATTTGCCCGCCTTATACAAGTCTTTAGTTCCACTAGCATCTCACCAAAGATCCAACTAAGAGGTTTAAAGCGGCAGTTAGTGCTACATTACTAAAGCAGCTAGTTGACTTGTAAGATACGATTGGATACTGTAGTAAAGTAAAGGTTGCATTTAGGCAATAATCGAAGGACTAAAATAAAATCAACTATCTACATGACTATATCGAACATACCACACTCTGGGCAGAGCGGTCATTTCGTCTCACAGTAGCAGGATGTAGAAGGAATTCTTCATCAGAATCAGGTACCTTCACCCTGATTGCTCTGATCGTTCTATCATAGGAAACAGCTGTTGATACTGACATTTATAAAGTTTACTGAAAATTAGCATTCAAATTGTAGCATGAGCAATCAAATTCGCGCTTGTGAAGGTCTAAATAAAGATTTAGTATAATACCAGGACAATTTTCAGAAGGCGAAAACAGCTTACCTTGTTGCCGGATCTTGGCACACTGTTGCACAACACAAACCCCAAGATCCTGAAATGTCTTGGCGACTTCTCCTTGAGGATCAGCCACCGCTTCAGGTATCCCACTATCTCCTGATGCTGATAGCTATCCAGATAAAAGAACAAACTTTGAAGTGATCGTACAAAAATCCAACTCCTGGTATTACAACATCAGAGTACACGAGAATAAAGGTGGCCAACGGAATTTCTCGTCAGACTTACAGTTGGTCTAATGGGAAGATCAAACAAGTGAGGAATTCCAAACTGCTGGACAACCTGCGACACACTACTTCTTAGCTATAGTTGAGTAAAATTTTTCACAATTTAATTTCATCTTTGAAAGAATTCTCATGATATATTACGTGCCTGAGAACCTGAACCTCTACCAAATGGATAATAACGTTTTCCATCCGCATCAAAGTGGCACATGTTCTCGACCACGGCAACACAGGGGACCTAGTGTAAGAGTGGTATCTCAAAGTTAAGAGTATGTTTGATCATAAGAACCTTCTGTCTGTTCTTTCATGGATTCCACAATAAACAAAATTGACACAATGACAAATCAATTATGCAGAAATTTCAAACCTTCAGTTTAGAAAACATGCGAACTCCTTTTGCAACATCAATGAATGCTAACTTTTGGGGTGTGGTAACAATAACAGCAGCAGTTAATGGGACCACCTGCAAATGTTTTCAATCAAATCACCAATAATAAACAATGGAATCAACAACTTCAGATTGGAAAGGCCATCTACAAGTTTAAGTATACTCCAAAAACAATAATAATAATGGGAAATAAACCAACAATAAGACATCAAGGAAGAAATTGTTTTATAAAGAAAAAGAGTGGAGAACCTGATACATCAAAGAAAAGGAAAATAAATTTTCAATGAACTCTTACTTGTTATTGGAACGGGCTTGGAATATTATTGAGTTAAAAGGGAATTTAAAGGAAAAACAACAAACCTGACAAAGAGTAAGTTGAATATCACCGGTTCCAGGGGGCATGTCAATAACAAGGTAATCCAGTTCACCCCTACATTATTTATAGCTGATTAGGATTAGATGATGGTTACATATTCGTACACTGTTAATAGATAGCCGCTTGTTCGATTAAAATAAGGTTAAAATAAATCAAATTCTTGTGTGTTGTTTCATAGTCATGGCAACTGCAAGCAGATGGAAAAATAATAGAAGTACGCTCCTAAAACCTGGTTTGCAAAAAAGAGTCTACTAGTTATCTCTCTATTCCTTATTTGGTTACGGAGAGGGGAATAAACTGATTAAAACATTCTAAATAGGTCACCAGTATTTTAAATGTGCCTATTAGAACAGTTTAAAAACTCAATATTTTAGGTTCAATCAGACCATCTCGTTTATCTGGTTAAAGGAGGAAGAAATTGATTATAACCTTCAAAAGAATAAACTGGTATATGAAACGTACCCAATAGATTAGTTCAAAACGCAATATATTGGATTCTACGAAACCATCTAATAATTAAGCTAAACCGAAAGGGGAAGACTTAAATACTTTTATAAGTTTGTACATTTGAATATCATTTCTCGGTAGTTTGAACTTTAAAAAATGTACTTGTTTGGACATGAGAGGAAACATGCAGAACATGTCTGTCTATTTTTTTTTTTTGGCCTTGAAACTGGTCTTGCTTTATTTCTTTTTCCGTTAATCTTAGGAGAATTTGTTTGTGACGGAAAGAGAAATGTGATGAAAATATATTAGATGATTAAATATACTCTAGTTCAGAAATTTAGTGGTAGTTTAATACATACGGTATAAATATGTTTCCTTTACTAATATATCCCTGACTTCTAATTAGTTTACCAAGAGCACAAACCATTCAGCAGTGGTCAGTAGCTGGTTAATGACACCAGAAACCATTGGACCTCGCATTATGGCACGACCTTGTCCTGCAAATCCAAAAGATACCAACTTGACTCCCAAGTATTCAGTTGGAAGAATGCTTCTCGTCTCAGGGTTCTGTAGAAATTTTAGACAATCATAATCTACCATCACTAACTGGAAGAAAATTTAAATTGAAACGTTGAATGGTTACCATTTCTAGCAGTCTGTTTTCAGGGGAAACCATAGTGGGCAAACTTGGTCCATAAACATCAGCATCAAAAATACCAACTCTAGCACCCATACCAGCCAAAGTATACGCCAGATTTACAGCAACAGTTGATTTCCCTACACCTCCCTGCATACATGGTTAGCTATCTCTTTTAACACGAAAAAAATAAAAAAAGAGAACATTAAAAATTCCTGAAAAGGACTCCAAATCAGTAGCATTTTTTTCCTCAATGAAAAAGACAATAGATGACAGTGTTTCATAATGTTTTTAGATATAACATCAAAGAATTTAAAGAAATTATGAAACAAACTTTTTCCGGAAAAGGAGTCAATCTTGGAAGTTAATGATTTACACTTAGATAGATATTCATATCAAGTAAGTTAGCTTAAAAAATATGAAATGAGTAGCCTACCTTGCAACTAGAAACTGCCACGATGTTTGAAATTCTCTGCAACCCAGGTGGAAGTTCCCCAGAATAAATAGGCTTTGCTGGTTGTGCCGACATCGTCACTTTCACATTTTTAACCCAAGGAAGTGCTGCTACTACCTCATTAGCCCTCTGTTCAAACTGTCATGCAATGTATTGTGTATGTTATTACCTTATCAATTATGACATTCAAGCAATGGATATTCATTAGGGCTTCAGATAAATTTTTTTGAAGGAACTGTGAAGTTTATAATAAATGAACAAAAATATATATCAACTATGAGATTGCTGCAGCGCACCTGCAGACAAAAATCATGGAAAGAACCATGGTGCAAGACAAAAACACAGTTCCACTTCTAAGAAACGTGTGGTAAAAAACAAAAAGTCTACCCTTCCAAACATATGTCAGTTCAACGTGATTGGGTCATTTACCATGTCCTTGACTGGACATGCCGGTGTAGTGAGCTCTAACCGGAAAGAAACCTGTGATCCAAAAGCATCTAGTTTAATTAGTAACAAGGGGACATCACAGAAAACAACAATCAATTCATCAATTTCACGTTCTCAATAAACCTCTCCTAAAGCCTCATCAATGTGAAGATCTTTCACGAAACCACATGAGACAATATCTGTTCCAAAATCTGGGTCAATAATTTGTGATAAGGCTTTTAATACATCAGCCTCAGCCGTCTCAATGGACATCACAGAAGCACCAGCTACAATTTACAGAAAACAGAAGATGTAATTTGGTCATAATATGATTGATGAAACACCTATTCCAGTGAATGGTTAATATTAGGTAAAATGATAACAAAATTTTTCTTTTACAGAAATGCTTTGATGCTAAAATAACCTATCGTCGTACTAACTTGATAGTCTGGGGACTGATGTGACAACTTCTTTGCGTTGGTAACATACAAAAATGAAATATAAAATCCTTTTTCAGGATATAAGCATGAATGCATAGCTAATAAACTGGACTTCATAGTGTGAAAGGTATGCTTCTTGGATTCTCAGTTTTTGCTAAAGTCTCACATGTAAAGTATACTACAATGATATTGACTGATTCCTCATCAAATTTAGAGTACCTCGTTCTTTCACCCTTGAGAAATCTCTAATCAAGTTAAAACGTAAAGTGATGACCAAGTTTCCTTTTCTTAGCCTAAATTCAAAATTAAACCTTGACAACTGAATCACTTAATATTTACTCTTTTATTAGTTACGTCTTCAACCTTCCACGAATACATTTTTTTCTTTTAAATCTGGAAACTTATTTTTTTCTTAATTCAACATAGGCCTATTTAGAAGTTAATTCTGAAGCAATAAGGAATGATCATTTAAATGAAAATCTATACTCCGAAGTTGTGAGTCACAACTTGTAGGTTCGTACATTATAAGTTACAAAGTTGTTAATGATCAGTATATATCTGTATTTAGAGAAGCAATAGCGACCATATTACAAAATGTAAAATGACAGAATTTAATGAAGTACTTCCATAGACTTCAGAAGTTATGCATCCTATTCACAATACAATAATTTATTATGAAAAACTTAAAATTTGTCAACTTAAAAATCGTAAAGATAAATTAATGACAATTTCGCCGCGAAAAACAAAATTGCCAACTAATCAAATAGATTGTCTCGGGATTCCAAAACCATAATGAAATAAACAAATTCAATTTAACAGAAATTTGCGTCTGGCAGAAGATTACAAAACTCAACAATCCTATATACGCTAATAAATAGAGGTTTCGCGCTTTTACCGGTGAATTTAACAAAAAAAGAAGCAATAAGCTGAAACTCACCTTCGACAGAAGCAGCATTTCTAGTAACTGAGCTCGGAATGGACCTTCCACGTGACACGGAAATCGACCTTTCAGTTCTTTGGTTACGAACCAAAGACTTCAAATCCGGAAGGAGAAGAACATTATCTGATGAACAGAGTACGAAAGTCAGGGAGAGAGAAAATTATTGAGCATATGGACTGAATTTAGCAAAAACAGCGCATAGAAACTTACCTGGTTTTGATTGTGCCTTAATAATCTTGAATGAGAGACATGGTGAAGACGGAGAATGAAGAAGCATTTTTAGAGCGAATGGAAGTCGGAAAGTGGTCTCAGTGTGGCTGATACAATTGCGAGTGAACTTCCTGCTCCGCTCTTGCGGTTGCCATGTAATCTTGTTCCTAATCCACCCGATTTCGCTGCGACGTCGTCGTTTCGTTGCTTTCCAAACTTTGACAGTAATTTATTTATTAATTATTTTGCGAATTTGTGATGATTTTTTGTTTTCCGTCTTTCCGCTGGTACCCGGCTGCCATTGTTCCACGTGTAGCCATGTCATTATTTGATGAATTTATTATTGTTTTAATTATATAGCTTAAATTTGATGTATTTTTTAAAAATATCACTAACTTTTTTTTTTTTAATATAATATAAGTTTGGTTTGATTCCGACTATGTTTTCTTCATAAAATTTTAAACTTTTTATCGAGGTTTAAGGAAATAACACACATAAATATACCGTAATTAATAAGTTGTGACCAACAGGAACCTTTTGAGTTATTACCTTTGTAAAAAAATAAAATATTTAAAACTATGAAATTGTAACAAACAAAAAATACACATTTTTACAAAAAAAAAAACACACACACACTTATACATAATTATTATAAAAAAAACATGGTCTTGGAACTGGACAGTGAATTTTAATTATTTTCCAATTATTTGTTCTCTAAATAACTCTATTTAAACACTCTTTACGAAAGAGTTGAAAAAAAAAGTTTTGTTTTATAATTAAAAAAATGTTTTTTTTTTAAGTTCAACTTCAAATAACATGTAGGGTGAGATTCAATATATATCTTAATCAGTATTGTCAGATTAGTTAAGAAAATAATAATAAAAAAAGCAAAAAAATAATTATGAAGTGGTATAAGATGAACTTTTTTTTTAACATGGTTTTATTAATAATATCTAAATATTACTTTACTCATAAAATTAGACCTCCCTAAATTTCTCCATAAAATAGTAGATTTATCCATTACAATTGAACAATTGACTAAAGTACCTTTCTCCAATTATACACATAACAAGTATGTAATTTACGTATGTTTCTGATTAAAATAATTATTTCTAATTCTGAGTATTTATCCCTAGAAAGTTTCAAAATTGTTGATTTGTCCTTGTCGACTTACATACACCATAATTTGATACGTTCGATCCAGACAATTTCCTTTCTATATTTTACTCTTTAAACAGTCCTTCCTTATCCTTTCTGTCTCTATTTGTTAGCAGCAAACTTTTTGCACTTTCTTTCACACGCTGGGATTGAAATGAGAAGGTCAACCAATTTTTTACCTTTAGAAATGCTTAGATGGGCATTGTCTAAGCAAATATGTCGTATGTTGTATAGTTTTCTATTACAAGAAAAATAAGTTGCTGAAACGCTCTACTGCATACTAAAAATATGCTTAACTAGCTGCTGCTAAATTCTCCATCATTCTCCCTCATAAACCAACCAAGAGAAGTTTCATTAATTTACCAGGCCAACTACACTATTGTACCAAACAAGATGACATTAATCATGGAAAATTCAAGAATAATTTCAGTTGCCTTCTTTGAATTGGAAGAAGGCAATGTCAATATGATAGATATTACAAATTATCCTCACCGACACCAAGCACTTGAGAAATATTCCATGCTCCCTACAAGGTACCGGCCACCAACAATTTGTTACATTCTAAGAAAAATTGAGTAATCTGTCTCTGCAATCAGAATCAGCATTCAATTTCTTTGACCCGGATGACATTGTTGTCCGAGGTATAAATAGATCACTTGATGACGGTGATCAAGGAAAAATGCCTGTACAAATAATGCCAGACCAATTAGAGGAGAATAGCATAGAAAATGTAAGATAAGTACTGAGTTAACGGCGATTTCTGCATGTGAGTATGCTAATCTAATGCCAGAGCTTACTGCAGAACCCATTTCGTGGCTTCTTGCAGGATATGATATCAGAAAAGGAGTCCACTAACTGTCCAGCCAAGCAACTAGGTTCATCAATCAGTGTTTGGATGAAGGTGTTGACTACCCTGCGTTCTTGCTCTGTTGATCTCAAGCTAAACCATGTTAGAAGTTTCAATCTAAATTCCTGTTTGATGTGACCTTCACATTCCAGCCATCGAATTATCTTTACACAATACTCGAAGTTCTCGTCCAAGAAACATGAACCATTGGATACTCGGAGTGGGGATCCATTTATCAAAGTGCTGTCACAATCATTCGGTTCTTCGTGTGTGCTTGCTGCCCTTTTCCTACATAACCCTGTGAGGGAATCAACAGCCGGCACCTCTCCATTTGGGCCACAAGTCCAGATCTGAGAATCGTCACCGCTACCGTGTGATCTAGCCAAGCCATTTTTCTCCATGTCATGGGAAGCAGCATCTTCATCTGCCTCAACAGCCTGCTGCAGAGTGCAGTCATTACCTTCATCCCTAGAACACTCAAATGGAGGAGTTAGTTCTTCATTCAGATCAGGCACTGAAACCACATTTAAATCAAGTTCACGAGAAACAGGAGGCAGCTGCTCTTCTTCTTCCGGGGATTCAGGCTTGACCCCCTTCATCACTCCACAACAATTTTTTACATCAGCACTGCAAAGCCTCTCGAGGCAGCCTTCTCCTTGAGTCCAAGCAAGTTGCAGAATCTTTCCAAGTTCTCGTACTTGAAATCCTGAAGATGAACTGATAATGGTTGTATTATCTGGACCCCTCTTGTGGATACAGCTTTCTTCGATAATGGGAATTTCTTTCCTGTGATTTGGAGGAGTGGGAGAATGGGAGGAGTTGTGAATTATTTCTACACTCTTTGTAAAACACTTGGCCTCAGAGTGACCAACGTCGCCAGTCTCTGAATATGAAATAATTCTGAATGTGTATTCAGTGCACGGTAGTAGATTGGATATCAAAATCCTTCTCTGAGATCTAGGAAATACACAAATAGGTTCTTCTGAGTATGCCTCTTCTTCTCTACTCTTACGATACCAAAGCTTGTAGCCTTTAGTGTCCTTAGATGATGCATTTGAAATTTCAATTAAAGTTATCACAATAGAAGAAGATTTGATGCCCTCAAAAATAAACTTGCAAGCAGCCGGAAGTGAATCTTCTGTAAAAAAATGAAGTTATGGGAAAAGAAATAAACAACATAAAAGCTTAAGAGATTTATTTAGAATAGTTGGACGGCAAGTAACATATGGTCATGGACTAAACCTCGGCAATTCAGATTTGTATTAGATACTGTAGCCAACCATTGATCTGCTTTTTCGATCGCGAGAGAGCAAAGCTTCTGCACATCACCAGCATTAGTGAGCCTACAGACAATTCCGCGAGCCATCTTGGCAGAAATACCATTTACAGGACCCACTTCTGTTTCCAGCTTGGTCTTTGCATCTTGAATAATTTCGTGCAGTTCCTTAAACCTTGAAGTCCTTTCAAGAAGCCTGTAACTTAAATAAATCCTATAACAGAGAACATCAACACGGCGTGCATCTCTTGCTATAGCTAGCTGCTTCTTCCAGCATCTGCCAGTTTTGAATTTCACAATCCGATCAGGCCGTAGCTAAAAGAGGATAACTGGAATAAATAAAAACCTTGCAACAATACCTCTTTGTGTCCTGAGAACCCAAAATTATGCAAAATGACGATTAAAGGAAACATTGGGGGAGAAAATTACTTACTCAAGTATCCCAGAAACTTTGCCACAAGAGGCACAGCAGTAACTACCATCTAGCTGCATTAGTTGTCCAAGATCAACAACCCCCACCTTCTCACGCTGTAAGGCACACTCAATATGGCAAGATAATCCGCAGAAATCTCCCTGTTCAGATTCAGTAGAGCACACCAGCCAGAGACTAGGGTCCTTGTTGTCATCAAATAAGTGACAGATACAACAAGAGCACCTCTTGCAAAATGTATCCTCTATTGACAAAACAGCTCTACAAGCAGAATTTTTGCATACCCATGTACTCGAAATTCCAGAATCTAGAGATTGCTCAGGAGTTGCTGGTACTCGAGTTGGGTTTTCTGTCTTCCTGGGTTGCTTCCTACTAGCAGATCGATTATTTGAACTGGATGAAGTTTTCTTCATTTCCAGTTTCTTAACCATTCTACTAGTCACCTTTGGAAGTTCAGACATTAAATAAAAGAATGATCAAGTCCGGCTTCTCCTTGTTAAGACATGATCAGAATGTAGAACAAATACATCATTCCAAGTTCCAACCGAGGTTCAGGAAACTACAGAGAAGTTTTTGACCTGTTCAAGCATCACCTAAAAGCTCATTTTCTCTGCTTCTCTACACATCAGGACTTTGAACACAAAAACTGGATAGAAAAGTATAAACAAGTTACCCTTGGCAATAATACAGCATGACTTACTATACTTGAAATATAATTTATCTATTTGTCATTTTCCTACTTCCAAACCAAGAACACATTGCGGAAATGTAGACCCACCAGCTATTAAGTACTATATTATACATGATCAAGTCAGCGTAAGTCCAATTTATTTCTGTCAAGGTTTAAAGAGGAAAAGATGAATTCATATAACAGAACTGATAAAAGACGGATAATGCACGATTAAAAAAATTCATAACCCTCTTACCAAATTCGCAAGGCAAAAGATTCCTTGCCTTCAACATCCAGTGAAAAGGAATTGAGGGAATAAAAAGGGGACAAATTAACATAGTACTAAATTGCATATTATACGTCAAAACATACTGAATTTTCCAGAGTAAGAAGTTAAAAGTTTGCCCATCCCAGGAGTAGAGATATAAAAAATTTCCTATTTGGTTGTTCTTGTGTGTATGTGCCTTGAGAGCATGAAACTAAACTCATGAGATCTTCATTACAACAAAGAAATGGAAGCTAATCTTCAAAAAGTCCAGGGAAAAAAAAAAGCTAGCAGATAGACTTTTTCTTTATGCGTGTGCAGGAGGAAAATCGCCACGACTCCATCTTTTTGCTTAACATTTTACCCTCCCAAATGTAGCTTGTGATTTTCCCGAAATTGATCGACAAACATTGAAATTATTGATTTCAGCGGTACAGAGCCAACGTTTCCAAAGTTCCCAGAAAATATATATACATATACATAATATATATATATATATATATATATATAAGATGTAAAAATATTTTCCACGCACAAAATAATCTTTTTCCGTCATCCTCACCAAAAAAAAACACTGTTGAATTACCATGACATTACCTTCATCAAACATTCTCCACGACTTTATACACGATAGTCAAAACAATACAGGAAAGAGAACACGGAAGGCGCAAGCAGCAAAAGAAAGTTGAAAATAACGCTTCTGAAATTTAGCAAACACATTGTGCGAATCTAGAGGAAACAAATAAAAGCCCAACAAGTTAGATACTGATTATACAGAATTAAAAAGAAGAACTAACGTTACGGAATACTGATACAATACGGATACATAATTTGAAAAGAAAAAAAGAAAAGAAGAAGAAGAAGAAGAACACCGAGAAGGAAGCTCGAAAAACAACGGATCTGCCGCAGAACAGCCCCAAAGAGCCAAGGAAATCGTTTGCAAGAAACGATGAAAACAAAAGAGAAATATTCGGGACGTACCGGCGAAGAATGGGGACGAATCTAGGGCTTCGATGCGCCGAAACCGAATAATTTGTTCTGCGCGAGCATGGAGCAGAGGGAGAGATAGAGAGAGGAAGATGAGAGAGAGAGAGAGTCTTCGTATGTGTTAGTTGGCTTAGGGAGAGAAAAGCTTGTACGAGATGTTCACGTTATGGGACTAGGGACAGAGAGTGCAAATCACGTACGAAAGACGCGCGTGAGAAATCCGCCTTCTTCTAGGATCCATTTCCCGCTATAACGAGCAGATAAAGTACACAAACCACTGCGTTGAATTCAGATTGGGGAGTGAAACCCACTCGCAATTTCCGGCGCGTGATTTCTCCTCAGTAAACGTTATTTTAATTCTGTTTATTATTATTATTATTATATATTTTCGCTTTATCAAGTTTGTTGGAAACCCAACGTGAAAGACAAAATACAAGTCTCATCATCAGCTCCACCACGTGATCAAATCCCAGCCGTCCGATCTGATGACTTCGGAATCTCGGACTCTAATCATGACATTATTGTAATCATTAATTAAGTTAAAAAAATTTCTTTAATCACGTCGACCGAATTTACCATAAAAAAGAATTGAAGAAGACTCGGTTTCGCAGTTAATGACGCGTGCCAGAAGAATAAAATAAAGAAAAGGAAATTAAAAAAAAAAAAACCCAATTGGAGGTCAAAAAAGAGGCACCTGTAAAAAGACAATCTGATGATCCCAGAGACTTTTCCTTGGGTGCGCAAAAATTGCACCTTTTTGGGGTGTATTCTCTGTAACCGTCTTCCTTGCCTTATTGGTTAACTTAAGTGTGAACGAACTTGGACAAATCCGTGGGCAGAAGAATCAAAATCCCCACTTTAACGACGGCTTGACTAGCGTGTTAGAGTTGGAGAATTTGAGGCCTTTTCAGTCTTGGATTGGACCAAATAAAATGAACCCAGTTGGAGTTTTGTCTTATAATTAACGTGGGGTTGAATTAAGTTAGGTGAACAGAATTAAAGGTGGTGAAAAGGGAAGATAATTTTAGTTGAAATAAAGGAAAAGGGGGTGGGTGTGGGGGTGGGGGCATGATTGATTGATAAAACTCGTGAAAGTAGACAAGAAGGGTAATCAAATAAGAGTGTGACATGTAATTATGGGTTTCTTTTTGGGAAACGATGCTAAAGAAAAAGATTAGAGCCATAGGGAGGAATAAAGAAGAGATTTGATTGGGTAATGAGAAGAGTGTGGTGAAAAGAAGGGGCATGCGAGGGGTGGGAACAGACTACAAGGCAGGGGAGCCTGAGCCTGAGCCTCCACTCGCTGCTGTGACTGTGTAAGCCATATGAATGGCTTTCTTGGTTTCATTAAATTAGAGCCTTGTGGGTTCTTGGGAAATGAAAATGTGGAGCAAGTTTGTGACAAATGTTGGATTATTGATTGCTTTTGGGAAAAATATTGGTGATTGTGTGTGTGTGTGAGAGGCTGTGAGGTGAGGTTCTCCACTTCTTGGTTTTGGTCCAGAAAAGTTTTGGCCATACAAGAAAGTGCATGTCGACATGTCGAGTGTTTGGAAGTTCTAGCGCATCAGCGGGGTACATTAACTAAACATAATATTTCTTCCGTCAAGTTTAAGGTTGATGGTGTCGCTTGAAAGAAAAAATGTCCACCAATCTGTCCAAATAATTTTAACATTTTCTGATTTTTTTTTTGGGGGTTTTGGGGGCCGTAAATAGTAAATTATTTAGTGAGTATTTGCAAAGTTAGGCTTGGTCTGAGTTAAGACCATAAAAGAATGAGGTGAGATGGAACGAAGTTTAAATCATGAATCTTATAGCCAAAACGAGGATAGTTCAGCGGTTTTGACACATATCTCCAACAAGGAGGTTGTGAGTTCAATCTCACGCCCCTACATATTATACTAAAAAAGAAGAAAAAAAATCATGAATCTTAAATGACAATAAACTAATTCTCCAATATCTAGATCAATCATTAATTTATATAAATTAATATTTTATTTTCGTAAAATTCCAACATGAACATAGTTCAATTGTCAAGTTTCAAATTCTCCAACTTTCTCATTGAACTAAAAACATAGGCTATCATAAAATGAAAGTATTGATTATCATCATTAAACTTCATAAACGATTGTCAACTTAAGCAAGACACCTATCCTTGATCAAAAGATATTGAGTTCGAATGTCCACCCCTCATGTTGAAATTTATAATTATTTATTTAAAACGATATGTATAATCAATTTAGAAAATCAAATATTTAAAGACGAAGTTTTTTGAGTAAGAATATTTTAAAATGAAGTTATCATTACAGATTAAAATCCCTCCTAAAAGTATGATAAAATAATTGAGATGATTAGTGAGTTTTCCTCAAAATATAAGAAAATAATTCTCTTCAGAGAAATATCTTATCCAGCAGTACTGTCCTCCCACCCTACATAAATAAATAACCCTTAAAATTTTAATGTAAATTGAACTATAGTTTTTTCACTTTGAAACAGCAATAATAGCCCTCCAAGAGAGAGGTTTGACTTTATTATTTAAATCAACAATTTGCCCTTTAAATTTCACTCGGAGGCATCATTATGTAAAAGAAGCTGCTGAAAAGACAAGACAACCGACACCAGAATTTCAAAGTCGTTCACCCCAGATTCCCCCACAGGCCACAAACACAACCAACAAAAATGAAAAAGAAAAGTTAGAGGGAATAAAATTACAGAAATATATGTCAGCTCATGGTCATGTACTAAACAAACATTATTAAAATAGTGTATTAATCCAGAACTAGAAGCAGCAAGAGTTAAAATACGCAGAATTAGAACATACATACAACAGGCTGGGGCTGATACGCCACCATATACACAAGCTTCACATTTCGTTTCTAAAGTAACAATACCCCGAAACATCGATGATAACATGATATGGATTATGCACTGGGTTCATCTATGCTTGAAGATGAATGAATGCCTGCAGCAGAAACAGAATACCAATTAAATAGTAGATTTGATCCAATTTGATCTTGGTAAGTACAAGATATTATATATTCTGCACCTTATGAAGTCAAGCTATTAAATATTTAAAAGAAAAAGAAACAAAGTTGGGGAATCTACTTTTCTTTTTTGCATAGAAATTGAAAGCCAGACAAATGAGAATTCACTTGTTTCTTTATAAGTAATGATGAAGAGATAGCTTCAGATCGCAGCATTGCCTGCCAAACACATTAAGAAAGACGGCTCCAGCTAAAAGATTCTTAGTAAAAGGTATGTTGGGAGTTGCAAGGAAACTTTTCTAGATCCTGGTGATGACCAAGGACTCAGATAAAATACATGTTATATGTCCAAAATGTAAGAAAATTAAAACTATTCACACCCTCTCGTTTTCTTTCATCAAACAAAGATCTTGTGATTAGGGACAGAGATGATAGAGAGAGGAGACCTAAAAAGGATATATATAGAGTTGGAAGTTTTTGTGGTAACCAACTAATATAATATGAGATGTAGTTTGTTGCTTCCTTCCACTTTATATATGAAGAATCTACATCTTACCCAGCCTGGTCCTATATATGTGAAGAAGAATCTACATCTTACCCTGCCTGGTCCAGCTTCCAGAATGAATTTGTACTTCAATCTTGAAAATTGAAAATTTTAGATGGTTGATATGGACCCAAGAAAATCACCATAACAATTTATATGATTCCCTTTAAGACAACGAAGGAAAACGATATTGTCAATAGCAACGGACTTGAGTCCTTGACATTTGAATTTGATCTTACGATTGTAAGACAGTAGCATGTAAATGAAACATCATGAATAATGTATTATCAAAACTTCCAACTTTTCGGAATGATTTGATTTTTCAAAAATGAAAAAGAAATAAAATGGAATCCTTGCAAATAGTAGCTTAAAAGTCGAGAATCATACTAACTACAGAAAAGTTATTAAATGGTACTTCTAAATTTTATGTTTTGCAGGGTCAAAAATTCAAATCTCGACTTCCTATTTGATCTCTCACTCTCTCTCCCTCCCTTTTTTCTTATGTTAAGATTAAGAATGATCTTTCTATTTGTTCTATGTCCCTAGATCCTTGATTCTTTCAGCTTACTAGCAAAATCATCGTCTGAAATTTACAGGTGACATGGTACTCTTCTTAATGATAAACACCACATTGTCAAAAAAGGATTTTGCTAGCCTTCTGGGTTTGGTTTTTTTTTTCTAACGTGCAACTAATTTAGCTAAAAACACCAGTACAGTTCTTAAAAAATCTTTTAATAATACGGGTTTTGTCATTTTATAGTTGTCCCCAATGGCTTCTGTTCTTATTGAACTACCTCCCTAGCACACTTGTTGTAAATTCCAGATTGCAACTCCACACCTTTCCCACTTTAGAACGCCCAATTGTTAAATCCAAAAATAGATAAAGTTCCCATTCATCCAATGAGGCCGATTTAACAAAGACAACCGGTTGCTTTTGAGGGTCTTTGGACTATTGCCAAAACTATTGCTAAAACTAGCCAGATACCAACAATCAATAGATTTGCAAATTGATCCACCAGATCTTACACGATTTATAGAAAGTTTTTCATTCTAGAACGTCAGGAAACTAGGATTTTCTTGTATTATTAATTAACACCGAGAGTTTTAATTATGCTTTCATGAAACGGAAAATATTCCATATTTCACATTTACATTTCTGCGTTCAAATTAGTCAGGGGATAATCAAGAGGGCCTTCGATTGGGCACGTTATCAATGTGGAAGAAATATACAGATTCTGTTCGAAATTCATGGATGTAGAAGATAACTCGAATGCATACCACATAAAAGGAAGACGATAGTTAATTCAAACTAAAGCATTCTCTTCCTACAGAATATAATTCATACGACTGAAACATTACTTTCAACGCAACAATAACAGAGCGATTTTAATTTTGAAGTTAGGTGAAAAGTCTACTTTACTTGCACCTATGCAACCCCAAACTACTGCTAATATTTGAAATCGAACAGTAGAATTAGCCGTAAGAGAAGCAGAAGAACAGCAAATTGAAGAAACCCGAACCTCTTACGAAGCAGAGCGACGACCTTCACATGCTGGGCTCTCGTTGAAACTCTTGGACGGATACTTGGCGGTGATTAACCCAACCTCGAAGACCAAATCATCGCCGGAAGACCTAATACCGGTGATCGACCACCACTGGAACAAAGCGCGAACTCGAATCCCGTCGAGACTGTGGATCCGACCCTTGGCAATCTTACCGGTGACAACCCTAGAAAACGAAGCCACGTAGTTGTCTGGCGGGAGCGTGAACTTGCACGAGTCACCGAGGTCCAGAGAGAAGTCTCCGGAGGTGTCGTTGATAGTGTAGCTCACGACGGAGGATGGAAGAAGACCGAACGGAAATCCATAATTGGCGAGCCGAGCGTGGGCAGAGGACGGTGGAATTTTGAGGTCTTTGGAGTCAGTGGTTTGGGTCGAAAGAGAAACGAGAGCCGAGAAGATAAAGAGAATGAAGATGGATTTCATGGTGAATTTCTTCTCCCGTCCTGTGAATCAAATGTTTCTGATTTCGCAAATCTCTGATATTTCTTTTCTTTCTTTCTGCTTCCTCGTTCGAGTTATCGTGATAGATACGGAACTGTTATCGTCCAAGGACGAAATCCTGACGACGACGAATAACTTTGACCAGTTAAACGACGTCGTGGCATGACCGTTTACGTCGAGAATTTCCAACGGATATTTTGTGAAAGTCAATGAAATTAAGGTGCAAATTACACATTTACCACACTTCCACATTTTGATTATTTAATATTGCCCAGTTTTATGGAGCACAAATTTTTCATACTCGTTTTGAGTGATTTTTTATGTTGGTCAATTATTAAGTATTTATAAAATTTTCAGTGTTGATTTTTTTTTTTTAACAATATTTCAGTTTTAGATCCGTTGATTGACCGTTTTTCTTTTTAATTTCAACTTGATCAAGAACTTATCGTGGAAACCTATACTATAACAATTTTTTATTTATTATTTTTTTTTGGTTTAGTTTGGTTGTTTTATGTTTTTCCCCTTACAAAATAGAATATCAAATTTGTTTGATAATTATTTTTTTGTTTCTCGATTTCAAAATATTAAATAGTTAGAAATTTAGTGAAAGAGAAAATTTTATGTATAATGTAAATGGTAAAAGGTCATATCCATCTTCGGACTCCACAAAATTTTTTAATCTTCATCCTTGCTGTTCCCAAATTCCAAAAATAAAAATTGGGGTCGAGTTATCCCAGGGATACAGATCTTCACATGGGAAATCATTTGCTTAGTAATTAATTTTAATTAGTTTTTTTTTAATAAAAAAAATATGGTAAAGAGAATTAGAAAAAAAAAAGATAAAATGTTAGGAAAAAAATATATTTTAGAGGGAGAGAAATTATAAACAAAGAAGAAAATTATAAAAAAAAAAGAAAGAAAAGAAAAAGTTAGAAACAACAATTTCCATTTTTTATAAGCAAAGGTGTCTAAGGGGGCTTCGGTTTCAAATCTTTCTCAAATCTCGATGATCGTAGGTCCTGAGAGGAGTTATTGGATTCTTCATTGTGATCATTGGAATGAAGAGCGGTAGCTCAAGACTTCCCTTTATAGTTTGCAGTAGTGCTATTACTCTAGTCTTTTTTGTCTAAAAGGGTAAAGAGACACGAGAGATAGTAACGGTATGAGATAGCGGAATAGCTATTGTCAGATTGGACGAGCCAATAATTTTTTATTCTTCTCTTATTTCTTTGATATCTTCATGTTAATTACTATGGTTCGACCTAGTTTGTTTATCAATTTTCTCTTTTAATTTTGAGTACAAGTGGAGATTCAAACTCACATTGGATCGAAGTATCGTAAACAATTTGGACTATATTTAGATGGGCGTTTGTTCATCAATTTTAATTTTCTATTTCTCATTTATTTAGTTTTCTAGTTTACGCGCATGCCATAATTTTATTCTCTTTTTCTTATGTTAATTTTTTTAAGGATATTTTTGTTTTAAATTTGTGATTTAATTATTTGTTGCAATATGCATGCATCTATAGCACAAATTGGGTCGGTTAATTAGGTGGCCCACAATACATATTGGTTTAGTGATGTGTCCATTTGAGTTTTAATATGGCACCAGACTATACGTGTTCATTTGTCAAGCTCATAATTCAGTTTTTGATAAATTATTGGATTTTTCATGGATACATGTTTGAAAAAAATAAAATTGTTCTAGTAACAACAAATAAAAAAATAAATTAACAAGTAGGTGCATTTTTGTCATTTTCATATATATATATTTATATTATCACGACATGTGCACGGATGAAAATTCAAATCCAAATCTTTTGGATGACTTAATCGATTAAGTTATACTCACATTGGACAAGTATTAATTATATTTTATGTTATAAAAAATCAATCAAGTGATTTTGTGTAATTGACCCTTATGTTTGGTCATTTTAACTATAGAGTCATGGATTACAAGTTTAAAATGAATAAATCAATGATTTATGATAATAGGGCAAGGGTTAAAGAGGAGTTTACTTTTGTTAAAAGTTCTGTTATTCAAGCCGATGTGTGGCAAGAAAATGGCCGTGTAAAGGTTTTTCGATATTTTTGTCATTCTTTTTATTACAACAATGTGTGAAGATAAAAATTTGAATCTACATTTTTGTCATAAATACACGCGATTGACTCATGAAATTTTTGTCATATTCTAGTTGAGATATTCTTAATTTGAAATATCTCCATTTAAATGATATTAAAATAGGTCACATCCGTGATTTTGTAGCCTTTCAAAATTAAAGGGATAAGTTGGCTATAATTAGTCATTTCAATTGGACACACTAGATAAATACATGCCACCTAATTTTATAAATTAATCATCATGAATGTAGTTCAACAGGTTAATATATGTATTTATCGATAAAAGAAAGTAGTGCATTCAAATCCTCGTCTCATATGTTATTTTACTAAAAAAAAAAAGACATAGCTACATGTAGAAAATGATAAATATTTACAATAATGTCAACAATTAACCTAAATTAAGTGGTTCAATCTCTTAGGTCACGTTGGTTGTAATCACATTCACACCACAAGTGGTCAAATATGGAAATTAAAAACACGAAATTACACACAATATAATATTAAATATTCTCTGCCAATTCGAATCCCTCTGTTTTAGAACGATGTACACATTTCTAATTGATGTTACAATAAATAATATTAATTATTTGCTCATATGCAAATAATAATAATGGTCAAGCTAGAGAAGATTGCCAGAGCTGTGCGTTTTTGACTTTGGAGACGCTCTCCACCACTTCAAAAGGCAGAATGTCTCCAATAATAATCACCATTTTCGTCTCCAAGTCTATTGTGTACGAGCTCACTCCTGTAAATCATTCAAAGAAAAAAAAAATCCCAACATAATTATATTTTTTTTGTTAATTTGTGGGAGTTGTTAATTTGATGGCTATGTGTTACCTTCCATCTTTGAAATGTGCTTCTCCACTTTTCTTGCACAGCCTCTACAGTGCATGGACACCCTCAACATCACCATCTGCAAAATCAAACCCACCGCAGAACAGGGTCTCAAATATCTTAAATATCTCCACGGTTTTATTTTATATTTCCCCAATCAATCTAAAACTTTGTTTGCATTTCCTTTATGAAACGGTGAAAGAAAAAGGACGGGCAGGGAAATTAATTAATTAATAAAATTACCTTGGGCTTAAGTTGGAAGGCTAAGGTTTGGTTTCCATTGACAAGGTCCTTCAATCTCAGCGACTGCTCCTTCTGGTTGTGGGTAGGCAAAGGCATGAGCGGTTCTTTATCAAACTCATCTTCTTGCTGATCTTCCATGGAGTTTATGCAAAAACAAGAGCTACATGAAGAAGCACTACTGAAACAATCCAAAACACTTGCAATTTTCTTCAGCTTCTTCCCCATTATCATAGTAATGAACTAAAAAGGCTTCAAATTTGTGATTTTCACAGACACCCTTTTAACTTTTAAGGCCTCTCCATGTATTTCCACAACTGCCTCACCAATCCCCCAACTGCAAAGATCAAGTGATGAATATCATAATAACCCTGCCCATGATCTCAGACGACACGGCAGCAGGTACAGTGATATGAAATATATAATATTTCAAGTAGGAAAAATAAGTGCAACTTTAGGGTATTGATGTATTTATAGCAAAATGGCGAAAATAAAGGCGGAGAGAAGAGAAGTGAAGAGAAGAAACATTTGGTAATGGTGGCCAAATGAAGCAAATAATAAAGGGGGAACAATAATGGCCAAGTGCTAACCAGCCTTTCCCAAATAATGAATAAGCCAATAAATAAAATAAATTCCTGAAATTGGGTTGGATTGGAGGAGCATGAAACGAAATGATTGCTGCGGTTGAAGTTAGCACTTAGCAGAACAGGAAGCGAAAGCTAAGGCTTTTTGGGCACTCACCGTCCACCTGCGGGTGACGGGACTGTTTGGGCTGACAGCCTTGTCTTCGTCCATTACTTATATATATATATATATATTATAGTGGCATGAAATGAGGAGATGGCCGCTGGGGGCTTCAATTATTGGAGCCCATCACTTCAATTTCATCACCTTAAATTATTGATTTTTTTTTTTTTAAATTTTGTTTGCATGATTTAGTTCTTTTGGCCATGTGAGGAGGGGGTAGTTTTGGTATTTTAGGTTTTGCGAGGGGATTCAAGGGTCATGTTATGCACGTGCGAGTCACGTGAGTTTTGCTATGTTTGTAACAAACATTGAAAAGCTTGGTTGGAAAGGGGTTTAAATAATATAAAACATAAACCATGTAACATGTTCTCTGTTTGGATAGAGAAGAAAAACAATGGGACATTGTCCCCTCTGGTTTTTCCAACTCCACCCCCATTCCCCTAAAACTCAAATTATTAAATTAAGATTTATATAAATTTGCTTTTCGCAATCACGAACTTTAGTTTATACATTTTTTTTTTTTAATCATGATAGAATAATTTTCCAATTGATGACTCAAAGGAAATGTCCATTCGGCCATACGCAATCTTGAAAGGATACCAAATTTATGGCTTTTACTTTCTGCACACTTGATTGAATATTTGCTCTTGACCTAATTTGTTAAGTACTAAGTATCATATACACTTCTTGGGTGTGTTGTAAAGTTTGTTCTAATATTAAAATTTGCAAACCTCATGTATGCATATTTTAATGTTGCAACATAATTTTAATTAATCAAGGATTAGGTGATTTCTATGCTAGCTTATCAAAATATTAGTGGGATGCATCGTAGTGTTTTTGTCCCATAATCTAAGGCATTTTCCTTGTGGGGTCACATTCCATGGCTTAAACCATATATAAATGTATGTGCTATAATCACATGCTTACATTTTTTGTTTTAGTATAGAGATTGTTTTAAGCAATTTTGGCGATATCTACGGGTGGAGAGGTAAAAAGAAATTATATTATCATGCAATATAGAATAGTATTAACAAAAAGCAGTCAAAATTTTTTTTGGCACAGTGGCTCCCCAATCTAAGCAAAAGCTTGTTTGGGAATATCATAGAATTAATGATTTTAGTAAAAAAGATTTAATGATAATCGATTTTAGGAAAATGATTTTTATATGGTTACTTTAATGTTTGATTACACCTTTTTTTAGTGATCTTTATATAATTAAACTGGATTTGAATGATAATATTTGAAATTTAAAGAAATAATTTGACAACAGTTTTCGAGAGAAAAAAGTTAGAGAAGAACAAAAATCTTAAAACGATAAATTTTAGAGGGTGGGACAAAGATTTTAGATAGAGAAATAAACTTAGAAAAGAGACAGTGAACTAAAAATTTAGAGAAATATTACAAAAGATTTTAGAGAAAGTAATTAGAGAGGATAAACGAAAGCTAATGATAAATAAAGTTAGAAAGTAAAAAAAAAATTAGAAATAAGAAAGATAAAATTTCTCAAATTTCAAGGTAAAAATAAGGTGAAATATAAAGATAAATTTGAAAATTAAAACAATGACTATTTTAAAATTATTATTTTTTTTTTTTACCAAAAATCACTTGAGAATCATCTCTAAATGATTTGGCTATGAATCATTTCAAATAATTTTCGACATTTAAAATTACTTGAGAATTATTAACGTAACATGAACCACTTCTAAAAATACCCAAACTAATTTGGTAGGAGTTGATAGCTATAGTTGAAAGAACTATCTTCTCGTTATTCACAAATAACAATTGATTTTATAGTTAAGTGGGTTTAGTTGGAAGTAATTTAATTTTATATTTTTAAAAATATTATATTTATTTCCTCACAATTTCTTTGGTATGCTTTTCATATTTCTTTATAATTATTAGTCAAATTTTGAAAATTAAAATAAGGTTTTGGAAACTAATTCTTTTGGATTTTCAAAATTTAGCTTACATTTTGAAAACATTATATAAATATTGATAACAAGATAAAGACATACATAGATGATAAAAATAACGGTTGTAAGCTTAATTTTAAAATATATAAAAGAAAAAACATGTTATTAACCAAGCTTTTTTTTTTTCAAATAGATTAACTTCTGTATTTGTTGAAAATATGGTAAAAATCATGTGATAAAATTAGCAAAATAGCAACCTCATTTAGTTTTATCAAATATATCGTTTAAAAAAAAGTGGAAGTCCAATTTTAAAATAATAACTTTATCCAAATTAAATACATTTGTAATATATCTGTAATATATTTGACTACTGATATATGTACCGATACAAGTGTATGTGTAATATGTATGTGATATATATTTAATATACTATTTATATGAGTGTTTGATATACTATCGATATACTATTGATATGAGTATCTGATATAATACTGATATAAGTGAAAATTTTTGCTATATTTGAAAATTTTAAAAACATGTGACATACTTTGAAATACATAAAATATTTTGCTTCCCACCATAATTTTCCTAGATTTTATTGTCATTTCTCAAATAAATAAATAGATAGATGTAAGAAACCTCTTCGACAATCGTCTAGATGATGGCTTTGAGGATTCGTTGGTAACGTACCCGTTTTTTGTTTTTTGTTTCTGTTTCTCTTTTCTTAGAAACATACATCTTTGGTAACTAATCACATTTCTCGTTTCTAAATTTTGAGAAACGTTTCTAAAAAATAGATCAATTTTTGAAAATTATGAAAAGTAATTTTGTTTTTGACTTTCTGTTTCTTTAATTATTTTATGTCCAGACAATAAAATATTTGTCTCAAGGTTTTAAAATACCACCAATGGCTTGGTGGCACATATGACCCACTGCCATATAAGTAGGGTTTAAACCCCATATGGAATTTTTTTTTATTTTTTATTTTTACATTTTTTAATCTAATATGTTTTCAAAATTTATATTGATTTAAAACTATTATATTTTCTTAAACAAAAAATTTTTGTTATTTTAAATTTTTATTCTCTATTTAAACTAATAATTTATACTTTCATATCAATGATAAATTGTATATTTTTAATAAATTATAAATTTGTTTTAGATTTTTTAACTTAAAATATTTTGATAATTTATTCTTTATTAAAAGGTATTATATTTTATTAAACAAAAAATTTCCTACTTTTAAATTTGAAAATATTTTGAAATTTTATTTTTTATTTAAGTTAATAATGGATACTTTTATATCAAATAATTTATATTCTAAATTATATTTTCTTTAATAAATATCATTCTTCGAGTCTATGTTATATCTTTTTATATTATATTTACTAAATTTTATTTAACTAAAAATAAAAAGTAGCTAACCTGAGTAGGGTATAAATTTTCGGTAGGTTCGAATCTCACCCCTACAAATTGTTGTAAAAAAAAAATATATATATATATATATATATACATATATATAAACAAGAAACAAGAAATAGTTATCAAACATATTTTTATTTTTATTTCTTTTTTTCAAAAAAAAAAAAGAAACAGAAATGTTTACCAAACATATTCGTGCTGTTAGTTCTAAAAAAAAATAGAAACGTAAAACCTAAAACAAGAAACAAGAAACGAGAAATAGGAAATGAGACCGTTACCAAACGAGTCCTGAGATTCCATTAGAAATATTTTAGACATAAATGTGATTACGAAACTTATTTTTAGGTAATGAAATATAACCTAACAAAATAATATGTATATATTAAATAATATATAGGGTGGAGATTTAAACCTCTTACTTTTTATCAATAATATATATCTTAATCAATTAAATTCGATCAAATTTTAGAACTTTACAATACCTCATTGCGAAACGAATAGAATTTTAATATCTTAAATATGGGATTACATGGAGTTCGGCATATAACTAAGAACAATAAATTTTTAATCAAAATTACAATTAAAAGAGAAAAGTATATTTTCCAAAAATAGCTATAATGCACCTGTGATAATAGCATTAGCCCATATATTTACCAACTCCCAAAGCAGATCGTAGGCTTCCGTCGCATGGCGTAGTGAGGCCCAAATACATAATGGAACTGGCCCATATGGTCCAACAATTAATGTCCACATATATATATATTACATTTCATTAACAATAATAAAAATTAGTGAGTGAACAATTTACCATTGGTTAATGTAAATAAAACAATAATATAGCATTGCTAGTAAGAAAAAACTATTTGGACAGGCTGTTCTGATTCTGAAATTTATAAAATAGATATGATCGAATAATTAGAAGGACAATGGTGAGTTGGCAACTTGGCATTGGCGAAGCTCTTGCCCCCAGTTTGCCGGCTAAATTGACACAATAAATGTTACTTTAAAAAGGGAAAAAAAACTAAGAAGTTAGTACAATAAAATTCCAATAATTCATTAGCCAATATGTTAGGGTTATTTAGTGAATTTATTGTTAATTTAAGCAAATGAAAGGAGATGGCTGGGTTAGGTTTCCTTTGGTAGGTTGAAATAAATAAAGGCTAGTTCAACAAAAATTTCAAAATAATTTATTTGGTCATATTTAATGAGTATCCATTATGGCATTTTATCAAGACGTATGAATTTTTTCCTTTTTTTATTTTAACATGTAGGGTGGTATGTCCTATTGAACCATGTTCCAGTTGACACTCATTTGTAATTTTTGTTATTACTTAATAATAATGAGATATAATATAAGCTCTAATTAAAACAAGACGATTATAAAACTTTTAATAATATAGAGGCCACCTTGATAAATGTTATAATTTAAATGAATTAATTTATCCCTTCAAAATGAGCGAGTAGGCGCAAGTATATGGACATGGCCCTAAACAGCCCACGTGAATTCCCCAACCCAACATGACCCATTCCATTTATTGTTTCCCTTCATTGCCTTTTTTAGAAAGAAAATGTAGCCAAAATCTAATAGAATAGATCACGGATAAATTACCAATTTGAGTCAATTGGTTAATGTATATATTTTCGATAAAAAAGTTATGAATTGAAACTTCTATCGCACATGCTGGAATAGTACTAAAAAATATCATCAATGGATTTTAACTTTCATAGAAGTTATTTCAAATAATTTTGTTAAAGGTTTGAATTCTTAGCCAATATATTGGTGAACTACGAAACAAACAAAATAACATAGGACATAAAATATGTTAAAAATTTAAAAGAAAAGGAGGGAAAATGCACATGGTGTATATTAAATGCAGAGAATGGGCATGGGGGTACCAACTTCTTTTATAATATTCGATTAAATTTATTAAAATTTAAAACTAAACGAAGTGTCAAGTTGTAGGAATGGAAAGCATTAATTAGTAGTCATATTTCAGAAGATGAAGAACCTTAGGGAAAAAGGGCTGAGAATTCAAATTCCCAAAATTGTAGAGGATGAATTGAGTCGGTTTCCAGGAAAAGCCTAAGAAATCATGTGGATTTATTTGGTTTAGTATAGAGTGTGATGTGAGGGAGTTTTTATAGTTTTTTTTTTCCCACCTATATCTGCTTAATGGTAGGCCCTTTCAAAAGGATATATCACTTTGAATTGATTATATTTTTTTTTAGTTCAAGAGTACGTACGTGGATATGTTTAGATTGGTGGAATTTATTAGTATTAATGGAGAATTTGTGTAACGTCTCGCGCCCAAAATTTGGAATCCGAATGAAGCACTTGATGGTCTCCACATTTCCTTTTAATTTGACTATGCTACCGTATTGGCTTTGTCTGCTTTCAAAAGTGAAGATTGTCCCTATTGACCAACCCGGATTCTTTTTTTATACTTTGGAGTTTTTATGATGTGATTTCGGGACGAACCAGGCGAGAATATGTTTGCATGCACGTGACGTCCAAAAAGAGAGGAGAGAGAGCACTACACATCTCTTTTCGGTGGTTTAATCATAAAAACTCTAAAGATTTGGGCTGGTTCGTAGATTAAGGCATATAAACTCTTATATAAGTTACATTTATTTAATCTAACATCCCAGACGAAGCCAACCAACTTATTGGATATTGATTATGATTGAGGGTTACCAAGCCAACAAAGTTAATTACTCACAAGATTATTTAAAGTTGAATACATATCAAATTACACTCTCAAATTTGAATACATATCAAATTACACTTTCTAAAGTCACGATGAGTATAGCTTTTTAATAAATGACATATATTTCTGTTGATGCGTGGATTTCAATCCTCTGGTTCTCCTCCTCGCACCCACCAAACTTGTTGATTCGGGATTAGTACCTGCAAAACCAAATCGAGCTAAACCGGTGTGACTCTAGTCACACGGGCTCCGATGCTTAAGTTAGCAAGAGAATGACGTAAATGTAATCAACTTTTAGATGCCCCTACCTCTAAGGCTGGATCGCTACTTATAGCGTGAAGGTGTTCCAGAACTTTCATAGCTAATCCTAATTCACCGTTGCAGGGCCTGGGCGAAACCGTCGATCGAAGATGGGGATCATTGGCTGGGCCGCGGCCTTCTTGGACCAGCGGGCTTCCCTCCGGTCGTAACCTGTAGCTCGACTATCGATTCCCGTTGCATAACAATTTCTTTACTCATCATTTTAATAAATGACATATATTTCTTTGTGGGGAGTCGAAAGTTACGTCCCATTTTTGTTGTATAAAAAAAATTATGTCTAAGGACAAATAATTTTCTTCTACGAAAAATGAAAGGACAAATAATTTAATAAAGGGCGTCTGAATTTAATCTCAAAATAATTGAGAAACTTATAAATAAAATATTTTAAAATTTTAAAATTAAAATAAAGTCGAAGTAAGTTTTGCAATTATTGCAACCCTTCCGACTGTTGGGTTGCAATCAAATCTCCAAAAAGAATCTCATATCTTTGAATGGAAAAAAAAAATGATTAATTTATGAGTCAAATAATGTCTCCCACAGCAGTCAAAAATTAAAACACATGAGATTAAAGTTCATAGAAACGATTAATAATAAAAGAATTTTGAAACCAACTTCAACATAACATAGTTCCGAGATAGATTCAAAATGTTATTAATTCGAATTCCGATCTCCATTCTAAAAACGAGAATTTTGGAAGAAAGAAAAAAATCATTAGGGTTAGGTCGATTTGAGATGAGCCATTCAGATTCAGCTCCATGTTACTGGGGATCAGTGGCCAGACCTCGGTCATAGATTTAGAAATATAAATTTCAGCCATTATATATATAATATATATATATTTCAACTTGTAAAATCATAAATGGATTAATTAATTAATTTCGTGATTCGTCATAATCTGGACGTCCGCCGATCACGTTGTCGTGTGTTTTTTCCCTTTCCTGTACAAGATTCTGTCTTCTGCTTTTTGACTAATTTTTTCAAAACCTCACAGCTATGGAAATTCATCTCTGAATTAAGCCTTTTATTTTTCTTTCCCCTTTTCTAAAAATGTTGACTTACGTTGACCAAATTCGGACTCTCGTTTGAGTCTACGAAATCTGGAAACAAAAAGATTGTTGTCTAAATCTACCGTCGCTCAATTCCAGACCAAAAGCAAAACCACAAAAATCCAAAATCCAAAAGGAATACTAAATATGATATAATAGGAATCAGATGATGATAAAAATAATAAAACAACTGAAAAACCAAAGAGCGGCAGATAAAACTGCAGCTTTTTGATGAATTTATAGCCCTGGAAATTATGGCGTTCCTCTCTATACAATACATTTCCGCTCTGAAATCACATAACAGCCATAAAATTGCCCTGCAAAATCTACTCATTTTTATTGCAGAGACTAAAAAAGACTCATATCAAATGTAAAAAGGCAATATAGAAGGCAAGGATTTAAGCTTCCTTGCTTTTTTTTTTCCCTCTCTCTGTTTTTTTAACATATGATGGAATTTTTTTCTTGTTCTTAAATCTTAGCTCGAATTAGTTTATTCTTTCTCTCTGGGCGATGAGGACCAGAGGGAGAAGAATTAACTAGAAATGAAGCTCAAAAGGGGAAATTGCAGGTGGTGTTGCAGTCATCGAGAAATTTTTTTTAGAATTTGGGTGTCGGCCGGAAAAGATAATAAATAATTAATAGAAGGGTGGGGGTGGAGGAGAAGCATAGGGAACTCCGTAGATTGGTGGCAGTGGCCCTCCGTATGCCGGAGTTGGAGGCGGCGGTGGGCTTTGGTAGACCACGGGAGGTGGGGGCGACGGCGGCGGCGGCGGATGGACACTAACCGGAGGTGGTGAAGGTGAGGGAGGAGATTGGTAATGCAATGGCGGTGGTGGGGAATTATATTGAATCGGAGATGGTGGTGTTGGAGGTTGTAAGGGCGACGGCGGAGGCGGCGGTTCGGAATATTGAACATCCGGTGAGGGAGGCGGTGGAGGTTGTATGCACGGAAGAGGGAGTGGTGTTGGCGATGTGTAGACTGGGGGAGGCGGAGAATGAAGAAGTGGCGGCGGCGGCGCCGATGGAGGAAGTGGTGGGTATGGGGATCGTGGACAGTACACCGGAGGTTGTGAAGATGGTGGCGATGGGAAAGTAGGGAAAAGTGGTGGAGGCGGAGTGTTAACTGAGAATGGCGGTGCCGGCGGGAATGTTGCAGGAGGTGAAGGCTGAGCCGGGGGAGTGTGACCTTGCGGCGGCGATGAAGGTGAGGGCTCGGACGCCGAAGGTGGAGCCGGCGGAATGTGGCCTTGTGGCGGCGATGAAGGTGAGGGCTCGGACGCTGAAGGTGGAGCCGGCGGAGTATGACCTTGTGGCGGCGACGAAGGCTGTGACGGCGGAGTGTGACCTTGAGGCGGCGATGATGGTGACGGCGCCGATGGAGAGGGCAATGCCGGCGGTGTAAGACCTTGAGGCGGCGACGGAGGTGATGGAACAGACGGCGTGGGTAATACCGGCGGAGCATGACCTTGCGGCGGCGAGGAAGGCGACGGCGCCGGCAGAGAGGGAAGATGGGGTGGAGTTGGAGGGGATGAAGGGGTTGTAGATGTAGACGGCGGTGAAGGAGGCGATGTCGGAGAAGAAACTAGCGGCGGTGATGGCGGCTGAGAAGTAGAGGGTGGAGAGGGGGACAAAGGCGGTGCCAGCGGCGATTGTGGCGGCAGAGGAGGAAAATGGGGCGAAAACGGTGGAGCTGGCGGTGAATTGCGAGAATGAGACGGCGCCGGTGAAGGAGGCGACGAGGGGGAAACAACCGGCCGAGGCGCCGGCGAAATCACTGGAGGCGAGGTCACCGGTGGAGTTGGAGAAGGGGAAACGGAAGAAGAAATGCATTTAAACGCATTACAATCCACAGGCTTCGACAAAAACGAATTACATTGTCCACTAGGCCGCTGCTCCGGCCTTCCGGGCAAACAATTTCTCCGTTCATCCGAATCCGGAACCCCCAAACACGCCGGCGGTTCACCGGTGAAGAAATTATTCGAGAACGTAAAGTTCTGGAGCTTAGGCAAATCACAGATACTCTCCGGAATCTTCCCAGAAAGAAAATTATTAGCCACATTGAGTTGCTCCAAACTCACCAGTCCCCCAAATGTCTCCGGCAACGGACCCACCAATTTATTGGAACTGACATCGAACACCGTCAAGTTCTTCAACGACCCAATTCCCCGCGGCAAGCAAGAGTTAAGCCCGTTATTCATCAAAATAATCTCATTCAGCCTCGTCATATTGCCCAAGCTGGCCGGCAAACACCCGTGGAACTTGTTATTGGCGAGGACGATGACCGACACCGGCGAGTTCCCGAAATTATCCGGCAGCTCGAATCTGAACCTGTTGTGGTTAATAAAAATAGCGTCCAAATCTTTGTCGAACAGTTCTCTGGGTACACCGCCTTCAAATTCGTTAAATCTCAGATCCAAAAACTTGAGCGTCGGAAGCTTGAGGACCACGTCGGGAAACTTGCCGGCGAACCGATTGTTGCTGAGATCCAACTCGTAGAGCAGCTTGAGGCGGTCAAATTTGTGGGGCACAGTGCCGCAGAATCTGTTGGAGTTGATGTGGAACAATGCGAGATCCGTCAGAAGACCGAGCTCCTCCGGGAGGTATCCGGCAATGTCGCCGTGGTTGAGATCGATGCCGGCGACGGTACGGATGGTAGGATCGTCCAATGCGGGCGCACAGTAAACGCCGGTGTAGGTGCAGACATCGGATCCGACCCAATCAGCGGTTTGATTTAGGGGGTCGGACAAAATGGCGAGTTTCCAAGCCTGAAGCGCAATGTAAGCATCTCTGATTCTTTGGTTTTCGAAGCGCAGAGAGGGGTCCACCGTGACTTCTTCGCCGCGGTCACCGAACTCGTCTCTGTAGTACAGAAGCTGGCGCTGCCGGATGTAGAGAGCTTCGGCGTCGGAGAGGCTGCCATGGCCGACGGCGGCGGCGGCGAGGCGGAGGAAGGCGGGAAGAAGGAGGAGGAGTGAAAGGTCGAAAATGGGGCTGATCTTCATGTCGAATGAGGCATCTGAATGCCAAAAAATGTGGGTGTGAAGAAGAAGAGAGTGAAGAGAGTGGGAATTTTAGTAGGGATGAGAGGGAAATAATGCAGTCCCAGCGCCATGGCCAGCTATTTAACAGCTCAAAGCCCCACCAGATTCTGTTCACTGTTTCTTTGCCTCTCTTATTACTTCTTAATTATATCATTATATTATAACTTCAATGGTAAACTCAATGGTAAAATCGTACCAAAGCCATTATGACTTAATGGTAATTGACACGAATAACTGTCATGATTTTTTTATAATAAATATTCAAAATCTTAAATTTTGTCCATAAATTTTTATTAAATTCTGTGTGTTTTCTCTATACATTATTGGTCATGATATGTTGTGACATATAAATAAATAATAGCTTAAAGTGCATTATATTTCCTCTAAGAAAAGACTCTATCCCATTTACAGTAACTTAGATGTGCATTTTCAAGGTAGGAATTTAATATACAACTTAATAACGGTTGGTGGATCAAATTAATTAAAAGTTTAAAAAGTAAAAATGGACAGTAGAGGGTAGATACAAATTCAATAGGGAATAAATAATTCCACATCTACTATTGTAGTTTTTTTTTTTTTTACTGGAAAAAGAGATATAAATAAAATTTTCAAAACTTTAGGAGTGAGAGAAAATTTTTTTATAAGACTTTATGAACCAAGACCGGATCTAAAATTTTATTATTAAGTTTGATGGAGATGCATTGTGGTACCATCAACTTTTAAGATGGTATTAAGATGTATTAATATTTATTTTAACTACGTTTGAATATACTTTTACATGTTTGAGTTAATTATATAGTTTAAAATTTAATTTTCATTAAATAAAATATAAAACTTGAATAAAATGGTAAAATTCATGCCCTCATTATGTTGAGTTGCTATTTCATTGAAACTTGCTATGGATTAAATTTGTGGTAGGACTAAACGTCTTTTTAACTTGATATTTTTATAGTTGATTATGGAGGTTTTGTTAATTATTGGACAAGTTTTGAACCTACTTTTTTGGAATATTTATTTAAATTTTAATTTAATTGAATAAAAGGAAAACCTAAAATTTAGGATTGTCTGAAATAATTGCATGAAATTTATAAGGCTTTTGTCAGGAAATATGGGGCATGACTTTGTTGTGTGCAAATTAAAATCATAGTCCCCTTTTTAAAACGCTAGCTACTGGCCATACAATAACTTATAGCCGCTGTGGTAGAATGTCGAAAAATTTGCCATTTGAATTCATCGTCATGAGATACTCTTATGATCCTGAGTTTAATTTCTATTTAATCTCTAAATTTCAAACGCTTACATTTTTATCTCTAAATCTTTTAGTTTAGTTTGTATTTGGTTAAATGTTACCCTAGAATCTTTTAATTTTGAGTTTAGTTTCTCAATGTCCATCCATCACATTGAAAGATGGTATAAAAATAAATATTTTCACCGTATAAGCATATAAATAATATCAATTAATATTAAATAGATCCATCAACTTTTGAGTCAGTATTTTGGACTAATGATTATGTTGACATATCGTATTAGACACTAAAAATGAGCCATAGTGAAAATTCATAGATAAAAGTGTTAATATTTTAAAATTTATGGATCAAATGAAAAAATCAAATTTAAAATTTATGAGTAAAGGTGTAACATCTTGAAATCTAGAGACCAAATAAAACCAAACCTATAATTTAGGGATGAAATAAAAATTAAAACTAAAATCTATAGATAAACCTAAAAAATACGTGTGTAACATTTTGTAATTTATGAACTAAATGGAAATTAAAGTGCAAACATTTTGTAACGTCCTTCAGAGATTTATATATTTTTTTTTCTGTTTTCTTTCTTTCAGGCACAGCACATCACTGTTGTCGGTGCTGCCGAAATTCGGCGGAAGTTTAACCGAGAATGCCGGTAGCTGATTTCCATTCGTCAGACAATCTGTCGAAAAGTATCGTTCATTTATTTAATCAATAATTAAGAACCAATATTAACTAAAGTTAGAACTGTTTTACTTTTTTTTGGTAATAATCATATTGATGGGACTATATAAACTATTCCGTTCCTTTTATCTATTGAAAGACAATAGACTTGCTCATTCATAATTTAACACAATATTTCAAGTAAGTAATTTTGAACTCTAATTCAAATTAAATACATGAATAATATGTCTCAATGCTAATTAATCGATCATTTGAACATGCCACATAAAACGTGATTTGCCAATTATTATTCTATTTTCATGTTTTTTGCATTTTGAAAAACATTGGCACTGCTGGATCAAATGGGATTTGGGTGGGGTTCATATACCACAATGGCTTGAAAATTAATCTCAAAATTTTAGTTTTGTTGACATCTTCAATTATTTTGTCCAAATGACATGTTTTCATGTTCAACTTTGTTAATAAAAAATAACTTAATACCTACTATTGAGGTAGCCTGTTGCCTTCAAAAGTTCAAAGATTAATACCTTATATCCTAAATTTCAAGAGCCGTATCTCATACCTTAGACACAACTAAAGTCAAGTTGAAGTATTCATATAATTAAAATTAAACCGCTCTCAATCGTTTTCTGGCTATGTAAAACCTATGCCTTGATTCCTGTAGCAATATAGGATAACTACCAAGTGGGGCCCACATCACGATAGTATAAATATAGAAACAAGTTTCGTAGGTACATCTATATTTTGATTGCTCGTCTAGATATCTCCTCGAATTATACTAACTTGAGCGATGTTTTCTCTAATTTGTAGGTTTTGCACTCGTCTAGGACGTTCGATTTTCCATGCTACAGCACCCACTTTTTTAATAACAAAAAATTGAGCCAAGAAATTATGGAACTAAGAAAAATCAATTCTTCAAATAAATAAGGTGAAGGTTAAAATTAAAAATAGCCCAAGAACCATTGTATATAATTAGAAAAGAAAGACAGTAAAAAAGTAATCACCACTAGTCATTCAAAATTAAATGAACTGATAAAATTCAACGAATTATAATTTGTTGGCAAGAAATAGGAAAAAGAAAAAGGAAGAAGGAAAAGAGGCAAATGGGGGAGAGTGACTTGTGAAAGTGCCACATGTCAACGTCAGAGAAGGGTGTCAGAGTTAATGAACTGCTGTCACCGTATCGAAATTATTGCTTTTTATTATTAAATTGATCTTCACTCCAATTTTCTAAACCGTCCCGCCAGGTTGCCGTTTGATACTTTAGCTTCAGAGAGAGAGCGCGTGTGTTTCACTTTCTTAGGGACTGCCACTGCCACTGCCACTGCATGTACATGTAGGAGTTAGGGGCATTTATGTCCTCACGCCTTAATTAACATCACCATCCCATTCTCATGCCATAAAACAAAAGACATACCATGCCCATGCCCATGCCATACAATCAGTCGCTCGCCCGCTTTTTGGTAGATCCGAAAGGTGGGTCCCACATCATTAAAGCGATTTCCGAAAAAGTAAAAAAGAAAAAATAAATCCGTACAAGGGGACCCACGCGTCAATTCCTGCCCCTCACGGACCAACACGTAGTACGCGCTCCGTAAGCCATGCTCGGCCCAAATCCCTAAATGGGCCAGCCAATTGGGCTCATTCCAACTCCTTTCAATGAAATCTCAACTACAGTAGTACAGTCTACACTACCTCCCTCCCCTCTTTTTAAGTTCTCTCATAAATAAGTATTTATTTTCAAAAATCACCTTTTAAATAATATTTTTTTTTTCATTTCTGTCTTCTGTCCAAAAATTAAAGGTCGACGCACCGACAAATTGCAACAGTGACAAGAGTTGACATAAAGCAGGTCGTACCAAATGTTAAATTCAACTAAACTACACAACAACTCGACGGCCAAGAACAACTACAGTAGAGCGGTTTATGTATGAATGTCTCCCGGTGGACTTTCTTCTTTCTTTTACAAAAGATGAAGATTATTATCTCTCGTTGAAGAGGTTTTTTGTGCCAAAGCCATTTATAAGCCCTCAAGTAGGTAACTTCGAAAGAGGGAAGAGATTTTCAAGTACGGGAAACTGACTCCGATGTCGCTACAAGCCCATGGTGGAGCACTCTTATTTGTCCAATTCTGTCTTACCACTCCTCAAAAAGTCCATCTTGTAGTCGATTCGATCGAGCCTTTTTAAGATATGTTCTATTTCATTGGCTAGTCGGGGCCGTGTAGCTAAATCCAACCAACCGCGTACTCATTTAGAGGATGCTGCTCGGGGAGAATGCTGCTTCGTTTGTCTTTTCTTATTTCTTATTCGATTTCGTGGATATTTGATTCTTCTATTCCTACTTCATTCGTTGATGCTCATGGTTAAGTTGGTATCGTCCATTATGATTTTATTTTGTGGTGGTCCAGCTTGGTTCCGGGAAAAAATAAGTATTTGGTTGGAAAAAAAAATAAAGGATACTTTGTTTACCCACCTTAAACACCTTTTATAATTCTAGAAAAAACTATTTGTTATATATAAAGTCTTTAACATTTGTAAATCTTGTAATGTGGACAAAACTAAAGTATTTGGTCGAAAAAATATCTTCATTCATAAAAATTGTTCTACTTCATCTATAACGATGGTAGTATATAATTAAAAATATAACTTGTCAAGACAATTATCTCTAAAACACCCAAATATCATGGTGTCAGGATTATTAAAGGTTGAGGACTCAATTCTCACTGCTAGAGCTAGTTCTTCTAATTCCTATCTTTGGAAAGGTATTATTTGGGGTCGTGATCTGCTTGCAAATGGTCTTCGGATAAGAATTGACAATGGTTTAACAACAAATTTCTTTAAGGATAAGTGGGTACCTCGGGAAAGCTCCGACTTCTTCGCACTCACCCAATGTGGATTTTATGGTTTCTGACTTCATCACCTGTTTAAGCAGTGGGATATTAGGAAACTGAGGAGTTTGGTTATGCTATTCCTTCTGTTCCTATTAGCTGCACTTAAAAAAGGAACCTACACTGTCCGGAGTGGTTACAAACTAGGTATGAACATTAGATTCTCCACCCCTCAGTTAATGAAAATAGAATTGGGCAGTGGTGGAATTCCGTTTGGAAGCTTAAAGTTCCACCAAAAGTTAAGATGTTTTTGTGGAGAGTATTCAACGACTGTGTGCCTTCTATGAGAAATCTTATTAAGAGAGGGATTGATCCAAACCCAAATTGTCTAGTATGTGGGAAGCAAATTGAAACAACTGACCATGCTCTTTTTAAATGCAAAAGAGCAAAGGAGGTTTGGAATATTTTGTTACCTCAAGCTTTCCCGCAATGTGATTTTAATAATTCCGTTCAAGATGGATTGTTGTATCTGGTGGAGTCGCTCTCTACTCCAGACTTTGATTTGGTTGGAGTTGGTGTTTGGGCAATCTGGAATGATCGAAATGCAATTAGAATGCAAAGACAAATTCCAGACGCTAAGATTAGGAGCGATTGGATCCTTACCTATGTGAGAGATTTTCAGGTCCGTGATGTCCCTTCTCTCGGTGATTTTCGGATTCAGGAGGATGCAAGTTCAAATGATCGGACTATTGAGAATTACTGGTCGCCTCCTCCGGCTGGTTGGATTAAAATAAACGTGGACGCAGCATGCAAGAAACATCAATTTAGAACTGGAATTGGGATTGTTTGCAGAAATGAAAAGGGGCAAATTTTGGCAGCAGCATCTCATGATCCGCTAATGGCAGAATCTCTTGCTCTCTTTGATGGCTGACCGTCTGAATATCCAACAAGTACAGTTTGAATCAGATTCTTTGCCATTGATCAATCTGCTCACTGAGGATCCTATTTCTTGGTGCGGTTCCAATGTCTGGTTAGAGGATATACGTATATTGGCGAGGAATTTCATTGATTTCAATTTTTTGCATGTCCGTCGGTCAAAGGCAGCCCACAGGTTTTGATAATCCCTGTTTTTGGGGTTCTGATTTTCCTGAATGGTTAATGGATGTAACCACTCAGTATCGATTATGTTTCAATAGCCATAATGGCTTTGGTTGAGTTTCAATAAAGTTTCTTTTACCCTTAAAAAAAAAAGAAACAATTATCTCTCACCGTTCAAATTCCTACTCCCACGTCTTGTACTCAAAATATTACTTATACGTTTTAGATATTATAATTAAAATTGGTCAGTTATAACCTAATTAACCTATAATCTATATCTTATTTATTAATTAAAATAATTTTGTTAAATATTCATGATCCATTTCCATATTTTTTTTCAAGATTTCTATCAATGTTCACAATTTAATTTTTCTCGAAATATAGCTCGACAATTCTGTAAAATTCGCACCTCTATATTTTCATACATTTCAAACCATGCTTCTGTTCGCTTCTCAAATGGTTTCCTAGTTCCGAAAAAATCTTTGTTAGATTGATCGAAGAGTTTTGGTGATGATTTTTGTAATTTCTAGTTTGACTTCATTCCTAAGTTTAGAGTTCTTGTACTTGGCTTGTTTTGTGATTTGGTTGAAGTATTTTCATGCTTTGGTTTGGACATTTTTATGATTTGATTTTTGAGTGTCTGTCGGTTGAATTTCTGCATGATTCATTGATTATGATGATATTGTCAAGAGTTTCTGGTGATGATTTATAGTTGGCTAATTCGTTGCTGACAACAAATTAAAGTAGAAAAATCCAAACAAAATCTAAAGAATGAACAAGCAAGTTTGGGAAGAGCAGAACAAATTATATATTTTTTGGCTTCGCCTCTTCGTATGGAAAAGTACAACAACAGAGGATCTTTCCTTTCAGTAACCCAAATTATAGCCTGAAGAATACCAGCACGAGTACCCGCTGGCTACATCACCGTCACATCTGAATTTCGATCACTTTCATCGGCTTCCTTCGTTTTATGAACCGTAACTCTGCAACTTTCTACTCCATCGTCAACTGATAAATAGATATTCTCTTTGCCGATGGTTTCTGTGAAATGCGATGCTATCATCTTCTCCATCACTACAATTCTTGGGTTTATGATTCCCATCTGTTCGTCAAAATCCCACTCATTTTCAGTGCCCTTTTCCCCTTTGCATGTAAATTGAAATGGGGAGGTGGAATTTTACCTGAATTCCATTTGCTTGCAACGATCTGCGGACTTCGACTAGAGTTTCAATCCCTGTCATGTCGATGGATGTAACTCCTGCACAAACAACTCATTTGGTTCAACTTCTTTCCCAGGTAATTTTTATATTCCGACAACGAAAACAAAAGTTCACAGTAATTTATTACCGCTCAACTCCAGCAGTACATGTTGGACGGATCCCTTTTTGGGACCTGATGCGGCCTGCTCGTCCCGGATCCATCTGAAAATCCTATTGAGAAACACGCCAAATTGGACTGTTCAATCAAAGCCATCATAATTGCAGACAAACTGTTTGATAAAATGCCCGAATGAACTTTACTTTACATTACTCAGTACCTTTCCCTAATGTAATTGGCGTTGGCATAATAAACAGGGGAACCAAGTTGAAGAACAATAATTCCAGGGGCTTTCATGGCACCGGGATACTGCTCCACGTCTCTGTAAAAAGCGGAGTCTGGTATTTTCCCCAGCTTGCAAGTTGCTGGTCTAGCCATGTAAAGTAGTGCTCTCACCAAAGCAAGTCCCACCTGAAAAAACCATACTACAATCCCTTAATTTAGTTATGAGAAAATATCAGTTCTGAAATTCTTCCTTGTGACAAATTTTCTTACTTACCGAAAGCATGATTCCAATATCCATACTCAACAGGGCAACGCCCAAGAAAGCAGCCATGGCAATGCAGAAATCGAACTTGTCGACCTTAAAAAGATGATAGAATTCTTCATATTTGATAAGGCCAAACATGGCGGACATGATAATGGCGGAGAGAGCTACAAGAGGTGTGTAGCTGAAGAGAGGGGCCAGAAAAAGGAGGGTCAGAGCCATGAAGATCGCCATTACTACGTTGGACATTGCTGTCCTACACCCAGCGTTGAAGTTCACTGCAGTCTTTGAAAATGGCCCTGAAAAAAAAGTTAATTTCATTTGATTTGATCAAAATTTTGTATTTGATATTTTGTGATGGTGGTGTGTTTATTTACCAGTGGTTAAGTAGCAGGAAGTGAATGATCCCACGATGTTCATTAGGCCGTAGGCTACCATCTCTTTATTCCCATCGATTTGTTCATTTCTCTTTATTGCAAAGCTTCTGCCAATTGCTATTCCTTCCTGAGATTAGATCATGATGAAGCTTTATAAAATAGAAAGAAGAGGAAAATTGGAAGGGAAGTGAGAAGAGAGAATTTACAGCCAAAGCCACAAGGCCAGTGATGAGGGCAGCTTGTGCCACTGCTGGGAGATATTTAGAATCAAAGTTCAAGAAGTGAATAGAAAGAGGGTTTATTCCTTTGCTCAAGTGACCCACCTGTGGTGAAATCAAGTAAAAAAAACCAACGTAAGAGATGAGATTAATTAATAAGTTTAAGTATCTATTTTTATTAACTTATAATTTATATATCAAATTTTTATAGTACTCTTCGAATTTCCAAATTAGATGAATAATGTCTTAATCAATAAAACTATTGTCAAATTGGCTGAAACTTCTATTATGATTGCCAAATTAGTTGTCGTCAATTTAGATATATATTTTTGTATTTGTTGAACTAAAAAAAATAAATTGTGGCTAAAAAAGTAAGACCATAGAGATATATATCTTGAATTAAATTGAGATTTTAAAATGTCCAAATCCCAAAAAGACTACCAAATTAAACAATCAATATTCAAAATCTAAAAAAAAAAAAAAAGAGAGAAATCGGTTGAAGTTCAGAGAATAAAATAATAATAAAAAGAAAATTGCTTCATATGGTAATTTTATTCATACATTGCATGGTGGTGTCTAAAAAAGCAATTAAATAAGTTCCTAACAATTAGTTGCAAAGTTTAAGAATTGATATAAAGTTGGATAATTTTTTTAAGGGAAAAAAAAACACAATCTTAATTTTGAAATGGAAAAGTCAGATCTTGGCAAAATCCATAAATCGCGATTTTCATAAAAAGAAAAGAGGAAAGAAATGGTACAGTTAAGATTCCATGCTTTTCTCCATGGATGAAATATGCAAATAAACAGCCAATTATGACCGTCACCATCGGAGCCATCGCTGAGACCCAAAATAGCTTCGGCCTTCTGTCTCTCTGTAAGACAAACAAAATCCAATATTACTTATTGCTCACAATTAAAAGTAATAAATGTAAAAACAGATTTATTTTTTTGAAAATGTCAACTCTTTAATGGTCACAGTAAAATCAAATATTTTGGTTATTTTCACGTTACAGGCTGCTCACCAGAAACCTAGTAAACTGGAGAAAAATCAGGAACACGATGCCCACCACAGCACTCTCCCATCTCCACTGCAACAATCAAACATAACCAAACCACTCTTTATCTTTATTTTGGTGGGAACAAACTAAATTTTAAATTTCGTCTTTTCGATTCAAATCAATTTCATCACGAGTTGTCAATTTCTAAATGATAATGAGATAAGATTTGATCTTCATCGTTCAAAATCTGACATTTTTGTAAAAAATCTCTCTTTTTACATTCCTCCGTCTCTTTGCCAGAGTCAAGTATTTTCCAAAAAGAAAAAGTAGAAAAATGGAACCTCATGTCTAAGGCTGATAACTGCACGAAGCACGGAATAGACGTCGGTTTTTGAAGTGAAGCGTTTGAGTCCAAAAATGCCCTTCAATTGTTGCAGGCAAATGATCACCGCCGTCCCTCCCATGAACCCAACGATCGTCGAATGCGATAAGAAATCCACCAAAATCCCCAGCCTGTCCATCAAAATTCTAAATTAAGAACTGGGTTTTTCTCTTCTTCTTTGTGTGTGTGTGTGTGTGTGTGTGTGTGTGTGTGTGTGTGTGTGTGTGTGTGTGTGTGTGTGTGTGTGTGTGTGTGTGTGTGTGTGTGTGTGTGTGGTTACCTTAGAAATCCCAAGGCGAACTGAAAGATGCCAGTGATGAAGGTGGCGGTGAACACCAGGTGAAGATACAATGTGGGCTCTTTCTCCGGCGAAGCCACTGCTCCAATTGTATCCGCTATGAGCAACGAACACGCCGCCACGGTCCCCACCGCCAGATGCTTCGAACATCCAAACACCGCGTAAATCAACGGCGGAACAAAGCTTGAATCTGCACAAACACACAAATCATCATTCACATTTCACATCAATTGATTAAAATCTGCAGATTTTACTCACAAAGGCCGATGATCGGAGGGAGACTGGCGAGCTTGGCGTAGCTGATGCCTTGTGGGATGGCGAGGCTGGTGATGGTAATACCAGCCAGCAAATCGTATTTGAACATACTCAAGTTGTATTTTGGAAGCCATTCCAAAATGGGGACGAAATATTGAACACCCTTCTTCAGTTGCTGCCCAGGCCCATCTTCTTGAAATTGCTTGAACGGATCATCCGGAAAAAACGTCTCTTTCAGATCAGATTTCAGCCGAGTTACGAATGGCCTCGGCGCCGCGAAGCTAACATTATTATTATGCTCACCTTTCACCGAACCCATTGAACAAAAAACAGAGGTCTGAGTTTTTGAGGAGTGTTTGTTTTGTGTGTAATGGAATGATAATATATAAATAGGGGAGGGTAGATTATGGTAAATGGATAAGATAAATATGAATGAATCACCAAAAAGGAGAAACAAGAAAGGGTAAAAGTTGAGGGAGTGGATCTGAGTGTTAACTGCTTCTATTCAAACGGTAATTGCTCGTGTGAAAACTTTGGGGCTACCAAAAACAGGGTGTAGAAAATAACGGCGTTTGTTTGTGACAGTGTAGATGTTCTGGAGTAGAGGTTTTTTCTAATCTGGGAAAATTTGGGTTTCTGTGGTGATTAGTAGTTAAAATTAGAGTGCAAAATTAGGATTAGAGGAGGGAATTCGAGGCAAAAACAAGACCACATGACCTAATCCGACCAATCTCCACTGCAAAACTAACAAACATTAATTGGTCAATGCCATGCAAAATTAAAAAGAAAAAAAAAAGTCAATTTCAATTCCAATCTAATTGTTGTTTAGTTTAAAGTTTAAACACGATGTTATTAGAGTTACTCCAAACACACGCCCATTGGACATTTTAAAAGCAATAATCAAATGAGAGGGATTCTTAGGTTCATTTGGTAAGGTTTTTAATACAAAAACAATTCTTTTTGTGTGGAAAAATTGTTTGATTAATATTTTTTAACTATAGTATAATTTCGATGTGTTATATTTGTAAATTAATATGGAGATGAAATAGATGAACATACAAAATTAAAATATCTTTCTAAATACTTTATTTTAGTAAAGCAAACATAAAGTGTTGGGATTTAAACATTTGACTCAACATAAATGCTCGTATTTACCTCTTCCTAAATAATTTTTAAATTATAGTAATGGTTTCAAAAAAACTAATTCGTAAAAGAGTTTTATACCATTTTAGAAAATAGACCTAAACAACCCTTAGTATGGACCTTTCCTATTAATATTTAGCTTATCCCTGGAGGAATCTGCGATGGAGGTGAAGGTTCCAACTTTTCATCTTAATTGATGATATTTACTTAACCAATAGAGCTATGCTCATATAATCTTTTATTATGACAATTCGAAGAGTTAAAAAAAATTAATGAAGTTTAGAAGCTATTAGGTTGAAATTTCTAGAGAAAAATATTTATACTAATCTTTTATGGTCGGTCTCTTTCTCCCAAGATGTTAAGCGTTTTATATTTTCAAATGAATTTTGTTATTTATTATTTTTGCAATATAATGATCCAATTTGTATTAAAAAAAGGTTCGAGTTAAAATGATCAAACTTCACATAATTTTTAAATAAATTGATATAGTCTTCTATTAATAAATACAGACGTGGCAAGACAATATTACTAAACTTTTTATTTCCTTTTCTTTTCTAACACACGTCAAATCAAAATATTATAGTCACATTCATTTGAGACATTTCTTATTTGAAAGAGTGACATACATAATACATAATGGAACACGATCCTTAATTAATTTGGCAGATGTTTTTGTCATTGATGAATATAAAAAACTGAAAACCTAATTGATCATAAGGAAATGAGATTTAGAAGACAGAAAAAGTATGGAAGCAAAATGGCTTTTGAAATTTGAGTGCGTAAAGGGAAGAACATGAGCTTTTTTCAACAAAGCCTACAAATTAAACTAGGGGAGCTTAAATTGGCAGTGGGAGTGAGGAATTTTTAATTTCCCCTTTTATAATTAATTACTTAATTTGTTTTGTTATGTTGATTGTTGTCAAGGAAGAAAAATTGGATTTAAATACTTCCATCTTTAGGAAGGAGATAAAAGATGTGATTTTTAGTTGAGTTATTGTGTGCGTGCCTCTAGCTACCCACTATCTTGTGATTTTATATTAATTCTTTTTATGTTAATGGAAAATGAAATCAAATCATGAAAAAAAATATATGTATAATTAAGGTTTAGTATGTGATTTTATTGAATCCATTCTCAAATTTTTTTCCTGCTTAAAATTTCGTTAACCAGAGTTGATATATCTTTAAATTTATATTTAAATACGGGACCATGTCACTTGCTACGTACCTAACACAACTTCAATCTCCTTATCAGCGAGATTTGACCCACCGATTAATAGAATTTTAATTTAATGATACATTGACTTTATGTTAACAAATTTCAATTTCAATTTCTGTATGAAAACGCTTAATTGAGAATAATACATTGAGAGTAAAATTAAGAATTTTGGGAGAGTACTGGTTTGAGAAAAATTAATTATTGGTTGACCATTATTTGCTATATTTAACATAAATTTGAGAATGCCTATTTTAAAATTTGATACTCGGTTTAATATATGGGATTCAAGTGGATGTGTAATGAAAAAAAAAATCAATAACAAAAGACAAAAAAAAATGTTTTATTTGAAGAAGAAAATACAATAGTTGAGAGTTGAAGGATTATTCTAATGGTATGAGATTAAAAGAGATTTTAGATTGTACGCTTAGCCATATAGATTAAATTCTTGAGGTGAAGTGTAAAACACAAATTGGGTCAAATATATAATTGACTACCTTTTCAATAATAAATTAAAAACCATATTTGAATTCCTTCACAGAGGGACTCAACTGGAACATCTTCATTTGGGAACATTTTCCATGAGTAAATGTAAACACTTCTAAAACCCTAAACTTCAATTTGATTTTCCAACCCATTATTAATTGGGTAATTTTCATATTGGGACAATGAACATGGACCTAGCTATTATAGTAATAGCTTACAATTTGATATTATGTGCTGATTTTTGAACAACAACAAGAATATATCTAAATTCAAACACTATCTTTGTTGAGAACGAATTATTGGGTAACTTTTAAACATTTAGAAAGGTGTTGGAATAAGTGTTCAAACTGCATGCAAGCCCTGTAAAAGAAAGGAAGTAAACTCCGACGCTTAAATTAGTAGAAACTAAAGTGTTCCATCGACGAGCAATCCAAAACATGCCTACTTGCATAACAAGATTGTGGAATCTACATGGTGATTATGAGATACTGTCAGTAATCTATGCTTAAGTTTGGTGATAGTAAGAACTAATTGGCTCGATCTTGATAGTTTTTGAGATCAGGCTGAGGTATAGTTCTTCTGGAGATATTATTCCTCAGACTTCTTCAAATCTTTCGTGAACTGCCACGTGGAAGGTCACTTTTTCACGCGCCAACAGCAGTCCTCCATGGGCCAAGGATTGAGAAGTATGGTTGAACAATAATCAATGGGAAAAAGTGAATTAGAATGCACCCATTGACAAGGCTCGTGCGTGGCCTCCATTAATGACCTCATTTAATAACAAAAAACCCTCGTTTGTATCAATAATGCATTAATGGAAGATTAATTCCCAACTTCATATAATGGTTATATGGCCGAGGAGGAGGATAGAGATCCAATTCCTTTGAAATTTTTAGGTTGATCTGAGTTGAAATTAACTTAACAATTTGAATCCAAATATTTGTAATCTGTAATTTCTTCTTAATTCCCTTTTTGAGTCCATACATGGAAGAAAGGGTTAAAGATATATTAGACTTTGGCCTTTGGTGGCTGCAAAAGTCAGAATTTGGGTGTGAAGGGGGAATTTAATGAAGAAGCAGAGCTCCATAGATATGGATAAATTGGATTTGGAGAAGCCCACTTACATATAAATGGCGTTTGTTGACAAATAATTATTGCAAATTTCCACTTCTTTCAACTTGTGGATCTATATTTGCGCCACCTTCCCCTTCTCTATCCCTTTTCATTTTTATAGAGTTAAATAATTTCGAGCATGAAAATATCGACCTTTTCAAGAGGATAATAAATGTATTATTCATTAAGTTAACTATATTTTTAAGGTTAAATATAGAGCTAAATAGATCAATACTAATGTATTATTAAGTTATTATTTATCATACACTTGACCATTAATAAATTAACGTACGGGCTAAAAGAAGAAAGGTAAGTATCCTAACTAATTTGATCTTCTAGTAAGTGCTTGAGTACGTATATATAAACATACTCTTGATAGATAGATAGATATAGATATATATATATTCAAAGTTTTGATTCTATGCCATAATTAATGATGTTTGTGCCCTTTTAATTAATCTAGAGAATTACTAATTGAGCAAAATTTTATTGATCATGGTAAATATTACCGAACCAAAAGTCGAAAATTTGAATTTTTAGTCCACATATGTTGCTGATCTCAAAAAAAAAAAAAAAAAACACACACAAAAAAAAAGAAATAAAAGAGAAGAATATACGAAGGTATACATCATAGATTTCCCACTTGTGATATATGTCTTTAATTTATTTATAACTTTTTTTCTAATCACTCCCATTAACTTTAACTCAAGTATTAAATATTAAATATTAATATGTGGACATTTTCGTCAAATATCTATAGATTCAATGTCAAATATGGAAGGGTATTGCAAAAAAATTAATAAAATATGAAAAATATCATTAATATAGACATATTATTAATATTAATCATTTTAAACTCGTCTCGAAATGCTGAAATACATATTTCTTAATTTAAATATTTTTTTACGAATTTTTTATTTTTATAAAATTTCTAGAAATATTCATCAAATATTTCTATTGACATTTCTATAATTATTATCAAAATAGAACTCATAACATGTGTGGTGGGGGAATCGAACTCATAACCTAAAAGTTGTGAAATATATCAACTAGCAAACAGTAAAAGGAGATAAATTTTATTATGTATGTATTAGAATTCAAATTAATTAAACCTAATGTGCCCCATTTTAGAGACAATTGCTACAAAATCAAAGTTGAAATATTAATTTAACCACCCAAAAAGCTACTACACTTGTTCATTAGGGGTGTTTTTTATTAATAATGTTAATAATAAAAGTTATTTTAAAAATATTGTATTTTAATTAAAAATGTTTAAAATATGGTATATTTTGAAATTTTTTTTAAAATATAGTAGTTTTAAAAAAGTGAACATGGTCGTCTAGAGACGACTATGCAACGTGGCGCCACGTGGCGAAATTTAGGAGGTGGTCGTCGGTCGGTTTATTTTTGGAAAAAAAAATAACATTTGTTATATTATATATTATTTAGTAGTTTAAATCAAAGAATTGCTTAGTGGTGTAGTGGATGTACTATTACCTGGGTGACATTTCCATCCAAAGTTCAAATCCTGCATGTCATGCAAGTTTCGAACTTTAATTTTATAACCATAAATCATCTATTTTCTATTTTTTACTTAACATAAATAATAGTATAAACAATAATATATAAAATAATAGAACATACAATAATATATAGAATAGAAATAATAATGTATAAAAAAAGAAGTTTGGATGGAAATGGTAATATTAAGTAAAAAAAGAGACAAATAAATAATAATAATATATATATAAAAAGAGAGATGATTAATGGTTATAAAATAAAAAAGTGTGTTACCCAAGATTCGAACTTGGTTGGGGTGGAAGAAATATTGGGTAGTAGTACATCCACTACACCACTAAGCAATTCTTTACATTAGAACTACTAAATAATATATAATATAACAAATTTTATTTTATTTTTTTCCAAAAATTAACCGACTAGAGACGATCATCCCACGTGGTCGTCTGACCACGTGCAAATTTTTTTAAAAATTTACGTGGCGCCACGTTTAAATGGTCGTCCGACCAACCTTCTATTTTTTAAAAGTACAATATTTTAAAAATAAGTTTCAAAACTTACAATATTTTTAATATTTTTAATTAAACAATTATATTTTTAAAATAAGTTTCATTTAGAACAATATTTAAAAAAAAAATCCGTTCATTAGCTATAGGCATGAAAAAGAACAAATTGGAAAGTTCACCCAAAAGAACACAAAACTTGACTATTATTTACTTATATGACCATTCAAGGTTTCAAAAGCAAGGCCCAAATGGGGAAAAATTCAGGCCAGATCCGGAGGGGGAAAAAAGAAGCCCATTTGAAGTTTGGGCTGCGCGTGAGATCGGATATTGACGTCACAAGTTACACGAGAGAAGCTCGAGGTTAATCACAAGACAAGACACAGAATTAAATTGAAATTATTTGGTTTGATTCTTTGTATATCTTTTTTTTTTATGGTAATTCACATTAAATATTATTAATTTGAAACTTATTTTCATAATTAATTTATTGAATATAATGCGTTTGGATTTTTAGTTGTATCATGTAACGTAACCCATTGGAATCCGGTGTGGTCGCTGATTTTTTGTGTAAAAGTTAAAAAGTAAACCACCATTCGTGAATCATGTGGATAGGCATAGGCTCCACCAAATTAAACCAATTTTTTTTTATTTATTAATTTTTTTCCTTTTCTAAATTTGCAATGTGTGATGCATAGCATATACAACAACAATAATAATCATTAACAACCTGTCCATTATTATTAAAACAAGGGTATAGACTTATCACTTATGGTATAGGTGTAGAACGTAATTAAAGCCAAGGAGTGTTGAGCAAAGGAGTAACCACGCTTTTGACTTGGAGATACTTGTGGATAGCATGCATTCCGGAGTCTCTACCGAACCCACTCATTTTGTAGCCTCCAAAGGGGCTGCTCGCGTCGAAAGCGAAGTAGCAATTGATCCATATCGAACCTGCTCGGATCGACCGAGACACTGTGTTCGCCACGTCTATGTTGTTCGTCACGATCCCTGCTGCCAGCCCGTACTTTGTGTTGTTCGCGCTCTTTATTCCCTCCTCAATCGTCCTGCCAACACAACACAACGCCACTCTTCAATTCAATTCTTACTTACCCAAACATACACATTTTATCTGATTTTGAATTTAATTTGCGTACTTGAATTTTATGACCGACAGCACCGGCCCGAATATTTCGTCCTGGGCAATCAGCGAGTCTTCCTGTGAAGTGTAATTAAAATAACTCAGACTTGGTTCGACGAAGAGAATAATTAATTAATTAATGTAATTAGAAATTCAGAAGGAATGAAACCTTGACATCTGTGAAGATGGTGGGCTGGATGTAATACCCCACATCGCCAATCCGCTTCCCACCGGCCAGCAAGGTCGCCCCTTCTCTCTTCCCATGTTCTATGTACGATAGAATTTTCTCTAATTGCTTTTTATCCACCTGAATTTTTTCACTTTTCAGTTGGTCAGACTTGGGATTGGGATTGGGATTGGGATTGGGATTGGGATTTGGATTTGATTTGATTTTCAACTAAAGCAATTATATTACCTGGGGTCCATATTTCACTTTAGGATCAAAAGGGTCTCCCACCACCCAAGACTTAACTTTTTCACTAATCTTTTTCACAAATTCGTCATAGATCCCTTCTTGAACCAACACTCGGGAGCTGGCCACGCAAATTTCGCCCTGCATTTCCACACTCATAAATCTCCATTGTTGTTTAAGCTTGATTAGAATTAGAAAGAAACCTTGTTATAAAAAATGCCGAGGAGGGCGAGTTCAGCGGCCTTATCGACATCCGCATCGTCGAAGATTAGGAGTGGCGATTTGCCTCCTAATTCGAGTGAAACCTGCTTCAGATTGCTAGCAGCTGCCGCCTGCATTATTAGCCGTCCCACCTTCGTTGAGCCAGTGAAGCTCACCTGATGATCAAAAACCAACAAAATCAGACAGCCGATTCCATTACCTTCGTTTCACACAAGTTGGTACGGTCACTTACCTTGTCCACGTCCATGTGGGAGGCAAGGGCTGCTCCGGCAGTGGACCCAAAACCAGTCACCACGTTTAGTACTCCATCTGGAACTCCAGCCTGCACCACAAAAATATATCCACCGCTGAATTCCAATTTAAATTGGTTGGATTTATAAGGTGAATGTAAATACAAATAAAGTTCCACCTTGATCAGGAAAGAACATAAATCATAAGTTGATTAAGGAAGATAAGATAATCATTTGTACAAATTATTTTGGATGAAATTAAAAGTTAAAGTGTTACGCCCGAAGCGAACAATATCATACAATTGTCTGTAATAACATTATTTATATATTTCTTCACTTTATAATTTTATGAATTAATAGAGATCCATGATGGTAATCAAGAACAAAGTGGTGATGTGATTTAAAATAGACTATCTTTGTACCACGTGATCCATATCAATTAGTTTTAATAGAAAAAAGAACAAACACTAAGGTCCTATTTTATCGGTCAATTTCAAAAAAGATGTGATAATGCACGGATGGAATGATTATGGGTATCAATATGGGTGGAGAAGGGGGCAAATTGTTCTTTAAATTTTCAAAATTAAATGATTGTATATATATATATTTTTTGTTTCTTCCTCATGAAAGCAGTTCTAGCTCAGCCTATCGAAAAGATGGTGAATTTGAAGGCGACCATGTAGAAATGAAATATGAAAAAGAATAATAATAAAAGAAAAAGAAAAAGATTGAAGTGGACTAGAAATGTCCACCCACGCTACATGTCCAAGATGAAAACCAAAAGCTATAATAATAACAAAAGTCCAAAAAGAGTTTTAATATATAAAATTGATAAATAAAAAAGATTTTTCCGAGAAGAGTACGGACCAGGTTGGCGAGATGGGCGTAGAAGAGGGCGGAGAGCGGCGTTTGCTCGGCGGGCTTTACGACCATGGTGCAGCCGGCGGCCAACGCCGGGCTCGTCTTCAAGAAGAACATGGTCGTCGGAAAGTTCCACGGAATGATGTGGCCCACCACGCCAATGGGCTCCAGCAACGTGTACCCGTGAAACGGCCTAGCCATTTTCAAAACCTCCCCGTGGATTTTATCCGCTGCACCTGCGTAGTACCGTAGCGTGTTCGCAGCCGACGGAATGTCCCCAATCTTCCCCATCATAAACGATTTTCCCGCGTCGATCGTATCCAACGCTGCCAATTCCTCCACGTGTGCATCAATCAAGTCCGCCAGTTTCATCATTATCTTCCCCCTCTCCTGCACGCAGTTAAATAGATTAATTAAACACCCAAATTGCTAATTTTCTTCATTTTGTAGTTTCTGATGATGGAAGACCATGTTACTTTTGTGGGGAGCATCTCACTGGATTCGTCCCAATTTCGTGCATTATAAAAACTTTATGGTGACAATTATTAACATAAAAATAAATGTCAATCCAATGCGTTGTTCGGACTATGAGTTTTCTTTTTCCTTCTTAATTTGCACAAGTTGTCACTTGTCACACGATTTCGTTGACATCGAAATAATGCCCACTTGATTTGGTCCATAGTCTACCGACTTGGTTCCAGCCATGTGGGCTATGTTATTTAAGCCTAATTGTGAGCAAAAAAATTCAAACATTTAAAATATCTAACTATACTCCACTGCGTGGAAAAAGAAAATTAATGTGATATGACGTTGATTTGACTTATATTTTATCAACTAAAATCATAATTTTTTAACAAAACGGATATAATTTAATAGAAAGTTTCGAATTTCTCAAAATCACTCTATTAAAAAAAAAATCTTTCATATTTTTTAAGTTTCATTAATATGCCATTGGTTTAAAATATTGGAACGTGTACGTAAACGACACCAATGGCTATGAATAACGTTGATATGAAAGAGAGAAATATACAGAGAAGACAAAATGTACAAGCCAAAGCTTTTAATGGCTATGAATTTGCAGTGAGTTAACACCATGGGATTTGAGGGAATAATAAAAGGATATTTAAGGACGCGCGCGAGTTAGATAAAATTAAAAAGAGAAATTTAAATAATAAATATATATATATATATATTTGGAATAAAGTAGAAAATATTTAGCCATTGACCAATCAAAATAAGAGAGATGGGAATTCTTTTTAGCGACACCAGCAATATTTAGAATGTGAGAAAGAGGAAAATAGAATTTGATAACCGAATAGATATACTTACGGCGCCGGGCATGCGGGGCCAAGGGCCGTGGTCGAAGGCTTCACGGGCGGCTTTCACCGCCAGATCGACGTCGTCTTTGTCTCCGGCGGCTACCGTCGCGATAACCTCACCGGTTCTTGGATCTATGGTCTCGAACGTTTTCGCTGTCCATTTTTAATTTTAACCAAGTTTAATTTATCGTCAGCACCAAATTAGACTAAAAGAAAATGAAAAATGAAAACTCATATTGGTATAATATAATAGGAAAATTGGGGGATAAGAAATCGTGGAGCAGGAGCACGACAATCGAGGGGGTAGAGAGATAGATACCTGAAAGAGAGTCAACGAATTGTCCATTGATGAAGAGGTTGGTGAACTTGATTTTGGGTATGTTGGGATGGGATCGAGAGTCTCCGTTGGAGTGACTGTCCATGTTTGTGTGTGTGTGAAGTTGAAGGGAAAAGGGAAAAATATGAATCTCCGGTGCGTTTTTGGAGGGGAAAAGCAAAGAGGAGTTTAAATAGGCGAATTTGCACCGCTGCGAACGCGAACGTTGAAGTCCAACATCTCGGGGCTCTCCGTGTGGTAACTTTTTCCCAACTTCTTTTAAACGGGGACTCCTTTTTTACTCTTTACTCTCTCTCTCTTATTCAAATAAATAAATAAATAAATAAATAAAACTCTTTACTCTCTCTCTCACACAAAAGACAAGACCAAATTACTTGACGCATATCACAAAAACGTTTCGTTGTTGGATGCAGCGGAGTTCCACGTAGTGCCCCTCAGTTTGGGTCAACATAAATACATTGTGTAAATCTATGATACAAAAACTAACTCTAATGTCCTTTTTTCCGAAATTCTATCAATTTTATGCCCATGTATATTTTATAATCGATTTGACATATGTGTCCATACGTTTCTCAACCATTTTTTCAGGTGAAAATTGTAATATTTATCCATATTTAATTTGATTCATTTGAAAGTTTTGGGATAAAAATATATATAATATTATAAACTCCGCGCTCCATTAATTTTTATATGAATTTGTGCTCCTCAAATAAAAGTTTGAGTCCACCACTCATTAGGTGGTCAGTACCTATTGTGTCATTAGCAGTTAATAGTAGCTCCTCAAATAAAAGTTTTATATTTGTTGTCAAAACGTTAATAGTAGTGTACAAAAGATAAGTATTAATTAAGTAGTGCTAAAATGGAAATATTTCAGCTCGACAGTAGCTTTTACCCAACCATATACTACATTACGCTCCACTATATACAAGGTAATTCAATCCATCAATGCAATAGTAATCTTTATTTATTTATTTAGTTCGTTAACAACCTCAGAAATTTAGAACTTTAAACTATAAAGAGTATTAAATCTTTCTTTCCTTTTTTTGTATATTATCTTCCTGAATTTAAAAAGCAATTTAAATTCCTAAATTTTTAGGTCTAGTTTCATTTTAATTTCTAAACTTTTAAAAAATGTATTTTAGTTCCAAGTTTTTGTTAAAAATAACTGTGATAATTTTTATTGACTTTAGCAAAAATGGAACAAAAAAATTCAGCAAATGGGACGATATGTTAACCATGATAATTTAGTACGTATACATAAATGTATATTATATACATCTTAGAATATTAATATTTTGAAATAAAGATACCCTATTGCATTAACTATTTATCAATAAGATAATTGAATAATTGAATAATTGAAAAAGTCAGCTTAATTTGGAAATATTTATGAATACAGGGATGTACATGGGTCAGTCGAGTCAATTTGCAGGTTGAAATTCTCGACGATCGATCGATTAAGTAAGATTATGCCTACCAATCGAACAAGTATAGTTGGTCGGTTGTCTAAAAACCGATCTTTCTCTCTTTTATATATATATTACAAACATGTTCTGGGGTGGGTTTGCAACAAATTTACTGGTAGGAGCTGTTCGGGGTGGGTTGCTACGAATCTAAGCGACGGGATGGGATTGAGTTGCGGCAAAGAGCATCGGAGTCAAGGTGTTGGCTGGCTGGGTTGCTAGTGAAGGGTGGCAGCGGGAGGCTGGGTTGTTGGTGAAGGGGAGAGGAGAATGAGAAGTGAGATGGGAAGCTGAAGGAGGAGGATTTGTTGTTGGGGGCAAAACTTCACCATTTGAAAACCCTAATGTTAAATTTTATAATACGTGTATAAGTTTTTTTAAAAATATATATGTTGGTCGGTTTTGGGGTTTTTCCCTACCTGACCGATCGAAAGTTTGAGATTTTTCCAAATCGATCGGTTGATGAAACCGATCGATCAACGTCTATACGGTTGATTTCAATCTATTGGATCGGTTTTTCGACATATGATGTACACCCCTACAATTTACTTATACTAAAAAGTGAGTGTTATAGAGATATATAAACATCCGCTACAAGATCCACTATTCTTAGTTTGGACGAAGTCACATATTATTACATGTGAACAACCCACCTCCAGCAATAGAAGTGGAGCTCACCTTAGCCACGCGCAATGTAGGCCCCACTTTAACTAGAATGAGGTGGAAGACACCTTGGAGTCTTCAACCTCAAGTTGCATTGATGTATGTTGTACATTACTACATGTATCCGATAGATGTGTCGATCCTAATATGCACTACAAGTAATATAAACTCAAGTATAGAATTACTTGTAGGTAGGGTTGTTCTTTAGGTCTCCTATAAATAGCGGAACTCATCTCATACTCAGTTACATGACAGAATCCTAGTTCATTTCACACCACCTTGATCTAAATATAATTTAAATATTGAGTGTGCACTGATACAAATTTCTTGTGTAGGTCATCACCAACTCGGATTTAAAGCCAACAAGATTCTCCTCTGCTAGAATCAGGCATGAATTGTAGGAAATTATAATTTATTAAATTTAATTTAAAAAAAAATGTTGTGAATTTTTACATTTATTTTTAAACAACTTAAAAATTCCATCAATTTCGTCTATCAACTAAGGAGACTAAAATCAATAATTATATTAAAAATCTATTTTCAACCTAATTGTAATAATTTTTTTAAAACTTAATTGTAACAATTAATGGGTAGCTCACAGTAATAAATATTCAAACTCAATAAGAATTAATATTATTCATTTTAGTACCAATAACGTATATCCGTTGCAACTAATAATAATGTTCAACAACAAATTTCTTTTTTTCAAAACAGATTTCTCTCTCTCTCTCTCTCTCTCTCTCTCTCTCTCTCTCTCTCTCTCTCTCTCTCTCTCTCTCTCTCTCTATTTTAAATTCAATTGCAATTTCTCTTTTTCTTTTAAAAAAGTTAAATTGCAACAAATAATAAGAATGAATTTAGAAAAAAAGAAAATAATTGCAATAAATAATGAGAATTCAAAACAATTCCACCCAAGAAATTTATAGTATTTTAGTTAATTTCCAAAGTTCAGCTAACACCTATTATTCGAGTTGTATTAAAATATCTTACTATTTCTCAAAAAAAGAAAAAAAAATATTTTTTCCATTTTAGTACAACATGTTGGAGAGGGGATTTGAACTCATAACCTTATGATTGGAATGAAATTATCGCTACGCTCTATCTTTGATTGAATTATCGCTGAGCTACTAACACCCATTTTAGTACAACATGTTAATTATCGCTGAGCTACGCTCGCTTTGATTTTTTCTTTTCTTTTTTAAGATAACGAAGGAATGAAACTTTAATATATATCTTGATTAGTTGATATAATTTGTTTAATTTAAGACTAGGATTTTTTTTCTTCTACGCTCTATCTTTGATTGAATCAATATTATTAACACATACAACTAGACTATAAGTTGATAGTGAAAAACAAAATATTATTTAAATGGTAATTGTAAAAATATGAATTTGTAACACCTATATTTTATTTCTAGAACTTGATACTCACTTAATTATTTACTTTAATATATATGTCTACCCCGATAATATACTAATAAATACATTTAAAACTAAAATAACTCATATGTAACCATTAAATAATTGATTGAGAGGTGAAGATAAAAGACTTCAGAACAAATCGAATGAAACCTGGCGAAAAAGAAGTGAACACTTTATTGAGGAACGGAGCTTCGTGTTTGTTTTTCTTCAAACCTTCAATTCGCGTCTCCACTGGATCTGTTTCCGGGGTACCCTAAAAAAAGGAACTTTTCTTGAATAGGAAAAAACGTGACATAAAAGTTTCTAACTTTCTTAACTACGATGAAAAGTCTTCGATATATCATGAATGCACTTCGGATTGTTGATTCATCGCCAGAGATGGCTTAGAACCAATAGTTCATTATCTAATGGATTTTTCCGTTCTAATACTCCATCCATCCTAGAGTTATCAGTATTTATCAAATATGTTCCTATCTAACAGTAATAATTCTTTTTTATCTCCAAAAAAAATTCTTAAAAAAAAAGGCATCTAATATAATTTATCAATCAAGATTTAAAACCCATTTAACTAGAAAAAAGAAAGTCAATGCTTCTCGAGATATTTTGAAGACACATTTTCTCAATCAATATATGATTTCGAGGTGTCATTATCAATTCAGATCATTCAATAGAATTTTTAAAAAAGGCCAAATAATAGAAAAGATAATATTTTGATATCTTTGAAAAATTCAAAGATTAAACATCGAGACGTGACTGCAAACTCTAGGGGCACAGTTAAATATCATTAATTAATTAATATTATCCCTTTGAACTCCAAAAACAATTTTAGAAAATATTAATTAATTAGTGGTATCCATTATCACACGATAAAGCCTTTTGATCTTGTTACTCTTCGGTCCAATCGTATGCAACTAAAACAGCGTAAATTAAGCCGAGGGACGACATGTATGTTTATTTAAACATATTAAAATATCTCAAGTTCGTAATTTGATTTAAATATTTCTTTGAAAACAAACAAAATACTTTTTAAAAATTCTATTTTATTAGTTTAACCTATTTGAAATTGTAATAATATCTTTTCAAATGTGTCATACTTGGATTGATAGCAAATCTATAGTTTGAAATATACAAATTCATATATTTAATATAGACTCAATTTTTTAACTTTGACTTTTTTTTTTTTTTTTTTTTTTTGAATATAACCTAACTTTTATGTTATACAAACTTTAACATTGGAGCTAAATATTTATTAACACCTCTACCAAGAGACTAAGAGTGCTTAGACATCCCTAACCTAGCCAAGGGGTTTAATTAACTAGGAGTAGTAATTGGAATTGATTATTGCTAAATAAATGGTAGATTATTATTATTATTATTTTGAATATTTAAACTTTAGACCTCAAGGAAAGAAATAGATCGATATCATTTACTGTTAAACAATATGCATGTTGGCGAAGAATTAGTATTTATTCAACACCTTAATTAGAGAAGAAGAGACACATTTACATAAATAATATAAATATGTATTTTTAAAAAATTCAAGAAGTTTTATATTTTTCTAAAAATAACACAATTCAAATCTGACTTAAATTTATGTAATGCATAATAATAGAAGAAAATTTTATGCTATAATTGTAAAAAGCCAAAAATTTATACCATTTCCAAAACTACTTGTTATGTAATGAAAATTTTTTTAAGCTATTATAAGAAATCGAATAATTATATACGGCAATTTAAAATCTACCCACGAAACGTATTATTTAAAATATGCAACAAAATCTATGAAAAATGGAGCCTAAAAAAATGAAAGCATTGATATATTATAAGATATGAGACGTTTTAACAAGATTGTTAAGAATGTATATAGAAATTTGAATATATCTTAATTTACGAAGTTAAAATTTTTGGACAATTTTTTTAATTAGATGAATTTGTTGAAAAGGTTCTCGTAGCATTAAATTTCTCGATTTCATTAATCAAGTTGGCATTTTTAGAAAAATCTTGAAGTCGTCCCCTCTTATTATTATATGGTGTAAAATTTTCGATAGTTAAAAAATAAATTGAATAATAACATTCAAAATTACTAGAAAATAATTGGCCATGCAAAATGAAGAAGGCTCGTGGCGAGGGAGACTAAGCTTTCCTATCCAATATGGGCATGTGTAACAAATAGGCAAAAGATTGAAAGAAAATTTCATGTCATTATACTTGATTTAAAGTAGCACTAATTTCTTTTAGTATTTTTTATCCAAAAAAAAAAGTAAATTCTTTTAGTATTTTAACCTTTATTAGATCATTAAATTAAAATCCTGTCTAACTTAATTTTTTTTTTATAAACCAATCTAGTTTGAAAAGAAAATAATGAAATTAAAATATTTATATTTTTTATCCAGTTGAGAAAAATATCCAGTTCTCATATATATATATATATATATATATATATATATATATTTTAAAAGTTTATAACAATTTAATTAAATATTTTTAAGGTTCACTAGAGTCCGTTGAACATATTCAAGTGTATTTATAATTTACTCATTATATATACACATAATATTTTACTTATACATCTTACATCTTTTTTTTCTTTCGTCATCCATGAAAAATGGAAAAAGTTTTTTTCTTTTTGTCATCCATGGAAAAAGATGGTTGACGATGCCATTTCCATTTGCGGTGTCCAAAACTCTAGACTCTAGAGATTGCCTCTATGTTCAGCAATTGGACGGGGCACAATTACTTTTTCCAAAAATGTTATATTTGACTCTTTAAAAATTGACATTTACTTTTTCTAAAAATATTATATATGTATATAGGGGAGGGAGGTTGAATCTCCAAATTTTTTATCAAATTATTTATGCCTTTGATTAAAGGATTTCTTTGGAAATATAATAGGATTGATAAAACTATTTATTTAAAATGCATGCCACATATTTTGATATAAGATTCAAGACGTTTGAGTTATAACATGGAGTTAATGGCGTTATTCTAAAAAAATTGTTAAGATGGTAGTTATGAAAGAATTATTGAGTAATTATCTTCCTAACAATCTTTCAATTTCAATTTGAGCACGTACTTACATTTGTCGTTACGATGGTTCAAGAATATCAACTAAGTTGAGTTTTAATTAAATTATAATTTACTACTTTTACCTAATATTTCAAAGATTTTCATTCCGGACGCAAGGGAGTTATTGAGATACTAAAGTTTCAAAGAAAAACTCAAGATCATCATCATAGATAAGGCACTTCCACTCCTAAAATTAGATATAAATATCTATCAAATTGATCATAGTACTATATATCATAATCATTTTCATATGGAACTTTCCAAATTGATGATGTTAGGCGAGTTACATACCGATAATCTAACAATTGTTTGCTTACATAAATACCACAACCACGTGTCGTGTCCTCATAGGATAAAGATGGATCAATTGTTATAGTATAATTTAACTAGATAGTTGTTCAATACGTGTAGTCTCCATGTTTTTTCATTCACGACAAACACATCCCACTTTATTGGTATATGATATCAAAAGTATTAATGAAAGAGGCATCTTAAATGCCTTAGTGGTCCATATAATCGGATTAAAAACATTCTGATTTTTATTGCTATAGAGTTTAATTGTAATATGAGCGTGTAACAAAGAGTGTGTTTGGGAGTGATGGTAAAAAAATTATTTTAGAAAAAGAGATTTAAGTATAATTTGATTTTCCAAAATTACCATACCAGTGATATCGAATTTAAAGGGATTTTAATTTAAGCTTTTCTAGAATTTTCTAATTTCCAAACATGATTTATGAAAAGAGAAGTAATTTTAACAATCGTTTGGACAATCTCAAACACACCTTAAATTTATTACGATCCATCCGAATAAACTTTTGAATTTATTGATAATTTAGTCATATTTAATATGGTAGAGCAGGAAGTCATGTATTCAAGACTCAACCAACCACTAAGGTGAGCTTTTAGGTTCATCCTTGATTTATTCATGTCTTTGATTCACATGTCAATGTACATAGAAGTTAAAAACTTCACTGTCATATGTGTAGACATGGCATATCCAGTATTTGTATTAAGGGGCGATTTTTTTTTTTTACTAACTATATATTCAAAATATCCGTTCAAATGATGTAAAGTTAAAAGAAAACAAAATGTATTATTTTAGACCATTACTCTCTAAATTGTTAACTTTTATAGATTTTTGTTGATGCATGGATTTTTACCCTCCGACTCTTCTTCTCGCACACACCTAACTCGATGATAAGAGAACCGATACCTGCAAAATCAAATCGATCTAAACCGGTGTGACCTTAGTCACACGGGCTCTGATGCTTAAGTTAGCGAGAGAGAGTTGAGAACATAGTTAGCTAGGGATGAGTCACTTGCCTCTTCAGGGTTGGATCTCACTGCTACTTATAGCCGTAAAGATGATTCCAGAACCTCCGTAGTCAAACCCTAATTCGACGTTGCAGGGCCCGAGGGATCGTAGATCGTAGGTGGGAGATTCATGGGTTGGGCCGTGGGCCGAGCAGGGGTCGAGACCGAGCAGGGGTTGGGACCGAGAAGGGGTCGGGACCGAGTCCTCTCGACCCGGTTAGTTCTCTGCCGGTCGCTTTCCTCGTTCTCTGCCACGACGCTAGGTCGTTCTTTGGGCTGGCCCATTACGTCATGGGCCGGTCTCCCCCAATCGATGATTTCAGGGTTCAACTCTTGTCTCGTTTTGGGTCGTTTTTGTTCTCCATAACAATGGCCCCCACTCTCAAAACAGAAGACGAATAATTGGGTAAAGATCTTTGTTTTGAGAGTACTTGTCGCTTGTCGTTACCATGAGATCATTGTATATCAGTGGCTAAAAATGTGAAAGTTGCTAACGCACAGGGCTTCTACCAAAAGCTTTTGATCCAATTTTGGATTTTAGTGCTTGGTTCCTGCCACGGGTTTTGTGCCTTGAACTTGTCGATACTATTCATGAATTGGAAGTTTTTTCTAATTTTCGTTGACCACAATCAAGTCTCCTGAGCCTGGTTTTATTCTCATCTGAGTTTAAACCATTTACTTTTGGCCTTGGGATCTAACTTTAACAGAACTAATGTCGATACCTTTGGGTTTCTAACCTATTTGGCTTTTGCCCATGTTTTATACCTCAGGGTTTACTCTCGAGTTTCTAACCCACTTGGCTTTTGCCATTGGCTTTTATGCCCTGAGTTTAATTGGCACCCTTAGGTTTCTAACATATTTGGCTTCTGCCGGTTTTTTACCCAAGTTAAATCAACACCCTCGGGTTTTTAACCTATTTTGGCTTTTGCCATATGATTTTCTACCCATGGGTTTCGTTGATCGGTTAGGCTTGCCTGTTTTTTGTTTTAACCTTGTTGGGCCTATACGCATGCCTTTTTCAGCACCTCGGGATTCTTTTCCTTGGTTTCACTGATTAGCTTTTAGCTTATCGACCTGCTTCTAGGTTCGTCCCAATTTTGAGTTTCTTGATTGGTCGTAGATATGTAGATATTCATATGATGCCCCCTGCTTGAGAAATTTATTTCAAAATGAACATAAAAACTTAAGTATCACGTCGAATGTCAAAGACTTTATTAGTAGGAAGATTGTCCTGTCGAAGATTAGTTACAATAACCTTCGAGTTGTAGTATCGAGCTAATGCATTGGCGTTGACGTTATGAGCACGTGGAATTTGTCGAATCTCATATTTTGAGAACTGGTTGAGCTGGTTTTTTACCTGTGAAAGGTATTTCGCCATTCGCGGTTCTCTATCCTGAACTCCTCTTTCACCCAACCTACAACCAGCTGTGAATCACTTAGTATCAGTATGTTCCTGACCCCAACGTACCTGACCACTTTTAGTCCTGCTAGTAGAGCTTTATATTTAGCTTCGTTGATGGAGTTGACTTTGTTGCTTTCATTTTCATAGGTTTCTAACCCTTTGGTCATAGCCACTGGTTTTATACCCGCTGTCGTTTTTACTCCATCTCATGTTTTAACTGTGCTAGGTAAATCGACCCGCTTCTGGTTTGGCCGTGTTGAGATTGTTTAATTGTTCTTCCAAATTTGTCAATTAATGTAGATTCTGCTTTCAAAATCTGTTGATTAATGTAGATTTGTGCCTCATTGCACTTGGTCGGCGTCGAGCAATGGTCGGATCCAAGTAGAGATGTGCTCGGCTGGGTCGGACCCAAGCCCTACTCGGCCTGCTCGGCTTGGTTCTACCAAGCTTGCGTCGCTGAGTCGGTCATGACTTATTGCCCCTTACTCTCATGGTAGTGTATTGTCGATATCCTTTGAGAGTATGGTAGTAGACGAGGCAAGGTGTTTTATCAAAGTCGCTTGGCATCCAGTTTTGGATTTAGAAAACAGAGTTGGTAGGGAACCAAGCTAATAGATATTGAAGGGAGTTGGGCATCCATGAAACTCAATCTTTCATGTCCTACAGTGGCATCAACTAGTTTGTTTGGGGTTAAACATACCCAAGACACGTGGAGGACCCTTATTTGAAGAAATTAAATGAAAAGGATTGCTTAGGTCCACCTCAGTCCCGCCGAGGAGACCGGGTTTGCTTGTTATAAAAGATGAAGTATTGGCACCAAGGTTCGGCCTGACCGGGGACCGACCTGCTCGGAACCCGACAGGTCCGATATGAGAAAAGACATGTAACCACCGGTCATGTGTGCTGTCGGATCCGTCACCTATAAATAGAGGGCTTCATTTCACGCTCAGGTATCGAATCTCTCCTCGAACTAAATACGGAGCCCGATTTATACTGACTTGAGCGTCGGAGTGCTTGCCCTCTTGTGCAGGTCCACTCTAGTGTTCAGGTCGGAACCGGAGACCGGGTTCGAGCTCGATTCGTGCAGAACCGTTGTGCAAATTCCTGCATAAACATAGTTGATCTATTCGAGGCAAATGAAAAGAATCCTTTGGACAGACCTTATTTAGGTCCGTGAAGTCGATGCACATTCTCCATTTGCCGTTTGGTTTCTTTACCAACACTACGTTGGATATCCACTGGGGATAATGTACTTCTTAAATGAAGCCTGCTTTCAGTAGCTCCTCCACCTGTTCAGCTACAATCTCGTAACTTTCTTGGTTGAACGCGCGACGCTTCTGTTTCACTGGCTTACAGCTCTCGTCGAGATTGAGTCGATGTACCATGACTCCTAGCTCGATTCCCGGCACGTCTTCCGGCAACAATGCGAACACGTCGGCATTGCTTCTGATGAAGTTTATAAGGCTTTCTCTTTCCTCATCCCCCCAACCTGGTTCTGATGTTGACCCGTCGATTTTCGGCTGTTAGAGGGACAGATTCTACCTCCTTAGCCGGTTCTCCCCTGCCAAAGGTGGTCGAATTAATTCGATGACCAGGGCTCGGCGTTACCTCACCCGAGAGGTCGGTCGCTTCATTCAGGCTCGTCACTAGTTCTCCCCTATCAAAGGTGGTCGGATTAAGTCGATGATCAGGGCTCGGTCTTGCCTCACCCGAATGATCGGTCGTTTCACTCTACACGTTTCGGATCGGAATTTCGCTCGGATCAGGATTTATTATTTTAGACAAAATGTATTATTTTAGACCATTACTCTCTAAATTGTTAACTTTTATAGATTTTGAAAAGTTCAAATAAAAAAATTATATAAAAGAAAAACAATAGAATCTTCAAAGCTGGATAAAAATAAATGTTGCTAGCAAAAATTAGACAAAACGACAACAAATGTAAATATATAAATTGAAAAGAATTTCTCAAAGTCCAAATTGGATAACAACACCATTTGAAAATGTTGGATAAAAATCTAGCTTTTAGAAAATTAAGGTTTGAATATCCACTAACATATATTTTTTTCTTTTCTCTTTTCCTATTTAAAAAAATTATTTTAATATATAATACAATATTTCAAAGTTGAGAAGTTGAAACTCTATACAGATGCACCGTGCATCATACTTGAAAGTAACATTTTTGAGAGTAAAAAAAACTTCCACATGGAAAATCCTGTCTTCCATAGAATAATTAAGTATGCAGAATAGTGTATTTGGAAATCTTGTCGTAATTATATTATTGGGTTGACAAAGAGAAAGAGGGACAAGGATGAAGGTTTAAAGTAGCATTTTTTTTATGGAAATTAACGATGGAGCATCAGTTTAAATATAATTTTTCTCGTTTACTTTAAGAAAATGACATTAAAAACATCGTTTGACCAAAGAACCAATCCAGAAGTAGGCTCCGTCTCAAACAAAGAAAGGCAGCAAAATTTAAGAATCATTGGTCGGTTCTTCTTCAATTTGTTTCTTTGTTTCTTTGTCTTTTCTTCTTCTTCTTCTTCCTCTTTTTTTTTTTTTTTCCTTTTTCTCTTCCATTTTTTTACTATTCCTAAGATTATTTACCCAGAATTACTCTTTAAAATAACGAACAGCCAAAATAGTAATAATAATAATAATACAAATAAATAAAGATTTCATTTTTCTATTATGACCATCTGTTTTCTGACCCCAGTTGTGGAGAAAATTATTACAGATCTTATCATTGAAGATTTTTAAAAAGTTTTTTTTTTTTAATTTTATTTTTGTGCTGTGTATATCTGTCAAAAGAATTGTAGCCATATATTGCTATTGTTATTTTAAATAATTTGTCATTGTGATAGCTACAAATAATTTTGAATAATTATGTTAGAACGTCTGAGTTTCATAGGAATACACATCGAATTGGCTAACTTTGTATAGAATGATGTGTGTTAATAAGAAAATAATGGACATTGGGAATTGGGATGCATATGGGAGAAAAACCAATTTTCTATTTTGAATAGTTTAGCAATATAAAATAATGGGTCAAAGTTGGTTCCAAAAAAGTTTAAATTACAAAATTACCTCTAAACTTTCTCCTTATTTCTAAAAATTGTTCTTAACCTTTCTTAAAAACAGAATCTATTAATATTTTGAACTTAAAATTGGTGAGGTAGAATTTAGAATAACGTAGGAATTAATAGAAGCTCGCTTAGAATAATTACTCGATACTACAACAAATTTGACTTTTAATAATGGTAACAGAATTTACGAGTAGAAACAAATGATGACCCTACAATAGACTATATTAAGGGTCAAATTTATTGTAGTACGAATTAATTGTTTAAGGTAAAAACTTCCATAGATCCGACCATGGTGAAATTAGCATTCGAATTATTTAATAATATTGATTCACAAGTGGAAACAATGAGCCCACAATAAACTAAATTTAGGTATGTTTTATAATTTGGCCAAAAAAATTATTTCTTAATTAAGAGATTAAAACAAGATAGAGAATTGAAAAGTGGAGCCAACATTGGGCCATTTCAATTGATTTTTTTGTTGGTTTGTTTCAAACTTTTATACAACCATATATTTAATTATGAATAATTACAACTTTTTTAGATCATGCATGCATAATTCAATCTTTATTCTTTTAAATAAACAAATCCTTCATATAAAATATAATAAATTGTTTTTTGTCTTCTTTCTATTACCGAATAATTTTTTACAGGTTGTCCACCGTTTTGTAGTGAATACAAAATTCACGTTTATCATTTGAGTTTTGATTTTTCTTTAAAAAATAAATGTTCTGGAACCATACACTTTTGCTTTTGTTTTTGTTTTTTTATTTTTCAGTCCTTAAATTTATACTTCCTTTTTTGAGTTCTTGTTAACTTAATAGTTTTTCCTTCCGAATGAAGAAATGAAACATAAATACATTGATATTTATTTAATTATCTCCTTCTAGAAGACTGTTAATTTAGTTTTCATTTTGAATAGATTTTTTAAATAATGGCCAAATTACTCAGTTTTTTTTTGTTTTTTATTTAGTTTTCTTTCCTTTTTTGTTTATCCTTCCAAAGAAAAAAAAAACATGTCATAATAACTAGTCTCTTTATATATTATATTCATGAGATCAAAGTTTTGTTATTTAATATTTTAGGAGGGAGAAAAAAATTAGCTTTAACGTGAGGAAGTAATACTAAATATTTTAATTAAACCTGACATTTTCAACATCTCGCATTTGAAATTTTATTGTCTTTAATTATTTCAAGACTATTTATTTCCTCTTCAGTTATTGTCTCCCATTGACAATAAGCTTAGAAAATCATACATTACTGATTACAAATTGAATGGTAACTGGGCCCTCAATGGGCCGCCTATCAACTTGGACCAATTCAATGACCGAAGAAAAGGCCCACTTTTGTTTTATTTTTTTTCCACTATATAAAATACCAAATTATTCAATTTGATTATAGTCTTTTAGTGGACTATCATGCTAAGTCACAAAAAAAAAAAGGGATATTACAATCAAATTTATTTCCCACTTTATTAAATAAAGATTAAAAATGTTTTTCTGACCGGACGACAGAGGGCAAAGGAAGTTTATTAAAAATTCTGTATATGGACTTAAAGACAGAAGATGTTCTTATTGTGAACTACATATATTAATATATAATAAAATAAATTTAAATTTGTTTTGGTTGTTAATTTTTTGTACGTATGTTCTTTTTAGTCTTTTAATTGAGATATTCTAATGGTAGCTCATTCATTTGAGCTTAGCCTATTTTAATCTCTCCTTTGAATAAAAATTCATTTTAATCTTTAATTTTTATTTTCTCCCAATCATTTAATAAGAACTCAAATTAATTTTAAAACATATACATAATTTACTACACGTGACTTCATCTAGTTCATATGTCCATTAGAGCATAGCTTAAGTGGATAAAACATTTATTATCATCTCTACGATAGATAGTTTGATCTTCTACTCTTACCATTAAAAATTTCCATGTATTTTTTTCAGCCATATATTTGTAAATGTAGACATTTGTTGATATGATGAATGAATAAATTCAATATGCCACAACCCATACCAAGTTTGATTTAAATAATTTATTAAAATTACATAGCAATAACTAAAATATTTTTTTTATATATAAATTAAACTAGTGAATTCTCTATCTTAATTATATAACATTTTCTGAATTTTCAACGTAAATATAAACCGTCTATTTTATTTGGATGGTAATATTCTAGCTTATTGTGCACTGGTTATACACATGTACTGTTGTAAAAGTTAATGATTCAATCCTCATTCTTTCTGTTGTTGATCTGAAAAAAGTAATAACCTAAAAAGAATTCTATTTTTACCTGATTCACATATATGACTATTTTTCTTCGTTTGAACTTTAAAAAAAAAAATCAAAATATTAAGACCCGTTTAGTAATGTTAATGTTTTTTGCTATGTTTGTTCATTTTTAATAAGAAAAATGAATTGCAGTGTCCCAACCTCCACGAATTTAAGTATGATAAAACAATATTTTTATTTATATTTTGGAATAAATTGAAAATGAGAACAAGAAAAAAGAAACTTGTTTTGTTTCCAAAATTTTTTATATAAGTTTGATAATGTTCCCAAAAAGAGAAACAAGAAAAATAGATACTTGCAAAATGGTTAAATTTCTTAAGAAAATTAAAAATAAGAAACAAGAAACAATATCGTTGTCCTTAGATTCTCATTTTTTTGTTATTAATTGTCTATTTTTCTTTCCACTGTTCTTTTCCTAAACGAAAACAAATATTCACATTTGGTCCGATAACATTATATCATTTATTAAAAATTTTAAATACTAATGTTTTATTGTTAAGCATTTTATAAATCTTTATCTATATGAAATCAGACTATTTTATAAGATAATTATGCTTTATATTTGTATAAACCTCTAATAATAAGATGTCATATTCCTTTTAATAAAAGGATACAAGATTATAATTACTTAATCTTAAAATTATATTTCAATCACCCACTCCTACTCAATATCATTTTTTAATCACAATTATACAATATTGAGATATTACCAGAAAATTTTCATAAGCTTTTTTTATTCTTCTTGGAGAATAAGTTATAATCTTTTTTTTTCTATTAAAAAAAATCATAAACTATTTTGATAATACGGAAACTTAACATTTCTTAGAAGATCAAGGTACTTTTACAAAGAATTTAAGTTGATCGAAATTAAGTAGGAGAATATAAGGCGAGGAAACAAAAAGGTATATAAATAGCAGAGTAAAATTAAATTATATTATGATTTAAGTAATTAAGCGAGATCAAGGTGCGGTGGTCTTGGATAGATAGTTCGTGATTGGTGTGGTGAGGCAGTGTTGTCAGGGAGTCGTCTGATAGTTCTGCAACCAAAGATCAAAATCCTGGAAGCCATGGCTATTTGCGAAGGATTAAGAGTGATAACGATGGAAGGAAATTTATCGATTTATGTAGAATCTGATTGCCTATAAGTCATAAATCTTTTGAAGGATAAAGAATCTGACCTTACAGAAATAGGATCAGACTGCAGATGTTGTGTCGATCCAACATGTATTGAAAGATTTGAATCTGGTGTCCGTTGGAAGCATGGGGGAGAGGGAGATATACCATTTTAGGAGTACACACCAGTTTAATTTTTAAAACCCGCCCAATTTCCTCCTTTTTTTCCCCTTTTTTACCAAATTCATACATTTACCAAGTTTATCATCTCTCTGCATCATTCAAATAAAATGCGTGCGGGTGAGAAAATTATTAACATTTGATAATTCAAATTACACTAATTCAAATTACTAATAATGACATGCTAGCTTCATTGAACTGGGACTGGCGTGCACTAAACTTTTAATCACGGTTCAATTAACCAAAACTATGATGTTCGAGTTCAAATACTTGTGTCGCGATGACACCATTTTTATATCTCCAATTAGACATGTTTAACAAATGAGTGATGACGGAATAAGTTGCCTGCATTTCTTTCTTTCAAATGAAGACAAGATAGCCTCTTTATACTCTGTGTCGTCGTTTCTCATCAATCAAAGATTCGGACACATACAAGCTGATGCAGAAAAAAACTCTCCTTAAAGAATCTGACTAGGAAACGAGTCAGCAATTTACACCCAAAGTTGGGAAATAGCCCCACCCCACTCAACAATTCCACACCCACGACCTGTCTGCCAACTCTCATATCCCAAATATCTCCATAATTGTATGATATGATAATAATTGTATGATATTGTTCACTTTGAACATAGCCCTCACGACTTTGCTTTTGATTTCACCAAAAAAAATCTCGTATCAATGAAAATAATTATCTTTATCTATATACCATAGATCTCTCTCTTCACTAATCGATGTGAGGCTTTGATTGTAACACACTTTACAATCCCAACACTTTTTTCATCAGACAATAAATTATTTAATCTGTATCCAAACAAGTAATGCCTTGTAAGCATCTCTCAAGCTTTGTACTAGTTCAACTTTGTTGTGTTCCTGTTCCAAACACTTCTAAACCAAAATAGTCCCCACCAATTTTATGTTTATGATCATCATTCTTCTACTGAATAAGCTCTAATCCAATAAATTGCAGATTTCTCCATTTGCACTTAGCTACCTGACATGGGATATATAACTCGTAAGTGGGGTTGTTCAACATTCTCAAAATAACTCTCTATGGCTGTATTTCTCTCTATATTCTCTAATGTAAACAGAAAAAATAGAATCCTTCCTTTTTATCTGCCACAAAGAAAAAGCCTAGCCAACTTTTCTTTTGATAGAGGAAGAAGAATTAGATTCTTCTGTAATGGACCCTTTTCTTTCACGGGAAAGAAGTAAAGGGTTCCGCGTGCCCCCATAGGCCATATTTGAGAAAGGCAATAGATAATGAATAAATTTGTATTCCCTAGTAATAAATTTTATAAACAAAATAGGTCTAGGATTAGGAAAGACATGGGTAAATTTTGAAGGATACAACAAAAAAGTATGTGTCATGGGAGATGAGGATAGAAGTATTTGGCACAAAAATCAACGATAATTAAAACAATGAAAAGGAAGTCACTTTATGAGGATGATGGGAATCCATCCAAAATCCTTTTTTGTATCAATCAACCACACCTTTGCTTCTCTTCTTTTCTCTATATAAACTCCAACTCCACATATTCCTTTCTTTTCAGCCTCCGCAAGATAACACCATAATATATATCAAAAACAAACATTAGAATTTAGAAGGGAGGAGAGAAGAGAAATGTGTTACCCTTACCCACATGATTTGCAGCCTCACCTGGTAAGCCGGAGGGAGTTGGGTGTCCAATGCAACTGGCTCCTGTTGCAGGCTGCGGCAGTGGCCAGGAGTGGTGATGGTGGCGGCAGGTCGGATAAAAGACAGTGCTTGTGCTCACCGACCGAGCACCCCGGGTCATTTCGTTGCAGACTACACCGCAACGAGTACGTTTGGGTTGGCCGGAATCGGATGGTAAAAAGTGAATCGGCCAGCAAAATATTTTCCGTCCAACGATAAGGTCAAAAGAATTTATTTATTTCCTATGAATCGAAGTGTTGTTCTGACTTCTAGTCCCTATCAATGAGATGAATCACCCGAATGTTAGCCTTAATGTATATCCATCCATAATTATGAGTCTGACAGACGGTATTCATGTTTTCTTCCTCATTTTCTTTCCCATAACATGATTCTATGTTGATTACTTTTTTCACTGGATAATGTCATCCATCAAAGGTCGAGAAAGTAAGAAAGTGGTAGCTCGTGTAAGAATCTGATCACTACTCTTGAGTAATTTATAAAAACATGGTCTCTAAGTCACAATCCACAGAGGTATTCACCCTTTTTTTTTCTTCCCTCAAATCCCTATCATATATGACAATGGAGCCTAAACTTCCTAAGAGTAATATTTACAGAGTGAAACTCAGTAGGATCAGGCAGGGATTCCCAGTTTCAGCTTCACGGCACAAATGCCATTATGAAAATTGAATTTTGCTATCCTTCCCTTCACTGCAAAAATAAGGAAGATAACAGAAAAGAAACCCAAGGGATTGGAGTGTGAGGTTGAAATTTTGGCAGAATATCAACAGAAAAATAAGGCATGAATCCTCACCTCAGGGTAGCAATCTTGATGTTCAATCGTTTTGTCATTTGTATTCACAAAAACCTCACATGACACCCTTGCCTGATAAGAAAACACCATTAAAGCAACAGAACACTGAATACATTATAGCAATTTATGCTTAATAGTCTAATTGGTGAAAGAGACGACAGAAGGGTGGGTGGGGAAGAAGAGGACGGATTTCTTTCAACTCAAATTATAAATTCCACTATTTGACATGTATAGAAGAATGCCCCAACAGCATAATATTGTTATACAGGCAGGTCATAATCAACGGCATAGCTCACTTAAGTTTAGAATCCAGACCAATGGCGTAGAAGAAAAATTGAGATTTTGGCCATGGTTTGAGAGTGCCGAAACTTGCACGACCAAGAACTGAATTTCTACGCTAAGAAACGTGTAATATTCGCCAATGCATAACAAGCATTGTCTAAAGTAGCGAAGATTTTGAGGGAATCAAGTCTTGTTACTGCGCATTCTTTCAACGATTGCAAACTAGTCAAAAAAGCAAAAGCTAGATGGTGGCTATGAAATTTCGATCGCTGAATATAGGTTGCTTGGAAACGAATCAATGTTAAACCAATTTACAATTCCGAGTAATGAATTGATCAATCGTTCGAAACTGAATCAAAATAGATATTACCTTAATCGGGAATTTGATAAAGAAAAGCCCCATGTATCCTTCCACCTCTGTCTCCGTATCGAACGGGACGATACCCGTCGCCAAATCCTCGATCAAGTAAATGCCGTCGTGGATGACCTCGAAGCCATTCAAATCGAGAGTGGCATTCACGTAAGACAAGCCTCGAGCAGACACTCGGCCGCCCTCCGAGCTCACAAATCCGAGTCGCCTTCCACGGTACCCGACGGAAACGCCGAGGTAATTGTAGTCGAGAGAGAAGAAATTGTTATTGCGAACCCTAACAGAAGCAGAGAAAGATAGGTCAAGGAGGAGAACAGGCAACAGACGGACTTTGAGGCGGTTGAGTTTCAATCGGACGAGTTGTAGCGACGGATCGGCCGGAAAAAGAAGAAAGGCTACGGCGGAGAGGAGGAGGAAGGCGGCGGAGTAGAAGGCACAGAGGCGCAGAAGCCGCCGACGCCGGAATCGTGGGGGACGGTAGAGGGACAATACGACGACGTTTTGGTGAGCGGCATTTGGAGGAAGAAGAGAGTAGGGCACGGGGACAGAATCGTCCCTGGAGCTGGAGGTCATGTTTGTTGGAGAGAATAAAAATAAAAGGGAACAGTACACTGCTTTTTGTTTCATTTTGGGATGGGAAATTTACACGTCAAAAGCAACCGTATACGCAAAGTTTTAAAATTAAAGGCAAAGGAAGAGTAGATCATACAGATATTTCAGGCTGGTGCAACTATATCTTATGTTATAATTATATGTATCCAAATCAAACATATCCTTTATAATTTATTAAATAAAATAGTAACATTCTCAACAAAAAAAAAAATCAATAAAATGGTAAATTAAAATGTTGATACTATGGAATCTAAATATAGTAGTAGATATTTTTCAAGTACACACATTTGTTGATCTACATTTTCATGTGGTGGAGTTATATTGGATTAGTTTTTTACAAATGACATGGGGTGTTCTACATCATATAATTGTGGAATATTTTGAAAGGTAAAAGAATGTCACAATCACTCTTTAAAAAATGACAGTCAAGCTCAATGTATTTCGTGCTCTCATGAGAAATTGGACTAGAAGAAAGATGTACAACAACATGGTTTCTGTTTCGTCCTCTCATGATTACAGGAAAGATGTACAACAACATGGTTATCACATCAGAGAAAGGCAAGAAACTGAACGGACACTCGTAAATCGGCCAAAGAGGTGATAGCCAAACAAGTTCACACTAGCGGTAGCAGCCAGCGCACGATATCAGCTTCAACAGAGGAATAAGACACACTGGTTTGCTTTTTGACATCCCAAAATATATATTTTGACTTCCTGGAATCAAGCCAAGATGGCCAATTAGCATTCGAGAAGGCACGAAGTTGAAAAGAAGAAGATCGTCGTAACAAAATTCATTAACAAGGAGAAGACTTCAAATATCGCAGGGAGGAATGAAACAGCAACAAGGTGACCAGAATGTCGAGGATAAACAAAAACTAATTGAATTGATTTCGTGGTTGATTTTTGGCGCTGAAAGTGTTCTTGCATGTCAGCAAGGAGAATGCTAGTAGAAATCTCATTTGAAAGCAAATTTAGGATCCAGGAAATGACAACGTTGTTCTATATGATCCATCAGTTGAGGAGATCATCGAAAGGTCGAGAAATGGAATCATCGATGAATCCGATTTTGTTTTTGATGGTGAGCACAATGGTCATGGACCTACTCCATGAAGTGTAGTTTTCATAGGTGAGGAGATTGGATACAAGTACGAGGCTTGTATGATCAGAGTGGAGGAAATATGGATTTGTGTAGTGTTCCTGAGATGATTGATTGAGAGAAGATAATGCTATAGCGGTGGGGAATGATGAAGCCCTCCATAGTGGAGAAGAAAGGGTGGTGAAACAAAAAAAAAATGTAATAAATGAAGAAATTGCCAAAAATAGAAGTTTCTTGAAAACTCTAAAATAGTCAATTGATACCATATTAACAATGATAGTAACTACATCACTTGATAATAAGTTGAATGATAAACCTAATAATATCAATACAATTTCGTATTTGAAGGTGACTAGAAGAAGAAGGGAAAAAAAAAACATGATTAGAAAGATTGTACTAAAAATATATTTCATCAAATCATTTTTATGGAAAGAAAAAATCATATTTTTGGTCTTATGAGTTTTCATTTGATAACAATCGAATTTAAAGTTCAGAACCAAACAATTTTATGCTTGAAAATCAAAATTCCTTGTTCTAGTCTGGTTAGGAAAAAAAATTAGATTAAAGACAAAAGAGGGAGAAAGAAGGTATTTTGTTTTCATGGAATAAGAGAGAAGTTTACTATAATTTATTTATTTTTTTTTTAACTCTTTTGGCAATTTGAAAAAAATGACACAAATGGGAACCAAAAGTTATTTGAGGATCGGGATGGGACTGCATCCTTTGACCCCACTTCACTCCATTGCCATTTCTAGTATTCCATGAATTATGAGATGTAAAAACCTTAAAACAGTGTAATAAATAATGCAAACCAAATATTAAAATAATTTTATTGCATGCCATAGTTTATTCATGGGATTATTTGACATTCTATTTTGTGGAACTGCAAAGTCGATGTGGGTTGTGGGTTGCATCATATTAAAAGTGAAGATACGTAACACAACACTACAAACACAGTTTATTTAAAATGAAAATAATTGGAAGATGAAGTGAAAACTTCATTCAAAATTAAAGAAAGAAAAAGGAAAAAATTGATAATAAAAAAAAAAAGAATTTAAAAAGAAAAGAGAGAGAAATAGAATAGACGTTTAACCGATGAGGGCCCACGGCCCAGTGGGGAGTGCTAAAAGACAATGGGCTGAAGGCTGCTATCCTATCCATATGACTCACACCCATAATACTTTCGTTTCGCCCAAAGAATTCCCGAATTTTCCATTTCTTTCAATAAATAAAAATTTTAAATTATTTAAAGCAAAATCAAAAGACGGTACGTGACTGTCCAATCACAACGCCAGATGCCGCTTCCGCCTGCTAATGCTTTCAATTTAAGCTTTCTTTACTTCACTTCACACCATCTTAATTTTTATCCCATTTCTTTTTTTTTTTTTTTATTATTACAACTGTCATAAATTAATTATTACAAAGTTAACAATCGCTTCGATCATTGATCTTAACGATATTATTTCGCACCGCTTTTTAATCAAAATAAAAAATATATATTGAAGGGCGAGGCAAGCGATTCGAACCGGAAGTTCAGTTTCAAGTTCCATTCCACAAGGATTATGTGAGAGTTTCCAGGAACAATGGGACACTATTAATTTATATATTGAGAAAAGTGGGAGGAGTACTAAAATCCCAATCCCAATTTTTAAATTGATCAGCCCCAAAAGTTCTTCATCGTCATAATCGATCCACGGAAAATATAGCGAAGAGCTTCAAACAAAAAACTAGGGAGAATTACCCAGAAAACCGACTGGATTTCTGAAATTAAAATAAAAGCATCACCGTCATAAAACAAACAGACGAAGAACCAGAAATCTATAGCCTTCTGGAAACAGAAACCGACTCTCTGATATTTAATAATACGAGTCGACAGTCGAGTGATGACATAATTAATATTTACAGAGCGGAGGATGAATTTTATTAATTTTTTTGTATTTTTTCCCGGGAGATCGAAATCGAAGGGTAGTGAAAATCAGGCGGATTCAACTGACTTGGGGGAAAGATCTGAAGAGTGGGAGGCGCCGGCGGCGGACTTGGAGTGCCTGGTCCACGGCAAGGAATTTGAACGGTGGAGCCGGCACCGGAACGAGCCTGGATGAGTAGTCGGCGAGCACAGGCATGGGCCTTTCGATGGACACGAGTGAGCCGCCGCGCCGCCGCCGTCGCCGTCGCTGCCGCTTTTGGCGGAGGATGGGATGCTGATGCTGATTTTGGCGTTGCCGGTGGCTGCCATTTTTGCAAAGCAATTGGGAATCGGGAGATGGGGCTTTATATAAACGGGTGCGGGTTTGTGAGTTTAGATCTGGAGCACTATGATGAAGCCACGTGGTCACTGCCACTTGCTTTCTCACTAGCCACTACTCTCACAATTATTTGAACCAAACTGCCAGATTATTGTTACTTGATATATTATTTAATTTCTTACATCTATGATCTATACTAAATTAATAATGTGTATTGTTGTACTTAAATAATAATAATAATAATAATAATAATTATTATTATTATTATTATTATTATGTGTATATAGTTTTTTTCTTAAATATATGTGTATCTAGTTTTTTTAGTACAATAACGTGGAGCGGAGGATTTAACTCACGACCTCTTGATTCGAAATATATGTCAATTATTATTGAACTAGATTCGTTTTGACATATTTGTATATAATTTAACCTACATTATTAATGTTTCATGTGTCTGTTTCAAAAATAAAATTTTTAATGTTTTACCTGTAAAATTGCTGATCTAATAATACTTTAAGTTTTCTTTATTTAACTTAGCAATTTATTCTATTTTATTTTTTTCTCAATTTTGATTATTTTATTTTGGTCATTACGTTTGGATCGGTCAGATATTGGGGGTGCGTTTAATAGAAATCTAGTGTGGAACTGTGTGCGATTGTATTTATTTTATTATTATTATTTTTTCTTTTTTGAGCCAATGTGCGCTTGTATTTTAAATCACGTGGAATTTGACAAAAGGATAGGTTCATGATTATATAAAATGTAATATAGAAAATATAACTGTGACTAAAAAAAAGTTTTTAAAATTATAGTTAGTAAATTAGTTGATGTATTTGCAAATTTGTAAGGAAATAATTTGTAAATATGACAAATTTCTCCCAACTATGTCATTGATTAACCATTTTTATACGATCTATAACTACTTTCACTAATACCATTTTGCTATCATTTTTTTCTATCGAACCTCCAATCTCGAAAAAAAGAGTATATGTCAATTACTGCTGAACTATACTCATATTGGCTACTACTTTACATCTTTGATATAGTCTACCATTGATACACCTGTTATCAGGTAAAATCGAGATGTCATGTGTGTCGAAGGCATGTCCAACCATGTGGATCGAGTTAAGAGAAAGACCGTAAATGACCAAGCGCATCGACTGCATAGTCGAGTACAGTTGGACATCCCATATAGAGGACAACCAGCCGGCAAGGAGCTAACACCTTGTACCCAAACAATGATATGCCTTAGAGGATTATTCAAGGTGCCGCCACATCTTCCATCCACGACACAGAGGGGAGAAAAGAATGTCAATAGTCTACACAGACCTTGAGGGTGGCATACCACTCCTGTCTCCACCTCATACGAGGAAAACCTCTCTCCATATATAAGGAAAAATACAACCTTAATCCAGGTAAGCCGTCGTCTCGTATATAACTTCTTGCAATGATTCAACACATAGTATCAAGCAGACTCTCACTCTTGAGATTACTACATTTTCCTACTTTTTGCTCATATTTATTTGCTGCCAACTTGAATTCTCACTTAATTATCAGAGTGGGTTCAGTAGAGCACTACGTAAGCGCTTGATTTTTGTGAGCAGGTAACAAAAGATTAGAGACAAAGACGTAGGTAGTACATACGTGACACTTACAATGCGCCGAAAAAACATCAACATTATTGATGCACCATTTTATATTATTGATAATGTATATCACTAATATATCCAATGTAAAATACATAATTAATATACGGTTCTCATATTTGTGTTATTTTTGTAAAATATTTTATCAATTTTATAATTATTTGAGCTAAATCTACTATTATTCTAGAATGCCCATAAATTTTAAGAAAGTTGAAGATTTGAAATAAAATATTTAAATGTATAAGGGTTAAAGAAATAAAATAAATATAAAGACTAATATTTAAAATATTCATATATCATTGATGATGAGCTCCACTTTATAATATTATAAACTTTATTTTCAACTAAAGCAACTAGAATACGATATCATTAAATAAGTATTTAAAACCTTAACTTTAAAGAATCGGCTAACTTGGTTCATAGTACTTTGGAATCTATGAATCAGAAAATTAATTAGAAATTTTTTCTAAATTCAGCTGCTTGTCAAAGATATTTTAGACCATAAGTGTTAGGCGCAACAATTTCGTTTTTCATTTTTCATTTTTAAAAATTAAACTTCTACTTTTTTATAAAAATATTTGTTTAATTTAAGCCAAATTTTGAAAAAAAAAAAGTAGTTTTCAAGATTTTGTTATTATTTTTTAAAGTTTAGCTAAGAACTCAAATGTATTTAAAAAAAATGTGAAAAGCTTACAATAAAATTGGAAAAAAAATTAAAAACAAAATAATCACCTCACGACGTTTTAATTAACCATTTTAATTTACTTAAATGAGGTTTCAAACAAGCTTTAAGAGACGTCTAGATATCAAATTGTTGGACTAAGAGACTTTATTCCTTGGCTTGAGAAGTGTCTTTCAGATCTAACTTTGTTCTTTTTTCGGTTGATTTTGTCGTAAGAAAAAGGAACTTTTAAAATTTTTCAATCATTAAAAGAAAAATAAAAAAAAGGAAAGAAAAAGGAAAGATTGATGAAAAGATATATTGTTATCCTCGATCTTGGTTGACAAAATTGGCAACCACTGATGATAAGTTCTATTTTTTTTCTAAACAGAACAAGTGAGGTTTGAGAGATCTAAACTCATGTTTTCTTGATCAAAGATGGGTAATAATTACCACTAAAGCAAGTTCATGATGGCTGATAAGATCTATCTAAAAGTGACTATACGATGTGACATTTAAAGTATAATGGTGGTGATATGTAAAATACCAACATTATTCATGATTAAAAATTGATTTAATAACCACGTTAAGCTTAATTCAATATAAGTAACTTTTCATATCAACTGAAATATAGTTGATTGAATAAGATATCAATTACCTTGTTTGATTGTCAAAACGAGTATAGTTTAGTAGTAATTGACATATATCTCCAATCAAAAAGTTGTGAGTTGGATCATTCACCCCACAATGTTGTACTAAAAGAATTAAAAAAAAAATTATCTTGTTTGATTATCCATTCTATATTTTTCTACCAATCAAGATTTTTTAGTATCTACCCTTAAAAAGTAATTAAAAGAAATAAATATTAAAATATATTATCTTAATCAGAACACGAGTTGTCTCAGTAGTATTATCTCTGGCAAATAAAATTCTATCTTATTGCACAATTCCTTTTAATATCATTGCACACATTTCCAATCGCATAATAAGAAAATAAAATAGTAATAGAAAGAATAAAAGATAGATATTTGAGAAATTAGAAATGAAAGAAAATATCCTAATTGCAATGATGATATGATGGGAACGGGAAGGATTATCCAATTAATGAAAATGGTAGGAAGACTTTTTCAAACACATTAAGGACTGCTTTATGTTTATGTCCCAAAAAAAAAAAAAAAAAAACATTAAAGATAGAATTTATAAGATGTGGAAATGTGGTCCGAACTCATTCCATAGGATAAATCATTACAGGGAAAAAGTGGGGCCACTGCAACTTTTCAAATTTTCTTTCCCACCCTCCAACTATTTTAAATTCTTATTAACAACCCCAACTTAGGTTCAGACTTTTTTTTATTATTGGCCCATGCAGGTCTCGAACCTGCGACCCTCGCGATATTAGCACGACGCTCTGAGCAACTGAGCTAATAGGCCATCCATTACATGCAATGCTTTGTAAAGTTTATTATTTTTACAACTGTTTTCTTTAGCACCACGTTTTTTTCCCTTTTTAAATTTCTAATGCTCCCTTCTTAGATATTTTTTATAACTTGAAAAAGATGTGGATATTTTTTCATTTTCATATATATCATCCAACCGGCAATATTCTTTTTTTTCTCCCTTTTTTCTTTTTGTTAAGATATTTTAAATAAATATGGAGAGAGAGTTTGTTAAGGGTGGATGCGAGATATCAAAGTATATAACATCATATATATATTTATTATATCTTTTGTTTTGTTATTTTCAGAGACTTAGAGCATTATAAGGAGATGTTTTTTTTTTTTCTTTCTGAGGAAATAAGGAGATGTTAGGAAACAAGGGTACAACGTTGTAATTTAATTTGTAAATTGGCAAAAATGTATCAATTTGATGCCTAATAAATTAGGTTGGGGTGCAGAAATTGAAGCTTCTTGTCCCTTGTCTGAATTCCAACAGGAGTCGTCCTTATGGAAATGGCCAAAATGGCTTCTTTGCGGTTTGCAGTGCAACTGCTTACTGCAAGCTGAAGAGGAACAGTCTTTTTTGTTTGTTTTTACATTTTCTAAGCATCAATACATCGAAATCTGAATTCGAGGTCCCTCAAAAACAGCAAATTTTCTTTCTTTTCTTACTTTGTTTTTTGGATTCTTTTGTTCATCACTCTTCACAAATCACGTGAGTTCCTGCAAATATCACAACTTACAAGAAGAAACACAAGGGGAAAACGAAAAACCTCAGGTGAAATTTCTCTCCCTCATTTGACGAGATTATTAATCAAATGAGATTTGCTTATGAATTCTTTATAGTTTCTCAGAAGATAAGTTATGTAACTTTGCTTCTTTGGCGGCCAGAAATTCAAAAAACTTCCCATTAACAACACAAACTAGTGGAAAAGAACAAAATTTGCAAAAATCTAGATAACTTAACTAGGTGGGCTAGTACACAGGCGTGGCTTTGATGGCCGTGCAATTCTCAGGCCTGTGCTTTGAGAAACTTACTACTTTGTTCTTCCTTCACAGCCACATTCACGAGATACCCACCAAGGAAAGTTGACATTGACAACAAAGCTGTAAAGAAAAGAGCACTGACACTAATTCTAATTACATCACCATGAAGGTGAAGTACAGGGAGAACCGGAGGAGGAAGATGACAGACCATTGTTAGTGTTAGAATCACTCCCAGAAGTCCCCCGACTCCTGGCGTCTCTCAGTGTAACAGAACAAGCCTCCGCCGGAAGTTTCTTCATCGGTGTTAAAGGGGGCGTATTCGGGAGCGATCGGATGGTACTGGAAGGAGATGCCACAATCTCATCTTCCTCCGAAGAACCACATCTTTCCAATCCAGAGGGTGAGGAATTTGGTGTTTCAAATGGGGTGTCTCCTCTGCTTGGCCTGATTGCATCGTTGTCATAAATGGGGTTTGAAATGTACATAAAATGGTCACTGCCATTGGAAGAACTGTCGTTACAGGCACGGGTGGGGCTTAATTTACTCTGAGAACAAACTTTGGAAATGGACAGATCAGGGGAAGCTGAGATAAAGCGTGATGAAGGAGTGGAAATGAGGCCGATTCTATGAGGGCTAAAGGATGATTCTTGGGCGTCAATGTCGATAACTTGATGAAGTTGAGAGCTTTGGCTCTTGGCTTCAGCAACTTTGTTGTCTATAACACAAGGGACTATGGGAAAAAGAAAGTTTCTTGGAGCAGTAAGAACCCCATGAGCATACCAGCTGCTGAGAGAAGTGGCTGATCGATTGTTGTTCTTGGGAGGAGCTGAAGGCAGAGACTCGGAAATGTTTGCGGCAGTTGAGACGGGGTCGGGGGACGAGTTGGAGGTGGCGGCAGGCGGTGAAACTTGTAGCCTACGGCGACGGAGTAACAGAGAGCAGTAGAGCTCGGCAAGCAAGACAAGAATAAGGCCCAACACAATGGCAAGGCTCACCACCATTATCAGTGTAGCTCCCAGTATCACCTTAGAAGTTCCCTGCATCTCTCTCAATCTCTGAAGTCTGAACCAGTTGAAACTTGAAGGGAAGGGCGGTAAAAGTGAGGATGTACTAAAGGAGGGGGTTTTTTGTTTTTTGGCGGGAACTGGTCCTTCACATTTGATAACAAATAGAGAGAGAGGTCACAGGGAATCTTATGGTCTGGGGAGGGTAGGACTGACGAATGGGAAGGCTTTTATGTTCCGCATCTCAGACATTCGAGGTCAAAAAGGTCTTTTAACTGACACAGTTTTCCACCATGAAAAAACCTTGGCCGAAAAATGGTCAAATGTCAATGATACTAAATCATTAGAACAAAATGTCTGGAAGAATACAAAATTTGCGTCCCATAAGGTTACAACTCGACAGATACGATAGGAATATATGAGCATGAAAATGGGGAGTAAGATGTGATTTTTTGTTGTTTCTCTTGGATGAATCATGAGGTAAGCAGGAAAGCTAATGAATACAAGGAATGACACTAGCAGTCTCAACTCGGGAATGGGTCGATCTTACATTTGGCTATCAACATCTGTGTATCATTTGAAATTTTGGAATCGTACAATCGCTATTACAGGCTAACAGTATGAATAATTAAAAACCAATGACTGTCGATGGGAGATGTGACAAGATGCAGCCCCACAGACACACGACGCAAGGGCTTTACAATGAGAAATGGGTAAAAGTTCGTGTGAGAGGTAACCATAGAGAAGACAAACTTTGAATGGTGGTGCATTATGTTTACCTTCCTCTCAAGGCTGCAAATCGAGCAGCCAAATCATCATAGTCGGGCAACTTAGGATGAACATGTTTGGCTGCACTTGACCGATCTGGCTGAAAGGAAGCGGCTCGTGTAAATACTTTTGTTGCTTCTGATGGACCCAGTTGTTCATGAGGAAGGGAAACTGATCGTGCCGGTGGATGAACCGTATCTGCCTGCTTATCGGCCCCATCTCTGTTTAGATTCAAAGGGGATTCTGCAGCATGAGTACCAGTTTCAATAGCATGATGACTTTTAGGTTTCCTTCTCATCTTTCCTGGTTCAAAGGTTGAGGCTTTCTTACTGTAATGAATCAAAAGCTTGTCTATTATCCTTTCTTCTTCATCCCTTTCATTCTCCTCATCGTCAACCAACAGCTGCAAGCCATGTTTATCATCCCTTCTCCTACTACTTCTTGACTTCCTTCTCACCACTTGTTCATCCTCAGCATTGTTGACTGGATGACTGGACCGTGGCTTGTGGTGTTTTCTACGTACTGATCTTGGTTTTGGCAGATCATTAGGAGGTAATCTAGCACCAAAGACATGATCCATCTCACCATGACTATTTGGCCTCATAGGACTAGTAACCTGCCTCTCATGATCAGAGTGGCGTGGTTCTAATTGGATGACACCTGCAGTCGTTTCTGACCTGACATGCTTCTGAGGATCTGTGGAGACGCAATTGTTGTCGTGGCCTGTACGTGATGATTCCACATGGCCCCTATCCCTATGATCCTTCCTTCTAGAGTGGGCTTTTACATATGGAGGGAGGGAACTGTTGTAGCTGGGTTTCAAACCATGATGTTTATCATTCTCGGCTTTCCCCAGTAAGTCTACATATCCATTGTGCCCAGCATGAGTATTACCGGATGATGACTCTTTAATGTCCGTCTTTAACTGCAATCCTGCACCACTAGGAGGAGCAACACCTGGATTATTGTGAGGCGGAAACTTCAAGTAATCTGGAACTGCCCGTTTCCTGCCATTATGCATAGCTTGTCTATCATCTGCATCTCCCATTACTTCACTTGAAGACGAACTGCCCATTCTAACAGTTCTCGGGGAAGAACCCACTATCCCATTTCTAGCTTCATGCTTACTAACAGCGGAACCTTTCTTTTCTCCAAAATAATTTATGTGGCCATCGAATTTCAAGTAATCTGGAACTGTTGGTTCTCTCCCATTATGCACAACTGGTCGATTGTCTGCATCTTCCAATACTTCACTCGAAGAAGAACTGCCCATTCTACCAGTTCTGGGGGCAGAACCCACCATCCCATTACTAGCTTCATGCCTACCAATAGTTGAACCGTTCTTCTCTCCAAAATGATTCATATGGCCATCTGATTTCAAAATTGACTCTTCTTTGTTATGTACCCTCTTCTCGTGTCCATTTCCAGGTAGTTCCTGTCTAGGCTGAAACTTGAGTTCTTTTCCTCCTGATATGGTACTATCACTGGGATTGACGAATCTGGGCCTGCCATTTCCATGCTCAAAATTTTCTTTGAATGGTGTACCATCCTTCCCCACTCTTGGATCAAATTCCTTCGCATGGGAACGACCTTTTTCTACTGCAGCATTGGAAGACCCAAAATCTTTAGGTAGACCCTGCAGAAGCCAGAGACGGAAAGTTTAAATGTAGTGAAGACCTAAATATTTCCCAATAAAACTCGAAAATTATAATGTATGACAACTATACTGCGGAGGACCAAGGGCACCACTCAACTGTAAATTTTAGAAAGTTTGAGAACTGAAAATTTCAAGGGTTCAATCTTGTTTCTTGCAATGTTGGAAAGTAGTAACATATGGAGATGAGGTGCACCTGAGCATAGGCTGGGGGAGTAGACATTCTCTTCTCAAAACCCACTGAATCCCACTTAATTGAAAACTCCAATGCGATGTCTTGCAATAGCTGAACTTTCTTCTCCAATGTGAAAGGCTTGGAAGCTAAATTTTCAACAAACTACAAAAATTTAATTAGTGATTAGTCTCTCCATTATGAAAGATTTAGGAAGCTCAAAGTCAGTTGATTTGGTATTACCTTTTGGTTCTCCAAATGTTCCAAAGAAGTCCCAAATCTCTCCTGAAAAAGTTGCCTGAGCTCACGCAATTCTGGCAAATCAGAAAATCTTGCGGCAGCAAACATTAGAGATGCAATAGCCTCGCGACATTCCTCAGGGCATTCCCTGTAAAGATGATGAACAGAGGGAATCAGACAAATATAAATTCTCCAACATAAATTTAGAAACCAAATTTTTATATTATATAATATATCTCTCTTGACCAGAAACTATAAAAGCAACAACAGTAAGATAGCATGAAGTTATCTAAGTGCTTTTGAATGATAGAAAGGTATCCTCCAACTAATTAAAGATCTAACAAACTTTAACTTCAGAATTCAATCAAGACCAGACCTAATATCTACCGATTCCTTGTGTTCATCATGCATGCAAGACACCTCAAATTAACATTTAATAATTTATCATCATCCCAATCAATTAAGTGCAATAGATTTTTCTTTTCGATAGAAAAGCACAGAAGTTACGTGCAGCACAAAAAAATGATTTATATTATAATAATGTCTCCAGGACCAGAAAACTTAAGTGCAAAATGCAAGAGCCAGCTCTGGAAAAGAATACATCCATATCACAGTAAATTCAATCAAATTGTCTCCTCTTATTTCCCACTCCTGTTTTATTATTTCTTATCATTATTCTCATCTCGGGGGAGGGGGTGCCCACAGTAATAATGTCAAGTTTAAAACGTAGACGTTAGCACAACAAGAAAAATAGGTAAAGAGAAAAACAAATAAGCTATTCGTGCAGGAGTCTAATCACAGCACATAAGCATGATTCAGTACCTCTGCTTTTGCATAATTGGAAGATGTTTCAACACGGTATCACATGATTGCTCCACGAAATCATAACAGGACGAAATTGTCAATTCAACTAGAAGTCCCTCAGCCTGTTTTCCACCGCACAAGACAAAATAACAGTTTCTTTAAGCCTTACTAGGTAGATGCCACAATAGTTGTAATAATAATCAGAGGAAATACGGAGAGGGGAAGCCCGGGATGGGAGGAGAAAACTAAAATAGAAGCCATAGTAATCAACAAAGGGTCTAAAGCAAAGCCCAAAAATGGAATTGGGAATTGATAGAAATGGAGATGGCTTTCAGGAATAAATAAAACTTGGTTAACATCACAAAATAGCCTATTTCTTAAAAATTTTGGTCTTCATACAAATCTGTGCTTACAGCTTAGGAGCCTTGAAATATAATTCAATTTAACAAAGGCTATATAAGGCAAAGCCCAAAAACGGAATTGGGAATTGTTAGAAATAGAAATGGTTTTCACTTTTCAGTACTTACAGCCTACAAGCATTGAAATATTTTTCAAAGTAACCATCGAATCAGAAGAATGAAATAATTTTTCCAAGCAAAAATCGAAATGCATGAAAAAAAATTACCCTTCCATAAGCATTAATGTCGAGGCCATTTGCGAGTAGATCAGCAATATCTTTCTTCAGAAATTTCAGAGTTGCTTTCTTCTTCCTCCGAATCACATCGATCCGACTTTTGGTTAATTTAATCAGGGATTTGCTACAAACATTAGGAAAACAGAAAAGCACAAACATCCCACTCCGTTAAGCTCTCAAGCAATCAGGCAAAAAACGCAAGGAACCCAAAAATCAAAAAGAAAATTATTTGCAAGATAGATCGGATTACACACCATCTGGATGCAAAGCCCCGGCCGAGAATACCATCCAACATCTTTCGATCTTCACCTTCCTTCCACTCCTCAAGCGATAAATCTCAGCCCCCAAATAGCAGACGATTCATCACCAAAGCTCGAAGAGAGAGAGAGTGGAGTAAAATGGAAACTAAGAGAGGTGGGCGGAGGCGAGGAAGAAGACGAAGCTATCAACTCCACTGTGTCTTCCTAAAGCCACTCGAGTGAGCCGTTCACCTTTTTCAAAAACTTCTCCCCAATTTACAAAACTAACCTTATCTTTTACATAAAAAACGTACGTCCTCCCTAATCCGCATTTTAACGTTGGATGGGTATTTTAGGAATTCACACTCTCTCCTCGGACCTACCGTAAGAAACGGCGAGTGATGGTGAGAGCGAGAGATCGTGGCCGTTGGATGAGAGGACTTTTCTCGTGCGGTAGTGGGTATCATCTATGCTTCAAAAATGGGTTAAAAAAAACGTCCAACGTGCTACTGCTGAGCTGGATCGCAGGGGCTTCCAGGTAATTTTCATTCTTTGGATTACGACAAGAGCCGTAACAGAAGTTGGATTTTGCGCTTGCGTTAGGTGAGCCTGAGCCACCGCATAATGTAACCGCCGTGATAACGGTAATTCATTGACTATATGTCAGCTGGACGCACAGTTGCTGCTTTTTGACGTCGTTCGGAAAAACACAAGACTCCAGCTGTTAATTGAATTAAATTCCATTGTTATTCTTATTTACACGTTTGCCTCAAATAAATGGCTTTTATTTTTTTTATTAATGAGTCATATTGATACCTTCCCAAATGAAAGTATCAAATTTTTTTTTTTTTGCAATATTTTCAATTCTTTTAAATTTTAATTTCATAAGATCAAATTGCATGTTAGTTTGTTTGTTATTTTAAAAGACATTATTATTAATTAGATAGCAACATCAAATCATTCATGGATTGATTGAATGAATGGTAGACATAAAAGAAGATTAAATAATTTTGAGATGAATGCTATTAGCCAATATTTCAAAAGTATTATTAGTTTTCTCATCCTATATTATCAAAAATATTAAAATATTGTTGACCTATTTTTTAAAAAATTGAGATTTATATAAAAATCCTAAATGGAAACAAGTTTATTTGAGATTGTCTCTCCCCTCATTTGGTATCTTGTTTTTACATAATTATAACCTATGTAATAATGTGTCTCCTTTAAAATATTTACTAATTAGCTCTAGATAATTGTTACGAGGAAAATTATATGGAAACACGGATTACTCCCAATAGTACATACAAGCGTAAATTGTGAAATAAAAGTCATAGTCGTACAAAGCAGCGCTCAGCTTGATTCTTACCATGTGAATCTATTGAATATCTGATAAATAAAATTTATCTACATTGTGATCAAATGAATTATACTTTAAATCTTACTCGGATTCATGTACAAATGGAGATTGGGTTGATACATCATAAAAAACTATTTCAACAGCTCACGCTTAAACAATAATAATGTAAAACAAAAATATGATATGGAGATTTCCAAAATATTCTTCTAATGGCAAAAATATTTAACGGTTTTATGAAGAAGTTGATAAATTGGAGCAAAACTTTGATGGGATTGTTTCAACTCCGAAAAAGAAAATTCATCAGTTAATATGGGAGCACGTGGCAAAAGTAAATGACTTTGAGTTTCAAAATATTAAATATTTGAACTACCCTAGTCTTAGGTACATAAAATTAAAAAATAAATAAAATTATGCACCATCCATTAAATTCTCTAGTGGAAGAATTTTCAAAAAGCACTACTTTACACTTCAGTGCTATGGAGGCAAAGTTGGATACCAACTCCCACCCTCTGTTCCAAGAAGTCATCATATCGATAAAATAATTATCACTAGAATGCAAAAAAAAAAAAAAAAAAAAAAAATCATTTAAATTAGGATAACTATATAATACCTAATGTTTGGTAAGTTTTGTTTTTTTTTTTTTTTTAATTTAGTCCATTAAATTTAAAGTTTCAATTTAGTTCCTGATGTTTTGATATATTTTTTTTCAGTTTAGTCTCTTAGTATAAGTGAATATTTAAATTGGTGGATAATAAATCTACTAGTCATAATATTCAGTAAACCGGTGGAAATTTAGAAAATGAAAAAGGTTATTAAGGAAAGAAAACTCAAAATTTTTACCAAATTCTAAGAAAATTAGAGGAGGAATTAGAAACTTTAGTCGTTGATGTTTCTCTTTATCGGTTAATTTGTTTTTTTTAGTATTATGCTATTTTACTTTGTCATCAACCAATTTTAACATTTATCACAATGATAAAATTAACTGCGATATGAGCTTAGCTCGATCTCTCATCCCACATTTGTTACATTAAAAAACATAGTAATAAATGAAATTAAAAATATTAAAACGTAAAGGCTAAATTAAAACTTTAAAAACAATAAGAATTAAATTACAAAAATTCTCAATGTTAAAAACTAAAACTTATATTTAACCTTAAAATAACCGATTTTTATTTGTATTGCCAATATATATATATATATTAATTAGAATAACATATTGGGGAGGGGATCAATTACCGTTGAGTTGGGCTCGCTTTGCAACTTATAAATAATTATTTCTTTTTACTTTTGAGTTTTGTATGTAATAATTTATTACCAGACACGTAATATTTCAACTTTATATCGTAACAAAACAACATGGAACACTTGCACATGGTTGCATTTCGTATGAGCCATGTTTGACTCCAACACATTCGTATTCGAACTCAGAACATATTATTTATCTAAACAAACAAATAAAATTTTTTAAAAACAAAAGAAATGGCTTTATTCGGAGGTGAGGGAGGCAACCTTTATAAAAATAATGGAAGAAATTAATATTAAAATGGGTAATGGATGGGTTCTCTGAAATAAAACAAAGAGTGGAAGACACAAAGAGTGGAGCATGCGTGTCCACCTCAGCATAAGAACAACCGACCAACCGCTGAATTTATCCAATAAATGATTTGAAATGGTTCCCTTTCCAAAGAAATTAAAAAAAAAAACAATTGTGGAAATTAATGATAATGTCAGTGTCATAAATTATAACAAACAATGAGGATTTTGGTCATCAATCGGAGCACAAGGCCGAGGCCACCATATTCTATGGTTTACAATTCATTTCACAAAAAAAAAAAAAAATGGTTTGGTGGAAATGGACTCAACAGAAGTCAGCAGAGCTTTGATTTTGCATATTTACAGTTCACTTGTTTCTGAATATTCATCTCGCTTTGAAAGACGAGAGACAGTGGCTAAACATGTGCGTGACATAATAATGGCGACTGAGGAAGAAGCCTAAAAGATTATCAAAAGATTGATCAAAAAGTGTAAAGCCATTAATTTCAATAAATCTGAGATTGGACAATTAGACATGCGATCGAGAGTGGACACAGCACTAAAGAACTTACGAACAAGAGAGACGCATTAACCAAGTGACCATAAAGAAAGCAACAAGCACATAATATGTCGTTTCATTGTAGTTTTAAGTCACAATCAAACTAGTTTATGATAATGGTAATCTTAATAAAATTATCTTTCGAAATGTAACCTTCAAAATACTGCTCTCCCAATGGCATCAGAAGAGCCGGATAGACTCCAAGGGGGAAAAATAGAGAGATGGGTCTCTGAAAAAGATGTGCCCTTTTCTCCTTCTCTCTCTTTTCATCTTCTTTTCACCAGAAACACTTCAAAAGGTTGACCAGAAAGTGGAATAGATAGTTTTCTCGATCCAGCAATTCGTGCCGAACCAATCTCTCCGAAACCATATGCTGAGGAAGAATGTTGCTGTAAAAAAGCAAGGTCGAGACACAGGCTGCAGGCTGGACAATCAGGGACAGTAGAAGCCTTACCAGTGATCTGAACAGGAATGGAGTAAGATTCTGCGACCAAAAAAGATAAAAGACAAGGTTTTAAGGATACAAAAATACTAACCCAAGTATTGAATATCAGATATCTACCTTCTGTTGTAATCAAATAGAGAAATTGAAATTGAAGAATCAAGAAAGTTGAAGTTGATCGTACATACCATTGAGTTGACTGAGAGAGGAAGCCAAAGCAGATGCTCTGTAGATGGATTCTTCAACCGATAGAAAGTGAGAGAGGCAGTACGTAGTAGAAGCTGCAAATCATCAACAGCTGACACTGGGACCTGCGCACTTTCAGTATTTCTGGCGAGGAACACAAGTTTGACTAAAATCCTCCAACAAGTTAGTTTGCAACCAACGAATTTTTAAAGTTGGGAATTTTCGAGTACTACTTCCATTGTGCATTCTGCAAAGTGAGAACCACTATATACTATATCGAAAGTGGTTATCTAATAAAGTCAAAGGCTACATAAATCCGACCCCATTTGTTAGGAAAAAAAAAAAGATTCAGAGTGCAAAAAGAGTTGATCAGAATACCTGATTCTGTAAGCATGCACAATAGAAATTTTATACTAATTCTCATATTACGCAATCAACTATTGTTTACTAATGACAACGGGCCTTTAAGAGGAGGAAAGGCTTTTCTCTAATGATTAATAATGGCATCCAGTCACATTCTTGGAAAACAACAAGGAGTTGCATTCAATGTAAAAATAAAAGAAAAAATAATTGTGTCTTATAATAATGTCAAACGCCCTCGCAATATTCTGCTGCAGCTTCTAGAGATTAGAACTTAAACAATGCTCAAATATAAAATTTTGCCAAACAAACGGTGGGACTGGAAATGGGAGAGAAGACATACCATTCACGATCATTTATTCGTAAAATACATTGCCTAAAATGGAGAACTAAAACTCAAGAAAATAAAAAATCCTAGAGAGATTTTTTATTTAATTCAGAATAGCAATATCAGTAGTAACTCTCAAACATGTTGGTTCATGGTGGACTATCTCAACTCATCATCACTTTGGGATTTCTAATGCTTTCAGCCTATCAAAAAACAGAGTGAAGATGGAAAAGGAGAAAGGAACTCAAGGAACTCAGGCTCATCTGGATTTTCCTTGTCAGGATTTTCCTCTTCTTCCTCTTTCTTCTCTTCTTCCTCCTCATCTTCTTCAGGGGGATCACATGGCAATGGTGGTGGCAATGGTGTTTTCATGGGACTAAACTGAGGAAAGATATCTGGTCTACGTCCTGGCTTAGGCCTCTCCCATTCCTACAACCAAATAGTACGTTAGCATTCAAGACAGTGATATAACTATTCAAGCACTTCATACACGATGAAAGGTTCACAATGCATGAATTTTCTTATTAACTAAGTTCATCAGGTAAGAACATCAACAATTTCACATCAGAAAATGAATTTACCACCAAAAAGGCACCCTTACATACGAATTCATAGAAAATTTGTGACAACATAATGATGTCAAGTTAATTTCCCAAAAGCATTACAAGTAACAGCCCAGTAACAGAACAGGAAATAGATAGAACAGACAGATATGATGCGTGAATGTCATGATGGCAACCATAATAATCTACACATCCCCAAGACTTAAAAGACAAAGTACCAATATGAACTACTAAATTACTCGACAAAAATTTGTGAGGGCTGCCAATATCTTCTCTCAATCTGAGTTTAACAACAATAGTGCAATAAGCATTAACCAAGTGCAAGAATACAAACGAACAAGAACTATCACAGATATCATACAGGAATATCCAGGTTAAAAACTGTATCTGGTTTAACAAAACATTTGCAGCCTATGGAATCCACAGCGCTATGGCCTATTCTCACAAAAAAATCTATGACAATATCAATAGGTCAACATTATGATGGTTGATGCCCCTCGTGTAAAGACAGATATAGCCCACGTTACAGAGATGTACAATTTGCAGGAAAAACATGGCAAATTAATTCAACAAGTCCTGTAACCAACCTTCAAAGATAATTACAACAAATAACGTATCAAAAGCCCAGGAACACTCCAACTATTTATCCCAACTGATCTAACAATACACTAGCTAAACTACATAAATACGGAAAGCATAATCTTCGTCAGTGATAAGCAAAGAAACCTAAAATCCCATGAAAAATAACTCCAATACAAGCCGGAAAAATCAAACACGCGATGAGAATAAGCGAGGGCAAGAGCGAACGATATACAATTGGGAAATCGAGAGGATTGCGACGAGTAAGCTTCTCTTCATCCGGGGCCATTCGAACCACCTGCTTCCCCGTTCTCCTTCTACCAATTACCAAATGCGAATTGGAAACTGGTTTGTATGGGAAAGAGCATCTGCAGTTGCCGAAAGAGCAGCTATGGCTTGTAGATGATGAAGATATGTGTAGGTAGACCGCGGAGGGTAACGCTAGGGTTTTAGAGCTGAACAGGCATATGGACGCCATGATCTCTCTCGTCCTCTCTGGCTCTCGTCTACCCTCCTCCTCAGTCTTCCTGATTCTTCTCTGCTGATTCTCCCAAAATCCAATGGCCGCCACAACAGTTGCTCGACACCGGACCGCCTCTTATTTTCTTCTCCACAGCGCAGCGTCGGTGTTTGCTCCACCAATTATCCTTAAAAATTAACGAAATCAGCAAATTCTGAAATTGAAAAAACAAGATAGGGGGAAAAAGAAAAAATTCAATTTTTACCCCTAAACCCTAAAATTGGTGAGGAGTATCAATTTCTAACTAAACTTTCGATGAAATTTTTTCTTCTATTTAAATTCTATTCTATTCACCCAAGAATTTGAACGAAAAAATAATATGAAAGCCCTCCAAATCTTTCTAATTTCGATTACTTTGAGTGTCGAACACAAAATAAATTAAGTTTGATTAATGTATAAATGAGGATTAAATAAATCTTTTAAATTTCATAAATTTCAACAATAATCTAATGGTGCAGTTTTTCATTCAAATCTATCAATTTTGTTTTACCATCTTGGTAAAATTGGTAAAAAGGGTCAAGCGTATATATATATTTTGAGTTCTAACTAGAAGTGAGAATTTGAAACTCTAACTTTTAAGAAGGTAAGTAAGTTAAACTATGTTTTAAGTTGATAAATAATTCAGCGGTAATTGATATTTTCCCGTTGATATTAATGAAAAAGTTTACTCTATAGGTAGTCAAAATATGTCTCTCTCTGTCAAAGCTAACGACAGTAATCGACATATATTTCCAATTAAGAGATTGGAGTTCGATTCCCCACAACACGTGTTGTAATAAAAAAAAATGTATATCATCTCTTTTAATTCTTTTTAAAGAGGGTGCTACTTGTAAATCTACCCTTTCCAACCTAATAAATTATTTGTTGCTTTTAAGTTTTTCAAAATTTATAATTTGTTTTGACAATTACATAAGTGCTATTAAGTTTCTTTAACTTGAGGAGGGTTAAAATAAAATCTCATGTCAGATGAATTATTATATAAATGATATTTTTAAAAACTAGTTCAAAGACAAGATATGGCTTGTGAAAATGTAGTTCTAAGTAGAATTTTAAAGTTGATGTGTATGGTCAAACATAGTTGTCTTGTTCGAGGTAAGTCGTCCTATCACATCATCATACAAAAGATATCTTACTGCAGTCAAGTGTGTAGTGATATTGAAAAAAGTTATAGTACTACGAGAGTACATATTCTTTTCGTTCATACCATAATTTTCCTTCATAAATAATTCTTTAATGTTGATAGACAACACATTATTTTTGAATGATGTTGATGCAAGCTCACCATAGACATGCTTTGAAAGGGTTTTATTATATATATGATGAATATTTAAATGTAAATATAATGGAGGGGTCACATTTGAAAGAGTTGATTTAATTGTGGCAATCATATATGCCATGTGGATGAAAATTGTTCATGCTAAGGATTAAACATAGCCTAAATATACATGGGACGCATTATAGTAAGGATTAAAAGACTGAAAGAGTAATATAATAGTATAAATAGAAAATAATTTTATCGATGTTAATTACAATTCAATATAAAAGACAAAAACGAAATAAAAACAGTCTTTAGTCTTTAGGGTTATTTTGTGAGAATTCAAAACTTTCAAAGAACGAATATTTAGTTCCACATTTGTTTTATAAAAATGTAAGATACTTTGATATTTCAAGATATTCGGATGTCCTAGGATGGAGAGACTCTAAGATGTTTTTGACGTTCTTTCTTTCTTTTCAATGTCCTTTTGAAATATGAGTTTCAAAGGTTTCAAGGACTTTCTCTCCTGGCTTTTTTGTCGTTCATTCTTTTCTCATATATTTTCTTTCCTCAAATTATTATTTAATTTTATAGTTAAAATAAATTGATATTAGCGAACTATTTAATTTTATAATTAAAAAAACGATTAAACAATAGATTCTACAATGTACCATCAAAATCTTCCACCTTTCAAAATCATTCAAAATATTTCTTTTCTTAAATATCTCCTCAAAATTCACTACAATGTCCTCAATCAAACCTTTTGTACCCAAAAAGAAAAAATAAAAGAAGAAGAGGAGTTAGACTCGAGTTTTTATTGTTAGGTATCCCCACCACACTATAGCGTGTAATGTAACATGTACATGACAATGAAAAAAAGAAAAAAAAAATCTTTACACCATTCAAATTTCTCGTAGATGCTAAGATGCATTAAAGATTATGTTAAAAGACGTTGGTTTTTCATAGACGTTTCACAATGAGACGTAGAATTAAAAAATGAATATAACTCAGACATGGCTTAGATTCATAGTTCTACCTAAATAAAAAACAACAAAATCGAAGATTGGAAGAAACCTTAGAAATAAAAGGGTGTTGTAAACAAGTAGAAAAGAAATTGATTCGCAGTGAAAAATAGGGTCTGAAGAATAATTTCCAATTTCCAAATCGTCCAAACAAAGAAACAAACATGTGGCCCCAAAGGTGAGCAATTTGGCAAAACATGAGCCACGCCACTGTGTCCAAATAATCCAATTTCACCCCATTATTCTCAACACAAATTAATTGAATGTGCCCATTGGGAACTACATTCAAAATCATGTATTTATCATACATCCATTCTATTCTCAAGTTCTCAGCACTATTACAAATAGTAATCTTCCATTTAATATCATATTAATTCATTTGAAATAAAAAAAATTAATACCATATTAATGACATGTGAAGCATTCTAGGTTTGTGTCTAACAGATCTCTAAATTTTAAAAAGTATCTAATAAATCTTTAAGGTAAATTCGTTTTGTCTTTTAAATTTGGCCAATAATTTAAATATGTTTCTAAGGGGAGGTGAAAAACATATTCGAGTATAATTTTTAAAAATAGAAAACAAAAGTTACCCTATAGAGGTCTAAACTTTCAATTTTGTATTTGATAAGCCTCTGAATTTTAAAAATGTCTAATAAATCTTTGAACTTTCATTTAAACATAAATTGAAAATTCAATGACAAAAACGTAAATGAATGTTTAAAAATCTATTTGACACCTTTTAAATATTAGAGTTTATCATGAAATTATACCAAAAAGAAAAAAGAACATGGAAACTTATGAATTAAACTTAGTAGTTTAACCTTAAAAAAACTACTCTCACTTTAGATACCCAAAAATAGAAAAACCGAAAATTAATCAAATAGAGCTCTCTCTATCTCTTATTGCTATATTTATTATTATCATCAATTATTTTTGGTCAAAAATTTGTATAAACGGACGGTTGGAAAGTCAAAAGAGTTTACTTGATGCTCTAGTAAAGACTGGCCCAACACCATCCAACCACTATCAAATCTTAACTAGTTTTTTTTTTCTTTTTCTTTTTTTTTTGACATTTAACTCTATTTATCGGTGTTGAGATGATGAATAAATCCAACGGCCATGATTTGGGCGTCGTGAGGGAACACAGAAGGAGATTATGGAGTGTCACCGCATGGAAGTGGGCCACCATTACGCAGACGCAGAGAACGTGAGAAGCATCACCGCTGCCTCAACACAAAATCTTACACTCGATTCCCTCACAAGAGGCACGTGATCTCACGTGCGCGAGTGGGCGAGTGGGCGCGTGTCTGTGCAATGTGCATCCCCCAAACATCATTCATTGCCGGTCCAAACAACCCGACCCCGCCACTCCCTTGTCTCCTTCATTCCAAAACGCGTGATTTACACTCGCGTGAGTTACGCCCCTGCCCCTTTTTCAAACTTTGAATTCCCCTTCAATTATCTCCTTCACCCCCAAAAACTCGAATCCGATTTCACTCTACTTTCTAGTTTCAATCTTCAGTTGTGGGCTGTGGCTTTCGCGATGAACGCTGCGGGGAGGCAGATTTCGAGATCTAATCCGGCGGTGCACCACCAGCGTCAGCATTCCGATAATGCTATTGACGCCCTCTTCTCCTATGGAAGATTCGCGCAACCCTCCAATCTTTCTCATGTACACACTCCCGATCGTCTCCTTATTTCCTCCAATACCAACCAAACTAATTTCTGCTGATTTCCCCTTTTCTTTGTAGGATTATGGGTCGAGGGCTAGCAGGGGAATGCAGAGGAGTTTCAATGATGTTGGGTCAACTGATGCTTCCACGCCACAGCCTCGCTCCAGGTCCTCCAGCATGAGGAAGAACGCGGATGAGATGTTTCTTCCAAGCCATTACAGCCCTGGTCTGCTCGATCTTCATTCTCTCGATACTGAATTGTTACCTGAGGTCGGCTCTGTTTCACTCTATTTAGTATTTTTCCTGCCATTCGGATGGGATGCCGCTATTTCATTTGTACAATCGCGCTTTTTTGGGTCAATGATTCTTTCTGCCAGACGGTTACAATTTTTCCTTGTTTTTCTCCTTGAATATTGGAGATGGATGAGATACATCCCCCACTTCTTTGTCAATATTGAGGAATGGAAGTTAGAATCAGCCTTTCATCAGCGTTTAATTCATTTTCCAATTTACATAACTTGTGATTCAATAAAGGAGTATTGGCTAAATCTCAAATATTTGATTCCCGTCCGAGTCATTTCAATTATATATGGTGTATAGATCGGAGTTGAGTCTGCTGATTCCAATTTGATTTCTCTTTGTTCGAATATATCTTGTATAAAATTATATTTTTTGATGAATTTTAAGAAAATGTAATGTAATGAAATGAAATGAATAATTTTAAAGATCAAATAAGAATATTTAGACCTTTTTCTAAATGATTGAACTGAGTTGTTTTTTTTTCCTTCTGAATTGAGTTGATGTTTTAAACATCAGATTTTATCATATGACATGATTCCTAAATCTAATAGAATTATTAAAAAATATATATGTATCTCCTTAAGTTCAACTATTGCTGCACCCTAACTCCTAACGTTAGACATCCTTTGGGTTTATAACATTATGGAGTCCTGTCCAATTTTTTTAATTATTATTATCAATATTTGCCTAGTATTAGTCTAACTATCATAAATTTAATATGCTCTGATTAACAAATTTTTTATCTTGTATTGCTAAATGAAATGCTTGAACCAAATTGATTCCTTTTACTCCATCTTTTAGATGCTACTTTCTATACTTAACAATGGATATTCATTTCATCAGACCACTTATCGTAAAAGCCTTGATGACTCCGAGTCCTTTTTCGCTGCCAGTAAGCTTCCTAACAAGGCTGGAGGTGCATCCGACAATAATCTTCTCAAAAACTTCTCAGTTGACAAGGAAAGAACCAACACTGTTGCTAAGATCAAAGTTGTGGTATGTCTCCTTGATACCATCTTAATTTATCTCTCTCAAATAAGCAATTCCAACGCCAAAGTCCTCCCTATAAGGCTTCTATCTGCTCTTGCTCCCACTCACGACTCATTCTAACATTGAGAAAAAAGAAATAAAGAAAGAGAAAAATGAAATGCTGCGATTGTACTGAAGGTTTTAAGCCTTCTTCTATTAATTATATATATATATATATATATATATATATATATATATATATATATTTTTTTTTTTTTTTTTATGATACTTTGTTTTATCCTCGACATGATATGAGCATGAAATTCCTTTTATAATGCTCTATGTAACTGCATTATTTTATCTTAGTTTTTGGTAAAAATACAAAAATATGCATGTCACATGACAGTAGGAGGTGGGACAGTTGTGACAGTCTACTTTTCCTCCTAGGACAGAGAGAGACTTCCAATTGATTTCATCATAAGTTATAATTTTCATTAATCATTCACAAAAAAATTCCTTGCAGGTTCGCAAGAGACCCCTAAATAAAAGGGAAATGACAAAGAAAGAAGAAGACATAATCAGCATTGAGCCAACTTCAAATTCTCTTACAGTTCATGAAACAAAATTTAAAGTAAGTGCCTGATCAACCAATCATGATCATCTAGTTTCAATATTCTATAGCAACTTGGTATATTTGAATTGCAAATACGAGTAAGCAACAAAGGGTTTTTTTTTTTTTTTTTTTTTGTTTCTTCCTTCTGAAAAGTATTGCATATGCAGGTAGACTTGACGGAGTACATTGAGAAACATGAATTTGTCTTTGATGCTGTATTGAATGAAGGCGTTTCAAATGAAGAAGTAAGTACGAGACATGGATGAGTACCATTATGAAAACCATTTAATTTCTAAACATTCTCTTTTGTTGTTGTAGGTATACTCGGAAACTGTGGAACCCATAGTTCCTCTTATCTTTAACCGAACAAAAGCAACTTGCTTTGCATATGGGCAAACAGGCAAGTTATCAAATTCTCTGTTTCATCAGTGTCAATATGCTTAACTTGAAATACTTAAATGTGCTTGTCCAGGTAGTGGAAAAACGTATACTATGCAACCACTGCCTCTAAAGGCGTCTGAAGACATTTTAAGATTAGTGTACCACACACATCGGAACCAGGGTTTCCAATTATTTGTCAGCTTCTTTGAGATATATGGTGGGAAACTTTTTGATCTCCTCAGCGATAGGAAGTAAGTTTTGTTGAGATTGTAGCAGAAAATGTTTGAGTTCAGTTCATCCGTTTGAATATATCATCGTCTTGCAGAAAGCTTTTTATGAGGGAAGATGGGAAGCAACAAGTATGCATTGTGGGGTTGCAAGAATATAGAGTGTCTAATGTCGAGACAATTAAGGAATTGATTGAGAGGGGAAATGCCACAAGAAGCACTGGTACAACTGGTGCAAATGAAGAATCCTCTAGATCACATGCTATACTTCAACTTTGCATTAAGAGATCAGTCGATAGTTCCGAATCAAAGCCTGCTCGACTTGTAGGAAAGCTGTCTTTTATCGATCTTGCTGGAAGTGAACGTGGTGCAGATACTACAGATAATGATAAACTGACAAGGTCTAAATTTTCTTTCCAGAAAACTGATTGCTATTATTATATAATGGGCCTTAGAGTACTCTATGGACCAGTCTGAACTAAGAAGCAGAAGATATAGAGTTCTTTCACTCTCTTATGTTGTAGTGATGTTTTAGACTGACTAGGAAATATTTGTGTTGCAGAATGGAAGGTGCTGAAATCAACAAGAGTTTACTTGCTCTCAAAGAATGCATTAGAGCTCTTGACAATGATCAAGGTCACATTCCTTTCAGAGGCAGTAAACTCACTGAAGTGCTCAGAGATTCATTTGTTGGTGACTCACGCACAGTTATGATATCATGTATTTCACCAAGCTCAGGATCATGCGAGCACACTCTCAACACGCTAAGATATGCTGACAGGTGTGTTATTTTCTGAGATACTACAGTGGTATATTCCATTATTTGTTTAATATGTTTTACGATTTTCCCCTCAGGGTAAAGAGTCTATCTAAAGGGAACAACACAAGGCGGGATCCTTTATATTCATCTTCAAATCTTCGAGAATCAACAGCTTCTCTATTGTCTTCCACATTACCCACCGAGCCAACCTTTGAGGATAACAGAACTTATTTACCGAATGAAAAGAACAGATTCGGTTGGTCCAAACAGAATGAAAGAGAAGGCACTCCACCACTGAATGTAGAGCGTGTTCCTAGCAACAGGGCAGACATAACTTTGCCTCATCACAGAAGTCAACGAAGTTTTCAAGATGACTTCACTGAAGATGATTTTGGTTCCTCTGAACCAAATTATGACCAGGAAAAATGGACGAACAATAAAATAACTGAAACTCGACAAGTTTCAAGCTTTATCAATCCGAAGAAAGCTACTAATGAAGTGAACCAAAGGGATATTCCTGATTTTGAGATCGATTCTCATTCGAATGATGACCTTGATGCCCTTTTGAAGGTAATAATATTGTAAATATAAAGCACCAAACTTCCTCACAAATCATACAACTTGAAATGACATCCTACTTTTTTTTACATTAGGAAGAAGAAGATCTTGTTACTGCTCATAGGAGACAGGTGGAGCAGACAATCGACATTGCCCGAGAGGTTTGCAACCCTCTAATTCTCTGTTCTCGTATACATGGTACTCGTCTTCTTTGGGTCTGCCCTTTTTAGACCTTTTGTAATCTTGGCTGCATATACAGGAGATGAACTTGCTTGTTGAAGCTGACCAACCCGGAAGCCATTTAGATGACTACATCCATAAATTAAATGTAATTCTATCGCAGAAGGCCGCAAGCATTTTTCAGCTGCAGACCCGGTTGGCTCAGTTTCAGAAACGTTTGGATGAATACAACGTTCTGGTGGCCCCCTCCAGCAACTGAACCAAACCTAGATACAGACACCTCCATTTTTTCGCCCTCCAAATCCTTCTTTTGCACAGGCCCGAGGGAACTGGTCCTGCTCGAGCAGAGCTAACTATCATTCATATGAAATGGTTCAAGTTTTTCCCTCAGAGGTGGTTTGAGTTTTCTTTGATTGTATAGAAGATTTTCTTTCCTGTCCATAGTTTTTCTATTCATGGTCAGCTGTTCTCTCCCTCTGAGAATGAACAAACTTATACAGATTCTTCTGTAGGACCCAAAAGTAACCACAAGTGCTTTTGCAAATTTCAGTTTGATCTTATAAAAGACTGTTGATATTATAAATCATCTCATTTATTCGAAGTTTTTATTTACAACACTACACCCATGACCCATAAAGAGAGACATTAATTTTTGAGTTGAGTTACACCAATTGATTTGACTTCAGGACCTGGCAATCAAATAAATGTTTGTTTGTTCCTCTTGCTCTCTTTTCTGTCTTTTTATGTACAAAACTAGAAGATTACCTATGATTCTGCAACCTTTCCTTTCCTCAAATCTGCTTTTTAAAGATATTGGGAATCTTCTCAAAATCCTCTTATGGATTCTGCTTACCGACTTAGCAATAATGAAACCTGCAAATAAAGTCGGCCAATTAGGTAGAAATTCACTCAGTCACGTGCAGTAAAAAATACAAATCTAATATTATTGACTATGGAAATGTGTATGCAAAACTGGTGATTTTTTGGAGTTGTTTATCGAACTTAGACTTTAAGCGAGACATAATCAAGCTTTAATCACCACATCAGCGGCTTAATCAATCTGCTTCACCATTAGGATTGGCTCTATCTTTGACTAAACTCACACAGAAGAGTCTCGATTTCATGCATCTCCTAGAATTTGCAAGAAGCAAGTTTGAATATAAACCCATTTTCTTCCCAAATCGAATTTATTATTATTGTACTATTTCTAATTTGACCAAGTGGTATGATTAAAATTTGTGATTAAGATTTACGTACGTCATGTCGATTAATAAATTTGTCTCATTACAAAATTTGATTGATTATGTCCGGTTCATTAGCATTGTTTTTTGTTACTAGTTTTAAAAGATAAGAGTGCTCGCTAATAACTTCTTTATAATTTCCTTCAAAAAAAAAAAAAAAACTTCTTTATTATTTGTCTTATTAACATAGATAATAATAATAATAATAATAAAGCTTTTGAAACCTTAATTTAAAATAATAATAAAGGGAAACTATATTTCTTTAGTCTTTTTGAAATTTGAATGGCTTGTTTTGTTAATAAAGAAGAAAACCTTACACCCTTGAAATAAGGACCAAAAAAGTAGCTTGTTCTTTTTCAGGGCGATGAAATTATGATAGAGTCCTCTTTTATTCAATATTAATTTTTAGACCTTCATGGTCTAAGAAGCTACAACTACCAAAAAAAAATACAATTAATATAAGCAAAGATAACTCAATTGATAAGACACTTATTATCATTCGTAAGTTTAATTGTTCGATCGGTCACTCTTTTAACAGTTGAACTAAAAAAAACTATAACTTATATGTTAATTAACTTTTTCTATGAATCAATGAGTCCGACATCAATAAAAGGGAACAATATTATTCTTTTAGACAATCCTAAAAATGTTGAAGATATTAGATATATCAAAATAAAAATACTAATAACACGTTCTAAAAAAAGTCAATAAAAATATTAGAAATACAATACGTTTTTTTAATAGAATATGTGTAGATATGGACATTTTCTCAAAATTTCTTCACTTTTAACTCTTTAGGTATAGGAACTAACAAAAGAAAAGGAGAAAAAAACTTGCAAATAGCAGAGTAGTCAACCTGAATCTAATTCAATTGGTTAAACACTCATTTTCGATTAGGAGGTAGTGAGTTTGAATTCCCACTCTCATATTCTACTGGAAAAAATAGTATCTAATTTCAAGAGTAACCTTCTTTGATTATTAAAAAAAAGGAATGCACATACTTTAATGCTTAATATAGAGGGGTTTTTTTTTTTTTTGACATAATATAGAAGTATTTACTAAGTAGCATAAAATAAATTTGAATTTTTGAAATTCAACCCTATGTAAACTCAAAAACACACCCAGGAAAGTTAAACTTATTTACATTTATAAATAATAATTATTATTATTATGTGACATTTTAAATAATTATTATTAGCAACCTAATTTCGCTAAATAATATGTCCTCTTGGAAGGCTGCTTGCTAAATTCTAAAAACTAATATATATATATATATAGTCACATTGTAGGCATAAAAAAAAGGCACTTTCCTTTAATAAACGAAAATAATTATAATAATAATCTATGGATCTTAAGAATTATCAATTTTAAAATTTCCCTATTCTTGTTGTTTTGTCAATTATTATATGTTATGACCTTTTGCACTTTGCCTAGCATGCAGGTCAAGTACAATATTTTTCTAAATTAGATCTGAATATTAAATAAAGTAGTTAGTTTATAAATTAGGTAATCAAATGGATCTTATCTTGCTATAAATAGCAAGAAAACAATCACATATTCAATTATTTAAATTTTGTTGTAAAATTGAGGAACGGCAACGTCGGGGAAATAAAATAAACAAAACAATTCAAATAATAAAATAAAATTCAAAATTTAAAATGGCATTTCCCATCAATTTTCAAACTTGATTTCCCACCAAATTTCTCACTAATTTCTCACCACTAATTTCTCACTAATTCTCCCTTACAATGAGCACCACATTGACCTTATTTATAGGCCATGGATAAGTGTGATTTACATGACACTAATAATGTCTAAAATTGAGACATATGGGGCATTAGGGTTTTCACACATGGTGCATGGATAATGGAACATATGGGGTTATGAATAAAAAACACATAGAGGACCTATGAAGCATGGATTATGAGACACCTCAACAGGGGTTAGTGGACATCTATTTAATTTAAAAATTCATAATAAATTTAAACTAAAGATTTATTTTCATTAAAAATATCAAATATATAAATAGTAAATACATTTCAAAATCCTCAAAACTAATACCAAAATATATAAAGCATCAATCATCTTCTTTGAAATTGAAAATTTGATCTTCTATTCTCACAACTATTGAATTAAAAAAAATAAAATTGAAAACTAAAAAACTATATTGTAAGTAAAAACTTAATTAAAATTAAAATTAAAATTGAAAAGTCTAAAAATTGATAACTCAAAGATTAAAGTTATTGAGAATAAGATATTATGACGTGATTACTTTATCTGGCTATATTTTTGTCATAATTGACTTAACCTACCAGGTCCAAAATTCTAATTTACTTAACCTCCAAAGTTCATGAATATAAAATTTTCCTTAAATTTAATAGACTTGAAAATGAATGACATGGTTTCAATTAAAATATGATCATTCTAGAGAATGGTGAAAAATGACATTCAAAACAGAGGTAGACTTTGAAACTCAGGTTAGCCTAGATCCAAATAGTATTTAGTCTCGAACGGAGCAATCAATTTCGTACACCTGCGTATGGAATGCGCTATTGACGTTGATTCAACAACAGTGAGGTAGTGGGTGAGTTAAACAGTTATATATTAATTTGCTTAGAGAAAGTTGGATCGAAAGTCTAAAGATTTACCAACATTTCGAAACAACAGTAATAGTACAAAGCATTATACCTGAATCTACAAGTCAATGCATTAATAAGACGTGAACATAATAATATTTGGCGGATGAAAAAAGTAACAGTAAAAAAATAGGATTATTGAGGAAAAAAAGTGCGTATAATTGAGTTGGATAGAAGGAGAAAGATGGAGAAAAAAGGTAAAAAGATTTAAAAGGGGAATGTGAAAGAAAAGGTGGAAGGCGACAAGAGGTAAATAAGATCCTGTATAAATGGAGACAGACAAGCCCAGTAATCGCACATAAACCTGCTCCCCAGCTCAAAACACCACTTTACAAAACGCCCCCATTATTTTTCCATTTTTTTAAATATTGCCCCAATACGTGGCCGCACATAAATCCACCACGCCTTCACGCATACACTCACCGGTCAGCGCCAACGCACGTGTTCGTTTGCCCTAAAGAAGGAATCTAAGCCGCTCTTTACATTGATTCAGGTTTTTGTTTTATTTACTCTCTTTTTTCATCCTGGAACGCCCTCTTCCACGCGCCTCTCTGGCGCGTGCTCTAGCATTGTTATTTCTGATTTTTTATTTTAATATACTATCAAGGAACACCTTTTAGCAAATAGCGATGCCACATAAAAAGGGAGGGGAAAGCTGTAGCATTTGGCAGGATATTTGATAGAGAAAAAAAAAAAAATGATCTGGTGGAGCGTTGGGCGTGATATTATTGTAATGGTAAATATCTGAAATATTTAAAAGGGAATTTATATGGGTAAAGTATAGTATGGTGACTGGCAGTGCGCGTGGGGCAGGGTGGTTTTTGTGACAAAATATCTAAGTATGCAATGCTTAATGAGGAGATTGGCCAATGGATGAAGAAAGGCAGAGTTGGAGTGTGGGTCCCGCTACGCTACAGTACGGGCGTCCACTTATTTATATAGGGTGCACCCTCATCTTCTCCAAAAAAGGAAAACCGCCGCTTGGCTTCGTTGTCGCAGTGCATATGGGATGGAGGGCAATTGCTCCATTGTGGCGCCCTTCGTTATGAAGACTTATCAAATGGTCAACGATCCCCTCACCGACGCTTTCATTACTTGGGGCTCTGCCAGCAACAGTTTCCTCGTCGTCGATCCTCTCCACTTCTCCCACACCCTCTTGCCTGCTTATTTCAAGCACAATAACTTCTCCAGCTTCGTCCGCCAGCTCAACACCTACGTATGTAAATTTTTTCAATTTACCATTTCTGATTTTGATTTTGATTTTGACTTTGATTTTCGGGGTGCAGGGGTTTAGGAAGGTAGATCCGGATAGATGGGAATTCGCGAACCAGTGGTTTCTGCGGGGCCAATTTCACTTACTCAAGAACATAGTCAGGAAAAAACACACCCCCAATTCCAATTCCAATTCCAATTTGAGCTTTGTGGGGGATCACGACGAGGAATTAGCGAGGGAGATTTCGAGGTTGAGGAAAGAACAGAGGGCTCTCGAGGAAGAATTGGAGGGGATGAAGAAACGCCTCGAAACTACTGAGAAACGCCCGCACCAAATGATGACGTTTCTTCACAAAGTGGTGGAGGACCCGGAGATTCTCCCGCTCATGATGCTCCACAGGGATCCGGCCGCCGCCGATAAGAAGAGGCGCTTCATCGTATCCTCTTCTTATTCCTCCTCTCCCTCCACCACCGAAGACGACGCCGAGCCCAACCCCGGGCCCAATTTTTGTTCGCCGGACACGGGCTTCGACGTCGATAACTTTGTCCAGTCCTCGCCGGCCGAATTTTGCGGTCACCTCCCTTGGATTATGGAGCAACCGAATCGCTCGATGGAAGGGTTGGGGTTGACCCACTGCACGGCGGTGGCGCCCATGGAAATTAGTATCGGCACCACCGCGGTGGAGGAGACTCATTCGCCACCGCCACCGCCACCGCCTTATCCATTTTCTCTGTTCGGATGTGGCTTTTAGTTAATTAGTTGATTTGATTCACATGATTTCTATTTCTCTCTCGCATTTTATCTCCTTTCTCCTTCTTTATTAATAATTCCCCCTTTCTTCTTTCTTTTTTCTTTTTTCTTTTCCTTCTTTTCTCCCACCCTCTCTAACTTAAATGTGTATATATTTTCTGTCCACTTTAATTCTGGAAAAGAAGTATCTTTTAAATAAAAATAAAATAACAACATGAACAATACAAGGTTGTTCAATAATTATTTTATTTTAAAAATTAAATTCCTTTACTATATATTTTTAATAGCATCTTTTATCCTAACTATTTTATAGCAAAAAACAAAAAGGTCAAAAAAATTTATTTGAAGTGTGTGTATATATATATATATATATATATATTGTAATTTAGGCGAAGATAAACATGTTTCTAAAAAATAAAATATTAGAAAACAAGTTTTTTTAGTACTATTATAAGCCTGTTCCCTTTTTTTAAGTACAATAAATCAGGATAGGAGGTTGAACTTTTCAAATAAAATGTCTTTAACCTTGAAGTATGTTCATGTTGTCATTCTAAAATATTCAAATTAAATATAAAATTTATTATCTAACATGATCCAAAGTATACCTCATATTAAAGGTTGTTCATAATTATATTTTTTTTTATAAATTTCATGATAATTAGTTTTATAAATAATTTAATATTTTTTTTTAAATTAAGTGGGATCTAAATAAATTTTTTCTTTAAAAAAATATAATAAAATGTTTTGTTCGCTTAGTTAGTATTTGAATGTGTGAACTAGTTACCAATCATTTATAAAAGAACCTAAAATTGTTTTACTTTCATAATTAATGAACTTGTTTATGTTGGTTTCTAAAAAGTAAAAACAAAAATTCCTCGAAAGAGAAAAAAAAAATAAAAGTCAAGACAGAAACTACGATAATCTTTTCTCATTCTATTTTTATTGAAGAACAGAGTAATTATTTTTGTTATTTTGTTAAATAAAATTTGAAGTTAAAAAAAAAATAAAAGTTTCACTTGAAAAAAACTTTTTAAAATAGAATATTCGAAACAATTATGTAACGTTTAATTCTTTGTATATTTATAGTAAATTTTATAAGTAAAACTTAATAAAACAATATTTTTATTTACACTTTGGAAAGCTTAATAAATAATAAATAAAAAAATCAGATATAGTTTTTCTAAACTGGGTATATAACTTTAGGGAGAAAAATAATGATAAAAACAATAATCAAGACATAAATACTATATATTTTTTATAACTTAAAAATTAAAAAAAGAAATTTGCCCAAACGAGCCATGAAAACAGGGGGTGCAAGTTTTTGGTAAATTAGTCAAAATTCATATGATTTCATAATTCTGTTTCAATTAAAGTTATGAAGACGTTGCTCTTGGAAGTGGGCGAGGAGAGGATACTGTCCCATTTAGGGCCATTTACATACTAGTTACCTAATCATATTTTATCCTAAATTTAGAGTGATAAATTAGAGGAATGGAAGTGATTTTTACCATAATTCTTAATATCTAAATATCTAATTGTCCAAATTCAAATTTTGATAATTATATTTTAAGTGGGAAGATTCGAACTCACGATTTATAATCTAACCTAAATACTTTAATTCGTTGAAAAGTATACTCATGGTCCCGAGGATAATTCATGTTGTTCATATTTATTTATGTAAGGAGTACATGAGATATTGAGTTGTGGTTTTCAAATAAGTGAGAAAATAAAGGTAGTTAATACTCTTACCAAAATATGTACCTTAGTGTCACCAATTCATAAAGTACATGTCACACTCCACTATGTTTGAAGCCTTTCATCAACGAAAGAAGATTTTACGTCCACGTCAAATATAGTAAATTGAAATCTTCTTAAAAATAAAAAATCTGTGAAATTATATTTAGACAAAATTTTTAAACAACTTGCTTCTAAGGAACTACTTTCTTCTAAAAATAATATATTTTTTCCTTCTTTTGTTCTTTTAAGACTTTTCATGGTTCATATCAGCACATGGTGCATTTTCTTAATTATGGTGTCATTTTCTTCGTGAGACTCTTTTTGCGAGATATGAATATCTTCATCTCTTACAACAATTATTAAAGTTATATATTTGGGAAGCTTATCACGAACTGTGCAGAGTCCGTGTCTTTTATAGTTTTAACAAATGGTGCTTTGGGCCAAGATTTCTTGTCTAAACGGGGCTCATACGAGGAGACCCTTTGTCACTTATCTTTTCATAATCTGTGCAGAAGCACTCTTAGTCTTGATCAAAAGACAGAGGAAAAAAGGAATGTTACATGTTTGAAAATTAACAATCGATGCCCGCTTGTTTATCATTTATTTTATGCAGATGACAGTTTGATGTTTTTTAAAGCTTCTACAAAAAATTGCAAGGCCATCAATGGGGTCCTGAAAACTTATGCAAATACATTTGGACAATGCATAAATCTAGAAAACTCCATGTTCACCGTAAGCAAGAATATAAAGGAGGAGTTGGAAGTGGCTTTGTACAAATAAATATCAAAGGGGTTTGGACTTTAAAGATATCAACATCTTCAATCAAGCTATGCTAGCAAAACAAAGTTTGGAGATTTCTGAAGGATCTCCACAGCCTCATTGCTCAAGTGTTAAAAGGGTAGTATTACCTTCAAAGAGACTTCCTCAAAGTCGAAGTAGAACAACCTGTCTTTTGCATGGCGAAGTATTATTTAGGGGCGGGACCTTTTCAACTAGGGCTATCGTTGGAGAATTAGACTGGGAATTGGAGTGGATGTTTTGGACGAGCCCTGGCTCCCGAGGGAAGAAAATTTCAAGCCTACACAAGGCCATGATTCAATGACAAATTCCAAGATTGCGTCTTTATTGAGGGAACCAGAGTGTGGAATGAGGATTTAGTTATAATTGGTCCTTAATATTATCCTTAGGAATAGCACCAATGATGAGATCATTTGGGGCCTTGATAAGAAAGGAATCTTCAAGGTCAAGAGTGCTTATATATTGGAGATCAATATGCACGACTTAGGATTAGCCTCTTCCTCAAACCAAGATTTGCTTGGGTGTAGGTGGTAGAGGTTTTGGAAAGTACAAGTCGTTCCCAAAGTAAAGTTGTGTTGTTGGAAGATTATTCATCATATCATTCTAACCTCAGCAAATCTGTGTATCAAAGGAGTTTTTACCAACAAAGGGTGTCCGCTTTCCAAAGAGAGAGAGAAGACCACCATCCACATGTTTTCGAGCGGTAGGTTTGTTAGAGATCTATGACTAATTTTCTTGGAGATTAGCGTTCACTGATAGGGCAGATTGGAAACCTATGGATTACTTCGACCGGAGACTCAAACCATTTTACAGGACATAAAGGACTCATTCTACCTTGGAGTATTTGGACGTCTAAAGACTAGATTTTTCACAATGTCATTGAAGATCCATGCTTTTAAAGACTGGTTGATCTAGTTAATGGCAAAATAAGAGAGATTGACAGGGCTCGAGAAATGAATCTGGCTACTGAAGAAGGGGCGAGTCCGACTGCGCCTATCAGATGGAGTCTGTCACCCCACTTGCACTGGAAAATTAACACTGATGCGACTTGGATGGACTCGTTTAATGGAGGAGGAATTGGTTGGCTAGTTCATGATTGGAATGGGTGGCTCGTTACAGCTTGTTGTCAACACCTGAAAAGGAAATGATCCATTAAAGCCCTATAAGGCCTAGCAATAATGCTGGAAGGTCTTAGAGCGTTGAATCAAATCCTTATTACCAACTATGGAGTTCAAATCATCGTGGAATCTGATAGTTTTGACTTTAGAGATTATTAACGTCATCAAAGCATATTATGACATCACAGAGATAAAGTTGATTGTCGACAACATTAGGCGGGAGGTTGAAATGACTGCTATCGAGGCTTACTGTCATATTTCGACAAGTGAGAATGGTGCAGCTCACGATTTAGCTAGAACAACAGATGAGAAGAGGGTTTCTTCTTGTTGGCATCACCTTGACCTTCTTCTTATTGGCATCACCTTGGGCCCGCCTGGTTTTCCGATTTGTTGTCTTTAGATTTTCCCTTTGTTTAATTTGTTATTTGCCTGTGTCAAATAAGAAAAACCTATATTTGGTTAAACATTTTCTAATAAAAACATACTAGACAATTTGGTCGTCTGTTTCAATTATTTTACTTTTAAATTATTTATTTATTTTGTCTTTTAGTTTTTATAATCCTAGTATTTGTCCATATCATTAAAATTTTTATATTATATTTAATAATAAATCTTAAAATCAACCTTGATATCAAAGTTGAAATAGAATAATATGGATAAAAAATAAGTCGGTTTGCATGACTAAAATTTTCCATTGAACATCAATGATGGATTTAAAAATTTCATCATGGGAAGCATTTTCTTTTAATACAACAATAATATGTAGGGTGGATATTCACACTCACAACTTTTGAGTTGAAGATAGATACCATAGCCAATTAAATTAAGTTCAAAAGTAGACTTATTTTTTACTCGATAGGTAAATAAAGTTTTACTATTGGAATTTGAACCCATCTTCAACTATTATATTTAAAATGACACTTAAATCTGTAACATATATGACGTAAGAACCTTAATTTTTTTTTGGGATAATACAATTTTTTTAATGTTTTAGCTACCTGCATTATAATATAAAATTGAAAAGTTACACAAGGGAAAAAAAGTTTTTAAATTACTCTTAGTCACACCAAATAAATTAGTATGTTTTTAGTTAAAAATACATCTTGAATATAATAATTAAGATTATATCATATGCCAAGTATAGCTCAATATTAAAACATCTTCCTTCTTTGTAGATTTGAGGTTGAATCTCACATCTCCATATTTTTTACATTAAAAAAAGACATAGGTAGAATTATAAATTAAATCTCTACGATCGATCCATTAGTCAGAGCTATACATATCTATTTTTCAAAAAGATCATATTTCATAATTTAGTGAAGATAAGTGGGTACATATATTTTTTATATTACATTTTTAGACAAAAATTTAGAATGAAAAACACGTATTATTAAGATTTATCCAATCTAATATTGAATATAATTCACTGGTTAAAAAATATTATCCTCAGTCAGAAGTTTAAATTATTTACCTGAAAGGAAATTTAAATGTTAAATTATGAGAAAAAAGAAGAGGTTATAAGACGATGGAGAGGCGACGGGGGATTAACGTGTGGTAAAAAAGCAAAGCAAGTTTCCTTAATTGCGCTGCAGGAGGACACGTGGCGAAAGCGGAGAGGGACCAAAGTAACTTAAGAAAACAATAATGGAAAGGGGTAAAATGTGGGCCCCACAGGACTTTGAGGTGGGGACCAATGACCACGTGGAAGCTACAGGCTACGTGTTCAGATTTGAATGGGCAGATTTGATCCTTGCCAAATGCCAATGGGCAGTTGAAGTTCAAGTGGTGGGCAGCAATATGGTGCTGCTCTGTCACACACTAATCTCACCTCACCAATCCTACCCCACCACGTGTCCTTCTTATCACCCAATAAACCCAAATAATGCGGTCCGAACTCCGAGGGTTCAACTTCCCCAAACCCAATTTATTACCATTTCTTTATTACCCCCAAACAACCCATTTTATTTTCTTTTTCCAAACTTTATATGAATTCTCCCAAAAAAAAAAACAAGAATTTTCGATTTCAATTCATATTCAAGGACGATTTTGATTTCGTTACCCCGCAAAAAAAAAAAAAAAAAATTTCAAGATACTTATTTAATAAAAAAAAAACTCATCTCCTCCCTATTATTCATGGACACATTTTAATTTTACTGCTCACTCTGACTCAAATAGATTCTCCCATATTTTTCAAAAGTGAAAAACCAGCCATGTTCTTTAAATAGTTTCAGCTCAGCCCAGTGGTGGGAAAATAGAGAAAAAATAATAATAAAATTAATTGGTCGTAGAATATAATAAAATATTTAGAAAAGCAAAGCAAAAGGAGGAACAGCTGTCGCCTACCAATCTGGGAGGACACTCGCTGTCCCACGGAATGGGAAACCTGGACCAAGTATTTCTTTACAGCCCTATTATGTTTTATAATTTTATATTATTCAATCTTAATTTAAGTTATGGTTTATAATCAAGCACGCTAATTTGCCCCCTTTTCCCCTACTCATCTCCAATAATTCAACCTCCATTACTTTATTCAACCTTCTTTATATTTCAATTTCTTATCCTCAGCCTATTTCGTTTTATGTTTTTAAATAAGTATCAGGTAAAATACATTGTGTGTTTATGATTTGAATTTGGTTTTTTTCGTTGCTCATCGAGTTTGATAAAATCATCATTTTTGATATCTGATATTTAAATTTAGTTTCAATTTGATACTTAAATGTCAAAATAATGAAGTTTAAATTTAGTTTCTAACTAATCTTTGAGTTGAGTTAGCACATGTTGACTACACCTTGGTGATATGTATTTTTTAAATGAGTGACAAGTTTATCATTCTTTATTATCTTTTGCGTAAGTGATATTTTTCTCTCGTTTCCTCCCTCCATCCTTTCTCTTCTTTCTTTCTACCACTTTTCCAACAACACTACACTCGACCCTCCCTCTTCATAATTCATCCCCAATTTAACATTCAAAATGACTAATTTTTAATCCAGAAGGGGAACCAACAAGGTTTTTTTTGGCAACAAACCAAATTTATCCATGTCATTTGAGAGACTTCTCGATGTATATTCAACCTATATTAGCTTACAGATCAATTAGAAATCAAATTTAAACTTCAGAGATTAATTAAAAACTATATTCAAACTTCAGATAACAAACATATCATTTTTTTTAACTCAAGGACCAAATAGAACTAAATTTAAATTTCAAAAGTGACTGACTTTTTAAATTTTGGAATCAAATAGAAATTAAATTCAAACCACAAAAAAAAAATATTTTACTCTAACAATTATACCTGTGATAAGGCACCACGAGACCGGCCCGAATTCAGCCAGGTTCTATTTCTCATGTTCCCTTCCCAACAATTGTACCTTGTCTTGGGGCGTCTTTGGCTTTACGAGAGAAAGCCCGCCGGAGAAAAAAGTCTTTCTCTTCCCATCCCGGATCATATTCTGGTGAGTATTGATGAAAAAATGACAAAAGAGAAACTTCTCCGATCGCATCATTAACCGGTGTAGGATTAAAAATCCGGTCCAGGATTCGAGTCAAATCGACCTTTCAACAAAATGTGACTCCTAAATTAGCCTTCTCCGTATCTTCAAAGATAAAAATTACACATCACGGAAAAACCCAAAAACAGAAGCAGAAGAGGAAATAATAGCAGATGATATGAGAAAAATGGTTGTCCACTATCCTTAAAAACAAATCTCTCTATCTTCAAAGGTACCCAATGATTAGATTATTTGATTTATGGGTTTAAGGTACCAAATGATTAGATTATTTGATTTATGGGTTTATAGATATATGAATTTGTAAAGCAAAAGTTTGAGCCGCTAAATCTACGTTTTGACAATATGGAGAGATGACTTAAAAAAGAAAAAGCCTGGTAAGTATTTGAAGGTTTAAAAAAATAAATGTATTAACTCATATATCAAATATAAATTTGAATTTCTTTATGCTTTAGACGGCATAAAATATAATATGTGAATCAAGAGTACTTAAATAATTTAGTCGAATTTAGCTTTTTGTTATAAGTTTATCGATGATGTAAAACTTGATATAGTAATAGCAAGCTTTGTTATGAAGTGAACTTTGTGAAAAATGTGGAAATAATCATTAGTCTACGAGAGAAGCTTGTCTAACCAATAATTTAGATCCCATTGGGGAATGAGAATAAGAAGTTAAAATCAAAATTTACACTTTTCCTTTTTTTTTTAAAGGAAAAGAAAAACTAATTGTAGTATCATTCTTCTCCTACAATCTCATCATGACTATTTCTTAACTATTTTGCATTTTTATTATTATTTTTATTTATACTGCATTTAATTTTTCTTTTAATAAAAAATTTATATAACTTTCATTAGTTAATGTGATTTTTTCTCATAAAATATTATAAATTTCTATTTAATTATTTAATTATTTAAATTTACTTTGTTATTATTAATTAATGTCAATAAAATTTATTATTATTCACTATTAGAACAATAAAATTTAATAACATTTTATATTAAATTGTGATAATTCCAATAAAAAATCATTTTAGTTGATGTAATTTTATTTTAATTATTCATTAATTTTTAATATTAAATAAGTTGTCATAATAAAAAATATTTAATATCAATAAAATATAGCAATAAAATAATTAAAGTTTATTATTATTTTAATTAAAAAAATCAACACAGTAATGTATTTGTAAGTAACAAAAATAAGAAAGTAGTATACTAATAATTATTTTTGGATTCTTTCTCATTATATGATTCCATAAAATTTTTAGTAAAATACATTACAAGAATAACATTTAAATTCAGATTGATTTTCATTCAAATTTCATTCAATTTCGATTCCTTGTAAGTAAGCAGCACTTTAGTTTTGAATTTTTTTTTTTTTTGAAAGGTATCTATAAAAAGAAAAAGAAAATTAAATAAAAAATTTATTACAACCCTAACACAAACTATACTATAATAACAATAATAATTTTTTAATATAAAATTATGTTTTTGTCCTGCTTGACTTGTAAAATGGTTTTTTTGATTTGGCAAAAGGGCACTTGTGCGAAAAAGGGGCAGTCCAGAGAATGAACGTATTAATGGGCCAAAAATTCGGAGGAAAGCCCACTTCTTTTGTATTGAGTTTTCTCAGCCCATTCTTTGTTCATTCAACCACTGCCACTGAGTACTTCTTCTCCCATTTCTCTTGCATGGAAAATTAATTTAAGACATGCTCGAAATTTCGTACAATCTTATTTAAAATAAAACATCCATTGGGGATACCAAAACGAGTATAGCTCAACAGTAATTGTCATATATCTCCAATCAATAAATGGTAAGTTCGATTCCAATCTCTATGTTGCACTAAAAAAAATATATGATATCAAACATGTATGATTTTTAAATTCTTATAGTTTTGGTTTTTAATTTTATACAGAAGCTGTTGATGGATGAATTTTTTTTTTTATTCCTATACCCATGAATCTTTTGCAGTTTTCATATACTCCATACAAACTCCTGCGGCGCCGCGGCCTTGAAGATTCGTTGCGTTTCCCTCTACAAGCCAATTAGGGTTTTCAAAAAATGCGACACCCAAATCCTGAAATTTGTGTAAGTTTCAAGATTCGTCACCTATAGGCTATATGCTTTTTCCTTTTGTTTTATCTCCACTACCAATTACTTAAATTAGAATATTAAATATATATATATATATATATATATATATATATATATATATATATATATATATAGAAAAAGGGTAGCTTTTAATTAATTTAATTACTCAGATTCTTCGTTGACATTTATAAAAGTAAATGATAAAAATAGATAAAACTGTGAAGTTCATGTGTCGCATTCTTCCGATCTCTTGGGACGAAGTATTGAAGTTAAAAGTTCATTGTACTTTACTACCATCTTACTCATCTTACTCTGTGTCAACTGTGACAGTCAACAACATTAACTAGAAAAAAAAATTAATTAAACCGAAAAAGGGAAAATAAAATCCAAAGACTGGTCGAGTTTCCTAAGACTTTTAATTACTGTTGGAACGATGCATGTGAGGTTTAAAATTACGAAAAATATAAAAATTATTGTAATTTATTTATAAAATTACAAATATTGGACAAGTTATTTAAGTTTGTAAAATAGTTTCTGCCTATTTTTCTTCTTGTAGTCTAATAGCCCAAAAAATAAGCTTTAATATATAATAAAATGGAAATTTTAAAATGATTATTTGATTGCGGTCTAGATTCAAAGTACAACATTGTGGCAATTTTAAAATGGAAGATGAAATACTAAACGTAGAAGACACCATGGCAGACTTGAAAAAAAAAAAAAAGAAAAACTTTACTAAAACTGCCATTAAATTTAAATCCAAAAGAATTATAACAAGAGGGTAAAATTGACATAAAAAATTTCTCTTAATCCCACCTTTTATATATTTTTAACCGTGAAAAGTTCTGTGTAAATTTTTAATTTTAACTTGAACCATTTTAACGAGTAACAACTAATAAGTTAGAGGATTAGTTCTTCTTTAACTAAGTGCTTCGATCATATTTTGAATGATTAATTTTTACGGTTTATATATATTGTTAGGATATCCCTAAATGATTAAATTTACTCTAATTCATCGGTTTAAGTTTTTGAGTTCATTGGTGATTTAACTTGTTTAACATAGTATATCGTAACAGGAAGTCTTGTGTCCCAACCTCTATTTTGTCATCTTTTTTAGATTTATCTAGTCACTCATCAACCATGCATTGGTCTATAAAAACAGTCTTCACAGATGTCGAGGATTACTAAATTCCCTATATATATACATATAGCACAGTAAACGTAGTGATTTTTGAAAAAATATAATATAATTTTTTTTAGATTTTTTAAAAAGTTTTTTTGAGGACATAATACACCCAACATAAATCGGGAATTGGAATATGCGAGAAGAGTTGTTAGATCGAAATTATCACAAAACCCACAAAGAATGGTGTTGAATATTGGTTGATGAATGGGTAATCAAACCAGACAGTTCATTGTGATTGTATTTGGGAATTTATAGTAAAGTCGACTCACTAACATTTCCCCTCTTGAGACATCCAATCAAACACACACCTTAGGGTCAACCTAACACCTCCAACCGCTGCCCTGCTACCAAAATGTAGAACGTTTTAAATGATTGCTGCCACTATCCGAACCGGGATAATATCTGGTTGTTAAGAAACTTGTACAATTTTATTTTAAGGCAATAACAATTTTAGAGTTTGAGTTCATTCTCTCTCATTTTCATTTCTTTTTCAACGTGTACCTATAAACAATTTTTCAAAAATATAATTACCTTGTTCTAAGCGGTTAAATCTCTATAATTTCTAAAATGATATTAGGATGTTGTCTATGTTTTAAACTAAAGTGGGATGATTTTGCTTTTGAACTCTTCCCAAAATCTTGTTGGTGTTGTATTTAAAACGTAGGTTAGTGATAGAGATGTGGACAAAATCATATTAGAACAGAGGTTCTGAATAGTTGATTGGAAGGAGTGGGCTTTGTTAAAGGTGGAGGGTGATGTTTGAGCAGAAGATCAGTCGGCTGAATGAAAATAATCAAATGAATTGGAATTGGCATAAGAAGAAGTGACTAATTATGGAAAAAAGAATCTTGGAAAGAGACAAAGATACCATTGGGTTTACTGTTCTTTTATTTTATCTCAGTAAATTTTTTGAAAAGGGGTAAGCAAGCTTTCTACTTCTCTCGGCTTGGGTAGTGGACTATGTGACAAAGTGGCCATCTTTTATATTATTCTCCCACTTCACATTACTTCAAAACAATTCCTTAATGTGTTTTAAGTTGATGCAGGTTTTGGATTAGGATTCCAAAGTTGAATATCCAACACAGTAGATTTGGGTGGATCGAGATTCGATCAGAGTACGATTTTATAGATTAGATTGGATAGTCCCGTCCGAATTGCTCAACATGCTTTTCCTTGGTCTTCATTTCAAGTGAACCTAGTACAATATTTCCACAATCTACATCTTAAACGATGTTTACTTACACACAATCGAAATGGGAAGAAATCGTAATGAAAATCAATTGGAATGTAAATATTATTCTTGTTTACTAAAATATTTATGGGAATCGAAATAAAATATTGTTCGTGGTTTACTAAAACTATCTGATATTGGATAACAATTACCTACTATACATCCTTTCATATTTCTAACTAATTAATGGCAAATACATGCTAATCTTTTTTTAATTATAATAATTTAATTTATTTCATTAATATTGATTGATAGTATATTTTTTTCATCGTAACGATTTATTTAATATTAACAAATAATAAATAGTTAAAATAAAATTACAACAATTTTTTATTAGGACAACCATTCTTTAATATAAAATATTGTTAAACTTTACTGTTATAATATTTAATAGTAATGAATTTTGTTCTAGAATGTATTGATATTAATGAATATAATAAAGTAAAATTAATTAATTAAAAAATTGAATAGAAATTTGTAATATTTTATAATAAAAGTTGTATAAATTTTTATTAGAAGAAAAATTATTAATTGAATTAATAAATAATAAAAGTAAGACAATTAATTAAAAAATCTGATCATGTAAATAGACGAGAGAAAATAGTAAAAATTGAAAAGTAATAATTATAAAAGAGTAGAATCCACCTGATAAAGGATTAAAATTGATAAGATTATAGAAGATAAATAGGAAACCGGCCTTAATTCTTTCTCAAACAGTCTCCATTTTATTTTCTTATTTTAAGCAACTTTTCAATGCGAGGAGTTAGCTCCCACCATAACTTCATTGGTATTAGTTTAATTACTTATCTATGCTAACCTTCATGCTTCAAATGTTTTATGTTTGTCACTAATTTTAATTTTATAAAAAACATAAACCAATTATGAAAATAACAAGATGTTAGACTAACAATAAATCAATAGTTGGAAAGAAAAACTGAACAACTGAAATTGTGCTCTAGCCTCTAGCTTCACACAATTTAATCAATAACCACTATGTAAATACTCATGAAGAAGAGAAAATACGTGTTCGGCCATGAAATTACCAATTTATGGATTGATATTATGTCGGGCCTGTTTGGTAACATCTAAAATTTATTATTTCTCGTTTCCAGTTTTCTTAAGAGATCTAAGTATTTTGCAATTTTTTTTTAACATTATCAAAATTGTATAGAAATTTTAGAAACAATCAAATAAGTTTCAAATTGTTTATTTTTCTTTAATAAAAATAAAAGATCAGAAACCAAAAATAGGAATGTTACCATAGGAGCCGGTCATATCTCAAAATGTTTCCGAACAAGGGAGGTATAAAGGTAGGTATGAGTATATTTCTTTGTGACAATGATGAACACAATATTCCAAATTTTTTCAGATTCCACACATCTCGATCCGATTCCCTAGTACACATTCCAACATGTAGGGGAAAATGAAGTCAAGAAATGCATGATGAGTTTGAGAGTAGTATCCTCAGAATTAAAGTGATGAAATCAGAGTATGGACTACCAAAGCTGTAGAACCTAGCTACACATCCAGCTGCAATCAAGTGGGTCTCTTTTATTTTCCCTTATTTCCAAACAGACGATTCTCCTTCCTCAACATAAATAAAAATTAGGGCCCCAGCTATAATAAGACCTCACTCACTAAACACTCTGAAATATCCATACTTGGACATCGGTTGACCAATCTTTCACTCTCATCCCCACCTTCCACTATGTATCGATCATTATTTCTTTTTTTCAGTAATGTCACTGCTACGATTCTCCAATGCCTATCCCAACCTATTTACTTTGTCCCATCTAACCACAATTCTTTCCCTCGTCTCTCTCATCTCTACTCTTTGGAATTGTGTGGCTATTCCATAAACAAATGACACACTAGCTGGTTTGTTAGTTAATGGAAACTATATAAACACGCAAATTGTAATGGGTAGCTAAATTTTTTTCTATGTATCATTTTTTTTAAATTTTCACTTCTATCCATAGTATATCGGATACTTATATCAGTCATAAATTAGAGGTATATCACGTACATATATAAGTAGTTAAATATATATTTGTTGGGTAAAGTTGTCATTTTAAAAATTGAACCTCCGTTCTTTTTCTTTTAAAAGAGTGCTATATTTGAAAAAAAAAATAAATGTGGTCGTTATTTTGCTAATTTTACTAAATGTTTTTGACATATTTCCAACCCGTTATAAATATATATAACAACACACATCCTTTGAAATTACAACGTTGCCACTGCCCAACCCCATATATCTTCAAGTTGAAGTCTCAAAATTCTCAAGCTTATACCTCAAACTCCCACCCATCAAAATTCAACCTTTCTTTCTCCAACCCTATGTTTCTTTAATAATTCTAAGTAAGGAAGAGAGAAAGAAAAGAAAAAAAAAAAGAAACTCATTCCACTAAAATTTCATTTCCATGCCAATACATAACTGAATTTGTTTTCCTTTGTAACCCCTTAGTTCATTTTAACTCGTCTCACAAACTATGGACGACTATTTGAAAGAAGTGGAAGGCAAAAGACTTCACGATCCTCTGATCCAGAAGAATGGAGAGCCGGCAAGACAAATTAGGGTTCCGGGGCCGCTGATAGTCGGCGCCGGACCGTCGGGACTCGCCGCCGCCGCGTGTCTGAAGCAAAAAGGAATCCCAAGTTTGATCCTTGAGAGAGCCGAGTGCGTAGCTTCGTTGTGGCAGTTCAAGACCTACGATCGCCTCCGCCTTCATCTCCCAAAGCAATTTTGTCAGCTCCCACTTATGCCCTTCCCCTCCAATTTCCCCACTTACCCAACAAAGCAACAATTTTTGGCCTATTTGAGAGCCTACGCCGAGCATTTTGAGTTGAAGCCGGTGTTCAATAGCACGGTGACGGCGGCGGAGTGGGATGAGGGATGTGGGTTTTGGCGGGTCAAGGCTGTTCTTAACTGTGGGAAATTGGGACTCAAGGAAACAACAGAATATGTTTGCAAATGGCTGATTGTGGCAACGGGTGAAAATGCTGAAGAAATTTTTCCACAAATTGAAGGGTTGGAGGAATTTGAGGGCCCCGTTGTTCATACTAGTTCTTACAAGACTGGTGGAGTGTTTCGTGGGAAAAAAGTTTTGGTTATTGGATGTGGGAATTCGGGTATGGAAGTTTGTCTAGACCTCTGCAACTTTAAAGCTTCTCCACATCTCGTCGTTCGCAACTCGGTGAGATTATCAACAATTTTGTTAATATCTTGAGTTATATTAAATTGCTTGTCATGAGAAAACTTTTTTGACATTTTTTTTCGCAGGTGCATATTCTACCCCATGAGATGTTGGGAAGATCAACTTTTGGATTGTCGATGTGCTTGCTGAAATGGCTCCCCATGCGCTTAGTGGATAAAATTCTTCTCTTTGTATCACATTTGGTACTTGGAGACACAGCCAGATTGGGGCTCAATCGCCCGAAACTTGGCCCTCTACAGCTCAAGAATCTGTCTGGAAGAACCCCCGTTTTAGACGTTGGGACTTTGGCAAATATCAGAAGCGGGAAAATTAAGGTTCAATTAATTCTTCTCTGCGATATTCTCCCACAAATTATCAATATTTCTTTCCAAATGTTGTTGATGAGATTTCTAATATATCTGGTCTTCAGGTTCGCCGAGGAGTGACGAGACTAAGCCGCTGCGCCGCCGAGTTCGTCGACGGCAGTGTTGAAAACTTTGACGCTGTCATTTTAGCCACTGGTTATAAAAGTAACGTCCCCTCTTGGCTAAAGGTGCATATTTCCTATTATTTTCTTTAGTTTTGTACTTAAAAAAAAATTTACTTTTCATTAATCTCTTAATCGAACCACGTACATTTTGTACGGTGTGTAATGTAAATTGTAATTCATCTCTAGAGTACCATTAAACCAGTTTTCACTGTTTTTATCTTTTAATATCACACATATAGGGTGAACATTCGAACTCACAACTTGTTTTAATTAGTTGAATTATGCTTGTCATAATTTCAATTTTTAAGTTATACGCATTTGCCTGATAACATGTTAACTATTATACTTCTTTCTCTAATGGTAGATCTTAATTGAGTATTAAATGATGGGATTTTTGCTATACATGATAATAGTTGTCACTTTTAAGTATAGATACATCAACGGAATTAATGAAAATGAATTTGAGACACTATATGTTAAAATTATTCTTTTGTTTCATGACAATTAAGTAATGTTGTGTTGAAATAAAATATAATGACCCAATAATTAATAATTTGAAGGGTATGGTATGATAAATTTTCAGGAAAGGAGTATGTTCAGTGAGAAAGATGGGTTGCCAAGGAAGCAATTTCCAAATGGATGGAAAGGAGAATGTGGATTATACGCAGTTGGGTTCACGAAGAGAGGGCTTCTTGGGGCATCAATGGATGCGAGAAGAACAGCACAAGATATTGAGCTTGTTTGGAAAGCTGAGGACTCGGCTTTAATGCCCTTCACTCACTCTTCTGTATTGCCTCAATCACGACTCCAAACCCACGATTAAAGCAATGCCTTTTTAGTTTACAAACACAAAAGTGCTGCACTTTCATTCTTGCTTTTGTCACTGTGGGGTTGAAAGCAAAAAGAAAACTAAGGCAGTTCTCATATCCAAAGTTTCTACAAAAAAAAAAAAAATTGCAAAAATATCTTTTCAAGGGAAGGGGAAAAAAAGTTTTAGATGTCAGCTTTCCAAAATGTTTCTTTGCTAGATTGAAGCTTTGAGTAGTGCAGAAAAGAAATTGGAAAAGAGATCACCACTAGCTAGCTAGTTACAATATATTTATATGTGATAATTGGCTCGGATTTAGGGGATTGTTTATCATGTGGATATGTTGTAATTTGTTTCTATTTACTATACGTAAATTTATAGATATATAAATGGGTGGGAGGATTTGATCTTTATATTCGTTGAGTTCTTTGTGTTAGTTCCTTTTTGTACGATGTAGAATTATATTTGACATTACTTTACTTTTCATAATTCAATTATTGCAATCTTAATTCATACCCTCCAACCTCCCTCCCTTAGAAATCATTTCATTAAACTAGGCGAGAAAAATACATATAAAAAAAAGAGAGGTTAAGTAAAAATGCTCTAAGTAAAATGATAGATATATCATAATTATAAAAGAAAGTAAACTTGGAAGACCAAGAGGAAGCTAGAACAATAATATCATCCCAAAGGTGGTTGAAGACATCCGCAAAAGTTCTATTGTTCCTCCCCAACCAAATTGACCACAAAATAGATCCCACAGCATTGTACCAAAGGGTATTAAGAGTACTGTTGCACGAGGGGATAACATTTCTCTACAACCTTATCAATATCATTCTTATTTCTTATTCTATTAATCCTACGACTTTATAATTATTACTTTTACTCTTTCTCTCATTTCTATTTACATATTACTTTTTGGTTAATTGTTTTACATTTTAAAATATGTGTAACAATGCTTCTACTTAACTTTCTTTCAAAAAAAAAAATCTTAATAGTCTTTTCATATGTATTCTCTTCTTTTAATACAAATTGACATGGTATTTAATGATGATCCAAATCATTTCATTTTGTATGACGTTGACGAACAATTGAGAAGACTTTAGAATTTTGAACAAATTGGAAGTGATGGTAGAACAACCCCATAAATGTGCATAATTGACAAACACATTATTGACCATTAAATGGAATGATAGAGAGATTAATCAATATGAACTCAGATATATACCGGGACCATTTATATATATATACATCACTTCTCACTAGTGAGACCTTATTTTGTTGAAAGCAACAAGATAATAAAAAGGGCATAAAAGAGAAAGAGAGAAGAAGGGAAAGAAAAATACTGTATTGGGACAAATGAACCTACAAAAGTTGCATGCCAGTCAGCAAAGGGCCCCTCTAATCTCTACCTCTCTGCATATTCTCAAAGATTACCTTTGAAAAATATTATAAATATAGTTGCTAACATGACTTACATTAAATGTTGTACTCTTTTGTTGAGCCTTATCACTTGCCCTTTTCCCCATCCTCATCAGTAACTCGGACCACTTTCTCAATGCACAGTGATCTCCCACCACCCCCAATCTCATTTATCATTCCAATTACCATAACCTATCATATTCGTGGTCAATTTTAACGATTTAGGTGGCAAGATTCCAACTTTTTTTATCCTTACTAATTTTTATCAATTGGGTTGTTGAAATAAGTGGTGGAAAATGTAAGATTTGGAGTAAAAAAAGTTACGAGGGTAGAGAGTTAGAATTGTGGGGAATGGGGATGACAATGACAGAATTATTGTAATTGAGGGAATATGTGTGTTAAGGGGTTTGGGAAGATTTGGTGTTGGTGGGCTTTATTCCGACCGAATGGAGTTGATGAGAACACAAATAGAATCTTTATTGGCTTCATAATACCCCTCTCTCTCTCTCTCTCTGTAAACTCAGCTATAGAGAGAGAGAGAGAGAGATGAATATCAGCATCAAAGGATCAAAGTGTTTGAAGTTGGAAAATCCCATTAGGGACCAGCAATGGCTGCCCTACTAATAATTGTCTTTGGTCCATCAAAGATCCAATATTACCAATCTTGGAGTTCATCAATCCTCCTTCCACTTCACTGCCGACTCATCTCTCTCTCATCTTTCTAAGTAATTTCTGTAAAGAGACAGCTTTGTAGTTTAAACAATTCATTTTAGAAATTGAAATAATTAAAATATTCGACAATTTTCTTGTCTCGTATCGATGAGTGTTTGAGTCAGCTTAAAAAGATTTGGAAAATAAGAGATAAAAAGTAATTTTAATCCTATTTTCCAAAATTCTTTTTGGCATTCTTATTCATTTGGGTTGCAAATAAGGTAAAAAGAAAGGTCCAATTCATTCCTTTACATTTCAAAGTTCTTGAGTTGAGAGTTTTAGCATGATTGGGTAATAATTATTGCCAACAACCATTTTCTGTTGAGAATTTTCTATTTCTGCAGGAACAGTGAATTTGGTTCCAACTATTTTTTCTTGTCATAAGTTCTCTCTTGTAATTAATGCGTTGATGAGTCAAATTTGATTGAGTTGCATGCAATTATTTAAGATCGACTAGATTAAGATCGAAGTCATGTTATATACAAATATATATCATGTGATTTTAGTACTTTTTTAATAAAGACAGAAAATTGAATTCTTGATTATTGGTTGCACCGTCTCTGTAAAACAACATATCATGTGATTCAGTTAACTTAAGAAAATGATAATGGAGATTTGTATATGAAACAGCCGCCGCTTAAGATTCATTCTGTTATATTAAAATTTAAAATCAGTCACGTTTTAAACCTTGAAGAAGCCTTAGATCTATTTTTCCGAAACATTCCTTTGAAACTCCTCCATTGTATACACACAAACCACATTAATATTTCCTTCGATCAATTTCAGCCAACCAATTTTGATTTGGCACCCATTTTTTTTGTCTGCCAAATAATGTCAACTGAACCAAACATGACATCCAAAAAAAAAAAAATAACAGAAACAAAATCTATATTCTAGAACTTTAGGCATCAATAATCAAAGTCAGTATTTTCTTGACTAGTAAACTTTACATTTTAAATAATTATTTTTGTTGTTAATAGTTTCTTCAAATATACTCTTCAACGTGTATTCAATTTTAATTGATTTTTTTATGTACTATTGATGTTGATACAATATATATCAAGAATATATGTCATTATTTGATACACATGGTCACATCCTTAAAAATATTGCATTCTGAAAACTAATCTCTTCAAATATACTCATTCATTCCTCCATCCACTTCATTGCTACCACATTGATGGAGAATGTATTCTTATCCAAATAAAATGGTGTTCCTCCAAAGTCCAGGATTGTCATATAGTTATATAATTGAATAAGCTCATAAATTTCAAGGAGGAAAGAAAATAGAGAGAATTATAAAATACGATTTCACTGTATTAAATTTCTTAATCTCGATACAAATATATAATCTTGTTTACAATATAATAATTCCTAATCATGATAGGAATAAGACATCTAAATCAAAATAACATCTAAAGTAAATCTAATTCCAATTTCTAGTAGGAAAACCTAAATCATATCAAAGTTCTAAATCATATCAAATGATGTCATAAGCTTATTGAGGAGCGGGGTGGGAGAGTTGGAGAAAGGTGGTTGGATGAGAATCTGTAGACGTTGGACTGACACGTTGTATGGACCAGATGGCACGTGAGAATTGGTGGAGATGGACACGTCACAGCGCCATGCACAGCACAGCAGTCAGCAGCTGGCTGCATGCGCCATTTCCCTGTTTACACATGGAGCACATGGTGGTGTGTTGGATTTCTGAATTTGGACCATTGGACTGGATCCGATCCCGCACCCCCGGCCCGGCTCTCTACGGGTTTTAATTTCTCCACAATCTTATTGCCTTCCCTTCCCCAATCCCCAGTGGTCCTCTCTTTTATTATTTATTGTAAAGTCAAGTGTCAAGTGTCAAGTGTCAAGTGTCAAGTGTGTATGTGTGAGACCCAGCTCCCTCTTTTTGGTATTCTATATTTTTCACAGTGGACCATTCGCCATAACTTAAAGGACGCTATGTTTAACCACCACGGTGTAACTTCACACCACACCACACACCATTATAACATATGCTACGGAAATTGCACCACACTATTTATTCCCCATTCCATTCTTTTTTTCCCTTTTCCAATATTTCCAGTGGCAGCTAATTATTATAAATTTGGAGAGCAGAGTTTAACGACCATGACGAAAGCCTTTATTCACAAAGGGATTGTGTTGGTTAATATAGCTTTACATGAAGAGTAGAGGGTGTGAAAGGGGCAATACATGCATGCGTGTGAGAGGAGAGAATGCGACAAATCCTTCAAAATCACTATTATATTAAAAAAGAATGAGCTGTTAAAAAGATCCCACGTTGATAAGATAAGAGACCTAATAAAGATGTATAATAGACACAAACTACTCTTCTTATTGTCCATTGGTTTTAAGATGGAACCCATGAATATTAATATGATATTAAAGAGCAAAACGTTCAAACGAGCTACTCTTCTCATTGTCAACTTTTCCTTTGAATTCTCCTTAGCCAAAAAAGACACTCGCCCACACCACTAAATTAAAATATATAGCATATAATTATTCTTTGCAACTTGTGTGTGTTGTTCTCTCTTCAATCATTCGCACATCCATTTCTCCAAGTGTCATTTACAATCCATTGCCTTTGATCCTTCACTTTCTCTTTTGCCCAAAAGAAAATCTCCATCCCTCTCTTGGGGACGGCTTCAACAAAATCCCATTACTTTTAAACCAATGGCAGATCAAAAAAGCCAACGATATGTCTCATTCCTCAGAGAGCGAGCGGCCCTTCCTTGGATAGGTGGGCAAATTTGGTCAAAAACGTCGTCATTTCATTGGCCACCCAAATAAGAACAACCAAGGAAAGCAAAGCAAGAATCTTTTGGAGTGCAATAACATAACCCCACTTCTCTTCCACAACACCCAATCTGAGCATTTTTTGATGGCATGTAGCAATTCTTCGTTACTTTGATCAGATTATTTCTATGTTTGTCTGAGTTGGAGAGAGAAGAGATAGAAAAGATGGTAAGAGACATCATCAGTTGCGCCTTTCTTTTTCTTACTATAAGTGTTAAAGATCCCACGTTGAAAAGATAAAAGACTTAACAAAAATTTATAAAAATCCCACCTACATTATTTTTCTCATTATCAATTAGTTTTGAGATAAAATCTTTTAATTTTGATATGGTATCAGAGTTGCTCAACAAACTCAAGTGAGTATTCGATCCAAAAATGAGATCTGACCAATCTTGAGAGAACATGTGTTATATATATTATTATATAACACTATTGGTAGTACAAGCAACAAGAAGAGAGGAAGTGATGTGGCGGATCGTCCCCATCTTGTGGGAATCTAAGTGGATACCGAGTGCATCTTCCAGCCTCTTAACGTTGTTATTTTAAAAGACAACCAAACTTCAAATCAGAACACCCAACATAGTCTTACATTTTTGGTGTCTATCTTCGGACAACTTTCCAACTTGTACTCGACCTTATTTTTATGCTTTTTTTTTTTTTTTTTACTTTTCCATTTTCTTTGGGTGTAGTGTAGTGTTAGACTTTTGAAATGACCTCGATTTATATTTCAAAATATCTTTTGCATTTACACTATTTTTCACTTTCCTTTGAACCTGATTTCCTCACCCACAACTAAAAAATGCTGTAGTATTTTAGAAACACACTAGGAGAATTCTATACATCTAATAACCGTTGCTAAAACTAAAAAATTGCTTTTTGAAATCTTACACAGATTTAACTCTGACAAGATGATAAGCTATATATACAATCACCACTTTTAATAGTCTCCTCCTTAACTTCTTTCACGCCTTAAAAAATTCAGGGGAAAGAATTAACTTTTTTACTCTTGTGTTTGACAAAAGTATATCAACTTTTACCATGAACTTTCAATTTCATTAAATTTGAGCCTTGACTTAGATAAATATTGTCATTCTTTATCCTATATGCAATTTAGATTAATTCATCCACTAAAATCTTACAAAATTCAGTAATTTCAAAGAAAATCAAGCTTGACACGTAACTAAGTTGGATAAATGCCCAAAACTAACCTCCTTGGATTTAATCATTTTATTGGTGAGTTGAGACCTCCTTTTACCTACTTGGATTTTGTCACTAAGTTTGAGTCATTTTTTAAAGTTAATTTTTATTTTTTTAACTGAAATTTTATGTGATTTGCTGAGGTTAATAAGACCATTTTCTAATTTATTTTTTTAAAAAAGATATTGATTTTATGACATATTCAAATTAGTGAGTTTGATGAAACTAAAAAAATTTAAGTTAAAAGTGACTTTTTATACCAAATATGAGGTTCCACAAATGAATTTGTTGAGCGTCACAAAATTTCCAAATCTTTACCCCCATTGTTTCAACTATAATTTTCAAAGAAAAAAAGGTTGCAAATGAATTTCACCTATTATTGTTTTCTGAAGTACTATTTTTGCAGGTAATTTGAGAAAAGATGACACTCAAGCCAACACAAAAAGCTGGGCCCATTGTATTGAGCTTGCAAAAAGGCCCAGCCTAAGATAATGGAATAGGCTACGGAGGCCCTGGAGGGTCAGCCTACCTTTCATGTCTTGAGCAAACATGGTTTATGTGTTTCTAATACTAAGCCCAAAAAACTTAAGAATGGCCAATCACAGGTTATTGTTAAGTAAAATGGTTAAAGTTTTTCTAAATTGCATGACATGATCAAAGTTAGTTTCTTAGATTTTAGGGTGTATAATTCTTTATTTATCCCTCTGCATTGTAGGATGAAATCCATCATTTCTTTTCCACTAAATATTTCGAAATCTCTTCTTCTATAATACCATAGCATGCATCTACAACGGTACCCCTTGTATCTAAGTATCTCTGCAATTGTATGATGTTGTCTATTTTGGGCATAATCCTCATGGCTAACCAATGTAACTTTGTTTGCATATCATCCAACCTCCCTTCAAGTAGACACACCTAGATAGAGTATACACATAGATTACACCATGACTACATCTTCTGAGACTCACCACTTCTTTGTTTGACACTCCAAGATTCACCGACATAGCTACATTTAGACCATGTCTTTGATACTACTCGTTTAGGGCAAATGTACCCCTTTGAATAGAACTCGCACGACTTTGTTTTTTGTTTCACCCAAGAGACCGCATACCAATAGAGACCAATGGAGATAATTGTCTTCTCTTATATATATAGATCATGATCCATACTCTTCACTAGTTAGTGTGAAACTTTTTTTTTATTCCCCTTACAAACCCAGCAGAAATATATGCTAACTGTTACGCAAGATCATGAGTGTGGGCAGTGACGAAAGTCAGAGTGCACCCATTGCCAAGGCGAATGCATACATCCCCTGCCATGAATTTTCACCTGAACCAATCCAATAAAAGAGGAGTCAATAAAGGATCCGACCCAATTCATAATAGAAGCTAATCAAAATAAGCCACGTTAAGTCAACTTGAGTTTAACTAAAACACCAATCTCTTACCAAGAGATTGTAGGTTGATCCCACATATTGAATTTAAAAAATAAAAAACAAAAAAAATAGGTCACGGCACATTATCTTCTTTGTTCTCTTGCCTTTGATTAGTTTCTTAGGGATTCGTTGAATTTATTTCAATATTATATATATTTTTAATTTATTTCAATAATATTTATAGATAGAATACATAATTAATAGATTTTAATTCATTTCAGTTTTTATATACTGAAAATTTTATATTATTCATCAGGATATAGGTCACCCGCATACTATTAAATATAGAATTATTAATATGTTTGATGTTGTCTAGTAAAAGTGTCTGAATTTAGAATAAGAATAAGAATTGGATAGGTTAGAATTAGTTGTATACCATTTTATCACTGTAGCTAATTATAAATACATTATTTAGCTAATATATTTTTTAATTAAAATAATAATAAATTTTAATCTATTTTAATTTTAACTAAAATTTTTCTGACGGATCCTTTTTTCCAAATACTTTTCTTCTGGGCATTTTGACCTATAAAGTCCCTTTTGGAGACACGATAATACCATATCATGCTCCCTCCTCCTCCCATCTTTTATTTGACATCGGATTCGATTTTTTCCTAGTATGATTCACATCATATGAAATCTTTTTGGTCAACTTTTAATTAAGATTCATTATTATTTCAAATATATATAGGATCCATTGGGTTTTCATTATGATTTTTGTATATCCTTCACTAATCTTAAGAAAAAACTGATAAAAATCTTCACTAAATTAAACCTTCCTGATATAATAGAATCAAACAATTTCAAAATACTCACTGTAGAAATTACTCCTCTTTTGAATAAATTAAAGAAACTATTCTACATGGTCCCTAGTTTACTTAGAATCCAAGGCTTTATTTCCTTTCTCAGAAAATTAAGTAAAGCATCCATTTCACCCTCCTGATTTGGTGCCGACAGCTAGCCACCTTGATTTCCAAACTCCCAAAGAAAAATTAACAACAAGTAAGCTTCCTATTAATTAAAATGAACTTCAGTTAAAAAGGATAATTCAATGTTATTCATAGACATTCAAATCAAACTATGTTACACACATTTATGAATCATCATCAACACCGAAATGATCAAAATGCATTACAAAGAAATGAAATCAAAAGAATAAAAATGGTCTAGAAGAAATCAGATGTTCTTCTTTTCACTAACCCCACAGATTGCGGCCTAATTAGCCTGGGCTTAATGGTATGACATGGTTGAGAAGACGAATTAGCAGAGAATTCAGCGAAAATCTCGGTGAAGAATTTATCAACAATCTCAAGATAGGCAGGACAAGTGAGGCGAGAGTAGTAATGGAGAATCTCTTCAATGTCCAAAGCATGATCCACATTTCTCGAGTCTAACTTTTCCAACTCTTTGATTTTCTTGGCAACCAAACACATTCTCCTCTCATCAATAATATACTTGGAACTAGATTCACGATCGCGATTTTCTTGCCTTTTCCTTTGATGGGTCGCTCCGATATTATTCATGCTCCCATAACTTTTGTCGACTACTCTGATTTCCATCTGGGTCTCCTCCATTTTGTTGGGAAAATGAAGTGCATTGCTGTTGTTCTTCATAAAGCCTCCACTTTGCACCTCTTTTTGGGAAGAAATGAATTGAAAGGTGGAATCTTTTTCCATGCGGGGGCCGGCGGCGAAGGGCGGCGGCGTCTTGGGTAGCCTGTGGTAGCTAGTGGAGAAGAAAGATTTGAAGTTGCATATGGTTTTTTTGAAGAACTTCTTCGTGTTGGAGATGGAGGCTCGCAGCAACATTTGGGCTGGAATTTCGAATTTGGAAAAGGGGTTCTTTTTTTCTTCTTTTTTGTGTGTTTGTGTGAGTGAGTGAGGAATAATCTTTGGTTTGTTTTATGTGCAATGAATGAATAGGGAGGTGGTTCAAAGTTGGTAATAATGATCTCTCGTTGAAGATTTCTTTTCTTTATAGAGAAAATGAGTCGGAGGAGCCGACGGTGATGGATGACTATTTTTTGTTTTTTGAAAAACTTTGGAGCAGAACTAATTTCTTTCAAGAAAAAAAAAAGAAAAGGGAAATTGTTGGGTACCAGTTTGAATTTTTCCTTTTTGATGATAAATAGATCACACGCTCGTTTGATTTTGGCTGTGTACTCTTGTTTCGTTTTTGGTTCCCTAATTTCAAGAAATCTCAAAAAGGGAATATTAAATCTTAAAGGTTTGCTTCCGTGTCTCTAAAGCTGCGTGTATTTAGCCTTTTCAGGAGGAGCAGATGATTCCTTAAAAAAGAGTTTTTCTTTTTCTTGTTATTTGTAAAATTACAGAACCTAACTTTTAAAGGGATGGTTCTCTGTATTAAAGCTCGCTGCCACGTTTGTAACATCTATCAATTTGACTAACTCATATACTAACGAGAACGAGATATTTATTACTTTATTTCTTAGTACGTTGGTTGTGATTCAAACTCACGATCTTTTGATTATAAATAAGTGTCTTAACCAATTATTTTATTTTTATTTTATAGTAAATTAGAATCAATGAACATTCAATTATGTATTGAGGAGTAGTTATTATTTATGTGATTATAACCTTAAATCTACTGCTTATTAACATTTTCTCTTTTTTTTTTTTATTCTATTACCATCATTTATGATTGATATATATCCAAAATAGCACTACTTAAACGACCCTAACATTTAGATTATGAGTTGAAATTTACACGTTGAATCATCATTTCTAACCAAGTATGAAAGCAGATTGATACTTTTCAGTGGATTGTGTGGAAATGCATTGCTTTGGGATTTGGGATTTGGGACAAACAAAACAATCCCGTTAATCACGGAATAAAATTGTTTTGACCCTATATTATATTGTAGTTATTACCAACAATTTTTTTAAAAAATATTAAAACTTTAACGTACAGTGATTTAGAAAAATCAATCCCAAAAACATTTGTCCTTACAAATTTAATCTTAAAGGTTCATTCTTTTGTTAAAAATATTTTGTCGAGAAAAGAAGAGGTCTATCTTTAAAAAATCTAATCGATAAAAGAATCCTAGACCATATTTAGGTATATAATATAAGAAAAGTTTAACTTTTTACTTTTATAATTATAGTAAGAAAACACACTTATTAATGAGATTATCACGTATTTCGAGTTTTTTTAATACACCATGTGAAGGTGAGAGATCGAACGTACAATTTATTGATTTGAGATATATATTAATTACTACTGAGTTCACGCATTTCGAGTTTAAGTCAAAAGGAAGATTAGATGTTATTAGACTTTAAACTAAAAGAAAAAGAAAATTTGAAAATTATATTAGATAACGGTAAATTTGTAAAAGTAAGGTCGATGGAATCCTATTTATGATAACTTTTATCAAATAATAACAATAATAAATAACCCCATAATGGTATATGTAGATTTAAATGTCCATCTAAATTAAACATGATTCAAAGAGAAACAAGTTGTCCTATGCCATATTATCTACTTCGTTTCGCCAACATGAACTTAGCTCAACGGTAATTAGCACATCTCCCTAATTAAAAGATTAGGAATTCGAATTCTCCACCCCACATCTTTTCACTTTTTTTTTCGTAATTTTTGAATAATTGTAAATTTCACAAACAAGTTACTAATAAATCTGTTCCACTTTATCTTAGGTTGAGGATTATGTTATTCAATCTTTTAAATTTAATAAACTAACCAGATCCTCTACCAAAGTCGACCAATTAAGTATATATATCAATATTAATGGGGTTCTATCTCCAATGAGAGGAGTAATAATCCAGTTATATATTATAAACCCTAATTAGGTCAATTATATTTCTAATGTGGGATCCTTAACTCCCTCAAAAGGGTACCTCGTGGCTTGATCTCATTTTTGAAACAGATGCTCGTTTGAGCTTTTGGGCTCTAATACCATATATTCCATCTCCAATGAGAAGAGTAGCACACCTATAACTCATTGACACGTGCGAGTCGTTAAATTAATTACTTGAAACGCCTACATTGAACTAAGAAAACGTTGTTATGTATTTTATTGGTTGATTTGATTTTTGTTAAATTGATTTTTATTTTAATTATATGAAAATTTGTCATTTGTTGGAATATTTGGGCCAGACGACAGGTATAGAGAGTGGGCCAAAAAGTAGAATGTAAGTGGAAGAGTGATTGGGGGCGACAGAGACCGAAGCCCATCTCTCTCTCTCTTCTTCCCCGAGTGTGATGCCTCATTTGACCTAACAATTATGGACCACCTCCTCTTCCTCTCCCTCTTCCACTTGTTTTGTTTGGAACTAGTCCCCTTCACAACATTAAAAGTTTCAATTTTTGTATCATGTATTTAAATATTGTTGGTGAGTAGATTTGAAAACTCAAGAGTCAAAACCCATACATTGTTCTGTAATACCAAATAATTAATTAGTTTACATCACAAAAAGAGTAGTGCAAAATGTACAAAATAGATCTCATTTCTTCAAGTAGTTTTTTGTTAGCATCTTTTCTTTTCTTTTTGTCTATCGAATACACTAAAGGGCAAAATTTAGAATTTGAACATATTAAAGATGATTTGGGAATGGAATGTGACGTCATAATGAGAAAAAGAAAACAGAAAACATAGGATTTGAAAAATGAAATTAGAAGAATGAAACAAAATGGATGAGGTCGAGGTGGTTGGTGGGGTGCAAATAGTGATCCGCTGACACATGGATATTGATGATTCAATAATGTTTGGTTTTGTTTGGAGTTGGATTTGAAGCAAAAAGGGTAGGGCTGGCCTGAAGAGCAGAGGCTCAAAAACCCAAAAAATGCTAGCATTGCATAGCATAGCATTTAATGAGGGCAATGGCAATGGGCAGGCCATCTGCCAATTCACCAGACATTCCCAACCATTGATCTTCTTCTGCCTCTACTCTTACAATACCCGTAGCTGTAGCTGTAGCTAATTAATTCAAACTCCCCAATCCTAAGATTCTTCTCCATCTCCATTCTGCCTCTGCTTCTGCCTGTGTTCAATGTTCATTCTCTCTCTTTTTCGAATTTCTTTCAATTCCAACTTACTCTCTGTCTTTGCCCTTCTACCCTTTTTCCTTTCACACTGACCCTTCACTTTCCAACCCCCTCCCCTCTTCATTTGCCCCTATTCTTAATTTCTCTCTTTTTTTAACCACTCTCTCTCTCCCCTCAAATTACTGCCTTCTGATCTCACCTTCTCGCCTTTCTTTCTAATGATTTTTACTTTATAAAATTTAGTCATTAATGTCTTACTAGTTTTCCATTATACTCTCCCCCGAGCTAATGTTAGGATTACTTGGTGATAATTTAAGGAAGGAATTACGCTGCTTAGAAGTAAAATTGAGTGACCTAATTTATTATGTAAATTTATGTTAACTTGCTAAGTATCTATGTACATATGTAAGTTTATCGTCGTCGGTGAGGATATAATCGAAGATTATTAAAAAGTAAGGCACTAAATTAAAACTTCTATAGAAAAATAAAGGCTACATTGGAAAAATATCTGGGAACTAAACCGTATATTTAACCTTAAATATTTTCATTAGACTCATGTGTCATTTCTGACTACTTTTTTAATATTCATAAGTTTTGTATTTCTTGAACACCCAGTTTTAACTACCTAATACTAGACTTCAAGCCAGCTCTCTATAATATTAATAAGGCTAAATTACCCATAAAAAGAAAAAACAAAAACTCCTAAACTTAGTTATTAATATATATATATATATATATATATATATATATATTTTTATTCTTTTAAAAGTTTCAATACTACTCTTCACTTTTCATAAACATATTTCAAAAAAATACCTGGTGAACATAGACAAACATCCGTTAACATTTTGAACAAAAATTTGACATGGTAGAATCTTGAACTATGTGGTAATTAATGTTCCAATTTTATCGTGAATATTTTATTCCTTCATTGTCAGTATAGTTTGTTTTTTCAATGTCTACTCAATTTTATCATAATCCACCTTTTAAAAACAATAGCTTCTTCTACATTTCCTCTATTTTAAATTTAATGTAGACAAATTTCCACGTTAATTGTCACGTCATCCAAACTCTGACTTAATATTTGTTCAAATGGTATTTTTGAAATATTTATGAAAAGCCAAAAGTAGCATTAAAACTGTAGAAAGAATGAGGTATTTTTGGCAATTTAGCTTAGAGATATATATATATATAATAAACAAATGAAATCAATTATTGTTTTGAGTTAGGCTTTTGCCAAGGGTTCAATGCTCCCTTGTGACTGTTTATTGGTATACAAAAACCAAACTCTTGAGCCTGTGGGTCAGTTGGTGTGCATCTTGGCTTAATATTTATTATTTAGTAAATACCCACATACAATGGTTTCAAGTAAATTATATGCAAAACCAGCAACATGATTGAGTTTTGTCTTCTATATGTGTGGCAAATTGCACAAAAGCTTTACATTTTTAATTAAGTCTTTGGTTTTTGGCTCTATTCTTATCTATTAGCCTAAACTATATAATTCACAACTCATCCATAACATATGGATATATATTATTATTTATTATTATATGGTTTGATGTGATATTAGGCTTAATTTGTCTCTAGCTTTGTTGTTTTGTGTTTTCAAACCAAGATCCCCACGGATCTATTTACATGCAGAAGATTTTTTCCTTTTATTTTGAAAATCTATTGAAACGATGAAATGAAAATTCAAATGCTTAATTAACATGCATGATACTGGCAAACACAACACAACGAATGGTTGTGGTGAAGAACAAAACAAAACAAGATTGGACGCTGTTTCCAATATTTGATGTTCTTTCTTTTTTGATCGACCTTTTTGCATTTTCTATTCTTTTTGTGGCAAATGATGGTTGGAGTTGGAGACAGATTCAAAATATAATATATGTTAACAATTCAAAAAAAAAAAAAAAAAACCCAACTTTATGTCATTTTTTTTAGCCAATGGCTTTTCAATCTTTTCAAGCTTTCATTTTTTGACAAGTCTAAAGTGTGCTGTGTTTTGTAGTTCCAATTTCAAAAGTTGGCTTGTATTGTATTGTATTGTACACCCAAAAGGGTATTGAAAGTCCCTGTCTTGTAATTCTCTCTTCCCTCCAAAAACTCCATTATTTTTCAAAACTTGCATCCTGCAGAAATTTTCATCTCAGAAGTACCAAGGCCACTTTTGTCTTTTCCTTTTGCCCCATCTTCATACAAATACAGACCCCAGATTAATTAATGCAACATCAAGGGAAATATTTGTCTATTTTCTCCAGATACCAGAAAATGCAAATGCAAAACTCGATATTTTATATTTCAAATTCACCAAAAATAGAAATTAGACACCGTCATGGATGAAAAATAAAAGTCTAAATCCCATTGTTCCCTTTTTTTTTTTTTATTCTACACTTTCAAGAGGTCTATTCTAATTCTTAAAATTTTAAAAATAACAATTTTAGTTCATGAAATTTAAAATTTTTCTATTTTAATTTTTAAACTTTTTATGTACTTCTAACAAAGGAATATCATGAACCTAACATGTATTGGAAAAGTCACTCAAATTAGTGGGAGGAGTATTAGATAATTAAATATTTCGTAGGAAAAATAACAATATATACCAAAATAGATATGCTTTAAAATAAATAAAAAGAAGCTAATACAACAAATTGGAGTAGATGTCAAGACTACTATCTTCATGTTAGCGTTTGAGGTTAATGGCTAAAGTGAGATTTAATAAATAAATAAAAAAAAAAAATTTTTTTTTTGAGAGAGGGTTTATTTGGTTAATAAGCAATGGAAGTTAGGCTGAATGAATTTACTAGTATTATTCTTACAAAGAAAAAGAAAACATGGGGGAGTTTTGTTGATGATCAAGAATAGATCATCCCCACCAATCAGAAAACAAAGCCTCCCAAATCTCAGTGAACACCTCAAGAATCACTCTGTGGTGATGGTGGGAATTCAATGAAAGAAAACACTGCAACAGCTGCTCAAGATCCTTCACACAAAAAATCTGTTTCTCAACGATCATCTCCAACATCGAGCTTCTGAAATCATTATAAGGGTCGCTCGATTTCTTCACCACCGCAAAGCTATCCTTCACTTTCCCCCCATTCAGCGGCAAAACCCCCATTCCCCTGCTCTGCCTCCCACCGCCGGATCTTCTCCGGCGAGATTTCCGCCGGCGATGAGACGCCGACGAATCGGAAGATCGCGATTTGGAAGAGAAAAGCGTCTCCGTTTCGTCTTCGTCTTCGTCGTCGCTGCTGTACCACCACGTGCCACCGAAGTTCGATTCGACCGCCGACGACGGACTCTCCTTCCTCTGCTTCGTCTTCTTCTTCTTCTTCTTCTTTTTCGTCTTTTTCCTGTCGGTCGCTTTCTCGGCGAACTCGGAGAAGGGTTTGGGCGGTGAAATTGGAGACGCCGGAGGACAGGTCCGGCCGCCGGAAATCGCAGAGGGAAATGGAGCGAGCGGAAACCGCCGGCGGGCAATTTTCCGTTTGGGGAGAAGCAAATCCAAATCGAAATCGAAATCCGCATAGGAATTAAGACTTTGGGTGGTTTGGTCGGAGTCGGGTCGGATGCTGCGGAAAGTGGCGTCGTGAAGGGGAGGAACGAAGACGGGCTTGTGGATGATATCGGAGAGATTACGGGAACGGCAGGAGGCGAAGGAGGCTTGGAACATACGGGAGAGGCGGACCTTGAACCGGGGCTCCATTAGAGGAATATGGCAGCGCGTGGAGATCAGAGAGAGAGAGAGAGCAGAGAATGCTCAATGCATGACAAAACCAAAAGTGGGACTGTATTTAAACCATTCCTCTGAAAAAGCAAGCTTCCTCCAAAAGATTGCTCAAACTTGACAATTTTTTGTTGTTCATCTTTTACCATTTTTTATTGTCATTTTCCCAATAATTAAAAAAAGTATACATATAATCACCCCTGCCCTTTCAACTTTCAAGCAACCTGCAAAGTTTCAATGATGTGTAATCAAGTTTCCAATTATTAATCACTTTTTTCCTTCTCGTTTTTTTTTTAATTCAAATTCAAATTATTTATGTCAACCACGATTGAGTAGGCTAAATTATAAGTTGGAATATCGTTTATTTAAGATGTTTTTGTGAGTGATTTTGACAATTACATAATAAAAAATTGTGTTCTCTTTCCTAGTAAATTAAAAAATTATTTTAAGAAAGTTTAAAATTATTCTAAATTAATTTTTCAAGATAGATATGATTTTGAAAAATAATTTAAAAAATCAATTATACCTTAACCATTTTTTTTTTCAAAATCACTCGTTCTATCCTCGCTCCAAAGCACATCTTAAATAACACAAGTAACTTGAAACACAAAGCAAAATAGACGAAGTTAACAACTAATATTATTATTAGACACAAACTTAATAGGTATAATTCATGAAGTTCGATGAGGAATAAGTTATAATTTAACCAAATATATAAATATGTTTTTCTCACTCCCCTAATTTTTGTTGTTTTGAGTTAAAGAAAATATATGTAATATTTGTGTTTTAAATTGTTAGGATAATTAATCTCATCGTTGGATACGTTGGACCACTTTGATCATTTGATCAAGATGATGATTTGTTTGGAATGCAATCAAAGTCTCTCACATTGACTAGGGAAAGAAAATATCTTGGAGTATGAATTAGAGACACTATCGATCTCCATTGAAATGCAGCATTTTATGTGATACCAAACTCAAACTAAGGAAGTATTGTGGTTGAGGGTGATTCCTTGTTCTTTAACACTACTGCCTATTAATAATAGTTCTACCTCGAAGAATACATATTTCTAGTAACTTTTAACCTTATTGAATCAACTGTCTTGAATGCAAAGTCGATATATACTTATTTCCTTGTCGAGTCTTGTACTAATAAAAGAATCATGTTGTTTATCTTATATATATCTTACTTAACCACTGTCATCAGGTATCTTACTTTGACTAATTTCATATTGTGCTCATATTACTCACATTGAATCTAGTATATATAAGTCTAAAAGTGTAGGATATAAAAATTTATGTTAAATATAAAGTGAAAGATTAACGAGAAGATTGAAATAATTTTTTAAAGTTGAGTTTGTGAGTCAAAATAAAACATTTCAAAATAAGTTTTAAAATGAATAATTCATAAGAGGGAGGCGCAGGCTCAACTACGGCATTTGCTGCATATTTTTAGGTGAAAAGATGTTCAATTTATTTTTTAAAAATGGTTGGTGCGTTTAGGTGATATTTCAAATTCAAATTTGAATTAGTGCTACTATCACACTCTTGCCCTATAGTCAAAAATAAATAAATAAACATCAAAATAATCATATATTAATCTCCTATCTTTGCAAAAGTAGTAAAAAATTAATAGAGATTTGCAAAAGTAGCAACTATACGCAAAAATAACAAAATCTGCCCAAATCACTTAGAAAAAAAAAAGTGCAATATACTCAATATACTCTTAATGAATACATAGCTCTACACAATTATATAACTAATATATTAATAATATACCTGAGATATATACTAGATTTGATATATCAATATTGATATATTCGAAAATTTGAAAAGATAAAATCGAAATAACTAAAAATTGAAAAATTAGATTTAACATATTTTGTCATTTTGTAAAATTTAAAAGTAGTTGCTATATATTTTAGGGCATGTTTGTTAGTCATTCAAATTCTGTTTCTTGTTTTCAAATATACCTTAGATAGATTTGTTTTTGAAAATTACTATTTTTGGACTCTATTATCAAAATACAAAAAATTCTAAAAACAACATTTTTATGTTTTAGTGTTTTCAAATTTAGAATCTGAAACTTTAAAATGTATAATTATATTAAAAAATAATATTTTTTTAATAAATATATTAATTCATTTTATTTTTGTTAAAATTAAAACACATAAAATATAATATATTATAAATTATATAATAGTGTAAAATAATAAGTATAAAAAATCTATAACAAAAATTTTAATAAATTAATTAATATTATGTTTGATTAAACTAAATATTTAGTCGGTGACTATTTCTTAAATTGAGATTCAATTTTTAAATGGTTATTGAATCTTAACTTAACATTAATTACCCATTATAAAATTCCTAAAAGATATTAACAAAAAATAGTTATGCATTATTTGAACGTTAGAAAACATTTCGAAGTCATCAAATAAATTAATTAAAACCAACATCAGCATAGTTTAAGATACTTGTTTTCTATTAAAAGTTGATGAATTCGAATTCTTGTCCCCACAAATTGTACCCAAAAAAATTAAAGGTAAAATTGAGAGAGATGGATTGATATATAATATTTTAGTTGATTTTGTGGAGAAACTTGTGTACTAATTTTGAGGTAGGCCAAAGAACTTTTGGAAGGATAAAGACATGAGGGTCGGGACAAGGATTCACCCAACACCCAACACCAAACAACAAACATTGAAACCTGAGATATTTCAGAATGGAAAGTGTAAAACCCACTATTTTCATTTTTCACCTCAATTCCTATTTTCCATAATTTTAATCTCAAAACTCTTGTCCTCGTATTCTTGTCTTTCTTACTTGGTTGAAATCAAGATCAAAACTTTAAGTCTGACCCTCGTCGAAACAATGCACTACTTTCAATCATTTTCTTAAAGTTTCAAGAAAATGGCACCTTAAAATTAGAGAGAGATCAATCAGTTAAATATAAATATAAGTTGTGAGGGAAGGGAAAGGGTATCTAGAAAATGAAACATGGCTCCAAGCAGAGGAAAACACAGCAACAAGTGCATATTTTAGCCTTTTTATTGACAAATTCAAAACCAACAGCTAACAGACAGTTATACAGTACTTTGATTCCGCTTTTCAACTTCTATTTTGCTTCACATGACAATTGACAACAACAAAATATACTCAAACTCTACGGATTTCCTGACCCACTTATTTTTTTTCTTTTTCTTTTTCTTTTTCTTTCCCCATTATTGTTTTTTTGGCTTTTCTTTTTCTAATTCAAAATCATTGCTAGTATTGACTTGACCAGTCATAATTTGAAAATCCAGTTTGGATTTGGATTTGGGAATTTTTTAAAGTCCATTTCAAAAAGGGGTATGGGCAAGGGGGAAGTTTTAGATGATATTCATATGATTAGGAATTTAGGAGGTAGGAGAGAGGGAATAAAGCATGCAAGTACAAGACAAGGGAATGGAACCAGATTATTGCCCAGAAGAGAAGTTAAGAGAGAGTAGTCAATTACCAAATAGACCATGGATGAATGGGTGAGAGGTAGAATAGGCAGTGGGTAAAAGGGGAAATTGGCGGTTGGGAATTTCAAAATTGGACCAACAGAAGTAGACCACATGTCTGAAGTTTGAAGTTTAAGATTCAGAATCAGATCCCATGGTTTTATTTAGAGTTAAAATTATAATGGAGTTTTTGGGAAGCTAAATGAGGAAGACTGTTGTACTGTGCACTGTGCACTGCCCTATGAAAAGTGAAGAAAGGGCCAAGTCTTGACTATTTTCAAAAGGTCAATCCTTTATTTGATTTTGGTTTTGTTTATTTAAACACTGCCACCCGTGAGTATCATCTTCTGCTTATCCTATTCCTCCCCTAACTCTGTGATCAACAGCTGCGTTTTCTTTTTGTATGGTTTCACAAACTTCCTTTTTTTTTTTTTTTATTACTCTGGAGCCACCCACTACTAAATTTGGATCAAATCTGTTACATGATTAAAATTTAAAATTTCGTAATCCTGTTCTTAATGCAACTCATTCAAAGGTAAACGAATCTAAAAAAATTGAGGAACGGGACTTCCACAAACTACAAAATCAAATCTTCAAACCTGTGATCGCAACTTTAGGGGGAAAAAAAAGACAAATTGATGGAAATATCTGTATAAAGTATGCAGAAATGCTCCCCATGTTGATGTTCGGTAACTTTGGTAATTGGTCAGACCAAAAGGGGTCAATAACAGATTTGAAAATTTGAAAGTTTTTTAATTGTTATATTATATTTATCTTTCAACCTTTTCTTTTGTTGGACAATGTTAGCGTCAATAACAGAATTTATACGGTGGTAAATGTATAAATAGCAACCTTTTGCGACCTATTACTGAACTAATTAGGTTTTACCTTTTTCCTTCTCAAGATTTCACTCATAAAACCCTGTGAATACACCTCAAGATAACTTTAGGATTTTATGACAGAAATCCTAAAGGATCATTTAGGTAAACTCATAAGATTTTATGAATGAAATCAGGTGAGAACAGATAAAACAATTACACGTAGACTATTAATAGACGTGTTAAGTGATTTTAATTACGAGTTCATAGATTTCCAATTCAAAGTGTGACGCTTTGACCCAGTGAGAGATGGTGTCGGCATAGTTTAGGCATCCCATTTTCCCTCAACGATTTTCGTTTTCTTTCCTCCATAGAATTATTCATGACAGTTCTTGAATAAGAAAAGTTTCATAAGTCCAAGAAAACATTTTTCTTCCTTGAGAAAACATTTCTCCAATACCCGAAATCGTTGACGATGATCCAAGAAAACATAGTTTACATTTTTATTCAAGAACCATTATGAATAAGTCCATTAATGTAAGGTTCCTTTCATTAGTGGACTTATTCATAATTATTGTTCTTGAATAAAAATGTTTGCCATTGAACCCTTTTGGCACCCGAGCAATTGGAAGCTCTTGTTAACATTGTAAAGAAGTAAAAAAAAAAAAAAGATTGAAAATAGAATTTAGGTTGGCAACGTCCATGATCCACAAACTAGGAAACAAAATCCTCAAAAACAATATTAACATAAAAGAAAATGGTTACAAGATTAGATTGTGTGTTGATCATCATTTTTGTGGGTGGTTGTTGTTGTTGTTGTGTGAGTGTGGTTATCATGGAAGAGGAGTTCGATCTCCTCCAAGCTTTTTCCTTTGGTCTCTGGCAAAAAGAAGTAAAAGAAGAGCGTAGCCATTGCCATTATTCCCGACAGCACAAAAAACATCCCTCCAAACGTTATCTCCTTCGAAATGCTCAGAAACGTCATCGACACCACTCCACTCACCAATCTGTTCAGTGATATCGCCAGGCTCGAACCCTGGGCCCGAATCCTGTTCGGGAATATCTCCGTCGTGTACACCCACGTTATGGGCCCGAGCCCAATTGAAAACAACGCCACGTCCCCACACAACGCCACGATGCTCACCACCACGGCCCATGTCGGCCTGCTGTTCGCCTTCTCCATGCATTTCGAGCCCAGGCCCAATAGCCCCAGCGCCACCGTCATCCCGGACGAGCCTACTAGAAGAAGCGGCCGTCTCCCGAACCGGTCCAAGTATAGGGCTGAGAATAGTACGAAGCAGGTCTTTGTAACGCCCATTACGACATTCACGCCGAACAGATGCCGCTTCCGGTGGATTCCGGCGGCGCGGAATACCTCCGGCGAGTAGTACATGACGGCGTCGTTTCCTGAGGCTTGCATGAAGAAGTTGATTCCGATGGCGGCTATTAGCATCCGGCGAATCGGCTTTGTGGGGTTTATCAGTAGTTCCTTCCAAACCCCTTGCCCGTGCCAATTCCCCGAGGCGGCGGCGGCGGCGGCGTCGGCGTCGGCGGCGGTGCTTATTGCCTCGAGTCTCTCCTCTGCTTCGGTTTCGTTTATGGAGATCTTGATTAAGACCTTTTTGGCTTCTTCCAATTTGCCCTTCATTACGAGCCAACGCGGGGACTCGGGCATTGCCAGTACGCCCACGCCGACGACGAGCGCCGGTACGCCGGCGAGTCCGAGCATGATCCTCCAGTTCATGTGCGGCGGCAGGTCGGAGAGGGCGTAGTTGATGATGTAGCCCAGGAGAATACCGAGAGTGATGAAGATTTCGGGGAGCGAACTGAGGAGACCGCGGGAGGTGGCGGGGGAGAGCTCCGCCGTGTAGACGGGAGCGACCATTAGGGCGTAGCCGACGCCGACGCCGGCGATCATCCGGCCGGCGAGGAGGAGAGGGAAGGATGGGGCGAGCCCCATCAGCAACGCGCCTACTAGAAATGTTGTCGATGCGAGGAATGTGGTGTAGCGCCGGCCAATCGAATCGGAAGTCCGGCCGGAGGCGAGAGAACCGATGAGAGAGAGCACGTTTAAAGAACCCACCAGGATTTCCACTTGGGTGGATGAGATTTTGAGATTGTCTTCGATGTAAAGCACAGCCCCACTCATTACTCCAATATCTTCACAAATTGACCCAAGATTCAGAAACCCAAAACGCAAAAGAAGAGATAGATGTGACTGACTGGCGAGGAATTGAATTAATTTCAGTGAAAAGAAAGAATAGAGACTTACCATAGCCCAGTAAAATGGAGTTTGTGGAGGCCAAAACAGAGCAAATTAAGGTGTATTTGTTGATCCCAAATCCCTTCGATTGTGATTTCGAGTCTTTTTCCAGTTCGATGGCCTCCATTGCAGTTGCAGAACTCGTCTCCATCTCAGAGAGTTTGTTGCTTTTCAAAGGAATGGAATCAATGGGCATAAAGGAAGCAGATAAGAGGCTGTAATTGTGGTGCGTTTGGTTAGGTGAGTGGAGAGTTAATTCTTGGGGGTTTCAGATTTGCCAAATTTGCATGAACAGCATCGTATTATGAATGAATTACACGTCTCTCCATGATTCAGTGTCTCACATGAGGTGGCACTAGCAGTATGCAACTTTATTCATTCACCCATTCAGAAATATTCTCCTATTATTGGGGGTGTTCGTTGAGTACTTTTCTAATGCAAAATGAGTTGGTTTTCTTTTTTCAGATTTGCAAAGGAAGTTGATATATAAATGAAGCATCATATCTCCAGTTCATGAAAATATCTTTCATCTATTTTCATCGACATGATAACAAAAATAAGGGAAAAAAGATAAATCCACCTAATTGTTGTCCCATTGGTTGCAGAGTCAATGTTTCTTTATTGACATTAATAATTAATGTACAATCGCTAAAGATTCCTATCAAATGCAATAACTTTTCTAGTCTAAGTCTATAATGACTATTTTTGCAACTAAATTAATAATATTCGACGTCTGTCCATAAAATGCATTAAAAGCTGATCGAGATTGAGGTAACATTTAAAAAAAAACAAAGAACAGTAAAATCCAATGTGAATTGTGTATAATATTACATAGAACATGCAAGAACATTATTCCAACGTTCTTCACTGTTCTACTTTCTGAGTGGCTCAGGAAACAACGGCCACAGTTGAATTATTTACAACGGTAAGGATACAACTTCCAATTTGTAAAACGCCAACAGTTTGCAATAACTCATCAACGTTATTACATCAGCTGTACATTATCAATATACTGATAGACTTCTAAAGCGACTTCGGAGATCCAATTTGCCGCTGTGCCGAAAAAGAGTTCCCAAAACCAGAGATCCACTGCAAGGACTGAGGAGAAGATTAGCAGCGCCAAGGTCTGGTAACGGTTCAACGGCCAACCCGAGGCATCGGCTAGAGCCTTCAGAAATGGGAGAGAACTGCTGGATAGTTTTCGATTTGTAATAGACCATGCTGTTATCCACTTTACACGACAAGGAATGAGGTCGAACTCCTCTCGCAATCGCCTCCCCAAGTCGGGCATGTGACCGCCACCGTATAGTATGGCGATTTTGTTGTGGCCCTTGTCGATGGCATCTCTAAGCGCCTCTGTTGCAGCTTTGTTCCTTTCGCCAATTATTACAGAACTCTCCTCCACCTCAGCAGTTACTTGTGTGAACCTTCACCAGCAATGAATTATATCACATACAAAAACAGATGAACTAAGACTTCACTCTTTCCCTGGGGGAATGGAGAGGGAAGGTAAAAGCATCTACTAATTTAGATTCAGAATAACCTCCAGATTCACCATTAAGAAATAGAAATGAAGTCCAGTTGGAATGGATTATTAGTTATCACTTCCAAACCAACAAGGGAATGTACATCCGGAAGAACTCAAAATATACTTACTCAGATGTTAGTCGCTTTGCCAGAAAGACCTTCATTGCAGCACCCAAATCGAGCCTCGACAATGCTTCAAATTCTGGAAATTCTGATGCTTGACTTCCCACGTCTGCACAAACACTTCCAATGATAAGAAGTCCAACGAGTGGCATGGGAAGCACACGAGACGCCCATAGAAGTTTTGACTTCCAAGGTTCAAGATCGTCCGGTACTGCAGTAGGCTGAACCATAGCTTTGGTGGATCGTATAGTCATGTCTCTTGCAAATGTAAAGAAGTTTTCACCTTTTTCAGTCTGTAACGTAACAGCAACAAATCCAGCGTTAAAATATATCATTATACAACGCCAACCTTTAGATGTCAAAAACTACTGAGAATGATGTGAGATTGTAAAAATGAGGAACTAAGGCCAAGTGGTAAACAATAGACTCTTGTGACTTATCAAATGCTATGGTTCAATTATTCAAAGAATGAAAATGGGCATGTCCAATCGCATGCACTCTGACATCCTCAGAAAAGATGTTTCTCACTCAATCTATTGTGCTGGAAGGTAGAAGGAAATGACCTGAAGTATTCTGAAGGTTTCGTAGTCTAGATCTGCATGGAACCAATTTGCAGCCTGGTAATCAAGACAATCTAATTGGAAATCAAGCGTAAGAACACGAGCCATCTGTCGTTGAATGCAACCCAGAATATTAAATCCTCGTGATCGCGAACTTTTTAATTTCTTTGTGGCGTCTGGATTTCTTCTGCTTTCTAAGCTCTCCCTACTAGCTACCATCTCATAAAGTATACAATCGTAGGAGTCTAGTTCTTTCTGAAGGGCCTCGAAGTAGCTATGCAAAAATGATGGCAACATACTTGGTCAATCAAAAAGTCATGTTGTAGTAAGTCAACTGATAAGAAAAATCAAAGTTAGCAATCTATTATCGAAACCTTATAAAAACACCCATTTCAAGCACTGCATCAGTTATTTTCAAACGCAAACTACCCACATAACAAGGAAGATAGAAAGACTAGTGAAACGAGAGTTCATTCAATGCCCAGAACACCAAAACACAGTTACAACACAGGAAATTTTTCTTCTTCGATTCAAAATAGAAAAGTGCCTGCAATATCTTCCCATGACAATTTTGTCCCTTTTTGTTTGTCATTTCAGATATAGAACAATTTTTTTCTTAAATGCAGTTCTTCGTCTCTTTTTCCTTATGTAACAGTTTCTTAGTTTGTTGATGATCGCCTGTTGCCATATAAACATATACTTGGTCACAATTCCAGCTCTTCTCTCAATGACAGCACTAATGCCTAATTACTAAGGCACTACCCTTCCAAATTATAATCAAATTGCATGATCATATCTCCTAGTCCATAGGTTACAACCAACAATTTGCGAGCAGAAAACCGAGAAAACATAGAAGATGGTCGAAATGATAAAACGAGACAGAACCCCATAAACTGGGTAGGTAAACATACTCTTTGTCTGCGATATGGATCGTTGATACCAAATCAACCTGGAAACAATTGAAGACCACAAGCCACAAATTAAAGAAACCCCAAGTAAGAAACACAAATACCCAATTGAAGCAATTAGAATTCGAGCTCGAACCTGAACAAATGGCTGCAGGATAGACCAGGGGAACTTCTTTCTGTAACTAACTGTAGCAGTCTGAAGCTCCGCACTGCTTCCATCCCGTTTGAACCTCATGAAATCCGCAATTGAATTGTTCTGCAAAAACAGCTCCGCCGAGGCATCATCGCGTGATTGATTGGAAGATGAAGATGAGCCAAGAATTTGGCACCGGAACAACCTAACACGTTTTGGGAATGTACACCTTCGTTTGGATGATTCTGAGAAAGGCCCAATCCCAAATTTGTTGGGGATAGAAGAAGATGGTGAATCAGTTTTGGAAATGGAAGGAAATGAGGTGGGAGAGAGAAGTGAGAGGGAGCTAGAGACCATATCCTCTCTGGACACAGAAACCTGGCGCGCGCGAGAGAGAGAGTGGTGATGCAGAGCCCAAAAATGGGATAATACGACGATTGAAATCTATAAATTATTCTCCATTTTACCCCCTTTTTTTTTCTTTTTGTGAACAAAATTCATCAGAAAATTTAAAGCAAAAACGTTTCTTTGTTGAGCACCGGACTGTGCCAAGCTCTAACTTGCACGCAACAGTGAACAAGATTTTAAAAATCTGATCTTTTGAGTTTTGACCATTGTAATCAGATTATAGTCCATTTCTTCATTGGTGAATTTCTAGATAATGGTGCAATATAGTATTTTATTTAAGATTTGCAACCTTTATGTCTTTTCCAAAATTTTTAAACAAAATATTTCAGCTATAATTTTTATGTTGAGGAGATAATAATAAAAATAACAAAAACTCTGAACCCTCAACTAAGTAAAGATATGGCTAAGACTCGAAAAATATGAGATTATATTCCTGCACAAAATGATGGTTTATTTATTGAAGGTTGCGAGATACATAAGTGTCCGCCTATATCTAAATTATCGGTAGACTCTTGACCTATTTGATTGCACTCTGGATAAGTCTAATAGCTCAACTTTTATGTATTTTCGAGGTAAATGATAGATCTTTCCATTATGCACCACATAGTAAATTTTATTTTACCCTTGAACATTATCAAAGTTATTTTAGTAATTATTCGTATACTTTTAATTAATTTGCTAATGTGTCCAATTTAAACTCAATTAAAATTGAAAAATAGGAAGTTATGTCTTATTCGAGATCGCTAAAGTCATATAAAACGTTAAAAGATGTGTTTAGTTAAATTTTAAAAAATCTTGTAATACTCTACAAAATTCTTCAATTTTTTACATTTTAATACTTTCCTTTCTTGGAATTATAGCAACTAAGCATTAAACAATAGAAGCTATACTTCTATCTTCTTTTTCTACTCTAATTCAGACCTATATATAGAAAATAAAAAATTTCATCCTTAAAATATTACAATGCTTTAACCAGTTCACCTGGTTGATTAAATTACCAAATTTTTGTTGAGAGGCTAACTTCATACTCAACTTAAATATGAAGTAGATAGAAAGTTTTCATTTGCATTAAAATATCTTTATTTGTTTATGAACTTGATTAGAACAATATCCCTTAAAAATAGTACAAAATTAATATGAATTTGCAAAAGTAGCATCCACTTTTTAATTAAAAAAAGAAAATCCAACCTATGCAAAGTCTAATATACCTCTAAATATATAGTCCTAATTATGATATATTGGATGTATATACATGATTTGATATATCATTGACATACTTGATTATGAATGTTAATATGTCAAAGAGATACCTATCGAAAATATATTATATGTACTGTCTAGGACTTTAAATTATAATACATGGTTATTTAAGAGATTTTTATATAATTTATTACTTTGAAAATTTTACCATTTTCTAAATACATTAAGTAGGGGTATTTTCATCTTTTTGGTATGATTGATGATGTGGCATTGAGATTGGGAGGCTGGCTAAAGCCTTGTCATCACGCTGCTTTATAGACTAGTTTTTATAATAGAATTTTAAGCCTTTGAACCCTTTTTTTTCAAGCCAAGCAAGAGGGCTTGAAATCCTTTGCAATTCTTAATCTAGTTTGCAAGCTTAGAACATTTAAGTTGAGTTTAATCAACCTCTCTTGTGGATATTCAACCTCAAGTAGGAACTAGTTCTCTTTATCTCATGGTCTTCAATCAACAAGATAACCTTATTCTTACTCATCTTCGAGATTGTGCTAAATTGATTTTGGGGGTTTCAATGTTTGTGAATTAGGGATTCACATACCCAAAGGGATTCCTAATTCCAATTCGTTAGGATTTTCATATCAATATACTTGACATATTAATTCTCTTACTATGTTCAGTTTGTTTTATTGAACCGTGTTGTATTTATTTATAAGTTTAGATGAAATGGCTATCTCTTATAACTTAAATTCATGTCTTTTCTATACCCGATAAAAATGTTAATATACAATTGATATACCTGATTAGTTATATTATTGAAGAAAGCAATAACACTAATATATCTTATTATGTTATTAGAGACCTAAAAGGGATTCACAACCCTTTTGGAGGGAACAAAGTTGTTGATGCTTTCATTCAATGGTTTTAGGAGATGACGATTCTCGCGTTTGGTGTTATAGGAAGAAAATGGAGATAGAATTAAACAACCGAAAAGCAGGAATAAAGCAGAAGAAGAAGCAGACTCGCGAAGCAAGGTAAATGAGTCCGGACCCGACAACCCAGGTCCCGATCATAGCCGACCAGACCTCCTTGGCGCTGAGACCTTCTCGGCGCCGAGGACCAAGAACCTCGTCAGTTCTCCCTGACTCCCGCATAACCCGATCCGAGTTGACTTCGTCTCGGCCCTGAATGCAACACGAGGCCCACTCTGTCCTAGATCTCCTAAATGCACTAAGATTCGACTTATGTAAATCCTAAAAGGAATAGCTGATGTAAATCGTGAAGGGATTAGGATTCGACTTCTAGGAGGGTAAGCCAAACCCTAAGGGACCGTGGTTTAAGGTTTCAAAAAAGATGTCTGGAATTAAAATGTCTGGGATTAAGATACTTGGGAATAAGATGTTTGGGAAACAAAGATAACTGTGTTTGGTTGTATATATGTCTGCGATTAAGATGTCCGAGATTAAGATGTCTGAAAATAAATTATATATATTTATTTTGTGTGATTACTCTAGAAATATACATTTTATGTCATTGTAATCTTGATTGATGACCAATCAAATTTAAATCAAAAAATATAAATTAGATTATTTTATATTAGCAATTTTAAATTAACAATTTAGCACAATAATCAATTTAATAATTAATATTAAATGTTATTTAACTAAAATCCAATATATACATATTTAGCAAAATGATATATTTGTATAAAGCTTTAAAATCAATTAAAATTAACTCCCAATAATTAATTTATCTTTATTAAGTTAAAATAACTATTATTCTAAGCAATTATGTTTTAATTTAAGTTTCACTCTTTAATAAATATTATCTAAATTTATGTTGTTGATTTTATTTAGCAATCAATCTTAGTAATTATCATTTTATGTGTTTAACAAAATTAATCATTTTCATCTTATTAATTGCACCAATTAATTACATTTTTTATAAAAAAAATGAAGTATATACTTTAATAATAAATCAATTTATTACGATAGAATAATGTTGTTTTATTAGTTATAAATTTAATTTAAATATTTTAACTATTTTTAATTAATTAATTTGAATAAAATAAAGTAAATAATGACATTAAAAAATTTATTTAAAAGAAGAGAGATAAGAGTCTGGCACAAAACCGATGCACAAACCCATGAATCTGGGAGGGAAAAGAAAGTCCTTGTTCATGGGAATAAAAGGATGTTTCGGAAAAAGCTATTTCTAGGAAATGATTTCAAATATGTTTAACAAACAAGAGTTTTAGTTGTCCATGTCATTCCACCCAGAAAAATCCTCCAACCAAACGGTTCTAGTATGTCTAAATACCCTATTCTTTACTGGGCTACAAATTTTTGCTATTTGCTATGCAGAAACACCTTATTCTTTCTATTCAACTATTATGACTCAGACTTAAGTATCAGAGTCTGTGTGACTAAAACCACATCGGTCTTTAGTGCTCTTCTATTTTGCAGATTCTTTTATTCTAGAAGATTCGTGCGAATTTGAAAGAATCCCAGGAGGCCAAATTTCTACAACAAACACTTAGTTTTAAAAAATTGCTAACTACTCTCATTCTCTTGTTTGAAGGAGTCTATTTCTCTTACAAATTCTTATTAAATTTTTCTCTGTCTAAAAAAAATTAATAATGTAAAGTTGTTTTTTCTTATAACGAGTTTAGTTGTATTCCAAAATTTCAATTATTATGCATTTATTTTGATAAAAACTCCTCAATAGACTTGTCATTAACTTATTGTCTATCATTGATAATAGGTCAAATTTACTCTCAACTAAATTAGGAAAACAGAAAGTTAGGTCTTGTTTGAGATCGATAAAGTCATATAAAACGTTAAAAAATGTGTTTAGTCAAATTTGAACAAAATTTTGTAGTACTCAACAAAATCTTAAAGTTTGGTAACATTTTAATAATTTTTCTTTCTTGGAATTATAGCAACTAAACTTTAAACAAATTCCACGTACAATATCTTGATTTGAGATATATGTCAATTACCGCAGAGTTATGACGATAGAACCTATATTTCTATCTTTTTTTTTATTACAATTCAAAAAATTTTAATAACAAAACAACAATATCTTAACTAGCTAGTTCACCGATTGATTAACTTACTAAAGTTTTTGTAGAGAGGCCAATTTTATACTCCTAACTTAAATAGGAAGTAGTCTCCATTTGTTTATGCAACTTGATTAGAACAATATTTTTCCTATTGAAATCTTGCAAAATTAGCATCCACTTTTAATTTTTTTAAAAATAGCAAAATCTCAATCATACACAATAAAGTAAAAGTCTAATATACCCTTAATGAACACAAAGCTCAGACAATGATCTATTTGATATATATACATGATTTGATATATCATTGATATATCGAATTATGAGTGTTGATATATTAATGATATACATGACATGAATAATGATATACCAATAATATAATTGTGTATTACTTCTTTTACTATTTTTACTATATTTAGTTTCTCTTCTTGAATTGTGTCATGTTATTTACAATTTATATGAAATTTATACATCTTGTAACCTAAATGCATGTCTTTTATATTTGATATGGATGATAATATATTATTGATATACATGATTTGTTATACTGAAAGAATTAATAACACTGGATACCTTATCATGGATATGATACATAACAATAAACCTAAATATACATGGAATGAATTGTTGATTTACACGATGTACTTGATATATATGATTTGATATATCAATAATATACCTCAACATTTAACATTGAGTAAAGTAAAATAAAATCAAAATAACTAAAAAATGAAAATTAGATTTAAAATATTTGGTCACATTTGTAAAGCTAAAAAATGGTTCCCATGCTTACAAATATGAAAAATATTTTACTTACTCGTTACAAATTCCTTACTTTTAAACTATGTGCATTAATCATCATAATATGAACTAATTACATATCATCATGCAACATAATAATTATTATTCTTCGTGTTAAACCATTATGAGATGATAATTGAATTATTGATCACAAAGATGGTGATAGTTGAATTTTATTACTAAGCTAAATTTAAATTGACAATTTTTTCCATGAGCTATTTTAAAAATGATACTTTTTATTTATAATTAACTATGGACAGGATAAGTACAATTTAGACATCAATATTGGTACGTCTCCCTATTTGCGATGTAATATTCTTCGGTATTTATATTAAAAAATAATCATGTATCATTACTAAGGTGTGTTTGATTGGTGATAAAAAAAACATAAATCTAAAAAAATAATAAACTCAATAAGAAAACAGAATTGTATTATTTGTTTTCAATGTTTTCATATATATGCGGAGTAGTAGATCTAAAAATTGAATCTCTATTTAAAAAATTGTTTCATGCGTGTTTAGTAATATATTTGTAAACTAGTGGTAATTTTCAACTAAATATCTAGTTCCATCTATATTAATTAATTTATTAACATTTTTGTTATAAATTTTGTATAATTATTATTTTATAGTATTATATAATTTATAATATATTATAATTTACGGTCAAAGTGAACATAGTTTAGATATGTATCTCCGACCGAGTTCGAATACTCTCTCTAATATTTTTATAGTTAGTTTCAATAGTTTAACACATAATTAAAAACATAAAACAAAAAAAGAAGAAGAAGAAAGAAAAATAAGCATACATTTGATTAAGTGAATCTAGAAAAAGAATATCAACAATCCTAAGGAACCAGACAATATCGATCAACTAATTCCAAAAGAGAGAAATGAAAAAAAGAAAAGAAAAAAAAAAAAGACAATATCCATAAGCATGATACGTGTAAGGTTCCATCACCCTCCCCCTTCGCGAGTGATATCCATCTAGCTGGAATTTTGATGTTGACGTGGACCCACCACGCCACGTGTCATGTTTGTCGTACAAGGATGAGGTTGCTTATCGTGTGGTTATCACAGTCCTTTCTTCTCCATTTTCCCGCAACGTCACCGCCCATTTTCCCAAGACTTCTTTGATATTTTTGTTCTGCAGAGGCCTCTTCTTTTTGATATTTTATTCCCTCTATATATATTCTCCAAGAAAATCGTAACTAGATTACCCTTTCCCCAGAAAAATTGGAGCCATTTTCTTTTTACATGAATTCGCACTTTTTCTAGAACTCTTATCTTCCATCAATGACCACACTCACGAAGCTTCAAGCGTACCCACAAAATTTCGACTGCCCAAGTACGAGGGATGGCCACCTGATCGGAGCTCTTGGACGGGGATCCCACCGGTTCGGTGTCGGAGCGTCGACGAGCCGTGGTGGGTTGTTCTTGAGAAAGTGTAGATCGTTCAGAGGCGAGGATGGTGGGGAGTTTGAGAAGGAAGATTGTAAAGGGAGAAAACACAGAAATTCGAGGTCGAAAGAGGTGAAAGTTAAGAAGGAAAGTCAGTTTTGGAAATCTTTGAAGGCTGATGTTTTGGGTAGGTTTAATTTGTGCTTCGCGTCGGATCTTGAGAATGGGAAGCTTATGGCAAAAATGGAGGCCTTGTTTTCTTCGGTGAGTTTTGCTGCGTGCTGCTCACTTTGAATTTCATATAAACTCTGTTTTTGAGTGATATCTTGTTGAGCGAATGTGCCTGCAATTTTATTCGACTGCTTTGGCGACTGTAACTTGAAGTATCATCATGAACTGGAAGTTTTTTTATTAGTTGAGTTATTTGTTGTAAGAATTTGAAATTTTAATTTTGGATAATTGGATATCAATAACGGAGGAGGAACCTTCTGTAGGCTGCTAAGGCACAAAATTGAACCAAATTATACTTAAACTGTAAAGAAATAGAACTATTTTGATCTGTGGTTTTTGATGTAAAGTCATGGATCAAGGAGGACATGTGCTTTGGTCTTCATTGGAGACTGTAGTAGCATCACTAACTGTAGTTCCTTTATTATCTATACTGAATAGGCTGCAGTCCAAATCGGGAGGTATATCGTTACGATGATGAGCACTGGTGTCATACTTGCTGTTGGGTTTCAGTTATCAGGTATCCCATATTTTGAATGTTTCATTTGTCGTTAAGATCGTTGATGTTAATTTGAATTCTGTTTCTTGAAAATTATTAAGGTGGAGATAGTCAGATGAACACATTGATTTGGTATAGCTGGCTTGGAGGAGTTATTATTGGGACTATGATTGGTGCTAACATGGTATTAGAGGAACACTGCAGAGCTGGTCCACGAAATGTCGTTATAACTGGAAGGTAATTAATCACTCACAAGCAATGTAGTTCATTGGCACAGAAATGAATGAAAGCCAGCTGATCTTTGTTTTAATGCAATTGGTTACTTCAATTTTAGTGTTGGCTTATATGGTATTCACATACTATATGATGTAAATCAACTGCTATGTTGTTAACATGGACGGTTGACTATGCAGCACAAGAGGATTGGGAAAAGCACTAGCCAGAGAGTTCCTCCTCTCGGGAGACCGCGTGGTTGTGGCTTCTCGCAGGTGGTCCTCAGAATTAAAATGAAACTTCTGATACACAGTATCTCAATGTTTTTACCACTTGCTTACATTTGCATTTTCTGCTCAATGATTTTGTGAAGACAGCCCCAGGTCTGTTCAAGAAACTCTCAGAGAGCTCGAGGAAAACTTAAAAGGTCTAATGGCCGGAAGTGGTTCTTGCAATACAAGCCTGGCACGTGCTAAAGTTGTTGGCACAACGTGCAATGTTTGCGACCCTGAAGATGTTCATAATTTAGCAAATTTTGCTTTAAATGAACTTGGTTCTATTGACATTTGGGTGAGTCACGAACTTGTGAAGTTAATTTTTTATGCACGAACTGGAATGGTTTTTGGCTCTGTCAGATAACATGCTGCTTTTATTGATTTTTTCTTTATAATAATATTTAGATTTTTAAATGTACTGGTTCATTCTTAAAGTAGCTGCCTTGGTGCCCTTTAGGAATAAAAGTCTGATCGTCTGAAAGCAAGAGATTCCTATTTAAAAACATTAAAATTTGAAATCGTCAAGGATAAAAGAGGCATACTCGTAGGCCATAGCTTATCTCTACACTGTCAATCTTGATTAGAAAAGAAAAAGAAATGTAAGAAATATGGATTTAGCCTTAATTCTCAATCTTGAATCTGTTTAATGTGACAAATTATGGACAGATAAACAACGCAGGGACCAATAAAGGCTTTAGACCCTTACTGCAGTTCACGGATGAAGATATTACTCAGGTAAAGTCATTAGTAATTCTGGATTTCTTTACCTATACTTCTCTTGATAAATCTGAACGTAATCTTCTCCAATAGATATGAGCTCTTTAAGAAGGTACTTAGTGGTTGCCAGTTTATTCCACTTTGCAATATCCCAGGCTCTGACTGTTACTAATTTTTTAAAATAAATGTTACTGGAGTTTTATTTGAATTCAAGTATTGATGGCTTAAAACTAGAGCATTGAAACTAGTCTCTTTCACTCTGTTTATGAATGGAAGGCATGGTTTACATTTCACATTCATCTTACGTCCTGGTTGAAAATTCATGTTGTCCCTTCTGATAAATGGTGACTTTGGAAGATTTGATGCCAGACCCATAAGTTGATTTAATTTCATCCCTGATTATTTGATAGATTCTCTCAACAAACCTCGTTGGTTCACTTCTTTGTACTCGAGAAGCCATGCGTGTAATGAGAAATCAGGCTAAAGGAGGGCACATATTCAACATGGACGGTGCTGGCTCTGGAGGTTCGAGTACTCCTTTGACGGCTGTGTAAGTTCATTGCACACTGCAGAATGTAAATGTAGTTTTGCACAGGGCGGGAGGTTTCATTTCGAATTCTGGTTACTGGTTTTAACTCGTGGAACCATTCATATCCTCATATCTATGAATTCAACAGTCGGTTTTGGTTTTTTACGACCTTTTATTTACTGAACTTGTAGGTATGGATCGACAAAATGTGGTCTTAGACAGCTTCAGTCATCTCTTCTGAAAGAGTGCAGGCGATCCAATGTAGGAGTACACACCGCATCTCCCGGCATGGTTTTGACAGATCTCCTTCTTAGGTGAATCAAGCTTCTTCTTGTCCTCGTTTCTCCATTTGCAGATAAATTGCTAGAAAAACACATTTTTCTGGATAAACATTCTCCATTGGAATAATTCTAACGAAAACTTGCCCTGTACTACTTGTGGCTTGCATACAGTGGTTCAACGGTGAGAAACAAACAGATGTTCAATATCATTTGTGAGCTTCCTGAAACAGTTGCTAGAACATTAGTTCCTCGGATGCGAGTTGTTAAAGGAACGGGAAAAGCCATCAACTACTTAACTCCTCCAAGAATCTTGTTGGCTCTGGTCACTGCTTGGCTGCGACGAGGTCGGTGGTTTGACGAGCAGGTAAGTTCAGTCCCATCATGGAAACTAGCAAACACAAATACTTGTAGTATTCAAAAATCCATTGAGAACCCAGATGAGCAATCATGGAGAGTTGTGCTTGTTATTCATTCAGGCTGTAATATATTGCAGGGGAGGGCTCTGTATGCAGCGGAGGCAGACAGAATCCGTAACTGGGCCGAAAACCGCACTCGTTTCTCCTTCACCGATGCAATGGAGATGTACACAGAGAACACTTGGGTGTCTGTCTTCTCACTCTCTGTCGTATGCGCCTTCATAATCCTCTCTACAACAAACAGCACTCTTCCCGGAACTTGATTGATTATATTAGAAGCCAGATAGCATTCAAAATTCATGGTCGTTAGGTCCTGATAGGGGAGAAAATAAAGGAGAAAGGGACATTGTTAGTTCACCCTGCATCCTTGTACACAAAGAAAAAACCAACCCCCCACTTCCACTAGAAAATGAATTTGACTGCCTAACCGCGAAGCCCTGAAAAGGGGGTCTATTTATTTATTTAGTTGGATGAACTGAGCTGTGTTGAAATGTGCTGTATCAAAAGTTTACAAGAATTGAGTAAAGTTTGTGCCTTTTTTACAGCCCTCCTCTGCCATTTCCAATCTGTGTGCGCGGCGGGACTTTGTCAACTCAAAATGGCCTCTTCTGCCTTCCACTTTTGAACTGGCAACCGGTGGGATATAATATTTATATTGAAAACAACCGTATGATTCAAGATTAAGAAATTGAGGAGTATTACTAATATTTAAGTTAATTAAGTATTGGAATATTTGATATAAAATGAAAGTAGGTAGGTAGGTAGGTAGGGTTAATATGCATCCATCTTTAGAAAAACAATGCATTTTCCTTTTTTTTTTTTTACAGGATTTGTAGCATTATTGATTATTGTGCTGAATATTGTACTAACCTAAAATCTTATAAGGGATGAAAATGTATTAACCATTAAGCTTTGCTTAAACTGAGTAGATCATGTTTTGTTTGTTGAATTTGGTGGCGTTTGATCGGACTAAAAAGAAAAAGGAAGAAAAAAATGGTTAGTTTTGGAATCCATTGCCAGCCAACTGCGAATTGCCATTGTCAAAATGACGCGTGTGATGGACGGCGGAGATGGGGGATGGACCACCACCAAATGCCAAATGCCAAATGCCAAAAGGGAACTTCCTCAATAGTCTCTTTATCTCAACCAACACACGCTTTCCACACCACCTCATTCCCCCTTCCTCTAATTATTCATTGAAAAGTTTCGTCTACAATACGAGACTGTAAATATTACTCTGAAAACACGGTCGACTGAAATAATACGAGATGTAAGGAAAGTGCAGTAAACGATGTAGAATTTATACTGGTTTACCTCAACTATGGGTTACGTCTAACAATGGCCAATACAATAATTCTCAAATTTAGAGGTCTCAACAAAAGCAACCTAGCAAAACCTCACAATACTCACGAGAACTAATTGATGACTTCACTCTACCATCCCGAGATCTCGATCTTCTTCTTCTAACAAATACCATAGTTGCCATGCCTCAAAAACAGTGCTCCAACTACTGTTCACGACCACCCCTCAGTGTATGCAACAACACACATAACAAAAATCCAACGGAGGAAAAACTGTCGTACCGCTATGAATTCTGTAGCGAAGAACAAATATTCGTGCGCCTCTTCCTTTTTTTCTTTTAATTGTCGTAATGTTAAGATGCTATAACTAGCCTCTCAATGATTTCCTCTCAACTAGCTTGGTTGTTATAGTTACATCTTTTAATTCCATTCCAATTTCATTTCCTCCATTGCGTTTCGACGTCGATTTGGCTCCACCAATCCAGCACCAAGAATATTAGAAAATTATTAATGAAGATATTCTTTAGAGTGTAATTTTTATTTTTATATATAATAATTTAGAGTATAGAAATTAAATAAACATCATGATGAAATTGAAGATTAAATTACCTTAAATAATAGGTTGATAGAAAACTATAGAAAGTTGTATGGAGTGTTGAGAGGTTTTGAAAATTGTAAAGTAGGTTTCCATCACACTCCTTACAAAGAAATGACAACTTGGCATCTTCAACTAATTTTGGTTATTGAGATGATAAGATTCAAAGATGAAAAATGGTTGAAGATGGGGAGATTCCGAAAGGTCATGCTATATGATAGTAAATTGATCCAATAATAGAGGGTATTTTAGTCATTTTAATACCCACCCAATTACCCAAATGAGTGAAATTCATCATAGTTGAAAAAGGTGTCTGCTTTTCCAAATAAAGTATCTTTTTTTAGTACATAAAAACTAATATTTTTTAAGACTGTTTAAAGTTAAACCATAAATTTTCACCATCCCAACTACATTTGACATGTTTTTTTTTTCTTTAAGCATGTTAAATTTTAGTTGAGAAAGAATAACAAAATATGATTTCATTGTATTGATACAAACCTACTCACCTATCTATAATAGAAAAATACATCTTCATAATAAGAATATAAAATCTAAATTAAATAATATAATTACTAATCATAAATCTAATTAAAAAAATATCTAATAATATTAACTCCAAAATAAAACACAAATCATACTAAATTGAAAATCCAATACAAATACAAATACAATTTCAATCCTATCCAATCACATCAAACCATTTGCAAACTTAATCAGAGAAAATCATAAAAAACATCATCCTTGATTTGCTCCCAATTTTAATCAGAATCCCAATGTATGAGACAAAAAAAATGATGAAATTAAAATTTTATCTTCATATGTATAATAACATTCTGTCAATGTGGTGTGTCTCTTGGTTTTGTTTCTTTGCTCTTGTGGGACAACAAATCAAAGAACTTTTCTGTGCAGCCACTGCAGTGTGATGTTGATTTGGATGAATCCTTCCTTCCCACTTGATCCAATATAAATCAAGATTTTTCTTAATAAATATATTATTCAAAACTAAATTCTCATTTTTCCTTAATTATTTTCTTTCCAATTATGGACAGAGGTGCCATAAAAACAAGATTTCTCCAATAATTCAGGAGTCTACTCTCATAGTATTGAATTTGATTGAAGATGTTGTGACTTTGAAGAAGGTGTTTCGCATATTTAAATTTGTTCAAGCAAGTTATTTTATTGGCCAAATATGACATTTATGATCGTTTATCAATTTAGTGGGATGGTTGTTTTCCTTTGTAGATTCTAGATGTGGTGCGTGATTCCCACTATCCTATTTTTCATATATTTTCTTTTATCAAATTCCTTTGGTTTTATTTGTAATTTTATAGTTTAAATAAATTAATATACTCATTGGCTAATAAGCAATTAAGTATATTTATGCATATATATATAAAATATACTTCAATTAAATTATATAATATCTCCTTTTATTTTTAATATTTGGAATGAATTATTATGAATGTTATCTATTATTTTAAATACATAATTTTAAAGTAACATTTTTTCAACGATCAGCTTACTTTTGATATTTTTCTTCTTAAAAGAATATGATTTGATTATATAATAAATGAATTTTACCCATGTATAATTGTATTTTTAAAAAAATATTAAAGTTGAAAATGAAATTTATATTCAATATTAATTACTTTTTAAAAATCTTATATTAATATGATTCTACCTAATAACATACAGAAATTAATACATATACGCAATTCATATAAAAAAACCTAAAATATTAAATTAATTTAAGAAAATCTATTATATAAATCCAAATTATATTAGATTAATATATAAATTATATGAATATTCGTAAGGACGTTTTTGGAACATTATATAAATTTAGAACATTCGCATGAATAAATTTCGGACATCCTTATATATTTTTCCTACGAAACAAACGTGGTCATCAGAAGGTAGCGGACATCTAAAATTCCGAACATCTGAAATTTCAGACATCTGCATTCCCAAAAAACAATCGGTCCCTAATGGTCACGTTTCTTGTTGATTGGATTGATTAAAAAAGAAATCCATTTTCCTTTCTTGTTTAAATTAAATATTTATTTATCATTAATATTTGCCCATTGAAGAAAATTGAGAGAGAGAAGTATTCAAAGTTTTGATTGCAGTAATTGACTGGCCTATTAAAAAGTCTATTCTTGACAGCTGGAGAGACAGAAGCCAATTTCGACCATTTAAATTTTAGAAAATAGAGGGGTTTTTTTCTTTTTCCTTCTATTCTTAAATTTATGATATTTTTTTCCTTTTGCAACATGTGAGAAAGGAGAGAGAAATTCATAATTACTTTCTATATATGTGAGAGAGAGTTGGGGATATTATACTTCAAAATGTAAAAACTAAATTGATTTTCTGTCAGAAATTAAAGCCAATGAGTAAGAAACTGGTTCTGATTATTTAAAATTAAAAAAGAAAAAGTATGCATAATTATGATATACGAAACTTCAAAAAGAATAATAATATCCCAGTTTCAGTTTGGTTGAGAAATCAATTAAATAAATAATAATCCAATGAGAAAGGAGAATTAAGCGGAGGAACTGGCGGGCCGCGTGGGCCCCACTCTTGGACAGCTCACGCAGTGCAAATTATGCGATACAATTATACTGTCATCGTCTCTTCTAACGCTACTGAATCAGAAAGTTGAAGGAAATTTCTCTTTCTTTGTTTCTCTTCTAAGTTCTGATCCGCCTCCGCCTCCGCCATTGTTAACTGGTTCAACTTTCTGAGGGGACTGATTTACTATCTATATCTAGTAAGCGAGACCCATTTGATTGTTTCTGATTTCTGTTTCTCTGTCGACTGAAATTTTGGGCCAAAATGTCGGCTCCGGCTCCGACCGCGCCGCCGGCTACGAACTCCACCTCACCCCCACCTCCGACCACAACCGCGCCACCCCCAGCCACTCCGTCTCTCTCGCCGCCGCCTCCTGCTACTCCCTCTCAGCCTCCACCTGCTTCATCGCCGCCGCCCTCCACCACTCCTTCGCCGCCTCCTCCAAACACTACCACTCCATCTCCGCCTACTTCTACTCCTTCGCCGACCGCGCCTTCCAGCTCTCCTCCGCCGCCGCCGTCTACCGACTCGCCAGCTCCCCCACAGCTGCCGAGTCCCACCCCACCGTCGAATCCTGGTTCACCTGCGAATCCCGGAGGAAGTCAGATTCCGCCCTCGGAAACCACGCCGTCTTCCTCATCCTCGTCGGGAGTTTCAGCCGGAGTTGTGGCCGGGGCCACCATTGCTGGGGTAGTGGTGGTTGTGGCGTTGATTATTGTGTGGTTGTGCTTAAGAAAGAAGAGGAGACACGACGAGGAGGCATACTACCGGCCGCCGCCGCCTCCACCGGCGCCGTATAAAGGTGAGAACCCTCAAACCTCCCAGATTTCTCAATTAAGCCCCAAATTAATTATTTAATGAACAATTTAATTTCAGATGATCCATACGGTCCCCAGCACCAGCAGTACCAATGGCAACCACATCCGGCGCCGCCGGTAGATCATGTCGTAGGGGCAATTCCAAAGCCGTCTCCTCCACCAGCATTACGGCCACCGCCGTCACCTCCGATTATAAGCAGCAGCGGAGGGTCTGGATCTAACTATTCAGGGTCTGAAAATTCGCTGGCTCCTGCCCCATCTGGCATTACCTTGGGCTTCTCACAGAGCAGTTTTACTTATGAAGAATTAGCAATGGCGACGGATGGATTCTCGGAGGCTAATCTCCTTGGACAAGGTGGGTTTGGTTATGTGCACAGAGGAGTCCTTCCAAACGGGAAGGAAGTGGCAGTGAAGCAACTTAAAGCTGGAAGTGGGCAGGGAGAGCGAGAATTTCAAGCAGAAGTTGAAATAATCAGCCGAGTTCATCACAGACATCTTGTTTCCTTGGTGGGATATTGCATCACCGGCTCCAAAAGATTGCTGGTTTATGAATTTGTTCCGAATAACACTTTGGAGTTCCATTTGCACGGTATGTTATGATTCTCAATCGGCTCTGATGTGGTTTGGTTTTGTTGATGGGAGATTGAAGGATCTTAAACTTATAGATAACTCACATTTTGCAGGGAAAGGACGACCTACCATGGATTGGCCAACAAGACTGAAAATTGCTCTGGGATCTGCCAAGGGATTGGCTTACCTTCATGAGGACTGTAAGTATTTTGTGTTTCTGAATGTGAAGAGATGACTTCTGGGTTTGTACAATTCATGTATTGAAGAAGAGTCTTGTGACTTACATGTGATGTGATGTGCAGGTAATCCTAAGATCATTCATCGTGACATCAAAGCAGCAAATATACTTTTGGATCTCAAATTCGAAGCCAAGGTAATAATGGGAGCTTTCTGAATTCTTGAATTTGAATCTAGAAAGTCGACTCTGTTCAAGTTTCCATCCAATTGGGAGTAAATTAGATTTATTCTCTTCCCTAGTTCTCATAACTGCGATTTTAAATGGGTTTGTTCCTGATATAGTGAATCTGATTTCTTTTTCCAGGTCGCAGATTTTGGGCTTGCCAAGTTATCTTCTGATGTTAATACCCATGTTTCAACCCGAGTCATGGGAACTTTCGGGTATGGCCTCCTTGACCATATTCGAATTCATGCAAAACTAATAGGAGGGATGATTTCGTGACAATTTCATGTTCCTGAATTCCTGAATTTGATATCATGCTTATTTCTTACAGATATCTTGCTCCTGAATACGCTTCAAGTGGGAAACTTACCGAAAAATCAGATGTCTTCTCCTTCGGAGTGATGCTTCTGGAGTTGATTACCGGACGCAGACCTGTGGACACAACTCAATCCTTCATGGACGATGGATTGCTCGATTGGGTAAGCCATAAGCCAATTAGCCATTACTGTTGAAATTCAACATCTCCGCGAGAAGAATTGTTCATTATTTGCTGTAATCGGAAAGCTAAATCAGCCCTAACTTGTGGTTTCAGGCAAGGCCTCTACTGCTTCGGGCCACAGAAGAAGGAAACTACGACGGTCTGATAGATCCAAGGCTGCGAGACGAGTACGACCACAACGAGATGGGTCGCATGGTTGCTTGCGCCGCCGCCTGTGTGCGTCATTCGGCGAGGCGCCGGCCACGGATGAGTCAGGTGGTTCATGCTCTGGAAGGTGAGTCGTCGCTTTCTGATCTTAACGAAGGAATCCGGCCCGGACATAGCACCGTCTACAGCTCCGACTACGACACGGCTCAGTACAACGAGGACCTGAAGAAGTTCAGGAAGATGGCATTGGCGAGCCAGGAGTACGGCGCCGGCAGTGAGTACAGCGAGCCGACGAGTGAGTACGGTCTGTATCCATCGGGGTCGAGCGGCGACGGCCAAACCACCCGGGAAATGGAGATGAGAACGATGAAGAAAGAAAGTGGAGGTTTTAGCGGAAGCTCGTGATTAAGCATCACTCTGCAATGTGTACAATCCACACCTTTCTTCTTCTTTCTCTTCTCTTGGATGAGTTTTTGGATTATAGGAATTCTTTCATCTGTATTTGGCTTTGTAAAATGTAAGAGCATTCAGACAAAGATTGGATAAGATTTTTGTCTACACAAAACAAGTTATAAGATAGATTTCGATTCTTTTATTTGTTCTTTACATTGCAATTTGAATCTAATTCGTCTATGAAGGGCAATGGCATTCATTAGCATTAAAATTTTCCAACTCTAACTTGTAAAATAACTTTGAAAACTAAGATTATCCAAGTGAACCAAGAGTGAAAGCTTTTCAACTATTTTCAAATTGTAACCAATTGGTAGTTGTTTTGAAATTATAATCTTGCCACCTGGGATCTTAGGAACCAGCGGTAAATGATACAGTAATTGCTTCTTCAAAATTGGTCTGTGTTGTGTGTAAGAACAGAGGGAATCACCCTCAAATTTTCAACTATCCATTGTAACACATCTATTACTATGATGTTAAACAACATTTACTCGTCTAAATTTTACAGCAAAATTCCTTCATGGAAGTATATTCCTTTGAAAACTACATCAAAATTACTCCCCCAACTATAGATTGGGAAAACGTGCAGATCCAGATCCTCTTCGTCTCCGTCGCCGCCTCTGTCTGATCCGCCAAAAACTCAAAAGGAGCAAAAGCCCTAAAAAGCATCGAAACCAAGTATAAACTTTGAAAGAGGAAATCAAATTCAGCAGCAACAAGAGAATATATCACTCACCTGTCACTGCAACTACGGCAGGAACAAGCCAATGATTAGGTACAATCAAAGGCATGTCAGGCTGTAAGCAAGAACAATGAACAGGAAATTACAAGAATCATATTGATGAAATAATATTGTAATTTAAGTCTCAACTCATTGGGAAAGAACTCTCACCTCGTCCCCGTAGAACAGGTTTAAGTATCGGTTTCCATATGAATCACTTCGGTTTTCTGAAGTCAACTTGGGAGGTCTCATCGAAGAAGTTTCTGATGTAGAATTCAAGCCTCTTCCCAAATCAATTATGGGAAATCCGGGCAACCTTCTATTTCTTCCTCTGACCTGTATATTGTATCCCTTGGTCCCCCATGTATCAAACCTAGAATCACTCCTGCATATCAACTCCTTTCCAACAACAACAGAATACATAGAGAAATTTACATCACTTCTTCGAGATGGTAGTTTGTTATCTTCTAGATACAGAGGTGAATCTAGTTTTGAAGACTTAGTGAAGAGCACCGGATCTCTAATGTTTCCACTGGTAAAATCTAATATTTTTCTCAGAAGCCAATAGCAATTTGTAACCATATGGCTGCTATCCAGACAATTTGAATCTCCATAGACTGCAATGCGGCCCTCTCCCACCTCCTCCAATAGACCAAGAATTGGAAAGTCTGCCTACATTTGTCAATAAACAGTTAGTTTAATCCTATTAAAGAGATGACAATAGCCTCATGAAAACGTACACCTTCCCTTGGAAGGCTCTTAAATGTCAAGAATGTTACCAAAAAAGCCTATAAATATAATTCGAACATTTAGATACATTCTTCCCAACAACTTTCAGATATTTAGATATTTAAATATTCTCAACTCATAAGATTTCCAATTAATGCATAAAGGAAAATGAAGATTGGAAATTCTTGTGTGGTCTCGTGCACCTTTCACCAGAGTCAAGAAACTATCTTCTCAAGTAATACATTTATGCACCAGCAAGTTATAATAGGCATGCTGCTCCAACAATTTACTAATTCCGTCTGGTGCAAGATATGAAATGTATAAGTATCTTCTTCAACTAAAGTACAGAGTTGTCCACAATTATTTAAGCTTCCAAAATAGGAAACTGGACCATTAGTCGAATTTGCAACAATTTGTGGTCACCACAAAAATTATTTAAAAAGAGTTCATAGAGAAGCTTGTGGCAGTTACCTTAGTCATGCCAGAGGTTAGTATGTTCTGCGCTGCCCCACTCTCTGAGCTATCAATGAAAGGGAAACTATGCACATAACCACCTCGTGGAAACCTCACAATATCTGTTCCCGATGCATATCGACTCTGTTCACCGTCAATAGAAAAATCACCGTTCAAAATCTTATCCCCAAAAGCAATACCAAATGGGGCTAAAAGGTCATTTAATGCAGGAATATTTGCACCTCCAGTAACTGGAGTCCACCAGCTCCTTGTGTTATCATCAAAGAACCTCATCTTTACCATTGTTTCTACATTATACCATTCAGAAAACACAGCTAATCCCAATCCAGTAACCATAACATCGTCCCTCAACTTTTCAATTTCCTCTTTGAAGTACTCATCTTCTAGATCCACTAGTAGAAGTGTGCCATATTGGAGAGAATCAAAGCATGTAAGAGGAGAACCCAGCGTTTCAACATAGTACCCAGCATCTCTCAACATATTAAACATGATATGAAAATTTGTATGCAGGTGGTCTCCATGCCAGTCCAGAATGTCATTGCGTACATCCAAGGAATCTCTAGGAATATAACCAGGAGGATATTTGATACTATGAAATTGATCCCATAAAATACGTTTTGACCTTGGAGGTGTCGGAACCACTTTTAACTTCAGATGTAGCACACAGGTACTAGTCCGGCGGTTTTTCTCTCCACTAGATGGAGGACTATATACTGTTAGAGTCACATTGCCTTCAATTTCTCCAGAAAACTGTGCACCTTCTTCCTTAATTTGCATGTGAAGTGCAATATAACCAGTCCAAGGCCAGATGACTTGAGAATAAGTGAAGTGAATGCTTAAAAGATTTCCTTCTTCATCCGAAGGATGCCAAGTTGGTTGACCTTCAACATAGCCAATTACACCCATCCCATTCAAAATGGTAGCATTGAAGATAATAGGCATTGCACCTGCATAAAGTGGTTGGCGACAAAAGGGCCACATATAAGGGCAATCGGTATAGTCAAGAACATTAGGGAAGATGCTTGCCCGGGGTTGGTAGCTCTTAAGTATTTCGTACGATTCTAACCTGGGAAAATTCAGAGGAATAAGAAAATACTCTTGAGGCAAGCTAGATAAATAACAACAGCAATGAGAGCTGAAACCTACAGATCAACCCTGCCAGCACCTTGCTCGTACACATTGGGACCAGCAAGCTTTGCAGCTCCCTCAACAAGTGCTTGTTTCATGCTAGCTGGATTTAAAATATTCTCCCGCTGGCTTTCAGGGATGACACTAACAAGTAGACATACCACACCAGCAACCACAGGGCTCGCCACACTAGTGCCTGATAAACTTTTGCACCCAGTACTAATTTTGGATCCCATAATTTCCCGACCATATGCAACAACATCTGGCTTCACACGACCATAACTGTACCAAATAACATGTTTGAGAGTGCCGATATGGGTAGACAGAAAAAGGAAGGAAAATAAGGGAAAGTAGTATTATGTTAAAATAAATCCATTTTATCTTTAACAAGACTTTGGTCTGACTTGCACAAGTTAAAAACAGTAAGTGCTTAAATTTGTATTTTAATGCATCCGACACATACTTTATCCAAGGCCAAACTCCAATCTCAGAAAGGAGACAAACTTTCTACCTAATATCTCAAGATATCTTATGAAAGATAGGAACAAAATACTGAAAGATCCCAAGTAAAGCGTAATTTACCCATGAGGCATCTCCCAAGTAGTCATGCCACGGGAGGAAAATGAAGCAATATGATCATTATAGTCAATACCACCAACGCCAATTACATCACTCTGATCTGCAGGATTGTTCAAAGTCCCATAGAGTGGTCCATCATTTCCAATTGCAGAAACCATGATGATATTATTTGCCGTGATCTCCCAAATCTGGTAGACAAATAGCAGTTAAATATACTTTGATGCTATCATAATTTCTTTGCACTTATCAGCTTGCAGTTACTCTTAGCATGATTATGTGAAGCCTAATGTATAGACATTCAATTGATTAGAAAGAATCATTTCTGATGCATGGATTCTGACTATAGACCTCTCACCTATCAATAGGTTGCAACCAGAAACCCAAAAGTTAAAACTAGAGATACAAACGAGTGGCCATAATTTACAAAACCAAAAACAGCTTCAACAAGCTAGTGAATTTTAAGTTGAAACTTCATAAAGTATAAAATTATTTCACACGAGGAAGTCCTCAACAACATATTCACCAATGATCATGTTAAGACAAGATTAATAAGACTACCAGACTGTAGGTAGTCCAAGAACTGTATTATATATCATGAAAAAATAATTGACAGTATCCCAAAGATGACACACATTTCATTTATCTAATGCTCTTTGTAACACATGTCTGGCAACATCTAACCTGAAAAAAGGTATAAATAATTTAATAGAAAACATACATGTAGGAAATGTTTGTTCAAACGAGACATATACAGCAATTGATCAACCTCAAACCAAATAAAATTAAGTGATATTCTTTTCAAGTTCATAACTTATTTTGCCAGACCACCAATTGCAATCAGCAGAAAAAAGAAATCTTACCTTCTCCACAAATGGAAGATCTAAGTAATCTGGTCCACCAATGCTTAAATTCAATACATCCATATTGGTAGCAATAGCGTAGTTGAATGCATCAAGGAACCATGAAGTGTATGAGACCTGCAATAGGCTGAATACATACTTTTCATAATCCTTCTTTTGGATGGATAAGAAACAAAAAACTTCCATAATCCTTCCACTGTGTTTGAAGATAAACTAAGGTAAATTGATAAAACACTAATTTGAAGTAAAAAGATCTAATAAACATATTACAATTGAGTAATGATCATTGTGCATTACCTGTGCATCTGTAAACACACGAAAAGCATATATTTCAGTATCTGGAGCAAACCCTAGACACTCTTCATCTCCACCTGCAATGACACCGGCAACAAATGTCCCATGCCCAAGATTATCATTTAAAGTATCTTCATTGGTCCAATTTGTTCGCTCCTGAAAATTACTCAAAATTCAAAATCTATCATGTGAAATGTATCTCTATGGGTGGAAAAATTATTCTGATCTAATAATTAAACAAAAGACACATTAAATTAAACAAATCCTAATATTTATTACCTTGATATTCCTAAAATGTGGGTGATTGGCACGAATACCAGTATCAAATATAGCCATTCTGACTTTAGAACCGGTATACCCCTTTGCCCAAAGAGATTCTGCTCCAAACAATGACGTAACTTGGGATCTCTGAAATCACGAATTGTTTCTCAGTGAAAATAAACTAGTACACAAAATTAAAACAGGAAATGAATGGGAAACTTCTCTCCTTAGTTCATTTGATTTTACCAAATTGAAATATTCAACATGCATACAAGAAGATATGCATCACAGTAGTTTCGATTGAAATTTAGCTTATAACATTGAAATGGCTAATTCTGTGTTGCATTAAAAATAAATAATACATAAATCAATTTACTGAACAAGAGCTCTACATATGATAAATCCAATTTCATTATATGAGACACCGGAAGTCGCCCCTGCAGCCCCCTTTTCCTCATAGTCAATTGTCCAAAGCCAAATATATCAAAAGAAAAAATAAATCGGTCATTGAAAGGAAATTTACCTGCATCGACAGATGCCGTCCCCATCTATTAGAGGCATTGCTAATTGCAGTATAACGTTCCCCGCCTCCTTCCTTAAACGACATGGAGGTGAAAATCTTCCCCGGACGCTTCTTCCCGTCTACAAAAGCCCCGACTCTACCCCCATTCTCCGTTAGCACGTCCCTCACGTAGCTTGCATCCACATTCACATCCTTGACGAGCTCTAATTCCTCAATATCCTTAATCAACTCCCCTCTCGCCGAGTCCTCAATAGAAACCAAGCCAAACTCGGTTGGATACTTAGACGCAGGGTTCTTCCTCTCGATCCATTCCCAGAGACCCGATCTAATACGCGATTCCAGATAGGACCGGTGCTCCTTCGCCTCCCTGTATTGGACGAAGCGAACAATGTAGTTCTTCCGCGAGACTTGGTTCCCGTCACTGAGGTTCTTGGAGGTAAATGGATCGACCGACGAGTAGTTTCGGGTTAGGGTTTGATATACAATAGGATCGGAAGAGGGTTTGAATTGGAAGAGAGAGATAGAGATAAAGATGGGAACGAAGATGAGGACGAAGGAGACATATGAAGAAGAAACCGAAGAACTGATCATGATTCCAAGAACAAGAGAAGGTGAGAATTCATTGATTTGGCGGGAAATGAACGACAAACCGAGTATGAAGAAGACGAGGGAATTTTGCGGTTCTTCAACTTTTTCAGGGCTTTCGTTGAGATCCTTCTCTACGATTAAACATCTTCTTGGGTGCTCTTTTTGTTTCTGGTATTTATAGATCCGCGCGACTTATCGGAATATATTCAAACTTGGAAAAAGAAGTCCAATCTCCGATACCATCCGATGAGGAAATTAACATTAAAAATAATAATATCATTCAAATATTATTTTCGTCGTGTGTTTTCGGCTTTTGCCTTTTTATTTGTGATGCTTTTGGTCGTTTTATTCCCTGTCTAAAAATATATAGTTTGGTTCGTGGTTTTTTTTTTTTCTTTTTGGTTAATTTTAGTTCAGGTATTTTCAGAACTTTCGATCCAATATCTTATTTATAAAAAGTAATCATTCGATAAAATTTTAATATAAATTATATATAAGAAAACTACATTTCAATAAATATATAAAATGTGGTGGCGTGTTTAAATTATAATAAAATAATAATAATAAAGGGCAATTGTAGATATGGCAAAAAAAAAAGAAGGAAATAATAAATTTAGCATTTACATTTTAGATTAGTAAATATATCAAAAATTTTAGAAAAAACGGAGGTTTAATAATAAAATGTCAAATTTATCCTCGTAGCATTGATATACCATTGATATAGTGCTGGTATATATATATATATATATATATATATATATATATATCTATTTGATATATACTTGATATACATTTTATTTACTACTGATGTAGTACAATTGATATATTATTGATATGATTATGATATCTACTAATATAACTTCTGATATGATTATATTATTTACTATTTATTGATTTACCACTAATATATGTGTAATATATTATTGATATGTCTTTAATATACCACTAATATAATATTGACATACAATTTATTTACTTCTGATATATCAATGATATCTACCAATATAACTTATAATATGGTCTACCACTGATATAACTATGATTTCCACTGATATAAGTTTTTGTATGATTATATAATTTACTATTGATTTATCATGTTGATATAACACTTATATATCTGTGATATATACTTGATATGTTTTTAATTTACCATTAATATAACTATGATATATACTAATGTAACTTCTCGTATGATTATATAATTTACCACTAATATAACTTTGATGCATTTATGATATATACTTAATATGTCTATAATTTACTATTGATATAACCATGAGATCTACTGATATCTAACATTGATGCACATGTGATCTACTGATGTATATCATATATCAGTTACAAATATATTTAGTATGCCACTGATATATATCATATGTACATCAAAGGTACATTAAAGATATATCAGATATATATCAGATAAGATATACATAGGTATATCATTACAAATATATTTAATATATCATAAATTAGAGATACATCAGATGTATATTAGATATATAATACGTACATCTGATGTATATCAGAGATACATCGGATGTACATCAGATGTAGATCGAAAGTATATCAGATATACATCAATCAGGTATATATCAGATATCATAAGGGTAAAACTGGAATAATAAAAATTCAAATATTTTGCCATATTTACAAAGTACAAAAGTGGTTGACATTTTTGTAAATATGTATAAAAATTTGACTACCCAATACAATTTCCCTAATAATACCATTGATTTTTAAATGTATAGAAATTAAAACTAACATATTAAAAATATATGGATTAAAATTAACATTTTAATAGTATAATTATTAAAACGAACCATCAACACATGATTTCATAAAGTCTACTTATTTATAATTTTATAAAAACATTTTTAAAATGAAAAACAATAAAATGAATATTTTCCTTCCAACACTTTTTCTTCTTTTTAACAAGCTATTCCTTCCGATCCACTTATATTGTTATATTTATAAATTAATATGTCGAAAAAAAAGCATTTCTAAAATGAAAAGCAAGGGAAAAAAAAACACATTTAGAAACAAAAACTAAAAATTACATTTACATACAGCCAAGCAAATTCTCAATTTGAGCCTAGTTTTTTTTTTTTTTTTTTTTTTGAAACGTCAATTTGTTGTTAAAAAGGAAAAGAAGAAAAGAAAAATGTATTAGTTGCCCAAAAGGGCCCGCTCTAGAAGGAAGCTCCCGACGAGTGAAGTGAAGACTTGAGAGTTGGAAGCCATGGCGCAGGGCCTTATCCCGTGGCCGCAAACGAGAACAAACCACTCCTTCTTCCTCTTTTCTACCAAATCCAAATTCCCATCACCACGATGCAAATTTCCCTTCAGGCTTCCACGTCTTCGTCTTCTTCCTCTTTCTCGCTGTTTCTGCAGGCATTCTTCTGTGCAAGAACCAGTCGACCTCTGCAACTACAGGGAAGCTTTCTCCAAGCGCATGGACATGGCTGGACTCAAACCGCACCACCGTATAGGTCAGCTTTTTCCCGTTTCCCTCGTTTATCTACACTGTTTAGTTCGAGAATGTGATGGAGAATAAGAGCGATTATTTTTAATTGGTCTGTAACATTTTTTTTTTTTGACAATCTGGTGTGTTGAATTGGGCATTGTTATTTCACACGGGGTCAGTTTTTCCTCCGACTAGTGGCAATTCACCTGTCCCTCATATGTATCTTTCTTTCTATAATTCAAATCAGCACAAGGTTTTCCCCAACAGTAACCGAGAACTGAAGTGTCAAATTGTAATACTGTCTTCCGATTCTAAACTGAAAACCCAAACTAACGGCATTATCGTTTATTCTTTGATTCATCTTCAGCTCTGGGAGTTAGTGGAGGACCCGATAGCATGGCTCTGTGTGCTCTTACGGCGGATTGGAAAATGGACGGCCTGAATGCCACTGGTAAAAGGAGCAATTTTATCGACGGGCTCCTGGCCATAGTAGTGGATCATGGGCTTCGTGCTGAGAGTAGAGATGAGGCTAAAGTTGTTTGGAATCGAGTTACTAATTTGGGTACAGCAACTCTGCACGAGTATTGTTTGTTCTCTTTGCTTGCTTACGATAATATGAGTGCAGTCAAAGTTTTTTTGATATAAATGGTCAACTCGTATATAACTATTTACTCTTGTAGGTATCAGATGTGAGATTGCATCTTGTGATTGGTCCGACGGTAGACCAAAGCAGGGCCACTTGCAAGAAGCAGCCCGTGATATGAGGTGGTTTTCGGTTTTGCAAATATGCTAAATTTCTGCTGTGTAGACTGTGGTTATTGGCTGACTTTCTAATGTTTGCTTGCTGCCAGAATAGATTCACTAGTTTGCAACCTTAATTCATTTGCTTTGACTTCAGATACCAAATGTTGCAGAAAGTTTGTGTTCAACAGAAGATTGGAGTGATACTTGTTGCACATCATGCGGATGATCAGGTTAAATTCTTTGATATCAAGCGTGCATTGAAATTTTCAATTTAAGCTCGTCTTATTTTAGTTGGCAAAAAGTGTCCCATTTTCCCAAATCTCACGAGTTTGCTAGAGCATATAGCTTGTATTGTAGCTTTACTCTTTAGGGTTATCATCAACTGAATTAATTGCAATGCTGGAAGCTTGTTACAGATGCTAGAAATATAGTGATTGCTGAGACACAATGCAGGCTGAATTATTCATTCTGAGGTTGTCTCGCAGTAGTGGTGTGCTTGGACTTGCTGGCATGCCTTTCACTTCTCAGATTTTCTCCTCGCATACATATTCTTACAGTGAAGTTTCGAAGAATTGTGGTATCCTTCTTGTGAGACCACTAATGGATTTTTCTAAAGATGACATGTACAAGGTTAAAAGCTCAAATCGCATAAAAATATCTATTAAGGGACGTGTTTTCATTCGTTGCACAAAAACTATTCATGTTAACATAATTCTGTCTGCACTTTGCAGATATGTCAAGGTGCTAATCAAGATTGGGTTGAAGACCCAACAAATCGGAGTTCACTGTTTGCTCGTAACAGAATTCGAATGTCATTAGGAGATCTGTCATCTTGTGAGTTGCTAGGAAGTTAATGTTTATGAGTTTGTTCTAAATGCTTTTTTATTATTTGAATAAGAAATGATTCCATTAACCCCAAAGAATACGGGAAGGAAAGATAAGATATTCTCCTAAGAGGGCAAAAGAAGCTACAAAAAGCTCTCCAATTAGCTTGAATCAGAAAAAGGAAAAAAAATTACAAGAAGATTTAGGTAACTCCAAGAAGTCTTAAACATCACATGATTCACATCACTATGATTTTATTCTTTCATTTTTCAACCTATCTCAAAAAATGCCATCATTTCTTTCCGACACAAAACACCTGATTAATAGTTGCAGGCTGCAGCACAATTAGTCAATAAAAAAACCTTTTTTTTTTTAACTAAGAAACCTATAGAAACTAAGTTTAAACAGCTGAGAGAAAACCATTGATTTTTTTGGTGTCTTGCCTTGTTTGCTAAGGTTATAATTGCCAAGGGATTGGTTTTGTTACCTATAGATGGTTCTTCAATGATTATTTACGAGATTCATGATTTCATCTCACCATTTTTTGAGTTTTAGGTACTCTCAAGTCCGAGCTACGTGCCATTATTTCCGCCTGTAGGAAAACACGCTTATTTATTGATCAAGTTTGTTTAAGCCTGGCAAATCAGACTTTGACCATAACAGAGGTGGGTAGGTTCTTTACGTCTGTCTATCTTATATAATTCCTTCTCTTCAGCAGTTCTCTCTCTAACTCCATTTATTTATTTATTTAATATTATTAAGTTTTGATGGATGTGAGTTTGGATGATGCTTCTTGTAGCTGGGATATGCCATTATTAATTTGGAGATTCTCAATCAATTGAAAATTAAAGATATTTGCCTGTCGAAGTTTGTTTCCTTAGTCTTACAGGTAAAACATTATTAAATATTTTATTCAGAACCCTTTTTTTGGAGGAATTTACCAATTAGCATTGATGTTAGTCCATCTAAAACTGTCAGTTCATCTCTCAAAGGCACAGACCTGTTAGAGGTAACACTGCAAAACTGGTGTTGGACTACATTCGAACCGTTCCTTGCAAGGTAATACAAGTCAATGCGTAACTCGAACTTGCTATATTTGTGTCTTGATAGATATATTGAAATTGTTGGTTGTCAGTGAATTAAGCACACATCACATGCCATTACTATTGAATCATTCAGAGGGTACAATGGGGAAAAAGAATTATAATGGTGGTTAACTTCATCTTGCTGTGTGGAATAGCTTTTTTTTTTTGGTGTGTGGGGGGGGGGGGGGTGCATAATATTTGATTTTGCAAGTGTTCTTGTTCCAAAATCTAATTTAACTTCTTTTTCTCGGGAAATATATATTTAACTGAATAAACACACAGATCTGTACATTGCCTCAGACATCACACTCTTTGCTGACTAATTTTCAGTATTATGTAAATGGATTTTTCTCGCTTTAGCAAACTCTTGGCTTGTGTCTTTTTATGGAGCTCAAGAATCAAAATGTTCTTGGCATTGTCTAGTTTTTACCACCGAGATAATATCAAAATGGCCAGGCAAAATGAGATCTTTATATCAAGAGTATATCTATCCAAGTTTTCAGTATGATCAACTTCGTAGATCCATAAGGTTTAAAGAGTTAAAAATAAGCATCTAGCTGCACGCTGACCCAATTATTATTTCCTTTTCCCTTCTGTAACTTATGGTTAACATTCAAGTGTTCTCATTTAACACTATGCATATGAAGTTCTTTTAATTAAGTGTTAATATTATAAGCAACCAGTGTAGTTCTCTTGCACATTTAATTACCCCTTGTAATAAGGGGGTTGACCTGTCATACATCAGCAAACCCTTTTCTTCGGTTTTCATTAATATTCAAGGGGTGAAAGTCTTTGGGAAGTTATTCTTTATGTTGCCTCATGGAGGGCTTTATCTAATTCTTTTTTGTAATAATTTTTTTTCCTCTACTCTTCAGTTACTCATTTATCATTACTATTATTTTTTCTTAAAAAACATGCAGACCTCATTGACAGCAGCTGGCTGTTACATTTCTCCGGCTCCTGGGTCCAAAGGTACCAGATGCATAATATCTAGTTCTGTGGATTGCCCCTTGCCTTCTGCTATTGAAGTTTTCCATGCACCCTCTTATAGAGAAGAGAAACACGATATTTCTGATGGGTTAGAACAAATCATTAATGATGGGAAGTCATATTTAGAACATTTTATCCCTAAAGCTTCAGATGTGCATTTCTTGGATTCAAGCCCTGAATCTGTTTTAGATGAAGCAAAAAGGCTAAATATTATCAGTGAGTCAACCTATAGGATCATTATTTCACTACAGATGCAAGAAACCAAACTCTTCAAAGCAGATTCTAAATTCACTCCCGGCTATGAATCAAAGCACGGTTCACATTCTGTAAAAACTTTATCCAGTGGACTGCTTAAGTCGGGGCAAATGTGCAACTTTATGAACAGGTTTTCTATCACATGGAAAATAAGAGATGAAAATGAAGATAATTCTATTTTTGAGGCGGCTAGTTGTAACACAGTTTGCAAGGCCTGTGTGTTAGGTTGTGATATGGAATTAGAGGTTCGGCACATGACTGAATCTGATTGGCTTTATCTTTCCAAGTTGTCCGAGTGCACGGTAGACGATTTTCAAGACCAAAGAGATACTTCATCCAGTTTGGAGTTGCAGACTATGGAGAGTCCAAATGGATGTTTAAATTATGCCACATCGTCGGCTAGAAGAGCATTAGTGCTGTTGAAATTGATTCCAGTTGCTGCAAGAAGAAGCCTTCCCGTCCTAGTCAATCATCAAGGCCTGCTTCTAAGTATTCCAGTACGTATACATTTTACAATTTCAAGAGAAACTGCAAACTGCATATTCAAAGGGATTGGAAAAGATCCACTCCAGTTCTTGACTCGTGGCCTCCTAGGACAATTTAGGCGGCCTTATTCATATTAATCCAATTACTTTGAAAAAGAATATAGGCATAAAAAATGATTTGGCTGATTATATTGAAGGAGAGAGCCACATAACATTCCCATGTTCCAAGTTCATAACATATAACATTCTAAACTTTATGGTTGGTAGTAGTACAATCGCATGCCTAACAATTTTCTTTCTGTCTGATGGCTCTTTCAGAGCATTAGGTTCAGCCATTGTCCATGGCTGATGGCATCTGCAGAGTTCAAGCTAAGGGTACCATTCGGCGGAGGCCATAGTTCATTCATGTAGATGCCAGTTTCACTTTCAGCACACAACCTGTACTGTTCCATAAAACCAATGGCCAGGTGTGCATAGTATTCAACTCCATGTGGAGCCTGTTTGGTAAAACACTGTAGTGTACTGAAGCCAAGTTGTGAATACAGGTTGAAAACAAAGGATCCATTTGATAACTCCTTATCTTGATTATTTATTTTAGAAATTAAAATTTTTAGATTGAAAATGAGGACGAGTAGTTGAAATTATGCTTCAATTTTCATCAATCAAGTGCTACTATACTAATACAATTGAGAGTAGGTGATTTGAATCCTGAGGGATATTTTTAGTTAATTGCACTTTGCTAAATGAGCAATCACCCATGATGGGTCGTGAAACTTAAATTCGAGTAAATACATTTTTTGTCCTAAGGTTTGAACTTGGTTTCTATTTGGTCCCTGAGTTAAAAAAGCTATCACTTTGATCCCTAAGATTTAAATATACATTCTATTTGGTCATTAAGTTTCAAAAGTGACATATTTGGTCTCTGAAGTTTGAATTTAGTTTTAATTGGTCCCTATTGTTTGAGTTTGGTTTCTAATTGATCTCTAAGGTTTGAGTTTGATTTTTAATTATTCCTTAGTCGACCATTAGCTAAGTGAACTGATGATGTCAAAATTAATACATGTTGACTAGACGTTGTTACTTAGGTAGAAAAGATGATTTCGGTTAGGTTAACGAACTATAACTTAACTAGAGACTAATTTAGGAACTAAACATGTCACTTTTGAAATTTAAAAGATCAAATTGAAATTAAATTTAAATCTCGTGAACCAAAATGATTGTTTTTAAAATTCAGGAACCAAAGAGAAACTAAGTCTAAATCTCAATGACCAAATGTATTTTACCTTTAACTTCAATCCCTAAATAAACATATTACAATATCATATGCACATAGCTCGAGTTACAATGGTTTACATAATATATTAGTCAATAATTTACATGAGATATCAATTTATTATTATTATTATTTTTAGTACACAAGAGATATCAATTAAACAAGGAGAATGACCAAAAATTGTATACATATTTCTTTTTTCAAAAAAGGTTCATGCAAAATATCAAAAGGTTTAATTATTTTCAACCTTAATATTATTCAAAAATTGAAAATTTATAAAAATCCTAAATTGGCCACCCCCATCTCTCTTTTCAAATTAAATAACCAAAATTATATGGATGTTGAGTTTTAATGCTACCGTGGCCTCCCTTGCTTCCTATCAACCATTGGAATCGAATTTAATTTATGTTTTCGACAGCCTCAAAAAGGCATCCAGAAATCCCAAAATGATAAATTTTTGTGGATAAGAATCTCCAATGGATTTCACAACACAAACTTTGGCCACTAGAAAACAACACTCCGTCCACTACATGGGGCAGCTGCTGCTGCTGGGCTTTCATGCAACTTCCGTCCATGCAAATGCGGCACCGTCGTCCGCTACTCCTTCTGCAGCCGCCCATCTGAAGAGGTACCTCCTCATCTCGTTACTTGAATGCAATTCAATTTTGATCCCACATCTCTCAATCTAGATGGGTGCGTTTTAAACAATTCGATTGAACTGAATATAGATTTTCTGTTATGGGTTTTGAATTTCACTTTCGAATGTGTGGTTCTTGAAGAATTTGTTGGTGGTGGAAGAAATTGAACAGAATAGGGGTTTTGATTTGGTTTGTCTTTTGGATTAAAGGAAATTCCATTTGGGATTTGGTTGCTCTGCTCTTGGTTCTTGATTCTCTGGTGTTTTCTTTGTAGAATCCAAATTGGACGAGCTTTGTCTCCAGCCATCTTTACATATTCAGTGGCAGTGAACGAGAATGCTTCAATATGTTGGGATTTGGTGGAAATTGATTTCCCTTGAGGCATGGTGAAGGTGGGGTGAAAGTTTTACGAGCAGGTCGAGCAGAACTGAGACAGTTTTCATGGGTGCTCAAAAAGAGGGAACGATAGCAAGCAAAAATCTGTCTCAAGGATCACCAGAAATGGTATTGTGGCTGACACTTCTATCTGCTATAATACATAGTTAATAATAGAACAAATTGTCGTGTTTTTCCAATATTTTGACCACATAGTCATCTTATTCACTGTCTCAACTTGGTAAATCATCTGCTTGATTGGCTATGGATGCTAAATCAGTTGCTTCTTCTTTTAATAGGCCTGTTCATCAAATGTTTGACTAATATTGGTCCTTCCATCTGATTTCACATGACAATTTGCTAGATTACTTATATTATGTCTGGGATTTAGGAGTGCTTTATAACCCACTAAAACACTTTTCTTATTCTTCATTATGTTTCACCCTATATGAGGATTTTTTTCTTTAAAAAATTTGAATAGAACTTAAAAGGACGTTTCATATTACTCCTTGAAAATATACTGAATGGACGTTTTTGTCAAATTTCACTTAATCTCTCCTCTCGGAGCACTTCTGAGCTCTTCTTCAAGCATACTTAGAGACCTGGACCTTATCTTTTTGCTATATTATGAGCGTGGTTTACTGTAGTTTTTTTAGTTTGTTGAAATCTGTGTTTTGAACTTTGCAGGAATCATGTCTTCGCAAGAATGAAGTAAAGTTAGTTTCAAATCCAGTGGATTTGCAAATTCAATCCCGCTGTTTTCTCTGTTTGGGTAACAATAGCTGCCGAACAGTACGTTCACGAACAAAACTGATGAACATCTTGGTTGAAAGAGGGAAGCCTCAGGAAGCTCAATTCATTTTCGATAGTTTAGTAGAACAAGGACACAAACCAACCACTGTGACATACACAGCTCTTGTAGCTGCTCTGACTCGGCAGAAACGTTTCAAGGCCATTTCTGGACTCTTATCCAAAGTGGAAGAAACTGGCATTAAACCTGATTCCATACTCTTCAATGCCATAATCAATGCATTCTCTGAATCTGGCAATGTAGAAGAGGCCATGGAAACTTTTCAGAAAATGGAGGAAAGTAGATGTAAGCCGACGACTAGCACTTTTAATACCCTCATAAAAGGCTACGGAATTGTCCGTAAACCTGAAGAATCTATGAAGTTACTGGAGTTAATGACAAGAACTACAAATCTGAAACCCAATAACCGGACTTATAATATCCTTTTGGGAGCTTGGTGTAAGAAGAAAAATATAAAGGAGGCATGGAACGTAGTGCTTAAGATGATTTCAGCTGGAATGCAACCTGATGCTGTCACATATAATACATTGGCGAGGGCTTATGCTCAGAATGGGGAGACTAGCAAAGCAGAAAATTTAATTGTAGAAATGCAAAACAAGAAGGTACGTCCCAATGAGAGAACATGTGGGATAATTGTAACTGGCTATTGTGAACAGGGGAACTTGGCCGACGCTCTGAGGGTTGTCAATCGAATGAGGGATCTCGGCGTACGCCCAAACCTTGTTATCTTCAACTCTCTTATCAAGGGGTTCCTAGATATTGGGGATTCGGATGGAGTCGATGAGGTAGGTGTTTTTCATATTTCACTGGTTTGTTTTCTGCATCTATTTTGTGTGATTGGTGAATTACCCCTTTGTTGGGGAACTTTCTTCATCATAATTTCTTCTGAAGTGCTTATTGATTATGAACTTGAACAGGCATTGACAATGATGGAAGACTTTGGGGTAAAACCAGATGTGATAACATTTAGCACCATTATGAATGGATGGAGCTCAGCTGGACGTATGGACAAATGCCAAGAAATCTTCAACGACATGGTGAAATCTGGCATCGAACCTGATATCCATGCTTTCAGTATACTTGCAAAAGGGTTTGTCCGTGCTGGCGAGCCTGTGAAGGCCGAGTCACTTTTGATTGCCATGAGCAAATATGGTGTGAGGCCGAATGTTGTGATTTTCACGACCATCATTAGCGGTTGGTGCACTGCAGGTAAAATGGAGAAGGCATGGAGGGTTTTTGAGCATATGCGTGACATGGTTGTCTCCCCCAATTTGAAAACCTTTGAGACCTTGATATGGGGCTATGGAGAAGCAAAACAGCCATGGAAAGCAGAAGAAATCCTTCACATGATGGAAGAAAAGAAAATCGTCCCTGAAGACAGCACTCTTAAACTTGTTTCTGAAGCTTGGCGCTCGATCGGTATGGTTAATGAAGCCGTGGCTGAAAGAAAGGAGGGCAGTGAGATTCCAGAGAAGAGTTCAGAGAGAATTCACAAGAAAGAAGACCCACCTGCATCTTATTCTGATCTTCTGCAATCAGGAGTGGTGATCATATCTAATGGAAATGGATCTTCTTATTCCCAAACAAGAAGCAGAACACTCCCAAAAGGTGTAGAAGTTCCATCTGGATGTCCACGGAGCACCTCCACATCGATGCTTCTTTGTCAGGCACGTCCCTTTCGCCCGCTGATTGTATGCAGAATCCAGAGCCAAACCCAGTTCTGGATATGGAGGCAGCACGCCACAACAACTTGCAGAATGAGGTTCATCCATTAGAAATGACAACCAGACGACGAGTCGATGCCTGAATCTGATTTGAAAAGTTGATGAAGAGTAATCTCGTGCTTTGCTACCTGAAATTATAAATGGTTAAGGCATTACAAATACTTGTTTTTTGTTTCCTTTTTGGATCACTTTCTGTATTCAGGTGATGTAAATACATTGTTGAGGACCAAAATCCAAACTATATGATCATGTAAATTGCTATCCTGACAATATCTATACTTTCACTTCCCACATTGTTCATTTGAATTACGACCAGCTCAAGGAATTCTGGAGTTGATTGCGGTATTCCCGTTTATGAAATTAAATCGAGACTATAAAAATATCAAACTTTCATAATACCAAGTAAGTTGTATCCTTGTTTATATAAAAATTTATATGTTTGTGTCAAGTTCGAGCCTATAACAGTACTGCTACTGTAATTTATCTCTTTCTTTAAGGATGGTGTCTAATAATTAAAATTGATATGGTGTAAACTTATACTTCTCAAAGGATATCGGTAACAAAATCTACGATATCTTGCCACAAACTCCATGGAAAGAAATTAATTGGTATTCAAGTTTAAACCAGACTGTACTAAAAAAATTATCGATTGAACTGAAAGAAGGAAGAAAAAATCTCAATCAGACCTCTTAAATGTAGAAAATGGAGGAAAAAAGAACATTATGTTTGACCATGTGTAGAAGATAAAAGAAAAATTTGCACAAAGAATCATATGATCTATCTACTCCTCTTTATTCCTCTCTAGGACTGAAGAGCGCTGCTCCGTCTGGGAAGAACGCCCCTGACTGCAACCCCAAAAGCTTGAAATTCTTCACAGAGGATGCTCTCTCTTCATCTTCTCTCTTCAGTACCTTTGTTTGACAACCATGCTCCACAACGTACGCGCGTCTCCAAACCCAATAACACTTCCAATTCCTCAATTCTCAGTCTCCACTCAATTGCCATTGCCCAGAAATTCGCACATGCCCGATTCGCCTCTCGTTATATCTTCCCATATGCGAATTGCCGCAAATTTTCTATTCAATCCGGAAACAGTAGTTTCCGAGCCTTTAAGCCTCCAAGCGATGGAACCCACTCGAAAAGGGGTCGCTGCGGTGCTGTAAATGACTCCGACGAAAAAACTAGGTCAGTGTTAGACACCGGCGGTGGCGGCGATGGAGGTGGAGGCGGCGACGAAAGTGAGGATAGTGGGAAGGTGGAGAAGGAAAAGGGTTCTTCTGGGTTTCTGCCAGAATGGTTGAATTTGACCTCCGACGACGCCAAAACAGTCTTTGCAGCCATAGCAATATCTCTTGCGTTCAGGACTTTTATTGCAGAACCGAGGTACATTCCCTCGCTATCAATGTATCCTACATTCGATGTTGGGGATCGACTTGTAGCAGAAAAGGTAGAAATCTTGTTCACTACTGTTGATCATATTTTGCAACTGCGCTTAACGATTATATGAAAAAAAGAAAAAATAGATTGAGATGTAATGTTCATGCAGTGATAAGTTTGGATTTCATAGTTAAAATTGCCTGAGGTTTTGCTCCTCCTGCCTGTCAATCGTTCCATAACGAAGTAAAATAAACTCAACTTATTTTCTTTATTCCAAGTTCTTGGATTCAGCTAATCTTTAAGAAGAATGATGAGAATATCTATGACTTTGATTCTTTCTATCAAATTTCTGGTGTTTTGGACAAATGATTTCATGCCAGATAAATACTTGAATTTCTTTGCAGGTGACGTACTATTTCAGGAAGCCATGTGCTAATGATATAGTGATATTTAAAAGCCCACCAGTGCTTCAGGAAGTAGGATATACAGATGAAGATGTCTTTATTAAAAGAGTTGTTGCTAAAGAAGGTGATACTGTGGAGGTTTGTATCGTTATCTGATGTTGCATCCCATTCCATGAATCTTGAAGCTCCTTATTTGAACTCTCGGAAACAGATTCTTCTACAAAGGTTATTTAATGATATTGCAGGATGGAAAAACGTAAATAACACTATTGTTTAGACTTTTATGGTCGTTGTCCTCCTACTTTTGATTATATGTTTTCAAGCACCAAAAATATGTGTTTCACCTTCCACTCCTTGCTTGGGAAATTGGCTGATTGCAGGTCCAGAAGGGAAAACTTATCGTTAATGGGGTTGAGAGAAGCGAAAAATTCATCCTTGAACCACCATCATACAACATGACTCCAGTTGTAAGTAGTACTTTCTGTGATGATTTTTCTTTTCGGTTGGACGAAGAGAAAATGTTTTTACATCTCTTTCACTTCTATTTTGATGCAGCAAGTGCCGAAAAACTCGGTCTTTGTGATGGGTGATAATCGCAATAACAGCTATGATTCTCATGTGTGGTAGGTAACCTTCACTCATCACTTGACTAAACTAATACCGAGTTTAATGACTTTTAGAGCCAACGATCATGACATATTTGACAAGTTCTTTTAACCAGCACTTCTACTATTATATTCTAGGAGTCTTGTCGAACTCGATCTAACTCGAGCACTACTTAGAGTTTCGTTTCTTCCCTATACTGATAGCTAGTTATACCAAATTGTTCAGGGGTCCGCTGCCAGCCAAAAATATTATAGGAAGATCATTATTCCGTTATTGGCCTCCAAACAGGATCGGTGGAACAGTTTCTGAGCCCAGCTGTGCTGTTGATAAACAAGAGAGCATTCCCTCCACACCAGAGATTTCCAGCCTACAGACCTCAAACTCTCAACCATAACAGTTCCAGTCACGTTCCTTTCGGTTCAGTTGCATTCCCCTGTAATTTCCAAGCTTTTTTCTGTTCTGGGAACTGGCCATTTTTTTTGTGTAAGGCCCTGTTAATCTTTAGTCTTGGTTTGTGTAAGTTACTAAATTACACAAGAGATGTCTTTGATTTAACTCCAATCTCATCTCTCTTCTGCTTCGACTGTACATGGTCGAGAGATTTGGAGAAGTGACATTGCCATTCTTCGTCAATCCAATCAATTAATACGAGCTTCTTCTTTGTCTCTACCAAGTAGAAAGCTGCTTAAACGAGGTACTATTCTAACAAGTATTTTGTTAAAGAAAAAACATCAATTAAGTCAAGCTTTTAGAAGTATTTTTAACTGCTTTTTAAGATTTTTTTTTAATATTAGCAAATCATACGCAGTGAAGTGTTGTCTTGTCAGAAGCATAAAGAACATATCATTTCATTATGTCAAATAATTGTACCATCATTGCGCTGTTGTTGTAATGAAATGTAGTTGGCAAAACAACAGTATGTACCAGAAACTGATTCACTAATTCCTTTTTCTCACTCAATTATTCAATGGCTATAAGGAAGAAAGAACTAAATGAACAGCCTTTTCTCTACAAGCATAGTTTTTCCTTTAAATGATCCTACAGGTAGAATCTTTCCCTTGCAATGAAGAGAAAGATGCAAAGATGGAGATCTCTCTCAATCATATGTACACGAGTCAGATTTAATCTTCATAGGCTTCGAGTTACGAGAGTCGATGTCCAAAGAACAGGAGATACGCTTTTGATGCTTCGATCTCACCAGTTTCCCCACCACATTCCCTCTTGAATGAACTTCAAACACCAGCACCATAGGAATGTTTCCATTTTTATCCAAGGCTTCAAGGCTGGCTCCAGCCCCATACAATGGCACCTTGTTCCCTTGAAGGTTCACCAACTCGATCCGATGGCTCTGTCTCGGTTGATAATATTTCTTCAACTGCAAAGCAAGAAAACATTCCAACATTCTGATCAACACCAGACTCACATTTCCCTTTACTCAGTCAGAAGAACAGTTTTCCATTTTCCATTCCTTGATGCATTTTCTTGTCAAAGTTTGAAGTTGGGGATCTTACCTGACCAGTAGCAACAGCAATCTGGGAGTACATAAGATTGATGGGGGTGGAACTGACATGAATGCCAAAGAAAGTAGCAGGATTGTACACAGTAATCCTTAAAGAACAGTTGGTAGTCAGTAGTTTGGTCGGGACTCCTGTCGTGTCTGATCCTTCCCCAAAATACACGTTATGAACAGCCATACTCTGTAAAAGAAAAACGAGATGGAAACAAAAATCAAGACCTCCTACATTGACCGATGAAGATAATAATTTATGTTGCAGGGAAAAACAGAGTTGACAGGATTTGGAATTCCAGACATGGATTAAACAATCAAATTGACGTTTGTTGGAAAATATTATTTTAATCAAATAGAATAAAATAAACAATCAATGTAACAACCTTGACTCTGATCTGAGCTTTGAAAGGCCTGCTAGCACCCCATATGATCATACAAAACAAGAAGAAGATAAAAAGAAAGGCAAGGAGAGCCATGAGAATCTGGCAGCGTCTAGCCAAGGCTTTGTCGGCGTAGAGATCATCGTAGTCGCCCTCTTCTTCGATGACATCACACTGGGGCCAGCCCTTGTGGTTGCGCTTCCGGCTACCTTTGCGGCCAAGGGCGGAGCGGAAGGTGCCGGAGAAGCGACTGGCGGAGGAGGAGCGAGAGTGGCGGGTGTAGGAGGGGTGGGAGGGGCTCTCCATGGGGCTGTTGAAGGCGGGAGTGGCGTGGGTCGAAGATTTGTCGCCATCGTGGGAATCTCTGGAGGGGCTCTGCACGTAGTACAGCGGCCGTTTCGGTGACCTCGGCGACGACGGGGCCAAACTGGTCACATCGGAATCGGACTTGGCGTGCATCATCTTTAGAAGATGAAAATGGAATCAGGAGATTTGAGGGAAATTGAAGGGCTGAATCCAATCAGAAATTCAACCGATTGAAACCCCAAGAATTGGAAATTGAAGAATTGGGAAAAGCAGTAAAGGCGCAGTGATGAGCCATCAGTAACCACTGAGAGAGGGGCCAAGGAGGGAGATTCAGCGTCAGTGGAGAGAGCTGCGAGTGGAAGTTGGTTCGGTCTTCAGCCTCGGGATCCGAACCTCGAGCCTTGGGTACGAGTGTCGGTCGCCTCAGGTATTCCGTTTCTAATTTCGGGAAGTCCGTTACGTTTTCACGGGCTAAGATGACTACGCTCCGTGACATTATTAAATTGTTGTCTAAAAAAACATTATTAAATTGCTCTCTTTGGGTTTCAGTAGCCGTTTCGATCGTCATTTATTCCAGAATAGAATTATCTAAGCATGAGATTTTCTAATTTGAAGAAAAATAGAAGTGAGATTTTTTTTGTTGAGGAAAAAAGAAAATTTTGGCAAAAAGAGCTTATGTTAATTAGTATATTTGTCCAATTTTCAGTGATATCTCTGATTCATATCTATGGTTGCATTTTAGAGTTTGATCTATTTTAACATGAGGGAGTGAATTCACACAACTTTGTTAATAAGAAATACTTAGAACTGAAAATACTATGTTTAGAGCAAGTAGAACAACATGCCAAATGTCACTGCCATTACCACTGCCATAAAATAGAATATTTCAGAGTGCAACCTTTATTACTAGAGATTGGCTAAAACATGCTAACTTTCCCCACTAATGTTCATCAAATGAATGTTCAACGAATCTAATTACGTTTATAAATTTTAAAATCCGTTGATTTATTCAGCCATATATTTCAATTTTATGGAACATCTCTTTTGCCAAATAGGTGTAAACTCAAACCCAAAAGATGCCAATATGTAGTGATTTATTAAGATCTTTCTTTCAATATTTTGAAGAAACTAATTTTTGGATATGTATGTAGTGCGGGTTCAGGCCTCGATGGGAGAGGAAGGCAAACAAAAAATTTCAATTCAAATTTCAAACCCCACCATCCACAACTACTTTACTCGGTCGAGAAAACATAATTGAACGTAAATCAAAGCCAATATCATGAATATCAAGTATCCTTCAATGGGGTTAATAACACCATTTTTATTTTACTAGAATGACACAAACGAACCAAATTGGGTGGATCAACTTTATCAAGTTCAAACATATTGGGAAATGGAAGCTCAAAATTACGGCCTCATTGAAGAATAATAATATCGGATAACATACAAAGCTTTAGTTAGAAGCTAGACGTTGTCTCAATAGATTTTCTGAAATTAATAATCCGTGCAAGGCTAAACATATTATTTAATTTAACCCAACCATGTGACATAATCTAACCCTCTCGGTGCACTTGATTTCAAATTACTCATATTTAATGACACATTTAAGAGAGTGAAAACCGAGTCTTGCAGAATTCTGCTCCAAATTTGATTACATTTCACCGTACGTATACGACGATCTTTCGTCTGCAAAGGGATTAAAGATAATTCACACCTTTCAGTATCAAATTTTAGCAAACCACTCTCTGAAATTAAGCCTACACATTTCTCCCATCACAATACCTGCAAAAATATATATATACAAGGACTAACATTCTTATGAACGTTAATGACAACATTCTCAAGATCACCAGAAAAGCTGATATAACCAGCTAAGATTAGAAGTTTGTGTTGAAAATATTTGCAGGTCAAGAAGAAAAAAACGAATGAAGAAAAGGAATTTATAAAGTTGATTCGTATACAAAACAGGAAGACATAAAATCAGCTATAAGGTTAAACGAATGGATTCCTGATATTACGACTAGAAGTATATATTACAAAACGAACCAAAAGAACAGAAAACGCGAACTAATTTGCCAATGTTATAGGAACAAAGAAAAAGCATAAAAGCTAAAGGGTCATCAGATAGGAGCGAAAGACTAAAAAGATGTATAATCACAGTACAATCAGTTGAACTATGCTTATAATCATCACATGACCCAAAACCAAACTTTTAAATCAATGACCAAGCATTAAACAACAACAAAAAAAACAAATAAAACCTCGTGAATAAGACTCCCAAAGCCTCAGAAGGAAGGCAGTAGAGGTAATTGTAATCACGAATGATCATACAGTACGAATACCAACTTCTTCATCATAGACGGGCGGAAGACCCTAAGTAATCTACGGCAAAATAAAGCAGTAAAAAACGGCAGAATCAACAAAAAATTTCAATTATGAGAATGGCCTCATAGAGAAGATTAGAGTTGTCAACAGGCATGAATTCAGACATATGCTTGTCAATTAAAAATATTAAATCATCGGCCATAAAAAATGAGCTCAAATCTTGGTAAAAACATTCAAAAAAACATAATAAAAAACTAGAAAACGAGAGGAAATTTGGAAGAGGGACTCAGAATATGGGTGGTGATATATCAGGATGGTCGTCAAGGCCATTTCACACAGCCAGTTACGACGAACGAGACCTTATCATGACAATCGTCACCGTCCCTACCAATTTCAAGAGATGGAATAAAAAACGAACGTATTAGACTGAAGAAAAAGAAACCCTAAACTTGAATCCCAGAAACCGACCTGTAAGACGACTGTGAGCACGATGGAATAGAGAGGAAGCAGGGCGCTTATATAGAGGCGGGAACGAGCCTCGCGGCTAGGGTTTCCCCATAATTTCATTTCTTTCTGAATGGTTAATTACACAAAAGAAATAAGTTTTTTTCACGAGGTACAACTAAAAATTCCTATTTATTACTGAATGGACCATAGACCAATTTCCCTTTTATTTGGGATGGGAGTGTTGACTACACCCAAAATTCTGAGTTTCATGTTACTCCTACCAAGCAAGTTACATGTCAGATACGGGGCATCCCAATTCGATTGAATGGGATGACAGTTTCTCATTCTGAATCTGTAAAATCAAAATTTTGATCAAATCACACATCGCAATATACTAAGCCTTCTAATTCTTTAAGAGGTTTATCTAAAAGATTCGCGATATAACTAGGAAGACGTTTCAAATACCACACATGGGTTACTGGGCATGCCAGTTTAATATAGCCCATTTGATATCTTCGTATCCGAGAATCAACAAATTCGACTCCGCATTGTTCACAAAATTTCGAATCATATTTTTTATCTCCGATTACTCGATAATTTCCACAAGCACAAATCCCGCTTTTTATAGATTAGGGTTTTACATAATTGAGTGAGTTATGCTACCGTACGCGAGAATGCATTTTAATAACATGCGCCACCCCACCCGAGAAGTACCCGGAACCTAAAGTCCGGATTAGCCGTTGGATGGAAATGAACGGAGAGTTGCGATTTAACCGGAGTGACCGATAAATGGATCGAATATTAGTACAAATTAGAGTGTTTCTTAATTGCATAATAAATTTTAAAGTAATAGTAATATTACTTCTTCCTTTTTTTTTCTTTTCTTTTTCGAGGTCAAATGTTTCTTTTTTTTCTTCTTTTTCCAAGTTTAATTAAAGATGGATAAAATGTCAAAAAATTTATCAAATCAGCAGTGGTGGGTTAGTTTTACAATATTTAACCATAAATAACGTTACAAAAAATTACAAGTGATTGAGAAATGAATATACTGTATATCTCCAATTTTACGTTGTGAATTCGATCCCCACCTCAAATTGAACTTGACATATATCTCCAACTTTGGGTCTCAAATTGGTGTCTTAAATTGTTGCTGCTTCATTTATTATACAAATTATTTCATAATTTTATGAGGCAGGAGAACAAAATAGTAATTGTAAAAAGAAAAACCATTTGATTCTCTCAAGATAGCCTTTATATTATAGTTTCACAGAATGATTTACCAAAACTAAATATTACATCAACTACTTCCAAATCATTTCATTTCTTGGCTTTTTAATTAAAAGAAGAAAAAAAAAAGTACATTCACATGTTGCTTGGTCCCAAAACGTGCACATGAAATGTGTAAATCCTACCATTTGTAAAATATATGATCAGATATTCGATTCATTGTTTTATTTGGAAACAATTCAATTGTCACATAAAAGCATAAAGAAACCGTAACTTGCACATAGTTAAGTGGAAATCACCCTACAATTGGTGGACTAAAAAAATCCAAATAATCCAAAATTTTACTACGATGGGATGGCAAGTTCTTTAGTTCAGTTGAAGCATAGAAATGTTGCTGCAAATATGTACATGCTCAAATATACATCTGATGCAACGGAATGTAACTCACCAAGAAGAAAGTATACATTCTCGATTGAATTAGAATGAAGTGAAAAACTCTAATGCTAATGCACTCCCATCCGGTCATCCCCATACTGAATCAACAAGTATTCTAAAATCTAACCCATATGAAATCAAACCCAACTACCATAATCAAATTTCTATTACAAGTTATGATTTGCCGACACTAAAGGTTTTGGTGCCCAACTCCAACGACTGCATCAGCGCTTAAGATGGTCGATTGATTTGCGCAGCCAACAATAGTATATATTCAGTCTCAGCTTCTAGTCAATCTTCTACTATCAATTGGTCTGGCGTGTGAATCCAGTATGGATAGAATCTGAGGCATTGACATGCCTCCAGAAACCACGATCTCTGCAATTAAAGAAATGAAAGTTTTTTACGGTTACAGAGTTACCGGTCATCCTTATAATAGGACTACTCAAACAGCTAATTTCAGTCATTTGGTGGTGAAACACAATTTCAATACCATCAATCCGCTTGGTTCTGGATTATAAGGTTGTTTTTTCAGACAAATGTTTCATGGAGAAATTATTATGATAAGAAATATTTGACTTGCACACCCGGCCACCCGGCAACAAGATCCTCCTCTCATCCTTCTTAAATAGTTTTTTTACCCTTATATTTCTTTCTTAAATTATTATTTCCTTACAATCAGAAAACCTGTCCCAACAGCCACAACACACTCAAACCTACAAGATAATCCATATATCCAGGACTTTGAAAGCAATAAACGGGTATTTCATTAATTTCAGGAGAAACTGCCTTTTCACTCAGGCAAAGCAATTCTGGACATAATGACATAAAAAGAAAAACTCACCAATTCCTTCCCGTACAGATAAATTCGGTCTAATAACATCCTGTGAGTTAACTAGGAAAACATCACCAATGTAAAGATGATTGGTGGGAACATAGACACAACATAGCTCCTCCTCTCCAGAATAATTCTGCATTTAGAGGGGATAAAATGGCCGGTCAGAATATCAAGCCTTGCAGCACCTGTCACATTACAGGTTATGCCAATTGCGGCAAAAAAAGTGACACATAACAAAGTGCATAATTGCCTTAACCACCCAATTATAGGAAAACAGCACTCCCACAAACATAGAATTCAAATATGCATATTGAGCATCTTAATCCTCCGCTTAAGGCTGTCCACAAATGGTTGGTAGTCCATCCATATTCATAGAAGTTTCAGGACCATGGCACTTTTTATTTTTTTTGATAATAAACAAAGATTCATTCCAAAAGAAAAGAGGAGACCGAAAAGAGGCATACAACCTAGGGTCAAAGGATCGAGAAGACCCTCCCTCAAGAAGCTAAGAAACTATACAATCAAGGAATTCCAACTCTGAAAAGTCAAAAGAAAACCGTAGTTACCAAAAACCTTCTTGTGGATAGAAGCCCACCAAGAAGCTGTATGCCTAATATTCACACAAATCTTCAATAGAGCTCTGTTTCTCTGCAAAAATTATGTTGTTCCGTTCCTTCCAAAGCAGCCAAAGAAGAGCTCTCGCACCACAACTCCACAGGAGATTTTCCTTTTAACAAGGATCCTCCAAAGCCTTATTCTATAAAATCATCTATTTTCCTTGGTAAGCAGAGGGCCAAGTCTAGATAAGATGTCAGGTAGTTCCAAGCTTTTGCAACAAAAGGACAATGTAAAAAGAGACGATCCACCGTTTCTGTGTTCTTGAGACACATTCCACACACTGAGGGAGAGAGGGTCCACTGAGGTAGTTTCCTTTGAACTTTTTCAGCTGTGTTTGTGCCCCTATAGAAGAGAGTCCAGAGGAAAACTTTAACTTTTTTTGGTACCCTGAAATTCCAGATCAAAGATGCAGTGGCTGCATTTAGCTTCGGAGAGGGGAGGTAAGAGCCATAAAGGCCGATTTCACTGTGAAGACACCTTTGTTATCAGCAGTCCAGCACAAAGAATCGTTCTCAGATCCTAAGACCAGCCCTTCAATTTTCCCGATGAACATTGCCCATCTATCAAGTTCTCTGTCAAATAGGTTCCTCCTTAAGCCGAGGTCCCATGTCAAGGCCTCTGTGTTCCAACAATTTGCTATAGAAAAATTCCTCTTAGTTGAAATAGTATAGAAATCTGGGAAAGTAACCGAAAGAGGGAGAGAGTCTGTCCAATTATCTTCCCAAAATCTAACTGAAATCCCCAAAGAAACTTTGTACATAATAAATCTGCTGAAAATTGGAGTTGTTCTTTGAACATCAATCCAAGGTCTGCCTATTGAAGAATTTTTGGAGGGCTTGGACCACCATCCAAAAGGCTCTTCCTCATAAATGGCAGCAATGACCTTCCTCCAAAGATTGTTCTTTTCATTCGCAAAGCGCCACACCCATTTCATCAAGAGGGCAGTGTTTTTGTGTGCTAGCAACCCAACTCCCATTCCTCCCTGTTGAAAAGGGAGCACAGTCCAGGACCATTTGACTAGATTCCCAATCGGCCTATAATTCCCTCAGTTCCATAGAAAATCCCTCGTAAGCTTTTCCATAGCATCTATCACAGCCTTTGGAGCTTTAAGGATGGAGAAGAAATAAGTTGGAATACTATTCAGAACCGCCTGCGCCAAAGTAAGCTGACCCCCTTTGGACAGCAGCATGGGCTTCCATTTCTCCAGCCTTTTGTGCATTTTTTCCACCACTTTTTCCCAAAAATTGTACTTCCGATGGTTGCCTCCAAGAGGGAACCCCAAATAAGTGAAAGGGAAGGTCTCTGTCTTGCAACCCCATGCGTTTGCCCAGAAATTAACTTCTGCAGCACTGCAATTCACCCCTATGACAGCCGATTTAGCGATATTCAAAGAAAGGCCCAACATCTGGAGTAAAATTTGAATGATGCCCCACCATCTTTCCATATTCTTCCTAGAAAAGGGGTTGAAAATCAGGACATCATCTGCATATTGAAGATGAGTTACTTCAATAGTATTTGTGCCTATAGGGAAACCTCTTAAGATCTTCCTCTCATTGCAAAAGTGAATTAGGCGACTTAGAGCATCTCCCACAATGGTAAAGAGGAAAGGAGGGAGGGGGTCACCTTGTCTTAGCCCTCTTTTAGCCAAAATCTTCCCTTTTGGCTTTCCATTGATCATGATAGAGAAGTAGGCAGAATAAAGGCATCCTTGAATCCAACCCTGCCATTTAAGGCCAAAACCTTTAGCTTCGAGGGCAGCATCTAAGAAGGACCAATCAACTTTATCATAAGCCTTCTCAAAATCCAGCTTTAAAAGGAAGCCCTTCTTTTTTTCTTCTTCCAATAGCTTACCGTTTCTGAAGCTACCAAAATGGCATCTAGAATCTGACGACCTTCCACGAAAGCGGCCTGTGAATCATGAATTATGTGGGGAAGGACGCTTTTAAGCCTACTAGCAAGGACTTTGGCTATGATTTTATAAAGGGAGGTCACCAAACTAATGGGTCTATAGTCTTTAACTGAAGTTGGATGAGTCTTTTTGGGAATAAGGCAGATGTAGGTCTCATTTGTTCTTTTGTTGATAATTCTCTTCTCAAAAAAATCTTGGAACACAATCTCTAAATCTCCCTTGAAAGTGTTCCAAGCCTTTTTCATGAACTCGTTGCTCATTCCGTCCGGACCCGGTGATTTGAGAGTCCCCAAATCCGCCACAGCTTTTCGGATTTCTTCTACTGTAAAAGGGGCCTCTAGCTGTTGTCTATGAATTTCTTGTAAAGGGGACCACATCAAATCATCTATCATATAACAAGTATATGCGGTTGTGGTATAAAGGGTCTCAAAATAACTCAAAATTTTTGCCTCAATATCTTTCTCTGATGTGAGCAAGTATCCTTGGACAGACACTAGATCCCCAATAAAGGCACGGTTCTTCTTATGTGAAGTCCAACGATGAAAGAAGTGGGAATTTTCATCCCCTTCTTCAAGCCATCTAATTTTCCCTTTTTGCAACCACAAACGCTGCTCATTGATGATCAAATCGGTAACCTGTGCCTTCAGGTGCTGCCTTCTATCAATCTCCTCTACTGTTAGGGCATGCAATTCTTCTTTCTTATCAATATCACTGATAATTCTGATCAGATCCGCCTTCTGCACACCGATAAGGCCGTAGACCTCATTGTTCCACTTAATGATAACACCCTTTAGACCTTTAAGTTTCTCCATAAAACCGTAACCAGGCCATCCCCTAAGGGTGTTGTCTTTCCACCATTTATCTACCATCGGAAGAAATTGGAGAATCGAGCCAAACATTCTCAAAACGAAAGGGGGTAGGACCCCATTTAATAGCCTCAGAAGCCATCTGGATGGGGAAGTGGTCCGAAGTTGTGCGGGACAGTTTAGAAACTCTTTGATTAGCAAAAACCCCAAGCCAATCTTTAGAGACAAGGAATCTATCTAACCTTGATAGAGTCGGGGTGCCTCTCATATTTGACCAAGTGAACGAGCCGTTGTCCAAAGGAAGATCTAATAAGTTCATCGCTTCAATAAGAGCATTAAACTCTTTCATACTTCGAGTGATTCGCCCTTGTTTTTTGCTCTGTTTATCTGAGAGCCATCTTGCCACGTTGAAATCACCTCCTACACACCAAGCACCCTGGCATTTGTTACCTAAGCCTTCTAATTCCCTCCAAAAATCGACTCTATCTCTTGAAGAAGAAGAGGGACCATAAACCCCTATAAACCAGCCGTTCCTGCCATCAATAAGACTAAATTGTAAAGTAATTGAGAAAGTACCCAACAGAGAATTAGAGATATTGATCTTTTGTTCATTCCATAAAACTAGAATACCCCCTGCTGTGTTTTGAGCATCTAACGAAATCCAGCCGACGTGTCTAGAGCTCCAGAGCGATCTAACAAAGCTTCTGTCTAAGGAACTTTGCTTCGTCTCCTGAAGGCAAACCAAGTCTGGATTTGAATTCTGAATAAGATACTTCACCAGGGCACGTTTAGAGGCCGCGCCTAATCCTCTAACATTCCAGGATATCAACTTCATCTAAAAACGGTTGGTCCCACTTCTATAGTCTGCTTTACTAATTTTGCTTCATTTTCCCAAGTTGCAAGCAAATTTCTAACTTCTCTGCTTCCTGAAGGGTTTGTCTTCCCACCTGCCTTTCCTTTTTTTGGGATTGGTCTGATGCACAAATTATTTGCCCACAATTCCATAACCATGTCTTTGGTAAAAGAGAAAGCCTTCTGTGGAGTGTGTTTTTCCTCCTCTGTTTTGTCTTCTTCCCTAGTCTCTGGTAGCTGGCAATCTAAAGGAACTGACTCTGCTAGTACTATCTCTGTTCCCTGTTTTTCCCAAGCCGTCTGTGTCTCATCTTCAGCACTTACATCAAAGCAACTATGATAACCCTCGGGAAAAACTGTAGAAGGATCCCATGTATTCAACCCTTCTATCCGTGGGAGTTCTTCGCTAGACCAAGAAGACTCTCATGAGACTTCTAATTGAATTTCCTTCTTCTTAGCATTCTCTGCAATTTCCTTTTCTCCTTCCTTCTTTCTGATTTTCTGTCTTTCCTCTTCTGTTGTAAAAACAACCCCTTTTTTGAAAATCGGAGAGCCTTTTTGTTCTTTTCTAAAAGCAACCTGTTTTGAAGGTTGCCCGAAGTCTGTGGTTGAGCCCTTGTTCTTTTTTAGTACCCCTCCTTTAGTGAAAGGCTCTTTTTTATTTTGCGTATGGGTCTCTTCAATTCCTAAAATAGGATCTGAAATTCTGTGCTCAGCTGTGGGACCCGTTTGACAGCTACCCTCCTTTCCTTCTGTCTTTTCACTAGTCTCTGTCGTTGAGCGTCTCAAGACAGTTGGGTCTTTCTTAAAGGGGAGATTTGCTATGACCACTGGGTAAAAGAAGCCATCCTCTGTCCTCCACCGGTCCATTGGACGGAGACCTGTGTTTCCCACCAAACCTCCATGGAACCGTGCTGCAGCTTCCGGCGAAAAACTGCCGTGGACCTTGGCTTCTTTTCCGATCAGTAATTTCACATCCTCGAAGGTCGATACATGCGCTAAAAAGGAGATATCTTCATCTTGAATCTTGATTCCGGCTGGGATAAATCCACAATAATTACTCTTGACCCTGATTGCTACGTCCATACATTCTATTCTCGCCGCGTTTTCATCTGCATAATCAATAAACCCTCCAAAAATATCTCCTATCTTACAAAAGAGGTCCTCACTCCAGAGATGCAAAGGAATGTTCCTTAGTTTCAACCAACCCCCGTAGAAAGGGACCGTCGTACTGAATCCGTGTCTATCTTTGTTCCATCTCTCCACTTTAAGAGTTAGAGCCCCAAATGTTACCCATCCTCTATTCATACAGAGAAGCCTAGCTAGCTCTTCATTCGGGCATTTAAGGATGGCCTTATCTGGTTGAAAGGCATTAAGAATTAACTCTCTGGAGTTGACTTTCGAGTGTAGAGAGTACGAGCCCCCAATCGTCGTGGAAGTCCCTTGGTTATAACTAGGACTTGGTCCCAGTCAACGAATCTAACCTCTTTATACAATGGCTGCACTTCTGTTTTCTTCCTTGGAATCGGATAAGGGCATAAGAGAACTGAAGCATATGATTTTTCTGATGAAGGCCTATTAGGGAGTTTTGCAGGGCTCGTTGATTCGAACCCATTCAGGAAATCTAGCAAAAGTTGTTTGAAGGAAATCCAGCCTTTGAAAGCTTCCCCTACCGGGACAACTAGGTTTGTCTTTCCTCCTGAGTTTTGTACCTTGGTTATCTCAATGAAGCTTCCTCGTTTGTTTGTGGTTTTTAGGATCCAAACAAAACCATTTGCACAGTGATTCTTCCGAAAAAACTTCTGGTTTTGAGGTGAGAGAAGAAGGTCTGATATAGCATCTGTTAGTTAACCAAACTATAACCACTTCTTCCAAGGAAACTGTAAATTTTCTTTGTAGATGAAATTCTTCAATCTGGACCACTCTTCCTTTATATCTCTGATCAAAAGAGCAAGAGAAGGATTTGTTTTCTATCCTAGTGGTTAATCTCCGTGGAGCCATGTCGGAGATTAATGGTGATCGGAAGGAAGATCACCGTAGACATCGTTCTGGGGATGGATGAAAGGGAGGAGAGAGAACGGAGAGATAGAGAGAAGACATGATATTATTTTGGATGGACCATGACACTTTTTAAATATAAAAACTTAACCAAAACAAAATTTCAAAATGGAAGATAGATTCACCAAATAAAATAAACCTTATAACAACACAATGCTAAGAAGCATGAACAAAAAAACGTGAAACAAAGATATGATAACGAGTAACATTACATGACTTTCTACAAAATTAGGATATGAACGCAGAAATCACTCAATAAAATTTATTCGTATACTTAACAATGTTGATGATTTTCATGCTCAAGTTAAGCATGGGTGTGCTTGAGGAATAAGGGTATTATTGGTTGAAGATGGTCCTTATTTTGGACCAAAGTTTCACTTTAAATTATGAAATTTGCATTTAAAATATAACATTCATAAGATAACACACATGGAACCAATGAAAAGTAGAAAAATCAGTTACATATTAGTAATGCTACGATGTCATGAAACAAATGTTAGTGAAGGTTCTAAAACCAGCTAAATATAGATTATCAACGTGTCTTACAAGAAATTTCAAAGTCAAATATATCCACAATTATATGCTTCTACAAAAAGATCAGCCATTTCTAGTTCATAATCCAAATGGAGATACATTACCCAAACTAAAATCCACATGCTTCCTAGGAAGAATGTTACTAAAACATTGAAGCACAAAATAACATACCTGGAGAGTGACAGTTGAAGTAATGAACCCAAATGCATATTCACCAACACGGGGGTGCCTAATGATGGCAACTTCCTTGAAGGCTTGGGTGTTTTGATCTAATATAGATGATGATAAGATTATATAGATGGTTCATACATAAACCTGACCATGTTAAAAGAAATATACTTAGGAAAGGTGTACCTGGTGAAATAGCAGAACTAATCTGCTTAGAGGCATTGTATATATGACGAACAAATGGCATGCGCTTGATGAACCACTCTCCAAGAGCCAAAACAGAAGCACCCAACCATGATGACATGAATACCCCAACAAGGAAGATGAACGTGACTGATGTTGCAAACCCAAGACCTAGCCAAGAAACAAGAATAAGCTTTTGATAATAAAACTGGAAATATACAAGTTAATAGGTTTGTCATATCGAACAGGGATTCATCAACCATTTGGAAAGATGGGCATTTATATTTTCAATATTACCTAGTCAACATATGAGCAAGCAAAGAAAACAGACATCAATGGTAGATTAGATTTGGCAAGATGAGCATTTATATTTTCAATATTACCTAGTCAACATAAGAGCAAGCAAAGAAAACATATATCAATGGTAAATTCACTAATCACTCATGTAGGTAGTTGATCAAATACAGATCAAACAAATTGCACATAAATTGAATGGGTGGGCTGGGAAGAAATGTGAAGTGATAAAGATTGCTTACCAAAGATATCAATTCCAAGTTGAGCATAGATCGGAGAAAAAAATCCATCAACAAAGTGAATAAACCACCATGTTATATAGAAAGTTATTGCAATTGGAAATAGAATGACACTGCAAAACAGCCAGATGGTAACATGTAAAGGAATTAAAATACTTTTCAGCAATTTGAAACCTATCACCCTGCCAATTGTATTTTCTGAGTACAAAAAAAAAACAAAAACTTCATTCCATTTATAAAAAGAGAGCAAGAGCAAAATACAGAGTTGAGAATAAAGAACAAACCATCCGGTCATGAACTTTTTTGAGGCCCAGCTCCTAAAGACTCTGTAAAATGTCTGCACAGTATATAAAATAGATAGTTGAACCCACCATTGGTGATAGAAAAGATTAGTAATTTGAATCACAAGTAGTTACCTGTTCCAATTTTATATGATAGGAAAAGCTAAAACAAGCTCAATACATACAAAGAAGATTTTAACATTCTCCATCAGATAATTAAGTTAGTGATGTACACATCCATAGACATTCCAAATACATTATTAAAAAAATTTGTACTTCGAGCCAGGAAATCAAAATGTGAAATAGACATTTAAAAGATCGGAGTTTTTAACTTTCATACCAAGTAAATAATCTTTCATCGTGATTTATCGAATTCACGAGAATTGTTAATTTATTGGAATATGATCCAAAAATGTTAATTTATTGGAAGAAAGTCCATAGTCATAGGCGGGAAGATAAGATATCTTCTCAAAACTCAAAGCCAGGAGGACAACAAACACTCTCTAATTGACAGTTAAGGAGACAGTAGAATAGTTTAAGTCGTAATAAGCCGATCAGAGACTACACGGAGAGAACTGATTGACACCAATAGCTTTAATAGATGCAATGAATAGAAAGATGATCAACATCCTCGTCACTTTCATTTGTGGGCACGCAAAGTAGAGGAGACGTTTGGAGATTTTTTTTCAACCATCTCACGTGTGTTAATGCACTAAAGTGATACAAATCAAGGAACGAATTTAACCTTGCCCTTCCATACTAGTATCTCTAGGGAGGGGACTGAAGTAATAAAATAAAGTTTTAGAGAGTAGACTCCCGACTCGCCGAGGATCCATCAAAGTGAAGAGCGTATTTCAAACTATTGAACAAAGTTGATATAATTTCAGCTACAGTTCGAACCTCGTTACGTCCCATCAAGGAAGTAAACTCCAGCGTTGAGAAGATGACAATTGAGGACGATATAGTCAAAAATATATATTTGAATATTTGAAACCCTCGTCAGTGCAGAAGCACCTTCGCAATACCAAATTCGAAAAACTTCCACATGCATGATATGGTAGAGCCAATTAATTCAAACTAGATACGAAAAATCTCGTGCTCCCCTTGACATAACAATCCACCGAGCAAGACAAAGGAGAATACGAAGAGGAATACAAGTAGAAATGCATAAACTGAAGACCAATAAATCAGACGGAACCTAAAATAGCCTATGACAAACTGAAATTTCAATAAAATAAGCAATACCACTCGCTAGCTTCCAACAATCAGAACTGTAGGTAGAAGCATAGTAAAGTCAAGAGAAGTCGATGATACCTGGCGGCCAGTCTGCTGCGAGGACGATAAAGACGACGAGGGCTTGGCGGAGGCTTCGTCATTTGGCGAGCCAGTGACCGGAATTAGAAGCTCTAGGTCTCGCTCTCTATCTCTGCCCGCCATCACGATCGCCGCTTTGTCGTCTGCCATCTCCGGCGACCCCTATTGGGAAGATCGCCGTTCGCACAGCTTAAAAACCTTCGCCCCGAAGAACGAAGACTGCGAGCAACCCTTTGAAGTTTGAATTCAGAGAGAGGATTAAAATAGAAGTACTTTCAGACGACGAAGCACTTCGAAATACTCTCCAAGATGCTTGCCTTGCCTTGACTATTCTATTATTAACGTTTTAAGCTTATTTTATTAATAAATATTAACAAAATGCAAAGTACTTCGTTCATTGATGAGCAATCTTGTTTTTGTCTGACGACTGAGAAAGAGAAACGCAGAAAATAGGGAATTTTTATGAAATTTAACGATTTATCAAATTTTCAATCATGGTGAATATAATGTTAATTAGCAAAGTATTTTTCTAATGAAATTTTATGTTAAAACATAATATAAATTTTCATGCATAATTTTCTTTTACATGTCCGTAGAGTCAACCTCAACATAGTTTGATACTTATCTACAATCAAAATATTTTTAAATTTTCTTCCTCGTCCTTGTATTGTAAAAACTAGATTAAAGATTATACCAATTATTTAAAAACTTTCACTAAATGTTTGAGATAATGTAAAAATATATATTTATATTTATATTACGGAAAAATGTGCTCAGAATTGATATACAAATTGATCCACAAATCTATAACCTAGGCACAACTCACCAATCGAAGTCGAGCATACATACGACATGATGTGGCAATGTGGCTTGGTCGGAGACTCAATAAAAATGGGACCTTGGGTGAGTTTTCCGCAATTGGGAAGGTGTTGTTATTCTTGCAGACAACATATTCGTCGATAAGTGTGAAGATGCTAGAGGCTATAACTCTTTTGGATGGGAGGCAAATTTTGAAGTTTATGGTATCCTACCTAATTCAGATGGAGACTGATTCAGCTAGAATTGTGAAGTTGTTGCAAAGGGAATAAGATCTTATGGAAACGTGGATAATTAACGAAATATTGAATCTTCAAGGATTCGAGTAACGTCATCAGATTCAATGAGGTGGATAGGGATGACAATTTTTGTGTATGCTATCTAACGTCTTTGAATTAAAGGAATGAAATTTTTATTTCTAACTAATAATAATTATTTTGTATTGCATTTTGTTTGAACAATTCATTGAATAAAATTCAATACTTTTAAAAGTATGTCTCAAATAAGTTTTATTTAATACTTATCAAGAAATGTATTTTGTCTAACAAAACAAATGTATTTGTAAAAAAAAAATAAATAAACACCCGTATGTAGCAATTAACATTAAGTCAGGTTTTTATATCATATTATTATTTATGTTTTCTTTAAGAATTAATACATATGTTTAAATGTCAAAACAAGCATAGTTCAGCGTTAATTGACATATACTTCAAATCATAAGGTTGTGAGTTTGATCTCCCACGTACTACTAAAAATATATATATGTGTGTCTAAATAACTCAGATTGTGATTTTGTAACATAGTTTCATTCCACAATTTCTGGAGTAAAAAAAGAAGAATGATATTTTCTATTGGGCCACTGTTGGGCTTCAAAATGTGGCCCAATTTAGGCCGAGGAGAAGGTGCCGAGGCAAAGCGCGTTAGTAAATCAAAGTCAACTCAACCGTACGCTAGATCATCAATTGTTCTATTTGACTATCTTTAGTCTTGTAAACCGCCAATTACATACGCGCCACGCAAGGGCGGGGCTTCAGCCGGCAGCCGACCCCTGGTTAAATTATTCAAATTATGTTATTTAGAAAATTTTACTAAAATATTATTTTAGACCCGCGTAGTTTCGACTTTCATTCATTTGAACCATAAGAATGTTAATTTTGATACCTGTATTTTTAATTTTTATTTATTTTAGTCTCTTTATGTTTATTTTGATTTCTGTAGTTACTTTTAAAATTATTTTGGTCACTTAAAATTTATTTTTAATCTCTTTTTTATCAAAATTTCAACATAATATTGTTAGGGTCGTGAGGATAATGCAAATAAAGTTCTACGTTGGTCAGGAAAGATAATGATTCATGCTATATAAGATGGGATAATTATCTCCACTGATATGAGATGTCTTTTGATAAAATCAAAAGTAAAATCGTATCACTGTGAAGATACTTGTGATACTACTTTGGATTATGGGATACTGTTATCCCTAACAAATATTATCAAATTTAACCATAATTTACGTTGGATTTAGAAATTGTGTTAAAAATTTTGATAATTAGACCAAAATGGTAAGTTTTTTCATACATGGACTGAAATCAATCAAATTAAAATGGACAAAAATAAATATTTTGAATGTATGGGACCAAAAAGAAAGACAAAAAGATAAAAGGGGTTATTTGATTGATTGACACGTGAATGGAACGTGAGTGAAAATTCTGGAAAGAAAAAGAGAAAAAGGATACAAAAAGTTTGGAAGTATTCCATACGCAAAACACATCAAATCAGTAACCTTCGGCTGCGACTAGTCTGTGTAGGCGGTGGGTGTGAGAGAGATAGAGGGCTGTGTTCCAAATTGGCAGCCACAGCCATAGCCATTTCTTTTCTCCTGTGGCTCCAGTTATATAATAACCTTGGATTGGCAACAGGGCAGCAGCACAGCAGCCAATATATTTAATTCGATGTTGGAAGGGAAGGGCAGGGTGAAAGAAACCGACATGTCGGAGAAGATGCAGATTCACGCCATGGCCTCTGCATCTCACGCCCTCGATCTCTTCGACGTCTCCGATTGCCTCTCCCTCGCCGCCCATATCAAAAAGGAATTCGATCGCACTTATGGAGGTGGATGGCAATGCGTGGTGGGTTCCAATTTCGGCTCTTTCTTCACCCATTCCACCGCCACCTTCATCTATTTTGCCCTCGAAACTCTCAATTTTCTCATCTTTAAACCTCCTCCTTAAATCTTGAACCTCAGCTTGTAATATGTGTATCATATCATCCTTTCCTTTACTTGGCGTTCTCTTCCTCCCTTCATAAACTTCTCCTTGTAATAAGATTATTGTTCAATATTATCATTGCTTTACACGATTTTTCTTATTTATTGTTAATTTCGTGGTTTCCAGAATTGGTTTTTGTTTTAGAAAGTTATTCCAGAGTTTGACAACGCAACGTTGGAGAATGAACCCCTTCAAATGTATCCTTCAGAGCCCGGTTTCATAACGTAACTTATTGTTTTCTATTATAATCATTTTGTATGCATTGTAATTTAGTATTCTGAAATTTTGTTACCAAATTTTAGAAAATATAACAAATATTCATAAAAAAGTCTAATTTTAAAAAATTTAATGGCAATCAAATTTCACTTGTGTGTTTGAAGATTGGTATAAAATAAATAAAGAATACTCGGGGAACACGTCCTATGTAAAAATATAAAAAAGAAGAAAATATAAAACAAAAAACAAATTTTAAAAAGAAATAGCGTCCCTTTTTTTCTTTGGTAATTAAGAAAATAGAAGAAACAAGGAAAAATTAAGCAGAGACGAGAAAAGTGTTGCTCAAAAATAGGATTTTCTTAAAAATAGTGGTATGGGGTGTATTTTGAATCTCAACTCGAATATCTTAGAGATGGGGATAGACTCATGACTTCGTAGGAAAAGTTTAGTTCGACCTCGACTCGAGGAATCAAAGATTCTAATCGATAGAAAATATGCTTACATGTATGTAGTTTCAGTGGCTACAATTCTCGACACTCCCCTCTCATAAAATGTGGAGTATCACCTTTCTCAAAGGTACATAATCCTCCGCCATTAAATTTAGTTTGATTCAACACCAATTCCTACTCAGTGCTAACTTAAGCAGCACGTGGTTAAGTAAGTACATGTACATTCTAGCTAAGTTCATATTAGAGTCACCTAAGATGACAACTTGACACCCAACGCATATAAAAAAGAAAGGAAAAGTACAGTGGCTATCAAAAATCTTTTATATATTTTAAAATATATCACATGTTTTTTAAACTTTTCAAATATAACACAAATTTTTACTCATATCAATAGTATATTAGATATATAAGATATTCATAGTATATCACATATATATCAGTATTTAGATATATTACAAATGTATATCATTTAGATAAGTTTATCGTTTTAAAATTAGGCATTCGTTTAAAAAAAAAAACTATATTAAGATGTTAAAAAAGATAAATCAAATTATCAACCTTGAGTTGAGCTTTAACTCAAGGTGATTCACAATCCAGACGTCATAATCCTCCATTCATTTTATGAAGAAGAAATCTTAAAAAGATCCAAAGAAAAATGCATGAGAAGAGAATAAACTTTAATTCCGAAAAGAAAAGAAAGCACTTTTTTACGTTTCCTCATGGACGAGGACAAAGGTCGCAGTCTCTGGCGTGTGGGATGGGAAATTGGGAATGGGAATCCTGTTATTCTGCAAAGCGTCACATCGTTCCGGTCAGTTTTCTGTATGTAAACTTTTTTGTATTCTTCCAATCACAAATGAATGATCACAATTGCATTATTGAATCTTCAATTTTCTTTCCCAAAAAGCTACACGACGACCAATTTCCTGATTCCCTCCACCACGTCTTTCTCCATCGCCACCTGATTCAAGCTGCCAAAATTTACACCAAATACAATCCAAAAAATGCCCATTTCATTCCTCGCCTAAATAAGAGGTTCGTTCCCCTTTTCTGTTATGTCTTCTTCGACAAATATGCATGAGAAAGAATTAACAGATTTTGGGTTATGTAAAACAGAAGATACAGTGTTCTGATTTTTATTATATGAAGGACTCCTCAATCAGTCCATTCAAAATCAGTTTCTCTATGTCATTTACAACTTCTTCACTTTCACTTCTGGAGAATCCATTCTTCCAACCCAAATCCCACATTCCATTACTCACTTCTTTACACCATACATCTCTCTCTAGCACTGCATGTAGAGTGTCTATGCCACGAATTGTTTGATAACTCGTAAGAGTATCGATGTCGTCGCACACTTCCTCGACGAGTTTTTCTACAGAAATTTCTATCTTTGTATTGCTCCTATATCCTAGAAATAAAGAATTGCATACTTGTATGTCGGGATGGCATTTACGTTTCATGAGTTCGATTGCACAATCTATAAGATGTTTTGCATTGGGGGTTTTGGGGTCATTGCAGCAAGATGTATGCAGCATTGTTCTGCCATTTAGTTTGAGATCAAAAAGCTCCTCTGCTTGACTGAGGAATGAGGAACTTCTAAGAAACAATGCTTTCAGATTGGTTCCTTGATTGCAGCTTTTGGTATCTGTTTCTGTCCGAGTGTTGAGATGGAGATCAATAACTTCTTCAGTACTCGTGTCTATTTCGAGTTTGGGGCTCAACGGCGAGAGAGAGTTTGGGCTCTCCTTGCAGCATTCTACAATATTTAGGAACAATTAAGTATAAATCATAAGCATTTTAGACAATGTACAAGTACTGAATTAGCTTGTTCTACTTGGGATTCAAAGTTATTCAATCTCACTTAGAATCTCTCCTGGATGAAGATATATGAGTTATATATGCATATATATGGGAATGGAGGATGAATGCATTTTTCCTTTCCTTTTTGGGGTTGTATGTTAATGAACTTCAAGCCAAATAACAGACTGATTTAAGACAAATGGTAATAAGAACAACATTAGATACTGCAACCAATCTTTTTTGCGATGGACAATTTACCTATAATCTTTGTATCACATTCGTCGGTTTCCTCCTCCATAGTAATTAAAGCCATAAGGGTACTAGTGTTTCGATTTTTACTTTTTGGAAGTTCGACATTTTCATTTGTATCAGTACTCCTATCATCTTCTTTGGCTTCAACAATGCGGGTCTGCCAGATAAACACTGCATAAAGGATACTGAAGCACAAAAGAACAGAGTTCCATAAACCAAAAGTAAGGATAGGTAAAAACTCACAAGTGATTTAGCCTCTGACCGTGCAAGCACTGGTTTCTCCTTTTTCCGACAGTCACAATCAATAGACGTCGTTCTTACTGCTCGTCCCGACACAGAATCTGAAATGGAGCTACATTTTTTATGAGTTCTATTCTTTCTTGGATTAGTGGAGGTTACTTTTTCTTGATGCTGTGATCTTGACACAACTTTTTCTTTTGCAACAAATTCCTTCTTCACTGGTTTTCTAGTTGCTGCAGTCACTTTCTTTGATGTTAGGACTTTCTTATCATGCATTATACTAGATGGTTTCAACTTCTCCGCATCCTTTTTATTAGTATCTACGTCACCCTTTCTTAATTTCCAAACTTCTTCTTTACGTTTTGGGATTCTTTCTTCCTGAGCAATCTGTTTGAGTGGAATCCGTTCTGCCGCTTGCTTTCTATGAAATTTATCTGAACTCAAGATTCCTCCATGGAGATCAGAGTCATCGAATGACCAACAAAGTTCTTTCTTTTTCATTTTTCTTAGGATAGCTTTTTGGTTGAAAGCTTCCTCTTTCAGAGAGACGCGTGCTCGGTGTTCCTCCAACTCATTAGATGGAAGAGGCATGGGCTTTATCAACACAATTGGTGGTACATCTTTCAACCTTTGTTTGGAACCGTTGTTATGAAGCTTGAACTCTATATCAGAATCACTTTCTGTAAGCCTATTGAAGGGCATTGTTTCAAGTATTTCTCTCAAGGTTCCCTTTTCAGAATCCTTCTTGTCAACGACAGATTTAGACTTCGGTGCATTCAACGTATCAATGCGAAACAGAGATCTCCTATAACCAGAGATCTTTGTAAACTCAAACTCTTTCTTTAGAGTGGTTTGCTCTGGCCTTGATGAAATTTCTTCTAGCCCCATAAGCTTAGCAATTAGGTTACTACCTTTCAAATTCCTCTGTACAGATGTTGAAACATGGCAACAGTCCACATTATCATTAGCCATCGAAGACTGGCTGGAGCTAGTCGACGTGATTTCCAACCTCGAGTCGGAATTTATATCACGAAAACAAGATTTTTCACCAACTGTTGCATCACACGCCACGTCTCGCCTCACTAGGCTGTCTTTGATCACCTTTTTAATCTCATCAGCACCATCTGTGGAAGAACCATACCTTGAAAGCTTTGATCTTTGAACCTCAACTGGAAAACTTTGTTCTTCAAGATGACAAGAAACACTTCTTTGGTACTTCATCTTTAACTGAACCGACTGGTTCGAAGCTTCTTGCAACTTGGCCAGCATGATCAGCGACTCTTTTAAACTTGAAGTTCCTTCCAACAAATCCTCAGCAATGTCCTCGGATTTCCTGTCAGATCTCACCCCCTTAGACCATGAATCAAACATCTGGTTCAACTTCTCGTTTCCTCGGTAGACCTCCACGAGTGGAAGGGGAGATTGGCTATGAAACCTCTTACTCTTCCCTTTGGTGATCGGCTCCTCTTTCTCTACCTTAGATACCAAAGCCTTGTTTGGATTTCTACTAGTCCTATGGGTTTTAATCTTTTGTTCCATCCTCTGAGAATTTACTTTGGATTTCCTGATTATACTGCAATCAACCACCCCTTTTGGATCATCACAAGTGATAAATGATCTGTAAACCACTGATTTTACACCATCCAGAGGCATTTTCTCCCTCAGAAAAAAAAAATTACATTGACAGGGTCAGTTTCTAGTTGAAAAGTAAAGAATTCGAATTCCACTCAGTCCCAGACAATTTCCCTTAAAATATCTCCATGAAGAATCCTTCTACACACGCTAATGCTCGGACGGCTGTGTTCAAAAGAAAACAAAGCAAAACGGTTCATCAGATGAGCCAAAACAAACAAACGTGGGGAGGGGGGAAGGTTGATAATTTCAAACTCCACAACTTGATCAGCAGAAAGATTTCGAATATATAAACTACCTTTGTTTGATCTTCCCCTGAAGAAGCTTATTGAACTCCACACAGCTACTCTCTCTCACACACACAGTATTCTACACCATTTCCCCTCTATGTCGTAAACCATAACCAAAGAAGCAAAATTGAGAGAGGAAAAGGACGAAAACAGAGGAAACTTACGAAACCCAGAAGAGAACGAAGCGGAAAAGACACAAATTTGCAGAGAATTGCGACCCCCATGTGAAGTTACAGAGCACTAAAACGAAAGAGAAGCAGAGGGAGTCGGTGCATTGACTTCGTGGCAGCTGTAGCGGTAAGTTTCAAAGCAGAGCCGGGGAGGGAAGGAAATAGAGAGAGAGAAAGTCCAAGATTTGGAGCTCATATTTAATTTTAAAATAAAAGTTGGGGTTTCTTTTCCACGGGACAGCAAAATCGTTGAGAGATCATTACTTGTCATAAATGGGGCACACTTGGTTTTTGCCATACGTGTTTCTGCAGAGCCCTGAAGCAGCAAACTCCGTTTTTGAAAATAAAAAACAAAACAAAACCATGCTACTGAATCAGCAGAACCCTTCTTCACGTAACCTCCAGTTTTTCATGGAGCTCTGATTTTCAGAGTTTTGAACAAACCCAGACATTTTAAACAGGACAAGAGAGAGAGATATCTTGGGAATCGATTTCTTTTAATACATTGTTTACAGTGATTCTGTAGAAACATGTTTCTTGATATGAACCCAGAAGACAGAAATTTAAATGCAGTGACAGAGACACAGAGATGAGTTGTAAATGTAATATTGCTTCGTGGTAAAATTGTTCTCCAATCTGAAAATTAGTGATTAAGCCATTTTACCCCTTTCTAAAAGAACAGTTTCCTTTTTTTCTTTTCACTTTCATGGTACGAAATAAATGACGATGCCATGGCATGGCTTGCCGACCGAAGTTTGTGGGTGATTTTGTTGACCTTCGCTGCCGAGTCACTGAGTTTCCGGTAAAACAGGCCATGATTCTGGGTCGTTGATAATTAATTAATGTGTGGTTGGGTTCTTTTTTTAATTGAAAAAACAGCCGAAATGACGAGGTCTTTTTATTATTGTTCGTAGAAAAAGACAAGAGCCTTCAAAATCCAAACATAACTTTTAAAGTAGCTTACAATTTACATTAGTTTGATTTTGTTTAGGTTACTTTTATAGAATGTAAAATTTATAACATCTAAAAATAAAGAATTTGTAATGGATAGCGTAAGACTTACCTATATTTGTAAAAATATCAATAATTTTTGGAATTTGTAACTATGACAAAAGATTTGAATTTTATTTTCGAAATTTTATATATTGCAGGTATATAAGATATATAAGAATAAGATAATCATATCATAATATATATCAGTGATATATTAATGAGGTACATGTATTAGACGTATATCAAGTTTTAGGTAGGGTATATTTGACATTTTATTATTTAGATCTCTGTTTTTTTTTTCCATTTAATGTGCTATATTTGCAAAATTTAGATGTTAATGCTACATGTAGTATTTTGTTGCCGTATTTTCAAGTGATCCTTAAAAATGCTTATTTATTCGATGTTATTTATATAAATGTTTCTTGTATTATTAAAAATGATTAACAAAACAGTAATCATCAATATTATCAACTATAGCATTCATCCATGTAGTTTATCACATAAACATATTTTTCTTTGGCTTAAAAAAAGTCAATTTCTAATCGAAATTATGGAAATTTTTAACTTTAAGCAAGGCTCCAATGTTGTTATTGACATTTTACCCGAAAACATTAATAAGGCCTATAGTTCAATCATCATCGAAATGTTTTTGCTAATGTGAAAGTACAACTATGCATTTATTTTTATTTTTCCATAATGGGAAGAAATCTTTAATTAAAGAGTAGTTTATGACTTGGATCCCAATTGAAATGACGTATTAAAATATTTGCGTGACACTGAAATATTTAGAACTTATTAAGAATAAAATAACAATAAGAATATCTTAGAGCCTATCTAGTCTAGTCACCAATTTTTCTTGTCTTTATTAAATACATACTTCCTGCCAAATTCAGCCATACATAATCTATTAATATAGACTGAGATATTTTCGATTTGAAAATTGATATTATGTTAAAATACTAGGTTGATCTTACACTTTAAATCTTAATTCATTTAAGTCCCTGTATTTTGAAAATATTATTTTTTGATTCTTACACTTTTAACTTTGATTCATTCCCGCCAAAGCGAGCATAACTCAGCAGTAATTGACATATACCTCAAACATTTTAAGAGATATATTGAGTATAACATCATGTTAAAATTATAATAGAAAAAATGAGATTAAAAATAAAAAAAAAGTGATAAAATTAATCATTTTTTAAAAGTATAGGACTAAAATGAACATTTTTTGAAATTAGAAAGACCAAAATGAACAAATATTGAAAATATTGAAACCAAAATGAATCGAAGTTGAAAATACAATTATCAAAATAGTATTTTAATTTATCAAAGCTCTATAATTAATCATGCTCAGGCGAGACTAGTACTATGTTTTGCACCACTTTTAACCATTAAAGAAATCTCAAGCTAATATTTTAAGATATCTAAGATAATGGCTAAGAATATGCCAATACAATGCATTATCAAGAGCTGATTTTATTGATTCTTTTTATTTTGTCAAGCTATTTGTTTAGTTCGCTTGAGGAGGGAAAATATATCACTCCCAAGTTTTGATTTTCTATGGCGCCCTCGCTTTTGATGAGAAAGAGAAACCTGAAAATGCAATAAACCCAAAACAATAAAGCAAACCAAAAAGGAAAATTTTCAACTCCAAAAGCTTAAACACCATGGGATGGGATATGCACCTGGAAATGAAATGTGGAATTTGGACCTTTTGATCGCACAGATAACCCATCACCAGCTGGTAATAATGATGTACAAACCCATGCAAAGAAGAAGATTGTTAAGAAAAATTATAAAAAATCTCATTTTCAGAAAACCCTATAAACGAAACTCAATCGAACGAATGGAAGCGAACCAACTTCTTATCATTTAAACTCAAACTCAAACTCAAACATGGTTAGTGTAGCTGGATTGCAATAGAACTTTTAACATTAAGAACTTAATCTTTACCTCTTTGAAGCCCACCTAAAGTTTTCTCCTTGTCATTTTTGTTTGAAGTGAATCCAGGACTCAAGTTTTTAGCTGGAGACAAATTATAAGTATAGAATTTGTACAACAGAACTGGCATTGGCTTCTCTGTACAAATCTCCGGCCTACAGTTACCAACAGTCTTTGTGAATGGAAGATCGATCGAGTCCCTGTACTGGTTGACACTATAATCAAGCCACCAGACATACTTTATTTACACGTGCTGATTGTTGAAAAATAAGAGCCAGCAAAAAAGAAGGCGCACCTTGAACTTTGACTTGATTTTTCACCATTTTTGCTGACTGGAACAGCAGAATCATAAAAATTAATAGCTTTATATTGTTATGTTTAAAAGAGATGAAAAACTGGTTCAATTACAAGTTTAGTATCTAATGTTTTTGGGTTCTGTCTAATTCGTCCTTGAACTTTAAAAAATATCTATTAAGTTCATAAACTTCCATTTTTGTGTCCACAAAAAAGCTCTCTAAATTTTCAAAATATTGTATCTAATAGGACACCGAATCTTATTTTTATATCTAATAGAACTGTGAATATTAAAAAATATCAAGTAGCTCAAGGACGCAAACTTAAAAGTTGGGAGAATCAAAAGTTAAAGAGACCTATTAAACACTTTTTAAAGCTCAATGACCAATTAGACACGCTAACGAACTAAACTTTTAATTTAACTTGAAAAATGAAATAAGCGTTGAGGGAGAGTAATTGCTCACCAGTTGAGACATATTGGGGATGATACCTTGGCAGGATCTCGCTCCATCGAAGCCTGGACATTTCAAGCTTTCGCGCATACTGTTCGCAGGAGAAGAGCCTCTGCCAAAAAGAAAAGGTTCTTAGTGAAAAAAACATCCTAAAGCTTATGTCTGAAGAGTGTTGTTAGTATGGAATGGGACAAGGGTACATACTTGGTTTAAGCAACTCAATCGAAGCTCGACTTCATTGAAGGCATTAGTCTGAGAAATGCAGCTCTCTAAATTGGAAGTGACACTTCCAAGATGGTCAACCACCGTTACCATGGCCCTGCATATGTACTCTTTTGTATTTTCTACCACCCTGCAGTTCAAAACCAGTCTCATTTTTTACTCCATCTATGTTATGGGAGTGTTTAGGTCAAAGCTTAAAAGTACTTTTAAAGCTAAAGTATTATATTTAGAAAAGTCTTGGAAATGCTTTTTAAAGAAAACAACTGAGATGTATTTTTCTGGTTAAGTTTTTAGCTTTAAACATTTTTCTTCAGTCTCTCAAAATATACATTACTTTTCACACATTATTCGCCTTTTCTAATTTTTCCCTCCAAACACTCACTAACTTTTTTCTACCGACACTTTCTCTTCACACAAATTTCTCTCTCATATTAATTATTCAAAAAAAACATTTCTCATAAAGAGGAGAGACTCACTCGTTCTTTTCTTTAGTCTTCAAGAACGTTGATTCACAGTAATCTGCCGCTTGATGAAGCTGGGAACGCAATCCTTTTAGTTCCTGAAACCCAAATACCAATAATAAAAAAAAAGACATAACCCAGTAAAGTTCCTGCATGTTATAACCATCCCTTGGTGTTTCTTTTTTCTGCAGAGAGTTCGAATATCGAAAAAACGAAAAACCCAGTAAAGTTCACACAAAGTTTGATCAGAAAAATGCATTTTTTCCGGCAAAGATTTAGGATCAAATAATGGAGAAAGGTGTACCAGGAGAGCATTCTGAAAGCGAGTAGCTTCCTCGGCCTCCGTTTCTGCATTCAAACCACCAGAAGATATGAAACTCTGCATTCTCCTCTTCGTGCCTGAACAGATTCCAAAAGATAAAACGGTTGCAAAAAAAACTCTCTGGCTGGCTATTTTTATTTGGTAAGCCAAGAGGAAGAAGAGAAAGTGCCTCTTGTCTCTAAGCGGAGGAAGATAATGACTGTGGCCCTGTGATGCATCGATTCATTCAAATCAAATTTGGAATGGTATAAAAAGCAACAGAAAAAGTCCGAAAACGATTGAAGGGAGAGAATCTGACAATACTCTGAATCAAAAACAAACGAAAAAAATGAGAAAATGACAGAGATTGTTTCAGCCCGTGACTTCTATGTGTATCCAATAGCTGATTGACACCATCACTTCTTCGTTATCTTTTTAAGATTGTAAATAACCGCTGAAAGGCCTTTTTACACGAATATCGACAAAAGGTACAATTTTTACTATTTCAAGAAGGCTACTGCTGCATGAATAAGTGTCGTTGCTGAATGCTAAAATTTTGAAACTTGCATTCTCGTGACCACTTTTCTTACGATCAACCTTTTTCCCTTTCTTTTCATTACTCATTCATATGTTAGGTAAAGAATATCCGAGCTACAGCACTGAGATCTCGAAAGAAAAATGGAAAATTTGGTATGCTGGGCCAACCATGGAAGATATCCACCCTTCTTTTTCTTTTGTTTTTTCATATTTGGAAGTCAATAGTGCAGCCACCAAGCTTCTCTGCGGCCACTATTTCTAAGAGTAAGCTACTTTTGTTCAAGAACACAGCTGCAGAAAATATCTGTTTGAGACTTTTGTAATTTTCCTGTGATGAATTCCTCGTGCGGACTTGGCTCGAGGGTTGTTTCTTGATATCGACTTCAGCTCGAGTTCTTGAGTTTCCTTTGCTGAGAAGAGGCTCTGATTCTGTTCAAATAATGATGTGCTGATCAGATTAACAGAGAAATAGCTAAGGTTTGAAAGAGAGGTATATACATAATTTATAAATAATGGCCTGGCACAAACCAAGTGTTGAATCTACTTCTATAAATGACGTGCCACAACCAAGCTACATTAATATCATAGGTTGAATAGTAAAGTTTAGTAAAACTTTATGACCGTGAATGTATATGTCAATTTACACACACCTAATTATTCTCACGCGAAAATCGTTTTGATCCCACAATACTTGACATTGAGATACTCAAAAGTTATTTAACATTTTACAAAGACTCCTATTACGATTTTGAAGCCATGACTTCAAAGACAATGATAGCCAGCTAAAATGTGATTCCGGAATCATTAAGTACCTTCAATTTTGAGGGGAGACTCTTGCCTCACCATGTGTGATTGAGAATTCCCTCTTGTAACACATAACCATTTTCTATCTTCTTCATAACTATGCTCTGATGCAATGGGCACATGCCAATGTCCTTTCTCCGATTCCTGTTAACAAGTTTTACAATGAAATGTAATATTAAATATTAATTCTTGAGCTTATGACAAAAGGTATGCATATAGAGACAAGCCACCACATTTCTTCTGTTCCTTATCACATAAAGACATGTTTGTATGTTTGAAATCTATGATTGTGACTTATTCTAATAGGTTTGTACCTGAATTACGACAGAACAGGGTGGAGGCATGTGAAATACTGGACCAGTAGCAGAGAAACTAAAATGCACCTGTCAATACGAATCCGAGAACACGTCTGTATAAGCCATCATTTAAAATAACTTCTGCCAAGGATTTACTTAGATATGGCAATGGAAACGGGAAGCATTGGACAGGAAAATTAAGTTGGGAGAAAAACCTATTTATTAAGGGAGTTCCCTTTAGAGAAGCTTTACTCACTTGATGCCTTTCTTTCCATCTGGGGAAGAAATCGTTTCCAAGAAGTTGGAATGTATGATCTCTCATCTCATCATTCGTCACGATTAAGCACTTGAATTTGATTGCTGCATACAACCAGTACCTGAAGAACATGTTAGTTAACGAAGATGCATATATCTTTGTAGTTTCTACAGGTAGATGTCATAGTTGAGGAGTTCTTTCTCACCAATCATCATTTGACCCAGTAGGCGTTGCATATAGTGCATCGGCATTTTTCCACTTCTCGATCAATGTTTTATTTACTGGTTCATCCATCTTACGTCCAGTGATTCGCCTGTTATGCAATACAATCAGAGGCCACTTCTTTGAAGGAAGCTTCTGCCGTATCCCGTTGGCAATTAGATGGACCTAAAGCAATGGCCAGAAATAAGACCCCACGATAAAAAAAAATGGTTCAAATAACTAGTATGATTGTGTTGATAACTTACTTTAGATGGTGTGAATTTTCTTTGGCTAAATAGGCCAACATTTGCGGCATCTATCACTGCTTCAAATGGTCCATAATATTCTAGCCATTTCTGCAAGAAGATAAAATTGCTTCATTAAAAATTTTAGAACCTCAAGGTTATGAATACTAATAGACAAAGGATTTCTCATACTTGAAATTTCTGAAAACTTGAATTTTTCTCTTTTTGTGTGGCTATAGTTGCAACAGATTCAGCAAAATTCTCAGTTTCAATAGGATCCAGATCAATTGTTGCCAATTTTTCCCGACAGGATTTACACAAGCCATCCTTTCCAACATTCGTAGATGAAACACTCCATTTACCTCTTCCCAACCATCCCAGTCCATGCCAACCTCCACCCCCATTTTCTATAGCTTTCTTTATCTTTTCTTGATTCAGTTTTACTTTTCCCACTTTTGCAGCATCCTTGCTCTTGAACCAGGTAACAATAAGATCTGCAGTAGAGGGTGATACTTGTCTTACACTTGTTCTTAGTTTATGCAACAAATAATACACCTTCTCGGCTTTACTTGCATTTATACTTACTCTTAAAAGTGCTGCTAACTCAGGCTCCTCTGGATAGACACCATGCTCCAACATGTGCTTCTCAACTGAAAATGCTTTATCTACTTCCCCATTATTGCAGAATGCAGATAGGGCAGGGCCATAAGATCGCAACCGAGGACTAAGTCCTAATGGCTTCATCTGCTTTACCATAGCAAAGGCCATATCACCATCACCCATGGACATTGCCATTCTGGCCATAGATGTCAAGGTTGCTTCATTCATTGGGATCTTTTCCACGCACATTTTCTGATAGATCTCGAATCCTCTTTCGAGAGCATATTTTTTAAAATGCTCATCCACCAATTTATTTGAATGTCTCTTCTCATCTAAAATCCAAACTTTAGGCACCATAGACCCATTTGTAAATTGAACTATATTCTCCTTATTGTCAATTCCATCCAATTTACTTCTATCATTTTTGGTATTCAACTCTGTCCATCCAACACTTCCACGACCTTCACTCTTTGAAACAGAATTCATCTTTGAATGTTCTTCATCTAGATTAATGGGATTTTCAAAAGAAGGCACCACAGACAGAGATAATGAATTCGAAGTTCGGTTACCACGACCACTTTTAGCGGGCTGAATAACACCCAAAGCTGCCGAGGAACAAAGATACAAAATGACAGCATAATGATATTGCTCCAGCTTAATTCCTTCCCTTTGAGCCCACTCATACAATTCAATTGCGCCCATAAAATCCCCTGCCTTAGAGCACATATCCAAGTTCGCTCTCAGTGAGATTTCGTTATTCCCTTTAGAAAACTTCCCCCTCTCCTCAACCACCCGATTTCGCTTGCTCTTTTCCTTAATCTTCTCACCATTCCTTAAACCCCCAGAAGCTTTCAGTGAACCACTACTACTTCTAGACTTGAGAAAAGAAACCCCAGAACCCATTCTCGTTCCTTCACGAGAACCCGAGCTATTCCTAGTGTTTTTCTCATTTTTCTCCTCCACTTCCGAATCAACAAATTCTTCCACAGATTTCTTGACCAGGGTTTCATTTCCAGACCCAAAATGACGAGACCCAGTTTCGCTTAGCTTCTGGGTCATCAAAGACGAAGGTCTTTTCGAAGGTTTACGGTCTCTGCTTGTGGGAGAAAACTTTCGTGGAAGTCCATCTCCTACTAGAACTAAACGAAGTGCGTGTTTGGGAGGAAAGAAAGTGGGAAAATAAGACGAACACGGGCAATTGAAGGAAGTGAGAGTTGATGGGAACTTACAGAGAGCGTTGGAGGAGGAAGGCTGTACAGAAATGGAGGAAGAGGAGGCCATTTGTGGGCGTTGGAAGCACCATGCCATTGATGCTGATATGGTTCCATGTTCCAACACGATGATAAGTTGGCCGTGTCATCAATAACTCCCCGCGCGGTGAGAGAAACTGGTCTACGTGGCATATAATTATCACTATCATAATCCCATTTATTAGTTGGAAGTAAAATAATTAAAATTAAGAGAGAAAAATCATTTTTTTAATACCGGTGGGTGTGGACACGGCATATTTAATATAATACTGAAATGACAAGTAATGAAAGAAAGAGAGTAATATATTCCCGTGCTATCAAAAAATTTCTCAAATTAAGATGTGAGGTTTGACCAAATTTAAAACAATAGTTAGTTGTGGACCAATAATCTTGGCATTTCTTCCAACTGTTACTAAAAATTTGATAATTTTTTAATACCTAAAAAATATATATTTTTAGGTTTATCTTTTTCTTATTTGTTAAAGTATTAAACCGCAAGTATTTAAGTTTTTTCTTTTAAAATACATTGATGTAAACTATGTGTATGTATTTACATATATATAGGTAAAGATAATTTTTTGTCTAAAATCCATCTAATAAATTAAAAAATAATAAAAACATAAAATCGAATTCTCAGTTGGAGATATATACCAACTACCGCTGAACTATGTTTGCTTTCACAAATATAATCTAACCAGTTAAAATATATATTAAAGTAAAACTAATTTGATTTGATTTTAATTATTATTTTGATTTGGTTTCGTACACCACATTCATGTTCAATCTATGAATACCTCAATTTGTTTAAGGGATACGTATACAGCAATTGACATCTCATATATTACCATATAGTTGTACTAAAACAAATAAATATAGAATAAATAATTATTGCAAATTCAGTTTCATGGATTCAATAATATTTTGATGTAATTATTTCATTTGGAAGCATCAACTATCTCAGTCAAATAGAGTATAAGTTCAACAATAATTGACGTTTATCTTCAATCAAGAGGTTGTAGGTTCGATCTCTCACCCCTACATATTGTATTAAAAAAATTGATATCTATGTCCAACTAAAAAGTTGTAAATTCGATCTTCCACCTCACATGTTGTACTAAAAAAAAGTATGTATCTCAAGATTATATTAGTGAAATTCATATTTGTTGTTAAAATAAATTAGGTCCACACCAATAATTTTATTCAATTGACCTAATATAAAATTTTTAATACAACAAATATGATAGAGAGAGCTAATCCTCCTGAAGAAGATGTCAATTAGGTTTATGTGGGCTTTAGTCCAATCTCTTCTCCAAAATACAATGAAGTGAATAACTCCATTAATTTTTAAATGATGAATTTGTTCGAAGATATTTCAAATACTATTCTTAACAAATAACTCTATTCAAAATATGCATTCTCACATAACTTTTTTCTAATTTTAAAAAAAATCACATTATAATTCCTGTGCTTCAGTTCTCCTTCTGTTTTATGTTAAAAAGTTTGAAATCTCCCTCAACAAAAGACCACTTCATCTCTTTCTTTTAGGGGTCAATCCAAATTCAAGCCCTTATCAAATCATCACGAGAGTGACAGAATTACTGAAAATGCATAATGATGCTAATCTTTTATTTTATTGATCATCAAATGGGATGAATTATTGCTCTTTGTATCTATCTTTTACAATGATTAGCAATTACGGGATCTCAATCTACAATTGAAACTCAAAATTCGCCTCGAATTCTAACAATGATATAAAAACGAATCAGATATATTAAAATGAGGCCACCAACTAACTTGAACAGACCAGTCCCAGAAAGCAATCCTGAATGAACAATGGACAGCAACAACTGAGATGGAGCAAGCAACACACCAGTTGCTTTCATGAGCTCATTCTATAGTTCTCTGTCAACTTGTCGTTTACTCTTACCATTTTCAGGAAGGGGTAGGATTTTGGGGGGCAAATCGTTAGGACGACGAGCTACTGTTCCAAATGGTGGTATTCTGGGTGCCGAGAGAGTGACGTTCTTCCCGACCCCATTGCTAATGGTTCTCTGTTGGCAACCGCCATTTGAGGTGCTGCTATGATTTTCATTCTTCGCTTCGCTTCTGGAAGTGAAATTTCTTTCTGCAATGTCCATATTCAATTCAAGAGCATGGTTAAATACACAAACCAGAAGGACTATTTGCACTCTACTGGAGCATCCACATTAGAAACTAGAACATGGGTTATATCGGGCTATGTCTAATTCAATTGTCAGTCTCACCGAGTGTTACTAGTTGAATCAAAGAGAGAATTAAGGACCATAACAAAAGGTATAAGCATGGTTTTTTAGATTTATCCAGCAGATTCAGTAATATGCTAGGGTAGAAATCAGTTTCTGGAATTTTAAATGTGAAATGTTACTGCAGATATATTTCAATAATTCCTTCTGAGTTTCTTGTCTTCTACATGGTTATATAATTAGCTTATCAAGCATCAGAACACAAGCTTACCTTTTATCTCGCCAAGAGTGATGAGTTTATTAAGACAATCTCGAAACTTTGTCAACACAATATTTTCCTGTTCTACATAGACTTCTGACGCAGACTTATCAGGCACATGTGATGACGTGTTGCAACCATGGCCTGCCAACCCATTGGCTGGAGAAGCTCTCATGAACATTGTATCGCGTTCGTCACACATTAAAGCTAAAGTTCCAGGGGACATTGGCCTTGCTCTTGTCAGATCCGAACTATCTGAATTGGAATTATCATTTACAATTCTATCACCTTCGTTTGTACTTCCACGCTCGCCATCTTCAGCTTTCTCATCTGCCTTCTGATGCTGTGACCTATCTTCAGTTGATGAAGCAAGGGAAATTTGTAGTGGATCAATTATCTGCTTCTCAGAAATTCTTTGTCCTGGACATATAAGTAAAGAGTTCTCATTGGGTGGTCTACACCATTTTTAAGGTTTAAATTTGCAATAAATAAGCAAAGAGCCTTGAAACTTATGCCAGAGTTCCACCAGAAAGTAGAAAGTGTATGCACCACACTGCCGCATTAATGGCAATTTCGGATCAAATAATTACCAAAGTCAAATTCCAACCTAGTTAAAAAAATGACAACCTCGTAATCTAGGAAGTGCCATATAGTTAGTAAGTTTGGCACATCTACTGAAGGAAGTTGGGAAGGGGATGAGCTTTCAGAGATGAGAGTAAGAAGTTTTAAAGCACGTATTCCTAGATCCTTGCAATACCAAATTGTGAAAACACGTTACCTGCTATAGTCTTGGCAGCTTCACTTGATAACACCACTAAAACTGAGCAAAGCTCCTTCAGGTCCTGCGGCTGGATGAGGTCTGCTAATAAGGACCTTCAAGAATGATACCTGTTTAGTTCAAAAAGCAGGCAGGTCGACTGAATCACTACAAAATCCAGCAGTTATACAACAGGTACCTGAACGAAAACTTTGAAGGCCCTGGTGCTGCCGAGCTGCCAACATGACCAAAAGGGAGGGAAGATGATGTAGAAGTGCCAGAAGACATTATATTATTAGCCTGATAAACACAAAAAAAATGAAGTTAGTACCTAGATCACGAGTCCTAACTCACTAAAATGTGACATTTCAAACGCATACCAAAAAAGGAAAAGAAAAAAGAAGTTTTAGCTCCCTCCAGAACAAACTACAACTAGTCTACACATAGCTTAGGTATCTTAGAGGTTGAAGGTTTAATCTCCCACCCCACAATTGTCGAGCTTAAAAGAAAAAGGAAAAAGGAATAGACTGCTCAATGAAGAAACTAATATTTTTACAAATTATGATGTTAGCTGTTAATATCAGAAAACATAATTTTATTTTTTTGAAGACTCTACCTGATGAAATTGTGGCATGCTGTTGAGGGGAGGATCCTTCCCCGTAGGCCCAAAGCACAGCTCTTGGCCTTTCCTTTTCTTTGGAATTTGAAGGCATGCATAACCAGAGGATCCAATAGCTCCAGTTATTGCAGCATTGGCTGCCTGCTGAATATAAGCCATATTGTTGACGTGGTCACCATGGAAAAGAGCTTGTCTTTCTTCACTTCCTTCAAAATTCTTACAGTCCATGCACTTGCAGTTGTCAGAGCAGAGAATATTGGCCTGAAAGCACTCACAATACTTCTTTAAGCAACCTGATTTCTTGCAATGGCATCCTTTGTTGTGCTTTCCCAGCATTACTACCTCTCCAATCTCATCCTACAAGTGCTCAAAATAGGTCACTTCGTTAGACACAGACAATCTCAACATTGTAGTGCAGCGAAAATTCCGATTCACATCCATTTTCCTTTTTATGTTCCAAGGGAAAAATTACAATAAGAAGAATAAACTATCCAAATTCAATGAGGAAAAATGACAGGAAACAACACTAGGTCCTTGCAAAAAAAGAGAATGTGTCTAACAGGGTAACTTCCTCAAGTTATTTGTTTATGTTTGAATGCCCTTTTAGGAAGTTATGACTCCTGCCCGGCTTTGGTAACAGATATAAGTTAAACTGCTTCATTGTGGATGGGAAAAAATCTTGTGTGACGTTGTAAAGTAGGAGAGAATAATGACCCTCTCAAATTGGTCATTGCTAGATAGGTCGTAATGTCCTTTTGGATAATTTCTCAGTAAAGAAAGATACTTATCAACATGGTTTCTCAAGATGTGCAAAAGAAGTAACATACATATAATTATCACCAACAGAGAATTTGGAACCTTTGATAGCTCTAAATTCTACTAGGTATCCAGTCATCTCCAGAACTTTGTTTAATTCTGATTCAGGACAAGAGAGTAACAGCTGCTCTAGAAATTGAACTGAAGCCATTCAGATGGCTTGCTGCTCCGAAAAAATGGCTTCTCAAATGAATTTCTAAGATGTCTAAAATTTACCAAATACATAACATTCCTCACTCAGTTAATGAATTTATATTATAAAAAAAACGTGAGAAAAAACGTCCATTACACTCTGACTCAGACCAACATACATACCCTGTTCTCTCGTGTTCCATGTGGACTGCTTGCAATTTTTGGTCGGAATGCATTTGGATTACGCTCTAAAGTAGCTTCAACTGCTTCTCTTCTAGAAGCTTCATTCTCAACATTGTTATAGCAATTTGCACAATTGCAACCATCACAATATATTCCAGATGCGAAGCACTCACAATAACTGTTCATTAATTTTTTTTCAGGAACGATGAAGATTTGAAGGCTACCAATTTTTCACACAAAGTTCATAATGAAGCAAGATACAAAAGATCCATATTATGCCCATTCAAAGAAGACAGTTCGAGATAATTTCAATCTGTAACTTACATAAATTGTGCTTTGAAAGAGTATTACAGGCTCTATATAATATAGTAATGCCAACCAATGGCCATGTCATATTCAAAGAAATCAATATTACCAAATTCCATCACACTCATTCTGAAAAGGTATTGATCCTGCTGGCCAAATGTCACAGAAGTTAATATTAAAAATTGTCTTTCCCACTTATCCAACCCATTCGAATTGCAAAATGCTACCGTATCTCCACTTGTCTTTTTTGCATTCAATTACGAAAAAAATAAATAAAAGTTTATGATTTACAATGGAATAAAATATCAATTTACCGCAAATAACATAGACTGCACCATTAGCTAAAATGACACAAGAATATTTGACTGCAGTACATCCGATGTTTAAGTGTGCAGTGAAAACAGTAAAAGCAATTATAGGAGTTCAAAAGAAAATCAATAAGACCAAAAAAAACAAACAAACAAACAAAACAAAACAAAAAAAAGACAGCAGAAAACATCAAAATCTAGAAACTACTAATAAATATTACAGAATTGCAAAGCATATTAAGGCATATCGCAATTACTGATTAGAACAACCATTAAGCACTGATGTATGATAGGTATGCTACATCAGCACAGAATTACAAAGCAGTAAAAAATGGAAACGTCAACCCATGATAAGCTTCTTTGTAGAAGCATATAGTTCATGTTCTTACAGCTTTAAGCAGCGTGAGTGTTTGCAGTTGCACTGTTTTTGTTTCTTTGGAGTAGCATCCTTTGTTTCAACAGATCTTGATCTCGACTTCGGAGAATCTGGCTTTCTGATCAAAAGAATAAATAATTACTGAGTCACGCATTAATTAATAAAGTTATCCCCAAGTTCTCATACATTCTTAAAAGCCCACACGAGTGAGAAACACAAGCAGGCACCAAATTCAAATTTACTTCTGGTAAGTTTCAAGTACACACTAAAATTAAAGTCACGCTGTCAAGAGAGATTAGAAGTCTTAATACACACTATGCCTTTGTACATTTTACGGCAGAGATCAAAGCAAAGTTGGGGGAAAGATAAGTTAAAAGCTAGAATAAATGAAAATGGAAACAGTGTCATATTTCATCCTAATCAGAAAAGGGGAAAGGGACAAAGAAAGAAAAATAAAAAGCAAATACAGAAATACTGAAAATACTTTCTTTATAACGAGAGATATTTTTAGAATGTATATTACTCTTAGAAAGAATTATAAACATTGTGAAAAATCTATGATACGCCAAAGCTATTAAGTATATAAGAAAGAGTACAAGAATTCTCTCCACCTGCACTGATAAAGCAACAAATATCTAACCTCTTCCCCAAAAGAATATTTTCACTGTTTAATCCAGAATAATTTTCAGGCTTTCAGCCATGAGATAAAAGATTTCGTTTGTTGAAGCTCTTTGTCTACCCTCTAAGTCAGCATAAGTATATGATAATCACGCATAAACTAAGAAGCTGGCCAAATATAGTGTAACAATTAACGAAATGAAACAAAGCAATGACTAAAGAACCACTGACAAAAACCTCAAAATCTATCCCCAAACAAAAATGAATTTACTTTCTAATACCAGGGGGGTTGGACAAATATCACGCTGTAAAGCGAATTTATTCATTAATATAGATCTTATAAAAACGGAAACAAATTTGCGAAATTCCACCCTCCATCCCCCGTCAGAAAAAAAAGAAGAAGAAAGATTTGAGTAAAGCTCAAAGAAAGAGTCAAATAAAGCAAGAGATCTCAAGCAGACCTCACAGAATGAGGTGCTTGTGTTCCAATGGGCAAAACCATCAAATGTTGTGGGGACTTTGGCTGCGACTGACTCTGCACCACCATCACGGCCTGCGACTCTGATTGACACCGAGACTGAGACTGAGACTGAAAATGAGGGTGCTCTGGCAAGACTGCACCACCAAAACTCGTAAAATCCAGCTGCCTGGCTAGTTTCTTAGCAGGAACGTCAGATGAAACCACGTTACCCGGTTCCGCACTATCAGTTTGAGCATTTGACGGGGCCAAATTATCCATCTCCCGATTCTCAACTTCCCCCATTAAATTTGAATTTCAAGTATCAAACCTCTGCCAACAATTTCAAATCTTTTCCTAAACTTTCTTAATCCACATATTTACTACCAACAATTCAAACTCGAGAAATCTACTCAATCTTCCGAATTTCGGGCACAAATCCCAGTCCAATAGCGGCGACAAAGATCATGCACAAAAATACGCAATTCCGGAACTGAAAAACTTTGACGCCGAAGCTCGTCTTCTGAATACCTGAAATTAATCACAAGGACTTCGACACTCGAAGAAAGCCGAAGAGAAGAAAAACAAAAGGAGACGCCTAGGGTTGTGCTGCAATAATTTGTATACAGTACGAATGGACAGAACAAGAAGATGAGCAAGAAGGCTTACGTTCTTCGTTTCTCTCCCTCTCGAGATTTTGAATTTCAATTTTTTCCAAATATTCGACGGTGAGATTGGGTCAGTGAATTCAATCGGACGGCGAATGTTAGAGCAGCTAATCCAACCGCGGAAATTCATAGAGAGAAGAATACTCCACGCAATGACCGTCAGATAATGAACCTCGAGATGTTTTCCCATGCGGACAAAACTAACGTAGCGGCGATGGATATTCCACTAGCAGAGCAACATGTATACAATTAAAAGCACTTCGGGATACAAGTGCCACGTGGAAACGTTTGATTGAAGGACCTCGTGAAAAAGGAGCGAAGTTAAATAAGATTCCGTTACTGGAAAAAATAAATAAAAAATAAAAGAGAAATATAATTTGGCGCAAGCCGCTCAAGTAGTTGACTCGGACTCGGAATTTGGAGGTAAAATGGAAGAGCTCGTTACGGCGTACTGACGGCGAGATTCTCTACTGTCAGACTAGGATGCGAAGAAATGGACGGTTACGATTAAATATCGAATACCAGAGCCTGAGCCTAATATTCTAAAAATTCATAAAAATTATTTTGTTTACGCTCACTAGAATACAAATTATAAATCTCATTATTAAAATACTTATATCCGTATAGGTGATATTTTTATTGACATTCTTGTTTTTTCAACTTGATTGCTCATTTATGAGCCCAAAAAACAGTACTAGAAAACACTACGTGAAAAACAAGCCACCATCCCCTCAAAATTTCTGTTACTCAGATCCGACAAGTGAAGAACAATAAAGCAGCCATTAAGACAGGACTGGAGTGGCTCTCTCCAAGCCCAAGCAAATCCATGCCACAGTACAAGTTTAACAGACATCAAAAGACACTTCACAAATCTGCTGAATTGATGTAAAGATAACCACGATTCAAAACCATTGCCCAGAAGCCAACAAACCAGACATGGGAAAGAAACAAGAAAAAAAATTGGTTTTTACAAGCACTAATTCTGCTGGCTGCCAACTACAGCATCAAATAATGACGCACAGAAACACACGAGGCAGAGAATGGACCCCATTGGCAATTTTCGACATACTGGATCAGTCAGAAAAATCATGCAAGCTCCAAAAATCATCCCCCCTTCCATGGCTCTAAACAGATTACAGGATGCTGTTCTAACCGAAATTACATGGGAAGCCAAACGTTAATTTCAAGTCTCAAACATTAGAATGGACCTCCATCGCGATCTCGTCCTAGGCCACGCCTATCGTCGCGCTCCCTTTCAACATAAACATCTCTACGGAAGTCTTTTGGCGGAAGGCCTCCACTTAGTGGTGATCGAAGCGAGACTCTCAATGGAGATCTAACCGGACCTCTAATTGGGGAACGACTTCTCTCCCGCACATCGCGCGCCCAACGGCCACGTTGAGAGAGCAGTGGTAGTGGTGGAGAAGGTGGTCCTCTCTCAAAGCCCTTCCTCTCGGTAAGGAAGTCATCCCTTCCATGGTCTCGAAGGGCCCAATCAGCAGGAATCGGCCTATCAAACTTGGATCTTCCTCTCAAGTCTTCTAGATAGTCCACCCTATCTCTTCGCAGGGGGTGATCGGGATACCTGCTTTCATACCTCGGAGGTGCTAGAGCACCAGCTGCAATCTCTCTAGGACCATCCCTGGCCCAAGCACGGGGAGGAGACCTATATCCTGCCAGAGTTCTGCCAGGAGAACGTTCCATTGGGTGGGCAGCAAAACGTCTAGGAGGAGAATGCAGGGATGGTGGACCAAGATAGCTTCTTCGAGGGCTTCCACCCGCTCCTCCAGGGCGGGATCTGTTGCAGTTGTTACAAAGTTCTCGTCTTGCAAAGTTTAGGTTGCGACATCTAAAGAAGAACAAGAATAAAACTGGTTTGAAAAAAGAATTGCACCTTGAAGCAGTGTAATGAAAGAAAGTAGTACACTAAGCTATGCATTAAAAAATCCACGTATGAGTACCAGATGCCAAATAGTGAAGAAAACAGAACATCAAAGACTATATCATTCACTTACACTCAGGCTTTTCTCATATGTCGTATTTGTCATTTAGTCCAATCACTATAGTCACTTCCGTAAAAGAAATACGCAGAAAAAATTACTTTTTAAGAAAGACGACCTCAAAAAATTATCAAAACCACAAATTTAGAATCAACCCATCAAAAGATAAAAATAATTCAACCAACCAGAAAACATATTAATAGAAAAGTATCTTATCCAATGCAACAGGAAAACTTCTCATTCATATGAATAAAAGGTGTAATGGCGCATGATTATCAACAAATGTTTATCTGAACATAACAGGAGTAAATCAATTGTTACATATATAAATTTTAGTGCTAGGTTAGTACTTACAAAGGATCTGAGCAATACCAATCCCCATCCCTAGGACGCACATTTGGATTATTCTTACTACGATCCCCTCTAAATGACCCATGAGCAAGTCCAGGGCCATAAACGCCTCTCCCAAATGGCCTACCACTACTTATTCTTCGATTGTAATGAGGTGAAGAGTCTCGATATCTACCAAGATCCCTTCCCCCACCGAAGTCACGGCCCCGCGTAAGACCACCAGAATGATCGAGATCAGAAATATAACGGTGATCATCCCGACGACGTGTTGGAGAAGCTGAACCTGCATGTATTCTATATCCTGAAATAAAGAAGGTAGTAGATTTATAGGACATTAAAAAAGTAACAACTTGAATAGAAAATTAGTCGAAGTACAACATCCACATTATCTCCAAAGATTTTCCCTGATAGAACTGCAACCAACCAAAAAAATTGACACGAACCATTTGCCAATCATTGCTGGTGTCTCCTCTCTGTGAACAGAGCAAAAGAAAGTGCAAAGAGGCAGACAAGAGACAAAGTTCTGATGATAATTGCCCTTGTAGGTTCGATACATTACCACCCATACCATAATAAATTTTAACAGAAGCATGTAAGATAGCAAAACCATGGCTACTTGGTACATTTCCTGCTTTCCTCAAGTAAATGTGTCCAGTGAAAATACATGTAAAACCCACATCCATCCATATTTAAAATCACCATGGCCTATAAATAAGTTATTTCCAATTTTCCATGAACACAGCAATGAACCCAAAATCACAAGTCTTGAAGTAACAAAAACTCAGTGCCGCTAATGTTCTGGCAAGGAGGAAGGACATCCCACCAATAGCCCAATCTTAAATGAACAACACGTACAAGTGAATTCATGTAATCACACAGCATAATCAACCCATACTAATATACAGAACCCTTCAATTGAATGACACCTGGGAGGATCAGCAAGACCACGGTGAAGAGTTCACAGGAAATAAACCGTAAAAAAAAACCCACATAAATTGAAGCGTCCAAAAAACCAGACTAAACAATGGCACCCATCCTAATCTTCTGTTAGTTCAGAAACCAACTCCGGATCTTACTTGAATAGTCACAATAGGACGGCTTTCAGAAACATGCCAATGAATTTCCATGCATACCACAAAAACAATTTTCCGCAGAATCTAGTGGGCTAGCCACATCCTGTTGAAATGACCAATGATCACTTTAGTCACTGACCACAACAAAATTTGTAAGAGTTGAAAGGATGAGAGGAATGCAGTTAATCCAACTGTTTGACCATTGGGCTGCCCATTGCTATACCAATTCACACTACCAAATATTTAGGTTGAAAAAAAGCCCTAATTTCCAGGATGAGGTACATGATAAATTGTGAAGATCCCAAAACTTTGCTGCAAATCAACCCCTTAATGAACCTGACCAATAGATCAAGAAGTTGCTAAACATAACGAAGATGGCCCTTACTAAATCAACCAACCCATACGACCCAACCAATGTCTGTTCCATGAGAATAATTTCATCCCTTGAATGGAAATCTAGACAAGGAAAAAAGTCCACATCACAAAAAGTGGCATCTTCACTTCACATAAGTCAAATACCAGATGGTAAAATTGGTGGCCCTTAACTGTAAATTTTATTTCTTGCAGTGAGCCAAAGTCAACGCACCTTTAAGTTCATTTAGAGTTCATACCAACATTCTCAGCCAGGCAGGACAACACTTCTTTAGCATGTTGTTTGATCATCTCCAATTCCTTTAGAGAAAAATCCTCACCTCACCTCACAGTGATTCAATTTGATTGGTATTTTAATACATCTTACTCCAACCAAGCCCAACACCATAGGTACCCCAAAATGACAACGGATGATAGCTCTCTACTCTGCAACCCATAATTTCTCGCACAAATTTTACCCCCCAAATTAAATGATCTTAACATGAAAAAAGAGCAATTCCCAAGACCATGATCTGAGACTGCACTTACCCAATGCCTTCCTCAAGATCTAAGTTCTTGCAGGCGGCAACACAAAGCTGTAAGAGAATAGAAAAATTTATTCCCAGAACGAAAGTTTGACATGCTGAAGTAGGTCCACATTCTCAACATACAAAAGAAAACGAGGATAAAAAGAAAAAGAAATAGAGAGATCACGTAATTCATATGTCACCAGAATATCACAACATTTTCAATAAGATCACAGTGACGAAAAAAATGTATGTGAAAAAAACCCCAGCTATCAATGGCATCCTAACTTGGAATCTGATGGATAAGGAGAAAATGTCAAATTACATACACAATTTGATGTTAATAAATTGAAATACGTTTGCATAAGATAAGTAATATAAGATTACCAAACAGTTTGCCTGAGATTTAAGAAAAATGCTTTAATTGTTATCTGAATATCAAATAAACTAATACATCCTTTCCAACAAGCTTCGAGAAAAGAGAGTGACAATTTTGGCTTCCCGTTGAATTGTGCATTTAACACTATCTCTCAAAGTTGGGTAGGGCCGGTAGGCTGGGCATATTATTACATGATTCTAGTAACAAATTGAATTCACCCAATGCTATCAGACATTTGCTGCAATTAAGCGTGAACCCAATAATTCCAATAATCTACTATTTTGAGCAAAATTCTTAGACAGCATTCCTCTAGATGGAAAGACATTTAAACCCATCCTTTATTATCAATCATACATTGATATCTATCTATCTATGAATTGAAAGCAAGGACCAGAGTGTAATATTATTGTCATATTGCAATTGTCTTGGCAAAAGTTGACCAATAAGAGTATATGGTACACGGAACCAACGGCAATGACCCGTCCTTGGAGTGAGAGAAAGAAGATGCTTCTGTTTATTTTTTTAAAAGGCAGATTTAGGAATTTCATCTCCCATGAAACGATAGCATACAGCGGCCTATTAAATTTTCCCCCACAATTTAGGCAGAACTCGCAAATTGGGATTTAACTAAGACGAAATTTACAAGGTCCACTCAGATTGTGGGATTAACTTTTTGATTCTCCCTTGGCTCGAATGCCTTTTCTCCCTATTTTTGCAATTGTCAATCTTTTAATGAAAATACGTTTCCTATCAAAAAAATATATAAACAATAAATTCAATCTAAGGTCACAGGCGATTGAATTCAACGCGGGGATAAAATTTTCACAGCACAAAAGTTTTAAGAAGAGCAACTATTCATCCAATTAGAGCTCGAAAAGCGTGCAAAGACGAAGGTGTATAGTAGAATAATAACGAACCCAAATCATCTGAATATCGATCCAATCGAGTAAATTGTGGAGGATTGCGGGGAACCTCACCGGCCTCATAATCGCTTCCACGACCCACGCGGCCACCACTGGTTCCGCCGACTCCACCACCACCTCCATCACTATTGGAGGCTCGTACTACAAGGCTGCTCAATAACGGTTGATGGTGAGTCGTAGAATCTTTATCCCTCGAACCCATCCTTCGTCCTCTTTTCCTATTTCTTCCGCTTCCGCCTGAGCAGCGACGAAACTGGTGGGTCTGAAGTCCGAACGCCGATAAATCGTTGAAAAAGATGGGTTGTGGACATTCATAAACCCTAAATTCTAGTTAAGGAATTCAGCATGTGAAATTCCGAAAAAGGGTATGCCCCGTTGAAGTAGGGTGTGCGCCTCCGCTGTCCCTTCCCGGTAAAATGCACTTCTCACAAAATTCCAATTGTAAATTCATGATGTATGATTTAATAATTGTTTTTTTACTGCGCAGACATGTGGGTGGGAGATTCGAAATCAGCTATCAATGCAATTGTAAATCTCAATTGAACTGTTTTTTTGTTGTTCTTCTAAAAAAAATTGCTGTTTTGAATCACCTATCGAAAATATCCATTAACCTAATAAAGTTTATCAAATTTATGGAGAACCGTCACACTATATACCAATTGATTTTAAAATTGAATCACATTAATATTGATAGGATATATGAACCCAAAACTCATTTATAAGATACAGTATAAATTATTACAAATACATTCTAAAATTGAAGCCGTTTGTTTTTTGGAAATGCAGATGCCCGACATTTTCAGATGCTTGAAATTTCAGGTGTCCGAAATTTTAGATAATCACGTTTGTTTTCTTGTAGGATTTATTCATGGGAATGTTCTAAATTTATATAATGTTCCAAAAAAGCCTTACGAATATTCATATAATTTATACATTAATCTAATATTAATTTGTATTTATATAATAGATTTTCCTAAAATTAATTTAATATTTTGGATTTTTTATATTAATTACGTATATGTATTAATTTTTGTATGTTATTAGTAAAATTCATATTAATATAAGACTTTTTTTTTAATAATTAGTATTGAATATAAATTTCATTTTCAACTTTAATATCTTTTAAAAATACAATTATATAATTAATGTTATATCAGGTAAAAATTCATTTATTATATTATCGAATTATATTTTTTTAAGAAGAAAAATATCAAACGTAAACTGGTCATTAAAAAAATGTTAAAATTAAATGGAGATATTATATAATTTAATTGAAGTTTATTTTATATGTACATGTATTAAATAAACTCAATTGCTTATTAGTTAATGAGTATATTAAATTATTTAAACTATAATTGCAAATAAAATCAAAGAACTTTGATAAAATAAAATATATAAAAAAATAACGAAAGGTAAAAATGTCAATATTAAATGTCCTCGACATGAGAATCATGGAAACTCATGTTTCAAAAAAAGCATCCAAATCGACTCGAATGCATTCTAAATGAACATCTTATGATACCCGAACATCTCGAGATATCCGGATATCTTACATTACCGCAATGCAAACATGACCGACATATGAATTTCCACGAAACAAATGGCTCCATTAATTAATTATCTTGGCAATCATTTCAAAGTTAATCATATCTATTTATTGAAAACATATTTCAAAACCAATCCGATTTTGTATAAAAAGCAGTTGATTTCTTAAAAAATAAATGCTCAAACCTATATCTAAAATTACTTTGGAAAATTATATTAAACAAATATACGTACTATAAAATCATCCCAAATACATTCTACAATAACTACCATAATTAATGACATCTAGAATTTGATTAAAAGCCAACCAACTCATAACAACACTTGTTTTAGTACAACATGTGAAGTTAGAATTCGAACTCACGACCTATTGGTTTGATATATATGTCAATTACAGTTGAGGTATGTTCATTCTGACCTATCAATAACGAAACTTGTTCAAGCATATATTGTTACAACAATATATAGAGAAATTAAGGAAACATGAAAATAAATATTTTGAACCCAACATATAGTGTTGTTTTATTGAAGATAAATTTTTGTTTTCTATAGTGCTAAAGGTATAATGAACCATCCGTGAATGCAGTATTCAAGCAATCGTATAGACTATACAAAGAGAATTTTGACAGAGAGAGAATTTTTTGAGATAAGATTTTTGTTTGAAACAATGAATTGTACTATTTATAAATAGTGGTATTTTTTTCAAATAACGTTATATATTTTGATAAAAAATATTTTACAAAAAAAAAAAACACATAATCTCATGAGAAATTGTGATTATTCATTTTTTTTATTAAAACTAATTTTATTCATAAATTTCAAAATATATTATTGATTAAAAGATGGTTAGTTACCACCTTCATTTCCACGCATTGACATACTAAAACAAACTAGGATTAGGAAAAGAAAAAAGAAATTCCACAACATATTAGAACCGAAAGTTTTCAATGATGTAATTTATCTTGATACTTATTTGAATCTATTCCAAAATAGATTAATTTGAACCTTTGCGTAATAAAAATGTGGTGGGATCTAGATGCAAGATATTTAATTATTATACATGCAGCCAAAAATTGAAAGGTCCATATACTAGGATACACGTATCAGCATCTCCACGCAACACATAGATCCTCCAGCCCTTACGACGACACCTCCACCAGAAAGATGATAAAAACCGACAACGTCTTAGAAGGCGACACGTCAACCGTAAATATTTAGAGCAGCCGATTCCGATTTCCGTACCCCTGCTTTTGTTACGCCCGGACACCTGGCACCTCCACCACCGCGGATTTCCCTTCAACCAAAATCCACTGATGCTCCGCTTTCGTTACGGTGTGAGCACCCGCACCCAATCACAACTGACAAACACTTTATTTTATATCAGAAAGTGAAAATACGAAATTAAAGAAAGAAAGAAAGAAATAAATACTACGAAGCTGTGGCTTGGTTGTTCGTTTCCCTCGCTCGCTTTGTTTCGGTATCATCAGTTGATGGACTGATAAAATTTTTGCTCTGTTTTTATCCATGGCGTGCTGGGCAATCATCGTCACTGAGTTGTAAAATTTAAGGCTCCATCTCCATCAACCGAGGATATATATTCTACAGTCGGCGCCTCTCTCTTTGCGTGTGTTGGAGTAGCGACAATTGCAGCTGCTTCTACAAGGTTCTTCAAGAAGGCTTAAGAAGCTCTACGGTTTCTGGCTTCAGATCTGTTTTCTGATCGTTTAGTTCTTTGAGTGCCTGTGATGGTGTGGAGCTTTGAAGTTCGACAGGTTTCGATTTCAATGAATTTTCCGTCACTTGGCTGAGATTACAATCAACTTCCTCCACTTCTCTTTTACTCGGTAATTCTGCTTCTTCTGTCTTCTCTTTTTCGATGTAGTTTCTTTATTTGTTACGTGAGATTGCACATTTTGTTTTACGGTCCGAGAGAGATGTACATAAGGGGAAAAAAAATGCTGCAAAGCAAGTTTATAGGTGGATGATAATTATATTTGGCTTAGATCAAGCAATTAAAGTTCTTCCGTTCAGTTCTTGGTAGTTGTATGAGAAGTTGAAGCTTGATTCAATAATGAATGACTGTTTCCGTAAAATGTGAATCAACTTGATAATGCCGGACGCTGATGTGATGGAATTTTAAGCTCATATTAATTGAAGTACTTCAGCATTAATTCAATACCGGAAGCAAAATATTTGGACTATGAAATGAAGCAAAATATAATCCTAAAACTCTTCATATTAGGCAACTTCTGGCGAGGACTTGCTGCGGTTTGACATGTGGGATCGAAAACGTGAAGCTTTCTCGACGTACAAACGATTATCGTTTAAAGAGAACTCCGATCCAATTGACATGGAGGATAATTCTTCAGGTAGGTAATTCGTTATTTGGCAGTCTGTAGGTACATTTCATCTGCTGCGACCCATGAAATTTATTTGGAAATATTCTCTGTTTTTACGTGGAGGAATAGACTTGAGAGTCGATGAACTTTTTAAACGAAGGTTAATACATGATTATTGGCGTAATTCGGGTTTCTTTTTTTAGCTCGTTCGCAGAGTGGTAGGGATTTCGCAGACTCAACCCCTTCGTGGAGATTTTCTTTACCGCACGTGCTAGTGGCAACCCTAACTTCATTTCTATTTGGCTACCACCTTGGGTGGGTTCTATTTTATTGATTCCAACTGTCTCGCGCTTTTTCGGTGTCAATGTTTCATGAAGCTGTTCTTACTTGTTCGTTCACAAGTAGACAGTGATTTTATAGCTTGGTATCTGTTCACTGCAGAGTAGTTAATGAACCACTGGAAAGCATTTCAGCGGATCTTGGTTTCAATGGGAATACATTGGCAGAAGGTGACATGCTGCGAGTACCTTGTTTATGTTCTATTAAACTATGATTGTTTAATTTTCATTAATGCTCGAACGTGCTCTGGCATGAAGGTTTGGTTGTGAGTACGTGCCTGGGTGGTGCCTTAGTTGGTTCTCTACTGAGTGGTTGGGTAGCTGATGGGGTAGGGCGTCGTAGGGCTTTTCAACTGAGTGCCTTGCCAATGATTGTTGGTGCTGTAATGAGGTGACATTTTCCAACCATAAAGGCAGTTTTAGACAAGTTCTACTTACTATTTATCTTTGCTAGTTTAATGTTTTCCCACATGATCCCTTAAGATCACTGCTCCCCTGTTGACTTTCAGTAATTGATTTTCTAGTTTCTTATCAACCATTCCTTACATCATGTTGTTTCCTCATTCTTCATGTTACTGCACTCTCACTATAAAGGTCAAAACTTGCATTTCAGTGCAATGACCAAAACTCTGGCTGGGATGCTATTGGGACGACTATTTGTTGGGACTGGAATGGGTCTAGGCCCTCCTGTTGCTTCTCTCTACGTCACGGAGGTACAGCCATTGCATATTTCTGCTTTATATGTCTTAATGGACATCTTTAAAAGGATGCAATGTGAGATGATAGCTTTCTACTCCCATTTTTCTTACTCATACGAGTAGGTCTCTCCTGCATTTGTGAGGGGAACATATGGAAGCTTCATTCAGATTGCTACATGTCTTGGACTGATGGCAGCCCTCTTAATAGGAATCCCTGTCAAGGAGATAGTAGGCTGGTATGAAATATATGGTATATTCTAGAACACATGCAAATACAAACTATCCATTTATTTATCATTTCAGAATATGCTTTCCTTTTTTGATTCAGGTGGCGTGTTTGTTTCTGGGTGTCTATAATTCCGGCTGCATTGCTAGCTCTAGGGATGCTATTTTGTGCCGAGAGTCCACATTGGCTATATAAGGTTTGATCATTCCAGTACATGCTTTCACATGTACTTTGTTTTCTTTTAAAAAAACAAAACAATTTAGTAATTTCTGAGTCGAAGCATATGCATGTTAATTTCTTTTCCTCCAGTGTTTTATCCTCCCGTTCTGCATTCTGTGTTTATGCATAAATTCCTGAATGAGAAAATCTTAGAAGTCTATGTCTAATCTTATGTAATGTAGCAAGGACGGACGGAGGAAGCGGAAACTGAATTTGAGAAGCTTCTTGGTGAGTCACATGTAAAATCCGCTTTGGCAGAATTGTTCAAGTTTGCTAGGGGAGATGAACCAGATTCTGTAAAACTTTCTGAATTGCTCTTTGGTCGCCATTTTCAAGGTAAACAATACTCATTGTTTTCCCTTTTGTAATTCCACCACCATGTGCTCTTACTGCACCATTTATGTCTTTCGTTAGGGTGGAATAGTTCTTCGTTATTCACGCCTTCCTTTTGCAGTGGTTTTTATTGGATCAACACTATTTGCTTTACAACAGCTATCTGGTATAAATGCTATATTTTATTTCTCCTCAACTGTGTTTAAAAGTGCGGGAGTACCATCAAACCTTGCAAATGTCTTCGTGGGAATTTCAAACTTAGCAGGTTTGCCTCTACACTACAGTGCTTTCTATAAATATAAGCTACTATTCCATTATTTTTCTTCGTGCATTTATCAGAAGGCATTAATTATTTTATAAAATTTTCCTATTATACATCACAGGATCTATAATTGCAATGCTTTTGATGGATCGATTAGGAAGAAAGCTGCTTCTTCTATGGAGCTTTTCTGGGATGGTAATAAAATCAAGCAAATATAATTTTTATTGCTATGGCACATATCTTGAGCCTTCTTACCAAGTCTTGTTATAAAAACTGGAGAATAAAATTTAAGCTGTTTGAATCAAAGAGGTAAGGGGCATGCAAATGGTTGGATGGAGAATCAACTCATTTCTACCCAGTAGCGCTAGGAGTTAGAACCACCTTTGATATGGTTTTGCTAAGAATCAACTAGGCATCAGTCCTTGACTAATTGTAGACCAAAATACCATTCACCGAGTTGATAACGGTTGGAATGTTCTTTCATGATTGGAGGGTGGTGTTATCTGAAAAGACTTTGCTTGATGTTTTATGTCTAATGCAGGCAGTATCAATGGCCCTCCAAGTTATCGCAGCAAGTTCTCATTCCTTAGACTCCGGAGCTCTATATTTGTCTGTAGGTGGCACGTTAATGTGAGTAAATTTGTTTCATATATTGTACATACGGAAAAAAAAACCCCTCACGACTCATTCATCTTTGATCTGGCTAGAGCTATGTACTAAGTCAATTGTAATACCCATAACAGGCTATCATTTCACCAAGAGTTTCTAGTCATAGATCATGAGGTTGTAGGTCAAATATTAGCTTGCTTACATATTGAAGATGATCATTAAATAGACCAAACAAAGGAAAAAATTAAGATCATACTTATTGTGTCCTAAAATTATGAAAATAGACTATATTAGTCTAACTTTTATTTACTAAATGTAAAGAAAGATGGCTTCTTTTATTCCTTATTGTTTTGCCATCTCTTTTTTTGATTTAGTGCCTGATATTTTATTTTATTTTTTAAAAGGCCTGATATTTCAAATACTGTGTCTGTACAATGAAGGTGGAAAATCTGGTTTTCAGTCGGAAGGCTATTTACGATAACATTGGATTTCCAAGTTAATCAATAACTCTCATCACCTTTTTACTTATTCTAACAAGTATTCACCATAGATATGATTAGAGAGGTTGTTTCTGATAAAAATGATGTAAATGTGTAAAAAGAGAGTGTAGATATTACTGATCAACGAGAAAAGTGGCTAATAACGTAACTTTGCAGGTTTGTCTTTATGTTTGCTCTCGGAGCTGGTCCGGTTCCAGGTCTTCTTTTACCAGAAATTTTACCCAGTCGGATAAGAGCAAAAGCTATGGCAATCTGCATGTCGGTACATTGGGTAACGTTCCACTTCTTTGCTGGTCTTATGACTGCTTTTTGCCAATGTACCATTCCACTTCTTTGCTGGTATTATGACTGCTTTTTGCCATGGGTGCTTCTGTTTTTGTGGCTGTTTTTATGGCTCAAACTGCTTGGAAAATAGTAGCTAAGGAGGTTCAATTCATGTGGATTTATCTTTCCCTACTTTGGAAATGGTTGACAATCTCCATAATCACTGAGTTTGATTATGAAGATAGCGGTTCCATCCGAAACTTTAAGAACCTATATTACTTCCTTTGCATTATTTAGTTCATCTGTTTATAAGAATTTGATATTGACCTTGGAACCCAACTTGAGCTTAAAATGCCTTTGTAGATTCTGTGGTTCATTGGTCCATTATTTATGCTTCCCAGGTGATAAATTTTTTTGTCGGATTGCTCTTCCTACAATTGTTGGAGAAGATGGGACCACGGCTTCTGTACTCTGTTTTTGCTACGTTCTGCTTGATTGCAGTTGCATTTGTGAAGAGAAATGTAGTGGAAACCAAAGGAAAGTCACTTCAAGAAATTGAAATAGCACTCCTCCCTCAACAATAATATGCATCAACACCAAGTTCCCCAAATTTCATGAAGATTGCTGCAGGATATGCTGGATTGCTTACAGTCCTAAGCATCTATTTAACCGATGCCATCGCTTATCGCATAGTTTTGCATCTACAACAAATGAGATCCCGTTTCTTTAGCCAAAAATTGTATGTGTGTAATGTAGTTTAGAGCAGTATTGACCTGTCACAAATGAGTGTGTAGTAGAGACCTCAAAACTATGGTGTAATATAGAGAGATACTAGACTTGATTTTGCCGCACTTTTTTCATCAACTTCTTGATATGATAAGTATTTTAGGTTTTATCTACTCTATGATCTTTTTTGTTTGCTGGCTTTTAAACCATCAGCAGGAATTCGTGTGGCTTCAAAACACGGCGACCGACGCATCATTTCAAATATGGAATTTGCATTTAACACAACAAAGACGAACACAACTCTCTTCACTTCTCTGGTCAGTGTGGCTTGCACAACGTGCAGATGCCTGTTTCTTAGTACAAAACAATGTTACACTAGAAATCTTAAGCTCTAGCTATACGATTGGCATAAAACATGAACAATACGGCAGTTGATATCGATCACGAGCACGGTTACACATCACAGCCACCGCACGCAATGCACCTGCTGCACATATTATGCATGTAAGATCATGAGGACATAACGTGATCAAAATGAAGGCTGCATATTTTAGTGGGACTGAGAATGACCATAGGCCATACTCGAATAATCATTTCTTATAGTCATACAGTGAAATTAAGGAGGAAGAAAAAAGAATGAACTTACACAATTGAACAAGCCGACCTTCGGCTCCTCCTCTTCCTCGTCGTCTCGATCCTCCTTGGAGGTTGGAGAACAACCTTGATTGCAGTGTCAAAAACAGCTTTGACATTCTAAACAAATTATAAAATTTCAGTCCTATGAAACTGTAGGTCCTTAAGCGAAATGAGATGTTGAAGAAACTCAGAAATTATGATGTGGGAAGTAAATGAGTAAAAGAGAGAAGGAATAAAAGAGGGAGATGACAGTGTTTTTCACCTGTTGAGTCTTGGAACTGCATTCAATGTATGCAGCAGCACCAATTTGTTTCCTAAGCTCTTCTCCCTGCATTAAACAAACTGAATCAGTTTCTTCTGAGAAATGCCTTCTATTGATTCAATCCAGATGAAGAAGTAGAAAACAAGTTCATAAAGAACTGATTTTATGTTGACCAAAAATTGGTACCTGAGAAGGGGTTATTGTGTTTGATGCCCTATGATCGTCAAAATAAGTTCCACTGTCACGAAGATCTAAGGTTCATGGAAAATCAAACTATCTCATCAAACTGCCCCTTAGAGAACAGACGGCAGAGAAATTTTTCTCTCTGTCAAAACCAGTTTCAAGTTTACTCACCCAACTTCGTCCCAACTAGAACAATTGGAACACTTGGCGCGAATCGACGAAGCTCCGGCATCCACTAAGAAGCATAAGGTAAATTTCAGTTCATCCATGGCGATATCAGAGTCAGAACAAAAACTTTATTTTACATGGAAATGGCCTTGGCCTTGAAAAAAGGCCCAGGTGGCTCTTTTTCCACCATTACCTTCTTGAGAACATTCTCATAACTCGCCCAGCTGATCAAGGAGAAAGCCAGAACAAAAACATCTGCACCCCTGTAACTCAGTGGCCTGAGTCTGCTATAATCTTCTTGGCCTTCAAAACAGAGCCAGTTTTAGTCAATAACCAGAGAAATCAAACGCATTTCAAACTCAAAGAATGACAATCCATTAGAAGCATCTAAGAAAACCCATTTACCAGCAGTGTCCCATAATCCCAAGTTGACAATGTTCCCATCCACAGCCACATTGGCACTAAAGTTGTCAAAAACTGTAGGAATATAGTCCTGCCATAACAAATACAGTAACTTTAAGCAATTTCTTGGCATAATGAAAGAAAGAGATTAGAAAAGGAGTGATTTTGGAAGATGGGTATGAACAAACTAACGGTGGGGAACTTGTTACTGGTGTAACAGATGAGCATACAAGTCTTCCCAACAGCTCCATCTCCAACGGTGACACATTTAATAAACCTGGAAGCACTCATCTTTCTGGTAGGCAGTGGAATATACCAGAACCCCAAAAGCTCAAAATAGGGTTTGAAGAAAGTTAAAAGAAGAAAGAGGAAGAAGAGAGAGCAGAATGTGGGTATCTTGGTGAGTAAGTCACAGAAGCCATTCTCCAAGTTTCAAGGGACGGTGCTTATAAAAAAATGTGAAGGGAGAGAGAGAGAGAAGCTTGTGGTCAAAGGATCACACCTGCTTTTTTGACCCTCGAAGGGATTTTCAAATCCAAAGGAGTTTTTTTTTTTTTTTTTTTTTGGTTTGAAATGGAAACGAATGGGACCTGCACTCCAATGGCACCGGTAGAGTGTTAAATGGCTGGCTTCCAACTCCAACATAACAGTTGCACAATATTTAATTCCGGATCTGATGAAGTGGGTGAGTTTCAATTATTTGTATGGTTTATTTTGTTGTATAATTTTCTGAACAAATTAAGGAGCCCTGAGATTGAGACTGAAACTGAAAATAATCGTTCTGTTTTGCTTTAATTTGAACATTTTATGACCACCAATGGATTGCACTTCTTGTAGGACAAAGACTCTCTCAGTCTACACTGTATGCGCTATTAGCAGCAATTCACCAAACACTTTCTATAAAAAGTGGAACTTAAAAGAACTTCCCTCTCTCTCTCTCCTTTATTTTTTAAAAAATGATTTAAAAATCATATTTTGAAAACCAGTTTCAGTTCAAAAGGTGACCGAAATGTACTTTTTTTTTTTCCCTTTCTTTTTAGTACATGTAATCTCAAATGTATTTTATTTTCAGTAAAAATGTAGGACGGGAATTGGATTTTTGACTCAAAAGATTATAATCAGATTTGCATAATCTCAAATATAGCAATAATAGTTAATCACAACTAATGTTTGAGAAGCCCACCACATCATAGCTGGATCAAAAAGTAGTTTCTCTATAAAATTTGAGTTAAAATTTTGTAAAGAGGGATAAAAATGAACAAAATTGTAAATACAGAAATCAAAATCAATCACTTTATACTGATTTTTTTAAAGACATATTTATACACTGATATATTAACAAACAATAACGATATGGGACTTATTTCATCAAGTTTTTTTATTTTTTTAATTTTATTGAGTACAAATGTGGGGGCGAATTAACAGCCTTTGAGTTGAAAATATGTCTTTAACTAGATGAACCCAACCCTACCCAAAAAAGGTGCCATTTGCCATTTCAAAGACTAAATTCAAAACGAGCTAATAGACTGACTAGTTCAAAGATTAGAAGAGAGAGAGAGAGAGAGAGAGAGAAAAAGATTAGACAACCCCGCTCATGGTTTGCAATATTATTTTGAAAACTTCCAATATCTTTGACAAAAGACCCTTTGATCACAAGGCAGGGCAGAGTCTCATCCATCCACAGATATGATACACATATCAAGGCCCAACATCTTATGCAAAGCCCTAGAAAGAGAGTTCTTAATGAAAAAGCTGCCCTGCATGCTTTGATTAATTAAAATAGAGTCCCCTTTTCCAAGTCATTAGGATCAAAATGTTGAGCTTTATCAACACAGATTCCTGGAAATAGGGCGACATAACTCTGACAGAATACCAAATTCAACACACAGATCTGTTTACCAGAAGTTTAGAGCAGTGAAGACCATGGCCAGAGTTCCATTACCAGATCTAAACTCTCCTTCATTTGATAAAAACCAAAAAGGGAACAAGAAACGGCATGATCTTTCATTATTCATATAAAGGGAGCCTAAGACATCTCATCACCCCACAAAATAACAGTATGATAGAAGATCGTCGGCCGAGGCCTGTGACATGAAAAAGTTTGCATACAATAGAAAGATGAACACATCAAAGAGCCTTGAGGATTTCCTCAGCACTGGAGACGGTAAATTCTCCACCAGACTCAACATTTGCAACTTTGACCTTGAGGTTATCAACTAAGAGACAGAACCTCTTGGATCGAACGCCGAGTCCTTTCTCTGAAAGATCAAGCTCCAGGCCAAGAGCATGAGTAAATGCTGCAGAGCCATCAGCAAGGAACTTGACATGCTTGTTCTCAGGGTAAGTCTTGGACCAGGCCTTCATCACGAAAGGGTCATTGACTGCATCCAACGGAACAACTTAGTTATCTTCCATTTGTAATAAAATATGCGACTTTAGGGTGCTCTCACCAACTTTTTAAATTATAATTATTTACATGCAAATGGTTAATTATACATTATTTACCTTGTTAGTTTTGGACTAATTTTCGAAGAAGACCATATTCAGCATCTTGCCTATACACCCATGTCATTATAAAGAAGATTGGTCTATTTCTATTTCCTTTTATTTCTTTCGTTCTTACTTTTATGTGTGCGTCTATATCTAAACCCACGAGATAATTGTTTGGCCTACCACATTTGGTTGTCAAAAAACTCATAAGATTTTAACATCCTAGATAGTGATCATTATGGGATTTTAATTTTGAATTAATTCCCTCAAAGTCCCTTTACATTTTTACTTTGCCCTGGCCAACCCAATGGTTAAACTAGAGTACTAGACAATTTCATCAAAGGCCAACCAAAAGGCTCAATCGATTCATTTTCCACTGAGAAGATCAATTGAACCTTTGAGCAGGAAAGATGTACCCGCTTACCTAGTAAATCTATAGAATAAGCAAGTTACTTCAAGTCTGATCACTAAGATGGGCAAAAACGGCCCATGTCCAATACCCATGATCGTAAGAGAAAAGCAATCCACTTGGTTCTCTTACTTCATATGGGTATTTTCTTGGCGTCAGACACATGAGTCGGTTAATCACCTCTTTCTACATTTTGACTCTACTCTTCAGTAATAGATAAAGCACCTTCTACGATCCAAATTGAGTTCGATCTCCCCCTAAAAGATCTATACACTCTTTTCTTGAGATGTCTTCGTGGTTTGCCAACAAACAAATATAGAGGGGAAGCATGAAAGTACAACTCTTAGGTCATTTGGCTAAGGACAAGCGTCACTTTGAGGATAAACACAATGGCTTATTCTTAACTTTTAATCTTTTCTTGGACCTTTAAATCTTTAGACTTAGTCTCACACTTGCCTCTATTTAAAGACTAAAAGTTTCTTGTAAATATACTTCGTTTTGTTAAATTCCTGTTCTGTATGGGAAAAAGAAAACATGGGCATCGCGAAAATACTTAGACTTATCTTCCAACAAATTGAACCGGTTCATAAGTCTAGATTACGGCAATTTCCAGATCAACATGAAACGAACCAAAATTTCCAGAAAGAAAACATTTAATCACATTACTTCTTAAGCTGTGATATCTAATATCTTAAGCGTTCAAGAACGAAACTCGAAGAACTGTTCAAGGCTATGGGCACCAAAAAACTAACAGCAACAGCAAGGACAGCAAAAAATGGTCACAGAACAAGTGAATTTGCGTTCAATTATAGAGTTATACCGCTGATTAGCAGAATCTCATCAATGCCCTTAGACTTGAGCTCTTCTGCTTTCTCAACAAAGCCCGGTACATGTTTCAAGCTGAGACCAAACACACCATTAATCCACAAAAGTTAAGAAAATAAAACCAGAAGGATCTATCAAGAACGGAAACAGAAGCTGCGTACCTGCATGTGGGAGTGAAGGCACCGGGGACTCCAAAGAGAATGACCTTCTTGCCGGCGGCAAGGGAGTGGAAGGAGGCATGCTGCAGCTGATCCTGCTCATCGAAGTAGGCCAGCGTGCCGTCCGGCAACGAATCTCCGACAGCGATTGGAGCCATTGGGCGTCGATTTCAAGGATCGCCGGTAAGAACTAAGAACGGGATGATGTGAGGATTAGAAATCGAGGACGGTTACTTATACCGGAAAATGCCGGACTTTAGATGTTTTATTAACTCGATTTGATAGCGGATCGAATCCGCTGCATATCGACCGTTTTTCTTTATTTATTATTATTATTATTTTTAATTCAGAGCGACTTTCGATTTTTTGAAAGATCGGATTGCATTTTGACTGAGTAATTGGGTAGAATTGGTATAGTCTTGCTCTAGATTTCCGATTAAAAATTGCTGCGTAGTTAGTTTATTCATTATTATTATTATTTTTACTTTGAACGAAGTTTATTCATTATTCTATAATACATTCGGTAGATTTTCTAAAAAAAAGTATATATATATTAGGTAGATTACCAAATCACCCTTGAGGCGTTGACTTTGAGTTTCTGTTAGCCGCCCGGTCTTGAAATTTCGAACGACATGTCGTAACTCTATTTTGTCAAAAAAATGATATTTTTATTTATTTGAAATGCCGATAAGCTTTTTGAGGGGAAAAAAGAAAAAAGAAAAATTTCCAATTTCATCCAAGAAATTTAATTTCATCCAATTCAACTATTAATTTAGTTAAGTATTTGTAATTTTTAATTTGTACTCAATTTCCATTAATTTCAGATTTATATTTACACCAAATTAAGTTTGATCAATGCTTAAATAAATTTAAGGTGTATAAAAATTATAATATTTATTTGATTTTAAGCTAAAAATGGGAGAATCCAACCTGATTAAATAAATAGGGGAGGATATGAAAAAAGAAAAAAAACTAAATATGGGAGAATCCAACCATCAAATTTAGTGGCAATTGATATCTTATCTTAAAAGTGACATTTTTAATTTAATGTTAGAGTTGTTTTCTCTGTTTTCCAATATTATGCAAGGTTCTACTTAAAAAATTATTATATAATATTTATAATAAATTGTTTCTTTTCCGTTTTTAAACTTGGATCTACTGAAGCGGTAATGTCGGAAAAAAATTAGATTATTATGGGTGACAAATGGTTGTCATATTTGTAGATACGACACAAAAATTAAGATTTTATAAATATGACAATTTTGTAAAATAGATATTTTATATAGACAATCAGTGATATGAGTGATAGATGTCTCTCTATCAACGACTATTAATGATAGAAATTTATCAATATCTATCGTCTATCGTAAATAAATATATGAAGTTGATACATGTTGATGGTCATTTTAAAAAATGGTATCATATTTGTAAATTTTTAGCTTTAAACTGCCAAAAAAAATCCCAATGCTATACAATTGAAAAATATTATTAACTTTTCAGCTGAAAATTTGTTTCATCTTCACCATATTTGTATGTCATATTCTCTTTAAGGTTCAACGACACGTGAATGAGTGTGTTTGAGATAATTGTAGCCATATGTCAACTTTTCTTTAAGAAGAAGGTAAAGTAAACTAATATTACTTCAACACGTCTTCGCTTGTGATCGCTTAGAGCCCCTATTCCATCAATAGGTACTCCCAACGTGTCGATCACACGCCCGAACATTTCTCGTAGAAAAATTTTTAATTTTAAACATGAAAAGGTGTTTTTTTAGCACAATATGTAAAAGTAAGAGGATTGAAACATAACATTTTAGTTGGATATGACATCTTCATTCGTTGTTATGCTCAAGTTGTCATAAAATAAAAAGTAAGTCATAGGACATAGAGTTAACTTGTTCCCCAGAGGAACGAGGTTCCAATATATTATCTGAGTTCAGCATTTTTTTAGCACAACTAGTTGTTACGGGAGAATTTAAGTTCATGATATGTTGATTAGAGGTAGGTGTCAATTATTCAATTTAAATGGAATATTATCGAGGTCGGCAATATGACTGAATAGATGGTAAATTGAAAGATTCTTGGTTCAAATCTTAACCCAACATGGCTGAATAGATGGTAAACTGAAGGATTCTTGGTTCTAATCTTGACCCAGGAAACATTTACTCCATGATATGAAGTATACATGCCCCCAAGTTAAGCATTGAAGGGGGCCTCTTCAATGGCTTCCTTCTCGTCCCAAACCCTACTCGCTTCCATGCCCTCCTTCTCATCTCCATAGAACCAACTGCAAATCAAATAGTACAAGAAATTCACCACACCCATCATGCTCAACACCCAGTAATAGTAATCGTAATGGCCCTGGTTCAGATTATTCGAAAGCCATCCCACATTCCCATTCTTCTCCGTCGTCTTCTTGATCACGCTCACAACCAGAGCTCCGAGCAAGCTTCCTCCGCCCATTCCCAGCGAAAACAGCGCCACCGCGATGCTGGCCATGCTCCTCGGCAGCTGGGAGTAGAAGAATTGAATCTGCCCTATCGCGTTTAAAGCTTCGGCCAACCCCGCCAGGCAGTGCTGCGGCACCAGCCACATCGCCGACATCTTCACGATCCCATTAGGTACGTTGCCCAGACCCTCATCGATTGCTCTGTTTCTTCGTGTTCTCTCTATTTCTGCTGAAACTGCCGACGCCAAGCATGAGATTGCCAGTCCGATGCCCATCCTCTGCTTTAAACTGAGCCCGTTTGATAGTTTGGTGAATTTCGCCAGAAGCCGGACGATGATTTGATCGTAGATGGCGACCCAGATTGTTAGGGTTATGATTGTGAAGACGGCGAAGGAAGCTGCTGGGAATTGGAAGCGGGGAGTTATGTGTCTGTCCATTGTGCTTGCTTGAAGAGCGGCGAAGGTGAATTGGGTAATGGCGGCGCTGATCACAATGCCGGTGGACCAAATAGGTAGAACTCTGATCACTGCTTTTAGCTCCTCTACTCTTTGAATTGTGCTTAAACTCCATGGGAATCTAGCCATTCCATTAGCATCCACGTCTGTCTCTCTGTTCCTTATGATGCAAGCTTTGTTTAGAAACCTTAAAACAAGACAGAAGAATCAGCATCATGTTAGAACTTAGAAGCTTTTAAATGGGTTTTAATTCTTGAAATACCTCAATTTAGGAGTTGGGGAGACAAGCTTTGAGCCTTTATGGTAAAACCATTTATCAGAAGTTTGTGGGGGAGAGTCCAAGTGCCTGTTTCTCCAAGCTGCAACAATCACCTGAGCCAAACTGCCGAGCAAGCTTTTGTTTGCCTTTATTTTAACATATAGTGAAGAGCCAAGAAAGAACATGATGGTGGAAAACAGCATGAGTCCAACAGGAACGCCATAGCCCACAACCCAACCAGCAGCGTTCTGAAGATAGACCATAAAGGTCACTGAAATAGTGACTGAAACCCCAACCGTAGCATAGTACCAGTTGAAGAAGCTCTGCAGTGTCCTCTCGTTTTTGGGGTTGCCGGGCTTTTCGAACTGATCTGCCCCAAAGGCCAAGGAGCACGGTCGAATGCCTCCGGCTCCGATTGCCATAAGAAGAAATGAAAAAAACAGAAGCAATAGCTGGCCACCATTTGCATGTACACAGATTTCCGGAGGTAATTTACAGTGTGGAGGCCTTGCTTTTGGAAATATGGCTGTTAACAATAACACTACCATTCCCTGAACTCCAAAAGAATGATCGAAGTTGAAGAATCAGCTGAAACAAATAGATATTTAAGTTGAAATTCGAGGAAATGAATCTATGCTTACAAGAAGGCTAACGACCGTCCCCATGGAGATGACCTTAAATCGACCCAAGTAAGAATCAGAGAGGAAAGCACCAGCTATGGGCAAAAAGTTCGTCAGTGCAGACCACAGAAACAAGACGATGGCTCCTTTAGCACTATCAAAGTGATACTCATTCGTTAAGTAAAAAATCATATTTGCATGAAGCCCAATACTTGAAATCTTCTCAAATATCTCGTTTGCTGCAGATATAGAGTTTTCGTCAATGAACATGTTACATATGTAAGCATCGATTCTTTTAAAACTTGGTGAAAATTACCCATGATAAATGGCATAGTTCGAAGGCCCCCCTTTTTCCTTCCAACCTTTTGGGTGGCTTCCATTTTCTCTGAAGGCTTCTCCATTTAGAAGCGGCTTGGTTCTGGACATATACGTAGCAGGAGAAGCTAGCTAGCTATAATCCATCTAAAACTTTGTTAAATCCGCAAATGGTAACAAGAGGAAACTGATTGTGCTCTAACCTTTCTAAAAGTTTCTTCTAGCATTTATATTTGTTTGGTTTACACTAGGTTGGGTGGGTTTATTCTAAAAAGTTCTTTGGATGCTTTTTGGTTTCTAGTGCCCAATGATTTATTGTGCTCTATGCTGGGAGATTTCATGCTTGTCACTGTGTGTAATAGTAATGTTTCTTCTGCCAAAGCTTGAATCTTTCTGTTGTCAGCATGTATTAATGATTTCATTTTGCAGTTCTCTCTGTTCTACGTCTCTTACGAAGTTGGCTTTGAGAAGACAGCCTTTAGCCTCGAAGGAGCTGAACTTAGAACGGATCTTGAAGAAGCTTGGTAATTTGAAATTGAAATTTAATTGGGCAGCTTCTTTTCTAACGTATTTCGAAGTACGTTTATTTTGTAAAGATAATTCAAGAATCAGCAAAATACAGTATCTCTGTATGTATGAGTTTGTGAAATTGTCGGGTTAACTGAAAGAAATATATTTGCTATCCTCATCATATTGAGTTATGAGTAGGATTAATTATTAAATCTACTATAATTTTACAGAATAAACTTTTCAATGGCTGAAAATTTCGTCGTTTGCTCATTTCATTCTCTCTTGAAGCGATTCTGCTGATATATGGCTACAGTCAGCAAACTTCTCGCACACTTGTCTCTGCATATATACATTTTTTAAGAATAATATGATCACATTTTCTTATGAGAATTAGCTTGAAATAATAATAATTAAGGGATTATTTTTCTTTTCCTTTTTTAACAGTTTATATCAAAATCACATATTTTTTAAGGCACTCCTCTCCTTTCTCTACAGTCCCCAGGCCTGCAAAAAACAAGAAGGTGCTGGTTGTCAGTTAATCTAAGATTAATGTTGCAGTTTCAAACTTACTAAGATTGAGGTGTTTATGTTTCTGAGTAGTTATCATCTTCGTGATAATACGAAAGACCGGTCTGGAATAGATGAAATAATCTACCTGAATCCGACCCTCAGACGTTCCAACAACCAGAACTTCCTCCTTTTCGTCGAGAGTCATACAATCAACCTTGCAGTTTCTACCAGTTTGAAGTGTGTCTATTTTGTTTTGATTTTCCCTGCTCCAAATCTCTACCAGTCCTCCTTTGCCTCCCAAGTAAATTAGATCTGAGCTTACAGCTATAGTCCTTACATCCAGCCTAGTTGACAGTGATCCAATCACATCGTAATTCGACGTACTCCAGATCTTTTCAATGCCAAAAAACTCGATATCATTAGCACTATATATAAAATCAAATCAGACAAATAGTCGACAGAAAGCGAATGTCAACCGAGTACCTTCACAGCTGCTCCATCTAAACCAGTGCTGGCTGAAAATAACTGTTCCTCGTAGATTTGAAGTGCCTGGACAGGATTAGCCTTTCCCAATATTTTTCTAGAGCCACTGTGGATGCAACTTAAGGTTCCTGTAACCAAATTGACTTCCTAAAGATCATGGAAGCTCGTGGTTAGAAAACCAAGAAGCTAACAAGTTCATAGAAGCAGAAGACAGAATAAGAATACCTGGATGCTACTATCATGGCATCCACAGTAAAGTTTTCCATGCACAAGATTCAAACACTTGACATGTTTGCTCGAGTTTAGTAACTTCGATTCCCCACCCCATGAATAAACCTAACAGATGTCACTATTCAGTGTCAAGCTTCTTCTGAATACAATGGAAAAAAGTAGAATTTGATGGCTTTCACAAGGAAAAGAGGGGGTATTTGATGTGTTACCCTGATACCAGCTCCATGTGGGATGAAGCATGCAACGCTATCCGAAACGACTAAATTATGAATATGATCCTTCACATCGTGAACTTGTATGCATTTGATCATATCACTGCCTAGAGACCATACCTGCTCATGAAGAAAATAGATCTTTCATGTGAAGTTCGATGCGTGAGAGAGAGAGGGATTGACGTGTAAGCACCTTAATGGTCTTGTCTAGAGAGCCACTGTATAGTTTCTCTATAGATTTTGAAATTGCTAGACTGGTGACTCCCTTGGAGTGGTCTTGGATTTCTTGTAGGAGATGTATATTAGTTCCTCTAATAGACCAGACCTTTAAAGTCAAGCAAACACATTGTGAAAGGTACTTCCATTTCATGAATATACAATACAAATGCAGGAAGGATAACTATATACCAATGTCACAGTATGCCATCTATTATTTTGGTAGCAATTTTATTCGTCATAGACGAATCAATCAAGAACCGTCAAGGATAAAACTTAGATCTACAAATTCAAATTGGTAATACCTTGATTGTTCCATCTGAATGGCCAGAAATGATCTTGTCTTTGAAGTAAACAATTGATAGTACTTCTCCATTTTTGCTGCAGTCTACTTGAAACAATTCTTGATGACTCCAGAGTTCCTACATCAGAACAAGGATATGGAATCATATCACGGTTCTACAGTTAGCTGGAATAAGATGTCGATAGGTGTGACACTTCTTACAGTACTCGATTCTTGTCCCTCGCATACGACTTTTAGCATGTCAGAGGCCAATGGTGTAGATTTCTTAAGTTCCCTTAGACCTCTCATAATATCTTTCATGTTGGTACTTAGGCACTGCAGTCCTTCTGAAATTCATAGGGAAAGAAACTAATATCCGTAAACATCAAAATAACCAACAAAAAGCACCAGACAGATGCAGAAAATACATGACATTCATATGGGAAACTTTATTCTTGTTTCAGAAGTTGCTACCGACCCGGTTCGTGTATGAAACTGTTTATTGCTAGCAAGCCAAGTGCTTTCTCTTCAATATCTGTCGTCGTTGTGAAAATTGATATGAATTGATCGAGCAAGCAAACTCGAGCAACTCCAAGAACCCCGGTGTCCGGAAGAACTCTGAGCATATGACTGAGCCATGTGGCAGAGACAAAGCATGCTGAAAATAGCGCTGCATATTTGCTCTTTAAGCCTTTTGCCAATGGTTCAAACAGCAAGCCAAAGTCATGGCTTACCAGTACAAATGCCATCTTTCTTTCCCATTCATTGGCTGCCTTCTCTTCTTCCTTTTGTGCCAATTTTAAGAAAATAAAATTATTTTTTGAATAACATAATATGAATCACAGGCCAGCTGCAGAGATTCAAGCATTGAGAAAATGTCCAAAATTTCTAGTAAACTCACTCTTGTAAGTTCAACTTCTCCAAGAGCACTGTTAATGTTATCTCTTCGTATGAGTTTCCTGTGACCTTTCGTAAGTCCGGCACGTTCAAGAAGAGAATACCTACCTAAGGGTCTTCCCGATGTGCTAAACCTCCCTTGTAAAGATATAATGGTCTCGGCTGCTGAAATTTGAGCAGTCGGGAAGTCGGAGTCACCGAGGCATGAAATAAGAACATCCATTGCTTCTTCTCGATACATACTCATCTTTCGTGGTTCCACCTATAAACCAGTACAGTATCATTGTAGTTAGTCAGCAATGGAGAGCCATAGAACGCAGGAAGGTACAGAAATATGCCTTACTAGCAAATAAAATTGTCCATTTTTAACTATAAAAAAAGAGTATGTTAAAGACAAATTTGAAAGTTCTACATGTCTAATCAAGAGAATATGGGATACTCATACCAAGATATCAAGTTGTAGCAGAAGGCCAGCCACTACAGGGCATTGACCTCTGTGGGCAGTCTGTAAATATATCAAAAGAGAGTGCATAGTGCTACATTCACCTCCGTCCTTTATGTTTTGAAGAATTTGTTCATTCAATGTCCTCCTGAGAGAAAGAAATATGAAATTTCATTATTTTCTCTTGAATTTTACACACAAGACATTGATGAACAAGAAATATGTCTGGACAACGACCAGAAAAACAGACCTGTTTAGCTTAACTAATTCAGAGAGAAACATAATGATCTCAAACTGTTCGTCGTTACTTGCTTCCATGAAACTTTCCATAACGGGAGCTAACTCGGCTTTATCGGCTATTGTATTTCTGCACTTCCCATCCTCTTGCATACAATTTACCAAGATCCCAACTGCAGCAATCCTCTCCTCCACCTGTTTTGCTTTCAAACTACCTAAAACACTTTCAATAGCATTTTCAACAAGCACAGAAACAGCAACCAGAGACCCTTCTTTACTCTTTCCCAAAATCTTCCTAAGCAAAAGCACCGCAGCTGATTTATGACTCAAACGCATCTTATTCACATCTCCTTCTTTCTTCTTAACGACATTCAAAAGCGAACCCACCATGTCCATCTCTTGTAGGCTCTGGCTAGAAAGTCCCAACTGATATATCAACACAACAGCCTCCTCAAAACCCCTTTTGAAAAGGGTCACAATACAGTCCACATCCGACTCGACTCGGGTGAGCGTCTGAATCACAGAAGCATCTTTGAATCCCAGCTCTGATAGGAGAAAGATAGCCGCTCCCAGAACCTGGAGATTAACAGAATTGACAAGAATCTCAACAAGTCCATTGATTACAGGAGGCTTCAACAGCATATGCTGAAAGTCCACTTCCACATTGCCTTCCAACCAGAACTGCTCCACAGAAAGCACAGCAGTTTCAGCCTCCTCCAGAATCTCAGAAGCATAAAGGCTACTAATTGCACGCCTCACCTCCTTCATACTCCTGTCATTGGAGGCTTGATTAATGACACCAACAGGGGAGGTCAAAACAGCCACTGGATGAGCCTCATCCAGAGTTTTGTCCGAAACAAAATTGGGATTCTCTTCAAGCCAACTCGCAATGAGCCGTTTGAGGACATAATTGGTTTTGGGGAGTTGGGTATTTTGCAGCTTCTGTCCAGTAATTGGGCAGGTTGAGTTTCCTCTGTCGAGCCATTCCTGAATTGCACTACGCTCATAAGTCTGACCCGTCTCCAAAGTAACTGGGTCATCAAAGATGTTGCAAGTTATGGGACAGACAAAATCCTTGGGAGGGGTATTATGCCTTTCGCCACTTTTCGGTGAGGTCTTGCCGGAATCTCCCATGGCAATATCCAATTCCACCGACTGGGTTCTTGATTCTTCTATGGAAATGGTCTGTTTCAGCTTCTGGGTATTGGGGTTTTCTCCTCCAGAGTCGTACAATGTGGTCCGACGGTCATTATCCTAAAGACAAACAAAGGGAGACAAGAATCGTCAAAAGGGAAGTAATGGGGGATTGAGTTTTTCTTGTTAACATCGAGTATTATTTTACCTCGATTTCAGTCTCCGTGTCGGTCTCAGATTCCGATGAGAAAATTTCAGTTGGGATAGAATCGTCCTGTGCAGCCGAATTGAAGATAGAACATTCTTGCTCTGCGAAGGGATTAAGCGGAGAGTTTGAATTGCTTGTCCTGTCGACTTCAAGCGAGACAATTTCTTCTTCTTCTTCTTCTTCTTCAGCCCATATTGGCTGCAGAATATGGAAGAGGAGAAGTAAGTCATTATCACATGCCTAGACTAAAGTCGTCGGGGAAATTATTTTCGTGGGGCTCTTTTCTTTTCAACAGTGCAATTTGCAAAGAAAAAGAACATGAACAAGAAGAACAAGAACAAGAACGACGACCGAAAATTACCCCACGTGCTCAAATCTTATGATTCAAGGTTCTGAAAATATAATAACGAAGATACATTGATTGTAGTCTCTAAAGTTTCCATTTTTAATTCGTTCATCATTGTAAAAAGATCTTTATTATAATCAGTTGTTTTCGGCAGATTTGCCTGTTAATTTTTATTTGTCGGTATTTTCTGTTCTTTTATAGACAAAGACAGAGGACAAATTGTTGAGCATAATTTGTCCATTTGATTGAAAATAGAGAATCTCTAAATTTGAAGGGGCTTCATTTTCTAAAGTATTTAGGAAGATGTATTTTAGTAATCTTTTGAAAATTATTCATTTTATTTTTATTTCATAATTATATTGTGCATGTGTACAGGGAGACAAATAATGTTTCTGCCCATCTGATGGCACAAAAATCTCTTGATTTGAATGTCCATTTTTTTTTTCATGATTTCCCTTTTTGGATGGTCTAAAAGGCAAGATCTGATTTTTCAAAGTCAGTAGCCCAGGGAACGTGTTAGTTTTAATGAAAATGTTGTCTCAAAATCAAATTAATTATAAAAATGTAGCATTTTCAAACCCACTTTCAAACCTCTATTATTTTTTATGAAGTTGGAAATTCAAACTCTCGTAGTTTGTTCCAGTGAAAAAAAAAAATGTAAATCCAGAAATTTAAACTTGCATTTGATCACAAAGTAGTAATTTCACGGCTAGAAGTTGAAAGTTTGAAAGTTTGAAAGTTTGAGATTAAAATAGCGGTTAAAAATAAAATGCTTATTTTTTCAATAAATAGAGAGAACAGTAATCACTATTACATTATACCGTCCATTGGGTAAACTGAGGTGCTGTGTTCGGATTCGGAACTTGTCCCATGAATTCTGCTCAATTTCCTCCAATTCCTCCCTCTTATCCAATAATTTAATCTTTGGAGTAGCAATCGATCCATGGTCCTCTTTACTTTCCAAAATATTTTTCAAATGTTTGGCAAAAACTCTGCAATTCTTGTCCAGAACCTGCTCGTAATTGCTTTCCAGGTCCTTCAGCTTCAAAGTCTGATCAATGCTCAACTTCGACAGCGATTTCGTGCACGGGAAAACCTCCGGTTCGACGCAGATTGAATATTTGGTACTGTTGTGATTTGAATTCGAGGGGAAGGGTGCCAGGATTTTGGATCTCTGTTCGTTGAACCAGTGAAAAATGGGGAGGAAATGGCGGAGAAAGAGCTGTTCGAAGAGAGCCGGAGCGATTTCAGAGCGAGCCAATGAAGGGTCGGAGAGGAAAATGTTGAGGAGACTAAGAGCGGAGTTCTGATTTTGGTGATCGAGGCCGTAAACAAGGGACAATAGAAAGGAAGAGAAAGGGTTTCCGGGAAGGGAGAGGAGTAGATTCTCTGCACAACGAAGAGAGGATGCTCTGATGGAGGAGTTATCGGCGGAGATGGCGTTTTCAAGAGCTTCGGCTGCGAGCCCTAGGGGTTTGAGGGAAATCTGATCGGACAGTGAGATTTTACCGTAGATGGCGGAGAGAAGGCGCTTTCGGAGGTCGGATTGGGCAAGAATCTCAGAGATGAAGGCAGATATGTGGTGGAGGATATTCGACGCGGTGGCGGAATCGGTGGCCACCATTGCTCCGGTAGCGACGGTGGTCGAATTGGAGGAAGAAACTCAGAAATGGCCAAAGTGCGCGTTTATTTGATAGGCAACGGAGGCGGCGAAAGCCACATTTTGGACGGCGGTATAAGGATGATCATTATGATTTCCGGCTGGAATTTTGGCGAATATAATAAAAGGCAAGTGCTGTGCCGCCGCGGCCGGCTTGACTGGAAACTTAAGCGTAATTTCTTCTGCAGATTTCAGAACTGTTCAAACAAATCAATTCTAATGCAGACAAAGAAGAAACTTCCATATAACAGGTAAGTAAGACCAAGACCAAGCTTCTCAGTTCTTCAATACGCATACAAATGAGAAACTGATTGACTCTATTGATTAAAAAAACAGAATGTTGAATGTTCATAACCCAATAATCATCATTTTGTTCCAGAGATTGCTAGTGTTCTGCTTTACTACAGTAAAGTTATGAGTTCAATGAGAGCAGTGACAGCGTTTTGGGATGCTAATGGGGCAAAGGTGGCAGCCTCATTGGACAAAGAAGAGCCTCCTCCAGCCAAATCAGACAGTGATCTGATTGCAATGAAGGGTATCTTTTGCTGAAGACAGACGAGTGCCACAGCTGCAGTTTCCATGTCAATGGGGGTGGCATTGAATGTTGATTGCAGGAACTCTCTGTAAGCTTTATTATCAACAAATACATTGGCACTGACCCCTCTCTTCACCCTCACTGCTACAGGCACTCTTGGTAAGCAAGCTGTTGAATTCACACACCCTTCCAACTTCAATCCCTGAAACATGAAAAATGTTCCTTAAAACATAGCATTAAGAGATACTAGCCCTTTTGGGTAGACATAGAAAGTTTCTTAGGGAGAGGCAAAATGTGAAGTTCTAACTTATTATATATGTAATCTTTCATTGATGAGAATTTAGGAAGTCAAATTAGAGAGAGAACTTTAAAATTTTAGGCTCCATGGGAGGATAACTGCATCGTTTTTTGTTTATGGTTTTTGAAAATTAAGCTTGTAAACCATAGTTCCTCCGGTATTTCTTTGTTTTTTTTATCTACTTTTTAAAAATGTTTTCATAATCTTAGTTGAAATTTGTTTATGTTTTTGAAATTTGGTTAAGAACTCAAATGTTTTTTTAAAGATGGGTAAAATAAATACCAATTTTTGAGTAAGCTAGCTTAATTTTTAGAAATTGCCCCTCCTTCCGGCCTCTTGTTATATTCAGCAATCAAGTTCGATTTGGTTACCTAAACTTGAGAAAGTTATGCTCTGGAAATAGCCTAATTTGCTCTAGAATCATAGACTTCAAACAGGATTATTTCAATTATTATGCAGGTAGTGATTAGGAAGACAGATTACCTCAAGTTTCTTGGCTGCTAAAAAGTAGTGTTTGTCGACAGGAATCCAAAAGACATGCTGTCTGATTTCAGGAGTTCCATCGACAGGGAAGATCTCTTCTGGTTGATACCAGACATTGTTCAAAAGGTTGTCTACAGATGTCACGTTCTTTGTCTCAGCAGTATTGAAGTTGGAAAATTTCAGGAAGCCGATTGCCCTAGTGTAATCTCCATTGGACTCTAATGCAAGTTCATCCTCTGGCCCATCTCCAAACCTCTGCTCACAATTTGAGTTGATCAGAAAATGAAGTCAAATGACAAACTTGCATAAGAAAGACATTTTTAAGTCTTCCCCTTTTCTCTTGAGAAGAATTGAAAGCGAAGCATAGTGGAATTCATGAGGGGGAAATTTGTGTTTACCTGCCAATTCCAGAGGCCTGTATGAGCCCAGTATTGAGGAATGGTTACATCCCCAATTTGAAGCTGAGGATCTGCATTTCCTGCTATTCCATAATGAAGCACACCCTTTACTCTAAACAGAGTCAGAAGCAGCTGTGTGGTTGTTCCTGCATTAAGCTACTCATAGGTTGGAAGTTTACTCGTTCGCCCCATCAATCAGGTTCTCTTGTCTCTTTTCTTGTAAATTAAAATGTATTGATAGCCTTTTTTCTCTGTTAACTGTTTATATTGATAATGAAGCTTATTGATCTTGAAGACATAAAAGGTGATGTTTCCACGTCTGTTTCCAATTTCTTAAATTCTTGATCAATGACTATTTTTTCATTCTATTCTTATAATCTCTTCGAAAAAGTTATCGAACATGTTACTGTCTTTCAAATTAAATAAACCAAAAAAAGAATGTATTATCAAGATCTACATAAGCATACCATGCTTAGTCCTGTCAGCACAACTATAACCCTCTTGCCTTTTACACTTGCAAATCGAAACCGTCGTCCTATAGAATCGAAAACAAAAGATATCAACGGTTGTTTGTTGAATGAAAGAATATATATGAGGACTAGCCAAACCTGAAATATCCAAGGATGGAAGAGTGTGATCAACCACAAGGTTTGGAGATTGAAGAAGAGGGTTCAATTCAAAGGAATTAGGCACCACTATCCCCAAATAAGGACCATTCTTGTTTACTCTATCAATCTGTTTCAAAAGACTCACAGGAACAGCTGCCTGTGCCATGAGGCTCATCTCCAACACCATTAGAACCACACTAACCATCACCATCACCACCTTCAGATGGCTTTCCATTTTCTTCTTTCTCCCCAAGCAAAACTCTCAGAGCTGTTTCACAAACCTATCAATGTAACTTGAGGAGATGGGGAGTGTCGGTGGCATGTGCCTTCTGGTTTTGAAATTTGTTAATGAGATGGAGAATCAAGGTTTGATAAAGTCTAAGGTGATTGGAAGCAGCCCAGAAAGTTGAATTACCAGCTAGGATCCAAGTGGGAGTGAAAGCGATGGTTTGTGCTCGATCCCCTAGAAACGAGAAGCCATAGCTGTTTTTCCCCTTAAAAAAGAAATTTTGAAATTACGTAGATTTAAAATGAACAAAGTGAAAAGTATTTAAGACTTTATAGAGTTGTGTTTGATAAGTATATGCAAATAATGGTCGATTACACCCGTAAAATTCACACAGTTCTTACATCTTAGAAAAAAAAAAGGTAAGAACAAACTAGGATAGCGAAACAGAGAGATTTGTTTGCTGAAAGAGCAGCATTGGTCTGAGAGTTTTAACCTTTAAGAGAGAGATAATATTATGGGGATGAGGAAAGAGTCGAACTGCGGAGGCCAGCGGGGTTGACGGAGGCGGAATGGGCGGCGGATGGCGAGTGGACCACCGTCGGCGTCTTGTTGGCTGCGAAGTTGGTAGGAGGAAGTGGATATGAGTATGACGCATGCGATGACGAACCAAGTAAATAACGACAGAGAGGAGGGACAGCAGGAGGAAAGTGCTACCAAAATTGAGTTGGTTTTTGAATAGTATTCATCTCATACCCCACTTGGATTTGTATCTCAAGAATATGACCTTTGATAGATGTTAATTTCTTTTAATTTGTCAATGGAGATTTTTTTTCCTTTTCCATTTTTAGGTTTTGAGGATTAGGGTAGTGTTTTTCATTTCTAATTTTAAAAAATTATGAAGAAACTTTTGAAACAGAATATATATATATATATTATTTTAAATTTTCTTTTGTTAATTTTTGTCTTGTCAATTACCTATTTAATAAAACATAATAAAATAATACTTAGCTTGAAAATCTCATCAGCAAATATGTTTTTGAAAGGTATAGTATGTTGGAGAGAGAAGAAACATATTTTCTTTTAACTGTCAAAATTTTAATAGTTAGTATAATTCATATCGATTGATTAGGAGGTAGCTATTATTCATATTAATAAATTTCCTATTAAAAAGAGCACAATTATGCGACAATGCTTATGAAAAACTACGAGTACCAATAATGTGCACTATTTTCATCAAGAACTAATTGATAGAAGCTCTACAAAGTGTATGTGGCCTAGAGTAATTCCAAGTTGGGAAGATGTTGTCATAAGAAGTATTAACTAAAGTGTGCTTATATGTATTCAATTTCATGTGAAGATCATAGTCTTCAATCTCGAAAGTACTCTAGAAAGTCATAATACCAATTCTCAACTCTAGAATGTTGTTACACACTATTTCAAAGGTGGATAGCCACTTTAATTGATGTGTCTCAATCATGCGTTAATCAATATCTTGATCTAGTGATATAGTTGATAATCACGTTACACACACATATGCAAAATATGAGGCCAAGAAATTGCTAGAGAATTGGATTATATTTGTGACAGAAAGAGGATATGAGATAATAAAGTAGAGAAAATGTATATTAAGGCCTCGCTTTAGTTACATGCAACCGAAATGGAAATCAATTGGAATAAAATGTTATTCCTATGTTGCTTACTATAAATTTTAATTGGAAGCAGAATTAGAAATCATTTGATTTGGTTTACTAATACTATCTAAAACCAAAATAGGGAATTAGATATATATAACTGTTCAATGAGAAATTCAACGAAGAGAAAACTCGAATTAATGAATTTGTGTATTTATGTATGTGGGTGTTACAATTTCTAATGTATAATCCTCTGATTAATTTAACTTTAATTCAAGGGCTCGTGAGCTTGTTCTTGAATAAATGGTTGATGCCTTTAGCTTAATTATTGCTTGTCAAAGGATCTTTGAAGTTTTCGACTTTGAGCTTGTTGAAGACTTTGACTTGTTGATGAAGTTCTTTGGCTTGTAGCTTGATGAAGACTTTGTGAAGTTTTCGGCTTTGAACTTATTGAATAATCTTTGAAGTTTTCGACTTTGCGCTTGTGAAGTTCTTCGGCTTTGCAGCTTGTGAAGTGTTTCGACTTTGCAGCTTGTGAAGTTCTTTGGTTTTGCAGCTTGTTGAATTTCTTCGACTTTGCAGCGTGTTAGACAATTCTAAGTGCTCTGAATCTCCAATTTTTCTAGATCTCTTCCCCAATCATTTTTTTCTTTTTCTTCAAATGAGGGGTGACCCTCTATTTATAGAATTTTGGTAGGTCTTATATGGGTCATAGGCTTGGGCCCAGTCTCTTCATGTGTTTTAATCCAATTAGCTGATTTCATCGGACGAACATAAGAGAAACATGTGACATAATTTGATGAGATAATGTCTTCGGAGGGCTGTTTTAGAAACTTATTTACGTCTAAAATTTTCTAATTTTACACTTTCAGATTTCTGCATGTAGGATTTTATCTTAATTCAGATCCTACTCTTATTTATTGCATTTACATTTATTATAGTTATTTGCTTTTTGAAATATAAAAGATTTAATTCCATAAATTATTATTATAATCCTTTAATTATTGTGGGCTCCATACTAATTTTCAATTCAAATCTCTTAATTCACTCCTTCAACACCTTAATTTACTCATTCAAAAAGATTCATTTTCCTTATATCCGTATATTCAAAATCACGATATATATCCACTTGTATATCAAATATTTCAAGGTTAAAAGAACTAAATTTGAAGCTTATTAGAATGGGAAGGATTGAAAGAAAAAAAAAAAAAATCCCCTCTTAAACATGAGAACCAAAACTACATTTTAACCTCAAATCAATGAAGCCTCCATCTGTGGGTTTGGACCAAGCTATTATACAATAAATTTTGATAGCTTAGTAGGTCAGTTTAATTAATCAATTAATGGTAGAATTATTGTAGAGTTATAACAATTTGAAGGTGGCTTGACTATTTCAATCTCTTACTAATGTTTATCAAATTGGCCAAACTATGTCTCATTCTTCTAATATTATATAGGTAACTTTATATTTCTTCCATTATATATTATTCATTTAAATCTTATGTCCACCACTTTTACACTTCTTCCAATATCTTCTAAACTATTTAAAAAAAATCATATTCTATCTTTGTAATTTTCTTTAATTCTCATGGTTTATTTATTTCTTTGATATAGTAATTTTAACTTCTAAGCTGCTTAAAAAATAAAATCGTTATCGACCAAAGTGGAGATGGGCAGAGCTAAGTTGTGAAAGCAGTGTTGCTTTTGTGTTGGGTGAAGAAGCAAAGCTGCAAACAAAGTGCCAAAGGCAGAGAGTAGTGGTTTGTGAGAAGAAATGATGCAAAAACTGCAAAATCCTATCAATTATTTCGTCAAGTTTGTGTCTTTTCCTAATGGGATTTTCCAGTTTTTGAGCTTAATTCAAATTCATCAATTTTGGAGCCATCTCTATGGCTGCATTATTCACTTGCAGCAAATGAAAAAGAGAGGGAAACCCAAAACAAAGAAGAAAGAAAGAACAACAAGAAGAAAGAAAAAAAGATGTCTTGTTTCTCTCTTTTTTTTCACACTTTTTTGAGGTCCCAATTCCTTAAAGCTCGGCTTGTCAATTCCAAAGGGATAAAACTGGGCCATACTGAAACACACCCTAAAGGAACTGATGCTGGAAGCCCAAGTCAAGGTAGCTAAAATGGCATCTTTATAAACCCCAAAAAAAAAAAAAAAAATCATATTAATACTTTAAAATTAGAAAAAGAGAGAAAAATTTGCCACATAAAGTATTACTTTTTCCTCCATTGAAGATATGAATTTTATTGGAGAAGGTAACGTAATTAAATATATAACTCTAAAATTGGTATAGAATTTAGCTCTTGTCTATTATTCTTTGGAATGTTTGCAAGGGCGGTTATATGCATAAATATGAAAGATGTATCGAAATGTGAATGTGAAATTTTCTCAAAAAAAAAACGGAAAAAGAAAAGTGAATATGAATGTATTATATTATTCCCCATCTAAAAGGGAAATATCAAAGCCTAGGCGCTGTTGCTACCAAAATTGTGTTGGTTTTTTAATAGTATTCATCTCATACCTCACTTGGATTCCTGTGTCAAGAATATGACCTTTTATATATGTTAATTTCTTTTAATATGTCAATGGAGATTTTTTTTTCCTTTTCCATTTTTAGGTTTTGAGGATTAGGGTAGTGTTTTTCATTTCTAATTTTCAAAAATTATGAAGAAACTTTTGAAACAGAATATATATATATATATAATCAGATTATTATTTTATTTTTTCTTTTGTTCATTTTTGTCTGGTCAATTACCTATTTAATAAAAAATAATATTTAGCTTGAAAATCTCATCAGCAATGATAGTATGTTGGGGAGAGAAGAAAAATATTTTCTTTTAGCTGTCAAATTTTTAAATAGTGGTCCGTAGTACAATTCATATCGATCGATTAGGAGGTAGCTATTATTTATATTAATAAATTCTCTATAAAAAAGGGCACAATTATGCTACAATGCTAAACTACGAGTACTAATAATGTGCATTATTTTCAAGTTAGGAAGATGTTGTTCTAAGAAGTATTCAACTAAAGTGTGCTTATATGTATTCAATTTCATGTGAAGATCATAGTCTTCAATCTCAAAAGTAATCTAGAAAGTTATAATACTGATTCTCAATTCTAGAATGTTGTTACACACTATTTCAAAGGTGGCTAGCCACTTTAATTGATGTGTCTCAATCGAGTGTTAATCAATATCCTGATCTAGTGATATAGTTGATAACCATGTTATACACACGTATATGCAAAATATTAGGCCAAGAAATTATTAGAGAATTGGATTATATTTGTGACAAAAAGGATATGAGATAATAAATTAAAGTAGAGAAAATACATATTAAAGGCCTCGTTTTATAAGTTACATACAATCAGACTAAAATGTTTATGAAATCATTTGATGTGGTTTACTAACACTATTTAAAATCAAAATAGGGAATCAGATATATATATAATAATTACTAATATACTACTTTCTTGTTTTTAACCAATTATAAATACATTATTGTATTAATTTTTTTTAATTAAAATATCACACAATTACAAAGTTTAGACTTTAGAGTGAGTCCCACTAGTTGATTCCATTCTTACAATTTTTCGTTCTCATTATTCCTTTGAAATAAACCCGTGTGAACCCAAATTTCAGTACTACAAAATATAGATATTATTAATAATCAAGCAGCTGCCATTCAATTTAAGAATGATCAATCTCACATTCCTAAACACTACATTTACATATACAAATGCATATACATAAAGAAGTGAGAGAGCAGCCAAGAGGAGAAACAAAATAAAGTTAAATAAAAATATTAATAATAATTATCATTTTAATCATAACTAAAGTTAAAAACCAGTACAATTACCGAGAAGAAATTAGATTTTGAAAGCATTCTGCTACAGCAATTCTTGTATACTTTTTTTTTTCCTTGATTATGTTTGCATAGCATCATGAGCAATCAGCCTTTGGTTTCTTTTAGCAGATTGACTGCTCATGATGTTATATCAGTTTCATAATGTAGCCTTCTCTCTCTTTCTACTCTCTGGAGATTTGCTGCAACTGCCCTATATTCAAATTCTTCGGCCGCCGCCACCGTCTACCGGAAACTGCCACCGCCACCAAACGCCGGAGCCCAATAATCTGCTCCATTGTCACTCCCAACTTGCAGGGTGCAGGACACTGGAACCAGACACAACCCTCTACTCCTCAGATCTCTCTTTGGCTCTTCATCCTAAACAAATTTGAAACCAAAATATATTATCTCGTTTGCTAAATTACAAATTTTATCATTCACGATTGTGTAATAAGTGTTTAACTTTAATTTAATTAAAAATTTAGATTAAACCAACCTGCTCAGAGACTCCCTTCCTCTTCAAGCCATTCTCGTTCAAGAGCTAGGTTAAAACAACAACATGACAGAAAACCCATGAGCCAAAAAGTTCAAATTCAGATAAATTCTTTTTTTTGGAGGGGGGGGGGGGGGGGGGGGGGGTGAAATTAGTTTATTGGGTTTGATATTTTTTAAGTCAATAAAGCTGATTACATTGTTGTTTTTAAGAAACTTTATTCATTAAGAAATATCGTCCTCCTTTACATTGGAGGTTGAAAAATAGAGATAAAAAATTTCCAAGTTTCTTTTATTAAAAATGCATTCCCTACTGATGATCTCTCAAGTCAATAAAGTTGAAACTTTATTCCTTAAGAATTAAGAATGTAGGATAAAAATGAGCTACAAAAGAAAGAAAAAGAAAAATTAGTAGGTGTTAGCCTTTTGAGAAAAGATTAAAATTCTATTAATTCCTTTAATCTTATAGGGATCCCATATTAAGATAAGAAAGCTCACCTGGCCAGGGTCTTCAGGAAACATACAATTTCTTTCTCCTTGAACTTGAAACTAAAAAATTGTCCATAAATTTGAAATGGGTCAAAACAAAATGGAAACTTTTTTTTGTTTTACATATATTTTTGGGTCATAATTTTCTTACAGAATGTTGTTGTTGCCTCGTACTTGAGGAAGCATTGCCCAAGTAGGGTAAACTGAGGGCCTGAATCCAATGCAAATGAAAGATTTTCAGTAGAGATAGAGAGAGAGAATTAAAGGGAAAATGGGGAATTTGCTGAGAAGGAAAAAAAGAAAAAAAAAAAAAAAGAAAGCAAAGGGAAGAAGAAACATCACCTCAATTTGACTCTGAAGGAATCTGATGTACCCAATAGCTTCTAACAAAACTGAAGCTGTGTCAGTCTGTACCAATTAAAAGACAACCTCAGCCTCACGCCACAACCATCCAAATTCATATTTCCATGTGCCCTTTTTACTCCCATAATTTTTTTCTAATTCCTTTTTCTTTTGTGCCCTCTACTGAATATTCTCCTCTACTCTACTCTGGAGGCTAAATGGTGTAGGATGTTGTTTAAAACGTTTCAATTTAGTCTCTTTGATTCTATCATCCTTCTACTTAGTGGTATGAATCCAGTTGAAGAATTAGGCTATGCAAGAGAGGGAAATTAAGAATCTAATTTCTCCTACAAATTTTTAGCAAGTTGGCTGAAATTATTTCGACTTTTGATCTTCTGGGAATCGTTTAATTTCTTCTTCAAGTCTATATTGAATAGCTTACCGTCAATTGCATCATGCCAATGGTATGTATAGTTGGAAAATGTTTACACTTGAAGGACTAAGTTGAAACTTTTAAAACAATATGAGATAAAATGAAAAGAAAGAATAAGGGTTAAAGTATATATTTAGCTTTTTATATATTTTATTTCTTGCTACCAAATATTGAATGGGAGATGAAGCTTTCTGGGTCCATGAACCAACATGGAGATGAAAAAACAGCTCATTATCAAGGAGTTTTTAGCGAAGAAAAAGTAAAAGAAAAAGTTGGTGAAATGAAAACCTGTTTTGGTGGTTATTGTTTTAAAAGTTATTCTCTTTTTATATTGGGGGAGTGACCTGTTTTGGTGAAAGACTAACTTAAATAGTTAAAGGAATCTTAAATGGTTAAACCCTATTTTAAGCTGGCTAATTTATAGTCAAATTATGATGCAAATTACTGTGGAATTTTACCTTCCCAAATGGGGAAACTAGCTGGTGGAGAGCTGTAATTCTGTCACCTAATTTCTCCTTCCTCACCTAGGTTTCGAACAAGAAGACAGCAAAAAGAAACATCAAAAATCAACACAAGACATGTAGTTTGAAGTAAAAAAATAGAATTAATGTAATGAGTTTGAGTTCTTTTCCAATTGGGGATCATATAGTTTGTAGATGAACCCCACAAACAGATTCATTAGGGGATGGACAGAGAGAATTAAGAATCATCAAGAGAAGGGGAAATGGACAAGCAAGAACGACAATTATATAAGCACAACATAAGATGTTGTTTGTGTGTGGTTTGGTTTTTATTTCCATGTGGATTGGTTCTGGTTTCTTCTTCTTATCTTTTTTTTTTTCTTTTACCTTGAAAGTGGTTTGATTTGAAGAGGATTGAACCCTCGCCTTCTTCGCAGCCCCACCAGTTGCATTACTGTTACACTTGACAAAAAAAAAAACCAAAAAATAACAAAAAGAGAAAAAGAAAAATTAATTAAGATTCAATATAATAATTCTATACAAAAAAAAAAAAAAAAGAGTTTGATTATTGATTCACAGTTTCTCACTAACTGATGAGTTAGAAAACCAAACCCCAAAAAAGTAAAAAGGAGAAATTAAAACCCGTCAATTTAGGTGGTTAATATTCTGGTTTTCCACCAAGAAAAAAGAAAAAAAAAAGTTAGAGAATTGAGAAATCCCATGCACTGGATTATCCTAAATACTTAAAAAAAAAACAAATTTACTGTAATCTATCTACTTGTTAGAACCCTCATAATTTAACTAACCTCAGACGAGCGATCGGGTAGGGGATGTCGGGGGCGGGAATCAGGAGGCGAGTTGTTAGAAAAATCCAACATATTGCTACTAAAACTTGTGACACATGACTGAGGAGAAGAAGCAGGAATCATATGGGACCAGCTTTGTTTATGAGGCAGCTGAAAATCCTCGCTGCGGCCACCGACACGGCCACCGCCGTCGCCATGTCCATACACGTACTGCTCCTTCTTGACATGATCAAGCTGGTGGTGGTGGTGGCCGTTACTATTCAAAATCTCTTCTTCCCAATCCTCCAGCAATTTCTTGGCTTCAAACTGCCCCATACACCCCTTCTGTTCATCCAATTCCCCAGCCAAACCTCCCCTAAATAATTAAACACAAAAATAGAATCATATTAAAAACTAAAAGAGGAAATATTTTGAAAGGGATAGAGATTATGAGAGGGGGATTTTTTACAAGAGAAGTTGGCTCCAAGACTCTGGAAGCTGGTCCTGAGAATCACACCAAGAAGGAAAAGGAAAAGGAAGGGAATTGGAGTAGTGAGGGAATAGAATATTGGGAGAATTAGGACATAAAAATGGAGAAGAAGAAGCTGCTGCTGCTGCTGTTACTGCTGCTGGCTGTTGGTTTTGTGTGCTTGTTCTCATACTCCCACCAATATTATTACTCCACCAATTAGGGTTTTCTGCTCCCATCATCTGTTGCACAACTGAGCTTTGCAGAACCCCTCTATTCATGGCCTCCCAATAATATTTAAAAAAAGAAAAAAAAAAGAAAAAAAAAACTATCTTTTTCTTCTTCGTCGACGTCTTCTTCTTCTTCTTCTTCTTGATCTTGATCTTGATCTTCTTCTTCAGCTAATTCTGTAAAAAAAATGGAGGGGGGAGCTAGCCAAAACAGGCCTTATAAGCAATAGAAACTCTGAATTTTCCTCCTACTCAAGTATAAGTAGGGTAAACCCAGGTCCCCTTTTTTTATTTCACAGAATTTGAATAATCATGGAGTTTGAGAGAGAAAACCTTTGTCTTTATATTCTGTGTCTCTCTCTTTCTTCTTTATTGTGTATGTGTGTGTGTTTGCTTTTTTGTAAATTTTTTTCCTGTATTATTATTATTTTTTGGGTTGCTTTTCTTTTCTTTTCTTCTGCTTTTACTTTATCTCAGAGCTGTGTGGGACAAGAAAGGTACTGTTAAGCAATTCCTATAAAATTTAAGAAAACAAAAATATGGATTTTTGTAGACTGACTTTGAGTACTCAAGGAATCCCATCATTCTTCACCTTACATTTCTTCATCATATCAAATCCATATATAGTCTCTGCTAACTTTACCCTAGATGCTATCATATGTATCAGTTTTAATTATACGCACAAAAAAGATACCTTTTCATTTCTTTTGAAAAAAAAAATGCTCTCGAATGAATTAGTCAGATTAGATGTTCAAATTAGCAAATTTACATAAAGGTAGTAATTTTTTTGTTTAAAGAAAGTTTTGACCGTGGTTGATAATTTAATTACTTTATTTGTGTTACTTTGGGTACATTGGGCATGATGATTAATTTGAATATTATTAATGTGGCTAAAATGTAAACATGACTTTTAAATTAGGCCCTAAAACTGTCATCATATGGAATGTTTGGTAGTTACTTTAAATAACATGAGTTCATAATCATGGTTACGTTTGTCTTGTATTGAAAATATATATGTAAGCTAGCTAGCCAGCATATATTATATCACAAGAATATCTCCCAAAATGCTGTTTCGTTTACAGTTAGATTTGGTTGATTATGAATGAAAAAGCATAAGATTACGAGTAATTAATTAGTTGAATTTCGATTTGATAATTAAAAAAAAATAGAGAGAAAAAAAAAAGGAGAGAGGACCAAAAAGAACAGTACTGTACAGTTTTCAAGATGGAAGGTCAAATTCTAGAGAATGGGTTGATTTCAATTTCCCAAATCTTTATGGGTCTTTTTCTTTGGGGGAGCAACTCGTACCATATAACATATGTAAATAAATATTTTAAAAAATATGCATAGATTTTTATCATCTTCTTTTGGAAATAGGGGATTAATAGTAACGAAATGGTAGATTTTAAAAATAATACTAATAAATTATTAATGACGAGAATAAGAATTTAGATGCAAAGCCGAGATTGTCCCAATTAAGTTTACACACAATTTTTAACATACTCACCCATTTAAACTCGTTCCAAAATATTATCAAAGTTATTTTTAAAAAATACAATAAAATTGCTAACAAAATCCATAAAGTTTAGAAAGGACGAAGTCTAATACAAATGTCATCTAAAATAAAAGATTCAAAAAAGGAAAGAAAAAATAACAAAGGAGGTCGTGATCACCAATTAAGGGAGAATAATGCTGGGACTCTTGAAAGTTCAAATTAACTAACATGATATTATTTTCTCAAAATGCATGTCTAAGAAATTAGAAAAAAGAAGAAAGTTAAAGAAAAATAACAAAATAATTGAGATTTCATTAAATCAAATGCATTATATTACTTATCGTTCAAAACTTCAAATTAATGAAAATATTTGAGTTCTCATAAATTTATTAATGTCTTAACTGGCTTAAAATCAAAATTGAAAGATAGAACCAACATGATTCAAAAAATGTGAAATAAATTTAATTGATCTAAAAACACAAAACCAGACAAGGTGAACCAAGACAAATATATTTATTTGAAACCAAACATGAATTGGGAATATAAGAGCGTGATTAGGTAAGCAAAGAATCAGTGTAGAAATATAAAATAACAACAAAAGAATAATAAATAGAGGATATATAGATTGATGTCATATATAATAAATACATAAATATGTTTGTTTCTAAAAGAAATCAGTAAATTAATTTTGTGGTGAAAAATATTCCTTTGTGTCGGTTTTGATACAGAGAAAAAACAAAGAAAAAGCCTAAAATCCCGAGCGAGCAAGGGAGGGAGAGAGGGTTACGTTATCGAAACGACGTCGTGTGGAGAATTGGAGCAGTGGGCAGCGGAGTTGTCCGTACCCCGAAAATCTTTGTCGGAGGCGGCCTGTCTTTTTGTAGATCCATCCCTCTGTCTTTCTAATATTATTTTTTAAGCCCCAAAAAATAAATTATTTTCCTTTTGCGTCTCTCCCATGTCCATGTCCGACCATACACACAAACAAATAACTAACAGATCCCTCCTCCTTGTCTTCACTCTCTCCCTCCATATTCTCTCTCTCAATAACTGAAAACCGCTTCCCTCAGCTTCCATCCAAATTATATTATTTTCCTTTTTTCTATACTCAAATATTAACTTTTTTTTTCAAAAGTAAATTATATATTAAACCAAAAAAACCTCACAGCCCGCGATCAAGGCACAACACCTAAAGGGTAAACAAAAGACAAGAAGGCAGAAAAGTAAATCAAGAAAACAAATCCTAGGTCGAGATAAATATATATTAAGGTAGTATAATGATAATAGACCTCAACTTTCAAAGCGCGCAAGAGGGCAGAAGGCGATCGGCCCACCCCACCGCATGAACTCGAGCATTACGCTTCCTCCAGATAAAAGAAACAGTCCAAGTTCATGCCAAGCGCCACGCACGACGACGAAAAGACTTTCCGACACTAATGTGACAGATCCAAACAAGCTCAGTAGACTAATATAAAACCAAGTGAGAAGAACCAGCTCAAGTAATTAATCATACTAGAGTAGACCTCCCAACTAAAGGGACACTCAAAAGAATAGATGATCCGGAGACGTCATGCCAACACAAAACATACCGGAAGCAGGAATCGAAGAGTCCCAACGACATAAGCAATTCCTCATAGCAAGCCGATCACGCATCGGCAACTAAGCAATGAAAGAATGCTTCGGAATGTTCCCCACTGAACTAAACCAAAGAAAATGAAGGAACAGGAGGTTGAGCCGGCCGCAATACACCCGACACACTCAATATCGAGAAGAGACCCGACGACGTCGGACTATTAACTACTTTTGCCAATATGAATATAGCTCATCGATAATTGGAATATATTTCTACCCCTCAAAGATTGGAGGTTTGATTCCTCGTATCCCCACTGTACTAAAATAAATAAATGGTATATATATATATATTTTTTTTTCTACTTTTGGAATGAAAATTTACCCCAATCCATCCGCTTAAGCTTTTGGATTAAACGGAGATTTATTCTCTTTGACCATATTTTTTTTCTTTTTTATTATTTTTTTTGTCAACTCAACTTCTATTACATTGGTGAAAATACCACTCTTGAAGGGGTGTTTGGAATTGGATCCAATTTTGCAATGCGGCCTATGGGACCTGGGAGTGGATGATTTGGAATTAATCACATATTTTGTTTGGAATTTCAAATTAAATCTAGAGAAATGTGATTTTGTTGGATTTAACTTATTTATATTCATTTTGTAGTAACTTAACTAAATAATTACATAATCATCTAAAGAAAAAAAAGTAAACAAACAAAAATATGTTGATGTCAAATTCTACCGAGTGACATTGCAATTAGATCTAATAGTCAATATATGAACGAATTAATTAAATCGTTAAACCATTAATAATTTTTTTATAAGTCAAAGGTTTGCCTTACTAGCTTGAAAAACAGAATCCACACCATTGTAGTATTTTCTAAATTTATTTTTGTTTATCTCTCAATTTATTAGGGAGTTTAACCCAAAGTTAATAGTTCAATCTAATTTTGGTTTCCAATTAAAAAAAAATAAAAATGAGACAAAATCAGGAATGAGAAAACCTTCTTAAATGTAATAACGTTACTTCACATGTGTTCTCAATCAAATATTTGATGTAATTAATTAAAAAAATACAATAATAAAACAATGAGAAAATCTTCATATTTTGAGGGATTTTGCTGCGATTTTAAATTGATAAAACATTTATCACCGACCAACCTGATGGATCCATGGATTCACGGCTATTTTTGTCTGTTGCATAAACACAAAAAAAAAAATCAAAAATCAAAAATTAAAAATCTCAAAAACTTTTAAAAAAATTTGAAACCGACACGAACGAAGTTCAATGATATTACTACCAGCACGCATGTTTCCACAGTGTCCTAATATATATTAGAAAAATGGAACCCAGAAGTTTTGAGGCGCCCGACATGTCGTTTTATTGGACTCGAATATTATTCGAGCTATGAAAGAATGTGTAAAATTTTGTTTGATGCTGTCGTAGTGAATCATCGGATTCCTCCCATCACATGCCCTTAAAAATAGAAAAAAAATATAATATTAATTAATTCCCCTTGAATTACTCCATTATTCTCCTTAATTTATGATCCCAAGATTGCATTTTTTATTCATAAATATTAATATACATATATCAATTTCATATAATTGCTGTGCTGCATCTAGGGCAAGCCTAAAACCCTACCCAACTTCTAGCTTTTTTTCCCCTTTAATTTTTATAATAATGGCAAAAGGGGTTTGAGGCTATCATTAGGTTAAAGATCAATTTTTTAACCATAAAGAGAGAACTAACACATTGGAATTATTTGAAATTTTGGCTTCCCTTCTCAAAATATTTATTTCATGCATGCCATTTTTAACTTTATTATGGCTCATTATTATTTTTTCTTCTATCCTTTAATGTGAATTTCCCATTGCATCCATCCTCTTTAGCTAGCTCTCTCCCCCCTACTCGTTTTGAAAATTTCCTCTTTTTAGGTGAAAGCAAGAGAGTAATTCTGGCCATACCTTTCAACCCATGGATTTTTTTTAATAATATTAATTTTAAAATTTATTCCAAATATATGTCACTTCCCAAACTTTTTTCAAGACTAATGCTTCGAAAATAGCAGGAGACGACCTGTGAAGTGGGACTAAAAGACCGTCTCTAAGAGAAGACCTGCTGACACCGTCATGTTACTTCTTTTTTTTTAAATCAAGAGACGTTTTTTAAACACATGGCCCGTCATGCAATTCTTTTTTTTTTTTTTTTTACGAAATATGTAGCAAGAGACGACATACTGCAAGGTTTTTTAAAGCCCACTGGTCATGGATGTGGGCGTGAAGAGTATATGGACACTACCTCAACCTATCAAGAATCAACAAACACTAGAGGTATCAAGAGCTAGTCGTCGACAGCTATATCGTCATCGACGACCTCTCCCATGTGGGACACACTAGATATATTGATTGATAGGCTCTAATGTCTATTTTTGGTTATTTAACTATAAATTTTAGATATTAATTAATATTTTATTCATATATAGTGCATTGGTTATCTCTTGAAGAGACGCATGCTAGTTTGAAAGGTGAGTCCAAATTAAGAACCAAAAGCCATATTATAGTCTTTTTTTAAGTATAAAACGAGTTATATATAAATGATATTGATAAGGTGAGAAAAAATGATGTATACAGAACTTTTGAGAAGAAAATTAGGGAAAGAGAGGTGAATATCAAAGAAGGATATTTAATTATAAACAAAAAGTAAAAAGTATAATGAATTAAAATATGTAATAATTGAAGTTGGGTTGAGTTCCAATTTGAAAAGGAAATAAAAGTGGGAGTTTTTTGAGAAGGAAATGGATGGATCCGACATTAGTATAAAACACAGCAAAGAAAAATGATCGAAATCCAAACCCCAGAAAATACGATGTTATGTTATGTTGGTGAAAGACCAAAGTCACTGTCCGGAGGGGACAATCAATTGGCAAATAAATCACCTATGCTTTGGAAACCATAATTCCACACGTTGTGTTATTCCCCTTGCGTGCACGCATGTGTTTTTTTTAGGTCTTTTAATATTATCAATGAAATTTTAACATGTTCTTTCAAGACATGATTCTTTTGGTTGATTAATCTTAGCACCAGATCTTATTTTTTAACCAGATGCTCGTTTGAATCTATTGGACGGTTCTGATACCAAATTAATATTCATAGAGTTTCATTTAAAGATGTTCATGGGACGGGATAGGGTTTCCATGGAAAATTTTCTCTGTTTATTTTAAAAATTATTTATCAATGGAATATTTTTCTAAATAAAATTTTAGTTAATTGTTTAATTGAGAATGATCAAACCTCATGTATAAAATCTTCGTCTAATTGAGTGGGTAGAGAAGTATATGGAGAGAATAATGTGTGTGCGCATATATACATATATATATTAAAAAAAAAGTGAGGCGGGATGGAGAATGGGACAAGAACGTATTCTCCATCTTCGTCCCTATTTAGGTGATAGAGAAAAAACTTATCTCATCCTTGCATCTCGGGGAATCTAAACAAGGATTCTCCGTCCTATTTAGGTGGATCCCACGGAAAAAATGAACATTCCTAGTTCTATCTCAAAATTAATTGATAATGAGAATAATGACTCATATATCTTATAAACTAACCTTGTTAGATCACCCTTTATCATTTCGACGGGATCCTTTACATCAACAACTGAGGTATTTCGAGGGAGAATATCAACCTGAACAATAGTTCCATTGAGACATTTCTATCAAGAGCGAGAAAATACTACTAAAGTATTTAGCGTGGTTAAGAAGCTTCTAAAGTACTATTCTACCGTAATACCTTGTTAATGAGTGGATCATTTCTAATTCGAGTAGGGTCTGTTATGTTTTTTAAAATCTAAGTGTAGGTGAAATTAATGAAAATGAAAATTAATGCATCCATCTTATATCAAATAATATTTTCAAATATCATGATATCATCAATTTAATTTTAAAAAGTTGTGGCAAAGGGAATGAAAAAAAAAACTGGAAATTTTATTTAACCTAAAAATAAAATAAAATAAATAATGGACATAAAAACGTGTACAATTAGTTCAAATAGACATTAATCATTGCATTTGATAAAGAGTTTGGCTTTGTAACACAAATAAAGAAAAATATATATAAAGAAAGGGATCACATTCCATTTGGTTATTATATAATGCGTCACCATCTCCTCCATCCCAATTCTCAACGGCATCTGCACACACTTTTTTCCAACCTTTGTTATTTTGTCTCAAGATGACAATTAAATCCAATTTCGTAACTTAGCTTATAAAATTTGGCTAACTTTTAGGCCCATATCAACACCCATTAATTGCATCTATTTTTGTAGCCTAACCTGCAATTAGATTAGCTTTACCAGTTTATATATATATATATATATATATATATATATATAAGAGGATTTGGTGTGGAAGAGATATATATATCTTATTATAGGACAAATTTTGAATGATTATGAATTTATGAGTATAAGTAATATTTTTTCAATATTAAGGGTTGTAGCTCAAAACAATGATGTATTCTATTTGTATAGAATTGCTGAAAATAAAATTAAAGCTACAAAAACTCTCTTCAAATCTTGCTTTCCCATATTAGGATATATGTGTTTAGATATGTTTTGGGAAGTAATTTAAATTGGATGGGTCTAGAAATCTTAGTAAAAACATTGAGATAAAATATTATTTAAAATTATCGATCCCTTACACCGCACTTGGTTGAACTTAAAGAAAAATAAAATATACTAAATATCATAAAAAGAAAAAAAAAATATATATATATATATATTTATTTATTTATTTATAAAAGTACTATTATTTGTTTTTTTTTTCAAATATCACAAGAGTTTAGCTTTGTGTGGATATCAGGTAATTTTATAAGTTTACAATTATGCTATTCTTATAAAATTTTAAACATAATACTATATATAAAAATATATATTCTTTTTTGTGCTATTTTTATAATTTCCTAAAAAATGTTAAAAAAATGTTAGTGGCCAATGTTTTGGCCAATTTCTTTACTTTATTTTTTACCCTTTTAGAATATTTTAAGAAATTCTAAAATTAACAATTTATTTAAAAAAATCATTTGTTTAGTTTATATTTTTATAGGAAAATATTGTAGAATAAATTAGAGAATAAAACGTAAATAAGCTAATTAAAGAAAAATGAAAAGCTAAGACAGATAGCAATTGAAATTTAGATTAAAAAAATGAACCAAACATCGCTTAATGATGTGACCCACATTAATCCTTTCAAAATCAGTCTCATTAGGTTTTTTTTTAGATTTTTTTTTCTTTATTTTTCTCTCTCAAACCTCATATCCCATAATAAGAATATATATATATATATATATGAAATTTAATTTCTTTCATCTTGGATAAGAAATATATGGAAAAAGCTTGATCATAAACAGATTTTTTTCCAACCCAATGAAATCCATTTTTCATTTTTTATGAGAATTACAAATAAATTTAAAAAACAAAATCACAATTCATTCATTAATTTACATAAAAAAAACCCATATAATTTTTTTAGTACAATAATTTGAGATTATGGGGATCAAACCTCGACTTTGAGGTAAAAAATATATACCAACTATCACTCAACTTAATTTTTAAAAATTAGTGAACTAGAATGTCGAATATAATTAATATATACAAATTACAAAACCAACCATCTTACACTTTGATTAGAAATATATTAATTTTCCTAAAAGAAAATAAAAATTCAAGATACAAACACACACGTGTGGGAGGTGAATTAGTAAAATAACAATACTTTAAACTAATGGTTTTCCTTTTTGAAAAAGGAAGTGAAGTCGTTGTAAAACCATTAATGACGGTGGATTTAGAATTTAGAATGAAGTGGTAAAGTATTAAATATTGATTTTTTTCACTGATTTTTATTAATGCTTAGAAAGGTATTTTATTAGCAAAGCAAGCATAACTCCATGATAATTAATATATACCTCTTTTTTTAAGTATAATAAATATGGAAATCTGTACATTTAATCTCTTTATTATTTTGTTTTGGGTACTCTTTTTATTTCTTTATTTCTGAAATATGATAACTAATAATTAATTAATTAAAAACTGTTTAAGTATGTATTTTCCATAAGAAAAAGTCGTGTATTGTCATGTTTTTTTATGATTTTTTTTAACTGTTTAACATAGAGAACAGAATAACAATCTTTAAATCATTATCTCAAACTGTATCTTACTTCTTAAACTATCCTTCAATCATTCTCCCTTTATTATTAATAAATTAATAATAATTCCTCTATCTCTCTCTCATAATTCCATATCAAAACGCTAATCCCAATGATATCATTATTAATATTTTTTATTCTCTTTTCGGTTTGCAATACTTTTTCACGAAAAAAAGAAAGAAAAAGAAAATTATAAACTAAATTACTTCCTTATCATTAAATTTTACGTTCTATATTTTATATTTAATATTTCAATTTTAAAAATTTGTGGAAGGAAAATTATTAAAAAAAAAACTTTAAAATCCAATTTTTTTAATCCGAGATTATATAAATAGAGGCAACTTCTTCATTCATGTTTGTCTTGTCAACTGAAACTCTTACTTTTTTTTATAGCCCTTCTGTTTAAATTCTTACTTACCTTCCTATGTGTTCAAATTTTTATTTTATTGCTTTATTTATATTATATCCAATAAATTTATATCTTAGTATTTTATACAATAGAAAATTATTGTCATCAACTTAGGGTAATTAAGACTGTGAATTGCATGCATGCCTTTCGAAGCGTCAATAAATAATTAAAAAAAGCTTTCTAAAAAATTAGCAGTGCTCAGTTTAAATTTTAGAGTGTGGTAAAAAAATATTTTTGGCCAATTGAAAGCATTTTTGGTGATTAAAAATAGTTTGAAATTTAAAAACATATATAGAACACTTAAAAAGACAAGAACTTAACTAATATTCATTAAAAATACTTGTGTAAGAGTGTTAATGCTCAAGTCAGACGTGGTCAAGATTATTGGACTTGGAATCTTGTTGATTCGGTATGCTACAGAATAACCTAAACAAGAGAACAAATTCTCCGACGCTCAAGTCAGTAAATAACTTGGACTCAATAGTAAGTTCGATGAGAAATTTGATACCTGATGTAAAATGATGCCTTCTATTTATACGTTTGGGATCCGACGGACCTTCTGACAGGCAGTTATTCATGTCAGATAGTAGATTGGACATGTTGGACTCGATATATCGGTTATAGTACAGGTCGAACCCTAAACATGGGTGAGGTGGAGAGTGAATGATTGAGTTTTCCACCTCCGAAGATTCGAGGTGGACCTGCCCCTCGAATGCTGCTCACGTGGGCACCTCGCTATCATAGAGATTTTGCTCTGCTTAAAAACACTTTTCTTTTTATAAGGAAGAAAAAAAAACATTCAAAATATGCACTAAATATGCATAATTAAATAGTAGGAACGATTAAAAGTGATAATGGGAGGGAGAGGGAGGAGAAACCGAAAGAAGGGAATATGGGGTCACGTGGGAGATCACGTGAGTGAAAGCAGAACTTTATGGGTTGGGGTAACTCCAAACCATAAGCGGACGAAGCAACCCCCCACCCACCTCTTTAGTTGCCCACATGACCTTCTAGCTACTCCCACACGTGTGTACTCTCCACGTGCCCTCTCTTTTCATTTTTATACAATTTTTTTCGTTTTTAATCAATTTTCTCTCCCAAACAATATTAACTTTTTTAAAATAATTTTATCACACAAATTATCCTCCCCATTTTATTTAAATATATATATTTTTATTTATATTACACGTGCAGCTAAATTATAAGGGTAAAATCGCAAAGTTTCCCAATCTCATGACTATTTGGACAATATTTTTATTATGGTTTAAGTTGGACCATTTTTTAGTTACTTTATTTTTTCTAAAAAATAATTATTGTGGTCATAAAATTTAAAGATATTTTACTTTAGTTAGCAAACTTTTAAAAAACTAACTATTAATTATTTTGATGGGAAAAAAATTCTCTGTTTCTAACACAAGGATAAGCAGATAAAAATTGAAAATTTTTAAAAAGCAATAAAATAAAGAAAAACACGACTACGACCCACCAAGAAAAATCTACCATGTAAAAAATTATTACAATCACACAAAATTTTCTCCCCAACCCTAATTACATAAAATACTCTTTCAAAGCAAATATCACTCAATTAATTAGAATTGGTATACTGACATAAAATATTTCAATTGGGATGAATAAAACTAAGACCATGGTATAAAACTTTTGATAGTAGTCAGAGCACACTCCCTTCTTGTATCTTTCTGATATTTGACAAACTTCAATTCTAATATTTTGTCAAAATCCAATACATTTTAGCCCTTTTGTATTATTTTGCCAGATAATATTCCCTCCAATTAACACATGCGGTTCCGCATGCCCACAATTACGTGTTAATACACATCTTTGAAGTTAATTATCAATATCTTAAATATTTAATAACAAAAATAAAGTCAATAATAAATATATTTATTTAAAAAAAAAACTCAAATATTAAAATAAAATTTAAATCCTACATTAATCTACTACCGACAATTTATATATACTATTCTAAAAAAATTAAGGGTTAAATTTGATTGACACACAATAATTTAAGAGCGGACAACAAATAAAAAGAAGTGGGGGCGAGCCGGGTTTATGGGCCCGGTCTGCCGCGACCGTCCATGTCCGTATTGACTTGAGTATCTATGAAAATTTACCGACTTGTTTTGAACCGCTCTATATTAGTCTTTTCCTTAATTTAATTTTGGTTTGTGGGCTCCTCCACGCGTGAAAAGGACCCAAAAGTTTTTGGACTGTACTGCCCGCTAAAGTGGGAGTGGGCCCAACAAGTGGGCCCACTACACCCAAAAACCAATGGACACCGACCCTTAACAACTTCCTCTCCCTTCTTTGTCATTTTCTGTATTTTTTTTAACCCCCGCCCCCACCATCTAATTATTCATCTTCTTTTATCTTATTTTTTTCCTTTTCATTTTTAATTCATTTCCCCCTTTTTTTTTCCATTTCAGTTTTCCTATTACTTCATCAATGCGTCATCCTCGCGCCAGCAATCTCCTCTCTCTTTTTCCCATCCATAAAATCGGATAAAATTTGAATTTTTCAATTTCAATATTTGTTTTATGTAATTTTTCATTCTTTTTCTCCCCTCCTTTATTATTATTTTTTTAAAAAAGACTTGACTGGTTTTTCCTTGTACCTTCCCTCCAAGCAAGTTGAGTTGAGTGAGTCGAATAGTCAAAGGGGGGTTTGGTAAATTCATTACATTGAAGATTTATAAAAAGTTTAAAAGCTTAGGGTCTCAAATCAATCATTATGAATGGATAACTTTCAATAGAGCATTCACAAGGCACTTGATTTAAGAGGATAAAAGAGGAAATAAAAGATTAAGTGAATGTGCATCACTTGGCTCTTTTTTGGTAAAAAATAAACTAAATCTATAGATTATGGTTACAATGTGGAAATTTTGAAATGTGGTTGACCCCCTAAGGTGAAGGTTTGGTTGCTTGGATGAGATCGAGTGTTATTTTCATTATAATTATTTGTATCAATTTTTTTTTTTAAAAAAAGGAATTGGACTTTCAATAGAATTACTCCAAATCATTTTTAGCCATCCCATTGGGAAAACATTCTCTCAAACCCTATGCTCTTCAAAGACGAAGCTCCCTTCGCAATCTCATGCGCCAAATTGTTAGCACTCCTCTTAATTTTATGAGTAGGAATTACTCCAATCTATCTCATGACATTCTTAATTTCTTCAACAATCCCAACAAATCTCGGTGAGATCTGAGTCTTATCTAACAAACTCACAACGTGTATCGAATCAATTTCAATGTAATGTTTTGGAGTTGTTGAAGCCCTACCAAAGTCTGAAGTTGCTAAGACTATCCAATTTCATTTTTATATTTATAAAAATAGAATATATACCTAATTAGTGAGTGAGATTGATGTATCATATGATTAGTATGTTTGATGACATGTCTTTTCCTAACTAATGAAATGATTAGGGTACTAATTTAATTTCAATAGTCATATGTAAATCGGTAAAAATTTCAAATTTATTAAAAAATAAAAGCATAGGTTGTGTTATATTATATTATCATCTCCCTACAAATAATTCATTCTATTTAAAATTTGATTAAAGTAAATTAGATTGACATTTTTACAAATGTCATCACATTCACATGCATCAATTACTCCATTTATTTTTCACATTTGATTATTAAAAAGAATTTCTTAGTTTCAACACTTTTGAAAATTACACTTGACTTCACTAACCCAATTTTTCAGATTCACATTGGGCTGAGTCTCTTACTGTCATTGTCCAATTGAACTCCATTTGACCCTTATCAATGTGGTTGACTTTATTGGTCCACTTGTATGGACTTCTGTTTCACCCTAAATATAATAATACTAATAAAGAATATATATATTTTTTCTTTAAAAAGGGAAAGATTTTGTGCAATATTTTCAAGGATATTGTATTATGAAAATATGAATAACTAGCCACTAACAAAAATAGCAAAAAGGTAATCAATTTTCTTTTAAAAAAAAATCTATAATTCATAGCGGATTGAACTGAGAAATATAAACATACAATTATTTCTTTTGTAAAATATAAAACATGTTTTTCTTTTTTACCCTATTATGCTATTTACTAAAGTTCTTATTAGATAGAAGTATATAACTATAATATAGATAGTAGTGTTCGAGATGAGAATTTGAGTAGAGTATAGATAATCAAAATAGTATGAATAGTTTTAAAATGAAAACTTGACTTTTATTTAATTATGAATTTAAATTATTTTTTGAAAATATAATTTAACATGCATCAAGATCCTATTTTATTTTAGGATTTGCACAAGGGAGAAAGTCAGTAACTTAGCTTTAGTTTAAGTATTTTTAAAAATATAATTATTATGTCAGTTAGTCTCATAATTTCTTTTTAAGGACAATGCAAACAAGATACGGTGATTTTTATCTATAACCTTTGAATGACACTAATATTTTGACTAGTTAAATTAGGCCCTGACACGAAATTATATTTTACAACCATTAAAGAAAAAAAATTTATTATCATATGTGTTAAATGAGTTTGTTCATCCTAATTTCAAGGTAATTTTAACAAATTATAATATTAATTAAAGAAAATTTGTTTGAGTTTCAAAATTTTCTTATTTTAAGCACTCATATCAACAAGAGTTAAAATCCAAGATAATTTGACTCATCTAAACATAGTTCAACAAATAGAGTATATATATTTTTTTAGGAAAATTAGTGAAGTCTATATCTCCGACCTAATCTCGATTCTCACGTGTTGTTGAATTAAAAAAAATACAGGTAATTAGTGGTCGATAACAATTTATATACAACACAACATTGTCATAACTTTTTGACTTAAGATTTGTCTTCTTGGTTAATTAATGCTCCCTTCCCTCTCTCATTTATACATTAAATAAATAACTTTACCATGTGATCCTTCATCTAAAAAGAAAAGTTGCACCAAAAGATTTAATATGGTATATAAAGAGACATGAATCTTTTTTTCTTCCTTTGAGGTATTTAAAGGTCTATTTATTTATTAATTATATTGTTTGTTTGTTTTGTTTGGATCTTTCTAACAGTAACTTTATTTATAAATTATTCACTTTGTAGATCTTATAAGTTTTAAAAACGTGCTTAAAATAAAAATAAAATGGCCATCAAATAACTAGAATATTATTTAGTTAAAATATTGCTATAACATAATATCCCTACGTCAAATTTAAATAATAAAATTGATTTCTAATCTATCTTTTATTTAAACATCTTCAATATTCTCATGATATCTTTGAATCTTAAAAAAAAAATGAAGGGCAAAACATGATATATACAAAATATATATATATATATATATATATTCACTTGTATGGTAGATTAAGAAAATAGCTGACGTAAATATATTCAAAGCTCTATGTTGATGTTAAAAGGCAACTGAAATGGGCTTCGCCACGGAGTTATGGGCCTTCAGGCCCATCTTATTTTAATCCATAACATGCCTTAACCGAGAACTCGAAACTGTACTTAGTTCGTTACCTTTTTTTCTTTCCTTTTCTTTTGCAAAATAACAGTGTTTCTTTGTTTTATTTACTCAAATAATTTATTTTATATCTTATATTGTATGGTTAACTAACGATTAGCTTTTATATTTCAGCACCAAAGCAAGCATAGCTCAACGGTAATTAATATATATCTCATGAATTATTGTAAATGTTGAATAATTTGGCAATTTATTATATTCTTAAAAAAGAAAGTAAAAGTAAAAACGTGACTAATTATACTTAGGTTTGTGCTAGCTAATCAAATAGCATATAGTTGCCGAAATTGAGTAATTGAAATGAAAAATGTCTAACTTTTTTTAGGTACAAGAAATTGGATGAAGAATTCGAATTCATGTCCTCTTGATCAAAGACGAGTATTTTGAGATAAGTTCATCGGGAAAAAAAGGAAGGGGTAAACTTTTAAATTAAATTTGAAAAACGAATTATTTGTGATCATGTGTAAAGCCTCTTGAACCCTTTACTCACTTCAAGGGTTGGCTTGACTAGCCTCATAGTCCATCAATTAAATGAATGTATTATTTTTAAAAATATACAAATATCAAAATGAAAATTCAACAATTCAATCTTGAATTTTATCATTATTATATATATATTTTTTTTTTATGAAACTATTTATGTGAAACAACATCACAATTTGGAGCCGTGTATTATTTTAAAAGTTTTTCAAATTTGGTAAACACATGAACATTTTTCATTTCAGTACAAATTATTTAGCTATTAACCAAAATGCCACCAAATCTTCTGTTGGTGATAAGGGTGTACCCCATCCGAGCCCAAAGGCCCAACAGAGCTTCTTTAATCGGCCCACATGCAAATAAATCACAGTTCTCTTTTTTCTTTTTCTTCTTTTTAAGGTACCTGTATTTTATTATTATAATTATAATTATTTTTTTTTTTATAGTTCAAAGTACTTGTAGTTGCTCCATCTATGTTGCATTAGGAAAAAAAAAAAAGAACACTAATTACATCATCCCGACGATTTTATATGTCATGCTTGATAAAGTTCACTATAGTTGTGATTTTTACAGAAAGTTGCTTGAGATTATCATATAAAAATATGAGGAATGTAAATTGTAATAAAGAGAAAAATAAGAGAGAGGAGGAAAGTCACATCAGATTGAGAGGAGTCACACTCAGAAAACCCAAGTTTACAAGTCTTACTCTAAAATGATTGCCAATTTATGCTGTTTAATTCCCCACTCCCACTACCACCTACAAAACTTTCCCTTTTTTTTTTCTCCTCTTTCTTTTATTTTTATATCACTATTCCAAATCATAATTCATAATTTCACTCTTTTCTCGGATATTATACTATTTTCATGGGGGAATTTATTCTTTTCTTGCTTTATTTATTAAAAACAAAAACAAAAACAAAAACAAAAACAATTATCTATTTCAGTTACACTTTTGTCATGGTCCCATTCTCCCTTCCCACCTAACAATCAAAGGAGACCTCTCACAAAGCTGCCCATTAATCCTTGTTCACAAAACAGAGGGTTTTTTTTTTTTTTTTTTTTTCCTTTTAGTTACAACATTCAAAATAATTTATACAAGTTTGAGATGGCAATACTTTTAAGTTTTAAGTAAACAAATTTTTAGTAGGCAGTGAAACATTATCATAGAAATTTTGACTGAAAGAAACTTGTCATTATCCCAAAAAGAAATTATTCATTGAAACTATGTGTCCCAAGTGTTTCAATGCAGAGGGCAAGATTTGAGTGATAATACTATATGATAAAGAAAAACATGTAAAAAAATAGTTATTTCCTTGTGTGTGTGGTTGTTAAATAGAATAGAGAGCAAGTAAAGATGGCGAAACTTGAACAACTAGTGCTCTAGTGGTAGCACAGGACTACCAAATTCTAGTTCTTGTGATTTGAATTTAGTTTCAACTTAGTTCGATCAATCATTTATCTAATTGCTTCTCTTTGCCACGGCCATGGAAAATATAACTGTAAAGCTTTTGGTAATATAAGAGAGGATCCTTTCAGAGATTTAACCAAAATAAAAGTTATAAAAATTAGAGAAGGATATATGTTGAGCAGCGTAAAGCTACTTTCTACGTGACACGAAAAGAGAGGTTATTGAAAATTCTAGGTATGATACCTCATGCCACAGGATTGATGTATAATACTTCAAGACCTCTCCAAAACCAAAGAATCAAATGGAATTGCTCTGATCAACCACTCATATCTCACTCCTAAAATCTTGTGGTCGTGCTTAGTGATCGTTGAGTGGGTCGTCCCACACGTCAATATGTAGGGACTTACTCCATATGCAAGTACGCTAATTTCGATTGCTAGAACTAACCTTGGATTCCACTGATTTCAGCGTCCAGGTCTTAACTTTGGCACAGTCCCAAAACAAAATTGCAGTGCAACAATATTTTGAGTCAAAGTTGTTGATTTGAAGGAGTGGTGGTGGTGGTAAATGAGATGGAGTGATGGAGTGATGGAGCCCTCGGACGAGCCAATAATTTATGAACCCAAAAAGGTCCCACTCAACACTTTGATGCAGCTGATGATATGAAGCAAGTGGGAACTACTTCATAATACCATACCAAACCAGAGCCACCACATTCTTCAATTCCCCTTTTCCTTTCAGTTTCTGACCTTCCCTCATTTTTCTAACTATTGTTTCTTTCCAAAATGTGACCTTCTCTAACATCTCCCTCTAGCACCCAAAAAGGATAACATAAATATGTTATGATGGTATGTATTTTACTACTAAAATATGTAGCTCGATGAGCATTTGACACATATGGGTAGTGTTATTTATTTGGGAAAAAAAAATGATCACAAGTATCTTTAACAAAGAAGGTTAAATTATATGTATCAAATACTTATCGGGTTACATGCCTTGGCAACATAAAATTTATGCTGCCAAGACACGAGGGAACATATTCTTAACAATATGAGAATGAGGTTTACAATTTGTTTTTCAATATTAATACAATTTGAATATCACTTCAATATATTGTATTTGAGAGATACGAATATATAAGAGCTCTCAAAATTTTTGTATATGTTAATTCATTTCTACTAGGTTTTAAATATATTGAATTAATTTTAATAATAAAAATTTATGGAGGACAAATTAGTACTTAGGCAATGGAAATCAAGTATCCTAATTTTTATCATTTGAATATTTTGAAATGATGATTGAATTTTTATATTGGGAGTACATATTAACTTTTCAATACCCAAATTCTTTTACATATATTATGATTAATTTAATGGCACAGTTATAAAATATGGTGATTGGTTAGACTTAGGCATCTCTCTCTCCTTATTTTTTTTTTTCTCTAAAAAAGAAAGAACTCCCACCTACCCTATAATATTAAAATGAATAAATTTAGATATAATAAGGTCATAAGCATGTGATTATGTCCTATACATTGTCATGAGCTTAAGCATCTTTGAATGGATAAAGGAATTTTGGAAATCACCCCACCTGATAAAACTGCATAAATATTTGAGTCTGTGTCCAATTTGTTTAAACTAAATCATATAGTAAAAAGAATCACATTTAATTAAGAGATATAGATAATCTTGGTTTAGAAACAGTAAATTAAAGTTGTGTTTGGGGGGGTGGGAGTTTAATTTATTTGTAGGGGCTGTGATTCCTGTTGTACTGTTTTTATTACAAAGTGGATAAGTGCTAAATTTTTGAAGATTCATGTTGTCTCCTTAGCTATGCCCTTTACCCTGAAATTGACACCCACTCTGTGATTTCACTGTTTTGGGACTGTTCAACAAATCACTTTCAACAAACTGTGTATCTAAAATCTTTTCAAAATTATTGCAACTTTTTCTTTTTCTTCGTTCCTATGGTTCAACTTCAATCCATGGTCAATTAAAGATACACTTCCAAACATACCACCACTCTATTTTTCACTTTATTCATGAATATGCCATTTATACATATTATAGTGTGTTTGGTGGGTAATTTAAAAACAAACAGTCAATGAAAAATAGAGTTGTGTTTCTTATTTTCACTGTTTTTTGGGTTGAAGTAGCATATTTAAAATATTTCACTCGTTGACTATATGATAAGAGAAGACTTTATTATGGTATGAAAGATGATTAAATGATCAGGCTAAATAATACTACACGATGTATCTACCTTAAAAGGAGCAATATATGTGTGTGTGAGAAGAAATAATTAAAAAATAGGTTGGAATTACCAACTTGAACCTAGCTCAATTTGTTAGGGCACTTATCTATAACCAAAATTTCGTAAATTCAAACTCGCAATTTTTTGGTCAAGAGATAAGTGTCTTAGTTACGTTCAGGTTGGCTTGAATTACTAACTTTTTAATGGTATTGGTGCCTCTTTTACCATTTTTTTCATTAATATAATAGAGCTAAATCATACTATGTACCCAAATATTTTCAACTCTCTTTCGATTCGATTGGACTATACTGATACATACTAATGCATGGACGTAAAGAGATTCGAACTCGCGAGCTCTTGATCAGAGACGCACGCCTATTACTGTCGAGCTAAATTCATGTTGATACATATAGAGTCTTAACTTAACTTTCTTAGTTGAAGACAACGATGAAATTACGGCTAAGCTAAACTCATGTTTAGTAGTTAAATATAAACATTAATTACATGTTAGAATTATAGCCTATATTTTAGGCTTTTTAGAAGCGGTGTGATTTCCTTTTGTCTATGACTAACCTTTTTGACTTGATGCTAAAATTACTTCAACCAACACCTTAATATCTAAATCCAAATAACTGATCATAAAGATCATAAATGAATTAAAAAAAAGGCATGTCAAAGATCATAAAGATTGAATAATTAGGCAAACCCCACGCTAAAACAATAGTCTCAATGATTAACTTCAAAATTGCCATCTCTTGGTCTTATTTACTATTTTACCGCACCTTGGATGTATCTTTGGATAAGATTAATGGAATGGATTAGGATAGCCATCAATTCATGTGGCCTCATTTATTTATTTATTTGTTTTTCAATTTTTATGGGAGAAAAGCTTCGCCACGTGTCATTGTATGGCAAAAGGGCAGGGCAGGAAGGCCCCACCTTAGCCACCCACCAAACTTTAGTATTTGTATTTTCGGGTTTAATCATGCTTAATGTGATAAAATTATGAAAATATTGATTTTGGGTGTATAGTTACAAAGTCATACGAGATAAACATTTTGAAAGAAGTTGACATCTGACGTGGATGAGATTTAAAAATAAAAGTAACATATTCACGACAGTTTTACCAAAAAAAAAAAAAAGTGTTCCCATCTACTTTTCAAAAAAAAAAAAAAAAAAATCATCATCCTTATGGCTTATAACCAATTTAAATTAATTAAATAAAATTTTGGATGTTTAATAGAAAACTTTTATTTTGATATTTTTTCAAAATTGACCGATGATAATTAAATATGAGTAACGATTGACAAAATTGAAGTGTATTGAATGAATTGAATAAATTCGCTAAAACAAACATAGCTCAGTGGACATAAGAAGTTGTATGTTCGATCTTTCACTCCACGTATTGTATTAAAAAAATAATAATAAATTGAATAAATTCAAATAGTTAATTCAATACAAACTTCCAACGTTATTAAAAAAAGTACAATTTTGTATACTTCATTATCCTTATTTTTATTTAATTATATTAAAATAAAACAAGAGAGAAGTTAAAAATTACATCAAGATATATTATTTAAGAAGTTGTTTGTTTTTTTCTCAATTCTTTGGATAAGTAAAAATATAATTGTAGATTGTCAATTTAAACATAGCTTAATTGGTTAAAACATTTATTTTCGATTAAAAATTTGTGAATTTGGATCTCTACCGTAGATATTGTAGAATTGAAATAGAGCTCACAAGTTTAATTAGGAAGGGACTTTTCTCAAACCTAGAAATTTTAGAGTCCATTGCCCCTCCTCACAAGCAAATAAACCACTCTTTGTTTTCTTTTCTTTGGGGTTTTCTAAATATTTAGTTAAGTAAGTTTTTTATATTTTAATTAGCTGAGTTATTATACTCTGGTAAAAAAAAAAAAAGGAAAAAGAATTTAAGAAAATAGTATATCCATTTTCCCGCTCACTGCTCGATGAGACGACACTATCACCTCTACTACTTATACTGCCCTCTCTGGGGCCCACACCCCCACGACACGTAGGCCTCCGTACCTTTGTGGGTCCCTCTCTTCCAGATTCTCTTCTCTTTCTTTCTCTTTCTTTTTTTTTTTTTTTAATATTCAATCCATTTCTTATATTATATATTATACTTTTCGGTAACGGAACGGGGGATGCTCCTCGTCTAGTCTTCCCAGTGCCGTCCACTTCACAACATAACGCCGTTTTGTCCCCCACCAACCAACCCATACTCAATTATTTATTTTTCCCCGTCTCTTTTTTTTTCCTTCTTTTTTCTTTTTTAGTTCAATTTGTTATTGTTTTCTTGGTTGATATAAATTACAAAAATATTACTCCCTGAATTCTAAGAGTTCAATCTTCACTTTTTTTCTTAAGCTATAAATTTAACTTGGTACTTTCAATCCATGTGTTGCATCAACATTTAAACAATAATCTCTTATTCAAATTTAAAGTTCAAAAATACACTTAAAACATACCTTTTAAAATTTAAGAACTTAAATTAAAAACATAAAACGTAAGAGATATTGAAACTTATTAATACTATATCAATTAATTCGTACTCAAGCCCACATCAAACACGCCAACATGAGGATTAATACACCTTATTTATTCTACAGATGTTAGTTTTTTTTCCGGTCTTTACTTCTCATAAATTTATATGGTTTATTTTTCTCATTAAGATGTGTTATGCCGTCGCTGTGGGATTCTTAGGCCAAACAAGTTTAGCAATAAAAAGAATATTTTACACACCGTCTTCAACTATTGGTTGTTTTGCATTTAAGCATTATTTCACCAGCATAATCTCATGGTTCCTCCACAGGCGAATTCAAATGAATTCTGGTTTAATTTCAATTTTCTAGAACGAAGGGAGTTTGAACCAACACGATTTCTGGGAAACGGCGAGACAAAGAACGAAGAAACAAAATTAGATGAATTCCAGAATTTGGAGTTGGGGGACGGATTAGAGCATCATGAACAGATACAGTAAACAAAAAAGCGAGGGAGGAAATTAAAGGAGATGGAAAAAGCAGGGAATCTTTTGCAAAGGGGAATTCTGGGATCACAAACTCGTACGAAGAAGAGACATAGAGTGGGGGTTCTGTTTCATCCAACCAAAAAGATTTCTTTTCAGTTTCTCAAACTGCCGTCCTTCTCCGATGGCTTCCCCACCTCTGTTCTGCTCTGCTCTGTTTCAAATTTCTCTCTTTTTTCTTCCGTCTCTGAAGGGATGAGTTTGTATTTTTATATGTCTACCGTGTGTTCCTTCATGTCAGCTTTCTCAAAATTCCCTCACTTTCCACCATTTCTCCTTCTCTATTCAAAAACCCTCTTAATTCTAGGCTAGGGTTTCGTTTTCCTTCAAAATCCGAGAAAAATCTGGCGGAATTCCTACACCCGCTGCCGCTGCCCCCGTCTTATCCTTTTCTGCATTCCCGTGTTACGCAGCTTTCAATTTTCACTGTTTCATGCTTTCTCTCGGCGCAAGTTAGCGTTTTTCCCTTTCCTCTCCTCTGGTTTTTCCTTCTTTTTTTAAAGGGCAAACGCAGCACAGGGAAAGAATTTCTCTTTTTTGATTAAAGAAAAGAAAAGGGGCAATTAGGGAAAGCTGGACGGAGACTTCCTGTGCCTTGTCGGGGTGGTTGCCCACAAAAAGGTACAATGAATTATAAAAATTTAAACAAATCCTGAAAAGAAGCAGAACAAATAATATATCAAACAATTCCATGTTTTCTCTTTACGATGCCTGCGGCTGTGCCCGTGCTTGTTTATTTAGTCTTCTTTTCTTTTGTTTTCTCCATTTCTCTTCCTCAGGGTCACAGACTCACAGTAGAGAGAGTTTTCCTTTCTTGTAGAACCAAATAGAGAGAGACACCAGCGGTGGATTCAACCTCTCACAGAAGCTTCTCTTCTTCTTCTTTTACAGATTTTTCCCATGCTTTTTGTGTATTCATCTTGATTTTCAAGCTCTTTCTGATGTCTATGCCGTTAGAACATGATTACATAGGCTTAACAGAGTCTGTTCCCCCCCTGGAGAGCTCTGAAAAGTCCTCCGACAGACGGAACAATGGTGGGTTGAACCTCAAGGCCACTGAGCTGAGGCTGGGCCTGCCCGGCTCGGAGTCACCGAGGAGGGACGATGGGCTCGAGGACAATAATGGATACCCTCTCAAGAGCTCTGTTTCCGGGGCCAAGAGGGGCTTCTCTGTTGCCATTGATAGAGCTTCTGCCAAGTGGGTTTTGCCTTCCTCTGCTGGATCTGAAGCTGATTCCAGCAAACCTGGGGGCCTCTTTTCTCCCAGAGTTAATGAGAATAATAAAACTCAGCCATCTTCTACGGCTGTCTCTGGTGTCAAAGATGGTATTTCTCCGTCGGCAAAGCCACTGCATGAGGAGAAACCTCAGCTCTCTGCACCTGCTGCTAAGTATGTCTTTCCCCACTTATTTTTACGCTTTGATTTTCCTCTTCTGATCAGAGTGTGGTTTGGAACTGTGCTTGTTCAACATCTGTTTCTTTCCCTTCCGTCTGTTCAACTTTATTTTCTAGCTTCTTCTCTGATTTGAATGATATTTTGGGGTTGTGAATTGAATCATGAGGCTGTAGTTTTCTTCTTCTTCTTCTTCGTTTTTATTTTTATTTTTATTTTTTGTTAAATGCAAAACTGATGATATTGAAGCAAATAAAACTTGACCCTTTTGACAGACACAAGTGTTTTCCTCTCACTAGAAACAACTAGAGATTGGAAGATCCAGGATTTTGGTTTTTCTCTTTTCCCTTTACATTAAGAAATTATGTCGCCTTTGCATATAATTCACTCGGTTCTGGCCGGTCCGAGCTTGTAAGCTTCGGCAGAAGGTCTCCTCTGTGACCCTTCATCCACCATGCTTAAAGATTATGTAGGAGTAAATTTGAACAGATCTCCATCAAGGCTTCTAGCTTGGCCGTTTCATAGAATTTTGATATTTTTTTACATGTAAATCTCTTTTGACAGCTCCCCTACCTTGACAACAATTATTTGTGTTGGATTTCATGATACTAGCTTAGTCCCTAAATCACTGAAATCTCAAGTCCTTTATCATGTGCGTAACAGGGCACAAGTTGTAGGATGGCCACCCATTCGTTCTTTCCGTAAGAATTCAATGGCAACACAGCCCCCCAAAACTACCGAAGATGCAGACGGTAAGTTGGGATCGGGTTGCCTTTATGTCAAGGTAAGCATGGATGGCGCTCCGTACCTCAGGAAGGTTGATCTGAAGACCTATGGAAGCTATGTGGAACTCTCATCAGCCCTGGAGAAAATGTTCAGCAGCTTCACACTTGGTATTCTCTTAATAGCTAATCTAGTCTTTCAGATCTTGGCTGCGTTTGTTTTGTTAATAACTCCCACCCTCAAGCCTACCTTCATTGTGTCAATCACAAACTCTTTTTAGGAATATGAATGTTTTAGCCTTGGCGTTCAAGGAATTTATGTGGAGAAGATAACTAAGACAACATGAAAGGCCATAAGATTAACAATGAAATCAAGTTTCTGTTTTTGTGGCCATAAAGTTCCTGGCTTCTCGGGTATGTTTTGAGCGCGGGCAAGACGTTCTTGTTTGTCCTAGATTATCGTTACCGATTTGTGATCCGTTATATGTCTTTCTCTTTCTAGCACAGACCTGCCAGAAGGTCCAGAACCATGATCCATGTGAATTAGTTTATGTTACTCGGTTACTCTCAGTTGTATATTTGTAGCAAGCTTTTTTGACAGTCAGATAGTGAACTTTTTCTTTGCTATGGCTGCCTTCATTATGTCAGGTCATTGCGGCTCTAATGGAGTTCCAAACCGGGATGCGTTAAACGAGAGCCGATTGATGGATCTGCTTCATGGCTCTGAATATGTACTCACCTATGAAGATAAGGATGGCGATTGGATGCTTGTTGGTGATGTTCCATGGGAGTAAGTTCTTTATTCACTCATTTGTGTTACACTAAAGTAGCATTTTCTGCAATTCTCTGTTAGTGAACAATGGAATAAATTGCTGTCCATTGAGTCTGACCAACATGAAAATTAAAAAGGAAATCAACATTACTGCAGTTGACTTTCTTTCCTTCATTCGAGCACGAAATTGCTGATCTTTTTAGTTCTCTATCTTATCTTGTGGTATTGGAGGAATGTTCTTCTCTGAAACTGATTTATTCACATGTACCATTCAACAAATTCTCGTTCTTTCAACCTGTAAATGACTGCTAAAAGAAGGCCTCATCTTGGTTATCTTTCAGGATGTTCACTGAATCATGCACAAGGATGAGGATCATGAAGAGTTCAGAGGCTATTGGGTTAGGTATGGACTTTAATGATCTCTTAATTTTGTTTTTGATTCATAAGAAATTAAAATCAGACAAGTTATAGTGGGATTTCATCTTCATGATTATAAGCATTGAGAATATGGGGCTTTGTTCAGTGCTCTCTTAGTTTCCATCATTATCTCCCCCACTCCAAAAGCCTTTTTTGGAGAATTACTTAGCATCTTTCATTTTCATAAAGTTTGACCCCCCACCCCCCAAAGATGAAAAGATCTAACAAATGAAAACATTATTAGTTTAAATTCCATTATAATCGGATCTTTTCCACAAAGTTCATCATAATCTGATGCTTTGGTCTTTCCCATTACAAGGATGCTAATTCGTGATATGGATTGAGCAATATCTTCTAAAGATGATGGAATCAGAATAAAAGAAAGTACTTTTTCCCCCCCTGTGAGTGACCCCATTTGTAAAAGCTTGGCCCTTTTCTTTCTTTTTCTTGCAGCTCCAAGGGCCATGGCGAAGTGCAAAAACCGTAACTAGCAAACGATTTTGCTATATCGATGCATCAATCGTGCACGTTACAGCAAATGATGTTCGAAGATAAATGTATAATCTGCCTGCTGGAAGCGTCAATCGACCAAGAGAATCTTTTCTGAATATTGTTGTTTGTGCATGGGTTCTAAATATTGAAAGAGTTGATGTATCAAGATAACTTCTTTGTTGGCAAAAACGATTTTCGATAGAACGATTCGCAGTATCTTAGTTTGCTCCTCCCTCCCCTCTTGTGATGTTACTTTGATTGTTGTTTGATACACTTTACTTTGTATTGTAAATGGTTTGTTTGGTATGGCAATTGTATCCTCATCCTTCGTACCTGCCAGCTACATCCTCCCCCTTTGTTTCTGGTTCTGGCAGTTGAAAACCTCCTAAAGAGAGTCAATTTATACTGTAATTTCAAGTTTGTGTCGATTTTGTTTCTATTTTCCAGTGGTCTTTGATAAATATTAAAAAAGAAAAGACATATTGACGTAAATTAGTATCTATTTGACCTCTAAGGAGCAGTCCAGTTAACGAGGACTTGAGATTTTTTGGTTATATTATCTTAGAGGTTTCAAGTTTGGATTTTTTGGCGAGTTTAATGCAAAAAAAATTTGATATCTCCCGGAATTTTGGGTAGGAGTCTTGGGGTGGATGTGGGTGCCATTGGGTATAGGGAAGCAATCTCACTCTCGATCCTCAAACAAACAAAAAAAAAAAGGAAAAAAAATTAGCATCCATTTGATTAAACATTATAAATGGACAAATTGCAAGAAGATTTTGGAGTTTTCTTTATCTTGATTTATCAAAAAATATGTTATTTGAATTTAATAATTACATGGGCGATAATGTTTTTCTTTGTTATTTGGACTTCTAATTAACTTTTTCGTACAATTATTTTTTAATCGTGAAAATATAAGCAATTTCAACTATCAGTTAAGAGTGACTATGGGATTAATCATTAATTAATTTATGCTCAATTATTGATTGAAAAAATTTGTCAATGCATAGTTATTTCTAATATGTAATAGTTTAAGGGCAATAAATAAAGATAAAGCAATTGTATATGGCATGATGTCAATTAGAAATATCCAAGATGGATAGTCGATGAGCGATTTATCTCTCTCTTTTCGTTGAAGAAGTCCAAATTTTTGGTGAGTGAATGACTCTCTTTTATTTACAAAAAGAGAAAGAAATGAGATAGCCCATGAACTAGCAAGGTGTGCAAATTTAGATTTTCAGAAGTCTGACTAGATTTTTTCTCTTCGTGGTTGACCTCTTTATTTAATTCTTCTGTTTACTTTTAGTTTTTCTTTTGTAATTCACTTTCTCCAACAACAACAACAACAGTAATAATAATAATAATAATATTATTATTATTATTATGTCTCAACAGGCCAACCAAACCATTCATATAAAAGGAAATAGAACCCACCACCTTCAAGCCCAATTCAATTCTCATATTCTTTGGATGACCCAAAACAAGAGACGAGATTTGGCCCAAAGCTCAAGCTTGCTCTTCTTCTTCTTTTTCATCTAGTGAAATATCATGATCGGGTCGACCAAGCCACATCATGCACTTTCTTGGAAATGTAAAAAAATCAATTCAGACCAGATTCTTCTTTGTTTGAGTTGTGTTCTCATGTACGCTTGGCCAGCTAAATACAGAAATGCTAGCTTATAACATATATGCTAATATTTATACAAAACTTATAACATATATGCTAATAAATTAATTAACAACATTTTGATTAAATTAAATATTCGGGGTACAATGCTAGTTTATAAATATATTAGTAAATAAATTTGAACAAATTTTTAAATTAAGATCCAATTTTTAAATCTATTACCAAACATATCTTATTCTTTTCATCGAACTCTCACTTTTAAATTTCTGTTTTTAATTAAATGTAACCTAAAGTTCTGATCAACTCAAATCACTTTGATATTATTTTTTTTTTCAATTTCATATCATGATCTGCGTGTTTTGTCTTGAATTAGTATCCGATTGCATGAAAGGGAGTATTAAGAAAATACAATTGGTATATAAATTTAAATGGAATAGTGATCTAATATAATATTAAAACACGAGACCTTAAATTCAAATTTCTACTATTTTTCGTTCTTCCCATTCTACATTCATAATTCACGTGTTGAGTTTTCGTGCTAATATTTAGGTTCTTACGCGTGGGAAAAAACATTTAATATTTGAAGAGGTTGTAAGTAATAAATTGATGAATAAAATATTATTTTCATATATTTAATAATTACTAAATAATTTGTGATCATAATGAGAATCAATTAAAAGGAAGATTGTAGAATATTGAGAATAATTCCTTAAAAATTTTGTGTTTACTACAAAAAAATATATATATATATTAGGACTAGAATAATAATAGGAAAACAGAGATTGTTATTGATATTTGTTTAGGATTATCATAACTATAAAAAAATTCGATATGGGATAAAAAAAAAAAGAAAAAAAAAACAAGAAAAGAAAAGAGTACTGATAGACCTTAAAGAATATTGAGAATGAGAATATAGAGGGACGAAAATACAAGCCAAAAAAAAACTATTTCTATTTTAATGAACAGTATTAGAAATAAAAATTAAAATCATTAATTTCCATTTCTCTTATTCTCCTAATTTTTTTTTACTAAACTTTGTCAAACATTAAGAAAACATACATCTCGAATCTATCCGTATGGGAAGGATCAGTTGATCATAATGAATGCATATAGTACACATATTATATATATATATATATATCTATATAAAAGAAGTTGTCACAAATAAATCATTAATGATCAATGTTTGATGCATTTTAATTAAAGAAAAAATAAATAAAGAACAAAGAACAAAGTGGGAAAGGTGGTGGATTAAATATTTTTTGGAGACCCCCCATGCAGAGAGAGTTAATTATATGCAAAATTGCATGTTGTAGTATTTAAATTAGGCGATGAAAATAAATTAAATTAGCTAATCTTTATAAGTCATTGGAATCGAATCCTGCATGTTGAAGCCAGCCCCTCTCTCTCTCTCCACTATAAACATGATCAAGAGCGTATCTAATCAAGTTATAAATAAATGCTGAATCAACCCTTAATTATGTATGATTAGAGAGCCTTTAATTAATGTTACTCTTAAATAATTGTAGACTAAAGCAAAGATTCCGTCCGCTTAATTTAAACAGTCTGTCGTCCCTTCTAAATTACTGGATGTAGACTCGAATCTCTCTTCCTTGTTTAATATTTATAGAAAATTAATTATGAACTTAATAATTAATTAAAATATTTTTTAAAAGGTTGTATTATCGAATCTCCACGTTTATATTTGTGATGTAATTTATTAAGAAAAGAAAGAATAGAGGGATGTTGGTTTCTTTTGGGTTGCATTTTCCAGGAAATAAGAGACAAAGAAGATCCTTGACATTAATATCTCCAAATCTCCAAGCCAGTTTTTTTATGGGTAATTAAAAAATAGCAAATTGTTGAATTTTAATTCTTTTTTCTTTTCTCTCACATGTTGATGGATCTAAACCCTCTCTTTCTCTGTTGTTTCCAAGGTTTAATTAGAGGTGGTCCCAAGCTTGCTTAATTTTGATACCAAACCCTAGCTTCAATACTTAATTTTGATATATTAAAAACATAAATAATTAAGATAATTCAGCAGATCCACAGTTTAATAACTTCACATTCCCAAATAATTTTGTTTCCTTTTAATTGTAAGCTGTCTTCCATTCTCTCCATGTACAAAAGGATACCAAAAAAAAAAAAAAAAAACTTTACTTTTTAACTCAAAAATTTGAAAAATAGTTTTACTTAAAGAGTTTCGACACATTTTAACCCTCTCTTAATGTTGTAATTGGTTTAAAATAGTCTGACCATTATGACTTAAAAAATGAACCCGTAATCCTCTGCAATGGTGAATGTCTATATCATCTTTTCGTCCCATCTTATTTTGTATTTTGCTCTTTCTGTCAAAGTTGATGTTTTTATCTTGGAATACATCAACATCTCTCTTTTAAATAGTCTCGGAATGTGCTATGATACAATGATTTTTGCTCTATTATTTGGTACATTTGGTTAGGAAGAAACAATCGCTTTATTTTCATAAATTTTCAAATCTCCAACCCTCTTGTAGGACAATATAACAACACGACTGCTTCATCATGGTCCCCTAAATCAATATTCTTTTATAATTATGACATTCTCATAATCTCTTTGAACTGAAACGCTTTTATTTAGCCTCCTTTTAATGTATGTTTTTCATGTACTTCCTTTTGAATGAATGATGTGTTGTCTTTTAAAAGAAAATGAACTCGTACCCTTAAACTTAGTTTTGGTTTAATAATGATACTCAAATTAAAATCGATGGCATATTAATTACTGCCAAACTAAGTAATGGATAAAAAATGAATTGGATTTTTTATGGTGATGGGACTATTTGGGAGAATACAAAATAATGTTATGGGTTGAAAAAAAAAAAAAAAAAGAACAACTATTCCCAAGGGGATTTATATATATATTGGAGATGTTGTAAATGTGAGCATGTGCCTCCAAATCTAGAGCGATATCCCTCCACTTCCTTCTGTCTATGATCCTTTTTTTTCTCCTCAAAATTTTAATTTTCTTCCAATATATTATCATCAAATCGTATCCACATGATCCCTTTCTTTTCTTAATTCCCTTACTTTATCAACAATTTTGATATTTTAAATCATTCCTCCACATTTTTCTTTTTAAAAAAAAAAGATTATATTTTCCCCTCTTTTTTGGATGCTCACTCCATGGTGAGATGATCCTCAACAAATTATGCATATATGCTCCACTTTTATTCTTCCATTCAATTCTTTGTTTTGAAACACATTGGTGCATTTTATTTTCTATATCATATTTATTGTTTGAAACACACGTACTACTTACATACTTGCTTCTTCTCTTCAAAATTTTCCTTACGGTCATTTGACTTCAAGTGACGTAATTAAAAATAGATTTTGATGAAATCAATCAGTTATATAAATATAGTTATAAATGGATTAACGCCCGTTTCATAATAATTTCATTTTTGGTTTTTAGTTTCTTTTTTAATTATATGCTTGTTTGCTTCTAACTTTTGTACTATGTTATATTTCCAGTTTTAACTCATAGTCAAATTTCAAAAATAAAAAACCAAATTTTGAAAACTAATTTTTTAGTTTTCAAATTTTAACATGATTTTAATAATACTCTTAAGAAATACTTGAGGGTTAGTTTTATTTTTAAAAATAAAAAATAAAATGGTTATCAAAAGGAGCATGAAGATGATAAAACTTAGTTTATTTCAAGATGTTTATCTAGTCTTAGAATTTCCTGACTATTCATATATTTTTTTTATTATTTTGTCGATAATAGATTATTCATATTTGTGTCGTTTAAAGAAAAAAACTTATTCATATGTGTGTTGTTTAAAGAAAAAAACTTAATCACAAGAGACATTTAAAAAGTTTATATTATATAGTTAATAAAGGGAGTGATGCATATTGGGATTACCTAATTAAGAACTAATAAAAAAAGAGTTTTGAACCACCCTGCAGTTTGAGTAATTATTTAATAATGTCATTGCAAAAGTGCCAATTAAAAATTTTATGTTTAATCGAGATGGACTAAGTAAGATATGCAACGGAATAATTGATTGAGATCAAATACATCTGCAAAATATTATCAGTTTCATTTCTCAAAAAAAAAAATAAAAAAAAAATATACATATTATCACCTTCATTTATTTATAACAATAATGAGATTCACACCAAGATATCAATCAAAATTGACTAAGATACATGAGTTACATACATTCCAAAACTAATCCACATCAACCAAAACCAATTTTAATTGAATGGTTTAAAAATGATATAACCAAAGAACCAATATATTATAGGGTCCAAATTTCGTCACCCTTTTATCATATATATTTTCTAAAATAATGTATATAACACGTTAATGAAATCTTAGCCAATTTATAAATTAAGAAGGAATTGAGGTTAGATTCAATGATAAATTTGGATTCAATGGATTGATTATTTAAAAGATAAATGAGGAAAATGACGACATAGTTTAATTTGGAGGGATTAGGTAGGAGGGATTAACTTTTTGTTGAAATTAATTGTGTGAAGTTCAAAATCACATGCTCCTTTTTAAAAAAACCAAAAGCTTTTTACTTTCCAACACACAAACAACTATCCCCATATTATGTATATATGACCCACTAATTAATACAATCAACCCACAAACACCTCAATCCATTGGATTTGCTTCCTCCTTTAATTTTCTTTTTTCTTTTAAATTATTAAACCTCAATATTATTCTTCATCAATATAATATCTTAGGTCCACTTCAAGTTTAAGCTTTCATATATATTTTTGAGAAGATTTCATACCCAATCAGGATAATTGTATATTTATTTATACATCCATGATGTTTTATTTATTTAACCGGTATCAAATTCGATCCGAAACGCTCCATGATGATTGGGTTCGATCTCGATTTGAGATGGAACCTATGAATAATATTATTAAAGTTCAAAACGCTCAAAATGAGCATTCAATCCAAACAAAGTTTTATGATAGACACAGACTACTCCTCTTATTGTCACTCCATTAGGAGATTCATTAACAAGTCATGGTGGAATGATTTCTAAAGTGATAAAAGTCTAGATTTGTGTTATCAATTTCTTCATATACTTAAATTCATCTCATCTGTCTAGTCCTTTAATAGTAAATTATTGTAATTTATTATTGATTATGAAGGTAAAGGACAATCCCTCGGGGGCTGCAAATCAGATTTGTAGGATCTTTGTCATCTAATTTACCATTTGGGTTTCCTAATGATTAAAAACATCTTACAGCTGGGGATGGATCATCTTTTGGTTTTGGTGCAATGATATTATGTCACGCAAGCTTTTGATTCTTTCTTCTTCTTCTTCACAAAACAGGATATATTGAATGGAAATAAAACGTGAAATTTAGGACCCTTTTTTTTTTCCTGACCCATACAATTGATTAGGTACAATCAATACAAATTTATTTGATTATCATGATTTAAAAGCCGACCCATCATTTCAGGTCCTTTTGAACTTGATGCACACCAGATTTGGGACAAAAGTAGATTCCTCTAAATGTTTAATATTTATCTTGTTTCAACCTTTTATCATCTCCTTTTTTTTCAACTGATCTAAACAAATGTTTACAATTCTCGGTTATATGTTGTCAGAGTATAGTTTTATCTTAAATGTTGATTAGGCAGGTAAGAGGAGTGGTTCACAAGACTTATATAGACCATTTTAGTGAGAGGAGCTGCAACTGAAAAACATGTGTAGATTGCGACCAAACTTGCATATTGGCTTCGATAATGGGGACAACATCCAATATTATACTATTACGGGAGGACTAAAAAAGTGGTGAGGCTCGAAGTTGAAGATGGTTGGAAGTGCCTAAAATACCATAATATTATGGAATGTGGGAGGGTTTGTTGTTCCTATGAATAAATATGTATATCAATAAGTGGAGGTGGGGGATTCGAACTCGTCACCGATCAAAGATATGTGCTAATTATCGTGGGTTAAGTTTTCCTCGGCTAATTGACGATGGTTTTATGACCCTTTTTTTTGAGTAATAAAATAGTGATCAAGTATGTGTTACCTCTCATAAAGATTTGTGTATATACCAATAATTACACTTAATTTCAATTCTAGATCTGTTTGATTAATTAATTAGAAGAATGTTGACTAAATAAAGTAATTAAATAGTAGAAAATTCTAGCCAAGACTCTAATCTAATATAAACTTATCCGCAGTTTCATGTTTTAGTTAAAAATAAAAATTATATTCACTATATTTGTTAGAAAACTTCTCTAAGTTACTTATCAAATCTTTCCTGGAATATCAGTATAATAATCTACCTATAAGTCTTTTTATAGGTCAATAAATACTGTATAATGTTGCACAAATATTTATAATATATTTTTCTCTATCTTAGACATAAGATATAGGTTAATTTAACCTTGAATGGATTCTCCAATCTCTGTCTCTATTTGAAATTGGTTTCCTAATCATGTCACTAATTAACTAAATAATTAATTATTTGTCCTTGGTGAAAAAAAGAATATTTCATGATGAAGAATAGGAAATACGCGACAATAAATATATAACATATGAAACATTATATTTTTAATCTTATAAACTAAAGAAATGTTAAAAGTAAAATGAAACAAAAAAGACGTTGAAAATTTTCACCCAATAATTTGTCCTTGGTGTGGTTGCCTCGCATCTCTCACACATCCCAAGATGTCAAATATAATATTGGCTAAATTTATAAATGTATCTCTTTTTTCTTGTCTGTACTCATGTCCCTTGGATTCACACCAAAATAATATCATTTATTTAAAGAAAAAGAAAAATTTGTCGATGTAACAAAAATTATTATTGTAAGCGGTTAATTTCGAAAAGAATCAAAACCCGATCATATTCATATCTAATATATTATTACTAATAGGTAGCAAAAACAAAATAAGAAAAATAGTAGGAAGGGGAATAAATATAAAAGTAATTATTATTATGCTGAATATATATGTTATATGTTGGGTATGATGACGTGGCACATAGGAAAAATAAGAGCAATAAAGTATTCAAAGCTACAAACATGGCGATATTAAATAAATAAAAGGGTGTAATGTAATGAAGGACGTGTCGAAGCAGAAGGGAGAGAAGAGGGGGAATGTAATTTAAAAATGCAGAAAATCTAAGACAATCGCTTTCAAGTTGTAGTCAACAAAGTCGGAATTAAAATGAAAAATACTATATTATTGAATTCTTAATTAAGTTATAAAAAAATAATAATAAAGATGAAGGGTTCGGAAGGAATATATAATATTTAGTAATGCACTGAAAATCTTAACGCAATCTCGTTCCAGCGATGCGTTTCTCTTTTCTTTTTTTTTGTCTTCCAAAATTCCTGCTGTACGACGTCGTTTAATTAGTTCCTGATCAGGCCGGGAAATACAAATTGAAATAATTAAGTTCCAAAATTCCTGTATTGTGCAGCGTGGGATTTGTATGTGTGATTAATGGCCGGGAGTGGTTATTTTGGGGAGCAGAGTTTGGGATCGCCGTCACCGTCGCCGTCTCCGAGGCGATCGGGGAAGAAGAGTGGTTCGGGTTCGAGTTCGGGTTCCGATAAGCAGCCGAGGCAGCCGCAGAGAGGATTGGGAGTGGCTCAGCTTGAGAAGATCAGATTGCATGGTGAAATTGCTTCAGCTGCTGCTGCTACGGCTAGTTATCATCCCACTTCTTACTCCTTCAACAACGTACCTACTCTTTCTCTTGTTTTGATTTGAACTTTCGACTTATAAGAAAGATTAATAGTAAGATTCCTTCAGCTCGACCTAATGGATAAGTTGACTTTTATATCGTTTCAGGATCAAGAGGCTGTGGCGAGAGTGCAGACGGGATATTCGTCTATGTCCTCGTCCTCGTCTTCCTCCTCGCCCTCCTATGCCTTCCCCTCCAATATTATGGTAACGACTCGCACAGCTCCGCTATTAATTAGTTTCTGTAGTATCTTCTAAATTAACACGATTTCAAATTACACTAATGTTTTATCTAGTTATATTCGAGACAATAATAAACGGATATTTTTATGTACTAATTTCTCGGTAGGACTAACCCTAGTGAGAAGTCGGTAGAATTTGAATTTTCGCAACAGTTTTTTTTTTAATAGGTAATTCTGTAAAATTATTTGATCTTTCTAAAAAAGAGATTTTTACCCACACAGTTACTTGAAAAGGTGTGTGTTATTTCTGATGCTAATAAGTAGCTTTACTTGATTAATTTGTATTAATAATTTTGTTAGCTTTTTCCTACAAATATCCAAAATTTCCAATAATGTTAAAAACAATAATTTATTATACTTGCAGATGGGGTTTGGAGAATATGAAAGAAGAAACCTCATAGATGGCGATTCTCAATACAGCACAGCAGCAAGGTAGTATTACAGATAATCATTTAATTAACTTAATCACACTTTTTGGTTAATATATGTTCTTTTAATTTACAGACAAATTAAGTTGAAAATAAATTTGAATGTAAAAATTAGATATTGATTGGTTAATTGGGAACAGATGGGATCCAAGCAACGGTGGCATCTTAGAGAGTACACAACATTTTGCACAGCCAAGTATGCCATGTTATCTTCAAAATCCACAAGCTGAGGTACTTACTCTAATTCTCTCTGGTTTTTATTTTGCTTCTTAATTTTTTTTTTTTAAATTTTGATTTGAGTCTTTGAATTAATTATGTTTTTCTCCAAATGTTAATTTTGGTCCAACTACTATTATAAAGGTCAAATTTTAGTCTCAATAATCTAAATATAACTCGAGCATGAGATGATGAATGAAATGACATCTAGATTTAACTTAGGATAAGATTTGCGGGTAGGGATGACTAAATGTGCAACTTAATGAAAGTTGGAGATCTGTTCGATAATGTTTTAGTTTCTTCATTTCTAATAAATGAAAATAGAATTTCATTACTCCCAACACCCATAAATTTTTCAAAAATGATAAAACTAGAATTATATTTATAGTGGAACAATGTTGTTTCTCAAACTTCTAAATTTAGGAAAAAAAACCTAAATAGTCATCAATTATTTAGATTTCTTACTAAAAACAAAAAATAACATTGTGGGCACTAAATGGCTAAAATTTTAAAGGTGGGAAAGACCAAAATAGAAAGTGAAAGTTTAGATACCGAAATAAAAAAGAGATTAAAAAAAGGGGTACCTTTCATTTTTCTAACTTTCTTGTAAATTTAGTGTTTCTGTAACTTTTCTATGGTGCATTTTTCCCAATGTAAAGTAGTTTCCAAAAAAGCATATACATGAGGGAAATCTCTTAAACAACACTTAAGTTTTGAGAATAATTTGGAAGATGAAGATGAAGATTTGTTTTTGTGAAAAGGGGTTAATTTTATGGGTGTGTGTTGGTGGTGCAGTGGAGGCAGAGCAGAAAGACAAAGAGCAAAAGGCAGAATAACATTAATTGTGAAGAAGCATGTGATGATGAGAGCCAAGAACTGGACTTGGAGCTCAGACTTTCAATCTAAATATTAATTATTCAAGCAACCCCATGGTTTTGGATTTGGATTTGGATGCTTCATCTTTCTAATTTCATACCATAATTTCCATGGAAATTCAAATATAATTGGATCTCTCAAAATTGATGTAAGTCAAGACTACACCAACTTTGTGGAACTCTCTTCTTTATATGTGCCTTGCTTTAATGAATGAATCAATGGGCTCATCAACCCATTTTTTTTCATTTATAGGACTCAAATTTACATGGGTATTTCTTAAAACATAAAAAGAAAAAAAAAAAGGGTAATTAAAGTTTCAAGGTGTGTTTCAGAGGCTGGGCTTCTTTATAAGCTGAGTAGTAATGTAAATAATTGTTTCATATATATATAAAATAACTGGATCTTCTTCAGATTTCTGTACATACAGCTTCATTATTCATGAACAAAAACGCCTCATTATTATAAAGTCTGTGCCGTTGTAATTGTATCGTGTCATCGTCACCGGCTAGCTGGTCGAACACAACCACCGTCTGGCGGTGGTGCTTCCGCAGTCGGAGCAAAACGCCTCGGACATTCTTCACTGCCGGGGGAGAAACAGTGGAAGAGGGGAATTTTTTATTTCTTGAATGTAATATTGACCAAATGAAAGCATTATATATGTCCAAGAAACGTGTATTATTATTATTATTTTTTGAAACATTAAAAAAATGTGTAAATACCCAATCTTGGCCGGATGCTCGGCTTGTTGGGCTTTGGATTATGATATATGACTTTAATATTTGTTTCTTGCGCTTGGAAATTAATTCTTAGTCAGGTTGGTATAGGATTTAAACTCAAATTGTGACGGTCAGTAGAGAAGGGAGGTAATAATGAACCAACAGCACATTAAGAAAAGTCTTAAAGAGAATAGAGAGTTACTATCTATATTAATAAAATGTATCTTTCTTTTCAGTAACTAAAAGAATTGATGGCACGATCAGATTGCAGGGGATGTTGGGAAATGCTAAGTCTATCACTTATATTATAGCAATGAAATGAAAAATGATATGTATGCGATATTTGACTTCATTTTTTATTCTATTAGGTCTATTACTAATTTACCTCTATTGTTATCTTAGTGATACTGTCTATCAGATATGACATTTATTTTAATAACATAAAAATGGTATATTAATGTGACATATGGGATAGAAAATAAATTCCATAAAAATGTTTAAATAGGCACAAAAAGATTTTAACAAATTATCATATTTACAAATTGTTTTCTGCACGCTAGATTTTCAAATATGGCCATTTATTTTGCCACCCATTAAAATTTCTCATAATTTTATAAGTTTCTCCATTTTTCTTATTCTGCAATATCTTTTGTGGGTTTTGTGTGAACTGTGAAAGGATATATCATATGCATCTATCAGAGAAACAATTGTAGTTTCAATTGAAAATAGAGGGCTGAAAATAATTAATACACAAACACCGCAGTTCATTAATTAACTTCATTTATGCAATTAATAACTCTGGAAGATGCAAGATTCACCATCAATTAATTAACTCCTAACGCCCAAATCCTATGGCAAAAAAGAGCAGATCAGTTTCTTAAAGACCCTTAGCTAGGAAGAACCTGTTTTTTCAGTACAACATGTGAGGATGGGGAATCGAACTCGCAACCTTTTGGTTGGAGATATATGTCAATTACTGCTGAGTTATACTCGCCTTGACAAAAAGAATGTAGTTTATCAAAAGACTGTAAAATTTTTTAATAATATATAGAATGAGTAGTTTGGACCCTGTCGTATGTACACAAGTGAGAGATTTATGCAAAGAGTATCGTAATAATAATGAAACTCTTAGTAATGAAAACTTATGATAAGTCAAGATTAATAAAAATATAATGTTTATCATAGATAGACTCTCGACTGACGATTTATTAATTAATTCGTGTGGACAAACTAATTTGTTAGCTTATGTAATGTGGGATGATGCATATGATAGACCTTGTGAAATGCAAAAAAGAGATCACATGATGTTGTGAAGTACTAAAAGATGAAAAGAAAAAGTGATCTTAAAAACATAGTTTGGTTAAGGTATATATTCTCGATCAAAAAGTCGAAGGTTCAAGTCCTTTTATTGAAGTGAAAGGGGCAATTTCTGAAAGAGACATCCAAAACTTTTCTTCAGAGGAAGAGACCCCCTCTTCTCCAAAGACTGAAGAGAGACTAAATTCATTAAGGACAGACCCAAAGTTTAGAAACATAACCAGATGAAAATACATTAATTTTGTCACATTTTGAGATGTGTGAATCCAATTACAGAACGATTTTCAAGGATCAAAATGAATTCACGCCAAGACAAATAATAATGTTCTAGCTGATATATGTGCACAATCAAGTCAGTTCAAAATTGCAAGAAAAAATAGACCAAGGTGATCTCAAAACTAGCTGAACTTGAAGCCATGTTCAGAATCTTTCCATAGAGCTAAATCTGCATTATCTGTGAAGGAACAGAGTGTGGATCCAAATTAGACCCCATCCACATTTGTAGCCATTCTTGAGGCTAAGAAAGCAAAGCAGCTCCCAGTTTCATGTCACAATACAGACATCTTGAAGCGATAATTTCTGCTTCCTATTTCCCCTCAGGCCACCAACTATATATATAGAGTAACAAAGAGGAAAGAATTGGACAGGAGAAAACTTTCCAACCTAAACAAACAATTTAAGAAACAACTCAGTTTCTTTCTTCAAATACATTAGTTTTTGTGGAAGTGGCATCAATGAGCTAAGGAATTTGATGTACCTTCCCCAAGTTTGTTTTTGCTGAAACATTCTTCTAGAGAGAAAAAAAAAAGATGAAGTTGATGATCATTTTCATAAGAAATATAAAAAATATACGCAGCAAGGATTATTGCACTATGAATATGCTTGAAATCAGTATATAATATATGAATATACATCACCTCAATAACTGGCAACCCACAACATAAATTGCATTAGACCAGCGCACGACCTTCCTTCATTAATTAATATTCATTTGGATGCGTGTGAGAAAGAGAGAAGAAAACTCTACCAACTATTTTTGTTTGATATTTTCATACATTGAAAGCCAATAAAATATGGAGTGAATTCTTTTCGATTGGGACAACTCAATTGGCAAAGACAAATTGATGGGTGGGTTCATCTGCAATTGATTTTATGAAAAAGGAAAAAATGTATGAAAGTCAAAATAAGATTTGTTGTTTGTAAAATGTCTATCAATTTTATGACTTTTCATTCGCTGTTTTGTTGTTTGGAATGGTCCTTGGTCTCAAACGTTGTTGTAAAAATCTCTTTTCATGTCAAGGATGAGTTCAAAATTCATATAGGAAATGAAATTTAATAGCCCTCAACACAAGAATCATTTAAACTCACAATTGGGTCAGAAGTATTTTCATCCAAAGATCACTAAAAAATGAAACTTTGAGAAGCTCTTACCATAGTTCTTAGCATTACGCTCACTCCATGCTCTTATCAAGTTGGGGGTCCACACGTCTTTCTACACCATTTGATCCAACAAATCTATAATTTAGGAATTGCAGACCATCAAAACATGCATGCACATTGTTTCCACAGATGTCTAATGAATTAACTAAACTATACATTAAAAGAGAAACAAGAATCAATTTATATAATGTCAACAGGGGACTTCTTCAACTTCATTATTCCTAAGTTTGCAAAGCTGTAATTCTAAGTATATATTTATTGCTCTGACTTGTGCAAATTAAAGATTAGAAAAGGCAATGTCCAATGATGAACAAGGAAAGAGAAGTTATATAAAGCAATCACAAACTTGAATTTTAGGAACATCCCATTTCAATCCCAGGGCAGAAGACAGATATAGAGCTTACCGATATTTGGGATTGAGATGGCAAAGTTTCAATCACTTTCTATAGCATTTTTGGTCTGTGTGATTGCTTGTAATCACATCGTAGTTGATGCCGATATTTCAAAGAACATGGTCCTAAGCTGGGGAAATCCTCAGTCCAAAATAGTAGGGGATAGCCTTGAGCTTGTTTTGGACAAAATTTCAGGTGAAATATAGTTTCTTCCTTTGATTCGTCTAGTAGTTAGCTTTGATGATCATGATTCATGACCAATAAGAACGATCTTGTTGTTGCAGGCTCGGGAACAAAGTCGAAGAGGACTTTCTTATTTGGAAGCTTTGAAGCTCTCATCAAGTTGGTTCCAGGGAATTCTGCTGGAGTAGTTACGGCGTATTATGTATGCTTCAGTGCTGAACACACACCTGGCTAAATTCAGAAGACATTAATCTACATTAATTCACATGGTTTCTACGAAATTAGGAAGGAAATTATATATGAAGTTTATGGTGCTAAATTCTTCTTCATCTTGAATTTTCTGCAGCTAACTTCTACAGGGACAAAGCATGATGAGATAGATTACGAATTTTTGGGGAATGTTACAGGACAGCCTTACACCATTCATACAAATATATACACTCAGGGTGTTGGAAACAGAGAGCAGCAGTTTCGAGTGTGGTTTGATCCTACTGCTGATTACCACAATTACACCATTCACTGGAATCCTAATACTGTTGTGTAAGTGAGATTAAATTTTAAGTTCTACTGTAAAAGAACACTATTGCCTGTCTTATTTCATCAAACTGTTAATCTCTATCCAAACAATATCACCAAGATGAAATTCGCAGTTCCAATCACTATTATGCATCTAATGCAAAAAGGGAATGAGAATAGGATGGAAGAAACGACTAATAATAAAACCATGCAGGATAACAAGATAATACAATCTGTTTACGAGAAGAAAGTAGCAAATGTGAAAGAATAACAACATGATGTGATATGGATGATTTCAGGTGGTATATCGATGGCGTCCCAATTAGAGTTTTCCGAAACTATGAGAAGCAAGGTATAGCTTACCCTAACAAGCAAGGTATGAGAGTACATGCCAGTTTGTGGAATGCAGATGATTGGGCAACTCAAGGAGGTCGTGTGAAAGCAAACTGGACCAACGCACCATTCATTGCTGGAATGCGCCGATTCAGACCAAGAGCTTGTTACTGGAATGGAGCAGTCAGCATTAGCCAATGTGCCACCAAGTCCCCAGCAAACTGGTGGACTTCCCCATTTTATGCACAGCTAAATGCAGCTCAATTGGTTAAGCTTGGTGAAATCCGGGAGAAATACATGATATATGATTACTGCAGAGACACTAATCGGTTCAACGGGCAAATGCCACCAGAATGTTTTAGACCTCAGTTCTAACACAAAGACGAGTAAAGCTAATTCAGTGTTCAGAACAGCATTACCGCCAACAATAATATTATTGCACTCCATTGTTTTTCGGAAATGTTAATTTTTCTTCTCTGGGAGAAGATTTCTCCTTTTCTTACTCGGTTCCTGTTTGTGAGCTCAAAGCTTTATGATAGATGTGATAATGTGTCTACCTGTGTTTGAAAATGATTTACATGTTTCATATAGAACTTCTTTTCCCATTGTTTTATCTGTATAGGGTTTGTACGGAGGAGCTCTAAAGTATAAGTAAACAGAAAAAAAACCGATTTGTAAAATATAAGTGCGCAAAAGTATTCTGCCTTAACGGCAAAGAAAACAAGCCATGCAAATAAGTCAAGAGAGGCAAAGAAAGGAACTATTTGATACTTCACATTTTCGTACAGATTGAAACAGAAAGTGGTTCATTTTTTACATTTTAGACAGAGCTGTGATTGGAAAAAGCATATTTTGAAGGCTTAACCAGAAAGAAACAAATGCATTCTTTTGCAGTTAGCTGTACGATACAGGAAACTCGGGTCAAAAAAATCAACTTTTTTTTTCAAATAAGAAACAATTTCATTGATGTATGAAATTACATTATTGGCCCATAAGAGGGCTTACAAAAAATTTTTCCAGCTGAACATAAGAGAAGAAAAGCTATAGTTGTGGAAAATAGGAGCATCTACACCAATAGATAACCAAAAAAACTATAGCTTCAAAAATGCGATTGAATGAGAGCTTGATTCCATTGAGGTTGCACTGGTTCTTCTTCTTCTCTCTCCACGTTAGCCATAAGAAGGCTCTAACAAAATTCATCCATAGGAGTTTCTTTTGGTTATTTTTTATGCCTCTAGACGTTGAGGAAAAGAAATAGTCACAGGATCAACTATCTTTCATTCAGAATTTTGTCCATGGATGTTTAGAAGGCCAGCTTGTGAAACTGTTCAAAACACCCAATGGTCAAGGTGATGCGAGCGACTCCTATTCAAACTGAGCCCAATGGCCAACTTGCACCTATCTGTGCTCTTACAAACGCCTAACCCAATCATTGACTAAGATATAATCGTGCACCCATAGTGCAAGACAAGCGAGTTGGGTCGGGAAGGAGTTTGACTGTTGAGACAGGATCGAATTCATTCTCCTCAAAAGCATTCCACCATGAATAATGGGCTGGATAAACAGTTGACATAGGAACTCCTATATATCTATAGGATGGGCTGCAGTTAACCATCTCGAAAGAGCTTTCAATCGTTCTACTTCTTATGCAATTAGAGTAGTGTAAGTTTCTCTACCTAATAGGATTCAAAATCTCCCAACCAAGGACACCCTTTCCTTCTCTAATTAATTTGACCGATTATCAAAATCAACCAGCCCTCTTCCAGTGCGCTATACAAATTAGTCTCGAATCTCAAGAGACCAACCAAACACAACCCAGTGTCGGATATCACCAGTAGTATTTTGACAGTACTAAATTGGATATATTCAGTTCAGACACTGTAAATAGGAATATGGAATATTACAATCGCGGCTACAATAGCAACAAAAGATAGGTGAAACAGAAAACAATGATCAGCAAACAAATTACATTCGGATGACAGATGAGAATGAAACCTCAAAACCTAAAAGTAGAATTACTTAATGCAAAGCCAAACGCCCAAACCAATAAGAGCGGTACCAAACAGAGCGTACCCGACGCGAGTCTGTTCGCCAAGGAGCATTCCAAAGACGGCGGTGGCGGCAAATGTGGTTGCGTTGGTGACGGGCACGGCGAGGGATATAGGGGCATCGCTTAGAATAGCGAAGAAGGTAGCTGAGGCGGAGAGGTTAAGCAGAAAGGGGATGGTGTACTGCCAAATTGAGAGGAGCTTGAGCCATCGGAGGAGGGAGGAGCTTGAGCCATTGGAGGAAGAATTGAGAGCTTGGTCCCAGAGAAGCGCGCCGCGGCGCATCAGAGCGTTAGTGGCGCCCCAGACTAGACCAACCGCAACCATTTTCTCTACATCTCCGATCATCTTCTTCTTCCCTAGTCTCTGTTTCGCTGACCTGACGAAGTTCTTTCGGAAATCTGAGCTATGTTTCTTCACTGAAATATTTTTATTTATTATTTTTTAAGGAAACTAGCACTAACCTAAGGGTTTTTCTGAATAATAACCCAAACTTGGAGGCGTTAACGAGATATGTCCGTTTTTTAAAAAAATTGTTATTCTAATCTTCATGACATCATTTTATTGCGGCGAATTACTTTTCGTAACCCCTCACTCATTTCTTTTATTATAGCGATAACTATAGTAAGCATGATAGCTATGGAGAGTAACAATAGTGGTATTAACAACATACTTCCAATTTAATCTCAACAATTCTAAAATCATTAACGGTAATGATAACGATAATAACATTAATGATAGCAATAATAACTGTAACAATAATGATAATTACACTATTGATTACGATAGCATTAGTTTGTATCAGCAACATACATTCCTTATTTTTCTCATCCTTCCAAATTTTTCAACTCTTCTTTATTTCTCTTTAGGTTCTATCTATATCTTTAAATTTATATCTACCACTACCTACATCTATACTTGTATCTCTACATCTACATCTACTGAAGAACATTGAATTTAAAAAATATAAAAAATATTTCAGAAAAAAATGTTTGGTACGATCCAATTTTTTTCATGGAAAAAAAAAGAATTAAATCTAACTAAAAATTATTCAAAATATCAAAGCATGTATTACATTACATGTCAAAATGAACTAATAACAAAAGCAGCTGCAATTTATTATTAACTCTCATTCAGACAAAACTTGCACTTTAAAAGTCTTTACTTCTAATTACTAATTCGAAGTAACCTATGACCTCTCTATCATGATTTTAAGCCATGTCCCAATCTAATCCATTCATAGATATCTTCATCACGAACCAAATGTCGCCTTATTTACCCCAAAATCGTCTCAAATGTAATTCAATTAGTCAAAGATATTACTAACCTCCTTTAAAAGTCCAAATATCCATTCAACAGAAATATTCTAAACAAACAAAAAAATTAAAACAACTTAAGAATAATTTTTCCTAGAGCTGATCTTATAGTACATGAATACTAATATACATCAGTGATCAAAACATTCATAAGGATAATTGTGTAAATGTCAAAAACCAGAAACTTTCGAGCCTTTGGAAGGCGCCTATGCATAAGTAAAGGATATCCCCACTGCACCCTTAACGAACAACCACTCTTTACTACGTTTGGGAAATGTGATATATATTTTCAACTAAATAAGGCTCTTGTAAATTTGTAATCAACTACTTCTAAACACCAGCTGATGGCTCTTGATATTTCAACTGGTTCAGAAGTCCATACCACAAACAAAATCACTTCTGGAAAACGAAAATTGGTCTGTTGAATCCTCCTGCATTGCTCTCCGACAAGCCGGGTGTTAGGTCTTCAACTGTTCTGAACCCAATCTGCAGTGCATTTTTGTCCAAAGAAAATGAGTGAAACTGAAACTGAAACCGATGCTGTGCATAAAACTCAGCCAAATCATTCATAAAAATACCTTGTCTAGGAGTATGTCTTGGAAATCTTCTGGATGGAGCTTTATAGTCCTGAAGTTATTTTTAGTTGTCTGCATTCAGAAAGATCAGCTAAAATCTTAGGCAATATGGTAGGAGGAACCAAGGAGCAAGAAGAACACTGAAACAGTTTGAAGTTCGGGTAACAGTGATAGTTGATTAACAATCTAGCTGCACTGGATATTTTACCTCGGAAACGGTGTAGTTGGTTTCATAAGACTTCCATGGTTGAGGCTCCAACACAAACATGCCACCCTGCCTTTTCAGAATGTATGCATGGTTAAAGAAGGTTCTTAGTCAAATTTGAAAGCATATACAGACGTATACAACCGACAACGATTATCCTTAACCTCAGGATCATGTAAAACAAAGTAAGCAGAGATGCTATGAATCTATGGGTAAGTACCGGGCGAAGAAGTCTCCAAATCTTGGAAAACAATGTAATTAATCCATCATCTCCCCAATTTAGATGAATCCACTTCGTTACACTCAAACTGCAGTACAGAAAATACAGCATACTGTAACCCCAGAAGGAAAATGTATCAAGGCTCATGAAAATAAATAGCATTAATATGCAACATATCATATAATAAAATATTAACTTACCAAAGAATGGTATCGTAATGCTTATCAGATGGATGATCATTAAATATAAAGTTCCGTTGTCGAAAAGAGATAACCTTGCGAAGATTTTGTGCCTTAGATGAACAAGTACTTGTAGGATCTTCTGTATCTACCTTTGGAACTCCAGAAGCACCAAGCTCCAAACCATTAACAGATTGCCCAACTACCAATTTTGTAGCCTTTTTAAGATTCCAGTATGCATCATCAATTCGATCTTGCATACAGAGAAAGTTACCAATTGGAAATGAAGCAACCATATATGTAGAAAGATTAGGAGATCAACACTGGCTAAAAGAAAGCACGAAACAAGCTTGTTTTTGGCCAACCAAAGCATAGTTATACGGGTTAAGGTACATGTATCCAACCATGAGATTGAGAGTTTGAATCTCCACCCCTTATATGATGTACTAAAAAAAAAAAAAAAAAACATGCTCACTTTTGAGATTTATTTTCACCCAAAATAACTATCATGATACAGTGTATTCCCACCCATTAAGAAGAAATGAGCAACTAAGAGGCTATCGGGCATGATAAAATTAAATGATAAAGGTGTTGCACTTCACAATTGCAGCTCAGAGAAGCATGAAAGGGCATACTACAACAAAGACTGTCTTGATCTAAATATTTCTCATTCCTAGCCTTATCAAAAAAACCTCCTTTCGATCTCTAGCCTTTTCATACGAAATCCATTGATAACTCTCCGACCAAAGCTCCCTAATACTGGATTCCTCAATTAATCTACACTACACCCAACAATAAAGCAGCATAAAACCATATCACGCTGTACATAATGCATTTATGCCTAAAATAATTGTTGATACAGTGCATCGTTGATCAAGTCTTAGACCTCCAAATAAATAAAAAGCACCTCCGTACACTTTGTGGAAGTATAAAGTGCATGTAACTTTGTGAGTGGGAGCTGCAGAACCTGAGGTTCAAATCTTACCAGAATCAATATCAACACCAAGCATACTCCGACAGTTAAACTTTCTAGCTGTAAAAGGAAAATAATTGGCATAAGTAAGGAACCAGAGTACTAGAGAAGATCCAATTCCATAGTTTTCAATGAATACTGTAATATCCGGCGATTAAAAGGTGCAATGCACTAAAGCAACAAAGTTTTTTCAAACCAAGATGCAAACAAGAGGCATTCTTCAAGTGAAATGAGACGGAAATGTAGTACCTATCTGAATGGTAACTACGCCATTATTGCAACCAATGTCCAAGCAATCCTTGCCTTCAAACCATTCTTTCTTGAAAACCTTTAGACGAGGATCTTCCACCAAATTTTGACCTATCTGCAACACAAAAAATAAAGAAAATGCGACTAATGGTAACACTCATACTTTCAGCGAAAAAATATATATAAATACAAATAAAAAGCAAGAATCAAGAATTACTGAAGCGGCTGAAGTTGAAAAACAGAGTTAACTGGTGTAAACCAAGTCCCGAAAATATTTCTATTGTTTTTCCTCTACATCATTAACCCAAAACTAGTTGAAAACATGAACTGGAAACCTGAAATTGTGCAGCACTTCTCTGAACTATATTTCCCATGGACCCAACAGGGAAAACAACGAACATAAGAGGGAATTAGAATTACCCGATAGCCATAGTAGCTTTTATAATTGCCAAAGGGAAAAGCTTCCTTCTTGCGCTTTTTAAGATTTGGCTTGAGTTGTGCTTCAGTTTTCTCCTGCTCCTCCGCCATTTCCTTAAATCGCAACTTCAGCTACCTCTGTTCCTGATATTGTCTGAAGTGCAGGTGATGAAAGAAAGTATTTTTCCCGGCGGGAAAGGAGCGATGACAGCATGCAATGCGACGAACAAATTTCTCTAGGGTTTAACCAGCTTTCTTTCTTTCTTTCTTCCTAATTTTCCCGGCAAACCTGTAGGCGGCGCGTATATAGGTTCTTTTTCGCTTCCTTGTTTGTTTGCTTTTTTTCTTTTCTTTTTCTTTTTCTCTTTTCCAAATTTAATTACTATATTTTTTAAATATGTCAAAATATTTTAAATATTATTTTCTTTCTTTTATATATTCTAATTTTACCTTTCTAATTTTTTTGTTTCTTTTGAAAAGAAGATATATGAGTTGTTGATGTAATATATAACTGATATACCTAATAATTATATCTAACGAGAGGTACTTTAATGTACTTCATACTAGCCAAAACGAACATAATTCAGTGGTAATTGACATTTACCTATAAATAAGAAGTTGTGAGTTCAATCTCCTACCCCTACATATACACCTTGATATACTAAAATCGATCTACTCAAAATGTAAATCAATGTGTGTTAATATACTTCATATAAGGTATATTACTTGGTTGATATATCTTGATGTAGTACATACTAAGTAAATCAGTTAATTTATCTTATACTAATATATTTCGTATAAGATATATACCTAGTATGAAGTACATTAAAGTATATTAGCTATAATCGATATACCTAATATTATGTACATCAAATTTGGTAATATTTTTTCCATGGTTTCATCGTTTTCAAAACCATTCTAAAAACTTTCGTGAAATCCCTTCTATTAATTGATTAACGGTACTAGAATATACATGTTCCTAATATGATGAATGATTTTTTTCTTTTTAGTAAATTTCATAGAATTTTATATTCATCACAATTTAGACCAATTGATCGGACATAATTCTTTTAGACTAAAAATTACTATATTTCATTGAATATTAAAGGTCAGTGTAGTGTATTGCTTCAGCATTTATTAGATAATTAAATGTATTAGCTATTGTGCGAAGAATATCACTTAATTCTAAATTATAAAAAATGTCAAAATCGCGTTCTTTAGACCATTCCATTTGACTTGGGAAACATATTTTTAAGAGATTATATAAAAATTTATAATTTTGCATAAAACTACACTTTCAACCCATAATTCTAAATGAAATTTTTCTGAAACATAACATATCAAACATTTAAGTACATCGTCTGTATAACAATATTCATATAAGGTATAACAATGGTATATAAAATCAAGTCTATCAATGATACACCAGTAGCTCATTCGTATATCATCATTAATATAAGGTATATCGTCATAATTGGTTTACCTTGATGTACTAAGTTACATATATATCAATTATAACTAATTTACCTTATACAGTACATTAACACAGACTGCTATTTGAGAGTAAATTGAACAACCCGGTTTGCTAATTTTGCAAATAACTATTAGGATTTTTTATATTTTTGTAAGTGCTCCTTTAATTTTTCCTAAATGTCCTTTTATAGTATAAACAAAAGGTTATATATTTTTTTTATTAGATACCATTAGAGAGAGAAATATTTAAAATGCATTCACACTGTTAGGATATGGAACGTCTGTTTCTGACATTCCTTTTCCTACACTTTTTTGGCGACCACTTAAAAAAATTATCTTTTTATTTTTTAAAAATTCTCAAAGTGGCATTAAAAAATGTTCTCAAACTATTGTTTATTATTAAAATTATTAAAATAGGTTAAAAACACTTGTACTTAAGAACTACCAATTTTACAAAACCACTATAAAATCGTAATTAAGCACTTTAGCCAAACTTGCTCTAATATAAATTAATTATGTATCTTGAGGTTCAAATTTTATACAGAGAATGTAACCATACCAAATTCTTAAAAAGAAAAATATTCACTTCTTAAAATATACATTAAACAGAGTGTTATCTGTGAAATTCTTATTTTCAGATATGATACAAACTAGATTGTAGTTATCCGAACCTATATTTTTTCATAAAATTTAAAATTATGCTAAATTGAGATAATTACATCTACTAATCTCTTATATATAGAAAAAATTTAACTTTAACTATCTCTTATCAAAAATTAACTTAAAACACTTGAAAAGAATTAGTTTTCATGTCAACTTAAACCTCACTCAACTGATTAAGACATATAAGATACATATCTTCTAACCTCGGATATTCAAATCATCATCCCACATGGCATTTAAAGACAAAAAGAAAAAATCATTACTTATACAACTAATACCATATAATATATCAATAGCCGCGGAGCCAACCATGCTATCTCCAGGATATGGAACTTTATCTGAATCATACAAGTAAACAGAACTCGAGTTGGTATCAAAATTTTTGTGCCACAGATCGGCTCATCGTAACCAATAAATAAACATTACACAGAGTATGGCAAGTTTTCTTCTTTCTTTCTTTCTTTCTTTCTGTCTTTCACTATAATATAACTCATGGAGGTAAATCTTCCAAAGCCTAAACGTATACTTACTTGATCATCACAGTGTCAAGCCTAATAGCAAACCATCAAGACATCGTGGCATATATAGACAGGATCTCTCTATATTCAATCAGAAGCTAGACGCAAGCATTAAAAATTACTTTCAAGCTGGGATTGGATCTCATCTGGATGGCATTATCCCATGATTCTTTCACAGCTTACTCCAACTCCTTGAGAAAATCGATGTTATCTACAAAAACCTGCAGATGGATGATGAGAGAACAAAATATAAGTCAGATTTTTCAGTTACAGAAGGGAAAATCATAAGCCGGATTAATATGGCAATTAAACAGACAATGGGTCGAAATATTCATTTTCGTGTGATCTCGCATGTATGCGTAATAACCACCAGGCCTGCAGGAAATGTTCTATGGCAGAAGCATTCATTCACCTCAAGATCTAGTTTCTTGAAAATAAAAACCAAGTGGCTATTTAGGAGGGTTATGTCATACAATTTTTCTGTTTCTTAGAACAAGAATTCAGTGACAACATGTTTGATGGCTATTTTTTAATAAACAAATTTCTCAATTTATTTTCACAAAGGATTTATCTTTTAAAATATCTGAGATTGTTTTTTGTTCCAAATCCAACGATATAAGAAAAGATAATGAATAGTGATCCTAAGGGCACAATAATCTTTATATCTTTACATAGAGGTGGCCTAATTACTCTTGCAAACAGTTTTGAGAACAATACACTATTTTTGAGAACCAACTATAACAAACGCATGCAAATATGGCATCTCAAACTCTCAGGTACATTCCTCGCATACAAGCACATGGCTATGTTCAGAAGTTTAATTAGACTTTCTTGCGGTCGAATCTAAGTAAGTCACAAACAAGTTCAGAAGGAAACAAACTGAACGTGCATAAATAGATAGATTTTTAATCAGGACCAAGCTCCAACTGCTGAACATCACTGAGTTGGAGCATCTTTTACCTGTAGTTCATAAAGCTCATCATAAGCATGGTAACACATGCAAATTGCATTTTTAGTCAATGGAATCAAAACAAAGAGTCTGGGTCCATACCAAATCAGCTCTATTGGTGTTGACTGTTGAGCGAAAAAGTTTAAGCAATTTAATTCATAATAGAAGTCCACAAGGATTAAACATAAAATCTCTTTAAGCCATACCGTCTTCCAACCATCAGGATCTACGCATGCTGTAATTTTAGTGTTGATGCCAGGTAATGGTCCAGGTTCACGGGTGACCTTCCCCCCATAGAGTTTTACCGCTTCTGCAGTTTTATATACATCATCTGTGCCTATTGCAATCTTTTAAGGGGAAAGAAACCATTATCCAAACATCAATCCACTAAAATATAAATATTGCAGAAAATGAAGCTCTGAATTCATTTTTCTAATAGGGGGTGCTAAACCTGGGCATAACCATTCCCTTTATCGTAGTCGGTAACTCCATAGTTGTATGTCAACTCCAGCACGGTATGTTTATCTTCAGGGCCATATCCCAGCATTGCTATTGTGTACTGTAAGTTATACATAAAATCAACAGATTGAAGAGATGTTAACTAATAAACAACTATCCCTAGGAATAAACATGAAAGTGTAGCATGCATGTGTGTAAATTAACAAAAAGGCATAGGAGATTGCACAGTCTTCCCCAATTCTTTTTAACCAACTTTGCAATTTTAGTAAGAGTATAAGATAGATCTTACATAAATACCAATATTACCTTATACTCTGGATTATCTCGCTTGCGAAGAAGCTCCATGCCAAATGCCTTACATAGAATGCACATGATTTGGAAACAATATTATTAAAAAGATGTTTAAAAATAAATAATAATAATAATAAGCCCTATGAAAATAAAAATACAAACAATTAGAACAGCCCAATATAGCACACAGAACAAATCTCACCTTCTCATAGAAATCTATGGATCGATCAAGATTGCCTACATGAAGCATTACTTGGCATAAAGGTTCCGGAGTAGGCCCCCTTTCCAGAAGTTCAAATTTATAACCATCTGGGTCTTCAATAAATGCAATTACGGTACTGCCACCTTTAACAGGACCAGGTTCTCGGGTAACTTTTCCACCCTTGGCCTTTATCAGTTCCACAGTCCTGGAAACCTAACAGTAGAAGTGGGAATTAAAAACCATGGTAAAATCTGGTAATTATAAATTGATCTGGGACTGTATGAGATGATCACAAATCAAAGGGGGATTTGTGAACACGAGTAAATAAATTTAGATGGTATAAATGTGTATTCAAGTGTATAACATTGAAAGAAGAAAAAAAGGTTAATATTAGACTTACATCTTCAATTGCAATACCAAAATGGCCAAATCCAGTTCCAATATCATACTTGTCAACTCCATAATCTGTGATCAGTAGTCAATCAGAATAAACCAATTAGATTTATCTGATCAATTCGATGAGAGAGAAATACTGGCTAAAGTCATCAACACTACTCCAAGGTTTATGATTTGAAATTGTGTTTCGTAACTTACTGTAAGTGAGTTCAATGACGAAGTGAGCATCTTCTGGACCATATCCAAGAAATGCATTCGTATATCTCTCCTCTGAGATGTCACGTTTTCGCAGTAGCTTCATCCCCAAGCACTCAGTGTAGAATCTGCAATAAACATATTTTGTATTTTAACTGTCTTACGATTCACTAAGAGGGGAGGTAAAAACGAAAAAGAGACAAATAAGGAGATGTAGCAAGAAGCTTCTAGTCTATTGGAAATTATACATACTTTATCGTCCTCTCCATATCTCCAACCCGATAGACAACATGAAGCAACCTCCTCTTATCCTTTTTGACCCACTCAAGAAGATTTTCTGGACTGGCTTTTGTGCTAGCTTGTGCTGCATATCCATTTACGGCCACCCTCATGGTGTTATTATGCTCCTTTTTCAACAACTTCGAAGAGTTCAAACCAAATAGTTGAGCCTGTGGAACAGCTATATAACAACTTAACATCATTCTCCCGAGATATTAATTTCCAGAATGCCACAAAATTTCATGTCAACGTCGTGATACCAAATCAGAATCAAAGCTATAAAATACAGAGAACAAACTTGAAGACATCGAACCAAACGGCTTCAAATTACTTTAACGTAAAAACCAACGTTAAAGACATTTACAGATACAAAACGTATTTTGAAAAGATGCATTCTGGAGATACTATTGAAAATATCACCTCATCTACATAAAACTCCACACATTGTAAACGGGGAACTACTGACAAGAATGAAAACTCTGAGTGAGTTTATCAGCGACTATGCTTTTGTCTTTTTTCGACATGCAGGAAACGGAAGCAACAGAAGTCATCGTGCTTAAACAAAATAGCTATAAATCTAACTGTGACTGGTTTTAACAGAACACAACCAATTTCTCAGAAGCAGGAAAGAATCCCGAAACCGGCCAATCACTGCCTCCAAGACATGATGACACTGTAGCATAGCAGCATACTGAGGGACACATATAGAAACGATCAAATTTAGGGGAAAGTAAAGGGAAGAATAGCCGCACCAAAACCGAGATGAAATGAAGCCAGCCTCCGAGTTGGGGCGTAGGAAGTGAGAGAACGAGCCAAACGAGAAGCGGCTGCAAACCTAAATGACGAAATCGAAGGTCGTAATGAGGAAGCCATTGGTAATATCCTCACCATCACTCCGCTCCTCCGTCACCTGGGCTCAACGTCAGCACAAGTTTTTCAAACTCAATTTTCAAATCTTCTTTTCTGTTCTATTCCTTTCCTTGAATGTTCTAGAGATTTGCAGCGATTATGAGGGTTCGAAGTAAGGAGAAGAAGAAAACGAAAGGAGTGCGAAGGCGCTACTGCGAAAGATGCGAAACGCATTCATTTTCAGCTCCATCCATGCGAAAGGCTTGTGCCAGAAAAAGATTGCTCTCTGGCCCGCGTCCACCTGTACACCTCCTGTTTGTTTTGTTGAACGTGCTATCCCGATCCCGGTTGGAAGTCTCCCTTCTTAGGGCTCCACTTAAACGGACCTTTCTAATGGGCCGGACCAGAAAGAATAGGGGCCTTACTGCATGAACTACATTGATTACGTTAAATAATAAATAAATAAAATAATATTATCCATAAATATAGCCTTTTTTTATGAGGTATTATTATAGCTAATAAATATATAGTCATGGGTATATCAAATATGACTTAAAAAGCTATATCAAATATTATAATATAATATGTACTGTAAACTAAATTTATAATCTTGCTTATGGGTTTTGCTTTTCTACTTTTACCTTCAAATATTAGGATCACTTTAGTTCTTCAACTCTCAAAATTGTTTCATTTCCATCCTTGAATTTTTAAAATATTTGTTTTAATTTCTAAGCTTTAAGAAATAACTAGTTTAATATTGATTGTACTAATTAATATATATATTCTTTAAAATATATACATATACATACATAACAAATTGAATAAGTGGGTATTAGGTGAATAAATAATATGTCAATGACTAAAATAATTAATTTTTTTTATAACTTTAAGGACTAAAATGATTAATCATTATTTTTTTTATTACAATACCTGTGGAGATCAAACTCACAGACCCTTGATTGTAGATATATGTTAATTAACTCTGAGATATGCTTAGAATATAACTAAAAGTTCAGAAACTAAAATTACATACAAATATTAGGTTTAGACACTATTTCAGTTTCTACCATTTCGGTTCATTTTGGCACTCTCAATTTTTGTTCATTTTACTGTAGGTATTTTTTTTCCAAAAACATCACTTTTGGTTCCTTTACTTAAAAGTAAAGGTTATTGTCCTTATTTGTACAATTTTATACACAATAAAAATTATTTAATATAAATTTGTGACTACATTTCAAAAGTTTAGAAATGAGCTTAAAAATGAAAAAAAGAAGGACAAAAATAATCACTAAAAGTACTAAAACAAATATACAACTATACAACTATACGATAACTAAAATAATCCAAACACAAAAGGTAAGAAGTAAAATAATATTTTATAAAAAAAAAAAAAGTAACACAAACTTTTGAAGAACAAAATTAAAATTGAGTGTGTTGTTTTCGCGAGAAAGGAGGGGCATTTACATTCCAGTACAAGCTAAGCAGTGTGGCACAGGTGGGGCTTTTTCCACTTGTATTATATGTATGGAAGCAAAAGCTAAAAGATGCTCAAAACTCCAATCAATGGAACCACAGCCAAACCAAACGTGTACAATGTACACCCCCCCCCCCCCCCAGAAAAAGGCTTTTGCCCTTTCCCTTCTCTAAAAGCTTGATGCAGACTTTTGGTTCTGGCTTCCATTTGGGGGGTTGGGGGTCCTAAAACTACAGGGCAGTAGTGCCCTACCAATAGGCTGGTGGCTGGCTGGAGGTTAGGTATCTTTCAATCTCCCAAAACCCAATTCCCATATCCATTTCTTTTTACACTATTCTTTCCTAGGCTTCCTCATTGGCATCTTCTTCCTCTTAAACACATCATGGATGTACCCATTTCACAAACCTCCATAAAGTGTCTTAAAATGAGCAGACACATCTACACTGAGCTCAAATAGTACCATGCTAGTGTTACTCACAAGTCCTTATTTTTCTAATCTTACATTCAACTCTACTTTCTCACATCGAACTAAAAGGTTAGGTTACTACCTGCTTGCCTCTACGGGAGAGGTTGACTTTGTACCGTCCGGAGGTCATATAGATCGGAATCCTCGAGAAGGGAGAAGGGCGACTGTCCGCTGGAAATGGTAGAAATCGATTCCAGTGGAACCCACGCTTACTCAGGATATCTAATTTCATAGGGGACAAGCATTTGTTTTCACTTTTATAGTTTTTAAAAGTTATTCTACTTTAATGAATTGAGCTAAGTTGAAGTTGACTACAGTCATCTATCACATAGATTTAAAAACAATTTTAAAGGTTGAATGGCCATGTGCAGTATTAAAGCAAGATTTCAACCCAAGAACAATTTGTAATATGCAGATTGAATATTATATATGATAAGCATGAATAGAATAGAATTCTCCTGAGACAGACGGTGCTTTTGCAAGCACTGGATTATCTGTCTGAATGTGGCCTGATTCAGCCCCTTTTCAAAGGGTAAGAAGGAAGACGACTGTCACAATCCACTTCCCTTTCTGTTTTACAAAACTAAAGTGGATTCCCTGTTGACTTAATAACAGTTCCAAAATTACCACACACAAGAAAGTAACCAAAATCTCATCTGATTGTGAATCAAGTTCCAAGCAAATAGCCTACGTTTTTGCTAATTACCTCGAAAGAAACACAGCGAAAAGGATCCGGCATCATCCTATCCACACAACTTCGGAGGCAGAAGTGTGGGTCTTTTTTGGCCAGAGGGAGATGACTCAGGGACCACTTAATGATAACGAGAGAACGTGGGTGGCGTTCTTGGACTCTCGAGGCTTTTTCATGTTGGGTAATTTGCTCTATCGAAAGTCCCCACTGCCTACAAGATTAAACAAAACCCAAGGGGAAAATTATTGCTCTTTCTTTCTGGATTCCTGTTTTGGTCGTCTCCGTGGAGGTTTGTTTCTCGTAACATTCTTTCTCCCTGTTGTACTGTACTTGAAGCACAGTTAACACAACTTCATCGAAGATGAACAAAGTTACAAACGTCCCATAGATTTATATGCCACTGGGTAGGGCCATTTCTTCAATTTAGACCGCCCCATTTCTCCCTCTGCTCTGTAATTTTGTTAAAGTTGAAGCTTTATTGCGTGGGCGAACAGGGACCTTTAGAAAAAGAGAACGAAATCTCGAGCGGCAGAAAGCTGCTTCTGCGAGCTCGATCCTCGCCGGTCTCTGTAATGCATCTTTGAGCCTCTGTTTAAGGTCGTTGACAATCTGGGCGCATGGTTTTCAAAGTCATTGATTCAGTCACTGTTCTGTTCCGACTTCCCGCTACCTCTGTTTTTCTGATTTTCTTCTCTCTGTTTCTTCCTTTCTTGATTATTGGGTTTTCGTGATTTCTCCAAGCCTCCAAATTGATTGATATACTCTCTCTGCCCCCTTTTTGGGATTTGGGTTTTGATAATTTAATTGTCTTCCTCTTTGTTCTTTTGCTGTAACGCATTTTTTTTTTTAATTTTAACGCAGTAGATCAAGAATGTCGTTTTCATGTCTGTCCGAATTTTCTCATCGAAATCTAGAAATTTTTGGGTGTTGAAGTCTCATGTTTAATCCGCAGGAAATCTCGGGGTGTACTTTTTGATTAAGTTGTTGGCTGCCTTTCTGCAACACTATATTCCTGAAGTCTAAAAGGTAAGGTATGTGCAGAATCTGAAAGATTTTCTCGGCTTTTCTTCTCCGATTTTCCGGCATTTTCTCCACAATTCCAGCTCTGGGGTGTTCCAAAAAACTTCAATTCGGAAGATTGATCAGAAAATTTCTTCTTCTTGCGTTTTGCCTGCGAGTGGGTAGTTAAGCTTGCGGCGTAGTGCAGTATTTATTTCTGTTCGCGTTCTCGGTGCCACTGCCAGAGGTTCGTACAGGAAACGAGTTATTGGCGCGTGAACCTGATGAATTTTCCGGCGATTCTTGTCACGCGCTTTATTTCATTTCCGTATTTACACTGATGGGTTGCGTTTATTCGAGGGTTTGTATCGGCGAGCCTTCTTCTTCTACTCCAAAAACTGCGAGAACAACCGGAACACAATATGCGAAACCTGGCGCTGAAATCGACACGATCTCTTCTTCGTCTTCCGATAGCCAAGAAGCCGAAGTCGGTGACCGGCTGAATCAATTGAGCTCAAACAACAGAGATTCAGAAGTCGGAATCACGAGGCTCTCGAGAGTTTCGTCGCAGTTCTTGCCCGCCGATGGGTCCCGAATCGTCAAGGTTCCTTCTGGAAACTTTGAATTGCAGTATTCGTTTCTTTCGCAAAGAGGGTATTACCCCGATGCCCTCGATAAGGCGAACCAAGACAGTTTTTGCATCCACACCCCATTTGGGAATAGCCCAGATGACCATTTCTTTGGGGTTTTCGATGGGCATGGGGAATTTGGAACACAGTGCTCGCAGTTCGTAAAACGGAAGCTATGTGAAAATTTACTTAGGAATAGTAGGTTCCACAGTGACGCAGTTGAGGCATGCCATGCAGCGTTTCTGACCACTAATTCACAGTTACACGCAGATATCTTGGATGATAGCATGAGCGGTACTACTGCCATTACTGTTTTAGTTAGAGGTAGGACTATATATGTAGCTAATTCAGGTGATTCGAGAGCGGTTCTAGCAGAGCGGAGAGGGAAGGAAGTTGTAGCGGTCGACCTCTCGATCGATCAAACTCCATTCCGAACCGATGAAGTTGAACGTGTTAAGCTTTGTGGTGCTAGAGTTCTTACACTTGATCAGATCGAGGGGCTGAAAAACCCGGATGTTCAGTGCTGGGACACTGAAGAAGGAGATGATGGTGATCCTCCAAGGCTGTGGGTGCCTAATGGGATGTACCCTGGCACAGCTTTCACCAGAAGTATAGGTGACTCAATTGCTGAGACTATCGGAGTTGTCGCTACGCCTGAAATTGTTGTTCTGGAGCTGACACCGGATCATCCTTTCTTTGTTGTTGCTAGTGATGGAGTATTTGAGTTTCTTTCGAGCCAGATGGTTGTTGATATGGTAATGCACTTTATAATATGTTGTTTATGTCCAGCTCCAGATCAAGGCATATTGGCTGCTAATTCTTGATTACAGCATAAGGCAATAATGAATAATATAGCTCCTTCAACATAATATTGTATTTTCGTGCTTTTCACTGTGTGTTCTCTCTAATGCTCCTCATTTGATGTTATCTTCCAGGTTTCCAAGTATAAAGATCCCCGCGATGCTTGTGCTGCAATTGTGGCTGAGTCTTACAGACTTTGGCTTCAGTTTGAAACACGAACAGATGATATCACTGTTATTGTGGTGCATATTAATGGGCTAACTGATGTACAATTACTTCCCTTATCTTTTTTCCATTCAAGTGGAAGTTTAAAAATCATTAGTTTCTATAGTTTCTTACATTTAGTTCAACAGATATTTGCTTTATTTGGATAGATGGTTAATAGTGAATCAACAAGATCCAGCAGTGGTGGTTTTACTCGATCTCCAATTCCTCAAGTCGTGGAAGTTACAGGATCAGAATCTCCCTCTACCTTTGGCTGGAACAGGAATCACCGTGTGAGGCAAGATTTGTCAAGGGCACGTCTCCGGGCTATTGAAAGTTCCCTAGAGAATGGGCAAGTCTGGGTGGCTCCATCTCCAGCCCACAGGAAGACTTGGGAAGAAGAAGTAAACTCATGTCTTGCTTCTTATATCCTGACTATCAAGAAAATTAATACAGATTTGTTTCGTTTATGACTTACCCTTAATGAACCTTTGAGTGCTGAGTTCTTGGTTTCGTATTTTACAGGCACATATTGAACGGGCATTGCACGACCATTTCCTCTTCAGAAAACTAACTGATTCTCAGTGCCAAGTTTTATTAGATTGCATGCAAAGAGTTGAGGTCCTACCGGGACAAATTGTAGTCGAACAAGTAGTTTTCTTTCTTTATCTCTTTTTTCCTTCACTTTTCATGAAAGCCAACCGCTATTCCGAAATCAAATATGCATGCCAACAAGTTGAGAAAAAAAAATGTGGACTATTTCAGCATAATCAGGTCAAACCACCAAAAATATATTCGAAGGGAGAACAAGTGCAAAGATATGACTGCAAAACGTAAATCAATAGTGATCATGAATGGGAAATATGAATTTAACATGATGTAATTCTGGTGGATTTTGTAGATGAATGAATTAGGATGTTAATTACTTATCATGTGTATGGACCATGTTGGTTTGTAGGGTGGTGAAGGTGACTGTTTTTATGTTGTTGGCAGTGGAGAATTTGAGGTTTTGACAACCCAGGTTCATATCATTTTTCTTTCTTTTAATCCATTATTGCACATTGAAGGTATTTCCTTGAGATTTACTATAGGCTAGATGCTATCATCGTAATTGTAGGAAGAAAACAATTTGGAGGTCCCCCGGGTTCTGCATCACTATACAGCTGAGAAGCTATCTTCCTTCGGGGAATTGGCTTTGATGTGAGTTTTCTTTTGTTAACTGCAGCACTATATGATCACATGAGGGTGATGCTTTTGGTTAATGAGTTTTGTATGTAGGTATAACAAACCACTTCAAGCCTCGGTACGTGCTGTGACGAGTGGGACACTCTGGGCTTTGAAAAGAGAGGATTTTCGTGGAATTCTTATATCAGAATTTTCTAATTTGTCATCTTTGAAATTGCTTCGATCTGTGGACCTTCTGTCGAAGTTAACAATCTTGCAATTGAGTCACATTGCAGATTGCCTTTCTGAAGTTACGTTCTCAGATGGGCAGCTTATAGTTGATGGGGTATCCTTATTTCACAACGTCTCATAACTTTCCTTTTAAATTCTGTTATCTTTATAACTATTCAGGTAAATTTTTTTTTTCCAGACCGAAGACTTATGTGCATTGCACATTGTTCAAAAGGGACAAGTGAGGATTACTTTTGATGCTGAGATAATGAGCAGTTCAAACGTTTACAGCTTCAATTATGCCACTAAAAAAGAGGATGATTCTGCACAGAGTGGTAAAGAGATCTCAGTTATTAAGAAAGAGGGGAGTTATTTTGGCGAATGGGCACTTCTTGGTGACCGTATTGGCTTCTTACGAGCAGTTGCTTTGGGAGATGCTGTGTGCGCTATTCTAACAAAGGAAAAGTTTGAGTCAGTTGTTGGCCCTTTACCAAAGCCCTCTCAAGATAATCAAAGGTATATTGCTTTTGCATTTGGGTTGTGTCAGCATACTTTTGACATTTTTTGCTCTATTTCTTATTACAGATCCATATTATAGCTTGAGTTGTTCACATTGTTTAAATCCACGTAGGGCAAAGGAACATTCTTCAGACAATCTCCATCACTCTGCCAAAATTATGGATATTTCAGCTCTTTCAAAAGTTGAGCTCACTGATCTGGTGAGAATGCATTTCTCTGTTAGGTTAGAGGTTATGCTAATGCAAGTATGATTTTTCTGCTGAAAGTAGTCACCTTCATGTTATCTTATTTGATTATTTTTGTTTGTAGGAGTGGATAACTTGTTTATATTCCACAGAATACAGCGAGATTGGGCTAGTTCGGTTAAGGAACACAGGTTATCTTATAGTTTCTTGTCATTCTTCTTTATAATTGGCTGTGAATAATATTCTTCTTCGATGGCTACTTTTCAAGCTGATGGAACTGCCTTGGTGGGTTTGATTTTCAACCAGAAACTATGCTTAGTTTAAAAAGGTTTACCAGACAGAAGGTCAAAAGGCTGGGACTAGAAGCACAAGTTTTGAAGGAGAAAAACCTTATGAAGAGCATCAGTCCTTCAGCTTGCATGCCGCAATTTCTCTGCACTTGTTTAGATCGATCACATGCTGGCATATTGCTAAAAACGTGCCTTGCTTGTCCTTTGTCTTCGATACTTCATGTCCCGCTCGATGAATCTTCGGCACGTTTCTGTGCAGCCTCACTTGTCACAGCATTGGAAGATTTGCACAAGGTTTGATGATATGGACTTGCTGTTTGCTGTCTTTTCGTTTCCTTTCGTTGATTAATGTTTCCGTATAATTTTTTGACTTCCTCTTTCTATAACTCTTCATTTGAATTTTCAGCTTGGTGTTCTCTACAGAGGAATCTCCCCTGATGTTCTAATGTTGGATCAAACTGGACGCATACAGGTTTATATCTGCTCCTATTTTTTCGTATTCAAGGTCTCCATCAACAATTGGAACAGCCGGCTTATATTTTCTTTTATCTATCTTATTGCAGTTAATAGACTTCAGATTTGGGAAGAAAACATCCGGCGAGAGAACGAATACTATTTGCGGGACTGCAGACTTTTTAGCACCCGAGATAGTTCAGGGCAATGGTCATGGTTTCACTGCTGACTGGTAAAGATGCAACTTTGTTCTCGACTTGTTCATTTGGAAAATAACTTGATGCTTACAGAATCGTAAATGAGAAAAGTATTCAAGCCGAACTTCACCTCTTTCACATTTGAACCTATAACTCCCTAACGGTGTTAAAAACGTCCAGGTGGGCACTGGGAGTCTTAATCTATTTCATGCTGAAAGGTGAAATGCCATTCGGATCATGGAGACAAAGCGAGCTCGATACTTTTTCAAAGATTGCAAAAGGACAACTAAGTCTTCCCCAGATTTTCAGTCCTGAAGCCATTGATCTCATTGTCAAGGTAATGCTAATGATCAACAATCTCCTCTCTCTACCTTTTTCCCATTTCCACCTGCGATGACTGACCGTGTACTATGCCACGCCAAATTTTATATCGTAATTTTCACTTATTCTAATCTATGATTTGATCAGTTACTTGAAGTTGATGAGAAGAAAAGGCTTGGAAGCGAGAATCCGAACTCTGTAAGAAGACATCCATGGTTTAATGGTGTTGATTGGAAGGGGATCCATGATGGTACCTTTCCCGTTCCTGATGCAATCACTTCTCGTGTGGCTCAATATTTGGAGAGCTACGCTGAAGATTGCAGCGTTTCTTTAGTTAAACCGCCTCAAGATCCCGAAGAACAGGACGCCACCGATTGGATCAACGACTGGTAGAAGCACAACACTGAAAAACTCTTGTGCAGGCTTTTTCCTGGTGCAGTCTGTCTTCTGCCGATCGAAAAGGGCCGACATAATACCAGTAAGTTGCAGCATATCAAGTTCATGGAAAGATTAGGTTGGTGAATTGATCTTATTTTTCCCATTTTTTGTTTGTTAAAATTTGATTCCTTGTGAATACAGAATAGGTATATATATATATATGTAAATGAAGGAGAGTTCATTTTTTCTCTACAGTCAAATGATTACTTGTGGAGACTTGTGTTACAGGCTGACTCTGCTGATAATAATTCCTTCTTATTCTTCATCCAGTGGCTTTATTGCTCGTTTTGTGGAGTTCATTTAACCTTAATATGTTGGCTCTCTTCTTTTTAATTTTGTAAAAAAAAAAAAAACGCATCTCTTAACTTGATGAATTGCATCTATGGGTTGAGAACCTAATTGGAAAGTTGCTTTGGATAATTAAAATCATAATATGGATTTGAAATATAATTGTTATCGATTTTTTATTCTTTATTTTTTATTATTTTGTTTTGTTATGCATTACCCATTAATTTGGCTTGGTTGCAGGAACAAGAATTGAACTTCATTGGGGTTTTAACCTTAAATTAGGAGGAAGCTGAAATCATAATTAACATTTAGGATTTTTTGTGTTTGTAATTCTTATAAAATTCGTCAATTCAGATTTCTCAAACATACCATTTATTTTGCTTACTAATTTTTATATCTGGTGAATATAATTTAACGGTTAAAATATTAGTAACCTTCTAGATTTGGATTTTTACCTATTTTTTGTATATCGCCTATTTGAATATAATTTTAATGGTTAAAATTTTAGAATTTTTACCTATTTATTTTTTCTAAAATGGACCATCATAGTATCATAGTTCAACAGTAATTAGTATGTGTTTTTTAGTTGAAGGTTGGATCTCTTATTTCTCCAAATTGTTGTATTAAAAAAGATATATATCAACTTTTAAAATTGTCATAGATGCCTTTAATTAAGTTGATATATATATATACACAAAAATAGTTTAATTATTGTTTAAAGGAGTATAATTGTTTATGATAAATTCAATTGTAGTTGTAATTTAATTTGTTTAAATAACCCATTGGCATGCCCATTGACTTTATTTTGAGTTATTTTGGGAGTGATCAATTAAAAAAGAGAAAAGAAAAAACAAAGTAGAAGAGATTTTCCAGCTGAAAATATGGAAATAATAAGAATTTCGTCCCACGCGACCATCAAAATTCCATGCATTTATTTATTTAACTTCAACCCATTCTCTACATTTTTTTCTTCGTCATCACAACTATTATTGTTTTAATTTAATTCAATCACTTGATGCGACCATACTTCTCTTTAGAAGTATATATTTTTTTCTCTTTTTAAATCTAAGAATTTCATTTATTTATTTAATCAAGCATTTACCCTTGCATACTATGAATGTGGATGTTTTTGATTTTTTTTTTTTTTTTATAACCGCCTGCTGACTAATTTTGTAAGAATATTCATTTGACTCTATCACATAGGACGTCTAAGAAAATCATAAAATACTTCATATTTTAGACCAATAATCATTATCACTATGATTTGAAACTAAAACTTATAAAGTTGTGAATTTACTCCTTGATCCTAAAAAAATTATCCAATAGACTTTTACTTGAAGAATATTAAGTGATCAAAACAAGATTAGTTATAAATAAATAATTAATTACACAATTTTAGGATGTATTTGCATGGATTTTTCTCATTACCGAATCTGGGTGACACGAAAGAAATCTCTCCACTGTGATTATAAAATCAAAGTTTTTTCCAAAACTTCCATTATTTTCTTATAAACTTGTGGAGAAAGTTTCTCTTGGGGAAAAGAAAAATTGAGTTTAACAACAAAAAGAATTGCAAACCATATAAATAGATATATAAATAAAATAGAAAAATTATTTCTTTTATCTACTTTTTCTTGAGATTCAACTTCAACATTGATTTGAAAATCAACTTTTCAAAACGAAATATAGGAAAACATCAAACATATAGACAAAAATATTGATAAAATGAATGTAAATAATAACAATGTTTAATTTATTTCAGGATACCTCCTTCAATATTTTCATAAAAATTGAGAGCTAAATATTTTACTTATTCATGTTTATGATGATAATTTCTTGAAGGTGAAGAAAAAGTCAAAGCTGAAACTGCAAGTAATATGATTTTTGAAATCTAAGCCAAAGACAACCAAGAAGACCCACCCCTTACGTCAATGCTGGAAACCAAAATTATATTTTATTTATAAGAAAAAAAAATTGATCTTGGGGCAGCCATTAATCAAATTGTTCCAATCAACACCCTCTTTTTAATGCCAAAATTTCTGCAACTTTGCTTTTTATATACATATATATGTATTTATTATATAATCTTCTTGTTCTCTTGTGCGGCTGGCTGCATGCTGTTTGACTTGGAGCAGGCAAAGAATCCTGGGTTTTCTTTTTCCCATTAATTTATCATCTCCAGTTTTGTTTTGTTCTCTTTTTTAGGGTTCTTTTTTTGGGAAATGTTGAATTTTGAAGTTACTTGGGCAGATTGTCTTTGCCCCACAAGGGAAAAATGAAATCTTCCAAACATCAATGGAACCCTGAAGAGAAAGTTAGAAGCTTTTTCTGCCTTTATACACAGATTTTGATTTGGGTTTGCCTTATATATCTGATCAAATTTGTATGGAAACATTTCAAAGAAATCGATGTCTTGACTATCTAAACTAAAAGTCCATGGTTTCGGACCAAGTAAAAGAAATTGCAATGGAATATAATGAAAGAACAATAAAAAGAAAGCACGGTTTTATACAGTTTCTACAGTCTGTAGTCTATTTTCAGCTGGTTGAGACCTTGTTTCTCGGTTGGCAAACCATTGGACTGTTCTCTTAGCAATTGGGTACCAGTTTTGTCTCATTCTTTCTTGCTTGCCATTGTTTCCCAGATCAGAAGGCTCCCCAGTTTCAACTCTTGTGTTAAACTTCAAATCCAGGTCACCCCAAAATCTTGATATGCCTGTGATTTCTGAAACTGATCTTCTCTCATCTGGGCTGTTAATTCTTGCTGTTTGACATGGTTTTGCAGCAGATTCTGATGTAGAAGGAAATACCAGAATTGGAACTGAGTTACTTTGGCTTATTGTGCTGAATTTGCTGTCAAATGATCTCTTTATCTCCATCTCCTCCTTGATCTTCAAGATTTCTTCATTTTGCATTGATCTTGGTGCCGTTGACTGCTCAATGTCTGTTTCAAAGGAAGTGAATCTGCTGCTTGAAATGGAACCAATCATCTCTTTGTTCAAGAACATAAGGTCCGACGAACTGACGTTGCTCCATCGATTCATGAAGACGAAATCGGATACGATAATCTTGTGATTAAGTCTGTGTAGGTTCTTCATGTTTTCATCTCCATCACAGGCCTTCTGTATCAACATTTCCTCATCCTTTTCACTCTTTAGGATCTTTCTGAAGCTTCTTCCAATGCTGAATCTTGAAGAGCCATGGGGCTGCTGTTCTTGTTCTTGTTCTTGTTCTTCTTCTCTCTGTACAAAGAGCTCTATATTTGAGTCTTGTTTCAGCTCTGATTGATTGCTCAATAGGAGCCTCATGCTGCTTGAACTAGTGAAGAGCTTCAAGTCCTCAGAGCCAACTCTTTGCCTGCAAAGAGGACAGCTAGCGTGTTTTTCGAGCCAATGGTCGATGCAGTTGATATGGAACGCGTGCTTGCACTTTGGCAACAAGCGGAGAATTTCGATATCTTCGAATTTCGATAGGCAGACTGCACATTCCAGCCCTTCTTTGGATCCTTTCAGTGTGGAGAATCTAAAGAATGGAAGGGACTCGATCACCGTCTTGTCGATTCCGGAATGCCGAGAGCTCGATCTGATTTGTGCTGGATGGTTTACGCTATCCCCACGGACAGATCTCCTATGGCAGAACTTTGCATAGAGAAGGAGAACAAATGTCAACAGAAACATAACTCCTAGAATTCCTATCACAAAGCCAAGGCTTGGCTGAAATGCACTGTTTTCAGAATCTTGGGGATCAATTTGAGCTTCAACATGAAAGAACACAGAAAAGAGGCAAAAAGCAACCAAACTTAACCGCTTCATCGAGTCTTCAACTGCTGAAACTTACTCAAAATCTACTGATCCCAATCAAATAAAGCTAAAAACACCCTTTTTGATGGGCATAAAAGGGTGAGAGGAATTGAGGATTTTATACGAAAGACCCCTTAAATACACCTCTGCTAAGAGATTCATTCATCAGCTGTGCTGGTTCCTGAATCCTTCTCTGGCTGCTGTTCTATGACTTCGCCTTCACAAACCATTTAAAAATTTGCAAGTTTTATGGCAGTTTGAAATTCATAAGAGATGATGACAAAGTTGAGGAAATTTTAAATGTTGTTTACAAATGTGGGGCTCTTATTTGGTAGGCATTACTTGGGTGATAAGTAGCAGATAAATAGATAGAGGAGAAAAAACAATAGCTAGGCATCAAACTCTGACATCACCTTCTCCGAAACGAAACTTATCTCGACGCCACCAATCATTCTACTTAATGTGTAAATGGAACCAAATTATTACTTTATCATTTAACCATGGAATTCCCTTTTTCATGTGGATTGCCTGGCTTAAACAAATGGAAATTCTGAGTCCTGCAACATGCAGGGGATTAAGCACACATGCTGCACAACTCTCTGGCTAGTTTGTCTGTGTGTGCCTCTAGATTGGTTTTTTTAAGCTTTTATGTGACTTCAGAAGCCAAGTTATTGATAGGAAAATGAATAGATGTTTACACCATATGAATAAAAGGGGTCATTTATAAATCTAAGAAAAGTCTTCAAAAGAACTCAAAATTGTGTATTAGAAGACAACAGAAATGACAGCAGCCTCTCAAAATCCCAATAGAAAAAAATTTCTATTTCATATGGTTACAAAACAATTTGTCTATACATCTGGCTGCTGTGTGTACTTTGAAAGTTGAGCCCTATGTTCTCTATTTGCAAACCATTGGACTGTTCTTCTTGCTATTGGCAACCAAATCTTCCTAATTCTGTAATCTTCTGCATTTGATTCAATCACAGAAGTTTCTCTTATTGCATTCTCATTGAAATTGCCAAATCTTGAGAAAGCAGTGGTGTCTGAGACAGATCTTCTTTCATTAAGATTTATTGTCCTTGACGTACTTGCATTAGAATCTGATATGGAGGGCATACCTGTAATTGAAATTAAGGTGTTTTTCTCAGCTATGCTTATCCTAGTCTCAAATGATCTCTTCATTTCCATCTCCTCCTTAATATTTGAGATCCTTTTGTCCTCAGTTTCTCCCGTTTCCGACCGACGAATGTTGTCAGTGTCCAAGGAAGAGAATCTATTGCTTGACATGGCCCCAAGCATCTCTGTATTCAAGAACATGAGGTCAGAAGAACTCAAGTTGCTCCATCTGTTCATGAAAACAAAGTCAGATACAAGAATCTTGTGTTTATGCTTGTGAAAAACCACATGCTCCTCACTCTGGCGTTCCCTGGCTCCGTCTTTTTCCTTACTGCCCTTTCCAATTTTTCCGAAGCTGCTTCCAATGTTGAACCTTGAAGAGTTGTGATGATCTTCTTCTCTCTGCACAAAGAGCTCCATGTTTGGATCTTGTGGCAGCTCTGACTGGCTGTTGTTCCTCATGAGTCTCATACTGTTGGAACAGGTAAAGAATGCTACGTCCTCAACGCTGATCCTACACCGGCACATCGGACAGCTCGAGTGATTTTCAAGCCAATGATCAACGCAGCCAATGTGGAAGGCATGCTTGCATTTCGGCAGCAACCGAAGAACTTCGATATCTTCAAATTTGGATAAGCAAACTGCACATTCCAGCCCTTCCCTTGATCCTTTTAGCGACGAGAATCTAAAGAAAGGAAGCGAATCAATCACCTTCTGATCAACCCCGGAAAATCTCAAGTCTGATCTGAGAAGTCCAACTCCGAGATGAGCCCGCGGTCCACGGGAATTCCGGTGACAGAATTTCGCATAAAGAACAAGTATGAAGGCGAGGGAGAGCATGATTGAGATGATTCCAATAAGCATGGTGAGGTTTTCTGGAATACCAGAATCAGCTTTTGGTGGAGACACTTGTGCATTGGCATGAACAAGCAAAGTAGCCGTAATTATCAGAATGATTCTGCTAAACTTACTCATGGAGAAAACTCAAAAGGAAGAAAACTCTTCTCAACTCTAAATGATCCTTTGAAACAACACTTCAAAAAGAAGCACAAACTTCTCTCTCTCTAGTGGGAAATCTAGAATCAACTCTCTGATTCATTTGAAACTTTGTAGCTTGAAATTTCATAACAAAATTTGGGTTTCACAAAGCTTCTAACACCCAGAAAGGTACAATCTTTGTACAAAAAAGGCATCTGATGTGAAATATAATGCTCACAGAACCAGCCATCACATCTTGGATGCATTCTGGATTCAATTTCAGTTAGTTTCTTAAACCCTTCAATAATTTTAATGGACAGACCAAGTTTTCAAAGTTGAATTGATGTTAGAAATTATAGGATTCTAGATAATAAATGATTCATTAAAGGTAACCAAAAGTCAAATGTTAGATAACTTTGGAGCTGCAGAAAGTCAAGGTTGGATATTGTCTGCCTAATTTTGAAGGATAAGTTTTTAATCAGACAGCTAGCTGTAACCTCCATGTCCACAGGAAATTATAACTGGAGAAATTTTGTCCTTTTTCATTTATTTCTCCTTAAAAGTAATTTCTTAAAAATATAACACGTTTAAATCAAATTATACTTGAAAAGTATTCAAGGATCGAAATAAATATATCTATAAATACCATTCTGCTTTTCTGCTTTTCTTTTTCTTTGAAAATTTGTTTTTAGAAATAACATAATAAATATTTTATACATAAAAAGGGTTTTTAACCATACAAATTTAGAGACAAAGAATTCACACATTTGACTTCTTGAGATGATATTTTTTACCATATTGTTTTTGGGCACCTATGAAAAGGGAATTTTTATCCTTTTCTTCTCTAAGATCCCTTCTACTTGCGATTAAAAAAGAAAAAGAAAAAAAAAACATTACAGTGAAAATGAGTGAGAGTTGATTTTATTTAATATAAAAATAAATTTACAGTAATCCCTGTTTAAATTTCAAAACAACAAAAGCTAATTTCAATCTCAAAAAAAGACAGCGCAATAATATATGAAATCATGTGAATTTTAGTTTACATAATTGAATTAATGGCATGTTAAAGGAATTTATAAATCATCTTCATCAAATGAAAGTTTCCCTTCAATAATGTAAATCTTCTAGGTCATTCTTTGCACCTAAAATTGGAAAGTGAAAGCAAGTTGGCAGTGTAATAAACTGACACAAGATATTTGCTGACACGTGGATGATTCTCAACGATCTGATTGGTTGCAGCACGGAAAAGCTGACAAGATAATGCATGTGAAGCTGCAGAAAAATAGTCAATGTGGGTTGCTGACACGTGTAAAAGTTCCAACTGCTCTGCCAAACCAAACAGAAACAGCCATTCTGACCTCAATTAAATTTCAAACCACCAAAAAAGATGCTGCATTTGTCAACTTCTTCAGCTCCATTTCAGCAGATTTGGCGCTATTCAGCTGTAATATAGATTCAGAACATGATAGAAACAAGTCAGAAAGTACAAGATCTTCAACCTTCCTTTCCATCACAATTTGGTAAATTTCATGTAATTCCACCCAAAAAAGTAATTTACTCCAGGCTCTGGACAAGGTTTAGAACATTTGAATAGCTACAATCTATTGAGATTTCATGCCGTATTAAACAAAGAAACTTCACTGAATGTAATATTGTCATTCTCAGACCTTGCACAAAACTCGGTAGAATCAGTTAAAAACAGAACTTTCCCATTTCTCAAGATTGCCGAGTCAACTTTCCCAATTCCTATCTATGCAAACATAAACGTCACGAGTCAACTTTGTGTAGAGGTTGAAGGGTTGTTATTTGGAAATGGAGCCAAACTGGTTTCGTTCTCTGAACTAACACGCTCTTCACTAGCATGTCGAATGAATTCCTCGGGAGACATGTGTGTACCGTGGCAAGCACAGACGATTTTGATCTGGTTTGCATTGTATCTGTAAGTCACACCAGAAATTGTTCTTCCATTTGGACCTGGACCGGTGGTAGAAACCCAAGGTAGATTAGGGAATGAACCGCATCCCCCAAATTTGACATCTGCAGCGAGGCCTGGCTTTATAGCAGAGAATTCGTTTAGTAGACCTCCTGATGATCGTTCAGACACATCTTTCACCCCAAGGTTACTGCTGCTTCCTTTTGCCCCTGCTTGAGAAGAGGACCCTTCTTCAACAATTTGCGGTCTGCTATCAACTTTGGCCTGTTCTAACTTCCTGGCATCATATTGAGTAACCTCAGCTGAATTAGGAAGAATTCCTTGCATTCAACGAACATTCATGACAAAGGGTAAGAATTTATCTTAAATTACAAACTTCAAAGGAAAAGGAAATCACACAATGGTATATAGGATGGAAACATAGATACTAATGCAGAATGAAGGACATTGAAAGTGTTATTGGAATCCTTGATATCCGTTACGTCCATGTTAAAGCCAAGATCAACAGAAATCTCAAATTTGTCGAATGATAATTCTTCAAAATTCATTTCAGACAGCAAATTATGCATACTGATGCTCTGCTCATTAAGGTTCAATAATATAATATAAAGCTAAGATCAATCCAGACTAGAAAATGGGTGTTCAAGAAAGGGAACGGTAGCAGTTTTATTCCTATCTAAGAATATTAAAGAATCAGCTTTTCAGCTTTAAATTTCTATTTGCAATTAAGGTAGGATAGGATGTTTACCTGAAGAGGATTGAACTCTGCGACAGGGATCATGCAACGGTGGCTGGGAAATCAAACCCCGGGAATTATCTGTTTCCAAAATTGGAAGCTGGCTAGAAGGATATCCAAACATCAAAGGCAAGTTTCCAGGATTCATAGGCTGGACCCCACATTGCACGCCATTTCCAGCGAGTAATACTTGCCTTATGCCATGTAAAGAATGGCTAGTTGAACTGGATGCACCAGCAACGTGAGACTCTTTGACTGTTGAAGGAGAAATAACATTACGCATTGTAGTTTGAACAGTGAATGGAGCGCTTCTGTTGAAGTTATGAAGCTCAATATCACTACCAGATGAACTGTTAAACTTCTTCTGCCCACTCAGGTCTGCAGTACTTAACTCAGCATATCCATCGTTTTGTGAAACTGGCCTCGATGTAGAACCCTCACGTTCAGACTCTCCAACATCCTCATTTTCAGCTGCAGAGCCATCTTCAGTTGAGGAAATAAGTGATGTTTTTATCTTCTCATCATTCTGACAAGACTCTCCTTCATGCTTCTTCTGACAGTTTATCTCCTCAAGTAATAGCTTTCGTTTATTACCCACCTCTGGCTGTTTTTCTTCCTGAATGTCTACAGGGTTCTCATTTTTCATTACCCAAATTCCAGTGTCCTTCAAGTTCAGAGAATCATCTCCATCTATATGAGCCCGGGAAAGGTCGTTAAAAAATTTCTCCTTAGGCTTTATCGAGTCACTTCTCAAAAGACCTGAGCCCATATCTTGTCTCTGATTGCCACCTTGAAGGAAATTCTTGAAATCATCGATTATTTTACTGCCTCTATCACTTTCCTCTGCTCCAACATCAGAAGAGCAGGCATTTTTACCTTTGGATTTGGCCGATGATCCCCCACAAGACAGCCCCAAGCTAAGCTCAAGCCCATTATCCTCCTCCATGTTTCCAGTTAAACGTTTGATAACATGGTCCGGTCTTCACTCAGTCTCTATCTTGCAATCCTGAAAACCACCCAATATCACGAGTCATCGATCATCATCCATCAATACTTAAATCAGGCTGATACATAAAAAAGAACCCCAAATATAAGCAAACTATCAAATGTGATTAACGTATCATAACATTTAAACCTTGCCCAGCAACGAAACATAAATAATGCAAAGTATAACACCAAAGGACACAGAAAATTGCAAGATTCGTACTTTATCATTGCAGGTAGATCGATCCTCAGGCCCATAATAAACAAAAAAGAAGAAATTCATTACATTTCACAAACATGTGAACGCAATGGACATTTTAGCGCTTCTTCGACTGCTTCTAAACTTTATAGTGCATATAATTATAATCACCGAACAAGCAAATATTTTTAATCACAAAACCCGTGTTGGCATTTAGAAAGAAAATAATAAGCTCAACCATTTGATTTTAACTTACCTTAAATAAAAGCCTCGAGAAATTCAATTCACTTTCCAATGTCCAAACATTAGCTTTACACTTTTATCAATCCCAATCTAAACCAACCTACACAAACATAACATGTAAATTCACAACCTACACAAACATAACATGTAAATTCAGACGAACTCTCGCAGTACGACTTCCTACAGCGATCAAAAGTGTATAAAGGATCAAAATAAATATATGTGGCATTTGGGAACGGATTCAGAAGCAAGTAACATATCATGGTTTCCTGCATATATTCAGATAAACAGAACACCAGATATTGCAAACATACTTATCAACAAACAGAAGAAGTTGAAACATGATTTGAAAAAAAAAAAAAAAAACATAAAGCAACAGACCGAAGTCGTAGAAACAAAAGACCAACTAACAAAGTCAATCTTATAAAGAATCAAAATCCCATCGGCCATCTCAATTTAATTACTTCACACACACCTCAACCACAATAGTATCCAACACGATCCAAAATTCTCAAGACCACAAAAGAAATGGATCGATATTTTAAGAGTAAAGCAACTCGCCAAAAAAAAAAAAAAATCGAATAAATTACCAGAAACAAAACGAATACAAAGTGACAGTAAGAACAGAGAAGAATAACCCTAAGTCAAGTGATCCTCCCAAGGGCAGCCAAGGAAGACCAAGAATGGACCCAAAAACGTGGATTATGGCACTGTGAGGCGGGTAGGAGAAAAATCTACTGTAGAAATGCTTGTCAACAGATTTGGCGCGTAGATTTCATCGGCCATTAATATGATCTCAGTCGCCTGCTCTGTTTTCTTCAGTAGAACGAAATTGTTGATTTGCCGAAAACTCCTTTTTCCCTCGCCCATTCATCGGCCCTGCTTTCGGAGCAATGGGCGGTGTTTTGGTGATCAAATCTGCAACTTTAGACCAGATCGGTCCACGGATTTTTATTTATTTATTTATTTTTATAACGGGACAGAAATTTAAAATAAATAGGCACGAGGAGAGAGACTTTCCCCACCTATTTTGTTTCTTTCCTTTAAAAAAGGATATAGTTATTATAATTGTTTTTCTTCATTTTCCCATACTCTTTTATTTTATTTGGATGTTTTTTAAATATTACTCATTTTCAAACATATTTTAAAAATAATATATATCTCAAAGTTATATAAAAGATAATGCTTCTTCAAATTTTCTGCTGAAGAGACTACCTCAGAGGTCGTCTACGATTGACAGCTGGAAGTCCAAGATTTTATTTGAATAAACAAACTTTGAATTAAACTTAAAAAAACATCTAACAGCCCGTTAAAAAAAAACCAAAAATCTTTAAACAAACAAACTTTTTTAAAAAAATTGATGTAACTAATTAAACATTTAAAATTTAAATTAAATATAACTTTGAAAAATTAGATGAAAATTAAATATATTTAGATATAAATTAAAATCTTAATTCAAATAGCACGTTGATGTTCTGCTTGTTACATGGCGATCTCTCGTGAGTCATCACTCGATTGAGTTCCGACATCTTTCATATTAGAATCATTTCCTAGTCTTTTAAGCGCTTCAATTCATAAATATTTATAGGAGCAAATCTCACACTACCATTTCATCTTATTTTTAAAAAGTTAGATTTAATTTAAATTTTAAATATTTAATTAGTTAAATCAAATTTTCAAAATTTAGTTTGTTTGAAGATTTTTTTAGATTTTTTTTAATGAGTTGTTGGATTCTTTTAGTTTTGATTTAAAGTTTTATTTTTTTTAATAAGATCTTAGGTGTCATTCATATGGGATATAAGAGTTTTTTTTTTTTTTTCCTTTAAAGAGAATTATCTTTAACAAATCATGATTCATCACTTACCTCCGCCGAAATGCACTGGGTAGTCTTGGCGGAGAATTTAAGAAGCAAAAATTAGTAATATTTTTAGAAAATTCTTTATTATTTTGGTTAAATTATAAAAAATACTCCTGAATTTTAGAGTTGATTTAAATAATAAACTTTCAAATTTTGTATTCTTACTCCTAAACGTTAATTTAGTTTAAAATTATCCCTCTACCAATTTTTTTCATTAAACTGAAGACATGACAAAAATTTTTAAAATAGTGGTACTCTAGCATAGGTGATAAGTTTTAATTATGCTTCTAAACTTTAGGATAGATTTTAGTTATATTTTCATTTTAGCACTTACCTTTAAAATTGTTTAAAACCACTTTATTGGCTTCCTATTAAAATGAAGATGAAAATATAACGTAGTGATGAGTTGAAAAATCAAAGTTGTCTTAATGTACTTGGGCAGTGAGCTGTAAAAGAGTTGAATGGTTTTAATCACATTTAAAATTGGGAAAAATAGATTTAGGAGATAAAGTTTTGATTGAAATGATAAAGCCACGTATTGTGAGAAAAGTCAAAGAAGAGAGGATTCAAAGAGAGAAAGGTTCATAAGTTCCTGGAGAGGAATAATATTATTCATGAGAGAAAATTTAATGTGAAAGAGTGGGTCGATTCAAAGCATGGGTCTATGGAAGCTAGAAGAATGACAAAGAAAAAGGCTCTCTGGTTTTTTCTACAGTTCAACACAACGTCTTTTTTCCATCATCATTTTAAGGAGGGAAACTAATGAAATTGTTGTTTTGAAATAATTTCAATCAATGATTAAGAGTTAAAATGATAAGATGGTATAATTGAAGTGTGTATCCTAAATGAATCTTGAAACATTTGGTAATTGTTACTGCTATTTTATAGATCATCCTCACGTCACTTTTCCATCTTGATTTTAATAGAAAAGTTGATGTTGAGTAATTTTGAAAGAAATTTAAAGTTTAAGGGTAAAAATAAAATTTTCTTTTTGAAAGTTTATTGATATTATTCAAACCTATATCCTAAAATTCATATGCATTTTGTATATTATTTGACCTTTTCTTTTTATCAATTTATTGCTTTGGTTTCTTCCCTCCAATCTATATCAATGTTTTTCTTTTCGAGGCTTTTTAAGTAATTCTTTATTATATTTTTAGAGTGTTTGAATTAATTTCTAGATGATTATGGAATTTCAAAAGTGTCTTTTCTAAAAAAAAAACCAATGAGTTTTTAATGACAAATAAAAACCACTTTTACAGTAATCAAATTGATTTATAATCATTTTTTGGATAACTATTTAAGAATTGACCAGAAATCACTTTATGATAACTTAGTATTAGTAAATTCATTTTTAGATGTAGTCAACCAATTAGCAGATGTGATTAAAATCATTTTTAAGAACACAATAACCAACACACAAGTATTTTACTTTAAACTATTTTTTAGAAAGTAATTTTAAAAAATAAAAAAAAAATCTCTTAAAAGTAATTAAATTAAAGGGTAGACCAAACTCCCCTTAATCTTTTCAAGCTCTCAATTTTATCAACAGTGTATTGAAAATTTTCATTTAGGTCATTCCGAAAAAGAAAATCAACAAAAGTCCTTTACACGTGGTTAAATTGTTGCTTTATTGACATTGGATCATGTGGACGTAAATGAATTTTGTCAAATGACAACTCAGATTTTGTCACATACTCCAATTATATTAGGTTCATAGAAATATAAAAAAAAACGTTAGTAATTACTAATTAGCCAATTTGAGCAATATTTCCGTGTTCTAACTTTGTACTTTTATAATGATAATAATAATGTCAAAACGAGCGTAGCTCAGCTGTAATTGACATATATCTTTAAAGATGGTGAATTTGATTTTCCACTTACAGATGTTGTACTAAAAAAAACAATAATAATAAATAATGCAAAATGACCGTGACCCTAACCCTAACCCTAACTAAGCAGTGATGATCGTAGTAAAGCGGTGTAGGTTTCCTTTGCAGAAAGCCAAAAAATAAAAAAGAAAGAAAAGGTTTTGAATGGGCCGTGGAATAATGGGCCGTGATGGTGAATAACGGAGGCCCATCAGGGCGGGTGGTTCATGGGTGTTCCCAGAATAATGGCAAAACAGAGGCCGTGGGTGCGACGATGGCGAAACATCCATAAAGTGAGGAACTCTCCGGCGTGGGCGTGCGTCAAATTATTGGCTTTGCAGAACGGCTTCCACCCTTTCATGAGCACGTACAATTTTGAAGCCCAAATCTTAAACGTCATACCGAATTCTCTCCCTTCTCTGTTATAAACCGTCACTTCAATTCCCTCTCTCAGATTCTCATTCTCATCCTTGTTGTTAAACATTGGAGCCAAATATTTGGTCACGAATTCCTTCCCAATCGCCAGCCGCCCTTGCGCCTCCGCCACGTCGCTTACCGTCAGCCTCTTCTCGTACGCCCGGCTGCACTGCCCGATCACGTCCCTGATCGCCGGCACCGGTGGCATCCCCCGACGCTCTTCGCCGTCATTGTTGTTGTTGGGTGGATCAGGAGGAGCTTCTTGGTTGACTTGTTTGTTTCTTGATGAAGATGGTTGTCGTTCTTCGTCAACGTTGACGTTATTGTTATTGTGGACGTTGTCGTTGATGTAATGCCTTTTCTTTTTGGGCTTCTTAAATAACGTTACGCCCTGCGGGAATGTTGTGAGACGACTTGTTGGAAGAAATCGCGTAACTGATCCTTCATTGCTCTTACTCATCATATAAAGAGTCATGGCTGCCTCGTACACTTCACTGTCTTCTTCCTTCTTATTATCATCCTTCCCCATCATTTTCAATATGACTGATTAACAATTAAAAATTACTTAATTACGAATAATTAAGTAAAAAAAGAAAAACTCCTATTATAATAATGCATAAATTTCTAAAGATTATTAGGTTTCTACGTGTTTGACCTTATAGATTTTAAATTTCCCACGTTTGGAGTTCTCTCATTAGGGCTAACATTAAGAAGTTAAATAAATTTTTTAGAATATTTATTTTGAGAGGCTGAATATATCCAAGATTCTTCCAAGAATTCTGAAAGCTAAAATTCACATTAATTATTTATTTACATTAATATTGTAAATATATCATACGATAAAAGCATTAAAAAAATAATGAAAATCATGAAAATCTTACCTTGGTTGAGAGAAAAATAATAATAGATATCACAAATAGAATCAACGTTATAACTTTGTTGTTAAATTCTAAAAGGAAAAAAAAAAGTTCATAAGAGCACTTCACTTGAATTGGTTAAAGTCAAGAAAGAGATCATTACCTTATAATTAATACCGATGAATACTTTAGGAGAGCAATGGAAGAAGATAAGTGGAAAAAATGTGGTAGGAGAAAGGTTTTTTGTTTCCCAAAATTTGGGAGGACGAGATTAATGCAGCAGGCGATCTTATATACTATTTGGATGAGTGAGAGTGCTCACTCCAAACTTGTACTTAATAGTTATTAGACAGGTAGATATATTTAACCTTGCATCTAACGGTTATTAAAGCCCATAGATATATTTTATCCTTGCATCGAACGGTAGTTAACAGGCATCCTTGTTGAGTAGTTTATTCAATGATGATTGGTTGATTATTTGGAAAAGAAGATAGAATTTTTTAAAATTAACATCGTTTAAAAAAGAGGCTTTGGATCTTGATAATTTGTTTGAAATCTTTTTTAACAAATAATAACATAGAATAGAAATTGTACCAGGCGTTTCCAAGAACGATATATATTATTTAGTTAATAATAAAATTTAAATTAATTTGGTTATTTCAAAATTGTAAATAACCAATCAATGAGTCCAGCCCAGATAACTTTATTTTAATTTAAAGTTACAATTTATTTGAATAGATCAATATACACCCCAAATTGAATTTATGACCTGTCCCAAAGTTTCAATTTCTTTGACTCATCGGTTAAAAATTGGAAGACACCACGTCAGAAGAAATAATAATAATTAAAAATTACATTAGTGTTTATGTTATTTGTTCTAGAAATTTGACCTATTGAAATTACTAGGTACCAATTCTAGAATAAAAATGATTCAGAAAAATCTGAAAAATAGAAAAATTATACATTAGTGTGGTTGTGCCAGCCACACGTATTCTGATGCTTAAATTAGAATCTACGTTTTATGTGAAGTAGCAAATAGTAGAGTTTGTGTAGCTTACTTTCGTTAGGAATATTTTCTTTTTATTTATAGAGGAAGAAACCTATAGTAAAAAATCTTTCTATGGAAATCTTTTAAGATATTCTTATTTTTTTTTCAAATATAAGGAGCTAAATATCTTTTTTTTTTTGAAGAATTCCTTAATTTTGAATTTTTAATAAAAATGATTTCAAATTAGAGAAAATAGAAATTTTCCTTCCCATAACATTATTTTAATTTCAATATAATAACTACTAAAATAATTGGAAAAGTATAACTCACGTACCATTTAGAAAGTATGAAAATTTTGTTAACCCTTAGAAAACCAAGTACTTTTTTAATTTCTTTGGGATTAAAAAACAAGTACTGATCATTTGTTTTTCTTTTGAAAAAGAAAATTTAACATTGGTGCTAAGAATAAAAAAATAAAAGCTTACAAGTACTGGTCATTGGTGGTAAGAATAATGTACAAATTATTATTTTAACATATTTTCAAAACACTTATAAAACGTAACCCGCCCTCAAATCCATAAAATTAAGGGTAGTTGCAAATGTGATAAAAAAAAATTAGTAAAATAAGCAAAATAGTAACCACATTTAGTTTTTTCAAATATAGCATTTAAAAAAAACGGAGGTCTAATTTAAAAATTACAACTTTACCCTACAATATATATATATATCTAATATACATTTGTAATATATCTACAATTATCGACTACTGATATATGTATCTGATATACCAATGATATAATAATGATATACAATTGATTTACTTTTGATATAAATATGATATCTACTGAACTTATAACATGGCTTACCACTGATACATGTATGATAACCATTGATTTACCACGCCGATACAACATTTATATATTTGTGATATATACTTGATATGTGTCTAATTTAGCATTGATATACAAACAATATACACTGATATAACTATGATATCTACCGATATAACTTATTGTATATGATTTACCACTAATATAACACTAATATATATTTGATATATACTTAATATGCTTCTAATTTACCACTGATATACCTCTGATATATTCATGATATCTACTAATATAACTATGATACACGTGTGTTGATATAATACTATTATATCCATTTTTTTTTCATATGAAAACAATAGTACAAAAAAATTTGTTGAAATATAAAGTTATTGTATAAAAGGTTTATGTGGACCATGTACGTAAAAAAAAAGTTAAAAATTTGATATACTTTATAAATTTAAACGGCTGATATCTCTTATATTTAGTATCTAATTAATTAATATAGAATAAATAGTAGTGATATAGTAATCAACATTTTTAATAATATTAGTATATCAATCAACAAATTGTAATGGTAAATTAGTATTTATAAGAGCTAATATACCACTGAAAATTAAACATTTGATATACCTTATATTTAGTATATCAATTGCAATTATATTTAGTATATCATAAATTAGAGGTACATCAATTATATATATTAGAGGTATAATACATATATATGATAATGTATATTATGGATACATCTGATGTATATCTGAAGTATATCCAAGGCACATCAGATGAATAAGATTTTTTTTCTTAATTTCTTATATTCAATGTCGTGTGGCCGACTTACATGAATCTGTGTAATAGGGATTCGTTGTCTGAGATGAGAAACACAGTGACCAATGCAAGGATTAAACTAATTGACATCTCAAGATAGGTGGTACCTCACAACTCCAAACTTTCATCGTCTCCCAGAGATAGTTCAATAAATAAGATATCTATTACAATTTCAAAGATCCAGGATTCAACCTCTCACCTATGTAATTATTCAACTAACAAAAAGTATAGTATTAATTTAACAAAAATATTGATAAATAATAATAAACATTAAAGAAATCACCTACTTTTAATTTTAGGAGCAATTAAATCCAAATAAACAAAAATCTTCCAGGATGTGTGTAACCACTCGTGGTTATAATCCATTAGTTACCACTTGATCAAAATGGTCAAACCCACCGATAAACTAACAAAAATGATTACAATTTAACTCTAAACCCTAAATCTTAAACTACATAAATGGTTGCAATTATATATAATCAAACTTATAAAAAAATTATAAAAAAATTTGTAATTAAGTCTGTTGACGGAGAAATTTCAGCTAATCACTAAATGTCATGTTACAATTTTAAATTATATTTAAGACCAATCATAAAATTACACGTGTCCTAATTAATTTAAATTGTGTCCTAAATCAATGGATGAAATAATGCCACGTGTCTCTCCTGGTCGTCCGATGAAATCAATTAATTGGACCAAACCCATAAGGAGATTGGACTCAAGCCCATGGCCCATATGTGACCCACCAAGTCTCTATAAATAGAGGGAGTCACATCCCATTCAGGGGATCCAGAGCAGAGGCACTCAGAGGATTGAGAAGAATTGCAGACTCAAACTTGAAGGCTTGAAGATTGAATTGTCACTCCGCCAAGCAATCGACCGAAGAATTCTTCGCAAGACTTGAAGATCTCATAATATGCACTTCAAGCAAAGGAACTCTTCACAAGCTACAAGCCGAAGACTTCACAAGCCGCAAGCTGAAGAATTCGCAAGCCGAAGATTTCATCAAACATCCAGTTCACAGCCGAAGATTGTAAAAATTCTTCAATACGCTCGAGACTGAAAGTGATAACCTCCTTGATTCGAGAACAAGTTCATTAACCCTCGAAGCGAGTTTACGTCAGAGAGAATTAATCAGAGGATCATACAGTAGAGTTGTAATACTTATACATAAATATAAATCAAGTTCATTAAAGTCGAGTTTCGTTCATTGAATTTCTCATCGAACAAAGTCCAAATAAAAACACAGTTTATAATTGTAGAATTTAATTAAACAACAATTTTATAATAAAATGATGACTTGTTCAATTAAAAAAGTTAAACATGTCAAACAGCCACGTACTTTAATTTAAACATGTTGATTTGCTTGTATCGTACTTGTGCCCCAAAATGTCCCTTTAGATGTAATATTGATCTATTTTTATTTTATAAAGTTGGGTGAATAATTATTTTAATAACGTTTTAGCCAATAAACATGTTAATGTATATATTTATATATATATATTTACGAAGGATCCAGGAAAATTACTTTCTGGAAGGTCAAGGACTTTTTTTTTATTGATATAATTAGAGACTAAAAAAAAGTTTAATGAGGAAGAATGAGATTATTTTAAAGATTTATTAGACACAATTTTAACCTTAATGAGGTGTTTGATTCACTGATTTTGAGATGAGGAGTAAGGTGCTCGGGTAAAATCCATGTTTGTTAATCCAATCCATAGTTTGATTTGAATCCATCCATTTTCTTTTAATTTCTTCAATGAAATTAAATGATGTGGGGGCATTAATATTAGTTATGCATTAGACTAAGGTCAAAATCATTTATTTTGAAAGTTGTATAAACCCAATAATGAAGACTATATTGTTAATTCATCAAGCAATTTCAACACCGTTACATCATCTGCAAGTATATAATATTAATTAAAGAGCATATCCAAATGTTGTTGTAAGGAATCTTCTTATATTATGTCGGAAATAAATGCATGTACTTATTTATTCCAAAAGAAAAAAAAACTTTGGAGAAAAAAATGATAAACTGCTGTTTATTTATTTATTTATAATGCATGGAACAATCATACCTTTTCATTTGAGGAAAGCATAACACAAAATTAGTTTATTTATTTTTTTACTTTCTGTTTGAATAATGGATGTGTAGGGTAGTTGACTTGAAAAAACAATTGAAAGGTTTACAAATTTTATGTGGAAAATCTCTATAGAAAAAGACCACGAAAATTATATGACAAAATATATGTAGGTAAAAGAAATAAATTGTTATCAAGGAATATATAAATTCGAAAGAAAACTCTAACTAATCGAATTTAATCTATCTACCACTAAAATATATTTCAAAATTTATTGTTTAAAATAATCATACAATACAACACACTTTTTAATTTAGTCAAGAATTCAAATCACACATTTATAGTAAAAATTAATTGCCTTTACCAAAAATAGTTTATTCTTTTTTCTTTTTTTTTTTTTTTGCTATTTAGAGAAAATTACTATCCGATGGACGATTGAAAACTTATTTTCATTGCTGGAAAAAGTAACTTCACTAAAAGACAAGTTAGCCTTCCTCCGTCCAATTTTCACTTCTTCAAAACGTAACTTTACTATGGCCCACAATTCCACTAGTGGAAAAAAAAAATTGATAAATGAGCAACGACTTTTGAATTTTGTAAATATAGGTATGAAATATTACTGAAATATCAGCATTTTTTCTTTTGAAAATAATTGAAATATCAGCATTCAAATCAATGTATATAAATATAATATAAATTAGATATATATGTATGTCATTGTTTATCCTCTCTAATTGTGCTAAGTGTAATTTAAGATATATTAAGATATATTGGACCTTCCTATTTTACTATTTTTGCGAAATAAAAAAGTGATCGTTATTTTCACAATACTAATTGTTATTGGGAGAAAAAGAAGATCCAACGAAGCAAGAGAAGACTGGAGGAGAGCCAAGAGAAGGCACGAATCAGGAAGGAGGTCGGGACTCGGCGACCCAAGTCGCCTCCTCGGCCGACCACTGCAGTTCTCGATCGAAGACCTGAGAATTCTAGAGACTCGACTCGACCGTGATGCATGCCGATCAGAACCATCGTGTCTCAACTCTTGATCTGACGACATGCCCATAACAAGATACTCTGGCCTAGATGACTAGATTTCGTAGATGTATCAGGGATTTGACTTCTGTAATCTTTAGTGGATCAGGGTTTAGCTTCTATAAATATGGAAGTAAGCAAGATCCTAAAGTATGTTCACAATATCCAAAATCATAAAGGTATGCTCACCATACCCTAACTTAAAGCATCGGAGTCGGTGTGACAAGAGCCGCACCGATCTTAGTGTTTGTCTTAGTGCTATTCTGTTTTGCAGGTCTCGTCCATCCTTTTATTTTAGAAGACCAAATTTCTGCATCAACAATAACCTTTCACTAGTTCCATAAGTCCTAAGAAAAATATCCCTTTTTTCGAGATATTATAAAAGGTTTCCTACGAGTTTAAAACACTACTAAAATATAGATATACCATATATTTTAAATTCATGGCCCAGCGAAAATGTAGGTGGATATTTAGATAAACAAAAACAGTTGGAAAAAGAGTGGATAAGTACACAGTTAATTTAAGAATATACAACAGCAACAGCAAACCTGGAATTAATTAATTTTCTTCCTTATCTCCAATTGAATTTCCGTGCTTCTCTCTTAACTAACTCCATTTTTTAATGATGCCTCCATTTTGCTTCTTCAGTCGCAGTAAAAACCCACCTTTCAATGGATAACATCAATGGACTTTTCTTTTCCACACACACAAAACAAAGCAACTAAATCCTCTTGTTTTTCTTCACCACACAAATATATACGCATACTAGAAGATTAATTTTAGGCTAAATTATATTTGGTTTCAATAATTTCCATGAAATTTTGCTGCCATCTCGGGATAAAAAGAGGACAGTTTACTAAAACAAGAAAACAGCTCGTCAGTTCACAGCTGTGCAGAGGGGTGGGGTAGCGTTTGTTCACTGTATTGTGTATTCCATTGAAAAACTTCTTTATTTATAAATAAGATAAGAAAAAATGGGAGCTTTCGTCTTATAAAATTCAATTAGTCAACTCTCGTCTGCACATGGGAACCATGGCCCCATCCTCCTCTTTTTGAATCCTCGTTTCTTCTCTATACTTTATCTGTCGATTTTTCAAACACAAGTGGATTGAAAAATTGATATATTCATTTCTTTGGTTCCTTGTTCCAAGCTTGACTCCAGCAGCTGTAGTGAAGTTCTCTTTTTCTTTTCTCTTGAAATACAGAATCCCACGTCGTTTTTCTTTTCAGTTTTGGAGACGAGAGAGAGAGAAATGGCTGGAGGGGGGTTTTCAGATGGAGGGCCACTGAAAAGGGCTCATCTTTATGAGTATCGGATTACTGGGTACTTCATTACTGCTTGCATTGTTGCTGCTCTTGGTGGGTCTCTCTTCGGCTACGATCTTGGTGTTTCTGGTATGTTTGTTTTCCATTCAAAAAAGTTCAAGTCTGTTTCAGAACTTTTTCATAGCTTCCTTTATGTTTTTCCCTCTGTGATTCTTCGTTCGTCTGAATTTTGAATCGAATTTGAAGTACTGAGCAGAAAAAAGCTGGGAAATTTCAAACAGGGAACTCTGTTTTTTGAAATAACTCTTCCAAGTTGAACCTTGTGGAACTTGACCTTCTGTTTGTATGAAATTAGAGATGAAAGCATTATTAGTGCCCATTTTCAGTTAAAAGAATAGAGAGCTGTATTTGCAGGCCTCTATAGCATATTTTTCTGCTTTTGATTCTACGTATTGATTGTGTTCAATATCCATGGTAAAGATGGACTTTTGTGTTCTAAAAATCTCAGGTGGGGTGACTTCCATGGATGATTTCCTCGAGGAATTTTTCCCAAAAGTACTCAGAAGAAAGCATCTACATCTGAATGAAACAGATTACTGTAAATATGACAACCAAGTTCTCACACTCTTCACTTCCTCTCTATACTTTGCTGGTCTAGTTTCCACTTTTGCTGCTTCTTATGTAACAAGAAAGCGAGGCCGAAGAGCGAGCATCATCGTCGGATCGATCAGCTTCTTTCTAGGCGGCGCGATCAACGCTGCTGCGAAAAACATTGCAATGCTGATCATCGGACGGATTTTTCTCGGCATCGGTATTGGATTTGGGAACCAAGTGAGGAGCCTGCTGGTAACTTATGCTGAAAATATGAAGTTTGTATCTCATGTCTAACTCTTGTTTTCTTCTGATCTTTTGCAGGCAGTGCCGTTGTATCTATCCGAAATGGCCCCGTCGAAAATCCGAGGAGCGGTTAACCAACTGTTTCAACTGACAACTTGCTTGGGGATTCTGATAGCAAACTTCATAAACTATGGAACTGAAAAAATCCATCCGTGGGGGTGGAGGCTGTCTCTTGGCTTGGCCACAGTCCCAGCAAGTTTGATGTTTATAGGGGGGATTTTCCTTCCTGAGACGCCCAACAGTCTGGTGGAGCAGGGCAGATTGGAGGAGGGGAGAGCTGTGCTAGAGAAGATCAGAGGGACGAAGAACGTTGGCGCCGAGTTCGACGATCTGATCGACGCAAGCAACGCAGCACGAGCGATCAAACACCCATTCAAGAATCTCCTGAAGCGAAAAAACCGACCCCAGCTGGTGATTGGAGCATTGGGGATTCCTGCATTCCAGCAACTCACTGGCATGAACTCCATTCTGTTCTATGCTCCTGTGATATTCCAGAGCTTGGGGTTTGGATCAGATGCAGCCCTCTATTCATCTGCCATCACAAGTGGTGCCCTTGTTCTTGCTACATTCATATCAATGCTTTTGGTAGATAAGTTTGGCAGGAGAGCTTTCTTCCTTGAAGCCGGTACCGAAATGATATGTTGTTTGGTAAGTTTACGACCTTTAAACCAACATCATTTACATAGTATCAAAATAGAAAGTCTTAACGTATCATGTCATGTTGCCTGTAGATTGCAGTAGCAGTGACCCTAGCGCTTAAGTTCGGACAAGGGGTAGTGCTTCCCAAAGGGATAGGGATCTTCCTTGTGATTGTGATCTGCATATTTGTGTTGGCTTATGGAAGGTCATGGGGGCCGCTCGGGTGGCTGGTGCCGAGCGAGCTGTTTCCGTTGGAGACGAGATCGGCGGGGCAGAGCGTGGTGGTGTGCGTGAACTTGCTTTTCACCGCTTTGATAGCACAGTGTTTCCTCGCAGCTCTGTGCCATCTCCGGTACGGGATCTTCTTACTGTTCGCGGGTTTGATTGTAATAATGAGCAGTTTCATCTTCTTCCTGCTGCCAGAGACAAAGCAAGTGCCTATTGAAGAAGTGTATCTGCTGTGGCAGAATCACTGGTTTTGGAAGAGAATTGTTGGACAAGAGGGAGTGAACGGGAATGCCAAAGCAACAGGACAATGGAATCAAAATGTGTAGGAAGGAACAAGAACAACCAAACACCAAAATCAAAAGAAAGTGTCATTTCATAATATTGTTTGAGTTTAAAGAATGCATATTATAGTAAATTGGTATTTGTGTTCATTCCACAGTCATATTATTTAACTAACTCTTAAGCTAATTAAGATCCCACTCAAGGATCTGCCTATTGTAGAGTTTTTATGGCCTTTTTCTTTTTCTTGGTCTCTTACTTCTGAGCTCTAAAGAATGGATAGAAAACACTTGTGTTGGTGTTATGCTTTCAGAGTCGCAGTTTTGAACTTTTTGATCATAGGTTTTAAAAATTTAACACATAAAATGATGAATTGAAAAACGATGCATACATAAACTATCATACGTTGGTTTAGGAGTGAATAAAGACCAATATAAATACTAAAATGTTCAGAGAAAATGAGTTCAAACCAACGGATTAAAATAATGTATTCGACTATACCGCGAAATCATAAAATTAAATCAGATATTGCATTCCTCGTTTTTAAGAAAATTTGTTCAAGCCTCCTGTGAAGAAGGTGTTACAGCCTGGATCGACTCAACCCCTATGTGGCTAAACGACATTGAAGTTTTAAATTCATTTAATTAACTTTAAATTTAAATAAGTGATGAAAATTAATAACATTTATTGGTTGAATTTATAAAGATTCTTATAATTGAGCAAGAGTACTCTTCTGGTTGGGTTTTAAATATTTTGGTAACGAGTTTAGGTAATCTTTAATTGTTTGATTATATCGTCGGAGATATTTATAAAATTTATTGACCAATTTATGAGTGATTTTTAAATTGGGGTGTGAAGAATATTAATCTCATTATTTAGTTAAATTTAGCCAAAACTAATAATTTAAAAAAAAAAAAAAAAAAAACCTACTCAGCCCCATCGATGGCTCTGTAAAAAGCTTGAAATGATTGCTGCTTGAATCGCTCTGAAATTGGCGGGCCATCCCATCCAGCTCCCCGACATTGACGAACTCGCAAGCTGGTCCTCACTTAACATCTCTTTCATTCCTTTCCAGGTACACTTCGTTTCCTCACTTTGTCATAATCTAGATTCCCCTTCGAAAAGCAATAGATTTGTCTTTTCCCCGGTAAAACCACTTTATGGATTCTTATGTAGCGCTTCTTCTTCAGAAAGATGTCGACTGCAAGAAATTAGGTATAATTATCATTTGCAAATTCACAATCGACGGGGATTCGTAACTAGCGGTTGTATTTTGTATTTCGGAAGAGATTTGGTGTCTTTTATACGCGTTCAGTTGATTTGTTCGAACGAATGGTGCTACAGATTGGTTGGGTTTTTGGCAATTTCTTCCATCGTCATTTAACTTAATATGGAGATCCGGAGGCTGCTCATTATCTCAATTATGATACTTTTTGTTCTATTTGTTTTTCAATATTTTGTGTTTCGGTATACAAAAACGTTGCCCCTATCGCCCGACGATAAGGACTCAATGTTTATGGTGGTTCATAATGTCTGTCACTTGAACGATTCGGGACTTTGTAGATTTCATCCAACTGATACGGGTATTGACATCTTGGATACAAAGGAGAATTTTGATTATGATACTAACAAAAAAGTAAGAGAAGAAACAGTTGGTTCGAGTCATTTGACTTCAGAAAACTTGAATAAAGAGTCCTTTGATGAGAAGGGCAAAACTGTTTATGAGGGTTTGGTATTGGAAAATGATAATCAGACAGAGGATGAAGAATTAGGTTACAGTCCCCTGATGAAGGGAGATGTTTTAGTGGATAGTAACATGACAGCTGATGAAGGTAAAGGCAGTAGCAGTCTAGGGATGAGTGGAATTGCAAACCAAGTTACTTTTGTTTCAAATCAATCCCAAGGAACTATCAACAATAGCGTTAAAAAAGTTGATCAGACATATTCTGACATTTCTGTTACTTCAAACACTTCTGGCCAGGAAGAGAATATCAAAAACAGAATGGAAAAACTAGAAAACAATAATAGGATTGAGCTAGAGAAGAAAGATTCGGTTGTCTTGAATGACAAAGTGGTGGGGTCTGAGGTATCAAGATTGAGTGGACCATTTATATCCATATCTCAAATGTATTCAAAGTTATCAAGGGCTTACAACTCTCCTTGTTTGAAGGTATGGATTTCATTTCGAGGTTCCACGTTTGAGTAACTGAAACCATATGGAGTTCTAAAATTTTCACTTGGTAGCAGAGGCCACAATGTCGACAGACGTCTGGGCATGATCGTGAACTACACTATGCCAGACAGGAGATTGAAAACGCTCCTGTGCTAAGGAGCACTCCAGAAATTAGTGCCTCTATTTTCAGAAACATTTCGATGTTTACAAGGTAATCTAATGCAAACTATACGCCTCAAAATATTTTGTGTTCCATTTTTCTTGCATCGCCAATGTTTGTTGGAGACAGTGTTGTGGTTAAGCATTGTTGATGAAGCTCAATGCCACCTATATTAAACTTTAAAAAGTAAAGAATACTTCAAAACTTATGACTTTATAGGGAAATGAAAGCAAAAGGTTGACATTTTTGTAGGGTTGTATGTTTTACAGTTCAAAGACAAAGGTTAAAAGTTCTGTTCCAATCAAAAGCTGCCTTTTCTGATAATTATGACCTAAATCTCAGACCTATTTCTGTCTCAAAAGGTTTTAAATTATTTCCAATTACCAAGCTTTAGCTTACCTGGGTTAACTTGTACATGAGTGGTATAGAACAATTTATCTGTTTATGAGGATTATTTTTGCTCATTTCACCTTAGTAAAATAGTAATCAATATTTACTAAGGCGAGGCTTTTTGCAGGAGTTACGAGTTGATGGAAAAAATGCTTAAGGTCTATGTATATGAGGAAGGAGAAAAACCCGTTTTCCATCAGCCTATATTGACAGGAATTTATGCCTCAGAAGGATGGTTTATGAAATTGTTGGAAGAAAGCAATAAGTTTATTGTGAAGGACCCTGAGAAAGCTCATTTATTCTATCTGCCCTTCAGTTCACAGTTTCTAAGGTCCGCATTTGGAAATAAATTCCGCAACAAGAGGGACCTACAAAAACTTCTCAAGAAGTTCATTGACTTAATTGGGAAGAAGTATCGTTTTTGGAACAGAAATGGAGGATCAGATCATTTTCTAGTTGCCTGTCATGACTGGGTAGACATTCTATGCAATAGCTAGATCTAGTTTGAAGTTGTAATATTTCTACAATGTTCTTTCTGCCCTCTTCAGTTTTCATAAATCGTATAAATTTAGTTTCAAATCATTATGTGACAGAAATTCTCATATGAATCAAATACTAGTCTAGATGAGAATGACTTATTGCTAATTGTTTTGTAGTTAAAACCTGAAACTTATTGGTCATGCTGTTTCATGTCATCATTCTGCAATACCAGTGCCATGTAGTGCTTTCTCATGTAGTTTTATTGACCGACTTGGATCAATTTCAGGCCCCCAAACTCACAAAGCGTGTGGTGAAGAATTGCATCAGAGCGCTCTGCAATGCGAATGCTGCTGCAGACTTCGAAATTGGAAAAGACACCAGTTTACCAGTAACTTTTGTACATTCAATGGAGGACTCCATAAAGGATATCGGAGGGAAACCTCCTTCCGGAAGGACCGCATTGGCCTTCTTTGCTGGGAGCATGCACGGCTATCTCCGACCTATTCTTCTACACTACTGGGAAAACAAAGAGCTTGACATGATGATTGTTGGCCCAATGCCAAATGGTATTGAAGGGAAAAGAGCCTACATGGCGCAAATGAAGAGCAGCAAGTACTGCATATGCGCTCGGGGTTACCAAGTTCATACTCCTCGGGTGATTGAAGCGATTCTTAACGAATGCATCCCGGTCATCTTATCAGATAATTACGTACCTCCCTTCTTCGAGGTATTGAATTGGGAATCATTTTCGGTGTTCGTAAAAGAGAGAGAGATACCGAAATTGAGAGACATTCTCCTCTCAATCCCAGAGGAGAACTACCTTGCAATGCATTCAAGAGTGAAAATGGTGCAACAACATTTCCTTTGGCACGAAAAGCCTGCGAAGTATGACGCATTTCACATGATCCTTCATTCAATATGGTACACAAGAGTGTTTCAGATCAAAACCAACTGACATAGGCAGACTTTTTTTTCTCTGGATTTAACAAGGAAGTCAATTATGCAATTATCAAGGAGACAGCAGATGAAGTGATGCAAAGACACTGTATCGCCATGCTCTGTCAAACGTAACTTAGTTCTTTATGCCAGCAAAGAGGAGCTCCTACAGTGGGTCTCGTAGAATTCACAATAAGTATAGTTTCCTCAAATCTTACAATGTCAAGAACATATTTTTTTCTTTTTTCACACTCAAAAAATTGATTTCATCCTATTTTTGATAGGCCATGAAATAGATAGTTAAGAGGACACAGGTTTGTTACTTGGGACCATATTTATTCAGAATGTAGTGAAGAAGGAGGAGACTGTGAAAAATGCTCTTAGATACGTATCAAAAGTTTACTTTTGGATGAATTGATACGAGATTCTACCTTATTTTACTTTGTTAAAGTTGCTTAATATATTATTATTATTTTATGCAATAATTGTTGATTTATCTTGTTGACAGTTGATCGGTATATAAATGATTAATTAATTTAGATATTAATTTACCTATCCCGGTTGGTGGTTCAATTATCTACCTCTTTTGTTGTAATCTAAAGAGAAATTTAAAAATTAACGTATAATTATAGTAGTTGGTGATTAAGAATGTTTTATTACTTCATACATGTAGAGGTGGAGGATCGAACTCGCGACGTCTTATTGGAGATATATGTCAGTTACCGTTTATGCTCGTTTAACCAAATGAAAAAAGCCTCGTTTAACCAAATGCCCAAACGCATTAGCTAATGATTTCTGAAATTACTAGGCATCAGAGCAGATATTTAAACGAAAGGTTTAATTAAAATTAATTAAAGATTTGGAAAATGCTCTCCTACAGGCTACATATATATATGTATTGAAGATTTGGATAATGAAAAAATATAAACTAATTTGACCTGACGACGCCGACACCAGTTCTTTAACATCACTTCCAAGTTCCAAATAAGCGAAAGAAGGTGAGCTCTGTTCTAGTGATAGTAATGTCGAAACTTGAAATGCTGCTGCCATCGCTCATAAAATTCAATTGAAGGGCTACACATTCACCGGTAAATCGTAATTATATCTCAAACTTAGCTGAATATGCAACTTTTTCTTGATTTTTTTTAACAGTTCTCTTCTGTTTTGGTCAGACAACACACTGAATTTCGATTTCTCTGTTCGGAAGCGCTAGCTCCTCCTTAATGTTTTTGCTGCAATTTTGAATGTTTGTCATCTTCGTCTTATTCGTCCTGCAAAGAAAATTTCTTCTCATAATGGTGTGGATCGCTGGAATTGTACCAATCGGAGAAAGATTACCTTCTCTCCTACGAATCAGAATTTATTGTCCATATATTGGTGAAAGTTTCCGCGTGCTTGTAATTTAGTTGTAATTTCTTTAACTTCGTATCATCAAACCGTAGTTCGTTAGGTAATTGAGGAGTTTGTGTGATAATTGTGGTTTTGTTCTTTGCACTTGCATTCAGTATGGCAAGCTCCTTAATGGTGATCATATGTGACTGCTCGGGGCGGATGTGATTTTTGATAATGGACAGTCCATTGTGTTCCTGGACTTCTTCAAGTTATTGGAATATTTTATAGAGATTGGCTGCTTGACACAATTTCTTCTATGGCTATTCATATTTCTACAAACTTGTTTCATTCTATCAAAATTCGGAGGCTGCTTATTATGATAAGCATCATTATTCCAATTCTTATTGTTTCCCAGTGCTACGTTTATCCATATGCAAAAACATCTTTCCTACCACTTGACTTTAAGAGTTCAAACATTACGACTCTTCAAAATGTCACTAGTTTAAACCATTCAGAAATCACTGGATTCCATCAAGTTCATTTCATGGATACCATCACTCATGTCAAAAATACGAAGGAAATAACTGATAAAATTACTGAAAAGAGGGGAGAAAGGGGACTTGGTTTGACGTCATATGCTGCTAAAAGCATGTCATATGAGAAGGGTGGAACATTTGAAGGGAGTTTGGTAATGCCAGATGGAAAGTTGACAGTTGACAATGGTGTTAGGAAAATGAATGTAGAGTTTCGTTATAGTCCCCCAATGAAGGAAGAAACTCTCAAGAACAGTTACAGAAGAGTCGTTGAAGCTGAAGACAGCAACTATCTAAATGCAAGTGAAAGCAGAAACCATGTTTCTATTGTCTCAAATCGATCCCAAGAATTATCCCGAAAGAGTGTAGTAATTGTAGATCCAAGAAAGTTTGACTTGTCTTCTGCTCAAAACGTATCTACCATTCCAGAAGATCATTTCAATAAAACCGAGGAAATAATAACAAAGCGTACAAAGACTGAGCAAAGGAAGAATGTTTCCATTACCTTGGATGGACTTGCACAGTATGACATATCAAATTTCAAGAGTCTTGAGATGCCATCAATATCAATATCTCAAATGAATACATTGTTATCTCTAAGTCATAATTCTTCTTGTTTGAAGGTATGGATTCCAACTCGAAGTTCCAAATTAGGGCCACTGACACCAACTTGGTTCTAATACTTGATTTTACGTGGTAGTAGAAGCCACAGTGTCATTGGTCTTCCCAACGTGATCGTGAGCTTCTATATGCAAGACTGGAGATTGAGAAAGCCACTGCTGTAGTGAACAGCAAGAACCCAGGAATTGCTACTTCTGTTTTCCGAAATGTTTCTATGTTCAAGAGGTAATCTTTTCTAAACATGTTAGCTTTTGATTCTTGCTGCCTGGACACGTACATATGATTATAGCCTTATGTTAGTCTCCCGCAAGTTTCTTATTAAAAATGTAAGTCCATAATATCGTAATTCTGGATGTGACTGATTTTCCCAGTGGGATATAACAGAGATATTTATTTTACTTGGTTGTTTAATTACACTTATTTATCTCATACACATATGCTGGTTTTCAACGCTTACTTGTTTCTTAGTTTTACTTATTTATTTATCATTGTTTATTTATTGAGCTAGACTTCTTGTTGTGCTTGTTCTTAATTTTATGTTCCTTTTAATGAGACCATCTTTCATACCAGCCAATCAAAGCGAATAGTTTTATTAGGAAGCTACAAAAAGGCCAATAATGTATTGAAGCTCTTGTATCATATCTCTGGACATAAAGTTGAATAATTTCCTTCCGATTCAATTGAAAATTGTTAATCATGCTATAATATGTGGCTGGTAAGCCTTGTTGTGGTCATTCTAGTTGTATGGCCCTGCGGCCCCTGCCATATGATCAATCCCATCAAGTATCACCTTTGTTAATTCTGTGTCTTCAATGTTGGTTAGTGCAGCATGAAACTTCTTCCCTATTCATATCCTCCCTTTTTTCTGGTGTGATACTGTAAGCTGCACATTGACCAAGTTGAAACACATATTGTATGTCCCCTTTGCAGGAGTTATGACTTGATGGAGAAAATGCTTAAAGTTTACATCTACAAGGAAGGAGAAAATCCTATTTTTCATCAACCTCGGACGAAAGGGATATATGCCTCGGAAGGATGGTTTATGAAATTGATAAAGGAGAATAAAAAATTTGTTGTGAAGGATCCCAAGAAGGCTCACTTATTCTATTTACCTTTCAGTTCGCAGTTACTAAGGAAGGAACTTTCTGAACAAAATTTCTACAAGCCAAAGGACCTAGAGGAACATCTAGGGAACTATGTCGACTTAATTAGGAGAAAACACCAATTCTGGAACAGAACTGGAGGGGTTGATCATTTTCTTGTTGCCTGTCACGACTGGGTATATATCATATGCAAAATTTAGATCTAATTCCAATGTCTTGTTCAAGTATTTAATTGCTTGTTTTGAACACTCCTCTCAAGTTATCATTTGTAGTAGCTGAAGCTTGTTTGCTTAGTATTCTGTGGACATTGTTTTATCGACCAAAAACCTGACTTGAGCATAATATAGTTTAGTTACAATCTAACAATTATGATATAAGACTTATCTCAGTATTTGCTTAAATTGAACATTGTAGTGTGCTGTCATCTTTAGTTAGTCTGTTGGACTCCAACATACTATAGTCATGTTATTTTATATATACATGCAATTTCTTGCTTACAGACTCACAAGGCTCTGCATGTGAACAAGCATCAGAGCGCTCCAATGCAAATTATACTTGAGATTGTCTTTGATAACACTGTAATTTTTTTTTTATATTAAGTTAATTTGTTATAGTCTTTTATATAATAGTCAAGTTCTCATTTTGTCTATACATTCAATTTCAGGCCTCCAAACTCACAAGACAGCATATGAAAAATTGCATCAGAGCTCTATGCAATTCAAATGCTGCTAGAGGCTTTCAAATAGGCAAGGACACTAGCTTACCAGTTACATATATACATTTGAAAAAGGACCCTGATATAACTTCTGGAGCGAAACCTCCTTCAGAAAGAACTACATTAGCCTTCTTTGCTGGGCGTATCCACGGTTATCTTAGACCAGTACTGCTTCATTTCTGGGAAAATAAGGAACCTGACATGAAGATTTTTGGCCCAATACCGGGCGATATTGAAGGGAAAAGAGTCTACAGGGAGCACATGAAAAATAGTAAGTATTGCATATGTGCAAGGGGATATGAAGTTCATACTCCTCGAGTGGTTGAGGCAATTCTTAGTGAGTGTGTCCCAGTCATCATATCAGATAATTACGTACCTCCTTTCTTTGAGGTATTGAACTGGGAATCATTCTCAGTATTTGTTCAAGAGAAAGAGATCTCTAATTTGAGAAACATTCTGCTCTCAATTCCAGATAAGAGCTACCTTGCCATGCATGCAAAACTGAAAATGGTGCAAAAGCATTTCATTTGGCATGAAAATCCGGTGAAGTATGACTTATTTCATATGATCCTTCATTCAGTATGGTATAACCGAGTTTTTCAGATGAAAGCCAATTGATTTACAAAGCATCAGATTCCGAAGTTGGAAAGCCACATGGATGTACAATGATTAAACAAAAGATGTGCTGTAAATATGCTGAGCTTCCATAACATCACCCTCCTGATAAAGATGAAGCTTAGCTTGTACCTTTCCAACAGCCAGATGGCGTGAATTCTCGAGGGACATCTCTCTCTCTGTGGTTGTATGGGGATCTGTGCCATCTCGTAAATGAGTTTTATGGCTTCTGGCTACAAAAACCCATGAAAGTCAGAGCACAAGATAGGCATTCCATCTGTAGTTATATGCCTTTTCCCATACCTTGCTGCATAGAAGGTACCATCATCTTGGATTCCTCCCGAGGTGACCAGCCTGTGTCAAAAATCCCATCAGTTTGAATATTCAGAATGCTAAAATGGATCCATATTAGTGTGATTAGTGTCTCATTCGTTACCACTTTCTTTTGCTTCAACCATCGTCAGTGGCATGTCAATAAAGTTTTTCAGCTCAATTAGTTTTTTCCTCGTTGAAAGTTTGCACGGAAATAGAGTCCATGTTCCTTTATCCTGTAGAGAATTTGTTTGTCTGCCTGCACTTATCTATTCCCTTACCTCATCTCCAGCCTTGAATTACATTGCTGAATTCGCAGATGTACGAGTATTTCAAGAGGAGTTCCTAGTCTCATCACGGCATTTATCGGGTCATTTTAAGCGACCTAAGTTGCAGTGCCCATATACTTCCAATTGAGTATAGCTTGTTGAATATGTACCACCTACCTATTCATATTGGGTTTCATTAAATAAATGTACTAAACAAACATCATCAGTTTACTATTCCATATCAGATAGAGAGAGCTATTTATTCAAGGCTAGGGGAATGTTTGATTGAGGGAGACCAAAGCCCTCCTATTCTTCTGTTGCTGCAGGTTTCCACTGTCCACCACAACAAGAAACAGTCGACAGGTTCAGGTTAGTTCTTATTCCCTTTTGAATTTGGATTCTAGTTTTGATGTTTATCTTTGATGATTATTTGCATCTAGGTTTGGTTTATATGAATGAGGATTAAAAATCATCGATGCTTTCAAGTGAAAAATATGCCTCTTCTTGTGCCCTGTGTAACACATACAAAAGTTGATAAACTGTTTGAATTCAAATATGTAGATACAAAATTATTTAAACTCCTAGTGATGATACTAGGAGGAGAAACGCTACTGGAAATGTGGATACAGTTGTGATCTCTTTTACCCACTTGTGATGGGCACTGGAAGTGGACTCATTTTGTAGTTGATAGACAAGTGATTTAGTTTAAGAGTATAGTTCAGGGGCATTGCGGATGTGAGCTTGAATTGGTTAACGTATATATCATCGATTCTAACGTCACAAGTTTGAATCTTTGCTATCACATATTGAATTAGAAAAAAGTTTCTTGGGCATTATTATGTGCAGTCCAACTGGTACAACTTGGTCAACAACCGGTGGAACTTTTTCCATTTTATCATTATAATTCAACTTTTTTATATATATTTCTTTCACAATTTACCTTATATTTTGAGAACGATTCTAAACATAGATAACAAAATTACTAAATACATTGGATTTACCAACTTAATTTTTACAAATAGAAAATTAAAAAAATAAAATAGTTATCAGATCAGCCCTGAATGGTTTATTGATTTTATCCATTTAAGCTGTATTTATCCATTCAATAGTGCACTTCAATTGTACTTAAAAAAAAAAAAGTGCACTTCAATTTCGAGTGGACATAATTATTTTCCATTATTCAATTTGAGGCTGTGGACCCAATTTGGACAATTTATTAAACTCTATTACGCTTGAAATTATTGCTCTATGGTAAAGCTAAACTTTATTCCATCGTAGCTCCAATTATTATTTTAGTAAAGTAATGTGGGCTCCATTTTAATATAATACCAAAATTTTATCACTATTTATTAGTAACTTCAGCAAGGGATTTTTTTTTAATATTGTTTTTAAAACTTATTTTTAAAATAATTTAGATTTATTAGAAAAGATGGAAAAAATGCAACTTTGGAAACTTATTCCAAAAATAATGTTGGTGTAAAAAACGTGGGGCTTGGTCTCTTCTGAAGAGACGACCATATCTGGCGCCACGTCAATTTTTTTTAAAACGAAAATGTGGTCTCTTCTTGAAGAGACTACCAAGCCCCACGTTTTTTACACCAGCATTATTTTTGTAATAAGTTTCCAAAGTTGCATTTTTTCCATCTTTTCTAATAAATCTGCATTATTTTAAAAATAAGTTTAATTAAAAACAATATTAAAAAAAATCCCTGGCTGAAGTTACTAATAAATAGTGATAAAATTTTGGTATTATATTAAAATGGAGCCCATATGTGATGGTCGTCTCTTCAAGAAACGACTATCTAAGCGGTTTGGAAAAAAAAATATTGTTTATATTATATAATATTAAATAGTAGTTCTTATGTTAAAAAGCTCCTAGTGGTGTAGTGGGTGTGTAGCTAATTTGTAACCCTTTTATCCCAGGTTTAAGTTTTGGATATATCCCCATTTTTCTTTTTCATAACAATTAATCATTATTTTTCTCTTTTTTACTTAATATTATCATTACCCCATTTTTCCTTTTCATAACAATTAATTATATCTTTTCTCTTTTTTACTTAATATTATCATTTCCATCCCAACTTTTTTTTATATCCAAGACTTGAACTTGGGATGGGAGGGTTACAAATTAGCTACACACCCACTAAGCTTTTTAACATAAGAACTACTATTCAATATTATATAATACAAACAATATTTTTTTTTCCAAACCGCCTAGATAGTCACATATAGTCGTCTCTTCAAGAGACAACCAAGCCCCACGTTTTTTACACCAACATTATTTTTGGAATAAGTTTCGAAAGTTGCATTTTTTCCATCTTTTCTAATAAATCTGCATTATTTTAAAAATAAATTTAATTAAAAACAATATTAAAAAAAAATCCCTTCAGCAAGCCTATTAATTAAAAAATGAAAAAGGTAAAATGATATATACCAGTTCTTAAAAGAAGAAACCGTAATAGGCTTCAAAATTATCATATTTAAAAATTGACCAAAAGAAATAGTAATAATAATCTGAAATAAATTTAAAAGATATAATTTGTTTAAAAGAGAATAAATCTTTGAGGATTTATATCTAACCAAAGTCACCATGTTATTCTTTGGTCTATTAACTTTGATCAAATATGTTTTCTTGACATTTCAAAAAAAAAAAAATATATAGTTTTTTTTTAAGACAATTAGAGAAGTTTTTTTCTTTTTTACCTTCCGTCTCTATCAATGGAAAAAATAAGTTTTCAGAAACCAAAAAAAGAAAAAATAAACTTTTTTTTTTCTCGGTGAGAAATGAAATTGTCTGCAACATGCTTTCTGCTTCAAATCGCCATTGCCGGGAGCAAGAGGGAAAACGCAATGAGTGACATTGGAGCTATTAGATTTGCTGAAAATATTGCTTCACTTCACTAGGGCTTCAACACGATCGCAAACAGAAGCTTATTTCAAGCTAAATTCAGCTTTCCATTCGAGCAAGGTCGGTAAAGATTATCTTCGACTTAAGTGCTTTTCGTTTCTTTTTATTTTCTCAGGAGCCGAATGTTCATGCTTCGACTTCATCTTCTTCAAACTTTTTTTTAACTTCTTTTTAGGTGAGTTAAGCTTCGTTTCAAGTTCTCGCCAATTGCTTATAGATTTAATCTTACGAACCGGAAAAAAATGGTTCTGGGTTCAATTTCCTTTTCCTTTTACCTGGATTATGATAGTTACAACAGCCTCTCCCTAATTGTGCAGAGCTTAATTTCTTAGGTTGAAGTTGTTTAGTTAACATGCCGAGTTTTCAACATTTGTGTTCTCATTGAATTGCCTGTCATGGAGTATCTGTTACCTCTCTGCAAGCTATGTCACATCGAAACTCGGAGATGGTTGTTTGTGGTGGGCGTAGTGGCTTTTACTTACGTACTATTTCAATCTCTTTTACTTCCTTATGGAGATGCTCTTCGGTCCCTACTTCCTGATGATGAGGTTCAAAAACATGATCAATATGACATCCAGACAGTGCATTCTTCAGCCAAATTAACGATGGTTCGCAACCCTCTTACGATTCTGGATTTGGCTAATACTTCGACTCCCATTGGGAACACTGATAATCATATTCTTGTGAAAGGATTTCAACATGGAAGCACGCCGAATAGCAAAGGGATGTTTGTAAAGGAGGAGGAGAGCCCTAGAGATGGTTATGAGCTATCTCTTAATAGAAATGATGACATTGGTTTGGAATCTGCAAAGACCGTTGAACCAAATGACGAGGAATCAGGAGGCACTACGAATCGGGTGAATGATTCTATTCTCCAGGTGGACGGGGAATCAAGTTTTGACTTCAACTTAAAGCAGTTTGTGAAACCAAATGATACTATCATTTCAGGGAATGAGTTTGAAGAATTTGATAAAATTGATATGGATTTTGGTGAGTTAGAAGAATTTAAAGACTCGTCATCACAGAAGCCTGAGGATACAGATACGACTTTCAATTCTTCAACCTCCATGCTACAGATCCCAGCTTCACCTGTTAACGCATCTCATACAGAGTACTTGATACCAAATATAAGCTCACCTGTTGGTGCTGTCAACCTGCTGAATAATCAGACAGTATCAGAAACTGATTCAAAACAAATTGCTAAAAGGAAGAAGATGAAGAGTGAAATGCCACCAAAGTCCGTAACTTCATTTCAAGAGATGAACAGTATTTTATTGCGCCACCGCAGGTCATCGCGTGCGATGGTATGGATGCTTGTGTTAGTTTTGAGCTATTGATTTGATGATGAACGTATTCTATGCTGGGGTTTTAACCTTGTTCTGTTTTATGTAGAGACCACGACGATCCTCTTTGCGTGATCAGGAAATTTTTTCTGCCAGGTCGCAGATTGAGCAAGCTGCAGCCATAAATGATGCAGAACTATATGCTCCCTTGTTCCGTAATGTTTCCATGTTTAAAAGGTAAAGCCAATGCTTGTATCCTATCCTATCGCATTATTCACTGTGTTAAAATGACATTTCCATGTACAACCACGGGTCCATGGGTTCGATATTAGAGAACGCGATAGTTGGAAAGTAAAACCCTGTGGGGTTATGCACAATCTGATTAATCACCCTGTTATGTTTTAACGATTTTAAGCATCCATGTCTTTTTTCCTTTTTTTGCCTCATTGTATCCTTCAATCAAATTGTGCCGTTAGCTTTAATGGAATCAATACATGTGGCACATAGCATGAGCCAAATTGTTAATTGTGTTCAATAAAACGGCCAAATTTTACCCATGGGTTAAATGAGGCAAAGAGTAAATCAAAGAGTGCTTAAAAATATTTTTAGAAATGAATGATTTGTATATTTAGCAATCCGCAAGGTGCATAGTCCTTTTAGGAGCTATTTCCATGCTTCAGTTACTGTTTGCTGTTCTTTACATTCATGACATGGAATAATGCTGCCATGTTCACAACATTAATATAAAGAGCGAAGTGTTAGGATGAACAGAATAATTATTTAAGAAATAAAGTGCTTAGTGACACATGCCCTTCAAATCTTAATAGTTTGTCTGACATCTAAAATTTAGATGAAACACATTATAAGTCTGCTAAAAAATAGTGCACACAATTGGTTTACTGTGCTGATTTCTCACTTACTCTGTTAAGTTATCTTATAATTTTAAGCTACTTACGCTTTTCCTTTATTTTAAAACTTGATATGTAGTTCTGGCAAAAATTAGAAAGTCAATCACGTTGTTGTAGCGGTCCAATTCAAACTTTTTCTCTGTGATTTCAGGAGTTATGAACTCATGGAGCGCACACTCAAAATCTATGTCTATAGGGATGGAAATAAGCCCATCTTTCATCAACCAATAATGAAGGGGTTATACGCCTCTGAAGGATGGTTTATGAAACTGATGGAGGGAAACAAACGTTTTGTTGTAAAGGATCCTCGAAAGGCTCACCTGTTTTATATGCCCTTTAGTTCTCGGATGTTGGAGTACACACTCTATGTGCGTAATTCTCATAACAGGACAAATCTTCGTCAATTTTTAAAGGAATACTCAGAAAAGATAGCAGCCAAATATCCATACTGGAATAGAACTGGTGGAGCAGATCATTTTCTTGTTGCATGCCATGATTGGGTACACGTTCCTGAAATTATTGATCTTCTCACTTTTTTTCCCCGTCCAATTCCTTATCAAATTTGGACTCTATTTAGATCAGTGGTATTAAGTTCTAGATATTCACGTGAGTTTGATGAGATTTACCAAGTCATTCCAGTAACATGCTTGTAATGCAATTGTTCTAATCATTCTAACTGGAGTATGATTGTGCTTGATATAATTCACGTGAGTTTGATGAGATTGTACCATCCATTAGAGTTAACACGATGCTTTGGAGTTTTATAGGCTCCTTACGAGACAAGGCACCACATGGAGCACTGCATGAAAGCTCTTTGCAATGCTGATGTAACAGTTGGCTTCAAAATTGGGAGAGATGTGTCTCTTCCAGAAACTTATGTACGATCGGCGAGGAATCCACTTAGAGATCTTGGAGGAAAGCCCACTTCACAGAGGCACATTCTAGCCTTCTATGCTGGGAACATGCACGGTTACGTACGTCCGATCCTGCTGAAGTATTGGAAAGACAAAAACCCTGATATGAAGATCTTTGGTCCAATGCCACCTGGTGTTGCAAGCAAAATGAATTACATCCAGCATATGAAGAGCAGCAAATACTGCATCTGTCCAAAGGGTTACGAGGTCAACAGTCCACGGGTCGTGGAAGCCATCTTTTACGAGTGTGTACCTGTGATCATATCAGACAATTTTGTGCCACCATTTTTTGAAGTGTTGGATTGGGAAGCATTCTCTGTGATTGTTGCAGAAAAGGACATCCCCAACTTGCAAGACATACTGCTTTCGATACCAAAAGACAGATATCTTGAGATGCAACTCCGAGTCAGGAAGGTACAGAAGCACTTCCTCTGGCATCCCAAGCCCCTGAAGTATGACCTCTTCCACATGACTCTTCATTCCATTTGGTATAACAGAGTTTTTCAGATAAAACTGAGATAAAAATGCTGAAACTGAAAGTACCGCATTGAAGATACGGAGAAGATCCAGGAAACTCCCAAATAACAGCTTCTCTTTGGAAAAGATCTCCTTCAACTTCAGATGGATCATGCCAAGGACTTGAAAATGGATTGCAACTGTGGCAGTGCTCTTGTACAAGTACATATGATCTTTTATCCTTGTTCCGCTTCTGTATAGTAAGTAGACTGGTAAAAACAAAACGATGACTGTTTGTCATATTTCAGTAGAAACTTTGTGGTTTTTGTTCAGCAACCTCTGCATCTGGCTGTGAGACTCCAGATTTCAAATCATACCGATACCGCCGCCCTGTGGTTCGTAGGAATCCATTTCCAGGACCACAATGGAAGGTATTACCCTCTCAATCATCATCGACAGCGTCCATCCAATGCAATAAATGTTTTCACTCACTGGGTCCATCCAGTCCTTCACTAGAAGAGACCCACCTTCAAAAATCGTATCACCGGGAATCAGAATCAGATACCTACGCGATATATCATGGCCAATATGGCGCCACAACATGAAGCTTCCTATGAAGAACACACAACAATGTGCCATTGTATGATGTTAATGAACCCAGTGGGTTACTGTCAACAAAGGGACCCTGATGATCAGATATTTTAAGATCTCCCACAATGAAGGTTCAGATGATCATGTAGGGATACCCAAAAACAACTAGAAATAAGAAATACCAGTGATTGTGGGCCCCTTGAATTTAGTGATCTAAGTTAACAAAATGGCAAGTTTTTTTTTTTAAATTTTCTTTTCTTGTGGGGGTTGCAAAATGAGTCTTGTGAATGATGAATGGTGTGTGATCAGGTTTCTTCCTTCTGGGTCCTTAGTTCTTGTCTTGATTACCCATCGCTCCTTCCTCATAAGTCCAATAACCATAATAAATTTTGACAGATTTTCAAGTGTCCCCAGTGCATTAAAAGATGGAAATTTGCCAGCCAATCAGAATTAAGTCTCAGTCCCATATCCCACCATTATTGAAGATGGTGAATTTCAATTTCAATTTCCCAATCTAAATTATTTACTTTTGTTTCCAATGATTCTGATCAAAATCTCTTTCAATCTTGTACTCAAGGAAAGAAAAATCTCTTTCAATCTTTTCTTTAGACTGCCAAGGACGAAACCTAAGCCGCAGCTGATCTTGACGGCTCTTGCAGCACATTTTATAGTTAATAAATGCATAATATACCACAACTACGGTATCCATTTACCTTTGCTTCTATGGGTACTAAATTTTCATCGTGTTAAAGACATTTTCATCGATATTTCTATGTGTTTATAAGTTTGACATCGAAATGAAAGATAAATTGACATTTTCATAGTATTGTAAAAAAAAACGACAAAAATATTAAAAATATCACTAATATTAATACAATATTAATATTAATTATTTTTAAGTCGTTTAAAAAGATGAAATGATTATTCTTCTAATTTTTTTTTTATTTTTTTGAAAGGTTATAAAAATATACATCAAATATTTTATCAACATTTCTGTGAAATTGAGGTCTCGACATTTCTATCAATATTGATATTTAAAACCTTCGTAATATATACATGGTCCAAAAACAAAATAATTAAAAAAAGAACAAAAATAGTTAATCATTTGGTAGCTATATAACAATAATAAGTTGAAAACAACTTTAGCTGTAGTTTTCTGGTTAAATAATTAGATCTTTTGTTGATAGTCTCTCAGAGTTCAGTATCATTTTCTCCTGTTTAAGAATACTTCAGTGTTCAACTTAAAATAATAATAATAATAATAATAAACTACTTTGTTCCTTCTTCTTCTTCTTTTTTTTTTTTTTTTTTTGGGTTTTTTTTGAAACTTTAGTCAAATTTTTATACACAATTTTTGAAACATCAAGATTAGTTTTTTTCTCCTTTTTTTTTTATACTATATAGGAGATTAGTTAATAAGTATTTAATGGATAAAAAAAAACCAAGATGACACTGAGATATTGGATTTTATTTATTTTAAAAAGAAATGTCATGAGCATGGAGGACACATGGATTTCCATGTGAATGAGATAGAATCATCAAGAACTTGGATAAAAATTAAAATAATAATAATAATAATAATAATAATAATAATGGTTTGTTTAACTAGAAAATGAAAAAAAAAAAAAAAGGATGGCTCCACATATTAAATGGATCATAGGGTCGGATCCATGGCCTAATGGGCTAGTAGTACTGTTTCAATATTGAAGCTTCAATCACCATCCACATTAATTTCTTACAATCATCAAATAAATGTTTGTATGTTTTAATTTCTTTCTGATTTTTCACACTTCCCCCTGCAAATTTTATATGCTCTCTTCTCTTAATGACATATAATTAATGAGTATGTGTTTCTTTACCTCATCAAATCAAGCATTCAATTACATCTTCAACCTTTTTTTTTTCTTTTTTCTTTTAGATGGTCATTAAATTTAATCTAATTTAAATATCTTTTTTTGTAATCCTGTGTTGTTTTTCATTCTCTAAAATTTTAGATTAAAAAAAATATATGAAATAACTTATTTTCAACGTTTGAAATTCTCCCATTGATGATATTATGACAAAAAAATAACAATAAATGAAAAATAAATGAAGAAGTCGAAAAGTATCACTAAAATATTAATAATAATATTTAATAATAATATAGAAAGTACTTAGGAAGTGTGACATTTGAATTTATTAACCCAAACAACTTCTATAAATGTTTATGATTTTTTAAAGATATTTATAGGAGGAATATTTTGATTGACACTTATATAAATTAAACTGATATACTTTCTGACATTTAAGTACTCCTTGATTAGAGGATTAAAGAATCATTCTTTCACAGTTCATTTCATGCTTAGACCAATTTTGGCTTCTTCCATAAACATGGAAAGTGGGTTTTGTTTAATTGGGGAAAAAATTAAATAAACTTTAGTGCTAAGAGTTGAAACCCTATTTAATTACTCTGAATTTCAATTTTATACCACCATTTTCTCCCTTTTGTGAGATGGCTAATGATATGTCAAATCCTAATCTCAATAATAAAAATAAATAAATAAATAAAATCTTGTAATACTTCTGGAGATATATGCGATTTTTTTTTTCTTAATATGGTAGTGAAGAAGACTTTAAAAGCCTTCACTGTACTTTGCCTTTCCCATTTTATTCCAGTTGCTTACCTTCAATGTATTATTATTTTCATGTTTAAATTTTATTTTAGTTAGTGAATTGTCGGGATCAATTATTTATTTTAATCTTTAAATTAGAAAAACAATTGTAGTTCTCGTGAATGTCTTGTTGTAAATTATTTTACATATGGATGGTGTGATTATGTACGTTAATGAGCTCACGTGGACATATATTGAAACTATATAGGTTAGTTGAGATAAAATCAAAAGTAAAGTAGACAATATCATGTTATTGTAGATATTTGGGGGTACGAGAATACTCTTGTCTTTAACATTGAGAACTCAAGATTGTCCCTTAAATATTATTTCGACCTCATTCTTTTTAATCCAAAATGTTCAAATGTTTTATTTTAGTCCTAATCTTTCAAATGTGTTGTTTTAGTCTCTTAAATGTTTAAATATTTTAGTCATTGACATTAATTTTAATCAATAATTTGGACATACATTTAGATCTCTCTCAAAACCCAACACCAAATCATTTACCATTTAGGTAACTAAACCAACCAACCACAAAAAAAAAAAAAAAAAAAAAAAAAAAAAACCACCATCAATGATCATGCTCTTAATAAAAATAGCTTTCTATAAAATTAATAACAATCATTAAATGAATTTTTTAGCGTGACCTTGTGACCTAAATTGATCTAAAACACGTTATGGTGACTACCTATTTAGATGACATTTTGACACTCAATTAAATATTATAGAGTTAGACAATTGTCCATTGAAATTAGTTAAAGATACACAAAATTAAAACTGATTAGATCCCTCGTTCATATACATCATCAATCGTCACACGGCATTTATGAATAATTTTGTTTCTTTACCTATAGAGTTGGAAGTTAAAATACATAATTTTATATGGGTAGGGGAAAGGTATTTTAGGTATGGTAGTGAAATATGGTTAAAGATAAATGCATAGGTGGACAGAGGTGTGAGAATTAAATGTGTCCCAAAATGTGCATGATTCTAGTACTAGATTCGCTCTACTCAATTTAATGTACCCTCTCAACTAAGTAAATTAAAATAATATATGCAAAAACAAACAAAGAAAGAGACTAATTTTATTTTATTATATTTCTTTTTCTTAGATATGGTATGGTATATGGTATGGCTGTGGCTGTGGCTGCCTTAATTCAAATATTTCATGCGGCTGGCTCTGTTATTGAAAAAGAATATTAATTTTACAATATGCTTTGGGAGACCAAAAATACTGCAACCACTTAACCAACGCCATGCCCTTAAATAGTGGCTGATTAATTATGCTTCCTCCATTGGACCCCCACACATTACTCTATTACCTTCTCTCTCTCTATGTTTTTTTACTTCTGCTTTTTCATCAACATCGACCTAAGAGATTAATTGACATTTCTGATGTAAGAAAATATAAATAAAATAATAATATCACAGGTGGGAGTGGAGATTCTAGTTCATGACCTTTTGGCCATAAGGATATTCCTTGAACCCTTAAGTCATTCAGGCTATCCTTTTGGATATTATAGATAAATGTCTTAATCAGTGTATAAGAATAAGATATCAATATTTTTGTAAAATTGAGACCTCGATATTTCGATTAACATCAGTATTTAGAACCTTGTTTATAACTAGCATTTGAAGAATTAATAATCACTTTGGTTTTTTTTTTCAATTAATTTTGTTAGAATAAAATAAAATTTGAAATATATATTTTCAAAATTGACTAGGATTTTATACATTTTTTTTTTTGGTTAAATTGGAAAAAGAATTGTAGACATAATTTACAAAATCAAAATGGTCATGGATGGATGGGACTTTACAAAATCGAAATGAAACATAATATTTTCTTGCGACTCAATTAGAGTTTGCTCTTAACTATTTGAATAAAATAAATAAAAGCAAATTGATCATATTTTTGGTGTTTAAATAAGAGAAGGATACAAAATGAAATTGGAAGTGTAAGGAGAATTTGTGTAGAATAATATTGTACCAAAATAGTAGCTGAGTTTGGAAGCAGCAACACGCTTCAAAAAAGGGCATTTCTAAGGCACACACGCGGAAGAGGGGAGAGATTTTATTTAAACAGAAACCAACACAAGTGCATTGAATTTGTACACAATATTAATAGATAATATCAGAAACAAATTAAAAAATAGAAGAGAGAAAAATAAAATAACGCCAATAATTGATGGTTAAAAGAGAGAAGGAAATTAGGGAATTATGGTATAATGGTTGCCCAATAATAGGCTTCATTTTGAATGGATTTTGGTCTAAAAATAAATATTCTCATCCTATGGCTGCTGCTTCTATTAGTAACTTTTGTTTTCTTTTTGGGTATGCGTTTAACGACTGTGAGAGATTGACCTCAATATTAATATATATATATATAATCTTTTTTTAAATGTCTATTTTTAGGAGTAAATCGTTTTTGTTTTATCTAAAATATCCCGTCTAATACGTCTTTTACCTTAAATTCGAGCTTAAAGTTTCAATTTCATTAAAGCTTAATTCAACTCTAAATTGAATGAAATTAATGTTTTAGAATATTATTACTGATGAATTCATTAATAAATCGCAATTAAACTCAACTGGTTAAGGTATATATCTCTAATGAAAAATTTGCGTGTTTAAAATTTCACTTTGCATATTGTTGTACTAAAAAAACTAATAGATTCTACAAAAATTAATTCTAACGAAAAATTTAAAAGTAAATTATAGAGGACTCAAACTTAACCACCGGTAAAAGAGCCACTTATACTGAGACACTAAAATGTCCAATAATCAACTAAAAGCAAACCCACATAGTCACAAATTTTTTAGAAAGAAAATAAACTCAAAGTAGAATAATTTTTGTTAGGAGGTCAAAACTAATACAAACATGCCATCCTCCCTCGTAGAGACATGTGTGTCGAGGCCTCAGTCCTGACACGTGGAGGATGAGGAGGAATGGCCAAGATATCCTTAAGGAAATCTTAGCTTGGCTTCGACATACATGAGATTTTGACCGGTGAAAAATCTGTTGGCATTCAATGGGAGGATGATTCTACTATCAAAGGATGTTTTATTTGCCATCGAAAATCCATTAAAGAGTAGGTATGGTCATGGTCACTGTACAATGGCAAAGACTCCCTCAAAAGATGGAGTCTTACATTCTAAAAAGTATGTTATCTCTTGTATTTCACACAAGATCAACTCAACACTAACACTGGTACTATTTGCTGACATGGCAAACAAGCTGGAATCATAAATCAACAATTTCTCTCACTTATTTAAAGATTAGACTTAAGGGTAAAAACAAAGAAAAAAAAAATTAACTCATCAAGATTTTGCGAATACACTGTCGTCTTAATTATACACACACATACATATAAAACATAGGAAGGGCTTACAATATAGCGATGATTTGCAATAATTCTTCTAGGTGAGGAAGAAGTGTAATGTAACAAAATCATTAATTATTGAGAAATGGCAAATTGATTTTATTTAATAAAAATCTATTATTATCAGCCTCAACATTGTAAGAACCCTACAAACATTAACATTGAACACTATCATCTTGCCCATTCCATCCATCTCTCAATTATCTGTTTTAAGATTTTCAAAATTTTCTTATTAAAAAAAAAAACCCAAAAAAATTGTCCCACACCACTAATCCAGCCTGGGAGGGATCACCCACCCCCTACTCCTTGTACCTTCACCGTCCTTCCCAATCCCTCTAAAAACTCATATTATATTTAATTCCCATTTTATAAAAATTATAATAATAAAAAAAAATAACATAAATCTTTATTTGTAAGAGACAAACCAAAGATAGGCTACGATGATGGGAAAGAGGGTGGTGGGTGAGATTATTATTATTTGAAAAAAGAAAAAAGAAAAAAGAAAAAAGAAAAAAAAGATGAAATTATTGAATTTTTCATGGGAGAAATAATCCTCTACTCCCGTATCCATTATAATATCTCGAGTGATTAAGGGGCATTGATGGCTCCTTTATATAAACCCCATTATACCCATTCGTGTAGGGGTGACTTAACTTCTAATAGCCCACGTTTCCCCTCACTTCATTTCCTCCCCTTGTCCAAAACTAGTTTACAAACAGTTTCCTATTTTGCTTCGTTGTTTCTGGTCTTTCGTTTGCAATTGCAATGGCATTGAGAGCCAGCATTGAGAATGATCAGCCGGCGGCGTCGTCGTCGTCTTCTTCCTCTTCTTCTTCACCGCCTTCGCCGTCCACGTCGTCCGGGGCGGCGGTCGGGTCCAACCGGAAACGGCCACGGGAGACTAGTGGTAATAACAACAGCAAGCACCCGGTTTTCCGTGGGGTCCGGATGCGGGCGTGGGGGAAATGGGTATCCGAAATCCGCGAGCCCCGAAAGAAGAGCCGGATCTGGCTGGGGACTTTCTCCACGCCAGAAATGGCGGCGCGTGCCCACGACGTGGCTGCCCTCACCATTAAAGGAAACTCCGCGATTCTCAACTTCCCGGAACTCGCCGATCAATTCCCACGACCCGCGTCCAACTCGCCCCGAGATGTACAGGCCGCCGCCGCCAAGGCCGCCTCCATGGAAATAACCCCAAACCCCTCTTCCTCTTCCTCTTCCTCTGCTCTGTGCCCGGAGGAGCTGAGTCAAATCGTGGAGCTACCGAGTCTGGGGACGAGTTACGAAACGGCCGAGTTGGGGAACGAGTTCGTATTCGTCGACTCAGTGGAGGGGTGGCTCTACTCATACCCCTGGTACCACAGAGTAAATGCGAATGTGGATCAGGAAGACGATTATGGGTCGTTGTTCACAGACCAAATATTAATGGCGGAAGATACAACTGCCTTTGAGGCTTTCTTGTGGCAACACTAAACAAAAAAGGAAAAAAGAATTATTCCTCCTCCATTGCCTTGCCATTCGCGTGTGCTTTTTCTTCTTCCTTCTATTTGAAGCCCCCTGTTTCTTCTTCTTTTTTTTTTTTTATATATATATATAAACCACATTGATTTTCTGAATCGAAAAAGGGGGCCAAGCCAATTACGGTTGTCTACTAGTGACACTGAGTAATAATAATGTGAGATTTGGGTTTTGGGTTTTTGGGGCGTTGAATTGAATTCCTCAATCTATCTCGCCTCCATCTGTTCATATAATTTTTCTTTTTTTCTCTTTTTTGGTGTTTTCTTTGGTTTTGGGGATTTAGGTGTGTGTGTAATGTTTGTTTGTGCTCTAATTATGCAGCTGATAGCTCCTCTAAGTTTTAGTCCTTTTTCTGACTTTTGGAGCTTATTAATGCCATATTCCACTTCTCTCTCTCTCTCTCTCCTCTTTTTTTTTTTCTCTATCTCTCTCTCTCTCCTCTTTTTTTTTCTCTATCTCTCTCTATTTTAATGAAATGGGTAAAATGGAAATTAATTTTCCAAGGTCTGTTGTAATTCCTGAAAGATTGAGGGGACAGATGTCACATCACGATCCAAAACAAGATAGCTAGGTAGAATTAGTTGTGATTAATTAGAATTAATTAATAAGGAATCACAATATTAATGACCCACCTTGTTGGGGTTAAATGGAAGCTTAAGTCACTTCATTACCCCAATTACGGGACCAACTTGTTAACTATATTCTTAACATTTAGAAAAAAAAAAAAAAAAAGAACCCCTCTTAAATTAATTAATTGGCAGAATTTCACATGGTCCAGGCCTTGGGATGCGTAGGATTTTTATGCAGAGCAACGGCAGAATCTCAATTATAATACTTTAATACACCAGTTTAACTCATAAACTCATCAATACTCAATAATAAATCCATTTTGTCTACACTAAACCCCAAAAAGTACTAAATTTTATTTTATTTTTTTAAATATAAACCCAAGGAGTCTTCTACTCCTGCTCTTATATATATATATATATATATATATATATATATATAATATTAATGGCCGGTGAATTCCAATAATTTAATGCTGAACTCCATTCCAAAAGTAGTTCAATGGGCAATTTTGAGTTGGTATAAAGAATCTATTGGAGATGTAAATTTTTATGCTATCAATTGTCTTTGAGTGGAGAAAAGAAAAAAAAGGCAATTCGAGTGGAATAATTAGTAGAGAAGAGGAGGAGGTTAGTAAAGTATGAGAAATTGATTGTTGATAGATTAATGTGTTGGTTTTATTTAATTTTGGATATGTCACAATCTAAATGGCATAAATAGTACTGCGGCGTAATTAGTGGATATTAAAACTCAACTACCTCAACCATACCATACGAATAAAAAAGCTATTATTCTTTTTCAATAATAATACAATCAACCCATCTACAAAAATTAGGATAGTTGAAAGTAAGTTTTTACGGGCTAGCATCTGTCTTCACATTTATCACCATAAAATAAACAAAATAAAGTAGAATAAAAATCAGTTTTTTTTTTCACAGAAAAAAATCAATTTTTTAGGACGACATCTAAGCATTTTACAACTAACTATGTTTCTTGTTTCTCTCTCTTTTTTTTTTTTACATTCACAAAATTATATATAAATTTTGGAAACAACCAAAACAAGTTTCTCCATCCATTATTCTCATTTCAAAATTTGTTCCACAATATAAATAAAAAGACTGCTCTACCATACTTGAATTCATGAATATTGGAGTCATGTCATTCATTTTTCTTTATTAAAAATGAAGAAACAGAAACAAGAAATAGGATTCTTACCAAACAAACCCGATCTTTTACAGATCATCATTATGTTTTTTGAAAAACATAATATGAACAATATAAATTTGCAACGAGTACACTCTGAAAATTATCGATGAAAGATCATTCCAATTATGAATCGACCCTAAAGAGAGACTAGGAAAAGAAAAAATCTTATAAATCTAGTCGGGACAAGAATTCAAATGTTCGTAGAAATTTCGATAAATTAAGAACCGTGATATTCTTGTTGACATTTTTTTTTTAATCAATGAATATTTTGCTCCTAGATTAAAAGGGCGCATCTAAATGGACATGGTGGCCCAGACCGCATTAAAGTTTGAGCAAGTAAAAGCTGTCTTTATCCTATATAGTTGTAAAGAAGACTCTCCCTTTCCGAGTTTCTTATGCCCAATTTCTCTTTTTACTTGGATTGGTTTCAGGTCTCAAACTCAAAATGGGTCAAATCATTGAAAGTGATTTTTTTTTTTTTTTTTTGTTTATGACGATTCAGCAACTTTCCCTTCTGTGGGGCTGCATCGATTAAACTTATAGCTTTTCTCCAATATAACCCATTTCCCATTCTTTTCTTTGAAAAACACAATCAAACTTGTCTTTACTTTGACTTTCTACTTGCCCAATGAGACATGTGTAACATAACCAAAGAAATTTGTTAATAACTTTCTACTTTCAATCTCCATCTCCCCTTGATCAAAACTATACTATAATCTAGCTATTATCTTATTAACTTCTGCTCTTGACTTCATCGTGAGTTCAAAATTTTTAATTCAAATTTCCTACCTTGTTAAGATCTCTATAAAAAGTATTAAATTTACTCCGATATAATCCATCAGTTTAATTTATTCATGTTTAAGATGGTATGATCTTATCGTCACAGTAAGTGTAGATTGTATTGATCGAACTACTATAAATCAATGTGTCCTTTATTCTCTCTATTTCTCATTTATTTGTTATATTTATTGTTAGAACTTAGTTAGTTGATATTCTATATTTTTCTAAAATTATTGGTGTTGTCGGACAGTTTAAGATGGTATCAGAATAGGATAGTCATGCATGTGTTTTTGGTTTATAAATAGTTTATTCACGTTTAAGATGCCTGAACACACCCGGGACGAGAGAAAAAAATGCGCTATTGGTGTATTTGGGTTTAAAAGAATTGGAATTTTGTGGTAAGCATAAAAAAGTCACATTATTGAGGATTGGCTTCAAGAGGAAGATATATACCTTTTCATTGAATGTGAACGGGACAGAAACTTAAGACCTATTGGCATTGGTGTCTTCTCCCAAGCTTCAACAAAACCCTATAAATTATTTTTTTTAATGTGATATACTATAAGACCAAAATAATTGAAGGTCAAAATCCAGCAACAATTGAATGTCATACATGTGGAAGCTTTTGCGAAGTTAAGGAATGCCCCACTGTTTTGGGGTTACTCCCTTCTCTCTAGGGCACTGCCCTTCCCCTTCCCCTTCCCCTTCCCCTTCCCCTTCCTCACATTTCATACCAAACAAAGTTCTAAGCTTTAAACGAATTTTGGGTTCCTTCAAAAGTTTATTCGAAAGGGTTATTAAATGCTGATTTCAAATGACTCCTAGAAGACTAAACATATTGCATGTGCACTCATCTAAATAAGTATTTATTATAAGCTTCAATAGTCTTGGAAAATGGTTCAATTCAATTCTAATATGAACTTGGCAAATTACCACCTTCGGGTTACCCATTTACATTTATTAATATTCATGAGGTTCCATTTGGGATCCTTAACATTCCTCTTCAAGATCGTGGCTTCTTTGGCTTATCAATCTTGGCCATATCCCATTTTTGGATCTTGGGTTCTGGTACCATATTAATATTCATTTGGAATTCCATTTCAAAACCAATTGACAATGGCAATGAGAGGAGTAACTCATATCTATTATAAACTATTGTAAGGTCTCTTCCTTTTTCAATGTAGGATCCTTAATGCCCCATCCTGGTTCAAGTCTCGTGGAGCAGGTAGTTGGGATTCCCTATTCAGGAATGAGACCCGTAACATCTGTTACAATAGTGGGTGGCCGTCGATACCCCAAATTTTAGAGAACCTATAGTGTAAGCCATATGATATTGATTCCACGTCATCATATATTATGTATATGAACTTTATAGGATTAATGTTAATAATAAACCTAGTACAATAACGAAGTAGTATTTTATACTAATCTAAGTCAACGTGAGATCCACATTTTGAAAAATGCAGCACTTTTAAGGTAATTAAGGTTCTTTAATTGGAGGGGGAAGTTGACCTTAGTTTTCCAAAGCAATTAATTGGGATTTGGGGAGAAAATGGCATAGTTTAAAAGCTAAGGCATTTGGTAATTAAAGAAAATAATGCCAGCTGATTTCCTTCCCTAATCTCTTGCTACTTACATTTTTTTCTTATGTTCACAGTTTAATTAAAGATGATTAAACAGCAAAATTTAGCATAACGATGAATTAAAATCAGAAATGTAATTAGAGGCAGAGGCATGGCCATTGGTGATCCAATAATGGCATCAAAGGCAATCGCACGTGCTCCTCAGCTGCCGCTGTATGCGCTTTCATTAACCACCTCTGATCTGTTTCTTTGCTGTGACTGTCAAAACAAATTTAGTTTATTTCTTTAGGTTACAGATTTGTATACCTTAAATAATATATTTTTTATGTATTGAAAAAAGTAACGTAATGCACTCAATTTGAAACGTCATCTGTCAAAAAAAAAAAATCTACAAATTTTATTTCAATTAAGGTTTCGGAATGGGTCCAAATCACATCCATACATGCAGTAGCTATTGTTTTGTTTTCTTTTGTTGCATCATTCAATTTAGCAGTATCATTATTAATCGCTTTCGTGAATCTATGGAATTTCATGAACCCCAATATGGAAACAGAGGGAAGCTGCATATATATGATCTAAAAAGTTATTTGTTACCTAATAAGCTTGTGAAATATTAGAATCGTCAAAGGAAACAAAATCATCTCGGTTTCTCTTAGATTAAGAAAATCATATTAAAAAAAATAAGATTCTTTTAATAATTGAGAGTCGGAGCTTTGCTCCCTATGTTCAAGGGTACCTACGCCCATCTCAAGACTTGGATTTGAGAGATATCAAACTTTTTTGATATTAAGCTCACCATCCTTCTTTTAAAATTGAAATATTATATATATAAAAAATTAAAATGTAAAATTTCTCTCAATTCCTATGAAAATTTTTAGCTTCGCCCTCAAAGAAGATGTATTAATTCTTTATTCATATCTATAAGTTAAAATGAATTTTAAAAAAACGGTTATAGTAAAAAATCAGTCCACAACACACCTACAAGGGAAAAAAAAGGGACTCTTTCCGACACCAAAAATGTAGAAGAAGTACCAATTTTTCGTCGGAAAAATCATCGACATATCTTTGTCGGGAGAAGTCATTCGCTACGTTTTTTTAAAAAAACATCATGAAAAGTCCACTTCTTTTAACGTTTAGAAAACATGTACATTTGATAAACACCTTCCAAAATTTTCAAATAAATTTATCAAAATTATAAGAGATATTTTTCTAGAAGATATGTGAAACATCAATATTATTTTTGAGGTCATCATTCGTCTAAACAAATTAAATAAATAGGATGAGAATTTTCTTACCCACAATAATTGTAAATGGTAGTTTATATATATACATACTGAATAGAATTTTGACACCTTTATTGATAAAGAAGCGCAAGCTACATCCTTAGAGGTGGGGCCAAAATTAAGTTTAGTTAACAAAAAGATGTAACTTTAACTTAGTTGTTAATGTAAAAGTAAATTAGTTGGGAAGTAGTGGTAGTTAGTAAACGGAAATTGAAAATATTTGTCATGTCGAGGACACAAATCTTAATTAGGCTAATTAATTAATTGTTCTACTCGGAAAGCTAAAACCAAAAACAACGATATATAATAACATAGCTCATAATATAGCCAACAATTACACTAAATAATATAATAATAATAATAATAATAAGTGCCTACTTTGTCAAACCCATTAATCCCATCCTTCTAATCAATCAATTTCAATCTATAGCTCCATTTAATTAGGTTAAGTAGGGGTCGTTAATGGACTGGATTAAGAGAGTTCTCTCAATATGGTAGAGAGTTGTCAATAAATAAATAAATGGTTATTTGATGACATGGTTAAGATTATATATGATCTATTCATGTGAATCTTTTTAATAAATAAAAAAAATGATATAGAGAAATGAATGTCTGTCTACCATCCTCGCACAAATCTCTTTTTGATTTCTAGTTAGAATAATGCAAACATCAATAATGTTGAGATTCTAAAAGTTGTGTAATCTACTCTATTCATAAAATTATTTTTTTTTTGAGATATGAATACTTTGTTATGAACCTAACGATCCAGACACATTTATTTTTAGAGAAACTTAAATACATTAGATACATGTCTTTTATTCATTTATCTTATAATTGAATAGATGTCTACGTTGACAATCATTTGAAGTCACATATGGCAAATCAAATTGTGTGGAGTCGAAATGTCTTAATGTTAACTTTTTAAATCATTAAATTTTAGGTTCCAAAGATAGAACATGAAACTAAAATATATAAATATTTGAAAATGAATATGATCTTAATTAGTTCAAGCATATGCATGAATAAATTATCAATATTAAAAAAATCATATAATATATAAGAAGAAAACAATGTGGATCCATTGAATTTCAATTTGCTACTATAGCAAAAGTACTCCTATAGCACTTTAAAAATAGAAGAAAATAATAATAATAAAGGGACAATGATTTTCCCTAACTAAAAAGGCACCAAACACTGAATGGATTTGAGAAAATTCTTTGTATCCAATTGGAAAAATAGAGAGATTAGACTAATAATGTCTAATATATTGAAGTGTATTATCTTATAACTCTAGTTTTATGTACCACCTTAGCTCCTTAAAAAAAATAATTTAGTAACATTCCAATCTAAAAAATAAAAAATAAAAAATGTGTCAAGATGGAACAGAAATCTAAGTGTGGCTATGATTTAAAGTTATATTGAAAATTAAAAAAAAAATGAAAGAGGAAAAAGGCAAAGAAAATTGGGTAGAAGAGAAAAGTGAAGTAATATTGTTTTCATTTATCACATTGTACTCATAGTTGGCATGAAATGTATTGACCATGTCCATTGCTCCAAGTCTCTAGCTCACCCAACTTTTTTCTTCCAATCATCATGATTTGACATAACAATAAATTATAATTTAACACATGTTTTCGTATCATATACTATATTTTAATTTGTCTAATCCCCTTATTAAAGTTAATTAATTGTGAGACAAAACAATATCAAACCTGCATGACAATAAATTATGTTATTGTATACTTCTCTCTCTCTCTCTAGAACCCCTGAGAGAAGGAGACAAATTCCACCTTTCCACTTGCCCATATGGCCAACTCAACTCCTGATTGTAAGAGTAGTGATTTGAAATAATTTTAATCAAAACTCTTCCATGGCATCCCAAAAATGTCACAAACTAGCTATCTATATGCCATCATTATTTGTGAGACTTTGGTTGATTAATTGTAGTGATTTACCAAAAAAAAATATTCTATTATTGGAAAAAATTATTCTTGCGTGTCATTATTACTTTAAAAATTATGTGTTAAAAAATGATTATGTTGTTTTAATCACTAATGGAAGAAATCATTTTAGTTGGATCACAATATATTTCTTACTTTGGACAGTGTGACAAATATTAGTCACCTGAGAAAAACTCAAACGGTTTAATTCATCTATGTCCAGCCATAAAGTCATGAGTTAGAATCTGTTATCCCACTTATTTCACTAAATAAAATAGACAAATATTAAAAGATAAATTTTTTTTTTAGTAAAAATCAATATAAACATATTTCAATGATTAATATATTTTTCTAGTCTAATTAAAATAGTCATATGTTGTGGTAGTAAATGGAGGAGCCCAAGTTTTTGTTATGCTGTTGAATGTTACTTAGGGTTGTAAAATTACAGCTCAAAGGCTGAGATTAATTAGTTTAATATAATTAACATTAAGATTATATTGATGGGACGATGCATTGGGGTTGAGATACTCATAAAAATGAGCACGTGGATGAGATCGGATTCGGACCCACCGGGGAGGAGGCCGCGGCGGTGGCGCCGGAGCAGCCCTGGCAGGCTGTCGCCGTTAGTCCAGTAGGTCGCGGCGGTCCGGCGCCGGAGGTGGAGGAGGTGGTGGTGGTGGTGGGGTATGGTTGTTGTTGGGTTTCAATTTCTTTATTATTATTTTTCTTCTCTCTCCTCCTCCTCTTAAACAACAGTAAATGTCGGCACTGTCAGGTGAGTGCACGTGTCGTTCAGGTGAGTATGTGACCGGTGACCGGTTGTTGCCGGTTTCCCCCATTACCGAGATGTATATGTTTCAGACAACGTCGGTTTCAAGAGTGGAAATTAGATGCATAATTTTATTAATCTCTTTTTTTGTTTTATATTTTCAAGATTTGCGGCCGCAACGCAATTTGTTGACAATCTTTGACTCTCTCCCTTTCTCTCTCCTCAAATATTATTTTCCAACAAAAACATCTTAAATTATAATAATATACAATATAATTTAATTTCTGGTTAATTATTTTTCCATTTGTTTACTCACATGCAATCGTACTACAATCGGATATTTTAATTTTAATACATAAAATATACGAATTCTTTTTATTTGTTTTTTTTATTCAACAAAAAGAGACTGTGAAGGAAATTTCCTAAAGAGCCAAGTTTTCTTTTATTTCTTTTGTTTTTTCCATTGAATAATAATTGTTTTTTAGTCACCGTGGGCTTCCTAACGGGCCCATTAGCCGTACCCATCAAGATCCAAAGGAGATAATAGTGGGCCCTTTTATTCCTTCTTTTTTTTTTCTTTTCAAGAATATGATATTATAAAATTAGGTTCCACCATCTAATAAAGGAGTAAATAATATCGTCATCGTAAAATTAAAAGAGTTCATATTTGTTTTTTTTTGTGAATTAAATTTTATAGAAATGATAAAAAATAATTATGAAAATAGTCAATAATAAATTTAAATTGGGTAAATCAATTATCCATTATAATGAGTAGCCTTTTTAGTAGACAAAAAATTCATTCATAATTTTTAAAGAGTCAATATTAAGTTTAAACTAATTTTTAAAAGATACGTTATTTGTATGGACACATAAACAAATAATTTATGACATTTATATAAGTAAATTATAAATTTTAACTTCGCATAGAACTTTCTAGATGGGAGAAAAAATCGATGAAAAAAAAACAACCAACTGAGCTAGGTTTAAATTTGCTTGATTCCTAATAATTATAAGTACTAAAAAGACACCCGTTCTTTTTCAACAAGGTTGAATAACACAGAAAAACTCAACTCAAAATAAATAATAATAACAACAATAATTTATGTTAGAAATATTTTCTAGTGAGATCATGACAATCAAAAGTACAAATTGATTTTTCTTTCCAAAAGGAGTTCATGATGTTGTTGTGAAAAAGGGCTCAATAATTCTCCAAAAAGTTTGATAAAGAAAATTTGATTTTATATTTTCTCCTTCACACACATTGAACACATGCCATGTTAAAGTAAAGGCCAAGGCTGTGGAATATATATGAATTGTGACAATGCATTAAAATAATTCATAAGCCCATTAGCTCCAAGTGGACACAATGTAATCTCTTATAAACCAACCTTTTAAAATAATTAAAGAAAAATAAATAAAAGAGCTGGTAAAAACTAGGGTTCCCCCAAAAAATAATTTTTTTTTAGTATAATTTCAACAAAGTAAATTAAAAAGCAAAGAAACTAAGAGCGCACGGACTTATTTAAAGGAAAGAAAATATCCGAGGGGCCATATTTTCTAAAATTTTTGTTTAGAATTTTAAAAATTAAATTATAAGGAAAAAAATCAATTGTCAATAAATAAAATATCAAGCGGGCCTATACTTATTTATTTCCAATATTCCCTACGAATCTTCTTGTTTTTTGGATGAACTTTTCTTGTCGATAGTCAAGTTTAGTCACCTTCTTTATTTATCTCAAAATCATGCGTTTCCAAAGCTCCACTTTTTTCCTTAGAAAAGTCATTCATCAACAATAATTAAAAGTTATTATAAAAAAAAAATAGTCGATCGGCTACATATCAGTTATCCAATCATACGGAAGGAAAATGTGATAAATACTTAATAAGATAAAAAAAAACATTAATTACAAGAAGATAAAAAAAATTCAACCTACAAATTCATAATGATTGTCAATTTGAGTAAAAATTAACGAGTTCATCACAGTGTTAGTCTCTTGGATATTTTTTCAATTGAAAATCCTTAATTATTTAAAAAAATTTAATCCCTAATTGAATATTTTTAATTATATTCTTTTTATTGGTAAATGTTAAAATTAGTTGAGGATTAATTTATACGATACTTGATGAGATCATAGAAGATAATTTATATAGTTTAAAGGTCGGTTATATATATATATATATATATATATATTTTGTAAAAATATTGTTTGTAGTATGGTATAAAAAGAATATTTTTGGTTAGTAAAATAGAGATGGTTTGGGGAAGCATAGAATAAAAAGAAATATGGAAAAAGGAAAGTGAAAGAGTTTGTTATATGCCGACGCATAGAAAGTCAAATTCCATGTTCCATCTACCACGCTGGAACTCGCTTTCCATGAACGTTCCTGTCGTGTCCTAATTGACCGCCGGTAACTTTTTTTTTTCTTCTTCTTTTTTTAGATCAATTTTACCTCTCAATTTTGGCAAGAGAAGTCTAATTTAATCATAAATTTTCATTCTTTAACCCTTAGGCAAGTGTTATAATTTTACCCTAGTCCAATCTTTCCTAATACACTCACTCATTTAATAAGAAAAAAATTAATCTTTAAGACTCACTAATGATTGTCATAGTTCAACTAATTGACATATTCCAACTTGATAAAAAATTAAGTCAGGTCAATATATAAAATCAACCATTAAATAACTCTTGTCATAATTTTGAAATTTCAAACAAAATACTAACTTTAATTACTGTCTATTAATGTGGAAATAATTACAATATTTTTAAATAATTCTTACATGAGAGGAGTCGGCAGTTGGAGTTCGCAGTTCTCTTAAATTTCTATTATTTGAAACATCTACCTTACAGATAGCTTAATATACTATTTCCCTCCAACCCTTGAAGCGAAATGCATTGAAAAGAAGGAAAATTGACGGAACAATTCCATTGTCTTTCCCTTAAGAACTACAAAATGGCTCCAAAGATGGCTTTTTTGCGTATCTAAATTTAAGGTTGAAAATGAGAGATGATGGTGAATTTTAGCTTTTGGTGTTGAAGCGGCGGTGGATGGTGGGGCGGTGGCGGTGGCGGTGGTCGGATGGTGGCGGGCAGCGTAGGGACGTCGTCGAAATATGCGGCGTCCAAAAGGGGTCCCCTCCACGGACATATCGTATCTCCTCCTCAGCCACATTTAAACCTTTTAAAAGTCGAATAGTCTTCGCACGTGCGGACATTTTCCACTGCCTTTTTTTCTCCCTCCCAATTTCGCCGGCAGCTCGCCGACCGACCGACGCCGCCCTGTCCACTCCCCACTCCCCACTACTTTTCTTTCTATTTCTATTCTTTTTTCTTTTTCGAAAAAACCTCATCCTCAGGGATTAATATGTCATTTTCTTTCCTTTTTTTTTTTTAATATTCCTGTCTCCTGTTCTTTTTCATTTATCTCTAAATTTTATAACTTTTCATATCTTTTTCTTTTTCAATAAATACTTGATTTTCTTATCAATTAAATACAGTAAAATTTAAATTATTTTCCTATGAATTGGTCGAGATGCACACAAACTAATCTAGATGTTTGTACTTGTCATGACAATAAATATTGAACCTATTGATAGGGCCTTGGAGGGAAAAAAAAGTTCCACACATAAAATAAATTTAATTCAGATTTTTTTTTTTTTGAATACAGCATGTTGGAGAGGGGATTCAAATTCACAACACTTGGTTGGAGGTATATGTCAATTACCACTGAGCTATGCTTTGGCAATTTAATTCAGATTTTTAAATGAATATATAGAAAACTAAAAAATAATACTAATATTTAAAAGAAAATTTTAACACTTGTCCATTAAATAGATAAATGAAGTCAATAAATCAATTAAGTTAGGTTGATATTGAGACTTCTTTGATGAACTATTTTACAACTTTTCATAGTTGTGTGATGTTATGTTAACTTTTTACCATAATTTCTAAAATTACCTCGTTCATTTTGAAAACGATACTTTTGATACCGTGTGATAAATTTGTGGCAACAATTTCAATCCAAAACATTTTTGAATTATTTGGAATAATAGATCAAATTACTAAAATTGGATATAGTTGTTCCACATGCGCTTTAAAAAAAAAAACCAAAAATTCAAAATCAATAAGATTAACATTTCATCCCTCCCTAGAGTTAGGATACTAAATATCAAAATCCTACCATAGTGAAGATCCACAATCCCGAGTTTCTCAAATAACTTTAAACCTTGTAGAAAAACCCAATATATTTTTTTTAATTACAAGAAAAGCCCAATATTAATATATAAATAAGAGTTATGCAAATTTAAATAGTTATATGAAACTTGACCAATGCTATTTATCAATTTTTAACTTTTCTATTGCAATAATAGACCAAAAGATTTAATTTCATTATACAGTTGCATGAATTAAATTCGAAACTTCTAATACAGTCCACTTAAAAGTAAATAACACTCTAACAAACCAATATAAATTAATTATCAGAAAATTAGAAATTAATGTTCTGTCCCTCTCCATCAATTCCAATTAAATTAATGCAATTAATTAACAATTTTGACGACATAGAAATTCTCAAAAAGTCAAGCTTCAGCCATAACAAAAACATTTTTAGAAAAGAAATAATTATCTCTGAACTTGACATTCTTGTCCTACCAAAAAGATTCGAACCGATCAAGAGGTGAAAATTTCCCCCACAAATTTGATTTTTTTTATTTTTTTTATTTCATGATTTTGATTCAGACTGCTGCTATGCTATGGAGTTTTAAGATAGAAGAAAATTGATGGGTATGAAAGTAACATCTGCAGAGACCTAGCTAGTAATTCCAAACCTATAATAAGATAAATAATAATGCAACTGAGCAGAAGATGGAAGTGACAATTAATCAATATTTTCGTAATCAAATAGAGACAATAATTTATTATTCGTTGATGCAATTATGCTTATAAATTTTAGATTCACCATCAAAACGGTTGAAAGGAAGCAGCCCACGTTTCGTACAATTTTGGTTTAATTATAAATTTTAGTTCATATGTTGTGTTTATTGTTTTTTTCATTTTATTTTATTTTTAGTTTAGGGAAATTTCTTGATTAGTTCAGCTTTTCTTATTTAAAAAATAATAATAATAAATTCAACTTTTCTAATGAGTTGTGTTGTGTTTATTTAATCACGTCCTAAAAAAATTAATGGTCAAGTAAAAATTTAAGTTAATGATATTAAGTTTAGAGACTAAATAGACAATACGACAAGTATAGAGACACTACACATTTGTAATTTAATGTAGATTCTATTGGATACTATTATCCATCTTGAAGTTGAATCAAGTTAAATTACAAGTTTACTCCATCAATTTTTTAAGTTGTCCTAACTTTAAAAAAAAATGTCAAACAAATCTTTGAACTCTCGATTATATGTCTAATAGGTTTCTAAACTTTATAAAACATCTAACTAGTTTTTGAAGTAAAAACGTATTAGATATATTAAACACTTTTAAAGTTTAAATCTTTATTAGATTATGAAAGTTTACCAAATTAATATAACTTTTTTTTTTTTTTGCTTCTCCAAATTGTAAAGCATCCAGGTTTGATACGTCAATAATTTTCCTCTCTACCTAAGGCCCAGCTTGTACAATCACTGAGCATGGAAATTACATCTCTGAAAACACTTTTTTTTTTTTTTTTTTTTTGCTTCTCCAAATTGATTAGTGTTTACACATAAAATCCAATACACATTGAATAAACAGAGTAAAAACAAGCAAAAAAAGAGGGTCAAGCAGAGAAGACTGACTGGTGTCTTGTCTAAGGCAACATGTCTGTCTCTATGCAAAACTAACTTTAAATGAGCAAAAATGCTTACCATATTGTTCCAGTAGAGCTTTCTGATTGCAGCCAATTAGCAGCCAAGTTTCCAGCACGTGGTTCTGCAGCACAAAGTACGAAGATAATTACCACCAAACCATGGAACTCTTTCTGATTGCAGTACAAATTATCAGAATCCAACCTTTTCCTACTCTGAGACAAGTGAGCAAGCAGATGAAAGATAAGAATGGCCCATTTAATGGCTATGGAAGAACCTGTACTACATGGAAATTTGGGCACCATTCAGTATCTGTCTAAGGAAGCATGCATGAACGTCGAGATATCGACAAGTTATCAATCAATGTTAAAGAAAGAAGCTACGCGAGCAAATTTTCTGCCAGTAAAAGGGAATTTCAGGAGAAGTAAATAGGCCACTTTAAACATTGTATTGTTTCGTTCTCACTGGAAAACTAGAGAATTCTCGCTGTTTATTCTACCACGAGTCATTACTATGCATCCTTGAACTAAGGGCTATCATTGCAGCCGTTTCTTTGGACATGATGTCCCCTTCATTAATTGTAACATCCTCTTGGATTCTATGCTTTTTTCCTGGCAGAGTGTCGGTTCACCTTGTCTTCTGTTTCTCTTCACTTGTCAATTACATAATGACATTTGAGTGTTACGAGGTCTCACAAGCCTGTGTAGAATTAACCAATCCTTCAACTGATTTATGGTGAACATCAGAATGACTGACTTATAACTATGAAATTTAAAGTGGAAGAAAGATGTGTGTGCTTCTGATACATAACAAATGAGAGATTTTCCTACACTACTAACCTTGGAGTTGGTGAGTTGTAGATTGATGTTCCTCAGTGCACAAAACTGACTCTGTCTCACAAAAGACTGAGTTCGGAGGATGTGTACAAGGAAACTTCCATCGGTTCAATGTTGTAATATGACATGCTCTAATAAGGTGTGAATCTCTTTCCTATTTTAGAATTTCGACTAACTTTTGAAAGTTAAATGTCATTAAGCTTTCGCATTTTGAAAAATTCAGGACCTGAAGCCTTTCCTTGAACCTTCTACTCTTCCTTGTTTTGATCTCTGTATCCTCGCATCACCATTTTCTCACCTTGAAACTCAGTGGCTTCCCCCAATCTACACCAGCATATCCGTTACCAGTTGTCCTTACAGGAGCATTTCCCAGTTGCAAAATGATGAAATCTATTTGAATCTCTCAAGATTATTTGCCTTCTAATAATCCTAGAAGCAAACTTCATAAATTCATGGCAGTCACTACAAATGCGAATATTTTTTATAATCCTAATTGGAGTAACTCCATTAGGTTTCTTTACCAGACCAAAAGCAAGTGCAAGTTTCTCACTGTGGAAACATATAGATTTGAACTTTTCGTCCTCCCCGACATCATGCAAAACTAGATTTGTATTAGGGGTAAATCCATCTTCTTGAAATTTCCTAATCAACATGTTCAATTCTTCATATATTTTCTCTGTTTCTGGATGAGTCCGGTCCTCAGATGTAAATTTGTGCACCTGATTATCAATCTCAATCCAACTGTACCCAGCAAATTTTTTGACATTCTTGCTCTTCATGAGAGTCCTAACTGATGCTACATCCTTCCATCTACCCATACAGGCATACATATTTGAGAGCATAACATAAGGTACAGCATTCAGAGGATCCAATTCAAAGAGATACCTAGCTGCCATTTCTGCATTTGCAATATCACCCTTCACTGCACTAACTGATAGAAGTGTGGACCAGATCAGGCAATCTGGTTCATGGGGCATACTTTTTATTAGATCAACTGCTTGATCAATGCGGCCCAAACGTCCTAGGAGATTGACCATACACGCATAATGATCCACAGTAGGTATCAGTCCATGTTGATTGCTTATGGAATCAAAATACCCCTGCCCTTTCTCAATCCAATTAGAATGGAGACAAGCAGATAAAACACCTATAAATGTTACATTATCCGGTTTAAATTTCTGTTGCAACATATTTTCAAAGAATGCAAGGGCATCCTTATCATGTCCATTTTGAGCATAACCAACAATCATAGCATTCCATGAAATCACATTCCTAGTCGGCATCATGTTGAAAACTGACCTTGCATTGTCTACGAAACCACATTTAGAATACATATCAATTAGTGCACTAGAAACAAGCAAATTATTATCAAGCCCAGCAAGAATTGATTTCCCATGGACTGCCTGACCATGATACAGAGATGCTAATTTGGCACATGAACTGACAACACTTGATAAAGTGTAGCTGTCAGGTTTAACATGTTCTAACAGCATTTCATTAAACAACAACAGTGCATCCTCTTCTCTACCATTCTTTGCATAACCCACCAACATGGCTGTCCAGCAAACAATATCCTTCTCCTTAAATTCACTAAACACCTTTCTTGCTTCATCTACACATCGACATTGACAGTAAGCTGCAATTATAGTTGACATCGTAACTTGATCAGGCATGTGACCAGACATCTGCATTTCATGTAACAGGCCAATGCACTTCTCAGGCTGTCCATTCTTCACATACCCAGATATCATCAAGTTCCAAGAAATCAAATTCTTGTTAGCAAGATGATCAAACAGCCACCTTGCCTGTTCAATCTCACCACATTTAGCATACATGTCTGTTAAAGCATTCCAGATGAACGTATTCCCTAAAAATTTATGCACAATAACACTCCCATGAATTTCTTTCCCACGCCTCAAATCCAACAACTGCGCAGCCGCATTCAATGCACTCACATTCGTATACTCCGTAGGCACAAAACCTTCACTCTGCATTCTCCTAAAAAGCTCGAGCGACTCTTTTGGACAACCATTTCCAGCAAACCCAGCAATCGTCGTATTGTATGAAACCGAATCCCGGAAAGGCATTCGATCAAATGTCGCCTGCAAATTCTGGATAGACCCCGATTTAGCATACGCAGAGAGCAGCGCATTCCAGGAGAAAACATCCCTCTCGAGCATTTTATCAAACAGGTTTTGGGCATCTCGAACTTTCCCAAATTTAGCATACAAATGAAGTAGCTGATTCTGGAGAAAAGGATCAGGGGGTTGGAAAAGGTGGTGTTCCATGTGAGATTGCAGTCTCTTGGCTTGGTCGACTTCATTGGTACGCACGCATTCGAGGATCAAGTGGGTGTATGCCTCAGAGGAAGCGCTGCCCCGAGAGCAGAGCAAGTCTATGGCTTGCCGCAGCTTGGGTTTTGCTTGCATTTTTGAGCCGGCTCCAGTTTCAATTTGAAATTTGTGTTAATTACGAAGCAAAAATCTACCTACGATAAAGAACTTCCAATTTCTAAAGAAGTAATATGTCTTAATTGCTAAATATACTTATATTATCATCAAATATATGTTACGTTCAATTTTTATCTGTCTATATCAAATATTTTAGGCTTTCTGCTTAAATGATGCAAAAACCAAATGCCCAATTAAAATTAACCAGATTCCAAAAAAAAATCCTGTGAATATACATTTCTACTTCTAGCATGTAAAAACACGTGGATTAAGTTTTTTTTTTTAATCCCTGCAGTCAAAATTAAAAAAATAAAAAAATAAAAAAAGCTTTTTCAATCCCTTTTTTTCCGTTGTCCATCTCGCTCATCATCTTGGTTTTTGGATCATTTGAGCAAAAAAATCCAAATATTTTGTTACTTAAATCTTCAGTGAATTTCTCTCCACTCTTTTTCAAGGGGGAAAGAATGATATAACCTCTCAATGATATCTAGAGTATTTTTTACACGACACAATTAACCCATGTTCAATTTTTCTTTTTTTGACAAATAAATATTGCAGATGTGTCTCGATATTTATCTGTATTAATTTGTATTACCAATTTATTAGACAAAATTATGTAATTGTTTTCCCTAACCTGTTAGGTAATAGTATCTTAACATTTTCCTTGTAAAAGAAAGAAAACATTTTTTACTTCAAATTTCTCGGTATAAGAAAATCTCGATTAATTTACTAAGACACTCATAATCGATTCCAGTCAATCTTAACATCATCTTCCATCTTAGAACTAACATATCTAGATTTACCTAAGTTTTTTGTTGCTGAAGCTTGAAAAAATTAATGAATTTTGTATTCTCCTAACAAAACTATAATTTAGGTCTATAAACGAACATGACATCAAAAGTTCAATTGAAACAGCAAGAAAATTTCAGTAAGATCTGAGAAGAGTTAAGTAATTGTGCTGTATCAAGTTATCAAAAGTTTAAACTAATAGCTTAAAGAAAAAAATAAATGATCTTTCCCCCGTGTTCGGCTTATAGGCTTATAGGCTAGTTTCGTTGGGGTGAGTAGAGGCTTATAGGCTTCTGGTTTGAGGCCAAAAAACTTCAACCATGGACGAGACATATAGAATTGTAATAACTTACTAAAAATTGTCATATCATTCACAGTTAAATATTTCCCCTCATCAAAAGTGAACATAGCTCAGTAGTAATTGGCATATATCTCCAACCAAGAGGTCGTGAGTTTGATTCCCCACTCCCACGTATTATACTCGAAAAACTTTAAAAAATAATAAAAAATAGCATTTCCAATCCTTATAATGTGCAGCCATTGAAACAAGTGTTCCCATTCCATCAATCAGTTTCTGCCCAACCAACGGCTATTCCAATGAGCCTGATAAATCGACTACAAAAATATAAAATAGAACATATTTCATACTCGTAGCTGCAAATTGTGTATTCATTTGACAGATTCAAGTCGGGGAAGTGGGAAAAAAGAATGGAACCTTTCACCCTAATAGAAAGATAGAACCATGAATCATAGTAATTGCTCTGGTTAGGCATATCTAGGAAGGAGATGGATCTTCGTGAGCAATAGAAGCATCACCCTCATTTTAGCATTCAAGCGACGAGGAGAATGATAGGTAAATACCTCAAAAAATGTGCAAAAGTATCTATCCACCTTCAATACTTCAATTAGATCCCTTAAATCTTGGCAAATAGGAAAGGGGAAAATATATGATAAGACTACAAAAATTTCTCCATCCGTAAGAAAATTATCGAACTATGCCTCAACAAGTATCTGCCAAGGTTGTCAAATACATGTGTAACTTACATGCTTTTTGAAAGTTATCCCATCATCAGATGATCATTCAGTGCCACGGATTTCTCTTTTCAGTGCCTTTTCTTTTCAAACTGGTAGTTGAACTTGATTTCTGAAAATTGGTAACCAACAAATAGAAATAATTAAAGGACGGCAGCAGTAATGTAGAAAAAAATGGCGTCAGCTCAACTAAGTCGACAGCATGTGACAGTTACATACCCCCTTCGACTTTTTAGTCTTTCCCCTTATTCTGTTCTTTGGAGGTTTCAATTTGTAGATTCGTACCATCCAATGGTGAGTGGTGAATACCTAAAATGATCAAGAATCACATCAGAAACTGCATGATAGTACTGTGCCTAGAAAGTTATAAATATGCACAGTTGGTTACTGAAACTAAAACCTACTCAATAGGTTACTCCTCGTTGCCAGATATCTCATTAAGACAATAGCAATATCCCAAAGGAAAAATACACGAAATTTGATACAATTAGATCTTGCAGCTAAGATTAATTAGAACAGACAAATGGTTGGAAATAAACCAGAGAATCCTTAAAATGGAGCAGACGGAAAACCACTTTTTTTATGATTTAGTTTTCGTTACTTAGCTCTTGGTGCAAGTCTATCCCCCTGTTTTAGAATTAATCCCTTTCTTCTTTAGGTTCCAATAGGAAGAGTCTTATGTAATCTTCCTTTGGTGGGTTGAGGATTTTCCCTCCTGTTTTTACTAATTCATACAACAAGGAAACGTCTCCGTTTCTTCTTCAAATTTAAAATAATAATAATAATAATAATAAATTAAATTAAAAAAATAAAATAAAAAGGAGATTACATAGTCATAATGCTGCACTATCTCAACCAGCTAGAAGCATTGTTGTATTTTTATTTTTCCTGTGTAACTACGCATTAGAGTGCTTGTTAAAAGCAGCCAATAATGGCATCAAGTGAAAGAAACAACTGGGTTTGTTTGCCTCCCTCTTCTATCTTCTCATGAATCCCACATTCTAAAACACGCAAGTTTCTCTTCCGATAGAGTTCACAGCTCCTCCATCTTATAACCCCCGGAAAGGATTTCTTGTATCAAATTGGAAAGTAATTTTCTATGAAAATAAAAGGTTGTTTTTTTCCTCTTTGGAAGATTATATCATTTACCTCTTCAAAATGCGAAAGTTTAAAATATTTCTTTCCGATTTCTGTCTGCCTCACCCTATCATATCCTTTACCATCTGTCTCCACAAACCTACAGCAAAACGGACAGGAGAATAAGAATTATAACAGTGTAAAAAAGAATAAGAACTATAAAAGCCATGAAAGAGACTGCCCGTTTAACAAACCATTCAATGCTAAACAATTACAAACCTGTAGTACGAGAGTTTGTACATGAGACTATTTAACATTGTTGGAGTGGCTTGAGAATCAATCCGATACTGACCATCTCTCTTTTCAAAGAAAGAAAAAGGAAAAAATAAATTGGAAGTTATAGAACGTTGTTTTATGAACTAATCCTCAAACAAGTCAAGACAGCATCAAGTTTTAGTGTGTTAACATAAAAGAAAGAAATTATGGAAATGCAATCGTGCCTTCAAAAGAAAATAACACTTACTAAATAATCCGGTTCCTTAATATGAGGAAATACACCCCCTCCAATACGAACCATCCACAAGAACTTATTGATATCATCACTTGGGTACCCAACAAGACCTGCAAAGACAGTAAAGAAATCGGAATAAATTTTTTCATTTACTTAGATGATTCAGAACAACTATATATTTTTTCTATGGCCAATTTCAAGAATGATAAATAGCATAGTATTTACTGTCATCTGATCCATAGGGATATCAAGAATTGATTTATTGGATAACATAAAGTAAGAAATATCATAGTTTTATCTGATTCATGGGATAGCAACTGATTTAGTACAAGCTAACCTCCAAAGACAACAAGAACATATTTTACATCCAGGGAGTTGAATATTTCCCAGGCGGGCTTTTCAGGAGAAGACATGGCAGTACCAACAGTTGCAATATGGGTATTGTTCCAGGTATTATTGTCAACAATAACAGTGCGATTAGCCATAGCAGTGGTTTGATAGCCATAGTCCCACCATGATGCAACCTGGGAAATGAGTTTGAACAAAAAGCAACAACACCACAAAAGATTATTATCTATGATAAGTTATCCACAAATTTAATGATCTTGAGAAAACTAAACAATTCAAGGTAGGAATATGTTAATTGTTTAAGAAAATAAGTGTGAAAGATGCAACAACAGTCCAAAAGATGCAATAATGGAGCAAAAGAAAGCAGAGAGCTCATACACTTCACATTTGTGATGAGGGGAAAAGGATAACCATGAAACAAATCATAGGCACGTCAGGAAAAGGCAGATAAAAGAAGAATTAGCAAAAACTTACTTTATCATCAACCTCAGTGTTGTGGCTTAACCATGCATAAGCTTCTCTAAAGTCATCAAAAACATGGAGACCATCGTGGGAATGAGAAGTTAAAACAATAGAAGGGGCTGAATAAGCCTCTGCTGCTGCCCAGACGCAGTGAACCTATGACAGCCGTAAACAAACCAAGTCAGCAAATAGATATTGTAGGAGAAGTGGAGAACAAGGGGTGGAAGAGGTGAAAAATAAATTTTGCTCCTTTATGTGTCATAAGAGGGAAAGCTTAGACTAATATAGTTGTTCCTTTACACATATTTGCAAGTAAAGCCATAAAAATTTGAACCATCAAGCATCTGTTTCAATTCAACTGTGATAATCAATCCATTATTAATTTACAGTGCTTTTCTAAATGTAATTAAATCTGCCACTGAATCCGCTTTTACCAGCAGAAGTGTCAAGAGTACGTTGTGTGTTTGGACCCTACAATATTTGGCTTTTAAACTTGTAGTGTGTGTAATGTCCTACAAGAGTGACCACTATGGTTTTAACCAATGATTTCATTACAGTTACCGATGTATTTCCTCAATGAATATGAAATCAATTTATAAGCTAGCAGAAGAGCACAAGAAATTCAGGAGTCCTGCTCTCTCCCAGTCACAACCAATTTGCTACTGCTGTTTTCTAAGCTTATTTTCTTTGTTTCTTTCCTTACTTGAAGTTCGTTATTTACATTTCAAGTTCTGTCAATCTTTACCAAAATCTTGAGATAGAATAAAGGCATAAAAAAATGCATCAACATAATTGAACAATTGGACATAATTTAGACTTAATGGCCAACTTCAATCAGCATTGCAATCATCAACGTCAGTAATAGAGTGATAGAGCACCCAAAATAAAGGGTAAGGAAGGACATGTTCAAATTACCACATAAAAGGCACCGAGCAAAATGAGTAAGAAAAGAGCAATAATAGATGTTGCGAAAGGTAAAACTTCCAGCCTTTTACGAATTTGGGACTTGAGGGAAGGCTTTTCAACTGGCTCCTTTTCCTTCTTCCTATTCCTTTTTGAGGGTCGCTCTTTAACTGTGTCTTCACTTTTTTCAGGCTTCACCACATCATGTTGTGCTACAGCACCATCAGAGATGGTATCTCCTACCTTAATTGCCAGACCCAAGAACCAATATTAGTACTATTTTGATGGTCTTGTAGGAAAACGAAAAAAGAACAAAACATAGGCATAAACCAACACCATGGGAAGAAAAATTTTACTCACTTCTTGCGTATTCAGCGCTTCTCCAGGTAACTGAAACTTAATAGAACGTGTAAAAACTTCAAAGGCTTGAGAAAGTGCAATTCCGGACATAATGCATGCTGCCGGAGCAAGTACAAGCATAAGACGCACCTGTAGTATCATCCAAAAATAAATGTGTTAAAGGGCAGATAATGTGCATTAAATGATTAAAACTTTATTTTGATGTCAGAAAATGGTTCTTACCATAACTCCAGAAAAGTACACTGCTGTAGCAATGTAGAGGATTACAAATGAGCTAGCATCAGATAACGGTGAAAAGCATGCCTACCAAAGGTAGAAGTTTAGGTAACATTTCTGATGATTGGAACATTTAGGAAAGATAAACAACTAGTCTAAAAATTACATAACTTACAATGATACCAGCTGGAACCAAGAATGCCAAAACGTTGATGTCCATAAAGTAAGAAGGCCAAGTAGGTGGTTGATGCTCACTAACACTAGCAATTATCGGTATGTACTTGCTTGCATAAGTTCTGTTTGATTGCAACAAGATGAGATAAATGTGAAGAGTGCTTCAGGAAATAACAATAGAATAAGATATTGCATCATTTACTTAGAAACACTTTCCCATGCCAACGGTACCATAGATTCCTGAAAATGATAAAATTTTACTTCCAAGAAGGAAGGGGGGAAAAAGAATAATTTGAAATATTGAAGTGTTAAAGTGGAACATAAGCGCACATCTCACGTTTTACATCCCAATAACTCAAGGCTAGACGAAGACCAGAAAAACAAATAAAGTTGGCAGGATCAACTATGTAGTTAGATATGATAGCAGCCAAGAGATTAGATCTACCAATTTGCGTCATTTTTTATGAAGGACTAAATCTTAACCACACCACTATCACATATGATTCATTCAACTATCACAAAAATTCTGTGATAAAAGCAACATGATTCTGTGATAGTGTGATCTGGTTTCTTACGGATCTAGAAGACTCAAACTACGCCCACTCCACCCCTTGGTTGGGCTGGAAGCTACAAGAGCTATGAGAACCGCAATGACTGCACAGCAAACTGCCCTGAGGAATAAATAATGAAGTATGGAGGTCAATTGCATATTCCTCCTAAAATGCTCTCAGCAGTGGGGTTTGGGGGCTTTTTTTCGTGTGTGGGTGGTGGTGGGGGGATAGAAAGCTTACAGCCCAATAGATACTACAAGAGTCACAGCTACTTTAAACATTTTCTGGGAGAGAATTCCTTTGATATAATAAACAAGAGCCACCACATGGATAATGATGAAAACCTGAAAACAAACCAGGAACGGGAAGGAAACAAGTCGTGAACAAAAAAAATATATATGTATTTTTTTTTTCTGAACAGACTAAACAATTTCATTTGACATTGTCACACATTTATTAACTATTGAGACAGAGAAAATATAATAATAAACTTCAGCACTAATAGCCATAAATTTTCTTGTTGCTATTTAAAAATTTATTGATCTTCTTTAGAGTTCTTGCAAAAACCCATAATCTAGAATATTTATAGTTTAAAGCTGCTACAAAATTGATGTACTCCACAGTCCATTAATAACAAGCTTAAAAGGAAAGTGCAATTGAATCCTTTAGTATACCCCGTTAGTCATAAGTAAGCCCAAGGCAGTATGAAACTAAAATTTGAGAACTAGAAAATTTACCAAAAATAATTAGACACCGTTAATTAAATTACCAGCAACAATACTAACCAAAAATGATGCAAAATGTTCTGATGTCATCACCGCATTAAATCCAACAACAGGCACCAGTGCAGCCAACAATGTTCCTAAGACAACCTGAATTGTGAAATCAATAATTTTAAGACAAGCTAATGAATCTCGAACAAACATTAAATTTGACATCAAGGCATTATGTTTTTGCAGTGTTAGATTTCGTTTCAATCGGTTAAAATCTAAAAAATTCACGGGGAAAAGGCACTCCAAGTTGAGACAGTCAACACTTACAAGAGGAGCATATGCAATGTACAATCGAGGAGAATAGCGCCCAGTTACAATGCACAAGAGTGCATGCATTGGAATAAGATTAATAATGAATGTGTAACCTCCCCAAGAGCAAACCTGAATGGAGAGGGAAATGAAGAAATAAATAGATAGAAGAAGAAGAAAAGAGTAAAGACAAAAATGAATAAGATAGGAATGCAAACAAGATAAATAAGAAAATAATTGTAAAATGATGAAGCACAAATAAAGATACCAACAGCACCAGTAGACAAGTCTTACCATGTAGAAATATGCAACGGCATTTAAAGTGGCATAGAAAAGGGATCCAGTATTCAATGTCTGCATTTGTAACCAGTTCAGTCTATGGTCAAGTAGATTATAATAAGATAATTCAAATAAACCCATGCACCAGTAACTCAATCTGACTACAGCGAAGCAACTCCTTTGGTACAGTATTTGAAACAATAAGAATATGCATGCCTCTATTCTTAACAAATTAAAATTCTTCTTGTATGGCAAAAACTTACCTTAATATAAAGATAGAAAGTGAAGATCAGAGCAAATATAGCTACAGCTTCATTGTCATAGCTGCCGGCCACAGACCGCGATATGTATGATGGAACCTGTAAAAAGATGTAGCGGCCACTAAACCATATATTTTCACATCTATACATTTCAAAGTTTCAGACGAGCACACAATTCTTAGTAGATAAGCATGATGCTAGAGATGCACTGAGGTCAAGCAGCCTGCACGCATGGAAGATTCTTTAGGGTTTGTAGCAAAATTACATTAGAACTTGGTTCATGCGAAAGCAACGCAACAAGTACAAGTCATGTTGACTGTTCCACTAAAAATAGAATGATAGAAATTGGACGTGGATCAAACTTGGGAATGAAAATGATAGTCACCTATTCTTAATGGCGGTATTTTCTAAAAGCCATTAATTACGGGTAAGCACTTCTATCAGAAACACCCCACTCTCAAAACAAAGACATACTGAGCCTGACGTGGCTACAATAAGCTGATTCAGTGTGTCAAATAAATTATTTGAATACAATTTTAAGTTACTAAATGTAGGGAAATTTCAAAAGGTTAGTGTTTGATGTTATTGCGATAATGGTCAGTAAAAGATTTAAGGGGTCTAAAAGTGGATTTTACAAATATCACTGATGTGTAAATACCATGGCCAAAAGAGCTGCAGCTGTCAGTCCAGCACCAGCGCCTTTAACTTCCTGAGAAATAACACTGGGATTATTTTGACAAATCAGAGAGCACAGCATGTGTTGAAAAAATGTGGCCCGTTGCAAGAATCCAAACCTTTGTTAACAAGTAAGTTGCCCATGAAGCAAAAGCAGAGAATATGGGTGCAGTAAATACACAAACAGTTTCCACGGATAAAGGAATGTTCAAGGCATTTAATACCCTAGCAAAATGCAATAGAGAGAATATTAGTCAGTATAGGACACTAATAGCAAGGATTGTTAAATTCTTCCATCTCGTTAAGAAGAGGCATTGTAAAGAATGCTTGTCTCCTTTACTGATAAGCAGATGAGATGATAAGAAGGATTGATATTTCTGAATCAATTAAAATAAATTCTCAAATACACACCGCCATAATGTGCCTGCAGTTAATGTGAGACCCGGATAAACGGTTCCACCAATTACTCGCCCTAGAGGATACCTAGAAAATTAACATACAAAACCACTTTATAGCTGATAGGGTAGAAGAAATAGAAGTACAAAGCATGGAGACTTGGCTCCGAGAATTTGCTGCCCAACAGAGTGAAAAAAACTACCAGGTCCGATCATCAAACCAGTTCCAAAATTCATAAATTCCCTTCTTTGAAAGATACTGAAAAGAAAAACACAGAAATCATCTTCCGGTACAACTGGGGGGCAATTATGAGAGATTGGAACGCGATATTATTGAGCAAAGCTAACATAATATGCCCGTAACTCCTAGCCTTCAGCATTATAAAAATCCCATATAAGCAATAAAATGAACAAGACTCGTCAGAAAACAAACCTGGGTAACTCTGTAATTAAAATAAGGATCAAATTCGTGAATAACACTCTCGTACTTTATCACCTGCAATCGTTGCACAAAACAATGTGACAAAAGGCTCGTACCAATATACACGTTCAAAAAGTGAAGCAAAAAAAAAAAGACTCTGAACTCCTCTTTAAACTAATTCTCCTCGTTCCAATTAAACCAAGGAGACAGATGCAGCATTTCAACAAAAAATTAATCTAAACTAAACCATCTATATTAAACAGAGTTTTGTGGTGGCTCTGAATGAAAAATTAAGAGAGCGTCAGATCAAGAAGGCAGGAGAAATAAGAGATCGAAAAGCTTACAGAGAAGAGCCGAATTGAGAATGCGAGAACGCCAATCAAGATGAGAATGAAGAAGGATAGAACATTTCCGAATGCGTGTCTCAGTGTTGAGGCTTTGGGGGAGGGAATTGAAGCCGCCATTGACGGCCAGAATAAGGATTGAGAGTGTCCGGAAGGGGAGTAGGTCTCGCAACTCGCAACTCGCAACTCGCAACTCGCCACTCAACTGGAAACGAACCAGAGAGGTACAGACGACTTTACAAACATGTATTCCCGAGTCTTAAGTCCCCAGTCCACGTCTGGATTTGGAACACCTTTTATTTTTATTCCTATTTTTTTTAGAAGATTTATTTCAATATTAATTAACCAATAACAATTGCGATTTTTTTTTTTTTACTGAATTGCGATTTTTTAAATAAAAATTTCTATTTCTATTTCTATTTCTAAAATGGGTTATATCCTTATTTTGTCCTTTAATTTTAATATTTATTTTATTATTTTAATGACAATTTTGTCATTTACCCCTCTCAAATTTCACTCACTTTTCTATCTTCAAATTCCATTAAAAATATATTAAAATAAATAATTAGATGCATTCATAAATGAAAATGAGTTGATAAAAATAAATCTTTAAGGACAAAAATGTGAAAATTATAATATAAAAATGTTTTGTCAATTTATTTTTAGGAAATAATAATAAATGTATAATATGATTAAAAATATCTACTATCTTTTGACAATTTATTTCTCTATAAATTTTTAAATTCCCACAACTATAAAATGACATTTTTTCAGTCACTATAAAGTTTATTCCTATAGTCCATTTTATATATGTATAGATGGACAATACAGATGATTTGAGCTATATTTCTTTTTTCTTTACTCTTGGTTTCCTCTCAAAATATTTTAACCAATCACCCATGAAATTTGTATAATTTTATTTTATTTCATTCTTACAATTTCCTTTGACATTATCAACATTTTCACATTTAGCCTAACTGTTGCTATCAACGATAACTTTACTGTAGTCACAATAATCAACTACTACCACAATTTACCTAAGATGTGATTACATTCGTTGCTCCCATAAAATGAAGTTTTCGTTATAATTTGTAACGATGTTATATTTTTTTTTTTATATTTTAAAATAAAACTAAAAATTTCACGGTTGTTAACTAGTCATTAATAAAAGGCTAACACACGGATCAATTACTTAATAAAAAATCAATTTAGTGATTTTTGAAATCTTAAAAGACAAAAAACAAATGTAGGGTTTAAAGACCAGAAAGATAAAAGAAGATAATAATAAAAAAATAATAATAATAATAATAAAAGTTAATCCAATTTTTTTTATTATTAAACAGCTCTAAAACTTATGCCCAATTTGATAACCATCCGTCTTTTACCATTTTATTTTAAAATTTTAATCTATAAATACTATTTTCACCTATATATTTTAAAAACATTTTAAAAATCAATAGCCAAACTTACTTTTAATAGTATATAAAAAGTAGTTTTAAAATAATATTTTTATTTTTAAAACTGACTACAAATTTAAATGTATATCTAATAATAGTGAAAAACATACCAAATAAGTTGCAAAGAAATTAATAATTATTATCGGACAAATCTAAAGCAACACGCTTCTAATCTCAACTCAAACCACATGGACAAGGATAAGGGGAAGCGAGCTCATTGGACCCCAACTCGAGCACACCGATTCAAAAGGCTGAGCACACCTACCATACCAGAGACAACTAGAGATTAGGACGTCGATACCCTATGCCTGAATCGTGATACGCTCTATAGGTATCATCCAGGATGTCGTTGCGCCCCCTCCTGTAGCATAAGAGGAAGGCGAATGTTGGTGGTTCCCACGACCCCTGACACAACACTCCACCCTCTTTGTCTTTGAAGGGATGTGATTCCCGGAGCGGAAGCAGATCTTCGTTGCTGATTTTCGGAATACAAAATTGAATTTCAAAGAAGGAAAATGCAGGGGAAACCAAATACCTTTGAAGAACTTTTCTTTTACGGTTTCCCACGAACACCACCACTACGTCTTCCTCGCTATCCTCTTGGGTCTCGGGATCGTGCTTGTGGTAGCACCTTGATCGAAGAGAGGGAGAGATTGAGAGAATTTTGAGAGAAAATGATGGGAGTTTTTTTTTCTGTTCTGTAAAAAAAACTGCTCTTCACATTCTCCAACATTTGAAGAAGGGTGACGTGGGGTAACTCCCACATCACAAAACCTCCCGCTCCCCTACAATTTTGCAAGGGAGTTTAATAATAATACATATTATTATTATTATATTAATATAATTAATATATATATAATAATAATAATTAAAATATAAAAATAATTTATTAATTAATCATATTAATTAATAAATAATTATTAATCCAATTAATAATTAATTAACATATATATATTAATCAAATAAATAATTAACACTTAATTATTTATCATAAAAATAGAATCATATTCTATAACATTTCTCTCGTACCTATAGTTCTAATGTACATCTTATGCACATTATTTTTAACCTATAGTTTTAACTTGAATCTTATTCATATTAATTTTATTTGAATCTCATTCAAATAATTTCTCTCATAATATATAGTTTTAATTTATAATTAACTATATATTATAATGTATCAATATACATATAATCTCTTAAGTAATTTGAACATTTCAAATTCTTCCAAAAACTTGATCCTCGTTTTACCTGTAATGAGCTAGCAAGGGGATCTAATGGACCTACAGATCATAAGCTCCAACGATGCGAGATTAATCAGTCAAACTCATTGACCGAGTTAATCAAAATTCGTTAACTACGGGTCATTCCACTAAAGACCCGCAGTTGCACTCTTCTCACTGCAGAACGTTTTCGTGTCCACAGATATACGACCATAAATGACAAGTCAATCATTTACGAGTGCTCGTAACTCAAGTTGGGTCAAATTATTGTTTTACTCTTGAGTTACATCTTACTCCTTAAACACCACTGCTCCTCTAATGAACAACCTGGTTATGATCCAACCAATAACCGGAAGTCCTTCTCGGCCAATGAGAGGGTGGGATCCCTTGTTCAAGCTCTGGAGTCAGCATTTAAGGGAACACTCATCTACTCCCCTAAAGTCGGGGAGGAGTGAATTCTATCTTGTGAAGTTATGTTCCCAGCTCCCCACTCGGTCTCATCCTCAAAATGGTAGGAATGTTGAGTCGGCGACTCGGACCACTCTTACCCATACACATCAAAGGACGAGCTCTCACGGGCAGGAGTCCATAACTCACTCAGGATTGAGAATGAGTTGTCTGGTCATCCTAAGAAATAACAATCTATTAGTTAACGGTGTTACATCTAAAGATTGTCTATTTCGCAGTCCGGTCTTATACAAACTCATTGTACAGGATACCCCCACTCGCATGTCTCCACACGAACGACCTGGATCGAGTCGTCTGTAACCTTTACAGAGTGGGCCGTATCCATATTGTTGCCAGGATAAGGTACTCAGCCTTATCCATATACTATAGACCCTTTAGGTTATTCACGGGACATTATCCATTCATATATCAGGGGTATATCAAATATATACCCTGTATATATATACTATCCCGATTACATTCAAATAACCTTGGATGTTTAGTTTATTGGATTTGGACAATGCAATGCTATGTTTCAACAACAAATTTATTGAATAAAACTTTATTGAATATACATTTGTTTTTACATAATACAAACTACGAGTTTAGGACAACACACCCAACAGTCTTGTTATTCTTGCTTCTTTACTTTACTTTTTCCACACGTGTTTGCTTCTTATACAAACATTTGAGTAATTTAATAATAATACTTCTTCCATTTACAATTCCAATGCCACGTCTAACTCATGCCCTCCGAAGACGATGTCTCAACGAGAGGAGTTTGGAGGGTTGTGGGGGAATGAGATCATGAACGTAGACGACTCGATATGAAGGAGGCACCGATATCTTTGGGACTTTCCGATCATTAAAGATGAAGAAGGGTTTTTCTTCGATGGAGTGGACACTTGGGATACCTTTCAGTGTGGTGCGTCTAATTTCTATATATCTATAAAAGTTGTATATAAGTATATTGCAACTTTTTTATTATTAAATATGAGTTAATTCTCATGGGGGTAAATCATGATATTTACATATGTGTATATGTGTACTACTTGGTCTCCAAAAAGGATAAAAATAAAATTTCTTTTAAGTTTTCTAAGGGGTTTTTTTTGGATAAAAATAAGTTTGGTTAGGTTTTCATATGATTATTGTTTGAATCATTACTGTTTGTATGTTTTTTTTCTCGTTTAGGTTTTTTTTCCTAGTGAAAGGAAACAGAGTAGATGGACTCGCTAGAATTTATAATTACATTGTATGATATATATATATATATATATATATATATATATATATATATATATAATACATAAATAGAGATATGGTGTGGATTATTATAAATTATATATTTTTCATATTGTAGCATAAATTATATTTATAAGTTTAGTTAACATATTACTTTTATCTAGTTTTATAAAAGTAGTTTAATTCAAATTAAACTCAAACATATAACGTAAAGTATTAAAAAAAACCACAAAGCATATTTTAAACTCTTTTTTTTACAAATAATATTTTAAACTTTTTTTTTGTTGAGTACGTATATTTTAAACAAATTAGAACTTGTAAACATTTTTTAAAAATACGCATGAAATTTATGTTCTATAGTGTGAAGTTTGTATTTTAAAAGTGGGATTTGTTTAAAAAATATTTCATACTGGTTTCTTCTTTCAATATAACTTATCTTTTAAATAAATATAAATATTTGAAAGGTGTGAATGACTTTAATCAAGGTGCATTTTTTTTGCTTGAAAAAAATCAAGCTAACTTTATATTTAATATGTAATTTTAATTTATACTATAGCATCGGTTTGACAATATCGTGGATTAAAAAAAAAACACTTGTTTACACATGTTGATCGAAGTTTTGAGAGGTCAACGTGTCATTTGGAATGGAGGACCATCGAACAAATGAGTCTACAACGACGTTTCTAGATATCGGTGTGGTGCTCCAATAATACTCATCAATGGTCAAGTTAGTAACCAGAGAGAGCAAAGAGCGTCTTAATAGTTTAGTGACATATTTTTCACTTATCATGTGGTCGTGTTGGTCTGTCTTGTTTATAGGCGTTCAATGCCAACCATGAAGGATGCTTGCTGCTTAGCATGTGACAGGGTGGGGCTCACCGACGTACAAGATTTTGGCAGTACGTTAGGGGACATTCCCCGTGCATGGTATATGCCCTGTCGCATGTCACACCATTCTTATGCAGACTGTCAACTACAAGAGGTGTCGTGCCTCTCGTACACTGTCGCGGGTACCAATGTCCCTCCATCCTTCAGTCGTATGCCTGTGGTGGGTGTTGGTCCCCACTGCTAGCTGTCGCCACTCGAGACTCACATGTGTCATGCTCGGTTTTCACCCTCAACAACACATTATGTACGTACCCATGACTTTTAAACTCTTATCTTCCTTATATCTCATTTGATTAATAAATTTGTAGAATTGTCGTGGACGAGCAAATTTGTGATCATAACTTATCTCCTTTCATTATTTTGGTGGGAAGACATCCATTGAGCACAAGATAATATAGATACGTCTCTTATTTTTTTGAAGAGTAAATTAACTTCTTCTTATTGTATGATTTATAAGAATTGTAGTTGGTTAATATGACATGTTTTAACAAGACTAATTAACAATCACAATAATTTGAGAGTTTAATAGATATAGTCAAAATACTTAAAAGGTATGGTTTATACAAATTGTAATATTTAAGTATTTAATTACAACATTTTATAATTTTAAGATGTGATTTATTAAATTGAACATTCAAATAATTATAATATGTTTTCGTAATAGTTTAAGACTATTTTAAACCTTATCATGACTACTACTTATGAATTAATTTTATATGTATTTTCTTGATAGCTAAATATAGTAGAGTCCGATGCTTGTCTCGTAAGAATAATCGATATACACGTAAGTAAGCCCGAATATATAGTTGATGGTTATTTTTGCATTTCATTCCTCTTTCTTGCTTTGTTTTATACAATCTATAAACTACTTTAAAGATTTTTTCAGACCGTCCATTTGAAAAATTATTATGCTATCTGCAACAAATAGCCTTTTTGTTTGTTTGGACATAAGTGGATAAATATAGTTTTTCTTAACATTTTTTAATTTATGAATTGAGAATGTGAACAAATATTTGAGGCCTAAGGAATATATATATGTATGTTTTAATATTTCATAGACACATATACATATAAACCAATTAATGACCAGTAAGTATTTTTATATCTACTAAACTACCTTCAAATTAATTCATAGACGACCTATATAATTAAAGCTAAAATATTAAAAGATACATATATATATTTTGTATATGATGTTCTTAACTAACTAGTTGTATCATCAATAACACTTTATATTACCTCAATGGAATATAACAGTGCCATTAAAATTAATGTGTTGATTCAACGTCCAATTCGAACCTAATTTAAGTAGACGAGACATCTATTATCATGTCTAAAATTAATAATTTGATCTTGTCCTAAGATGGTTGAAATAAAAAAAGATTACCTTACAAATTAACATATATAATTAAGTTGTAAGTATAAACTTTATTTTTTTAGTAAGTAGCAGAACTGTTGCACCCTGTTTATAAGATATCATTGAAAGCTTGATAAAATAAACAATCGATAAATCATGGATAAGAGAGAGATTGCACACTATTTTGTCAAAAAGAAAAAAGAAAGATTTGTGCATTCTCGTCAAAAATCACATAACAGTTTTTGTGGACGGGGATTGAACTCACAATCTCTACCTCTTGATTGAAGATATATGTCAATTATCATTGAACTATGTTCACTTCGACAAAAATCATATAGCAGTTATATTTGTTTTTTCTTAATTCAACGAAGTGTGGGATGAAATTTGAACCAACAATTTTTTGGTCGAGAATATATATTTTAACTAAATAGATTTTATTCCTCCTGAACCTAACTAATTAGTAATAGTTACCCATATATAAAAAAGTAATTTTTACAAATATTACACCATATTTTAAGTTTCAACCATATTAATAAATTTTAATTTATTATTATTATTATTATTATTATTTGAGTACAACAACCTAATTATTTGAATCTAAAATTTTTTTATCAATGAGTATAGTTCAACAATAATTGACGTATATCTAAAACAAAAAAGTTGTGAGTTGGATTATCTCGTCGTAGTATATTTTTTTTCTCAAAAGAATGGAATGTGTATTGGATATTTTTTTATTGGAAATGATTTAATTTGCATTTTCTCAACGGCAAAGTGAACGTTACAGAAACATAATGAACTGGACCAGAGCATCCAGGCTCCAGCCCACCAGACCCGAGTCACGTGACACGTATTTTTTGAAATAGGAGGTGACACGTGCCATTCCGATTTGAACCTGAGAATCCCCCACAAAAGCCAGAAACCCCTTTCTTCCCTCGCTCCTCCTTCTTCCCTCTTCTTCTTCTTCCCTCTCTCACTGAATCGAAGCAGCCATGGAAGCCGTACTTACAGACTGCGTCCAACGCAGTCTTCGCCATTTGTTGTACCGGAATGCCATTTTCATGTGCGAGAGACTCTGCGCCGAGTTCCCATCCGAGGTTCTACGTCTTTTCTTATTCAAACTTACTAATTCACTTTTCTCTTCAGCTATTCCGCTGTTTAGAGACACTGCAAATTTCGAATACATGTAAATTACGGGGTTGATTTTGGAAATCCTACCGTACTAGGTCTGTTTTTCGTTTTTCTGCATTGGTAGCTCAAACTAAAGTGAACGTGTTCGCTGCTTGTGCTAATTGAATGTGTGGTACTCCCAATATATTTGATTTTGTATGATTTAGTCTTATTTGCAGCCTCCACCTTCCCTCCCCCAAGAAACATTTTGTGTTGATACTTGTTAGCGGCGTTAAACGTTTTCTTGTGTTTTTTTAATTGGAAATCTGTTTTTTACCAGATGGGCTTTTACTATTAGCATTCGAATTATAGCTGGCATGCAGTAAACCACTGGACCTCTGGTTGAATCTCTTTAATCGCAGATTTAAAGTAAACTTGAAAAGGGGTTTCTCTGGCGGTTTAAATGTCCCGACGAGTCCCCGAGGGTAACAATAGCAACTCGCCGTAGTTCTTCAGTGTATATATGTATAATAAAATGTAGTTTTTGCTCTCTCTATCTCCTGTTCGACTTTGAATATTAATTAGTTTTTTTCTTTTCTTCTTCTTCATAGTTCATTGTTATTATAATGATTCTTTTTTTCCCGTTTGCACCTGCCGCTTATTAGCTGAATTAACTGTATTTCTCCTTTTATTTTCACAGACAAATATGCAGTTACTAGCTGACTGTTTTTTGCACAACAATCAAGCTTATGCTGCATACCATATTTTAAAAGGTAAGTAGGATTGATGTTCAGTCCGTCATCCAGTTTGGGAATTCAGATTTCTGTAACCAAAATTATTACATTCCTTTTGAGCTTTAACAAAGCTCTCTTTCGAACTTACTTCATTAGCTTTGTCCGAATATTTCTCATCCATGAACTTTTCCCCTTTTTTCTCTCCATACTGATATGAAGGAACACAAATGGCTCAATCCCGCTACTTGTTTGCAATATCATGCTTTCAGATGGATCTTCTTCATGAGGCAGAGGCTGCATTATGTCCACCTAATGAGCCTGGTGCTGAGGTATTGAACGATGAATATTCTCTGTAATCTTTGGTTGTTTTACCTTATTTTCCTCTTGGAAAAATGTTGTTACTGGTCTTTTTGTAACATGAATCGTGTAGGATAGGATGCCTATCTGGTCTGATTATTTTTCCCAAAATAACAAAGCCTATATCTATCGTGTGCTACCTAGTATTTTATCGTGTGCATAATCTGGGAGATAATGTCTATGTATGCATTCTTTTGCAGATTCCGAATGGTGCAGCAGGACATTACCTTCTTGGGCTCATTTACAGGTTGCTAATACATTTTATCTTTGTTCTAATGTGAACTTTCATGCATTGATTGCCAATTGCCTTTCTTTGTGACATATTTACACATACAAGAAGAGATACCATGTGTGGTCTCTCTTTAATTTTTGTGGTGGGATTGCTAAGGAATTAAGATAATACCCATGAATTTTATTTGCTTGTATTTTCTTACTATAGGTACACCGACAGAAAGAGAAGTGCAATACAACATTTTCAGCAAGCATTATCTCTAGATCCTTTGATGTGGTGTGCATATGAAGAGCTCTGTATATTAGGTCTGTACAAATCACCAATGATCCATGTAAAATATAGTGTGTGAATGGAGTTGCTTAGAGTTGTCGGAATAAATTTTCCTACAAATTAAACTGATTTGTTTCAAATTTAAGAGTAAATTAGACATATTTAGATATACTGATACAGACTGTTATGATATGATACACATGCTATATTATACCTTACTAAACCATCTTTTCTTTTTACTCAAGGATAACCTTTTTTATTGTTGATTGAGATTTGTTTTCCTTTTAGAAAACAAACATTTGATGTGAGGTTAAGTCTATTCCTTTGCTGTTAACTATCTTAGGTGCTGCTGAAGATGCATCGTCAGTTTTTGGTGAAGCGGCTGTTCTTTGCATACAGAAGCAGTATCTACATCACAGATCCGAAAACTTGCAGACATTAAATGATGATCTCAACTTAGCTTCTGCTAGGAATAGTAATTCAGATGATGTCCGAACGAGGCAGTCAAAACACCCCCAAAACAGCAATTTAAGAGATATCCCTGCAAATTATCATGGGGCAGTTAACTTGGGAGGAGCTGCAAGTCAAATTGTAAATGGTGGTTCAAATATATCATTTTATAACACTCCTTCGCCCATTGGTGCACAGGTATGTAAGAGTAGTTGTAGCTCATGGTGCTAAAGCTATTGCAAGTTTGTTCCTTGGATGTTGGTGGTGGTTGTTGGCTATGTTTATTGGAATGTGGGACAATGCATTAATGAATCTATAGCTTGCGAAGGTGGCAGATTTTTGTTTCCCTGTTTCATTTCCTTTCGTCTATCCCCTTGTCTGAAATTTAAGTGTAGTTTTCTTTATTTTGATCTAATAACATACTCTGTAACCTAGGTTTTTCCTTCAGTGTCTTGTTGTGTGTCCTAGGGTGAATATTGGCATATTGGTGACATTGTATATTGTGGATATCTATATCTGTTTATTTTTTTATTTTTTATTATTTTATTTTTTACATTTTTATGTTCTTTTCCCATGGATTTTTATCATGTGGAACGTATTTCTCTGCGTTCTGACTTTTTCCCTAGCAGTATTCTTGCGGACATTTACTCATTATCTAAACCCTAAAATCTCCTTTACATCGAGTTATGTAACTGATTCCTCATTATTTTCAATTTGCAGTTATCTGCCATTGCTCCTCCACCTTTATGCAGAAATACACAGCAGAATGGATCTGGTCTCAACTCAATTGGTGCAGATAGCTGTTCAAGGTCAACTGTAAACCCTATTATACAAGCCCCTCGAAGAAAATTTGTAGACGAAGGGAAATTACGGAAGGTAAAAAATGTTACAGAAATTTTGTATCAGAATGGATCTCCCCTTCTCTGTTTATATATATATTATTTATTTATTTGGTAGAACTCATAATCATCTCCGACGTTCTTTTTCCCGTCTTCAGATATCAGGGAGATTATTTTCTGATTCTGGCCCTCGAAGAAGTAGTAGACTTGCTGGAGAAGCAGGAGCCAACACAGCAAGTGCTGCCGGCGCTGCTAATAATGGAACTACCAACTCCACTAAATATCTCGGTGGTTCCAAGTTGAATTCTATAACGTTTCGTTCAATGGCAATTCGTAAAGGACAGTCCTTCGCAAATGAGAATATTGAGGAAGGTAACAAATCTTATTTCTAACTTCCATCTGCTGTATGTTTAAAAATGCACAATGATTTATTGTTAAATTAGTTTGTAGTTACCTATCGGACAGTAATTTAAATACCGAAATCTTCTATAGTTATTATTGCAAGAGATGTATCTTTAAAAAATGCCCACTTGGAGAATGATATCTGACAGTAAAATTTATTTTTTGGGGTTTGATGAAAGTAGAATTCCACAAATTTAAAATGTTTTAGCTATTAGATTGAGTTTGCACAGGTAATCTTACTTTATTTTGATTTAACAAATCTTTTGCTTATACGTGATTTAACAAATGTTTTAGCTAGAAAGGAATGGTCGGGTCGGCCTGGTACTTTTGATTCTTTTTGTAATTGTGTACAAATTACTGCTTCTACTTGGTGTCTAAATCACAAAGGGTTCTTTTGTAACCACAGTCTAACAATGCTTATATGTGATTAGGAAGCCGTTCTTCATTAGTTTTTTTTGTGTGGCGGGGCTTTCTCATCCCCGGCCTTTAGATTGTTCCTTGCAACTAATATTGGTCACTCACAGATTTATGTGATTGTGTTATTTTCTATTTTTTTTTTAAACTTGTGTATAAAATATTAAATATAAATCAAATACTAATGGTCATGGATACAGTGAACTGCAGATGATAAAGAGTAAATATTTTGATAACTTTTTTACTTTTGATCAAAATGGTTGCTTTGCAAAAAGATGCTAGTACTAGAAAATGCTACTCTTGTCATGAGTAATTTTGCTGCATGGCTCAGAAGTTAGCGTGCCCTTCTCTGCAAAGTGACAGAGTTAATGCAAAAAATATGCTATCTACATACTTGTGTGCTTTATCCTGGATATCTTAGAGTTATTGGTTCTTATTTGTATATTCAGTAATTACGGCATCTACAAAAATATTTATCAAGAACATATGATGCATGATTCATGCTTAAGGCTGTGCCCCCACCCCCACTAAAAGTCTAAAAGAGAGTCGTGCATGTTCTGGCAATTTGTTTCAAATTAAAGCTGCAGTTACAAATTGAAATATGTATAGGAGATCAATAACTTCCTTAAGGATTCAATCATAGTTTTTGAGGTATGCTGGTGTGTCTTTTATCACCAACAATATTTACTTAAACATTGATTGTGTGCCGCTATGTATAGTAGGTATTCCCATTTGTTCCTTGGCTATCATTTGATGCTATTATCATAACATTCAATATTTATCATTCTTTTTATCATTAATATATGGATGGGTGTCTTATTCATGTATGACTATTATTTTAGGTATGCAAAATGAGGCCTTTGATGATTCTCGTTCCAATGCCACATTATCTGTCTCCAGTTCATCACCTTCTGGTGAGAATAGAATTCCTGAGCAAGGGGCATCCAAATCAGTTGGAGGAAGTCTCACAAATGATGCTAAAATAATTAATGGCGCATCAGAAATATTAGGTCTCCTGAGAATTCTAGGGGAAGGATATAGACTTTCATGCCTGTTCAGATGCCAGGTTTTCAATACTAATTGTTGAAGATATTGCTTACACAAATTAGTTAGATAAAAGATATACGAAAATAATTTGACTCTAAATGATTAAGTATGCAGTTAACTGAAATGATCATCTTAAGACAGCTTCTTTATTGTACAGGATGCCCTGGATGTCTACCTGAAACTTCCCTACAAGCATTACAATACAGGCTGGGTGCTTTCACAGGTATTATATGCAACTTTCATAGACTCCTGACACACATAGTCATCTCTGCCTACCAGATCATGAACTGTTCAGTGCTAGTTTCCTACTGTCTAGACTGGCCCTGGTGATTATTTCTATGGAATAAAGATTCAAATTGTTTGCTTCTTTTCTGCAACTTCACATAACTAGCAGAAATATTATCAGACACTTGACTTGTTTCAATGCTGGGTCTTTCTGTATAATAGTGGTTTCCTTTTTCATCCTACTAATATTCATAACTCTATTTGTAGTATTAGTAGCTACTGGTGGACATTGGATTGCTTATTCTTGTTGTTTGTAATAATAATAAGTTTAGTTGATCGAGTTGCAATTATCTTATCTGGCGGTTGTGTTCAAGGCTGCTAAACCATAATTAACTTCTTGGCATGTTTGAGTTGCAGGTTGGAAAAGGGTATTTTGAATTGGTAGACTATTTAGAAGCTGATCGAGCTTTCAGTCTTGCCCGCCACGCCTCACCTCACAGTTTGGAAGGAATGGATGTGTATTCTACAGTTCTTTATGTGAGTTCTTTTTATTGGTATCTTGAACAGATTGTTACTACAAACCCACTAAAGGTTTTGTTATAGTTAGAGGATTGGCGAGAAGGGTCTAAAAACCTTGTAATGATTGCTATGATGAAGCCACTATACTCAAACTGGGAAATTCATGTTTGTTGATCTTGTTATATGTACAGAAATATTTGAAGTGTCAGATCTGCCTCCTTTTAGATTATTTATATGCACTTAAAAATCTGAATTTTTCTTGCTCCAAGTCACTCTACAAGTTATATAGATATGAGTTATGGCATGTATGCACGCTTTATACTTATTACTGCTTCTAGTCCTGAACTTCTTTCCCCTTCCCTTGCATAACGTGGGTGCTTTTCCTTTCCTGAAGTTTCTCTTAATCTTGTTGCAGCATTTGAAGGAAGACATGAGGCTAAGCTACCTGGCTCAGGAACTGATATCAACTGACCGCTTAGCTCCTCAATCTTGGTAGATATGCCAATTTCTGTCATACATATTCTGCGTTGCATTCTTGAATTTTCTAGCTTTTCGGTGATTTTTTCCTATCAAGTAGTCGCATATAATTTTTATCTACCTTTGTGGAAATACAGGTGTGCCATGGGAAATTGCTATAGCTTGCAGAAGGACCATGAGACAGCATTAAAAAATTTCCAGCGTGCCGTTCAACTAAATCCAAGATTTGCCTACGCCCACACCCTTTGTGGACATGAGTATGCACATTGCCCCTTGTGTGATTTAATGGACTTGGAACTGGAGTTTTTCACCGGTGCATCTTAATTCAGCTACTTATTTGTTATTGCCAAATCATAATCTTAAACTCAGATATGTGGCCCTGGAAGATTTTGAGAATGGAATCAAGAGCTACCAGAGTGCATTACGGGTAGATTCTAGACATTATAACTCCTGGTATGGACTTGGGATGATATATCTTCGACAAGAGAAGTTTGAGTTCTCAGAGCATCACTTCCGAATGGCTTTCCAAATAAATCCTCGTTCTTCTGTTGTAATGTCATATCTCGGTACATCTTTGCATGCACTGAAGGTTTGTTCATATGTCTTATTGGTAATAATATGATTGCTTCATGACCGACGATATGTTTCAATCACCTGATGAAACTTTCCAATAATGTTATAGAGAAGTGAGGATGGTTTGATGATGATGGAAAAGGCCATCCTTGCAGATAAGAAGAACCCACTTCCCATGTATCAGAAAGCCAACATACTTCTAAGCTTGGAACGTTTAGATGAAGCTTTACTGGTTCTGGAGGAGCTTAAAGAGTATGCACCTCGAGAAAGCAGTGTGTATGCTTTGATGGGTAAGATCTACAAAAGACGGTATATGCACGAGAAAGCAATGCTTCATTTTGGTCTTGCATTGGATTTAAAACCATCTGCCGCAGATGTAGCTACCATTAAGGTGATCGGTCTTGCATATCCATCTCGTTTCTGTTCTCTTATTTTCACACAAACTCGATGCATAGCAAGTAGTCGACGAGTTTTTATCTTTATCTTGTGCTTTCTAAGGGTTTGAATCAAAGTAGCAACATATCATATTTCTGATCTCTTCATTGTTTAAACAGGCTGCAATTGAGAAGTTACATGTACCTGATGAAATAGAAGAGAACTTGTGAGAATTCTCTTTCGTCTAAAGGGGAAAAGCGATACGAGAGAACACGGTGTAACTTAATGGGACGAAATTTGCTTGGCCCCAGTAAGCGAGTAACAATTCGAGCAGCAAGGGGGAGCTGGGGCACCCGATCAAGTTGGCCAATCTAGAACTGGTAAAACCTCAGCTTTAGGTGAGTTCACATACTAACCGAGGAAACTATGTGAACAAAAAGGTGCCAAAAAATGACCCCACTACTTGTACAAAGGGCTGTTGTGTCACAACAAATCAGTAATATTTGTAACATTAGCTGGCAATATATTTGATTCACCCATTTGTTGGTATAATACTCTTCAGAAAATTCTATATTCTTGCAATCTAATCTATCGGCTAATTGATGTTTATCCTTGGGAAAATTGAGGTGGCCCCATTTACACCCTCATTATGAAAAAGTTACAGTAATTCCAGAAATATTTGGGTGTAGATTTCATCTGCAATTTTTTTTTTTCACTTCTGCCCTCTATGCTTCAGTCTAAACTATTTCTTAAACACTCTGATTCCAGTTTTTAAATCACATTTCTTAGATTTTTGGTTTGAAATTTCAACGATTAGATTGTCTTGTTTTTAAAAAAATTCGTTTTTCATTTTCTATTTTCCCTCTTTATTATCAGATTTGATTTTTAAGTCCCTTGTATTTCACATTTGGGTGAACTATAATAGGTAAAAAAAAGGTCACTAAATATATACTAGCCAGCAAATAGTGCTATTTCAGAATAGTAAATAGGATTGGAGATTTGAACTCATTTGTTATTTCGGATAGGAGATTTGAACTCATGATTAGAGGAGATTTGAACTCATGATTAGTCAGAGATAGGCGTCGTTGAATTATTGGGGGCGTCGATTACTGTTGAGTTATTGGGTATAGAAATGTCTATTTGTGCATATTTTAATTAAAATAAAAACGAAACCCACAAAAAGCCAGAGTCACATACACGTATTCTGTAAAATTACTGGACTGGCCTCGTCAGTTATCACGGCTAAATGATCGTGGGGTGGCCGAGGTTTCAACTTCAAACAAAGAGCAAAATTATAATGAAAATGACAGGCATAATCCTGATGGCCCACCTAATAGCACCTTCCACTTGGACACTGCCACCTGGCAAATATTTTCTTTTCCTTCTCCTTCTTTCTCTTTCATGCATACATATCTTAACTAGTTAAATAATGCTCATATTCTAGACAAACAACTGTCTTGAGTAACAAGTTTTAATGTTTTATGACAAAACATGAGTAATACAAATGTGTATATTGCACTATAACTTAAATAAGAAATGAGATTTAAGCTGAAAATTTATAATAAAGAAAAAATGAATTTTTAAGATAAAACAAAGAAAAAATATTAATATAGACTGTAAATATTTCAGAATTTTTATTTGAATTAGGTAGATAAATGATTTTTCTTGTAGTACACCAGATAAATGAGTTAAAATATTTGAATTTATATACGTGTGTTAATTTGTAAATATGAATAAAAAGATTGATCTATAACTAACTATATACATAACTTTAAAAAAAAAAGATTTTAGGCAGTGGATGAGATTAACAAATATATAGGATAGAATGACAAAAACCTATACGATTTCTTTATTTTAAAATTGTGAAATACTAAATGTTGGGAAAAAAGTTGGGAGACAAATGTTGTGTGATGAAAAGCTTCCAAATAAAAAATGAAATGAGGAAAGATAAAACAATAATAATAAATAATGAAAGTAAAGGCAAATCTCTTTTTTGGCAGATCATGAATAATTATGGGACACAAATATCTTAAATTAGTGTGCTAAGTGGAAAAATCATTGAGAGGTTGGGACTCAAATTATTTTGTTGTTCTTGCTTTCCTTCTTTCTTTCTTTTTTTTTTTCTCTATTTGATTTGACTAATAAAGCTCTCTTATATTTATAAGTTTTTTTTTTAAAAATAAATGTCTTAAATGATGCAAAGCTATTTTGTACTTATTTCATTTTAAGGACTCATCATACAGCTTATAACTAGGTTTGTGTCTCATTCTACCTTGCTTCTTATACATTGATTTGCAATAAAATTTTGTTTTATGCTTATTGAAAAAAAATATATACAAAATACTTCTCATAATTGGATAATTTTATGCTTTAAATCATGCCTCCTGTCAACTAAATTAATTGTACAATCTTGATCCCAATATGGATAGATATATGTGAATGTAGTACAATAACTTTGTTGGGAAAGGGAAGGACATTTGTAAGATATATATATGGGAAAAAAAAAACCAAGAGGATAATGTTGTTCGAATCATTTAATCAGGGCATTTTCTTTCTTCACAAATTTGTTTTGGTTTTATCCTTTTAAATAAAATCTTTGTTAACTATAATAAACTTTTTTTTCCTGTAAAAAAATATTAAAATAGTTCCCACTTTTTTTATTTTAAAAATTTAACTAAAAACTAAAACTCTTCCTATTAACAACTCAAAATAGAGAAGATAGGAACAAACAAGCCACAAAACAAAGATTGAAAGAACCAATTTGATAATATTTTGTTTTTTTTTTCCTTTAAAGTTGGCTAGAATTTGAGAATGATTTGATAGTGAAAAGAGAAAACCAAACAAAAAAGAAAATGAATGACTTTATAATCTTAATGTTTGAAAAGTAAAAATATTAAATATTAAGTAAAGGATAAATTATATTCCACTTCCTAAAAATTGAATTAAGCAACCTACGTAGAGTGATTATGGTTTGGCGATGAACTTTCAACTCAGAGAACAGTTTTTGGGACGTTGAAAGAAATAAATAAAGGGGAAAAAAAAAAAGGCGACCACTGCCCTCAAAAATTAAAATGGGTTTTTTAATTTTTTATTAAAAGAAATTTAAAACTCGGTGGGGCCTACTGATATTGATGTTGATGGGGCTGCTTTTCCACTTTGATTTGTGGAAAAGGAAATCTTAAGTTTATGGAGTCTTCTCTTCCTTAAAGCTCTTTGTTTAGTTACAATTGAACTCCACCTTCGACTTGATGACTATGTTTCGTTTGGTTGCTGATCTAAACGTAAAGGCGAGTATAGTTTAATGATAATTGACATATATCTCCGATAAAAAATTGTGAATTCGATTTTTCAGTTTCACATGTTGTACTAAAAAAAATAATAATAAAAGTTTGAAAAAAAAGTATTGTTGTATTTTATATTTTGATTTTTCCAAATGTGTTTGGATAGTCGATTTTAAGGTTGAATTTCAATTTAAAAACTTGTTCAAGGTGCGTTTACCAACTAAATATAATCTCAAATATTTTTAATTAATTTATTGACATATATATGTATATATTTTGTACCATTATTATTTTATAATATATTATTTTACATGTATTTTTTTTAATATAATATATAAGGGTAGGAGATCGAACTCACAGCTTCTTAGTTAGAGATATATGAATTTTCTTTGGTATATTTTACATGTGTTAATTTTGACGGAAAATAAAAAAGGTTATAACATAAAAAAATAATATAAAAAGAGATTTTTTTAATCTAATTATGGATTTTAAAGCCTCAAATTTAAAATATAAAATATTGTTTTCTATTTGAATAGGGATCCAAAATAGTGGTGGGAGGAGGAGAGAAGCAGAGGTCAAACGGGGGAGGGAAGAAGAGATAGAGATAGATATAGAGAGAGAAGAGGGAAAGAGGGGAAGGGAAAGAAAGAAAAAAAAATGACACGTGTTGAAAATAATATAATATTAAATAAATATCCAATTCACTAAGTCACGCCAGCATTCCGTTAGTGTTACTAACGAAAAGTTTAACCAAATGACGTTTTAGAATTATTTTCTAAACATTAGGGATCAAATTGCTATTTTTTGAAACTTAAGTAACAACTAGAATCATATCTCCAAAATTAGGGACTAAAAGTGTATTTTACGCAAATCCAGTCATCTATTAACTTGTCGTCTCATTTTTCCGTTAAGTCAACTAACGGTCAAAGGTTATAAAAGGACCATTTAGAACATTTTTTCAAACTTAAGGTTATAAAAATATCAAGGTTTTTTCAAAATAACGTTGCAGGTTGTGGCAACCAGCAGTTGACGGGCACAAACTAGTAGGTGAAAGCCCCACCACCAAATGTTCGGGATTTCTGCTTTCATTCGTTAGAATCCCGTACAATCCAACGCACTCATCCTCTCAAAACCGTAGTCCTTCTTGGTCAGCCACCCGTACCTATAAATGGGAAGGACGTCCATCACTACCAAATAAGTGAAAAATTTGTCATGGAAATCCTTAAGGTGACAAACCTTATTCTCTTACTTCGGTTACTGATTTGATCATTAGAGCGTATAAGACGGGACATTGTACCAACGCCAAATTCTTTTATTGTAGACTCATTTGCTCTTTGACGACTCACCATCCTGAAAGACACGTGTACCTCACCAAAATTCACCGTCAATTGTATTTAAAATAATACATTAGTAAAAAAAAAAAAAGAAAGAAAGGGAAGAAATGCATTTGGTGCAATTTACTAAATAGGTAAAAATAACAGTAGTGTAGATTGTAATTAACCTTAATCACTTCCTCTTTTCTGCTGCAGTAAAAGGAAAAAAGACCGAAGTAAAAGAAGGAGGCACGTGGAATTTGGATAGAGGGCCACGTTTTAGGGCTTAGAGTGGGTGGCTTTGTTTCTCAATGGGCTTCCTTCCGCCGTTTGATCTGCTCTCCATCCCGAAGACTTAGCATGAAAGAAACCACAATAATATATCACTTTTTTGTTTTGTTTTGTTTTGTTTTTTTTGAGTTCACAATAATTTGCCTTTGAAACAACGTGGCTGATTAAAATGTTAAAATATAATTATTGCAACTGAACATAAAATATCAATATTTCAAAAGTTAAAACACACAACGGGAACCAAAAAGTACACAATAAAAACAAAAACCAATTCTTTGTAAACGTTTCAATATTTAGAACTAAAATTTGTAGCCTAATTTCGAGCTTACAGTGAAACTAGGGGCAGGATTTCCTCTCTTTAGAACAACATAATAATGACTTTGTGTTTGACTGAATTTGCTAATTAATTTCTTAATAAACACGCCACTGGCTTACTTAAGTAATTCCGTTTTCATCTCAGGGATCTCCTCGTCATTTCACCCACAACTTCCAATTACATAGGAATTTCCCAAGTAACCTCCCCATCTACAGCGCGTGTCCACCACCTCCCACTTTATTCAGTTAGTGGGGTTGGACTTTCTTCCCACGCGTTGCTTCGTCCGTGGGGTTTTTAGACCTTCTCTCCTCTAATTTCTCTAAATCACCTTTTCTTTAATTAAATCATAAATTAATTACTTTATTTCCCTTTAAATACTCCCCTCCCCCTACCCCCCTCTCCACGCCAAAATCACAAAACCCTAAAAGCAAGCAATCGAAAGTCTCTCTCTCTCTCTCAATTCTCTCGAGCTCAGAAATCGGTTAATGGAAATCGAGCGAAGGCAAGCCATGGCGGCGAAGAAATTCTGGAATATGGTACGTGCTATTGTGTTGATGCTGCGAAAGGAGTTATCGAAGGGCCGAATCATAATGTCGGATCTTCATTTGATGATGAAGAGAGGCAAACTCGCCGGAAAGGCCATGTTCAATCTGATGCATCTCCACCACAACTCCGCCACCGACATAGCTCACAACATCGCCATTGCTCCTCAGGACTACGAGTTCAGCTGCAGCAACAGCCCCGCTTTTCCGGCGCTGCAGCTCTACGGCGGCGGCGGCAAGCGCGGCAAGCACCACCGCTACCTCGGCAACGACGTCGCCACCGTCAGCGCCGTTAAACGAGTGCTGGAGATGCTCAACAACGAGGCGGCCGTGGAGGCGTCGCCGATGGTGGCGCCGAGTCCGATGGTGAGGCCGTTGAGGGTAACGGACTCGCCGTTTCCTTTGAAGGACGACGGGGACCACAAGGTGGACGAAGCGGCGGAGGCGTTCATCAAACGGTTTTACAGTAATCTGAAGCAGCAGAGGATAACGGCGTCTCCGTCGCCGTACCACGACGCGTGGGGCCGGTAAGAGACGAAACGAATCGTTTTGGAGGAGACTTGTGGGATACCGTTATGTATCTATGTTTCCGAGCAGGAAGGAAAGGCTGAGCTGTATAGAAGTTTGTCGATTTTCCACAAAAAAAAAAAAAAAATCCACTTTTTAATGAACGACTTGTCGTCTTCACTTTGTAATCTGTATACCAAAAACCAAGTACGGATCTCGACGATCATACTTGACAAGAATTATCTTTTTTGTTTTTTTTTTTTTATATTGGAAAAAATAATATTGTATTGTTTGCTTGCTGTGGACTGGATACGCCAGGACCAAAAGGGCGAGTACAGCTTTAAAACAATATTTTTGTTTTTGTTTTTTAATATATGATATCTAAGTCCCAACAGCTAGATGCAATTTTGAACTACAAGTGCTTGATTGTCTTTAGTTTTGTGGATATACTTGTGGACTTGCATTATTGGTTTAGTTGATTGATTTTTAATTGAATATATGTTAAAGTGAGAGAAAAAAAATAAAGGTTAAAAAAAAGGAAAAAAAAGAGGTGTGTTTGCTGAATGTGAATGTCTCTTCTTTTGATAAAGTTGAATGAACTACATATCTGGTGGGTAAAGAAAACTTTGATTTAGAATAAAAATCAGTGAAAACTTTGATTTATGTGGTTGCCGGTTGGTGAGTCTTCACTTTGAATTTTATGAGGGATCTCTTTTTATAAATTTTGTTGTCGCTATAAATTAATTATTCTTTAACTATGATATTGATTTTTCATGGTTCTTTTTATTTCATTTTATTTATCAAGGATGAATAATAATTAACCCCTGTTATTATCTATGAGTTTGTAAAATTTTAACACATAATATATGCACAATGAAATCCTTTAAATTATGTACATACTTTTTAAGAAATTTATTAAGTGCAATATAAATTGTAATTAGAAAAATGAAATTAAGGAGATTAAAAAAATGCCACTTTTAGAAGTACATGATAAAAAAAAGAATAGTGTAAACCTTAACTTAAAAGACTACTTAATTAGATAAATTTAACAGGAATGAAATGATAATGAAAGCAAATGAAATATCAAAAAGGTTGAAGAGATTCCCTCTTTATCTCTCAAAACCATAGAGTAAGTTTTCTCCCTTTGAAGTTATTCTACAAGTATCATGAATATGTTCGAAATACCAGAATCAGTCACAAGTACGTTTATAAAGTAATGGGATATACGTGTGAGATTATATTTTCAGATATTATCTATTACTCATTTCGTTGTATTGTTAATATTTTTTAAATTAAAACTGTATCCTATGAAATTTCATATATATTTAAGACCGAAACCGTTTACTCGATAAATAACGGTTTGCATGGCAAGATAGAACTTCAGAAGAGAATAAGAATTCCAGCACATTAGTTTAAAATTATTAAGAATAACACTTGTGGATTTAAATTATAATTTTGATTAACGAAATTAAATCATGGAAAGTCGAAAATTTAAATGTGGTTAAGATATATGATAACTTTTGTGAGTGCATGAACCAGAACCATCCCTTTTATTTATTTTATAAGGATAAATGAGTCAGATTATACCTTAAAACGAAAAAAAAAAAAGGGGTTCGAGACAGTTATATAACTGTAAACCGAAATTATTGTTTTTTTTTTTTTTTGCGTACACTTTCGGGACTGGTTGATGGAAAATGCACCAACCCTTCCACTTTCCTTTTTCTCTGTTTGCTATAGGTTGAGGTAAAAATATGACTTATTGGCGAAATAAAAATACATCATCTTGGGTACTGGTTGATGACTCAACTATTAAGCTCATCCAGACTAAGTTTTTCTCTATTTGTTGTATGTTGAGGTAAAAAATAGATCGGCCAAATTAGAGACAGCCTCGAAAAAGTTACACGTTGATCTCAATGATTGTCGACTTGCAGAGCTCACTACCTATGACTAAGAGCCTCAAAGGAAGGTAAAAGAGTCTTAGCTTGTCTCGTTCGAGCTAACGATTTGACAGCTTCTTTCAGACAACCCGTGAGCGGCTCAACAACCACAATTACAAAACAAATAGTTGATGAGATTGTCGTCGTAATTATTACAGTGGTTCTCGCAACAAAAAGAGGTTCACCTAACCCTTATAAATACATCATCACTCCACCCAAACCAGGTATGCAATTTTGTCTGAAACTGACCGCTTGAATTCGAACTAACTTGAGTTTCAGAGTATCTGTTCCTTCTTTGCAAGTTTTCCTTTGCATAGCTTGCTCCTCCATAGCTCATCCGAGTGAAGATGAAACTGACCTTTGATTCTTGGCAGAATTCGGCATCAACACCCTACCTATATATGGTTCAACATATTCTTCCCTAAAATTTTTTAGAGAGCGATTGAGATACGATTAAAATAATGTTGATACAAATTCAATGATAATTTAATATCAAATCATGATGTTTTGTGTTCTAGAGTATTTCCTCTCGCTCACAAGTTAGAGGGAGTATTAAAATATTAATAAAAGTTTAAATCTCCGTTGATCCTTTTAATTTAAGTTTTTGAATTAAGTAGCTACTCAGGATAGTGACAGGAGATAAAAAAGAGAAAAAACTAACCTTGTTGTGTTTGTTTTGGTGGAGGAAAGATTAATTATTCCCATACTCTATTAATGTTTTGCCAAAAAATGACAGATAAATAAATCAATGTCATTTTCCATAATTTTAATATGCATGGTTGTTGGTTATATATATGTACTGTTTATTCTAGGATCATTTGAAAGCATAAATATTCTGAATATCCAACACCGTGTGCTTATCTTTAAAGCTCTTGTTATTTATATATAACATATAATTGAACTCACCATCATTAAAAAGGAAAAAAAAAAAAAAAAAGAGAGAAAAAAGGAAAATGATTTTTATTATGGGTAGAGGCCAAATTTAATATCCTTGTCATATAGCGCTTTGTGAAAAGCATGCACTTCCACTTGCCCCAAAACTTTGTATAAGTTTGACAAAGGGATCAATAGTGGAAATTTTTATATTGTTTTTTTTTTTCTTTTTAAATAAAGCCATATAGTTCACTTTAGTTTAGATTGTGAGTACTGAAAAATATGGGGGGTTTCTTTTTTATGGTGGGGCTGGTTGGTTTTTGGACAAATAATATTGCAGTTTCTGGTGGATTTTGTCTTAGGAAGACTTATCTGAAAGAAAAGGAAAAGATGTGGCAGTAGAGAAAAGGAAGCAAATTAAAAGTAGGGTTACTTTGGACTTTGGAGGCTCTCTCAAGGAAGTGTGTTTGGATTTATTTGGTATTATATTGGTCAGTGTTTAAAGTTTTTTTTCCTTAATTTCTCTCTTTTGGGGGAGCACTTAATTTAGTGTTTAGTGTGTGTGATTTCAATTATTGGAGAATGGAGAGATTGAGATGCCATTTTCTCAATGTCCTCTCCTCTTTGCAACTGCACGCACTTTTCTTTCACTAGTGGAAAATTAAAAGGTTTTGTGAGTTAGTTGGAGTGCTTAGTAGTTAATTTAATGGTTAGTAATTAACTTAAAGGGGTGGATGTATATGTTGGAAGAATTTGTAGGTTCGTGGCGGGGAGTAGTGGTATTGGGTGAGAGAGAATTTGAAGGATAGTGTCGGTTAGTGATCGGTTCTTACCCTTTTTTTTTTTTTTTTTTTTTTTAAATACTTGTGGTAATTCTTGATTCATGGAATAGAAATTCTTCCTTTATAGAGTTACTCTCTTGTTCTATTTCATTGTTTTCTTAGTTTTTATTACATGTTTGGTAATTGTTCGTCTTTATTATTGATAAACATTTTTTTTTTGTATTTCCCTTCCTAGTTTTTTTTTTCAAATCATAAATGTAATCATTATTTTAACATTCAGGACTTAACTTATAAAATGCATAATAAATATTTTAAAAATAAATATAATATAAAAAATAAAAAATGAATAATAAATTATTACCAAACACATCTCTATTCAGAGACGGATATATTTAATATAGTTCATGGTATTTAAAGAAAATTTTGAGTGGCCTGGATTTTCCTTCCTCTGCCTTCTCGCCCCATTCTCGACATCCCATCAACAAGTCCTAGCAGGTGCAATTTTGATATTTGATTTTTGTTTTTAGCGCATTTTTTTTTGTTTTCTTTTAAGTTTTCTTTTCCAAATATATTAATCTCATTGTCCCGAGTTTGTGTTATAGATTGGGCATGTTTTTTAATTTTTATTTAATTTTTCTTTTCATTGTATTTTTTTTTAAATTTTAGTTTTTAAATATATTTTTATTGTGATGGGATTGAATCTCATAACTATTTTGATTTGAAAATATTATTTTTTAGGAAAATGTATTCTTCATTTAAAAATTAATAATTCAACTTTTATGTCTAATTTAGCTGTTTTTATTAAATTTAAATTAATAATACTAAATGTATATAAATATCGTAATTTTTATCCTCAATTTAATAAAAAAAATTCATAAGAAATCATTAATTTAATAAAAATCAAGTTGAAGTTCTCAAATTAAGTTTGATTAATACACAAAACCTAGTATTAAATAACCTTGCCAAAACTTACAAATTTAAGTTAAAAAAAACTCCAATGTATTTTTTTTTTCCTAAATCCTATTAATTATTTCATATCAATTTTTTTTTTCATTTGACACATGAAAATATTTTTTTTCAACAAATTTTCAAATGAAAATCTATTGAAGGGTAAAATCTGCCACACATGTGAAAATTACGACACCTTGTTAAGGTGTAGATTGATACACATTGTCAAGTTTAAGTTTAAAATTGATATTTTTTTCGTTATGTTTATATGTCTTTGTGTCCAACGTAAAATCTTAATGGCCATTGTTCTTATTTCTGTGTTGAATTACAAATGGAAGAACAATAAAAAAAAATAGTTACAACACAGTTATGTTTGAAAGAGAAAACAAAAAATAAGAAAAAAAATCATAAAAAATAGAATACTTTATTGAATTACCATTACAAATCCTTCCTTGGAATATTATTAAGTGAAAGTTGCTGCCAGTTATCTACTCCCCTTGACAAACGATCTGCAACTGAATTGAGCTCCCTGTTCACCTGTTTTAACATTTCATCCTTTGTTTGCACAAACATAAATGTAAATATTTGTGTAAATTAATGCGAACATATTTCAATGGTTAAAAGTGCCTTTACTTCTTCGAAAGTCGAATGTTTAACCCTCCGTCTCTATCTTTATTGTATTAGGAAAAATAATGATTTAGATTTGTCATGGACTTAGTTAAATTGAATCAACGAGACTTAATATGACTTGCAGTCAATTTATAGCGACCTTATGGTTGACCCAATTAAAAAATAATGGTCAAGTTAGTTATTTCAATTTTTCTCCTCCTTGTTTTTACCACTTCTTCCTTATGCTTATTATTTTAAATATTACAATGATTGAAATGTTAACCTAAGCCTTTGGTAACCAAAGGCTTAAGTTTACTAATATCTTAATCAATTGATTTTTTTTCCTTTTGAATTATTTTGATTTTAGAATACTTCATATTTATGAAAGCAAAGATTCAAATTTATAGCTTTTCGTAAAAGGTAAAATTGCAATGGTCAGCTAGCAATTACTTGAGTTGTGCACGCATATTCTACTTTATAATCTTAATTTTGGACGTTATATATCTTCCACTACTATTTACCATCAATATATTTCTACTATTTCTTAGTTCCTATCTACACCATTACTTCTTATTCCAAATTATTTTTAACTAATTTTTGTTCACCTCAAATTTATTTATATTAAAGTATATCTTTGCTCTCTCATATAGAATGTTATCATATATATCAACTAAGAACGAATATCTATATATATATATATTATATCCCAACATTTTAAACCAAAATATAGTTATATTTAAAGTGAGCTAATTCTCAAAATATTCAAAATAATATATAGTTTTAGATGAGATGTAGATTGATTATAATATTGAAGATGCAACTTCGTAATTTTAAAAGAGAAGAAAACAAGTGTTCTAAAAGAAAGAAAAAAAAGAAACAAACGACCAAAATTTTAAATTTTGTGTTAAAGCTTGAAGAAATTATTTTAAGGTGAAATCCGTAAAAACTAGCATGGTATTTGAAGCATGTCTACATGGTTCTTTGCTTCTTTCATCTTTTATCTCTCTACTGTCCATATTTTGTTCTTATAATAATAAAAACTATAACAATTCCAACTTAAAATAGATATTCCAATATGGCAATATTTTTTTTGCAGGGTAATAATAGATATTATTTTCATATTTGGAAAGCTATTAAAGTGTATGTACCATTCTAAAAATATCATTCAACCATATTATATTCCAATATAAAGCAGTCTATATTTACTAATTAGACCGTTTCTTGAAAATATAAAGAACGAAGCCAAACGAGTAAAAATGAAATAAATACGTGAATAACAATTCTCTACAAAAGACAGAGAAAAAAAAAAAAAAAAGGATTTTTTCTAATTTATGAAGTTGGCATAAAATATATTTTGCTAAATGTAAAACGTCATGTCGTTCAATTCTCTTGATAGTGTTACCGGTGATTCGACGTATCGCATTTTTCAAACGTGGGACTGAAGTCTTATTCTGCTCAGTTCATCAGTTTTGCTCCCCGTCTTCTCCAACGACACGCCGTGAAACTGCTTCACTCGAAGTTGAAGACGAGCTCTGTGTAATTGTAATTTAGGTATCCTCTCCGACGAGCGAAATCTCCAATCCGGTTCAGCAAAAATCATGCCGGAGAAGACAATCCTTCTTAGAAGTAAAAAATAGGCTCTAAATTCAAGAGCTGCTCTACTTACTTACGAACTTAACGGTAGTAATTGTTCTTGTCACTTTGGATATTTGTTCTTACTTTTCAGGTCGCTCGCAGTCGCAGTCGCAATCGCAATCGCAATTTCGTTCTATCGGTTTTCAGAGTAGAAGTTCGAAACAGTGCGTTTTTCTGAGTAATTTGGTAACCGCACCAATACTCGGCCGCTTCAAGTGGAGTTGCAGATTAGTAAGGAAATTGTCTTCCCGACGTGAAAGGCGACGAAGACTCTGGTCTTTTCTTTGCAGCACCTACAAGGCTATTGCATTAAAGTAGTAAACAACAGAAACCCTCTGCCTTAAGTTATCATCTCCAGCCGTTGGATTCTGTACTTCAAATATCCTGTGGACAGTCCTGGCTAGCAAAAAGGATCTTCAGGACAGTGGAAAGCTTTATGATTGACTTGACTTTCGAGCATGGGAAATGGAGGAGCTCGCCTTGTCGTGTCAATGGAACTGTTCTTAAAAATTAGTATATATTAGTATACTGGTTTTCTTTGGCAGCACACTCTGGAGAAGTCTGCATTACAGCATTAGTTTGAAAGCTTTTGCGATGGCCGATCAATTTCAGGAAGTTCCTCTTCCACCGTCCGTTGAGCAGTTGCTTCTTGAAATATGTATGCAACAGAACCAGCCACCGCCTGATGCCAAAGTGCGACTGGCGTTAGCTTCATTGGGTGAAGAAGCAGCTCTTGATACTCTCCACAAAATCTCCTCACGCGCTGTTAGGAGCCTTGGCGGGTTCATCCTGCATATGGTTCGTAATGATCCTTGTACTCCTCAGAAGAAGATGGTTTGGGTTTCTCCGCACCAGAGTCCTTCCTCTTCCGGCGTTTCTCCGTTTCAAAGTCCTTCGACTTGCTCCGTTTCTCCGCATCAAAGTCCTTCAACTTGCCGCGTTTATAGCCCTCAAGGTTCTTTATCTTCCCTTTTTCGTGCTCCCGTTTTCCGATATAAGCATTCTTCTACACGTATTTTTACGCTTAGAGGGTCGAAGTTGAAACATAGTCTAGATGATACAACGTGTCTTCCTGCATCGAACTATTTTTAAATCGATTAGTTCAAAGGCATTGTCCAAGCCTTCTGTAAATCAAGGCAAACAGATGCATGCTTCAATGTGTTTAGTCCCCAAGTATTGGAATACGGTGCCAATTATTTTTTGCGCATACCTTTTGTAGGGTTAGGGACTACTGAGAGAACAAGCTTTCAGCCGCCGACTCTAGAAAAATCCGGAAGTTTTTCGTCTTCGGTTTCAGATAGAGCAAACATTCCACAATTTGTGGCGCTGGGAGAACTCGAGTTCAGAAAAGCGTTTCTTATATTGAGTTACATTGGAGGGTATACTATTTCTTGCTCTTGCATTTATAATCTACTGTTATTTTAATTTATATTACATTCTGCTGAAAACGAAATGGTTTCACCCCTTAATTCCTGCAGAGAAAGTCTTGAAATGGTCGCAACAGCAGACCAAATTCGAAGTCTGAGCCAGTTACCGATGGAAAAGTTCGAGCTTGAAGTTTGGAAAACATTTGGTGAAAAATGTGTTAGTAAGGAAGACCGCCGAGTGGTAAATTTGATTAACATTTCTAATTGCTTTATGATTATTTTATTTTATGCCAAAGCCTAACCGTCAAAGGATAAAACTAGAAACTTCCTTTCTAGAGATAGCTCAAGTTGAGCCTATAGATCAATAGACTAACTACTTAAACGAAGTCACAATACAGTAGCAATTAATAGACTGCATGAAGATTCCACTTTTAAAAATGCATGTAACCGAAATTTTGAATGTCATACAGATCAAAGGCAATTCTCTGGTTTTGCTAATCTAAATTTGTCAAATTTTTAATTGGGCATGACATTGGCATGGTTGCTCGTTTTTGGGGCCAGTTAGTTAGCGGAGTCCCCCGTCATCCTTTCCCTCTATTAACTATTTTCCTTGAATTCCAATTTCGTAGGCCTTGTTCGCCCCCCTCGGGGATTTCATTTCATACAACTTTGCTCTCAATTTCAAGTGCCTGCATTCTATAGAGAAGCATCGTATGTCTCTTCCTCGGTCTTTTTATTGCTAGTTTTCCTTTTTGCCATAGGTCCAAGGATGTCTATTTGTGGAGTTTCAATTCTTTAAATTGGCTTCTTTTCCCCACCTTTTTTTCCTTCCTCCCGTGTGCTTCTTACTTCTATGCCCTATTTGTTTTATAAGGAGGTAAGACTTGGGATTCCTTGCTTGGTAGGTATTACTCGAGAGGATTAACACCATTCGATTCTATTTGAGAGACTGTTCTATGCTGCTGGGTCCTCACTGGTGTGTTTTGTGGAAATGATCTATTGAGAGTTTGGAGCCCTTTCTTGTAGTTTTATCTATTTTTTTTGGGCTTGTCGTTTTGGCTCCTTCTGAGCTGGGATTACTTTTTTTGTAGTGTCCACATGTCTTCTTTTATATGTTTCATGAAAGTTTGGTTTTTAATAAATAAATCCAAAAGTCATGTGTGTCTACTTTCCAATCCATTTGCGAGTCAGAAGAGGGTCTTCTCGCTCCCTTCCTCCCTAGAGCTGAGTGTTATTTTCCTTGGACTTGAGTAAGAATTTTTAAACTTATTATGGTCATCGCTGGTCTCTGGGAATATCAGTGTCTTATTTTGCTCCACTCACCGCCATAGGCGATGGTTCATATCAGTTGAAACTGTGGTTTCTTACCTGAAGAATGTAAATGGCTCTTTTTCGAAAATTTAAAGGAAACTAACTTCATATGTTTTTGCACTTGAAGCTCTGTTAAAGGAACATCTGTGGATTTACTATTAGGACGACCATTTATAAGCTTGTGTAGATGAAGTCTATGTTGATGTCATTCTACTATGAACATTTTGTAATAGATTCTTATATGTTGACAAATGATTCGAATAATTGAGCTGGAGTTGGAGATGATCTCTCATTTTAGATATAAATGAATAACAAAACCTCAGCCAAAAATTAGAGTTACTCTAGGCTTAAACCAGCTTCCATCAAGATAAATGAAAGTATGAAAGAGAGGTTGGGTCTGCACGAAAAGAAATGCTCGAACACAGGTTATCCTTGGCTGTGACGTTGTTGATTTTATTGGTACACTGCCTTGTAGAAAAAACAGCACGTTGGTACTTTACAGAAACCATGTTGCACAATATTTATTTTGTTTTAGCAACGTAATTTCATAAAAATTTTGTTCTGTTAGTTGTTAGTTGTTACTGGGATTGAGCTCGATGATTTGAATGAATCTACTTTGTTGTCAATTTCTTATGCTAGGAGTTTATTTCTGTGACATATTCTATGCTGGACACTTGTCTTTCTTATGTACTCTCTCTCTCCTTCAATTGTAGAATGTTGATTGGGATCGTAGGAAAACACACATCTATCACTGTTATGTTGCATTAGATGGGAGTTACAAGTTCAAGGTAAGTGTGTGACAGCAGTATCTTAACATGGATGGCATTCTGCATGTACGCACAGTTTATCACCAATTTGGCTTGTCGAGTGCATGTTGGAAATTTTATTGTTTCAAGTTTTTTTTTTTTTATAAGAAACAAAGAGAATGCATTCAAATCAAAAGAGCCCAAAAAGGCGAGAACAACCTAATGGTGGAGGGTAGAGAGAACCCTCCCCAAAGAGAACTATACAATCGCATTCTTCCAATCCCGTGAAATAAAAAAAAGACTGTAGTTTCCAAAAGCCTTCTTGTGGATTGTGGCCCACCAAGAAGCTGTATGCTTTATATTCACACAAAAAGAATCTAAAGGGACAGATTTGTCCTCAAAAAGTCTACTATTTCTCTCTTTTCAAAGATGCCAAAGGAGAGCCCTCGCTGCACACTGCCATAGGATCGCAGCTTTGCCTTTGAGCGCCACCCCACCAAATCCTTCCGCTATGAAGTCATCTATATGTTTAGGAAGACAGAAGGAGAAATCCAAAAGCGAAGCCATATAGTTCCAAGCCCAAGTGGCAAAAAAACAGTGGATGAAAATATGATCCACCGAATCTGAATTTCTTAGGCAGAGACCACAAACCGAAGGGGAGAGCGTCCAATGGGGGAGCTTTCTTTGTATTCTCTCGGCTGTGTTTGTGCTCCTATAAAAGAGAGTCCATAGGAAAAATTTCACCTTTTTTGGAACCCTAAAATTCCATATCATAGAAGCTGTGGTCGTGTTCAATTTAGGGGAGGGAGCCGTCAAAGCTATAAAAGCTGATTTCGCTGTAAAACGACCTTTACTATCAGCCTTCCACCATAAACAATCCCTGCCTTGGCCCGGAACCATACCTCCTAATTTGTCAGTGAAAGAAGCCCATCTATCGATCTCCCTATCAAAAAGATTCCTTCTCAACCCGATATCCCAAGTTGAAGACTCGGTAACCCAGCAAGCTGCCACAGAATGGTTCTTTTTAGTGGAAAGGCTGTACAAATCAGGGAACAAAGAAGAAAGGCTGAAAAAATCCATCTATCCTCCCAAAATCTCACTGAGTCCTCCCTTGAAACTTTGAAAAAAGTGAGCTTTGTGAAGGCCTCTAGGTTGTTCTGTATATCTATCCAAGGTCTTCCAATAGAAGACCCTTGCAAAGGAAAGGCGTTTCGTTTCAAGTTTGACTTCTTTCTTTATAGTTTATACTATTTTGGGGATGTTAATGGTTTAACGTGGATTGAAATTATTTTGATATTATTAACTTCTGATTGTTTTTAAGTTTTGAAAAGAAGATTCACAACAAACAATCCTCCCATCATTTTCTAGTAAGAGCATACAGCTGAATGCATCTTTATGGTTCCTAAACCACAATAACTTTTTTTAACTACAGTTTAGCCATGATCCTTCAAGATTGGAAGACTTTTCTTCGTTAGTTCTTTAGGGGGGCCCCTTTGTAGTCACCCCTGCCCTTAGGCGGTAGTTTTTTTCTCTTAATACATATCGGTTAAAAAAAAAACCCCATTTCATAAATATGATGAAAAGATGCTGATGTAGTGAGTTTGATTTTATATTAGTTTGTTAGGTTGGCTTCTTATAAATAGCCAACCCTTTCCTTTGTAATAATCAGAATCTGAATATAAAGAATTTTCTTCAAGAATTGGTTTACACCAAATTGGTATCAGAGCCCTAGACAAATCTTAGGACCTGATGGCCGGCAAGAACGTAGCGACTTCCGGCAAGGGACCCATGGTGGATCTCGATACCTCTCAACCTTTATCACCTAAATCTACCACCAACCGTTTGCTGTTGATGGAGGATTCTTTAGGTGAAGTTTGGTCTAGCATCCACAACATCCATGAACTTGTGGGAAACTTAGGCCGCCAACTGGAACTTATATCAATAAAGCAAGAACGTCTTCGATTGGACCTAGGTAACAGAAACAATGAAGAACACGGCGACCAGTGCCAGGATCGACCAAGAAATAGATTGCGCACTCCGGAAACAGCAAGAAACGTGGGAGGCCATGAACGCCGTCACCAAGATTTGCAGTTATGTATTCAAGATTCGGATTTTTCTGATGACGAAGGGGATTTTGTTCAAGAGTGGGAGGTTCAAGAACAAGAATTCAATCGACAAGAATCGTTATTGAGATGTTTGGATCAAGAATTTCACAAGAATTGTCAAGATGAGCTAATGGAAAGGGAGAATCTTCTACTTGCCTCTGACTTTTTCCAAGAAAAACTCTCTCAGATAAGTTCAATCAACATAGAAGATGAATTTCTTTTGAGTTTTTCTGATTATTTCGATGAAGGAGATGAAATTTTATTTTGTTTGGAGAAACTTTTCACTAACACTGTAGCATGTGATAAAGATCCTAAAGAAGAGCATGTGGCTAAAGTTGAGAAAGGCTTGGTTGGAGCTGATATTATTGAAGTTGGAAAAACTGGAGAAAGCTCAATTTACCAACCTCAAGAATTCAAATCTAATTTGCTGCATGAAGGTCATGCTGTGATTGAATTGCGATTAATTTCTTTGAAGAACCAAGATCTTGCTAGTAAAGAATTGGGTTCTTTACAAATTCTATATGACTATAGGAAGTGAAGAAGTTATGGGTCGACTGCTGAATTCCTTCTGTGATTTTGCACTTGGTTGGATGATTAACACACAGCTTTATTGGTGTTTTGACGAATTGAAGACAATATTTTCAGTTGAAGTATATTTGAATCACAAAAGGAATAGAGATTCAGTTCTGAAAGTTTGCTTACTTCCTCCTATTTTGATTCCTTATAAACTCTGAGGACGAGTTTTTTTTTAAGAGGGAAGGAAGCTGATGTAGTGAGTTTGGTTTTATATTAGTTTGTTAGTTATGTTGGCTCCTTATAAACCAACCCTTTCCTTTGTAAAAATCAGAATCTGAATAAAGAATTTCTTCAAGAATTGGTTTACACCAGATGCACTCTAAAAAAATTCCTCAGAAGGAGCTCGTGGAAACCCAGCCCTCTTTGAGTTAATTAAAAGGGGGAATTATTAGTTGAATGACTTTACATATAGCAACACACAATGTGAATTTAGCTAGATCACGAGCCTCAACCTAAGATCTGAGTTTTGCTTAAAAGAACTTCGATTTTTATCTATCCAAATTCCCTGCAAAATGGTTTTAATTGCATTAGACTATAAAATATTTGATTTTCCTTTGAGCTTTTGGCCGTACAAACTGTCTTAAGTTCCTCTTTATATTGCTGTTGAAACACCAATTACATTTGGAACAGTGATCTATTCAAGGGTCTTCAACAACTATTTGGTTATAAAATTGAGACGAGAATCAATAAACTCATTGTACCAAGTGGCTTTTTAATTTATGCCAAAAAAGTTAAACTTGACAGGTGCAAGGAAACGTGGAACATAGTTTATTCGTAGTTATGTTTATCAAAAATAAAACTTTAAGAAAAGCACCTCTCAAAAGAAAATCAAGAATGTCAGGTGCTGTATCTAGGTGGGTCTTTCAATATTTACATGGACTCTCTCTCACTCTCTAAAATTTCCTCCAAGCCTGCTAGAAAACTAGTAGCAATTATAAGTAAGATTATTTGTTAAGGTCGCAAAGGAGGTTAGGGTTCTCTTTTATCTATTAGTATCTTGCATATCAGCCTGTACTAGAAGGTGCATTTGGCCCAGGTGGTGGCTTGCGGGGTCCACCCTCATTTAAGATGAGCGACCAACCTCCAAAAGTGTCTCATGCTTAGAAAATCAAAGAATGACATGCTTCCCCATGCAACCAAGTTCTTATAATTCGGAAGTATAGTGATGATGTAGTAATCACCATGTCTTTGTATAAATGTGAAGTGCGAGATCATTATTTAGCTACGTGATACATCTACTAGCTTTACCAGCTTAGGCTTTAACTTAACTTAGTGTCTGGTAGACACCAAATCAATGCTCAACATTCTTCTATGAAGGTATTCTATATTTCTCTTTTCTCTTTTAGCATTGCTGTTTGTTAACGATGAACAGTATTGAAGTAGATCACGCCAACTTAGGCTGCTTCCCAACCAACATTCAGCAAAGACTTTCTTGACATGTCCAACTTTTTTTTTCATGGGAATGATAGCATTACTATTCTAATACATGCAGTATACATAAATATTCGCAATTGTGTGAGTCTGATCTTCTTGGCAATGTCATTTCACTGTTGTTAAAGAAGTTTCGTAGTTGCAGTTTGTTACTACACGTAATCTATGTTCAGGGCCCATTTTTGAACAATACAAAAACTCATCTGCAAAGGGTGTTAGGCGATGACAATGTTTTGATGGTCAAGTTTGCAAAAGACACATCTGATAGATGTTCAACAAACCATCTTGGTGGTTCCTTTTATGCTTATAACAAGATCGCTAGAGATGGAATCCTTCTTGGATTGCGTCAGTATTGTTTTTTTGGTGAGTCTTTATGATGCTTTTTTATGAATACCTTGGTTGTGCTTGTTTCTGCAGCATTAACAGATGAGAGGCAGTGCAGATAACATAATTCAAAGTGTTAATTGATAAGAAAGGAAAAATAATTCTTCCTTGATTATTCCAAATGATTGATACAAGGCTATATAAATAGCAGTCACAAAGAAGAAACTAACGAGAAATTCTTGCCTATTAGGATAAACCTATTAGAACAATAAAATCCTAACCTAAATAAAATAGGAAACCTTTAAAATAAAATAAACTATAATTTAACACAAAGTATCATTGTTTTATGCCTGATGAATTTACTCAAGAATTAATAATTTTGGTTTCAATGGTTAATATGCATTTATGACAGACTCAGGTTTAGCAAATTTTCTTGGTCCAATTTTGTTGTTACTTGGCTATTTTATCTCCTAATCTTCCTCCATTTTTGCTTAAATGAGCATCAGAATTCATGATTGTACTAGGCTATCTCTTCCTATATCTCCCTCCAGCTCTTCTCATCCCCCACAAAAAAAAAAAAAAAAAGATATCCTCTTAGCTCAAAGTTAATATCCCATCTCTTAAATTTTGTTGTTTGTCATTTTCTTCTGTTATTGCACATTCTAATTCATATATTGCTTTGGCAATGGAATCTTATTTATTTTTTAAGTTCCTTAAATTTATTTCTTTTATTTTTATTGCACATGCTAGTTCATATATTGCTTTGGCAATGAAATCTTATTTATTTTATAAGTTCCTTAATTTTATTTCTGTTATTTTTATGCAAATACATTATTCCTTAACTATGTCATCCAAAATTCAATATACGGACTTCACCTCATTAGTTGAATGATTCAAGGTCTTTGAGCTTATTGCCTTTCAGTTATTATGTATCTTTATGGTTTGTATGGTTTCTTAGCTGCAAGGGATATTCTCAGAAGACAAATGATTAGGATTCAAGTTTTAAGATACTTTTTTTTTTGCCATTACTGGCTTTTTGGTCATTTCTTCTGTTTTCGTCTATGCATGATTGGCTGTCCTTTGTCACTATTGTTATGTGTATGGAACAGTTTTCAAAGATGGTGGCAAGGAGGAAAAAAAGAAGAATCCAACCGCATCAGCAGTGAAGTGTTACTTTGTCCGAATGGAGTCAGATGCATATCTTGATAAGATTAGACCTTATAAATTATCAAATAAAACTCTTTTTGAAGCTAGGAGTCTTTTCATGCATGCACATATGGTGTCTAGTGTAGCAAGCTACATGGCTAGGTATGCTGGTGATAGAGAATGCATTTATTTTACATAGCAACTTCTATGTCATCGCCCTGAATGTTCTCAATGAGTATTTATATTTGTTATGTAGGTTTTCACTCATTCTGTCAAAGAGCATAAACCTCAAAATTGATTTATCTACAGTTAATGTTCAAAGAATTGGGGATATACCGTGCAAAGTATGACATTCAACTACTACTACTGCGCCTTGTGGTGGAGGGGAAGGGGGTAGAATTGCAAAAATATAAATCCCTCTTACTCCATCTTTCTCAAAGTTATAATAAATCGACTTTTTTGCTGCACATTCTATTTATATCTACTTATTTTTGGTTTATCCTAAGCTGTAGGATGTCTATGGTAATGTCATCTATAGAGATGGAAAACCTCTTATACATACAGATGGAACAGGATTTATATCGGAGGACTTGGCTTTGGAGTGCCCTATGAATGTATTTAAAGGGCAGGCAAAGCATGATACCAACCTTAAGGTTTGAGATTTCATGTTAGTAAATTAATATCTTATATCTGTATAAATAGCATAGCTGTCAATTATTCTAAAGAATTCTGAAGCTGTGACTATTGTTATGGTTAACTTACTGATGTTCTAAAGAATTCATCTAGTTGTAATGATGAAGAATGCGTTTTCACTTGATTATATTTTGAGTTCAAAAGCTCCATGTACTAAATGTTTGGATGTTGACGTAGATTAGTGGACAACAAGTATCAGTTACATATTAAAGAGCGAATTAGTACCTAAACGCATATAAACAGTACCTTCTCTGCATGAAAGCAAAACTTGAGGCTTGAGGACCGATCAAAATGTCAATCAGTTTTTCTCCACTCCAGCACAATGGATAGAGTTGTAATTACATGAAACATAAATTTCCAACTAGAAGTCTTAATCAGTATTTTGTCAATAATATTTAAAATTCATCTATATTACCAACTAACTTTCACAAAAAACAAAAAAATTACAAACAAACTTGGTTAGGAATGATCAGGTATCAAAGTCAACAACTGACCTTGAGGTATGTTAACACTCTCCCTTTATTCTGTTTCATTTTTTCCCCAGTATGAAGTTTTATTCCTATAAAGAATAACTCCATAAGTATTTAAATAACTCAGCTTATTTATGTAAATAATGCACATGCACAGGAGTCTAGTTGGTTTCTTGGATATTTGTCATCTCCTTTTGCTACCTTGTCTTCTTTGCATAACGGTTTTAAATTTATTTTTTTATTCTCAAATTTTTTAATGGTTATATCTTTCTAAAATCATGTTAATTTGTTTGATGTTTCTTGTGCATGCTATATCACCTTCACATAATAGAGATTTTCCGCCTTTGAAGAGTTCCAGAATAAGACTTTACAACTGACACTGCCAGGACTTGAACTGCGGGAACCAGTATGTGTATCTAGATTTTATCTCTTTGAGTTTCTATTGGTTGTGTGAAGTTTATATTTATCCATACACTCACTTTTATTTAATTCTCTTTTCATTGGAAGCCCTTGCTAATTCAGTTCCGACTTTTTTACAACGGTCGTGCTGTTAAAGGAACATTTCTAATTAATAAACAGGTATATTTTTCTAGTTCGAGAAGAGTTATTTGGCATTCATCTTGGTCATGAAATCTGTAGTGATTATTACTCCTTAGTGACAAGCTGCGCTTGTAGGTTATTGACCTCATATATATTGCCCTTGATTTAGGTTCTTAATTTTTCTCCATCTAGTATGGTAATACATTTCAGTACCCAGAATAAGTGAACATGATGCTTTTAATTCTACATATCATATATACGGTTACTTTTATGTATTAACATAATTTCAATACTTGCCAGACATGTAGTTCAACTAGTCAAGCCATTACTTATCTCTCTAAAAATTAGAGGTTTAAATGTTTACACATATAGATAATTGGAGGTTTAAATGTTTACACATATAACTTGGCCTTTCTGTGGCACTCTAACATTGACAGTAATTTGCTCTGAGAAAAGATGGATACTTTGCTATAAAATATTAGGATAAATGGAAGAAGCCCCTAAAGTTCTGTTAGACCTCCAATTAGAAAGGTTTATGTAAGGAAGGGCAAAACAGGAATTGTGGAGGACACCTTGTTTCGAGTTAACTGTTTTATTTTGTTTTTTTTGTATCGGGGAAGTTACAACTTCCTTAGGCAGTTTATGGTTTTTGTTGGTATTTCTTTATTATGTTGCTTTTGGTACACACGAGATTATCTTGTGTATTTTGGTGTGTTTTCTTAAAGAAGTGTGGAGAGTTAGATGGCCTCTAGAATAGGTCATCCTTAAGTTGATTTGCCTTGTGTTGTTAAAGTTGTTCTTGATAGGGAATCCTATCAAGTTCATTGTTAAATGATGATTGGTCGTAAGGGCTTACCCTGAGAGTTGGGGATGGCTCAAGGGTGGACATATGGTTAAATACTTGGATTATAGAACACTGTACAGTTAGTGGATAGCAGTTTTGCAATGGGTATTGGTTTTGCCGACTAATGAAAAATTCAGTTTTTTTTTTTTTTAAAACCATGATATATTTAATGCAACGTCAGTATTTCCTTATCTGGATTTTTTTCCGTCTCAATACAGATAAAGAGAAGGGCCTTCATGTATTTATTTAATTATTATCTCCATTTGTCTTGGGCTGTAGTTTAACTCTACAGCAGAGTTATTACCAATATCATAACGTGAAATCTGATTACTATATGATTTTATTAGTTTACATTCTATTTGCAGTATAGCTGCAATTTTCTTATGGAATAAATGTCTCTTCTCTGCAATCTTTATTTCTACTGTTTTATGTTACTCATAGTTCGTTAACTTAAATTTGCAGCTTCCTTCTAGAACAATTCAAATCCGCAATTCTATGATTAAAGTTGAAATAGATCCAAATCTTGAAAATGCCAAAACAGAGAATTCAATGGAGGTAGTAGGGACCAGGTATCTAACATCTGATGTTTGTTTTTATGCATCTTGCGCATGGCATCCTATAGGAGTTCAATGTCGATTTCCTTGTCAATTTTCCTTATGTCCATACTTGGGGCGAAATGGGATGCTGAATTCATGATTGTTCTTAAATCTTGTTTTGGATGAAAAGATCTTGAACCGGAGGAGGGGGTATAGAATCCTTGGAATATTTACCAATCGTGCTGTATTAACTTTGAGAGAGAGTTGCATTATATTTCGTAATCCTGCTGGTTGCAGCCTTATAATCGAGCATATTTCTTGCTTAGCCTTTTCCCATTATCTTTGTACCAGTGTAAATAGGAGATTTATGTCTGTTGATCATAAAAAAGAAAAGAAATAGAAAATGCAATTTGAAATTTATTTTAGCAATATGCTACCAGGGCTTTTATGTTGGGCATAACAACCAATGGTAGTTGCTAATCACCTTAAAGTTTCTATTCCAATTTCCCGTACAATGGCCTTTTACTTGTAATTATAATTTACCTTCAAAGATTCTGAATAGCATGGCAGTTTCCTTTCTCTAATCATCTCACTCCGTACAATGGCCTTTTTCTTGTAATTATAATTTACCTTCAAAGAATTTCTGAATAACACTGCAGTTTCTTTTCTCTAATCATCTCTCACTCTCAGTAATCATCCAAAGAAGACATTTCTTTCAAGAAACTTAATAGCACTTCTGAACTATGGAGGTGTCCCAAGAGAGTATTTCATGAATATCCTTGTGGATGCTTTGAGCGATGTTCAGGGTGTTTTCTCTAGTAAGCGTGCAGCTTTAAGAGGTATAAGTTTTATTGTGCTGGTTTCTTTTCTTCTCTTTGAAATTACTGTTACTCATTTTATGTTACTCTCTCGGTTCTCTTACAGTTTCCATTAACAACGGCGATTTGGATGACTTCCTAGTTGCAAGAATGATTTTATCTGGAATTCCTCTTGATGAATCATATTTGCAATATCGATTGTCTATGCTGCTGAGGGAGGAGAAAAAGAGCTTGAAAAGTGGAAGGCTTCACGTGCCTGGATGTTATTATTTAATGGGGACAGCTGATCCTACCTGTACTCTTGAAAGCGATGAAGTCTGTGTTATCCTGTATGTATTACATACATGATTTGTCAATTAGTTTTACTTGTTTGCATGGGAGCACTTAGTGGCAGGAATTACATTTCATTCACCAACTATTCAGCTTTATTTCTGACGGTTAAAAATGGAATGCGATAAATATACAAGTTCAGAAGAACAGATTTTTACGGTTCTGAGAACAGTAGACCCGTGCTTCACTTTTTCACGATGTTCAAAAGATTTTAACAATCTTACTTGAGTTTATATATCATATTATCTCAGTACTATTCAATCAATTGACGAGCTGACATCCAATAAATAGGGTATAATTATAACTCATAATTTACTTGTTTGACTTGAGAACCCTGCTTTATTGTTGTGTGGTCTTTGATTTTTTCGTCATGTAGCTATTAACATGTTTTTTGCCCTCTCCAAATAGTGAGAATGGACAAATCAACGGGAAGGTTCTTGTTTATCGCAATCCTGGACTACATTTTGGTGATATCCATGTTTTAACGGCTAAATATGTGGAGGAATTGGTACCTGTAGTGGGAAATGCAAAATATGCTATATTCTTCTCTTGCAAGGGTCCCCGTTCCGTGGCTGATGAAATAGCTGGTGGTGATTTTGATGGTGATATGTACTGGGTTTCGAGAAATTCTCAAGTAAACACACATGCACCCTCAAACTTCTGGCCACAAGTTTTATCACTTGAATTTGATTTTTTCTACTTTTAAACAATGTTTTCATGATGCTTTGTTCGTTGGGGGACGTTTCGTCATGTTTTCTGCTCAGGGTTTAGTTAAAAACTGTTGTGCCTTCCATTAGGATTGATGTTCACACACACTTTTAAGGTTATGCATGGACGGTTTTGTGGTTTAGTTTGTCATCATTTGGGATCTTTTGATCTTGAATCGTCTGCATGCACTTAAGATTTGGATTTGTGAAATCATGACTCCGCAATCCTGTTATAAATTTCTGGAAAATAAATTAATTTCACATTCATTTTAATGGAGTCACTGCATATCTATTCTGAGTGTTTATTTTTGGAGTTTTTTCAGTTGTTAGAGTATTTCAGACCAGGTGAACCTTGGAGGCCAAGTCCTTCAATGGAAGGAATAACTAATAAAAAGCCAAATGAATTTTCTGCTGAGGACCTAGAGGATGAGCTATTTAAATTATTCTTGACAACTAGGTTTCAGCCGAGGTATGTGATGGAGTGTAGTTCTTGTGATTCTGTATCTATCTATGCATACTTTCTTTTTTTCCGGTAGAATTTCATGGTTATTCTTTTATGTTTGTGTTATTTCATACTTTTATGATTTGATTGATATGAAGTTTGCCATCAATTGTGCTTACTGATGGAAGATTTGGATTATTCTGTGGGTACATTCAGTTATGCTAAGAGTGTTGCAGCTGACAACTGGCTGGCTTTAATGGATCAATTACTAATGCTGGGTGAAGATCGTAAAGAAGAAAGAAATCGTGTAAGGGCAAAGATTCTCCAGTTGATCAATATATATTATGATGCTTTAGATGCACCTAAAAAAGGCGGGAAAAAGGTCAGTTCCATTGAAGGTTTCTTTTGATTATGAATTGTCTCTTTATGAAATTGTGTTACTGTTTATGTTCTACATAGATTTTCGCAGGATATAACAAGTGATTTGGAATTTGCTTTAAACTTAGCTGCAGTTACTCTGCACTCTAGCCATTTTTTAATTGCAACACTTACCTCTCGATCTAATGTACATGTAACCTGTTTATGCATCCTTGTTAGTTTCGAGAAGCGAAGTAGGGTGATAGATATCTTTTTTTGAGTTTGAAATTCAAGAAAACAGAAACAGAAACCTATTACTTTTTGAAAGGAAATTATGAAAGGTTACTAAGCATTCATGACGTTAGTTCTCTCCTAAGACTATTCTCAAACTCTGCACTATCCTTAGTCCCAACTGAAATTGCATGACTACAATATTGGGAACGGTCACACGTTTTGAACCTTCATCTTGTTCTTGTTCATCCAAGAGCCAACTTTGCTTCACATTCTATGGATTCCCATGGGTTACATGTACGACTCTCCTAATGGAGCCAAACAGCCTGCTATATTTTACACTATTAGGGCACCCCTTCAAGAATGAAAATAGAACTTTCCACTTCATTAGAGAGCTTTCTTATCTTCTCTATGAAATAAAAGAAACAAAAGGGCCTTCATCGGTAAAGAAAGATCCTTTGAAAGTTTTTACTCTTTTTTCCCTCTTGGTGTATAACTGTTCCTCTCTTTCATAGTTGTTTTTTCTCTCTAGTCCTAGCTATCATTTTTTTCTCTTCTTTTTGGGTTGGATAAGATATAACTGTCATATGAACACTCTTTTGACCGATTGGATGAGTTTTTTTGTAACCTCACTTGGTTCAAGGCTTGTCTCTTTTTTTAAATTTCATCCAATCAGTCATCAGTGGAACATAAAGAACGATCATTTTGAATAATTTGTAATGGATTTCCTTCTCAATAATTCCTTGTGTCCAATAACATTTTTGTTTCCTTTTGATAGATAGAAGTTCCAAAACACCTAAAGGCGGGAACTTTGCCACATTTCATGGAAAGGGGAAAAAATTCATATACATCAACTTCAATTCTTGGACAAATTTTTGATACCGTTAACATGTATCAAGAAGAAGTGCCAAACATTGGTGAGTGTTTTTATTCTCTAAATCACATGAGAACGAACTCTCTTCGGGCCGACTCCTAATGCATGTACACTACATTGTTCAGAGGTTCAGAAACTTCCTTGCTTTGAAGATCAAGTGCCGGATGATATCTTGATGAAGTGGAAGTTCCACTATGAGATGTACCGAGCCGAGATGAAAGATGCCATGCAGCTTGATCCTGATGCCAAAAACGTAGCCGCTGAAGCAACCATTAAAAAGTACAAGGAGGTAACTTTAGAATCCAGAAATCAATATTTTAGACTGTTATCCCTCACTTTCTAGATCAACACCAGAAAAAAAACATTTCTTGATACTTGTTATATATATATAATTTTTGGCACAGATATTATATGGTGCCGAAGAGCTCGAGGGTAGCCCGAGATGGTTGGAGGAAGTATGCAAGGAAGCTCTTGCAATTTATCACGTCACATATGACCATGCCATGAGCCATGGCAGTGTGCGCTATTGCAGCTTTGCGTGGAGAGTTGCAGGTTCCGCTCTCTTCAAGCTCTGTGCCAGAAAACAATCCGAAAGGAGCTTTCTTTGTCTCCCTTCAGTTATGCGTGAGATTTTTGGTTAAAATCAGTAGTTTTATAAATGTAAATGCACTGTATATACTCTGAGATGTAAATAATCTTATGTAAAGTATGGTCAATGTTAGGGATCATATTAAAATGTAATTTGACCCAAGTATTTTACATCTCCTTGCTTATCTTTTAGGAACCTGTTAGAAATGATTTTGTCACGGTTAAAATTACTTTTGCTACCGTTAAAATTGCTTCTCCTTATTAAAAAAAATTGATTTTATGAAAGTTTAAAGTTATTTTAAATTGATTTTTAACGTATCATTTGGATGGTGATTTTGAAAAATTAATTATACTTAAATCTCTTCTTTTTTTTTTTTTCCAAAATCACTTATTATACCATGATTTCCAACTACATTCTGAATTTGTTTATTATCATTATTATTATTATTTTTTTCGTTTGTGGGATGGTCGTTCTAGATCCTGTTCACAATTATGTGAAGGTTAGGCATGTTAAAATCATAGATCAGATCAAAAGTATATTTGAACCAAAATTTGATCATTTATTGGGAAGAAATAGATTTTTTTCATCGACGAATTTTGTGAGTTCAACCATCCAAATGGAAATAAATTGTTTTTTGTTGGGGGATTTGAGCCTTTGATGATTCTTTTGAGCGATGATATATATCTTTATAACTGGTTGAACTATGTTTAAGTTAATTTTATCAATGCAATTTTACACATGCAAACTTCTATAATCGTGACAAACTTCATGCGGCGGTTCACAATTGTATGATCTATTAAATGTTCAAGTTGACTATATTATATAATTTTGCTTAAAAAGAAATAAACTGTTTTTTCTATTTTGCATTTGTTGAACTCATTGGTTTAAATAATCCAACAGTAGAGTGAACTTTATTAGCAAAGGATTAGGGATCCTAATTCAAATTTTGCCATCTCAATTAATAATTTAAAGAATAATAAAGTGATTTCTGATTTCTAAAGAGAGGCTATGCAATCATTGATGCAAACAAGCATTAGGATAAAACCAAACCATCAACCTTTATGAAAAAGAGACATTTTTCAAGCAATGGGTTTACCTCTTTTCTTTAAAGCAAGACCATGTGAGGTGAGTAAGATTCCTCCAAATAAAAAAAGAAGCTACAATATTGATTCATAAGATATGGATTAATATCCATATTCGAGTTTTTAAAATTCTAAAATCCGACATTTTTACACCCTTAAATAATTCTAAAAATTACTGAATTCACATGTGCAATATGCCATCCACTCTTGATCTACTAAAACAATGAAAAGCATATTGTATTTTTAAATAACTAACTTTATAATAGTGTTATTATAGAGATGTAACAAGAATTTTATTAATTGTATGTTTCTAATTTTGCTTGTGCACAAAATAATCAATACATACATAAATTTGATCGATAAGAGTTGTTGGTAAGGGACATGATTAATGGCTTTAAGCATGTGATTAAGACGTGTCAATTTGTATTTTGTTCAGTGGCGGGGCCCAGAAAAATTGGAATATGCAATTTGCATATTATCCTAACCAATATTCCAATTTCCAAACCAACAATTTAAAAAAATAAATAAAATAATAATAATAAATAAATAAAATCCATTATTACAACCACTGTTGAATGTCCACTGGCGCCGGCGGCAGCCTTGCCTGCATTATTGAGCTTCAGGCCGCCGGCGAACTCTACATCCAGCTGCCAACCACATGCCTTTTCATTTTTTTTAAAGCTTGTGTTTCATTTCGTTTCTTTTTTTAGTCAATAGTTGTGATATTAAAGATCAACCATCAAATTTTAAGAATAATAATAGATTATACTCTAATTGAATTTTCCTAGTGTATCTAATATATTCTAAACTTTAAAAAATATGACATTTAATAAGTCTTTAAATTTTCAAAAACTTGTTTAATTAGTCTATAAATCTCAAGAAAGACATAATAAATATCTTTTAAAGGCTAGTTCAAAAAAAAATAATAATAAATATCTTTTACATTTTATAGAACTTATTAAGCCGTTTAAGAGTCTATTAGACACTTTTTAAAGTCTACAAGCTCATTAGAAAATTTTCTAAGTTATGTTTCAACATGTTAATACTTTCAATTTCGTCAAGTGTCGGGCGATCTGTGGAAATACCTAGGTTTCTTACATGCGGCTATTAATTTTGAACATTATTTCAATAAATACTCAATCCTACTTTTTCTATATATCAATGAAACTCTGCACAAAGTTTCCTCCCATAGTTACTACTCCTTGATCACTTATATTATCCCAAACATCTGACTACATTTTTCAACTGAAATGGAACATTACTATCGAAGTTGAATTGTGCATCCAAAATAGCCTAAAACAGACATGATCCCAAGTGGAACGACCGACTCAAATGGGCAACTCTCTATTTGCTTGCTACTTATGATCGTCACGAATTGAATTGTAATCAAATTTCTCTTATATAAATATATATATACTTTTTTTTGTTTCCACGATATATGAGATGAAGGTTCAAATTCACAGCATTTCAATCGAAATAATATGCCTTAATTGGCTGGGGTCAACACTTTCACATTTATAGATATATCTTGTGATGTATTAGTAATTTGATAGGTTTATCTAATTTAATAGAAGTAAACCTTAAAACTGTTAAATAGAGATTTTGTTGCTTCAATCATGACTTGTTTCTTTTAACGAAACGAAATAAGAAATATACATACACACAAAGTTATATAATTTTAAGTCATCGATATACTAGATTTTATTCGATTGTAATTAAAGTCGTTTTAGACAATTTTTTTCTAAAAAAAATCATTTTAGACATCTAAAATAGTTCAAAGTGTGAGTACAAAATTTAAAAAAATTCATAATTGAGACGTCAATAATAAATACATACATCAAATCCAAATCTATAGGCCTTTTGTTTTTTTAGGAACTATGGGCTTTTTGACTTGAGAGTGAATATTAGTGATTACCATTCATATACTAAAATTATTTAATCAAATTATATTATTCAAAATTTAAATGTCAATATTAAAATAGTTAATATTTATTAATTAAATATATACGCTAATTAGTTGAAGTTCCGGAAGGATTAAATTTATTATTTAATAAACTTCAAATTTTAATATATGTAGAATGAAATTTATTTATTGAATTATAATAAAAAGGAAGAAAAGTTGGGGTCTACATCATAATAAATTTTATTTGTTTTTAAATAGATAAAAAGGATTAATGAAATCAAGTTGTATCCTAAACCCAATGTAAAGAAAAAAAGCAAGAATTTTATTATGAAGTGCATTAAGTAAAATTAATTTAAATTTTGTTATTCATTTTAAGTTTATTTATAAATTACTTGTCCTCTAAAATTAGATAATTATCATTTTTTTAACTAGATAAGAGATTTGAATTCAAGACCTTGAACTTGTAGTTATAGAAGTCAAATTTAATTTCAATGTTTTTCTTTTTTAGTAGAATTAAATTCACGTTGTCAGATAATTATATTTGATAAACATAACAAATTTGAAAAATAATATTTCAATGTCTAGAAATACAATACATTACTTAATTTGCCTAAAAAAAAAACAATACATTACTTAATATAGTAATTTTGTCATATCGAATGTTGTGAGAGAAAGACACGTGGATTTTCCAATTGGATATTTGAGAAACCAGGGGCCAGGGGTCAGGGGCCAGGGGCAGGGGCAGGTACGGGCAGGTGTTCAATAAGGGCGGCTTATCCAAAACCGAGAGGCCCACATTTTTTGATCTTCTCCTCCCTATTCATCTGTCTGTTTGATTTTTCTCTAAAATATCCCAAAATGGGATTAATGGTTTCGGAAATTTCCTCTTCTGCTGCGCTGCGATGCTGCCGATTCCTTCCTTCACTGTATTGTAAGCAATATATTAACATTTTTTGGTGTTTAATCCCCACCCAACAACTAATCCATCATCACCGCTACTACATTTTGTGAATCCAAACATTTTTTTAATGGGGAAACGGACAATCTTAATTACCCGTTTTTAAATATCATTTTTTTCTTCCCGATAATGGAAGCAGCGACCCCACACCCTCTCCCATTTTCTTGTTGGTAGTGCTGCATTTTGGTTCCGCCAAGATTGACTTCGCCTTTTCCCGTCAGTGGTCACCGATGGATTTTTATTATTTAATGGGGACCCAAGTCTTCTGTTCTTGTGTTGCGTTTGTTTTTTGGGTGGACTTGCTTCTTCTGCTACTTTCTCTGAAGGGGTTCGATCGGTTGAGTGATCGGGATGGAGAGCACTTTGAAGGAGATCGGAGATGGCGGTTCGGTGCTCGACTTGGACCCTAAATCCACCGTCGGCGGTGGGGTTGAGGATGTCTATGGAGAAGACTGTGCTACAGAGGAGCAGCTGATCACTCCATGGACTTTCTCAGTTGCTAGGTGAATTCAACTTTATTGGATTTTTGGGTGTGATTATTGCTTTCTTTTGCTGACTTTGGTTGAGTGTTTATGTTGCTAATTTGTGCTTAATGAGACATGCAACCGTTTTGTTTGACTGATCACTTACTACGAACTCTGTTTTTCTCTGTTTTTCCCACCTGTTTTCAAATTCCGGGAACTACTTGCTTTCTCTTTCCCTTTCATATTGTGACGTTTTATCTCTAGGATTTGTGATAGTGAGATATTATCGATCCTTGAAAAAGAGTCATTGTAGGAGACTTTTGATTCTTCCTCGAGATTCTTATTAAGCTGGCCTCTAGATCAGGGGCCGTTGAGTTGGATTCTAGGAATATTACCATTCACTGTAAAATGAAGAATGTTATTCTCAAAATTAAACATAAATCATTTTTGCACTCTCTGATATGATGCAGTGGCTATTCACTGCTGAGGGATCCCCACCATAACAAGGGGTTGGCATTTACAGAGAAGGAAAGAGATGCTCATTATTTGCGGGGTCTTCTGCCACCTTCCATTGTTACTCAACAACTTCAGGTTGCTGCTGATGTCCCATTATGATGTTTTGTTTTTTCTTGGTCATGACCTTTTCCATTTCTGTAATCAGGAGAAGAAGTTGATGCAAAACATCAGACAGTATCAGCTTCCACTTCAAAAATTTATTGCCATGATGGAACTTCAGGTTCTGACTTTACCTACTGTCCTCAGTTAACTTGCTGATAATTTTTTTTTTATTTTCCGTTTGAACCTCACTTTTGTTTACCAGAATAAGTGGAAAAGAGTAATCCAATGGCTCAACCATTTTGATTAGTAGAGCTTGTATTTCGTTGTACAGGAAAGGAATGAAAGACTTTTTTACAAACTTCTTATTGACAATGTCGAAGAACTGCTTCCCGTTGTCTATACTCCCACTGTCGGTGAAGCTTGCCAGAAGTATGGAAGCATCTTCAGGCGGCCTCAGGGTCTTTACATTAGTTTGAAAGAGAAGTAAGGATGCCTTTCTTACTAAATATGTTTACAACTTTCAAGGTTTTGTGAATCTATTAACGCCACGTCGTGCAGGGGTAAGATTCTTGAAGTATTGAAGAATTGGCCCCAAAGAAGTATCCAAGTAATTGTTGTGACCGATGGTGAGCGCATTTTGGGTCTTGGTGATCTTGGTTGTCAGGTAATTCCTATGGAAATATTCTTTAATGAATTTGATCTACTTTACTAGCATATTTACTGACTTTGATATGAATTTATTGGATGGTTTAGGGAATGGGAATTCCAGTTGGGAAACTTTCTCTATACACCGCACTTGGAGGAGTTCGTCCTTCAGCAGTAAGGATTTATTTAAAAAACAAAATTGCCTGTTATTTTTTTGTCATGAATTTATTTTGATGCTTCAGCAGAAACTTTCTTTACTCACATTACATTGGGAATCACGAAACTTTATCTAGCTTAGTTTTAAGATCTGAAGGCCATTCTTCAATTCAACTAATGCCACATTTTCTTGATAGTGTTTGCCTATTACGATTGATGTCGGGACAAACAACGAGAAATTGTTGAATGATGAATTCTACATTGGGCTTAAACAAAGAAGGGCAACTGGAGAGGTTCAGCATGTGTCCTTATCTTATTTTTTGCCGGTTTGAGTACATTTGAGTTATTTTAAGTTTGTGAGTTTATAACAAAACTCAAGTATTTTGCCTATGTTTTATGCAGGAGTACTATGAACTTTTACATGAGTTTATGACTGCTGTTAAGCAGAATTATGGGGAAAAAGTTCTTATTCAGGTTAGAACATGATATTTGATATATAATTCTAGTTATTGGTAATTGAGGCTTGAATCATTTCTGTACTCACTGCTTCTAACCGAAACTTTCAGTTTGAAGATTTTGCCAACCACAATGCTTTTGAGCTACTGGCCAAGTATCGCACATCTCATCTAGTCTTCAATGATGATATTCAGGTACAGGGTAACATAAATTTGATACTCATCATGTAGTAAGTTTTCAAGTTTTCTTATCCATACTCTTTTCCTGATTCCAGGGGACAGCATCTGTCGTTCTTGCGGGCGCTGTTTCTGCCCTGAAACTCATTGGTGGTACCTTGGCCGATCACACTTTCTTGTTCCTTGGTGCTGGGGAAGTAAGATCTCTCCATTCTTCCCTTTATTTTCATAAATTCCTTTCCATAAATGGTCATATTTCCCGAAACAGTATTATTTCCTTTCAACTCCACTTTTTCTCATTCATGTTCAAATGATTCTTACATATTCTTGGCTTGGCTACAGGCTGGAACTGGTATAGCAGAGCTTATAGCTCTTGAAATATCAAAAAAGGTACTTGTCAAGCGATGCCAAAATAGATTACAAACACATTTCGTAACCTATGTTTCTTATAATCTTTTCCTTTCTTTAGACAAATGTTCCAGTGGAGGAGACCCGCAAGAAGATCTGGCTTGTTGACTCGAAGGTAGTAGAATGTTTAATCAAGTTTATAAGAGAATCGTAATTATTTCTTGATGAGTTATTGTTTGTTCTTGGCTTCTTGCTTCAACTATATAGAGAATGGCTTTTCTGTAGGGATTAATTGTTCACTCCCGCAAAGATTCACTTCAACACTTTAAGAAGCCATGGGCTCATGAGCATGAACCTGTTCAGGATTTGTTAAGCGCTGTCAAGGTGTGAACCATTCTCGATCTTTTTGAGTTTCAATTGCATCCCATAAATCTCACAATGGTTCCTTGTCGCTTGCCTATTTCTCATTATCTCAGGCAATTAAGCCAACAGTTTTGATTGGATCATCTGGAGTTGGACGAACTTTTACGAAAGAAGTCGTTGAGGCCGTGTCCTCCATAAATGAGGTTCTTTCTTCTCCCTCACAGATGCACTCATAAGCACATATACATATTAGATACATGTTTAGAAATAATTTTCAAATTAGGATTGACTCGAGCAAAATGTATTCCCCTGAAAGCAAACTGACCTTTCTTTGTTGTATTGTTATGCAGAAACCTCTTATTATGGCTCTTTCCAACCCGACGTCTCAATCTGAATGCACTGCTGAAGAGGCTTACAATTGGAGTGAGGTATATAACTAACATTCCATTTTAGACGGCAAGTTCTTCTTTCTCTCTCTTTTTCCACGAGTCTTCATTTTCTATTTACTTTGCTTTTTTATGCAAATTTAAGGGCCGTGCAATCTTCGCTAGCGGAAGTCCATTCGATCCAGTCGAATACAATGGGAAGACCTTTGTCCCTGGCCAGGTTTTTCTGCTTAATCATATTATGTTGGATGCTTTACACTTCAGTTCCATTTTCACATATCAAAAGCTGACATCTTGAACTTGTCAAATCTTAAATCAGGCCAACAATGCCTACATATTCCCTGGGTTTGGTTTGGGTGTCGTAATTTCTGGAGCTATCCGTGTGCACGACGACATGCTTCTGGCTGCCTGTAAGTAGGAGGGTTGTTAAATAAGCAATATGACACTACAATACATACATAACATACACTCGTATATAAAGTCCAAACACTAACCATACCATAAACCATAATCTATGAACTTGAAACCCTTTTGTTGATAAACAGCAGGCTCCCTGACTTGTACAATAACAATGTTTGACCTTTAAATGATGATACAAGGAATGATTTTTATTCTATGTTTGTCGAACCAGCGGAAGCCTTGGCTGCGCAAGTCTCTGCGGAAAACTACGAGAAGGGATTGATCTACCCGCCCTTCACCAACATCCGAAAGATCTCGGCTCACATAGCAGCTAACGTGGCTGCCAAGGCATATGAACTTGGTGAGACATTTTCTTGGATCATGTTTCTATTCTTGTAGTTGTGAGTCCTCCATAGTTTTATCTAAAGTGGAATCCTAATTTCCCCCCTTTTACGTACTCTCCAGGCTTGGCGACCCGTCTCCCGCGCCCTGCCGATCTTATGAAGTATGCCGAGAGCTGCATGTACAGCCCCGTCTACCGAACCTATCGATAAATGTAGCGAAGTTGCGACTGTGGTTTGTATTATAGAGCTTTTCATGAAAGCATTGTGTAATGCTGTATGGTGTGTGCCTGGGAGAGAGCTTGAAGTCTTCCAAAATTTGAATTGTAATGCTGTAATGTTTTCCTTCAGAAGTGGACTTAATTTGTTAATGAAACAAACTGTTTTTGTATCAATTTTCAAGTGCTTCAATCCTACCAATTTTCAAGCTTTTGTATGAATTGACATTCATAGTGCGTGGTTGGGAATGGGTTTTACATCACAAAAAAAGTACTTTTATTATAAATACTTCAAGAAAAAGTGATATTACTTTAATAAAAAGGTATTGAGTAATAAATCATCTTGTATTAGTGTATTTAGTTTAATTAGACGTGCTTTTCAATAATTACTATGATTTAATAAATATTTATAAATTTATAAGTACTAAGATAGAAACAATTAAAATCATAAAAATCAAAATAAGAGAAATTGGTGAGAACTAGACAAAAGTATGAGATAAAGAGATGTTAATGAGAGAAAATTTGTATATGTACAAGTTAGTTAGTAAGTTAGCAGCCGTTGAGTGTTGAACTAGAAAAAATTGTAAATTAAATTAGTGAGTGAAAGAAAAATAAAGAGGATAAATTCTGTGCGAAGATAGAAATTACACATTATTGAACTAGAAAAAATTGTAAATTAAATCAGTGAGTGAAAGAAAAATAAGAAAAAAAGATAAATTATGTGCGATGATAGAAATTATGAGAGTAGAGAAAGCGTGTATGAGAAAAAGTCATCGAATGAAAGTGAATAAAAAGAAAAGTTAAAAGTGAAAGGCACTATAAACTTCAATCAATTGTTTCTTTTTTTAAGTACCACAAGATATTGACATCTTTGAAAAATGTTTATAAATTCTAACCAAACAAATATTTTTAGAAATTTTAAATTCTTATCATAAAGGTACTAATACGATGTGACATAAAAAAAATTGAATACAACTGTACTATATTTTAAATAGTCTTAGACTTAATATTTATTAGATAAGTACTAAATATATAGTTTACTAACATTCTTAGGTTAAAATTGAGATTTTAAAGTGTGGAGGACAAATCATTTTTTTTCTTTTACGTACAATATGTAGGATTGGAGATTCGAATTCATAACTTTATTTTGGAGATATATGCCAATTGTCGCTGAGTTATTATTGTTTTGGTGTGTCAAGAACACAAATTGAGCGAAGACAAAAAAAAAAGTAATAAATCAAAAGCTGAATTTTTAAAAAAAAATTTCGAGTATAAAATTAGATTTAGATTTTAGAACCACGAGAGACTAATTTAAATTTAATTTGCTAATAAATAACCCAACGTCTTTTTTTCCAGTTTAATAATCTAATGGGGTGAATATTCAAATTTCCTACCTTTTAATTGAGAATACATATACATTTACCAATAGAACCATATATCTCAATAATAAAAATTTTGTATATCATTTATCTTCCACATTACACAAAAAATAGGTGACTTGAATGTTACTTTTTGAAAGATAATTCAAGTAAATTTAAAAAATAATGAAACCAGGTGTTAACAACTTGTTTTTACCATTAGAGAAGTTTCGAATATCTCTTAAAGAAACACATTTTCTGCTAAATAGTTTTACCGTATTATCTTTTTAAAAATTATCCTATTCAAAATTTCTACCTTTTAATCCTAACATATATCTTAACCCATTCAATTATATATCTAGACCAAATGAGTCATATGATTATGTGTTGAATTTTGTTCATGGTTTACCTTCCACGTGTTACCTTTCAATCACTCACATTCATCCAATGCCGTCTGATGAGTGCAATGAAAGTACAGGTACCGTTGATGCGACGTCAGATGGGTCCCACTGACAAGACTTTGATTATCATGGGGTTTTTAGTCAGCCAGCTGCCCATCTCAATGACGTGTAGCACCCTCCATCATCCATCCACACGCCCGAAGGAATCACAGCCGTCGGATTTATAAAAAAAACGTGTCAGAATCCCTTGCAATCAATGCTAGTTTGATGGAGCTTTTATTAGCAATTAAATTTGACCTTTAAGAATCGTTTTTATTTCCTTTTGTCAATGTTATAACAAAAGTAGCTTAATTTTTATCCATCTTTGACAGCTCATTCGTATGACTCCGAAACTGTACTGGCCCGTGGGCCCCAACAGAAAAAAGAAACAATTGGGTCCCACACCGACCTTCTGACGTGCCGGTGCCACCTTGCAGTTGCAGTGACCGTGGACGGCCGTTGGATCCGATGGATGATTGCGAGTGCAGTGTGGTTGCGGAGTAGAGAATAAATTCCGCGTCCAATGAGAATTGAGAAGTCGGTATCGGGCCAGTGAAGGACACGTGGCCGTGGGAAGCCAAAAGCTAAGACTACAATCGCCTTTTCCTTTCCCTCTTAGAATGCGTGTGCCTTCTACCTATATATCTACTCACACGTGTCGATATTCTAGCTGTCCATTTTTCTTCTTTTTTTTTATTATTTTTTTTATCTCTCCCCTTCCGCTTCCTTTCATTCTCCTCTTTCGCACTCCCCCATTTTTTTAGGTGAAGAACAAAAGAAGCCGGAGGGAAGGGGGCCGGCCATGGACGCCATCGACGACGAGAAGCAACTCGACCGGGTCGATTCTCTCCACGACCTGGACTCCGCCTCCACCACTTCCGGTTTGTCATCCGTACTCAGTAGCGATGATTTCAGAAGCTCCTCAAGTTCCGGCGACATCTGCGTCACCAGCAGTAGTTCCGGGGAGATTCCTGCTGTTATTGCGGCGGAGGCGGTGGAGACGATGATAGCGAGTGTTGTAGATGAGCCGCCGACGACGACGATGACGTTGACGGTGTCGGAAGCGGCGGCCAGACGGAAGTGCGTCGGGAGAAACAATAGAGCGGGAGTGCAGTGGGGGCTCACTTCGGTTATCGGACGGCGGAGGGAGATGGAGGACGCAATCGCCGTTAAGCCGGGATTCATGTCTACCAGATGCGATCAAGTCGGAGGTTGTACGGCTCAAGGTTCCAGAACCTCCGGTGAGATCTCGCCTCTTCATTTCTTCGGCGTCTACGATGGTCACGGCGGCTCTCAGGTGCGCCTCACAAATTGAATTGTGCATTTCTCATTTCAAAGTGAAATTAGGGCTAATTTTAGGTTGACCTTCAAGCATTAGATGGCTCAGGCTTCACGAGAAACAGCTAGAAAGAACTATAATTTCTTTTTAATTTTTTTTTTCTTTTTGGAGAGAATCTCCCAAAATAATTAGCAGATAACCAGTTTTAGAAAAATATTTTATGTTGACGCACCATTACCTATTACAATTATATATTTTTTTTCTAAACTAATAATTGCTTTTTCCACTAAGGAACGACACATGTCACCGAATGAATGGTCCCCGGACGAAAGAATTTTGGAGGTTCCCATTTTAGTATAAGGACACGTGTCATTGAAGCCCTCTTTTTTTGTTCGCTTCAATCGGCTTCGAGGTTAGGTATGGGGAAAAATGCTCTATTTAATGCCGGGCGGATGAAGATAACTGGGATTTAAAATTTATGATGACGTAATAATGGATTTTCGGGTGACGAAAACGGGAGTCTTATATTATCCGACGTGTTTAATCACGGGGAAACTGGTTTAATCATTTAAAATATTTTTTATTGATAATAGATCACAAATTTTCAGAAACTCGCACGATATCCAATTGCTTTATCGGGGGGTCTCGTTTGTATTTTTTTCCTGATTCAGTGAACGGCGCGTCTAATTAGGAGCAAGCACACATTCGTTTCTTTTCATGTTATCATTGACCTCATGTGGGAATTTTCTGTCGGTTTACACTATTTTTCAAATAAAATTGTAGTTGTAAGCTAACAAAAACCAAATTACATTGTTAAATTGAGAAAAGGTTTTATAAACGCGTGTCATTGAAGCCCTCTTTTTCTCTCTCTCTCTCTCTCTTAATTCTCAAGATTTAATGATCAGGAGGAGCAAAGTATTTTTCTTTTTCTTTTTTTTTTTTTAAAATTTTTATTAGAATATATAATAATATCCACAATAAAAAATAAATCTCTAGCGCCCAAGAATCATGATCTGTGAGCGAGATTTCCACCAATATTTATGATCTTTGGACTCTTTGGGAAGTGGAAATTTTAGATCTATGTTTTATTTGAATAATTGATGCCACAGATTTCTATTTATATGGTATATTGAACTTAAACATGACAGAATGGATAGTTTGGGTTCTTTTTAATTAACTGGGTGTGCTGCTTTTTTGGATGCTGGTGTATTAATTTAACCAGGAGCTCTACAGCATATTAATTCTGTTGATTTAAGACTGGTACTGATATCCTCCGGCGTGGCTTCGTCGGATATATCATATTTTCAGATATCCGACACACAACTAACGATTTCAGTCGAAACTTTAACAATATATATAGGTGGCCAAATTCTGTGCGGAGCGAATGCATGAAGTGATAGCGGAAGAGTGGGGGAGAGAAGGAATCAACGGTCATGAATGGCAGAAGAGATGGGAAGTTGCCTTCTCTAATGGCTTCCAGAGGACTGATAATGAGGTGGTCTCAGAGGCGGTTGCAACCGACATGGTTGGATCCACGGCGGTTGTAGTCGTTCTATCTGGCTGCCAGATTATTACATCCAATTGCGGCGACTCTAGAGCGGTTCTTTGCCAGCGGACTAAAGCCATCCCATTGACAGTCGATCAAAAGGTGACCACTTGTTTTACAAACCATTGTAATCTTTCCGGTAGAATTTTCGAGCAATACTTTAGAGACATTGTTAAAGGGGGAGCATTTGTTTTATTGATCGTGTTACAGCCTGACAGACAGGACGAACTCATGAGAATTGAAAGAGAGGGAGGCAAAGTCATAAACTGGATGGGTGCTAGAGTGCTGGGAGTTCTTGCCATGTCAAGAGCCATAGGTTTCCTCCTCTCTCTCTCTCTCTCTCTCATCTCTCTGAATGTTACCTTAATTTTGATTCTTTATTAATCAGAACTATGTCTATCAGAAATATACGTGTCTCTACTTGGATGATTTTTCAATTTTGAAGACTATTCCACTGTGAGTATAGCCATGCTCGCATGGCTTGTGGGCCTCTCCTTGTAGAGTGTCCCCCAACCATTTCCATTTCTACTGTTGATAATAGAAAAGAAGTAATGATGAGAGTGAGATTTGATGGAAATTGGGATCTAGTGATCTCCACCCTTATCTCCACTCAAAGTGTTCTTCCATAATTAATCCTGAATTGTTGGAAGATGATAATTTGTATATGCACGCGTCATTTCCTCTGAGCTTGACAATTGGTTCTCTGTGTATGGATGTTCAGGGGATCGGTATTTACGGCCGTGGATAATTCCGGTGCCTGAAATTAGTTTCACGACGAGGAGTGATGAGGATGAATGTGTGGTTGTGGCGAGTGATGGGCTTTGGGATGTAATGACCAATGAAGAGGTTGGGCAGGTGGCTTGCCATCTTCTTAGGCGGCTGCGCAGGTCGTCGCCAACTGATGACACTCCTCCGGCGCAAATTGTCGCCAATAATCTCACTGAAATAGCATATGGAAGAAACAGTTCCGATAACATCTCTGTTATTGTCATCGATCTGAAAGCAAGAAAAGCAAACCCACAGAGGCAATGACAGAACGAGCGGGACTGTTCTAAAAATCTTGATGTCTGGAAGGCAAGGTTCTAATTGCTCCACCCTGTTCTCTTCCATAACTAATAGATAGCATTCCCCTTCTTTGTTTCTGTCACTGTTCTCACCACTCTGCATCCGAAAACATGTACAGAGCCCACTATCAAAAATGAAAATTTCTGCTTTGCTTTGTCAGAGAAAAATTGTGCTCTCTGTAAAACTTCGTATCAATTTGAATTGATTTCTATTTTCTTTTCTTTCAATAGTTAGAGACTAGAGACCGTATCTTGAGCATAAGCCCCTGAAGATTATCAAGATGAAGAGAACATGCTTGGGCACAAGACTAATAATAGTACATCTTGACCATACCGATATTTAATAAAATTCCAATGTAATACTCTTTGTAGTGCCCCTACCCTCTTTTTACCTTCTAGAGCACGTCAGAAATTTGGATAACACATTACATTAGAAGATCAATGTCGGTCAATCTAGCTCATACATCCTAATTCCTCATTCCTATTGCCTCACTCGCCTCCTAAAGGCCAATTCACAACTCTAGAGAGAGGGTCAGGGCTGAATTTGGAGGTTAGCAAGATTAAAGAAAGCACCCCTTTGATTCTTGAGCTGAGCGTAGGATCCTTGCTCTACCACCTTTCCATCCGCAACAAAAGCGATGGAATCGAGCTTCTTGATGGTGTTCAAGCGGTGAGCTACGACGAGGGTGGTTCTTCCTACCATAATTCGATCCAGTGCCTGTTGCACAACCTGCTCTGATTGAACATCCAGAGCACTGGTTGCTTCATCCAGCAACAGAATTGTTGGGTTTCGAATTATGGCTCTGGCTATTGCTACTCTTTGTTTCTGTCCTCCTGAGAGTTGCACTCCTCTTTCCCCACATTCTGTCTCGTACCCATCTTTCAAAGACCTACAACACAACCACCAGCCACCCCCAAATAAAATAGATTTAGAACTTGGGCTCACCATATTGCTGCCGTATAAAATTGCATTTCTATTTTCTACCTATTCACTTATGTACTGCTCTTCGGCTTTAAAATTTCCACAATTTTCAGCCTCTCACAAAGCGTTTCATTTAAGACGCCTATTTGTGAAATTATTGAAATCTTTTTTCAGCTAAAAGATTCGATAGTTTCAATAATATTTGTTTTATTGTGAATCCATACTAGAATAGACATTATCTATTTATGACATAGGGAGACAGATGTCGAGCTCCAAATTCGACACAATTCAAATATATTTCTTCTCTAAGGGAACCAAAAAGCTGGGAGGACTTTTTCATTTGTCCAGATTCAAGTTATCACTTCTGTTTTCAAGTAAATAAAAATGCAATCTGACATGCTTTCTCTGTCCATACATCCTATTCAAGCTATTGCTTTTGTGGTAGAGATTATATTTATAAATCTCTTTATTTTTGTACATGTGTGATCCAACCTCTATTTCTAAACCATTACAAATTTTAAACTACATGAAATCAAACTTTTTTCCCCCTTTTTCTTTAAAATATTACACATTGAGGTTCAATGATTCAATCATTACAAACTTTTAACTATAGAAACTAAAGGTTGAGCTATTAAGTTTTAGAATTTATGTTTCAACTTTTTAAGTTTTTAACCAAAATTTAAACGATAGAGCCATTAAAATGAAAATGACAAGACTAGAGGCTGAATAATAAAAAGATAGCAAGGCAAGACAGTATGAAAATTGCGGAAATGATTATGAAAAGAGAAGGTAGGAAACTTACGAGATAAATTCATGGGCATTGGCAGCTCTGGCAGCGTCGACAAGCTCATTCTCGGAGGCGTCGAGCTTCCCAAAGAGGATATTGTCGCGTATAGTCCCAGAATAAATGACTGGCTCTTGGCTGACGAGTGCCACGTGCTTCCTATAGCATTGAAGATCCAGCTCTCTGATATCCACACCATCCACCCTTACCCATCCCTTCCCCACATCGTAGAACCTCAGAATCAGCCCAATCACCGTTGATTTTCCACACCCACTTCTGCCAACTAGCCCCACGCTCATCCCTGACTTCACTTCCAAGCTGAATTGGCGCAGCACCATGTTATTTGGCCTACTTGGATACCAGAAATCCACCTTCTTCATCTCTATATCCCCCCTTATCTTCTCCAACTTCCTCCCTCTCCCATCCTACCAAATCAAAACAACATTTAGTTCCTTCAATCTCTACTTTTCAAATTTATTAACTGAACTTAACTGGGTGTTTGCTTACCTTTGATGGGCAGGAAATGAGTGATTTCCGGTCTAGAATCTCGAACACCGACGCCACGGCTGCTGAGCCCTTGGCTAAATCCGTCGTCATGCTCCCGGCCTCGGCTATGACCTTGCCGGTGCTTACCAAGATGAAAAATGTCTTGAACACATCCCCTGCAGATATCTGGCCTTTCTCCACAAGGGTTCCACCAAACCAGAAATCCAAAGCCCATGACATGAACGTTAGGCACTGAGCAGACCCCATCCCAATCCCAGCAAACCATGATTTCTTCCTAGCCTCCTTTCTTGGTGCCTCCTGAGCTTCGTCAAAAATTTGGAGCACTTTCCCAATGCAGCTAAAGGATGTTACTATTCTGTGGTTATACACTGCTTCCACAGCAATTTGTGTGCTTTGGTTCTGTGCCTTGACGAAGTTTGCGGAAATGCTTGAGAGGAGGACTTTCCTTGTGTAGAAGCAGAGAATTGTGAGTGGCTGGACGGCTATCATAACAATGGCAAGCTTCCAGGCCACAGCCAGACCAAGAATCATTGCTATGGTCACAGCTGAAGTGGTTTGAACCAATAGAGAAACTCTATCTGCTACAAGAGACTTCACCAAATAAGCCTCATTGCTCAATCTTGAGCACAGAGCTCCACTGGAATTCTGCTCCTTGTCGAACCAACCTATCTCAAACGTCAAGATCTTCTCAAGAGTTCTCAAGCGGATTCTCTTTGCCAACTGCTCGCCCATATACGCAAAATTGTAATGTTGAACAAGGTTCAGAACGATGGAAATCAGAGTGAGTGAGCAGAATATCAAGGAATACGTCCTGATTCTAGCTTGCATTTCGTAATGGCTTTGAGCAAAGAAAGCAGATATCATTCCTCCTATGGTAAGTGCATATATAGGCTGTACTGCTCCAAAGGCTATGGCTGAAAAGCTTCCAGTGAGAGCTTGCTTCCATTCTGGAGAGTTCAGAGATAGCAGACGAGTAAAGGAAGGGGGATTGGGAGAAGTTAATTGAGGGGTTTCTATAGTCAGTGGGGACTTTGCAAAGACTGCTGGGCTTGATTTGGCACTGCTTCTTCCAACTGAAGAGGTATGTATTTCTACGTTTTGTTCCACATCATCTTGGCTTGATAGTCTTTGCAGTTTTGCTAGTTTTGCATAGTGACCGTTTTTTCGGTTGATGAGTTCATTGTGGGAACCAATTTCAACTATACAACCACCATTTACAACAGCTATAAGGTCTGCATTTCTGATTGTGGAGAGCTTATGTGCAACTACCTGAACATTAATCAAAGAAAGGAACCTGAAGTTTATCTCAAAGTTTTTGTACTCAACTTTCAAAAGGTGTGTCTACTAAATCCCTATACTTTCAAAACTTGTGTATATCAAGGTCTCCCAACTCTAAAAAGTTTCTAATAGATCTCTAAATTTTAAATTTTGTCAATCTATCTAAATCAACTCGTCATGTAAACTTTAAACAATATAGTTAGTTTTCTACTTAAGTAATTAAACACAAATTTAGAAGTTCATAGACCTATTATAAAGACTTAATTATTACATACATTTTGAAAGTTTAGAAACCTCGAGATTCATGTTATTTATTAATAACAATCATATTGGAAAGGAAGTGAAACTGTGAGTAGGGGAAGTTGGGTTACCAGAGTGGTTCTTCCCATGGAAGCCTGATCAAGTGCATTTTGGACCAATGCTTCAGATTCAGAGTCAAGAGCACTAGTTGCTTCATCAAGCAGGAGAATTACAGGATTCTTAATTATTGCTCTGGCTATGGCAATTCGCTGCTTTTGCCCACCGGATAGAAGTGCGCCTCTTTCCCCAACCTGGATTACACATACGTACACCAAAATGCATTATTCTCTCCCCAACTAATCCGAAAAATTTACTATTACAAAATTGATTCCCTGAGGCCCATGACTATTTCGTTTTTAGTTTTCACGTGCTCATAATTTTTTGCAATCTTTTCCCATTTTAAATTCTTAGTCAATTTCGAAAACAAAAAGAAATTTTTTTTTTTTATTATTTTTTCAAATAGTAGGGAGTCAGAGCAATACCCAAGGATACCCACACCCACCCCAAGGCTTGGGCCTAGAAGATATCAAGGATTTTTTATATTAAACTGAAAGATTCGAACTTGAGACCTCCAAGCGAATCTGAACGGGTGCCATTGGGCCAAAAACAAAAAGAACTTTTGAAAACTATTTTTTTTAGTTCTTACCATTTGCCTTAGATTTAAAAAACGTACATGCAAAAAGAAAGAAATACATAGTTGAAAGTAGTATCTACGAATTTAATTTTAAAAAACAGAAAGTATAAAAAAAAAAGATAGTTATGAAACAACTCTGCAAGACACGTCTAAAGTAATTTTCTATTACTTGAATAAACATCTAATTTTATCTAACAGGTTCTATTGCTAATCTGTTTAACAGTGACATGAAACACTAAATGCATTATTTGATGGTTATGTAGCAAACTAATTTTATACAGAGTCCATCCATTTGAATTTGAACATATCTCAACCGGTTAAAATATTGTAGCCTCCACGTACCAATTAGTGTCACATTAAACTATGACAAAAACTTCAAAATAAATAAAAAAACTTTAGGAAGTTAGCAAAATTACGAACCTTGGTCTCATATCCTTGAGGAAGGTGGGTAATGAAATTATGAGCATTGGCAGCCATGGAGGCAGCCACAATGTGGTCCATGGAAGCATCGAGCTTCCCAAACAAAATATTCTCCTTAATGGAAGTTCCAAACAGCGCGTGGTCTTGGCTGACGAGGCCCATCTTCGCCCTAATCCATTTGAGCCGTAGCGCCCTGATATCGACGCCGTCGATCTTGAGAACCCCGTCGTCGGCATCGTAGAACCGTTGCAGAAGGGCGACGGCGGTGGACTTGCCGCTGCCGCTGGCGCCGACGAGGGCGAGGGTTTTTCCGGCATCGATTTTGAGGCTGAAATCCTTGAGGACGAAGGAATCGGGGCGCGAAGGATAGGAGAATGTGACGCGATGGAATTCGATTTGGCCTTGGAGATTGTCAAGAACAAGCCCTTTCGCCTCCTCTCCATCGATTAATGGACTCCGATCGATCCTATCGAATATTCGCGAAGCTGCGACTGAGGCTTCTGTCAAATGCTTCAAATCCGGTAGCGCCACTCCCAGAGACCTGCATTTACAATTTACAACAACTTAAAATCAGATCCTTTTTTTTTCTCTGTTCTTGATTAGATCAACTTAAACTCAGGAATTAATACGTTTAATCACAAATTAGATTAAGCTAAATTCATTAATACATTAATATGACTATGAGTAAGAAAACTAGTATTACTGTTTCTTTGCACATATATACCTATAATTTTTTTTTTTTTTTTTGGTTCATCTGTAATCTTTCTATAATGTCTTCTATATTAGTAAATTGTAAGCATGTATTATAAATTTAAAAAAAAAACAAAACAAAACAAAAATTACCATCAAACAAACCCTAATTTTGCCGTTTTAAGTTCTAGAGCAAATAAATATTCAGATTTTAAAAAGTAAAACTAAAAGAAGTCTTCAATGATTAAATTTGTAAGACATTTGTAGTGTGATTTAAAATTTAAAAAATAAAAAATCAATGGTCTAATTTCCAGAATAAAGAACTGCTTGACTGTTACATTTCACTATTGAGATGCGTAAGCAGATCAAATTTTACAGTATAAATTCACTAAAATCTCGGGTAAGTGTCCAGAAAAGGTTGGGATAAAAACAAATGATCACGTCACAGAAGAAAATTTGCCTTCTAATTAGAGGGAAAAAGATATGGCATAAAATTGATCACTTCCTTTGAAAGAGACTTGTCCTATTTTTCCATTGAAATTCATCACGTTCCTCAGTTTCATTATCATTTGAAAATTAGAAGTAGTTCCTAAATTTAAAAACTCAGAAATTTAAAAACATTTTTAAGAAAACCAATTAAAACTAAGCAAAGAAAACCATATAAATAATACATTTTGTCTCTAAACTTTGTTCAATCTATCGAAAAGTTTTTAATGAATAAAATTTTAAAACTATATCTATTTAATTTCTATACTTAGAAAAAGATTCTTAAATAATTCACAATTAGCACTATTAACTTTTAACACCGAGGTCACCCAATACTCGAACCTATTTTGAAATCAACCCACCCTAACATTTAATCTTTAAACAAAGTTAATGATGACAAAATCAATTAGGACATAGAATTATTAAAGACCAAATGAAAATAACCCTAAAAGCACACTAGATCTATATTACAAACTTTTTAGACTACAAAAGTTAACCAAACACACAACCTTGAGAATTCAAGCATCAAACTTAATAATTTTAAACTCCATTCGACAACCATTGTATTTATGAATTTCTGTTTCAAAAAATAACCTATAAATAATCATGATGGGTGGTTCATTGATTCATAGAGACTAGAATAAAGTAAGAAAGAAGAAGTTCAAACCGGTTCCATCATAATCACCTACCTTAAGAAATAATTTCTATAGGTTTCATGACACCAAATATTGTAAGGTCTAAAATCTAAGCCACAATTTCATAAAACAGAGAGGGAGAATAAACAACATACAGGCCAGCCAAAATGAAGGAGATGCCAGCGGCATAGATTCTGCCGCCACTTTCGCCTCTGTACATGACCAAGTGGCTGCCATACCAAGCAATCAAACCCCATATCGCAAACGCAAGCCCAGAGCTGCCCACTGCCAGCCCTTTGGCAATTCCTTGCCTTATTCCCAGCCTCATCGTCCTCTCCAAAATCCCTTCATATCTCTCCAAAACCCTCCTCTCTGCCGTGAACGAATACACCGTCTTTATCGAGCTCAGCGCCACCTCCACGACGGCGTTTGCCTTCCCGTACTCCCTACGGCTCTCCTTCGCCACATAAACCAAGTACTTCCCGTACAAAACTCCCGGAATCACCAGCAACAGCAGCGTTGGGAAGGCTACTGCTGCTAATCTCCATGAGAAGTAGGCCGAGAACCCGACCCCCGATAGGAATACCGATGAATTCATCAGAAATAACGGAACCTGAGCATGGGAAATCCAATTTAGTGTTGGGTTCATAAAGTGTGGGACCAAAGTTTCATATTGGTCAGTTAAGAGAGTGATTCATGTAATATAAAAAAGGACAATTATCATCGCTGAACAAAATCGTGAGGATTATGTTCAAAGAGTACGAGAATACTGTTGTCCTTAATATTCAGAACGCACCTCATCTCGTAAAATTTCGATATATGAACAAAGTTTGTACCTTTTCGCTCAGAACTTCTTGTATTAGAGATGTGTCTTTTGATATACTGTTCACCACCTCTGAAGTTGTTGCTTCTTGTGAGTCGAAAAACCCTACTTCTTGTCGGAGAACTGCTTCTAGATATTTGTGTCGAATCCTCAACACTTGTCTTTCACTTGTTTTACTCCAACAGTATCCTTCTACAGAGACCAGAACAATGTAGCTCATGATTTTATACCAAGCGACGAAACTAAAAATTGTGTTTTTGACCCAACCCATGTTCAATTTGTGTATGAGCCCTAACCCCTTTTGATGATTTTATCAAAATGTGTGGTACGTTTGGTGTTCATCCAATCTGGGCTTGATTGGCATTTTATGTTCAGATTGGTTTTATTGAACAATAATAATGTAGCAATATTCGGATGGGATTAATTGTCCCCTTAACTAAAGACAAAACAAACCCCAGTTACTTTTTTTCTTGTATTAATATCTGTAAAGAAAAAACAAAGATAAAGATGAAGAAATAAAGGAGATTAGATTGAGTTTGTTCAAAGTTACCCATAAAAGCCACGACCATGACTGCTAGCCCCAAGTAAACAAAGTATAAGCTGCACTGAAAGCCAAAAAAGAAAGAATTAGATCATGAGTGAAAAACTCAAACAAAAGAGATTGAAGAGAGTACTGTGTTTGGGTTTGGCTTAATTAGACTACTAATTAATTACCTTCTCCACATTATGCATGAAATTTTGTTGAATTTGACCATTCCCCAAACTGTTCATAAGACTACTGGCAAAAACCAGCAAACAATTGGTGGACATTCCATCCCCAATTGCTCCAATGGTGCCCAAAAACATGAGCAAAACATCAACCCAATCAGCATATCGAAAAATAACTGCAACACTACATTTTTTCTCTCCAACTCTTCTCTCCTCCTTCTCCTCTCTCGAACCCATCTGATCTCTGCAAAAAAAAAAAAAAAAGAAGAAGAAAAAAGATGAACTTGAGCTTCTTCAATGCCCGAAAATGAAAGGGGGACACAGTGTTTAAATAAGCATGAGCTTCTTGTGGGGTTTTGTTTTCATTTGTTTTAAAAAGTTTGCCTTTTCTTTTAAATGGGTGATTTTGGTGCGGTTTTTTTGTTTGCTTTTTAATTAATTAGTACACATTTATGGGATTAAACAAACAAGAGTAGTGGGCAATTGTCCAATAATAGTGACCCCTTTTTGTTCTCTCTTTTACTGATCATTTTATTAATTGGATAATTAGTGTCTTATATGCAGATTACATATCGGCCTTTTTATACGCGCAAAACAGTGGAAGCATTATATTAGCAAAGTAAAGTTCACCAGCACGAAGGAAATCTTACCTTTACCATCATCAAATAATATTATAGTAAATTATCAAATTTTTAATGGTGGTGAGGACAAGATTTGATCCTTACCGTTCATCGATTTTCATCGAATTTACATCCTCGTCATGCTACGTACGGGTTTCTTCTTTTTCTCCCATTTAATAACTGCTCAATAATTCAAACAAACAAAAAAGCTGGCAATGATATGACATCTACGGGGAACCAACAAACTGAAAATCAATCAAAATCATGATCGAGAAAAAGAGTGAGAATATATGGAATATTCTCACATTAGAGAGATCAAGAAGAATCAACTAAAAAAATATTACACTAACTTAATTAAAGCGTTACCAGTTAGCAGCTTAATCTCGGTGCGAAATAATAAGAATTAAGAGCCACCTTTCCGAGTCGAGATTTCAAGAATTATATTAGAATTGAAGCAAAATAAGTTTATAGTATTGACGATGGGGGAACAGAATATGAGCATTGTAGAATCCATTACTTAGAACATATTAAAGGAAAAGAATAAGAACAAAGATAGAATTTATAATTGGACAAAGCAACCCATGTCCCTATGTTTTGTTACGTTTTACTTAGGAATTAGCTAACCTATGACCTTGATTAATTGTTTGGAAGTGTGTCTCCTTGTCTTGTGCTTCAATTGTCCCTTTCTCTAGAATTTGAATTTAATTTTAAAGTTTGGTATAACTTTTCTAGAGTAATTTTTTTCAAACAGAAGTAAAGTATTTTTTTGAAAAAAATGCCAAGAGAGATCGAGATATGAGATAAGAAATCGTTTGTTTTACAACAAATTAGATCGAAATAGACGTTTCTCTCTCAACTTTCTAACATGGTCTAACAATAGTTGTAAAAGAATATGGTTTTATGCTGTGTTGTTGAGATCAATTTTTTTGTATAAAGGGACAAGAAAGCATATATCTCATGATCTGAGATATATTATATATACACACACTATATATAATTGGTTTTTACTTAGTTTTTATTTTGTTTTTAGGTTTTAAAAGTTTCAATTTAGCCCCTATCATTCACTTAAATCCGTCTTTTACAAATTATCACTAACTCATTTTTTACCCACTCAAAAATCCATTCATTTTTTCCTTCATAGGTATATCTGAACTTTAAGACACAATATAGTTATCCAAATTTAAAATACGTGAGCTTATTAGTTATTACCATATAAATAAAATTGTGTCACGTATTTAATATGGTAACAAAAGAGATGATTGGTGACATAGTTAACAATTTTAAATGAAACCATTGAAAATCAATTCTACGCCATAAGAACCAAATTTGTAATTTAATTATCAAGAAAAAACCTAATATAAAAATGACACACAAAGTGTAATTTTCAAAACGGTTAAATTACAAAGTTTAGTCAATGAGCTTTTATAGGGTGTCTAACAAGTTTCTTAGATTTTCAATTTGTATCTAATTAGAGTGTTACAATAATTTTTTAAAAAATATATCTAAATAGGCCAAAACTTATCAGTTCAATAACTTATTACATTTTTAAAGTTTAATTAAGAATCTATTAGACACAAAATCTTACGACATCGTATTAGGCGTATTAGGCACGAACTCTAAAATTCCAGACACCGAAACTTATAATTTAACATTTAATAAAAAAAACCAATGTTGTGTATAAATAAATTTCCTAAAATTTGTGCTTTATTTATGACACACACACAATATATCATTAATTGTTACTAAAAACATATAAATAAATAAAAAAAAGTAGCTAGTTCGGTTGAAGAGCTGAGTGGGTGGAAAGGGCAATTTGTAGGGTTAGGCATAGGGCGCTTTGTGGAAAAGGATGGGTACAACTTTTTAAGTAGTGGGTTTATTATATTACATTTTTATATATATAAAATTATATTTATTATATTACCAATCATTTTTAGTTATTTATTATATTGATTTTTTTTCCCCAAACACAATCATCAAATCTCCAACCTAATTCTGATTGCTCTTCTGAATATTGGGTCCTAACCTAATTCTCATTATTTCTCTTGATTTTTTTCCTTTTTTTATTTTTTTTGGAAATCTTGTTGCTTATGTATTTAATTGGCCAATTAAATAATCTTCTCTCTAGATGACTTTATAAATGTAGGTATTATTTAGAACTCTTTTAAAGCTAATAAATAACAGATTTTATGTGCATGTTAAATATACACATACATACATATAAATATATAATGTGTATACACACTACTTTTACTTGAATATTTTTATTTAGAAAATGTTTCCTAATGTTCTATTTTATTATTCCTTTTGTTTTATCTCCACCCAACATACAATTATAAACAACATTCCTTTTGAAAAAGAGTTTGAATGGAATGGGAATGCCATGTCTTGTTCATTAAACAAATACCCACATCTAAATAAAGTCACTTTTTGATGTATTAAGTTCATTTAATTTATTGGCTTTGGTCAAAAACAGAACAAATATTCCCACAACAGTACAGCCAATTAAGAAGATCCCTGTGTTCTTGTTCCAATACGTGTACTTGGTACTAAATATTAGTTAACTTGTACACACATGTGACTCAATCACGGAATTAATAATGGGTTCTTATTTTATTATTATTATTACGTGGGTGGGGATCCGAACTCATGACTTAAAGATGTCAATTACAACTAAACTCGGGTTGGCAATGGATTCTTATCTTAATTAAATTTCATATTTTCCACTAAGTTTTGGTTTAATATATATAATTAATTAATGGGACCTACACTTTAGACAATGTGTAAGATGATGTTGAAAGAAAAATACTTAACTCGTTAATGGGGAGAACTAAATCTTGTCCATACCACCATTAAAATATTGACAACTCTTTAATTTCTATAAAAAGTCTCTAATTTAAATCGTTAAACATTTATACATGGAACAGTTCCATTTGCTTTCAAAATTATACCCCAAATTTTGTTTGAATTAAATGCAAAATTGCCACGTGGATTCCTTGGAAAGTGAGCAAGATTTGACTGATAATGGTTTTTGATGTGTTATTTTTGTTAGGGTTTGTTTTGTAAGCTTTTGAGGCTGATCCATATCCCACTCAATGTGGCTTTTTTGGTTTCTTTATTGGGACCATTTATAATGCAATGGTTTTTATTTCACTTTTTTTTTTTTAATGTTGTTGCTTTTTTCTTTTATTATTGTCTGTTATATCCCTTCAATTGCATCATTGTAATTAATTATTAACTCCACTAAAATTGTCTTGTCATAATGATTTTATTTGGATAGTTTGTGAATATGACGAAACTCTCATTATTTATAAAATATTTTTGGTCACAGGTTGAATAAACCTAAAGTTTGAAAGCTTGGGTGAAAAGAAAGGGAAAAAAAAAAGAGAGAAATGGAAGAGAACGGAGAGGTGGAAAGAAAAAGGCAAAGAGGAGTAGAGAAAGAATAATAGGATACACATAATTGCCAAAGTTGTAAATAAGAATGAATAAATTTATCTTCTCATTTAAAGCAATGGACTATATAAACATTTTTTTCACGTTGTCATCTACATATATTACTATGACGTGATCGATGTAATGGCTTAAAGAGATCTTCTAGAACTTTTTTTTTTCTTTTTGAAAGGACATTTAGAATTATTATTAATTCGTGTATAGGTCAGTGAATAAGTATATTTATTACAGTTTTGATTTGATTCTCTGTCATGCACTATACTTAAAAGAAGACTATCTATGACTCCGTCTGTTTTAAAGTTTTATGGAGTTTTAAACTTGAATGATGAAAAGAAAAAAGAGATAATTTCTTACCTTTAAATATAGATTAATTTGTAAATTTAGCACACCTAGGGTCATAAACTTTTAATATTATTTCTAATAATAACTTTAAAATATTTTTAATAAGTTCTTAATTTTTATTGTCTTAATAGATTGATGAACAATAATAGATATTTGATATATGAGACACCACATACTAGACCCAAAATAAAAGATTTAGGAATTCATTAAATATTTTTTAAATTTTAGCCCATCTAGGGTGCTAAATTTTTAATAGTAACTTCAAATATGTCTAATAAATTTTTAACTTTTATTGGCTCTAATAAATTTTTGAACTTTAAATTTCGTATCTAATGAATATTTGATGTATGAGACACGACATACTAGACATAAAATAAAAGATTTAGGAATTTATTAAATATTTTTTAAAATTTTATGAATTTTCTTTGGTACAAATTAAACAACGGTAAGGATGAGATTAGACCATCAATTTAAGAAATGGTTGTAAATATCTTATATATTAAACTTGGTTGGAATTAACAAATTTATAATTTAACCTCAAACATGTTAATCACAACCCTTTATTTAATAATTCATCACTAATATTTTTTTTTCTTTTGAAAACCATCACTAATAATTTATTACATAATCGATTAAGTTAATATAAAAGCTTTTTTGTTTTCTCCTAACAAAGGGAGGACAGAATCGTCCTCAATAATTCATTAAATATGGAGTGGTGGTAATTAAGAGGTGGGGTTCTATTAGCTTTATTATTATTATTATTAATTTTGCCAATTATGGAAATTCTTGTTCCCATCCCATTAGCTTTCCCACAATCTCTTCTTTTATTTAGAAACCAAATCACTTTTATTTTTCTAATTACAACTTTCTATAAATTTATAATTTTCAAATCTTTCTTTATTATGATATGTATTTTGTTTAAGAGTGGAAGGGGCATATATTTTGGTATGGAATATATTATTCTCTTGGTTTGTTATATTTTTTAAATTTTTGAGAAAAGTTGAATGCTTACCATTGAAAAAGTAGTCGATTTGAATTTTAACTTTAAATTTTTAATTTCATCTATTTAAATTAAATACGGTAACTAACACTTCTTCAAAATTAAATTTAAAAACGGCTCACTAATAAATCACACAAAATTTAACTAATAAAATTTTAAAAATAACTTAAAATTAGCAATGTACAATCCAATCGCCAAAGTAATCGAACCTAGGCTAGTCACAAAATTGAGAAGATAAGAAATGTTTAGACTAAAGCAACAAAATGTCCAAATATAACCAATTAAAAGCATACAACACTTAAATCATGGTTTGTCACTAATCTTTTTTTTTACAAAGTTGAAAAGTTAACTAATTGAGAGTATTAATTGTACTGCTTATTCAAGTATGAATAAGTATGGAGTTTAAGTTATAACACTTATTCAAATTCAAAATTTAAATTCATGAAATTGAAAGTTTATGGTTAAAATTGATAGAGCCCTTTCAATTTTTATAAATTAAAGGGCTACTTACATTCGTAAACCATTTTTGGATAATATTGCAATATTATACATACTGCTAATTCTTAGAGTTATATATATTTTCTACAACTACCATAATAATTAAATGACACATGTGCTTTTAAGGAGATGAAAGATAAAACAAGTTGTGGTTTCTTACCTATTCAGGTGGGGATGAACTCCATAGATGACACGATCCGTCCCAGAACACCTACTAGTTTAAGAACAGGTCACTCCGATCATGGACTCCACTAGGTGCAAAGTCGATTAGTCGAATTTCTTCTAAACTTTTAAACTAACTTCTACATTTCATCTATTCTTATATCTTTTCTAAATACACTACTCAGGATGTACCTATAAATGATATGCAATTTCTCAACGACTTTGGGTGGCAGAAGTTGGTCCACTATCTCTTTGAAACTTAGATACAACCTGGGGAAAAACAAATGATAAAAGAGTGAGCTGGAAAGCTCGGTGAGTAGTAAGTTAATACAAAAATAATATTGAAAAACTTGCCATAAACAACTGAAGTTCAAAGCTCTGGAAAACAAACTTTAAAAATAATAAATCTTCTCATTTAAATTTCGTAAAACTTGAGCAACTAAAACTCAAAAACACTTTCTCATGATAAACGTGTAACAGCATGCATTTTCTAAATAAATTTGTAAATCGTTCTCCTGAAACATAAAACAGAACTAGGAAAACACTTTCTAGAATCACTTTCTAATAACATATAAAATATCTTCTTTCAACCATAAAATAGGTTAAGAAAACTCAACACACATATGTACCATATTATGTTCTTGTTCTGGTCTATTAGCACAGAGTAATATCAATACGCACAGTAGAATAATTCTATTTCTGGTCTATTGACATAGAGTAATCTCAATACACACAGTCGAATAATTCTCTCAACGCGCGGAGTCAAAAGACCTTCTATTTCTGGATATATTATAGAAACACATTCATATAGCATACGGATAATCACCTGGATACAATAATATAGTGGTTTTAAAACTATTTATGAGATTGGAAATTTTATGTTTTCAAACCACCATATTATTGTATCTAGGTGATTATCCGTATGCTATATGAATGTGTTTCTATAGTTTCAACATTAGACTCTGCACCTAGTGGGGTCCATGGTTGGCGCAGCCTGTTCTTGAATTAGTAGGTGTTCTGGGACGGATCGTTTTACATCTTCAGAATGCTTGTGGCGTCATCTTTTTTAATAAAGTAAATATGGATGGTAATTTTTGTTCCGATCATCTTACTCACATGACTTTCGAACGAATTAGAGGAAAGTATATATTGAATTACTTGCATCCTTGATTGGTTGTGGCGAATTAAGACTTTATTTCTTCTTTAAAAGTTTTTTCTTTTTCTTAAAAAAAAAATGAAATGTGCGGAGGTTTTGGGATTGGGGAATTTTTACTGGCATGATTTTTTTTTTTTAAGAAAAGGGCAAAAAAAAATCTGCTCAAATTATATTTTATTACAACAAATAACATAACTAAATTTCTCTGTTATATGAAGTGAAAAACAATTTTCGATATTAGGAGATGAACAAGAAATAACAGAAAGACATAAGCTTACTCGTGGTCAGTAAAGTTCAAATAAAAATAGATAGCAAAAATAAAATGGATAGAAATGAAAAAATAAATCTATGAACAAAAATAAAATTCTAAAAAAAAATATCTAATAATTAAGATTATAGTTCAATTATAGAGTTGTGAGTTCGATTTCTCATACCCATAGACTGTGCTAAGAAAATTATCTAAGGAAATAATATAAACCTAATAAAATAATGAAAAACATTAGATAGGGGTATTAAGAATTTAAGAGGGAGAAAATATATTATAAAATTATAGACCTGTATTTTAGACTACATTTGTAATTATGTAAAGTGTTCCACAAAAGTTTTAAGATTTAAATACTTTTATTATTTTCTTATTTAGACTTTTGTTTAGTTTATATACTTTCAAAACGTCTATTTTAATTCATAAATTTTCAACTTTTATTCCTTTTAATTAATATACTTTTAAAACATTTGTTGTTTAGGTTCATGTATTTTTAAAAAGTGACCATTTTGATCAATTCATTTTCACTTTTATCTTATTTTTATTAAAGAGTTTTTATTGTGTCTAAAATTTTGTAAATATTAATTAAAATTACCATATTTTAAAAATATAGGGATCAAAACGAACATTTTGAGTGAAAAAAACTAAAAAAGACAGAGTACAAAATGAAATAAAATAAAAAATAAAAGACTATAAAAGAAACATGGGCTAAACCAAACCAGGCCTGTCATATGGCCCAAGCCCATTAGTAGCCTTAATCCATTTGCTCTTATTCCAGTCTTGTTTACTTGAATTAGAATCAAAGAATGTGAATAAACTAACGGTGTTTACAAAATCGTAGAAATGTAATCAATTCGTGAGACTCAAATTTGAGAATCATAAAACAGTAATCTCATTCCTCTCTTCCAACCTAATCATTATGATTTGCACTCTTTATTTCATGAACTCTACACTTTTAATAGTTAATTATTTTACAATTTTTACCTTTTCTCTTTATCTATTAACGTTGTTCCAAACGTTTTTATTAACTGTTTTACAATTTTACTATTTTCTATATTACTAATAGTCTTTCTTTTAATAAAAAATAAATAAACTAAACTTTTCTTAGTCAATTTTTTTATTATAAAATATTATAAATTTCTACATAATACAATTAATAACAATAAAATGACTAAAATGTAATGCATCATTATTAAATATTACTCAAAATTTTAATGATATTTTGTATTAATGAATTAAGATGTTGTCCTAATAAAAATTATATTAACCATTTTTAATTGATGTAATTTTATTTTAATTATTTATTATTTGTTAACATTAAACAAATCATTATAATAAAAAAATATCTACTATCAATGAAATAGTAACAAAATAAATTAACATTTATTATTATTTTAATTAAAAATAGCATCAACACAATTTTCAGTTAATACATTTATAATTAGCTAGAACATAGTAGTAGTTATTATATATCTAATTCATATATTTTAGTGAACGACGTGATTCGATTCCAAAAATATATCTGATTCAAAGAAATAATATTTTTGTAAACAACGAGGACAGGTCTTTAATGTCAATTGATATTATAAAATTACGGCTTTTTTTTTTCTTTTTTGGCAAATGACAAAATTACAGCTTGAAGACGTTAAATAAGTTAATTAAAAAAAAGTGAATTTTTTTATAACTAGAAAAAGTTAGCATATATGGTCCTATGTATATTTAGTTTAGTGCAAAAAGGACAAACTCTTGTATTTCTATTCTAGGCGTTTGGATTTTGAACCCCTTCATATTTCTAAGTTTTCACAAACATTTTTTCTTCTTCTTTTTGAGTTCAAATAAAGAATGGGGAGGGAAGATACAAATACTTAATCCCAGCTGAACACTGTAACCATCATTCCCCATATTGGATGCAGCATTTTGAGGCTAAAAGTTTCTAGTTTTTGCAGCGTTTCTGAGGGCTCCAGCAGAAACAGAGGAAGCAGGATTAATGGCCTTCCTTATCTTGAACACATTCCAGGCAGTACTGGACAAGTGCCCCGCCGTTGCAAGCACATCCTCCGTCGCCGCCCCTGCGCTTTCCCCGAATCTGTTCGACACCATTCTGGTTGTCGCCTTTGTCGTCGCAGAAAGTGCTTGCTTTTCAGCTGCTTCTGCTGCGTCCAGAATCCTATCTGCAATTTTTGTTTACATTTTTCATCTTCTTTTTCTTCTGCAACTTCCTATCTTGGAATATGTAGTAAAAACTTGTGTTTATGTGTTGTGTTTTTATGTTTGTGTCTGTGTTTGTGTTTGTGTTTGTGTTTGTGTTTGTGTTGTGGCACTTACTGACTGCATCTAATGAAGCCAAAAGGACCTGCCCAGGAACCATGGAAAGAAAGGCTTTTCCTGCCTGTGATTTCATTACAGGTCCCATCACTGATCCAGAGGCAACGCCCACCATGTCCAGCATCGACTTGCTCAGCTTCTCTGTCATCTTCGACAGGTTTCTCACTCTAAACCAAAGAACATAAAGAAAAAAACATAACATTCAGACAAGATTGAAGATTTTGCTCTGTTGTCTCTGTGGCTGTTTACCGTTTCAAGGTTCTGTTTATTGCACTCTTGTTTTGGGTGGCATCGCTCTTCTGCCCAGCAATCGCAGGGCTGTTTAGAATCATTTCGCCTCCTTTGTTTACCTGATCATTTACCATGAATTTTTCACTTGTTTTGTTCATCCTGAAATGAAATCAACTGAAGCTGTTAAGGGTGTGTTGATGATACCTGGTTAGAATAACTGTTGCTGCATTTGAAAATTCCCTGCACGATCTGGCCAGTACCATCTGCAATTGCCTTGGCCAACATGTTATTGTAATCGTCGATTCTCGGCGCATACTCCTTCCAGTTAATAATGTTCTTGTTATTTGCATTAGAGGAGGAGGAAGAGAAGCAAGAATTCTCCTTCAAGAACAAGTCCAGCCAGCTCAAACTGCTGCTGTACTGCTCCAGAAACGTCACTCCATAGCTGAGAGGATCCCCATCTTTCATTGGCAGAGAAAACAGATAGTTCAGAGAGTTCAGCTTCACGACGGGCTCGTCTTTCGTAAGAGGCCACTGGAGATCGTCCCCGACTTTTATGATTGTGGCGAGGGAAACGCCATCTTCGAGGATTCTTTCCACTGTAAACTCTCCATTGGCAAGCTCTAGAGCTTCCCCTCCATCCATCAGATGGGCTCTGCATCCTGGTATCTGCAGAAGCACTTCTTGTTTCAGCATTTTGAGCTGTGGGTTTTCTTGAGGAGCTTCCATGGGGGCTTCCATGGGGGGTGCAGATCTGGAAGAGCGAAAACTGAAACAGCCCATTTTGGTAGGCTCTTGTCCTCAAGTTCAAGCCTGCTGCTTTCGTTTTTCTTCTAGTGGAACTCTGTTCTTTCCGTGTGATTATATCAAAAATCGAAATCAAGCTAGAGGACAGGTGAAATTCAAAGATTGGCTCTGCAAGTTGTGTGATTGATTCTTTTGGGGTAACTTTATTCTATTCTTGATTCTTGATGAAGAATTTTTGCACCAAGAGAAAGTGACTTTCGGTGGAGAATAATTATGAGAGCTTTACAGAGTGTTTTCGCGGCTCATATTCCAAATGTTCCATATTTGATCAAATTTATATTTATTGAAACTCAAAAAATAAAAATAAAAAGTGTTGGTTCACGTGGCAAAGAGATCCAATCACCAACATAATCAAGTCGAAGGGAAGAACCTAAAACCTTGGAGAGAAGAATCTCATAACCAAAGGCACCCTCCTTTTGAAATATGGTATTACTTGGTTACAAATGAAGAAAAAACAAATCATAATATCAGAAATCCTCCCCAAGGGATGGAGGCAAAACAAATTTCCTTCCAGAGAAAGTAATCCACAATAATCACTAGGCTTTCACTACCAAAGTTACATCATTTCAAATATGAAACAAGGCGGCAAATCACAATGTTGCTGTTTCACAGCGGGAGTTTACAATGGTATATTTAAAATTACAAGAATCACATGGGGCAAAAAAATCACTGCCAATTACCCACCCAATCAAACCCTGGCGAGACGGTGGTTGGTGCAGAAGAATCAAATTGATGGAATGAGAATGAAGAAAAGAATGAAAAGTACCTAGAAGAACTCTATGATCAATCAACAAATGGAGTGGCAGAGTTGTCCTGGAGAATCTGAACTACTCAATCCACTCTTCACCAATGCTCTATGGCCCTCTCCCTCCCCCATGAGATCCCAGAATGGTAACACATCATCAAAATAATTAGCAGTTCTTGTGAAAAACCATCCTAGCTATCAAATTTCTTAGGTTGACGCCATTGTGCCAAACTTTTCGCCAAGGAGCCCAGAAATGAAACTTTTGGAGCCATTCCTTTCTTTCCATACAAATGTTTCCCTCCCAAGTCTGTGTAAATTGGACCCATATCCAGTTTCGGTATACTTCTTTCAATCTGCAGAGCATGAAAACAACTATTCAACCAGTACTCATAACTGGCTGACTATTCCCTCGTTACTGATGCCATTAAACTATGCTACCATTTACAGCCAGCGTTTTCTTGTCTAGCAAAAACCAAAGCAACTTCTAGGCAGCATGCGAATTCAACTTTTTACAATTTTACTAAGCTAACACTAGTCCATTGAATAGAAAATATAAAGATGGGTTGACTAGATATCCCTTCAATCTTCTCATATATTAGAAGGCCTTAGCCAACTTACCTTGCTTATCTTCCCATCTTTCAAGTAGTATCGGATGCCCGACCAGTTGATTGATTGAGAAAAATGAGAACGTATTGCAGAAATAGTGTATAAAAAGTTATCCACTAAGATTGCAATGAATACCTGCGTGACAAAAAAAATGGCAAGTTTACTAATCATGATGATAAATAGATAACTTGATAATCTAATCAAAAGATGCCATGATTAACCTAGGATTCAGCTGCATCTTTAAGATAGACTAGGATATACTAAGATCAAAATCCATGCAAGTAAATCCGTTTGAACTTTAGACTTAAAACCAAGCGACCAGATTGTATTATGTCTACCAAGCTTATCCCTCAAATAACAGGCTATAAACACTTACCAAGCCCCAGTTGTAGGAAGCAAGAGAGAGCTGGGGAGCCTCCGGGGACAGAATGTTACATAAGTGAACTTCTACCCTTGTCAAGTTCCACATTGAGAGGAGTTCTATAACAGTGCACATAGCAAGACTGCACACCATTAACATCCCTATGGAAGAACAAAAAGGTTAGCTGTAACAACTGAAAAACTGCATAAAACAACAAGGCTCCAATTCCAAAAGGGAAATCCCATATGGCATTCAGGAAGAGGTGAAGAAGATAAGTTCATGAATTTTTAGAAAAGTATTTGCTGTGAGTATTATATTTACAAGTGCCCTTTTCCAACAACTCAAGTGACCACTATACGCAGCAGGATTTTCCAAATATATCAAGTAACTACATTAATGACCACAATAATGTCATTATATATACTATTCTTGGATCATAGGATGATTAAACCCTTGAACAATCTCTCATCATTCACCCAGAAAAGCTTTTTTTTTTTTTTTTTTTGCATTCCATCCAAATTCACTTTGAAAGCCCTACTGTCAATTCACCATATCAACATTCAGCATCGACCAAAGTAAACATCAAATGAAACTCCCACAAGGACGTGAAGTAGCAGTATCATCTGAAGCAATACTAATAGCCTCACCAAAAAGAAAAGCAGTGTGCTCACCCACAGAACTAAAAGACGTTTCCTCGAGTGAGTACCCTTTAATGTAGAACCGTAGTGCTGCGAGAACGTGAATCAAAGACATAAAGTATGGTGCCACAAACCCCCATGACAGATAGCAGTGAGAAGTAAATAGTGCCCGGTTCATTATCTTGTTAACATGTGACGTGTATGATTCCAAAACAAAAGTTTGTTTTCTCAAGTAATTCCAATACCTGCCATGTTAGTCAAAGAGGTCAAACATGGAAGTGAATAAAACAAGATTGTCACATTGTGCTTGAATATGTAGATACCAGACCTTCCCAAGTTTAGATCACTAGCAAGAGGATGAGGGAAAATTGCGACAGGAGGTGATGTAATAAGCCTCTTATGAGCACCTGAAAAGGAACAAAGCATAAAGCAACAGAAAAGCAGCCATCAGGGACCTAATAAAGAAAGTATATTAGAATGAACCAATTAATCATAAATTTGTGCTTCTATTCCAGTAAATGCTGCCAAACCCTGAAAAAAAAAATAAAATAATAAAGCAACAAGAGGGAGTACGCCTCCCTCTGTACATATCCTTATTTCTTGATAATGATCAGTAATTTGTATTTACCAGCTATGGCTGCTAGCGTCATATCATCCGAGTATCCACCATCTTGAAGTCCAGAGAGCACCCCATAACGGTCATATCTAAAATCATCAGCATGCATCTGCAACAAGTCAAATGAAATTATGACAACTTGATCTCTTACACATACGGTACTTACAAAGATGTAGAAGCTACTTGCCATCATGCAACCTCCCCAAAGAAAAAATGTCTTTCCACCAGTAGCAAAGCCCATTGAACAAGGCTGTAAAGTTGAGACATGAAAATTAGATAGTTCTTTTTCATACCCAACACATATCCACATAAAAGAATTGCTCTTGATAGTGATTGTTAAAATAAATAAATTTTTATAAAAGAATAAGAAAGAGTGGGGCTGTTTCTCTGAATAAATTTTAAAAAAAAAATTATGTCATACCATATGATATTCATAGATGCAGTAACTCCCTAAACTCCCCGAAGGTAAATCAAGAGGGTAACCAGTTTGGATAAATATCTGCATACAGTATTAACTAGAGTTAAACATAAAATTGAGTTATTAAAGCAATACATAGTCCAAATATAGACATTCACACAAGAAATAACTCTTAGTGGATAGTAACATACATCAGGATTTTTTTCCATTTCAGCAGTGAGGGCTCCTATTGTCCCAGGATGTAACCTAACATCATCATCCAAAAACAGCACATATTTGCTATTTTTATGCATTTTCTCCACCCCAACCTGCAGAAGAGCGTTATCTTCTCAATGTTAATAGAAACTACATATTATTATATTCCCTCATGCAAAGGATGAACAAAATTAGACAAATTGGTAATAAATGGCTTGAAGATTGCGTGGGGGGTCCTGGGCGTAGGGAAGCAAAGCTCCAACTCCCAGTTATCCAAAAGTTAAATGTTTTGAAGATTCTTTTCCCAGTAGACTAGCAAGTTGCTAGGATAACTGGCAAAGCCAGGGAGAATGGACAAAAAGAAAAAGAAAATGAAAACACCTTACTAGAGTTATGGGGAAGGAAAAATACAAATTTTCTAAGACATCTGAGAGGACTAAAATTCTCTCAAGAACCAAGATACTCTCTCCAGCTCAACCAATAACTTGCATCCCCTCAAATAGCTCTCCCTATCCCTTTTCACGATTCTAACTAACTTTGATGAGCCAAACAATCCCCAACTTCAATGAGCAAAACAATCCCCAATGGCGAGTAGGGTCTTATTTTCAAGAAAACCAATTTTCCACATGAAACAATATAATTCCATATCCATCAACAGCTAAAATGTTACATATTTTACTGAGCCAAGTGGAAATCTATATCATCCAATATTGCATTCCGGTCATGTAATAGCCAATCCATTCACCATTGAGGAGATACACAATGTGGAGTTCCCTTAATAGATGGCGATTGGCAGGATCATCCGTAAAAGAGTTGAAAAGAAATGGACTTAAACTAAGTTGAGATGTGGAAGTACCAGTATTTCACACATGCAACCCATGTAGCTCAACTTCAAGGCTTATCAATAGTAAAACGACAAAGGTATCGTCCTGGCTTCGGTTGACCACCTCAAGTTGGAAATCCAATCAAGGGTGACGTGTTATACTACTATGCTTAAGCATTGTTCCTTGCAACTTAAAATCTCCTATCAGGACATACCCATTCTCATCGGAAATAACGGACTTCAGTATACCATGAATACTAGTAGATTGTCGAACACTTAAGATATCTAGAACTCTCTAGTTACCAATACATTGCATCCACTCAACAAAGCCTCCTCTTTACTATTCAACTAACTTCAACAGTCCATAGAGTACTAAATCAAGATTTTACAAATTTATCACATACCAACTGATTGTGAATTTTCTGACTGCAAGTCGTTGCTAGACCAGCCACAAGAATACTAGCATCAACATCATCCTGTAAAAAATAAAATACATAAAAGTCAAGCAATGCCAATGGGACGATAGATAAAAGTTTGTGACCCATTAAACCCTGGGCATCACGTGAAATGTGGAGAATGACAAGAACTAGCAATAGAAACAATCAGCAAAGGAGAATGTATTTATACAAACCTTATAATCAGATAGCAACCGCAATACAGCATTGTAAGCAGGGTCTTCTGTACTTTCCACCACGAAAAGAAATTCTAAAGGACCTCCATAGAGGGATGTTATCTGGAAATTCATCAATAAATAAGACGGTCGGACGACATCAGGAACAGTTTTAATTTGCAAAGGGGCTGCGTTAAGAAAAATATCTTCAAGAATAGAGAACTGAACTTAACCATTGTCAAGAAATTCCAAGCTACAAACATACTAGCATGAGACTCATAGGCAGATCATCTTATACAAGAGGGCCAAATACCCCACCTGGAATTTTCCTATTTTGTCTTTTTATACAAAATATCTTTATTTATTAAAATAAATAAATAAATATAACATAATTATTAATATTTATTAGTATATAATTGTAAGGTCTTATTCCTATTTGGAATCCTAAATTTAAGTTATATTGTCTCTTTAGAATGTAAAATGGCAACAAATACAATTTCGGCATGAATTCCTAATTCTGATTATTTTTCTTTGCTAAAGATAATCTATCTTATCAGAATGCATATAACAAAAATGTAATAATTGCAGTAGACGTAATAGTAAAATCTAAAGAAATATGTAAAATCAAAGTTCCAAGTATGCAGACATGGGCAATTATTAAAGGAAAGCATATGAAAGGTTAAATTCAAGAGTCAAGACACCAACCCCCGGACCCCACCAAAAAGAAAAAGAAAGAAACTCACCTGACTTCTCCAATTGTGTAAATTATGTTCTCCAAAGCCTTTTAAAGGCATAATAACTGTCACTCTTGGTAGATTGACCTGATTGGAGTGCTCCAGTTCACTGATGTCATTGCAAATGAAAGCGAAGCTATTGCCAGCTTGAACTCTCCCCTTTATACGTTTAATCTCTCTATTCCTGCAGAATGAATGGAAAAGTAACAGTTTTTCAGATAAGAAGGTGCTAGTCATTCAGAGGCAACCTGACATCCGTCGTCTCAGCTGACGGCTCAAGGTAAAACGTTTGAGTACCTGACATAAGCAGCACAAGCCCACCCAAAAGCAAGAACTAGGCAGATTACACATCCCTGCAACAAATAATTCAAAGGAATGAGGCTTCTCCAAAATGTTCGAAAAATCCTCAACAAGTTTAATTATATAAATACTGAGAGTTTAAAGTCTAATCAGCCAAAAATTGCTTTAAATCACAAAGCACGTTTCCAAATCCAGACGCAATTTCAACAACATACCAATTTCCAGTTTACACTAGCAGCAAGAAAAGAAAAGGAAAAAAAATCACAGTAGCACAATTTAGCATGAGAAGTAGCAGAATTCAGAAAATGACAGCAATGCAGACGTTTTCAAACCGGCAAGAAACGGAAATACATTCGAACTTTACCTTTCACGAACACTGCAACCCAGCCACTAAAAAACTCAAAAACGAGAAGAGGACTAACTAAGCGTCAGCTCAAAAGGTACAAAATAGAAAGCTAAAACACATACGAGAAAAACGCGAAATTCCCATTTCATGCTCAATTACCAGAGCCAGCAGAGAGTGCACAATACCAAAATCAAGTCAAAGAAGAAAAAGAAAAAGAAAAAACCCAGAAATATGAAATATTGAATTTAAATTGAGAAGAGGCAAAGAGAGCTGGATCTGAAAAAGGAAACGCAAGGCGGAAAACGAACCTGGATCTGAACGAAAAGCGCAAGGGGAGTGCAAAAGGAATTGCTAAGAGAGAAGAGGAACGAATCGAGAGCGTCCATTGACGTCAATGCTCCTCCCCCTCCGCCCATCGAAAAGAGGAAACAAGACAAGAACAACAACAAAAGAAAAGCCCTAGACGCGAACAAAAGAGAGCATCCCTTTCCCTGTCTTCTGGAATTGATCAGATCTCAATGGACGAGAATCCCCTCTGGATAGAGAAGAAGTCAGGCAAAGGCCGGAGAGGGAGGGGAAAAGGAGTAAATGGGGAGTCCGCCAAACTTTATAATCGGAAGAACAGGCCGGCCCCCAATTGACCACAAAAACAAAAAAACCAAAAAAAAAAAAAAAAGTCTCATAAATTAATTAATATTAATAATATAAATCTCGAAAGAGAGGGAAGGTTAAACGAGAGAAGGGGGAGAGACCGTTAGATGTGGTCGGTTTGAAGCTTAGAACTGCCCATCGTGTCACCTCGCACGTGTCAATAAATTCAAAACATGTCTTCTCCTCTCCTGTCGTTTTTATTACACCACACCTACACCATTTTTCTTTTCTTTTTCTTTTCTTTTCTTTTCTTTTATTTTCTTCTTCCCTAATTATTTATTTTATACGCATATTATAAAAATATATGTTCTCTGTAGTTAAAGTTCACAAAACATATCATGTGGATTTTGTTGACTTTATAGAGTTTTAATTTAACCAAGATTGAAGAAAATTTCACCAATGTGCTAAAATGAGTGGAAAATGAGAGCAAGAATGATAATAAAGAACTTATTTTTCAACCCGTCTTACTTTATTCACGTTTTTAATGAGTTTTCAAATGAAAATATATGATTAGCACTTAAAAAAAAGGTTTATAATTTCTTTTCGTAGTTCGTATTCCATACCAATCAATTATTATGCATTTTATAAAGTATTGATTGTCTTATTGTAAATACGATGTGTGTATTGTATAGTATAGAAAGGAGTAATTTTTATTTATTTATTCTTAAATAATTTAATTTGGAGAACAAGGTAACTTGCACGTGGGTGATATAACGAAGAAACACATGAATTCAAGCTTTTTAGGATGGAATGATTCCTCTGTGAAGAATATTCTTAAAGCATACTTTATTTATTTTATATTTCAACTTATTTTCGTTACACCTTTTTTAATGTGTAGAATTAACTATTAATCAAAAAGTTGGATCTTTTATAATAGGATTGGGATTGAAATGAAATCATCTCGACAAAGTGTCCAATCTGGACGGCCCATATCAGCTAATGGGTTGTTATCAACGTTACAACTTTAAAAGGGGAAAAATCAATGAAGAGATTTGAAAAAGAAAACAAATTCATAGAACTAAAACGGTTTCAAGTAATTGGGTAATAAGAACAACGGGAGAAGAAAATGGCGAAACTTGGGGGTACAGGGAAGAGATGAGTTGTCCATGTCTGCTAGCTAAATTTGAAAGCTTTGCCTAAGGCCAACTCACATGGCAATTGCCAACTTGGTTTCCTTTTATAAATGATGAACATGGAGAGCGTGACATGTCACTTCGAACACCAATTATAAGCCATCATTAAAAACAAAAACCCACGTCATTTGATTGCAACAATGAACATAAAAAAAATGAATGGATCTACTCTGTAATGAATGCAACTTAATGTGACACACAGGTTTCTAATGGATCGTTTATGTAATTAAGTGGTGAACAAGCACACCTGCTGCTACACTGACGTTTAAGCTCTCCACGGCCATAAACGATCGAAACTCGTCTATCGAGCACCCATTGGTTGTTTGTGCGGGTTCGGCATCGTTGTCTTTCTCCATGGTTACATCAACTGGAATATTCCCAGGGACCCGAACGAGCTGTGAGCAGGATCTCTCTACCAAGGGCCTCAAACCAGTGCCTTCACTGCCTAGAACTAGAATGGTCGGTGCACCGGGTTGTACCTCTTTCAAATCAAGGGATTTTGAAGAAACCGAAGCTCCGAGGACTCTCCAACCGTTTTCGGCTGAGGATGTTAAGAATTGCATCATGTTCTTACAATATCTAAGCTCCATTAGCTCAAGTGAACCGGCACTTGCTTTACTAACAACACCACTTAATGGAGCTGAATTCTTTGCACATAGCACAACCCCTGATGCACCAAAGAAATAAGCTGATCTTATGATTGCCCCCAAGTTCTGGGGGTCTGTAACCTCGTCCAAAGCTAACCAAAGTGAGCCTTTGTCTTCTTCGAGCGAAACAGGGTCCAATTCTTTTATTTTTACCATCTCCAGAGGAGAAGCATCCAGCACAAGACCTTGATGCGGGCGGTTATCGCAAATCATATTGAGATCATGCTTCGATATTTCCTTTATAGATAATGCATTCCTTTCAGCCAACCTCAGAACTTTCTCAAAGCCTTTCTTGTCCTTCTTCGTCTTATTGTTGTTTTTCAAGTCCAGTCCTTCTTGCATATACAATGCATAGAACTCTCTTCTTCCAGCTGACAAAGCAGCCAAAACTGGTCCAACCCCATAAACCCCTTCACCAACCATTTTAGGGATGGTGGATTCCGAAGCTTCCCTCCATGTTTTTCTACCCCAGCTTTCCTGTTTATTCCACCTCTTAAACTCGGGTCTCTCGGGTGCAGCATTTTCGTCCACCGTTCCCCTAAATCTACTTTTAATCTTATCCCACCTGGGATCAGCAATGGCCTCTGCTTCTTCATCTTCTACTTCTTCGTAACTTCCCCGTCTTTCGTTATCATCATTTCGCTCCTCCTCGTTGTCCACTCTTATTCTCCTACCCTGTATTATTTCATCAGTAGAATCAATGTCTCGTCCAGCATAATTCTCGGCAGAGAGCTCCCAAGTAGAACGGGTAGCAGTTCTAGTTGGCGATTGGCCATATCTCTTTTCTGATTTATCCCCAGATGACCTATTACTTTTCTTCCCAAATGTCTTTGCTGGATTGCCCCATGAAGATCTCATCTTTCCTGACCTCGTATCTGAATCCTTCCAAGACGATTGGTCTCTTCCCGTCTTTCCTGATGATTTCTCCGACCATTTTGACTTTGCTAACCAAGGAAGTTTATTCCCAGATCTCACTCCTTCATCTTTAAGAGGGTGGGAACTCGAAAAACTTCGAAATTTCCCCAATGACAAACATCTCGTAGAACTCAATTCAGGTTTTACTAATTCCCTAATTTCTGGAAAGCAGTGGCGAGAGCGAACTGAAAGCTTCATAAGGTCAAATAGATGGAAATTAACATGAAAGTTTCGACATGCGCCGGATGAGGAAACTGTGCAGCTGACCCAGCTAGGGTTTATTGGGGGTTTTGGAGGCGCCCCGGTATGGAAAGACTGGAAGTTCGAAGAGTGAAATGATTTGTAGCATCTAGATCCTGAAGAAACTCTCATGGCATGGGGAAATGCCCGCGTCTGCTAAATAAGAGGCGTGGAACAAACACAAATTTAGGCGTCCGCCACAGTCTGGAACTGGATTTGAAAGCACAAAACGAAGAATCTGTAGAAGAAAGACAAAATTCAAAAATGCAAGAATTTGAAAATGAATGGTCGATACCTTATCTCCGGTTAATTGATTGCCGTCGTCCTCGTCGCGTCGCCCACTCCCAGTCTCGAGATGAAGTTCAACGGTGGCTCACTAGGGTTGCAGGAATGACATAATTTCCTCGATATTGTTGCACTGCACTGCGACGTCGTTTCAAAACGTTTAATTTTTTTTTTTTTATAAATTAAATTTTACCAGTAGCAATTTTCATCCAATTTCATCAAATTAGACTTTTAAGGTAAGTGTTGCAAAATTTTGCTTCAATTTTAGCTAATTTATAAACGAATTTTAACAATAAGAAAGGTACAAATCTCCAAAAACTCACTTTACACAGATTTCATTTAAAAACCAATTCTAATGTTGTTTTTCTCTTAAATCTTTACTCCATTAAAGGCACAAGAGATTTTTTCTTTTTTCTTTTTTTTTGTCTTTCAATGATTCTTCGACAAAAAATAATAATTAGAAAAAAGTGGAAATAGTTTTTCAAATTTAAGGTAAGTATTTTGATATTTATCTAAGTTAAATAAAATTGATAAAATTAAATGTTCAATGATAAAAATTGATACAATTTGTCGATATATTATTATTTTTTAAGTTAAATAATAAATTGAGAAATTTAAACCTTTAAACTTTCCAGAAATGTTATGTTTGTGTCAAAAAAAACTTTTATAAAGTTATCGTATAGGAAAAGATTGTTAGGAATGTTTAAAACTACAATTGTGATTCAAAGGTGGTACCCCATTAAATTTACAAGATAAAAATAATGTCAATTAAATTTGCTTTCTTTAAGTACAAATGGCAATTTGTTAATTTATTATTATTTTTTAGCACAACAAATATGATTATAGAATTCAAACTCGTGAGCTTTTCATTAGAGATAAATGTCAATTACCGCTATCACTGAGTTAAATTCATGTTGGCGGTAATTGATATTTGAACTTTATATTTAAAAAAATTTCATTAAATGGTACGTAGGTTATAAGAAATATGAGAGAGAAAATTAGATTATAGGTCCAAATCTTAAACTGGTACCAACGATCATGGGTCGACTTATTGATCCAAAGAGAGTTAAAAGGTAGATTAAAAAGACTTAGTTAGGGCATGCAAGCTATTCCACGAATTTTTAAAAAAATCTTAAATATTTTTTTGTTTCCTATTATTATGTTGGTCCTTCTCGAGCTCAATGGAGTTTCTTTTCCCTCTCCCTCCGAGTGAAGTTGAAAGTTATAAATTTTTATTCAGTTTTTCGATTTTTTTTTCGTGAAGCCATTGGATTGTCTTTATGAATACATCACATAGAAATTACTAAATAAAAAAGAATAATAATTTAGTTCAACCAAACTGATCTAGTAAATTTCATATATTGGTCTAATAATCACGTATTGGTTTTCATTTCAATTTTGGTTGATTTTCAAATATAAGTAAATTATCATATAATTTAAACCATGAATCACATGAGAAAATACGGTAATATTATATTTAATAGTTATCAGTGACTTGATTTTAATGTTGAATTTGACGAGGAAAAAGAAAAAACAAACTTCAAAGGAGAAAAAACCATCTTTTTTTTTTTTGTTTTTTATTAAAAAAACTTATTTTTTCTTGTTTGAGGTATTACATACGTTGCTCTCGAGCATTATTAAATACTTATAAGAAAAAATATATATTATTTTACAAAACTTATAATTAAAGATGGAATCATTTTATATAAAATGCAACCTAGGATCATATTTGCTAGATCTTATTATATTTGAAATCAGGAGCGGATCCACATTAGGGTCAAGGTCACGTGCTCCTCTGCAATTATGTTAAATATAATATAGTTTGTTTATTTAATTAATAATTAGAACCTGGTTTGTTGACAACTTGCTACTAGCCTAGATTTTTCGATAGATTATATTTTTAAAAGTAAAAAATAATACTAAAAGTTATGGTAAATAGGCTTAAGTAAAAAATAAGAAAAAATCAAATAAAACTTAAAAAAAAAAGAAATATAATCAATGTTATCATTAAAAAAACACACACACACACAATGCACAACATTTCATAAATATTTTTGTGTTGAAAATTGAGTAAAATAATCGAATTAGTAAGATGTATCAGTAATTTTTAACACATATTATTAATAAACAAGTTGTTAACTAATGATTAATCTTCGGGTATGAGCTAATATAATACTAACCGTATTCCGACCCGGACCCGGACCCGGATCCGAATCCGAACCGTACGGTAGCGACTCCATTTACCAAAGCGAAAGCCTATTGCCGTTTTCAGCCGACTTTTTCTCTGCAAACCTAAACCCACAGAAACAGAGGGGCTTGATCCATCAGTAAAACTCTCCGATCAGCCTTCATGGGAACGCCGGAGACTTCTCGGGAGCCTTGTCCAGATCGGATCCTCGACGACATCGGCGGCGCCTTCGGCATGGGCGCCGTCGGTGGCTCCGCTTTCCACTTTCTCAAAGGCGTCTACAGTTCCCCTAAAGGCGCTCGCCTCCTCGGCGGTTCTCAAGCCATCCGTATGAACGCGCCCCGTATCGGCGGTAGCTTTGCGGTCTGGGGCGGATTGTTCTCCACTTTCGATTGCTCAATGGTCTACGTCCGCCAGAAGGAAGATCCATGGAACTCGATCATAGCTGGTGCCGCTACCGGTGGATTCCTCCAGATGCGCCAGGGTTTTCGCGCCTCCGCACGCTCGGCCGTGTTCGGCGGTGTTCTGTTGGCTCTGATCGAGGGAGCCGGGATCATGCTGAATAAGCTGCTTAGTCAGCCGCAGAACGCCCCTATTATGATCGACGACGCCGGTGCCATGGGCGGCGTCCCTGGTTACCCCATGGACCAGATACCGGGTCTAACGCCGCCGCAGACTCTTCCTCATGCGGCTTCGAGTCCGGGGTCTTCAGGATCGGGATCATGGTTCGGAGGATGGTTCGGTGGCGGGCAGAAAAAGGATTCGGAGGCAGCTCGTGGGGACGGCGAAACGAAGATTTTGGAGAGCTTTGATTCGCCGCCGGTGCCGAATTTCGAGTACAAGTAAATATATATTATTCTTTCCTGAATTTTTGTCTTAGGGGAATTCGTATTGGAATTGGAATTCTATATTCACGTGATTAGAAATTGCAATGGCAAGTCTTCTTTCATTATTTGCTAATTTGAAACAGTGATGTGTAGCAATAACATTGTACAACTATATTCTATCAATTTGAAGATCATCTACCAAGTTAATTGGGAATATGTCAAGGAATTCTAAAGCCTGGTTTGGGAATTGTCGTGATTTTTCTTTTTTTCTTTTTCTTTTGAAAACTATTTCAAAGAAGAGGCGAAAGACTAAGATAGACTTCACCTGTTTACGCAGACCGTTTGAATTTTAAACATATTCAAATTACGAGATACAATCTACCCATTGAGGTACCAATGGATCTTTGAAAAATTGAAGACTTTATGAAAAGAAGATGGTAGGAATGGTCATGGGTGTGAGATTGAGTTGAAGATAAGGTGAGAGACCCGAGTTTAGGCCTAGTGTAATTCCTGCCTCTCAAATTATTAACCATTTTCAATTCTTCGTAAATCCCTCCCTCTAGGCTCAAGAATCCTTAACTGGGTTTCCCGCTCTAACAAAAGAATACATCTTTCGCTTTCTCTCTCTGGTAAAAACTAAAGTGAAACTAACTGTAGACTGTATTGTAGGGTCATCCAGGCTTTCAAAAAATTCAACTTTCAAACACAGTTTTCAAAAACTGCAGGCTTCGTCTGTCAAACTATCAATTTTGTTTTGTTTGTAATGTGAACACGGCTTCTTTTTTCTTCTTCTTTGTTCTTATACCGAGGGTGTTTTGGCTGGTCCATTTAATGCCCATTTCTACTAATTTTATGCTTTTAGCTTTTGATTGTCTCTGTAAACTTTGGGTTTGAACTTGTCTCTGTCTTTCCAAAATACTATGAACATGAACACTTCACTTGTTCTCCTCATATATATTTTTTTGATTGACCCCAATCAAATAAAACAATATCCACCTTTTAACCACAACAACAAGACTCTTTCTTCAGTTGTTTGGGATTGCTAATTGGGTAGTTGGTTGTGGGTAATTATTATTAGAACATTTTAGTCACCAAAGGGTTTAGGATTTATAAATAGAACAGGAACAGAAGCTGCTTGTTTTATTTTCTCTACTTCAAGTCCCTTTTGAAGTTTGAAATTTGAATAATAGAAAGTTGTGAGTGATTCACGTGTTGGTTGGGTCCCTTGATCGAAAAGTCCAGAATCCAATTATTACTGTCAAGTTTGAACCGCAATTTCTAAAATTAAAATTTCAATTGATATTCATGACCCCCTCAGCTACCAACTCCAACAAAGTTGGCACGCTGAGTGATTTTCCTCAAAACTACTCTACCATAGTCTTCGGGGATGGTGTGGGGATGATGTGAATTATGTCATATTTTGAATATTACATCATTATATACTTTTTGTATATGATTTAGTTGAAGTTATATTTTTCCATGACTTTTTAATGTGTCCTTTAAGTCTATAATTTTAAGTCTATAATTTAAAAGGTTTCTAATGGATTCCTAAACTTGTAAGGCTGTGAAGGTCCATTAACTTTGAAAAGTTCCTAACAGTCTTTTGTCTAACAGCGGTCATATCATTAGCTTTATTAGTTTAACATTTAAGCCACCAAACATCTAAACTTATTCAAAGTTAGCTCACTATGTAGTCCTTAAACAATATAGGCAACAAAGCCTGCGTCAAATCAATGAAGTTAACAACCGAGACTTATTAAACACAAAGATATGTATCCACTCATGTGGTACTTCATTGTACGATGTATATATATATATATATATATATATATATATAGGATCCGTATGTATAGATAGCATCATCTAGATCCTGCGTACAGTATGGGAAAGGAAGAACTTACTTCAACTGATATGCTCTTTGGCACGACCATATATAACATAGAAATCATACTTTGGGTTGGGTCGGGATTGGGGGGAGGGAGGGTCAATTAGCTAAAGCAACATGTACCACTCTGATAGACACATCTAAAATTGACCGACTAAATTTCTAATTTGACTTTTATTTGAATAATACATGATTGTGATGTTTTATTTTTTTTTTTTTTTGAGAAAGAGAAAGAGAAACAGGGGTGGATAACAAATCTTGTTCACACGAAAACTCTTCCTTTAATCGAGAGGCAAGAAAATAAAGAAATGTCGATGTGCCTACATGAGTAAGAATAAGAATCGGACGGTAAAAACCTATCCAACCAAGATGGTGGATTGTTATTCCAAATAACAAGAGTTCCTAAGCTCAGCACGTTAAACAATTTCATTAATTAAACTTAATCTCATTTACTTGTACTCTGTAGGAGCTAGTAGGGCCCTCAACTTTGTGGTTGTGGGGAAAATCTAACAAATTTCACACCCTTTTGAGTTCTGATCGGTAGCAACATATTCAAACTTCTTTCATGGACCATAATTGATACTATATATTTTGATATGAATATTCTTAATAGTACCAGCCATCGGAGGGAGGAGAAAGAGAAAAAAAAATATCCATCCAATTAAAAATAATATAAAATTATTAAATATCTAAAATTATTAAATATCTAATTCACCATTGTCGCGTTAGTCACACCAACGGAAGTTTAACTTCAAGGACCATTTAGAATTATTTTCTAAAGGTTAGGAATCAATCTACCACTTTTTGAAGCTGAGAGATTAAATAGAAATCCCTCAAATATATTTTACCTAGTTTAAATTACATTCAAAGCTTTCCTATCTAGATATAACAAGTTTAGGAGGACGTGGATAAAGTAAAGATGACAATAGAAGGCAAAAAAAAAAAAAGAAAAAGTGAATATGGAAATGTAAGTCAAGTAAAAGAAAGTAGAAATATGATATTATATTGGAGGTGGTGTTAATTCAATTCTGAATTCTAGAAGTATTTAGTGTAGTGTGGATTATATTGTGGAAAAATAAAAATAATAAATAAATAAGGTTATGGTCTGCGTTCAATTACGGTGTGCTGTCTGCTTCCCCCTGTTTTCCTACAAACTTTTATTTATTTATTATTATTATTTTTTTTGGTGCAAAGGACTGCTTTCTATATTCTTTTTTCCCTTTTTGACCACTTTAATCTTTATTTCCAATTAAAAGAATATCCACTTTCTTTTTATTAATTTAAAAACTACTCGGTGAAATAAATAATAATAGTTACACACGTGGAAAGAAGTCGGAAATTAATCTTTTTGCTCAAGTGTGCACTATATTTACTCAACGAGGATTTAACCTTTTAAATGAGGACTCTCCCTATAAAATTAACTATTTAATTGGAGGTCCTCCCATCGATAATACTATATATTAAATTTTGCAAAGTGGGGTCTTTTGTTTAATAAATTGTATGGAAAAATAATGGAATGGGAATAGTGAAGCGAAAGGAAAGTAGAGTGAGATGAGAAGTAGGAATTTGGCAACCTCCTTTATTTAATTCATTTTGTTTTTTTTTTCCTTGGTTTTCCATTTGAATGTTGACCGTAATATTGCAATCATTGACTTTTCGCCATTTCGCATTTCCATGCATTTTCCTACAATCCCTCTTTCTCTCTCTGTATTTTCCTCTACTCTGTCCCTTTTCTCACATGGCTACTTTTAAAACTAATTTTCAGTATCGGAATTTCTATCGGGTCATAAATAAAATTTTGATTTAATAAAATTTAAAATTACTTTAAAAATAATTTTTAAGATATACGCACCTTTAATCTATAACTTATTTTGTCCATGGTATAAATTTTAATAAATTCTAGGTTTAGGCTCTAAAAATAATTTTTAAATATCAACCTCTAAACTCTTAAAATAGTCAATTATTTTACCACAAACATTAGAAAGTTACATTGTGGATAATAAAAATTACTCTCTCAAAATTTTTAACTCAATTAAATGTTTTTGGAAATAAAAATGAAATTACTCTTATAAAATATATTATTTTCAAAATTTATCATTTTGAAGTTATTCAACCTCTTCCTAAAGAAGTATATTATTAAAAAACAAAATTGAATTAAAAATTCAATGATAGAATTGAAAATCCACATGATTGAAGGGCAAAAACCATAATCTAGGTTTTAAAATTTTTCAAAACAACTTTTAATTATATAGTAAAATATTATATATAAAAAAATTAGAAAATATTTTTAATTAGTTTAAAATATCTTATATTTATCCTTGTACTCCTCAATTAAGTAAATTCTACTCATTCTAAAAAAAAAGCAATTAATAACTATTAATTTTTTGTTTTCCAATCTTTAAAATTTAAACTTAATGTTTGTGCAACAAAATGCGGTCTCGATCGATCAGATTGAATGAGCGAGCAATGAACTGGGGCGAGTTAGGAGATCGGCTTTGATTTTGTTCCACCCAAGAGGTCTCATACCCATAGAGATAATTGTTCTCATTTATATACCACAAATCTCTCATTTTCCTAATCAATGTGAGACTTTGTTTCCACTCTTTATAAACCCAACAGAATGAGGTCCCCTATTTATAGCTTTGGATATCAGACAGCATATCCGACCGAAGGTTGAGCGTGTCGGGTCATTTCCATCCTTGTAGGAGATGGTCGTGTGGAGTTGGAGCTCTAGCACACGCTGGTTTAGTTAGTAAGAATCATCGTTCCTGGAACGGATCGAGTCTAGGAGGTTGATCTTCCAGTTGGCTATTATGTTCTCTCGACTCCAACCATAAAATTGATGTCCACTTGATATCATCCACGCAGCAGTGCTATTTTTCACCTCCAATGCTTAGAAATATTACTACTTCCATTTACATGTCCCTTTGTTTTATTACGTAATTTTTGTAAATATTTTCAAACTTTATATGCTAAATTTAAGAAAAAATGCAAAAACTTATTTTTGTTTTTTTGAAATTTGACTCAAAACTTAAATATATTTCAAAGAGATAATAAAACTACTAATGAAATTATACCACGAATATAAATTTTAAAAAATAGAAAACGGAAAAGGAAATAATTATAAAATAGTACCTAAATAACACGTTGGTCAATTTATGTAGCTGAAGGGCGACATTTTCACAGCAAACTTAAGCTTCGTCTATGAAGCTTCAATTTGCTTTCACACTTAACCTGCAAAACAAACAATAATATTATTTCAAACCGCCATAGCCGAGAGAAGAAGAAGAAGAAGAAGAAGAAGAAGAAGAAGAAGAAGAAGAAGAAGAAGAAGAAAGAAGAATTTTTTCATCTTCTCCAGATGACGAGACCTCCCTTTTCTCATCTCTTTTTGGGGAACACAGTTTCCTTCTTTCTCCTCCTCCTCTGCACCAGCCATGCCGATTCCCAGCTCTACGACCAAGAACACTCTGTTCTTCTCCGATTGAACCACTTCTGGCAAAACCCACCGCCGATCAGCCAATGGCAGACCTCAAACGTTTCTCACTGTTCATGGCCGGAGATTGAATGCTCCAACAACTCTGTCACTGATCTGCTTTTCGTCAACTACAATATCACCGGAACCCTACCGCCTTTCATCTGCGATCTCAAGAATCTCACCCTGCTTAATCTTCAGCTCAATTTTATCCCCGGTGGCTTTCCGACGGTTCTTTACAACTGTTCGAAGCTTAATTACCTAGATCTCTCGATGAATTACTTCGTTGGGCCGATTCCCAACGATGTTGACCGCCTGTCTCGGCTCCAGTTTCTTAGTCTCGCCGGCAACAACTTCTCCGGCGACATTCCGGCATCCATTGGTCGGCTGTCGGAACTCCGCTCCCTTTACCTACACATGAATCAGTTCAACGGCAGTTACCCCTCTGAAATCGGTAACTTATCCAATCTGGAAGAATTGCTGATGTCTTACCTTAAAAATCTGATACCGGCAGAATTGCCTTCCAGTTTTGCGCAATTGAAGAAATTGAAGTACATATGGATGACAGAGTCGAACGTAATCGGTGAATTTCCGGAATGGATCGGTAATTGGACCGCTCTCGAGATTTTGAATTTGTCGAAGAACAGATTGGTTGGGAAAATCCCCAGCAGTTTGTTTGCATTGAAGAATCTCTCTCAGGTTTTTCTGTTCCGGAACAATATATCCGGAGAAATTCCTCAGCGGATTGAATCTGAAAAACTCATCGAATTCGACCTATCGGAGAATAATTTGACCGGAAAAATACCGGAGGATATCGGTAATCTTCAGCAATTGGAGGCTCTGATTCTGTTTTCAAATCACTTATCTGGAGAAATCCCAGAAAACATCGGCCGTCTTCCATTTTTGACAGACATCAGATTGTTCAACAACAATTTAACCGGAACACTGCCTCCAGATCTCGGCCGGTATTCGATTCTCGAAAGTTTTCAGGTGAGCTGGAATAAGCTCACCGGAAGCTTGCCGGTGCACTTGTGCTCCGGCCGAAAGCTTCTGGGACTGACTGCTGCCGAGAATAATCTTAGTGGGGAATTACCTGAATCGCTCGGTAATTGCAATAGCATGAAGATTATTGATGTTCATAAAAACAACTTATCTGGGGTTATTCCGGCGGGTTTATGGATGTCCCTCAATTTGACTTATGTAACATTGAGCGACAATTCTTTCACCGGCGAACTCCCTGAGAAAGTCTCGGCGAACCTTTGGAGATTCGAAATCAGTAACAACAAATTTTCCGGGAAAATCCCGTCTGGGATATTTTCGTGCTGGAATTTGACGGTGTTTGAAGCAAGCAATAATTTGCTCACAGGACAAATTCCCGAAGAACTCGCTGCTCTTTCAAAGTTGATCAAAATTTCGCTCGACGGAAATCAACTCGTCGGAGATATTCCACGGAAAATCATCTCATGGAAATCGTTGACTAATCTAAACCTCAGTCATAATCGTCTTTCCGGCGAAATCCCCGTCGAACTTGGTCGTTTACCAAGCCTCACCGATCTTGACCTTTCAGATAATCAACTTTCCGGGACGGTTCCGCCTCAACTGGGAAATCTAGAGCTGAATTTTCTAAACCTCTCTTCGAATTTTCTGTCCGGGAAAATCCCAATTTCACTTGAAAGCGCTATCTATGCAAGAAGCTTTTTGAACAATCCGAGTCTCTGTTCCAATAATGCAGTTCTGAATCTCGACGGCTGCAGTTTCAGGCAACAGAATTCGAGAAAGGTTTCATCACGACATCTTGCTCTGATTGTGAGCTTGGGCGCGATACTGTTCATACTGTTCGTACTTTCTTCTCTCTACATAATCAAAATTTACAGGAAGACTAAAAACAGAGCAGATGTGGAATGGAAGCTGACCTCATTCCAGAGGCTGAATTTCTCGGAGGCAAAACTTTTATCTGGGCTAACGGAAAACAACATGGTCGGAAGCGGTGGATCCGGGAAAGTTTACCGGATTCCGGTGAACAATTTTGGCGATACAGTGGCGGTGAAAAGGATATGGAACAACAGAAAGTCAGATCACAAGCTCGAGAAAGAATTCATGGCGGAAGTCAAGATTCTCAGTTCAATTCGACATAACAACGTAATCAAACTCCTCTGCTGCGTTTCTTCTGAAAGTTCACGGCTTCTGGTTTACGAGTACATGGAGGGACAGAGCCTGGACAAATGGCTACACAAGAAGAACACGCCGCCGAGAATTCCCGGGTCGGACTCTGTTTCCGGCGTGGCCCTTGATTGGCCGACGAGATTTCAAATTGCAGTTGGGGCGGCGCAGGGCCTCTGCTATATGCACCATGATTGCTCACCCCCAGTTATTCACAGAGATTTGAAGTCCAGCAATATCTTGCTTGATTCAGAGTTCAACGCCAAAATTGCAGATTTTGGGTTGGCCAAGTTGCTGGTGAAGCAAGGGGAACCGGCTTCGGTCTCGGCTGTCGCTGGCTCTTTCGGATACATAGCTCCAGGTATGAGACTTCCTGGATGAGCAATGTCCAAACTCATCCTGCACAATTCTCGTAAATTTCTCTCCGGCAGATGAATTTACATGCCAAACTAAACCCAACCCTGTTCTTTTCTTTATGCAGAGTATGCTCAGACACCGAGAATTAACGAGATGATCGACGTGTTTAGCTTTGGGGTTATTCTTCTAGAGTTGGCGACCGGAAAGGATGCTCTCAACGGCGATGAAGACTCGTCTCTGGCCGAGTGGGCGTGGGGTTACATTCGAGAAGGCAAGCCCTTGGCCAATGCGTTGGATGAGGATGTGAAGGAGCCACTCTATGTTGATGAAATGTGCAGTGTTTTCAAACTGGGAGTGATCTGCACTTCCACATCGCCGTCCGTTCGGCCCACCATGAACCAGGCTCTGGAAATCTTGATCCGCAGCCGGACCTCAGCACCCGAAACCCAAAGCCACGGACATAAAAAATCCTAACACCTGAAAGAGCAAGCCGAGACACAGTAGTTGAAAATCGAACCATATGATTGAGGTTCTCTCCAATGGTCGGGACTGGAGAGGACCCTGAACTCTGGCCAGTTCTGCAAATTCAGAGCAGAAATGGCCATGGAGTTGGCAGGTCGCCTTGGTTTGGTTCGTTTATAGATCTTGAATAACAATCGCCCATCATGTCATCTGTAATTGTATTTAAGCTCAAACTAGAGCATTTTCGGTTACTCGCTCAAAAACTGTGGCTTTCACGTGAGAGCTTTCACGTGAAAGAACCGTACTTTCGAGTAAATAAGCCTTGTACTTTCAAGTAAATAAGCATTGAACAGCGATATACGATGAACAAAGGGAAAAGAAATCTTTATTTGTACGCTCCAAGACAGTTTTTTTTCTTGCTATCATCCATTGATGGATTGATCCAACTGGAAAGGAGAATTTCAACAACCTGCAGACAGACCATATGGTTCTAATTTATTTGGCAAAGGAACTCGAGAAGGATGATTCGTCGACGAAGATGGAGAGGAAAGCCTCTCATCCCCATTTATTAGCCACGTCGAAGGAAACGAATTGCGCTCCGATGCCATCAACATTGGCTCCAACATCATACGGACAGAGGGAGCCACTTCAAAATCTTGGGAGTCTCTGCAGGCAAATCTACCACATAATTGATCCATTGCTGGAGATGATACGCTCTGAACCATAAAATTAGACTCGGGGAGTCATTGAAACGAGGAGCCTAAATAATCTCAAGTCGTAAGCCAAAGAATACAAGTTCTTTTACAAACAAAATTTGAAACTTTTTCCTTCTTTTGAGCTACCTTGGCTGGCATCGGACTCCTCTTTTCAGGATTCCTCTACCCCAAGATATTGGGAATGAGACGCTGCGAGAAGTGCTGCTCCAATGCCGGAGCCATCGCTCGAGAGCTGAATCACAACGTTCTCGGAAACTTCTTTACCCAGTAATTCCTTCAGTGAACTCTCCAAAGAGTTTCTAAACTTGGTGTAGTGCTCAAATAACCCACCATCAACAGCTATGACAGATTTCTGATTATCCCCATCTTTGGGGGTGTCTCTTCCCAATTTCTTGATGATCCCATAAATCCCAGCAGCCGATAGGCGTGCACCACGTACAGCAACAATGTTGCATAACTCGACAATTATTTTTCTCATCTTGAGGGAGCTGTTAGATACCTGATACAAAAGAGGAAGCTTACATGTCATAAAAGGTGTGAGCCTTTTCGTGATCGTTCCATAGCGAAATCAGAGGAGAAAATGCTTGTTTCCCATAACCCGGAACGGTGTGACACATTGATTTAATGGAAAGAACTAGGAAGCAAGGAAAATGAATTCGAACCTCCAAGATATCGTTCAGCTTGCTTCCGATGACTTTCAGATCTGGAGATGTATCATGATGCATAGCAGACATGTCAGGAGTCCTGCATAAATTTCAACAAAATTGAACACAATAATCAAGGGTTCCTTAAATCTGTTGAAATTTCAGCTTAGCAATCAGAAAACAGATAGAATTACTTCATATACACACACTTACTCTCCGTTTACAATGAAAAAATCAAGGGTAAAATAAACTTTCATCTTGAATTTGATAGATTTCTATTGGTCCTTAAGTTTAAAAAAGTAGTGACAGTTTGCTTTGGTCCATGACTTCTAGAAAATAGTTTTAAAAGGTCATTGGACTCGAAAGTTCCGTTAGTTCTGCAATTTATCTCTTTTTTCCTTTTTAATTCTTTTTTCATTTCATGATAAGAGGACGAGGGTCGAGGTGGGTCAAACAGCACAGTCTTCTACAAGTGAGCAAGAACAGTACCTGAGAATGAAAGGTTTTCTGAGTTTTGGGGGGACAACATCACCAAAAAAGGCAGCTTCGTCAGCCATCCTGCACAGAACTCTTCGAACTATTTCTCCCAGATACATACCGGATATCATCTTCTCAAAAATCTGAAAAATGGCCACAAGATACATATTATATATGTAATTATCAAATTGAATAGTTACAAAAATTTACTAAAAGAATAGCCGAAAGAAAGGAAGAGCTTCACCTGTTCCCCAGGGTTTAAACTTTCAAAATCTAGAGCTTGATCATATTCAGTGATTGGTAGATGAGAAGACCGGAAGTTACCCCATTCCATGTTAATAACCTATCGTTTTGAAAGAATGTCAACAATGGCTCATGAATGAATTATAAAGATTAGTGCCATAGTTCAAAAGTTACTAACCATCTCTCCTGATTTGGGTAGAAGGCCTTGCCATTTAGGAATTGCATGAGCCCGCTCCACATATGCTGCATTTGTTCCAGTTCCCAGAATCACAGCAGCAATAACATTATCATTGTGGTATCTGCCTCCAGCTAATGTGCCAATTGTATCATTTACCTGAATCACATCAGCGGTTAGAATATCCAACACAATGAGGGGATAGAATCAAAATCATGGGAAAAAACCACTTCACAAAATTGTAACAAACGCCTCTTAAAGATCTTGGAGATAGAGAACAAATGGGAATACCAAAGCCGCCACACGCATATCCAGTCCAATTTTTTCCATGGCCTTCGTTATTTCTCCTACCACATCTTGCCCAACCTACATCAATATCATCCAAAAAAATGCGACGACTAAGAAATGTACTATACTGGAAGTCGTGAATTAGATAGATTATCCAAGTGATAGCATATACAGCCAAGCATGTGGTCTAGAAAAATCCAAGCACGTTACATTTAGCATAGGAAACCATTATTAATAAATTACGTATGAGGAATAGTGTTTCTACAGGATTGAGTAATAGGCTCAAGAAATAAGTCAGTATCCAAATCAACCCTCATCGGTCTTCCCAAATTGCAAATCAGATGGCAATTAGAAACTTTTCAGTTTAGTTGCAACTCAGTAAAGAAATCTTTATAGTTACCAAAGTTTGCAAAGAATTTCAGTTCTTTCACAGATCAGGTAATTTGTTTCTTTTTTTCCATCAATCTACTGATTATCTACCAACACTTCGATTGGATTGGATTCTCTTTGTAGGCACTTTAAATTCCTAATGATAAGAACAGAACATAATCACACAGCTTATTAGTCCATTTCCTGTCACAATGAAATCAAAGCTTAGATGACTTTCTTGTACAAGATTGCCACTACATTAAGAGGAAAATGTACTAAGAGAATAACAGTTTCAATGCCCTAAAAGTTAAAAACAAGTTAAACAACAGCTTCCATCTTTCACGTTTATATATATGGAGAAAAACTCATTTCTGAACAATAGTTATAGATGGTTGTACTAAACACAATGATAATAGATATCCAAGGTAACAAGTACTAACTGTTTCCTCGATGTTGAATCCCTTTGTCCACTTTATAAGTGTCCCTGATGCAATAGATGTTTGTCTAACTGGGAAAGAAAACGTAAAACCCAGCTCTCTTTGTCTACCAGAGGCTGGGTGGAAGCCATCACCTTCTTCTTCAACAAATTTTGCAAGTTCTTCAGCTATAAAACCAAATAAGGCCTGAAAAACATTCTTTAATCAGTTCTTAGAACTTTAAATTTGGAGTCTTGGACTAAGAAACTTGCCAAGGGGAATACTAACATCTGAAGACCCAGTCATCAAATGTGGAGGGATTGACACTTCCGCAAATTCTTGCTTACCAACACGTTCATCCTTTCCTCCCAACTGTACACGCAATACACGGAAATTTGTGCCACCAAGATCTAATGCATAGAACAACCCCTTCTCGTCCCTAATAGTATTGAAAAGAAAAACGAGCGGCAAAAAATCTTCGCTTCAGTTTTCACAGCAATGAAACAGATCTAATCATGGGGTCTACATTAAACAACATTAATTAATGAGATAACAAACCATACTTAAGCATTCTATCTTGTTCATTATCCTTCATTTTGACTCAATATGAGGCACAACAACCTCAACCTGAAGCATGCCATTCGGTACACATTTCGCACAATAAAACGTGGAATAAATGAGGGTAAAAATGACTATAGCCATGTTATACAATCTTTAAAACAAATGAAAGTTTTCACTTTTTTCTCCGTCCGAGTGAAATTCAACTTTAAGGTTTAATTTCATAAAACTGAGCGTTGAACTTGAATAAATGGAGAAATTTATCCCTCCATGAGTCGAATTGCTAGATTCCGTGGACTGGTTTAGGTCAGTGCTCCTCGTTAAAGTTCACCATTCAATTTCATGAAATTAGAACTTGTTTAAATTGGCCGATACAGATATAATTAAGCTCCCCCCTAAAAATAGCTTGCGCGAGATGCGAGGAAAATCATAAACCTCCCTATTGAAAAACTTCATTAAAAAGTTGTCGCTTTCATTGAAGTTCCTACCAATTTAATCAGAAACCAAAGACAGAAGCAACATTCATATCATCTTCATAGAATATAGACGGATTGATGGCGCAACAAAGGGCGATGGAAAATGAGAAAAGACAAAAGGAGATTAAATAAATTACCCGGTGGGAAGATTATCGACATAGCTGATGAGCATCTTGAGCTTGCTCCCGCCTTCAGATGCGAGGCCAGCATGCATCTCCACAGTCATAGCATCCGCCACTTGCCTGAGCTTCTCAACCGGAGTTTTGCACTTCTCCTCAAACTCCTTCAAGATGGCCATGGCTCGGGCCCACTTCCCGGAGCTCTTCATCCGGTGGCGCACCACCAACGCCGCCGCAGCGCAAACAGCAGCTGCGCAGACCACAGCCGCTCCCACCGCTACCTTCTTCATCTGGAAACAGACAAACACGAAACAACCCTTTGACCGGTCAAAGGCGCAAGCGATATGGGAAGGATTGCTGCAAGAAAACAGAGATTTCCGATCGGAAAAAATGGTGGGAGTGATCAGAGATTCATTTGGGAGTCGAAGCAAGGGAAGGCGATGAAAGCGGAGGAATGGAAGAAGTTCCCAGATCGAAGGGATTGGAATGGAAAATGGAAACCGATTCCTATTGCTGTGTGTTGGTATTTGTAATGCTGTGAAGAGAAACTGAGAAGGGAAGGGAATTTAATTTATTATTTGGAACCACGTTTTGAGAAATTGGGAAATTGGACAAGCTTCGGCTCAGAATTACGGTTCTGACCTGTCATTCACCCACCCCTCTTTACATGGTTCAACATTGGGGAACTCCACGTGTAACACCTTCCTTCTTCGCCACCTGTTAAATTCCACCTTATCACATTATTTTCTTTCCTTTCATTTATTGGGATAAAATTTACCTGCTTACCGGTATTAAAAATTAACAATTAAAATAGATGATATAATAAATAGTTGAAGCACCTAAGTTTTATCCATATAATATTCAATTTCAGCTCAACACGTGTTTGCTCCCACATTGAGTACTAACTGAGGCATCGGAGTGTAATCAATAGAGCACCATACTAGAGCTGGATTTCTATGAGCAGGTTTAGCTCGAGTTAGGAAACGAAGATGTACGTGGCACTCACGCGTATTTACGTGGCACCCGCATAAGAATCAACATGAACCCCTATAATTTAGTCATACCTCACCCGTCCTTTTTGTGTTGCTTGATTGTATCAGAGCTTGGAATTGAGTAAAAAAATAAATAAAAGAAAACATGTGAGTGATATGAGTTGGTAAAATACAATTTAAGGACAACTTCTAACGTACAACTACATCATAGGAATTAAGTTGAAACTAAGGATTATTTAAAATCATAGAAATCAAATTGAAATTAAACTTTTTATGAACTAAATTAAAATTTATAAAACCTTATAGATCAAATTAAAATAATACCCAAATCATAAGATCCATTTATAATTCAAACCAAAAGTTATTTAAATGGAAAGATAGGGTAAGTTTGAGTTTTCATAGACCAAATCATGCATTTAATATAGATTTTAATTATATTAATAATTAGATGTATTTCTAATTATTTCCAGCCCTAAAGCATTTGAAACATCTTTAAAAGTTTCAATTTTTCAGGTCTCCTTAACAAAAAAAAAAAAAAAAAAAGTTTTAATGTACTTCCTTAATATTTCAACAAAATCCAAAGGTCATACGTTTGGGTCAATTTTCCAAGGTTATGATATTTGACTCTCTTTTTCTTTAATTTCTGTCTTTTTTTAATATAACAATAGGCCAAGGAAGACAAAGCAACAAGTGGGCAACGACAGAGGTGCAATGGCAATCGATTCAAACACCATTTTGGAATATGGGGAGGCCATCAGTCTTAATTGTATTAAGATTTGTGACCAACATGATTTGGAGAATTTGCCTAATCATTCCTTACCTATCATGGTGGAGAATAAGGGCAATTATTTCCCTTCCAATTGTGAATAGGGATGTCATAATTGACAAGATACCTCAATTAATTAAGGATTCTCCCCCAGTGACTTTTGAGAAGGTGTTTAATGAGCTACAAAATTTGTTCATATTCCTAGTTCTTTAAATAGACAAACTATTCTATTGGTCAAGTGTGTTATTTCTGATCGTTTCTATGTCTTTTGGAACCATTGTTTTTCTTCATGAATTGCGATGATGATGTGTGGTCACCACTATTCCGATGTAACCCTTTGTATTATTTCTATTTAATGTAATGTTTCTTTGTAAAAAAAAATGATAGAAACTTTAATGAAAGAATAATAAATAATTTATTGATATAATTAATTCAAACCGTAGCTATATTTTTTTCTTCGCGTATACTTTTGACCATAAGGTTTCTTCACACGAGGGTTTTGGCGACTCTAAACCTTTTAAATTCTATACCAAATAGCCAATGTATTCGACTTCTTGAAATAACCACACATTAGACTATAGACAAATAAAAATCAACATTTCTTCTCTCATGCTTCGCTAAAACATTATTTACAAAGACCTTATAAGATTATTCTAAAGGTCAGCAAATTGAATCTTCCTTCTTAATTTAATTAAAACAAAGAAAAATATGCAAACACTAACCATTATAGTCAATAGCTCTCATTTCAGTTGACTCCTATATTTCTCTCATTTCAATTTGATCCCCATTATCTATTTCTGTAAAAATATATAATATATACGTAGATCTATCATAAGAAATCGAAAACCAACAAATAATCTTTCTTATAAATCTATGAAATCTAGCTCACATGTATATATATTAGAAAAGTCCCTTCTTAATTGAATTACTGTAAATTGAATAGTACATTCTTACTTGAATTAAAACAAAGGAAAATACTCAAATGCTAAGCACTCTTATTGTGTTCTCTTGGACAAATAAAAGCATAAATGTAAAAACATAGTTTAAATAAATAATAATAATAGACTGTCAACTTTTTAACCATGGTCGGCATAGAATTAGTCCCCTATAATTATTTTCTTAAAATAAATAAATTCCATAATCATCTCTTACTTTTTTTTCCCGTGTGAGAATCAGAATACATTGGATGATAATAATTTATTTTATTAAAAAGAAAGGTGGGCAAATGGAAATCATGCCAGCAAGATTATTCTATTCCAAAAATAATTATGAAACTTACCAATCCATTTTTTTCTAAAATTCTTAAAAACAGACAGAGAGGGCAGTGCTTTCGTTTTCAGTTTCACTTGAAAAAAAAAAAAAAAAAAGATTCCAAAGTGGTCCACAGACCCACAAAATTAGCTTCCAATTATAATTTTGTATTTTACAAAAATCTCAAACTCCGATGACGACACCTTTCTCTCCTCAATTGTATCTTTTCCCTTTTTTCACTCATCCAAAAATATCGCACATCAATTATAAAAAAAGTTTATTGTATTATATTTGTTGATGTGAAAATCTGTCAAGCTACGGATGACGATTCGATCGGTGCACTTAGAACGATTTTTGGGTACCTACAAGGAGGTAAGCCACCCCAACGCTCAAGTCAGTATAGAGGATCAATATCAGATAGATTTTCATACCTGGACATCTAGAGGAGTGGTGTATTTATAGCGGTCAATGAGGTAGATAGCTGTCCCATCAAAATATAACCTTGCTCGAGTTGGATTCCCCCAAGTGATCTCCGGTCCCAACTATGGACCAGTCCGCTCCCTGCTCCCTTGGGTTGGTCTGAATATCACTTTTCGCCTTCAAAGTTTTCGAGACCGACCTATTACGTCGTTTAGTCCAAGTTGTCGTAAACAGATTGAATGTTCACAGTTTGACCCGAACAATATTCTACGCATATTATATTGTTTTCTCATTCATTAATTCTTTTATTCAGTAAAGTTGGTATAGTATTACTATTTAAATATTAGATATAGGTATGATTTTTTTTTCCTATACTAATACAATATTATAAAATTTTCCGAAATATATAGTTAAAAATTAAATTATTCCATCTTCTCAACGCATTTCAGAGAAATTCTTTGCTGATTTGGAAGAATTCCATTTTTATGATAAAGGCATATTTGGGGAATTGAAGCTGCTGGGCTTTCATTATATGAAAAGGATTATGTTTTTGGTATATTAAATAAAAATAACGAGAAATAAGTTAATTTGGAGAAGCAAAAGATAAAATTAAAGTTTCGAGTAATTTTATTTTATTGTATTTATTTTGAATAATGCTTCCAACGGCATGGAAAGAAACTTCAAATTAGTACAAGGAATACCTTCTTACTTGCCAGCTAAAAGTACAGTGGTGTTATTTTCATTTTGTCTTTTTCTTAAAAAAAAAATTAAATATTAAATAAAGGATTTTTTTTTTGGTTAATATTTGATTAATAAAATTGGCTGGTCAGAGGATTGAAACGAAATTTTTAGTTCGAATTAGAATGTGAAATTTGAACCTACTTATGACGCCAGCCACGAGTTTCGAGTTGGGCCAATATTTCAAAAAAAGAATTTTTTTTTAATTTTTTTAACTTCTATAACAGTGTCATTTGATTCAAAAACTTATGCTATTCACCTTTTATCAATGATCGAAAAATATTATTTGAACAAAAATCTACTAATATTTTAAACGAAAAATCTATATAGTAGTTAATATAGAAGCTTTTTGGATTAAGTATGAAAATAGAGCAAATATAGAAGAATATGTCGTTTTTAAAGAGAGATTATAGTAAATTTTGATAGACAATGGAGCAGTAAACTCTCTCGACAATAGAGAAAGAAGGATTTTAGAATAAAATTGAGATGCTAATTGCCATGTTTCAGCCACTAAAAAATTTAGAAAAATAAGTGCATATATTAATTACTATATTTATTTAATTATTTATTAAAATATTATCATTTAATCATTAAGGTAAACATTTGCATTGATTGAATGATCATCCATTCTCACTCAGAAATAACACATTTTTAAATATAATATAATGATATTTATTGAGGTCACTTAGATTCATAAATAATTTTTTTAAAAAAATAGGTTTTTGTGAAATATTATGTATAATATGATTCACATACTGCTGTGTAATTATAGCTTTTAAATTATGTGAATAACTCTGGCTATTGCAGCATTACCCACCAAAACATGGGCCTAATACAGCTCCAAGCCCAAAGTTAACGCTCGATAATTAAGACTCTCTCCCTCTCTCGGGAAAATAATCAAGCAAGGCATGTCTAGGTTAAATATTCCATTACAAAAATCAAATTATTAAATTTCATGTACAATTAAAAAAATCAATTTAATGTCAATATGAGTCTAGTTATAGCACCTGTCTATGATAAAAAAAATTAGAAGTTCAAAAATGATATAACACACCCTCAAAAATTAGGAGTGGCTCATTTCTGAAGTAGATTTAAATCCATTTTAGATGTTGAATTTTCAGGTTTATTCCATTTTAATTTTCAAACTTTTAAAAAATATCTATTCGTAGTTTTCAAATTTTTAAAAAAGTAACCATGTTAGTCCATGTATATTATTTTGTCACCCAGTACCTTTTTTTTCCTTAATATTTAACTCAAACATATTTGGTTAAAATATATACTCACTCAGGTTAATTTGTTAAAAGTAAAATAGAGTCCAAGACAAAATGATTATTTTTTTAAAATTCATGGACTAAAATATAAATTTTGGGAGTTAAAACACTAAATTTAAAAGTTCTAACACCAAAATAAAACCTGGGTAATTTACCAAAATTATGTTAAGTGGTTGTAGATAGATAATGGGAGAGGCTGTATTCCAAAGCAGGCGTGGACTAGATTTTGCAAATTAAGTAACCTAAAATTTAATTTAATTTAAATTAAAAAAAAAATTAATTTTGATCCAGCACCTCGGGTGTGTTTGGGAGTGATTTTGACACGTGCAATTGTCAAAAATCATCTCCCTTTTAAAATATATTTGTTAAATTAGAAAATTGATTTTAGAAAAATTTAAAATTGAGTTCAAACCCCAAGGATGCCTACCTTATGAATTAATAATTTCTATGTGTTTTCCAGCACCAAATGTTGTAGAGTCGAGCATCTGTCTCGTGAGATTAGTCTAAAATGCACGTAAGCTGGTCTAGACACTCACAAATATTAAAAAAAAATCACTTTAAATTGATTTTTAAGGTATTAAGGTAATTTTGAAAAATTAATTATACTTAGATTTTTTTTTTCAAAATTACTCAATCTACCATCACCCAAAAACAGATCCAGGCCCATGATCCATTGGGTTAAAGTGAAAGTGCTGCGATGGTTGGGCTTCTTAATCGAGAATGTAATGGGCCCAGCCCAAAAAATCAGGCAATTCAAAATTTGAAAGAACAATTATTAGAGCACTGGCAATTTTCATGCATGAGATTAGATTCCAAAAAGTGCTTCTTTTGTAAGTTTCATCAGTTGAGAAAGCATTTATCATGCATTCAATTCTCAGATAAACTCTAATGCTTATCCGTTTCCATCCACGCTACTAAATTCCTTCCTAATTACTAATTACTATTAAACATTTAAATTTTATACCAAATCTAATCTTAAAATATTATCTCATCTTTTATGTATATCTATATTTCTCCATTATAGAACTAAAAACTATATTATTGGATTAGATATTATAAAATATAATGAAGCGACATTGAAATTTAATTTACTAACTCAAATAATTTTTATATATGTTTACATGATTTTGTTTCGACGTTTTCATTGTGACAACATTTCCATAAGTCTATTACTTGTATATTTAGGTATGATGGTTAAAAATGACTAGTTATATACTAATTAAGTTAAAATTAAAGTCTTATTTATTAATTAAAAAAATTTGCATCATTATCCATAATTTTTGTGACTTTTTTTCGAAATATCCGTCAACGTCGATATATCCGTAACATCGAGACTTTTACGTCAACTAGTTCAATACCACATGCAAATGCACAAAGTATTTTCAATCTAATTTCATATTATAATTAAAATTTTTAAAAAAGATCTTTAAATTATATTATTGGAAAATGGATAGACAACCAGTTATATATTCAAACTTTTTAGATTTAATACAAATTATTGTTGATAATTAATTTATTAATTTACTATTTATAATTAATTAAATACTTTTTGATGCCCTTACAAAATTTTTTTTCAACAAAATCAACAGCTCGTAGATCAATACATTATTATTATTTTCTAAAAAAACATTCAAAATACATGAAACACTAATTATAAAAGAGCAATAAATAGTAACAAAAAAAATCAAACTTTAGTTATACACTAATCTAAAATATGTTCGTACTTGACAATCACTATTATTTAACCTCATAAATTATGGAATGATAATGTCGCAAACCTTAGATTTAAGATATAGATTCGACATAGGTATTCTCCGCAATTTGATGAGTATGCCACCAACATAATTTTGAGATTGAATAAAACATTTGAGAGCAATGTTTTGAAAGAATTAAGTGTTGTGAAAAAATAGTGAAAGAAAGTATGTTTTTATAGTAGTAGGAGATAAAACGTTACAAAATTTTTGAAATTCTAATATGAATTGTAATTAAATAAAAAATCTTAATTTTATGGTATAGAAAACCTTTTGTATTCTAACGGTTTGCATTCTAACATTGGTTAGATCATATACATTTATTATTATTGATAATTAATAATTAATATAATATTTATAATAAATTATTGATTGTATAATTTGTAAATTAATAAATTAATGAACAGACAAAAACGTCCAAAAATGTTTTTATGATATCTTCCCATTTTAATATAGTATAGATATAGATATAGATTATTATTGATAATTAATAATTAATAATTAATATAATATTTATAATAAATTATTAATGGTATAATTTGTAAATTAATAAATTAAGGAAGGGATAAAAACGTCCAAAAATATTTTTTCCAGATCCTCCCATTTTAATATAGTATAGATATGTCCATAATATTGAGACTTCGACATTTTCATTGACTCTCAACATTTTGAAGCTTGCTTTGTATATCAATTCAAACCGACAAATATTATTAATTGACACTTCAAAAAAAACTCATTGAAAGTAAAAAATTTTAGTGCCGGTTGGTCATCCAATCTGTTTGTGATTTTCATATTTATTAAATTAAATAGATTTAGTACATATATATTTGGTAGAAATTTTTTTTTTTGAGACAATACATTTCATAGATTAATTGTTTTTTAAAGCGGCTCTCAAATCCAACAATATAAATACTAGAACACTTCTATGTTTTGAATGTTTTGAGATTTTGAATTTAAAAACTTTAAAATATAGAATTATATAAAAAAAGTAAAAAAAACTTTAATAAATATACATAATGTATCAGCATAATTAATTTTTTCCTACTGATTATAACAAAAATTTATTTTGAGTACAACAAAAGTTCGTATGCTCAAATGTTTTATTTCATGTTATAATTTCATGTCATTTTATTTAAATTAAGAAAATGTAAAATATAATATATATAAATAGTATAATATGGTAAGATAATTATTTACAAAATTTATAATATATATTACCAAACCTTATTTTAGATTAAACTAAATTAGAAATATATTACTAAACATCTTTAATAGTTTTTAAAATTGAAATTAAATTTTCAAATAGGTTATCACACACATATCAAAAATACTAAAAAAATATGGAATACAACATGTTAAAGAAGAGATCCAACGAAGCAGTGAGAGAAAGATCGAAGGAGAGTCAAAGGCACGAACCAGAAAGGGGGTCGGTGCTCGGTGATCCAAGCTAGCCTCCGGCCCACCAGGGCTCAGCGCCCAACAGTTCTCGACCCTTCGGCCAAGAACTCTAGATAGACTCGACTAGACTGCGATGCATGCCGGCCGAAACCCATCGCGTCTTGACTCTGGATCCGACAACAGGCCCATAACAAGATACGTTGACCCAGATAACTAGATTCCCTAGATGTATTAGGATTTGACTAAGGTAATTTCTAGAGGATCAGGAATCAACTTCACCCCCTACTTCGATACTAACTTAAGCATCAGGAGTCGGTGTGATAGGAGCCACACCGATCTTTAATACTATACTGTTTTACAGATCTCGTCGATCCCTTTTATTTTAGAAGATTGATGCAAATTTAGGAATTCCAAGAGGTTAAATTTGTGCATTAAGACAACTCTATTTTTTATTGAAATTTCTCAAATAACCAATCAAATGGACCCTGTAAAAAGAAGCATGAAATGAAACGTGAGAGTAATAAATTTGACATATAATGATTCTTCCCACGCTCCACCATTCATCCTTTTTAAACTTTTGTTATTTCTAAATTCACAAAACATGCTCCTGTGAGCTGCACTCCCCATGTTTTCTGCTTCTAAATCTTTTAATTTGTTTTCAAAACCCAAGATTATATTGCCACAGTTTCTGTTCCCCTTTTCTTACCCTTTATCAAAATCTAAAAAAAGGGACAACAATATTAATATACATAAATATACATTTTTCTTAAAAGATTAAATGATGTAATTGTTTACTGGTGAGAAAATAACTATATAATGCAATACTTCTAATACATGATGACCTTTGTACTTATAATACTATATTAAACATGAATCCACCAATAAATCCAAAAACTTAAATTTATGATTTAGGATAAATTTAATTTAGGTTAAAAAAAAGACATTTGGCTCATGAACTTTCATTAAAATAACGATTTGGTCTCTAAACTTTAAAAAGTAACGATTTAATCCCTACCATTAAAAATTTGGTTAGATATAACGGAAGTATCACGTGGTTTGTACATGTGCACAAATTAAAAAGAAGACTTTTTTCGTTTTATAATAATTTTTTTTTGTTTTAAACCGGTCTAAAATTAAACTGATCCGATAGTAAACCAACCCGCTTAATTGGCTATTTTAATTTGCACCTATTTACAAGTCACAAATTTTTAATGATAGGGGTTAAATTATAACCAATTTTAAAGTACATGGAATAAATCGTTATTTTTTAAAATTCAAAGATCAAATCGTTACTTTAATGAAAGTTGACCAGATGTATTTTTTAATTTTTTATTTATTTATAAACATCTAACGATTCGATTACTGTACCTCTACATTTCCCTCATTTTTCTTGTAATTATATAGCTCAATTATGTCAACTGCAAGAAGAGGATAATGTTTTGTAATACATGTTCTTGTTAGGTGATAATTAAATGGGTTTTTTTTTTTTTTTGGGGTGGGGGAATTTTATAATATTTGACCATATGGCAAAACGTATTGATTTCTAATTGGAATTATAATACCGACAAAATATAATTAAGTTTTGCGTCAATGAACAAGCTATACAACCACAAAGTTCTTGACGTAAAATACACAATTAAAAATAATAATACCGAATTGGAAAGAAATAAAATAGAGAGCATATAATATAAATGTACAAAATGAAAGTTTGACATTAATTTAATTAAAAACCAGACATAAAACTCAACAGGGTTATCCAAAGTGTTCCTGGATATATACCACGTGTGTATGTCTGTTTCGATAAATGCATTTAACAGACATATATATATTACCACATATATCAATATATTAATATTAATGTGTGTAAATATTTGAAGTGTTGTTTTTTAAAAACTTACAAAATTGTTTCTTACATCTTGGTCCGAATTTTTTGTTACATGATGTTAACTCTATACTTATCTTGATTTAAAAGAAAAATAAAAAAAAATAACTTCCTTTATTTTATAAAAAATAATATTGGGATGTGTTTTCTTGACTTAGTTTTGATGTATAGGTTGATCAGTTTCATTAAGTCTTTAATGTTTTAATATTTTTTAATTCTAATATATATATTTTTTACCTTGTCCGATATTGTTGCCTCTGTATTTTTTTTTTGTTCGATATTAAAACTTAAATGTGTAATAGTGTGTGATTGATGATAAACTTAATTATGATATTTAGTGATGATAAAAGTTTAGATGAGGAATAATGAGATAAAAAGTTGAAATTAATTTCTATACCAACTTCTTTTCTTAGAAACTTAGAAGAGAAATAAGAAACTTTTCCAAGTGATCTAGTTTTTCATCTAAATTAAATTTCTATCAACTCATTAAATGTCATATCATTGAATTAAGCTTTATTAATTACGAGTCAATTTTAACATTGTGGAAATAATATAATTAAAAATGAAAAGATACTTAAATATTAGGGATTTAATTGAAAATATATTTTTCAAACTTAACTTTGAAATTGCCTTCAATGCTGTGCCTTGTACTCAAGTTTTTGATTAATACACTTTGTTTTTATGTATGTAATATTAAATATGGTTGGGCAAAATTCAAACTAAGGCTAAGGGAAATGGAAGGGGGAATTATATAGCATACATGTATTGCTATATATCGTGGACCTTACTTTATATCCCGAATAAAGAAACATTTTACGAAGGAAAAATTAGAGTTCCACACACAAAGGGATTGACAATAATTCACGTTATTAACTACCACTATATGTGGCATATAAATATCATTCCCAAAGAGAAAAACAACTAAAAAACAGCAAGCTTAGCCTAGCTTAGGCATCTTTCTTTCCCTTTCTCCATTTTGCTTGCTCCATTTGTAGATTCTGAGTTCCAAACTCCCTCAAAGTAAGTGGTACGAAAAGAAGACAACGATCGACGAGCTTGACGTGCGTATTTGAGTTTGTAAGAATTCTGGTGCAACCACAATTAAGAAATCATGAATCACAAACGACAATCACTTTTATAACGGGTACGAATACATTGGAAAGAAAAGTAAGAAAGAAAGTAAACCTTTTTTGAGCTAAAAAGCAACTAGGCATGATAATGTCCCTATCCTATTAGGAAATGAGAAGGGCTAAACCCCAATTAAGAAGGGAATTATAATTTATATATGTAGAATTATAGATTGAGTTTTTAAAAAATGATACTTTTGGATGTGTGGCAAAATGCAAAACGTGGTCATATGAAAGCTTGTCTGTACAAGTACATGTGTGTTTTAATTAATGGGACAATCTAGGAGAGCTGGGAAATTATTACTGAAAATGTGTGTTTGATTATTAAAATTAAAATAAAATAAAAACAGCTTTTTGAGAAATAAATGTTGTTTGGCCTTACAATTAACCTAAGAGGCACCAAAAAAGCTATAGGGATATCAAATTGTCTTGCCCTACCAAGCATCTTTTGTGGTTTTTGGTTAATCTAGTACACGTGCATTCCCTTCTACTTTTATTATTTTTTACTATTTTATTCAATATAATACCCATTTCATTTTAAAATATCGGTGATGTGACTTAAAAGATTTCTAGAATTATATTAGAACAAGACTTAGATTGAATCGATCTTTGATCTGAACTTTAAATAATTACAATGATATATTTTAATTTTAATGATTTATATTAGATAGATGATCTTATTCATTAAATGGGAACCGTGCAGCAAGGACCCCGGGCATCACAACCTCAAAATCCTACTACCATCAAATTGAGAAGCTTTTTTTTGCCCTTTAATGAACTAAAATATTTGAATCTCCCTGTCTTCCTGGTAGAAATATTACTCTAATTTGATGCATCAAAGTCTAAATTTCTTCGACGATCTAACAAGTTTTCACGAGGTCAGAATCTTCATGGTTTAACAATCTCGTCACTTCTCTCTGAGTCAGTTTCGAGGTGATCTAATATTAAATGAAAATAATAATGTTATGTTGGTTGAATGAAAGCATTTTATATGTCATCCGGCAGATATTAAGCAAGAGTTTGAAAGCAAATAACATTGGAAATTATATTTAAAAACAGTTTTTCATTTCTTAAAATAAAATAGTAATTTCATTGGCTATATAATCTTTTTCTTTAAAAGGATTTCGTTTGTGTTTTTGTTAAATTTTCCTTTCATATTTATTTATTTAATATTTAAAAAAATATAACTTCATTCAAATATGCTATATTTAAAATTACTTGAAACAATAAATAAATGAAAATATAAAAATAAAGATATTACTATTTCATAACTTTTTTAAAATTGAAAAATATTAAATCTTCAATATAATAAGGTCCTAAAAGTATAAAATAAAATTTGAAAAATACATCAAATCAACCTCTTAATTTCCCTTCTAAGTTACTTTAAAAAAAAAAAACAAGAAAAAAATTCTTCCAAGTTGATATGCACGGACAAATCCTTTAATATTTGATTTGATGCATCACAATACCTTTCACATCTCTCTCCATTTTTTCTCAATTATTTGAAAAATATCTCCTATACCATATAGTGTTCAATGGGATAATTCAATAATTATCAATATCGTATTCTATGGTGTTCTATGGTCAATTAGCAAAAGATGAAACACCTTCATTTTCTAAAAAAATAAGAAAAAAGGGAGGAAAAATAGAACACGAATGATCAACATGGAAACACCAAACACAAAAGAAAATGAAATTTTAAAAAATATGAAAAGAGGAAAAGATGATATAATTTAGAGATGGGGAGTCTTTTACTCATTTTTGGATTATCTAATTTTCTTGCCATTCGAAAGGTGGACCAAAAGAAAAACTGAAATTATCGTGAGTGTGAGATATATTATTTTGAAGACTTTAATTTAATTTTAAAAAATATCATATCTCAAAGAGAAAAATATATATTTTTAGAGTATTAATCAATTTTACAATAGTATTTGACGGGAGTTTTTTATGGTTGGCCAACGTAATGGGATGCAATTGCCTCCTGGTGCGTGGGTTCATATCATTCTTGTTGGGAAAAATATGTCAAATTTGCAATTCAGCCAATTCTTATTACAAAGTCTAACTAACATTTTTTTCCCTTCCTAGGTTACGAGTAAATCATAGTTAAAATAAATGCAATAAAGGAAATATGTGGAAATAAATAACATATGGATTTATACCGATTCATTCCAAGTTTGGACTATGTCCAGTCTTCTACGATGTACCGGATTTTACTATAATTGAAAATATTACAATGAACTTCAAAGACACTCTACGGAACTTTCTTTAAATGTTTCAAAAATAGCAATCTAGATTCTAAGCACTACAATAATAGATACTTAAGGAATACAAATAGTGAAACATCTCATTGAGACATGAGAATAGGTTGTCGTCAACGCACTGCAACTCGAGAAACTTGTTCTCTACTCTCTGCCCCAACAAAATTCTGCCACGCAAAAACCTAAAACCGTGAAAGTCAACTACTTAAATCATCGTTACAGTGCCATGACGCTATTTGATGCAAAAAAAACGTGTATCTGTATAGTGCCGTGATGCTGCCTCCTCAACCAAGATGGCGATCCTCTTCAACTCTCTTCATTCTTGCTTCGTCCCGATCCGTTCCAACATTGTTTTGGCTCCATATTTCAAACCGCTCGAATCTTTTTTAAAGGAGAATAATTTTATTCATTATTATAAAAAAAAAGGGCGAATAGAGCCAAGAGAATGCGAATCGTTTGGTTGCAGGAACGGGGGAAGAAGACGCTCCCGTAATAGAAACACACAAACTGAAAGGAAACCACTGGCTGTGGCCTCCGATTCCCTTTTCTCACAGATTACGTTTCCCCCAAACGAGTGGGTCTCCTACGCCCATTTATCTCCCTCCCTCTCTTCTAAATTTGTATTAATCGGAAACGACAATCGCCGATCACTCCACAATTGGTAACACCCAGCGAATTGGATTGGGATAGATTACGACACGTCGGAACACAACTCTCTCTCTCTTACTGCGCCCATGGCGCTGATTCTGAACACCGCCACCACCACTTTCGACCTTGGACGGCGCCATCATCCAATGGCTAACCGCCAACCCCGATTTTTTTTATTCCTTTTACTGACGTGGCATTATTATCCTACTTAATATTTATTGTTCACCTCTAATTATATTTATGGGGCCAGCCTCAGGGTGGACTTCATCAATTTCCTCTCTGTTTTCTACAACACCAAAACCAACTATCAAAATCAATATTATTTGATGAACCAGCTATGAATATGATAATGCAGTATCAAAACTTAATAATTCTTTTAATCTACTGAATGAAAGTGCCATTTTTGTTTTGTTTGTCTGTTTATTTAATAATCAGAAATTAGTTATTGGACTTCCATATGTCCATCCTCCCCGTTCTGTTATTCAAAGTCAAATATTTAACATACAATGGCCTTTTGCCAAACCTCTCATTAATGCCTCTGCTTAGCTGATTTCCAATACAAGGGATACACACATGGAATTTGGAATTAATATTATTATTGCATATTTTTCTTCCATTTGGCAAAAAGTTATATGCTGTATTTAAATTGAATAGTTGTGTCTATCCCCACTGATTTTAACTGGGTAGAATCATGAAAATTTGAATCCAATTTGACTACTACTTTGAAAAGAGAGAGAAGTAAAGGTGGTAGAAGTAGCAAAATTCACCAGTTGTTGGAAAAAGGGGACGAATTAGAGCAGGGGGGGAGTAAGTTTTTGAAGGCATTAAAAAATTGGAACATTCTTGGCTATTTATTGGGGCTCCCTCTGGTTGCGCCTCATGCCGCAAACACATCCACATTAGACACCCATTCCTTATAATACCCCAAACACAGCTCTACAATCACAACTACAAGAGAATTTTGACAAACAGAGCTTTTTAGCCTCTGTCTGTACTCTCAACTGTACGTCAACAAAACTCAGCTGCACTTCACTTCTAAGTTCTAACAAAACAATTTCCACATTACAACGCCTACTTTAGCTACCTCTTCTTCTCATTCTTCTTCTTCTTCGTGATGTGTCAATCGGACTCGCATTCTGGCCTCCTCCCCCCGCCATCGCCGTCGCCCCCGCCGCAACTCAACCTCTTTCTCGACCTTTTGTCATTGCCCGGGGCATTCCTCGAACACCCAAAACATGACCTCCCCCACAAACACTCCCCGCTCTTGTTCCCTTCCTCCGCCATTGAAGTCATCGCGGAAGCCAAGTCTCTGTTCTCTCTGGCCTTCCCTATTGCTCTGGCCGCCCTCATTCTCTACTCCCGCTCCATTCTGTCCATGATTTTTCTCGGGTATTTGGGCGATATGGAACTCGCGGCTGGCTCCTTGGCCATCGCCTTCGCCAACATCACGGGCTACTCTGTTTTATCAGGCCTGGCTCTGGGAATGGAGCCCCTCTGTTCCCAAGCCTTCGGAGCCCACCGTCCGAAGCTCCTCTCCTTGACCCTTCACCGCGCCGTCATCTTCCTCCTGGTTTCCTCCATCCCCATTTCCCTTCTCTGGCTCAACATCTCCCCAATCCTCGTCTTCCTCCACCAAGACCCAAACATCGCCAAATTAGCCCACACTTACTTAATCTTCTCCCTCCCTGATTTACTCTCCAATTCCTTCATCCACCCAATCCGCATTTACCTTCGCGCACAGGGCGTCACCCACCCCATCACTCTCGCTTCCCTCGTCGGCTCCTTCTTCCATCTCCCCATTAATTTCCTCCTCGTCTCCCACTTCCGCCTCGGCATCGCCGGAGTCGCCGCCGCCGCCGCCGCCACTAATTTCGTGGTCCTGATTTTTCTAATCTCGTACGTCTTGATTTCGGGAATCGCCGGGCCCACGTGGAGCCGGCCGAGCCGCGAGTGCCTGAGCGGGTGGGGCCCGCTGCTGAAGCTGGCCGCGCCCAGCTGCGTCTCGGTGTGCTTGGAGTGGTGGTGGTACGAGATCATGATTATTCTGTGCGGGCTTTTGGCCAACCCGAAAGCCAGCGTGGCGTCGATGGGCGTGCTGATCCAAACGACGTCGTTGATCTACATCTTCCCGTCGTCGCTCGGGTTCGCCGTGTCCACACGTGTGGGAAACGAACTCGGCGCGAATCGTCCCGCCAGGGCCAAATTATCCGCTGTGGTCGCCGTCTTTATAGCTGTCCTGATGGGCCTATCAGCGACTACCTTCGCAGTCGCAATGAGGAACACGTGGGCCCGCCTCTTCACCTACGACCTCCAAATCCTACGCCTCACGTCCCTCGCCCTCCCCATCCTAGGGCTGTGCGAGATCGGTAACTGCCCGCAGACGGTGGCCTGCGGCGTCCTCCGAGGCACCGCCCGCCCCTCCACGGCCGCCCGTATAAATCTCGGCGCGTTCTATCTGGTGGGCATGCCCGTGGCGGTTGGGCTCGGACTTTTCCTCGGAGTCGGGTTTTCGGGTCTTTGGCTGGGCCTGCTGTCGGCCCAAGTAAGCTGCGCGGGGCTGATGCTGTACGTAATCGGGAGCACCGATTGGGATTTACAAGCGGAGAGGTCGAAGGAGCTCACATCCGGATCCGGCGTCGTTTTGGACACGGCCACCGACGAAGACGTCGGAGAAAACGCTCCTCTGACTTCTGTAGTGGTGACATCAGTTCACCAACAAGCAGAGAGCAGAGAAACAAACCCCAACACCCAAAATTAAATTTTTTTGAAAAAATAACCAAAAAAGAAAAGAAAAAAAAACTTTATTTTTTCTATCCCCACGCCCAGCCGGTCCCTAAGTTTGTTTGGTTGTGAATTGTGATATTAATTATTTAATAACACTATATTTGTTATTACTTCACTTGGGTTGGTAAAATCGTGTGACATAATTCGTAAATGACCCATTTTTTGTAAGTTAGGGAAACGAGAGGCAAAGATTGAAATGGTGTGGCATATGGAGACAGAGATGTTGGGGGAAGGAGTGGTCATTTTCGCGGTAGAGAATATGACGGGTTTGCATTAAAGAGTATTGGAAATTAAAGTGCAAAAGAGAAGACGACACGTCGTCTGAGACCATCACATCATGATCACTTCATTGTGGAAAGAAACCAATTGATTAAATTTGCAGTGCAGAGGCAATACATTGGTTGGATTTCATGTTGGTTTTGGAACGTACTGGCCGCTCCCTACTTGGTCTGCTTTCTCACTCTTATCTTCTGCACTCATCGGTCCCACTAAATATCTACTCTATCTCCCATTTTCTTTTTCAACACTTCAATTCATCAACCAATTCAGACACAACATATAAATTCAACTTAAAATTTAAGTGTTTGTCTCCCCACTTTCAAAAAAAAGTTACAATACTATACTTTTCACTTGCTGTAAACCTTTCAGCAATACATTTTCAGCCATTATTAGTAAATGTTTATGTTGGTTCGCGGGACATAACTTGAAACGACATGACAATTAATGTAGGAGTTTGTCGCGAGTGTCTTACAAATTTTATCCTAGTATTCTTCCTATATTGCAAGAGAGCTATTGGCTTCTTTATTATTGTCTACCTAGTTTTGTCTTTGTTTCCTCGTTTTAAAAACGATAGTTTCTTTTACATTTCCTCTCTTTTCAAATGTAATCCATACAAACTTCCACGTTAATTATCACGTTAATATCAGATTCTGCCACATCAAATATCTATTCAAAATACTAATTTATGTTTGCTTAAAGAATATTTTTGAAACATTAATGAAAAAGATCAAGATTAAAGGAGTAGTATTGAAATATACTTTTGAAACACATGTCAAGCGTTAAGTGGTATGTTTTGTCCTACAAATAGGTTACTAAACCTTAAATCTTGTGCAAATTCTATTTACTAAGTTTTTTAACTTTCAATTTTGTGGCGGATGGATTCTACACTTACGAAACACTATTTAAAGTTCAAAAACCCGTTGATTACGCTCACGAAATTACTGAAAAAAATGACTTAGAGAAATTACTTGTAAATTTAAATTTAATTACTGGAATCTTTGTCCTAAGGTGACATGTCGTTTTGCCTCTGCTTCATACTCCATATACATGGTGTACCACGGCCTTAAAGTTGCACATCATTCTGCAGTTGTGTTTTTTGTCGACTGTGGTGGTGATCATAATTTGTTGGGGTACCTATGTCTGCCTTTAAGAAGCACCACTCAATCATATATACATATTTTGCAGATCAAAAACTGCATGCACGAGCGATATATACATATATATCAGCCTTTTCTTTCCATTTTTTTCTGTCATTTTCTGTAATTTTCTTCTCTTCTTTTGCCTACTATTCTTTCAAATGGGCCGATCTAAATTCAAATCAATCTTCCTGGTTTGCGATGTAATATAACAGTTGTCTAAATATAATATTTGACTAGTAATTAAATCAGATAAAGAGGTAACTTTTATATCCTTCAAAAATAATAATAATAAAGAACTTCAATTTTTGAATGGTGATTCAGACCGATTCGACAGTTACCAACCACCAAAATGTTTTCATGAAAAATAATTTAGTGGCAAATGACTGCCTTCAAAAAATTCCATACAGAAAAAGATAGGCTCAAAGTTCTGACCTTTCTTCATTATTGTATAAACAAATAATCTCTCTCTCTCTCTTTCTCTCTCATTTTCCAATATCACATTCTCTCTCATCTTATATCTTCAGCCCAGCTGTATATTTTACTTCTACCAGAATTAATGTTGCATGATATAATATGATATCCAGTGTAATTAGGGTTTCTTTGTAACTTTTATATAAATATATTAGACCTTGGTGAATCATAAATTTTGGCTAATTAACACGTGTCACGTTATAAATTTAAAATTATATTTATGACCAATTACAAATTTACACGTGTAAATTACTTTTAAAATCGACAAATCAAATTATGCCACTTATGTGTCTTTCATCCGAGGATAAGTTTCATAAAAAAAATCGATAAACTAATTAAGCCCTGGAGAATAAGTTTCATAAAAAAAAAAAAACCGAAAGGCATCTAGAAGAGGCGAGATTCAGAGTCAAGAGAATTCATAACCTTCTATAAACATTCGGAAGAAAGAATGCAGAAGACTCAGAAAGCATAAGAACAGTCTGCAAATACTCGAAGAATCGAAAACTACAAGACTTAAAAAATTGAATGGTTTCTTCGTCATCAATAAGCCAAAGATCTTCAACAAACTATAGGCCAATGACTTCGAAGACTCTTCATCATGCTGCAAATAGAAAACTTCATCAAGCTACAAAGCTGAAGATTTCATCAAGCTACAAGTCGAAGAATTCGTCAAATTACAAACCGAAGACTTCATTAAATTACTAGTCGAAGAACTTCATCAAGCTATAAAACGAATACTTCAATCAAGCTATAAAACGAATACTTCAATCAAGCTACAAGTCGAAGACCTCAAAGATATCCTAGAAGATCGAAGGCACCAATTTTTGTCATACGAGAACAAAGCCCATGAACTCTCAAATCAAGTTTATATTCGAAAGAAAGCATCAAATGATTACATATTATAGATTGTAGTACTTATATATAAATACAAATACAAATTCACTTATTTCGAGTTCCTCCCGACTAAAATTCCTCTTGAAGAGACATTACCAAAAATAGGTAACATATGTGGATATAATTGGATCCCAATCACTCGACACAAAAAAAAATTATTATTATTTATACTTCTTCATATTTGACTTTATTTATCTTGACATGTCTCAATGAACTCAACTAAGAGCTATTCTTAGCTTCTACATAAATTGGTGTTGACTTTTATTTCACTTGGCTACTTTCATCTCATTTTTCTTTTATTAATTGTTTAATATATTGATGGAAAAATGTCAACTTCTAATCAATTGGTACTCTGCATGTCAAGTTATGAGCTTTTTTTTTTCTAATATAGAAATATTTGCTTTTTTTGTAAATTATTCGAAATAATAATGACAAATCAACGAAAGAGGATCTAACTTTGTTAAATATCATTAATATATATAAAACAAATATTTTGACTGTTTCCACTTGTCAACCATCTAGAAGTCTTTGTTTAATTTGATTGGCAAAAATGTGTCAAAATCAAATCATCTTTAATTAACACACAACACGCAACATGTTGCTAATATATACAAGAAAATTCTTAATTTTTTTATTTAATTACTTCTTTAATTAAATATTATGGTAAAAAATGGATTTCTAGAAATTGTTGAGATACTGCATAAACTAATATATGACTAAAAATAATGGAATTTATATTGATTAAATCGTTATTTGGAATAAATTGGACGCAACCTTTTATTGATCAATCACATAATGCATATTCATTTCTTGCATTTTCAAATACAATTTGAAGAAATGGAAGCAGATTTATATAAAAAAGGAATATAAATAAAAAAAACAGAAAGGCATGCCCATTACGACAGATTATCATCATCTGAGCACGATGGGAATCTAATGGTTAATATCATTATTATTATTAGTTTCACAAAAATAAAGTTTTCAGTTTCCATTATGCACCTCAATTAAGATTTATATAGTACAATTGACTAATACTAATACTAATAAATACACGTCTCCTTTAATTAATGTCAACTAATACAAAAAGGAGAGGAAAAAAGAAAAAAAAAACAGAGGATGCTGTGTCATGTTACAAGATACTATTAATAAATAATAATGTCAACTTTAATTAAAAATATGAAGGTAAAGGGGTCAAATTTATCAAGGCGGCATCATCTTCATATCATATCCAAATAAAAACCCTTCAAATTTATTAAGGTCAAATTTCTTAGTAATGTTTATGTGGCGAATTAACAATGATATTTGTTTTTTTGCTTAAACTCCTAGGAATTGTCAAAATGGAATAAAATTTGGCACATAAGATATATATAAATTCAACCATATTCTAGAAGATTAGTTTTCTTTGGGGAAACTGTCGATTTGTTATGTTTTATTTTGGAACACTTCAACGTAGTGCGTGCGTTTGTTTCGTAGATCGTGGCCGTTAATATTATAATAAAATCAAAGGGTGTTATGTTTTTGGTCTTTTAGTTTTTAAAATTTGTTTAAAATTTTTCTTTTTAAAGTTTTATAGTGTATTTTGAAATATTCTAATAAATCTAAGGAACTAGAAGAGAAGGCCATAGTTTTTTAAATTTTGACTTGGATTTAAAGTCACATTTTAAAAAGATTATAAATAAACAAGTCTACTTTTTAAAAATGAAATGGTATTAAGTTTTAGATTTTTTGTATTTTATAGGTTTGGTGTAGGTGGCAATTTGAGTATTTGAAATTTTAAAACGAACGACCAAAATATTTTCAATCCAACATGTAGGGGTGGGGAATCGAATTCACAACATCTATATATCTTTGTTATCTTAGTTGGAGATATATGCCAATTACCATTGAGATATGCTAGCTTGAAAAGTTTAAGTGAACGGGTTGAGTAAATTTAATTTATTTATATAAATGCTCAACAAATCTACTCATCATAATCACGTTGTGTCATCACCAAGTTGTTTCTCATTGGATCTGGAAGTTCTAGATTTAAAGAACACCCGTCCATCTACTACAAGAAATGTTCCTCATCTAGATCACAATAAGGCAATTGTCGTTTTGAACGAGGAACGAGCTCAGGGACTTAATCGCCGAATCTAATCAACCTCAGTGACCATTTAAAATTATTCTTTAAATCTCGGTGATCAAGAATATTCCTTTTAAAACTTCGGGGACGACCAAAAGGGTATTTTACCAATTTTAAAATTATTTTCAACTGTTAAGAATATTGAAAAATATCATGCCTACAGCGGTACAGTTTTGTCTAGAAAGATGGATTGCTTGGTCCAACACGGGCCACATTTGGGCCTTGGTTGAAACAGGCCAATAGCCTAGTAACAGTTACTAATGGGGATACGGCTCAAAGCCCACTATACTAGGCCCAACAAAAGCGGTGTATATATTGCAGTTTAACAGAAAAGCAGACCACACGAAAATTTCCGTTGCAATTAAATCATATGAATAGGTAAAGAGATAGAAGTAGACCATGTTTGAGTTTGGAATCTGACATTTTTGTAACTATTTATTTATTTATCTATTTTCTTAGTACAACGTGTGAGAGTGAAGATTCAAAAACTCATGCTAAAAGATTGTTGCATTGACCCGTTGAACTAAACTCAGATTGGTTCATGGACAATTTCTTAAAGCTTTTATTAGAGGTAGAAAATACCATTTAACATTATTTATTATTGTTATTATTATTATTAGCGAGACATTATATTGATGAGGAATGAGAAAGTGAAAGAAAGAATATATTTGAAAGATTGGAATGGAAGTTGGCGACAAAAGAATGGGCATAAAATTTCAAAGGGGCAGTACAAATTGAAATGATTTCTCGTACTTGGCCGCCCATCCATCTCTCTGCAAATTTCATCATCACATATATCCTTCTACATACAAAACTCAAAAACTTCACCAAAACAACAACAATCAAACTTTTGATTCAATTTGGTATTGAAATTTCTCTTTTCCCCATTTGAAGTTTGAACCCATAAAGAGTGTGCAAGAAGAATGAGGCCTAAGGACACCCTTCTGGGGCAACCTACTCATTAGTTGAAAATTGAAATGCTCATTTAATTTAGCTTTGCTGAAATGGGGATAAAAAAGCAGCCTTTTTTAATGCAATAAGGTCCATTAAAAGGAGGGCCTGAGGGATGTAGATGTTGATGATGGGGTTTTAAGTGAGACGAAAATTGAGTTCTTGCTCAAATTAGAAGCTACGTGTTCCCAAAATTTCACCGAGGACAGCCTGGATAATCATGTCTCTAATTTCAATTTGGTATTCTAACATTTGCATATAAACTAACACCTTTTCTTTCATACTAATATAGCTCCTCCGTTGGTAGAGTTCCACATCTTGCAATTCGATCGTTACAATTACGGGTTGGATGCCTAATTGTCCAAGCGGTAATGATAGTATCTTGTACATGGACTGGTAGCTCACTTTTTCTAAGTAATGGGGAAGATGACCGAAACATATCATTAAAAGACTATACTGAGACAAAGATGAGCTATCAAGAACGTAGAGGAGGTAGGATGGGTAGTTGTCAAATCTAGTATGGATCGTACATAGATGATAGTTGGAGTTGGAGGCTCTCTTAGGGTTCCCTCATCTGGGATCCTTAGGGAAGAGGATCAATTTGGCCCTTGCGAGCAGCTTGATGCACTATCTCTCTTTTAACTCTCTAAGAGAAATGCAGCAAAATGAAGGAAAATTCCTGAACCAGCCCCATCGTTTCCATCCCATAGGAACTACGAGATTCCCCAAGGATGCCTTTGGTATATTCCAGGGTTCGCAGATCGACCATAGAACCATGTTCAATAAGTGGAATGCATTTAGTTGTCTGCTCTCCATTTGGACAGTAAGGGTTGGAGAAGGACAATCACTCATTCTTAAGACCAACATTCTTAAAATCAAAGATGCGGACAAAAAATGGGGAAAAACTCTCCATTCTTGATTTTACTGTGGATGAATTCTCTGAAACCATATCAGTTAATGTTACGATTCGAATAACTACATTACATATGTGGAAGGAAGATGCGATACACTAATGAGAGTAAAAGTGTTTTAATTATCTATTGTCTTTTCTTTTATCCTTCCTAAAAAAATCAAATTCAAATGTAAGGTAGTAGTGCGAAAATATTGAAGTGAACAAAATCTAAAACAATCTAATAATCGTCCTTGAATGATAAGGTTGGTGACCAGACAGAGTTAGACAATATATTTCCAAAGAAAATGCGTACATTTTCTTCCAGAGGCCACTGTTGTTAAATAGATAGAACTTAAAATATTAAATTATAAATTTATGAACTTTCAAAGGAAACAAATTTTAAACTTTAAAAAACGATGATAGGTCTTTAAATTTTTAATTCATCAAATTTTATTAGTTCAGTACTTTGACAGTGTATTGACTGTACTATTTAAAGAATATGTGGCTGTGAAATAAAATTGAATACTCCCGATAAAATTGATTTTGTCTAAAATTATGGTGGATTTAAAATTGAGATGGATTCTAGGTAAATTTTTTGAAATTTGAGCAAGTAGATTAGTGAAGGAAATTAGGGGTGAATTTAGGGCACATCCTCAAAAGCTTAGGGCTAGGTAATTGGTGAAAGGAAATTAAAAGTGAGCTTTAAGGGAGAAAAAATTCAAGACAGTGAGAAAGAAAAAAAGTAAGGTAACCAAAACAAAATTGAAAATTGGGGGGAGAGAAGTAGAAATAAAGGCGAAGGAAGTAAATCGTTTACTATAACAAATATTTTCCACCGTAAAACTTACTGAACATAAAATTAAAAAAAAAAAATTAAGAATTTGTTGGACACAATTTTAAAAGTTAAAAAAATCTCCTAAACACACCGACGAAAGTTGAAGAACTAAGTTTATAATTTTATTATTTCTTATTTGCGTAGAAGTTTCATTAGACGCTTCAAAATTAAACTATATGTTGAAAAATACACAATTTTCTATATTTATTAACTAAAATTATAATTTAAGGCATAAGAGGTAGGCAGAGAGATCATAAATTCCATTGGTAACCTTAACTAAAATATGATTTACAAACAAAAAAGAGGAAGAAGAAGGGTGAATTTAAAAAGATTCCCATTCCCAAAAATTGATAATAAATGTGATTTTGACACATAAAATGATAGAAAATGAAGAAACAACGTGGTTGTGTGTGAAAACATTGACTAATAAAGGGTACGGTTAATGAGGGAAGAAAGAAAATTGCATAATAATAATAATAGCGGTGTTTCCAATGAGAGCCATCAATTCAAAACCCAACATTATTCTCTATTACTTCTCCGAAGTCCAAACCAAACAACATAGTTTCCCGTGAAACATACGAATGAGAAGGAAAAAGAATTTATTGATATTTATTTACTTATTTATTTTGGACGTAATAATATATTAATTGAAAAAAAAGGGGGGGTTTTGAAAACGATGTAATTGAAATGACAAGGCTCTGGATAAAGTACATTCTTATTATCATCTTTAAACTGTCTTTTACAGTCTGCACACAAAAGAGGGCAAGGGATTGGGAAACGCCTCTTCTAAAAAATATACCAACCAATTTCACCAATTATTTATTTTACCCCAAATAACTATGCTTATTACAATTACTACACTGTTAAAAGTTTTAATTTGATCCCTCCACCTTTGAAACTTATTAAAATTGTTGTAATTAAACCCTTAAATATTCTTTGATTATATGATTTTTCTAATTAAGCTCAAAATTTTTACATCAACTTTTTGTTTTTTTAATTGAATGTTTGGCTCAGCATTGTCTGAAAACTTTTTTTTAAGGGAAGAAACCAAAAATTTTGATGGTTGATATTTTTGTTTTCAAACTTTTATGGAATTAAAAAAAACATAGGTTAAATTGGCTTGCCTATTTTAAATTATTGAAGGTTTTAATTGTAACCATGCATTAAGTACAATATATTTTTTTAGCTTCACCATTACTCTCCTTTAACAAATTTATTTACTTATAAATTACATCTCTTAAAAAATGTTTGTTATTTATTTATATATATATTTTTATGATGTAGTCTACTTTGGTAAGTTTAGCATGAAAAAAAAAAAGTTAACTAGTGAAATTCTTAAAATTGTGTTTATTTAGTCTAGAGTACTGAAATTAGACCCACGGGTACACGAAGTGGGTGTAGAGTTTTAGAGATATTTTTCTTAGGAAAAATCTCAAGCCTCATTAACTCGACACTAATCTACGTAGCATGCTTCCATTACCGATATAATCTTTGGAATAATAGTATGTAAACTTTTTTTTTAATAACACTTTCAAAATTACCGATATAATCTTCGGAATAATAGTATGTAAACTTTTTTTTAATAATACTTTCAAAATTATCCGTCAGGTAAACAAAATTTTCTAAATGTGAACTGTGAAGGGGAAGATTGGACACTATTGCACCACAATAAATTTTCCCACCTAATCCATGATTAACATATGACATATATCTATTTCAAAAGGAAAAGGAACAACACATTGGAAAAGAAAAACGTTTTTACTTTAAACAAATACGCAAATTTTAAAAATTCTATATTTTAATTTCTGAAATTTTGGCTAAAATAAAACAAAAAAAAAAACTTTTTTTTTTCAAAGTGGGAGAGGATAGCGCTTTTGACGCGAGCAACTTTTTGAAATAATCTATTAAGCACTTATTTTTAAAAATAATAAACATTAACCATTATACTTTTATTTTGAGATGGAGACCAACAAAAGTTCAAAAATACTTTTTTTTCTATTTTTCTTTCGTAAAGATATTTAAAAATACATTTTAAATGTCGAGAAAGAGTGTAGACTTAAACTCACCATCTTTTAACTTGAGATATATATCTTGACCAATTGAATTACATTTGGATGGATCAAGAAAAACTAAACTATTTCAAATATGTTAATATTGTAAAAATTTATAAAAACAATAATTAGAGAAATAGTAATTAGGAATTATGTATGTGCACGGACAGGACGGGAATAGAGAAGGCCTTCCTGTCCTCATCTACGTCCCTATTTAATTTCTCATCCCCGCAAAATTTCCAACGAATTTTTTGCGGGGATTCTGGCTAAGATTTTCCACATGAAATTCACGAGGATTGGGTTGCCTGCACAAAAATTTTCCTAATTTAGTTTTAAAAATTATTTATCAATTAAATATTTTCTAAATAAATTTATAATTAATTGCTTAATTTTCAATGACAAATTAATTTTATTATATGGTCTATATATATATTAAAAAAAAGTGAGGTAGGTTAGATAATGGAGAATGGGGACAGAAAACATATTTCTCACTCACATTTTCATTTATGTGATGAGAAAAAAAATACTTTTTTATCTCCCACCTCGTGGGGAATTTAAACGTGAATTTCCCGTCTCGTTTATGCAAGTCCTCTTAGAATCCATCCTCGTGAAAAGATGGACATCTCTAGTAATGATGTATTTAAATTAAGACTACTACGTGTAGATTGAAAGTTCGAATCTCCATCTGATTTGATTAAAAAATACTTAATTGGGCCTGAAGGCAAATGAATACATACATACGTAAACAACTTTGATCATTGGGTTGGAAAATCGAATTTGGATTTTATATTGTATGGCTGTAAATTAAAAAGTGGAACATTAAAAAAGAAAAAAAAAAAAGAGTTATCGAAAAGGGTGGGGTTGGAAAAGGAGGAATAAAAGAAAAACATACGAAAATGGAGGAAATTCACAAGACGACACCTCCCTCTCACTCTCAAGGCTTTGTCTTTGTAATTTTTCCTTTACAACGGCACGTCGCTCCATAAAGCGCAGAGAGAGAGAGAGAGAGAGAGAGAGAGAGAGAGAGAGAGAGAGAGAGAGAGAGAGATTTTACTGCCAAATCCATTGTTCTTTCGCTTTTAATACAAAAAAGCCCTCTGAAATTATTTCATATCGGACCAGACCAAGCCAAAATTCAACCCCATTTTCTAGTAAATTAATTTCTTAAATATTCACAATCTGATTCTTACATGTGTTTCCTTTACTTTCAAATCCGAATTACTGTTTGGATTTTCTACATCATCTCACTCACACTTGTCTTCCAAACTCAGATATTATATTCCCCTACCGTTACCATTTTCAAATATTAAGAAAACAAACCCACAAATATTCCCCTCGAGGTGTTCAATTTTGTTGGAAATATATATATATATATTAGAAACAAACAAAGATAATTTTCCCACAAATGTAAGCCTTTTTCTAATCTGCAGTATAACATGGCAAAGATCTTGATTTTTTCTAACACTCAACTCTCACTCTGCTCTACAGTTTTCTCCCGTGGTTTGTTTCTTTTTTTTTTTTATAGTCCACTCTGTTTTTGCTCTTCCTCTGTCCCCAAAACTCTCTTTCTTTGTGAGAGAAAATGGGGAGGGCGTCGAGGTGGCTCAAGAACTTGTTCGGGATTAAGAAAGAGAAAGCACCCACCAGAGAAAATTCCGTCGCCGGCGTCAGGAAAGAGAAGAATCCCACTTCCAATTTCGCCGGAAACTCCGAACTCTGCAACAATCCGGCCACAATCCCGCCGAATTTGTCGGCGGCCGAGGCCGCTTGGCTGAAGTCCTTTTACTCGGAAACAGAGAAGGAGCAGAGCAAACATGCGATTGCGGTGGCTGCAGCCACCGCGGCCGCCGCCGATGCCGCAGTTGCCGCAGCGCAAGCCGCCGTGGCGGTGGTCCGGCTCACCAGCCACGGCAGAGGCACTATGTTCGTCGGCGGCGGCCGGGAAAGATGGGCTTCTGTGAAGATTCAGACTTGTTTCAGAGGGTATCTGGTGAGTGAGTGATTTAATTTCTCCAATTCGCGAGTCTTTTTTGTGACAAAATTTCTTTAACATTTGGTGGGCGATTTTGGAGTTCTTAATTTAGGCCAGGAAAGCTCTGCGAGCTCTTAAAGGATTGGTGAAATTACAGGCCCTTGTGAGAGGGTATTTAGTTCGAAAACAGGCTACAGCAACTCTTCACAGTATGCAAGCTTTAATCAGAGCTCAAGCCACGGTTCGATCTCAGAGAAATCGCAGACTTGTAAACGACGAAATTATTAATAACAGACCTGAATTCCGAGCCCGGAAATCCACGGTGAACACCCAATTTTCAGATTCTGAAACTTCCACCAAACCTTTCGAATTCGTCGATTAAAATTCGACCCTTTTAATGTTGTGTTTTTTCTTTTCTTTTTTCAGGAGAGATTTGATGACACTAAAAGCGAACACACAGCTTCAGTACACAGCAGAAGGCTCTCTGCTACTTTAGACACAGCATTTACCGCGCTCGAAGAAAGCCCCAAAATCGTGGAAATGGACACCGGCCGGCCCAAGTCGTGGTCTCGCCGGACGAACACGTCGGCATCGGAATTGGGGGACGACCCATTTCACCAGGCGCTCTCCTCTCCACTCCCTTGCCGGACGCCGTCGCGTCTACAGATCCCAGATTGCCGGAATTTCCAGGATTCCGATTGGGGTCTCGCCGGCGACGAATGTCGATTGATCTCCACGGCGCAGAGCACTCCACGATTCATCAGCTCTGGCGGATCCAACGGTGTGGTGACGCCGGCGAAGAGTATGTGTGCGGACAATTTCTTCAGAGGGTACCTAAATTTCCCGAACTACATGGCGAATACGCAGTCGTTTAAGGCGAAATTGAGGTCCCACAGCGCTCCGAAACAGAGGCCGGAGCCGGGAACGAAGAAGAGGCTTTCGCTGAACGAATTGATGGAATCTCGGAGCAGCCTCAGCGGCGTTCGGATGCAGAGGTCGTGTTCTCAAGTTCAAGAAGCCATTAATTTCAAGAACGCAGTGATGAGCAAACTGGACAGGCCCTCAGAATGCCAATTGCAGAGAAGATTATGAAATTCCAAATTCCAAATTCCTCTCATTCCCAGTGTTTTCTTTTTCTCCTTTCTTTAATCGGAACTGTAATTTACATCATTGAATCAAGTGGAATGCAACTGATTAGATTAGATTAGATTAGATTCAATGGGCAAGCTTGTGTCTTTATCTTTCCCCTTTTCAAGTTCTTGAGATTCCTGCGACACCCATGTCTTGATTTTGTTAAAGAAGCAGAAAAACCAGAGGGGGGCTGAGCCAAAATGACGAAAAAGGCAAAAGCGGGACAGTCAAATCGAATCTGAGTTCGATTTTGGGGCAATTATTTGAGCAAAATTGGCGCGGAGGCTGATAATGATTAGGGTTTAGATTGAGAAAGAGGACGAACAAACAAGCAACACCAAGAGAATCTTCACTCCCAAAGATCACCAGACCAAAGAAAATCAGAAAAAACTTTTTTTCTTCTTCTTTTTGGGTTGAATATTTCGTAAGGCGTGAAGAAAGGGGAGATTTCAAACTCTACGGTGCCACTATCTTTGGATTTGGAATTGGGCAGCTCATTCATTTATATGTTTTATATTTGACTCTTCTGTTTCCTGGTTTTCATGAATTGGACCTCATAAAACCTGGGTTACCAAATATTAGTTTATAGTAGAACTTGTCCACTCAAATTGCTCAGTTGAAATGCACTAGGAATACAGAAGTGAAGAGCTTGCTGGAGTTTTTGGTATAAAGATTTAAGATTTGATGAATCAGAAGCTGTAATGAAAACTAACTTCATTATTTATGAATTGAATACCATAGATGTGAGGAAGAGGGAGGGAAAGAGTGAAAAGATGGGGCTGCCCAAACAGACCAAATCAGAGTTGGCAGTGTCAAATAAAACAAATTTCTGGAGAACTGGGAGCTGGAAATGGCTTCCATCTTCCCCGTGGTAGCCCCCACTTTCCTTTTTTTTTTTTTCAATTTTAATTTTACGTTTCTCATCTTCAACTTTCAAATGCGTATCACTCCAACGTATGTTGAATTATTTCGCCTACCACTGTTCAAAAAGCCAAAAGAAAATAATAAAAAAAAAAGTAAATAATCAACGTAATCTAAATTGGGGTTCGACTTAAATGAGTTTGTTGAATTTGTAAGGAGTGTCGATAAAGTTCCACATTTGTTAGAAAAGCAGGAGATCATTACTATATATGTAAGGATAAACATCTCTATTGATATGAGACATTTTGAGTTAAACCGAAAACAAAGTGGATAATGTCTTATCATTGTGCCTGTGGTCTTGAAATTATATAACAATGGAAACACCACCCTAGTTACCATCTCTATATCTGGTTTACTTGTAAGTTTTAAGCGTTGTCTTATAAACTATTTTTGGGCAACCCTCTCAACAACTAAGAGATCCATTTGACAAACACAGGGACTAGTTGAAGTAATGAGCATCACAATGGTTAATATAAAATACATTTTTTGTCTCTAAATTTTGAAGGTAGCTTTTTATTTAGTCCCTAAGTTTCAAAAAGTGACACTTTGGACTCTGACATTTAGAAAATAATTCTAAAAGATCCCTGGTGTAAACATTTCGTTAGTGACACTAACGGAATGCCGATGTGGCATTTATTAGTTTGATGAGGTATTTTGGATGAAATTCAAAACAAAACGGATAATATCTTATCATTGTGCCGTTGGTTAATACTTAATATCGTAATCGATTGAACTATATTTAAGTTTGAGCGGATAAATGTAGATAAAAAGAGTGAGAGAATGCAGTGGGGAAGGGTAGGTCCAGTGGGCCTGTGTTTCATGTTGAGACCCAATGAGAGGATGGGATGAAGGGATTTGTTTGGTTCTTCCATTTCAACTTCTCTTCCACAACATTTGGGCCAAGTTTAATATTTTATGGTGCAGCTCCTCTTTCAAGGTTGGAGGAAAAATAAATTCAAAAATACCTAAAACATTATAAATTAAATGATTTGTTTTACCTTTTATTTAAATATAAATCCTTATCCTACTTTGAAATGTTCTACTGAGTGTCTAGAAAAGAAAGAAAAGAAAAAACCATAGAAAAATTACTTGTTGAAAATTCTGAAATTTGTGAGGGCAGCACCAATTTGTCCAATTTGTCTTCTGTCTCTTCCTCAAACATTCAGATGCTCTCTCCAACAGGGTCAGACCACACCCATTTCTTTATGTTTCTTTTAATAATTTAACTTTTTGGGGGAGAGGCCATACCAAAGCTAATATTTGTAATTATCAAATTTCTAGGTAATCTTACAATTAAAAGATTAAGGCATTGGTGGACAGAGATTTTTTTTTATTATTATTATGTTTTTTATTTTGGCATATGTGAATGATGTTGACATCGGATCCAAGCTTGAGGTGACTTAACCGTGGTACTCGTATGGGTTGCGCTGTTGTGTCTAACACACTCTTATACTTAAATTAGTATTAGATTGAGGTGATTTTGAGTTGAGAGGGGTGATATTGTATATCTGAACGGGGGAGTTCAGATATTTAAATAGGACTCTAGGTACAATTCTACCATCTAGTAGTTTTGTACCTAGGTTTATGTAATATCTTGTAATTCTAGAAACATGTTAGCCAGATACCCATATGTTGTACATTGTACATTGTATTTAGAGATGAAGATGCACTAGTTTGATATATGTACACTGGCATGACTCAAGATAGGAGAGACTCCAAGACATTCTAATTGAGATGGGACATACCTCGCCTACGTAGTCGTGAGCTCCACTTTTTGCGCCAAGGTGCACCCGACCTTTATGGGTCGAGACGAGCTCCACATTAGTACCATATAATTGGATGAACACATTGATGATAATTATTCACTCGTAACCTAAAGTTTTCAAATCAAAATTTATTTCTTTTTATTATTAACAATAGTTAGTTAATAAATCTTTTTAAAGTTATTTTTCACTTAAATTATTCTCAAAACAATCATTAAATTTGAAAAGAATATTCAAATATTCTTCAAATGAGCAAAAAGATCTTTTTCTTTAAAAAAAAGAAAAAAGACTTCATAATTCATAAATATTATCACATATCTAACCAAAAACCTAAAAGTTGTAGGTAGATTCTATAATGAAGTGAGAGTACAAAGTTTCGGGTGTGGGCAAAAACGTCACTTTACTAACTTAAATACATGACAAAAAATTAATAATAAAAAAAAGAGAGAGAAAAAACAAAAAGACAATAATATATGATAAATGCATATATAATATTGTGAATATAATTTTATAGATTTATGAATAAAGTGAAATGATTTAAATACATAGGTAGCCGCTAACCCCATATGGTATTCCAATTTTCTCTAAATGATAAGTAAAATTCTCCCAAATGTGTATAAGAAAAAGAAAAAAAGGTTTATATTTTGATCCATTCAGAGCCATCAATGAAGCTAAGGGAAATAAAAGGCTTGGCCTCTTCATCAGTCAGCTCTCTGGACCATGAAACTCTGCCTGCATAGCTTGCTCCCTCTCCTGTACATTTGTATTGCCCATAAAACACAGTCCTGCCCCAAAAATCAATACCAATAATCAATTTCTAAATTACCCAAAACGCCACCGCCCAAAACCACCATCTCATGGCGGCGCCGCCGGCGGTGGTGGGTCACTCCCTGCTCTGTTTCTGCCGCCCTCACTGCATAAAATATTCATCTACTAAAACTAAAAAGTTTGCTCTGTTTTTCTTTATTTTTTTAGTTGCAGTGTTTTGTTTGGTGCATTCCACGTAGATTCGCTCTTTCTTCTCCGTGAGTTGGCTCTGAAACTGCTGACACTTTTTTCTTTCTCTTTTGAGTTTATCTAAATCGATAACTTTTTTGGATTGAGCGGTGATGTATTCATTTTATTAGCGGATTTATGTTATGGAAAATTACAAAAGCAGAAGAGATAGAGGGAGAGAAAAGGGTACATTTCGCGGTTGGGATCGCCCCAGTTGTACCAGCCTTTGGGAATGATGATGTTGTCCATATACGTATAAGCGAAGACGACCCTTGAGAAGGGGCCCCAAGCCCGGCCGAGGTAGAGCGCACCAGAGCCCGTGACCTTACAGTTTACGAATGAGAAACCTGTGTCCTCCAGCAGGCTGCTCCTCCCCTGCGCTGTCAACGCCCCTGTGTACTGCGCTATTGCGTGCACGTGACACCCCTACCACAACACAAACACCCCATCAAATCAAAATCATCAATTTCACCGTTTCAATTTTCCCATTACCACAGCCTTTAGTTTTACCTCGAACAGAGACAGCCCATTCCCGAATATGAAATCCACGGACCCTTCGATGTAGCAATCTTTGTAATAATGCCGACCCAGATGGTCGTACAGCGTGTCCTGAGCCCCGAGGAATTTGCAGCCGAAGAACGCCGCCGTGTCGGCGGATATTCGGAACGCCACCGCCTGCTTCCCGATTGCCCCTGGCGCCGGCACTGGGGTTGTGTTCTGCAGAGGGAGAAATTGAGGGATTTGTAGCATATGAAATTGAGGGGTTTTGGGGGGTTTAAAGTTTAATTACCTTGAAGGTGATGTTCTTGGCTATGAAGTAAGGGGAATTTACTGCGAATGTGGCGGAGTTGTAGGTCCCCATTGGCTGCCCCTTTGGGCCAGGCGTCTGTGCTGTGTCCCCCCATTGAACGATCGTTTTGTCTGCTCCTGCGCCTTCGATTGTTATGAATGATTTCAGCGGTGGTATGTTCACTTTTTCCCTGTGAAATTAAGCCCGGTTGAGAAACAAAATTCATGTCTACGGAGATCGAAAACAGTAGGAAAACGACACGAGAAAAGGGAACAAACAGAAAAGCAGAGTTGAAAACAGAGTCCCATCACAGTCCAAGTATTAGCCATAGCACTCACGTGTAAACACCTGCATGAACCTTGATCACGACTCTGACCAAATTGATGAAGGGGAGCGAATCCACGGCGTCTTGGATGGACGTGAAGTCGCCGGCGGCGGGATTCTTAGCCACGTGGAGCGTGTAAGAAGGGAAAATCTTGTTCTTGGCCGTCCGGAAAACAGAGTGCTTGAGGGTCCCCACGAATTTGACCCACTTCATGAATTGCTGTTCTGAGAATTGGGTGTTGGTCGAATTCTTCGGAAGAGCACTCCGGACCTCGTTCCGGGGCCTGATCCCCTTGGTGTGGCAGTGGCTCTGCGTGACACTCAAACTCAGACTCAGCAAAAGCAGAAGGAGAAGGGGCTGAAGTCTTGACATTTCAGATGAAGAATTTGGAAGGTGGAAGTGGAAGTGGAAGAGGGAATATAATTTGGAATTGTTATGGAAAAGGAAAACTGGAAATGGGTTTATATACAACACAGATCAGAGATTACAGAAACAGAGTAGAGGCAGCTTAATTGGAGAAATGTATTAGGTGGAAAGTGAAGGGTAATTAGAGAATGAGAATCAATGGAGTTAAAGGTCACGGGTGCTTCCACTGACATCCAAGTAGAGAGAGAGAGAGAGAGAGAGTGAATGTAAGCCACAGCCAGAAGCAGAGGCAGAAGACAGAGAAGTTCAACTTTTGGGTTATAAAAATGTGGGCTTTGTGGGTCAGTGGCAAAGAAAATTGAACAGTTGTTGTTGTTTGTTTGGAGTTTGGAGTTGCCCGTGAATGTTCTCTCTCTTTTCTTTTCGTCTTTCTCTCATTGTTTCTTAATATTTGTTTCTCTTCCAACAACCTTAGTGGTGGGCTCTTTAGTAAACTCACACCCATATTCTCTTTTTGGCCAAAATTGTGTCTTTAGACTTTACACTTTGAGCTTTGTTTTAAGCCTTCAACAATAAAAATATGTCTATTTAGTATTGTGTCTAATAAAATTTTAATCTTTGTATCTCCTAAGTCAATTAGACATAGAATGGAAAGTTGGTAGATTTATTAGATGTTTTGTAAAGTTCAAGAGCCTAATAGAAATTTATTAAACACATTTAAATTTTAGGGACTTATTATAGGCTTCTTAAAATTTAGGCACCTATTAGAAATTAAATTTATAATTTAACTTCATATTTACACAATTTCTCCCATTATTTTTATTTTCTATTTTTAAGCAAGATGTAGAACTTGTATAAGGTGAATGGAAAAGTCAATCAACATAGTAAATCAGAAAGGGAGAAAAATGGTTTTTTTTTATTTATTTTTATTTACAAGGGAAGATTAAAATGGCTAGAATATGACTTGAAGATAAAATAATGATTATTTAATACAGCTTAATAAGATTAAGTATCAAATTTTGTAATTCTGACTTGTGCACTTGTTTTTCCATCCATTATTTTATCAAAGAAAAAAAGAATAAAAAAAAGTACCAACCTCTGCATGACTTCCTTTTAACTAGATTATCCCATTTAACATGTATACATGAAAAGTTAATGAGCCTATTAAAAATAATTTTAAATGTAGCAACTAAATATAACACAATGTTAAAAATTCAAGTATCCATTAAAAAGATTAAGTGTTTTAGACTAAATAATCATATTTTTCAGAGATGAAAAAAAAAACTATTGATTTTTTTTAAATAGTTTTTTTAATTACATAAATTAAATATACATCATTTTAAAAGTTGACCAACTTATTAACAATTAAATAGATATTGTTATCAAAGTATAAGAACCGAAATTTATACTTTGATGGAGAATAAAATGGTTGTTTCCATTCGATCAATCAAACACGAGTCCAACCATATCGCTCATGTGCTAGCACGAACTCAATTTGGAGGGAGAGATTTCACAGGTTTGGGATTTATCTCTTTAATGTTATCTATTTTTCGTTTCGAAATGAAGAAAAGGAAAATCAAACTTACAATTTAATCTAAAATTTACATGTGACAGTATTAGTATTGGGTGCTGAGTTTGATCCAAAGCTGTGGGCATTACTGGATTAGGCTCTTCATTAGAACAACTTTTAAAAAAAAGTTAGTTAAATAAGCTAATTGGGCTGCCTAGAAGTATGCAGTTTCGTTATTAAATTAAATGCATACAGAATTATTGTTCTCTGATTTACCTGTTTTCAACAAATGAAACCTGCCATTTAAACTTTTAGGTGAAGTATCACATGGCAGTGATGTCAAGATTATTCTTTTTCAATTTGTAGTTTTCACTTTAGAATCAGTAATAATTATTCAACTTCAATTAATAATCGAAAAATATGTCTTAACCAGTTGAGTTATGTCAAAATATCAAAGACTCTATAGTCTAATTCATGTTTGTTTAAATATTATTTTAGTCTATGTACTTTTATTTTTTGTTCATGTATGTTATGAGTATCTATTTTGATCCTTATACTTTTAACTTTTATCTATTTTGGTCTCCATGCTTCCGAAATATTTATCTCGGTCCATGTAATTTTAAAAAGTGGTCTTTTTGGTTCTTTCTTTTATTTTTTAGATCACAATTTCAACACGACACTCTATTCCATAAATTTATTTAAATGCAGTCAGTGGTTTGTATTAAAGGATTTAATTGTGTATAGAATTTGAAAGAAGATACTAAGATTCTTTACTTCATGTTGAATAGAAATAAATGAAACCGAAACTCCTAAATATAACAAGAAATTTTCAAATTTCAACTTTAAAGGAGATTTCTTTTCTCCCATTAATCTCTATTAGTTTAACCACAATCATAATTTACTAACACACAAAGTTTCACTCTCATGTGACTGAGTAGATCCGATACCATATAACATTGGGAGACGTTTTTTGTTCCTGGAGAAAACAAAACAAATAGGAGATTTTACAATCTCCAACCCAAATTTGTCAAAAAATTTAGTGCATCTGCTTTGCTTTTACCAAGTAGGCCAACAAGGTCATTGAAATCATTGGATCAGAAATTAAGGAGAAAAAGAAACACAAAAAGAGAGAGAAAAATGAAACTAGAGGACACCAAAAAAGAAGCACTCTGTTATAAAGGAAGGCAAAAAACAGAGAGATAAGTTGTGGGATGGGACAAAGCATTCTTACCCAAATGGGATGAACTCAAAAAACATGTTGTGAATATAAAAACATAGAGATAAGATTACCATTTGGGTATGGGAATGACATTATCATCTGCAACTTTTCTTCTTTTTCTCATTAGTTACCATAAAAATAAAAAATATATATATATAAGGTTCAAATAGAATAAAGAAATTTATTTAAAATGAAGAACGCTCCTAAAACATGCATATAACAAAAAAAAAACACCATATGCTTCATAAAAGAGACACACTAGAACAACTCTAGTCATTTACAGTAATAAGTCCAAAGCACACTCTACCAATGATAACTAGAATAAATGTTAGCGCTCTAAGTAGTAGTATGAACATAAACAAAAGTTCTAAAAAAAATATGAAATAATAGAGCTGAACAAAAAGGAGCTCATGAATTTTGAAATTAAAGTCATTTTCAAATATAAAAAATAGAGTCGGCCCAAAATTTATTATTGTTATTATTATTATTATTTATTTTTGTTTACATCAATGCATATTTTTAACCAAAAAAGAAAAGAACAAACTTGTTAAGTTGTCGTAATCATGAAATGTTGGATTGTATGACTAGAAGAAAGTACCTAACTTACACACTACACTACCTTGGCTCCACCTTGAAGATGGCTCTGAAAAAGCACCAAAAACACAGTCACTTTCTTCTTTAATGGCTGAAACTGAAACTGAGACCGAAAGATCACCTTTTTCTCCTTCTTCTTCTTCCAAATAATTTCACAATTCAGACCACAATCGATTCTGGGTCACAGCTTTTCCGGCAAAACCACTAACCCAAATCCCCAAAACCAACTGAACAGACCTCCATTACTCCATGTTCAGAACCGCCGCCGCCGTTCTAACGATCGCCGCTTTCTCCTTCCTTCTCTATTCTTCGCCGTCAAAATCCTCCTACCACTCCCTCTTTATCTCTCTCGCCGACAATGTATCAACATCAAACCACCTTTATACCCTTACCCGTCGCCCCCACGTCGCCGGCTCCGAAGCCAACGCCGAGGCGGCGAATTACGTCTTCTCCATTTTCACTTCCTCTAAAATCGTATCCCGCATGGCCTCTTACGAGGTTCTATTGACATACCCACAATCGCGTTCGTTGACCCTAACTCCTCCGCCGCCGGAAGAACCAATCGTATTCGACCTCCGTCAAGAGATTTACGACGGCGATCCTTATGCGGATGTTGCAAACGAAGTAATACCCACATTCCACGCCTACGCGAAATCTGGCACCGTCGTCGGACCCGTCGTCTACGTGAACTACGGACGGCCGGAGGACTATGGGGTTCTCAAAGAAATGGGAATCAACGCGACGGGGAATATTGTACTTGCCAGATATGGGGAAATCTTCAGAGGGGATATTGTGCGGAACGCGCACGAGGCAGGGGCAATTGGAGCTTTGGTGTACACTGATAAGAAGGACTACGGCAGCGAGCGGTGGTTTCCGGATAGCAAGTGGATGCCCCCCACCGGAGTTCAGGTGGGAACGTTGTACAGCGGGCAAGGCGATCCTTCTACTCCTGGGTGGGCGAGTTCCGGCGAGTGTGAGAGGCTATCACAAGATGACATAGAGAAGAGGGGCGATGTTCCATTGATTCCTTCGCTGCCGATATCCGCCACAGACGGGGAGGCAATTCTGAGGACGATCGGCGGGCAGGTTGCCGGTGAAGATTGGCAGGGAAGAGAGGATGCTCCACTCTATAGAATTGGACCAGGACCTGGAATTGTCAATCTTAGTTACTCTGTAAGTTAGTGGTTCACTTCAGAGGGCACACTTTCATCTTCTTTGTTTCAAGCTGTTTATAGGGTCTATAGGCTTTTTAAGATGTGATAGAACTAGATGATGATATTGGGCCTTATTTCCAGGGAGAGAAAGTTATAAGGACAATTCAGAATGTCATTGGTCTGATTGAAGGAGAAGAAGAGCCTGATAGGTACCAACAGAAATTCTAGAATTAAAGCTGTCTTAGTGAACATGAACACTTCCTGAAACTTAAAAGTTATAAGAGATAATAGAATCTGATTATTGGGATTCAGTTCTGTGTTGTAAATTTGTCCAGACTTGTCCTTCTGGGTAACCATCGGGATGCATGGACATATGGGGCTGTTGATCCAAACAGTGGCACAGCAGTACTGCTAGAGGTAATTTCCATTTGTTCGGCCAATCTTTTTCAGCTAGATGGTGAGTATTAAGATCTCAGTATGAATATGATTACTAAGTAGGTTGCAGAACGCCTGCGGAAGCTGCAGGAGAAAGGATGGAAACCACGGCGGACAATTGTGTTCTGCAATTGGGATGCTGAAGAATACGGCTTGGTCTCTCTCACTTTCACTCTGTACATGTGTGTGTGCATCTGTTAATATGAAACTTATTGATCTTTACGGTATTATAGGTAGGTTCGACCGAGTGGGTCGAAGAGAACAGAGAGTTACTGGCTTCGAGGGCCGTAGCTTACATAAATGTTGACAGTGCAGTATATGAACCAGGAGGATTTGCTGCCTCTGCAACCCCACAGCTTGATGAGCTGCTCAAACAAGCTTCTCAAGTGGTATGGTCACTTCACCTTATACTGCATACTGTACTCTTCAGTCTTAGGTAGAAAGTAATTATGTGATTATACAAAAATTAACGTTCTTCTCATATCAACCTTATTCTATCTGATTCTCAAGGTTCCTGATCCTGACAACTCATCACAGACTGTCTATGATTCGTGGTTCGCCACCAGTAATTCCAAGGTAAAGAATCTTTCAAGAGCAGTCTTGCCACTTTAATGTGATGAGATTGCGAAACTGGCTCTGAAACTCATGATAGAATGTCTCTTTTGATCTCTTTTAACTGAAACCTTGTAGATTAAGATTGGAAGACTAGGAAGCGGACAATCAGATTTTGCAACTTTTCTGCAACATGCTGGTATTCCTGCAGTGGACATGTCATTTGGAGAAGGTAGGGAGGAAAAAGAACTTCTGTCTTCCCTTCAAATGTTACCTTAACTGAGGGAAGTGTGAATTTAGTACCAATCAGCAGATAATATCATAATTCAACTATAATAGTTTAAGACTAACCTGCCTACTTCAAGGAAATACTATACTAGATCGTCTTTTTCATGCCTAAGAGCGTCGATGGTCGTGGGTCTCAAGTATGGGTATTACAATGGACTAGAATTTTGAATATTTTTTATAATACAAGCAGTGTAAAGCAACATTGAAATGCGTTAAAAATACAACTTCCTATTATAAATGTCATATCTGAGGATGCTATGGGCTGGTTTTGTAGAATTTTACAGTGGATCTTGACTATTTTGACTTCAGGATACCCGGTTTATCACTCGATGTATGATGACTTTGTATGGATGAAAAAATACGGTGACCCACTCTTCCAAAGACATGTTGCAGGTCTGACAGCTCCTCATAACTGTGTTATAAACTAACCTATCTGTTTTTTCAAAACATTACCATATCAGAACTAAGACATTTATTAGAAATAATGAATTTTATGAGCAGTTGCAAGTATTTGGGGTCTCGTAGTTCTTCGGCTAGCAGATGAGGAGTTCTTGCCTTTCGATTATCTTTCTTATGCAAATGAGCTTCAGGTAGTTGAACATTTGAAAGGTTAATCATACAGCATATAGATTCCTGATGGAAATGTTCTAAATTATCTTGGAATAGAATTATGCAGAGGACTTGAGAGATGTCATCAGAGATAGAGAAATTGACCTCACTCCCTTGTTCAAGGCCATCAAGGAGTTTGAGAAAGCAGCTACCAAAATCAAAGACCAGATGAAGGTACTTTTATAAATCATTTGTAGATTCAAGTATGCACTCCAAATTATGTCACATAATTTGAAAATATGTTGTTTCTGGATTCTGAAAGGCATTAAAGGGAATCAAAAGATGGCTACCACAAATGTGGAAGAGAAGCTTCGCAGAGGTACGAGAACTCAACGACAGACTGATAATGGCAGAACGAGCATTTACAGATGATGATGGTCTATTTGGAAGATCATGGTATAAGCATTTGGTAAGCTTCCTCTCGGACAGGAATCTCTGTCAAAATCATTTCCATTCATAAATCAAGGGAAGCCTAAAGAATCTTAGCACGTTCAAAAAGATCAAATTGACCAATTTGGTTTTTCGGTATTACACAGATCTATGGGCCATCAAAGCACGATGATTACGGATCGGTATCCTTTCCCGGGATTTACGACACAATAGACGAGGCAGAACATAACAACAGTGCAAAGGCATGGCAGTTTGTACAACACCAAGTATGGAGAGTGGCTAGAGTTATCAGACATGCTTCATTAGTCCTAAATGGAGAGCTTACTTGAATTTGTACATTATGTTAATCACCACATTCCTCTTATAAATAAATCAAAATCCATAATCAAGAAACTAGCTAAAGACTGAAAGCACCAATAGACATGATATGAAATAAAACGTCACTGTTTCACTCTCTTTTAAATGATTACTGTTTTAGCATAATTGAGAATATTTACAGTGTGATAATTTTTATCTTTTTGCTGAAAGAAGTATAAACAGCAGGGGAGGATTTGAGCCATAATGGAATCTTTAGACTTCAAACATTAATAGTTTGTTCCTAAGAGAGACACTGATGATCATCACTTACTCAGCGTTTAGGGAAGCCTTTTTTTTTTCTTTAGAACTATTTTAAAATGCTATGGTTGCTGATTGGGAGATATGTATATAGTAAGATTATTGTTTTGTGCCCTCAAATTACTACAGCGGTGAAAACAAGCTAAAAGAAAATAACTTTTGAAAAAAAAATTAAATCCAGGAGTCTCAGAAGACAATCAGGAAGAAGAAGAAAGAGGGAGGGAGGGAAGAAAAAAACTGATGTAAAGCTATTAAATTTCCATCAGACATTTTTACTTTTACGTAAAAAGGGACTAAATATGAAAAATATATATTAACAAAATATAATAAAAAAAATAACTTAATCAAAATTGTAAAAGGCCTTTTTTTCCCTCAATATTTATGATTTTTTAAGAAATATTTATGACATCATAATTTTCATAGAAATCAGCATTTTCATCGACATCGTTACTTAAAACTTTTACACGTTTTTAAAATAATTAAAAAATTACAAATTCCAGCCCACACCTCGCATTAGTTTGTGTAGTCAAAGTTTATTTCTCCTATAGGACAATTTATTCCTCAAAAGTCGTTCAAAAACAAAAGCCATTAGACGTCAAAATATTCTTGTAGCGAGTGAGTGGCTCAAAATTCCAGAACTTGTTAAAAGGGTAAGATTCACTGCACTAACAATGAATTTAAACAATTGATATTACCTTTTATATTTTCTTTATGCTTAAACTGCAGATGCTATACAAAGAAGAAAAAGTGTATAATTTACTATATGCAAAAGGGACAATAAAACTCGCATATCTAGCTAAGAACTGAACATTTTAGCCTAAGAACATATGCAATTTATATTAGCAATGACCCTAAGTATGTACAGCAGATCGTAGAGTTTACTTGTCTTGTCTACTTCCAAACTTTAATGGCTCCATCCCTACTGCCTGATAACAACAGCCTCTGGTTCAACTTCACAGAAGCCAGAGACAAAATGGAGTCCCGATGGCAACCAGCAGAATCAGTTGCAGCAGCAGCAAGAACAGCCTTAGTCGTCAACTTTGTCGATAGTGGTCGTCTCCTAGTCTCCTGTTCGACACAAAATAGAAAACAATTACAGCATAAGAACTATAATTTGCATATAGTGTTTGCAGGAACTTAGAGAACAGCTAAAAACATGCAAAAGCATCTGTAAATGGAGCTCCAAGCTACTGAAAAACAAGACTATGTAAAGAAAATCTCTGTACGATGCTTTGATTTTGGTTCTGAAGGAGAAAACAATTCAATCAAACTAGCTTGAGGTTACTACCCGGAATATCCCTGATCAGAAGGCCATAAATTCCTCCAATTTAACCCTCATTTCCCTCCGACTCATCCATCCATGAGCCATAAACAATATCCAATTCCAAACGATCGTGCAGACATAACCCTACAATCACATCTATGATAGAACCCAAAATCAAGGATTTCTAGCTAATTTCAGTCACAAGAGAAGTGAAGGTGCAGAGATTCTTATCAAGTAAATAGCTGCTCGCCTAATCATTGATCCCCTCCCACCAATGACATTCCTCTGTCCCTCTCCCCACTCCACCTATGGTTTCCAGTTATTTCTCTAACTCATTCCCCTTTTGAACTACCCCTGCTTTTCCTTATCTGGTGTAGGTTTAACCTTGTCAGAGTCTATTCGTTGACCTATTACCTTCCCAGCAATCGTAAGACAGCAAAAAAATTTTGCTGTTAGGAAAATGGTTAGCAGTTTACACCCCCACGTTTGCTTAAAATAAGTTTAGCAAATATCAAAATTTCTGCTGCACCTAATTACAGCTTTAATTGATTTAATACAGGGGGGATGGAAACTTGGAACAAACACAAGCAAATACAATGGCAGCAGGATAAAGCAAAATGAAAATTTTTTGACTGGCTTTTCAAGAAAATTAAATCGTACGCTATTGGGATATATTCACAGAATAATCAAACAATCTAATCACCGAACTTTTGAGGCCAGTACAGAGATTGAACAAGAGAAGTTTGTTCCTCGAACATAACTTTGTAGGTATGAATATCGCACCACAAATTTTGAGGTAAGATCCAAGAAAAGCAAAAATACCTGCACAACTTGCACACCAAAACTAGATCTTGTCTCATAGAAATCGTCATTTCCAATTCCCTTCAAGTTTGGCCCACAGACGGAGTAAGTTCTGTCAGGACTGCAACAACAAAAAAAAAGGAGTGAATAAACTTCTCCATAACAAAGCAAATGAGAAAGGAAGTAAAACGAAAACCTGTAATGGTCCCATCGACGTATTCTCAAGTCAGTACCCCCAGTCAACAAATCACCGCCAGGTAAGGGAAGCAATGAGCGAATACCAGGAAGTCGAGGGGGAGGTTCATTCAATTCATCAACTTTGTACTTTGGATTAACATTGCGTCTTAGATCTTGTATAGGGTTTCCCTTACTTGATGGTCTAGCCAGGGCAGAAGGCAGGTCAGAGATTTCAGTTTCATTGTCATAACTTGCCACCCTCAATACCTATCCAAAAAAAAAAAGGTTAAACAATTTAAACGAACGATATTATGTTAAATTTAACAATACCATCCAATTATTGAAGATCTTGAACATTCAATATTAATCATCAATTTCTCATCAAACCTTTAAAGTTGTTATAGTAAAGATATTTATGTTCAATTGTATGTAAAGTAGAAGTATCACCTGTAAGACTTAGATAATAGAATATTTTAACCAAGAAAATGTAATGCTAAAAAATGAACTAAAAAGATGATGTGTATAATTTCTTGTTTAGATTATTTAAGTGTTTTATGTCCAATTCATTACACGTATATAAAACATTTTACACAGAAATTCACTATGTGTAAATTTCAGTCGTACAAAAATCAGATATAATTTCCATTCAACAGAAAGTAAGGACATTTGAAGATTTAGGAACTGCATGCTGTCTAAAATTTAGAATGCTCTAATATTTTTTTTTTATAAGGAATAGCACTTTCATTGAGATAAATGAATAAAATCTCAATGAATAAAGATTACAATAAGAGATAAATGAATAAAAGACTACAATAAGAGATAAATGAATAAAAGACTACAATAAGAGGGCATACAAAAAAAACAGCCCAGCAGAAGGAAACCTCTAAAGAAACGGGCTCCAATCCAAAAGTATGGCTCCTAACTAATAATTACAAAAAGCCTTAGTGACAGATCCCCATAGAGAAGTGTTAAATCTAATAAGATCCCACACATAATCCACAAATCTCTCCACTCCCCTAAAATTCTATTGTTTCTCTCCTGCCAAATACCCCATAGAGTAGGCAGAAAACACACTTGCCAAATAAAATGACCTTTGTCTCGAAACGGGGGAATAACAATACTTCCTCCATTATCGCCCTACAATCTCTAGAACGAGCCCAAACAATCCCAAAACATCTAAAGAAACGAAGCCATAACTCCTGCGCGAACTGACAAGACCACAACAAATGATCAAGATCCTCCGTAGCATTCCTACACAGAACACACCACTGCGGACCCAAACAAAGGGAGGACATCCAAGATATTAACTTTTCCAAGTAAGACTTGCCACCCAAAGAACTTCTTTGGAATTTTAATCTTCCAAAGCGAGGTGAACCAAGGGGTCAACAGGGACGGGGAAGAAGAATAGGAAGACGAGGAGTTCAGGACATGGAGAAAGGAGCTACAAGAAAACCTATCAAAGGATTGGGGTCCACACCCTCACATCATCCCTCCCAACAAATAAGGAAACTCTAGACAGCTGATCCAGTAATTCGGAAACCTCTGACGATTCCCGATCAGTCAAGGAACGGGTGAGCCCCAAAGAGATGGAAAAACCCTCTTCTCCATAACTTAAAACCTCGGCCACTGAAAGGAGTTTCTTATCAGATAGAAAGTAGATCCGAGGGAAAGCAAGACACAAGGGTTTGTCGCCTATCCAAGTATCCTCCCAGAAGTACGTATTAAGACCTTCCCCTACAAAGACACGTAAAGAATGAGAGAAAACAGGGAAACCCAAAGCAATAGCCTTCTAGGGATTGTAGTTGCTAACTCTAGCCCCACCTGCCTGAACCCAACCACACGGATGAAGCCCATACTTACTCACTATAATCTTTCGCCAGAAGGCATTAAGTTCGTGGAAGAACCGCCATAACCATTTAGCCAAGAAAGCCTCGTTTCTAATCCTCAAGTTCCCAATGCCCAGCTCTCCCTCCCCTTCAGAGGCTTAGAAACCTCTTTCCAGTTAACAAGATGAGCCCCACCCCTTCCTCCACACCTTCCCAAGAAAATCCCACATTAATTTCTCTAGCCCTTCACTCACAGTCATTGGGATTCTGAAGAGGGACAAAAAGTAGCTCGGAATGCCTCTGAGAACAGACTGAATTAAAGTGAGTCTCCCTCCTTTAGAGAAAAAAAGCTTCTTCCAACAGACTGAATTAAAGTGAGTCTCCCTCCTTTAGAGAAAAAAACCTTCTTCCAACTAGAGAGGCGCTTCTGAAACTTTTCCAATACCGACGCCCAAAAGGTAGCAGACTTTGGATTGTGACCTAACAAAAGACCAAGATAAGAGGTCGAAACTTACCAACTTCACACCCTACGAGAGTCGCCCACTCACTGACCTTGACGTCCTCACAATTAATTCCCAATAACAAACTCTTGCTCCTATTAATCTTCAAACCTGAAATGGCCTTGAAGAAACCGAGAAGGCAATTAAGGTTTTTAAATGCATTAGGATTGCCGGAACAGAAAAGGATGGTATCATCAACAAACTGAAGGTGAGAGAGACGGATTTTCTCCCTACCCACTTCAAAAGCTTCCAAAGCCCATTTCTCCACTCCAACAGAGATTAGTCTACTCAAGATATCCACCACCAGAATAAACGGGAAAGGGGACAAAGGATCACCTTGCCTGAGGCCTCTTGAGGCTAGGATTTTCCCCCTAGGTCTCCCATTCACCAAAATAGAGAAATTCACCGACCTAATGCAATTCCAAATCCACCCTCTCCATTTGTAACCAAAACCTTTCTTCCACGAAACCTTATCCAAAAAATCTCAATCTACATGATCATAGGCCTTTTCAAAATCAATCTTAAAAATCACACCCTCTTTTTTGCTCTTTCTATAATCCTCAGTCACCTCATTGACAATCAACACCTGATCCAAAATTTGTCTCCCTGCAATAAAAGCCCTTTGCATCTCTGAAATGGTAGTCGGCATAACCTTTCTAACCTGTCTGGCAAGTATTTTATAAAGGCTTGTAACCAGACTGATGGGTCTAAACTTCACTGCATTAACCTTCTTCGGAATGGAGACACACATACGTTTCATTCATAAAAGCATCAATCACCCCTCTTTCATGGAACTCCCGAAACACTTTCATCAAGTCCTCCTTAACTCCATCCCAGTTATCCTAAAAGAATCGCCATAGTGAAACCATCCGGGCCAGGGGACTTATCTCTATCAAAGCCAAACACAACCCTACGAACTTCTTCTAATGAGAAGGGAGCTTCAAGGTTTTCTTTCTCTACCACCGAAATGGGGATCCAATCCAAACCTTCCAAGAAAGGCCTGGAACACAGCGTCGGGGAGTATAAGTTCTTAAAGAACAAAATCACTTCCTCCTCAATTTTCAGATCCTCACGCAGCACCTCCCCAGACTCATTAACTAAGGAAGAAATAACATTCTTACTTCTTCTCCCATTAGCCAAACTATGGAAAAACCTGGAATTACAATCACCTTCTTTAGCCCATTTGAACTTAGCTTTTTGTCTCCAACTTTGATCCTCCTTACGAAGAATCTCACCAAACAGACCCTTCAACCTACACATTTCCACAAAATGCTCCGGCGAAAGATTACCATCCACTTCCAGAAAATCAAGGACCTTAAGCTTCTCAATAATCTTCACCTTTTCCACCCTAATATCTCCAAACGTCTCACCATTCCAAACTTTTAGGGAAGCTTTAAGTGCTCTTAGCTTCTTCATGAAACGGAAACCTTCCCATTTTCCTTGAACTTGCATTCCACCACCCTGGAAAAGAAGCTTTGAACGAAGGGTGAGAAAGCCACATATTTTCGAACCTAAAAAGGCAAGGCCCTCATTTCAAAACTCCTGAAACTAAACTCACAGGCCAATGATCAGAAGTTATCCTGGGGCCCAAAGACTGCATCACATTCACAAAGCTATCTAACCATCCCTTCGACAAAAGGAATCTATCCAGCCTGCAACCAATCCCTTGCCGAGACCACGTAAACCTCCCATTCACCAGGGGAGGGTCCACTGATCTGCAATCCTCAATAAGCTCATTAAAATCCTTCATAGACCTTAGAAATCTCCCAGCCGAGGATTTCTCAGAAGGAAATCTGACGACGTTAAAGTCTCCTGCTAAACACCAACGCTCTTCACAGAGACCAAAAAGGCTACCAATCTCTTCCCAAAAGACCTTACGACCTTTAGAAGATAGCGGGCCATAAACCCCAAAAAGCCAGCCTACCCCCACCAATGGGAAATCAAAGGCAAACGAAAGGGAATACGAGCCCCTCACCTCCTCCACAAACTTGAGAATCTTACTATTCCACAGCATAAGAATCCCTCTCGAAGCCCCCGAAGACCCTAACCCTGCACATTCCACATGCCAGAGGTTCCACACGCTTTTAACAAAATCTCTACAATAACTTTCCTTTTTCGTTTCTACCAAAATCAATAAATCGGGACATTCTAACCGGAGAAGCTCATTGACCAATCTTCTCTTCTCCTTACCCCCCAAAGCCCTCACATTCCAAGCCACCACCTTCATTGGACACCTTATTACCCCTGGCTTCTGAAGAAGCCGCCTTTCTATCATAATTGATCGAACACATCAGATTTTTCAACTCCCTCTTTCCTTTCGTAACCGAACCTGTCCCTAGTTTTCCACACAACTTCCTTCCCTTAGGAGGCACACCTACCAAAGCAGGATTTGGCTCCTCCATAGGAACAATCTGAAGACCCACACTTGAAAGGAGGAGTACCACCCAAACCACTCACTGAGAAGACGGGACTGGAAGTTGGAGGAGGAAGAGGCGTCATCAGGAACCCGACGCTTAAGTAGGTTTGAAGCAAAACAGTTATGACCTTTCTCCATTCTACTAATGTCAACAGCCAAAGGATTTAGATCCGGTAAAGGTTCACCCGAACAGCAAGGGACGGGCTCAGCAGTAACTAAATTACAACCCACCCCCAAAAGGCTATTGGAACAAGGGGGTAAAGAAGAAACACAAGACGAAAGACCCCCCACCCTTGTAGAAGAAGTAGCCTGAACTCCCGAGACACCACCTGCCACTCCCCCCCCCCCCCCCCCCCCAACTCGGAAGGCAAAGAACCCTCCCCGACAACTTCTTGGCAGACTCGGAAGATTAAGAAATAATGAAGAAGAAGAAGCACTAACCTGGGCTTCCTTACCTGGGGGGTCTTTTGCAAGAGCCGAGAGAGACGACTTTGTAGGAATATCTAACGAACCACCAACAAGCTTTGGTCTAGATGGAGAAGACTGCCCACCGTCCGTCTCAACTTCCTCCACACTGAAAAAATTGCCAATCAGCCCCTCCAACCCAAAATCGCACGAATTTCTCAGCACCGGCGACGACAAGGAGTCATCCTCCGAAAGACTTGCTAAAGAACGATCCAGCGACGACAATGAAAGCCCATGTTCGAACTGAGGAGAAAAGGAACCAGGGTCTTCCAGCTCTACGCGACAAACCAAACCTTCTCCCTTTCCTACCGGACTTCCACCCATTTCCACTGGCCCATCTTCCCCCATAAACAACGGTCCTTCTCTGTCTTTAACTTCTAACCCAAAAATAATAGAAGGATTCTCTCCACTTAAAAGGAGACTTGCATAACCCAGCTCTCCCTTCAGGCCCAAATGGATAAGAGAGGCCCAAAGACTCCAAGGGCCTTTTACCTTTAATAGCCAAATCCACCTCTGACGCCCTACCTTCACAATTTGAAACAATACCCAAATCGGCAAAAAGAGGAAGAGGCGAAGGAGCTGCCACGTCGCTCTCAATCCTCCTCTCGAAGTCTGTGCTACGGGCACACACGTTCTCCCGTAACCTCCCCGAGTCTTCTTCTCCGACGACGTCCACCGAAAACGCCGGCAAGAAACTAACATAGTACTTCACGTTTTCGCACATAAGAAAGGCGCCTTTTGGAGTGAACCCGTTCTCTTTTCCAGCAACCTTAACCCAAACGTCTTCGTCCCACGAACAGCCGAGCAAAATCCCCTCATTCTGATTTTCAAGGCCTCCGCAAAGTGAAGCGAGCTTTCTAGCAATTTCCAAGGTGTGAAGATAAGGAGGGATATCCCGAAGTTTTACCCACCCTTTGCTGAACTCTTGACATCTCTTCTCCGACACGATAACAGCACTCTACGGGAGAAAGCTTATCTCACAATCTTCGATCGAGCCTCGACCAAACTGTCTCATCTTCGAAAGTTTCACATTATCCTCACACAGAAACACCGCCAAGTTACAACAAAAAATATTAAGATGAACATTTCCGCTAACGAATTTCTTGACAGCACGCTCGATTTTAACCCAAGTGTCGGCCGCTCTTTCCCTGACCACCAACAAATACTTTGAGGTATCAAACAAGAAAGGGATATCTTCATCCAAAGAATCCAACGAACCGGCCTCCATCTTCCTACCCAAGACCGCTTGTGCAAACGAAGTGTTTTCTCTACAAACACTACTTAGAACTCCAACCTTACCCCCCCCCCCCCCCCCCCCCCGCTTTCTAATAGGACTGTTTTGAAAAAGAAACAAGCCCACCGAGTCTCTGAACGACCTCCAACCCTGACCTTCCCCACCTTCTGGGACGATCAACGTCGAGCGTTCCCCTTTTCTCTTCTCCAACACTATCACACAACATCTTCCTCTTGTGTTTTTTACCAGTTGGACCTAGATAAAGCCTACCGAAGAGTTCCACCTCCTGAAAAAACGTTCCACTTTCACCTTAGCCCCAATCGCCTCGAAACAATCTCGAACCCACGCTACGAGACCCAACAAGAGACTCAAAACCGACGTTCTCCCCCTGCTACCTTCCTCTATCACCACTTCCTTGCCATTCCCAGTTAAACGGAACGAGAAAATTTTCTTCTCCACCTTCACCAAGAAAGGAGAACCGCCACCGACACTTATGACCAAGCTTATTATGAGTGTGAATACCGTCTCTATTCAAAATGATCAAGAGTAAAATGCTCTCATATATACAAACTAGAACTTATAAAGAATGGTGGACAACGTGAATCACATTTTATCTTTATATGCTTCATTAAAGAAATCAATTAATGAAGTGCAGGCAAACATGCATCCATGTTGAACACAAGAATTAGATAAATTATTTTCAGGACGATCAAAGCTAAATGTATAACTTCACGCACTTAGAAGTTCCAAATAAATTGATGACATGTGCAATTGTGTGTTTAGCATAGGAATAAGTTTGAATAACTTCTTTATTCCTAATACAGATGTCAAGAGGCCTACAAGAGAAACTCGGATAACCTCATTTTTAATGTTCCATGATCCATCCAACAAAACGATTGCTCTAATCTTCTTTTTTTTCTTTGGGGGGGGGGGGGGGGTTGTTAATATTGCATCTAGCAAGTAATGAATAAAAGAAATAACCATGCACCTGGTGACAGCTCCAATTCTCTGCATTCCAGAGAGAAACTTCATTACAGCCAGCAGAGACATAAATGAGGGGCCTTGCAGCAGTAGCTACAGAAGTATTTGGAGGATGCACAAAAAGGCACATCCTTTCGATGGGGCACAGAACTGAATATTGCCATGAGTTCACAGGTACAAGGAACCTAAGATCCCAAAGTGTCAGCACACCCGTAGAAGATCCAGAGACAAACCAATTTCCACAAGGGCCTGCCAAAAGAGATGACACATAACCCTCCTCAGGAGTTGTTTTTAATGTAAAGACATTGACATTTGTTCTAGTGTCCCACAAATGTATTCCACAATTCTGGCTGCTATACATAACCATCTGACTGGTATCAATAGAGTAATTCAGCATACTAAGTATTGCACCTTCTCTGATGTCCTTCTTCTTAATATCAGCAATACCTGAACACTTTTCAGCAACATTGCCCATACCTTTGGAGAAATAATCAACTGAAAACATATGAATGAAACCATCACAAGAACCAACAACAACTTGAGCAGACCCTCGGAGCATAGCGGCACACAGTGCTCGGCTTCCCTCCAGATGATAAGTTAGCCTTGACCTAAATGAGATGTCTTTCTCTAGCTTTCTGGAATCCCATACCTTTACAGTGGAATCTTCGGATGCACTAACAAAAAAGCTATGATCAGTTGAAACAGAAATGTCATTAACAGCAGAACGATGCTCCTGCAAGTGTGCAACCAGAACACCACGGGGTCTCCAACCAGAATCTGCAACTGATGATGCTCTTGTAAAAGATGGTGATACTGTCAAATCATTAGATGAGGGAGCATCTTCTGTCATTGAAGAACTTCCTTTGAGTGTACTTGATGATCCAATCTCCTGAAATTTGCTACTTATATAGGACGCCTGATCATTTTCTCTGCCATCTGGCTCATGAACCACTCTGTAGAACTGTTTAGAGCCACTACCGATGCATAACGAGCCTGAAACAAGCTTAGGTGCTGGAGCTGAGCTAGCCAAATTAAATGATTTATTTACAGGGTCCATCCAAGGTATGGACGATGAATCCAATTCTAAAGAGTTCAATTCTAATGGAGAATCAGAAGCCACAGAATGAAATCCTGTTTCCCGCTTGTCCAAACTGAAGGAGTACAAAGGAATGCCTTCTGAAGTTTTATCAGGCATGAAACTACTGATGCCACTAACTTGTGGTGAGATAAAGCCTGAGAGTTGTAACTTCTCCGAGAATACTGGATCACTAACTTCAGCTTTGCTCAAGACATTGGATGCAGTGGTTTTAATCCCTCTCGACTTTTCTTCACCATCATCAGCATCATTTAGCTCTGGCGGGTGGAATAAACCATCAGCAGGGTCTTGACCATCAGAGCTTTGTTGTTTGCTAGACCAGTTCTTCATTAAATTTAATTCTCCCATTCCTTTTTTGAGTAAATCTATACTTTCCCAATTTATGGACTGAGGTGATGAGTTGTACCATATCTTCCTTTGCCTTTCCAGCATGTCTGAGCTCCTGGCATTTTCAAGAACTTCGTAATATGACTCTCTGGAGATTGGAGGCTTCAAGCAACAAAGTAGGGCTTTCTCAGAAGCTAAAGATGTTGGTTGTCTGCGAAGGAAGGGCCGTATAACTGGAGCAAGAAAAACGTAGGAATCAACTGCACCTAACCTCTCACTGCTAGCAGCAATAAAAGTAGCAGCCGACCTTCTTACCCATTTACTAGGATAACATAATAATGGAAAAGCATGCTCGATCATTTCGAGCAATATCCTCTTCCTCAAGAAACCTCTCTTACACAAAATAGCTAAGCAATCCAGTCCATTAACGATGACAGCCTCTACAGTATCATTTAAGGACTGTTCAATATATGGTAAAAGATATTCCTCCACACTCCTTTCGCCAACAAAGAAGCAAACATACACTATTTGCCCATAAAATACTGCTCTCAGTTGCTCATCTCGATCATTTAAAAAGGCAGGAAGGATAGGTAAGAGAAAATCATTACTCTGTCTCTGGCCAAAAAAACAGCAAAGATTGCCAATGTCCTTTAGGAGTGCTCTCCGGATGCTGGGAGTTTGCTTTGGACCCATAACAAGTTCTTGAACAACCTCTGCGATAGACTTTCTCAGTTGAGCAAGCTGGACATCACCATGTAGCTTCCCAAGTTGTCCAGATGTCTCACTGCTCGGAGCTGATGGCTTCTGTGGTATGCTTAATTTATCAAGGACCCCTGCCTCACTCAAGCTTATAGAGTGAATCAAGAATCCATAAGCAGTAAGTGCCAGCTTTGCAATATTGCTGGCATAACAGATCCTCACACTTTCCTCTGGATCATCAGGAATCATTGAAAGCATTGGAAGAATATACTCAGGAAATATTTTTGCATCACTTGGTGGAAAATCTCGTACTAAAGGCAAAATGTCACATAAAGTCTCAAGTGCGGCACAACGAGCAATTGCTGCAGAATCTGAAAGCATGGCAATAACATAGGGGAGCACTCGCTGTAAGCGATCTTCATCATCAATGTACAAAGCAGAAGACCTCAGCAGGAGTATAGCTGCCCTCCTCAAGTGTGGTAACTTGACATTGCGTATGCAGGAACAAAGCAGGCTGGCAATAAGAACCATGCCTTCACATCTCATGCTATCTTCAGGTAATGGTAAGAAAGGCATGCCAAATGTATCAGATTGACTATCATAGTTGGACATCAAAGAACTCAAATTGTTCATGGTAATCTTCTTCAGAAAAGGATGGTCATTTCTCCTGAATGCATTGGAGACACTTTGGAACAGCTCACCAGGAGACTGACCTCCACAAGTAGAAATATTTTGGGTGGCTGCATCATCCAGTGGCTGTTCAGGACCAGAACGATAATTATTCTGTTTTACATCCCTGAACAGAGTATCAACATCACCGAAAAGTTCAAATTGATCACCTGGTAGTCCTTTTTCTATGCTCTCTCTCTTTGCCAGATCTTCGTTTTGTTTTGCATTCATTTCTTGTGACCATCCACTCATGGTATTTGTGGGTGAGTCTATTTCAGTACTAGTCAACCCACTAGACCTACAACTTGTCATTAGCTCAAGAATCTTGGGAAAAACTTTCTGGCACAATGCAACCTGCAAGGTGGTGATGAATGTGTTATAAAAGATAACCAAAAAACAAATATTCAAATGCTGTATGATGAAGTATTACCCTTGTATCAGAGTGTAGAGGATTCCAACAGCAATAGAAGTTATGCAGAAATGAAGAGAAATATATGGGGAACACAACGTTTGAATAATCCTGCAGATAATTTTCAGCAGAAAGACGTGACTCTGGTTCCAGCTGGATCATATGAAGTATCATTTTGCGGATTCCAGAATCTGGGATCTGCACAATATGTACTTTACAAATTAAGAGAGAAATATCATTGAGTTCAAATAGAAAATGTCAAACATGAGGCCTCTTCTTCAGTGGCAATAGTTGTTATAACATATAACTTAGGACATATACATAAAAATGTACAACAATTCACAGCCCAATGTTACTTTGACACAAATAAAGGAAAAATGAGAAGGATTTCAACTTCCAATATTTAAGGTAACAGCAAGCATGACATACAGATTATCTGAACACGATCTTTTTTTAGAATAAAAAACAATTTCATTGATGAATGAAATTACAAAAGTGAACATCTTATTAATATTTAAAAAGGAAAGATCCATCTACATGAAAAGTCGGACCAGGATTGGTAAACTAGAACATATATGAATAAAAAGTTACCTTTTCAAGATGTTGGCTCGGATCATATTGTCCTCTACGATAAGCTAGAAGCTGAGAGAGTTCAAATAACGGTTGCCCCTCCAGAAAAAGCTCTGCAATTACACAGCTGAAACATATTGGGAGAACTTTAGTCCTTCTAAGGAAAGAATTAAAGATCATTCTCATTTCCATTAATCAATGAAAAATGATAGAAACATCCATCATTTTTCACGCAACAAAAGAAAATGAAGTTTATTCATTGCTATGTATGTTGTTTGCCGAGAGAATTTGAAAATAACTCTATTTCCTCTTTTTATCTTTACATTTGATAGTTTTTGAGCATGCATCTTGACATGGAAAATTCCATACATTGATACGCACGAAATTACTAAAAATGAAATCACTGGCAATAGACTAAAAAGCTAATACTAAAGATCACTCACCCTACAGCAAATATGTCCATAGATGGCCTTAAAGGTGCATCGTGAGCAACCTGCAACTCGCCTCCATTCTCATAAAATCTCTGAAGGTTGGGAAAGGATTGGAAACCGAAGACAAAATATTGTTAAATCTAAATACATAATTTGACTACAAGTTATTATACAGCCTTTTTTACAATGAAAATTAAAAGGGAACAACCACGCAAGAACTGCCCACAAGGATCCACAAGGCAGCATGAGAAAGCAGATAACAGAAGAGAGGTCAACATCTCAAGGTGTTAATGACGCTAAATTTCATAATGTTAGTTTATAATTTAAAGGAAACAGAGAAATGCAACCTAACAAGAAATAGAAAACACAAGACGCGTTTATTTGCTCAAATAATATAAAATTTGGCAGAACAGACGTTACTAGTAGGGTTGCAACTAGTAGGGTTGCAAGTGCGTATCGTTCTTAAGACACATACAACTAGTGTTCATAATTTCAAACACAGCACGAAAATTGGAAACCTTCATTATCTGCATTGGATAAATATTATATCGGAAAGCAACTTCTCAGATAATAAAATGACTCCAGAGGATGGTGCAATATGGAAGTCTTGAAAATTTCATATTCTACATTAAATGATGATGTGGTACATATCATTAAGTTTTCACGTATTGAACATACTTGCATAGGTTTTTTAAATTGTTTATTTATTACCAATTCTTCAAAATTATACATTAACTTCTTCAACTTCTTGTCAAACTTGGACCTACAATGCATCAGCCTATTGAAGGTCCACAAATAAGACCAAAACTACAATAGAATTGAACTATGTAATAGAAAAATACTACACCGTTTCATTTTCTTTAAAGATGCCTGTGTTCCAAAAACATGATTATGGAGGTAGAGGAATATATCATAAAATAAGATACATTTGAATAAACTTGTGGAGAAACTTTTCTAATTTCATCCCCACCATCTTTATCTCACTTTTCTTCCTTTCTCAAACTCTCTTTTCTTCATGTAGCAATACCGTTACTTTAATTCTCTACATGCTTTAGCAGTTATCTTAGCTCCACATGTCATAGAAGTGACTTTATAAAAGAATAAAATGGGTCCAAGAACTAAACCTCGGGTGCAAGATAACAGAGTCGTCTTCCACCAGTGTCAAAGAAGAATGAAAAATCCGAAGGGTCATCATAAGGAATGTAAGTGGGTTTGAATGACGCAAAGTCAGCAAGGTAGAGCCAATTCCAGGAGGTAACGAGCACATTCTCACACTTAATATCACCTACATAGATGCAAAAGAAGAAAATAAACCACCCAGTTGCAGTGATATCCAGAAAATAGCACGTATCATCCACACTACTGAGCTAACCATGACAAATTCCTTTCTCATGACTCTGTTTGACCGCAAGAAGTAACTGCAATCAACGAGAAAAATAAAGGAATGAGGGAAAATACACATTATTTTTTATTAAAGAAAACATACGCAATCTATATTTTCAATTAGAAGGAAAAAAGTAAAAATATGACCTGAAATGCTAGCCATTTCTTCTCAATGAGACTGAGGAAAGGTCGGGTACTTAAACGATCATGCAAATTGTTGAAGAAGTATTGCCTCAATAGATAGGCTGCCTTATCCGTTTCTTGCCAGAACTGCACATAACATTTCAAGAAGCATAAGACAAATCCAAACAGTAACGGTTTAACAAGCAAGCCCCCACACCCCAACTAACTACGACAACTCCATGTCTTTTCACAGCCTCCTCAACCCATACAGCTCTATTTGTATCATTCGCTGACACGAGAACACTAAAAACCTTCCGTCCGTCTGAAACAAGATAGTGGGTAACAGTCATCCCCACCACTACGGACTCCAGGAGCCTCTTTTGTAATAACATCTTCATCCAAAAAACATTAAGTCCTTACTCCGATGGTAATCCCAAAAATTTAAGCTACTATGCAAACCATGCTGAACTCGGCAGCACGATAAAATTAAGCTAAGCTTATATCTAGCAAGGCAAAATAGCCAATTTCACAAGCAGTTACAGTAAAACTCGGACCCCCAACCATGAAAAATCCATTAATTTTCAGAGGGTTCTGGAAAACGATACAAACGGAAGTAAATTCCAAGACAATGTAAGAAGTGGGGTATTGAATAAACCTGGAATGGCCAAACGTGAGGGTGGTTAAGGGCACGGAAAATCTCTTTGATCTGAGAGAGACGGCGCTCGTACTCTTTGAGATCGATGAAGTCGCCTCGCTTGAAGTAGACCTTAACGAGGACTAAGCCCTCGTCGTGCTTGCAGAGAATTGACTTGAAGAACCGGCCTCGCCCTAGAACCTCTTTCAAGACAAGATTGTAGCTGGAAGGAAGGTCGTGAAGGTAGTACTCCGAGGCGGAGACCTGGGTTGTGCGCGCAATCTTGTTGCCCATTCTATTGCCTGAAATTGTCGCCGGATTTTCTCATCGGGATTGCTTCTGCGTGCTTCCGAAGTCTCTGAAGATGAGACGACGGTGCACTGTAACTGATTTTGTACCACTTTCGCGGGGCAGGCTTTGAAATTCTTCACCCGGAATTTGTTAAGATACGTTTGCGTGCTTCATCATGATCGGAGTTTTTGGCTGCCGCAAAACTTAGTTTTGGGATTTCCCCATCTCCAGTTAGGGGTGACACATCCGTTTTTTCCCTCATTTTTTCCCCTTCTCTCTGGTTTATTGTTCCGAGAACTGAACCAATATCTTCGATTCGGGAGAAATTACTGAACCGTTTGGTCCGTTTTATCCGACTCGGTTCTTGTCATTTGGGTGGGTGCATCATTGACAAAGGGAAGCGAATGACGGGTGGCACAGGACGACGATCCGAGAGGAACTTGATATCTGTTGGTTCTCGATGGGAATCGTTAGCAAACATTTATGGATAATTTTATGGTATAGAGAACTAAGTGGGACTCGAGGACGTAGATGACTCACCAATCTCGCACACTTCGTGAACGTAAATTCCACCTCCAAAAATCATATTTTCATTGAATTTTGACTATTGATTGTTAAATAATCATAAACTCATATGATAAGTTCTTCCTACAATAAAGTCGTCGCTGACTCTACTCATTATATTGATCTCATGTGTTAGTCATATTTTTTCCTCTTTTTCCATAGTCACGAGTCACTGTTCCTACAACAAAGTTGAGAAAAAGAAAGAGAACAAAGTCTAAACTTTATTTTCCTAAAAGGAATTAAATGGGCATGAGGCACAGACCGAGTAATTTAAACAGTATTGGGGAACCGAGCATTATTGGTTTGGTTTGGCTTTTAGTCTTTAATTAAACCGATCCAGTTTGAAATGCGAAAGCAAATCGGTCTTCATTTACGGTTCGAACGGTTTCTGAACACCCGTGTTTTCGCAATCTGTGCCCCGGACTAAACCGGACGGCAATTTGGACCGCCAAATCGGCTCTTCTCAGTTTCGTAAATTGCAAGGCAGAATTTCCATAATTTGTCTTGAATATATATATATATATATATATATATATATATATATATATATATATTTTATCCACTTAAAACTAATCATTTCCATAATTTGTCTTGAATATATATGTGTGTATTTTATCACTTAAAACTAATCAAATATTTCTGATAGTAACAAATAAGAATGTGTTTCGTTCGTGATTTTAAAAAAGGAATTCAATAATTATATATTTTTAAATGTTTTCAGTGCTCGGAATAAATTTATAAATTAAATCTTAATTTAAAAAATAATTTGATGTATACCCATCATACATTTGTAAACAATGGTTGCTAACTAAAATAGTTTAATATTAAATAATATTAAATAATTTATCTATCCAACATATATTTACTAAATTAATCTTAGGAAAATCGAGAATAAAAATATAATTTAAAAACATATTTCAAATGGCTATACAATCTATATTTATATCTATACTATATTAAAAATGAAAAATATTGAAAAATATTTTTAGACTATTATACCCTTCCTTTAATTATAAATTTACAAAACATGCCATAGAAAATTAATGGTAAATAAATAAATTATCAATAATAAATATTTACTTAATTATCCATCCTGACAATTAAGTGGAATCCAAAAAGTTGGAACATGCAAGCTTAATTATTTTTACTGATAATAATAAATAATAGAATTTCAAAAGTGGTAGAATTCTAAAAGTTTTTTAACTTTTTCATCTAATACCTATGGGCATTTTCTTCCACCATTTTCTAGCAATACTCAAACTACATTTTTTTTCATTATTTTTATTACTTCCTCATTTTCTTACTTTCAAAATATCTATAATCTTGAAAGCAACTCATACATGATACGTTCAAGTCAGAACGAAATTTATATATTGAAGTTGTATCTTGATTGGTAAGTTTGTTTGGTTATAATTTTACTTTGACGAAATTAAATAATGATGTTTGTCTAATAAGATCAATATATCTTCAAGATGTACGTATTGATTTGATTTAACTTTTTTTTAGTTTTGTTACTATTTTTTTATTTTTGTTATTTTATAATTGCTATATCATTATTATTATGTATCTGTTGAATATTTTTTATAATTAGTATTATTATGTTATTTTATTTATAATTTGTGTGCATATATTATAAGAAATTTAGCATATTTATTAGAAATTGGAATTTATCATTTTATAATATTTTTTAATTTATAAATTTACCAAAACGTGTCATAGAAAAATAGTGGTAAATAGTAAATTAATTAATAAATTATGAATAATAAATATCAACCATTTCTTTTTTTTACTAAATCTCAATATGTCGTCTATTAAATAAACGATCATCATTATAGATATGATTTAGGAGACTACTTTATTAGGGATTTATTGGATTTATTACTTGATAACTGTTATGTTAGGTGGTTAGCATTTAGCAAATAGTGAGTATGGAAGTTAGTGTATTTTTCTTTGAGAGTTCTCTGAATGATTATTTGTCCACCTTTGCCAACTGTCTGACGATTTATTCTTCTATTTAACTCATACTTTTTTTTTCTTATTATGCAACAAATCATTTTTAAAATAATTATTATAATATTATGTTTACTTTTTTTGTACTTTTAAAAATATATTATAAAAAGTGATCATCGGATCCTTTAGTTATTTTTACTTTATTTATATTTCATCATAACGATAGTGTGATATTTAATCAAAGGTTTATGTGTATAAATTTTGCAAATCTAGATAAGATGCCATAAAGGAACTAAAATGAATAATATATAGGTCAAAATGAAAATATATTAAGTTTGCTAGAAAAAAAATTAATATATTAAGTAACAGAAAAAAGTAAAACAAATAAAATGAAGTTCTTTGGAGGTGATTTCTCAACATGCATGACGGCCTAGTTCGAAATCCCTCCCCACAAGACTGTCTGAAGTCTGGTAGGAAAGTTCACCTCAAAAAATAGATACCCCTACTCAAGTCGGAACTTAGCGGCAATCAGTTTGCAACTTTGTTTAAATAATGAGAAGGGGAGTGGGACCATTGAAAATGTTAACCAAACCAGCTTATATGTTTTGGGCCGAATAACTTACACCACAGATCCAAATGCTTATACACAACGCCCATAACTTGGTTGAACGGAAGTCAGACCGTGTTCCCCAAGTATAATAAAATCGTTTGATCAAAAATGGAATTCCTTCGTCGCCAAGCCTCCCAGATCCAAACCCACAGAGCGTAACTCTCACGAAACGCGATTCTCTATTATTTTCTTTATAACCATTACAAATCTTCCGTTCTGTCACAGCACAATCAGATCCAAACAAACCGAAATAAGCAGAGAATGAAACAGAATACTTGCAACATCAATTAGTGATCGTGTAATCAAAGACGAAAGTCGATTTGCAGATTTCTGAGGTATACGTACACGATTTCCCTCTGTTTTCATTTTTCTTCCACTCAAACACACGATCTAGCCACAAAATGAAACGCAGATCGACATTGCAATATCATTAAGCTGTACAAGCGTGATTTTATTGAAATAGAAAACCACGGATTACCGTCCATCAAGAATATTTACAAATCTCAGACTCGAAGTCGCAAATACGCCGTCGTGCGTTCTCAAACCGCCACCGCCTCTTTCGGATCTTCGAAGTTAGGGTCCTTCGCGTCCATAACTTCAGTCTGGAAGCCGATCTCGGCCGGAGAGTAACCGTCTCCCGCCCAGGTGAACTTGCCGCCGTGGCCTCCTTTCTTCGGCGATCCGCTCATCCCCGTGGCCGATTTCCGATCCTTCCTCGCGTCGGATTTTCCGCTTGGCTTGGAGCTCCTTTCTGACTTCTTCATCTCCTTATTGCCGCCGATTCCTTCCGTCTCTCTCAGCTAATAGTTGTGAGTGAGGATCGGAGTGAGGATCGGAGTGAGGTACGGCTTTATTTATATGGTTGTGAGTGAGATCCTCGCAATCTGTGGGTGTGCGTGTACGTGGTGCGCTCTGATTTGACGATTTCGGATGGATAAGAACGCCATGGTTTGCGGTAGAAAAATTCCTCTACTCGCAAGCGTGTGCTGCGATCCGTAGAACCGGATGACTTGACAGAAGTACAGTTCTAGCCCTTGATATTTATTCAGTGGTTTTATTACAAATTTACCCTCTCATATTTATTTAATTATTAAATTGCAAATTTAGCCTCTGATATTTATTTAATGTTTAAATTACAAATCTATGCCCTCGATTTCTAAATCATATCTATGGAGGGGCCTCGACATTTGTTTAATAGATTATTGAGCTCTAAAATATCTAATAAATTTTTTAAATTTTCAAAGTATAATAAATTATTGACTTATTACATACTTTGTAAGATTTATGAACTCAATTGACACAATATTGAAAGTCAAATTCTTATTTAAAAAAGAAGAATAATATTAGGATATTATTACACATAAAATTCAACTTTGTTTTCAATTTGATGGTTATATTTTTTTTATTTTTTTTTTTACACAATTATACTTATAGACTTATTTGTTCCCCGCATTTTGCTTTCAAATACGTTTTTAAGATCGGTTGTCCTAAAATTTTAGTTTTTTAGTATAACATCTTGAGGATATAGATGATCAAACCTCCAATATTTAGGGAATTAATACGTGCTAAACTATGTTCAGGTTTGCTAAAATTATAGTGAGGAGACTTATGTTAGGTTGGATTTTTCTTTTTTCTTTTTCTTTTTATAAATGTGGCTAATATTTAAATTTATTTGAAATGTTTTATTAATGCTAGTCCAAAATCAATTAAAAAAATAAAACTTTAAAAATTATTGTGCTCATTTCGTTTTTTCAACCAAGTCCTCTTTATACGGTAGAACTACTTATGTATATGGTTAAAGGTACATGCAGTTATTGGACAAATACCATTTTTAAACGGTATTCCTAGTCTAGCACAAGAGTGGTCACAACTATATCAACCTAAATGTCTTAAATTTAAATCTTAATATTTTCATAATTTTTTTACATTAGCATTATTTTGAAAATAAAATAAAAATTTGACAATATTAAAAAAAACTCATATTATGTTTTTCTAGTACAAATCAAATAGCTTAGAATTTTTAAGGGATTTTAAGTGTTGACGAATTTCAAATAAATTTAATTGTTTCTAATTAAATCAAATATAATAATTTGAATACTGCTTGATTTCAAAGGGTGTATTTACAAAAAAAAATTCTTATAATTAGATTGATCTGATTTTACAAAATTTCATAGATTTTTAAAGTGAATTATTATTTATGTTGTCATATTTGATTTTCTAATTAATAAATTACCGTTAAAAATCTATATTGATAAACCTTTCAAATTATTTTCTCATTCCAAAAAGATAAATAACTTAAAATTATTTTAAAACCTTTTATCTATTGGGTGGATAAAATTTTGAAATATTATTTTTGGAATAAGTTAATATTAGATTTGAAAATATTTTAAAAAGAAGTAAAAAAAAAAAAAAAAACTATCATGTGATTGTGAACTGTGGAACATAAAAAATGGAAATAAATCATTTGTCTAAAATAAAGAAAGAAAATAAGAAAATCCGTGGCAATTCCGCCTCCCTCCAGCGACCAAAGCGTTGAACTGGGATTGGGCTTTAGAATCCGAACTGCTCATCGAACAGATAGATTCATTTAAAAAAGAAAAAAAGGGAAAGAGAGAAATCTTTCTCAGCCCTAATACGCAGAGGAACATAGCGCAGTGGAATAGAAACGTAGAATAGCGGGCGGGGGGAATTACATATATATATATTAGATAGCAATGTTAGCGCTGTTACTAGCCCCAGTTTCGCCCGCTCCGCTGCTCTCTTTCAATCGATTCCCTCATATTTCTCCTCCCTCTTGCATTCCAGCTGCTGGTAAGCTCTCAGATTTCTCAGCTGCGTCATTTCTCATGGCGCCTGTTATTTAGTGATTTGTTAGTTTTTTTCGCTTTCTGTTTGATGCATAGCTCTCTCTCGACCTTAGAAGATGAAAATGGCGGGATGGAGGGTTGCTAAACACTCCAACTGCACTTGGATTCTGTGCTGCTTTTTTTTTTTTTTTACTGCGATTGATTTGCGTCTTTGATGGTTTACAAGTTCAATTTCAAGTCTTACATGTTTCCTTTTTCGTACTTGTAGTAATTCTTATTCTCAATCTGAAACTAGACAGACATACTCAGGGCGGCCTCTAGGCGACTCATTTCTGCCACGAAGACGGCTCAATCGGTATCAACAATGGCAACTGTAAGTTATATGGAGTATTTTGTTGCTTAGCTTCCTTCCGTATCTATCTAGTTTATTACAAGTAAGTTTGAGTTGTTTCTGAGACTAAATATGGACGTTCTGGCTCAGGATGATGAGAACGTGGGTAATATCAAGCGACAGTTAGCTAAAATATTTGAAGTATCCCTCAGAGCGACGGTCGCTGAGGAGACAGATGTTGAGCCTTTGGTGGCTGCTTGTACTGGAAAATTTGGCGACTATCAGTGGTATGAATCGTATGATATACGAGTTACTGAAACTCTAGTGAAAGATATTGTTAATTAGATTACTGTTGCTAAGTTGAGGTTTCTTATTTGGCGAAGCAATAATGCGATGGGCCTCTGGTCTAAAATAAAAGGAAAAGGAACTCCGTTCAGGGGCCCTCCTTCGGTTGGACAGGTATTTACGGTTTACTTTTCTGTGTTTCTATTTTTCATGAAGATTTCCTTTGATATTGGATCTATAGGATCATTATTTTTTATCATTTAGATAATAGAGAATTTGACAGAACTGCTCTCTCGATTTCTAGGCCATCATGAAAAACCTTCCTCCATCCGAAATTATAGAATCAAGTTCAGTGGCAGGCCCTGGTTTCGTGAATGTCGTGGTATCCAAGAATTGGATTGCTAAGGTAATGTCATTTTCTTGAAAATATTAGTTGGAATAACTCATATCCAGTGTTGTTGTTCTCTGTATAAAAAAACGTGATTTTTTATTTTACCTTTTTCTGATAAAAAACAAAGAGATATTCAAAAAATGAGGAAAGACAACCTAAGGGCTGGGTAGATAGAACCCCCGCCCAGAGAACTAAAAATTAACTATAAAAAACGTGGTTTATAATTTAGTTGTTAATTCTCCACGGTCTATAAAAAATGTACCACTTCGTTATAGTTGATGGATCTATGCGTGTTTAAAGTATGCTTATTATGCATTTTCTGCTGCAGACCATACAAAAAATGCTAATTGATGGTATTGAAACTTGGGCACCCCGGCTTCCAATTAAAAGAGCAGTAGTTGATTTCTCCTCGCCAAATATAGCAAAAGAAATGCATGTTGGCCACTTAAGATCTACGATCATTGGAGACACTCTAGCCCGAATGCTTGAATTTTCACATGTTGATGTTCTTCGAAGGAACCATGTTGGTGATTGGGGAACACAGGTACATCTTTGTCTTTTTCAGTGCCTTAAAACAGTTCCGTTTTCCAAGGATCTGATGTTAATTTATGGTGTTCCGTGTTGCGATGGAAAAGTGGCTTTTTCATGAACTGCTCGACCTGTTACTCTTTTGAAGTGTACAAGAAGACTGATTTTAATTTATAGTTTGCTGCTTTTGCCCCAGTCCTTTTTTTTCCATGTCCAGTCTACCTTCAAAATCAGTAGTCTTAATTTTGAGTCAGTAATCATAAAATGTTGCAAATGTCTAGATTCGCTAATCCTGATTACTGCCTCAAGCTTGTTTAAATGCCTATTTAGTTTTTAAGTATTTGAAACGATAAGAAACTTCCATAGAAAAGCAATGTGTCACAACGTATTCATCTTTTGCTTCGTGTTTGCAGTTTGGCATGTTGATCGAATTCCTTTTTGAAAGCTTTCCTAACTGGGAAGATGTTACTGAAACAGCTGTTGGAGATCTTCAGGTAAGGAGGGACATTTTAGAAGCTCCTTTGGTTATTAACATGTTTACCTTTTACAGTATACTGACAGAAGTTCCTTTATTGTAATTAAGAAGTTCAAATACTTTGGGTCTTACATAATGGACTTCACTCTTACGTGATACAAATGTGTTCCAATAAATTCAAAAAATGGATATAGAACTTAGTAGTGCCTATCTGCAATATCAAGTGGAGCTAACAAACTGTTATTTGGAATTTTGATTTAATAGACATTCTACAAGGCATCAAAGCAGAGATTTGATAGCGATGCTGCATTTAAGGAGAGGGCACAACAGGCAGTGGTTCTTCTTCAGGTGATTTTTCCGTGGCCAATATATACATACTTCCCTCCCTTATTCAATACTAATTTAATACTTTGGACCCTAAATCCTCAATCTTAAAACTGTCTTGAAATTTCTTTCAGTTGTCATTTACACGTTAATTTTATTTGTTCTCATAATTTTCCACAAGATGACATTGATTGCAAATTTTTTTTCTTCATGTTATTTTATTCATTATTATTTCTATTTCGTATAAATATGAAAAAATAAATAATAAATTAACAAAAGAAAGTTTGGGGTTTAACATGTGATGGAAGCGTTGAGAAGATTTTTTTCTTTTTTGTTGTTCGTGAGTGTTTGGGCCCACTTATGTTCAACTCGATTAATCTCACTGAAGAACTAAATGACCTTCCAACATTTCATTATCAAGATGTAGGATTTTAATATCTTTGACAGGTAGCCACCATGAGATTTAAGATTATTCCCCTAAAGTCTCTTTTACTTATGTGTTGTAATTGGGAGAGTAAAAAGTAGTTTACCCATAAATTTATTATTTAGTTTTTTGCAGCTCATTTATGATTTAAAGATTCCCTGCAACGGCATGATGGGGAATAGCAATCATTTGGAAGTTTCCTCTTATCTGATTTCTGTTCAAATACTCTTATTTTTATTTATTATTTATTTTTTTGCAGGGTGGGGAAGCTAAATATCGTAAGGCTTGGGCACAAATATGTGAAATCAGCAGGAGTGAATTTAATAGGGTGTATGAACGCCTCGGAGTTCAGTTAGAGGAGAAGGTACATTTTAGCTTTTCTTTATACTTAATACTTGGATTTTATGCTTAGGTAACTTTTTACTCCTAGTCTGCTGGTTTTTCTCGTCTCTTTCCTCTACTTACTTGTGTTGGGATTGGGTAATTCTTCCTTTTAATGTCAGAATCATGTTATATTGTTGTGCTGGCTTTTGATTTGTTGAGTTGAGGCTGAAATTTGTGATTGAATGAATGCCTAATCTAATAAGGTTTAATTGTATTTACCACCATATTTATTAGTTGGAAGTTGATTTATGGTTAATGACATCCACTATCAAACAGCATCAGCTTCTTGGACACGTTGAAGATCTTCTGTCCTATTGAGTATTGCCTTGTTCTTGGGGATGTTTATTTGCACTTTGCAGAGTCGTGAATCTGGCTCTTTTAATTTTAATATTGGTCTTAAGTACTGCCAACGATTCATTCTCAGTTCTCATTTGGTTAAGGTCTTTCTATCTCTGTCAGGGAGAGAGCTTTTACAACCCGTACATTCCTAATGTCTTAAAAGAATTGACTGATAAGGGCTTAGTGGAGGAAAGCCAGGGTGCTCGTGTAATCTTTATTGAAGGAATAAATATTCCTCTTATTGTAGTGAAGAGTGATGGTGGTTTCAATTATGCTTCAACTGATCTTGCAGCCCTCTGGTCAGTTTTTCTCTTCCTCAGATGCTTTTGAGCGGAATTATAGTCACTGGTTATGCATGATCATGACCCATCAATATTGTGTGCATTTTTGGACTCCATATGATTGATTGCATGACTTTCAAATTATGTGGAGCTGAAATATTCTATTTTGTGGTTTTGCTTGCACCAAACAGGTATCGTCTTAATGAAGAGAAAGCTGAATGGATTATATATGTCACTGATGTTGGTCAGCAGCAGCACTTTCACATGGTATTTCGGGTATGTGTCTTGAGCAATTCCTGCTCTGACATGATTTATTATCCTCGCATGTTTTTTCCATAAGTGGTTATTCTAGACTAGGTGGCTGGTCCTCTAAATTTTATTTAGCAATTATTTAATGGACTTGTTGTTGGCCTACATTTCCTCTCTTGTGTTTGCACATTGATTAATAATTACTTTAGACCTGGTCATCACTAATCTACTGAATTTTAGCTAACAATTCTTTCATGGATTGGTTATTGTATTAAATCGGTGAAGTGGATGCTTAAATTGGAAGTGCTTATGGCTCTGTTTCAGGCTTGTAAACGTGCCGGCTGGCTTCCACTTGAGGACAATAAGCATCCCAAAGCAACCCACGTCGGTTTTGGTTTGGTTCTTGGTGAAGATGGCAAGCGTTTTCGAACTCGCAATACTGAAGTGGTTCGTTTAGTCGATTTGCTTGATGAAGCCAAGAACCGTAGTAAAACTGCACTCATTGAAAGGGGTAATAATAATATTGATTATCAAGAACACTGTTTTTTATTTCATTGAAAAAAATTGTACACCTTGCTGCTTTAGACATTGTAAGATTCTGTGAAAGCAAAAGTGTTCAGTTTTTTTTGGTCGAAAATTTTTACAGTCAAACTTGCACATCTTATTATGTAGTTTGATTTTTTTGATATAAGATTTTTTTTGTTTTTTGACTTTTGTTAATCTACTGTAGAGAAAGCTGCACAATGGACTGAGGAGGAACTTGAACAAATTGCTGAAGCTGTTGGTTATGGTGCTGTTAAGTAAGTTACTGTTTTCATTACTGGCTAATCCTTTTTATTCCTCTTGCATGAATCCTAGAGGTTATACAGGATGCACCTTCCGATGAAAAGCCTCAATAAAGAAGTACTATTAATTGGTACCATCGGAGATGATTATCGTTGTCAAATAACAAATGGATCATGTATCTGTAGAGTTATGTAGTATTCCTAGCTCATAGGAGGACATAGGTTTTTAATAGGGCTGTGTCGTATATCTAACAACTAACTGTCATAGTGTAGCTATTCTATATTCAGGGATCATGACTAATTTTCTGGATCATTATCGTAAAGTTTGGATTTCACTACAGACTGAAGTATGTTAGAATTTCTTGATCTTCCCGTATTACCTGTAATTGAGTGGCTATTGACAATTTAGTCAAATTCACTTGATGTTACCTGGACCCATTGTGAAGAAAGAATCTCTGCAGCTTAAAGTTGCATGGAATCTTCTGATTTATGAATTTGAATGATGAAATGCCTGAAACCATACCTCTATCATTCAATTTTAGGAAGAAAGTTGTGGCTCGTCTGTTATGATAATTAAGTCTCCAACATTTCGACTGACGTCTGCTGCTTCTGTATTTTACCATTTTGTGGGATGTATCGTCAGTTTGGAATGATAAGATTTTTGGGAATTGTTTGGGAGCTACGAGAGAGATTATGACTTTATATAGCTTTGGAGCTTGGGCTGTCCTACATAGAATTAGCTTTTTCCATTTGTTTTACTTAAAGCTGTTGCTGTTCTATAATCTCCCTAACCATGGGCTCAGGTTGGGCCCTCTTTGTCTTCCTTCTTTTCTACGTGTCTTCCTGTCAATAAGTATTCTTATTATTTTAAAATTTTTGTCGCTCTTCGTGCAAATGTCCAGAATCGCTAATTAAGTCTATGTTCCCAAATTGTCTTCGCAGATATGCTGACCTCAAGAACAACAGGCTGACCAACTATACCTTTAATTTTGATCAGATGCTCAATGATAAGGTGCACTTTCTCATCTGGTTCTAAGCATAACGCATGATATACAGAAAACCAAGTCAAGAAGCTAAATGTAGTTTTATAAACATCCACCTCTACTGCCTATGAAAAAAAAAAAATCTCTATCGTCCACTCTCCTTACACACCCAAACTTGGTGATGAATAGGGCAATACTGCTGTGTATTTGCTGTATGCCCATGCTCGTATCTGTTCAATCATCAGGAAATCTGGTAAAAACATAGAGGAGTTGAAAAAAGTAAGTTTTCTTCCTAATTCCAGAACTAGTTCTATTCAGTTGGTCAGAGAAGCTCGTTTGCATTTATTTCTAAACTAGTCTACCACTATTTGATAGACGGGAACAATTGTGTTGGAGCACGAGGACGAGCGTGTCTTGGGGCTTCATTTGTTACAATTTGCTGAGGTAAAAAAAAACATAAATTTGAACTGGGTGACTCTGCCTTTACGTCTCAACCATTTTATATTTGGTACAATTTATTTCGTGTAATCACTTTTCTTCCCTTATCTCTACTTTAGGTTGTCGAGGAAGCTTGCACGAATCTATTGCCGAATGTGTTGTGTGAATACCTATACAACTTATCGGAAATATTTACGAAAAAATTCTACTCCAATTGCCAGGTATAGCATACTTCTCGAGACCAATATCTCATTCTTCATATAAAAAAAAAAAACATTATCCTCCCACTAGTTCATGTCGGATAATTTTTAAATCACTAGCTCTTGTCGGCTAATTATGCCTTGTTTATCAACTCATTACCTCTAGTGATCTAGAATTTAAAGTTCTCTTTGTCGATCATTTTGTTTGTTTATGCCATTTACATCAAGACGTTCTTCCACTTTTCCCATCCTATGCTATTAGCTGGAAAATGCTCATCAAATTTGTACCTTAAAAGTAACTAGATGCCGCCGACGTCTTCTTGCAAAAAGTTAAAAACAACTTTATTAATGTTGACGACTATGATGTATGAAAAAATTCGGGGTACATGTATCAATCAAATGAATTTCATAAGGATGGGGCTCATCAATTATGATGAAACAATTCATTGCATTGATCAAATCCAATATCAATAAACCATTTTACCTATACTCACTAGATAAATCCAATTTTTCTTTCCTGAATGAGCCACTATGTGGATAAGATATATTTATGTACATATCTTATTATAATTTATAATAATTATATACACTATACTCATCTGTCAGGTGGTTGGATCGGCTGAAGAAACCAGTAGACTCCTGCTTTGTGAAGCCACAGGCACAGTGATGAGGAAATGCTTCCATCTCCTCGGAATAGTACCTGTTTACAAGATATAACCTCCAAACAGTGAAATTTGCAGTGATTTGCGTCACTTCATTCTTCTTCACCATACTAATTAATTGCCTTGGTTTGCCGTTTTTGCAGAGGGAAAAAAGAAAAAGAAAAGAAAAAGTAGAATTCATACAGATTAAGTTTGGTTTAAGCTTAATCCTTTAATTAAATATTCTATTGTCCGTGTGAAGGTTATGCCTACTTTACTTCTCAGATTAGTCTCTCTAGTTTACTCTTCCCCCAATGTAATTTGCTTTGCCAAGTTGGTTGAATCGCTCAGAATTAGACAGCATTGAATCAAAGTGTTCTTGGGAGTGGAAGATTTGTAACTCACAGAGTCCAACTGCGTACTACTTTTGATTTGTTATTTTTAGGATTATTATGTATATGAACTAAGTTATTTCCTTCAATTTAATCTGTCAGATTTGATAGTAGATTATATGAGTATATATTTAGAGTTCGTTTGGTAAGGTTTTCGTTTATGTTTCTTTTTTTTTTTAATAAATAAAAAGAGAATTGAATGGCTTTCAACATTAAAAATGATAAAACAAAATCTTCATTTTTTGAACAAATTGAAAATAAAAAACAAAAAATTTGGTTTCGTTATTTTAAAAAATTTTATATAATTTTGAGATTGTTTAAAAAATCTAAATAGTTTGTCAATGATAAATAAGAAATAGGAAGATGGTCACTCTAAAATGATACTAATCTAACCCCTTTCTTTCTACTTTTTAATTAAAATAATAGGTAAAACTTGACTTTACTAATATGGCCAAGTCTTCACGTAATTTACTAAAATGTCTCATTATGGGCATTGGTTTCCCATATATTTAAACAACTCTCTGGTTTCAACGACAGAAACGTATTCTTAAAATGATAATTTAGTTGAACTAATTACTATTTATGGAATTGGTTATGGCAAGCCAAAAACTAATTCGATGTAACTAACCATTTAGCAAATTTAAGCACGTAAATATGGAAAGAAAATGATCAAGAATTGCAAAAGCTTTGATTAAGAGACTCACATGAAAAAAGGAATAACGTACAACTGGAGGTTAAAACTACAGGTTATGTCACAAAATTGAATAAAAAAGTGGGAAAATTAAGATGGGCTTGAATGAAAATTATCGAGTTTAATAAGGGTGTTAACTGTTAAGCAAATAATTAATCAGTTCCCATTGACAGAAATTGCAGACCTAGAACCAGAGAGCAAACTAGTTTTCCGTCTTGATCTTGAAGCTTTCTTGGCTATGGTGGCCCTTGGAATTATGGATTTATGTGCATCAAAACCTCCTCCAAAACTCTTACATGATTTCATCTTCTTTCTAATTGGAGACACCCTCTTAGCCAAATCCTCTAATCTCACCACACTTGCTAGAGATGTAAAGGACTCTGATTTCCCATCATAATACTTAGAAAGCCCTCTCCTGAAACAAATAAAACACAACAAAAAACCTCATTGGTTAGTAAAATTTAATTTCAATCAAAATGTGTATCAAAAGAAAAAATTAATCAAAAGGGTTTGTTTGGAATATCCCATTACTTACTTCATAGGAAGATGGGCCATCAGCTCTGATAATTCATAAAAAGGCCCATTAGAAGAAGAGGAAGATAATGAAGAATTTGAGGTTGGAGACAGGACATCTTCTTCTACCATGTCCAATGAAGAAGATGCATCAGAAATTTCAGAACTGAACTCCATGGAAGACTCCATTGATGCTTCAAAATCTTCTTCCATGATCGCTCTGCAACAACCATTCTGAGATCCAGGCTGATTTTCTTGCAATTTTCCCATGTGAATCAATTTATGAAGAAGAAGAAGAAGAAGAAGAAGAAGAAGAAAATTGGGGCAGAGGAGAGAAAAGAAATGAACTTTTTTGAAGTCTCTCTTTTATAGACTTTGAATAGAATATGGTGTACGATCTTCCAATTGTGCAGTATGTTTCAAGAAGCTATTTATCTATGTAGAAAAAGAGAGCATGGTTTCATATTTAAATGTTAAATTATAATAATTGATTTCTTTTTGGTTTTATCATGAGAGAGAGTTGGATAATATTCCTTTTTTTTTGGGGGGGGGGGGGGGGGGGGGGTTTGCTTTATCCAAAAACCTTTGTCATCAATTATCATCTTTTTTATATGATAAATTAAAGATAAAAATATATGGGGTCTGAATTATTTTGCTTTTTCCCATATTACTAGGAAAGAAGATAAGGTCTAAAGGTTGGAAAACATATCCACAAGTCACTGAATTATCATCCCTCTCTTCTCTCTCTATCATTGTCAAATATATGTATGAGATTGAGAATTGAAATTTGAGGTCAACATCTACCTTACTTTTGCTTCATAAAGCCATGACATTATTCCTATACTTTTATGTTCATGTATCATGAACCTTCCGTTGAGGAAGGATTGATTAAAAGATTAAAAAGGAGAAAAAAAAACGCTATTCTTTTGATGTTTAGAATTCTTTCTATGATATCTTCTTGTATCTACAAAGATTTTCTTATCCGAGTTTCAATGAAAAAGCGATGTAACGGTTAGACGAGGATAATAACAAAAATATTCTATTGGATGAAAGATGAAATCTTTTGTACTGTGTATATGTATTCTTTATGTGTTAATAATAAATGAAATATGAGATAAAGTATTTTGGTGTACGAAAAACGGATCTGAATTTGGTTTAAATTTTGAAACTACACACCATTAAAAAGATGTTGCTGTGACATGATGAAATGTTATTTGGTAATTTTTTTATTAGAAAATAATCAATAATTACTATTTGTAATTAAGTAATTGTTTTGTTCGCACATCTCTCATAAATGGAAAATCTTATGCCGTGGAAAGGGGATGAAGTAATTTATTGGTTATTTTCTTTTAAGATTGGTATAAGATACTCATAATCTACTGTGATTCAAAACTCATACTTCAATTTTTCCACTCAAAGTGAACAATGTTATGAAAACGATTGGTCCATTTTTTTTCCTTTTTCCTTTTTGAAATTGGTTGTGATTCGTCGAAATCACAATGTTTAGCATGTATACGGCAAAGGAATACAAATCCAACATTCAAAGTATACCGACAATATTTAGCACACGAGAAACTCAAGAGAAAATGAAATTGTAATTGGTAAGAAACGGAAGACTTCTATAATTTTAGAAAAAGATGGACAAAGAAAATAGTAATGAAAATTTTGAATAAAAACTTAAATTTTGAAGGAAGCTCTTCTGTCAGCTTTTCAGAAAAATTTAAAGAAATTAAGATAAATAAAAATCTTATTTTTGACGTAATTAAAAGTACTTAGGAGATCTTCTATTCAAACTCTTCGTATTTAAAAATTATTGATAAATACCTTTAAAAAGAAGTAAAAAAATTATAAATATTTTTATCAAGAAGCACATGAAAAGCAGTTTTGGGATGGTATAGATTCAAAGTGTGGTGGAGGAGATAAAGAAGAGAAGTAGAGTTTGGCACAAGTCACGATGTATGGAGCGATGGCTACTACAAACGGCCAAGGCCACTCCATCAATTTCTGTTTTCTAATCCTCCCTGTCCTTATCTTTGTTCTTATCCATCTTGTCGGGGAATTTCGGCCCACCAGGCCCATTTAAATGTAATGGGCACTCAGTAAGCCAGCCCACTGACAATTTCACTTGGGCTGTTGAATATGAACCAATTGGGCTCCGTGTTACATCAGGTTCAGTTCTTTTGGGATTACGTGAAGACTTTGATCGATTCCGTTGATGGTTTTCTTTCTTTCTCCTCCAACTAAGTCACGTCATCAGGTGGAGATTCTACGATTTATTTTAATCAACTCTTTAGAATTAATATTGTTGATGCTAGATGACATGTTTGCATGAGTATGATATGAATGTTTTGTCGTTCGGGATTAATATATGTGTGACAGAATCTAACATTAATGTGGTGTTTGATAAAATACACTAAAAAACTTAAGTTATAACTCAAGTTAGAAAGTAGAAGTAATGAACTAGAGGTTTATGTAAGAGATTGTGTGCATTTATTTGAGAAGGGTTTGACTCCATCTTGTATAAGAGGAGAACGTTGGAAAGCATGTTCAAATTGGCATAGAATAAGAGGATCTTTAGCTGGTCATAGGAATATATTAATAGTAGAATTGTCATTCTGCGGAATGTGAGCGGATATTTCGCGAGCAAATTCTGTCCAAGTAAGAGTCAAGCTAAGCTAAGCAGCTTAACTCAGCTCTTCCACCAATTACGATAGCATAATCGCACTTCCCTCATGTATGAGTGGATATTTCGTGACAAAACTCTACCCCAAGTAAGAGTTAAGCTGAAGTGAGTACTATTTGGCCAACACGGGCCTTTCCTCCTTAACTCGTTAAGGCAAGCTTCATCCAAGCCTTCGTATCCTATCAAAAGTGGTGCACATGTTAAAATATCTAATATTTTCACCTTATGATATAAAAATTAAATAAACTAATTTCATATAAATATAATTTTAAAAAATCTCAATATATACATATATAGTGACTACTTCAAATATTGTCATTTTTTTTATATGAGTTATACCGTAGTATTAGATCAAATATACCTTAGATTTCATTGATGGGTAAGTCTGAAATTTTAAAATATTTAGTAAAATATCTAGAGTTACATAATCATAAACCTTGAAAACAGAAGAAACGAGTTTTTTCCTTTCTAGAAAAAAAGAAAAAAACAAATCTTGAAACGGGACCGTTCGAGTGGCATGTAGTGAAACGAAACAGCATAATATATAAGTAGTGGAAAACAGACATGCTTGGCACCGGAATCGAGGATTCCCAATAAACAAAAATTCATAATTTCCTCTGAGGTCCGGTCCTGAATGCTGACACACTCCTTAGTAGTCCTTCCCCTGAGCCTCCGACAGTGCCATTTTTAAGCTAATTTTCCTCTGGTTTAACCCTTAACCATAATCTCGAGCTCTGTTAATTTTCTTTTATAGTGAAAGCGTGGCTTTTTAGACACCCAAAAGGAGCCGTTGCTGTACCAAACGAGAACGTTAAGAATCCCTCATTCTCAATTTCGCAGCAGAAACCGCAGCCGCGGGAGATTGAGAGAAAAGGGTGTAGCTTTCAGAAGACAAGGGAGGAGGAAAATGGGGGGAGGAGCTGAATTCAACCTCATTTTTGGGTTTTCACTGTTCCTTATACTTTTGGGTTCGTAGCTCTCTGTCTACCATTTCGTTTTGGGATCACATTCTACTTTACTTTCAGCAGTTTTTTCCGCTTTCCCTTGTTGGATCTTCCATTTCATAGGCCATTGTCGCCAATTTGTAACAACAGTCATTCTTTATCTGTTAATATGTTGAGGGTACTTTCTCCATTGGAGTTCTTCACTGTATAATCTCATTTTCCTTGTTTTTCTTTTAGTTCTTTCAATGTAGTAGAGCTTTTGTGACTGCTAGGATCAATAACAATCAGTTTGCTGACCCTTTAGAGTTTGGCATTTTTAAGAGTTCAGATTTGAACTTGTCTTAGTTGGTAAAGGTTATTTGCTTACTAGTAAGCTTCCCCCTTTTGATCTTGTCTTCAAAAGAACTATCTTCTCTAGCCAAATTGAACTAAGCTAATTTCTGTTCAACCTGTTTAGCAAGATATTTGTATGCTAAGACTGATTGAATAGAGAGTAAAAGATTAGGAGCTCATTTAAAGTGCAATGTGAGATAACTTGCACTTCGGCTTCCATATGAACAAAGTGAAGAAAGATTGAATTGAAACCTTTCGGCCGAGAGTGGGCTTTCGACCGTAGTTCAGTGTTTTGTGCGTGTTTTTCCATTGTAGGATTCACCATTGTCTTTTTTTTGGTTGCAGGCCATTGCCAGGGAAGTAATGTTGGAGTTTGCTATGGAAGAAACGCAGACGACCTCCCGACGCCTAATAAAGTGGCTCAGCTGGTCCAACTTCATAACATCAAATATCTTAGGCTTTATGATTCGAATATTCAGGTTCTCAAGGCCTTTGCCAACACTGGTGTTGAACTTATGATTGGGATTCCCAATTCGGATTTGTTGCCGTTTTCTCAGTTCCAATCTAATGTAGACACTTGGCTGAAGAATAGCATTCTTCCTTACTACCCCGCTGCAAAAATAACGTACATTACAGTCGGTGCCGAGGTTACTGAGAGCCCCAACAATGTGTCTGCCCTGGTGGTGCCTGCCATGAATAATGTACTCACTGGTCTCAAAAAGGCAGGTTTGCACAAGAAGATTAAAGTTTCTAGCACTCATTCTCTCGGAGTTTTGTCTCGGTCGTTTCCTCCCTCGGCTGGGGCTTTTAGTAGTAATTATGCATTTTTCTTGAAACCATTGTTGGAGTTTCTTGCTGAGAACCAGTCTCCCTTTATGATCAATATTTACCCTTATTATGCTTACAGAGAATCCCCTAGTAATGTGTCCTTGGACTATGCTCTTTTCGAGTCATCATCTGAAGTTATCGATCCAAACACCGGTCTGCTTTACACAAACATGTTTGATGCACAGATCGATGCTCTTTATTTTGCACTGATGGCCCTAAATTTTAGAACAATTAGAGTGATGGTCACGGAAACAGGTTGGCCATCCAAAGGGTCCCCAAAGGAGACAGCTGCAACTCCCGACAATGCTCAGACTTACAACACGAATCTTATCCACCATGTTATCAATAACACAGGCACCCCTGCAAGGCCAGGAGAGGAACTAGATGTGTATATCTTCTCTCTGTTCAATGAAAACAGGAAGCCGGGGTTGGACTCCGAAAGGAACTGGGGGTTATTCTATCCAGACCAGACCAGCGTCTACAACTTGGATTTTGCAGGAAGGGGTGCGGTGGACATGACTACACAGGCAAATGTTACCGGTTCTAATGGAACTGCCTGGTGCATTGCTTCGAGCAAGGCTTCCGATATGGACTTACAAAACGCGTTGGATTGGGCCTGTGGTCCGGGGAATGTCGATTGCACAGCCATTCAGCCGAGCCAGCCCTGTTTCGAGCCGGATACCCTCGTCTCTCATGCATCTTATGCATTTAACAGCTATTTCCAGCAGAATGGAGCTACTGATGTTGCTTGCGGATTTGGAGGGAATGGAGTTAAAGTTGACAAGGACCCAAGTAAGTTTTAGAGATAAACTCAGGTTTTTCTTGATGGTCTTTACGAGCAACCATATTTCCACAGCATGATTAATATATATCAGTGTTATATATCTGTTCTGCATCACTTTATATGCATAGTTTATGTTTTCGAAATCTTTGTTTTATGTTGTAACTATGAATTTAGCCACCTAATGCGTTTCTACTTCATTGTGATTAAATTTAGATTGTAGTATAACCCATGAATGCAAATCAATTCAATGTACAATCCCAAACACGATAATTGTTGTTTTATGGTCTCAACTAAGCTAATGTCTGGCTGGAGACGAAAATGTTGATACACTTAGCTGCTCGGTCCGGTTCAAACAAGCCTTCTTAAACTCGAATTTGTATTTGATTTTGCAGGCTATGATAACTGCTTGTACGAGACTACTGGGTAAGTTTCGGTTTCGGGTTTTATTTTTGAATTGAATTTCAGCGAACTTGATTGGAGTCCATAAATTTTGGTTTCAGTTTCTGACGTGTTCTTGGATTTTGCTGTTCTTTTGAATGGGTTATGCAGGAAGAACAAGACGATGCCTTCTAGCAATACAACAGCAATATCCTCAACATCTTCGTCGTCTTCTTCTACAGGAATTGAAGCTTCTGCGGGTCTACTAATGTTGGCTTTCATATCATATTTTTTGAAATTTTCTTGATGATGATGATGGGGGTTGAGCCAAATTTTCTGAAAAGAAAAATCCCAGATTTTGCTGCTACGAAGACATATTGGCTGGCTGGCTCTACCATTTTCCTTATTTTGTAATTGATTGGGAGGAATTGCAAATGATGTAACTAATTTGTACAACGCTCTGGAATCAGTCGGTGGTTGAGAATGGTATTAGAAAAATATTATTCATTTTTTAAAGCATAATTTGATTTTTTATTTTTATTTTTATATCTCCACGTCAATGTCATCAAATTGGTTAGCTCATTAATGCCGGAATAAAACATGTTTGAAAAGTAATTTATTATTATTAATTTTATTTTTAACTGGGAGTCTTATTTTATTTTTATAGACTTACGGAATTTTGTATAGAATATCTATATCAATACAAAAATTAGTAAATTTCTATCATTATTATGATATTCCACATAAATTATTTGTATTTTGTTAACCACATGAAACTTTTTCGTAGATTCCACTGTTAAAAAAAACGACATTTGAATGTAGGAGACATAAATTTTTTTTAGTATTAAACTCATTGAATGAAATACAAAGCAATTGGTAAACTTTATTTAGACTTATGAAATTTTGTATAGAATATCTATATCAAAACAAAACTTTGTAAATTTCTACCATTATTATTCCACAGAAGAAATTATTTGTATTTTTTTAACAACATTGAACTTTTTCATAAATTTCACCGTTAAAAAAAAAAAAGACATTTGAACTTGGGAGACAAAAACTTTTTGGTATTAAAAATAGTCTTTCTAATTAAGTTGCCAGTTTGAAAAGTGGATTTGATCTAATTAAAGTGCATGAGAACTTGATCTAAAAAATCATCCCAAAATCATTCTTAGCGTACCTAAGTGTGATCAGTGATCTTGCATTGTTGCTATCAGATTTCTTCTAATTTTGACTAAAATTTGTTTAAACAAATTTCTCAAATTTTAATCCAAAAACCCATGTCACCAACAGGGTTTCTATTTTCTCTACTGAAGTCGATAAACATATACTATTTATTCAGGGCTGCACAGAGAAAATTAGAGAGTCTAAACATAAAACAATATTTAAAACCCCTTAATCTCTAGTATTTCTAATCAGAAGAATTGGCCAAACTCGAGCACCTGCTGATTACTATTCATGAAATAAATGTAACATTCGTAAACACAAGGGCACCATTCATGAAATTAAACGAATATTCGCTTGCGATAAATCTTTCCGAACCGAACCGAACCGAACCTATCCCCCTCTCTTCATGTTGTTAGCAGGCACAATCTGAAAACTTCCAGTGTTGGAAATTTCTTTCTTACACAGAAGCAGGTTTAGTCATTAAGCCGATAAGCCCTCCCTCTGAAAGCTCCACTCGTACCCCTATCATCGGTAGGCTGCGCACGTTGAACTGGTGGAGCTCCAATCCTCCACCTTGAGACTAACCTATGACTGTAGAAATTGTTAAAGAAATGCTAGAAAAAACAAGACATAAACAATGCAAAAAACTACACAGATGGGTGAACATTGAACAATGGAAAAGTAAAGATAATCTGATGAATAACTGATTATATGCCACTGTGTAATTGACTTCTTTCTTTAGTTGGTGGGGAAGGAGACCGACATTCATCATACATTTTTTTTTTAAAAAACAGAGAAATAGACAAGAATAAGGCAGAATAAAGGTGCATAGAATCCATCTAATGATAATCTCAAATTGAGAAACCAAGGAAAATCTGTCATTAAAAAACCAAAAGAAGAAGGATACACCCAAAATGGAGTTCTTAATATGTTCTTTCCGCCAGCTAGTGGATGTAACACGGTCAAGAAGTAATACAGATGCCCTGCGAGGATTCCAAGTAGATCAGGTACAAGAGGTGAACCAAAAATGACATCAAGCGCTAGCATGGCCCATGGCAGATAAAATGCCTGCACAAGAAGCATTACATTGGTGTTGCAGATACCAGAAACTGAGAGACATTATCCTAGGGTGAAAAAGGTTCAATTTGGGCAAAACCTAAATCAATGCCGTTGGCCATACCTTAAGAGTCACGAGGCCATATAAGTTGATCTGTGCATTTGGAAATTCTCTACTCCAGACATAGAGAAGCATAAACACAAGTGATATCCCTAAGAATGGCGACCAGAAGATTGGGATAGCGGAAAGTACCTATTCAAGAGGAAGCATCCAAAAAAATATATAATTTCACATGTCGGCAAAAATATTCTACCTAAAATAAAGATTCAACAAGTCTCTTAGATGGGAGTATTTCAAAATTCCCAGAGGCACAGAGATACGAAAGAGTCAAAGCTGTCAGAAAATCTTCATCTACTAGTTGCTCAATGAAATATATTAAACATTATAAAAAATAATGACACGAAATACAGAACTTTTCAGGTGGCAACATTGTACTAACTAATGATTTTTTACTCAAACTGATGATATGCTTCATGAAACTGCAAATGAACGAGTACCAGCAAAATAATTGGAGCAAGGAAAAAAAAACATTTTAAAGTCCAGTTGCCTTTTCACACGATCTTTTCCGCAAACATTATTGTCGCGATTGAAACCACTGCAAAATCTACTATTTTTACAAATAGATAAAACTGAGAAGAACCACTGCAACTAAATGAATGATTTAATAAAGATCCTCACACACACCAATAATGTCAAGGCTCCAAATATCATCATCCACAGAAAATCTGCTGTTCGCCTTTGAAATGGTCCATTCTCAAGTTGAACCCCATATCTTGCTCTGTAAAGGCACAACCATGAAACTATTAGTGCATCATAGACCTTCTTGAGAGTTTGAACACAAAGCCTCCACTTTTCATGAAATAGTACTGCCAGTAGTTCATGCAAAAATTTGATCACACATGAAAACTTACATCATTAGCAAACGAATTCCAAAATTGATAGAAAATTTTCCAAGGAATAAGAAGTTTGTGAATAGCCTCCATACCTGAAAATAAAGGTGAACTTGTATAAATAAATTGTAATTGGAAAGAAAACGTTGGAATTCATATTAAAGAATTAGTGCACAGGGATAGGCATCAATCTCCAGGGATCATCATTTAAGAGTATTCAGTGCAAAGAATGTTCTAATTCATGACAACTTGACAGCAGTCACAGCACAGTCATTTTCACTGAATGATCAGATACTATTATACCTAAATTTCATAAATATAAGGAATTCAAACCACCAAAAGAAAAGAAATAAAGGGCCAAACTTACACCGTTCTCTCAATTTGTACAGAACCACTTTTCTTGCTTAATTAAGAAAAAAGATATGACAATTTCCTAGATAAAAAATGATAATTTCTTTTGGCAACTATGGATGAAAAACAATAATTGCTAATTCTTTTCTCCTTAGAATTTAAAATCCACAGCATAGGTTATAACTGGTTTCTGCACAGATTTTCCTAACTTGGGTTCCATGTAAAAATCCTTGTCCTTGTGTCTCTCCCCTTTCACTATTTTTACTTGCCTTGTTCTTGTGTTCTCCCCTTCACTATTTTTACTTGACTTGCCCTTGTGTTTCTCCCCTTTATTGTGTTGACTACATCTCCACACTCGGGCTACTTACACATTAAATTGGGTGCAACGATATCTCAATTTAAATAAAAAGTTCAAGGATGATGAAAACAGTAACTAGGATGAAGAGGAGCTCTTGAAGACACCATAACATTGAACTGGTAAACTAAGTTATGGTGGTCAAATTTCATTATCAGAATCTACTTAAAATAGTTCTAAATCTAATTCCAACCCTCTTGTTCGGAAATGGGCTTTCTAAAATTAAAATTTTTTGTAAGCTCCTTACTTTAGAAGTGTACAGAACAAGTATGGAAGGAAATATAAGCATTGGGGAGAGGAGATTTTACACAGTCTCAATTAATCTGATGGGATGATTGCCTTACCCTACAAAATTTTGACATAAAATTTTTTGTGTAAAATATCCTAAAAATCATGACCTTTTAGGAAAGCAAGGCAAGTTTCATAGATATGGAGAAAATTACAAAACTATCCAATACCAAAAGTTCCTAACAGAACAAGAACCCCTATTGGAGCTTACAAAAAAAAACCCACACCAATTACAATTAGATTAGTATTAGTTATATGATGAGCATAGACTACGTAGTTGCTAAAGTGATCCAAGGCTCGAAACATGTCCTCAAAAGTTACTGAAAGATGTTTACCATATTCCTTTCAACAATTTGACTAATAATATATTCCTGATCTGTCTAAATTCCTTGAGCTAAAATGAGATAAAATAAAAAAAGATTTTACACAATTTAGCTGAAAAAAATACTTTTTACCAAACTAAAAATAAACTGTAGACCCTACGAAAAGGAAAAGGAAACTTGTGTGCCATTTCGAAAATTTTAAACTAGGAGATTTTGATTATTTTCCAAAAAGTCAACCAAACAGGAAATTCTTAATTTCAGAGATTTCCATACCACTCATAGGTATTAAATTTTATACCCCTTGGAAAGAAAAAGAATGATTGGGAACAATGTGGAACAAACAGAATAAAAGCCCAAATTAAAGTAAGAGTTATCAGATGTTAAACAAAAATTATACAGACAAAAAGAAGCACTATCCTGACAATTAAAGTCAATACCTGAAAATGCTTGAATACGAGTCCGTGGATCAACGCAATATGGACGGGACCGTATAAGCCAAGTTGAAAGGCTGTAGTAGCCAGAAGGCACAGGGTTCCATATCCCTTACTTATAGGTGGAAGAGAGTTGTAATATCTGAATCGTGATTAAAAAACAAAAAATGGTCAGGATATAGATTAAAATCAGAGTAAAGAATAAAAGCAGACATTGAGCGTGAAAAAAAAAAGCAAGACGAGGCATAATTTCAAAACGGAACAGACCAATATAAAGCTAACAAAATTGAAGCATCGAAGAACAGAAAAACAAAATACAAAATTCGTAGATTGAAATTTAAACAGGAAAATGAATGGAGAAGCAGTAATACTCGGCAGGAGAAGACATTGTAGACGCAGAAATCAAAAAATCGAAGTAACTCCGGATATGGAGATCTCTCACTTAAGAAATTTCACCGCTTGGAGACGAACAAAACTTAGCAAACAAGAAATCAGAGGTAGGATAGGGGCGTTGGGGAAGAAAAAAATTAATCCAAATAAACCCAGAATGTTCCTCTTCCCAAGTTCCTTCCCTCTGGCACGTGCGGATTACTGGGCTGGGTAAAATGCACCGAGTTGGGTCCATATTAAGATATGGACTAGGCCCAAACAATCCTCCCTTTCTGATCCAAACTTTTTTTTTTTTTAATTTACGGGAAAAGGTTTTATTTTTTTCTCTCTCTTAATACGAAAACAACGAGTGACACGAAAAATTTACTTCTATCTTAACAAATAAGCTATACATAGGTTTGTCTTTAGGTAAAATAGTTTCTATCTAGGATTATAATATGATATTATTAAATATAGTTAGAAGTATAGAGACTCCATCCAACATTTTACAAATACTAAAATTAATTAAAATTGAAAGGAAAAGAACCAAAATAAACTAAAACTAAAATTAGAGACCAAAATAGTAAAATAACAGCAATTATCAAAACAACTACAATCATATAATTGACAGCCATCTAGTAAGTTTAATATCATAAATCAATAATGTTTTCCTTGAAGTGTCCTTAAATATAGGCGGCAAAACTGGGACTCCAATTAAAAAATTATATATATATATTAGCAGCCACATGCAAACGTACCCCGATCCCAATCATATCGTATTACTGCCAGGCCTATGGGTGGTGGGGCCAGGGAGGTGCCACGTGGGCACGTTATCGTGAATAGAAGTACGTGTGTCGTTGGTAAGTGAAGTGGGCCTATGGGTTGATTTTGGATCTGGACGTGGTTTCTGCATGTGGGCTGTCGCTCTCTGGGCCGCACCTAATCTGGTCCAATCTCTTTCGTCTTAATTTATTTTATTTCTCATTATCTAACTTCCCATAATAAAACTGTATATAAGTAATTGTCATACCTTAATTATTAAATTACTTTTTTTTTAAACAACATGTTAGGTGTGGAATCGAACTCACAACCTCTTAGTTGGAGACATATATCAATTACCGCTGAACTATACTCGCTTTGACAATTATTCAATTACCTTTGATATATATTATACTCATGTAATTATGTATCATTCGATTCGAACATAGTTTAATAGATAAAACATCTATTACTTATCTAAAAGTCGATAGTTTGATCACTATATTACATATGGATTAATTTACGGCTACGTGATTAATGATGTACTTATTAATCTTTTTTTTTTCTTTTACAACCGAATATTTAGAGGATGATTTTGAACCCACCATCTTTAAAGTTTGAAATATATATGTTTCAACGAGACTTATTTATCTAAGACCTGAAATCATGAGAGATTTTTAAGGTAATTTCACTATTTTAACTTATCTCCTGATATATTTATTATTGTGAAATTAAAGAAAAAACTTATTATCCCCTACTTATCAAGCATTTGCTCTGAAATTTTTGTCATGCTTGGGTTTTTTTGTCCCTACCAGCTTTTTTTTTAATTTCGAATTTAAAGAAAAAGACAAAATTGTTTATTTTCATATTATTTTAGATATGTTACATTACATAATATATCTAAGAATCTAAGATTGCAGTTGAAATCCCATTTCTGCCCCCTGCAGAGAGGAATATTACTAGGTGGTTCTAGGCTATTAGTACATTCTACGGGGGCACATATGTCAGAAATGTCACATTGGACAGTTCTAGAACTGGGAAGATTTATTTTTAATAACAGCAAATTGATGCAGTATTATCTATTTCTAATGATGTGTATTTTTTGAGATAAACGTAAAAGATTTTCTGGTAGTTTGATCCGACTTTTAAAACATCTAATAATTGAAAAACTTAAATGAATTTCTAATCAAGTTTGGGAAAAAAGTATAGACAAGCTTTCTCGTGTTTCTGATAATTTAACCTCTATATGCGACTTGATTTTGTTTTTTTCTAGGACAAGGATGAGATTTCTTCCCCTAACAATTATTTTATATACTTAAATATCATTGTTTGAATTTAAAGTAATTGATCGAAATGTCACCCAATTTTATATTTTATATAATACTGATGGATTGGATAAATTTAATTTATTTACTAACCAAATAAGAACTGACATAAAATTTGGTTCGGCCGCAGCGTTCAAGATCAATCTACTTCGCGAACAAGAACAATTTAAAATGTGATCAACTACATCATTCCCATTATTGGAAAATATCCGATCTGTTCTACGCCAACCACCACAAATCAAAATCGCCGGATCGGAGAATCAATTAACTCCATTAATAAATTAGAGTCAAATTAGCCAAAACACCATTAATCACTGTTAAAAATCAAAATCAACGACAAACCCATCCCTCTCATGGCGGCGACGAACTGAGCTCAGTCTCCGGCGTTTCCGCCAGCGTCCCACAAATCAGAGGCTTCACAACAGAAGGAATTCTGAAGCAATTCAAGCTCCCCCCAGGAATCACAGAGCACTCCGGATGAGGCCTCTGCATGTCCCTCCCAGAAACGCAATTTCCCGAGAAATCAAATCCCAGATTCCCAAGAAAGTGACGCGAACACTCCCCGCTGATCCCAGAAAAGAAATTGAAAGAAACCGTCAGATTCACGAGCCTCTTCAGCGAACAAACCAAATCCGGGAGAACCCCAGAGAGCCTGTTGTGCGCCAAATTCAGAATCTGAATTTCCCTCAAACAGGACAGCGTCTCCGGCAAATGACCCATCAACGAATTGAAACTCACATCCAGAACTTCCATTTCCGAGAAAAGCCCGATCCCCTCCGGAATACACCCCGTCAATTGGTTGTTCAGAAACAGAATTTCTCGAAGCGTGGAACCCACGAGCCCGAACCCAGTTGGGATGCTCCCGCTCAGTTTGTTATTCGCCAAATTGATCACAGAAGCAGGGGAATTCCCCAAATTCCGCGGGAGCTCGCCGTCGAAATGGTTGTTGTTGAGGAAAATCGCGTCGAGTTTCTTGTTGAAGAGATCTTCGGGGATGGGGCCGTGGAAATCGTTGAATCTGAGGTCTAAATACACGAGATTCGGGATGTATAATGTGGGAGTGGGGAAAGGGCCTGAGAGGAGATTGTTGCTGAGGTCCAATTCTTGGAGAGACGACATTTCTGCGAAGGAATCGGGGACGGCGCCGGAGAATCGGTTGCTGTTGAGGTGGAGGAGAGTGATTTCGGTGAGGAAAGAGAGCTGGCTGACGAGAGTACCTGAGAGATTGGCGTGATTGAGGTCGATTCCGGCGACAATGTCGACGGCGGACGACGTCGTTTCGTCCTCGACTTGTGCGCAGAAAACCCCTTTGTAAGAACACACGTTGGGTCCGACCCAGCTGGTTAAAATCCCTAGTGGGTCGTCGGTAATGGCGGATTTCCAGGCCTGGAGTGCGGTGTAAGCTCTGTTCAGCCTCGGGACCGGAGACCCAGATGGGATTCCGCCGATCCAGACACTGCCGGCGCCGTCGCCGATGGTGACGCCGACTCCGATTCCGCCATTGACGTCGACTCCGAAGCTTCCAGTTGCAGGAGGATTCGCGAGGAGGAAGAAGAAGATGAGAGAAGTGAAGAAGTTGCTCATTTGTTTTTGGTTTATTTGATTCGGGGAGTGGTCGAGAGGTTTTATTTGTCAAAATTAGGTAGCGGCCTCGGGGAGAGTAGCCATGGAAGTGAATTTCGCATAAACAGCTCTTTTTTTAAAAAAATATTTTTTAAATTCCATCTTCAATTATTAATCTTGTTTGTTTTAATTTGACTGATCATCTCGTGAACCATCTTGTTTTGGTTTTATAGGGGGCTATATCTTATTCTTATTTACGTTGGTCTAACCTAAGATCTACAATAATGATTACTCTTTTTCTTTTCTTTTCAACTTTACCCTGTTGGTAGATGTAAGTACAATAATTTTGTATATATATATAAATAGGAAAAATAGTTGTATAATGAGATGGTTTTTTAAATCTTTATAAAATGAAAACAGTTAAAATTCCTTCAATAAGATATTGCTTTACTATTTTTATAAATATTTAAAATAGCATGAAGAACTTAAAAAAATATATATGAATATAATTTAGTGAAATTGTATTGGGTAGCTAAACTTTTATACATATTTACAAAAATGTCAATCACTTTTGTATTTTGCAAATATGGCAAAATATTTGAATTTTTATTCTCGAAATTTTTATTATTTCAGTTTTACCCTGATATACATCTGATGTATATTTGATATACGTCCGATTGATGTATATTTGATATACTTCCGATATATGTCTGATATACTTCCAATCTACGTCTGATGTACATCTAATGTATCTCTGATATATATCAAATGTACATATCATACATTTAATATACATTTGATGTATCTCTAATTTATGATATACTAAATATATTTATAATGATATACCTATGTATATCTTATTTGATATATATCCAAAGTATCTTTAATGTATATCAATGTCATATTAAATATATTTGTAACTGATATCTGATATACATCCGTAGATATCAATAGATCACAGATGTATCAATGTTAGATATCAGTAGATATAATTGTTATATCAATAGTAAATTAGATACGTATTAAGGTGAGAGAAGTTGAAGTTGGGCCTGGGCATGGCTACAAGATCCGAAAACTTGAAGAGAGCCCAAAACAGAGTCCTCGAAGATCCCAGTTCATGTGCAGTACAGACACGACAAAAGCCAAGGCCATAATTTCACTAAATCTCCGACACGACAGCAAAATCACCACAGAACCGAAATTGGACAGATTATATAAATGGGATTTTTTTCATTTTAATTCACTGTTTGTAAAAAAGAAAAAAGAAAAAAAAAGAAAAAAAAAGAAAAAGGGAAAAAGAAAAAGATTATCGAGCTGTTAAATGAATATGGTTGCTCCACGATAATGGGGGAATAGGATAGGAGCCAAATATCTTCAATTATTGTTTCAGCCGTATCGCGCGCCACGGCCGTCTCGAGAAATAAAGCCTCACATTTTAAATGAACAGTTTGCGTATTCTCACGCATTTTGGGTAATGAATCAATAATTTCTTCACTCGTTTTCCCGGCACCTACTCTTCTCTATACTTTGTTCTCACTTGCCATTCAATTCCTTCCGTTTCTGTTTTATTATTTTATTTTCTCTCCTAACTATATTGTGTATTATTGTTCATCAGGTTTAATTCACGTTAGATATCCTATAGATGATTAAATTTATTATAATAATTCATCAACTTTAGTTTATAGATTTATTGGTGATTTGATTATGTCCAATACGATATCAGAACAGAAGGTCCTGTATTCGAACTCCTTCGTAGCTCAAACACACCAAGGACGAGGAGGAAATGTTCGTGTATTTGATAAAGTGGAGCTCAGCTTGACTCCGACGTGGGGGCACTCTGTCTGCCATTCGATGGGAGGTCAATTTGAGCTGTAAGAGAGGATCTCCCAATTGCCTATGGAAAATTCGTGGAATGACAACTACATTGTTGCAAGGCAGAGCCACACTTCCTGATGTCTCCCTTATTAATTTAAGGTTCACAATATACATGGTCGAGTATCACACCAATGCAAGATTTTGTTTCCAAATTAACAATGGAGTCTATTTAGAAATTATGTCTGATGTGTCAAGCGAGCTAGAATCATGCATTAAATAAATATATTAAATAGACATCGCTGGGTGATGCTATTCTTAAATACACCATTTTGATCATGAAAAAAGTAGGAGATTATGAGGAAAATTGCTCCTCAAAAGACCAATTTAAACCTAGCTCGGTAAATAAATAACAATTACTTTTCTTAAAGTTAAAAGTTCAATCTTACACCTCCATATTTGATGTCCTCTACAAAAGATTAGATTTTAAAATTTTCTCTCTAAAGTTACATTCCATGCATGCATATAACGAAAGTTTTATCCCGTTTAACAAAAAATTTATAACTTCAACACTTATTTTGACTGTCTAAAAGCATTTGCAACGTGTTAAACATTACATTATTGAATTTACATGAGCTTAAACCCAATAATTTTTAGTATATAATGCATAATGAGTTAGCTATATCACGGCGTAGGATGATACACACAACACCTAGTACCCATATGATAGACTATGGAAATAATTATTAGATATTTGATAGAGTTATTTAAATACTAATTTCACGTGTTATTTTATTTTTCATATATTTATTTTTTCTATCCTATTGAAAGTGTCTTCTCCAGTTTGGTCTTGAGCAAAAAAAAAATCTATTTAAAATTTTACATTTCTATTAAAAGAGTAAATACAACGTCAGATATATGGTGATTCTTAAATTTGATCACAGTTAATAAGCCCATGTGAATGAGACATTATTGTTTCTTTTTTTTCCCCTCAAACAAGATGGATTAATTAGCTAGGACACTCTGGAAATAAGCAATAAAAGAATTGGGGCTCACAAGAATATAAATGAACAAGAAAATGATATGCCTCAGCACCCAACAAGAAGTCAATAACCAATTAATGAGAATAATTGTGTTATTTTGAGAGTAAATATAGTCTATTGTGTCGGTAAAATTCTATCACCAGAGTTTAACTTTATATTTAATTCTTAGAGTGCATTCACATTCTCAATTTTGGGATCCGAGTGTTTAATTTGACTATTTATTCAAATTGAATTTGTTATCGTTTGACTGCTAAAGCAAGCATATTCGATGATAATTGATATATATCTCCAATTAAAACGTTGTGAGTTCGACCTCAGACCGACCCGTACAGATTTTACTCAACAAAAAAGGATGTGCTGCAGTTGGACTCACTTGATCAAATAAAGTTGTTTGATGAAAAGATTTTTGTTTGTTTTGATGGTAAGTGGGCAACAAGAACTAGAAGAGAAGTCAAAGGACAGCTGGATCATTATAATATAATCACTAATCGGTGAGGAAATGGAAGTGACAGACAGGTTCCCTGCCCATTGCGTACGTCACAAGTTTCCAAATCGGGTCGTTCATCTTGGGCCGGTCCGGGCTTGCCTTGTGGACTGAGATTCTGCCATTGGGCTTCTCAACACCCGCCTTCCCCTGTCTTTTTAAAATTACTTATTTAGCCTTATTTAGAAAGAAAGGAAAAAAACAAAAAACTAAACAAAAAGTTTAAGCTAATTACAAAACTAAACCATATCATAATCCATGAATAACACATTAATTTCTTTTTGGAAAGTGTGTATTTAACTAGGTACCAACCATCTCCTATAAAAAAAAGATTATTATCATCAACCCATACTATACTATTAGAAAGGATAGGTTTGAAACTCAAACCAGATACCAGACCCTCTCATCTTGCACGACGTTTGAACGTTTCGAAGATGAGGAAGAATTAGCCAACGAACTAAAAACTATAGCCAGTTAGCAACTCTAATTTGGGAAGATAATTTTGCCGGCAGAAGACTCTGGTGCTAGCCGGAAAAACTTCATTTTTGTTGATAGATGATCCACTGACAACCATCGATAGAATATCCACTGAATGATAAGTGCGATTACCATAATTGCAGGACATTTCCTAATGCTCTCTTTCAAAAGTAGTGTCTCACACCTTTTCAAACGTACACAATCTTTTTGCATTCAAATAACCTTGATTGCACACCAATGTCCACAACTTTTACTTCGAAGTATACGTGGTCGAGAGGGCATGCACCACACCAGTACAAGATTCTACTTATGGGTAATTGCTACTTAAATTCATGTCACAATCCACTACCTTGAATCGTTTGTTGGCATATGTATAGCCTCAGCCCCAATGCTACACCAAGCATAAATAATATCAAATTGACTATTTATACTTCATTAAACCGAATAATAATATATTATTTTTACATTTCACACGTTAAGATGGAAGCATAATATTTATATAATCACATAAATTCAATCTCCACAAAACCCACTCTTATATCATATATTAACCTTAACACATTGTAAATCTTCAAATGAAATATAAATTTCACAAATAAATGTAATTTCTATAACGCCCATTTACCCCCATAAAGCTAAACTAGCCAACGCCAATAGCACTGTGCATTAATTCTGTAAGTTAAAGTTGGTCTGAGTGGCCATGGCAACCTTTTTTGGGTTCCAATCAGACATAACATTCCCTTATCCATTCCATGTTTTCAAAACAGGCACTTCCAATTCTGCACATATTAATATATATATATGAATTTATATTAAGTTTGCTCAGAAGATGTACACTGTCCGAGTCCGACCACATTAAAGTACACTAATTATTGGAGGTTACGTACGAGAAGATTTAAGGATTAATTTTAAAAAAAGAAAAAAGAAAAAAGGAAAATTGGTGATTGGTGTGGTAATTTCCGGCACTTTTTCCATTAAAAAGTTTATTCTTGTCCTCTCCTTCTTTATTCCTCCACCATTTACACTTTAGAAGCTAAGCTACCACATGAAATTGCTCACCTTCTTCCTTTTTCTTTTACTTAGCTCGATTTCAGCTTTGTTTTGTGCATGTTTCCATTTGATCTTTATGGGAAAATAATATCTGCCTCTTAAATTTTACAAGTTTATTTTAATTAAGTTTGGCATAGTTTAAAATTCCATTTCCATAGAGTATAATTTTATGCAACATGCACGGTACCCGTTTCGCAGTTTACAATGGTAAGAAAAACATATAAGAGACTGTTATATATATTTGTATGGATAAGACAATGTCTTTAATAATTGTGTTTTAGGATTCTATTCTTTTTTTTTTTCTAGGAAAATTTAAACTTATTTATTGAAATTAGATTGCAAGATAAAAGAATAATTATGTTGGTCAACAACAATGTTTTAAAATAATCGTTAAGGAAAAAGACATTGGTCAAGAGATTCTTCTAAATATTTTAAAGTCCTCTTTTTTGTTGAAAATTTCAAATAATTAAATGTAATAAGTTAGTTCAAGAAAGCTTCAGAAAAAATTATAAAAACTTTCAAATATCCTATACTGTTTTTTAATACATCAGATATAATGATGGAGTATCGAACCTCCGACCGTAGAAGAATAAACAAGGTGCTTTAACCGTTGAGTCATATTCACATTTAGTATTTATATATAAAATTTGAGGGGAGGAGTGTACAATTATTCAAATCTCATCAACATATATATATATATATAATCCCATCTTTATAACTTTATCTTTCAAAAGAGAGACACTAAATGGAGACAAAAATTAAAATATAACAAGGAAAAAGGATGCTAATATTATTCTCTTTATCCTAGCTAGCTCCACTTTAATTTATTCTCCATTGTTACAAATTTAAATTTCCTCAATAAGGGGCTCATAACTAGAATATAATATTTACCCATATTCTTTCCTTTTAGGGTCACCTAAAAAAATACTATTTACTTTTTAAAAATTGTTTTGTAACCTGAGTCAAACTTTAAAAATTAAAAAGAAAAGCAATTTTATAAATCTTCTTTTTCTGTTATTAAAATTCAACCACAAAGATTTTAAGGTTATATTTAAAAAACCTAGAAACTAAAACATACAATTTATTAAATAAGAACCATTGGACTGTTCCCCCCCAAATTTAGGTTTTTAATTTGAAAAAAATCAAACTTGTTTTACCCACAATATTTTTTATTTTGTTCTTCATATATTTAACAATAGGTTTAAATACCAACTCATTTTCTTTATTTAACTTAAAAGAGTTTTTTTTTCTTATTTTTTTGGACGTGTCCATTTTGGTTATTTTACTTTCAACTTTAGTTCATTTTAGTTTTGGTACTTTCAAACGACCACTTTGATCTATAATTTATCTATATACTTTTAAAAGGTAACCATTTCAATATCTTCATTTTTTTCAATCAGTATCTTAGCACGATACTCACTCACTAAATTTCTTGAATTGTAGTAATAAATTAGTAATAATTTCTTTTATTGTGTATAAAATGTTGTAAAATTTTGCAAATAATAACAAAAATAGACGTTTTTAAAGTATAAGTATTAAAATGAACCAAAATTGGAAGTACAAAAACAAATTGAACGTTTTAAAACTAGATAATCTAAAAAATGAACCAAAATCAAAAGTACAAGGACCAAATTAGCATTTAAACCTTAATAACATTATCGTTAAATTTGTAACAAATTTTGAAAAAATGTAAATAAAATTATGGTTTTTAAACTTGTCTACAATTTTAAAGACAATTTAGAAAATATATTACATATAAAACTTCTTCTTTATTAACAAAATATTAACAGCTAAGACATCCACCAACCTTTTCAAAAAGTTAAATGTCAAATTCTCACCCCACAATTCTAATGTTATATTCTAAAAGCAAAACATTAGAACAAATCAAAATCAATATAAAAAGTTTCTGAACAATCTTACTTTTTTGAGTTCGGGCAGAGGTTAGAACCCATGCAAAGGAACTAAATAATCTCAATTTATTATATAAAAAAAAGAGACAAAAACAAAACCAAAATTTTAAGCATATGCAGTGATCATTGCGATAAAGTAGCTGTATGAGCCAACAAAATGAGAATGTTTTTTCTGCAATATAATTTTTTTTCCTGATCCAAATTTAACTCAATTAGTTAAAATACCTATTTTTACCAAATAAACGTGGTTTGAATATCCATCTCTAAATTTAACAACTTTCAGAACTTAAAAAGAAAAGAACAAGAGAGAGTGAGCCACCAGTATACAAATATATATAGATATAATTTTTTCGTTTAAGAGAAAAAATAAACCAATAAAGAGAATAGCAATAAAGATGGTGTGTAATCATATGAGTGACAACTTTAATTTCATGTAGCTATTCATGTATGTATGTGTATATATAAATATTATAATATATAATATATGCATAGTTTTACTTTCTCTCTCTTCTCTCTCTTATTCCATTCCCTCCCCTCTCTCTCCCTCTCCTATTTTTTCCCCTTTTTTTACTCTCTTGTGTGAAAGGATGATCAATATATATCCAATAGGGAGTGGAAGGAGAGAGCCGGGTTTGTCAGGATCCGAGAAGGGGGAAACGGGGCGATCCATGGGTTTTCGGTGGTTTTTTCCTTTGGCCCACGAGAAGAAATATATAAATAAATTCAGAGGTGGGGTTCGAAGTACCAATGATGAGGACGATGATTATGATATATCTGGTTTTCGGACTATCCGTGCCCGTGGATATTCGGGTTGTCTGGGTCTGGCCAGAACGAAGAATACTTCATCCATTCTGTCTCGCGGCTATTCATGGATGATTCCTGCTAAAAAAACCCACTTCTTTGTCAATGCAACTCAACACAATATTTGTATTAAAAAAAAAACTCAGCACAATATTCAAAATATACATCAAATTTTTTAACCATTAAACACAAAAGAAAGACAAAATTTTACATTCTAATATGTTAATTCTGAAAATTTAGGCTACTTTAAGTTTTATTCTACTGTATTCTAGTTCTTGTACGTAGGGATTTAATCTATTTTAGTTACGTAGTTTTAATTTTTTATACTAGTTGTGACTCAAATCTTTGAGACTATTTTTTAGGAGATTAAATCTGACCATTTAAAAATATAGAAACTAAAATATAAGAAAATTCTAGTCTATTTATTTGATACGACATATTTTTATTATTTAAAAAATTTTAGTGATTCAGTTTTTCATTAAATTCTTTTAAAATATGAAAAATACTTAGCTCAAAGAGCAAATCTTGCCAACCTCAAAAACTGACAATTTATTGTTCTTCAAAAAAAAATTTATGCTTTTACATTTATGTCTCTTGGTTGTTAAAGATTCCATGCTGGCAACCTAATATTAGGTAAGCTAGGTAAACAAGTATTTTCCTAAAAATATTCCAATAAAAATGCGCGACACTAGAGAGTCACAAAACTCCTCCTCATAGGCAAGTAGAGCTCGAAATAGTATTTATACCTAAAAAAGAGATGGTAGACGAAAGAGGAAAAGAAAAACTGAAGAAGAAAAAGTAGTAGAAGTTAACTCCAATTCCTTCCTTTTTCCTTTTTCTTTTCTTTCGGTTCTTTTAACACCTTTTTCTTTCAAGGTTCTTGTATGATAAACAAAAGAAAGAGAAGAAAAAAAAATGGTGGGGTTCATGGAATTCAGAGTCAAAAAGTAATAGAAAAAAGAGAGAGAAATGATATTGACAGTGGACTCACAGGTAGAGGTTGTTTGATGGAAGAATTAGAAGAAGTGCAGCCCATGATGAGTTCTTCCAAGCCTGACGCCGACCTTGCTCCCAATTTATGATGCTCAGCTTCAGCTGCTTCCTGCTTTTTAATTTCCCATTCCACGCAGTCAAATTTCCAAAACACAGACAATGAAATGATAATAATCATCGTCTTATAATAATCATATTCTGACAAGACACAACACTGCCCTTTCAATCTCAATGTTTGTTCTTTTGCTGCCTTTTTACCTAACACCTACATAGCTAGAGCTTCTTCTACCCACATAATTATTTCCCTTGCCAAACTCTTACTCAAACCCCTTTCTATCTCATCATCACTCATTTTTACTTTTCACTTTTGTTTTTAACTCTTGGCTTCTAACCCCATAATTACCAAAGCTTTTGTTTGGGTGTGCATGAGATTAGTAAGAATGAGTTAATTAAGTATCTTTGATCCATTTGGAACATTTTGGAGCGGTGGAAGCCAAATTAGAGATTTTTCTATAAAAGAAAAATTAGTTTTTACTTTCAACTTATTTAGTTATTGTATTTTCAAAATTGTCATCGTACTGGTTCTTGTACTTTTAATAGACCACCAATTTGGTCCTTGTTTGTAGATTTTCATACAAATTTTATACACAATTGAAACATTTTCATACAAATTTATGGCTACATTATTTCAAGAAATTTAGTAAATGCTAAAATATTAACTAAAAAAAGAGATAAAAATGATAATAATAGAACTATTTCTCTTAATTGAAGTTTCTTCTCCTAGTTCTCCTAGTCTCCTTCTTTTGTATGTTTCTCACCTACCCTTAACGAAATAATACCTCTTTTTTTAAAAAAAGAAAAAAGAAAAAAATACAGGACTAAATTAATTGGTTTTTAAACCTATAGTTTTTAACCTAAGAAAGTTCATGCATTTTAAATATGTCCAAGTTTTGAAGTGTTTAATTGTAATATAGGGTTAGTTTCTAATTTTCAAATTGATCATCTAATATTTCAGTGCCACCACCGTGGGGTTTTCTTTTGTTTAGTTTCTTCCCTAATATCCTTTTAAAAGAAGAAGGTAGTTGACCACAAAGTGATCGAATTTCCCTTTATCTTTTTATTATTCTTCTTTTTAACATGTTAACGCAAAAAGCTGTTCAAACCAACCATACATCTTACAAAGCTATTATTTCCAACTCCATGTATATGACCACATAACTGAAAACCTTCCAAATTCAATCTTTTTCGAGAAACCCACAGAAACCCCTCATGCAAAATCTAAAATTTCTCTTCTTTTAACATACAAAAGAACCAAAACCCCATTGGAAAACACAGAAGAATTATGAACAAATATATATTAAAAAAAAAGTACCTGAAAGTGTTGTTCGTTGTGGATGATGATCCGAGAATGATGGTCATGGTATGAATCGACGATGGAGGTGTGGTGGAGAAGAGGAGGAGGAGGAGGAGAGATGATGGTGGAGATTTGGTGGGTGACGTGGAAGCCTGTGGTTGGTAGGTGATGGTGAACAACTGAATGACGGTGATGGTCGTGGGCCACCATCAGGCTCTGATGATGATGATGCTGGTGATCCAATTCCACACCTGCTGCTGCTGCTCTACTGCTCTGCTCTCGCATCTCAAATTCAGCGTTGCTACTGCATGCGCCTGTCCCTGTTGGAGCCTTCGCCATTTTTCTTTCTGTTGAAGCCTCCTCCATCCCCATCTGCGACAAAACGGACTAAAATAAACAAAAGTTGAAGTTGAAAAAATAGTCACGGGAACGGTAGGAAGAAAAATGGAGAAATAAAATCGTAAAAAGTTTTAATTCATTCGCTAAATATTTGCTAATTTTAATAAGGATAAGACTTGGTTTTTATTGGTAAGTAAATATCTCTTGCTCGGAGAAACGACAATTAAAAAAATGAATACACAAAGGAAGAGAGAGAAAATAGAATAAATAGTTGTCGGAAGAGACACCATTTCATTGAAAAAGTATGTGAGAATCATACTAAGAAGTGACTACGTTAAAGTACTTCAATTAAGAAAAATGGTAGAAATACTGTAATTACAAAAAATATTGAATTTAGTTGTTAATTTTTTGACGGTGGTAAGTAGGAAGATATCTACATATAGATAAACACTTAAATTTTATCATTTTTACTAATTATATCAGGTCGAGTAAGTTTACCATCGCCACATCTAACATTTACTGTAACAAAAAGATAGAATTTGAAAATGTTAAAAATATGGGATTTAATTGAAACTTTTTGAAACAAGGGTAACTAACATATATTTGTAGCCTAATTTTGGCAATGTAGGTTATTTCATGAGTGAAGAATAATGAACGAAGTGAAAAAAATTGATGGAAGAATTGGGTATATAAACTAACCTCATCAAAGCTTGTTCTGAAAGGAGCAAATCCAAAATGGTCAGATTTGAGGTGGTGTTGAATATCCAACGAACTAAAGCTGGAAATTGAGGCTCCAACGCCGCCGGCCGGCGACAAAATCTCGTCCGTCGGAGCACTCGCCGTAGTACTCTCCCGTCTCCCCATATTAGGAACCTCGAAACTTCCCTCCGCCGCTGCGACGCTTCTCTCCGACCAGTTGCACTGTCGGGGCTGCGTCTGGTAAAATATCTTAGACACTACCAATTCTCCTTCCTTCTCCTCCTCATGCTGCCCCAAATGGTACTGGTGCATCACCCAGTTGGTTTTTTCGGGTTTTCGGTTTTTTCCAAAGTTCGTGTACAAGACTAGGATTTTCTTGCACCCCTTTTGCTTCCCGTTCGCCATCACCGGCCTCGTTTTCCCCGTCTTGTGCCACCGCGTTTCGCCGCCCTGCAAGTCACATTCCGTCTGGATCTTCCTTCGTTTTCGCGTCCCGGTCGTGTAAGCCTTCGATGGCCTATGGAAAAAATGCCTGCTCAATCCATCCCTCGAAACTCCTGATTCAATGCATACACAAATCATTCAAAAGAGGCCGAAACAACATGACCACACAGTATCGTCCTTTGATTTCGCACTGTTAATGACGGCCACGTTGAATAGTTTTTTTTCGTAAACAAAAAATAACCAAATAAATCTCCCAAAAATCAAAGTTAGGTTGACTTAGGTGCAACCAAACTGTCTTCTACCTGAAAACCTAACTACATTGAATAATGAAACCAAAAAAAAAAAAAAACAAGACAAAATAATAGAGAGAGAAATAAGAGACCAGGAAGTTTCTCAGGATGGGTATAGCAAATTCCATCTTCTCCTTCAATCGTGGGAATGAACTCATCAATCAACGGATGAGATTTCATGTCTTTGGCCTTAACTTTTGCTTCCAGGTGTTCGATCAATTCTTGATCTGTCGGATCAAATTTCACTCCTGCTGGTAGACCTACCCAATCCTGCAACCAACCAAAAAAAAACCCCCCTTTTCAAATTAAACCTAACAAAAATATAAACAATTTCTGGGTTCTTTTAATCAATCCTTTATGAACATGATCAATCAAATAATTCAGATGAACAAAAAAAAAAAAATCAGTACCGGCCTTCCTTCAAGCTTGTGTCCACAGCCAGGGCAGTGTTTAGATCCACACATCTGATGCTGTTCAAGCTTCGCATCTATTATGGAATCAGAGCCACTGATTGAACCAAATTTTGAACTATTTCTCATCTCTATCTTCTCTCTCTACACCACTTCTCGTTCATATCATGAAACAACTCCACCACCAACGACACCGTTTCACAGCAACAACAACAAAAAAAAAAGGCCCCAAAATCTTCAGTTGCTTTAACTGAAACAAGACAGAATTGAAGGAAGCCCAAAAAAAAGAAAAAAAAAAGAAGAAGAAAAAGGGGAGATTGTGCTCTTAATTCAACCTACGCACCGCACCGACCCCTTTAATCCTTTGCTGAATTAAAACAAAGGACAATTTTGTTCTTACAACAGCCGTTTTATTCAATAAAAAAAAAAACCCTTCAATTTGGGTTTTTTCTTTTCTCTCTCTCTCTCCACACCCTTTTCTTTGAGAGCCTTGACTACAAAAGCAAAAAAGGAAAGAAACGGCCTTCACACAGCTGTTGCTAAATTGCTATACCATATACTTATGGATATTATAATTTATATTCATATACTCGTAGCTCGTATAAGGTAAAGTATTTAATGTTTAAGTATTATTATATTGTAAAGCACACAACTTTATGGGTTGAACGAGCTAATTTTAATATCAGGACACAGAAACAAGGGATTTAAATGAAACCCCATATTAAATTGAAGCACTCTAAAGTAAATAGAATATACATACATGGCGCTTTAATAAAAAGTTATTCGAATTAAGACGTTGGGTGGGAAAAATGAATCAAAATCTAATGTAAACTATATACGAAGTGGAAAAAAAACATGAAATTGGGAATTAAAGATGGGAACTTTATTGTGTTTTCTCAATTATTTTTAGAGGGAGGAGAAGTTTTCATCTGTTGATGGGGTTTTGAGCTGTGGCCATGATGCCTTTTGGCCATGAATGATGAGAGAGAGAGAAGAAGAAGAGGAGAGAGAGAGAGATTGCTTGATAAGAAAGGGAAATGAGGAGTAGAGAGTGTAGTACTGGAATATGGACCACCACCAAGAGTTGTAATTAGAGCTGACTTAAAAACCCTAAAAAATTTTAAAGGGTCTACGGAGGGGAAACTTGGTCCACAAGCAGAGTGACCATTCAAGAAGCTGTTTTTATTTATTTTTTTAGGGTTGTGTTTGGTTTTCCAAATTAAGAGGGGTTGGATGTGTATAAACCCGAGCAGTTGTATTCTCTGTAATCAGAATAGCGAGTCTTTGGACCACTTATTTCTCCATTGTCCTTACTCTGCATCTGTATGAGAGTGTTTGCCTGACTTCTTCAATATCTCCATGGCGGTTTCTTACTAGAGTTGAAATTTCATTTCGGAATTTATCAACATATCTATTGAAATTTTTCCAATAGTAGAAATGTGCTATGGTGCAATGATTTTAGCTCTATTATTTTTTTGGTTCATTTGGTTGGAGAGAAACAATCGTCGCTTCTAAGAAGCTTTCAGATGCTTCAAAATTACTGCTAATTTCACTTGGTTTTCAAATTCGACGTTCTTTTGTAATTATAGTGCTTTTACTTAACATCCTCTATTTGTTGGGTCTGTAGGGTGATTGCAAACAAAGTCCACAATGACTAGGGAAATGAATGATCATGGGTATATAATAGAGGACAATTATCTCGGTATGAGGCTTTTTGGATGAAACCAAAAGCAAAGCCGTGAGATTATGCCCAAAACAAAAACGGACAATATCATACAATTGTGGAGATACGTAGATACTCGAGATACCGTTGTGTATTTCTTACATACTTTTGTGAATGAATGGTGTTTTTTCTTTTAAAAAAATTAAAAGGGGTTGGACTATTGTTACACTTCGGTGGGGTCCATTTGTAAGAGATCTTGTGTTCTGCTGCCTGGGAAAAAGTAATATATAAATAAATAAATATATATATATGAGAATGAGATCAGATGATGGCTAGGCTTCACGTTTTGTTCACATTCTCATTCAGTAATGTAGGAACCAAATGATGGATTGAGAAGGCTCCACTTTCCCACCAACCTTTTCTTCTTCTTCTTCTTCTTCTGCAATTTCCACATCCGTATGCTCCTAATTCTTTCCTATAAATATCAATCAAAATTAGGGCGGTGAAATGGGTTCGGACAGTTGAAAATAAACGTAAATCCAAAGATTTTTTAATAGCTCGAAATCCAAGAACACCCATGGCATGGCATATTATCTAAAAACCTCTTTTCTTACAATACTGACTCGTTCGTAAGATCTATGATTTAATAGTAGAGAAGAAAAATGTAGCTTTAAATGTAACTAGAATTGACATTTATGAATCTAAACATGGTTCGGTTGATAAAATAAAGATTATGATCATTTTTAAGATGAATAGTCCAATATTCTACCCTGAAATTTTGAACTAAAAAAAACTATAATTGAAAATTTGATTAATGTAGAATATATTAGGTTAAATTACAAATTTAGCTGTCCCAACCATTCAATTTTAATTTTGTATTTAGTAAATTTCTTAACTTTAAAAAGTGGAAGGTTCAATGACATATTAGTCGCTTAATTTTTAGAGACAAAAATTTAAAAGTTGATAAACTTATTAGATGCACTAAACTTATAAATTAGTCTATATGTTAATGAATTGACATCAAATATATTAGTCAATTAGTGATTTGTGATTGATTAGTGACATGTATTAATAAATAAAAGATTCATATTTTTTAAATCATAATAATTTCCTCAAAATTAAATTTGCCTTGGTTTATTTTTTCTTTACTTTGGACGAGCAAGACAAGCGACGACTGATCAGGTTTAATTTATGGATTTTTGCTAAAGAGACTTTTGGCTATATTATGATATTATCTTACTTATGATTAATGAACTATTTAAATTATTTACAAACAAAAAAAAAACTTAATGTTTGTTCCTCATACTTTTCCTGGCTTGTGATTGCAACATTTTTTTTTTTGCCAACTCTGTAAAATGGACTTTTGGGTGTGAATTTATTATTCACTCAAATATTTTAGCAAGTAAATATTTGATTTTTTTTTACATCCACCTAAGAAAATATGAAGTGGAATTCACTTGTATTTAGGAAGGGGGTTTTTATTAAACCCCAAAACCCACCCCGTGGTTTCTACAAAATATATATATATATATATATATATATATTTTTTTTTTTTTTAATCTTTTACGATTTATTAATGTATTTAATTTATGTTTTTAAAATATGTCTTTCATGAAAACGAAAAAAAAAAATCAATAAATATATAGTTTAAAAAAAAGGTTCAACTTAAAAAGTCAAAGATGAGATTGACAATTAGGTAGGAGAAAATGTAGCTCCCACCCCCTAGATTGATGTTTTTGTTTTTCTTTTCTTAATGAAAATGTTGTTTCCTATCAAAATTGGGAAAAATTTTCATTGTCTCCCACCTATAACTATAAGTAAGAGTATTAAATTTTTGTCGATACGTCAACATTTTCATATATGAATGAGTTCGATATTACACAAGAGGTCAATCAAAATTTTTATAAATAATATCGCAAAAAAAGTTGCCAAATACAAAAAAGAACTTTAATATAAGGTGGCTATTAAATTGATGACTTTAAGGACTGATTTGGTAAAATTTTTATTAATTTAATAATATTATAAGAAAGAAGGAAGAAGAGAGAAAGTTCAATTATATAAATATATATATATAAAAAATTAACAAATTTGGCCAAATCAACTACTCCAGCAAGCAATTTAAGAGTCCTATTATCTTAAAGTTAGTCAATTAATAGTTAAAAGTATTTTAGAAATTATTTAGAACTATTTTACAAATCTCCAAAAATTAGAAGTATCTAGTCAAAAATGGACACTTACATTTCAAACGTCAATGACTAAAGATGTGTTTATCCTAAAAAATATCAAAAATATCAATAAAATATCACTGACATAATACTAATAATAAAAAAGTTATAACTTATTGAAAAAAAAATCATGAAATACTTATTTATTATTTTAAATATATATATATATATATATATATATATATATATATATATATATATTATTTTTCTAGAAGTTTTGACATTTCCATCCCCATATTTAAACCTTGCCCATAAGAACTCCCACCTTTGTACTCCCAAGTTGCTACCCACCAAAATTTTTGCCATCCCTACTTTCTCCAACTTCCCCATACCCTTTTTCTACTATTTCTCTTTTTCAATTTTTTACTTTATTTTATTTTTAGTCATTCTATCACTTCCTATTTTTATCAATCATCTTTGTAACATGATTTTTAAATTCATATGACATTTATATAGGTAGTTACTTATATTTAGGATATAAATACCAAACATCATGATTTCATAGTTTATTTCATCAAGTATATATCGTATCAAATTTTCGTTGGTAAACAGATCAATTAGTAGCTTCTATAATGTTCAATTGTCTTTCTTTTTAATTTATAAAGAAAAAAACAACAAAGTCTTGCTTTTTTAATATGTATTTACTTCAACTAAATATAAGAGACCACATGTTTTGAATAAGATAGCTTTAAATTATTAACAACTATGATTTTAGGGTTTTTTTTTTTTTTGTTAACCTTACTAGCTATTTTCTTCATTTTTTCATTTTACTTTTCTTTTTTTTTAACCTTTCTATTTAATACTTGTTCAGAAAAAGTAATTAACAACTTACAAATAAAAATCGGAAGCCGATTACTAAAATAAATTAACAACCTAAAATTGGACATTGGATATTTGACTTTGACCAATGTAATATAATTGCTACATTTAATTTCTACCGTTTAAATGGTTGTCTTTAGTTGTAAGATTAACTCATACTCTTTGGCCTTTGCATTCAATGGGTCGGTTTTTGGACTTCATTATATAATTATTGTAAATTCACAAAATATCTATACGTAAAAAGGTATTTAATTTCAAAATTAATTAAGGGACTCATAGGTGGTGGCAACGACTACACACAATTTCTCATTTTTTATCATATTACAAAAAATTAGATATATAATCGATAAATTATATGCATTGGTTTTTTTATCTTCAAGAGTTATAATATGAGAAGAAAAAAAATCAGATAGAGAATCTAACTCAACAATTATTGAACTTTATATCTTCGAACAACAGTTATAATATGCTTCAAAATTATCATTTTAATCAACATGAACATAGTTCAATGATAAATCACATCAAATTCTTCCATTGAGATTAGAGGTTCAAATTTCCGTACTGTATTAAAAAGAAATTGTAAATTTAGATATTACGCAATGAATTTTTTAGTTGAGCTAAAAAATAGATAACTTACGTTCAACGGAAATGGTAAAGAGTAAAGAGTGAATAGTTACATTAAATGAAATGAAATCCTGTTTGTTGTGCTACTTTGGTGGCTTTAATTGTACCTAAAAAACAGCAAAATGAATTACCACACATATGTCATATTAAATAATTAATTTAAGATCTTTATAATGATTCTACGCATGTGGCATTAAATATGTAAATTTAATATACTAGTACAAATTATTTAATTTAATGAACCTTATAGCTTCTATACATAATTGAAGTGTTATTTAATTTTGGCTTTCTATGGGATGAAAAGTATTTGGTGCCAAAGTGATATGGATAAGGGACGAAAATATTCTGAAACATTACTCTAAAATGAAGTTTTTTTTTTTTTTTTTCTCTCTCCATATATATTGAAGCATCTTTTTTAGAAATTCTCCACCTTTAAACTAATACATAAAGATTGAATAACTCACTTTATGTGCCACATTATTCAGATTCTATTAAAATTATTAGGTAATGTAGCTTGCATCACCCAAAAAATTCACTGCAAATAATATCTTTGTTTGGTTTAAGGCATGTCTGTGAAGTTTTTTATTATGAGAAATTATTTCCTAAAATAGACTTTTTGTTTTGCTTTTAAATACCACGATTGAGTGCTTATGAAAGTTAAATATGTTATGGAAGATGAAGTTAGACCAGACATGCAAATTATATTATAAGTCCAGGGTCCAACCAGGTCCAAGGCATGATCAGGTTTCGACTGACTAGGTCTCGACCAATAAGATCTTGGCCAATCAGGTCTCGATCGATGAAGTTTTAGCAGTCGATCGACCAGCGTCCTGTCTGATTTTTGTGCTCTACTAATAAGTCCAATGATAGGTCAACTCCCATTCTCTTTTACCGTCCAACCGGTCCAAACTTTTTGAGAATAAAATATATCATGTCAACCGTATGGTTATGATATGGGTTTCCGAAGTGAAATATTCTAAAAAGAATTAAAAGAAGGAAAAAAAAACTAATTAAATACTTCATTTAATAATCTAGACAGGTATGTTTCAAAAAAAAAATAATAATCTAGACATGTAAGGTGATTTTCATACAATTGGGTTAGGATTTGATTTCTTAATTTACTTTTTTTTAGAGCTAAATACTTCCCAGTTCCCATTTTTCTCTGCTTAGATCAACCTTCTGCTAAGAATAAAAACATGAAAAACCCCAAAATTCCCAAAGCCATGCCATGGAACCTGATGCAACAAGTCTTCCATGGCCTTCAAATTTCAGTTCTAGGCATATGGCGCGGGGATTAAGAGCCATGAGGAACGATGGATGGGGAAGAGGATAAGAATATTTCCCACATGCCACCAAAAAATAGCAGCACGATCCGAGTGAAAAATGTTCGATATTCTTCTGATGAAAATGCCAGATAAAACCACGACATGCTTAATTATATGCAGCATATTCTCATTCTTTGATCCTAGTGGGAAGCTAGTTACGTACATATGGCTGCTTCCTTCTAGCCTATCAGGTGTTTGATAAAATGACTGAATCATTTTCAACGTAGTTCTTGCTCTGCCGATGCCATTCTATTCTTTCTTATATTCATATTCTTTTTCTTTTTTTTTTTTGGTTCTTTTTCTCGTGCATCATTGACCCATTTGGATATTCCAACATGTTTGAAAATATCTATATATATATATATATATATATATATATATATATGCAAAGAAGCTGGCTGCAACTGTACAGTGAATTCCAATGGAGGGATTAATTCAATTCTCTGGTTTCTGCTGTTTGCTTTCTTCAAAAGAAAGAACAATGCGCCTTCCCTTGACAAGAAGTTCAAGTTTCCAGAGTTGGCCAAAAGGTAATATTTATCAAATATGCAAGATCACTTGAAATTGTAGTGCTATTGACATTTCCTAGAAAGATTTTCTCTAACTTATGACTTTTTTCCTCCTATATTCTTTGTTCTTTTTTTGAAGGTGGGGTTGGGTCACAATTACTACTTACAAATAATCATTCCTTCATTCCTTTAACTCTTAAAGAAAAGAAAGTAATTTTCCTTCTTTCATGTGACTTTCCTATAATCTAGGTGTCGTGTACAAGGATGGTCTACCAGAAACTTCAAGTACTAGAAAACTAATTCCCGTCAATGGTAATATTGGACCCAAAAGAAGTGCACTTGATGTTTTGTCTCCTGACATTTCTACACCAAACATGGCCGTGGAACTTCTAGATCATTTGAATGATGAATATGAAGGGGTCATCATTAATGCACAGAGCCTACCCTCTTCTGCAAACGCCTTTGCATCTGCTCTCCGGGAATCTCTCTTCCAATGGAGGATCAAGGTCTGGAAAAAGTAGTAAAGTTTCCTTTTCTTTATCGAAGCACGGTTTCTCTTAAAGAGTGCGAATTTTAACTCTTTTTCCATGCAGGGGAAAAAGGGGGTGTGGCTCAAATTACAAACAGAGCAGGCTGGACTTGTTCCTATCGCTATTAATGTGAGATATTAACTGATATTCTGATTTCACATTTCAATCACTGCAATAAAAATGGCATCAGATTCTCCAATATGTTCTTCCATGGCCATTATTAGCTATTTTGGAGTTGTAATTTTCAGGAGGGGTTTAACTATCATTATGCTGAAGCAGGATATGTCATGCTCACTTACTGGATTCCTGATCTGCCATGCATGCTCCCTTCTGGCCCCTCACATCATATTGGCGTTGCAGGATTCCTCATCAATGACAACAAGGAGGTTACCAGTTTTCTACTTTACATCTTTTTTTTCTCTCTCTGGTTAAAAGAATGAGATCCTTTCTATGTTCCATGTTGATATGATATCATGTATTTCAGATCGGAATCATTTGGTTCACGAGTTTGATATAGTTCACTTTAGATTAGAAGCATTTGGTTCATGATTTTGAGAAACTTGAATTTGGAAGTGGAAAGCTTTAAATTGTCTAGCATATGTTTGGAAGGTACAAAAGTGTGAATTTCATAAGCCTCAAATTATGTAATATGCATTTGGTTATATAATTGGTAGGATCAGCAGAATTGTAGCATAAAATAAACAAACTCGCATATGCCCTCTTCCAAACCTGTAACTTGTAACTTGCAAAGATATACGACTCTCCGAGGACTTACAAGTGAGTTTGGGATGACTTTTGAAAAGAATACATTTAAATGAAAACACTTCTTCTATAAGCATTCTTTGGATAAGCACTCATTAAATGCCCGCATTTAAGTTTTTTTATGCACCTTTAGAATTTAAAAATCACATTTGATTATCTAACCTAACATTATGAAAATTTTGAAAAGTATGGTTTTAATTAAAAACACTTTTCACCCATGACTAAATTTTCTTTTGAATGTTACCCGAAAAAAAATTTCTCTTATTTATAAATCCACGATCTTTATACTTTGTTTACATCATTAATACTTTCTGAGGATACTTAAAACTATAATCCAGGTGCTTGTGGTGAAAGAGAAATGTTCTTGTACTTGCTTGGGCGTGTGGAAGTTGCCAACTGGTTATATAAACAAGGTGATAGAACACTTGATATTTTGGAGTCTATTTTATTAAAATTGATACCATGTTCTGCATCACTTGTTTAATGTGGTATTTGAATAATTAAATTACATTTATCCTCTGTTTGGTCAGTCGGAGGATTTATTCTCGGGAGTTGTCAGAGAAGTCAAAGAAGAAACTGGAGTAAGCATGTGTATTAATATAACAACCTTTACAATATTCTAAATGCATTTGCTGCTTTATGTCATTTTGTCTGTTCACTTTAAACAACTTCTGAATTTTCAGATTGATTCAACGTTCTTGGAAATGGTTGCTTTCAGGTATGGCTTCCCAAATTGTTGCCAAATTCTGTTCTATTAAAAGGAAGAACCTCAAATTATCAGTCAGAAATTAAAAAAGAAAAAGGAAAAACAGAATTTGGTCTGATTAATTCTGTCTGTCGAGTGTGTGTGTGTTTTTTTTTCTCTGTTTCAGACATTGCCACCTTGTGGTCTCTGAGAAGTCGGATTTGCTATTTATCTGCATGCTTAAGCCATTGTCCTTCCAAATCACAATCGACGACAAGGAAATTGAAGCAGCAAAGGTATATTACGAACACTGAACAGCCCCCACTTTCCTATTTTCTTTAACATTTTTATCATATTACAAACATGATTGTGATTTTAATATGATCTAAATCCTTGAATTTTCATCAATTAACTTTGATCTTAGCCTTCAACTTTCATTGAACTTCATATATTACATCTAAATTACCACTTTGATGATAAGACCTACTAACATCATTAATTTTTCCTACATTATATCTAAGTCAGTATTTTGATGATAATACCTAAATGTAGACTCTAATATGAGCATATAGCTTAATGATTAATACATAAGGACCCTTTTGGTAACACTTTCATTTTCTGTTTCTTTGTTATTTTTTCATTTTTTAAGAAACAGACATGTTTGGTAACTAATTTATTTATAAAAAATAAGCTAAATTTTGGAAAATTTAAAAAGTAATTTTTCCTGTTTTCGTTTCTGATACATATTAAACATTGCACTAAAAGAATAATTTTTTTTTTTAGTTCAAGCACTAAAAGAATCATAATAGAGCATTTGCTTTGTTGGTAAGGTGGGCATTTATGTAGTCCTATCATCCCCAAGTTAATGGTTCAAATCTCATGGTAAATAAATCTTTTTCTAAAAAAATTAGAACAAAAAACAAGAAATAAGAAACGGAAAATAAGAAACAAGAACGTTACCAAAATGTTAAAGATTTAAATTCCCACCTGACCAAACAATTGTAATATGTCAAAAAAAGAAGGTACTCTCGTGAAAATTAATGATGATACCGAACCAAAATAGACTTTATAAATTATCAAGTTTGAAAATTTAAAACCATAACATAACCAATAAATCATCTAAAAATATGATACTCTGAAAGAAAAATGGAATATTATGGATGATTAAAATGTCAAAGCGAGCATAACTTAGTAATAATTGGTACATCTCAATTCCAACTCTCATATATATGTCAATTACCGCTGAGTTACGGTAAAAAAATTAAAAACGGATGATTAAGAGAAAATAAAAGAAAGAAACTGATGAATTTATGGGCGTTTGCAAAAGCAGTGGATGGGCGTTGATGAATTTATGAGCCAGCGGTTTTACGAAGAAGACCAGATGTCGAAAAGGGTGGTCCAGATCTGCATGGCCGCCCATGAGGGCCACTACACTGGATTCTTGGCCCATCAGCTCCACTCCAAGTTTGACGCCACAATTTCTTCTCTCTATTTTGACCTCTCTAAACTTATTTAATTCCACTGCACTACTCTAAATCAAATCAAATCAAATTATATGATACAATATAGTCCTCCATTTGTAATTTGTAGACTTCCTTTTTTTGCCTGAAAATCAATAACCTAGTTTCGAGATTCTATATTGTTTTATTCTCACCAATTTTATTAGGTTTACAATCATGCAAAGCTTGTTTAAAGAGTACGTGTATAATCATAAAACTGTAGTTAGTAGTCAACATGAGTTTAACAGCGGTAAATGTCATCCACTCTCTTTCTTAAGGTCGGGAGTTCGATTCTTCATATATCCATTTGATTGACATCATCCACCACGGAGGTTCAAAATAAGTTATATAGATTTCTTTAGTTAAAAAAAAAAAAGAGAAAAATTATCATTCAAATTAAACAAAGATCACTATGATAATACAATTTTTTTTTATCCCTTTGGACTAATGTCAAGTATCCACATGGGATCATGTCTTCTTACCGCTATTTCGGATGTACAATTCAATTGTAACATTTCATTTCAATTTTATAAAATGCAATTAGACTTTTGGGGTACTCGATGTCATAAACACATACAGAATCATGTGAAAGGTCATATTCAATAAAAGTAGTATGTATGTTCGGCCTTACAGCTCAAGCACAAAGACGCAATTACCATGAGCATCTTCCATTCATATCAACTTTAATTTGATTTGACCTCCCCCCTATAACATGGGTATAAAAGTAAAAGTGAAAATTAGAAATGGAATAAAACCCAACAACTTTCCAACTCTCGGAAGTCTCATAATCAAGAGTCGAAAAAAAAAATGCTGAGATGAATGTTTGGAAATTTGTAAATTTTTGAAATAATTATACTATAAAGTTATAAACATATGTGTATGAGTATATGTTAGGTAGAGGAGACGTCATTTTTAACATAATTAAGTGAATGAAACCAAACAAACCGTACACCGCATCAGAATTAATGCTTCCCTTGATTTTAATTAAAAGACGAATCCACGTCATCCGATTCGACTGCCAACACACACTGTTTTCTTTTTCTTTTGAAAAAAAAAATAAAAAATATGCTGTTTCAAGAAACAGACAAAAAATAAAGATTAAAACTTTAAAAGTAAAAAACAACACAAGTCCTACGTAATAGGCTAATGTCCACGGGTCCCCCGTGTCATCCGGCCTCCTAATGCTCCATTTCTCTCCTCCACTCATACTCTGACACGTGGACAGTGACCTAAGCTTCCCAAATTACTCACAGAAATAATATCTACACTTTTTCTCATTGGTCCTTTCACAAAGTGGTTTTTGGATTTTCTTTCTTTAACTTGGATTCTTTTTTATTAATTATTTATATTCACCGGATCTTATTCTCCTAAATCAAATATTACTTTATGCTAACTTCAACATAAGGTAGTTGATCTAAATATTAGTGATTTTTGTTCTCATTTATCGATTTAGATTGTAATTCTTATATAAAAAAATTGATTTTAAACATGTACTTCACATCATGTAATATTCTTATTTTTAACCATCTTATTATTAGTTTTTCTCTAATACAACAAATGTAAAGTAGAAATTGATAAAATCTTGACGGGGAAGTATGAGTCTTTAACTACAAAATCATTTTCAGTCGTTTTATGATCTTCAAACATTTTAACGGGATGCTTCATATTTTTGTTATTGCATGCAAAGTAAATAAATAACACCTTTAAAAGATCGAGTGCTACTACCGGGAAAATCATGTTTATCTTTTAAAACAAAAATTAGATATTTGGACTTCTTTTGTTTTATAATTTTCTCATAAATATCACATCTCAAAATAATAATAGTACACTGAAAACTATGTTTATCTTTTAAAACAAAAATTAAATATTTGGATGATGGTTTCTTTTGTTTTATAATTTTCTCATAAATATCACCCCTCAAAATAATAGTGATGATGAAATCTTCAAGGGTAAAAAAAGGAAAAAAAAACTCAATTTTTACTCCAAAGTATGTCAAAATATGTTTCAAAATTTATTTTAAACTTTAGATTTGATTGAATTAATTTGGATAATTGTGGCAAGATTTACTTTGAATAAATAATTGCAATTTTTACTTCATGATAACCTTCCATTTTAAGAGTCATTAGAGAAAAAAAAAAATTATATGTTGGGACTTCAAAAAAAAATTGGACATTAGTGTTGAATTTTTGTAGAAACTTATGAGTTTATGATATTTATTTCGATTTTGTGATATTTGATCTTTATTGAAACTAGTAAAATTTTAGAGAATTTTAGTTTTCTTTTTATTATAGAAAATTAATTGGAGAATTCAGCGGAAGTGGAGCAAAAGTCAAGTTTCGGCTGCAAATTTTCAAAATAAAAAATGGGGTCCTTAAGTTATTTATTAATTAATAATATAAAATAAAGTTAGAATTATAAAGTTATTCTCAAAAACAAATTTTGAAAAATGTCCATTCTTCTTTCTCTTTCCGCCGACAATTTGACATCGTTTTGCTCGTATTCGTTATTTGCCGACTTCTAATTTTTCATTATGAAAACCTTCTGAGCCTAACATCACCCAATTGTAGCCCAACATAACTTAAAGCAAATATATTCGGACAATTTAAATTTTCATCTCAACAATATATCAAGGTATGGAATTCGAACCTTCCACCTCAAAAGAATGTGTAGATGTTAGTTAATTATGTTCATGTTCACATCGCACACAATGTTGCACTTCAAAGAAAAAAGAAAAAAAAAATCATTGAATTATAGAAATTTGACGATAACATTTTATTATTTGAGAAAATATCAATTATTATATTTTATCATAGACTTTCAATTTCATACAATTATACCTTAAAATTAATTGAGTGCGTCAATATTAATCTTAACCTTTAAATATTATTGATCTTTTTATTATATTTTTTTATTGATTCTCGTCTGAATAATAGTCATTGAGAAAAACATTATCGTATGTGTTCAATAAGTTGTATAACTCATGATTGGTATGAATTTGTTAGGATTAAGACCACAAAGACGAAGTTAGAGTTATTTTTACAAAGTTTGTAAATTTTGGTGGAGTTATTTTGTGCATTAATTAGACTTATTTTTTCCAAGTTTAATTAGTTTTTGAATTTTTTTGCATTATATATATGTTTTAAATTAAAATGAGTGGATGTATTAAAAAAAAAAAAGTAGAAAGCAAAAAGTGATTGCACTATGTAAGCTGAAGGTCTAATTTAATGAAATGAAAATATGTTAAAGAGAAAATAGGTATTTTCATTTCCTTAGGAAAGATATTGAGTATGGCAACAAGATAGTAATTAGCACCTAATTATGTAGACCTTAAAAAATGTTTTTTTTTTTAATACAACATGTTGGGGAGGGGATTCGAACTCACAACTTCTTGGTTGGAAGAATCTGCCAATTACACTGAGCTATGCTCGCTTTTCCCTCCTCAAGAAAAAGTTTGAGGTGATTTTAACCGACTTTAATCAATCTATTTACCCCTTAATTCAAATATCAAGTTGGCGACTTGCAAAATATTCTAATCATATTGAACCTTAATGTTATATTAAATTAAACTATCAAATGACAATGGACATGGATGACTTTTGTGGAAGAATATTTAACAACCTACTTTACTTTCCATGAATGTTCCTTCTTCGATTTCTTCTATTCATAGTCATATCAATGGTCAATTCAATTGGAAATCGAGTCTAAAACTATTAGTAGTTATAATACAATGAATAACATATTTGAAAATTAAGGACCCGTTTGTATTGTTTATGTTTCTTATCTCTCATTCTTAACAGAAATATGGTACGATTTATTGTTTCTTCTTTTCTGAACTTTTAAATTGAAAAAAAAATAAATTAAATATTTAAAATTTTATGCTAGGTTTACTTTTTAATATTTATTATATATTTTATGGGTCAATAATGATAAAATAATACTTTTATTTTAAAGTTACAATAGGAATAAAAACTAAAAAGACTGTTGTTTCCAAAATATCTACACGATTCAAAAATGAGTAACGATAAACAAATCTATCTACCCAAACGCTTATGTTTTTCAAAAACCTAGAAATTAGAAACTAGAAATAAGAAATGGACATCTAATCAAATGGGTCGTAAATGATCAATATATAGAAATGTAAATTATAGGAGTATTTCTGGGTAGGTTGAATTGAGTTAAAAAAAAACTGAACCAATCTAACATGAGCATAGTTCAACAATAATTAACACTTGCTCATTTGTTTGAGGTCGAAGATTCAAATCCCCGTACCCCTAATTTATTGTACTAAAAAAATTTGAGCTCAATCAAATTGTTGATCAAGTAGTAAATTCATCCTATTAATATATCTACAATAAAAATTTAAAATTAACAGCTCAATGTCAAATCATATTTCATGAAAATTATGCTTAAAGTAATTGGGAAATTATTTTTTAAGAATTATAAAAACTATATTGTTCCCTAAAAAGAAAAATTAATTTTTTTGAATATCGTTGACAATTTAAAAAAGAATTGTAAAATAAAATGAGACTAAAATAGGTGAGGTTATGATGTTACACTTTTTATTTTATATTTTTGCAAAATTATGTTTATGTTACTTTGTTAAAAATAAAAAAGATATCCATTTAGTACAATAATTGTTGGATATGAGAACTTACCTCCAAAAGAAGAGGTCAGATAGATATCTGTACTGTGGAACTATGTTTTTCTTGTCATAAAATATATATTTATTTTATTAATAATAAAATTAATGTTAAATTATACTTTTTTCCATAAAGTTTTGAGTTATTGCCTATTTACTCCCCAGAAAAACTTTAGTATATGAGGTTTGGGAAAATGGTTCTCTAATAACAATTAAAAAGTATGAAATGGCATAAGTGTCATTTTAGAATGAGTTGCCATTTTTGAATGATTTGCCTAAAAATAACTTTACACATATATTCTTTTGGAAAAACCTTCCCTTCTCCATTCCTCTTAATTACTGTCTGCTCCATTGATATAGATAAGTGGACTAGGTAAGGGTGTTCATGGGTTGGGTTGGGTCGGATTGGGTTGTCGGATTTTTTTTTTTTAAAAATTGATTAATTAATTTACTTTTGGTTTGTTTGTAACATTGACCAAATAAATATAGAAAAATCAAAAGCTTAATTTATACACAAATTCAAATCCTAATTGAAACCAACATGTAAGTCCTAATTTAATACAAATTTTAAAATTGAAACCAATATGTAAGTTCTAATTCAACAATATTAAAAGTTTATATAGAGAGAGATGGGGAGGAGGATCAGGATCAGATTGAAAATGTTAGAAAAGAGAGAGAATCAAATATTCAAAATGGAGAGGATTTAATTGAAACTTATAATCAGTTGAGATTTAATGAAATGGATGGATGTGATTGAATATAAAAAATAAGATTTTAATTAATAATTATTAATTTATTATATATATGTAATATTAGATTATTAGTAAAAAAAATTATAATCTCGGATCGGGTCAGGTTGACCCGGGATTTTCAAGGGTCAACCCGAGACCCGACCCAATCTAGTCGGGTTCGTCAGGTTGTTTGGTTTCTTGAACATCTCTAAGACCAGGTAGGAATTATGTAAAATAAAAAAAATAATAAATACTTGTTTATATATTATTAGACCAGGAATTTAGGAGGAATTCCTCCGGATCTTTAAAAGTGAATTTTTTAAAGAAAAAGAAAGAATGAATTTTTTCCTATTCTTATTCTTTTTATGTTTCACCTCGCCCTTTTTATCTCTTCCCTCAATTTTTATTTCTCATTCTCATCCTCTAACAGACTCATAGTGGTGTCGCTGCCATGCCATCGTGGCTGCACAAGAAATAACTTTTACAAGGGAACAATTTTGATATAATTAAATTAGTTCAATTTAATCTAAATCAACTTTAGAAAAACTCAGTAGTTAAAATAAACAATGATTTTGAGAGAATTATAAAAACAGTATATTATTTATATATATATGTATATTATATTTCGCAAATCATCCTCAAATTTATAAAAATAACATACTCAATAACGACACTTAAGACTTTATATTTGTATCTTCATAAAAGTAGCTCTCCAAATATAAATTTAGTATTATTTTAGTATGTTACTGAGTAAAATTTTGTAACAATTTTATTTTTAGTAGGGAGAAAGAGAGAAGAGAAATAGAAACAAATAAAATGACGCATCTGAAATCACTACAAAAATGTCATAAATTAACTAAAAAAATTAATATGGAGATATCAAATCAACAAAAATTAATAACAATCCCCCGTAAAAGAAGCAAAATCAACATCAACATAACTCAAATGATATCTACTCTTCATCCTAATATGAGAGATTTAAATTACCATACTTCTTTCATTGAGGTATAAAGTTCAAATTTCATACTCTACATCTGTTGTACTTAGAGTATTAAATTTTCATTGACAATGTCAACATTTCGACAAATCCATGTCCATGAGTTCAATATCTACATATGACATTTTCATAATATGGAAAGAAATCAACAGGTAAAAAAAATATTGACAAAATATCACTAATTTAAACATAAAATTGATAATAATAAATTGTAACTTATTTAAAATTAGAAAAAGATTTATTTATTAATTTAAATATTTGTTAATTAATTTTTTTAATTGTTATAAATTTTCTAAAAATATATATCAACATCCACATTTTATCGATATTTTCATCCATATTTCCCAGAAAACGAGATTTCAGTATTTCACATCGACATCTTAAATTTTGGTTGTACTAAAAAACTAGAAAAAAAAAACAAAAATGAGAAGGGAATGAAATTTATCTGACCTCTTGTCATGAACAAATGTCTCATGTAACATTCCGTGGAGACATAATTCATTTAGAAGGAGCTAACACCCTTAAGGTACGACATTACAAAAAGTGAAAATGATTCTTTTACTCTATCTTAAAATTTTTCTTATTGAATCGAAGTGAGTAGTTATAGTAGATCCATAAATCATAAAATAAAATAAATAAAGTGGATACGCTCCTGCATGGACCACGATTGTGGTCCAACGTGTTGATTAGCCACCATCCTCCATGAACATTTTTTATTTATAACAAACTCAATCAAATGAAAAGAATATGCACAACCATAGGTTGTTTCTCATAATTCATAGATGAAGGGTGAAATAACTCTCTCGCCCTAAAAAAGATACATAAATAGATAGTTAAGCTTGAATATCAAAGTTGACATTATAATAAGCAAATATTCACTATAAACTATCCATTTATCCACTCTCATTTACACATGAAAAAAAAATCTAAATTATTAATACAATACGCGCCAATAAGAGAATCCCTATCATATCATATTCCCTTATAATTTTATTCCTTTTTTTTTTGGGTGAATCTGAAAAAGGAAAAAAAAAAAAAAAGTGAATACTCATACCCTTTTGGAGGCATTTCATTAAAATTTATTAAATCAGTTCCGTCGGTCGATCTGAGTTTCAAATTTCCATAACGAAAATGATTTACGAATCTCCAAAACTTTTTGTCTGAATTTCTATTTTAATTTCTTCGTGTTTGATTGTGTGAATTGCCTCTTTGGAGACGTCTCCCTCTGTATGGTATATTTTTATTTTCTTCCCAATAATTATAATCATACAAATATGGCAGAAGAAAGTGGTCGCAGTTCCTCCAGTTTTCAGCCACCAGTTTTCTCTCGATCCGATTCGGAAAATACCAGAGTCTTTTCAGCCCCAGCGAACCCCAGAAAGCAATTTTAGCGTCCGTGATTTCTACTTTTGCGGGTCATCTTTCACTATTTGGTCAACAGGGGCCACCTATATAACATTTTCGCTCTGCGGTTCCTGTGTTCAAACGAAATCAGATTGGTAGTTTTGCCTCGTTAATTCTCGCTCGTTCCCCCCATCGGATTTATTGTTCGAAGTTCGAAGTTGTGAATCGTTTCGGATCGCGATGGCTGCGTCTGTTAATAACATTGACAGTACCAAGGTGAAGATCGTCCATGGCGACGCTGGTTATGTTCTGGAAGATGTTCCCCACATGTCCGACTATATTCCCGATCTGCCTGTACGTTTTTCCCCCAATCCCATCTGATATTTTACTTCTTTGTTTCCTCAGAGTTACGATTGAAAGGGGTTTACTCTGTGATCTTATCAAGTGGGTGTGTTTGTTTTAATCACTTTTTTGATTTCTAATGAGAAGTGCTTCTCTTTAAATTGGTGGGCACAAAAAAATCGGGCAATCCCCACCTGTTTTATTAATTTGGTGGAGCCGGTGGTTGTTGGCTTCTGATGCTGATGTTGATGCTGATGCTGATGATGATGCTTTGTTTTGGTTGCAGACGTATTCCAATCCATTACAAGACAATCCTGCGTATTCTGTAGTCAAGTTGGTGCTTCTTCTTTTCTGCTTTTTTCTAAATCTGATTTGTGTTTTCTGATGGCATATAACGTTGGGTAATTTCATTACGTGATTGGTGAAGTAATCTGTGTTTTTCAGGCAGTATTTTGTGCATGTTGATGATTCCGTTCCTCAGAAGGTTAGCCTTTTCTTGGATCTGACTTCAGTTTTGAGGGAGTTCGCTTGTTTATATTTTATGATGTGTAAAGTTAATGAATCTTAAGATTTGGATTTGTGTTAACAATATGCATTAGGAGGTTGTGTATAAAGATGATCTGATAGATGATACATCTCCTGGTTTATTGGGATGGAAATGTACCCAACTATAAATTTATCAAAAAGCTGGACTTAATGAGGAAATAGCTTCAAATTGCATCTTCTCTGACCACCTAGTAGCAAGATTTATGAAGCATTGATAAATGAAGATTATTACTCTCTCAGGTAGCTAGTTGAATCGCTGTTATTTTCTTTTGCAGGTTGTTGCTCATAAGAATAGTCCAAGAGGAGTACATTTTAGGCGTGCTGGTCCTCGCCAACGGGTAAGTCTCTCTCCATTCCTCTCGCTCTATCTGTATATGTATGATTTCTAATTTCATCCCTTAGTTATTGAATTGCAATGGATTGTTGTTCAGGTATACTTTCAATCAGACGAGGTTCATGCTTGTATTGTGACATGTGGCGGTCTTTGCCCCGGTCTCAACACCGTGATCAGGGAACTAGTTTGTGGATTATACAATATGTATGGTGTCAAGAAGGTTCTAGGAATTGAAGTAAGTGATTTCCTTAATCTCTGGTCTTACCTACAAAATGGATGCTTTTACCCCTAGGAATGTAGCTTCTCAAGTTCAGTGATTCACTAATACTTTTCTCTGAGTTTTTGTTTTTATTGTAATTTAATTCCGAAGGTTTTGATTTAAAAAAGATTAATGTTGTATCTTCATGAATTAATTAAGTTAAAGTGATTTGCAGGGAGGATATAGGGGTTTTTACTCGAAGAATACCATTCATTTAACTCCAAAGTTTGTGAATGATATCCATAAACGCGGTGGAACCGTCATTGGGACTTCAAGAGGTGGCCATGATACCTCGAAGATTGTTGACAGCATTCAAGATCGCGGCATCAATCAGGTGTGAATATTATTATTATTTGTTTATTTTCCAATTTTGATGGAAACATAGATTCTTAGATATATTACTACAATGTACATACCGGACTACACTTGCAAATTCTTGGATTTTAGTTTATTGCTCTCCATTCCACAGGTTTACATAATTGGTGGAGATGGAACTCAGAAGGGAGCAGCTGCTATATATGAGGTAATTTTGTGAAAGATGCAAGTAATAGAACTCGCTGTCTTAATGTTCCATTTTCTCGTTTCTATTTTTGCTTGATGTCAGATACAAATCGTGTTGGTTTCATGTGGCTTATCCACTTTTTGTTGTGTTGATTCTCACAAAAAATGTTCTTATTTTTTCTTCAGGAAGTCAGAAGGAGAGGGCTCAAAGTTGCTGTTGTCGGCATTCCAAAAACCATTGATAATGACATTCCGGTACATTTTCATGTTCCAAACTTGATGACTAGCAGGAAATTAGATTGTTTCTGGATCTAAGTGGGTTCTCTGTCTTTTGCTGATGCAGGTGATTGACAAATCTTTTGGCTTTGACACTGCTGTTGAGGAGGCTCAGCGTGCTATAAATGCAGCCCATGTTGAAGCTGAAAGTATGGAGAATGGTATAGGGCTCGTGAAGTTGATGGGTCGCTATTGTGGTAAGAAACAATTTTGCCATTCATTAGCTACTTTGTTCTCTTTTACATTCTGCTATCTTGCTTCGTATGGCTTTGGATACAACCTAGCCAGGTCATATAGCATTTATGATCAATTTAACTTCTATACTTGAAGAACTTCTTCTAACTTTGTTAAGCATCTAGCAACTATGTGATTTTATGTTTATTTTTAGTAAATTAGCTATGGGGATTTCACTGTCTATCCAACATTATACACTCTCGTCTGGGTTCTCTTGTGCAGGGTTTATAGCAATGTATGCAACTCTCGCGAGCAGGGATGTGGACTGTTGTTTAATTCCAGAGTCGCCTTTCTATCTTGAAGGACCCGGTGGACTTTACGAGTATATAGCAAGATGTCTCAAAGACAACGGTCACATGGTAATTGTCATTGCAGAAGGAGCTGGGCAGGAGCTGCTTTCTGGAAGCATGAATTCTACAGATAAGCAAGATGCTTCTGGAAATAAGCTTCTTCAAGATGTTGGGCTCTGGATATCACAGAAAATCAAGGTTTGGCTTTCAGTGTGCTCTATATTATACCAAAATAATAAAATCACCCTAGTTCGTGCCTGCCTTTTTTTATCGACATTCTGCCAGTTCATAGAGACAATTAGTTAGACGAGATCACGTCGTATGTGAACCAACTATGATAACATTAACCTTGACTTTGGAATGAAAATCTCATGCTTCTACACCTTAAATGTTAGATTCTTACAGATTATACAGTTGAACATTTGAATCAAATCATAGTTTGCTGAGCACATTTCATTTCTATTTCTGCAGGATCATTTCACCAAAGAGCATAAGATGACCATAAACCTCAAATATATAGGTATGCTTTAAGCAATATTATTGCCATAATAAAGGCTTGATCAGACCATGTCTCAGACAAACTATATTACTTTTCTTGCAGATCCGACTTATATGATCCGAGCTATTCCGAGTAATGCCTCTGACAATGTTTACTGCACTCTGCTTGCTCAAAGTGCTATACATGGAGCAATGGCTGGCTATACTGGCTACACTAGTGGGCTTGTTAACGGAAGACAGACATACATTCCCTTCTACGTAAGACACCGACACCGACCCCAACCCCAATCCTTGCATATGATCATTAAATAACTACAATAGATGCATGCATAACATACATTTGGTGCATTTATTTGAAGGTCTGTCGAGTTTAGAACAACGATTGATTATAAAAATTCATTCATCCATTCATTCATTAAGGTCTGCGATGAATGTTACTGACTGTGATATGGATATGGTGAATGTGCAGCGAATTACGGATAAGCAGAACAAGGTGGTAATAACTGACAGAATGTGGGCGAGGCTTCTATCGTCGACGAATCAACCAAGCTTTTTGACTCCGAAAGACGTAGTGGAGGAAAAGAAAGAGGAAGAGATGATCACCCAGTTGTTGTTAAACAATAACACGGAGGACGACACGGTGAGCAATCCTAGTGTAACTGTAAAGTAGTTCCAAGTTCCAACTGAATTGTGTCAAAAATTTGAAAGATGAGTGTTGTTGTAAGTTAAGCTAAGGCAGTTATTTTTGGGCCTTTCAGTTCTTCTCTCTAGCAATTGCTGAAGTCCTAAACCACTTGTGAAGAAGCTAAGCTGTGTTTATGGAGTTCTTTTATTTATCCTCAGTCTCAGTCTGTTGTAGTCTAATTATAGGGTGGAGGTCTAAATCCAAGCAGGATCTTCCCATGGTCCTCGAATCTTAGGATATATCGTTTCTTTAACTATTCATAAGAGTAGTTGGGATGAAAGACTGCTGTATGCAATTTTTTTAATATAAATACTTCATTTTTGTCCACTTTCAAATTACTATTTTATCACAAAATACTCATTTTACCATGCATTCCGTTGATCAACTAAAAACAGAAATTTAAAAACAAAAACAAAAACAAAATGGGTTTATAAATCTCAATTTAAAAAATTATCGGCACTTTTTAGTAATATATTTGTAAACTATTCCATCACCGTCACGCCTGCTCCGTGATGCCATCGCACTGGGTTGAATTCTGGACTGTGACACTTCGCACCATTTTTAATTGTAAGATGACAGAGAGATTTGTTTTTCTCCTTTTTATTATAATATCATTATAAACAAAACATATTCTAAAACTAAATCATTAGTGTCACTCCAACATAAGAATAATTAAAACAATGAATATACAATATTAATTTCTGTTACTGTTGCTAACAAAATAATGATAATAATAACGGCATGAATCATAAAATTTTGAAATTAAACAGAATTATTTATATATCCCTCCTTATGAGGATTAGTAAAAAGGAAAAATAATACTCTTATTAAATTGGTGAAGGCACTGTACAAAAGTATATATACAACCTTATATTTCTCAAAGAAAAAAATGAAAGAAAATTATGTGTACAACCTTATGCAACAAACTAGTAACATCTTCTATTAAGCAATTAAATAGGCATATAAACTAATCTAACTAATTTGAACAATAAATCAACTACATAGTCAGTTTTGTTTGTTGTTTTTTTTTTTTTAAGAAATAATACTATAACATTTAAAGAACTTACAAATTATATAACGAGTGAAGAAAAAATTAGCACGAAAGGAGAAGGGGGAGACTCTTGGAGAAAAAAAAAACTTTTATTAAGAAAAATACAAGATTGAGAGAAGATTTTCTCACCTTCTCTAATTTCTCCTTCCCCTCCTTCCTCACTTCTCATTTTCCAAACTTATTTTCAACTTACCTTTCAAAAAAAAAAAAAAATCTTGAGACACATCCCATTTATAGGTAAAGGATCCTTCTGACCCAAACATATTTGTTTATTTTTAAATCTAATTCATATCTTTAGAGAACTTTTTAAAAGTTTTTGGAGCCCAAAATATATAATTGAGGATGAGATATTTTTTACATCATTTTCTTAAAATATTTTTTTACCATATTCAGGATAAATCTAGAGAGAATTAAATAATATAACAGTTAAAATATTTGTGTAGTTACTCCAAGAAGTTTCTAGATATAATTAGTGTTACATTTTTGCAAATGGTTATCTTAATCACTTTTAGAACATAATATTATAAATGATGAAATAAGTTCCAGACATTCAATAAGAGAGATTACTAGTTTTTTAATTAGTTAAAATATACTTAAATTAACATCATCAAACGTTTATCTAATAGGTATCTCAAGCCTTTAAAAGATATACATGAGCTCAGATTGCGGAGTCTAGATGAGGAATCTCTTCGTTTTGACAATGCCTTTCTGGGTTTCTACGTCCAATGTGTGTGTTTTTTGGGAGCGCAAAGAACTTGTTTGTGAAAATGTCTAAGAGAGAAGGAATATATTGGATGCAGAGATTTGAGAAGGAGAAGGACGTAAAAGTAGAGCATGAAATTTTGAACGAAGATAACGTTTGAAAAGGTGAGCACGAGAGAAAGAAAAAGATGAGGAAACTGACTAAAAAACATGTCACATAAATTTAAAAATATATATAATTAATAAATATTGACACATCATTTAAAAATTACTAATCTAACGATCTGATGTCACAGGTAGCTAACAGTAAATTATTTTTTCAAAGGGGGAGAACTAACCTGAAAAATTGGCATGGATAACCTAAAAACGTTTGTTGTTTGCTCAACTGACCTCAATTAAAAAATTTGACTCAACTAACCCAATTTAATATTTTGAATAGAATATTGAAGGATTAAATTACTATTTTAGCCTCAATCTGGAATGCAAGTGAAGTCGCTAACGAATTAACAGGAAAAGAAATTAATGGGCAGGTTCGACCGTGGTTTTGACCGTGGTTATTGTTAGTTTGACCTTGGTTAGTAGAAAAGTAACACGAATTTTTTGCTTCACCACGGCCGTGAACTATAGGACCCCGGTCATGGTGTTAATGAAAGGCAACTAATGGGCTAGGTTGGACCGTGGTTAAAATGAATGTTTGACCACGACCGTGAAAACTAGTTCCACGACCGTGGTGTTCATGAAAGACAACTAATGGGCTGGGTTGGACCGTGGTTAAATTGTTTGCTTGACCACGACCATGAAAAAGAGTACCACAGTCGCTAATTTAATGACCATTATACCCCTCAGTTCAAATTCAAACTGTTCGTATCTCTCATTCCATCTTCTTTTCTGTTCTTCCGTTTTCGTTTTCGTTTTCGCCCATTCGATTTACACTCCCTCAATTTCCTCTGTTTCACTCTCTACTAGTCAATATCGTACTTCGAATCGCTTCCCATATCTAAAACTTCGAGGTTAGAACATTTTATTTCGTATCTGCGTCTCTTTTATGGCAAGAAAATAAGTCTTTTTTTACTTATATTTGCGATTTTTTTCGTTATTCGTCCATTAATTCCTTCCATGGCAGCCTATTTAGTATTTTCGATACTTGTAGGGCTCGAAATCGGCGTTTTTTGTTTATGATTTGCGTTTGTGGTTGAAATTTTGATTTAGGGCTTCGGGGTTTCTGTTTTCGGTTGTGTTTGCGTGGGTTTGTGTGGGCTGAACGTTTTCTGCTGCGTTTGTTATCGTTGTGTGGGTTTTCTAGAGTGGAAGAAGGAGGGTTTAATGGGCGCGTTAACGGCCATGGTTCAACGCAAATTTCATGGGCGTGGTTTTTGGCCGTGGTGAAAATGATTGCTTGACCACGACCATGAAAAAGAGTACCACGGCATTGGTTCTGTCCAAATTCACGGTCGTACCACGGCCATGGTCGTGACCTTGAAGTTTGACAGAATCAATATCCTTCTTGAATTTGCACTACCTAGGCCATGTTAAGCCCATGAATTTGGACAGATTATGTTGTTTTTGGGTTTTCATCTGTTCCTTTCTATGTTTGAGTTTTCATCCATTCCTTTCATCTGTTCCTTTCTTTGTTTGCGTTCTGGCTTGCTGAATAATGTATTTGTATTTTAGGTTTATAAAATGGAGATGGTACCTAAGATTCCTCCCTCTAGCTATTGTTAATAATGTCTTTAGGTCTGTAGTGGTGGCTTACATCCTCCAGATTGGACTTCACTAACTGACCAACCACCCAACTCCGAGCTTGCCTGTGGTCATGGTTCAGTACTTCACGTTTGCACTTGTGAACATCGTTAAACTTCGAAAGGATGAATGAGTCACCACCTTGGATACTCTTTGCACGCAAACCCCATTTGCAACCTTGCTCAGTACATCCAACAGTGAACAATGTCTTCGTCGATTTTTTAACTTTAAATTCGAAATTCAACTTCATAGCTACCACAGACAGTTTGAAGCGTAGTTCTTCCTTCGAACGGAAAATACCCTTAACAGCAATTTCACCTATGAAGTCGGACCCATTGCCAGTTATGATATTCTACATCGGACGTGAAACAACTTCTTCAACTGTTTGATAAGGTGCATTCCCACTCACTGTATGCGACTCATGAACATGTTGACCTTCATTCTCATAATGTTCGTCAAGCACATCCTCGGTATGATATTCATCCTCCTCCCCATTGTCATATCCATTCCCACCATCGCCCTCAACCCCATCCTCGGTACGATATTCGTCATAATCATACTTATCATCACTCTGAAATTCGTACTCAACCTCGTTCTCGTACAGTTGACCATAATATGGAGATTCGTCGTCGTCTAGGTTACATGGGATAACGTTATCGGCTAATGGTGTAATCTGTGGGACAAATGAGGGAAGACGGACATCATCCAGAGGAGAGACAATAGAAATAGAACGGCCAAAACATGGATCATTCTGCCTTGGGTAGTATGGGAATGAAGACGATATTTGGGTTTCGAAAAAATTATTTCCTCTCCTGCTCCCACTACCATATGATGCTTTAGGTACGACGGTTACGTACAAGGGTACTTGTGACGGATCAGGAGGGCCGTTCAAATAGAATCTCAAACTGCTGTCATCAAATATTAGATAGTTCGGGACTTCATACCGAAAATCAAATCTATATACACACTGTACAATAAGATCAAATTGGTCAAGATCAATTCTAGTAAGCATGTGCAAGACACTTACTAGGTTGACATATGTTATTGTTTCATCAACATCTAGCCCGCCCATGACGCCACCTTCGTACACCGTACCAGCCTCGTTCCACTTGCCACCATATATCACAAATAGTCGACGCATCCTACATGGAGAATAATAATAACACACAAGTAATAAGTAATCAAAGTTACCACGATCGTGTTAGTTTCAGACACGACCATAATATAAAGCACAAACACGAGTGGGGGCACATAATCGAACATTAGAGGACCACGGCCGAGGGAAAATACAACCATGGCCCTTAATCGAACATTAGAGGACCACGACCCCGGGAACATGTCACAACGGCCATTAATCAAATAATAATAAAGGTCGTGAATCACAACCATGAATTTGCAACCACGGTCGTGAATCAAATAATAAAGGACCATGGCGAAGGAACATGCTACCAAGGCCATTAATCACACAACCATGGCCGAGGAAATTTGCAACCATGGCCATGAATCAAACAATTAAGAACCACGGCCGAGGTAACATGTAACCACGACCATTAATCACACAACCACGCCCGTGGTCATAAACACCCCGGTCACGAATCGACAAAATGGACCATGGTTGTGAGCTGATCAAGGTTATGTATATGCAATCGACCTAAAACCACGGCCGTTAATCATAAAACCATTGACCACGGCCATTAAACGAATAAACACGGCCATGAATAATTGACTTACATAACTTCTTTTACCCACAAAAATACTGAAAAATTCAGAAATTTCATTTACTCCAACTAAATACATCATATTCTAGACGAATCGAAAACAATATTATGAACCAATAAAAAACTAACCTCGTTCAAGGTGTCAGAGATGAAAAATTGACTTCTTTTAATGGATTCAAGATGTGAAAAATGTTAGAAAAGGTATGAAAGTTCTTCAAAACCACGTGAAAGATGTGCTTCTGAACAATACAGACTGAAACATACTTTTATTCTCTGCACTCGGTGAGAACGTGTGGGTATATAATAAATGATAGTACAAAAATTTGGTGGGGAATTATTAAGTTGGTGGTACTTTAATAAATTCATGGCCATGAATCAAGTGGAACTCGCCCATGGTTTTAATTACACCAACATACGTGATTCAACGGCAGATTTGTTGTAGTTCAATTCACTTGGGGGTATATTCGTAATTACAGACTCTCTGAAATGTCAGAAAAGTTAAAATTGGGTCAGTTGAGTCAATTTTATAATTTAAGTCATTTGAGCAAAATAGAAACTTTTTCAGGTCAATTGAGTCAATTTCTCAACTAACCTGTTACTTTCCAAGATTTAAAGACCAATTTGAAAGGTAGGGCTATTTTACTCTTATTATTATTATTTATTTTGGAAAAAAAAACCCTTCCCGAGGTTTCTTCCTCTTCGCGATCGATTTAGAATTCTCTGTTCTGTGTGCGTTTGTTGAGTTGGTGGAAGGCAGAATGGGGATCAGATTCATTCTCATGGTGAACAAGCAGGGCCAAACCCGCCTCGCTCAGTATTACGAATATCTCACTCTCGAAGAACGTCGAGCTTTAGAAGGTGAAATCGTTCGGAAATGCCTCGCTCGAAACGAACAACAGGTATCTCTTTTACCCTTGCCGATCGTACCTGGATCTCGTTCATATGCTTTCGAATTTCCCTTCCATGTCGTGAATCGTTGAATTCTATTGCATTGCTGTTGATCTTTAAATTCAATTCAATTATGGAAAAATACGCTGGGATTTGCCCTAGGTAGCTATGTAGCCTGTATCATCCGTAAAAATCATCATTCACTGTTGTGAGCTAAGTTCAACTCTAATTGGAAGTGCGAGCTAGGATTGGGCAGGAGTTGACTCTCGATTGCTGATCTAGATGATCTTGCACTAAAAGCCTGTGAAGGCGATTTGTAACATATGAAACCATTTAATTCGCGTCTCTTTTCATAGTGCTTTATCGGATCAATCATATGCTTCTTTAGAATTGGGATTGGGATTGGTTGGGGTATACGTGACTGGTTTGGACAGTTTTGCTATTTTAACACATGATGAGTGGTTAGTTTGCACTCCATCTTTCCTTATGATAGTGATGATGCTACATGAGTCTACTGTATGATCTTCATTTACGCAAATGCATGCCTGGGAGTTTCATAAGCCAATGACCGCCAGATGCTTTGATGTCTAATCAGTCCATGGCTTGCCCTGGAATGAAATGTATCACAGGAAGCAATGTTAAACAAAGAAATCGATAAAATAACTCAACATAGTGTGTTTCCCTGGTTATCCATTTCTCTTCTTCCTTGGTTACAAGCAATAGGCAGATGATTCTTATGCTGACCACGTGTTCTTTAAATTTTTGTACCATCCCAGTTATCTAGTGATAATCTATTTTGCTTCTCTATCTGAAAGGTGTACGCTGCTGCTCTTTCCTTGCTTTGGTTTAAAAGATTAATCTTGCACAATATTTAAGATGGTTAGCATATGAATATTAGTGCTGTCCATATATTTTCTTGGAATCTTAACACATGTTCTGCTTTTTAATTCTCTCCGAGGGACCAATTTTAGTGTAATTAGAGGTTTTTGATTGCATCTAGCATCTATCTTCACTTATTATATTTTCTTTGTGAACAGTGTTCCTTTGTCGAGCATCGCAACTATAAGATTGTATATAGGCGGTATGCATCTTTATTTTTTCTGGTTGGAGTTGACAATGATGAAGTAAGTTACTTTATCCTCTCTACTATTTATAATTAATTTAAGCACTGATAGTTTTCTTTTGTTTGCAAAAGATTAGTATACTTTCTGATAGGAACCCAATAGCCTACCTTCAATATATTTCAATAATCACCCCAGAAACGGGACAAAACACAAAATTCCTTAGCAGTTGAGTGGCCAAGAACTCTCCTTCTCAAGGATTATCTCTTTAAGCCTAAACCACCTAAATAATTGTCTACCTTCATCCCTTCCCCCTCATTCTATTTATAACAACTCTCCCTAACAACTTCATATCTAATTACTAACATACTCCTACTATTCTATTAATAACGCTAAATACGACATTCCTAACACTTTCTTTCTTAGAACTTGATATCCTCCATTTACCAGAAGAGTTTATCATGGCCCGTTTTGTGGAATTAATCATATATGCTATACACATCTCTGATATGCATGTGCTTATTTTCAAAAAAGCTTGATGAGAAAGCTTGTAGAAGTCAGTATCAGACCTCGATTATGGCTCGTATATTAACACCTGCCTCTAAGAAAATGCTTAGGTCGCTTAGGCGATAGATCACCACATTATAGAACAAGTTAGGAGTAGTCCTCAAGGATTTGGCTCAGATTGAAGCTGTCAGTTTTCTTCTGAATCCACTAAAATATTTCCTTTACCTTTCTTATTTTCTCAATGTTTCAGAATGAGCTAGCAATTTTGGAATTCATTCACCTGTTGGTTGAAACCATGGACCGTCATTTTGGGAATGTTGTAAGTCCTCATGTTCAATCTTTAGACCATGTCTTCCTTCTGAACGATGTTTCCCTCATCTGTTTCACTGAATATTATTGTGATTGATTTGCAGTGTGAGCTAGATATAATGTTCCATCTAGAGAAAGCACATTTCATGCTGGAGGAAATGGTCATGAATGGGTGTATTGTAGAAACAAGCAAGTCTAACATTCTGTCCCCAATTCAACTGATGGAGAAATCATCATGAAAATTTTATGAGTTGTCTTTTGTGTAACATCTTAGCTCTTCTGCCTCTTTATACAAATACTCCATTGAGGTACCGAATTGATGTTAATGTTTACGAATTTATATGATGGTGCCCTGTTCTGCCACGTGCCAAAATGCAAGCAATTCATTAAGATACAGTTAATTTGACAAATCATACCATCTCTTGTACGTTGCAAAATGCAAGATTTTTTATTTTATTTTATTTTTTAAATAATACGTTATTATGATATCACTTTCTGAAATAATTTTAATTTACCCCCTTGGTTGGGAAACAAAGAAGACTGGACTAAAAAGAAACAGGACTATTAAAAGTCACATTGGAAGAGTGGTGACCATGTGTCACTGTCATAATTCACGAAGGAAAATAAATGTTTCAAATGATAGAAAAACGATTGGAAATGGCACACTTGGTCAATAACTAGACTTAATCCACTAAACATTTTTTCAGATTCCGAAACGGTGTTCGAATTGATTGTCTTCCACTTCTGTCGAGATCTTCAGGGGAGGAGAGGAGAGCAGGCTGCTAGCGACCCCACCTCCCTATGGCTCTAACTCCTCTTGAAATACTGAGTTTTTTTCGGGGAGAAAACCTCTTGGTGGGAGGTCCTTGAATAATTAAATTTTCTTGTTAAAAGAGTATAGCTCATAATTAAGAATGATTCTACCTTTTTCTTTTGTACTTATTAGAATTTCTTTTCAAGATTTTGCTTCTGTTTTCATAGGTTGGATTAGATATTTCTAAATAAAATAGAAAAAATTTTGCATAAAACAAAAACTAAAATCATTGTAAAATAAAACAAAAACCTAAATTATAATCGAACAAACTGCTGTATTTTGTTGATGCTAGCTTCATTTATTTGATCCTAAGGCTTAATTCTCACCGAGTCAGAGAATTGAACTTGTATCTTATATGCAATTAAAAAAAAAAATTTAGAGCAACAATTCAAAATATCAACAAGCCCCTCGAATGGGGATAGATTAAGCAACATTCAAGCACAACCTCTTCTTTTATTTTAATATAACAAATGTGTAGATGAAAGACTAAACTTCATATGCCTCAATCGTTAAGGTGGGGCATTATTGACTTTCAAACTCGAACCAACCATGCCTTGAACAACAAAATATCATATGGGAATGTCAATCTAATTACATTCTCCAACAAGACACGCCAAGAATTGGAAGCATATAACAAGAACGAAAAAAACCATATTTCATTAATTGTAACACCATTATTCTACAGAAGTAATTCAATTTCATCATTTTTGAAGGTAACTTTTTTCCATTACATTTCGGAGGGAAAAGAAGAAAAAAAAAACTCATTGAATGTGACAATGGACAATACAAGATAATGAGCACATTTATCCAAACAGGTCATCGGTCACCGGCTGGCAGTAGCATTCTCCTCCAATTATCTTGGAAAATAAGGTCACCATCTGAGTTTCTCCGGGAAGTACTGCAAACCCCAAAAATTTACAGCATTTAGTTACCAAAATATATCGTGAAAAACATGTAAATTAATAAATAAAAGGCACAGGATTTACCTTGTTAATAAGGGACATATAGTATGGTTTAACTTTTTCTACGTCAATTCTTTCTTTGCTCTTACTGTAGAGATCATACTTGCTGAAATTTCATAAACAAACAGTGAGTTAATCCAATTATTTTGCACAATAATAGTAATTTTAATTAACAAAATAATCATCAATTACTTGAATATATGAAGCCACTTCAAATTCTGGGCATCCTCCTCGTTCATTAGGTGTTTGTATGCTCCCGATTTATGTAAAGCTGCCAATTTTTTTTTTTTTTCTGTTTAAGATTCTATTCTATACCCAAAACTCAAAATTATAAATTCTCTTTTTTTTTTCACTTACGATAAAAAGAATGGTAACGGATTATGAACAATCCAGCTGAAGGCAAAGTCGACCCATTTTCTTTAGCTACCTGCAAAAATTACCACAGAGATTAATGTTAAAAAACAGAGCTTTTATCCAAAAAAAAAAGGGTACAAAAAAAGATTATATTTCATACCAAATACATATAGTCATCGTGGCCCCACGATATCATAACGTTATCTAGTCCACAGCCTTCAGAGTAAATGCCATTTTTGGTATTATAAGCTGGATTCTCGGAGTCAGAATTTTCCTTGAAATACTGAAATCATAATCCAAAATCAAAACTTTTTGTAAGCTGAAATTCCCAATTTGGCGATTCAAATTCTCCCATACTTAAAAACCAATCCCAATTCTCAATTCGACCTTGTGGTGAACAATGGATTCGTCAAAAGCGCAGCCAAGAGGGTGTGTATCCCCTGCAAAACCAAATCACCCCATTCAATTAACGGGCCAAAAAAAAACTCAAGAATCCCAGAAATTTGTTGTTGTTGGTTCTTAATTCTTACCCACAACAGCCCATTGGGGAAGCCCTCCAAAACTTGGCAGAAGAAGCACTTTTCCAAGATCTGAAAACAGAGCAAAATCGTTAAGAAAAGAAAAAACAGAGGAAAACAGAGGGCACTCTGTTTTGTGTAAATGAATTGTACCATGAATGAGAGCAGTCAAATGCAGCCAATCTTGATCTGGGTAATCTTTTCGAATGGCTTCGGCGGTTTGCAGCAAATGCTGAATCTGGGGTTCGTCCAAATCAGGATCGCTGTCATCAACGACGTCGTTTAGGAGCTCACAGCATTCCCATATGCTCATTTCCACGCGATCCATTTTGCCGTATTGTTCCCTCATTTTCTTCACGAAATCGTACGTCTGGTGAATGTGGTTCATTCGGTAGAATTCCTCTACGCTCTTCTGCCTATCGCTCTCCGCCGCGTAGTCTCTGAAACTTTGGCCGAACGAATTAATTTCCGGCGCCACGAAACCTTCCGCCGCCGCCGCCGCCGCCGTTTGATTATCGGGTATCACGAATCCTCCGTCCAACGCCAATTCCTTCATCTCTGAAATCGCCCCCTTCTTCTCTTCCACTTCTGCAATCAAAACAAACGCAAAATTAGAAACCCCATATTGGAATTAAAATTCATGGTTCCATGCGAGAAAAGAATTTAGAAGGTACCAATTAGGTGAGGGTGGTCGATGAGGATCGTCATGTCGGCGGGAGAAAGAAAAAGAAAGCGAAAAAAGAATGAAAGAATTATTAGAAGAAATTAAGGGAATGGTGTGAAGAGAGAGGAAGGCGGAGAGGGTTTTTATAGTCTCCCGAAAGTGTCCTTTGCATGAGAATTTGAAACATTTGGAGTCCTTAACGGAAAACAAAACTTTCTTTTTCCACTTCTTTATTTCCAAATATATTTTTTTCATATTATTATTATTCTGTTCAATTTCCAAATCGCTCCGAAAGATACGTTCCAATTCCAAACCTGGCCAATAACACTTCCAAACCACTGTCCAATCACAAAATGCCATGTGTCTCTAAAAAATCTACAACCCAAAGGCTGTGGGGGAAAATTGTGGTTGGTATGCCACCAAATTTATCATACGTCACAATTTTGCTAAGTACTGTTTAATAAGTAGGAGAGAAAGGTGAAAGAAAAAAGATATAATTTTTTTTTTTCGAACTGTAAAATTTTTATGGATGGTTGTGGTTGTTGATAGCAAGTATTGTTGTATACAAATCTCAGATTTTTCTCTTCCAAATTAAAAATTTTAGGCACTATTTATATTTCAAAATTATTTGATAAATTTTGACTATGGTTTAAACTCTTTCAAAAAAAATAATAAAAAATGAGAGTAAGAAGAAAAAATCTATATAAGAAAATTATTCTGACCCTTAAATTTCCACATTTAAAATATGTTATTCTACCCCTACCTACTACCATGGTAAAATAGAGAGAATTTTAAGAAAACTTTAAATCTAATCTAAACTGACTCGGGATATGTTTTTGTGTGATTTTAGCAGGTAAAATCAAAATTTATATATTTAATTTTGTTTATTTCCTCTAATATTTTTCTAATGATTATCTCTGGAAATTTTTAGTTCTCATCTCTTTCTTAAATTTATTCCCTCTATAATGATTATCTCTTGAAATTTTTTGTTAAAAAAAGTATAATCAAAAGTTAAAATAACTATATAAACATCACTCCCACAAAATCAATTATCATTAAATCTCGTTAAAATCGCTCATTCAAAGCATCATTCTCAGAGCCGTCTTTAACTGGGTCGGTCCTTGTTTGTAAATAAGTTGAGAAAACTGTAGATATTTGATAAAAGGAAAAGAATGTCCTGAACTGCAAAAAGAGGAAATTGAAAGGGAAAGGATGAGTCAGCAATGCGTGGATATTTATCTTGTTTTGAGAGAAAACAGTAATAACAACTAGACGCGTTGACGCAGCATCTACTCATCGCTGAGTAATTTCCTTTGACTTTTTTTTCTTTTTTTTTTTTAATTTATTTTCGTTTGGCGGATTTCGCGTTCACGCCTGAGCTGTATTCTGCAATTTGGGAAGCCTTCCTCGCCGTCCAACCTGAAAATCGAATGGACGTCAAAGATTATAAAATCTGCATTACGTTGTTGTTCTTTATTTTTTAAACTGCACTGTGTAACATAAAATTAATATATATTATTAAAAATTAAAATTACAATTCATAACAAAAATCTTTTATGGATTTCAAAATATGTCACATGTTCTATTAAATTTTTAAATATAATATTAATATATTAGATGTATATTATATACCTATTGCATAAACACTCATATCACTAGTATAATAAATGTATATCTCGAACATATTATAGGTATATCAAATACTCATATCTGTAGTATATTAGATATATATATATATATATCAGTAGTCATATATATTACATAAATATTACAGATGCATATTATTTGAATAAAATTGTCATTTTAAAATTGGATCTCCATTTTTTAAAAAGAGAAATTAAATATGGTTGTTGTTTTTACCAATTATACTAAATATTTTTGTCATATTTGTAACTATCCCTATTAAAAAGATATAAATTTTCATGGCTTTTAAATATGATATAAATGTGACTTTTTTTAAGTATGTTTTAGGTTACCATTAAGTTTGAGATTATTTAGATAATAATATTTCTTTCCCTTTTCTTTTGTGAAGTTTTGGAAATTTTGCTTTATTTAAAAGACATGTTTATTTTACACTTTTTTTTCCTCTTTTTTTTATTTTTTTATTTTGATTTTCTTTTATCAACTTGTAGTATGTCAATGCTGGAAGGTGGAAATTTATAGGGAGAAATATCAACCGACGTCGTGATTCTGACAACTGCCAGGCCATTACGTCCTCATGTATGAAATTTGTTTTCCTATCTTTTTAATATTAAATAAGTATTCTTCAAAATTTGTATATTGTGAATAATTCTTTTAGTTTTTTTAAATTATATTTCAATAGTCTCTAGATTTTATTTTATTTTATTCGGATGACTATTCAACCAATGATTATACATATTCAAGACTCTATATAGAACAGTTGTTTAAATTATTTTTAGAAATAGTGACCATAATGTCAAGATTATTAAAACTAATTATTCTCTTGAGTAGTGTACTAGTAAAGATAAATTCAGAAAAATATGATTTGAAAATTAATTAAACAAACATATTTCTACTAAAATTTTATCATAAACGATTAAAACAATAAGGGCTTAGGCCTTGCAACCAAATGACAAAAAAAAAAAAATTAAGTCAATTTTTTTTTGTTGGAATATTGAAGTAATTGTTACTTTTATTGTATACATTTATTAACAATTTTTGGATTTAAAAACATTTATTCTTCAAACACATTTCTTTTTAGATAAATGAAAATTCTGACTACACATTTTAAAATATTCGCCATTTTGAAAATAAAATTTCGGCCATTATCATAAAATAATATCACATTTCATTTGAATTTAAAAGTAGGGAAAACTATAGCTATGATAAAAGAGAAAATTAATCTTTGATAAGGTAAAACAATTATATTTAGATGTAAAATAGTAAGTCGAAAGATAAGAGATCAATATTTATCAGTGAGAATATGCTGTGAGAATATATATGTACGGAGGAAAGTTGGAGGTGGGGTATTTACTAGGTACGTTGTCTATTCAATTTTGTTAATCCGGTTCAACATCGATTGTGAAATGTTAGAATCCATATAAATGAATTAAATTTACTCAATCCATCGGTTTAATTTTTTGGATGGAGCGGTAGTTTGTTCATTCTTAATTAAGATGAAACAACCTTTAACTTTGAAGAAGTGAAACATAATACCTTCCGTTTCACCCATCTAACCTAAAAATTTAAGTGCGAATAGAGTAAATTTAATTTTGTATTAGATATCTTAACAGATTAGTATTCAAGCCTTCGATTGACTTCACACTCTAGTTAGGAAAGGTTCCATTTAATTTTGTATTTTGTATTTTGCTTCAAATGAGGAAAAAAAAAGAAAGAAAAAAGACAATGTACAATTGTTAGATCGCTAATGAGCATCATTAAATGGAATGTGAAAGAAATGTTCGGAAATTGTCAAATTAGCAGGAGGAAATTAAACGCGGTCCCACTTTTTTATACAACATATGGGGGTAGAGAGTCGAACTCACAACCTCTTGATTGTATTTCAATTACCACTTATGAGCTATGATTGCTTTGGCAAATGGGGCTTTACTTTGAGCCAAAGAACTTAAAATTTTGCTTGTCCGTGAAAAAGTTCATGGCTCTACAAACGCATTTTTAAATTCCAAAGACAATATTATTTGATAGTGTCACTTACATCCGAAAACATCGAAATCACCTGCTAAATGTAAGATTAATTTTTCATACTAACAAAAACCCTTTTATCTTTCAAACACAAAAAATTATTTATTAAATTTGGCATATTAAGTTCATACTTTAAAGTTGCTGCTTCGTTGAGTTGTATCATATTAAAGGTATTGTCGTTACCAAACAACGTGCTTTGAAAGAGAGAAAATGAAAATCATATTTTCTATTCATCAAAGCATACATGGTATTAGAGCCACCAGAACATAAACTCTCAACTAGTTAAGATATCTACTTTAGATCAAAAGGTTGTGAGTATGTCTGACTCGATAGGAAATATATATATTTATCAGTAATGCTCACAACTTCCCTCTAGACTTAGCTGCTGTTGAAGTTCCATTGATGCGAAGTAATGAATTGGGTTCGTATAGGCATTTTAGATATTGTCCGCTTTGGGCATAACCCTCACGGCTTTGACACAATGGTATCGTTTTGGGTATAACCCTCACGGATTTGTTTTTGGTTTCACCCAAAAGGCCTCACACCAGTGGAGATAATTGTCCTATCTTATATACCAATGATTATTCCCTATCTTATCTTATAAATCCATGATCATTTCCTTTCCTAGCCAATGTGGGACTTTGTTCACAATCACCTTACAAATCTGGACTCAATCCCATTTTTCTTGACCAGGAATAGGGAGAGATCCTTGGACTTGGTGGAAGTCCTGACCAACCTTCTTTAAATTATTTGAATATTCGTAAGGGTATTTTTGGAACCTTATACCTATTCAAAGGTTAGAGCTTAAAATTTTACCCCTCCATAAAAAACTTCATGGCTCCGCCTTGACTATCAAACACATTTTCAAATTCCAAAGAAAAACATTATTTGATATGGGCACTAACATTTGAAAACTTCAGATCACCTACTAAATGTAAGATTAACTTTTCATACTAAAAAAACCTTATATTTTTCAAACACAAAACTTTATTGATTAAATTTTGCATATTAAGTTCATATTTCAAAGCTGCTACTTTATTGAGTCATATCATATTGGCCTCACCAAAGAACGACATTTAAAGAGAGAAAATTAAAATCATCTTTCCTATTGAGTTAAGCAAATATGTCATTGGAGCCAACCTGAACATAACTTAAATAGTTAAGGTATCTAATTTCGATAAAAAAATCGTCAGTTCGAATTTATATTCTCACGTGTTGTACCAAATTTTTTTTTTTTTTTAATGTGGTTGACATTAAAGAGGAGGATTAAAAAAAAAACATATATGTCAATTTGCCAACGCAAGGAATGACGAGGGAGATTAGGATTGCAGCCTGCAGGTAGAGATAAAATACAACTTTCAGGTGGACTTTAAAATCTTTATTTTATAAATATAAATCTTTAAATCTAAGAAGGGTGAAACCCTCTGTTTTCTTAATGTTTGTTCAGTAATTAAACCCAACTTATTTTACTTTAAGGATAGAGATTTGAACTCACGACCTTGTGATTGAATATAAGTGTCTTAAATCTCATTTTGATAATTTATTTTTTGTTTTCTATTTATGTTTATTTTTAAAAATTGATCTTATTAGAAACATTACTCTGTTTTGTTAAATAATTTTATAAACATTCTCAAAACGTGTGCCAAATTTTGAAACCAAGAAAAATATGGTCAATTTTTGGTAATATTTTGATTGTTTTCAAAATTTTTATTCAATTTTCAGAGTTTTCTAAAAATGAGAAACAACAAATATAAATGGTGTCAAATATTTAGAATTTTTTAATAAATTTAAAAATGATAAATAAGAAACACGAAATGTTATCAAATGAACCTAGAGTTTTCAAAATCTTGCTTTTGTTTTTGAAATTTTCCTGAAAATTCAAATCTGTTTAAAAAAAGATGAAAATCTTTTTAATGAAATTGCACAAAAATAAACATAATTTTAAAATATATATATATATCAAACTACAACTAAGTTGAATAAATAATAGGAAGAGTTTAATTTTTACCCCCCTGTTAAGTCAGTTGATTAAGTTTCTCTCTCTCTTTTTGACCATTTGTAATTAGAAATTGGCCATCAGAATACGAGATTATTTATGCTAGTATTGGTAATGTAGGATTAGATTTGAATATTTTCATAATTGAGTTGAAGCATGATGTGATATCGAGCCCGACAACTCAGCAGCCAAAAAGTTTGGGATTTGTGGTTGGATCAGGGTGTGGTTCTTCAATTTCAATTGACTAATCTGAAATTTCTTGTTAGTTAAATTTTATATAACTATTCATAACGCGTGTGATGTAGGTGAAATTTTTAGTTCTATTTACTGTATAGAAAATAAAGTTTAATGAATTTAATTAATAGTCAAGATTAAAACATCTCATTAAAATTAATATATGATTTAATTATATATTTTTATGTATTAAATAGATAAAAATTAATGAAATAATTTCATACATTGTTAAAAAGTCTTGCAATGAAAAATCTAAAATACTACTTAAAAAAATTGCCACCATGCGAGATGCAAACTTATTCCTGAAACAACCAAAAAAGTCATAACTTGATCGGAAAGCTCAGACGAAAATGATTAACGAACAAAGGGATCTACAAAAGAGAGTAACAATTCCGACGTTCAATTAGTCCTTATCTGATCTATTGCTTGAGAGAGAATAGTTTCGCATAATTGAGAAGCGAAGTAGGGTTCTCTATTTATAAAAGTAAGCTTCCGATAGGACCTCCAGCACTATTACGACAGCTTTTGGACAGTGCCGAGAATCATAACATGTTGTCTGAAATTCGGTCGAAGGTAAGTGCTTCCAGATTCTCTCAAAGGTCAGCTCTTCCTTAAGAAAGGTCGATCAGCTGATGTAGATGATATGGGTCGGCTCAACATCGTTTGTCCTCGCTAGTCTTCTAAGTTTAATTGGAAGAGTTTGAACCAATTAAATGGGAAAGATAACGTTGAGATACTAAAAAACAGAAAAGAAGGAATTTAGATGTGGAGAGAGAATTTGGATTGAATTTGACTATAATAGATTTCATTTGATTTAATCAACTTAATTTGGTTTTTCTAGAAATGGTGACTAAAACAACATTAATTATAAATAAGTAAAAAATAACTATCTCAAAAAGAAAAAATCAACATTAATTTTAAATCAAGTAAAAAAAAATAAATGCCTACCGTGGGTTTGAACCCACAACGACGAGGTTAATAGCTTTGCACTATACAACTGAGCTAGACGGGCAAGTTTCTGCTCAGATTCAGCTATAAATTTAAATGAAGCTGTTCCTGATTTTCTATTAACAGAAATTACAATTATCAACTCCGAGAATGTGGTACGTTCAGATCAACTTATCCTAAAATCTCACTGATGCCTATGATCTTTTATTAAAGTGATCAGCATATGTATTATAAAGTGCACTATACTGAAATTAAAATGATGATTAAACTCAAGCATCTACTGTTACCAAATACTACAGAAATGATACAGCATTGGGCTAGCCATCCAACTAAACTGAAATTAAAACAAAGATATTAGAGACGTGAGATAAACAAAAATTATAAGCAAAAAGACCGGAAAAGTTCAACATCTGTTGGAGGGTAAAAAAAAAACACCTTTTTGGATCCTAACAAAACTTGGTATTTTGGACAAACAAGCACATGAGTGTGTTGACAATTACAAAACAACATTTTGCAAATTATTGGTGGAGGGCAGAGCAAGAGAGAGTAGAGTTGTATGATTAAATTATTATTTTATTAACACGGCAGGTGCATGCTATTTTCAAATATGCCACCTGAAAGAAATGGATTTGTTAATAGATAAATCTCGTGTGCATGAGTGACATAAATGTTCAAATATTATATTAATAAGATAATAATTTAATAATAAATCAATTTTTTTTTACAAGATATGTAATTGAAAGATCAAGAGTTGGAATGAACAATTGTACCACTCTATGACAAATTCTGGCTCCAAGTTCGAAATGACATCGTTCTTTCTCTGCATGCACAAAACTCTAATAGGTCTAATAATTCTTCCATCTTCGACGAGGTGATGGTTGAAATATGATGGACTAATTAAACATGGCATCCATTAAAAATGTAAGGAGCTTTTGAGAGGATTACCAATTCACATTTACGCGGGCTGATCATTGTAAACTCAGGCTCCAATTTCTCAGCCATAAACAATAAACTCAGGCTCCAATTTCTCAGCCATAAACAATAACTCCGTATTTCTCCATCACGAAAAAACCTGAGCAAAACAATTGCCTTTTCTACCTAGAGAAGAAGAGGTGAAAAAGAACGCTTCAGCACAATAAAGATTGTGAAATTTAAATGCTATTGGAATACTGTGGATTTATAATAATAGTAATAAAAAAAAGTTCAACTTTATATTTATATTACGCCCACCGTGGGGTTCGAACCCACGACCACAAGGTTAAGAGCCTTGCGCTCTACCAACTGAGCTAGACGGGCAGTTATGAAGAAAGAATTACATTCCCTTATTCTAGTTCCTTACCAGTAAATGCTCAATCAATCCAAAATGAATTTGTATCCGTGTTTAAAGTTCAAAGTTTCAAGTAAAAGGAAGTACAACATGTAAGAGGGAAGTAACAAGCTTGATGAAACTGATACCACCATTTACCAAATGTCACCACAATATGACGAGAAGAGCTTGGTGCGGCCGTAAACACCGTAATCCTTCCTAAGCAACATCTGCATCATGACTCATGTTTGATAAACAATGCATCCTTGTATGCAGGAATATAACCCTAATATTTTGGAGAGATAAATTGCACCCGTGAAAATGTTAACTTGTTATGTCACAAATTCACCACCTGCCACGACATCATGAAACCTTTAATCTACAAAAAAGGATATAAAAGCATAAGAAAATATTAGCTTTCCACAAGGATCTAAAAGCATATCGGTGTGATCAAACCAACGCCATATAGGACATTTCTCCAAGGACGATACTCCTCTCTAATCCCGTCTAGATAATCTCCACGAACAGATTTTAATACAAACGACTTCGTAATGGTGGAGTATGTGATGGATCCAAGGACGATCCAGCTCTGCTTTGCACTTTAAAGAGGAAGAAAACCATATGATGATTCAATTTACAAAATTATTTCTTCAAATTCTTTTAAATTGAGAGAATTAATTACTTCTTATTCCACCACCTAAAGAAAATAAACATTAAAGACATGTTTCTTAATTTAAAATCATGCTTTGCCCCCTAGTTCCATAACGTGCGATGGCTAATCTTCAGAAGAAGGGTAAGTTAGTTAACCATTTAAAACAGGTTTGAAACAAGCTGTCCCAGAAAAATGACTGCCCCTTGTCAAGAAAATCAACACAGTACATCCATTAAATACAAAACAGCAACATAATTGTAGTCCCTCTAAGAACAACTACAAAAAGAGGCAGGTTTGAAAAGAAGAAATTTGAGATGGAAGAAGAGGGAGGTAAGTGAATGAACAAGCCTTTTCGTCAAGAACTTTGTTCATCATTTCCATGTCTTCAAAGAGTTCCTACATTTCCTTAATTTCCAACCAACTGATGAACAGTACATTAGATAGCAATATATGGACTCAGAAATTATTTTTTTGAACAAAAAAACCATAAAATTTTATTGAAAACTTTGATTCCGACGATGTTAGGTTTAGAAGCGTAGTGAATTTACATGAACGAGAAGCATTCCTGGCCGGTGTTACGAACTTTAGCAAGAGCGTTCTCACGCTGTCTACGGCGTGCAATCAGATTCCAACGCCGGAGAGCCGAGTTTCTAATTGTCGCCAACCGCAAAACAGAACTGTACAGTGGAAGAAGCGAAGGCGACTGAGAACTGAGAAGAAGATCACTCTCAGACTAAGACTGAGATTGAGATTGCTAGGAAGAAGATGAAATGAAGAAACAATTTCGAACGAAACGAACAGAGAAACTACGCCCCAAATAAAGAGTCTGGTAGTTTATATAGGGAAGTTCTGCCTTTACTTTACGCGATGCCAGCCTGTCAACATTTGACCTGGTCAAAGAAAAAAATTACAGCCCGATGACAGCGTGTCACAAAATTTGACCTGGTCCAACGGCAAGTAGTAATAATAATAAATAAATAAACAAATTAATTTAAATTCGTTTATAGATTTACTTATACTAGGCACCAATTAAATTTTTACTAAATAAATACGTTTCAGTGTGCTTCAAAAAATATATATATATATATTTCAGTGTGTACCCCCTCTATCAATAACATAATAAAATTTTCCCAGAAGTAAAATGATCAGAATATGTGAACTGGAATGGACGGTCCGAAACAGAATTAAGAAAGGTAAGGCAAGGCAAGGCAAGGTGAAATGACTGAATCATATTGCCAACCTGAGTTGAGCTGGTATTGGCCCTCCAACTAAAAAACAAAACAAAAGGACTGAATCATATTAACCCCCTCTACTAGATACTAGAGAAATTAAAAAAAAGCATAAAAACAACAATATTAGAGCCTTTTATCAGCAAAAAGTACGAAGTTTTACCTGCTGAAAGTTCTCCAAAATCCCGATTCAACAGAGCCAACTTTCTTCTATCCTTTCTATCCTCATTTCAGCAAACCTATCAACAGAATGTCTCCCCACAGATACCTCAATAAAATAACTGCAGCAGGATGGAGCATGGAAGAATTAAAGATAAGTAATTAAAATTGTCTATATGTCGCTCCATCTTAATCAATAAAGTAGTATTACCTAGGCCTTATCTAGAAAAAAATGTATTACCTATGGCTTAAGTTTGAGAATGTTGTCTTCGCTCCTCTTTGAGTTGCTGTGTCATAACAGGAACAGGAATACTATTTCCCATCATTTCAATAAAGTATTATTTAACCACTTTGCCATTAAAACTGTCTTTCTTTTTTGCCTTGTATTATTCGTTACCCTAAAGGCCTAAAGGCCTAAACCCAAAACCATAAATTATAAAACACCTCGTGCAAAAGTTCATCGTCTCAATTCTCCACCACCCCTTTGCCCTTGAAGCTTTCTTTCTTTGCCTTCAGTTCCGAAATTTCTTTTGTTCAATGCTTCACTCCTTGAGCATCCCCTTCTAGCTTTATATTTTCCTTAATCCATGCAAACTTCTTTTAAAGTGATTGTTTCCTTTCAGAGAACTCCTTTGAACAAGCTTCTCTACCCAACTAGAAAACTTCACTTGTTTCATCCTCTCTTCTTCCTCAACATTCAAACTGTTCATCTTATTCACCAAAAATATCTTCTTTTGATCTTTTGATCTTCAATAACCACTAAAGCTTCTGTTACTAAATATCCCAGATTTTGATCATTAAATGTAAAACATTTGATTCATCCCCTTGTACCAAACATTTGCCTAGAAGCACATGATCAGCACACGTGAATATTGGAACAGATGCCATGCAAAATAGAATTATGGAAAGGTCTCATTTCCTTGAACATTCATCTATTTGTATATTTTTATTATATCAAAATGAAAGGTCTCATGACACGAATTACAGAAATAAGACATAATACAAAATGACTAAACTCAATCACCTACCATCCACAAAATTCTAGAGAAATGATGAGACATTTGGGCAATTCAAGAAAACACAGCAAACTGATATTAAAACAACAATTGCTAGGCGCTAAAAAATCCACATTCAACCAGGCTAACTTTTTTTTTCCTCTCCTTTCTAGTCTCATATTAGAACTATTAAGCAAACCTGGTCAATTTTTCCACATGTAAATTGATAAAATAGCTTTAGTATTAACCATGTTTCACCGGTTAATTCCATAAAGTGCAATGAGACAACCATCAAAAGAGACAATTACAAACAACATTTTAAAAATTATTGCAAGATGTCAGCAAGAGTAAGTAGGAGATACATCGGCATATAACAAAATCTCTCAACTGTATCATTAATTAGATATAAAGAAATTCATCAACTTCGCAAATATTGGTTGCTTACCTCAATTAAAATGGTCATACCAAGAAAAATCCAAGTAGAATTAGCGAATGAATAAGCCTTTTCGTTAAGAATGGTTTCTACATTTCCTTTACAACCTACGGGTGAACAGTAGGTTAGACAGCAATATATGGAATCAGAAATAATTTTTTTAACTAAACAAAAAACCCTAAAATTTTATTGAAAACTTAGATTCCGATGATGTTAGGGTTAGAAGCCGAGTGAACTTACATGATTGAGAAGCAATCCCTGGGCGGCGTTACAACCTTTAGCCTGGGCGTTCTCACGCTGTGTACGGCGTGCAATCAAAGTCCGACGCCGGAGAGCCGAGTTTCTCATCGTCGCCAACCGCGAAACAGGAGTAAGTAGCGAAGGCGACTGAGAAGAAGATCACTCTCAGACTGCTAGGAAGAAGATGTGATGGAGAAACAATTTCCGACGAAACGAACAGAGAAATTACTTACGCCACAAGTAAAGATACTCGTGAGGAGTGGAGTCTGGTACTGGTAGTTTAAATAGGGAAGTTCTGCTTTTACTTTACGCGATGCCAGCCTGTCAATATTTGACCTGGTCAAAGAGAAACAATGACAGCCTGGTGCTATCGTGTCAAAATTTGACCTGGTCCAATGGCAAATAATAATAATAATAAATAAATAAACAAATTAGTTTTTTTTTTTTTTGACAAAATACATGATTTGAGATAGGTGTGTATTTAGTGAACATTTTTTGTTTCTTAGAATTTGAGCTAAGTGTCTAATTGATCCCTCAAGTAGATGTTTGAACACTCAAAAAAAAAAAAGTCTTCAAAAATTAAGAATCAAATTGAGAATTAAGTGGTATATTTAAGCTGATAATAACTTAATTGTTTTATTTTTTATAATTATAATATCTAAAAACTGATTATTTATATAATTTTAAAATTTTGTTTATTTATTACCAACTCTGGTAAATAGAGCCATTGGACAAAATCATTTACACCGCCCACTGTGGGGCTCAAACCCACGACCACAAGGTTAAGAGTCTTTCGCTCTACCAACTGAGCTAGACGGGCAGATCCATGTTGATAATTAGCTTGGATTAAAAGTAACATCACATCCATGTTTTCAAAATTATATTCTCCAACGTAAACTATAATGTACTCTAGCAATGTAGATGTGTTATGTTCAAATCAACTTATCTTAAAATCTCAAAGACGTGTGTGATCATTTATTTAAAGTGATTGACATAAATTGTGTACATTGAATTGGACAAAAAAAAGAATCTACATCTTTTCAACACTATACCATAAGCAAAATGAAATTTCCAAAATCACCGAACATTTGTTTAGAAGTAGAACGATCAGTATATGTGAGAATTGGAATGTAAAGAGTATAACACAATATTAAGAAAAGTGTTAATAGATAAGTAATAAAACTAGATTCAACAAAGTCAATTTTATTTTTTCCTTTCTATGATCATTTCAGTAAACCTATCAACAGAATGTGAGTTCCTCCACAGACAACTTGGAGCATGGAAGAATCAAAGATAAGTAATTAAAATTGTCTATACTAAATGTAGCTCCATCTTTCTTTACCTTTCGAACTTTAAAACTCAAGGACACAATTGTACAATCTATAGAACAAATCCTGTTCAAATAAGGTCGGTAGCTTCTCTGCCCAACTAGAAAACTTTACTTGTTTCACCTTCACCAAAAACATCTTTTTTAATCTTTTCATCTTCAATAACCAGTAAAGCTTCTGTCACTAAATCTCCCGTCATTCAAATGTAGAACATTCTATTTATCCCCCTTCTACTAATTCTCACTATAAATTGTAAAGTCTACCATGTTGCTAAATGTAAGGCATCGGTAGGGAGTGGAGTTGACTCCTTTGCTAGAAAAAGTGGGAGTTTCCACAGACCCCCTTGCCTGAATCTTCTTTTTTGAAGAACTAGTGACTTTCTCGTCTCTTCTAATTAAATCAAATAACCCTTCAGCTCTCTTACTAAACTAATGAAGAAAGATTTGCCATGCACACTGCCATTATATAACCTCTAATAATATATCACGAATATAAAACCACTCAAACCCTACCTTTGGCGAATATTAGCATTCTGAATATTTTCTGCATTACAAAATCGAAAAGGAATATGAAACAACCATAGTAATATACCAATGCAGTAAGGACAGGAAATAAAAATAAAAAGCAACTCACAAGTACTAATTGGAAGTGTTCAGATTTATCGAGATAATTAAAGTATGACGATATATTGTATTTATAGGTCCATATGCAATGACAAATAGGGTATCCATTGCCAAAATAAAAAGCAACTTAATACATACCTTCAAAGGTCGCCCTCTTAGCAACTTATTACATAACCTTCTAAGGTCGCCCTATTTTAACTTGGCACCGTCAATTACAGTGATGCTTTGATCCCTTAAAGAACTTGATTTTTCAATGTCTCAGAACCTCTAAACGCACACAGTTAAAGTTGACATGTACTACCTCTTCAAGGGCTGCTACCTCGTTGAAGCTAGATACTTCAATATCACAAGATAAAAAAACTTCTAGAACTTAAAGGTAATAGAGATGATACATCTATGATCAAGATTTCTAAACGGTAAAATTTTGTTCAGAAAAACAAGGAATAAATGCTAGGTGCTACCATTTCTCCAAAGAACAAGTTTGACAGGCAACACACCGTGAAATACAATATAACCCTTTATATTTTGGGACCTGTTATCTGTGAATTATTGGTACTTAATTCACCATCTCCCACCAAGTGAATCTAATTTTACACACAAGGGCATTGCCTATCCTATCTTACCATATAGGCAATATGTATCTTTTTCTTTAAAATGAAAGGGAGGTTAACATTAACAACGCTGCACCATTGTAAGACCAACATATTGCATGATTATCAGGAAATATTTTGTAGTGTAGGCCAAGAAAGAAATAAAACCAAGCAAAATTTATGACAAGGAAAAATTAAACATGATCATGTAATGGTCCTTTTCTATCTTTGTACTAACAAATTGTAAAAAATAATAAGTAGATAAAATAAATAAAATTGTTTATTTTAAAATATCTATTTATGTAAAATACACGTCTTTCAGTTTACATTATGGCTTAAAGCGCTAGGGATTTAATCAAAAGAGAAGATCCAGTCATTGATGTTTCTATTCAGGGGAAATTTCAACTTGTTATAAAGAAGAAGAGATTTCCAATTTTCAACAAGGGACAGAGAGAAACCATGAGAAAAGGTAGGAATATGGTGACACTATTTATGGGGGGAAAAGATAGTTGCAATTTGTAAGATAAGAAAAATTCACATTCTTAGGGAATGACTTGAAGTTACAAAGAATCGAATTCATTTTCATTTTTTAAAATTTTTGTAAATCATAAAATGACTTGAAGTTACCTAGAAAGACAGCTGCACTTTATAAAAGTAAACTATGAAAACTAGTTAGTCATATGGATAAGATATACCGATAACAAGCCGGCTAGCCGGCTAGGGTTTCGTTAGAGTCACGGCGACCGACGGAGGCCAATAACTCCCAAAGACCGAGCACTCCAATTGACGATTCGGCTTTCAGTTTCCCATTGCAGAGTATTGTGGAAGTAGCGGAAGCGACTGATCTCAGAGTGAGACTGTGACCGGTGGGAAGAAGATGATAACACGCTCCAGCACAAGAAAGATAGTTAAACGAAATCAGGAAAACAATGAATAGAAAAAATATATAAATCGCCCACCATGGGGCTCGAACCCACGACCACAAGGTTAAGAGCCTTACGCTCTACCAACTGAGCTAGACGGGCACATGTGCTAAACAATTCAGCTAATCTAATTAACTACAACCATCATCCTTTATTTTAGTGCAATAATGAGAATCCGACCTGTTTGGTCGAAGACTTCTCGTTAATTGCTCCCAAAAGTTCTCTAACAAAATTATAATCATCAACTCTGAAATATGTTACGCTCAAATCAACTTGATTAACATAAATTTTATAACGTGGATTTGGATACAAAAAAAATAGACCATCAAAAACTACACTACCCTAGAAGCAGTATGATCAGTGATTCAGTATACGTGAAAATTATAATAGCTGCAGTCCAGACATAATTATGAAAAGTGTTGGAGATAAAGTCGTATGTGAAATAAAGGCAAAATGACTAAACTCAGTCATCTACCGTCCACCAAATACTAAAGAAATGATAAAGCATGTGAGATAAACAATAACCATCAGCAAAAAGTATGAAGTTTTACCTAGTGCAAATTCTCAAAAATCCTGATTCAACAAAACTAATTTTTATTTTTCCTTACTAGCCTCATATTATAACCATTAAGTTAAACTCATACTGGCAATTTCAAATAGATAAATTAGTGAAACCACATATCCCAATTAAGAGTGTTTTCTTGGCTCCTCTTTTAAACTTCACAGCCTGATGCTTTCAATGATTTTTCTTTTCTTTCACCGGTTTGAGAGTTTCTGCCTTTCTTCAGGCTTCCTCTTTGTATTTATACCAAATGTCATCGAATTCTATAAGAGTTATTTTCTCAACACTTGCCACTAAATCCTACTCTCTTTGCCTTACCTTAAGTTACAACCACCCAAACACCCATTTTCAATGGCCAATGACACCACCTTCCAATTAAGAGTGTTTTATTGGCGCCTATCTCAGCTTCATTGATTAATGCTTTTAATAACTTTTCTTTACGTCCTCTTCAATTTGCTCTGTGTCATACCAGGAATACCATGTACGAACTTATACCAATGTTGATCATTTCTATAAACGTACTACTCAACCACTTTGTCCTTACAGCTAAGGCTTCCTAAACTACAGCAATACTAAATCCTAAACCCATAAATCTTAAAACCCTAGAACACCTTATGCCATAGTTTCCATAAGAGTTTTCCACAAATCTATTGCCCTTAAAACTTTATTTCTTTTGCCTAAAATATTTTTTGTAGCACGGCAAATATGGAATATGAGAATTCAAACCTTCAAACCTTCAAATTCAATGGGAATAGATGTCATTTACTGCTCAGCTAGGTTCGTGATTGCTCTTCTTTGCCTAAAATATTCTTACCCTCCTGATCTCTAAGACACCTAATATGCCAAAATTGAACGGATTCAATAAGAATTAAGCAGGCAGGCAGTCACTTTTCAAAGGCTGCCTGCTCCAATCACCCCAGATCCTACAAGACGTCACGGGATAAAAGCTTTTAAAACTTAAAGGTAATAAAGATGATTAAATTTAGTTGAGCGAGTTACCTAACCAGGAAATTTTTATTTGGCAAGCAACATAGTTATGAAAAAATAGGTTTTAAATTCACCACCTCCCACCAACGAGTGATTCCAATTTTTCGAATAAGGGCATTGCTGAATCTTTTAATAAGCTGCCCAGGCGCTAGTGGTTCATCTGATCTCCCCCGCTAGGTATGACCTTTCCCACATAGTTAATAAGATTTTTCTTTTTATTTCGAAAACATTAATTCGTTCACCCTATTATTGACAAGGCAACAATGAATTTTCTGTTAGAAAAAAAGGAAGGAAATGGAAAAAACGGGACTACGAGGAATAATAAGTATGGACCTCTATCACACCATCTCGATCATGACCAGTCCATATGCAGTAACAGTGCAATGCTTGACACATCACCGTCATCGTGCATTACTTTTGTGAATTGGACCATCCAAATGCTCGCTTCTGCAAAGGAGATCCATAAAACTTAATCCACATACAAAATAAAAGAAGAATTGTGGTTTGCGGAAAGAGATATATACCGATGGCAAGCGGACTAGGGTCTCGTCGGAGACGCGGTGACCGACGGGGGCCAATAACTCCCGAAGACCGAACACTCCCATTTTTAATTCTCTTGACCTCGACGCTTCTGCCTTCAATTTCTCATTGCCGCCAACTGCCAAACAGAAGTATTATGGAAGTAGCGAAGGGCAAAGGCGACTGATGAAAAGATCACGCTCAGACTGAGACAAAGGCAACTCTTAAAAAAAATATGTATGTAATATATTTATACATTTTATATATTACATACATATTTTTTTTAAGGAACTTACAACTTAATTAAACATGGCATCCAGACAAGACAGCTTCAGCACAGGAAAGATTATTCCAACTCAAATGCTACTGGAATAATATGGATTGGTTTTATTATCAATCTACATTATAAAAAGCCAATAAAAAAGGGCTTAATAGAAAAATTTAATACAATATTAAGAGCCTTGCGCTCTACCAAGTGAGCTAGACGGGCAATTGCATTTTGTAAAAGTTGATAATTCTCTTTGACTTCTTAAAAATTGCCCTGGACGTTCTCTAATATAAATTATACTTTCTTAAACCTCAGAGACACCTATGATTTTTGTTAAAGTCATCAACATATGGATTGGATACTAGAAAATCAAAAAACTATCAAATACTATGCTATAGGCAAAACAAACTTCCCAAAATCTCCTTATACTAACTTAGTATATGAAACAATTCATAACAATATTTACCAACACAGCAAGGACAGGATATAGAAGATGACATTGGCAACAGAAACAACCGGAATTTCAAATATATATGACTTGTGAATTGGATAATTGGAGAGAATATTCATTTTATGGTTTACAAATTGATCGTTCATAGAGTTGTTTTTTGAAAAGGCAACTCATGAATGATCAATTTACCTTCAGATTTATTGAGCTAGTTAAAGCATGACAATATACCATTTATAGGTTCCATAGGCAGTGACAATTAGGGCAATTAGGGCAGCCATTGCCAAAAGCAAAAGCAACATATTACATACCCATGAGAAGTTGTTGCCAAGATCACGCTCCCTCTTCTACCTTGGTACCATCAATTATAATAACGCATCCAATCCCTACAAGATGACATGGGATAAAAGCTTTAGAACTGAATGGTAATAAAGATAATTAAATTTAGTTGATCAAGCTTTCTAAACAGGAAAGTTTTGTTTGGAAAATGAAGGAACAAGAACTTTTATATACAATATAACCCTTCTGACCAAAATTCTATAATCACATCATCTGACCATGAACTTAACATATCGCATGATTATTGGGGGGACACATTTATATTATTGTAGTCTAGCCAAAGAAATACAACAGCACAAATTTATGAAAAGGAAAAATTAAAAAGGAGTATTTAATGGTCCTTTTTCTCTCTTTGTACTGATTAATAGCAAAGAATAACAAGTTAAAATAGGTGACAAGATTTATGGGAAGTTGATCACCTTCGGGGCGATTTTCAACTATTGGTAGGAAGAAGATAACTTGTGGAAGTGATTTCAAATCGTCAGCAAGGGAAAGAGAGAAACCATGAGAAAAGGTAGAGAATTTGGTGACAAGATGTATGGGAAAAAAGATAAGACAACAGCACTTTGTGAAACAAGGATAATCATGTTCTAAGAAAATAATACATAAGTTATTTTGTAATACATTTGGAAAGCGTTCAAATTTCATTTGTTAAGAATTTAGCAAAACATAGTTTTGAGTCCTATAACCAAGTTTGGTTCATGGTTGTTTTGGAAAATCATCTAAAGCACATGCAAACAAGCACGTCAATATTAACAACAACAATTTACAAGTTATTGCAAAAGATCGCCCAGTGTTGGTAGAAGATACATCGGCCTAAATAAGATATCTCACAAGTAACAACTGAATCTTTAGACATAAGAAACTCATCAACTTAAATAACCAATATGTAGCAAATATATTATAATCACGAATATTTGTTGCTTACCTCTATTAAAACGGTTGCAACAGTAGAATCCAAGTACATCAATTCCCTTTTAAGCAGACCTCCTAAGATGTCCGGCTCAAAGAGAACATATGAATGAATAAGCCTTCTAAAGAATTTTGTTCATCATTTCCATATCTTATAAGAGTTCCCACATATGATAAATTTACAACCAACCGGCCAAAAGTTAACATTAACCAAAAGTTACACACCACCCCACAAGTTCAACTAAAAAACAAACAGATAAATTTGAAGTGTATTTAAGTATGAAAACAAAGGGAGGGAGAGTATTGACAGGGCAAATGGAAGTAACTTTCTATTACAAATAGATGGAAAAAAATAAGTATGGACCTCAATAACAGGATCCTGATCATGGCGACCATATGCAGTTACAGTGCAAGACTTGACACATTACTCCGTTGTTTAACCTACGAAGAAAGCTCGGCCAAGTCACTCGCAACAAGACACAATAAGTTAAGTTGCGGGTTCGTTAATAACCATACGAGAGGCTCAGTCCTAAAGATAAAAATTTACCGAGTCGGCAAAAGAAACAAGTGAATGGCCATTTCTCTTTGTTCATCGCGATAATCCAAAGGCTCGCATCTACAAAGGAGAACATAAAACTCAATTCACGTGAAATAAGAATTGCAGAGCTATGAATAGAGTTGTGGTTTGAAAATAAAAAGAGATATATACCGATGGCAAGCCGACTAGGGTTTCGACGGAGACACGGCGACCGACGGGGGCCAATAACTCCCGAAGACCGAACACTCCCATTTAAAATTATCTTGGCCTCTACCCTTCTGCTTTCAGTTCCTCATTGCAGCCAGTTGCCAAACAGCAGTATTGTAAAAGTAATGAAGGGCCATGGCGTCTGATAACAAAGGAGCACGCTCAGACTGCGACTGCGACAGCGATGTCTAGGAAGAAGATGATGAGATGGAGAGACGATTTCGGAGGATTAAACGAACATAAAAATAAAGCTCGAAACAGAGACAGAATTTGGCAAGAACACTCGGTGAGGAGTGTTAGTTAAATAGGGAACTTCCGCTTCTAATTTACGCAATGACAGCCTGTCAAACTTTGACCTGGTCAAAGAATAAAGTGACAGTCTAATGCCACCATGTCAAAATTTGGCCTGGTCAAATAAAAAACAATGAATGAATAAAAATTCGCCCACCGTGGGGCTCGAACCCACGACCACAAGGTTAAGAGCCTTGCGCTCTACCAACTGAGCTAGACGGGCAGATCCATAAATTATTAGAAATTAAAAATTGATAACTTGAGACTTATCAAAAAATTGTTATAAATTATAATCCTGCAGTCCGTTATGCTCAAATCCACTTATGTTAAAACCTCATAGCAATACCTATGTTTTTTTTATTAAAGTGATTCACATAAATTTTATAACATAGACGAGATACTATCAAATACCATGCTATAAACAAAATAAACTTTCAAAAATCTCCTTAATACCAAAGTTGTTTGGTTTTTATAACAGCTCTCTTCAACCATTTTGCCATTTCTTTATTTACTTTAGAACATATCACGCTAAACCACTAAACATTTTATACACAAGATAATCACTTTTAATAAAAACTTCCTTTTCATATATCATTGAAAAGTTATTTCTTGTTCCAAAATAAAAGCTATCGTAAATTACGGTGCTTGTAGTCTAATGCATCTTTGTCTAATAATATACATATTGTTATGTCATCCAAGTCTAAACCTTAAAATACCGTAAAAAATCATACGCCTACCCTAAAACTTGAACCATAAACTACTTTATACCAAACTTGATTGGTTCATGTAGGAGTTCTCCTTAACCATTATGTCCCAAAAGTTTTATTTCTTTGCATACTAGAATGCCCTCTTGCTAGTTATTTATCTTTCTTAAGGTGGTGGTTCCACATCAAACAACTTCCTTGAACGAGCTACTCTGCTCCCATTATTATTCAACTCTTTTCCACCCCAAAAAATCCATAATCGAGCCTTGCACTACTGAAGAACTTTTCCATTGAAGAAGGCTCTACGTATGTTTGTTCTTGCGAAAGAAACTAATCTCCCAACAAAATCGAATATAGAAGAAAGAAGATTTTCTGTTATATTCTAATTTTACCATAGGAACCCTTCAGCTCCCCTACTAAATTAATGAAGTAAGATCTGCCTTGCACACTGCAACTAATAACCCCCATAACAAAACAACCTTTTGCTAATAATATATTACATATATAAACCATTCAAATCTCATTCTGGATCTTTTTCTGAATTAAAAAGTTTACAACAATAACTAAAAGGAATATGAAACAATCCTAGTAATATTTACCAATGCAGCAAGGACAAGATGTTGAAGATGGCAATGGCAAGAGGAAAAAAGAAACAGAAATTTCAATTGTATATATGACATATGATATATCAGAATTCGAGGGATTGTTCATTTTATTGTGTTGACAAGTTTTGAAAAGGCAACTCATAAACACAATTTGGAAGAGCTTAGTATTTCATACCCATGAAGTTGTTGCCAAGATCGTCCCCTTTGACCTCGATACCATCAGTTATAGCAATGCAAAGAACTAAAATTTTCAATGTTTCAAAACCTGTAGGCCCGCACTTCAGCAGGCATATCTATACTTGCTTTCTCAAGGGGCTACCTGCTCCATTCACCCGGATCCTACAATATCACGGGATAAAAGCTGTTAGGTAATAAAGATGATTAAATTTAGCTGAGCAAGTTTTCTCAACTGTAAAATTTTGTTCCCAAAAACAAGGAACAAAAGCTAGGTGCTACACATTTTTCCAAAGAACAATGTTGGACTAGCAACATACCGTTATATACAATGAACCCTTATATTTTGGGGAGTGTAATTCATACCTGTGAAAATATTGGAATTGAATTCACCAACGAGTGATTCCAATTTTCCAAATAAGGTCATTGCCTATCTTATCATACATTTGCAACATATACATATACTTATTCATTAATACGAAAGAGAGTTAACATGTGTCACACTATTGTAAGACCAATATTCTACTCTACAACATGAATTAAACATATTGCACGATTATCGGGGGCATACATTCATATTCTTGTAGTCTAGGCAAAATACAACCACGCAATGTTTATAACAATGAAAAATTAAAACAGATCGGTCCTTTTCTCTCTTTATGCTAATAAATGGTAAAAAATAATATTAAGATAAGACAAACACATCTGTCCAATATTTTAGTCAAGAGCTTGGGGATTGAGAGACTCCAATCATTGATCATTTTAGTCAAGGGTATGAAAGATGCTGGGAACTTGATCGAAGGTGACTTTTAGAAGAGATTTCCCAAAAGACATGTCTCAATGGCTTTGTAAGAATAACTTCTACTAATGGAAGACAAATTATCACTAAAAAGGAAAACTGGTGCGTGTGTGCATGTGCCTCCATTTGCGTTTTGAGAAACTGGTCTAACCTATAAACAATGTCAACTTCGTTACAATGTTAGATACAGTCAATAAAACTCAATCTTGCAATATTTCAAATCCTTTTGACAAGTGACCATGCATGAATAAATAAACAACATCTTCAAACATAATGACCACAAAATTGTTCATCTCATGAGTAAATTTATTTACATAAGAATTAAAATCAGCAAAAAACTATCATTAAGAAAAATGATAGTGGAATGAGCATGCAGACCTCAAGGAAGGGGCAACGAAAGACAACCCTGAAGACGATCCTTGAAACAAATGTCTGGTGTATATTCCATATTTCAATTCAGCAATCAGATTGTCCAAAATGATAATAATTTAAAGAATTATTTGTAAAACCAATCCAAGCACCCAGCCGATCACAATATATACAAAACTCGCAAGAATTAAGGAAAATAAGGGCTTGCTTGTACAGAATAGTCGTATGGATAATAATAGTATATTGTGTAAACCAATAAGTCAAAGATGCAAGCTAGCTTCTCAAAAAAAAAAAAAAAAAAGATGCAAGCTAGAAAACTTATCAGACAAAAATATATATGAATTTTAATTCCAATGGGGCAAGTAATGAATGAACCGATATCCAACTAAGCCTGAGTAAGAAGCGACTCCATTAGTTTAGTTCTGTTCACTCCAAAACTGATCGTATTTCTTCTGACTGTCAGCAAGCAATATAATGCAGATCATACAATGCATTTGATCCAATAACATTGGTAATAAAAACACGTCACACATATCACATGCAACATTAAACACCCATGAAAATGAAAGAATGCATTTTACTTTCTAATAATTATTACAACTAGAAAGAAAATATAGCATGAGATTCCAAATAAATCCTGAAAGGACCATGAAATGTAAACACCGAGAGCTTGAACGAACAGAAAAAACTTGGAAAAAAATGCCGATATTACTAAACGAACAATCTAAGGCATAGTCAAGAAGACAACCTCGACCTCAAAAAGAGAGAGAGGAAGAAAAACATGGAAGATTTCATGCAGAGTTATGTGGAAGATCATATAGGTCAGTTCAATTGGAATAACTTCCGTATCCTAAGCATCACATCCTTCCAACTCCAAGCCAGCAAGACCAGTGGAAGTAGCTCAAGAAGCCCATGTTTACGTGTCAAATATTCCATGTAAATAAATAGACTACACAACACAGCAGTATCATATTTCATTGGAGTTGTCTTAACACATTCTATTCTGCCAGGGAGTTCTTTTGCTACTATATGTTCGGTTGGCAAATATGGTTATAGAGTAAATTGTATAATAACTTCAACTTATTACTTGATGGCCGATCTATCATCTTTAAGACATGCGTGGAACCATCACTGAAATAAAAGATTCAAGAAGAACTGCAAAAGTTAGTTTCCCTGTATTATCATCAAATAACTACATTTGTAGAGTCATCATAGATACACAAAGGGGCATTATATGATCTGTCTGTTGTACACCATTCACAGAGAGAAACGACAGAAGACAACATATACCACATTGTTTACTCAAAGGCTAGCTAGTTCGTTCTATGATATCTTATTTTATCCAAGGCAGAAATGGAAAAAGACAAAATCTACATCTTCATCTTCATCTAATCACAGCTTTTGTCCTACAGTGTGAACTTTGACCTTCAAGTTTAACAAAATCTCTATATCACTATCAAGCAACCAAAAAAGACCCTTGACTGGTGATATGTCAGTAGAAAGTATAATAGCAAAAGAAAGAAGAATAATATGTGCAACATAGATTTTCTCTCATCTCTTGACTCTTAGCATCCTAATTACATTAATAAATAATAGAAAGATTCATAAATAAATAATTGAACAGAATAAATAGAAACAATCAGTGATTCAGAGAAGTATTTCACCGTACCACCTTTAAAATCTGTATCCCTATTTGCATATAGTTCTCTCCTTCAATTGACGTGTTAGGTTAAGTCACCCACACCAGGATTGATGTTCCAACAATTGAATCTATCATGCGAAAAAACAAGATTATATAGAACCAAATAAGAAACCTGTAAAATTTTCTTCATTTGCAATTTATTCTGGCTAGTGTTTATTCTGTGTTTTAGTACTTCTTTGGGATTTGAGTGTTTATGGATTGTATCTGAACTGGAGGGGTTGGTTTGATTGGTTTCTGACATACCTTTTGTGTTACAAAGAGTTTCGGTTGATATAACCTTTCCATTCGGTATGAAGTGTCGTTTTGTGGTTATAGATTTAAGGTGAAGTCTCTGCTTCTATTTTTTAAAACAGCTGCTGCACTTTTCATAGGTTATTTGTGCTTTTCTTATACAGATCAAGAGTTGAATTTGTGGTGATTTTTTCCAAGGATTCTGATCATGTTTGACCAAAGAGATTCAAAGCTAGAGTAAGTTCATTCATAAAGGAAGAACACCAAATGGAACTAATTTTATCTCTAGATAATGTGATTTACAAATGGAAGAACACCAAATAAAGGAATCAAGAGAAACCTGAAGAGAAGTAATGCTATGTCTCTTTGAACCCAATGGAGTAGCAGATTCGGTAAGTGGTTGAAGATTGCGACTTGACACAAGTTATAACTGAAATAGTTGAGTGGCAGTGGCAGGGGCATTGATAGGACAGAAGGTTGAAGAAAGGAGAATTCATGGGCACGTTGTTCGAGCTTTTTACAACAGATTCAAAGTTACTAAGCTGTATCATAAAGGGTCATTCAATTGTTTCCGACAATTCTAAGATTTAAAATTTAAATATTTAAATATAGCAAATGAAAAAGTAAAAACTGAAGGAAATTACATAAATAGCAAAATAAAAATATGTATTTTTAATTTTAATAATTATTTTAAAAGTTTAAACAAACAGCATAACTTGATTTGGATTTAAACAAACAAGCAAGAAAAGAAAACTAACAGAAAATAAAATTCAAGAGCTTTTAAAAAGTTAAAAAAGTACTAACTAACATTATCGAGATTTTATTAGTTTTAACCACTTTGATTGTGTTTTAATTGGATAGTTAATCAAAATCTAAAATTATTTCGCCCACCGTGGGGCTCGAACCCACGACCACAAGGTTAAGAGCCTTGCGCTCTACCAACTGAGCTAGACGAGCCAATTTGAAACCGTAATTAGCTTATTTAATACAAAGACAATAAGTGATCACATTGAAAGTAAAATTCGATAACTTGTCAAGGGCTTCTTGAAAATTGTTTCCTCCACTCCGTTATGTTCCTATAAACCAGCAAGGCCTAGAAAATTTACAACTATCAAATACCATGCTATAAGCAAAACGAACTTTCCAAAATAACCTTATACCAAAGTTGATTGGTTTCTATAATATATTATACTAAACTCAAAAACACTTTATAGAACAATTAATAAATTTCTATAAAAGCTCTCTTCCACCACTATGCCTTTAGTGTATTGTTTCTTTGCCTAACATATTATTGATATGTCACCTAACTCTAAACCTGAAAACACCCTAAAGCCTTCCTAAAAAAAAAAAAAACCACTAAAATACCATTATGCTAAACCCTAAATCCTAAGGCTACCCTAAACTACTTCACACCAGAGTTGATTGGCTAATGTAAGAGTTCTCCGTAATCAATATGTCCATAAAGCTTTGTTTCTTTGCATCCTTGAATTTCCTCTTGCTAGGATTTTTTATCTTTCTTAATCCATGTAAACTTTTTTAAGGTGGTTGTTCCACTTCAAACAACTCCCTTGAACGAGCTTCTCTGCCCAACTAAAAAAAACTTCGGTTCATCTAATTCACTAAAAATTTATTCTTTGATCTTTCATCTTCAGCAATGTTGAACTTCCACAAACTCCCATTATTATTCAACTCTTTTCCACGCCCAAAAGATCCATAAGTAAACCTTGCATTTCAGAAGAAGAAACTAATCATAATGAAATCTAATATATAAGAAGATTTTCTGTTCTATTCTAATTTTATCAGAGGCACTCTTCAGCTCTCCTACTAAATTAAGTAAGATTTGCCCTGCACACTGCAACTAATAACCTCCATTGAAAACAACCTTTTATTAAATAATATATTACCATATATATAAATCATTCATACCCTACCTTTTGCTAATATTTAGCTTTCCAAATCTTTTTCTGAATAAAAAATTTTACAGTAGTAAATAAAAGGAATATGAAACAATCCTAGTTATATTTACAGATGCAGCAAGGATAAGATGTAGAAGATGGCAATGGTAAGAGAAAAAAACAGGAGTTTAAAATATATATATATATATATATGATACATGAATTGCAGAATTCGAGGGATTGTTCATTTCATTATTGACAAATTTATTTTTCAAAAAGTTGTTTTGAAAAAAGCAAGTCGTAAATACTAAATACAAATTGAAAGTGCTGAGTAATCCATACCCATGAGAAGTTGTTGCCAAGATTGCCCCCTTTGACCTCGATACCATCAGTTGTAGCCAAGATTTTGCCAAAAGCTCCTTTCTCTTTTTGGATGGTTGACGGCTTTACCTACCAATTTATCGATGCTTCTGGACTATACCCTAACCGGTCACCCCTTCAAAAAGAAGAAACTTTGCCTATGGCTTCATTTTGTTCGGCATTTCTTTGGACAATTTGGTTGGAAAGAAATCTAAGAATCTCTCAAGATAAGGAGCCTCCCCCACATCTCTTATTCGATTCTATAGTTTTTTGGTGATATCTTGGTGTAAATGCTCCCCTCTATTTCATCACTATAGTTACGCCTCTCTCTTATCTGATTGGAGAGCTTTTTTGTAGCTTTTGTTATCATATTTCATATATCAATGAAATAGTTTCTTGTTAAAAAAAAAAGGTTGTAGCGGTACTACCAATCCATCAGTTGTAGCAAAAAAAGACAACCCTGAAGACCATAGTAAATGACATATGTCATATGAGCTAGAATTAGATATCGATCTTTGAAACAAATGTCTGATGTATATTCCATATTTCAATTAGCAATCAGATTGTCTCAAATTATTATAATTTAAAGAATTATTTGTAAAACCAATCCAAGCACCAAAGCCAATCAATATATACCATAACTTGCAAGAATTAAGGAAAATGAGGGCTTGCTCGTACAAATAGTAATATGGAAAATAATAACAAAAAATTGTGAAAACCAATAATTAAAAACTGCAAGCTAGAAAAATTACCAGATTCTAAAATATATATGAATTTTAGTTCACAAGTCATGAATGAACTGATGGCCAACTAAGCCCGAGTAAGAAGTGACTCCATTAGTTATTTTCACTCCAAAGGGAATTGATTGTCTCTCTTCTTGCGAGCAAGCAATATAATACAAATCACACATGCATTTGATCCAACAAAATTGGTAATAAAAAAATGTCACATATTCACACATGCAACAATAAACACCCATGAAGTAATGCATTTTACTTTCTAATTATTATAATTAGATAGAAATATAGCATAAGATTCCAAATAAATTAAGAGTGAGGAAGATGATAACCTATAGGAAAATTAAGGCAACAATGCTGCGAAAACTTGAGCTATATATCTTCCCTAGTCAAACCTGAACACCACAATGTGCCAAATGTCTGCAGTTATATTATTGTCATGAGAATCTAATTTGAACTCCAGCATTCTACCATCAATCCTGAAAGGACCAAGAAATGTAAACACCAAGAGCTTGAACGAACAGGAAAAACTTGGAAAAAAATGCAGATATTACTAAACGAACAATCTAAGTAATATTCCAGAAGACAACCTCGACCTCAAAAAGGAGAGAAAGAAAAACATGTAAGATATCATGCAAACTTGCAAAATTATGTGGAAGATAGAGGTATCGGTATAGGTATAGGCCACTTCAATTGGTATAACTTCTGTATCCTAAGCATCATATCCTTTCAACTGCAAGCCAGCAAGACCAGTGGCAGTAGCTCAAGAAAAAGCAATGTATTACATACCCGTGAAGTTGTTGCCAAAGGTCGCCCTCTTCTACCTTGGTACTGCCAATTATGGTGATGCTGCCAATCCCTCAAAGAACTAGACTTTTTAATGTCTAAGAAGTTGTAGGCCTGAAGTTAAGCAGGCATATACTCGCTGCTTCAAGCCCCATCACCCCGTATCCTACAATATCACAGAATAAAGCTTTTACATTTTAGAACTTAAAAGTAATAGAAATCATTAAATTTAGTTGAGCAACTTCTATAAATGATAAATTTCTGTTCGGAAAAACATGGAACAATTGCTAGAAGTTACCATTTCTCCAAAGAACAAGTTTGACACGCAACACACTGTTACATACAATATAACCCCCCTTATATTTCGGGAAGTGTACTTTCTACTGTGGAAATATTGGCATTGAATTCACCACCTCCAACCAACGAGTGGTTCCAATTTCCAAATAACAATATTGCCTATCTTACCATATATGCAATTTATCTTTTTCTCTAACGTGAAAAAGAGGTTAGCATTAAAAAAGTTGAGGGTTGTAAGACCAGGACTGTATAATCACATCATATGACCATGATTCAACATATTACACAATTATGAATTTAACATATTGCATGATTATCGGGAGACATTCATATTTTTGTAGTCTAGGCTAAGAAATAAAACCAAGCAAAATTTACGACAAGGAAAAATTAGACGAGATCACTAAGTGGTCCTTTTCTCTCTTTGTACAAAATAATAAGAAGATAAAATAAATAAAATAATTTCTTTTAAAATTTCTATTTATGTAAAATCCACGCCATTCGGTTTACATTATGGCTTGAAGGGCTAGGGATTTTATCAAAAGAGAAAATCCGGTCATTAATCTCTCAGTTATGTGCATGAAAGATGCTGGGAAGTTGATCGCGTTTGGAGGAAATTTCAACTTCTAGGTAGCGAGAGGATGTCTATTAGAGGAGATTTCCAATCGTCAACAAGGGAAAGAGAGAAACCATGAGAAAATGTAGAAATATAATGACACTACAGAAGTGGATGTCAATCTTTGAAGCAATTGTCTGAAATATACTTCATTCTTAAATTTGGCAATCGGATTGCTCCAAACGATCTCGTTGACTATAATATTATGAGGATAAACTGTGAAAACCAATTGATAATATATACCGATGATAAGCCGGCTAGGGTTTCGACGAGGTTACGGCGACCAACGGGGGCCAATAACCCCCCAATGACCGAGCACTTCCATTGACGCTTCGGCTTTCAGTTTCTCATTGCTGCCAACAGCCAAACAGGGTACTGTTGAAGTAGCGAAGGCGACTGATGAGAAGATCATGCTCAGACCGAGACTACTGCGAATGCTAGGAAGAAGACGATGAGATGGAGAAACAATTTCGGAAGAAGATGAGATGGAGAAACAATTTTGGAGGATGAAACGAACAGAGAACTGAAATTAAATCGAAATAGATAGAACAGAGAACACCTGAGAGGAGTCTGTTAGTTAAATAGGGAACTTCTGCTTTTAATTTACGCGATGCCAGCCTGTCAAATTTGACCTGGTCAAACCAAAAAGTGACAGCTCGGCGCCAGCCTGTCCAAATTTGACCTGGTCAAATAACAAAAATGACAGCAAAATACCCGCAGTAATTGGCACTTGATTTTGACAGGTCAAGACTTCAAATTCTACTGCCCTAAAAAAACAAATTACATGCCAGTAAGGGGAAAAAAAAAAAAAGAGAAAAAAAATATCAAAAAGGATAGATATATAATTAGGCTCTCTCTCTCTCTCTCTCTGAGTAATTTAGCCCTTAATTTTGTTAAAATTCTTAGATTTTATCCTCAATGTGTAAAAATTATCAACTAAATTCTTCCGTAGAACGCTGTGTAAATTAAATGAAATCTATCTTCCTTCTAATTATGTAGATAAAAAGGGAAGAATATAGTGCTATTTGACCTGTCCCTTGCATCCAATAACCTGAATCTGGTACTAAATGTAACCTCAAATTTTCAAAAGCATAGCTTTACTGGCATTCACTAATCAGTGTGTAGATGATATTATTCCAAGAAGAAAAATTATGGAGATGATATTAAGTTCATACTCTAAAATTTATTCTCTTTCAATTGTGTCCATGGTACCGATTCTGCAATATCAAATAAATAAAAGAGTGCTGACTTTTTATTTTTAAACTAGTAGGCGAATTTAACACTAATTTTGGCTTAAAAAAAAACAGTTGCACAAACCTAATTGTCTTCAGTTATATGAGTCGATATTAACAATGTTTACATATAACTGATATGAACATGACATCCATTCAAAATTAAGTAGAGGATTTACCAATTCACATTTTGCAAGTTGTGAATGCTGTCTACTTCAATCTTGAACAATCCAGTACTAGAAACAAATAAATGAAATTAGAACAATATGCACTTTAACAAATTTAAAAAGATCTAAAAAAATAAAAGCAAATTATAATTTATCTTTTCTCGCCCACCGTGGGGCTCGAACCCACGACCACAAGGTTAAGAGCCTTTGCGCTCTACCAACTGAGCTAGACGGGCATATGTACTTTACGGTTTAGCTTTTTCAAATAAATAAAGTCATCACATCCAATATATAATTTAAATCTTGTTCTTCAACTTCTTATAAATTCTCTAACATATAATTATAATCATCAACTCAAGCAAAATGTTACAAATCAACTTGATCAACATAAACTTTATAACGTGAATTGGATTAAAAAAATTCTACGACTGCCAAACGGCAAACACTATGCTACAGGCAAAATAAAGTTTCCAAATCATCAAACATCTTCCTAGAAGCAGCATGATCAGTATACTTGAAAATCAGAATAGTCGCAGTCTGAAACAGAATTATGAAAAGTGTTGGAGATAAAAGTATTATGAAAATAAACAGTATTATGCACACAAGCAAAATCATTAAACTCAGTCCTTATCGTCCACCAAATTACAGAGAAATGCTAAAGCGTTGGGGCAATTCAAGTAAACTGATAATAACACAACGATATTAGAGATGTGAGATAACAAAAATCATAAGAAATAATGATGAAGTTTCACTTGATGGAAGTTATAAAAATCCTGATTCAACAAATCTAACTTTGCTTTTTTCCTTTCTAACCTCATATTTATAACTATTCAGCAAATCTATCAACAAAATGTCAATTCTTCCCCATGTAACTAAATAAAATAACCGCAGCAGGATGGAGCATGCAAGAATTAATGTAAGCATTTAAAATCCTCTTCATGTGCTTCACCATATATGTATCTCAGTATATCGAGTATTACCTATTGACCAATGGCTTTGCAAGATTCTTTATCTGATCCAACGCAAAACATTGGCAATACATCTCAATTGTTGGAGCGCTGAATTGAACTATACGATAAAGAAGCCCGTGGTCCGCTGCAGAATACCTTGACCCCTGTGGTTCATATCTATAGGTTCAATACAAAATAATTGATGCAACATCATTCTGCTTAATAAAAAACAACATATCAAATTGATAGTGATGAAATAAAAATGATGCACCCTATTGTTAGTTTTCCCCATTTTGGTAAAATCGACCAAAAGTACACTTAACATACAAATGAAAAAATAGGTTAAGTAATTAACCACATAAAACAGGTCAGGGCTGTGAACATGTTGTCCCAGGAAAAGTACTGCACCTTATCAGAAAAATAAACATAGTACATCAATTAAATACAAGACAGCAGTGAGTATACTTGTGGTTCATATAAAAACAATAACAACCGTGGGCAGTCTTGAAGAAGAATAGAAGTTTAAGATGGAAGAGAGAGGTTATTGTTTTAATATTCAAATGAAAAATAGAAGTTCTAGAAGTAATATTCAAATGAAAAGAGAAAAACAAGCCCATCCATTATTTCAGGATAGAAGTTTTCGGGTGCAAATCCTCTAATCCTCAAACTCAAATCAGCATCTCAGTGGTGCGTACATGTATTAAAAAAACAAAATACATTCGCAGAACATAAAAACTTAGAAAAGTCAAAATAGAGAAATGAGTTTCATCATTATTTGGTAAAAAATAGGGATAAACAAATTCTCCATAATCATACTCTGGTACAAATGGAAGCTTCTTTTCTTACTGTGAAAAAAATAATTATCTGTAATTACTATTTAACCATTAAACAAAAACATGGAAATGCACCTCTCGTGAAGTGATAAACAAAGTGTGACATATCTATCAACCTCAAATACACACCCGAGGAAAATGCTTGGCCCAGGACTACTTTCAACATCGGGCCAGTTTAAAAAAATCCATGGGATTCTTTTCCTGAAACATATGTCATATTTTTTCTTAAATAAAACACACCTCACAAGATAAAGGGCTGTTACATAAATATATATAATGCAGATGAAATTTGCAAGCAGTTCCCAATTTCTCTCGTCAATATTGGCACACATTGCAATTTACTGTCACAGTTAAATAGCATTTGCCACAAGGAATTAGTAGCCCATGAAGTAAAGACAAAACCTACATGATCTGAAAAGAAGTAATGAGTTAACAAGTATTCTGTATTCATGGAGAACTTCTAACTGCAACGATGGTCTGAAAACATCTATGAATTGGAATTCTACATTCATTTCCTACTTCCCAGGGATGTGTGACAATAGGATTGTCGAAGAAGGATTTATTAATGAGAGAACTACTAACAACAATGATAGTCGAGAAACATCTAAATAGGTCTTTAAATTTATTTTTATTCCTGTCTCTGTTATCTCATAATTGATATTTACTACATAATGAACGATTAATAGATTAATTGTAAAATTAATAAGCTGCCTGCCTCTAGTGGTTCATCTCTTCTCTACTAACATCAATTTGTGCTCCCTATTATTGACAGGGTAGTAAGGAAGTAACTTTTATATTAAAAAGGAAGGGAAAAAATAACACACAAATAGGAGGAGTAATAATTTTGGACCTCTATCACGCGATCCTGGTCATGGCAACCACATGCAGTTGCAGTGCAATACTTGACACTTCACTCCTTTGTTGAACCTAAGGATAAAGCTCGGCCAAGTCACTCGCAAGTCGCAAACACAAATCATTCATAAGCTGAAAGCAACCAGACATAATAAGCCGCGGATTTGTTAATAAACATACGGGGCTTAGTCCGCAAGAATGGACGCTTACCAATTCGGCGAAAGAAACCAAGTAAATGAGCGTTTCTCCTCTTTCGCCACGCATTGCCATTACGAATTGTACCATCCAAATACTCGCCTCTTCAAAGGAGAACATAAAACTTCATCCACATAAAGTATAAAAAATAATTGCAGAGCTATGCATAGAACTGTGATTTGAAAAGAGAAAGATATATATACCGATGACGAGCCGGCTAGGGTTTCGACGGAGACACGGCGATCAACGGGGCCAATGACTCCCAAAAGACCGAGCACTCCCATTGACGCTTCGGATTTGAGTTTCTCATTGCCGCCAACTGCGAAGGCCATTTATAAGAAGATCGCGCTCAGACTGACACTGAAACTGATAGGAAGAAGATGATGAGACGGAGAAACAATTTCTGAAGAAGATGTTGAGACGGAGAAACAATTTCTAAAGAAGATGATGAGATGGAGAAACAATTTTGGAGTTCATGGTCAAACCAACGAGTCATGAAGATGACGAAAAGAGAAACTACACTCCAAACAGAATATCGCTATAGTTCTAACAGTCAATGAGGAGTCCGGTGTACTTAAATAGGGAAGTTCTGCTTTCAATTTACATGATGCCAGCCTGTTACGTTTGACCCGGTCAAAGAAAAAATGACAGTGCCAGCTGTCAAAAAATGACAGCCCAACATTAGTCCGATTTATTGGGCCCAATTGGTTAGAAAGGCCCAAAGCCCATATTTAATTGGGCTCTCACCTAGCCCGTATTCTAAAACCTGTCTATATAAATCTCCTCGGAAACCCTAATTTGTTTGCGACCTTCGATCTCCATCCAAGTGCCTTGTTTAGTCGGACGTTAATCACAGCACCGGAGAGTACCGAAGCAAGCAATCTGCCATGGGTGAGCAAAACCCTAAATCTTGAGTTCGCGACCTTCGATCTCTTATAGTGCATTTAGTTTTTTTCGATGAGTCTCTGTTCTTTCGTCTTTCTGAATTTGCTTTTTGTGTTTCCAGGGAAGGTTCACGGATCTCTGGCTCGTGCCGGGAAGGTTAGAGGTCAAACTCCGAAAGTAGCAAAGCAAGACAAGAAGAAGAAGCCCCGTGGACGCGCGCACAAGCGTATGCAATACAACCGCAGATTCGTCACTGCTGGTAACTATAGTCATTAACTTCATCTAGTTTTTCGATACACTTGCGGTTTAAAATTGATGCTTTAGGTTTTTTTTAGCATTGCATTCAACTACTACCTTTTCAATTTTGGTAATTGTTTTATTTGTCAAATTACATGTATCTATGTTGATGATATTTTTTTTACGAAATTAAGATTTGCGAACGAGAATTTGAGAGTGTCATTCTAACGGGCGATTTTTATTTGTTTGATCGTTGCAGTGGTCGGATTTGGAAAGAAGAGGGGACCCAACTCCTCCGAGAAGTAAGCAAACGGCAAATTCAATGGGAGCTTGTGCCGTAGAGGCATAGTTTTGTGCGTTATTAAGCTTTTCTCTTATTTCTCATAGATGTTTCAGTTTATTTAAGGTTTTGACCGTGTAAAAGATAATGGTTTTGGCAGTATATTAGAAGTAATGTGATTCTGTTCTGAATTATTCTTTTGGTTTCGCTTTTTATTCTTGATTTTTCGTATTGTGTTTTTGCTGGTTTTGAAGCTCTATGCTGTTGCACACCTAGAACGTAGAATTGAAGTTCGTTTCAAAAGTTCTCAATGTCTTTTTTACATCTTTATTTCGAGTTATGTCTAGTGATACGGAAATGATAGCGATGTGGGAAGAAGACCAATTGGAGGATCATATAATACTACAGAAGAGGAAATGATTTGGGTCGGTAAATTGTGAAGTACTCATGATGAAGCTACAAGTAGAGGCTTAATTTGCAGAAGTTTGGCACTAGTGCATTGTTATATTTGCAACTGGTCTTAGCTAACCAGATGTGAAGCGGGTGTGGGGGGCTCTAAAGGAGTTGGTGCTTTAACAAATGAATTTTCCTGATAAAATAATAATTAACAAATGAATTTTCCTGATAAAATAATAAGGACTTTCTCAATGAAGTTAATCTGGGTTAGTTTTTCTCTGAAAAAGATATCTTTTACCAATTATTGTGTCTAAAATGCTGCTCATAAAGCATGAAACTGCATTCATAATCATAAGAAAGTCTAATTTCTGACTCCCATGATTTGTTCCTAATTTCTAACTCTCGTAATTTATGAAGCCCTTGTATTTAAATTGACAATTGCATTTATTCAAAATGTTGCCTCATTGTATGTTTAATTACAAATACACCTTATAATTCAATATATTTGTTAAATAGGCTTAGATAATTCAATATATTTGTTAAATAAGTAGGCTTAGATATTAGTTAGCCGACTTTTAAGCTCTATAGATTTAATCTCTCCTTAGCTTATGTGGTAAGTTTTCATGCATTTGAATAATATTTTGGTGCATTCTTTAAAAGGCTGGAGAAGAGGTGAGGTAGTAGTTTGTACTAAATGCAGTTCAAGGTTTCATTTGAAAATTTTCATTAATTTGCACTTCTTCTTTAGAAATTTCCATACCTTTTACACTTTCACTTCAGTGAAGCCTTACCAATGATAGTGAGCTGCGGCATCATATCTGATCTTCTCATAATTATACAGGTAAAAGAGCAGTTTTAACGATGATCCTGATTACAATAAGGTTCTGATTTTGGCAGGATGGTATACATATGAAATATTTCCAAGGAAAGGTAAACCAGAAAACTAGTAACCTATTCAATTCATGAAAAATTATAAAGTATAAAAATGATGTTTGCAGCAGTCGTTTTTGGCCTTGCAATGATTTATGATTGTTCTAGTTTTAATTAAAGTTGAACACACTTTTTTCTTAAGTACTTTTAATAGAAAATTGACTGATAGAAGTGCCTTCTTCTATTTTCATATTTTTATCATCAAACTACTTTTGATTATAAAAAATTTAACAATTATCTTCTAATTAGTTGAAAATACTCTTTAAATTTTTAATTTAAATATATATGACTTTTTAACACCGCCTCCATAAGCTTTTTAAAATCCGAACCAAACAAAGAGGTCTTCAAATTTAAAGAGGTATCCCTGAATTTCAGAAGCTCAAAGTTCAAGGGAAAAGAAATAAGGTTTTTGGAACAAAGAGGCCTTTTCTCCTATTCAATTTCAGAAACTGATTTCAGAAACTGGAGAACAGTGATAAGCTGAAGTCAGGTGACAACAAGTTTGACCTTTATCCACTTGGACGTAAGAGATTTAAGTATAATTTGATTTTCTAAAATCATTATCCAAGCGATATCTTGAAAATCAATTTAAAAAGTGATTTTAAACTTTCCTTAAAATCAATTTTTTTAATTTACCAAACATGATCAATTGAAAGGAAAGTAATTTTGACAATGACAAAAACGTATCAAAATCAGTCCAAACACAAAAGAATTTATTTGGCCCGAGGGTGCTGAGAATTTCTTTTTGGGAGGCATAGTAATTTTTTGTTCAAGGTTGTTAGTCTTGTTAATAAGGAAGACGTCAAAACATGGTCCCTATGGTTTTACAGGAGTCTTTTTGACTTGTATTGTTAACGTAAGCCCCAACCGGAACCTTCAACAGCCTGATTTCGAAGAAGTCCAATGCTTGGTTCATGACTTTCATAGCCAAAGATATCACCAAGAGTTAAAAAGGTAATCTCTTCAACTATTTCTTAAGGGTCTTCATTGAAGGAAAGACATCGTTAATACTATTTGATTGCGGATGAGACACTTGACATGGTTGAGTGGTCGTTTCTTGACAAGGTTCTAAGCAAGAATTGCTTTAACAGATGATGGAGGAGATGAAATAAGGGGTATGTCTTATGCCAAATAGTCAAATTACAACATTTTCACATATGCTTCAGTCACACCTGTCAACATATCAAATGGCGTATTGCTAAAATTACATCTGGGAAACTTTTAACACATTCCCAGATATGATTATGAGGGTGGCTGATACACTTGTACAGAAGTATATAGAACAAGTTGAGATGATAATCACATAAAAGAGTGGCTTCAAATAGAGCCATTGCTTGGATGACCCTATGAGGCTACAGATCTTTAAAGCTCATCATGAGAGTTTCCTTTAATTAAAGTAGATTTGGGCAGAAGGTACCTTGTGGCAATTGAAGCATGCAATGCTGCACCGTAAGGAAGCACGTCTTCGTTTACGATATAATAAGGTGAATGTCCTGATTCGAACATCCCAAGAGTTTCATTCTTCATCCCAACAAAGAAGAAGAATCCTGGTATAACTTCTCCATAAAATGCAAAGTCTTCTGTTCCCATTATAGGTTGCATATCAAGAATGTTCTTGGTACCGAGCATGTCTCCAGCGACCGAATGAAAATGCTTGTAAAGATCTGGGTCATTTAGTGTAACTGGAAAGAAAGGCTTCTCTTCATTGAACTGGACAGTGGCATTGCACCTCTGAACGTTGGCTTGTCGTGTGATAACCTGGCATGTTTTTCCAAGAAGAAAGTATTTATGGAACTATTTTTGGAAATGAATTTTGACTTGAAGAAGCAGCATATTTCTAGAAATCTACCTCTACAATTCTCTGTTTAAGTTGGATGAAGCTTTCGTCTGAAAATGCCCTGAAAGTACCGCCAATTGTAACAGAATCTGGAATGACATTGAATGCCCCACCGCCCTGAAATTTTGCCACTGTGACGACCTGCAAGATTTTGCTTCCATGTTTGTGAAATGCTACCATTGACATAACTAAGGTGCTGCCCCCTTCTCATAATTATATAGACAAGAGTGTTTAATTTTAACCAAAATAGAAAAGTGAACAATCACAGTAGTTCTTTGTCAAACTAGAAATCAGGAAAAAAAAAGCAAAAATGGGATGATTTTTGAATTTTTTTTTTCAGTAAAACGCTTCTTTTATAAGCACCTTGATTGATTTTTAAGTATTTTCAGAATTTCTAGAATCACTTTTGATTATTTAACCAAACATTATAAAAAATTTAAAAAGTGATATTAATTGGTTAAAAGTAGTTTTTACCACTTTCAAAATCATGAACTCTTAATCCATTTTCTGAAATCTCAGTGTGTCCTGAGTCTTGAAAACTCCCATCACGCAAAGCTACTGGAAGAAGAATTAGATATTTATATGAAACCCCAAAATGAATCACAAAAAACAAACTTAAATCTCATTAAATGTGATGAAAGTTGAATCCCCAGAATTTCGAACTGATGCAAATACTAAACCTTGCGACAAATTAAGGAATTAAGCTTTGAAAAAGACAGTACTTGAGATTTTCCATTGGACTCCACACCTAAAATTGGCATTGGAAGAGTTTAAAGAAATCAACTATAATTTCCCCCCCAATGTAAATGATGTTTTCTCAACAGTTGCAGTGACTATAAGCCTGAGGAGAAATCTTTAGAGAGATATAGAACCTGTGAATCCAAAGGATCAGCTTCGCGCGAGATGAGATGTTGCAAACTGATAATTATGTTGGAAGCTGCTAAAATTGGGTCAATTGTGTGCTGGGGTAGAGCAGCATGACCTCCCTTACCGCTAATAACTGCCTCAAAGAAACCACTTGCAGCCAGAATAGGGCCGGGCTTGGAAGCCACCCTACCAATAGGACACTTGCCAGTTAAATGCAATCCAAAGATGGCCTCAACATTATCCAGTACTCCAGACTCTAACATTTTCTTTGCTCCCCCACCTCCTTCCTCAGCTGGTTGAAAAACAAGAACTACTGTTCCCTGTTAAAATCAGGACTCTCAGCAGCATAAATTTAGCATAGCAGTATGAACAATATCTGGCCTGTCACAAGCATCAATATAAATCTTGTTTTGGTAAAGAAAAGGCCTCTATATTCTATTTGTTCACCTTATAGAACTCAATGACAAAGCAGTACAACCTATAGAACAGATTTTGTTCAAGTAAGCTCGTCTATCTGTTCACCTTATATAAAGAAAAAAGTGTCTATGTTGGCAATGAATTAGTCTTTGTGCTTAATAAACAGTGTTTAATAAACACTAACACTGATTCAATTGAGCAAAGCAACTGAATGAGGTGGGGTCAGATTTGTCTTTGCCTTATTCTCTGACTTGAGGGAATTAATGCAAATTTGGGAGTCCCCAGAGGAGAAAAAAAGCCTATAAAGCTCTATATTTGAATGGATCGAGTTTCCTGTGGCAGGGTACTCGCCAGCCCTTTCTAGTATCTTAGTGATACAAACTTAGAAGAGATAAGGAACCCATAAGGGGCAGTGTTAGGTAATGTATTCTTATCCTGCAATTAAAATAAAGCCATAAAGGACAAATTCTTCAACGTCCCCATATGAATCTAGGATTACCAATCCTGTTTGGGGTGAGACCTGGTTTACATAAAGAAAGTTAGCATCGTTATATGGAAATGCAGTTGACCATGCCTCTTAATATTTAATAATGTACTTGTTCAATTCAACTAGGACTAATGTTTTTGTCAATTATTTAGTTCCTAAAGACTCACGACTCGTGTACTAATAATGATGGGTAGAAATATGCCACAATTAGAAAGAATTGAACAATATAGGAATTTCGAAACAAGAAGAATAATACGTATATGAAAACTCTACAAACTCCTATGTTAGAATGAGAAAGCAATCTAAAATGTAATCTCCATGGCACTATTCAACCCATTTAACTTGGAAGATGATAAACCACTATGTAAATTTTCCATCGACAGCAAAATCACACGGTAAAAAGGCAAATTGTGATGCCAACCACCCAAGTTCCAAGTGGAAGTACCTGTATTAGGCGGCGGTGTTCTTGAAGTATCTTTGCAGCCCCAAGAAGCATGGCAACGTGAGCATCATGCCCGCATGCGTGCATCTTTCCAGGAACTTTGCTTTTGTGTTCCCATTCTACGCCCTCCTATAACCACCAAAACCCCCCATTATATTTTGAGAATTGTCCTCCCAAAGTTTCATAGCATGCCAGTTAGATATGATCAATGTACAACAATGGGCGAAATCCAGTGGCAAGTACATCGGTTGAAGAAATCCTACAAGTTTCAAAATCCTCCATATAATTATATAATTTCGGCCCAAAACTCATCTTCTTGATCGAGGTCATGTGATCATCAGTGCGTGTCCGGTCTACTCTACAACATTGAAATCCCAATGGCTACTAGGCGAGTTCATAAGCAATTTCATAATTACATTAAACCAAAATAAACAGGAAGGATGGGATTAAAATTTTCTGGCTATGAAGCATACCTGCAGGGCCAGAGCGTCCATATCTGCCCGAATTGCAACAAAAGGTGGGTTTCCAGTCCCTATGAAACCAACTACGCCGGTAATTGCAACTGGATATTTATAAGAAATGTCTAAACGATCGAGCTCCGCTCTGATAAGCTTACTGGTCTCGAATTCCTCGAAACCCAGTTCAGGGTTCTCGTGTATTTGCCGTCTGATATCAACCATCCAATTAAAAACCTCGGGATTTTTAGCATATTGAAGGAAATTCAAAGGGATTTGAGACAGCTCTTCAGGACTCGGAGAAGAACTCGAAGGGATTAGCAATGGCAGAAGCGCATTGAAAATGAAAATCAAATTCGACCATCTGCGTGGACGCATTGATTTCGCAGTAATTTGGTAGGAGAAAGGATTTGAAACTATGGAAATTAAGATTTAATAATGAAGTTGAGTAGTTGTAGAACTGAAGTCGAGTGATCAAGAGCTGGAGGGGCGGAAAAACAGAGCAGAACCAAATTCTCCTCTCACCTCTCGGCACGTGCCAGTGCAGAAGCAGAAGGAAGATAAGGTGAATTTGTTTTTCTTTTTTTTTTAAAGGACAAGTTAATTACCTATTAATTATTTATCATTGAAAGTTGGTAAAATAACTTTAAATATTGTATTTATTTATTACTATTATTATTATTATTTTGAGTATGGAAAATAGTTATCAATTTATTTTCATTGCATAGTTATTTCATTTAGGAAAATTATAACGTTTTTTTTTTGTCTAGGTCTGGAAATTATAACTTTCATCGTTGTAATTTTATAGTGTCGACAGTATACTATATACATCATAAATTTCCTAATTTAATTTCAATTAAAAAATACATTTAGTGGCTGAGTGGTTTTCAAACTTCCCCACTTGGTTGGTTACCTTAGTTCAGTTGGTTGTATATTACTATCTTCCAACAAAAAAAAAAAAAAAGAACAGCAATGATGAATTATGCAGTAATTTATATAAAAGTTGATATCAAGAATTAAAGTATTTAATTTACAATTTAAAATAAATGAGATATTCAAAAAACAAAATAATTCTTGATATTTAAAATAATGGTTTTATTAATGGTTGAGAGACGGGGATTAATAAATTGACAAAATATTAGAGTGTTTCTAAACCAATAGGTATATTATTTCCCTCAAAAAATATATAAATATATAGGCATAATATTAAAATTTGAAACTTGTGGTGAATACAGGCGTGAAACACAATAATGAAAATCGAAACCGATTTAATATTTTGATTTGATATATTTAATCAATTGGCTTTTCTATATAATTCTTAAAAATGTACTTTTTTCTATTATTTGATTTTCAAATAATTATTTTACCTAGAACTGAAATAGTATAGTATTTTTAAGAAATAATTTTATTAGCTTCAAAACATTTACAGCTACTCACTTATTTGACAATTAAGAAATAAAAATGTAAAAAAATTAATAAAAAATAATAAAAGCTTTTTAAAATAATAATAATGAAGCATCGATATTTTAATTATGACGACACACGCCACTTAAATAATTCAATAAATTACTTGAGTTACACATAGGCATACAGGAAGTCGATATCAGAAAATTTCTTATGGTTAACATGCTTGAAGATTGGAAACTTATCTCCGTCAATCACGATAGTTTCGCATAATTGTACAAACAAAAAATGGTAACATTCTAACATAAATATTACCACTCCTAAACTCAATTAAAGCTAGGGTCTGCAAGAGAAGAGAGTTTGTTATAATCTGAGCTATTCGCCCTCGAGCCAAGCAATTTAAGAATTCAATGTACATAATATTTGGTAAAAGCATTATTGATTAAAAAAATTTCAGGCAGGTAACTAAAGCAAAAATTATCAACCCATAGCAAGCAATTCAAATAAGAAAAAACTTCCATGTTAAACTAAGAACCACAAATTGCAAAATAAACAAAATAGCAATACTAAATTCTAAAACATACTAAAATAATGACCATAAAATGCCAACAAAGCTCAACGTTAATTGACATATATCTCAAATCAAGAGATTGTGAGTTCGATCCACCACTCTCATAGGTACATTGTACTAAAATAAATAAATAAATAATCATAAAAAATTATCACCAATAAAATAAGAAAGAGAACCTGAGCGAGAACCTGAGCCCAAATGAAGCCGCAGAATGCAAGCTAGTATAGAAGTCATTTTCGTCCAAGTGACCGATGTTATTGAATTGAGTTGGGTTGCTCTATGACTGAATTTACGTACCACATCATAGTATGAAAATTTTTACAGTTCAAAGGCAAATGGAAGAAAATAACAACAAATGTTTTTCCTCCATCTGTATTTTGGCTTCAACTACCTACATAAAAAAATCTAAAGAAAACCATGCTTTGATAAGGAAATATAGTGCATTAAGATAACGTCATGAAGTCATGAAGAATTTATATAGTGTGAGAGACGTCATCAGTTATACGTGGGAGACAACATAATATCACATAGTCACCGGATCATTTTCTCGTATTTCTAGAATTTGTGTATGGCAAAACAATCAAAATTTCCTTAATAATTTAAAGCATTAGATCAAAGACAACATGCACAAATAGTAAATTCAAGCCTGTTAAATTATAGTTTATTTTATTTTAAAGGTTTCCTATTTTATTTAGGTTGGTTTTATTGTCCTAAGTATTTCCTTATTAATAGGTAAGTATTTCCTTATCCTAATAGACAAGAATTTCTTTTTAGTTTCTTTTTTGTGACTGCTATTTATATAGCCTTGTATCAATCATTTGGAGTAATTAAGGAAGAATTATTTTCTTTTCTTATTATTAACACCTGTAATGGTGTAGTAGTAGAAGGGTTAGATGGTCCTGGTAAGGTGTCTAAGGGTGGTGGTAAAGGATTTGATATAGGAAATGTGAGGTTGGGAATTGGCAAATCCTTATCTTCCAATAATAGTTCCTCCCCCTGAAGATAAGATGAGGTAAAGAAGCTGGTGTCTTCATAAAAGGTAACATCAACAGAGATGAAGAATCTTTTTGAAGGAGGATGATAGCATTTATATCCCTTTTGAGTGTTCGAGTATCTGACAAAAATACACTTGAGTGCTCGTGGATCAAGTTTACCTCGCTGATGACTGTGAACATGAACAAAGGCTACACAACCAAATACTCGAGGATGGTAACCGATTGATTAAATAAGTGGATGTTAACACAGCTTCCCCCAGAAGGATTTAGGAACATTTCTTTGAAAAAGAATGGCACGTGTCACATAAAGGATGTGACCAATTTTTCTTTCGGCCACTCCATTCTATTGAGGAGTGTCCACACAAGACGACTCATGGATGACTCCATGTTTTTGAAAGAAGGAGGTTAAGTTTTGATTGAAGTAATCTCGAGCATTGTCAGAACGGAAGCGTTTGGGTTTGATTCCGAATTGGTTTTCTATCATATGAAAGAATGTTTGAATGGTAGAACCAACATCAGATTTTTGTTTTAAAAGATAAACCCATGAGACTCGAGTACAGTCATCAATGAATACAATAAACCAACGAAATTTCGAAACATTTGGAACATTGGAGGGACCCCACACATCAGTATGAATAAGAGAGAAGGGAACTGATATTCGTTTATTATTATTAGGGAATGGTACACGCTTGTGTTTAGCGAATTCACAAACTTCACAGTGAAGTGACTCAGGATTAAGATTTTGGAATAAATCGGGAAACAATAGTTTAAGAGTTCGAAATGAAGGATGTCCTAGTCTATAATGATTCAACAAAAGCTTACTTGAAGGATGATGAGTTTGTGAGGTGAAGGAGACTGGAACACTAGTCTGACCGACAAGTTCATTAAGATAATAAAGTCCATCTTTTTCATTAGCAAGTCCAATAATCTTCCCACTGCCCTGGTCCTGTAAAATACAAGAAGAATCAGAAAAAGTTACTCTACAGCCTAAATCTTTGATCAAATTCTTTACCGATATCAAATTAACAGTTAAACGTGGTATATGAAGCACATTCTTTAAAGTAATGTTTGAATTTATCTTGATGTCTCATTGACCAGCTACTGTTACCAAGGTACCATCTGCTGTAGAAATTTTCTTATTGCTCGGGCAAATACTGTAAGAGATAAAATGACAGCTACTAGTCGTCATATGGTCTGTTGCACCAGAATCAATAATCCAGGTACACAGTTTAGGCTGGGAAGTTGTACTCGTCAAAGTTACTGAACATGTACCTTGACTAGGAGCATTATCCAAAGTTTTTAAGAAGCTCCTTAATTGTTTGATCTCATTTATGTCCAAGTTTTTTTTTAATTTTGGATGACTGTGACATTGATACCAAGACTAAACTGCAACTCAAAAATGGAGATCCAAAACTGAAAAAACAGTACTGTACTGAACCGAAAGAGGGCTGAACTGAATCAAAAACAGTTGAATCGAACCAAATCTGACTGAAACGAACTGAAACCTGTCGAAACGATCCGACAATGAACTGAACTCGACTGAAAAACGCTGAACCAGTCCAACAACGATTTGAACCGAGCCTAAAGGAGCCAAACTGGCTGGACCGAACCAAGTGAACCGAACCAGTTGAACCAGACTATCTGAACCGAACTGGACGAGCCTGGTTGACTGGACCGGACGTAACAGCAAAGGATGACGGCGGCAACGGTTGCGGCGACGAATAACAGCGGTGATGGTGACCGTTGTCGGTGACGAAGAACGGCGAGACGAAACCCACGAACAGCACTCGAAAAACAGCAGTGCTGGCGAATCAGCAAACGACGACGGTGGTCGGCAGCGGTCGGCGGTGGCCGTGAGTTGAGCGACGGTAGTAATAAACAAAATCTTAATGGACAAAAAACTCTAATGGGCATCAAAACCCTAATGGACACAAAACCTTAATGGACATAAAAACTAAATTAAAATTTTTTTTTGAAGAAACCTAAAGCTCTGATACCATGTTAATAATAAGAAAAGAAAATAATTCTTCCTTAATTACTCCAAATGATTGATACAAGGCTATATAAATAACAGTCACACAGAAGAAACTAAAAAGAAATTCTTGCCTAAATAGGATAAGAAAATACTTACCTATTAGGGCAATAAAACCCTAACCTAAATAAAATAGGAAACTTTTAAAATAAAATAAACTATAATTTAACACTCCCCCTCAAGCTGGTGAATGAATATTAATAGTAAAGACTACTCACTCGAATCTCTACGATCAATCGTCCTCTGATTTCTTGTTTTCTTTCAACGCACTGCGTGAGAGATTTTAGACCAATAAGCCTCTTAATTTCAATCTACAAGGTGCTAGAAAGAGTCAGAAGGTCATGTCATCCACCATTCTTTATAAATCAAAGTGCCTTTATTGAAGGCAAATACTCGATCCCGTTCTTATTGCCAATGAATTAGAGGAATACAAATGGCTAAAGAATCGAGGTTGGATCTTCAAACTTGACCTCGAAAAGGCATTTGACATGGTGGATTGAGACCTTGAAATTGTCCTAAAACATAATAGGTTAGGAAAAAGATGGATTAACTGGATCATGGGTTGTGTGAAGGGAACCAAATTCTCCATCTTTATAAATGGGAGACCACGAGGAAGAATTTCAGCCTCAAGAGGCTTAAAAGCAAGGAGATCCTCTTTCTAGTTTCTTTTCCTCGTGGTGAGCAATGTCTTGAGTAGTTTGTTGAAAAATGTTCTTCTAAAGGCCCTGTCGAAGGCTTCATTATAGGGCAACAGAAAGTGCACATCTCTCATCTTCAATTTGCAGACGACACGTTGCTACTTTGTAAAGATGATGATAGTTAGTTGAATTATTTTCAAAACTCTATCGGTTTATTTGAATGGCTTTCAGGTCTAAAAGTGAATTGGGATAAATCCTCTAATTGTGGAATGAACATTGATCAACAAAGGATAAGTCAACTAACGTCTAGGCTTGAGTGCAAAGCAATATGTTAGGATCCCAAATATAAGAACCTAACGAGATAACTATATTGCAATCTCAAATAGAAACTACAATATCGATAGCCTTTCGAGAGGGCTATCTCTCTCCCAAAGAACTCTCTCAAGTTCCCCACACAATACTATTCTCCAAGATACCCTCCTCCTCCACTACTACCTTTATTTATAACCAACTTACCCTAACTAATTACCATATTGCCCCTTCCCTGACGTACTAACTATACTCCCTATACACCCCTATTGGGACTCTCACACAATATCTCTTCCCTTCTCCTATCTATGTTTGCCACTTGGAAGGAACCCAAAGTCCCCCATGTGAAATTGGCAAATTGGAGTCGTTTTGAGCTTTCAAGAAGTGGAAGATTAAATATCTGCCATTCGGATCTAGCCAACATTTCAATGTACTTTAAAATCCTCTCATAGGTTAGTAAGGAACTTGAGCGAACTTTTTCTGGAAAGTAAACTCCAATGGCAAGCTAAAGCATCTATTGCGTTGCGATGTGACTTCCCTTCGTCTATTTGAAGACGGTTTGGGCTTTGGAAATTCTAAGCAGAAAAATCATGCCCTTCTTGCTAAATGGGGCTGGAGATTTACACAAGAAGTTAATTCTTTATGGTGTACTGTGATTGCAAGCATATATGGCTGGGATACTTTCAGCTGGCATTCTTTGTAGAGGAAGAACAATTGTTCAAGATGCCCTTGGACCAATAACTCTAAGCATTTGAGAAGGGTTCAGCACTTAAAGTTGGCAATGGTAGCAGAATCAACTTTTGGTTGGACATTTGGCTTTTAAGGACCATTTCCCGCATCTCTTTATGTTGGTAAAGTTTCCCTTAAGTTCTGTTAAGTAAAACTGGGATGCTAATTCAAAATCTTGGGTCATTGAAACTAAAAGATTCTAAGACTGAAGACTTCATTTCACTATTATCTATTCTGAATTCAGTGTCGGTTACAGCGGGGGACGATAAATTTTTACGGAATCTTGAAGCTTCAAAGGTAATTTCTGTTAAATCTTTATACTCGTCTCTTGTTAATAAGACTCCTATGCCAAATGGTTTCTTCTCGAGTCTCTGGAAGTCGTTTGGTACTAAAAAAGTCAGAGCATTCTATTGTGGATTATCTTGAATAGGGATTTGAACACTTCAGAAACATTGCAAAGAATTCTTGCCAAGTTTTCTCTTTAACCTTCCTTTTGTTTGCTTATCAAGCAGTGAGAATCAAGATCATATATTCTTTCATTGCCCATATGCTTTGAGCTGCTGGTAGTCTTTATTCAAAGTGTTCAAGCCATCTTGTGTTTTCTACTCTGATGTCAAAAGCAACATTCAGCAGCTTCTCTTTTATTCATTCTCTCTTCCGAAGGCCTAGACTTTATGGGTTAATGCCATCAAAGCCATTGTTTCAAAACTATGGTTTGAATGGAACCAGCGTATATTCCAAGAATAGAAAAAGGATTGCTCAGAATGTTTCAAGCTTGCTAAATTTAAAGTTTCCCAATGGTGTGCCTTATCAGATCTCTTTTTGGGTTACTCTTCCAGCTTCATATATGGGAATTGGGAACCTCTTGTTCCACTTTAATTCAATGTTCTTTAATTTATTATGACCCTCTTTCACCCCTTTTTAGGGTTTGTTTATTTGAACACTAGTGTTTTTTCCATTCATCTTCTTGTTCTGAAAAAAAGGGTGGGCCTTCTGAAGGAGCAATCCCAAAAATTTGTAGTTGGAGACCACATCTCTGAAACCCATGCCAATTTGTTGGTGGATAAAGCGAAGAGAACTGGAAAAGCCATAGCACAGGAAGGGATTTGTACCCAAGCATCATGCCAGAAGGAGATGCTACTGCCTTTACCAATTTTGCAAAAGGCTTCTGTCTTGATGCAATCAGCATGGACATAATGGCTCTCCATGGGCCTTTGTACTTGCTGGAAATTTAAGGGCCATAAATCCAAAATAAATAATCTGTATTTAGTAATAATAATTCTCCTCCAGATATGATTTTTTTTTCAGTAAGGTACCTCAAAGTCTATTTGGATAGCAAAGATTTATTCCTTAACTTGATGTCACCTATGCCAAGGCCTCCGAAAGTAAATGAGTGCTGAACTTTTTGCCAATTAAAAAGGTGGGCTTTCCCACTGTTTTTTGGACCTTGCCAAAAGAAATTATGGGTCAAACTTTTCAATCAGATTTGCTGCCGCACCAGAAATTTAAAAAGGAGACATAAATAATAAATGGGCAGATTAGAGAGAACCGATTGGATGATATAAAGTCTACCACCCTTCGAGATCAAAAGGTGATTCTATCTTGCAAGCTTGCACTCAATTCTCTCAATTAGGAGCCAAAAAGATTTTCTTCAGTAATTTCCATTGAAAGGAAGGCCCCTAAATAGATAGCTGGCCAAGTGCCTATCTTCCAACCAAAGGCTTTAGCAATATCACATAGGGTGTTGTGCTGCAAGTTGACTCCCATAATTTCTGATCTGTCATAGTTGATATTCAGGCCATATGCCATTTTAGAGATCCTGATGATATTAAAGAGGTTTCGAAGGCTAGAAGGATCCTTTTTATAGAAAATCAAAATGTCATCCACAAAAAGTATATGACTCGTGCAAAGGGAAATTTTTCTTGAGGGGTACCCTTTGATGAGATCTTTTCCATCACCTTATTTGAATAAGATAACTCAAACAATCTGCAACAATGATGAAAGGAAGGGAGATATGGGATCCCCATGTCTAAGGCCCCTGGTAGCCTTGATTTTAACCTATTGGTTTTCCATTTATGAGGATAGAAAAGCTGGTAGTGGAGATGCAAGCAGGTATCCAATTCCGCTATTTTTGCTCAAAACCTTCTTATTTTAACATAGCATCTAGGAAGTCCAAGTCATCTTTGTCAAAGGCCTTCTCTAGGTCAAGATTGATAACCAAATCATTCAGTTTCCATACTTTCTAATCGTCAATAAGCTCAATTGTCGTGGGAGAGGCATCTAAAATCTACCTACCTTCGACAAAAGCCAATTGATGTTCTAAGATGGTGTGAGGTAGCACGGATTTTAGCCTTTCAAATAGAACTCTAGCCAGAATTTTTTCTTTAGGCTGATAATCATGTAGTGCTTTCGTCTATTTTTTCTTTAGGATGATGCACATATAAATTTCATTGAGGCTAGCATTGATGATACCATTTTTTAAAAAGATCGTGGAACACCATCAAGATACCATTTTAGTTTGCATTTTTACCACCAATAAATTTCTTCCTTAGCTGCCATATCTAAGAGTTGCACCTTTATGTAAGTCCTCATTCTGAATGCTGAGGACAGAGGGGCTATACTTTCTGCATCATCAATTTCCTTAAGCATCGACTGTAGGCTGTTTCTTTTTGTGAGTGAATACATCCAAGAGTATCTTGAATTTCAAGGATTTAAGCTTCATCGTCAATCCATGCCCTAGCGATCCTTGGAGAGGATTGCTTATCCACCAAGAATCAAGAAAGGGATGGAAAGAAGGACGAAGCATCCACATGTTCTTGAATCTGAAGGGAGCCTAAAATCCAATTTAATTGGGAAGTGATCCGAGGTTACTCTGTCAATCTGTTGAAGATTATTCTATCGAAGCAACCAATATTTGGGGACAACAACATATTGTGGCAACCATTGGTTCTCTATTATGAGGCAACTAATATTTAGGGACAACCGACATATCAAGACAACAATTTGTCATTTATTTCGAAGAAACCAATAGTTAGGGACAACCGAAATATTGATACAACCATAGATCCTTCATTTTAAGGCAACTATAGGTCCTTTATTTTGAGTCAACCAACACTTAAGGACAACCGACATGTCGAGACAATTATTAATCTTATATTTAGAGGCAACAAATATCAAGGGAAATCGACATATTGAGGCAGCCACTTATTCTCTTATTTCAAGACAACCAATATTTTGAGACATCTGACATACTGAGGCAACTATTGGTTTCTCATTTTGAAGCAACTAATATTGAAGGACAACCGACATATCGAGGCAGCTATTGGTCCTATATTGAGACAAACGACATAACGTGCAACCATTTGTCCTGTATTTCAAGTCAACCAGCGTTTAGGGACAACCGAAATATTGTGGCAATCATTGGTCCTTTATTTCTGGACAAGCAATATTTAGGGACAATTGAAAAATGAAGGCAATCTCCTATATTTAGAGGCAATCAATATTTAGGGACAACCGGCATAATGAAGCATCCGTTGGTCCTATATTTCAAGTCACCAAATTTAGGGACAACTGGCATATTTTGTGGCAATCATCGGTCCACTATTTCAAGACAACAAATATTTAGATACAGCTCACAAATCAAGGTAACTATTGGTCCTATATCTAAAGGCATCAAATAAATAGGACAACTGACATATCAGTCAATGTTAAGACTTGAAAGAGAATCTCATGCATGCTCTTAAAGAAAAATAGATGAAAACTTGAAATATTTAGATACAGCTCACAAATCAAGGTAACTATTGGTCCTATATCTAAAGGCATCAAATAAATAGGACAACTGACATATCAGTCAATGTTAAGACTTGAAAGAGAATCTCATGCATGCTCTTAAAGAAAAATAGATGAAAAAATAATCAAAGGCACTCACCCATTACCCGTGATTTATGAACATGTACCTAGAAACCTGGTTTTCAACCGAATCAATTAGCTCGGTTCTTCTACTCATCTGAAACATAATCATACAACCATTAAACTTGAAGAAAAAATATAGGAATTCAGAAAGAGTACCCGAAGTCAACAGAGAGATGGAAGGATTGCAACTTTTCTTTTCAACCTCTGTACGCATTTTGTTTTCCATCTCTACAAAATTCATTTTTATTAGAGGAAGAGAAAGAGTGAGCAGAGAGACAAAAACAAATCTTGATCACTTTCCAACCACACCCTCCCTACCATAGCCGTTTTAGGTGAGTTCGAAGTCTTGAAAAAATCACATAAAATGACTTTCAAATCATGACATCATCATTCAATGTTTTACCGAAAGACCTGAAAGAGAATCACATGTATGTTCTTTATAAAAATGGAGAAAAAAATAATGCAACGCACTCACCCGTTACCCTTGATTTATAAACAGGTACCAGGGAACTGGATTCCAAGCGAATCAATTAGCTCGATTCTTACACTTACCTAAAACATAGTCATACAAGCATTAAATTTGGAAAAAAGAGATAGGAATTGAGAAAGAGTACCTGAAATTGAGAGGAGATAGAAGAATTACTACTTTTCTTTTCAACTTCTGAATGTATTCTGTTTTTCAAAACTACAGAATGCATTTTTATTAGGTATAGGGAGAGAAAAAGTGCGTGGAAAGAGAAAAACAAACCTTGATGTCTTCCCTACCAAACCCTCCCTTCCATAGCCATTTTGGGTGAGTCCGAAGTCTTGAAAAGATCACATAAAATTAGTTCTCAAGTCATGGCATCATTAGTCAATGTTTGACCAAAAAACCTGAAAAAGAATCTTATGCATGTTCTTCAAGAAAAATGGAGCAAAAAACAATGCAATGCACTTACCGATTACCCTTTTTATAAGCATGTACCATGAAAACTGGTTTTCAAACGAATCATTGAGATCAATTCTTCTATTCACCTGAGACATAATCATACAACCATTACGATTGAATAAAAGAGATTCAGATTGAGAAAGAGTACTTGAAGTCGAGAGAGACGGAGGATTACAACTTTTCATTTCAACTCTGTACTTATTCTGTTTTCCACCTCTACAAAGTGCATTTTTATTAGTTAGAAAAAAGAGAGTGAATGGAAATAGAGAAACAAAGCTTTGACGTATTTCCTACCAAATTCTTTCTTCCATATCCAATTTGGGAGAGTCTGAAGTTTTGAAAAAATCACATAAAAATTGCTCTTTCAAGACATGGCATCATCAGTCAATATTTGATTCAAATATCTGAAAGGGAATTAAATGAATGTTCTTTAAGAAAAATGAAGCAAAAAATAATGCAATGTACTAACCTATTACCCTTGATTTATAAGCATGTGCCATAAAATTGGTTTTCAAACGAATCAGTGAGCTCGATTCTTCTATTTACCTGAAACATAATCATAAAACCATTACAATTGAAGAAAAGAGCGGATTGAGGAAGAGTACTTGAATTTGAGAGAGATGGAAGGATTACAACTTTATTATCAACTATGTACGTATTCTGTTTTTCACCTCTACAAAATGCATTTCTATTAGTTAGAAAAGAGAAAGAGTGAGTGGAGTTAGAAAAACAAACCTTGATGTCTATCTTACCAAACCCTCTCTTCCATATCCATTTTGGGTGAGTCCAAAGATTGAAAAAATCACAAAAAAAAGGCTTTTTCAAGTCATGGCTTCATCAGTCAATATTTGACCCAAAGAGCTGAAAGAGATCAAATGCATGTTCTTCAAGAAAAGACACTCACACATTGTCCGTGATTTATAAGGATGTACTTGGAAAACTGGTTTTCAACCGAATCAATCAGCTCGATTCTTCTACTCACCTAAAACATAATCAATACAACCATTAAACTTGAAGAAAAAAATTACCTGAATTCAACCGCGAAATTGATTGAGTACAACCTTAGTTTTCCACTTATGTACACATTCTGTTTTCCATCTCCATAAAATGCATTTTTATTAGAGGGAGAGAAAAAGTGAGCTGAGAGACAAAAACAAACCTTGATCACTTTCCTACCAGACCCTCCCTACCATAGCCATTTTAGGCAAGTTTGAAGTCTTGAAAAAATCATATAAAAATGAATCTTTCAAGTCATGGCATCATCCGTCAATGTTTGACCAAAAAACCTAAAAGAGAATCACATGCATGTTCGTCAAGAAAAATGGAGCAAAAAATAATGCAATGACTCACCCATTACCCTTGATTTATAAGCATGTACAAGGAAACTTGTTTTCAACTGGAATCAAAAAAGCTTGGGTTATTCTATTTACCCTGCAACATAATCATAAATTATTTAACTTGAAGAAAAGAGTTAGGGTTTTAAAAAGATTACCTGAAGTCGCCAAAGAGATTGAAGGATTACAACACTGTACTTATCAACTTCTGTACGTATACTATTTTCTTTGTTTAAGCTATTTTTATTTTCATTAGCTAACTGGTGGTCCTTTATGTGGATCCTTGCAGGTAAAGGTAGAAGACATCTTAAAAACAGCTTTTATGATGCAGTTTGGACTGGTAAATGCCCACTCAACCTTCCAATTTTTTTATGACATTCTGATTTACAGAAAAGCCTTAAAAAGGAGGTCATTTGAGGCATGTATTATCAACCCTCCTTGTCGACAAAAATGTAACTTTCAAGGGTGTCCATGCAAACCCAACTAAGATACAATCAATGGTGACCTAACCTACGCCAAAGTCTATTTGTGAGCTCCATGGTCTCTTAAGACTCGCAATATATGATCGAAAATTTGTCGCACCCCTTACTGATCGGTTAAAGAAAGATAACTTCCGTTAGGGACTTTTGGCTGACCAGGCTGGCAAATTAAAGGATGCCATGACCACGGAACCCATCCTCACACTACCTGATTTTTCAAAGGAGTTTATGGTTGAAACATATGCTTCGGGGTAATGTAGAGATCATAAGCCCATTTTCTACTATAGAAAAGTCCTTAACAACCGAGCCTGACAAAAATCAGTATATGAAAAGGAGTTGAGGTCAATTGTTTTTGCCATCCAAAAGTAGCAACCATATATGCTGGGAAGACAGTTCGCCATCGAAACTGATAAGAAAAGCCTAATGTTTCTTATCGAAAAACAGTTAATCAGCATGGAACACCAACAGTGGTTCACAAAACTCCTCACGTATGACTTCGAAATCCATTAATGTCCCAGGTTGGAAAACAAAGTTGTATCCCAAGTCAGCTCTCTAGTTGTTCTCACAGCCCTCTTTATGATCAAAGATGACTATTTAGAGGTGATCTAAAAAGCAGTGCTGCAAGACTCTTTTCTCGAAAAGGTATTCCAATCGATCGTAGCGGGCGAGTCAACATTGCCCCATTTTTTCAATTGAAAGAGAAGAACTAATGTTTTAAAGGTCGATTTACACCAGAAATAGTTGAGACATTGTTGAAGGAGAACAATGACAGCCCCATTTGGGGCATACGAGGAACTTAAGACCTAAAGGTTGGCAGCTGATGTGTATTGGAAGGGGATTAAGAAGACCATTAAGAATTTTGTGGCCAAATGCGTTGTGTGCCAACACAACAAATACGAGGCACTCTCTCTCGCTGAGTTATTTCTACCCCTACCAATTCCATAACTTCCTAGGATGATATATCCATGGACTTTGTGGAAGGCCTCCCTAAATCCGAAAGGAAGGTACTCTTCTCGTGCTGGTCGATCAACTTTACAAGTATCCCATTTCATTTTCTTAAAACATATATTCCCTACCTCTATGGTTGCTGATTTGTTTGTTAAGAAGATTGTGAAGTTACATGGCGTACCGTCCTCCATTATCTCGGGGCGAAAGAAGATTTTTATGAGCTTATTCTGGCCAGAGTTGTTCAAACGATAAGGAACTACCCTCAATAAGAGCACCACCTATAATATTCAGATGGACGGATAGACCATAGTGGTTAACAAGGGACCTTCTTCTTCTTCTTTTGGATGAAAACAACAAAGAAATTAAAAGCAAATGGGGGATTCACCTACAACAGAATCTGGGAACCCCTTATACTCGTGCAAAAGACCTTCAAGATCTCCTCGGGCTTCTTCATGCCAAATTTAAGCAAAATCATTTTTCACTACAAGCTCGGCCACTTTGTGGGGGACGAAATTGCACTCTCTTCGTCATGGCTGAAAGATATGGTCTTTAAGCGGTGAATCAGAAAATGAATTTCACTAACAATCATATCCACCATCTGAGCTATCGTCTTTCCTTGACTAAATCAACAAGTAAATCCATAGAGTCAGTTTCAACCAAAAGATCATCAAGCCCTGCTTCGATTGCGATACATAGGCTATCACAAATCGCTAAAGACTCAACCATGTCCACCTCGAAAGAGCTCTAGATTGCTTTTAAGAAGCTCGTGATTCTAAACCACGGCTCCCATCCCTATTCTCTCATCGCCTTGTTTAATCGCGACATCAATGTTCATAATGGGTGCAAGGGAGGGACTTCAGTACTGACGTGGTAAGATATCACTCCCTTCTCCCATTTGATTTGTTTCTTTATACCGTTGAACATAATTTTGAGCCCAATTTCGTATCACTGCGTCAATCATAGGTTGCCTCCTTTCTCCACATCCTTAAAAATACAAAATTATTCCTCTTATTCCACATTGCCCATGTCATAATCAAGGAGAATTCGAAATTGGTTTTATTGAGATCGTCTCTAAACTACCACAAAAGGTCAAAAAAGAAGTGATTGTTCAAAGCCAATTCCCTTAGTAGAAAGTTGTTTCTTTCCAAAGACTCTTACTCCGTTTGCACCTCCACAAAGCATGGATCAAATTTTCTATAAAATGGACACATCTTCCACACTGCTCATCGTTCGAGATTCTCTTTCTCATTAAATTTTCTCCTGAAAGCTCTCCACCCAAAAACCTTAACCTTGGTTGGGATGTTTGAATGCCACAAGGTCTTCCACCACTTGGTCATGTCTTCCGATTCTGATTGTTCATGTCTTCCTTTTTGGAAGAAACTCAAATGATATCCACTTATTAGATTACATCCTTGGTCACATAGGAACATCTTCTATATTAGTTTTTGGAAGTGGACTTTGGAGGATCTTTTCCACATCTAGCCAGAGGAAAGATTGTTGTAGTAATTGCTCATTCCACCCTCCAAAAGGGGCTATGAAAGACTGAACCTGCCTATCCGCCTCATTATTGATAGGGAAAATCAGCTTTAATGAGGGAATAAAGGGAACCCAATTATGCACACCAATTTGGACACTAAGACCTTTTTTATCATCCACCCAACCCTCTTTCTAACAACTCCTTCCCCGAAAGAATACTCTTCCATACGCAAGAGGCATTCCTCTTTTTCTTCGCTTCAAGGAAGGATGTATACCTAAGTATCACCCTTGTTTTGCTAAAAGGGCTTGATTAGAACATTCTAGATTCTGAAATCCCAGTCCCCCTCTAGATTTAGGTTCACAAATGTCCTCCCATTTACACCAATGGACTTTCCTCCGATTCTCATCTCCTCCCCACATAAATTTGGAAATTAAACGGTTTTATTCTACTATGATTCTTTTTGGAAGTTAAATCATGACATGGAATAACTAGGAATAGTTTGTATCACCACGTTTATTAAAACTCCCTTTCCTCCATTAGGGAAAAAAATTTCCTTTCCACAATTGGAGATATTTCCATATTCTATCATTGACGTCAAACATAGACTTAATCTTTTTATGGGAAAAAGAAGGTAGTCCAAAGTACCATTCATGGAGCGCCACTTGCTTGATCTTCAAAATTTTCTAACTTCTGTCTTGGTGTTGGGGCTGAAACATACCTCAGATTTTTGTAAGTTTATCTCCTGGCCAGTGATGTTAGAGTATTTCACAAGAATTTGGTCAATTGCCTCAGCTTCCTCCCGTAAACAGTAAGCCGTCATCAGCAAAGAAAAGATGGGAGATAGGTGGACCTGAACGAGCTATTTTAATACTAATACCGCTTATCAAACTCTACATAGCTTATCAACCTCATCCTCTCCAAACCTTGAAAAATAACGTCGAAAGGCCCTCTGCGCAAAGAAAAAATAGGGTCTCTTCGTCGAATGCTCCAGTGCGGATACAAAATTTCTTTTTTTCTAAGTTACACATTGCATAATAAGATCAATAAAATTACAATTAAAACCGAGGGCAATCATAATTTTTTGGGAAAAAAATTCACCTTATAATACGCCTTGCTCACGTTGAGTTCTAATGACATCCAGCCCATCTTTCCCATTCGTTTAGTCTCCAACCGATGAACACACCCATAACCTAGAATCACATGGTCTGCAATTACCCAGCCGGCCACAAAGGCACTTTGATTGAGCGAGATGATGTCGAACAAAACCAGTTTGAATCTATTAGCAATGGACTTAGAAAAAATTTTGTAAATGATATAGGCCTAAAATCTGGCACTGTTTCAATCTATTAGCAGTGGATTTAGAGACAATTTTGTAAATGATATAGGCCTAAAATCTGGCACTGTTTCAATCTATTAGCAGTGGATTTAGAGACAATTTTGTAAATGATATAGGCCTAAAATCTGTCATTCTTCTGCCGCCCCTTTCTTAGGGATGAGGAAAACAACCATGATTAATCGTGCCCACCTCTGGCTCGTTATTTAGAATCTCCAAACATGCCGCAGTAGTATGTCTTCCCACAATGTGCCAATACTTTTGAAAGAAACGGGTTGGGAGCCCATCCACTCTGGGAGCCTTTGATGGGTGCATTTAGCCAAGTGCCTTGTGAATTTCCTCTTCTGTGAACTCCGCATTTACCATCTCATTCATCTCTATGCTTATTCTTGACTTAACTTCTCCTAGAAAATGGTTCATGTCTACACTATTCTCCAAATTTTTAGATGAGAACAGATTTGAGGAAGAATCCAATACTATGCTGGCCATGCCTTGGTCAGTTGTAATACAATCCCCCGGCATTAAAAAGGCCCTCATTTCTATTCTTTTTCCGTCTTCGCGTAGCTTTTCAATGGAACCACAATGTATTTTTATCACCCCATATGAGCCAGTTAAGTCTTGCTGGTTTCTTCCAAAAACTTTCCTCCTCCTGTAAGAGATTTTCCACTCATTTAACCGCTTCCAAAATTCCATTATTGCTGTCAATAGCACTCTGAAAGTTCTTGGCTAATGAAATTTTCTCCTTATACTTGCCCATTTTATCTTTCCCCCATGTTTGCAGCCTTCTAGTACAGTAGGCCACTCGATGGACAAGATGATCATCCATATTGGTCATATTTCTTTGGGTGGTATCTGTGGATTACTTTCTCAAACTCCTCTTGTTGAAGCCACGCTTCCTCGAGTCTGAAAATTCTTAATTTTGGATCCCTTCTTCATAATACATTTTTCCGAATTGCGATTTCAATGGGACAGTGGTCCGAGCCCGTTTATCTACATTTGCAATCCTTTCCTGAAACAAGCATATCAACGTGATACATGTTATAGGATTGGATCAACAAAATCATGTCTCCCTCCCGAAACAAACCCAATCCCCTGCTAGCACTCTTACTGCCTAATGCAATCCAATAGTCAAGTCTCAGCTCAACTGTTTGCAGCGTGCTTCTTCCATCTTCGTTTATGCCTCTCTTGCACCAAAATTGTGCAAGATTTGGAGGAATGCTCGTTGACTTCCCAATCCACGAGCATTCTAACCGAGGATTTTTATAATGTTCAATGCTCTTGAGTCAGGGGTCGCCATTGTATGTTCTGTCACAGAAATAGCATCAATACGGAGTTGGCTTAACCTTCTTGGCCTTTTGGACTTTACCGACTTCTTCCTCCACAATACCCTTTTTCCATTAGTACACACCAACTCATTTGCTGGGGAGATCTGGGACTCCCATGCCACTCTTCCCAACGTTTCAGATGAGGATTTTCCATAATGGGCTTACTTACTGGTGTACCATTTTCAGAGGGCAACATGTTTGAGGCTTGACCTTTTTTCTATGAGAAACGAATATTTCATTAATAAGATGAAATATATATAGAAACAATTAATAATAAAGAGGGACCTTGAACGTACATCATGCCACCTAATGCACCACACCCAAGATAGCAACCAACCGATGCTGCAATCAACGACGAACCCCGTCGTATTTCATGCAACTTGGGCTTCTATTCTAAGATTGTCGCACACCCTTTCGCTAGAAAAGGATTGATGAGATGCAACACATCCTGAGATGCAACACATCATTCACGCTAGGTAACCGATGCAAGAACTTATCCATTGTTGCCACTCATATTGCTTTGACGCACGTCCAATCAATCGAATCACCACTCATGCACCGTACGCCACAACGAACCCAATCAATGCTCAACTATTCGCGCCCCCCTACAAGCAAGGAAAGGATGTCGCCAGGCAAAGTCGAGCTCGCAATGTTGTGTGTGATCCAACAACCAACAAACATCTTTCCAAAACCATCTCTTTCTTATTGATGGGTGAGCCCTTTCATCGAGCACAAGAGATCTTGTCTCATTTGAGCCAAGCATGTTGTGACTTAGAAAGCTAGGTCGTTTATTATCATCGAAAGCCAACAAACAAAACAACCATGTGCAAGCATAGTCAAAGCTCGCCCGCTCTGAGTTCGACTCGACAACCCACTATCTCCCCTCGCTCAATACAAGGGCATGGGTGTACATTCGACCTAACTATCCCATGGGAGGTGTTGAGTGGCTAAGCAACCATTAGTCATATATTTCAAGGTGACATCAGGGCAACCAATTATTTTAAGGGACAACCGAGATATTGAGGCAATCATTGGTTCTACATTTTGAGGAAACCAATTTTTAGGATAACCTACCTATCGAGACAACCAATTTTTAGGGACAATCAACGTACCATATAAAGACAAACAATCTTTAGGGACACAACCAACATACTGATGCAATAAATTTTTAGGGACAACCTATATTTCGAGGCAAACATTGGTCCTACATTTCAAGATAACCAATTTTTAAGGACAAACCGACATAACGGCAACCATTGGTCTTATATTTTGAGTCAACCAATACTTAGGGACAACCGACATACCCAAGAGAGCATCGTCGTGCGCGGTCTAACAACCACCGACACCTTTCTGAAATCTTCTTTCTTTACGATGGACAAGCTCTTTGGGGGAGTGATCGAAGGCAATCTCGTCTTGCTTGACGCAAGCACGCTATGACTATGCAACCTTGGTCCTTAATCAATGCAACGAACTAATCAATCGCCACCACTCAAATTACTTTGAGTAAAGTCCAATTGATGAGGAGGTGTAGGCACCAAAAGTTCAACCCACACAGTCGAATCACCACTCATGCGCCGTACGTCCAACAAACTTGATCGACGCTCGACTATTTGCACCCATGCAACAAGTCAGGGGGTGCGCGGTCTAACAATCAACCAACAAGTTTTTGAAATCTCCATTCTTTATGATTGACAAGCTCTTTGGGGGAGTGATCGCGAGCGATCTCGTCTTGCTTGAGGCAACACGCTATGACTATGCAATCTTGGTCTTTAACAATGCAACGAACTAATCAATCGCGACCACTCAAATTACTTTGAGTAAATTCCAATTGATGAGGAGGTGTAGGCACCAAAAGTTCAACCCACACAGTCAAATCACCACTCATGCGTCGTACGTCCAACAAACTTGATCGACGCTCGACTATTTGCACCCATGCAACAAGTCAGGGTGAAAAATCATCAAGCGAAGCCAAGCTCGAAACGTCGTGCGCGGTCTAACAACCAACCAACAAGTTTTTGAAATCTCCTTTCTTTATAATTGACAAGCTGTTTGGGGGAGTGATCGCGGGCGATCTCGTCTTGCTCGAGGCAAGCACGCTATGACTACGCAACCTTGGTCCTTAATCAATGCAACGAACTAATCGATCACAACCACTCAAATTACTTTGAGTAAAGTCCAATTGAGGAAGAGGTGTATGCACCAAAAGTTCAACCCACACAGTCGAATCACCACTCATGCGCCGTACGTCCAACAAACTTGATTGATGCTCGATTATTTGCACCCATGCAACAAGTCAGGATGCAAAATCATCAGGCGAAGCCAAGCTCGCAACGTCGTGCGCGGTCTACCAACCAACCAACAAGTTTTTGAAATCTCCATTCCTTATGATTGACACGCTCTTTGGGGGAGTGATTACGGGCGATATCGTCTTGCTTGAGGCAAGCACGCTATCACTCTGCAACCTTGGTCCTTGACAATGCAACGAACTAATCAATCGCCACCACTCAAATTACTTTGAGTAAAGTCCAATTGATGAGGAGGTGTAGGCACCAAAAGTTCAACCCACACAGCCAAATCACCACTCATGCGTCGTACGTCCAACAAACTTGATCGACGCTCGACTATTTGCACCCATGCAACAAGTCACGGTGCAAAATCATCGGGCGAAGCCAAGCTCACAACGTCGTGCGCGATCTAACTATCAACCAACAAGTTTTTGAAATCTTCATTCCTTATGATTGACAGGCTCTTTGGGGGAGTGATTGCGGGCGATCTCGTCTTGCTTGAGGCAAGCACGCTATGACTATGCAATCTTGGTCCTTAACAATGCAACGAACTAATCAATCGCCACCACTCAAATTACTTTGAGTAAAGTCCAATTGATAAGGAGGTGTAGGCACCAAAAGTTCAACCCACACAACCGAATCACCACTCATGCGCCGTACGTCCAACAAACTTGATCGACGCCCGACTATTTGCACCCATGCAACAAGTTAGGGTGAAAAATCATCGGACGAAGTCAAGCTCGAAACGTCGTGCGTGGTCTAACAACCAACCAACAAGTTTTTGAAATCTCCTTTCTTTATGATTGACAAGCTCTTTGGGGGAGTGATCGCGGGCGATCTCGTCTTGCTCGAGGCAAGCACGCTATGACTATACAACCTTGGTCCTTAATCAATGCAACGATCTAATCAATCGCCACCACTCAAATTACTTTGAGTAAGTCCAATTGAGAAGGAGGTGTAGGCACCAAAAGTTCAACCCAAATCACCACTCATGCGACGTACGTCCAACAAACTTGATCGACGCTCGACTATTTGCACCCATGCAACAAGTCAAGGTGCAAAATCATCGGGCGAAGCCAAGCTCGCAACGTCGTGCGCGGTCTAACAACCAACCAACAAGTTTTTGAAATCTCCAATCTTTATGATTGACAAGCTCTTTGGGGGAGTGATCGCGAGCGATCTCGTCTTGCTTGAGGCAAGCACGCTATGACTATGCCAACCTTGGTTGTTTCTTATAATTTAAAGCCAACAAACGAAACAACTAGGTGCAAGCATCGTCAATGCAATCCTACCTCGAGTACGACATGACAGCCAACTCTTCTCCCCGGCTCGATGGAGGTGCATGGGTGTAAATATGATCAAGGGGTATTTGGTGACTAAGCAACCATTAATTGTATATTTTGAGGCAACCAATTTATAGGGACAACCGACATATCGAGGCAACCAATTTATAGGGACAACCGACATATCGAGGCAACCAATTTATAGGGACAACCGACATATCGAGGCAACCAATTTATAGGGACAACCGACATATCGAGGCAACCAATTTATAGGGACAACCGACATATCGAGGCAACAAATTTTAGGGACAACCAACATATCGAGGCAACATATTTTTAGGGACAACCGACACATTGAACCAACTATTGGTCCTATATTTAAAGGCAACCAACTTTTAGGGAACCCCGAGCATTGATTTTATATTTCAAGTCAACCAATTTTAAGGGACAACGAACATATCGATGAAACTATTGGCCATATATTTCGACCGAACCAATTTTTAGGAAAAACTGACATACTGGAGCAAAAAAAGAAATAGCAGCAGCCAACATATTTCGAGGCAACCAATGATCTTTATTTGAGCCCACAAATATTAAGGGACAACCAACGTATAGGACAACTTTTCTAAGAAGCAAATAATATTTCATGAAAACCAACATGTTTGAGACAAAATAAGAGTCTTGATTCTTTTATTAAAAAAAAAATAAAGATAAACATAGGAAAGTAAAATTAAACAAAAATGATGAGAAGTATTAATTGAAATAGTTAAACAAAAATTTAACAAGACGGGAATGAATGTAACAACAGAGAGATGATGCTTTTATATCAAAATGAAAAATAACAGTCTTTAAACTCTTAAAAACTTTGTAAATCAGAAAACAAACGAGTCAAAAGAATCAAAATTAAAAAGGAATGAAGGAAAATAATGAAATACCTATTAAATTAGACTACCACAAAACTAGTATTAAAGATACTTTAGATACAAAAACATCTAAAAGAGAAGCAACAAAGAAGCAATGAGATGATACCTAACCTGATTGCCATATGCCCCAACCTTCAGAGTTTGGTAATGAATGAATGAGCATTCGTCATCACCCAAAATAATATTTTCGTGGATGGTCTTCACAAAAAGTGAAGCTTTCTGGCTCCCAGCCCTATCTGCTACCTTAATGATCTCAACTCCAATGTTTTTATGTCACCCTCATCTAGTAGAATGTTTCCTACACGTTTAGTCAAGATTATGAATGAATTTTGCTTCCTAACTGAACATGTAATAAAAAAATGAATGTTGTTATGCAACTATTATTTACCTGAAATGTGGTTGTAGAAACTTTCAATAACAGAGACAACAACGCTATTGATGGAACCAACTGTTACCAGCAATAAGGATTGTTTTCTCTGGGCAGACTGCCCCAATGCCCTGTAGAGTAAAGAGAACAATCAACTAAATTTTACAGCAAAACTTGAAGAATATACCCTACCAGCTTCATATGCATGGGAAAGAAATCGACGAATATAACTTAAGTTGAGAGGTAGATTCAGCCAATAATCATTTATTCTTTTCTATTTTTAACGCATGCAAAGGCAAAGGCATATAAATAAACCGTTGAAATTAATTTTTTTAAACAAGATACGAACTTTTCATTATTAATGAGAAGGAACAAAATTGTAACAGAAAAACTTTTAAATTATTATTTTCTAATAATAAAATTATGTTTAATACATTTAATTAACTAGTTTTACTATTATAAAAAAGTTAACATATTTAGATAAAAAAACAAAACAAAACTAACATTATATGCTATGGAAAAAGAATGTTTGATAAGAGTTCGAAAAAAATTAAAACATGACAAAAAAATAAAATTTATAAACATTAGAACAGAAAATCTTAAAGTTAAAGTTGTATCAAATTGTTATTCTAAATATTTAGTTTCAAACAAGTGAAAAGTCATTAGTGATTTTTAAAATTAAATGAGTACCTATATCTTCCCTTCTTCCTTTTTCGCCGTATTCGAACACCGCTTTTATCCAAAAAGTGAAATCGATAGACGACAAGTACATTGCTCTCACCCATGGAGGATTTGCCATTCTTCCTTTTTCGCCGTATTGTGATAATTGACCAAAGTTACCTCAACACGTGTCTCTTTCTCTCTCTCTATCGGAGACGGATTGATTGTCTTCTCTTCTCGAACTCGACTAATAAGCCCTAAATTCACAGATTGCCAGGGCAAACCCATCTTCTGGATATTTGGCGGACGGGTTTAAATATAAATCGGATGAATTAGTTTCTTGACCGATAAAAGATAATTGAACAAACAGACCCGAGATACCTAACCTGAACAGGTAATCCGCAGGCTCCGATGTCTCTGGAAATTTACGGCGATGATTCAAATCAAAATTTAACCTGTACCGCAACAATGCGCCATTAGACCATAGGAAATCTGGACAATGAATGGCACTGGATTGCTCCGTGGATGCAAGAAGAGAAGGTCGTGGAATGTTTGGGTTCCCGCTATGGTAGTGTGACTGAGCCATGGTTATCTGGTATGAGAATCTCTTCCTTTATAGCCGCAGATGTGGTGGTCAAGATATATTTAGGGTTTCGAAGAAGGAGATATATTTAGGGTTCCGAAGAATGAGAGTTATTTAGGGCTTCGAAGAAGGAGAGAGATTTAGGGTTTCGAAGCAGGCGACCTGATGAACGGAGAGAGACGCGGGAACTGGAAGTCGATCTTTGGCGGGACTTGGGAGCGTCGTAATAAACTGTCGAAGAATACAAAGGCAAGAAAAGGTTTCGTGGTCAATACGAAGAGTCGAAGACTAACTAATTTATAAATGAAATAGATTAATTCAAATGAGTTTCAACGTTACGCTGACCTGGTCAAATTTGGGCTTTTTCCGTCCATGGCCCATTTGAGTCTGCAAGCCCAACCCAGACAAATAAATAAATGACAAACATTATAATGAAATTAAATTTTAAAAAAATTATTTAACTATTCTTTTTAATATAAATTTTCTTGTAACATCTTTTTTTAGTGAATGCAATTGTCATATGTTTGATCATGATTATGATTCTAGAGGTAACAAGGTGAATTGGTTTTTAATTCCTAAATTTAAATTAAATAACCAATAGCATTCATATTCTCATTATCTCATTTCCATTGATTTTCATTATAATTAATTGTTGCAAGGAAGGTAAACCTATATACAAATTTGTAGGGACAATTACATCAAAGTACAAAATTTCACAAATTATTGGACTTCATATCCTAACTTTTTTCGGAGCTAGTATAAGTTTTACTTTTTTTTAATATATTTTTACATTATTTGATTTTGATTCTGTTTTCTAAATGTCAAATTATCCGTTATATTAAAAATATATATTATGTACTTCAACTTTATACTAGTTTGAGTATAGTTGAGGATTGAGGTAACTTTCTCTTTATTTTAGAGAGATTCATATTATCCCCTTAAACACATTTTAATTTTATATACTTTAGATTTTCCAAATTATGATTTCATAAAACAAATAATAAAAATAAATGTAACTGGTTAAAATCATTCAAAAGCGAGTCAGCGTTAATAACTTATACGTAAATATTGTGAGTTCGATCCTCACCCCACATAGCGAGGAAAAAGAAAAAAACTTATACGCAATAAATAATCATTATTTATATTAAAGTTAGTTGGGATTAAAGACTCATAAATATTAATTATTTGTAGATTTTTAGATACAATCTTTATTTAGGACAAAATATACTCTTTTATAAATATATATATACAAAAAGTTTGAGTGGATTGTTTATTTAGTTTAATATGTCTTATAATATATACTTTTAAGAATGATTATTAAATGGTTCGCGAGTTGATTGACAGTTAATCAACTAACAATGTGCCCATTGTTGGCTGATTTTGAAGGGTTATTTTGCATCAAAATGAATACCTTTTGTTTATCGGCAAATGAAGCTGCTTATTATTCTTTTGGATTATTTTCTTTCATACTTCATTTTTTTTTTTAGAAAAAACGTGACTCCTTAAAATTAAGGAGAACCCTCTCCCTAACACTATCAAATATTTGACAACTAAGATAGATAAATGTAAAAATAAAAATAAAATAAATAGGAAAGAACGAAATTGATCAAATGAGACGTCTGTCATGTGAGATCTCTCCTTGTTTGGTTTAAGTTTAGTTGATGGATTGATTTTGAATGTTGTCATTTTAATTTATTTTTAGACTAATTTATTGTCTACATATATGAATAGATTACAATATTTGTACTGTTTTCAACATACAATCAAAGGATTTTTATTGTTTTTATATTATGTGTTAAAATTTTTAAAGTAAAAAAGCACACGGAGATAAAGCAAAGGTACATCTGATTCCTATAAGTTTAAAATCAAAGTAGATATTAAACTATTTATTTACTTTTGCTTTTTTCAAGAGCTTAAAATCAAAATAGATATTAAACAAATTGTTTACTTTATTATTTTTTAGGTTTAATTATTTAAATTTTATATTTTGGTTATTTTAATTTCAGCTTTCTTTTGTCTATTATGATTCCTATATTTTTAAAACGTCAATTTAATCATTGTACTTTTAAAAACGGATCACTGAAGGATCATGACACATTCTATACACAATTAAAATCCTTACAAAATTTATAGCAATACTTTAAACAAATTTACAAGTTTAATTGTTAAGGATCCTACATTCAAAAAATAAATGGGCCTAACAAGATTTATAAGACACATCGACTATATTTTTCATTACCAATTGATTTTAAGATAGAACTGTATAAATTTATGGTAGTAATTGTGAGTCCAAAAGAGCTACTTTTAAGATAAAAGAGAAACACATATCAAAAATAAGATATAATGTGAATAAAATAAATAAATAATATAGAGAGGGTCAAATGAGAAACCGTGTAAAATTCCATAATGGGTAAAAAAAATAGTAACAAAATTCAGAACCATTTCGTATTTACGCCTTGAATATGCAACCATTTTTTGACAGCAGGAGCATGCCGTCTCCATGCTCTCCCGCATGTGCATCCTCACTTTGACTACTCCCCCATTCTCCCAACGCCAACCCAAAATTAAATAATAAATAAATGCCATTTTTAAAAATATATCATTATCTTTTATCATTTTTCAAAATATGACAAAAGTAAATTTTAATTAGTCTCTACGTGATTGTATAAATCCATTTATACTATCTTCCTAAATTTTAAATTTCTTTTAATACAGTAATTAAGATGGAGCTTCGGACTATATCAAATTTTAATTACCGATGAATTAAGTTCATCTTATCGTAAATTTTAAATTCCTTTCGTGCTATTTTAAATTCTATTGAACAAGTAAAAAAAAAAAAGACACTTTTTAAAAATATTTATTATATACTCGCACCAACAAAGTAGAAACGCATAACCTTTCTCCCATTTCCATGGTGGCCGTGCCCTCTCTCTCTGATATCTCTCTCTGTTTTTTCAGTCATCGCCATGGGAAGAGCTCCTTGCTGTGATAAAGCTACTGTGAAGAGAGGGCCATGGTCTCCTCAAGAGGACGCCACTCTCAAAAACTACATCCACAAACATGGCACTGGTGGCAACTGGATTGCTCTGCCTCGTAAAGCTGGTTCACTTCTCTCTCTCGCTCTCGATCATATGATCTGATTATGGATATTTCAGTTCATATTTTTTTGTTTTTTCCATCTCTTTAGGCCTTAATCGCTGTGGCAAGAGTTGTCGTCTGAGGTGGCTGAATTATCTTCGACCAGACATCAAACATGGAAGTTTCACGGAGGAAGAAGATAGCGTTATTTGCACTCTCTATTCATCCATTGGTAGTAGGCAAGTTCGGCTTCCTATTAAAATTATTAAATTTACCAAAAATTTACCTTTAGGCTTTAATTATTAATTTATTGTTGAAACAACTTAATTTTGGTCTTTTATTTGATTGGAAGTTCAAAATTCACGAGAAAGGAGAAGAATTGTCTAGTGGAGTTTTTGTATAATTTAGAAAACTTAGTGGGTATAATTATATTTATATGTTAATTTCAAAATTCCCGAGTAAGTGGAAGCCGGTGGAGCAAGCTGGGACTGAATTAAATTTATGGTAACTATTATTCACATCAATTTTGTAGTTTAATGGTGATTCAGTGTTTTTTTCTGACTATTGATTTTTATTTTTATATATATAAAATATATATTTGTTGGTTTAAATCAGGTGGGCTGTAATTGCATCACAATTGCCTGGGAGAACCGATAATGATGTCAAGAACCACTGGAACACCAAGTTGAAGAAGAAGTTCAATTCAGTTTCCGAAACGCCAAATCCCACGGTTGCCGCCGCCGCCGCCGCCGCCGCCGACGGCCACCACAATGCCACTACCGACATCACATTTCCGGCCAACACGCCGCTGTTTCCCAACGCCAACATTCTGTTTTCCACTCCTCTGAATTTCGACCCACAAGAATTTCCCACGATGGACCGGTTTCCGACGACAGAGCAAACCCAGATCCCATTTTCCGGCAATGGCGGCGGCTCCGACGACGGCGAAATTCTACTAAGCTATGGGTTTTATCAGTACCCTTATGAAGATCATCTTGCGGAAGGATTATTTGACGTAAGTTATTATATGGGGTAAATTAAGGTTTAAGGAATAATTAATTAATTAATTAATTATAGTAATTGGAGTGGGGAATTTAGGACTTGGTCAAAAAAGAGAGAGAGAGAGGGGCATTTTGTGTTGGTAGAGTTTGTTTGAGTTTGATGATTCATTTGTGTAAGGAGATGAAGTCAGCCAAGACTTTGTTTGTTTCTGACTGGTCAGTGGTCACAAACCTCGTGTTTGTTTTATCCATTCCCACAACAAAGAAATTTCCTCTTTAAATTTGACTACTAGCTCAAAATGTCATGTTTCCCTTTTGAACTACTACAAAAAAAAAACGCTCCCCTTTTTCTCCACTATGATATTAATGTTATTAAGTGTGGCACCAAAGTCTTGTATATTTCGCTATAAATATATATATAACCATACATTCTAGAAGGGGAAACGGGACTTAACTTAAAATTTCACCATATTAGTTGATTCCGACTTGATTGCATGACAAGTGACAGATTATTTAATCGACAAAATGTATTTTTAGTCTTTATTGATTTAGTGGTAAATAAGGGTTCTCATGATGTGACCTAATGGTCAATAAGAATCAATGTAATAGCAAATCGTCAAAACGAACATAGCTCAACAGTAATTGGCATATACCTCAAACCAAAAGGTTGTGAGTTCGATCCCCATCCAACATGTTGTACAAAAAATAAATGTAAATTGAAAAGAACTGTGAGGGAATAAGTTCAAATCATGGTGGCCATCAACCCATAATTTAATATCCTACGAATTACGTAGACAATGTATCGTATCATTTTCCATCGTTGTAAATTATTAACTTGTTCTATGATTTTTTTTTTCTGGAGAGTGTTTTACATTAAAACTGCGTCTTTTTTAAAATTGTTTTTGTACTTTTTCTTTAGTCTACGTCAATGTGGAGGTGTGAACAGTTTGTTATGAGCCAACAATTTCAATACTTACTCAACAATATCTGAATTTAAAATTTAAAATTGATTGAGAGTCATTTTTCTCATTGGATTGGTAATTAGGAAATGGACACTATTTTAATTTTTTCAAGGAATTTTCCATCGCTTTTACACAAGGAAAGCAAAGATGTGTGATTAAATTGTCTGTTGTGGACAACTGTAGGTCCCACATGAAACAAGAAAAATGATAAAATAATGAAATAATGAAAACTTTGGTCTAAAAGTACTTTAATTGAACAAATATATACCACAATTGAAAAGCAGCTAGCTTTTCAACGTTGTGGCTTCATTACCGACTAACAACGGCATTATATACAATACAAACACATTGACTTTTGGGCCTAATGATATTGACCAAAACGATTAGACTTATGCTTATGCGCTAATTACGTAATTAGAGTTTACATTTTTTGTCTTAAAATTCAGTTTACACTGTTATATTTTATTTTGATATCTACCCATAATATTTACGAAAGTTATTTTATTTTAGTTTGTTAACGAAGATTCGTTTACAGTACTGTTACTTTATGAGATTTAAACCAATTGATTGGGCTGATTTATCTAATCACAATATTGGTTTTGATTAGGAAGATCATTGGTTACTTTTTGTTTGAGTTCAATAAATGAGGTGAAAATTTTTGAACACTTAACCTCTGGATCAAGATATATGACTTAACTATATTTATGTTGGCAAGTAACATAAAATGAAATTGTTGAACGTGAAGGTTGAACATATGGCATGTCATACTCGAAGGGTGACAACTAGTTGTAGGGACCACTAACTGAATGAGGGGAACAATTAAGGGAGCACGTGGCCTGGGCACCTGCAGTGTGGCACCAGAGATGCAGCGCATCATGCAACTAGCAATCTGTAGAGGGATAGGGTTGCAGGCAACGGTACGTCACATCCAGTAATATCTCCCAATTGTCTATCAGAATCTCGTACAACGATGAGCCATGCTATGCCACATACAAAACGTCATTTGTGGTCGGCCATGAATACCTATAAAAAGGGAGAACCACCACGACCATAAGATAAGTGAAAAATCAATCACAAATTTCATAAGATGCTCTCTACTATTTTGTTATCTGATTATTAATTTGATCGTCGAAAAATATTAGGTTGGACACTGTACTAATGTCGATAATCGTTATTACAGGCTAATTTATTCGACGACTACCCATTCTTAAGCATACACGAATCTCTCTAAATTTTAGAATCGATAGAAGTAATAACATTTTAAAAGTTTCACTTGACTGCATATCTATAAATATCTTCCCAACGCAAAAATTAAACATATATTACAGTCTAGTGAATTTTTTCAATTTAGTTTCTTACTATTGCGAACATTTAGATAGATAGGGGAAGAGAGAACATTTTCTAATTCAAATTTATCAAATGTTTATTTCTTTTCTTTTTTCCGAAACAGAAATTCATCAAATGTTGTACTATATAAGTTATATCGGTCAATTTCAGTATTCACAAAATTGAAAATACATCAGGATTAAGGTTTCTTTAAACGTAATAAAGTAATAATGATAATAATTGTACTTCTTAGTTAGAAAAATTAATAACTGTATTTTATCGGAGCGGATTGAGCGAACAAGTAAAGTAACTTTCCCGCCTTGCAGAATGCCGTACACTCCCCCCGCACTCCTCTGAGTCTTCTCGGACACTCTTAGTCTGGGTTTGGGAACGCTCTCGTCTACTACTTCTTCGACAAACAGCGAGGATCAATGGTAACGATTATCCTCAAACCCTAATTTACGAATTCTGTATCACCTTTAATTGCCGTATATTTCTTCTGATTAAGTCCGTTTGTTACTTATTTTTACACCCGTTCACGTGGAATAGTTGTGATTTTCTGTATACTCGAAAAATCGATGAATTGATGTATTAGATCGCGGTCTAGGAAAATATTCCGTCGCGCTTGAATTGTGTTAATTTCCGCTCATAATGTGCGAAAAACTTCCATCGAGTGTGGTCCTTTTCTAGTGTGTGTTGACAGATTCATTTTTCTTTACCCCATACCTTGGCGTGGAAGATTAGCGTTGGACAATTTTAGTTGCTCTGATGATTCTTAGTTTGAGCATTTAATGTGTAAAATCTGAGGTGTTATCTAAATGTGTTCTGTATGTTTGATAACGAGCATTTTGCCAGACGGATCCTTCATTATTAAGATGGATTTTTCCTAATAAAATTTAGGGATTTACTAGGTTTAATACGGATCACTCGTTTTAGCTAAAATGAGGGGTTACTACTCTTCGTCTGATGACTTCGACAAATATCAATTCTGGATACCGAGTTCGTAATCTAACATTTACGCAATTATTGGAATTTAATTTGAGAAACAGTCTAAGAAAAGAGGTCTTTCCCTGGAAGAGAAGCGTGAGAAGATGCTTCAGATATTTTATGATTCTCAAGACTTTTTCCTCGTGAGTACACTTGCATTTTTATTATTGAGTTTTGGAAGTCCTGCAATTTCATTTTCCATTCCTTTTTTATTTGAAGGTTTCATATTTTCTGGACACTATAAGAGGCTTCATTCTCATTTCAGCTTAAGGAGCTTGAAAAGTTGGGTCCCCGAAAAGGTGTGATTTCTCAGTCAGTGAAAGATGTTGTGCAAAGTTTAGTGGATGATGACCTTGTTTTTAAAGAGAAGATTGGGACTTCAGTGAGTAATAGTTTTGAGATGAAACTTTCAGTCATCCATTCCTTTGTTTCTCCTACTGGCACCATGACATTATTGTTTGCATATGTGTCACTATGCGTTGTGATTGTGATTTTCAATTTACTATATGTTTGTGTATGGTTTTGTAACTTCAGGTCTATTTTTGGAGTCTACCAAGTTGTGCTGGTAATCAGGTGAAGTCTACATTATTTGTTTTTGTTATTTGTTCTACTCATTTCAAAAGCTTGACTATCTATGATGTTCAAGCTCACTATAGTTAAATCATCTGAATGTTCATTGATTTTTGACTTCCAATATACATCATGGCTTTATCCTGAGCAGCTGCGGAATGTATATCGTAAACTTGAATCTGATCTCCAGACTGGTAAGAATAGACTGGAAGAACTTACCGAGCAGTGTGATGCATTAAAGAAGGGAAGAGAGGAATCTGTGAGTAGTTGCGTCTAAAGCGAATGGTAATTTAAATTTATGAAAATCCCATCTTACTTTGGTCAGGAATGCTTTCTTTCATGCCAGGAAGAACGAAAGGAAGCCCTTGCCGAATTAAAAGCCATTGAACTGAAGTATAACGAGCTAAAGGTTCTGCTTGCATTCTTGATTTTATTATTTTTTGAAGAAAAAAACCAATCACTATAATCTTTTCAGTTTTCACCCTAGTTTGACAATCTAGTCACTACCAGGTTGAGATGGTACAATATGCAGATAATGATCCAGCTGCCTTTGAAGCAATGAGTTAAGTTTTTTTAGCATCTTTTAGATTTCGACGACAGAAAAAGGGTATCAACTGCTTAGTTCTTGAAATAGCTGTGTGCTAAATTAGGAGATCTTATGGTTGTGAATTTGACAGAAAATGCAATTGAAGATGCTCACGCCGCAGCCAACCGATGGACAGGCATGCATTCTGCTCATAAGCTGCCAACTAATTTTCCATTCTTTCCATCATACTTGCCCACTTGTAATGTTATGTTAACTTTGGTTAAATGCATGCAGACAACATTTTCACTTTGCGACAATGGTGTTCAAACAACTTTCCACAGGCCAAAGAACAACTAGAGAACATGTACAAGGAGGTAAACCATATTTCTTTGGCAAAAATGCCGTCTGCTAGAATTAGAGATATGATAATATAGCACGCACGTCATTTCATCAAGTTCCTTGGTCTTCAAATTTTTTAAATCTTGCTTTCCATTATTTTGAAAGCAGGACAAGAAATTAATTTATGCTTCCCAAAAATGAGCACTCACACATCTCTCCCCTAGTAAAAAGAGAGAAAAAAAAAACAAAAGAAAAGCAAAGGTTTCAATGTCTTTGGTTAAGAGTTATCTGAGTTATCCATGAAATGCAGGTGGGCATAACGGATGATTTTGATTATTTGGAGTTGTCGCCAGTTCCTCTGAGTTCAGTTGGCGATTAAGTGGGCAGAAGCTTCATGCTCACATAACCGCATGCTTTATAATGTCAAAGTGATTCTAAGACAACTACTGTAGAACATGGGCGGCTTGTTACCTGTTCATCATTACTGTAAATAAGAAACGTATCAACTCTTGAATCAGTTTAGTCAACAGATGTTTCATAAAACTGCAGTTTGTTATTTGTTTGCTTCTCTTAGGCGCTATAAGCAGTGGACAAAATAAATGTGATATATGAATTGGAACGAATTGCTGTGTTCCGAGTCGGGCAGCAGAGGTTTAACAGAATTTCAAGAAATTTATGGAGGACAGGATGCACTTATTTTCAGATAACCAACTCAAACTTGACACATTGCATTTGAGTAATTGAGGCACTTACAAATTAACTCCATATTAGGCCAACGCGAAACCATAGTAGTGGTATATTAATTTACATGGTATACAGGACCTAAGATTGAATTCGGATTATTATCTGGTATTATCACAAAGAAACCTGTTCATCAGGTTTCGCTGAACTTAGCAAAAAATGTTCAAATCTTTGTTACAACCTCAGGCCAATTCTTCACATAGCCTCTCGCTTCCAATATTCATCAGGCAATGCGACCTGAAAAGTTCCATAAAAGTATCTTAGTCTTGACAGCTTTAGGTACAATGCGCAAAGTGTTTTCAAGCATCATACGATCTATAAACATTTCATAGGCAAATGACACTAACAAATGGAAAGAATTCATCACAAGATAAGCCCAAGCACCTGCTTGAAAACCATGAAGGATATCAACTCAAAGTGCCATCTCAGCCTGCAGAGCTGCCAGCTCATCTTCTTCAGCAGTTCGTTTCTGTGGAGCAGGTCGAGCAGGTTGTTTGCCCGCTGGGACAGGAATTGGGGCAGCAGGAGCAGTTGTTGCAGGTTGAAGAAGTTGCTCCTCCAACTCAGCACCTTCTAGCTCTTCAAGCTCTGCTTCCAGTTCATCCTGTGCGTACAAAGAGGTTTAGTGAATGAAAAAAACTTCACAAACTCGCAGGGCAAACGGAAAAAACACACTGAAAGTGAATAAAAACCTCATCAAAATCAGCTGAGGCACCAATTGGATTTGATAATGCTTCTTGGATCTGTTTCATGTTCTCAGTTTGTTCATTGATCTCGTCCATCGTCTTATCCACATCATCGATATTCCTGCAAAAGAAGTATTTCAACCAATCAGGTTGATATTTGTACAAAAAATGATTCTTAGTTCATTTCTGTAATCCTTATAAAGCACTAAACATGCAATATCGTAGATATTATGGAAAAATTCAGGTTTCATGCATCATTATGCTCCCCAGCACATTATTCACAAGATTCAGTCCTCTGGGTAGGAGAAGAGAACTGAAAAATATGAACGGATTGAAAACGGTCATAAAGAGCAAATCATGAAATTACACCCAAACAATGTGTTACTCACGTTGCTTTCTGCATTGCTTTCATTGCAGCTGCCCCGGTCCTCAATGCATCTACAGTCTCAGTTGTGGCTTTTGCACCTTCTAATAATATCATCTGCAACACGAATATTTATGACTCACAAAGTTAAATAAACACACAGCAAAGCAAATATGGATACGTTTTACAAGTCTGATATCAGATATGACATCAAAGATCACCTGATCATGGATCCGCAATTGGAAGTTGCCAAGCTGCTCTATCTGCTGTTCATATAGCCTCTTCCTCTTCAAACATTGTATAGCAGCTATAAAATAAAAATAGTTAATTTTGACGCAACATTGCCAACTATAGTTTGAATCTCACACCATAAAATAGCTGATGCTCAACTGAGCGAGATTAAAATTGCAAATGAAATGTGGGAAAGATCCAATGTCATAAATATCTCCTCCAAAACACACAAGTACTTGAAACAGAAGAAGTTAACGATGAGGATTCTAGAAATTGTGATGGGAGATGTGAGAAATGAAAATGAACAAGTATAAGCAAATTATTATCTTTCACCAACAGTGAAAATGAACCGCAACGCCAATTTGGGCATGTAACAAACACAACTAGCAAAGCCAAAAATCCAAATAGAAGCATAAGTTACTTCCTTCGACCTGGAACATGGATAGTTAAAACCTGACAGTAACCAAATAAGGTACTTCCTTTGACCTAGAAATCCCCCAACTTTATAGGCACAATTTTAAATGCTAAAATGCTAACTGTGGCTGAACTTGCTAACCAAATTAATAAGTTACTTCCTTTGAACCCACACTGTTTTAATTGCTATGCCACTCTTGACGTTAATTATCAACAGTTAGCAAGTTCAGTCGCATCATTCTATATAATAAACAAGTACTTTAACGCCAAAATGTTTTGCTCAATAGTAAACTGCTAGTACTTTCTTACAATCATACCCCGCTTGTTTTTTGCTCTGGTATAATCTTTGGCCTTCTCAACCTCTGTGGCCGCCTTTTTCAAAAGTACTTTCTCCTTCTTCTCCAGCATTTCCAGTGTCTGAAAAACACAGAGCATAAAAGAATTCATTTCAGCATAAAGAATTCATAATATCAAAGGACAGAAATTAGTGATGTTCACATCGCTCAAAAGCAAAAAATCGATCGCGTCACTAATTCTAAAAGATCTTTCACTCCACCTCTCGACCTAGCCAAATTAGTGGTTCAAAAAACACTCCAGAATCCATTCAAAGACAAAAGAGAAGCGGAATTCAACTGGAAAGATACTCAGCACGCCACGATACCTCGTTTAATTTATCAAGCGTCGCCAGAGCCGTAGACTCCTGCTTAGGTTTACCAAAAAGCTTATTGAACATGGTGGATTGTCTGCGAATTCGAACCCACCCCCGAACTTCTGCATCAATAGCAAGAAAATAATCACTCGTGTCTCGTCTGAGCAGAAATCAATTGTCGAAATTCTACCAGAATCAGGATTGAAAACGGACGGTCAATTACCAAACTAAAAATACAAAAATTTGATGAATACATGTGTGTACCTGAGAACTGAAGAGAGGAAATCCAAGAGCGATCGGTGTCGCAAAACAGGATTAAAGAACAAGGGAAGATCTGCAAGAGAGGTGAATTTGATTCGGGTTTTGCTTAGGCGTGTTGTTGTAGTGTGGAATGGGAGAAAGAGGAAGGTTCATTGCCTTTTCTTCACGGCGTTGACAGGGTCGTTGGATTCCACGTCGATCAGAGCTGATTGGTCCCACGAAACACAGCACAAACTACAGCTACATCCGATTTTGAGACGGTGAAAGTATGACTCCAGTTGCCGTCTCTAGTATTGGGCTTAGATTATTAGTGAAAATGGGCCGAGCAAGTCGCGAGCTTATCTTTAGATGGGCCGACCGAGTTAACGTTTAAGTATTGGGCTTGGCTGATGGATGAAGAGATGGGCCTACGAGTTGCCGTTTTCAATGTTGGGCTTAGCTGATTGATGAAGGGATGGTCGCTGGATAGAATAGATGGATTTTAAATTCCACAGTAATTTTTTTAAATTAATTTATAGAAGGGTGTTTGCTCTTTATTGTTTCTTGTTATTCTTATTTCATTTAAAATAATCTACGAGCAAACTAGTGAAGTAGACGTGGAAATACGGGTGGTGTGTTATTTAGAAGTAGTTGGATAACTCCAAAGTAAAGTTTATAATTTTGATACAACGACTATAGATTAACTATGGATTAAAAAGTTTAATACAAAATCAATTTTTGAGAAATAAAATACTTTTGTTTCACAAAATTATCTTAAACTTACTAGTTTTCATGCAAGTCAATATTTATGGCAAATTGTGGCTAATAAAAACATTAAATTGACGACCAAGTAATACATTTCAAAATTCATAAATTTCAATAATATCTGACTTTATTAATAAATTCCAAATTTGTGTCATTTAACAGGAAAAATAACTGGGTAAAAAATTTAATATTTATCTATATTTGAGATATAATTTAATGAAGGACAAAGTTTATGGTAGAAAGTATCATTTCTTAAAATAAAAATAAAAAAGTGATATACTTATTGTTAAGGTTTGATAACTTTTCATTTTTTTGTGCATCTTTTGTATTTTTTTTTAGTACATCTATTGTATTTACAGATTAATTAAATTAATAAAGTTCCATTTGTTTTCATAATTAGCATTAATTGGCAAATCAACAATTTGAAAAGCCGGATGGTCAAAGAGTTTGACCGGATTTTGGGAGTTTTATTAATTAAGTCTAATTTTACAGCTTGGATACCACGCCACTTCTTTTTCCTATAAAACGCATGGTTCGACGCTTTCTTCTTCTTCTAACGAAATCGACTCTCTTGAACTCAGTTCTTCTACAGATCTCAAAGTTTCTTCAGATGCTGCTTCGCCTCCATCTCTCGTCGTCGTCATCGCCTTCCAGTTCGAGGCTTCGGATTTTAGAAATGTTTCGATAAAACTCATCAACATAAATGCTTTCACTGCACTTGTCTTCTATCGATCGGCGGTGGAGATGAACGTAATCACACTACTTGCCGTCTTCATTTGCTTAAATTTGGTTTCTGGTGCAAATCGAAACCCTAACCCTAACTGTTTTCATAGTGGTTTCACGTTTCGTGCCATGCAACGCCGTCGTTGGGGAACTATCTACTCTGCAAGGGATGAATGAGGCGTAGGGAGAGGCATAAGGTTATGAAGCGTGGTCATATTCCGATTGTAGTGTTTTGATGGTAGTGTGTGTGAGCGTTCTTCTTTTCACGTTTATTATTGTGTTGATTCTTTCTGATGGTAGTGTTCTGATACCTCTCTCAAAATGTTGCTGCAGATGGCGACGTTTCTGCAAAACAATGGTGAAAGCAGTATTTGTTAGGAACCGTTAGCGGTAGCCGTCATATGCCGTTTGTTCTCAAGCCCTCGTTCTTTCTGGCTTGCAACTAAGCGCCATGTAGGTGACAATGATCTATTTGCACTTTCTTTTCAAAGTTTTGTTTTCTTTATTATATTTCCCTCTCATCAGGTTTTTTCAGTAGTTGCAGGCTGCCTTTAGTTCGGTTGGATGTTATTCGTTCCTCCGGTATTGTTTCTGTAAGACATCAGTTCTCATCCTTACCCTCTTCAACCAATGTGAGTCGAGTTACTCTTTAATCAATGTTATAATGTAATTTTAGTTGTCTGCATCTCTTCAAATACTGATGTTTTCTACTTGCTTTCGTTTATTTGTGTTGTGGAGGTTTCCTCGCAAATCACAGAATTTGAGGTGTTGGCTAAAAACAGATTTTTCTCAACGTTAAGAAAGTTTTAAGTTTCTACTTAAGACCATTACAAACTGAGCGTGGGCTGTAAGCCAAAGAAAAAAATGCAAAAGAAGATGAGAGAGAATAGCAAAATCCTGCTAGCTGCTTGAGTAAGTAAAGAAAACTGTAGTTCTTGCTAATTTATTTTCTTCATATGAATACGTGTAATGGGAAGATAATTTTAAATTGTCTGATGTTCTATCAGCTTGTTGGGGAATACATCTTGATTGGAAGTTTTCCAGAAAATGTCGACGAGAAAAAAAACTGGAACCTACAAAGTAAGTGTAATCTTTCAAACGTATATTCTTTCTACGAGATACGAGAATATGTTATATATAATGTTATCCTGGTATCAACCATGAGGTGTCATGATGATTAATTAAATGTTCTTAAAGAAAAGAAAAGAAACTCAAATATAAAACTTTTATAAATAGAATGACTTGATTTCCTTTTGAAGATTTTTAGTTATAAATTTTTAAAGATGAAAGAAAAAGTTACTGAATATTCGAGGTAGATTCTACTGAAAAGTTTTGAATGCCCAACTTTCAAGTTAAAAGTTAATACTATTTTGTGGAGTTTGTAACTAAATAGACTTGTGACCGACCAATAAACCAATAAGGTGAACTTATTATACTAAATTCTTTTTTGGTTTACTTTTGGAAATAAACAGAACAGGTGCCTAAGATTATATTTGAGCCTGAGATGTACTCAAGAGATGCATGCTAAAGAACTGGTTATGTTATTAGGCTATTTTGGTAAGTTGAATTTTGCACCTTGTTTCAAAGTTGGTGTATTAATGAAGTTATTAAAACTGATGTTTGCTTAGGATGTAATAAAATACCTTAGTTTTCTTTCAAGTCACTAAAGGTTGGTGATACGAGCTCTTGACTTTGTGAACTACTATGTTCTATTTGAGTCTATGCATATGTATTGTTTTCTTCAAAACATGGGTAGATTTACTTACTCAAATTGAGGAGAATTAAGTCATAAAAAACTCCTGGAAGACCATTTATTCTTTTGCCGAAATTAAATATTTGACTGCAAATCTGCTAACAATTGATCCGCAGGAGACCTAGTGCCCCAAGATGTAATGAACTTTAAGTGCAATTGACGCATGAAGAGAGGACCTGTAGTATAATTTGGATAATCTAGGCCATCTCCGACTCATACCTTAGCATATCCATGTAACTTTGGCAATGCAGGCTTCTCTGGTATCATGGTTTATGTACATAGAGTAGAATTTTGAATTTGGTTTTAAGGAACTAGGAACAGTTTTGTGGCGTGTTTCTTTTTTCATAATTTTCTTGAGAACTTCAATGATTTGGCCGTTGTGCACCCATCACATCTGGCTTATTCCTCTCCTTCTCTCCCTCGTTGCAGTCAGCTGTCTATTTCTGAACTCTTTGGCACAGTCAAAAGTATCCCCTTCATGTGGAGCTAGAAGACAAGGCTTTGCGTGCCCTCCCAAGAACTCCAGGTATCTACGTTTGCAAGTAAAATTGGTGATTGCCTTTCATTTTGTTTTGGACTTTTGAAGGTTAGACTTAGATTGTTTTACCAGCCAAATGTACTGCATCCATGTTAGAAGCATACCACTTGATGAAATTCTAGAGGCCTAGCCCAAGTAGGAGAATCTGCTTTTCTTGAGCATTATTCATCAATGACTATATTTCTCAATATGTCAATTTTCAAGCTTTACTTTTCCTATCCTTTACTTTTATTCCTTCCAATGAGCAATTTGTTCTTAAGTATGTTACTGCGAAAATAAGTATTTTGTCAACCATTATTTTGATGTTGATTCATTAATCTGCCTAATCTGCTGTCTTCCAATTGTATTCATAATTGACAGAAAATAATCTTGTTATAACTGTAAACGCTTAACTTGTTCTCTCCTAGGAGTTGGAAAAGTCTATGCTCTAAAACGTTTTGGTGTCATGGTGGAGGTTTATTGTTGCTTTTCATGCCTCCAATTTAGCTGAACGCGTAATATTTAATTTGTAAGGGAAAACGATAATGTTCGGTTGTTTCTGTGTGTAAGTTGCGCTCATATCTAGTTCAACTTTGTAGGCTATGGATGGAAATTTTTATGGAGCTCTTGGTGATGGCCAGGATGATTACTTAGATGAGACCGTAAATATGGTATTATTTATACTTCATGACAAAGGAGTTGTATCCTAGTAATTTTAATATGAATTGCCCATTCATTTAATGCTATACGTCCATGCCAGTGATGATCCAAAATCTTTCACGTCATTCCATTCATTTCATGGATCTCATTCCTCTTAGGTGATGCTCCTCAGCCTAATAATTGTCTAGCTATTTTAAATTTTTAATGTTCTATTTTAAGTTGTAAAGGGAAATTGAACGAGGAATATGATTCAGCTTCTATGTGTTATTGATAAAATTGAAGCTCTTGGTGAATAATGGTATGCCAATATTATTTCTTCTAGTGATATTTCAACTCTCTCCCTTCAAAATTCATTGTATGATATTCTATATTTTTTTTAACTCTCTGTTTATTCTTTTGTTTTCGAAGTACATATATAGGTAAATTTCAGTCGGTCTTTGCTTGATTTAGACACTCACCGGCAGTTGGACTAGATCAGATCAAATGATCTCACTTGGAGGAAAGAGAATTCGGGGTAAAAAAAATCTAACTAAACTCTATTTCACGAATACAATCCCGCTGTCACGTCATTTACTATTTTTCAAGTCCTTTCGTTGAATTTTGTTGCTTGGTCACCAGTTCTTGATCTATTATGCTGGTTGTAGTGAATTTAGATGGTCGAACATGGATATAACGTCCAATTTTCTATTCTAGCCTCCACTCAATCTTCACAAACACTTGCTTCTTTTACTTGCAATCTAAACATTATTATTTTATACCAAGACTTCATAAATCTTTTACTTAAACTGTAGGATTAATCCCCGCTCAGGATGTTGAATCCGCACCTTATTGAGTGTGCTAAATATCATTTAGACTATATTTATGTGCACACATTATTTTCCAAAATCCATCACATTAATGGATGTATGTGATGTATTAATATATACATATATATAATGTTGCTCATAATCTTGCATTGGTTTAGGAGACTAAGATAATCTCAATCTTCTTGTATCGTCTATTCACTTGAGCCCATTGATTCTCCCATTTTTGTGCAAAAATTTGGCAGGACGAAGGTTATTGCCCCTACATCTTCTCAATGGTGGTGAGCTTGTATGACCTCAATCTTGCAACTGCTTGGCTGCAGAATTATTCAATCAACCTATTTGGCATATATTATATTAACGTATACAGATTTGAAATAATGGCATCCATCTATGATCTATATAAGAATTTTTTATTTATTTTTATTTTTTGTTTATTTTTAAAGCAATCGTTGCTACTTAAACCCAATATTAACTAACTACTTTTTATTACAATTTTATAAACAAATAATGGACTCATCTTATAAAACTTCTTACAACTCTATTGAATTTTAACGTTCCTTGATTTTTTTGTTTCTTTGGTTTGCCGTTAACTTAAGCTTTTTCTCTCTTTTTCCCTTTATTTCTTTATTTTTACTATTCTTGATTTCTAGTTTTTGTTAAAATACAACATTAACTATCCAAAAATATAACACTAACTATCTAGAAGCTTCTTAGAATTTCTACACATTTCTCTTACGGGTAATAGCTAGTCATTCTAAACAAGATGGTAAATAAATATTTAAAGAAAAGAATCTAGAAATATCTTAGACATTTCCCTTAGGTTCCAAGGAATTCTAGAAAATTCCTATGGATAAGGATAGATTAATTAGATGTGTCTAGAATATGTAAGATCCAAAAAGGGCCTAGAAAAATCTATCAACTTGGGCTCCAAGGATCCATCTCCTATTTTGATAGATGTTTCCCGAAGAAGGTGAGAAAGTGTGAGAGTTTCAGTGTCCATCTTTCTACTTTCCTAATAAAAATATCTTTCTTCAAGTGGTTGTCTCTTTCCTTTTGTGCTAATTTAATCAACAAGTGGTATCTGTCCATCTTTCTACTTTCCTAATAAAAATATCTTTCTTCAAGTGGTTGTCTCTTTCTTTTTGTGCTAATTTAATCAACAAGTGGTATCTGTTGGAGAAATGAATGAATGGAGTCAAAACAAATACTAATCAAAAGGAAGGAATTGGGCCAAAATATAAATTAAAGCCCAATTTACCTCACTTGTCTTTAGGTTTTGTTTTATAACGAAACTTTTTTTTTGTTGCTAGGCGTCTACCTAAATTTTGGTCGTGGGAATTGAAGGTTTTGTGTTGGTGGACAAACGTGGCAATGGCAGCAAGTAGAGTTGGCAGAGAACAAAACGAGAACTTGATCTATAATGCGTTGTCAGCAGCCTATTCTCGTGAGGTTTTTCATTATGTATTCCTAAATAGCTATCGTTGTAGTGCTTAGAAGCTATGTGATCATTGTTGTGGCACCTAGAGAGAGCTTTGTAGAGCGTTTGTGAGACCCATTGTATTTATCCCAAAATTATAGTAAAATCCGTTGTTGCGATAGACAGGACGTAGTCCATAATTGGGGTGAACCAGTATAAATTGGTTGTGTCGTTTTCTGTGCTTCCCTAGTATGACTTAGTTTTCACTAAAGAACTGTGGAATGGTAAAATATTATTGAAACCATTTTTTACAAACGAACATGAAAAGAAAATGGAAGAAAATCGTTCTTAAATATATGCATATTCTGTTGGTGGTATAACTATAGTGCATTTATTTTTATTAGTTATATGATTATATATATTAGTACCGATTTTACTTTATTTACCAGGCTTATTCATGTCCATAATTCATTCTAATTATTTTTAATTATTCTTGAAGAGTCGGATTTTATAAACAAATTATTCAGTATTTTTTTTAATAATATTTGATACTTTACTTTTAATTTATTATTAACTTATAACATTAATGTTTGACATGGAATCATGTAATGACTTAAAATTTTAATTGTTTTTTAACCGATTACTTTTTTTAGTACAATAGGTGGAGGTTAGAATTCAAACCAACAACCTTTTGATTGAGTTATATATGTCTTACCTAATTGAGCTATATTTAGGCTGAATGTCTTTACTGGAACTTTCATGCATTTCATTTATTCTTAAAATTTTCTTCTTTTTGTATAATGGTGTAATTAATTAAACCGGAAATTAATTTTTCCCCTTTTCTAAATAAATTAATTTGTTATTCTTCGATAGTGAAATTTGTGTAAATATGCGGTTCATATGTGTCGATGAAATTAACTCACTTTTGCCTCTTTTTTTTTTTAATTATTCTTTTAATCTCAATATTAATTAAATCTTGGCATATATGTCTAGTTCTACTCTAATCTCTCTTCCATTTGCACCTCTAGTGACTAATCTATTCTTTGTAGCACTGGACAAATTATGTCACATTTTAAATTATTGATTTTATATTTATCTAAAAAAATTTTGGTTGAGTTTTTCGTTGATATTTGGATGGGAAAAGCCGTGACTACTCACCAACCAACTTTATGAACAATCGTTGGGAAAAGTTCATTCACTACAACACCGTACTTTTTTTTTTTTTTTGAATAAAGACCATAACAAAAGAAAACCCAAACACTCCGCAGCAAGCCGTTGCGAAACCTCCAGCGGCCATTCCTCGATGCAGAACACGAATTCTTGATTCTGTAAAGCTCTTCGTGCTAAAATGTGAGCGACGTCATTTCCATCTCTCTTTGTGAACCTGTAAGTAGCATGCAAACTTCCCTGAAAAAGAAAGAATCTGACAAATTAAAGACACTCAAAGAATGGGTCTCTAACTGAACCGGATAAATCCCAGCATCCATCGCCAAACGGAGCCCTTCCAACACAGCGAAAGCGAAAGCCTCTGCTTCATTCACAGATGCAATAATACCCAAGCCTGCTGAAAGTTCATTTGGGGAAAACGACGCATCTGTTTTGACTTTGAAGGTACCTTCTACTGGGGTTGCCAATTTGGAGAATTTATTTGCTGATTTCTTAGCCTGACATATTGTGAACTGTTGACATTTTAGGAATTATTGCTTGCATGATCTAAATCTGGTGTAGGAAGGTTGGCTGTTCTGTATGCAGAAATATATGAAACCACCCATTCTGCTAGCTCCCGGTTCAACTTGCTATCAGTGTTGAACACTCTTGCATTTCTCTGATTCCAAACCGCCCCACAAAAAGACCACCCATTCTTCAAAATCTGCCCAACTGAGCAAGTCTCTGTGATGCATCAAGTTATATAAAATATTAATCGAAATTAAAAATAAAATATCGATAATAATTTTTAGAACAAAACGAGTTTAGAAAGAAGCAACTCGACTGCCTTCACTTATTGGCGTTTCGACAGCCCACTAATATTTATTAAATGTTTTGTTCTTTCCAGCAAACAAAACAAAAGGTCTCTTTGGTTGTAAACTCGGATTTTGTTTTTTGTTTTCAGATCCATGGATCCAGCGAATACGAGTTTGAGAGGATTTTAGATATTTATTTTTTAAAACTGTTTTCGGATTCTGTAATTCAAACAATAGAAATTCTGAAAACGATTGTTTTCAGATTTAGAATTTGAAATTTTGAAGATGCAGAATTATATTAAAAATGATAAAAATTTTGATAAATATATTACTTTCATATTATAAACTTTTGTTAAAATAAAATATAATGTTTTCTAAATTATATAACCTTGTAAAATAATAATTATACAAAATTCATAAAAAAAATTTTAATAAATTAATTAATATAAGTTTAGATTAAACTAAAATTTAGTTTGCAAACTACTCAAGTTTACAAATATATTACTAAACAATTTTTTAAATTGAGATTCAATTACCAAATCTGCTAGCACACATCAACAAATATATTACTAAACAAATATATTACTAAACACATATTGAACAAATTATATCCAAGAATACAATTTTAATTTTTATAATTTCTGTTTTCTGACCATACGCAGCACACCTAAGTTATCCCAAAAAAAAAAAAGAACGAAGAAATTTTAATCTTTTATTCAAACGTCTGGAACAGAGGGTCTTCTAATTTATTCTTTATATAATTTTAAATTACCAAACGCACTTCATTATTTATTTATTCCATTATTTTTTAAGAAACCAAATAATGTTTATGTTTTAAAGTTATAATTATAATTACTTGATGAAGATGTTCCTCAACCGACAATTAAATTTTTAAACAGTGAAAATGTGAAAATGTAGGCCAGAACTACCTTCCCAAATCAGCTAACATATAAAACAAAAGCAAACACGGGTCTAGAAACACACCTAAATAGTTCAGCAGTAATTTACATATACTGTCAGGGAGAATTCGAATTTACATAGACTGCCACGAATTCTTCCAACATGTTTGTACTTAAAAAAAACCACACCTAAACAAGAATTTCTAAACTAAGATTGACTGTGCTCAAGTTTCGCAATATATTAATTCTGTCGCAGATTATTTTTCCAACCACTGAAAAACCATGTCCCTCATTGCTCTCTGATATCTCTATCATTAGATTTATCAAATAAAAGTCAAAGATGGACAGAAAAATCAAACATCTACAGCTGGCCCACCATCTCAATTAAAAAGTCATTAGCCAAAACCAAACCCACTAATACGGCACCTTACCTATTGTAAAAAAAATAATCACACTACTAAGATGACATTACCTTAAATTTTTAAATAATAAAATCCAATGTCAAATATATTACCAAACTTCATTTCTTAAGTGCTTAAAACAATTTTGAAAGCATTACAAGTCCACAGTCTTATCTCCTCAGATATTTTACACATTTCCACCAAAATTTAAGAGGCTACAATAAAGGTCCACATAAAGAACTACCTCAATTTTGTCCCATATTTTAATTCCCCTTTTCCACCACACCTCAATCCAAGTTAGAAGCCAACTTTATAAGTTCTTCAAATCTTATTCCTGCAGGACCGACTTAAAAAAGTTTTGTCCAAATCAAATACTTGAGAGAAAAGCAACAAAAGATAATCATATTTCTAATATGTTCATGAATACTCAACCCAAAAGGATATGGTCTAACAAGATTAGTCAGCAAACTGCACAGTTCACTCAATCAAAACAATATTGAAGTCAATATCCCTATCAGCACACTCAGTGTGCATCAATCAATAAAAATCTGCTGCCCATAATCTTTGGTCAACAATTTAAATCTAAGTTCATCCATATGATTGCATTAGAAACAAGATTAACTTACAATATAATCACAATGATCAAAGTAGAGAACTATTAGAAGCCATGATCCAGAGGATCTACAGTCACTAAATTACCTATACATCAAGTCAGACGGATTTCTCTTCTCCTCCATCAAAATCTAGTTTCTAAATTTTTTTCCCAACTCAAAATCTAACAGCCATATGTACAGATATTTAAGGCTTACACAACTAAAAATTCAATCCTATCTCTTTCAGGTTTAGCTGCCTCCCATAGTGTATTTACACATGAAACAAAAGGCATGGCTTAAGCTAATTTTTTTTCCTTAAAATTAGAATTGAATGATGATTAGAGAAAACCCATTTGAACCAACCAAAAGTCTAATTTGCAGACTCACTTCACGAGCTCTGAGACCCACTCAACATCCGGTGCGCAGACTGAAGGACTTGAATCAACCAAGTCCAGAGAATTTTCCTTGCTCAGCTTCTCCAGCATCTTCGCTCTAAGCTCCCTTCCTGATTCGACTCGCTCCATCGCCGGTTCCTCCTCAAATCCATGGTCCAAGAAGTCTAGAAGCCCAATTCCATGACCAGTCGGAGCCCGAGTTGGTGTTGTTGGAAGGCTACAAAATCCGGGTCGGATTCGAGAATGGTAACTGGGAGATCCAACTTGGGCATTCCATGAGGAGGGCAGAGACTTGACCTTGCTCAGATGCAAGTTCCGGAGCGATGCGACCATTTCATTGATGTTGCTCGAGCCAAGAGAGCGGCCGAGCGACCTAGTCATCGGCGACAACGGCGGCGAGTCCACTGGAGTCGCCGATGGTGAAACAGACACCGGAGAAGACAAAAACGGCAGCGATTTAGCACAGGATCCATCCAAAGACTGCCGCAGAGGAGATTCATCATACGAATCGGGCGAGTTCGCGCTTCTCGGGCTCTGCTGAGGCAAAACCCTAAGTTGCTCAGGAGTGTGAGCGAAGAAACAGACCCTCCTTCTGCAGTTGGTCCCGTCCTTACAGGGCTGAGTCCGATAACGAGCAGGATGGAGCCAGCACTCAAACACACCATGCGCAAACTCGCACGAATCCCCCTTCTTACAGCTTCCTTTTCTGAAGTCAGGGCACGCCGTACCAGAGTAATTATACTTCCTCGGATCTCTCCGGCGAGCCTTCTCGCCGGGATGAGCGTACGGACACTCCGTCCAATCATGAGACCTCCCACGCGTGCACTTCCTCACCTTGAACTCGAATATACGAAAATGATCGCAAGAGTAAGCATCCACCGGAACATCCGATTCCCGAGCCAACATCTCGGAATCGGATTCAATCTCCGACTCGTTCGCCGGCGGCAGATAACGCTGTAGCGCCGCTAGGGCTTCCTGCAGATAATAGGGAGAATAGTCGCCGCCTCCATTGACATTGCCATCGGGACTCACCGAGATTCCGCTCAGAGGGAAAGGAAACCGCGTCTCGTTCGCAGGTTCCTCCGGTATCATCAACGGAGTTATGTGGACCACCGCCGCAGGGCGGTGGCGTTCGCCGAGCATCATTTCGTCAGCCGAAGAAGACGTTGGCGGTTTCGGTTGCAGACAAACACGCCTTGCCTAAACCACCGCCATACCCCAAGGCGTTTATAAACTACTTGGGGAGCAAACCTTCAACCAGGGTTGGGTTAACCCAACCATGGTTAGGTTAAATTAACTTAACTTCGTTCCAATTTTTACGCCTCAGTTAAAAAAAAAATTAAATGGCGACGGAGACGGGGATTCTCTGGCTACCGTCAGATCAAAAACAGCGGTTCCAGAGGCTTCCACGACCCAGATATTCCGTAACCTCAACCACCACGTGGCATGATCTCGTACCACTGTTACTCATCATACGATCACCGCGCTGTCTGATGAATTTCCCATTTCACATAATAAATAACACCATTTATATCCACCTTACGTAACCATTGGAAAATAAAAACAACTCTTTACTGCCTCCCAGAAATAAATAAATACAGCTGACCGATCGACATATCGGGCGATCATTTACATTTTAGTAAGTAAGCCGTATTGTCAAATAAGTAACCTTGTCGTTTTGGAAGAAAACGACAGTAAAAAGTACAGTAAAATCATAATAAATAATTGGGAAACAGAACTTCGTGACTTGTATCAATTTGAACCGTAAAGTTTTAATTGTTACGTAATTGCAACTATTCACGAAAGTACAGTAATAGTTTTTTTTTTTTTTAAATGAACAAGATATTTTACCCTGGCAAAGTATAATAATATGGTTAAATGGATTGAACAAGAAAAATCAAGTCTAAAACAAAATGTAAAACTTAGGTCGTTACTAATAACTAATAAATGTATATTTTCTGACTTGCCACAATTAAAAAGATTTGAGAACTATTTATTCTTCAATTTTCTATAAATCATCTTTTTTAGTTGCCATCTTTTTAAATGGGACAAGTATAATATGTTGTAAATATTTGATAAGTATCTTATCTTTTCAACGTGGAATATTTCAGATTGTAACTATTTCGATTAATCAATCTCAATCGAATTCCTTTTTTAATCAAATATTCTGTTTGAATTTATTCGTACTCCGATACTATATTTAGATTCATGAAATTACATCTCAAAATTTATTAACGGATGAAAGCAATGGACGGAAAAGAGTGGGAATAAAGAAAGGCTAAGAGGATGAGATGTTGGTAGTGATGGAGCAGGGACACATGGCGGCCGCAAGGGAGGGGGTGGTTGCCCTTTATTGCGGCACGTAAGTGCTTTGGCCCATGCCCATCCCTGCCCCACAACAACTGTCCTCTCTCTCACTATTTCCACTACATTCTGCACCATCTTCTATTTACCACTCCATTTACGCAAAACTTTTTTTGTTTTTAATGTTGTATCATTCGATTTTTATTTTATTTTTATTTGATTAGATGGATATTTTAGCTTGTTGAAATATAATGGAGTAGCAAAATATAACTGTAGTCGTTAAAATTAGACGGTGGTTGATGTAGAAATTTAACCTCCTCAGGTTTCGTCAAATTCGTATCAATCTTCAACAATGAAAGGATCGAAACCTGCAAAACATAATAGTATTGACACACAGACTCTCATACTAATTAAATCAAAATCGAAATAATTGAATATAAAGTGCAGGTGTTGTGAGCATACGTTTATGATTTAATTTACTCTCCTACTTATAGAAGTTGAATCTTAATCCATTTATATGAGTTAATCTTATTCTTTTAGGATTTACATAAGTTAAATCCTAATGCACTAAAAGATCTAGACGAAGTGGGTCTCATGCTTGCTTCAGGTCCGTTCGTTTCATTGCGGCCTTAAGGTCGAATTGAGAGTTGAAATAGGATGGCTCGGGTCGTCAGATACCGACCTCCTTTCGTGGTTCGTGCCCATTTCTTAGTTTTCTTTTGATCTCCTATCGTCTAGCTGTAAGTCACCCTTATTTTCCTACAATAATAGTATATTTTTAGTTCATAAGGTTAAGTGAAATATAATTTCACACGGACTATATCTTAATATTTATATTATATTTGATTTGAGCATAATCTAGTAGTTAAAGATATTTTTCTGCTTTTTATTTCGTGGTAATGTTTTAAAGAGGAAAGACAAATTACAGTCATGCAAAAATCGATTCTCTTGAAAAAAAGGTATGTACATGACCAAACTAAATTAGCTGTTCAGATCAAATCAAACTCATTAAAATTTTATTCGATTTGATTTTCTTTTTCTCTCTATGTCCAAATCAAACCAGTTTTTCCCCTTTTTTCCATTATCCCTTTAAGTAGCAAACGGTTCATCATTGGTCAAGATAATAAAAGTGGAAAATGAATACCAAACAAAAATAAATCAACAAATAAATTTATTTCCTTAAGACACTTACCTTGAAGGATTATAATAAATTTAATTATTTATTTATGAAATCTAACCTTTGGAGATTTTCCAAATTTGTATCAATTTTCAAGAATAAAAAAATTCAACAACTAGTTAGGTTATACACGAGTATGGTTCTAGCCATATACACCATGCTTGAATCAGAACGGAGTTTAATGCATGTGAATCATAACAAATAGGTACATATTTTAATGGTGAGGTTTCTCCCTTTATTCAGAGATATGAGAACTCTCGGGTTGACGTGATATCTTATATTCTCAAATATAGCTTAGGTTTTGGTGATAGTATCATCGCAGGTCGTATTATTGGACTTATCAGAGAAGTACAAAAATCAGACACGGATGCTAGCAGGTCGACTACCAAGCTCGATCGGCTATGACCTGATCAGCCAAGACTTGATCAATCGAGAACGGGATGACCATAATTTTATTGGGCTTTAAGTTTGATTGTGCCTTGAACTTGATCATACCTTAGACCTGATTAGACCATAGACGTATGATATCATTTGCCTGTCAAATCTAGCTTCATCCTCCCCATAATAATTTATATTCTACCAAAATGGGGCAATTATTATAGAACCCGCTTATTTGTGGTAAGAGGATGAAATGACATAGACATTAACAAAATAATAAATAACAATAGCTAAACAGTATTAAATAATAAATTTGGTAACAATTTATTTCTCAAATTTTAGTAGTTAATAATTTACTCTCTATAATTTAAATTAATTTGTAACAATTTAGTTTCAAATTAAGGGTAATCACCAAAATTAAGCGTCAATTTATCTTATATTATAAAGTGGCACTTAAAATGATTTTTATTCTCAATGTATCCTGCGGTGGTGAGGATTTTGAGCTATCCAAGAGAAATTTTAATTAAAACCAGCTATTACTATTTTCTACTTCTATGGGTTAAATGTAAATAAACCATACTATAAATAAAAATAGACTAAATCCATCGGATAATTTATAATTTTCCGTTTTTTTTTCTCTTCTTTCAATTTTAGTATTACAAATTCTAGATTAAGTTATTTTGTAAAATTGAGACGCTCATCCAATTATTATTTAGTAACACAATAAGAAATGTAGATATACAACTTGAACCTGCTATTTTTTTTAAAGTAACTTATCTGACTTTTTATATTAACTAATTATAAATGTTTTCTAAGAATATCTTTTGAAATAATTTAAAAGATGATGAGTATAATTGAAAGATAAAGACAATTTAAAAATAAATATCCCAATATTTTCCATAATTTAGCATTCTAGAAACCAAGACAAGGAACCTTCCATTCTTCAGCCACTTCAGTATTTTGTTTAGGGATAATTGTTTATAAAATCAAATTTAATTAGACATGGAGCACAAAAAAATACAAATTATTTCATTGAAATTCTAAACTGATCACTTTAGTGTGTAGTGGATTTGGTCAAATACAATGTCAGAGAGCATAGTATTAAGCAATTTTGATGCATGATGACAAATAATTATTCTTAAGGTTAAAAAAGAAACTTCAAGTAAAAGCAATCCTTTTTTTTTTTTTTGCAAAGGGAAAAAAACGCAAGAATTCTGTTCGTTCGTAAATGGCAAAGCATGGCTGCTTGACCATGGGACAGGGGTTGTGGGGCCCACTGCGATGTAATAATATTTTCCTATACGACATGCTCAATAACAGTGGACCATGAATTATATGACCATCAACGTGGCGTGCTTCTTGCAACGCTCATGAATTTCCTGTATTATTATTATTAAATATTATACATTCAATTCCAACATAATTCAGTAAATAAATTACTATTTTAAAAATGGGTGGTTCGATATTATGAAACTTAAAAAACTATTAAATACTAGACCTTCTTCTTTTTTCTTTTCTTTTTATTTTTATTTCTTTCAGATACTCATTTCATGCGGTAACTTTTTAATGGTATTCGTGGCACTGTTCTGTGAAAGTTTCACCAATATAGTTAAGGCCTAGGGTTCGGTCTTAAAGTATATTTATATATTTTACTAAAATTTCAAATCAAAACGAAAATTAAATTAAAAAAAACGGCTGACGGCAACACCTCCAAAATATAACTGTATAACTTGATCAGTAAGTTAAGCTAAGTTAATGTGGATTTTGACTATAAATTCCATCTAAGCTAAACAATATTTTCTTATTGTTGATTGGGCAGCATGAATCATCCTATAATTATTAACTATTTTGTTTTTTTTATTTTTTAATTAAATTAAAAAAATACATATTTTTATTTTATTTTGTCACATCTAGCTTTAGCTTTTTAATCAATAGGCTATCTCCAATTACTAACGGCGGGTTTAAGCCTCTAAAATTTAAATAGTATAAAAAAAAACGAGTTAAGATTTACAATTTTTTTTTTCTTTTCTATTTCCTGATAACTAAGATTAAAAGTAAAAACATATATTCTATTAAAAAGAGCAATTGGGTTAATTACCGCAGGGGTACCATTTTTCGAGACAATGTAACATATTTTAATGTAAAAAACTATATATATGTATATTTAATTTTCCAAAAAAGTGAGTCTACATTCTACAGCAAACCAAACGTCGATTATGAGAATATAATAGGATGACGTGGCATGTCACGTGCACAGTGGGCGAACAGCGGGATTAAGAAGGTGACACATGGCGCAAATCCTCAGTAATGCCGACAAAACAGAACCCCCATAATCAAACGAGACGACGGCAAGGAAAAAAAAGAAAAAAGAAATCCTCGTCCGTACACGTGTCGAGTTCACGCGCAAGATAAATTATTCTGCGGTAAACTTGATCCACGCGTCGGATAGGGCCTGTTTTGACCGTAAACGTGTCCTTATCAAACTGAGAGCTAAGCGACAGCGAGGCCCTACGCCCGAGTTCGCCCCCCAAACGTGGCCTTATCTGGACACTCCTTCGCCCTCGAGATTGCCGTGAATACACTCATCTTTTTAACTTATTATCAACAATAACAATCTATACAAAAGTATTAATAATAATAATAATAATAATAATAAAACAAATATTAAATATCTTTCTAAATATATCGTATTAATTGATATTTCTATAATATTGTAAAAAACGATAAAATATAAAAATAAAACAACAAAATTTAACTAATATTAATATTAATTATTTAAAATTTATTTAAAAATAATAAAACGATAATTTATTTATTTAAATATTTTTTTCAAATTTTTTATTTTTATAATTTTTTTAAAAATATCCGTTGACATTTTTATTTTTTTGATATTTTGATTTTTATGGAAACTATTAATCAGATCATTTAAGTTTATTGGACAATAATTTCAGTCTTTTAATTTAAAATTATTCTTACGATAATTTTTAAAGATCTTTAAATACAGTCATTATATTATTGATATAGTTTATTAATTACAGTGACTAGTGTCTAAGGATGCTGGTACACTACAAGAATTTTTTATTTATTTATTTTTATTTTTGCTGACGACTTAATTTCTTACATAAATTCTCTAAATGTACTTCAATAATCTAACTTTACTGGTTGCATCACACCAAAATGAGATATATCCAACCAACTTTTTGAAACTTAATAGTGTGGTTTTAGGTTGGATTTACAAACATAGTTCGTAAAAGAAAATAATGTATATTTGATATATAAAGTAGATGTGATGATGTTATTATAAGGTTTTTGAGACTAAAATAAAATCAAATCTATAAAAATTTAGATTCAAAGTGAAAAATATCATATTATTTGATGGTGACATGCTCATTAATTTTGTGTAGGTGTACTGTGTGATAAGTCAAGGGTATTACTTTACTTTTGGATACATATTTGAAAACATAGGAAATGATTTAATTTAGTAGCAAATTGATTATAAAGTAGAGGCCACGTGGAACTTTATGTCACTGAGAAGCAGAGCATCGAATCACATCCCATTAAAAAAAGAAAAAAATATCACTTCCTTATTAGTGAGATAACATTAGTGGGAAAAATATATCTATATTTAAAGTGGTTTAATAAATAAGAAAAAGAAAAAAGGTTAGTGGGAGAGATGGGGTATGAAGTTCTCTTATCTTAATCACGGCAATAGACTTTTTTCCAAAAAACAAACTCGTGGCGAGGCAAAGCGATTTCATAGTGATAACGAGAGATACACGAGAAATATTAACCTCACTCGTGACAAGGCAACTGCACAAGAAAGTGGCCAATCAAATTCTTTGACTGTGACCGGTGGCAAACCAATTCGGGTAATGTTTAGGGTTGTTCTTTATGAAAGCGGGTGACTTTAATATCTATCGCGGGGTTGTCGTTGTTGTCCAGATCTAGAAAATCTTGTAACTTGCTACTTCGATGGCGAAAGTATTCCCTTTTCTATCGGTCATGTCGCTTGCCATTTTTTTTCAATACAAATAAATGTGATATTAAGATGAATAATTTATTGTCAATTATCGTTGAACTGAGTTCAATATGATTCTTAAATTATATCATCTAAGTTTGTAATTTATGAGAGAATATTATTTTTTACCTCTAGTTTAGCAATAAGCCAAATTACATCTCATCATAATTTATTCAACTAATTAAGACATCAATGTAGATGGTTGAATTCCTCCAATTTGAATAGCCAACGTATCCATCACGATTCCAAATCTTTGTCATTAGGCTATTTTTCATAAGATGATTAATATTTATTTTGATCATATCCATTTTACATTTTGAAAGGTGTGATTTTTTGGTCCATTTGTTAAAAGAAAAAGGATGGGATACAGTTTGTAAACGTCCGGTTTTGTTTTGTGTTGATATAACTTGATATGACACGGTTTGTCGGTAAAATAAAGATGATGGTCAACAGTGGAGCTAAATCAAAATCGTAAAAAGACAATTAACCGCGCGGCAATCGAAGATGTTACAGCAGCGGATCTCATCCAAAACAGATTTTTAGTTTACCTTTGCAGCAGGGAAAAAAAAAAACAAGATTTTTAGTCTAGGAGGAGGCCCACTACGAGTTTTACTTCGATTTTAAATAATGCTGAGGGCGAAACATAAACTCTCACTCAATTTACTAATTTAACCGGGGAAGAACTTAAGCAAGACACCGGTGTCGAGATCTGTTGTTGCACAAATTGACTTGTTCGAGGGCCCTATTGAAAGTCATGTTGACCAACTGAATTTCAAAATCAACAAATAATTTCTATTTACTTTGTTTGAAGTGATAATCTAATTGTAATAAATTTATTGTCTTAACTAGTTAAACTATTTTATAAATATTTTTAAAATTAAAGCAAAATTTTGAGGAAAAAATAGCTTTAAAAAATTTGACATAAATTAAAATATCTCTGAGGTAAGAGCCTACATATTGTAAAGCACAAGCATAATCTTTAAAAATATAAAACTAAAAATAAAATGATTATAAAAGCATATTAATTATTTTGGTTTAGATCTTATTATATAAGTTTTAACATTATGATCTAATTATCTTATTTTGTACTTTCTAAATATTTATTTTAATTCATAAATTTTAAAAAATAATTATTTTAATCCTTAAATTTATTTTACTTTGAATAGGTTGATAATATACGGTCTCAAATGTGTACTAACATATTAATATAAACATGTATTGCAATGAAATTGACTAAAGGAGTATTGATCGTCATCTTTGAAAGTTCATACACAGTATAATGCTTTAACTTCTAAGAAAGTAAATAATACTTAATATAATGCTTCAACTTCTAAGAAAGTAAATAATACTTAAAATTCCATGTCTCGTAATATTTATCAAAGTTTCTCCAATATATTCAAAATCTTCAGATTAATGTTATTTTTCTTAGTGCAGGGGTTGAACTTCTAACATCTTGAGAAGGAGCAAATTGGCTCCAATTAGTGTTGTTAACATGATCAACATTTTTTAAGTATCTTGTTTAGGTGAAGTTAAAAAAGTATATATTATAAAGACAAAATTTTACATTATAACCATTTCCACATAAATATATATTTTTATTATAAAATTATTGGAAAATTAGAGTGAAACAATAACCTAAGGGGACAAAGTAAGAGAGTAATTATCTTATACTTTATTACTTCTAATTTTAATAAGTGCAGAACAAGGTAAATATTTAACATTAAAAGGATTTTGCTTATACAAATATAAAACAATAAAAAACGGAATAACGGTGGGTGGGGTTAACGGAGTCTTTTAACCGTTAAACCAAAAAAAAAAAAAACCGACAAGATGGGCATAATTTATAGTATACAGTGCTGTTAGGCAGGGATATGTGGTCCAGATAAGGATGTTTTATAAATTAAATATCATGATCTATAAACCTTTGTCCATCATTACTTTAAGATAAAAACCTATATAATACTAAGTTTATTAACATGAAAGCAATGATGCAATTCTTGGTGTTCGAGTCCATTAATGTAATAAAGTTGCCTTACTTCCCAAGATTGGACTGTGAAAAAGTAGATATCAAACTTTACCTAACATTGATACTCATTATTTTTACTTTTATCAATCCGATCGCAACCATATAAAAAAAGAAGTTATGCTATTTTAGGAATTTATTAAAGATACATATAGTATAGGATTGTAAGGTAAAGTAACAACTTATGGATATGAATTGGGCCTCCATCAGGTTCTAAACGTATCTCACACACATTTAGAGCTTTGCTCTCCAACGACACGAACCTGTCTCACACATTTAGAGCTTTGCTCTCCAAGGACACCAGCACCCACCCCAAAATCGAGAAATCTAGACTCGAGAGACAATTAGGTTCGATATTGAGACTGGTTGTGACCAAAAGACCTTAAGTCCGTCTTGATCGATATACGTTTTAGTTCTATTTGTCTGCATTAATAATTGACATTATTTACGAAGTACAAAACCTACTATGTGATTAAATTTTAATTTGATCAAACTTTTATTCTTAATTCGTTGATCAAAATAACATCAACAGACATAAAAGCTGAATCTAACTTATGATCTTTTTCCAAATACTTAAAGACAATATTTTGATGTTTAATACCAAAAGCTTTTTCTTCGGTCAAAACTATCCTTTACCCGTACATATTTTGATAGAATTACAGGTGCGAATTCTTTTGGACACGAGGAAGTTCTAAACTGGAGGAAGTTTTTAAGGAACACAAAATTTCCCAATTAAATCAAGGAAATGCTGGAGGGCAACACCTATAGCAATCGAGAAGGGAGGGAAGAATGGATTTGGGACCAAGAATATATTTTAAACTTTCCTAAGTTCAACGCTAGAAAAACTCCTCTCTCTAAAGGGAGTCAAAGCATTATCCCAGTGTACCAGGAAATCAAATGCTGTCCCCCAGCAGTTTTCAAGGTCAAATTGAATACAGATGCAGGATTGAAAATAAAACCAACAGTATTGTCACTATTTTCAGAAACAATGGAGGGGAAGCAACGTATACCTTCTTGAAGATCTTCCCATGTATTATTGATGTCAATTTTGTTTAAGTGTTGGCCCATTCACGCGGGTATACATGTCGCGATGAATTCGAGCTTCACCTTTATGGGAGTAGAGACTGATTCTACAAGAGTCTTCGATCTGATTACATCAAGGAAAAGGGATGAATTAGAAGTGAGTTTGATGTTAATTGAAATCATCATAGGGATGCAAATATGCAAAAATGACAGTAAGCCTCCAAATCAAGGATTGCGGGACGGAGGATGTCGTCCCTGATTGTAAAGAAAAAACAAGAAAAAGAAACAATTACCGTTCTGTTTTTCTTTTTTTCACAAGAAACTGAAAATAAGAAACAAAAAGTAATGTTACCAAGCAAGCTATAAATAAATACAAAGAATTAGAAAATGTTGAATCTATGAACTAGCTTGAGAAGAAAACTGAAGGGTCCGAGTGTGCAACCAATTACCAATCTATTCACGATTATACATCCTTAGACAAATTATTATGCTCATTATATCAAAAGTCCACTTCAAGGTTTCAGCCGAAACTACCCCAAATGTGGAATAAATGATGATGAACAATTAATTAAGAAATACTTTTCTCGAAAATCAGAAATTAATACCAGTAACTAAACAAACAAGGATGAAGGAAAAATGCCGGCAAAGTCCTTTTCATCATGGCAAATACCGTGTCTATCAGAACTAGTTCCAATTGGTTGGACCATCATATAGAAGAATTGATGTCTGCAATAAGGGAAATGAAAATTTTAAAACCATATAAAAAGAAAAGAGTACCGTGTCCCAACCATTTTTCTAAAACTTAGTCAATTCACTGCTACATTTTTGGACACTTGTTAGCGAGATAAGAACATGATTTGTTTTGTTGTATGAGCAACTCAAAGAAATTGTACAACATCCCACACAAAAAAGTGAACAGTTAAAAATCTGAGCACAAGGGACAACAACCAAAACACGATATTGCATAATGAAGCACTGATTGTTGATTGATAATGGAATTAGGATAGCTTCATGTGAACAACAAAAAAAACCAATAATCTGTTTTAATATAAATTGAAAATTAAAATAGAGAATTGTGATACGAAAGAGAAGTCTTTCTTTCGAGTTATGAAATTATGAAATCACTTTAGTTACAAAAAGATATTAAAGTAATTGCGTCAAAGTACACACTTTCATGACATTACCATTCAGCTGAGAAACTGTTACGGTATGAGGAATCTAGCAGATAAATTGTGCATTATTAAGAACCTTCAATCTTATAAATTCGAGCACGATGAACTAAGTCCCAAAAGGAATTCAAGGATCAGTGAGAAACTGAGTTCAAAATGCGAACAGTGGACAGTCATTTTACATCACACAATTTGAGGTTAGTGATTCTCCTCTAAAAGCAAGAATTCCAGGAAGGGATAATGGGGTATAAAGCAGTCCACCTGCAATATTGAGTGTTTTTAAGCTTGAATAACTTGAAATGAAAAAATCAAACTTAGAATTGGATAGTATATAGATTCAGGATACATAATACTCACTTCACTTCCTAAGCTACATACTAATTTTGTATTGATCATAACCTCACCAATCTCAACATGGAAGCAAAAAACAAAACTAACAATTGGTTTTTAGAACTGCAAAAGGAATCATTGATTTTTGTCAATCATGGTGTAACTACAAAACAACACCAGGTCAAGTCATGATCAACTAAGATATTGACAAAATTCGAATATGAAATCAAAAGTATCCAACTTCCACAAATTGATTAGATTCCAACTTAGGATCTACAATCCTCCTGAAAATAAATTTGGTAGCAAGTGAGGGAGAATGACCTTAGAGATAAATTTGTCTGTCTTCATCATTCAGTATCTGTTGTGCCACTGCTTACGAATCACCAACATGATTCTAAAGAACTGCAAATGGAATCTGTAAGTAAGGTTCTTTGTTGTAATTAAAAATCCACGCATACTCACTCTTTAGTAGAAGAGATCTATAGAGTAGGGGAAAAAAGAAAAAGGCACTTCACCAAATAAAAGAAATACCCGATAGGACAAAATTCGCAACAACTAAAATTTTCAAAGAATTACAAATTAAAAATAACTCAAACTGAAACGGTTTTTCTGTACGAGGAAATTAAGGGAAAACAGTCCCACTGATGTATCTTCTCAACAGGTACCTACCAAGAGCATGGGCTTGCATAGAATCCTTGCATTAGAAACAAGGACCTACAACACATATTAAGGATATATCTTTGCAATGGATGGAGGGTGCAGAATAAAAACTAAAACTATAGAATTACAAATTCGAGAATTCAAATCTGGAAGAATAATTGATAACCAAAGGTACAACATTCAAAATTATGTTAGAAGAAAAGTATTCAAGATCCATTCCAAATGTTTTGTTCTCAATGAAATTTGTACACTACTAAAGTTAAGGGGAATAGTGGATGGAAAATGCATGGAAATATAACCAACCTTGAAGCTAATAACACAAACTCAAACGAGGAAACTGTTGCAACAGCAGGCCATCTTCTTAAGAACCCACCAACATTTTCACTCATTGAGAAATGTGAAAAAAAAACACTAAATTATAACATTTATACTCAACTTCTTAATTTGTTTCATATATGTTGGGATGGGACTGACGGGGCTCGAACCTGCAACTTCCACCTTAACAAGGTAGCGCTCTGACCAATTGAACTACAATCCCAATAGAAGAAAAATAAGGCAGTCTAAACTAATTATTATTTATCATTGAATTTTTTTCAAACAATTTGGTTTCACAGCACAAGAGGGAGCAGTGATTGAGAAATAGGGGATTGTCTTATTGTGATATGCAAGTGTTATTCTTCAAAATAACAATATAAATATTGTTGACTACATTGCTGGCAAAAAGCAAGGGCAAAATAACCCATAGTAATGTAAATATATAAATTCAATTCCAACGAAAAAAGAAAAGCATACATTTTCATTATTTATAATGAAGACAGCTTAATAATAATAGTAATCATAACAAATGCTAGAATATCTTTCCACAAAAGCAGGAAATGGAGTTCAAAACTGCTAGCTTGCATACATTATTATCATGCAAGAACGTATTTACTTTACATTAAAAAAATAATAATAAAAAAAAATTCAAGACAAAGTTTTAGTTTTCATTTCTTTTGTACCTGCTTCAACCAGCAAGGGAGGCCGCCTCCCTAAGCCAGGTCCTGCAAAGTGCAAAGATAATACATGTCCACGAAGGTTAGATGCTTCCAATTATCTAAGGCATGATTTCAGCCATCCACTTACCCCCAAAAGGCACGATTCCAACTTCCATCCTTTTTTACAGTAACCGCATACGGTAAAATGTATAAACAAAATTTCTTCGATGATGGCATCTATATTTTTCTCAAAAAATGAGAGGAAAGTAAATTATTATCAACTGTTATTTGATTACTTAATCTTCTAGGGCTAGAAGTTCTTGAAAAGAGAAGTAAAGAAATATTGTGAGTTGTGGTTTTCGATCTCCAGCACGAAGTATACAACCTACGGTGGAAGAGCGAATGACCTAAAGCAAAACTTGTTACCGAGTTGGAGCCTTACTATTGGACAAAGTTCAGTGAAGAAGTGTAAAGCAATAAGAGTGAAGCTCTGGATTTATAACTAAGCCAACCTAAAACAATTTGCAGTAATGTACCCTCGAAATTCTTGCCTTCGATCCTCAAACTTCCCAAGGGTTCGTGTATTTGAATTTCTTCTGAAATTGAAGATTGTCGCCTTCCTCTGTCTCTCAGTTCAGCAGAATGTCATCCAACTTAGGGCCAATCTTTCATTCCACTGGTGCCATCCGCAACACCACCACCAAAATAATGATCATGTTAGGGTTAGGGCTTTAAAGTTAGGTTTTTTTCGTTGCTTCCCTTACCAATTCGTTCCCTGTGATTGATCCATCAACAGCAACATCTCATTTATGGCCGCCCAAGTCGCCTAATTCCCATCAAATTCTGGTAATGTAAGAAACAGATGCAGTAAGAAGAAAACCCTAAAATCGAATAGAATAGAGAGTTGAGGAACACGATAACGGAGGAAATGAAGCAGCCCCGACTAGAAAGAAACTCGTACCACACAAGAGAGTAAAGAAGATGAAGTAGGCAGCAATGAATTTATAGGAGAACGGATTGCTTGACAACTAGGCAACCTCGATCGCGGACATTTTACGCTTCAGATGTTATGGTCTTCGATTAGTAAAGCCCTATTTGTTAAGTTTTTCGGTTCATTGAGCCCAATAATGATTCTTTTAAGCCCACTACAAAAGTAGAGCAATGTTAAAAATATTTTTAAATCGAGCATAATTTTTAAAAATAAAAAATAAAATTAATAAAATTGCTATCAAAAGACACCGTAGCCATTAAAAATTTATTTTATTTTTTAAATTTAGCTAAAAATTCAAATATATTTGTAAAAATCTTTAAATTATACAAAAACAGGTATAATTTTTAAAATAAAAAACTAAAATAATTCCTAATTTTGGCATTTTTATAGTTTTTTTATTGCAATTAAAAGTTAGTAGGTTGAACTGCTAACCGTCACTAAATTCATGCGCTCCATGCATTCTAAAACACATATATCAAGTCTTTAAGTATTAGCTAAGTTTTTATTGACTAACCAAAATGAAAAAGAAAAAGTGAACATCATTAAACCAAATAGTTATAAAAGTTTTAAATTCAATCCTAACATATGAAATGATAAAACAAAAAATTAAGAATAAATTTGGTAACTATTTTAGTTCCTCATTACTCATTTATAAATTACATTTTAGAGATTGTGAAAAGAATTATGAGAGTAAAAATATCAATTTTTTAAATTTCTTATTCATGATCCTATTTTTTTTTCCAAAATAAAAATAAAAGCACTCTTGACTTATAAAATGAATAATAAAACGTTCTAGTAAAAAATTTAAATATTTAATTAAAAAATAATTTTCATATAAAACTTTTTGTAAATTAAAATTGTCACGAACCAAAAACAAAAAAATAGTTACAAAACATATTCGTTTCATTTTTCAATTAAAAGGGATGTAAATAATAAAACGTTTTATTATCCTTTATTGATAAAAAAAAATAAGAAGAGAAAAAATATAAGAAACCAGAAACAACAATTTAGAAAAGGTTGGATCAATAAACTGGAAACCAGCTAGATGTAACATGAGAGAGCTAGATGTAGTGTCAATCTATCCAAAATTAGTTCCCTCCACATTGTCTACAAAAATAATTAAGAAGCACTTTTCAAATATATGGTTAAACTCTCACCGCAAAGCACAGAATATAGTTAGGGTTCTCCTTTCCTCTCCGATCTGTACCCATAGTATCGACAAGTTGTAGTAACGATTGTTTGGTTCGAAACAACCAAGCCATTTCTCTGCAAAACTTGCACAGAACTGAGCAAGAAAACAAAGACAAAAAGCAAATGTTAAATCAACTACTGCCCATCAAATTCCAATAATGAATGAGCAAGAAGTAAACCATAAAAGGGAGAGCTTAGCACGGTTTAGAATTGGCAAAAACTTGTTTTTCAAATGGAAACAGCAAGTTTTTTAATAAACAACTTTCCGAAGTCATTGTATTAGTAAATAGCCAAAGCAAGCATCTCAACAGTAATTAAGATACATCCCCAACCAATAAGGTGTGAATTCGATCTCCCACCCTCATATGTACTAAGAAAAACTAAAAAATAACATTCATATGAATAAGATATAAAAATTTGAAGGCCGAGGTAAGACTTAAACTAATACAAATTAATAATATGAAAATGACTAACTTGTAATAAAAACCAAAAAAAAATATAATATAATAAAAACGTGAAGTGTGAATGGTTGCACCATCGCCAGCTAGGGTTGAGGATGAGGGAGTATAAATGCCCTCAAAACCTCGACAAATAAATTCAGGTAATGAAAGAAACAACCATCAACCTAGGGATCAATAAAGACCAATGTAAATAGCAAACAGCTTAGAGGAAATGGGTTCAAACCATGGTGGCCACCTACCTAGGATTTAATATCCTAGGTGTTACCTTGGCAACCAAAGAAGAAACAGTTCAGCAAGAAAAAACCCTTACAAACAAAGGTTTATAAGGAAACTTTTACCAGAGGAAAGGATGCAAATCACAACTAGAAGAAAACTTTCTTTCTACCCACACACACCCACACATGCACACACGAATTCTTTGCGACAGTTTATTTATCCAGTCACTTTAAATCATTCGCTACCCTAAGTCACAATCACATAATATAGGAAAGAACGCATGACTTTCGAATAAGCAAAAGTAAATTAAGAAGCGGAAAACAGATAACAGAATTACTTACCTAACATTTTCTCCCTCATGCATTGATAATGAATTATGATCGGCCCAGCCTTCCTTGACTTAACTAGTTCCTTAGCAACTACCTGAAATAATTATCACAAATGTATGACTCACGCATTAAAAAAGAAACAAATTCCATTATTTTGAATAACAAAGCATCTCCGCCGATTTATAATTTAGAAAAGCGCTTTTTTGCTAAATTCTCACCCATATCACTTTAAATTAGATTGACGATCTCCCCCTTACCAAATACTGGTTTTTATATTAAAACGTTAGCTTTCTTGAAACATTCGTTGGTTGAAGAAGAATGTATTTCATTAGAGTTTAGGATTGATAAGTTAAAAGAAAAGGACCCGTATGGGAAACACGGAGCAAGAGTTACAAAGGGAAGAACGGAGCAAGCAGAAAGTTCAAAGATGTTTTCGGTGGAGAGTGACAGATAACATTGGAGTGGAGGATGATAATTTTAATTTAATGAAATGGACTTGTCGTGGAAAATTAGGGAAAGGTGAAGAATGATTTCTACTGAGACATATAATGGTAGACCCTTCTCTCAATGAAACATTCTCACAAACCAAGGAAAGCGACAAATTGTTAAAAAAGATTGTTCCAAATATAGATAAAAAACGTTTCGATGCCGGTAGTTCACGTAATACAACAAGAAATTCACATTATACAACATATTCACACACGTAATACAACAAGAAATTCACATTATACAACATATTCACGCATACAAATAGTGCTTGAAAGATTAAACATACCTAGCAGGTTCTAAGGTAGCAGAAATTAGTTCCATATAGCCGCAGCTTCTGACTAAAAAGTAACAGTTTATGAAGTGATTGTGTTTTCTAAAAATCAAGTAGTAAATAACGTAAGAAATTGATGTATTCAGTCGTACAAATTAAGTAGTAATAAATTGATAATTAAGAGAGAGAATTTAGATTTTAAACAATGTTACAAGGGCTCTAATTAATTTTAGATGAAATTGAGCTACCTTAACATTAGGGGAAACCTCTCTTGCCCTCTTGCTCCATTTGATTGTACTGATAAGTCCGAAATGGCTGTGAAAATGAGAAGGTGATTGTACACTACATTTAAATTTTGGAATTTCTTCCATTCTCTGCAAATAGGTCCAATCCTGATCAGAGATGATTCTTTTTTTTTCTTTTTTCTTTTTTAATGAACTTCCAGAGTTGATTTAAACCAGTGTAGTAGAGTTTCAAACTCTACCAATGTTTGTCCCTTAATTCGACGGAATATGTAATACGTTAATGACATGGTGGTTATACTTACCTAAAAGTTCATTGCCGATTACATTCGTGTCAATTCAAACGGCGACACCCTTCCCATTTTGTGATGGTAGCCGAGCGTCACTAGGAAATCGATCCATTGACACTTCGATTCTTATAGCCTGCCACAAATTCAAATTGTCGACGATATAGATACATTAGTGTTAGCACATTGTATTAACTTTATAAAACGTCAAAATATTTCAGCGCTGCGGCCACTTCAGTTTTCCGCCATTATCTGATTCATAAAATTGTTGCCGCTATGCCATGGCCCTCTGGTTCACACACACTTCGATTCTTCTTCAACGAAAACCACGGCCGCTCTCGTTTCTCTTCACTGCGACGAAGAGAGCCTCTGTTTCTCAGTTCAGAAGAATTTTCCGAAAGGACATTCAAAGTAATAATCGAGTTAGGGTTAGGGTTAGGGTTTTACAGTGAGGATTTTCCTTTGTTTTTGCTTGAGGCTTGGCCATTTGATCTCATCTCCTCTGATACGAAACTTGAAATCTTCCATTCCAGGTCGACGAACAATTGATGGGAAGAAAAAAAAATAATCGAAAATTGCATTAGGTACTGCACTGTACAACTGCAGAAAACCCTAAAAAATAGAGATCTGAGAGAGTGGATAAAGGAACACATAACGGAGTAAAGTACGCAGCTACGATTGTACGAAACTCTCGCAGCAAAGCGCGGAAAATCGTGAAGAAGACGAAATGGGCGGTAACGTATTTATAGCGAACAGGTTAGCTTGCGAAATACGCGAACCCGATTGCGGATTTTTTACGCTTCAAAAAGTTATGGGCTTTTTCCAAATAAAAGCCCAAATTGGTGACTTTAGCGGCCCATTAAGTCCAATACTAATCCAACCTCCACTAATACTAAATTATTTCTGTGTTTTATAATCACATGAATAATGTAGTTGGAAAAGTATTTACACAAATATGGTAGGGAAATTGCTGGCTAGGATTGCATATAAAATGTATCCAATAACAATGATACAAAATTGCGGCCATTAACCGTGATTTAACGTGAAGTCACATCCATACTACGACTTCATGTCACATGGTCCAATAAGATCGTCGGAGCCACAGGTGGATAGGAGGAAAATCGTAGACATTAGCATATTTTTTCGTTCTTTTTTTTTACTTTTATTTTAAAAGTTTTCTCTTTAAAGTAATGTGTTTTTTTCAAAATGTCCTAAGTTAGCAGTAAGACTAAGTTATCTTGGTGTGCTCTAATTTGAATTCTTTGAAATAATGTTGAACTAAATTTAGATAGGTTTGACGTAATTGCTGCATGGTGGATGTTCCACGTAAGATGAAGCAACTCAAATTCCATCTTAAAAATAACCTCTGATTGATTGAAAAAATAGTAATATATTATGATTTTTTTTTTACAACATGTGGGGTGGGGGTTCGAACTCATGACTTTTTTTGTCAGAGATATATGCCTTAACCACTTGACCTATGCTCGGTTTGACATATATATTATGATATTTTTGTAAAATATAAAGGAATATCGAATATTCTATAATGGTAGGTAAGGGTATGTATAATATAACCTGCTCTTTTAATGGTTTCTAATGTATTAATTAATTAATGTATACATGAGAATGTACCGTATATTGTTATTTAACATATCTATACTTCTATACTATATATAAATGGGGTTATGGAGGAGAATTTTTGCCTTCCATTTTTGTCCCTCATTTTTTAATATATACATATTTTACTGTTGAAATTCCTATGAGACACGACTATTCGAAGATGTCTGTTGAGATAAATTAATCTAAAAGAGATGCGACTGTTGTATTAAGCGACGATGCATCTATTCGCTTATAGGTGTGATTGCAAATCACCTATAAAAGAAAACCAACCCATGTATTTTTTTTTATTTTACCAAAAACTCATGTTCGAGACATTGTAAAACTTCATTGTGAATTGTGTGGCTAGGTGAAAACAAGTGGTGTAGGTGATTCATAATGATGAAAGAAAATGAAAGTAACGAAAGTTGTGAAAATTGGAGACCTCCATCAGCAACGATCAAGATAACGTTGGCATCATATATCTGTGATTGAAGGTTTGTTTTTTTTTATACGGACACGATTATTCGAAGATGTCTATTGAGATAAATTAATCTAAAAGATATGTGATTGTTGAATTAAGCGACGATGCATCTATTCGCTTATAGGTGTGATTGCAAACCACCTATAAAAGAAAAGAAACCCATGTATTTTTTTATTTTACCAAAAACTCATGTTCGAGACACTATAAAACTTCACTGTGAATTGTGTGGTTGGGTGAAAACAAGTGGTGTAGGCGGTTGATAATCATGAAAGAAAATGAAAGTAATTTGTGAAAATTAGAGACCTCCATCAGCAACGATCAAGACAACGTTGGCGTCATAGGTTTGTTTTTTTTATACTATATGAGGAGGATTTTTATACTATATGAGGAGGATCTTTACCTCCCCATTTTGCCCCGAACTTTTTAAGATATATCAAGTTTACCCTTCATCTATATTATATATTATTCTATATACCTTTTCTATGTGATGCTATTATTTGAAAAGGGGTGTCTGTTAGAGAAATAGTACGTTGAAAAGGTATGACTATTATTCCTTTACAAACTATTTATAGAAGCAGTCCGTTGATGAGGTATGACTGTTCTGGAAATAGTGTAAATTAAAAACTCATATCTTCATTCCCATAAAATGTCTACAAAAATCTTTCTTTTACCAAAGAACTCATACATTTACAAAAGGATTGAAAATTAAAAGTTTTTGTTTTTCGTAGGGGAAACGAAGCATGCCAAAATCAAGATTTGTGAATATAAAAATTAATTTTAGCGAGATAAAGTATAAAAATTGATGTGAATTAGGAGGGTTATGTTTTATAAATTTATGTAAATTATTGTATTGTTATCATATTTTGAGTAGTTTTTTTATAAACAGATAATTGTTGTTTTCTCTTTAATTATTTGTTTTTGATCACTATAAAATTATATTTAATATTTGTATTTCGTCTGCTGAAAAAACATCCATCTTCATCGAATGCTGAGATTTAAAAAATATATATATTGTATTTATTAATTTTAATTTTTGGATTTTTAAATTGATGTTAAATTTGTATTGAGTATCTATTTCCTAGACTGATGTAGGTAGTTACTATTATCTTAATTACTTTTAGATTATGTGTTTATATTTTTTAATTTTGTACTATTTGAATTCCAAAATCTATTTAATCTAGGCAGAGTATAAAAGTATGCATTCATGTTAGGATTTAACTTTTAGTTTTTTTTAGATTATTTTAATCTTTTTATGTAGATTATTTTCAATTATATATATTCATGATACCTTCGTGTTTTAATATTTGGTTAATGTTCTTTTCAAGTTTAATTTAATATTTAGTTATTCTTTTTTCAAACTTTAAAATATATTCATGTTATATTTTAGTATTATTTTTCATATTTATCTTAATATGTTTTGTTCCTATTTTATTTTTATCCCATATTTTTTTAATGATTTCATGGTAGTATGCATTATTCAGTTTCTTTCTAAAATTTCAATTATTTAATTTCTCTTATTTGAGATTTTATTTTTATATTTTAAAGGTACAATATCACTTATATTTATCATTTTAAAAATAAAAAAAATGATATTTGATTTGTCAATTTTCAATTTTAAAAAGTAGTTTAAGAGTGATAAACGGTCAATTTTATTTCTTCCTATTATAATTTTGACTATCTGACAAATAATTTCATTGTTTGGATATTTAGTTACATAATTTGATTTAATTTATCATGTCTTAGATTTACTTATTTTTAAAATTATAAAAATATTTTTAATTAAAAGTTGATAACCACATTTATTATTTCAAATTTAGATCATATTAAATGTTTTCTACCCATCTTATTTTATTGTCTTATTTTTTAGCTGGAATACTGTATTTTTTATAGAAAATATCAACCAATACTAACATATTTTATTTGAAAAACTAAATATTAGTACCATTTAAAAATTCGGTTTAGTTGTCATTCTATATGTTAAATATTAGAAATATTATATTAAAATATTTAAAATCACGTGCAATACACGTGCGTGATATTAACTAGTAGATATATGTGTGTGTTAAATCATCGTTGGGCTATGCGTTTGACATAACCACACTATATATGATATATACTGTATAACTCATTAGTTTGGTATATAATATACAATGTATATTCTATAACGCATAGAAGAAATCAGTTACATAAGAAAAACAAAATGAGAAGAATAAATTATGGCAAATTGCAAAAACCACTATGAACTATAATAGTTGTCACAATAACACCCCTCTGAACTTTCAATTTAAATTAAAACTTCGAACTTTTAAAAATGAAAAAATTAGACCCTGAAATTTTACAAGTAAAAATCAAACTCTTAAACTTTCACAAATTAGAAAATTACACCCTGAATTTTTGTAAAAATTAAACCCTCAAAATTAAAAGAATTGAATCTATTTGAAAATTCCAAAACAACTTGTACGATTTGACTACATCAGTACGATGGAGAGCTTTTGTTCAATCTCTAAATCTAGCCAGGGATTCAATTTCCCTCACCATCACCAAGATTGATGTCGACTTCAACAACTTCTCTGACGGTAGAATTTGTCGAGTTGAAATTTGTACAAGGAAGTGGAAGAAGATGAAGAATATGAAGACGCTGAGAAAGAATTGAGGTTGCAATCAATATCTAGAGCTAAATCAACCGGTAATCCACCTTCAATCGACGATGTAAAGGCCAATTATGCCTCTTCTTCCCCTTCTCAGTTACCTAATTCCAAGAACGATGTTAAATTTTTCCTTCATGTCGGAGGAAACACCTCAGAATTCTGGTTTCGACGGAAATGCAATTCAAGATCTTTGACGTGTCGATTTTGTAGACAAAGGCGCGTGGAGCTTTAAAATTTCTGAGCCATGAGCACTACCAGAATTTTGTGGCAGACTTCCAATACTGTTTATCTGAGATGTCCGCAAATTTAAATTTACCTTCAAAGTTTGAAAAACTCTCCCGCGACCCAACTTAATTTTGGGCCTCCTAGGGGCCCATATGAAAATGGGGCAAAACCAGACGAACGCCTAGTTGGGCTCCTTGATGAAGTCTCATTTGACTGGTCAAACAAGACAACGACGTCGTTTTCAGTTGCTGACAGTAGTCGAAATACCGTTACAACTCTCCCCATTCTCTCTCATGACTGATCTAGGGTTGCTGCCATAATCAGACTGAAATCGAGCATATGGTGGAATTAACGGACGATCGATCGGTCGATCGGAAACCCTAACCTTGATGGCTTGATGGTTCAATCTTCAATTACAGAACCCTAATTCATACTATCCGGCGTTGTTCCGCTCCCAATTGTTGTTCTTCGTTCTCTCCTTCCGTTCAAAGGTTCAATATGGCGATCAAGAGGTTTACTAGAATATGGACGAAATCTCGGGAAGATGTGTTGTCTCTTCCCACTCGGGATGATCCGTTCAGCGACGATTCCCGTCCCATCGACAGCCAAGGTAATCTCTCATCGGAATTTAATTCGCATACGTTGACGATTCTCGTCCAGTTACTGAAATTTGATCGTAGGCTCGAATGCTCTCAACCTAATTCGGTTTTTGATTTACAGAACAAGAGGAGATGGTTCGTTCGTTCGAAAGGGCAAACGCACAACAGAGTTTTTTTTGGCGGGTATGGTACGGCTGAATATTCTCCAGCGGTTTTGTCCTAATTTCTCTTCATTCTAAGAAAATTATGGAATCTCGTTTCTGATTGCTCTTCTCTGTGCTCGATTGTTCGTCAGACTGTGTTTGTAGCATTTCTCTTTTGCTTCGCGGCTTTTCTTCTTTACTCCATCGTCGAGCAGGTTTCATCCCCATGGGAACTGGTATGCTAGTTTTCCTGAGAATCTTATCCATCCATGTTGTTGCTCTTGAATGCATTATTTTGAGATATTAAGATGGTGTTTATATTTTAAAGAAGTATGAAAGCAAGTCTTCTTGTTGAATTAAATTCTTATCACGAAATTGAAACTTCTTCGAAGAGCTTCACTCCAATTTCATTGTTTTACTTCTATATGCTTTAGTTATAGACACAGTATTGTAAAGGATGCATTGAGTTTATGCTCTTGGTTCCATCGTTTGCATTCTACAGATGCACTACCTTTTATTTTGTTTTTTTTTTCCACTGCAGCGTTATCATGCTTACTTCATGGAGGAGGTCGACTCAAGGATGATTATAGCTGCAGGTTTGTCTTACAAATTTCTACATTGGTTTCAACTCGTTTTTTCATGTTTGATTCTCACCACTTCAATGAAGTACAAAAAGGCGCCATCCATATCCAAACACTCCAAGGGCCAAGTTCATTTCAGAGTTCTATTGCTGGCTGTGAAATGTGTTGAACTGTAGCCATGCCATGTCTTTAAGTTATATGCTTTCACGCTCTGTTGGAATCTTGCTAATACTAAGAATTGAAATTCTACAGATTGGGTTGCTATTTTAGCGTGTTCATTTTCGATCATTGGGATTATTAGTAAGTCAAATTACCACCGGCGATGGCTGTGGTGCTCATTCTTAATTGGCATCCCACTCTCTGTTTTCTGGTTACATTTTATGATGAGGTATTGTAGGAAAACTCTCATAGTCTTTTTTGTCTATTGATTGTGTCTGTTACTTGGTGAGTTTTATTCCAGTGTAATTCTTCGATATTTAACCATTTTGTCAAAGTTATGCTACTTAATGAAGATGTATAGTGTATGGCTTTTACTTGTCATCTATAATCCTTTTCGTTTTCCTAATCTGTTGTCAGTTGTTTTGGTTCTTTTACTCATTTTCCTATAGAGCAGAATGTTGTGAACAGTGATCTATTCCGATTTCATGTGTCTAGTTCATATATGTATGTAAGTACATATGTATAAGTATATCTTCTAGTAGGAAAGAGGGGTCTTCCAACACCATGTCAGTTGAGCAACAAACTTAGAATCGGACTGGTAAATAATAGAAGAGATATATTAAGCAAAGAAAAATCTAGACATAATGTGCGAAAATAACAGAATAAAAGTATCTATCATATGTCTCTTCCAATGAATTTTTCTTTTCGGTCACTTTGTGATAACTGTTGGTGTCACTTAATAAGGGCGATCTGAATCGATGAATTTACAGTTTGCAATGTTTCATTTTTGTTGCAGTTTGCCTAAGTTTCGATGGGATGTTATCTGGCTTCCTTTTGGTCCTCTCTGGTAGTTCCTGAAAAATGATATGGTTCTCTCACATTTTTCGTTTACGTTTATGTACTTTGGAACTCACTTCATGCTTACGCTTGTGTTTATTGCAGTGGGGCAGGAATATGTTTGTATGTAGATCATTTGCTAGCTGAATCATCAGAGGAGATAAGAAAACTTAGAGGCTACATGTATTCTTATAAAGCTAACTGAAAACTGGCCTGACCTCAGTTTAAACGTTACAGTCCTGTGTATTATGTGGTGGCAGGGATTTTTTTGTTTTTCATATCTACTTGTAAGTTAGAACTTAGAACTACGTCAACTATCTTTTCTTTAGTTTTTCACTTTTTACAAGTGCTTCTAAAATCTTTTTTTAACTCTCAAGGAAAAAAAGGGAATTTGATTTTAGTTGTTCCATTCTAGATATGATTCAAAATTAATTTTGAAAATGGATTAGATAACAATTAAAAAAATTATAAATAGGCATAACTTTATAAACTAAATGTTATTGATCGATCATGTCCTGTAAAACTGTTTCAGGTCACTGACATGTTTGTTTCTTATGTTGATGGCCTAATTTATAAAACCAGCTTAATACATGTATAAACATGATGTGAAACCTGAAAGTTACCTCCAAGGTAAAGTATATCCTCCTTTATTTTTGTAATGGTAGAATCGTGCTGTTTTGTTCTCGGAAGGAGAGGAAAAGTGTGTAAAGAGCAAAATAAGAAAAGTATGTAGGGTAAAATACATTTTTGGTCTATGAGTTTGAGGATAGGTTTCGATTTGGTCTCTAAATTTCAAAAAGTGATATCTGAAGTTAAAATTGAATGTTGATGTGGCAATGGTGAGTTTGATATTTTATAAATTTCGTATGATTTTTATTTGTATGAAATTTTTTTATACAGTAAATATCAATCCATGACTTCTATTTGTAAATTTTAAGTTGATTTCAATTCGTATTGATCCACTTACATATAATAACTTATAAAATGGCAAAATGATTCACTGTTAATTTGTCGTCATCAACCCTAAAGTCCTTTCCAAGTTAACTCTTCACTTCACAAACCATAAAAAATTGATGAGTCCTTTCCAAGTTAACTCTTCACTTCACAAACCATAAAAAATTGATGAGTAAGTTGAATGATAGAGAAGTTTCCAAGTATAGTTTGAATATTGAACCTTAGAAGTCGTGTAGAGACGAGAAGAAAAGAGGAAGTTGGTTTTCAAGCAGTAAACATCTCTGAAGTTGGTTTTCATGGAAAGATATTTTGTAAAGGGAGGAGAGACTGGGGGAGGGAAAACGATCGGAGAGAAGAAGGGGGAAGAGAGAGAAAGAGGAAATGGTCATCAATGACCTTCGTTAGCATTTCGTTGGTCCACGATAAGCCCCAGACTGAATGTATGAAGAAACCATATAAGTGGTGTGTGTTAACGACTAAACTCAAGTTTGATTGTGATTTATATTCAATAAATGATGAAATTAGTTAAATCTGCAATAGTAAGTGAAAATAAGTGTTAAATAATAAACAAGTTCATTAATGGAAGGTGAAATTGATGCCAATAATCAAGTGTAACAGAAAAAACACTCAAGTCAAAACACGATTAAGCAAACACTAACATAACTAAAAAGAGCTTCTTCCACTGGGATTGAAAGTAAAATAAACAAGTGCACCGATCGGAGGACAATGACAGATAACTCTCAAAGAAATTTAGGACAAAAATTTGCCAAAAGCTTCAAATACCAGAGAAACAAGAAGGCAAATGGTATGAGATCAATCTTCTTCATCAATGACCTTCGTCCCTAATCCTTTCAAACCTTCTGCTGGGATTTCTGCAACAGTAACAAGAGAATACAATTCTTCCTTTGCATCCTCATCATCGTTCCTCTTGCGTGCAATGCGAACTCTAATTCTCCTCGGAACACTTCGAATTCCTCTGCTCCAGATGTGCTTGTTCAATTTCACGTCCACCCTGACGTCCTTCGTTCCCATTGCTTTCTCTGCAAACTTTCTGATTTCCTTAATGGCATTGGGAGCCTTCTTCTTGAAGGTACTGTCATTTAGAATTCCAGTAATGCATGAGAACTACAGAATTGGAACGTTCGCGAAATACGTAATTTTGTATTCGAAATTGGTACAAACAAAAAATTCTTCCAGTTGTAAATGAAAATAATGATGGAAAGAAATTAGGGGGAAAACTACAGATGTAAAGATGTTAAACTAATAACACAACATGGATGGTGAGAGAAGAAACAACACATAAAACATCCCACCAGCCAAGTTTTTCTTTCTTTTTCTTCTGATAACGGAAGTCGCAGCTTTGCTCCCTTGTACCCAAGGGCACCCACACCCGCCTCAAGGCCTAGACTCACGAGACATCAAAGATTTTTGATATTAAGCTCAACGGATGACTCGAACTTGAGACCTCTAAACAAGTATAACCAATAGACCCCAAGCCTACCAACCGTGCTGCCCCTGGGGGCCTCCAGCCAGTTTCTGCTATTATTACACAACACATACAGTACAGACATCTAATATTTCTTCCTCCGATGGGAACCAAGTGAAAGTTACTAGTACCCAATACCCAATAGCAAACTATCTTTCTATTAATCTTCCATTGTATAAATTTATTTAACAATTCTCCAACATTTTGCTATCATCTCTCTTCTGGATCTCATATCCATCTTCAATAATCTCCACGGCCAATTCACTACCAGTACGCTCTATTATTCCATGATCAGCTGATATGCGTTCTTAAAGCTCCTCTTATATAAATTCCACAATGAACACAAAAATAAGCACATTGACATACCATGTACCAGTTGACAATTCCCTAATTTATAACTAAAATCGCGAGAAAAAAGTATCAGATTGGAGATATTAGTTTCAAAACATAAGCAACTGAGATCTCTGGCCATAATACGCAACTAACAATGATTACTAGCGAGGAATGAGTGAAAAAAAAAATTAGCCGCGGCATGAATTTGTTCTATTTATGTAGGGTGTCATAATCAGAGTGGAATCCAGCATTGAAATCGATAACAATATGAATTGAGACCAGGAAGAAAAAGTAAGAATGAGTAGGTACCATCCATGCAAACGCTTGTGTAGATTGATGGTGTACTCTCTCGAAACCACCTCCTCCTTCCTTCCCTTCGTTTTCTCAACCATATCTGCAGTCTGCTTCTTCAATCAAACCTGAAATCAGTTGATAGAAATCATGAATAATAAGAACAATAATACAACAAATTTCCAGGGATTGACCTCGGGAACGAAAACAAAATATAAGCAAGACGAACAAGGACGGTAGATCGAGAGATACTTGCTAGGGTTTGAGGCGATGCAGCAGTCGATGCAGCAACAAGCAGCAAAACCCTAGCTTTGGCGAGAATTTATACTCTTTTTTATCCATTGGGCTTTATATGCGGTCTGGGCGGCAGAGTGGAAATGTAAGCCCAAACTCCACGAATAAAATTTGAAAATTATTATTTCCCACTTAATTCATAATAGAAAAACAAATTGTAATGACTTGATTAAAATATCTCTCTCCCCATATATAATATGGGTTTATAATTTTTTTTATGCAAAATTTTATGGTAATTTTTTTATAATATGAATTTATTAATATATTATTTTAAATATATTGCAAATATTCCATTATTTTGTTATGTAAATTTGGTTTTATTGTTTTTTATTTTGAAAAACCTGTTTAAAACGTAAGCCACTGTTAATTGTTAATGATATTCGCTAGGTAATGTATGTATTTAAAAAAACATTTATTTTGTAGCAATATTTTATGTATTTCAAAAAATATCACCAGCTTTTCAAAAATTTTAAATATAACAAAATATTGAATTTTTATTTTTACAATTTTACCCTTATGATATATATATATATATATATATATATATATATATATATATATATCTATCTGATATACATCTAATTTATATATGATGTATATCATACATCAAATCTATATGTGATGTAAATTTGTATATGATACACATCAAAACTATATATAATATACATTCGATGTAACTCTGATATACTTCCGACATATATTCGATGTACCCCTAATATACAGTATCAGATGTACCATGATTTACATTATCATATATACCATTCATATACATCAAATGTACGTATTATACATATAATATATATATTATATATATATATATATATGATGTACTTTTAATTTATGATATACTAAATATATTTCCAACTGATAAATTAAATATAAGGTATATCAAATATTTAATTTTTAGTTGTATATCAGCTGTTTAAATTATAGCTTATCATTTCAATATCAAATGTTTAATTTTTAGTGGTATATCAGATGTTTAAATTATAGTTTATCATTTCAATCTGTTGATTAACATACTAATATTATCACTACTATTTATTCAATATTAATATTAATTAGATTCTAAATATAAGGGATATCAACTGTTTAAATTTATAAAGTATATCAAAATTTTAACTTGTCTTTTTAGACATGCATGGTCCACGTAAAAAATAAAAAATAAAAAATCTTGCACCATTGTTTTCATCTGAAAAAAAATATTGGATATAATAGTATGATATCAACACAAATATATCATAATTATATTAGTAGATATAATGGTTATATCAGATGTATATAAATGGTAAATTAGAAGCATATTAAGTATATATCAGAGTTATATTAGTGGTAAATCATATAAACATATAAGAAGTCATATCAGTAGATCCCATAGTAATATCAGTGGTATATCAATGGTAAATTAGAGACATATCAAATATATATCACATATATATATATGTGTTGTATAAGCGTGGTAAATTAATGATTATCATACGTATATCAGTTGTGAGACATGTTAGAAGTTGAGTAGATATTATGGTTATACCAAAAGTAAATTAATTGTATATATATTAAATGGTGAATTTGTAGTTTTACCATTGGACCTCCATTTTTTCTAATGTTATATTTGAAAAAACGGAATCTGGTTACTATTTTACTTGTTTTACTAAAATTATTTCTCATATTTACAAGTTTGATATTTTAATATCACAATTATTTGTATTATGGAACACTTTTTTTTATATTTTAAATTAAACAAATAAATATATAGGTGGTGTTATCATGTTTTAGTGTATTTTAAATATCAATACAAATTTGTTTTTCAGATCATTATTATCTACTTAAAAATAAGATTATTATTTTTTATAGCGACTTATTATATATATATTTCCACATATATGAAATTGTTTAAAATTTATTTTACGTGGATAAATTACTACGTTTATGAAATAAATATTAAAACAAGTTAAATAAACTGTAATTTTGAAACAGCCATGGAGGGAGTTAAAATTAGTAAAGCCTACTTAATATAATAAAATCATAAATTTGCAATTCTATGGTAAAAATATAGTTTTTTTTGTACTACATATGGGGTGGACATCTATTTGGTTGGAGATATATCTCAAAAATTTTATTGGGACTATTTTTCTTAAAATATTTAATATTTTAACTCTGACTTTCACTTAATATTTATTATTCCTTTTTTATTTCCAATATTTGTACACTTTATGGCTTTTGTAATTAATTTTAATTATTATTGCAATTTTTGGGTATTTCTTAAATGCTTATCATTTTGCAGTTGTTGTTAATATAAAACATCTTTTACGTATTGGACTTAACGGGCCGCAAAAGTCACCAATTTGGGCTTTTATTTGGAAAAAGCCCATAACTTTTTGAAGCGTAAAAAATCCGCAATCGGGTTCGCGTATTTCGCAAGCTAACCTGTTGGCTATAAATATGTTACCGCCCATTTCGTCGTCTTCACCATTTTCCGAGCTTTGCTGTGAGAGTTCGTACATTCGTGGCTGCGTTCTTTCCTCCGTTAAGTGTTCCTTTATCCACTTTCTCAGCTCTCTATTTTCTAGGGTTTTCTATCGTACCTAATGCAATTTCCTATTCTTTTATTTTTCTTCCCATCAATTGTACGTCGACTCAGAATGGAAGATTTCAAGTTTCGTATTAGGGGAGATGAGATCAAATGGCTAAGCCTTGAGCGAAAAGAAAGAAAATCCTCACTGTAAAACCCTAACCCTAACCCTAATCCTAACCCTAACTTGATATTATTCTGAATGTCATTTCGGAAAAATATTCTGAACTGAGAAACAGAGGCTCTTTTCGTCGCAGTGAAGAGAGACGAGAGTGGCTGTGGTCTTCGTTGAAGGAGAATCGAAGTGTGTGTGAGCCGGAGGGCCACGACGTAGCGGTAAAAATTCTACGAATCAGATAATGGAGGAAAACTTGAGTGGCCACAACGGTGCAATATTTTGACAAGTATGTTTTATCAAATTAATATAATGCTGGATTCTTTTTGTTAACACTAATATATCTATATCGTTGGCAATTTGAATTTGTGGCCGCACTTACAAGAATTGAAGTGTTCGACGGATCGATTTCCTAGGGTACGCTAGGTTACCATCACAAAATGGGAAGGGCGTCGGCAAATTGAAGCTTACTACACTGGTTTAAATCATCTCTGGAAGTTCATTGAAAAAGGAAAAAAGAAAAAATGAAAAAAAGAAAAATAATCATCTGTGATCAAGGGTGGACCCATTTGCAGAGAATGGAAGAAATTATCAATTTCAAATGGAGTGTACAATAGTCTCTCTCATTCTCGTAACCATTTTCGACTCATCTGCACAATCAAATGGAGCAAGAGGGCAAGAGAGGTTTACCATAATGTAAGGTATCTCAATTTCAGAATCATTGGGTGGGTAAAGGTCGGAACCGTTGTTTTTATGGAAGTTAATTATTGTTGAGCGTATTCGAGGTAATTACAAGTTGTGTTGTTATGGTGGTTTTTAGTCTGTCGATTATGCTTCAACTCTATTTCAAATAAAATGTGTTTTAACATGTGGTCTCAAATATCAATTTTCTGGTTAATCTAAAATTAGAATAATCTGAACATCATGAGGAAACTACTGTTCTAATTTTGCTATAATTTTGTGTTATGTTTGAATACGACTGTTATGGGATTTAGAAGACATAGAAGAGGGAACAGAACTAGGACTTGCTCCCAGATGCTGTGAGGAAAGAGAGGATGAAGATTCCTTCTCAAAGAGCAAGCACTTCTCATGGGGTAAGCTTTATTTTGTAGGAAGAGCTATGAACTTGTAGAGTCATGATTTAGTTCTCAACAGTGAGATTGCAGATGTCGCTATGATCAATTTCAAGTTAGTATGTAGCTTGAGAAGTGAGAACTTATGTATGTTAAATATATATACTAGCCAATTCTAAGTTTTATTTTTCAATTTGAAGTTATTCAAGCTTAAAATCACTAAAAAAAAGTTTCTCCTTATTTTAGTTGGACCGCTTTACATCCAATTATCCCTTCCTTGAATTGTCGCTTCTAGAGGGTCGTCTCTAACCTTTCTTAAATTGTGTGATGTTAAATGAATTTCTATTGTTCATAGCTGATTCTTAATTCTCTGTTTACAACTTAGGCCATCATGCTCGATAATACAAGATTGAGGATTCTCAACGAGATTATCTCCTCATACTTGTCATCAAGTGTCATTCGCATCCTAATTATTATTTGTGAATACTGTAACTATTTGATGTATATCGAGTTTATTCAGTTGAACTATCTTCCCTGTGAAGATGATTTGATTTTGAACATGCCAATTTTTATTTTTATTTTTTGAAATCTTATAATGCGGTTCCCTTTGTTCCTTTGCGGTTTACCAGCAATAATGGTAATGTCATGAAAGTGCTTACTTTGCTGCCAATACTTTTGGTGCATATACACAAATTTTAATTTATTTTTTAATTAGAACTCTTTATTATAATTTTCAAATATATTGAAACAGCCAAGTAATTAGAACTTTTTTTTTTTTTTTTTTTGCATGAAGCTATCTTAATTCCGTTATCAATCATCCGTCACTGCTCTATTCTACTATGACGTGCTTGGGTTGTTGTCCCTTGTGCTCTTATTATGCTACTTTTTTTTTGTGTTGCATGTCAAACAAGTGAACAGATCATCCAGATGAATTGATACTATGTTTTTATGATGACGGTCCTTTCAAAATCACTTATAACTTTTGACTTGTTTGCAATGAATATGTTTGCGACAAGGTATATTTGTTTATTATTTATCTATTATTATTTTTATTTGTCTGCAAGAGAATAGTATTGAAATTTTAATTTCCATTACTGCAGGCATCAGTTCTTCTATACGGTGGTCCAACCAATTGGAACTAGTTCTGATGTTTCTATATTTGCCATGATGGAAAGAGGACCTGCAGGTATTCTTCCTTCATCCTCCTTTGTTTAGTTACTGGTATTAATTTTTCTTTATTTTTATTTTTGAGAAAAGTATTTCTTAATTATTTCTGGAACATGAGAACCTTGCTCTTGTGGATAAAGTAGTTTGTATAGACTGTGACGGGAAGTTTTGATATAATTGCAGTATAAATTGGATGTTTTCTTAAGATTGGAGCATGATATTGATTGTGTATGGTTTGGTAATTACTTACACACATGGGCCCTTCAGTTTTATTCTCAGGATAGCTCTCTCATGTTACAGCTAGCTGGTTTCAAGTTTATTGATCTTACTTTTCCTAATTTTTTTGTATTTATTTAGAAGTAATGCTGTGGTTTCTTATACTCTTTTTTTTTATTTCTTTTTTTTTTCTACAAAGAATAATAGAATGGAAACTGTTTTTTTTTCTTTCATCTTTTTTAATTGAAAAATTAAACAAATATGTTTGTAACCATTTCTTGTTTCTTGTTTTTTTTACCATTTTTAATTACAAAAAGTTTTATATAAAAATTAGTTTTTAATTAAATATTTAAAATTTTTGTTAGAAATATATATTATGTATTCTTTAAGTCAAGAAGGTTTTTTTTTTAAAAAAAAAAAATTGGGAAGAGGAACCAGGAACAAAATAATTGATGTTTTTGTTCCCATAATTTCTTCACAATTGTATTTTAAAAATGAGTAAGGAGAAACATAATAGTTATCAAATGAATTCTTAATTTTTTGTTTTATCCTTTCATATATTGGGATTGATTTTAAAGCTTTATAACTATTTGGTTTAATGATGATGGTTTAACTTTTTCTGTTAAGTTTTTATTTGCTAATACTTAATTAAGACTTTGATTAACAATGATTCTTCCAGATTTGAAATCTCCAACTTACATATGTATGGTTTGAATTATGCACCATCCGTCCATTGCAAAAGGTGTCCCCTTAATATATGTGTTGGAGGTCCTTGTTTTTAATATTTTAACTCCAATTGTTCATCTAATATCTATTTATTGGATTTTTCATATTTTTATACTTACAAGTCTTCTTTTTTTTTTTTTTTTTTAATTTTTAGTCAATGTTACGCAGTTTTTTGGGCATTTTACAAATATGTATAGTTTTGCCTTTTGTGTTTTAACTGTTAGTAAATATTTGTTTTATATTTTGAACGAATATGTGAATCATAATTTAATAAGTTTTGTTAACATAATCATTTTTAATAATGAACTTATGGAATCATATGTGAAATATATATTCTTTTCATTGAAAGTTGTTTATTAATAAACTTGTTGTTATACCTTCCGAAAACAATTTTCATTGAACTTTTAGTGATGTATGACCATGCCATTTACGTATCACATCTATGGATATGAATCGAGGGATAAACATTGGTGAGACTTCTTCTCTCAATTTCATCTAAAAGGATTTTAGTAACTAATTAAACCCCCTTGTAACTTTGTTTAAAATCTTATGTATCTCTTACTTAATTTGGTTCTTCTTTAATGTTCTCTTTGATCTGTGGTAAAGTAATTTTAGTACATCTTCTGAGAAATGATTCAGGTACATGCTATGGAATTTGTAAGGTCGAGGAAGTTCGGGGCCAAACACAAAGCGTTTGTAACTTTGAATAATCTGAGACTTAGCTCTCTCAAATCTCGGACGAGAGCGTAGATCGGATGTGGATGACTGAAGAATGGAGTTTGCCGGGTGGAGAGCCAGGTCCGATTCCATTGTTTCAATGGTAAAAGGAAGGAAATTTGAGTAATGGTAAAATATATCTAATTTTTATGATTCAAGGATTCATTTCTACGATATAAAAATTCATATTTAATGTTCAGGACTCTAATGTTTCACTGTTTCACTTATAAGAGTTCGAATGTTTAATTTTTACTATTGAAAGGGGTGCAATAGACCAATTTATCCACCTTTAATTAATGTTAAAGCAGTTTTTTTAATTACTTTATAGATATGTATACTTTTGATTTTTATCTTTTAAATGTTAGTAAATATTTATTTATTATTTATTATTTAGAATGAATATATGAATTATATTTTAACAATTTCTTTTAACATAAATCATAATTTAATCATAAACCTGTGAATCATGCGAAATACCTATTTTAGTCGAAAATTGTTTATTAACGAACTTGCCATTTGAAAACTACTTTCCGTTACATCCCTCCCCCAACAAGATGGTAAAAAAGGGAATGTTTGGTTCCAGTTTTCAAAAGGGAATGTTTCATTGTTTTATAAATTCGGGTTTGCTGTAGTAAATACTATTTATTCTATTTACTCCTCCGGTGGTTGCAGTAATTTATTCCTACTTTCAAGTTACTATATTATATATTTTATCTTTATTCTCTGTTCTAAGATGTATTATTTATTAATTAAATATATTAAATAAATGAAGAAATTAATTAATTATAAATAAACAAATCAATTTTATTAAAATTACATGTAATAAATAATTAATTTGATAATTTTTCTATAGTTTTTTTTTTCTAAATGATCCAAGAAAAATCTAATTTTTTTTGTTATTGGTATCTATTTTCATCTATTTTTTATTTTATATAGTTGTTCATTTTGTTTCTATCATTTTTATTTTACTTTTTTTTATCACAAAAGATGTTATAATATTGTATAATTATTTATTCTAATTTTATATCTTCTTTTTCATCGATGAAGTTAATAGTTTTTAAACAAACATTATTTAAAATAATTAAATAATCAAATTTACTTAAAATAATAAATTATAATATTATTTTAAATTTTATTTAGGAGTAACGTGGATGATAATTAAGTAATCTATCTTTTAAAAAATAATTTAGTAATCAAATTTACTTAAAAGATTGTAAGTAGCGAAAAATTAAATAAATCGTTGATCAACATGGAGTGGGGAAGTATTGGTCTTAATGGGCCGAGAACTCACCAAGTATAGCCCATGATGTTTGAAGCGTAAAAGATCAGCAACCGGGGTCAGCGTGTTTAGCAAGCAGTCTGTTTTCTATAAGTTGGTTACCACGCACATCACTGGCCTATTCTTCACTGTCGTTCTTCTTGGCGGAGACTTCCCTCCGGTTAGGTTTCTTTATCGTCTTTCTCGGCTCTCTGTTCTATAGTTGCTGCATTTTCATTCACTATCGGAATTCAATATCAAGTTTTGCTGCATTTTCATTCATTATCGTCTTTCTCAGCTCTTTATTCAAAGGCTGTTTCGAATCAAACGATCGTTACTGAAAGTTGTCGATACTGTGGGTACAGATTGGAGTGGAAACGAGAACCCTAAGTTTAAACCCTAACTTGAATTCTCGACTTATCTTTAATTTTTTTTTCCTTTCGCCGGCTGCTCTAATTTTCGCCTATTTTCTATTTTTGAAATGAATTTGGTCGCTTGTTTTGCAAACAATTCTCAGTTTCCTACACGATTCTTGCCCGCTGGCGTATATACTTATTGATGGAATCTCCTGACCAAGTCGGTTTAATTTCCCAGAATCATTGCATGAGCATTTCTACTTCCGGATCTTCAACCCAAGCCCGCGGCCGTGCAGAAGTGGCCACTCTAATGTCTTGATCAGTGAGTCTTTTGCGACCCTGGCATTTCGGTGCACTGTAGTAGGGACGTTGAAAAAAACTGGACAAATATAATTTATTGACCTGCAAACAAGTTAAAAATTTTCAAAGGATTTAATTGGTTTGTAGGAATTAAATAGTTGAGGAGTTAAGAAGGATGGTAATAACTTAGTTATATATGAATTAAAAATTTTCGTTTAAATTTTATCTTGTTTTATATTTCCATATGTTATGTTTGAGCTTCAAGTTGTTATCGATATCTGTGTTGATCATGATCGGTAAATTATTTTTTGTTTGAACTTTTTATTTTCTATTGCATAGACTTCTGGTGTATTTTCTAATGCATAGACTTATGTGATCCGAATAAGTAATGCACAAAGTTCCTTTTAGGAAATTTTGATGCGTTTGTTATTTTTTAAAGTTATGTTTGCTGACTAACGTATTCTTCTTCTTCTTTGTTTGTTTGAGTATAACTCTTGAGAAAACACAAGGACATACAAGCATCAAGTGACGCGCCGTTTCTTTTGGGTCAAGTTTTTTAGCTCACCTTTATTTCAGTACTCTTAATAAAACAAAGGGGTGCACTAAAATGTTCACCCAGAATGTTCCTGTTGGACAATTACATAAGCATTAATAATTCCTACTACTTGCAAATCCTCCTTATCGATCAGCCATGTTGCTTTTGTAACTAAAATAGCGGCTGAAACTACACTATAAAACAGTTGGGGAGAAATTAAAGAATGGTCAACGGGAGTTTCTTCTGAATCCTTCATCATGAAGTACCAAATGAATGATAGGCGATTCATTTGACCATTTTCTTAAATATTTTATTCATCGTTGACTTGAGATAACGTTTAATTTATTTTCATGTTCTAAGAGTTGATAGCTGTTGTGGGTACATTATGACTCTTGGTTATACTGACTTGGAAGTCAAGTTCAAATCTTCTGGTGAGATTAATATCAAAAGCTCTTGATGTATTTCGGGTCTGAGCCTTGGGACGAGATCGAGTGTTCTTGAGCATAGGAGAGCAAATTAAAGTTCTAACTCCCGGTTCTCAAAAAAGAAAAACAAAGAAAAGACGTACCAGTGAATGTTTGGCCTTCCTAATTTCGGTTTGAGTTGTAATTCTTTGAAAATTTTAATTGTTATGTATCTCCATTGGTTTTTCTTTTATTAGACGAAGTACCGTTTTCCCTTTTCCCTCCACTATAGATCAGTACAACAAAGAACCTTATTTACACATTCCATTTGCAGTTCTTTAGAATCATATCCGGAAGCAGTGCACCACATATACTGAATGATGAAGACAGACAAATCTCTAAGGTCCTCATTTTCCCTCACTTGCTACCAACTTTATTTTCAGGAATATTGTAACTTGAAATTTAATCAATTTTTGTGGAAGTTGGACATTTTTGCTTTCATGGTGGAATTTTGTTTATCTTTTAGTTGATCATGACTTGACCTGGCTTTGTAGTTACACCAATGGTTGACAAACCAATGATTCCTTTTTCAGTTCTAAAGACCAATTGTTAGTTTTGATTTTTGCTTACATGTTGAGATCTGTATGTGTTATTGTGAATTCGGCTGACAGCCACCCTTACTGCTCTTTAATCTTCTGATTCCTTCTTAATGTTTGCTTTCTGATAGCCACGGTTTCCTACAGCCTTAATCTTTTTGTAGACTTTAAGCTGTATGATTTTTTATTTGTTAAGATAATAACTTTTTGAATTTGTGAAATCTCTTGTTGGAAGGATGAGTTATCGTTTCATTTCCACAGAATGGAGTAGTAAATCGAAGGTCAAGTATAACTATGTAATTTTTGTATCACATAAGCAGATATGAATCAAGGGATGTGCATTGCTGAGTTTAAAAAGTAAATAAATGATCATCTTTGATCAGGGGCGGAATCATTTGCTGAGCATGGAAGAAATTCCTGCCTTCGACGTCGAAGCCTAACCACTACGGTTTTTGCATATTCATTTTGGACTCATCATTAGTACAATCAAATGAAAGGTATCTCAATTTCTCAAAAATAATCATTTTTTAAAAATTATGTCTTGTTAATGTTCTGGTTTCCTGTTTTAATTATTCTTAAGAAATTTAAGCATTTTGCAACTATATTTATTGTTTTTCATTTTTTGAGATCATGTTCAAAATTGTATAGAAATTTCAGAAACAACTAAAACAAGTTTTTTCTTTTTTCTTTTTATTTTTTATTTGTTCCAAGACATAAATAAAAAGATTGTTTGATCATATTTTAATATATGAATTTATTAATGTTGGGGCTATATCATTCATTTTTCTTTATTTTATAGAAATTTTGGAAACAATCCAAATAAATTTCTTTTTTGTTCTCATTTTTCATTTGTTCTAAAACATTAGTAAAAAGATTGGTTGATCATATTTTAATTCATAGATAATGGAGTCATGTAATTTGTTTTTCTTTATTAAAAAAAACAGAAACAACAAACAACAACAACGAGTTCTACATAAACTTTATTTTAAAGATTATTTTTAATTCATTTATTTGATATTTATCATTATAACTGCACATGTAAATATAAAATATGATGTATGTATTTAGTTAATTTTTTTATTAAAGAAACATTTTAACTTATAAATTTTATTTAATATTAATAATTTATTATTGGCTTATTAATATGGTTACGCTATTGGTCTTTTGTTATTTATTTATTTTTTTTAACAATGTAGCTTTTGGTATTTTCTAAGTGCGTATAACTTTGATTTTCTTTAACGTTTGCAAATACTTATTATAAATGTAGAATCACTTTATGAATTACATTTTAATTCTCAACTTATTGATTCATGTGAAGAATTTCAGTATACCGGAAAATTTTTTATTCCTCCCGTGGTATGGAGAATTTTCATAGTCTTCTCATTTAATGTATGCTATATATAAAGTGTCTATTATTATTCAAATAAAAAAATAATATACTTTGTAAATGGGTCCACATATTTAAAAATAAAATAATCTACAGATTTCTACCTTTCTCACCGTTGTAACTGAAAATTCTCTCTCATTAATCACATGTGACTATTTAACTTTCTTATTTATTTTTATTTAAAATTTATTCAAATATCTTACTTATATCTTCCTCCATTTTCTTGATAGAAAAAAAAAACAAATCGTCCATTTTCATTTGTGTTTCTTCAAATCAATTTTTTTTTCTTTTAAATCTTTTATTAACTTTTAATTAAATAACTAGTCTTACATACTAATAAGTTATACACAAACTTTTAACTATTTTAATCCTGCTAACTATGAATTAAAAAAACATCTTCAAATTGATGAATTAGATATTCATCAAACAAATTTTTAAAAAACAAGATAAATGTCTTAAACCTTCCTTATTCATAGTAATAAAGCAGCAAGATCAATCCTTCGTTTGCTCTCTAAAATCTAAAAATTTGATTTTACTTTACAGAAGTTTTTATGAAGTAAAATCAAAATTTCAGATTTTGATTTATGCTAAGTTTATTAAAAAAAAATAATGATGAATTTTATTATCTGACATAAAAATGTAACTATGGAATATAGAAGTTTTGAAATGTAAACAAAATTAAAGTAAAAGACTTTAAATTTTAAAAATTAGAATACAATATTTTAAACATTAATTAATAAACAAAATAAATAAAAAGGTAAAAAAGTTGCTATTTAACCAAATTTTAAATTTACACAACCTCGTCTTTTAGTTAATTTTTAAAGTAATTTGGTTAATTTTTAAAGTAATTTGTTTAGTTAAGTAAGACAACATTTTTGCAACTAAGTTCTAACAAGATAAATGGTCGTATTTAACCATTAATTAGATAAAAACGTACTATTAAAAAAAAAGAGAAGCAAACCATGGTAGATAATTTTTACTTTCAAATAAGTGGCAACTTTTTCTTTTAAACATGTGATCTAAATTTTAAAATATATTTTTTTTGTATAATAATAGGAAAAAAATTAAATGAGAAGGGAAAAAGAAGAATGAAATAACTAAATAAGTAAGTGAATTAAAAAAATAACAATTAATAAAGAAAAAAAATAGTTAAATCACATTTAGTAAATAGCCAGAGATAGCATTTATCATTAAAAAGAAGATAGAATATAGCTGGTAATTAATTAGATAGAGAATTTACTGGAGGTAGAAATATGTGGATTGTTTTATTTTTAAATATGTAGACCCCACTTATAAAAATATGATATTTTTCTAGTTGTATAATAATAGACATTTTACACTCAGTAGTGTGGAAATTTTCCAGAGTATATGAGTTTAATAGTAATTGGCATGTGTTATTTTAGACATTTTTTTTAGTACAACATGTGAGGTTGAGAATCGAACTTGCAACTGAATTAGGTTAATTTTGGCAGTTATATTTTGGACAAAATAAGACAATTTAAAAAATATTTAATATAACCTTGCTTTAATTTGATAGTGGGCTATTTAGGATTAGTATTGGGCTTATTGGGCTGCAAAGGCCACCAGTTAGGGCTTTAGTTTTAGAAGCCCATTTAAAGCTTAAAAGATCCGCAACCAAGGTCGCGTATTCAACAAGCAATCCGTTTCCTTTAAATTCATTACCGCCCGTTATCATCCTCTCCACTACCATTCTTCTGCTCTGCCGTGAAAGTTTCCTTGCAGTCTGGTTGTGTACTTCTCTCCGACGAGGGTTGCCTTTATCGTCTTCCTCAGGTTTAATTTCTAGTGTTTTCTTTTTGCTTAATCACAGTGTTGTTTCTTTTCGGATTGGAATGTGGCAGCTTAAAGTTTAAAACTGCTGCGCTGGCGTTTTTTCTTCTCGCGAGGAAGTAGCCTGATTGTTGCGACAGATTTGAGAGCGTAAGTCAAGAACCAGATCAAACGCTGTCGATATTTGTAACATTTTTCAAACGTAACTGATCCTTAAGTTTTTCTGTTCTTGATTGATCATTATTTCGCCTATTCGTGTTTAAATAGGTACATTTCAGAGAGGAAAAGGGACTAACTTGAAACCCTAACTTAAAATCGACTTATCTTTTATTTCGTTCTTTTGTCGGCTGCTCTATTCTAATTGCGGTCGCTTACTTTTTTTTTAATTTCTGAAAAGGTTGGGGTGGCTCATTTTGCAAGCAACTCAGTTATCTTCAAATTCATTCTCCCGCTCGCCCATTTCTTTATTGACTCGATCTCCTGTGTCCTGACCAAGTCAGTTTGCTTCTATTGCGGTGGCTCTGAAACCAGGACGGCTGCAAAACGCCAGAAAAGCGTGAATCTCGGTGGTGGGTAATGTTTCGAACTGCAATTCCCAACGAACTTCCGCCAGACGTTGCAGGAACTTACCGGCCTGAGATTTGGTTACTCGCAGGTCCAGATGGTGCTCATACAAAATGAAGTTCACTAATGTTAAGCGTATTCGAGGTAGGGATGAATTGTATGGTTGTGTGGTTTTTAAGTCGGTCAATTATGCTTGCACTCTGTTTTTTTGTTTTGTTTTTGATAAGAAATCGAACTCTGTTTATAAAATGTGTTTTAACATGAGGTCTCAAATATCAAATTTTCTGGTGGTGTCATTGAGATTAAAACTTATTAAGTTGAATTAACGCAGTCCTACTTGATCTTGTATTTCAATTTTCTGGTCAATATAAAATTAGAATAATCTGAATATGCTTTGATTAGTTTTTGTTCTTGAAATTTTTGGCAGCGTGATCTGGCTTTTTTGATTAGTCAAAATGTGATACTTGATAACTTTATGTGTGAAACTTGCTGAACATCATCGGGACACTAGTATTCTAACAAGGTGCTCTTCAAACTAGGACTGACTTTCCTTAGAGGATGAAGATTCTTTCTCAAAGAGCAATCACTTTTAATGGGGTAAGCTTTATTTTGTGGCATTGGTAAATACAAGCAACAACTCAACTTTTATACTTTTTAAGAAGAGCTATGAACTTGAAGAGTCAAGGTTTCCTTATGTCCTGATTGGTCTTTTTTACCATGTGTGAGGACATATTTTAATTAATAGGTAATAAAGAGTTTCAAAACTCTCATACCTTGGGTTAAAGAGGGACAACAACAGATTTAGTCATTTTTGTAGGGAAAATAGTTCTAGTAGTTTGTTTTTTAATATATAGAAGATGAAGTTTGTATTTGATGGTTAAGGTTATGATCAATACAAGTTAGTACGTAGTTTCATAAGTGAGAAATTATGCATCCTAAATCTATATAATAGCCACATCTAAGTTTGATTTTTTAATTTCAAATTATTCAAGCTTATAAACGCACAAATAGTTTCTCCTCATTGCAGGTGGGCCGCTGTACGCCCAATTATCCCTTTCTTGAATTCTTGCACCTTCCTTGATTAAATTGTGTGATGTAAAATGAATTTCTAATGTTCATTTATTGAAGTCAGTTTTTTTTTTGATTATTGAGTTTCTGTTTAAGACTTAGGCCATCATGTTCGATACTACAAGATTGAGGATTTTCAATTGTGCATGGTCAATTTATCTGCTAGATTACGCCCTCATAATACTGTAACTTTTTTATGTATATCTAGTTTATTAATTTGAACTTTTTTTGCCCATTATGATTATTTGATGATGAACATGTCGATTTTTGTTCGAAATTTTATAAAGTGGCTGCAATTACTTTTTAAGCATACACACAAATTTTAATTTTCAGTTTATTGAAACAGATTATTTGTTTTTTCCGTTATTTGCATGAAGCTATCCTAATTCCATTATGAATCATCACTCTATCAAACAACAAAACTGATTATGTTTTGTTTTTCTTAATAAGAATCCCAGACAGTGTGTTTACGATGTTTTATGAAAACGGTCCTTTAAAATTTGTTAATAACTTGGGAATATGGTTGGGAGGGACAAGGTATATTTGTTTATTATTTTATCTATTCTTTTTTCTTATTATTATATATATGGTCTTATAATGTTCATTTCCCTAACCGCAGGCATCAATTCTTCTATATGATGGTCCTACCTATTGGAACTAGTTATGATAGACCTGATATTTGTCAGTATAGCAGGGTGAGATTTGAACCTACAACATTTTTTTGTCGGAAAGATTTGTTTAACTAGTTGATTTATTCTTAACTATATATAATTATTTTTAGTACAATATGTGAGCCTCTTGATTGGAGGCTAATATCTTTTTGTTGTTGCTGCTTTCCAATGTTTGGAATTGAATTTAATGTGAAGCTTTTATAAAAACTTGACTTGATATATGTCATTTAAAACGCATGCGTTTGAATTTTAGTAACGCTTGCAATTTATCTTTATCTATATGATAGTTTTATAGTAACTTTTTCTTTGGTGGGCCCTTCCATACAAAAATCAAGAAAACGATGGTTACGGAGGGCGTCTTAGATAAGTAATTTAGGGTAAAACAAGCAATTTAGATTTTTCTTTTCGAATTTGCTGATGATTTAGGGAATATAAAGTTTATATCTGATAAATTTGTTTCTTTAAAACTATTTCAAGAGTTTTCAAGTGTACTGCTTATTCATGTTTTATATATTTAGTTGAAAATACTTTTTAAACAATACATTGATGTTATTTTTATAATTTCTTAGTATTTTAACTTTGATTTTTTTTCCACTTAATTACTTATTAATTTTGTAATATGTTTACACTTTCAGTCTTTTGTTTTTTCTATAATTAAAATACTATTTTTTTGTATTTTTTAAATACGTACAACTTAATTTTTTTTTTCCAAATTGTAGAAAAAAATATTTATTTTAAATTTATGAACCAATATAATATATGAATTATATATTGAGTAGTGCGAAATACACTTTTTACTCATTATTTATTTATAATAATAATAAATAAAAAAAACTCTCTCCCGTTGTTTCTCGAATAACTCACAACACATAAAGAAAAGAGAGATGAATTTTCATATCTCTATATCTTTAATTTCTTAGTGGGCCGAAAAGGAATTGTACTGGAACTAAGGAGCCCAAAAACACAACTACCGAGTTCGTCTAGTTGGCAAGCAATCGGTTCTCCTATAAACTTCGTTGCTGCCAACTTCATCTTCTTCACTTCAAAACCCTAGCCGTAACCCTAACCCTAACCTTACTTCATCCGCAACCACACCATCAATTTGATAGTGTGGTTGCGGATGGCGCCATTGGAATGAAAGACTGAGAAGAAACTCAAATACACAGCGGTGCAAGTCTAGAGTGGTGCTGGGAGATAAGAATGTCTAGAGTGGCGCCATCGGCATGGTCTTAGCTGTATCGAATCGAAGGTAAGAATGTCGAGGGTTGCCACAGCGCTGGTTTGATTATTCCATTTCAAGACAGTCTCTCCCGCTTGCAGGTTGACCGCTTTACACCCAATTATCTCTTCCTTTAATTCTTGCTTTTAAAGGACAAGCACTAACCTCCTTAAATTGGTTGATGTGACATAAATTTCTACCGTTCATATATTGAAGTCAGTTTCTCTCTGAGACTTGGGCCATCATGCTCGACTCTACAAGACTGAGTATTCTCAATAGTGCATGTTCAGTTTATCTGCTAGATTATATGTTCTCATACTTTTTAAGTATTATTTGTGAATATTGTAACTATTTGGTGTATATCTAGTTTATCCTAACCCCATTATCAATCATTGCTCTGTTCTGGGCCCTGCTTGGGGTTGTTGTCCCTTGTGCTCAGATTTCTACATTTTCTTTGATTTGGTCAAACAACAAAACATATCATGTTCTTATATGGTTAACAAGAGTCCCAAAACGCAATCTCTTTCCCCGTCATCTTCATATTTCCTGAACAAGAGTCCCATAATCCAGCGGTGAATTGACTATGTTTTATGCATGTGGTCCTTTAAAAATCACTAATAACTAACTTGTCGGTTGTTTGCAATGAATATGGTTGGGACAAGGTATATTTGTTTATTATTTTATCTATTCCCTTTTTTTTAATATGGTTTTGTTCTCAATTTGATTGATTTGGAATTTTTTTGTCTGCAAGCGAAGTGTTTTTAAAATTTTAATTTCTCTTATTGCAGGCATCAATTCTTCTATATGATGATGGTCCAACCAATTTGGAAATGATCTGATAGACATGATACTTCGCATGATGAAAAAGAGTTTGCAGGTATTTTTCATTCATCCCTGTTTGTTGAGTTACTGGTGTTACTTTTTTTTATTTTCGAGTAAAGTATTTCTTAATTGTTCATCATCATTGATTCCACATTTGGGGTAGCTTCGGGTGAAAGGGAACTTCTGACTTTTTTTTTCTTTGGACGAAAATCTGTAAAGGGATTTGTTTTTTAATAAATATAATGACTATAATAATTTGTATGTCTTTCTAAGAATGGTGTATTATTGTGTATGTAGTGGTAATTGCTCACGAGACATCGGCCGTTCAGTCTTTTCAAGCTAGCTCTCTCATGTTATGTTGGGATTGAATTTGAAGCTTCTATAAATATTTGTTTTGATGATGATTGGTTACCATTTTTTCTTTTTTTTTTTTGTTATTCAATAGAAATCTGTAAGTTTTGATGTGATTTAGAATGTATGCACGTTTGAATTTTATTAATGGTTGCAATTTAACCTTCTAACTAAATTTTCTAATGTTTTTCATTAATTAATTATTTGATAATTCTCATGTCTTAAAAATTCTAATTCAGTTATAGGTAGTGTTGGTGATAGATGAGTGGAAGGCTTCGCTCCACTTGGCCTTGGCAAATGGCTGATAGTAGGCTCTTTGTTCTCAAATCCAAATATTTAAGACGATATGCTCAGTGGCAGCTTAGCATCGGTGGATCGGGCGACTGAGAACAATTCTGGAGTAGCTTGTAAAACTAGCTGCCGACTGAGAACAATTCTGGAGTAGCTTGTAAAACTAGCTGCCGACTGAGAACAATTCTGGAGTAGCTTGTAAAACTAGCTGTTGGAGAACTGTGTCGATGTAGTGATTGACTATGAGATTACAGCTCAGAAACCAATCGACAAGCATTGATCAGATTTGCGAAGTTGTGACTTCCACCCACCATAGTTAATTAATTTTGTACCTAATTAACTTCAATCCGTAATTTGTCAAAAGGTAATTATGGATTGTAGTTAATTAGGTAAAAAGTTAATTAACTATGGTTGGTGGGGTTTGTCCATCTTGTGAGAACAACTTGGCAAATCTGATCAATGCTTGTTTATTGGTTTTTGGAATGTAATCGTCATCTGCCTCCACCCACACGCTTCTCCAATAGTCTCTCTTGCCCCTTTTCCACACTCTCCACATTCAATAATACACCTTCGGTGAATCAATGGCATCTTTATTTTCCGTCTTTCAATTATAAAAAGTAAGATGTTCGCACATGCTAACTCATGCTAATTTGATGTGGCCTGATACTTCTTACTTCTTCCATTCTTTATTACTGCAAAATATAAACAAATAACAATATTTTAAAACTAACATAAAATGATGTCACTTGTGCATATTCACATCATGTTGGGCATAATTAATTGTTAAAATATAGTGGTTATTGTTCAATTTGATTCTCTTTGTATGGCAATGTTTTAGGAATTTTAAATGAAAAAACCTAATGGATCAAGGCTGCTGGTGAGCATAAACTTCAAAGACTACATATATTTATTTGTTATTGAACGGTGAAGAAATCATAAATTAAAAAAGCATCTAAATTAGTATATTAATTGAACTTGGAACTATTGGTAAACATTATTAGGAAAATTTGAGAAATTTTGTCAAAGTGATCAATCATATGGAAAAGGAATTACTTTTCATAGCTAATGGTTGTACTTTTATGTGCGTGTGGAAAATAGTGGTGATTGTTCATGTTGAAAAACCCATAATTAAAATGGCTTCAAATAATTGTTTAAAAAAAAAAAGGCTTCAAGAAATGCCAAAATTCTAAAGATATAAAATTGATCCATTACAAGAGCACTGCCTAAGTAGGGAAGACACTTTTCTACGAGGTTGGGACAAGGAATACATTTTTTACCTACTTCACTATCTAATTTCTAAAAATAACATCTATTTAAATTATAGGTAAGAAAAACATTAAATTAAATGTTTTTAAGAATTAGTTATTTAAATTAGTAGATAATATAAATACTAATATTTTATATACAAAAATTATAAATTAAATTTATCTATTATTTTTAATTTCAGGATAGATATTGAACTATGAATTTTATATGTGCAATTTTTTCGATCTCAACTTTTATTCTCCAAATTATAAAAATAAATTTTTTTTATATATAAGAGTTATCTAAATTAGTAAATAAACATGGATTTTAGTAAATTAAGTGAAGTTGCGAATTCAAACTCATGACCTCTTGGTCAGAAATAATGTCTATTATCTCTGATTTAAGTTCAGTGGGATAGTTTTTCATAATTATCTTTTCCAAGCCCCATTACTTTTGTATGTGCCTCTATTTGTAATGTACTTGACAATATTTTCTTGTTTTTTCAACAATTATTATTATTTTTGTTATTTCTAAGAGGACTCAACTAAGAAAAATTATTTGGGTTAATTTAGGAGTTTTCGAAACCATTGAACTAGACCAACTAATTTATTGAGCTCCCTTAATCAAAATTTCCTACAGCTATGTTTCTGATGTTATTTTTCTAACCGGGTATAACTTATTAATAATTTTGTTTGGGGATGAAAATACCCTGGACACGTGGAGGACCCCTATTGGTACTCCAAGATGGCCCATGAGTCATGCCCAGCTTGGATAGCCGAGATGGCTGCCACCAACGCCGACGAAAGCTAAGTATGAGGGCCGAGGTGAACCTGGCCCAGGTCTGACCTACCGGGGAGCTCGGTAGGGGCCGATGTGAGCAACTGTCTGCGGCGTGATTATCGGGCGTAACCGTCGGTCCCGAGATCACCGGGTGTAACCGACGGTCCCGAGATTACCGAATGTAACCGTCGCGAGATTAGCGGGACCACCACCCATAAGTAGAGGACCTCACTCCCCGATCAGGTACGATGATTGCTGGCTTCGAACTAAACTTGGAATCCGACCTATACTGACTTGATCGTCGGAGTGCTCACCTTTTTGTGCAGGTCCGCCCAAATGTTCAGGTCGGTACGGAGGCCGAGTTTGAGCTACAATCAGGAACACACTGTTGTGCACATCTTTGCATAAACATTTGGCGCCGTCTGTGGGGAACGACTGACAATCTATGTCATCCCAATTCCTTTAAACCAACACGCGAGCGAACATGGTTCAACCAGCGAATTCGACCAATACGACGGATCGAAGGACTCTAGCTGCCAGCGATGCCCACCAGAGGGAGGTCGGAGCAGCGGCGGTAGAGGGGCAAGGTCACGACGGCCTAGCAACGGAACCTCTCCGCAGGTTGGCACGGATCACCGCGCCTGCCCTACCGCCTGCGCACCCGAGGACGTCCAGGGCCACCCGTGGCCGAGGTGGGACCTCTAAGAAGGGCGCCCGGGGTCCAGCCCCGGCTCCAACAAGCGAGAACTTTGATGCGCTCCAGAGAGAGATGGAGGCAATGCGCACACAAATGCGCTCCATGGAGGCAATGTATAACGAAATGGTGCTGGCTGCAGGCGCAGGGTCCCGATCTGAAAATCGAGTGACGCGCATGGACGTACGCGAGCAAAGGGGTTCCCACCTCGGCCCAGCCGAGGAAGAACGTCCCGAAGACAACGAGAGTGAGGGGTACACTCGCCAGAGGGGAGACCACCGTGAGCATCTTAACAGAAAGAGAGGCTCGTCTCTCAGAAAAGGGCAGTCACCATCCCGCTCCCACAGGAGCTCCAACCAGCAGGCTCAATCCTCTCACAATCCCGCAGGGATAATCACAAGGGAGGAGTTCGACCAGCTGAGGGGGGAGGTCGATGCTCAGGTGGAGGTCTTAAGGGCCAAATGTGAGCAGAAAGACGATTCACTGAACGACGGCGACTTGGGAGAATCTCCTTTCACCTCGGACGTTTTGGAAGCACCAATCCCTCTGAAGTTCAAAGCTCCTACCGTGAAGCCTTATGACGGGACGAAGGACCCCAAGGACTATGTTGAGGTCTTTGAAGGCCTCATGGACTTCCAAGCGGCATCAGACGCAATCAAATGCCGCGCCTTTCAGATTGCGCTTACTGGCAGCGCGCGATTATGGTACCGGAGACTGCCAGCCAGGTCGATCTCGACCTACTCTCAGCTGAGAAGGGAGTTCCTCGCCCAGTTCTCTTCTCGACACTATGACAAAAAGACAGCGACCCATCTAGCCACCATCAGGCAGAAGGAGGGTGAGACGCTGCGGGAGTATGTCACCAGATTCCAGGAGGAACAGTTGAAGGTTGCACACTGCTCTGATGACTCGGCCATGTGCTATTTCCTCACCGGTCTAGCCGACGAAGCCCTCACGGTGAAGCTTGGAGAGGAGGCCCCGGCCACCTTCGCCGAGGTACTCCAGAAGGCGAAGAAAGTCATCGACGGACAGGAGCTCCTCCGAACCAAAACCGGCCGACCTGAACGAAAGATCGGCCGGGGCAGAAGTGGAAAAGATGAAAGGGCAGATCCCAAGTCCAAGGACAAGGGATCCTTCTCCAGTGGCCGACCTGAGTATCGAAGGGTGGAGAACGGACCTACCAGGAGCCGACCTTACGAGCGCTTCACCCCAACCACGATTCTAATTTCCGAGATCCTAACGAACATCGAGGATTCTGGAATGGAAAAACTACTCAAGCGTCCGGAGAAACTTCGGGGAGCCCCGGAGAGGCGCAGCAAGGACAAGTATTGCCGCTTCCATCGGGAGCACGACCACAACACGTCGGACTGCTGGGAATTGAAGCGCCAAATTGAGGATCTAATTAAAGACGACTACTTCAAGAAGTTCGTGGGAAAGCCCAGGACCAGCTGAGCAGAGAAAAAGGAAGAGCGAAAGCGTTCAAGGACGCCACCCAGGCGCACCGACCGACCTGCGGTCATCACTACCATTTTTGGAGGGCCAAGCGGGGGTCAATCCGGACATAAAAGAAAGGAGTTAGCCCGTGCAGCCAGGCGCGAGGTGTGCATCATCAGGGAGCAGGGGCCGACCTGCCCAATCACCTTCGACGGTGCAGACTTGGAGGAGGTCCATCTGCCCCACAATGATGCCCTTGTGATTGCTCCCTTGATTGATCATGTGGTGGTCAGGAGAGTGCTGGTAGACGGGGGCGCATCCGCTAACATCCTGTCCTTACCGACCTACCTCGCCTTGGGCTGGACGAGGTCGCAATTGAAGAGAAGCCCGACGCCGCTGGTTGGGTTCTCTGGAGAATCGGTCATCCCAGAGGGTTGCATCGACTTGCCGGTCACGCTGGGGCAGGACCAAACTCGGGTTACTCAAATGGCCGAGTTCGTGGTAGTTGACGGTAGATCGGCCTATAACGCCATCTTTGGGAGACCCATCATCCACTCATTTCGGGCCATTCCCTCAACACTTCATCAAGTTTTGAAGTATTCCACCCCCAATGGCGTGGGCACGGTCCGAGGAGAACAGACCGCTTCGAGGGAGTGCTATGCCGCCGCACTCAAAGGCTCATCGGTCTGCGCCATCGAAACTCTCAGGGATGGGACGCTCGAGTTCGAGGCCGACCTGCCGAGGAAGGAGTTTGCCGCACCCACTGAGGAGCTCGAGCTTGTTCCTCTGCTTAGTCCCGAGAAGCAGGTAAGCATAGGAACCAAGCTGGGGGCCACCGACAGAGAGGAGCTAATCCACTTCCTCAGATCCAACTCGGACGTCTTTGCGTGGTCCCATGAGAACATGCCTGGCATTGACCTGCGAATTATGACGCATCGCCTCAGCATAGATCCATCATTCCGACCTGTGAAACAAAAGAGAAGACCTATAAACAAGGAGAGAAGTGATGTAATTGTTGAGGAAGTTAACAAACTTTTGAAAGCTGAATACATAAGAGAAATTTCGTATCCCGAGTGGCTCTCCAATGTTGTATTAGTTAAAAAATCTAACGGCAAGTGGAGAATGTGCGTAGATTTTACGAACTTAAATAAGGCATGTCCGAAAGATTGCTTCCCACTGCCGAGGATTGATCAGCTCGTGGACGCCACAGTCGGGCACGAACTGCTCACCTTCATGGACGCCTACTCTGGGTACAACCAAATCAAGATGCATGTCCCGGATGAAGGTCATACCGCTTTCATAACAGACCAAGGTCTGTACTGCTACAAGGTCATGCCCTTTAGGTTAAAGAACGCAAGAGCGACCTACCAGAGAATGGTGAACAAAACGTTCGCCAAGCAGATCGGCCGGAATATGGAAGTGTATGTGGACGACATGCTTGTCAAGAGCAAGCAGTCTAAGTCGCATCTCTCCGACCTGGTCGAAGCCTTCGAGGTTCTGAGGGCATATCAAATGAAGCTCAACCCTGCTAAATGTGCCTTTGGAGTCACCTCGGGAAAATTCCTTGGCTTTATGGTAAACAACCGGGGAATCGAGGCCAACCCCGAAAAGATTAAAGCCGTGATCGAGATGGAGGCACCTAAAACGCTGAAGCAGCTTCAGTGCCTCAATGGCAGGATTGCGGCCCTGAACCGGTTTGTTTCAAGGTCGACAGATAAGTGCCTCCCTTTCTTCAAGGTCTTACGAAAGAAAGGGCCGTTCGAATGGACAGCGGAGTGCGAGCAAGCGTTTCAGCAATTGAAGAGCTACCTCTGTTCGGCACCCTTGCTTCCCAAGCCCATGCCGGGGGACAAGCTCCAATTGTACCTAACAGTGTCTGACAGTGCCGTCAGCTCGGCCCTAATCAGGCAAGAGGAAGCGCGGCAAAACCCGGTCTACTACACAAGCAAGGCTATGACCGAAGCCGAGACTAGATACCCTCAGATGGAGAAGTTGGCTCTCGCTTTGGTCACCTCGGCCCGACGACTTAGACCATACTTCCAAGCCCATACGGTGGTGGTGCTCACTAACTTGCCCCTAAAAAGCATCTTCCATAAGCCAGAAGCTTCTGGTCGCCTAATGAAGTGGGCAATGGAGCTAAGTGAGTACGACATCCAGTTCGAACCCAGAACTGCGTTGAAAGGACAAGCAGCGGCAGATTTCATAGCCGAGCTCACACCACCTTCCGAGCTGAGCGAGTCCGACCTACCGTGGACAGTCTAAGTCGACGGATCCTCCAATGAGAAGGGGTGCGGAGCCGGGGTCCTCTTGCTCGGACCAGGGGGTGAGCGATTTGAGTATGCCTTGCGGTTCAGCTTCCGGACTTCTAACAACGAGGCAGAGTATGAAGCATTTATTGCCGGCCTGCGAATCGCTCGAGCATTGGGGGCCTCTTGTGTTAAGGTCTTCAGTGACTCCCAGCTGGTTGTGAGCCAGATCAAGGACGAATACCAAGCCAAAGACACCCGAATGGAGAAGTATTTGGGCAAGGTCAGATTATACCTCGCCCAGTTTCGGACTTACGAGGTAAGCCGGATTCCGCGAGCAGAAAATTCTAATGCTGACGCCTTGGCCAAGTTAGCATCGGCGTACGAGCGAGGTCCCCGTCGAGATCCTAGATAATTCCTCGATCTTAGAGCCAGATCTGATGGAGATTGGCGCTCCAGAATCCTCATGGATGGACCCGATCACGGACTTCATTAGGGGTAACTCACCACAAGATCCCAAGGAGCGCAGAAAGTTGGCAAGGCGGGCAGCTCGGTTCGTGGTCCGAGATGGTGCATTGTACCGACGTGGCTTTTCCCTGCCTCTATTGAAATGCCTAACCCCTGAAGAGGGCTTGTACGTCCTCAGAGAGATCCACGAAGGAGTGTGCGGCAATCACTCAGGCGCCCGGTCGCTGTCAGCCAAAGTGATCCGGCAAGGATATTATTGGCCGACCCTCAGCCAGGACGCCAAGAAATTCGTTACAACTTGCGACAATTGCCAACGCTACGGGGCCATAATCCACCAACCTCCCGAGCTACTCACCCTCATCTCGGCCCCATGGCCATTCGCGCAGTGGGGGGTAGATATCATTGGTCCTTTCCCTTTGGGCAAGGGCCAGACCAAGTTCGCTGTGGTTACTGTGGATTACTTCACCAAGTGGGCCGAGGCCGAGGCGCTCTCCCACATAACGGAATCCAGGGTCACGTCCTTCGTATGGACGAATATCATATGTCGCTTTGGTATACCGCAGGCCATAGTGACAGACAATGGGAAGCAGTTTGACAACGCCAAGTTCAAAGACTTTTGCAGCAAACTTGGCATAAGTCATCTTAGCTCGTCCCCCACACATCCGCAAGCAAATGGGCAGGTGGAGGCGGTCAACAAGATCATCAAGCGAGGCATCAAACTTGGACTGGACTCCAAGAAAGGCAGGTGGGCCGAGGAGCTACCAGAGGTTCTATGGTCGTACCGGACCACCCAACGAGAGTCGACGGGTGAGACCCCGTTCTCCCTGGCCTTCGGCTCCGAAGCTATAGTCCCGGTTGAGATCGGCATGCCATCTGACAGAATAGACCATTATGAGCCTACGGCGAATGAGGATGGGCTGCTCCTCAACCTCGACTTGTTGGAAGAAAGAAGAGCAATGGCCCAGCTACGCCTGGCGGAATATCAGGGCAGAATGGCCAGACATTACAATGCCCGCGTCCGACCTCGGGCCTTTCAGGTCGGACATCTGGTCTTAAGGAGGGTCCAAACGCATGTGGGTGCCCTTGACCCGGCCTGGGAGGGCCCGTTTGAGATCAAGGGCATAGTTCGACCTGGGACGTACATATTGGCCAATCTGAAAGGAGACGTCCTCGCGCACCCGTGGAACGCGGAGCACCTGAAGCGTTATTATCCTTGAAATGACAAAAGGATTTTCAATGCATCTGTAAAGACTGTTCCAAAAGAATTATGATCGGAATAAGTGTGATGATTTAATTTCATGCTTCCGAGTTCGACAAGAAATTAAATGGGAGACACGGACTCCCACGCGATCGCATTCCAGCAGTTGGTTCAAATTCAATCCTTCAAAGCCTAAGGGTACGAGGTGCGATGCCAAAACCACTGACGAACTTAAAATTCAAACCTTCAAGGCAAAGGGGGCGATGTGGAAAGTTCAAAATGATCAAGCCTCCGAACTTGGGGGTACGAGGAACGATATGAAGAATAGCTACGGACTTAGGATTTTAGCCTTTTTACCTTTTTAAGTTAAGGGTGAAATGTTAAAAATCCAGAGTTGCTGCAATGTATTGAACATTAAGAGATTCAAACTCAAACTTTCAAATTATGTTAATTAAAGGCGCGACCTCAAAAGTAAGCGGTGCGAGGTGACGTTAGCTGCAGTTCAAAGGAAAAGCAAAGAAAAGCGGTTGCCAAAAACAAAGTAGAAGCAAATGGGAGTCTCTTTATTGAATGAAGAGCAGAGCCAAGGCTTATAGACCTTGCAGCTCTGCCCTGACACTTGCAAGCAAAAAAGAAAGGGGAGGGAGAACAGCGAAAAGCCTCGTGAAGGGTGGTCGCCTAAGAGCCTGCTGGGGGAGCGCCCTCCTGAGTGGAGCCGACCTGGTCCTCTTCGGGATCGGAGTAGTCAGAGTCCAGATCCCTGACATACTGATCCACCAATGCTTGGGGGTCAGGGCTGCCGCCAGGACCAGACGCCCACTTCTCGGCATACCTCCTTTTCAGATCGCTGAGATCGATCTGAAGGTCGGGCATGTCGGAAGCAATGCCCTTCATGAGGAACTTGAAGCCCGCGTCGGAAAAATCTTTGGCAAATCCATCGAAGTCAGGATGTTGCCTAAACGATTCCTCCAGTAGGACTCCATTGCTGAGGCGCTCCTTCGCCGTCTCCAGCTCGGCAGTCGCATGCTCCAGCTCCTTATCTTTCGCTTCGAGCGCCTGGAGCATGTCGTCCTTTTCCTTCAAGAGCTGGAACTTCTCCCTCTCCAGGCCCCTGGTAATAGCGTGGGCAGCTCGGAGTTGGGCCTTGCGCCTGTCCTCTTCCTTCTTCAGCAGCTCGGCCTGAGACTCCACCTCGGCCTTCAAAGTCTCCACCTCAGAGTGAGCCTTCAGCAGCTCATCCTTCATGGTGGAAGAAGCAGCCTCCAAGGCAGCGGAGAACTCCTCTTTCTCCCTCGCTGCCAGAACTTCCCTCCCATCCAGCTCGGCCTTGACAGCCAGAGCCGATTGAATGGAAGCAACGAACGCCTGCGAAATGGTACAAGGGAAAAGTTAGATCGAACTACCTGTTGGGCGAAATCAAGCAAAAATGGGGCACTAGACTTACCTCGGCGGCGTAGTCGATGGTCCTCTACAGAACGGACCCAGGGTCGCTCACAAATTTGGACGCCCTCCTCAGGCAGCGGTCCAAACTTGCAGCTGAGATGCGGGACACCTGGTCCCTCACCCCGGAACTTGACGGCTCAATTCTGAACCGTGCCGTCACGTCGGACGTCCCGCCCATCCTGGCCGCAGGATCGTCCACCCGATCTGCAAAACTTGCGGGCCAGACCCTGCAAGCTCCGACCTCCGAGGGGGAGATCGCCTTCTTTTTCTTCCTTCTTCGCTTCGGAGGGGCTTCCTCCCTCGCCTCCTCGCCCAAAGGCGGGGCGTCCACCGCCTCGGTCTGGGCGTCCACCGCCTCGGTCTGATCCCTGGGGCGCTTCTCCCTCGAGGGACCCCCAGAAGACTCCAGCTCGATCACCGGGGCTGGATCTTCCGAGGCAGGCCCTACCACGACAGGGGTGGCAGGTTTCGAACTCTGGGCAGCCTCAAGAGCATGGGCTCGGCCCTTAGACTTGCGCTTCACGCCGCTTGCAAATTCGCAAACCATGGCTGCGAAATAAAAACAAGGGTCAACACAAGGTTAGAGGAAAAAGGGGGGAGGCAAGCTCGGCATACCAAGTTCAGAGTTCGGTCTTGAGGATTCAATGAGACGAACTGTAGGGTTGTAATCTAGCAGTCCGGACTCAAGCGGCAGTTCGTAAGTCACCAGGGTTCCGACCTTCCTACCCCTCGGAAAGCGCTCCTTGTAGTATTTCAGCGTATCGAAGGAGGCTTGCCTAAGCTCGGGAACTGGTCGGATTGAAACTGCACGAGGACAAAATCCGAGTTAGACCTGAATGACAGAAGAAAATTACGAAAAGTAAGAACTATTCCGTACCTAGGTTCCCAAACCTAGTGGGGACGTCAAAGAAGGAACGACCTGACTCGTCCTTTGCGAGCCATTCCCCGGAAGCGTAGAACCACTTCCTCACCCATCCCTTGATGGAGGTCGGTCCCTTAACTATACCGCCTGCGCCTTTCCTTGCGCACATATAGAACCGACCAGGCTTCTTAGCTATCCTTTTCGCCTCGAAGCACGCGAGGAGCTGGTCTACGTCCAACAGCTCGGCCTCCTCACTATCCCGAGCTCGTAGCCAAAAGAGGATGGCCAAAGCGAAAATGACACCCCACCCATTGGGGGCCACTTGAGCCGGAGCCAACCCAGTCCGGAAGAGAAATTCTTGGACAAAAGGGTGAAGGGGAAGTCTGAGGCCGTACTCAAACATTTTGAAGTAGAGAGTGACCCATCCCTCTGGAGGATTGTCAGCCCTCTCCCCCTCCTCCGGAAGCCTGAGGAGGACGTTCTCAGGGATAGCGAACCCCCTACGAAGGGATCTGAGGTAGTGCTCAGGTATCTTAGAAGGGTATTCCAAGCCCTGACCTGAAGTGGAGGCGTCACTATCCTCCCCGTCATCGGAGATTCTAAAGTTTTCTATCTCCTCGAGCTCGGACTCTAACCTACGAGCTAAATCGGATCCTAGGTTGCTACTAATAGAGGACGACATGGCAATTACGTTCGAAAGAGAGAGTGAAGAGACCGACCTACCAAGGGTTCGAGCTGCCTTCAGATCGAACTCCAAGAATTCAAGGAACGTAAGGTATGAACTGAAGGATTGGGGGCATTTATAGCCTGTCGGAAGAATTTCCCCACCGTACACGTGTAATCAGCGAGCGGCTAGGATCCTATCTGAGATCCGAAGCGTCGGAATATTTGAATATTCCGACGATAAATCTTCCGCGACGGTTGTATTTTCCCACGAATAGGAAGTCGCCACGTGTCCAAAGCAAGTCGAATGAACTTCTCTGCCAGGTCGAGATCGGACCAGACAGAGAGGGGGCCAATGTTTGGGGATGAAAATACCCTGGACACGTGGAGGACCCTTATTGGTACTCCAAGATGGCCCATGAGTCATGCCCAGCTCGGATAGCCGAGATGGCTGCCACCAACGCCGACGAAAGCTAAGTATGAGGGCCGAGGTGAACCTGGCCCAGGTCTGACCTACCGGGGAGCTCGGTAGGGGCCGATGTGAGCAACTGTCTGCGGCGTGATTATCGGGCGTAACCGTTGGTCCCGAGATCACCGGGTGTAACCGACGGTCCCGAGATTACCGAATGTAACCGTCGCGAGATTAGCGGGACCACCACCCATAAGTAGAGGACCTCACTCCCCGATCAGGTACGATGATTGCTGGCTTCGAACTAAACTTGGAATCCGACCTATACTGACTTGATCGTCGGAGTGCTCACCTTTTTGTGCAGGTCCGCCCAAATGTTCAGGTCGGTACGGAGGCCGAGTTTGAGCTACAATCGGGAACACACTGTTGTGCACATCTTTGCATAAACAAATTTTACCACATATGCTAAAGCGAGTATAACTCAGCGATAATTATCATATATGTCTTATCAAAAGATTGTGAGTTCGATACTTCATCTCCACATGTTATACTAAGAAATTTTTTTTACCACACATCTTATTTGATAGATTTTATTTTATAATGTTAGATTTTGGAGGTGATTTTTAAAAGCGTCACATGAAACGAACTATGGATTGAAAAGTATCGAGTTATTATAATGATGTAAGTTGAAGGCCAAGCTCTTTGAAGCAAAATAAAGAGCTCGACTACCTTCTTTGGTCGACCCAAAATTTTTAAAAGGCTGAGCGGACTAGCAAAGATTTCAACGGCCGACCTTTGTAAAGGACGAGTCAATGATCAAAGCATTTCGTGTCGCTGATTTTATGCGTTTTTCCGACAACACACCACGATTTATAGGATGGTCGTAACCATTTGAAAAGCGATGACAGTGGGCCAAAACCTAAAATATAGGGATCCAGTTCATTTTTCGGGTACATGATACTATTCTCTCTAAGTAAGAGATCGATTTTGACTAAAGTAAGTGTTTGTTGACCACTTGAGTCCGAGCTTCGCAAGGTTGGTCATTTTTATGATAAAGCATTAATTATATAATTAGGTATACTTGTACTACTACTGCTTTTAGAATATTTTAATGGACATATGACCTCTAAAATGTTATGTATAATGGAACTAAAAAAGGCTTAAATTTTATGTCAATTTAAGCATAGTTCGAGTGATTAAGACATATATTTTTAATCAAAAGATCGTGAGTTCGAATACCCATCCTCAATATTGTTATACTAAAAAAAGATGTTATATATATGCTAGTCAATATTCTATCATTTCAAATGTTTGAATATTAAAGTTTACTTAGTATCGTGATTGTCGCATTATTTTAGATTCTATTAGAGCAAGTATCACGTATGTTTGTTGAAATATTTTTAAAACCTTTATAAAAGTGAAAGATAATATTGAAATTTGATTGGAGTGTTTTTTAAACAAATAGCAAAGTTTTAGGGTACATTTTGTAATTTAGGCTTATTTTCATTTATCTGTTCCAGATTCTGAGCCTCCATCAACACACCAAGCGTGATAAAGCGATAGCAGAACTAGAAATTGGATAGACAAATCGGGCAGCATCGCTTCCAGTTCCAGGTTAATTTCGAGTTCATTCCAACTTCAATTCAATTCAATTCCTTTCCAGTTTCCCATACCATTTGATCTTCAATTTCTATGGTTGCAGGCTCTCCCAAGTTCCACCATCGCTTCGATACAACGAAATGGTTGTCTTGCAATTGCAACTACAGGACTGCGCTCTCACGCTACGCCCAATCGACGCTAAAATTTCTCGCCATCCCATCCGTTCGACTCCATCTTCGGCCGGTAGAGTTGCTTTCCCGAACTTTTATCGGCTCGAAGTGAGCCAATGCGTGACCAGAGCCAGCCGCGACCGGAATTCGGAAGTCCAGAATATTCACTCGAGCGCAATCGAGGTGGTGGTAGATGACGAAGGCGAAGATTACGATGGAGTCGATGGAGTTTTGAGCGAGAGTGGGTTTAGAGGAAGAGAAGGGGAAAAGGACTACGATCGAGACCCAGAGTTCGCTGAAATTATCGGAACTTCCCTTGATGATCCTGACAAAGCTCGGTTCAAAGTATAGTTTCTTAAATCTTTCTTGTGAATCGTTTATTTGAGCATATTGCATTCCTTTGTGAGATTCATATTTATCTAGACATCTTATACTTAAAATTCATGTTGCTTATTGGTTATTCTTCTTTTTGGGTGATTTGTTTGTGTATTTGGGTTCGTCTAGGAGTCGAAATATGATCGCCTAACATAAAATGCCTAGATAAATACGTAGAAGCATTTTTCATTTTCAGCATTTGGTGTTTAACTCGTCTAAATTTCAGATGGAGGAGAGGTTGAGGAAGAAAAGGAACAAGATACTGCAGCCAAAGACGGGATCAGCTGTTCCATTAAAAATTACATTCAACAAGTAAGTTTAAATCTGTAGCTATCTAATGTTACATGTCATATTTTTAATAACTGGGAATTATATGGCTTTGTGTATAGCTAAGCCAAACTGTATGAACCACGTCAATACATACATATTTCCTAGTTATATTTCCATGCATGTTCCATCCACTGTCTCAGAATTGTAGCAGGAATTTTGCTGAGAATGAAAGATTTTGCAACTTTCCTCATTTGGATCAGTTTTTTTCCTATAATTTATGGAAACTTTCTGTTGAATGCTTTTCTTGTAGCATAGTTGTGCATGTTATTCTCCCAATTTTGATTACATATGTTGTCTCTTTGGTTTGGAATTGGACGTATGAGTTGTCAATGCTTCTTCCAGGTTCGATTTCTCAAACTCGTATATATGGTTTGAATTCTACAACACTCCATTGGCAAAAGATATCACCTTAATTTGTGATGTAAGTTCTTGTTTCTGCTATGTTAGTTTCTGTCTAAAAAAACTTCAGTGAAAATTAGATTTATCTTTGTTCACAGACCATAAGATCATGGCACATCATTGGACGTCTTGGTGGATGTAATTCCATGAATATGCAGGTAAATTTCGATATCACTCTTTAGAATTTGAGCATTTACGTCCGTTAGCTATGCCCTGTTTCAAGTTGTTGAAAGGATTGCATGGTGTTTTACATGGAAAATCAGTGAACTTCAAATCACATACATCACCATTCGCTTGTTGCTCATATAAGTTAATTCTGCAGCTCTCTCAATCTCCTTTGGATAATCGACCAAGTTATGATGCTATTGAGGGAGCCAATGTTACTCCAACCACGTTTTATAACATCGGGGATTTTGAGGTTCAGGACAACTTGGCTCGTATATGGTATCAAGTCTCAATCGAATGTTTCTTGATGTTTCTCTTCCGTTTCAAGTTTCAAACTACCAGTTCTTTTTTCTCACGTACCAACTTATCTTATGCACAGGGTTGATATCGGGACGAGCGAACCGTTGCTTCTAGATATTCTGATAAATGCACTAACCCAAATAAGCTCCGAGTAAGTTTCGACTACACTTGTAACCAACATTTACTTGCCCAAACCTAGTTTCCATGCAGTACTTTTACTCTTCCAATTGTCTGCTCCCAGTCAACTATGTTATAGATTCATGTTCTGGTAACAAAACAATATTGCTTATATTTGCGCTCTCTTGTACACAAATCAGCTCTTTTTGGGTTTTGGTTTTGCATTATTTTTCCATAACGTTTACGTTAACTAATACTCTTTATGTACCTCTAAAATCTTCGCAAATCAGCTATGTCGGAATGAAGCAATTGGTTTTTGGTGGATCCGAGTTTGAGAATTGGAAAGAGGATCTGACATCAGAAGACGCAGGTTGCAGTACTCACAAAATATAGTCAACTTGCTTCCCATCGGCCTCCATTGTTTCAACTACAATATGGAAGATTGAAACAGATGTTGAAGGAACAATGTGATGAATAAGCTGATATTATATGGGAATTTTATGCCTCTTATCTGGGAACATTGTTTGTTAGCCATAGTCTCTAGGAGAAAAAATAATATGTAGAGATCAAATTCTTTTTGAATTTATGTAAGAATTGATTTCCAAACAAGCCAGTTTCAAAATTTTACTACATATAATACACATCAAAATGAATATACATCTAAATGTTAATTTGTCTCTCATAAAGAAAATGCTCGATGTTCTTACTGAAAAGATTGCCGGCAGAAAAGAACAGGAAAAAATCAATAGCAGAGAGAATCATAAAACTAAGCCTCGAGGGCTTTCTTTTTCACAAATGAAAAGAGGATCATAATGATAATTTAAAATGCAAAGAAATAATTGTTCTCAGAATTATCAAATAATTTGAGAAACCTACAGTAAAAAAGCAGAGATAACTGGCGAAATAACACTTGTACAAATTTTTTCCTAGAAGGTTGGTTAGAACTCAAGGATACAGTTGTACAACTTATAGGATAGATTCGGTTCGAGTAAGTTCGTTGTTGTCGGGATTTGTGAACAATTTATGTACACAACGGGTAACCTAATCCTTCAAATTTTCAAATGCTACCTTTTCTTTTTCATCGAACAACTCAAGTACAGAGAGCATATTGCATTTTATCAACATTAAAGCTCAGTTCATTCTTTCCTAAGTCAGAGTTAGAAGCAGCCATTTCCAAGATGAAATAACATGTCTTACGTGGAAAACTCTTCTACCATATGAATGTCTACCTCAAAGTAAAATCTTAGTTTCCAAGTGTGAGAAAAAAAATATAAACGATTAAATATGAGAGAAAATATAACTCTTGTTATGAACTCAAACTAAAAAACATTAGTCAAAGTGTGAGAAAATAGTATACATTAAACTGCTCACCTAATGTATCCTTCAGAGGTATGACGCATGAACAAGAACTATATAACAAAAAAACCATGGCCAATTTGAAATAATAAATAAAAAAATAAGTATGTGCATGTATAATCAATGCTAAGGAACTGGATTTACTTGTAATTCTGTCGGAGTGAACGGAAGTGTGCTGCAAAGTCGTCGTAATCAGGAAGCTTTGGGTGAACATGACTAGCTTTCTGAACTGCTTTCATCTTCTCCCTTTTTGAACTCTCGGAGTCGCCTTGTGTTTCTACTTCCGGGGAAGGATTGGATGGTAGTTCCTTTGTAGAAGATGTTAATCTTTCTTCATGGAAAGACCTTTTACTTTCAGGAATTGGTTTGGAAGGTTTCGTCGATTGAGTCGGCTGCTCAGAGTTTGCCAAGTAATGAGAGTTTCTTGTTTGAGCCCAAGTCTTCACTGAAGCTGTAGTCGTCTCCCTTGCAGAAGAAAACTTTGAACTCTCAGAATTTCCTTGCCTATCTAACTCTGGAGGATAATTGGATTGCTGTTCCTTTGCAGAAGATTTCAACCTTTCCTCATTCAAGGGCATCTTAGTTTCAGGAGTTTGCTTGAAAGGTTTAGATGATTGGGGCTGCTCTGAACTTTCTAAGCGACTGGAGGTTCTTGTTCCAGTCTTCGCCTTCAATGGAGCTGGGGATGAATAGTAACTCCTTGAAGCTTTCTGCTCGGTTACGTCGTCATGACTCGTGGGTGTCCCATATGAGTCCTCCACATACGAACTCGGAGTTTTAGGAGATGCTGTGGTCCGTCTAGAAAGTCCAATAAGTCGATGAGGACTATTTTTCACATTTTGTGTATGTGAATCTTCCTCAGAATCATCATCATCGTGGAAACCAGGATACTTAACTGCAACTCTTGTTGGGATTGGCTTCTTAGATATTTCATTGCGCATTTTGTCACTGTATGACTCTTCATCGCTTCTAAGAGTATAATCAGAGGACCTGTCCTTAGACTCTTCAAGATTGGAATAATTGCTATTAAGCTTGGCCTGTGAGCCCTTCTCTTCATCTGGTTTTTCTTCTACACTTCTACCATATGTCCCTTCACTGGAAGCATTTGATCTAAACGAAGTCCTAGCTGTAGAAGAAGGAATTGAGGTAGACTGCTCAGTTCTTGCGTCATCGTTTCCACATGTTTGTTTGGATGGTAAATCACTTGTTGATGAATTGATTGCATATGGAGGCCTATTACTCTTTTGATTTCTTAGGCCACCCTTCAGTTTCCCAAAACTCAAGGGACTGTAGACTTCTGAAGTTGATTCTTCTAGTATTTTAGTATCTTGTATGATATCAGGAGAGCTTGGTGGGCTGGCTTTCTCCTTGGATCCATGGACAAGGGGAATGTCGGAAGAGAGGCGATGAGATGGCATGCTTTTGTTCTCCTCATCTGAAGATCCCAATGATACATGGCTAATGTCCTGAATCCATTCTGGTTTTTCAGAGTACAAATTCTGTTTCTTAGAAAATTCGATAGAGTCTTCTTTACCAATGATCCCAGATTCTTTCACCTCTTCCTCACTTTCAGAACTAGGTCCATCTGAATGGTCAAAAGTTGCCGGCAACAAGTCATCAGAATGGGAAGGATCTTCAAAACTTCTTGAATTTCCAGCAAACAAAGAAGTACGCTCATCAGAAATTTGCGAGTGTGAAACAGACTTCTCAGGAGGATCATTCTTGTTTTGCTTGAAGATCCAAGTATCATCTGTCGCTGATGAGTTTATCGGCACCGTTCCCTCAGGGGATGAAAGCTCCAGAATAGATTCTCTTATCTGGTAATCATAGTCTGGGACATAATCATCATCTGGACCATAATCATCAAAGACCACACTGGCATGATCATTAAAACTTGTATCAACAGTCTCACTATCATTAGGTTTATCCATGGCAAAAGGGTTGTCATAAGTATCCATCATTGGCTTCTCGTAGGAAGGCACTCTATTTGAATCATTTCCAATCCTCACATCCTCATAGTAACTAGTTCTTTCAGAACCTGTACCAGATGGCCGATCACTAACATATTCTACATCAAAGTTTCTGGGTTGTTTCTCCATACTGGCACTACTATGGGAGTCACCAAACCCAGGTTCAGATGAATTCTTGAAAGAGTATCTATCTGATGCATTGAAATTAGTTACATATGTGTTAGAATCATAGTCTTTGGGTTGTTTCTCCACAGTTGCACTATGAAGAGAGTCGCTAAACCCAGGTTCGGATGAATTCTTGAAAGAGTATCTATCTGATGCATTGAAATTATTTACAGATGTGCTAGCATCAAATTTTCTGGGTTGTTTCTCCACACTTGCACTACTACCAAGAGAGTCGTTAAACCCAGATTCGGATGAATTCTTGAAAGAGTATCTATCTGATGCATTGAAATTAGTTCCAGATGCGTTAGCATCAATATTACTAGCACCCGAAGACGGATAACGTAACTTCTTGTCATCGTCCCCCATAAATCTTCTTGCATCATTCTCTCTCCTATTATCATCCATGATAGAACTTCTATGAGGGGCACTGACAACTTGGTCTTTAGGAAGTTGTTGATCTTGCAAATTTAAGTTAGCATATTCTTGAGGTCCTTCAGCCCTTAAATTATAAGATGAAGATTTTTGAAACCCTGAAGAGGACGATTGGGATATGTTTCCACGACTAGAAAGTTCTGCAGCAGCTCGGGCAGCAAGGCTAGCTAATTCTGCAGATTCAGCAGCTGCCTTAGCCGCAGATGTAGCATCCTTGAAATCCATATTCCAATGCTGCCTGCCTGAAGAGTAATTATTCTGATCACCAGAATTTGTGTGCCTATGCGTCCCCTCTGCATTCATTTCTGCATATCAGAGCATCAATATATATCTGATTGTTACAAATCCAAGCCAAAGTAATGATCTTCTATATAGAGAGAGGGAAAAAATGAAGATTATCAAATCCAAAGTATTTTTCACGCACCAGAAGATCTTGTTTCTGGAATACGATGGCCAGTGATGTTGCTTTGATTGGTATAGTCATTAGTAAAGTTGGATTTCTGGGAATGAAGCGTTGGTCTCAAATTGTGCTCAGGGGACTTTTCAGGTATTCGATGCCCCTCATCTGATTTAGATGGAACTTGAACACTAGCAGATCCCCTGTTATTGTGATCAAGTGAGGGTTGGCCACCAATAGGCTCCCCCCTCTGTATTTGACTGGCTTGTCCAAAAGTATTTGGTCCATTCTGCTCGGTAAAGTTCATAACTCGTATTAATAAAATGGAAATTCAACATTCAAATAAAATAACTCAGGCAAATTCTCACTACGATAAAAATTCACCTTGAACAGTAAAGGAAATCATTTATTAAAAAAATTGATAACGATAAATTTTACCAACAAGTCAGCTGGAGGGTTGCTGCTATCACAAAATGTTTTGGGGTCCCATTTGATTTTATGTTCCTCGGCAATTGCAGTCAAGATTTTAAGTTTGGTCTGTCCATCTGGTGCTTTAGCAGACATTTTTTCAACCAACTGGAAAGTTGTAATAAAATGAAAAGGGAAGTCAATGGGACTGAAATGTTTTCATAGATAGAATTCACAATCCCCAAACTCATGAACGGCAAAACAGCTAACACATTTACCATGCGATTCGCTCCACATTCTGGGCGTAGCTCCACTGCTGCTGAGACGAATTCTTTTCCATATTTTGCTTTGAAGTGTTTTCGAACATCCATAAGCTCTGGAATATCCGCACATCTGGGCGATGCAAATATAACACTCGCGATTGCTTCCTTCAAGTCTATCGGGCAATTTCTGGACGTGTTAACATAGATGGAATTAACAAATTTACACATAAGGATAAGTCATAGTCATTCTTCGAAATTACTGTTTCTTAATGCAAATCAGAAGTTAATATAAACATCACTGGTGGGGGTGGGGTGGGGGAATCAGAATTCATATGGAATTGACATACAAATTCATATTCTGAAACTAAAGTACACAATTATTGAGAAATCGAAAAAAATTATTTCTAAAAAAAGTTGACATACTTTTGGGACTCGATCATTGGCATGCGTGCCACAATTAGTTCACAGAATATTTCAATGAGTTCATAAGCTGCCTTTGATTTCTCTTCTCTAACAACGTGTTCAACCTGAAACAAAGACGGAAACATATATTCTTCAGAAAATGGGAGTTCGAGCAGAATTCATCAAGTTGACGCGTGAATCATACAGAGGACAGAGTTCATCTTCCGATATGACATTAGGTCTCTAAGACAGTGATGGCTTGATAAAGACACAAGCAAATCCAAGAACATATTCATACAATCAATTTCAGAGATGAAGAATAACAATACAATACCCGAATTCTAGCAGTCTGGTCCTGTCCAGCCTCGAGCAACTTCGCCAATTCTCCCCTCAGCTGCCTGACCTGGACTTCTTTCTTATTCCTCAAAAGCTTAATCCGCGAAACCGCTAACTTCAACGATGTCTTGCTGCACCGAGCCAATTCAACATAATTCAAATGAAAAACGAATTTCCCTCAAATTCGATTGATTGATCGAACAGTTAAGTCAAACAATCCAATAACGACGCTGAAATTAAATCCAAAGAGACAAAAATCCACGGAATTCCTAGACCATCTCGTTCGCAATCACCCGCAGAACAAAAAATCGACAACGAGTCGATTTTTTGCAGAAACCAAAAAGTATCAGACACTTAAAACGCGTTCGAAGAAGGAACCATACCATTTTGCAGGCTTGAAGCTCTTGTGCAGCATCGTTGTAGGAATCCAAAACCAGATCTCAACGCGGGAAAATCTTCAACTAGCGGGACAATTATCCGCCAAAAAAACCATCAAAAAGAAAAATCCTCCCTCCGAGAGACGAAGAATAGGAATTTGAATTATGTTGAGAAATAAAAATCAAGTTATACGATCGAAGAAGAGATGGTAATGGAGAGAAAGTGAAAGGACGGAGGACGACAAGGAATCGCGACGGAGCTCCGGCCGAAGAAAGAGCCTCTGAAAGGGACTTTGTTTTTCGTGTACTGATCAAACTTTAAGCGTGGCAGATCGGCAAGACCTAGGTGCGGGAAGGTTCAAGGTAACCCACCCATCATGGCTCGCTGACTTTTATATTGACCAAATCACCCTTCTCAATTTCCTTTAGGAATTCAATTGCAAATTCCACGTAGTAAATTATATTCCTATATTAAAATATATATTTTCTAGATTCTTTGGATTTTTTTTTTACCATATTACTCCTTTCTAATTTCATCCATCCACCTTTATTATAAGACAAAATATTCCTACATTTACTAAAGATTTTATATTATTACTCATTAATTCAATATTCTTTCGATATTTTAATATTTTCTTTCCTCTATTATTTCTTTTCCACTTTTAGTTTCAATAGATATTTTTATATATAGTAAACATATACTCTCTAAAATGTTATAGGATAGATATTTTTATTAGTATATTCCAACATATATTCCATAATAATTCTTCAGTAAAATAGATATAATTTATATATACTCTCTTTTGTTTATTAAAGTCTATAAATAACATAAATTATTTACTAAATTGATAATTTTCTTTGTAAAAAAATATTCGAAAAATGAGGTGGAGATGCGGAATAAAATATTTTGTAGGACCAAGATGGGAAGGTATCTCGACTCTCACAGTGTTGTTAGAAATAAAAAAAATATTTATCAAATATGATTTTTGTTTTACAGAAACAGAAAATCGAATAACTATAAAACCGGCCTTTACTAATTTTATAATTATTTATTTCATCCAATTTGGTCTCAATCTTGATTAGATCCCAACAGTTTTTGATAAATCGCATGAGACAAGAAGGAAAGTTCAGGCAAACAACTTTCTGCCTCTTTTTTCACCCTTTTTAAATTAGTTTTCCTTTTCGAATAAAAAATAATCATTTTCTTTTTAACTCGTGGGAAAGTGACACATGTAAATAATTATTTTAAGATAAATGAAATGATAAAATTAAAAAGTCATTATATCATTTTTTTTCCCGAAATTTTTTAGTTAAAATTTAGGGAATAAAAGATTAAAAAAATGATCCAATTACATCTTAAAAGATGGGTCTAGTGGCGAAATAAACATAAAATAATAATAATAATAATAATAATAATAATAATAATAATAAATTGAGATTACATGCCAAATTGAATGATTATGCATTAATACTAGAAATCATCTCCTCTCTAAAAAGTTGGCATTAAAAGATTGAATTATTGATATCTTTTGAATTCTGATATCTTTAAGATATTTTTAATTTTTTTAAAACACATAAAGATTATGAGTTTTCCCGGCTAGTTGGGATGAGGGGGATGAAGAAGGTTTCTTCGTCCCGTCCCATTTAATTTTCCATCTTCATGAAATTTTGGGATCAATTATTGTAAGGAATATTCATTAATATTACTTTTTAAATAATTTATAATTAAATACTTAATTGTCATGTACAATTAAATCTTCTTCATTTGAGGAAAAGTTCTGAAAAGAAAAGTTCTGAAAACCATCCATCAATCTCATTTGAGGGACGTATTATACATCCTTGTCTCGGAAAATAAAATATCTCTTATCTCTCTCACACGGAATTCTAATAGAGGCAAGCCTCCACAAGTTCATCTCTATACGAAAAAATGAAGTACCCTAGTAGAGATTAAAAAAAGAAAGAAAAAAGAAAGTTTGAGAAATTAGAAAATTAAAAAAATTATATATATATATATATTTTTAAAGGAAAATTCGAAAATAAAATATTAAGGATCCATGTGTATGAGAGGAGGAGCGGGGTATGGAAGTATTTTCCATTTGCCAGGTGGCAGTCAAAGCTACCGAAGTCGTGCATCAGTGGCACTGTGGCAGTTTCTCTACGCGCTAATAAGATAAGTTGACCTGCACCAATTATCATTATATAAATATTCATTTGTTATTTTTATCTTATTCTTATATTCGTCTTTTAACATTTAAAATTATGATAATTTAATCATGGTAATATTTTTACCAAGTCTCTAGAACTTTTTACGTTTTTTAAATAAACTTTTATAATTATATCTATTTTATTTATAATTATATCTACTTAGTCATTGTATTTTTAAAAAATTATAATGAGTCCATGATTTTCAATATTGTGTGCCAAGTATAATACTGAAATCAACCTACTACAAAATCCCCAACAATACATACATCGTTAGCGTGCTGTGTTATATGAATTAACAATATAATATTAGACACTAATTAAAAGTTAAAAAACCTATTAAAAAATGTGAAATATAAAAACTAAATAGACCTGACTAGTTCATAAGTACAAAAAAGAGAGAGAGAGAATCCTAAAAGTACCATCGTAAATTTTACCTTTTTAAAATAAAATAAAATAAATTTCTAGCTCTGCCTATTATAGGTGGCAATCTAACAAAATTGCAAAGACTATATTATTCCCTCTCACATTTCCAAAGGAAAATGTGAAGTTCCAGTCAAAAGTTACAGGCATAACACCCTCACATACAGGGGCAAGAAATTAACACATAAATTGTCGCATCCATAAAAGATATCTATTTTGAATTTTCTCTTCATGAGTAAATGAGGATGGAGTGATTGGATTTCTTGATGAAAACCTTAAATCAACCACTTCAATTGAGTATCTGATTCACTTAAAAGATGGAATAAAGAGAGGGTATGAACTCACAATTGAAAGTTTTCTATCAAGATTCAAAACAGGAAGCAGGCAGAGTAACAGCATCATTATCCATCCAAGTTACTTCGGATACATGGATTATTAAGTAAACTGATTTCCTCGCCCAAGTACTCAACTTCAGAAAAATTTTTGCAGAAAAAACAACAAAATTTCATGCAGAATTCGAGTTATTCGAATGGTACAAACAACTGCAGGAAAGCAAAGCTTAAGGATGAACTGAAGACATTGTTTTACCAAGTGAAGAACCTCAGACATAGTATCCTGTGAAAGTAAATCCCCTTCCCACAATTTCACCAGCACAAAACCATGCAAAGCATTCGAGCCCAAATAGAGCAGCAATACCAGCATCTTCCACCTTCAGCTCTTGTCTGTTCTTCCATAAATTTTTTACGCAATCGAGTTCCTTATGGAAGGACTCATACCGACCTGGAAGACTGTATCGATAAGATGCAGCATGTCAAAATGATATCCCACACAAATAATTTTCTAATATTTATTTGCCTACATTATATATATATTTTTATCCGTGAGTGTCCGATCCAGCTTACTCATACCTCGACTAATCTCAACAACAACCATACCCTATTACATTCGGTTGCCAAAGAAACACATAGTAAATTATTCTAGGTAGGTGGTCACTATGGAATTTGAGGCCATTCTCTCAAAATCCTTTAAATTTACCTTAAATGATGGTTTTTTTTTACTACAATACTACAGAAGAAGATATTCTCACGACATGACCACAACAATAAAACAAATTTGACTACAATTCACTGGGGAAAGTTATATGGCTCACAGGGAAAAGAATACATCAGAGTATCTCGGTTGTTAAAAAATGATTTTCTAGTCGAGCTCGTGTATGTCCAATTTTATGATTATTTTGTATAATATATATGGTATCATAAATAAACAAAAGGAAGTTCATAATAAAAATAAATGTGAATTCTCAGGCACTACAAAATTATAAACAAAGAGCACATTTTTTAAAATTATTATTATGCGTTTCTTCAGAAAGCACTAGTAAATATTCCTGAAATTTCAAAAAGTACTTGTGCCTAAGGCCCTAAACACCATTATGTATTTATAGTAGTGTATTGATGAGTTCAAAGTGTCTTTCAATAATCATAAGCTCTCTAAATATTGTTCTATACATAAAGTAAATCGTTGGACATCAATGTGAAAAAAAATTATTATCCAATATGCTAATGCTATATATGATTGAAAAATCTTAAAAGGACAAGAATTTTGTTGTTAGAGCCAGCAATACCATCACACATTGGCACATAAGCGTTTCCTTAAATCTTTCCTACAATCAATTGACTTATTTTTCCTCTAAACAGTTGCCAAAAACTCAAGAAGGTGCTGCAGCACAATAGTGCCACACAACATTTATATTAATTAATTAATAAATAAATAAAAAGGGACTCAACGAGGCAGAATCTAACATTGATTAAAAGCCAAAAAAAAAAAAACTGCTTGCATTCATCCAGTAATATGGATTAGAATAGTATTTATTACCATATATTGAAAAGAAAAATGTAAGGTTGAATGAAAAATAGGGAAACTTTAAAAGACAACGAAACTAAAGAGCACAAATTACTGAGCACGGATGATATTAAAAATAGGTAACCTTCTAACTGCACCAACAGACCAAATAAAATGTGGTCCAACATGATTAAGGGAAAGAATGGGTACCATTTCCTAACTCCAAAAAGATGCGAAGCGTTAAGTCAAACAATATTCCAATATAAAGAGAGTGTAGAAAGTATGACCTAGCAAGGCGAGTGTATAATAATTGCTTAGAAAGCTCGTTGCATTTCTCCACTGTAGCTGGCTCCTGAATAAATTGCTTGTTTTGCTCCAACAATTGCTTGTAGTAGGAACACCCATTCTTTAACACAAATCGTGATGCTTGAGTGGCCTTGGACTGTAACTGAGTCAACTTGGATGCCATTAATTTTGTCTTATGCTCTGGGAATCAGTAAACAGAACATATGAGATGTTTTAACAACTGAGGAAGTCAATAACATAAAAAGGACGTTTAGAAAAAAAAAATCTAATTACTATAATATGATGATATTACTTTACAAATTTATATTTTTTTGTTCCCCAAATTCATCAAGCCCTCAAAGTCTATTCTTTGAGACTAGGGCTATCATTTGAAATTTGACACCATAACACTTTGGTCTTAAACCTATGACCATGTGACTGCCATGCCCTTCCTAGGTTTTAGTCTCTATCTATAAAATCAAACATCAGAACTCAGTATCCTTTAATAAAAGACTAACCACATGAACTTAAATGAGTTATACCACGCATTCGGCATTTCGTAGACAGTGTCTCCTAGTCCTGCCTGAAGTATTAAGAAGCTTCGACACGATAGTTTTAATTTCAGGCAACACTTAGAACCACCGAAGTGGTAACTCAGTTAACTAACAAGAAATGGTACTGAATTAATGACAGAATATTCAGAGAATAAATGCAAATTTGACTTTGAAAATACATAGACAATCGTCGAGTCAATAAATAGCTAAACCACATGTTGGCAAAGGTTTTAGAACTATCTCCCCAAAATTACAAAAAAGTAAGAGATTGCAAAAAAAAAAAAAAAAAAAAAAAAACAGAGAGAGAGCTTGCTTTTGTTCATTCTTAGATTTTCAGGAAAAAAATTATGTGGGAACAGATCCAAATTACAGTTAAAGGGAAGGTAAGGTAAGAATACGATTTAGAGATTGAGCTAATTATTATTCATACAAGAGTTGATAGTTTCTAGGATAAAGAGACACATTAGGTAGCACAATGGATAAGAGCAACAAAAAATATAGGTCATATACTACAATAGGAAGCAGAAGACAAATAAGATGATAGATCAACAAGCCCAAATAGGGATCACAAACAATGCAGTCAAGAGGGCAAGGTAGCTTTTGTGAGGCAATCTGCCAACTGATAATTTGAAGGGACATAAAAAAACAAAAACTCCCTGTTGAGTATTTGATCGCAAACCAAATGGAACTCCACCTCAATATGCTTGGTACAAGCATAGAAAATCTTATTGGTTGCTAAAGCTCTATGATGGGATTGTTACCATGGAGTACTTTAGTCATACTTAGTGGGTTTTTTAGAGTAAAGATAGTTGCAAGGAAAGAGATAATTCTCTCAAAAGACTATATTTCCTTTCAACAAATCAATCTATATTCTCTTAAGTTCGAAATATAAGCTATAAACTACTGCACTGACTTCCTGATGACGCCTAGAACTAGAATCTTCATAATCAGAAGCCAAATTTCGTCCTGACGGTGTCTATTCCGTCGCAACATCAAAGGATCCAAAATCGCCACGTTTATTTTTCCACATATTAAGCAGAATACGCTATTCATTTCTATTTTCAACTAAGAAACAAAAACCAAGTATCCGATGTCATCTTCAAAAAGAAGCACTGAACGATGGTTCCTTGATTATTAAACCCTGAAAATCGAGACTAAGCAGCCATGATTCAAAATTCAACAATACAAATCACACCTTAAAACCCAACATCTTAACTGAAAGATCTAACAATTACGACACGTAAAGAGTATAGCAACAAACAAGGAATGAGATCTGCTGAAAAAAATAATTATAATAAAAAAGAATCAATACATAAGTGAAATCACAACACCAAAAAATGAGGAAAAAAAGGAGAAGTGGACTAGCAGAACCTTACCTTTGGATGTCCGATTGGAAATGTAAGATCAAAAAGGAATGGAAAATCGACGGTGAGTGAGGAATTGAGTGAAATTGCTCGCCGCTTCTTCAACGCTAGATTCTTCTGTGCCGCCGCGAGCTCTGAGGAGTTCGTGAATGAGAACGCATGGAAGTAATATCAGAAGGGGGACGCTTTACGCAGCAGGGGCCGTTTCGAGAATTCCTCCTTTTTTTTCTTCTTCCATTTTTTTTATTCAAGGAATTTTTTTTTTTCCGTTTGTTTTTGTAGATTTCACTTCAATAATTATAATAATAATAAGAGAAAACTGCGTAAATACCACATGGGGTTTATTATTAGTATTATTTGCTCTATTAAATAAATGTCTCGATGGGTACTAATTTTATATTTTTACAGGTTTAGTTTATTCATTGACTATTTTGTCCAAATATTTTAGATTTTAAAAATACTTTTGAAGTCTTGGTCGATTCTTTGGAAAATATTGTTTTCGGAAATTAATTGTTTAAAAAATTGAAGATTTTTCTTGTTTTACCCTTGTTTAAGGATAAAAATATAAATTTCTTACAAATAGAAACATTTAAGTTTACAACTATTATGAACTGTTATTTTGTTTTATTTTATTTGAGACAATATTAGTTTCTCAATTTCAATAAAGCTAGCAAAGAGCTCATGTCAAAGACTTACTATTAAAAATTGATTAAAAAAAAAACAAAACAAAAAACTCACTTACATCATATCGATTATTGGGCTGGGCCTAATTGGACCAGTAATTGGGCCTGACCCATCTAATGGTCCACTGAATTTTACTGTCGGGCTATTTCTACAAATCTGGGTGGCCGATGGTTGGGTCTAACTGGCAACTTTTCAAGGCCCAATTAAATTAAAAGGTGCGGTAGATAGAGTGCCTATTTCCTAAGTAGAAAGTCGTAGATTTGGCCCCTAGTTGGCTCGTTTCTTTAATAGTCCTCAAAAGAAATCTCACTTTATTTTATTTTATTGTTGGAAGGCAAAAAAACTCATTACACATTTTATCCATATGAATGGGGAATAAAATTTTCAAATAACTATCGATTTTCATATCTGTAAAAACATAAATGAGACAAAATTCAAAATTGGAAATAACACGTAGGTAATAATCAAATATTTTAAAAAGAAATAAAACTTGATTTTTTAATGAATTTAGGAATAATGTGTTGGTTTTCAATTTCCAGAAAAAGAAAAGAAAAAAAAAGTAACCACGGCTCACCATTGTTGTATACCTATAATCTATGTATCCAACATTACCAAAATAAATTGTTCTAAAAAAAATACCAAATAATTTTTTCTTTTTTGACAGAAACCGAATAAATTATTAAAGTATCATTATGGCATGCCTATTCAACACTTACAAATAAAATTAATAAATATATTTATAATGTACATTTCAATATATTATTATAATTTTTTTTTAAATGAACTTCAATAAGGCAAAATTAAACCAGTCATGGGCTATAACAGAAACCAAATCAGATTTTACCTTCTGCAAATCCAATAACGGTTTCATAGTATTTAAATTTTTGGATAAACTTTTTTTTGGGGGAATAAAAAATAATATTGTTAAAATTAAAAAATTTTCAAAAATTTAAAATTTGAAATAGGCGAATAAACTATTTATTGATTTTGAAAATTATCCTATAGATTAAACTAACCAGCCAACTTAAGTATAATCCAAATGATTAGTAGATTAGTCATCTCTCTACATTACAAATCATATGTTTACCCTCGTAATATTAAAAAAAATATATTTACAATAGATGAATTTATCATATAGATAAAATTATTTGTTACTCTTATATTTAATAGAACTAGTAAATTCAAACCTTAAAATTTTAATTTGTTAAAACTAAATTATGAATTCAAATAAATGATGAAATCAATACTTTTTTTTTTCTAATCTTTAAATCATTTTATTTTTGCCTCAAAAATAAAAAGACCAATACATTTTATGTCAAACTGAGCATAAACTCAGTGGTAATTGTCATATATCCAACTATCTCCCACTCCCACATATTGTATTAAAAAAATCAATACATTCTATGAAAAAAAAGATTGTCCAAAATGTAAACCAATAGATCACATAAAATTCAGCTAACAAAATAAGTAAAATTAAACAATCCATAAAAACGATTAACTATTGGAATCAAAATACTCAAATCCAACCCCAAACATACATTCATAGATAAAAAGAGTCGACACATATAAAAAGTAGCCTCATTTTTCTACGAACAAAAAAAGCAACTCAACTAAGAGAAGATACAGATATTAATTTGACTATTTATTCAACTTTGTTTGAAATTTCATTCATTTTTATTACTACCATTCATAGTATTTTATACATGCACTGCACATATGAAATTCCAAAAAAACAAAAAAAAAAAAAACCACCTGAAAGTTAATAATATAAAACACAAGAATTAGGTCCCCCACCCCCCATGGGCTTGGGGGAATACTTCCAGTTTTTGCCTTTCAAAAAAGGGAAGAAAAAAACTTCCAGCAGCAGCACGTTGTTTGGAAGCTTTGGGGAGTGAGCCTGCAGTAGATTAGTAGGAAAAAAAAAAACAGAGACAATAACACAACATACAAAATAGAAACTTGCAATGCAATTCCCAATAAGACTTCCGAAACAGCTGCCTGTGCCTAAGCATGGGGAGGGCTCTAGTTGTCAAACTTGTAACACATGCTGCCATACATTACATTACATATAGCCTCCTAGCTATGAGTATCACATTGAACCGTATCGTTCATTATCTCACTCTAATCTCCAAAATATAGTCAATGAAAATGACCGACTCCTTAACAATGAGAAAGAATTTTGCCCTCACTATCATTAAACGTTTGACAATTAAAAAAGAGAAGTGAAAAACAAACATTTTCTTAAAATATGACGAATTGTCAATTTTTATAGTGACGAAGACAAGATTTGATACTCACCATTAAAGAACTAAGTATTATCCTAGAACCCATCGAAGGAAATCTCTCTATATCCATTTTGTTTTGGCTTTGTACACATGCTCACTTCTATACACTAAAGTGATCATTTACAAGTTTTGAGTTTGGTTGGATTGAGTTAAAAGATATTTTTCGGTATAAATCATATGTCAAAGATTGGAAGTTTGTCCAACTCAATTCAAATCTTAACCTATAAGATTATATTTTAGGGTTCAGTGGTGATCAGATCTAAGATCTCGTATTTGTGTTCAAGTCTAGTGGTGGGCGGTTTTTTTTTCTACCTTACCTTGACTAATCTTACGAGGTAGATCACAAAACCCTGTAACTAGGATTATCAAGAAACCATGTGATTTTCATCCTAGGTAGATGGTCACCAACACTTGCCTCTAAAGTTCTCAAATCTCTTTCTCATGCTTCAATGTCTCTAGACTACTCATGCCGATTAGGTCTGGTAGGGTGATCTAATACGAATTATGCTTAGGTTATTAATCTTAAACTTTGTATTATTATGATGATATGATAATAAGTTAACTATCTTATAATTTATTATATGAGTTAAGAAGTAGTAGTTCAGTACTTCATATTTTATAAATGAAGAATAATATTTCAAAGACTTGAAATCATCAATATCGAGTTGAAAAGTGTGAGGGAACAAAATGAAATTATAGAAGACAAAAGCTTGATACATCATATGATAAGCAAAAGAGCGAGAGCAGTATCTAGGATTCAACCTCAATTAACTTTTAATAAGAATAAAAGAATCACTAGTCAACTCAATTTATAGAAATTAAACTCGTTTGAACCGAACCAATTCTCACCCAGATAAAATTACAAACTAAATTTAATGAAAGAGTCAAAATAGTTTGAATTGTGTTGAAGAAAATTTTCTAACCGTATATTCTTTAACACCTCTGAAGAGCAAGTGTATGCCAGTAAGATCCTGAGCATGTGAAGCAGATTTTTTTTCCTCAGTTTTTACACAGTTACAAACAGCAGCCAGAGATAGCGCCAAGTTGCCACTTTAATATATGAGAATGCGACAGAAATCCAATTGGCAGATCATGGCATGGCAATTGCCAAAACACTGCAAAAAAATACAAACAGAATATAATTTTTTGCAAAGGAAAAGAGAATATAATTAATGAAATGTGAAGAAAAGGACACCACCATGCTTCTCTCTCTCTCTCTATCATTTGTTGTGCAGTCGTGTTTTTGCATGCATTCTGCAGAAGAAGATCCTTTCCTTTTTTAAGACCTCTTTGTTTGTGAAGAAAGAAAAGTAAGACAGAGGATCATGTGGTTGGTTGAAGTTACGAGGCCCTTCTCTGATCCACAAAGAAAAAGGAAAAAAACAAAACAAAAGAATCCTAATTTATTCAAAACCCCATATTCATGAGTTCCAATGCATGAGGGATCATAGCCTCTGTTGGCAAGTGGCAAGCCAGGCTGGTTTGTTTGGCTGGAGAAGAAAATTGGGTACAAAATCATACACAATAATCATTCATTATTAGTCTTAAGGCTTCACTTATCCCATTTGGCTGTGGTGTGGAGCTTCTTGGATCACATAATTTTTTTTAGTTAAACACCATAGTGATGATTTAGGAGCCTAAATGATTGATGCTTCACCAAACAAAGAATATTATTTTGTTTTTAGAGATAGAAAATAGTTTCCAATTTAGTTGTCAGAGAAACAACAAATAGAGATTATATTTTACTTTTTCTTAAGGTGTATTTTAGGTTTTTATGATCATCTAGAATTTTGTAGCCGCTAAGAAGTAAGAAATTCTTAACTTAAACTATATGCTTTTTAAATTGGAAGAAAATAGAAGCTACCCAAAAATTAAAGTTAGAAAACCAACTAAGACATCATAATTGAGTCAATTTAACTAATAAGGATGAATTTAAGAAATAACTTTTCTAAGTGGAAGCACCGGAAGAAAAACTAGTTAAAGCGCTCAACACTTTCCAAGTATTTTTAAAAATTTTAAAATATTTTTAATTATCTAATCAAACAGTATACTTTTTGGTTCAAAATTCATCTCAAAGTCATCCTAAAGACCAATTGGCTTGATTTTAGAAAAATAAAAGAAAATGAAAATATACAAGAATGCAAGAGCAGTCATATTTTAGGTAAAATGGTACAAAAAGATGACAAGGGGGAGAAACCCAATGTTGGCTAAAAAACAATGAACAAAAAGGAAATATTAGATTAGGATTACTTAGTGGGTACAAAATCAAAAGGACGGTGACGATGACGATTCTATAAAACACCTAAAAGTGCAAGTGGGATAGAAGCGAGAAGCAAGGTTTGGGCTGAGGCAGAGCATTGAAGTGGGGTATGGGGGAAGGGACATGACAGACGAAAGAAAATTAAAAAATAGCATAAATTAAGAAGATAAGGCATGCATTACATTATTAGTGGTCAAATTCCTAAGTAAAAGGCGGTGGATCGCACATTGGTGCTTCACGGGCATTTCATCGAACACTTGGTAGTCAAAAGAGAGAGATGAGATTATAAATGCAGAGAAATGGGGAGATGGCCCCGGAAGAAAATTGAAATCTTACTTACCAATACCAACGATTTGGGTGTTGGGTGAAGGTGTTTTTGATGGAACTAAACGTAGAGAGGACAAAGATTGGCGTGTTTCTGTTTCTAAGAAAACGCCATGGCCTCAGTCTTCTGAAAACGTGTTCGTACCGTGTGGACGTACGTGCGTTGAATGAATGCTATAAACATAATCCCCGTACCGCCACCCCCAGGCCCCAATTGCCATTCTTTTTTTCTCTTATTCTTCTTCGTTTTGGGATCGAAGTAGAAATTATTCCCACGGATCATCTATCAAATTATTCGGACAATTTAAGCATAAAATTAACTTTTACTATTATAAACCCATAAAAATATAATTGAGTGAATAAAATATCTCGAAGATTTGATCGGAGTCGATATGAGTACACAATATTAAATTTCAGTCGACATGTAAACATTTCTATGTGTCTAATTGACATCTATACGAGCGATAAATCGACATTTTCATAGTATTATGAAAATAAAAAAATCAAAAGACCATTAATATAGATATGATATTAACATTAACAATTTATCTTATTTAAAATTATTGAATTAAATGTTTTTTACGGAGTTTTAAAAAGATCCGTTAACATCAACATGTTATTGATATTTCTGTGAAATTGATACCTCGGTATTCAAAACCTTGCATGAGTATAGCTTGGATATATTCAATTCATTATTTAGTATTTATCTCTCCTGTTTTTTTTTTTTTTGTTAGTACTAACATAGTAATATGTGGGGTGGGATTGCAGATCAAACTTACATAAATTATTATGTCAATTACGGTTGAACTATCATCGCTTTGACGATTTAAATTTCATTTTGATTAATAAACTTTCAACATTTTCTATTTTGGTTCAACTTAAAACAAATTATATATTTATTTACTCAATACTCACATTAACTAACTTATATAGCTAAAAGACATTTCGATATAAACCCATTAACAGATTTATTCGAAACTATGTTAGTTTGTTAAAATCAAGTGAATATTTTAAGTTAAGGGCTCAAAATAATTTCTTGCAAAGTTAAGTATAGAATAAAAAAAAGTTTAAAAACCAAAATGGAAATTTTTTTTCAAGTTTAGAGATCGAGATAAAATTTTAACATATATATATATATATATATATATATATATATATATATATATATTGGTCTATCCCTTATTTTATTCGGTTGGTATATTTTATTGTATCACGTTGATCCAAATTATCACTTAATCTCAATTTGCTATTATATAAATAACATATATTTTTAAGTATAATTAAATATTTAAAATTTTAGAAAAACATCATTATTCAAATTAAAATTAAACTAAAAAATAAATGTAAAGCACATTAAAAAAATAATCGTAACTTTTAATTTGTTATAGAAAAAAATAATCACTCCCATAAATACCCCGACATTATCATTATTAACGACCAAAGTTTAATATAAAAATGTAGAATCAGTAGGTCGTGATTTCGAAATGTTATACTAAAAAGAAGTACCGGGAGAAGATATTAAATTATTTTCATAGTCAACTACTAATGGTTGACTTGGCCCAAAATTGGTTGTTTCCCAATAGTCGGTGACTTTCGTAGCACTTTCAATAACTGCAACAACAACTATTATCTCAACCTTATCCAAAATTCAGACACATACATATATTCAATCTTAATGCATTTAAGGAAATGGACAATATTAGCCCTCCTAACTTAAAAAAGGAATTTTGTATTTTGAACTCATTTTTTAAAAGGACTTGGCGGTAAAAAATACAAAAATAATAATAATAAATAAAATCTCAAAATCTACCAAATATTATAACTGTTGTAAAATAAATTAAGAAACACAATGCGGCCAGTGGGAGAGATTTAATTAATTAATGACCTTCTAAAATGGAGAGAGAAATTAGGAATCTAATTCAATGCCAATTTGCCACGTCACATCATGAGCAGGGAGTTGTTTTATCCCTGAGTAAAAAGTTACATTAGCACGGAAGGAAGGAGAATATCAGAAAAATGGCAAGGCAAATGTCTATGACGAGGAGTTGGTATGTCATCTGAATAAATGTACTGTGAATGATTTAAGCCAACCAATCGACTATCCTTCCATACCGATCAGAGGAGGTCATAATATCAGATGGTAGAGGCTCGGAAAACTGCTTATTAATTCCCTACTCGCCAGTATACCAGGTAGTCCGCCTAGTTTTCTAGAGAGTGTACCATGGTGCTAACCGTCTGACACCTATAAATACTGAAGGTAAATTCATCTTTAGATACACGTGAATATGTGAGGTACACTCGAGAGAGAATAGTTAGGGCGAAAATTAATTTGGGCGCGAGAGAGTGCTCATTTCTATTATGCAGGGTGATCCAAATCCGAGCAAGTAAATTTTGTGCCCACGTTAGTTTTAATAAAATATTGAAGTGGGTCAAAACTGAGCATAGCTCAAATGGTCAAGACACCTATTTTTGACCAAGATGACATGAGTTTAAACTCCCACCCCTACATGTTATATAAAAATAAAATAAGATACCAAAGTGGCAAGTAAAAAGGAATAAATTTTTCAGAGTACCCATGACGTTTCTTCCCATTAATTCTATCTTTATTATTATATGTTTATTTGCTTTAATAATAATCTCTCATTCGATTGTATGTGTGCTACTTGGTAAGTAATTTATGCTAGCGATCAATTTTGCAAATTAAATAAGTTTATATTTTATTTTGGGTTTAAATACTATTTGTGTCCATGTATTTGTAACATTTGTTTTATTTTAGTCTTTATAGTTTAAAATATACATTGGTCTATGCACTTTTAAAAAGAGATAATTTTTTTTCATGTTTCCAAAAATTTAATACAAATTTTATATATAATGAAATTTTTTTAGTAAAGTTATGGCTACAGCCATTTCAATAAAAAATTTAAAGTATAATTGTATTGCTGAAATTGTGATAAAATGAAATGAAAAATAAAATGAAGGGATTAAAACGGTCCCCTATAACGAGAGGAGGGGAACACGTATATTTCAAGAGTACAAATACTAAGATGGACAATAATTAAAAGTAGAGGGAACAAAACTAATTAGGTTAAAATTTCATTAGCGCAAATGAATGAGAAATAAGAAACTCTTTGACTTTATAATAATAATAATAATAAATTAGGTGTCTCAATTATTTATATATATGTATATACTTTTCCTATCAAATTAATAATAAATTAGGTGTCTCAAATTATTTATATATATGTGTATACTTTTCCTATCAAATTTTCAAATTATATGTTCAATTGTGCAAATTAATATTGTGACAGTGTTTCAAAAGTATAAAAGAATGAAATTAAATTATTATTGAAAAAACTTATTTTTTTTCAAAATTATTATTATTATATATTATGTTTTGGTTTATTTTTTTAATATAAATTTACACCCAATTCATCATATTCACAACTATATCTAAAGACCAAAGCCTGAGTTTTGTACCTAGAAAACAAATTTAATTATCAGATTATGAACGAAACTGATATCTTTTCAATCTCTCAATATATGTTTAACTTTCAATCGACTAATCTCTAATTATAAGTTAATAAGAAAATTATAAGTTAACTATCAAAATATTTACTTCTGAATGATTTGAGAAAAAGAAACCTTACAACTTTCAGACACATTTAATTAGTCTTAAGAGTCTAGTTGACCAAATTAGAATAATAAATAAATAAGAAAATACCACGTCAGATTGAAAGCTAGGTGGTTGATATTAGTCGGCAAAGAACTATTTGTAGAAAATGATCAATTATATATACAAGTACTTTTCGGGTGTTTAATTAAAGTAAAATCTTTACTAAAAAAAAAAAAGAAAGTAAAATCAGTGTTTAAAGCTTGCTTAGAAATAATAAAATATTGCTAATTAGAAGAAAAAAGAAAAACTGAATTTTAATATATTCCATTTCTCTCTCTCTCTCCTGTGTTGACATTTGTCAGCATGAGAGAGAAAGTATTTGTTTCCTTTTCCTCTGACAGAATTATGGTGATTGGTGAGAGTCTGACCAAGGGGACATTTACAGGTGAATTGCTTGAAAAATATCTTAAACTTTTTTTTTCCAACTCATTATTTCAAAGAAGAGAGAAACAGAAGTGTATTTATATTTCATATCACCGAAAAATAGAACTTTTCATTTTCTTTTTACTGAGAAACCAAACTTGCTTTTAAAAAGCAAGAAAACAAGGATTTTTTTTTCCCTCAGTCAATCATAAAATAAAGTATAAATGAAGACACACCCCAAATTCCAAGAAATGGGCAATGTCAACACAAAAGAATCACAATGGTTTTTTTTCTCTCCTTTCACACCATTGTAAAAAAAAAAAAAATTAATTAATTTTTTCTTTTAGATATTTGCTTCTTCCTTCTTCATTTTCTCCATGAAGCAATGTATTCTCTTAAGAGCAACGTCTAGAGTCTCCTCGCTCATGTTGGCGAAACAAACTCTGAACCAACCCGGTTCAGAGCAGTGACACGATGAACCGGGCGAGATATTCAATTTCACTTCCTTCAGTATGCATTTCCAAAGCTCAATCTCTCCTTCTTTGGTTGGTTTGTTCTTCAGCAATGGACTCAAATTCATCCAACAAAATAAACCGGCGTTTCCTTTCAAGCACTCGATTCCAGCGGTTCGCAATCCTTCAATTATCATATCATACCGCTTCCTCAGCCGCTCCCGGTTCATTTTAATGTACTTTTCCGTAAATTTCCGGTTCGACAACATGGACGCCAAAAGCTGCTGCGTTTGGGAAGATATGAGCGTGAAGCTCGACATCCGCCGAGCCGTCGTCACGACTTTATCGTTGTACGAATAAATCGTGCCGACTCTGAACCCCGGAAGGCCGAGGTCCTTGGAGAGGCTGTATACGATGTGGACCCGCTCGGCGTCTTTGTAGCCGCGGAATTCCAAAACCTCGGCGACGCTGGTGAACTCGGCCGGGGAGAAGACAGAGCCGGAGTAGATTTCGTCGGATACGAGGTGGATGTTTTTGCGTGTCACGAAATCCAAAATGTCTTCGATTGTGGACCGTTGGATGGTGGCGCCAAGTGGGTTTGATGGGTTCGTGATCAAAACTCCTCTAACTTTGATATTCATGGCCACTGCAGCGTTATAAGCCGCTTCCAAAGCTTGGGGAGTAATCTCAAAGTTATTTGAACTGTCGCAGTGAATTGGTACAATTTTCACTCCAGTTCTCCATCTCAAATCTCTGTCAAATCTGAAATTTACCCAAGAAAAAAAAACCCATAAATTCTCCGACCAAAATATATATAATATTAGTGCATGAAATTAAATGAACAGTTTTATTTATTTATTTATTTATTCTTACCCAGGATAATAAGGAGTGGGGACAAGCAAGGCATCGCCAGGGTCGGCGAGAATGAAAGTGAGAAGCTCATTGGCGGCAGTGGCACCAGCAGTTAAAACAACTCTATTGGGATCAAATTTGGCTCTTGCACCTCTAATTTCCTCCATAAAACTAGCCATTGCAGTCCTAAAAGAGAGCAGCCCATGGTAATCTTGGAACAAGGCATTTTCTCTGAACCCAGAAGAATTAGAATTAGAATTAGCTGCTCCCCCTTCACAATTCTGCTCCAAATACTCCTCCAACAAGTCGAAAGACACCTGTTTACAAAAATCCAACGCCAACCCAGTTAAAAAAATTGAGACTTTACGACGAAAAACACAAGAAGTTGAGATTTTTTTTGGTGTTTGTTAATCTTACTTGATTTTCTGCGAGGCCCATTTGGATGACGCCGGAGGGATTGGTTGATTCGTGGTAAGGATCTTCGTCGTAAGCTTTCCAGCCGGCGAAGTACGGCGAGTCTTCGCCGTGAGTGTCGGAGACTGCAACTTTGGAGAGCTCCACCGTTGGCTTTGCTTCGATCTCAATCTCAATCGCCATTGATTTTGTAGCTTAAAGCTCTCTCTTAGAAAAGGGAAAGAAAGAAAGAAAAAAAGAACAATACAGAAGCTGTTCTTTCCCTTCTGAGAGAGAGGAGAATTGGAATTGTAGTGAAAACTGTTGAATGTAGCCCTTAGCAAGGGCGTCTCTATTTATAGCAAGTCCTTAACACTTTTTTTTTTTTTTTCATGGAACCCTTTTTTTTTTTTAATGACAAAAAATAATCAATCATTGAACTCTCTTTCTTCTCTCTCTTGAGGTTTTTTTTTTCTTTTTTGTTGGGTGAAAGTATTTTTTAAAACTTTATGAGTCATCATTTTCAATGGGCTTAAGATCCAGAGAGAGAGGCGATCGAATCTGGTGGTTGAAGAAAGGGAGTGGGTGTGTGTTATCTTTAATCTTAGCCTAAAAGGGCTCTTCCCCAAAATCCCATTTTTTTGCTTTTCCCTTCAACTACTTAATATTAAATTAGTTTTGTAATCTCTCTTCCCCATAATAAATAAATAAGTATATATATATGTATATGTATATGGCTCACTTTGATTTCATTTCCCTTTTTTATTTTCCAGTGGTGCAGTTTCTCCTTCTCTCCTAAACCTAAGACCAAATGCAAATCCCTGTTGAATTTCTCCTAAATCCCCTCCTAAGTATAATTAATTAGCTAATTTGAGTATATATAGCTTAATAATTGATTAAAGAATATATAAACCTAAGACCCAAATACAAATCTCCATTGAAAGTTCTAATTTTCATCATCTCATGCCGTTAGATTTGAATTTTGTTAAGTACAACGTGTGAGGTGGATATTCAAACTCACGAACATTTGATCGTACATAGGTGTCTTAACAGCTTATTGAACTTCGATTGAAAAAAAAAATTTGAAAAACCCTTTAAAACACAAGAAAGGAATGAGCAATTTCTATCTTTAATTTATCTTAAATGAAAAAATTATATTTAAAATTTAAAATGAAAAAATTATATTTAAAATTTAAAGATGTTAAAGTTTTCTCTTTAAAATTTTTCCTCTTTATAATTATTTTCTTTTTCAGACTTTAAAACTTAGACCAAAATGTCAAAGCGAGTATAGTTCAACGATAATTTACATATATCTCAAATCTAGAGATTGTGAGTTCGATTCTCCACCCCACATGTTGTACTGAAGAAGAAAAAAAAAACTTAAAAGACCCAAATGCAAACCCTAAACTTAAACGATGAATTAATTGGTTGAGATTATGGGTTATTGATTGACAAGGTAATTAGAGGCTCTAAGTGAGAGTTTAGATTATGGGTTTTTTTTTTTTGGTTGGGTTGTAAAAAATATTAAGATTCTGATTTTCCCAAGAAAAAAAATGACAAAAGAAGAGGTCCTTTGAGATCTTGTGACCCCACCAACCCATGCATATAATTTCATAATTTTCCCATCATTAGCAACAGAAATTATAACATACAATAATTTGTGCAAACTAAAACTCTCAAATTCCTACCATTGAAGAAGGGTCTTTTATGGGACCAATAGAGCATGTGCCCATCAAAACTAAGATACATAAAAAAAAAAAATTCAATTAATGAAGAATAATATTCCAATTTAATTAATTTCTCCCTTAATCACCCCTCTAACCTTACTTAATTAAGCAACAAATCAAGCACACTTTAAAAAGATTCATTAATTCTTCAAACCCCTTTTTTTAATTTATAAAAAATATGTAGTTTCCATTAGACCATGTCAAGCCAATCTTATGCTCCCTCTCATGTAGGAGAGATAAAAGATACTTGTCAAGATTGTGTCCTAAAAATGAAGAATTAATCAAACTATATGGAGTTTGGACATTGCCCTAAAGAGAGAGAGGGAATAATAGGCTACACTAAAATTAAAGTATATAAATAAAAAAAATGTAAATTAAAATAAATGATTAGTGGAATATATAGGTTTTATGCAAAATCAACGACGTGGGGCTTGAAGATCATGAAGATCCATGTGCATGAGATATATAAGATTATTGTTTTAATTATCTTAAAAAAAAAGATTATAATTTTAGATTGAGGATTTTGCAATGAGTAGATTCAATCTCTCAATAATTGAGTGAATAAAGTGGGATGTTTGACCATTGCTCTAACCGTCTCTATTATTAGTGAGCTTAATTATGTCTTAAGCTATACTTAATTCTAGTTGCAAATGCAAACATTATAGGATTATACAAAAAGTGCCATAATTAATATAATTTGATTATTCGGTATATTTTTTTAAAAAGAAGTCATTGTATTGTTTTCTTTGGTTATCTTCAATAAATCGTGTCTTAACCAATAATAAAATAGGTGTTTTTGAAATTGAATATGGTTTAGAGAAAATGAAAACACTAAAAATCCACTCGTTTCAAAATTAATAAAGTGATGATTGTTGTTCTGTTTACCTCCTTGGAAGCGTGGATCCTTTTTATATCTAATTCTTAAGTAAATTTAAAAGAAAATGATGTTTTTTTAAAAAAATTAGTTTCATGGGTTCTAGATGCGTTTGGCTGGTAATATAAAATATAAATTTGAAATAAAAATCAGAGTTGTATTCTATGTTTTCAGTGTTTTTGATATATGTTTGATAGTAAATTTGGTAATTCGATCTCAATTTAAAAAATTATTAATATATTTGTAAATTTGAAGGAGTTACAAGCTAAATATTTAATTTAATATAAACTTATATTAATTATTTTATTAACATTTTTTGTGAATTTTGTATAATTATTATTTTACAAGATTATATAATTTAGAATACATTATGTTTTTAAATTTTAAAAAACATAAATTAGTTTATAATATGAAGTAGTATATTTATCAGAGTTTTTATTCTTTGTAGTTCTGCCTCTCAAAAATTTTAAATTTTGAATTTGGAAACACTTCAAACATAAAAAAGTTGTTTTCAGAATTTCTACTGTTTGGAGTACAGAATCCGAAAACAGTGTAAAAACAGATCTCTCAAATTCTACCAAAGGCGCGTATTCACTAAATCCATTTGATTCAATAAAAAATAGAATCCAAGTTTCCAACCAAACGTATTCTTATTTACTCGTTTTGGTGAAGTATTGATATATCTCGGTAAAAATTGAAAACAAAGAAAATAATAGAGAAGGTGAACCTCTGTATTTATAATATAAAATTGTAAATAAATTAGTTATGAATATGAAATCAGCTTAAAAATCACAAGTTCGATATACTATTATTATTATTATTTATTATTATTATTTTTTCTGTGATCTTTCATTTAACTAACCATATCCTGACTAAAAAAAAAGTCTCAAATTTAAATGAAATCATAATCCACGTTTTTTGTGGTGATTGGCTCACGCGTAACTGAAGTTGTGACCAATATGATGAATGGAACGTTCAATCATAAGGTATGATTTCGTATTTTATCAAAAAAAAAGAAAAAGAAAAAGAAAAAGAAACGTTGATTTCGTAATGCAATTATTTTAGCAGTTAAAATTGGATTTTGTTGTTTGAACCACTTTTTTCCCCTTTTCCCACTACAGTAAATAAATGGAAAGAGTTGTAAAAAGAAAAAAAAAATATTAAAACACTATTAGTTTTTACTTAATTTCATTTTGTTCTCTGTTTTTAAAACATTTATTTTGGTTCTCGTACTTTTAATTTTTGTTAATTTGAACGCATATAATATCTATTTTAATTACTCTATTTTTTAAGAGCGGACTATTTTAGTCCATTCATTTTTATTTTTATCTTCTTTGTATCTATCATAGTTTGATCATACATCTTCACTCACAAAATTTGTTGATACGTAGTTATAAAATAATATTAAAGAGTTTCCATCACGTATAAAAATTAACACAAATAAATGATAACTTTTTAAAATTGTATAGATGAATGAAACTCAAATAAATAAAAGTTGAAAGTTGAAAGTAAAGGGATTAAATGAAAGTACAGAAAATTAAAATGAATAAAAATCGAAATTAAAATAATATTTAAACTAAAAAGAGAGCTTAAATGATTGGAACAAAAGCATGTAGATTAAATGTGAAAACGATAAAACAATCGTGGTCCTTATCCCTCCAGCTGCCTCATGCCTCATCTTCCCAACATTAATATATTGTTTCTTTTCTCCACTTTTATTAGTTTCATTATTATAGAACAAGGCTCTCTTTCTCACCCTCTTCTATGTTATTAATTAAATATTAAACATATCCTAAATATCCTCTTAAAATTTTTAATTCAAATTTAGTTTATCATAGTTCTAGAGTATATTAAATCTTTATGTATAAGCAAATTTCAATTTCTTTCTCGTTAACATTGATAATCATCTTTCTATTACCATTTCAAAAATCGATGGTTATATTCTAATAAAACTAAACAAAAAAGAAAGTTAAAATTTGAGTAGATTCCAAGAAATTATTTCAGACAATATTAATAATAATAGTAACAAATATTATTTATGAATAAATACAAGTAAAAAAAAAATTCCACCTATATGTTTCTCTGTTTTGCTGCTTTTTAAATATATTTTCATCATTTAAACCAAAATTTAAAAACTACAACAATTTATATAGTTTTTGAAACCTAAAAAGCTTATTTTGTTTTGTTTTTGTTTTTGTTTTAAATTTGGACCAATGATTCTAATGCGATTTGGAAAAAAAAAATATTAAATAAATTACAAAAAAAAAAATAAGCATAATTCTTAAAAAACAAAGAATAAAAATTAAAATCGTTATTATTAAATATAAATTATATATAAATAAGAAAGTAGCATAAAATGCCAAAAAAAAAGGGGATAATGGAGACGGGAGAGGAGAGGGAGTGTTAGGTGAGGGGAAAGTGAGAGTTGTCATACGGTGACGAAAATTCTGAGTTGGAACTCACGTAAATGGAAGCATCCGAGAACTTCGAAACTAAACCGAGTGAAAACGACGTCACTTTTCCCTTTGGTCTTTACCCTTAATTTTCCATTTTCAATCTTCATTTATATCAACATATATTCTTTTATTATTATTATGAAACATTAATACCATTAAAAACTGTCAAGTAGTCGCTGTCCTCCCTTTTTATTACAAATTGTTAATCAAAAAACAAAAAAAAAAAAGTCGGTGTTCTTTGAGTTCGTTTATTTATAACTCATTTTTAGAAATTGTTTTTTTTGTCTAAATAAAATTCTACAAGCTATAACCTTTTAATTTAAATTTATTTCTACATTTTCAAGAAATTTAAAGAATGAAATATTATGTCAAAATGTTGATTCAAATAAGTGAGACAAAATAAAAATAAAATGATCTAAGTATGAATTAAAATGAAACAAAATTGATTAAAAGTGTTGATATCAGAATGGATGTTTTGACGTGGTTGAGTAGTCTCCTATGATATGATGGGATAATCCAATCCCTAAAAATGAAATATTTACCTAAAGAGGTGTGTACCGTATTTTCCCTAACTCTAACGTATCCTCATCCCCTCATTGTGTTCCCACGAATTCTTGATGGCTAGATAATTGCCTTATGTTGCGTGACTCCCGAATTCGACAATTAAAACAGGATTAATAAGTAACTCTGAGTAATTCACATCCTTCAACTTCAAGTCCAAACCATGGTAGATGTTCTACACAATAGAACAAAAAAGATTATGTTAATTGCAAATTACTAATTAGATATATTCATAGGCATTCAATATACATACCTTTCCCAGACTACGAAATTGAGATGTGACTTGTATGTGAGCACAAACTGGTTGTACAATAATTCTTCTCTTAAATGCATGAAGATCACAAAATCTATTTCTTAATTCAAGATCACTCCTACCGACGGAAATCAAAAAATTAGTAAGATTTGTTCCGTCCAAAATGGGAGGGGTCATCCCAACGTATTTAAATAAATACTATGTATTATACAAAGTATAACCTTTTAATTTAAATTTATTTCTACATTTTAAGAAATTTAAAGAATGAAATATTATACTAAATTTTTTTATTGAATTAAATGAGACAAAAATTAAAAGTAAAAAGATTAAAATGGTCACATGATTTTTGTAAGTAGAGGAGGCATGAAAGTATGAATTAAAATGTCACAAAATTGATTGAAAGTATTGTGATCAAAATGGACGTTTTGAAAGGCACCAACAAGAACTAAAGTTTAAAAACGACAATAGTTTTGTTTAAAGACTAAAGTTACACTATTTTAAAGTGTTAGACTTCCAAATGATAATTCTAAATCATAATCCTTCTAAATCATAGCTTTAACCATATTTATTTTTCAATTTGAGTTAATTTCTATCAAAATATCATCTCCTCATGAATTACTACAACATTGTCCTAACCAAAGTTTAGACATATATTGATCTAATATTATTGTTAAGTTTTAAAAAATTAGAAATAATCCAATCCATAAAAATTCTCCATATACATATGAAAGGAAAAATTAAAAATAAGAGAATATCTAGATGACAACATACAGATTTGCAAAGACCACCTAAAACCAAATAAGAGAGGGAGGGAATCTAGCTTAGCTTGTTACACAATTTCAACAGCACATCTTGTTTGAAGGGAAAATTAAAATTAAATTGGAAATTTAAAATCTAAGGGGATCCATTGCATACATCATACCTTGATTTTTTGTTCTTAGCTTTGGAAAAAACCCAGCTCATTTTCCCAACAAGTAAAAATATGCCAACTTTTGTTGTTCTCTGCGTGGCCAGCAACCTTAAATTAACAATTCCAATTTTCCTTCTAATGTTTCCCTAATCAACAGCATAATTCCTTACTTTGTTTTCTTTTGCTGAGAGGCATACCGATCAGCACTCATTCTCGTGGCAAACCGATATAAATTTGACAATTTTTTAGTATTTTACTTTTGCATTTTTCTCTTGTAGTTCTAAAAAGTTTAATGGTGGTCAATAAAACGAGGGTGGTAATAGTAAGCACACAAGTACATTTTTTATTTGCGATTCGCCTTCTTTATTTTCTGTTTTTGTATTTTTATTTTTCTTATAATTGTAGAATATTGCACGTATATTGTATCCTGATCTATGGTTGTATTATTATTATTATTTTTAATGTGTACATGTGTTTCAGCTTGTTAATTGGAATAAGAAAACAAATATTAAATAAATTCTAGAAGTTTCATCATACTTTGAGTGAGTCAAATTTGAACTTAAGAGCTTGATTTAATCAAATTAAAGACTCAATTAGAATAAGTAGTTAAATTAGTACTCTTTCGTAGATGAATTTATAGCAAGATGTGTGCAATATTCTCTTTGAATAGATGAGTCCTTTTTTTTTTCTTGTTTCGGTTAGATTTGATTCTTATGATTATTGTGTTGAGCATTTATTTTTTAGAATTTATACATTTTTTGCTAATTTTAGTACCCGACCAGGGATGGACGTAAACTCGTAAGCTACGGAAGGTAGAGATAATCGTCCACACGTATATTTATACAGTGAAATTACAAGTTTGATATTTAAACTTCGAGAGCTTTGAATAGTAAATCTGTGTATTTTAAAATGTCTTAATAGAGCTTTGAATTTTTAATATTATGTCAATTAGTCTTATTAGTACTTATTTATCTAAGAGTATATGAGATTCGAACAAATATTCTAAATGATCCTTCTGGTTTCAAATGGACTATTTAGAACATGTTTTCAAACCTAAAAATTAAAAATCTACGTTTTAAAATTTTAGACTAAACCGACACGAACACTAAACTAGAATCATAAAATATTTATTTTTTAATATAATCTCTTAATCAGAGATAAATGTCAATTACGTTATTTGACGGTTAAGTAAAAGGTACGAAAATCGTTTATGAAATATGAAAGAAGATGAATTACAAAATTGGTCGGAAGTGAGAGGTAGAATATTGGGTTGGTCGCGGAGCTGTGCTAATTGCTGCCTACTCAGTTCTTGAGAATATAAATTACAATATCCTTCTTTTTTTCCTCATCTCAAATAAATAAATAATATTCCTTCTCTCTGTCTATTTTATTAATGTGCAATTTGCCACATTTTTTTATGCTTCGTACTTTTTCGATGCATTTATTTTCCTTTTCTTTTCTTATGCCCATTGGATTATTTTTTACGTTACGGTAGTGTATAATCACGATCCATCCAACACAATTTATCCTCACATCATTTTTTCTAATTGTAAATGTTTTTTTAGAACAATTTTAATTGTAAATGTTATTCTCAATAATAGGTACAAATTTAAACAAAAAATAAAGGTTCAAATAATTTAATATCCTATGAGTTGTCAATCCGAGTACAGGTCAATAGGTTCGATGACCTATGTCTGACGAAAAGGTCGTGAGTTTGATTCCCTCACTCCACATGTTGTATTAAAAAAAATCCTACGAGTTACCTTGACAACCAAATGTAATAGGATCAGTGCGGAAAAGCTGGTCCGAATATTCACGTATGTATATATATATATATATATATATATATATAAAGTTGAAACTTTTTAAACTTAAATATTATTTCGGTCATGTACTTTTAAAATATCTACTAATCAATGTACTTGTAAAACATATATTTTGTTACTTTACTTTTAAAGAGTGGCTATTTATGTAAATTAATTCTCATTTTATCTCATTTCTTTTAATCATAATATTAACATGAGATTTCATTCATTAAACTTATTGAAATGTAGACATAAATTTGTATTAATAATTTTCTATTGTATATAAAATTTGTATTAAATTTTTATAAATAGAAATTACCAAAATAGTCATATTTTAAATAGGGACTAAAACGGATGTATTAAAATCTAAAATAAACACAAATTAAAAATAGGGAATTAAAATGCATCAAAACATGTTTTAATATTTTGAAAATAGTATTTAGATAATCTTTTTAATAAAAAAATATTAAATACTTTTACTACTGAGTTAATGTAACCCACAATGATTATTCAATACTTTGTACCTTTTATACACTATATCATGGAAGAGAAATTAGAATATAGGAGAAAAAGATGGTGACCCAAATAAGAAAACTTTTAATTTTACCGCATTTTCATCTTTGAACTTTCAAAAAATTATTCTAAGACCTTGAACTTAAAAATTATTCATTTTGGCATTTAGAATTATTTTGATTTTAAAAAATAGATAATGTAGTTTCAAATAAATCTATTAATAGGTTAATGTCGTCATCATGTCTTTAAACTATATAGATTGGCTAATGAAAACTATATAGCTTGGCTAACTTGAATATCGTGCCAATGTGACACAAAATTAACACAATTTTTTTTTAAAAGTTTATAGACAAAAAATGAGAAAATGAAATTTAAACCTAAAATGTGTACAACATCTAATCTTTTGGAATAATTTTCCGATCCTTTTTAGTTGAAAATGGGTCAGGGAAGCTAAATAATATATCGACTATTCAACCTACACTTATGTGCTTAAGTCGATTATTTTCTTTAGTTCAACAATTATAGGGTAGGAGATCAAACTATCGAGAGATTTTATTCATTGAATTATACTCATGTCGACTTATAATATAAAATAGTTTGTGTTGATGTCGGAAATTACCAAATTTGCACGATGTGGTACTATACATTTTGATGCTTTGGTCATGATCGAAATTTTATGCGAAACATAGCAAATAGTAGGATTTTGTGTCGGATTTCAATTAGGAGTAATTTCCTTAAAAAAATCTAAGTCAATAAGATAGGCCATCCATGCATTTCTTTTAATAAGAAATTAAATTTAGAGAAGAAAAAGGGCTTTTTCCTATGTCAGCTATGCTCCATTTCTTTAGAATAATTCAGCAGATTGTAATTTGTAAGTGGGAATAATTTCTACTTCAATCCCAAAAACGGAGAATTAGAAAGAAAAAAAAAAAGGGGCAATTGGGGTGGCGGTAGGGGGATTTTATTTATATTTATAGCATTGGTTCAACGGCTTACGTGTTCGTACGAACACGTTTTCAGAAGACAAGGCCATGGCGTTTCGGTAGAAACACAAACACACCAATCTTTGTCCTCTCTACGTTTAGTTCCCATCAAAAAGATTTCTCCCGCCCCCTCATTCACCCTTCATCCAAATCGTTGTTATCGGTAAGTAAGATTTCAATTTTCTTCTGGGGCCATCTCCCCATTTCTTTGCATTTATAATCTCGTCTCTCGCTTTTGACTACTAAGTGTTCGATGAAATGCCTGTGAAGCACTAACATGCGATCCACCGCCATTCACTTAGGAATTTGACCACTAATAATGTAATGCATGTCTTATCTTCTTTATTTATGTTGTTTTTTTATTTTTCTTTCGTCTGTCGTGTCCCCTCCCCCATCCCCCACTTCAATGCTCTGCCTCGGCCCAATCCTTGCTTCTCCCTTCTCTCCCACTTGCACTTTTAGGTGTTTTATAGAATCATCATCGTCACCGTCCTTTTGATTTTGTACCCACTAAGTAATCTTAATCTAATATTGCCTTTTTATTCATTGTTTTCAACCCAACATTGGGTTTCTCCCCCTTGTCACCTTTTCGTATCATTTTACCTAAAATATGACTGCTCCACTTGCATCCTTGTATTGTAGCCTCTAAAATTTACCGAGGGATATATGGAATAGCTGAAATCTGAACGTCGCCCTTTTCTTTTTTTTCCTGAAGATTTGTTTTATCGATCTAGTTTCTTTACATGTTCGTTTCTTTTTTAAAAAATCAAACCAATTGGTGTTTAGGTTGATTTTGAAATGAAGTTTGAACCACATGGTTAAAACTTAGATTATAAAAAATGTTTTAACAAGTTCTAAAAACACTTAAAAAGTGTTGAGCACGGTTCTAAAAAAAAAGTGTTGAGCACTTTACTAGTTTTTTCTTCCCAAGTTCTTATAGAATAATAAGTGCTTTCACTTAAGAAAAAAGTATATCTTTTTAAAAAGTTATCTTAAATCCATCCTTATTAGTTAAATTACTTAACTATGATGTTTTAGTTAAATTTCTAACTATTATGTTTTTTTCGCCTAAATGGTGCACCTTTATTGAAAACATGTTTTATCATTTTTTTTATTTTCAGTACCTTCTATTTTCTTCTTATTTAAAAAGCATCGTGTTTAAGTTGAGAATTTCTTACTTCTCACCTGTTACAAAATTTTGGAGGATTGTAAACAACTAAAAAAACACGTAAAGCAAACTTAAATGTGATCTCTATTTCATGTGATTTGTTGTCTCTCTGACAACAAAATTGAAAAACTATTTTCTATTTCTAAAAGGAAAAATATTATTCTTTTTGATGAAGTATTAATCATTAAGACTCCTAAATCATCACTATGATGTTTTACTAAAAAAATTATGTGATCCAAGAAGCTCCACACCACACCAAATCAGAAGTGGGATAAGTGAAGCCTTAAAAATCTAATAATGATTGATTATTGTTTATGATTTTGTACCCATTTTCTTCTCCAGCCAAACCAACCAGCCTGGCTTGCCATTTGCCAACAGAGGCTATGATCCCTTATACATTGGAACTCATGAAAATGGGATTTTGCATAAATTAGGATTCTTTTCTTTTGTTTTTTTTTTTTTCCTTTTTGCTTTTGGCTCAGAGAAGGGCCTCGTAACTTCAACCAACCTGACATGATTGATTGATTCTCTGTTTTACTTTTCTTTCTTCACAAACAAAAAGGTTTTAAAGTATGAAGGGATCTTCTTCTGCAGAATGCATGCAAAAACACGACGGCATAGTAAATGATAGAGAGAGAAGTATGGTGTCTCCTCTTCACATTTTCATTAATTATATTCTGTTTGTATTGTTTTGCAGAGTTTTGGCAATTGCCATGCCATGATGTGCCAATTGGATTTCTGTCCCATTCTCATATATTAAAGTGGCAACTTGGCACCATCTCTGGCTGCTGTATGTAACTGTGTAAAAACTGAGGGGAAAAAAATCTAGCTCACATGCTCAGGAGTCAGGATCTTAGTGGCCAACAGTTGCTTTCAGAGTGTGAACAAATATATGTTTAGAAAAATTTCTTCAACAGAACTCAAACTATTTTGACTCTTTGATTAGAGTTAGTTGCAATTTTAGGTGGGTGGGAATTGTTTCGGTTCAAATGAGTTTGAATTTCTATGAATTAAGTTGATTAATTGGTTGTTTAGTGATTATTTTTGTAGTTTCTTAAGTTAGTTCAGGTTCAATCTTAGACATTTCTACAACACAATTCAAACTATTTTGACTCTTTGATGAGAGTTCCAATTTTAGGTGGTTGGGAATTGTTTCGGTTCAAATGAGTTAGAATTTCTATAAATTAAGTTGACTAATTGAGTTGATTAGTGATTATTTTTCTATTCTTCTTAAAGTTAGTTCAGGTTCAATCTTAGACATTTCTTGTTTGCTTATGATTTGACGTATCATGTTTTTGCCTTTTCTAATTTGATTTTGCTCACTTACAATTTTCAACTAGATCTATGATTTCAAGTACTTGAAATATTATTATTCATTTATAAAATATAAAGTACTGAACTACTAATTCTTAACTCAGATAGTAAATTAATAGATATTTAACTTATTAAAATTTCAATCAAAATATTACAACAGAGTTGTAAGACTAAAGACCTTAAATAATGATTTGTGTTAAACCACTCTAAGACTCAATCATCATGAGTTGGCACAGAGACATTGAAGCATGAGAAATGAATTTAAGGATTTAGGGGCAAGGATTTCAAATTCCATGATTTTCGTCTACCTAGGATGAAAATTATAGTGTTCCTCGATAATCCTACTTACAGGGTAGTATGGTCTACTTTGTAAGATGGGTCGAGTTAAGTTGAAAAAGAAAAAATCACCACTAGAGTCGTAGACCTATAAATATAAACACGAGACCTTAAATTCAATTGCCATGTTAGATCACCATGCAATTCTGAAACTTAATTTTACAGGTTAAGATTTGAATTAAGTTGGACAACCTCCGATCTCCGACAATTATACCAAAAAATATCTCTTAATCCAACCCAACCCAAAACTTGTAAATGATGGGCTTTAGTGTACAGAAGTGAGCATGTGTTCAAAACCAAAACAAAATGTAGAGAGATTTTCTCCAACTGGAACTATTTTAGAGATTTGAGTGAGATAATGTAATGTATGGCAGCATGTGTTAGAAACTTGACAAATAGAGCCTTTCCCCATGTTTCAGAAATCTTATTGGAAATTGAATTGCAAGTTTTTTATTTTGTATGCTATGTTATACTTTTTTTTTTTTTTTTCCTTCCTACTAATCTATTGCAAGCTCACTCCCCAAAGCTTCCAAACAGATGTGCTTCTGCTCCTTATTAAATAAACCAATGGAATGGCATGGAAACTGGTACTGTTTTTTTTTGTTTTTCCTTCCTTAGTATGCTGCTTGTGTTTTAATTTTTAGGTTAAAAAACATTTTGTTATCCATACTTTCGCTAATGTACTGATTTAGTCCATATACTTTTAAATCGGTAACAATTTAGTCATTGAACTTTAATATATGTAAATTTTAGTCCTTGTAATTTAAAGTTGGTTACGATTTAGTACTTATCATGAAACTTTTTTGTTAAATTTCTTATATATATAGATTGATATACTAAAGAGGGACCAAATATGTTTATAAATAAGAATGATTAAATTGTTATATGATAAAATTTAACACTTAATTTTAATAAATTTTGTTACGATAGAGACTAAATTGTTACAAATTTTAAACTACATGGATTAAATCATTACAAGCTAAAGTTTATGGATTAAATTGTTACTTTAATGAAAATATAAGAACTAAATCGTTACAAACTAAACTTCAGGAACTAAATTGTTAACTCTTAATAAAAGTACATGATCAAATGTATTTTTTAACTTAAATTTTATATCGTCAACTTTGAGGTGGTTTTTTTTCGTAGTTTCATAAGTGGAGTGGAGGTTTCAACTTTTTTGGACATTTTTTTCCCAGTCTCCAATTAATTTATACTTTTCTTTAGTATAAAATAGTATGGATTGAAGTAAACCGTGAAATTAACATCTGTATCTCTCTTGTTTTTTTTTTTCAAATCTATGCAGACGGATGTTGTGGTTGAATTTGAATATTTTGATTTTGGTAGTTGATTGCTTTAGGATGAGTTGAATTTTAATCATTTTGTTAGCTGAATTTTGGGAGATTTGTTGGTTGGATTTTTGGACCATCCTTTTATCGTAAAAGGGGATGAGATAAAAAAAAAAAAAAGTGTGGATTTAATCGTTTATTTGAAATCATAATTAAATCAAACAAATTAAAAATTTCGAGATTAAAATTGACTAATTTTATTGAATACAAGAGTAAAAAATAGTTTGGTTGTTCCAAGATAGTATGTTTTCAATTAGACCTGTACATTAGTAGGTCAGGTCGGTTTCTAGACTGAAACCAAAGCCGAAATGGATTGCCTCTTCTATCACTTTTGTCACCGACCAACCAACTAGTCGATCGGTTCCTGTCCAAACTGATTTTTTTTAATACTGTCAATTGGGAGGGGGTGTGGGAAATAGGAAATGACGGTATCACGTTGGGGCTGGGATTTTTTATAGGAGCTGGTGTTGCATTGCGTCGGTGGGCGGTGGGGGAGGTCTGCGATGCGAAGTTTGAAATATGGTGCACATGCACAATAAACAAATATGGTGAACATATGAACAACAAATACGTGAATAGATGAACAAATAAGTTGAACAGATGAACAAATATGGTAAACAATAAGGTGAACAATGTAAAGTGTATTTTTGTGACACAATTAATACAAAAAATATAAAACACTCTACCTTAAACTAAAATCACAGTTGGTAGAAACTCAAACATATACGGTTGGCCTCTCTATCGTTTACCCTCTACCACCCGCTGTCACACTTGCAACTAGTTTTATCATCGTCGTGTTATCAATTTTGTCTGTTTGGTTACGTCTAGCTCCCAGATGGTGAGTGCCGACTCCTTAGAGGTGGTTCCTCAAAATTGTCTCCCTCTGGATTTCAGTCTCATCATGTAACAATAAACGAATTTAAGAATTTAAGAGAGAGGGTATTATTTTGATCTTGAAAATAATAACGAAATAGATAGGGTAAAATGGGTCAAAATCAAACTGGTAAAATGCTTATTCGGCCCATTTCAAATGGGGGTGACAAAGGAATTCTCTAAATTATTTAATTGGCCTTGAATTTGCCAGTTAGACCCAACCAATATTTGTAGAAATAACCCAACAGTGTAAATTTCAGTGGACCACATGATGGGTCAGACCCAATTATTGTTTGAAGTCTCTTTAAACTTGTCAGGTCCAGTTAGGCCCAGCCCAATAACGACCTCCTGTCCATTAGTTTATTATTATTATTATTTTTTAATAGTAAGTCTTTTACATGAGCTATTTGTAGAAAATAATCAATGTTTAGGTATATCTAGCCTGGTTTCATTGTAATTTATGAAAGAACTAATAGTTCAGAATGGTTGTAAATGCTTTTATTTTTAAGACTTCAAAAGTATTTTTTAAAATTTTAACCAAGACCTCCAAAGTATTTTTAGGCTAAAATATTGGGATAAAATAGTTAAGGAATAAGCTAAACTTAAAAAATATATATAAATTAGTACCGAATATAGCTTAAATTGTCGAGATATTTATGTAACAGAGCAAATAATACTAATTCTAAACCACATGAGGTATTTACGTAATTTTCTTTTATTATTATTATAAGGTTCATGTACTTTCATTAAAGTAACGATGTAGTCCTTAAATTTTTAATTATAACAATTTAGTCTCTATACTTTTTATATTGGTAATAATTTAATCCATGAACTTTAATATGTAACAATTTCTCTCTATAGTTTAAAATTTGTAACAATTTAGTTCCTACCACGAAATTCTCATCAAAATTAAGGGCCAATTTTTATCCTATAACGATTTAATTTTTTTAATTTATAAACTAATTCGATCATTCATCGGTTTAATGATCTACATATATAAAAAAAAATTAACAAAAAAAAAAATCACATTGAAGACTAAATCATTACAAACTTTAAACTAAAAAGATTAAATTGTTACATTCTAAATTATAGAGACTAAATTATTACTAATTTGAAAATATAAAGACTAAATCGTTACTCCAACTAAAGTATTGGGACGAAAAATATTATTTAACCTTATTATAATTATTGAAGGGAAACCTAAGAAGAGAGGGAAAAGGACCCTTGAATTAGGAAATAATAAATAAATAAATCTACTTTGATGAGGACAATTGATAGCTGACTATGAAAATGAATATAAGATTTTCTAGGTTTTTCTTTAACCAAATAAGATTTTCCAGTTTGATACACGTTCCTATTGATCGGCCAAGTAATGTCGTGATATTTATTGAAGTTCTTTAATTTTTCTCGACAAGAAATATTATGAATTATGGTAAATTAATAGACATATGGAACTTTATACATTAATAAATACTATTAATATGTTAATCTAAACATAGTTCAACTGGTTAAACATATATCATGGATTAAAAATATTAGAGGCTCGAATTTCCACTCGTGATGTTTAACAAAAAAAAATTATTATATATCTAATATTAGGACTTTTTTAATAATATTTTATTTTAAATTTATTCAAAATATATATTACTCACCAAACTATTTTCAAGAATAATACTTGAAAAATTGGGTTGTCTGACCACTTCACGCTTTCTAAGTTACATGGCGCCTTGCTGGCGCCATGTGTTTTTTTTTTTTTAATTCTGGCATGTTGTCTTAAATATATATATATATATATACCAAATTCAAATAATTGTTACTTTGGTATATTGGTTATTGGTTGTACATTTACTTTTTCTCTTTTAAACAAATTTAAATAAATGTTACCTATTAAAATTTATCTTCTCTTATAAATTATTATACATCTAACATTAGTTTAGGAATAAAACTAATCAAATAATAAATTATTGATTTATCCAAATTAAATGTGCTGTTTTTATTTTAATAAACTTTCCCGTATGTTTATTCACACACAAAAAAATATACATAATAAAATTTTCTTTATATAAACTTTTCCATTATGTATATATACACAAACACATGTGACAGGATATTCAATATATATATATATGCTGGTGTGTTTATTCACTAAAAAGATATACCTAATAAAATTTTCTTTATATAAGCTTTTCTATTTTTTTAAAATATATACATATACATACATGTGTGATTGGATAATGAAACCTTAATTTTTTTGAAAGTAATATTCTTATTTAACAGTTTTTTTCTTATCGAAAAAATTTACATCATAGCATCTTACCACTATGCAATAGCCTAATATGCTCTTATTTAACCGTTTTAAAGGTACAATCACCTATTGTTTTGAATTCTGAGATTTCTTTTTCAATTAATTTATACTTATACATTTGTTGTCAAAACTTATTTTTATCAAAATTTCGAGATTCAATTATTTTTCTTTTATATAATTTTTATTCCAACAATTTAGATATTACTTGTTTGCTTTTTCTTTTCTTTTAACTTTACATCACACAAACTATGAATTTGAGGTTATTTTGAATATAATATTTATTAAAAAAAACCTCATTAAACTCAAATCTTGGATCTGCCACTGCTAGCAAAAGCATTTGCTACCTCATTTGCAGATCGAGAGGTGTGGTTAAAATCTTTTTGACACACTTATCCCAAAACACCTACTAGTCTTAGAATTAGTCACGCCGACCACAGATCCTGAATAGCTACAGAATCTATAATCAACTTCTTCCTAACTTTGATTAACAAGCTCTGATTGCTCACAAAATAAAACAATAATATTTTACATCACAACTATTCTTAAATCCATTCTAAACATTCTATTATGTCAGCATGATGTAGATTTAAAACTCTTTACAAACACAGTACAATATATACGTACAAAATGATACACAACTCTTGAACTACTCTTAGTGGTAGAAGCTGATCCACTATCTATCTGAAATTCAGGTATAGATTGAAAAAGAAAAAAAAAGAAATAATAAACAGTAAGCTGGGAAGCTCAGTGGTAAGTTAAAAGGAAATTAATTTTATAAAACTTTTTTCATAAACAATTGGAATTCAAGGCATTTAAAACATCATAAAACTGGAATAATAAACTTCATAAAAACTCGAGCGACTAAAAACTCAATAAAATTTCTCATAAGAAACTTGTAACATTCCTTTCCGAACAAAATAATAAGCAACGCTTCCAAGCCTAGGATTTGGAATTTGGATTTTACTCTAATTTTCCCAGTATTCCCCTAGATTCTAGTTACGCCAACTTCTCGATCTGCTTTAAAGGCACATTCTAAATACATGTAAAACTCATCTTATTTCAAATATAAAACATTCTAGGAAAAACTCAACACCACACTTTACCATATTCTGGTCTACTAACATAGAGTAATCTCAGCAGAATAGTCCTAGTCTAGTAGCATAGAGTAATCTTAATATACAAAGTAGAAAAAATATCTCAATATACGGAGTTAAATGGTTTCTATTTATGGGATACTATAAACATATTTATATAGCATATATGTAATCACCTAGATACAATAACATGATGGTTTAAAAATTGCTTTCGGCATCAAGTTCACAAATCTCATAAACTGATCTAATTTTTTTTCTTATTTAATAAGAGCTTTCCTTTCTAATCTTTCTTTCTAAACAATATTTCACAAAACTCTAAAACCATTCATGAAATCTTTTTCTAAATAGAATTTTATAAACTTTTTAAACATCCCTTTAAGATCATAAAACACTTATCTAAATCCTAACACATTTCTGAAATTCTAAAACAAACACAGCTATTTTCATTTATAGAAAAAATTCTAAAACATGCCTAATATATATAATTTCTTGAAATTCCATAATATTATGAAAAATATTTTATAAAATAACCACTAATAAATCCTACAAACTGGATCGTAGACTCAAGTGGTACGTTGCTCCAATTTCTACAAATTTCACGTGGTCTTATCTCCAACATAAATCATATTTATCCCTTAAATTATCCCGTTATATCCAATTTAACAATTCATTCTCGCAATTAAAAAAAAAAAAAATTCATTGTCTTTCTTCATTTAAAACCCACTTCCTCTCTCCGACTACTGGCCCCACAACCGACTCAATTGGTCTTCCCCTCAAAATCAAATCTCACATGACTTGCTCCAAAGTCGCCTTAATTTTAACACAATTCTCTCTCGAGAGCTCTCAAAATCAACCAAGATTCTCTCTCTATTTCTCGACCACTTTTGTCAAACTTTTTTCTTTCTTATTTAGCACAACCCTCCCACACGCGTCATATCAATTGCTTCCAAAATTATACTTTTTTTTTTTTCTTTTCTATTCCAATGCCTAAAAGACCGATTTGACATATATTTCCATGAAATATGTTTAAAACTTTTAATTTAAAAATCTTAAACTTATCCGTAAAATCATTTATTTTAAAACAAGCTTTTGCTTAATTTGTAATTTGGGAATTATTTATTTTATTTAATACTTTCATAAAAATTTTACTTTTAATATTTTCCTAAAAAATATATATATTTTTATTTTTAAAATTCAATACTCATTGATTTAGAAAAACCGATACCAATACGGCACCTTGTATATTTGACTTAGTGTGAAAAGGGGTTAGCCTGAACAAAAATTAGCAGTGGAGATATAATTCATTCCTTCAAATAAGGAAAAGTGATTTTGACAGTCAAACTTGTGTTAAAGATAGTACATTGAATCCAACCGAATCTTTTTTTTTTTCTCTCTCTATTTCCTTTTTTTCAGTGTTATTGCTAAAGAATTTGTGGACATTTCACTTTTTTTTTTTTTTTTTTTATTCTCACGATTATTATTTCACTTTCTTCAATTCATTCAAATCAATTTTTATGTTTTTTTTATATTCTCACAGTAATTTCCCACTTATTTCCTCTCTCTACCTCAATCTCGATCTTTTTCCACGTCTTTTTCTTTTCACTCCCTCGTTTTCTCATCGTTTTTCATTTTTCTCTCTCTTTAACAACCATGAATTTTTTTTCTCTTTCTCATTTCCTTCTTCCCCTTCCCCTCTTTTTTTCTAATTACTATTATTCTCTTTCTTCTTCACCCACCACAAATATCGATTTACTCTAAAAAAAAGTTAAATAAAAGACTTGTGGGAAAAGAAGTTTGGCTTATGATGGATATGGGATGGGTAAGGAGACAAAGAGCTACTTGAGCGAGAGAAAAAGAGAGTTGAGAGAGCGAATTGAGCGAGGGAGAGAGAAAGTTGAGCGAGAGAGAGTTGAGCTAGAACTGAGCGAGAATTCACGTATCTTATTTTGAGGGAAAAATAATAATAATAAATTCCCTTTCAAATCTATATGCCATTATTTAAATTTATATCTAAAAATATGATTTTTAATGAGGTTTTATTTTTTTTGATAGTATCTAAAAATTAATTTTGAATATAATGTTTATCAATACAATATTATTAAACAAATTATAAGGGAAATAATTTCAAATGTTTTGAAATAAAATGTCGTTTATCTACAAAATAATAATAGTAATAATAATAAATTTTGGTTAATTTAAATGAAATTATAAACAAGATTAAATCGATCAGATCTAAATAAATTTTGAAATAGTTTGATCAAATTCAAAATCAAAATAATTAACAAATAATTATTAAATATTTTCTTAATAAAAAATTTGAAAATTGGAATGGAGAGAAACGAAATCTCAATCTCTCTTAGGTTTCATTTGAAATTTAATTCAAATTTGTTTCCTGAAATCTCTCATCAATCTCTTTAAATAATTTCTCATGTACTTTTAATTATGATTGAATTTCAAATCTAACCCTCAATTTTGCTTTCCCCTCTTTTCCCCCCTTTCCTCCGTTTCTGAGGTTTCTTTCAGTTTCTTAGTAACAATGGGTGACGGTATTCGAGCCATAGAATTTCTCAATTCTGACACAAGGTACTTATTAGATCTAATAAGTACATTAGATCTAATAGAATTATTTTGCTGTATCCAGACTAATATCAATCCAACCCATTTCATGAATAAAATGTGACCAATTAACCAACCAACAAAACTACTTGTTACAAATAACATCTTGTTGTTGCATCGAAACATAGAAATGTTGACTAATATGACTAACATTGAACTGGTAAAATGAAATGTTTCTAATTTAAATTTTAATCAAATGAAAGTATCAGTTTAAAATCTAATTACAAAAAAAAAACGTGGTGAGAGAGACCAAGTAGATGAGAGAGAGAGACCGAGCATATGAGATTGAGAGTGAGAGCGAGCGAGAGAAATCGAGCGAGAGCGAGTGATCGAGAAGAAAGAGAGATCGACCGGCGTTGCCCTTTGCCCGACACACCTTTAAGGCAAGAATCCCCTCGACCCCTCCCCCGAACCAGAGTTAGCTCTAAATCTTCCATTTTCGCCGCCGCCGATATATGCAAAAAAATGCCACCACAAATAACAGCTTTAAGAAACGCTTCATTCTTAGGGTTTATGGTACATATCTGTATAACGCAAATGAAGAGATGGAGGATGGAAAGAGAAAAAAAGAGAGAGAGAATACGAACAGAGAAAATGCAATGTTTTAAAATGGGGAAATCTAAAATATTAATAGAGGACAGTAAATGTCTCAAACTATATATCATACTCTTCATCAAATTTTTCTTTTTCTTATTTTAAGTTTCATTATGATGTGGACACTATTACTTGTTATATTTTCTTGATTATAGTTGTATTTCTAATTTTGCACATTTTAAGTTCTTCTTAATGCAATGTTGTATTCTTGTTAGGGATAAAAAAAAGTTAACAAATATTATCTCAATCACAATTCCAAACAACATATGCTAACTAATCCCTGATTAGGTTCCGGTTCCAATTATAACATAAATAAATTAAATCAAATCGGAACTATGCTCAAAGAGTAGATAAATCAACAAGAACAATAAAATAATGAGGTGGCAAGGGTAATAATTTTACATAAAAATTATATAACTAAATTACTTCAATTTGAAGTAATGGGCATGTTGTATTTAAGCCCATTAAGGCCCATCATTCTTTCTTTTAATTTGGCTCCATTGTCAAAAATATCATACATACGTCTACTTTTTAATAACCTAGCAATTCACTATTGCTCTTACGAGTTATCGAGTCACAGCCTACCCCAGCTCATTACATAGCTGTATAATTACAAAGATTCTTATATATAAATACAATATTACCGCCTCTCTCGCAGTCTCTCATCGCAAACCATTGCTCTCACTGTAAACTATAACAGCTTAAGCAATGGGCATGGCAATGTCGACCTTCCAATTATTTTGTTTCTCTCGTTGTCGGATATTATTGTTCAGGTTTCCATATCTGCTTAAAAAGGAGCCGCAAGCGGATCAGCCAATGAACAACAACGTTATTATTGAGCTTTCTAAGATTGCGGTGTCTGAAAATCACGGCGATTGAGATTGAGATCGAAGCAAAGCCAACGGTGGAGCTCTCCAAAGTTGCAGTCTCCGACACTCACGGCGAAGACTCGCCGTACTTCGCCGGCTGGAAAGCTTACTACCATTCATAGTATTTTATACATGCACTGCACATATGAAATTCCAAAAAAACAAAAAAAAAAAAACCACCTGAAAGTTAATAATATAAAACACAAGAATTAGGTCCCCCACCCCCCATGGGCTTGGGGGAATACTTCCAGTTTTTGCCTTTCAAAAAAGGGAAGAAAAAAACTTCCAGCAGCAGCACGTTGTTTGGAAGCTTTGGGGAGTGAGCCTGCAGTAGATTAGTAGGAAAAAAAAAAACAGAGACAATAACACAACATACAAAATAGAAACTTGCAATGCAATTCCCAATAAGACTTCCGAAACAGCTGCCTGTGCCTAAGCATGGGGAGGGCTCTAGTTGTCAAACTTGTAACACATGCTGCCATACATTACATTACATATAGCCTCCTAGCTATGAGTATCACATTGAACCGTATCGTTCATTATCTCACTCTAATCTCCAAAATATAGTCAATGAAAATGACCGACTCCTTAACAATGAGAAAGAATTTTGCCCTCACTATCATTAAACGTTTGACAATTAAAAAAGAGAAGTGAAAAACAAACATTTTCTTAAAATATGACGAATTGTCAATTTTTATAGTGACGAAGACAAGATTTGATACTCACCATTAAAGAACTAAGTATTATCCTAGAACCCATCGAAGGAAATCTCTCTATATCCATTTTGTTTTGGCTTTGTACACATGCTCACTTCTATACACTAAAGTGATCATTTACAAGTTTTGAGTTGGTTGGATTGAGTTAAAAGATATTTTTCGGTATAAATCATATGTCAAAGATTGGAAGTTTGTCCAACTCAATTCAAATCTTAACCTATAAGATTATATTTTAGGGTTCAGTGGTGATCAGATCTAAGATCTCGTATTTGTGTTCAAGTCTAGTGGTGGGCGGTTTTTTTTTCTACCTTACCTTGACTAATCTTACGAGGTAGATCACAAAACCCTGTAACTAGGATTATCAAGAAACCATGTGATTTTCATCCTAGGTAGATGGTCACCAACACTTGCCTCTAAAGTTCTCAAATCTCTTTCTCATGCTTCAATGTCTCTAGACTACTCATGCCGATTAGGTCTGGTAGGGTGATCTAATACGAATTATGCTTAGGTTATTAATCTTAAACTTTGTATTATTATGATGATATGATAATAAGTTAACTATCTTATAATTTATTATATGAGTTAAGAAGTAGTAGTTCAGTACTTCATATTTTATAAATGAAGAATAATATTTCAAAGACTTGAAATCATCAATATCGAGTTGAAAAGTGTGAGGGAACAAAATGAAATTATAGAAGACAAAAGCTTGATACATCATATGATAAGCAAAAGAGCGAGAGCAGTATCTAGGATTCAACCTCAATTAACTTTTAATAAGAATAAAAGAATCACTAGTCAACTCAATTTATAGAAATTAAACTCGTTTGAACCGAACCAATTCTCACCCAGATAAAATTACAAACTAAATTTAATGAAAGAGTCAAAATAGTTTGAATTGTGTTGAAGAAAATTTTCTAACCGTATATTCTTTAACACCTCTGAAGAGCAAGTGTATGCCAGTAAGATCCTGAGCATGTGAAGCAGATTTTTTTTCCTCAGTTTTTACACAGTTACAAACAGCAGCCAGAGATAGCGCCAAGTTGCCACTTTAATATATGAGAATGCGACAGAAATCCAATTGGCAGATCATGGCATGGCAATTGCCAAAACACTGCAAAAAAATACAAACAGAATATAATTTTTTGCAAAGGAAAAGAGAATATAATTAATGAAATGTGAAGAAAAGGACACCACCATGCTTCTCTCTCTCTCTCTATCATTTGTTGTGCAGTCGTGTTTTTGCATGCATTCTGCAGAAGAAGATCCTTTCCTTTTTAAGACCTCTTTGTTTGTGAAGAAAGAAAAGTAAGACAGAGGATCATGTGGTTGGTTGAAGTTACGAGGCCCTTCTCTGATCCACAAAGAAAAAGGAAAAAAACAAAACAAAAGAATCCTAATTTATTCAAAACCCCATATTCATGAGTTCCAATGCATGAGGGATCATAGCCTCTGTTGGCAAGTGGCAAGCCAGGCTGGTTTGTTTGGCTGGAGAAGAAAATTGGGTACAAAATCATACACAATAATCATTCATTATTAGTCTTAAGGCTTCACTTATCCCATTTGGCTGTGGTGTGGAGCTTCTTGGATCACATAATTTTTTTTAGTTAAACACCATAGTGATGATTTAGGAGCCTAAATGATTGATGCTTCACCAAACAAAGAATATTATTTTGTTTTTAGAGATAGAAAATAGTTTCCAATTTAGTTGTCAGAGAAACAACAAATAGAGATTATATTTTACTTTTTCTTAAGGTGTATTTTAGGTTTTTATGATCATCTAGAATTTTGTAGCCGCTAAGAAGTAAGAAATTCTTAACTTAAACTATATGCTTTTTAAATTGGAAGAAAATAGAAGCTACCCAAAAATTAAAGTTAGAAAACCAACTAAGACATCATAATTGAGTCAATTTAACTAATAAGGATGAATTTAAGAAATAACTTTTCTAAGTGGAAGCACCGGAAGAAAAACTAGTTAAAGCGCTCAACACTTTCCAAGTATTTTTAAAAATTTTAAAATATTTTTAATTATCTAATCAAACAGTATACTTTTTGGTTCAAAATTCATCTCAAAGTCATCCTAAAGACCAATTGGCTTGATTTTAGAAAAATAAAAGAAAATGAAAATATACAAGAATGCAAGAGCAGTCATATTTTAGGTAAAATGGTACAAAAAGATGACAAGGGGGAGAAACCCAATGTTGGCTAAAAAACAATGAACAAAAAGGAAATATTAGATTAGGATTACTTAGTGGGTACAAAATCAAAAGGACGGTGACGATGACGATTCTATAAAACACCTAAAAGTGCAAGTGGGATAGAAGCGAGAAGCAAGGTTTGGGCTGAGGCAGAGCATTGAAGTGGGGTATGGGGGAAGGGACATGACAGACGAAAGAAAATTAAAAAATAGCATAAATTAAGAAGATAAGGCATGCATTACATTATTAGTGGTCAAATTCCTAAGTAAAAGGCGGTGGATCGCACATTGGTGCTTCACGGGCATTTCATCGAACACTTGGTAGTCAAAGAGAGAGATGAGATTATAAATGCAGAGAAATGGGGAGATGGCCCCGGAAGAAAATTGAAATCTTACTTACCAATACCAACGATTTGGGTGTTGGGTGAAGGTGTTTTTGATGGAACTAAACGTAGAGAGGACAAAGATTGGCGTGTTTCTGTTTCTAAGAAAACGCCATGGCCTCAGTCTTCTGAAAACGTGTTCGTACCGTGTGGACGTACGTGCGTTGAATGAATGCTATAAACATAATCCCCGTACCGCCACCCCCAGGCCCCAATTGCCATTCTTTTTTTCTCTTATTCTTCTTCGTTTTGGGATCGAAGTAGAAATTATTCCCACGGATCATCTATCAAATTATTCGGACAATTTAAGCATAAAATTAACTTTTACTATTATAAACCCATAAAAATATAATTGAGTGAATAAAATATCTCGAAGATTTGATCGGAGTCGATATGAGTACACAATATTAAATTTCAGTCGACATGTAAACATTTCTATGTGTCTAATTGACATCTATACGAGCGATAAATCGACATTTTCATAGTATTATGAAAATAAAAAAATCAAAAGACCATTAATATAGATATGATATTAACATTAACAATTTATCTTATTTAAAATTATTGAATTAAATGTTTTTTACGGAGTTTTAAAAAGATCCGTTAACATCAACATGTTATTGATATTTCTGTGAAATTGATACCTCGGTATTCAAAACCTTGCATGAGTATAGCTTGGATATATTCAATTCATTATTTAGTATTTATCTCTCCTGTTTTTTTTTTTTTGTTAGTACTAACATAGTAATATGTGGGGTGGGATTGCAGATCAAACTTACATAAATTATTATGTCAATTACGGTTGAACTATCATCGCTTTGACGATTTAAATTTCATTTTGATTAATAAACTTTCAACATTTTCCTTCCTACTAATCTATTGCAAGCTCACTCCCCAAAGCTTCCAAACAGATGTGCTTCTGCTCCTTATTAAATAAACCAATGGAATGGCATGGAAACTGGTACTGTTTTTTTTTGTTTTTCCTTCCTTAGTATGCTGCTTGTGTTTTAATTTTTAGGTTAAAAAACATTTTGTTATCCATACTTTCGCTAATGTACTGATTTAGTCCATATACTTTTAAATCGGTAACAATTTAGTCATTGAACTTTAATATATGTAAATTTTAGTCCTTGTAATTTAAAGTTGGTTACGATTTAGTCCTTATCATGAAACTTTTTTGTTAAATTTCTTATATATATAGATTGATATACTAAAGAGGGACCAAATATGTTTATAAATAAGAATGATTAAATTGTTATATGATAAAATTTAACACTTAATTTTAATAAATTTTGTTACGATAGAGACTAAATTGTTACAAATTTTAAACTACATGGATTAAATCATTACAAGCTAAAGTTTATGGATTAAATTGTTACTTTAATGAAAATATAAGAACTAAATCGTTACAAACTAAACTTCAGGGACTAAATTGTTAACTCTTAATAAAAGTACATGATCAAATGTATTTTTTAACTTAAATTTTATATCGTCAACTTTGAGGTGGTTTTTTTTCGTAGTTTCATAAGTGGAGTGGAGGTTTCAACTTTTTTGGACATTTTTTTCCCAGTCTCCAATTAATTTATACTTTTCTTTAGTATAAAATAGTATGGATTGAAGTAAACCGTGAAATTAACATCTGTATCTCTCTTGTTTTTTTTTTTCAAATCTATGCAGACGGATGTTGTGGTTGAATTTGAATATTTTGATTTTGGTAGTTGATTGCTTTAGGATGAGTTGAATTTTAATCATTTTGTTAGCTGAATTTTGGGAGATTTGTTGGTTGGATTTTTGGACCATCCTTTTATCGTAAAAGGGGATGAGATAAAAAAAAAAAAAAGTGTGGATTTAATCGTTTATTTGAAATCATAATTAAATCAAACAAATTAAAAATTTCGAGATTAAAATTGACTAATTTTATTGAATACAAGAGTAAAAAATAGTTTGGTTGTTCCAAGATAGTATGTTTTCAATTAGACCTGTACATTAGTAGGTCAGGTCGGTTTCTAGACTGAAACCAAAGCCGAAATGGATTGCCTCTTCTATCACTTTTGTCACCGACCAACCAACTAGTCGATCGGTTCCTGTCCAAACTGATTTTTTTTAATACTGTCAATTGGGAGGGGGTGTGGGAAATAGGAAATGACGGTATCACGTTGGGGCTGGGATTTTTTATAGGAGCTGGTGTTGCATTGCGTCGGTGGGCGGTGGGGGAGGTCTGCGATGCGAAGTTTGAAATATGGTGCACATGCACAATAAACAAATATGGTGAACATATGAACAACAAATACGTGAATAGATGAACAAATAAGTTGAACAGATGAACAAATATGGTAAACAATAAGGTGAACAATGTAAAGTGTATTTTTGTGACACAATTAATACAAAAAATATAAAACACTCTACCTTAAACTAAAATCACAGTTGGTAGAAACTCAAACATATACGGTTGGCCTCTCTATCGTTTACCCTCTACCACCCGCTGTCACACTTGCAACTAGTTTTATCATCGTCGTGTTATCAATTTTGTCTGTTTGGTTACGTCTAGCTCCCAGATGGTGAGTGCCGACTCCTTAGAGGTGGTTCCTCAAAATTGTCTCCCTCTGGATTTCAGTCTCATCATGTAACAATAAACGAATTTAAGAATTTAAGAGAGAGGGTATTATTTTGATCTTGAAAATAATAACGAAATAGATAGGGTAAAATGGGTCAAAATCAAACTGGTAAAATGCTTATTCGGCCCATTTCAAATGGGGGTGACAAAGGAATTCTCTAAATTATTTAATTGGCCTTGAATTTGCCAGTTAGACCCAACCAATATTTGTAGAAATAACCCAACAGTGTAAATTTCAGTGGACCACATGATGGGTCAGACCCAATTATTGTTTGAAGTCTCTTTAAACTTGTCAGGTCCAGTTAGGCCCAGCCCAATAACGACCTCCTGTCCATTAGTTTATTATTATTATTATTTTTTAATAGTAAGTCTTTTACATGAGCTATTTGTAGAAAATAATCAATGTTTAGGTATATCTAGCCTGGTTTCATTGTAATTTATGAAAGAACTAATAGTTCAGAATGGTTGTAAATGCTTTTATTTTTAAGACTTCAAAAGTATTTTTAAAATTTTAACCAAGACCTCCAAAGTATTTTTAGGCTAAAATATTGGGATAAAATAGTTAAGGAATAAGCTAAACTTAAAAAATATATATAAATTAGTACCGAATATAGCTTAAATTGTCGAGATATTTATGTAACAGAGCAAATAATACTAATTCTAAACCACATGAGGTATTTACGTAATTTTCTTTTATTATTATTATAAGGTTCATGTACTTTCATTAAAGTAACGATGTAGTCCTTAAATTTTTAATTATAACAATTTAGTCTCTATACTTTTTATATTGGTAATAATTTAATCCATGAACTTTAATATGTAACAATTTCTCTCTATAGTTTAAAATTTGTAACAATTTAGTTCCTACCACGAAATTCTCATCAAAATTAAGGGCCAATTTTTATCCTATAACGATTTAATTTTTTAATTTATAAACTAATTCGATCATTCATCGGTTTAATGATCTACATATATAAAAAAAAATTAACAAAAAAAAAATCACATTGAAGACTAAATCATTACAAACTTTAAACTAAAAAGATTAAATTGTTACATTCTAAATTATAGAGACTAAATTATTACTAATTTGAAAATATAAAGACTAAATCGTTACTCCAACTAAAGTATTGGGACGAAAAATATTATTTAACCTTATTATAATTATTGAAGGGAAACCTAAGAAGAGAGGGAAAAGGACCCTTGAATTAGGAAATAATAAATAAATAAATCTACTTTGATGAGGACAATTGATAGCTGACTATGAAAATGAATATAAGATTTTCTAGGTTTTTCTTTAACCAAATAAGATTTTCCAGTTTGATACACGTTCCTATTGATCGGCCAAGTAATGTCGTGATATTTATTGAAGTTCTTTAATTTTTCTCGACAAGAAATATTATGAATTATGGTAAATTAATAGACATATGGAACTTTATACATTAATAAATACTATTAATATGTTAATCTAAACATAGTTCAACTGGTTAAACATATATCATGGATTAAAAATATTAGAGGCTCGAATTTCCACTCGTGATGTTTAACAAAAAAAAATTATTATATATCTAATATTAGGACTTTTTTAATAATATTTTATTTTAAATTTATTCAAAATATATATTACTCACCAAACTATTTTCAAGAATAATACTTGAAAAATTGGGTTGTCTGACCACTTCACGCTTTCTAAGTTACATGGCGCCTTGCTGGCGCCATGTGTTTTTTTTTTTTTAATTCTGGCATGTTGTCTTAAATATATATATATATATATACCAAATTCAAATAATTGTTACTTTGGTATATTGGTTATTGGTTGTACATTTACTTTTTCTCTTTTAAACAAATTTAAATAAATGTTACCTATTAAAATTTATCTTCTCTTATAAATTATTATACATCTAACATTAGTTTAGGAATAAAACTAATCAAATAATAAATTATTGATTTATCCAAATTAAATGTGCTGTTTTTATTTTAATAAACTTTCCCGTATGTTTATTCACACACAAAAAAATATACATAATAAAATTTTCTTTATATAAACTTTTCCATTATGTATATATACACAAACACATGTGACAGGATATTCAATATATATATATATGCTGGTGTGTTTATTCACTAAAAAGATATACCTAATAAAATTTTCTTTATATAAGCTTTTCTATTTTTTAAAATATATACATATACATACATGTGTGATTGGATAATGAAACCTTAATTTTTTTGAAAGTAATATTCTTATTTAACAGTTTTTTTCTTATCGAAAAAATTTACATCATAGCATCTTACCACTATGCAATAGCCTAATATGCTCTTATTTAACCGTTTTAAAGGTACAATCACCTATTGTTTTGAATTCTGAGATTTCTTTTTCAATTAATTTATACTTATACATTTGTTGTCAAAACTTATTTTTATCAAAATTTCGAGATTCAATTATTTTTCTTTTATATAATTTTTATTCCAACAATTTAGATATTACTTGTTTGCTTTTTCTTTTCTTTTAACTTTACATCACACAAACTATGAATTTGAGGTTATTTTGAATATAATATTTATTAAAAAAAACCTCATTAAACTCAAATCTTGGATCTGCCACTGCTAGCAAAAGCATTTGCTACCTCATTTGCAGATCGAGAGGTGTGGTTAAAATCTTTTTGACACACTTATCCCAAAACACCTACTAGTCTTAGAATTAGTCACGCCGACCACAGATCCTGAATAGCTACAGAATCTATAATCAACTTCTTCCTAACTTTGATTAACAAGCTCTGATTGCTCACAAAATAAAACAATAATATTTTACATCACAACTATTCTTAAATCCATTCTAAACATTCTATTATGTCAGCATGATGTAGATTTAAAACTCTTTACAAACACAGTACAATATATACGTACAAAATGATACACAACTCTTGAACTACTCTTAGTGGTAGAAGCTGATCCACTATCTATCTGAAATTCAGGTATAGATTGAAAAAGAAAAAAAAAAGAAATAATAAACAGTAAGCTGGGAAGCTCAGTGGTAAGTTAAAAGGAAATTAATTTTATAAAACTTTTTTCATAAACAATTGGAATTCAAGGCATTTAAAACATCATAAAACTGGAATAATAAACTTCATAAAAACTCGAGCGACTAAAAACTCAATAAAATTTCTCATAAGAAACTTGTAACATTCCTTTCCGAACAAAATAATAAGCAACGCTTCCAAGCCTAGGATTTGGAATTTGGATTTTACTCTAATTTTCCCAGTATTCCCCTAGATTCTAGTTACGCCAACTTCTCGATCTGCTTTAAAGGCACATTCTAAATACATGTAAAACTCATCTTATTTCAAATATAAAACATTCTAGGAAAAACTCAACACCACACTTTACCATATTCTGGTCTACTAACATAGAGTAATCTCAGCAGAATAGTCCTAGTCTAGTAGCATAGAGTAATCTTAATATACAAAGTAGAAAAAATATCTCAATATACGGAGTTAAATGGTTTCTATTTATGGGATACTATAAACATATTTATATAGCATATATGTAATCACCTAGATACAATAACATGATGGTTTAAAAATTGCTTTCGGCATCAAGTTCACAAATCTCATAAACTGATCTAATTTTTTTTTCTTATTTAATAAGAGCTTTCCTTTCTAATCTTTCTTTCTAAACAATATTTCACAAAACTCTAAAACCATTCATGAAATCTTTTTCTAAATAGAATTTTATAAACTTTTTAAACATCCCTTTAAGATCATAAAACACTTATCTAAATCCTAACACATTTCTGAAATTCTAAAACAAACACAGCTATTTTCATTTATAGAAAAAATTCTAAAACATGCCTAATATATATAATTTCTTGAAATTCCATAATATTATGAAAAATATTTATAAAATAACCACTAATAAATCCTACAAACTGGATCGTAGACTCAAGTGGTACGTTGCTCCAATTTCTACAAATTTCACGTGGTCTTATCTCCAACATAAATCATATTTATCCCTTAAATTATCCCGTTATATCCAATTTAACAATTCATTCTCGCAATTAAAAAAAAAAAAAATTCATTGTCTTTCTTCATTTAAAACCCACTTCCTCTCTCCGACTACTGGCCCCACAACCGACTCAATTGGTCTTCCCCTCAAAATCAAATCTCACATGACTTGCTCCAAAGTCGCCTTAATTTTAACACAATTCTCTCTCGAGAGCTCTCAAAATCAACCAAGATTCTCTCTCTATTTCTCGACCACTTTTGTCAAACTTTTTTCTTTCTTATTTAGCACAACCCTCCCACACGCGTCATATCAATTGCTTCCAAAATTATACTTTTTTTTTTTTCTTTTCTATTCCAATGCCTAAAAGACCGATTTGACATATATTTCCATGAAATATGTTTAAAACTTTTAATTTAAAAATCTTAAACTTATCCGTAAAATCATTTATTTTAAAACAAGCTTTTGCTTAATTTGTAATTTGGGAATTATTTATTTTATTTAATACTTTCATAAAAATTTTACTTTTAATATTTTCCTAAAAAATATATATTTTTATTTTTAAAATTCAATACTCATTGATTTAGAAAAACCGATACCAATACGGCACCTTGTATATTTGACTTAGTGTGAAAAGGGGTTAGCCTGAACAAAAATTAGCAGTGGAGATATAATTCATTCCTTCAAATAAGGAAAAGTGATTTTGACAGTCAAACTTGTGTTAAAGATAGTACATTGAATCCAACCGAATCTTTTTTTTTTCTCTCTCTATTTCCTTTTTTTCAGTGTTATTGCTAAAGAATTTGTGGACATTTCACTTTTTTTTTTTTTTTTTTTATTCTCACGATTATTATTTCACTTTCTTCAATTCATTCAAATCAATTTTTATGTTTTTTTTATATTCTCACAGTAATTTCCCACTTATTTCCTCTCTCTACCTCAATCTCGATCTTTTTCCACGTCTTTTTCTTTTCACTCCCTCGTTTTCTCATCGTTTTTCATTTTTCTCTCTCTTTAACAACCATGAATTTTTTTTCTCTTTCTCATTTCCTTCTTCCCCTTCCCCTCTTTTTTTCTAATTACTATTATTCTCTTTCTTCTTCACCCACCACAAATATCGATTTACTCTAAAAAAAGTTAAATAAAAGACTTGTGGGAAAAGAAGTTTGGCTTATGATGGATATGGGATGGGTAAGGAGACAAAGAGCTACTTGAGCGAGAGAAAAGAGAGTTGAGAGAGCGAATTGAGCGAGGGAGAGAGAAAGTTGAGCGAGAGAGAGTTGAGCTAGAACTGAGCGAGAATTCACGTATCTTATTTTGAGGGAAAAATAATAATAATAAATTCCCTTTCAAATCTATATGCCATTATTTAAATTTATATCTAAAAATATGATTTTTAATGAGGTTTTATTTTTTTTGATAGTATCTAAAAATTAATTTTGAATATAATGTTTATCAATACAATATTATTAAACAAATTATAAGGGAAATAATTTCAAATGTTTTGAAATAAAATGTCGTTTATCTACAAAATAATAATAGTAATAATAATAAATTTTGGTTAATTTAAATGAAATTATAAACAAGATTAAATCGATCAGATCTAAATAAATTTTGAAATAGTTTGATCAAATTCAAAATCAAAATAATTAACAAATAATTATTAAATATTTTCTTAATAAAAAATTTGAAAATTGGAATGGAGAGAAACGAAATCTCAATCTCTCTTAGGTTTCATTTGAAATTTAATTCAAATTTGTTTCCTGAAATCTCTCATCAATCTCTTTAAATAATTTCTCATGTACTTTTAATTATGATTGAATTTCAAATCTAACCCTCAATTTTGCTTTCCCCTCTTTTCCCCCTTTCCTCCGTTTCTGAGGTTTCTTTCAGTTTCTTAGTAACAATGGGTGACGGTATTCGAGCCATAGAATTTCTCAATTCTGACACAAGGTACTTATTAGATCTAATAAGTACATTAGATCTAATAGAATTATTTTGCTGTATCCAGACTAATATCAATCCAACCCATTTCATGAATAAAATGTGACCAATTAACCAACCAACAAAACTACTTGTTACAAATAACATCTTGTTGTTGCATCGAAACATAGAAATGTTGACTAATATGACTAACATTGAACTGGTAAAATGAAATGTTTCTAATTTAAATTTTAATCAAATGAAAGTATCAGTTTAAAATCTAATTACAAAAAAAAAACGTGGTGAGAGAGACCAAGTAGATGAGAGAGAGAGACCGAGCATATGAGATTGAGAGTGAGAGCGAGCGAGAGAAATCGAGCGAGAGCGAGTGATCGAGAAGAAAGAGAGATCGACCGGCGTTGCCCTTTGCCCGACACACCTTTAAGGCAAGAATCCCCTCGACCCCTCCCCCGAACCAGAGTTAGCTCTAAATCTTCCATTTTCGCCGCCGCCGATATATGCAAAAAAATGCCACCACAAATAACAGCTTTAAGAAACGCTTCATTCTTAGGGTTTATGGTACATATCTGTATAACGCAAATGAAGAGATGGAGGATGGAAAGAGAAAAAAAGAGAGAGAATACGAACAGAGAAAATGCAATGTTTTAAAATGGGGAAATCTAAAATATTAATAGAGGACAGTAAATGTCTCAAACTATATATCATACTCTTCATCAAATTTTTCTTTTTCTTATTTTAAGTTTCATTATGATGTGGACACTATTACTTGTTATATTTTCTTGATTATAGTTGTATTTCTAATTTTGCACATTTTAAGTTCTTCTTAATGCAATGTTGTATTCTTGTTAGGGATAAAAAAAAGTTAACAAATATTATCTCAATCACAATTCCAAACAACATATGCTAACTAATCCCTGATTAGGTTCCGGTTCCAATTATAACATAAATAAATTAAATCAAATCGGAACTATGCTCAAAGAGTAGATAAATCAACAAGAACAATAAAATAATGAGGTGGCAAGGGTAATAATTTTACATAAAAATTATATAACTAAATTACTTCAATTTGAAGTAATGGGCATGTTGTATTTAAGCCCATTAAGGCCCATCATTCTTTCTTTTAATTTGGCTCCATTGTCAAAAATATCATACATACGTCTACTTTTTAATAACCTAGCAATTCACTATTGCTCTTACGAGTTATCGAGTCACAGCCTACCCCAGCTCATTACATAGCTGTATAATTACAAAGATTCTTATATATAAATACAATATTACCGCCTCTCTCGCAGTCTCTCATCGCAAACCATTGCTCTCACTGTAAACTATAACAGCTTAAGCAATGGGCATGGCAATGTCGACCTTCCAATTATTTTGTTTCTCTCGTTGTCGGATATTATTGTTCAGGTTTCCATATCTGCTTAAAAAGGAGCCGCAAGCGGATCAGCCAATGAACAACAACGTTATTATTGAGCTTTCTAAGATTGCGGTGTCTGAAAATCACGGCGATTGAGATTGAGATCGAAGCAAAGCCAACGGTGGAGCTCTCCAAAGTTGCAGTCTCCGACACTCACGGCGAAGACTCGCCGTACTTCGCCGGCTGGAAAGCTTACTACCATTCATAGTATTTTATACATGCACTGCACATATGAAATTCCAAAAAAACAAAAAAAAAAAACCACCTGAAAGTTAATAATATAAAACACAAGAATTAGGTCCCCCACCCCCATGGGCTTGGGGGAATACTTCCAGTTTTTGCCTTTCAAAAAAGGGAAGAAAAAAACTTCCAGCAGCAGCACGTTGTTTGGAAGCTTTGGGGAGTGAGCCTGCAGTAGATTAGTAGGAAAAAAAAAAACAGAGACAATAACACAACATACAAAATAGAAACTTGCAATGCAATTCCCAATAAGACTTCCGAAACAGCTGCCTGTGCCTAAGCATGGGGAGGGCTCTAGTTGTCAAACTTGTAACACATGCTGCCATACATTACATTACATATAGCCTCCTAGCTATGAGTATCACATTGAACCGTATCGTTCATTATCTCACTCTAATCTCCAAAATATAGTCAATGAAAATGACCGACTCCTTAACAATGAGAAAGAATTTTGCCCTCACTATCATTAAACGTTTGACAATTAAAAAAGAGAAGTGAAAAACAAACATTTTCTTAAAATATGACGAATTGTCAATTTTTATAGTGACGAAGACAAGATTTGATACTCACCATTAAAGAACTAAGTATTATCCTAGAACCCATCGAAGGAAATCTCTCTATATCCATTTTGTTTTGGCTTTGTACACATGCTCACTTCTATACACTAAAGTGATCATTTACAAGTTTTGAGTTTGGTTGGATTGAGTTAAAAGATATTTTTCGGTATAAATCATATGTCAAAGATTGGAAGTTTGTCCAACTCAATTCAAATCTTAACCTATAAGATTATATTTTAGGGTTCAGTGGTGATCAGATCTAAGATCTCGTATTTGTGTTCAAGTCTAGTGGTGGGCGGTTTTTTTTTCTACCTTACCTTGACTAATCTTACGAGGTAGATCACAAAACCCTGTAACTAGGATTATCAAGAAACCATGTGATTTTCATCCTAGGTAGATGGTCACCAACACTTGCCTCTAAAGTTCTCAAATCTCTTTCTCATGCTTCAATGTCTCTAGACTACTCATGCCGATTAGGTCTGGTAGGGTGATCTAATACGAATTATGCTTAGGTTATTAATCTTAAACTTTGTATTATTATGATGATATGATAATAAGTTAACTATCTTATAATTTATTATATGAGTTAAGAAGTAGTAGTTCAGTACTTCATATTTTATAAATGAAGAATAATATTTCAAAGACTTGAAATCATCAATATCGAGTTGAAAAGTGTGAGGGAACAAAATGAAATTATAGAAGACAAAAGCTTGATACATCATATGATAAGCAAAAGAGCGAGAGCAGTATCTAGGATTCAACCTCAATTAACTTTTAATAAGAATAAAAGAATCACTAGTCAACTCAATTTATAGAAATTAAACTCGTTTGAACCGAACCAATTCTCACCCAGATAAAATTACAAACTAAATTTAATGAAAGAGTCAAAATAGTTTGAATTGTGTTGAAGAAAATTTTCTAACCGTATATTCTTTAACACCTCTGAAGAGCAAGTGTATGCCAGTAAGATCCTGAGCATGTGAAGCAGATTTTTTTTCCTCAGTTTTTACACAGTTACAAACAGCAGCCAGAGATAGCGCCAAGTTGCCACTTTAATATATGAGAATGCGACAGAAATCCAATTGGCAGATCATGGCATGGCAATTGCCAAAACACTGCAAAAAAATACAAACAGAATATAATTTTTTGCAAAGGAAAAGAGAATATAATTAATGAAATGTGAAGAAAAGGACACCACCATGCTTCTCTCTCTCTCTCTATCATTTGTTGTGCAGTCGTGTTTTTGCATGCATTCTGCAGAAGAAGATCCTTTCCTTTTTAAGACCTCTTTGTTTGTGAAGAAAGAAAAGTAAGACAGAGGATCATGTGGTTGGTTGAAGTTACGAGGCCCTTCTCTGATCCACAAAGAAAAAGGAAAAAAACAAAACAAAAGAATCCTAATTTATTCAAAACCCCATATTCATGAGTTCCAATGCATGAGGGATCATAGCCTCTGTTGGCAAGTGGCAAGCCAGGCTGGTTTGTTTGGCTGGAGAAGAAAATTGGGTACAAAATCATACACAATAATCATTCATTATTAGTCTTAAGGCTTCACTTATCCCATTTGGCTGTGGTGTGGAGCTTCTTGGATCACATAATTTTTTTTAGTTAAACACCATAGTGATGATTTAGGAGCCTAAATGATTGATGCTTCACCAAACAAAGAATATTATTTTGTTTTTAGAGATAGAAAATAGTTTCCAATTTAGTTGTCAGAGAAACAACAAATAGAGATTATATTTTACTTTTTCTTAAGGTGTATTTTAGGTTTTTATGATCATCTAGAATTTTGTAGCCGCTAAGAAGTAAGAAATTCTTAACTTAAACTATATGCTTTTTAAATTGGAAGAAAATAGAAGCTACCCAAAAATTAAAGTTAGAAAACCAACTAAGACATCATAATTGAGTCAATTTAACTAATAAGGATGAATTTAAGAAATAACTTTTCTAAGTGGAAGCACCGGAAGAAAAACTAGTTAAAGCGCTCAACACTTTCCAAGTATTTTTAAAAATTTTAAAATATTTTTAATTATCTAATCAAACAGTATACTTTTTGGTTCAAAATTCATCTCAAAGTCATCCTAAAGACCAATTGGCTTGATTTTAGAAAAATAAAAGAAAATGAAAATATACAAGAATGCAAGAGCAGTCATATTTTAGGTAAAATGGTACAAAAAGATGACAAGGGGGAGAAACCCAATGTTGGCTAAAAAACAATGAACAAAAAGGAAATATTAGATTAGGATTACTTAGTGGGTACAAAATCAAAAGGACGGTGACGATGACGATTCTATAAAACACCTAAAAGTGCAAGTGGGATAGAAGCGAGAAGCAAGGTTTGGGCTGAGGCAGAGCATTGAAGTGGGGTATGGGGGAAGGGACATGACAGACGAAAGAAAATTAAAAAATAGCATAAATTAAGAAGATAAGGCATGCATTACATTATTAGTGGTCAAATTCCTAAGTAAAAGGCGGTGGATCGCACATTGGTGCTTCACGGGCATTTCATCGAACACTTGGTAGTCAAAGAGAGAGATGAGATTATAAATGCAGAGAAATGGGGAGATGGCCCCGGAAGAAAATTGAAATCTTACTTACCAATACCAACGATTTGGGTGTTGGGTGAAGGTGTTTTTGATGGAACTAAACGTAGAGAGGACAAAGATTGGCGTGTTTCTGTTTCTAAGAAAACGCCATGGCCTCAGTCTTCTGAAAACGTGTTCGTACCGTGTGGACGTACGTGCGTTGAATGAATGCTATAAACATAATCCCCGTACCGCCACCCCCAGGCCCCAATTGCCATTCTTTTTTTCTCTTATTCTTCTTCGTTTTGGGATCGAAGTAGAAATTATTCCCACGGATCATCTATCAAATTATTCGGACAATTTAAGCATAAAATTAACTTTTACTATTATAAACCCATAAAAATATAATTGAGTGAATAAAATATCTCGAAGATTTGATCGGAGTCGATATGAGTACACAATATTAAATTTCAGTCGACATGTAAACATTTCTATGTGTCTAATTGACATCTATACGAGCGATAAATCGACATTTTCATAGTATTATGAAAATAAAAAAATCAAAAGACCATTAATATAGATATGATATTAACATTAACAATTTATCTTATTTAAAATTATTGAATTAAATGTTTTTTACGGAGTTTTAAAAAGATCCGTTAACATCAACATGTTATTGATATTTCTGTGAAATTGATACCTCGGTATTCAAAACCTTGCATGAGTATAGCTTGGATATATTCAATTCATTATTTAGTATTTATCTCTCCTGTTTTTTTTTTTTTTGTTAGTACTAACATAGTAATATGTGGGGTGGGATTGCAGATCAAACTTACATAAATTATTATGTCAATTACGGTTGAACTATCATCGCTTTGACGATTTAAATTTCATTTTGATTAATAAACTTTCAACATTTTCCTTCCTACTAATCTATTGCAAGCTCACTCCCCAAAGCTTCCAAACAGATGTGCTTCTGCTCCTTATTAAATAAACCAATGGAATGGCATGGAAACTGGTACTGTTTTTTTTTGTTTTTCCTTCCTTAGTATGCTGCTTGTGTTTTAATTTTTAGGTTAAAAAACATTTTGTTATCCATACTTTCGCTAATGTACTGATTTAGTCCATATACTTTTAAATCGGTAACAATTTAGTCATTGAACTTTAATATATGTAAATTTTAGTCCTTGTAATTTAAAGTTGGTTACGATTTAGTCCTTATCATGAAACTTTTTTGTTAAATTTCTTATATATATAGATTGATATACTAAAGAGGGACCAAATATGTTTATAAATAAGAATGATTAAATTGTTATATGATAAAATTTAACACTTAATTTTAATAAATTTTGTTACGATAGAGACTAAATTGTTACAAATTTTAAACTACATGGATTAAATCATTACAAGCTAAAGTTTATGGATTAAATTGTTACTTTAATGAAAATATAAGAACTAAATCGTTACAAACTAAACTTCAGGGACTAAATTGTTAACTCTTAATAAAAGTACATGATCAAATGTATTTTTTAACTTAAATTTTATATCGTCAACTTTGAGGTGGTTTTTTTTCGTAGTTTCATAAGTGGAGTGGAGGTTTCAACTTTTTTGGACATTTTTTTCCCAGTCTCCAATTAATTTATACTTTTCTTTAGTATAAAATAGTATGGATTGAAGTAAACCGTGAAATTAACATCTGTATCTCTCTTGTTTTTTTTTTTCAAATCTATGCAGACGGATGTTGTGGTTGAATTTGAATATTTTGATTTTGGTAGTTGATTGCTTTAGGATGAGTTGAATTTTAATCATTTTGTTAGCTGAATTTTGGGAGATTTGTTGGTTGGATTTTTGGACCATCCTTTTATCGTAAAAGGGGATGAGATAAAAAAAAAAAAAGTGTGGATTTAATCGTTTATTTGAAATCATAATTAAATCAAACAAATTAAAAATTTCGAGATTAAAATTGACTAATTTTATTGAATACAAGAGTAAAAAATAGTTTGGTTGTTCCAAGATAGTATGTTTTCAATTAGACCTGTACATTAGTAGGTCAGGTCGGTTTCTAGACTGAAACCAAAGCCGAAATGGATTGCCTCTTCTATCACTTTTGTCACCGACCAACCAACTAGTCGATCGGTTCCTGTCCAAACTGATTTTTTTTAATACTGTCAATTGGGAGGGGGTGTGGGAAATAGGAAATGACGGTATCACGTTGGGGCTGGGATTTTTTATAGGAGCTGGTGTTGCATTGCGTCGGTGGGCGGTGGGGGAGGTCTGCGATGCGAAGTTTGAAATATGGTGCACATGCACAATAAACAAATATGGTGAACATATGAACAACAAATACGTGAATAGATGAACAAATAAGTTGAACAGATGAACAAATATGGTAAACAATAAGGTGAACAATGTAAAGTGTATTTTTGTGACACAATTAATACAAAAATATAAAACACTCTACCTTAAACTAAAATCACAGTTGGTAGAAACTCAAACATATACGGTTGGCCTCTCTATCGTTTACCCTCTACCACCCGCTGTCACACTTGCAACTAGTTTTATCATCGTCGTGTTATCAATTTTGTCTGTTTGGTTACGTCTAGCTCCCAGATGGTGAGTGCCGACTCCTTAGAGGTGGTTCCTCAAAATTGTCTCCCTCTGGATTTCAGTCTCATCATGTAACAATAAACGAATTTAAGAATTTAAGAGAGAGGGTATTATTTTGATCTTGAAAATAATAACGAAATAGATAGGGTAAAATGGGTCAAAATCAAACTGGTAAAATGCTTATTCGGCCCATTTCAAATGGGGGTGACAAAGGAATTCTCTAAATTATTTAATTGGCCTTGAATTTGCCAGTTAGACCCAACCAATATTTGTAGAAATAACCCAACAGTGTAAATTTCAGTGGACCACATGATGGGTCAGACCCAATTATTGTTTGAAGTCTCTTTAAACTTGTCAGGTCCAGTTAGGCCCAGCCCAATAACGACCTCCTGTCCATTAGTTTATTATTATTATTATTTTTTAATAGTAAGTCTTTTACATGAGCTATTTGTAGAAAATAATCAATGTTTAGGTATATCTAGCCTGGTTTCATTGTAATTTATGAAAGAACTAATAGTTCAGAATGGTTGTAAATGCTTTTATTTTTAAGACTTCAAAAGTATTTTTTAAAATTTTAACCAAGACCTCCAAAGTATTTTTAGGCTAAAATATTGGGATAAAATAGTTAAGGAATAAGCTAAACTTAAAAATATATATAAATTAGTACCGAATATAGCTTAAATTGTCGAGATATTTATGTAACAGAGCAAATAATACTAATTCTAAACCACATGAGGTATTTACGTAATTTTCTTTTATTATTATTATAAGGTTCATGTACTTTCATTAAAGTAACGATGTAGTCCTTAAATTTTTAATTATAACAATTTAGTCTCTATACTTTTTATATTGGTAATAATTTAATCCATGAACTTTAATATGTAACAATTTCTCTCTATAGTTTAAAATTTGTAACAATTTAGTTCCTACCACGAAATTCTCATCAAAATTAAGGGCCAATTTTTATCCTATAACGATTTAATTTTTTAATTTATAAACTAATTCGATCATTCATCGGTTTAATGATCTACATATATAAAAAAAAATTAACAAAAAAAAAAATCACATTGAAGACTAAATCATTACAAACTTTAAACTAAAAAGATTAAATTGTTACATTCTAAATTATAGAGACTAAATTATTACTAATTTGAAAATATAAAGACTAAATCGTTACTCCAACTAAAGTATTGGGACGAAAATATTATTTAACCTTATTATAATTATTGAAGGGAAACCTAAGAAGAGAGGGAAAAGGACCCTTGAATTAGGAAATAATAAATAAATAAATCTACTTTGATGAGGACAATTGATAGCTGACTATGAAAATGAATATAAGATTTTCTAGGTTTTTCTTTAACCAAATAAGATTTTCCAGTTTGATACACGTTCCTATTGATCGGCCAAGTAATGTCGTGATATTTATTGAAGTTCTTTAATTTTTCTCGACAAGAAATATTATGAATTATGGTAAATTAATAGACATATGGAACTTTATACATTAATAAATACTATTAATATGTTAATCTAAACATAGTTCAACTGGTTAAACATATATCATGGATTAAAAATATTAGAGGCTCGAATTTCCACTCGTGATGTTTAACAAAAAAAAATTATTATATATCTAATATTAGGACTTTTTAATAATATTTTATTTTAAATTTATTCAAAATATATATTACTCACCAAACTATTTTCAAGAATAATACTTGAAAAATTGGGTTGTCTGACCACTTCACGCTTTCTAAGTTACATGGCGCCTTGCTGGCGCCATGTGTTTTTTTTTTTTTAATTCTGGCATGTTGTCTTAAATATATATATATATATACCAAATTCAAATAATTGTTACTTTGGTATATTGGTTATTGGTTGTACATTTACTTTTTCTCTTTTAAACAAATTTAAATAAATGTTACCTATTAAAATTTATCTTCTCTTATAAATTATTATACATCTAACATTAGTTTAGGAATAAAACTAATCAAATAATAAATTATTGATTTATCCAAATTAAATGTGCTGTTTTTATTTTAATAAACTTTCCCGTATGTTTATTCACACACAAAAAAATATACATAATAAAATTTTCTTTATATAAACTTTTCCATTATGTATATATACACAAACACATGTGACAGGATATTCAATATATATATATATGCTGGTGTGTTTATTCACTAAAAAGATATACCTAATAAAATTTTCTTTATATAAGCTTTTCTATTTTTTTAAAATATATACATATACATACATGTGTGATTGGATAATGAAACCTTAATTTTTTTGAAAGTAATATTCTTATTTAACAGTTTTTTTCTTATCGAAAAAATTTACATCATAGCATCTTACCACTATGCAATAGCCTAATATGCTCTTATTTAACCGTTTTAAAGGTACAATCACCTATTGTTTTGAATTCTGAGATTTCTTTTTCAATTAATTTATACTTATACATTTGTTGTCAAAACTTATTTTTATCAAAATTTCGAGATTCAATTATTTTTCTTTTATATAATTTTTATTCCAACAATTTAGATATTACTTGTTTGCTTTTTCTTTTCTTTTAACTTTACATCACACAAACTATGAATTTGAGGTTATTTTGAATATAATATTTATTAAAAAAAACCTCATTAAACTCAAATCTTGGATCTGCCACTGCTAGCAAAAGCATTTGCTACCTCATTTGCAGATCGAGAGGTGTGGTTAAAATCTTTTTGACACACTTATCCCAAAACACCTACTAGTCTTAGAATTAGTCACGCCGACCACAGATCCTGAATAGCTACAGAATCTATAATCAACTTCTTCCTAACTTTGATTAACAAGCTCTGATTGCTCACAAAATAAAACAATAATATTTTACATCACAACTATTCTTAAATCCATTCTAAACATTCTATTATGTCAGCATGATGTAGATTTAAAACTCTTTACAAACACAGTACAATATATACGTACAAAATGATACACAACTCTTGAACTACTCTTAGTGGTAGAAGCTGATCCACTATCTATCTGAAATTCAGGTATAGATTGAAAAAGAAAAAAAAAAGAAATAATAAACAGTAAGCTGGGAAGCTCAGTGGTAAGTTAAAAGGAAATTAATTTTATAAAACTTTTTTCATAAACAATTGGAATTCAAGGCATTTAAAACATCATAAAACTGGAATAATAAACTTCATAAAAACTCGAGCGACTAAAAACTCAATAAAATTTCTCATAAGAAACTTGTAACATTCCTTTCCGAACAAAATAATAAGCAACGCTTCCAAGCCTAGGATTTGGAATTTGGATTTTACTCTAATTTTCCCAGTATTCCCCTAGATTCTAGTTACGCCAACTTCTCGATCTGCTTTAAAGGCACATTCTAAATACATGTAAAACTCATCTTATTTCAAATATAAAACATTCTAGGAAAAACTCAACACCACACTTTACCATATTCTGGTCTACTAACATAGAGTAATCTCAGCAGAATAGTCCTAGTCTAGTAGCATAGAGTAATCTTAATATACAAAGTAGAAAAAATATCTCAATATACGGAGTTAAATGGTTTCTATTTATGGGATACTATAAACATATTTATATAGCATATATGTAATCACCTAGATACAATAACATGATGGTTTAAAAATTGCTTTCGGCATCAAGTTCACAAATCTCATAAACTGATCTAATTTTTTTTTCTTATTTAATAAGAGCTTTCCTTTCTAATCTTTCTTTCTAAACAATATTTCACAAAACTCTAAAACCATTCATGAAATCTTTTTCTAAATAGAATTTTATAAACTTTTTAAACATCCCTTTAAGATCATAAAACACTTATCTAAATCCTAACACATTTCTGAAATTCTAAAACAAACACAGCTATTTTCATTTATAGAAAAAATTCTAAAACATGCCTAATATATATAATTTCTTGAAATTCCATAATATTATGAAAAATATTTTATAAAATAACCACTAATAAATCCTACAAACTGGATCGTAGACTCAAGTGGTACGTTGCTCCAATTTCTACAAATTTCACGTGGTCTTATCTCCAACATAAATCATATTTATCCCTTAAATTATCCCGTTATATCCAATTTAACAATTCATTCTCGCAATTAAAAAAAAAAAAAATTCATTGTCTTTCTTCATTTAAAACCCACTTCCTCTCTCCGACTACTGGCCCCACAACCGACTCAATTGGTCTTCCCCTCAAAATCAAATCTCACATGACTTGCTCCAAAGTCGCCTTAATTTTAACACAATTCTCTCTCGAGAGCTCTCAAAATCAACCAAGATTCTCTCTCTATTTCTCGACCACTTTTGTCAAACTTTTTTCTTTCTTATTTAGCACAACCCTCCCACACGCGTCATATCAATTGCTTCCAAAATTATACTTTTTTTTTTTTTCTTTTCTATTCCAATGCCTAAAAGACCGATTTGACATATATTTCCATGAAATATGTTTAAAACTTTTAATTTAAAAATCTTAAACTTATCCGTAAAATCATTTATTTTAAAACAAGCTTTTGCTTAATTTGTAATTTGGGAATTATTTATTTTATTTAATACTTTCATAAAAATTTTACTTTTAATATTTTCCTAAAAAATATATATATTTTTATTTTTAAAATTCAATACTCATTGATTTAGAAAAACCGATACCAATACGGCACCTTGTATATTTGACTTAGTGTGAAAAGGGGTTAGCCTGAACAAAAATTAGCAGTGGAGATATAATTCATTCCTTCAAATAAGGAAAAGTGATTTTGACAGTCAAACTTGTGTTAAAGATAGTACATTGAATCCAACCGAATCTTTTTTTTTTTCTCTCTCTATTTCCTTTTTTTCAGTGTTATTGCTAAAGAATTTGTGGACATTTCACTTTTTTTTTTTTTTTTTTTATTCTCACGATTATTATTTCACTTTCTTCAATTCATTCAAATCAATTTTTATGTTTTTTTTATATTCTCACAGTAATTTCCCACTTATTTCCTCTCTCTACCTCAATCTCGATCTTTTTCCACGTCTTTTTCTTTTCACTCCCTCGTTTTCTCATCGTTTTTCATTTTTCTCTCTCTTTAACAACCATGAATTTTTTTCTCTTTCTCATTTCCTTCTTCCCCTTCCCCTCTTTTTTTCTAATTACTATTATTCTCTTTCTTCTTCACCCACCACAAATATCGATTTACTCTAAAAAAAAGTTAAATAAAAGACTTGTGGGAAAAGAAGTTTGGCTTATGATGGATATGGGATGGGTAAGGAGACAAAGAGCTACTTGAGCGAGAGAAAAAGAGAGTTGAGAGAGCGAATTGAGCGAGGGAGAGAGAAAGTTGAGCGAGAGAGAGTTGAGCTAGAACTGAGCGAGAATTCACGTATCTTATTTTGAGGGAAAAATAATAATAATAAATTCCCTTTCAAATCTATATGCCATTATTTAAATTTATATCTAAAAATATGATTTTTAATGAGGTTTTATTTTTTTTGATAGTATCTAAAAATTAATTTTGAATATAATGTTTATCAATACAATATTATTAAACAAATTATAAGGGAAATAATTTCAAATGTTTTGAAATAAAATGTCGTTTATCTACAAAATAATAATAGTAATAATAATAAATTTTGGTTAATTTAAATGAAATTATAAACAAGATTAAATCGATCAGATCTAAATAAATTTTGAAATAGTTTGATCAAATTCAAAATCAAAATAATTAACAAATAATTATTAAATATTTTCTTAATAAAAAATTTGAAAATTGGAATGGAGAGAAACGAAATCTCAATCTCTCTTAGGTTTCATTTGAAATTTAATTCAAATTTGTTTCCTGAAATCTCTCATCAATCTCTTTAAATAATTTCTCATGTACTTTTAATTATGATTGAATTTCAAATCTAACCCTCAATTTTGCTTTCCCCTCTTTTCCCCCCTTTCCTCCGTTTCTGAGGTTTCTTTCAGTTTCTTAGTAACAATGGGTGACGGTATTCGAGCCATAGAATTTCTCAATTCTGACACAAGGTACTTATTAGATCTAATAAGTACATTAGATCTAATAGAATTATTTTGCTGTATCCAGACTAATATCAATCCAACCCATTTCATGAATAAAATGTGACCAATTAACCAACCAACAAAACTACTTGTTACAAATAACATCTTGTTGTTGCATCGAAACATAGAAATGTTGACTAATATGACTAACATTGAACTGGTAAAATGAAATGTTTCTAATTTAAATTTTAATCAAATGAAAGTATCAGTTTAAAATCTAATTACAAAAAAAAAACGTGGTGAGAGAGACCAAGTAGATGAGAGAGAGAGACCGAGCATATGAGATTGAGAGTGAGAGCGAGCGAGAGAAATCGAGCGAGAGCGAGTGATCGAGAAGAAAGAGAGATCGACCGGCGTTGCCCTTTGCCCGACACACCTTTAAGGCAAGAATCCCCTCGACCCCTCCCCCGAACCAGAGTTAGCTCTAAATCTTCCATTTTCGCCGCCGCCGATATATGCAAAAAAATGCCACCACAAATAACAGCTTTAAGAAACGCTTCATTCTTAGGGTTTATGGTACATATCTGTATAACGCAAATGAAGAGATGGAGGATGGAAAGAGAAAAAAAGAGAGAGAATACGAACAGAGAAAATGCAATGTTTTAAAATGGGGAAATCTAAAATATTAATAGAGGACAGTAAATGTCTCAAACTATATATCATACTCTTCATCAAATTTTTCTTTTTCTTATTTTAAGTTTCATTATGATGTGGACACTATTACTTGTTATATTTTCTTGATTATAGTTGTATTTCTAATTTTGCACATTTTAAGTTCTTCTTAATGCAATGTTGTATTCTTGTTAGGGATAAAAAAAAGTTAACAAATATTATCTCAATCACAATTCCAAACAACATATGCTAACTAATCCCTGATTAGGTTCCGGTTCCAATTATAACATAAATAAATTAAATCAAATCGGAACTATGCTCAAAGAGTAGATAAATCAACAAGAACAATAAAATAATGAGGTGGCAAGGGTAATAATTTTACATAAAAATTATATAACTAAATTACTTCAATTTGAAGTAATGGGCATGTTGTATTTAAGCCCATTAAGGCCCATCATTCTTTCTTTTAATTTGGCTCCATTGTCAAAAATATCATACATACGTCTACTTTTTAATAACCTAGCAATTCACTATTGCTCTTACGAGTTATCGAGTCACAGCCTACCCCAGCTCATTACATAGCTGTATAATTACAAAGATTCTTATATATAAATACAATATTACCGCCTCTCTCGCAGTCTCTCATCGCAAACCATTGCTCTCACTGTAAACTATAACAGCTTAAGCAATGGGCATGGCAATGTCGACCTTCCAATTATTTTGTTTCTCTCGTTGTCGGATATTATTGTTCAGGTTTCCATATCTGCTTAAAAAGGAGCCGCAAGCGGATCAGCCAATGAACAACAACGTTATTATTGAGCTTTCTAAGATTGCGGTGTCTGAAAATCACGGCGATTGAGATTGAGATCGAAGCAAAGCCAACGGTGGAGCTCTCCAAAGTTGCAGTCTCCGACACTCACGGCGAAGACTCGCCGTACTTCGCCGGCTGGAAAGCTTACGACGAAGATCCTTACCACGAATCAACCAATCCCACCGGCGTCATCCAAATGGGCCTCGCAGAAAATCAAGTAAGATTAACAAACACCAAAAAAAATCTCAACTTCTTGTGTTTTTCGTCGTAAAGTCTCAATTTTTTTAACTGGGTTGGCGTTGGATTTTCGTAAACAGATGTCTTTCGACTTGTTGGAGGAGTATTTGGAGCAGAATTGTGAAGGGGGAGCAGCTAATTCTAATTCTAATTCTTCTGGGTTCAGAGAAAATGCCTTGTTCCAAGATTACCATGGGCTGCTCTCTTTTAGGACTGCAATGGCTAGTTTTATGGAGGAAATTAGAGGTGGAAGAGCCAAATTTGATCCCAATAGAGTTGTTTTAACTGCTGGTGCCACTGCCGCCAATGAGCTTCTCACTTTCATTCTCGCCGACCCTGGCGATGCCTTGCTTGTCCCCACTCCTTATTATCCTGGGTAAGAATAAATAAATAAATAAATAAAACTGTTCATTTAATTTCATGCACTAATATTATATATATTTTGGTCGGAGAATTTATGGGTTTTTTTTCTTGGGTAAATTTCAGATTTGACAGAGATTTGAGATGGAGAACTGGAGTGAAAATTGTACCAATTCACTGCGACAGTTCAAATAACTTTGAGATTACTCCCCAAGCTTTGGAAGCGGCTTATAACGCTGCAGTGGCCATGAATATCAAAGTTAGAGGAGTTTTGATCACGAACCCATCAAACCCAGTTGGCGCCACCATCCAACGGTCCACAATCGAAGACATTTTGGATTTCGTGACACGCAAAAACATCCACCTCGTATCCGACGAAATCTACTCCGGCTCTGTCTTCTCCCCGGCCGAGTTCACCAGCGTCGCCGAGGTTTTGGAATTCCGCGGCTACAAAGACGCCGAGCGGGTCCACATCGTGTACAGCCTCTCCAAGGACCTCGGCCTTCCGGGGTTCAGAGTCGGCACGATTTATTCGTACAACGATGAAGTCGTGACGACGGCTCGACGGATGTCGAGCTTCACGCTCATATCCTCCCAAACGCAGCAGCTTTCGGCGTCCATGCTGTCGAACCGGAAATTTACAGAAAAGTACATTAAAATGAACCGGGAGCGGCTGAGGAAGCGGTATGATATGATAATTGAAGGATTGCGAACCGCTGGAATCGAGTGCTTGAAAGGAAACGCCGGTTTATTTTGCTGGATGAATTTGAGTCCGTTGCTGAAGAACAAACCAACCAAAGAAGGAGAGATTGAGCTTTGGAACTGCATTTTGAAGGAAGCCAAACTTGATATTCCGCCCGGTTCGTCCTTCCACTGCTCCGAACCGGGTTGGTTCAGGGTTTGTTTTGCAAACATGAGTGAGGACACTCTCCAACTGGCTCTCAAGCGATTCTATTGCTGCGTTGAGAAGATGAAAGGAGATGACTTCAAAGGATGATGAAATGTTCGACTCTTTACTGATCAGAACAGAGGCGGATACACGTGGGATCAGGAGACACGTGCCATCTGAATTTTAGTTAAATAAAATATAGTATGCTACATGTTCCAAAAGTGGTGTTTGGTCCATTGACTTACTATGTCAACTTCACTTTATTTTGCTTTGTTTAATATATCTTTATTGTTCTGGATCGAATCTTCCTGTCAGCTAAACCGGAGCATAGTTTAATGGTTAATGCAATGTATGTGTGTCCAACTATTAGATTAAGAGTTCGAATGCTCACTCCAATCACCTATTGTATTAGAGAATAAAAACTAAATTTAATGTTCTTTTTTGTCTGAATTCTATAATTTATTTCATACCATAAGTATATATTTTCTAACTCATTTGATATTAAACAAAAATATTTTTTTCAACAATTTTTTAAATGAAAAATTTATTCGATAAATTTTTACAATGCAAGTGGAAATTACAGCACTTATCCAAGTATAAGGTGTAAATTGATACTCAATATCAAATTTAAAATTTATATTTTTCACATATCTTATTTTCGTTATAATTTGACAACATTTTTTCATCGACAAATAGTCAAATATTTTCCTTAAAAACAAGAGAAAAGAAATCCATTCCAAACGTTAATGTATTACCCACCCTATTGAAGGGATTTTTTTCTAAATAATTTCTGTTTGATTTTATTATCAATGTCCAAGAAATCGAGATCTTATTATTTAAGTGAGGTCATGCTTTTGTCGCGTATTAAAAATTGTGATGGTTTCAAGTTATAAATATAATGAAAATGATTATTTTAACTGTGACTTAATCTATTATATAATTTTACGATAGTTTTGATATTTAGGATGATTATTAAGTGAAACTCGATCCTATATTATTAGCTTCTAAAGTAATTCATATCTCAAATAACAAGTTGTGCTGACATTTGATTAACAAGGGAATATTATATTTTTTCTCGAAAGATAAAAAAACGAGGTAATATTTAATATTTATTATGGTTGGGTTAATTTCAAATTCGTTTTTACCATTTTTTAGATAGAGTTATGTGTATCTAGTTTGTTGACAACGTTTTTAAGATCTAATTCTCAAAGATTTCATAACAAAATCATCTCAAACTCATAGTAAATAATTGAATTTTGAATGAGTTTGAAAATTCACAACATGGTTGTAGCAATCTTATGGTTCCATGATTATTATGCCCTTTTTTTCTTTCGAAAAACATAATATAAAAAACTAATAATACAACTGAGTTTGAATGAGTAGTCAAGACAATTTTATTTATACAGTGCATTTCCACTCCCACCTTTGTTAGTTTGATGTTTGAAAATATATAAATTGTTTATGAAAACCCTTTTGGTTATATGATTATACCAAAATTTAGTATTAAATATATAAATAAACAAAATTAGATATCCAACTTTTAACCTTCAATGAGGAGGATAACCATGGTAGCATAGTCTCAAAGCATAATATGCATATATTTTTTTTAGTTTATAAATTTTTAGCTTAATTTAGACACTTTATTATCGAATTTAAGCAACTTTTACCTAACTAATTATTTGTTGTAAAGTTCAGTAACTTTTATTTTTGAATTTTGGCATTTGTGTAACTCGGTTTTAAGTATTTTATTGGTTTAATTTACCATCAGTTTCTAATCCAGACTTGAAGTGGTATTTATTTTAGGGCCAATTTAAAATCAGTGCTTGATTTAACAAATTTGAAAAGTTAAAAGATTATAAAACTTGGAAACTGGAGCTAAATACATAGATAAAAAATAGAGGAAAAAAAACCCCAAATTTGTAGTAATAGAATAGAGTGGGTATTTTATTTTATTTTTTTAAAATAATAATAAATATAGCATTTGCATTTGTAGCCATTCCAAGCCCTAGAGGGTTAAGACGAGCCGAGATCCAATTATGGAAGAACAAAACAAGCGCGTCGAATTCAAAGGCCCAACACTCAACAGGATAAGGAACAGTAGCGTCCTGTTTCCTCACTGGATCGCGCTCGCGCTACACTAATCTTGGTTCTTGCGGTTATGCCGATTGATTTTCCCTCGCCATCAATGCGATTTTGACACTCCGATGGCGTCGCCGTCGCTTCTTACTCCTCCGCCGGTGCCGGTGGAGCTTTACGTGACCAATAGAGAGAAGTTGCTCAAATCATTACGCCAGCACCTCGCCGACTCCGCTCGTCCTCTCCAGGGCATTGTGTTGCTTCAAGTAAATTAGCTCTCACTCTGCAACTCACCTTACCGATTTGCTAATGTTCTGTTTGTGACTTCTGTAAGTCCATTTCTTCGATTGTGACGATTTTTTAGGGAGGTGATGAGCAAACGCGCTACGATACGGACCACCTCGAACTCTTCAGGTACTTGACGGACGTTTAAGTTGCTGTTATTCGTCGTAATCAGTGTTCAGTTTCTAAGTATTGCGAATGCATCACAAGTTATGCTCTAAGGTCTGAATTCTGCTGTTCTTTCCGTCGCGGCTAGATGACTTTCTCGACATTATTGAATTGTATGTCGTGCCACTGCTGAAGATTATAGAAAGTAATTTAGTAACGCTGATTTATTACGCTCCCATCCTGAATGAGTTGAGTTCTTGGAGTGTTACCCGAAGCTCTACATTGATCGCTATTCCTTTTTGCTTTTTCTGTACGGAATTTTATTTATGGTTGGTTCTGTTTGCAGGCAAGAGAGCTATTTTGCTTATCTGTTTGGAGTGATAGAGCCTGGATTCTATGGCGCTATTGTAAGCCACATATTACTCTCTGGAATGTCTGAATGTTTAACTTTTTATTATCTAAACTCATCTTTATACTGGAGTTTGTACATTTATACTAAATAGTAAATACTTTCGGTGTGTTCACTGTTAAATATATAATTTTTCGTTAGGTTGTTTTCTTTCAACTCCGATACTCTCTGAACTAATAGGTTTGATTATATAGTTGCACGTATAGCTGTATTCATGAAAATGAAATCATTCCCTTTACGTTTATTTCAATCATATATTCACATTATTGACTTGTATAATACTAAAATTATACAGGACGTCGCGAGTGGAAAATCAATTCTGTTCGCTCCTAAGTTACCTTCTGATTATGCTGTATGGTCGGGAGAAATAAAGCCTTTGTCTTATTTCAAGGTGGTGTATGGTAACCAACACTTGGTGTATTACACCTTGTTGTGTTTAGTTTGCTTACTTATTTTACTGAATATGGTTTGTAGGAAAAATATATGGTCAATATGGCATATTTCACCGATGAAATTGCAACTGTTCTGCACAAACAATACGAGGGATCGAAGAAACCATTATTGTTTCTCTTACATGGGTTGAATACTGACAGCAACAATTTCTCAGTACCTGCAAATTTTGAGGTTATTTTTCCCCTTTATCCAATACATTTTTCAAAACTTCAAAGTTAGCCATTTAGTTTCATTAGAGCTTATAGGCAGATGCGTTGCTGCATTTGCTGCATCTTGATCTTGAAATGGGCCATCAGTTTTCCAAGGCTCATTCATTATGCTTCTATTTTGTGTTTTACTTTTGACTGTGTTTTCTGCTTTTTGTTTACTGTTTCGAAACTGTTACTGATACGATGTGCATATCATGGCAAAAGAAAATCTATTCTTGAATTCCTAATTTTTTATTTCAGTTTTAGGAAATAGTAGTAAAATTGTAAAATTTTCATTTTGGCTCATAAATTACATAAATATCTTTAAGTAAAAAATAATGTAATAATTAAAAGAGTATTTAAATTCAAACAGGGCGGTTAACACAGCAGATAGACTCCAGAGAATGTCCAAATTGGGCTATTTCCCCTTCTGTTTGTGTTCTTTGCAAACAGAACGAGGAATCCATAGATCACACATTCCTTCACTGTCAGTTTGCTCTCCGAGGGTGGTCTTTTCTTCTTCAAATCTTTGGATACTCCAGTTACATGCCTCATAATGTTGAAGGGTGGATGAATGAAGCTCTGCGGGGTTGGCAGTTCAAAGGCAAAGCTAAAATTTTGTGGAATTGTGCCGCTAGAGCCCTCTTTTGGAATCTTTGGATGGAAAGAAACCATAGAATTTTTTAGGGCAAGTCTTCTTCTTTTGAAAACTTTTGTAATACAGTTCAGTTACACACTTCTTGGTGGCATAGAAAACTCTTTTGTAATTACAGCCTCTCGTCGATTTTGCAAGATTGGAGAGCTTTTCTTCATTAGTTCGTGGGAGGGGAGCCCTCTTCCCCCTGCCCTTAGGCTGTTTTTTTTTGGCTCTGTGCCTTCTGTCTATAAAATGTTTCTTATCTAAAAAAAAAGAGTATTTAAATTTTGAAATAATAGGTCACAAGAAACAGGAAATAACATCAAATGTATTTCTCTTTCTCTTCGGGCAGAATATGTAACAAAAAAATTAATAATACTTACATGCTCCTGTATTTTTTAAAAGAATTAAGAAATTGGAAATTAGAAGCATTATCAATTGGCCCCTTATTGTTGTAACTAGCAGCAGACTTCAAACTTTGATCTTTGAGAATCATATTTTGACTTTTTCTTCATCTCATTTTTATTTGTTCAGGGGATTGATACGTTTGAAACTGATTTGAATACCTTGCATCCTATTTTGACTGAATGTCGTGTTGTGAAATCTGAGCTGGAGCTTGCTCTTATTCAATTTGCCAACGACATTAGCTCAGAAGCTCATGTTCAGGTAACAACTCTTTTTTAATAGGAAAAGGTAACATTTTCCACGACAGGTTCGCATGACATGAATATTTGAATTTAAGTGCTCAGCTTATGCTTTTATTTTAATCCCTATATTTATGTGCGCGACTGAAAGTTGTGAGAGGTTTGTTGATAACATGTAAGATGAAGCATGCATTTGTTCCAGGTTATGAGAAATATCAAGGTGGGCATGAAAGAATATCAATTGGAAAGCTTATTTCTTCATCACACGTACATGTATGGTGGATGTAGGCACTGCTCATACACCTGTATATGTGCCACAGGAGAAAATAGGCAAGTCTGCTGAAATCATCTACCTGTTTTTCCAAAGTGGACGCATAGGATCATTTAAGCTTTTTGTGCGTTTACTTGATGTTGGCTGCATGACTTTGTCAGCGGCCCCCAATAAGCTTACTCTTTGGGGGAGGGGGAGCCAGGGGCGGTTCTGGACTGTGGATGATGTCCTTCAAATTGTTTATTTTTTAAAACTAAAGTGTAACAGTGGTGAGAGTGATGCTGACGTACGGATGATCTTCTATGTTGCAGTGCCGTTCTTCACTATGGACATGCAGCAGCTCCAAATGACAGAGTACGTTGAATTAAAATAATTTTATCTTTTGATGTTAATATTCTGTTGAATTGAAGTCTAAGTAGAATATAATCCCAAATTTTTCTTTGAATCTTTTGTGAAGCATACCAAAGTTGTTTTCTTATAAAATTTATTTGTATGCAGACGTTGGAAGATGGTGATATGGCTCTGTTTGATATGGGAGCAGAATACCATTTTTATGCATCCGACATTACTTGTTCATTCCCAGTAGGTGACATTTACTTTATGCTGATTCATTCTAAGTGAAGTTGTAGATATATTATCTTTCACTTGACCCATGATTGGAAACGTTCTGATAGAACCAGAACACAAACGATATATTGAAATATAAAAGGAGTAAATACTACAATAGCTACCAAGTAATTCGAGGTACTTGACCCTCCCTCTCTTGAGTATTCTTACTCAAGCCTAAATCACTCAATAATTGCCTACTTTCATCCTTTCCCCCTCACACCTTATTTATAACCAAACTCCCTAACCTAATTACTAATATACCCTAAATATCCTAATAATATCCCCAACATATCCTAATAGCAATCCTATCATGTTCAAATGAATGCAATTAATTTTTTTTAGTTAGATGTTGACCGGAAAAGAAAAGAAAATAATAATTTTACTAATATAACCTTTCAATCATATTTAATGAATAAAAAAACTAAAATTTAAGTTAGTAATTTATTTTGAAATCTTATGAAATCCAACCATTAGAGTTCAAAATTTTTCGAAAAGTAAAAACAAGATTTGAAGTCACAATTGGTTTCAAGCCTTTTTATTCTAAATGATAATAGGCGTAACTTAAGAATTCATTTGAAATCCATTAGAATTTAAAATCACTGAAAATTCCATGAAAACAAAATCATTCGGCAACCACTTTTCCAAGGAAAGCATTTTATTGTGCCACCAAGTACAATTTTCTTAAACTTATCCTTTAGTTTATATCAATCATTTTGACTTTCCATAAAATATATTCATCCTTGTCGCAGGTGAATGGTAAATTTACAAGTGACCAATCGCTGATATATAATGTAAGTGCCTCTTGAAATGCAGTCCATAACTTTTAATCTTTAGTAGCGTTAGCTTGGCATGAGGATTGGCTACCTCTCTTTTTTCCTATTTTCTCCATGTCAATTTGTTGTCCTGTGTTCCAGGCTGTCCTCAAGGCTCACAATGATGTCATATCAGTTATGAAACCTGGATTAAGCTGGGTTGAAATGCACAGGTAGGCTTTATTGATATCCTAGCTCTGATATTCTTTCGAGCATACAAGATAATTTGAGTAACTCGTGGATATCATATACGACTCATTTACATTAGGTGGTGAAGGAAAAAGCCTAGATGACTGTTTTCCTACTTAGAAGTTGGGATAAATAAATAAGCCTGTCTAATCCACACATCGTAAAATATAATTTTCCTGAAATCAAACTTTTGTCGTCAGTTAGTCAATACATGCGATGATGCGAGAAAAGCCAATCATTGGAATAGTGATACTTTGCTTTCCCACTTTCTCCCCTTCTATGTCACTTCTAGCCTGACTTTGTTCATTCCTTAGATCAATACATACCTACATTGCTTGCCACTATTTTGGATTGAAAAATGTAAATTGACTTTAGAGAAATGAGTTTAAACTCCCTAGCTGGTGACCTAGATTAAAATCTTATGAGTTTTTTGAAAAAAAATATTGTAGGATCAAACGATTATCCCGTAAAATTAGTCGAGATTTATGTAAATTATTTTACTTTCTTGTGTAATAGGAAATCATGTGTTTTTGTTAGCCGTTATTAAATTAACGTTGTTTCTAACATTAACTGTTGTCGTCTCGGTATCTTTTATTTATGGTTGGTACATCTTATCAATGTTTGGTCGAATACTTTTTTATTCTACATTTTTTTGATTGCTAGATTAGCCGAGAAGACTATCCTTGAGTCACTGACCGAGGGTTCTGTACTTGTCGGGTACATTCTTATCCTAACCCCATCCCAACCTATAATTTTATATTCTTTTTTGTTTGCAGTCCACGTTATATTAGAATGAAAGAGGAAATTGTGTTATTTTGTTGTAGAAATGTGAAGGACATGATAGCCGAACATCTCGGTGCTGTTTTCTTGCCGCATGGATTGGGACATTTCCTTGGTATCGATACTCATGATCCTGGTGGTTTCTTACAGGTTCCATTGGATGATTATTTTCTCCATGTTCTCTCTCTCCTTCACACGTGTGCACCACACAAGCAAACACATACTTGAGAAAAAGAATATTAGAAATGGGTTAAAATGAACAAAAATAACTTGAGAAAATAGAAAAATAGGAAAAAGATAAGTTTTTAATGGCTTGTAAAAAAATCCTTTGCGATTCTTAACCTTTTGCATGTTTTTATAGGGTTTGGAGAGGCCAAAGGAACCAGGGCTAAATGCTTTACGTACAGTTCGAGAACTTAAAGAAGGAATGGTTAGTTGCGTAGCTTTTGATTATCACAAGTCACAAGAGCAAATTGTTTCCTTTCATCGGCTTGGTTCCTATGTGTCTATCTAATGGCAGGATTTGATTGCAAGTTCTATTCATAAACTCAAATATGAACCCCGAGCAACTTTCATATCAAGCATCCTTCGCGAATTATTCTTAATCATTTGTGATTCGTGTAATCTTCTAGTATGCTTCTTCGTTATAAGAATGATGCGGAGTTGATCATTTTATTGCTAATTTGCAGGTCATCACCGTGGAGCCCGGATGCTACTTCATTGATGCACTATTAGATCCGGCCATTGAGAGTAGTAAAACTTCCAAGTTTTTCAATGTTGAAGCAGTGAACAGATTCAGAGGCTTTGGCGGTGTCCGAATTGAAAGTGATGTGGTACTGCGTTCCCCAAACCTCTGATCCTTACAATTTGATCCTTTTTAACCATAAGCTGTTTTCTTCGTTTTTTGCTTTCGGCAAAATTTTAATAAATTCCCTGCAATCTTGTGGTGGTAATGGTACTCGTAGGTGCTAGCTGAAACTGTCTGGTCGATCAAAACTGTAATTTGTTGGTTCGGTTTTCTCAAGTCTAATAAAAAAAATGGTCGGTTCGTTTCGGGTTTAGTTTCGGTCAATTTGTTGGTTTTAGTTGGACGATGATTCGATTTTGATTTAAAATTTTCTTAAACTAACATGTCTATTTGGCGCCTGTTTTGAGTAGGGGTGTAAGCGGTTTGGTCGGCTTGGTTTTTGGCATCGGGTTTCGGTTCGGTTTTGACATCTTGTGTTTGACATTTTGCAGCTAGTCACAGCCAATGGCTGCAGGAACATGACAAAATGTCCACGAGAAACATGGGAAATAGAGGCAGTTATGGCAGGAGCCTCATGGCCAATTGACCAAAAATCTGCCCGCTGCTGAATAGGGTACTCGTCACTCGTCAATGTGTAGAATAAAAAGTGCTGCGCCAAAATGGCTTTCGGTTTTGGAGTTGCGTCCAGCACTTGGCTGGCATCAGGTGTACCTGCATCAGCATCAGCCATTCACTACTGTTATGTTCTAAACTAAACTATTTGATCTTGAGGTTCTAAAATAAATATCCATCTATTATCTCAAATAACAATTATATTTCCAATAAATTCGGCTAGTTTTAGGGGGGTGTACATGGGTTGAGTTGGACCGGTTTAGAGATATTTTATGAACCAATTTGAATTGAACTGGATGTAACATTCAACCAAACTCTTTAAAGTTTAAGTTGGGTTGGGTCATTGAGTTGCTGGAGAGGAAAATCGATATATGTGAGGAAAAAGAAGAGCTTGAAGGAGTCGAAGATTTGTCTCGTATTGTAGATGAGGGGCGAGCATGGTGGATGATATTGATGATGAGAGATTTGAGAAGTAGAGACGTCGGTGGTGAAAGAAAATTTTGAGCAAAGACGTTGATGGTGTAGACAGCGTGATAGATCTGAAAGGCTGGAATGGACGGTAGAAGTTGGAGATGGAAAGAAACGATAATGGATAGGAAGAGGTTTCAAGCTTGAAAATGTAAATTGAGACTTGAGAGAAAGTAGAATGAAGTTGCATGAAAGAATGAAGAGGATGAAGATTGTGATTAGAATTATAATAAAAATATTTTTTATTTGGTTCAGTTCATGTTGAATCATCTTTGTTCTCTTCAACCTAAGAACTGAACTATAGTTCTTATTTTTTAGACTCATGAAGTCTAGCTTATTCTTATGAGCACTAAAATATATAATTTAGTTAGAAGGAAAACTATTTCTTTAATATCAAAGGAAAAAAGAAAGAAAAATGTAAGAATTCATTGGTTAATGTTTTTTTTTTCCAACAAACAATCTGGAAGAGAACATAGATTTTTTAAAAATTTTGAAAATGACATCTAGGATGCAAAACCCAAATCCTAAAGAGATTAATTTTTAAAATTTACTTACTTGTTTATAAATGTTTAATTCTAAATTTATTACTTAAACTATCTACTCAATTCATGGTTTAATGGACAAATATTTAATTAATGGGAGTGCCGTACTTAAAGTCTAAATCTCATTTTAGATTTTTTATATTTTGGTCTCTAGGTTTTTAAAAAGATCATTTTGTTCTCTAGATTTCTATAATATAATTTCTAAAGTTTTCAAATGTCTATTTTAATTTCTAAATTAAAAAATAATCATTTTAATCCCGCTATTTTTAAAGGACAAAAAGAAGAAAATCTAAAAAATTGGTAACCAAAACAAGATTAAACTGTAATAATAAATAAATAAAGCTTGTTCGATTATTAATTAAAATTAAAATAATGCCAATAAATAGATATCCAGTAGTCAAAAAAAAAAAAAAAAAAAAAACCCGTATTGGAGACCTTGGCCTTAAAATCCGCCAATTTAAATAGCGCTTCAACTTGCTGGCAGCCGCTCAGTTTCCAGCTGTACGGCGAGCAAGCAAAGTTTAGCGCTAAAACCCTCAATCGAAAAACCCTAATCGCACAAATGGGTCGCCGGAAAAATGGCAATCAGAGTTCAACCAGCAACGGCTCGCTTCAGCCCCATGGTTCGAAGATTCGTTTCGAAGACGAGGATGAAGCTCTGATTGAAGAAACCACCGAGAGCTCCAACATTGACGAGTCCATGTGCGAAGCAGATGACTCCAACAGAGTTACTGAAGACTCTGCGTGTGAGCCCGTCCAGTCCTTAAATGACAAAGATGATAAAACCAGTGCAGACTATTACTTCGATTCCTACTCTCACTTCGGTAACCATCTTTCGTTCTTCCTTATTTATAGATCATTTTGTTGCCTTCGTGTTGGTTCTGGGTATGTATTTAGGGTTTATAACCACGGAAATTAAATGGATTCAATTTGTCCCTTATTTCGTGTGAATGTGTTTATATGTGATGTATGTTTTGTTCATTCATTCGTTTATTTATTTTTTTGGGAATGATTATCATCTGCCGGTTCATATTTTGCCAATTATCTTGAAGAATGATCCTGAAAACTGATTTCTTTTTATATGTTTGTTGTTTTTGTCTGTGCAGGTATTCACGAAGTAAGTTTTTGCTCTACATTGGACATGAAGAGCTTAGATTTATTGTTTTGTTGTGTTCTACACTAACACGGCCTTAAACCATCAAATTTTGAGACATTTAGCATGACTGTCTTTTCGTTGCAGGAAATGTTGAAGGATTCGGTTAGAACTAAGACATATCAAAATGTAATTTATCAAAATAAGTTTTTGTTCAAAAATAAAGTTGTTCTTGATGTGGGAGCAGGGACGGGTATTTTGTCCCTATTTTGCGCGAAGGCAGGAGCTGCACATGTTTATGCTGTAAGTATGGCAGCTGCTGTTTTCATTTTCTTTTGGTTTATTCTTTTAGTTTTTGTTTCTAAGGAAATTTTTGTTTACAGGTCGAGTGCTCCCATATGGCTGACATGGCAAAAGAGATTGTAGAAACAAATGGATTTTCTAATGGTATTTTTCTTAAATCTCTTAACTCTTTTTCCTCTTGTACTGTACTACATTGTTGTGATTTCATGTAATTGCCTTTTCTCAGTTATTTTCATTTCTTTATGGCAGTTATAACAGTTCTGAAAGGGAAGATCGAAGAAATTGAGCTTCCCGTTGCCAAAGTGGACATAATTATTTCAGAATGGATGGGATACTTCTTGTTGTTCGAGAATATGTTAAATACAGTCCTATATGCTCGTGATAAGTGGCTTGTAAGTGTTTCTGTATTTTTGCTGAGATTCCAATGCTCGCTGGCTTTAAATAATTATCTATCTTACTAGAATTCAAATAAATCTTCTGTAGCTTTACGTTTGGCTTTGTACACTGCATTTGGTCAAATGTTCTTGAAGGTTGTAAAAATTATTTTGGCCATAAATACATTCTGCATCTCTATAAGCAAGTCAATCTTTTTAATCGTCTACAATCAAGTGCCTCTGTTTTGTTCTCTTGTGCAATGGTATGATAATTATTTGATAATGGGGCAATCCAGATGAGGGATGTCCAGCTGATTCCTTATATTCACATGTTATGTCGGTTTATGTTATGCAGGTGGATGATGGTATTGTATTACCAGACAAAGCTTCTCTACATCTAACAGCCATTGAGGATGCAGATTATAAAGACGATAAGATTGAGTGTGAGTTAATTACTGTGCGACACTTCTATAAGCTGGTGTATCTCATCTTATCAAGATGTTTTATTTAGCCCATCAATGTACATTCTGCATTCATATGCGTTGGTATAAACATTATTAGAATTGTTCAGCCATATATGTTACAGTTTTTCTGATGTTGCTTCCTTGTTCAATTGCTTGCTAAAATAGTTTGGAATAATGTATATGGGTTCGACATGAGCTGCATTAAGAAGCAAGCCTTGGTCGAGCCTTTGGTGGACACTGTTGACCAGAATCAAATTGTTACAAACAGCCATCTACTTAAGGTGAGAACCACAACAAACATTGAGTTAATTGTGCCTTACTTAAATACGTCATGCCTGCCTGAGTTTTTCAGTACAATATTGTTCAATATTCACATGGAACATGAACGTTTCTTTGCTTCTTGCATCACATCCCAAAGTTTTGACTTGGGAACTTCCGTCATCCAACTCTCTTTTTGAGATCATTCGATGACTGCAATCCATCATACTAGTTCTGAACATCTGGGGTGTCCTGATAGAATCTAGTTTCATGAAGTTAAAGTTTGAATTTCATTCTTTTAGTATCAAACAAGTATTGAGAAGTATGTATGCTACAAGTAGTAATAATTCTATTCCGTGATCTAATTAGAGAAGTATTTTAGATTTAGCTTTAGTTGTCTGCTTTTAGACCTATTGTTTCAACTTTCAATTATAGATAACATGATTCGGGTTGTCTCATTCAGACAATGGATATATCCAAAATGGCACCAGGCGATGCTTCCTTTACTGCTCCATTCAAGCTTGTAGCGGAACGCGATGATTACATTCATGCCCTTGTAGCCTACTTTGATGTATCGTTTACCAAGTGCCATAAGTTGACTGGATTCTCGACCGGTAAATTTCATTGTTTTTATACTGACACGTTTTCATTAGATCCTATAAATCATCGATCAGTACATTAAAAGAAATAAAAGTAGGGTCAGCCATATAATATAAATCCATCACTGGGGTGTATCAATGGTCTTTGAGATATTGTAACTCATGACTACAATGTTATGTTTTGCAGGGCCAAGATCAAGAACTACACATTGGAAGCAAACAGTTCTCTACTTGGAAGATGTTCTCACCATTTGTGAGGGAGAGCCTGTCACTGGGAGCTTGACTGTTGCTCCAAACACGAAGAATCCTCGTGATATTGATATTGTGCTTAAATATTCATTCAATGGACGTCGATGCTCGATCTCGAAGACTCAACATTACAAGATGCGTTGATTTGGCAGAGTGCAACATCTCGGTCTGTCTATGGACACAATCAATGTTTTGAGTATTAGGTTTGGCAATTTGACAACACTTTATGTATTCTTTTACCCATCCGGATGCTTTAAATTATATTATAATTCGCTTTTATGTCCTCAATTTGAGAAATGGGTGAATCTATCCTCAATTTGATAACGCTGCTTTGATTGGAAAGCAATTTATAATAACCATTGCCAAAAAAAGCTGGAGTTCCACAAAATTTCCAATAGCAAGACTTAGTTTTCCTCAACATAAAAAGAACCACAAAATTTCAGAACATGGGTTTGATTTGTACTAGAACACTTCTGTATTTGCTGTTGGATTTACTAGCTAACTTTCTAAGGGGCGATGCGAATACAATGAACTATTGGTGTTGATTTTCCTGCATTGGTAAAGTTAATGAGGCTTCAAAGTTCTTGTTTTGTGGCTTTTGAACCTCCAGACTTTGCTCTCCACCAATGCCTTATTTTGTTGGAGACTCTGTATGCATGCTGTTTTATTGCTTCCCCTGCCTTTGAAACGCCTTTGGTGATCTTGCTTTTCCAATCACCCTTTTTTCCATCTTTCTCCCTTAAAACTTTTCCCTACAATAAAGTTTCCCATAAGTTTATGCAGAACATATATAATCCCTAAAACTTCTGGCCAAGTGAAATATGTTTTAAGTACCAAATTTGAGGGGAAGTTATCATCTTCATCCTCGTCTTCGTCTTCATCTTCACCTCCAAAATTTTGCATGTTCATTAGATCATCTCTTGAATACATTTTCATGTTGGGCGCTCCTGGCATTCCCTGATTCATATTAGGACTTGGGTTAAGCTTAAAAATAGAGGTCGAATTTAGGAGCCACTGTTTAACAAGCACTGAACTGAAATAGTAAATTACTTTACCTCCATAGATTTCATTATCTTTTCCATCTCAGCCTCCTTCGCTGACTTGGCCACGAAGGGCTCGCCTGGAATCCGATCCTGGATCACAGGACAATGAGGGATCAATTACAAAAGACAGAATCTCGATAATAACTGGTTATGAATTGAAAACCTTATTAACTTTGGCCTCATTTCGTAACAATTTTCTTTACTTGTCCTTTTTTCCTTTTTGAAAACTGAGGTTTACTAATAAGTTCTCTTTAAATAGTGCCAAATTTTAAGCACAAAAAGTAGATTAAGTAAATCATACAATTAAAAACAAAAATGGTTAGTATATGGACCTCTGGTGACTTCATTTCTCAAGCACCATTAGAAATATCCCATATTTGAAATTTAACCAATGGTATTAAATAAGTTGGATTTCAAAAAAATCAATCTGTAATATGTAAGGCTCACCATCTCATTTAAACTTAAACATATAATTAGAGGACCAGTCATTCCCATGGGGCTCCCGGAACTGAGTTACTATAAATAAGAAAAACTGGCATGTAGTAAGTAAGCTACCTTAGCAACTGGAGGTGGCTTTGTAGTGCATGATTTTGTGAGGTCCTTGCACAGATAGTTCACCAATGAATCAATCTGAGGTTTAGAGCTGTACAGGTATTCAGCAACATCAGTATCAGAATATCCCATGACCTGCAATGCCCAACACAACAGATTTAAGCAATTTCCACCCACGATTGGGAATCAATTCCATTATAAAGCAGAATTTCCAAGGCTCAAGGCAATAAGATTTCTCATTATCTTATCTTCCCAGATTATGGAAAGTGTACTTAATTCTAATTTTTGCAGCTAATAAAGGTAGTTGAAGTGCTTGAAGAACATTCAACTTAAGGCCAGAATCAATACCTCCTGACATGCACGCTCAATAGTCTTGCACTTTGAATTGCATTGTCCTTCAGTGTTCTGTTCCACTAGCTGAGAAGACATGGATCATCAATGAGTCGTAGCTTACAGGTAAAATTTCTCAAGAAAAACCAAAATGATTTCTCATATTTTCAGTTTCGTTGTGGAAGTTTATTAGAAGAAAATGAGAACCCAAATAATGTTCCAACAAGGAAAAAATGCAAAATTATATAAAGTTTATTCATTTTCATTCATTCTCCTAGTTGAAAAAATTATGGCAATTTAAGATAAAGGAGCAACAACCAAGTTACTAAACCTAAATAACCACGTTTTAGAGAGATACTAAGTTCACAAATTGTATTGAAACAACCAAAAACTCATCTATGTTCCTCTTACCTCCAGCCTATCACCTTGTTCAACAATGTCAATCTGTAGTATCCAATCGGCTTCTGCCTTCTTCAGATTACAAACGTTCTCAGCTATTTCGATAATTTGATACTCCGAGATCTAAAACAAGAACCCAAAAAAGGTATAATGCACGAAAACTACTGAAACTGGATACAATCTCTAATTCAAACAATTTCAAATCGATCCATGAAACACCAGCAATATAGAATTACCTTCTTGGGAGCGATCTCAGCTTGTTTCTTCTCAACTTGATAGTACAACTGCGCGGCAAGCTTCTCACAGACCTGGCATTTAATGTACGGAATGTCCTCTCTTCTAGCAGCCGCTGATGGCTTCTTCGAACACTCAGACGTGGGAAACCAAGTAATGGCTAAAAGCACGAAAGCCACACTCGGTAATCGCTTCATCTTCTCCACGGAGCTCTCTGTTTCAGAATTCAGAGAAGCTGAATGGCGAATTCGAAAATCGTGGAAGCAGCGTTCTTCGCTACAGAAATGGCGTAACCCGGGGGATTCTTGTAAGGATTTGTCACCAGATTGAGTGGAAAATTGGGATCGGTTCTAAATCAAAATCAAACAATTTCAATTGAGACGCAAAATGAAGAATCGACGCGATTTCCAGTGTTCAACTTCGGTCTTCAAATACCAGAACATTTATGATGACGTGGCGCCATTTGATTGGTTGATTGGGCTTATTTACGTGGGTCCATTGATTTCATCCAATAGGGTGCGGGAAAACACGTCTTTTTTTCAATTGTTATTTCTTCCCTTTCTTGAAAAAGGAGATAAATCGTTAATCGAGTATAAAAAAAAAAAAATTTAATTAAATAATCAAATCCATCCGAGCCGTTGCTTATTATGATAATTTAACGGCTTTGATATGCTTCCATGTCATAAATGAGGTCCACCATTTCCATCTGACGTGGCGCCATTGCAAAACCCACCCCCCCCCCCCCCCCCCCCAAAAAAAACCCTAGCCTGAATTTGGGAAACCTTGCTTTGTTCGTTCGTTCGTTCGTCTGCTAATTTTTTCCTGTACTTCTTTTTTTCCGTAGAAATTGACTGAATTTGATAAAGTTTCAGCGAGTTCCATGGCTTTGGCTCTTGTTGAATCGATGGATTCTATGAACCCTCCAAACCAGAATCCTTTTCTTGGAGAAAACTACGAGCTTACTCTTAAGCAATCAATCAAGAATGTTTTAGCTGAAATTCGCGAAGGAAATCTTGGGTTTTGTCATTTTACGGAAGATTTCTACAAGTTGATGCAAGCTAGAGTTGACCCACCCATGGAATCGATCTGGTTCTACTCCGCGTTAATGTTTCGTAGCCATAGCTCCGCTAAGGGCGACTTTTTGGACCGACTGGCAGCCATGAAAGTCTTGTTTCAGCTGGTGTGTTCTTGTTCGGCTCCTTGTGGTTCTTCGAAGACCGTTGCGTCGCTCGCTCCAGTGGTTTTCGAGGTGTATAAATTGATTGCTGACATGCTCGGTAAGGACTTGGCCTCGAAAAGGGAAAAGAAAGCAATGCGAGAGGTTAAAGCTTTAGTTGAAGCGATTCTAGGCTTTATAAATCTGAGTTCTTGCAAGGTTTCGGACCAGAACGTTGAACAGCTCGACTTCAATTTGATTACTCCTTTTATGGATTTAATTAGTATTTGGACGCATCCGAATGAGGGATTAGATCAGTTCTTACCCCTTGTGAGTAGCGAGGTTCGAGGAGGGTTTTGTTCAGGCGTCTGTGATGTTCGTCACTTGGCTGGAGTTGTAATTGCGGAGGCGTTTCTGATGAAACTGTGCTTGGACTTCCATAGTGGGCGTTCGAGGCAGGAGTTGGAGAAAGATCTAAGGTTATGGGCTGTTGGTTCTATAACTGGGATTAGGAACTGCTACCTTTTTGGTTAGTGATACAGGGTATCTTCTGATTATTGTTTTGATTCTGTATAATGTTGCAGTATTTATTTGATTATATTAGATAGTTTATGCTTTCTATGATCTTTCTCTTTATCTTTCTGATGTTGAATGCAATATCTTAAATGCTGCCAGCTTGTTTGTTATACGATATTTATGTAGTTGTCTATGGCATTTATTAACCAAATGAATAGTTACATTCTTGCAATAGCTAGAATTAGAATAAAAGTAAAGCTCCATACTACTGGGCTTGAGTGTGAACTGTGAAGCATAAGAAGAAGCGATAATTAAGAAGTATTATGAGGAATGAGATAAATGAGAAATGATGTGGATTTTTGTAAGAGATGGTAGAAAGATATAGGCATTCTATGCAATATACTCATTATTTCTTACCTAGGTGCATAACAATGATTGTCGTTTGCATAATTTTGCCGGTTGCATGTCCTTTTGGTATGTTGTTTCATATATTGAGGCTTTTAATTTAAATTTCGGTAATGTGCTTACATCTTGGTCGATGTTTGTGTCAAAACAGAGACTCTCATAAGATTCCTGCTGGGGGTGACTTTACCTGTGATGTCTCTGTTGGTGAGTTTTGCTTTTCTGAAATTATTTTAACTTATTGGCGTGTCTTCCTTAGAATTATGACATTGTATAGTTTCTGTATCTATTTATGTATGTTTACTTTTTTCAGTGCTTAAGGGTGTGCCCTGGTTTACATGGTAGTTCTATATGCACACAGAGCTCTCTAACTTCCATCTTTGGCTGATTGGCTGATAGTCTGATAGACAACCTTTTTTTTTCTGTGTTGAATATTAGGATAATCTTTTCAATCTTATTCTCATTAAAAAATGGCTTCATGTCTGACAAGAACAAAGGATTTGTTCATCGTGTAACTGTTTTGATTTTTCCATACTTGGAAAAGAGAAAACCGAAGCATTTGGAAAACCCTGATTGAATCGGTTCCGTTTTCTTGGTTTTCTTGCACACTCTTAGTTTGGTGGTGTAAATGGTTGAAATTCTCCAGATACATGGGTGCTTGTTATTGATGAAAGCAGATTGTGAGATGAAGAATTTCTGATTGGGAAGTAAATTGATTGTTATGAATATGTGCACGAACTTTGTCCTCTGATTGTTATTGATCGATTGTGATCAACCTTGACCCAATGTTGAGTGATTGAGATTTAACTGAAATCATAATTCTAAAATCATGTGATGTGATTGTAAAACCTTCCATGCAGAGTACTGAAGATGAACTTCTTTTAAGGAAGGTTCTATATGATGCTCTTATATTGGTTGATTATTCATTTTTGAATCCTGTGAAAGCCATTGACTTACATGCCGAACACGTGGCATTTCTTGCTGTGAAGAGATTGATTCTTACTCATGACGCCATAGAGTTTTTCAGGTATATGAATAACTAACATGTCCGGAACTTTTAACCGAACCTTCCACCAAAAGTCTTATACCTTTTTGTTACATTTAGGGAGCATGGGGATCAGAGCAGAGCCATCTCTTATCTAAATGCGTTCTCAAGTTCTCCTGTACCTTCTCAAATGATTAGATGGGTCAGAAGCCAAATTCCTAGCAACGAAAATGTAAATCGACCCAACGGATCGTCACCTAAAATACTTCTCGGTAAGTCGATAATAACTTTTACGTAATTATATACAAATTCATGGTATAGTCAATGATCTCATTTTCTGTTCATTTCCTTCCAGAGTGGCTTTTTAAGGCTGAAGATCAAGGTGTGAGAGTATTCGACAATACCATCTCTGATCATCGAGCCAAATTAGTACTCGATATTTCAAAATCAGACTCGAGGCATCCCAAGTTGGAGGGAAATAAAGTAGATGACGGTCTTTTGTTTTACGTTGACAAGCAAGGGGAAAAGGAAAACGAAAGTGAAGAGGACAAAGCGATGGATGAATCTGTAAATGCAGCCTTAGTAACTGTTGCTCGTACAATGTCAATGGCTGAAAATGGTTCGGGAAAGAAGAAGCGACAGAGAAAGTCTGAAAGAAAGAACAAGATCAAGTTTGTAAAGTATGATCTCTTCCCTAACCCTGATGCTGCCCAATTGAGGTCAGCTGTTGATAATAACGATCCAAACAGTGAGGGTGAAGTTCATAATCCGCACAAGGATGAAGATTCTGACATGGAAGAGTAATATGATTTAACAAGAAAGGTCGTATTTGGTTGCGACAACACAACTTCAGATTCGGTTTGTTGTCTGTTTCCCTGTTGTTTTGTTGAAGATCTTTCAGGAGGAAGCTGGCCAAGTTACAAGTGGGAGCTCATCGGGTTCGGGTAGGCTGATCGATACGCAAAGTATGTTGGATTTTCAACTCAAGAGTACAACTGGCTCAACCAAGGTTGCTAATGTAAGTTGATCTAATGACCAAATCAAGGAAAGAAAGAACAAAGGGAAAAACAATTTTGATACAGCATGATACTGTGGTGTTTCATGAATATGAATCAAATATTTTAAGCGAACATCGTTTCTACAGCACGAAAAAACCATTGTTCTAACTTGTCTCTCGGAGGGGTTGTATCATACAAGCCGATCCTTTCTGGCTCATGCTTATTTCAGAGGTTTGGAGAAAGCCGTAATCAATTCAGTTTTTGGTGTTCTCTTTTGCACCCATTTGTTCTCTCATACATCCAACGGTCTAAAATTGCTGGTCGGGTTGGTCTAGTTCTCTCAAATTACAAGATTGCCCTTTAACTTTGGACCTTGACCCGAATTTCAAATAGGTTTCTTTATTTAAATTATCTTTCAATAAAACAACCAACAAAACCGCCAGAAGCTTTGGTTCAAACTGCTTAATCCAGTGGTGGTCTGAGATTACTTTTCAAGCAACTTCAATTATCATTATTATTAAACAATTAAAAAATGAAAAATGAAAAGAACTTATTTTCTTGCACAATTTTCCCGAATAAAAAAAATAATTTCTAGAATATTCCCATGACGATTGAACCATCTCCTCTGAAATAATCAGTTATGTAGTCACGGGCCAAGGTGGTGGCAATATCTCTTTCACATGATTTTTTTTTTCAGGTCTAATTTTATTTATTTATTTTTGTAACCATGCGTTAAAAACTTAAAAGTAAAATAATTAGAACTTTTTTATATCGAGAAAAATGGTCAAGAAAATCATTATGAATGACTTGATGAAAATTTGCGTTCAATTTGTAAAATTATTTTTAATAATAGTGGTTAGAATTTTGTGTACGTTAATATTTTTGTTTATGCTAAAAATTACTTTTTAACATATAGAGTAGTTTCTTTCCCTAGATCATTCATTAAATATTATTAAAAGATAATGAAAAAAACGAAGTCTTTAAGTTATTATTTGAATATATTCTGAAAAAACGATAAGAATCAACATGTCTAACGTACGTCAAATTGAAAAATTATAATTTATTTCACTTGAATTTTCGTCAATTCAAGGTCTTCCGGCGCCAACTTGATTTTCTATAAAGTTTAATTTTGAAATTACTTTTCAATTATTCTTAAAAATCATACATCAATTCAACATTAATTTACTTGTTTGTACCCTAATTTTGCGCCCAAAAAGCATGGTATATGAGGTTGGTGAAGGAATGAGAGGGAACCACTCACAAATTGCCAAATGTAAGTCAATTTAATATATATGAAAAATATGATTAAAATGGGCATGATTAATAATTGAGTCGGATCAAAGGCAAGCAATCTCTCATTTCTATTTTTCTTAATTATTATTTTATTTTTCCTCTTTTCTTTATTTTTTTTATTAAAAAAAAAGAATTTCCAAGGAGTCCTTTTGTACACGTAATCAGTACCTACATCAGCGGGGCATGGCCCACAGTGGGTCCCACAAAAAGAGCATCCAATGACAGGTGTAAGCATCACTATGACACCAATCAGCTTTTAGTCAAACCCAAAATATAGGGCCCCACCAGCCCCGCCTCATCATTATATTACGTCTTTAAAATAATAAAAAATTAAAATAAAATAGAAAGAGCTTTTTTATTTATTAAACGGAATCCAAATTCCTCCCGTTCCGTTAAATTCCATTCCCGGCTCCAGCGAACGGTGCGTGCCGTCGTTTTGGTGGTTGACGAGTTGTCGTTTCGATGGCCTTCGAACGACGTCGTTTTCTGTGGAGTTTAAGCATTTTCTGTTTGCGGTTTCCCAAGCTGAGCTGGCGGAATTTTAACCACGGTTAACGGGTTAATATCAGTTGGTGCGGAGGGTCTAGGAGCGTCGGTGGAATTTAACCGTAGGTTAATTTGCCAGTTAGAGAGAGAGAGAAAAAAAAAAAAGGATAAAAGAGAGAGAAATAGAGAGAGCTTAGGGAAAAAAAAAAGAATCGCTTTGTATATAAAGCCAACGAAACCAAAGCCTATAATTCTGGAAGACGAGAGGGATTAAAGGGAGAGAGCGAAGGGGAGGGAGATAATCGGAGAGCGTCGAGAGAGGGCTTCCGTGTGCGGCGGCGAGCAGCTGTTCTGGCGGTGGCGCTATCGGGCATAGAGCTACGGCCATGGCAGACTCAAACGACTCAGTTTCCGTCGACATGGAGAAGATCTATCTCGGTGGAAAGGTTTGTGAAAATTAAATAAATTACTCATTTCTTATTCTTCTCTTCTGGGATTCTTCTTTTTTTAATGGTGGAGTTGAAACTTGAAACGTTTTTTTTTTCCTTCTTTTTTCCCTTCTCTTTTGTCGATCGAGGGATGCAGCCGGTTTGCTGATTTGATGGCTAAATATCCCGTTTTCTTTTGGCTGTGGGGCTGGGGGTTCTCATTATTGGTGAAATGTCTTACGGCATTCTATAGCTTTGTTTGGATGTGAAGAAAAAAAAGTAGGAAATTATTTGGGGATTATAACTCTCCCACTCTTTCTTTCTTTCTTTCGTTCCGATCTGATTTTCCATCCCTAATCCTCGTTTGCCCGAGGATTTTTCTAATTTTTGGAAGCTCTCAATAATTAAGTTCGAGGTAAACCAAAAAAATTAGAATAAAATTACTAGCAATATAATGGGTTAGGTTTTGAAGTACTTTCTTGATTCAGGGATTGGTATTTCCCCGTACTTGATTAAGTGCAAGATATGATAACGATGGGCTTTGCTAACTTCCTATTTCCAGCTTCTTTTTTTTTGGGGTCATTTGGGAAGAGGAATATTTCTATTGTTACGTTTCCTTCTTGGTTTTCATTATGTACCATTTTAGTCTTATCCCTCGTATTCGATATTTTACCCCTTTCTATAAAGGTCTTTCACCTGATCGAGCTTTTATGAAGGCTACGAGTACGGCGAATTGACGAGATCGTATATCTCTTTAGTTTGTGCCTTTTTTTAATGATTTCTTATTGTTCAGTTGGGGGCTTTTTGGTGATTGTTAGTTTGAACTTTCCAATTGTCAATGGGTTATGTTGATATTCTTTGTTAGATATATTTTCCCATTTGTTTTCTTGCAGTGGTGTTATTTTCTTTTCATGATATTTGCAGATAGAGATTTTTTTCTACTTTTTGATCCTTTCTCATTCTATGGTTCTTACCTTCGTAGTTAAACTTGGTCGATATTGTAGCTGAAGGCACATTGCAGTCTACTGAATAAATTTAAGCCGTACCCTCTCTTCTTTTTCTTCCTCTTTTGGTTATCGGGATATCTTCTTATTTATCTTGTCTGTTGTCATAAGTATCAAACTAATAATAATTTAAACTCTAAACTATAAATTTGTTTTGCACAACTTTTATAAAGTTATACTAAATTGACGGGACAAGTTAGCTTGGGCATCTTGAAAGAAGGAGATGCACATGGGCTATTCTTTTAGGATATAATTGGCTGGAGATGCTGGACTATTTGAACCTTTTCTTTTCTTAATGGCTTTATTTCTACCACCCATTGCACATTAATGAAATAATATGTGGTTGGTTGGGACAATTATGAGATTCTTCTTAATGACAATCTTCATGATTTTGAATGTTTCGATTCCCTCCAGTACTTCTCGTATCAACTTGCTGATGTAGCAAATGCTACTTATCACTTATGTCATTCTCAGGAGCATCATGTACGAACTGGCCAGGGTTCTGTCTCTGTAATAGTATGCGGAGACCAAGACAAGCCTCCACTAATCACTTATCCTGATTTGGCTCTAAATCGTATGTGCTTGGAGTATCTTTTTGCCATGAGTTTTATGATTTTTTCGATTTTAGATATTCAGTAGGTTATTATTTTTGTCAACATCAAAATATGTGAAATAACTTTTAAGTGGCATCTTTTCCCTTTATTTCTTGCAGATATGTCATGTTTCCAAGGATTGTTCTTTTTCCCCGAAGCAGCTTCGTTGCTGCTTCACAACTTTTGCATCTACCACATCAGTCCCCCAGGACATGAGGTCTGTATTATTGTCGAGTAAATTTGTGTACATGGATAGCTTTGTGTCTGCTCCTAAATACTATATTCACATAGTTTCCTTTTTTGGAACTTTACCAAGAGTTCTTGCAGTTGGGAGCTGCTGAGATTTGTCAGGATGATCCTTCACCCTCTGCCGATGATTTAGCAGATCAAATCCTTGAGGTTCTAAACTATTTTGGGTAATTACAATGCAGTCTCTTTCTGTCGTCCCTCTCTCCAATTTGAAATTTTGAGATCAAATCTTAGATAGTGGATTTCTAATTGGGTACTTCTATTACAGACTTGGTGCAGTTATGTGCATGGGTGTAACCGCTGGCGCTTACATTCTCACTCTTTTCGCTGTATGTTCATCATGAAATTCAGTGTGAAGTTCAATGAAAAGTCTTTGTTGGTCTGACCAATTTGCTATTTTACAGTTGAAATATAGAGAACGTGTTCTTGGATTAATTCTTATATCCCCCTTATGCAAGTCACCCTCTTGGTCTGAGTGGTTCTATAATAAGGTACCTTTTTCAAATCTTTTCACTAATTTTACATAGAAATGTACTCAAGTTTCGATATGTGTTATCACATATCCCTTGTAATTGCAGGTAATGTCAAACTTGTTATACTTCTATGGCATGTGCGGTTTGTTGAAAGAGTGCTTGCTTCAGCGGTATTTCAGCAAGGTTTTATAGTTTCCCTTTCCATTTTTAGAGTTAATCATTTTTCCGGATTTACCTTTTGTTCTCTTGTTGGTGGCTGGATTCATGAGATTCTTGTAACTTGCAACAGGAGGTCCGAGGTAGTGCCGAAGTTGCAGAATCCGATATTGTTCAAGCATGTAGAAAAGTATGTACTTTTGTCAATTAGTCAATCCCATTCTGAGGTTTTTACATCGCCTAGGACTAGTTTGTCTGTCATGTTTTTTTGTTGCTGTTGTTTCTTCCAAATCTGGGTTGGTTTGACAAGGAGAGTGTTTCTGCTGTCAGTTGCTAGATGAGAGACAAAGCAACAATGTTTTTAGGTTCCTCCAAGCAATTAATGGGTAAGTATTTTCCTCAACTCAACCATTCTTTCTGCTCGTCCACTCCATCTATGTCGATCTGCAACCTTGTGTTTGCCCTTTTGCAGAAGACCAGACATTACCGAAGGGTTGAAGAGGCTACGGTGTCGTACTCTCATATTCGTCGGGGACAGCTCGCCTTTCCATTCCGAAGCGCTCCATATGATCTCAAAATTGGATAGAAGATATAGTGCCTTGGTTGAGGTATGGTGATCTGGAATGCAGCATACCTAGGTTTTGTCAAGTAATTAACTGAGCATGAGCGTGTGGTTTGTGCAGGTCCAAGCCTGTGGATCGATGGTAACCGAAGAGCAGCCACACGCAATGTTGATACCCATGGAGTACTTCTTCATGGGGTACGGGTTGTACAGGCCGTGCCAATTCAGTGACAGTCCACGGAGCCCGCTGAGTCCATCGTGCATCTCCCCAGAGCTCCTTTCTCCAGAAAGCATGGGATTGAAGCTAAAACCGATAAAAACCCGCATCTCATAAGCGTCGTGGGAGGGGTAGAATTGGAAAAGAAGAGAAGGGGCGGGGCTGTGTTGCTTTGCTTTGGTGTGATTCAAAAGTCTGTTTCTGTCTGTCTGTAAGTTTTTCTTTTCCAGATTTTTGATTTGTTGAAGGGCGTTTGTTTGTAGATAGGGAGAGATGTGATGATGGGTAAATAACTAAATAGGGAGGGAGACACATTCTTCATTCTTTTGTAGTCATCAGACATAAAGAGATCATATTCCTTGTACTATGCGGATTCGTATATTCTTCAACCTCACCAATATAATTTATTCATTGTGACCTAGAATTCTAATTTATTCTTCATTCTCATTCTTGAGCTACATAAACTAAGAAAATCTTAAAAAAAAAAGTCTATTTTGATCCTTGAACTCTTGAAATATACTAGGTATATTATTTTGATACCTAATATTCATTTATCCATAGATTCGTTTTCGACGTATGTGATTTACATGCTTAGGTGAATATATTTATACAGTATTATGAAAGTTTATGAGTCAAAATGAAGCAAACAAGCTAAAATATATATATATATATATATATATAGAATGAATAAATTAGAGTCTTTTGAATTGCTAGCTGGTGTTCACCGAATGAGGAATTTTTGCCAGCCTCTAACGTCATGTGCGGCGCCCCCCTATGGCCATGGCCATTATTCCCCATTATGTATGCCACTATTCAAAAAGTCAATCGTTTTTTTACTTCAAGCAATGAAATTTGGGTGGTCCAACTTTCAAATTTACAAAATGTAATTGATGTCGTAGGATTCTTGAGGAATTCTTCTATTTCTTCCGCAACCAGATGATTATTCATCTACTTCTCTTAGTCCTACAAATTTTACTCGGATTGTAATGAGCATCTAGATTGTTAGAATCACTATATTCATTTAACAAAGTTTTATTTATTTATTTTGTGGTCTGCCTAGTTAATGCGCTTTTAATGGACAATTGATTGTTTTGAAATGATTTATGTAGTTTTTACTGTCATGTTATTATCGAAGTCATAGGATGCAGTCACTAGATGAAGTCCTCCTTGTCTTTCAGAGGTGCTAGACATGTAGCGACTATGTGACGTTATAAATGCTGACTAGCTTAACACGATATAATTGGCATGTAGTAAAAGAAAATGGATGGTTGGAAACAATAGAATTGTTTTAGAAAGTATTGGATGTGCTTTAATGCTTTTAGACTGAATATCGATTGGAAAAACTTAATTGAATATGAGATTTGAACTTACATAATAATATTGGTGAGCCTTGGACTTTTCAAAGGATATATACCTTGAGCTATGCTTGGTGGGTGATATTTCCTTATATTTAAATTTAAAATATTTTCCAATTTTGAATTAAGTATGAAATGTTTTTATCAAAGCAATTATTATTAGAACAGGTAAAAAAAAAATGTGTACTTTAGATTAGTTTTAGATCATAATAAACCAAAAATCTACGATTCTCTTCGTGACCACGTTACCAAACGCCCGCTGCAGTTTCATTTTCCGACTCATCACCGCCGTCGGGTAGCATCTCCGGCGGTCGAGTTAACGGTGAAATCAACGACGGCCTCTTGGATCGCTGCGAATCCGGTTTTAGTAGCTTGATTGGTTGCGGTGGCCGAGATGGCTGGGATTACGATAGTTTTCGACTTCGATCGGACGATCATTGATGGCGACAGTGATAATTTGGTGGTGACGCAAATGGGTCTCACCAATCTCTTCAACGAGCTTTACTCTTCCTTGCCATGGAACTCTCTCATGGATCGCAATTTGCATTTTGTATTTCTTACCATCATATACTTCGATTCTCAGTGATTGCTATGGAATAGCAGGAATTAGGGAAACGGAGAATTATTCTTATCCAATAGGTTATTGGTTAAGAATTGCGAAGTTGGCGTGTGATTAACCTTCGAATTTTGCTGAATTAAAATCTTGCTAACGTTTAATTTACTTTTACTACGAATTACTGGGACTGATTCTCTTAATTATAAAGGATACCTTGATGGTGGAGCTCCAATCGCAAGAAAGAACTATAGAGGATATTGCTGAGTGTCTGAAAGGCGCTGCATTGCATCCACAAATTTTGCTGCTATTAGATCAGCTGAAGCTGTTGGGTAGCATTTCTCATCTGTTCATAAATTGGTGGTTTAAAGATTGTTTATGACATTTCTTCAAGTGTTCTGATGATGACTCACTGGAAGGACATGGAATTGATGTTATCTCAGGTGTGACTTAAGGATAATTAGTGATGCTAATCAGTTTTTCATTGAGACAATCTTAAAACATCATGGTGTTTTGGGATGCTTTTCAAAGATCTACACGAATCCTACCTTTGTAGATGGGAAGGGAAGGCTTAGAATCTTACCATTTCATGATAACTCAACTTCTCATGGTTGCAATCTGTGCCCATCAAATATGTGCAAGGTATGACTATTCAGTCACTCCACTTGTTGATTTAATTCTGCATTTTTTTCGTGCTGTATGATTGAAAGGCCAGTTTAATGGCTCTGCTGATTAGAGAAGGCTCTTTAGACCCGTTTGTTTACGTTCTCGTTTATTGTTTCTCGTTTTCAAATTTTATTAAGAACTTAAGCATTTTGCAATTAATTATGTTTATTGTTTCTCATTTTTTTTAAACATTCTCAAAATTGTATAGAAATTTTGAAAACAATAAAAAACAGGTTTCTTGCTTCCGTTTCCAATTTGTTGCAAAATACGAATATAAACATTGTTTAATCATCCTTGAATTCATGGGTGTTGGGGCCATGCAATTCTATTTTTTTTTATTAAAAATGAAGAAACAGAAACGAGAACGTTATCAAACGGGTCCTTAGCTGCTCACCTAGAATAAGCTTTACCTTTCAAGTGATGAGTTTAGGCCTTTAGGGTATATAGCGTACGTGCTACGCCTTTAGAGTGTTCAAGGACGGCGTGTTTCTTCTTATCGGATATGTGGGGGAAAAAGAGAGCAACGAAAGCCACCTACTAATAATTCACAGATTTTTGCTGATTTGCTTTGTCTTATCATGTAACTCTGGTTCCATTTCTTTATTACTATTGATCACTACCGACGTATGGAAATCCATTGGAGTTTCACTAGTAGTTCCTGAAGAAACATCAGCCTAGAAAATGACCTTCATCTTATGCCAAGCCAATTTTCCTCCACCATATGGTGCTAGACCTCCAATCCCACGCCAGTGGGAGACAAAATTTGATATCTAGATAGGACTCCATTGATTCTCTCATTTCCATTTCTCCATCCCTTGATTTAGACAGTTTACTGATCGAGTAGGTCCATGAAATCACAGGGTTACCAAATTGCTTATAATGTAGGCATAGTTCGTATACTTATGCGTTTACAACTGCGATTTCTGTTGCAGGGCCTGGTAATTGACCAAATCCGAGCTTCTAAAAGCGTAAACCATAAATTCATATACATTGGAGATGGGAGAGGTGATTTTTGCCCAACCCTGAGGCTTGAAGAAGAAGACCATGTAATGCCTAGGAAGCTCTATCCCCTCTCCGAGCGGATAAACTCCAATCAAACACTTGTAAAGGCTAAGACCCATGAATGGAGTGATGGGAAAGAGCTGGAAAAGATCTTATCTGGCCTTGTGGATGTAAAATAATTGAATGTTGCCATCCCAATTTGCTGATAATCATTTATTACAAGACCTGAAGTCCAGAGGTAATTTAATTTGGTGGAAACTTGGTGACCCGTGATTAATATCCTACGAGTTACCTTGTCAACCAAATGTAGTAGGGTCAGGTGGTTGGCCCGTGATAAATCGAGGTGTGCAAATATCATGTTTGCTTATTATTGAAAACTGGTCGCTTATTATTCAATCATATTACTCTGGGACTAAGCTTTTTTGTGCAATATCATAACTTTGGCAGATATCATGTTTGCTGTCTGTTTTCTTATTAGGAGGAGAATTGGTTAACATTTTCTTTTATAGTCACCCATCAAAAGAGAATATTTTCTCAACTTTTGTTATTATAACTATTTGCAGATGTTGAAGCAACTAGCTATTGTCTCATCAATTTATTGTATCAGAAAATCAACTCGTATAAAGATGTGCCTTCCGTAAGAGGAAGCTTTCTTTCATACCTTTCTGCATCTCCATCTTGCTTTTTATTCCATGCTTTATTCAAGACTGCATATTTAGCATAAAGTTGGCAGGCTGCCAAAGTAAAAGAAAGAATTCTAATTAGTAGCAAAGACAACTTCTTTTAGCAATAGTGATTATATTGTTTTGACAACTTTTGGTTTTTTTTTTTTCTCTAATACAATATTATATATATATATATAATTTTAGTACAATAAAGATGAGAATAGGGGATTGAACCTTCGAACTCTAGGGACGGAGCAAGAAGCCTTAATTGACGAACTATGTCTATTTCGACCACTGTTTATCAACTTTTATTTAACTTAGTCTTTGTACTCTCGAAAGGTCCATTTTGGTCTCTTCATTTTTATTTTTCTCTCATTTCTTTCGATCATAATTTTAACATGTCATTTAACTCACTTAAATTTCATGTAATATAACTATAAATTTATGCTGGTTAACATTTTGCAAATAGAAATAAAAGAAGCCATTTTTTAAAAATACAATGAACAAAGTACATGGAAAATGAACGGGATCAAAATAGTATTTAAACTAAAACAAAAATCTTTAAAATCATATTCCATGGACTGTTTTGAAAAATAAGCTTTTGTTCTTGTTTAAAAGAGTTTGTATCGTGAAGGTTGGCCTCTGGCATTTGAAGAATACCTTTAAAACAGTCTTTATATGTCTTCTATACTTGGGTATTTCAATAAAGGAAAGCTCAAATATATATATATATATATATATATATATATATATATATATATATGTATGTATCAAGAGAGCTCAATTATTGAGTTACTACTATTTTGTTTATATTTCTTATTGGATTTGGAATTATTGATAAATTTTGTGAGAAAGAATTAAATTGTAATTTAAAAAACTAATTTCATGTAACAAACATATATATAATAATAATTTAACTTAAATTATATATTCCGTTCAGAAGCTTTTTTTGAGCCGTGTCTATTTAATCTCCCTCTATACTTTAAAAGAAAAAATTAATATATGCTCATAAATTAGCCTAACGCCTAATTTTAATGTCCTGTTTGATAACCATTTTATTTTGTGTTTCTATTTTTAAAAATTAAACTTAGAAACGTTACTTTCTTTTCCTTTATTTGTTATATAGTTTTCTAAACATCTATCAGATTTAGCTCAAATTTTGAAAACAAGTAGTTTTCAAACTTTTATTTGTTTGTTTTTTTTTTCTTTTCCTTTGCTTGTTACATAGCTTTTCAAACATTTTTAAGATCTAGCTCAAATTTTGGAAACAAGTAGTTTTCCAACTTTTATGTGTTTGTTTGTTTTTTTTTTCTTTTTGAAATCTGGTTAATAATTTAAATATATTTTCAAGATATATAAAAATCTTAAGCATAATTTTTAAAAATAAAAAGTTGAAATTCAAACAAACTCCTATGTCATTGAATTAAAAGAAGTTGATAAACGGACAAAAACTCCAACAATCGCCTAAATTTTACAACCAAAATTAGTTTCATTTAGACGGCCGCAAATGAAATTCGGCCGGAATCTTTTTTTTATTATTATTTAATTTTATATAAAATTAAGAAGAATGAAAAATATATATTTAAAAAAGAAAAAAAAGGAACGATGGGATTTTTCAATATATTAGAAAAAGAAAAAAGAAAAAAGTGGAATTTTTGTCTATACTATAAGTATGAAACAAATAAAGAAATAGCAGCGGAGGCGTGGACCTCTTTGACTGGTCTGCGATTTACAGCCATGGCATCACCAAATTTCGAACCAAATTCTGAAACGCTTCCGTCTTCCTTTTTCCTGTTCTGATGGCCCAACTGTTACTTGATCGTAATCGAAACTAACATTCTTTCGTTGATCGATGATCAATGGCGAAGAAGAGAGAAGAAGGAGAGGTGAATATGATCATGGATGGGGTAATAGAGGCTATGCCTCAGTATGCCAAGGAGTTGATCGCCGGCGGGGCCGCCGGTGGATTCGCGAAGACCGTCGTCGCTCCTCTTGAGCGTGTCAAGATTTTGTTCCAGGTAAGTAGTGACTATTTTTCATTTTTGTTGTTTTGTTTGTATGCTTTTAATCTATGATCGTGCTTGTTCTTCGTATTTGTTTGTTTTCGGATCATTAGTAATCTATTCATAATTGGTAAGAATTTGAGCTCAATTTATTTACCGTTTATTGACATTGGAAAGTACTTAGTTATCTAATGGGTGCTGCTTGAAGAGTTTCGTTTTTGAGCTCATGAACGTCTTCTTCGTTCTCTATTGGAAATAGAAATGAGATTAAGAATGAGATTTTGTGCTGGAATGCTCTTTCAGAATTTAGATTTTGATTTGCCTGGAATTGTAGTTGCGAAGTTGTAAATTCACTTTTATGGTGAAACTATGAACTATCAAGCTTAAACATTAAACCTAATCAGAAAACATTAACTCCAATTAGTTTTTCAGTCCTGAATGTGGACAAAGCAAGATGCTCTGGTCCATATCTTCTTTGCATTTTACTTCATAGACGGGTAAAGAATTCCCACTGACTATGTTTGAATCCTTTTTGTTTTTTTTTTTTGAATGACGAAAAAAAAAACTTCAAACTTATGTATTGAAGTGAAAGATGCTCAAAATGGGAGGACTAGGAGTCTAGCCTGAGTCCTAGGACCAAGGAGATTACAGGAAGACTCTCCTCCAATTCGCTGAAATAAAAACAATGGGCGAGTTGCTAAACTCTTTCTTATCAATAGAATATCTGGAGGAATCGTTCCTAGCAATTTTCTCGTACCTAACGTCTAAAAAGATTTCTGTTCCTAGAAAATCATATGTCCCATCAAATGGCAAACTTAGAGTTGTTTGGTAGGATCTTAGTCCACTTATTGATAGGAGGGAAATTAGGGAATGTAATAATTTGGAATTAATGTTTCAGCTATCTAGGAGAACAATGCACAGAAGAATGATTTGGATCTCGATGCTGTCTAATTCACACAGCCCACATTATCTAGGGGTTGAGAAGTTTGAGATTTCTAATTTATCTTTAATGTTGTCTTCTAGATGAAGAACTTGACTTTCTTAGGATTCTTAGATTTCTAAAGTAGCTTGCCCTTTCCTAGAGATAAGATGCTTGATCCACCTGTCTGAGTGTTCTTTGATTTACTGGAGAAAGACCCAAACAGGATCTAGTTGCCAAACTCTTGTTTCAGGGATCGTGGCTTTCAAGGGAATCCTCTAAATAAGCTGAAAGGGAGCACGGTTTCTTTCTCCTTTTTCTTTTTGTATAAAAAACACTTTCCAACGAATTCTTCAAGGGGTATCCCTAATTCTGTCTAAAGAGCATCCAACATATCCACTGGTAACATAGAAAGAAAATGCCTTTGCATAAGCTTCTAGAAGCCTAAAACTTGCCTCTCCGTTTTCATTGATAATGATTGAAAATTTTGCTGATCACTAATAGTTGTGGGGCCAATGTCTCCATTTACCTTCAAATCCCTTCTCTTAAGAACAAAGTTAAGAAAATCCTGTTCCACACAATCATTTGCCTTCTCAAATTCAGTTGAAGAACCAGATCCTCTTGCTATTGTAACTTCGTCTCAATCATGGTTTTGTTAGCAATGAGAAGGAATGGATTTAATTATATGTCTATCCCCAACTAAAGTCCCTTGATTCACTGCAATTATACCATATAATCACATTTCTGATTTGCTCGATCACTTTCAGTTGATATTGGTACGTTCATTTGGCTAATCTCATTTCCACCCAAAAAAGAAAAAAACAAAATAAAACTCATTTTCATAATATATATAAAATGAACCAGCTATAAAATGAGCTTGGGGGAAGCTACTAATTCTATATGGTTTCCTTCAAATTTAAAGCAACGAAATTGTGGATTCATTCCAAACTATAAAAATGAGCCAGCTATTAGGCGCCGTTCACAGTTAATGGAGTTCTTCCTTTATCACTTATTTGTTTCATTTAATCAAAAATTTCCCCCAAACTTTTCGTGCATAAATTTTTTCCCCCCAAAATATGTAATGTGGAATTTTATCATGTCTGATACGTCTTTTATGATTTATGGATGTAAATGTTTATATTAGATCTTGAACAATATTAGACTTGATGTTGAATATATACCCCTTTTCCATATTGCAACTTTTCTACTTAATAGTCTTGCGGATTCTGAAGTCCATCCAATTTTTTAATGGTCGTGTATTTTCCTAGAAGTTAACATCTCTCTACTTATTTGTCAACTTGTTAGACCAGAAGAGCAGAGTATCAAAGCATAGGATTATTTGGATCCATTAAGAAGATTGCAAAGACTGAAGGTTTTCTGGGTTTCTACAGGTGGGTACATGAAAGTGCTATAATTTTTTTGTGCACAGGCCCCACCCCTTCCCCGAAAATGACATATTGGTGGATTTGATCACAGAGGCAATGGTGCTAGCGTCGCTCGGATTGTTCCTTATGCAGCGTTGCATTACATGGCTTATGAACAATATCGAAGATGGATTATCCTTACTTTTCCAAATTTTAATAGAGGCCCCGTACTTGATCTTTTGGCAGGATCATTTGCTGGAGGAACTGCTGTGATCTTTACTTATCCTCTGGACTTGGTTCGGACTAAATTAGCATTCCAGGTGAAGGCTAAAGACATAAGCCTCCCTCCCCCAAGAAAAAAGTAAAAATAGAACTGGTACTTCATTTGGCCACGCAAGTCAAAAAGTCAATGGAGATAACCATTTCATTTTAACTAGATTCATGAGAGCTATCTTTTAATGCCATCTCCTGTATCCTCCCCCAAGAATTAAATATGAAAAGAGTAGTATCATTGAACACTGCTGTGAGTAAAGAGATAAATTTCTCATTACACTTCCAGAGGAAAACATTATAACCTAGTTAGATCTGATATTGCAGGTTGTTGGTCCGTCAAAGTCAAGTATTCATGGGCTAGTAAACACTGAGCATTTATATAGAGGGATTTCTGATTGTTTCTCAAAGACTTATAGAGAGGCTGGACTTAGAGGCCTCTATCGCGGTGTTGGTATGCCCTTTTTATCTATCTGCTCCTGTAAGTTTTGGCATCCCCATCCTGGGGCTCACTTTTCACCTCATCAGTTTTTAACTTAATACTTGTGTGCCACTGACAGCCCCATCACTTTACGGGATTTTCCCATATGCTGGTTTGAAATTCTACTTCTATGAAGAGATGAAACGACACGTACCAGAGGAACACAAGAAAAATATTATGGTCAAGCTGGTGTGCGGGTCAGTTGCAGGTTTGTTGGGTCAGACCTTTACATATCCTCTTGATGTGGTCAGGAGGCAAATGCAGGTAAGTTGCACCGAAATTCATGGTATAAAATGTTTAAATTTTGAACTATATGGAATCTAAGAGTGGAAATTCACCTGAAACAGGTTCAACGTCTACTAACATCCAACAATTCCGAGATGATGGGAACATTTGAAACCCTTGCTTCGATAGCTAGAAAGCAAGGTATTAAACAGTTGTTTTCAGGTCTAAGCATCAACTACTTGAAGGTGATAATATCAATTCTTTTACCTAGTCCCTTCACATCATTCCCTCTTAGTGTCTAAGCTAACTTTGGGCGTTATCTTTCAGGTTGTACCATCGGTAGCAATCGGGTTTACCATTTATGATGTAATGAAAACATACCTAAGAGTTCCATCCCGAGATGAAGCTGTGGTAGAAGTGGTAACGAATAAAAGAAACATCCAATCGTCCTCTCTTAATACGTAACAAGTATTCTTTTCCCATTCAAAGTCATGGCTTATTCTACTATCAGGAGCCATCATGTTAGCCTCGAGATTATTTGTATATCCATTCTTTCAATTTGAACTAGAAGACATGCTAGTTACAAGATTCTATGAAAGAATACCAAAAGGCAGAAATATAATAGTTTGGTATTCAGAGTTCTCCACAAAGTCGATGTATCTCTCAAAAGTAGAATTAGCACCGGGTGTACATAGCTGGTGGAATGTCTTGTGTAAAGACTTTATGGTTTTGAAGGTAAGTAATAAAGAAGAATTCATGATTTTGAAGGTATCCAACCACCAACTTCTCTGCTTTCTGCTCCTAGTTACAGCATTTGGTATGTTGTTCATTTTCACTATAGTCTCACCTTCGATGGCATCAGATCTGAACAGGAAGTGAATCGGATTTGGCTCCGCTGAGCTCAAAAGACCATGAATTTAACAGCGAAGATGTGAGTGAATATTTTGCAATTTACCATTTGCAACTTTTAACTATTTTTCTTTGTATCCTAAATTGTAATCACTAATTTGAATTATGCAAGTAAATGAAACCATAAAGATACCAGTTTTTATGTCAAAAATTGCTGAAGATGAAAGATACCAGTTCTTGTTGACTCTAGAAATTTTGAAAATGACCATTCTTATTCCTCAACAAGGAGGTTTTCTACCTCTTCTGCGTCCAACAAGCAACTATAAGCTCAAGTAAGAACATTAAACTAGAAAAATAATCAGTCAATACAATAAAATCTTGTCCCCCATACTTCACTCCTGAAAGTAGTTTGAGTTATTTGCTCATGTTTCATTGTGTAGCCAGAGGAGTTATGAAACAGATGGATTCATTCTGGCTAAAACCTATTCTAGTCTCAAAGAAAAAGGAAGGAGAATTACCAGCCTGTTTTGCCTTGAAACCTTTTGTTTCCTTCACTAAATGAACTTGGTTCACAGATCTTATAAGCACACTCTTCACTAGATTTGAATCTAGCAGACAGAACCCATATCCGACACATTCGGATTAACACTCCTGGCTAACTTTGAAATCAACCCGTTAGTCCTCATTCCTTTATGTTCCCCACACCGAACTCGTCCTTTCACTGGCTGCCTTGTACAGTAGAGTCCATTGCCTAAATCAACACCACACGTTCTTTCAAAGACTGGGCTATCAAAAGATGGCTCTGAAGAATTGCCTGGTGTTATCAGAACTGGTTCAGGTTTTGATATGGACGATGAAGTTTGCTTATAATCTGAAGCAGTATGGTTATCCTGGCTCATAATCACATTGAGCAAAACTTTTGGTTTGGCTCCTTTAGACGATGTAAGGGTCGATCTACGAATTCTTTGTCCTTTGTGTTCTTCACACCGTTTCCTTCCTTGAACAGGGCGGCTTCTACATGGAGATCCATCATGTAGAACAACTCCACAAATTGGAAGAAAATTTCCCGTATCAGGAAATGAATCCGAAACCGAGACTTCTTCTGTGTTACAGGAATTCTCCCCATTGCTACCACAGAAGTCTTTGTCGCCATACTTGGTTGCTCTTACATCCACATACATTTGTAAAATCGATCTTCCAGATGAGTTCCTTAGTGACCCATTAATTCTCATCCCTTTATGTTCAGCACACCTCTTTCTTCCTTCAACAGGGGGCTTCCTACAAACCTCACCATAACCTATGGCCACTCCGCAGCTACTGCTATCAGCACCATTAACCTCATCGGTGTCCACAACTAGTCTAGGCCGAGTTCGGCTGAAGTTGAGAATGCGAGAAAAGAAATTGTTCCTCTCCTCAGGATAATCAGCTGGTTTGTTCGCTCTTGGAATTACCTTGCTTGTTTTAATTTTGATGCCCATCCGCTTCTGTCTAAAAGGTAGAAGCTTCCTGGCGATAACGGTAAACTTTGTAGTTCGGGAAGCGATATCCTCAAGCTTCTTGAAGACATCATTATGACGTCGTGCACCATTCCCACTTGTATTCCAAGCATAATCAAATGTTTTGAGCAGTTGAGCTTCTGTCATTTGCGCATCCCTCTTGTTCTTCATCTGACAAAACAACAAAAGAGAAATGAGAAACATACAATATTCATGTCAGAAAAAGTATGGCCTTCATCTAAAAATCTCGAAAGGGCGGTGGAAATGTGTTTTCATCTACAGCACTCAAAAGATACCATAAACAACCTACATTCAGAGACAAACTAGTGCAGTACTACAAGAACCAGATGGAACCATTTGACTCAAGTAAATAGATTCAGAACAGACCATACTTACAGGTGCCCATCTATACACAATCGAGTAGCCTCTTGAGAACATTTCCTGAAACAAACCAGGTCCCTTTTCAAGAGGTATAACTTTACAATCATCCACACATACATAGCCATTGCCCAAGTGAGAACCCGAACGACCATAGTGCTGGAGCCGAGTTCTCACATTATCGGCTTCGCCAAGGTAGACCGCAACTATCCAGTCTGCATCTAGCTTAGCAATCTCACGGCCCAAACCAGAGCTACATAAAGCTATGCCAAGCTCATACAGTCCAGGACTTGAAACTTTTGGAAGATTGTGAATTCTGTACCTCTCTGCACCTTCCTTTCCCGACGAATAGTCTTCCCAATCAGAAGGGGCCACAAGAATCTAAGACACCACAACATAAACCACAATGAGGAAAATGAAAGAAAGTGAACAGCCCCAAGAACACCCTCCCCCATCAATATGTGCCATAAGTTTGGTTATGGTGCTCACAAGAGGCACTGTTTTGGTCACTAATAATTACAAGCAAATCGCCCCGGAGGTGGCACATGGGGCCTTCGATATCACCTCCCGTGAGGTCTCGTATTCAAACCTTCGAGTGAACTTAATACCAAAAATTCTTCATGTCTCCTGGATTTGGACCTTTGGGTTGGGTGCCTCGATTTTTTTTTTCTTTTGATAAATAGGAGTCGGAGCTTGGTTCCCCTATACTTAGGGGCACCCAGTCCGAGACCCACGCCCGCCCAAGGTCCGGATCCAGGATGGTATTAAGCTCACTAAAAGATTAGAAATTGAGATCTCTAAACTATTAAGATGTATACAATACAACTGCAGTTGAATCCTTTGCCTGCTCCATATTCAGAGGCAGAAACAAATTATCATTAAAGGAATCACCAATTCAAGCGGCTTCTCCATAATTCAGGGATTTTACATCCGGATTCTGCGGCAAACATCCGCCATATTCATTCAAGCTAATTTCTATAAACAGCCTTACAGATTCCAAAATCGAAGCATACAAAAGGATAGAAAAACAGAGAGAGAAAGCGAACCTCCCATTTGGAGAAGTTGGAATCGTGTTTGGTGCGTTTACAGTCTTCCCTCTTCAGCCTCGCCGGGAAAAATTCGGCTCCCATCGCGATCGGAGATCAAGAAACTGACGGTTGCCCCATTATGAAGCGAGGCCTCAATCTCTTGTTCGCAGTGAAAGTTGTGAAGCTTTACACATATGGAAACAATTTTGAATTCGAAAGAATGGCGCCGGAATCATGAATCGGGTTGGTTTAGCGTTAGGTCAGTATTTGTTTTTCCCGGCGATTCAATTGTTCGATTTAATTGCTTTAATTGTTTAAAACAATTATTTAAAAAAATAATAAGTACTATAACGATAATACTTTAAGATTCTATTTTTATATTGTTACATATAAGACTAAAAATTTTAATTTAATGTTATTATGTAATAATATATTATATATCCCTTAATTTCTGTTTAACAAAAATGTGGAGTACAATAAATGTTCCAGAGCATGAAGATGAACATCTAACTTAATTTTGGCAAAATATGGAAAATTATTTAAAATATTTCCAAATGTTTGTTTTTATTAAAAAAAAACATATGATCTTTAACCTAGATTATCTCATAACTTTTATGCTATTTTGTAGTTTATTTTGTAGAGCTACATATTTAAAATATCAAAATGTTCTATAGGCTAAAAATATATTTTAGTTGGCATGATATGATAACAAATGTATATTCACAAGCAACAAAAGGTGCAAAAATATAACTTAAAGAGGAATATTAGTTTTTCTTTCTATGCATTTTTATGAGACTAATGGCATCAAATTCTTACAACAAAAAAGAATAATAATAATAAATAAATAAAGGAGGTTAACATTCCATTATTCCTAACAAAAAAAAAAGTGGAATAATTTCTTTTTCTTCCCTTTTTCCCCTTTTTTCCCTTTTTTTTTTGGCATTAAGGAATATAATTGCTGATATGGACAGTGTATTTTTGGTACAATATAGAATCTTGCAGAGAGGGTGGAATTAAAAAAAAAAAACAGCATCTTTCAGAACTCCATTTGTATGGGCAGTGAGGTAATTAAGATGAATAGAAATTATTTAGACATTTGTAATACTAAATAAAATGAATGAAAATGTGTCATAGGAACAATTTAGGGAAATTGCAGTGGATAGCAAAAATTTTCATGTATTTCAAAATATGTCATCAGTTTTTAAAATTTTCAAATATACAAAAATTTTCATTCACAGTAGTATATCATATACTCGTAATACATATTGCATAGACAATCATTATCATAGATATATCACATACATAAAGTTATTATTTTAAAATTGGACCTCAACAAAATACTATATTAAAAAAAAAACTAAATGTGGTTGTTATTTTATATTGATGAATTGGAGAGAAAATTTATATGGACCATAATTTATAAGACAAAGCTAAACTAATTACACTCTTTTTCTAAAATTGATCCAAACGAGTTGTTGAGAATCAAGGAAAGAGTCTGAGGTTGTAGTTCGCCAATAATTTTGGGTAAATTTTACATGAACGTTAAAAAAAACTTTTGGTCCCTGCAATTTGATCTTTGGCAACAATTTAGTTCATGAGTTTAATGCAACAATTGAATCTATATATTTAAAAATCTATAACAATTTAATCCCGACTATAAAAAATCTCCTCAAATTAAGTGTATTTTTATTCTATAACGACTTTGTAATTCTTTAACGTATGGGATTTTTCATGAATTATTGATAAACCATATTAAATCTTAATGATATTTTTCACAATAGGAATTAAATCGCTACAAAACTAAATTATTACAAATTAAAGGTCAAGGATTAAATGTTTTTTTTTTTTAACGAAATGGAAATTCATGAAAAACCAGAAAACTCCCTAGTGGCCACATTACATAGGACTACAAAGCAGAGCAAAGAGTATGGGCACAACCATTTACCTCATTTAATTACAAGAAATAACTCCATAATAATCCATCAAAGCAAAAATTTCATCAATAATCCAACCAACTAACTAATACATATAAAGAATTCGTTTCAATTTAGATTGGGCATAACCCACTAGATAGTGCATTTTATTCGACACTTCTCAAATTACTTGTCATTTGCATAGTCTAGTAACCATTCCAAAAATATTAGATTAACCACAATCTTCTATCAACTTGAAACATTTTCATATTAGAAATAAAATTTCAAGGATTAAATCATTATTCTCAAGAAATATATTTTTTAACCTCACATTAACTTACCAGCATTGTACTTTCCAAACACTATTTTTCACTCTCTTAGTAAATATTGATGAGATTAAATATATATATATATATATATATATTATATTAGCCAGTGGGTGGCCCAAAAACTCACTGAAAAAAATAATAATAAATAAATTAGTAAAGCCTTTCAAAGCTTCTTTATTATTGTCCCATTGCTTCCTCCCATCTTTTCCCCTAACCTTGTCTTTTCCAAAGCAAATCATTTTCTTTTTAAATATCTTTTTAATTAATGGGAAACTATGAACTCAGAAAGGAATTTATCTACAGTCAACCCCAACTTTTGTTTGTGAGAAAAGAAAACACATCTTTTAATCTGACAGAAAATATAATATGCGGTCAAAAAAGAATTTAAATACTATTTTGGTCTATGTATATTTGATTATGATTTATTGTAATTTGGTTCTTACGTGTATCAGATTTTGTTTATTTTAATCTCTCTACTTTTGGTTTTGCTTCTATATTTAAAAAAAAACGTCATTTAAGTTACTATTAGCAAAATTTTAATACAATTTTTTACACAATAGAAATTTTTGATAAAATTGTAATATTAAAATTACAATGAAACAAATAGAGATAAAAATGAAAATGAATGAATCAACGTTTGAAAATAAATTTCTTCTTTTTTAAAAATTTAAGTGAAACAATTGGAACGAAAATAGCATTTAAAAAAAAAAGAAAAATCAAGATCATTTTTATAATAATGTTCTGTTGGTAGAGTAGACGAGGGGTTGATAATCGAGTTTATAGTCTTAATAAATTTGATTTATTATTAAAGAGGTCAGTGAATTGAAATTAAACCCCAAGTTTACGTAAGATTTGATGGTGAATCATGAGTTCATTTTTCCATTCTCATAAATCCAAATTTTAATACTAAAATATCTTAAAACTCAGATTTGTTGAGTTCAAAGGACACAACATGAGATATCCCAGTTAAAAAAAAAAAAAAAGATTAAAAGAATGGAAAAATAGTAAAAAAAGAAAAAAAGAGAGAGAGAGATATTTTGGCATTTGGGATTTCTTAGAAAGAAAGCAACGTCATTTCGTTTTCGTCTTGATCAAAAAAGCCATCAGGAATAGGATTATTGGAAGTTAGCTGCTGGAATCATCGATAAGTTTTTGTTTTCATATTCATTTTATTTTAAGACTTTTAACCAATCCCTCTGTTTCTTTTGTGTCGTTTTGTTTGTCCCCATTCCCAACATTTTGCAGCTTTGGCTTGCAATTGTCCGAAAAACAAAAATACTTAGACAACTTATTATTTATCAAATATTTACTGTTACGGCCATGTATTTTCCATTGCTTTTGGGATTTGTAGATTTTATTACTTTCTCCCGAGGAGAGAATGGGGAAATGGGTGGAGAATTGGCTCGACTTTACTCAGTAAAGTTTTGTGGGGCTGCGTGAATTTCACATGTAAAGTAAGTGAGAAGTGCGTGGCTCACTCTACTTTCTCTCTTTAAGCTTTTTTTTCTTCTTTCCATTTTCCCATTTAGCACCTCGGTTTCCGGGGCATTTCCATCGCTGATTTCACTGCTCATTGCTGCAGCAATATTAATTAGGAATACAGATTTCCCTTCTTTTTTTCCTGTTTTCAGTGTCGGTTTCTTTTTGGGGGGTTTTCATTTCAGGGGCCTCTTTAATGGCGATTTCTGACATGGGTGTGGAAATTTGATCCTCAAGATTGGGAACTGAACTGGGTTTGTGGTTATTGTGAGGGTTTATGGAGATGGGTCGTCTGGATTTGGCTGGGAAAGTGGTGGTCGTCGCCATTAAAGCCACCTCCAAGGATGTTTCCAAGGCTGCTCTCGTTTGGGCCTTGACTCATGTGGTTCAGCCTGGAGATCATATTAAGCTCCTCGTCGTTATCCCTTCTCATCCTTCAAGTAAGATTCCCTTTGTGTTTCTACGACAGGTTAACATTAAACTTTACGAAATTCATAGTGTTTTTGTTGAAGTTTTTGGCCCAAGATGACAAGAATATAGCAGTTTTCAGACACGTTTTGGTTGCATTTATGATGTCTAGTTAGATGAGGAGAGGTGGATGTCTGATAAATAAATGTAGCATTTATTTTGAGTATCAATTGGAATTTATTTTGGGACTCTTTAATTGAATGTACAAGAAAAATCTTGGAATTCCTTTTACTCAAATGACAAATGTACAAGAAAAGACTATTCACTAAAACATGAGAATCTTTAGTTATAATGGGATATCAATTTGAGAAGATTTTCCAGAACTTTCCAGAAAAACTACTACCCCATTGATGAGAATATAAGAATATTTGGTTGACCAATTTATTACATTCAACTATTCAATTTCTTTCAGTTAGTTGCTCTCTTTTTTCCTCTGCCTGTAAAAGTTTTGATGGAAAATCATATTGTTATAGGTAAATGGATGCGGGGATTTTCCCGATTGACCGGCGACTGCACGATCGGTCATCTGAGAATTCCATCGGGAACCCTTTCAGATCAGAAGGATGACATTGTGCATTCTTGTTCTCAAATGGTAAATCAGCTTCATGGTGCATATGACCCACTGAAGGTCTGTTCAATAACTTATTTACAAAGGGTTTTTAATATTTCCTACTTGTCTACAAATCCTCAAGTTTCGGAATCTTTTTTTGCAGATAAAAGTCAGGATCAAAGTTCTTTCAGGTTTGGCTCGGGGTATGGTGGCTACTGAAGCTAAGAAAGCTCAATCAAACTGGGTCATATTGGATAAGTAATAGATATAATGTCAACGTTGTATCTATTAGGCATATTCATTTGTATGAACTGTATGCATTTTAGGCATATGCAATGACGTGTCACGTGTTCTCCTCGATGAATTTGGCGTCTTCGCTGTGTACTTTTAAGCCTTTTCTTTGACATTTCTTTTGCTCCCATTTGCTCATTCTTGGTGTTTCATAATTGTGGACAGACAGTTGAAGGATGAAAGGAAAAACTGTTTGGAAGAACTGCAGTGCAATGTTGTTCTTATGAAGAAATCTCAACCGAAGGTTCTTCGTCTAAATTTGATGGATTCCCCGAAAATGAATACTAGACAAGCTTGGATATCATCACACGAATTAGAAGCTTCGCAGAAGTGTCTTAAAAGCTACTTCGATGAATCGACCATGTTCAGGGCTCCAGATATGACTCCTGCAAGTACTCCTGATGTAGAGTCTCCTCTTACCATAACTGATGTTGGAACATCGTCGATATCGAGCTCGGATGTGGGCAGTTCATCTGTGTTCTCAGGGATTTGTGGCAGCCTGAGAAATGAATCCAGAACAGCATCTGGAGGAGGGAGACATTTGTCTGGATCTGAATGTGATTCTGATAGCGAAAAGCAAACACCCTCAGTTTCATACTTCCATCGTTGTATGGTTGATATTCTAAGTTACAGGCGAAAATTCCTGCAACACACGATGGAAGAATCACAGAACGCTCATGGTAGACCTCCATCTTCAATACGCCAAGGTTTGGTCAAGAAAGCTTCGACTATTTCTCTAGAACCCAGCCCCGATGTGGTGAATCGAAATACCGATATGAGTTCAAGCAGAAACATAAGGAACACAGTTTTGTTATCGAGGAAAGCACCTCTAGGCCCTCCCCCGCTGTGTTCAATGTGTCAACACAAGGCCCCTGCATTTGGGAATCCTCCTAGATGGTTCACTTATGCAGAACTCGAAGTTGCTACAAGTGGATTTGCACAAACAAATTTTCTGGCTGAGGGTGGATTTGGGTCTGTGCACCGTGGCATCTTACCAGATGGACAAGTCATTGCTGTCAAGCAATATAAACTGGCCAGTACTCAGGGAGATCGAGAATTTTGTTCGGAAGTTGAGGTCTTAAGTTGTGCCCAACATCGGAATGTTGTGATGCTCATCGGATTTTGTGTGGAGGGCGGAAGAAGGTTGCTTGTTTATGAATATATTTGCAATGGATCTCTTGATTCTCATCTTTATGGTAAATTATTGGAACCTTCCTCTTTTTCAAGTTCACGGCTTCCTTGTATCCTTGTGATTGTTTCAATGTCCAAGTAAATCACGTCTAGCTTCATATCCCATCTTTGCAGGAAGAAATCGTGATCCTCTGAAATGGTCTGCACGACAGAAGATTGCGGTTGGAGCTGCTCGAGGTTTGAGATACCTTCATGAAGAGTGTAGAGTGGGCTGTATTGTGCACCGCGATATTCGCCCAAACAATATCCTCCTCACTCATGATTTTGAACCACTAGTGAGTCAATTGCCCTCATGTCATTGATCCCCAGTTATGTGTGTGTTTATATAAGAATCACAGTCTCTCTGTCAAATAAGAACGATTGTGAAGTGTGCCTTTTTTGAGTTTTCTGGCTAATAATTTGAGTAAATGACGTGGAACTTTGTCTTCGAGTTATAGGTTGGAGATTTTGGGCTGGCAAGGTGGCAGCCAGATGGTGATCTGGCAGTGGAAACTAGAATCCTTGGGAGATTTGGGTAACCATTTCATTCTCTTATTTCTTCCTTTTCATCTCACAAACTAGAAATCAGAAGTTGAATTTCAAGTTCTTTGCTTGCTTAGCTATCTGGCTCCAGAGTATGCACAGAGTGGCCAAATCACAGAGAAGGCCGATACTTACTCGTTTGGCGTAGTCTTGCTGGAACTCGTGACTGGACGAAAAGCGATTGATTTAAATCGTCCCAAGGGCCAGCAGTGCCTCACCGAATGGGTAAGTTGTCTCGGAAGTGGCAAAGTTTGTAGAACCATTGGACCACGACTAGACATCTTGATCCATTCTTTTAATGGGCAGCACAATTTGCCTTCCCTCTTCTCATCCAACTTCATGTCTTCTCTGATCCATTTTGCTTGCATTTCATGTCGGGATCAGGCAAAAAACCTGCTGCGAAAAGATGCCATCTCCGAACTGGTCGATCCGTGCTTGAGGAATTGTTATTCAGAAGAGGAAGTTCACCGTATGCTGCAATGCGCTTCCTTGTGCATCAAGCACGACCCGTATGTAAGACCACGTATGTCTCAGGTAGGATTTGGCCCATTCGAGCGATCACTGTTTTGCATAACTATATAATACTTCATTCCAAAAGCACAGCCTAAAACACACACACGCAGACACACACAAGCACTCTAAAGCCTAACTCCCATCATCTAACGTTTCGACGTCGTATGGTGTGTTGACCACCCTTAATGGCGTCTCAATGCCATGCTTGTTGTAGGTGCTTCGGGTTTTGGAGGGCGACATCGTTTTGTAAAGCAGCGGCCATGTAAGAAGCTTGCAGGAAAATTTTGCAGAGAAGTTGTAGCATAATATGGCGTGATATGTTGCAGTGAGGCCAATTGGTCTTTCTGAAGTGCCATGAAAGAAGAGGGTGAAGAAAGGAATTCCACTTTGCAAAACCAGCCTTTTAATCCCATTATTTTGGTGGTTATTATGAGATTAAATCAATGGATTTGTTTGTATTTGTAATGTAAATAAGGATCAAAGTTGCTTATGTAACCATAAAAATGTCAAGATTTGGGTTAGGATTAATTTCAAATAAAGATACTTGTATTGTATGATATTGTAATATTAATTTCCATTTTTATAATCTAAACCTCTATTTTTCTCTCAACTCTCAAAAGTGTCTCACGTCTTCTATTTTCTTGTAAAGTAAATATATGAGGGATTTTTTTTTTTAATTTTTAATGTTATTTGAGGTGTAAGAATTTTGTTATTTGAAAAAAAATGAAATAAATAAAAAAAAACATCCTATTTGGAAAAAGGAATATATATATATATATATATTACATATTGTCTTAACTACTAAACTATATGTTTATATCCAAAAAATTTCATTAGTTTTACTAGTATATTTACTAAAGAGAATCTTATATAATATAAAAAATAAGTATTCTTTATTAATTCAATTAGAATGATATACTATATAGAGAATATATTGTATAGGTCTCAATTTATCTTTTCAATTATCATTTTTCTTTCTTTCACGTGTCTGTCTGTCAATCCTACAAACTAGTCCATGTTGGTCTAATAAACATGTGAATCATCGTCAATCCTTCCATTTTATCAAAATACATGATTTAATCTACTGTTCCATATTTGTGATGTAATATTCTTAATAGGTTAAATTACAAACATAATTTCTGGCTCAAGATTAGGTCCTTTTTAACTTTTGATATTGTATCTCATAGGTATTTGAATTAAAAATAAAAAAAAAATTTATAATAAATAATGAGCATATTAAATACAAAATTAAATTTTTACTCACATGTTAAACATTCTATTGTAGTTTGAGCATTATTAGAAGCAGTCAATCTGAATTTAACTCAACTAATTCAGATATCAATTCCTAACTATAAGATTATGAGTTCGAATATCGACCCACATCTATTTTATTAAAAAAATACAGAAAAAACATCGGAAGTTTAGAAATATGCTCTTAGATACCCTGACATTCTACTATTTTTTTTATTAAACTTGTAATTAAAAAAAAGGTAATTAAACTCATTTTAAAAATGCGAAATATTTCACAGTGTCGCGGGTAATTTAACGCTTTACTTTTATTTTGTAGTCTCCGGTGAAGCGACCGGCGACAGAGGAGTCAGTACTCGCTCCCGCCGATGCAGTCGCTGCTCAAAGCTCGCAAGTCATTTTGCTCCTTCAATCGCCTCCGCTTCTCATCAACTGGTTCGTATATCCTTCGCTCTGTAACCTCCACTCTCCTTCCTTTATATCGAGCTTGTAGGTTTGTTTTCCACGTTACAGTCGTAAAATCGGAACCTGCAACTGGAGGAACCTCTACTTTCATCCATCCAACTGCTGTCGTACATCCGGATGCTGTAATCGGCGAGGTATCTTTTTTTCTTTTTCTGCTACTTTTGATGTGGAGCGAATGGACTGTATTGTTTTTTAATTGTATTAGTCGGATGTCTCAACTGTTCGGGATTCAGCTAATTTTAAATTTCTCGGCGTTTATGTCTATAATTATTGCACTAATCGTAGTTCCTTTATCGTTAGTTACTGAATCCAGCGGTTCTTTTGAATGAGAACTACATCTGACTAAAAAACTTTGCATTAGACTGTGCTGTTTTATTCCTGAGTGAGATTTTAAACATATATTTATATTTAGTATATATATCATATTTACCCAAATACATAATTAAAAATTGCTGAAGTATTTTCTTAAAAAAAGCATTTATTATTAAAATGAAGATGCATTACATTTATATATTTGTAAAGTATATCTATTTGTGATTTATGAAATGCATAATGTCTTCTTTTTAGAATATTACATTACATGATGAGGTGGAGACCTGAGTCTACAACCTCTTAGAAGAAGTAGAGTTGCCTTACCCAGCCAAGTTTGCGCAAAATGCATAATATTAATAGTCAATATATCTGTGCATGACATTAATTTTAACTTTATTGTGCTTTGTAGTCATGTTATATATCTTATAATTCTTTAATACAAATGGTACTAGTCTATTTGTTATTACGAAACAATTTAGAAAAATCTTGATGATGTATAGGCCAGGAAACTGTCAAAAGAATACAGTATACTTAGATTGCAAGGAATAACACATCTATTCCATAGGAATTATACAACAATATTAATCAATGGCCTTATTTGTAGTTAAATGGTGAATTTGGTGGGTTTCATTTTTGTTACTGACTTGTAAAGAATTCAATTCATTAATCTTCCTCATGTAGCAGGATGGGTATATTGGTCCATTCTGTACTGTGGGAGCCTTTGCAAAGCTTGGAAGTGGTTGTCAGTTGCATCCAGGGAGCCATGTTTTCGGCTGTACAGAACTTGGGGATCAATGTGTCTTGATGACGTGAGTTTGAGTTCTACCAGCCTCTTTTTGTAGTATGATGTTAAGTATGAATTACACGACTTTTCTGATGCGCTTATATTACAAAACATGGTCAGGCAGTGGCGCTATAGTTGGTGAGGATCTTCCTGGTCGGACAGTCATTGGGTGTAATAACAAAATAGGTCACCATGCAGTGGTTGGCATTAGATGCCAAGACATGAAATACAAGGTTGATATTTTAATCTTACTTACATTGTCAAAATTCATAGTTGGATGGATGCAAAACAAAATGCCATGTTTTGTTTCAATTATATTCAGTTGGTGCCCTGTTCTTGTTTGATTTTGGCTCATTAGTGCACCTGTTTCCTAAGAGATTCAATTTGATCAAATGAGATAGAGTCAAACAGTGTGATAAACAATGCCGCTGGTGAGTGAGAGCTTCCCAGTAGTTTTTAGTATAAAGCTGGATTATATTATAAATGTCAAGCCTACCCAATTATAGCATTGATCATTATATTCTGATGTACTTGCTGATAGAATGACTGGAAAAATCATTTTGTGGAAGCTGAATGCATATAATGATCAAGGCTAGAATTGGGTAGGCTTGACATTCATCCAATTCTATGCTGAACCAAAGAGAGTGCAGTTGGTTTTTTGATAAATATTCTTCATATTCAGCATTTTTCAATCATCTGTTCAGTTATTTGTTCTTCATATTCCGGGATTATCTTTCCATTTTCTTCTTTGCAACAGGTGGATAAAGTTAATAGTAAAAGCAACTTTTTAGTCTGCCCCTCATACCTATAGTTTTTCCCACACATACCACTTAGGGCCCGTTGAATAGTCTTTCCCATTATATCATTATTACACTGGGAGATGTTCTTCATTTTTTTTTATAAAATTGAGATCTTCTCTTTCTGACTAGCTGCTGATGAATGGGTTGTAACAGATTAGTAAACTTTATTGCTTTAATTTTTTAATGTTATCAGTAACACATGCATCCATTTCTGTGAACTATGATTAATATTACAGGATTAGTTTAGATATTGTTATGAGAACCCATGGTGGTTATTGTCTTGAAAGAGGATGGTTGCTCTTAATATGACATTACTCCTCATGATTTAGCCAGGGGTTGAATGTTTCCTTGATGTTGGAGATAACAATGACATAAGAGAACATTCATCAATCCACCGATCTTCAAAGTCAAGTGACGTGACAGTAAGATCAGAATCAGACAGGCCTGAAGATACTTTAATTATTTTTTTGGTTGTTAGAATCTATTATATGGTTCATCATAACATTCTTTTATTCTTGGTGTGAAATCAGGTCATTGGTGATAACAATCTCATAATGGGATCCTGTCACATTGCTCATGACTGCAAGATTGGTAACAACAATATTTTTGCAAATAATACTCTTCTAGCCGGACATGTTGAGGTGGAGGTTAGATGCCTTCTTATCATTATCTGCACAAATTAACATCTGGTGTGGTTCAAGCTGTATTTGATATTAAGTTGATTTAAGTGTTTCCATTGTAGGACTATGTTCACACATCAGGAGCCACTGCAGTTCATCAGTTTTGCCATGTTGGCTCTTTCTCGTTCGTCGCTGGGGGTACCGTGGTATCTTCATTTTTTCATTTTATTGTCTTTGTCACTCTACACTGATTATGTTTTTAGGAACATGCGTTGGATGCTCAAGCATGCAATGATATATGATCTCCTAAATGCAAACTAATTGTCCTGTTGTTTACTTGAACCTATTTGATTTTGCGAGTGCGTGTGTTTAGAACCATCCATAAAAAAGCAATTCTTTTATTTGCCAACCCAATTTCATTTAACAATATTACATGCCTGAAGGTTTCACAAGATGTCCCCAAGTATATGATGGTGATGGGAGAAAGAGCAGAACTTCGCGGTTTAAATCTAGAGGGACTCCGGCGGAACGGATTCACAGTGGAAGAGGTTGCAATTCATGGAATTTCATTATGATGATTTACAAATTTATTCGCACCATTTAATGATATATGTAAGAGCTTACCAAATATTTTTGTGCATTGATCCAGATAAATGGCTTGAGATCTGCTTACAGGAAAGTATTCATGCCTACTGATGCAAATTCTAAAGGGCTTGAAGAACGTCTAGAGGAAGTGGTATTGCACATCTCTCTTTCTCTCTCTCTCTCTCTCTCCTCGGACAGATATAAACAAACTAAAGCTAAATCACTCTTGCAGGAACAGCATGAAAAGCTGGCTCATATACCTCCAGTGTGTTCCATGATTCAGTCAATACGTGCCTCGTTTGAACAAAATCGTCGAGGAATATGCAAATTTAGACCATGGAGTCGCTCTTAAGTAAGATTGTGCTCACCTCTCTAGGTAAAAGCTTTTTCCCCAGCTTCCTGAGCACACACAAATTATTCTGCACGTTGTTCCCGAACATAAAGGCAACAATTTGTACTATTTGGTCTAGGTGATCCATGCACTTGTTCGTCGAATTATCAAGCATCATTCGCCGAGAAAGTTTCAATTTGCAAAAGTAATCAAGATTCTCTAGAGCACAGTTTCGACCCAAGAAAAACTTGCACTTGTTACAGGTTTTAATTTTTTCTTCTGGTGTTGTAGTTGCTGCCAGTATACTATCGTCTCCACAGGATATTGTTAATTAGCGGAGTACTCGAGAGCTGCGTGACATCGTATGACCTTCATTCTTTTTGATAGAACCTTTATATTAGAAAATCAATGTACTGGTGAATCAAGTGCGTAATGAGGGAAAACTTTCAGTTTGCCTAACAAAATTTATGGAATTGCTCATGTTTTCCTCACCCTTTTCTTTGTACGAAGTTGCAGAAAAAATAAGACTTTGACAATTTTGACAAATCTAGTCTTGTTCCATTTGGGCCAATTTTTCCACTCCATTTCAATCAGCCCTGAAGAAGAAGAAGAAGAAGAAGAAACATCTAGGTATTTCACCAAACAGATTTGACTATTCTACAATTTCTACTTCCACATGAATAAATAGCATATTCTCTTATATATTCCTTTTAGAAGTTGCATATGCATCTCCTTCTGAGAATATAAATCTGTAGTTCTGTGGATAATTTCTTGGTAATAACCACAAAGAATGTTAATGTTCTTTCATAACTCTTTCTCTCTCTCTCTCTGATTCTAAATTTTGTCTTTTGAATTTGCAGGTCAGCTCCCTGAAAAATGGAACTGAGAGGTAAGAAACTCTTCAGCTTGACCAAGGTTTTAGGAAATCCAAAAAACAACTTTCAAAGTTAACAACCTCTGACTTTGACAGATGCCTTAAAAAAAAAGAGGAAAAAGGAATAATGAGGATTGGTTTGGTGACATTATAGGTTCTTGCTTTTATTTCTTATTTCTCGTCTTCTCCTTTTTAATAAATAAAAATAAAATTGTATCGATAATTATTTCTTATTTCTTTTTCTTTTTTATTGAAAAAAGAAACAGAAATATATTTGGTAAAAGTTGATTGTTTCTCATTCGTTAAAATTTTAAATTAAAAAAATAAACTTTTTATGAAAATTAATTTTTAAAATTAGATATTCAAAATGTTCATATTATATTAATTTTTAATATTTATTATGCATTTTATAATTCAATATTAATAAAATAATATTTTTATTATTTTCTATTTTTTGAAAAAAACTAGAATTGAAAACTAGAGACAAAAAACTTGATTATGTTATTTCTAAAATTTTGATAAAATTTTGAAAACATTTTTTGAAAAATGAAAAATTAGAAACATAAATGATTATTAAATACTTATAAAATGCTTATATTTCTCGAAAACACAAAAGAATACATAACTAAATCAGTCTTGATAGCAATCTTTTCAATTGCGTCACAATTATATTACTTTGAAAATTGAAATTAAAAAAATAAAAATAAAAATAAAATTCTTTTTTCCATTCCAGCACAAAAAAAAGAGATGATTAAAAAAAAGACCACCCTCTTATGGAGTTGAGAAGACACAAACTTTATAATTTATATAATAAATGCATTTTTTTTTGCAAAGGAATAAATGCTATTTTATATATCCCATGATGTTGAAAGTAACAATTCTTTAACCTACAATCATTCAAACAATTTGCTTTCCTGCCGGAATTATACTTAGATAAAAGAATATAATAAACTTTAATTTTTTTGAAAAGTAACTAATAATGCTATTGCCACTTTGTCATTGCTCCAAAATATAATTAAAAATTTTTGATTATAAATATGCATAATTCATTAATGCTTGTACATTGTACATTGTCAGTTCTGAAATCGGATCATGATCAATGATGTAATCTTTTCTTTTAGAATTAGTGTTTCAATTAGTACTGTTTTATATATACATTAAAAAAAAAATCAATAAACTACATTTTTAGTCCATGCCTATTTTTTTTAAACAAATAATTTTTTTTTTTTTTATGTTGGAGAAGTATATATGCCTAAAACCACTTAATTGTGCTCTGATTGCTAATTCATCTCTTAATTTGATAACTTAATCAAATTTTATATTCTAATGAAGGGTAATAACTATACTGTGACATCATGTCATATTATTTGAAAAGCATTAATTTAGGTCGAAGCTTCAAGGTATTTTCTCGATTAGAAAGCTTAAAAAAAAAATTAGAGTTGATCTCATGTGAATTTATGTTACTTTTTTTAGAGTACGACTAGCGAACCACATTAGATGAAAAATATTAAATTGAGTCAAATAGAAAGAAAGGATTAAAGTCGATCCCACTTTAAAGCTCAACTCAACTAGTACCGTTCATTGAATTTATTCCCTACTCTAACAAGAACATCTTGAACGATAACGAAACTTATAAAAGTATTCGACAGAATTGAAACTAAATCGAATTAAGAATATAATTGAAGTTAAAAAAAAACAAAAAAATGGTATGAAAATGGGGTTTTAAAGCAAAGGTTCCCCACAAAAAAAAAAAAAAAAAAAGAAAGAGTGGTAGAGGATGGTGTGTTATGAATGCGACCTGTGTGGAAACAATGTCCGTTCTTTGGAAACTTTTTCCACATTCAAACTGCTCCCTTTTAATGTTACCTTATACTATAGACTAAATAAAAAAACTTTATATTAATTCATGAATATTAATTTATTAAACAAATAATTTATAGTCTGCAATTGGGTCATGAACTTGGTTCGCTTGTACTTGAACCTGATTGCTGATAGTACATCAAGGTGGCTACCTATAAATATGAGTCTCGACATTTTCATAAACATTTCCACGTGTAAATCAACAAAATATTATTAATATGAACATAATACTAATGTTAATCATTTTAAATTTATTTAGAAAGGGTTCAAGCTACATGTTAGATTTCCTACTTTTGCGCCTTCATCCTAGCCGTTGTACCCTTTATAAATAGAATGATGAATCCCTAGATCATTCTCTTCCTTCATTATTGCTCGTATGCTACTAATATTTAGAGATGGTTCTTCCATATTTTTAATATCTCAACAGCTCTTCCCGCCAGAGTTGACGATGTCATTTTGAAATATATTAATATTCCTCTCTCCATTAGTAGAAATGTGCTTTGGTGTAACGGTTTTTGCTCAATCATATGATATATTTGGCTGGAAAGAAACAATCGCCTCTTCACCAACATTTCTAGACCAGTGGTAAATCATTGGGAGGATATAAAAATGGGTGCCTCTTCTTGGTCCTCGAAATCGACCTTCTTTTGTATGACATTTCTACCATCTCTTTGAATTATAGTGCTTTTACTTAGTCTTTCCATATTGTATGTTTCTCGCACACCTTTTGAATGAAGGGTGTGTGTCGCTTTCTCAAAAAAAAAAAAGAATTATTTAGGATGGTGAAATGCTTATTTGTTAATTTAAATATTTTTTTACAAAACTTCTATTTTTATAACCATTTTATAAATATCTATCGATATTTCCATCGACATTTCTATGAAATTGAAACCTTAATATTTAAAACCTGGGCTACACTAATCTCAATTTGATGCCAATTGGGCTTTCTTCTAGGCGCTCCTTTTTTTTTTCTTTTAATCTACCAAAAGATAAAATATTTAGCCTTTATCATATTAATTTAACCATCAAGTTGTTAAATTGCAATGCTCAATGTACAAAAAAAATTGTAATATGTTGCTAATATTTATTTGTACAACTTGTATTATAAAATATATATTATGTTAAATATAATGGTGATTCAAGTATCATCGGTAGGGTTTTATATTTAGAAGATATGAGATTCCCTACATCAATAAAAACATTAAGATTATTATTATTATTTTAATTCTACAAGTAGAGAGTGATTCGAACCAGCAGTTTTAAAAAGTAAATAATATCTTAATCAGTGGACTATATATATAGGGATATATATCGCATAAAGATTAAATTAATGTTCTAATCTTAAATTAGGGTTTAGTTTTATATATCTGTTGAATGTTTTGTTTTTAGTAAACAAAATTTTGTTCTAAAATTCAATGTGCAAATATATCCATAGTTTAGTCAAAGAGGATTGGAAAAAGTTTTAAAAAATGCTTCTCATTCTTTTATTGTTTAGTGTAGGAAACAGAGATTCCTATTTATATGATAATGCCAAATGAGTATGAACCAAGTAAGATCTTAATTTAAGTTTTTTTTTTTTTTTTTCCTTCTTCTTTGAAAGCTCAACAACAGAGAATAAATATATTCAAAAAAAGAAAAAGAAAAGAAAAGTAAAAACCCTTCAAGTTGCTCCATAAATTCCTTAATGAACCAGTTGCTACCTTCCTCTATCTTAGGTTTATATATATATATATTATAATATCTTGACAGTTGTGGATATAATGTGATCTATTTAGTATAGTTTTCAATTATCAATGTGAATTGTGAACTCAAAAATAATAATAATAATAATAATAATAATAATAATAATAATAATAATTCCATTATCAATCACCATCAAATGTTTAGAATGCTTAATTAATCATACATATGATCAACTTTTACTTTTATGAATAATATGTATATACCTATATGAAATAATGGAAATATATATATAATTTGTTTTTCTTCAAATGGTTGCCAGTTAATGATAATTTTAAATTAAAATAGTATTTGTCTGACCTAAGGGGAAGACAAAATTACTCAAAAACAAATGTAGAAATTTCTTTTTAGTTACAAAGAATAGTTTTTAAGAAACTTTTCCATTTAAAAAAAAACTCATAAATAAAAATAACATTTATTTATTTATTTTTCTATCTCATTTTTTTTATTCGCCCACTTGTGTAGTAATGATTATTTAGGTGACTATAAAATTGAAAATGAAATCATCACTATCAGATCTGAATAATAAAGATAAAAGGAAAAAATAGTTAACATGAGTATTATTACTCATTTTTAATAAAAAAGTCGTGAGTTCAAATCTTCGTTACTGTATGCCTTTATATTAAAAAAATTAAAAACAAAGGAAGAATAGAGAGGAAAAAATTAAAAAAAAACGTGTAGTTTTTTTTAAACAAATCATCAAAGATAAATTAAAAATAAAAGAGAAAAACAAATCAATACCTCATTACTTGAATTAAAAATCAAATTACCAATCTGAACATAACTTAGACATATATATCATAGACCAAAATGTTAGAAGTTCGAATCTTCAACTGCACGAAATTTGAACTAAAAAAAACTTTTAATTAAAAATTAGAAATCAAATCAAACCATTAAAAGCCATTTAAAGTTAATTCAATGGCCTACTTTCCATAAATTGGTAAGAACCAAAATGACCAAACTATCCATTTGAGCATCACCTTTAACACAAATATTATGGGGAAGAAACCATAAAAATCTACCCATCTTTTGTTTTTCTCTCTTTTGAGAAAAATAAAATTGGTTGATTTATATATATAAACAGGTCTTTTTTTCTTTAGTTCAAAGATTTTAGGGCAGAGAATTTGTTGGACCATAGAAAATATAATTGGTAGCTTATCTACTCATCTATAGTTTTAATTGGCTTATTTTTTTTAATACAACATGTGGGGGTGCGGGTTCGAATTCATGACCTTTTAGTTAGAAATAGGTGTCTTAACCACTTGACCTATGCTCGGTTTGGCTTAATTGACTTATTTATAGATTACTATTGATTTAAATAGTAAATAAATCAAATTCTATTACATTAAACCTTGTAAAATACACATCATCGTTTTTTTAAGACTAAAATAGAAGTTTAGTGAAAAATAGCGCACCTTATTGGATTAGAACCGATGACTTACGTGTATTTTTTAGGGGGTTTAAAGAGTGTAACTCTACCGTTTAGTTAGAAAAAAAAAGGTCTATTAAACATAAATCAACTGGTTTGGAGTTCATCTTGATCCTTCTTCTTCACAGAATTCCCCAACGAAGTTAAAGATAAAGGATGAGAGAAAATGAAAAAAGTCATATAAATTTTAAAATAATAAATATACAATTCACGGATGTCAAACAACTTTTTAGAACTATTTTTCAAAGACTATCGACTAAACTGTCATTTTTTGAAACTCAATGATAAAAATATATTTTACCATATTTATCTTTGCGTTGAATCCCCAAACAAAGTCATAATTTTAACCTAAAACAGAAGAAAGGGGTTCTTTTTTTCTCTTCCATACAATCATCCCAAAAAAAGAAAGGGTTATTTGCTCAATGAGGAAAAAGCAAGAAACAAAAGAGAGAAGAAATATATGGAAAACTAATCATGTTGTCTTTTGGGAGTTGTACGTTCCAGTCAAAGGAAAAAACTATAAGAATCCAAAGAGAGAGACACAAAATAAAAATAATAATAATAATAACAAAAATAAAAATACCCAAATGAGCAAATTATATGAAACAATTTTCCACTAAATTTCCTATGAAACTGCTCATTCTCTAATCAACTTTAGCTTTCAAACTTTTCCCATTTCCATGATCTTTCTTCACTTATCATCAACCTCCCTTTTCACCCTTCTCTCGTCTTTCCTTCTTTTTTTGTTTTTTAATTTTTCAAAATCGATGTCGTGTGGATCCCTGTAATTAGGGCGAGTAACGCAGTGATCAATACAAAACTTGAAACCGAGATCCCACAAGGCCCAAAGACCTTTCCCACTGTGTCATCCCGAAGATCTCTCTTTGTCGCATAATCTTTTTCTTATACACATACAAAATACTAATAGCTGATGCATGGAGAGAGAGAAATAGAGAGACCCAAGTTGGAAAAAGAAAACAAAAACCCAAAAACAAAAAAGGGAAAAAAAGTTGTATATAAGGCCATCCAATCAGATTGTTCTCTTATGCGTCCATTTTGTTTTTTAAGGCATTGGCCCCATTCATCAAATTCATATAAACCACACCATTATATCACTTCTTTTTGTGCTCTCTCTCTCTCTCTCTCAAAACTTTTTTTTTATGTTTTTTGGGGTTTCATCATCATTATTGTGAGAAGAAGCATAAGAATATCAGAGAGATTTTACTTTAATTCTAGAGGGGTTTTAATTTCTTGGGTGAAAAATGGGCAGAAAGTGTTCACATTGTGGCAACATAGGCCACAATTCAAGAACTTGCTCAAATTTCAGACCCTCAAACAACAATTTTGTTGCTGCTACTGCTACTTCTGGCCCTCCCATCAGGCTATTTGGAGTTCATCTTGATCCTTCTTCTTCTTCTTCTTCTAATTATTCTTCTTCTCCCAATCATAATTTCGCCATTAAAAAGAGCTTCAGCACTGATTGCTTGTCTTTGCCTTCTTCTTCTCCTCCTTCTTCTTCCTCCTCTTTCTCGTCGTCTCGAATTCACGTCGACGCCGACGATACGAAACCCCCCATCAATGGCTATCTCTCTGATGGCCTCCTCACTAGAGAGCAGGACAGGAAGAAAGGTGAGTTTTTTTCCTTCAAGTTTTGATTTTTACCCCTACCCTTTTGTGGGTTTGCAATTTTTTTGAGGGTTTCATGACTTCTAAACAAAACCCATTACTTTTTTTTGGTTGTTAAATTGGCTGATTATAAGAATTCTTGTTTTTGAGATGAATTGTTATGATGTTTTAGGGGTTCCATGGACTGAAGAGGAGCATAGAATATTTCTAATTGGGCTTGAAAAGCTTGGGAGAGGAGATTGGAGAGGCATCTCTAGAAATTATGTCACCACTAGAACTCCAACTCAAGTTGCAAGCCATGCTCAGAAATATTTCCTTAGGCAATCCACAATCAACAAAAAGAATAGGCGTTCAAGCCTCTTTGACATGGTATACTCTACTTCTCTTCTCTCTAGTTTCTTAATTTGAGCTAAGAATAACAAGATTGCGGGTCGATTTTTGTCCCGATTTGGGACGCGCCGAACGAATTTTATTAAAGTTTTTCTTCTAATTTACCCTTTCCTTGAAAATTTCTGGCTCCGTAGCCGTCCTAAACATGTTAAATCATCGGTGAACCCAAAAAGTCCAATTTTGATTTGTTTTGTGTTTGGACAAGACAGGTGGGAAGGACCAAAGCATGTGATAAAACAACGACCACAGCCTCAACAACAACAGCTAATTTCTCTCAATGTCTGAAGCTATCTTCGAACTCACAAGAATTGTCGAAGAATAAGGATGATCGTCAGCTGACTTTGCCTCTTTTGGATAGAACCACTAGTTTTGGAAGTGCTTATAATTATATGGAAGTGATTAACAAGAAGTTAGATGATCAATTAATGGCAGATGCTGCTGCTGCTGCTTCTTCTTCTTCTGGAGTTTGGATTTATGGATTGATTGATGATTCACAGCTGAAATGTTCTTCTTCTCCAAAAAAACCAAATTCTTATTGTTCTTCTTCAACTAATTCTTCTGCAGCAGCTGGGCCAGATCTTGAGCTCACTTTGGCAGCTCCTTCAATGGCTTCTAATTTGGAACAAAATAGCAAAAAGGCACCCCCAGGTTCCCTCCTTGTTGGCCCAATTAGTGTTACCTAATTATTATTAATTTTATCAACAAAACCCCAAAATCATATCATCATCATCATCAATCACAAAACTATTCAATATTCCTCCCCCTTTTTCCCTTGAAAGAAATAAAAAACAGACATATATTTGATCGTCGGTTACAGTTGTTTCTCTAATTTGTTGTTTATTGTTAACAGTTTCATTACTGATATTAATTACCAAGTATACAAATGAATAATGGATGGCTCACTACTGCTAATAGAAAGTTATAGATGTTGTCTTTTCGTTCTAATTTCTTTTTAATATCTTAATCAATTGTAATATCTTAAACAATCTTAATCAATTGTTAACCACTTCACTTGGAGGGTTGTGTGTGATTATATATCTCTTTATAAATTAATGTGTTTCAAACACACATTGAGATATTAATTATATTATCTTAAAGAAGTGGATATGGGTTTCCTACATATGGAGTTTAATAATTATTGCTTGTTGTGGTATATTAATTAATCATAATGTTTGTAAACAAAGATTTGTCACACAAAATTAAAGCATTCAAAATCATGGGGTGTTTTTGTTTGTTTATGTTGAGTTGATATTTTACAAAACTAGAGTGTTGATTTGATTTGAGCAGATTAGATTAGATTATTATTTACAAGTGAGGGATTTTTTTTCTTCTTTTTTTCTTTTGGACACAGAAGATTTTTGGCATCTTCCTCACCCTAAGGAAACTCTCAACTTTACTCGTTGCCCTAGCCAGCCCTCTCTTTTTACAGACTCTTTTTTTTTTTAATTAAAAATTAAAAAATTGAAGCTTTTGGTTAATTTATTAAGTAATTTACTAAAACAAGGAGTGTTCTGGTACCACCTATCATGCGAGGTTTCGTGTTCGAGTTCTGTACTGGTCACTGTTTTACTCCGCCAGACAATAAGTTTCGATTATAGGAATTCACTCACGTAAGTTAGAGGAGTATAAAATTAAAAGTCATTTTAGTCATTTCAATGGTACTGCTGCTGCTCTACTCTTGTATATAATTGCCAGCTGCTGATGCTAATGGCGACAATAACAACTGTGGAAAAGAACCCTACTGCCTCAGAATAAAGTTTCTTAAGAGGCCTCTCTCCTCTACTTTTGGTATAAAAACATAAATTTTTGAATAATGATTCTGATTTTTATTTTGATTTTTAAAAAATATATATTTATATAAGAAGGGAGATAGAATGAAGAATATGAGATTTAGTTAGTGAGAGTAATATTATTATCATATAATTAGTTTAAATTAATTGAAGTGTCTCTCTTCTTTTTAATATTTGCATTAACTTTTCTAATCCTTCTGATTTGATTTCATGATAAAGAAAAAGGGGCACTGAATTGAAATGATTTGATTTGATTTAACATAAGTACTAATTTCTGCAACTTTACCCAGATCACAGAAGCTGTACTAAAATCCTAGAAAATGTCTAATTTTTTTTTTTCATCTTTCAATGCCGTTACATGAATTTAAATTCAAGATCTCGTTGAAACCCACGAAGTTAAAATTATTGGTCTAAAGTAATTAAATTTGATCACTTGATATAAACCCTTTTTTAAACAAACATCTGAAGGGGTTGGTATTCCGAAAAAGAAAAAATGTACAATGACTTTGGCCCACAATTAATTTTCGAACTCCACCCTAACTAATTTCTATTTTGCAGATGTGCCCCATAATTATTACCAGTTTACAGTATTTTCTCCAACAGCAAAGACGAAGAAGAAGAAACGAAGAAGGGGTTGGTCGGTTACAGAAAAAAATTAATTATAATTCAAGTCTGTCCAGGGCAAGACCTAACCTAAGAAGTCCAATGATATATATTTTGGATAAATAACTTTCTAGGATGCTTCTGAGTTGAAGAAAATTAAAAATAACAAAAAGAAATAAAAGAAAAAGGCTTGACTTTTTGAGTTGAATGAAAAAAATTGACGAGACGAGGAGAGAAAATATGAGGCAAAAGTGGATTAAATTAGCCACCCGTTTAACTTTTTCATCTCTTGTTTCATATCTAATTCTCTCCGATTAAAAAAAGGTACATTTTAGATACGAAAATTAATTTTTTAAATTAAATATTAAAAGAAAATTATCCTATATTTATTGTGTATTTTATAAGTCAAGATTGTTAAGATAATACTTATTAACGTTTTAGAAAAAACTAAAAAACAATAAGTTTCTAAAATTTTCACACAATTTTGAAAACATTTTTTTAAAAATACAAAAAAAGAAAAACGGAACAATTATCAAATACTTAGTCTCTAAAAATATTAACAAACGGGTACTAGAAGAACTCATGGGACTGACATATGGAAGAAGTAGAGAGAAGAGAAATAGAGATTTAAAATTTGTGAAGATTTTGAGAGATCATATAATCTTATCCCTTTAGTTTATAAGATTGAATGATGGATATAATTTGCAGATTGAAAACCCATGATGGGAATGAAGGGGAGATGGAGACAATATATGTATTCCAATGGGGGTTTTGTTTTTATTTCCAAGTGGGACAAAATAAAATCTTGGAAAAAGATACATTTATTGGATTTCTTTTTGGCAGGCAAAACTCAACATGTGGAAAGTTTTTTAGAGGAATCTAAGGATGAGTGAATTGAGTGAATGAAAAGCTGACACATCTCCCAGCATTCTCACTGTCCTTTTTTCTAAGCAATAAGGTAAAGAGAGAAAAAAATTTCAAGCCATGATAGAAATAAATGTAATATCAATATCTTCCAATATTTGGCAGTACACAATAAATTTGTAGAGAACAACTATGCAGCAACTGGGATCTCCATAGAAACAGGCTTAAGTGAGGAAAAAGGGGGAAAATGACCTCTTTTAGGCCATTCCATCCCATTTGCATATAAAACATGAATGAATGTAAAAGAAAGCTGAAGGAAGAGAATAGGATAACAAAGCTGTGAAATTACATTCAAAGCCAATGAATGGGAATCAATGAAGATAAGGTTTGCTATCCAAGCAAATACTGAACCTTGGCTGCAAATTTTCAGTGACACTGATCCAGATACGGTTCTCAAAACTCGAAAGTACTTACTCTAATGCCTATTTGAATAGTTTCATTTCCTACCACAGTTTTTAATATGAACTATTCCTAGAAAATGTCATATTCCTTCTATACAGTACTCGGAATTACCATGTACCAGTATTTCAAGACACAAGTTAATCGGACAGAGAATAGGGTCAAGAAACCAGTTCATGTCATTGAATTCTAACAATGAAAAGGTTTCATTTACTGTTCAAAAAACCTAATCATGTATTGTTACACTTAACTTTAGTTAGTCAATAACCCTCGTTTATTATGCTGAAAGAAACACAAGAAATCATAGGGATTCTCAAGTATTTTGGATTTTTCAGAACTTACTGGGATCCAGGTACAGGTCTTGTGCAAGCAGAAAATACAAAAGATTTCTGCAACATTTATAATCACTTTTAGAGTATAGAGACTTTTCAACCTACCAAAGGTGTCCTCTTTACTACCTGCAGTTGCCATCACTGAGTTGTCAAAATTATTGTTTGGATAGTATTGGGACAACCAGCAAGCAAATAAGTTACAAACACAGATCACATAAACTTTGTGTGGAGGATAAAGCCTATGGTTTTATCTGAGGTAAGCAGAGAGCAGACAGGCATGGTTTTATCTTCTTTCCCTTGTTTTGAATTATACAATAGCTATCATTGTCGTCCAAATCGCCATCAGAACCTTGTAGAAACTCTATTTTTCAAATATAGTTTTCATTTCTATTCCCGACTGACATGTTCTATTATGATCTATCAGTACATAACTTAATCCTCACAAGCTGGAATCTATTCTAAAGAAAGAAATTAAAGAGATTGGGATGCTTTTGTAAAGGAAACCATGAATGTTGAGATGAAAATGCGGGGAATGTGAATATAAATCAGCCCGTTAATCTCAAAAGAAAAGGATAAAGAGAAGACTGAGAAAGATAAACAATATTATCTTCCATAAAAAAGGGCAACATTCTGCAGAGAATTAGCATTAGAAATAATGCATTTTTTTGTGGCACTGGAAACTGGGGGAGGAGGGACCAGTGGACCTCAAATGTCTGGTAAACATCATTCACTTTTGATTGATGTTGATCTTTCAATGAAAAGAAGGGACGTGTAGCCTTATTCATCACATTTGGTATTTCTGGCATTAAAAGCAACTGCTTTTTTAAGATGCATTGTACATGGCCTACTTATCTGCACAACAATAGTGATTTCATTATTATGATCTCACTATAGCAACATTTTTTCTCATCTCTCTCTACCTCAAAAAGAACATAATGTTTGCTGCAAAAGGTGACTCCAATCTAGTACATGTTTCGACCAAAATATATTTAAAAAATGAAGAGTGATAACATTCAGATTTCAAATTTCAACTAATAACTCTGGAAGAGCTTTTACTAAACTTACCAAACATCTTCCTTCATCTTTTACTGTTACCTCCCTGAAAAAGATCCACACCCCAAAGGTGAAATCTCTCTCTCCAAAGCGAGCGAGGAGCTGATAGGGGGAAATAGTTATGGTTGTACAAAAGAGAACGAGGAGAGAGAAGAGATATTTATGTAAAGACAAGAACCATCTATGATTGATTATGCGTATGAATAATGATTTTGTAAACAGCTTTTGGGTACGTTTCTTTTGGAAACAGCTTAATTCAAGAGGGAGCAGCATCATTGTCACTCAAAGAATGGTTGACTATGAATTTCAATGACGTAAGCTTCAACGATTGGGAGCATAAGTATTACCTTCCAAGTCACCGAGAAGGCAGCTCCTGGCTCCTCCAGTCGTTGGTATGAAGGAAAATTATAGAGCTTGAATCTCGAAAAACAAGTCAAATCCGCATGTCACCTGGGCCTCTGTGGACTGAAAATAGCCTGGATACATATACACTAAAAATTTTGAACTACATTAAATTTCGCGTTGGTAAAAGTTGAGGGGGAACAACCGTGTAACTCAACTTGTAAAAAGAAGATATATATAATGAAATGAATGGCGTTAACAAATGGAAATTATTTTACAATGAATAGGCGACCTATAATAACATAACGGCCTGGATCAAAAATTGGAATTTTGTAAATGGGATTCTGAGAATCGTATTCACACTACTCTGGTTCTCCATCCCAATGGAACTATTTTGATATGATTTTGCCTGGTCAGAATTTCACATGGAAAATTGGCATCTCCGGGTCTAGGATAGTAAAAAACTGTGATGTTCTCTAAACTCTTCGGTCAAAATGTGGCTATCTCTATCGTTTGCTTCCATGGTATGCATAATATTATGAAACATGAGAGTTTTGAACCACCAAAGCAATGCGCTTGGCACCATCTGTTCGGAAGCCATCTCCTTTGAATCCAATCTGGTAGAAGAAATCATACACGTTATCTCAACTACATTATCCAACAAGAAGTGAGAGGGGTGAATATTAGAGGCTGAAGATTAACGATTACCTCACTTAAACCATCAGGAGGAAACCACCGCAACAACACTCCAATACGTACCACAGCAGGAATAAGCTTGAAAAGCAATGGGGTAGTCACCTACACACTTAGTTTTATAAGCACACCCTCAAGTCCAATAAAATTAAATCGTCTAAAAACAACTTTCAGACCAACACATTAATAACGCTTTTCATTTTATTCACATCATAGCAGGTATTTTGAAACTTCAATAAATTATTTAGTCTCAAACAGCAGGTTATCAGTTGGGAAAGAGTTCCACAATGGCTTCTTAGAGAGAGAAGAATAGGGAAGGTTCAATCATATTGCAGGATACACATCCGAAATTAGAAGTTTGGGGACTTCAAGGAAGAGAAAAAAGAAAAAAAATCCAGCAAGACTTGCTGTCCCCGAGGTGCTGTGTTAATTTATTTTGATGACAGCTCATAACAACAATAATGACGACAAATAAGAAAAGAACAAAGAAATTTACAGACATGCAATAATCCACTTACCAGACTAAGTGCAGTAGTCCCAAGCAGCAGTATATACAATTTCCCCTGAAACATTTTTATAAATGTAAGAGGAAAAAGTGATAAAATATATATATATGTGCAAACAATGTGAGAACTTATGAACAGAGAGTAAAAAAAGTGATAATAGGAAAGATTGAACGAATTCCCGACAAATACAACTCCTTGCGTCTTTTCAATAAAGAACCCACATTCAATCTCACACTTGTATAAAGGACAACAATGAAGTCAACAGCTCTACTCCATCATTTAAAACTAAAAAAACTGTAAAATAACTTAATTTTGTAGACGTACCAAAGTTGGAAGGTTTTAAATTAAAACTTCAGTAGTTCGGTTATAATGGAGAATATAAAGGTGGAACCCCGTATGGAAAACAATTAAGAAACACATCAACCTTGATTAAAGAAAGAACTCACAAATCCCAATACTAAGATAGTTTTCTTTTGTGACATCCAACTTGCAAAGTCTCTATAGCAAAGCTTTTGTGAGAATTTCAACAAGTTGTAATTTTGAACTGTCAATGAGTCAGTCTGATCTCACCTTTCTCTACTCCTCTCAACAAATGAAATCTGACTTCAATATGTTTAGTTCTATCCTGTTGTCCAAGATTGGAGGGAATAGTTAAGTGATGTATTTACCTCTAGCTTTTAGTTTTTACTAACTCATTTAACTGGTCGATGTGTTTACTATTAGTTATAACCAGTAAGTTTCCTTCTTCACACACCAATGACTCTCAAAATTTTGGTTTTCCTATTTAAAGCTTTCCCTTCTGTAACTTACTGTGGTTTTTTAAGTTAAAATAATATTTTATTCTTTATATTCCATTTCACCAGATAAATGAACCCATATTCTCAAAATTAGTGGTTGATAGAAGAAACTAGAAAGTTTAATCAATTCCTACATACCGCCCAAGAGAAAAATTGTGAGCGCACTCTCCAAGCTTGCTCCTACTCCATTGAGACCAATCTCACACAGATATTCCTTGTGAACTTGATTGTTCAAGCATGCTCTGCATATTCCCCTTAGAGAACCCACCCCCCTCTCCCCCCCACCCCCACCAATGGAAATTGAATATGGGAATTCCAACTCCAATACCATGTTAAGGCATGACACTTTACCACTGAGTTACTGAGTTATGCTCCCCCTCCCCCCGGCTAAAAATAGAATAGACTACTCCTAAGGCAAAGCTCCCTTTACACCATCTGCAACAACTTGTTTCATCTGTCATAAGGAGCTAGGTTTTCATACGTCTAGCTGTTTGGACATGTAAACATGGAAAAATAATCCACACTTGAAAACTAGCAGCTATGGCAATTCTCAATGCAAGCATACTACGTCAAACAGAAGTTAATGTGTCACATTGGAAAATGAAGTGGAAAAGTCTATTTTTGTGTTTAGAGACCGCTCTTATCAATAGCAACAAATTATTAACCTCTTTAGAAACAAGCTTACAATTTAAGCACCTACCTCGACAAGGTGAAGATTAGAAGCACGGCTTAGAAGGACAAAAGCAAATTCCCCAATTTGTGCAAGTGACATTCCAACCTATAAGATGGAATTATCTAAGGCCTCTTTCGACAAGATGAAGATTAGAAGCATGGCTTAGAACACATCTTACCAGAAGAGAGGTCTTGTTGTTGTATCCAAATCCCTTGACAACAGTAGCAACCACTACAGTTTTTATAATGATGACCAAAATTACAGCCGCAAGTAAAATATCAATGTGGTTCCATAGGAAATGAACATGAATTAGCATCCCAATGCTGGCAAGAAAAAGAGCAGCAAAGAAGTTGCGAATGGGCTCAACCTAGTAATGAAGCCAATCAAGAAAAGGTATTAACAACTTCCATGCCAGCTAAAACGGATTCAGGGAAAATAAATGACAATGTCAAATAAATAGGACAGTCCTTGCTATAGAATCTAGCAATATTTGAAGCTGATGAGATTTAATTGTCAAAATCTTATATATCTTATCTGTGACCAAAAAACTGTTACTTTTCAAAATTATGTTTCAGGATTTCATTACATCTGGAATGTGAGATTTATCAATAAGCTTTAATTCTCAGCCTCCAAAATATATATTTCAAGCTAGATCAGTTTTATGTTGCAGGATTTGTAAAGCGCAACCCCCAAAAAAATATACTTTCAATCTAGATCATAAGTTTCTTATTTATTTATTTTTTTTATATAAGAAATCAAGCGAGATAAAATGAAAGAATATACAAGAGGCATACAAAAAACAAGCCCGGGAAAATGGAACCGACCTATAAGGAGGGACCTCAATCAAAAGGCCTTCGAGACTGATGCCCACAAAGAGGAATTAAATCTAACCATCTCCCAAACTTCCTCCCAAGACCCCTCGACCCCTAAAAATTCTACTATTCCTTTCCAGCCAAATGTCCCACAAAATAAATAAAAAATAAAAAAACTAACCAAAACACTTCTTTTATCTTGAGGATGGGGAACAACGACACCTCCTATATAATAGCCAACCCTATTACAAGCCAAGGAAATCCCAAAAGCCTCCGAAAACCAATTCCAAATAAATTGGACGAACTAGTAGCTCCTCAGGAAATGGTCAAGAGCATAAGTTTTACCGTCGCAGGATTTCATTTCATCTGGAACACGAGATCTATCAATAAGCTTGACCATAGATACCCTCCCCGAAAACAAATATATATTTCAAGCTAGGTCACAAGTTTTACTATATAGAAACCTATGGTATCATCGAGTACCTAGATATTCTCTTATGTTTTTTTTTAATGAGAAACTGCACTTTCATTGAGAGAAATGAAAAAGGAAGATACACAAAAAGGGCATACAAAGAAGCAACCCGGCAAAGGGAACTCTTATAAGAACGGGCTCCAATCCAAAAGAATAAGACCTAACGGATAATTACAAAAGGCCTTAGAGGCCGAACCCCATAAAGAAATATTAAACCTAATGAGGTCCCAAACATAATCCACAGATTTCTCCACACTCCTAAACATCTTATTGTTCCTCTCCAGCCAGATACCCCATAAAGAAGCCAGAAAGCACGCTTGCCAAAGAAAACGGCCTCTGTCACGAAAGAGGGGGAATAATAACACTTCCTCCATAATAACTATAATGTAAGATTCTTAGATATTCTCTTGTGTAAGATTGTTAATCATCGAGCCACCATATTTTTGGACCTTCTTTCAATGTCAAACATTTTTTGTAGCATGACTTCAGACCTGAAAGCTGAGTTTTCAAATGCTTCAAAGAATTTCAACTGTTGTCCGGCATTAACCCTCTTTAATGATTGAAGTGAAAGAAAGAAAAAGACTGTTCTTTGAGTTTAGAAACATGCAATCAGAACAAACAACCTTTGAAGTATTTGCTAGAAACTATAATAGGGATCAACATTCAGGCTTTTGAACAGAGTGCATCCAAGATACACGTTTACCTGTTCAAGTGTGTGCTGAGCAAGATCAGTAGTTGATATCATCACACCCGCAGCAAAGGAACCCAACTCGAGGCTTAAGCCAAGTTTATCACTGCACTGTACAGGTGGTGATATAAATGAATCAGTACAGTACTTGTATACAACCAAAAAAGTACTGTTAGATGCTAGGTGTTATAGATAGATTATTCCTAACGACTTTATTCTTGACTGTAATATCTTGTTGGCTTTAATCAAAAAAGATAAGGCAACTAGATGAGAACCATTTCCCAAATCCTACTTTTCATAACAGAATATGTAATTCTGAGAGAAAAAATCCACAACTAGAAACTGAAGTTGTTTACCATATCAATGTGTACCAAATGAAACTCAGAACACGTACAGTTTCTAGAATTAAGCATTAGGAAGAGGAACTAACCCAAGCTACAAGTAAACAGAATGCAACAGCTGCTAATTGATAAAGTTCATTAGTCTGCGTGGAAAAGATTTTGATCAGAAAAAGAAGCAATAGTTTTAGTAGCCAAAGAAAATGTTACCTTTACCTGAGATGACAGGCTAATCATAAGCTTAAGGAACCACGGAACACATGTGCGAGATAAAACTGTCAAAACAACCAAAAACGCAACCAAGACCACCAACCTGGAAGAGAAAGAAAGTATCTGGGAAGTATTAGTTTTAATTGGATAATTCAAAAGGCAAATTTTCCCAGTTATCCAACCGAATAACTAGAAAATTGAATGAAAAGAGTAGCCTGGATTAGCATTCCATAGACCAACGCTATTCTATGTTTTTAGATGTAAGTGGCGAAAATGCTGGAAAAGAAATTTATAGTGACGTGGATACTTGATTTATTTTACAAAAACCCTCATAAATAAAATTCTCATGCTATATAAAGACAGCAGCTATTCTTACGACTTAGTCATGGACAGAACTCCTTGAAGAACACCAGAAGTACCACCAAGAATCGGAAGCAGGGCAAACAGCAAACCTACAGCACAGTCCTGGTGGTGCATGGTGAACCAAAAAAATCTCATTAACATGTTGGTGGTAAGCTATTAGTATAAAAAGAAACAACTAGGTTAAAACTGCTAATATAGCCCAATATTTTGGAGACCACATTACAAAGTCATCACTAATTAGTAATTAAAAAAGTGTTGGAAGAGGAATTGGCATATACCTGAAGAATAAGGGTACCAATGGTCACCTGACCATGAAGGGCATTGACGCTATTTCGTTCCATTAAAAATTTCAAGACCTACACCAGAGAATATTGTTGAAGTACCCACAATAAATACAGATACACCATTAAGGGCTTACTACTGCTGAGGAATGCAATCAGTTCTATTTCTAGCCAGAAAAATATTTACGGAACACAAGTATGTTCCTTGACAATAATTAATTAAAACAAGACCAAAAGCTCAAGTTCAATAAGAAGAATAATAGGCCAAAATAACTCTGAAGCTGTCTATGTTTCAAAAAAAAATCTCTAGAACCATTATGTCTCTTCATCCGTCAAGCTCTTTTTAAAGTTTGTATGTGCTGTCGAGAAACATTACATTCATATTTATATCCATACAGTTCCCCCGAAAAATAATCTTTTTATCTAAAGTAGTGTTAGTATATAAAGGAAGGTCATTGTGCGGTTGTGTGATAATTGATGAACATATTCCATCGCGGGAGAACATTTAAAAAAAATAATAACATAAATAATAAAACGTTTACCAAGTTATAGATTGGCATAAGAAAAAAAAAGGGTGTGGAATTCATAACTGTCTCAATGTTATTTTAATTTTCTGCATATTCAAAAAATAAAACTGTCCCAGTGTGCCTTTCGCCACTCCACAGTAATATGATTTCATTCTATTCGAAAAATGTACTGATAAATCACAAGGAATTACCACTGCAGTTGAAGACATAGACAGGAATGCACCGACAAATACCCCCTCTGAAGATTTACCGCCACATAGCTGCAAAAGCAAGCAATTTCTCATCAGAATAAACCTGTGACAAAAGAAACAGCACTTGTATGGCTGTAGTAAGAAGAAAGAGGAGACCAAGCAATATCCTGGAGACAACATCAACCAACAAACTTCTGTGCACAGCAATAAACTCTAGCTTTCTACATAATTTGCCACAGTTCCAGTAGAGCCAACTAAAAGAAACAGTTGGGAAGCTAAACCAAAAACCATCAGAAAGGCTACAAAAAGGCAATTCAACCATATCCTTGCGTATATTGACCAGATTACAAAGCAGAACGACTCAAGTATAACAGAACTGAGCTTACCTAAACTGTAAAGATATTTTTTTAAATTAGGCCAAGGAAACAACCCAACACAACTTAAGGTTTTACTACAAATCAACCATTTAAATTTGGGCCCTAGAAATAAAATCCATCACTCACTCGGCAGGAAGTACAACGGAAGAAATTTCGTAAGTACTTTCCATGAAAAGATTGTGCAAAAGCATGATGATGATTAGAGATCTGAAGAGCAACCATTTAAAAAGTAACGGTGTAAGATAGCAGGAGAAATGGATTTAAAAAGATTAGAGAGGGAGAGGGAGAGAGAGAAACACAGATGGGAAAAGCAAGTATGTAACAGCACTATACTAAACACTTCATCATATTTGAGGACAAGCTTGAATAAGAATGGACATAACAAACTTGTATGCAATATACAATGAATACTCTTAAGCTTTGGATCTTTCGAACCTTGACAAAATACTTGTCCATATTCAAAGAAGAAATTTCCAAACACACCTAATAGACATATCTAATACCCACAAAATAAACTTACCCAAGAAATATGAATTTGCATGATTAATAAAATTTGAAACCACAAAGCATGATAAGTTTATCCTATTCTGGAAAGTGGAAAGCACTGAATGCGAGTCATAATCAGAATTCTGGGCTTGAAAACGTGAACAAATTGGTCATACAGCAGAGAAATACACAAAAAAAGAACGCTGGAATAAATTCTCAACAGAATGTAAGACATACTGAAGCTGTTATTCCACACAAGCACATAAAAAGGAATATCTGGAGCAATCCTCCAAGAACAGCCACTGCTCGGACAACACGAAGCTAAGTGAATTGGAAAAAGAAAAATAGAGAGATTATTGACATGGTTTAAATATTTTGTAGACAAGCTCATTATTGAAATAATTCTGAAAGAAAAATCTTGCTGACTTTTGTAGTGGAGAACTCTAAGCCCAATGCAAAAAGAAGGAAGATAACACCAAACTGAGCTACTGTCTCAACCTGCATGAATAGGTAAAAGAGAGATTAAATTCTTGTGAAGCAATAGAATATATTAAGTAAAAATTTGGGAATTCCAGAAGCCACAATTCTTGATAGTATCAGAAAGATCAACAATAATACTCATGACCAATTATTCATTATTCCATAACTCACGAAAAACCACACAGAAGAAAATAAAAGTTACTTTGCTTTCACAAGCTTATATAATCATTTGAAACATTCGCAAAAAGCAAGTATACTCTTACGGCTACCATATGAAGCATATATAATCCCTTTAAAAATATCACCTAGTACCCAAAACCGACAAGTAATACGACTACGCTTTATCACAAAACAGAATGTAACAGAAAAGGATCAGGGAGCAAAATTAATAAATTTGTTAATTGAATGAGATAGACATAAATGAAACATACTTGCACCATTTCACTAACGAAGCTTAAACCTCCAGGTCCAATGAGAGATCCAGCCAACAGGTATCCAGTAAAGACCTGCAGAATTCAGAATGTCATTGCACCATTTACAAAGAAGAAGGTTTTTAGGCATTGTTTTAAAAGAATTTTGAGGCTTATGCCACAACGCTCACCCTCAAGGTAAGGCAAAAATTTGTAGAACCTAATCATATGTTTAAAGGAAACAACCTTTTAGAAATGAAGTTTGAAAACTGGAACCTTTTTTATATATAATAAGATCAAACTCAAATATCTCTCAAACTAGTTTTGGAAGATGGAAAAAAAAAAAAAAAAGAGGTTGTGCAATATTCAGCCCTTCTGTTTGGTTTTAACCTTTATCTAAAATGATGGCCATATATAACAATTAGCAATAAAGTAATAAAGTAATAAGGAATTAGTCTTGAAAAAAATGATGACTTAAATTTCTTTTCTTTTTTTTAATTGTATAAGAAACTATTTCATTGATGTATGAAATTACATAAGGCCCTACGTAGGGATCACATAAAACACTTCCAATTAGCTAGAAGAGAAGTGTGGCTATAGTGATGACTTAAATTTCTAATCTTTTAACCGAATCAAAACGTGATTATAAAACAAGAGAAAATATCTTTTCAAATAGTTTATTAAATAAAAACAATGGGACATAATGTTAAAAGTATTCTTTTCAAAATCTTCTGAAACACACCCAAATAGGCGCAAGAACTCTTATAAAATGCCTATTCATTTCTTTGGATAAACGCTCCTCCATGGGGTGTTAATCATGATGGAAAATAAATACTACATATGCCTAAGACTAAGAGATAAATAAAGTATTTTTTAATTGCACGTGCCTCTCTCTACCCTTGGCCCCTAAGCTGTGCTTCTTTGTTTTTTTTAATATACATCTCTTCAACCAAAAAAATAAAAAATAAACAAACAAACAAAAAAGCATGTCCCCCTGTTCAACAAAGCTATATATTACGTTGGGCATTGATCCTAGGGGCTCCTCCAAGAAGCATTTGTACATTAGATATGCCATAGGCAATAAGAATGGTATGGTCCTTGATTATGATAATAGTTTTTTGTAAAGAAAAAGAATGATTATCAGACCGGTTGTCCTGCACACGCAAAAGCAATGCCGCCACAAGTCGCAGATACAATGACAACTACTAGATCCGAAATCAATCTGCAAATAAAACAATTTGATAAGATTGGATTTCAAAGCCTGATATATTGATGAGCATACCAAATGACGATGAGTCAAGAATAAAGCCATGACCCAAGGACTAAGGAGTTGACTGTGCATATAATACAACCTTAAATCCAATTGGAGCACTGGATACTTCGACTTGGGATTGGATATAATAAAGACATTGTCCTGATTAAACAATCAACAGAAAGGAAAATGAATCAACGTTTTGGCTAAAATGTTCAAAATAATCTTTATTTTTCAACTTAAAAGGAGAAGTGTAAATGTAACCCAGTACATGATACATGCATTCATTAGGCATACCTTTCGATCAATTAATGTGGGCATGTCTTCTGCTCGATTCTCATTATCTAAATGGAAGACATCATGGAACTGAAATGATCTAAGGTCCAAAAACAACTTTGTAAATTGGAACACGTCTTCTAACAATGAGTATGGCATTCAATTGATAAACAGTTTAATTCAAAATTATAAAAATTATGTTTTTTATACGTGAGATGAAAGAACATACTTCTCCTCTTTTGTTTCATTCTTCTTTGACTTAACTCTGGCAACAGTTTCCAAAACTGCCTGACAAATGGAAACACTCATTTTAGTTCATGGGCAAATACCAGTTAAAGATAACATTAGGATTACACATTAGCAAACATCTTCATAATTCCAACTGCATGATAACCCATTCCTAAAAATCTTCATGTTAATCATTGATTAAAATAAGAGACGCAAGAGGTGATGATACCCCAACAGATTACTTAATCCGATGGCTGGGTATTATTGAAATCTTATCCGGTTCAAATGGAAATTTAGCTACAAGGTCACATAGTGAACAGCAAGAGCAGCTTGGTTTGCCCACTGGATTTTATTATTTATATTTTCTTATATTAAAAGTCAGTAGAAAGAAAAGACCGGCAGTGACCAGAAAAAACGTCAACCTAACCTGCTTCTCGGCAACGCTGTTGTTGAAGCCGCCAGCATCCGCGACTGCAAGGGAAAATGAAAAATATGGATACTCTCAAGAGCTTTAATGATGCCATAGCTATCTTCTAAAGAACGTCTATCAGGCCAAAAGAATGCGGGGATGTAACGGGATTCATTAAATTACAAAATAATTTTTCAAAACCATAGTGCTTGAAAAGCTCTGTCCAGTTCAATTCCAGCTTACTTTCCACATTTCCAGAGACCAAGGAAACATCCAAGTAGCACGTAGAATAAGAGTTCCATCAAACTCCAAACATCCGAGAAAATCACTAACGTAAAACAGTTCTCGAGGTAAAAACACATCACGAGTAACTGAAACAGGTGGAAAAGCGTGAAAAGAAGTGCGCGACAGAAGCAAGAACAAGAACTAACCAGAATTAAAGAAAGAAGGAAAACAGACATCAAAATGTTCAACAAACGAAGAATCGAGAGGCGGAAACGGAATTAGAAAACAAAAACCGCATTTGAAGAATTCCAGAATCCGAGGCGCCGCAAAGAGAAGAGAGAAGTGGAAGCCAGATCAACAAACAAACCTTCATCACTCTGCTCATTCTCAGTAAATTCCCTCTCGAGAGCCCGATCGATGATGTTAGCGAAACTGTGGTCGTCATTGGCGGATCTCGAGGAGTTGGAGTCGGCAGTAGCATTGATCTCGCCGGGCACAAAGTCGGATTTAGTGACGACGGTTGAGAAGGAGACGGAAATGGAGGGGAAAGTATCGAAGCAGAGAAGAAGGTGAAAGAAGACGAGAATTGCAGAGGACGGTAACCTCATTGCAGAAGAAGAGGAGGAGGAGGAGGAGGAGGAGAGACGGCGGTGCGGGCGGTGGCCGGTGGCGGTGCCCTCCGTCTCCGAGCGGGTTAAAGAGAAGGAGGAGGGGGGCGAAAAGGTGGTTCTTATTCCTTCTTGTTTATTTATAAATTTTTCTTTTTCAGTTGAGTGAACGGAGGCAGTGAGGGGCATGAAAGTACGGAAATGCCCCTCAGAATCGGAGGGAATTACTTCTTCGGTGACGGTGGAGGAGGAAAATGCGATCTGTGCCTGGCCCTTAACTAGTAAAAAGCAAATTCTATTCATTTCACACCCACAAACTTTCTTTTTCTATTAACTTTTTTCTTTTTATATTTTTCCTATTTTGATAAACCTACGAGTACAACCTAGATTCAAATAAATATTGCTTTTAATTCAGGATTTTGACTTTAGTCGAAAATATATATCTTAACCAGTTAAATTATATTTAGATTGTCAGTAGAGGTCTTTTAAATTCAAATTATGCAAAATAAATTGAGATTTTGTTTGATTCGGAATTACAAAGTTTGAGTTTGTATAGTATAAAATTGGATTATGTATATTAATAGGCTACAAGATGATAGTAGTTTGTAGAAATATATGAAATTAATAAATATGTTGCTTTTTTTAGGTAATTGAATTATTGTTTTGAATACAAATCTTAACGAATTGAATTTTTCGAGTTGACCTATCATTGATTAGTAACGAACTCACAGCTTAAGATACAAAATTTTTATAAACCCAATCCAATAGTCAATATGCTCTTGAATTGATTTGTGCGTTTATAATCTTTAAAAGCAAATGTTTGGTTAATTTCAAGAGAGAGAGAATATATAGACAGTTAGAGTTTCATTCTCGTTTTCTAAAACTTAATAACCTATTTATACTACTATAATCATAAATCATAATTTAAATAATATAATCTAAACTATATTTAATTCAAATAACATAATATAATAATATACTCTAACAGATGTTTAATTCAAATTTATAATTTTTCCTTAAAAAAAGATCTATTATTATGAAACGAGAAAACTTATTTATCAAAATGAGAGGTAAATATTAGTTGTTAGGGGTGAAATTATACCAGATCACAAAGATGGCGTGAATCAAAAGACTAGGACGAGAATGCTCAACCGACCAGATTTAGACAGGACCAATCAGATAAGAGTTGGACTACAATTAACTAACCAGATCCAAGCATGGTCAAATCACCCGAGTCGAGTCGATTAGACCAACTTGAGCAGACTTCCTCTATAAATATAAGAATAGACCAGAGATGTGACATATGCCCTCACAATCCTAATTTTACTGCTCTTTACTAATTTGGTGGCTTAACATGAAACCAAATACTCTCTTATGCGGACATATTCATCAAGACTTTTCTCGTTGGAACATGAAACTAAATTCCTACCTCAACTTTAGTAATATTTGAAGTTTGAAATTTATGGGAAAAAAGAACCATCTACCTTAAAAAATAAGCTTTGAGGCCTATGAAAGCTAAACTCTACGTTTTGCCAAATTTAATTCAATGGGTTTAGATTGGCAAGTACACGCTTCTCACACTTTCTTTTCCCTTTCTTTTCTCCCACTCTCACGTGGGTATCTTTATTACTCTATAGGCCATATCACACCTTCCAATTTTAGGACACCTAGCTACAATTATTCTCTTAAAATTGATATTTGAATATATATATATATATATATATATATATTTTTTTTTATTTTGAAAGAAAAACCTCAAAATTATGGCTCACATGGCTACGCTTGCATCTTCAAAATATTTTACCATCTCAATGATTCAATCTATACCATTGTTAAAATTAGAAAAAAAAATTTTCTAAACCATTGCAAGTCTACAAGAATACCTAAAAGATTTTATCAATTAATTTCATGTTATATTTAATAGTTAAAGTAGATCCTGAAATTATGATCTAAAAAAGTACTTTATTTTTTTCTTTATGACAAACTCATGTTAACCTATAAATAATTATACGTACATTTATTGTGAAATAAAAGTAACAATTAAACTATTGTCACTTATAATTGTATTTAAAGAACTGAAAAATAAAAGTCATCAATTATTACAGTTATTTAAGTAATCAATTATTACGGTTATTACAAAGAGGTAGAGACTAGATAGAGCTTAATTAACGCGGGAGCTACATTTAAGTGATATATTTTAAAGTTTGGTAGATCAATTCTTTTTCTTCTTTTTTTTTCAATTTTTTTTTAACGATAGCACATTATATATAAGAGGCAAAGATTTCAAACTTACGACATCGTATACGAGATAAAGATGTCTTTAACTATTGATACTCTTGGCGACCAAATTTGTTAGTGTTAAACAAACTTGTAAGCTTTTTAATATTTGGAAAAATACTAAACGAGGTAGTACTAAAAAAAACTGTCTGATGTGGTATATTTCGACTTTATGATTGGGCAGGCAAGATCCAAGCTCAGCCCAAGCCAAAGCATAACAGCTCTAGGACATTGTTTTGACTTGGGTTGGGCCAGCCCAATATTCAACAACCAGGCCCATTGAATCAACTTTGGATTGGACTGGGACATGTCCATTAAATTGGTCACAGTTAATTAATTATTTTTTTTATAAACAATATATTTTTAAAATTGACTAATTGATGTTTTATATTTAATGTTTGAACATTTTGTTAATTTTTTATCTATAAAACTATTAATATATATGTTTTCTTTCTTTTAGTTTTGAAAAAAATTTAATTAAATTTTTACATACTAATTTTTTGTCGATTGGTTGGAAAAAAATTAATTGTTAATACGAGATATAACTCAACAGGTCGAGGTTCTGTCCAACCTCTAAAATAGTGATTCATATCCTATCCTATAAATGGATGGTCAGGTCGAATAAGTTAAACGTGAATTTTTAGGTCGAACTTACATTGGATTGGAGTCCACCTTTTTAAGTAACAAACCCTCTAATGAGACTGAGGTATTTTCGTGGTAGTTAAAAAAATTAATGTAATATACTTATGTATTGAATGCAATATAATATAACCAATAAAAAACCACTTCTCGGTAAAAAAAAATATTAATAAAAAACCACATCAAAAGATCAAAACTGCTGCCGCATGTATGGAAATATTGTCTAAATGTTTTATTTTATGTTATTTTACAATCCATTATGCACCGATCTTCAAAAATGACAAAAACATTACAAAGCCTTTTACTTTTTACTACTTTATTAAAGATAAAACAAAATGATTTTTCTTTTTTATAATTATATAGATATAGATTCTTACGGAATTTTCTAAAAAAAAATAAAAGGCTATTTGAGATGAGTATAGAAAATTTTTAAGTCCACCGGATTTTGAAGCCTCGGAAGACCAAATGGAAACCCAACACGTGTTGGATGCTAACAGCGACCAATAAAAGCTTTACACGTGGTTGGTAAGATGGCATTAGCTATTTGACTGGACCGGACCGGACCATCAATTTTCGTGAAGCAAAATTCGGGTTTTGGGCCCAACCGCAACTTCACCATTTTTGGGGCTTGAAGCCGATCATCTGAAGGCAATGGCACGTGATATCCTCGTGCACCGAGCCGTCCACTAACACTGTCTGATTGATAGTAAATTATAATATTTTATTTGCTGGCATTTTATTAAAAAGATACCCATATAATTAATTATTTATTTTTCAATTAAGTTGCATATTTATTTTCACATATAAAATTTCTCTAAAAGAAATCACATATAAATTACATATTCGGTGCCTAAACTTTTTTAAACTAATATTTCTGAAGTGAAAAAACGGATATTACAATTCAAGTCGCCGTTGTCAACGAAAATACAAATCCATGAAGGGATTTCCATCAAATTAGGGTCCATAATTGCAAAATATCTCCAAAATGTCCATCTTATTACAAATTCAATTAACATTGCATTTGATTGGCTGAAACTCAACGGTAAATGATATGTACTTCTAACGTTTATGTTGATAGTTCGAATCTCAACCCTACATGTTTGCACTAAAAAAAAGTTAATTTATTTAAGCCACTTTATACCTATAAAGTCAATACATTATAACTTGGACTAAACATAAAACATTTAATCCCTCCCCACTAAAAAAGAAAAATAGTTTATTTAAAATAAATTGAATTGAAATGAAATCGTATCAATGAATTATACACATAAAAAAAAAAGTAAAATTTTGACATTCAAAATAAAAAGAGAATTTATGAGTAAAATATATATTCTCTCCGATCCTTGAAATGGTCATATAAACCAAGTTTTGTACATTGTGATATCACTTATCATAAATATTAGGTTGTTCGATCCAAACAAGGAGTTTCGATCACACCATAGGTGGAAAATGGAAAGTAGCCACATGCCCCCTCAAGATCGTTGCTCATCGATATTCATTTGAACGTTTTGGATTCTGATATCTTATCAATATTCACAGGATTCCATATTAAAACTAATTGACAATGAAAGAAATAGTTCATATGTATTATAAAAAAGTCTCATGTAGATCCTTAACCTGTCGTGAAAAAAAGATTCCCTCGTGTTGTTATAAGAATTCACCCATTATTCTTGGTTGGGCCATTCCAATTTCAGTCCATCGTCGTCTCTCTACTAACTAAGATTCAGCATTATTTGGCGCTGGTCTCCCAATCCCATCATGGCGGTAAGCAACAAAATCACAGCGATTCAAAACTTCATAATCTTCCTAAGTTCCATCCCCGTGATAGCCGCCGGGATCTGGCTGGCCTCCAAGCCCGACAACGAGTGCGTCCACCTCCTCCGGTGGCCGGTGGTGCTTCTCGGCGGCCTCCTCCTCCTCCTCTCCCTCGTCGGCTTCGTCGGCGCCCACTGCAACCGCCCCGGCCTCCTGGCCATCTACCTCTTCTCCATGGCCCTCCTCATCCTCCTCCTCATCGCCTTCTCCGTCACGCGCCCCGACGGCGCCTACGCCGTCGCCGGCAGGCGCTTCCGCGAGTACCGCCTCGACGGTTACTCCTCGTGGCTGAGGAGTCACGTGACGGATTCCGAAAGCTGGCCCAGTGTGCGGACGTGCCTGGCGGTTTCCGAACTGTGTCCCAAGCTCAACCGGGAGTTTCCCACGGAGGAGCAGTTTTTCGCGGCGGATATCTCCCCACTTCAGGCGAGTTTTTCCCCCTCTTCTGAATTCTGTTACGCAAAATATATTCAATTATTCTCTGTTTTTTTTAAAAAAATATATTATTATTTTTTTGATTTACTATATAGTGAAAATAGGAAGTATAAATAAGTTAAGTTGGTAATGCTGCTGTTTTTCGTTTCAAGTAAAATTAAAATAATAAATGTTTCCCGTTTTTTATCTTTAAATAAAAATAGGTTTGGTAATTTAATTTTTTTTCTCTAAACTTTTAAATAAAATAAAATATATATAAAAATTAATTTTTAAAATGAAGATTAAAAATCTTTACTTTTTGTTTATGGAATAATTATTATGGATTTTACAAGTCAAGAATATAAAATAATGTTTTTAAAAAAGTTGGAGAGAGCAACTATAAAAAAAAAAATCTTATTTTTTTGCTTTTTTTTTTAAAAAAAATAAGAAATGAAAAACAAGAATGACTACAAATAATTATGTTTCTAAAAAAACTGAAACAAAAAATAGAAAACGAATATTGAGCCCTAGAAAACAAAATGTATCAAATGTGACAATAATATATTGGAATGAAAGAAAAAAACTATTGAATGAGATTGTCACAACGGAGTTTGCTCCTATTAATTATTGAATATAAATTTAAGATACTTCGTAATTTAATTTCTCGTGTAAATCTAATGGTATAAACCCGTCACTCAAACCTCCAGATAATTTTCCAAAGTGAAAAGGTTCATGTGGCCATTTTTGTTCTATCAACCATTACCTAGCTAAAAACTTTAACGCTCCTTTCAGTTTCTTTCTTTTTTTTTTTCAAAAAAAGTGAAATAATAAAGAAGTATAAAACAAAATAGGACAATTATTGTAAAACTGAATTTAAAGAAAAGAGTACAGAATTTTTTTCCCTAATTACATTTTTTTATTTGTGAGGTTGACCCACGTGGCCTTTTAATGTGAAACAAAGTGGATAAGTTAAACTAACAAGTGAAAATCAAAACAAAAATTTTTTTATTTGTACGCAAATATAATTATAAAAAAACTATATGTAATTTTTAAAATAGTACTATTATCAAAAACAAAAAAAAAATTCCAAGTACCAATTTTAGGTCTCAAAGTAAAAAGAAAAATGAAATAACAAGTAAAATTGGCACTTACGAATTTTCTGTTTTTATAATAGTACTATTTTAAAATTAGATAATAGTACTATGTTTTAATAAATTGAGTTATCCATAAACATGTAACTAAATTGAAACAAAAAACACAGACATATAACTAAATTAAAAGGTGAAATAAGAAGTACAATTTGTAGAACTTTAAAAACTTTCCTTAAAAAAAAACAAATTTCCTAAAACAATATAAAATAACTCAAGACATCTTATTTTTTAAGACACATCCCTTAAAAATTAAAACATGAGATCAGATGGAGTAATTTATAGGGCAACCAAATTGAAATTGAAATTGATTGAGAGAGACACACGAAGTTGAAGTGGGCAATGGAAACTCCGAGAGAGATAGAGTTTTGGATGGTGAAGAAGAAGATTTGATGGAATCTGTGGAGTGGATATGGAAACAAACTCAGTCTCCAGGAAAAAGCTTTTCATGGAATCTGAGAAATGGACATCGAAACTCCAAAACCCAAACAGCCGCCCCACACCCAAAATTATTCGATCCAACCCTAAAATTCTCTGCGAATAACACAAAAAATCAAAATCGGATAAAATTAAAATTGAAATTGGTCTCCTTCTTCACTTTCTCGACGTAATTAATGAATCCATCGTCCTCCAAAATTGAACAGTCCGGGTGCTGCAAGCCGCCGGCGGCGTGCGGATACAGCTTCCTCAGCCCGACGGCGTGGGCCAACCCTGAAACCCGACGGCCGACCCGGATTGCTCCATCTGGAGCAACGACAGAACCCGCCTCTGCTACGACTGCGGCGGCTGCAAGGCCGGCCTCCTCGGAAACCTCCGTCAGGAGTGGCGGAAGGCCAACGCCATCCTCGTCGCCGCCGTCGTCGTTCTGGTTTTCGTTTATCTCCTCGCCTGCGCCGCCTATAAGAATGCCCAAATCCAGAATATCTCTACCCGGTATAAGCATGGCTGGATTTAACTTAACCCTGTATCCAAACACACCCCTTTTCCCTCTGCCTCTAATTTCCTAATTCTAATCGGTGTATCTGTGTTTATGTATATTATGGAAAGAATGTTTCGAATGATTAGTTAGAAACGTGTTTGGTTTGAAAGCATTGGTTTAAAACATATTTATCCAATCGTCAAATTGTTTGATTTTAGATTTGAAACTTTAAAATGCTTACATTAAAAATAATAAAAATTTTGATAAATATATTATTTCACGTTATAAATTTATTTTATTTTTTTTTAAAATTAAAACATGTAAAATGTAATATATTATCAATTATATTACATTGTAAAATAATAATTATATAAAATTTATAACAAGAATGTTAGTTGATACTATTTTAGATTAAATTAAATAATTAGTTGGTAACTACTACTAGTGTACAAATATATTGTTAAACACAATAATTTTTAAAATTGATATTAAATTTTCAAATATGCCACCAAACACTCGTTTGAAAACAAAGAATACAACTTTATTTTTAATTGAATCTTTGGTTGGACTACTATTTTCGGCCTAGGTTTCTTAGATACTTGACTTAGCTTTGGGAATGGATATAATTACATGGTGTTTAAATAATTAAGTCTCAAATAAAATTTAATCCATAAATTTTAAAGTTGTGTTTAATAGATTTTTAAACTTAAAAAAAAAAAGTCTAATAGATTTATGAACTCTAACCATGACTTTATCAATATATCTTTTTAAATTTGTGCCCCTATTAAACACATAATTGAAAGTTTAAGAATTATAAGACATTCTTTTTAAAGTTTATGGACTAAACTTATTTAACTTTAATTATTTTGATGTTCGGTCTATGGTTCTAAATATCCGTTGACACGTCGACATTTCTATCGATATATTTATTTTCCATGGGTTGGATATCGACACGAGGGATGAATCGACATTTCCATCATAGTACAAGAAATTTGTCAAAATATTAAAAAAATCAACAAAATATCACTAATATATGCATAATATAAATATTAATTATTTTAACTAATTTAGAAATAAGAAAATATTTATTTGTTAATTTAAATATTTTTTTACGATTTTTTGATATCTCAAACTTTTAGATAAATATCCATCGATATCGACATTTTATCGATATTTCCATGAATATTTCTATGAAATTGAGACATCGATATTTCCATCGACATCAACATTTAAAACCTTAGTCCGATCATTCACTCCTAAACGAGCATTTGAGTCTAAAGAATTTTACCACTTTTAAGTGTTAGATGTGGACTTTTTCTAAAGACACTTTGTGGTACTCGTGATAACCTGGTTCAAATTCAAATGGTTGAAATTTGATAAAAGTAGGCTTTGAATCCATTATTCATTAAAAGGGAATTTGGAATCTTTGAATGATATCCAAATCCTCTCTTTGTTTTGTGTGGAAAAATTATTGAAATGTTTGGAGGGACGTTGTTGAGGCAGAAATTTGACCTTCTGGGATTCCGCCAAAGACCGGTGTGACTCTTGCCACACAGGTTGGTATAGTGTAGAGTGTTGTGAGCAAAGAGTAAAGATTTGTAGTTTACCTTTAGGGTTTGACTTACTTCCCTATTTATAGAAGTTGAATCTTGATTAGAATTTGAATATACGATATATCTATATCTTAATCATAAGGCCATCAAGATATTTTCCCTTTTGAATTCGAATTTGAATGGTAGAAATTTGAGATTTTCTCATCCATAACAGGTGTGTTTGTTTGATATGTTTTGTGCATTGGAATTTATGATAAAGTTACATATGATTCCATTCAAAGTTGAACATATGACAAGGTTTTTGAACTTGTGAGAGCGTATTTAGATTTCATGAGAATAATTTGAATAGACTTTGGGATCATCTCAAGAATTCCTCTCCCTCACAATTTTGATTGGGATTCTGTGAAAGTTATTCTTTTTTGTTTTTGTTACTTATACATTAACAGCTTTGCAATGCTAATGATATAATGAGTTAAATTATAAGTTTAGTAATCAACTTTCAAGTTTGTGTCTAATAATTTTTAAACGTTCAATTTTAAGTCTAAAAGACCTATTAGATACAAAATTGAACGTTTAGGATCTATTAGACATAAGATTAGAGGTCTTGAAGTTGGAGAGGATCAAACTTTTAATTTAATCATAATATTGTATCCATATAATATTAGGGTATGGTCTATGTTTTAGTTTACTGAAGTGTTGTTGGTACGTCGCAATATGTTACTTTAACTAGGCCTGAGATTTCGTTTGTGTCAACAAAGCATGTGAATTTATATACACGCCGACTGTTTCTCATTGGCAATTAGTGAAGAGGATTTTGAGATATTTAAAGGACACTTTTGATTATGGTCTTCTCTTATCTAAACCTATTGATCTTGGTATTATCGACTTTGTTGACGTTGGACATTAGATCCCAATGATAGAACAATTATTGTATTTTCTTGGGTGAAAATCCTATTACTTGGGGATCCAAGAAATCGTCCATTACATCCCGATCCAATAGTGAATACTGAAGCAAAATATCAATCTATGGGTCTTTGCAACTACTGATTTAGTTTGGTTGCAATCTCACTTTGCAGAGTTAATGTATTCCCATATCTCAACCACCTGCTCTTTGATGTGATAACCTTAGCACTGTTCATCTTAGTGCTAACTCAGTCCTTCACTCTAGCACAAAACACGTGGAGCTTGATATATATTTCGTTCGAAATTTGATGCTTTCTAAGAAAATTAATGCTCGTCATCTTCCAACTACAACACATGTTGCTGATATTCTTACCAAGCCCCTTTCAACCTTGTCTTTTACAACTCTCAGATTCAAGCTCGATGTTCGATCTACTTCTACCATTAGCTTGTAAGGACGTTACTATATTCTATTTTTAAGCTCAATGCCTATATATTCTTGTAAACAAGATGAAACCCTGATCATAAAATAAGAATATCTTCTTTTCCCTAAATTCTTTGTTCTCTCTAAAATTGTCTAGTACACACAAGGCGAGAGGCCTAGTCCTCCAAGCTAAATAGGTGAATGCATGAAACTAAGCTTTTTGAAGTGATCCAATAATATAACATTTGGGCAAACAAAGGGGCCCATTACCTATTCAATATAACCAAGAGCTTGGCCAAAGTGCAATAATTTGGAGGCATCTTATGGAGCAAATGATCAATAATATTAGCAATTAATAGGCCCCATCTACTCAATGTAGATTCTTCCATTCAATCAAAAGTTAGAAACCAAAAATTGAAAGGCTTTCATGGATACAGATAATAGATTCCAAATCAGAGGATTCAATTGATAAAGTTAAGTTTTGATTCAAAAATTTCATCTAAAGTTCCTAACTTTTTATTTTACTAGTATATTTTTAAAATGGAAACAAAAAATAAAATTAACATTTATCACTCTAATTATTTTTTTTTGTTTAGTACAACATGCTGGGGAGGAGATTCGAACTCGCAACCTTGTGGTGGGAGGTATATGCCAATTACTAGTTTGCATATAAAGATTCAATCTCTCTCCATCCACTTTACCCTTAATTATAAAAAAACAAAAATTAAAAACATTACTTGGCAAGAAATATTGTCATTTAGACAATAACAAAGGGTCAATTATTTGGTAGGTAAATGTAACTAATACATCATGTTGGCAAGCTAGCACCAACTAAGAGTAAAAATAATAAATAATTCCAAATAACAAATTCAAGTGCCTAAAATATCATTTTCTCTAATTCATCATAATCATAAAATAAAAAATATATATGTTATATAACAACTTTAGCACAATTTAATTTGATGCTAATTACTCTTTTCACATTTGTAATGTTATATAATTTCTTACAAATAGAAAAAAATGTATGGTTTGATTGAGATATAGTATATAAAAGCTTTCCATTTATTTTATTTTTCTATTTATATTTGAATTTTTCATGAGTTATTATGAGCTGAATCAGGCAACCTCAAGAGGAAGAAAATGGAGCAACCAAAAATGAGAATAAAATACTTTATTTAAAGTGAAATGTCACAGAAGAGAAGAGGCAAAGGTTCAGTCAGGAAAAAGACTGTTTCAACATCATCTCCTTTGGACCACCAATTGATATGTTCATATTCATATTTTATGTATCCAAATTTTATTTTTCAAAAAGTCTTTTTTTTTTTCATTTGGTCATGATTGGTTTAAGGGAAATAAATAAATATTTTACTGTAAAAATGTGGGGGATGGGAGTTTCGACTCGTTCATCTTAGATTTGTTCAGACTAATCGAAACATAGCTAAATTGGTTAAGACGTCTATTTCTGACTAAAAGGTGATGAGTTCGAATTCCACCTCTATATGTTGTACAGAAAAATTAATTATTTACAAATATCTTAACCTTTCTTAAGGTTAAAATGTAAGGATAAAATTTAACTCTGGATGACTTACTAATAAATTTTGCAACATAAAAAATGAAACTAATTTAATTTTCTAATGATAATTATAGAGATGATGATGTTAACAGTAATAATCTAATGGTCAAATTCACGTGGTGGAAATTACAATTGACCTTCCTATTCATAAATTTTAATGCAGGAAGTAGATTTGACCTTTTGATTAGATAATTGAGAGCTGGTCTTTTTTTAATGCCTAATGCATGATTTTTTCATTTATTTAATTGACCTAATAAAATAAGTAATCAATCAATTGGACCTATATTTATCATTATCAACTTAGTAGGTTTTTTCCTGAAAAAAAAAAATAAAAAAACTTAGTAGGTTTTGGACCGTAAAAAGAAACCGATTATTTAGTTATATTCAAAATCATGATACGGAGCTTTCAACGAGAGTTATATTCAAATTGGGTTGGCTTTTCTTCCTCATTCAAATTGCGAGCACAAGAGATTAAATCATTGATTAATCTTACCATATTAAGTCGAGCTCAACTAGTTAACGCATGTACCATACTAAAAAAATTTCATTGACCAATCTTTAGAATAATTACTGGTGCATTATTCACGTAGCTATACTCAAATTGACATAAGAAAATCAAAACAGTAGATCAAAATTGACTCAATTTAATCATTGGTTCAAATACTATTTTGATCCATTTATTTTCAATTTTGATTCATTTAGTCTTTATACTTTAAAAACGTCCATTTTGATCCCTATAATTTTAAAGGAGGACCATTTTAATCTCTATTTACACAATTTTAACATAAATATTAAAACATTTTATTGTGATCAAAATAAATGAAATAAAAATTAAAATGGTCATTTTCTAAAAGATAAAAGATCACAACCAAAGTTTTAAAATTACATAAATTAAAATGAACCAAAGTTAAAAATATCATCTTGTAAGCACCTGAATTAAAATGAACCAAATACAAATGACAACCACTAAAATTAGTATTTAGACCTTAATTATAATATTTAAAAAAAAAACTTTGCGTTTGTGACTCAAAATTTAAATCTTTCACTCAACAAACTTTGTTTGTTTTTTGTTTTTTTTTTTGTCCTAAGTTACCAAAAATAATCACAAAAAGAAGAAAAAAACGACAATTAAACGAAAATTAAACACAACTTGTCTTCTCCATCCATCTGCCACACAACAAACACCTTCTCCTCTGCATTTTCGTCCGTCGACTCTTATTATTCAACCAAAAAATAATAATAAAATCAATAAATTTAAATTTTAAAAATCCTTACATTTGATTAATTAATTAATTAAATTTTTTTTATTTATACTTCCTCTATTTATATTTCCTCTGGTTTCTGGTCTCATCCCCTTCCACCCTTTCTTCTCCGGCGACTCCTCTCCCTCTCTCCACCACCGTAATCGCGCATTTTCTTCAATCGCCGGAAAATCGTTCGAATTTTCCGTCGCCGGTAATGGATGGACCTAGATTCGTAATCGAAGCGTCGGAAGCCGAATCCATGGCGAAGAAATCCGGCATCACAATCCCTCAGCTTCTGCCGTCTCTGGTGAAATCGGCGCAGGCCCTGGCCCGGCCGCCGATCTCGAAATACCACGTCGGCGCCGTCGGGCTTGGATCCTCCGGCAGGGTGTTCTTCGGCGTCAATCTCGAATTCCCGGGCCTTCCTCTGCATCACTCTGTTCACGCCGAGCAATTCCTCGTCACGAATCTCGCCCTCAACGGCGAATCGCATCTTAAATCCCTCGCCGTCTCCGCCGCGCCCTGCGGCCATTGCCGCCAATTTCTCCAAGAAGTTCGCGCCGCGGCGGAGATCAAAATCCTCGTCGCCTCAATCGAAAACGAATCCGAAGATTTCATTCCCCTGCCCCAATTTCTCCCCCACCGATTCGGCCCCTACGATCTCCTCGCTAAGGACGTGCCGCTGCTCCTCGAGCCCCGCTGTAATGGCCTTTCCCTGCCGGACGAAACCGCCGGAAATCCTACTCTGTGTAATGGCGGTCACGCCGCCGCCGCTGGCTGGGAAAAACTGAAACGCGCCGCCCTGGAAGCCGCGAATGAGTCGCACGCGCCGTACAGCCGATGCCCATCGGGAGTTGCGTTAATGGACGCCGACGGACGAATCTACAAAGGATCGTACATGGAATCGGCGGCGTACAACCCTAGCATGGGGCCGGTGCAGTCGGCGGTGGTGGCGTACGTGGCCGGCGGCGGCGGCGGTGGATATGAGAAGATCGTCGCCGCCGTTTTGGTGGAGAAGGAAGGCGTGGAGGTTAAGCAAGAGCACACGGCGAGGCTGTTGCTGCAAGTGATATCGCCGGAGTGTGAATTCAGAGTGGCTCATTGCATCGCCGGCGGCGCCGCCTGATTGGGCGGAGGAATTTGTGGAGGTCCATTGGAGGAGAAACTGAACTGTATTACTGCATGTGAAAAAGAAAAAAGAAAACGATTTCGATCGTCTCATCTGTAAAATCTTTAAAGCTTCTGTTGAGGAATAAATGGATCAAACTTTTATTTCTGTAAAATCTTTAAAATTTATTATTATTATTTTTTTTTTTTGTGGTCAATTTTGATCACAAGTTCCCAGAGATTTTACGCGGTTTGATGAATCATGTAAGTATGTAAAATCCATCAACAATCGATCTCAGATCTCTCACCCAACTCACACTCACTACTCTTTTTTTTTTTTTCTTTTTTCTTTTTTGGGCGTAGATCCAATTTTGTTCCTTCAATTTTAATTCATTCCGTTTTAAGTATTTTATTTAAATATTATTTTAATTTCTTTACTTTTAAAATGTCTATTTTGTTTACATCATTATGGTTTCAAATTTTATTTTTTTAGTTTATATCCTTCCAATATGTATGTTTTGGTCCCAGGACTCTAAAAAAGTGAACATTTTAGTCATTGTTTATAAAATTTTAACACAAAATTTATATATACATTTCAATTGAAAACGATAAGATAAACAAATATATCGAAATAGATTCAAGATACACTAATTGAAAATGGCGTTTTGAAAGTATATAGACTAGAATAAACAGAATTTAAAAATACAACGACCACAATAAACGAAAGTAAAAAATACATGAATCAAAATTGTATTTAAAGCTAAATATTTTTAGTCTTTGGACTTTAGAAAAAATAAGCATTTTGAACTCGAAACTCTTGAAATTTGTATTTTAGTCTTTAAACTTTTGTTAAAAGGATAATCATTTTAGTTTTTGTTTTTATTTTGCTGCATAATATTTGTTTACTCAATGATAATCTTCACCAACTTATATGATTCTAGTTAGTATATGTCTATGTTGGGCACATTGATAATACATATTCTCACAGTCACATTTTTTGCAATTTTCAATGGGTAACAAAAATGGTCAATCTGAATATTACTTGGTGATAAGAAATCTATTATCACTCACCTATAATATAGCATTTTCAAAAGTTGAAGGAATATGTAAATTTGGTTGCAGACAAACATAATAATACACAATAGGATCAAGTTTGTGGCAAACTAAGCTCAAAGTAGGGTTTTTTAAGATTCCTTCCTTATGAATTCTTTCTCTCTATTTAGGAGAAATCCTGAGATATCAATCTCTCGAATCTCTTATTTGAATTCCTTAGATAAGACAAGATATCCTCTTTGGAATATCTTCATTTTTTTCTTCTAATAGTTGGGTTTTCCTAACATTTTTCTTTGGAGTTGCTAGACTTTTGGTATTCTATTGACCAGAACGAAGATCGAGAATCAAACTGGGCCAACCAACCAAACTACTAGGTTGGGTAAGCCTCAGCCTAACACCAAGACGTCGAGCTCGGGCGTTAAGGCACTCAGGACACAACCATAATGATTTGATGCTCCGACGTCGCTCATAGGCTAGCTTAAGCTGGTTAGCCGAGCACCGATCATGACCCTCTTCTTCAGGTTAGTTGCTGATTATCTTTGGGTCTTTGGTCATAGTCCATTTGTCTCCATTCACTTCCAAGTATTAATACACAATTTGTTTGTCTTAAGAGGCCCATCTTCATGAATAGAAAATACTTGGCTCCTCGCTCGTAAGGAGGAATCTTGTCCACACTACCATTTAGTGGACAAGATTCCTCCTTATGAACATTCAAGAATTCAAGAAGCTTGTTGATCTATTTGCCCGAACGAGCTTATTGGTCATTTTGAAAATTCACTGATGACCCAAAATCTAACAATCTGGAAAGTTGAGATTTAAACAAAAATTATTGAGCTTGAATTCATTTTGAAATCTAACATCTAACTTAGTAGCCTCAAGCTGTTAACTTAGTACCCTTTTTTTTATTTCATCTATCTACTTTTTTTTTCTTTCATCTATCTATTCATTGATTTAACTAATAAAATACATATTTATGTTACGTTTTTATCAAATAGTTAAAAAAACAAAAAATTAACGACAATGATTAAAATAAATTTTTACATAAAATTAGAAATATTTGCTTCAATTTTTTCTCCCATAAAACTCGAATTAAAATAAAATCTTTGAAAGCTTCTAGTCGAAAATACAATAAAGAGTTATAGAACTAAGAGAATTTGAAAAAAAAAAAAAAGAGAGAGAGAGAGAGAGAGAAATAAAAAGAAAAGTTGGAAAATAGAATATAATCAATCAATTTCAAGGGGTGGAAACAATAATTGATGTTCTGATGTCTTGAAAAATGATTTTGTGTAAGAGAAAGTCTTATCATCCTATAATGGTTCATTTAATATGGACTTTCAATTCAAATAGCGAATGTAACTTTAAGAATTCCATAAATATAAAAATATTTAGATAGCTTCAATTTGTGTCAAAATTCAAAGTTCACTACAAGAAAATAAAAGTGTGATCAAAATAGACCCAAGGGATGAAATGAGATTTTGAAATTCGACGAGTTTTGTTTAAGGTGTCGAACCTCGTTGCCTCTTGATCAAGCATATACTTTTTCATACAGATTTCTTAAACTCAAACTTGCACCCAAATGAGTCCATATACTTAACCACTTCCAGGCTTCAGGACACTGAACCTGCAAAGCGCATTCAGACCAGAACAAAGCGGTTTTTAATTTGAACCAATTCATCATTAGATGATTTTGATTGCATTTACCTTTTAAGCAAAAGGTAATTCTAAAAATTTGATACGAAAAGTCAACAGCTTGACTGGTTAAAGTTCTTATCTCCAATCAAAAAGTCATGAAGAAAGAAGAATGAGATGCGACAGCGGAGTAGGTGGCTAGAAGTGGTGGTTGACGATGACGAAGGCGGGGAATATGATTGGTGGGAAGTGGAAGATGCTGTGGGGAAGTCTCTAATATTCCTTACAACGTCTATGGATGGGCCATCCTTGTTTCCTTTCACTTCATTGCCCCACACAAATTCATCAAGAAAAAAAATGTGCATATAAGAAATCATTGATCACTGTTGACACAAGAAACTGAGTGAAATATTAGTGCAAAGTTTGATCCAAGTCGGGCCTTCCGATTTTGATGTTTAATATTTGACTACATTGATAGTTAGATTTCGAGTTAATTCAAACGTTTGCTGACGTAAATTTAAAGTAACAAATTAACAACACCAACCTATTAGATACAATTTTAAAAGTTTAGAGATCCATAGCAATCTTTTCAAGGCAAGGAGAATAAACAAACACAATCTTAAAAGATTGGAGACCTATTATAAACTTTTTATGTCATATAGATTAAATAGACTCGATGTACAGAGTCTTGAAAGTTTAAAGACTAAATATATAGCTTAACTAATATAATATGAACTAAAATTATAATTCAAACTCTTAAATTATTTCGATAGATAATACAAATGTTAGAGACTAAATTGATATTTTAATAAAAATAAAACGAATGAAAGGTATGAAGTCAAAAGTTCGAATCCCCCACCCCTAGCCAAGCGTTAAAAGAAAAAAACATGGCCAATTATCAACAGGCCACTTCCTTAACCTCAACATAACCACAAAATTCACCACACAAAATATCAAACTCAATTTTTCTATGGTTAATTGGCCATGTAAGATCTCTTTGCCCCTTTAGAGCATGAAAAAAAAAAGGCACAAAGTTTAAAGGGCTTTTCCTATGAAAGAGAGAAAGAAGAGGAGGCGGCATGCTTAAGAGGCATTCTGATAACGCCTCTGCTATATTTAGATTCTGATTTGCCTTCATCATCCATAAAGAACACATCCTCACCTCCTCTCAATCCTCCATGCACAAATACAACCACCGTGCCGATGAACAGTGAAATCATGATGTTCTTAGTTGCATTCGTAATGAAAAGCAATGCAATGGTGATTAACATCAAAACCATCATTACCAACCGATCATCGACTATGGTGCCCCGAACCACCCATGGTTCATCATGTAAGAAATATAAGAAGAGCCAAGCAAAAAATGAGATGATGAAGAGAACCAACGAGACGGGGTTCCAGAGCAATCTTAGAAAGAGGATGAACAATATGATAAGAATGTAATTCATCCAAAAAAACTCCGCATTGTTCTTAATTCTGTTGATTAGCTGCATAAAGGAGGTGGGAAAGCTCAGATATTGAAGCCGGATCATCTCCATCCATGGCCGTCGTGTGCCGAGGCCCGATGCAATGCGCTCTCTTGCCCGAGAAGTGTAGTGGAGCTTTGGTAAAGGGATTGGCTCTGTCGGGATTGTTCCATAAGTTGTCATATTCCTCTTATTTCCCCGTTACAGAGCAAGGGCCAGGGGTGGGGGAAGGGGGAAGAGAGAGAGAGGAGGGGTGGGGGAGAGAGAGAGAGAGAGATAAAGGAGGGAGGGGGATGAAGGGCATTGAGCGGTTGCCATATAAGGAGGAGAGAGGTTTGAAGTGAACCATTTTTGGCAGAGCCTAAAAGCTTTGTTCTAAAAACAGAGGATATTATGTGCACTAATGTTTAAACTGTAAAAATCATCGACCAAAACATATATGGAAGCTACAAACTGGAATTTCCCTCCTATGGAAACTGCCTTTTATATAAGCCAGACATTCATATGAAAGAACGCAGCTAAATTAATCAGAAATCTAAAGAAAAGGATTGAGAAAATCTCGACATGATCTGTACAATATGAATAAAATTCGTGTTCTTCTCTAACCGAATTCAGCAATGGATTTGTTCGGTGAAACGCCAGGAATAACACCAAATCCAAATCCAGAAACCAAGAATCTAAAATGGATTTGTTTAGGGTATGGCGCCTTCTATATTTCTTCTTCAAAATAAAAATCTAAGCGTCTAGAGTGCAAGAGTAGATAGGATACCTATTTCTTTAGACAAGCATAACAATCTCTAAAACAAAACCCTCATATATTTTGCTACTGTTACAAACCAAAGGGGATGAAGTAGATGCTTTTCTTGTTGAGATAAGAGTGATGAACTAGATGTTAAGATTCAACAATGAGAACCACAAGATGTAATATTATTGATCGTCATACCAGATTCTCAAACAGCAAATACTCGGTCGCTAACTTTCAACAAAATGTATCCAATATTGGCATGGAGGAGGAGAATGGGAAGTGCGAGAACCTTTACTTTGTGTGTGCGGGTACTTCTCCCCTCATTACCCTCCAGGGTCCATAATAAAACTTTGGTTTCATTAAAGGTACAGCTTCTCCAGGGTGATCTTCCCAATACTTCTCCTGCACATTTTCGAAGGAACGAAGAGGTAGATACAGCTTAGATATAGCACGGATTGTGGTCTTAGCTTCCTAGTTCCAACAGTACAAGTAATAAAACTGTGGCTTAGATCATATTTTCCTCTCTAAACCTGATCACATATTTTATTCTTTAATTGAGTCTTGAACTTCCACAACAATCCAATTTGATCCTGCGATCTTCTAGGAGCCAGATGGGATTTCTATTAAAGGGCTCGATGAAATTCATCAATAAGAATTGAAACTGATCTTCAAACAAAAAATTGAAACCATGAAGACGAAAACAAAGTAGTGTCTGTGAAAGTTCAATGTTAAAAACAGGATTTAGACCTAAGACGTCCTTCAGGCTACAACTATTCTGGGCAACTTAAAAGCACGCAGAATAGCTTCCAGAATCCCAAATGCAGAATCCCAAATGTAAACGGACTTCAATTCTTTCCTATAAAAGAAATAGAATTCTCCTGGGAATGAAATGAAGAACCGTTTCTCCATTTCCCTTTTCAATCTAAGTGCGTTTCAATTCAATCATACGAACGACAACCAATTTTATAAACAAGCTCAAGTCGAATGCAAAAATTCACGATAAGAATAAGTTGGACGGAACAGTGGTACAATTACCTTGTAGAGTTGCTCAGTGATGGCGGCGCCGACGACCCCGGAGTAAAAAGCTGCAATATAGATGGAAACCAACGGCGTAAACGATTTGGGTCGCCTATACGGATCGACCATGTCCCAGAGAATCGTTCTTTCCCACTTGGTGTAGACATAATCGGCGTACTTCCTCCATAGATAGCTCGCCATTTCGCGCAAACCGACGACCGATTCGTCCAATGCAACAGATAACGAAGTTGCAGAATCGTTGTGCAGAGGTGAGTGAAATTTGTAATTCGATGGGGGATGAATTTGAATTGAATTGAATTGAATTACCTATGAAGTTGTGTAAGAAAATGGAGAAGCCCAACAAAAAAGAAAAAAAAGGATGAGAAATGGGTCAGCTTCAACTTCAAGATTGGGCTTTCAACTTTTTCCAATTTCTCCCCACCCTCTTCCTTCCTAGTTCCTCCATTTTCCGACGGAAAAATTTCACAAGTAACCTCTCTTTTTCACTTTTCTATGTAAATATTTTCATTTTTTTAGTTTTACTAAATTACAAAAAAATACTTATTTTGCCATTTGTTTCAAAAATACCCGTATCATTTCAAAAATTTTGAATCTAAGACCATGTGACAATCAGTGTTGAAGTTTGTTTGGATTATATTTGAAAAAAGAATAAATATGAAATGAGCTATTGTGTTTAAAAGAATGATTAAGGTAAAATTAATTTTGACTTAGATATTTTTCAAGTGTTTTTTAAGAGTAGATGGTAGTATTAGAAGATATTTTTGAAACAAATGCCAACATTCAAAGGAATTTTCTTTTTGTAATTTAGCCTTTTAATTTTCAACTAATATGAAAGAAAGGGTTATTGATTCTACTTCAAATTTGAAACTTTCAATATTTCAAGAGAACAATTTTTTAAATTAAAATTTCAATCTTCAAAAGATATATATATTTATCTTTTTTTTTTATTACTCAAAAGTCATATTGAAAGGATAACTAAATTTAAAACAATTAAACATTACATTAAATATTTTCAGCACATAAAAACAACGTAATTTAATTTCTCTGTTTCCTTTAATAATATCTAAATACGTCTTTATTATACAGTTTTTCTAATACACCGTTATTTAAACGTCAAAAAGTGAACAAAAATAAATGAAAACAAGTATACAACAATAAATAAATAAATAAAAGAAATCCAATAGATTTTTAATGTTAAAACAATTGAAAATAATTTTCCAAAAGTTTAGTTTGCCAATCAATGTTCATCTTAAAACTAGTTTTTAAACTTTTATGACTATATAACTAATAATAATCCTGTTTACAAAATTCTTCTATTGGCCGAGAGGCAGAGAAACTCTATATAAATACAATTCATCCAAAAAAAAACAAAAAAAAAACCTTCAGTTTCATGGCAAATAGCCAATATAATGATAAAAAAAATTGCTTGAAGAAAATCACAATTATTATATATATAGAATCTTTAAAAAAGTTCTAAGTTCAATAAATGTGAGTTAGAGTGTTAGGGATCACCACCAACCTTAGCAAAGATAATTAACATCTCAATCTTATCTACTACCCTATGCTAATATTGACACTTATTTGAAGTCAAAATTTCATTAAACCTTAATTATATAATACACATGATGATAATTACCTTTCTTTAAAAAAAAAAAGAAAAAATCAGCTTGACATTCCTTTCTATAATGGGAGGGTCAAAATTTAGGGAAACATAACAGTCAACAACCTCACAGCTCCATAGTAAAGATCCAAGAAACATATCACAACTTTCAAGCAGCAACATCAGAAGGAAGGGTACTTTGAATGTTTGAAGGCATAAGAATATTAAAACCATCTGCAGCAGTAGAAACAAGCATCCCTGGAATCTGAGCATGCCAATGTAATTCTTTCAAGTCCTTCTGCCCCTGGTGAGTGAGCAGAAACATGTCAGATCATTTCATGTCAGTTTGAACGCAGACTGACCGACGGGGGATATTGACACGATGGTGTCAAATGGTGTAAAATGGTGGAAGATGCAAAAGGATACCTACCTGATGAACAAATAGAAGTTGTGGAGGTAAATCTTCAGGTGCATTTACTTGTTCCTTGGTTTTGGCTTTGAACTCTGCTTCTTCTTCCTCATCCTTTTCTAAAGAGAGGTCCCAAATTCTGGAAAAGAATAGAAAGGTGTCAAGAGAATAGTAATTAGTGTTTAGTTCAAAGAAATCATTTTCTTTGACTTCTCATTTTCAATCTTTCATAGTTCTCATATGCAGCTTACGTCAACTGGTTGTCAGAAGATGACACTGCCAGTGTAGAGGCTTCATGTGGGCTCCATTCGATCGACGTGATGGGATGTTTATGGTACTCAAAATGCGCTACTACAGAATCTCCTTCCTGCCAATTGATCACAAAGGGAAGAAAATGTCAACTCTTACAGCAACAAATTCTATAGGTTTGAAGGACAAGTCATAAAAAGGTAGTCTTGTTTGAGAGACTTACCTTTAGCAATCGGAGATCGCGAATAGAAAACGTCCCGTCATCAGATCCTGATGCCAACATGCAGCTTGCAAGCCTAATGACATAGTGTAACCACAGAAGCCATATTAAAAAAAGTTCAAAAAAAGAAATAAAGACAGAAAGACGGGGAAATTTTTGACAACCTGTTCCACGATATAACATTCACGTCTGCGTTGTGCGCCTTAAAAGAGGCTGCAGGAGACTTCCCTGAACGGATATCCCATATTGCGATATTCCCATCCACAGAAGAAGAGGCAAATACATGAGGCTCTGTAGGGCTCCACTGCATAAATTCAAAGTCAAAATGAGTTGTTGCCAGACTTCTTTGTTTCAAGGAAATGTGTCATTTATTAGAATTGATTCAATTGAACAGTATACCTGCAGATCTTCAACGCTTGCAGAATGTCCAACAAATGGAGCATTATCAACGTTCCATGCAGTGCCAGAAGAAGGCTCCCACAAATGAATAAAATTTTTGCAGTCCCCTTACAAAGACAATAAAATATATCAGCAATAAACATCACATCAGTTAAAAGTGAGTCACCTGAACTCATCAAGTCAACTAGTTTAGATGGCCATGAAGGCAAAATACATACCAGACAGAAGTCTTCCGGGAACAAGTGGACTCCAGTCTATAGCATAACCTTCATCCTTGTGCTTGAATTTAATTAATGGAGCCTGATTAAAAACTGAAGATTCTCCCTGGCTAACTTTAGCTTCTGATCCTGCTAAAGTATTGAGATGAGAGCTGAAGTCCCAAATCTGCATACCAAAAAAATACACACACACTATAAAACTATATAAAAACCAAGGAGCTAAAACACACATTATTTCAACCCTACAGGTAATGGAAGAATAAAATTTTTGTTCAGTTAAAAAAAAAAGTTGCAATTTTTCATTAAATAACCCTGAAAATTGTACTGTCCCACAAGAAATAAAAAACAAACTGATGTAAAATATCTAAGTACATATAATTGTCCTACCATCTACTACTCTAATTTAACACTATAAGCATTGCAAGACACAAAGACAAGCTCTAGAGTTAGAGAGTACAAATCATCAAGTCAAACCTGAACATGACCAGAATCAGCCCAAGATGCACATATATGAGGGTTTTGTTGCATGGCACGTATACGATTTATGCATCCTTCATGAGCTACCTTACGCAGCTGTTGATGAAAAGGAAGAGGATGAATATAAACACATCAGAATTCATAATCAAGGTAAGACACATAAAAAGAGATAAGCAGTAAAACTAATATAAATTTAATAACAGACATACCTGCAAAACTGGTGCCTTAGATTCACCACCCTCCTCATCTTCACTGTCCTCTTCACTGTCACTACTATCACTATCCATGTCAGTATCATCCGTTACTGGTTTACTAGGCAACAATTCACGTCTCTTCCCGGAAACGTTAGATACTTTAAATATTCCAATGGAGTTCCATGAGGCTTTCTCTGCCTGCAGAACAAAGACCAAAATATCTTAAAATAATGGCTTAAATTGTAACAACTAGAAAGTGGTCAATGCAATAAAGACATGAAAGCTTGAACGTGGAGCCAAAAATCCCGTTTTCTCAAATGTGGAGAAACAATTAATTTACATTCTTATTTCATTCCTCCAAAAGAAAGGTATTGAGAAAAAAATTCACTGGAAAAAATATTTATCTTATCTAAATTACTCTCTCTGAAAAGATCACCAAATATACATTCATTCCCAATGAAACAAGTACATCCTCAGAAAACTAAACTTCAAAATAAAGAGAGGAAAAAACAAACTTTTTGTCCCATTCCACAGAACGAAAAGAACCCCAACATAACAGAAGGCTTTCCACTAATGAAACTCACCTGAGTCCCTGCAACAAAATAAACAGTGTGCGGAAACTCTGTCCTCACCAAGCCTAATGCGTCACGAACAATATCAAAACTACACACAAATAACCAATTCAAACTGTGAATATAAATCCTTAAATAATGAGTACCATTATAGTCCTAGAAAACAAAAACAGCCAAAATAATAAACAGAGCACTGGGAAAAATAATACTTTCATCCATGATTCAATACAGGTAATGCTGGAACCATCCCCACAAGACCAAGATATTCGCACATTGTAGCCCGGCCAGACTCAGATTATCAATAACTCAGTCGACACAGAGGATGATAATCCCATATTTGACAGTTAGGGAAACAGAAAATGACGTACAACAATCTAAGTTGCTTGGCCCTAGTTGATTATAGAAATTCAATAAAATATGTGTTCCTCCTGAATAATCTAAGAGCTTAATTTAAATGTAGACAATCTTATCATTCACCTTCTTGAAACTAGTAAAAAAGGCGAAAAGTTCGCAGTACCTCAAACAGGGCCAACCAATGTGGAAGGCATGGAGAGAATTGTAGGCAGAGGGGTCACACTGAAGCTCTTCCCCTTCTTCCAACTTGTCCACCCCCGGTTGCCAGACCTTTGTGGGCATCGACGGTACCGATGAAGAGGACGGCCCAACCCCATTCCTCGAGCCCTGCGAGAAACGATTATAGAGGTCAGAGAACTCCCGGATGATTGAAAAATTTGAGTAAAAAGAAGGGAGGCGGTAGGGTTTTAGAAGAAAATGAACCTTGCTTCTTCTCTTGACTCTGTTTTTGATGCTCCGAACCATGTTCACGTCGTGATGCTAAAACTCAGTGGCGCAGCGTCTTCTCAGTCCTAAGGGTTTTGCTCATGAGTTTTATACAGGCACCGCCACGCCCTTTCTGAGGGGCCTGAATCGGATCCACGCGATTTGGTGTTTGTAAACCAGTTAGGGTTTAGGCCGAACTGATCGATTCGAAATCCAATAAAACCGAACCGATTCGGATTCCGGCGGTGAGGTTCAGGGGCGACGGACGGCGACGGAGAGAGATTTACGGGAGAGGCAGATCACCGGCGGCGACCGACGATGATCAAACCGAGACTCGATGGAGGCGGATGACAATTGGGCATTAGGGTTTGTGAAGGAAATTTTTATTTTACTGCCGAGATAATAAGATTTATTTCTGTTATGTAAAATAAAAATTAATTAATTATTATCGGTTTGAATTGCCAACCGAACCGTATATAATTGGTTTGGTTCAAAACGTGATTAACTGAATAAAACCTATTTGGTTTGGTTTTGGTTTTGGTTCAGTTGAATTTATCAAAATGTAAATTTTAAATGATTTTCGTATATGTTACATATATTTGAATGGGAAAAAATCATTCTTATTCTTGGATAGGAAATAAAAATTTCATCTTTTTTTAATACAATAGGTGGGATAGAGGTTTGAACTCATCACCTTTCAATAAGAAATAAATGTCTTAATCATTCATTTTAATCAGAGATAAGTGCCTTAATTATTTGACTCAATCCGATTTGACAAATGAAAATTACATTTTGTATTAAAAGGAATGAAAATTTCATTTCAATCCATAAGAAAATTATTTATAACAGATCCAACTAGTTTATCAACAATAAACTAATTAATTAATGGATAAAACTTGGTTCCTCACCGGTAAGGAACAACTTTGTCCTCACCACCATTGAATATTTGACAGGACAAGTTGCTCTTACCAATGAGGAGCCAAATTTTATCCTTAATTAATAGATCCTTTCTATTTTGGTATATTTTTTACTTTACACATTTTTATTCATTTACTTAAATGATTTATCCCTTACTTTTAATTTGCGTTCATTTTAGTTCTATATATATATATAAAATTATTGTGGTTTTTATTCGTAAAATTTTAATACAAATTTTGTACATGAAAACTATTAACACAAATTAATAGCTACATTTCAAAATTTTTAATGAATGAAGTGTTGTACTAAATTTTGAATGAATTAAATGAAATTAAAATTAAAATAAAGCAAATAAAATTGTCGCCTTTCAAAAAATATCAGACTAAAACATACGTTGAGAGTACACTAACTAAAAAAAATTGAAAGTAGAAACCAGATTAACATTTAAAACTTGAAAGTATAAAATGAACCAATTACCGAGACCAAAATAGTTTGTGAACCTAATTAATATCAAATACAACCATGGGATTATATCTCAAAGAAAGAAAGAAAAAAGAAGAAGGAAAAGAGAGAGAGAGAAAAAAAACAAAAAAAAAACTGTTCGGTCACATATTAGACAACAGATATTTTCTCTATTTTGAACAAATCAATTCACATCATGTTTCACCAATTAAATCCCCATTAAAAGTTCAACATTAGTAGAAACTATCAGCACAAACTTGTAAGTAAATCTACAAGAAGAAATCTAGTTAATGAAGGTTTCAATCTAAACAGTTAATGGGTCTCCTAGAAAATCGCCCAAGGGAATATTAACAGCAGCTGAACATATTTACCTGGATGAGCTCTAATCAGTTGAAGCTTAGATCACAGTCAAAAAGATATCCATTTTTCTTCCTCATGATCCTCCTTTAACTCGACCTATCTTTTCTTTCCAAACATCCATTGGAATGGTTCTCGCTGATGATCTTCCGAGATATTCTCAGCAGCTATGGCTGTGGTATCCACCATCAACGTCGAGGGAATATTCGTCATAACTTCACCATCACTGTGTTTTTCTACTGGATCCTTCTCCATTCTGCCTAAATCTTTCTTCCTTGCATTTGCGAACATGTAGGCTGCAATGCAGGAAAATAGACATCAGTTGCAAACTTGTGTTTACTGTTAATAAAATTAAATTATGTCATGTGGCTAGAGTAAATGTTTCTCTAATTAAAACTCTAGTCTAATACTATATATAAAAGAAGATAAATGTGATCACTTCAAAGAGAAACAAAGAAGTAGAACAGTATATAGCCAGAATCCAGATTCAAGACTTGAAAATTTGCCATTTTCAGAAAAGGTAAACTGATTGGCTGATGTTGGTTTTCACCTCCTTTCATTAATCTGATTATCAACAAACTCAAACCATTAAACAATATGAGGGGGATCATCTAAAGTAAATTGGAGAGACTATATCTTCCCTCTCTCTCCTGCTTGAAGCATTTGTCCCCAGCCTAAAAAATTCAAAAGATCTTGCAAGATGTATGTGAGTTGGACAAATCACAATCTCAAAGAAATTTTATAGTTCCCTGAATCTCAAATCAGTAACAAATCCGACGAGAGATATCCCATTCCCGTATTGCATTTTCACCATTAACAACCTTCCCAAATTGGTTGTTCCCAATTCATAGGCATATCATTTGGAGGACCCATGACTTTGAATAGAAATTCTTACTCCTCTTCGACCTGGGTCTCTTAAACTCCATCAAAGTTTTGAACTTACTACTCCTTTGTAAATAGAGAATCACTCACATCTTAGAAGGAAGTCTTGTCTTGTGCGCTGCTGAGAGTCATACTCGGACATGTGAAGTCAAATAGTAACAGTGGAACATGTAGAAGGTAGATCAGCGCACTTGGAAGAACTAAGAAAGAACTTTTACCAATCTATAAGCCTATTTCTTATGCATATGCAACAGTACTGTGGTGGCTATAGTATCAAACCATGAAACTAACCCCAATGTCCCATTCAAATGTAAAACATGTATATCTTCTCAGCTATCTTACTCTTGGAATTATAACATAAATATCAGGACATAACGACTTCAATAGAGCACCTTGTACTTGTACATTACACCAAATAGTAAACATTCTCTTCCACAAGGTGTGGACTAATACTATTATCAACAATTTTGCCGCGCGAGAGGCATTAGACGAAATAAATAAGGAAACCCCACTAACCAATCACAGTGATAGCAACATATTTCACAACTGGACAAAGAAATCCCTCCCAGTCATTACATCAAACACCTGGCCTGCCAGAACAAATACATTAAACATACAGGCCACTCCCTTCGCAAACTCCATTTCTCCGAATCCGATCAATTTCAAGAATACGAGAAAGGGAAAAATGCAGAATGAGATAGCGGGGTCGGACCTGCAAGGGCGAAATTGGAGATCAGTAGAACGCGCCAGATGACCTTGAAGCGTCTGGGTAGCAAGTCATTTGGAGGTAAAGGTGGTGGTGGAGAAGAAGAAGATGGCAATGGCGCTCGTGGGTCCGTCATTGACTGGGAAGTGGCGAGAAGTTGAGAGCTCAGCGATGGCGTTGATTGAGCCCTGACTCGGTCTCCTTATGCTCTTGTGTGCACACCAAGCAATTCCCCCCTTGCGGGAGGGAAAAAAAACTAAATTTCCATTTTCTCGTTAATCTCTTGAATGTTTTTAATTTTACACTTTAATAAAATTATTATTTTATCAACGTAGGCATACCACATAAATGTACTTGACACAAAAAATCTCAATTTATCTATTAATAAAATTTAATGTCCACAAGTGATATTCTACTGGTTTGAATATATTATTAAAACATTAATTTTGATGACAGGTTGGATATTTGTTAACAATTATTTCTAATAATCTAATTGAGGATATTTTTCTTGAAAGAACCGAAAGAGTAAATTCAATAATTTTAAAGATTAAGGACCAATTTGCTAAAAGATTATTGATCCTTTCATGTTTTTTTAGTATGTTTTTTTAGATGTTTTTTTTAGTATGTTTTTTTAATACAATATGTGGGGTAGGGATCAAACTCATTTCACGTTTTTAGTATAATAATAATAATAATACACTACATATTGTGACATATTCTCCATATTATTTTATCGATAGTGAGCTATACTTAAAAGGTAATATGAGTGTTGAAGCCTCTGCATAAGAAAATAAAATAAAAATAATATAGTTGTCAACTTTTGAACGATGGTTAGTAGAACCTGCAACACGAAAATATTATTCTTATAATTCAGTCAAATAGAGACTGGAAACGATCGGTCAAAACATATATTTAACAAAGCACCTATCACTGTAAGATTTTTCATATTTGTCGACGAAATTTCTTCATCGCCATCATCGTCGCTATAGCCTCTTTTTAGCGACGAAAATTAGATTTCGTCGCCATAGACCTTTGCCAACGAGAATTATATTTCATTGTCATAGACCTTTGGCAACGAAATTCAAATTTCGTCGCCAAAAGTTCAATTTTGTTTAAAATCTTCACATGTATCTCTATATATATATTTTTTTTACAATCTTGTTACCTAAATATTTTTTCAAATTTAAATCAAACGTCATAAACATGTATTCAAAATTATCATATAAACTTAGATTTATATTAAACAAAAATAGTGATTTTACAATTGGTCTAGTACGGAAAATCAAACACAATATAAGCTAAATTGTAGAACATTTTAGCTAAACAAATTTAACTTTAAACAAGTAAATGAGCGGTAAATAAAAAATAAACTTAAAGCGTAGTCCCTAAGTGGTGCCAAAGAATCCAAAATGATCTCAAAACATACAATTTACTCCAATAATTGAACTTAAATAACCTAAATTGGTATTTTAGCTAGTGGCAGTGTGATACAATGTCACAAACTCACCCGCTTTTAATGTAGCCCTAGTTAAAATAGTTCACGATGTACTTAAAATATACCAGGAATGAATGATCCATATCCAACATAATATTGATTTTTTTTTTTGTTGCTAAAGTGTACCTAAGTTCATAGCTTAGTCTATATTCCATATCCAACATAATTCAATGTCTATAAGTATCAAGCACAAAATACAATCTCAAACATGAAAAATACAATAAGTTTCAATATGGTTTTATAACATTAAATAAATCATACATACCTAGTTAATTCAAAGAGATCTCTTGTGTGTTTGCTACTGTACGATCAAAACAAGTCTAATTAAAAAGAATATGGACAAACTATTAGCAATTATAGACAGAAAAGTATAAGACAAAAATTTAATGCAATTGCATAGTTTAAGTTCATAATCATTATACTAGAGCAAATTAAATTTAAATAAGCTTGTTCTAATACTCCTAAATATAATCTCAAGCAAGCCTAAAATATATGTCGAACTAGCTAACACTTGGCTAAATGGAACTAAACATATATGTCTCACTCATAAACCCTTTTAACTAGCACTATGTGCGTCAAACTAGCTAAAACTTGACTAAATAACTAAATGTATTTAATTGACTCGCTCCTAAATAATTTATCAAAACAAAAAACTAGGGTACAAACCTACCTAAGTCACTAGCTAAAACTCACTACTTTGAAGAATTGAAAACAATTTTTAGCTAAAACTCACTACTTTGAAGAATTGAAAACAATTCTAAAAGAAGACAACCCTATTTAAGTAGCTCGTAAAGAATTTATCAAAACAAAAAACTAGAGCACAAACAACACAAAAAGATCAAATTTCTCAACTCTTTACAATAGCCAAATTCATACTTCAAAAATTTACAATTAAAAAAACAGTATTAATTTGATTTCAAGTCCATAACAACATAGATCCAAAGAAAAAAAATTTACGTACAAAGAAAAGTAGAGAGATCAGATGTTGCAGTGATAACGACGACGAATAAGTATGGACAGTCTGTGATTTCAAGATGACTATATTACTTTTAAAAAATAACAACAAAACAATTAAGAATTTTACGAAGAAGATCGACGATGGACGGACGATCACGACGAAGCAACAAAGGTAGGGGGAGAAGTGGATGGAGGGAGAGAGGAGAAGAGTAGAGGGAGGGAGAAAGAGTGGATGGAGGGGGAGAGGGAATGGTGGCAGCAAAGGGAGGGGGAGGGGGACGGAGGAAGGGAGGAGAAAGAGTGATTGAAAGAAGGGAGAGGGAGAAAGAAAAAAGAGGTAGAAATGAAAGGGGAACGGACAGGGTTAGGTTTAATTTTGACCTATGACGACGAAATAAATCTCGTTGACAAAACCCTAATTTCATCGCCCTAATTTTTTAAATGAAATTTTCGTCGCCAAAAGTACCATATCGCAACGAAATATAGCTTTCATGGCCATAAACTTTGTCGCATTAATTTTCACTAAAACTTTTGGCAATGAAATTCCCGCTCATTTCTCAAAATCTTTAGTGACGAAATGTAATTTTCGTCGTCAAAAGTACCATATGATGATGAAATCTTGATTTTGTCACTAGAAGTTTTGAATAAAAAATCACAAAACATTCAAAACTTTTGACGACGAAATTCAATTCGTCATTATAGGGTACTTTTAGTGACGAAATGTAAGCCAAAAGTACCCTATGACAACGAAATTTTAATTCGTCACCATAAGTTTCATCTAAAAAATTTCAGATTAGATGAAACTTTTTTGGATGAATAGAAATTTCGTCGTCATAGAAGACATTACATTTCGTCGCTAAAAGTACGCTAAAGCGATGAAATTTCAATGCGTCGCTAAAAGTTTGCTAGAAAATAAAATTTTGGTAGTGTATATAATCTCTTTCCCAAAGATGGAAAAGTTCAAGAAAAGAAAGAAAGGGACCGAAATAGGGAGAATGACCAAATAAGCAGAATTCGAAATTAATTATAATGATTTATGTTGAAATTTTAAAAATGATTCTAAATGATATTTGAAGAGAGTATTTTATTATCATTTCACACAAATAAGCATGATAAGAGATAGATTTAATATATGATGCAATGCCACGTCATAATTTAAGATTATATTTTGGACTGATTGTAAAATTACACGTGTCCTAAATTAATTTTAAATTAGCAAATCAAATTGTGTCACGTGTCTCTTTTATGGTCGTCCGATGAAATCAATTAATTGGATCAAAACCTATGATGAGACTGGCCCAAGCCCATGACCCATTAAACCTATGACCCATATAAGACCCATAAAGACTCTATAAATAGAGGGGATCGCATCTCATTTGGGGAAAACAGGCCAAGAGGAAGAAGAATTGGAGATTTAGAGCACTCAGAATCATCTACCGAGACTTCAAGGACATTGAATATTCTCTCTCAAACAACAATACTTGAAGACTCCATCAAACTACAAAGCCGAAGAACTTCAACAAGCAGCGCAAAGCCAAAGCACTTCATAATCTGCAAAGCGAATCGCATCCCCACGCAACGACATTGTTTGTGCGCCCCTTTCTATTCTCGCTCAGTGTTTGCAAGTGGCTAGCGACTGAGTTCCAAATGAAAGATTTGGGAGAAGCTCAGTATGTTCTTGGCATCCAAATTCTAAGGATCGCAAGAACAGAACGTTAGCCCTGTCTCAAGCAACTTATATTGACAAGATGCTTGTTCGATATTCGATGCAGAATTCCAAGAAAGGTTTGTTACCCTTCAGGCATGGAATTCATCTGTCTAAGGAGCAGTGTCCTAAGACACCTCAAGAAGTTGAGGATATGAGACGTATACCCTATGCTTCAGCAGTGGGCAGCTTGATGTACGCTATGTTGTGCACTAGGCCTGACATTTGCTATGCGGTAGGGATAGTCAGTAGGTACCAATCCAACCCAGGATATGATCATTGGACTGCTGTTAAGGGAATCCTCAAGTATCTTAGGAGAACGAGGGACTACAAGCTCGTGTATGGCGCTAAGGATTTGATCCTTACAGGATACACTAACTCTGACTTCCAAACAGACAAGGATTCAAGGAAATCCACGTCGGGGTCAGTATTCACTCCTAACGGAGGAGCGGCGAAGCATCAAACAAGGATGCATCACAGACTCCACGATGGAGGTTGAGTATGTTGCAGCTTGTGAAGCAGCAAAAGAGGCGGTTTGGCTTAAAAAGTTGTTGACAGATTTGGACGTCGTTCCAAACATGAACTTGCTCATCACCCTTTATTGTGATAACAGTGGTGCTGTGACAAATTCTAAAGAACCTCGAAGCCATAAGAGAGGCAAACACATCGAAAGGAAGTACCAACTTATACGGGAGATAGTGCAGCGAGGAGATGTGATTATCACGAAGATCGTTACAGAGCACAATATTGCTGATCCTTTTACAAAGGCACGCACGGCTAAAGTGTTTGAGGGTCATCTAGAAAGTCTAGGTTTACGAGCTTTGTACAGTTAGTCTAGGGCAAGTGGGAGAAATGTAATTGGGTATAGTGTATGCCCTAGTTTATTGTATTTTCCCTTTGCTTTATGATAATGTACACCCCACTCGAGTTTAGTTCAAGTGAGAGTTTGTTGGGTGTGTTGCCCTAAACTCGTAGTTTGTATTTTGTAAAAACAAATGTCTATTTAATAAAGTCTTATTCAATAAATTTGTTGTTGAATCATAGTTTTGCATTATCCAAAATCCAATAAACTAAACATCCAAGGTTATTTTTGATGTAATCGGGACAGTATATATACTGGGTATATAGTTGATATACGGGATATATATTTGATATACCCCTGATATATGAATGGATAATGTCCCGTGAATAACCTAAATGGTCTATAGTATATGGATAAGGCTGGGTACCTTATCCTGGCAACACTATGGATACAGCCCGCTCTGTAAAGGTTACAGACGACTCGATCCAGGTCGTTCGTGTGGAGACATGCGAGTGGGGGTATCCTATATAATGAGTTTGTATAAGATCGGACCGTGAAATAGGCAATCTTTAGATGTAACACCGTTAACTAATAGATTGTCATTTCTTAGGATGACCAGGCAACTCATTCTCAATCCTGAGTGAGTTATGGACTCCTGCCCGTGAGGACTCGTCCTTTGATCTGTATGGGTGAGAGTGGCCCGAGTCGCCGACTCAACATTCCTACCATTTTGGGGACGAGACCGAGTGGGGAGCTAGGAACATAACTTCACAAGATGGAATTCACTCTTCCCCGACTTTAGGGGAGTAGATGAGTGTTCCCTTAAATGCTGACTCCGGGACTTGAACAAGGGGTCCCACCCTCTCATTGGCCGAGAGGGACTTCCGGTTATTGGTTAGACCATAACCGGGTTGTTCATTAGAGGAGCAGTGGTGTTTAAGGAGTAAGATGTAACTCAGAGGTAAAACGGTAATTTGACCCAACTTGAGTTACGAACACTCGTGAAGGATTGACTTGTCATTAATGGTCGTATATCCATGGACACGAAAACATTCTGCAGTGAGAAGAGTGCAACTGCGGGTCTTTAGTGGAATGACCCGTAGTTAACGAATCTAGATTAACTCGATCAATGAGTTTGACCGATTAATCTTGCATCGTTGGAGCTTCGGATCTGTAGATCCATTAGGTCCCTTTGCTGGCTCATAACGGGTAAAACGAGGATCAAGTTTTTGGAAGAATTTGAATTGTTCAAATTACTTAAGGGATTATATGTATATTAATATATTATAATATATAGTTAATTGTAAATTAAAACTATATATTATGAGATATATTATTTGAATGAGATTCAAATAAAATTAATATGAATAAGATTCATATTAAAACTATAGGTTAAAAATAATGTGCATAAGATGTACATTAAAACTATAGGTTATACGAGAGAAATGTTTTAGAATATGATTTTAATTTTATAAATAATTAAGTGTTAATTATTTATATATATATATATTTATTAATTATTAATTGAATTAATAATTAATTATATTAATTAATTTGATGTATATATTAATTGTTATATATATATTATTATATATATATTTTAATTATTATTATATATTATAAATATATATATATATATATATTATTATTATTAATATTAACTCCCCTGTAATATTGCAGGGGAGTGGGGGAGTTATGTGACGTGGGATAACTCCCCACGTCATTGGTTTTTTCTGCAAAACCCAAGAAAGGTTACAGAAAACAGTGATGTTACAGAACTCCCAAGCTTCTCTCTATCAAACTTTCCCTCTCGTTCCAAAGAATTTCTCCCACAAGAACGATCTCGTACCCAGAGGATAGCGAGGAAGATCCGGTAGTGGTGTTTGAGGGGAACTTACTGAAGAAACGTTCTTCAAAGGTTTGTATTTCCTCTGTATTTTCCCTCTGTAAAATTCGATTTTGTATCCCAAAAATCAGCAACGAAAGTCCACTTCCACTCCGGGATTCACATCCCTTCAAAGGAAACAACGAAGGGATCCGAATCAGACCTAAATGGGAATGACATGAAAAGTCTTTTTCAAAACCTAGCCCCCGATTAGTGCAATTGAAAAAGGATCTTAGAGTGTGACGGGTTGGGCCAGAAGGGTTTCTTAACACCTTCTTTTTTCTTCTCATCGGAGTTATTTCACAAAGACTTGCCATGGTAAGGAAGAAGGGGGAAACAAGCACACTTGGAGAGCTTCACAAGCTGCAAAGGCGAAGAACTTCAACAAGCTGCGTAAAGCCGAAGAACCTCAACAAGCTGCCCGAAGCCGAAGCACTTCACAAGCTGCAAAGCCGAAGAACTTCACAAGCTACAAAGTCGAAGAACTTCAACAAGCTGCAACGTTAAAGAACTTCACTAGCGCAAAGCCGAAGACTTCACAAAGTCTTCATCAAGCTACAAGCCAAAGAACTTCATCAACAAGTCAAAGTCTTCAAACAAACTCAAAGCCGAAGACTTCAAAGATCCTTCGTCAAGCGAGAAGCTGAAGGCATCAACGATCAATAACAAGCTCACGAGTCATTGAATTAAAGTTTACATTTGAGAGAGTTAATCAGAGGATTATACATTAGAGATTGTAACACCCACATACATAAATACAAATACAAGTTCATTAATTCAAGTTTCTCTTCGTTGAATTTCTCTTCAAACATGTACGCGATAAGTTTACATGTGAACTTATTTTACTAGCATAATAAACATTAATTTCTTTTTTTAGTATAACATGTGAATGATCGGATTCATAACTTCTTGATTGAAGATATATGTCAATTAACATTCTATGCTTGCTACGAGAACATGAAATTTATTTTTTGTGTTTAATCATTTTAATTTTCATATAAGTTGAAAAATGTATCTCATTTTTATATCTTGAACGCATGGGACCACTCATAGTTATTTTTAAATTTTAAAAAAGTTACACTACACGGAGTAGGAAGATACTATTTTCCAAAAATTGTTATGTCACTTCTGTCCCTTTGATTTTCTGATGAGAAATTTGATCCACGTATTTTAGGCTGAATTTCAATTTAAACATGAGGCGGAAATGACGTTGGCTCTTTTTTTTTTTTTCCTTCTCAAGGTCTGATATTCAAATATGTATACTGATAATTTTTAATTTTCATCGTTGCGTTAAATCGACGTATTTTACTTTTTTAATATAACATGTTGAGATGAGGACTCAAACTTAGGACATCTTCATCAAAGTTGTCTTATGATGAAGATGTCATGAGTTTGACCAAACTACACAAACCAAAGTAAAAATTTTAAAGCAAAACGAGAATCATACCACTAGACTAAATGTCCTACTTAATAAAAATGTATTGACAAAATATTAGAATGTTTTTGCTTCTTTTGAAAATGTCGCAGAAATAACTTTTGATTGGTTTATGCTATTTTTGTAAAATTTTAAATCTAATGTTATAGGTGTAAATACATATTTTTTGTGCTATTTTTGTAATTCCTTGTTAACAATATATGAGATACATTAATTCAATTAAATAAGATAGGATTTGAGGGTTGTTTGTTCTCTAATCCAATCCTTAAGCATTTTAGTACTACATACCCATGATAAAGTACACATTGTTTTTTTCTTTGTCGTCCTATAATGAAAATTAACGTTATTTTATTAAACTTAACAAAAGAATCCTTATTAACATATAATCCCATAAAAAATAAGCTCCATTCGAAAGGTAAAGACAAAATTAAAATTTACAATAAAAAGTCACATAAAATATATTTAGAAAAAGAGTGACGAAATATATTACACGAGAAAATAATAAATAAATATTAAATTATCTATATTACCAATTTTTCCGATCGAAAGTTAAATCTCCCATTTTGTATTGTTCTACTAAAATTAACTCGTGATGACGGATCAACTTATCTGTATCATACATATACACTCCCAAAATGTACCTAATTATTTCAATTCATATACTAAAATTTCCCACAACAAAATCTGAGGAAAAAAAAAACAGTTGCTAGATCAACAAGTATATATACTATATATACACACTTCCATATATATTAAATATAAATATTTAGAAATTAATTAGTACAAATACAATATTTCCTCAAGGACGTCTTTATTCTAATTATTCTAAATTTTTTTATCCCCAAAATGCATTAGCATTTAGCAATAGACAAATTAACTGAATTAAAAAAAAAAGATAAAAGGCAATAAATTAAAAATATATATATATAAATTTTCATAAATTAATCCATGAAGAAGGCCAGCCATAAGATAAGGTCATGAGCAAGATGGCGGCTTCCCTCTCGTCCGGCGGGAAAACTCTTTGGTAAGAGGAATCTTCAAAATGTAGCTTTTTTCTCCCTCCGCCGCCGCGGCCGGCGGCGACGTCTTTGCATTTTCTCTTCAATGTCGCCGCCGGCTTGATTATCTTGTGTTGCACCGCGGTTTTATTGGGTTTCAGAACTACTGCGGCCGCCGGCTTTCCGCCGTATGGAATAGTGCCGTTCGCCGCCGCCGCCTCCTCCGCCGCTGCCGCCATGGCTGCTCGTCTCGCTTTCCTTTGTCGGATTCCACAGGCGTTGCAAAGTGACTGCACCATTAATGAAAATTGTTCGTATGGTTCCAAAATTAGTAAACCCTAGAGATTGTTTAATTTTAAATAAAAAAAATGGTAAAAAGTCCTAGATTAAGATATTTTTCTACCATAAAAAGCATAACATAGATGGTTCGAATTTTCACCGTATTGTTTTGAACAAACAAATACTTGATAAGACAAAAAATAAAAACTTCCGAATATCTGTAAGCATATAAATTTTCTTACTGACCACCACCGAAAAAGAAGAGATTATTCTCTCCCTTCCGTCCTCTCTGATTACATCTAATTACAGTTAGATGATAAACATGAGATTTTTACTGATGAATTAGATTTAAATGTCATATTCTAATTTTAAAAATCATATGAAATAAATGGTGTTTGATTAAAGGTAAATCACTACTAAAATCTTAAAAGTTACTACAAATTTAATCCCTTATTCATATTCAATTAACACTCAAATTAAGAAAGATGATGTTTAATTAAGGTAAACGAAGCTAAGCCCATAAGTTAAAAAGCTAAATTTTGTATCTCACGAATTAACATGATTATTAATAGTAACTAACAATTAAATCATTCTACAAGAGTGCGAGAATAAGATTTATTACTCTGATACTAAGTTAATTAATTACCTTAGGACCTCTTGGTCCGCTCCTCCATAGAGGAGTCTTGGTGGTGTTACAGTCCGAACAAGTTCTAGTTACAGAGTTGTTGTCATCAACGTTCAACGTTCTCCGTTTATTGGTCTGATCGAACGACAACGATGGATTGAGATCTTGAAAATTCCGACCGCCGTTGATCGGGGCTGGCGTCTCTGTTGGATTAGAATTTATAACCATTCTGATATTGGAAGAAGAAGAATCCCACTTCAAGGCCAAATCGTCATCAATCGAACTCCCGCTCTTGTCAATCTGCTTCCAAATAGTAAACCTTAGTCCAGTTTCCACACCATCATCGCTGTTACAGCCCACGATTCTTCCACCCTATCAAAAAAAAAAAAAAAAAAAATCACACAACTATCATAGTTAATTATAATTGTTTTTCTAAAGTGAAAACTAAATAGTATAAATAGCCGCGGAACCAGAAATTTTCTAAAAGATCACATGACAATCGTAGTTTTAGTTCATTTTTCAACAATAATCTTCATTCCACCGAAGGGAAGATCGTTGAAAAATGATTAAACCCCGGATGATATAAATAGGGGTAGAGCTAGAAATTTTCTTAAAAGATCACACACAACAACGATCAAAATTTCGATTATTTTTTAGTCATCTTGATTCAATAAAACGCTCAAACAGACAATACACATACAAGTGATTTTAACTTTTCATATATAGAACAAAGATTTCAACAATATCACAAATCCGAGAAACAAAGACTAAAGAGAGACAAATAATTGTCTTCCCTTCTCGTCCTGCCTCTCTCTTTTCCTTCTTGACTCCGCCCCTACATATTAAGCAAAACAAGACGCAATACCTGGTCTTGTCTGAGGTTGAGCGGGTGAGAATGATCATCGGAGTGGGTGGCATGATCGAGGCGGAGCGGGAACGAGAGAGTGGAAGAAGAGGAGGAAGAAGGCTGAGGGGTGGTGGGAAAGAAGAGGTGATCAAGATCATGGTGATGATGAGAGGGGAAAGAATTTTGATAAGGTGGAGCCATGAGAGCTGTGAGAGAGAGAGAGAGAGAGAGAAGTTTTGGAGAAGGCAAAAGGCCCGAAGGAAGAGATGTGATGGTGAAAAAACTTATAAAAGGGGAGGGGAGAGGATGTGGGGCTAAGGCGTAATTAATGAGACATTCACGTGCCTTTCAGGACAAAGAAACAAACAAAAACTTGAAAAGAAAAAAGAAAGACAAACCACCAAAAAAATAATATTTTGAATGGATCAGTGGAGTGGAATTCTGCTACACAATTCACAACAAAAACAAAAAACCACCCAAAAAACCCTATCTTCTTCTCCTTCTCCTTCTCCTTCTTCTCAAATGATATTTCAAACCCCTCTCCTTACTGTACCTCATGATCAAAAATATATCTGGATGCCTAAGGAAACACATCCACATTTACCCTTTTCTCCCTCTTTCTACACCACACGCCCCCAATTACCCGAAATCCAAATTACCCGCCATCGCATCTTTGAATTCGAGGACGGTTGGGATGGCGCAGTGGTAAATGCCTTGGGTCCTGTGGTACCACCTATCATGAAGTCTAGCGTTCAAATCTTATGCTGGTCGTTATGGTATTGTTCGAACCCAAACAACGAGTCCAATTAATAGAAACCACAGTTTCAATTTCACTACAAATTACTCTTCCTTGTACCACTAAAATCACTACAATAATTGTTTGTTTTGGCAACCACATTTGAGTATGAAATTATTTCGTCGCAAAAAAGTACTTTTGGCGATGAAATGTGTGTAACGTTGTCATAAATAATCTACGACAATGAAATTATATTCATCGCCAAAAACTTGGTCTATTATGAGGTTTTTTAGTTAAAATTTTCGAGACGAATTAAATGTGTGTCGCTTTGAGTACTTTTAGTGACAAAAATTACACCTCATCGCTAAAAGTAACCAAAAATTTTCAATTCGCTGTTAAAAGTTTTGAATAATATATATGAGAAAATTACAATTTGTTATGTTTTTAAAATTACAAAATTACTCCTCCTTTTATATATGTGTACTGCTAAAATCAATGAGATAATTAGACTTTTGGTTCAATTAGGTTATTAAGGTATGCAACTTAATTAAATGATTGAAAGTTGGAATATCTCAGCCACACGTACAGTTGGACATGGGTATAATTATGAAAGATAGATTATTAAAATATACGAATTATTATCTTATGGAATCGACATATATAATTCGGAACTCCTTAGAATTTGGTTGGTGTGGGTAGTTGATGAAAAATAAACTTAAAATATTATAAAACAGATGCATAAAAGTTCCTAAATTTTAGCAATATGTCATCAAAAAAGGGACCATAAAAAAATGATTATTAATAAAACTCGCATGTAATACAAAATATGAACTTAGCTCAACAGTAATTGTCAATATTATCGTTCGTTTTGTGTTTAGTTTCTACACTTGTGTGATCAGTGTTAAATTTTCATCAACACGTCTATATTTTCATAATTCCACACATTCGACATCGACATAGAAAGTAAATTGATATTTCCATCATATCGTAAAAGGTACATCAATAAAATATTAAAAAATATCAACAAAATATTCATTATCATACCCTTACTATTAATAAGAATTTTAAATTTATTTCAAAAGGATAGAATACTTATTTATTCATTCAAATAATTTTTTAACTTTTGAAACCATCGATATTTTCATAAAATTGATTAACCATCGAGTTTTGAATCTACATGAATATTTATAAGCTTGGTTGTAATCTATAAAAGCAAGAAGATAAATTTGAGAAGTAAGAGTGATTTTTTCTCAGTAACTCCAATTGGTTGAAGTTGTAATATATCTTGATGGACCACTGAAATCTGCCCGTCCAATAGTTTGACGGGGTAAGATTTTCAAGCCTTTTACAACCAAGCAATCATAGTTTATAAATTCATGTCCTAGCTTGTGACATTAATATAATTTTTACCCCTTGGGTAAAACATAGACTCCAGTTCACAATTTTAATGGTAAAAAAATTTTGTTAGTGGTCAAATATTTTTTTTTAAATAATTTAACAATAAGAAGGGCTAAAGGCAAAGCCTTTCCCATACCTCCCCACTCCTTTGGCCATGCATTTTCTTTTTCCTTTCTCATCCACTTTCTTTTGTTCTTTTCAGTTAAAGTTTTTGACTTCGATTGTATTTTGAAAATGTTTATTTTAGTCTATTTTTAATTTGTGTTTATTTTAATCTATTTATTTTCAAAATATCCACTTTTATCAGTGTACTTTTAAAAGTGACCATTTTAGTCTCTTCGTTTTTATTTTTATCTTTTTTCCTTTACATCATAATCTTTAGCCTGATACTTTATTCACTAAATTTTTTGAAATGTAAAAATTAATTTGTATTAATGGGTTTTCATTGGGTATAAAATTTGTGTTAAAATTTTGTAAATATGGACTAAATTGACAATTTTTAAAAATTTGGGATCAAAACAGACGGTTTGAGAGTACAAAGACCAAATGAAATTTTTATAAAAATACAAAGATCACAATAAAACTGAGATACTAAAATAGTATTTAAATTTTAAAAATTATCATTCCCCATTATTTTTAAGCAATTAAAATATCAGACATATCTCTGTTGATATATATCTGTATTATTCAAAAAATAGTTTCATTCACGTAAAATACTAAAATACTTTTATCCCACCTCGTAATTTTTGTAAACATTTTTATTTCAAAAATAGAAAAATAAGGACGCTTTTATTTTTAAATTAAAACTTTCACGTTAGCAAGTTTTATTATAAATATATATATTTATTTATTTATTTATTATTTTTTTTTGACGGAACACATTAAGGAGTTGGAAATGTGCCCAAAAAAAAAGTTGAATGGGACTTCAAATATATGTACTAATGTGTAATACGATCAACGTGTATTCAACTCATACGTATTGAATAGGCAAACAAATATTTGGTAACAAATTAATTCGGATATAACTCAATAGATAAAACACATGGTACAACCCAGACTAATTTAAGTATAACTCGAGTATAACTCAACATAATTACATGTAAGTAACAAAATAGATATTAAGAAAGCTATCAAAATTGGACTCTAAAATAGTGACAAAGTGATAATTCGACATTAAAATATATTTTATTCAATATCGTAAGTGCAATACGTCGATTTGATCGACCACATGTCTTTTGTTTTAATAAATAAGCTATAATTATTTGAGGTGTGTTTGGGAGTGATTTTGGCAGGACCAAAATCACTTTTGCCATTGTCAAAATCACCTCACTTTCTATTGATCATCTTTGACAAATTACAAAATTAATTTTAGGAAAACTTAAAATCACTTTAAATTGATTTTTAAGGTACGTACTTGAATGGTGAGTTTGGAAAATCAATTATCCTTAAATCCTCTTTCTCAAAATCACTAATTCTACCATCACTCTTAAAAACATCCTTGATCTTTCAATTTGACGAGTATTTTTTCTTCAATACAATAAATGTGGAGTATGATTAAAAAAAATGTACGGTGTGAAAATTTGACGAATCTTCTACTTTAAGAAAAACGCAGATGTATTTATACATTCAAGCTATGATTATATTAGCTCAATTTAATTAGTTAAAAGACACTCACTTATTCAAATTTGGGTTCAAAATCCACTTTGCCCTTAAAATTTTATAAGGTCTATTTTAGCATTTGGATTTTTTCAAAATCATCGTCTCATCCTTAATCTATTAAAATGGCTATTTTAATCTATTTTACCCCTTTTTTTCCCCTAAAGTAACTCTTTTTTAATTTTACTATTATTTTGTCACTTATTTCAATACAGTTACGAATTTATAAAGCTCCAATATATATCCGTATTAATAGTACACATATTCAAAAGTTATATTATCCATATCCATATGAATCGTAAAATAACAATAAAGTTCCAAATTAAATGATTAGCTTTTAAAAAGTCTATAAACTAACATAAAATAAAGTTAATAGTAAAACGAAAAAATTCAAAAAAAGTTTATAAATTGGTTAAAAGAAAGAAAGAAGATGAGGAAAAAAAAAAAAGACAAGTGGGGGAAAAAAAGCAGAGCGTGAGGCCGCGTTTTGTCTTGAAACGTGAGACAGAGGGAAGAGTATGGAACATGGGAAGTCCAATAAAATCCAAATATGTCTGAAACCTGGAATTTATATGCATCAATCATAATATAAATATAATTAAAATACTATTTTCATCATCTATTTTTAATTTCATTTTAAATATAGATAAAAAGTACATAGATAAAAAGAAAAATATTTTGAAAATAGATGTAGATTAAAATAAACCAAAGTTGAAAGCACAGTGACCAAGATGAACATTTTGAAAATACAATAACCAAAATGAACCAAAACTTAAAGTACATGAACTAAAATTGGATACAAATGGTCAAGAGTTGATGCAACAGTTCAAGGCGCTGGATACAAATGGTCAAGGAATGAACGCTAAGTTTCTCCAGAGGAGTGTCGGAACCCTAGGTACAAATGGTCAGGGACCGATATGATTCTAAAGAGTTAGTCTTGAAGAGTTGAGTAAGTTGGAATGTGGCTGGTAGGAATTTGAGATGAGCTTGTGTGTTGACTCGGAGCAATTTGAGATTTGATGATAAGTCCTTATACAAAGCATGTTACAACCGTTGGTATCATAATGATGTCGTTGTTCCCGTAGACCTCTGACCTAGTAACTAAGTTGTTTAGTGTTAGTACTGCAACCTATAAATATATATATTTGTTTCTCTATTGTCTTTTAAAAAAGAATACCAATAATAAAGAAATAAAAAGAGAGAAAATTAAAGATAAAGAATAAGGCTACGTATGGGGTTTGTTAATCACTCGCATTGGTTGTGTGTATGGATGGAGGGAGAGACATGAGAAGGACTTTCCTCCTCATAACATTATTATGATTTTTATTTTCTCACTTTCTTCCAAATTTTTATTTTTGTTTGTTTTATCTCTTCTTTTGTTCTCTCTCTCCCCCTCTTAAAATAGACGGATCGAGGGATTTATTGATAGGTTTACAAAAATGTATAAGTTAAACTAAATTATTAATGAAAATAATTAATTGCAAAATAATAAAAATGAATGTATTATAACTAATTGCTTAATTTATAATGATAAAGTCTCATTTACATAGTATAATTTTCCTCTATATATTGGGTGTATTGATAGAGAAAAATACAAATTTTTGTTAGTATATTTATATATAGAGAATAATTAATTTTCGGAAAAAAAAAGTGAATAATAAGATTGTTTTAGTGTGCATACAAGTATATTAAAAAAAAGTGAGGCAGAATGAGGAACGAGGCCCACGGAGGTTTCCCATTCATTGTAAGTGAATCCTCACGAAAATCCCTAATACTGATCGAATGACGGTCAAGATTTACTCATAGCCACTTGTTACAAATAAAAAAAGAGAAAATCTAGTGCATTATTCAATTCTATTTTCTCAAAGTGATTTTAGATGATAAAAATATTTTTAAGGAGGAAAAAAAAAAAGAACTATCTCAATCTCAGAAGTAAAAACATGCCACATAGCACATATCTGATATATATATATTTTTTTTCTTTTCTAATTGTTTGTACTTTTTTGGAGAATGATACATACTTTGATTTTGACACATCAAGAAGTGGGTTTAGGGCCAAGGATATTCTAGAATTTTGGGGTTTTTTTTTTCGAGTTTAAAGAAAATAATAAATATATAGAACAATAAGTCTTAAATCATATCTTTTTTCATAGTAGATTATATTTTTTGGTAGAAATTTAAACCTTCAAAATTTTAATAAATGACGTCATTTATACAATTTGTTTTCGTGGAATTTTTATTTTCAATGATGGGCCCAAGAGCCGAGCCATGGGTTCTGTCTTCTTCTGAGTTGGGCCAAAGATCGAAGCCCAATAGGCTTAAAGCGAGAATTTTGATGGGCAAATGAATGGTCTATTGTGGATTGTTATGGCCCATAATTTAGATCGAGATCATTCATTTTTTATTTATAAATGAATATAATAATATGGGATATTTACAAAACTTTTTTAAATACAACAAATTACCAATGAACCATATTCATATGGGCTGGGATACTTAGAAAATTCATTCTATATAAAGTATTTGACTTTTGTTTCATTTGTAGGTATAGTCCTTAGAAGAATTTAATTTAGGTAAGAAAATATTAGACATTATATTAAATTCTCTAATTCAACAGGGATTGGATTTATATAAAAATATGTTGTTCCGTTGAAAGATACATAATTAATAATCGTGTAAGTATTCATCTCATTTTTCTAAAAAGTTGTGACATTATGATGTATAATCATATTTAAAAATTCTTTTATATATTCAAATTTTTTTTAATATTGTTGTTTTTTTAGTACAATATGTGGGAGCGATGATCGAACTCACAACCTTTTGGTTAGAGGTATATGTCAATTACCGTTGAAAAAAACAACTTACAATTTATATATTAGAGATATATGTAATTTATAAGATTAACAATATAAACAAACTCACATGTCAAATACGATCAATTTCTTAAGTTATATAAGTTTGTTATTTGAGTCGAATGCTTTCTTAAAAATATTTGGATTTCGACGATGAAATCTCTAGCGAACACCTGCACACAATAAATATGTGCATATAAATGTGATGTTAAACTAAACTCACTCTAATGCTTAAGTTAGGCCAATAGTTCGAGGTTGATGATTTGTTTTCCAATTTTCCATATGTCTATGTGACAAGTATGTAGGATCCGATCCACCTTAAGTAAAGCTTGAGGTTGTTCCTAAAGCATAGGCCCTCGTACCAAATCTAACGTATAAAGAAGTTTAAGCTGACGCCAAATCTGCATCTACAAAATATAAAAAAATTTTCCAAATCATTAAATGAATAGTACACGTAAAGAAAGGATTTTTGATACTCGATCTGAGAGTCTCATCTTTCGTAAGGTCTCATTCTGTTCATATGTTGCTTATTTGTAGCATTTTTTTTTTTTGTATGGTTTAGATAAGTAAGACAAGCGCTTCAATATGCATCATTCTAATTCTAGCATATGCTCAATTTCTCCTATTGAGCACCAAAGGCAAAATGATGCTTATCAACCCACTTCTTCTTCTATGTTCTATCTTTTCCCTTTCTTTTGTTACATTTAGACTCAATTGGCTCGAGTCTGTCGCTGACTCGATTCAAATGGTTCGATCCATATTACTTGTCTAACCTCACTTCATATGAATTTAAGGTAATTTTACCCATAACAATAATTTCGGAACTACGTTATGACAAAAATAACTACGAGAAAACAAAGTTGGGATTGAAACATCACATCAAAACAACCACAAGCACAAGTTGAATTCTTTGTTAGGTGGTGTGAGTAGGAATGATGTAGAAATGCTTTCCTTCTTATCCATTACTACAAATCAAAAATCACATCCCACAACTTTGTCATAATTTGAAACCAACATGACAGCTCCCCATTAATCAAACGCCCATTTAACACATGGCTCCACTCAAACAACGACACGTGTAGGGCCCTTTTTATTTAATTCATTGCCCCAAAAATTTAAGAAACCTGAAAAAAAATGTCTATCTCCATAATTGTGATTTGGGGTTCCTCATATGGATAGCAAACATATTTTTAGATATCTATATTTGAACTTTCTTAAGGAAAATAGTTAATGGTTTTGGCTTAATTGGGAATAATACAACGTGATAGAGAAACTCGCTTTTCGCTTAAAACTCTCGTGAAGAAAAAAAATTCAATTTCTTTTATGTAATTAGGATGGGAGAAGGTTCGACAATACGACTTTTTTTTTATCTTTTTTTCTTTAATGTTAATGCATGTAAAGTTGGAATTTGATGGAGAAAAAATAAAATTTTATAAAAAATTTGGGTTATAATTTAGTAAAAAAGAAGAGACTATATTAATGAGAGATCAAATATAGTTAGTTGTTACATCTTGATGTATTAACCATGATATTGACCATTAAAATTAGAATGTTGGATTTAATGGGTATTAAGTTTAATTAATCAAAATTAGTTAGAGTATGAACAAATGTCTCACTTAAGAATAAGAGCTTAAAAATGTTTATGGGTAACAAAAATAAAAAGCATCAGAATGAAAAAATTTAACCAGCATGGAGGTTCATTGGTCCAAAAAGACTAGGGTTAATTAAAAGGAAATGTGTTCAAACTCATGATGCTTGGAGCGTGTAAGCTGACTCGGACACTCACAGATATCAAAACAAAAAAAAGTAAAAATTTAAATTATAAATTTATACATGTAGACTAATTTAATTTAAAAAGTTAAAGAATGGCAGTTTAGTGGTAAAATTTTCAATTTTAGATTCTCAATATATTTTTTCAAACTAAAGACACGGTTACGCAGTTTCTTTGGTTAATGTCTTCGCAACTTGACCATAACTTAACTAATTAAGATATCTTTGTCCGATTGAAAGTTCGTGAATTCAAATTTCAATCTCTACGTATTATATTAAAAAAAATATATAATTGTTCTCGTAAAAACAAAACATTTAAAAGTAGTTGAAAACACAACATTTACAAACTTTTCTTTTACATGCACAAATTACTCATTAATAATTTAAAAATGTTTAAATACTATTTTGAAAATATGGATATTAAAATAAGTAAGAGTTGAAAGTACAGAAAAACAAAATATATATTTTGAAAGATTATGAACCAAAATAATATCTAACTCTTTGGTGGATTAGTTGTAAATTAGGTATACTATTTTTCTAGTACACAATACATAAGAATAGAGATTCAAATTCACGATATTGACCGACGCTCGAGCATACTCATTTAATAGTTTGGCATTTTTCTCAAAAAATAAAAAATAAAAAATTGATAGTTTAGGCAATTATTGATTGTCACGTGTATGATATGGGGAGTTCTATTTTTCAAAATTGTAAATTTTGATAGGTCAAAAAGCAGCCACGTCAGAAAATCTTGTTGAGGGTGCAGCAACTTGACTTATCCACAATTTTTTTTGTGATGCCCTCCACACCACTTATTCTTTATCTCATAAGTTCCTTAAAAATGTATTTAAATTTATTTTGGTTTCTAAAAATTATATTTATTTAATTATTTTATATTTTAAAAATTTTAATTTTCATGTTAGATTTAAATTTTGGTCCTATAATTTGGGTTTGTTTCGAATCAGTATCCATAATTTATAAAAATTTTAATTTAATTTTTGATTTTATAAAATGTCACAGATCGTACTTAATTTATTTTGTAATAGTTGATTTTTTTTTTTGTTAATTATGGATGCTCCTAATTATATTAAGATTTTAAGTGGAGTAAATAATAGAGAAAAATATATGAGTTTTTTAGGAACAATCGGAAGATTTAACAAAATTTGAAAATTTGAAAATCATAAACATCAAATTGAAACTAAAACTAAATCATAAATACCACATTTATAATTTAATAAAACTAGAAAGTTTAGCACAAAATATGATTTATTTATTATTTTTTAAAATATTTAACTTCAATAATCCATTTGATATAAATATAGAACTACATATATCAAAATATAAATTAAGCATACGACAAATACTATATATACATATATATTATTTTTGAGATGATATGACAAGCACAATGCCGAAACAAAATGGGATTAAATTTTCATGTACTAACTAATTAGGTTAAAAATAATTATGATCCCCACATTTCTATTCAACAAATGATTTAATCTCCAAACTTTAATTTGTAATAATTTAGTTTCTATACTTTCAAATTAATATTCTTGAACTTTATGTAATAATTTAGTCTCTATAATTTAACAATTGTAACAATTCGATCCCTATCATAAAAAATCTCATCCAGCTGAACGGTTCATTCTTATTATCTAACAATTTCATATTTGTTGATGACGAATTTTGGAGAGGTACACATGTCCCTCGGAAGCGTGCGTCGCTAATACACTTCGACGATTAAGTCAATAATCGGAGTGAGAAGAAAATAGGAGTAGACACCTTAAGAGTTTAATAACATATTTTCACTTACTTGATGGTGGAGGGGTCATTCCGCACGAATGGTCGACCAGAAAAGAGGGAGTAGGCAGCTTAAGAGTTTAGTAACAGATTTTCTCTAATGCTTGACACCTACCCTGCTCAGATTTCTCCCTCAACAATATTTGTTATTTTGTTTAAAAAAAATCATATTTGTTATTTATAAATGGTCCCCTTTCAATTTTATCCATCGATACATTTAAGAAACCATCAATTCTTAAAAATATTTCTTAACATAATTAGTTTAGTAATTTTATCATCTACGAAAGAAAACAATGTTTAGAAAAAAGCTATGCTCAACTAAAGTTATTTATATTAAATTTAATAAAGAAAATTAAATTTAGTAGAATCTCAGTCACTCACTCCTAAAACGTGCCAATTTACAAAAAGGTCGTTTGAAAATGGCAGAGGCAGAGGCAGAGGCAGAGGCAGTTCATCCAAAAGTGCCATGGCCCCACTCTTCTTTTTCTCATGTTTTGAATTGCCTATGAAGCAGCTCATTCTAGCAGCAGAGCTCCTCAATCCTTGCATTTCCCTGCTCGTTCTGTTTTCTCTGTTTTCTTCCTCAAAAGAATCAACCCAGTATATGTTATCAGAAATTGGTGGTGAGGAGTTGCGAAATGTTAAGAATGTCAAGCATTTTCATTCTGCTGGTGTTTTTGGGTTTGGTTTTGTGGGTTTGTTCTTCTGGAATGGCCTCCGTGACTTATGACCACAAAGCCATCATCATCAATGGCCGGAGAAGAATTTTGATTTCTGGCTCCATTCATTACCCAAGAAGCACACCCCAGGTTCCAATACGTCCAATGTGAATCGCGTGTTGTTTCTATTTCTCTCTCTAATAACTTTTGTGGTGGTTGCAGATGTGGCCAGACCTTATACAGAAGGCCAAAGATGGAGGGTTGGATGTTATAGAGACTTATGTTTTCTGGAATGGCCATGAACCTTCTCCTGGCAATGTAGAGTGATAATAATTTTGTTTTTGGCTTTTGGGTTTTTTTGGGTTTGGATTATACTGAATTTTTGGTCTTTTGTTTTGCAAATTTACAGTATTATTTTGAGGATAGATACGATTTGGTGAGATTTGTGAAGCTGGTTCATCAAGCAGGCTTGTATGTTCATCTTCGGATGGGTCCATATGTATGTGCAGAATGGAACTTTGGGTAAAAATAAAGTTATATTTACCACAATATCTTATTAATAATTTGTCTTCATGTGGCTCTGTTCTGATTCCTTTTCTATTATTTTTTCTTACTTTAATAATTCAGGGGATTTCCTGTTTGGTTAAAGTATGTTCCTGGGATCGCCTTTAGAACAGAAAATGAACCCTTCAAGGTTGGAAAATTCTGAAATGTCGATTGACATCTTGAACTTGAAACAAATAATTTTATGGTTTATTTACTCTTTAAGTAATGGATTTAAATTGTCTTTTCATAAAGGCGGCCATGCAAAAATTCACTGAGAAGATTGTTAGCATGATGAAGGGGGAGAAACTATATCAGAGCCAGGGAGGACCCATTATTCTATCTCAGGTAACTTCCAACAAACATACAAACAAGAAGGGTTTGTTTGGATTCATCAAAACTGGGTTTCCTGCAAATTGACCAGTCACCTAAAAAAACATTTAACTGTGATGAATTTGAAAGTTTGTTTTCTTTTATATTTTTGGGTGACAGATTGAGAATGAATATGGACCGGTGGAGTGGGAAATTGGTGCCCCTGGTAAATCTTACACGAAATGGGCTGCTCAAATGGCAGTAGGTCTCCACACTGGGGTCCCATGGGTGATGTGCAAGCAAGAGGATGCCCCTGACCCTGTGGTAAGCTATTCTCCTCCATTTATATCACAGGTTTCTTTTCCTTTTGGGGATTCTTTCTGTGTCGAGGAACATGTACTAGGTTGTTTGTTAAATCACCATTGAACGTAAATTTAATTTTTTATTAGTACTATATCACTCCTCATTTGTATGCTTGAAAATTTGTACAAGACCCAAGACCCAACAAGTAGTTATCAATATTAATTGAGGAGGAAATGACATTAAAAAGGTTCGAACATAAGACTTCTTACTCTGATATTATGTTAAATCACCATTGAATTCAAAAACTTAAGTGACTGTAAATTTAGTTTTTATAAATACTTTAACATTGTTTGTTGGCTCGTTGGAATCATCGACAGAACAAAAGAGAATAAAAAACTTTGGTTCTGTCCTTTATGAGTTCATGAGTTATATTCATTTAAGGCGGATTGAAAACCTCTTTTCTTGGTGGGATTTCAACATATAACGGTACTTGATGTTGAGATATATATTTTTTTTTCCTTTAATTGGTGGATTTTCCTTTTAGACACTTGAAGAAATGCTTGCCTTTTAATATAAAACTCCATTTTTGGGGCTTATTTTCATCACCAGGCAAATTTTTCCTTTTCTTTATAACTGTCTTGAACTCTTTGGAGGTTAAAAAGAAATATTCTTCTTCCTTTCCCCCCTATTTTTACTCTTTTTAGAGTTGTCCTTGGAAGTTTTATTTTGTTTGTTTCTAAATCAGTTAAATTACTTTATATTCTTGAGTAAACAAGCTTATAAATTTCTTATTTTAAGTATTAACTTCTTTTATGATCTAACATCTAAGTCGGTAGATTCTTTAAGATAAGATTTTTTGTCATCTTCTATATTATTCTGTCTTAAAACTTCTATCTACCTGGTTTGGTTTGGTTCAGATTGACACCTGCAATGGGTTTTACTGCGAAAACTTCAAACCAAACAAGTTTTATAAACCCAAAATTTGGACAGAAGCTTGGACCGGTTGGTAAGTTACTCATCCTGCCCTATGTATGCCAAATTGCAACTGAAATTTCTAAACTTTCGAGGGATTAGAAGTTCACTTACATGTCATCAGAGTTCCTTTAAAATTGACATTCTTCTCATATATAAAATATTAAAGGTTCACAGAGTTTGGTGGCTCAGTTCCTCATAGGCCAGTTGAAGACTTGGCCTTTTCAGTGGCTAGATTCATACAGAATGGTGGTTCTTTAGTTAATTATTACATGGTAATGAACTATCAGGAGTGTTTCAATAACATTGGCTGATCAATGAAAATGATATCCATAACTCTTTTCAAAATTTTCTCTAATATCAGTACCATGGAGGAACTAACTTCGGCCGAACAGCCGGTGGGCCTTTCATCACCACTAGCTATGACTTTGATGCTCCAATCGATGAATACGGTAAGCAGGTAGAAATAGTAACTTCCAAAAGGTTGTTCTCAAATGTTACCATTAGTATGACTATATTTCTTGGATATGACAGGCCTATTAAGGGAACCGAAATGGGGACATCTGAGAGATTTGCACAAAGCCATCAAGTTGTGTGAACCCGCATTAGTTTCAGTTGATCCTACCGTGACATGGATAGGAAAAAATCAAGAGGTAGCCAATGAAAGAATAACTAATGATCATTGCATATTTCTTCCAAAAACGGTCTAATTCGACTTTGTTTTAGTCATGGATAGGAAAAAATCAAGAGGTAGCCAATGAAAGAATAACTAATGATCATTGCATATTTCTTCCAAAAATGGTCTAATTCGACTTTGTTTTAGTCATGGATAGGAAAAAATCAAGAGGTAGCCAATGAAAGAATAACTAATGATCATTGCATATTTCTTCCAAAAACGGTCTAATTCGACTTTGTTTTACGACTATTTAAGGCTCATGTCTTCAAGACAAGATCTGGGGCATGTGCTGCTTTCCTAGCAAATTATGACACTTCAGTTTCTGCAAGAGTCAGGTTTGGAAATGCTCAATATGACCTACCACCTTGGTCCGTCAGCATCCTACCTGATTGCAAGTCTGCCATTTTCAACACAGCAAGAGTAGGACAAGTTTCAAAATCGCTTAAACTGAACCTTCACAGGCTAATGGAAAAGTTTCATTGTTTGGATATCAATTTTATGTTGAAAGGATGAAATTTGATGAGACGAAAATCTTTGCAGATTGGCGTTCGAAGTTCGCAGATTAAGATGACGCCAGTTACTTCATTTTCGTGGCTTTCATACAATGAAGAAACTGCCTCTGCGTATGCTGATGATACAACAACCATGGCTGGGTTATTGGAGCAAATAAGTATCACCAGAGATAAAACAGATTATCTGTGGTACATGACAGAGTAAGAACTCCATCACTTATGATAGATTCACCATATCTTGATTTTATTGATGAATGATGAAAAGAAATCATTTTTATCTTACTCTGCCCCATGTTTTATATTTTTCAGTATAAGGATCGATTCGAACGAAGGCTTCCTAAAGAGTGGTCAATGGCCTCTTCTCACCATCTTTTCAGCAGGCCATGGTCTACATGTTTTCATCAATGGTCAGCTAGCTGGTACATGAAAATTAACATGTTTTTTCCTTGAAGTTTCTCCGAACATGGACTAAATAATTCATCACAGTACTATTATATTATGAATGTAGGAACTGTATATGGGGGTTTGCAGAATCATAAATTAACATTCAGTAAATACGTAAATCTAAGGGCAGGAGTCAACAAGCTTTCCATGTTGAGTGTTGCTGTTGGTCTCCCGGTTAGTTTCTTGTTTCTGACTTCCATTTGCTTCTTTGAAATCATTATTGATTCAGAATTCGACTTGAGTTCAATTTGCTTGTGTCAGAATGGCGGCCAGAATTTTGAGACTTGGAATGCTGGAATTTTAGGCCCCATCACATTGAAGGGGCTAAATGAGGGTACTAGAGACATGTCTGGATATAAATGGTCTTACAAGGTACATTAGGAAGCCAATGTACCCTATTTTTCGGTTTCGATTATTTATTTCAGTTCGGTATGAAGCTAAAGAATCATAAGTACAATGTTATTGAGTAGGTTGGCTTGAAAGGAGAATCCTTAAATATTCATAGTGTTAGTGGAAGTAGTTCTGTTGAATGGGTGAAAGGCTCATTGTTGACTCAGAAACAACCCCTCACATGGTACAAGGTGAGAGAACTTCAAATGAACATCCTTCAATTTCCACAACTTCTCCATGGTTCAAAACTTTTCATATTTCAATATAACGAGAGCTTATGAAATGTATCGAATTTGAAGACGACTTTCAATGCCCCCGGAGGCAATGAACCGTTAGCTTTGGATATGAGCAGCATGAGTAAAGGCCAAATATGGATTAACGGTCGGAGCATCGGGCGCCATTGTCCTGCATACATAGCAAGCGGCAGTTGTGGCAAATGCAGCTATGTTGGATTCTTTAATGAAAAGAAATGTCATTCTAACTGTGGAGAACCCTCTCAGAGATGGTAAAAAAACGATCTATATGTTTCGTCTACCTATTGTCTTGGTGCATGCTTAACAAGAAAGCTTTTAAAATTTCAGGTATCACGTTCCCGGCGCTTGGTTGAACCCGAGCGGCAACGTATTAGTTGTTTTTGAAGAATGGGGTGGAAATCCTGATGGGATTTCTTTGGTCAAGAGATCTGTGTTCTGATAACACCAAGAAACTTTCACTTGAGGCTGTCTACAACTGAACTCAATCATGTCTTAAATTTCTCTTTAGGTTCACCAAATACACCTATGATTTCTCATAGTATAGTTCATCCCCAGTTGCATAAAGTGCTTGCCAAGGAGACCAGTAGTGGGCTTCTTGGATCAAACATCAAGAGAATAAGTGGAGAAGAATACCAAAACCAAATACCATTGTTATGCCAAATGTAGATAGTGAAGAAGTTTGCTATGTACATAGAAAGAAAAGCTATTCTTGGGTTCAGAACTTTGATTCCCATATTCAAACCCAAATTTATTTATTTGGGGCTTATGTAAAGAGATTCAGTCATTGATCAAGGTTGTAATGTTTGAATAGAATACAAATGTTCTTGCACACTCAATAATCACTGTACTTTTACTTTCTATTTGGTGTGAAAAATGCAGTCAACTCATAATTATCTCAATCACAAATATAGACAATATTTGTTAGCTAATGTCAGATAAGTTTTTGGTTCCTGTTTACAATCAAACTAAAGCTTTTAAGTAACAAGAACGATAAATAAAGATAGGGAGGAGAAAAATTAAACTTAAGATTTATACTGGTTCACCGTGGATTACGTCCAGTTCTCTGCTAAAGAAGAATCTCCCTAGAGTTTACAAGCTCTTTATAATGATTTCTCTCAGTTTTTCCAAACATAGAAAAAACTCACGAATCATTCTACAAGTCTTTCAAACTTTCTAATGGATACACAAATATTAAGCTCTCAAACTCTCTCTCTTCAGAGAATTAGTCACGACTTTATATTTATGCACATCTACCAAATTGGATAATAAAAAAAGCCAAAACTAAATAAGATAAAGAAAAATTAAAAAAAGACTCTTTCATATAGAAAAAAAGATTTTCTTCTCGATTTGACTCTATTATCTCAACACTATTCTCACGTAATGACTTCAAAGTGACAAAATGTGTTTCCCATGAGTGTTTCTCCCTTCCATTGGTGAGGGTCATGATTCTCAACTTGAATTTATGTAACACATGTTAAAAAGTATAGATCCATTAACAAGATAAACAAATTCACATAATAAATACAAATCAAACTTCTTAAGTTATACAAGCCTGTGCTTTAAGTCGAATGTTTTCTTTAAAACATTTTTTAATGTGTCTTACGGTGAAAATAACTAAATAGAGATCACTAAGCGAATATATATCTCACATAGAGGTAGAAATTCGAACCCACGGTCTCTTGATCGGTAATATGTACCTTAAGCAATTATATAAAGAAACGTCGTCCCATTGAAAGATATAATAAATAATAGTCTTGTGAATAAGCTAAAGTGTCTATATCATATGATCATATTTAAAATATCTTTTATATATTAAGAAACTTTACTAGTGTTTAATATTTATCGTCAAATCATTTTACATATATTAATTATGTTGCAAAAAAACGCTAACAAAGGAAGAGAAGAAGAAAAAAAAAAACTAGATAAGGTCTATCTAAAAAGTTGTCATTGAAAGTGATGCATAACATATCTCAACTTCAAGTACTCATCATATTCATAAAGATAAATGATCAACTTTTTAAACATTAAAAATTTTCTATCAATTAAGCTATCATCCATCTCATTCAATCGAGTAAAGATTCATCGACAAGTCATAAATATGATTGGTTACGGATATTACGTCAAATATTATTATAAAGTAAGAGCACAGATACCTGAAGAGAGGAAAAGAGTCAATATGTGGATTATTATAGTCTTTTTTAGTCCTAACTAAAAGTATTTTTGATTAGTTAAAAATACTTTTAAGATCTTAGAAATGATATCCGACTATCTTTGAATACTATAAAAAGTATTTAATTAATATTTTCTAAAACACATAACTCTCAATAGGGATACACGGACAAAAACTTGAATAATTTATATTGCACGTGTTCAAAAATATAGATCTATTTAATTTATGAGATTAATAAGATAAACAAACTCACCTATCAAATACATATAAATCTACGATGTTATACAAATTTAATCTTTTTAGTCCGATTTTGAAAATATTCTCGGACGTTCTTTGTGGCGAAAATAAATAAAGTTGTGATGGAAACATCATATCAACACATTAGCCACAAGGTTTTTTTTTTTTTTTTTTTTGTTTGGCGAAGGAACATATCCACAAGTTGGCTTAGAGATTTTAGGGTGCATGAGTAGGAATGACAAAGAATGCTTTCATTCTTATCTATTACAACAGATCCAAAATAAAAGAAAAAAAATGGAGGACACTCAGAGCCCGTTAAGTAACGTTTTCGTTCTTTGTTTTTCATTTCCTAATTGTTTTAAAAAATTTAAGCATTTTGCAATTAACTATGTTTCTTGTTTATCCTTTTTTGGAACATTCTCAAAATTTTTATAAAATTTTGGAAATAACCAAAACAAGTTTTTTCTCTATTTCCAATTTGTTCCCAAACATAAATATAAATATTGTTTTATCATACTTGGATTGTGGAAACAAGAACGTTACCAAACGGGCCGTCAAGAACTCACATCAGAAATTATGCAAAAGTGCTTTCCTTTTTATAAATTACTACAAATAGAAAAAAAGTAGAGGGCACTTGAAGAACTCACACATATTTGTTGAATTCAAATGCATCCGTTTGAAATGAGTCGATATGTATGAGGTAGCTTTAGAGAAACCCTTGCCTCTAACAGGTGTAGTTGAACTGGTGGAAGCAATAGCATTGAGGGAGAGAATAGATCTAGCATATGATTTACGCATTCATCCATTACAGGTTGAAATTGACTCTAAAATCGTACGAATCTGATAGTGAGGGAGACCAATTTGAGAATGAAGTTTAACGTGATAAAATCAAAGATTTATGGAAATGCATGAAAATTTAAGTGGAAGATGATCATCCAAATCGGGTGCAACACTAGCTTCGAAAGGAGACGTCGAAACGATATCCCACAATTTTGTTATATGTTTTGAAAGCAACATGGCAATTCCCCATTAACCACATGCCCATTGATAATTCATTGCACCCAAGATTAAGAAACCTAAAACAAATGCCCATTTCCATAATTGTGATTTGTGGTTGATAAGAAGAAATACAAGATAAGAGAAAGGAACTTGTGTAATTAGCCATTCTCTTAGGATGGGAGAGAATTTAACCAAAAAATTTTGTTTCTATAAATGTTAACATAAGATTAGAATATGAGAAAAGAATCAAATTCTATCAAATATTGAGTTATATTTCCTAAAAGAAAAGAGATTATATTAATGATAGATAAAAGTGGAGTTAGTTGGATGCATTATCATGATGTTGACAATTGAAACGAGAGCGTTGGATTTAATGGAAATTAAGCTCAACTAATCCAAATTAGTTGGTGTCATGTACTACTTAGTTCACCTCCATTATTTTTAGGTTAAAAATAATATATTCACTATTATCTGCTTTAGACATGGTCGGCTTTGTCTTTGATTTCACCCAAAAGACTTCATACTAATGGAGATAGTTGTCCTCGTTGATCACTCTTTTCCCTAACTAAATGTGGGACTTTGTTTGCACACGTTGCAACCCCAACACACCAAGTCCAACAAGAATTCTGGTCACGATCCCGACATTTTCTACAACATCGTTCTTGTTCTAAATTCTGATGCGATTTAGTTTTCATGGTGAGATACCCGTATATGAATTAAATTTACTCAACCCGTTTAAGCTTTTGGGTTGAGTGGTGATTTATTCATCCTCAATACTTCATTTTTCAATTAATAAGGCCCGGAATTTTAAATGTATGAAAAATGTCGAGACTTCGATTTTAGGATTGATGAAAATATCAGTAAAATGTAAACATCGATAAATATTTCTAAAAAAATATAATAAATATTTAAAATAACAAACATACCTACCTTTCACTCACTTTAAATAATTTATTCTTCACATGGATGAAAACTTAATATCCAAGTTTTCCCATGCGAAAATGGCTAAAAAATCTAGGGTGTTTTTAGTCGGTAGTTTGAAAAAAAGAGATGAAATGAAAACTAGAGTTGTATTTCATATTTTCAATGTTTTCGACTAGCATGTTTAGAAATTACATCTCAATTTACAAATTATTCTATATGTGTTTAGTAATATATTGGTAGACATCTCAATTTACAAATTATTCTATATGTGTTTAGTAATATATTGGTAGACTAGTGAAAGTTACCGATTAAATATTTAATTGAATCTAAAATATTATTAATTTATTTATTAACATATATATTATAATATAATTAATATATTATGTTTTACCTATTTTGATTTTAACAAAAATAAAATAAATTTATGACATGAAATAATATATTTATCAAAATTTTTATTTTTTAATATAAATTCGTAATTTGAAGTTTAAAATTTAGAATCTAAAACACTTGGTTTTAGAATTTTCACGATTTATATCACATAATCTTAAAATTAAAAATAATTTTAGAAACAAATATGACAAAAATACTCACTGAATTCCTTTAATTTATTAAAACCAAAAACAATGAACAGAATTTGAATTCTTGTCGCAAGTTTAATTTTTGCATTGTCACTTACCAGTTACTACTGACAAAATGTTAGAAAAAAATTTCAAAAAAACAAAAAACAAAATGTTAGAAAAACTTTTACTTGAAAAATCAGGTCAGATCTCATCTGAGCGGTAGTTCAGTCCGCCTAAAAAGACTCCTGAAAATGGCATTGCGCGGCAGAGGCAGTTCCTTGAAAAAAGACAGTGCCATGGCCCCAATCCATTTCTCTTCCTCACGTTTCGAATTGCTTATAAAACAGCTCTTTCTAGCATCAGAGCTCCTCAATATTCCATCACAATCGTTGCATTTCCCTCCCCCGTTCTGTTTTCTCTGTTTTCTTCCTCAAAAGAATCAACCCAATAGAGAGATTGAGAAAAGAAAAGAAACCCACCAACCCTCTTTTATGTTATCGGAAATTGGTGGTGAGGGGTTGCAAAATGTTCAGAATGTCAAGAACTTTGGTGCTGTTTTTGGGTTTGCTTTTGTGGGTCTGTTCTTCTGGATTGGCTTCCGTGACTTATGACCACAAGGCCATCATCATCAATGGCCGGAGAAGAATTTTGATTTCCGGGTCCATTCATTACCCAAGAAGCACACCCCAGGTTCTAATACGTCCAATGTGAATCACGGGTTGTTTCTATTTCTCTCTCTAATAACTTTTGTGGTGGTTGCAGATGTGGCCAGACCTTATACAGAAGGCCAAAGATGGAGGGTTGGATGTTATAGAGACTTATGTTTTCTGGAATGGCCATGAGCCTTCTCCTGGCAAGGTAGAGTGAGAATAATTTTGTTTTTGGCTTTTGGCTTTTCTTGGGTTTGGATTATACTGATCTTTTGGTCTTTTGTTTTGCAAATTTACAGTATTATTTTGAGGATAGATACGACTTGGTGAGATTTTTGAAGCTGGTTCAACAAGCAGGCTTGTATGTTCATCTTCGGATTGGTCCATATGTCTGTGCTGAATGGAACTTCGGGTAAAAATAAAGTTATATTTACCACAATATCTTATTAATAATTTGTCTTCATGTGGCTCTGTTCTGATTCTTTTTTTTTATTATTATCTTACTTCAATAATTCAGTGGATTTCCTGTTTGGTTAAAGTATGTTCCTGGGATTGCCTTTAGGACAGACAATGGACCCTTCAAGGTAGGAAAATTCTGAAATGTCTATGGACATCTTCAGTCCTCTCTCTCTGTTGAACTTGAAGCAAATAATTTTATGGTTTATTTACTCTTAAATAATGGATTCAAATTGTCTTTTAATAAAGGCGGCTATGCAAAAATTCACTGAGAAGATTGTCAGTATGATGAAGGGGCAGAGGCTATATCAAAGCCAGGGAGGACCCATTATTCTATCTCAGGTAACTTCCAACAAACATATAAACATAAGGCTTTGCTTGGATTCATCAAAACTGGGTTTCCTGAAAATTGACCATTCAGTAAAAAATATTTAACAGTGATGAATTTGAAAGTTTGTTTTCTTTTATGTTTTGGGTGACAGATCGAGAATGAATATGGACCAATGGAGTCGGGAATTGGTGCCCCTAGTAAATCCTACACCAAATGGGCTGCTCAAATGGCAGTAGGTCTCGACACTGGGGTCCCATGGGTGATGTGCAAGCAAGAAGATGCCCCTGACCCTGTGGTAAGCTATTCTCCTCCGTTTCTATCATGGGTTTCTTTTTCTCCTGGGGATTTATTCTGTGTTGAGGAACATGTATTAGGTTGTTTGTTAAATCCATCCAATGTAAACAATCTTTTATTAGTACTACATCACTTCTCCTCGCATGTGGGCATGGAAATTTATACAAAATCCAACAAGTGGTTATTGATATTGAAGGAAATAAAACATTACAGAGGTTTGATGGTAAGGGACCTCCTACTCTGATACGAAGTTAAATACCACTAAACCAAAAAAATTTAAGTGATCGTAAATTTAGTCTTTTATCAATACTTTTAAGTTTTTAACATGGTTTGTGTGACCTGTTGTAATCATTGATCAAGCAAAGGAGAATACAAAACTTTGATATCGGTCCCTTACGTGTTCATGAGTCATATCCATTTAATGTGGATACGACTACCTCTTTTCTTGGTGGGATTTCAACATATAACGGTACTTGATGTTGAGTTTCTTTTTGCTTTAACCGGTGGATTTTCCTTTTATACACTTGAATCCATCTTGCCTTTAAATATAAAACTCCTGTTTTGGGGCTTATTTTCATCACCATGCCCATTTGTCCTTTTTATTTTTTCTCATTGTCTTAAACTCTTTGGAGGTGAAAAAGAAATATTCTTCTTCCTTTCCCCCCTATTTTTTACTCTTTTTAGAGTTGTCCTTGGAAGTTTTATTTTGTTTGTTTCTAAATCAGTTAAATTGCTTTAGATTCTTGGGCAGACAAGCTTATAGACGTCTTCGTTTAAGTATTAACTTCTTTTATAATCTAAATCAGTAGATTCTTTAAGATAAGCTTTTTCTCATCTTCTATACTCTCTTGTCATAAAACTTCGATCTACTTGGTTTGGTTTTGCTTCAGATTGACACCTGCAATGGATTTTACTGTGAAACCTTCAAACCGAACCAGATTTATAAACCCAAAATTTGGACTGAAGCCTGGAGTGGTTGGTAAGTTACTTATCCTGCCTATATCCATCAAATTGCAACAAAAAAATTCTGACCTTAAGGGATTAGAAGTTCACTTACATGTCAACAGAGTTCCTTTACAATTGACATTATTCTCATATATGAAATATTAAAGGTACACAGCGTTTGGTGGCCCAGTTCCTTACAGGCCAGCTGAAGACTTGGCCTTTTCAGTTGCTAGATTCATACAAAGTGGTGGTTCATTAGTTAATTATTATATGGTAATGAACTATCAAGAGTGTTTCATTAACATGGGCTGATCATTGAAAATCATTTCCATAACTCTTTCAAAATTTTCTCTCATGTCAGTACCATGGAGGAACAAACTTCGGCCGAACAGCTGGAGGGCCTTTCATCGCCACTAGCTATGACTATGATGCTCCAATCGATGAATACGGTGAGCATGTAGAAATAGTAACATTCCAAGAGTTGGTTCTCAAATGTAACCATTAGCATGACAATATTTCTTGGATATGACAGGTCTATTAAGGGAACCAAAATGGGGACATCTGAGAGATTTGCACAAAGCCATCAAGTTGTGCGAGCCTGCTTTAGTTTCAGTTGATCCCTCAGTGACATCGTTGGGAAGCAATCAAGAGGTAGCTGATGAAAGAATAGCTAATGTCATTGCATATATTTTTTGAAAGACCGTCTAATTCGACTTTTTTTGATGACTATTTAAGGCTCATGTCTTCAAGACAAGGTCTGGAGCATGTGCTGCTTTTCTAGCAAATTATGACACCTCAACTTCTGCAAGAGTCAGCTTTGGAAATGCTCAATATGACCTACCACCTTGGTCCATCAGCATCCTCCCTGACTGCAAGTCTGCCTTTTTCAACACTGCAAAAGTAAGACAAGTGTCAAAATCACTTAATTGAACCTTCGCAGGCTAATGGAACCTTAAAAACTCTTAAACCCCCAAAGTTTCTTTGTCTGGATAGCAATTTTATGTTGAAAGGATAAAATTTGATGAGATTAATCTTTGCAGATTGGGGTTCGAAGTTCGCAGATTAAGATGACGCCGATTTCTTCATTTTCGTGGCTTTCATACAATGAAGAAACTGCCTCTGCTTATGCTGATGATACAACAACCATGGCTGGATTATTGGAGCAAATAAGCATCACCAGGGATGAAACAGATTATCTATGGTACATGACAGAGTAAGAACTTCATCACTCATTGCAGATTCAACGTTTCAGGTTTTTATCGATAAATGATGAAAAAAGTCATTTTTATCTTACTCTGCCCCATGTTTACCTTTCTCAGTATAAGGATCGATCCGAATGAAGGCTTCCTAAAGAGTGGTCAATGGCCTCTTCTCACCATCTTTTCAGCAGGCCATGCACTACATGTTTTCATCAATGGTCAACTAGCTGGTACATGACAATGAACATATTTTTGCTTGAAGATTCTCCAGACATGAACTAAATGATTCTAACATCACAGTGCTATTATATTATGAATGTAGGAACTGTATATGGGGGAATGGAGAATTCTAAATTAACATTAAGTAAATACGTTAATCTAAGGGCAGGAGTCAACAAGCTTTCCATGCTAAGTGTTGCTGTTGGTCTCCCGGTTAGTTTCTTTGGTTTCCGATTTCCATATACTTCTTTAAAATCATTATTGATTCCGAATTCGACTTATGCTCCAATTTGATTGATGTCAGAATGGCGGCCCGCATTATGAGACTTGGAATACTGGAATTTTAGGCCCCGTCACGTTGAAGGGGCTAAACGAGGGTACTAGAGACATGTCTGGATATAAATGGTCTTACAAGGTACATTAGCAAACCAATGTACCCTCTCTTTTGCATTCGGTTATTTATTTTAGTTCGGTATGAAGCTAAAGAATCACAATTACAATGTTATTGAGTAGGTTGGCTTGAAGGGAGAAGCCTTAAATCTTCATACTGTTAGTGGAAGTAGTTCTGTTGAATGGGTGAAAGGTTCATTGGTGGCTCAAAAACAACCCCTCACATGGTACAAGGTAAGAGAAGTTCATATGAACATCCTTCTATTTCTACAGCTTCTTTATGGTTAAAAACTTTTTGGATTTTGATATAACAAGAGTATCGGGCGTTGCAGACAACTTTCGATGCCCCGGGAGGCAATGAACCATTAGCTTTAGATATGAGCAGCATGGGTAAAGGTCAAATGTGGGTTAATGGTCAGAGCATCGGGCGCCATTGGCCTGCATACATCGCACGCGGCAGTTGTGGCAAATGCAACTATGCTGGAATCTTTGACGAGAAGAAATGTCATTCGAACTGTGGAGAACCCTCTCAAAAATGGTAAAAAGACTTGTGCTCTAGACAATGATTTATAAGTTTCGTTTACCTATTGTCTTGGTGCGTACTTAACGATCAAGCTTGTAAAATGTCAGGTATCATGTTCCTCGCGCTTGGTTGAACCCGAGCGGCAACGTATTGGTAGTTTTTGAAGAATGGGGTGGCAACCCTCAAGGGATTTCTTTGGTTAAGAGATCAGTATCCTGATAACACCAAGAAGCTTGCACTTGAGGCTGGTTGCAACTATTCTCAACCATGCCTCACATTTCTCTTCAGTTTCACCAAATGCACCGGTAGATTTCTCAAATTATAGTTCATCTTCAGTTGCATAAGCGCTTGTCAAACTCAGGCCAGTAGCAGATGTATCGGGTCGAAGATCCACGTATTGTTCGAATTCGCAAGAGAATAAGTGGAGAAGAATACCAAAACCAAACACCATTTTTATGTCAAATGTAGATAGTGAAGAAGTTTGCTATGTACATAGAAAGAAAAGCTATTCTTGGGTTCAAAACTTTGATCCCAAATTCAAACCCAGATTTATTTATTTGGGACTTATGTAACGAGTCGATCATCGGTCGAGGGTCGAGGTTGTAATGCTTGAATAGAATACAAATGTTCAGGCACAATACATAATCATTATACTTTTACTTTTCATAGCAATGTAATGACTTCAAAGTGGCAATAATGTGTTTCCCATGAGTGTGCATGTCTCTGTTGTTGGGAGTCATGATTCTCGATTTGAATTTATGTTGCACGTGTTAAAAAGTATAGATATTTATAGTTCACGAGATTAATAAGATAAACAAACTCACATATCAAATTCAAATCAAATTTCTTGTTATAAAAGTCTCTTCTTTTTAAGTTAATTTTTTTTTCTTTTTTTGAAAAGATTGTCGAATATGTTTTAATGGCGATCAGCTAAATAAGGAGTAGAATCACAAGTTGGTGTACAAATTTTCAACTCTTTTAGGTTGCATGATTAGAAAATATTAGACATATATTAATTTCTCATATAGAATTAATTTGGTTGGGATTTGAGTTTTTTTTATCTATTTATTATTATTATCATTTCTCAACTTGAAATCATTTTTTTATTATTATATTAATTTTATATAAAGACACGACCATCCATTGAAAGATGCATAAATATTAGTCTCGTAGATACTCATCTCATATTTGTCGAAGAACGACACGACCTTAACTTTAGTAATCTTTAATCATTTTTTATTTATATAAAGACATGAGGATCCATTGAAAGATACATAAATAATAATAGTTTTGTAGATACTCGTCTCATATTTCTCGAATAACGACATGACTTTAACTTTACTGGTCTTTAATATTTACCATCAAGTAATTTCAAATATATTAATTATGTTGCAAAAGAAATAATAATAATAATAAATGATAATGTCTATCTAAAACGTTGGTCATCGAATGTGACACATAAGGTATCTCAAATTCAACTAACCATATCCATATATGGATAAATGCTTAACTTTTTAAAGATTAAAAATTTTCAATCATCATAGTGATCCATTACTTCATCTTAAAATTGAGCTATCATCCATCTTATTCATCCAACTTGTAAAGAAACATTCGTCAATAACAAGTCATACACACGATCAATTATTGTTCAATTACATTACGTCAAATATTATTATTAAGGGCATGAACACCTAAAGAGAGGAAAAGAGTCAACACGTGGATTATTATAGTTTTTTTCATTCTAAAAGCGTTATTGTCCAGTAGAAAACACTCTTTAGGTACTCAGTTACATATGAAAATTTAGTTTATAAAATTCTCAATCACATTTAAAAATACTCTAAAAAAAGTTTTATTAGATCGAAAAAAATTTAATCAATATTTTATTATAAACATAGCTCTTAGTGGGAATATTTGACTCGTATAGTTTGTAAAAGAAAATTTTAAAAAGTATGTATTATTCAAAAGTATATATCTATATAATTTACGAGATTAACACGTTAAACAAACTCACATATCATATATAGATGAAACCTCTCAAATTATACAAATATGTTATCAAGCCAAACATACGTTTTACTAAAAATAATCTCGAACATAATTTATGTCAAAAATAACTAAATAGAGAGTCGAGAAATCATTGGGATGGAAACATCCCATCAACATAACCACAAGTTGGCGTGGATTTTCTATTCTCTTTAGATTGCATGAGTAGGAATGGCGCATAAGTGTTTTCCTTCTTATCCATTGCTACAAATCAAAAAGGATAATATTTGCTTATAAACAAAGCTCTCAGCGGGGATATTTGACTCATATAGTTTGTAAAAAAGAAAAATATATTGAATTTATGTAGCATATAATTTACGAGATTAACACGATAAACAAAATCACATGTCCTATACCGATCAAATCTCTCAAGTTATATATACAAATATGTTCTTAAAAATAATTTCGAACATACTTTATGACAAAAATAGTTAATTAGAGAGTAAACAAACCATTGTGATGGAAACATCACATCAACATAACTACAAATTGGCGTAGAGATTTTCAATTCTCTTTTAGGTTGCATGAGTAGGAATGATGCGTAAATGTTTTCCTTCTTATCCATTACTACATATCAAAAAGGATATCCCACAAATTTGTATCATGTTTTGAAAGCAACGTGACAGCTCCCCCATTAATCAAATGCCCATTTGACAAATGGTTCCACTCGAACAACGACACGTGGGCCCGTTTAATTGAATTCGTTGCCCCCAAAATTAAGATACCTAAAAGAGAGTCCATTTCCATAATTATGAATTGGGGTTCATACATGGGTAATGAACACACTTTTGGAAATCCATGTTTGAGCCAAAAAAAAAAAAAAAAGTTATGTCTTAATTGGAAGAAATACAAGATGAGATGATAAATGAGTTTGCTTTTCGCTTAAATTTTTTTAGAATAACAAAGATGATTTATATTGTATAATTAATCATTTGAATGTTGCCACCTTTCTTGTAGATCATCGAATGATTAGTTATTTAAAGAGTAGTTCTCGATGTGAAGTCAGTAAGAAAAGCTTCAGGTTTCAATCTATATGACCTGCGAGTAGTACAAAGGCAACCTCTTATGTGGAGGCAGACTCCTTTTATTTTGATACTCTTTAGTGTTGATGCAAAAATTTGGCTTCTTGGGATCCGCCAAATTCGCGCCAAAGATGAGTGTGGCTCTTGCCACACAGCCTCTGATGTTTTAAGTCAAAATCGAAATAGTTGAGTATAAAGTGTGAAGTGTTGTGAGCATATCTTTAGGATTTAGCTTACTCTCCTATTTATTCTCCTATTTATACACTTATAGAGGTTGAATCTTAATCCCTTTAGGATTTACATAAGTTGAATCCTAATGCACTCATGAGATCTAGACGGAATGGGCTTCATGCTTGTTTCGGATCCGTTCGTTTCATTGTGGGCTTAAGGTCAAATCGAGAGTCGAGGCAGGATGGTTCGGGATGAATTGTTAGGGTTCTCGGCGAGGGTCGAGAACTGCTTGGCGCCGAGGAGGTCTCGACGTCGAGGCCTAGTCGGTCGGGGGTTGGTTCGTGTGCCCCCTTTTATGGTTCATGTCCACTTCTCGACTTTTTTCCGGTCTCCTATCGTCTAATTGGATCTCGCTTATTTCCTTATAAAATTTAGTGTATAATAATACGATATATTTTTCTTTAGCATGTACTAATCTACCATCTTTTTACATCATTTACTTGAGTGATTTAGGGATTTTTAGGAAAACCTACGTGAGAGATAGTGAGACACCTTTTGGGTGTGGGATGCTCGTTTAACCTTTGCGTTCATCTTGTTCCTTATTCAATTGGGCGCACTGCGTTTTCAAAAGCTTTCTTCTAAACTAATTACTATAACACCGGTAACTATGTTTTGGCTTAGATACAAAGACAATTTTATATTTTATATATCTTTTTTAATGTTAATGCAAAGTTGGAATCCAATGAAAAGAGAATCAAATTCTATCAGATTTTGAGTTACAATTTCGTAAAAGAGAAGATATTATATTAATGAGATATGAAGTGGGATTAGTTGGTACATTATCTTTGATGCATTATCCATGATATTGACAATCCAAACAAGAGCCTTGGCTTTAATGGAAATTAAGTTCAATTCATCAAAATTATTTAAAAACAAAAATAGAAAACCGTTTTGAAAACAATCTCAAGGCCATTTTTCAAACTTATCTCTTAAATAGCCATTAAACTTTCTTTTTTTTTTAATGTTCTTTTGGGGTTATTAAGTCAAGATTCAAAAACCCAATTTTCAAAATGGAATTAATTTACAGCAGCTTTTAAGAGAGGGCGTTGGACCAAACCCCAACAAAACCACCAAAATTTCCCCACCATTTTTAGGGCACAGTGGACTTTTCCCTTGTAAGATCCAACTTGTTCTTGAAGGGATTGTTATGATAGTTTGGTAAGAAAAGTAGGCATTTGTTATACTACCTCCTTCACTTCGTACCGAAGAAAAAACCAGCTCGTTTTTCTCATTTATGAAAAGATGACCAGTGATATTTTATACTGACCACGGTTAATTTTTGACAAATAAGAGAGATAAATGTAAAAATAGATTATTATTTTTCAATTGAATTAGTATAAACAGATAAGTACTCGCAAGTCAACACTTAAATATTGTTTTCATGTATTGGATAGTAAAAAACAGAAAACTCCTCACTTTTAAATATTAGAGTTCTAATAATAATAATTATTAATTATTGATGTGAGATGCAATGGAAGATCATGATTCATGAGATTTTTTAGTTATTGAAAAAGGATAGAGGATTGAGATTGGGACTAAGATGTTTAAACCTCTATAACTAAACTCTAAAAAAAATGTTTGTTAAAACTTCAATTTCTCCACCTAATCTTAATATTAATTCATACCCAGCACTTCCTTCAAGGTCTAAATTAATTTGACTAGTTTACTGTAAGGAAATAAATGTCATATTACCAAATTGCTCTCTATCCTGTGGGGTGGGAGTTCGAACTCATGACCTTTAGAAATAGATGTCTTAACCATTTAACCTACGTTCGGTTTGACTATAATTTGGGTTTAGTTTTAATTTTATTAGTGTAGTTTCTCATTTTCCATCAGTCTCTAAATTCTTATAAAACTATTTTATAAAGTCAATCAAATACAAAATATAAAATTATTACTAATTCTTAAACAGAAAAATGTATCACATTTTTAATACGTATCGTGATGGTATGTTTGATTTGACCAAATTATAATAATAAAATTGAGATTTCTAAAATATGAAGGCCAAATTATAACCTATCAAATTTGCCCGACTAAATTAAAACCAATTCCAAAATATATATAGTTGCAAAATATAATTTAACGTAAAAAAAAAAAAAAGTCACCACTATTGAAATCCTTTCTCGTGATTGGATTAATTACAGCGTGATTTAAACTTTAAATTGACTCTTCTCAAGAATTCAAAATATTATTAAGAAAACAATATCGTTTAGCTCTTTATAATCATTTCATTGCATTATTTGAGATTTTACCTAATATAAAAAGATTTTTTAAAGAAATAAACTATATAATAAGAATTATAATGGATGTTATCTTGGAAGGAGGGAATGACAATTATGGTGGTAACAAGTTGCGTGTAGCATCGAATAATATAAGGGCAGTGTGGTCCTTTTGTGGTCGACTTTTTAATATTATATGCTTTTCAAAATAAACTATTACTTTTTTTTATTAATTTTTTTTACTTTTTGGGATTAGAAAAAGATAGCTTCCAATAAAGTATACATTTAAAGGGGAAAATTTTGGAATTAAAATATTTAATGCATGTAATGACTTTAATTAATTAGGTCAGCGTGGACCATATGATTCATACATCAAATAAATATGTGTATATATTTAAATAAATATGATAATTTTCAAAATTATTTATTTTTATTTATTATTTATATATATTTTTCAAGAAAAAGCTTGTAGATAATGTAGAATCCATGGATTGCTTGAGATGCAAGAGGACCTTTGCTTTTCTCATAACTTTCAAATCAAAATATTATAACAAGAGAGAGAATTTTATGGCCTACTTGATCAAGGAAATTGATCCTCCCCTACCCTATTGAAAATTTTTTATATGGATGAAAATTGATTCTTTTTTTCCTTTTTTATCAAATATTTTGTTAACAATTTCGATTCGCTGATGATTATCAGTCCTGTTGGTAAGATTTATAGTTCGAAATTTCATCGTACGGGTGTGGTTTTCTATATTTATTTTAGGATACAATAATATATTAGAGTCATTATTTTTTTTCTTTACGTTCAAAACTCTTCGGTTAAGGCTTAATTTTAATAATGATTGATTGATTAAGAAATTTTGAAAGTGAATTTTCTATTTAAATAATTGATGGTGGTGACATATCATCATTATTATCCATTTTCTAGTGGTGAAGTGAAGCTAAGTATTATTGGAGTAAGCTATTTGAAGTTAGCTTTAGTCGCTTTTTGAAGAGGAAATTTTGATGCCTTTTTTGTTTTGTTTTTTGAGGTTAAATAAATATGTAAATTTGGATATGGACACGAGTTGGGCCGGGGGAAATTACGTAAAGGTAATGGGCCCAACCCACGAAGAATGAAAGAAGGGGAAATAATGATAAATAATAATAATAATAAATTTAATTTTATATGGATAATGAAGTGGGGCCCATTTTTCCGCGCCGGCTGCTGACGTACGCATTTCTCTCAATTCACACCCTCCACCCAAAATGGTGGAAAATCGAGGCATTTAATTAATTATGCCAATTTCCAATAATACCTTTATTATATTGTCATGGACACGTCCTTCTCACACGACGCCTCCATAATAATAATTAATAATTAATAAATTGTGATTAATATATTGCCGTATTTAAAAAAAAAAAAAAGATGTGAAGATTCAAACCAGAAGACAACGACATCTAATCTAACATCAATATAAGTTGTATAACTAAGTATAGATTAATGGTCAAAATATTTTTCTTTTACTTTAATAAATAATAGGTTTAGATCTCCATCTTTATATTTGATATTAATATAATAAAAAACTGTGTTTTTTTTTTATCACGAGACTTGAACTACACGTGAATCAATTTCTTTTTTGTTTGATGCAAAAGCATATGAGAACTTTGAGAAATCCACAGCATACAAGTAATTAGAAGAAACAACTTTAGAAGCTAGATTGTGTGCTAAGAGACATGCACGAAGCATACTTCATCAAAAGAAGAGAGCGTTTGAATGTCTTCAAGTCTAGTCTCATCCTTACTATTGTCTTTGATCTCCCCTGAAATCATGTTGATTGCAATTAAGGAGTCGGATTCGAGAATAACCCGTTGCAGGTTGAGGCGAATTGCTAGACGAATCCCTTCCGATATCGCACTGATTTCTAAATGTAGAGGTGATAAAGGAATCTGAATCACTTTAGTCATTGCAAAGATGATGGCTCCATTGTAATCACGACAAATAACCTCCACCCCCATTCCGTTTTGTTAATAATTTTGTGACCGTATCGTTTTCGACTATCATATTTATTTTTAATTACATTAAAAATAACGAGACGTTGTTTCTTTTATATTTAAGGCGTTTTATTATCCCAAAAAAAATCTTCGAAGACATTTTCATAAATCATCACGTACCCATATAAAATGATTTAAAATTAAATAAAAGTTCCTTGATTTAATCAGCTTTTTATCCAAGATAATTCACACAGAATAATTTCTCTGTAATAGACAATTTGTCGTGATAGTAAGTAGAAATATTCAAATTTTGTACTCAATATTAAAAATAAGCAATAACTTTTGAATTATAATTACATTAATTTTGGAAAAGGAAACATGTAAGATATTTGTGTAAGGGTAGGTGTTGGTGGGTGTGTATGGATAAAAATGTGCAGAATTTCTGTGGGTGCAGAAAGAAATTAACAAATATTACTTTCATTAAATTAGTGCTGAACTAATTTGACTAATTATGGTTCATTGATTCCCTTTGGGAAATTTGAATCATTTTATCATTTCTTCCAAGTCATTCGAAATTAATGTGATTTTATTGTCCTATTCAATTAGGTTATTAATTGAAAATTAAATAGATCGTATTTTCAATCATAGTACGATGAAATGTTCTATCGTGCATATCATTTTCTACGACGGAGAAAAATAAACTATTTGTTAAAAATATATTATACTTGTGTTTTTATTGATTTGGCTTACACATTGACCAACAATATACTTGTATTATAGTGATTGGGGTGACGTGTTCTTGTTTGATTTTTTGTTTATATTTCTTTATAGCATAAATCTATTAAAGGCGACCATGATGTGTCAATCAATGAATATTAAGTCAATGTAATTGCTTTAAAGACAAGTATTGTCGTCCAATTATTTGCCGTAAAAATTTAGATGTCATTTTAATCATATGAAGATGTTTTCAAATGATGGATTGTATTTCCATCAATCTACATCGTCCAATTACTTTGAAAGCAAGTTCAAATATGGACGTAAGTATAACAACTCGACTTTTAGAATTCCTTTATAAATTATAAATTATTTTTCCATCGATATATATTTATCGTGTTAGGATAATGAAAATATTATCCTCACCCGTATATTTAATAGATTTTATAATTTTTGACTGATGTGAGACTATATTATTATCTTTTAACGAATTTCTCTCTACTATTTGTATTTCTTGATGATGAAGTTGATTAAAAAAATAAATAATTAGCATTATAGTGGGCGGCCCTTGACAACCAAATAAGGGTCAAAATTGGAAAGAAAAAAAAAAGACCCTAACAACCGCCATAATGGAAAATACCTACTAGAACTTATGCATTTTTTTTTCATTTTATAAAAATCATATTAAAAAAAAGAAAAAAGAAAAATTTGTTGGAAGCCCCATAAAAATTCTCACCAAATTCATTTGAAATTGTTGCCTCTTTCACATCCATTATTGTTCATAAAATCACTTACTGATTCAATTTCCCACCAATGGATATAATTATTGTTCTCATAATTCCAAAATTATTCTCCAAGCAAAATATTTATCATTTCATGATTATTTTATGGTAATCGTACTCTTTCTTTTAAAAAATAGAATAATTTTGTTTAAGTTACCAATTTGCCCCTATATGTTCATATTAGTTTTAATTTAGCCTTTTATTTTGATCAACCTTATAAATCTTATTATAATTCTCATCGATACGTGGCATATTTTCTATTCACGTGATAATGAACTGCCATAATTTATTTGACCTTTGAATTTAATAAAAAAAAAAAGAAATGAGGTGAACTTTTTTAAGTAGACAAAAAATTAGTTTAAGATATGACTTCTGGAGTCTACGAAAATTATAGAGACCAAATTAAAATTAACCGAATCATGATGGTGAAATTAAATTGAAACCAAAAATCCAAACCACTCAAACTCATAATTGAACGTAGAATTTACTACCATTTCAATATTATTGAATCTTCTATCATTATAAAATAAAATTTTCATAGCATGCCAATATCTTAATTTATGAATTGGGATTTCATATTGTCATCAATATTTTATAGAGGGGCATCATTTAATTTGTTTTTACTTATCAAACCCCTCGTGGATTAGTTGTAAATTAGGAAGACTAATTTGATAGTTTGGCCACTTATTGATTGCCACGTGTATGCTTTGGTGAGTTCTTTTAAGTCAAAGCAGCCACGTCATAAAGTCGTGCTGGAAAGTGGGATGCAGCAATTTGACTTTTCTGCAAATTTTTTGTGATTGCCCTCCTCCACACCTCTTATAACACTTTAAAATGTATTAAATTTTGATTTTTTTTTGTTTTTTAGAAAATATTAAATTTTGGTTTGGTTTCTAAAAATTATATTTATTTTCTATTTTAAATATTAGATTTTAATATATATGTTAAATTAAAACTTTGGTTCTATAATTTGAGTTCGTTTTCAAATTGTATCGGTGATTTAAATGCTTTTAATTTAATTTCTATTGTTTTATACAATTTTACAAATCAACCAAATAATTATTTATATGTTCTTTTTAATATTTATATGTGTTTGTGCAACGAAATTGATTAAGGTCAAACCTGATCAAGATATAATAGTTGGGAGGACTCGAGCATCTTTGGTAAGGAAAGACCTACATAAGAAAGGCAAATACTCTGACAATCAAGTTAGTTTAAGCCTAACTTTAATATGGAGTCTGGGATAGAACGCGATACTTGATGTGGAAGTGAGACCCTCTATTTATAGGTTGGAGGTCCGACGGGTGGTTATCGATATCGTCCATGAAGGTCGAATTTGTTAGGTACCTATGATTGGACCTAGGTCATACCTTCAATGTAAGAGGGTGTCCTTGCAGGGTCTGCAGCCAAGTATTCTTAGATAGGACCTTATCTTCCCGTCAACTCGCAACTTAAAAGACTTCTAAAAAAATAAAATCTAAAATGACAAAAAGTTTATAAACCAAAAACACAATAATTAGTATGGATCTATATTAAGATATAAATTAAGCGTACGACAGAAATTATATTCAAATAAAATAAGATTAAATCTTGATGTTCTAACTAATTAATTAATAGAAAAAAACGATGTAAACTTAAGAATGATAATAAATATTTTATCCCCCAATAATTGAACTGATGGTACAAAATATTGAGATAGATTAATGTTGTGAATTTTTGATTTTTTCTTGGGTGGAAGCAGGCTTCTTGATTTAATCTTGTGGTTGTGCAAGTATGTGTCATTTTCTAAGAAAATGTTTATTCTCCTTTCAATCAAGTAATTTTATTACTTTACTTAACGAATATTTCTTTTCTCAACATTACCTCTATTACACGAAATTCACATTAGGAAAAAATTTTGTATTTTTTTAAAAACCTAACTTTCATTCCAAAAAATTTTGTTGTTAATTTTTAGTTTTTAAAACTTTAACTTGGTTTTAGTTTCCCATGTGGGGTCGGTTCTAAGTTTTCATCTTCTTTCTAACAAATAATTTTTATTTTTTCTTTGTTTCGAAGAAATTTTAAAATACAGATGACAAAGTGGGAGAGTTGTTAGTAAATAAGTTAAATTCTTAGGAAAAAAATAAAAAATAAAATTGTTCGTAAAGTAATTTTAGTCTATAAATAGAAACTGTAAGTGAAATTATGATGGAGGACGAATTTCGACGTTACATGTGTTAACCATGCGACAATCAAGAATATACTGTGGTGGAAGCTAAAGACCACACAGGTTCCGAAGTTTAACTTGTATAGTCGGATTACAGACACGCTGGCCAATAACTGCCCAACACGTCACTAATCACATTTGTAGATTCTACGCTGTATTTCGTTGTTGGTGGCTGCATGATTGCATAACAATTGTAGTCGCAAGTCGCTATAAAATAATGAAGGTAAAGTCATTTTTAGGTACGCACGAGTTTGATTGCAATTCATATACAAATAGTTCGGTGTGAGACTCATTTTAATTTTCCAATATTCACCTTTATTTTGCAGGACTTAATCAGGTGCAGCTAGATATTTCCTATAGTCAACTTTTTATTGATGTTATCATCTCATTATCTCAAACTCAAAAAATTCAACTTTGTAGAATTCAAATAAAAATTGATTATTTATACGAACCACGCCAAAATTATAAAGTCCAGGTCCATCCACTTTTCATATTCCTCAAATGTGCACATTATTCAATTTCAATGAGCCACGAGTCCACAACTCTTACCTGTATGTATTCATGTGAAATAATGATAAATCAATGAAACTCGAGACATTATTTGTATTTATTTTAATAACAAATTTAAATCAAGTAGAATCACTTCTAAAAAATGCCAATTTGCAAAAGGGTAGTTTGAAAATGGCAGAGGGAAGCAGAGGCAGTTCCTCGAAAGAAGACAGTGCCATGGCCCCACTTTTCTCTTTCTCATGTTTCGTATTGCTTATAAAGCAGCTCTTTCTAGCATCAGAGCTCCTCAGTATTCCATCACAATCCTTGCATTTACCTCCCCCGTTCTGTTTTCTCTGTTTTCTTCCTCGAAAGAATCAACCCTATTGGCAGATTGAGAGAATAAAAGAAAAGAAAAGAAACCCACCAACCCTCTTTTATGTTATCAGAAATTGGTGGTGAGGAGTTGCGAAATGTTCAGAATGTCAAGGATTTTGGTGGTGTTTTTGGGTTTGATTTTGTGGGTTTGTTCTTCTGGATTGGCCTCCGTGACTTATGACCACAAAGCCATCATCATCAATGGCCGGAGAAGAATTTTGATTTCTGGCTCTATTCATTACCCAAGAAGCACACCCCAGGTTCCAATACGTCCAATGTGAATCACGGGTTGTTTCTATTTCTCTCTCTAATAACTTTTGTGGTGGTTGCAGATGTGGCCAGACCTTATACAGAAGGCCAAAGATGGAGGGTTGGATGTTATAGAGACTTATGTTTTCTGGAATGGCCATGAGCCTTCTCCTGGCAAGGTAGAGTGAGAATAATTTTGTTTTTGGCTTTTGGGTTTTTTTGGGTTTGGATTATACTGAATTTTTGGTCTTTTGTTTTGCAAATTTACAGTATTATTTTGAGGATAGATACGATTTGGTGAGATTTGTGAAGCTGGTTCAACAAGCAGGCTTGTATGTTCATCTTCGGATTGGTCCATACGTCTGTGCAGAATGGAACTTTGGGTAAAAATAAAGTTATACTCACCAGAATCTTATTAATAATTTGTCTTCATGTGGCTCTGTTCTGATTATTTTTCTATTATTTTTTTTCTACTTTAATAATTCAGTGGATTTCCTGTTTGGTTAAAGTATGTTCCTGGGATTGCCTTTAGGACAGACAATGGACCCTTCAAGGTTAGAAAATTCTGAACTGTCCATGGACATCTTCATTCCTCTCTCTCTCTCTGTTGAACTTGAAGCAAATATTTTTTGATGGTTTATTTACTCTCAAGTAATTGATTTAAATTGTCTTTTACTAAAGGCGGCTATGCAAAAGTTCACTGAGAAGATTGTCAGTATGATGAAGGGGGAGAGGCTATATCAAAGCCAGGGAGGACCCATTATTCTGTCTCAGGTAACTTCCAACAAGCATATAAACAAGAAGGCTTTGCTTGGATTCATCAAAACTGGGTTTCTTGCAAATTAATCATTCAGTAAAAAACATTTAACAGCGATGAATTTGAAAGTATGTTTTCTTCTGTGTTTTTTCGGTGATAGATTGAGAATGAATATGGACCGGTGGAGTGGGAAATTGGTGCCCCTGGTAAATCTTACACCAAATGGGCTGCTCAAATGGCAGTAGGTCTCGACACTGGGGTCCCATGGGTGATGTGCAAGCAAGAAGATGCCCCTGACCCAGTGGTAAGCTATTCTCCTCCATTTCTATCACGGGTTTCTTTTCCTTTTGGGGATTCCTTCTACATCGAGGAACATGTACTAGGTTATTTGTTAAATAAATTTGATCTTTTATCAATTCTATATCACTCTTCATTTGTTAGCTTGAAATTTTGCACAAGATCCAACAGGTGATTATTATTTGAGGACAAAAGGATATTATAGAAGTTCGAATACAGGTCCTCTTAGTATGATACGGTGTTAAATTATCATTGAACCAAAAAAGTGATGGTAAATTTAGTGTCTACCAACACTTTTAACATTGTTTTTGTAACTCGTTGGAATCATCGACAAAACAAAAGAGAATACAGAACTTTGATATCAGTCCATTATGAGTTCGAGTTATGTTCATTTAATGTGAAGTGAAAACCTCTTTTCTTGGTGGGATTTCAACATATAACGGTACTTGATCATGAGCCTTTTTTTGCTTTAATTGGTGGATTTTCCATTGAGACACTTGAAGCAATGCTTGCCTTTTAATATAAAAGCTCCTGTTTTGGGGCTTATTTTCATCACCAGGCGAATTTGTCCTTTTCTTTATTTTCATTGTCTTAAACTCTTTGGAGGTGAAGAAGAAATATTCTTCTTCCTTTTCCCCCTATTTTTACTCTTTTTAGAGCTGTCCTCGGAAGTTTTATTTTGTTTGTTTCTGAATCAGTTAAATTGCTTTAGATTCTTGAGTGGACAAGCTTAAATGTCTTCTTTAAGTATTAACTTCTTTTATGATCTAAATCAGTAGATTCTTGAAGAGAAGCTTTTTTTGTCATCTGCTATATCCTTCTGTCTTAAAACTTCTGTCTACTTGGTTTGGTTCTTCTTCAGATTGATACATGCAATGGGTTTTACTGCGAAAACTTCAAACCGAACCAGGTTTATAAACCCAAAATTTGGACAGAAGCTTGGACCGGTTGGTAAGTTACTTATCCTGCCTATATCCGCCAAATTGCTACCGAAAATTTCTGACTTTTGAGTGATTAGAAGTTCACTTACATGTCATCTGAGTTCCTTTGGAATTGACATTCTTCTCATATATGAAATATTAAAGGTTCACGGAGTTTGGTGGACCAGTTCCTTATAGGCCAGTTGAAGACTTGGCCTTTTCAGTTGCTAGATTCATACAGAATGGTGGTTCTTTAGTTAACTATTATATGGTAATGTTTCTCAAAAAAAAAATAAAATTAGTATATCGTAATGAATTATCAAGAGTGTTTCATTAACATTGGCTGATCAATGAAAATCATATCCATAACTCTTTACAAATTTTCTCTCTTGTTAGTACCATGGAGGAACTAACTTTGGCCGCACAGCCGGTGGACCTTTCATTGCAACTAGCTATGACTACGATGCTCCGATTGATGAATACGGTAAGCATGTAGGAATAGAAACTTCCAAAAGTTGGTTCTCAAATGTTACTATTAGCATGACAATATTTCTTGGATATGACAGGCCTATTAAGGGAACCAAAATGGGGACATCTAAGAGATTTGCACAAAGCCATCAAGTTGTGCGAACCTGCTTTAGTTTCAGTTGATCCTACCGTGACATGGATGGGAAAAAATCAAGAGGTAGTTGATGAAAGAATATCTAATGATAGTTTCATTTTTATTTGAAAGATTGGCTAATTGGACTTATTGGATGATTATTTAAGGCTCATGTCTTCAAGACAAGATCTGGGGCATGTGCTGCTTTTCTAGCAAATTATGACACTTCAGCTTCTGCAAGAGTCAGCTTTGGAAATGCTCAATATGACCTACCACCTTGGTCCGTCAGCATCCTCCCTGACTGCAAGTCTGTTGTTTTCAACACTGCAAGAGTAAGACAAGTTTCGAAATCGCTTAAACTGAACCTTCACAGGATAATGATCCCCCCCACCACAAAGTTTCTTTTTTTGGATATCAATTTTATGTTGAAAGGATGAAATTTGATGAGAAGAATCTTTGCAGATTGGGGTTCAGAGTTCGCAGATTAAGATGACGCCAGTTACTTCATTTTCGTGGCTTTCATTCAATGAAGAAACTGCCTCTGCTTATGCAGACGATACAACAACCATGGCTGGGTTATTGGAGCAAATAAGTATCACTAGGGATGAAACAGATTATCTGTGGTACATGACAGAGTAAGAACTCCATCACTTATTGCAGATTCACCGTATATGGATTTTGTTGATAAATGATGAAAAAAGTCATTTATATCTTACCATGCCCCATGTTTATCTTTCTCAGTATAAGGATCGATCCGAACGAAGGCTTCCTAAAGAGTGGTCAATGGCCTCTTCTCACCATCTTTTCAGCAGGCCATGCGCTACATGTTTTCATCAATGGTCAACTAGCTGGTACATGAAACTTAACATATTTTTCCTTGAAGATTATTCTCCATTCACGAACCAAATGATTCTAACTTCATAGTGTTATTATATTCTGAATGTAGGAACTGTATATGGTGGTATGGAGAATCCTAAATTAACATTCAGTAAATATGTTAATCTAAGGGCAGGAGTCAACAAGCTTTCTATGCTTAGTGTTTCTGTTGGTCTCCCGGTTAGTTTCTTCAGTTTCTGATTTCCATACGCTTCTTCAAAATCATATTGTTTTGAAGTTCGACTAACGCTCTCATTTGCTTGATGTTAGAACGTTGGACTGCATTTTGAGACTTGGAATGCGGGAATTTTAGGCCCCGTCACGTTGAAGGGGCTAAATGAGGGTACTAGAGACATGTCTGGATATAAATGGTCTTACAAGGTAAATTAGCAAACCAGTGTACCCTCTCTTTCGATTTCGGTTATTTATTTCAGTTTGGTATGAAGCTAAAGAATCACAATTACAATGTCATTGAGCAGGTTGGCTTGAAGGGAGAAGCCTTAAATCTTCATACTGTTAGTGGAAGTAGTTCTGTTGAATGGGTGAAAGGTTCATTGGTGGCTCAAAAACAACCCCTCACATGGTACAAGGTGAGAGAAGTTCAAATTAACATCCTTCAGTTTCCACAGCTTCTCTATGGTTAAAAACTTTTCGGATTTTGATATAACGAGAGTTTCTTAAAATATATTGAATTTGCAGACGACTTTCAATGCCCCAGGAGGCAGCGAACCGCTAGCATTGGATATGAGCAGCATGGGTAAAGGTCAAATATGGATTAACGGTCAGAGCATCGGGCGCCATTGGCCTGCATACATCGCACACGGTAGTTGTGGCAAATGCAGCTATGCTGGAACCTTTAATGAGAAGAAATGTCAATCGTACTGTGGAGAACCATCTCAGAGATGGTAAAAAGACACCCTCTGGACAAATATTTATAAGTTTCGTCTTGATGCATACTTAACGATAACATCTTTAAAATTTCAGGTATCATGTTCCCCGCGCTTGGTTGAATCCAAACGGGAACGTATTGGTAATTTTTGAAGAATGGGGTGGCAATCCTGATGGGATTTCTTTGGTTAAGAGATCCGTGTCCTGATAACACCAAGAAGCTTTGAGAGGCTGTCTACAACTAAACTCAATCATGCCTCACGTTTCTCTCTAGTTTCACCAAAATACATCTATAGATTTTTCAAATTATAGTTCATCCTGAGTTGCATAAAGTTCTTGCCAAGCTCAGGACAGCAGCGGGCGTCTCGGACTGTAATGTTCAAACTCGCAAGAGAATAAGTGGAGAAAAATACCAAAACCAAACACCATTTTTATGCCAAATGTAGATAGTGAAGAAGTTTGCTACGTACATAGAAAGAAAAGCTATTCTTGGGTTCAGAACTTTGATCCCAGATTCAAACCCATATTTGTTTATTTGGGGCTTATGTAATTATTCGATCATCGGTCGAGATTGTAACGTTTGAATACAATACAAATGTTTAAGCACAATACATAATCATTATACTTTATGAGAGTTGATTCTGAATGATGTCAAATATTTTTGATTGCTCGATGAAGTAAACAGTTTTAAATGATGAAGTAGCCCTACAAACATGGTCTCTATCAAAATGTAGACAATATAAGCATTCGGTTCTGCCATGACATCCTCATTAGTCATACCTTTCAATGTCAAACTTTCCACACCCAACTATAGAAAGCATCTTTTGATGCACGTGATCAAATTAACAATCTTCTATCTCCACATTTGTTATAACTAAAAAAGATTTTTTATTAAAAATTTGTTTCTTGGTAATGAAATTTTCCTTCTATTTGAATGGTGCATTTCGCTTATCCTACAATATTTGGTGAATAGAAAACACACAGGAATTACTAATTCATAAGATAGGTGGCCACCCATGATGGTTGTAATTTAACAAAAATCGCTATTTTTATTTTCTTTTTATTTTTTAGTTCAACAATTTTGAAAATTGGAAAAATCAAACAATCAATCTTAGAGAGAGGGTAATATGTATTAGTTAAATGAGTAGAGCTATATCAATAACTAAATAAAATAGGTGACATCAAATTAGAAGTGTATGAGCTATCATGAATGATAAAAGAAAGTATAAAAATCAATAATTTTCTTTTTACTTTATCAAATTTATCATTCACCACTTTTAGTTCAACCAACTAAAACATATCTCTTCGATCAAAAAGTCATTATTTAAATCAATTGAGCACGATTCAAATTAACAAACGTTCGTCATATCCCGCTAAATCTACACTCATTTGGTTTAATTAACACATCATGTATTAGCGAATTTGAAAATTACTCAATGGGTCAAAACATCGTATTTAGTTGTTGATGGAAAAATAAATAATAACTAAAATACAAATTGGGAGTCAAAATTGGTCATTTCATTTCAGGAAAGTATATTTCTGATTGAAGTTGAAACCCAATTGTTGAGTCTTCATTCCTTCAGTTGGAGACGGAGTTCATCGGAGAAAACCACAAATCTTTGTGGAATCACTCTCTTCTTTCCCTCCGCTGCAGCTGCATTCGATGGTGAGTCAAATTGAAGTCCATGAGATTTCTCTGCCAACATTTTGATTTCGATTTATTTGCCACTTCGCATTTTGTAACTTCGTGGATATCATGATTCTGCAGGCTCCGAAACCTGTTACGATTCCCGTCCCCGAAGTGTGGTGCTCAACCCTTGCGGTCTCAATTGTCGCCGTTCGCCTCATTGTTGCTGCTCCGTTTTTCATGTAAGTAGAATTAGAGTCTTTTTACTTTCATACGGTCTACTTCCCCGCGTTTGTTGCTTTCTGAAACCATTGGTTTGAGAGATAAATCATTCATCGGGCTTCAAAATTTCCTCTACATTTCTCACACTTTGTGTGGAGAATTGAGTAAATGGTCATTTCTCTTGGACACTATGAAACTAACAAGTTATAAGTAATATGGTTATTGCTGTTCTTGTTTGTTGTAGATTTGAAACGATGATTTTAAGTTTCTGTTTATTGTCACTTTTTACTTGATTGTTGTGACTGTATGCAAGAAAAAAATGTTGTTGCTTTATGTTGTTGCAACGTAGGGAGAGCACAGATGTTTCCAATTCAGACTGTGGTTTTAGTGTGTCTCTGTTAAGATGATATTAATATTATGAAATAGTTATTGATGACACTTGGGTTTGAGATTTGGTTAGATCAATTGTTATTGTGATTATCTAACACAATGAAGTTTCATTTTTTGCAATGACATGTTAGTATCATTTGAATACATCAAGTGTAACTGTAATCTTCTCATGGTGTCTATATTTGAGGCCACTTTTAACCACACTGAATGTCATTTGCAGCTATAAAGCTACATCTTCTAGGAATAACCGTAGTCTGGCCGAGGAACTTGCTAGAGGAGCACTTGCCTCTGTTTTCTTGGTATGAATCTTTCTGTAGATCTTTCCTATCAGTTATATGCAAATTCTCCTCGGCCAAACTTCCTGGTTTTCGCAATGAATAGAAAAGTGTGAATATCAAGATAGAATTTTAATACATGTCAGAAATACGATGCAACAATATATTTAAATCAAATTGATGTATTATCTAATTAATTAATGGGCAAAATTGACATGATAATATCGGATATTGAGATACCTTAATTTGTTCGAATTGTTAAGGTTTGATTTTTTATGAAAGTATGGCTTGTTGATTTAACTTTGTGGACGGGTCATACAAGTATGTGTCACTTTACCAAAAATGTTCTCCAAATTATCTAAGTTTTCATTTAATAATGATTTTGTTATTCATTTTTAGTTTTAAAAAAATTTAACTTGTCTAATATTGGTTTATTTTTCATTGTTTCAATATAAATTTGAAATATTAAAAAATTTACCATTCATTTAAAATATTTTTAAAAAGGTATATTATAAAATGAGAAGCTAATTTGTAAATAAGCTTAATTATCGTCATAAGGCCAATTCTAAGATAAATATAGACCTACTAAAGTTAGCTCCTCATCCTCTAATTTATCCCAAAATATTATTAACAACAGTAAAAGAAATTCAAAGAATAGATAAGGCTGTTACAGTTATTATCTAACAGAAAAGTGTTTGACAAGGAAAAGGGAAAGAATACTAGGCTGAACCAATTTTACCTTTCTAAATATTATGTTGGATAAGGATTGTATTTCTAAATATGTTAAGACATTAATTAACTCAATTTTTGTTTTTTAATATATAGTTTTTTAAAAATTAAACTTTTTAGAATTCAAATAAAAATTTATTATTTATATGAATCATACCAAAATTATAAAGTCCTGGTCCTCCATCCAGCTTAGATATTCCTTAAATATTGCACATTATTCTATTTCAAGAGCGATGAGTTTACTCGTTTGTATTCATGCGAAGTGAAATGATGATAATCGTTGAATTTTAAATGAGTAGAATTACTCCTAAAAAGATGCCAATTTTTGCTAACAGATTGGTTTGGAAATGGCAGAAAGAAAGCCAGTGGCAGAGGCAGGTCCTAAATAAAGACAGTGACATGGACCCTCCCTTCCGTTTCTCATGCTTCAAATACTTATATAGCACCTCGTCCTTGCAGCGTAGCTTACTATTCCATCAAAATTGTTGTCTTTGCCTCACTTGTTCTCTTTCTGCCTGTTTTCTTCCTCAAAAGAGAGATAGAGAGAAGAGAAGAAGAAAAAGAAGAATAAGAAATCCATCCTCTTTCCACTGCTTTCACTGACTGAAAATGAAAATATATGTTATCTATGCACGAGAGTGAGATACGGTACAAATTGCATTGAGGAGCAGAGGAGCTGGGTTGCAAAATTTTCAGAATGTCAAAGTGTGTGCTGTTGTTTTTGGGTTTGCTTTCATGGGTTTGTTATGCGATGGCCACTGTGACTTATGACCAGAAAGCCATCATCATTAATGGCAAGAGAAGAATTTTGGTTTCTGGCTCTATTCATTACCCAAGAAGCACACCCCAGGTTTGAATACATCTAATGTAAATTGCAGGTGCTTTATATTTCTCTCCCTCTAAAACTCTTTTTGGTTGCAGATGTGGCCGAGCCTTATACAAAATGCCAAAGATGGAGGGTTGGATATTATAGAGACATATGTATTCTGGAATGGCCATGAACCTACTCAGGGCAAGGTAGAGTGGGAAATACTTTGTTTTTGTCTTTTGGGTTTAGATTATAGTGGTTTTTTGATATTTTGTTTTGCAAATTTACAGTATTATTTTGAGGATAGATACGATTTGGTGAGATTTATAAAGCTGGTTCAACAAGCAGGCTTATATGTTCATCTCCGGATTGGTCCATATGTCTGTGCAGAATGGAACTATGGGTAAATACAAAGATATTTACCAGAGTCTTATTAATAATTTGTCTTCATGTGGCTCTATTCTGACTTTAATTTTTTTAAAAACTTTAATAATTCAGTGGATTTCCAATTTGGCTAAAGCATGTTCCTGGCATCGTCTTTAGGACAGAAAATGAACCCTTCAAGGTTAGAAATTTCTTAACTGTCCATGAACATCCTCAGTCCTCACTCTCTCATGCAAGGGATTTAATTGTCTTTAATCAAGGCGGCTATGCAAAAATTCACTGAGAAGATTGTTGGTATGATGAAGTCGGAGAAGTTATATGAAAGCCAAGGAGGACCCATTATTTTGTCTCAGGTAACTTCCAAAACATATGAACGAGAAGCTTTACTTGGACTCAAAATTTGGTTTCCTGCAAATTGACCATTCAATAAAAACAAATTGACAATAATGCATTTTAATGTTTTGTGTGACAGATTGAGAATGAATATGGACCCGTGGAATGGGAAATAGGTGCCCCTGGTAAATCTTACACCAAATGGGCTGCTCAAATGGCATTAGGTCTTGACACTGGGGTCCCATGGGTGATGTGCAAGCAAGAGGATGCCCCTGACCCTGTGGTATGCCATTCTGATCCTTCTCTGTCACGAATTTCTCTACTCGGGATGTCGTCTGCACCAAGGAACATGTACTAGGTTGTTTGTCTAACTCGTTCGAATTGTGGATGAAATGAAAAAGAGTGCACAACTTTGACATTGTTCCCTTATTGGAGTTATATTTATTTGATGTGAAGTGGGAACCTCTTTTCACCGTGGGATTTCAACATTTAATGGTTCTTGATATTTGTTTCGTTGCCTTCATTGGTGGATTTTCCTTTTATATACTTGAAGCCATGCTTGTTTCTTTATATAAAACTTTTGTTTTTGGGCTTATTTTCATCGCTGTGTGATTTTTTTTTCCTTTTCTTTCTCCTGAATGAACCCTTTGAACGTGAAAGGGAATATTGTTCTTCCTTCCCCCTAGGAGTTTTTGGAAGTTCTGGTTTTTCCATTTTTGTTTCTAGAGCAGTTAAATGGAGTAGATTCTTGAGTGTACATGCTTTTAAATGTATTATTTTTAAGTATTAACTTTTTTATGATCTAATTCGGTAGTTTTTTGGAGATAATATTTTTGATCAACTTCTTGTCCTCCTCTCTCAAAATTTCTATCTACCTTGTTCTACTTCAGATTGACACCTGCAATGGGTTTTACTGTGAAAACTTCAAACCAAACCGGGAAAATAAACCCAAAATATGGACAGAAGTTTGGTCTGGTTGGTAAGTGACATATCCTTACTTTTGAGGGATTAGAAGTTCACTCACATGTCATCTGCGGTCCTCTAGAATTGACGTTCTTTTCATTTGTGAAATATCCAAGGTACACTGCGTTTGGTGGCGCAGTTCCTTATAGGCCAGCTGAAGATTTAGCCTTTTCAGTTGCAAGATTTGTACAGAATGGTGGTTCTTTATTTAATTATTATATGGTAATGAGCTATCAAGAGTTTTGCAACCATCAATGGATATGATATCATATTCCTAACTCTTTCAAAATTTTGTCTCGTGCCAGTACCATGGAGGAACTAACTTCGGCCGATCCAGTGGGCTTTTCATCGCCAATAGCTATGACTTTGATGCTCCGATCGATGAATATGGTAAGCTTGAGAAATAGTAGCTTCCAAAAGTAGGTTGTCGGATGTTTCCATTTCTCTTATAATCTTTCTTGGATATGGCAGGCCTTAAAAGGGAACCAAAATGGGGACACCTGAGAGATTTGCACAAAGCTATCAAGTTGTGCGAACCTGCTTTAGTATCAGCAGATCCTAACGTCACATGGTTAGGAAAAAATCTAGAGGTAGTTGATGAAAGAATATCTAATGATAATTGCATTTTTCTTTGAAAGACCGGCTAATTGGATTTTCTTTTATGATTATTTAAGGCTCGTGTCTTCAAGTCAAGTTCAGGGGCATGTGCTGCTTTCCTAGCAAATTATGATATATCAACTTCTTCCAAAGTCAGCTTTTGGAATACCCAATATGACCTACCACCTTGGTCCATCAGCATCCTCCCTGATTGCAAATCTGCAATTTTCAACACTGCAAGAGTAAGACAAGATTCGAAATCACTTAGACCGCACTTTCTTATGCTTGTCTGATTATCGAGAATTAAATATTGCCCCTAAAAAGGTTGGTTAAATATGCAAAATGATAAAATATAGGCTAATGGAAGCTTTAAAACTCTTGAAAACCCAAAGTTTCTTTGTTTCAATATATTTTTAATGTTGAAAGCACAAAATTTGATGCAACGGATCTTTACAGATTGGGTTTCATGGTACACACATGAAGATGACGCCGGTTAGTTCATTTTGGTGGCTTTCGTACAAAGAAGAAGTTGCGTCTGGTTATGCTACTGATACAACAACCAAGGATGGGTTAGTGGAGCAAGTAAGTGTCACCTGGGATACGACAGATTACCTGTGGTACATGACAGAGTAAGAACCCCATCACCTATTGCAGTTTCGCCATTTGTTGAATATTCTATCAAGAAATGTTGAAAACAAAATCAATCATATTTATCTTTCGCAGTATAAGGATTGATCCGAACGAAGGCTTCCTCAAGGGTGGACAGTGGCCTCTTCTCACCATCTTTTCAGCCGGCCATGTCTTGCATGTTTTCATAAATGGCCAACTAACCGGTACGTGAAAATACACGTGTTTCCCTTAAATATCTTCAAAGCAGCATCTAAATGATTCTAACATCACAACATTATTACATCCTGAATGGTAGGAACTGTATATGGGTCGTTGGAGAATACTAAATTAACATTCAGTAAACACATTAATCTAAGGGCAGGAGATAACAAGCTTTCCATGCTGAGTGTTACTGTCGGTCTTCCGGTTAGTTTCTTCGTTTCTGATTTGCATATATTTCTTATTATCGGTTCTGAGTTCGACTTACATTTCATTTGCTTGATGTCAAGAATGTTGGCCTGCACTTTGAGAGTTGGAATGCTGGCGTTTTAGGCCCGGTTACGTTAAAGGGTCTGAAGGAGGGTACTAGAGACATGTCTAGATATAAATGGTCTTACAAGGTACATTACCAAACCAATCTACCCTCTCTTTGGTTTTTGGTTATTTATTTTGGTTCACTATGTGTGCTGGCAGTAGTACTAATGTTTTAGAAGCTATAGAATCTCAATTACAATGTTCCTGAGCAGGTTGGCTTGAAAGGAGAACTCATGAATCTTCATTCCGTCAGTGGAAGTGATTCTGTTCAATGGGCGAAAGGATCAGGGTTGGTTCAAAAACAACCCCTCACATGGTACAAGGTGAGAGAAGTTGAAATTAACATCCTTAAATTTCTGCATCTTTTTCTATGGTTAAAAACTCTTCGGCTCTCATTATGAGAGCTTCTGTATCAATATTCACGGGGTTCCATCTCAAAACCAAGTGGCAATGAGAGGAATAACCCATATCTATTATAAATCATTATTAGGTCCATTTTCTTTTTAATGTGGGATCCTTGACATTTTGTAATGTACCAAATCTGTAGACCACTTTCAATACCCCGGGAGGCAATGACCCATTAGCTTTAGATATGAGCAGTATGAGTAAAGGTCAAATATGGATTAATGGTCGAAGCATCGGGCGCTATTGGCCTACAAATACTGCACGTGGTGGTTGTGGGCAATGCAATTATGCTGGAATCTTTACTGAGAAAAAATGTCTTTCTAATTGTGGACAGCCATCCCAGAAATGGTAATATGAGTTAATCTTGCACACTGATTTATTAGTTTTTTCTACCTGCATATATTCTCAATGATAAACTTTTTAAAATCTCAGGTATCATGTTCCCCGCGAATGGTTGAAACCGAGCGGCAACTTATTGATAGTTTTTGAAGAGTTGGGTGGCAATCCTGGGGGAATTTCTTTGGTTAAGAGATCCATGTAGGACTCGTTGGGGGAATTTCTTTGGTTAAGAGATCCATGTAGGACTCAGTTTCGAAACAAGGAAGGCGAAAATGAGATAAAGGGCAACATGAAGAAGCTTTTAGTTCATGTCCGACCAATATTTAAATTTTTGTGGCTTTAGCAGATCACATGTAGATAGAAAAACTTTCTTTGGGTTCACAATTTTGATCCTGGATTCACACCAATATTTATTTATTTGTGGCTTTTGTAACGATTTGATCATTTTCCGAGGTTGCAATGTTCAATGGAATACGTGTTAATGGAATACGTCTAGGATTTTATAACGTTTCATTTCTTGCTTCGGATACTTATTTTTAATAAATAAAAATAGAATTGCATGGTTCCAACACCTATTGATTAAAAAATGATAAAATAATATTTATGTTTTTGAAACAAATTGGGAATGGGAACAAGAAATTTAGAGTATATTTGGCAATGTTTTTGTTTCTTGTCTCTCATTTTATATAAATATTTTTCAAAATCATACAGAAATTTTAGTAACAACCAAAACAAGTTTATTGTTTTCATCTTCAATTTATTTCAACGTAAATAAAAAATATGATTTTTATCATTATTGAATGAGAATCCATTAGTGTTGGGATCAATTCTATTCAACGTTATTGTTTCCAATTTTATTAAGAAACCTAAGTATTTTACAAACACTTAGGTTTCTTATTTCTCATTTCTTTTAGAAATATTATCAAAATTGTATATAAATTTTGGAATCAACAAAAACAAATTACTTGTTCCCACCAATTTTGTTTCAAAATATAAATATAAATATTATTTATTATTCGTGAATCCATGGGTGTTGCAAGTAATGCAATTTTATTTAACTTTATTAAAAGGAAGAACATAAAAGAAATGAGAAACATTGCTAAACATGATCTTATTTTTATTATTTTCAAAATTTTTATATAATTTTGAGAATGCTTTTTAAAAAATGAAAACAAATTTGGTTTGAAACTATAATTTTTTCATTGAAAGTGATAAATTTTACGATGTCAAATTATATATTTAGTCCATGTACTTTTAAAGTTGTGTCTATATAGTTTTGTATAGTCGTATATAGATTAGATTAACACAATATTAAAAACTCAGATTTATTATAAACTTTTTGAAGTACATGGACGGATACTCGAATGACCTCATCCCTTATAAGACCCTCGAACAAGAGAAAGAGGACCCCTTCTATAGCATGAGTCCATAACCTTCCAAGTACATGTTGAATGAAGTCGTCCATTACCTCCATGAGTTCTCACATACTCTAATGGTCCGTGCTAACATTAGCAAATCCTTTTACTAAATAAAAGTTAAGAAAACAAAATTCTAATTTAACGTTTTATTTTGATCAAACTAGATAAGTGATTTAGTACAACAAGTGGGGAGGGAGAACTTTAGACTCACGACCTCTTAATCAAAGACAGATATTAATTACCACTAAGATACGTCGGGACAATAGAAAACATCTATCACCTTATTTATTCGACACCGTGCAATGACATGTTTTTGGCATTTTTCCTTTTTGTAGTTTCGAGTGTAATTTTTTAGGTTAAATTATATTTTCGATTTGCATAAACCTCTAAATTGAAAAATATCCAAAACTTGTAGTCATCCCAAATATGACCAACAGAATATTTACGGCCTATATTCTTTATTCATGTTTCCTATTTTGCCCTTTGTTTATTTTTAAAATGATTTCCTAAATTTTATTTAACAAACCGTTTTAAAAAAAAATGAAAATATATTTTTGTTTTGATTTTTTACCCATCATTCATTCAAATTTGATTTGGAAATAAATCTTATACTATATTTCTGATTCTTTTATCCAAATTTAGATTTGATTTTTCAAAATTGTTATTCATACATTGTAATTTAGGTATTTGATTTAGTTTATTTATTATCTTATTAATTTCTATGAATATCTACCCATGAAAACTTAACTTTTTATTTTTATTTTTAATTTACATCTTTTTTAGTACAATGTAAATATTATTTAGTATTGTTTTCTTTTATGCACTAATTTTCTCTCTCTCTCTCTCTCTCTCTCTCTCTTCTTTTACATGCCCAAATTCATTCTCCAAATCAAAACATTAATTATTTTCAAATTCGGTGTGTTTACTAGCCAAAGCCACTTTAACATGTCTTTAAATTCTAATATTAATTGATCGAATAATTGGAAAATCAAAGAAAACAAGACTTTTTATCTTGTAATGGAAGCAATGTAGTATCGAAATGTGGTCCACGCTGGAGAATTAGAGCATAATTAATTAATTTTTTTTTTTGGTAACTTTCCTGATTTAAATTTTGAAGTCTACATGTTTAAATTTCTTCTATAATAATTTTTTCCATCACAAACATTTTTTCTGTTATATTTGCACACTACTTCCTACCTACTTAAATGATCAGTGTAAATATAATTAGCAATACAATCACTACATCCATATATACTTATTTAATTTTCATGGCAGTAATAGCACAGCGAGCATAGTTGAAATTGACATTTAGTATATATCTTTCACTAAAACACATCCTAAATTCAAATGTCGTCTTCTCCACTCATATATCTATTTCTTCTATATCATTTCAGTTTAGTAATGAATTTCTCATTGGTTTATAATATTTAAATAAAAAATCTAAATTTATTTCTATATTTTTTTACAATACAAAAATGTCATATGCCAATGTTTGCTCGCAATATGTAGGAAAAGATTAAAAATTCAATACATATTTGACAAACGAAAATTTTATCTACCTTTCTAATGTAAAAAAAAAAAATCATATAATGAAAATTAACGAAGGTCCAATATATAATGAAAATTAACGAAGGTCCACTTGTATTGGAGGATATATTTTGTAAAATGTTACAACCAAAATGAAGATTTTTTTTAGAAAAAATCAAACACAACATTTAAATAATCACATATCCGAATAATCTTTACTATAACACTAGCTATCATACATCAAAATTTTCTTTGCACAACAATCCCTTATGAGGGTATTTTTCATTTTCTCTGCTCAACCAAAAGCTTCTCGGTGTCGTCATTTATTTCATTTTTGCCTTCCTCGTTTGAAATGAGTCCTATGGGGACCTCTTAACCAAAGAAATCCCACCAGGATTGCCACCCAACTCTTCAAAAACTACCAAGAAGTTGCCCTTCGATTCGAGCCATTCGCGGGGAACATGATACCTGAGATTTTAAAAGCTTTATCATTGAGTATGCTGGTAGACGAAGATTATAAATCAGTGTGAAACAGTAAACTCATATTACCATTTCTGGGAGGGCTGTCCACAATTAGAAAGACATTTCTTCTCGGTAAAGATTCCAGCATAACTGCATTTGCCACAGCTGCCGCTTGCAGCATATGCAGGCCAATAGCGCCCGATGCTCCGACCATTAATCCATATTTGACCTTTACCCATACTGCTCATATCTAAAGCTAACGGCTCGTTGCCTGCCGGGGTATTGAAATTGGTCTGCAGATTCGGTCAGAAGTTATAGAAGCTCTGGTTATGTTAAAGCTGAAGAGTTTTTAACCATAGAAAAAGATGCAGAAATTTAAGGATGTTAAATTCAACTTTCTCTCACCTTGTACCATGTGAGGGGTTGTTTTTGAACCAACCCTGAGCCTTTCGCCCATTGAACAGAATTACTTCCACCAATGGTATGAAGATTCATGTTTTCTCCTTTCAAGCCAACCTGTAAGAGATTGAAACATTGTAATTGAGATTCTCTAGCTTTTAAAATATTAGAACTACTGCCAGCACCAGGAGCGAACCAAATTATATAACCGAAAGCCAAAGAGAGGGTAGATTGGTCTGGTAATGTACCTTGTAAGACCATTTATATCCAGACATGTCTCTAATACCCTCGTTCAGACCCTTCAACGTGACAGGGCCTAAAACGCCAGCATTCCAAGACTCAAAATGCAGGCCAACATTCTGACATCGAGCAATGTTAATGTAAGCAAACTCAGGATCGATAGTAAGAAATATATGCAAATTAGAGACAGAGAAACTAACCGGAAGGCCGACAGTAACACTCAGCATGGAAAGCTTGTTAACTCCTGCCTTTAGGTTAACATATTTACTGAATGCTACTTTGGGATTCTCCAACGACCCATATACAGTTCCTACCATTAAAAATAATCATTTCGATGATGTTTTGAAGATCTTTAAGGGGAAAACATGTATACTTTCACGCACCGGATAGTTGGCCATTTACAAAAACATGCAAGACATGACCTGCTGAAGAGATGTTGAGAAGAGGCCACTGTCCGCTCTTTATGAAGGCTTCGTTCGGATCAATCTGTATACTAAGAACGACAAACATGGGGCAGAGTAAGATATAATTGATGTTGTTTTCAAAATTTCCCGATAAAATATTCAACAGATGGTGAAACTGCAAAAGTGATAGAGTTCTTACTCTGTCATGTACCACAGGTAATCTGTCGAATCCCAAGTGAAATTTACTTGCTCCACTAACCCATCCTTGGTTGTTGTGTCAGTAGCATAACCAGACGCAACTTCTTCTTTGTACGAAAGCCACCAAAATGAACTAACCAGCATCATCTTCATCGGCGCACTTTGAACCCCAATCTGTAAAGATTCATTGCATCAAATTCAACATAAAAAAGATATCGAAACAAAGAAACTTTGGGTTTTCAAGAGTTTTAAAGGTTCTATTAGTATATTTTATCATTTTGTATCTTTATTCAACTTTTTCAGAGGAAATGTTTAATTTTCAATAATCACACAAGCATAAGAAGGTTCGGTCCAAGTGATTTTGAATCTTGTCTTACTCTTGCAGTGTTGAAAATTGCAGATTTGCAGTCAGAGAGAATACTGATGGACCAAGGTGGTAGGTCATATTGGGTATTCCAAAAGCTGACTTTGGAAGAAGTTGATATATCATAATTTGCTAGGAAAGCAGCACATGCCCCTGAACTTGACTTGAAGACACGAGCCTTAAATAATCATAAAAGAAAATCCAATTAGCCGGTCTTTCAAAGAAAAATGCAATTATCATTAGATATTCTTTCATCAACTACCTCTAGATTTTTTCCTAACCATGTGACGTTAGGATCTGCTGATACTAAAGCAGGTTCGCACAACTTGATAGCTTTGTGCAAATCTCTCAGGTGTCCCCATTTTGGTTCCCTTTTAAGGCCTGCCATATCCAAGAAAGATTATAAGAGAAATGGAAACATCCGACAACCTACTTTTGGAAGCTACTATTTCTCAAGCTTACCATATTCATCGATCGGAGCATCAAAGTCATAGCTATTGGCGATGAAAAGCCCACTGGATCGGCCGAAGTTAGTTCCTCCATGGTACTGGCACGAGACAAAATTTTGAAAGAGTTAGGAATATGATATCATATCCATTGATGGTTGCAAAACTCTTGATAGCTCATTACCATATAATAATTAAATAAAGAACCACCATTCTGTACAAATCTTGCAACTGAAAAGGCTAAATCTTCAGCTGGCCTATAAGGAACTGCGCCACCAAACGCAGTGTACCTTGGATATTTCACAAATGAAAAGAACGTCAATTCTAGAGGACCGCAGATGACATGTGAGTGAACTTCTAATCCCTCAAAAGTAAGGATATGTCACTTACCAACCAGACCAAACTTCTGTCCATATTTTGGGTTTATTTTCCCGGTTTGGTTTGAAGTTTTCACAGTAAAACCCATTGCAGGTGTCAATCTGAAGTAGAACAAGGTAGATAGAAATTTTGAGAGAGGAGGACAAGAAGTTGATCAAAAATATTATCTCCAAAAACTACCGAATTAGATCATAAAAAAGTTAATACTTAAAAATAATACATTTAAAAGCATGTACACTCAAGAATCTACTCCATTTAACTGCTCTAGAAACAAAAATGGAAAAACCAGAACTTCCAAAAACTCCTAGGGGGAAGGAAGAACAATATTCCCTTTCACGTTCAAAGGGTTCATTCAGGAGAAAGAAAAGGAAAAAAAAATCACACAGCGATGAAAATAAGCCCAAAAACAAAAGTTTTATATAAAGAAACAAGCATGGCTTCAAGTATATAAAAGGAAAATCCACCAATGAAGGCAACGAAACAAATATCAAGAACCATTAAATGTTGAAATCCCACGGTGAAAAGAGGTTCCCACTTCACATCAAATAAATATAACTCCAATAAGGGAACAATGTCAAAGTTGTGCACTCTTTTTCATTTCATCCACAATTCGAACGAGTTAGACAAACAACCTAGTACATGTTCCTTGGTGCAGACGACATCCCGAGTAGAGAAATTCGTGACAGAGAAGGATCAGAATGGCATACCACAGGGTCAGGGGCATCCTCTTGCTTGCACATCACCCATGGGACCCCAGTGTCAAGACCTAATGCCATTTGAGCAGCCCATTTGGTGTAAGATTTACCAGGGGCACCTATTTCCCATTCCACGGGTCCATATTCATTCTCAATCTGTCACACAAAACATTAAAATGCATTATTGTCAATTTGTTTTTATTGAATGGTCAATTTGCAGGAAACCAAATTTTGAGTCCAAGTAAAGCTTCTCGTTCATATGTTTTGGAAGTTACCTGAGACAAAATAATGGGTCCTCCTTGGCTTTCATATAACTTCTCCGACTTCATCATACCAACAATCTTCTCAGTGAATTTTTGCATAGCCGCCTTGATTAAAGACAATTAAATCCCTTGCATGAGAGAGTGAGGACTGAGGATGTTCATGGACAGTTAAGAAATTTCTAACCTTGAAGGGTTCATTTTCTGTCCTAAAGACGATGCCAGGAACATGCTTTAGCCAAATTGGAAATCCACTGAATTATTAAAGTTTTTAAAAAAATTAAAGTCAGAATAGAGCCACATGAAGACAAATTATTAATAAGACTCTGGTAAATATCTTTGTATTTACCCATAGTTCCATTCTGCACAGACATATGGACCAATCCGGAGATGAACATATAAGCCTGCTTGTTGAACCAGCTTTATAAATCTCACCAAATCGTATCTATCCTCAAAATAATACTGTAAATTTGCAAAACAAAATATCAAAAAACCACTATAATCTAAACCCAAAAGACAAAAACAAAGTATTTCCCACTCTACCTTGCCCTGAGTAGGTTCATGGCCATTCCAGAATACATATGTCTCTATAATATCCAACCCTCCATCTTTGGCATTTTGTATAAGGCTCGGCCACATCTGCAACCAAAAAGAGTTTTAGAGGGAGAGAAATATAAAGCACCTGCAATTTACATTAGATGTATTCAAACCTGGGGTGTGCTTCTTGGGTAATGAATAGAGCCAGAAACCAAAATTCTTCTCTTGCCATTAATGATGATGGCTTTCTGGTCATAAGTCACAGTGGCCATCGCATAACAAACCCATGAAAGCAAACCCAAAAACAACAGCACACACTTTGACATTCTGAAAATTTTGCAACCCAGCTCCTCTGCTCCTCAATGCAATTTGTACCGTATCTCACTCTCGTGCATAGATAACATATATTTTCATTTTCAGTCAGTGAAAGCAGTGGAAAGAGGATGGATTTCTTATTCTTCTTTTTCTTCTTCTCTTCTCTCTATCTCTCTTTTGAGGAAGAAAACAGGCAGAAAGAGAACAAGTGAGGCAAAGACAACAATTTTGATGGAATAGTAAGCTACGCTGCAAGGACGAGGTGCTATATAAGTATTTGAAGCATGAGAAACGGAAGGGAGGGTCCATGTCACTGTCTTTATTTAGGACCTGCCTCTGCCACTGGCTTTCTTTCTGCCATTTCCAAACCAATCTGTTAGCAAAAATTGGCATCTTTTTAGGAGTAATTCTACTCATTTAAAATTCAACGATTATCATCATTTCACTTCGCATGAATACAAACGAGTAAACTCATCGCTCTTGAAATAGAATAATGTGCAATATTTAAGGAATATCTAAGCTGGATGGAGGACCAGGACTTTATAATTTTGGTATGATTCATATAAATAATAAATTTTTATTTGAATTCTAAAAAGTTTAATTTTTAAAAAACTATATATTAAAAACAAAAATTGAGTTAATTAATGTCTTAACATATTTAGAAATACAATCCTTATCCAACATAATATTTAGAAAGGTAAAATTGGTTCAGCCTAGTATTCTTTCCCTTTTCCTTGTCAAACACTTTTCTGTTAGATAATAACTGTAACAGCCTTATCTATTCTTTGAATTTCTTTTACTGTTGTTAATAATATTTTGGGATAAATTAGAGGATGAGGAGCTAACTTTAGTAGGTCTATATTTATCTTAGAATTGGCCTTATGACGATAATTAAGCTTATTTACAAATTAGCTTCTCATTTTATAATATACCTTTTTAAAAATATTTTAAATGAATGGTAAATTTTTTAATATTTCAAATTTATATTGAAACAATGAAAAATAAACCAATATTAGACAAGTTAAATTTTTTTAAAACTAAAAATGAATAACAAAATCATTATTAAATGAAAACTTAGATAATTTGGAGAACATTTTTGGTAAAGTGACACATACTTGTATGACCCGTCCACAAAGTTAAATCAACAAGCCATACTTTCATAAAAAATCAAACCTTAACAATTCGAACAAATTAAGGTATCTCAATATCCGATATTATCATGTCAATTTTGCCCATTAATTAATTAGATAATACATCAATTTGATTTAAATATATTGTTGCATCGTATTTCTGACATGTATTAAAATTCTATCTTGATATTCACACTTTTCTATTCATTGCGAAAACCAGGAAGTTTGGCCGAGGAGAATTTGCATATAACTGATAGGAAAGATCTACAGAAAGATTCATACCAAGAAAACAGAGGCAAGTGCTCCTCTAGCAAGTTCCTCGGCCAGACTACGGTTATTCCTAGAAGATGTAGCTTTATAGCTGCAAATGACATTCAGTGTGGTTAAAAGTGGCCTCAAATATAGACACCATGAGAAGATTACAGTTACACTTGATGTATTCAAATGATACTAACATGTCATTGCAAAAAATGAAACTTCATTGTGTTAGATAATCACAATAACAATTGATCTAACCAAATCTCAAACCCAAGTGTCATCAATAACTATTTCATAATATTAATATCATCTTAACAGAGACACACTAAAACCACAGTCTGAATTGGAAACATCTGTGCTCTCCCTACGTTGCAACAACATAAAGCAACAACATTTTTTTCTTGCATACAGTCACAACAATCAAGTAAAAAGTGACAATAAACAGAAACTTAAAATCATCGTTTCAAATCTACAACAAACAAGAACAGCAATAACCATATTACTTATAACTTGTTAGTTTCATAGTGTCCAAGAGAAATGACCATTTACTCAATTCTCCACACAAAGTGTGAGAAATGTAGAGGAAATTTTGAAGCCCGATGAATGATTTATCTCTCAAACCAATGGTTTCAGAAAGCAACAAACGCGGGGAAGTAGACCGTATGAAAGTAAAAAGACTCTAATTCTACTTACATGAAAAACGGAGCAGCAACAATGAGGCGAACGGCGACAATTGAGACCGCAAGGGTTGAGCACCACACTTCGGGGACGGGAATCGTAACAGGTTTCGGAGCCTGCAGAATCATGATATCCACGAAGTTACAAAATGCGAAGTGGCAAATAAATCGAAATCAAAATGTTGGCAGAGAAATCTCATGGACTTCAATTTGACTCACCATCGAATGCAGCTGCAGCGGAGGGAAAGAAGAGAGTGATTCCACAAAGATTTGTGGTTTTCTCCGATGAACTCCGTCTCCAACTGAAGGAATGAAGACTCAACAATTGGGTTTCAACTTCAATCAGAAATATACTTTCCTGAAATGAAATGACCAATTTTGACTCCCAATTTGTATTTTAGTTATTATTTATTTTTCCATCAACAACTAAATACGATGTTTTGACCCATTGAGTAATTTTCAAATTCGCTAATACATGATGTGTTAATTAAACCAAATGAGTGTAGATTTAGCGGGATATGACGAACGTTTGTTAATTTGAATCGTGCTCAATTGATTTAAATAATGACTTTTTGATCGAAGAGATATGTTTTAGTTGGTTGAACTAAAAGTGGTGAATGATAAATTTGATAAAGTAAAAAGAAAATTATTGATTTTTATACTTTCTTTTATCATTCATGATAGCTCATACACTTCTAATTTGATGTCACCTATTTTATTTAGTTATTGATATAGCTCTACTCATTTAACTAATACATATTACCCTCTCTCTAAGATTGATTGTTTGATTTTTCCAATTTTCAAAATTGTTGAACTAAAAAATAAAAAGAAAATAAAAATAGCGATTTTTGTTAAATTACAACCATCATGGGTGGCCACCTATCTTATGAATTAGTAATTCCTGTGTGTTTTCTATTCACCAAATATTGTAGGATAAGCGAAATGCACCATTCAAATAGAAGGAAAATTTCATTACCAAGAAACAAATTTTTAATAAAAAATCTTTTTTAGTTATAACAAATGTGGAGATAGAAGATTGTTAATTTGATCACGTGCATCAAAAGATGCTTTCTATAGTTGGGTGTGGAAAGTTTGACATTGAAAGGTATGACTAATGAGGATGTCATGGCAGAACCGAATGCTTATATTGTCTACATTTTGATAGAGACCATGTTTGTAGGGCTACTTCATCATTTAAAACTGTTTACTTCATCGAGCAATCAAAAATATTTGACATCATTCAGAATCAACTCTCATAAAGTATAATGATTATGTATTGTGCTTAAACATTTGTATTGTATTCAAACGTTACAATCTCGACCGATGATCGAATAATTACATAAGCCCCAAATAAACAAATATGGGTTTGAATCTGGGATCAAAGTTCTGAACCCAAGAATAGCTTTTCTTTCTATGTACGTAGCAAACTTCTTCACTATCTACATTTGGCATAAAAATGGTGTTTGGTTTTGGTATTTTTCTCCACTTATTCTCTTGCGAGTTTGAACATTACAGTCCGAGACGCCCGCTGCTGTCCTGAGCTTGGCAAGAACTTTATGCAACTCAGGATGAACTATAATTTGAAAAATCTATAGATGTATTTTGGTGAAACTAGAGAGAAACGTGAGGCATGATTGAGTTTAGTTGTAGACAGCCTCTCAAAGCTTCTTGGTGTTATCAGGACACGGATCTCTTAACCAAAGAAATCCCATCAGGATTGCCACCCCATTCTTCAAAAATTACCAATACGTTCCCGTTTGGATTCAACCAAGCGCGGGGAACATGATACCTGAAATTTTAAAGATGTTATCGTTAAGTATGCATCAAGACGAAACTTATAAATATTTGTCCAGAGGGTGTCTTTTTACCATCTCTGAGATGGTTCTCCACAGTACGATTGACATTTCTTCTCATTAAAGGTTCCAGCATAGCTGCATTTGCCACAACTACCGTGTGCGATGTATGCAGGCCAATGGCGTCCGATGCTCTGACCGTTAATCCATATTTGACCTTTACCCATGCTGCTCATATCCAATGCCCGAAGTCAAAGTAAAAAAAAGGTCAAGGTCAAGGTCATTTAATTGAAGTTGGACCCAAGTAACTGTTTACCGATTCCAGTGTTCGTTCGCTCTTCAGTTGGAAGCCGAGTCCATCGTCTTTCTGGAACCAGTCTTCTTCTTTCCATCATCATTCGATGGTGAGTAAAATTGAAGTCCATGGAATTTCTCTGCCAGAATTTTGATTTCGATTATTTTGTTGCCATTTCGTTTTTTTTTTCAAATTTCGTGGATCATGCTTCTGCAGGCTCCGAGACCTGTTAGTGCTACGAGTCCCATCCCCGAATACCCAACCAATGCGGCCTCAATTCTCGGCGTTCGCCTCATCGTTTCCGCTTCGTGTTTCATGTAAATGGATTCGAGTCTGTTACTTTCACGGTCTACTTTCCGGCGTTTGTTGCTTGCTTAATTCTCTTTGATTTATCCAACCGTTGGTTTTAAAGATAAATCAATCATCGGGATTCTGGGTAGCTCGGAAATTTATTGATACAATCAAATACCATTCCCTTTTTGGTCCTTTCTACCTCCATCCATGGTGAAATCGAAAAGCCACAAGCAATTTTTTTTTTTGGACAAGAGACCAACTTTTCATAAAAAAGGAAGAACTTAAAAACAGCCTAAGAAGGACAAGGGAAAAGGTATCCCTCTCCAAAGTACACTAATGGAGAAGAGCTCTCCAATCTCGAGTGATTTGAGAGAGACTTTAATTTCAAAAGAATTTCCTGTTCCAATAACACGAGGCCGTAATATGAACTCTATAACAAAAAGAATCAAAAGAAATCGCTTTGTCCTCAGAGGATCGCATATTCCTTTCTAGCCACAACACCATAGGAAGGCTCTGGAGGCACAGTCCCACAACTCTTTACATTTGCCTTTGAGATCCCACCCATGAAAGCATTCTGCTAACCACTCATCTATCGTCTTAGGCAAACAAGTAGACATGGAGAAGATTTCAAACAGTTTCTGCCAACCCCTGTTAGCGAACGAACAGTGTAAAAAGCCACAAGCAATTTGATTCCGAATGTGTTGAATTGAAATTCATCCATTTGGTTTGAAGGATGTTCTTTAGGAGGCTTCAGCTTTTTAATGTCACTCAGGGTAGAACTAATCTTCGTAATCCAAAAGGGTTGAATTTACCGTATATTTCTCATACTTTGTATGTGGAGCGTGATTTGAGAATTGAGTAAATAGTCATTTCTCTTGGACAGTAGGAAACTAACAAGTAATATGGTTATAAATGTTCTTGTTTGGTGTAGATTTGATGTTGTTTGATGATTGTAAGTTTCTATTTATTGGCATTCTTGACTTGATTGTTGCGACTGTATGAGAACAGATGTTGTTGCTTTATGTAGTTGCAACATGCGAAAGCATGAACGTTTCCATTTCCAATGTAGACTGAGACTGTGGTTGTAATCTGTCTCTGTTAAGATGATATTAATATAATGAAATAGTTATTGACGAGACTTAGGTTTGAGATTTGATTAGATCGATTTTTAGTGTGATAATCTAACACAATAAAGTTTCATTTCTTTGCTATGGTTGGAGCCAGATGACATGTTAGTATCATTTGAATTGATCAAGTATGTGTGAGAGTCCTATTAGGAGTGTGGGAGAATATTATTAGTTTTTTAGTATGAAGGGGCAGTATGGTAATTAGTTTGGAAATTAGTTAGGAGTAAGATGAATATAAATAAGGGTAGTAGGGGAGAAGGAGAATATCTTTGGGAATAATATTGTGTGAGGAATTTGAGAGAGTTATTGGGAGAGAGATAGCCCTCTCGAAAGGCCATCGATATTGTAGTTTCTGTTTGAGATTGCAATATAGTTATCTCGTTAGGTTCTTGTATCAGTGATCCTAACAGTATGATTGTAATCTTCTCATGGAGTCTATATTTGAGGCCACTTCTAACCACATTGAATATCATTTGCAGTTATAAAGCTACATCTTCTAGGGAAAACCGTAGTCTGGCCGAGGAACTTGCTAGAGGAGCACTTGCCTCTGTTTTCTTGGTATGAATCTTTCTGTAGATCTCTCTTGTCAGTTATATGCAGATTTGCCTTGTCAAAACTTCCGTGTTTAACCAATGAATAGAAAAGTGTGTGTATCAAGATAGAATTTTCAAAATGTGTCAAAAATACGTTACCTTACAACAATATATTGAAATAAATTTGATGTATTAACTAATTAATTAATGGGCAAAATTGTCATGATAATGTTGGATATTGAGACATTTAATTTGATTGCTGTTGTTAAGGTTTGATTTTATATGAAAGTAGGGTCTGCTGATTTTAACTTTGTGGTCGTGAAAGTATGTGTCATTTCCTCAAAAATGTTCTCCCCAATCAATTAATATCATTACTTTACTAACAAAATATTTCTTTTCTTTCATTACCTTTATTACACGAAATTCACATTAGGAAATATTTGTATGTTTTTACATATTTTATAAATTATCTAAGTTTTCATTTAATAATGATCTTGTTATTAATTTTTAGTTTAAAAAAATTTAACTTGTCTAATAACAACTACCATTGGTTTATTTTTCAATTTTTTCAAAATAACTTTGAAATATTTAAAAGTTTACCATTAATTTAAAGTATTGTTAAAAAGTTATATTATAAAATGAGAAGCTGATTAGTAAAAAAGCTTAATTTTTTAAAATTAGTTATGCAATCGCCGTAAGGCCAATTCTAAGATAAATATAAATTTTTTTAAAAAGTTATATTACAATATAGCCTTACTTTCTTGTGCTTGGAAAGCTGTAATGTATCAGCTTTTTAGGGGAGGACCTTCTTGCCCCCGCCCTTAGGTTGTTTGCTCCTTTGTTGTCTCTTTTGAATGAAGTTTGATGTTTCTTATCCAAAAAAAAAAAAATAATAAGATAAATATAGACCTACTAAATTTAGCTTCTCTTCCTTTGACTCATCCCAAAATATTATTAACAATAGTAAAAGAAATTCAAAAATAGTTTGGTAAAACCTAAAAAAAGGGCTGTTACAGTTATTATCTAACAGAGAAGTGTTTAAAAAGGAAAAGAGGAAATAATACTAGGCTGAACCAAATTCTTATTAATACTAGGCCGAACCAAATTCTTTCTAAATATTTTTCTGGATAAGAATTTATCTTTTTAAAATATATTAAAACACTACTCAAGATTTGATTTTTTTAAATAAATAATTTGTTAAATTAAATTTTTTAGAAATCAAATATTTTTTATATGAATCTTACCAAAACCATAAGTTCCTGGTCCATCCAGTTTAGATATTCCTTAAATGTGTATCTATTCTATTTCAAGAGCCACGAGCTTACCAATTTGTATTCATGTGAAGTGAAATGGTGATCATCATTGAATTTTAATTGGGTAAAATTAAAGTCATTATTATTTAATCAAAATTTAAATCCAGTAAAATTACTCCTAAAAAGATGCCAATTTACTCTTGGGTTGGTTTGAAAATGGCAGAGCGAAAGCAAGTGGCAGAAGAAGGTCCTAAATAAAGACAGTGTCATGGCGCCACCCTTATGTTTCTCGTGCTTCAAATGCTTATACAACACCTCGTCATTGCAGCGTACCTTATCATTCCATAAAAGTTTTTGCATTTGCCTCACCCATTCTCTGTCTGCCTGTTTTCTTCCTCAAAAGAGAGAGAGAAGAAGGAGAAGAGATCCACCCTCTCACCACTGCTTTATCTCACTGAAAATATATGTTATCTCTACACAAGAGTGAGATACAGTACAATTTGCTTTTGAGGAGCAGGAGGGTTGAAGAGCAAAATTTTCAGAATGTCAAAGATTGTGCTGTTGTTTTTAGGTTTGCTTTCGTCGGTTTGTTATGCAATGGCCACTGTGACTTATGACCACAAAGCCATCATCATTAATGGCAAGAGAAGAATTTTGATTTCTGGCTCTATTCATTACCCAAGAAGCACACCGCAGGTTCGAATACATCCAATGTGAATTGCAGCCTTGCGGGTGCTTTTATTTCTCTCTCTAAAAAACTCTTTCTGGTTCCAGATGTGGCCGGACCTTATACAAAATGCCAAAGATGGAGGGTTGGATGTTATAGAGACAAATGTATTCTGGAATGGCCATGAACCTACCCAGGGCAAGGTAGAATGGGAAAATTTTTGTTTTTGCTTTTTGGGTTTAGATTGTTTTGGTTTTCTTATATTTTATTTTGCAAATTTACAGTATTATTTTGAGGACAGATATGATTTGGTGAGATTTATAAAGCTAGTTCAACAAGCAGGCTTATATGTTCATCTCCGGATCGGTCCATATGTCTGTGCCGAATGGAACTATGGGTAAATTTAAATGATATTAATAATTTGTCTTCTTTCATGTAGCTCTATTCTGGTTGATTAAAAAAATTGTTAACTTTAATAATTCAGTGGATTTCCAATTTGGCTAAAGCATGTTCCTGGCATCGCCTTCAGGACAGACAATGGACCCTTCAAGGTTAGAAATTTATTAAATGTCTATGGACAACCTCAGAAGTCTCTCTCTCAAGTAATGGATTTAATTGTGTTTAATAAAGGCGGCTATGCAAAAATTCACTGAGAAGATTGTGGGTATGATGAAGTCGGATAATTTATATGAAAGTCAGGGAGGACCCATTATTATGTCTCAGGTAACTTCCAAATATATGAAAAAGAAGACTTGTTTGGATTCAGAATTGGGTTTCCTAAAAATGGATCATTCAGTAATTACAAATTAACAGTGATGCATTTTAATGTTTTGTGTGACAGATTGAGAATGAATATGGACCAGTGGAATTGCAAATGGGTGCCGCTGGTAAATCTTACACCAAATGGGCTGCTCAAATGGCATTAGGTCTTGGCACCGGGGTCCCATGGGTGATGTGCAAGCAAGAGGATGCCCCTGACCCTGTGGTAAGTCATTCTGATCCTTTTCTGTCACGGATTTCTCTTCCCTTCGGGGATGTCATCTGCATCAAGGAACATGTACTAGGTTGTTTTTCTGACTCGTTCAAATTGTGGATGGAACAAAAAAATGTGCATTGATGTTGTTCCCTTATGAACTCATGAGTTATATTCAGTTGATGTGAAGTGTGAACCCCTTTTCTTCGTGGGATTTCAACATTTAACAGTTCTTGATCTTGGTTTCTTTGCCTTCACTGGTGGATTTTTCTTTTATACTCTTGAAGCCATGCTTGCCTCTTTTATAAAACTATTGTGTTGGGGCTTATTTTAATCACTATGTGTGAATTTTTCCTTTTCTTTAGTCTCATTTCTCAATGTCTTACACCCTTTAAAAGGTGAAAAGGAAATATTGTTCTTCCTTCCCCCAGGAGTTCTTGGAAGTTCTGTTTTTGTTTGTTTCTAGATCAGTTAAAATGGAATAGATTCTTTAGTAGACTGCTTATAAATGTATTCTTGTATTAACTTTTCTTATGATTCAATTCGGTGGATTCTTGAAGATAAGATTTTTTGTCATCTCCTACGTTCTCCTCTCTTAAACTTCTATGTACTTTGTTCTGCTTCAGATTGACACCTGCAATGGATTTTACTGTGAAGACTTCAAACCAAACCGAAATTATAAACCCAAAATATGGACAGAAGTCTGGTCCGGTTGGTAAGTGACATATCCCGACTTTTGAGTTATTAGAAGTTCACTAGCATGTCATCCGCGGTCCTCTAGAATTGACATTCTTTTCATTGTGAAATATTCAAGGTACATTGAGTTTGGTTGGCCAGTTCCTTATAGGCCAGCGGAATACTTGGCCTTTTCAGTTGCAAGATTTGTACAGAATGGTGGTTCTTTATTTAATTATTATATGGTAATGAGCTATCAAGAGTGTTTGCATATAGATTGACCCATCAATGGAAATTATATTGTATTCCTAACCTTTTCAAAATTGTATCTCGTGCCAGTACCACGGAGGAACTAACTTCGGCCGAACATCCGGTGGGCCTTTTCATCGCCACTAGCTATGACTTTGATGCTCCGATTGATGAATATGGTAAGCTTGAGAAATAGTAGCTTCACAAAGTAGCTTATCAGATGTTTCCACTTATTTGAAAATCTGTCTTGGATATGGCAGGCCTAAAAAGGGAACCAAAATGGGGACATCTGAGAGATTTGCACAAAGCCATCAAGTTGTGCGAACCCGCTTTAGTATCAGCAGATCCTAACGTGACATGGTTAGGAAAAAATCTAGAGGTTGCTATGAAAGAATATCAAATGATAATTGCAATTTTCTTTAAAAGACTAGCTAATTGGAGTTTTTGGATGATTGTGTAGGCTCGTGTCTTCAAGTCAAGTTCAGGGACATGTGCTGCTTTCCTAGGAAATTATGACACATCAGCTTCTGCAAGAGTCAAATTTTGGAATACCCAATATGACTTACCACCTTGGTCCATCAGCATCCTCCCTGATTGCAAATCTGCAGTTTTCAACACTGCAAGAGTAAGACAAGATTTGAAATCACTTAGACCGCACCTTCTTATGCTTGAATGATTATCGACAATTAAATATTGCCCCTAAAAAAAGTTGGTTAAAGATACAAAATGATAAAATATAGGCTCATGGAACCTTTAAAACTCTTGAAAACCCAAAGTTTCCTTGCTTCAATATCTTTTAATGTTGAAAGCATGAAATTTGATGCAACGGATCTTTACAGATTGGGGTTCATGGTGCGCACATGAAGATGACGTCGGTTAGTTCATTTGGGTGGCTTTCGTACAAAGAAGAAATTGCCTCTGGTTATGCTAATGATACAACAACCAAGGATGGGTTAGTGGAGCAAGTAAGTGTCACCTGGGATACGACAGATTACCTGTGGTACATGACAGAGTATGAAAACCCCATCACCTATTGCAGTTTTGCTATCTTTTGAATATTTTATTGAGAAATGTTGAAAACAAAATCAATTATATTTTACTCTGCCCCATGTTTATCTTTCTCAGTATAAGGATTGATCCGAACGAAGGCTTCCTAAAGGCTGGACAGTGGCCTCTTCTCACCATCTTTTCAGCCGGCCATGTCTTGCATGTTTTCATAAATGGTGAACTAATCGGTACGTGAAAATACACACGTTTTTCCCTTAAAGATCCTCAAAAACATCAGCTAAATGATTATAACATCACAACATTATTATATTCTGAATGGTAGGAACTGTATATGGGTCGTTGATGAAGCCCAAATTAACATTCAGTAAACACGTTAATCTAAGGGCAGGAGTTAACAAACTTTCCATGCTGAGCGTTACTGTTGGTCTTCCGGTTAGTTTCTTCGTTTCTTAATTGTTTATATTTCTTATTATGGATTCTGAGTTTGACTTACGTTACCATTTGCTCGATGTCAAGAATGTTGGCCTACATTTTGAGACTTGGGATGCAGGCGTTTTAGGCCCTGTCACGTTAAAGGGTCTGAAAGAGGGTACTAGAGACATGTCTAGATATAAATGGTCTTACAAGGTACATTACCATACCAATCTACCCTCTCTTTGGCCTTCGGTTATTTATTTTTGTTCGCTCTGTGTGCTGGCTGTAGTGCTAATGTTTAGAAGCTATAGAATCTCAATTACAATGTTCCTGAGCAGGTTGGCTTGAAAGGAGAACTCATGAATCTTCATTCGGTCAGTGGAAGTGATTCTGTTCAATGGGCGAAAGGATCAGGGTTGGTTCAAAAGCAACCCCTCACATGGTACAAGGTGAGAGAAGTTGAATTTAACATCCTTAAATTTGTGCATCTTTTTCTATGTTTAAAAACTCTTTGGCTACGAGAGCTTCTATAACGTACCGAATCTACAGACCACTTTTAATATCCCGGGAGGCAACGATCCGTTAGCTTTAGATATGAGCAGTATGGGTAAAGGTCAAATATGGATCAATGGTCGGAGCATTGGGCGCTATTGGCCTGCATACACTGCACGCAGCGGCGGCTGTGACAATTGCAATTATGCTGGAATTTTTAATCAGATAAAATGTGTTTCTAACTGTGGACAACCCTCCCAGAAATGGTAATATGACTTACTCTTGCACACTGATTTTCGTCTACTTGCATGCATACTTAATGATAAACGTTTCAAAATCTCAGGTATCACGTTCCCCGCGAATGGTTGAAATCGAGCGGCAACTTATTGGTAGTTTTTGAAGAGTTTGGTGGCAGTCCTGGTGGGATTTCTTTGGTTAAGAGATCCCTACACTGATAACACCAAGAAGTTTTTGATTGAGACTTTCTGAAACTAAACTCAATCATGCCTAACGTTTCTCTTTAGTTTCACCGTACGCTTGATATTTCAAAAGTATATTTCATCTCAAATTTCATAGAACACTTGCCAGACTCGAGCCGATTCATTGTGTCGACCGAATGTCTACATATTGATCGAATTACAAGAGAATAAGTGGAGAAGAATACTAAAGCCAAGCAAATCACCGTGTGCATAGAAAGAACAATTATTCTTTGGGTTCAATATTCTTTTGTTCTTTTTTTTTTTTGGTTGTTGGGAGTTTCAACCTTCGACTTCGAGGGAAGAAATAGATGATAATTACATTATACTTAGCAATACCACGATTTTGATCTTAGATTCACACCAATATTTATTTACTTGTGTTGTATAACTATTTTTTATTCTTTAGTGTAACTGTGTTTATGTAAGGATTGATCCGTAGTTGAACTTGTAACGTTTGAATACAGAATAAATATTCAATCAAAATACATAATCACAATACTTTACTTTTTACTGTTTTATGAATTTGAAGTGACGATGGTATTCTTATATGCTATGAATGTTTGGATACTATGTAACGATTTGTTTTGTTCTATTGTCATTTTTATAGATTTTTTAAATCTATGGTTAAAATACTATTTTGATCTTTAGACTTACAAAAGGTTTATTTTAATCTTTGTATTTACAAAATGTTGTACTTTCAATTTTAATTAATTTTAAACTTATATTTTTAAAATTTGACTATTGTGGTCCCTAGTTACGAAATGTTAACACAAATTCTATGTATAAATTTTTAAAGTATATAGAAAAAAAAGAACCAAAACTAAAAATGCAACCTACAAGATTAATATAGTATTTTAACCTCCGTGTATATATATATATATATATATATATATATATATATATATATATATATATATAACTTACTTTTCATTTAAAATAAATAAATTAGACAATTTTGAATAAAAATATGAAATAATGATAAATATAAAAATATTATTATTATTCTATCGACAATATTGAATAATTGAATAGTTTTTATTTGAAGTTTATTGAATGTTGTATGAAAAATATATTTTTTCCATCCAACCGTATGAATTTTGTGCCTTTTAACCTGTTTGGTTTGCATCCACAAATTTTGGTGCTCTAATTATCTAATTTGTAAGTTGTAATCTAAATCATACTTATCAGTAGGCCTGAACCAAGTTTTTGTTTACGGCTATAGACTTTGAAAATTTTAGTACAATTCTACTAATATTAGTTTTCTCCTATGTCAATTCGGTCAGATGTTTTATTATTGTGTGTTCAGTCCCTTAATGAAACTTTATTTTAAAAATATATATAAATAAATAAATATATATACACATATTTAACTAGTTTGAAATAGATCTCTAAACTTTTAATATATATATAGACTAGATAAACCTTATTTCAAAAATTTAGAGATTTATTATAAATTTGTTGGAGTACATCGACTAAATGGGTACTCGAATTCTTCCATCCTATAAGACCCTCGAAGTAGAGAATGAGGACAATTTATAGTATAAATTAGTGGTGTTTACGGTTCGGTTCGGTCCGGTTTTAGAGCCAAACCGAAACGAAACCGAATTTGAAAAAATGAAATAATATAAACCACACCGAATGTATTATATGAACCGAACCGGAAGTCGATTTGGTTCAGTTTGGTTTTGTGGTTTATGGGCTTTCTAAACCTCCTCCTTATGGCCCGTCTTTTGGTTTTGACAGGACGATTTTTTGATGGAATATGTGGTGGCGGCGATGGCGACGGAGCCAAAAAAGCTCCACTGAACGATTTTTGGGCGAAGGCGATGGTGGCGACACAGACGGAAATATGTGATGACAGCGACGGAGTAGGATACGGTTCGGTTATATCTAAAAAGAAAGTGTCGAACCTTGAGAAAAAGTTGAGTAAGAAGGAAAGTTGAGGAAGATGAAAAACGAGTGAAAAGGGAAGATAAGAAAATTTAAAACAGATGGAAAGTAGTAGTGAGGAAGAAGAAGAGTCGATGAAGAAGAAGAAAAGAGTTGAGCTTTAGAAAAAGGGGAAGGAAAAGAAAGGCAACATTGAAACATAGAAAGTGAGAAACTTGAAAACTTAAAATAACGAAATAAAATAGAGGAAAGGAAGAAGAGGGTAAAAGGTGAGTTTAGTATATTTTCAATTTTAAATTTTGAAATTTAAGATATTTATTAATTATTATTTAATCTTTAAATAAAAGAAAAAATGATTTTTTTTTTATTTTGTAGTAACCTAAGGTAAAGGTTAATCTCAGTCATCTCAACTGTCAGGTAATTATTATTAATTTTTAAAAAGTGGTAAGTTATTATATATATATATATATATATATATATATATATATGCGTGCGGATCAATTCGATTTTAGAAATTTAGATTTTATTCTAAATCGAAACCAAACCGAATTATTTGGTTTTAAAATTTTAACGAACCGAATCGAACTGAGCGACTGTTAAAGTCGATTTTCGGGTTGGTTCAGTTCGGTTTCGTTGGTTTTATCGATTTTGTCATTTTGATTGTGCACCTAGTATAAATTCACGACCTTCCTTGTAGCACGATGAAGGAAATCGAAATATCTAGCACTTAGAATTTTCCAACGACTGATACAATTCATACTAAGACTAGGATGTCATTACCCTCACGTGTCAATCCTTTTGCAAGATCATTTTCATGAAATAAAAACTAAACTCTAGTTCTTCAACACAAATGAAAATAAAAATCCTTAATTTATAAATAAAAATCATTTTTATTCCTTAATTTATCCGACACCCTTCAATGACAAGTTTTTTTTTTGCTTATTTCCTCCCCACAATTTGGAGCGTTATTTTTAGGTTAAATTACTTGTTTAGTCTTCTCATTTTAATTTAGATAATATATTTTTAAATATTATTATTAATAATTCTCATAATTTAATTACAATTTATTAGTCATCTTTTTTACCATTAGTGACAAATTCATGTTTATTAACTAATATAAGTTAAATATCAAATTGATACATGCACACAATAGGCACTATATGCAAAAATAGTCTAAGTTTAAGAATGTATTTTAATTAAATAGATATAATGCTACAATGACGAAATTCCAAAAAAAGAAAAATAAAATTGTAATTTATACGAAGATATTAAAAAAAAAGTAAAAAAAAAAAAATACAATTTCACAGTCAAGGACTCAAAATTGGCATTTGCAGCTGAATAGCCCTAATAAAATACTTCCTTTCATTTCCCAAGTCCTTCCCATCTGGCGCGACTTCAGTCTTCAATTCCAGTCGATCAGAGGAAGAACTAGAGACACCGGATTTGATGGTGAGTGAAATTGAAATCGATGAAATGCTGATCGAATTTCTCCGGCAGCAATTCCAGTTGATTTCAATGTTTTTGCCATTTTGCACTTTGTAATTTCGCGGATCATGCTTCTGCAGGCTCCGAAACCTGTTACGAGTCCCGTCTCCGAAGCGTGGTACCCAACCCTTGCGGTCTCCATGATCGCCGTTGGACTCATTATTACCGCTTCGTTTTTCATGTAAGTTCGATCGGATCTGTCTCTCTGTAGTTTAATTTAATCTGGTTGACGTTAATTATTCAGTGTGAAATGATAGGTTCGCCCTCCTGCTCGTTTTATACAAGTAGATTAGGGTTTGGTTACTTCTACTTCCCGGCATTTGTTGCTTTCTTAGTTCTATTTGATTACAATGGAATCGTTAGGAGATAATTAGTTTTCAATTCTACAAGCTTTTGATCTTTGGTTCTGAAGGGGAGGTAGTACGGAAATTTATCGATCCAATCGAGTATCATCTTCTTTTGTACCTTTCTTTCACATTTCGTGTCACTACACTACCATCGATGAGGGAATCGAAAATCTACAAGAAATTTTATTCCCAATGCATTGAAGTTCATCCATTGGGTTGAAAGATGTTTTGTAGGAGGCTTCAGGCTTTTGAAGTAACTCAGGATGGAACTAATTTTCATAATCCAAATCTGTGTTTAAACTAAAGGACATCTGACCATTAATAAAGAAGAGTCCACAGTGCTCTCTTTCATAAGAATTCATCCATTTGAGGACCTTCAATCTTAAGAAATGAACGAGGAGTTTAATCCCAAACTCCTGGAAGGTAGTCTCCAAACCATCTGCCCTTTGTCTGACATGATTTGTTACTATGTTCAGAAATAAGGAAAAATTTCCCCTTTGTTTCAATTTCTTTTTCTGCCACACTTTCAGAATTTGATATATAACAGTTGTATTCTTTTATTTATATCTTCTGTTATGTTTAGCTAATTAGTTAGCTAGTTTGTCTTTGTTAAGCATTCTGTTAAACTCTATTAGGCAGTAAGATTAGTCTTTAAATAGGCTGCGTATGTACCATTAAGAGTTATTTTTTACTCTTTGGATGCTGGGCAAGGCATAATTGCAGTTTCCGATGGATGTCCTGAAATGCCTCCTTTAACTTGACCATCATGCAGCTTTTCTTTAAATCTGAACCCCTATTTGATCTAAACCAGCTTCCAAGTATGCCGCCAAAGAATTGCATGAAGCATCTGCCTTTTGGCATGCAAGTACTGCTCTGTTTTTTTCCTTCGGCTTTAAGTGTATATGCTCTGGTTATTATCAACCTGTTTGAGTTAATTAATCATTTGTGAGGGATAATATTTTATTTAAGATCTGTTACATAGAAGTGGAAGTATATTTTCTTTGCTTGAGTGATGTGTCTTAAGATTATACTTTTCCATAAGCTTTTCATTGAAAATGTGGCAGCGTCGTGACCTTTTGACTATGGTATGCATCAGCCCATTGTTGTAGGCTTGTAGTTGGTGAACCTCCTGCCACTTCAAGGGTTAAATTTACTGTACATTTCTGATGCTCTATATAGAGTATGAGCGAAGCAATGAGTAAAGTCAATTTCTCTAGTCTTGGACAGCCGGAAACTAATATGGTTATTAATGCTCTTGTTTGTTGTAGATTTGGAAGGTAGCCTGATGATTTAAATTTTTTGTTTCTTGTCTGCCATTGATTTGATGGTTCTGACTGTATGCAAGCAAGGATGTTTCTAATGTAGACTATGGTTATAATTTGTCTCTGTTAACATGGTATCAATATCAAGTAAAAGTTATTGAACTTGATAAAGTGGGTATGAAATTTGATTAAATTGTTTTTATTGTCATGATCTATAACACAACCAAGTTGCATGGTTTGCTATTATGGGTGGAGCCAGATGACATGTTAGTATTATTCCAATAGATCAAGTATAACTGCCATCTTCTTATGGAGTTTATATTTGGGGTGACTCTAACCACATTGAATATCGTTTGCAGCTATGAAGCTACGGTTTCTAGGAAAAACCGTTGTCTGGCCAAGGAACTTACTAGGGGAGCAGTTGCCAGTGTTTTCTTGGTATGGATCTTTCTGTAGATGTCTTTTATAAGTTATAAAGCAGATTTTGTCCTCCTCCCCGTCAGTGGGAGGCGAACGTCCTTGTTTTCCCATTGACTTTTGTACATCTCTCTCATCAATTATAGGCAGATTTGATTATGGATGCTGGTGTTATATTCATGGTTCTATGTTTTTCTCTGTTGCAGGGTTTTGGCTCCTTGTTCTTGCTGCTTGCTTCTGGTGTTTATGTCTAACTTTCAGAAGCATATGTTGAGAATTATGTTTATTTAGGGAGTCAGTTTTACAATTATGTTGCTGGGCTAGGACTACTTCCGTAAAAACAGTGGTATTTTTTCCAATGAGGAATGAGTACAATCGAATTTTCCTTTTTTTTTTTTTTTAATAGAGCATAACGTGCATTATGATTGAAGGAATTTTGTAGACTTGAAAATGGCAGTGGTGAAGAAATCAGCTTTCGATAGAACCATTGCTTTCTTCAATAATGTGGAAGTTGATTGAAATCTTATATGAAGGGAGCATACCAATCCTTGTTAACTGGTAAATTGATTGAATTCGTTTACTGGTTAGACTTCAGGATTTGCAAAGTTTAAAAGTCTTCTGACTCTCAGGTTTACAAAGTTAATTATTTTTATTTTACCCATGGGAGAGTGGTTTTTTATTTGTTCCCAATGGTTTAGACAGTTTCTGTTGCTTTGGCTAAATTACAAAACATACCTTTTAACTTTGCCATTTGTCTTTATCATTTCAAAAGTAACTTTCATAAATATTTCAAAAAAATATCTTTTAAGCAAAAACATTTAGTACTTTGTAATTAATGAAAGTTTGTCTGGAATAATTTATGGGAGATGTTTGTGAATGGAAGTTTAGTGGGAGCTTTCTCGATAAGCAAGGAATAATAAAGGAGGGTTTTCTTAGGATGAGTTTATTTATTTTTTTAGACATTTACCATCTTAAATTTATACCTTCTAATTTTTCAGCTTATTCGTCACATAATTTACACAGAAATTAACAAATTTTCAGCCTATTTTGTACGGTCAATTGATCAAATAAACACCGCAAGTATATCTTGTTATTTTCAGATTTTAAAATTGAAAATTAAGAACACATAATTATATCAACTCATTTCTTTTCTTTTTTCTCTTTAATTAAAATACGACATCTTATAGATTATCATATATTGTAAAATTATAATTATTAAAATTTTATTTCACAAAATATGTTAGTAAATTATTAATAATATTTGAGATTAACTAATTATTTAGTCAGTAATTACAACCTATTTTTATTAGTTGATGAAAATACTACTAAACCCATTTTGAACCGATTCAATTTTTAAATATGTTGTCAAAAGTAAAATATCACAACAAAAAAATGAGGAGTTAAAAAAGAGCAAAAACAGGAAATAAAAATTTAATTTGGAGCAAATTACATAAATAACACAAAAAAAAGCATATAGTATTAGGTTCAAAAATTAACATAAATGCCAACTTATACAATCACACCAGATTTACTAAAACTAAAACTACCTTACTAACATTTTTGAAAAAGGGAAAAAAATATTTTTATAAATACATATGCTAATTTCTTTATAACTTTTTTTTTAATAGAATCTCTTATTTTGAGGTTTTTAAAATGATTATTTATTGTCTCGATTTGTCTTATTTCACGGCAACAACGCTACGCGCCTACAGTAGACGGCTACACGGAAGGCAATAGGTTCCTTTCAAAGTTAACGAGATTCCGCCACGTGTCTCGATCATGGACCGTGGATGGTAGTGGAGCGGCATCCATTTCCACGGAGCGAAAATATATTATTTTTCGTCTGAGTTTAGTGAAAGCGGCGCCAGAGTTCTTAGGTGGGGTCAGAAAATTCAAGTGAAAAATCGCGGCCATGGACTCTTCCCAGCCGCAGCAGCAGCAGCAGCAGCCGCAGCCGCCGCAGCAGCAACCTCAGCCTGTTGTCAAGAAGAAGGAGACGCGGGGCCGCAAGCCGAAGCCCAAGGACGAGAAGAAGGACGAGCAGCTTGCGAAGAAGATGAAGGCTCAGCATCAGCCCTCCGTCGACGAGCGCTACACTCAGTGGAAGTCTCTTGTTCCTGTTCTTTACGACTGGTTCGCCAACCACAATCTCGTCTGGCCCTCTCTTTCTTGCCGGTACTCTACTCACTCCTCTTGATTCTGTTTCTTTTTCGCTCTTCTTCACACCCTAATGCAATGTGGGTGCTTCTTTCTCTTCTAGGGTTTTCTAATTGCTGTTTATTTGGCTTGTCTTTCTTCTTATTATGCGTCTGGTTATTCGTTGGGGAAAACACCTCCATTGGATTACTGGATCTGTCGCTTTTGAATTTTTAGGGTTTTTACTATGTATCGCATTTATGCAAGATGAGCTATTATTATCACATTGCATTGATTGGAGTTTCAACTCTGTTCCGGGTTCTAGGTGGGGTCCTCAGCTTGAGCAAGCGACGTATAAGAACCGCCAGCGTCTTTATCTTTCTGAACAGGTTAGACCATCGTCACAGTAAAATCAAGTGATTTGTTGGAATGGATCTATGGTTTATTTCTTTCTGTGGTTGTGCTGAATCCAGAACATATTGGTTAACAATATAAATTGGGGCGTGAGAATTCCTTAGGGAGAGGAACGAGCTTGTATTTGATTGGCGCTATGGACCGTTCATTTATAGTCTATAGCTGAAGTGTCATTTATTTATTTATTTTCTTGCTTCCGTGCTTCTAGACTGATGGTAGTGTTCCGAATACACTGGTCATTGCAAATTGTGAAGTGGTGAAACCTAGGGTTGCAGCTGCAGAACACATTTCTCAGGTGGTTTATCATATTTGATCAATTTTAAATTTGATTCATTATCCTTAGTCCATGTATCATACTTGATTGTTGTATTTTCAGTTCAATGAAGAAGCTCGCTCTCCATTTGTGAAGAAGTACAAGACTATCATACACCCTGGTGAGGTACGGCTATGCATTTCTCAAACAATGAAGTCTGGAACAGATGAAAACATGAGCTACAATAAATTCATATAAGCTGGTTGATTCCTTCAGGCGCTTTTTTTTTTTTCATGTTTACATGTGGATATTGTTAAATTATCGTTTCTTACTTGAGTTTCAAGGTTTGTCTCAGTCTTGGAACATTTATATTGGTTCCTTTGGATAAGTCATTGCTGTCCAGTTGGAAGTTGAAAATGATGGTGGAGTTGTTTTAAAATTGTTCTAATGGTCTTTGTTGAATATTTTTACAGGTTAACAGAATTAGGGAACTTCCCCAGAATGCTAGAATTGTTGCCACACACACGGATAGTCCAGATGTATGTGCTAATGATTTTAGTTCTTGCATTATTTTGATTGAGAAGCTTATGCCTCGATTACGTTTATTCAACCACTATTGCTTTAAGTCTCTTTGGTATTCAACATTCAGGTCCTCATTTGGGATGTTGAGGCTCAACCTAACCGTCATGCTGTCCTTGGTGCCACAAATTCTCGCCCAGATTTGGTAATTCTGTTGAAAACTCAAACTGCTGACATGTTCTTTAAATGTTACTATGTCTTGAAGTTCTGGTATCCATCTCTTTTTGGCTGATTGAGGTTAAGTTAATCCCATTATAGAAGCTTACTGAGATATTGATATGTCCAACATGTCTAGTTTATTTTCTTACTGTTAAATGCTGCAGTCGTGGTTAAACAGTAGGCTGCCTATTTTAATGTCTCGTGAATGTGAATGGTCAAAGCATTTAATTGTTTTATTCAAATGGAGAGATTTTTCATAATAATTATCTAGAGCCGAGGGGGTTTCCCAAGCTGGTGGGTAGACGTGAAAAATCATGGAAAGCATGTATAACTTCCTAGGTCTCATGTTAATCTTAACAATTGTTCTGGGAACATGAAAGATGAATTATTCTGGTGTTTGTAACATGCACATTCTAAATTCTTCTTTGTTTGAAACCTTCATTATGCAATTTTGAGTTAACTTACAGTGCATTTGCAGATTCTGACTGGTCATCAAGAAAATGCAGAGTTTGCTCTAGCAATGTGCCCCACTGAACCTTATGTTCTCTCTGGAGGTTGAAAGCTTTCTGATCTTTTTTCTCATTAAAGTTGGTCCTTCTAATGAGACTCAATCTGCAAAGTTTTACTCGACTGTGGCATTGTTTCAGATTAGATGTCTCAAATTATTATTATTTTTCAAAATATATCAATTTCTTTGTTGTAATGGGATTATTACTATCTCATGGTGTGGGGTGTTAGAAAAGGGGTTCCATTTCTCAGATGCTATTTAATCTTATGCCAGGGAAGGACAAGTTAGTTGTTTTATGGAGTATCCAGGACCATATAACAACTTCGGCCACAGACCCTGCTGCTTCAAAATCACCAGGATCTGGTGGATCTATCATAAAAAAGGCGGGAGAGACAAATGATAAAGCTTCTGATGGGCCTTCTGTTGGGCCACGAGGAGTTTACCATGGTCACGAGGATACTGTTGAAGATGTGACCTTCTGTCCATCCAAGTAATATCTCAGTTCTGAATTTTGAGTCGTTCATGTTTTTATTTTAATTTTATTTTGAGAATTAGGAATATAAGGGCATATGGATGGGGCATTTAAAACCTTTTCTTTTATTTAATATACATTTAGATTTTTCATGTAGTACAGCAGGTGGTGATTTCCAGCTGGGGTTTGGTTTGATAGAGATGGAAGTCTAATTTTTAATGTTCTCGTTTCTAAGTTAAACTATTAACCACTTTTTCTTTTATTTTCTTTCTTAAGTGCACAGGAGTTTTGCAGCGTGGGAGATGACTCTTGTCTAATATTATGGGATGCCCGTGCTGGCTCTGGCCCAGCTGTTAAGGTCATAATTCTCTTGTTTAATTTTCTCTGTACTGTTCTTTATCATACTGGAAGTTGAAATCTGGGTTATAGAGCGTACATTAGAGTATGACCTTGGAATAACTACGTACTTGTCATTCTGTGACTCTAATATTTAGTATTTGTTATACTGGCCAAAGTTGATAGGATAAAATTTCCATGATGTTTTACCTTTTTTGTAGTAGAAACTATTTGGTTGTTTCATACCATTATTCTGCGTAGGAGCTTCATCCTGCATGACAAATAGGATGTCCCATAATTTACTTCTGCTTTTATGTTTTTATTTTCAGAGCTCGTATTTTAGGAGCTTCTGTTTATATTCATGCTAGTCTGACCTTTCTTTCTGGCTGGCAGGTTGAAAAAGCACATAATGCTGATCTTCATTGTGTTGATTGGAATCCTCATGATGATAATCTTATCATAACAGGGTAATTTTTAATTTCTTATTTTCTCTTTATTAATGTTTATGGGAAAATGAGATCCGATAGACATAAAAAAAGAAAAAATTTACAGAGACAGAGAGAAGAAATAGTAAATAGCACTATGATCTTGCTGCTATTTGCCCGACTCCTTTAGTTGCTATTTCAATGAAATTCATTTTGTTATTAAAGAAAACAAGAAACAGAATTTGGCCGTTGTGTACCATTTGGTTTCACCTCTTTATATTTGATAGATCGTTTGGAATTAGGAAAGTGTAATTTTTAAGGTCCACTTACATTTTGACTAATCTCTCTTCAGGTCAGCAGATAACTCTATTCGTCTGTTTGATCGTCGGAACCTCACTTCTAATGGAGTTGGCTCGCCCATCTATAAATTTGAGGGCCATAAAGCAGCGGTTCTTTGTGTTCAGGTATTCTTTTTGTTTTTGTTTTTTGTTACCTTTTGTCTTATTACTACTAGTTTTATTTTTTAATGCTCTTGCAATTAGTTGCAAAATGTGTTAATCACACATACCTGTCCATATATTTTTTATTCAGTGGTCTCCAGATAAGTCATCTGTCTTTGGAAGTTCCGCAGAGGACGGGCTGTTGAATATCTGGGATTACGATAAGGTACAGCATTTTGAGATTAAAACCGTGTTTCTGTTTTGTTATCTTTCTTCCAGGATTTAATCGAGATAATAGTATCTTAAGCCATGAATTTCTTTTTCCCTTTTTCTTAGAGATCTGATTACACAAAATACCATGACAACATCTGGCTGGTTTTATTTAGCGTTTCTGATATGTTTATGGTTCATATTAATTAATTGGTGTAATTTATTTGTCTTTGGATTTCTATTGGATTTTGGTAATATATATTCATGATGTTCTTTCTGGTCTCAACCTATTCCAGGTTGGTAAAAAGACAGAGCGAGCAACAAGGACACCTGCTGCTCCCCCAGGCTTATTTTTCCAGCATGCTGGGCACAGGTTTTAAATTACTGCCTTTTTCTGTTTGAGACGCACGAACCAGACAAAAGAGCACGTTAAACTCTTAGTTCATTCCTTTCCGAGAACTGCTATTCCTCGGATAGTTTTTCCTTCACCTGCATCATTGCAATATTGTTAGTGCTTGATTTTAAGGTTACTTTATTCATCTAACCTTTTTGTCATATCCAGGGATAAGGTCGTTGACTTCCACTGGAATGCATCTGATCCATGGACTGTTGTCAGCGTGTCTGATGATTGTGATACAACTGGTGGAGGAGGAACATTGCAGGTCCACCACCATCTCTCTCTCTCTCTCTCTCTCTCTCTCTCTCTCTCTCTCTCTCTCTCTCTCTCTCTCTCTCTCTATTACCCCCCCACTCCAAAGAAAAAGAAAGAAAAAAACTCCTTTAAAAACAATACAAGAACCACGAGGTTATTTTGCTAGGTTGCTTACACCATATTGTTTAATTATTTATATGTTTTCGGTTTGGGGTTGGAAGGGGGCTCATTGTTCTTTTTAAAATATACATTTAAAGAAAGTTTCTCTTGACTTGTTATGCTTGTGAGTTGCAGATATGGCGTATGAGTGATTTGATTTATCGGCCAGAAGATGAGGTGTTAGCTGAGCTTGAAAAATTCAAATCTCACGTAATTGAATGTGCTGCAAAGCCTTAGAGAGACCGTAAAGTTCGATGCAGTAGATTGTAGCGTAGTGGAATTGGAACTCTAGTCTGTCTATCTTCAGTGTTCTATTCTTTCTTTTTCCCTTCTTTGCAACTGTGTGCATGTATTTGGAATATCCGGCGCAGGCTCTCTCTCTTCTATTTATAGAGTTTACAGTATGTAGAATGAATATGACTATCTGGCACCATCAATGAATTGAACGCTGTCGGTTCTCTGTAATGCCTGTTGAATGAACGTTTGAAAATGGATCATTATTAGTGTTTGGTAACTTATTTACCCCATCTTTATAATGATTGCGTATTGAACATTTGGGATCCTCATACAGGAGTAGAATGCCTTCCTTAAGAAGTCATAAAATTAAAAAACTTTGTATGCGATAGGATGTCTTTTCAGTGATACACAATGTTCTATCTGAATCTAACAGCATTCTCTTCTCTCAATGCTTTATTCTGCAACACCAAGTTCAGAAAAAGAACCAAAAAAGAGTTACAACTAGAGGGTAACGAGCGATGTTGAATATAGTTCTGTGCAAGATATTTTGGAAGGCAGTTCAGTTAGTTGAAATTAGAAATTGAACTATGGCCTATGGTGAAGGAAGGACTGGCTAATTTGTTAGGTGGAACCTGACCATAATCTAGGCATTCCATGTTCACTTATGCTACTTCCTGAATACCTTCTCATTCTCTGCCAGAAATGTCTCTTACCTTTCTCAATTCTAGGGGGTCTAGAACTCGAGCATCTTTCAAGTGATCTGGTTTCTTGCGACGTATTTAACAACTCTGAAATGGAGAGACGTGTATCGAGGATGTCGAAATGTGAACTATAGTTAGGTACTGAATATTGGCTATGAAAAGAGTCTAGCATGTGTCTTGAACTTGATGCCTCATTATCATTCATATCCACAGACGAGTTCTCCTGGCTTGAATCCCGTGAACTTGCTTCTCGTGCCTCGTCACATTGGTTAGAAACTAGTTTCAGTGCTTGAACAACCTCACCCATGAAAGGTCGATGCGACACCTCTGGCTGCACACACATTGAAGCAATGGCTGCCACTTTGGCTATACTTTCAAAAGGAACATCCTCACAATCTAGCGATTTGTCGATTATAATTTCTAAGCCTTCTTTGCTTGTGAGGAGTGGGCGAGCCCAAGCAACAAGGTTTTCTTGACCAGGTGGTTGCGACATATCTACTGGTTTCCTGCCCGTTAATAGCTCAAGAAGGACGACACCGTAACTGTAAACGTCGCTCTTTACAAGTAAATGGCCTGTCATTGCATACTCCGGAGCCACATATCTGAACATATCAACAATAAGTCAAGTAAGAGAAGGCATAAAAAAAAAGAATCTACATTTCCTCTAAGATTCGGAAGTATCCTACTTTACTATAATTCAGAAGATTCAACATGTATCCAAGATTCCCAGGATGTAGGCAGAGCATGTTGCTTCTCAAATCTATGGCAAATGTGAAAAATTTTAGCCTACCTTAACATTTTCTTTTTCTTGATATGCCTAGCAGAGCTTAATAGCACTTACAATAACATGTTCCAAAATCTGATATGTAACTTGTTCAAATGGAAAAGAAAAAACAGTCTTTCATAAAGATGACCAAGATCTAATCTGTAACAAGTGTTCTAGAGATAGTAGGCTCCATGGCATGCATAATAGCAAGTATGATGATAAGTGAAGATTATGATAAATAAATTAACTACCAGCCTCTTCTTGGCTCTTTACTATATTTTGCAAGGAGAAATCTAAAACAACTTCTAATAATATACAAACAGGAGGAATGTTATACCCGAAAGTTCCCATGACACGTGTTGATATGTGTTTACTTTCCTCGTCCATCGCAGTTCGAGCCAATCCGAAGTCGGAAACTTTTGGTGTAAAATCATGTTCTAGCAAAATGTTGCTGGATTTGAAGTCCCTATGTATGACTCTAGGACTTGAATCTTCATGTAGATAGGATAAACCCCGAGCAGCACCGAGCGCTATCTTTATCCGGGCGCCCCAATCAAGTGGGGCAGTTTCCCTATCAACACCTAACGGAAGAGAATATCGAAAAACGAAACAAGTTAGATTAAATTGAAATGGTTTCATATCGCTGTGTCACAATAGAATCATACTGGTTAAACCACAAATGGAACACATGAAGACCACTTTCTTACCATGTAAATGAGATTCCACACTGCCGTTTGGAATGAGTTCATACACCAGGCAGCGACTACGCTCCTCGGTACATATTCCAATCAACTTGACCAAATTTCTGTGGTGGAGGCGGCTCAGCATTTCGACTTCAGCCAAGAATTCTCGACCACCCTGATGATCGTCTCTCTTGAGAACTTTGACTGCTACTTTGGTACCATCTTCAAGAACGCCACTGTAAACGCGTCCAAACCCACCTTCCCCCAATATTCTTGAAGGATAAAAATTATTGGTGGCTCTCTCTATGTCAGAAGCACTTAATGTCTTGGCTGATCCTGAATATGGGGCAATGCTTGATCCAAAGGATAAAGAAGCAGAACTAGGCATGGTTGCCATAACTGATCCACCAGCACCTGCAAGTCTGTATAAACTTAAAAGATGCCAAAGGACCGAATGATGAGCGTAAAAACGCAATAAAATACCGTTACAAAAGATCCACCTTTTCAGGGGGCCAACATTAGTAGGCAATCCATATTACCTGATGGTTTATTGAGGGAGGATAACGAAACGTGTGGAGTTGGTTTCAGCTGACAAACACCATCATTGTGTCTAAAGATCAAAATCCAAGCAATAGCAATGCATAAAACCACTGCAACAGTAGTTGACAGGGCAATCATAGCAATCATACCACCACTTATCCTTTCTTTATGCTGTCTATTCTGTATATCGACGCCGATGGGTTTTACAGTCCTTGCATTGTTACTATTACTTGTATAAGGCTCGCTATCCATTTGTGACTCTCCAGAAGGAGGTGATGGAGGTAAACCTGGATATCGAACATATAATACTTCATAGTCACCAAAATAGGAATCTTTGATGGAAACTTTCTTGTGCCAAAACCTTTGGTAAGTCAAAAAGGCCGTAGTATTGTCAAATTTTTCCCCAAGAGGGACTAAGTCAATAAGGACAACAGTCTTATCTGGTTGCTGGTTAGCTGCATTGGCTCCAATAATGCGAACTTGACTTTGCTTTACAAACACCCCAGCAGCAACTTCTGCCGCTAGCTCCGAAACTAGGGGGAAGAAGGTATACAGCGAAACACTGAGGCGAAGTCCAATTTGCATTGGCCAAACACAACCACAGGGAGATCCTGGGGGAGTATTTGTATACGGCTCAGTGCACAGGGTTCCTGAACAATCTGGAAAAGGAAATTAAACATGTTCTTTAATAATAATTTCCTTGGTCTGTGATCTGGATGAGAAAGAATTAAGTAATGTATACCTTCATTGGGAGGTGGAGGAGGCAGTGCATGTATTGGTGGCAGTGGTGGCATCTTCGGACTCTTTGCGGAAGGTTTCAATGGTGAAGCTTTAGGGGGATCAAAATGTCCTGAAAATGGAGAAAGAACAAACAACTAAGACAGTTTTTTATGTGATGAAAGAAGAAGAATACTTATTTGGTTAAAATATTGGGATGTGCCTTACTTCTAGTATACCCAGGCATTTTTTGGAATGGTGAAGGAGAAGGTGAAACATGATTCACAAGCAGAGGAGGATCATAATGTGGAGGAGATATTGGAGAGGGATCTGCACAAGAAGTGATTGGGTAGCCAAACTGACCATTTTTTTCCATTATCTGATTTGATTAAAATAATTCACACAGGATATTAATACATCTAAGTACCTGATTCTGTAGGTGGAGCAGGGTGCCCTCTTCTGTTTGAATGTTGTGTCGGAGATATGTTTGGACCTATGATGTTAAACCAAGGAATACCTTTCTATGTCAGGGATGCCAAAACTGGAAATGGTTATAAACTTCAGAAAATACAGGTTGAACCAATACCCGGTGGTTTTGTTGCGTGAGAGGAAATTGGATATGATGGTGCAGGTGCTTGACTGATGGTATCATTTCTCCTTCTGTGATGCTTATAATATGGGGGCACAGGAGGAGATGTTGGAGCTTTTTGTGGTGAAAGAATTGGTCGTGGAGCGTCATGAGAGTGTCCCATGTCATTTTGAGTGGAAGGAGCTTCAAAAAAAGAACCAGAAAATAAGCACCAGGGAGAGATTCTTTCTTCAGGATCAATTTACCTGAAATGCACTTTTCCACAATACCTTGTTCTGGGGAATGATTCACAGGTGGCATATGTTTGGGCAATGCATAATAAGGTGCAGCTGCTGGTGCTTCTAACCTATTTCCATCACTAGCTTTCGGGGAAGGAGCTACCGCTGGAGCGATATCAGGCTCTGGAACATCAAATTTGGAACAATCAACCAAAGAAATTTAGGCAGACCAGATGAAATAACCATGAAAGTTCCACGAATTGAGATGTGAATTAAGTTAGAAATTGTAATAACTGAACAAATTTACAAGTAATACAAACAACTAGATCTCCATTATTCCGTACATTTTTTATAAGATCTTTGGTTGTTTGCTATCTTATCGAGGAGATTTATCTTTTTCTTTACCCTGGTGTGAAATTTAGAAATTGTTCCTTTTTTAGCTTTTAGGACTGAATAAATCTTCTTGTGTTGTAAAAAACTAAAAACTCCAAAGAGCAACAAAAGTCATGAATAACAAGATGTTGAATAGTTGTACACAACATATATGCCCTTACTCCACAATTTAAGAATTGGGATAAGATCACAAGCAGACTTTCACCTGGTAATGTGGATGGAGATATTTCAGGATCTACTGGATGACTAGCAGGTGAGTTCTTCGGCAACTTGCTCACTGGCATTGCAATTTGTATGGATATGACAAATAAGAGGAGAAAAGGGGAAGAAATTTCAGATATAGCAAAGGATGGCAAACTAACGATTGAGCGAGAAAATTGTTTTTTGTATTATATTATCAAACCTGGAGATATCGGCTCAGCGATGGGAGCTACGTTTGGTGAAGTGTTTTGACGAGAACTTGATGAAGAATTTGTTTGCTCATGTGGGGAACTTGCTGGCGAATATAGCGGAGAATTCGTCGTTGTCACGGCTGGAGCTGTGGATAAAAAATTAGGCAGATAATGAATCAATTGCACATGAAAATACAGGAGACCAACAGTATAGTTCATCTACCTGGAGAAACCTTTGACAGAGGAGTCTCATTCACTGGTGCTTTACCTTCTGCTTCTGGTGTACTTGGTGAAATCAATGGTGCATTTGGTTGAACTGGTAAAGAGGGATGTGGCATGCTATTAAATGGTGGCAGCTCAGTCGGAGTACTCGGAGAAGAGGACGGTACGAACCCTTCGGTCGTGTCAGGCAATGGAACTGGCGCAATTGGTGGTGGTAACACAACCGGTGGTTGCAAAGTCGACTCTACATTGTCCAAAACAGAATGTTTATGATATAATAAAAAAACAGCTGACTAGAAGTTATCAACTTGATGGACTTTACCATTTGGCTGGGGTGCAGAGCTCGGTCCCGTGCCGTGTTGGACAAAGCCGGGTACTCCTTCAATGGGAGGAAATGCAGAAGAAGCTACAAGGGGTGGAGAGTTTCTGAATCCTACAACATGGGAAGTGGCAGAACCAGCAGAAAATTAGAACTTCTACCAATCAATGAATTAAGAAAAACAAACAGCTCAGAAGATCAATGGTTCAGTTATCTCCAACATATAGAGAGAGAGAGAGATTTCAACAGAAAATAAGGCACTGGAATCGAGCAGAACTCCTCATCATCAACCCAGTTGAGAGAATACACTTAAAACAAGGGCAGTAATATCAGTAGATCAGTCCAATTCAATAGAACTCAAGCTCAATTAAAGGAACAGATATCTGAAAGTTCCGCACATATTGCAAAGAAACATAGCTGTATTCTTTGACAACAGAGCTTAAAAAGAAACAAATTGAAATCTAATGGCTGAACAGTTCATTCAAATCTCAACGACCCAGATTCCAAATTTCAAATGTGAATAAGCAAGAACTTTACCAGCAATTTCCCCGAGCTCGGAAGCATTAGCAGCGACACAAAGAATCAGCAGCTGAAGAATCAATGGAATCAGCCCCTCCATCCCATATAAACCAAACTCAAACCCAATCCCCAGTTCCTCAAATGACGACAAATTTATTCAACATCGATCAAAAAGAAAAGAGGGAACAAATGAAATTGAATAAACAAATTACTTAATTGGGCATTTATAACTTGAAGCAAGAACAATCAGGAGGTTGGACTGAAGAAGACCCACAAACAGTGAGAAGAAAGCAATGACAGGGCAGTGTACAGAGTGAAAATAACCCAAGATGAATTCAAGAGATTTTTGAGGTACCCATGAACAAGAGAAGCGTTTCTCTAAAAACTGACCCAAAAATGAAACAAAAAAAAAACTATATTTGTTTGCAAATATTTACACCAAACATTTTGCATCCAAAGCAAGCTTGAAGTAACAGTCGCTTTATATACAAATCACTGGAAGAAGCAAATATTTTAATGGAACCTTTTTTGGATCCAACTTACGAGTGGAGATCAATTTATTGGTAATTGAACCAACTCTTTTTGTTTGGTTTTCCATTTTTCTTTTCATCTGGGAATTAAATTTTATCTCCAAAATTTCATTTTTCGAAATTTTCGTAATTCAGATTGCTGAGATAGAGAGAGTACAACTGTGAAAATTTTCCCTCACAAGTTTAAGATTTGGTAAATCTAATATTTCCTTCCGGAGTTTAAGATTTGGTAAATCTAATATTTTTCATCTGTGTAATTGAGACAACGTTTTTTTTTTATTTGGTTGATTTCCATTTTTCCTTTTTTCAATTGTGAACATGATATTGAATAGATATTTCCGTCGACATATCTATGTATTCATGTTTCATATTTGATGTAAACCGACATTTCTATAAAATTACAAAAAAAATCTCACTAATATAAACATAATATTGATATAAATTATTTTAAACTTATTTAGAAATGATATGATACTTATTTGTTAATTTAAATAATTTTTATGAATGTTTTATTCTTATAATTTTTTTCTATGGACACCGACATTTTATTCATGTTTCCATTTAAAACCTTGATTGCGAATCAAATTTTCTCCCCATGTTTTTTCCATCGTTTTAGTATTTGGATGATGACGTGGTTAGAGACTCATTTGACTCGTCACCCTCCTAACTTAAATTACAATTTTATTTTATTCTACTTTTCATTTAAGAATTCGAGCTTCAGCATCATGATTATTATTATAATGAGCGAGTCTTGTGTAATTTGAATGGGTCAAAATCGTTGCTGAAATGGATGGGAAAATTAAATAGTTTTCAAACAGTTTTTAATGATCATTTATAGGAAGATTAAACTGCCTTATAAAGTAGATAATAAACATTACGACTAGTTTAACATTTACTTTTTTAGTTTAGCTATTGCTTTTCTACTTTTAGAAGAGATATTTTCCAATGATTTTACAAATTATTGAACACTATTGTTAGAAGTTTTACTATAAAAAATATTGATTTCTAAAACTAAAAGTAGTTTCCTTTACTAAAAAAACATGTTAAGAATAAGAAAACAAGTTTTTTTAACAAAAAATAAATTAAATCGAAAGATAAAATACGAGTTAGATTACTCAATTTCAATTATGCTACCAAGTGTCTAGAGTATCTCAAATTAACTCACCTCAAAAACCTCAATGCCAATATGCTACATAAGCGTTAAATTGATGAATTCAATAATAGAGACATACTAGACACAAAATTGCAAGTTCGGTGACTTGTTAGAAACTTTTTAAGGAAAGGGAAGGGACTCAAAGAAAACTTTGCAAGTTCATGACTTTATTGGAATTTTGTAAAGGTTCACGAACAAACTTATAATTTAACCTAAATATATCGTAACCTACTTTTTGATTTTAGTTCATGATTTAACATAATATTAGAAGAGGCCTTTAAAGAACAGCCTGAATGACAAGAGCTTGGGATCTTTTGGTGGTCATACTAACTTAAAAATCTCAAGTTTGAACCTTCCAATTGAACTTAATGCCAAAACATCTATGATGTCTCTCAAGTCTAGATCTTGAAGCGAGTGCAGGCACCCCATGCCCAGGTAGACGAGTGCAATTATCATTTTTCTCCAACTAATATTCACTCATTAACCTCATACGAATTTTCAAACACACAAATAAAGAGAATATATTTTTAAAAAAATACTATAAACTAGACAAAATCACTTTTACCATTTTCTAAAATCATGCATAAATCATTGCCAAACATCAAGGCATGTTAGAAATAATTTTGACACGATCAAAATCACTTCTATTTTAAGTAGTAATATTTTACAATGATATGTACGTCATTTTAGAAATATCAAAAGCAGAACATATCTTTCAACTTATGGTAGAACATATTCCTCTGGAGCAACCAGTTTGGCTCCACATGAACCCCAAATTTAGAGGGAGTGAATAGCAAAAGGAGAACAAAACATAGGCTTTTTCCTGTGTCGGAATTGATTATCTTTTGGCAGAGGAAGAAAATGAAAAGAGTGATCGGGAAGCAGAGAACAAAAAACAAAATCAAATCCTGTCTGAGAGCCCAAGAAAATGGACAAAATTAGATACACAAAAAATCCCTGTTTGAAATCAGCTCACTCATTGATTGATTTCTTGTCCCCAACCAACAATGTTTAGCATTATTTTGAAGCTCATAGACAGGATTATGCTGCATTTTCTGTCTACATGAAATCGTTTAAACGAAAACCGTTAAACTTAACCATCAGTCTACTCAAAACTCGTATAGTTTGATATGTAAATTTGCTTATCCTAAACTACAAATTTGTTAATCCAGAAAGTTATGTAGTTTTTACAGATCATAAACCTACAAACCAAAGATAGAACATATCAACTTATACTTCATGATATAAAAGCAATAAATGAAACTTACTGTATGAAATAGCTCATCATTGTTACTCTATTTGACCCATTTCCTTTTAGATCTCGGAGTGACTGTGAAATAGTAGAGTTATTAGTCACATGGCCCATCAAATGAACTTAGCCAATCTTCTGCAAATATGGTACTGAGGATAATCGAATAAACAAATAGAAAGGGGTTGTTTCACAATCACTCATTCGAAGTCCAATGGGAAGAAATAATTTTCAAAGTTGTAAAAAGGAAACAAAGAGCATCATTCAATTCAATCCTACTCCATAAAGCAGGCAATTCAAGAGCATTAAAATGGATGTAGAGCTATCAGAATAGGCCCCGCCATGGTTGAGAGCTTGTGGATCACTTCTCCCAACTTAAGATTGGGAGTTTTTTCCCCCACAAAAAAAACCCCTAATGCTATCCTTCTGTGTTGGGAGTTTTTTTTTGTTTTGTTTTTTGTTTTTTGTTTTGTTCTGAAATCTGACAGTGACAGGCAGGGAATGGAGGGGACCCACATGTTCAAAACAGGATATTTAATTTACAACAAATATTATAGGGATGAACAGAATATTAAAATGCTCACCAAACTTGCACTCTTTCTGTTCCATCCATGGAGTTGTTGTTGCTGCTGATTCCAAGTTGCAGAGAACAGCTTCAAATAAAATCATCTTCCCCTAAATTTACTCTTAGAAAGAGGGTAAAGATGGCAATCTAAGTTGGCATTAAAAGAACAATAAAAAAAAATAAAAAATAAAATTAAACACTTCAATGGGTTCGCTAAAAACCCATTACTCTTGAGTCCTCCCCCACCACTCCACTTCAGCATCATCCTTAATTAGTGGTCCTAAAATCATTTGACCATTGAACAGCTCAATTATACACATTGGGTCTTTTAAAACCTAATGGTATTTTAGAAATTCACAGAGTGAAAAAACAAAAGACAAAAGACAAAAGAAAAAGAGTAAAAAAGTTTAGAACCAACCCCACAAGGTTGTTTCCGCCACTTTTCCCACCTTCCTTCCCAATCATGTGAAAATATGCTGTAGATCTAAGCTGGCCCGCTGTTCCATATCTCCAAGCTGGAGATATTTGTTTATTTTTCTGAGTGGAATCTATAAATAAATAAATAAATATATAAATATATATATATATATATATATATATATATATATATATATATATATTTACACACACACACACAAGTGTACATATATTTTATTTTTACGTTGTCCTGCCTCTGCTTTGTCTCGCTTTGCTTAAGGCTGAAAAGGGGGAGAAGGAGGGGAAAAAGTTAGGCAGATGAATAATTCCCACATCAACTTCGTCCACTCCCTCACCAAACCTAAACGCCAAGGAACCTCAGTCTAGGCCAGAGTCATAGACTTACAAGTCATTCATAAATTCATTGTCGTGAAGTGTGAAGCGTGTCTGTTGGGCAGTGAACAAGTGATGAAAAAGAATTCATCTTTAAAAGAATTATAGCATAAATGATAAGTTAGTTAAAGAACAAGATCCCTTTTCATCAATAATCTAATACAATTAATAACCTCCTGAGCTATTGCTGAAGGAAACTAATTAGCTGAAATCAGTTCCTACAGCAACATGGAATTTCAAAAGAAAAAGAATATCCTAAAGAAGTAAGAGGCATATAGAACAGGTATTCGTACCAATCAGCACGTGGCTATAATAGCTGGACTGGCAAATACATGCTGGGATGTATGTAACAGTAACAGACACCCCTTTTTACTCCAATGTTTCCAGAAATAAGTGGCGTGCCAGAACCTTTGGTATCAGGAAAAGGACATCAACGTATTGTCTTCATCTTCGTAATTCATCTTCATCTGGGCAGTTTACTCAAAGGAGGAAAAAAACTTCAAATATCCAAGTAGTTTACTCAAAGTATGCCTTCTGTACGATGTCCCTGGATGGTATATTGGGCGTAAGCAGGTTCATTTTGACTCACCAGAAATCATGAGTGCAACGGCAGACTATTCTCAACTACAACTAAAATATCACTTATTTGGATCAAATTTTTCAAATCGTGTCTTAAATTCTTCAGCCATCTTTATTTCTTCTTCTTTAGAATGGGTGCAATTCCTCCAATCAGCCTTATCAGCCATGTTAAGTAAGCCTGCTAGAACCTGCAAAAAATTTTCGGTCATTTTTTTTTCCATTTCATAATAAGAAATGATCTATTCTTTGATAAAGGAAGGGTGTCACTGTCCGTGATGATAAGATTCTCCAAATTTTTGTTTGGGGTGATCCGGAAGGGAAAAAGGGTATAAATTCTTTTGAATTTCTCTAGCTAACCTCACGTCCAAATTGGGCAGGAAATATTTCATTCTCCTCAATTACATGCGATAGAGTTGTACATTCAGGAAGTTCAGCATAGAAGAAACTGTGATTACTATCAAACTGTGTCCTCAGCGATTTTCTTCCTTCACCAGGAGCATCTGCTGCTGCAATCAAGTGCAACAACAAAATGAGGAGCCGGTAGAATAGAAACCATAAAATATCTGCCACTTTATGTTCTACTAGAAAAATCACAGCATAAATTAGTCAACGTGAAGTTAAAAAAAATAATCTTGCAATCAGGAAAAGACGCTAGAAGCATTGACATCATATATTTCATCCATGCAAGATCATTACCAATTCAGTGATCTTATTATGATTTATGAATCTAGGACATAAAATTTCATCAATTTTTGGAACAGTTTGAATCTTTTTAGTTTTTATCTGCGTACTATTATTTTGTTGCATGGAAGGGATCCACTAAAAGATGATGAAAGCAGACCAACATCAGCCATAAAACCCGATTAAGAAAGAGTTGAGAATCTTAATTAAAAAAATACATATTAACTTGTACTTACATTTAGAGACCACGAACTTAAATCCCAGCTTTTGAGCAGCCATATCAAATATGTTTTGAACGACATGAGTTCTAGATGATGGAATAGGAACAGCCTAACATCAAAACACAATTAGCTGGGGTGAAACACCAAAAATAAAGTCTAAAGATTTACAGATTGATTCCTTATGTTATTGAATGCAAAATGCTCCATACATCAAATTAATGTTGTAAATGACGGAGCATAATCAATATTTCATATAGGAAACGGAAAAAGCACCATATGATATTGTTTATTTCCTTAAAAGTGATAAATATGTAATTTAATAAATTTTCTCATCTGTTGCAGAGTGTTTGATTTGAGACATTTCCTAAACCCAACAGCACGAGTTTCATGAATTGGTCAAAATTTTAAAATCATAAGTAGTCAGGTAAAAAGTAAGAACTACTCAATGAACGTATTATTCTTCCCTTGCATACTTGACCGAAGTTGGACCATTATTGACACATTAAGAGAGCCAAAGCTCACATTCATAGTTTCGACTTACAATTTCTTAGAATGTATGCATAAAGCAGAGGATTACCTGAAGATTAGCGTGAGTGCTACGCTTTGAAACCCACTCAAAGAAAACAACTTCCTTCCCTTGGTTCTTAAAGTACTTCCGGAGACGATTTTGAACTCTATTGAGTTCAGCTTCAAACTCTGGGGCTAGAGAAAGGGTATTTGGAAAATGCTCTACAGGTACTATCAAGATGTGGTCTGAAACAAGAGGTCCTTTAGCCAGTGCACAATAGAAACTCTCACCTATGCTGACTATAAGATGTGACTCTATGTTGGGACTTGACAGACAAAACCAGCATTCTTTAGACCTGCACCTCAATCATAGAACAGAAATTAGGTAGCTTAAAATACATAATAAATCACTGTGTTGGGATAATAAATTAATCAAGTAAAAGAATTAAGGACTTGAAGAACCAAGTGTCGAGAAAACTTTAGAAATGATAACAACGTAAATGTGGGGGTTTGGACCTCTTGGTTCCAGCATTTCCAAGTTTCCTCTTCCCAGAGTGGCTTTCAACTTCATTCTGAAAGCTGTGCTTAAAGTTGCAATCTGCACCCCTTTCACATTTGCCTTTGTTAAGAAAATCAAAACAAACACCTCTCTGACTTTGCTCCCTTGCATACATGTCATGATGAAAGTTGCATTTTTCTCCGCGTGGACAAGATCCAGAAGATGTAAACTTAAAACAAAGCTTGTTACCATCTGCAGTTCCAGATTTTTGTCGTTTCTGAGACACATCGTATCTCCAATATTGCGATTCAGAAACACTACTGCTGGGCCTCTTCGTGGAGTCTGAGGCATCAGTTTTCCGTTCAGTAAGTATGTATGGAGACAAGGTAGTATTCGGGGGCTTCATGCTAATTTCAGTAGCAGACATGGTAGATGATGGGATGGGAGACAGTGCATGAATAAATTTCTGTGAAGCAGGTCAATACACTGTCAGAAATGAAAGTCTATGTTTCATGTGTTGGGGAAACTGCCACACAGACTGTAACATACCTGTTTCTCCTTATTTCCTACAGGAGCAAGACCCAAAAATCGAGTCACATGCACGGCATCAACATTAGAGTATGGTTCTCGAGCATAAAACACACCTTTTGTACCTGAAATGTGATAGCTAGCAAAGAAGTATATTTTATCAGAACAATTATATTTTAGTATTTATTACAGATGCTAAATTAGGGCCAGTTTTATATTCAATATTATGCATGTAATTCGAAACTTCCATTCTACAGTTTTCATGATAGTTTAGAATATAGATAACACGTACCAGAGGCAGCAATTGAGCCACAAACTTTTAGTCCTTGAAAATGCAATAGGCAGAAAAAAAGATCTGCATACGTAGTTTGCTATAGCTAAAACTAAAGGACTTCTACCATAGTCAATAATTGAGCCAGGAACTTTTTATCTCTAAAATGCAATTAAGAGCATAGAAATTTGCATGAATGATTGTTTAAAAATTAAAACAAAAGACTCCTATGAGCAACTGTGAAACGACCAACTTATAATTTCCTTTAGCATCAGCGCATAACAAATTTCCTGAAATTAAAAGGGAAATCAAGTACTTAGAATAACTCATCTGTAATGGAACCTTATACAGGCTCAAATTAGTGAGAAGACTACTACCTAATTGTGCTATGATACTGTACTGTCAAAATTTGAACTTTAGAAAATAACTAATCTTTATAATGTTACTGCGAAGGTATGAGTATAGAATGGACACCCCTTTGCATCTCCTTTGGAACTCATTGTCTAGCCCAGCGGAGCTAGTTATTGAAATGACTCACTCAATGCTAGATGGTTGGCAAGATGGGTGTTCTTTTGGGAAGGAATTCAGCATATCTTGAAGAATAAATGCTTTTTGGAAATGTGGAATTTCAGCTCTTTGTTACGGAATTCAGTTACAAAGAAACCAGCATATTTTGTAGAATAAACATGTAGATTAAAACAATATACATTTAGGATAGAGTTTTTTTTAATACTTATTGTTAGTCAAAGAACACAAAATCTTTAGAGGTTGATCTTACTTTTGTTTCAATGTACTCTAGAAGGGCAAGCTTCTCGTAGGTTTTATTTCTTACTTTTGTGAAAGGAAAACTCATATGTATTTAGTATTTATCTATCTTCATATTCATATATTCTTGGTTTTCTTTAAATTAGAAGAAAGGGCTACACTCAAAGAAGAATTAGAATGACAAGGTGAACAAGAAAAAATCATCACCCGAGTATACTTGACTTCCAAGTACTTAAAAAAGTAATCAATGAACTTAGACAACGGACGAAGTACTTTAAATCAATAAGGAATGAGCATAATACAAATATATATATATTTTTAAAGAAACCGAACTTTTCATTAAGACAAATGAAAACAAAAACAAAGACAAGGGCATACAAAAACAACAACCCAGAAAAAGCAAGCTACCTTAAAGAAAGGGCTTCCAATCCAAAAGAATAGTACAAAACTAATAATTACAAAACAAATTCAAAACAAACCCCTATAAAGAGACATTAAAGCTTATGAGGTCCCAAACAGACTCTCATTCTCTCTCCACCTCCCTAAAAATTCTATTGTTTCTTTCCAACCAAATCCCCAACAAAATCCCAAAAAACCAGTCTGCCATAAAAACCTCTCTTTCTCACGGAAAGGAGAATACAAGAGCACTCCCTCCACCACAGATCCCCACTCTCTATGACGAACCCAAGAAAACTCGAATATCTCAAAGAAACAGCCCCAAATAATCTGGGAGAACTGGAAATGAGCATAATACAAAAATTCTAAACCATCGACAACCAAGAGTCTTTATTGTTAAGTGAAATTCAAATATGCATTGATATTGATTAAGTTATGCAATATCATAGATATTTACTAAATAAAAATATTGAACACATCTAGCCATTTCCAATCTTACGTACCGAGGTTTTATCTCCACAACTAACTCAGAGATGGTAGAATCACTTCCCAAAGAATCTGAGACTCCAGGGGGAAGATCAGGTGTTGTTGCTCTATCTGTAACCCCAGTTGGCCATTCATTTGTGTGATCAATTAAGGATGTGCAAAATTCAAGAAGGGAAAATTATGAACAAATTTCAAGGGCTGGTAAGTTGATACTCCTTGTATCTATCATAAAACTAGAATCCCAATGAACCAAAAAAAGGATATGTGAGGAACAAGTCAATAATGCCAGGTTCCTCAGCTATTGCTCGTAAGGCATCAACATCGTCTTGAGTATATGTTCCAAACTGAAGACCATCTGAAGAACGTCTACCAGATAAGTATGCCACGGATAAACCTACATATGTCATCAATCAGCAAAAGAAGTGACTAGGATGTGCTCCGTTTAGTTATTGATATCAGAATATTAGATAGCATTTAGTGCTGTAGAAGCCGTCGTGCAGTCAGGTCCAAAATGTAAGTAGCACTCAGGCTTCCTTGTGTCACCCTTCTTTTAATTTGATACTTGAAACAATTGGCTCAATTATTGAAGAAGAAGAAGCTTCCCGTTAAGAAGCAATGAGTTCGATATGAATTGGAATTCTTTTGTCTAGCAAAATGTATTAAGAGCTATGCACCATAAAAGAGCTAGAAATCCGATGTCTGCTGAATTATTATTCATAAACGAGTAGTGTAACTGACCAGAGCCCAGATTTCATTTAAAAAAAAAAAAAAGAGAGAGAAATTCGAATCGTACCATGTAGCGTGAACTTCCCACTGCCTTTCAACCAATGCAAATTCTCACAAATTTTCAAGCCATCCATTTTAAACCCTTGGTTGGCCGAGCCCTTGGAAGAGGCCAGTAGAACCTTAGCGGCACCGACGCCATAGTCACCAATGAAGTAGGTGGAAAGAGGGATTGCTGATCGACCTTCGACATAGTCCATGAACTCGTTGAGTTGGTCGGTTGAGTCTGGAAAAAACTGGCCTACACAAAGAAGCGCATCGAACGGGCCGGCCGATTTGTTGACCTAAACTTGGAGAAGTGAGCTCTCACTACAGTTAGAAAACAAAATGGACGAGGGAAAAAAAAAGTTCAGACGGTTCGAAGAGAGAGAGATAAAAGATACCGAGACGACGCGCTTGTAAAGCTGGTTGAGACGGCCGGAAACGTCGCCGCAGAGAAGAATTCTTGGAGGAGACATGGTGAACTCCGGTCCGGTGCGGTGGCGGAGCAAACGGGGATTGAGAAGACGAACGAAAAGAGAAGAAACGGAGACTGGGTCGTTCGGTGCTGGGCCAGCCCAACCCATAATTTTCGGTCCAGGCCCAAATTAAAAAAAATTAACGGAAGTGTGTGGCTAAGGATCCGTTTGATAACGTTTTACTTTTATTAATTGTTTTATACTTTTATCGCTTAACTCATAACCATATAGATATTAAGCATCAATTATGCAAATCAATAATTATCATAAAAATTATCTACATAATAATAATTATTATTCTTATGCTAAAAAGTAGAATAGAAAACATGTTACTGTTAAAAAAGAACGGATTACTATTACTATTGTCAAGAACATTAGTAATTGATGGGACTTTTTTCTGAAAATATTTGCAAATATTTTGAAAGAATTGCAATTATAAATATCACAGAAAACTAGCCAACACTTGAAACATTTCTTAACGGCCCAAACCCATTTCAAAAAGACCAACGGTCAGTTAGCCCATTTACTTAAGATGGGCCTGGGCTTATCAATGGTATTCTGGTAGAAGTAGGAGTATCACAAAAAGTCCAATAAAAAAAGGCCGGCCCATTTAGAATTTGGAGCGAGCGTACCCGAGCAAGAGAGCATTTTTTTAAGGATTTGCTACACAAACTAGCCTATTTTAGGATTCAAATTATACAAATAGTTTAACTTTATAACAATTTACATTATTTTTTAAAAATTGACCAATTATAGGTGGAATTCATTAGAAAAATTACTCATAGCTTCTTTTCTTTCTAATATATGTTAAATAAGCATGAAAATAAAATAATAGTATATAAATAAATATATTATAGAACCATTTACATCAGTATATGTTTATCAATTGCAAAAAGAAAAAGACAGCATGAAAAGAAAAGAAGCCGAAAAAAAATTCCGTAAGAGAGGAATTTTTTAAATTTTAATTACAAAAGGAAGAATTTACTATTAATTGTGATATTAGAAAAAGATGAGATGTTTTAGATTGGGCGAGGAGAAAAAGATTTGAAATCCAAATATGAAAAAAGTGCATAAAAATCAAATCTAATCATTTAAATAAAAAATAAATTTAATCAAATAAAATAACAATAATTGAGAACAATCTTTAGATTAATGAAAATCTAAAATATGAGAATGTAAGTAACAATTTGAAAACTTAGACTATTGGTTAAATATAGTTTCTAAAATGATATTCCTATTTTTTAAAGTAGTTTCTGATTTTTCTTAATATAGTTTTCTTTATTTTATTTCTTAATTGATTTCCTTTTTCAATAAAAAATATTACCAATACCGATACTGTACATAATTATCAAATACATACATATAATGGTTCCAAAAAATATATATATATATACATACACATAAAATATGGATTGATCTTGTATAAAGTTACTTATTAAAAAAAAGTGTTTTTTTTTCTTTTTTAAATATTGATGGCTAAAGACTTTTGTTTGTTTGTTTTTTTCAGCACTAAGAAGGTAGTTTTGTTTTGACACATTCTCAAAAAGATTCTTCGTATGATTTTCTGGTCCATCAAATATTAGATATTATACTGGCAAAATCTTAATGTTTGATTTCATATTATATATTTTACTTATTCTGACTATATATATGCAGATTCAATGTTTTGCCATTTATGTAAAATTAGATTTTTTCCTTTTTTTTTTAATTATAATAAGAATCCAACCCTTGGAGTAATGAGATTCTATTCAAATTTTTATGGTGAGAATTATTTTTAATACAACAATATGTGAGTTTGGGTTTAAAACTACAACCTTTTGATAGGTCGAGATATGTATCTTAACCAATCAATCGTGCTCAAGTTAGTTTTATGATAGAGAAAATTATACTCATCCCATTAGAGTTTAATTTTCTTACTAAAATTATAAAATAATCACTAATCTTTGTAATTAAAAAAAATAAAAAACTAATATGGAATATGGAATTTTCTTTACTTCATATTAGGGTGAGAAAATTGGAACTATAACACACATCAAATCAACTAATTTTTACCTTGATTATATGGCCATTTTTTTTATCATTTTATTTATATATTATTTTTACATTATTATCATTTTGATGCATCAATATAATTAATATGGAAGAGAGGTCGGTTGGGGAGGGGTGAGAGTGAGACTCTTATTAATGCAAATTTTTAGACTCTAATCGAAAATAATATTATCAACCTGAATATAGTTCATCAATAAAAAAGTGGGTAATTTTTTTTTTTTTTGAGATTTGGATACAAAGATATCGTATCAACCTTTTTATCCTTTAATTAAGAGTCAATCTCTCATACTAAAAAAATTATTTATCGTGATAAAGAAATATATACATTAAGAAAATCTCACGAATATTATCTTTTAGATTTGCTTCAATATGTTTTCATTTACAATGGACAAGATTTGGTCCCATATATATTGATCAAATCTCTGAAAACTTTCATTTATATACATGTTTTCTTGGCAAATATTTTCTTTTGTCAAAGTTTTCACATCCACGCGATATGTATTAATAAATATTCAACTACTCCAAAGTATTTATGTCACATTTCTCTTTGTGAATCAACTTAGATTATGGTCCAACAAAAAAAAGGCACCAAGAATCTTTTGGACATTGTCGAATCAATGAAAGATTGACATGTCAATGAGTTTACTCATTCAAGTAGTCAATTTAAAAATAAATAAATAAATAAAAACAAACGATAATAAAAACAAACGATCATAAATATAAAGAAGCATGTTGTAAGTGAATATCACATTAGCATCAATTTTAAAAAAGCATTACTGAAATACAACAAAATATATATATATATCCCCATAATAATTATGGAAGAAAAGAGCTTTTAATATTATTATGAACGACGGGCCAATTAATTTTAATAATAAAAAAATTGTTAAGCAATAAATATATATATATATATATATATATATATATACGCGCTAGCCTGAGTTTAACTCAATATTAATTTACATATGTTTATGACGAATTCAACATCATCAGTGACGTAAGAATTCGAACTCATGACCTTTTGGTAAAAAAAAACTGTCAGTTACTATTGAATTAAACTCATGTAATTATTTTTTGTATGCATCATAACATGAAGCGTGATGAATAAATATGATAGATTGATCAAAAGTTGTCAATAAAAGGTGTATGTTTTGTGGAGATTGTCTTTGTCACTTCTATCTGTCAATGAAACTTAGGCCCCCAACTTCACTCCCTCCCCCATGATGTAACCCATGACATCTAACTACCATTTAGTTCACGGGTCTACAAAATTTGACTTTGTCCTCTAGTTTCGTATCAATAAATCGTCCTAATTTACATTTGTTATGTGAGTTTGTTTATCCTTGTCAATTATTTTATACCATCGTTTCATTCTATTTCATCATATGGTATTGGGAATGCGAACAAAGTTGTCTTACATTGGCTAAATACGAACGCAATTTCACTGGTATGAAGTCTTTTGGGTGAAACAAAAGTATAGTCATGAGAATTATGTCAAAAACGGACAATATCATACTATGTTGTGGAGACACATAGGTCAACCTAAAAGCTTACATGGTATCACTGGATTATTGAACAATGTCCAACAAGTAGAAATCATCCTTAACATAAAATCAGAGTGAGCATCGGGTCCAAAATGAGATCCATCCTCTTATTACGAATTAATTTTGAGAAGGAGCTCATGAATATTTATACTTAACACATAGTAGTAGTCCATAAGCACGAACATGGAAGATTTAGAAAATGACGAGGCAAAGATCTTGGATTCGATTGTGTTACCCCATTTGATATTCTATGTTACGTAAATGAGCAGCCAATATACAAATGAAGATCCATTATTTCATATGGGATTTTCTCGTACGGATTATCTTCAAATCTTTCCATTTTAATTTCTAGATGAAGAAGAAGAAGAGATATAATCTTCCCCAAGTCTTCACAAAATCTTTGCATTTTTTGCCATTTGCCAAAAACATGGATATTGGCCTCAATATTCTGCCTAACCTAATAAAGTAGGATGGCAGCTAGAAATAGTGTTCTGTTTTTTGTTTTAAGGAAAAAAAAAACACAAAGACAGAGACAAAGACAAGACTTGGGATTTTTGCATTAATCAATCTTTGTAATGTAACCCATTTTGGACTTTGGACCACCCTTTGATGTGTGTTTCACTTTCATTCTAGATTTTCTTCCAAGATATTGCAACCCCATTTTGTGTAAGTTTTTTCAAAGATCTTATCATTATTATTATTATACTATATGCTCACCTAAACAATGACTTTGACGACTTACATTGCTTATCTCAAGCGGAATTTTTGGAGCAATTGAGTCAATGTGAACTATTATTTTTTCAAATCAAAACTAAGTCATATGATCTTATGAGGTGGGTGAATTCATTTAATATCAAGTAGTTGAGGCAGTTTGGATATACTTTAAAAAGTGTGTTATGAGGTGGAAAAGTAGGATTTTTACCCTTTGAAAATTCGATACGAGAATTGCACTAATTAGGTAAAGGAGATCGACGGAGACTAAGAGAGTTTTTAATGTATGAATTAGGATTCATTTTAAATTTTTTAACCGGGCAAATCAACGATAATTGGAAACTGTCTCAGACTAAGAGATCATGAGTTTGAATTCTTCCCACCCTGCTCGTTGTAAAAAAAAAAGTAAATGAAATTATTTTCTTTAATGAAATATTCGTATGCTACAACTAATTGGGAAGTGTTTTTTTTTTTTTTATAGAATAATTGGGAATCTATTTTCAAAAGTAATAAGGTTAGGTATAGCTTTTAAAAACTAGGCTAGTCATTCCCATGCATATATTGAAATATTTCTTCTAATCTAAGATTATGATCATAATTAATTTAGTCATACGAATTTGTGGAGGCTTAATAAAAAATGAAACCCACTCAAAAGAGGTTAGATAGGTATCAATATTCTCGAAGATAAGAACGGATTTGTGTGTTATTGAAAAACTCTTACGTACCAAACTGACTCTCAAGACCCATTTGGTAGTATTTTTCGTTTCAACATGTATTTTGTTTATCTAATTTCATTTTACTATATAAATATAAGTATGTAGTAACTTAAATATTGAAAGTATTATTTTATCATTCTAGACTTGTAGATACATAATAAATATTAAAAAAAACAAATATAACATGTAAAATTTGAAATATTTAATTTTAAAAAATTACTTTTTAATTTAAAATTTTAAAGAATTAGAAATAATAAATAGTTACCAAACATGTTTTTATTTATTTTTTAAATTAAAAAACCACAACAAATTAGAAATAAGAACGTTACCAAAACGAGTCCTCAAATATTACAACAAATCCATACTACTAATAATTAGTCGCATCGTATAACAAATGACCAATATAATTTAAAGTTACACAAAAACCTTTTACGTAAAATTACAAATTCAAGTAGTATCGATACGTTAGATGAACTTAATCATTTGTCGTCGTCGTTCTTTCTCATTATTCTTGATCCCGTTGGTCCAAATTCTCTATTCTTGATTTTAATTTTTCTCGATTCGTCAAAATCTTTTTTCAGATTTATTACACAAGTAGTAAACTCAATGAACTTATAAATTTTATTTGTGTCGAAGTCTATCCAGAGAATGGATTTTTGGTCGGACACCGAACCCATGTGTACAAACAAAATCTGAAACGAATGTAAGCTGTCGTATATATAAATTTGTTTAGTCAATGCAAAGGGAACCAAAAATGAGAAATTAATGATAGTGTAATTAAGAAGTATAAATGTGAAAAGGGGAATAAAATGATGGATAACATCTTTGGGGTGGGATTTGGTTTGTTTGAAGTTAATGGTAATTGAGCAAAAAAAAAAGGGTTTTGGGTATTATATATATATTTTTAGTATAATATTTGGTGTGGAAATTCAAACTCACGATCTTCTAGTCGGATAGATGTACTTTAACCCGTTTAATTATGTTCAAATTCAGATATATGTACTTTAACACGTTGAATTATATATATGCTTAAGTTAGATATTATATTTTGATTATTCACGTAACTATATATATATATATATATATGGATATTATGGATATGGTGGATACATCAATAAGATACAACCTATCATACCAAGATTTTCTTCTTCTACTTCAACCATCATTTTGCTGTCAAATTTAATTGATATATTATGTTGATTAAATTACCTGAAAAATATAATATGCTGATATGCCCTAAATATTCTAATTTTTTTTCCTTTCATTTTTGTCTCTCTTGAACTAATTTTACAAAAATGATTTTTTGAATATAATATGTGAGGTGGTGATTCTAACTCAAGATTTTTTGATCAAAAATACATTTCTTAACTAAGATAAGGCTTCCTTATAAACTCACAAAACAATCACTTGAATAATTTTTATAATTTAAATTTAAATACAATATAACAAATACAACATTCAACTCAATAAAATTTCGAAAGAAATATATGATTCAACGTTTTCCCTTCCCAGTTCGAAGTATTTGATTCTATCCCTTTGTGATCACACCATTACAAAAAGGGCAAAAAAAACCAATGGTGGCGTTTTAATTTGATGGTCCACACCCTTAAATTTGAACCTATACACTCCTCATTTTCAACATGATCATATATATTGAAAGCCTTTCTAGAACAAGTGACACCATGATCATATATCTTGACCAACGTAGAGGGTGAAAGTAGAGGAAAATTACAAATTTTCTACCCGCATGGATCAGCTTTGAATATGTCCGTTTAAAATTGCCACTTTATTTATCAAAGATCAGCAAGAAGATTTCGAGTCTTAACACACACGCCGTTAAAGCATATGACAAATACTAGAGTAGCAGGTATCCTAACCTTAGAATGAACTGTAGGACCAATATTGTTCCATATACTTTTTGAGCTGCAATAAAATAAAAGAGAAATATAGCTGCTTGAACAACAACAACTTATACATATATATAGAATCACTCTCGTCATTTAATGGGGTCGAGTAGCCAAATTAGAACCGTATCAACAATAAAAGCAACAAGATATGGAGAATCTTAACATTAAACAAGTGAGGCTAAATATAATTTAATGGGAGAGTTCATATATATAGTTGGGCCCTATTTGTGTAGAACAAAGAAAGGCAATATTTGGGGAAAAAAGCTACAAATTGGGTTGGTCGGCCACGCATGTTAGAGGAATATCCACATCACATAAAAAATAAAAATAAAATAAAAGTTTTCACCTTTTAATTTCTTTTCTTTACCCCCACTCCAATTGACACCACACACACATATTCTTTTATATAATATATATATATATATATATAGTTTACACTCTCTTTCCCCTAATCATTTTGTTCTTCCATAATAATTAAATCAACAGAGAATATGGAAACAAAACACGTTTAATTCGGATGCTTTGCTTCACAACGAGGAGAAAAAGGGAAAATTGATCACATAATTTATTAGTAAAAAAGAATAATAAATAAATAAATAAAACAGCATGATGGGGAAAAAAGAAAAAAGTCAAAAAAATATTGCAGAGAAGTAGGCTTTTTGAAGCCTCCATGTCTCCTAAATGCCTGCAGTTCTGCAGTAAGAGTTGAAAACATCCTTTTTATAAATAAATTTAAAAAGGAAAAAAAAAACATCTCAAATTAAATTCCCTTTGCTCCCTCCTTCTCCAAGCCGCAAAATTCTGCTTTTCTATTTTATTATATTAATTTTACTGTACGTAGCTCTATATTTATATAATATAATGATGATGATATGAGCTTAGGGTCACGCTGGCCCCCAAATAAATATTATAATAATTTAGAGGAAAAATTAAAATAAAAACAGATTTGTTTTTAATAAAATAACGTTAATAAACTTTTCAGTATTGTGTATGATCTATATGGCACTGTTTTTGTCGCCATAATGTAATAAGGGAACAGGCCCCCCCACGTGCCTTCTTAAATTATTATTATTATTATATCCCATATATATACTTTTAGTGCAATTATGTTCGGGGTGTTAGACACCAAGTCTGAGCGTAGTTCAATTATTTGAGAAATATATTTTTAACTAAATTGTAGGAAGTTTGAATCTTCATTTCACATATCATTGAACTAAAAAAGAAATAATTGATGCAACCGAAGTATTTAGATCCCAAGAAAAATGAGTACATATAATTTAACTTTTAATTACTATAATTTATTATCAATGGTATATGCTAACCTATCTCTCTAAACATAATTAAATATATGATTAGTATATGGTTAGAAAGAAAAAAACAATATATTAACCACATTTATTTAGTTCAATAGTTAGATTTTTCAAAACAATATATTTTCAATTGGTTTCTATTAAAATGAATACAGATATGACAACAAGATGTTAAATGTCAATGTCGATGGATATTTCTTTAAAAATTAGAAATATTAAAAAATCGTAAAAAATATTTAAATTAACAAATAAATATTTTTTCTATTTTAAAATAGTTAAAAATAATTAATATTAATATTATGCATATATCTGTGACATTTCGTTGATATTTTTCATATTTTGACGATTTTCTTGTACTATTATGGAAATGTTGATTTACTCATCATATCGATGTTGAACCCATGGATAGGATATATCAATGGAAATATCGACGTGTCTATGGATATTTAAAACCATGTCGGACAGAGAATTGGAAATGGTGGATAAGATATATAAATTTTTAAGATAATGAACAAATATTACATAATTATATTACACCAATATTCCTTCCCGACCCAAAAGAAAGAAAGAAAAAAAAAAAAGTGGACAAAATCTATACGAGGAATAACCCACCTAAAAAAAATATAGAGTATTTCTTAAAATTATATATTAAAAAAGAGCTTCAAAGGTTGAAAATTTTCTGTCCAGGAGACAAAATCATTTTGGGATCGAATTCCTTTTTCCTCTCTTGAATCCTTCTCCATTTGCTTCCAAAATGCTTCTCCCAATCTGCCTGCGTTTTGTAATGAGGAAGATATTGCTTGATCTTCGTATCCACACTGTTACAAAATTTCAATATCTCTCTGTTCTGTTCTTCCATGGCTTCCCAATCTTCAAATCCAGATGAATTTAAAAATCCTATCGTGTAAAAAACTTCTTCATCTGGTATAATGGCTGACATTCTATCATCCCACCTGTATATTATTTGATTAATTAATATATCTTAAGTAAAATCTTTAGATAAAATAATAGAGGCAGTTGAAGAAGAGAGATTATTATCTTTATTACTTGCTCCTGTTCATGGGGTAGATGAGTATCGGTCCTTTGGTAAGTTTTCGTTTAAGAACAATGTCCTTAAAGACACCCGAGTCGAAATCCGTGATACGAGATCTTGGTACGAAGAGATTCAGCCATGGATGAGGAACGTCCCACAGTCCTTGCGACTGAAGGCTTAGTTCCCCACTTCGTACCCTATTCAAGAATTCAACGTACGATACATCCTTCTCAAACTTGTATCCGGGTAAAAAATTCAACTCTCTCATCAAATCTTCAAGTTCCTATCCAGACCAATATCAAAGAAAAGAAGTCATTATTCCGGATACCATTTGAATTCTTAACTCAATTTCTAAAAACTACGTTGATATTGTAAGTTATTTTGAGGGAAGCCTTATGGGACCGTATTATTATCGATGATATACCTTATCAACGGTATCTAGAGAGCGATCGTCGTAATATTTGGCGAATTCTAGACAGTAAATGATGGAGTGTTGATTAACCAAAGAGATGATTGTGGAGTGATGAGAGGGTGGAAAAAAGGAGGATCTCCAGTTGTCTGGGGGACCATCATGCATTAGAAGCAAACCCTCCAAATAGTCCAATGCACCCTTTTGTTTTCTTCCATTCATTGAGATCAATCTTTCTTGGTCCATAGTAAAATCACTGAACTTGCTGTACAGAATCCTAAACCACTTAACCTGAGAAAAAAACATTATTAATAATAATTAATTAATGGGTTAATTGAAATTTTATTGTGGGTTTAATTTATTATATTATTGAATTAATCAAATTGTACCCTGTTTGGAGTTGGGTATAAGGGAATCCTGGCTCGAACTATGATTCCAAATTGCCCTAAACCACCAAGGACTGAATGGAAGAGCTCGCAGTTCCTTTCTGGTGAACAGCTTACCAAATCTCCTTTTCCTACAAAATAAAAATAAAAAAACATGCAAATATAATATCTCTCAAAAGGGAAAAAAAAAAAGGGTTTTCCTTTTACCCAATTATGATGCCATATTTAAAAGAGGAGTTATTTGCCAGGTGAGTGAGTTGTCAAATATTTTTAAGGGTGTTTTAACTTTAAGAATCAAAGTTTTTCCATTCTAGCTCGGTTGTTACCTGTGATGACGTCGAGTTCAGTGACATTACCGATCTGCGGACCGTATCGAAAAGTCTGGCCGCTGATGCCAGCGTTCGACAACGTCCCGCCGACGGTGATGTACAAATAATCCGTCCAGGACTCCGGTGCAAGTCCGTGCTCAAGAGTGGCGTTAAGCACGTCAACCCAGAGCTGTTCGCCGCCGACGTCGGCGTAGAAACCGGCGGAGGGGGAGCCGAGGACGGCGATTCGAGGTCCGGGATTGTCGATGGACGTCATCTCCACAACGACGCCGTTGGGCGCCATGGCCTGGCCGCGGACGGAGTGGCCGCGGCCCTTGGCGGCGACTGTGAAGGGGACGGGGCGGGAGTTGGCGAGTTTGAGTAGGGCGACGACGTCGTTTGGGGAAGATGGGTAGAGAACGGCGGCCGGCGCGTGGGTTACCATGTTGCCGAAGTCGACGGCGGCGGATTTGAGAGATTCGGGATCGTCGCGGAGTTTATCGGCGACGTGGAGGGGGAGGAAATTGAACCAGGCCTTGGATTTGGCTATGGAGGATTTCAAACAGCTTATGAAGAACATCAATGCGAAATAAGCTGGAATCGAAAAGTATTTGGCCATTTTTTCACAGAGAGAGAGAGAGAGAGAGAAGATTTTGAGTTGGCGAGAGAAAGGAGAAGCCAACACTTGTATTTATAGGGGAAAATTGGGGACCTCTCTCTCCACTATCCTAATATATTTTAATTCATTTATTTCTTTTTCTCTCCAAAAATACAATTATTAATCTCAACCCACCGGACAAACCATAATTCATTGGCTAAGACGTTATTGTCTCTTTGCAAAATTAAGGTTGCAAGGATGAATATCTACTTTCTTATTATTTTTTTTACAAATATTTAGGTATTTACTTATTCGTAGAATGTTGAGATACTATTAAATGAATTAAATTTATCCGACCCATAATCTTAAGTTTTTGGGTTGAGTGATGATTTATTCATCCTTAACTTGGTATCAGAGAGTCCATATAAATGAATTAAACATCATCCTTAACCTGTGTTCTAACCTTTACGTTGTTGTTTCCTTCCCATTTATTATGATTTCCACTTCTTTGGTCTTGTTGCAATTTTCCAAGCCCACAGGTGAAGGGGAATGGGGAGGTGATCCTGTGTATTTAGTCAACCCATGAGCTTAAACTTTTGGGTTGAGTGGTAGTTGATTCATATCCTTAAAATGATATTAGACTAGGTGGTGTTGTGTTCGAACCCCTACGTTGTTGTTTCCTCTCCATTTATATTGATTTTAGGAGGTCCATTTATAAGAAAAGAGTGATTGGATTTTTCTTTTTTCTTTTTTCTTTTTCCAAAAATAAAAATAAAAAAATAAAAAATGTGGGAGTGAAAGGAGTGGAGGTAGCTATGTCAATAGTAGTATTCGAAAGAAAAATTATTGTCTATATATTTGGCTTAATAAGAAGCTATTACTAACTATCTGATGCCGTAGATTTTAGTGTTAAAAAAATTTAAATTTTATTGGATCCATTTATCTATTAAATATAATATAAAACACCAAATAAAAATACACCGTATGATGAAGCTACTTAATGGTATATAGCCAAATATTATTTTTTAAAATTACATTAATACTTAAAAGTTTAGGTAAATTTTTTGATAATCTAGCTACATGAAAAATTTCAGCAGCATTTAAGAATAGTGTGCACATGCATAAAATAAAACAATATATCAATTAATTGTGTGTCTAAATATTCGTTAATATTTGGCCCACAAAATAATATAGATATATTAAATAATTATATCGATATTAATGATATTAATGAATGGAGTATCTTTTATTTCAAAAAGAATATCTTTTGACTAATTTGGCATGTCTCTCTTGATTTTGTTTTTTCAACCACAAAATATGGACTATAAAAAGCTTTGGAAAGAAAACTAATTTTTTGTGCATATAAAATGATATAAATGATGATATGATTAGATTGGCTGGGAAAACGACGCCGTAGGCGAGGAATTTAGGTGTTATTTATTTATTTATTTTATTTAGTGTGGTGACTCGTGACTTGTGAGTGAAATGATAAATTTAAGGAAAAAAAAATGCATGTGGGAGGAGGAGAAGAGAACGTGAGGGAAAATCGAAGCGACATTACGTGTGTGCCCTTGTTCAAACATGATAATGATGGAGATTCGAAGGGTAAAGTCGAAAGGAAATGTATATTCACGAGGTGGGGTCCACTTAAGCCAATTTGGACCGTTGGATGATAGTAGACGGTCAACATCAGTCGAGTTTGGTAAATCTGCATTACAACCACTCTCCCAATACCTAACAATATTCTTCAAATTTCAGTTTTTTTTTCTTTTTTTTTTTAATTTCTCGGGATCACCTGATATACAAGTGGATCTTTATAATCGGAATCTATTATTGGGCCCGAGTAATACTATGACCAGCTCATTACTCGAACTTCAGACCTCAAGATAGGTGATACTCTAAGGAGAACTCAAGTCATTTTTCTTTAAAAATTAGACTTATCGGTCAATGTGATATTAAAAGTTTCAATTTGATCCTAAATATGTCCTTCCCGAGACGCTACACTATATATTATTATTTGAAAATCTATCACTTTTACTCCACCACTGTTTTAATTATTTGAAAATCCACCATTTTTAACCAAATTTGTACTATTCTCTAAATCTTAGTATATTAAGTTTTACGTGTTCAAATCAAATGGAGAATATTAATAGTTTATTGTCATGTAAATTAAATATGTATCACATATATTCGATATGGTAACTATATGTAACGCTATAATTACATATAATTATTGTATGGTTTGACCCAGTTAAAAATTTTAATTAAAACTATGGATAATATAAATACATCAAATAGGATCTGAACCCAAATCATTGAAACAAAAATTGAAACAAAAATTGAAACTTTCAAAACTTAGAAAATTTTGAATGGAGTAGTGATTCAACATGTAATCTAATATGAAAATTTCTATAAAATTAAGTGTGAAAACCAAGGTGCCATTGGATAATGATCAAAAGGATCTTTGAGATTTCCTTTTTTTCATTATTTTTCAACTTCAATGAAAAGGGAACAACTTTTATATCTCTCTTTTTTTTTTCTATTTAATTTTAATTACTTACTTACTTTGGTTTATAATAATAAAATAAAAAATATAATATAAAATGTATATATGTGGATATGTAAAGGGGGTGAGACATTGAGAATATTATTGTGAATTGTTGGATCTTTTGGGGGCTCAAATGGGACTATAAAAATTTTTTTTAATTGGGTGCAACTCAATTGGCCCTCTATTATGACATAACTCTCCCCGTGGTTTTACATTTTAAAAAATATAAAAAAAAGCAACAAAAAACAAAAAACAAAAAAGCAACTTCTTATTATTATTTTATTATTTATGTAGCTTTAATATTATTTTATATTGGGGACAAATTGGGCTGTCAGTCCCATGCTGTCGGAGTTGCAACATAATCAATTATCATCAATCTTTACATTATTATTATTGTTATTGTTAGTACTATATGTTATTTTAAGGAACTTTGCATGAACTAAACTTTATTATATACAAACATTTTCATATAATATTTCTCAATTTGAATTTTATATATTCCTCCACATGCATGGCCATGGATTTTTATTTTCCACTAGGGTTTTTTTTTTTTTACCGTGGATTAATTAAATGCCGTTAGTTAAATTTATGGACTAATCCATATTGCTATACAAATTCAATTGATTATCCAAATTCCCAGTAGAATACTTTAGTGTCACAAATTTAGACGATCCAAATCCCAAATGGGCGCAACAAATTACTTTTATTCTGAATTAGTGATCTTTCTACCGGAAAAATTATGCAGCAATAGTTATCTTCTAATCGATAGACTTAATTGCACACTCCCTACCCGAGGAAGTTAAAGGTAAAGGCAGGAAATGGGCACATGCACAAATAGTGATAGTTTGGTTGTGTGCCTAACGAAGTGAAAGCCTATTGTACGCAAAAAAAAAAAGCTTCCCCTCCCCATAAAAGAGAAAAGAGAGAAGAAAAAAGTTGTGTGCGTTTGAGTTGAGTGCATAAAAATCAAGAGAGAAAGTCGTGGGGGACTAAATTTGTAAAGATACTCGAAATCTTTATGGGGATCCAAGCCAATAGCCATACCCAAATACCCAACCCACCAAAACTTGGTCACGTGGTGCCACACCAAACCAAACTCCAAACCCATTTAATCTTACCCATATCCTACCACCGTCCTAGTGTAACGCTCCAGACTCAAGATCTGCATCAAGATTTAGAATTTTGATTCAACTAGGAGTTCGTACAATCGAAAATTGCTCCAAGCCAAACATGCTTAATTTTAGAATTTTTATGATTCAGCCACGTAAAAGGAAGGTGCATCTTGTTAGTTTCAGTTCTTTTAAGCCTTTTTTTAACCGATTCGAGTTTGTTCCTTTTTCGTAAGGATGGACTCGCCGGCATAACCATAAAAAAGATTGTTAAAAAAGTGTTAGCCGTTATTAAAACATTATAAGTCGGCTATCAAGCACAGTGCCTTCAGCACTGTGTACCGGTGCATCCCATGTACCCCTCATTTTTACTCGAACATCACATGCCTACTAACTTCCGTTTGGTTCGTCCACATACCACATTATACTGAGAGACGTTCTGCTCTAATACCATTTGTAACAACCAGGCTCAGGATTTATATAAGGATTCGGAATCTTGGGCCTGGAGTGTTACAGTAATTAGTATCACTCATCTTCGTTAAATTTTTGACAAGTAAGAAAGAAAAATGCAGAAAATTGTTGTTGAGTTCTTACGTCGCTCTTGTCCAATGAAATTATAAATTAAAATACATGGGACTGTAGAAATTATTACTAGTTAATACGAATAGTCAACCTAGATGTAGTTCAATCAAACGCAACCGCATACTTTTTAATTTTCTTTGGATGCTACTCTCTCAACAAATTTTGATCCATTATTCCATTGATGGGGATGGGATCTGCTACTATTCACTTATAACATTTCCTTCCTACTAATAATTTTCAATAGCGCAACACACGAGGAAAGCAACCCCTTCCAATTATTGGCCACTACGCTACATTCTCTACCCCTCTTTCGTACACACAAAAAACAAAAAGTATGACGAAATATTAATTGAACATTTTTGTTTTTTTTAGTTTAATATAGTATTAAGGCACCCTAAATTTTGAACGATTTGTACTAATATTGCCCAATAATTAGGTTATGGATCGAATTATTTTAGAATATATCATAAGAGAAATATTTCTATGCGTGGCTCAAAAGATTACGTACATCAAACCCTTGTTTTAATTTAACATACGATATGTTGGACGGCATAAAACGACCCTCTACATGACAGGAGAAGAGAGGTATAACTCCTCATATTTTTAGGCTGATGAATCATACTACATAATTTCACTTTGGAGTACTTCAACCTTGAGAAAGGTCGAGTACATCGAGGTTTTATGCTAAACCGTTTCCAACGTACTAGGCCACCACTGAAGATCTCATTCAGAAAATATCTGGTAATCGTGCTAAGTTTGTCAGATGAATGTGATCCACCTATTAAATACAAGGACATTCTCCTTATATAGGTATGCGAATCTAATTGCTCGTCTTGAGAAAATGCCTTGAACTTTTACTTACTTTACCGTTAATTTCTCTTTATCAATTTAGATATATTATTCAAGTGGTACCATATCTGGGTCATTTATTATGTGATGTAAATATTCTAAAAAGAAGAAGAATAATAATTTTTGAATTTCAGTCCCTATATATCTTTTTTTTTTAATAAAAAGGGCAGATGACGTCAGTTGGCGTTTTTTATTTTAGAATCATGTGTGGAAGCCAACTGGCGTGGATGGTGAGAGAAAGAGAGCACTGTGGAACAAAATTCCACACTCTCTTGCTATACTATATGATCCAAAATTCAATAAAATGTATTTTTCTTAAATAATATTTGACTATAACTTTATTTTTCAAAATTCCAAATTATAGGAAAAATCTAATTATATTTTCTAAAAAGAAAATGTTTACCAAAAAAAAAAATGGTTCACTGAAACGCACCTCAGAATAAAGTACTTTTACTCTATCCAAAATGAATATATGCAATTAACCAATTACAAGGTTTTGAAAATATAATGATGGTTATAATTAACATATTGGATATAGAAAAGAGATTTATGAGTTTATGACAATATAAAAAATAATGGGTAAAGTATTTCATTTTCTTTTTTTTTTAATTTCTATTTTGTAATAAATTTCACATTTCATGAAGACAGATTATTTATTTATTTATTTATTTATTTATTATTATTATTATTATTATTATTATGGAGTACAACATGAAGAAATATTATTAAAAGGGAGTAAATTACAATTTTCTAAGGAAAAAAATATTAAAAGTATAGTTTTTTTTTTTAATTACAATATTGCACAATTATACATCACCTTGATCCATAAGAAGCATAATCTTTAATTAGAAATGCTTCGAGGGAGAATTGTGATACAATATTTCACAAATTTATTCCATAAAAAATGTTATCTAATTTTCATAATATGACAATTAATAATAATTTTATTATTTTTTACCTAGATGCTATTTTGATTGTTATATTAAATATTAGGTTTTAAATATTGTTTTAGTCTATGTACTTCCAAATTTTGTTATTTTAGAAAAAGTAATCATTTTGGTCTCTTCATTTTTATTTTTATTTTGTTTATTTTAATCATAATTTTAGCACAAACACTTCACTCACTTAATTTCTTCAAATATAACCATAAATTAAAATTAAAATGTTTCATTTGGTATAAAATTTACTAAGTGCAAAATGGTTTTCAAAATCAACTTAGCCATTTTTTATGACATCTATATTTTCCTTTTTTCTTTCTTAAAGAATACTTGCTCATATGAGTAATTTTTACCAATACATACACCAAACTCCAAGGTATGCCTCTCATATAAAAAAAATTAAACTACCAAACCCTTAATTATTCAAATTAAATCATTACTTAAAAAAAATATAAAACTGGTTTAGTAACTATTTGGTTACAAAATTTGGCTCTAGTCGAACGAAAAAGGAGAAGAAAACAAAGCAAAAGGAGAGGTCGTGTGGAAGCAAATGGTAATGATGAAGCAAAGGAGCCCCACGTGAAGCAAGTTGCTTACTTTTCTGAGTACTGTCTGTACTTTGGGGTGCTTCAAAATCAAAGCTTTCAGAACACAAACATCTCACCATATTATCCATATAATTTCAAACCATATGGACCCCATCCCTACTCGTTCCTTCTATTTTAATACCTACCCGAATCTGCGTCGAGTTCTAACTACATCCTTTTCTTATAAGTCTCGTGAGATTAGTCAAGAAGGTATTTAGGACAGGTCTCGTGAGATTAGTTGAAGAGATACTTGTTTTCTTTGAATTAATTTTTTGGTAAGAGAAAGATTCCAGTTCGAGAAATCAAAACCTTTTGACCCGAAAAACGAAAATGGAAAGAGAGAGGAAAAGGGGAGGATTTGTATACATGTGGTGGTGCAATTTTGAATGTAGAAGAGAAAGATTTGGGGAGATGGTGGTAAAGATTTGGGGATTGAATTTGGAAGATGGGCGGGGCCTAAAATACTTTGCCAATGAAGAAGATTTTGACAGGACACATCGAGGGCAAAAAAATCAAATCAAAAGCTGATCTTTTCTTTTTGAAAAAATAATTGTTGTCTAAAGTACATGGGAAAAAGTAGCCACAACAGTGAAGGGGTAGTGAGCTCGTGGTCAAATGGAGATATTCCTCCCTAATTTGTGCCTCGCGAGATGTATTAGTCGAGACTTCCCTTCAACGTCGATTACAATATTGGGTAGATGTTGAAATTTCAGTTATAGGAATTCAACTTATTCAAAAATCCGATCAACTCGATTAATGCCTGGATACAAGGTCGATAACGACCCTCTAACTTTGATATTTTGACGACCAATTTAACCCTTTTGAAAGAAACATTTTAGAGCTCAAATCAATTGAGCTGGGTTCAAAATGTGTTCTACAACCACATATGTTAATTCTTTGGCCATTTTTTTTCTCTGGGGTGAAGAGGGGTAGAAAAGTCAAAATTGTGTGGGTAAAATCAATTAGTTGGAGTATTTAAAAGGAGGGGTTTTCATGGGTCCCTCTGTATTGTTGCATAATGCATGGCTACAAAATAAAAAAGTACTACCTACCTACCTACCTTTAAACTCTGTCACACCATGCATATACATCATATATGATCTCCAATTCAATTCTCATTCCTAGGCTTTGTCATTTCCCCCGATCTCTAATTTCCCAACTAATTAATCACCATAGATCTTGTGGATTAAGACGTTTTTTTTTTAATTCCGTGTCGATCGTCTTAAATAGTGATATACGTATTTAGATTAGTGTCGAGTTTGTCGTTACATATTATATGTAGTGGTTAGTTTGTAAGTATTGTTGGTGAACTATGAAGTGATTTGAAACTCCTCGCCTCATTTTACAGTTTAGAATTGAGGAGTTGAGATTCTAACCTATAATACCTTGTCCCAAGATATAGTTTGGGTGACTTAGGACTTCAAGGAATATCCTTGAGGTCTTGAGTTCAAGCCACAAAGGAACGCAACTCCACACCAAGCAATGATCTTATATACGGATATGGGAACAATGCGCAAGACCATTAGACGATTCCACTCATTATCAGTTGGTTTTAAAATAAAACCACATGGACATAATATGGCATCAGAGCCCAAAGGCTCAAACGAGCATTCTGTCAAAGAAATTGGATTCAATCAAGATTGATGAACCCAAAAATGAGGCACCGTCTTTAAAAGGTATGTTAAGGATCCCGCATGAGTGACGTGGTCAGCGATCATTGAGATTTTGTTTTGATATGAGAGAGAGGTATATATGGACAAAAAATCCAAACTCAAAAGCTAGGGGTTGTGGGGTATTATTCTTTTGTATTGTATTTCTGTAAGCTGGCTAAATTTGGACCCAAGTTCTCTCTCTTCATACAAGGTTTGGATTGTATCTCTTCCAAACCTAAAATAATGTAAAATTTGTGACCAAATTGGATGAATGATCCTTCAACGGCTCCTTCATTTTCTCAAGATATAAGGATTCGATTGGTATTTGAAAGAGATATATAATAGAGTAGAATGAATTTTGAGATTACAGTATTATATTTTTAAGTAACCACATATTATGATAAACTGAATATTTTTCATATTATTTGTACAAATATGGAGAGAATTATTACCCTAATACTAGAAACTAATTTCTTAACAAAATTATTCTTTTCATGACACGATCAAATTTCAACTCTCAAGGAATTATTTATATGAACAATAATAATAATAATTAATTTGTTTCGCACACCAAAAAAGTTTCAATCTTGAGACGGTGAAAAGGATAGGAAATTTTCATTTTTTCCAAGGTATGTGACGTGTCTAAATGGAGACAAGAAAGGGATTAATCAAAATGATTCCATTAAATCGCCAACTTAATACTTCACAAAAGCAGCAAATTGGAGAAAAGTCAAAAACCAAATGCCACTAGACCATTTGAACAGTACATTATGTATCTTAACTGTTAAAGGGAACGGTATTTTCGAGTACCTTCTAAATATTTCGGTAACGATATGATATTGTCTACTTTGAACATAACTCTCACGACTTTACCTTTTGATTTTATCTAAAATGTGAGACGTTGGTCGCATATCCAACAATCACCTTAGGCAATAAAGAATTTCTACCAAATTAAAACAAAATTAGAGAAAACCGAAGAAGAAGAAAAAAACTTTAAACCTAAACAAACAAACTTCAAACTTTCTTTTCGAATTGCAAGCTTTTTTAGTTGATTGACGAAAATCGTTGGCTAACATTTCTGTTGCTCGTTCGTGAATCAATTTAAATAAAAAGATAATAGTGTCTTGAAGTAAGGGGGAGGCGGCCACATTATTATTCTCTCTTGATGTGAACGTGTGCAATGCAAAGTCACGGGGGGATTTAACTTTGGAAATATATGAAATCAAATTACGCTTTTTGTCAATCAAAATTTGAAATGTTAGAAGAAAATGAAGAATAAATTTGGATTAATGCATTTAATGTGGATCTGTCGGATTATATATATATATATAAAAGGCAAATCAAACCTATATATATTAATGTTTATTTAGGTGTTAATGATGATGATTATTGATATTTTGGTGGATGACAGTAAAAAAGGTTTGGGGAAAAAAGCCGGCAAAAGATCTCATTTCTTGATACCCTAAAATCTATATGATTCTCAAAAGAAGAAAAAAAAAAGGCCATTAGGGTTGAAAAATCAAGCTTTTCGGATCAAAAAATATAATACTTGGTTGCATTTACTATTAATACTAATATTCAAGCGCGTTGGCCTTTCAAAAAATAAAATAAAATAGTATTCAAGTGCATAACATATAAAAAAAAATAGAGAGAAAATAAATTTGTTCTTTTTTTCAAAAAATAAATAGGTGTTAATGTTTTAATTGGGGTAAGTAGAATATCTGGGTCGTAACAATTTAACCTTTTGGTCAGAGATAAATGTCTTAACTATTTGAACTATGTCCGATTTGACAAAAAAATAAAAGTAATTATCTTTTATTAAAGAGGATTTTGAAGTCTATTTTATGATTGTAACACACGTTGTTTGTTGTATAGGGATTAGAGGATTCATTCTTTCTTATTCTCGTCCTTGGTGTCTACCACAATTTTCCTTACTCACTCGTAGGTCCTACACACACACCAAATCAAAAATAGGATCTTGTTGATTTTGAAGGATGGGATTCCTTTAAGAAAAATGTAAAGAATCTCATTTTGATTCTTGAGTTTATGGACTTTATTTTTTTTATTTTAATACTTTTATCCTTTTAATATATACTTTTCTTTAAATGTATTGTTTTTGTTCTTCTCTTCATATTTCTATAATCAACAACACTTGGTGTTTTGCTGCAATTAAAATTTTTTGACAGGTAAGAGAAATATAGAAAAAGAGAGGTTTTTTTTTTCTTTAAATGAAGACGTGGTTAATTTTCTTCTTTAATAATATAATTATTATCCGCGTTTTGCTTTTAGTATTACCTAAAATGTCTCATGCAATTGGATATGATTGTCTTTACTTATTACATGCCACATAAATCTTCCTCACTTCTAACGTTGTCGTCCCCAAAAAATTATACTCATTCTCGTCAAGTAAACCAAGTCCTTTATTGAGCAATATCGTAGCTAGAGAGAGATGAAAATCATGAAGTATACATATATAAAATTATTGAAATGAATTGATTATAGACTTAGACATGGGTATGGAGAACACATATGGTTGAAGGGAAAATGGAAGAGAGAGACCCCCACAAGCACAAAAGGGTAGAAATGATGTTTTTGTGGAAACTAAGGCAAAGTTATTTTAAGTTTAGGTAGTTGCTAACTAAGTTGCCTTTGTCTTGTCCCATCCCATCACCCATGTGACTCTTTGGCTCCCACTTCTTCATTCTATACCACAAAGCCACAAATATATCTAGAATTGAATAATATAATGGCCCGTCTTTTCTTGTTTTGATTCTTTTTCAATCACTCTGGCGGATTTTTGAGTTGAGTAGTCATTTTTTCGAGGTATACAATATTTTGTTGTTAAAGAAATACATAAGAAACTAATATTTAGATAGGTGGGCATCATCGAATTTGAACTCTTTCGATTTACAATTGATTAAGACGTTATTTTAGGTCGTGATCAAATTCCCACCCAAAAAGAAAGAAAGAAAAAAGAGAGATCATTTTCTCTTCTTCCATATCATTCCCTTTTGTCTTTTTCTTTTCTATTTCCTCAACTCCATAGTCCCACTCCCACACCCCTTTGCTTTCTCCCAAAACAACCAATTATAACTCTCAATTAATTCTTTACTTTTCATGATTATTTCCTATGAAATACCCAATATTATCCTTCTTTTGTATTCTACCATTCCAAATCAGTCTTAATTTATTGGTCTCATCTTTAACCCTCTCTAATTGGTTTAAATTTTGTTTATTTTAATGACGAAATAATTCATTAATATTTAATTTCTATAACGTTGGATTAAGAAATATATATTGAATATATTTTTTGATTTCTAACCTTAAATTTTTAGGATTAGTGCCTCGTTTTACGAGATACATTATAAAATTTATCTCGAATGTTTTTTTAGTTTTCTTATATCCTACCACGAAAAGAGTATGCGTCACACTTAGTTGTCTTAATCAATAATTAGTTGATAGGATGAAGATGTCAAAAGTATGTGGATAGAAAAACTTCCACGAACTTGGCTATTGGTTTGTTAGGAGCCGATCTAAAGATTCCGTGCCTAGATGTCTTGATTCATTTTTTTTCGTCGTATTGAAAAAAAAAAAAACCTTTGGATGGATGTTTTTGTTTTTATAGCTGATGTGATAAAAATTTTCTTTTATTTTGACAAAAATTATTGAAGTGAAAACGACCTAGGAGGTTTGATTTTGAAAATGTCTGTACATATACCTATAATTTTGAAGACAAAATTTAAAAATGTCCTTTTCTTTTGAAAATTACAAAATTGATTTCTCCATCAATGTTTTCATATTACATATTCTAGATTGTTGATCAACAGTCTCAGTCATATATTTGAATATTTATAATCAAAATATATTTTTTTTATTCAACGATCATTATCTTCATACATTAAAATTTTATTTTAAAAAATTTATTATACGTAATAAAATTGTCGAAATTTACTCAACAAATATTATCGTATATAGCTTACATTTACTCTTATGCCCTCCACTATCATTAAATTTTAAGGAAAATGTGTCTAAATAATTGTGGGAAAAAGCATAAGAAATCGAATCTGTACCATTTATTTTACGATGTAATATTAATTTATTTAAAAAAGGAAATTTTAACTCAAAGATCAGGAGGCATATCGTGGGCTTAACTTTCAGCACTTTGGGCTTAGCCCGGCCCACTAACTATATGTTTGTGTTTCTCAAGTTTAACTGTAGCAAAGTTGACTACATTATAATTAATAATGAATATGTTTTTGTAATTATAAATGTTTCTTTGAATTGAGAAAGCATTGAAGATGAGAAAACTTACATTTATATATCAATTTTAAAACTCCAACACAATTTAATTTTTCTATTAAAAAAATAAAAAAAATAGTCAAATGAATTGAGAATATTTATTATTTATCTTTAGAAGATAACCCAATTATATTTTTCAACTTACATTGTAGAATAATTAAGAGATATAATTTGTCTCCAAAAAAAAATATTGTGAGTTATAATTTCAATTTAAATTAATTAATTGAAATTAGTTTAAAACAAAAGTCTTAAAATATATGTTGTTTGGTCAAATAAGTAAAATTATTCACATTAGTACACCATTCCAAAAAAATATTCAACCCATTATTAAAATAATGTATAGTTAAATATAATAAAAATTTTATCTAACCTTTTCATGATAATATTGTTAGTACTAGAAGATTTTCTAAGGAGATATGTTTTCAACGCAAATTACCTTCACAGTGTATGCCTACTTTGACCAATCACATCCCATATTTTATTATTACTGTGTTACTACTTAATTATCAACTAGAGCATAGTTCAATAGGTGACATGTATCCAATTATGAGGTTGAGAGTTCAAATCCCTACCTCACGTGTTTAACTAAAACAAAATATTTATATTATTATCTTTATTTATTTGTTATATCCCAATTATTAGTATAAGGTATAGAAAATGTTGCAATAATGGATCTACAAGTCACAGTAGCGTAGACACAACTCACAAACAAAAGGATTCGTGTGGCGTCATCTTATTCATTAGGGTGGATAGGGATGACAAATTTTTGTACCCACTATCCAACACATAGGACGTTTGAATTAGCGGAAAGTGAATGTTGTGGCCAATCAATACTTTTTCTATTCCTTAACAAAGCTTTTCTTACTAAAAAAAATTATTAGTAGGAACATGGAGATTAAACCTAAGATTAAATGTAATAAAAAGATGGGAAATCTAAGTACAAAGTAGATCAAAAAGTTAAAAACAAAATCTTAATAATACATGGAAATTATTTGTGATTAATTTAAATAATTAGGGTAAGAAATTATTGGATTGAGTTTTGTTGAAAATTCTCTGGCCAGGAGAGAGCAAGTGTTTAGGGTCGAACATGGCCTTCCTCCGCGAGAAAAGAGGCCATTTCCCGCCAAAATGTTTAATCCAATCTTCTTGAGTTTCATAATGGGGAAGATATTGCTTCACTTCGATCCCAGTTTCTTCACACAACTTCAAAATGTCTTTTATATGATCATCAAACGCCTGCCACTCCCCGAAACCGCTTGAAAACAGAATCGCCGCCGTGTAGAACACGTCTTCCTCGGGGATCACGGCCGAGCTCCGTTCATCCCACCTGCAAAAGTTTCCCGTCAAGAAAAACAACATTTTTCATAAGGTCTCGTTTTGTTAGGATACGAGTATGAATAAATAATTAAATATATGCTGACATATCAACTTATAATAGGAGGGTCTGATATCATATTAAATTTTTAACTTTTGTTATTTATTTATCAGTTATCAATTGAGATGTGTTCTAATTTTTTAAACTAGCTTCCTTAATGTAGACAAGTGATTTATCGCAAAAACTTACAAGTTTTTAAACATGGGATAGAAGAGGACGACGCCGGAGGTGAGATTACGTTTTTGAATAATGCCTTTGAAAACGCCCGAGTCGAAATCGACGATTCTCGACTTCGGAATGAAAAGATTCAGCCATGGATGAGGAACATCCCACAGCCCTAAGGCTCTTAAAGCTAGCTCGTCATTGTGAACTCGATCTAGAAATTCCTCGTACGTGACGTCTTTGATGAACTTGAACCCGGGCTCAAATCTTAGCCCTCCCAACAATCCCTCCAATTCCTATAGAAATAGAGAAATTATTCGAGAGGAGTGAAACAAGGTAGCTGATAATTTTACATACCATAAAATTAGCAAAAAATAATAATAATAATTAGTCACATGGCAAGGATTATATTGAATAATTCATTATTATTAAGAAAAAAAAGGTTTAAAGAGAGGACCTGGTCAACGGAAGAGGCAGATTGTTGGTCGTAATATTTGGCTACTTCAAGGACGTAAACGATGCCGTATTGGGAGACAAGGGAGGAGATTCTGGGCTGGTCCGCGAGAGGGAAAAAGGAGGAATTATCAGGTGTGCTCAGATGCAGCATAAGCAAACCTTCAACGTAATTCAGGCCGTTGGATTTCTCTTTTCCATTGTTGGATATCAGAAGCTCTTGATCCCTTGTAATTGCAGAGAAATCTGTGTAAAGCATCCTCACCCATTTAACCTACAATAAAATAATAATCCATATAAAAAATGAAATCTTTTTAACCTTAATCCATAGAAAATTTATTCATTAAAAAAATATAATATAGAAAAAGTCAAAGAAACCGTTAAGAATACGTAAGGTCGTTAAAAGGAAAGGGGAAGATCTTTAGAAAACGCTTATTAATTAATTAATTAAGTCTCACGTCACGCAATAATTTAATTATGCTAATTTTGTAGAGTTTAGCCGGCCAAGGGCTGTTTAATCACACTAAATCGGATCTATTTTATTCATATAAGTTAATAAAATGGGTATTTAATTTGACTAATCAATAATGAGAGAGACCTTGGTGGGTGCCGGAGCAAGGCCAATTCTAGCTCTCGTAATGACGCCGAACTGACCCAGGCCGCCGAGGACAGCGTAGAAGAGCTCCGGGTTGGTATTGGGCGAACACGTCAAAAATTCTCCTTTTCCTGTAAATTGCACCCAACGATAAATTATTGAATATAATCGTCAAAAATCCTCCTTTTCCTTAATAAAGTATTTTATTTATATATTATTAAGCTAAATAATACAATTCAACTTGTTTTATCTCATAAAAAGTGATCCTTAGAGGTGTAGAAAGATAATTCAAATGATGGAAAAATATTTTGAGAAATTAAAGGAGTAAAAATCGATAAGAAAAACATAGAAGTCAATCTGAAGATAGTATAGCCAAGAGAGAGATGTTGGTATTCTAAAAAAAGAATTCCGAGAGAGAGAAAGAGACCAGTGACGACGTCAAGTTCATAAACATTGCTGATTTGAGGCCCGAATCGAAACGTTTGACCGCTGATTCCGGCGTTGGACAGCGTCCCGCCGACGGTGATATGCAAATAATCCGTCCACGACACGGGGGTGAGCCCCTTGTGCATCGTTGCATGCAATACGTCAATCCACAATTGCTCACCACCGACGTCGGCATACGATGCCGCCGTCGAAACCACAATTCTACCGGCCCCTTGTCGAAAACTAGCGAGCGAGGTCATGTTGACGACCACTCCATTCGGCACCAAGGCTTGCCCGCGGACGGAATGGCCCTGCCCGCGGGCAGCCATATAATACGGGGTCGGAGATGCATACATAAACCGGATCAACCCGGCGATGTCGTTGGCGGTCACCGGAAAGAAAACGGCGAAAGGGTTCTGTTTGATTATCCGGCCGTAATCGGTGGAGGCTAAATTGATGGTTTGGAGGTCAGTTCGGAGCTTCTCTGCGATGGCTTTTGGTAGAACCAAACTCCGAGCCACAGCACAAAACGGTGCGTTTTGGAGAATCAGAAAATAAGTGAATAGGAAAAAAAAGAAGTTGGGTGATGCCATTTTGCGTTTCAAGAGATGAAGAAGGAAGAAAATAAAACATGCATATTTATAGAGAAATTTATCCAAAAATAATAATAATAATAAATAATAGAGAGAGACGATGAAATCTAAAAAGGAAATAAATGTGTGTGGAGAATGAATGGAATGGCAACCTAGAATTGACTTCTAAACAATAGTAAGTTATTAAATATTATAATTATAAAAGTTTTTAAATGGTATTATTCTTTATTATTTTCGGTTGAATAAAATTTTAAATATGGTTTTAAATGGTAATGAGTGAACAAAAAAATAATATTAAAGTGCTTTTTTATATATTTTGTTTTCTGGTGGAAGTTAATGCGTTAATATATAGCAAACAAAATTATTAGGGACGTGATTTCAAACGTGTTAGTGACTAAGCTAAGTATTTAGAAATCAAATTTGCTTTTAGAGAGGCATTATTTCAAGTGTAATCTGTTCTTTTTTTTTCTCAAAAAAAGAAAAGTTTGTAATCTGTTCTTCATTTGAATATTTATTTGTTATTTGATAATTAAAGTAATAAACTACATATCTTAAATAGCTTACAAATGTTATTATTATTATATATAGCGGATTTAGAAAATACAATACTTGTGGGAAATTATAATTACTTCTTTTTATTTCTTTTTATATTCATGACCATTTGGTCGGGATATATGCTTTAATCATGCCAATTTCTTTTTTTGAATCTAATGAGATAATTCGGACCCATTAATTTTCATGTTCTTTTTTTCAAATATATGTTTTTATTTTCAAACACGTGTACAAATATATAAATTTAATCACTCTCAACTTTTTGTCAACAAAATTTAGTAATTTTTTTATTGAAGGTCAAATTGTGAATGGATGACAAAATTGAGAATCATAAAAGATGAGGGATCATTTTGCATATTTTAATTTTATTTTTAGTCTAAACATTCAACAAGATATATTATGGACCTATGCTTTTTTTTTTTCAAAGACTGGTTTTTAATTTTTATGTTTTTAATTTATTCAATTTTGAAATGAAGTAATTTTTATTATATTCATTAAAAAGAAAGGTATTTGACAAAATTAGTATATAGTTTTAATGTATTGCAAATGACAAATTTATTTTACGTTATGTAATCTTTTTACCAAAGATAAAACGTAAATAGAGAAAGAAAAGAAAAGTGTTTAAAGAAAAGGGAAAAAATAAAATTGAACTCTAATTGTCGTAGAAAATTAGTGGAAGATAAATCATTTCATTGGAAGGAGTTAGCAAAATTGTTGATACTTTATGATTAAAAACAGTTGGTGGTAACAACAATAATAATATATAATATTAATTTTTATTTGATAAATTTTGTTGACTTAGTACTAACAAGGAGGATTATGCCAATTACAGCTGATATGTATTTAATTTTTGTTGCATTTGATTAAAATTATATATATATATTTACATATTTCCTTCATTTATCAACATCATGGATATGTATTTAATTTTTGTTTATTTAATGAATTTTTCAATAGTTCCAATTTGTTTATTGCAAATTTTAATAAAATTTAAGCTAATTTGAAATTCATTAGTAAAAAAAAAAAAAGAAGAAGAAGAAGCTAAGTTTTAATATCCCAATTTTAAAATATGAATTTTGTCGTATTTTCATTTCCAAAAAGTTATTTTTGCTAGCTTGGACCTATATTATATTTATTTGCTAATTATTTCAAATTTATCTTTTTCATTTTATTACTATAAAATAATGCTTCGTACAATCGATTGATATTTTATTTTGTCATAGACTTAGAATAATACATAAATATTGTATTACCGTTTAAATTAATACATAATAAATTGATAAAAATGAGAGAGAATAAATAATCTCATAACATGCTAATATGAAATATGAATCTACATATAGTTCCCGGCAATAAGAATATCATAAACATAGTTTGACAATATTCTAATCTCATATAGTTGAATTAAGTGCACAAATATTTTAGATTTAAAAAAAAACACACAATACACTAATTATCAAATAACAAAAGAAAAAAACCATAGTAAAAAATTCCAAGCCTCTATTTATACACACAATCCTTAAAATAAGAAAAAAAAAACAAAGTTTAGAGAAAATGGTGGAAAACAACTCATTTTTATAGCGGGTGAAAATTAAAAGTAAAAGAAAAGAAAACCATGTAATTCAAAAAAAAATTATATTAAATTGAATGATTTTTTCAAAGATCAGTTTTTGAATTTCAATGTTGGCTTTTTCTTTTCTTTTTTTTTTCTAATATGAATTTGTCCAGATTTACACGATGTTTCAACAGAATTAATTTTTGAGTGTTCCATTTGAATTGTCAACTCTCTCTCTTTCTATCTCTACAGAGTTCATGCATAATTTTATTTTCTCCAATTAGGAAAAAAAATCTTTAAAATTTTGGTAATTAGTTGAGTTATCTTGTTACCATTCTAACAAATACATATCTAACAGTAATAACTCACCTCGTCAAATTTGATTGTCTTGTTGATAAAATTAATGGTTTAGTCGCCGCCCTAATCTAAGTCTGAATTTATTTCCTACAATACATTTCTTAAAATATATATATAAGGATAATTCGTCCTATTAACTTTATCATAGAAGATACGATCAAATTTGATTTTAATTATGATTCTTTTTCATTTTATACATTTTTCTTAACTACACAATGGTTATTTCTTGGAAGATTTTGTGAAGAGATCATTTCCTTGATTTAAGCAACTAATACAATCCATAGAAAATGAATTTTTATTTAAATAGTAGTTTAAGTTTATTGGTTGGTTTACTCAAATTATTTTACAACTTTCCACCTTTGCTTTTGATGTAGGAAATCACTTAAAACTTGGAGTCAACCATGAGCACAATATATTTTCAAGAATTTGAAGGAACTCAAATTTGTTCAAAGTATCTCAAGATAAAGGCTAAGCCTACCTAGTGCTCTCAAATTAGACTACAAGATTAGATAGCTACCTTTTTTCTTATATTATATTATGTTGGAATATTTGGAATACTTTTTTTTTTACGTATTTATCCTATGTTGACATTCTTAACCTCGATGTTAGGTTGAAAATGATATTTCTTAGGTAAAGTATGTCAAGACTGTTACATATAATATTAAAGAAGACAAATTGGACAAAATTTTAATCCACGAAGATTTTTTCTTTCTTTTTTTTTATGGGACAAGAAATAGAGGGAATAGAAAGGGATTGAAGTGCAAATTAAAAATTTCTCAGGAACCCCAAATGGGTGACGATTCAACCAAGAAAAATAAATATATGAAATATGAAAGTTGTGACAAATTTAATTTATGTCCAAAAAAAAAAGTTGGTAGTTTTTACTATAGATGGTATTTTTTTAATTAGCAACGCAATCAAGGCTGTTTCTAAGGGTTATTATTAAAAAAGAATTAGTGTTAAAAATGGATAATGTCTCGATCAAGATTAGAGAATTTAATGCTAAATCCCCCAACCCCAATATAAATAAAACCAAAATTTCTTCACAACAGTAAAGTCTTCGGATCACGGTTTTTACTGTAGGATGTCGAGATTTGATGAGAATGACATTAAATCTTTGAAAAAGAAGTGTCATATGATATCAATTTTTAAAAAACCAGATCAGTTTTGTTCATTTATTTTTCTAATGACACTAATATTAAACTTCATATCTTCTAATTATCCTCGTTCCTTTAAAATCAGATTTTGATGATCAGAATCAGATCATATTTTTCCTTTGAAAAATATATATGCTGCAGAAAAGTCACTGTCCAATCAGATTGGGTTAATCAGATCCAATCTCAGATGATGGTAACAAAATATTTAGAGATGACGGCAGATGATTCAAACAAATACACCAAAGGAAATTAGATATAAATATTAGAAGGAAAAAAATGTATGGAACACCAAAAAAAGAAAGATAAATGAATAAAAAGTACCAATTTTGTAGCCTTTTTAACTCAAAACAGCCAAAAATGTAATAAATAAAAGGTTCAATTATTGACGGCTAAATCACCCTCAATTTAGTTTGAATACAAGTTTAATTTGATTCATATAGTTCGACCAAACCTCACAGGTACGTGACACTTTTTTGTTTATTTAGGGCTAGTTGACTATATTAGAATTTATGACCCAATAAAAAAAAAATAATAATAATAATAATAAGCTTAATGTATCAAATGTTCCATAGTTTAATGATATATCAATTTATTGTTGACAAAAATTTTAATTTTTTAAGAGATGATCTAATTTAGAATTTTGTATACATTGGAGGCAATATTAAGAATTTTAAAAGATCGACCCAATTGTGAATTCTCTACCAGCTCAAAGATCATTAGATATATTTACCCAAAAGAAAAAAATACAGATCTTTTTGTGGATAGACAATTTATGAGATCTAATCAAAACCGAACTTCTAAAATCATAAGGATGAGATTGAAACTAAACTCAAACTATAGGAACTAAATTAAAACATTTTTTTCATATCCATATATCCAGACTAGCTGGCACGCACCTCGACTATTCACGAGTCAACCGTCTAATCACACCACATTTGGTTAACAAGAGAACTCGTAGGATATTAAATCCTACGTAGATGACCACCATGGTTTGAACTCATTCCTTCTAAACTCTTTACTATTTACATTGATCCTTACTAACCAAATAAGTCATCTCATTGTACATAAAACTGAAAATTGAAATGAAGCCCAAAAACCAAGGCCAAATCCACAAATTGACCTGATAAAAGCACCCAAGATAGTATAGTTTAATGGTGGGGTGGGGGGGGGGGGGGGGGGAGAGTTTCTTAGGGTCCAAACAAAACACAAAATCACGCTAAACACAGAACACTTTCGGTAGGAAAGTTGGGAGTTGAAGAGTAGCAAAAATTGTAAAAAGCAAGTTAAGGCAATGCAAGGCCACTCCCACACTGTACATAAAACTATTATCCTTTTGACTTTGTTTTCTGCTTCTGCCAACTCTCTTGCTTCCAATAATACCACTCACCTCTCACGCCCCACCGCCCCCCTAATATCACAAACACCCACACGCACGCAAAATCCACACACAACTCACCTTTCTAATTCTTTTAAAAGTTATTTCTTTCTTTTTTTTATAAGAAACGAATCATGTCTTATAAACACAAGAACAGTCAAAGGACAAGGTACAAGGCATCCCCTTCCAAAAAGGAACCTACAAGACGATAGTTCTCCAATCTTGCAAAAACATAGAGACTGTAATTACGAAAGAATTTTCTATTCACCACCAAGAGGTTGTAATCGACGACAAAGTTGCCCACACACAAAAGTTTTTGAGTGTGCTCTCTCTGCTAACAAGACAGACATGCACTTTCCCATCAAATCATGTGACCCTCTCCCAGTATTGACTTTTTTAACCTCCCTCTCTACCTCCCTACCTTAAAGGAACACTAACTAAGCTAGGGTTTCAAACTCTATCCTGCCTTTTGGCCTTTGACCACGCAATCAAATGGGGTTTAAGTTTTCCTTACCAGCATCATATAGAAGGTATCTGTGGTTGAAGTGCTCCTCCATATGCTAAAAAGCCTAAGCAAGCAACCATTCAACATCAACATCAGCATATATTAGGTTCTAATGCACACAAAATTGGCACAATTAGCGAATCAATTCTCACTTCAGCCATTATTTGTTTTGTTGAATTTTTATTGTTACACTCCCCTTTACCCACAAAGCAAAAAACAATGATACATGCTGTCAAAGTTTACTGTTCGTGAAAACAATGTTTTGACAAACTCCTAATTCCCAAATGAAAAGAGACAGCAACAATTTGCACTGAGAGAAAGTGGGTGGGAGGGCGGCGGTCGGGGGAGGAGAAATATGGTGAGAATTGCCTCTTGAGTCATTTCTGTAAAGTGTAAAACGTACAAGATCAAGATAGCCCCCTATACAAACCCAGAGTTTGACCAAGTTTTTTTTTCCTTTTTTAACAAAAAAGGACAAATTAAATAACTTATCTCCTGAGAAAACGCTACAAGGATTGAGGAAAGCGGGACAAAAGGTCTCATGAACCAATACATAGGTTTCTGGAACTTTAACAAAAAAACTGTTATGGCCACTTACTTGTGGAATCTTAAAAGGACTCGCACAAGTATGGAAAAGGATGCACAGAAGTCCATATTATTTGTTTGCCATGATTTCTTTGTCAAGCAGCAGGAACCTTTTTCCCATCTTCGATGAAGAAAATTGCAGTTTCAGGGACCTGTTACAACAGCATATTACAAATATACTCAATATTTCCAAATACATCTTATGTCCACATAATTATGATTAGAAATAAATGGTGGTGAGGGAGGGGGGAATTCAAATGAGGAACAACAGAAGGTACATTTAACAAGGATATAAAGTATGCAATCAAACATGGCAATCAGAGGTAACATCAGCAACATTGACAAAGCTTTTTCAAAAAGCAATCTCATCTGAGACATCAAACATATGAAAGCAAATATAAAGGTCATCCTCTTCTTACATTAGAACTATAAAATAAATAGTTAATTTATTTTTTCTGATAACATATTTGCTGTTATTTATTGCTTGGTAAATGGTTGCAAAATGTGCAAAATGAAAATACTCGGTTCAGAATGTAAAGTTCAAGATGAAGGTGGTGTTCAAAAAGAAGCATCTATCGTGAAGCTACATGTGTCACTTACGAAATGGCTAGTTAAGGCCTAGTAGTTCTCTAAACCATTATTTGTTTCCAAATTCTAATTCCCTTTTTTGCTAAAATTTTCTAAACTCCATTTTCTACATGCTCTATCATGACACCGCCACACCCCAAAGAGAGGGAAAAGACCAATAAAAGTAAATGGTAGTTTGAAGACTGTGGAGGAAAAAGGCAAATAGCCACCTACTTTACGGTTAAAAAGACCAAAATTAGAGTTCTATCTATTTAATCTACCACACTAGACCCAATCATAAACGTATGTACAATCAAATAATTCCGACTCACCCTGAGTTAGGTTTTAGCACTAAAAAAAGGTCTACATAGCACTATCCCCATTAAAGAGGTAAAAACAAGCAACTCAAATTCCACAAGTTCTTAGAACAAAAAATGATAGGCCTTCCAGGACACCAAAATGGTGTACTAATGCTATAGAAGTGTAGAGGAGCCCAAGATGAGTAGCCCATCAAGTAATGAGCTTCAGTTATATGGGTCTTGCAAGTGATCATAAAAATGTGATGCATAATGCTAAAGATCTAATAATACCCGTTTGTTATGAGGTTGGGACATTCGATAATTAGCGGGAGGGGGAAGGATTGGGAGAAGAGAAAAGAGAACAGCAGAACATGGGTAATTAGTTGGAAGCCAGCATTCTTGTAAGATAGGACAGACCTCCTGAATTGCTTGTATCATCTTTCACAATACAATTAAACATTATGTTCTTGTGTGTCTTAATATACTTGGAGCAAATCAACTTTAGTATTAGGCATGACAAATCCTATGCATGTCAACAGAACATGGACAAAGAAGAATGATAAGGTTGAAGCAAATTTAGTGGCAGGAGAGATGAAGTGTGAGTTATTTTTTTTTAAGATAAGAAACTTGTATATTCCATGAGGAAAACAAAAAGGAACAACCTAAGGGCTGGGGTAGAGGAAACCCCACCCAAAAGGACTACACAATCACTTTCCAATTGTTCAAAACCATGAAAAGGTTGTAGTTACAAAAGAATTTGCTTTAGTTGATGCACCACCAAGAGACAGTGTGTTGGATATTTCTACAAAAAATCTCAAAAGAGGAAGACTTATCTTCAAAGACTCGAAGATTTCGTTCCAACCAAAGATGCCAAAGGCGAGCTCTCGAAGCACACCTCCACAAAAACCTTGCTTTTTTAGGGAGACTCCAACCATGAAGAACCTCTATTAGCCAGTCATCTATACAACTAGGGAAACAAGTTGACATACCAAAAATATCCATAAGAAAAAGCCAACCCCGAGCCGCGAACGAGCAATGAATGAACATATGGTCACTTGACTCAGTGTTGGCCATACATAAGCTACAAACAGAGGGGGAAAACACCCAGTTTGTGCACTTCTTAGGAGCTTTTCATGGGTGTTCAAGCTTCTGTGTGCTAAGGGACCATAAGAAAACCTTCACTTTTCTTGGTGAAGAAAATTTCCAGATTGCTTGAATAAGAGCAGACTTCAAAAAAGGGGTGCATTCCACCATTTTCATACAGGCTGACCTCGATGAAGTATGAGTTAAATTCAGAACAAGATGATCTACAGAAGATACCACCTATCAACTAGAGTGTAAATGTGTCACCCGACAAAGTAGAACAATTGTTGTGACTTAAAAATTTGCCACAAAATTGAGGTAGCATGTGAGAGAGGGAGAATGCCTGAGACAGGGAGCAAAGGAATCAGGCAGCAAGGGATGTGAATACCTGAATCCCAGTGCGCTCAAGGGGAGATTGGAGTTCCCACGTTCAAAAGGACAATTTGATGGCTGGATATTCAAAGCCAGGTAATTCTTTGCATCAAACTGCATGGTTGATGTTGAGAAGCTAGGGGCAGCCATAAGCTTAAATTCGGGTCTGATGTGGTTTGAATGGGCAAATTTATGATGACTACAAGATATGATTAGAACTCCCAAGGTATTATAGTTATCACAAATCAACCCATCATAATACAGTGAACGAGGCATTTGTAGACACCAGGAAGGAAGAAAATTTTGAGATTTTTTATTTCACGAAGACATAACTTTTCATTAATATTTAAGAAATTGAAAATGTCTGCAGTCCCAGTCTACTCAACCAATTCTCAAGAAGGGTGAGGAAGGAGCCAGCAGCCAGCGTACGATAGAGAAGGTTTTGTGTTTTGATTGTGATGAGAACATCACCACAAGGCATCACTACTAGTTCAAGTGAAATTTTAGAGAAGGACTGGGAGATCTTTTTCTTTTCTTTTTTTATAAGAAACTGGAATATATATATTATATTAAGAACAAAAAGGAACCACAGTTCAGAGGCAAGAGCCGAGGAGGCCCCCCTAGGAGCTACCACATTACAGCTTTCCAATCTTGTTGAAATAAGCCTATACTGTAATTACAAAAGAATTTTCTATGAGTGGCTGGGAGATCAATACAAGCATAACATCACAGTGGAGGATAAGCCTAATGAGAGATGGGAGGATTATAGCTGAATTCAATGGTGGGACTTACTTTGTCCCACAGAATGAAATTAAAAGCCAAGATTAAACGTTAAGAGGTGGTGGTTAAGATTGACACTAAAGCAACTCACAACTTAATTACTCAAAATGTGGTGGATAAATTAGGATTAAGAATAAACAGAGCAAGTACAGCATTTTCGTAGGTCCAAAACCTGGTGAATTGGAGGAACTTCTAAAGGGTGTTAATGCTGCAAAAGGATCGTATCTACGAAGGAATGTCAACATCTAGAACCAGGAAATTGCAATCTGATATTAGGAGCAGAGGTTTATTGGTTGCAATCACTAGACATGGGAGACCTGGTCTATCCAAAACTTAGACAAAAGTGAGAATGATCACTGGCAGTGAATTGGGGGAATAACCTACGAGAATCAATTTTTAATAGCAAACCCAAGATCTCCCAGTTTGTTTCATGGATGGGAAGACGTGAGTGTGATGTAGCGCTAATGATTTGATTATACCCTAGTAGACTGGAACTTAGGGAATCATATTAGTGGGAAGTAGAGCTTTGATCTTGTAGGGGAGTAGTACATGGTTCTCTGATTGGCTGCACCATTTGTATTAATACCATTTGAGCCGTAGTAATACACCTGGAGCCAATTTAACATTGAAATCCTTAACTGGATGTCTCTTGTACATACAACAATAGTTCAATATCATAGAATTGCAGAAATGCTAATAACTTCACATATAAAATACAGTTGCATCAAAGATAATCTTAACTAAAGTTGTTTCTTTCATGTTTTCTCTTTTTGTGTTAAATAATATATCACAAAATTGTTACAATTTTAGAATCACCAGATAATGGAGAAAAATATATTTGAATATGTTGGCCCTACCCATTGTAGTTTCAGAAAAGAAAAATAAAACAAAAGTACCCAACCTACTATTTATCACTAGAAGCTGAAAGTCTGCATGTATCAGCTCACCATTTTTAAAAACTAACCAGACTCCACTATAATTTATGTGCAAATCATATTTTTGATATCATGTGCAAATCATATTTTTGATATCATGTGCAAATCATATTAAAAATAACCAACCAAATTCAAACACAAAAGATACCAAGTAAAAGAATGACATTCAAGTACAATGTTGAAATGAGTTCAAAGGCAATTGGAGGGTATATGCCTTTCTCCCTAATATTAATAATGAATAAATATCTTACATCGGGCCAAGTCTCAGTAAGGAAATCTACAATATCATAGGCTATGTCCCCTTGAACATCAATTTGCTCTTTCTCAGTTGGTCCCTAAAACCAAGCATTTAGCATATGGTAAGATATCAAAGGCATCTACAGTAGAAAGATACTTAAGTAATGGCACCATAAGTTAATAACCTTAACCACAGAGGCCCCAGTAGCAAACTTCTTCCCAAGTTTCTTCGAAGCATCACTTAGTTTAACTCCTAAATCCAGTTAGAGGAACTGTTATTGAGAATTAATGTAACAATGAAGAAGTGTCAAGTAGGGATAAAAAAAACAAAGTATTGCTCACCAAAAAGGTCTAACCCTTTCACAGTTGTAATGCACTTTCTCTTATTTCGTGTAACCTTCTCAATCACAACTTCTTGCTTTTCCTACAAGTAAATCCAATAAATTACATATATCATGTTTCTAGTCCCATTAAACAGTGACAACAGAACCAAGTTTAAAAACTAAGTTACCTTTTTCTTTATCTTGCCACCAGGTAGACGTTTCACTTCCTCTTGCTTAGGTGCTGTAGTTCTCCACAAAAAATGAAAAGAGTGACTAAAGAAATAAGTCGTAGATTGAGACCAAACAAATATAAAATTACTATTAAACAATTACGAGCAAGCAAATGTTGCTTAAAATACAATACAATTGGACGCTGTCAGACACAAGACAATTAAGTCAAAAGTCACCTTAAGAAGAAGGGCAAGAAAGTGAACCATTTGGCAAAAGGGGGAAAAACATTTAATGGGACTACTCACTGCAATCTCTTTGAGATGAAAGAGATTTGACCAACTAAATTGAACAATTTATTTTAGGGTCAATTAATCCTACTGAACACAAATTATATATTTCCGACCATCTGCAGAATTCCGACATCAGAAACGCTGACACTAGGCAGGTACATCAGAAGAAGCCTCTGAATGGATCGCAAAATCAAATGTGCTCAAACTCAAACAATTGAGATGTGTTCATTAGTGAAGTAAATAACACCGTGGTGAGTAGCTTTCGACATATTTAAGTGAACCTAGGATGCCGACACAACGAAACAAAAAAATAAAAACTATTATACATATAGATACAGACACACACACACATATATATATATTTGACAAGTTAACCTGAAGAAGCGGCTCCATCGCCAGCAGCAGATGAGATACTGGTGGACTGCAGTTGGTTGGAAGCTTCAGCAGCTTCCTTCGCGTTTGCCTCTACAAACAAAAAAACAAACAACGGAATGTTAGTGGATGAACTCGGATTTAGAATAGGTTGGAGAAACTAAATAGGAGGAGATTAGGGTTTTGGAGTGCGAAGAACCTTTGAGGAGATCGGGGTAGAGGTCCGGGGCATTCCGGATCAACCAAGGCTTGCATTTCTCAAAATCGGGTCCGAATTCGCAGTACTCCGCCGGCAAACTGCAGACGGGACAGTACAATACAAGCACCGGTTGGGGTTTCTCCGCCATTAGAGCTCAAGCACAGTCTCTCCGCCCCGTTTCGGTGCGAAAGACGGGATATTTTCGTTTTCGTTTGCTCTCTTTTCCTTATTGCCTGAGAATGAGATTCGAGAGGCAATGAGCAGTGAAGAAGGTATTGCGTTGGAATGTAAATATTTCACAAATATAAATATAATTCGTTTCGTTTATAATTTTTATATATGACGTCATAATTTTGGTATTCACTTTTTATACAGTGTCCATGCCAGCTTACGCACAGCTCGAATAATCTCACGAGGCAACCCTACCAGACTAATCTCACTGTGAATTGTTCATCTTGTTACTTAAACAAACAATCATGTTTTACATCTAAAATTTTATTGGATATACCATACATATATTGATTACCGTCATTTTATATCTTGTCCCAAATGATATGTATGTTTGGTGAGATATGATGCGTTATCATTCATGTTCATTGATACGTAGTTAGACATTTATTTTCATGAATGAGTTCGGATAGGTGAATTGTGTTTATAATGTTTTTCGTTTGTTTGAATTTGTTTTATTCCGTGTTGGTATTAAGACTTTATTGGCCAGTCTCTTTGTCTGATTTGTGTCTTAATCTCAAACTATGAACTCTTTTTTCTAGCAATATACATAATTTTTACGAAAAAATAAAAAATGACTGAGTAGATCATTTCTCCCAATTTTTCTTTTGATATGGAAGTGTGTTCAATTAAACTTATGGACACCCCTGTTACTCACACGTTGCTGGTAAATTTGTAAGCTTTTAATATTCAAAGTAGGTGGAATGGTCATTATGAGATCTGTTATCTCAAAGTTTATTTACTTTCTATGATAATTTATATTTTGTCAAAATTGAGAGATTCCAAAAATAGCAAAGAATAGTATATGGTGACCAGATTTGCCAGGCGTTGAAATTTATGCAAAAATAGCATAATAATGGTAAGGTTTTTTATATCAATAATGTATTTTATATTAAATATATTAATGATGTACAAACAAATAAATTGTCTTGTTCATAAACTATTTTTTTATATAACAAATTTGTAAATATGACAACTACTTTTATCCTATTACAATTTTCATTAATTAATATGATTTTTGTAAAAAAAAAAAAGAGACATAAAAATAGTTTATTGTTTCTTAAGAATATCTTCATAAAAAATAGGCTAAACCACGTGAAATCTTAATGAACTATAAGACTAGTTTCTGCCTTTCTTGCATTAAAATTTTCATTATAACTTAGATTTTTAAGGTCCCAAAGATCAAATAAAAAGATAGTTCGTTCTTTTACATATATATATATATATATATATATATATATATATATATATATAATTCCCTACAGTTACTAATTATATAATAATAATAAATAAATAAATATTCATCACATTTGGCAGACTGTAAAAGGAAGACAATTATGTTACGAATAATTCAAATTACCTTCTGATTGGTCAGCTACATTGTTACATGCTTTTTTTTTTGTAAAAAGAAGAGATGTCAAATCGTCAATAATGACCAAATTAAAGATTTAGTAAAGTATTTTGTTATTTGTCATGAGGTAAAATCAAGCACAACTTGTGTTCTTTAGGACATGTGTGTTCAAGCCTCAATTTAGATACTTCAACGACAAGAAGGAAGGGCCCATAACTTTGTGAAGATAACTCAGCTCGACTCCAACTTAAAGATGATTTTGACTGACATGAAACTTAATAACATTTAGATTTCACTGTCGGTTGTATGATAACCACAATGGTAGAATCTCAATTCTCAATGTCTCATTCCTATTAAATTGATGTAAGTTTAGACTAAACACTAACTTAAAATTCGTAGTGTATGTGGCTAAGCGTACATAATTTACAAGTTTCTATTTGTATGTACCAACAAATTTTTAGTAAGACAACTGTTAACATTTTTTTTCATCGATTCCAAACCTGTGTGCACCCAACTAATTTCAAATGACAGCCACCTAACTACACAATATTAATATTGAAAAACACATGAAAATTAATTTTTAAGTTAAGTTATCATCTACCGCTAACACCTTACCCAAAAAAAATTAAACATCAACGTTCCTGTCTACTTTTACTATTGTCAATTAATGTTGACGTATGTGAAATCATGGAACTAACTAACAAACTTTTTTCTTTTTCAACGACTTGAAATCTCCACTTTTAAAAATGGTACCGATAAGATTGAAACCTAGGACAATCTTAATTATGTGATTTGGCCCATAAAATTACGTGGCAAAGTTTCTTTAGTTGATTAGACCTGGAGTGAGATGGCACGTCATATATTATGTGGACACCTAGCGTACATACAAAACCACAAATTTGAACAAACAATTCTAATCTTGGTTTAAGTTAAATAAATAAAATCCTCTTAATTCAAAAATACGTTTAATCTATCTTTATTTATATTATTTTATTTATTTACAAGTTTTTTATATAAGAATAAGTATCGCAACACAAAAACTATCTACAATTTCTTTTAAATATTTTCCTCTCGAGAAAAGATACGGAGGATAAAGAAATAGGGTGACACGGTAGTATTTTGGAATGATATGCTTACCTTTAAAAAAAAATGTCGATGTTCTTGAAGCCATGATTGTGAAGGATGGTAAAATGATGGGCAAGGAAGTTGATTAAGCTTTTCCATTTGCATGTTGAAACAGGCTCTAAAGTTAAGACATTGAAGAAGAAGGAAGGCTGACGATTTGAATATTGATTTTATTATGTTTTAATTCTATCAAATTTGTGGTGAAATATTTTTTCAGAAAACCAATAATTGTGTTATTGTTTTTATTAGTTGTGACAAGTTATCATTAACCCCTGCTTAAAAGGAAGAGCAAACCAAAAAACAAAAAAAAAAAAGGAAAAAAAATTATTTTATAATTTCACGATCTACAAAGGTTAAGTTTTAAAAATAATAAAAATAAAAGGGAGAGAATAGAAGTTAGAGCACAAATATCAGATAATGAAAGTCCACGTAAGCACAGATGAAGTTGTAATAATAATCCAAATTAGTTTAGATAAATTTAAATTTTGAGGTTAAAATACTATTTTGGTTACGACACTATTCTATTTTAGCTATGTTTTAGTTTGGTCTCTATATTTTAACTTTTGTTCTATTGTGTTTGTTTTGATTCTCATACTTTTACAGAGCGATAATTTTAATACTTACTTATTATATGCTAATACAAATTATATACCTAATCTAACGAAAGTCCTTTAATATAAAATCGTGTTACATTTCAAAAGATATATTAAATGTATTGTCACGTTGAAATTGTGATAGAAAAAATGAGATTAAAAAAAATTAAATGATTAAAATTGTCAATTTTTTAAGTACACGAACTAAAATGAACCTTTTAAAAATACAGAGATTAAAATGAATCGAATTTGTAAAAATTAAAAATAAAATTACAGAATTAAAATAATATTTTAACTTAAAATTTAATTACAAAACTAAGATAGTTTAAATTATGGTCACTATTTTAGATGGTAATATTCAAATAGAAATAAGTTTTATTTAAAACAATCACTGATTTTCCACGTACGTCTTTAAAGTCAATTATTATTTAATAATCATGTATATTGAGCTTTTACCTGATATAGGTTGGGCTTCTAAATTTTACCATTTTTATAAAATTAAAAAGTAGTGATTATTTTATAAATTTTTATTAATTATTTTGATATTTGCCTAAAGTGTGGACCTGTGGTAATGAAGGGTCCGGTTCATTTTATAAGGTGAAAAGGAACGACCGCCATAGCTATCTCAACAAGTCACTGCTGACGTCACGACAATGATAGTTTTCATAAATGAAGCAAGTCCCAAATAAAACACAACAAAAAACAAAAACAAAAAAACAAAAAAAAAAGACAAAAAAAACGAGAGGATATGCTTGCATAGCGTTATTCTTTTATTGTTCAATATATTTAAATTGATTATGAATGGTCTAAATTTTTTTAATTTTTTCAAACATGAAAGGTTTACAAATTTATTGTCTCTAATTTGGATATAGTTTTAGTTCGGTATCTGATTAAGAGCTATTTAGGAGGGTGAACACTATCTCTATACACCAATATGAGTTAAACATGATTTGTCATCACTCACATGCTTCGCTTCAAACTAGGTACGCTTAAGTTTAAAATTTTTATTATTGAGTCTTGATGTAGATAGTGACTATCAATATTTTTTCTCTCATTTAGATGTGGTATCAATTCATTCATGTACATATTTCTATTCGAACGTCACAGTATCTGTCGTTTTCAAAAGTTCAATTTCGTCTAATTTGTGTTCAATTTTAATTTGGTGCGTGGTTTGAAAGTTCACAAATCATTCTCAGTCATTTTCCTTCCCATTTTCTTTTAACCCTAAATCCTAATACAATCAACTGACATAATAAGTTAATAAAAAAACATTAGTTCAATGCCCACGTTAAAACAAATGCCCAAACCGCGAAGACAATTTGTAAGTTTGAATAATTATAAGGACTAATCTAAAATTTTTGAACTTTATACTCAGATTAAAACAAATCCTATGATAATATTATCATATGGACCAACCTAAAGCAAAATTATGTTAAATTAAAATTACAACTTGACCTTGTTTTTTTTTTTAAGTTTAATTATATATATAATACTTAAAAGTACAAAATATGTTTTAAAATATGAGTGGATGTCAAAACAAGCAATATTTTTAATATCAAACACTTAGGGTGGTAAGTGGGAATCTCTACCATATACAATTTGACAATATTATTTAAAAAAACAAAAAAAAAATCCATAACTGATTGTATTTCTCGCAATATGCATATGAAGTTAATATGTTTGTTGAATATATATTTTAACCAATTTAGTCATATTCAGATCTGCGTGTTTGAAAATTTTATTAATTAAGATAAATTTAATGAAATTTTAAAAGTAATTATAATGTTGAAAATAAATATCGATGGCAAATAGGTAAAAACATATTTAAAAAGTTTGGAGTTGAAGTAGATAAACATACCTAAAGTAGTTGTAAAGTAAAAAAAAAAAAAAAAAAAAAGAAATCAGTTTGACCCTTTATAGAAGTAAATTCTGGTCCCACACACAAAAATCGTGATGGAGTAACATAACTCTTTACTTAATCAATAAAATACATTTTAATATCAAATAATCATTTTTAGAAAAAAAAAAGATTTAAGAATATAAAATTAAACGAACAAATAACATAAATATTAGGGAGGAAAAAGTAATACATGAAATAATAATATTGTAACATGAAAGTGGAATCAAAGTATACAAAGTACAAACATATAGAGACCGACAAAGATCAATATCACAATAAATAAAGAAATAAATATGTGGTGGTATTATAATATTCCAAACAAATCAATTTTTCATTTTCCACTGCGATCAATGATCAATATTGGACAGAATAATTATAAATAAATTGATGAAAATCCAAACATAAAATAGTATGCAGTAGAAAATATTCAACAACTTTAATTTCAATATTATTAAATAGTAAATCTCTTTTATATATAAATTAATTATTTTGGGCGAGAAAAATAGTGTAATCATCACCGGAATTTCACATCCATGATTAAAAAAAGGAAATAATCTTTTTCATAAAATAATAATAAGCAAGACTTTTTTTTTTTTTTGTTATTCATAAGTGGAATTAGAAAGTAACGCGACAAGAAAATTGCTTTAAAAGCCACGTTGTCACGGTGGGGCCACCTCTTTCAGAGAAAAAAATAAAAATAAAGTCACGGTGGAGCCACCAAGTCATGTCATGTGAACGCAGCAGATGTGCGGTCTTCGTCATTTTTAACTTAAAATAATAATAATTTAGTCTGTGACGATTTAGTCATTGTACTTTCATTAAAGTAACAATTTAGTTCATGGACTATAGTTTGTAACGATCTAGTCCCCATTTTAAGAAATTTTATTAAAATTAAATGTCAAATTTTATCCTATAATAATTTAATATTTTTATAAACATATTTGGTCCATTTTTAGTTTATCAATATATATATATAAGAAACTTAATAAAAATAAACTACGATAAAGGCTAAATTGTTACCAACTTTAAATTACAGTGATTAAATTGTTACATAAAGAACTAAATTGTTACTTTAGTGAAAGTACAATGACCAAATTTTTTAACCTAATAATAATAATAATAATAATAATGAATCGAGATTTTCGATATCTAGAAATGAATATATATTAATTACTGTTGAGATGTCTTTACATTGACAATTTATTTAATTAAGTCAAAGTAAAATTTAAACGTGGATAGTCACGAAAATATCAAGGTCTCAATGTTTATGAAAATATTGATAAGATATCAATATTAATGAATATTTTTAAAATAATGATAAAATAAAAAATTATTTGAATTAACAAAACTGTATTTTACCATTTATAAATAAGTTTAAAATTATTGTTTTTTAATATTATATGTTTATTAATGATATTCTGTTGATATTTTAAACATTTCGTCGATTTTTTTACAATAGAGTTGAAATATCGATTCATCTTATGTCGATGTTTAATTCATGGGTATGTGAAAATATCGACATATCAATGAAAATTTAATACGAATTGTAATTCAACAAAATATTATCATTATTCGCTAACAAGAACATAGTTAATTGGTTACAACACTATTTATTTGAACACTCCCATTCTTTTGCTGAATTAAAAAGAGAAACAATATTTTTAGACAAATTATAAATTTGATCCCAAAACTTTCTATTATGATTAAATAATAGGTTTTTAACTTTTTAAAAAATATAATAAATGTATAAGATGTTAGTTTTTTACCTACAAATTTGAAAGTTCGAAAATTAATTAGACACAAATTCAAAAATTAAACCTAATAAGTAGAACTTTAAAAGTTCATAACTAAATTTATAATTTAATATTTTTAAAATGCTCCAATTCTTATTATCATATTACGATATATATAGTGTTGTCGCTATTATAATTAAATTCTAGTTACCCTCTTTATTTTTCTTTCTATTGTTTATCCTCATTCCTTTAGTTAAACCAAAAAAATACATCAAGATTTAGTTAATCTTTAGATGCTACTAGAACATGTATTCAAAATAAAGTTATTCTACACTAATTACACTAATTAACCTCTACCTTCTATACAAATTATAAATTTGACTTTTTTTACAAGTAATAAATTTGAATTTATAATATAATATAATATTTTAAACAAAATAAAGTTAATACATCATTTTTTTTACAACAAATAGAAGTGGGGTGAATTCAAACTCGACCACTTGATTAGAGACGTGTTTTCAATTTATCATTGAATTAATCTTAGATTGACATAAAATTAGTACAATTTAATCATAGGTACATAATAACATATTAACTTACATTTTCAATTCATCGTCAAAATAGTAAATGCACATTATACTTTCAAGGAAAAAAAAATGTAAATGCACATTATAAGAAGTTAAAAATCTAAGTCAAAGATGATAACTTTTAACACACAAACACAACGTTAACATATATTTCCCTTTGATATGACGTACAAAATGTTGTGATTTATCTTCCTTCCTTAATAATTATCCTATTTTAATTTTCACTCAGAAAAATAAAAATTAAGTGACGGGTTAAGTTTGGCATGTCGAGTTCATGTTCGCATGGTAGGTTTGGTAAAAAACAATATTACCAATGGTTAATAGAATTCTTCACATGGACTGCTATTGAAAATTAACAAAATACAAGAATTTAGATTTTTACCGATCAAAAACACATTTAGATTTTTTTACTGTAGATACTGAATTATTACAAATTAAAATGGAGAGATTAAATATTAAATTTAATGGAAGTCATTACAAGTTAAAATCTAAATCGAAATACATTTTAATTATTATTATTATTTTTTTCTCGGGGCAAAAAGCGACAAACTCCGAGTTTCAAGAATGTTGCAGATCCATTCCCTCACACATTTTTTAGGATTGGAACCCAAACTTCATTTCAATCTTAGAAGTTCCTAAACCGATGAAAAATCGTAAGCACATAAACCGGCGTTGCGGCGGCGGGAAATTAGACCGATGAGCCCCGGTCGGCGGCACCATTGTCTTCCCCTTTTCGTCTAAAACCAGAGCACCCAGTTTTCGCCATTAATGGCGGATGTTCCACACAAAACGAAAAAGCTACTAAATTAGCCAACACACGAACACTTCACAAAACGAGCGCATAAAAGAAGAGGAGAAACCCAATAATGAAAACGAGAAAATAAACTAAACCCGAGGAAGAGGAACCTCATTTTTTGCCCTTAATCGCGTCTCTGTACCGCAGCAGAGATTCCAGCCTCTGCAATTTCAGCTGCTGCTTAAATTTATTGATGAAATCGTCCGCCCTCGCGTCCACCTCCTCCTCCTCCTCTTCCCCCGGCGCCGTTTCCCGTTCGCCGATCTCCGCCCTCGACGTCGCCGGACGACGCCGTTCGATAACGCTCGCTTCCTCTGTTTCAGCCTGCGGCGGTTCCGTCGCCGTGAATGGCGCCCACGTCAGCTTCTCGCTCAGCGATTTCTGTAACCGCCGCCGGAAACTCATCTCCAGAGCCGTCGGAGTATGGGTTCCGGAATCGGACTTGCTCCGGTTCACGATGTGGTCGTGAGTTTGCTCCGGGCTCGGTTTTTGGTGCTGCGGATGCTCTGTTTCGCGGGCGGAGGAATTGGAATCGGATCTGTGGAGGGCGATGGACTTGATTCGGTCCAAGACGGACGGAGCTCGGGCGAGCTGGGCCGGGTTGGGATCCGGGTTCGGGTCGGGGCAGTGGCCGGAGTTGTAGTAGAGGGAGAAGTCGAAGGATTTGACTCTGTCTAAGAGGGACGGAGGGCGGAGGAGGGCGGGGCCGCCGTGGAGGTGGCGGCGGTGGGAGGTTTTGGGAGCGCCGAATCGGGAGGTGAGGGCGATGACGGCGATGACGGCGTTGACGAGGATGAAGAGGGTGGTGGGGGTGGCCCAGGCGGCGAAGGAAGTCCACATGCCGGAACTGCGGCGGCGGCGGCGGGGTAGAATTTGGGGAGAACGGCGGAGCTTTATGCTGGAGACTAGAGAGTAGTGAATGAAAATATAAGGTTGGTTGGTAGTACTTAGTTTTTTTTTTGCTCCCTCTTCTTAAATCTGTCTTTCCCTAAAGGGTAGAAAATAAATTAGGTTGGTGGTGAGGGATGGACTTTGGGGTAGACTTTGGGATAGGTTTCATAAATGAATAAAACATGTGCCTATTTACTCTTCTTACTAGTTAAAATAATACTAATAATGTGACTGCATTTTCTCGTCCAATCTTATTAAATTCGTTAAAAGAAAGTTGACATGTCATTGAATTATTGTTGGTTAACACATTTGGACCTATGTATCGTATCCTATAAATTCCTTATATTAGAGGAGTATGAATATTCGTTCCATTGATGATAACATCATCTATTAAATTCATAAGCATTTGTGTAAGTGGCTTACGCTTCAAAACTCATAACGAAAACAGTGAAATATTAGCTTTCATTCCTCTTTGTTCGAGAAAGCTTGTGCAGGATTGAGAAATTTTAGTCGTCGACTGTCGAGTGATAAGAGCAAACAAAAACGCAAACAAGAAAAGTAGTGCTTAAGATCGCATGAGAGCGTACAATTATAATCCAGATATCTCGACTCCGTAATAATATGTCAGTTAGATCTACTACTAGAAATAAATTTTGGTAATGGGGTAATTGAAATTCATGGATCCAGTACTTTAATAGCATTCAAGTACCGTATTTAAGTTTCCAAATAGGTTAACGAAACAAAAATCTAATAATGTATTAACTTTTTGTTAACAAAATTTAACAATTATTTAACTTAGAATTTTCAATTAAATTAAAGACAAATGATCAGAGACTATTTGGTACGTTTAGTAAAAAATAAAATAGGTTTAAATCTCATTCTACATAGTGCCAGCCCTTTTACTTCAAAAATGTAGGAATTTTTTATTTTTTATTTTACATGTAATACGACAAATATAATGTGAAAAAGAACATAATTGATGTTTTGTCCAACTATATTTTAATTTTAAAATTAGTAAATCAATGTCTTTTAAGGTTTTTTCATTTTAGTCAATAATATTTATTTAAACAATCATTTTAATTCTTGTTGGAGCTTTTATGACGAGGAGTGGGAAAACATAAGAGGTTGGTAGTATGGTATGGTATATCTTTCTCTCTATAAATTTGTCAAATGAACCTCATCTGTAATATTAATTGGATTCGTTGGATTTGGATGAACTTCAATGAACAGAACAATAGAACTTTAGTTCCTAAAATGATGGTCATAGGTGTATATTTAAGTTTTAAAATTCATGTTGCTCAACTAGTTAAAGAATCAATATTCGTTGAAAAAGAGAAATAAATGTCACAACGTAACGTTTATCTATTTTTTACCTTTTAACAGTTGAGAATTCCACATGTTGTTGTATTAAAATTTTTTCAAAATTCTTAGATGTTTTAATTAAAAATATTTGTGTAAGTTTTTCCATTATCATCGTTACTTAAATGTTGGCATGACAAAGGAGTTGTTTAAAACGTTTTCCATTGAAATTTTTGTTTGTATATATAATCTAAAAATATAAAAGTTAGGGGGAAAAGCATAGAAAGTTTACAAAATCTCAAGCTTTCTAAATATTTGTTGTTGTGGCATGTAGGGTAGTATCTAATGTGAACGAGGAATGAAATTAGGTGAATTTGGAACAATCAATGATATCGTTTGGCAATGGAAGGGAGTAAGAATCGATGTTGTTACTGGAGTGGAGAGAATAGGTCGAGTCTTAAAACTCCTGAGAACTAGTCATTTGTATAGATCAATTCGAGGAACTTACTCTTGACGTCATTGAAGAAGAATAAAATAGTAAAGAAAGTATTGAAAAATTTGTAAATTGTGATACCTCAATACCGTAAAAGTGTGAAAGGAATATTAAAAATACATAATACACATCATAGTGAGAAATATGTTCAACATAAGGAATGCTCAAACAATACAAATTAGAATATAAAGGATAATAACTAAAACTCGTAACAAACTTAGTACAATATCGACTAATCCAACACATATGCTTAAGAGAAATATCATGAAATTTTCCCTCCTTTCTTATTCGTTATCAACTTCACCTCAAATATTGTATAATTTTTTTAAAGTATAACAACTAAATAAATACAATAATCAAACTTCAACCACTAAATTTATAATTTAATATATATATTTTTTTCAATTATCTCGTAACTTCCTTTTTATTAACAAGTTACTCTTAGATTAGATTTTTTTCTCTCTAAGGTAAATAAAATATTCATCGAGACCAAAATTGATAATTGTTAATTTTACAACAACACGAGGTATTTCATCGACGCACCAGTGGTCTAGTGGTAGAATAGTACCCTGCCACGGTACAGACCCGGGTTCGATTCCCGGCTGGTGCAAGATGTTTTTTACCTTTATTTCCAATTAAGTTATATATTTTATTTATTTATTTTTCAGTCGATAATTTTGGCGAAATGTGACAAATTCAGCTTCAGATCCCCGTTACTATGGCGCTCTCGCCATTTTTATCGAATCCTTCTACTTCTGCTGCTTCGTCTTCTTGTTTTTTGCATTCGCCATCGCCATCTTTCTGCTTTCTTCTTCGCCATTCTGAAATCCAATCTTCAATCGTTTTCACGCCTTCTAGATTCAAAATTTCTTGTTCTAACAACGCCATTCAAGTTGACACTGAACCACCTCGCCGAATCCGAGTGGATTTTGAAGTGAAGAAGAAGCGGAAGCCCAGGCCTAGCTTCCTCGAGCAAATTCGTAACAAGTGGTCGATAAAACCGACTTCCTCAAGAGATAAGTTCCCATGGCAGCAGCAAAAACAACGGAGAGAACCTCCGGAGGAGGAGGAGGAGGAAGTGATAGAGCAGGTTGGCAGCGAATCTTCTGTCTTAGAACGTGAGCCGCGAAACGATGCAACCCCAGCGGTTCGTGTTGCTTCTACAACTCGCGGGATTTCGGCCCCTTGGGTTCACGGCAGCCAATCCAGAGATCTGCAGTTCGATTTCAATCGTGAAACGCCAAAAGGTGAAGTGTTTAATGAGATATGCGAGAACTCTGCTAATGGTGTAAGGAATTTCGATGCAAGTACGAAATCTTTTGACGATGGACCTTGTCGTGGTGGAGAATCGAATGGAGAAATTGGCGAAAGTACTGATGAAATTTTGGTGGAATTTTCGGAGGACGAGGAGGAAATTAATCCTGTACGTCTGAATGTTCTACCGGCTATAGAAGAACGTTCGGCGTCGAGCGAAAATTTTGTACAGTCCGTCAGCTCTGGTAATGATTGCAGTGATCCGGTTGATTTGCCATGGAAGAGAGAGCCGCGAAGGAATTCTGAAGAAGCAGATAAGAGAAGAAGCAAAACGATATTGGCTGAGCAAATGCTTCCCGAGCACGAATTGCGGAGGCTCAGGAATGTTTCTTTGAGAATGCTGGAAAGAATAGAAGTGGGAGTTGCAGGTATAACTCAAGAACTGGTGGATACCATTCATGAAAAGTGGAAAGTAGATGAAGTAGTCAAGCTGAAGTTTGATGGGCCGCTAATCGTCAACATGAAGAGGGCGCACGAGACGTTAGAGGTAAGCTTTTATATACTACTTTTATAAGTCAAACCATATATATATATATATTTTTCTGAATTTTATAACTTTTCTGTTCCCTCTGTAAGTTCAATATGGTTTCTGAGCATTCTTAAGAATGATTTAGCATTCTTAAGTTCAATATGGTTTCTGTCTTAGATCTGAATTAATAATGAACATTATCCCAGTGGCTGACATGGAATGCTTTTTTATCAGAATAAAACTGGCGGACTGGTCATATGGAGGTCGGGTAGTATGATAGTACTGTATAGGGGAATGACATACCACTTGCCTTGTGTTCAATCTTTTGCCAAACAAAATCAAGCTAAAAGTTCTGAACTGAATGGTTCGAATAATGTAGAATATCATGCTACGGGTGATGTAAAGGTTAAAAACGTAGTTGGAACTACAAATACAATTGTTGCTGGTGCTTCGAAGCATCAAAAGACGTTATCTAAAAGTGAACTTACGGAGTTGAATGAGTTGAACCATTTGTTAGATGAGATAGGTCCGCGCTTTAAAGATTGGTCAGGCTGTGAGCCGTTGCCCATTGATGCAGACTTGCTTCCTGCTGTAGTTCCGGGATACAAACCTCCAACTAGACTTCTGCCTTATGGGGTGAGACATTGTCTCAGGAATAAGGAGGTGACAGTATTCCGTAGGCTTGCAAGAAAAATGCCTCCACATTTTGCTTTAGGTACAATCATATTATTTGTATGCAAGTGCACATGTTTTGTTAGTACTAATGTCCTTTTTAAGATCTTTTCTATAATTCTCACAGGAAGAAGTAGACAACTGCAAGGTTTGGCCAATGCTATGGTGCAGCTATGGGAGAAATGTGCAATTGCAAAGATTGCTATAAAACGGGGTGTAGAAAATACACGTAATGAGAGGATGGCAGAAGAACTCAAGGTGAGGCATAATAATGATGCTTCTTGAATTTGAAAAATCTTGTGAATGCAAGTATCATGTTGAGGGGGACAAAAAGTACACTTGCACATGGTTGTGTCTCAATTCTTTCGTATAAAATTTTGGAATGTCCCTCCAGGTGTGTTGTTGCTAAAATCTTGTAATTTTCAGGATCTTTAGGCATTCTATTATCAATTTACCATACATTATTCTAAAGGTTTATTTTGGTAGTTATGTTTAACCTCGGTTTATCGTCATTGTAGACTGTTATTTCTCTTTTTCTGCTAATGGTTAATTTATGCATGCAGATATTGACAGGGGGAACGCTGCTCTCTAGAAACAAGGAATATATTGTGTTCTATAGAGGCAACGATTACCTGCCACCCACTATCACAGAAGCAGTGAAAGAGAGGCGGAAGCTAGCAGATCTTCAGCAAGAAGTGGAAGAGCAGGTACGACAGGTGGCTTCACCTTCAGTTGAGTCAAAAGTCAAAGCTTCAAATGTTCCATTGGTTGCTGGAACACTTGCTGAAACCGTAGCGGCAACTTCTCGCTGGGGAAGCCAACGAAGCAGTCAAGATATTGAGAATATGAGAGAAGATTCAGCTTTAGCAAAACTTGATTCCCTAATCAGATACCTTGAGAAGAAACTAGCTCTTGTGAGTAACAAAATGCACTTAATGACATCTAGAGGTGAAAGGGCTGTGGTACTGAAATTTCTTGCTTGAAATGGATCTTTTAACTGTGAATTTATGGTGATAACAGGCAAAGTGGAAAGTAAAAAATGCTGAGAAGAGTATAGCAAAATTGCAGGGGAAGCAAGAACCAGCAGATCTCCCCACTGATTTAGAAACCATAACTGATGAAGAAAGACTTCTATTCCGTAAGATTGGTTTGAGCATGAAACCATATCTGCTCTTAGGTATAAAAATTCCCATCCTAATTCTAAACGTCAACTTTTTCTCGTGGAAAGAATTTGAAATTTTATCAATCATCCTTTTAGGGAGGCGAGGTGTTTATGATGGCACCATTGAGAACATGCACTTGCATTGGAAGTTCAGAGAATTGGTAAAGATAATTGTGAGAGGAAAAACTCTACAACAAGTCAAACATATAGCGATCTCTCTGGAAGCAGAGAGCGGTGGAGTGGTGATTTCCTTGGATAAAACTATCAAAGGTTATGCAGTTATTTTCTATCGTGGGAAAAACTATACCCGTCCTGATGCACTGAGGCCTAAAAACATGTTGACAAGAAGACAGGCATTGGCTCGATCAATTGAACTACAGAGGCGTGAGGTAACCGTTATTAATTTAGTACTGAATTTACATGTCTATATGACTGTCTAAACCGTTTCCTTATATGTATTGCCTTTTCTCTTGCTAGGCACTGAAGCACCATATTTTAGATTTAGAAGAAAAAATTGATCTGCTGAAGTCTGAACTGGTACGACAATGAGTTCTTTGCTACTTAGACTGACCGTGTGCTCTATCTCATTTGTGCTACTCCTGATTTCAGGAAGAGAAGAGAAATGGGAAATGACTCTTGGAAGAATAATCTTTCTTTTCTGGTGGTAGAAAATTAGAAACGACTTCAAGGGTTGTCCATGTGTCCGGATATCAATGTGGAGCCTGGACTTCTCAAAGAATGCAGGATTGTAGGCGAAATTGGATATATTTGGCGGTGATGCCAATTTTTGATCGCTTTGAAACCGGGCAACTAGAGTAGACATCACGAGAAAGGCAACATTGGTGGTACAAAATTCCTTTCATTTTGGACAAACCAATATTATTTTAGGACCAAGGTACGAGTACATCCTAACATTATTAGTATTGTTAAGATATCTTTAATAGCACAGGAGGTTAACATGTGCGACTGCTTTTGCCACATCAATATCATAGTCTCTCCTTACTTAGCAATTTACATTTGATATGCAGAGTAAAGACTGGGAGTAAAACAATTATCTTTAGATCAACTTATTTTAATGTCTTACTCCTGCTATATAGATAGAAATAGTTATTTGGTCCCTAGTTTCTTCACTAACCGAACCGACCTGCTTTACCCTTGGCTTATATTACAAATTTTTCATGCAATTTAAATCAAACCATAGAAGAACCTTACCATTTGTTATGCTCAAGCTCAATATATATACACTTGATGCCTTGAACCACAAATTCAAGTCGTTATTGGATCTGTTATTACGCATGCCTCACACTTGTGTTTACAATAGGAGATAAGAGGCAAATCCGAGAGTAAAGGAATGATGAAATTGTCTATGTTTTCCTCGAGTTCAAAAGTACATGTACTGAAAGTTGAGATTTAGAAGTTTTTCCCTTAAAATTCTGCTGCTCACGGAACTTGATAAAAGGTGAGGAACACTGTAATTTTCATTGCACTTATCATCTCATAGATGAAAAACTAATACCATTACCAGCATCATTAAGCTCAAAGCATACAGATATCACTCTCCATGTCGAAAATCTTGAATATGATCTTCTTCACATGTGTGCAGAAGGAAAATAGAGGTTATCGTCTTCTAGTGCAGCATCTTCCTGCTGCAGAGATGTTTTGATGAACTCCAAAACTACTGTGGCTAACTCCGCTTGATGCGACTTTCTGGCGTAGTTATGGTCAGCTCCTTCTAAAATGTATATTGTGTGATTAGGAATGATTTTGTCAAACTCGAGAGCGTCTTCGACAGGGATTATTTCATCGTCAGTTCCGTGGACTGTCAACACCCTGTACAAACATTGTCATTTATTCATCGGCGAAGCTGTAAATGCGAGAACCGAGATGATGATGGTGAATAGATCTTTAACTGATGATTGATAATCATAAGAACATATATTGCCATCGGTCCATCCCTATTGGTGACTTGTACAATGATCACAAGTAAAAAATCCTTCCCATAACATCAGAAATGATACTCTAGATGAAGAAATTTATGGGTGTTCTTGCCTGCATTCTTTATCGATGCGAAGACACTTGATGCATATCGGTATTTAGACGCTCCATCAAACTTTCCGCTGTCACTTGATAACTGACTGTTCCTGGAAAATGGTTCGTCTGATTTTTATTCAGGTAATCAAAGTAAAGGATTTGAGATCAAAGTAACAAATACCTGTTGGATTTTTGATATCAACAAAACCTTTCTTGTCCATCTCTTCCTGGTAATTTTCCCCCAAGCTTTTCTCAATGCCTTTCGTCATATCATAACGTCCGCAAACGTTGATAACGATGTTAACATTCTTATACTTGGAAGCATATAAAAGCACGACATCACCACCTGAAAGTACAAAATAAAGACATACAAATACAGAAGATAAGCCAGTTGTTTGAGAAGAAGTCCTCTTCGTTTCTTCGTCAAATATGTATATATGTGTATATTTTGGGGGAGAAGGGTGACCTTTGCTATGGCCAATGATTGAGCGTACTGCACGACCTATTACATTGAAATATTGGACAACTGCATGTAGATCATCGACCTCGCTCCCATAATTACCAAGTTGAAACGAACCATCGCTTTCTCTAACGAGTAAATATCCAAGAGTGAATGAGCTCAAGTTTAGAACATAGAACATTAGACAATTTTCAAAGTCAAAACAGAAGAACACAAACATCTCATTAGTTTTTTCCCATAGTTGACATATCCTTGTATGAACCAAGAGACTTACCATACATATGATCACTGAGATAGAAATTTTCAAACTATACAAATTACTGTCCGTTGATTAACAAATTCTACACAACGCGTACCCATTGCCAGAAAAGTCGAACCGAAAGGAACTGATTCCTTCTCTGTTCAATGCTTCAGCAAGATTCACCACAACTTCATCATCCTGAAAACAACAAAACACAACAAGCACGTATCGAAGTTCAATCATTAACAAGTAATTCTACAGCACAGCGCGAAGAGCCAAACCTTCCAAACAAAATATAGAACGCCACTTTTGGGTTTAGAAACGAATGCACATGAAACAAAGATTGTAACCTTTGATGACATAAATCCATGACAGAGGACAACAATGTCCACAGATCCAGCTTCATGTAGGATTCCCACAAGCTTTCCACCAGACTTGTCATTCACAATGACCTTCCTTTCCTGAGGCACTGTGGCAGTGGTTTATTTATGCAATCCCAAAATCAACATCAAACTACAAACTAGTCCATTTGCATCTGACAAACGAGACACTCGAAGGAAATCTTCGTAAACCAATATAAAATAGCGATTGGAGGGTCACGTAGTTATTCTGTGAGATCAGTCGAGAATTTAAAACAACAGAAAAGGGAAAGAGCAAGAACAAGACTTTTGTAGAACTCGAAATGCAACATGAAATTTAGGCAGTTTTTAAAACATTTATGGATGTGGTATTAAAGTAGGAGGATGATATTGAGATGTTTTACCTGAAGTTTGAGCAGAATCGGCCATTTTTGGAGGAAGTAGAGAATTGATTCTACTAGTATAGTTATGAATTGATTCTCCCAAATTTAGGCACAGATTATGGGAGAGATTATAAGGAGAAAGGTTGAAGAGAATTGCTTTGGTGATCGGTGTGGGTTTGGAAGTGGAGCCATAAAGATAAAACCAAGGAATTTGTACTAAACTTTCTCATATATTTGGATGTTATCTTATCTTCTCACTTCTCAGTACTCACCCATGTGAAGAAAATGTGTCTTATTTTTTTTTTTTCTCTTTTTGAGAACGGGAGTCGGAGCTTTGCTCCTCTATGTTTAAAGGCACATGTGTCCGTTTCCGTTCTAGCTAGAACTCGAAAGACATCAAAGATTTTTGGTATTAAGCTCACTGGAAGACTTCTGAGCTAGTATGACCAAAAGATCTCAAGTCCTTGCCAACATGCGGAAATATGTCTTATTAGAGTTTAATGTCCAAATTAAAAGGCGTCATAATATCGTTGCTCCACGTGTTTATTATACAGAAGTTCCTTGTGTCTAATTTCCCTCCATTCTTAGTGTCCAATTGTTCCAAATTACCTATAAATAGTGGCAATTCGAGATTTGGAGAGGGAGAAAAAAGAAAAATCAAGAAAATTGTATCAATTTCCTATTTCTAATTTTATATTTTGTCTAATTTTTGTATTATTTTGTTGTTTATGTACTCGTAATGCTTCATTTTGCTCCTCAATTTTATACGTCTATATTTATATTTCGAATTCTCTTTTTTAAACTTAACATTTTCTCTGTGGATGCTAATGGAGCTAGAAGAAATCGAATAAGACAGGGAAATGACTAAACCTCGTGGAATTCTATGCTTATAAATTTTGCCTAAGTTCGTACTCTATCGATTGAGATATTATTTAACTTAAATTATGTGTAATAAAGAAAAGAAAGAAAAAAACCATAAATTATAAGTTTGGGTTTTTCCAAAGACTACAAAATTTGAGCTCAAATGAAATTTGACATGGTTTCTGTCAAAAACAAGTTTTTCTAAACCCGGTGTGAAATTACGTTCCTTGCCCCTTGTTTTCTAAAACGAATTAATTATGTTTAACAAGTCTTTAAACTTTATAATAATTTCTTAAAGTTTTCAATATTTTGTCTAACATAGCCCTAAGCTAGTATATTAACTTTCAATTTCATATTTAAAAATATTATAACCTCTAAAAATTATTAAATACAAAAATTAAAAGTTTAAAAACCCAGTGACAATGATTAGGCACACCCTTCAAAACTTAAAGACCAAATTTATAATTTAACCTATTATTTATATATTTTTAATTATGATTTACTATTGTATAAATACTCAATAAATCAATTTTTGTCTTAAAGAGGTTGTCAATCTGAGCATAGCTCAATGGTTAAAGAGTTAAATTATATTCCTTTAGAGATCGTAGGTCCGAGTCTATCTTAAGTTATGTTCAGATTGACTTTTAAATCTTCAATTTCATTGTTACTGCTTTTTCTTTTTGCACCATTAAGAGGTTGTGACTTCGATCCCCACCCTCACCTGTTATACTAAACATATAATATATATAGGTCGACAATTATGTAAATATTTATTCTAGCAAATGCTAGGTTAGCTTCACCATTCCTAGAAAATAAAAATAAAAATAAAAATTTCATAGTCCTGCAGGAGACCAAGAATTCAAAGAGAATATAATAATCTAAAAAGAGAATAATAATAAAATAAAAAAAGTATAGACAATATCGAATAATTTCTCATTAATTTGATGCACAAAGAAGCCATTCCATTGATAGCAGCAATTATTTTATTGAACCAAAAAATATATCTAGCAAAGAAGAATTTCACTTTACCAAAAAAAAGGAACCTTTTATTATCAAATTAAACTTTAAATATACAGAAATTTCCTTTTAGAGGAAACTCAATGTGAAATAAAATTTAATAACAAAAAGCAACAAATCACCTTTCAAGAATGATTCGATATTTTTATAGAAATATCTCTGTAACTTTCCCTAAATGCCAATTCTATAGCTCAGAAAACTCAGCCTCAGCTTGACATTCAACTATTCTAAGTTCCACCAACAAATAGTAATAATATAAGAAAGAATCCAACTATTCTGCTATGTACACCACAAAAATTCATTCATGAGGAATGGAAAGAGATTAACTTTGGCCAATCAAAAGCAAAAATAGAATCCATATCAATCGCTCCTCCTAACAGTTTTAACTTACCGCAGTGCAGCAGTTGAATGATTGAAAAATAGGATTATTCAAGAATACACATCGAATACTAAAATTAAGTATTGAGTTTTTTATGGTAGATCCGTAAGTTTTTGTGATTGTTCTAGAAGAAATGAAACAAAAGATACGATAGAACTAAAACAACTATTGTATGAGGTCTATCCAATGCTAGATGCAGAGGCATATAATAGATCGACATGAACCTCTTGAGCTGTGCCGTAATAAAACCTGTCATTGCTAATACTTTCTTCTCGGTTGCTTCTTCCATAACCCAAGCTCGGAGAAGGGAGAGATGAGAGTGACCCCACAGAGGATGAGGTAAACTGTGGCACAATATAAATGTAATTATTCCTCTAATACAAGATCCATCAGGAACCTGTATGAAGTAGCTCTACTTAACAGGCTAGCAACAAGCATTTGTTAGCTGATGGCTGAAAGTACTTACTCGAGCATCATCCTTTCAATGCTGCAACATTGTTTTAATGAGATTCAAAACAATTGAGGCTAATTCAGTTTGATGTGAGGTGTAACTGTGATTGGCTCCTTCTATGACATGTAGCTTATGGTTTGGTATGATTTTATCGAACTCAAATGCATCTTCAACAGGGATTATTTCATCAGCAGATCCATGGACTGTGAACACCCTATAAAATCAAATATCATCTTTCATCAGTTAAGTTTTCTGGGTTCCAAGAAAACAGGGGAGAGGCAAAGGGCATGATCCAACAAGAATTTTCTCATCCACCAGATGGTTTGGAAATAATCTTCTCAACAGATCCATGGAACAGAGACAAGAAATATTCGCCTCACCTCAACCAAATATTTGAAATTTCTAAAATTAATTAATAGAAGAAATCCAATACTTATTGCATCTTTATACCTCTCCTATTATTCAGTTCATTTTTTACGACAGGGGGAAGTGGGCATTTATCTAGCAAATCAAAAGAAAAAATAATTCCTTGCTTATCGTATTTAGGCCAGTGAGCCAACCAGTAAGACAGCTCCTGCTTGGCTCATTAACTAATATGACTGGTGCCTCGAACAACATTAATCAAGAAACATCTATGCCAACTTTATACAGAGATCCAATCTCCCTAATTTGAGCCATTTAGAGGGCTAATATCAACAACATTCACTAAAAAAAATATCCATAGAAAATATCTCAATAAAATTTCTAAAGTGAACATGTAGTAGATTTAGCAATAAAGCAAACATGAGGGAAGGCGTAAAGAAATTGATCAACTCTCTCTTACCTGCATTCTTTGTCAATACGAAGACAAGCTTCATGCATATCAGTGTTTAAGCGGTCCTTCAAGCTCTCCAACGTCACTTGATATTCTACTGTTCCTGAAAAGAAATATAATGTTAACCAAATGTTGATTTAGACATACAAGAAAACAAGTGTTTTATATGTATGGACATGCCTCAACCAAAATTTATGAGAATTAAGTTCAACTGTAGAAGATATATGACTGGAGGATTACTCAACCCATAAAATTGTGAAAAATAACTGCAATAAAGATACCTTTCTTATTCTTGACATCAATATATCCTTCCTTTTCAATTCTTTGCATAAATTCATCCCCCAAGCGCTCTTTTATACCTCTTTTCAGATCATAACGTCCAGAAACATTGATAACAAAACTGATACCATGATACTTGGAAGCATAAAGAAGCACCACGTCACCCCCTGCATTTAATTTGTTCACAATTACGTCACTTATTTTTAAAGAAATTGCATAAACTTTTAATTTAGTAACAAATATCTTGTGTTGGTTGATCTGTGTATTCCTTAGTCTATTAAACGAGCTTGAACAAAGAAGTCATTAAAGTTCTAATTTCACTCTACGCTTAAAAGTTAAAACACTGCAACTTATCTATACAATTTTGGTGAAGCTCATAATATGCAGAGTGAAGCCCGTAGTCTAAGAAAAATAAAAATATCAAACCATTACAAGAGATGGATTTTAACTAAAGAGATTAAGAGCATGTAGAATGACTTCTAACAGTAGTGGGGGGTTTTTTTTTTCTCACTTCTAGAAATTGTAATAATAACAATAATAATGAAAGTTAGATGTGTACTTTACAACGCTTTAAAGTTCAAACCGCACCACTGTGAAAATAAACAAGTTGTGCTTCTTCTGATGCCACTGACATTGTCAAACATCATCAACACACAGGCTACTACTTTGTTTGCAACACGAGTATTTCCCTAATGGAAATTTAGAAAGCAAATAAAACCTAGTCCCAGTACTCTGGCAATGTCTTGATAGCCCTTTTTCTATTCTTTTCTTTGTAAGTATCTGGGTTCAAAATACTATAAGAACATATTCCACACAGAGATAGATGCAATCTAGACCTATCATTCAATTTCTAGCCTATGGGATAAAAATGTATTACTCAATCATAATCTAGCTCGCTACTTCTTAATGAAGTTGTGGTGGATGCTTCTCAACAGTATAGAGTAAACATAATTTTGGCTTTAAATATTTACTACAGTTTATTTGGTGCGACAAGAGCAGTTTCAGGTGCTGAGCATATAGAACTAATTGACAACCTTTGCTATGCCCAAGAATTGCACTTATTACACGGCCTGCTGCACGCCAATGTTGGATTATGGCATGCAAGTCATCAGCCTCTCCATTATAGTTACCGTATTTAAATGAACCTTCACTTTCCCTGTAAGACAATATTCACAAGTAAAGCAGCTTGAGCAGAGGCTTGACATAAACACTCACAAGACTGCCCATTCACAGCCTATATATTGTTTTGAAACAAAAAGAATTTTGATTGGTGTAGCTAATATTGGAAGGCTTATTTCATTACTTTTTTGGGAGGGGCTTCCTCATCCTCTGCCCCTAGGCTGTTTGTGCCTAGTCATATATATATATATATTCTTATCACCAAAAAAAGAAAAAAAATGCAGCTAATATATACAGTAAAAAACAACACTCCCATTAAAAGCTTACAGAAAACCATCCCAATCTTTATTTACTACAGAGTATAATTACACAAGGACTTACATGAGGAACACCAAAAAGTGCAATGTTTAGCCATATCATACGCCTTTTCCCACACTGTTTTCTTCTCATTGAGTAGTCTATTATTCCTCTCAAACCATAATCCACATAGGATTGCAGATTGCCATAGTTGTACTAAACCAAACGGTCTCAGCTTTCCTTTCTAGTATTTTTCTATTACCGAGAGATTCTCCTTTGCTGATCTATACATAGCCCATGATTACCCAAGGTGCTAAAATAATAAATACAAACAATGCTTACTGTAAGGACATTGATAGAACAGACGATTTTAATCAGCCTCAGCCCCTGTGCGGTGCAAAGAATGTTACAACTTGGCTTCGAGGTCATATTCGACATTTATGCTGTATTCTATCTGCTCTGTTATCTCCCTCGTAATATAAGCACCAAATGAAAAACTTTTGGTTAAATCATTAATTTAGTTCCTAAAACTTTGATGGTTGTGTCTAAGTCCATAAACTTGAAAAAAATTAATTATTTCATTGAACTTTGACTTGTGATTCTATATATTTTTTGTTGTTAATGTTGTTAGCTAAATGATGATATGACATGTCATTGGCTGCTGCAACATTATTGCAAATAGCAAAATAAAGTGATGTAGTCTGTCAAAAGATGATAAATGTGGCAAGTTATTACCTTGATTGATAATACAAGATTAAAAAATGTTCATCTGCCAGCACAATAAAGTGCCTTGTACCTTAACCAAAATTAATAATTGGCTAGGCTCTTATCCTTATAGCTATTCCATACGCTCTTATTTTGGGGGTAAAGAAGCATTCAAAATGTGAAAACTATCGTGGGAAAAAAGTCACAAATAACTGGTAATATGTGGGAAGAACAAAAGAAAATTACACCAAATATACACCTGGCTTACCCATTTCCAGAAAAGTCAAAACGGAAGGCACTGATTCCTTCATTTTCTAATGTTTTAGCAAGGTTTACGCTTATATCATTTTCCTGAAAATAAAAACCATAAGTTGTAAGCTTTTAAACCTTCAGCAAGGTGAAGCCACATAAGCAAGTTAGATCACTGAGATGTAGTCCCCAAAGTCAATAGTTTGATGGTTGTAAAATCAAATATGACTTGGTCTGGAAACACGAATTATTTCCATCAAAGCAGATTCTCAGAAGTCTAGCTTCAAAGAATCCAAATTTTAACAGGAAGAGTGAAAACATATTTGATAGCATGGTTTCGAAGTTAGCCAAATTTAGAGAAATGTATTAATAGTCTTAATTACAAACCTTGGTTGAACGAAAACCATGGCACAAAATGACAACATCCGCTGATCCCGTATCATGAAGTATACCCACGAGTTTTTCACCATTTTTGTTGGGCACTATGACTTTCTGGTGCTGACCCACTGAAACGTGCAATTCCCATGTTAGATATATGCACTATTAGAAGTTATGACTAAGTAATCTTGCATTTCAAACTGTAACAGTTTATTTAAGCCTGGTTTTATCATTAGTTACTTGCTAATTATAAACACACCCACTGTATTATCTATCAGAACACGCCATCTGCAATTAGCATCAATAAATGCAGGACAAATTTCTGTCTTTCCATAACAAACCTAGAGTCATACTTGTAGGTTTACGTTCGATCAAAAACTTCAACTGGTCACTTTAATGCCGTTCCCTCCATGTTAACAATAAAAGGAAGGGAAGAGAAGGCAAATTTGAAGCAGCAGAATGCAACATAATTAAAGAATCGAATCGAATCAATGGGTTTGAAGTAAGAATGTTCGGTTACCGGGAGTTTCTGCAGCAGAGTGGGCCATCTTCAGGGTTGTTCCGGAGCTCCGACAGCGGATGAAGCGCACCTGCGGCGGAGGATGTGCAATCAGAGGAGAAGTTTTAGGGATTGGTGAAATTGTGGGGGAATGAAAATTACAGATCAGTGGTTCCATGGATACAACTTTTGATTAGTGGAGAAGAAAAGATTATTGGATAAAACTTAAAACTGAAACTCACTCGTGTTCTACGGAACGACGGAGCAGTCTTCTTCTTCTTCTGCTTCAGCTGCCACACCACTCCCCACAATTGAGCACAAACGAAAGTTTTTCTTTTGCCAAAAAAAATAATAAAAATAAAAATAAATAAATAATAATAAACCATAATAATTGGGTTTTTGTCCAATTTTCAGTAATAGTTAGTCGAATGTTCTTATTATTGTTTGTTTTAAGTCGTCGAGTTCGAATACAAGATCTTATTATAAAAAATGTATAATATAGTTAGCATTCGAAAGATTCTTATTCACGGATTAGAAAGGAAAGTATTATTGTTTTAATCCTACTGTTGAAAAAAAAATGGTATGTTGGACAAGCTCGTGATTGACAAATGAGACCATCAAGACTTCAATTTCAAAAGTCTCATCTTTTTTTTGAATAATGATTTCTATATATTTTAGTTTATAATTATAAATGTGATTTTAAAATATAAGATAACCAACAAAAATATTTAAATCATTACCATCGACATGATTTTAGGATATATTTTCAATGAAAATGGTATAAGTTATTATCCATTCTCCATATTGTTGTGCCAAGAAAAAAAAGGAGCAATGATATAATTTTATATTTAATTAATTCAATTCTACACTAACCATCACTTCCTTTCCGTAAATACAAATGTTCTTTCAAAAATCTATTATTCATCAATATTTTATATATATAATTCAACCCTTGCAAGATGAAGATCGAAACATTAACTTTGAAAATGATAGTAGGCGTCTTTATATACTTTATGCGTACTCAAATTGACCGATCTTTATAAAATATAGAATAAAACATATATTATTTAAATATATATATATTTTTAAAATTAACAAAAATTTCAAAGAAACTTTTTAAAACTAAAATTAATTCAATTACTCACAAAAGATCCACACCAAAAAAATAAAAATAAATAAATAAATGAGTCGACAATATCATCTATTAAAAAAAATATAATAATGGAATTAAATTATCAAAATTTATGTTAGAAGTAAGAAAAATAAAATTGATATAATATACTAATATGTTACAAATGGAAATTTTGATTCAGATTATTATAGTTTTAAAAATTTTGTATCTATGGCGGATAATTTTAATTTGATTTTTATGATTTAAAATTTTCAATTCATTCTCAAAACCTTGCAAATTATCTCTACCTTTATTAATATATTAACATATTTTTTACCTGACAATGAGCTGATGTGTTTTATATATATGTGTATAGTTTTTAAACTACAAAAATAAAATTAAAACTATGTTCAAATTATAGGAACCAAATTTATAATTTAACCTACACGATCAAAGGTCCGTATAAAAAATTTTGCCTTAACTCCATGTTTTTGTGAGTTGCTCCTCGCTACCATTGACCTCATCCATTATGATTGTATGTGCTTTCAACCGTAAAAATTTCGTTAATAATATTCAAAAAGTGTTTATGCATGACATTTGACGGATTAAATTAGATGAATTTTACGTGATCCAAATTAAACATAGCCTAATTAATCAATAATATAAAAGTAGGAGGTTCAAATTTCCACCGTAACATGTCGTTGAACAAAAAAAAAATTAATTTTATTAATTTTATCTTAATCTATCAACTCTTTTTCAACCGCGATTTAACATGGTATAGATCATAGAATAATCTTAAGAGACTTTGAGTTCAAAATTTTGTAGTTTTCCCAACATTTCATATAATTAATCCTCGTAGGACTCAACGTGGTATCAAGTATATGGGAGAACGAGAAGTTATTCCAATTGTATAAATATTACTCCCACATATATTAAAATATATATCTCTTTAAAATTCATACATATCCATTAATAGAAAAATGATAGTGTCAAAACGAACCTAACTCAACGATAATTAACATATACTCTAACTAAGATTTCGACCTGAATTGGTCGGTTCTTACATTTTTAAATCCAACCCAAATCGAGAATTTATCTACGGGTTCTTACATCTCGAGTTCTTCACATTATCAAATTTTTTAACCCGAGAAATACTCTTAATTTTCTTTTTGAAAGTCTATATTTTCTTTAAGATGTATTAAATGAGAGTTACTACATATATTTTTGTTTATAACTAATGATGCATAAATCTAGTTTATAAAAAAACCATAAATCTATTTATGGTAATAAAGATATTAATCCTCATAAACAAATGATTTGATAAATAAGGAAATTAATAATATAAGTAAATTACAATGGGGATGGTACCTTTTATCTTATAATAATACTGTGTTTATAACATGAAATAGGTTTAATTTGGTGTTTGATGAGTTCGTAATTTTTTTGTTTTATTTTTATCGACTCAAATAATTAAGATATTAGTAACCTTTCTAAATTACAAGATCGGTTCAAATATATACCTTTATAATCGTAGTACTCTATATTCTAGAAGAAGAAAAAAATGTTTTACATTGCATTATTATATAAAATATTGAAAAGTATAAGATGTCATCATCTCAATAATGAAGCTACATTTTTTTGAACTACTTTTCCATAAAAAGTTGGTCACATTAAATTTTGTATTCTTGGCTGTCATTATTATCACCATCTAAATTACTTATTTTTTAAGTGCTTTTGAATTTTATTTATGAAAACTTTGTGGGTACAAGACAATGCAATGAACACACACAGACAAAAAGTTACTATCAAAGGAAAAACAATTTTTGTCTCCGAAAAAATCATATATGACTCTCTTTGTCGAGATTTTTGTCTATTCAAAGAGAGAAATTGCCTAAAATAATATTATTTAATAAATTATTAATTTATCCAATATCTACTGATTTATCCTTCATACGGGTAGACCTAGAAGATTGATGGGGCCAACAAGTTATATTAAGAAATTATAAGAAAAAGTGTGATGCTTAAAATAGCAAGGTCAATTGACTCAGGTGGTTCAAATTTGATCAGATGGATTGTGAATAGTGGAAAGAGGAAATCTTGACTCGTATGATTGGATTAAAGATGATTTGCACAAAGAAAGAGTGAGTTAATGCCGGCGAGGTACCGGCATACACTCCGATGCTTAAAAGTCAGTATATGAACTTAAAAGTAGAAGAGAAGATAAAAGACTTATTTCCCTCCAGGTAATCGAGTGGTGGCTGAGTTAAGGTGACTACGTGGGCACAAAAAGGTGCGGCCATGAGAGTCGCGCTCCCTTGTCACGGGGAGGAGTTGTGTGATCACGAGGGTTGCGCTCTCTTGCGTGAGAAGGGGCAGCAGACCTCTACGATCAAGGTGTTTATTGATTTAAAATAAGTAATTTTTTTAATGTTTAATTAAGTTTATATTATATACCGTATTTCTTTTAATAAATTTAAATTCACAGCCCTAGAGTGTTATAATTTTTATTAACCTTCTGGTCAGAGATAGATGTCTCAACCATTTGAGCTATGCTCGGTTTGGCCAACTATTAAAAGTTTTATATTTATCCTAATATATTATATCCAACTATTGATTTTAATTTCCTAAAAAAAACATTAATCTTAACAATGAATTTAAAATCACATGTCGTCAAAGTAAGAGATTCTTAGTTTAAAACGGGTAAATTTTTTTTCTCTTAATATAATTATTCCACGTCAAAACGAGTATAGCTCACCGGTAATTGGCATGTACCTCCAGGTTGTAAGTTCGAATTCCCTAACATGTTGTACTAATAAATATATATATATATATATATATATATATATATATATATAGAGAGAGAGAGAGAGAGAGAGAGAGAATTATTCCACATATATATTATTTTGTCTATGTACTTTCGTTAAAACAACGATTTAGTTCATAAACTTTTAACTGTAACGATTTAGTCTCTGTACTTTTATATTGGTAAAAATTTAGTCCCTAAACTTTCATATGTAACAATTTAGTCCCCATAGTTTAAAATTTGTAACAATTTAGTCCTTACCACGAAAATTCTCATCAAAATTAAGTGTCAATTTTTATTATATAATGATTTAATTTTTGTAATTTATAAATAAATTCAATCCTTCATCGGTTTATTGATCTATATATATAAGAAATTTAACAAAAATATTCACAATGAAGACTAAATCATTACAAACATTAAACTTAAAAAACTAAATTGTTATATTCTAAGTTTTAGAGACTAAATTGTTGCTAATTTGAATGTACATGGACTAAATCGTTACTTGTGAAATTTTAGGAACTAAATCGTTACTTCAACTGAAATACAAGGACCAAAAGTGTTATTTAACTGATAATAATTTAATGTACATATTCATGTCTGTGATATAATTTAATTTTAATGTCAAATTTTAACTTTTGTTTGGATTTTTTTAGTATAACATGTGGGTGGAGATCGAACTCACGACATCTTGGTTGAAAATATACAGTTAAATGGATCTGCATTACATTTTAATTATTCTCTCTCATATAACCCCAAATTTAGATTCCTTTGCTGCTAAATTAGTCTTCTCCATAAATTCCACGTCAATAATGTGAACGGAATGAGAAGCTTCTAAATTGATGTAAGCAAGGTGTAATAAACCTTATTCATTTGAGTTTTGAGAGAAAAATGGTCTAAATGTAAAGTCTTTCTTAGAAAAAATAATTAATATTATGGAAACTCGAATTATATATAACTATGCTTTTGTTCATGAAAAATTTAAGCACAAGTTGCTATTCATGGTAATAAAATAAGTGCTTTGATCAAACTAAAAATAAATAAATAAATAAATATGAATACTTTATAATTTTGATGGTACTTTTTTGTGATATGATTTTTATATCCCATTATATGAAATATTGAAAAGTATAAGTTGTGTGTTGTAATTTTGCACTAGTTTTCCACTGCTTGGTCATATATGGGAAATTTCATGATTCTTCATTATCCTCGACGTCATTCAAATTACATACTCTTTTATTTATTTATTTATTGCATCATTTGAGTTTTATTTTTGTATTTTGTGCTTGTAAAAAAAGACAATACATGGATACAAAACAACAAAAATAAGAGCATATGACAACTAACTTCATAGAAGATACACCCATATCTAGGGAGTTTTTTTCTCCATCTATATATACTCTATGTCTACCTGTACTAAAAAAAATCATATTCTTCTCTACAATCCAATATATAGAAGAATTGACCGTGTAAATAAAATTTTAACGTTGAAAAGTAAGCCATTAATTAAAATTTGCTTAGAAAAAAAATATTTAATTGAGTAATAATTTTAAAAATAAAATAATAAATGGAGAAAAATTCCCCGTGGGGAATGTCATGGGGATAGAGACGGGGACGCGGAAGCCCGCCTCACCTCATGAACATCTCTACCCATATCAGCATCTAATGATAGTCCAGTTGGCAAGGACTTGAAGTTTTTCGATCATACTGGTTTAGAAGTCTCAAGTTCGAATCTCCCGAATTGGTACCTAACAAAAAAAAAGAGAGAGGGAGAGAGAGAAAGAAATACACCCACATAAAAAGTAATAACACATGTCGAATCAACCGAAGATTGTTCCAAGTCAAGTATGCATAACTTTGGAGTTTTTATGATTTAGTTACCTAAAAGAAGGTGTAACTTGTCAGTATAAGTAGTGACTATCGATTTTTTTAACCTTTTCTTGACCATTCTTCCATGACCTCAGGATCTCTCCAATCAGATGTGGTATCGGTTCATTCATGTATCCCTGCTCTCTACTTGGACGTCACGATGAGATTCATACCACGAAATGGATTTTTAGAGATAAAGAATTTACGATCTTAGTGAAAATAGTATTTCATAATTTTAGCATTTCTCAGTAGATGTAATAAGACCATGTGGTTTGTCTAGTAAAATTAGTAAAGATGCAGGTAAGTTAGTCCCATTTCTGCCGGTGTAACAAAAAGAAAAGTAAAGAATTGAAAAGGACAAAACTTGTTTCGTTTGCATTAATTCAAAAATCTTCTTCAGAATGGTGGACTTTGACCCACTACTTTTCCAAGTTTACTTTGCCGGGCTCTCTCCCTCTCTCTGTGCTGCATCCATTCTTGAAAAAGTCACTGTTCTGTGTCCCTCATTTTCCCCCCCACAAAAACCCATCTCTCTCCTTCAAATCGCCATTAAAATTCTTCCCTCTCTCTCTCTCTCTCTCTCTCTCTTGTTTCATATCAAAAACTTCATCAACCCCTTCAAATCTTCGTCAACAACCATCCTACTTTTCAATCATTCTCTGTCTTCTCAACCATAAAGATTCACCTTTTTCACATCCATGGTTCCAGAAACTTTCAGAACAAACTGGAATCGGATTTGGAAATGTCTGCCGTTAGGTGTAGACACCAGAAAGAACTGAGAGAAACAAGAAGAGAATGCAGATTCTTTGAAGAAATATAACTAATCCTAATCCTCTCCATGCAGCATCAGTTCTTCATGGATATTGCCTTCCACCTCCATGAAGGCCAACGCCATAGCTTTCTTCAATCTGTAATGCATTCCTTTGGCTGCACTTACATTTGCCTCTGGTCGTATCTGCCTCAGCCATCCAAGTCTCTCTCTCTGTTCTCTCTCTGTTTCAAAGTTGTTGCCTTTTCTTTTTTTGGGTCATTTTTTGATGTTTTTGGTTCTCTTGGGGTGCAGCTGCTTGAGGTTCTTGGATGGGTTATTGCAGGAGATAGCAGTGGAGCCAATTTGTTCCAGTTTGGTGCAGTTGCTTTTTGGGGAATACAGGCAATTAGATTTCAGTGTGGAAGATGGGTAATTGGCTTATATAATCTTTGTCTGATTGTTCTTGTGTTTTTGCAGTGTTGTAATAAGTGGGTTTGTTTTATATTGTTAGACTTGTTCCAGGACGTGCCCATAAACACAATGTTCCTTGTCTCAAATTGGAGGACTCCCAGCTTCAAACCTTTGCTTCTGCTGATGTGCAGAGACAGTTTTATGTCGTGAGTTCATCAAATACCAAGACAATTTTGTTGTGTTGTGTTGAGTGTTTTTTGTATGTATTATGATTCTTTTGTTCTGGTTTTGTTCTTGTTTGTGGCAGGCTGCAAGGATTCAGACTTCTATCTTCTTGGGGAGCATCAATGGCGAAATTGAGCTTGGATTCTCCAATGTTTCTCAGGTAAACAAACCTTTTTGATCTCTACATTTCAAGAAAAAAGTTTAAACCATCAGTTTTAAAGAGTTGATGACGAAATTTTCCAGGTTGACATAGAGATGATTATAAGCAACTTGGTACCTGGAGATGTTCCTCCCAAGGTTCCAATGGAGCTTCCTCTGCCAGCCACGCAACCGAAACCAAAACCGACGCTCACCCCGAACCCGCCTTCGTCTTCTTCTTCTTCCTTGAGATCACTGTCAATGGACAGCCCCGTGGAATGCTCCTCTTTTCTCTTCAATGGAATTCAAACCACTCCCCACATTCCCATCCTGCAAAGCCAGCAGCAGCAGCAGCAATCCATGGACTCAATTTTAGCTCAAGCAAGAAACCTCCAGTTCCCCACACCAGAGGCCTTAGATGAGGCCATGACAAGAGCCATCCTCGCAGTTCTGTCATCACCAGCTTGCTCTTCCTCCTCCTCTGTTCATCAACCTCTAGAGGGGCTTCCTCAGAACTACCATTTGAGTGTAAAAGCCAGTGGATTCAAGAAATACACGCGAGTTTTAACCCCGAATCGAAAGCCAAGCTCGGGCAGGCAGAGCTTGCTCAAGAGATCATTTGCCTTCTTGAGGAACTTGAATCTCATGAGGCTCCAGGAGCGCACGCCACCGACGACGAGTCGACCGACGAGCTCGCAGCTTCACCATGTCATGTCGGAGCGGCGGCGGAGGGAGAAACTCAACGACAGCTTCCAGGCATTGAAATCTCTACTCCCACCAGGAACAAAGGTTCTATCTTTTAACACCCCATTTGATAATCTTTGCATTTTGGTGACCATTTGATGATCTGTTTGAAGAAATAGTGGATTTTGATTCGTGCAGAAAGACAAAGGATCAGTGCTGACAACCACAAGGGATTATTTGAGCTCTTTGAAAGCTCAAGTGGCTGAGCTTAGTCGGAAGAACCAGCAACTGGAAGCACAGCTTTTGCAGAGTGCTAAAACAGAAGAAGAGAGAAGAGAATTTTCCCAAGAATCAGATAGATTATTCAGAGTTCGAGTTTCAAACGTTCCCGAATCGACATCGGAACGCCAAATTATCGATTTGCATATAGCAACTAGAGGAGAAACTCCATTGACAAACATAGTCATTGGGATTCTTGAGTTCTTGAAGAGGCTTGACAATGTGAGAGTTGTATCCATGGAAGGCAACACCCAGTTAACAGCTTCAAGTTCTATTAACCATCTAACTTTGAGATTAATCATTGAGGTAAGAAAATTAATTAACGGTTAGTTTCTGCAACTAAAATATGCAAATTGAAGAAAATCCCAACTCCCAAATGACAAAAATCAATACAAATCACAGTCCAAAACCCCTCTTCATCACGTCATAACAAACCTCCATTGAGAGAATAAAACTCAAGTCCATATACATCTTCTTACTTACCATCGTTAAAAAATCAACAGTTATTTATTCTATTTTCTCTCTCTTTTTTCATGTATTCATCCACCTTAGTTGTTATTTTCTTAACGATGGTAAGTAAGAGATACCCATTTACTAGTAAGTACCTAAATTTTATCTTGATTATGTATTGTGAGCACCTATAATCTCTATTATTTGTAAAAAATTCTAACAATAGGAAGCACAAATCGGAATATTTTTAATTAAAAAAACCCACCTCGAATAATTTAGGAGGAAGTGAGGAGGAAAGTGCAATTAACTAATATATGTTAATATTAGGAAATGGGAAGGAAAGTAGTGTAAAAGGGCAGGTGGAGAATTAAAGTAGATAAAAGAAAAAACTTTGGCTTAATTTCAAATTTCTTACTCTTTTTTTTTTCTCCAATTGAATTAGGAGAATGAATGGGACGAGTCAGCCTTCAGGGAAGCAGTGGAGAGGATTGTATCTGACCTGGCTCGGTGACGTTGACAACACCACCAGTCGCCATCTCCCATAAAACAATTCGTCAACTGCTCATTTCATCTCCACCGTCAGTTTTTTTTTTTTTATGAGATATAAAATATAGATTAATGGTTATATTGTTATTTTGGCTTTTATGTACTTTTCATTTTTGTCTCCTAGGCAGGCAAGTTTTGTTCTCAATATCATATCTCAACAATAGTATCAATATTATCTTGGTTTTGATTTTTACTAAAAAAAACTAAAGTTTTATCCTTGTATAGCTTGAATTTTCTCCGCTTCTTACCAATGTAAAGATTCTTTAATCAAACATCTCTTCATCCGCCTTCTTTCTATGCAAATGGAAGTTTGCTTTTATTCCAATCATCTCCTCCTCTTGAGTATATACTTTTTCTAATAAAGGATATATAACGTTAATGATTAGTGTTATATATATATATATATATGACACTATATTTTGATTCAATTTACATTCACCGAAAATTAATTTTTTTTTTTAATTAGGAGTCGAAGCTTTGCTCCTCTATAATTAGAGGCACGTGCGGCCATCTCAAAATCCATATACCGGAGACAACTACCGGAACTAAATTATTGATCCACTCAAAAGTAGTAAATGAAAGCATACGAACCATGAAATTGCAAAAAAAATATTTAGTACTTAGAAAGCTACGTCAGCTTTTTGTCGCATTTTCTATAGATTTTGGATGTTACAAAACAGTTGAGTTTCTAAAAGGAAGCGGTCGCCAAAATTGAATGCTACTTTAAAGGAAGACTGCGGGAAAAACAACTACCATCGTCAAAATTCCTCTTTCAAGATCCACCAACCAATGCAAGACTGAATCTTTACCTGTTTTGGGCCTTCTATTTTGCCAATGGAGGGACAAGATTTTCTTTCAACAGCCTTTTTAATTAATTAATTGGGTCTCTGTGCTTTGATCTTGGCTGCAAATTGTGAGCTTGGTCCTTTGTATTTCTTAAGGGAGGAGTTAGAAAAGGCGAGACGACAGTATTGACTGTCCAATGAATCTGCCTAGTTAAATTTGATATCAACTATTTGATAATGATGCAATCGTTACCTAAACCTTATACAAAACTAATATAAACCAAGAGCATAGAAATTAAATTTGACTAACAAGCCTAGATTTAATATTTGAATAGCATAGAGAATATATATTCTTAATCCTAGACTCAATGTCAAGTCATAGAAATTCAACCTATGAACCAATTCTCGATCAATTCCAATAATTTAATTTTAAAACTCAATTCCATAACAAGTTGCAGGTTTTGGGCTTTTTTGAATTTGACCGAGGCAGCAAATAAAATTTTTGGTCAGAACTTTGGGTTAATAGAAATGGGATTACTTTATTAGTATCCATGTGTGTTCAGAAAATTATTCGGTTCATCGGCCAAATGGGTCCCTTCTGAATTTCCAAACCCATGCATGCGAGTATAAACAATGGGCTGATTGAGGAAACAATGTAAACAGAGGAAAAAATTAGGAGTCATAACTATGTTTTATTCTTAAAAAATGTTATATTGTCAATTTAATATCTAATATTGAGTATTATATCAATTTCATTACTCAAATTTTATATAAAAAAGAAAAAATTAATTGTGTCATAATTTTGAATAATGTTTCTATTTAGTTTGGTTCTAAATACTTTTAACAAAATATTAACGTGACATGTTCATTAGTCTATCCAATTATTTGTCATGTCATGTCACACCAATTCTACCAAAACTATTATTATTATTATTATTTAATACAACTTGTGAAGGTGCGGTCAAACTCACAACTAAGGGCTAAATAAACAAAATGCTCAAGGTACAATTTAACAAAAAAAAACTTATATAATAGCAATGATGATAAATCATTTAAAGGAGGATTAAAGGAACAGAAAAACCTCCGGTTAGCATTCCCCTTGAATTTAATCTGCATCCTTGTAATAACCCACAGCTGCATCCAAGGACATCACCTGTACTGTGCAAAACGGGCGGCCTTGTTAGCAAGTATGGGAATTTAGCATATTCTTACATAATTGCATAATGAGATTTATCGTATGAAAAATCTGTTTCTTTGGCTCCAAAGGGAGCATTCTGAGATCAAACATTGGCCTCTGAACACCGCCACCAATCTGTGCCAAACAAGATGAGTATAAACAGTTAAAAAGCCTTTGAAAATTAGTTAAGGAGATCGATTTCGTATGCTATGGCACCGCAGCTGCGGATACGACTTCGGAGTCTTCATCCACAGCCTGGTCTTCCTCCATTTTTTCCCCATTAAGTAGCTTATCCCCAAGCTTTAAAATAAGTTCTTCCCTAGCACTTTCATGCTCATTTAGAAACCTTTTCAAGGAATCTTTTCCATGGAAACTTTGGCCATTAAAGCTGTAGTGCGAACCGGCCTTTGAGATGAATTTGTGTTTCAATCCCAAATCAATAATCTCTGTTTCCCGGCAAATCCCCTTGCCAAATTGCAGCTCAAATTGAGCTGTTCTGAAAGGAGGAGCCAGCTTATTCTTCACAATCTTCACAAGAACTCGACTACCTACTGTCTACAAGAGAAAGTAGATCAGAAGTAGGTTGATTTAAGTCAATCTTCACAAGATTGTGAATTGAAAAAACAAGTTTGGGACTTTTTCCCACTATTTAAGTCATGATCATCTTCATGATTGTTTGTTAACATGAGTAGATTGTAAATAAAACGTAGATTGATTTAAGCACTTAGAGAATGCTTCTCAAATATTAGAGCCAAATCATGAGATTTATTATTAATCACCTCCTCCAACTAGTACTTTTGATTTCAGCACTTACTCAGAACCCACCTCCAAACACACCCTGATGATTATTATTAACTTAAAAACAAACTAAAATATAATAATTTTTTAAAGATACACAAACGGTACCATTGATTGTGTTAACAATCATCCTGTAGTTTATGCAAAGAAAACCTCATAGAATTGGAAACTAATTGAATTTATCCACCTGTGAAAGTAGGCCTATTGAGTAAATTGGGCAGCCACGATAGAAATTTTTCAAAATTTAAAAAAACTGTAAATTGGATTTATACCTCATCAAGCTTCTTGATAAGTCCTATACTTTTAACATTTAGGCGCACTGAAGCATAGAATTTTAATGCGTTTCCACCACAAGTAACTTCAGTAGGGCCAGCAAATCCCCCAAAAGTTGAAAGTTTTGACCTCACCTGAAGATGGACACAAAAGATGGTGCATTATCTCTCAAGAAATATATTTTATCCTCATGGAAGCAAAAAAGCAGGACTAAAGAAACTTCGATGCCCTTGGAAAGAAGAAGCCAATAACGATGTACATCAAAATGCATACTCTACATTTTTTTTTATATCCGTGAGTGTCTGGACCAGCTTACGCGCATCTCGACTAATTTTACGGGGCAACCGTCTGACCCTACAACATTTAGTGCCGAGAAACAATTCCTAAGGTAGGGCCATCATGGGGTTTGAACCCATTCCCTCTTAATTAACCCTAGTTCCGACCAATGAACCACCCATGATGGTTGGGTAATTAACCTTGGAAAAGAATATAGAAGGAAAAAACTCCAACACGCCATATTCATAGAAGTAATAAAAGTAATTAATTGTTTTCTTCAATCCATACCATTAAGAGAAGTAGAACAACAGACCTTACCTGATTAATAAATACTAAAAGCGTTTGTGATGATGATAAAGAGTGAGTCAGTTTTCTAAGTGCCTGACCCATCAATCTAGCCTGCATTGCCATGTGAGCATCACCCACTGCACCATCAAGTTCATCTTTAGGGACAAGCGCAGCTACCTGAAATAATGAAAATTTCATCGTAAGAATAGCAATCACAACGTGGATAAAAACTGATCATATAAATTATGTTAATTGATAAGCATCAAAATTATGTTATGGGCTGAACAAACAAGAAGCTTTGTGTCTAATACCGATTGAAATGAAACTAGAAGAAAAAAAATGAAGATCAATACAGACGCAAATAGCATTTAGTAAAACTATTTCTGAGGACAGAAGAAACCAAGGATATTTTAAGAAAACAGCTCAAAAATTCTCCCACTGCTGTAAGCAAAGGAGACTACCACCTCCCAAATCAGGGTAAAAAAAATTTTATATCAACCTATAAATCTTTAGTATACCCAAAAAATAGTTCAAAACCCATAAAAAAACATATAACATACACTGTCAACAATAACAACGTCAACGGAACCACTTCGGATTGGGGTGTCGACAAGGCTTAGAGCTTGTTCACCAGAATCAGGTTGTGAAAGAAGCAGCTTATCAATGTCTACCCCAATAGCCTTAGCCAGTGCTGGATCAAGAGCATGCTCAGCATCAATTAAGGCACAGTAACCTACAATTAAAAAAAACTGTTAGAAACAAAAGAAGAGCAAATACATAGTCCCAGAGCATTTTATAACACAAAAAAAAGTCCAAACAAGTTAGCACTCATGTTCTTGTCTCTGTGTTTTATTCTGACGCAATTGGCTCACAAATTGTAACATATTCTAAACGGACAAAATAACACCATCCTACAGGATTGAGAACCCTTGGTGTCATTTAGTAGTATATGTCATAGACAAATGATATGTGGTTAGAGAGAATGAAAAAGTCAATAGTCAGTGCAGGAAGAAAACCTCCTTCCTTCTGTGCTTCAGCAATTACATGCAGTGCAAGGGTTGTCTTCCCAGAAGCCTCGGAACCAAATATCTCCACAACACGTCCCTGAAGGCATCTCAAGGTCAAACCATATATGAGATTTTCACACTTTTAATATAAAATAATGGGCTAATTTTATTTGTCACTTTTCGTAGAAACATTTTTATAACACAAAAAGCATAAATAATGTTGACTTCTTGTTTCAAGTACACAAAATTTAAATTTGAAGCTAAATTTAAAAGTTTAAACTGGAAACCTGCACGCCAACCAAAATTTCAACTGAGGATTCCTTCGTATTACTTTTACCCTTCCGAAACCATATTGACTGAGCTTGGTTTATGGGAGAAAAGGATGTGCGTTTAGGAACTAAACATCCAGGGCTTGGTGAATCTGATCTCCATAGACGCTGAGTTGTAACGCTCAAAACCACTGATAGTAGTTAGTATATGGAAGGAAAGCAAGAAGCCCGGAAAATAAATCAGAGGACAAGGATGACTCTCCTAACAGCCCATCCTCTAAGAATTTGAGATACATGGACTTTGGCGATTCTGGTCTGCGTTCTCAGTCTCATCCATTACCAATTTCATTTACCCATAAATATTTCATATACAGTGCGGTTGATGTTGAGACTTGAGATTACTTTGAGCTTTAAAGATAGTAGCAATTTTGTTTTTTCTGTTCTTCGTTTTTTCAAGATTAATACATACGTGTAACTTTTTCTACTAGAAAATTAAATATGGGGAACATTTCCAAGCGAAAAGAATGGAAAATATGCTCTTGCTGATTTCTAATAAGTTTTGAGATTGCCCTTCTCCATTATTAAAAAATATTCTTGTTGCAGCAAGGATAACTCATCTAGCAACAAATCCTCCAAGAATCCATTTTAATTAAATTGTTCCCGCCTAAAGCTTGAACTATGGGGAAAAAGGGTGAATATTTAGGAAATAAATCTCCATGGACTTTGGTTGATTTGATCAGCCGTCATCGGTTACTAAACACATACATACTCATACATGATAATTAGGTTGCTGATACACTCTATGAACACTCGAGTTGTCTTCTTAACGTTGTGAGAAATCTGTCTCCAATGAAAAATAAAATTCCCTAACATATGACAGTACAGATGGTATGAGTTAATTCAAACACAAATCTGGAAATTACCTTTGGAAGTCCACCAGTTCCGAGTGCTATATCCAGAGAAAAGGAACCCGTGGATACTACAGGGACGTGATTAGAAAAGCCTGATTGCCCAAGCCACATAATCGAGCCCTTGCCAAAGGATGACGAGATCTGATCTAGGGCTTGTTGAAGAGCAACATCTTTCTGCGACACATTCTCGTCACACGAACCACGACCGTCTGACTTCAACTTTCTTCTACCTTCTAATCCAAAATATATAAAATAAGATGGTAACATAGACCACCATTTCAGCTCACGAGGAAGAAACCATTAACATATTCAACGATAAATACGTAAAAATACAAACAAAAAACCATGAAAATTTTCCCTAATGGTAATTTTGAAGCGTAATCCAGAGCCTCTAGAAGAAAAGCCGTCAGCCCTATCATCAAACTTAGTATCAATTCAGTTAACAAGCGCATGAAAATAAAGCTCTATTTTCAACATTAGAATTCAAAAGTAACGTCCAGAACCTTTGGAATAAAATCTGCTAGTTTGAGTAGACATTCCAGGCACTAAACTCCTATATCCCTGCACCAGTAACATCAACTCAAACTTAGCAAGAATCGAGTTACGGAACTATTAGACTTCAAAAAGCCCGATTTACGGAACCTATAATCTATTTCTTTACTCCACATTTCTATCGTAACATTGTTAAGATATCGCGCGAAGGCCGTAAAAGCGAGCAGAAGGAGAAAAACCTCATGTTTGAAAAGGGAGACATTCAACAGAGACGCATTCCGAAGCAGCCCCGCCATAAACATTCGCTGGTGCCAGAGTCGAGAGGTTCGCGCGCTCCTCCAGGGCGAGGGAAAGAAGTTTCCTCGGAACAAAATTTGGAGAATTTAGAGCAAATAAACTGAAATGCTAGGGTTTCATGGTTGAGCAAGTACTGGTAGCAGAGTGAAAAAGAAGAAGAAGAAGAAGATGCGAAGCAATCAACTGAAGTGAAGTCTGGCTTTTGGTTCCAGTCTTCCTCTTCCCTCCGCCAGGATCCAATTCGCGGGCAATTGGAATTACGAAACCACGGAGTCCGGTGGTGGGCCGGGGCGGGTCGGGTTGTGTACAGTTTCAGCCCGTTCAAAGTAACCTCACTTTTTTTCCTTTTGTCGTTGAGAAAAATGGGTGAGTCGAAATTTGCAAATAAATAGAGATTAAAATACTATTTTTTTCCCTACTTTCACTTTTGGATCGGTTTAATTTTTCTACTTTCTGGGTGTCCACGACATCTTGTCATTATTCTCTGTTTGTGAAATTTATTTGAAGAATATTAAGTATACTATCGTGTTTAAAAAATAAAATAAATGAACCAAATCAATTACCTTTTACAAAGTATAAAAATCAAAACAAACTTCTCAAAAGTCTGAAAAGCATAGAGAAAATAGACCAAACTTAAAAATATATGGACTGAAATGGATATTTTAATAGTACAGTAACCAAAATATTAAAAACAAAACAAAACAAGTATTAGGACTAAAATAGTATTTTAACTTAAAATAGCATAGTTACATGAAACATTAACAGTATATAATTTTTTTTCAAATTATCAAGTAATTTAGTTTGAGAATGATTTTAATTTTGGTTTTCTAATAATGACGTTCTCAAACATTACTAATAACATAAACAAAATTACTTGTAAATAAACTATATATATATATATTAAAAAAAAGTCACACAAATTAAACTGATAGTTTGGCATAAGTTATGCATAATTTAATTTATCCCACAAGCCGAATAAATCCTAGTCAAATGATTATTTGAAACAAATTGGCAAATTTGTCTATTTATTAAAAAGTTGCTCGGGCAGCAAAAACATGATTCTCGCTCATTTTAATAGACACAATAAGAGAAATAAAACAGAGATGTCATGTTGAATTTGACAATACGAGAATGTTTTCTCAAAAGTAATGGCTAACCTTAACTTAAGTAGCTCAGTCCAACAGCCATATACTTGGCACTGGGGATTGGCTATTGATGATATCTACAGACTCCATCTTTAATGATCCACAATGAACTGAAACTACTTTACCTCTCCTATTCCCCATCAAAAACCACTCATCTTACAATCGAAGTAAATGGACTGATTTATTGAACTCTATTACCTGAAGAACAGGACAAAGTTGGAAACTTCACTTAAAAGATTCCAGACATATTTCTTAAAAAATGTTTTATGAATCGGCGTTGCCATCTTTGCTACTGGAATCATCAGTTGGCTTCTCTGGAGTCACAAAGCGTCCACTCAGAGGATCGACGGGTCGAGTATCACGTGGTCCACCTTTACGAGCCATTGCGACCATTGGGGGTGGTGGAAGTACCCCTGCTCTAAAGAGAATACGCTGCACAGGTTCTGAGGGCTGAGCTCCAACTGAAAGCCAATACCTAGAAGGGAGAGAGTGAATGGTTACTATGAAAGTGAAGGGGTTATCATGCCTGATGAGTTTAAAATGGAGACACAGAACAGTAACAAAAAAGAAATGTCGCATGTGAAACGCAGTGATAATCGATGCTTGAACCACTTAAAGTGGATCTTCAAGAAAGCAATTCAACAACCACAAAACACAAAAGAGCGGAACGTCAAGGAATTGTGGGAATTTTAAAACTTCATACACTCCAAGTAAGCCACAAAAAGGCTAGAAAGCAAACGTTAAATGCTTCAAACTTATACATGATGTGTTTACTTTGATGCATTGCACGAGACCTTTGTATAATAGGAATGATCTTCCAAGATAATGATTCATCATTAAAGATTTATCCTCTTAGTTGCCTACTAGTTATTAAATAGAACTTGAAATAAGAAATGAAAAAGATAGCAAACTTAAGATTCTACATTCCAGAGGAGCAGTTTAGTTAATCAGATGCATAGTTGCTCTAGAAAGTCAGGATTTTCTCATTGTCTACATCAAGTCACTGCCCAGTTCTTGGTTAATGGAATTTTGGATTCTAATTTGCTGATACACTCCATGAACACACAATTCTCGTTTCCTTTTTGTTTATCAGAAAATCGACTCCTGAGCTACTTTTTGACAAGCAGGTGGCAGTACCATAATGTCAATTCCTCGCGAAACTTCATTTTTTTCTTTTTCTTTTTTTTTAGTGGCAAAAGGACATGAATAAAAAGATGGTCGATAATCTAAGTTTCCTCCTAACAAGACTCCAGCTTACAATATGAAAGTTTCAAATGTGAACGAGTAGAAAGGAACCACCAGTTTTTTTCATTCTTTACCGCCACAAGAAAATATAATAACTTCTTGGACAACTGACCTACTAACTCACCACCCACTCAAAAGCTCAAGTTATTGAATATAACATGTGGGGGTGGGAGATAGAACTCACAATCTCATGGTTGAAGATACATGTCAATTACCACTGAGCTATGCTCGCTTTGGCATAAAACTTAAGTTATTTATCTTAGATTGTCAAACTATGATAAATTTTTAAAAATTTAATATTTCTCAACATTTTCAACTCGTGTAGCGCAAATACTAATTCAATTCACAATATGTAACGCGAACCATAAATATGAAATGGAATAGAAAATGATCAACCACTAGACCCAGAAGTTTTAACTACTTCTTTTAGTTTATTAATACTAATTAAAAAGCTTATACTGTTAGACTAGGCTAGATTTAACCATTTAGTATTTCTCTATATAACCATAGGTATAGAATCATTCGAAGCCATATTAGCCTCAGATGGTTACCTAATTTGATATCAACTGAAACACCCCAAAACAAAAACTAAATGAGAACGAGAATTATCTTATTAACACTCTAAGAAATGTGTAGAAAGTGCCAGAAATTGAAAAATTTGTTGTAAAAGTAGATCGAAAAAGCAATAAGGAGAGAGTATTCCACAATGACCAATAAGTAAAGTTGTATTCACAATTGCAATGCAGCACTTAAATTCATAAACCATAAACACTATAGCATGAAGCAAGCTACAATTCAAAAGGAACCACTTACTTCACCCTTTCAAAATTAAGACCCATTCGTTTACCGCCATCTTGACCTGAAAAAAATTACTCGAATATCAAGGGAGAAAGAAAAAGAATGTTTCGCGATTCAGGAATCTGAAGTCGTCCATGAGAACTAGCAGGAGCAATCAAACACATTTCCCGAATAAACGAACCAAAAAAAAAAAGAGAGAGAAATTAACCTGGCAGGGGATTATAGTAACCTAGAACCTCGAGATGCTTGCCGTCCCTTGGAGATCGGCTATCGGCAGCCATTACCCGGTAAAATGGCTTGTTCTTGCAGCCAAACCTCGACAATCGAAGCCTCACCACCATTTTCGAGCTCGTAAAACCCTGCAAAAAACTTGGATATCCGCCAAACTGGAAAAAAAGACACCGGATTAGAGAACAGAAGTCGCGCCTCCGCTAGGGCTCCGGGTTCCCTATCATTTTCACATTCGGATCTCTAATGAACCGAACCGGGTTTAGGCCCAATATTAAACGGCCCACGAAACAAGGTTGCACTACGTTTCGATCTTAGCTATTGGGCCTCCATAAACAAGCCCAGGTAGTCTCTTTGTCCTACAAATTGCTACACACACCTTATAGTTAAGAAAAATGGCCAAAGTTTTTCTAAATTGCATGGCATTTTATCCTTCCACACATTTCATATCTATATTGCCCTTGCAATCTTTCTCTATTTTACCCATCCACGTTTTAGGCCTCCCACATTCCCTTATCCCTAACTAGCAATGTTATATACTTAATATTGAAATCACCTTAACTAGAAAATCTACATAATTCATAAAATCTTTCCACAAAATTTAAACCCCTATCATACTTAATATTGAAACCACCTTTAACTACAAAATCTATATAATTCCTAAAATCTTTCCACAAAATTTAAACCACCAAATCTACATATATGATTCAAACAAGTTTAAAATGTATTTAATTTCTTTAAACAAACCTAATGGTTTGAACATTCCACCGTAATCAGCAACCTTAAATACAGTGTTTCTTTAGTATTCTTACACAAGGTATCATTAATCCCCACCCATTTTATTTTTACATTTTTTCAAGAATTAAATGAATCAATGCGAGAACATTATGCGATCATTGTTAGCCACGGTTTTAATTGGGAGGAGCACAACAATTATCAACGGTTCATTACCGGGCACGTTTCAATTCCATTCGATTCCACCCTACAACAACTCTATGAATGTATCTCTAGAGATCTTCATTTTCCAGAAGGAAAAAAAATTACATGTCTTTCACTTTTCAGAAATGGTGCTGGCAAGTCGTTAATTATGAGGCTATTAGTAGATAGGGACGTGGCGTGTGCATATCCCTGTTGGCGGATGTCAGATGCAGCGACTACTGCATAGTTGTAGATACTAACCCTGTATATAACACCATCTACAGGGGTAGTGAAAGTTCAGACGCCGAAAATAAATTGAAAATTATGTGCAGAAAATAGTCATATTTTGCATCACATAACCTTTCTTTATCACTGCATCGGAACAAAGATCAATGCATAAAATATGGCAAAAAGGTAACCAAAACCAACAAAATCAAAAATGCATATTAGCAAGTCAAGGAAACATATATTAATATTTACCTAAGGGAGAAACGATGGATGTGTAAATATATGGCTACTAGAGGTTATCTCACAAAATAAGCGAGAGACGTCAATACAACGGGGTAGATATAGGATTCTATAGAATAGATGGCCATTTTGACTGGGTTATCCTTGTCCATCAACATTCATGACTAATATGCCACGATTATTACATTCTAAGAAGCTGCATTTTAATTCTTGATATATGAGAATTAGTCATCGAGTTACTGAAACATTACTCGAAAGAATCTTCCTATTGCAGCAAACCCAGTTTCTTAGAAAATTAGAATATTAACGAAAAAAGAAAACTCCACAAGATTCAACCATTGAATCAAGCCCAAAAAAAATTCGTCCCGTCGAAGTTTGGAGGCAATGGATTTTGAGAATTTCAATCTTTGAAGGAGGTTCTTTAGGTTCGTGCAATTTGAACGTTTTAGACTCTGATACCATATCAATATTCATAGGGTTTTATCTTGAAATTAATTGGCAATGAGAGGAGTAGCCGATTTCTATTATAAACTATTGTAAGGTCTCTTTTCTTTTCAATGTGGGATACTTAACATAATGGAGAAAGATAAATTTGACCATTAAACTCAATTAATAATATGTGATATAAGAAGAAAATGCAGAAATATAGAGGTAGAAGAAATGACTCTTATAGGACGCAAGAAGAATGAAACTACTAATACGCAGCAGTTCATGTAAGGAGAAATCAGCATTGAAGAATTTGGATCGAAAAGTACCGAACACGGATAGAAAGAGTTATTCATACTAACCTTCTCAATTTTGATTTTTCATAAATTTCCTTATACTAAAAAAAATAAAATAAGGATTTTAAAGTTCAAGAACCAGAAAGACACCGACAAATCAAATTAAGATCGAATGGGCAGAGTATAATTTAAACCTTTTTTTATATTTTTATAATAATTTGACTCTAAAAGTACCCAACTCTGTTTGCTATTAATGAGCTCATGTATTGTTAAAAAAACAGTTGTGGGTTCACATAGGAGTTGTTGAATCAGAAGGGTGGGTGTCGCTAATTAATTAAATAGGGCTCCTAAATTTGTGCTAACATACCACATAAAATGTAACAATAAACACGTTTATAAAGTCAAAATCAATATAAAACTTTAGTCATGTGCAAAATATGTTCGTTATTTCTTCGACGTGATCAAATAGTTTTATTAGTATGAATGCGATCCAAGCATCATACGCCACGTGATGGACTATTGAAATATTATAGTTGACCGATCGTGTTAAAAGAAACGAAGATATGGTCACCGATAACCTTAAATTTGTCTCTTTAATATTCTTAGTTTACAATATAGTATTTGAATTATTTAAAAATGTTTTCATTATTCCACAAGTAACTTGATTTTCTTGGGCATGGCAACTCAGCATCAGATGGCCGTGGGTGGCCAACTAAGTTGAAAATTTTCAAATGTGGGGAATATTGATTCATTATTTAATTTATTTATTTAGGGGTGAAGGAATTCAATTACCAGCGTGCGGTATCCAATTCCAAATCAATTGCGCCCCAAGATTGACTTTTAAAAATACAAAATCTAATTAAAAAGAATTCAAATATTGTTGATTTCTTTTTATTGCAAAGTATTGGTAAATTTCCTCGCTTAGCATGTACCAGCGTACATTAAACATTCTTTTTATTGTCAATTAATTTTGAGATGAAACTTAAAAACATTAATACGGAACAACATACATGAAACCGACGTCTCGACCAAGAATGAAAAAAAAAAATCAAAGACCACCAAATATGAGAGAAAAAAGAAGCCTTTTACTCCAATGGTTCATTCACACTCCCATAGCCATCTAAGAAGAACTCGTAGACTTTGAATGAAGAATTCAAATATATATATATATATATTTTTTATTCATTTATTATTTTTTTTTTACTTTTTCCCTTTTGAAAAGAAAACCAAAGCATTTGGTTTTGTTTGTTTTTTCTTTCTTACATTTTGATTAAAATAAAAGTAACGTATCCTCATTTAAGGGTGACAAAATTAAAATTCAAGTAAAAAATCAATTATAAATATGACAAATGAATTTTATGATGTGACATTTTGTTTAAGCATTATTTTAATTTTAAAGTTGCATGTTTACTAGAGATTCTAATCTTTTTTTAGTACTAATAATACGGGGAGTGAGAATTCCTTTTAATTAGAGATACATATGTTAAATGTACTAGTTCGCTCGTTTTTAATGAAATAAAGGGTTTTATGATAAGTACAATGATTATTAGGCAAGATTTTGAAGCTTATTATTATGAATAAAAAGTGAAAAGCGAGTTTTTTTAGTACAACAACATGTGGGGGCGATTGGGTAAGGATCTGAACATATGACCTTTTGATTTGGATATGTATAACCAACTGAATTACGATAATACTTGTTGTTTTTGGAAGAATATGAATTAAATTGAAACGAAATTAAAATAAAAATACTAGATTATTATTAAATAAAAAGGGAGATCATGAGCAAATATACATGAAAAGACATAAATGCGACGAAGTCCAATTGAGGTGTACTTATTAGTTATTATCGCAATTAATGAAGTATAAAGTCTTACTTATAAAACAGGTCATGAAACTTTGATCTTAATAACAGGACAACTCTCTATCTATTGACATTAATTACAGTTACATACGAAATTAAAGTCTTATTTGAAACTTCATCACTTGTCCCATATCAAAAATTAATTATCGACCAACCAACTACATTAGTCAATAAATCATATAGGGTCCACAAAAAATGTTACTAAATATCATACATTTTTTGTAAGTAGCCCAAATGTGGGGTGTGACAAATTAACGGTTCAAACCTCAAAATCAATTAAATTATGTTTAAGTTAGCTGAGTTAGCTTCTTTATAAAAATATCGATAGAGTGAGACATGGATGAAGATGACTCATCATCTCCGTCCCAAATCATTCCTTATCCCTGCAAACTTTTGCATTTGCATTAAACTTCACGGTGATTTTGGGGGCATTCCCCATAGAGAAATCAAGAGGGGGAGGTTTTTCTTTGCTTACTTTTCTCGGTTAAATAACATATTTGATCTCTGCACTTGTGCTAAAGTAACGATTGTGTTCTTGAATTTTAGTTTGTAAAACTTGGTCCATGTACTTTCAAATTGGTAATAATTTAGTCTGTAAAGTTTAGTATGTAACAATTTAGGTCTCAATAGTTTAAAGTTTGTAACGATTTAGTTTCTGTCGTGAAAATTTTTGTTGAGTTTTTTGTATATAGATCGATAAATCAATGAGAGACCAAATGTGTGTATAAATTACAAAAACTAAATTGTTATATGTAAAAATCGACACTTAATTTTGATGAGATTTTTCAACGTGTGGACTAAAATTTTACAAATCTTAAACTATAGGAATTGAATTGTTGCATGCTAAAGTTCAGGGACTAAATTGTTACCAATTTAAAAGTACAACGACTAAATTGTTACGATTTAAAATTCATGAGCTAAATCGTTAGTTTCTTAGCAAAAGTAAGACTAAACGTGTGTTTTATTTATTTATTTTTATAGTAAAAAATGTGAGAAAAAACTAAAATCCATATTTGAGGAGAAAAGAAAATCAAGACTAATTTAAGGGAAGGGAGGAAAATAAAAATATGTATTTGTGGTCTTAATATATATATATGTGAAGAATCGAGATCTAGGCGAGGTCGGATTGTAGGACTTGCGGTTTCGTTCTCGAAGCTAAAATGAAAAAGACAAAAACAAAAACAAAAATTCCACCACCCTCACATGACACCTCTATTTTTATAAACTTATTAGACACGATTGAAAGTTGGTTCCGTTAGATTCAAGTTAATAGAATGTAAGGTGGAAAAGAAATGTTTGCTAGTCAAATATTAGTATAACACGTGAATGTTGATTAGGGTTAAACAGAAAGAAGAAAAAATGTGGAAAAAGAGAGATTTGGTTGGTGATTGGGAATGGGAAATAGCCTCGAATTTTACTCCCCGTGCATCACCACACACATGAATGACTCCACAACACAGCTGCCTGTTTTTTCCAAATAATGTCCTGTCCCACGCTTTGATTTTTAAAAGGAAAATATTTTAAGCTCGTTATTTAAAAAATATATTTTTTTTTATATTCTCTCTGTTTATTATCAAATATTTAATAGTAGTAAGGATAAGGTTGATTACAAGAATGAATTATTTACGTTTTAAAAATCAAAGGATGAGTAAGCATGGTATTACATATATGTCGACACGACGATATTTCTATGTATCTATGGTTCGACATTTACATGAGAGGTAAATCGATATTTTTATCATATTACAAACAACAATCGATAAAATATGAAAAATATCAACAAAATGTCACTAATATCATGATATTAAGTATCCGTCGATATGGCTATGTATCTATGCGTTCGACATCAACATGAAGGGTAAATAGACGTTTTCATAATATTACAAAAAAATTTGACAAAATATAAAAAACATCTAACAAAATTTTACTAGTAATATTAATACTAATTATTTTTAATTTATTTAAAAATTAAAAATATTATTTGTTTTTTTACGGTTTTGTAATTTCTCTAATATCCATTATTGATATTTCTGTAACATTGACACTCCCGAATTTTCATCTAAATCAATATTTAAAACTTTGGAGGTAAAGGCATAAATCTGACAGAATTTTCCGACAATAGAGGCGGCTAATTAAATAAATGAATTTGTCAAAACAGGAACAAGAATTGTCAATTGTCAAACACCAAAAAAAAAAAAAAAAAAAAAAAAAAAGGGGTGTCTCTGTTGTTTGTTTCCTAATTATAAATACAGTATCCATACACTCCCTCTCGTCTCTTCAACTGTTTCTTCATATTTTAAAAGATTTAACTTAACTTCGTTGCTAGTAAAATTAAATAAGAATTCGTTTAATGACATTTATTGATTTTTTTAAACAACAAAATCTAAGTTTTTTGTTTTTTAATTGTTTCCCATTTTTCTTAAACATAAATAAACGTTTTTTTTAATACAATAAAGATTCCAAAATCAAACTCAATATTTTTTAGTCAGAGATTGATATCTTGAGTTAAACACAAGTTATCATTATTTTAATCACGAGACTATATAATGCATAATAAATATTTAAAAATAAAAAAATATTAATTTCCGTATAAAATTTTTACTTTTATTAACTTAAAATTTTAGATAAGGGTTATCATACACATTTTTGTTTTTTTTTCTTATACAAAATAAAACACAGTTACCAAACACATATATTTAAAAAAAAAAAAGAATAAAAATAACACCCTAAATAATTGTAAAACTACCGTATTTTGAGTATATGTTTTACGCAAAGCTTCATTCATGTATAATGATTATATATATTTATTGGATTGGACAACACAACAAATAGTTAAGATCGAAAGAAGTTTTTTTTAGTACAATAAATAAGGAAATAAGATATTGAATCTCTAACTTCTAAAAAACGAACCATATATCTTAACTAATGTTGGCCATAAATAAAGTTAAATCTCACACAATTATATTTTTAAATACTATCTCTTAATTAATTTTCATTGAAATAATACTAAAAAATTAAACAAAGTTAAATCTCACACATGATGTTATATTTTTAAATACTACCTCTCACTTAATTTTCATTGAAATAATACTTACTTCTTGATGATTACCAATTTACCACCACTAAAACTTTACCCGCCATTTATTATTTTAGGAAAATATCTCTTATTTCTATCCTCTAATTATCAAAAACAAAACAGTACTTGGTATATAAGATATTTACTGACCAAGCAAGATAGTAAACCTTAAATTATTGTTATATTGGTTCGATTTTAGTTCATTTTATATATTCTACTTTTAAAATATTCATTTTAGTCTTTTTATTTTCATCTTTTATTCGTTTAGTCATTTTACTTTCAAAATATTTATTTTAATAATGTATTTTAATAAGTGACCAATTTTTTAATACACGCCAAAAATATTTTAATACAAATAACTAACTACATTTCGAGAAATTTAGTGAGTTGGGTATCATGTTAAAATTATAATTAAAATAAATTAGACAGAAATGAAAATAAACGGACCAAAATGGTCACTTGTTAAAAATATAAAGACCAAAATTAGCATTTCAAACGAAAAATAACTAAAATGACCCAAAATTGAAACTTAATCCACATTGAAAAGATAAAAAAATCTAATGAATATTTATAATATACACGAGTTACTTCTTTGATCGCCAATTTATTTTGAGATGAAAATATATGAATTTTATTATAATATCATAGTCTAAGAACCCCTCGCCAATTAGTATAATTTTTTAAAGGTGTAATTCTTTTTAATAAAATAATAATTTGCATTATTTATAATGGAACAGCCAAAAAGTCCATAATTTTCCCCATGAGATGTGAAGGTGGGGCGCATTTGTAACTACGTGGAAATGGGTTTAGAGTCCACCATTACTGAGATGTGAAAGTATACGACATGTCGTTTTACAAGGAAAGGGAGGGTCCAAAGTCAAGGTCAAAAAACAACCGACAGCTGTTTGATGGGTGAGGGTTTAATACGACATTGGAAGTTGTGCCACGCGGTACACTTTTAACTCTCTTTGATCTCTTCTCATTAATTTACCCTCTCTCCCAAAAAAACAAAAGAAAAGGAGGTTCAAAAAAATTTCTCATTAACTTAAAAATAAATGTTTAAACATTCTATGAACACTTTCAAATTTGATGTCTAATTCCAATCTTTTAATTTTATATCTAATGGTGGTATACTATATTAAAAAGGAAAAATGGCCAAAAGTGACACACATAAAAAAGTTTATGAAATTTATAAGATATCTTTTAAAAATTTAAATTTTTTTTACAAAGTTTGGGTCCACGAATCATACCAAATCTATAATTTTACATTTTTTATATTTTTTTTGTAGGTATATATTATTTGTACAAATAAGTGATTAAATATTCAAAAATTTATAGAAAGTATTACATGTTTCAATTTTAGGCCAACCTAGATAAAATATATATAAAAAGAAGGTTAAAAAACACTTTTAGTCTCTACTTTTATTAAAGTAACAATTTAGTCCATAAACTTTAGTTTGTAACGATTTAGTTATTGTACTTTCGAATTGGTAACAATTTAGTCCTTAGAACTTTAATATTTAACAATTTAATCATTGTAATTTAAATTTTGTAACGATTTAGTCCTTATCGTGAATTTTGTTGTTGTTAAGTTTCTTGTATGTATAGATTGATAAACTAAAGAGTGACCAAATATGTTTATGAATTAGAAATATTAAATTGTTATATGATAAAATTTGACATTTAATTTTAATAAACAAATTTTTATGATAGAGACTAAATTGTTATAAATTTTAAACTACAAGGATTAAATCGTTAAAAGTTACAGTTCAGGAACTAAATTGTTACTTTGGGGAAAGTACAGAGACTAAATCGTTACCAGTTAAAGTTCAGGGACTAAATTGTTACTTTAGTGAAAGTACAGGGACCAAATGTGTTTTTTAACCTAAAAAAAATATTGCCTAAAAATAAATAATTACTGATATAAAAATATAAAAATATGAATATAAAAATGATGTGTGTATAGCTGATTCGACATCTAAATTAAGAATATACATGTATTAACCAGTCGAATTTAAGTTGGCATATAATATAATTTTATTTGTTAATTTAAAATAATACACATTATTTGATTTTCATCAATCAGGATCCAAAGTTTACAGTGTGTTTGAGAGTTATGGTAGGATAGGTGATTTTGAAAAAAGATATTTAAGTATAATTAATTTTTCAAAATCACCGTCTAAGTGATACCTTGAAAGTTAATTTAAAGTGATTTTTAAGCTTTCCTAAAATTAATCTTTTGATTTGCCAAACACATCGATGGAAAAGAGGAGTGGTTTTGACAATAGCAAAAATGATTTTGACATGTCAAAAGTCACTCCCAAACCCTTAGGTCTAAATCAGAACGGGCATGAATCGGAATCAAATCAGATAATGTTATTCATTTGATGTTGTTTACTAGAAATTTGTTGAAATTGGAATCAGACTTATTTTGATATTATTAATCATATATATAACTATTATTAGTAAACCTTTTTCTTCTTTCTAGCTAATTACATTTCTTTTAATTACAATAATAATTAATTTTATTATTATGTTATTCATAATCAATATTTTTATTATAATAATTTATTTAATATTAATAAATAATGAATAATTAAAATAATATTTTTTATTAGAAAATAATTATTTAAGATAAAATATTATTATTATAATATTTAATAATTACTTATATTTTTAAAAACTGTATTGAATTTTAAAATTTTAATATAATATTTTATAATCAAATTACATCGAGTAATAAAAGTGATAAAAATTTTTAGTTGTATAAATGAAGGTAGAAATAATAAAAGTATAAAGCAATTAATTAAAAAATATTGTAAATCTCGTTAATACATAAACAGATAAAGTGTAAAAATGAAAAAATTGTTCTCATTCCTTCCTTCCCATTAGTTTGAAGTAAACATGGTCTCACTAGAATGTCATTTTTTTTACAAAGTACATGCATTATTTATTCTAAAATTTTTTAAAAACTGTTTTTAATTTTAACTTTTATTTTATCAATTTTATTTTCACTTCGGCAATCTCATCCTGTTTCACTCTCAAAACTCTTAAGCGAACCTCTAAATAAATAAATAAATAAAACCATATTTTTAAATTACTTTTCGAAAGTTTTTAAGTCGTTGGTTAAAAATTTATTGTATTTCAACGAATTAAAGTGTAATCAAAATTGTATACAAGTATCTCGTTATCAAATGATTTGTAATTTGTCCAAATTTCATTAAATTTTTATATTTGGTCATCGTCATTAAACTTTGTATCACGAACTATTCAAAATACGATGTGATGGCAATACATTATTTGATGTCATTCAAATACTATATCCACTTCAAAATAAATACTGTGGGGGTGAAATGTAATGAAAATATTGGTTAAAAATAAACAAAAGGTTGGAAGTTTAAAATTAAATTTTCTGTAGCACGATGATTAAGGCAGGAAATGTTTTAAAAATTAAAATAATTTTTCTCAAATGTAGTAACTACAACAACAACAAAAATGAATTAGAGCAATGACCAAAATTATATATTAGTTTGGAGGTTAAAGTGAAAATTATATATGTTGGTTAATTTGATTAAAGTAATAATTGTACCGAGCAGAACGTGTTTTTACGGCCCAAATAACGAGTAAAATATAATCCATAGATTTTAAGTCAAACAAACAAAAGAAATTAAGTAATTTCGTGTCTGTTTCCAAATTAAATTCTAAAATATGCTAACATTTATTAAGTGAATAGAAAATGGAGAAAATGATACGATATAATATATTTAATGCGCTCCACATTAAATTAGTTGATACTCATATATTTATGTGACGTCTCATTCATTCACAGTAAAATAAATGTAATAATATCCCAACCTAATCTACAAATATTTGTGTCATTTTCCATCTTATTCAAAATTTTCTTCAAATTATTATTATTATTATTATTATTATTAGGTCACGTATGAGCGGCTATCTTGATTAGCACTGGCGTGTCCAATATGAAGTTTGAAAAGGCATACATGGATTCCACAGTCAAAAATCTCTCTCTTTTTAATTATTTATATACTTTTAGTAAATATAAATTCAAACAAAAAGATCTTATATTAATTTTAATAACAATATATAAATTGACTCAACTACACGGCGGTCCCAATATTTCCAATCATGAGTTTGACCAGTATCTAATAAGAGATAAATGAATATTATATTTTTATTGGTCCATGTGGCAAACTAATTTAATTTTTCAAATATGATACCAAATTACACACAAACCAACATTGTCCGCCTAACCATAATTAACTTATTAAAAAATGTATTTTCGACCAAAAAATTTGTGAATCCATTCCCACCCTACCAAAAATTGAAAAAAAAAAAGAAAAGAAAAACACCACAAACCCACATTTATTAGATATTTTGTGATATAAATAACTATTAAGGAGAAACCTAGGAAAATCAGACCCCATATTTTGATTTGTAAACTAATTTTATTTTCAAAATGAAGTTATTAATTTAATCCCGCAAACTACGTAATAATAAGTTTTACAATTTGCAAATCCAAAAGCTAAATCATTAGTTATATAACATCAAATTCTATAACTCACTAACCAATATTTTAGTACTAGTAATTTTTTCCTACAAAAGGGAAAAAAAAAAAAAACCTATCTCCAATGTATGGTTTGAATAGCTATGTCAAGGCTATCCCCAAACAAAGTATGTCGTTTTCTTACTTCTTTGTGGTCCAACCCAAAGTACCAATAATACAAAATTCTCCTTCAACAATCCCGACAATAATTTTTGTCCAAGAAAAAAAAAATTACCTACACGTCGGTTAATAAAAAAGATGTTTCATAGTACTATTGGATAACTGTTTTGTTTTTGTTTTATGCTTTTAAAAATTATACTTATTTTTTTCGCAATTTGATTGGTAAGTGTTTATTGGATTTTGAAAACTTATTTGAACTGTTAGACTAATTTTAAAAATAAATTTATTTATAATTTTGAAAATGTTAAAAAAATATACGATAAAACAAAATTATAAAGATAAAAGTAATATTTTTAAACTTAATTTTTAAGAAGAAGAAATAAAAAATGAAATAGTTATCCTATCAAATTATTTTCTTTAATTGAATTCACCATCTCTTGACTGTAGATATATATCAATTATAACTAAATTAGGCTCGCTTTCACTCTCACATCATTTTCTATTTTCTATGTTTCTTTTGCACCCAATAAATAAATGAATTTGATATTTACTTTTGGACCATTAAAAAAACCAGTGACTCGGTACAAGTTCCAGCGTCGACGTGGTGGCAATTTGGAAAACATAAGTCAACAAGACGAGATGTAGAATTTTCAATTTCCACAGCCAATAAAATAAAAAAGTGAAATTACAAAAATAGGAGGATAGTGACGCCCCTGCCGACCCTACAGTAAAAATAAATAAATTAAAATACTATTTTAGCCCAGTGTCCTTTTACTTACAAATTTATTTTAATTCTTGTTTTTATAATATTTGTTTGAATCCATTAAACTTTCTAAAAATACGAACTAAAATCAAAATTAAAATTAAAAATACAAATCACGAAATCATTTTGAGAGTAAAAAATGAACCCAACTTAAAAAGTAATTGTCAAATCGAACATGGTTAAGATCCCTATATTTGACCATGGTCATGAGTTCGAATCCACCTACATGTTATATAAAAAAAACATTAAAAGTAATTTTAACATGAAAAAAAAAAGAAAGAAAGAGAAAAAACCAGAAGTTGCAGAAACAAAAAATGCAGTCTGTGTTTTTTCATGGAAACTGGGCTCGAGTTATCGAGGCACTTTATTTGACCACTCTCAAATTCTCCGGTCTTCACCCAACTTTATAAATCTCTAAGCCTTCTTTGTTCTCCACCATTTTTCCCATTCCCCAATCCCCAACACAGTTAATTCCAATTCCAAAGTTTTAATCTTTGAATCATTCAGACCAAAAATTCTTCGCCATTCAAAGCATTTCAGTGCTTCCTCTGTCCCCGATTTCGTATAAAAACAGAGGTTCCACACCAAATCCCACTCACAATTTCATCCTGTTCCCTCACCAAACTTCAGAATCGAAACAACCCCATTTCGATTCTCCTTCATTAATTTCTGGGTTTCATTCCAATTTGCCGAAATCTTGCGAGCTCCCATCCATGGGGTTATCCCTGTCCCTGCTGATTTCAGCCTGGAAACAGATTCTGGACCAAGGGCTCTTCATAATCTGCAACAATTCGAGCTTCTCTCCAAAAGAAAAGGCTCTGATTTTGAAATCGAACAGCTTCAAGATTACAGAGCCGGAAGCAGCCAAAAACAGAGCTCTGATTTTGAAATCTAGCAGCTTCAAGATTTCGGAGCCGGAAGCAGTGAAAAACAGAGCACCCACCGGCAGAACGAAACCGAACAGTTTGAAGGGGAACAAGCCGGAGATTCTGGAGACCAGTTTCTCGTTTAAGACTGTGATTAATCAGGATGCGGCGTTCAGCTTCCCTGTTTCGGCCGGAAAATATGCCAAATCGGCGGCTTCTCTGCCGGAGCCGGCGGTTCTGTACTCGCCGAGGCCGGTGAGCGAGCTGGACGCGGCGGCGGTGAAGCTGCAGAAGGTCTACAAAAGCTACCGGACGAGGAGGAATCTGGCGGATTGCGCGGTGGTTGTGGAAGAATTGTGGTGGAAGGCCATCGATTTTGCCAATCTGAAGCGGAGCTCTGTTTCGTTTTTTAACATCGAGAAGCCGGAAACCGCCGTGTCGCGGTGGGCCAGAGCCAGAACAAGAGCTGCCAAGGTAAGTTGTGTTTTCTCGATTCTTTTCTGTTACTTGTTTCTAATTTTCTTAACAAATCAAGTATTTTATCGTTAACTTGTCTTTTATATTTTTAAAACATTCTCAAAGTTATAGAAATTTTAGAAATGAACCAAACAAATTTCTTCTGAATGTTACTAAAAGTGGCAGCGATTTGCTTCAAATACTTTGGAAATTAAACCCAAAAACTTTTCCCCATATCATTACTTCAAATCTTTCAAAAGCTTATGATCATTTACCGTGTTCTTAATTCAGGTTGGAAAAGGTTTGAGCAAGGACGACAAGGCCCAAAAGTTAGCCCTGCAGCACTGGCTTGAAGCTGTAAGTTCCTCAAAATTTCACCAAAATTTTGCCAAATTTTATGAATCTTGATATGATATCCAGGTCCAAATATCAAGGTCCAAAATGGTCAAACGTCTCTCCGGTCCAAAAGTAGGATCCGGCCAAGACCTTGAAAAGAGTCGTGATCTTAGAGAGCATGTCGAGGATCCCAACAAAAATTTCTAATAGCTACTCTTTGAGACAGAACTCCGTGAATTTTGACATCTGTTGCTGATCAAATTTTGCTATTATATTTTTGGTTACAGATTGATCCACGCCACCGTTATGGCCACAATTTGCACTTGTACTACGACGTCTGGTTTGCAAGTGAGAGCAATCAGCCATTCTTCTACTGGTAAGTGACCTTTTCCATTTCCTCTGTTTTCTTGCTCGGAAAATTCTGAGGAGTCATTTTCCCGGCAACTTTCTCGGCATCCAAACACAATTCCAATCCAAACCCATCTTCTAACTTACCTTGATTTGCAAAAATATAGGCTGGATATTGGAGATGGGAAAGAAATCAACCTCGAGAAATGCCCAAGAGCAACTCTGCAGCGGCAATGCATCAAATATTTGGGTCCAGTGAGTCTCTTTTTCTCCTCCGCCATGGATACCCATTTGCTAGAACTTGGTTTTTAACAGAAAGTTTCAATTTTTTTGCAGAAAGAAAGAGAAGCTTATGAAGTAGTGGTGGAAAATGGGAAGCTGGTTTATAAACAGAGTGGATCCATTGTGGAAACCAAAGAAGGTTCCAAGTGGATATTTGTTCTGAGCACTGCAAGATCCTTGTACGTTGGCCAGAAAAAGAAGGGCCAATTTCAACACTCGAGTTTTCTCTCCGGCGCCGCCACCACCGCCGCCGGCCGGCTGGTGGCCCATGATGGGTTCATTACGGTACAAAATCTGAACCCATCATGTCTTTGCATCTTCTCTTCATATGCTGAATTGAAATGGAAAAGTTAATAAATTTTGCTTCTTTTTGTTTTGTTGGGTATAGGCAATTTGGCCGTACAGTGGTCATTATCACCCCACTGAAGCTAATTTCAAAGAATTTCTCAGCTTCCTTGAAGAAAACCACGTAGATCTCACCAATGTCAAGGTAGATTTCCCATCTCCTTCCATCAAACTTTTAGATTGAGCTTAAATTTTATGGCTAAATTTAAATAGTGTCAAAATATACCAAATTCATGTTGAATTAATCTTTGATTTATTCAACATTTTTACACACTGATTAGACACGAAATTAAATTTGATGTCTAGTACAATTCTAAACTTTTAATTTTGTATATAGCAAGTCAAAACCTATTAAACATGAAATTGAAAGTTGTCTTAGACTCAAATTAAGAGTGTAGGCTCATTTGATATTTCTTTGTTTGGTGTCTATTTTTTAAAAGAATATTTTCTAAATCTAAGTCACGTTTTAAAAACTAAAAAAATTAGTTTTCAAAAATTAATTTTTATTTTATACGAAACATAACCATTAACTTTTAATTTAGGATCCATTGGACATGATGAGATCATTAGAATTGTAATTTAATTTTTTTCTTTAAATAGTGGAAAATCAATACTTATATGGGTTGTTTATTCTTCCCCAGATGTGTGCAATTGACGACGACAGTCAATACAAGGCCGTCGATGAGGAACAGAAACCGGAATCACGCGAGGTTTCCTCCAAATCTACACCGTTGGATGAAATCAAATCGACAGCTGTCGTAGAATCAGGAGAGAAGTTCACAGTCGCCGTGCCGGCGGTGGAGCCGAAGAAAGACGACGGCCGGAAGGTGGAGGAAGCGGAAGCACGAAAATTCGACATGTCGAAACGGCTGTCGTGTAAGTGGTCGACAGGAGCTGGGCCTCGGATCGGGTGCGTCCGGGACTACCCAACAGAACTACAAACGAGAGCACTGGAACATGTCAACTTGTCACCACGCGTGGGCAATGGCCCGTTGGTTAATTATGGGCCCATTCCTTCTCCACGTCCAAGCCCAAAAATCAGGCTCTCCCCCAGGCTGGCTTATATGGGACACCCCAGCCCAAGAACCCCAATTCCCGCTGCCAGCTAAGCCCAAAATGGGGTTTCTTTATGGGCTTTACTAGCCTGGCCCAACAATAGGTGGAAGTGATTAACCCAATTTTTTGATTCCTTTGTTGTCTGTTTGTCTCCATTTTTTTTTTTTTTGGTCAGAAGGGCTAATTGAGGGCCAAAGAGTAATTTGAATTGGCTTGACTTGAGGTTCTCGCGTTATTTAGTTTGTTACATCAATTCTTCTTGTAAAAAGAATAAATTTGAAAGGAAATCACATACATATTTATCTTTCGGTCAACAATATCCAAAATTTGAATTAACAATCATATTTGTCAACTTGATAAATATATATAATTCTTTTTTTTTTATACTGGATGTTCAAATCTTTACCACTCCCACTTGTTCTAAAAAAATTAACATAACAAATTTAAAATAATGTTAACAGAAAACACACATCAACCAAAACATGTATGTATTCTAAAATTACTCGTAAAACACGTAGCCGACAATAGAATTAACCCTGGGGATTGCCTGCCTTCTAATAGATGTTCTGTCTTTCATTATTAACATCCAATCCCATGCTAATAAGAAAAACGAGCAATTGCTAGTCGGCTGTGTGGGACGATGTCGGGGAGAGAAGGGAATGCGAGGCGGCGAAAAACAAGACTACAACTCAATTTTGGCTTTTCCCTCAAAGCACGCATGATTCCATGGGAAAAGGAAAAAAGAAAAAAAAAATTGAGAGAGAAAAAGAAAAAGAAAAGAAAATAGTGTTCGATTGTAAAAGAGAAGCTTTCAAGGGAAAAAAAAATATTTTAATTCTTTCTGCTAGAAGAAAGAAAATAAAGATCGTGAAAATTTTAAAATGTCTTTTATTAGAAATTAAAAAAGAAAACATTTATTAGTGGCTAAAAATCTCAACAAAACTATGGGTTTGTTCATTTAAGACTTCTAAAATTAGTGTTTTAGATTAAATCAAGTGGTTGCTCAAAAAAAATATTTTGAGCTGATTTTAATGACTACGATTTGTAGTCAAACACTGGAAATTTTGAAAAATATCTACTTTAAATCTCATGCTTTATGCCATATCATGAATCATGAAAATATTGAAGCAAATAGAGGAGAACAAACAAAGCATAGAACACTTTTAATCATGAATCAAAGAAAATATTGAAGCAAAACATGATGGTGAGCAAACCCAAAAAGGAAGCAAAACTAATCACAAAAAGAATCTTAAGTTCTCGGTGATCCCATAGATATGTCCTCGACGTTTATGTTAGATTCTCAATTCATATAAAAACTTCTTTATGTATCAACCAAGTTAAAATGAGCAAACCCTTGAAAGCAAGCAAAATAATGATGTTAATAGAACAAAAGCTTCAAACTCGTAAAGAAATCTAAATGTCATATGATCATCCATCCACTTAAGAGATTAAATACGTAACAAATTTTCAATGTCAAATGTTGTAGGACCGAGCTACTATGAGTCTATGATGTTAGATTAGTCAAGGTGTCAGAAATTGGCTTGAGCACCCATTAAGTTATAGAATACAATGACACAGTTGTACAACCGATAAAACAGATCTTGTTCAAGTAAGGTCGTAGCTCAAACACCCATTAATGAAGTGTCAAAGTGCCCAACCAAACCCACTAACAAGGGGTGAGGGAACCTAAAGGACGAGAGAGAGGTCACAAACAAGTTTGTGATTCATAGAACTAGAGCAGGGATCCAAAATTCAAAGAAAAGGGCAGTGATACAATTCTCTTCAGAAAACAGGTTTCATCAAGAAAGGTGAAAGGCTTTTGTGGCCCTTTCACTGAAGGCACATAAATAACTAATGCTTGTAAATCCTAATGAAGAATAAGATGAGGCAATGTTTCCTCCCCTCTCTCCAATTTACTCACCCAATGCATATTAAGTGAGAAGGAAATACAAAAGCCTTAAGTTATTTCATATAAAAAAACTGCAACTCAAGACACAATCCTTATCAGATCCATCATGGAAGATTCAAGATGCTATATCTTAAACACGAAAACCAGAAATTCTCATGTTGAAATCTTAGAGAAGACAATTCACAGAAAGCAGGCAAGAAAAAGTGGTTTCTAAATTAAGTTTCAGCAAGTGCCACATTCATGCAGGTTCTCATAAAGCCATTATCTAATTCATTGAAAAAAAATTCTGTACTTCCAGTTCCAGCACTAGTTACACATTCATAGAATCATAATATTCAAGGAACAGATTCTTGGATTTCAGAACTATAAGCTAATTAAACAACACAGTAGTGGAGGAAAAAGCTGTTACCAATTAAAGCCGCTACCATCCAAAGACCACTCGGGAGCATCTTTCCTTAAGCCACCTGAAGCTCTTCCTGAAAGAACCTTTGACTTTGCCTTCCACAGTATAAACCTTATAGCTCGCGACCCTCCTCTTTCTCTGCATCTCCGGATCGCTGAAACTCCAGCTCTTGGACGAAAATCCGTTCGTCGATTTCCCTTTCTTGAGCTTCAAATCGTTTCCCATCTGCGTTTGCGAAGCATACGACGCACTGTAACAACGGAAATCTTGCACGCCCATTCCGCCGGAAGCAGGGGGTTCTCTGGCTTCGTCTCCGTAGTAGTTCACAATCTGCATTCTCCCATCCCCATATGATTTGGATTTGGACTCGAAATCCTCCATAGTTAGACGCCGGATCCGAGGTTTTAGAGCTTCGAAACACTCGAGGAGATTCTGTCGCACCAAAAATTCACCTCATGGGAAGTGGACTCCAAAGGGATCGATCGAAATGGAACCCTCGTCGGTGGCCGATGGAGATTTCAGCTTACGCCGCAAGGTAGTGAGAAATTGAAGTGGATTATCCAATGAAAGGCGAACAGATCGCTGAGAGAGAGCCGAAAGTTCGTAGTTGACCATGACCATGGTCCATTCCCCAAATTTCACGCAGTTTTACTTTTGTCTTTGTCTTCTCCTGCTGCTGCTTTTTCAAAATCCATTTTTAGGGTTTTGATCTGAAATTGGGATTTTACAAAAGAAGAAAAAGTTTGATTACAGTTTTTGCTTGAGCATCAAAATCGTAATGTGATTGATTTATGAAAATTTCGATGTTATTTTAATTTATATCTCTTTTATGAAAATGGATATGTTTTCCTATCTTTTAAAAATAATAAAGGCATTGAAAAAAAGGGTTAAAACTTAAAAAAGATCGTGTTAATATTTTATTACATCTATTCAGTTCCATTTATTTATTATTATTACTTTTTAGTACAAGTTCCATTTATTTTAAAACTTTACTGGGATCAATATAAATAGAATTTATGGCATTCTATTTTTAAGAAAAGCACTAGGTTTGATAATTATTTTTCATTGAAAAAATATATAAGTGTATTTGGTAAATTAAATATTTAAAATTTTTACATTATATTAACTTTTTAATATTTATTGTGTATTTTAATTTTTTAATATTTATTATGTATTTTCTAAGTCATTAAAGGTAAAATACCATTTTTACTTGTGTTTTGAAAAAAGTTGAAATAAAAACAAGAAACAAAAAATTGATTTTATTATTTTAAACATTTATACATAATTTTGAAAACGAGGAGCAGAAAATGTTATGAAAGACACATATTTCTTAAAAATTAAGAACGATTTACAAAAAAACAAAAAATTAACCAACGAAAATGACAGAAATTTAATTTGTTTATTTGAAACTGTATGAAATTAAAATTAAATTTTTATTCTAATGTTGCTCACTTTGAAAATAATTCAATTTATGCCTAATAACTTCGAACCAGCGAATAGAATTTTCATGTGGTCTTGTGAGATCCAACTCCTGCGACCACAAGATATTCACACTAATTACTTCAGAATTGAAATTTGAAAATTATGATAAATAATAATATCAACTGAGGTTCTCCATGTTATTTATATAATTCCGTTAAGCTAATCTCAATTGATTAAGGTGTGTTCAAATCCTGCCCACCAGAAAGAAAAAAAAAAAAGAGAACATTCTTCTTTCTTTCACAAACTAGAATGATTCTAACCATCATAAGTTGACTCGGTTTAGACGAATATAAATCAAAAGGGTTTAGAAGGAATGAGTTCAAACCCCATAATAGCCACCGATCTAAGAATCAATTTCAATATAGTAGAGTCATATGGTTGTCCTATGAAATTAGTCGAGACGTGTGCAAGCTAACCTGAATACTCGTAAATATTATTTAAAAAAAACTACCATGATTCTATTAGGTTATAAATCAAAAGTGCATATATGTTGTCAATTTAAAAAATATCAAAATTGAAGAACCACAAGATACAGCGACTAAAAATTTTTCTTCCAAGAAAAGAAATCGTATTTCAACTGTAGGAACTCATTGGTAAGTTGGGAGCAGGCACCTTCGAATTTCCAAGCACATCCTCCAACTCCTGCAGCAAAGCAATTGGTTATATTGATTTATCTGTATTGACACCGGAATGTGCATAAATGACTTCCGAACTGTGAGATAACGTCCACGAGACCACCATAGCCTCCGACTGCTGCGACCTGAACCGACAAATAAACCATCCTAGAGTGAGAGAAGCATAGAGGAAAGATAACCTAAGCAAGATCCTTGAATTCATAGCATATCATTGACAAGTTATCTCTTAGGACTTCAATTTAAGGCTTGGATGAAAGTCCAAGGAAAATGAAAGGTCGAAATAGCAACAGATTGTTACATGATTGAATTTGTTGCTCATTTGGTAGTAGACTATATAATGAATGAGATTACACGGATATGCATAAAAACAAAATGGAACACCATTTTAGTTGCTCTTCTAAGTTCTAATCTTCCCATAATGTTACGCTAAAATTGAGAGAAATGAAGAAGTTCCAGAGGACAAAAGGAATCAAGTTAAACATACGCCAGATGGATGCAAGGCAACTGAAAAAGCTGACTGAGGGGCACATTGTATTTGTGAAAGAATTGATCCATTTACGTCGAACCGGGTTAGTGATGGCTCTGCTCCAATGCCTAATATCTGGACACGGAGAGACAACAGTAACATACAATGGTGTCAGAATAATCTGATCTAACACAAGATATACTAAGATAACAATATTTGACATATTCGTGCTCTTAGATAACTTCTCGCAGGCTCATGTCGTATAACGGTCATGTGCATGCTTCTTTAACTTGTAAGTCAACAATAATTATGCAAAAATGAGTTTGCTGTTGCGCTAAATCATACAAGCAAGTAGGAAATCTTATATTTCTTGTCTAATGATCAAATGAAAGATGAAAACATGATGACAGATTCCTGAGCAAGACCAAAATGCAGGCTAGTGTCACTTAATTAAAAGTATAACCAGTTCAAGAAGGAGAATCACTCACTTGATTATCACAAAAAGCCATATCCTGCATTGAAGAACGGGTCAAAGTTTTCGAAATGAATTCAGAAGACGGAAGGTTCCAAACTGATAAACTCCGACCGTCAGCACAGGCCTAAAATAAAATGCAGCAGATGTAAATATCACTCCATTATACCCACCAATTCAGCAAGAGAAATATTCTCAGGAATGAAACCTAGTCAACCTTTCACCTATGATTTTTTCATCTACTAGTCCATAACACGGACCATGCATGTAAAGTTCTAGTTGTATTTTGCTATAAGAAAATAAATTTTATTAATGAGTTCAAATTAATGTCACCAAACTATATAAATGAAATTAGTTTATAATTTAATTTTATATTTATTTATCACGAGGGAAACGAAAACTAAGATTTGTTTTATCCAGTATCAAACGCGAGCTACAAGAAAATAGAACACCTTTAAAGAGTATCAATACCGTCACATGAATCATAAATGCATGAATATGATATACCAAAAAATATGTGGTTCCTAATGAATAGGGGTAACAGAGCAACTTTGCCACCCACTGCCACTAAATCACCACCCCCAAGTCAAACGGGTGCTTGTTGTTACACCGGGGGCCGTTATACTAGGTGCTAAAGCATGTGTGTTTTGTATCAATTGAGCAAAGACGGGTTGTAATTGTATAGCAATAACTGAAAACATATCTTGGGACGCCCTGAAGCATTCCTGGTATCATTATGAATATTATGTATTAAATTAATACTGATTAATAAAATTACCTACTTAATTGTTAGAGTATCGGAATGATAAATCTGACATAGTTTTTATCACCCCATTAATAAATTGGTTTTTTATGAGTATTGTATATAAATGATTTGACTGAAAACAAAGATTTTTTAGTTATGGATGATTAGTATTACTTGTTTACAACATTAAAAAATTTTATTGGAAAATCAAAAGGTTTATTAATTAGTATATTATAGTCCCAAGGAAAAAAATGATCTTTCTATTCTAAAAAAATAAAAGACAAAATGGAACCATACAAAAAAATAGTAAAATGAAAAATACAACATTTATATTATATTGTACCATTTTGAATATTCTTTAAAACCTACATTTATTTAATTGAAGGGAAAAAAATAGATGAACAAAAAAAAGTACTAAATTAGATTTCAAATTTTTAAGTAAAATAAGTAAAGAAAGTTAAAATGGGGACAGAAAGTTCCTCTCCTATAACCCAATATATAGTTGAAAGTGCCGAATTTGCTTGAGATGGTCTCTGGTTTGAAGATTAGTATGGAGAATAAGTCAGCTAAAGTGGGAGGATTAACAGAAGGAAATCTGAATAAGTAGGATTTTTGGAATCCAGTGGTGGATCCAAACAACAAAGTAATATAGAGCCATTACCAAATATTTTCCTTCAAGAAGAAAAAAAGCTTTTCCAATTATTAAAAAAAAAAAGAAGAAAAATAGCTTTTTTTAAGAATGATGAAGAATAGAAAACAGGCCAAATAACAAAATAAGAGCACAGCTGCAGAAAAACTCAAATCCAAATCACCATGGAGGAATATACTGATAATTAAGTAAATACTCACCAACCAGCTTTCACTTGCATCAAGAGCAATGCATCTAATACATGAGAAGTGCCCTTTCAGCTTCTTATCCTTCGCTGGGTCAATTACTTGGATGCACTTTCCACTCTTGCAATCTGGTTTGATAGTATAAACACGTATAAGATACCTTAAAATTCATATACTTATACCAAAAAATCTCCCAACCAAAATTTACTGCTAAGAAAGTAGAGACTATAAGCAGATTGACAGACAGATAGTCAAAGAGAATTCGAACCCCGTGGTCTCTTTGAGAAGTTTTAACCACTATAGTCTATAATAAACTATGTTCCTGCTCAACAACTTTACGATTTTTAAAATAGAATTTAGCATTAAATATGCTACAAGTGCAGGTAGGAAATGATTGAAGTTGATGCATGGCCTTCTGCTTTAGACATATATATTATAAATAAATAATTTACATACCCCATATTCGTGCTGTACCATCTTCTGAACCAGTTATGATCTGAAATTCAAGGTGTGAAAACAATAAGGTGGAAGTACATGAAAAGTATAGTTCAGAAAACTAATGATGGTCACATGTTTCGAAACATAAAACTAAAGTCTAAAGCCAAAAGCTTTACCAAATGAAGCCATAATAATTAATTTTTTGAAGAATTGGACAGAAAAAAAAATAAAAATTAGTGTCTTCCCTTTTGGCTGCAGGACTTCATTAGTAGCACCTAATCGGTATAATACTAATGCTTGGTGGCAGAACATGGAGAGAGTATTAGGCAAACAATCTCACTAAATCTCAAGAATTTCATGCTTTACACTGATGCTCAGGAGAATCCCATACTCTACTAACTGCATACCAACTATTAATTAAAGATAAAAGTCGTTGACAGAGTAACAGATTCACAATTCATGCACTTACAAGAATGAGGAAATCGAGGCTGGAGGCAGTAAATGAGATGATGGGGAGATGCCATAGAAGTTAGTTAGAAGACACATCTTCCAGCAACTATGTGGTGAGTCAAATTACTTAAGACTCAGGTTGTGAAGGATAGTGGGGTGTGTGCGTGTTGGGGGGAGAAGTTAGTTTCTGAGGAGAGTAGGAAGTTCTCTTTGCCGTAGCATGGCGCCTGTTGGCGCCGAGGACACAAATTTAAGCCATCCGTGCGACGGTGCGCACGGGAGGCCAGCGTGTGCCCCCACCCACAGCAACAGAGGGTTGCGAGGGGGGATATCAATATGCATATCTACCATGTGAAAAGGGTGCTTGTAATTTTTATTGAGTCACTTTATTTGTTGTGCTTTGTGTTTGTGTCTCATGACGATGAAGTAACTAAGGATATGCATCTACTAGGTTTCCTATTCCCATTTATCTGTGCCAGTGTACACCCTTGAAGTAACACTCCTTTCCTATTCATTACTAGTTTACCTGCCTGGAGGACGACCGCACTGAAGACAAAAGAACAAACTATGCAGTCTAAACAGAATTCAAAGAGGGTCGAGGTAGAAATGGAGATCGAAATCTATTATAACCAAGGAAAAGAAGGAAAGACGTACTTGGTTGACAGTGTTCCGGGCAACTATACAATGCAAGTAATCAGAGTGCCCCTTAAAAACCATTTTAATTTTACAGCTCTCCTGAAAATTTTAAATACAAAAGGCAGAAACTATGTAAGTTTTAGGAAGAACTTAATTATTCGCTGTAAAAAATCCGATTGGAAAGTTTACAATTAATTACACTCATCCACCTCAAAATACACATACCAGATCCCAACAATACGCACAAGAATCTCCAGCAGCAGAAAAAATGGATCCACCCTGTAAAATAAAACAAGATATCACCTCATCTTTTTTCCTTTTTTTTTTTTTTTTTTTTGAGGACTAAATTAGCAACATCAGCGTCATAGAATAAGTGGGGAAAATAACAGATCCATTAACCTGGGCATCAGTAGCAATTGCATTATTTTCGGGGATTGGAGAAAGAGCACCCCAAGGACCTCTAGAAGACAGCAATAAGATACATTTAAAAAGAATGAGTAATAAAGATGATCAAGTGCACTAAGAAAAAATAAATCCATATCTATTCTATAGTCTACTTTTTTTATAAATATGAGATAAGTCAAGTATAAAGTTACATCGTAAAGTCTATATTAAATTAGGTGAAACATAAGTCATAAAATCTATAGAAAATAATAAAAGCATCTCTGCATTATATGTTAACCATCTTCCAAGCGTGGCTGCTGTATTAAGAATCTAGATGATTACATAAAGTTCTAATTAAGAAGTCAAAAGGACAATGCTTGAGAATTGAGATTGATCTTCGAAATGGAAGGTTCCAGATGCATAAATCAAGTATTAACGTTTGTTTTTTATTCATAAAAAAAATTAATAATTAAAAAAATAATATTAGGAAACCATAAAAGCAAGGCAAACCAGTGTTCTCCTTTTTGTATAATATTATGAACGGGATATTAAATTGAATAAATGCACATAGTAGAGTGTATATATTTTTTGGCAACCAGCTCATTTTGAGAATCCACCAGGTCAACTACAGGTTGAATAAGAATACTAAGAAAAATTAAGGAAAAAATATCAAATATTTGTGATTAACCTACTTGTATTGAGGATTCGTCAGGTCCATGACAGGCTCAATATGACTACCTGGAATAAAAAGAAAGAAAAGAAGAAATTATAGCAACTATAGCAATTAAAACAATACACCAAGTCAAAACCTAAATTTTAAAGGAGTGAGAAAACAACAAGAAAATAGAATTTCCAAACAGCCAAAGAAACCTATAAAATAAAATGCAGCCCCTGCTCAAGGGGTCACGAAACCTATAAAACTACAGATAAGAGACGATAAACTATTACCTTGGAAATAAATAGGCATCTCTATATCAGTACATTCTCTCCACCTCCATCCTCGAATGTGACCATCGTCCCCACAGCTATAAATGTTGTGCACGGCTAATCAGATATTTTAATCAAGACCAGTGCAAGTTTTCCATGCAACTTGCCGTTTAAGTTTACATGCTGTAGGTATAATTTTATTATTTAATCAAAGCATTTAGGGAGTCGTTGAAGCTCAAACAAGTACAAGTCAAATAAATTTAAGAAAAATATGGGTACAGACTTTAGGCAATTTATGTATTAAAGATCCAACAAGTACCTAATGGATTCATCATCTAGAGACATAGTCATGATGGGTCACCAACAAAAGAACTACTAAGCAGAATGGTCGAACTTGGCATGTTCTTGCATTTTGCAAGAAAATCAACCGGAACTTAAACTTAGTTGAACAGTGTAGAGCACAAAACAACCAATCGGTCTCAACTGTATTCTGCTCCAACTGGTTCTAAATTTCTGAAAATAACACTAAACTAATTCTAAACCAAACTATAATGTTGCCTCATTATTAAGTTAGTTAATTAATAAGTATACAAATTCATTCATATTTAAATTAACATTAGAATCAGCATCGAGATAACTGAAAAATAGCCAATATCTCACAAGAATATGGAACAATAAAAAAATTGTCAAGAAATGAAAGAGAAAAGAAATCATCTAACAAGTGTAACGTCTTCAAACTATTGTAGTATTGAGAGAGAGAGAGAAACCTCAGTAATAAAGTATTGTCGCCACTATCGTAAAATTTGACATCATATGCAGGCCCATCATGCCCTTGAAGGAAGCAATGAGGCTCTGCTGCCAGAAAACTAGAGTAAGGCACAAAGTGAACCATAAGTACAAGTTTGCAGCACGAAATTTAGAAATGAATTGAGAACAAACGATCAAATGGACTTGCCTTTTAGCATTGCTATAACCAAAATGCTGAAACAGGCATGAAAAAGAGGTGTAATCAGGATAGGAGTTTGAAGTACTAAACTATAAAGAAATACAACACACGACATACCTAGTCCAGAACTACTAAATTACCAATCAAGAAGAAAGAGGAACTTTTCAGTGATCATAAAATAAACCTCGTAAGATGGTAAGTACTGAACAGCAAATACACAAAAATTAACTTCTTTTGCTTCATTAATTAAATATCATTTGAATCAATCAATTGTAAGAAGTGATAAGTACTGGGCAGCTCGTGATAAAATTTTGAGATGGACTTGGGCGATCATAAAATAAACCATTAAAACTAAGTTTCAATTTGGAAATGGAAAGAATTTGAATCCTATAATCCTAATTCCTTAACAATTTGATCGACCTTTATAACATCGTGAATATCTACATTGAGCACAAGTAACAACTATGAAGCAATGAATAAGAAAAAATAATGAACCTTTCAAAGTCAAATCCAACTACCCAGAGAAGCTCTTTGGAGGAACTTCATTATGGTAAGTCTGATGTCTCTTTGGATGTCCATTAGTTGGGTACGTCCTATATCCACTCTTCCAAAGGTTCTCAATGTCCTACGAAGGACCTCCTCTCTCTCACTCTCGATGCTCATCCTTTTAAGAGGAATAAGATCCTTTGGTTGCAGCTAGCTATAGCATTTTTGTGCATTTGTGGATTAGGAGAAACAATAGTCTGTTTAGCCACTTTAGAACCCAACGACACAGAGGTACAATCTATAGAACATATCCTGTTTAAGGTTGTAATAGTCTCTTGAGCCACCTTGAAAAGTCTTTTGACTGTTTTTTGGACAATATCATTCTTGCTCCTACTTGATTCAAGTTTTGTGATTATTTCCGTAATTATCATTTAAGCTCTCTTCCTGCCATTTAGAAGAACTCTTAAAATCTTCCTTGGCTTCAAACTTCAATTTTTCCTCCCCTCCCTCTTGTAATCTAATTTATTCAGTGAAATTAGTTTCTTATCCAACAAAAAATAAAAGAAAATACATCTTCCAAATAATCTGGACAAAGAAGCACTCGAAGAACCTCCTTAAACATTCCACACCGTTCAAATACGGGTAGAAAATAAAAATGAGCATAAGATTAAAAATAATTTAGAAAATTACCAGCTTAGAGATGCAGGAAGCGATAGAATAAGAGGCAATGGATCCATCACTGGAGGCGACCACGATTGTCTCGGGACCACCATTTAAAGAGGGAGCCCATGCAGTTCTGAACACAGTCCGAGTTTGCACCTCTCTCTCCTTGAAAATACTCTCTCTGTAGGCATCTTCGTCCCAATTCGTCGCGTCCGCTGACATTTGACTGGCGCTTGCTATAGCTCCTTCTCCAGTATCTCAAATATTTGCTTAGAACGAAAATGACCAATCTATGAACTCGGTTGCGACGGTCTTAGCACCAGTAAATTGCGCCGGACGATCAGAAGACGGCTTGCCGGAGGAATTTAGTAAATCAATTGCCTGAACTGAATCGTGAGGCCGATGAATGCAGTAGGTAGAGGGCAATTAACAAACGACATGTCGCAGCGAAAATTATTTTTACTGAAAAAATAATTTGTAAAAAATATTTCTTTTATATACTAGTCTAATTTCCCCCATGCTAAAAGAAATGAGACTTTTCGTTTTAAATATTGTTAAAAAAATAAATAATTATTTAAATATAATTATTTTTTAAAATATTGTATATTTTATTCTCCATGATATTGTCCATGAAAATGCTTATGTCGAGTGGAGCTTAGCTAATACATGATGATGTAGTCTCTTTTCGTAGGAACTCTCTTGGCATTCCTCGAGTTCTTTGCAGCAATTCTATTGGTTGAGGCTATAGTTGGCTGGTTTTAAGTGACAGCATGTGGGCGAATCGATGGAATATAGAAGTTTGCGTGATTGATGTTTCTCAGGGTTTTTGACTTGAGTTGAGGCGATTGGATCTTAATCTCTAAAATTACTTAACTATGTCAGACAGTCATTTAAACAAGGTCCTATCTCGCGTCACGTAAAAAAAACTATAATATGTTTTAAAATAGTTTAAAAAAAATTTCACAGTGTTAAAAAAATCCAAAAGAGGGTTAGCTCCACATTTTAAATCATTAAAGATTAATGTATTATGTAAGGAAAAAAACACATAAAAGATATTTTTTTCTAATTTGAAATTAATTTTAATGAAACGAATTTTATTATTTTTTATCGCTAAAGTCAAATATAACGATACAATTTATTTAATTGGTCAGTTAACAATGTATGATTTTATTTGAGCAGTCGTGCAGAAGAGAAAAATTATCGGATGAGATGTGAGCATGATATTAGTTATATTTCAATAGAAAAATTGATTGATTTTTTTCTTAACAAAATAAATTGTTAATTGAATAAACTTATTTATATATTTATCCTTAGATTACAAAAATATTATGGCAACTTAAGCATATCTAATTGACCTGCTTAAAAAAAAATCTAAGACTGTTGACCTCCCTAACCCATCCCTATTTAATTATCCATCCTTGCAAAATTGTATGAAATTTTATGATCTTCCAATAGTGTTATTTTTATAAATTATAAATTAAAATTTAATTGTAGATCTAAATTTACATTTAGATGGTTAAATTTGTAGGAGGAATCTGCATTTGAAAAAATAAATTAACATTTTATAGACATCTTGTAATTCATAATACAACAAAATTCAAATTATAAATAAGTCTAAAAAATAAAAGGCACAAGAGAATTTAGAATAACAAAGGATTCCATCTTTTTTTAAAACATCATTAAAAAAACCATAATGATATATTCGATTTTGTCATTTAGTGATATTTGTCATGGACAAATAAAAAATGCATGTTAGTTTCGAGAGGGAGAAAAGGAAGGTGACGATTAGACAGAATAGGACATGGAAAGAGGAACATATTCCCCATCCTAATCTTTATTTAGGTGACAGGGACAAAATTTTATTCAGTTCCGTCGGGCCAGACCTGTCCATGAAAAAAGATATCCCTTACTAACATTTAGACATTTATATTTTTTTCGAGAATGTTAAAGTTCAAATTCTTATGCTAATGTTATAAAAAAAATAAAAAATAAAAAAATATTTATTGGCTATATGATTTTGAAAGATATTTAAAGTATATTGTTTCATTCAAAAATTAAATTAGAAAAAGAAAGAAAGAAACCCTAAATTTGAGTGGTTAATGGAGCAAGATTGAGGCCCAAATCAGAAAGGAACGAAGGCCCTCCTCGCGATCATCGAAAGCCCATCGGCATCTCCAATGCCGATTTTGATAGAGTAGAACATCAGCCAGCCATGTTATTAAAGTAGAAAAGAAGAAAATTGGACTTTGAAGAAAAACAAACAAACAAATAAAGAACCCTAATAGCCATTTTCGTCTCGCAACCAAATTCCACCTCTGCGGTCAGGATCTGATGCTCTCTCCCCACAAGTTTCTCGCCCACCTTATTCTCTTCTTCAGGTGCCACTCCTCTCATTCCAATTCATCATATTGTTTCATAATCTGTCGTAGATCTCTTTTCTTTTCCTTTATTTCGTTTCCCAGAAATAGATTTTAGGATTTGTGAATTGTGTTGTAGCATTGGAAGATCTGTTGATTGTTTACTCTGTTTTTGTTTATTGAGCTCCTGAAGATCACTCGAGTTCAGATCCTCCCACCTAGTTCGCTATTGATTTTTCCTTATTTGACTTTGAAATTTCTGTTGTGGGAGGGTTTTTTATTCGAAGAATTTTAAAGCTTGAAGTTTGTCAGGTGACTCGGATCGATTACAGCCATTGATTGTCACGGTTAAATTATTCTGTCGAGATGGACGATAACAACACTTCTCCAGGATCTCCAAAGGAAAACCCAGACCAGGAAAACGAAGCAGGCCAAGTCACCAAAGACGATGGCTCATTGGAGAGCATGGTTCGTAGGATTCAAGACTCCATGTCCATTGGAAAAAGGCACAAATTCTGGGAAACTCAACCTGTTGGGCAATTCAAGGACGTTGGGGACTCTAGTTTGCCTGATGGGCCAATTGAAGCCCCAACCCCATTATCTGAGGTCAAACAAGAGCCTTATAATCTTCCTAGTTCCTATGAATGGACCACCTGCGACATGGATTCTGATGAGACTTGTTTGGAGGTGTACAATCTCTTGAAGAACAACTATGTTGAAGATGATGAAAACTTGTTCAGATTCAACTATTCCAAGGAGTTTCTTGGATGGGCTTTGCGGCCTCCGGGTTACTTCACGAGCTGGCACATTGGTGTTCGTGCTAAAGCTTCGAAGAAGTTGGTTGCTTTCATCAGTGGCGTCCCCGCCAGAATTCGGGTGCGCGGCGAAGTTGTGAAGATGGCAGAGATCAATTTCTTATGCGTTCATAAGAAGCTTAGGTCCAAGAGACTTGCTCCTGTTATGATCAAAGAGGTCACAAGAAGGGTTCACCTGGAAAATATATGGCAGGCAGCTTACACGGCTGGAGTTGTTCTTCCAACTCCAATAACCACTTGCCAATACTGGCATAGATCTTTAAACCCGAAGAAGCTTATTGATGTCGGGTTCTCGAGGCTTGGGGCGAGGATGACGATGAGTCGAACCATAAAACTTTACAAGTTACCAGATTCTCCAGTTACCCCAGGGTTTCGAAAGATGGAACTTCGCGACGTACCTGCTGTTACTAGGTTGCTTAGGAACTACTTAAGCCAGTTTGCTGTTGCACCAGATTTTGATGAAACTGATGTAGAGCATTGGCTTCTTCCAAAGGAGAGTGTAGTGGACAGTTTCTTGGTTGAGAGTCAGTATTCTCGTGAAGTCACTGACTTCTGCAGCTTCTACACTCTCCCTTCATCAATTCTTGGAAACCAAACATACTCCACCTTGAAGGCCGCTTATTCATATTACAATGTCTCCACCAAAACCCCATTGTTACAGTTGATGAATGATGCTCTCATTGTTGCAAAACAGAAGGATTTTGATGTCTTCAATGCATTGGATGTCATGGAGAATGAGTCCTTCCTGAAGGAACTAAAATTCGGTCCGGGCGATGGCCAACTGCACTATTACCTGTATAATTATCGACTTCGGCACGCTTTGAAACCTAGTGAACTTGGGCTTGTACTGCTATAGTTGGATTTGTTTCTGTTTTGATTTGAACTGTGAACCAGAGAAAGATATTGGTCATTTTTTAATGGTGGCTAGGATTGAAGATGCACCCTTTCTTTATTTTGTTCTTCTGCGTCAACAGCAAAGCACTAAGCACTAAACTTCTGGAGTATGAGAGAAAAAAAAAACTTTGCCGGATAATGTATAATGTTCCGCAGATCATTTTTACTTGTGCTGGCTTTTCAATTTCTGTTTTGTACTATGGACAATTGCATACATTTTGCTCCAGCATGTGCTTTATTTGCCTGTTCACCTGTTGGTATAATCAGATATCCATTCCAGGTTTTTCAGTAGAAACATGATAATTTGATCTTCAGTAGTGGACAGCAATTGTTCAAATGAGTCATGTATATTACTAATACAATTTTGTCAACAAAAAAGGTGTTTAAATGGATGATCTTATACTAATACTATTAGATTTAACTTAGAAGCTTCATATTCATTAAATCTTTAACCTTCAAGATGTAACAAGTCGATCATGTGGTTTTTTGTAAGGATTTGTGTGAAGGTTTTGAAAATGTTTAAATGCTAATTTGATTCTTGAATTTTCAATTTTGGTTTTTTACTTTTAATTAAAATGTCACTATTTTCAACGCTGATTTTGTTTTAGTTTCTATACCTTTGAATGGTTGGTCCATGTAATTTTAAAAATGACCATCTTGTCTCATTTCACACTTTAACTCATTAGTATATCAAATTTTTTTTAGTGGAGTTTCCATTTGTATATAAAATTTGTTTTAAAAAGTTACAAATAAATATTAAAATGATCGTTTTTTTAAAGCACATTTATTAAAGTGAACTTTTTAAAATATAGAGATTAAAATGAATAAAAGTTAAAAATACATACTAAAATAAATCAAAATTGAAAATAAATGGATCAAAATAGCATTTAAACTGTCTTGAACACTATTATGGCAACGGGACGAGCCACGTTCCAAAATAGTATATTTGGTGGGGGATGGATAGTATTGTCACGATTATACTTTTAGCCAACACTTGCACAAAAGTAGAGTTGCGAAAAAACAAAATTCCAATTGAAAAATTGACTTTCACAAAACTGAATTGACCATTCAAAAAATCTTCAAAACTGACTAAAAGATGGACAAAATCAAACTCGAGCCAAGCTTATTTATGAACTTGTGAGCTGAGATTCTTCCGGTCCCAGTGAGTCAGCTCAACCAACCAACTCGGTCGAATAAATAAGCTTCTACACTTTCAAGAACATGGACTCGCATCCAGCTACCCAAATTAAGAGAAAAAAGTTTAAAAAGCTCTTTCATGAGCCTGAGTTTATATCCAAGAATCTAACTGAGAAAATGAAGTCATCATCTAATCATAACAAATCGCTTCTTCTGAAGCACCCCATTCATTTCGTTCGCAACAATTCAACTCATGAGCTCCCTCCACCGAGCCTATCCGATCAGGGAGCTTCTAGGCTCTTCTAAGATTAGTAATGAGCTGATTAAAGCAATTCAACTGAGTAAGCCAGCTCCTAAGCTTTTCCATTAACAGTTTCATTTTCTTTATAGAGAATGAGCTCATCTCAGCACTTCTGCAGTTCAATCCTTGACCAAGGCGCAGGCCTTGGCACTCAGAATCCAACTCTACCAATCAAAGGCTGTAAAATGTCTCTACTCAATAGGAATTTATGTTTAACAACTAGCTATCATACCTCAGCAGACACAGCAATCACCTCAAAGACAGTCAATAAAACGAGTAATGATGAATTTTCAATGTGCTCCCAAATATTCCAAATCCATCCAACTACTTTTCTTCAGATTTTCAATTTAGGAAGGCAGTCAGAAAGATGATTTCTATGGGAATAGGTTTATGGAAGTTGGCACAATTTTACCTGCTTTATATCCTAAAGAATAAATGCTGTCTCCCCATTTTCGTCAAAGTTGTCTTAATGTGACATACAAGTTCATTATTATCTCTTTAAATTATTATTACTTGCTTGCTCTCTGTCAGCACCGCATTGGTCACACATGATACATTTAACTATAATCCTACTTTGATCAGTATTCTTCCTTTATTTATTTACTTTTACATGGTCTAAAGAGACAGCTATAAGCGAAATTAATAATCCCCCACTGGTAAAACACATTATTTAATGGCACAATCAATATATTGACTATACAAAACTCCCCAAGATTTTTGTTTAATTCTTTATCAACATTACGTCAATAATACATCAAATCTATCTCATTATATTCTAGAAATACCTTATCCAATGCTCTGACGATTGGGTTTCTACAATCCACTTCCTGTAAGCTTCAGTATTTTAAAGCTATACATTAAAGGTTACACAACACATTAACATCCTACTAATTTTTGACAATAGATACTAAGAAATCATATAATACTATGAGATCAGTAGAGGGTACAAAAAGCTTTCCCAAAAAAAAAACAAAAAAAAGTGGAGAGGACAAGGCCTGAACATTGAGGACTAGAACGATTATTGTTCTTCCTTTCTTTCCTTTTTAACAAATGAAAAGGTATTAGTATCTTTAAAGGATTAACAATTTTATTGCAACAACTTCATAAAGAACATAAATTTTGGATCGGATCCAATTGACAAGTATAATCCAGTTCCCTGACCTACCAATTCCCATTCCCCACTTCACTCCCCAACCAGTTGGTGTAAATACTTTCAAGCAGAACCTTAGGAGAGGGAGACCAATAAGAGTTTAAAGCACAAGCTTATTATGTTATTTTAATACGGAACGCAAGTAACCTTCTCCATTATAAATATCAGTAATTAGTGTTGCCCTTATATGCAATCAGATCAACCATCCAAATTTCTGTTTCTGTAACTCCTTATCATCCTTCTCCAGTGGAACTTAATGGTTGAAGGAAACTTTGCTCAACAAACAGCAGGTAATCCTTGTCTAAAGTGTTAAGGAAGGTGACAGAAGAGAGTGAGCACGCATGATTATTTTCTTGCATGTTTGCTCGTGCAAGATATTCTGCGTGCTTTCTCTCTTTCTGTCACCAGTCTTTACCGTATCTCAATACCAAGTTTAGGCTCTCTCTCTCTGTCTCTCTCGCCCTATTCATATAAATATATATATATGATAACAACAGCCTCTTATTTCCTTTTCCCACATGGTACATGAAGATTATGAACAGTTTGATCATTTTGGTTTCAGTAGCACAGTTTTTTCTTCAATACTTCATGATACTTTCTGATTTGAACTGATTTCTTTATCAAAATCACTACCAACTCCCTTTTATATATGAGAAGCGATGTTAGCAGTGAATTTTATTTATTTAGCCACTAACGTGAAATTTAGCCTTTATTTTCTTAACTATCCTTTGAAGGTTAAAAACAATACCGACAGCTTCCTCTATATCAGTAAAACTCCAAGACACCATTAATATTGACTTAATAAAAAGGGGGAAAAAAATATAGAGATAATCTTTACAGAAGAGAAGATGCCCAGTTTAGACATTTATAGCATATTACTAGTTCATTTGTACATGACATGCATACATTTAATCATATTCTTGTTTCCTTGCAAGAAGATATCGTGTTATTTGTCCCTCCCAGACCATAGTATATTGCAACTGACCTTTTCAGTGATCTGAAGATCCTTAGGTGCTTCACGGGCAATGGAAGCTCATAGATGTTGATAAAAAGAGTTTATTTGATAAGAACTGAATTAGTCATCCACTTGTGTAAATTCTAAAGCATTTGCATCTGGATCTCTTGTAAATATTGCAGGCCTTCCTGATCGGCTAAGCGTATAGGGAATACCTGCATAACTCAGTGGGAAAACATGGGCTAAAAATTAATAACCGTAATTCTATCATTTATAAGTCTTGAAATGTGAAAAGTAACAAAATTTTCAGCTTTGTTAAGGGAAGACTTCTACCAGCTTTATCGAGGATCACTTTCAACTTCGATACATCCTTAATTCCAATACAAGTATGACGGTCACGGCCTCCATGTTCAGGTCGTCCAGATAAAGGATCAGGATTTGGAAGTTCCATTAGATGAATCATCTCAGAACCCACCCACAGCCAAGCACCTCTATAAGGAAGCTTATCATGTGGCCTTGCCTCGTTTATTTTAAGACCTGTTTTTCAGTTGAAATTTTTCGTTTAAATTTATGTCTCCCACGAATATTCCACACGAACACAGTGATCCACGTAGAATCGCCTTACCTAGAATATTTAGATAAAAGTGAAGTGACCTCTCAAGATTCTCACAAAGCACCCCGACATGGTGAACGCCAACAGCTCCATAATCTGTAGTTCATTCAAACTCAGTAAATATATCTCCAAACAAAAGATAGAGGACAGCTATATGTACTCTATATGAGTGTAAAATGGTACATGATCAACATCTTAATCGTTAAAATTTGATAATGCTCTTTTTCCCCTTCAAATTCTTGACATCTTCCACACTGCCCCAGACCAAGAGGTCAAATTTATTCCACAAGAGTGATTGAGAAGCTTAAGATGCAGGTGTAACGAGGCAAACATTTACACTATGAAAGCATACCATTCTCAACGTCAACTTCAATTGGCTCTTTATCTTTCTCAATCACATCTCCTTCAATACCCACCTTGGCTCTTGTTGTAAAGCAAATTCCATGATAACCACCAGTCCTTCCACTTCTCCTACAACTTCGGAATGATGGGTTGGTAGATACAGAACTGAAATTGAGAAGATTTGCCTGTTATTCAGAAGAGGGGATATAAGTATTACAAGAGAATGGTGGAAAACATTACCCCTCCCCCCAAAAGAAATAAAAAAAAAAGCTCTTCTCCATTTCTTTGAATCCATTCCTACATAAAAGGAACTATGAACTCTGGAAATGAAGAAATTGTAATTGTTTTGACTAATTTATTCCCAAATGGTGCATGTCCTAGCTCTACGAAAACTTCAACCACCAAATTCGCTACTGTAAGTAACATAAACACAGTCAATATGATTCAACAGAAATAGACGATGAAAAACTGCGGTTAAAGCTTCAATACGGCCGGAAAAACTGTAGCAGAAAAGAATACCTTCGGTCTCAGATGAATGGCCGATGGTGGCGTTGATGGGCTGGGAAGGGACGCCATTTTGGAGTAGCGATTAGGCCCAAATCGCCTGAATTCGCAAATCAATTTAGGCCACTTCTCGTCTCTGTTCTTGATTCTGATTTCTGACCTCAAGAAGATTCCTGCAAATTCCAATTTATTTTTGTGTGCTGGAGAACGACGAAAGCCACACCACACCCCACCTTGTTCTGGCCACTTCTGTAAATATGAAGAATATAGTCCTAATTTGCAAATATTGAAACTAGTTTGTGTGGTGTGATCACTGTGATGTGAATTCATGATTTCATGGTCAACCTTAAAAGAATTTAGGATCAGACATTTTAAAAGTATCACGATTTTTTATACAAACATAAAAATATGCATTTGAACCATTTATTTTTAGGCTTCGTTAAATAACTATTTTAGTTTTAATTTTTAGTTTTTTATTTTTTTCGTTTTTAATTTTTGGTTTTTGGTTTTTAGTTTTTAAAAAATAAAAGCTTTGATAACCATTTTTAGTTTTTTGTCTTTAAAAAGTTAAAAAATTGAAAATAAGATAAAATTTTATGTAGAGTAGAGATGACTATGGGTGCGAGTGAGGATGTTCTCCCACATTCTCGTTAAAATTTTTAATCTCCGTCTCCACCTCGTTCTTGGGTCCAAGAGATGTCTCGAGAAAAATTATCAGTTTTATAATTTTTTTTAATTATTTTTAGAATTTAAGTATACAAAAAGGGTAATAAATATATATATATTAATTATTTAAAAATGGAATCGAGGACGGAGACGAGATCGGGACTTGCATTTAAATAAACTTTTGGAGGATAAATTTTAGATAGATAAATAAAAAGATTTAGAAAAAAAAATAGTGAAAGAAAAGTTAATGACAAAAATAGTGAAATTTTAGAGAAAACGAATAAACTCGGAGAGGAAAAGATAAGTTAAAGAAAAAAAGAAATTATAAAGAAAGAGAAAAATTACAGTGGAAACAAATTTAGAGATAAAAATAAGATTCAAAATATAATTTTTAGAGAAAATAAATAAATACAAAGATAAATAAAAATTATAGTAAAAAAATTGAACGATCAAATAAAATATAATTTTCAGATGAAAAAGTAAATTACGAAGAGAAAGAAACGTTATAAAATATGAAATTTTAGAGAGAAAAACGTTAAGGAAATTATTAAATTTTTAGAGAGAGAAATGAAATTGGTCTCTTAGAAAAAAACAAAAATATATAAAAATTTGGAGAGAGAATAATAATAATAAAATATATAAAAATTGTAGAGAGAGAAAAATAAAGTTGGCAGAGATAAATTTTATAAATAAAAATATTTTAGAATGAGAAATAATTTTTTTAGAGATAAATATGAGAAAGAAAAAAAAAGTATGAGTATTGGAAGAAAAAATCAGATTTTAAAAAATAAAAATACATTTTTAAAAACTTTTTTTTTAAATTTACCTATAATTTTAAAATAATTTAACATAAAATTGAATTGATTATCAACAAATTCTATTTTTTAATAACAAAAACCAAAAACAAAATAGTTATCTAGGTTACTAAATTACCATAAATTTAATATTTTACACCTACCTTTACAATTTTTAATATCGCAAACTCAACATGCACATATTTATGAAGTATACAAAATCAAAGTTTCCAAATTAACTTTTGTATAAGAGAGAAAAAACAAATACAATGGAGTTGACCCAATGGTCATTGGGCCAAAGGAAAAAAAAAAATTCACAAGATTATACGTGTCAAAAATTTAGTGGTGCGAATAAATAGAAATAATAATAATGTTCCATCAAAAAGTAAAAGTAACTAGTTGAAGCTGTTATAGCTACCTACTTAAAATTTAATATTTTATAAACTTTCTTGATAACCAAATATAATATGATCGAGACATACCAACGACCTCTGTCAAAGACTTGTGGATACCAAATATATATGTATAAAGAGTTATGAGATAAATTTGACATATATTATGAATGAACACGAATACGTTGAAAGAATGTAATGGAACTTATATGGAGATTTAAAATTGATTGAAAGCGAATGAAATTAGAAAAAAAAGAAGGATAGTGAGATTTGAGAATCAAAGCAATAACTTTTATCCTAAATGGAACAAAGTGGAAAGGATGAAGAGGGAGATGGAGGACATAAATATACAAGTGCAAAACATTTTGCACGTGAGACATAATTTTAGTCTTTTCAATTTTCACCACGTTTTAAATGGGAGATTTGGCCCATTTTTGTCCCTATTTTACACTAGTTGATGGTTTCCAATGTTTGATTTTTCTTTTTGTTTATTTTTCGTTGATAAAATAGCAAGGGTGGGTCGTTATACTAGGTTTACAAGTTCTAATTGACTTTGTATTTTAAATTTAATGATCACAAAGTTGAAAATCTAACATATAATTTACGCGTTCTAGGTATATAGTAAAATCAACTCAATTTAAAAAAAAAAATTCATGTTTGATGTAAATTTCGTGTTACTTTTATGTGTTTGTTGATTATAATGGTTAAATAGGCAAATTTAAATTTAAAACAATCTTGAACAATCTTAATATTTAATTAATTTTTTTCTTTGTTTTTTTAGTTTGATTTCGTAAGGGATGAGTAATATTATCAACTGTTTATATTCATGGTCAGACAAAGTGATCACTCGCTATATTAGAAAGGTGGTTGAATGCTTCCTCTCTCTCGACAAGCTACAATATGAGATCACCACTTGTCTCAGTAATCGACTCCCTTTAATACTTTCTCGCTTAGCCTTAGATGTCATTTCAATAATTATGGATGTGTCGATCATACAATCAACAAATTATAACAAATGACGTATCCACTTTAGCTATGTTCATATTAGCGTCCAATTTTGAAGGTTCAACTTATGATAATAATCAAGCTTCCAAAATATACCAATTGATTTCATTTTTATTTTTCTATTTAAAATTTGTGTATTTTTTAGAAATATTTGGTTTCTTATCTAAACTAAACAAAAATAATAATCAAATACTGTTTTTTCCTTTTTGTAGTCAGACTTTTACTTTAATTTTTCAAAAAGGTGCATAACAAAAACAACACGCTTTGATTTAAAAAACATAACACCAAAACAAAAGGGAACCGAATTTAAACTTTCATCTGTTATATTTTGGTCATTAAACCCTTTTTTCTTTATTTTAATAAATTTTGGTTATTAAAATCATAATATGTCTATTTTGATACACCATTAAAAAAATATATAGTCATTATTGGTTAATTTTATCATTACGAGCAAATTAACAAACAAATAAATCTAACTTTGAATTAAAATCATATAGATCAGATGAATGAGTGAGAATATAGAATAACAGTGATAGTCAAGATAATTATATTTTTTTACGTTAAAGGATTAAAACACACTTTAGAAATTTAAAAAATTTGTAAACCAAAAATAATTATTATTTTTTTAAATTTGACCACGTGAATAGAGATTTTAAAAGCTGGCTATAATATAATAAATCATAAACTTTAATAACTAAAAGGAAGTAAAGCCGAGGATCAACGATCAAGAAGTGTATGGGAAAGTCTTTAAAAAAAACGCATCTTATCATTTGACGCGTGGGTCCCATTATGTCTTTAAAAGACAAAGAATGAAATATATATATATATATAATATTTTCAGATATTTCGTCGTCTTTACCCTCCAACAAATGAATATCTGGAAATTCCTAAAGAAAAGAAAAAAGAAAAAGAATATCCGGAAATTTTCAGTTACACCCTTCCGCGTGGCGCGTGATCTCACGTGGCTTTTTTTCTTTGGTCAAAAGAATTTGATTAAATTGGAAAAGAAAAGAAGAAGTAAGGTACTTGTTTTAATTAAAAAAAGAAAAGAAAAGAAAAGGCAATCCCATTTTTAACTATATTTATCGAAATTCCAGTTAAATTAAAAATAGAAAAAGTAGATCATCTCAAAGTTTTGTGTAGCATTTTCAACCTAAATAAAATAAAATAAAGATTCGAATTTTGTAAATAAAAAATAATTATAAACCAAACCTAAACACCATTGAAAACAAACAATACGTTATCTCTAGACATAATATTTATTGGAAATTTAAAAAATTTATTCCATACCTAAACTTTAAAATATCTACTTTATTTTGTTTTTAATAAAAAGAACTATAAAATGAAAATGAACATTTTTTATTTTAGTTTCCTTTATTTTACAAACTAAGCTTGATAATAACATTACTAAATATTACCTTTTAATTTTCAAAAGGGTTTTTCTTTAGTTAAAACAAATCAAACCAGTAGATAATCCAAGAATCAAGCTTCAAATGCCTCCCAAATTCAAACCATATTTTTATATTCATTTTTTTAATCTCAACCATCTCTGCCATTAGTGGATTACAATGCAAATAAATAATAAACAATTTCACTAATTTCCCACTTGAAATCTGATTTATAATTAAAAAAGAAAAGAAAAATAAATAAATAAAGGTTTAAAAGAATAACTGCCTGCGCTATTTGACTGCCAACTGTTTGTTTGTCGAAGGTCAACTACCCAGGGCCATAAGATATATTTTAAATTTTAGCATAAAAGAATGAAATAAAATAAAATTTATTGATATGTATTTATGACGTATGATTGCGTCAGCTGGATCATTAGAGCATGCCAATTGCTGCTACAATTGCGTGCTCCACGTTGGGGGCTGCGCTAAATCTTTTTTTTTTTTTTTATATCGCTTTATGAATCCTTTTAACTGTTATTTGTTTTTATCTTTTTTTAAATTATAAGTATAATTCGAGAATTAAAATCGAAACCTATAACTCTATAAATATCTATATAATTTGATAAAAAAAAATATGTATAAAACAAACCAATATTATAAATTTATTCCTCAAATCGTAATTATTTAATAGATATTTAGACTTCCAATATTTCGTATAATATATTTTTATTTTACCAGCTATCTAATATTTTTATTTTACCAGCTATCTAATATGTATATGACTTTTATTTTTATTCCTTTTGAATTTTCAATTTTACGTTCTAAATATATTTAATGGGATGAAACACTTTTTAAAATTGGACTTACAAGGCACACTATTAAAAATTAAAGTATTTATTAACATTTTTTTCAATCTTTTAAATACAAAATTAAACAAATTAAAATTTTAGAGACCTATTACATATAATTGTCAAGTTCAATGATAACTTATACTTTAATCTAAGTTTTATTTATTTGTTTATTGGTTTAATATTTAAGATAGTTCTATTTTAATTTATAAGTTGCTAGAAGTCTATCTTAGTTCATAATTTTTTTAGTTTATTGTATTTTAGTTATCGAACATTCAAATTTTATATTTTAATCTAGGAAGCTTGAAAAATACAAAAGCAAAAAACAACAACAAACAACCATTTAATTTTTCTTGTTATTTGTTACATGTTGATATATGGATTCTTAGATTGGTTATTACGAACATTAAATTTATCGGTAATAATTAAAATTATTATTTATTTAAAATTTAAAGACTCGATACACATTTTTAATTTTTGGAACTTATTTGAAATATATTAAAAATTTAGACCCAAATAATTTAAACTTAATTATTTATATTCTTGAATATTTTATGATTTTAGCTGTAACATAAATGTAGTCCACGTGGAGTTGAAAGTTTAAGTATAGTTCTGCCAAAGATCAACAATTTGATTGATTCAAGTCAAAAATTTATTTAATAAAAATAATTGTTTAAATATATTAACCATCTACCTCAAAACTTTAAAAGTGTTTATATGTCAGCTGTCAGGCACAATTGGCATGCACTTTTGACTTTTAGAAAATTATATATATATATATATATATATATATATATATATAATTTATTATTCGGTAGATTTAATTTATTGATTTAAATTATTTTTAGTAATTGAAATTTCAAATTTGTCTCAGTTTCAATCTTAGAACATTTTAATTACCAAATTAAAATAATAATAATAACAACAATAACTATTATAAACCCACAACCTTCCAACAAGTGACTATTTTGATTATTGAAATACTATTTTACCATGTATTTGTCTACCTTATCTTCGTATTCAAGATTTAAGTACATTATTACGTTAGTATACACATCTGAAGCTATGCATTATCGATTTGTTAAAAATAATAATATAGTAAAGACCATAAATGATAATTATTTTAAAGTCCGCCGTGATGAATATACATATAAATTAAAATGAAACAAATTCAAAAATTGAATCAAAATAGAGAAAATCTTAAATTATTTGACTAATTGAAATTTAAACCTTACTTTATTTGATGTGTCATTTTTAAATACATAAAAACAAAATTTGAGTCTAAGTTGATACTTGATAGCTGGATTCACTAGGTAGATGATACTTGCAAGGGAGGATATGCTTGATGCCTAGTTGTATTGTGCATGGTCTCACTCGGCATAATTTTTTTTTCCTTCTTTACTATATATATAGTTTTCAATTTTAATGAAAATAATATTTATAGGTTAAAAGAAAAAAGAAATACTCACGCGTACGAGTTTTTACTTTCACATCGATCTAATTTTCGAAACAAAATAATAGAGACGGAATTAGGAAAAAAAAACGTCACCAACTCAATTGTACATGTAATTAACCAAGTGAGATATATATATTTCGAGGTTCAAATCCCTACATATTTATAAAATTTAGAGATTTAATAGACATTTTTTTTTTCTAAATTCAAAATTCTATTAGGGGTCGTCTCTTTTGAGAATATAGATGTGATCTGAAATTTTATATGCTTGGAATTTTAGACGGTTTGACATATTTAGATAGTGAGGTTTATTTTGTTGGAAAATTTATAAAGATGTTTAAAAATATTTCGTTTAGTTTACGTAATTATTATTGGGACGTTTTAAATTTATATAAGGTTGGAAAATGTTTCTACCAATATTCATATAATCTATATATTGATTTAATCTAATTTACATTTATATAATAGAATTGTTCTTAATGATTTAATCATTTGTTTTTTAATTAATTTCGGATGTGATAATTTGTGTATGTTATTTTTTAGAACAACTGAATTTATATTTATATAAGATTTTTTAAAAAATAATTAATATCAAGTATAAATTTTCAATTTCAACTTGAGTAGTTAAAAAAAAAAAGATAAGCATGTATCATTTATGTTATCTTGGTAAAATTTATTTATCGTATTATCAAATTTCTTTTTTTTTCTTTAAGAAGAAACATGTCATATGTTTGTTGGTCGTTAAAATATGTTGCTTCAAAATTATATACTAAAAGATAATAAATATATGTGATTTAAAAAAAATAGTAGTAACTACCCATTCTCACATGCATTCATCCAAATATTCTTATAAATATTCCTATCGAGGACATATATCTAGATTATCGAAGAACAACCAGCCTTTTACACACGACATTAAAGTCTAAAAAACTTCTAAATTGAGCATAACCAATTAAAATGTTGAATCCTCGTCCCATGTGTTCTTGAACCAACTAAAATAAATTAAAAAACCAAACTTGGAGGGAAAGAAAACACTTCAAAAAACCGTTATTAACAATACATCTATTCTCAAGTAGTCATGAAAATATTCTTATAAATATTCCAATGTATTTAGATTATCGAAAAACAAACAACCTTTTAAAGGTAACATTGAAATATACAAAATTAATAATTTGAATGTAACCAACCAAAAGATTGAATATTCCTTCCCACGTGTCGTTGAACTAGCAAAAAAAAAAAAACCGAAACTTGGAAGGAAAGGAAAACACTTTAATTGTGTTAATTCAAAGTTAGTAATAATTACAAGAGGAGAGGTTAGCTTATAATTGAAAATTGGAGAAGAATAATAAAGAAGATGAACAACAGCGAAGAAGCTTCCAAGATCCGGAGCCGTGGCGGTCCGGTCCGCGTGAACGTGTTTACGCTGTGGAACCAAAAAACTGGAACCTTCGGAGCCATCTTCCTCCACTCGCCTTCCCACACCGCGTACCGCTACGCCCCTTTAAAATTATATCCAAAAAATTAATAATTTATAATTAAAAAAAAAGGTCCATCTTCCAGTCGCCGTCAAACAATCTCCTACGCGTTCCCACTCACCCACACGTTTCTTTTTCTTCCCCCAATCTCCATTTCTTCTCTGTTCCTTCGTATATATATCATCCACTCCCCCAATTCCCATTATCACTTCCCAATTCTCTTTTCACATTTGCTTCTTTGAATTGAATGACCTCTTCCTTTCATACCCAGATTGAGATTTTTTGATCTGTTTCTGTTTCTGTTCTGTTCTTGGGTTTCATGGAAATTACCTCGTTCCCATTTCTTAATCAGGAGGAGTTATTGCCCATCTATAGTCTCTTCTCGGACATGGATAATTTCAGTGTGAATCAGAGCTCCAAAAAGCGGCGACGTCAAGATGGCGATGGCGATGACCAGAGTCAGAGTTCTTTCGATGGCAACGACTTACTAAAGCTCCCCTTCTGGTACGATCAGGAAGAGAAGCAACAGCACTGGGTTATGGATTCTAATCAAGAAAATGCAAACTTTGAAGCTGATTTCAAGCGGGAATTCGGAGTTTCCGATGAGAGTTTCCCCCAATTTGACATCGCGGCCAAAAAACCCCGCCGTTCCGCGGTGGAGAATGCTGCTTCTGCGTCTCCGGCGAAGGGCGGCGCCGGAGCCGGAGGCCAGCAGCGGCGGCTCTGGGTCAAGGACCGATCGAAGGACTGGTGGGATCAATGCAACCACCCGGAATTCCCCGACGATGAATTCCGGCGGGCGTTCCGGATGAGCAAATCGACGTTCGATATGATCTGTAAGGAACTGGACTCGACGGTGATGAAGAAGGACACAATGCTCCGAGTCGCGATTCCGGTCCGGCAGCGCGTCGCCGTCTGCATTTGGCGGCTGGCCACCGGCGAGCCGCTCCGGTTGGTCTCGAAGCGATTCGGCCTCGGAATCTCCACCTGCCATAAACTGGTGCTCGAGGTCTGCTCCGCCATTCGCAAAGTCCTAATGCCCAAATTCCTCCAATGGCCGGACGATTCAAAATTAGCCAAAATCAAGCAAGAATTCGAGTCGATTTCAGGAATCCCCAAAGTCGGAGGATCAATTTACACAACGCACATCCCAATCATCGCCCCCAAATCCAACGTCGCCGCGTATTTCAACAAACGCCACACCGAACGGAACCAGAAAACCTCATACTCCATCACCGTCCAGGGCGTCGTCGATCCCGCCGGCGTCTTCACCGACGTCTGCATCGGGTGGCCGGGCTCGATGCCGGACGATCAAGTCCTCGAGAAATCCGCCCTCTACGAACGAGCCAACTTAGGGCTTCTCAATGACGTCCACATCGTCGGAAACTCAGGGTTCCCGCTGATGGACTGGCTTCTGGTGCCATACGCCGTGCAGAATCTGACGTGGACGCAGCACGCCTTCAACGAGAAGGTCGGAGAGATTCAGGCGGCGGCGAAGGCGGCGTTTGCACGGCTGAAGGGGCGGTGGTCGTGTTTGCAGAAGAGGACGGAGGTGAAGCTGCAGGAGCTGCCGGTGGTGCTCGGAGCTTGCTGCGTTCTGCACAATATCTGCGAGATGAGGAAGGAGAGATTCGATCCGGAGCTGAATTTCGAGATTTTTGACGACGAGATGGCGCCGGAAAATGGGCTCCGATCGGCGACTGCGATTCAGTCCAGGGATCATATTGCTCATAATCTTCTCCACCATGGCCTTGCCGGCACTGGCTTCCTCTAGTGAAGAAAATTTCTCAAGTTCCTCTTAATTTTTTTTTATTTCCATTGTTTTTGGCTATAATATAAATTGCTATAGTCATGTTTAAAATAAGGTAATTATACTTGTAAGTTGGTGGTGATTTTCCCATCATGGAAAACAAAAAATCGTTAGTTTAGGTGATTTTTAGTGGTTAGTGGTGCTGGTATTAGGATTTATGGATATGTAATCCAGCCATGTTTCAAGTTATAGAGTTATAATTGATACATATTTCTTATGTGAAATTATACTTCAAACATCAAAATTCCAATCAATATATAAGTGGGTTTTGGCAATTATCAAGAGATCCAACCAAATAGTAAAATTTAACCTAAAATTTTGGATACCATGTTACATCAAAGATGAGGCAGATTAGTCACGAAGTTTGGATACGGTTTCCCGATCGAATCCATGGATTGACTTGAACTTACTTTGAGGGCTTCCTTCTTGGGCTCTAGGCTCAACAACGTTCACTCTTCCATCTTCAGCCAGCGAAGATTGCTACAACAACGTTCGCTGACACAAGGATCTATGGGTAGGGCCACTTAGGTTAGGAGGCATTGTCCCCCTCGGTTCTTACCAACCTTCGGTGTGTAATGGACATGTTGCTAGCTTCAACTCGCACACTACACGGAGGGTTCTTTTAAATAGATTACTCATCGAGTCTGTCTCTGTAAAAATTTTGCATCATCAGTGGATTCGCGCAAGTGTATCCACACCCACCAAACTGGAGGAATCTTGCGCATTAAGCGAAAACACATGTTTATAGTATACCTATTATTCTCATTGTTAGTTAATTTCGAGATGAAATTTATGAATATTGATATCCAGTACAAATATAAATTTATTAAAATCCTTATCTTAATTTTATTGCTTGAAATGAAAATAAGATCTGCCAATCTAAATTTAACTCAATTGGTTAAGACACGATCAAAATATTGTGAATTGGATTGACGTTGAATCTCATCCATGTTTTATTAAAAAAAAGAAAGGGATGAAAATATGATTGGGGTCAGCCAGCCGCAACATCAACATTTTACTTACTTCCATCCCCGATCTTCACTTTTTAAAGTTTTTAATTTAACCACTTTACGTTTTGGCATTTGAGGGAGATTCATAATTCACCAATCAGAATGTTTACTTTTGGGGCAATCGAGAAAAGCAACTTAATAAAAATAAAAATCAAATTCAAATATTATATTTAATATTCTGTTTGATTTTTAATTGTTATTTTATTGACACATTCCAAGATTCTTGATGTAGATTAGAATTTTGCAATGGATACATTTGAGTTTCATAAAGTAAACCATTTTGCAGAATTAATAATATAAAATACTAAATTATAATTTCAATCACGAATAATAAATAAATTTAAAAACCCATAAACTTTTATATTGCACCTAATATGTTATTGAAATTTGAAACGTGTTTATTAAATATTTTACTTCAATTTTATATTTAATAGATTTATAATTTTTTTTCCTTAAATTCAGCGGGATGGAGAGTTAAAAATAATTTTATAATTTTGAAATATATTAGACACAAAATTAAATTTGTTGTGCTCTCAAATTTTTGAATTTGGACCAAACATGGATAACAAAAACATCTGCTGAAATGCTTATCTGTCTTGATCATTGCATTGAATGAAACATATCAATGGAGTATAGTGAGAGAGAGAGCGCGGGGATGCGTGAGAGCGTGCCACGTGGAAGGCTGTCGTGGTTCTAACAATTTTTCCATTGTAAAAGAACTGGGAAGAACGAATCGCGATTTCCCACATGTCAGGTGGACAAATGGATGTCAAAGGAACAAAAAATTCGTCAGCTCTGTTATTTTTTGAGGTCTCATTCTCCTCCGCTTCGTTAAAATTTCACCACCCACGCACCAAAACCGAAAGTTTAGAGAAACCGAGAGAGAAATAGCTAGCTGGGTTTCATTGATTTTGGCGAGCAGATTCTGAACCAAGCCAAAAAGGCATATGGAGAATCTTCAGGAGGTTGAAGAAGACGGGGAGGGACCCGCCGCCGTGGAGGATGAAGAAGTGGAAATCGGAATCGTGGGTTCCAGCTTGACTCTGGAGAAAGTCGCCGCGGCCAAACAGTACATCGAGAACCATTACAAGGCTCAAAAGAAGCACATTCAAGAGCGCAAGGAGAGGTTTCACAATTTTCCCACCATTTCCCCCTTTTCCCCCCTCTGAATCTGATTCCATCAATGATCGCCTCTGAATCTGATTTTATATCATGTCTTCTTCACATTTGACGCATTTGCGGAGATGGGTTCTGGGCAGCTGATTTTTGTCTTGATTTGTTGTTGTTGTTAAGCTTTAAGAAATCAACTTCCTGTATTAATGATGTTTTGCTTTTTGCAAAACGGGTTATATAGCTAGAGAGAGGCGTATACTTGCGGAAAAAGTTAAAAGGGTAGGAGAAGTATATAGCTTTTGACTTGGGTTATAAGCATAACCATAATTCCTCTTTAGTAGTACACTTTTGTCTTTGTATTGTCTGTTTTTATTCTTTCATTCGTCCGAACGAAAGGTCTCAAGAGTATTTGGAATATGCAAGATGCTACCTTAAATTGATGAGTTGATCTATCATAGGATTTTTGTCAGCTAAGCGATATCAAGAGTTGTTTTCATTTTTTTTTTTTCTCATTTCCTATTCATATATGAAATTGAAAAGTGTTTATTTAGTGGCAGAGGCCCTTGAATTCAACCGAGCCGTCCATGACTTGATACCTTTTAGGCAAATTTTCAAACTATCAAATTACAAGTTCAGATATTAGTCTCTACATTTCTACCAAACAAACATGGGGGTCGAGAGAATGTGGGTTGTCTTGCCCCTTAGTGATATGTGCGTGTTACAACATTTACCCGTTCAAAATTTTCTTGACCGTAAAGTTTCCTTGACCTCTAAAAGTTCATTAAAATTTTACAGCCAAGGTGCATTTTGTACCTGTCTTGTTCCCAACATTTGGGGCATAAAACTCTGTAAAATGTATTAGTTTTTTTTTTTGGCTTTCAATGTTTCAATGCCTGCTTGACATAATATTTCATTGTAAATGATTTTGGAATTTGTACTAACAACAATGTGGCATGTTGATTAGATTAGGGACTGAATTACGGATTCTATAACAGATGAGGCTGGTTCTCTTGACTTATTTTAACATCTGTAGGCGCTCTGTGCTAGAAAAGAAGTTGGCATCTTCAGATGTCTCAGAAGAAGAACAAATTAATCTTTTGAAGGACTTGGAGCGCACGGAGACTCATTACATGAGGCTGAAAAGGCATAAAATTTGTGTTGAAGATTTCGACCTTTTGACAATAATCGGGCGAGGTGCTTTTGGGGAGGTTGGAAATAGATATGATTAATTCTGTGTCAAATATTTATGACAATATCTTGTAAAAATACCAAATTGCGTCCTTTGGACAACGTTTTTGATGGATAAACTATGATATGTTCACTACATTTCATATTAATATCTCTTGAGAACTAAAATGTGCTCACAAGTTGTTTGTGATGGACAATATTTTTTTATCCAAACATGTTTTGTTTTGTTTCTTATATTTTAACTTTCCACTTTAGTTTTGCCTTATTTCTAGGAGAAAATATTGTTTAATGTATATTTAGTATTATTTTACAGGTCAGACTTTGTCGGGAGAAGAAAACAGGCACTATATATGCCATGAAGAAGCTGAGGAAATCAGAAATGCTCAGCAGAGGACAGGTAAGAGCTGACGTGTAAATGGTCATTTCAACTTCTAAATGTTTTAACTTTCAATAAATATCTTCTTTATACTTGTGTCATTCAATGGGAATGCTCTTTCATACTGAAATTTGTACAAGAATTGCTTAGATGAAAAGAAAGCTCAACGAAGTTGAAATAGATTATTCTTCTTCCCTAGACTTTTCCATCTTTTTTGTGTAAATATACCAGTCTTTTTTTTAAAGAAAAAACTTGAATTTGATATTTGGAATGATCGACTCAGATACCAACAACTGTCTTCTACCTTGACTGACCTTTAAATATTGGGTATTCATTAATTTGACGTAAAAAAGATCATTTAATCATCAGAAAAACTTAGATTGATTTTCTAAGACCTTTCCATCTTTGAAGAGAGATGAAGTGGAATCTTTTCCTGCTGCTCTTTTTGAGTGTGATTAGTGTCCTGCAGTTCTGTTCCTGTTCGCGTGTTTACTTTTACAGAAATCATGCAAATAGACATCGGTATGCATTTGATAAGCATTCATATTTGCAAGGAAAATCTGTAAAATGTATATTAGTAGAATATACTTTCAACTTCCATCTGATTGCTCGTCATAATCTTTAATATCCTAGCCATTTCTTTGTTTAACTTTTTGTGGTGAACATGCTTCTTGATTTAGAGGAAAGGACAGATCCTTTCACTTGATTTGAGAAGTCCTTTAGTTTTACTGTGGCTTTTGTCACCATTGTGGAAAAGATGTTATTGGATCCATTCAACCATGCAACATAATAGCTTCTGCACCATGGGAATGTTCTGGTTTACCTTCTCTCACTTGTCTGATATTTACAACATAGGTCGAACATGTCCGAGCTGAAAGGAATTTACTTGCAGAAGTTGCGAGTCACTGCATTGTGAAACTCTATTATTCCTTCCAAGATACCGAATACTTGTATCTGATTATGGAGTATCTTCCTGGAGGTGACATGATGACTTTACTGATAAGGGAGGAAACTTTGACAGAAACCGTGGCTAGATTTTACGTGGCCCAAAGTGTTCTGGCAATAGAGTCAATTCATAAACATAACTACATCCACAGGTTGGTTTATAATGTTGGTGGAAAATCAAATGACAAGCTAGATTGCATCTAGTATATCTCCAAGTTCATTGTGTGTCTTCATACAACTTTAAAACGTGGTTCGTGCGTTTCTGTTGATCTAATTTTTCAGAGACATAAAACCTGATAACCTTCTGCTGGACAAAAGGGGTCATATGAAGCTCTCTGATTTTGGTCTTTGCAAGCCTCTTGACTGCACAAATCTGTCTGCTATAAATGAAAATGAAGTCCTTGATGATGATAGCTTGCACGATACAGTCGACGTGGATGAGAGCTTCCCAGGTAAAAAAAGCGGGAGGCGCTGGAAGAGCCCTCTTGAACAACTTCAGCACTGGCAGATTAACAGAAGGAAACTGGTACAAGAAAAACTCCCTTCATGGCCTACTGTGGAATCCTATTGATCTTCAGTGTTTATTCACATATTTTTTAGTAAGAAACACCAGCAAATTCTGTTTTTCTGACACTGGAGAATCCAAGTGGCGGCCACTCTTTTACTTCTATCAACTACTTGTCCTTCTACTTTTGAAATTGTTAGGCACCTTGATACCTATTTATTATTTCTGCATGGGGTGGTATAAAATCATTAGAGAATGGAGACATGCGAAACATAGACGACATTTAATATTAAGTACTCTTTTCCATTCATCTTCAGGGGTCATAGTTCACGCCTTCACGGCTCTTTGCTATCATTTTACAACTCTACATTGTCATTAATGCCAGGCATTTTCCACGGTTGGCACTCCAGATTACATAGCTCCAGAAGTGTTGCTAAAAAAAGGATACGGTGTGGAATGTGACTGGTGAGTTGATCAAATTTGTTTGTATGGCCTTTTGCAATGAAAATTTCCAACAGTAGTCAATATATGAAAATTTCCTACTATCTCCAAAATAAATGGGAGATGGAAATGACAATGATCTGGAATAAAGGGTTAACTACTTTATCTTTGTGATTGTACATCATTAGAATGATAGACGATATTCTCTCCTCCCATTGGAAATTCTCAATTATGATTATTTTGTCACTCTGTTATAAGGTTTGTTCGTCTTCATTGTTCCCTATCCCTTACTTTATTGCTTCTTTTTCGTCTTAATAACAAATTGTAATTGCTTCAATGTCATCATGAGGGACAGATTCTTATACATATTCCGGTTGCAGGTGGTCTCTTGGTGCAATAATGTATGAAATGCTTGTTGGTTATCCACCATTTTATTCTGATGATCCAGTAACAACATGCCGAAAGGTCGACTCTAAAATTACACTTGTGAATTTGTTCATAAATAGGATATCTGATTTCCTTGTTGCTTCCTTCTTTGACTGTGTGAGTAGAATGCCATTATTCATTTCTATGTCCAAATATACTAATTTCGATGACATTGGAATCTCTTCTTAAGGCTTTTATAAAATCCCTATATGGAATAGAGGCAGCTAGCCACTGCCTAGTAGTAATGTTATTTCTGTTTATTAGAACTTTCCACAGAGATTTTACTTTGTCACACTCGTTATGATTTTTCTATATATTCTTTTTCTAATGAGAAACAAGCAGTAATGAAACTAAAGAAAGATACAAAAGAGGAAGAGAAAAGTCTCAACCCACAGTGAAAGGAAGTTAAAAGAAGTCTTTGTAGTTCACCTAATGCTGTCATAAAGGAACTTTATGAGTAGTCATTTGTAAAGCATTGCTTCTATATGTTAGTCTAGTTTGAAGAGATACGCTACATGGTCTATTTCTCATGTCTTTTTTCTTTTATCTCGTGGTTCACAAGTTAAACTTCTTTTTTTTCTTTTTGGGATAAGAAATGTTCAAGTTAAACTAATGCTTGCAGTTGAACTCTGTATTATCAGATTGTACATTGGAAAAATCACTTAAAATTCCCCGATGAGATAAGATTAACACCTGAAGCAAAAGATTTGATCAGTAGGCTGCTTTGTGATGCCGAGCATAGGCTCGGTACTGGAGGTGCAGACCAAATCAAGGTCAGTTATCCTCAAATAAGACATATGTTGGTGTTCTATTCTTAATGTTTTATATATTGACAAGAAACCTATAGGCTCACCCTTGGTTCAAAGATACCGTCTGGGACAATCTCTATGAAATTGATGCAGCATTTAAGCCCGAGGTCAATGGGGAACTTGATACGCAAAATTTTATGCAATTTGATGAGGTGAGGTCTTATAGATGATCTTTTGCATTTGCTTAAATATTGGGCGACAAATCTGTTTCTGTTTGATGGTGACCAACTTTTAACTGTATGAATGTTCCTCAAAGAATTGGGCATGGTGTTTAAAAGATGGCCCTTGGTGGCAGTCAAGAGATTATTGATTCAGATTGTGTGATACCAGCATTTAGAAACACATTCAATTAATAGATTTACATGAGTTCATCTAGGGACTCTTTCAAATTCACACCATTGTTTAAGAAAGAAATAAAGCAATTTTTTACTCAAAGAGAGAAAAAAAGAGAACAAAATAGAGCAAATATGTACTTTCTTATGCTGATCAAGCTACTGTTTTGTAGGTTGATCCACCACCGACTAGAAGCGGATCTGGACCGATAAGGAAGGTAAGTTAATTAATTTTTTTTTAGTGTGATTGATGCAATGTAGAACAGAATAAGATCTTTATACATGAAAAACAACTTCCATAACATAGAGTCAATTTTCATTTTGCTAATGATTAAACCTTTTATATTTTTGCCCCATTGCTTTCAAATATTATAAACCCACCTACTCTTATCATTTTTTCAATTGCTACAGTTTATGTTTGTCTTTTTTGAACCAGGAACAATTCATTGATAAAATGATAAGAAATGGGAGTACAAAGAAACAAACTACCAAAAAGAGAATAAAAAAGAAGAAAAACTAAACAGTGAGTATAAAATCATCCCAATTTAAGCAAATGTCATGGAAATGAAAATCCATAAACAATTTAGAAATAGAACATCGCTGTGAAGCTCGTTAAGAAGCTACATCAAATCGATCAGACCAACAACCATGCTTGTTTTGAAAGATTTGGTGATTGCATTACAGTTTATGTTTATTGTTTTGACAATACAATAAAAAATATTTTGGTATCTGATTTTCTCCATTGACTTTCTACCAGATGATGTTGACTCCCAAGGATCTTAGTTTTGTTGGTTATACATACAAAAACTTTGAAGCTGTCAAAGGTTTACACCATTCATTTGGTAGGAATTTTCTTCTTTCCCGATTTTGTTCTCTGGTGATGGAATTTATGCTGCTGGCTTAAAAAGTAATTTCTGCATCTTAGACATATTATACTCATCATCATTTCTCTTTCAATTGGCTAGAGCTTTAATGTTATTACACTCACCAATAATGGAACTTGCACACTTATTGCAGTGGAGGAGTTTGTAGTGCCTAGTAGTTTACTGCTTCAGGATGGGTTTCTAAGGACTCTTAAAACAATTGCGATAGTTATTGACCTGTCGAAAAATCTCCTCTCATCAAATTATCCTATATTGCGTTTGTCTCTCAATGCTCCACCAAGATGCTCACATTTATAAAATATCCAGGATTATTCTTGGAAACCAAATATAGTATCATCAGATAGTTGTTCTGTGAGATGAGTAGACGTGCGCATAAGCTGGCTCAGACGTGAAAAGAAGAAAGAAAAGAAATAGGTGCATATTTGTAACAGACTAACAGTCATGTTTTTAGTAGAATTATGAACTATGTCAAAGGAGAAAATGGAGAAACACCTCTGCACTGCTGTGGAGCATTAGGATCAGTTAGAAAACAGAGAAACTTGTTGAGGTGGTGCCACTGTGACAAATTTAGGACATAAGCCCATTTTTCCTGCTTGATATATGGATTTCAATGACACACAGCAGCTTCTATCTTTTATCTGCTAACGATGACTGGGTTTAATTCTTCTTTCTGAACCGTGGTTACTTTCTCAAACATACATTCTGTTCCTTCACTTTCTGCAAAGCTCATTCTAACTTTTACATCGTATCACCTGAATCGAGTATGGTCGAAAAAATTCCTAAACATATATAGTTAGTTTTCCCCTCTTCTCACTTTACCAACTCCTTGATTCTCCTTTCTGCTGAAAGTGACAAGCTCTTATCTAAAAAGTGACTAAGGTTTGAGTTAAAACAAACACACCATGATCTTGTTGACATTCTTGTTCATCCGATTCCTCATGTTACAGATTTGAAGTCGAGCACCGGCCCGACACGGACTTCCTCTGTCGACTCTACTCAGAGTAAGAGATTCAAGTGAACCATACATATCGGTATCGACTAGTGCTTTAAAGTTGTTCTATGGCGACCTTCTAACCAACTTGCGGATATCTTGTACAGGTGACTCAGCATTGAACTACTCCACCACCTGCTCAACAGATGACAGGGAAGCAGCCATACTGGCATCATCAGGGGATGCTTTGTCACAGTAAAAATGCTAAAGAGAGACCTGTCTGAAGAAGATGGTGGCCAAGCACCTGCTTATTTTTCAGCCAGGTGGTGCCTGTGAGCAAAGGAATTTCCAAGTTCCAAATTGTTTTTGCAGAGTTCATGTACAGCGTTTTGGTTTAGGAACTCAACATCCTCCCTCCCCCCCTCCATGTGAGACTGAGTTCTCTCTTCTGAGGCATTGACTGCCCAGGTTGGCTCATAAAACTACCCTTCTCTTGCGGCAGTTTCTGGTCCCTTCTTCTTCTTCTTCTTCTTCTTCTTCTTGATTGATATCCATGAAGCTGTGCTCAGAGCTTTTGGTGTCTCTCAAGTGTCATTTTCAATATTCATTTTTTGACGTGTTGCTCACAAAATTCCTTGCTACATTGGAAAAACAAGTGCTTTTTTATTTATCCAATCAGGCTGAATATATAATTTTGTCTCTAATGTATACGCTGTAAAATGTTCGGTTTTATCAAAGATGGTATGAGGTGACTTGTTAATATCATCTATTTTCCACCGCAATGTATTTCATTTGATTTAACATGAATCATAACAGAACATGTTCGCTAAAAGAATTCTTTATAAGCTCAAAGTGACAGTCTAGGTGGCAAGGGCTTGAGATTTCTTAGTCATACTGATTACGTTCAAATCTTCTGATAAGCTTAACACCAAAAACCTTTGATCTCTCTCGGGTCTGGATTTTGGAGCGGATGCGAGTGCCTCTATGTATAAGGGAGCAAAGCTTCAACTACCAGCTATAAACAAACACAAGAAGATTCTTTATAAAGACTAAATATGAACTTTTAATGTGAATTGATCCTAACTTGTCCCCCTTTCAATCTCCCTTATTTGTATATATATAAAAATGAAATCAAGTCTAAGTGTGACCATTATCATCACGAAACTTGATAAGAGTACATACAAATTTGAGGACCATTGTCATATTTAAATAAATAAAAGTCTTCAAACATGATCCACGTCCAAGCATTACATCAATATAACTAAGTTGAAAGTGACCACATTTCATTTCATGATAATATTTATGACAACCTTATATCATGTAACTAATTACTTTTAGTAATTCGTATGCGGTCCGAACTGGGTGTTGCATTAAGTTAGAGAGTTTCGCGATAATAGACTTAAATGGTTAGGTAATGACTTTCTCTCCGACATTTTAGATGATGTTGGATTTACCGTGCTTGCTGAAGCCACTGCTATTTTTAGTGAATTATAGCTAACATTCCTGGTTCTTTTATCTATATCACCACTTTATTTTTGTCGAATAGAACATATTTATTTAAAGTATGGAATATTAAAGAATCGAGTGGTGTACTTTCTTGCCACGAACCATGTGCAAGAAAAAAAATGAAAACATTTTTTCAATATTAAAACCAACTATATTTTTGCAAGTTGTCATGCCAAAGAGCAATACTATCATCACAGCTTCTTAGAGGGCATTTGGGCACAAATTGAGTTTAATATAACTCAAATTGAAAAACAAAACTTACATTTACGACCGTTTTGATAACTGTTATTTAATTTTCTGCGATTTTGAAATTCTATGTAAATTTAAAAAAAGAAAAAATAGTTTCAAAAACAGGTTTTTTTATTCAAAATCTGATTTTTTATTATAATACTCAATTTTTTTTCTTTCTCATATTTATCTCTAAAAAATTTATTTCTCACTCTAAAATTTTTTATTTCTAAATTTCTCTCTACGAACTTTATCTTTTTCTCTCTAAAATTTTCATATTTTAAATATTTATTTCTAAATTTCTCTCTACAAACTTTATTTTTTCTCTCTAAAATTTTCATATTTTAAATATTTATTATTATTTATCGTTCTCCAAACTTATATGTATTTTTTTTTTCGACCAGTTTCATTTCCCTCCCTACAAATTTAATATTTTTTCTAACTTTTTTATCTCTAGAATTTCATCTTTTATAATTTTTCTTTGACTTTGTAATCTATTTTTTACTCTTAAAATTATATTTTATTTTCTCATTCAATTTTCTTTACGTAACTTTTATTTATCTTTGTATTTATTTATTTTCTCCAAAAATTATATTTTGAATCTTGTTATTATGTCTAAATTTGTTTTCCTATAATTTTTCTCTTCCTTTATAATTTCTTTGTTTTTTTCTTTTAACATATCTTTTCCTCTCGACTTTATTTTTTTTCTCTATAATTTTTCTCCTTTTGTCTTTAACTTTTCTTTCACTCTTTTTATTTCTTAATCTTTTTTATTTATCTCTCTAAAATTTATCTTTCAAAAGTTTATTTACATCTACCTAAACTTCTATTTTCATGTCTTTACATTAGGGGAAGACAAAAATTTCCCCGTCCCCGATTACATTAGGGTCGGGTCCCAAAAATAGGATATGTATGTCTCGACCTCGTCCCCGTCCCGATTCCATTTTTTAAATAATTAATTTATATATTTATTACACTTTTTTATACTTAAATTCTAAAAATAAATAAAAACAATTATAAAACCGATAATTTTTCTCGAGAACATCTCTCGGACCCAAGAATGAGGTAGAGACGGAGACTCCAAATTTTCACGAGCACGAGAATGGGGGAGAGCATCCTCTCGCACCCACACCATTGTCATCTCTACCCTACATCAAATTTTCTCTCTCTAATATGTATTTTTAATTCTCTAATCTTATAAAAACAAAAAACTGAAAATGGTTACCAAATATGTTTTGATTTCTCTTTTTTAAAAACAAAAAATAAAAAATAGAACATATATAAAAAAGAAAAAACTAAAATGATTATCGAACGACGCTTTAGTATTCAAATTGAACAGATAATTTGTTAATCTAAACAACTATGTAAAACTAATTTGAGGACTCATACCTCATACTACATGTTTTTTAAAAATTATAAATCTAAATATTTAGACGATCCAAATATCATTAGAAGCATACTCTTCAACTCCAAACAACAAAAATCGAAACTTTCCAAATTCACAAACCAAGATATGTTTGGTGTTATGGTTTTATTGGATCAAGTCATAATCTATGCCCCATAAATATTAAGTTGATGTTGATGGGTAGGCTTATTAGAATATGATAGTTGTCTTCAAACTTTGCCATTTCCACGGGTTGAAGTTGAATAGACGCACTCATTGAAGGAAGTTTCTCATGCAAAAGAGGCCTCTAGTAGGGCAAGTGAAACATTCGAAATTTGTCAAGTTTTAAGGTAATGGGCATGAGAGAAAGAAAGTTCTTGTTCTCGAATAGGTCAAAGTACCATTGCCTATATATGAAAAACTTGATTCTTCAATCATATTTGTACGAAATTATTCCTTTCAAATTAATATATGAGGTGAGACATGAATGCACACCTGTATTAAAAAGAAGTGGGTTCTAAATATGGGTTAATAAGTTAAAGCAATTTCGTTAGTACATGTATGATAAAGATAGAAAGCAGACAGACTCAATCAAAAAAACCTACATAACTAATTCAAATGTATACACTTTATCATTGATTTTATTGGCTGCTTACCATCGACTTAGTTAAGGTTGGATAAAGTTAACTATTGAAAGTAACTTGAAACAAAGTGAACGTAACATATGAATTGTGATATAGTTCTTATGGAGTACTAAAATTACCAAACTACATGAGAGAGAAACTTTCACTTCATGTTCAACCGGTTCAATCCCATTGCGGTTCGCAATCGAACAAAAATCACCGCGACGAGGCATGAAGCCGGTTCAAACCGGTTCAACCGCTATCTTCCCAAAATACTCCGATTCCCAACCTTAGTTTTAATTTATACGCCAAATAGTAGCATGGGCATACTCGTAATTTAGCCCTGACAATTTTCATTGCCGATCAAAGCAATGAGCTTCCTCCTCCATGGCTTCGCATGATGAACAACCTTCAATCTGGAGCTTCAACTCGTACATAAAAATTTTTTTGTTCCTTTTTTGATTTTTTTTACTACTATCCCATTCCGTAGGAATTTTCCAAACCCTCGAATGTCCCGGATCGTAGTAGCTTGAGTTGAGCACGAATATCGACAATTAATTGCGGATTGGAAGTTGAGGTAGATTCATTTCGCTTGAATTCTATTTAATTATTTCGTCGGATTGAAATATCGGATTTCTGCAGTTGGTTTTTAGTATTTATGATTGTTTGAAGTTGGATTGGAGGTGTTTTCCGTATCTCGAGAATTTAGCTTCTAGGGTTCCTTCTTTCAAATGTGCGGTTTCCTGTTATTTTTGGTTGGATAGTTATTAAATGAAGTGTAATTAAGGTAAGGTCAACGAAGTAGAAAAAAAAAAACATTCTTTCAATCTTTTTGGAGCTTCGAGCTGGAAATACTTTTCTAGCAGAATCTTCATCTTGATGGGCATGTGAGTTGGTTATTGGAGTCAAATTTTGGAATGGAGCGGCCATGGAATAGATATGAAAGTGTGCAGATACGGAGTGGAATACCATATGATGAAACTGGATTGCTTCCCAGAAATGTAGAAATCTCCTAAAATTAAAGATATTTGAGCACTTGAAAATTTTATTTACTTGTTTTCTTTGGACATAGATGTTAGTCCATTTTTATTACGATTTTTGGTTTTTGTTTGGATCTTGTACTCTCCAAGTGATAATGAACTAGATTACGGTGGTATTAATCAAATGGGCTTTCTATATGCATGTTGAAATGCATGAGTTGATCCAACTACGTGCTTTTTTAGTTTATCTACAATGGCGCCTCTAAGGATTGGTAACTTATTTTTCTTATCTAAATTTTTTTTTTCTAAATTATTATAATAACTTTTAAAGTCAATACTCTCTGGTTCTTTTATCAGGTACTATTTCCCTTTAAATATTGTTGTTTTCTCTTAGTTTGCATTATTGCTGGTATAACAATACAATGCTGGTATAATGAAGCTGCAACGATGTCTATGGTGCATTACTTTTAGAATTTTTAAAGAGTGGTGTCTGGCAGTCTGTAAGGTTATTTGTATTCATTGGAAGTGAGAGGTATATGCACATGGTCAATTGCCGAAGCTTGAGCATATAGAAATTTCTGAAACTTTATCTTTAGAAAAGTTGAGTTTCTTACATATTTTTTCATCTTACAAATATTTATGCTCTCTTAGATATAATACTTACCACCTGACTGGAACATGTGTGCATGTTTTTTACATGAAGGAAATATATATATGAGATTCTTTATGAAGGTACCTTGGTTCATTTAATGAATGTGGGAATACGCTATAGTCTTTGTAGACGACTATTACTATCAGGCCTGTCTCGCAACAATCAGTCTACTTAGTGGACATATTTCTGACATTAAGACACAAATTATCTACTTAGTGGACTGATTTCATACAGACAGTCTTTATCTTGGTCCTCCTCCTTATGTAAATATGTTTCAATCAAATTTCTCTTAGAAAAAGTATTATAAATAGTTAATCAGAAAATTGGTTTTTTATTTTATTGAGATAGTTCTATCTTATTATTCTATACTAGTTAGACTCTTGGCCTTAGAGGACACAAGGAGTTGAGTGATAAGGAGTAAATAGAATAAGAAGTATTTATTCTGATCCAAATTTGTGTTCCTTTAAGTGGGATATTCATTCAATGGGGGTTCCAGAGCTGCGCTTCTTAATTAAATATCGTTTCCTGTGTTTATGTAGTGAAATGCTAGTACTTACTTTTCTCCCAATATTAGGATGTGAGTTCTGCTCATATTTTATTACCTAAATAAATGTTTTGATTCTTATTACTTCTCTTAACAATCTTGGATAGGTAAACCATCTTTTTGTTTCAAAGTATGAGTCCAAAAATCCTTGCTGTGTGTTACTTTGATTTCTTGGGCTATGGCATGGATGATGCGTGGACTCTAACCTGGTGGTGATGTCCAAGTTTGAATTCACTTCAGGTAGCCCAGATAGACCATTACACTCTAGTGGGCAGCGTGGAGCCCACATGGCTGCTCCACTGGACAGATCAGGTAGCTTTCGCGAAAGTGGGGAGAATCCAAGTTTATCTACTCTTCCAAATATGTCCAGAAGTGCTTCTACTGTATCACAAGGAGAGGTTTTAAATTTCTTGCAATGCTTGCATTTTGGTCGAAAGTTGGTTGCTGCAGATGACAAGTCTCATCGTCAAGCAGACTTCAGTAGACAGTTACATCTCGCTCTTAGCATGTCACCGGACAATTCACCATCTAGTTCTTCAAAAAGTAAATTGCCATCATCCGTGATGCCAGAAGAAATCAAGCGAATGAAGACTAGTCTACGTGAGTGCTCTATCAAAGCCAGGTAGTTCTTCATAAACTTTGTATTTTAAATCAAAATATGTCCAAGTTCCGCGTCGGATCCTTTGATTTTTTTGTTATTTTATTTTTTTTTTGGAACAGGGAACGCTTAAAACTTTTCAATGAAGCCTTATCTGTGTTTAACAAGTATTTCCCAAGCGTACCATCAAAGAAGAGGTCTCGATTAGAAGGTTATAAGAATGAGCGGTCCAATTTCATTTTATCTGGTGAGCGGTCAGCCAGGGGGCAAGTAGGCAAGTTTGGGAATCAGAGTCATGCAGTCACTGGTGTTTTTGAACATGAGTTGCAGAAACCTGAAGAACGAATAAAAAATGCTATGCCGAATAAACGCCCAAGAACTTCATTGCCGGATGCAAGGGGGGTTCGTATCTTATGCCTATTACATATTCATGTGCTTTTATGGCTTTTGATTCAATATTTTGACCCTTTTGCATTTTTGTATATGTATGTTTTATATGATAAACTGATTACAATTGTTTCTTTGTAGTTGTCCAAATTGTCTTGCCTTCTTGCAATTGCCAAATCTCATTGACACCCATATATTTCTTGCTTAAATTTGATGTCGTACATAAATGTCTCTTGTTACTAGTAGATTTTTCCTCAAATGTTATTGAGATGTTGCAGTTTTCCTTGAATTTGTGCTGAGATTTATGTTAAATTCAGCTCCTCTTCTGTTCCCTGATGGTTGTCGTGGATTTTAAATTGTACAGATGGATGTTCGTGGTAATGCTCCTGTGAGATCATCTGGGGCTGTGGATAGGGATAGAGATGCACTAAGGCTTGCAAATAGTGGTGCTGTTTCAGGTGAAGATAGGAATTTATCAATTGGCGTTGATGGTTGGGAGAAGTCGAAAATGAAGAAAAAGCGATCTGGAATAAAGCCAGATGTTTCCACAAGCAGTCAATCAACCAAACCAGTAGATAGCTACGATGAAGTTAAGCAGCAATTGCAGCAACGACCTGTTTCTGATGCTCGATCACGAATAAATAAAGATAGCCATGGGTTCAGGTATGACATCTTGAGTCTTGTAACTATCCTTTTATGGCAACTACTTGACCGTGTGGCTGAATGACATCACTTTATGCATCAATTTGGCTACTTTTTTAGGGTAATGATTAATTAGTTATAGTCTACAATACATTGGTCATATACTGATATTTCTGGTGAAGATGATATGATGCTGGAATATGGATGCAAATTCTTGTCACATATATTTTTCTTCAAACCATGGTTCTTGTCAAATATATTTTTATGGAACTGTGCATCGAGAACTCTTCTGTTGCATCTTTGGTTGCAAAGGAACTCTCGTGTTTTTAAAGATGAGTCTTCTACTTTTGACATTTTTCGTAGGAATGTACAGCACACTGTCTCTTGGTGGTGCATCAATTATAGGAAATTCTTATGTAATTACAACCTTTCCATGGTCATGAACAATTGGAAAGCGTTTGTTTAGTTTTTCTGGATGGGGTTCCCTCTACCCCCGCCCTTAGGTTGTTCCTTTAACAAGCAAGTTTCTTATCTTAAATATATATATATATATATTTTTTCTTCATACCATGGTTCTATTGTTGGAGCTTGTATAGTTGAGAATTGCACCTTGGGGAGTATAATTACATGCGATTTATATAGGCCAGGGATTGCTAATGGAGCTTCTGGTGTTGGAAAATCTGATGGTGTCGCCCAACAAGCTGGCTTGGGTATTCGTTCATCCATGTCCAGGACTGATCTGGACGGCAATTCCCTTGTCAATGACAGGAGAGATAATTCTATTGGTTCAGACAAAGAAAGGGTGAACCTCCGGGGTGTTAATAAGTATATCCCTTCCTTCCTTACTACAAATACTCAAATATTTTTATTTTTAAAGGTTCAAAGCCACCTACTGAATGGTCCTCTGAATCTTTTTGCTGCACTTTTGCCCCTTTCATGTGCATTTTCCTTCCTTTTAATTCTTGGATCCTAGTTGGTTTATAATCTTTTACTAGCACTATTACTCATTTGAGATTTTAGAATGTGTTTTACCTCTGTTTTCTTCTATTTTTATCATGCGTTTATGAATCTTCCATCTGTAAATTGATCAGGTCAAATGTCCGAGAGGATTTCGTTTCAACCAGTCCTACATCAAATTCTAAAGTGAATACATCTGTTCGAGCTCCACGATCCAGTTCAGGCGCTGCTCCAAAATTTTCCCCGGTTGTTCATAGAGCAGTTGCTTCTAATGATTGGGATCTATCAAATTGCACAAATAAGCCGCCTGCTGCTGTTGGTGCGAGCAATCGCAAACGCATGACATCAATGCGGTCCTCATCCCCTCCAGTTTCCCATTGGGCAAGCCAGAGGCCACAGAAGATCTCCCGTATTGCAAGAAGGACCAATCTTCCCATTGTTTCAAGTAATGATGATACTCCTCCTTTGGATAGCACATCTGATGTTGGGGGTAATGACACTGGCTTGGGATTTGGTAGACGCATGTCTGGTAGTTCTCCTCAGCAAGTGAAAATTAAAGGTGAACCCTTATCCTCTGCTGCTCTATCTGAAAGCGAGGAATCTGGTGCTGCTGAGATCAAATCTAGAGAGAAGACCCGTAAATCAGATGATTTAGATGATAAATCTGAACAGGGTGTTCAAAAGGTATCTACTTTAGTTCTGTCAAATAGGAAGAGTAAATTGGTTGATGAAGACATTGGAGATGGGGTTCGGAGACAAGGGAGGACTGGGCGTGCTTTTACATCCACTAGGTCTCTCATGCCAATGACCGTTGAGAAGGTTGACACTGTAGGAACTGCAAAACAGCTTAGAAGTGCCAGACTTGGATTTGATAAAGTTGAAAGGTTAAACATATTTTGCATACATAAAGTTTCTAGCCTGTCTTAAATGTCATTGCGGGATTTCTCTTGTTTCAAAATTCTCATTATTTTTCAAATTCCACTCAGCAAGGCGGGTCGTCCACCAACTAGGAAATTTACTGACCGCAAGGCATATAAACGTCAAAAGCATTCAGCAATCAATGTGGCAACAGATTTTCTTGGTAATTGTACTTCAGCTTTGAACAGTAACTTCTTTTTTAGTGTGAGAATTCCTCCCTCTTATCTGGTTTCTCTGATCATGTTTGGTTGAATTTTCTTAGTTGCATCAGATTATGGGCATGAAGAGCTAGTGGCTGCTGCTAATGCTGTCACAAATCCTGGTTTGTTCTTACAACAAATGCATACATTTTTCTCTACAAATGTCAAATCTTATATTATTCTGTGTACATATATTAATCACACTGCAACAACAGGTCGCACTTTTTTCAGCCCATTTTGGAGACAGATGGAGCAATTCTTTCGTTTTATATCTGAAGCAGATATTACGCACCTAAGAAAACAAGTATGGCCTACTCTTACGTTATGCAGACATAAAATACTTTCTCTAACTACCATTCCTACTTTGTGATGTTCATTATTGTTATCTTTAAAAGGGATGGCGAATAAGTCTCTTTCAAGCGTGAGCTGTGTTTAAGATGGTTTTTTTTAAGATTGTCATAAAGCCGTGTCTTTGGCTTAAAAAAATGAAAAACATTTCTTTTATGCTTGATTATTTCATTTCCATAACTTTTGCAGTTTTTTTTTACTGTGAGATATGAGGCACCTTGCATACCATATTTGTGCATCTTGGGTTGTGATTCATCAGCATTTGATCATCTGCATATAGATTGAAAGTGGTTGTCACTTGGCCTAAGTTTGAACAGTGAAAATATTGTGCTTTCTACCATTACTTTTCTTCTTTACCCCTTTATTTTAATCCAGCAGGTACAGCAAAGATGGTTTTTTCCTCTTCTTGAAGTTCTATGAATATTTTATATTTCTGAATCTTGAATTAGTAATTAAATGAGAGAGGGAGAGACACACACACAGTTTGGTTCTATTTCAGATAATCAAGCTGAAATCAATACGGGGAATTTCTATCAGTGAATTGCATAATCTTCCTAAGATATGAGACTTTCTTCTGAAATTTTCTCTGTTTTTAGTCTTCCAGCAGTAGTATTCTATTTCATCCGAGCGCTGATTGACTTTCTTGCCTTTTCTTCCTTGGTTTCTCTGAACATATCATTTCTTTGAACATTGTTGACTAAATTAGTTATGATTTAAAAATTGCTGTAGTTTTATGTCTATCTATAAAAACTTATCCTAATTTTTCGAAGTTGCTGCTTGGTTTCTCTTTCAGGGAGATCTTGAAGGTACCGCATCAGGTCAAAAAGTTGTTTCAGACAAGGACACTTACAATATCAGTCACGATAATTTTGATCACATTGAAAACGAAGCAAGAGGAGAAGTTCCTTTAGAACATATAATTCACGAGTCAAAAGATCATACTGTAATTCCTTTATACCAGAGACTCTTAGCCTCATTAATTCCAGAGGAGGTTGCTGACGACGAAAGTGGAGACACTATGTTTGATAGATACGGAATGCGTGAGTTAGATGAAGATCTCAAACCAAAAAAATTGAGTCACCAAATTTCACCTAGTTCTCAGTTTTCTGGGCATACTGCAATGGATGACTATAACATGAGAGGAGGATCAGGGTCAGATCAATATATGCCTGAAACAGATAGAGAAGGCATCTCAAACTCTGCGATGATGTTACACTTCTCAAATTCCCTGAACGGCTTGGTCTCTAGTCAAGCTTTGATGGCTGGAATGGCCTGTTCAGAGTTTCAGTATGATGACATGCAGTTGAATGATAAACTTCTTTTGGAGATTCAAAGTATTGGAATTTTCCCAGATTCTGTGGTACGTTTACATTCAATTAATTACGCCTTTAATAGCGGAAGGAGAGTGGGACATCTTTATTTGGGCTACTTAAGTATATATCCTGTCTAATATCTGAGATTCTGAATTGGTTTTATGTGGATGAACAAAAAAACGTTTAAATGCTTGCTTTAATTTTCTAGTCTAAGTGTTAACATTGCACTTCAGAGTTTTCTTTTAAATATTAAAACCATGTAAGATGTTACAACGTACAAACAACTCTCTGTTCCCATTTGTAACGTGTATTCTGCATTATAAGCAGTCGTCCAAGACCCAAGGTCCCTGCAGTACCTCCTTTAAGTCTAATTTGAAATATGAGAATATGTTTTTCATATTTTGTGTAAATCTTATGAACTGCTAAATGTCTAAGGAGTATCAATGCCAGACATAAATGGATGTGGCTCTTGATAGAAATATCTCGTTCTTTGTATTTCTTTGTAAGCCATGTGTTCTGCCCGAAGTTTTGGCTCAAGTCACACATACTCTGCTATTCCCATTCTTTCTGTTTTATCCCTTGCAATTATAAATCAATTTTAATTATGGTCTGTGCCTTTTCAGCCTGAAATGTTACAGATAGAGGAGGAAGAAATCACCAATGACATCCGTATGTCGGAAAAGAAGAAGAATGAGCTGGTATTCCTTAATTCAATGAGTTAAAACCAGCAAATTGCATCGATTCTTGCTACTCATGTCCATATAATTGTCACCGAATTTTGTGGTGCCTATATCTTGTTTCCAATTTTCAGTTAATTGTGGTAAAATTTCACACAGTACAATATATTATATTCTGAGCAATCTTTTGGTTTTATCATTGATGCAAATAGGTTTCAAAAAAGAAATTTTTGCTCCACAAACTGTTACAGTCTGCCTTGGCAACTAAGCAGCTTCAAGAAAAGTATAGTTTCCTCTTTGGACTTTTTAATGTATAGTAGCACTTTACCTTCCTCTAAATATTCTACATATTCAAGGTGCTAAAAACATCTTTTTAACCGTACAGAGAATTCGAACGGCTTGCCATGGATAAACTTGTTGCAATGGCTTACGAGAAGTATATGGTAATCTTCTCTCTCAGCGTTATATGTTAGCTTGCCACAACTCTTCGGCCTTTCCTATGTGTCACTTTTTATTCTGTTGTCCTTAATTTAGCCCATTCAATTATTGTGACTGCTTCAAGCTATTATATTACACGAACCTTTTAAAGTTGGATAATGGTTTGAGATAACTGATGAAGAGAATGGGAAAGTGGATAAAGCAAATTTTTTCTTTCGACCTGTTGGTTCTGTTTTCTTTTCCCCAAGGATGAGAACTATTAACAAGTTGAAGAAAATAATACCCATTGTTTGCCTCTAGGCTGTTCTTGCCTTGTTGGGCTCCTTTGTTATTGAATACATTCCCTCTGTTTCTTATCAAAAAAAAAAAAAACTAGCAGAAGTATGCCACTAACTATTTAATTTTTCTTTCTACGAGTCGTCATTATAATAAGATGGTAAAACACAACTGGTGGTACTTCTTTTTCTTTTCTTCTTTTTTTCAGTTGAAAATGAGGGCTTTCTTTTATCTCCACTGATATGCAAGCCCATAATGCTCTGAAATGTCGTTGCATTTTTCATTTTCTATAATCCAGGAATCGGACCTTTGTCCCCTGTACCCGGGGGCACCCAGGTGTATTATTAACTTCTTCACATGGAAATATAAGTTATGAAATTATTGGTTGACAGGCTTGTAAAGTTTCTAGTGTCTCTAGTGGAAAGAGTTCCAGTAACAAAATGGCGAAGCAGGCTGCCTTGGCATTTGTTAAAAGAACATTGAACCGATGTCATAAATTTGAGGATACAGGAAAGAGCTTCTTCAGCGAACCTACATTTAGAGAGATGTATTCTTCCTCGTCTTTCAATCCCAATGGTGAAAGACAAGCAGATCCTGTGGAAGGTGAATCGGAGAAATCATATGCCTCCATTCAATCCTTGGAAGGCAGGGTCTCAGGTGTGTATTAAGAAGATGCCTTGTAGAAGATATTTGTGAAATTCTATTAATAATCCCGTGATATCTTCAACATGAACCTCAGCAATGTTATTTTAGGCAGAATTATTTGTCATTCTGATTTTTTTATTTGATAAATTTTCATTATTTTCATGTGTATCGTGTATGAAATTGGTGTAGCAGAAGTCACCTATAAAATCATTTTTTTTCTGCAGCTATGGCAGGTTCACAGCATAGCCCTTCACACTTTAGTCAGAATGTGGAAAACCACGATATTACCTCTTACAATGTGCTTGCACCTGCTAATCACCAAGCTGAGCGAACTACTGGAAGAGAAGAAATATGGTCAAACAGGGTAAAAAAGAGAGAACTGTTGCTTGATGATGTCGGTAATGCAGGTGCCCCATCAGAAATTGGGAGTTCTATTTCGAGCAGTGCAAAAGGAAAGAGGAGTGAAAGGGATAGAGATGGTAAAGGGCATAACAGAGAGGTCTCATCTAGAAATGGAACTAAAATTGGTAGGCCAGCATTATCCAATACTAAAGGGGAAAGGAAATCTAAGACAAAGCCTAAGCAGAAAACTGCCCAATTATCAATTTCTGTTAATGGCCTTCTTGGCAAGTTGCCAGAGCAACGAAAACCCGCATTGTCTCCTGTATTAAAGTCAAGTACTTCAACTGGTGGTTCAAAAGAAAAGGATCAATTTGGCTTGGATGGACTTGATGCCGAGTCCATAGATTTATCTAATCTTCAATTACCAGGAATGGATGTATTAGGTGTTCCTGATGATCTTGATGGCCAGGGTCAAGATTTGGGTTCATGGTTAAATATTGATGATGATGGTTTACAAGATCAAGACTTCATGGGCCTTGAAATTCCAATGGATGACCTCTCAGATTTAAATATGATGGTTTGAAGTTGCCTTCCTTGTATAGTCTTCAAGTCTTGTTCATTAATACTTTACAAACTAAAGGGAAATCCTACGTTAAGAGTGACAGGTAGTTGCATAGTTATTGGCTACCGATCCAAATTAGGTTATTAGATTCTTTTGAGGCTCCTCTTCAAGTAATTTCAAGTAAATCTTTCAGATGTTTGGAATTTTGCTCCTGTATTTAGTTGGTGACTGACTGTAAAGATAGTCTTGTTCAAGCTGCAAGTTAGTATAGTATCATAGTGATATCTAGGGTACACAGTATCCTTCATGTAGCTTTTTGATCAGAGAATGATACCTCTTGTACATAAGTTTATATTTGAAATAAATCAGCCTTTTATTCATACAAGGGTCTGGAAATTGTTTGTGAACTTTCTTTCCTAATAGCTTATGGTATACCGTACATAATTCTTTTTAGCATAGTTTATCTGTCAAACTGCTGCTGCGGATGTTATGATAGGCACCGCTATACCAAGAGGAAATTGCCCACAAGATCTGCGCCTGGGAATCTAAGGTGAGTTTAAGTTTTGAAGTTGCAACTTATAGATTGAATGTTCCTACCTATTATTATTACTTGTGCTAGGAGATTATCATTATCAACCTTTAATTACTTGGCTTTTGTAGTAGTGTGGAGGTTTTTTAGTTTAAGATTGAAAGGGAGTAAAGCAATTTGCAGAGCTTAACACCAGAGACATTGCTTTGGTAAAATACATCAATGAAATTTCATTTCCCAATTTATTTTGTGAAAGATTTGCTCGTTGAACTCATAATATTGTATTTACTATCCATATGAAGGTTATACTTACCAAGAGGACCATGAAAAAGACAGTTGTAAATGAATCTTGGTTCAAGTTCTATTTGTACTTTTTTCCCTTTATATTCAAACTAAGGGGTATTTAAAGATTTGCAATCTGGCAATACGTTTCTTGAGTTTTCTGAAGAAACTTTTATGTACGAGGAACTGAAATGATAGCCTTTTTGATTGATATGCTTATGTGTCTTGCTGCAGGTCTTCAATCCATTCACTTAAGAAACTGGTATCCACTGATCACACCTTGAGGTGACACCAAAGAGAATGCATCAGTCTAGTTTAATACGGAGATTCGAACTCATGACCTTTTGATCAGAGACATGACAATTATCGCTGTGCTAGGCACATGTTAGCGTGCATCAATCTAGTCTAGTCTAATGGCTTGAGGTAAACAAAATTTAAAAAATAAGGCCTCGATGACAATCTCATTTTTACTTTTATGTTTTTTTAAAATAATGCTTGTAATACTCATAATTTCTTTAGTATGTTTTTACCTTTATTAAAAACACATTTGTATTTATAGCCAAATTTCAAAAACAAACACCTACCTTTGTTTTTTTTTTAAGTTTTCAAAATTTGGCTCAAATTTTGAAAACATTTTTAAAAAGTAGGTAGCAAAATAAAGAAATACATGGGTGAATGGTGAAAGTAGCGTTAACAAACTTAATTTTAAGAAATAGAATATCAAAAGAAAATGGTTATCAAATGGCACCCAATGTGTTAGTTTATCATTTTCATCCGGCCCCTTTAAGATTGAAACTGAAATATCGATAAGATGTATTACTTTCATGCTGATAAGATCGAGAGAGGAAGAATAAGAAAAAAAGCACATGTAAAGGCGATACTGATAGCTTTTTAAAAATATTTTTCAATTTGATATGCTTACTCTCTTGCTGCAGGGCTTCAATTCGTCCACTTAAGAAACTGGTTCCACCTTCCATACCTGGAGGTAATACCAAAGGGAGTGCACTACCCTGATTCAGTACTTAACTTAACTTGCCTTCGAGACACAGTGATGATGCCTCTTGGATCCATCAGTGCAAGTCAGTTGACCGAGTGGGTAGGTGTACCTCCATAGCTTGAGGTAATTATAATTGAAATAGTACTTTCTTTGGACAGTTTTTTTATTTTTTTTATTTTGTAATGCCCTTGTGTATCCTATCTTTTTTCATTTTTCTGAAAAAGTTTGGTTTCTCATGATTATTTTTTTTTAAGGGAAAAATACATTTTTGGGTGCCTGGGGTTTGGGGTAGGTGTTAATTTGGTCCCTGAAGTTTCAAAATGAACACTTTTGATCCCTAAGATTTGGAGTAGATGTCAATTTGGTCCTGAAGTTTTAAAATGAACATTTTTTGTTCCTAAAGTTTGAAAATTGGTTCTAAATGGTCCTTAATCCTTCTTTGACCATTAGTTGACTTAACAAAAAGATTACGTGGCAATTAACGAGTGACTGGACTTTTTTAATTTGCTTTTCAATTTGGTCCCTAACTAGTCACATGTTAATTGCTAGGTCATTTTTCCGTTAAGTCAACTAACGGTCAAAGAATACTTAGGGACCTTTTAGAACAAATTTTCAAACTTTAGGGACCAATAGTGTTCATTTTGAAACTTAAGGATCAAATTGACACCTGATCCAAAACCTCAGACACCAAAAGTGTTCATTTTAAAACTAAAAGGACGAAATTGACACCTACCTCAAACTTCAGGGACCAACAGTATATTTTTCCCTTTTTTTTAAATAGTAAAGACGTTAGTTTATCATTTTCATTTAGCCCCTTAAAGATCAGAATTGGAAATGTTATTCTCGGTTTGTTTGTGTGTTGTTTGGGTGGTCGAAATTATATTACATCTGCTGCTACCACCTCTGGATTTCTTTTACAGGCATCTGTTCTTCCAATTATTCAACCAAAAAAGAGAATAAAAAATTACGCTTTGTCAATACTGGTTATTGTTTTGAGGAAATATGGAAAATACCAATGAAAGTTTGACTTCATGCAGGAAGAACATGAGATCTGATGAGACTAATAGCCATCAAACTCTGCTGGACCAGGGAGACGTTCGGAGTCGATAGTGATGAGCTTATATATGACTTACGATCATTTGAATCCAGGGAAAGAGCAGGGTTAGTTCCTCCGATATGTAGTAACCTAGGGAATATTTTGTTAGACTGCCATTGGCTCTGTACTTCTCCAACTCACCATTGCCTCAATTTTACCATCTGGCCAGTTGTCTATGATGAATAATTGCAGAGAAATTGTAATCGTTACGTGTTATCGCGCTTACCGTGCGCGTTATGTTTGACCCTTGTCATTGAAATGAAGGCATAACCAAGTAGTAGTTTGAAATTGAACCTCATACCAGAGCTTTGAGCATTCCTTATCACAAGTGCATTATTTTTTCCTTGAATGATCACTCCCAGCCAAAATGAATGACAGATTGCAACTATTAATTGAAAATTTTCATTTATAAACTTTCGGAGTATCCTCCAGCAGCTACAAGCACAAATTTTATCTACAAATTTAATTTCAGATAATGATGAGTGGCAATTAGCATATATCCCAATCAAGAGGTTGTAAGTTCGATTTCACATCCCTACGTGTTGTACTAAAAATAATAATAATGTTGTACTAAAAAATAATAATAAGAATAATATTGATCAATAAAACAGAAACTGGGGATGGAGATTGCAGACAAATGCATGTGTCATAACATATATGTTTATTATCTTTGATGCTCCAAATTTTACATGGTAAGTAGTGGAATATGATTACAAAATGTTACAAGAAAAAAGGTCACGATTTGAAATCTCTTACACAACATAACATCGACATCGTCCCGGTATCATTCTGAATCATCCTCAACAAGAATCAGAACCATCTGAAATGTGACCAGCAAAGGAACAACTAGCATCCAGTTTTGATTGAAACACCTCTTTCATTAACACAAACTGAAGTAAAAACAAAGTAGCATCCATGAGAAAGTGAGATGGCGGCTTGCTCCTCGTCCATTCCTCGCGAGCCTAAAAAGCAGCAAACAATTGAGATTTTCCCATATAAGAGCCAGAGACAATAGACTAGAAAAATGAAGCATTATCAGCACAAAAAGCCAGGTATATTGGCTAATATAGAGAGAGACAGAAAAAGAGGAGCATGTATGGGTTGTCATGGACAATTTCACACTGCTAACTTTTCAATAATCCTAGAGATTTTAATTGTTCATGAATAACCTTCATCCATACATACATATATATATATATATATTTGATCTGAGAATTCATGTAAAATGAGAATCAGAACCCAATCACCAGATAGGCAGATTTCAATGTCTTGTAACTTTTTTGAGAACGGCTTTTGGAAATCAACCTATCATATAAGTTTTTTGAAAAACATAACAAAATTTTAGAACAGCATTTAAGTAGGCTCTTAAGCCTCTTTTCCTGATGAAATTTGGCGTCCTTGATTCACTCATATTAAATATGCAAACAATCATTCACGTTTTTGCTAGTGAATTAAAGATGGGCATTCCAGATGCACAACATTGTGAACTTGCAGAGCAGAAAGAAGAAGAAACTCTCACTAGCATTGTTGAAGAAACTCTCACTAGCATTGTTGAGGATCACAAAATGGCTAAAAAGGAAAACATAGCTTACAATACATGTTTAGCATGCAAACATGAAACCATAGCAATTTCCACTTAATTACATCAAATGATTCCACTGGAAAGAAAAACCTCTGACATGATTCTCAACTGAATACAGAAAGATATCAAAAAGTACGTTTAAAATGTAACTTAGTTCTGTAACATACCGGGTAAAACTTAAAAAGTTGCAAGTGGAGATCCTGCATCATTGAAGTAAGATGACAGGTCAATAGCCGTATCTTCATACATCTTGATGAAAGGATGTTCCTGAATACCACACGAAAGGTGAAGAAAATTCTCAGATTTATTCTCTATTGTGTTGACATCTTGCTTATCAAAATGTTGAAGGAAGAATTATATACCAAAAGTTCACGTGCTGACAGTCTAACTTTTGGGTCTTGTTGCACACTGATATTCATAAAGAATACAAGGTTCTGAGTTAGAAGTCTGGCGATGTAAAAAGACTTGAAATAAGCTTGCGTAAACAAAACTATCTATTTACAGACACAAATCTCTACCTGTAGTTTATACGATGATTGACATCCAAAAAATTATTGTTTTGGGGGTGGGCTGTTATGGACCCAAGGAAAAATTTGATCCTTACCATGCAGAAATGAACGCACAGAAGTTGGGAGTAAATTGGTCAGATGGAGCAGACGGAGGTTCACCCTCGACAATGGCTTCCATAAGCTCATAAAAGTTAACCCATCCTCCATCTTGCCCTGGTGGAGAATAAGGGAATTTGCCGGTTGCACACTCAAGTAATATCAGCCCCAAGCACCAAATGTCGCTTTTGTTGTCATATCTTGCTCCGACAATTCTCTCTGGCTATAAAATGACATGGCATGCAGACACTTGTAAGTTTTACACATAGGTTATAGATGGAAAAAATGTACAGCTCCTACCAGAAAAAATGAAGGGAAGACAAACAGCCAGAGAATTGCATTTACGTGAATAAATCGAGAAGTGATACTCACAGACATATAGTTATACGTGCCAACGAAAGTATTAGCCTCTCCAGATGTGCTTGCCATAATCGCACTGACACCAAAGTCAGTAATCTTAACTTCCCCTCTATGATTTATTAACAAGTTAGACGGCTTTAAGTCCCTATGGATGATGTGTCTTTCATGGTGAAGGTACAACAGCCCCTTGAGCACCTATATGAAACGAGAAAAGAAAAGGGGGGAAAATAGTCTACAATTATCTCCTTGGTTGAAAAACAGATAAATTAAGATAACAAATTCTCCATATCCAAGCAGGACTTTTCTCACCTACCTGCTTACAAATGGCAGCAAGATATGGTTCTTGAATCTTTTTAACCTTTTTCAGAAAATCTGCTAAAGATCCCCCATCCATGTACTCTAGGATGATATATATAGACCCATTATCATAAAAAGATTGGTAACAGATAACAATATAGGGACACTGTGCCGATTGATTGATTTTCAGTTCTTGAGCAATCTGCTTGCGGTGAGATTCCTCAATTTTCATCTGAATTACCTGAAAGAGGATTGGAACTGATATGATATATGATATGATATGGTATGAAAAGATATTGATGATTTTTTATTTTTTGCTAATTAATGCGGACAATTATTACTTTAGTAATTGAGTCTAAAATTTCTAATTGGAAGAGTACAAACAGGAATGTGAAACAGCTTCTCCTAATGCTCACTGCTCACCAGTCGCCATTAATGTTGAGGTGGTAGAGAAGATTTGCTACTGGAGATACACTGATATGGTTCAAAGTTTCAAACTGTTCTTTCATCAAATATATAAGAACTTTATTTTTCTTCAAATAATCCACAGACATATCAGAGAGGATGGTGAAAAACTAAAAACTTAATAGGCATAGAAATAGAGCTCTGCCTACACATTGAAAAGCATGATTCGCCTTGGCAATGATGAAAGAGCTGTCGAATATGTTAGTTTCAGAAAACAGTAAATGCTGATGAAGGGGGGCTGGTCGCTCAGAAATCATAGACCTTCAACCTAATGATGATTATGATGCTTGAGGGAAGCCTTGCAGATAATTCCATGATCTCTAAGACTCGAAACAAATCATGAACACTATCAAGTCACTTTTTGAAACATCAACTATATAGTTTACAAAGCATACAAGTCACAAGCGGATAATTTCTGGGAAGAAGATAATGTTTAAGCTGTTGCAATACCTTTAATGCAAAAAACTGAGCAGTCCATTTGTGCTGAACTAATTGCACAGTTCCACCATTTCCTTTTCCAATGACTTTAATTATGTCTATGTCTGCTAAACTCAACTGATCATCGGTAGGCTTAATCGGAGGTGGCTGAACACACAGGAACACATAAAACATGTTAGAAGCCTAATATGAACAGTGGTCACAAGACATAAATCAACCATTATTTCTAGTTGTTGCCTATGTATCTAAAGAACAAACAAGTTTAGCAAAGGAATGTAATGTGTAATATGATTAATCATTTAGTTAATCATGTGTTAGTAATTATTCTAAGCCCATGAACAGATGGATTCAATGGTTACTAAAGTGAGTACAGTAAATCTGGTCGAGCATAAGGATACATAATTCCATACTTCATTCCAGAGTATCCTTATGCTACTGAACAGAAACAGAAATGTCCTTTATAGCAAGAAATCGCGTAATTGAAAGTTAACAAGCTAAAAGCCCCCAAGCAAAACATTGAAATTTACAGCACATTATTGTCCTTTGAGGATACTGGCGTAGTAAAAGTGAGATTTCTTACTGCCTCAACTTCGCTCTGAGAAACAATCCGAACCCCATCTCTGTTTACAAGCAGATCACCATCCCTAAACGTGCCACTCTGCGTTCTGTATAAGGAAAAGAAACCCAAATTCCAGATTCAGCAGGACGAAACACAGAGACAGAGACAGAGACAGAGAGAGATTACAGGAACTTGGCTATGGATTGGTCTTCCTGGGGGAGATTGAGCTTGAGGTTGGTGCTGAAGCCTCCCTTCCTCATTGATGGCGGATCCCTTCCAGACTGCAAGAATCTTTAATGGAATTGAAGCTTTCTGAGTTGATTGGAAGGTGGGACTGGGAGAGAGATAATTCATACAGATATCAAAAACATGTTTATAAATGAATTCGAACAACTGATGAGATTATCGTTGAAGTGTCCAGCAGTAATCGATGCACCAAAATAAAACCAGTGACAATTATTACACAATTCCAACCCAAAAGAAAACCCTAATATTGGCCAATTTTGTCACAGTCACAGCTGATTTAATTTAAAAACAAAAAACAAAAAACAAAAAACAGAAAACAGAAATTGCTGTGCTTGGTTGGTTGGTAAACAATTCTTCGAGGATGAGCCCACGAGGATCCGTTTACTTTTCTTCCCTTCCATTCTTTTGATTCTTTGACTTTTCTTTTCTTTGAACTTTCCCACAAAATTCCGAATTTTCCCCCCTTTTTTTCTTTTTTTAGTGGTTTATAATATTTTCTTACCAACCAAAACTTTTTTTTTTTTAAACAACTCCAGTGGTAGGCCGTTAGTGTCATTCTATTTCTCATTCGTCTTTAATAATATATATATTTTTGTGAATAGCAAAGTTGTTCTATCGAGATTACAAGATGGAACGGCAAGTCGAAGACTCAACCTATCTCAACCCAAATACAATTCACACGTGGTTGTTTAATTGTTAGTGAATGTTACGAAAACAGTAAATAACTGATAACGAGACTATTAATATATATTGACACTTCATGTCATGTTTATTTCTATTGCAATACTCTAGGAAAACAGTGACAGATCATCATAATGACACCGTCCGAAGGTTAAACTCCTCAAAGAAGAATAAATAGCTAAACTACCTTCTTTAGTCGAGCCGATGTATACATCTATCTATCATCGAAAACTTCCTAAAGATCGAGCTGACCAATAAAGACATTAACATCCAACCTTCATAAAGATTGGGTCAATGACCACACACTTCACATTGTTTACCTTCAATTGCTTTTCCAACGATACGTTAAAATTTACAAAAACAGTTGTAATAGTTTTTAACAAGCGATTTCGGTGCTTCGAAACTTGTAAATAGAGTGATTCAATTCATTTTCCATGGATGTGATACTACTTTCTCTCTAAGTAATATATAGAACTTAGACTAATCGAGTGTTGGAGCCTTTTTCACTTTTTGTGCAGGTTAGGTGCATTTGTTAGCCTACCTCGTCTAAGCTCTACAGAGTTGGTCATTTATGTGATCAAATAGATAGAACAAGTATTAATTTATGATAAAATTTTAGCTCAATCTCAGTTGAGTTAAAAGTCCAATGATTTAACACTTGTAACTCACAAACAATAATGTAGATAAACCAAATTGAATTTTACCTAAAAATAAAAATGAACATTTTTTAAATAATTTTTCAATCCCTAAATCTTATAGACGCAAATTCATCCTTTTAATTTGAATCACTTGTCTTTCTATTTTCTTTTGTCTTTCGTTCTCTTCTCCATGTTTTCGTAACCTCAATCAAATTCTAAAAAACTGAAATCAACACCAAGACCCTTTTTCTTTTCAATTTCATTATCAAATTTTATCTACAACTTAGGGGGACAAAAACTAAAATAACAGAAATTACTAGTGGCATTAATTAACTAAAAAAAAAGAATTATAACATTGACTAATGGATAGAAATACACAATACAGTAAATTTAATAATATTTCTTCATAATAAAATAGTTATGCTTGTTAGTAATTATTATTATATTACACTTATTAATTAACCAGCGATTTTTTAATATCAACTTTTAAGTCTGGTTCAGATTATTACATATATTATCAATTAAAATATTTACAACTCCAATATTTACCTCATTAGTTAATTAAAACAATAAAAAATAGCTGCAATTTTAATATTGGTGGAAGACAGAAAGAAAAAGAAAAGAACACGTTGCATAATTGGTGTTCTAATGGGCCACGGGCCCAAAGTTCAAATGGGTTGGCTTGGCCTTGTTCTCATAAATAGTGTAAATATCTTGTGTGCTTTTCGAAAAAATTATTTGTATTTTCTTAACTTGCATTTACAATATGAATATTAAAATTTCAAAATTTATTCACGTATGTGATTTGTCACTAAATTACGTTCATATTGATGATATGGCAATATCAATTTAGATAAATTAAATAAGTTTGAACAACATAGGTCAATCGATTTAGTTTCATAAACTATAAATTTGAAAATTTGTTTACCAATATACTTTGTAGATTTGATTTCGAATATATTTAAATGTGTCAATTTTTTATTTAACACACTCATATCATTTTCTATTTTTCATAAATAGTTAATTCAAATCAATAAATAATTAAATCAATCTACTTAAAACTATGTCATAATACAGCTCAGTATTTAAGATATCTATAAAATAAAAAATTTGATATCTCATCCGTACATCTATCAAACCTTCACACACCATTTAAAAAAAAAATACATCATATTTATAGACAACATTGAATACTATGGGTAAGGTTTTATATAATGTCGATGTTTAAATTTTATAGAGATATCGATAAAACATCGATAATTACGAAAAAAATAATAAAAATATTTGAGCTAATAAATAAACCTTCCGGCCTTAAAAAAATTGAAATTCCTATTATTAATATTACATCTATATATTTGTGATATTTTATTCATATTTTGTTATATTTCATTGTTCAAACTAAGGACATATAATGAAAATTATATACATTATTGAATTAATTGTCACTCACGGATATAAAAAGAAAATTATTGAAATGGTTGATAAGTCAAATTATGAGATTAGTTGACTGAATTTTCCTTTTCCTTTTTCATATAATTGATTTGAATGGAAAAAGTCTCACTTTGTAAATTCAATATTTGGTAAAAGTTGAAACAAATTATTTATATTTATAAAAAGGAATAAATTAGATTGGATAAAAAGAGCACAGGCTGTCCAGTGGGACGCTCCTTGTTTCGATCGAGACTGAGGTGGGCCCCATCATGTTCTTTCAGTAGTTCAACTTTTTTCCACGCTGTCACACTCCTCCACAATTTTCCCACAAGAAACCAGAACATCCATTCCACGCGCCACATACGCGCGTCATCCACGTACGGTGCAGATCACCTGGATGGAGAGTGACGGTAACTCGCCAGGGATGGGGTTTAGATGGCCGCTACGCTTCAAAATTTCTCTTTTCTGTATGAAACGGTTCGTTTTCAACGTTTTTCTACTATTGGACAAATTTGTTTCTATTTTTTCTGCAATATCTCACACGTGCCATTTTTATACAAACTATTCAACTTGTTTTTTTCTTTTTTCAAATATTATTTTGATCTTTAAACTTTATAATGTTTTGCATTTATTTTTTCTTTCTTTTGTCCTTTTTTTATTATTACACGTGAGGATGGAGATTTTAATTTACGACATTTTATGGTATGAGATAGGTTCCTTAACCTGTTGATTTTTGTCAAAACGAGAATAATTCAATGATCATTTATATATATCTTCAATTAAGAGTTTGTGAGTTCGAACCTCCACCCCTACCTGTTGTATTAAAAAAAATAAAAACCGTTGACTTTTTAGACTTTTTACTTTGTAGTAAAAGTTATTTTAGATATTAGTGTCAATCTTTCTCATCACCGTTTGATAAAAAATTCATATTTATTTCAACACTCTTACAATTGATTTGTTATCATTCGGATATTTCTGTACTGTAATTAATTGAATACATGATTTGTGTTGAGGCTATGTTAAATGGTAAATAAAAAAATTAACAACAAAAAGTAAAATAATTTTTTTTGTTTTACAAAACTTACATACTAAAATAAAATATCCAAAAGTTTGTGCGTTAAAATAAGAATGCAAGGAGTGAAATTAAATTTGAATTGGTCTTTTTAAAAAGTAGGTCATCTATTACTTTTTAATTATTGATGATCCCGTTCATGCAGGATCATGGCTGAGAGGATACATCAACACGTGAGCTGGACTCTAAGTCTCCTAAGGTCACAACCTGTGAATAAAATATTGTACTAGTGTGGTGCTCGACCACATACACTCTGAAGCTTTAGTTAGTATTTAGTTCGAGTCAGTGTCAAGCCAAACTTAGTAAAGTGCACAAACACCCCATACCTTTGGAAAGGTGGACTACACCTTGTATAAATGGAGCATCGAAAAACGTCACTATGAGATAATTATGGCTACTGTACATGACAGTTGACATATCTCTCTTGTTGGCTATGCAACATAATTGACATTATGTCAGTTATGAGCAGAATCTTCCCTACGTCGGAACTGAGCTGCTAAGCTTTGTCTTATAAACTCTTGGCTTTGGCTAATTAATTCTTCATCGTTTTCAACGTGTCCGAACCTGTTTCAAGAGGAGGGAGCGACGTGTACAATCTAGCTTCATTCTTGGCCATAGTATATTCACACATATTATTCACACATATTGTTTATTAAAAGGTTTTAGGTAAAGCAATGAAATGGCCCTTCTAATTCTTTAGGAAAAAGAATGCCACTTTTATCTATGGAAAGCTTGTTTTGGCTGGCAAGCATGAGTTTTAATTTATATAAAAAAAAAAACTAATCATGGATTTTTCTCTTTTTAAAAGAAACAAATTGTGGTGATATAAAGTTGCTTTTTCTTGTTTCACTTGAAAAATAATTTAGTAATTTGAAGGGAAAAAAGCATTCCATTCAAATGTTAACCAATTGTCTACACCATTATTGGTCAAGAAAAAAGTTGCCTTTACACTTGAGGGAAATGTTTATCTTACATATTTTTCCACTCATCTCCCCATACACTTCAAATTAAATTCAGAATGATTTTACACCTTTTAAAAATAATTACATTAGATCTTGAGAAGCATATGTTTCTATATTATTCTTTTTTATATCGTTTATATATTAGACTTTAAAAAGACATGAACTTAATTATTTGAGCGGTAAATTGTCCCACGATGATGTTAGTTTAGTAACAGCTAAACTAATTTCAATATTACGATATATATTATTATATTATAATATAATATTACAAGTGCAATGCGGAGATTTAAAATATTATGAGTTATAAAAAGATTACCAATGAATTGATAGTCACACTATAATTTTTTTTTTGTGTTTAAATACTATTCTAGTCCGTGTATTTTCGATTTTGGTTAATTTTTGTTTATGTACTTTCAAAGCATTTATTTTGGTTTTTATTCTTTCAACTTTTGTTCAATTTAGTCTATATACTTGTGAAACGTTTATTTTGGTCAATGTATATTTTTTAATACAACAAATGTGGAGATAAGGGATTGAACTTCCAACTTATGGGAAATAAGTGGCTCATTTACTTTTAAAAAGTGATCACTTTGGTTTCTTCATTTTCATTTTTATCTCAGTTATAATTTTAAGTTTTTAAAATGACACTCCATCACTAAATTTCTTAAAATAGAGCCATAAATTTATATCAAATGATTATCCATTACGTATAGAATTTATGTTCAAATGTTACAAATAGAGATCAAATTAGTTACTTTTATAAGGTATATAGATTAAAATATACATTTTGAACCTACGATAATCAATAAAAGTTAAAAATAGGGAGACTTGAATTGAAAGTTTTTGAATGTAGGATAATCACAATAAAGTAGAAAAGTACACGAAACAAAATTAACATTTAAATTATTTTGTTAACAAAGAATTGGCGATTTGAAAATATCTAAAATAATAAAATAAAATAATTGGGTGAGATGGGGTTGTTTGCTGAAGGAAATAAAAAAATAAATAAATAAATAAATAAAAGAAAGGAAACGGACCCCTAAAGTGGGGTACGTGGTGTTCCGTGTCGTGGCAAAAGCGGGTGAATTACGGCCCAATCATTTCACCACCCACGCCCCCACGCGCCGATGACGCTTGTTTCCTTTGTTTGGATACTAGATTAGTATAGCGTACTCCATTTCCTAATTCCTAATCCTACCCTGGATTTTACACGTGGCCCTTTCACCTGGGCCCCCACCTTCCTTCTACCTCCAAATTCCTTCTACGCCCTCCTCCTTTTTTTATTCTTTTTTCTTTTATAATTCCTATTACATTGTTTTGTTATCAAAACTACCTTCTCTACGGTCAAAGCGAGCATAACTCAATTTTAATTGGCATCAAATAAGTTCGATGCGAGGTATCTTATATAATCGTTTGTAACTCTACAACTAAGTTCGAAAGCAGCCATATAAGTAGTTACATAGTTTTGGTTCTTCGTTTTGAGAGCTATACATAAAATTCATATTAACTTAAATAGCTCGATTTATTAGTTATTTACCTGCTGAATTGACTAGATTTCAGCATAAACACCTCCTACTTCGAATAAATTTGAACTGTTTGGATTCTCCTCATTTAATATTTTATTGGGCAATTTCCGTCTCTCATAGATTAAAAACCACTTGAGTTTGAAGCTACTGGAGGGTAGGGGTGATGGAACCAGTTAGGAAAGGGGAGGACGAAAACGAGAAGATAGAAGGAGATGATTATTTAGAATCATTTTTCAATTGGTGTTTCTAATGACGCTTAAAAATCATTAATACTAAATAGTTAGATTTTGAAACATTATAACTAATTAAATATAACTATAATTTAGATCTCATATATTATATATAAATCCCAGAGAACCTTTATTAAAAAACATAAAGACACTATTGGAAAAATATCACATCCTTTTACTTTTGTAATAATTAAAAATGTTTATCTGTTTATCAAAAATAAAAATAAAAATGTTTATCTCGAGGTATAAATGTTAGTCAAATATAAAAACAAGAAAAGAAATCCCTAACTCAGGGTTGATGTATCTTGTTCATTTATTAGAAGTTGAAGGTTGAATTTTCTATTTTTATATTTGCTGTATTAAAAATAGAAAAGAAAATAAAATGTTAACACAAATGCAAATCTTAAAAAATAAAAAATAAAAACCATCATCACAACTTCACACGTAACCCAAGGTGTTTAATCAACATACATGAAATTTCTGTCACATTCACAACCACCATGCATATTAATATCTTATGGAAACGTTAATAATATTTTAGAAAAATGGATAAAATGAAAATTGAATCATTTACGTAAAACGACTTCTTAACTCCCAAATTAATTATTCTCATCAATATATTAAAATAGAAACCTCGAGATTAATTATTTACCAAAAAAGTGGGATTACAATTTACATTGCATTTCCTTGGGCTCTTTACCTAACCAAAAATTTGTCGTAACCAAAATTTAAATTTAAATTTGAATAAAATAAAAAATTAAAAAAAGAGAGAGAGTAGAGTGGAAGTTCCATTTCTGTCAAACAATATCATTTGCCCTCCGCTTTACCCTCTTCTTCAAAACCACAGCTCAACGACGCTGTTTTATGGAGCCAAACAGCGACCCACCACCGTTCTGGTCGGCGCCGCCGCTCTCCTCCGCCATGATCCGCCGCCGTCGCTCTCCGTCTCCGCCGTTTATTTCCCTGCCTGTTTTGATCATTCTCTTGCCCGTGCTCGCTTTGATTCTCTTGTTCTTCGCAATCCGTCCTCTTCTCTCGTTCGCTCCTCAACTTTTCAGACCTAGTTCGGTGAAGAAAAGCTGGGATTCGTTTAATGTGTTCCTTGTTCTGTTCGCGATTATCTGCGGCATTTTCGGCAGGCGAAACGACGACGTGCCGACCGCCGCCGATGTTGAGGAGACTCGGGGTTCTGATCGGAGGACGGTTGATGCCGGAGTTAAAGGGGGCAGGGACTCGGAGTTTTCGCAGCAGTGGTTTGGATTTGCAGAGAGGAGATTCCCCGATCCGGTGGGAAGAACGCCGGCGACGCGGTTGAGGAGGAATAGCTCTTATCCAGATCTGAGGCAGGAATCTTTATGGGAAAGGGAAACAGGTAATGATCGGAATCAGTTTCGGTTCTTTGATGATTTTGAAATAAACAAGTTCCGATCGCGATCCTTCGAGTATCGAACGCGAGAGAGTGAAATTGAAGAGTTATCGCCGGAGATTAAGGTTATTCCGGTCGATTCGTTCGTGGCCCATTCCGCGCCGGCGCCTGAGAGGTTGAAGTCTCCAAATCCACCCCCGCCGCCGCCGCCTCCGCTGCCGGTTACTGAGAGGAAATCGAGGCGAACGTATCAGACCATCAAGAAGAAAGAGGGTGTTCGAGAGGTCAGTACGAATGACGCTGAATTCGCAAAGACGCAATCGCCGCCTCCTCCGCCGCCGCTGCCGCCGCGAACAGTTATTCCTCCGTCGCCGGTCCGAGTTCGATTGGAGGAGAAATTTGGGAGGAGTGAACGGAAGAAGACCAATGTTAAGAAAGAGATAGCAATGGCGTTGGCTTCACTGTATCGGAAGAGAAAGAAGAAGCAGAAAGACAAAAATATCTTCCACAGTGAGCGCCGCTCTCCGACTGAACGACGACCGCCGCTGCCGCCATCGCCGCCTCCTCCACCCCCGCCTCCTTCCGTCTTCCGCGGTTTATTTAAAAAGTCAAGCAAGAACAAGAGAGTTCACTCCGAATTTGCACCGCCACCGCCTCCGCCGCCACCGCCTGTCTCATTGCCATCCCGTTCAACAAAGAAAAAAATCCAGATCACGACTCCACCTTCACCACCACCGCCACCATCATCCAGGCAGCGAAACTCGACCGCCTACCGCCGGCCGCCTCTCCCGGCGAGGGTCCACAATTCGTACGCCGAAAACGAAAGCATAAAAAGCGGGGGGCAGAGTCCTCTGGTTACCATACCGCCGCCGCCGAAAACGACGACGGAGAAGGTTCGAGGCGACACTGTCGGGTTACGGAGCTCCGACACCTCTTGTTGCGGATCTCCCGAACCGGACAACGTTGATCCATCGCCCAGTAAGGAGACGCCGGAGCCGGCCGGCAGAGGCGGAGTGGGGCCGGCGTTCTGCCCCAGCCCGGACGTTAACATCAAAGCTGCTAATTTCATCGCGCGGCTGAGGGGCGAGTGGCGGCTGGAGAAGATGAACTCCGTGAGGGAGAAAGAAAGATTGGGCCAAGGCCCAATAATGGCGGGCCAAGGCCCAAATGTTTGGGACTGAAAACTGCATCGCTCACTGAAGAAGATCCAAAGAAATTAGGGCTCTGATTGTGGTTTTTTTGTTCATCTCTCGGAGCGTTTTATTTTCCAGGTTTGCTTTGAACTGTGTGTATAGTTGGGTGGGTTATTATATTAAATATATATATATATAAATCACAAGGGTAATATGAGAATTTCATACCACTAATTTGGTTTACTTTTCTTATGGAGAGAACAAAAAAAAAAAAAAAAAAAAAATATATATATATATATATATATATATAGCTTAGGTTCTAAATTCTAATTGTGATATTTGAATTCCCACTTTTTTGGGTACCCATTTGACTGTTTGTGTTTGGAACTGTGTGTTTCAAATGTAAAGTTGGTGGAGAGTGAGAAAGATATAAGGTTATTAAACTTTGTTTCTTGTTATAAATAAATTACATGATTACGTTGTTTAATTTTTTATTATTATATAAGATAATTGAGCTCAATTTTTTTGTTTTTGTTTTTTTGTTTTGTTGCAATGTGAGGCATTAGGTCTCGAATCAAAACAAACAGAAAGAATAAACGTCTTAACAGTGGAGCTATGATTGAGCTCAAATATCTACTATTTAAAATTAAAGTTGAAAGTATTGAATTAAAAAATAATTGTCTCGTGTATAAAGGAGGTGTTTATGTTGTTTGAAAAAGTAATTATTGGGAAAACATATTCAAATTAACCATATATATAGTTTATCAATTATTTTGTATATATATTCATGTTTTCTAGATAAATATTTGCTTATTTACAAATTTTTCTTATTGTTTTTTTTAATTAAATTAGCCCATTTAGTGTCTTAAAGGACCATAAAAATTCAACTAGTTAATGAATAATCATACGTAAGTTTTAAAAGGTTATATATATTCAAATATTTGATATTTGTTGAACTAATAAACAATGAAGATAAAATAACTTGACTACTAGAAGTAGAAACTAGTATGGACTATTCACATGTGATTTATATTTGTATAGATTGTATTTAATAATGAGTGGATTTTACTAATAATTTATTTGTAGTCATCTATTTGTATTGTATTTAATTATAAGTGGATTTTATTCACCTTTTTATTAAAGAAAAAAATAGCAGATTTGCTTACTGGTATGTGTTAAAAAAGTAATTTGGAATTATTAGTTACATTTAAAAAATAACAATAGATTTCTAAAAGTTATTTCGAAAGATTATAAAAATGTTTGATATACATAAATAAAATGAAGATTACATGATGAGGTTTGATAACAATTTAAGATAAAAAGCCAACATTTAATAAAATCAAAATTAAAAATAAAAAGCCAATAATAATTAACACATCTCTTAAAGTTTAAAGTTAAAAGATATTTCAATTTGTTGTAAAAAAAAATATATAAAAATTTGTGAAAATCAGATCGATTTTGAGATCTCGAAATGGAACCTACACGGCTTCTTTAACACGCTACGTCGATATCCAGTTGGGGCATAGGATCCGATGGCGACGTCGTTTTGTTTTATTTATATTTTTTTTACTATTATTATTATTATTTTAGTTTTCTCTTTTTTGTTTCGCTGAGAAATGATGATCCGACGTCCTAGGGCTCTACTACGCGTCACCCCGAACACTGAGACGACACAGCGTAACAAATGAAACTCGCGGGTCTCAAATCCGTTGAAAATGCCCACGACGAGTCGGTATGGGCGGCGACTTGGGTTCCGGCCACCGACAATCGCCCCTCCGTCCTCCTCACCGGCTCCCTCGACGAGACCGTCAAGCTCTGGAAGCCCGACGAGCTCGAGTTGGAGCGGACCAACACCGGCCACTGCCTCGGCGTCGTCTCTGTTGCTGCTCATCCTTCCGGTTTCATAGCTGCCTCCGCTTCTCTCGATAGCTTTGTTCGCGTCTTTGAAGTCGATTCCAACTCCACAATCGCCACTCTCGAGGCGCCGCCTTCTGAGGTCTGGCAAATGCGCTTCAATTCCGAGGTATAATTTTGCGGAATTCTTTTCTCGACTTCTCCGTTTTGATTTTCTGTATCTTTCGGGCGATTGGATGGTTTAGCTGAGATTTTGAGATTGCTTTGCGGTTCCCGGAATACTTCTCAACTACTCCGGTTTTGATTTTACTACTTCAGATTGATTTTGCTAAGAATTCGAGATGACTTGCCCTTCACATAACCTAAACTAGTAGACTTTAGATTCGCGCCCTAGAGATGAAAATGTTTGGTTGCAATTATCTTCCAGTTGATTTTACATATGCTTGTGTTATTCAGTATTCCAAACATAATGTAGGTAGTCACTAAGATCTTTTAATTATCATAATGCAGCTAGTAAGCTCCATCAACTCATTATCTGTAGCATCAGATCTCTTTCTGATAGAAATGCTAATTGACATAATAGATTTTTCTTTTGTTCTGGTTCTTTGTTGGTAACAACTTACACGATGCCTCATTCAGTAGATTCTTGAATGAAGGAAACATCTGTTGATGACTATGTTTTGGTGGAGTATAGCGGTTTATTGTTAGTTTCACATCACTTGGATCAATTGTTCACTTGCATTAAATTTTACTGAGAAGGTAGTCTATGGAATTTGATGAGAAAGATTGCATGTAGGTATGCAAATTGATGGACTGTGTTGAATCTGCGTTATGAGTCGTATCTGGTAGCTATCAATACTTTCCATATGCAAATTAGCCCTTTAAATAGAGAAATTGAAATCCGTCTGTGAAAGTGACACTGACTTATTGAGATGTCTCTTTTAAATAAATATTTTATAACTACTACCGTATTTTATAATCGACAAACAATGAATGAATATGATGCATATAGTGTGGTGTTGTTCAGTACTGCTTGTTGTGATAGGTAATTTTGATGGTTCTCTTCATACTAGCACAAATGCCAGTTGCTGTTATAATTGCAAACTCATTATCAGATGTATATCAAAACTGTGGTTCCAGTACCCCTATAAATTTCTTGGTATCTGATCATTCTTTGATGTCATTTATGACAAATTACACTGTTCTAACTTTTATGCAAACCTGTTTGTTTCTTCTAACATAACAACTTTGTCCTGCATGCTCATGAATTCAACAACCTGAATGAAGGAGAGATGTGCTTCAGTTCTATTCAATCTGATTATAAAATAACAGGAAAACCATTTAATCCGTGTCACATGTCATGTCCAAACTTAACATTAACTTTTGCATCAGGGTACCATGTTAGCAGTTGCTGGTGGAGGCAGCGCATCAATTAAGCTTTGGGACACAAGCACATGGAAGCTGGCTGCAACCTTATCAATTCCTCGTCCAGAAGGACCTAAGCCCACTGATAAAACTGCTAGCAAGAAGTTTGTACTTTCAGTAGCATGGAGCGTTGATGGGAGAAGACTTGCTTGCGGTTCAATGGATGGAACCATTTCCATCTTCGACGTAGCCCGCGCAAAGTTTCTACACCATTTGGAAGGCCACTTCATGCCAGTGCGATCCCTTGTGTATTCACCAGTTGAGCCACGACTGCTCTTTTCAGCCTCTGATGATGCTCATGTGCACATGTATGATGCGGAGGGGAAAACTCTGATTGGAGCCATGTCCGGCCATTCAAGTTGGGTGTTGAGCGTAGATGCAAGCCCTGATGGTGCTGCTGTTGCAACAGGTTCAAGCGACAGAACTGTTAGGCTCTGGGATCTCAACATGAGAACAGCTGTTCAGACAATGACTAATCATAGCGATCAGGTCTGGGGGGTTGCATTTCGACCACCTGGTGGGGCGGGCGTGCGAGCTGGTCGACTTGCTAGCGTGTCTGATGACAAGAGCATCTCCCTGTACGATTACTCTTGAAGCAGACAAATGCAGGAGGGGAAGGACAATGAGTAGTTTTTTAGCAAGCAATTGCTGTCACTGCTTCATCTTTAGCTGTTGCCCAGACTATTTAATCTACTTCTTCATTAAGTTGCTTGTCTTTTTAGTTATTATAACAAAGCATCATGACTCAGGGAGAGTATTATGTTGTAAACTTGTAGCCAGCGTTCATTTGCTCAGTATATTTGGAATCGAGGGCAATAGATCCCAAATTTTATTAAAGGGGAAAGAAGCTCAAACAAAACTTAAAGACCTCACTGATGATAGCAAGCGATAATCTACAGTTATTACACTTTAGACTTTGGAGCCTTATTTAGTAAATAATCTTTAAGTACATCCATGACAGCTCCATAATCAGCCTTCACTTGAACAGGTGGATTAGCAAATTGGCAGGACATGTCTGGGATTGCCTTGGAGTGATAATCAATTTTGGACTGAGTAAACTTCAGGCCATGGGCAGTGCTCACCACCACGGTTCGATCAGTCGGGCCGATCACCCCTCTGTTCCTTAGCTTGATCAAAGCGGTTAATGCAACCCCTGTGTGAGGGCAAATGAACATCCCAGTGGAGTCAGCCTGTGCCATTGCATCCATGAGTTCCTCCTCGGTCGCTTCCTCGACAATGCCATTCGAATTCTGTAGAGCATAAACAGCTCTATCGATAGAAACAGGATCTCCAATCTGAATGGCAGATGCAAAAGTCGAACTTGCTTTCACAGGCTTGAAATCTTTCCACCCTGTTTTGTAATGTAAATAGAGAGGGTTTGCGTTGGCTGCTTGGGCACAAACAAGCCTAGGAAGCCTATCAACAAGGCCAAGCTCTTGACACATCTTGAACCCTTTGTAAAATGCATATATGTTCCCAAGATTGCCTCCAGGAACAATTACCCATTCAGGTACTTCCCAATCAAACTGCTGAAGAATTTCAATGGCAGCTGTTTTTTGCCCCTCCAGCCTCAAACTGTTCAAGGAATTAGCCAAGTAAATGGGCAATTCTGCAGTGACTTCTCTAATTAACTTCATGCAGCCATCGAAATCAGTGTCTATGCTCAACACAAAGGCTCCATTTGCAATGGGCTGGACCAACTGTGCTATAGAGATCTTGTTTGCTGGGAGGAAGACGATTGAAGGAATCCCTGCAGATGCACAGTAGGCTGAGAGTGCGGCAGAGGTGTCCCCGGTCGATGCACAGCCGACTCCGAAGACGGGACGTTTCAATTTTCGCAGCCGGTTCACTTGGCTGACCAAAACAGTCATGCCCAAATCCTTGAAACTCCCAGTGTGGCTAATTCCACAGTGTTTTACCCACAAGTCATTCATGCCCAGAAACTGTTTGCCGAAACGCTCAGCCCAGAATAGGTTCGAGTTACCTTCGAAGGCGCTGACGATGTCGTCGGGATCGATCTCTGGCAACACCCACTCCTTCTTGCTCCACACGCCGGACCCGTAAGGCCATGTGGTTTTCCCCACGCGCGAATCGAAGAGGTTGCGCCAGTAAGCGCCGTCGAATTTCTTCAAAGCCTCCATATCGTGCTGAACGTCGAGCAAACCGCCAGATCGGCTCCGGTAAACGATCTCGTCGAGCGAGTACCACTCAGCCGAGTCGGCGCCGGAGTTGAAGGGCACATACTTGGCCGAGAAATTGCAGCGATCTTCTCCGCAGGCCGCACGGTGGCGGCGGGCTTCGTCTTTGATATTCTCGTCGGCGGAGCGGCGGTTCTTGATGGCCGACAATGGGGGAGAGCCGTTGGTCGGGGAAGAGGAGGACGAATCGGAGGTGGAGGATGCCCGAGTAACCGGGGTTCGGAGCCGGCGAGTTCGGAGAGTGGGATGAAGAAATTTCGGATTAGCGTCGAGCTTGGGCCTGCGAGAGTGGAAAGAAATGGCTGGGTTTAGCAAGGAAGAGGAAGCCATTTCGGCAGAAATGATGAAGATGGAGGCGGCGGCGGCGCGGATTTCTTCTGAACTCTGCTCGGCAGAAAAATCAGGTTTGTTTGATTATAACCCCACTTCTAAGTTCTAACTCCTACTCTCAGTGACCATATTATATATGGTAAAAAAAAAATAGTCATATATATAAGAAAAAAAAAGTTTTATTTAAAAATTATATATTTTCAGAAATCATTACAAACACATTACTATTCTATAGTATAAAATTTTATTTATTTTTTATTTTTTTAATAAAACAAGAGAATAGGATGGGAATTCATGGGAATTCAGATCTTTGACTATATAGAAATTAACTCTCTATTTAACGTCAAGAAAATTTAATAAATATTTTAAATTTCGTGATTTGAAATATGATAAATTATTTTAAATTATTTATCTTGTTTGGAACGATAATGATTTGGAATTAATTGAAATCATTGAATTTCTTTGAATGTTTCCCGGAAATAAAACAAAAATAATAAAAAAGTGTACTGATTTGGACTTCTAATCTAAATTTATTAATTATAAATTAAAATTAAAAGTAAATAAGTAATTTACTTTGAAAAATTAGATCATTTAGTTTTTTTTAATGTAAAAATAGTATTTGAAATCCGATAAGATTTTGAAATCCTTCCGATTCTGAGGTAGATGATAACTCTTTGTGGTTTGTTAACAAAGAGAGCGTAAATGATAACTCTTTTGCTTTGTTAACATTTATTTTTGTTGTCATGGCAAAACTTTTGTATTATATTTTCTAAAAAATGGAGTTACATGTTTCTAAGCCTATGACTAATTTTGTACATGCAGTTTGACATATGAATTTGCTTTGAATTAGTTCTTCAACTTTCAAGCATTTTGTTTTTTGGGCCTTGAAAATCAGTTTTAGTTCATATGGATAATTTTTCATTAATCACCAAACAAGAATTCAAATATGTTTGATAATCTAACACCTAAATTGTGACTCCAAACACTTATCGGTTCAAATTTATTTGAAAATTTAACTCCTAACCTAATACACGTTACTCCAAACACTTGTCTTTGTCAATACTCATTGATAAAGTAAGTAGCAAAAAATTATATAGTTATGTTAATATTTTATCAAATAATTGATTAAAAATTAACTGCAGTGGAAATTAGTGACAACTAACAAGACTGTTGTATAAACTAGAGATAATCTTGAGCAATTTGACATATGTACGAGTCAAGTCAAATTTCATTTCTTTATTTTGCATTAATTAAAAATTTTCATTAATAGAAATTAAAATATAAATGAATTACTTTTTCACTAAACAATCCTTGATTAGGGAAATAAATATTTACAAGGAATGTACTCCCAACTAAAAATTAAAACAAATCAACAAGTGTCACAGTAGCCAAAGCCACGCCCCAACAAATTGAGATCACTAAATATAAAATAATAAACTAAAAATGAAAAAAAGAGAAGAAAAAAAGCCAAGGTGACATATGTCACCAAACAAAAAAAAACTATAAAGTAATTGAAATTGAGTTTATCTTAGAATGCTTGCTCGTATCGTGATGCGTTACGTTCCATAATATGATTCATCTTACTCTTACTTTATTGAGAAAATACTATCGTACTTATCTATCGAATATGTTAAAAGCACGTGTTTTCAAGTTGGATGAATGTTGTAGATGATGACGAGCAGTTTACTTTTATATAACTTACACACTTTTCTAACAACAATTGTATTTGTTTGCTTGTAGTTATGATCTATTATCGTTCATGTATGTATGTGTGTGTATATATATTACTTCTCACTTTTTTTTTCGAAAAATTTAAATAAATTACCGGAATAACTTTTATTTAGTTTAAAAAAGAATTGTGAATAGATTTTGACCCATACTCGGATCGACAAATTACCTTAATGACTTGGACCAATTCAATTTAAATATTCCAAAGTTTTATTTAGTTAAATTATTTAACATATTATTAAAATAATTCATTTGAGTTTAATAGAAGAGGAAGATTCACTCAATCCTACTTGAAAGAATATTAGACAGTAGATATTTTTTTTTTTAGGTGATTGAAAGAAAAAAGGGAGGGAAAATTGGTGGTCTTTTTATTATTATTATAATTATTATTTTTTAATTTAGTACTGAAAAATGGGTGACTTGGAACTACATGTGACTAAATTATTAACCACAAATCACAACGTCTCCTTCCTTGCCTCGACCATCAAGGCGCCAGCCAATAATTGGTAGCCTTCAGATTTTTATTTTTATTTATTATTATTTTTTTAAGATTCTAGTGACGTCAAATATTCCTTCACATTTTGAACCTCAACGTTTAAAAATTCTTTTTATTTTTGTTAATTTTAGTTTTTATATTTTTAATTTTGTCCTTTTAATTCATATACTTAGGAGAGATATATTTTGATATATGTACTTTTAAAGACTCTTAATAAAATTTTAATATACACTTCAAAAATTATTGTGAATGAAATTTCATGTTAAAATTGTGATTGAAAAAAATAAAATAAAATAAAACGAATTGACTAAAATTGTCACGTTTAAAAATTATCTAGCATTGCATTGACTGATCTTTTCTATCTCTCTTTGTTTTTTATTTTTATTTTTTAGATTTTAAGTTTGGATTTTATGCCACCATCATCTTCTCAGCTGGAATGTTAATAGTTTATGTTATGGTTTAGTCTCTAACTCCAAATTATACTGAAGTATGGTATATTAACCCTAAATTGTTAGAGTGGTGAGAAATATATCTGTTTCTTCTATATTGGTTATAACTCTATCACATTTCTTACATTATTTTTTAAAATTAAAACTAAAATTTGTCCTATCAAAATTAGGTATGTTTGTTCTACATCGATGTATCATATCATAAACTCTCCCGAAGATAATTTATGGATACGACTTGTTTGACCAAATAATTAACCCAAGATTTTACTATACAAAAAATTATTGTATACTTATAATTATCATACCTTTTCAAAAGTAATTATAATCACTATTTTTCAAGTTGACATGAGCATTTTCAAGGTCAAAGTGACATGACAAAACATTAGTAATCTCCTTCCAAAAGAGCCCATAGGTGGAATACCACCTTATTATTTAAATTGTAAATTACAGAAATAAAAAATAGCTCTGCATAAGTGTATGATTTCAAGAGAGAGAACAAGTCCTAAAAAATATCAAATAATCTTATAAAATTTTAAAATGAAGTAAATATTCAAATATTGTTTTGGTTGTTATACTCCCAGCTCTAGTTCATTTGGCTTGACCGTCGGAGATGAAGATGTTATAATGTTTGACAATCTGGAGTAGTTGTTCTTTTCTCGTCACTTCCTGTCTTTTTTGTCGTGCCCATAAAAAAAATGTTCATTTTGATTTTTATACATTTAATTTTTGTTTATTTTAGTTTCTATATTTATTAAAGAAGCGATCATTTTGATCTCTGTTTGCAAAATTTTAACATAAATTTTATACATAATAGAAAATATTTAATACAGATTTATACCTACATTTCAACAAATTTAGTAACTGAATTGTCATGCTAGAATTTTGATGGAAACAAATCAGATAAAAAACGAAAAAATGAATAGACTAAAATAACCACTTTTAAAAAGCACAAGGACCAAAACGAAACGTTTGAATAGTACAACAACTAAAATGAAACAAAGTTAAAACTATAGATATCAAAATATATATTTGAAGGTTAAAATACTATTTTGGTCCTTATACTTTATACATTTGTTCATTTTAGTCAATGTACTTTGAAAATATTATTTTTAGTTCTTATACTTTTAACTTTAGTTTATTTTAGTCTCTATACTTTGAAAATATTTATTTTGATCCATGCACTTTTTAGAAGCGTTCATTTTAGTCCCTATTTACAAAATTTTAACACAAATTTTGAACATAACTAAAATTATTTAGTATAAATTAATGTTTTCATTTTAAGAAATATATGGATTATAGTATCGTGTTGAGATTGTAATATAAACAATAAGATTAAGAATAAAATGAAGGGACGAAAATGATTATTGGGACCAAAATAAATATTTTGAAAATATATAAATTAAAATGAACAAAAATTAAAAATACATTAAAAAAACGAATATTTTAAAGGATAGAGACCAAAATAATATTTCAATCATGTTTTAAAAAGTACCTGCATCCAAACGAATGAAAATTAAAAATAAGAAATAAAAATAGTATTTAAACATAAATTAAAAAAAGTGACTTTAATGAATTTTTATTTCGAAAGTTATTGTACAAACAAGGCATTGAATTTTGGCGATTGAAATTCAAAAGCTTGGAAAACGGCTGCTGGTGGGTGGCAGTAAAAAAAAAAAAAACAAAAAAACCAAAAAAGAGCTGTAATGGCAATCACTGTAAATAAGAGAAAGAAGGTGGGCAAAGACAGTACAGTAACATCTTGATTAGCTCTCTAATGTCTGTTTTAGAGCACAATAATGAGACAGTATATGTATGGAGGCCACGAATGTTGAACAAACCAGCCCTCTCTTCTCTATACGACGCCAGCTGACCGCTCACCACTTCAAAATATTCATTCCCAAAATCAAAATCAAGAAAAGAAAAAACTTTTAGAGAGAGAAACCTCGCAGCCAACTTAGAGAGAGAAACCCCCTCATGCCCCATAGAAGCTGCTTCTGCCTCCACCTTTTGCCTCCGTTTATAAACACCCTGGTCTCACTTTCTAGCTAGAGGACCAAAAACCAGAAGCTTTGAAGAAAAAAAAGAAAGGGGTAACCAAAAAATTAAGGAACAGAAGTTTTTCGAGGCAGCTTTGTTCTCCTCTTCCTTGTTTATCGCCTTCCCCAAGTTCCCAATTCAACCTTCTGTCTTGTTTTGTCAATATTTGGTCTTTCACTTTCTTACCCAACAGCAGCTTCAATCCGATCTATCTCTCCGAGCCCGGCGGATGAGTTAGCGGATAGGAGGGATCTTTTGAGGGAGTTTTTGTCTGATTTTATTGACACCCTTTTGAGAACTCTAGCTCTGGTGGCTTTATTTGGCTATTTCAGCTGTTGAAGCTTCGTGGGTAGTTGTTTGTTGTATCCGATCTGGGTTTGCCGAGTCTTGGTTCCTTTTGACTCTCTTCTGTCTTGGATGAGTTAACACGGAGGATCGCAGTTTATAATCACCATGGTAACTTCAATGGAATTATATGATGTTTGTTTTGTTTACATTGTAATTTGCTGGATTTATTCGGCTCTACGACCATTTTGACTAGGATTCTTTGTGTATGTATTAGCCTGGTACTGTCAGTTGTTCCGAGATTTAAGTTGAATTTGGACTTTGAAGTTGGAATGTCCTCTTAACGCCATTTTTTTAGCTCATACTTTATTGTCACTACTACTCCAGATTATGGATTACCATCCAGGAACATTTGTAATTGCAAGTTTAATTTCGTGAATTGAATAGGCCGAATTGGAATATGGAATACCCCTGGATGAAAATAAAGAGAACAGAACTGCACTGGAGAATGAAAGAAAACCTAAACCGTTTATCAGCTAACTAATTGGACCAAAAGAAATTTGTCGATTCCGTGTAAATAAATGAAATACTTATTTTGATATTGTATTTCGAATCGGGTTGTAGCTCGTCCCCCTCATTTGGTTCCTGGATTACAAGGGCATGTAACTATGCATTTTGTTCTTAAGTTTCTATTAGGAGGTGCATATGCTCAAATATAGTACTTCCAAATGTAATAAGTCAGCCACCATTGGACAAGTATGAGAGTACAAATACTAATGGGGGAAATCTCTATGCAATAGCATGAGGACAGCTGAAGTTAATAGGATCTCTGATGTCACTGAATCAAATGGTGGTGTTTTTGTTGACTTGTGACAATCATTTAGTTTGCGTCTCTTGTTATTTAATAATTTTGGAAGCCTTTTCATGCTAAATGGTTGAATATTCAGCTGGAATGCCGAGCGTTTGCTTTAGAGTTAGGTTCTTAGGGCAAGTGGAGATTCATATAAGCTGTTGGTATCCTGAGTGATGTTGCTAGAATGCTCCTTTAGAGGTCCCAGACTCCCAAATGATTTTGGAAACTTGATATTTATGGTTTATAACCTCTTAGTTTTGTTAAGTTTGAGATTTGCTAAATTTTTTTTATAATTATCATTTATCATTATCTATGACTATTCTTGGTGTTCTCCTATTATTGCTGTAAATTTGTTTTTACGATCATCATCTGTATGTTCATTCTATCATTACCTTTATGATTATTTAGGTATTACTTCTTATTTCTTATGTAGTGTGAATGCATGTGTGTGTATTGATAAGAATCATTTGAAAAAGTGACAATTAGAAAAGAGGAGAAAATAACCAAGAGAGCCTACAAAAGATCACTTCAGTTGCTATCTATCAAAGAAGTACAAGTACTATGATTACGAAGAGAGTACTACAAAAGGAAGTGATGGAACGAACAATATCCCACAATTTGGACTAATCTCTTGCCCAATTATATAAAATTCTTGAGTTCCCCTCTCCAAATTTCCCACAGAGACAGACTGCTAAGGTTGCAACTTTAGACTTGACGAGCACACTGCGAAGGAGGTGGTCAATGCAAAATTCAGAATTCCTGTAGAAGGAGCCGGCCATGCCAAATGCTTTGAACAACCACTCCCGTAACCTTTGAGAATACTGACGAAAAAGAGAAGATTTTTGATATTTCTAAATCCCCCCTTGAAAAACTTCCATTAAACAGCCAGATAAAACAACCTAGAGTCTGAGGATATGAGGAGTCCCTATGCCATGTTCTAATTTCTAAATCCATTCCTTATCACAAGGATAGCACTACACGGGGATAAATATAAATATGGGGATCTGTTTTGATTTTGATATGCGGTGTTTAAGCCTTCTCTAACAAGAATCTAATTGAAACCTTAACTCTTTTAGGTATTTAGTCTTTCATATAGCTCCAAACCGGCATTTTGCCAATAAGGCATTGGAATCTTGCCTCAAGGACAGAAAACATAAAACAGATTTAAATAGGAAACTCCTTGAATGATCTGGAATCTGTTTTTGGAAGTCCTTGTGGTTATTAGCAATCATTTAAATATGAGAATGCAATGTTGTTTTAGAAGATCTTTTCAGTCGAGTCAACTATTTTGGTCAAATTGTGCCGCTGACAGTTCCTGTGGACGATTTTAACGTTCATGGTCCTTTAAAATTACACTATTGGATTTAAAAAAAATACATATCTGTGCATTTTTATTCTAACTCTCGTGCCCATCATTCCTAAAAGTTTATCAATACAGATTTGAGGTCAATCTAACTCGTCTTTGAAAAGATATCTTCGACAATCAAGTGCAATTGTATAAAGATGAAGTATCCATCTTTGTGTATTATTTTTGTGAACTTCATCCTATTTCAGATTCATGCTCTTTATACTTTTGTTGACATTTATTAGAATTAACTGAATATTGCGTTTGTTAGATATCCTATAAACGATTAAATTTACCCTTACCCATAAGCTTTTGGGTTAATTGGTGATTTAACATGTTAAACATGACATCAAAGCAGGAGGTCATGTGTTCGAACTCCTGTATTCATTTTCTTCCCATTTAATATTGATTTTTACTAGTTGGACCCTGTCCAAATTTTCAATCTCACTAAATTTTCAAGCCCACCAGCGAGAGGAGTGTTAGATATTGATTAAATTTATCCTAACCCATCAGTTTAACCTTTTGGGTTAATTGGTGATTTAACATATTTAACTGTTTAATACAACATTTTCAATTGCATATGTTTATTGAACTTCATGTTAATGCCCTTTGAAAACTAACACTTCTTTGACTGCATTGCTGTAAACAGAGTGGGCCAGTTAACATCATTGTAGGCTCTCACGTCTGGTTTGAAGATCCAGTACTAGCGTGGATTGATGGTGAAGTTTTTCGCATCAATGGCGAGGAAGTTCACGTCCGTGCTACTAATGGGAAAACAGTGAGTCACACACTTAGCACATGAACTAATGTCCATGTCAGCGTGTCTTTTTGCGATGCATGCCATAAATCAAACTTCTAGTTTCAATACTAAATTTAATGAATAATAACTGATTTTGGGGACGTCGTAGTCAATCTGGGATCATTGGACTGATACTCGACCATTAATTGCAGGTTGTTACGAATATATCAAAAATATTCCCCAAGGATACTGAAGCACCTGCTGGAGGTGTAGATGACATGACAAAGCTGTCATACTTGCATGAACCTGGAGTTCTGAGCAACTTGGCAACCAGATATGAACTAAATGAAATTTATGTAGGAAACTATTATATTTTCTTCTTATGCATGCAGCAAGAGTATTTCCAGATAACTAATATTTGTATTAATTGGATTTAACATCGTGCAGACATACACTGGAAATATACTTATTGCAATAAATCCATTCCAAAGATTACCCCACCTGTATGATACTCACATGATGGAACAATACAAAGGAGCTGGATTTGGAGAACTAAGTCCTCATGTCTTTGCAGTTGCTGAAGTGGCATACAGGTAAGTTGTTCTTCTTTTTTGAGGTTTTTTTTTCTCCCTTCTTTTTTTTTTGGGTTGGGGGGGGGGGGGGGGGGGGGCGGGAGAACAAACAGGCCTTAGTTTCTGAGTAGCTTAAGTAACAATTCAACGAACTTCTTCCTATAGTTGTCATGGAGCCTATGATTTCTTGGTCTGGTTGTAATCTTAGGGTACTTTGGTTGGCACCTCCTAATGCTGCCATGTACGCATCTCACACTGTCATTCTTTATAAAGCACGGGCCTACATTAAAGTTGATGGAAAAAAGACCGAAAGAATGAATTTTAATGAAAATTTTATTTCATTTGTTAAGCTATTTATTAATATATCCATATCTAATTTCCTTTGTTATTTCCAGAACGTCATCATATTAATAGAATGTAAGTTCTTTGAATATGTAAGATAGGTTTTTTGAAGTTGTGTGTTTCATTGTTCCATTAGAATTTGGGTGGCAGGAGAGTTTTTTTAAAGGGCAAAATATAGTTAACCGTGTGTTTTTTCCACCATTTTGGCTTTACTAGCTTTTTCTATCCATTTTAGAGCAATGATTAATGAAGGAAAAAGCAATTCAATTCTAGTTAGTGGAGAAAGTGGCGCTGGTAAGACTGAGACCACGAAGATGCTCATGCGGTATCTCGCATACCTTGGAGGTCGATCGGGAGTGGAAGGGAGAACTGTTGAACAACAAGTCTTAGAAGTATGACAGTTTGTTATAATTTTTAAGCATGCCAAAGTTTACATTTACTGTGTTTTATAGAGAACTACTTGCATTTCCGTAACTGTAGCCTTTGATGATCATATTTTTTTTTCCTCCCAGTCCAATCCAGTTCTTGAAGCATTTGGCAATGCAAAAACTGTTAGGAACAATAACTCCAGGTGAGTGGTTATATGCTGGAGAATAAATGGAAAATATCACATGAGAAATAATTTCCTTCACAGATGATTGGCAAATTAATTTTGGGACGTTTTTGGAAATTATTCATTTTTCTTCTCATATTTGGTTCGTACCAATCTCCGTGAAATATTAAATTGCAATGGTGTAATTCTGACACGTCTAATGAATTATGAAAGATTCTGAAGGTGTTAATCTGTGAGCACACAGAACTTTATAATCATTTCTTTGAACAATGGTTATTAGTGGTTGGTTTATCCCAGCCTTGAAACTCTATCCATCTTCCCCACTTTATTATCGCCAAATGTTTTTGTGCACGACACAGAGCATTCTTAAATGCTAACTACTCACTTAACTTGCTCAAAAGTGTGTGAAATAATTAGTAATTTTGGTCTGCAATGCAGTCGCTTTGGTAAATTTGTGGAGATTCAATTTGACAAGAGTGGGAGAATATCTGGGGCAGCTGTCCGAACTTATTTGCTTGAAAGGTCTCGAGTATGTCAGATCTCAAATCCTGAAAGAAACTATCATTGCTTTTACCTTCTCTGTGCAGCTCCTCCTGAGGTAGGATGCTCAACTTTAAAATTGTAAGCCATTCACATATAATGGAATGATTCAGTAGTAGGGCCGCCGGCAGCTTATGCATCTGACTAATTAATGTATTGGCAAAAACCAGGAAAGGGAGAAGTTTAAATTAGGAAACCCTAAATCGTTCCACTACTTAAATCAATCTGACTGCTTCGAGTTGGATGGAGTGAATGATGCCCACGAATATCTTGCAACCAGAAGGGCTATGGATGTAGTTGGAATCAGTGAGGAGGAGCAGGTTAGTTTTCAATTTTTTTGTGTAATTGTGCTTCTTATTGCATCAAAATTTTGATTAAAATAATTCATTTCAGGAGGCAATTTTTAGGGTTGTAGCTGCAATTTTGCATCTTGGAAACATTGAATTTGCAAAGGGAGAGGAGATTGATTCTTCAGTCATTAAGGATGAAAAATCCAGATTCCATCTTAATACCACTGCCGAACTGCTTAAGTATGTTTTCTGGAAATTTCTGCATATGATGTATTTATCATTCTTAATACTTCAAAAGCTATCACTTTCTAAATGTTTAATTTAGGTGTGATGCAAAGAGTTTGGAAGATGCACTGATTCAACGTGTTATGGTAACGCCAGAAGAGGTTATAACTCGAACTCTTGATCCTGTGGCTGCGTTGGGTAGTAGAGATGCGTTGGCCAAAACAGTTTATTCACGGCTCTTTGATTGGTAATATCTCAAGTCCCTAGATTGGGTCTGAACCTTTAGTCCTCCCTCCCTCTTATACATTTTCCTTTGGCGAACCCTCATTTCTCCTTCTCTGTCAACAATAAATTTATTTTCAACCCAGGTCTGCATGTGAATGTTTTAAATGCTTCTCGATTATGTTCTCAATTTAAGGTTCTCCATTCTTTTTGAAATCATTCCTGTAGGCTCGTGGAGAAGATTAACAATTCAATTGGGCAAGACCCAAATTCTAAATCATTAATTGGAGTTCTGGATATATATGGATTTGAGAGTTTTAAATTCAACAGGTAATGGTCACCGACACATGTGAATTCTTGAGTTAAATGTTAAATGTTTGCTGGCAAATGATTAGTTTTTTGTTTTAAATAGTTTCGAGCAGTTCTGCATCAATTTTACTAATGAAAAACTGCAGCAACATTTCAATCAGGTTGGTTGTCTTGGACGTGTAAACTTCACCGTAAAACATTATTTATGTGCTGCCTTGATTGAAGTTTTTTGTTAATTGTGTGTATGCAGCATGTTTTCAAAATGGAGCAGGAGGAATATACAAAAGAAGAAATTAATTGGAGTTATATTGAGTTTGTTGATAACCAGGATGTTTTGGATCTGATTGAAAAGGTTTGCAACTCTTCTTGTCCCCCACTGTTATTTATCATTTTGTGAATCTTCGAATCATGCCTGTTAGATATTAATATTTATGCTAACTCATGTTTTGATGTACAGAAGTAATTTTTAATAAAGCACTCATTTATTTTATTTGCTAAGTACAAGATTTAAGTAATTAAAATACAGTTGTTCATTCACAGAAACCTGGAGGAATTATCGCTCTTCTGGATGAGGCCTGGTATGCAACTAATATTTAATCAATAATAACTGTTTCATCTACTCTATGGTGTCTCCTAATTTTATGACATAATTGAATTTTTAAATGACTCCTGATCATATTAAAATATTCTTGATTCTTCCTTTCCTTCTAATGTTTCATTTTTTTTTGCTCCATACAGCATGTTTCCTAAATCTACACACGAAACTTTTGCTCAGAAGTTATACCAGACGTTCAAGAACAACAAGCGGTTCATTAAGCCTAAGCTATCTCGTACAAGTTTTACCATATCTCATTACGCGGGAGAGGTAAAATGTGTTAAGCTTGTTTCTCATTTTTTATGCTCCAGGCTTAAATGCTGCCCTCTCAAAATTTCAACAATGCTTCAGGTAACTTATTTGGCAGATCTATTCTTGGACAAAAACAAAGACTATGTGGTAGCAGAACATCAGGCTCTATTGACAAACTCAAAATGCTCCTTTGCCAGAGCTCTATTTCCTCCTCAACCAGAGGAATCATCAAAATCCTCAAAATTTTCCTCCATTGGTTCACGTTTTAAAGTATGAATTTTTATGTTTAAAAACTTGGCTGTATAACATGAACTTTTGTGGATGCGGTTTAATTTGACATAACAGTGATGATTTCATATGCTTAATTATGCAGTTACAACTTCAATCTTTAATGGAGACCTTAAATTCAACAGAACCTCACTACATCAGATGTGTTAAGCCAAACAATGCCCTTAAGCCTGCTATTTTTGAGAACTCAAATGTTATCCAACAGTTACGTTGTGGTGTGAGTATACTAATGGCATTGCTTTGGCTTTGTTGTGCACCTGTACTTTAATTGGTTTTTGCTCTTTCAAAAATTTAGATTTAGTTTATCCAGCCATTTTTTGTAAACTTTATGTGGTTCTTGTATACAATTTAGGGTGTTCTTGAAGCAATTAGGATCAGCTGTGCTGGATATCCTACTAGAAGAACATTTTATGAGTTTCTCCTACGTTTTGGTGTTCTTGCTCCAGAAGTTTTAGATGGAAAGTAAGTTATTTTACTGTCCTATGTAAACTTCGCCCTCTATTAACAAAAATAAAGAAAAATGAGGGGAAATAAGAGAAAGGAGAAAAAAGTGTCCTGCATTCTTTGTGCACTGATAGTCTTAACTACCATCTGTGCAGCTATGATGACAAGGTTGCATGCCAAATGATCCTGGACAAAATGGGATTGAAAGGTTATCAGGTGATTTCATTATCACTGTGAACTTGTATTTTATTTTTTATTTTTTTAATACCTCACTAAGGTCCTTTGGCTATTAAAATGGTTGTATTTGAAGCACATGGCGCCAACACCACATATCTTTTATGAAATTAACTTCTTGAAATCCAATGGGATGGATGGATTGAAGCGATAGTGGTCCAATGATATTTCAGTAACTAAATACTCATAAGTGTTTTGCTTACTCAAATCATTGCTTCATTAATCAATCCCTCTTGCTGACAATTCAGCTCTGTGATAAATTTTGGTTGGGCGACTACCAGAGCAGGGATTGTTTGTGTATCTACTTAACTCTGCTAATTACAAGCCTTTCAATTTATGTGTAGTAGGGAGAATCTCATCCTCGTACTGGGTGTAACCATACATCATTTCGCTCAAACTTTGAGTCTTGTGTCTAAGGTCCTATGTGGTTTCATGGTGTTGGATATCACAAGTTCTATTGCCATTAATAATAATACTTGTTTGAAACTTGAGAGTCTCACTTGAAAGCTTCTGTGTGCTTTCAAGTTTCTGGAAAATATGATCATCTCCAAGACGGTTGCCGAAACTAGTCATTTTTTTTGGGTTTGGGGTGAAGACTAATTTATCTGTTATCACGTGGTTGGGCAGATTGGTAAGACAAAAATCTTCCTGAGGGCTGGCCAGATGGCTTCTCTTGATGCGAAGAGAACAGAGGTGCTAAGCAATGCTGCCAGAACTATTCAAATGCAAATCCGAACATTTATTGCGCGCAAGGAGTTTGTTGCATTACGTAAAGCTGCTATTCGAGTGCAATCATTTAGTCGAGGTACTTTCTTTGACTGTCTCAGAAATACCGCTTGCTCATACCTTTCTTTTAAAACTGTTATTATTAGAGACAGCAGAAACTTCAGTGGCTTACAATCAATGATAGTCTCAGAATCCTATATCTTCATTTTACATTTTTTTTCTTCTTCTTTCTGGATAAGAAACCGAGCTTTCATTAAGAAAGAATGTACCAGGGCACACAAAAAAAAAAAAAACCAGCCCAACAAAAGGAAACTAGCCTACAAAAAGGGGCTCAATCCACAAGAAGAACACCAATTACAGAATTCCTTGGTAATCGAGACTCACAAAGAAGAATTAAATCTTATAAGTTCCCGAGTAGCCTCTGAAGATCTCTCGAACCCTCTAAAAACTCCATTGCTTCTCTCAATCCATATATTCGCACTCTTATGTTAATGATTCACATAAGTGTGAGATTTTTCCATCAAAATTTTGATGTATGTTTATATGCAATAATAATTAGGCGTATTGGCTCGAAAACTCTTCGAGCAGTTGCGGCGGGAAGCAGCAGCTTTAAAGATCCAGAAGTGTTTCAAGCGACATATTGCCAGGAAATCATACTTAGATTTGTTGTCATCTGCAATCACACTGCAAACAGGGTTAAGAGCAATGAAAGCTCGTGATGAATTCAGATTTAGAAAGCGTACCAAGGCTGCAATTATCATTCAGGTGTTCTTTTTTGTTCGTTTTAATGTGTTTACGTGAAAATATGAGGTTTTAAACTTCTAAGATTTGTTATTGTGAACTATATTTTACTCGGACACATTTTGTTTATCAAAATAGATTGAAGATCCAAATATTCTGATTCTTTGGGCAACTTGCAGGCACGTTTGCGTTGTCACATGGCATATTCTTACTATAAGAGACTCCAAAAGGCTGCGTTAGCCACACAGTGTGGATGGAGAGGACGGGTTGCACGAAGGGAGCTTAGAAAACTGAAAATGGTTTAAACACATTACTTATCGCGACTTTGTTTATTTTGTATTAAGGATAACTGTTGAAGAAAATTGTATGAGGAATAAATTAAGGTGCTCATATATATTTTATATGCTTGAAGGCTGCAAGGGAAACCGGTGCCCTCAAAGAAGCAAAGGACAAATTAGAAAAGCGTGTAGAAGAACTTACATGGCGCTTGCAACTTGAGAAGCGGTTGAGGGTAATTTCCTGATTATTTTGTTTCATGTATTGTGATGTGTGATACTATCTGGATTGGTGAAACAAAATGCTCTGCATTGTCCAGCAGCAATTTTTATATTATATATTTCCTTTCCCACTGAATTGTAGACTGATCTGGAAGAGGAGAAAGCCCAAGAAATTGCCAAACTACAAGATGCTTTACATAGTATGCAAGTACAAGTAGAAGAAGCAAATGCTCAAGTTATCAAAGAGCGAGAGGCAGCTCAGAAAGCTATTGAAGAAGCACCTCCAGTTGTCAAGGAAACTCCAGTTTTTGTCGAGGATACTGAAAAAATCACGTCCTTAACGGCTGAGGTGGAGAGTTTGAAGGTAGGTTTCAACTATTTAGCCAATTGGTACTTTTTGGTTGAAAGATTTCACCACTTCACTACTATTTACATATTAACGTGAGTTGCAAGTCTCTATAATGCATGCATAGGGCAGGAATAACAGAGCAAATTAGTAGGGAATCTGCATTTTAACGTTTATTTAATCATGTGTTCTTTCGTGTGGGGGGGTAACAAAACAAAACATCATTAGAACAATAAAATGTACAAATCTGACCTCTTCCAAGTTCCACCTCATATAAAGTGAGGAAAGGAAATTTAGGTGGAAAAACGATAGTCTCAATTATATGCTCCGTGGTTTGCCTCTCTAGAAGAAGATTGATGAATTTTGGGACTGGGCTTGCCAAAGCGAGCATAGTTCAACGGTAATTGACATATATCCCCAACCAAAAGGTTGTGAGTTTGATCCCCCACCCCTATGTTGTACTAAAAAAAATTTTGGGACCAGGCTTGAGAAAACATGTAGATTTTACTTTAGTTTTATCAAAAAAAAAAAAAAAACATGGAGATTTTACTTTAGTTTCAAAATGTGCGGAGAGTACCTCTTCTTTAGTGCAAGTCATGGTTCTCTTGGAGCAGTTTTATCCACACTCATGGTCTTGAACAATCCATAGTTAATAACAGGATTGACTGTAGCAGTTGACTTCCTCCTTCGCCTTGAACATATCGAGTAGGACAAGCAATAGTTGCATCCATATACCTGAAGAGAGAGAGAGATTTAAAAATTAAAGAAATTTGATGCTTCCACTAGACAAGGCTCGGATCGAGGCAAGTAGGAACTAAGGGACTATCTGGAAAACTATTTTAAAATACTTCTGTTTTCTTGTTTTCAGAACTGTTTTTAAAAACTGTAATTGAACCAACTTGTAAAAATTAATAGTATTATTGAAATTACTATTTAACAATCCGTAACTTTTGCAAAGTGTAATTTCATTTTTTGGAAAAATAAGTCATTTGGGAAAAGACATCAAAAGAAAAAAAAACCAGTTATCCAACTACATTTTTATTGATTTTTTGTTCTGAAAAACAGAAAGCTGATTTGAAAACGAATTTAAAAACCCCATAAGCCGAAGTAGAGCAGAGCCTTCGGTTTTTCCCAATGTGTAGATATTCAGCATGTTATTATAGTTTAAATAAATTTGCTTGCTAAATGGCGAGAGTGACACCTTTGCACCATCACCAACATTCTCAAATATATGTCAGGCTTAAAAGCAATGATTGTTTTGGATTAGCAAACCTATTTCTTAGTGATAAGAGGGGGCCAGAGGGTCTGGAGTTGGTCATTGGTAAATTTTTTCGACAATGACACTTTTATAATATTGCTATTGCTTTTTCTATGGCAAAGTTTCTTAATCTTTTCGAATCTTGAGGATTCTCTAACCCAGAGATTTACAGGCTTTGCTGCTGTCAGAGAAAAAGACTGCAGAAGAAGCTAGAAAGGCTTGTACAGATGCTGAAGCAAAAAACGTGGAGCTGACTAAAAGACTTCAAGATGCAGACCAGAAGGCAGATCAACTTCAGGAGTCAGTTCAGAGGTTTGTAGGAGTGATTAAATCATTGAATTGTTGTTATTTACATCGAATTGAATTTCTACTAGGTATTGTGCAACTTAATATGCCTGCCTCGACCTGTTCCTTTATCTGCTGGTGTCAAGTTCAGTCATATGTTTCCTTACACTGGTTATACGATTTAAAGTCAATGAAGTAGAACCATATTCTCTGTATCAGGCTTGAAGAGAAGCTTTCAAATTCAGAATCAGAGAACCAGGTACTTCGTCAGCAAGCCTTGACCATGTCGCCAACAGGAAAAGCTTTATCTGCAAGACCTAAGTCAATGATTATTCAGGTATGGTGTGATATTCATATGATACACTGGATGTATCGAATAAAATCTGACTAGTCTCATCAATTTTTTGTTGAAATTTCCAGAGGACACCAGAGAATGGAAATGTTCTGCATGGAGAAGCCAAAGTGCCATCTGTAAGGAAAATAGTTATGAGCAAAACAATTTTAGTGTATAGAAATTGTATTTCTTAAATTAACACTCTGTGTATCAGGATATGTCTCTTGCATTATCAAATGTACGCGAGCCCGAGTCAGAGGAAAAACCACAGAAATCCCTTAACGAAAAACAGCAGGTAAGAATGCACCCGTACTGTATTAAATAAATTAGAAGGTTTATGAAAACTTGCTTCACATTGGTGTTTGAGAGTAATTAATTTGTTTCCTGTGATGCATTATCATACTCAGGAGAACCAGGACCTGCTAGTGAGATGTATATCTCAGGATTTGGGATTTTCTGGGGGCAAACCGATTGCTGCTTGTGTCATATACAAATGCCTTCTTCACTGGAGGTCATTTGAAGTCGAAAGAACCAGCATATTCGATCGAATCATTCAAACAATAGCTTCATCCATAGAGGTGAGATATGCACTGTTTTACGTTTGAAACATTTGCAATATTAATGCCGTTTACATATTATTGACGCTTGTGGCTTTCGCTCTACTGAAGGTTCAGGATAACAATGATGTATTAGCTTATTGGTTATCTAATACATCTACATTATTGTTGCTTCTTCAACACACCCTCAAAGCAAGTGGAGCTGCTAGCTTGACTCCTCAAAGGAGGAGAACTGCTTCATCTTCTCTTTTTGGAAGGATGTCTCAAGTACGGCATTATCTTTTGTATACTACTATCTGTATTCTTTCAGGTTTTCATATATATATTTTTTCTCTTCTTAATTGCCTCTCTGTTCTTCTCTGCAAATTAAAGGGGCTAAGGGCATCTCCACAAAGTGCCGGACTCTCATTTCTCAATGGGCGGGGGCTCAGTAGACTGGACGATTTTAGGCAGGTTGAGGCGAAGTATCCAGCACTGTTATTTAAGCAGCAGCTTACAGCATTTTTGGAGAAAATATATGGAATGATAAGAGACAATCTAAAGAAAGAGATCTCGCCTTTACTTGGATTGTGTATTCAGGTAGTTGTCAAATCGTATAGTCTTTTCTTGAATGTGATGTTGTATCATCCTTTCTTGAATGTGGTGTTGTTTCAATGATGAGACTTCTTCCTTCCTAAAATAGTAAGACCTAAGATGCTACATTCAATTCAATGCAGGCTCCAAGGATGTCGCGGGGAAGCCTAGTGAAAGGCCGCTCCCAAGCTAATGCTATGGCTCAGCAAGCCTTAATTGCTCACTGGCAAAGCATTGTAAAAAGTTTGAACAATTATTTGAAGATCATGAAAGCCAACTTTGTGAGTTCTAAATTTGGCGCTGTAAATTAACATTTATCATCTTTATACTTCATAGGAAAGTACAACCGCAATTTTATGCCCAATTTTGACAGGTACCTCCATTCTTAGTCCGCAAAGTCCACACTCAGATTTTCTCATTTATCAATGTTCAACTATTCAACAGGTAATGAGTTCAAGCTAAACATTTTGCAATTGCATTGGTATCTTGCAGGCTAGAGGTAGAAAAATTTCACTTCCAAAATTTTGACTTGTCGGTTTAATTGATTTTTGCAGCCTTCTTTTGCGGCGTGAGTGTTGTTCATTCAGCAATGGGGAGTATGTGAAAGCTGGCTTGTCCGAATTAGAACAGTGGTGTTCTGGAGCAACTGAGGAAGTAAGTCATCACAAAGTGATGTTTATTCTCATAAGGTCATTTATGTGCCCTTTCTTATGACCCCCTTCTGTACAGTATGCTGGGTCTGCTTGGGATGAACTAAAGCATATTAGGCAGGCTGTTGGATTCCTGGTACGTTTTATTTAAATAAGCTCGATTCTTCGAGAACCCACGATTTTGCAGAACTTACTATTCAGACTCTTTTCGATCTCAGGTTATACATCAAAAACCCAAGAAGACCTTGAATGAGATAACCAAAGACCTATGTCCTGTTAGTGCTCTGTTTCTTGTCTTTTTTTTCAAATGATTTCAGCCTTTAATTTAGTACTATGACCTATGTTTTCATCTTTGTACATGTTTGCTTCTCAGGTGCTTAGCATACAACAGTTATATAGGATCAGTACAATGTACTGGGATGACAAATATGGCACTCACAGTGTATCTTCAGAAGTATGTGAAGTTGACGGGATTGATTCTCTGTTAGCTTTTGAATTACCGTTCCATTTGATTCTCAGGTCGCTGTACCTTGGATTCTCCTTGTTCTAACACCCCTCCCTGTAATGCAGGTCATTTCGAGTATGAGAATTCTGATGACTGAAGATTCCAACAATGCTATTAGCTCATTCCTGTTAGATGATGACTCTAGGTACAATCATCATTCAAATTGCTAATGCCATTCACTCTATATGGCCCATAAGTTCCATTCTTATGATCTGTTTCTTGTTGACGCAGTATCCCATTTTCTGTGGACGATATCTCGAAATCAATGAAACAGGTAGATGTAACAGACATCGATCCTCCACCGCTGATACGGGAAAACTCGGGGTTCGGGTTTTTGCTTCAACGTGCAGAGTAATGGCTATGCAATCTTGTCTGCACTAGCATATGGCACTGCACATCAAATCACTGTGCATATACATACTCATTGTTTGTCACCATTCCATGACATCCATGTGTATAGTTATATTCGATTCCATCCTCCCAGCGACCGAGTTCGGATGGTCATTGGGTCGAATTTATTTTGCCTCTCGTGTCATATCGACACGCAAGGGCCTTTGTCGGGAAGCCATGTCACCGAGCGTGATCATGTGCAACCTTGGAAGTGGACATAACGTCCAGAAAACGGTCACCTTTGCAGTGGTCTTTCTTTATATTCATTTGGTTTTTTTTTCTTTCAAGGTTCTTTATAGTTTTTGGGTGTAAGGCTGTTTTTTAGGCCTCTTTTTTGGGTTAGCATGTGGAAGCAATTTGTATTTAGTGTGATGTAATTTTTTTTTTTTTTTGAAGATAGGAACCCAAACTATAATATATCTCTTCATTACATTATTATTATTTTATTTATTTTTTTCTTTTTGTGGTACAGTATTTTGTGATCAAGCTGCTCATATATTTTGGTACTTTTAGGCACCACATTAAAAAAATTGGATATTATTATTATTATACTATTCATATACTTTACAATTAATCAGATGGTTTTCTTCCAATATTACCTCAACTGAAGTGTGTTTCTCAGTACCAAGCATTTTATTTATGTACAGGTATAGTTAACTGAAAATTAATTTTCATTTTATAACTTTTTTATTTTAGAATTATTTTAAGAAAAATAATAAAAGTATAAAGACTATCATTTTGGCCCAAATCTAAAGAGTGTTAATTTATACATGTGAGAAAAATTGGTAACTTGGCAGGATATCGAACAAGATATTAATAATTTAAATTTGGTTTAAATTCTATTTTAGTTTTTTACAGAGGAATTCCATTTTAGTCTTGAACTTTCAACTTTTGAGCTCGATTTATTCTAGTTCTCGCATGTTTGAAGAACTGAAAAAAAGGATTATTTTGGTCCTTATCTTTATTTTGATTTTAACTTATTTAAAAAAGATTATTTTGGTCCTTATCTTTATTTTGATTTTAACTTAAAGATATTAAGTTACTAATAATACGGTTTCGGAATGTAAATTAATGTGTAAGTGAGCTAACTAAAAGAGATTTAGGTGGTAAAATAATATAACAATGACTAAAATGATTGTTTTAAAAAGTTTAAGGATTAAAAAGACATGAAAATTTAGGAACCAAACTCGTTCTTGTTTAAATTTTATTTTGCACAAACTTAATTACATGAATGAACCAACATAAATTTAGCTCAGCAGTAATTTACACCTATTTCTGACTAAAAGATTATGAGTTCGCACCTATTTCGATTATGAGTTCGAATTTCATGCTAGGTGAATGGAAAAATCTTAATGGTCAAACGACGTCTATATTCACTACAAAATTTCAAAGTCTGAGGAGAAAAGCATCAGCAAAAACGGCTATTTGACTTCCTCGAAATAGCACATGATTTAGAAACCTGTAATATAGAACTTTAACTTACAATCATCTTGGTTAAAAAGAATATATATTGAAATATGATCAGAGCCAAAACCTAACATATCTGAGACAAAAAATATCAAACCAATACTGGTACGTGGTACACCATGAGAGCGTAACAGTTAAGGGCAGCAGCCACTGCTAAGACTGCAATGCTTCCGTTGGATTGCAGTCAGTCGTGGTCCCGTTAGCGATAACTGAGGGCTGAATTTGATCGTCTTGATGTGGCTGTGTCTCCGATTTCTTTTTTTCCTTCAGAATCACCTGCCTTGGCATGACCTCTAACAAAAAGCTCCCCCCATTCCAAACGGCAGCTGAAACCTTTAGCAGCTGGAAAACCACGTGCAACCGATACGACAAGAAGATTGGAACAGTCAATGCCATCGTCAACACCGTAAATATGCCCTGGAACAAAATGTACATGAACAGACGATTCTGATCTCCAAGCAAACCACTTAATCTCCACCATACATTGTTTGTTTTCTGTGCCCTTTTGGACAGTTCTCTGAGAAATCAGCAGTGATTCACAAAGAGGGTGTTAGAACAGATATACAAATGTTTTTGCTATCAGTGCAACTGATTTTTGGTCATGGAGGAAGGATAACCTGTAAGAAGTCATGACTTCAGGATCTCGCAAGAACCTTTGACGACGCAGCACGTTGACAATGAGAAAGTAAAGAATCTGCCAGAGAGTGTAAGCAACCAAGGGAACCACAAACAGCCATGTCCATAAGTATGACTTGTCTTCTACATATGGCCATGAAGCTCGGCGGGAACTTCCTCCGGGATGCATGGCTTCAAATGTGGCCTCATTCCACCATCGAATGGTGAAGAAAACCAAACCTAGAAGAGTAACATCAAGTATAACATTAAGTACATCATCTAAGGTCTAAACTGTTGCTTCTAAATGCAAACCACAACCTCTTGTTACTAAAAACAGAGGATAATCTCTGTTACCAACGATAGTGATTCTAATTACGGATTAATTTTTTGTGCCACAAGTGGATCCTTCACAGCCCATGAAAACCATAACTTGAGTTATCAAACACCTTTATTCATAGGCTTATGATCAATCAATATTTCTTGTGAATTTTTATGGAGCATAAGACTTCAGTCTATGTGTTGGTGTGAGAACTAACGAGCCTCGTAAAACTACCTCAGGGAAGATTTTTCATTTTTCAGTTTTTTAAAAGGACAACTGGTGGAAAAACACAGCTTGATGTAGCATCCTACGGTAACAGTGCTTGCTAGAAGAATGATTGCCACAATCAGAAGTTCAAGAAATAATCTATTTGATTTCATCCATTGGAAAGTGATTGTTTCAGAAGCTGATAAGATCACAATCAATCCTTTAATTAGTTTTTCTTTCCAGGTAACTTCCGCTGGAAAAGAAAAGAAGACGAAAAATACTCACCAGGAATTAGATGTATGAGTACACTAACTATTTTGTCAAAAGAACTAAAAACCAAGCTACAACGCCAAACTATGATCGCCCATGCTAGTGGTCCCTACAGCAATATTTAAAATGTTAAAATGTAGGCAAGTGAATCATTCCAGTCAGGTTACAGAAATGTGCACCACTAACCTCTGCAAATGAGAAGCAAATCATGAAAAGTTTTTCATTTTCTGGATACATAAGAAGGTCAATGATGAAAATTGTGTTTGCGTAATAGCAAAAATCCTGAGTCAGGAATATAATAAATACATTAGCTTCCTTAACATTAGGGGCGCACAATGAAATACAATAAAAATGATAGCAGTTATTCAAGGATATGTACGTTAGTTAAGTTTGAATCTTTAGCCCAAGCCAAAGGAAGAGTTTCCAAATGAAAAACTATGCCCATTTATCTAATACCAACAATATAAACCTAGAGATTTGAAAATTGACCAACACAACAACTCAGAAATCACCAAACCATTTCCTTCCATTAGAAAAACAGCAGTAGTTTCTTTTACCCGAATCACATTCAAACTTTCAATATCTCCTTCTAACTTTTCAACTTCTTTTATGATTGATGGTAATCTAAGATTCTCCAACATACAGCAATAACTAGAGCGCGATACATATTGTCTAAAAGGCGCATTTACAGCTTCAAAGGACAGGAAAAGGAGAGATGAAAATGGAAAAAAAAAACAACAAAAGATGCAGCGCGTACCAAAAGGTAGTAGTGCCATTTCTTGAACCGATAGTATATCCACCGAAGAGGGACAAAGGTGACATAGAACAAACAATATACATATGGAATATCCTGTGGTCCTGGTCAGAAAAATAGCCAAACAAAAATCAATTCACTCTTGTAAGAGGTATAACATCGCAATCTATTTATTCAGACCATTGTACTCACTCGCTCCTAAAAGGAAGCAAAATCCTCCGAAACCAAGAACTCCAAGCAGGTGGGTAACCTAAATAAGTGGGGAAAAAAACTCAGATTCTAAGGGGAAGGAATAAGACATGAAATCAATTCGATTCTTGACAAAAGTGAGAGGCAAACCTTGTTAATGAACCTCTCGTGTTCTTCGGCCTGCTTAGCGATCTTAACCGCCTGTTTGGATAAGATCTCCTTCGTCTGAACGGCTTGTTTGGATAGCATCTCCTTCGTTTGCGCCATTTTCTGCGAACCGAATCGTACCCATATCAGAAAGGGGAGAAAAAACCAAAGAAATTGTTAGACAACAGCATCCAGAAATTGCAAAAGTTAGAGGGGAAGACAAAACACACCTTGGATCGCTCCATCAGCGTCTGCTTCACCTGCTGATACGAGTCTCCGTCTGTATCCTCCATATGATCTTCGTTCTGCGACATTTTTTTTTTTTTTTGCTACCGAAACACAGATTTCAGAGAGAAAGAATCGAAAAGATGAAACAGGGCGGAAGAATGAACGAATGCCCTCGCTTGCTCTCGAAGTTTTTCCTCAGATTTCAAATACAAACCGAAACTACTTTGACGAATATGCGTTCGTGTTTTCTTCTAACAATAACTAATTAATTCGTCACTCCACGGCCTTTATAGCACGAAAGATTATTTATTGCATTGCAAAATCAAGAACCCATGAAATTTTTATTCTCCTTTCTCGAATCAATTAATCAATTTGGAAGCATGAAAATTAAAATCAATGAATCGAAGGGGTATGACCGTATGAGTATGGGTAGATTTTCAATCCTCGTGACAAGTGGGGCAACACCAAAGATGGTTCTAGAGAGATTTAAATTTCTAGGAACTTTCCTTTTAAGGCGCATATATATATATATATATACACTAAAAAATCTTAATCTTGAAAAAAAAAATTTAATATAGCCATCAAGTTTAAAATTTTACATAAATAGAATAATTTTATTTTAATTAAATTACAAGAAGAAGGAAAGTCAAGTTTGTGACCTTTTTTAAAAAAAAAAAAATTGTTGATATTTTCTTAAAATATATAAAATACTTTTTCTATTTAATGTGTTTTTTTTTCTCTTTTCTTAATTCAACAAGAGATGAAAAATTCTAACTTCTTACAAAATAGGGATATTTCGGTCCAGAGAATTTGAACTTATTCAAATTGACTCAACATATAAATTTTTTGCTAAATAGACAAATCACTAATGTGGTAAGTAAAACAAATTAAAATGGATGGAGGAAATAATAAAAACATAATTTAAACTTATTGATCGCAATGATATTAGGCAAATAAATGCTTGTCTAAATATTAGACATAATATATGGCGACTTTATTTAAATTTTGAATTTATCAATTTTTGTTCGGTTTCCGAATAGATATAGATTTTTACATCATAATGAAAACTAATAAGGAAGATCAAAACAATTTTTATAAATATTTTACTGATTAATAATATATATTTTAAGTTTAATATTTAATAGATAAATAAATATATATATTTTTAAAAGAAATACTCCACTTATCTTATCCTTATAATTATTAAATATGTGATCATTAAGAGAAATAAATATAAAAACAAAAAGACATTTTAAACAATAATAAATCGTTAACTTTTTATAATGGTCAATCTTTACCGATTCAAATATTGTATATCTCTTTTAGAAATTAGGGTAATTTAGAGAATCTATATAATATTAAAAGTATTTATCTTACAATATGATATTTTTAATAACAATCCAAACGTAACTCAAAGGGATTAAAGCATCTGTTTATGCAAGGATATGCACAACAGTGTATTTCAGATTGCAGCTCGAACTCGGCCTCCGGACCGATCTGAATACTTGGGCGGACCTGCACAAAAAGATGAGCACTCCGACGATCAAGTCAGTATAGGTCGGATTCCCAGTTTAGTTCGAGGTCAGAAAATCATTGTACCTGATCGTGGAGTGAGGTCCTCTACTTATGGGTGGTAGTCCCGCTAATCTCCCGACGGTTACACCCAGTAATCTCGGGACCGTCGGTTACACCCGGTAATCTCGGGACCGACGGTTACACCCGATAATCACGCCGCTGACAGTAGCTCACCTCGGCCCCCACCGAGCTTCCCGGTAGATCGGACCTCGGCCCTCATACTTAGCATCTGTCAACGCTAGTGGTGGTGATCTCGGCTGTCCGAGCTGGGCATGACTCATGAGTCATCTGGGGCACCAATAGGGGTCCTCCACGTGTCCAGGGTATTCTCTTCCCCAAACATTGGCCCCCTCTCTGTCTGGTCCGATCTCGACCTGACAGAGAAGTTCATTCGACTTGCTTTGGACGCGTGGCGACTTCCTATTCGTGGGAAAATATAACCGTTGCGGTGGATTTATCGTCGGAATATTCAAATATTCCGACGCTTCGGATCTTCGGGAGGATCCTAGCCGCTCGTTGATTACACATGTACGGTAGGGAAATTTTTCCGACGAGCTATAAATACCCCCAATCCTTCAGGTCATACCTTACGTTTCCTGAATTCTTGGAGTTCGATCTGAAGGCAGCTCGAACCCTTGGTAGGTCGGTCTCTTCCCTCACTTTCTCTTTCGAACGTAGTTGCCATGTCGTCCTCTTTTACCAGCGACTTAGGATCCGATGAGGATTTAGCTCGTAGGTTAGAGTCCGAGCTCGAGAAGATAGAAAACTTTAGGTTCTCCGATGACGGGGAGGATAGTGATGCCTCCACCTAGGGTCAGGGTTTGGAATACCCTTCTAGGATACCTGAGCACTACCTCGGATCCCTTCGTAGGGGGTTCGCTATCCCTGAGAACATCCTCCTTAGGATTCCGGAGGAGGGGGAGAGAGTTGACAATCCTCCAGAGGGATGAGTCACTCTCTACTTCAAAATGTTTGAGTACGGCCTCAGGCTTCTCCTTCACCCTTTTGTCCAAGAATTTCTCTTCTGAACTAGGTTGGCTCCGGCTCAAGTGGCCCACAATGGGTGGGGTGTCATTTTCGCTTTGGCCATCCTTTTTTGGCTATGAGCTCGGGATAGTGAAGAGGTCGAGCTGTTGGATGTAGACCAGCTCCTCGCGTGCTTCGAAGCGAAAAGGATAGCTAAAAAGCCGAATCGGTTCTATATGTGCGCAAGGAAAGGCGTAGGCGATATAGTTAAGGGGTCGACCTCCATCAAATGATGGGTGAGGAAATGGTTCTACGCTTCCGGGGAATAGCTTGCAAAGGACGAGTCGGGTCGTTCCTTCTTTGACGTTCCCACTAGGTTTGGGAACCTAGGTACGAAGTAGCTCTTACTTTTTGTGATAACTTTCTTTCTTGTTATTCAGGTCTGACTCGGATTTTGTCTTTGTGCAGTTTCAATCCGACCAGTCCCCGAGCTTACGCAAGCCTCCTTCGACACGCTGAAATATTACAAGGAGCATTTTCCGAGGGGTAGGAAGGTCGGAACCTTGGTGACCGACAAGCTGCTGCTTGAGTCCGGGCTGCTAGATTACAACCCTGCAGTTCGTCCCATTGAATCCTCAAGGCCGAACTCCGAACTTGGTATGCCGAGCTTGCTCCCCCCATTTTTCCTCTAACTTTGTGTTGACTCCTGTTTTTGTTTTACAGCCATGGTTTGCAGATTTGCAAGCAACGTGAAACGCAAGTCCAAGGGCCGAGCCCATGCTCTTGAGGCCGCCCAGAGTTCGGAACCTGCCACTCCTGCCGTGGCAGGGCCAGCCTCGGAAGATCCAGCCCCAGTGATCGAGCTGGAGTCTTCTGAGGGTCCTTCGAGGGAGAAGCGCCCTAGGTGTCAGACCGAGGCGGCAGACGTCTCGTCCTTGGGCGAGGAGGTGAGGGAGGAGGCCCCTCTGAAGCGAATGAGGAAGAAGAAGAAGACCACTTCCCCCTTGGAGGTCGGAGCTCGTGGGGCCCTGCCTGCGAACTTCGGAAAGAAGAGTTCTGCTGCCTTGGAGGCTGCCTCTTCCACCATGAAGGATGAGCTGCTGAAAGCTCACTCTGAGGTGAAAATTTTGAAGGCTGAGGTGGAGGCCAAGACCGAGCTGCTGAAGAAAGAAGAGGACAGACGCAAGGCCCAGCTCCGAGCTGCCCATGCTATCACCAAGGGCTTGGAGAAGGAGAAGTTCCAACTCCTCAAAGAGAAGGACGACATGCTCCAGGCGCTTGAAGCGAAGGAGGAGGAGCTGAAGCACGCGACTGCTGAGCTGAAGATGGTGAAGGAGTGTCTCAGCAATGGAGCCCTATTGGAGGAATCGTTCAGGCAACATCCTGACTTCGATGGATTTGCCAAAGACTTCTCTGACGCGGGCTTCAAGTTTCTCATGAAGGGCATTGCTTCCGACATGCCTGACCTTTAGATCGATCTCGGTGGTCTGAAGAAGAGGTATGCTGAGCAGTGGGCGTCTGGGCCTAGCGGCACCCCTGGCCCCCAAGCGTTGGTGGATAAGTACGTCAGAGATATGGACTCTGACTACTCCGACCTCGAAGAGGATCAGGTCGGCACCACTCAGGAGGCGCTCCTCAAGCAGGCTCTTAGGCGATCACCTTTCATGAGGCCTTTCTCTGTCTTTCTTCTCTTCTTTTGTAAGTGTTAGGGTAGAGCTGCAAGGTCTATAAGCCTTGGCTCTGCTTTTCATTCAATAAATAGGCTTCTCATTTGTTTTTACTTTGTTGCCTTCTTTCTTCGTTTTTTCTTCAAGTTGAAGCCAATGTCACATCGCGCCTCGTACCTTTGAGGTCGCGCCATTAACTAAAATACTTGAAATTTTGAACTCGGATCGCTGTCTAGTATTCAATGCATTGCATCAACTCTGGACTTTTTAACATCACACCTTTAACTTAAAAACGTTAAAAGGCTAAAATCCTAAGTCCATAACTGTTCTTCATATCGCATCTCGTACCCTCAGGTTCAAAGGCTTGATCATTCTGAACTTTTCACATCGCCCCCTTGCCTTGAAGGTTTGAATTTTAAGTTCACCAACGGTTTTGTCATCGCACCTCGTACCCTTAGGTTTTGGAGGATTGAATTTTAAGTTCACCAACGGTTTTGGCATCACACCTCGTACCCTTAGGTTTTGGAGGATTGAATTTTAACCGACTGTTGGAATGTGATCGTGTGGGAGTCCGTGGCCCCATTTAATTTCTGGTCGAACTCGGAATCATGAAATTAAATCATCACATTTATTCCGATCATAATTCTTTTGAAACAGTTTTTACAGATCCATTGAAAATCATTTTGGCATTTCAAGGATAATAACGCTTCAGGTGCTCCGCGTTCCACGGGTGCGCGAGGACGTCTCCTTTCAGATTGGCCAATATGTACGTCCCAGGTCGGACTATTCCCTTGACCTCAAACTGCCCCTCCCAGGTCGGGTCAAGGGCACCCACATGGGTTTGGACCTTCCTTAAGACCAGATGTCCGACTTGGAAGGTTCGAGGCCGAACGCGGGCGTTGTAGTGTCTGGCCATTCTGCCCTGATATTCCGCCAGGCGTAGCTGGGCCATTGCTCTTCTTTCTTCCAGCAAGTCGAGGTTGAGGAGCAGCTCTTCCTCATTTGCTGTAGGCTCGTAATGCTCTAGTCTGTCAGATGACATGCCGATCTCAACCGGGACTACAGCTTCGGAGCCGAAGGCCAGGGAGAACGGGGTCTCACCTGTCGATTCTCTTTGGGTGGTCCGGTACGACCATAGAACCTCTGGTAGCTCCTCGGCCCACCTGCCTTTCTTGGAGTCCAGTCTAAGTTTGATGCCTCGCTTGATGATCTTGTTGACTGCCTCCACCTGCCCATTTGCTTGCGGATGTGCGAGGGACGAGCTAAGGTGACCTATGCCAAGCTTGCTGCAAAAGTTTTTGAACTTCGCGTTGTCAAACTGCTTCCCATTATCTGTCACAATGGCCTTCGGTATACCAAAGCGACATACGATATTTGTCCATACAAAGGACGTGACTCTGGATTCCGTTATGTGGGAGAGTGCCTCGGCCTCGGCCCACTTTGTAAAGTAGTCCACAGCAACCACAGCGAACTTGGTCTGGCCTTTGCCCAAAGGGAAAGGACCAATGATATCTACCCCCACTGCGCGAATGGCCACGGGGCCGAGATGGGGGTGAGCAGCTCGGGAGGTTGGTGGATTATGTTTCCGTAGCGTTGGCAATTGTCGCAAGTTCTAACGAACTTCTTGGCGTCCTGGCTGAGGGTCGGCCAATAGTATCCTTGTCGGATCACTTTGGCTGACAGCGACCGGGCGCCTGAGTGATTGTCGCACACACCTTCGTGGATTTCTCTGAGGACGTATAGGCCCTCTTCAGGGGTTAGGCATTTCAATAGAGGCAGGAAAAAGCCGCGTCGGTACAACGCTCCACTTCGGACCACGAACCGAGCTGCTTGCCTTGCCAACCTTCTGCGCTCCTTGGGGTCTTGTGGTGAATTGCCCCTAATAAAGTCCACAATCGGGTCCATCCATGAGGACTCTGGAGCGTCGATCTCCATCAGATCTGGCTCTGAGATCGAGGGATTATCTACGATCTCGACGGGGATCGACCTGGCCAGGTCGGTCTCGTACGCTGATGCTAACTTGGCCAAGGCGTCGACATTAGAATTTTCTGCTCGGGTAACCCGGCTTACTTCGTAAGTTCGAAATTGGACGAGGTACGATCTGACCTTGCACAAATACTTCTCCATTCGGGAGTCCCTGGCTTGGTATTCTTCCGTGATCTGGCTCACAACCAGCTGGGAGTCGCTGAAGATCTTAACACAAGAGGCCCCCAATGCTCTAGCGATTCGTAGACCGGCAATAAATGCTTCATACTCAGCCTCGTTATTGGAAGTCCGGAAGCCGAACCTCAAGGCATACTCAAATCGCTCGCCTCCTGGTCCGTGCAAGAGGACCCCGGCCCCGCACCCCTTCTCATTGGAGGATCCGTCGACATAGATTGTCCATGGTAGGTCGGACTCGCCAGGCTCGGAAGGTGGTGTGAGCTCGGCTATGAAGTCTGTCACTGTTTGCCCTTTCAACGCAGCTCTAGGTTCGAACTGGATGTCGTACTCACTTAGCTCCATTGCCCACTTCATCAGGCGTCCAGAAGCTTCTGGCTTATGGAAGATGTTTTTTAGGGGCAAGTTAGTGAGCACCACCACAGTATGGGCTTGGAAGTATGGTCTAAGCCGTCGGGCCGAGGTGACTAAAGCGAGAGCCAACTTTTCCATCTGAGGGTATCTAGTCTCGGCTTCGGTCATAGGCTTGCTTGTGTAGTAGACCGGGTGAGCAAAGGTGCCGAACAGAGGTAGCTCTTTTCTCTGCCGAGCTGGTCCTGGACTTTCCCACAAATTTCTTGAAGTAGCCATCTTGAATTAGATCCTCAATTTGGCGCTTCAACTCCCAGCAGTCCGACGTGTTATGGCCGTGCTCCCGATTGAAGCGACAATACTTGTCCTTGCTGCACCTCTCCGGGGCTCCCCGAAGCTTCTCAGGACGCTTGAGTAGTTTTTCCATTCCAGACTCCTCGATGTTCGTTAGGATCTCGGAAATTGGAATCGTGGTCGGGCTGAAGCGTTCGTAAGGTCGGCTCCTGGTAGGTCCGTTCTCCGCCCTTCGATATTCAGCTCGGCCGCTGGAAAAGGATCCTTTGTCCTTGGACTTGGGATCTGCCTTTTCTATATCTTTTCCACTTCTACCCCGGCCGATCTTTCGTTCTGGTCGGCCGGTTTTGGTTCGGAGGAGCTCCTGTCCATCGATGACTTTCTTCGCCTTCTGAAGCACCTCGACGAAGGTGGCCGGGGCCTCCTCTCCAAGTTTCACCGTGAGGGCTTCGTCGGCTAGACCGGTGAGAAAATAGCACATGACCGAGTCATCGGAGCAGTGTGCGACCTTCAATTGCTCCTCCTGGAATCTGGTGACATATTCTCGCAACGTCTCACCCTCCTTCTGTCTGATGGTGGCGAGATGAGTCGCTGTCTTTTTGTCATAATGCCGAGAAGAGAACTGGGCGAGGAACTCCCTTCTCAACTGAAAGTAGGTTGAAATCGACCTGGCTAGCAGTTTCCGATACCACAATTGCGCGCTGCCAGTAAGCGCGATCTGAAAGGCGCGGCATTTGATTGCGTCTGATGCCGCTTGGAAATCCATGAGGCTTTCAAAGACCTCAACATAATCCTTGGGGTCCTTCGACCCATCATAAGGCTTCACGGTAGGAGCTTTGAACTTCGGAGGGATCGGTGCTTCCAAAACGTCCGAGGTGAATGGCGATTCTCCCAAGTCGCCATCGTTCAGTGGACCTTTTTTCTGCTCACATTTGGCCTTTAAGGCCTCCACCTGAGCGTCGAGCTGGCCCCTCAGCTGGTCGAACTCCTCCCTTGTAATCACTCCTGCAGGAGTTGCTGGGTTGTGAGAGGATTCAGCCTACTGGTTGGAGCTCCTGTGTGAGCGGGATGGTGACTGTCCTTTTCGGAGAGATGAGCCTCTCTTTCTGTTGAGGTGTTCACGGAGGTCTCCTCTCTGGCGAGTGTGTCCCTCACTCTCGTTGTCTTCGGGATGTTCCTCCTCGACTGGGCCGAGGTGGGAACCCCTTTGCTCGCGTATGCCAACGCGCGTCACTCGGTTCTCAGATCGGGACTCTGCGCCTGCAGCTACTATCATTTCGTTATACATTTCCTCCATGGACCGCATTTTCGTGCGCATTGCCTCCATTTCTCTCTAGAGTGCATCCAAGTTCTCACTTGTCGGGGCCGGGGCTGGACCCTGGGCGCCCTTCTAAGAGGTTCCACCTCGGCCACGGGTGGCCTTGGATGTCCTTGGGGGGTGCACAGGTGGTAGAACAGGCGCGGTGATTCGTGCCGACCTGCGGAGGGGTTCTGTTGCTAGGCTGTCGTGACCTTGCCCCTCTACCACTGCTGCTCCGACCTCCCTCTGGTGGGCATCGCTGGCAGCTAGAGTCCTTCGATCTGCCGTATTGGTCGAGTTTGCGGGTTGAACCATTTTTGCTTGCGTGTTGGTTTAAAAGAATTGGGATGACTTAGATTGTCGTCCCCACAGACGTCGCCAAATGTTTATGCAAGGATATGCACAACAGTGTATTTCAGATTGCAGCTCGAACTCGACCTCCGGACCGATCTGAATACTTGGGCGGACCTGCACAAAAAGGTGAGCACTCTGACGATCAAGTCAGTATAGGTCGGATTCCCAGTTTAGTTCGAGGTCAGAAAATCATCGTATCTGATCGTGGAGTGAGGTCCTCTACTTATGGGTGGTAGTCCCGCTTATCTCCCGACGGTTACACCCGGTAATCTCGGGACCGTCAGTTACACCCGGTAATCTCAGGACCGACGGTTACACCCGATAATCACGCCGCTGACAGTAGCTCACCTCAGCCCCCACCGAGCTTCCCGGTAGATCGTACCTCGGCCAGGTTCACTTCGGCCCTCATACTTAGCATCTGTCAACGCTAGTGGTGGTGATCTCGACGGTCCGAGTTGGACATGACTCATGAGTCATCTTGGGGCACCAATAGGGATCCTCCACGTGTCCAGGAGATTCTCTTCCCCAACAGCATCTATGTTAAAGATATCCTCACCTTTGTATTAAAACAAAAAATTTTATTTAGAAGTAGTAATTTCATGTGATGTTTCAGGCAATGAGCGCCAAGTGGATTCAATGATGACGTAAGTGTTTCCTTATTGGTCAATAATTGTTCCACTACCATACGCGTGTCAGTTTGCAAATGTGTGTTAACGATCTTTCACGCAGTCATTTTCTGCCACGTCTCCTCCTACGTGGCCACACAGAAGAAAAAGCTAGATTTCTCTTTTAAAAATTTTCATCATATTTGGCCCTATATCTTATCAAATTCATTTTTGGAAAAATAAATAAATAAATAATCAAATTTTGAGTGCAATTTTGACCTTTTAATTTAGATTAAATTTATTTTGGAATTTAAATTTTAAAATGTTGTATTGTTTACCTTCCAATAAGTTATTGTTTGAAGAATTGTTTAATTCATATTTTTAGTATCAAATTGATGAAATTGATTCGATTCAAACAAAAATAATTTGGTTAAAGGAACAAAAATACACTAAAGTTAGGATTTTTTTTAATTGGTAAGTTTTGACTTAATCATTTAAATAGTTTACATTAATAAAAACTTAATTGTAAGTTCGAATTTAATGTTCATGATCGAAATGTGGAGGTTTTCCCTCACGTGTTGGCTTTTTGACCCTTAATCTCGGTTAATTAATTTAATTAATTAATGTTTTGATGATAACAAACACACTTAGTATTAAATTTTTTTGGTGTGTAAGAATTATTGTTATAAAACATAAATTTATTATGAGTTTCAATAATATTATATGATTTACATGATAATACATATTTTGTTTATTGATAATTTTAATGTTTTAAAGTGTCTACAGCGTAGAGCTCGATACGATGATTTCAATGAATTTTAAATTACACAAATCGGAGCTCAAACGAAGAAATTATGATCGAAAGAAGTTGAAAGGAAAAATATCGAGAGGATGACGTGGCGACTAAATCAATTAAGTGGACCGATGAAATAGAGACACGTGGCGAGATGTATTTACTGAAATTTGTTTTAGTTTAATAAAAAAGATGGAAAAGAAAAAGATCGAGGAAAAAGAAAAGAATGAAATGAAATTAGAAAAAAAGAAAGAGAAAGAGCCTGTTTGAAAAAAGAAAAAAAAAACCGACAGGAGATGACAGGAAAAGAAAGAAAAAGAAATGGCGTCGAAAAATATATTTATTAAAAATATATAAATTTATTATTATTATTTTATTATAATATATTTTCAAAATCAATTATTATTTTATTCAATTAAATCTCAAGTTTTGATTTTCAATCATTAAAGATCTAATAGCCCAAATTCAAATTCAATTTCGATTTCAAATTTATTTTCAACTTTTCCTCACCTATTTAAACCCCACTTCCTTCAACATTTCATACAACTCATTTTCTCCCAATTTTCTCTCCAAATTTCTACATTGTCAATCTCTCTTCAAAGCTTCAATTTTTGTTCTATATTCTGAAGGGAGATTTTTTATTTGAGAGATATTTGAGCTTTCAATTTTATTTCTTTTAGCCAATTTGAGGGCTTTTATTTGTAAGAATTTTTTCTTACAAATTTGTGAGCAAATATTTGTATACCCACTCTTTGAGAGAGTTTGTAAGTTTATTCTCAAATTTTCATATCCTTTGTAAGTGTTGCTCTTGAGCCCGAAAAAGAGCGTTGTAACGGTTTGATCCTGAACCGTGGAAAGGATCGAGTTTCTTCTTGCTCCCGAGAAAAAAGAATGTTTTATTCCGGTTTGACTACTACCGTGGAAAGAGTCAAAGTTTCTTAATCGAATACCCAAGAGGCGCTTGGGGAGTGGAGTAGGCCGGTTGTTGCCGAACCACTATAAAATTTCCGGTGTCATTTTTTCTAACCCTACTCTATTTAATTTTTGCAATTAATTTTCTTTATTACAAATTGCATAAAATTAATTGTTCGAATTTGTTATTCATATTTATGCTCAATGTTTATATTTGAATTATGTGGGTGGTGACATTAATTAGGATGTTTGTATTTCTAATTTATTGTTTAAATTGTGATAAAATTAATTGTTTCTAAAAAGTTTTCTTATTTGCTTAAATTTGGGCCCACCGTAGTAAAAAATTTGTAAAGTTTAATTAAACCTATTCACCCCCTCTTGTCATACCGATCTAACAATTAAAAGAGAAAGGAATAAAATGACAGATACTCTAGCTATTCTCGCTACTCGGCTCGAAATCTCAAGAGGGTGGAGCCCCCTTTCGTTGTGGGTTTCCTATTTAATTTTTCTTTTCTATTTATGGTGTAAAAAGAAAAAAGATTTTTTTTTTTTTGGAAAAATTTTCTATTATTATTTTTTTTTTTTTGTAAAAATTAGTAGTTGAAATTAATAGAAATTGAACAAATAGATTATAATTATCAAAGTTTAGGATCTACTTTGAAGAAATTAAAAATTTCTGAATTCTCGGTTAGAAAGAAATTTAGAGTAAATATTGATGGAAAGGTTAGGGACAAAAATTAATGGTTTCCATAATTTCTTTGAGGATTTGTATACAAATATAAATTAATGGAACCGATGCTTCTTTTTCTTTTTTTAAATATTTTCAGCATCGTAATTGTATACAAACAAGTTGGGTAAATGGTACATAAAAGCCAGTATTTCATAAATGTATTTAAGGAATACTTTTTGTTACCAAAATACCTGATTTATATTTCTTAATATTTTAATTTATATTTTTTTTTCTAATAATTTAATAGTATTTAAGATTAATATATTTATTGTCAAAATTTTTACATACCTTCTTTTAAATCCTTTGTCGAGCTCACCAATGCTTAAACACGAAGTAGTAAGACTTGTTGAAGTTTCCGAACTCTTGATATGGTAATCGAACCATGAGGCATGACAAAGGAAGCTTCTTGGTTCATATCGTAATTATTTCCTTAAATATTTTACTAACCATGTTCTTTCCATTTCTAGGACATTTATTTTAGGATTTCAATTTATCATTTTTTATATTTATTTAAGGTAAATATTAACACTTATTAGTAAATGATTATTTTTTAAAAAATAAATTCATATTATTTAAACAAAATTAAACAATTTACCGTCCCATAATGGTATATTGACACACAAAATTCTCTATTACCTATTTTCTTTTCATTTCTTTTGCGGGTAAATATCATTTGTTTGATTTTATATTTTATACATCTTTTCTTCGCCAAAAATCATTATCGTTCATTCATTTTGGGCAAAAATAATCACTTGAATTATTTATTATTTATTATCATTATTTTAATCATTGTCGGTAATTGTCATTGACGTTATTTTGTAGTTGAAATTTATTGGTCTATATCCCATATATTTGATATATAGCTGTAAATATTCCATTATAATGAAATAATTTGTATATATCTTTGAGATCATTATGATGCACATAGTACGGTATAATAATTATACATTTGAGATTAGTATGGTGCATATGATATAATTTGTATATACTTCTGAAGAATGATGCACATAGTATAATTTGTATATACCAACATAATGCATGTGATATAATTTATATTTCATGATGTATGATCCACGTGGTACAATAGTAATACACTCAGTAATGACAAGTATATAACATGTATACTAAAATAAGTATACATATTATAATATTTCGTAATATTACTTATTAATCATATACGAATATTTGATATATACCTAAAATACATGCCAATAACTGGATTCGCTGCCATACGTGCCCCAACAACAATAACTGAAATAACTGAAAGTTCAAATCATTAATTAATAAAGGTAAATATTTGCATTAAATATTTTTCCTTTTAGAATATTCTTTGATTGGTTTATTAAAAATATCTTATCAAGGGCATGATCAGATCTAAGGCATGATCGGATCTAGAGTAGGGTCCACATCCTATCAAGTCCCGATTGACCAGGTCTCCATTGACCGGATCCTGGTTGATAAGGTTCGACGAACCAGGTCCGACTACTAAAAAGTCTACATTTATGACTTAACTGAATGAATATACTCTCAAGGTAGTAATAACATTACTAATGAATCACAACCTAGAATCTAAAAGTTCAAATTTTTTTAATAAATTAAGTTCCTACTTCATGTTTAGTATAAGCATAGCCTAGTGGTTAATCTACTTATCTTTTCCTATATAAACATAACTTAGTGGTTAATCCGCTTATCCTATTTCATTGACATTCTTATTCTTAAGAAGATGATGTAGCTGTATAAACCAATTAAATTATTTAAATACGGTACTCCTATAGTCCTATGAAGATGAAAAAAAAAGTGGTTTGAGTTCTTTTCATCCTCCTTGCAAAAGTGTTCAAGGATCATGTAAATAGGTTAATGTCTTATTTTTAAATAGAAGATTATTAGAATTTATCTGGAAGGTATTTGTAAATGTGAATTCAGAGATCACATATAATTTTAAGCTAATAATGTAAGATTGATACTCAGTAATAAATAAATTACTCAGTGGTAATTGACATCATCTCCAACTAAGAGGTAAATTGCAAAGTGGTAATTGACATCATCTCCAACTGAGAGGTTGTGAGTTTGATTTCCCACCCCAACATGTTGTAAAATTATATGAAGTGGTTCGATACATTCTTTTTACTCAATTCCAAAAATGTCCTCACAAATATTTATATAATTTACAAATTCATCTAATATAATATATTTATTTGAATTAATTTAATATTTTTAATTTTTATATGTTATTTAGTAAAACGAATGAACTTGAGTTTAAACTCTACTTTAACTTCTGCTCTTTTAAATGAATTATTAGTTCATTTAATGAAACTCTTCCCTTAAAGTTCTATTTGCCAAATATTGAGTAGAAAAGTTTCATTTCTCTTTTAAACATGAGAAAGTAAAACTAGTCGAAACTTCTTGGCTCTTGATATTGTTAACAGGACCTTTAAACACGACAATGAATGTTCCTTGATTCGCATAACTTATCAAAATTATTAATAAAGTAACAGAAAAATATTAGATAACCTGGTTTTAACGATATATTATTATTATGATCTAAAGAAAATGGTAATATTAAAAAAGCACTAATAACCTTAAAAGTTCTCCCAAAGTAACAACAGTATATTTGAATTTGTAAAACGACATGTTATAGTCACTCAACATCAACTAATTAAGATATATATCATCAACCAAGAGAATGAAGGTTTGAATCATCCCAAAATAGAATTAGACATATTAGTAAAAAGTTGGAATCTTCTATTTTGGCAAATAGGATTACTACTTTATTTTCTACATTTAAAGTCAATTTTTTATTTAATTTAACAGCATTTACTTATAGACTATGGTAGCCTCTAAGTACAACAAAATATTGGAACAAAGCAACCAAAATAAAAGTTTTTTTCTTCTTCTTCTTCTTCTTCTTCTTCTAATACAACGTAAAAGCCCTAATTTTTCAAACACTTGGTCACAACTTCTCCAATTTTACCTCCATTAATGGCGTCCACAACTTTCTCTATATCTTCTCCAGGGCTCACCCTCTTCGCCCCACTGAGCAGCTGAGTCCCCACTTCCGTCCTCACGAAATGATAGATCGGGTAAGTACTGCATTTCTTGATTCTGTTTTCCACTGCGAAATCCCCGTTCTCAAATCTCCCTCTCGCGCTTTCCACCTCTTCTTCCAATTTCGCCTTCAATTCCTCCAAAAACCCCGGGATTCGCCTGAAGATGGTGACGCCTGTTTCATTTCCATGCTCGCCCTTGTCCGCTGAGGCGCCTTTCAGCGCTCTTTCGACAAGAACTTCCAGCAATTTGGGGATTAGGGCGTAGGAGGTGTTCGTGGGATCGTCGATGTAGGAGAACACCGCCTCGTGCTCGATTACTTGCAGAAGATCTTTCTCGCAGAATCGCGATTCGAGAAGGGATCCATCTTCGGCGACGTATAGGGTTTTTCTGACGGCTTGTAGAAGAGCATTCTTCACGACTTCCCTCATATTCTCCTCGTGTTGTCTCAAATCTATCGCCTGGCAGAGCGCCACCATGTAGGTAGCGGACATGAGCTTGAGAATCTCGATCGCTTCGGCGGATTTTCTGGCTGAGATTAAACCTAGAGAGTTTACATCCTGATTGTGTTGTTCTGCGCTCTGGACGTGGGTCGTGACAGGGTTTGCCAAGTATTGAAGCTCAGAGCAGTAAGCAGCCATGGCGATTTCCGCTCCTTTAAAGCCGTAGTCCAAGCTTGGATTTGGCCCGCCGCTCAAATTAGACGGCAATCCATTATTGTAATGATCGCAGACGAGTTCAGAGAATTGGGCGAACATTAATTTTCCGATTGCAGCGATGGCGATCCGGAGATTGTCCATGGAGACACCGATTGGGGTCCCCTGGAAGTTTCCTCCGTGGAGAGCGAGGTCCCGATGGACATCAATTAAAGGATTATCGTTTACGGAGTTGATTTCCCTTTCAATCGAATGGGTTGCCGTTCGAATGACTTCAATTTGTGGGCCAAGCCATTGGGGGGAAGTTCGAAGTGCATAGCGATCTTGTTTTGGCTTTGTCAGTGGGTCCTTTTCATGTCGGGTTTTTGCTTCTTTCATGAAGTCGCTCTGATCCAAGAGGAACTCCATGGCGGCGGCGGATTCAATCTGGCCAGGGTGGTGCTTGAGCTTATGGGTTAGTGGGTCTGCAAATTCCGGCTTGCCGAGCATGGCTTCGCAGAACATAGCAGAGAGAACGACGGCTAATAGAGCCAAAATGTTGGCGTCGAAGCAGACTGTGGCAGCGACTGCGGACCCAACCGCGGTTCCATTGACGAGAGCTAAACCTTCCTTTGCTTGAAGCTCAAATGGGCCTGCAACTCCAGCTCTCTTCAGAGCTTGCATGGCGGTTACCTCTTCGCCTTCAATTGTGGTGACCTTGGAATTATGCCTTCCGGTGATAACGCCAGCGATATAAGACAGTGGAACCAGATCGCCGGAAGCTGTGATTGTACCTCTCAAAGGCAATTTGGGGATCAAATTCTCATTCATGAGCTTCACCACAGCTTCAAGGATTTCCCAGCGAATGCCCGAGTAGCCTTGCATCAAAGTGTTTGTTCTAACAAGCATGGCCGCCTTTGAGTAGATCGACGGGAGATTGTCCTTTCCGATGACTCCAGCGTTGAGGAATCGAATAAGCTCCGTCTGGAGGTCGGCCGTTTTGGTGGTACGCCGGTGGGAGGTGGCGCCAAAGCCGGTAGTAACTCCATATGTGTCTGTTCCCCGAGAGATGTTTTCAGCAACCCAGTTAGCACTTTTGGCCACACGATCACGAGCCACGGCTTCATTGAGGTTAACTTTGACGTCACTCCGGCGAGCAATCGCGGTGACCTGAGCAACAGTGAGGGTGGTGCCTTCAATGTCAACAGTCTTAGCCTCCTGAAACTCCGACACCATTCGTCGGACCTCCTCAAAATGGGGGCAACGGAGGGCGTCGGCAGCCTTGACCCAATGATCGGAGGCTGAAACAGAGGGGAAAGATTTAGATTGATGAATGGAATCGGCTCCTGAGAGAGCTGAGGAGCAGAAAAATTCACGGGTGGCCATTGGAGGAAGAAGAACCAGTAAAGAAGATCTCGAGTCACTGAGAGAGAATGCACGAGGTCAGATTCTTGGATGAGTTGTGGGAGTTGGGGAAAGAAATGGGCATGAAATTTATAGCAAAATTTGATGGTTATTTCTTACTTTTAGTGGAAGTTGAAGATGAAGTTGCAAGGAAAGTTACATGAATCAGAAGCTTCTTAGTTTTTCATGGGCAAATGAGGATTTGACTAAGGTGACCACTTTTGGATTTTGTTTATTACCAAGAAAAATACTGGTAAAAGTTTTTGTTTTAAAAATCCAATCAAAGAATAGCTTATTCTACGTGGTTTGAATCTCTTCCTCACGTGTGAGATATATAAAAGAAAAAGTTAAATTTATGATATGGTTTATGATTTTGAAGTTTGGAACTCAAACCTTTTAATTTCTAGTTACAAGCTTGATTAAGATATATATCTCCTTCTATGATTTGAGAATGATACCTGATAATGATGTTGCGAACTCGAATATTTACTCAGGTTGTCACTTTTCAATGTTAGAGTTAATCCAATTGTTTGGTTTAACTATTTAGTAATTTGTCTTGTCAAGATCAATTTAATAAAGTTTTGAAATGAGAAGGAACTGTTTTTTGTTTTTTTCCCTCCGAGATTATCCTAAAGTTTGAACTCATTCTCTCTTTAACTAATCTTAGTTTCTTTAGATCAATAATCGAAGAGATTGTTTTTATGTCTTTTGACACAAATAAAATAAATAAAATTGAATAGTTAGTTTCAAATAACTTTTTTTTAAAAATTGTTTATGAATGGAATATTTCTTGTTTAGAAAAAATGTCACGGCGTTTTTCATAAAAGCATTTGGGCGTTTTTAGAATTTACAAAGACTATGAAAATTTACATCTTTTTCATCTCATAAATAATTTCAATTTTCAAACTTTCTTATTAGCACATTTCAATTTCAGCTTTAATCAAGAAAAAGAAAAACAATTTCAACTCCTTAATATGATGCTCCAATTGTGAAATATGTGTTCCTCTGAATTTTTAGTTAGTGTTCAAATTTTGATATTCCGACTTTTGGAAGTAGAAGGGTTTAGATGAGGGAAAAAAAAACAATATAGCCTCAATTATTAAAAGACCTTACAACCTTTATCATTTTTGTTAGATTTTATTTTCTGCATTGAGTTTATTTGGTATCTAATTTAGGTTTATTTGGTAGCTAATTTAGGATTACTTCATCTAATTGTGACTTAGAGTTTATGATAGGCCAAAATATATTTGTTGGGGGCAAAATATGACCTACCATGTGGCAAGATCATCTACGGGTGACCTCATCTATGGGCTCCCCTCCTTTCTTCTACATTTACTATTCATTTCATTTCCAAAACCATAAAATATTTTCTTTTTCAGGTACACATTTACTTGATTGGCTTTCACACTTTAACAAATTTTTTATATTTTATATTTTACTTTTTCAAGTCCTTGGTGGGACCCACCCCATTGAAAAACCAAGCCCCTATGCATAGGCAGGTCCCAATAGGCTTTCTCGGCAGATATGTGATAACCTAAACAAATCAACCAACCATCTTGTTTACTGTTTTTCATATGTAAATTTAAAAACATATTACTGTTTTCAAAATCTCTTTTTTTTTTCCTTCTATACTTTTAACTTTTTTTTCTATAACATATTATCACTAACTAATTCTTTTATCAATCTAAATATTTTTTTCCTTAAATTATTTTTTTCTCTAAAATTTTCATATTTTTAATATTTAGGTTATATTTTACGTTTTTTTTCTTTTGTTAGGATAGATCACCCTCATTTGACTCTCTAAAATTTTTAATATTTTTCGAATTTTTCTCTCTCTAAAATTTTATCTTTTATTACTTTTCTTTTTCTTCCTATTCTAATCTATTTTTCCTCTGAATATTTTATTTTCTCATGCAATTTTCTTTCATTATAACTTTTATTTATTTTCTCTAAAAAAATATATTTTGAATATTATTTTTATCTTTAAATTCTATAATTTTCTTATTTTTTTTATTTAACATATATTTTCCTCTCTAACTTTATTTTTTAATAAAATTTTTCTCTTTTTGTCTTTAACTTTTATTTGACTATTTTTTTTCTAAATATTTTTCTCTATCTCTCTAAAATTACTATTTAAAAAGTTTATTTCCATTTATGTAAACTTATATTTTCACGTCTCTAAATCATAGATCAATAAATTTTTGCAAGCTCGGGTGGCCGCTCCAAAAATAGTAAATGCATGTCTCAACCTCATTCCAGTTTCATTTTTAAATAATTAATATATATTTTATTAACATATTTTCTAAATTGTAATAAAATATTAAATATTTTTTAAAATTAATTATTTATAGGAGTGAATAATAATTCTAAAAGTAATTAATATATATTTATTACACTTTTTATTTTTAAATTATAAAAATAATTAAAATTAATTATAAAACCAGTAATTTTTCTGGTGAATTCTCATCCCTAAATAAGGATTCTTTAATATGGATCTTGATTCTTGAACCGAGAAACGAAGTAAAGATGGTGGACTAAAAATTTTCACCACCACGAGAATGGGACAATGCATCTTTACTCTCGTCCCCACATCATTGTCATCTTTAATCTACCTATAATTTTCTCTCTTTAATATATATTTCAAATTTCTAACTTTTAAAAAATATAAAACTAAAAATAATTACCAAATATGTTTGGTTTTCTGTTTTAAAAAAACAAAAAACAAAATATATAGTTTTATTTTTTAAAAGCAGAAAAATAAAAAGAGAAAAATCAAAAATCAAAAACAAAAATGGTTGGACCAAAGAAATTTGATATTTTTTACTCTAACAAAAAGAAGAAAAATAAATTGGATGTTTATATGGTCACATTTGAAATTTCCATCGTGTTTCTTCCTATGAAGACAATTTCATGGAAAGAAATCCTTACAATTTCTCTGCAGTTTCAAACTGAATAGTGACTACCCATGAAATCCTTTTTGGTTGACTACAGAGGCCACATATAATAATTTCTTTGTTTCATTAAATTAGGCTATTTTAAAGTAGATAGAAATTTCGTTTCAATTTTGTTCATTTAATAACGAATAAAACTTGATTTTACATGCTTAAGTAAGAATTCTCATTTAGCCAAAACATTTATTTTATAGTACTTCTATTTCATTACCTTTTGTTTATTAGGTCTTTTATCATTAGTGGGTTACGATATCAATAAAATACCATAAACTTTAGGGGCACTTTAGTAAAATAAGCAAAATAACAACCACATTTCTTTTTTTCAAATATAGCATTTTTTTTCTTCAAAAAAAACGGAGGTCTAATTATAAAATTAGAAATTCACCCTATATCATTATTATATATATCAGTACAATTGATTTACTTCTGGTATAACCATAATATCTACTCAACTTTTAACATGTTTTACCACTAATGTACGTATGATAACCATTGATTTACCATGCTGATACAACACATATATATGTGATATGTAACTAATTTATCAGTGATATACAAATGATATACCACTAATATAACTTCTTATATAATTATATGATTTACCACTAATATAATACTGATATATATTTCATATATACTTAATATGCTTCTAATTTACCACTTATATACCTTTGATATAATCATTATATCTATTAATATAACTATGATACATGTTTGTTGATATAATACAATTATATCCAATATTTTTTTCAAATGAAAACAATGGTGCAAAATTTTTTATTTTTTATTTTTAGTTATTATATAAAAGGTTTACGTGGACCATGCACGTCCAAAAAGACAAGTTAAAATTTTGATATACTTTATAAATTTAAACCGTAGATATTCCTTATATTTAGTATCTAATTAATATTAATATTGAATAAATAGTAGTAGAGATATAGTCATCAACATTATTGATAATATTAGTATATTAATCAACAAATTGAAATGGTAAACTAGAATTTAAACAGTTGATATACCACTAAAAATTAAACATTGGATATACCTTATATTTAGTATATCAGTTGCAAATATATTTAGTATATCATAAATTAGAAATACATTATATATATGTATAATACATACAATTGACGTACATCAGTGGTATATCTGATGATGTATATCATAGGTACATCAGATACTGTATATTAAGGGTACATCGAATGTATATCAGAAGTATATCAGAATTACATCGGATGTACATTAGATATAGATGAGATGTATATCATATACAAATTTACATCAGATTTATATCATATATAGATTTGATGTATGATATACATCAAATGTATATCAGATATAAATTATATGTATATTAGATATCGATATACATCAGATGTATATCATATATCATGAGGGTAAAATTGGAATAATAAAAATTCCGAAAATTCAAATTCAAATATTTTGCTATATTTAAAATTTTAAAAAGTTAGTGGCATTTTTTGAAATACATGAAATATTTTTGCTACCTGCTATAATTACCCTAAACTTGAAGAAAACATTTTTATGGAATTCAAAAGTAAATTCATATGAATTTGACTCCAAAATAGACAATTGGTACCTAAAATAGGCAAAGATAAGTGGCGTTGTTGAGAATAGTTCATAAACCACAAGAGCAGGGAGATGTTTGACTTACGATTTTAATTAGCTTAGTTTAGGATCGTGAAACATGACTTTTGTATCATCTATGTTTGTAAATGTAGATAGAAAAATAGATTATTGATATAATATGTATTTAGTTTGGCGATTTATGATTTGTAAAAGTTATACTTAAAAAGAAATAATGTTTTTCCTTTTAAACCTTTTAGTTCAACATCTGGATGAAAGGATTTGAACATCTGATCTTTTCGTTATATATATTTTAACCTATTGACCTATCTTTCATATTGATCCTATGAATTTTTATATAGCGATTAATAATCTCAACTTATAATTATGGTTTTAAATATCCGTCGACACATTGATATTTTCATCAACATATCTATTTTGTCATAGGTTCGACATCTACATGAGGAGTAAATTGACATTTCTATTATAGTACGAGAAAATTGATAAAATATAAAAAATATCAACAAAATGTCACTAATATATACACAATATTAATATTAATTATTTTTAACTAATTTAGAAATAGGAAAATGTTTATTTGTTAATTTAAATATCTTTTACGATTTTTTTTTTAATTTTTCTAACTTTTACAGAAATATCCATTGACATCAATATTTTATCGATATTTCTATGAAATTGAGATCTCGACATTTGTATCGACATCGACGTTTAAAACCTTAATAAACAAATTCACATGACAAAAATAGATTATGACTTCTTTTAACTTTAAATCAAACAAGCATAACCTCTTGAACCAAATACCCTTGAACACTTTACTATTATTATTATTATTATCAAAAAGTGATTTTTTTCCTTTTTCAAAAGTGTCATACTCTAAACCCATTTCTAACCTTGTAGCAGTGAGGCACGGCAGCGACTTAATTATAGATAGACAAAATTCTCAAATTGGCAAACAAATCATAGTGAAGAAAAGGAAAAACAAATTCACTGAAATGTTCTTATTGGGATCTTTTACACTTCAATTTGAAACTTGCCTTCTTTATCGAGATTATTGATTGTTGGCGTAACCTCCTACATCTACATTTGTAACTACAGGATGGGCACTTATAGTTGTGAATTTGTGTGGATTGATCAGGAGTGATTTTTACGCATTGGCCATGAAACCAAGTGTCGCAAAAGTCGCAACAAATCCAAAACTCTTTCTGGTTTGGGTTAGGTTTCTTGTCACAACTCCCACATATCTCATTATCTTCCTCTTTGGTTTCCATTGCCCTCGCCATGGTCTTGGGAGGCTTTCTAGACTTGTATCTTCTAGTTATGGTCTCCAGTATTGTGGGAATGTCGTTTATCATACCAAACAAGCATTGCCTGCACCAACTTCTAAAATTTTTTAGAACATATCTTTGTTCAAGTAGACTGGATTTAGAATGTTTTCTTTGGTAGAAAAATGGATTTAGATTAGGCTTGGAGTTGGGAAGGAAGTTAGAATTGAGTTAGGGATGAACTAAACCAAAATTTTAATAAGAATCACAGTGCCAAAATTAAGATTTAAGGACAAAAATAGAAATAAATAAAACTTCAAAGATCAAAAAAGAGAAAAAAGGCGAATCAACAAAAATTGAAGCAGAGAATGGAGAAATTGAGTACCTCTGAACTCTGTCGAAATAACAGGCACCGTTGTAGAAGGCCAGAGAGAGCAACCAAGCATCGCTAAGAGCAGCTACAAGGAACAACCAGTCCTTTAATTGAGTCCGATCATCTCTCGCGAAGTTAATTCCTGATGCAGGCTCTGGCCTCGGATTCGTCGCTGCCTTCGTAGACGCACTCCGTACTCTCCATTCTCCGTCGGGAAGTCCGTACAGGCAAACTTCATCTTCTTCCTCTGAACCTCATCAGGTAGCCAATGTCAGAAACAGACGCAAAATCTTGAGAGATAGGGCCGAGAGAGGGAGAACTGACCGAGATCGCACTGCCGAACGAATTCTTCAACATCTGCGAAGAATGGCGATCGATCAAGAGATTAGGGCTCCGGAAATCTTCGTGGAAATTAAAGAGAATTAAAGAAATAAAATAAGCGAATTCTTCGGCATCTGCGAAGAATGGTGATGGATCGAGAGAGATGAAGTCTAAATCGAAATTAGGGCTCCGAAACTCGTCGTGGAAATTAAAGAAAGTTAAAGAAAGAGAAAGGGAGAGACCGAGGGTGAGAGCTTTGACAATGCTGGTTCGTCGTCCCAAGAAATCCTGGAAGACCTTCTTCACCGTCGAAGCTCCTTCTTCCATGGCGGTTCTGTTTCTGCGCGCGTTTTTCGAATTTGAATTTAGTGGCTAAATAACCTGAAGAAGTGAGTTTGTTCCTTCCTCCTCTTTTAAATTCATTTTCCAATTTTCATAGTTTTTTTATTTTTTCACTTCTAGCATAATTTAAATATGTATTTTTTAAATGTCAAATTTTTTAATTTTTTCAAATATAGCATAAATATGACTCTATTTTAGGTTATATTTGAATTTGAATATAATTTAAATTAGGGTAATTGTGGTGGGTAGCGAAAATATTTCATGTATTTTAAAAAATGTCACCAACTTTTCAAAATTTCAAATATAGCAAAATATTTGAATTTTTATTTTCGGAATTTTTATTATTCCAATTTTACCCTTATGATATCTTATATATATCTATATCGGATAAACATCTAATTTATATCAGATATAGATTTGATGTATGATACTGATGTAAATTTGTATGATATGCATCCAATCTATATCTAATGTATATCCGATGTAACTCTAATATACTTTCGATATACATTCGATGTAACCCTCATTCAACTGATATACATTATTAGATATACCACCGATACACATCAATTGTACGTATTATACATCTAATATATATATCTGATGTATTTCTAATTTATGATATACTAAATATATTTCAAATCTTTCTTTCGCTGAATCAACAAAGTTAAATTTTTACTTGGTAAAAATATTTTTTGAAAAGAAAGTATTCAAAATTATTATACCACTTTACCCTTTTATATATATACACATATAATAAAAAATGATAGAATAATATTTTTATTGACATTTCTAAAAATTGGAGATCGAAATACCCATAAACCAAACAATTTCGAGATATTTTTATTGAAAAAAAAATTGAAAAATAGGCAACGTATCCAAACGCATTATTTCTCTAGATCTCAACTCAAACATCTCCTAAATAAATAAATTGTTTGTTTGTATAATCTTTTTCAAAAGAGGTATTTCTCAATCAAATTCAACTCTACAAAAACATTAAATTGAGCTTAAAAGGATAACTGCTGCTGATTTCAAATAGATAATATATAAAAACAAAAATTAGCATTTTCATTGGCTTTTTTTGTTTTTTTTTTCTTTTTTCCTTCCAAAATATCATACAACTAAAATTAGTTGGGTGAAATTCAAATAGTACATAAAAAGTGGCACTCTGACTCTGCCATATATCTAGAGCCTAAAAACCAAAATCCCAAAAAAGAAGGAAAAAACAAAACCTCCCGAGGAAAGATTTGATAACTACTATCATCACATTCCACTTGGCCTGATAACTCTCAACTGCAGCCCTGTTCTAGTTCCTGGATATGCCACATTCAATTTGAAGAAGAAGACCAAATCAATATAATTCAAAACCCCCGTTCGAGTCATCTGGTGTCAAATGCTGAAATCAGAATAAGAAACCATCAACAATCAAAGAACGATGAAATACCGAAAGGTGAAACCGCAATAGGTAATCTATGGTTTAGTAATATGTATGAATGGCAAAAGAACAGCAGCACATAATCTCTACAGGATCTCGATTCAAGGCTTATACTCGACGACAACAGAGTCGAGTTATATTCATTACACAAAACATTGGTGAATTGTACAAGTCTTTCTCAGATTCAGAAACGTGGATGAATCTCAAAAGGAAAGAAAAATAGTATGAATTCAACCCGTGGCGTTTCTTGATTATCTAAAATCCTACACTACACCTGATCATAATCGGGTGGTCAGGCCAAGGTACATTTATTCCACAAAAAGTGTTTCGTCATCATGTCAGAAAATTCTATAGGGAATAAATGAGAAATGTTACCATCGTTGACTAATCTATCTAATCAATGTGATTCAACTAGTCCCATCCTGTCTTTCAATTTGTTCCATTTGAATGGCCTATCAGTTATATGTAGAAAAATTCATGGAAAAAACTCTACATTTGATAACTATTTTAAGAATATGAAATCTGCGAACCTTTGTCGTCTCCTGATGATTCACTTTCTCTATTCTCCGGTACGTGCTGATTAAAAAACTGTTGAATTGTTCTCCAATAATCGTCGCCACCAGCTAGCCAAGTGTCCATATGCATGCCAGAGGGAAATTCAACAAAGAGACAACGGCCGTTGTGAGCAGCTGCTTTGGCATACAGCATCTGCATGTGGACTGGGGGAACCATCTCATCTTGTAATCCAGATAAGAAAAGGATTGGCCGCTTAATCTGCAGTGAAGATTTCAAAGAGTGCTAATTACAACTGAAACAAGCAAATAATGTCAAAAAGATTAATCAGAGTGCATTTTTCAAAAATTTGTTCTGAAACACTATTTCCCGTGTTTCGAAATAGTTTGTCCCAACCTTTCCAACTACGTCAATGGTACTCCATGGAGAACGCACAAGAAAATTGAGAACCTTGGGACCTTTTGATCCAGGGCCTCCAATAAACCACTTTAGAAAGGGTAGCAAAACTCCAGCCATATCCAAAATAGATGTAAAAGTATTTTCCAATATCAGTGCAGCAACCTGCAATTCAGGATCCAATAAAAAAGCTACAAAGTCCAAAATAAAAAGCACAAAAAGCTCAAAACATTTCGAAACAAATGAAGATCAATTCAAAATATTCTAATGAGTAAACAATCAACTGCTGGACAATGAACATTTTGATTCCAAAAAGTCATAGGAAATCTCTAAGCAGCAGCTGTCAAAAGTCAACCCTAGCCCTCCTCGCAATACCTTGTTGGGGTTATTATTGGTAAGGACTGCTCCAACTGCACCCCCGAGCGACCTTCCAAACACTATTATTCTAGATGTGTCAATATCCGTCCTTTGAGAAAGATGATCCAGTGCAGCCTACTCAAGTAAAACAAAACCATACTGTTTTCAAGTACTCTTTTTGGAAGAAAACATATTATAAAAAAGAATTAGAACCAATGAACACCTGAGCATCTCTTATAATTCCATGCTGAGAAGGATAACCATCACTTGCTCCATAACTGCTTGAGGTCATATGGCATCAGTGACCGTTCCATTTAAGTAGCAGCAATATATACCAATGAACATATTGCTGCTGAAATATATTAAAAGACAAATGGAAATACGAGCCACATTTAAGAAAAAATTACATACCCTCTATATGAAAGCATGAAAACATTGCATTGCAACCTCTGTATCATGATACGGACCATTTCAAGACGATGGGCAATGTCTAGAGCAGGAAGTCAAGGTCAAAAAATAGCTATTGAACCCCAAGAACCATCAACATATCAGTAGTTTACATAGACAAATTAATTTTTAAAATAATAATAATAATAATTAAGAGCTGAGATATCACACATGCATCATGAACAAAATTATAATCTAAGAAGTATATATATTTAAACAAACTGGTAAATGCAGTTAAACGAAAAATTTCTCATGTCTAATTTTCATAAAGATGACGATGGTAATCAGGATACTTCCAGCATTTTCTTGGAAAAAAAGGATGGTGGGACCTGCAAACCAGTAGCACCACGTTGTAAGCCTTGAGAAGTAACCTCACATTAAGGTAAATAGGTAAGCCCAAAGGAGGAAAAGAAAAGAAAGAGGTGGAGCAACATAACTTATGCTGTCGGAGGGGGAAAAACAGATACATATACAGTTAAAATAACCAAGAACATTGTCAAAAAAAGAATATGAAAGAAGAAAATCCCCATAGTTAATTACATGAATCAATGACAAGCATTTAGGAGTTCTATTGAGCAACCCAAGAAAAATTTTCCTCAAGTTCAATACATGCCTACTGTTAACTTGTAGAACTGTTCTTTTCCAACTTTATCAAACCTTTGATTCAAATCAACTACAACCACTTACAGCCTAAAAAATGCATTGGTCAGATATTAAAGCTTGCATCAGTCTGTAATCACTATGACTGATGGAAATTTAACAAGAAGTTAGAACCTGCAAGGAAAATTCTCTATTTCTTGAATCAAAATAAGCCCCAATTTTCTTAGGGGCAAATCAAAATGAGGCAATTGAGCATCCAGATTCCTCCGTTAATTTCTTCACATTCGTTAATTCCACAAATATAACAACAAAAATGATGAAGTTAGAGACATGTTCCATAGCGTCAATTTTCCTGGTACCCCCGCCATTCAACAATTAGATCAATTTCACCACTGCCCATCTGAACCCAGCATGTTATACCGAGAAACATGGATACTAAGTTTTGTATTCAATCAGTAACTTGCTTTCTCTATCAAAAGATTTGAGAGACTTTTACATTCCCAAGGACAAATCATGAACAACAAAGCCAGCTATCCAACAGTCTCAAGCACCCTCAAAAAATTCCAATAAACAAGTACAAACAACATCATCTCATCCCAACACCCAGACATCTACATTCTCAATTATCCTTAATTCCCATAAAACAAATGGATCCTCAATAAATTTCGAGTTAAACTTACTTAACACCGATTTGATCAACTGAGAATCCCAACTTATGTGCCAAGAAATGATCAATAGAGCATTCCAACAAATTCAAGCTTCCAGCGCCCTTTCCTCCACTATAAAACCAATTTCTCCGGAAGAGAAATATAACTAATCAAACAAACCCAACCACAAAATAAAAATAAGATCCGCTAGTCCCAGGTCCATGAATCAGCTCAGTGTGACAAGAAACAGAACACAACCACATCAGCTAAACCCTACTCGCAAATCCATCAAAATTCAAGCACGAAAAATGAACACACCCGAGAGTAAAAGAAAGAGAAGGATCAAACCTCGGCAATCGGGGAAGAGTCTGATGAACCAGGAGTGAAGGCGGACTCCATCGGAAGATCGAAGCCACACATCCTCATAAACAAGTCGAAGCCGAGATGGGTTAATGGTGTAGGATTTAGTAAGACCCGGAAGAACTGGCACATAGACCAGCCTCTCCTGGAAGGCGACAAGCAACGCCATTCCGGCGACCACCAAGCCCCCAACGCCGTAGAACAACGCGCTCACGTAAGAAACCATAGTCGATCTCCGTGGGGCGTTCGGGTTTCCAAGGTTTTCCCTCTGGAAGGAGCGAGATTTGAAATTTTCAGGGTCGGTTGGCAATAGCAATGGTAATGGGGAAACTCGTGAGCAATCAGATTTGGCGAGGAGAGGAGAGGTAGGGCCTCAAAAAGGGAGGAATTGGAATTGGGTGTGAAATTGGGAGTTATATTTACCTTGGGTTGGTGCTTAATTTCCCGTTTGGGTTACAGAGAATCCATGCCTCTCGCACAGTGACATCGCCACTCCAATGGCTATGGCTGGCTATGGCGCTGAGTCTCAGTCTGGACCACGCTCTACACAAAAAAGGGGACTCTGATTGCGTGGCCGACCCTCCTTCTGATCCTTTTTTCCCCTCTTCTTCCCTTTCTTTCCCTCTCCACAACCAACACACAACAAAAAAGGTATAAGATATTTTCATCTATGACCAACTTGTTTTGTATTGTAGTTTTGGTGCCTAAATATAAATATTTGCTTTGAAACATATGCATTTTATTTGCAATGGCTCAATCATGAGATATTATGATAGTTTTGCTCTTTGCCAAATAGATATTATTGTCCATCTGAAAAGATAGTTCAATAAATAAGACACTTATTTCTGTATTAAAGAATAAAGATTGATTTTCTAATCTCTCATTTGTTGAACTAAAAAAAGAAGTATTCCTAAGTGTTTTTTTTTTTTTAGTTTTTTGGCAAAGGTTAGATATATTGTAATGAAAAAAATCTCAGAGCATGAAATCCAGCCAACCAAATTCAAAACACAAGCATAAACAACCTAAACTAGAAAGACAAGATAATCCAATTATAAAAATAAATCTCAACCAAACAAAAAAAAAAAATCGAGATCTAATCTCACAAATTATAGTCTCATTTTAGTCCATACTTATGGTACTTTTGACTTGCATGTGTAAAGATTATTTGTGCGTTATCTTCACCAAATAAAAAATCATACATCTTAGAAAATGGTATATTTATGTTTTTAATATATTGTATTTACGGCCAACCAACATAGCGCTGACATATAAGTTGTAACTTAAATACTATTTTAGTGATTGTACTTTCATATTTGACTCATTTTGATTTTAATACTTTCAAAATGCCATTTTGATCTTTATATTTTAAATTTTTATTTATTTTAGTCATTGCACTCTCAAAATGTTCATTTTTATCTTTATATTTTTAGAAGGGACAATTTTGGCCTCTTAATTTTTATCACATTTTTTTCTATCATAATTTTAGCATGACATTACTCACTAAATTTCTTGGAATGTAACCATCCATTTGTATTAAATAATTCTCAATGTGTATAAATTTTATGTTAAAATTTTTCAAATACATATCAAATTGGTCCAAAGTACCAAACACGATACCAAAATAAAATTTTGAAAATATAGAAACAAAAATGAACCAAATTTAAGATTAGACAAATTAGAACAAAAAATAGAATACTATTTAAACTTAAATAACTTACTTTGAACTTTTCTTTTTATGGAAGCATGGTCGAAACAATTAAATTTAGGATGAACAGACCTTGAACAGTTGAAATTTATTCCTTAGGTCATCAATAGGTTCCACAAAGTGGGGAAAGAAGGCATATGGAAAGAGAAAAAAATTTATTACCATATTATTGTACTTTGTGTACTAAAAAGAGCTGCTTTGAATAACCTTCAAACTGATTAAGACCCCTTTTGTTCATAGTAAAACTAATAAATTGTGGTCTATAAATATCCATACTTATTTCCATACCTAAATTTTTATAATATATATATTTCAATTCTCAAACTTTGCATAAAAAATTATTTTGATCATTATAATTAAATTTTAGATAAAATACACTCTTTAGTCTCGATAGATTTTTATTTGGTCATGTATTTCAAAAATATAGTTTAGTCTCCAACCTTTAAAATATTGTTATAAAATGTCTTGGAGTCAAATTATAATTAGTGTCCATGTGTCACAAATGTAATGTTGTCGTGAGAGTTTAATGGACCGAGTGACATTTGCCGGTGTGTTAATTTTAGATGGTGTGGCATTTAGGTTTAAAAAAACAAAAAAGAAAAAAAAAAGGACGAAAAGACTAAGAATTTCTAAGGAAGGTCATCGTCAATGACCATCTGAGTTAAGATGACCATCGTCATTTGAGCTAGGAAAACCCTGTAATCCGATGATCGTTGCTACCTACAGACCACATCAGTAAATGTGAATTTCTTGAGTGACATTAACAACAACTTGACTCTAGTGATTTTTTAGAACCATTTCCTAAAATTTGGAGACTAAACGGTCAATTAAAAGAAAAATTAGGACCAAATAAAAATAATTTCCTCAAAATCAAAAATATATTTTACCCTTAAATTTTTATAGTTTTATAGAAATTTAATATTCACGGCCTTTTGTTCGTTTATCTTATTGGTAAATATCTATGTGAAAAGGTACTTAGAGTCACATGTAATTGATTAGTGTAAGAATTTCAAAATATATTTGGATTTTCTATAAACGGCTAACAAAAATCAGCAACAATTACTAAATTAGCTTTTTAATCAAATTTCAAAGATTAAATTAATGATGAAGTAGAAGATTTGAAAGTTGTAGTATGAACCCAAACGAAAAAGAATAAGCATTTAAATTTGATAAAGTAAATAAATTTTATATGATAATGTTTTTTTTTCTTTTCCTTTTTCTACTATTCATGGAAAGAAAAGTATCACCAATAATAAAATAAATAATAGCTAGATTGGCAGATTTTTCACCTTTTGATCTGTCTCAGACATGAGACAACCAAGCGGGCAAAAAGCAAGCAATGGAATCAATACAATTTTAAGAAAAGGGAAAATTAATGAGGGTTCAGAAAATCTTCCCAAACAAATTAATTAAAAAAAAAAAGGTAGAGAAAGGTTTTTTTTTCTTTTTTTTTTTCCTTAAAGAACTCGTGAGTTGAGGGTAGGATGTTACTTTTACCGGGTGAAATCTCCGTTTAGACTCCCTGTCGAGAGGGAACGAGAAACGTTGTCTCCGTCACCTAAACGGGGACATGGAAGTTCCCATGTGAAAAAAGTAATTGGTAACCATGCTAGTGTACCTTTATATCACAGAACTAGCTAGTTAAGCTTAAAAGCGACATACACCAAATATATAGTCACTATAGAATTACAAATTTGAAATGAATTAAACATATTAGTTTGACCTAAAAATGGTTTAATTGCTTGAGACATATCTCTTAAGCTAAAAAGTTGGAAGTTTCAATCTAGCAATAACTAAACGGAAGCTGAAGTGTAACTCCCCGGGCCCGCAACTAGGAGGTCACCTAGTTGAAGATTGCTCCAAGTCAAACACGCTTAATTTTGGAGTTCTTATGATTGAGTTACCGAAAAGGAAAGTGCACCTTATTAGTATATGCAGTGACTATCATTTCTTTTTAAACTTTCTTAACTATGGTTCTATGGTCTTAGGATCCCTCTTATTCGTATGTGATATCGTTTATTCATGTATCCCTCCTATTTACTCGGACGTTACAATATAGGTCCCGAACTATTTTATTCTCAAATTAATATCGAGACTCGTGCGTAACTTGAGAATCAATTTACCCTAAGTATTTATAGGCAGCTAACGACTAGATTTACCTACAATCTCTCATTCAAAATAGTGCGAAGTGGTGACAAGTGAGCGATTAGGGCATATATGTCCAAACTCCTCATCGCATAACTTCCTAAATCAACCGATTCGCTATGAGTGGTGGTCGTCGAGTTCCGAATTTTTGGATTAGACTTCCGCGCCGGCTTCAACGAGGGACACGTGGCGACATCTTTTCCATTCCCTAACAATGAACAATCTTAAGAATCAATTCCTCGAATCACCACACTAAGTTCGAACGGTAATAATAAATTTAATAAAAAAATGCATGAAAATACTCTAATATTTTAGCATTACAAAATTTCAGCATAATTAATGTACTTGTGCTCCCATAATTTTATTATTTATTTGGAGCAATTATGCTCCCAAGTCAAACTCAAAAGGCCCAATTTGATTCACCATATTGGGCCCAAACTTCAACAAGCTGATTTACACGGCCCATTCGAACAAAAACGAAACTAGAAGGAAGATGGAGTGCGGCCCACCATTCCGACTCCCCTTCGCTGAGGTGTAAATTTTAGATATTTTTTTTTTCTTTTCCATTTCCTTAATATTCCATTATTCGTTGCAATACCGCGTAAAAGTTTCTTTCTGAGAAGACCAGAGGAAAAGGCTTCGGAAGCAAAGCAGAATCCATTTTCAAGCCACCGTAATTTACAGGCACATCAATAAAAACCCACACGATTGATCGGATCCGCTCAATTGAGAAATTGAGATATTCGTAATTCCGCCGTTTCAATTCAGTGTTTCTTTGTACAATCCGATCAGCCGCGATGAGTTTTCTCTTCGGCAAGCGCAAAACTCCAGCAGGTATTGTTGTCGATCAGAATTTTTCTCTTCTGATCACTTCTTCCTTTTATTTTACTCATTTCTCGCGGAATTGTTTGATTTTGTTGCATGTACTGGCTCCGGTTATTAGTTTTTATTCTTGGAGTTTCCGGTTTAATTCAGTTGATACACAGTCAATGTGAGATGTTGATTCCTCAACAGAATCATGTTTTGATTTCTAGATATTGGACCTATTTAATTTTGGATTGTTGATTGTTTTTTAAGAGATGCCTTGTTAATGATTGGTGATCGGAATTTGAGCTTCATTGTTGATTGGACATGATGAGTTAAAGGTGTTTACACCTTTTATTTTGTTTGATTTATTGTTCTTCATCTGTCTTCAACTGATCTTTTGACTGCATCAAGCTTCAAGCATCAGGGCTTCATTTTAGCTTTTCAGTTTTAACTCTTAGAATTAGTAATGACTTAATATGATATAAAGCTAGAGATACTAAGTTCGCATCCCAATATTGTTATTTCTTCTTATTCCAATATCTATAGTTCACTTATTAAATTAAATATAAAACCAAGCCCACATGTAAGGAGTTCTAAGAATTAATATATGTACACCCTAGTCTACTAATTAAAGATACTGTGTCTTTGGTATTGATTTAGCACTATGAATGGTTAATATAACATACATTTGCAGTAATGAAACTATTTGTTGTAGTAGCAAAATCTTATAGCATCTGATGTTGTGTACATTATTGTCAATCCAGAACTCCTCCGGGAAAATAAGAGGATGCTGGACAAGTCGATCAGAGAAATTGAAAGGGAAAGACAAAGTCTTCAAACACAAGAGAAGAAACTAATTGCAGAGATTAAGAAAAGTGCCAAGCAAGGGCAAATGGTGTGTGTTCTTTTATTTTGCCTATCTTTAGATCATATTTTCTTTTATGAAATAGCATTTCTATTGCGATTCCTTACTTGTAATCGCTACGATTCTCTGAAGCTGGGACAGTTGGGTTGGTCCATCATGGTGAGAAGGGGAAGTATTTCATGAATTATTAATATTTGAAAGAATCTCTTAGATGTGCATATATCACCTGATTATTGTTGGATGCATTCGGCATACATTTTCTTAGCCCTTCTATTCATCAATAAATTTTCTTTTGGTGGTGAATGTCATATATGGGAGTGTCAAAGTTAGAATATTTAATGGGAAAAATAGAAAACCATTGCAACAAGCTTCTTATGCTTTACATTTGTGTTTTTAGAATTGACTTCTCACTCCGATCTGAAGATGTGTTTCTGTTGCAGGGCGCTGTGAAAGTAATGGCAAAAGATCTTGTTAGAACCAGGCACCAGATTGAAAAGTTCTACAAGCTTAAATCACAACTTCAGGGCGTATCTCTTAGAATTCAGGTATATTTTGTTTCATGACTGGTTTCTTTGGTACTTCTCAGTCATTGCAAGTTATTTTATTCTTTATCGTCAACTTCCATTTGTGCAAGAGCATGCTGATCCTACGTGCAATAAATCAGTAATGGTGAAATGACATGTCGTATTTTGTACAGCATTTTACATATCACGAGGAGTAGTGGCCTTCTTCAAAATAACTTAATGTTTATGTTTCCACATTGTTAGACTTTGAAGTCAACCCAAGCAATGGGAGAAGCGATGAAAGGTGTGACAAAGGCAATGGGACAAATGAATAGGCAGATGAACTTGCCATCCCTGCAGAAAATTATGCAAGAATTCATGAAACAGAATGAAAGAATGGAACTGATGACTGAAGTTATGGAAGACGCAATTGATGATGCTTTGGAAGGAGATGAGGAAGAGGAAGAGACAGAAGAATTGGTCAGCCAGGTTCTTGATGAGATAGGAATTGACATGAACCAAGAGGTAGCTTCATTTCCTTTTCTGATGCAATGTATAACCTCACCCTAAATGAAGACTGATTAAACCATGTTCCTATTTTTTTAACTATTTTCCCCCACAGCTCGTGAATGCACCTTCGACTACTGTCACTGCACCAGCAGCAAAGACAAAAGTCGCACAAGCTGAAGCAACAGGGAACGATGATGGAGGAATAGACAGCGATCTTCAAGCCAGACTAGACAACTTGAGGAAAATGTGAAATGTGAATGTGATCTTCATTTCTTTTGTGTATATTGAATCATTGATATCGTCCATCCTGACTACATCAAGGAAGGACCATTTACGCCACTGCCATGATATATACTTCATAAATTTATGCCATTATTTCTTGACCTTGTTTGGGTATGCAAAAAGAAGCGGTGTCTTGTATTGTATATACTCATATATTGGTCCTTTTTTACAGGTTCAAAACGGGAAAATATTTTCAAAAGAAAGGTTCGATTATTATTCTGGTCTCTCTTAGTTTAGCTCGAATTTACATAGAAGTTTCAATTTAGTCTCTATAGTTTAGTTTAGTTTAGATCGTTCAGAATGTCTGTTTTCTTGAACGTGGTGATAATTGTAAAATTATGATAGCTATATTGCATAATAGAGAGATTGGCCGTCTAATCACAGGGCCTACAGAACAAAAACACCACAATTTATCCTCCTCATCCCTTGGACCACCAAAGAACATGATTACACACAAGAGAATCAGAATTTTCCAAATCCAACCACCCATTTCAATTTATAAACAACCACCCTTTTTTTTCTTCTTAATATTTAAACCAAGCCGCCGGATTCCAACAACCCATGTCCTGAATTTTCTGGTTGCTCCGCCGCCGTGTGGTGCTGACACAGCCCCGGTGCGAGCGCCACCGGCGCACGGCAGAGGGGGCAATCGGAGTGAGAGTAAAGCCACATGTCTATGCAGGGGGCGTGGAACATGTGGGTGCACCTCGGCAGTTTCTTCACCTCTTCCCCATCCTCAAACGCCGACAAACAAACCGCACATTCTAGCCCATTTCCTTCTTCTTCCGCCGTCGCCGCCGCCGCCTTGGTTCCCTTCTTAAACCTGAAGCTGGACAGCAAATTCCTGCTCGAGCTCTGGAAGCTGCCGCTTGAACTCATCATCTCCGCATAACTTCTGGCCATCCCCGGCGATCCTCGGCCACGGCGGTCGGAGCACCACCTGATTACGATGAAATTATAAACCACCAGTACAATCGCCGCCGTCCCGACGACGACGAGGCCGTAATACAACATGGGCAAGCTTGACTTTGCAGGGTGGGGCGTTGGCTGAGTAAAAGGGGTTGAAGAAGAATAAGAATCAACCATTTTTGGATTCCACGGCGGGGAAGAAGAAGAAGAAGAAAGAAAGAAATTTCACAGAGCTCTGTTTTGTGGGAGTTTTGGGGAAGAAGAATAATCATATTGAACTGAAATTAATATTTGGAAGTTTCAAGTCAAAGAAAGGAGAAGAAATTATTTTTGTGGGGGAAGGGATTTTAATTCATTGAACGAGATAAACTGTAAAGCTCCAAAGAATGAAGACAAAACAGAGCTCAATCAGAAGACAGAGAAACAAAATTGATGATAAGAACACATAATTTCTTTTCTCTCTCTCTCTTTCTCTAAAATAAAGACATTGGATTGTTTTGAATGTAAATCTTCTGGGTCCCAAAACGACAAGTGGTAGAAACTGAGAGCCCGTGGGAAGTAGAGGAATGTTGTCGTTTTAATGGAGGAAAACAGAGGCGATGGAGAACTTTAATTTATAAAGAGAATGTGGCGTATAAAGTGGCTATTTGGTTCAGTGTAATTAAATGCTCTGGTTTCAGGACGACATGTCGTAGAAGGAGGGAGATGGAGAAGAAGAAGAGAGGTCAACGTGGCCTTGAACCCACTCTAAAATGTCGTGTCGTTCGGTCGAAGACGACATGACCGGCCAGCTTCAGTTCCAATTGGGTGATATCTTAATCACCAGAAGTTGACTATTAAACTACTTTTAATTAAATTAAAACTGCACTAATCTTCTTACTTAACTATCAACAGAGATGACAAATAACAGTTGATACTGTTATTCTAACGGTTAGACTTTTCTTAGATACAAATTCTCTCTCTCTAATTTTTGTGTTACATAGACAAAAAGAAGGGAAAAAATAGACAAGAGTTGAAAAGTCCCTTACCGATCAATTAATACATAAATGATAGAAAATTTTCAGATCAAAATCTTACTTTCTTTCGGTCTCTTTACTTAGACTTTGTCGAAGGGGAGTACAAAATTATCCGAACCTTTGTTTTTTAGTTATGTTTAAGTGTGACAAGAATATATTCTACAACGAGCAATTGTTCATTTATTTTCAAACAGACCCATTTACTATCTATTATTTGATTGACTATGTTTTTATATTGCAATGGTCGAAGAATCAAATATTTTTGTAACTTTTAAGATGATGAATCAAGATAAAGATAGTTTTGAATCAGTATTCACGATTTTTTTCATCCTTTGCTATAATAATATTTCGGGATTTGTAACGATAACTTGGTATATCTACTATAGAACCATTAACTAAAATATATCTATGATTAACTAATTGGCCATCATTAAGACGTATATTTTCAATCAAAATGTTAGTATTTCTTTCAGAAATCAAGGGGGAAAAAACAAAAAAAAAAAAAACAAGAAACAAAAATGTGTGGGAGAGGTATTAGATTTTTTAAAGGCAATATCCGTTTTTCCCCCTTAATTTGACAATTGAAGATGTAGATTCCAAACATTTAACCTTTTCATGTATATGTAAAATATTTGACAAAGTTACGGCTTAATTTAAAAATAATATATCATTTAGGCTAAATATTTGTCATTGTTACTCATATTTGAGAATGTTTTTCCAATTTATTCTCAAATGTTTTAATATTTTTCAAATTTAGTCTCTCACTATCGATGAATGTTAAATTTTATTGATGATAGGCTTATATAGGATATAATACTTAGTGAATTAGTAGAAATTTAGAGAAGAAAACAATTATGAAGAGATGAAAATTCGAAATTTCTATCCATTCTTTAGAAATTTATTATCATCCAATTTTAACATTCACGTGGCTAGAGACTAATAAATTGAAAAAAAAAATTACTAATTATCAAAAGTACACTCAACTATTAAGATATATATCATAACCAAACGATTAGAAGTTTGAATCGTGTAGTTACAACTCAACCCCAAAGTCCATAACTAAGGCCATTGTGAATCGGGCGGCCGCTTTTGTGTCTGAATTTCGGAAGGCTATTTCTCGTCCGCTTGAGGATGTATCTGTAACACCCGAATTGCTTCCGGAGGTTTGGGTTCCTCCTTCGGCGGGCTTGTTTAAGGTTGATGCTGCTTTGGATTTCGAGCGTCTGTGGCTGGTTTAGGTGTAGTTATTAGAGATTGTAATGGGCATGTGATGCTTTTGGCTTCTTCATATGTAGCATATGTGGTAGGTGTTGATCTGGCAGAGGATATGGCGGTGAACTTTGGAATTCGACTAGCTCGGGAGATGGCTTTGTTTCCGTGTGTTTTGGAAATGGATTCATACCGTATCTCCAACCTATTGCAATTTGAAACTCATGATATTTTTGAGGTTGGTCATTTTGTTGCGATGATAAAGGCTATGGAGTTGAAGGAGGTGGTGGTGTCTACCAGTTTTGTCAAGAGGAGAGGGAATGAGGTGGCTCACAAGATAGTTAAAAGAGGTTTGAAGTCTGGTGCTGATTCCATCTGGTTGGAGGAACGGCCCCTTATTTTTAATTCTATGTTTTCTGTTGCTATGTTTGTATTGTTTCAAAAAAAAAAATGGTTAGAGTTATCTTAATAATTCTCTCGTCTAATCTCTCGTTTTTATCATGTTTGTTTCTTCTTGAAGAATGAATTCGATTATTATTTATCATCACAATTGTCCATATATTCTAGGAACTTAAAAAACAAAAACAATGATAATTTAATTGAAATAAAAAATATATTATTTTGGTTCTAAGTTTGAAATTTAAATCGAAGATTTCAAAGTTTAAAACCTAACCACATAATATAAAGACAAAAGAAAAAAAATACTTTAACTAAAATAAATAACTAAATAACATATATATATATTACAATTATAGAGTATCTCGATGGTCCAAACAAATAGTTAGCAATTATTATTTTTATTATTTCAAATTTGAAATGTTTCATACATTCAAATTATAAAATTTTATGGGAAAATCATTTTAAGAATTTACAAATTCTTTTCCTCATACTGTTAGAGGGCTGGGCCTGAGTTGAAAATCTTTGGGCTGGGTGGGCTTGGGTTTGGGCTTGGAAATAATTTACAGTTTGAACCATAAAAATGATCAGGCCATTCAACTAAAACACCAAACCAACACAGTTAATTATGATTGGAGAATAATATTATAATAAAACAAATATTCATTATTCTGCCATTAAACCCAACCACCTTAACACTTGCTCTAACAGATCACTTCTTTTTTTTTTTTTACCTCATTATAAATCCAGAAAAAATCTCCCCTTTTTTAATTCTCACACTGTTTGATTAACATTTTGCAAAAATTTACGAAGCTGGTCGCCTCCAGAAAATTACCATCAAATTTCACAAGGTAAATAATCACCATCCTTAACCTTCTATTCTCTTGCTACATTTATTATCTTTTGAGTTTTTATTACAACTTTATTCGTCTTAAACAAATTTGCTCGTAAAACTTTTAGAATTGTGTTTGATAGGTTTCGTAGTTTAAAAAGTGCATACTAAGTTCTTAAGGTCATGTTGGACAAGATTTTTACGACATTTCTGTTAGATATCCTACCTGTGAATTAAATTTAACTCACCAAAGCTTAACTTTTTGGGTTTATTGGTGGTTTATTCAGTTTTAAAATGGTATTAGAGTTAAAAAGCTCAAACAAGCGTCCAGTCTAAAAATGGAATTCGGCCAAAATTGGTGAACGCAAAAGAGACATCATCTTGAATGGACAATATCTCACATTTAAACGATAAAGGACCTAACAAAGGTTTACAGTATAAACGAGCTACTTTTCGTGTTACCAATTGATTTTGAGATTGAACCCATGAATATTGATATGTTCTATTTCTTGTTTCTCATTCCATCTTTTTCAATCTAGAAAAATATAATTGTGATTGAGAATTACTACTCGAATAAAAACAAAAATATGGTAACCATTTATGGTTTATTGTTCACTAAAATATTAAATAAAAAATAAGTAAAATTTTATATGAAAATTAATTTTAAAATTAAATGTTCAAAATTTTTATGTTATATTTGGCATTTGATATTTATGTTGTAGTTTATAAGTAAACAATGAAAAAATGATATTCTTTATCTATGTTTTGAAAAAAAAAATGGAAAACTATAAACAAAATAATAAACAAAAAAATTGATTTCTTTGTTTTAAGAATTTTTACATAATTTTGGAAAAGTTTCTTAGTAATTATCAAATCCTTATGTTTCTAAAAGAAATAAAATCGATAAACAAGAAACATGAAATAAGAACATAGGCTTCCAATTCTGTGTTGAATAAGCCTTTAAATTTAACTTTCAATCTTGTATAAAGTCCATGAACTTTTAATTTTGTGTCAATAGATCCATACCTTATTCGATATTTTCTAAGATTTATGAACCTATTAGACCATTGTCTATCGAGACTCTTGCATTTTAATATTGTGTTTAATAACTAAAACGAACATAGCTCAACAGTAATTGATATATATATTTAATCAAGAAGCTGTTAATTCAATCATTCACCCAAAAAAAAATTATATTTAATAAATCCATAAGAGGAGATACTAGGAAAAAATGAAAGCTCAACCATAGATAAAACACTTTAAAAAAAAATTTATTTAATTATTTTTTTTCCTTAAGTTATGGTAACAAAATTTATTATATTTATGGAAAAGGGAACACCTTTCAATGATGGATTAGGTAGACTTTGAAGATTGATATGCATCTTTTGAGAGCATTATTATATCAATAAACTAATTAAAACTAGGAACGACATTATAATTAGGACACCACGTGTGTTCTTATTTATTTTTTTTAAATAAAAATTGCTTTGCTGGATTGCAAAACAAGAGGCCCAATTCCACGTCAGTATATTTTTCAAAAAAAATATTATAAAAATAAAAATCGAGGTAGTCATACTAAAAGTACTTTTGGAAGGAGGGAAAAAAACCTTAGCTTTTTATTACTTTTTGAACAATTATTTGGTTAGTATTTTTTGAATTGTTTTAGTTGAGAAATAAACTTTTTTTTAAATTTCAACAACACCTAAGATCTTTTATATGATATATGTTATATTTATATTGATAAAATTAATAAACATTTAAATATCGAGGAATCAAATAGGATCCTCAATGAGATTATTATTATTTAATTTTCAATAGAGAGTGAGATAAGTCTTTTGAGACCCATTCTTGAAAAATAAAAATAAAAAACTTGCACCTTAAAAGTATATCATTATTATTTTTTTGAAAAAAATACTATTAACAAAACAAAAAGATAATTATGTCTATGTCACGGGAAAAATATCTTATTAAATGAGACCTGCACAAAAAATCATTCATATTAATCGTTTGGTGTCTATTAAAAAACAAATATTTGACAGCTATTTATATTTCTTGTTTTTAGAAACATTATCAAAATTATATAGAAATTAAAAAATATATTATTTTATTTTTTCATTTCCAACCAACTCAAAGTTTCTTTATTTTCTAATAAAAAAATGAAAAACAACCTGCCATCAAAATAGGTATATATATTTCTTTGTTTATTATCTCTCTCATATATCCAAAGGCGGTCAGCTATATCTCGGTCATCTGCCCGAGTTATTATTTAAATATAATTAAACCCGGGAATTGGAAACGCGAAGGAAGCCATTGCGAACTTTGATGTTCGTCTGTGTCAAGTAGTAGCGGCGCCCTCTGTTCCCCATTTCTACTCTGTTTTCTGCACCGTCTCCTTCTTCTCTTCTTCTAATTTGCTTTTTCTTCGCCATTTTTCTCTCTCGTTGTCTGAAAGCAATGGAAATCCGCCACTCTTATTGACCCAATTTGGTTCTCTCTCTCTTTGTTTCCTCCGAGGCATTTTCAGGGCTCAATAACCGCTGCAATTGCAAACTCTGAATCTGAGAGCTTCTTCTTTTTTTTTTCCCAGGTTTGAGAATCCCCTTTCTCTCACGCATCTACTGTCTCTGCTTCATTTCAACTCTGCTACTGCTTCTGTTACATTTACGGTTTTGGATTTGCAATGTTCTCGATTGGTTCTTAATAGGGTTTTGTGGTTCTACTGACTGTTATGCGAGTAAGAGGTTGAAAGTAGAAAATGGCGGATAAGGAAGGAACGGAACAGGTTGTTTTACGGATTTTGGACTCCGAAGGAGCGGTTGATGGAACTAAAGATCACACTAAACGCTCTGTTGCTTCCCATCCTGATTTTGAGCTTAAGGAAACTCGGAGTATTAGGTGCACAATACCGCAGTCTGGGGTTGGGAGCTCTCCTTCGCCGGAGATTGCCAGAATGAGTCCCCTTAAACCTCCAAAAATTCCAGTCGAATCGACAGTTCGGCGCCCATCATTTGCTCGTTCGTCATTTTCCAAGCCTAAATCAAGACTAGTAGAGCCGCCTTGTCCCGGTGGTGCAAATTTGGCAGAAGATAAGGCCCAAGCGAAATCAACATCTGGTTCACCGTACAATAACTCCCCTGCTAAGATTACCACCGCCACTAGTCCTCGAGATGCTTTGAAGTCGGCCCCGATAACTCCCAAGACTCCATTGATTGGATCTATTGGAAGTGAGGAGGAAGATGATGAAGAGGTTTACAAAACTGCAGAATTGAAGGTGAAAGAGAGATCAGGGAGAAAGTTGAAAATCACCATCTTGATCGAATGGGTTGCTTTTTTGTGCATAACAGGGTGTTTCATTGCTAGCTTAACGATACACAAGTTGCAGACTACAGAGATCTGGGGATTGGGACTGTGGCAATGGTGTGTGCTGGTATTAGTAATTTTCTGTGGTCGTTTATTTTCGCAATGGTTTATCAATTGTCTGGTTTTCTTGATTGAAAGAAACTTTCTACTCAGAAGAAAGGTTCTTTATTTTGTCTATGGGCTGAGGAAGAGTGTTATAATTTTTATTTGGTTGGCCTTGGTTCTTCTGGCATGGGGTCTATTATTTGATCATAGCAGAAAGAGATCTAAGAAAGCCAATGATATTCTGAATTATGTTACACGAGCTCTTGCTGCATCTCTTGCTGGAGCAGGCTTGTGGCTGCTGAAAACTCTGTTGGTGAAGATACTAGCCGCTTCTTTTCAATGCACTCGGTTCTTCGATCGGATTCAAGAATCGATCTTCCATCAGTATATCCTGCGCACTCTATCAGGACCCCCACTGATAGAGATGGCAGAGAGGGTTGGGAGAACAGCAAGCACAGGGCAATTGAGTTTCAGGCATTTGAAGAAACAAAGCGATGGTGGGAACGAAGGGAAGGAAGAGGTGATCGATGTTGATAAGCTCAAAAAGATGAAACAAGAGAAAATCTCTGCTTGGACCATGAGAGGGCTGATCAATGTTATAAGGAGTTCAGGGCTGTCCACCATCTCTAATACAATAGAGAATTTTAATGAGGAAGAGAGTGAGCAAAAAGATAAGGAGATCAACAGTGAATGGGAGGCAAGGGCTGCAGCTTACCAAATTTTCAGGAATGTGGCGAAACCCGGTAGCAAGTGAGAACTTTACCTTCTGAAAGATCTTCAATTTCCCACTTCATGATATTTGGAGAGTCTTGTTAACTATTGTTTTTCATCTTGCCTATGGTTAGGTATATTGATGAAGAGGACCTCTTTCGTTTTATGAGTAAGGAGGAGGTTGAGAATGTGCTCCCGTTGTTTGAAGGAGCAGTCGAGACCGGAAAAATCAAGCGAAAAACGCTGAAGAATTGGCTGGTAAATCTTTATCACATTTCATTTGTATCCTGTTTCAGTATAATTGTGGTTCTGTATTTGGAGCTACATTTACCCTTGTGTATTCAAGAGCAGTTCTATGAGAACCTCTTGCAGACATGGTCCTTAGAAATTTAGTTTTGATATTGCAGGTGAACGTTTATGTCGAACGCAAGTCGCTCGCCCACTCGTTGAATGACACCAAGACTGCAATAGAGGAGCTAAACAAGCTTGCTTCAGCAGTTGTTCTGATAGTGATTATCATTGTATGGCTGCTTCTGATGGGTCTCTTGACAACGCAAATACTTGTCTTCATTTCATCTCAGCTTCTGCTGGTGGTTTTCATGTTTGGTAACACTGCCAGAACTGTGTTTGAAGCCATCATATTCGTATTTGTGATGCATCCATTCGACGTGGGGGATCGTTGTGTTGTAGATGGTGTACAGGTAACTTTCTCAGCCCAAAAATGTTTTGATTCTATTAGAAAACACACTCACCTTATTTGATTCAAACTTGCAGATGGTTGTGGAAGAGATGAACATTTTGACCACAATTTTCTTGAGATTTGACAATGAGAAGATCTTCTATCCAAATTCAGTTCTCGCCACCAAACCCATCAGCAACTTCTACAGAAGCCCCGAAATGAGCGATTCGATCGAATTCTCTGTCGACTTTTCCACATCAATTGAAAGCATTGGAGCTCTAAAAGCAAGAATAAAATCGTAAGTGTCCTTCAACTTCCCTATACTTATTGGTAAAATGCAGGAAATGACCAGGCCTTCTAGTTTAAAGCTTCTTATAAAGCATCTGCTGAAACTGGCTTTGAGTTGCAATCATGAATCATTTCAAATGGCTGCTCTTTGTAGGCTTGGAAATTTATAGGATATCTAACACTCTCCCACATATACCATATTAAACATGATTAAATTACCAACGAACCCAAAAGTTTAAGCCGATGAGTTAGAGTAAACTTAATCATTTATTGGATATCTAACTGTTGGGTTATATTTATGTATCCATTTGCCTGACAACATGGTATATTTATGTAAATACTCAGATACCTGGAAAGCAAACCGCAGTTCTGGCGGCCGGGCCACAGCGTCGTCGTCAAGGAGATCGAGAACGTTAACAAGATGAAGATGGGTCTATACGTGAATCACACCATAAACTTTCAGAACTACGGCGACAAGAGCAGTCGGAGATCGGATCTAGTGTTGGAGCTGAAGAAAATTTTGGAAGAACTGGGCATCAAGTACCATCTCCTACCTCAAGAAGTGTATCTCAACTCTGTGGGTTCAGCAGCTCCTATGGTGCCCCCATCGCCGAGATGAAATTGAAGAAACATTCTTTCAAGTCACTCATTTTTTTGGGGTCTCATGTTCTGTTGCCTCAGCCTTCTGGTTTTGTCTTTGCTTCAAATGGCTTCAATGGAAACGAGAGGGCTGAAGATGATGTTTGTAATTTGAGCTGTATAAGGGGAAAGGAAATGTATAATATTTAATTAATTGATCTTAGTCAAATTTTAAATTTTGTTAATGGAGCTCTGTTCTAACTGTTTAAATTTTCGTCAATATCTTCATATTTTCATGGATAGATTTCATATTGACATGAAGAGGAACATTTCCATAATATCACAAAAGATTTGACAAAGTATATAAAAATATATATATATTAAAATAATATTAAGATTTTCTTAGTAGAATATGCGGGAGCAAATTTCATAATCTATTATATATCAATTACCATTCTGGCAAAATAATATTAATGCTAATGTTAATAATTTATAACATTTAGTGTGAAAAATCTTTTTATTTAATTTAAATATTTGTAATAATTTTTTCTTTTTTGTAGTAATTTTACTAGAAGTATCCATCCATATTAATATTTTCATAAAATATATAATTGAGACTTCCAACATTTGAGACTTTGTTTCTTAGTAAATTATATCTTTCTTTCAATTTTTTAAGTAACAACGGGTGAATTGGTTTCTAGCTTTCCTAACCATGCTAATTATGAGAGGGAGAAGGATCGTACCCAATTTGTATGTGCATTTTGTTTGTCCTAAACTTGCCTGCTTAGCTTGATATTTAAAATAATTACAAAAATTTACAACTTATATCCTTAATGTTATAGTAGATTGAATGCTCAAGATTCTTCTGGCAATCTCAAGATCTTTTCTCAATTTATGCCGATATAATTCAACAATAAAATAAACAATATCATTTTTTGGGTTAAATCTCTAGTTTAGACTTTAATAAAGACGATCAAATTTGGGATTTAAGTATTTATTTTATTCCTATTATAAGGTTGAAAGTTGGGTTTCTACCATGTTTGTTTAACTTGAACCTGTGTTCCGGCAGGCCTCTGAATTGGGCCTTCCCTCGGGAGAAGGTGGAGGCCCAAAAGTGGAGGGGACCCCACCAGAAATTTCAAAGTTGATGGTGATTGGACCGATAGGATAACGTTATCCACCAATAACGCATAGAGAAGTTGCCACGTAGGACAAAGATGAAATCTCCAATTTCCTCCTCACCCTTTCCCTTGGCCCCACTCTCTCTCTAACCATAATTCAATCCCCTCTCCCTCTCCTCCTCCTTCACATTTCCAGAAATTATCACCACCGCTTTAGCTTCCGAATCTCACACCAAATGGCGTCAACTTCTGCACTTTCAATGGCCCTGCCGTTGACCAACAAGACCCTCTCCACCGCATTCTTCAATCCATTGCCTTCCAGGTCGATCGCCGCCGCCGCCGCCGCCCCGAAATCCAACGGCAGGCTCCTCGTCGTCCGATCGTCCTTGAAGGAGAAGGCCGTCACCGGACTCACGGCCGCCGTGCTGACGGCGTCGATGGTGATTCCGGAGGTTGCTGAGGCTGCCGGTCCTGGAATTTCTCCGTCGCTCAAGAACTTCTTGCTCAGCATTGCCGCCGGTGGAGCGGTGGTGGTAGCCATAGTCGGAGCTGTTATCGGCGTGTCGAACTTCGATCCGGTCAAGCGTAGCTGAGCCTGAAAGCAAACAAAAAAAAGCAGTAATTGTAATTTTTTCGTCTTCTCTTCTCCATCGTTTTTTGTTGCAAGCTGCTGTCTGTGGTAATGTATGCATTTCACCTGTAACTTATTTCACCTCTAATTTCTTCAATTTCTGTCATCTCTCCTCCTTTATTGTCCATTGAATTATGGAGCTTCCATCATTTTTTTTTATTATAAATAATCCAAATTTGAAAGAACGAAATCCAAATAAAGGCATGAAGGCATGTTCTAAATTCTAATAATTCTTGTTCATCATTTTCCTGAGGGAAAAAAAAACTTGCAATTCCATAATTGATAGATGCAGTGTTTTCATGTATCTAATTGATGCTGAGATCACCCTTCTTTCTCAATCAACGGGTGATTAGATTCTTATCAGGCATCAATAAACTCACAAATAAAGGTATTATTTAAAATAATAATAAAGTAAAGGTATTGTTATTGTACATTTCATTTCGCTTAATTTCATTTACTTGTATAAAACAAAATAACAAGATGAGATTCTTGAGGCTACAATTAAATGTTTTATTTTCAATTTTACATTTTATTCAACTCCTTAAGCAGACTTTTGATATCTTTATTTCTTTTTGAAATCTTAAGAGGTGATTGAACGTTATTCCTAAAAGTAGTTGTATTACTACGCTCAAGACTACCTTCTACTTCAGCATCCATTCAAGAAATGCTCTTAGAAATTACAGTAAAAAAAATTAAAATTATTATTATAATCTATAAAACTTGACTAAAACTTAATTGGGCTTTGAAAAGCAAAAAATATATTATTAACAAATTAGAAAAAATTTTAATCCCGAAATTACCATGGAATAAAATTTAAGTTTCCAAACTTTGATTACAATGTAAGATAAGAAAGCTTGATAAAAAATGAATTACAAACCAAGAAAACAGGCTCTAAGATTTTAAAAACAATCAATTAGAAAATGATTGAAATTCACTCAGATAATCACTAAGAAATTATTGACCAGAAAGACTTGAACATCTGTGACAAGGAACAAATTTCCTGTAAACCCGAGAGCAGGCAATACTGAAAAGACGACCTATGTTCAGAAAATATTTCCCAATCACACAGATGGAGAAAAATACTAGAAACTACAACTTCAAAGCTTTCCAACTAGAACTAGCCAAGTTATACAAATGGCCCATGAGCTCCAACCATGATAGGACAGTTGATATCATGTGTAGGTAAATAATCATAATATTAACTCTAAGTTCTAACCCAAAGTCTATCTGGATGATCTTGGTCAAGAACATCAAGGAAACAAACTTTTCATTGAATTATTGAAAAGAAACATGTGTTTGAGGATACAAACTCTCAAAGGTATGAATGAAATAAAAAGAGATTCCATCCTCTAGAATTCTAACTAATGCAATAAGGAAAATCACATTTGGTATGAACTTGGCAAGGGCATTGAGCACACGAACAAAGGGATTTCTTGAAATGTGTTTGTGACAACCTCTACTTATAAGATGAAAGTGAGTGATTTCCAACCTTTCAAATGAATAGAGGGTGCACAGTTCATGTTGTCATCTTCCGACACAAAATCGGTATAGAAATAACCTATTTGCTTTATAGATGACTGAAATATAAGACCAAGTCAATGACAGACAATTCATTTAAAGAGAAAAATCTAAGGAAGGAACGATAAGCATAATTTCAGATGAGACTTCTGGGTTGAGGACATGGTGGAACATCGATTCGAAGTATGTTTGTGACAACCTCTACTTGAAAAATGAAAGTGATTTCCAATCTTTCAAAATGAATAGAGGATGCAAGTTCATATCGTCATCTTCCGACACAAAATTGGCATAGAAATGACCTATTTGCTTTAAAGATGACTGAAATATATTACCAAGTCATTGATGATAGACAAAACATTAAAGAGAATAATCTATATAGTGTGAGGAAATAAGCATGAAAGAGGAATTTATGGCATTCTCATCCGTAGACATGTATCCTCCTTGTTTACTCGGTGAAAACCAAATAATTTTCACAATAATAAAGGTATGGAGGAACTCCATTTTGTCATCCTCAGACACAGGGTTGGTATAAGGTAACCAACCTGCTGTAAAGATGACGATATTTAAACAAAAATAAATCAGAGACGAATAATCCTTTGGTCATAACTGCATAAAGAATGTAGTTTATTCTCCAACCCTCTATTATCCCAGAACACAGAACAATTATTGAAGAAAAATAATTCGAAGAATCCATCAAAACATTACATATATTTTAGAATCCATCAAAACCTTCGCTATTATTAACCAGCCTTACCCACCGCTACCACATCAGCAACGGCGCACAAAAACTAATTTGGTCGATTTGCCAAATTAACGCCAATGAGATCAAGAGGTTTTAAGATAACTTGCAGCAGCAATTTGTGATGTAAAGTGTGTAAAATAGAGTCCAAATCTAATGAGCAGTAAAACTCCTCCCCTCGTCAATGAGATTCCACATTCCTTATTTTCATTTTTCTTCTACAATACAAGGATTATGCGTTGAGGGGAAGAACAAGCAGAAAAATACTCGAAAATCACAAACCAAACCATCCCGTGTTCGATAGATGTTCAACAGTGATATCCAGGCACCGTAGAAACACTATTAGACGAATTCACTATCCCACAGAAAGCAATTTAAGAAACTAAATACAAACTGCTACAGTCTCAAGATCATCGGGATATCTCAAAATCTTGAAAACAGGAAACAAAAAGAAAAATTACAGGTAAAGATCGAGAGAGGAAGAAGAAAGCAGAACAGTAAACAAGAACCGAGTTTCAGTTGGTTCTTGCCCGTATCACCATTGATTCGCGGTAGAAGGTAAGGGAGAATTGAAGAAGCCCTAATTTCATTGGAGGGATGTTGGCCCAAATTGGGTTCTTATAGGAATAACGTCTGGGTGTTTTTTTAGGGTTTTCGTTTTATTTAAAAATGGCCCAATCCAACTCCAGAAATTCTTTCTGGCGCACTTTTTTTTTTTTTTTTTTTTTTTTTTTGCCGCCCTTTATTCTAAATATAAATAAATAGTAAATAAAGGAGAATTTAATAAAATTCTCTTTTTCTTTTTTTTTTTCCTTAAATCTTTCTCTGCTTTCATTGCCACTATTTACTTGGTAATGCAATTTTACGTAGTAGGCGTTATCACTAGAATCAGAGCCTGTCAGGTAGTATTCTTACTCGGAAACGTGTGTTTGTGTGCCTTAGTTTAGACGGGTTGAGGAGGCGAAAAGTCCGACGTGGTTCGTCTTTGATTGAACGTCAAAAACTTAATTCGGTAGTAATTTGAGTGCATAGATGTCATTGACGCTGACATAAAATTCATTGATTGTCAGGTATTAAACATTGAAATGATAGGGTAATGCTTCCCGAAGCTCTACTAAAAATAAATGCAAGATCATTCCTTACAAACGTATGCAATTATACACAATTTTGCTAAGCTTCGCACAACATCATCTTCTATTGAATACTAACTTAAGCTTTAGAGTATACATAGTCAAACATCACACTAGTGCAAGTTTCTGTTTTCAGGTTATCTCTCCTCAACTAATTAGACCTCCACAAAAATTTAAATATATATCTTTTGGAAAATAAGAATAAACAAATAAAACAGTGTTTGAGATTTGAAAATGATAGGAAAAAAAAGAAGAAGAAATGATCTTTAAAAAAATGATAACAACATAGATCCAGGGGGAAAGGAAAGTATGGGAACTGGGGAGCATGGTAACGAGAAGCTTTCCATAAGGAAGAAATATGTTTATTTAAAAATAGGGGTAAAGATTCGAACTCATTATTTATGTTATAAATATGTGTCAATTACCGTGGAGCCAAGTTCATCTTAACTGATATTGTTGACTTTGTCAAATAAGTAGAATTGTTTTTTTTACTAAAATTAAATATTCAAGTGATACCTCATAGAAACCCCCATTGCCGAAGCCCGACGAGCAACCATGTGAGCCAAAGAATTTGTTTCCCATCTGATGAAAAGGACAGAGACCACCGATTTTTCCACCATGAGGGATTTAATTTCGTCAACAATCCAATGAATTTCAGTGATATCTGCGTCGGCGTTGTTCAACAACTTCTCCATCTCCAACGAATCCGTCTCCAGGTAAATCTCTTTATCGTCTTCATTACCGATGCTTCTTAATCCCTCCAAAATCGTCAAGGCTTCTAAGAACTTGATGTTTTTCTGTTCCATAACAGAGGCATAACTTGTGCTTGAATTGACGTTGTTGCTGAGACTGCACTTTGCCTTATCATGCAATTAGAATTTGAGCTCAAGTTGTTGTCCCTCTTGTGATTATGAGTAGAAATTTCCTAAATATAGATTTGCTCGTCAATGTGAAGTGCCAAAATTTGTTGGTTGGGAGCCTCGCCTCCAAACACCACCTTGTTTCGAAAAGTCCATATTTGTCATACCATGACAATTGTTTTGTTAATCGAATGTATCACAATCCAGTCCCAATAATCTCAATCGATCATTAATAATATCTGGTGGACCATAAATCAGATTTTAAGGTCCAAATATGTAATTTGTCCACCTTAAAACGGTGGTTTGCCAAAAAGAAAAATAAAATAAAATAATAGAGGAACAAAAATAAAATATTACATCTAATCTTGGTAAGATGCATCGATTTTCCATATCAACTTTCAATTTCATGGTACTGGACTATAGGTTTATGCTCCAAAAAACAATAAAACAAAATCTTTAGATAATTCATCCACTAATTTGTAAAAAAAAATATCCAAAAAATTGGGTACATAATAAAACAACTCTCCAAAATCTCAACAATTTTCATGGTTTGAATACTATTACACTCTTATTCATTTTGGTTCACATAGTTTCAAACGGTTCGTTTTGATTTTTTACTTTCAACTTTGTTCATTTTAGCTTATGTACCTTTAAAACATCAATTTGATCCATGTACTAACTATTTTGATCCCTTCACTCTCGTTTTTTTTTATTTATTTCAATCATAATTTTCGTCTGACACTTACTTTTTTTAACAACACTCCACTCACCTAATTTCTCAAATGTAACCATAATTTTGTATAAATTTTGTGTATAAATTTTGTAAATATTGATGAAAGTGGTTGCTTCTTAAAAGTAGAGGGATTAAAATGGACTTTTTTAAAATATAAGATTTAAAATAAACGAAAATTAAAAGTACAGAAATCCAAGTAAAAAACAAAAAATGTGAAGTAAAATAATATTTAAATCAATTTTCACAAATAAAACTATCAATAATTCTATAAATAAAACTATCAATAATTCTATAAATAAAACTATCAATAATGCTATAATTTTACGAAGTCGGGTCAAATTTGTATGAAAGTTTAAAGGTGCATTTTTATAGAATTGAAAATTTAAATAAAAGTTAATAGACTTTCGCTTTCCCTTCTTGGAGGTAAAATTGATATTTTCCTAAAAATAAAACAAAGAAAAGATGGAATCTCGTGCGTTGAATCGAACTCATATGTACCATAACTACAATACGAACATCACACAGAATTATTCTTAAAGAATAATCCTCAACCACAGAATTTAAAAAAAAAAAAAAAAAATCTATTATATCTGGAATGTCATGTCAAGGGAGCTGTGCAAATTAAATTAAAATACAAAATAACTCACTCAATTCAAATAATTCCAAAATTTTATTTTATCCACATCTACGGCTCAGTATGAATACGACTTCCCTTGCAAAATAATTGTGCTCAATATCTCTTATCCCATTTCAACACAACTCAAAATGTCATGGAAATCTCGATTAAAATATAAAATAAAATATCAATAGTGATGGATCTTCTTGAAAATGTTATACAAATAAAAAATCTATGATAACTATTTAAATTAAATAAATGAATATTTTACTATTTTTAAATCAATTTAAAATTATTAATATTAATATTTTGTTGATATATATATGTAACTGTTTTCAATAATTTTACGGTACTATAAAACTATCGGTTCATTTATGTCAATATTGAACTTATAGGTATGTGAACATACCAATGAAAATCTAGTACATTTATTTTAGGACACTTTAATTTGCGTAAATATTAAAAAGTAATTAATCAGTTTAATCTTTTCCGAATTATATTGCAATAATTTAATTCTTTTGTTATTGGATGCTCTTCCTGCCAACTCGATAATTTTGCGTGGGTGTTTTTGTTCCTCTCTAAATAGCGAAGTAATGTATTAACTCGTTGAGATATATTTATGCCGACTATAATTTTTGTACTTTTACTTGAACTCCTCTTTATTATTGTATAATATATTAGGATTTAATTACCAATTTAGTCCAGCTCCTATTTATTATTTTATAATATATTTGGATTTAGTTACCCATTTAGCCCACCGTATGGTTTAAGTTTGGTTTTAATTTTATACTTATAATTCCAAAAGTTTATATTGGATTTTATGGTTTGAGATTAATTTTATTTTGGTCCTATAATTTTAATGGATATTATTATATTTTTATTTTAGCAATCACCTCAAACCAAGGCACAAAATGTTTCAAAGCGAGTATAGCTCACCGTAATTGTCATATATCTCTAAGTAAAAAGGTTGTGAGCATGTTATACTAAAAAAAGATTACCATTTTTTAAAAAAATATATATATAATAAAGTTAGTTACCTAGAAAACACCTTTTCATTATTGCCACATAAACAAAAGACGTAAACACATCATGATTAAATTAAAGTGAAACATAACCCCTTTTTCAAACCTTAGATGTTAGGGTTCGTTGGGTAATTTTATCATTTTTTTTATTGTTTTGTTTTCATATGGTTTGAATCCAAGACGTCAAAGTTATTCCTCGATACCCCAAGCTATCCAAACTATTCCTTGAAAATTGTATAGAAATTTTGGAAACAACAAGATCCAATTTATTGATTCTTGTTACTATTTTTAATTTTTTTTTCCCCAAAACATATATCAAATAATTATTTTATCATTTTTTTATACTTATAAAATGCAACATAAAATTTTGGATATTTATTTTTTTTTTTTCATATAAAATTTAAAATGGGTAGTAAAAATATTTTTATTCATTTTTCCAACAAATAATAATAATAATAATTATTATTATTATTGTTGTTGTTGAGGGAGAAATTTGAGTAAACGACGTGTGAGGATCTGGGGGACGGTAGTTGGAAGTGGGACCATCAATGGCGCGGAGCGTACGGGTAAGGGAGAACGAGGATTGCACATCTACTATGTGGGGACGTGTGTCATGGTCATGCTCGTCCAGAACATGTCGTCCATGGCCGCATGCTCATAACAACCTCTTCCCTCATACTTTTATGCATGTATTTACTTTTGCATGTTATTTACTTTTCATTGTATTTTTTGTGGCAAGTGATTCATCGCCACTTTGCATGTTCACGCCTGCAAAGGCAAAATGATTTATAATGTACTATAGGGGTACACGTAATCTCCTCCCTACACCGAGTTGTATGTTTGTCTTGCCGCTAATCTATTCTCTTGCATTCAATCATATAACAAAGCTTTACATAATGTCTTCAAACATTTTCCAAACCTTTTTTCTCTAACCTTGTTTTCCAAAACCGTTTTCTCGAGAACAGCGGTGGAGGTTCGATATATAGCTGTGGTGCTGCCGGCTATCCGATTCTCGTTGGTTGACTTGCTTGGGGCTCCCAAGTGCCGCACAATCGCTTTGGGAGTCCTTTGAAAGGTGCAATTGTGATACGCTGCACCCTGAAGACGATAATCTACAAAGGTTTGGTTGGTCAAGTGGCAGAGTACCCATCGTGCATCAAGAATGTCCTAGTCTAACAATCTGTACCCTGTATGACGAGTAACACCGTTGTATCATGTACAAAACATCCTCCCTAGTCGGCCAGACACCTATAAAAGGGAAAAGCCACCACCACCATTAAATAAGTGAAAAACCTATCACTAGTTCTTTGGGGTGTTCTCCGCCCCTAGAAAGAAAAAAAGAAATTTCTAAAACCAACAGGGACAAGTATAAAAAAGAATAACTTTTCTTATTTTTTATTTTTTATTTTTTGAGTACGAATAACTTTTCTTAATTACACTGCCTAACAATAATTTCCAGACGTAGGGGAAAATAATAGAGCTTTTTTAAGCTAAAATTAATATCTGGAATGAATAGTCGAGCTTTTTAGTTATATGCCGTGGAAATATATGAGAAATAAAGAGGGAAATTAATAATTAAACAAAAAGGAGACTGTAAATAAAGTGGGACCTACGAATATAGCCTCTAAAAGTTGGCAAAAAAAATCTCAAAAATTTTCAAATAGTAAAGATTCCATAACTTTGCCCAATGATATATCAACATAGTATTATTAGTATAGCATAATCAATTAAAAGTAATTTTTTTCCCAAAACAAGATCAACTTTAGTTTTTTCTTCTTTTTCATATTTTCTTCTTTTACCAGATATTAAATAAAAGCATAATTCATGATTAAATATGTATGTAGCATACCCTTTAAAGTGTCTAGGAAGAACTAAAAATATATGTTTGGGGGAGAGAATACCCTGGACACGTGGAGGACCCTTATTGGTGTCCCAAGATGACTCATGAGTCATGCCCAGCTCGGGCCGCCGAGATCACCACCACTAGCGTTGACAGATGCTAAGTATGAGGGCCGAGGTGAACCTGGCCGAGGTCCGATCTACCGGGAAGCTCGGTGGGGGCCGAGGTGAGCTACTGTCAGCGACGTGATTATCGGGTGTAACCGTCGGTCCCGAGATTACCGGGTGTAACCGACGGTCCCGAGATTACCAGGTGTAACCGTCGCGAGATTAGCGGGACTACCACCCATAAGTAGAGGACTTCACTCCACGATCAGGTACGATGATTTCTGACCTCGAACTAAACTGGGAATCCGACCTATACTGACTTGATCGTCGGAGTGCTCACCTTTTTGTGCAGGTCCGCCCAAGTATTCAGATCGGTCCGGAGGCCGAGTTCGAGCTGCAATCTGAAATACACTGTTGTGCATATCCTTGCATAAACATTTGGCGCCGTCTGTAGGGACGACAATCTAAGTCATCCCAATTCTTTTAAACCAACACGCAAGCGAAAATGGTTTAACCTGCAAATTCGACCAATACGGCAGATCGAAGGACCCAAGCTGCCAGCGATGCCCACCAGAGCGAGGTCGGAGCAGCAGTGGTAGAGGGGCAAGGTCACGACGGCCTAGCAACAGAACCCCTCCGCAGGTCGGCACGAATCACCGCGCCTGTCCTACCACCTGCGCACCCAAGGCCATCCAAGGCCACCCGTGGCCGAGGTGGGACCTCTAAGAAGGGCGCTCGGGGTCCAGCCCCGGCTCCAACAAGTAAGAACTTTGACGCACTCTAGAGAGAAATGGAGGCAATGCGCACACAAATGCGGTCCATGGAGAAAATGTATAACGAAATGATACTAGCTGCAGGCGCAGGGTCCCGATCTGAAAATTGAGTGACGCGCATTGACATACGCGAGCAAAGGGGTTCCCACCTCGGCCCAGTCGAAGAGGAACATCCCAAAGACAACGAGAGCGAGGGACACACTCGCCAGAGGGGAGACCTCCGTGAGCATCTCAACAGAAAGAGAGGCTCATCCTTCCGAAAAGGACAGTCACCATCCCGCTCACATCGGAGCTCCAACCAGCAGGCTGAATCTTCTCATAACCCAGCAACTCCCGTAGGGATGATCACAAGGGAGGAGTTCGACCAGCTGAGGGGCAAGCTCGATGCTCAGGTTGAGGCCTTAAAGGCCAAATGTGAGCAGAAAGAAGGTCCACTGAACGATGGCGACCTAGGAGAATCGCCATTCACCTCGGACGTTTTGGAAGCACTGATCCCTCCGAAGTTCAAGTCTCCTACCGTGAAACCTTATGATGGGTCAAAGGACCCTAAGGATTATGTTGAGGTATTTGAGGGCCTCATGGATTTCCAAGCGGCATCAGACGCAATCAAATGCCGCGCCTTTCAGATCGCGCTTACTAGCAGCGCGCGATTGTGGTATCGGAGACTGCCAGCCAGGTCGATCTCGACCTACTCTCAGCTGAGAAGGGAGTTCCTCGCCCAGTTCTCTTCTCGGCATTATGACAAAAAGACAGCGACTCATCTCGCCACCATCAAACAGAAGGAGGGTGAGACGCTGCGAGAATATGTCACCAGGTTCCAAGAGGAGCAATTGAAGGTCGCACACTACTCCGATGACTCGGCCATGTGCTATTTTCTCACCGGTCTAGCCGACGAAGCCCTCACGGTGAAACTTGGAGAGGAGGCCCCGGCCACCTTCGCCGAGGTGCTTCAGAAGGCGAAGAAAGTCATCGATGGACAGGAGCTCCTCCGAACCAAAACCGGCCGACCAGAACAAAAGATCGGCCGGGGCAGAAGTGGAAAAGATATAGAAAAGGCAGATTCCAAGTCCAATGACAAGGGATCCTTTTCCAGCGGCCGAGCTGAGTATCGGAGGGCGGAGAACGGACCTACCAGGAGCCGACCTTACGAACGCTTCACCCCGACCACGATTCCAATTTTCGAGATCCTAACGAACATCGAGGAGTCCGGAATGGAAAAACTACTCAAGCGTCCTGAGAAGCTTCAGGGAGCCCCGGAGAGGCGCAGCAAAGACAAGTATTGCCGCTTCCATCGGGAGCACGGCCATGACACGTCGGACTGCTGGGAGTTGAAGCGCCAAATTGAGGACCTAATTCAAGATGGCTACTTCAAGAAATTTGTGGGAAAGCCCAGGACCAACTCGGCAGAGAAAAAGGAAGAGCAGAAGCGTTGAAGGACGCCGCCCCGGCGCACTGACCGACCTGCGGTCATCAATACCATTTTCGGAGGGCCAAACGGGGGTCAGTCCGGACATAAAAAAAAGGAGTTAGCTCGTGCAGCCAAGCGCGAGGTGTGCATCATCAGGGAGCAGAGGCCGACCTGCCCAATCACCTTCGACGGTGCAGACTTGGAGGAGGTCCACCTGCCCCACAATGATGCACTTGTGATCGCTCCCTTGATTGATCATGGGTGGTCAGGAGGGTGCTGGTAGACAGAGGCGCATCTGCTAACATCCTGTCCTTACCGACCTACCTCGCCCTGGGATGGACGAGGTCGCAATTGAAGAAAAGCCCGACACCGCTGGTTGGGTTCTCTGGAGAATCGGTCATCCCAGAGGGTTGCATCAACTTGCCGGTCACGCTTGGGCAGGACCAAACTCAGGTCACCCAAATGGCCGAGTTCGTGGTAATTGACGGTAGATCGGCCTATAACGCCATCTTTGGGAGACCCATCATCCACTCATTTCGGGCCATTCCCTCGACACTTCATCAAGTTTTGAAGTATTCCACCCTCAATGGCGTGGGCACGGTTCGAGGAGAACAGACCACTTCGAAGGAGTGCTATGCCTCCGCACTCAAAGGCTCATCGGTCTGCACCATCGAACCTCTCGCCAGTGGGGATGGGACGCTCGAGTTCAAGGCCGACCTACCGAGGAGGGAGTTTGCCGCACCCACTGAGGAGCTCGAGCTTGTTCCTCTGCTTAGTTCCGAGAAGCAAGTAAGCATAGGAACCAAGCTGGGGGCCACCGATAGAGAGGAGCTAATCCACTTCCTCAGATCCAACTCGGACGTCTTTGTGTGGTCCCATGAGGACATGCCTGGCATTGACCCGAAAATTATGACGCATCGCCTCAGCATAGATCCGTCATTCCGACCTGTAAAAAAAAAGAAGATCTATAAACAAGGAGCGGAGTGACGTAATTGTTGAGGAAGTTAGCAAACTTTTGCAAGCTAAATACATAAGAGAAATTTCGTATCCCGAGTGGCTCTCCAATGTTGTATTAGTTAAAAAATCTAACGGAAAGTGGAGAATGTGCGTAGACTTTACGAACTTAAATAAGGCATGCCTGAAAGATTGCTTTCCACTGCCGAGGATTGATCAGCTCGTGGACGCCACAGCCGGGCACGAACTGCTCACCTTCATGGACGCCTACTCTGGGTACAACCAAATCAAGATGCATGTCCCGGATCAAGATCATACCGCATTCATAACAGACCAAGATCTGTACTGTTACAAGGTCATGCCCTTCGGTTTAAAGAACGCAGGAGCGACCTACCAGAGAATGGTGAACAAAATGTTCGCCAAGCAGATCGGCCGAAATATGGAAGTGTATGTGGACGACATGCTTGTCAAGAGCAAGCAGTCTAAGTCGCATCTCTCCGATCTGACCGAGGCCTTCGAGGTTCTGAGGACATATCAAATGAAGCTTAACCCAGCTAAATGTGCCTTTGGAGTCTCTTCGGGAAAATTCCTTGGCTTCATGGTGAACAACCGGGGGATCGAGGCCAACCCCGAAAAGATTAAGGTCGTGCTCGAGATGGAGGCACCTAAGACGCTGAAGCAGCTTCAGTGCCTCAATGGCAGGATTGCGGCCCTGAACCGGTTTGTTTGAAGATCGACAGATAAGTGCCTTCCTTTCTTCAAAGTCCTACGAAAGAAAGGGTCGTTTGAATGGACAGCGGAGTGCGAGCAAGCATTTCAGCAGTTTAAAAGTTACCTCTGCTCGGCACCTTTGCTCGCCAAACCCCTGCCAGGGGACAAGCTCCAGTTGTACTTAGCAGTGTCTGACAGTGCCGTCAGCTCGGCCCTAATCAGGCAAGAGGAAGCGCGGCAAAACCCGGTCTACTACACAAGCAAAGCTATGACCGAAGCCGAGACCAGATACCCTCAAATGGAAAAGTTGGCTCTCGCTTTAGTCACCTCGGCCCGACGGCTTAGACCATACTTCCAAGCCCATACTGTGGTGGTGCTCACTAACTTGCCCCTAAAAAACATCTTCCATAAGCCAGAAGCTTCTGGACGCCTGATGAAGTGGGCAATGGAGCTAAGTGAGTACGACATCCAGTTCGAACCCAGAACTGCGTTGAAAGGACAAGCAGCGGCAGATTTCATAGCCGAGCTCACACCACCTTCCGAGCTGAGCGAGTCCGACCTACCGTGGACAATCTATGTCGACGGATCCTCCAATGAGAAGGGGTGAGGGGCCGGGGTCATCTTGCTCGGACCAGGAGGCGAGCGATTTGAGTATGCCTTGCGGTTTGGCTTCCGGACTTCTAAAAACGAGGCTGAGTATGAAGCATTTATTACCGGTCTGCGAATCGCTAGAGCATTGGGGGCCTCTTGTGTTAAGGTCTTCAGCGACTCCCAGCTGGTTGTGAGCCAGATCAAGGAAGTGTACCAAGCCAAAGACTCCCGAATGGAGAAGTATTTGGGCAAGGTCAGATCGTACCTCGCCCAGTTTCGAACTCACGAAGTAAGCCGGGTTCCCCGAGCAGAAAATTCTAATGCCGACGCCTTGGCCAAGTTAGCGTCAGCGTACGAGACCGACCTGGGTCGGTCCCCGTCGAGATCTTAGATAATCCCTCGATCTCGGAGCCAGATCTGATGGAGATCGACGCTCCAGAGCCCTCATGGATGGACCCGATTGTGGACTTCATTAGAGGCAATTCACCACAAGACCCCAAGGAGCGCAGAAAGTTGGCAAGGCAAGCAGCTCGGTTCGTGGTCCGAGGTGGAGCATTGTACCGACGCGGTTTTTCCCTGCCTCTATTTAGATGCCTAACTCCTGAAGAGGGCTTATACATCCTCAGAGAAATCCACGAAAGAGTGTGCGGCAATCACTCAGGCGCCCGGTCTCTGTCAGCCAAAGTGATCCGACAAGGATACTATTGGCCGACCCTCAGCCAGGACGCCAAGAAGTTCGTTAGAACTTGCGACAATTGCCAACGCTACGGAAACGTGATCCACCAACCTCCCGAGCTACTTACCCCTATCACGGCCCCATGGCCATTCGCGCAGTGGGTTGTAGATATTATTGGTCCTTTCCCTCCGGGCAAAGGCCAGACAAAGTTCGCTGTAGTGGCTGTGGATTACTTCACAAAGTGGGCCGAGGCCGAGGCGCTCTCCCACATAACGGAATCCAGAGTCACGTCCTTCGTGTGGACAAATATCATATGTCGCTTTGGTATACCGCAGGCCATTGTGACAGACAATGGGAAGCAGTTTGACAACGCAAAGTTCAAAGACTTTTACAGCAAGCTTGGCATAAGTCACCTTAGCTCGTCCCCCGCACACCCGCAAGCAAATGGGCAGGTGGAGGCAGTCAACAAGATCATCAAGCGAGGCATCAAACTTAGACTGGACTCCAAGAAAGGCAGGTGGGCCGAGGAGCTACCAGAGGTTCTATGGTCGTACCGGACCACCCAAAGAGAATCGACGGGTGAGACCCCGTTCTCCCTGGCCTTCGGCTCCGAAGCTGTAGTCCCGGTTGAGATCGGCATGCCATCTGACAGAGTAGAGCATTACGAGCCTACAGCAAATGAGGAAGAGCTGCTCCTCAACCTCGACTTGTTGGAAGAAAGAAGAGCAATGGCCCAGCTACGCCTGGGGAATATCAGGGCAGAATGGCCAGACACTACAACGCCCGCGTTCGACCTCGGACCTTCCAAGTCGGACACCTGGTCTTAAGGAAGGTCCAAACCCATGTGGGTGCCCTTGACCCGACCTGGGAGGGGCCATTTGTGGTCAAGGGAATCGTCCGACCTGGGACGTACATATTGGCCGATCTGAAAGTAGACGTCCTCGCGCACCCATGGAACGCGGAGCACCTGAAGCGTTATTATCCTTGAAACGCCAAAATGGTTTTCAATGGATCTGTAAAAACTGTTTCAAGGGGATTGTGATCGGAATAAATGTGATGATTTAATTTCATGATTCCGAGTTCGACCAGAAATTAAATGGGGGCCACGGACTCCCACACGATCACGTTCCAGCAGTCGGTTTGAATTCAATCCTCCAAAACCTAAGGGTACGAGGTGCGATGCCAAAACCACTGATGAACTTAAAATTCAAACCTTCAAGGTAAAGGGACGATGTAAAAAGTTCAAAATGATCAAGCCTCTGAACCTGAGGGTACGATGTACGATATGAAGAACAGCGACGGACTTAGGATTTTAGCCTTTTAACGTTTTTAAGTTAAGGGTGCGATGTTAAAAATTCCAGAGTTGGTGCAATGCATTGAACACTAGACATAGATTCAAATTCAAACTTTCAATTATTTTAATTGAAGGCGCGACCTCAAAAGTAAGAGGTGCGAGGTGACATTGGCTACATTCAAAGACAAAGCAAAGAAAGGAAAGATGTTGCCAACACCAAAGTAAAAACGAACAAAACTTCTTCATTAAATGGAGAGCAGAGCCAAGGCTTATAGACCTTGCAGCTCTGCCCTGACACTTACAAACAAAAAAAAAGAGAAGGGAAGAAAGACAGCGAAAAGCCTCTTGAAGGGTGGTCGCCTAAGAGCCTGCTTGAGGAGCGCCCTCCTGAGTGGTGCCGACCTGGTCCTCTTGGAGATCGGAGTAGTCAGAGTCCAGATCTCTGACATACTTATCCACCAACGCTTGGGGGCCAGGGGTGCCGCTAGGCCCAGACGCCCACTGCTCGGCATACCTTTTCTTCAGACCACCAAGATCGATCTGAAGGTCAGGCATGTCGGAAGCAATGCCCTTCATGAGAAACTTGAAGCCCGCGTCAGAGAAGTCTTTGACAAATCCATCGAAGTCAGGATGTTGCCTGAACGATTCCTCCTTCGCCGTCTCCAGCTCGGCAGTCCCATGCTTCAGCTCCTCCTCCTTCGCTTCAAGCGCCTGGAGCATGTCATTCTTCTCCTTGAGAAGTTGGAACTTCTCCTTCTCCAAGCCCTTGGTGATAGCATGGGCAGCTCGGAGCTGGGCCTTGCGTCTGTCCTCTTCTTTCTTCAGCAGCTCGGCCTTGGCCTCCACCTCAGCCTTCAAAATTTCCACCTCAGAGTGAGCTTTCAGCAGCTCATCCTTCATGGTGGAAGAGGCAGCCTCCAAGGCAGCAGAGAACTCCTCTTTCTCCCTCGCTGCCAGAGCTTCCCTCCCATCCAGCTCGGCCTTCACGGCCAGAGCCGATTGAATGGAAGCAACAAACGCCTGAGAAAAGGTACAAAGAAGTAAGTTAGACCGAGCTACCTGTTAGGTAAATTGAGCAAAAATGAAGACACCAATTTTACCTCAGCGGCGTAGTCGATGGTCCTCTGCAGGACGGACCCCGGGTCACTTACAAATTTGGACGCTCTTCTGAGGCAGCGGTCCAAACTTGCAGCCGAGATGCGGGACACCTGGTCCCTCACCCCAGAACTTGACGGCTCGACTCTGAACCGTGCTGTCACGTCCGACGTCCCGCCCATCCTGGCCTCAGGATCGTCCACCCGATCTGCGAAGCTCGTAGGCAGGGCCCCACGAGCTCCGACCTCCAAGGGGGAGGTGGTCTTCTTCTTCTTCCTCCTTCGCTTCAGAGGGACTTCCTCCCTCACCTCCTCGCCCAAGGGCGAGACGTCCACCGCCTCGGTCTGATCCCTGAGGCGCTTCTCCCTCAAAGGAACCCAGAAGACTCCAGCTCGATCACTGGAGCTGGATCTTCCGAGGCTGGCCCTATCACAGCAGGAGTGGCAGGTTTCGAACTCTGGGCGGCCTCAAGAGCATGGGCTCGGCCCTTGGACTTGCGCTTCACGTTGCTTGCAAATCCGCAAACCATGGCTGCAAAACAAAAACAGGAGTCAACACAAAGTTAGAGGAAAAAGGGGGGAGCAAGCTCGGCATACCAAGTTCGGAGTTCGGCCTTGAGGATTCAATGAGACGAACTGCAGGGTTGTAATCTAGCAGCCCGGACTCAAGCAGCAGCTTGTCGGTCACCAAGGTTCCGACCTTCCTACCCCTCGGAAAATGCTCCTTGTAATATTTCAACGTGTCGAAAGAGGCTTGCGTAAGCTCGGGGACTGGTCGGATTGATACTGCACAAAGACAAAGTCCGAGTTAGACCTGAATGACGGGAAAGAAAATCACAAAAAGTAAGAACTACTCCGTACCTAGGTTCCCAAACCTAGTGGGAACGTCAAAGAAGGAACGACCTGACTCATCCTTTGCAAGCCATTCCCCAGAAGCGTAGAACCACTTCCTCACCCATCCCTTGATGGAGGTCGGCCCCTTAACTATACCGCATGCGCCTTTCCTTGCGCACATATAGAATCGACCAGGCTTCTTAGCTATCCTTTTCGCTTCGAAGCACGCGAGGAGCTGGTTTACGTCCAGCAGCTCGGCCTCTTCACTATCCCGAGCTCGTAACAAAAAAAAGATGGCCAAAGCGAAAATGACACCCCACCCATTGGGGGCCACTTGAGCCGGAGCCAGCCCAGTTCGGAAAAGAAACTCTTGGACGAAAGGGTGAAAGGGAAGTCTGAGGCCGTACTCAAACATTTTGAAGTAGAGAGTGACTCATCCCTCTGGAGGATTGTCAGCTCTCTCCCCCTCCTCCGGAATCCTAAGGAGGATGTTCTCAGGGATAGCGAACCCCTTACGAAGGGATCCGAGGTAGTGCTCAGGTATCCTAGAAGGGTATTCCAAACCCTGACCCGAGGTGGAGGCATCATTATCCTCCCCGTCATCGGAGAACCTAAAGTTTTCTATCTCCTCGAGCTCGGACTCTAACCTACGAGCTAAATCCTCATCGGACCCTAAGTCGCTGCTAAAAGAGGACGGCATGGCAACTACGTTCGAAAGAGAAAGTGAGGGAAGAGACCGACCTACCAAGGGTTCGAGCTGCCTTCAGATCGAACTCCAAGAATTCAGGAAAAGTGAGGTATGACCTGAAGGATTGGGGGTACTTATAGCTCGTCGGAAAAATTTCCCCACCGTACACGTGTAATCAACGAGCGGCTAGGATTCTCCCGAAGATCCGAAGCGTCGGAATATTTGAATATTCCGACGATAAATCCACCGCAACGGTTATATTTTCCCACGAATAGGAAGTCGCCACGCGTCCAAAGTAAGTCGAATGAACTTCTCTGCCAGGTCGAGATCGGACCAGACAGAGAGGGGGTCAATGTTTGGGGAAGAGAATACCCTGGACACGTGGAGGACCCCTATTGGTGCCCCAAGATGACTCATGAGTCATGCCCAGCTCGGGCGGCCGAGATCACCACCACTAGCGTTGACAGATGCTAAGTATGAGGGCCGAGGTGAACCTGGCTGAGATCCGATCTACCGGGAAGCTTGGTGGGGGCCGAGGTGAGCTACTGTCAGCGGCGTGATTATCGGGTGTAACCGTCGGTCCCGAGATTACCGGGTGTAACCGACGGTCCCGAGATTACCGGATGTAACCGTCGTGAGATTAGCGGGACTACCACCCATAAGTAGAGGACCTCACTCCACGATCAGGTACGATGATTTCTGACCTCGAACTAAACTGGGAATCCGACCTATACTGACTTGATCGTCGGAGTGCTCACCTTTTTGTGCAGGTCCGCCCAAGTATTCAGATCGGTCCGGAGGTCGAGTTCGAACTGCAATCTGAAATACACTGTTGTGCATATCCTTGCATAAACAATATATACATTTTTTTTAAAACTTGTAACGTTTTATTAAAATTTCAAAGAGCATTTTTAGTTAATTTTTTAATTCAAAGAGTAGTTTGAGTTATAGAAATAATTACAACACTACTTAGATAATTACTTGTCAGTATATATTTACGTGGATTGACAATAAAATTTTTACAGAATTTTAAATTTTTAGAAAACGTAAAAATACCTCTTTTTATGTCTTTCACTCTCCAACGCGTCAAAATTTAACGGTGGTATGAAGGTTAATTGGCAAAGTACTTAAGTATTATTCTTATATATTTTTTGGATAGAAATAGATAAAAACCATTTACATTTGAGATAAAATATTTAGTTAAACCATTTACATCTTTTTATTCCGCTCATAATAGTTTACAAAATAAGTAATTCACTAGTTCACTTTGAAAGTGTTTTTTCCCCAAAACTTATCCCAAACAAACCATAAGTTGGTTGGTACTAAAAAAAATTTGAAAAAAAAAAAAAAAAACTCTAAGTTGGTTAAAATAGCTTTGAGAGAAAATTCCTAATTTAACCCTCTAAATTAGCTTAGAATTTAAATCGACTTTAAATTGGATCATGAATCCAAAACAAAGCCATAAAATTGTTGAAAAAATCAACCAATAAGTTATCAAAATTCCAACCAACTAAACAATTAAGTTCCAACCACAAAAATATCCAAGTATGCGTAAACGTCACACCAAAACGTTCAAATTCAACGTATAACAACAATCGCATACAATATCAACAAAATTATCGCACAAAAAAAAGATTAAAAAAAAAACCCGATGAACAAAAATCAACTATAAAAAGTTCATTATCGACGAGGCAAATTTAATTTTAAAAATTTGACTAAAAACCACAACCGGCAAAGCAAACACAACTTAATAGTAACTTACATATATCTCCAACTAAGGAGTTAGTGAGTTTGATCTCTCACCTCCACATGTTGTACTAAAAAAAATCAACCACCATGGATTATCTAGTAACATTGAGGTTAAAATACTACTTTTAAAATGTTCATTTTGGTCCTTGTACTTTCAACTTTTATTCATTTTGGTGTTCGTACTCTCAAAATGTTCATTTTAATACATGTAATTTTGAAAAGTAATAATTTTTTTCTCTCAATTTCATTTTTAAATAACAATTTCCCACTATTGGTATAATTTGTGTTAAAATTTTGAACATAGGGATCAAAATGGTCACTTTTTAAAAGTACAGAGATCAAGACGAATATTAAAAAAGAGTACATGAATCAAAATAAACTAAAGCTCAAAGTAGAACGACGAAATTAGTATTTTAACGGAAAGAAACAAAAGGCGTAACAAAATCAATACTGTACATTTATTATCATTCAATTTTTGAATAAATGAAGAAAGAAAAAAACTTGTCGATGAGAAGAATCGTAAAACAGACATCGAATAAAGTTTTGCCGAAGATAAACAATGGCTTGCATTTAAAAGGACGTTGGACCTAACTTCCAATTCAACAATATCTATAGTATGTATCACTATTATTAAAATGATATTGAAGGCCTAATAAATCTTTTTTTTTTTTTTCCTTCCCCTTTGTATATCCATTTGAAAGCACGTGGGTGGATTATTGTTGTTATTATTATCATATTCCATCAACAACCATAGTAGACCTCCAATAATTATGCTTCTAACACTCCATAATTTCACTTAACCCTTTTCCAAACCCAACCACTTTTTTTTCTTCTATATGCGTGACTGAGCCTTTGGACCAAACTTGAGTTTAAATATGTGCTGTGTTGTAACGTTCTAGACATGATTTGTCCTTACGATTGAGTTACCGAAAAGGGAGGTCTATCTATAGGCAGTGACTATCATTTCTTTTAAGTCCTTCTTGATCATTCTTCCATGATCTTAGGATCTCTCTTGTTCAGATGTGGTATCGGTTCATTCATATACCCTTCATTTCTACTCGAGTGTCACATGTGTTGATGCTGATGGGCCCTTAGCTCGTTAGGGAGTTGAACAAGGAGTATTTTGTAAATAAGGTGAATACATCCACGATAAAAGGGAAGGGGTATCTTTTTGTCATTTTGTTTGAGTATTATTTGGGCCAGGTTCCAGAGCTCTATAATTCTCCCTTGACCCTTGTAATGCCGCTAATCTGATTGATTTTTAGGTCAAACCCAAGCTAATCTTATTTCCTTTTGATTTGGTAATCCTGTTCATAAACAAATTCTAGCATATTGTTGTTAAACATTTGAAAAGCATCCAACTAACTCGACTTTTGACATTAATTAAAGTACACGAGGTAGCACGGTCAAAAAGTATAGTTAGATCTCGCAACCATACAACTAAACGTTACGCGAACGACATACACACTCAATAATTCCTTTGGATTAATGAAACCAAGTTTGTTTGAATTGGGTCCACCAGCAGAAAAAGGAAAAGAAAAAAATAAGTTCAATCAGAAAGATAAGAAAGAAAAAGGAAGGTTGAGGAATCAAATCATCATCAAACAAGACTAAATGAACACAACTAAGAATTTTTCTTTTCAATTTTCAAGAATATACCTTTTTTTCTAAGTTAGAGAGAAAAAAGGGAGGGTGGGGAATTTGAGTTTCATTCCTAACCCACAAAACAGAGCCTTGTTTGGGTATTTTGTCATCTAGTTGAGAATGGCTGTTTCACACACATCTCTCTGTCTCTTAGATCTTAGTGCTTTGTTTTGAACTCCCAAAAGAATACTATAATTTGCAAAGCAGAACCAACCAAGAAACAGTCACATATGATAGAATGCAACACACTTCCATGTCTAATTCCAAAACAAAACAAAACCCAAAGGAAAAAAGGAAAAGGAAAAAAGGGTCAAAAAGCTAATCATCCTTTATCTGAGATTCTGTTTGGTTGGTGTGTGATGGAGAACCAAACAGAAACCTTACCATCTAAAAGCTGTTTTGTTATCTTTCAGTTTTCTTTTTTCAATCCACACAGCATCTCTCTGGTCAGTTCACTTTCCCCTACAGAACAAGCTCAATCATGGAGATGGACAGTAAAAATCATATTTGCAGTAAAACTTTCTGAGCAGAAGAAAGTAACAGAAGAGATTTGAGTTCCCATGGCTTCATAGAAGAAGACCCAAAACAGTAACCTAGAAAGCTGAGGTGTGGCTGTGGAAGGGGAATTGGAGCAGAAAGCTATAACCCAGATCAGATCTTTGCCTAAAAGTTTGGAGATCACAGTTCTGTAAAAGAAAATTTAAAAGGCGTTTTAGCAATGGTCTCATTTCTTGTTTCTTATTTCCTGCTTCAAAAACACAGTATTGCTTTGCATTAGTAGTCATTTCTTGTTTTTTGTTCTCTCAAATTTCAAAGAAAAAAAAAGTCAGAGTTTTACTTCAAAATTTTTGAGAATGTTACTATGAAAATGAGAAACAAGAAACAGAAAGAAAGAGAAAATGAGTATGTTATCATTAAATCCTTAAAGGATCCTTCAAAGTTCTGTTCTGGACATCTAAGTTGGAACAAAAACCAGACATCAGATGAGAACTTGATGCTTAATTTCATCAAAAGTAGATCCACAGCTGAGCAGCAGAAAAGGCAATTAAATACAGAATCATGACAATTATTTTTCCTAAGCAAATGCAAAGAGGGAAGGGATGATCAAGAAACTAAGTAAAACTAGATAGTTAAATCATACAAGAAAAAAGTTACAGAGAAATCTATTGATGTACTAGCCTTTTTTGACAGAGATGTGAAAATGTTGTTCGTTCTTCTCTCTCACCACGCCAAAGAAAGGAGAAGATGATGATGAATTATGGATTAAACAACCCTGTTTCTCTTCTGGCCTGCTTTTCCATCTGACTTCAAAGCTCCACTGGAATCGCCTTCTGAAGAAACTTCCACGGATCTGGTGAAGTTATATGAAAGATCAGCATATAAGTCAACAACCCTCCTGATATTGTTGTTTAGTTCTCGGATCAGACCCACATTTCTGTTGAGGTTGTCAGGGATCTTTGACTCGTGGTTTTGGTTTATTTCACTGATGAGCAGCTTGTTTTGATCCAATATGCTTTGGACTTGAACAAAATTCTTCTGAAATCTCTGTAAAATCTTGCCATCAATCTGGGCACCACTGCCAAGCCCTGAAAATGTGTCACCCTCCATGCTTTTACAGACCAGAAAATTCTATCCAATCAGAACCGTCTCTGCATCAAAACATGAAAAAGAAGAAGAAGATCATGATCATGACTATGAGAAAGAGCAAGAATTCTTTATCATTCATAAGTTTTTTTGTCTAACTGAGAACCCATAAATGTGAAGAAACATTTGGTACTTTGTTTTTTTTTTATCTTTTTCTTTTTTCCTTCAGTTTGGAATTTAAGCACATGAGACAAAAACTGTAGAAGGAATCATGACCACCACGGTCCAGTTTTGAAACAGAGGAATCAGATAACAAAGATGGAGGATTTTAATTATATGATTATTTTATTTGATTTTATGATGAGAGGAGGAAAAAAGCAGAAGCACTTCCATAAAAGGGAACCTTTTTTAATGTGCTCAGAAAACACCCACCTAATAGGCTCAGAGTTCCAAACAGGTATTCCAAAGACCCAAAAAAACCAGTCAATGATGCAGAAATATGAGGCCATGAGAGCACCTCAATAGAGACAGCATTATTGATCCCCTCAAACGCATACTTGCATATAACCCCATCATCAATCAACAAATTAAAAATTAAAAAAAAAAAAACCCCCCACAGAAGAAAATTAAGAAACAAATTCAAAAAGATAAGGAATACATCTTGAGATTTGCAAGGATCCTGGATTTCACACACTCATACAAAAGGGTCTACTGTATAAAACCAAAACCACAGTTTGAACAATCATAAATCCCTCTTTACAATCTGCAACTAAACAAAACAAACAAACAAAAACCCAAAAAAGCTATTAGCAGCAGGATTCAGAAACGCCAATTCGAAGAACAATTTCACAAAATTGGCTCCCTTCCCATTAGAGAGCAGAGAGAATCAGAAAACAGGAACACCAGGCAGATTAAAAGAAACCCAGAGAAGGCATCCGAGAGAAAAAGGGAACTACACCCAAATCTACAAGTATACAGAAAAAGAAAAAACAAGAGAGAGAGAACCCAAAAAGAAAAAAGAAAAAACGGATTGATTTGTTATTCCTTTATATCGTAAGGTGTTAGCAAAAGATTCAGCAAGATAAAAGAGGCAGAGGAACAGGATTGTAAAAAATTAGTAGTACCTTGAAAATCTGGAACATTATATTCCGGTAAGAAGACACGGCACAGCCACAGCCACAGCCACAGCCACAGCCACAGGGATTGAAATGAGGAGACGAGAGGTTCCCGATGAGAAGGAGGAGCATAAAAAGGGCAAAAAAATCAGAAGAAAAAAAGGAAAAAGTATCGCCGCTTGAATCGAATCTCCCCAAAAACAGACCCCTGCCCTCAAAAATCAAAATCCTTGAGAATTATCAGGGGAGAGAGAGAGAGGGGGGGGGGTTTAGAGAGAGAGAGAATATATAGGATTTGACAGTCACGCTCCTCCAGCCCCTCTGCTCTGTGTGCGCCCAAAAGAAAAGAAATAGCAATAGCTCTATTTCTTTCTTCCCTCTATCCACCTGTTTTTTTTTTTAATTATTTAATTATTTTTTGGAGGTTTGATTCTGGGCTGCGATCCTGTGTGTTTCGCTCAGATGCAAATCTCGGTTTCTCTGTCCACGTGGAAATTAGCTTGATGGGGGAATCGGTATAAAATTAAAATGTCTGACCAAGCAGACTCTGTGGGGCCCACCGTAAAAAGAGTTTCAAAAAGCACTTTAAATGCTCCGAATGTAATTTTTTTCTTGGAATTTGTATTCTGTATATATTCGTAGAAATTTATTTTTCGATAATGTAATTGGGAAGAAGAGGGTAGTGTGTGTAATTTATTATTCGATGGGACGCATCGTATTATTGTTTTTTCTTTTTTTTTTCTTTTTAATCTTTTAGAATTTTATCTAAAAAATATTGTGCTTTGAGATTTAAATTTAAGACTTTTTATTAGAGGAGGTAGAAATGTCGTCTAAATAAATGTCTTAATTTTTTTTTTCCTTGTCTTCAATCATTTACTCTAATTCAATTGATTAAATTTTGTTATACAATTCTAAATTTTGTTATACAATTCGATCTTACGTTAAAGTCAACATAGCTCATCAATAATTGATATGTGTCTCAAATTAAAAAGTTGTGAGTTTTATCTCTCATCTCCACCTATTAAAAAAACTCTATCTTATATTTTAATATTTTTTCTTCATAATTAAATAACATTTTTTCAGGTTAAAATATTATTTAGATTTACGTACTCTCAAAAGGTTTATTATGGTTTATATATTTTTATCTTTGGCTAATTTTAATCTATGAACTCTCAAAATGTTTCGTTTAAATCTGTGTACTTTTAGAAAAAAATGAGATTAAGAAATAAATTAAGGGACCAGAATTGCCACTTATTAAAAAATTTCTTGAGATGTAGCAAGTTTTTATATTAAAAGTTTGATCTGTTTTACCAATAAAGTCTATGATTCGAGTTCTTATAGCCCTATATTATTAATGATTAATGATTTTATTATTTCACAATAATAAAAAATTAAATATATATAATAATTTTCCTTTGCTCATTATTGTTTGTAACTATCCACTTGATTTGGTCCATCATTAATGTTTTGTCTTTATAGATGAACTACACATGAAAATTTTCTTATTTTCCCATACAAAATAAAGGAATAAGTAATTCGTTAGGTGTAGTAGGTGTAGAATGTATGTTAAAACTTTGCAGATAAGAACCAAAATAGTCACTTTTTTAAAAGTACAAATACCAAAACGAAGATTTTAAAAGTATAGGAATTAAAATGAACTAAAATTGAAAGTAAAAAGACTAAAATAAACATTTTGAAACACCGAAATGAACCAAAACTGTAAGTACATACATCAAAATATGATACATTTTATTTCTATACAATATAAGATGTTCGAGATTTGACTATTCAATGTATACAGATTCTTTTGTTAAAATAACAACAAACATAATACAAATTAGGAAAGCTTAAGGACAACTACATGTGAGATCTTCTTGGGCAATTCATTCTATACACACTCAAATTTTGTTTTTTCATTATGATAATTAATAGTCATGCTTAATTGACTATTAATTCTCATTATTTCATCAAGCCTAACACATAAATTTCTTCTATCTCCCACCTGTATGTTCATTTTTCATACGAGATTACTAATGCTTTTGAATTTATATTTAAGTTGGCTAATTATGTTATATTGAGTGAACTAAACTGATGCAATCATTTTTCTTTAATTTAGAATATTCACAAGATTTTGATAATACTTTCGAGGAACGAAAAACAATTATAATCACTCGTCATTCATAAATAAAAAATCTAATTCACCATCACTATAACTAAAGTTACCATACCCTATTTTAAATTTACTTGAATAATAATTATTTATGTCTATTCACTTTCGGTCAATTACTATATCATTCGATCTCGGGAAAGAGACTAAATATTGGTATACATGAAATTAGAATATCTATTTATAATTTCACTAATACTAAGCTAGTGTACTATTGTTTATTGACCAAAAAAATATATAAAAAAAAAAAGAAGAAGACAAATGAAATAACAACTACGGTTTAAATCCATTACAGAATAAACTAATATAATTTTTCTTTAATAATCATTCGGATTAGACTTTGATTGTAACGAAGCCAATCAAGCTATCAGAAAATTCCTGGAAATTTAGAACTTCATCAAAGATTTATATTTTATTGGGCGTTGATGATTCAACTCTTGATTCCTTGTCAACGAGAAAACGCCAGTTTTCTTATTAAATATAAATATTGACTAGTAATGGTTCACTTATAAAATTACTATATATATATATATATATATATTTATATATATGTTGCATGAATTTGGTTAGATCGAGACTTAACGTTGACCTGCAAAATAAAAAAGATTGAGCACCAGCGTGGTGCTAGCCACACACTCCAATACTTAAGTTAGTATTGAAGGTTGAAAGAATTATATGGGTTCAAGTATGGATTTTTTAGATGTAACATCGTGCAGGCCGAATGTGAGGAGAAAAGATTGTCTCCCTGTTACTGAACTTCATTGACTAGGCATGGGGCCCATCCTTCAGGCCACCGGCCGAGACCTGGTCGACCATTGAACTAGGTCGGTCGGGTGTCGGATCTTGGCTAGCCAGGCCCCGTGCTCCCCCTCGTCCGTCAGGCTTCTAAGTTTGGGTTTTCGTTCTTCTTTCTTCGAATTTGGGCCCCATCTGGAATTTCTCCCTTGCTCGCGGGCTTCCTTTCCCTTAAGTGGGTCTATAGCTTGCTTGTCGGGTTTAGTTTATTTCTCCTATAACATAAATAATGTGTGTGTGTTTTTATTATATATATATAGACTATTTTGGTTCATTTTAGCTTTAGTTTTGGACTATTTTGGTATATATAGACTATTTATGGTGTGTGTGTATATTTTAGTTTCCACCTTAGTTTATTTTGATTATATACTTTTAAAAACGTCTATTTTGGTACTTACACTCTCAACTTTTGTTTACATTTAAAAAGTTATCATTTTGGTCCCTTCATTTTAATTTTTTTCTTTTTTTAATCAAAATTTTAGCATGATGTTTCGCTCTAGATCAAATTCTTCAAATTTACCATAACTTTATATTACATGATTTTTATTGTGCATAAAATTTGTGTTGAAAATTCACAAATACATACATAAACCGTCACTTTCAAAAAAATATAGGAACAAAATATACATTTTGAAAGTACATGGACTATAGTGAAAAAAAACAAAAGTTAAAAAAGTACAATAATCAAAATAGACATTTTAAAAGTACAAACCCAAAAGGACCTAAAACTGAAAATTAATAATCCAAAATAATATTTAAACTTTATTATTATGTATCCGAATTGTATAACTTATATCCAATTAAATTTCACAGAACAGTGTCTAGATTTTAGAAGTTGACCCAAGAATTGTTGATAAATAATTGTTTAAGAGAAGACAACTTTTAATTTGATCGAAGAGATGATGATAAATAACTCGCTTAAATAAATAACAAATAGAACAAATTCTAGTTGGAAAAAGAAGAAAGAAAAAAAAAAAGATTACAAACTCGAGAATAAAGTCTAACAAATAAAAAATTATTATTCTTTCAAAAATCAACTATCCTCGATTCTTTATTATGCAGATCAAAGAAGATTAGAAAAAAAAAGTACGACGGAAGAAAATCAGGAGAAAGAACGAGAATCAGAATATAAATAGGAGAAATTTAATTACATCACGTTAAGTATTATTTCTTACATTATATATATATATTCGACCTTTTGACCTCCATGGATGCGGGCATTGAGGTAAATTTTCTTAAATGTCCTTGACATCTCACTAATTTACTAATTCTTTTGAACTAGTGTTAAATAAACAAAACGCCTAATTCTACCATTAGAATTTAATAACCTACCTTTGCCCTCGAACACAGCTCAATTAGTTACGGCATCTATCTTCAATCAAAAGACTATGAATTCAAATCTCTAACTTTACATGTTGTAATTAAATTTAATTTAATTTTTCTAATTTGCTATTCGCACCTTCACTAATGTTTAATAGTGAGAGAGTTGCTTCATAGGATAGATGATATAAAAAACACACGAGAAAGAAGAAATGAAAAGTTTTGGGAACGACATATTTTTAAGTTTTAGCACTTATGTTCGGATAAAAATACAAGAGAAGATATCAGTTTTTATCCGAAATTTTGCAAAGTGTATCAATATTTACTCTAGACTTTTAATTTCATCCAATCGCCCCCTTAAAGTTTGATAAATCTTCTTTTTCATCTGAAGAACCATTAAAAAAATTATTCTCATGTGCATCTAATGAATTATAAAACATATACTTGATATGAAATTAATCGAATCGAGACAAAAACAACACTAGAACTGTTTTTTTTTTGTTGAAATTTTCAAGTTTGGTCGAACTTATTTAATAGTTGATTTTTATGCATTAATCAAACTTAATTTTATGTGATTTTCATTTTCTGAAATTCTTGTTGCTTTATTTTTTAAATTAGAAATAATTGGCAAATTAACATAAATGGAATAAAACGTAAAAATTCTAACCCTCACCTAACTATCAAGGTAATAGTAAATTCACTTAAACGTTTTAAGATTGACACCATTCGAATTAAAATGATTATAAAAAATATATATATGTCATTCAAATTAAATTCATAATTATTTTGAATTTTAAATTAAACAAGGGTACAAATGTCAATATCTTGCCCCGCACGCATGATCAACCCAACAGCGGGCCCAGCCCAACAGAAAATAGTCTACTGCTCATTTTGTGTCGACGGCCCAATAATTGAACCATGGGCTTATAACAACTTGGTCCTCACGCAAAAGCATATTTTCAACAAATTCTCATTGTTTATTCATTTTTCTATGATAAGCTTTGGCTTTTGAAGATCAGAAGTTTGACCAGCTGGTAATATAAAATCCAGCTCAAGTGATGTAATAACAGAGTTCTATCTGAGATTAAGGCCTTGTTTGGTTTTGTGAAGGAAAAAAAAATATATGGAGTTTTTCGTTTTCTATGCATTGTCACTCTGTTTGGTTGTTTATGGAGTGGCAAAAGCTTTCCATTCCATTTGGTGGAGACCCAAATTGGTGGAGAGACAGTTGAAAAGGCAAGGAATTAGAGGGAGTGCCTACAAGCCTTGGGTTGGGGATGCCAAAGAGTATGTGAGGATGATCACTGAAGCCTGGGCCAACCCCATGAGTCTAGACCATCAGATTGTTCAACGGGTAGATCCGTTCACGGTGGTGAATGCCCAAAAATATGGTGCATCGTGTTCTATTGTGTTGTTATCTTGTTTGATATTGTTCTCGAGTCTTATTTTTGTGATTTGTGTGTAGGGAAAGTGTCGGTGTGCTGGTTCGGGACGAGTCCAAGGTTGACTGTGAAGGACCCGGAAATGATGAAAGAAATACTATCAAACAAGGTGGGTAGCTTTGAGAAGCCGCCATTGAGCCCAGTTATACTGAAGTTGACAAAGGGACTGACTACTCTCAAAGGGGAGGAGTGGGCTAAACATAGGAGGATTATCAATCCTGCTTTCCATCTAGAAAGGCTCAAGGTTTGAGTTTAACTCTACTCAGTTTTACTTGAAATAAGAGTTATGATCTAAGCTCAAGACTTTGTTTGTGAAATTGTTTCGAAAACAGGAGAAAAAGCGAGAAAGAAATAGATGTAGAAATATAAACCATTTCCAAAATAAAGGGGACTTAACAGGAACAAGAGGGGTCAACTGAACAAGATCCTTCCCCTTCCCATCTTTCAAAAGAAAAGATTCAGCCAAAATCAATTAAACGGAAGAAATCCAAGCGAACGGAAAAGAAGAAACAAAGGATGAATTCCACTTTAAGCACTATATATTTATTTATATATTTATTTGTGTTCATGGTTTGTTCTTTGAAGTTTTTTATTTTTTGTCTAATTCTGGTTAAATTTTAAATATCATTCTGAGCCTAAACTATGGTGTTTAAATTTTAAGACTGTTGTACGTTTGGGTGTTAAAGGGAATGATGCCAGCATTTAGTATAAGTTGTGGCAACATGATAAAGCAGTGGAAGCAGATGGGTACAGATCAAGACAGAGTAGAAGTGGATGTGTGGCCTGAACTTCAAAGACTAACGGCAGATGTTATATCTCGGGCTGCTTTTGGCTCCAACTTTGAAGAAGGGAAGAAGATTTTTGAACATTTGAAACGGCTCACTCTTCTTACTCTAGAAGCCATGCAAACCATGTATCTTCCTGGTTTCAGGTCCCACTTCTCTGTTTCATAAATTTCGTTTGTCTTCCCACCTATTCGTTTCCAAATGAATATTGTTTTCACTCGACTTAGATTGTTAGTCCTTAAACTTTCAGAATGGTGTCTAACAAGTCATTGATTTATTAGACCGTTTTTAAATTTTAAAGACTTATGGACACAAAAGAGCATAAATCTAAAACTAAAATTATTCCGAAATCAAACCTAGAGATTGAATAGTGTCTGTGTATTGGCAGATTTGTTCCAACAGTCAAGAACAGGAAGAGAGATAAGCTGAACAAGGAGATCAAAACTATGATAGGGAATTTAATTATAAGAAAAGAGGATTCCATGAGAACACAGGAAGACAATGTTGAAGACTTGTTGTGCCTGCTATTGCAGTCAAAGAAGAAAGAAAATCAACATGGAGGTCATGATGGACTGACAATTGATGAAGTGATGGAGGAGTGCAAGCAATTCTACCTAGCAGGGCAGGAGACAACAGCAAGCTGGCTTACATGGACAGTCATAGTTTTGGCCATGCACTCAGAATGGCAAGAAAAGGCTAGGCAGGAAGTCTTGCAAGTTTGTGGAAAGAAAGAACCAAATTTTGAATCTTTGAGCCACCTCAAAATTGTGAGTTTTCCTTACACATTCAGCAATCTTCTATATATCTATTGGTGTAAGTTCTTTCATGACATTCAATCACATAAAAATAGCAAAATGAAGAATTGAGAACAGTTGAAGTCATTTTCTGGTTGGTCAATATCCAAATCCTTTCTAAGTGGATATATTATTGGCAACCCTTATTCATCTATATATTTTGAAAACATCTATAAAGAAAAACAATATTGATTTACTAAACAATGTTCTGCAGGTTACTATGATACTTTATGAGGTCCTGAGGTTGTACCCACCAGTTATTGGTCAATATCAACATACTTATGCAGAAACTAAGATAGGTGAACTTTTAATACCAGCTGGGGTTGATGTTACCTTACCTACACTGCTCATTCACCATGATCCCGAGTACTGGGGAGACGATGCAGACCAGTTCAAACCAGAGAGATTTTCTGCAGGAGTTTCAAAGGCAAGCAAAGATCAGTTGGCATTCTTTCCCTTTGGCTGGGGACCAAGGACCTGCATTGGACAAAACTTTGCTATGTTAGAGGCTAAGGTTGCATTGGCTATGATTCTACAGAATTTCTCTTTTGAGCTTTCTCCCTCTTATGCACATGCTCCCTATACTGTCATGACTCTTCAACCACAACATGGGGCACAGCTGACCCTTCACCAACTATAGGCTGCAAATGGACTACCACTACCACCACCTTTGAGAGAGAGAAAATGTTTGACATTTCACAATCAGAAGTGCTTTTACAAAGAAATAATGAGCATTTATTTTTTCTTGAGATATCTTTCAAATTACCTAGTCTTGTACTGTACTTGTTCCCCTGTAGGAACAGATGAGAATCTATCAGTAAAATGATTTCATGAAAGTGCCATTTTTAACCAATAATCGTGCAAAGTGAGAAAATATTTAGTTGCCACAATTAATCATCTAATGTTTGAAAGCAACACCTATGTTAACAAATTAAGAATGCCTTTTAGAGTACCTCTGCCTCTTTCTCTCTTCTCTACCTGAAACAAACCAAGGGCTTGACATTATTTCTAGTTGACAAGGGCGGAGCAAAGAAGGAACGAGAGAGGTAATTGCCCCTCGTTTGTAGCAACTCAAAAATTATATATATAATATTCAAGATTGTAGTTTCCTCTAGTTTACCCCTTAAATCTTTAGAAATAAAAGATCATACATATAAGATGTTACGATGCAAAATTTTGTCCCTCCAAAATTTTTGGCTCCACCCCAAACAAACAGAGAGGGTGAGGTAAGTTGACTTCCAAACAAATAGAAAGATAAGAATGCAAAACCAATTTTCTGTGGATCCCACTAAAATCAGGTTACATGTGCAATATATTGACACTGAATGCTTGCTAAGATATCAAATGGCATATTACGCTCAAGAAATATAACCAAAATAAGCAAAAGGGAGAATTAACAAGAGACTTCAGTAGAGTGTTATTTATTTCTCGTCAAATTGTAATTAATGTAATATAATTTATCTAATTGATCACACGTTTCATAATTTAAAAAATCTAGGCACTCAGGCTGAACAAGAGGGGAAAAAGTCACTCTTCTGTTTTTCCTGGACCAGTGCTTCTCTTTCTGCTGCTATCTTTTATTGTTATATCCTCTCATGGTTGTAATAAAAAATATCATTCCCGCCAATTTTCCTTCCTTGATGTCTATGAAAAAAATCCTGTCTTGTGAGAAAATAATCATAAATCCTCGATATCCTTTAACATCGAGTCCACATCTGGAGTTAAAATGGCACGCTTGCTAAGCTCCCCAACAATGCAGCAATGCTTCCCTTCCACATTGATAGCTGCAACGTCTTGTGCAAAGCCACAATCCATTCCAGAAGAAACCTGCCCGTATTTTAAAACTGATGTGAGAAGGAACGCAAAATCCCAAAAGATTATGTCCAAAAATATCCCCTCAATTGATAAGGACTTGCAATAACACGTCCTGCTGTTTTATCAATGAAGTGAAGTCGAGAAAGCTGAGGAAGAGATTCCATGTTTCTAATATTTCATTTCAGGAGATCTATCTTGTTGATAAATAAGTAGATAACGAGGAACTTGGCATAAAAGTACTCACGTCATATACAATATCGCCTAGCTTCAACTTGACAGCACCACTCCTGTATACAAGCAATTTACCCATGGAGCCAGAAGGTAACTCATTCAGAGAGCAGAAGTTCTGACGAGTTCGTGAACCCTTACTTTGTTCTGAGCTGCTGGCTGCCACCATGCCTTCTACGGTAGAAGATTGCTTTGTCACTGGCACCATAGGTGGTATTTGTAGAAAAAAGACATTTGTTTCTGGATTCTCCTCCTGCGAATCAATCATTAAGCGTAAAATCGGAAATAAGAGGCTCACGCTATGATATCCACATAAATCTAATGACTAACCAATAGACCAAGATCCATTGCTGGAGTTGTCATACTTTCATCGTAGGTTCTGTTTTCTGAAGCCTCTCCAAATTCTTCCTCGTTAAGAGAATCTTTGAAGTAATGCATAAATTAGAGAAGACAATTGAATCAAAAGATGCGAGTACATTTTTCATGGTTCACCATGAAAACTGTACTCCAGAAGTCATATGAAGTATGCGAACCACACACACAGAAAATAAAGTGCATTTAAGGATAATCCAGTTGTCCATTGCAGTATTTTCCTTTTAGTTTTTGTAAATAAGACGCGCTTATAGAGATACCTGGATCTCCTGAATATGGTCTCCTCAAAGGAAGAGTTACAGGATAATAACTGTAATAATCCTGCAGTAAAATGATACTTGAATTACTAAATTGACATACTAAAGGAGAAGGCAGATGCAAATAGGAATAATAAGGAAAAACGATTGAGGATTTGAATGTTACTGACCCATGGTTCTACATACTCCTTGCTTATACTAGACGGAAGAGTTCCATCTGCACAGTCACCTTTCAGTTTAGTGCATTGGAAGCATCTCATGTGCAGTAAATCAAGCAATTACATCTTGAGTAGAATAGATTTAAGTAGTTTAGTGGCCAACCTTCATTTCTGGGTCTATTTCCAGCTTTTGGAATACCATATGATCTTATGGTTGCTGATGTACCTCCAGAACCAAATGCAACTTGTGTAGGTGCGGCTGCATATTTAAATAACAGATGTAAATGAAACGGGGACATGTGAAAGGAACTCATAAATATCTTTATTCATTGTGCATGAAGATTTAAATTGTATGTAGGGTTCAGAAACTGACAGAAGTTCACTCCATTTCCCTGATATGCTAGGTAGTACCGATTGGGGTAAAACCAGATGATACAGAATTAATATGTTGAACCATATCATCATAACTCCACAGATCAATCTACAACCTCATTACGTCATATGTATAGAAATCTTAATATGTGGTCTTTTTTTGGCTTCACAGGGTTCCTAACATAGAACAGATTTGCTCCCCGCATATGACTCTAATGTCGAGAAAAGTAAAGCATAACATATTTTCCCTCAGTTTTTCATGATTTGAGAATTGCCCTCAAAGTCTTCTTAATACATTTATGTGATCTTATAGATCTCTATTCTTAATAAGAATCCTATTATAAAATTACCTAAGATATTTAGATCTATAGACATAATTCTAATCACACACATACAAATAGATAAATACATAGTTACACATAAACTGGTATACTGAACCTAATAACAAATTTGTATATCATGAGTAATCAGTGGAAAAGGAAATAAAAGATTTAGTAGCCAACTACGACCATAAAATGATTAAAAGAAGCATGACCAGGAATTAGCATAGCATACAAATATAAACTTTCAGATTCGATCTAAAACAGTCATGTTTATTTAATAATATCTACTAAATAAATAAAATCATGAAGCTCGAGACCAGAACAAAAATTAATCGTAAACACGACTAGTTTATGGGACTGGCCTTTCTTCCCAACTTTCTGCTTTGCCCTCATGGTACTTTCCTGCAATAAGAAGTCAAGAAATTAAAGTGACAAAAAGAGAGCAAGAATATATTAAACTAGATATTCTATATGCTGAAGAATGTAGGCAACAGAAAATAAAAGAAAGCAGACATACATTGAAGCGCTTTAGTAAATCCTTGGCTTGAGCAGCATCAGCTTCCTCTGTTATTTCTCTACATAAAACAAACATAAATTTTGACTGCAACACAGATTCTGAACTATTGGAGGTGCTACTAAATTTGAAAGTGATGTGCTTACGCTTTGACTTCAGGTTTTGGCATTCGACGAGGAGGTGCTTTTGGAGCAAATTTCATCTGCAGCAGGCAATTCCATCAGAGCAAAACAAAAAAACTCTTCAAAAAAATAGACAAGACGGGAAAGCCAAAAAGGACCTTCCGTTGAGCAGTTGTATTGTTCTTGGGCGGATCTTGCTCCATGACTATCAATTGTTGAACCTTCGTCTAGATCTGAGAAGACAAAATAATGACCAGTGACTAATTATACATGCACAAATCCTACCGTGTCCTGCTCTTAAAATAGCTTATTCAGTCTAGTCATATTGCATTGTGAACCCAACTTAGATAACACAACGATTAGGATAACATCGTTCGTAAGGAAGATGAAGGTCGTTGTATTATTGCCAAATGCCACGTGATATATAATGCATGAACTTTCACTACTTCAGTTGTGCACCTTTAAGTGAAAGAAGTTTACATTTAAGCAATGTTTTAAAAGGCTTTTGAGGCTTACACCTTGAGGCCCGCCTCGAGGCAAGGCTCTAACTTTTAGCCTCAAGTCTTACGCCTTCTTTGGACTATAAGAGGCTTATGCCTCGCATAGAAGAGGCTTACGCCTCTTTGAAAACGCACTGAGGCTTAAAGTATACGCCTCGTGTAATGATTACAATAATACTATTAATTTTTCCAATTCCTAAAAAATATCAAGGTTTTTTTTGTATGGAATCCTAAGCAGGAGTTGTAACAATTCAATCTATTACTACTTTTACTACCTAGACTTTAAAAATATTGAAAGACAACAATTTATAGAATAAGTAAGTTCTATTGGTGATAATAGTAGTGATGTTATGATGTTTTTTTAGAATTTTTTTTGAGTGACAAGTAACAAGTGGATATTTTGATAATTTTATATAACTATTATGTTTGGTAATACTTGACCACACAAATTTAGGATATGTTTAATTCTTTTAATTAAAATTGAGGCTTACGCCTCGTACCGCCTTGAGGCTTACGCCTCGCCTTTTCAAGAGAAAAAGCCTCGAGGCCGCCTCTAGCCTTTTAAAACATTGCATTTAAGGAACAATTCGCTTCGAGCATACTTGGTAAAACATTCCTAAACCATATTTTTGAGCTATAAATTAAAATTCACTACATAAAAGCCATTTGAATAGTGGCCACGCATAAAAGATCATCCACAAAAGTCTGCTATTTGCAACTTCAATCAATAAAAATATGAGGAGCACAAACAGGTTTTTTTCCCTTCTTAAATCAAGATTTAGAATGTTGAACCCGAAAGGCGTCTAGTTGAATTGACAACAATTGATTTCGATTAAATACAAGGACATTCTCATAATCCAGGTTACTCGAAGGTTTCAAAAGAATCAACGAGAGTTGCACAATATCCCATTCTGACTATGGAATATGACACTCCATTGGAGAGGGAAAAAAAATACCATATTGTTGGCCTTACTAACTTGGACGGAGCAAATGCAGGCAACGCAATTTGGTAAAAGTGGAGATTAAATCACAAAGTAGAGGCCAGAGTCATGGAAAATTTAATATGCATACAGGACTTAGCAGCGCAATCCTGAATGAAAGCGATCCCGAATAGCAGAGCAGTAGCGAGCGATATATTGAATCGGCCGATGAACTTGACGATAGTGAGAAAAATGCTCGTTTACAGCATGATGTGATACAGTCACAGAGATGCTGCGATAGGAACGATGAAGAAAGAAGAAGAGTTTGAGAAGAAAAAAAATGGCGGCAGAAGGTTTTGCCTGTTCTGATAGTGAATGAGACGCAGCGCAACTGCAATTTTACGTGATGGAGGTGGCCGCTTACGAAATTAATAACCGGTATACATTAGTGTTACAAAACCTAGGGATTTTATATTGCTAATTTTAAAATTGGGAGAAAATTGCACAAACCACCTTTAATAGGGATTTTCTTTTAATAATGTTTTTTCAGTACAAGCGGGTGGGTTCGGCTTCTTAATTAATAATGTTTTATTTTAAATTTATTTCAAAAAATATATCATTATGTACCAAACTATTTTCAAGAATGTTAGCTTGAAAAATTTGAAGTGACCTCAGACACTTCATGCTTCTTTAGTGGCGTATTGTGTGTTTTTTTTTTTCGCAAATAAAGATATATATCAAAATTATACATAATTATTGCTTTGCTACTGCCGCTGTACATCTACTTTTTAATTTCTAAATCTTGGTTGAAATTTCTATTATATCACTTCTTATTTTATTTTGTATTCAGAATGTTATGTTTGAATTATTTTATTTCTTTTAACAAATTTAATTAAATTAATTTTGTAAGTTTCTATTATATCACTTCTTATTTTATTTTTTATTCAATAGAATGTTATATTTGAATTATTTTACTTTTTAACATATTTAAATAAATTAAATTTGTGTTCAATTTTGACACATGTCATCTCTTACCATAATTAAAAAAAAATGGTACCTTGTAAGTGGGAAAGTGTGAAACATGCACACGCACGCGCACATGCACACGTACACGCACACTCACACGGAATCTCAGATTCCCACAAAACAAACGATCGGTCCCTAAATAGTTGTTGTAATTGTACCCAAAATTTTATATGATATCAATAAAACCCTGAAACTTTCCTAAACGAACAAATTTACATCCTCAACTTGTAATAATACAGGTTAAAACAAATTGATGGTACAACATCAAGAAAATATAATTCCTCAAAAAAAAAAAGAAAACATCAAGAAAATAGAAGCAACAGGAAGCGATGGCTTTGTAACTGATGATGTACGGATAAGTTATTTTGAGTGGAACGAGTGGAATTTTGTACATAGATCCAATTTCTTAAATTTGAGAGTTTAATTTTTAATTTTTAAATTTTCTCAATTATAAAAAAAAAAGTTTAGTTTTTACTATTACAAGTTGAGATATATTTTTTAAACTTTTAAATTTTTACAATTGAATAGACGTAACTGACTATAGAAGGAAGGAAAAAAAAAAGGTGTACATGGAGTATCCAAATTAGTTTGGATAAGACATTGACTAATGTCACAAACAACCATCTAACCTACTATATTTAGCCACTAACAAAAATCACACTATATTAAACTAATTATAGGTTGGTGGACACTATAGTTTTAATTAATCATCTCTAAAATTTTAAGAAATATTATTTTAAATCCATTGTTATAAATACATGCATTCAATAATTAAAAGAAAAGACAGAGGACCTGTACAATATAGGGGTGCAATTTTTGTTGGAAATAACGAGCTTAAGAAACTATTAATCATAACTTATATTGACTTTTTTTTTGTTTGATGAAAAGCTACGTTGAATCGGATGAAAGTGAAAGTCAACAGTACAAAATTGACTGCAATTTAAAAATAATAAGACAACAAAGAAAAGTATGTCATATTGTATTATTATTTGTTATATCGGTCAATGTTCGGAACAACTTACATGCACTTTGATTAATTTTATCGGACAACCACCTGTCCCTATCATACTTGATGACGGAAAACACATAGGAATTACCAATTCCTAAAGTCAGTGACTATGATATGTAAAATAAAAAAGAGTGAATGATAATTAGAGATTTAGTATTTTCACGTATACCTCCTCCTCATACTTGAAAAAAAAATATTCAAGTAGGGAAATAAATAAATCCAAACACACTTAAAAAAAAACATAATTATGTTTTATTTGAATCAAATAAAAAGTTGTAACATTTTAAAAAATACATATCAAATTTACGTGATGAATTGAAAAGAAAATAAATTAAATCCCCATATTCCCTACTAAAAAAAATGAAACTTAAACTAAACTACACGGTGAATATCTTAAAAAAAAAAAAGTATACGGTAAAAAAAAAAAAGAAAAAGTAAAAAGAAAAAAAGGGAGAGAGAGTTTTATCCCCCCAGAAAAAAGAGAGAAAAAATAAATGAAAATACCAATGTGCCCTACGATCAAAATTTAGTGGTGAAGGCGAGGCTCTGTGATTCGGTTCTCGGTCGTTGCTCTTGAATTCCCCATTTTTCGTCTGTGAAGGGAAGAGAGGAGAACCAGAGCTCGAAAGAGAGGGCTCAAGCTTTTCCGGCGAACAATTCCGGGCCTTTCTCCCCCTCCTCCGCTTGCCCTGCGTCGTCATTTATGGCTTGTGTGTACATACCAGTGCAGAACTCGGAGGAGGAGGTCAGGGTAGCTCTCGACCAGCTCCCCAGGGACGCTTCTGATATTCTTGACATACTCAAGGCCGAGCAAGCTCCGTTGGATCTCTGGCTAATCATCGCGGTTTGTTCTACTCTCTAAAGCGGAAATGTGATGCACCTTTATGCTTGATTTCACTTTTCGCCCGTAGCTCATCTTCTGTCGCCAATTTTGTCTTATGAATTGTGCTTGGTTTCAATTTAGTTGAGTAATCGGAATGCGTAATGGATGAAGTTGATACAGTATCATGCTTGTATTTTATTAATAATTACAAACCAAGCAAGGGGGTGGCGGAATTATGCGTGTGTGTTCCTTTTATTTTTTTTGGAAAATTTTATGTAACGAACTTCTGAGAAGTTATTGATTATGAAAGTAGAAGTTGGACCAGCTTTTCAACTTCAATTTGCTTATGAATGAAAAAGATGATTGATGGAGTGCTTTGGATTTACAGTTGAGTAAAATCCAATTGAGTAAACTGCGTGAAGTAGAGTGTCATAAGTTACGACTTCTCATAATTTGTCGGAACTTCTACATGACAGAAAAATCAGAAGTGCTATTAAGTTTTGCTTATTATTCCAAGTTTAGGAGTATTTGGCGATTATGCACGCTTAAAGATGAGCTTAGCTCAATCGGTAGCATAGATATGTAAAACCATTGCCAATACGGATGTAGCTTTTTTTGGCAAAGGTTATTTCGGATTTTACGTAGTGTTCCTGGCCAATATATTGGAGGATTTAATACAAACTTCATGTCACTAGGTTCTTTATGATCATTTGAATCTGCAGCTGAATGATTTTTTACAATGTATTCTGTCAGTTGTTCATTCCACCAACTGCCAAATTATCCTTCTCTTAAGATTTATTTATTTATATTTTATTTTTTCATTGCGAACTATATCAAACAGTTGGGAACATCATGCAATTTTTAGGGCGTATCTAATTTATAGTTAAAACCGATTTCCCATAATTTTCTTTGCCTCCATCTTGTGCTGTCACAATGACGATGTTATAATGAGACAATTGTTGCTTCGAGATCTATTGTTAACTTAGACCATCAAACCAAGTTCATGCCTTTTGCGACGATCATTTTTTTAATATAATATTTTTAAGTACATATTTCTTGTGGTCGATGCATCGTGTTTTCTGCTTTTGTCATTTGCTACATCCATGTCTGAGTTTCCATGTATCATTTCCTCAACACATTGCAGAGGGAGTACTTTAAGCAAGGAAAACTGGAACAATTCCGCCAAATTCTGGAGGAGGGGTCTAGTCCAGGTATTGGCTTCTTTTGAAATGTTGGACTTTTTAGATTAATTTTCTTCTTTATTTTCTGTCTCTGAGTAAATGTAATACCTTTCTCAGTTGAATAGAATAAATAAGCCCATATATATATATAGGTATATAATTTTCTAATCTTAACTCAATCTTCTGAAACTCTTTTGTTGCAGAAATTGATGAGTACTATGCGGACGTTAGATATGAAAGAATTGCAATCTTAAATGCCCTGGGTGCTTACTACAGCTATCTTGGAAAAATTGAGACGAAACAACGAGAAAAAGAGGAACATTTCATTTTGGCTACGCAATATTACAACAAAGCATCAAGAATTGATATGCATGAGCCCTCAACTTGGGTAGGAAAAGGTAAAAATTTTATAATTTTAATTATTGTTTTAAATTTCAAATTTATGTTAGGACGTTAAAATTAAATAAAATTGATAATTTTTTGCTAACTGTTTTAAATTGCTTATGCACTTCCTTTGATTATGTCATTTTGAATATTATTTGAAGCATGGTTGAAACTAAAATGCCCGCAATGTTCACAGGTCAACTTTTATTGACTAAAGGGGAAGTAGAACAGGCATTTGCTGCATTCAAGATTGTTTTAGATGGAGATCGTGACAATGTTCCTGCTCTTCTAGGTCAGGTATAAGGGAAATCTTTCACCTGACCATCAGTTAACCGATATTTGGTAACTGGAGATCATGGAAAAAAGATGCCATCTATAAGGCGATAACCTTTTTGGTCCCTTAATAATAAATTACTTCTTTTACTGATCCTTCATTTTGGTGTGCTTATTTCCCGAAGGAATGGTGCAATTATATACATTCCCTTGCGGATGGAATGCACTGTCTGTCTATTTTATCTGATATTTGGAAAGAGTTGAATGTCAATTGCATAAGAATGTGCTGTACTAGATCTTATGTACCTGCTCAAAGTTCTCATTCAATAAATCTATTATATTTGATACACCTGTCGAGGTTATGTGCTTGATACTGGTCTCTGCAATCTGGTGTAGAACTGTGACTGTTATTGGATTGTTTCTTATTGAAAAGGAAAAAAAAAAGAAGGTGCAGAGCTATTACTGTTACCTCATATTTAACAATGTCTACTTAATTAATTGAGGTCCAATTCTCGAAGTTGAAACAAGACTGAATGAAGATCTATTGGTTGATGTATTCTGCTCCCCTTAATATCTTCGGCATATCTTCAGGCATGTGTTGAATTCAACCGTGGACATTATTCTGAGTCATTAGAGCTGTACAAGGTTAGTTGCCTTCTCATATCTGCAGAACAAGTGATATATAAAGACACTTTGTTATATTCTATACTTGATGGGGACCAACTTGTCCGCTTCCTTGATTACTTAACTTATTTGGAAAATGCAATTATTTCAAGCCAATTTGATGATGCCTCTGGACTTGTAACATGAATTTGTGAACAGAGGGCCCTGCAAGTGTATCCTGATTGCCCTGCTGCTGTAAGACTTGGCATAGGCCTTTGCCGCTACCAATTGAAACAATATAGGAAGGCTCAACAGGCATTTGAGAGAGTTTTGCAGGCTAGTGATATTAGTTTTTTAATCCCATTAAACTCATGCAAACTTACCTGCTTTATGTTGATGTAGGCTAAATAAATCTAAATTCTATACTTGCAGTTGGATCCAGAAAATGTTGAGGCTCTTGTTGGACTAGCAATCATTGATCTGAACACAAATGAAGGTACGTTTCAGCATGATGTCCTTTCCTTGTCGGCTTGCCATGGAAATCATTTTTACTACGAGCATATTTTTCCCATACATTTGAGTAATTCAATTGTGGTGTATATCCACCATGGCAGCTTCTCGAATTAGAAATGGGATGGAAAAGATGCAGAGGGCCTTTGAAATATACCCTTTTTGTGCAATGGCACTGAATTATTTAGCGAATCACTTTTTCTTTACCGGTCAACACTTTTTGGTGGAGCAATTGACTGAAACTGCGCTTGCAATTACCAACCATGGACCAACAAAATCTCATTCTTTCTATAACCTTGCTCGGTCGTATCATAGCAAGGTCTGGCAGCCTTCTTGATCTTATTATTTCATAACATTAAGAATTGGAGGAGAAGATGTATTTATTTAAATTTTGAACATGAAATCCTCTGTGATTTTTGTCCTGATGGTGGAATGTCTGTAGGGAGACTATGAGAAAGCTGGCTTGTACTACATGGCATCTGCAAAGGAAATTAATAAACCCCGAGAGTTCGTATTTCCTTATTATGGTAAGTTTTGGTATGTGGGATAGTTCTAGTTCTGTTAATGCCATTTATAAAAAGAAAGATTATTTCAGACCTTTTGCTCCCCTATCCTCTCTCCCTTGGGGACTCTTAATCTTAGGTACTGTTAAAATGCTACTGCTTTCGATGCTTTAATCTATTAGTTATCATGACTATTGTTATAACTAGGGTGCCTAGATCTCATCTCCTTGATTTTGTACTGTCTCTTTTGATAATGAAAGTCATGTTTTGTTATTAAAAAAAAAAAAAAAGCTAGGGTGCCTAGGCAACAATCCTCTTCTTTGAAGTAATAAAAAATTATGTTCCAAAAGCCCTTATTTCTCTGAACAATATTTTACAAAAGCTCTAGTTCATTAAATTTTCATTTATTTTATTATTCATGCTTTATTTTTTCATATATAAAAATTTATTTATATTTTCTATTGTCAGCAGTTTGTGCCCTAGTGGGGCTTTGGCACTTAATATACCTCACGCTTTAAAAAGCACTAATTATGACTGTGAAGTGCTTTCTTTAGATGACCAACTTCATGCTTGTAGTGCTTAATTCCTATTTTCCTTTGTATTTGCTGCAGACGTACTCACAAATTACATTTCAAAGGCATTTTAATTGCTTAAGATTACAAAAGAGCATTTTGTTTAAGTGATAACAGCCCCAACAATTTCCCTATTCTGTTTAATGATATTACTATGGTGATTTGTGGTTAAATTCTATATTTCGGGTATTTTGTTTATTTGGTATAGGTTTGGGTCAGGTTCAACTGAAGATGGGAGATCTTAAAAGTGCATTATCAAACTTTGAGAGGGTTTTGGAGGTTTATCCCGACAATTGTGAGACACTGAAAGTGAGTGAGTTTAAATTAAAAGATATTTAGTTACATGTTTCAGTTCCTTTGCCCTGGGTTTTTGTATTCTAGCCTTTTTCATTAATTTTTGTCTCATTAGTTGAGTTACTGGTTCGACATAGGTACTCGGTCATATTTATGTTCAGCTCGGACAGGCTGAGAAGGCTCAAGAGTCTTTAAGGAAGGCTACAAAGATTGACCCACGTGATGCACAGGTAGACCTTAATTAAGGGGGAAGTGGGAGGCTTTATAATATCCTGATGTTCCAATTTGGCATCTCCTACTATTTATGTTGGACCTGTTTATTTGACACGATCCTTGCTTGTGCCTTGATACTGAAGTCTAATTTCTTCATTATTACTTTACATAGCTGTGAAACTTAAGATGCTAAGTGTTCCATTAACACTTCTTTTACTGTTGGCATTGACAAATTATTTCTTTTATGAGCTTGTGTGGAGAATGGTTGATCATATTATTTGACTTAATCATTAAAATATTTATCTTCTTTGAAATTATCATTAGAAATTGCCTTTGTAATTAATTAGTATTCTATTAATTACAAAGACAATTTCAGTGAATTTAATACAAAAAATTCTTGATGCCTCCTGGGTCTGGGCCTTAGGGTGGGTGCGGGTGCGGTTGCCCCAAGTATAGGGGAAAAAGCTTCAACTCCTGGGTTATCAAAATATAAAAAGTATTCTATTATCGATTAGTTGAAAAATGAGGGCAACAAAACAACTGGCTCCAACAGACATTAGATTAGGCCTGGTGCACGTTTAAGATTAAATTTTGAACTTCCTGAAGATTTTATATCTTTTTCCTAGACGAAGAGTTTTCTTTATTTTTGTAATTTTTTTGACCGAGGAAGGGGGATTAAAGCAGACCACATATTTTTTTTTTTTGTTCAGGTTCTTTGTGTTTCTCACTTGGGTGATTCTATATGTTTCCTGCAAAACCAAAATTGGAATATTGTGTATGATTTTAGTTTTCTGGTAAAATCAGCGAGAATCCACTTGTGCTAGAACGATTAACATTCCATTTTTCCTTAAGATGATGTTCTTGAACGTTTCTGCTGTACATCTTATTTTACTTTTTATAGGAGGGTATCCTTGGGACACATCATATGAATTTTATAATTTCCTGTTTTAGCAAGTACAATTTAGCCATGAATATGCACGCCCTTTCCCACTAATATGGACTTCCTACCGTTTAGTTGTTGGTACATCTAACACAGTATTAAATTGCATTACAGGCCTTTTTAGATATTGGAGAATTGTTGATTTCAACTGATGAAGGAGCTGCTTTGGACGCCTTCAAAACTGTAGGGACATTCTGTTTATTATGCAAATGGATTCTCTACATGAACGGCAATTACTTCCCAACTTGTTATTTCATATTGCTGTAATCTAATAATCTGTTTTGGTGTTGAGTGATATAACAGGCTAGCAATCTCTTAAGAAAGGGAGGCCAAGAAGTACCGATTGAAGTGCTCAACAATCTTGGAGTTCTTCACTTCGAAAGAGAGGAGTTTGAGGTTTGTATGGTTTTGGATTGAGTTTATAATTGATTACATTGAAAATAACTCTATGTCAAGTTGTAAAATGCCATCCTCTGCCATTTACTTTTGTTACTTCCTATTTTTGTCAGCTTGCTGAACGGATTTTTAGGGAGGCTTTAGGTGATGGAATATGGTCAGATTTTATTGATGGTAAAGAGAGATGCCCTGCTATTGAAGCAAGTGCGTCTGTTCTTCAATACAAGGACATGGAATTATTCTATCGTCTGGAAAGGGAAGGTCGTTCAATTGTACTGCCATGGAAGAAAGTCACATCTCTATTTAACCTAGCTCGATTATTAGAGCAACAGCATAACATTGAAGTTGCAAATGTACTCTACCGCTTGATTTTGTTTAAGGTACATATTGGTACTTACTAGATCTTTGGATAGATAATGCTAATTGCTATGATAAACAAAATTTTAGTTTCAATCTTATTTTGGTCTTTAAACTTACATATTTTATTTTGGTACTAAAATTGTCATAATTTTTTTATTTTATTTATATGATGAGAAGATATCTACCGGAATAAGTGTTTGCAGCCTCTATATGGCTCAAATTTCAAGTTATGGAATAGATAAAGATTAATAGTAAAAAGTAAAATAGTTTTTTTATGCAAATTACAAGTACTAAATTATAAACTTGAAAGTTTAGCTTATTTGAAAGTTTAGAAGCTAAAATAAAATTAGTATGGAAATTTAGGGATTAAAATAAATAAAATAATTCTATTTCAGTCACTGAAATTTTAAGTTCAATATGGGCCCTATCCTTTTCTAAATCTTAGTTGGTGGGCAGAAGGTGTGTGCTAAAAATTCCTGGAAGGCTATTTCTTATAGTCTTCTAGTTTTCCGTTTTTGCCTTTTATTCCCTCGTCTTTACCACCTTTCATATCCGGGGGGGGCGGGGTTCCGGTTTGGTCCCCGAGCCCTTTTTGAGGGGTTTTTGTACTTCTTTTTTCCATCCATTGAGTTCTCCTTCTATTCCCCCTTCGGCCCTATTATTTGCCTTTTAGAAGGTCAAAATTCCAAAGAAAATTAAATTCTTTGGATGGTAGGTCTTACATGGGAAATTCAACCGTTCTTTCTTTTTGGGCCTGCAGTGGTGTGTGCTTTGCAGAGGAGTTTCGGAGGATCTAGATCACATCCTATGGTTCTTCTGTCAATTTGCACGGGATTTATGGGATCTTTTTTGGAGTGCTTTGAGGTGTCGTTGGCTCGTAATAGGGATTGTCAGGCGATGTTGGAGGAGATGTTATTGTTACCCCCCTTGGGTAATAGGGGTAGTTTCTTGTGGCTGGCTTCTTTCTTTGCTACTTTGTCAGAAATTGGTTGGAGAGAAACAATATATCTTTTAGGGGTAGAGGCATCTAGGGAGTGTGTTTGGGAGCTTATTAGGTTTAATACTCTTCCCTGTGGGGATTGATTTCCAAGGGTTTTTGTAATTATCAGTTAAGTATTATTTTTTTGGATGAGAGACCCTTTATCTTGGAGGCGTTCTCTGGTCGGGCTGTTTTTTGTATGCTCTTGTATATATTTTTTCATTTCTCTCGATGAAAGCTAAAAAAATATTTAAATATGAAATTTTACTTCCATCTTAACCTATTTGGTCTCAAGGATTCAAAATATATTTTTTTTTAAAATATAATATTTACAACTAAAAGTGTTGCAGTATCAGGGTTACTAATAGATGTTATTTTTAAAATGTGATGTAGATTTCTGGACTGCTTGTATAAACTAATGTGTGTGGCTGTTGAAGGATATATGCATCATGTATCTCACCTGCATTGCTACCATGTAGATATGCATAGAAATATTATATGAAGAACTTTAGGAACTGGTTTTCTTAATTACTGTAACTATCTTGTTCTCATTTGAAAAACAGGGATTACAGGCATCCGTTTGTGTTAGATTTTTATGTTGGAAGGTTATAAGAAGGTCTTGAAATGCTTTCAAGTCGTTGCTGTTCTAGTTCTCTAATGAGTTTGAAGCAAAAACCCCTTCTTGTTTTAAATGTCTCTCTTAATCTTCTATTCTCCCGCTTGATATAGAATGACTTGTCCTGATCTAATGAGGATATAAATCTATACTTCGTTGTGCTTTAAGGTTTGATAGATGTGTTTTTAATAACTAGTTTGCCCTTAAAAATTTGCATTAGCAATCAATATTTGATAGTGATGAGTTTTCCTTAATCAACTTGGTGAATCTTTCAGATACGCAGTTGAAACTAGCAACCCATGTATGGGGTTCATTATCGCACTTTGGTTTTAACACTTCATTTCTTGGTCACAGTATCCAGACTATGTAGATGCTTACCTGAGGCTTGCATCCATTGCAAAAGCTCGGAATTATGTTCAATTAAGCATTGAATTGGTTTGTTAATTCTTCCAACACACCTGCTCCAATTTCTATCTTGAAATGAATCTTGTATTGTCAATAATGTTTTTCTTTCACAGGTTAACGATGCTCTGAAGGTGAATGAGAAGTGCTCAAATGCATTGTCTATGCTAGGTGAGCTCGAGTTGAAAAATGATGACTGGGTTAGAGCAAAAGAAACATTCCGGGCTGCAGGTGAAGCCACTGATGGAAAGGATTCTTATGCTACTCTTTCTTTGGTGAGTTACTTTTCATTTTGCATATTCATTTTAGTTCTTGTAAAATATTATTATTTTTATTCTAAAGAATTTATTGATTCTGGGAATGACCAACAACCTGTCTCTCTGTAAATTATATTTACATCACTCCTTGAATTGTTATACAAAGCATCTTGTTGATGTTTTGAAATTAAGCATTTTGTTGATGTTTTGAAATTACTTTTCACCATTGTTATCTTTTTCTCCCATTTGAACATAATTTTTATTTTATTTATTTATTCTTTGAACCTTGGCAAGGGGAACTGGAACTACTTTGCTGCACTTCGAAATGAGAAAAGAAATCCCAAGTTGGAGGCTACACATTTGGAAAAATCCAAAGAACTATACACAAGGGTATGTTTTTGTGACTTTTCTTTTCTACTCCCTGTCTGACTCTTCATTTTGTCAATTAGGTCCCGATGATTGCTTCAATATCCACACATGGTCAAATGTTTATGCTGACATTCTGATTAAATTTGAATAATTCTGATCTATCAATGTTGATGGAGTGAAGTTCGTGCTTATTAAATCATTTACTGCAGCCTTCCTGATTAAAAAAATAATTCAGTGTACTTGTTTAAACGAGTGGTAATAAATGTAGTGCTTTCTATTAAAAAGCGACCGTACAATATTACATAAAAGACTTTTTAATACACGTTCTTGCTCTATATGAGATTTTCGATGCCTTATTTTGAACAAAGAAAGAAGTTAAAATATTTATTCAGTGGCGCTCATATGTTGTTAAATCTTCCGTTTCTGCCTCATTGTAAATTGTGACTATTGTCTTGCGTTTTGTCTTTAAAATTGCAGTTTAATGGTTGATATTTGTTCTTCAATTGAACAGGTTCTAGTACAACATCCTGCTAATTTGTATGCTGCTAATGGAGCTGGGGTAATTTTGGCTGAAAAAGGTCAATTTGATGTTTCAAAAGATATTTTTACACAGGTGAGCACTTCTATCATTACTTCATACTAGAACCTTTCAGAACCTGTATAATGTAAAATAAAGATTATTAGCACGTTTTGCTAACTTTTCAGTTGTTGTAGGTCCAAGAAGCTGCAAGTGGGAACATTTTTGTCCAGATGCCAGATGTGTGGATCAATTTGGCACATGTCTATTTTGCTCAAGGAAATTTTTCATTAGCAGTTAAAATGGTATTCTATATATATCTCTTGTTGACATCGAATTATAGGTGTCCTTATATTATGAATAAAAGGCTCCTGTCGTTACTGCATTCATGAACTAATGCCAAACGTTATCTTGCAGTATCAAAATTGCCTGCGGAAGTTTTATTACAATACAGATTATCAAATTCTTCTATATCTAGCTCGTACATATTATGAAGCTGAACAGTGGCAAGACTGCAAAAAGACCCTACTGAGAGCTATCCACTTGGCACCTTCAAATTACACTTTAAGATTTGATGCAGGTGTCGCAATGCAGAAGTTTTCAGCTTCAACACTACAAAAGACAAAAAGGACGGCAGAGGAGGTTGTTTCTTGAAACTTTTGGCTTAAATATTTTTTCTGTTGAATATCTGCAGAACATTTCTTCATCTCAATAAGAAGGTTTGAAGTCAATAGTAGGTTATCTTGGAAATATGCACATCATTCTCTCAGGTTCCTGCATCATTAGTTTGAATTACTATAAACGTGATGCAATAAGCAGATGTCCCAAGATGACGTAATGGAGTTAACCCATTCTTCTCATGATCTTTTGTCCTTTTCTTTTTCTTCCCCTTTTTTGGACGTGGATGGGACAGTCCAGAAACATTTTCTTCTATAAGACGTGAGGAAACATTTCATCAATGCTGAGAGAGGTTAGATCGGGGGATAAATTTCTTCCTGGCTTCCAAAGAAGGTTTATAAAAAGAAGAATAACCTAGTAACTGGAACTATGAAATAATATGTAAGAATGTGACTAACTAAAATCATATCTACATGATTAACTGGACCAATTTTTGTTTGCATTAACCCTTGATTCGTTTTCAATTATGCTGTGGTTTCTTTTTTGGGGCTTTTGGCAGTAATTGGTCATCAGCTGATCGACACAGCTGTTGTAAGAAAAACTTAAAAAGTCTTACTACCAGAATTGTGGATTCTGAGTAGATTTCCAATTAGATGCATCTTTCACTTCAAGTACGGGTTGGGTAATGATTTCATATCAACGGAAATGTTTACAGGGTTAGCAGTCAGATTATAGAAAAAGAGACTCAGTTCTCTCTCTTTCCAATTTCAGAAAAGAGAAACCTTTCTCATACTGGACTTGATCTGAATTTAACTCTGAAGCTTTGTGAATCTGAACAATCAATTCTTATAATGTACTTGTGGGGCTCCTAGTAATAAATTAGTAATTTATTACCTGTTAGTTTTTTCGAAATTGATGATGAAAACAAGCCATCCATTCCTATCCAGAAAGAAATCTACACTCAGAAGTCAGAAACATGAGTTCTGGTGTTATAAGAAATATAACGATTTGTTATACTTCAATCAAATATTATGACTTGTTATACTTCGATATAGACTATGTATAATGCAATAAGATAGGATTTAACCATGGCTTTCTGCTTAATCATTCTTGGACAAGTTTTGAGTTGCTAGATTCTTTATTTAGCTCCTAGATTTTAAGGTATAATTGAGTTGTATGACCATTGTTGTTAAGAATTTATTATAATAATGCTTTAAGTTACAACTTAAGTTACTCCATTATGCTGCCCCAATCTTTGATCCTATATATCCTTCCCTTTTGCTTGGCTGTTGCATTGATTTTTTTTCCGATGAAATTTATTAGGTGCGTTCAACGGTAGCAGAGCTGGAAAATGCTGTTCGTGTTTTTAGTCAGTTATCTGCTGCTTCCAACCTCCACTTTCACGGGTTTGATGAGAAGAAGATTGATACTCATGTGGGTTACTGCAAGCACTTACTGGAGGCTGCAGGAGTTCACCTCAAAGCAGCCGAACATGAAGAGCAGCAGATCCGTCAAAGACAAGAACTAGCACGTCAAGTTGCATTGGCCGAGGATGCTCGTCGTAAGGCAGACGAACAAAGGAAATTTCAAGTATGCTTTGTTTTATTTCACCAGTGTTTCTAATCCTATTTTTTTAAAAAAATATTTATGTATTATAAATGATGGATTATTGCCTGATATTATTTGTGAAAACAGTTGGAGAGGAGAAAGCTGGAAGATGAGGAAAAACGGATGATGCAACAGGAGCAGCATTTTAAACGTGTGAAGGTAATTCTTTTGAATTATATACTTATATTTTTGAGTATTTGAATTACCTTTTTACCGAATTTCATAATTGTAGAACATATTGAAGATTTTTCTACATATACACTATATTAAAAGAAGAAATAGTTAAAAAAGAAATGCATTTAGAGTCTTGGTTTTTAGCTTTTGGTTGGTGTAAATGCTTTTATTCTCCAATTACAAATTATGGTCTTAACGATCTTTTGACAAACTGGAAAACCTTTTTTATCAGATTTTGGGAACCTTTCTTACCAAAACAAGAAGTATTGAAGGAATAGTATTTTAGACTCTTCTCAACATTTATTAATTTATCGTGCCAAAGCAGGATATTATGGTTTTCGTACAGGGTTAGGTAGTTTAGAGGGATAGTTGAAGCACTTTAGCTTTTCTCTGGTTTAATATTTTAGAGACTCCCTTTCATTTATTCATCGCATAATTTGCATTAGAGCAAGGATAGTTATGAGCACCCTTTCTGTTAAAAGAAGTAAATGTGATATCCTGTTGCATGTGTTTGGATGACCATCTTTTACTCCAGTGCTTTTATTTCAAATGATGTTTGCCCTCTTGGGTGTTTAAGATGTTTATCTGGGGACTCCTAGCTTGAAAGCAGTAGCTCATTCAAACTTTCTTCAGGAGCAATGGAAGAGCACCACACCTGCTAAACGAAGAGAAAGGTCAGAGATGGATGATGAAGAAGCTGGTAATAGTGAGAAGAGGAGAAGGAAAGGAGGAAAGAGGAGAAAGAAAGACAGGAAGGGGAAGTCACACTATGAGACAGAAGAGGCCGAGAATGACATGATGGATGATCAGGAACTAGACAATGAAGATAATAACACAAGTTATAGGGAGTCCCAGAGCCAAATGAATGATCAGGACGATGATGTAGAAGGGAATGATCAGGATGCTCTTGCTGAAGCCGGTCTTGAAGATTCTGATGCTGAGGATGAAGCGGTAACATCTATTTACTACTTCTTGATAATAGCTTTGAGAAAGTATGGATAACTCCAATCTGAACTCAAGTAGATTCTCTCGATACTGCCTCTTGCTATTCCACGTAATTTTTGCTATAAATTATTGAATCTAAGTTAGAGCTAATGTTGGTGTTCTTTTAACGAGAAGTTTGTAAATGTCGATCTATATTTATTTGAAGTGGTTCTCCTTTTCGTATATGAGCGAGATAATGCTTTCATATACTTTTGGGTATTTGATGGATTTGTTTGCGTCATTCCTTTGCAGGGTGTACCTTCATCCAATGCAGGCCGACGAAGGGCTACATGGTCTGAATCTGAAGACGACGGGCCTATGCATACCCATAGAGAGTCCAGAATCCAAAGAGAAAACTCTGCAGGACTAGAGGATAGTGATGGAGAAATCAGATGAGATGGCGGTAATCCAAACAAGATGCCATCATCGACTCTGAGGATTCATAACAAAATGGATCCCACCCGCTGCCCTTTCGATTAAGGTCTAAGGCAACAGCTTCACAGATTACTTCAACTACAATGGCTGCTTCCGCTGCCCTGCGTCGCGAGGCATCATCAATGTCTTGACTAAATCTTTTGTGATATAACAACCAAAAGAGAAGTAAAATTTTAGAAGATCTCTCTCATCTGATAAGCTCTCAAAGTAGTGAAATTTGTACTGTATTCATATGGTTAGAGGTTCTATAAGAAATGCAATTTAGAAAGAGGGACCGATGAATTGTGGAACAATGAAATTGCATTTCATGTTTGTTATATAATTTATTTTTCTGGTGGTTATTTACTAGAAGAAAAGATGGGTTTTCTTTTTCTGCAACAGGTTATTAAAGATTTTCGAAGGTTGCCTCCTCACTTAGTCTTTATTTATTGCTTATAAATGCAACTGAAGCCAATTTTAGCCCTCTTGTTGGAGACTACAGGGACCGTTGTTTTATGTGCCGACAACACCAACTCTGCTGCTACTCTCTGAATTTTCATTATATCGATGTCAGGTTAGTGGAAGAATAGATAATAAGCATTGTTTACTTTTTCTTACAATGCTTGCAAAATATATATTTTGTTTAAAATATGGAAATGTTCCCATTTGTATGCTAACAAATGATGATGGGTAGTAAAATTATTAACGTTGAAAGTTGAAACTATGATAAATATTTAGTTGTTTATCGCTCAGTCAACATTTTTCTTTTGGCGATGGCTGTTAATTTTTTTACTTGTAAGAGAACAAATGAAGTTGGGGGATGAGAGAAATAAAGGTGGGGAAAGTGGTATTTATTATTATTTTTTTCACTATGTAATTTGGTAATTGCTGGGAAAAGTAGAACAAAATGGGGAAAGTTGAACTTGATATCATCTTCCCTTCAATTGACACATTTAATTTAGGCAGACTATTTACGATTTTGTCCTCGAGAAAGTTTTTTTTTGGGTAAAAAAAGGTTGAAATAACATACTTCGAATGTGCATAAATGATCCATTCAATCCAAATAAATGGAACTAGATTTGATTTCCAAGCCTAAGCAGCATTGTATAGCACACTATGAAGTGATGTAGAAAGTCAACAAGTACACAAAAAAAGATGGAACATTCGTTTAATAAACAACCCCATGGCCCAATTTAACCACACCCTACATAAGAAAAAAGAATGGGTGAAAATTCAGCAGGAAGTACATCCTTGAGAACAAAAGAAATTTCAATAAGGAACAGCTGGGGTCACCCTTGGAGATCAAGCACCGGAACAAACCGACTATGGATAAAAGCAAAAAGATTTAAAGAAAAAAAAAAGTTAAGGAGTTTTGGCATTATGGGTTTTTGGATCTGAAAATGGGGAAGTCGTTGGAAGCGGTGGGAATGGAAATTGAGAGCCGAGTGGTGGAAACTGAGCCATTATTTGACGTTTTATCATCGAAATCAAGCCATGATCCTCTTTCTTTTGGAGGCCATTCATCGAAGAATCGATGAACTGTCTTCTGTGATTCGTCTCTCTTTTGTTGCTTCAAAGGGTCTGTGAGGCTCTCATGAATCTGATAGCAAGACTGATCATTCTGCAAAGAGGAGCAGTTGTTCTGTTTTGGGTATAGAGAAGAACAACTCATTGATAGTGGTGTAAGTTGCAGAGAATCAGCCATGGATGAAGCAGAGAAATCAGTTCTCGAAGTAGTTTCAGAAGGCTCTTGTGAGAAGAAAACATGCTCATCTACATCCTCTCTTAGCCCATAAGTGTACCTACTTCTTCTTGTCAATAACAGACGATGGACAAAAATCAGGATATCAATGTGAAATATTGGAACTTCAAAGAGAAGAATAAACTACAAACCTGTAATCTGGGTTTCTATCCGAGTAAGAACCAGACTCCAGAAGCAGGAGGGTACTAGTGTCTTGGGTTGATATGGCATTTCCATTAGGAGTTAAAGATATTTGATGAGCGGGGAAGGGCCTATAGGAGAGCATGGATGAGTTGTTGGTTAGGGAAGAAAATGCTGGATTTGAGAGATGGTTTATGTCATTTGTTGCTGTTGTTTTCAAAACATCCACAGGCTTTCTTGAACGATTTTTCCCTCTGTGCATGTGCCTCTCACAGTATTTCGAATCTGGATATGCCTCTTTTGAGCATCTCCATTTCTTCCCATCAGTTCTCCTGCACCTGCCTGGTTCCGGGTCTATTTTCCTCCCCAAACTCATCTGTAAATAGTTCCATCCAACTGCATGAAACATAGAAATTTCAGAGAGAGAAAAAGAGAGAGAAATAGAGAGGTGGGTGTTGATTTACCATGCTGAGGGTGGTGGGGGAAGAGCTTAGAAGTGAAAGAAGAGTCCAAGGTACTTCTTTTAATACTGAAGAGGAGATCAGGAGGTATAGGGATGCCAGAAACCATGTATTTGAAGATGAGAGCTTGATGTTCAAGCTCCTGCCACTGGGCTGAGGTGAAGGGAAACATACTTCTGGCGCTCATACTTAAAATGGATAAACCAAGTGGATTTATCAGTTAAGAAAAACACCAAAGGAACCTCAAAGCGCAGCAACAGCAAGACAGAGCTCAAGGGAGATGATGAAACACCAGGCGGGGGAGTGGGAGGAACCTCTGTTTAGGTTATTACTAGAGCCCTCCGAGTATAGCGTAAGTCTGGTACTGTATATTTATTTCAGAGACCATTTGGGTTGCAGAATCTTCTGCAATGGATAAGCAAACTAATGGTTCTGATTATGGTGCCGCATGCCCACCCCTCTCTCTCTTCTCTCTCTCTTCTTGTCTGTTCAAGTGTTCATATTATGACTGCATCTCTCTGTAACTTCTGGTTGTGGAGGGAGACTGGCTTTTTTTTTTGCAGCTCTTGTCTCTGACACCTCTACAGAAACCCACAAACTAAAGCAGGGGGAAATAAATAACAATGTAAATACAGATTTAAGCGAATTTATTATAAAATGTGACACAAAAGAGTTGATGTCAGAAGGCAATGCCTGAGAAGAGGGAAAAAATAAAATTGTTTGTACGGTTTGAGCTTTTACTGTCTGCTTCCAACTCTTTTACTTTTCCTCAGGATTTTTGCAGACTCCTCCTTCCCAGCAACCCCCACTTACAATTTGACCTTTTTGCAATTTTGGAAATTTATAAAAATGAGTGATTCAGCAGCTCAGGTAGGGTCTTTTAAGTTCTGATAAAAACAGAAACACACCCTTCTCTTTTTATCCTTTTCCTTCTGAGTTTCAGACTGTTACTGAAATTGCTTTGTTTTATTTCCCAAGTGCTTGCTTTACTGTTCTGCGCTTCCACTTTACAGTTTACCACAGAAGTGTTACTTTTGGCTTGCTGCTCTCTGATCTCTTTAACAGGTGATCAGTTTATACATCTCTCTTTAATTTTTTATTAGTTGATTAGGGACTCTCTTCCTGTCTTCCTTCTTTTAGCACCTTTTACATTGCCAAACACTTTTGAGATATTTGGTTTACCATTTTAATAAGTTTACAGTTTGTGTAATTTTGAATTCTATAGAGGAATAGAGTATAGAAACTTATATACACGTGACTTGTATTTTGGGTCTAGATTTGTAAAAGTAAATGTCTAGCTTGGGAGGTGAGTTTAGGTAGTCCATAAGATTACTAGAGATTAGGGATAAACAGACAAACGTAAATAATAGATTCAGTTAACCCAACTTGTGAGACAAACACTCTGCAAAAATCTAAAAGTTAAAACCATCTTTTAAGTTGTTGGTCCATAGTAAATTTAATCATTTAATTGTAGTTTAAAGTGGGTAGGTTCAATTATTCATGAACTACAAACAACTTGGTTGAAGGCCGAATTCGAGTTCTCTTGATCTAGACCATATTGACTAACACTAAACCCGACCCAATAACTTTAATTTTTAAGGTGGGTTTAAGTTAAACCATGTGAGAACCATCATGGCTGATGAAGTGATCAATAAGGGCCAATATAAACATCAAAGGGTTTAGAGGGAATGAGTTCAGACTATGGGTGGCTACCTACTTGAGATATAATATCTTGTGAGTTTCTTTGTCACCCGAATGTAGTAGGTTCAGACGGTTGACTTGTGATTAGTTGAGGTACACTGTGCACGCAAGCTAGTCTGGACACACCGATATTTAAAAAAAAAATAATTAACCATGTGAGAGTGTTTAGTAGTGTGAGACGAGTGAGGTGAAATGGAAAGTGGATTTATATATATTGGGTTGGTTTGGTTTGAGGTTTGAAGTTTGAAGAAAGTTAATGTGTTTGGATGCTTGTGTTACAAGTTTGGCATTTGTTAGGGAGATGGTGGTCTCACACTGTTTCTGTGCTCAGTTGCTATCTGAATCTGAATGAATGGCAGATTCAACCACATCACATGCATAGCCTTTCAGGGTACAAAAACAGTGACCCCACCCCTTCACCCTCCACCCTCTGTTGCTTCTGAACTTTTTCCAGGTTTACTTTTCCTGTTAAAAACAATTTCCCTTTCTCTATTTCCCTTCCCTTCCCATGCCAACTCACCATCTCTCTTGTGGGGTTTTTGTTATTTTTCTTTTAACCACACTTTTCTTACTGTCCGCTATTAAATTTTTTGACAGGTGTTTGTCATCCTCATCATTGGGCTGGATGGGAATTTATCGCTACCCACTACTAAGTTTTTGACAGGTGCATTTGTCTTTTATAAAAGAAATATATTATCCCTCCTTCGGTGAAAAAGTTAGTGGTGGGTAGCAAAAAGTCATAATTGGGCTGGATAAGAATTTCTTACTGCCCGCTACTAAGTTTTTGATAGGTGCATTTATTTTTCGTAAAAGATAAATATTCTCTCATTCGGTAAAAAAGTGAGTGGTGCGTGGTAAAAAGGAAATTTATGTTGCCTAGTATGTAGGAGAGAATTGTTTGATTTTGTCTTACTTTCTAAACGAAGGTTAAAATGTACTTTTTATCTGCTTTAATTTAATCGCTATACTTCTCCGAAAGTTTATTCGTTGTTAATGAACAGTGTTAATGCAAGGTCGTCAGGTAGGCACGTCCCTCTTTGTGCATCTCGATCAATTGCTTTCTTTTCTTGCTTCCAACATACTCTACTTTCAAAGAGAAGAAATGGGGCACATCATAATATAGGCCTAATGCATTATGCATACTTCAACTTTAACTTCAACTTCCTTAGTGTAGTAGACTCCAACAAATTTCTCGGTTGGAATGGAAAGATGAGTGTTGTTCTTGCCTCCATAAAGTAGATTGGTCTCTTTGTAGCCTTTAGACATACCCCTTATGCCTGAATAAAAACTTTACCTTGTCCAAATTTCCAATGCTTAGCAATAAACACGACATTGATTTGATGATGATAATTTACATAGCATTAATGTGGTTGATGAGTTTTCAACGTCTATTAATGACATGGATCAAGTGATTAATAAAGAAGTATGAACAAGGAAATAACTTCAAAAGTGTAAGTGTTCAACGTGGGTTAATGACATGGACCAAGTGGTTATATTTTTTGGTCTATGAGATTTAGAGGTTTAGAGTTGATGTTTATTTGATTCTTGAAGTTTCAAAATTGACGCTTTTAGCTCATGAATTCGGGAAATGGTTCAAAATTGGTCTTTAAGCTCATTTGCTAATTAGTTGGCTAATTGAAAAATGATAGGGGAGTTTAGTTGCTGATTGTACTTGTTGATTTGATAAAATATATTTAATATTTCTTTTTGGTGAATTGGACTTATATCTCGATTAAGTAATTATATCTTATCACTTCTTTTTTCATAATTTAGTAGATAATAAATCTCTACTTCCTCTAAGTTCGAATCTTGATTTTTGTAATTTAATATTCTAGACAGAAGGCTAATTTATTTGAAAGTTGTGTTTATATCTAATTAAAAATTAAAACGCTATTTAAAAAACAAAGCTTTGAAGCTCAAACAATAGCTTAAGCATGCATCATTTATATTTGGAGCCAGGGCATGAATGAAATTAGAAGAAAGGTAGGAAGCGAGTTAAAAATCATACTAAGAGGTATTCGCAATGTTTTTATTAAAGTTCGTGACCTAAAAGAATTTACTTTAAAAATGTGGTATAATTCAATAATTGACACTTACTCCATCCTCCCCGCCTCAAATTTGTTGTATTAAAAAAATGTAATACAAAAATTAACGTCAAAGAAAGGAGTAGAATACTATTTAATGTTAAATTATACTCATGTTAGCACTAAACACATCACATTTCACCTTATAAAATTGGTTACTCAATTAGTCAACTTTTCTTTTCGATACTAAAATAAAAAATTTTAAGTTTATATATTTTAGATCGGTGATTCGACACATGTTATTTCAAAAGTAAGTAATAAATTAAGTTATATATTATAGATTCTTTAAGAAAATAAAAAAAAATGATATATATAATCACTTCACGATATATCATGAATTAATAATGATAGATGAAAAACTAATGAAATACACGTGAAATTAAAATACGTGTGGAAAGCCACCAGCCGTCCAATTTGAAATAAACATGTGATCATAATCATATTCATATTCAAATACTTTCAAACCCTAAGTTTGAACTGGACCCACAATCTACAAAATCAAGGAGCATCGGACGGCGATTACTCGTTCACGTAGTGCTTTATTGTAGATCCGGATGCAGCTGATCATTACCTCCGTCGCCGACCAGTCCCCTGAAGCATTTCATTTTCAATTAAAATTCCTTGATCAGATTCTCTCCACTCAAATTCGCCGGCTATTTAAAAACAAAAAAGCTCTCGAAAACTTCACCAAACTCCGATCAATCCTTCGAAATCAGAACTAATGGCTGAATCTCCGGCGGGAAATGGAAGCGCGACGCTGTTCTCTCCGTACAGGATGAGCAAGTTCAATCTCTCTCACAGGTAGGTTTAGTTTAGTACTCTTTTTTTTTTTTCTTTTTCTGATTGATCCTCTGTTTTCGATCTTCGAAATCGATTTCCGAGGGCTCGATTTTTTCTTAGGTTTGATTTGAATGGCTTTGAATCGATTACTGATGTGTGTTTTGGGGATCTGGCGAGGGATTTCGCAGGGTGGTGCTTGCGCCGATGACGAGGTGCAGAGCTTTGAACGGGATTCCGGGGCCGGCGCTGGCCGAGTATTACAGGCAGAGGTCGACCGACGGCGGATTTCTGATCAGCGAGGGCACTTCGATATCCGCCACGGCCGCCGGGTAATTTCGGGAATTTGATCATTCGTAGGGCTATTTTGGTAAATTATGGATGGGGAGCAATTATTATGTGACCGTGGCGTGCTTAGGTGGGGAATGATGGTTCGCCATGTTGGAGTTAGTGTTCTTTGGGTCCCACAACTTTGCTGCACACATCGATAGTTGAGATTTATAAGAAGGGTTAATTTGGTAAATTACACCATTGCATTTGACAGAACCTTAAGGAAATGCAAATATTCGAATGTTAAATCTGTGGTTTGCAAAAATAGCCTTTTTTTTTATTAATAACTAAATTTATGAGAATTGAACAATGATCATAATCGTTAAATCAAATTTACTTTAAATTACTATTTTTAAAATTTTAATTTTTAGTAAACTTATTATAAGGTGGCCGATAATTATTTTAACCTGATTCGATAACGATTTCGTTTTTTAAAAATTTTTCTTGGTTCCAAAAATAGATTTAAATTCTTAGTCAAATTCCAAAATAGAAAAAGTTTTTAAAAACTATTTAAAAAAAACTAGATAATAAAACAGAAAAAATACTGGAATGGGAGTAGTGTTCTTGTTTATGAGCTAAATTTTGAAAAATAGAATACCAAAAACAAAATATTTAGCCTTAAATATCGTCCTCATATTATCTCTAGTTTATCTTAATCTATTCTATTTTTAACTCTTTTTCCTCTCTAAAAATTGAAAAAGACTGTATATTCTCTTAAAATAATCGGAGAAACATCTTTTTCTCACGAAAAGAAAAACATTGCACATTGCTGTGCTATTTTCCATTGCTCATGATTTGATAGGAATTTTGTAGATTAATTTGAATTAAAAAGTTGTCAAGTGGGCTCCAGCATATTTGGTTGGGTGTATTTATTTTATTGATGTGTATGGTAATATCAGTCTTCTGCATTTATTAATGTGACAGTAATATTAGAGTCTCTTGCATTTATTGATGTGCGTAGTAATATAAACACAGTTTTTTTTTTATATATATAATATAAACAAACCAATAGAAATGGTCTAGTAGGGGCCCTTAGCATAAAAAACCAACTTTTTGTTCCTAGTTGAAAGAAATTTATATCTTGGCTATACTGCAATAATGGAATGACTTTTGGTACTGACAGTGTACTAAAGTTTTTTAAATTTTAAAATGTATTTTTGGCCATATAGCCAAACTGAAAAGTGCTTTGACAATTTAAATACACTTTTTATAATTTAAAAAGTGTTGGATTCACTTTGACATATTTTTCCATATATGTATCATATTTTTACTGGATACAAAATGTTGATTGGGTCCCATATTTGTATTAGATATAGTAGAAATACATCGTTGGGAGCTTTCAAATACATATTTATAGTTTTTATTTGTATTTGCATTTTTAATATTGGATCACAAACATGGAATGAGAATTTCAACGGTTGATTTGTTAGAGGAGGTAGAAATACCTTAATAATCACTCAACTAAATATAAGTTTGACATACATTTTCTTTTGTTTAACGTCACATTTAATCTTTGAATATAACTTGGGTTTCATCATCAAAAAGGAAGGGGAGAGAGAGTTAGAGTTTCTTTTGAAGTTATGGTAGCTACGCTCTTAAGCAACTGAGCTTTATTATTTCAGCTGTCACTATTGGATATTTAGAAACATTAAGTGGATCATTTCCAAACATATGAAATCTTTTATAAAAAGGCTCAATATATAAAGAGCGCTTTTTAAATATCGACTCATAGAAGCCCTCAAGGATCAGTTTGGTTGGCAAAGGCTTGAGGTCTCTTAGTCATACTGGCTTAGAGCTCTCAAGTTCGGACCTTCGGTAAACTTAATACCAAATACCTTGATGTTTTAAGGGTTTGGCCCTTGGGGCGGGCATATATATATATATATTTTTTTGTAGAATGGGTGGTGAACTTCAGCAACAGAGCTACCTTCCAACTTCAACTTTCATGGCATGGGGCTTGTTTAGGAATGATTTTGGTTTAATGATTTTTTGGCAATGATATAGAATACAAATATAAAAGCTCTTCGGTCAATCACCTGGAAGGTGATTTTTGGTCCATTGGTTTCTCAAGAATCACTTGAAAATTGATTCGGCGATTCTAAAATTACTTTTAAACCAAACGTTTATCATTCAAAACCACCCCTTATTATATGAAAATCACGTTTAGAAGCGTGAAACCACTCCCAAAGTATGCTGAAATGAACTGGAAACTTGGTAGGTTCCCACATGTTCCTGGAATTTACACTGAAGGACAGGTGGAAGCATGGAAGCCAGTGGTGGATGCTGTTCATGCCAAAGGCAGCATTATTTTCTGTCAACTCTGGCACGTCGGCCGTGCTTCACATCAAGGTATTTACTTTCCCACCAACCATCGAATTCCACAATCAATGTTAACATTAACGTTAATGTTATCTTCTCCCTCATTTTCTGACCATTCTGAATGAAAATAGTTTATCAACCTGGTGGGATGTCTCCCATCTCGTCTACAAGCAGGCCCATATCGAAGAGGTGGAGAATTCTGCTTCCAGATGGCTCCTATGGCATTTATCCAAACTCACGAGCTTTAGGAACTTATGAAATCGAGGCGGTGGTCGAGCATTATCGGCAGGCTGCATTGAATGCCATTCAAGCAGGTAATTAACTTCACAACCTCTGCATATATTTGTTAAGAATCATTTTGAATTTTCTGACTTATCAGCTCACTTAGAGGAAATCTTTGAACTCACATTCTGCAACATTATTTTTTTCTGTTCTATAGTGGTAGTTTGGACTCTAGGTTAGATTCAAGTTTTTGAGTTTTGTAACAGTGAAGTAGTTGATTTCAACGTAACTCAAATAGTAAGATACTATTATTTCTCTTTTATAGGTTCTGAGTCCCCTGCCCATTTTTGTAATGTACTACTAGAAGAAAAGGTTCAATTACAAGTTTGTCCATAAATTTAAGGATCTTGTCTATTCATTTTCTAAATTTTAATATTGTGTTTAATACGTCAAGTCATCTAACTTTCAATTTACCCAATCTCTCTAAATTTGGAAAAGTACCTCATGAGTCAGTATCTATCAGACACAAAATTGAAAGTTTAAGGACGTAGTCTACGTTAAAAGTTCAGGAGCCTATTAGACACCACCCTAAAAAATTAGGGGCTAAGCTTATCATTTAACACAAAAATTAACGATTTAACAATATACATTTTAAACAAATACAAGGAAGTAAAAACAGGAACGGTATACATTTAGATGGATCAACAGCTGTTGGATTTTGCATCGTTACGTTATTTATATTACAAATCTGCTTAGCAATCCATCAAAGAAAAAATGCCTTACAGTTAATAATGTGAGATAAATTTAACATTAGTTTCATGCCTGTTATGACGAATAGGCTTCGATGGGATTGAGATCCATTCAGCCCATGGCTACCTCCTTGACCAATTCTTGAAGGATGGTATAAATGATAGAACCGATCAGTTTGGAGGATCTCTCACAAACAGGTCTAGATTCCTATTGAAGGTAGTTCGAGCGGTGGTTTCTGCCATCGGAGTGTATAGAGTCGGTGTCAGAATTTCCCCAGCGATCGACCACCTCGACGCAATGGACTCCAATCCTCTCAAGCTAGGACTACACGTTGTAGATCAACTCAACAAACTACAACAAGAAGTTGGTGCAAAGCTCAGTTATCTCCACGTGACGCAACCGCGGTACACAGCCTACGGCCAAACCGAGTCTGGCAGGCCCGGGAGCGAAGATGAGGAAGCTGAGTTTATGAGGACACTGAGAAGAGCTTATCAAGGAACATTCATTTGCAGCGGCGGGTTCACCCGGGAACTGGGAATGCAGGCAGTCGAGAGCGGAGACGCCGACTTGGTGTCGTATGGCAGGCTTTTCATTGCCAACCCTGACTTAGCTTTGAGATTTAAGGTGAATGCACCATTGAATAAGTATGTTAGGAAGACTTTCTATACACAAGATCCTGTTGTTGGCTACACAGACTACCCATTTCTGAGCAGCTCAAGTGGTGGAGAAGGCCCTCTTTCTCGCCTTTAATTGGAAGTCTTTTGAGCAGAAGATTGCTCAAGTAAGTTCTTATTTTTGCTCATTTTTTAGTGAAGAAAGTATCTTCATGATCCTCAAAAGTGTTTAGAGAGAATTTGATGCTAAGTTGGGTACTGCATAATTGCGTATATAGTTATTTCAATAGTAATTGTAAGTGTTTAGAGAGAATTTGATGCCAAGGTGGGTAGTGCATAATTTTGTACACAGTTATTTCAATAGTATTTTGGCCTTGTTTGAGAACGATTTTGTTTTAAGTTTTCTATTTTAAAAAATTATACATATTTTCTCATTATTTTTTAAAATTTTCACCTTTCCTCACAATACATATGAATTTTTAGCCAAATTCAATTTTTTTTAAAAAAAAAACTATTGATTTCCAAAATTTGGCGGCTTAGATTTTGAATTAATAAGATAAAGTATTACATAGGTGGGAGTGGTTACCAGCTTAATTTAAAAATAATGAAAATAAAAAATAAAATGGTTATAAATAAGGGCCTTTAACTAATTATGTGGATAGAATTGTACTATTTAGTCAAAAGAAAATGGATATATGGAAGTCTTGCCGGTTATGGATGTGGCTAGATATAGATTTCATTTCAGGTTGTAATACATGAAAATTTCTTCAAATTAAGATATTTATATGTTTATTTAAGATAATCATTGTTTAGAGTTTAAGATTAAAATACTATTTTGATTCCGATACTTTAAACTTTGAATCATTTTGATCTTATATTTTCACAATGTTTATTTTTGTTTATGTACTTTTAACTTCGGTTTATTTTAGTTCATGTAGTTTCAAAATGTTTATTTTGAATATTGTATTTCAAAATATAACAATTTTGGTCCCTTAATTTCGTTTTTTCTACGACATTACACTCAATATATTTATTGAAACGTGAGTTTTTTTGTTATGTGTAGAATTTGTTTTAAAATTTTGAAAATAAAGACGTAAATGGTCCTATTTTGAAAATATAGGGGCGAAAAGGGATATGTTACCAAAATGAACCAAAACTCAAGTAACTGGAGTATTCCATTCTAGTTAAATTATCAATATTCTATGCTTTTGAGGTTTCTCATCCTCATTGAATAGACTTTCTATGAAGCCTTCAAGAAAAATATATGGCTTCTTTGGTGTCCTCTTACCAGAGGTGATATGCCCCATAAATTTTCTGTTGTACTCCACTGTAATATTTTCGGTCTCGTGGCGTTATCATCCCCACAGTCACATCTTCCACCGTTACCTTATTGATCGCTATCCACCATCACATCAAACAAGTTGTAATAATTCAAATTTCCGCCAAAGTGAACATAGGTCAGCGGTAATTGACATCTTTCTCCAACCATGAAGTGGTGAGTTCGAATCTTCACCCCACATGTTGTACTAAAACAAAAATTCAAATTCCCATCACAAGCCACCGGCTTTGTACAGAGTTTTAATCTTGAATATACAGAGTAAGAAAAAAATAAAAAAATTTACTAGTATAGAGTTTTAATCTTGATTTATTTATAGAAAATTAAAATATGACAAGATTAATTTTATTTGGATATTGCAAGATCCGATCATTTGAGTATGATTTTTTTATACATAAAAATAAGATTTGAAATTTCATTATATTTCATGTGATCAATTCGTTTGAGACTCTTAATGATATGCTTAATTAATATGTAAATAATGATATGCTTAATTAATAGATCTTAACAAAGTTTTTAAAGGAAGATTTTAATTGAAATTTTTTAATAATAAAATTGAGAGTGGTAGAAGATTAATGACAAAATTTAAAATTGCTTTAAAGGATTAGAATTTATTTTTATATTTAGACTTGATTCATAGAGGTAGACATTATTTTAATAACCACGTATTATGTATCACATGCATATAAATTATGAAAATACGAAATTAAAATATGTTGGATAATTTTACTTGTTCATGTCAATTTAAGTATCACTTAACTAGTTAAGGTATTATACTTCGATGAAAAGATGGGAAGATTATATTTCCAAACTGAGAAAAAATGTTTTATTTATTTTTTATTTTTTATCCCCCGTCAAGCTCACCAAAAAGAGAAAAAAGAAAAGTCAAATAACCAATTACTACTAAAAGTTTGACTTTTGCAAACACCTGAGTTCTTATTTTAGATGACGTATATAAAGTATGAGTAAAAGTTTAATTTTTATTTTAAATATATAAATTTTTAAACATTTTTTATCGCTATAAAGCACGAAGCTTTATAAATTTTCTTTAACTTTGAATGGTATAAACTACCAAAAATAACCTAAACTTTTAAATGTTGCTCTTGCAACTTTATAAACTTTGTTTCACAATTACCATATATTCCGTCAACTTTTCTAAAAGATAAAAAATAGAACCGTAGTTCAAGTGGTTAAGGTATTTATTTCTGATCAAGAAGTTTGAGTTCGAATCCCACCCTCATTGTATCAAAAAATAAATGTTTTTTTTAAACTATATTGATTAAAATTACATAATTTTTTAGGAATCGTTGGGGCTCTTCTTTACCAAATTTTAGTTGAAGATATTTAATAAAATTAAGAAAAATAACATATATTGTACAATATTATATACATTTGCCAAATAAACATGTTAAAAAGATAATCAATAAAATCACATGTTACAAATAGTTCAAACAACCATGATATGAAATTAGAAATAGGGATAAAAGAAACAAATTGTTCAAAACAACCATGATATGAAATTAGCAATAGAGATAAAAGAAGAACAAGCTAAAATAAAATAAGGGAAGAAACATATCTCGAAAATAATGTCAAAAAAATTGAACTTGCACTTGGAATATAGGTAGACAAAACAATATATGAGAAAGTTTATCAATCTACTTTATTTGATAATGATACGGAAAACTTACCGTCTTATGAACAAAACTCTGGTTTTTGTCTTCTTATTCAAATGTTACGAGTCAAATGATGAAGAAGAGAGTTGTGGTGAAAATAGTTGATATAGCAAACTTTGAGAGAGAAAATGAATAAGGAGAAAAAAATGAAGAAAATAAAATAAAAGTAACCAAAGGAAATCGAAGAAGATAAAAGAAGTTAGGTGAGTAGAAGAGAAAAAAGAAAAAAGTGGAGAACGAGTGAGATACTGTGTGATAGATTGTGAGGAAACATGAAAGTGGTGAGAGAGAATTTGTGAGAGAACGATAAAGTGACGAACCAAGAGAAAAAAAACAAAACAAAACAAACCAAAATGAAGCAAATCTTAACAGAGAGCAACAAATGAGAGTAGTAGTTTTTGTAAATTTTGATTTTTACCTAAATTATGCTAAATCAAATTTAAAACTTTTCCATATGAGTAAAATTTTGTTTTATTTTTATTGAAAAGATTTTATTTTAAGAAAACATGGAAATTCAAATTTAATAAAATAATTTTTATGATTTTGTTACTTTTTTTTATTTTATTAAAAATGATTTGATTCTAAAAATAATAATGAAATCGATATTTAAACCAAATACATTTATTATTTTTTTATTTTTTGATAAAACAAAAAAAAATATTTTCCACAAAATATAAGAACTCTATTGGAAAATTACTATAAATTAAGTAAAGAAAGAATGATGAAATAGAATACCAGACAAATTTAGGGGTGTACACCCTGAAAATGACCATCACAATTCCTCTTGATTTTGAAAACCCAGTTACATCCAACAAGTTTCTGATGAAGAGGTTGGAGAACAATATCCCAGGTATGATTTCGAATGAAGGCAGCATATTCCTCATTCATAGCTTGCCGTCAATGATCATGTCGCAAAGCCTCTTGAACATTCGGTGGTTCAACTTCTTTATAATCAACTATAAAAACTTTAGGTTTAAAAATACCACTTTTCCCTCTAGTAATCATGTGATGAGAATTACGTATAAGAGGGGTAGAGATCAACGGCTCAGAAGAAGAAGATGCAGGTAATGAAGTACCAGCGGAAGAACCATCAGATTGAGATACATCCAAGGAACCATAAGATAAAACCGGTACGCCATGTACAACAGTAGGAAGTATGGATTGTGACCCATCAATTGTAGGAGCAGACACATTATCATGAGGTACAACAGCTGGTACATCATTGAGAGATACAATAGTATTAGGAATCGTGATAGGAGCAGCAACCACGGTATTAATAGGTGCAGAATTTAAACAACCAGCAGTAGCTACAGGCAAAGAAGCAGACGCAAGTAGTGCAGATGCAGGTATAAGAGATGAGGACCGAACAGAAATGGATAAGGGAGAGGAGGACAAAGTTTGGGATACTTGTGTAGAGACACAAAAACCTTTCCTTCGAAAGAAAGACATTTATATCCTTTGTAGGTGCTGCTATAACCAAGAAAAGTACAGGGTTGAGATTGAAAATTAAGTTTATGGGAGTTGTGAGGACGCAAGCAAGGAAAACATTGACACACAAACACATTTAACCATGAATAATCAGACTTGTAGTGAAATAACTTCTCCAAAGTACTCACTCCACTAAGGACTGTTGTCGGTAACCGGTTGATAAGATATACAGATGTGGAGAATGCATCATCCCAAAAGGATAAAGGCATGGAGGATTGAGATAATAAGGTCAAACTAGTGTCAACGATGTGACGATGCTTGCGCTCAGCAATGCCATTTTGTTGAGACATGTAGGGGCAGGTAATCCTATATTCAATGCCATGTTGTTGAAGAAAAGAAGTAAATGGTTTAAACTCCCCACCCCCATCAGATTGAAAATGAAGAATAGAGCAACCAAGAAGTTTTTGAATAATAGTTTTGAACCGAAGAAAAATAGAAAACGCATTCGACTTGGATTGAAGAAAATAAATCCAAGTATAACGAGAGAAAACATCAACAAAACTAATATAGTATTTGAAGCCATTGTTAGAGGCGGTAAAAGCAGGTCCCCACAAATTAGATATAATTAATTGCAGGGGAGCTGTGTAAACAGTAGTAGAAGGAACAAAAGGAAGAGCATGAGTTTTGCCCATAGCACAAGTATTACAAAAATTCATAGACATAGAAGAAGATGTACATGGTTTGTCCAAGTTTATTATGTGTCTAACAATGGGAAGGGTCGGATGCCCAAGTCGCCTATGCCACAAATCAACAGAAGACAAAGATGCTGAATGACAAGAAGAAACAGAATATGAAACTGGAAAAGTCTGAGTAGTCAAAGCTTGAGATGCAAAGGGAGCTTAAAATAGATTGGCAGACAAAAGAGAAGAGAGTTGAAACCGGTACAATCCATCATGTAGAGTCCCTCGATTGAAGAAGTATTTGGCCAGTATGTGGATCCATTACATAGCAAAAAAGAGGATGAGATTAAAAAAATATCGAGTTATCTTTGGCAAACTGACTGACACTTATGAGGTTTTTAGTTATTTGAGGAACATGAAGTAAATTATTAAGATGAAGAATACGATTAGTAGGAGATTGAAAAGAAGAATGGCCAAAATGAAAGATGTCGAAACATGCACCATTCCCAACTTGTACTTGGTTACTGTCAAGATATTCTGTACCAACAACCAAGTTGTTGAAATTATGAGTGAGGTGATTAGTTGCACCCAAATCAGGATACCAGTTGGTATCATGATTCAAATGTAGAGTAGTAAGCAGTGCAGACATTTGAGGAGAAATTGGCCGTTTGGTACTGAGGAGAATAAGAACTAGAACCAGAGGAAGGAGGTCTTTGAACTCTTGGATCAAAATGAAAGTTGCACTTTGAAGCAGTATGACCAAATTTGCCACACAATTGGCACTGAATTCGACCTCTATTGTTCCACTATTGGCCTCCTTTATTGTTCCAACCTCGAAATCGATTAGTTGCCCCATGGTTATTCTCAAACTGAGCGCTATTTCTAGGAGCATCATTCTCTTTGCCCATAGCAGCAGCATGTGTAAGATTGGCTGAAGGAATAGTGCAATCAAAATTAATCAAACTCTTCTTTCTTTCAATTCTATTTTCTTGTGTCAATAATAGAGCCATGACATCTTGTACTGTTTGAGGACCAGATTTCGTAGAAATAACAGAAATCATCGACTCAAACTCAGATCCTAAACCGATAATAGATAAACAATATGATCCTCCATAGAAACTGGTTTACCGACGGCTGCTAGAGCATCAATACACTTTTTAACTTGAGAAAAATAGTCTTTTAGTTTAGAATTTCCCTTTTGTAGAGTTTGTAATTTTCTTCATCACTTATGCTAAATTTCTAGACGTGAAAATTTGTACTAAGATAATTCCATATCTCCCTAGCCGATGTACAATGTAGTAATTGTTCAGGTAATGTCTCAGTCATATAACCAAGTAACCACGAGGATATCAATTTATCATGACGCTTCCACTTAGTAAAAACCGAATTTAATTTTAGAGCAATAGAAGATTTGTCACTAACCTGAAGGAATTTAAAAGGCGGATCATGTTCCAAATGTGATTCTAAACCGTGACCTTCTAGGGCAGTGAGATCTTGAAATTTCCACGAAAGAAAATTATCATCAGTTAACTTCACGGTAGAGATCTTGTTACCCGGATTTACCACTAGATTGCATTGAATTCCATCGTTGCCAGCAGATTCACCTTCAGTGTTCGTTCACTGGTCCATTGCAAAAGATCGCAAAAATTGAAGAAGAAATAGCAAAAACACAATACTGCAACTGAATTGAATTGATAAAGAGATCTTGCGGTATGTTTCTGAATCACGGATTCAGAGAAATTTTTTTTTAATCATATGATCGAACTCTGTCGCAAGACGCAAGCTCTGTTACCATGTGAAACTCCTATATCCAGGAGAAAAGTCATTTCTACTTCTCATTCAATGACTTAATAATACAGAGAAGCCTTGTATATATAAGGTTGAAAAACTCCTGCACTAACAAACAAAAAACAAATTAATAATAAACTAAATGACCCAGCACAACTAAACAATAAAAACCACATAAGATGGCCACATCAATGAACTTCAGTGAGCTGGCTTAACAGTCTCATGAAAGGCTTTCTCTCTTGACACATCTCTTGTTGATATAGAAATTTGGCTTCACAGGATTCCGCCAATATTCGCACGATCTTCTAGATTAAAGGGATAGACGAGACCTGTAAACCAGAATAACTTTAAGACCAGTGCGACTTTTGCAAAACGGACTCCGATGCTTAAGTTAGGATCGGAGTAGTTGAATATGAAGTGTAGCGTATTGTGAACATACTTCTAGGGTTTGGCTTACCGTTCTATTTATAGAAGTGGAACTCTAAGCCCTTTAGAAATTATCAAAGTTGAATCCTAGTGTGTCTAGTAGATCTAGACTTTTGAGTATGTGTGTTTTGTAATTGGCCCAATGTCGAATCCACGGTCGAGACAAGGTAAATTCGGGTCGTACTGCGTGAGGATCGGGAGAGAACCATCGGGGTTCTCAGTCGGGGGTCGAGAACTCCTCGGCGCCAAGAAGGTTTCAGCGCCAACTCGGATCGGCTATGGCCGGTTCGGGTTGTCGGGTTTCAACCTCCTTTACCTGGTGAGCCCGCTCCTCCTCCTGCTCAACTCCTGTTTTTTGTTCGTACAATGTGATTTATAACGTCTCTTCTTTGACTTTTTCATGTGTTTGAGTCAAAGTGATTGGGACTTGCAATATATATATTCAGTTTTATTATATTTTTTAATCAAAATGCATACCACACACAAACTGTTGGGGAAATTAAAGAGAAACAGTATCAATTAAACAGGTAACCAATTCTATTAAAAAAAAACAAAAACAAAAAAAACAGGTAACCAATTAACATAGTCGTTTTTGTTAGAGTTTGTGTTTTAGTCATAAGTCCTTAATTTATTATGTGACGTATTATTTCTCTGGGGTTGTTTTTTTTAACATAATTTATAAATAAAATGCCTAAAACTAATATTATGTATATATAAAAAGAAAAATCTGCATTCATTTGGCTTAGAATGCATTTCTTCAATCATAACCTCTAAAGCAAAAAAAAAAAAAAAAAAAAAAAAGAAACGGTGTATCTTAAACAATAAACTATCAACTTGGAATATCAGTAGAAATAGCCACTTTTTCGAGGCAGATTTGTTTTTTCCTCTCTTTTGAAAATTTAAGTTTTCTAACATTGATTTTCAAGAAATAAAATTCAAATTACCAATCAAACAAACAGACGCTATTTCTGCTCTTATTATACATAGACCTAATCAGTATACAAACTTCACCCTTATCCTCAAAATGGATTACATTGAAAAAAACAAAACAAAATCACAATTTTTACAAACACCCATTACCCAATACAAAACACATTAGGATAAACAGGTATTTTATCGACATGAAACATTCCATAACACCTCGAGTCTCCCTCAGGCTTTTCATTCTCATCGAATATACTCTGAATAAATCCTTCTATATAAATATTCTGCTTCTTCGGAGTTCCCTTTCCAGAGCAAATATGTCTCTTAAAGTTCCGGTTATACAATGCAGCATATTCCGGGGTTGCAGCATAACCATGATCACACGTCGGCCACCCAGTTTCCCCCACCGCCACCGCCACATCTCCCACGGCTTGCTTCTCGATTGCCGTGTAAAATGCATCCACCATTGCATCGAACAAGTTGTAATAGCTCACCTCACCGTCACGAACCACCGCCACTTTCGAACGAAACATCGCGTAATCCAAACTTACAGCTTTGTCATTGTTGTATGCATATTTTCGAAATGGGTACACGCTGACCATCAGCGGCGAGCCTTCGACGAACAGGAATTTAAGGATGCCTTTGATGTTGTCGCTGGCGACTGGATTGAACGTGGCGTTGGACGGGAGGCCGCCGTCGACGACCAACGCCGAGTTGTACCCGACCAATGTCGTGAGTTTGACTTGTCCGAGGTAGTGGGAGTTGAGGAGATCTTGGAGGGATTTCATGACGGGTAATATGCAGTCTTCGAGGCCCGGGATGGCCTTGTCGCCGACGACGATGTAATTGATGGTGAAATCGCCGATGAACGGCTCCACGTAGGTGTTGAACCACTCTTCCACGGCGGTGCTGTTGGTTTTCATGTTGATTAACATGTTGTTGGGTACGCCGAAGGAGAGGTCGATTTCTGCGCCGCGGAACGCTTGAAAAACGTCGAGGTTTGGTTCGTCTAATCGAACGCGGCGGATGTTGTTTTTTCTGCAAAGTTGCACCACATCCCACGGCGGCGGCAGGTTGTTCCCGGCGAGACCGTAGTACGCGCCGAGAAGAACGTCGTGTGCTCCCACGGCTGACGTGGCGGCCATGAAGAAGACGACGATTATTACATGGCCAAGCTTTGCCATTTTTTTCTGAAATTATTACGAAAGAAGAACAGAATCGAGAAAGATTATAAAGAAAATTAGTTATCGTTTGTTGCGTGTGTATATATAGTAAATTGCCACTAATTTTCAATGAATTCTTTTTTGGATGTTCATTGACCATTATCTCTATAATTTCCAATCACCACATTTTTTTTCTCCTTGACCTCAACTAATTGAAGGAACAACCTTAAATTAAGATCTATCTAAAAAAAATTTAAAATTGTGTCCATCCATTCTTTTAAGCTTCTTTTGACTTAATTTGAGGAACAAATATTTTGGATATTTAGTATTTACCGAATTGCATCGTGTATAAATTATTCCTTGTTTCTTTGGTTTAAAATATAAAATGTAGGTTAAAAAACATTTTGATCCCTGTAATTTGGTTAAATTAACAATTTAATCTTTAAACTTTAGTTTGTAACGATTTAGTATCTGTACTTTTAGATTGGTAACCATTTAGTCCTTAACTTTAATGTGTAACAATTTAGTCCTTATAATTTAAAGTTAGTAACGAATTAGTCCTTATCGTGACATTTTTTTTTAAGTTTTTTATATATATAGATAGATAAACTAATGAGAGACCAAATATATGTTTATAATAACTAGAAAGATTAAATTGTTATAGGATAAAATTTGACACTTAATTTAAATAAAATTATGTACAATAGGGATTAAATTGTTACAATTTCTAAATTACAGGAATTAAATCATTACCAGTTAAAGTTTATGGACTAAATTGTTATTTTAGTGAAAGTATATGGACTAAATCGTTACAAACTAAAGTCTAGGGACTAAATTATTACTTTAGTGAAAGTACGTATGGACCAAATGTGTTTCTTAACCTCTAAAATATATATTTTTGAAACTCTATTCTTGGTTTTAGTTTGGTTCATAAAGTTTAAAACGTTCTGTTTTAGTTTAATTAAAAGAAGTACAGAATTTAACCTTTCATTAGGTTAAATTTTGAGTTTGAAATTAATTAGAGAATATAGCCTTTTTTTTAATTAACTTCAACACATATAGAATGGCAATATCAACATAATTATATTATATACATAACTTATATAAAATTTTCTAAAAAATATAGGGTCAAAACGTATTATATAGTTTTAAAGAATAAACGAAGTTAGAATAACAAAAAGAAATTAAGGAAAATTTGAATTTCTCCAAAAGAAAAAAAATTGTGAATGGTAAAAGAGAGAGAAATAAAACAACCATTTAAAAGTTGTCATATCCAACGTAAAAAAAACTTGTTGATCATGTCTGGTAAGGGTGATCAAAACTCGACTCAACTGATCAAAATCAGTTGAACTAATATCAATCGATTGGTTGGACTACTCATTTGGTTGGGAGTCGATTTTTAGATCTAAAATCGAAGAATCAGTCCATCGATTTAGTAAAAAAAAATTGCTTAATTGGTTTTTAGATGCAATCAGTCGACCTTGAGTTATTAAGAAATATATACCATACATTTCTGATATTGCAATTAATATAGTTTGCAAAATCGCTTAAGCGCCGTTATAAAATTAAAAAAAAATTTTAATTTATTTTAATAAAATTGGTCTCCCCCAAATCTTCTCCAAATTCTCTGCGGTCGCCCTTTGATTTTCTCCCTTTGCCTCTTTTTGGATTGTCTTCGTCTTCACCTCTTCGTCTCATTAATTTCAACCAAAATCGATTGACCATTTGGTGTAGTTAGTCGATCGTTGTTTCTGCACCTTCCGAAATCGCTATACTCCGACTGATGAAAATCGATATGCCGATGGATGACGTCGGTTTGAGTCTGAAATTAACATTGACTGATTGATGTTTAAACGAAGAATTTATCGACCAAATAACCATTTTAAAAAATGATAAATTTCACCTCATGGTAAAAATTTAATGTTGTATTTTAAAAAGTGTCACTTGTTTCATTTTTCTTTGAAATATAGCATAAATTTGACCTTTTTTTAAATGTGTTTTTACCTTACTATTGAGTTACTTTCATTTAGATTATACTAGTTTTTAAAAACTTTAAACTATGCCATTTATGCAATTGTCTCCTAAAGTTTACTATAATAATGACACAATAATTTAACACTTATAGCTTTTATTAATAATTACTTTGAAATTAATAATATATATACACTAAATTTTAACCTAGCTACACAATTTTAACAAGTTATAGAAGTGTTAAAACTCAATATAAAAAATTTCAAACCCAATTAAAATGCATTGATTTCATTTCACCACAAATTGAAGTTTCAAAATTATAGCTACGACGTCTCTACTTATCTTTTTTTTTTAAATAATCCAAAAAATTTTGAAAAGTAAAAGGTGAAAATTTTGTACTTTTTCACTGTTACTTTTTGTTTATTAATGAAAATACAGAGGAAGCGGGAAGTGCAAGTTGATGCTCTCTCAATCTTTTGGGTCATGTGACTTTCCATTTTTGATCGTCTGCCCATTCAAATTGCTGTTTACTCTGACTTTTAAAGTAAGAAAAACAAAACAAATTTAATTCACCCACGTTAAAGATTTGAATGTAGGTTTCTTTTCTTGAATTTTATTAAGAAATTTAAGTATTTGACAGTGGTTTATATTTGTTGTTTTTCATTTTTAAAAAACAATCTCAAAATTATATAGAGATTTTGGAATCAATAAAAATAAGTTTTTTGTTTCATGTTTTTGTTTCCAATTTGTTCCAACGTAAATAAAGATTTTGTTTTATCATTTATGAATTCATAAGGGTTGGAAGCCCTGCAATTCTACTGTTTTTTTATTAGAAAAGAGGAAACATAAACAAAAAAAAATGAGAAGGGAGCCTTAAAGGTGTGTATTTTACTATTCTCAATTCAATATTGATTGTGCTAAAATGAATTCAAATTGATGCTAAATTTATGTAATATGAGAAAAATTTGAGGTATGGGATAACAATTTAGCATCTAAATTTTTCTCATAATTTCGCTTTTGGTTTATCTAATATATCTCATTCTGTTTCCTAAACAACGTAAAACTTTGTTTGCACTACTTACAACATAATTATTATGTAAGTTTAAAATTTATTACGATTTGGTCCATGAACTTAAGCGGTAACAATTTAGTTTTTTGAAATATAAAGATTTGTAATGATTTATTATTCGCATCATGAAAAATTCTGTTTAGAAAGAATGGAGTTTTCTTACTTATATAGACGGATAAATTTACACTGCAGAATATGTTAAATCACTCAATACATATCTCAACCAATCTACATGGTCTAAATACATACTCTCGGTAATATGCTATCAAATCTTAAGATTGGGATGTTGCGACAATGATCTGTTGGACTATTTGGAATGATCGAAATTCTCCTAGACTTCAGTTTTAAATTTGATTGGATCAAAAGCATATAATGACAAATTCAAGCAAGTAAGAGTTTCATCATTTTTACCTCGTTGTGCAGGGCATTCGCGAACCCAGATCAGCCAATCTTGGCTCCTATTTCAGGCTTTCTCAAATTATGGTGCTTGCGGGTGTCTCCACGGATGAAATGCTACTGGTTTGGGGCCTCTTTATTCGTGATTCGTCGGGTCAATTTTCACCCCTGTAACGTATTCACCTCTGTTGAATGAGTTCGTTTGCTCAATCGATACATTGTAGAAATCATTATGGTTGAATCTGATTCCCTATCTGCAATCCAACTCATTCGTGGTGAGATCTTGACCCTAGGAGATGCATCACTTTTTGAAATCGCAAGAGCTACCCTATATTTTTCCTTCATGTCGATCCCTTGGCATTGCAATAGGCTAGCAGATGGTCTGACACACTCTGACCTCTTTCGATGTGCCATGTTTGTATTGTATTATAATTTTCCATCTTGGCTGTTAAATTTTGTAAAGGGTGACAACTCTTAATCTGTAGTCCACGTGCCATCTTCTCTTTTTAATTAATAATCAATATCTTCTTTTTTGAAAAAAAAAAATTCTCCCACAAGCATGTAAATACACATCTACATTATTAATCTATTTAGAAATTTAATAACAAAATAAAAAAATAATCATTTATAGTTCAGTCTTATTCAATTAATTTCATTTAATGTAAAGGTTGCAATGAGAGAAACTCTCAAAATAGATAAGTGGCAACCAACAACATACAACTGAATAATTCAAACAAGCCAACTTAAATAGGTAAGATACCTATTTCCGACCACAATCTTGTTAGTTCAAATCTCAAACCTAAAAAAAGTGATTGAATAATCAAACACCAACCTAAATCTCCAACTTTGAAAAGAAAATAAAAAAAGCTCCATCGCTTAAATTTAATATATATTTTTAAAAATGTCATAAATTTTTACTTGGTTAAAATATAATTCAAGTTTCACATTTTCCTAATATATTTTAGACTACATTTGAGTTTGATTTAAATCACGCAAACTTTAAACTTTCTACCGTATTTGAAATTACATACTATTTTATGCTATTTATGTAAATACCTTAAAGAAAACAATCTCGGGTAGAGTCAGGCCGAGTCAAAGCGAATAAAATATTATATATACATGTGAGGACAGAAGATGAGTTATCCAAATTTCATCACATCTAGTAGAAGCTGTAAAACAGAGTAACCCATGAGATAGGGAAACTATCTCCTCCACACAAAGATCTTTTAACATGCCTTCAAAAAAATTTAAACAACATAATTGGGTTGCAGGTACACAGCCTAGCTGTTATATAATGTCTTCTTTTGCCTTCAAATTCTAGCCCTTTCCTTTCTTCCTCATGTGACTATGGAATGGACCACTTTTGGATCTTTTTTTTTTCTTTCCAAAATCTTTTGGAAACGTTATTTTTTTTTCTGTTAGAACCGACATCGAGTGTGAAAATATGTTCGGTTAACTGTTTCTTAAGTATATTTTACAAACGAGCTTTTGAGAACATGTTCAACGACGCTATAATGCATGCTGCTAATGAGGTATAGGATATAAAAAGTAAAAGGATTAAAATAGAAAAGTTTCAAAATATTAATATTTTAATCTAAATTTAACTTTCACGGTCTACCCACAAACTCAAATTTTATATTATATACTTATAATTTATGTGTCTTTTATTTTTTAAAAATAAGTCCGTAAACACTACTTTCAATCAGGTATATTTCTTTGTTTTTTAAAAACATTTTCAAAGTCTAAGTTGAATTTTTAAAAATTAAAAAAGTGGATTTCAAAAACTTGTTTTTATTTTAAAATTTGGCTTAGAGTTGATATGTATTTCTAAAAAAAAACTAAAATATACCAAAGGAATTGAAAAGAATCCAACAGAATTTTCAAAAATAAAAACAAAAAAGCCAAAAGGTCTTCCAACAGAGCCTTAATTAATTAACAAATAAACACATATTATACCTCTAGATTTAGTTCCTAAACTTATAAATCTAAACATTCTGAAAATTTGAGTCTATAATATTAAAGAATATCTTAAATTTCTTAAAATGATAGGATAACAAGGGATCTTGTAATATCACCTATCATAACGTCTTGAATTGTGTTGGTCATGGTTCGATCGAGACAACGAATTCTGATTATAGTCAAGGATTCGCACGAAGAAAGCCATATTATTTCTTGCTCCTTATTCAAACAAATGGGTGTTTGCTCTATAATTAGAAACGGCAGAGGAAGAGGTTGATGAGATATTTCTGGTTTGAGATATTTTTGGTCTTGCATTTTTACTGATTTTGACATCATACAAAAAGAAACTTTTTGTTGTCTTTTCAGTGGAAGATTCAGAACCGTTTCACATGCTTCACAGCTCGCAAAATTTGTCCCAATCTCACACAACCTTTCAACGTTCAGTAAGGACACGAAATTGGTTGCATGGGAATGGGCATCGCCATTGTTATCCTCTTACTCAGCTTCTTCTATATAAATGCTCACTCAATTCCCTCCTACCTCCAAGCATCCATCCATGGCGAAGAAGATGGCTATTCTTCCCCTTCTCTTCATCTTCTCTGTCCTCGCCTCCTCTTCCCGTGCTCTCGTCCAGGACTTCTGCGTCGCTGACCTCAAATCTTCCGATACCCCCTCCGGATTCCCTTGCAAGAAGGCAGCCTTCGTCACTGAAAAGGACTTTGTTTACTCTGGCCTCGGGGTTGCTGGTAATGTTAAACTATTGTTCTAACTCAAAAGTTTAAGTTGACAAATTATTATATGTTCATTGATGTTTATTTAATATTCTCCCTCATTTTATGCTTAAAAATGAGTACCGAGTAGATTTGAGAGCACTTATGAAATAAGTGTTTTTAACCAAATGAAAAGTAATTTCAATCCAACAACTACTCGAATCGAACTAGTTGAGTGAAATTTTAAGTCTGCTGAAATGTGCAATGTCAAATATAAAAATGTTGAGAAATTCGTTTAACGTGGACATAAAAATATTTCTAATTGAACCTAAAATCTTAAGTGAATGAGCTTTTGATGTTTAATCATATTGATAACAGGTAACACCTCAAACATTATCAAGGCGGCCGTGACTCCGGCCTTCACCGCCCAATTCCCAGGAGTGAACGGGCTAGGAATCTCGTTGGCCCGCCTTGACCTAGCCATCGGCGGTGTGATTCCGTTCCACACCCACCCGGCGGGCTCAGAGATTCTAGTGGTGATCGAAGGAACGATCTGCGCCGGGTTCATTTCGTCGGCGAATACAGTCTACTTCAAAACGCTGAACAAAGGGGACATTATGGTGTTCCCTCAAGGGCTGCTGCATTTCCAAATAAACTCCGGCAAGTCCAATGCTCTGGCGTTCGTTAGCTTTAGCAGCCCGAACCCCGGCCTGCAGATCCTTGACTTCGCCTTGTTCGGGAACGAGTTGCCGACCGATATCGTGGCAAAGACGACGTTCTTGGACATTGCTCAGATCAAGAAGTTGAAGGGAGTTTTGGGGGGGAGTGGTTGATCCAATTTTTGTTGGTTTCTTTTTTAGTTACGTTGTTCATGTGTTTGGTTGTTTAGTTGTCGTTTTTGTATTGTTTTTGTTTTTGTTATGGGTTTGGTGTTTGGTATTGTGTTTTGTAGTTTTAAGGTGTTGTTTTATATTATCCATTGATGTGTTTTTTTTTTACTCTTAGGCAGCAATTTGGTTTCTTCTTTGCCTAATTTAGAATGAAGAAGTAAATTGCTTCAAATGTTGCATAATAATTAAGATAAGATATTATAAAAATCATTTTAAAATGTAATGTTACAAATGATGTGTTAAACTACGTTTAAATTAACAAATAATTACAAGTCAAACTACTAAAACAAGAGGTAACTTTCAAATTACATCCATATATTATTTTAGAAGTTTCAAGTAAAATTTAACTACTAAAAATATAAGTGGCAAAAATATGATGTAAAATGTAAAAACAAAAGTTACGCAGTGGTAAGGTGTTAAAAAAAGTTTTAATAATTACCCTTAGTTTTTAAACAACAAGAAGTAAATTATAATAATTTTTTCTAAAAATCCTTTGTATGCATCCATCAAGACTTTAAATATCAACGTCGATAGATATTTTTGAAAAAATATATAAAATGATAAAAAAAATTCATTCCATATATTTAAATTAACAAATAGACATTTCACTTTATTTAAATAAGTTATATTAATATTAATATTATGTCTATATCAATAATATTTTGTTGATTTTTTTATAATACTATGAAAATGCTCGTACATCGACGTCAAACCTATGAATATATAGAAATGTTAATGGATATGTTGTCACATGTCGACAAAAATTTAATATATTGGTGTGTGTATATATATATTAGACAATTATAGACAAAAATTTAAATTGATGTAGTCTATATATATATATATTAGACAATTTTGCAATTGCCCCATCTTGCCTCCACCATACCTCTTTTATAAATATAAAGAAAAAGAACCACAACTACAATTTGACGTTTCATGACGCTAATCAACAGTATAAAAGACGTTGAAAATTAAAAAAAATCGTCACAAAAGATAAAAAAAAACACGTTTCTAACATAAAAAAACGAAGTTTTCAAGATTTGTTTAAATTTTTTATCGTCTTTCATGACGTTTTAACAATCACGAACCATTGGGAAAAAAAAACACGTTTTTCAAGTGATGTGCAATTTCTAAAGTTTTTCGAATTTTTTGACGTTTCATAACGTTTTTTAAACATCACAGAAAGTTGGAAGAAAACGCGTTTTTTTGTGACGTTTAAAGGATGTCATGAAAAGTAAAGACGCGTTTTTACTAGGAAAAGATAGTTTTTCGAATTTCTGGCTTTTCGTAGCATTTTGACATCATAAAAAGTTGAAAAACTACATTTTTCATGTTCGACGCATTTTTTTCTTTACATTTTATGGTTTTGTGCTTTTATAAAATTGTCATGAAAAGCAATAAAAATTAAATGACTAATAAAAAAATCATGATAAAATTAGAAAAGAAAAATTGATTTCTAAAATAAAACACTAGAAATTAAAGGTTTAAATGCTATTTGGATCGTTTATTTTTATTACTATATTTTCAAAACGTCTATTTTGATCTCTATATGTTTAATTTTTATTTATTTTGGTCAATGTACTCTTGAAACATTGGTTTTAGTCGTCCATTGTTTAAAAAAAAATTACTTCGTGTTTTTCATTCATTTTGTATTTTTATCTCATTTCTTTTGTTTATAATTTAAAGGTAATTTACTCACTAACTTGAAATACATTAATAAATTTATATTAAAAATTTCTATTTATATAAAATTTATATTAAAGTTGTGCAAATGAAAGTAGATAAATTAAAATAAACATTTTAAAATTACATGATAAAAATTAAACTATAGCAAAAAAAATATAGACCAACATTGACAATAAAAAATAAAAAAGTAAAAAAAATTCTAGGCAAAATACGACGGAGGAGCCGAGAGAGGGGTTTGGCGGGAAAGCGCAACCGTCTACGAAAGTAGCGTGAAGGAGAAGTTTCTGGTTTCGCTCAAACCCAAAAACCTAACCAACAGCCACTTCTCCGCCGCTCCGACTCTCTCTGACGCCGGCGCCTCCAGTTTTCCGGCCACTGTTCCTCCGCCTCCGCCACGAGCTTCCTCACAATGACGGTTCTGAGGTCCAGAGAAGTTCTCCCTCCTCCGCCCACTCCCAAAACCCTAGAAACCCCTTCCAACACTCTCCCACACCCCTCTACGCCTTCTCAACTTCATGAAACCCACCCCCCTGGCCCCCACTCTCCTTCCCCCGCCGCTTCTGTCACTGATTCTACTGCCTCCCCCGCCGATTGCGTCTCCGGTCCCGGGGTTTCTCGGAGGCGGAGCTCTCGTCTTGCTGCCAAAGGGCTTAGCGCCGAGCATTCTGCTGTTAACCCCGGGAGGAAGGATTTGTGTGGACGGATTACACGGGGATCTACTGAGATCATAGCGGAGACGATTGACGAGCGGGATTCGGGCCCGGCCTTGAGTGCGAAGATGGGGGTTCGTTCAATTTGTAGCGGAGTTGAGGCTTTGGAAGTTAATGAGGGAGCCGAGGGCTTGAGTGAACCTATGCGGAGTATTGATTTTGGAAGTACAGGGTCGAAGAGCGACAAGGTTAATGTTAATGGGAAGAGAAAATTGATCCCCACTATTGATTCACTGGCTGGGGAATTGGTTGATGAAAGTCCTGAGAGTAAAAGGTGCCTCAGTTTACGTTCGGGGAAGAGAGTTTTTAAGACAGTGGAACAAGAGAAGGGTATTAGCACACTTCAAAGTAATAGTGATGCCCTAGTTGAAGAGGGGCAGGATTTAAAAGATAATGACAACGATGCAATTGCTCTGGGTGGAAGTGGAGAAGTTGTGATTGAAGAACTAAAGGAGGAATGCTCAAGAATTGATGAGAACGATTGTAGCAAGAGCAGAAGTAGATTCAGCCGAAGAGATAAGGGCAAATGGATTGTGGATGGCCAAAGTTCAAATGGAAATGACACGGTTGTATTACATTCTGAACTGAACGATGATGTGCTAAGTGATAATCTAGTAGACCATCAAAATTATTGTTCAGCTCGTGAAAGACCAAAGGGAATGGTAATCGAAAAAGGTAAAAGAAAGTTTACTGATACAAGTTATAATGATGGAGCAGATATGGATGCTGATGGCTTTGCTGGGATTGACCTAAATGCCACAGAAGAAAATGGTGAGGGGCAATTGATTGCAAGCGCTTTGTTGTCTCTATCTGAAGAAGTTAGAATCGATTCAAAAATGAGATATGAATACTGTTCTGGAGAAGGTGAGGTTTCATACACTCCGCATCTGAGAGATGATGGTCATCGGAGTGATGAGAATCAGGATATAGAGTCTAGTTCACAGGAGGAAGTTCAAGGTAATATTGCTGCCGAAAATAGGCGGTTGTTAATTCAGCAACATGGCAATGCAGCAAGAGAATTTTCAAGGAGAACTGCTCTTGAGTTTGCTCATTATTATAATGAAGACGATCATAGTTTGTGGCATGCTAGGGCTGAAGCTGAAGACAATGTTGAAGACTGGCCGGGACCTTTCTCTACTGCAATGAAGATTGCTAGTGATCGAGCGAAAGGTCTACGAGTTAGAATGTCTTCCGAGGAGGAGCATGTTCCTGCACCAGTTGTATGGATCCCTAGAAAGAATAGGTGTGGTAGCCGCCCCAAGTCATCGTCTCCTCCCTCTTTAAGAGATTTATGCTTATGGGTTCTTGCCAAAAATGCCGATGCAATTTCTTCACTGGACTTTGTCCCAGATGCTTTCAGGCACAAGCTTTGTCGGCTACTATGTGATTCTCGAAAAATGAACCATCATTTTCTGGATCTTCTTCTATGTGGATCCCCAACAGAAGTTTGTATATGGGACTGTTCTTGGTTGTGTGAGGAGGAGTTTGTAAAATCTTTCCAAGGGTGCGACACTAGCAAATTAATGGTATATATACATTCCAGCATTAAGTTTATCAATGGAAACAGAAGGAATATGAATTTTTCTTGGCCCGTCCGTTAATCTTCATGTAGCGACTATTAATCATGAGACATTTAGGAATTAATAATGTAATCACTGCTCCATTAGGCAAAAATTCTGCTTCGTAGTTTCTTAAATCTTGGAATAGAAACCATCACTTCACCACAAAAAAAAAATTATAAAAACCTATCTTGAATGATTGATTCGTAGTTTATTCTTCCATTTTTGCTATGCATCTGGACTTGGAAACTTGGAACCTTGCATTTTATTAGTATCATCTTTTTCGGGTGTATCATGTATGGATTAGAGTTGCAGGTTATTGGTAATTCTTGTTTTAGCATTCTATTCCATGTAAACTACATTTGCTGTTTCTTTGAACCAGATACTGCAGCTTGACCAATGTGGACGCTGTGTTCCAGATTATGTCCTATTGTCTACATTAGCTCAGTCATCAAATAGCTTACCTGCTCTGAAATCATTGTCGCTTAGTGGTGCATGTCGTCTTTCTGACATTGGTATGGCAGCACTTGTATCTTCTGCCCCAGCATTGCAATCTTTAAATCTCAGTCAGTGCTCCTTTCTCACCTCCTCAAGCATAGACTCTATAGCCAATTCTCTGGGATCAACTCTAAGGGAATTGTATCTTGATGATTGCCAAAACCTTGATCCAATGCTAATGATTTCTGCAATGAAGAAGCTCGAACATTTGGAAGTGTTTTCATTAGCTGGAATTAAAGACCTTCATGACAAGTTCTTTCAAGAATTTCTGACAGATGGGGGTCATAATCTGAAGCAACTCATTTTAACCAATTGTGTGTATGTTCTTGGACACATCACTATGGATGATTGTTGCCAGTACCATAATGTTATATCATTTTACTTTCTCCTTGAACTGTGCTTTTCCTTTTTGAGGTGCAGGGAATTGACCAATAAATCCATTAAAGCAATCTCAGAGAATTGCTCTGCTCTATGTGCAATAGACCTCGTGAATTTGTTGAGGCTAACTGATTATGCTTTATGCTGCCTTGCAAGTGGTTGCCCGGCTCTTCAAAAGTTAAAACTTTCTCGGAATCTATTCAGGTTCTCATCTCACCAGAATTATATTAGGATTTATAGTTCTTCAATGCTTGCTTTTTTTGTCAATGCTTGCTTTTTATTCCATATATGAGTACTGAAGATGTCAACCAGACCATATTTATGAACGTTTTTCTTATGCTTCATTAATGTGGTTAGATTGAAGAAATCCTTAATAATTGTTGGAGCATACCACTTCTGCCTTTCTAGCAATTTATAATAGTTGTCAAACCATATTATCTATTTGTTCTGGTACTTCTCATTTCTCATGAGACCAGTGTCATTTTGAATTACTAGTGTAGATAATGCTAGCACAAATTGTAGTCAGCAACTAAATATAACCTTTAATGTTCTCATGATCTTTATTCTATGAGATAGTTATAGTTTCTCAATGAGTTTAAAAGGTTTTCTTCTCTATCGTATTTTGCAAGTGTATAGAAAAGATCACAAATAACACGGCTATTTCCAAGCAGTGAGTGGTTATTTACAGAGAGAGTAACTTAATAATGTTTGTTTTGGTACGAGGTTAGTTAAGCAAAGTGTCAAGAAGTGAACATTACTGAGAATAATCCTGTGCAAAAAAATTTCATCCTGCATTCACACTTCAACTTAAATTATAGGTGCTAGTGCTTCTGTCTTATTTGGCTGTTCGATTCAATATCGTTTTTGTTTTTGCAAGTGATGAAGCTGTTTCTGCATTCGTGGAGATTTCTGGAGAAAATTTAAAAGAACTTTCCCTAAACAATATCAAAAAGGTATGTATTAACCTTGTTTTCTGCACTAACCATCTTTCTTTTTCCAGATAGTCTCTAGTACTGGAGCCTAGAAAAACTGCTGGGTATATCTAAATATTTTCTGCTATGTACTTCATAAATGAATTTGCAGAATTTAAATACATTATAATATCTTGGCTGCCTTAGCTTTAGTGGCACTTCTTGATCAATTTAGGCTAGTAACTAACGATTATAAGTAGAGTTTTTCTTATCTAGAAAAGATCATAAGTAGAGTTTATGGAAGATGTTGGTTCTCCTCATTGATTGGGACAATTATGGGTTCCTGCAGGTTGGCCGCAGCACAGCCATTTCGCTAGCCTGTTTTTCTAAGAATTTGGTTAGCCTCGACCTTTCTTGGTGTCGAAATCTGACCAATGAGGCTCTCGGCTTAATTGTTGATAACTGCCTGTCCCTAAGAGTGCTTAAACTCTTTGGATGTTCTCAGGTGTGTTTGTCAGGCTCAACCCTTGAATTGTGCAAGATTTTACAAAATTAAGAAAAGAAAGTGATTGGTTTTTACCTCTTTTTCTTTTTATGGAAACTGTTAAAGCAGCTATATAACATGGTGTAATGGTGTAATGGCGTAATAGGTAACGGAAGTGTTTCTGGATGGACACTCGAACCCGGAGGTAGAGATCATTGGACTGAAACTGTCTCCTGTTTGGCCGCAAAAGCCTTACTGAGGTCCGAGTTACTATTCCTCTGTGCTATCCTCGTGTTAATTTTGGTGGATCGGTCTTTGCTTTGAATCATTTTGCTGCCCTCCATGAACACTAAAATCTAATAGTTATCTGCATGGGATTTTTGTTCTTGACCTATATGAGGCTTTCGACGAAATACTTGTATATGAACTGTAAATGCCAGGGGTTTTCTTTTTTGTTGAAACATTGTAAATAGGTATAATACCAGAATGGTAGAATATTACTACTGTTACACCTCAAATTTTGTTGAACTCGGAAGTATATTCAGAAAACAATACTTTTAGTGAGTTTCAATTGTCAGTACAAGAACCTTGATAATGAATATCAACATCAATGTGCATTGTTAAGCTTCTGTGTGTTAATACATAGTAGGTAAATTTGTTCTTCCAACAACTGTGAGCTTGCTTTTTCAACCACCTGAAGATTGTAAGAAATGTATGAGTTCTTCAAAGTGTAGCCGAACGCGTCATATATGAAGGAGCTTCACATCCAGAATTAGACGTTACCTCGAAGCCTATCTTTCGGTACAATGCTTGTGCAGGTGTGTTGTTTCTATGTACATGCACGTATACCTGTTCAATACCTGCCACCAGACCTTATTAGAAACCATATTTGTGCAACCATTGCATTTTTTTAATAAAGACACTAGTTTGATTGCTCGTCTAAAGGGGGTGGGGGATATGAGTTTCAGTCTCTCTTTGGATTATACCACTGGATCTTGCTGTTTCAACCGCAAACTTCAACATGTTGCTAGCAATACCCTGACGACGTGCTGCTTTCGCTACACATAGGTTTGCAATGTAAGCATATTTATTTGGGATCTCTTTGTTGATGCTGCATAAATGACTCTTCTCTCTTTCCTGCATACAAACATGGTTCCTTTGCATGACTAGCCAAGAGGAAACAAGAAAGGGGGAGTTAATAACAACATGAATTCGGGTTCGACCCCTGGAAAAGTCTCGCCGTGCATCAAATGCCGCAAGCTCATATCGAGAGTTGCTACGACACTTTTAATCACAGTACGCTTTATATGCCTCTGTTCCTTCCTTACCTGAGATAGTTGAAAACAGAAAACTTCAAAGCCAATTCCTCCAGCACAATGGCCGATGGAGGCCTTGGTAAAAATTTCAGAGCTACAACTTTAGAGACAAAAGTTTCTCACAGTGACAAAGCATGTGCATGTCTGTCCATGTTGCCCACTGCATCTTTTTTTAATAGCATTGAACTCCTGCAACATTCAGTACATATATATAGAAAGTAAGGATATCAATTAATTCACCTTCAACCACTCAGCCAGATTAAACAAATCTAGCCAATCCTACCTGTTCAGCAAATTTCCTTTTGAAGCTATCAACATATCTGTGTTAAAGCAGAGCTACAATCAGTTGAATCCCAACTCTCTCTTTCTTGGATAAACCATTCCTAGAATTCCTATTGTTTTACTGAACATTCATGAGCTTTGAAATTTGAAAATATTGTTATTATCAACCGTTGCCATTGGTTTTCTTTTCTGTCTCTGTAAGTTCTCTCCTACTGTTTTAAAGTTAGTAGAATATTGAAATATTAAAACCTGCCCTTTTTAGCTTTTGGTTTCTTCTGCATATAAACAAAACAGAAAAAAGAGTGGCTATGTTTTTTAGAAGATAAGCTATGAGCATGCGACAAAGTTTCTTTTAATAAAATAATATGAAGTTTTTTTACCGTTCATTTGTTCGATTCTCCCAATGACTTTCAGCTCGGAGCCATGCCGCCGTCTACCTCAAGATCAAACACACACAGAGACCACTTATTATTTACAAAGAAATTCAACAATTTACAGGTTCTGAGATTGAAGATCAAATCTCTTACCCACAATTCTTCATCAAGCACGGCCTCGCGCGCTACGAATTGACCGAACTCTAATCTTCTTTTGTGAAGTAAATCTTGGTCGGCCGGCGGCGGCCGGTTGAATTGCAGGTCGTCGGACGGCGAGGGTTTCGACTGCGGAAGCAACAGCGGCGTTGAGAGATAAATGGAAATTTCTTCTTTCTTCATCGTTTGAGGCGACTTAGAGTCCATTGTCCTGTTTCGAGTTCAAGAAATAAAAACCCCCATTAAAACAACACCACATCTCGTCCGAAAAACTAGCAGCCCGTTCCCGCCGGAAATCAAAATTATACGATTCCGTTATGATCCTCAAGCAGAGTGGATTAATAGGAACCTTATCCAGTAAAATTAACGGTTGAAAGCGAAACACGCACACCAGAACGATGGAAAAATGAGTACCGGAATCGAAGCGAAGAGGAAAGCAAGAAGAGGAACAGAGGCAAACTTACATAGTCCACGGGGCGGAGTTGCGATGAAATTTGTGGTGATTACGGTATCCATCTTGGATGGATCCCAAGAACTCCGGCCTGTAAATCGAGATTGCCGACATTGAAACCGGAGCTTCGTGGAACAGGGCAGACGAGAAGGCGGAGCCGGAGCGGGAAATTAGCCCCTTGTTCTTGAGCAAACAATGTCAGATAAGCAAATTGAAGATGAAGAGAAGCTAAAAACATGGATTTCCAGAGAAGAGAGAAGAAAGAAGAAGACAAATCTGGTCAAGATTCCGAGTTCCGCCCTAACGACGGAGCTTGGCGTTTGCAAATTGCAATTGCTGCGGCAGAACTAGAAGTATGAACCCGCCTCTTGTCTTTTTTTTTTTAATTAAATTTATTTTTCGCCGGTTTTTCCCCTTTTCCTTTTGTTGGCTTCCCTTTTAAGTTAGTCCCTCCACTCAGATTTCGCCACGTTTTCTTTCTGTGTGTGTGACGTGGCAGTATCTGACGCCATTTTGATCGCGCGTTTTCTACTATTCTATCCAAATATCCGAATCATTTGGTGGGACCCTGCCTCTCTCTTCAACAGTAAACTGCCGTAACAGTTGTGACTCGATGTGTTCTATTTTGTTACACGCTATTCAATTTTTGACAAATAAAAAAATTAAATATCAAAATAGATAACTTTTTAAAAAAATGAATGGGCTATTAATTTTTCAATTCATAGAATAGATATTTTTCCTAATTTTTTTAGTTCAACAATTTCTAGGCAAGAGATAAAATCATAATTTTTTATCTCAAACGTTTGAGCTCAATTATAACCATTCACAATTTCTAATCCAATCAACTATCAATAATGGTGTAACTTTCAAAAACTTTAATAGGTATTCAGTAGAAATAATTTCTAACTGAATTTTTCTAAAATAACTCAACTAATTAGGAAGCTGACTTTCAAAGTCATGACAAAACACCTAAACTTCACCCTTCTATCAAAATAATCATTTGACCTCTCAAGTATTTGAGAAAAATATATAGTTTGAATTTTCATTCTATGTAGTTTGTTATTAACGACTTTTTATTAAATGATAACTCAGCGTTAGTGCATCTTTCTTCTTCCTGGAGGTTAGAAGTTTAATCCTCCATCCCGCATATGTTATACTACCAAAAACCGTAAGGTGTCTATCCTCTAAAGTTCAATCCACAAAACACATTTTGGTTAAAGAACCTAACCAGACTGAACTAATTAATTTCTACTTTTAGGGTTCCTTTTGTAGAAAAATTAAGAATGGGAAAAAGGAAAAAGAAGAAAAGATGAGGGAGGTACAAAACTGAATTATTGTGAGATCGAATATTAAAGTAAACTAAATCCGTTTGCTTTGTGGATAAAACCAGCAGCCATGTGGGTGTGATCCCCAAAGGCCAACCCTACAGCCCTAACATGCCAAACTTTGGAAAAATAATAATGATAATTAGGTGTAAATTTGGTTATCAAATTTCAGGTTATAAAATATCTTGATTCCCATTCTTTTATTGAAGTAGCGATTTAGTCTCTGTATTTTTAAATCGATAATAATTTAATCCTTGAATTTTAGCACATAACGATTAAGTCTTTGTAATTTATAAACATATGATACCTCATAAGTTTATTGATCTATATATAAGAATCTTTATTGAAAAATTAACAAGAATTTTCTCGATAGAGATTAAGTCGTTACTTTAACTAAATTGTTACCTATTAAAATTAAGGGTCTAAATTGTTACAAATTTGAAAGTACGATGATTAAACTGTTACAAACTAAAGTTTAGAGATTAAATCGTATGTGAAATGAGAATACATTTCCAACCTCCTTAGATGGAAGAATCCATGAGAATGGAATCTCAATTTTGGTGCGTATCATGAATGACCTAGAATAAAAAAGAATGATTTTTGTATGCTTGTCAATCTAAGCGTAGTTTAACCAATTAAAATACCTACAACTTAATTTGATTAAAATTTATAAACTTGAAATACCTAAAACTTGAAATATTCTTTTTTAGATCTGAAATTTTGAGTAGAAAATTATTTCAGTCGCTGTCATTGACAAAAACTGATCACAATTTACTTTAGGAACTTTGATTTAGATTAAACAATTAACCAAAAAAAAAGGTTTTTAATGCAAATTTGAAAAAGTTATGAAGATTAGATAGACATCATATATCAATTATCAGTCTTCCACAAGTTTCCTAAACTTTGTTGATTCTCAAATGTACAAATAAAATGTACTCCATGAGTAATTGGAGGGGAGAGAAGTGACAAATCTGCAAAGCTAATCGTAGAGATTATACAAAATCTAAAGCAAACTTGTAGAGAATATTGAATTGGATTAATGACAGAACAATTTTGTCATCCTAAGAAAATAAACCTGGTAAATTTTCATCTTTTAGACGCTTTGAAGTATATAGCTGCTAATGCTATCCTCTTCACCTTTCTCAAGCTCAACAATGGATGATTTGGAGCTGACAAATCTGCAAAATGGTGAACGAAGTCGGTGACAGACTCCTGACTGAATCCTAGGGATGTTTCGGGTTGTATTGTCCATCAAGGTTCATCACTGTGAGTGACAATGGCCTCAATTCTATCAAGTGAGGCTTCTAGCTTTCCCGAGTTCATGTTAAACAACGGTTCACCGGTACCCAGAGCCCTGTTGAATTCAATGTTGCTATTTTAGAAACCAACCGATAATTTCGATAAAGATTCAAGCATTAGGGTGCTGGTGTTTTATAGATATTCTTAACTCAGACCTGAGATTAAATATCGAGGACGAAGATTTACATACCCTGTAATTTCAGGCAGCACGTAATCTGCCCTCCATCCGAAGCGAAAATCCATTCCTGGAAAAGGGCTGATTGATGTCTTGTTTCGTATGCGAGATACACCATCTCCACCCAAGCATGTGGTTAGCTTCCATTTCCAACCGGTGGCGTGCATCTGAAAATTATGTCCAATACCAACCTGTAGTTGCCCAGTATTTTGAGAAACATAAGACAGAATTTGATGCCACCCACAGTACAAGTTTAAAAGCAGAGCAGCCAGTTCCTTGTTTTTTTTGGTAGCACAATGAGAGTGATCAAATATACTCTCCTTTTAGCTATGATATATGAATATCTTTGGTTGGGGGGCTTAGAAGTATTATACCTGAAGATTCAGAAACCTGGTTACAGGAATCTTTTTGGATAGAAGACGTATGTCTTGACGGATTGGCTCGTAGATGAATTTCCATCTTTGGTTCGGATATAATGGCTTCAGCACAAGCTTGGCCTCATATTCATTACATGGAGCATTGTAGAACTGAACCAAATAGTAAATGCAAATCCATTCAATCTAACAGTAAAAGAATCGAAACAAACCGTGCATATAGAGGTAACGGAGAATGTGAAAATCAAGACTGGGTTACCCTCTTTCATATATTACAATCCATTCTTTCATAGACCTAATTCAAAATCAAGTGCCAAGAATACTCACAACCACTAAACTCTTTAACTTATATTCTAACACTCAAAATTGATACTCAAACTCCTAAATGGACCAAACATTACACTCACACCTTGTCGTAGTTTCTACGAGATGGGAAGGCATGATATGAATACACAAGAGAATACAAGCTCAACTTGGTCTCGGCCACTGCCAGTTATCCTATTAGTTACTATTAACTTTTTTTCTTTCCTTTTGTTTACAGAGAGAAAATGCAACTTCCTTATTTCATCCAAGGTATCTAAATTAACTTTAGTGCAAATGTATTCGACAAAATCCATCAAACCCACAAATTATTACGAATGATATGGCAAATTGGCATTTTCTTTACACACTTTCAACTACAATGCCACGAAACAAACTAGCAAAACCTTAAAACGGCAGCCCACGAAGACAATAAACATCCAAGCAAACATTTATGCTAACATGTATATCTACCAGAACCACAGCCGCAACGTATAAATCTTCAAATTATATGGATTTCGAAACATAGACTATAATCTAAAGGGGCACCATAATTCTAATAAAATCTAAAGTATGCACAGTTGTAGAATCACCTCCAAATTGATACCAACTCGAAAGCCCTGCAACTCTTTGCGGAACTTCAAAAACAATTCCGAGGGCATCAAATTGATGCTGCAAAGGTCTTCCCAAGAAGTGGGTTCCTGGCCACTCGATCCGGAATCCATAGTGAAGCAATTGGCACTGCAAATTAAAAAAGAATCAAACGAAACCCGAGCCCCATCTGACATTAAGGCAACAAAAACCCCTCAAAGCCAGAGAAAATCAGACAGCAAACCCAGACAAATGCTTCCGTTTGAAAACAAAAATAGAATTGCCCACTGAACGATGTACTGTACGCGATTGAAATAGATACGTAAGTGTATAGAAGAAGTGCAGCAGAAGGATGAGTGGAGTGGCTATTGAGCGCGAGGGAATTTAGGGGCTAATTTGAGTTCTGCGTATGACAAAGAGGAGACGAGCATACGGTGGTGAGACGGTTGGATAGGGAAGAAAATTTGATATCTTCGCTCCCAAAGGATTTTGATTTGGTGTTCTCTTGTCATTCTTATGGGAAATCGTAGTTGAGAATTGTTATATAAATTTATAATTTGGGTTTTTAACTTTTTTTTTTCTCACATGAATTCTTGTTCAATTTTCCATCACTCATTTAACTGAAAAAAATTGTTTCATAAATTTCCCAATGATGTATAATTCGTTATTTATATTTGTAAAAAAAATTTAGGTTAAAAAAATTTGCCTAAAATTTTTACAGAAACTTTAAACTTCTCTTCCCATTCGCTTCCTCTATCTAAAAATATATTGTTTCAAACAAAGCAAGCAACAAATGCTTGTAACAATGATTGATTTCATAAATGGTTTTTTTAGTACATGTGGAGTGAGGAATCAAACTTACAATCTCTTCGTTTAAAATATATGCCAATTATGACTAACTATGTTCGTTTTGGTATTTCATAAATCATTTTGATGTCAAAAATCTCCTAAACTAAAGAAGGACGTACGGACCGATCATGACATTTCACTGATCGGAAAAGTGTCAAAGAGCTTTTGAGGACAACAAGCAGGCAGTAAGAAGAGGCAGATCTAAATATGGTGCAGAAAAACCAAAATCGATATGAATGGAAGATGCACCGAAACAGGGAAGGAATTGATGCAAAAGCGGTGTAGCGTTGAACCGCTGCTTGCTTGCATAATGAGTGAGCCGACCCATCGCTGTCTCGGCTGTGCTACCGGAGGCTCTGGGGAAGTCGGAATAGGAGAGCACTCATCTTGGGGTGGGCTTACTACTTAGATGCCGCCAATAGAGCCGGCTTTTAGTGAAGATCCGCTCATATGCTGCATGAGGGGCGGCAAAAGGCGGCTTTGCTCATGAGGGGGAGGTTTGGAACCCGAAAAGGAAGACATGATCCACATAATAAGACATCATAGCGCCTAGAGATACAGGTACGGGGGATAGCGGAGGTGATTTCGGTAAACCGATGCATGAGCTGAGGCTCCCATGTCCCGCCGACCCAAACGACGGGGCCGAGAATCTGTGATCGATCCGAAGAACCACTGCCAGATACGATTCTGCTTCCCCTTCGTACTACCGAGATTCATGCCCCACCTTTATATCTCTTCCTTCTCACTTCTCAATAAAGGCGGGGATGGACTCTGAAATACTCCTCCGATCGGTTCCGACAGTCTTTTCTTCACCTTCTCTTTTCGTACCGCTAGGGATGCTTAACGCCACTTCGCCAACTGGCGTTACCTGCGCTTTCGTGTCTCTCAGTGTGGTCAGCACTGGGTCATGCGGATAGAAGACCTACCGCAAAGAAGGAGTTGGTGAGAGACCGGCTTAGGCAACTATTCGACAGCCGGCCCTCCCTGTTCCCCAGCAACTTCAAGGCAACCAAAGGGGACGTAGGGGGAGATGGAACAACGTCCAAGCTGTGACAACCCAGCAGCAACAACCTGCTTCTCAGCAAGCTAAAAAAGGGGGAGAGAGGAGTGGGGTACGCTCACTTCTGCATTTTTGTTTAGGTTATCGAGATATTCTCGTCTAGCCAAACCCGCCACCTCATGTGCCAAAGTCAAACGGTTGTTCTTCCTTCCCCGCTCCCTCTTTTTCTACATATGCGGTGGCGGGCGGAGCACTCGTCATGACCGGCGGCGGGTTACCACGGGCATAAATCGAAAGCCTAATGATAAAATATAACTAGTTGAATTAGAAGTTAGATCCGTTACTGTCTTGGGGATATCAATAAATGGTAATTTTGTAAGATCCATAACTTGACGCGTAAACTGCGAATGCGATAAAGCTGCTAGTATCAGGTAAACTCATATTGGCCAAAGTGAAAGAGAAGGAAATGGGTGGGCGAACACTCGGCCCAGCGGGCGAACATGGCGGGCTCCGGAGTGAGTTACTTACCGCAGGGAAAGAACGACAGAGTCACTGACCGACCAAAGAGATGGAAGGCACGCATGACAAGAGAAGGGGGTGACGGAACGTGACCCATTTCTTGGGGAGAGTCTCCCAACTATATTTGAAAATGGATTGGTTATCCATAAAGATAAAGAAAGCTTTCTTGTAGTTCCGCTTCTTGCTCGAAAAATGAAGAAAGACTTGTCGGAAATCGCCGGTTGGGTTGGTCCAACCAAGAAGGAGTACTTTGTCATTCCTCGATTCTCGGCACCATCGGGTCTGCTTCTTCCCAAACATCATCGTTATCTCAGCTCTCGCCATTTCAACCCATATCTAATGTAGCCCACAGCTCGCCCCAAACCCTCGAAGGATATTCATGATATTAGGTTCGATTTATGTTCTCTCGCTCCTTGCTCGCGGAGCGGCATACTAGAAAAAAAAAAAAAAGCCCATCTTCCATTAGTTTTGATGGGTTGATGAGATAAAATCAGTTGGAACAGGAAAAAAGTGGAGAAGAAGAGGGAAGAAAGAGAGAGGAAGAGAAGGGAAGGGATTGGGAGAGAATATTGCAACGTCATTTGTAATCGACCATTTGAAACCGTTTTCTAAAATCGGAGACTAAACTGCCACTTTTTAAAATTGAGAGACCAAATAGATAGAAAGAAAAAAAAAAGTAATAAGAAAGGTACACAGACCATATCAATCGTATTCTTGGATTTGGAAGGAAAATAGGAGTAATCCTTCCTAGCATGGGACACAAAATACGACTATTCAAGTAAAAATAACATTCACACAAATGTTCTAACATTGAGTCGAATTGAATATTAAAGAGATTAGTTGACAGTAGTAAATAGATGGGCGTCCACTTATTCTGAACCAAAAGTATATTTTATCCTAATATATATATAATGTGCCTTTATTCTAAACCCTAAACTATATATATATGTCCTTATTCTCAATTAAAAGTGTATTTTACCCAAATATTTATATATACATTATTTTAAAGAATTTATGATACATGGTGGGATGTGTAATATATTTTAAGACGTGATTTTATACTTTGTTTTCAAAATTACGTTTGAAATCTTTGTAAATTTGAAAACCAAAACCTTAATAAATGAAATAAAATAAAGCATAAAACAGAAAAAAGTAACACTCCTGATTTAGATGGAGCTTAACTAAAGTTCGAAAAAAGGAAAACTAAAATGATTTAAATTGATGAATATGTAACTTATAATTTTTAATGCTTAGATTGAATCCAAAATTAGATTGAATCTAAATCAACTAAAATCCAAATCAAATCATACACTAAATTGAACACTAGAGAAAATTAAGATAATAAAATCAAGTAATTTTTTCTCAAGTTTTATGATATATATGAATGGTCTTTTTTTTTTTTTGAGAAATATATATATATGAATGGTCATTAACTAAATAAAATTAATGAGAATATAGTATATAAGGGAAGAATCTTTTTTTTTTTTTTAATATAGAAGTTATCAAAATTAAACAACCCAAGAACTAAACATCCTTTTAACATTTTATTCGAATGCGACAGTCAATGCTCTGTCACCTTCCAAATTTGGAAAATACAAATCCCAACTCATCTTCTTGAAGAATCATGAGACGCCGTTACGGCGGCAGTCGCGGCGGCGCCGGTGGTGGCTGATTGAAAAATTCCACTTTACTACAAACATAATCACCCTTTTCCTCCGTCGAATAAAATCTTAAATTTATTAGCTTAAAGTTTTTTAAAATCACTACCCTTTCAAAGTTTTTTTTTTTTTGCAGGATTTTGATATGTTTTAGATAAAAGTTAGAGAACTTTTACTTTTATAAATATTTTCGAATATGAATGAATTTTTCATATTTTGTATAAATATAAAGATGGTATTTGTTAAAAATTTTGATGTTTTGATATAATTTGTTATAATTGTTTGTTGTGCTTCTTATCAGTCAAATCAAATAAGATAGTGTCAAAATGAGGCTCGACGGTAATTAGCATATATCTCAAACTAAGAAGTTGTGAGTTCGATCCTCTACCTAATATGTTGTACTAAAAAAATCAAATAAAAAGTGCTTCATTACGCGGGATTCTAATTCTAGTACATGTTAAGTTGCTCCTATCAAGCAGTAAAGTTAGGAGGATACTTATTTGGATCGGCCTACTTTGCTTCTATGTTATATCATTTACCCTTTTTTGTTGTATTTAGTAGGTTAATGAGATGCACCCATCCACATTTTTTCTTATCGAGAAACACATTTGCTACGCAAGCTTCATTATCTTTCGTAATATTCGATACAAGGGGTTTGACTATATTTGACTTGATGTAATACTATATTTGATTTGATGTAATCAAATCAAGTTTATAGTTGTGTAGTTAGAGTGAGTTGATCTAGGCAGTCTTTTCTTCATTTTATTTTCTTCGGTATGATCCAAGCATTCAAACTAGCATATCAAATAATTGAAATTCTCATCCCAAAGTTCAAAGACGCAAATGAGTCGGTTGGTTGAAATTGAGCAGTTATAGGTTATGTTGAGTGTACTCAAGTCAAGTTGAGTACTTATATACGTTAAAAGTTTTCAAAAACATCTTTTTTTTTTTTAATTTAAGACAGATTTTATTTTGTGAAAACATAAAAAAGAAGATAAGTAAACAAAAACTTAATTTGCAATGAGAAAATGAGTAAAAAAAAATTGTTCTTTAATTAATTCTATTATGTATGGTTATGTAAAAATAAGTAAAATTATACAAGAATATAATAATAATATAAGGGAAGAATTCTTTTCTAAAATATTGAAGTTAAAAGTAAAACAAAACCCAGCACTAAAAATCTCTCATTTTTAACTTTTTCCTCAAATACAAACGATGCTCCATCACCTTCCAAATTTGAAAATACACACAAATTCAGACTCATTATCTTCCTCAAGGGTTTAGACACTAAACCACCGCAGACGGCGGCGGCGGCGACGGCGACGGCGGCTGCTGTATTTTCTTCGGAATGAATTTCCGAGCCCATATATGTTTTCCATTGATGGTGAACTTGACTCTTTGATGCCCGCCAAGAATGTTGTCGATGGTGGCGGCTGATCGGAAAACTATCCGAGCGAACAGCGCCTGCTCGCTCGGCTCCGCCACTTCTTGCATCTGAAACGTCTCAATGCAGTCGCCATGGCTTCCGGTGAAGAACTCCCGAACCTCCCACTCGTGCACCGGGTACCCTTTTGAGAACGTCACGAACATCGCCCTTTCCTCCGGCGTCACCGCCACCGCCGCCGCCTTGTTAACAATATGAATAAAACACCCACCTTGTTAACAAGATGGATAACAAAATATATATATTAATATCGATAATTACTCATATGCTTATTAATTTCTTTCAGCATGGCAAAATTATTTTGTCATTGTATTAGAAAATTGATTTCAAATAACGTTAAAATTACTTTAAATTGATACTTATCACTCATTTTTAAAAATCAATTAAACTTTAACTTTTTTTAAATCATTAATTCTACATTACTCTCAAATACAAATTGATTTTCAAAATCATCCTTAAAAATGATATCTTAAAAATCAATTTAAGATAGTTTTAAATTTTTCTAAAATCAATTTTTTAATTTATCATAAGGAATTGATTTTGACATTAACATTAACATGTATTTGAGAGTGATTTTGGTGAAATCTTATTGTCAAAATCACTTCACTCTTTCATAATCATATTTGATCAATTAAAAAGATTGATTAAAGAAAAGTTTAAAATCATTTAAAATTGATTCGGTGATTTCACCCAAATCTCATCTTCTAAAATATTCTAAAATCCACCTTAAAAATAAATTTTCAACTTTCTTAATAATTCAGTGAATAAAATATCCCCACAGTAAATGTTAAAATTTTATTTAGTACCAAGCAAAATTCAGCAAATAAAATATCACGCCGCAAGAAACATACCTGCAGTTGTGGATCGCCGCCGTCGTCGAATGTCCCGGCGGGAGGAGTGGTGGTTGAAGGCGGCAGCCACGGAGGAACGGCGGGGGTGGAGGCGGCGGAGACTTTTATGTTGTGACTCAAGGCTGTGTCCATGATATCTTGAAAGGCTCTAAAACAGACGTCGTTTCGAAGTTTGTCGATTCCTTGGACGGCGATTTGGCGGTTGGCGTAGAGGAAGCGGAGGGAGATTTCTCTCTCCAAGAAGTTGCGTGTGAGAGTGAGGTCGGAGAATGGCGGCGGGCGGTCGGAGGAGAGGGCGGCGAGGGCGGCGGCGGCCTCGTCGGCGAGTTCATTGATGAGGAGAAGGGGCAAACGCAGCATTCGGAAGACGATGTGGCGGAAGCCGGCTCGCTCCAACCAGAGCCAAAAGGCCATTATTTGGAGAGCCTCCATTGGATCTCGCCGGATTTTGACGGCGAGAATGGCGTACAGTTCTCTGTCGATTTTGTGGAATAAATTGAATTCTTCTTGGGAAACGAAAGTGGAGGAAGAAGAAGAAGATGAAGTTGAAGTTGAAGAAAACGCCATTCATTGGCCTACCTAGGTTTTCCAATTCTGTATCTGTATGGTTCTTGAATTGGAGTTTTTATAGAATTATTTGAAATGTCCGGCCTGTTAATTATCTAGGTTTTTTCTTTAGGTGGGCCCAGTTACTCTGGTCGTATTTTCCATTCACTGATTTAAGACATATATCCTTCAAGGTTGGAGGTTTGAATATGCACTTCCATATTTTGTTGAATTAAAAAATAAAGTTAAAAATTTTGTGAATCATAAACCTAGCTACGATTCAAATAAATCTATCAACCAATTTGACGATAATTCAATGAATAAGACTTGAAAATACTCAAGGTTTTAGTTGTCGTAATATGACCCATCACGACCATTAAATATTTGACAGCTAACAGAGATTTAGAGACAGGTTCTCACCAGGATCTAAGTATTTTTCAAAACTTATTTAGCTCATTTAGTAACATCTTTTGTTTTTCATTTCCAATATTCTTAAGAAATTTAAGCATTTTGCAATTAACTATGTCTCTTGTTCGTTTTTCTACTTTTTTTAGGAACATTATCAAAATTGTATAGAAATTTTGGAAACAATTAAAACAAGTTTCTTTTTTATTTTTCTCATTTTCAATTTATTTCAAAACATGAATAAAAAAATTGTTTTATCATACTTAAATTCATGTCATGTTACGGTCATGCAATTCATTTTTCTTTACTAAAAATAAAGAAACAGAAACAAGAAACAATAACGTTACCAAATGAGTCCATTATTCTCTTCAAAGATTAGAGTTTTGATCCCACCTCACATTTGTTGAATTAAAAAAAAACCGAATAAAAAAGGCAGTTAAAACTAAATAGCCCTTTAAATGAACTATAAATTGTTTTTATTTTATGTGCATGGTATCTTTTAACTTTTTTAATACGTGCATTGCATGGCGTGTAATGTGTTTTAAGACGTGAACAAGGTTATTATATTTTGTTTTAAAACTAATTATTAAATTTGCAAAGTTTAATTAAGATTTCAGGAACTTTTTTTAATGTTCATTAAATTTTTTTGAACAAAGTTATTATTTTGTTTTAATTAAGCAGTGGAACAAATATACTATCACTATTGGGAGTAGTATATATTAAGAATTTAAAAGTTTTGTTTTAATATTTCGACTTTCTAAACTCATAATCCAAACAATCTCTTAAATGAATTACAAAAAATCCCATTTTCATACACTTTTTTCTTCTCCCAAAAACACCCCTCAACATAAGCAACGAAAACCCACCCCCGATTTGATACAACTTTTCCTTCTTCCCAATATCGATCGAACATCATCGCAGTTGCAACGAAACGATACAAAATCATATATAGACGATTAGCGACTTAATTACAAGTTGTTAAACACCAAGTAAGTTCCCATATATACTTAACAAAAAAGGGACAAACATTTTGATGTGCATTTAGTGTAATCACAGCCAAATATGGACACATAAACAGCTTTAAAAATGTGTACAAAGGGTTAATTAAGACAGAGCTATACTGTGGGTGTGGGGTGGCTTTGTTCTTATCAATTGGCATATATATGTGTGCAGAAGGGTGTGATTTTAATGGCAACTCTGCTCTGGCATTTTATGCCATTTTAGGAAAGTTGGGGTTTCTTTAGAAATGTTTGATAAATGTGTTGAAGACAAATATAGTAAGTATAGTTGAGAATTATTATTGGACATTTTTTTACATGGGATTTGTCAAAATACCTCAAAGAAACAGAAAAAATTAATAGTCTACCAATAGCATGTGGTGTGGGTGTGTTCATTAATTGATGGCAGAAGCATTATTATAAAGATGAGCCCTAAAAAGAACATGGGACTGCCCCTACAAATTGTCTTAAAAAAGAACCATTTTTATGCAAATGCTTTGATTGGTGGGAGAGAGATTATATTCAAATTGCCCAAGTCTATTTGACCCTCTATTTTGATGAAAATTTTAAAGGGAGATCAGTCCATTTAAGTTCAAATTAAAAAGGGGAAAAAGCTATATGAAAATTGTTGGGCTTCTCACATGATTGATTGATTTATCATTCCACGATTTAAGTTTACAGGTTTCTAAGATGATATATATTAACAATTTGAGTTATGTTTAGGTAAGTGGCAAAAACGATAATTTAGTAGAATGGGATTTTATGTTGTAGGTTTTTTCTCCTCTCCTTGCATAACTGTTTGCCATTAAAGCACTTCGTTTGGCTTCAGAAATTAAGAATGGAGTCTGATTGTCCGATGGCTATTCGGCTGATTGAGGGGGAGGACTCCAGTCAGATGGAAGAGGGTACGGTGGGTATCAAAAATCTTAAGAGTTGAGAAATGAATTTCAGAAGCTGATTTTTACTCATGTGCATTGAGAGTTCGATGCGGTTGCTGATTGGCAAAGAGGAACTTTAAGTTTCTAGGAGAGAGTATGTTTATGCAAGAATTCGCACAATGGTTACCTAGTTCGAACCTGTTCCTAGCTCCGACCTGAGAGATGTGGAAGACCTGCTCCAAAGGACAAAATATTCGACGCTCAAGTCAGTAGGTAGCTCGGACTCAATATTAAGTTCGAGGAGAAAATTTCTTAACTGATGGTGAAATGGGACCCTCTATTTATAAGTTTAGATCCCGACAGGAGTCGTAACAGACAGTTACCTTGGTCGGTTTTGAGGTCGAAAATGTCGGATTTTAGCATATCGTGCTCGGATATTTTAGAAGTTGTAACGTAATTGGGAGTGTTGAATCTCTCTTCTCGAAAGGTTCCGAGGAGGGATCTTCCAAGACAGGTCTTTTTAACAACTTATTATGTTCAACCAATCTCTGTCCTTCACGTGGCAATTGTATATTTTATCCCCAAACAAAGTAATCTTTCCTTCTGACTAGATTCAGTCGTAAAAAAATATAACACATTTTCAAAAGCTTCTGTCAGGGGAGAGATGAATGAATGATTAGTAAACATGTGAATAGATAAACTTATATTTTATATTATAAAATTAAAAAAAAATTAAATAACTAAAAAGAACCTTCAAAAAGCAAAATCCTACACATGGCCCCACATTCCCAGATAAATTTAGGGCTCGAAAATATATTGGGCCGTAGAGCCCAAATACCGTGGGCTTGGGCTCAGATTTATTCTAATGGGTTCTCTTCCAGTACGGCCCAAGCCCACGGCGATCAAGCGTCTTCCTCAGGTGCGGCGGCCGAGCTCAGCTCTGCTCTTTCAAGTTGCACAAAGCAGCCATTGAAAGGCGAGGGACAGCGTAATTCACGTCCCGAAATGGCCGCCGCCGGAAGAATCGGTACCTACGAGGATTTCGTCGAAGTCCACGGTTTGCTCCTCGCCGCCTCCGGACTTCCCCAATCTCTGCACCGTCAACTGTTCCAGAAGCTCACGTCGGAGACCTTCGACGGCGGCGCTCACTTCCAAGTCGAGACGTTCGAGGATGGACGCTGTAGGCGGCTCGTCCTCTCTTCAGACTCCATGGCCAAGGAATCGCACGTGTTCCTCGTCGACCATGCCTGGACTTTCCGTCTCTCCGACGCTTACAACCAGGTCAGGTTCTTATACTAAATTTGTTTCTTCATTTCGAACGTTACTGAAGTTCGTTACTCTTGTTAACATGGCTGCGTACAGTTGAAGGAAGTTTCGGGATTGGCCGAGAGAATGGCGTCCTTGATGTGTGTGGATATTGATATGAATTTGGATGAGGAGGAGGGAGTCCATTCAAATGATAATGAAGTTAAACAGAGTGTTTTCGAACTTGTGGAGAGTGAAATACGTGGCGTGAAAGATAATGGAAATGGCACTGTGAGATGGTTGGAGCTTGAGGACCTTCAAATTAATGATGATACACTCTTATCGCTCGATTTAACAACTAAATTTCCGGTATTTTTGTCCTTTGAGCTAACAATTTGACGTTGAATGTTATCATCGAAAACTAATGAAAACTCAATGTTCTAAATATTTGTATCACGTCGTAACGATAATTGCAATGTTGCTAAGTTTCTTTAGAATCTTATACAAAAAGTAGATCATACATAATCGAAATTTTGATGTTAGCTTTTATCGTGCGAGTGAAGCATGATAACTATATTCAGGTACTGTCATATATCATAAAAGTAAAGTTGTATTGAACTTCTCGATAAATGATATTGCATTCTGAAAATTTCAACACTTTTTAACTAATATAGGAAACGGATAAATCTTTTTCCTAATATCATATTATATACTGTGGGAGTTGTCAGTAGTTTGTTGTGCAGTCAGTTCTGTTCAACCACTAGTTTTGAAGGGCGTTATGTTTCGTATGATTTAGGATTTACTTGCACTTAGCTTGACTGGAAACAAGCTTGAGAATGTAGATGTGGTCGCTCGGGAAGTTTCAAAATTTAAACATCTTAGAGCACTTTGGTTGAACAATAATCCTGTTGCGGAAAACTGGTGCGTATGATAGTTCAGTGAGGCATAATACTTTGTTGTCTTCATGCTTGAATTAGTGCCCTGCAGAAGTATTCTGAACTCTTCCTTTTCAGTGGTGAGCAGCTGCAGCAGAGAGTTCTTGAAGGGTTTCCAAATTTGGAAATCTACAATTCACGTTTTACTCATAACTTTTCTGAGTGGGCGTTGGGTTTTTGTGGAGATATATATGAAAAGGATAATCCCGGAAGCATCTATCCACCTGATCACTCATTGCAATGCCTGGAAACTCTAGACCTTTCAAATCGATGTATTCACAACTTAATCAACAAGGTGAGAATTTCAGTTGTTTTGGTTAGTATGTTATAATCTTGAAGGAAATAGGAAATCTTAAGCATTGATTTTGTTTTCATGGGAAGGGATAGTAAAAAGTTAAACTGATGTTTTTTTTTTTTTTTTTTTGGCATTGAAATGCACTACGTATGATTAGTTAATTTCAAAGGGTTTGATTATTCTCTTAGTTATCCTTCTCAGGCCTTTTCACCTGTTGAGTTGCCATCTCTCTCGTACTTGAATCTTAGGGGAAATCCCTTGGGAAAGAATTCAGTTGATGACTTGTTGAGAATCCTGAAGGAATTTCCTTGCTTAACTTCTCTGGAGGTATTTTGTCAGAATTAATCAATCTGCTCCGGAATCCTGCTCACAAGTCTGTTTGTAAAGAGCTATTAGGATCTGTCCCATTTTTATTTGGTTCTGCAGGTGGATATTCCTGGTCCTCTTGGAGAGAAGGCTTTAGACATTATTGAATCTCTCCCAAATCTGAATACTCTGAATGGCATTGACGTAGCAAAAATATTGCATTCTGGAAAGCACGTGATTGATTCAATGCTTCGGCCACGTTTCCCTGAGTGGACTCCTGAAGAGCCTCTTCCTGATCGTGTTATAAATGCAATGTGGCTGTATTTGATGACATACAGACTAGCAGATGAGGAAAAGATTGATGAAACCTCTGTTTGGTATGTTGTTTATCAACTAGGTTCAAGTTAACTTTTCTAAATTCTACCTTTTTCAGAATGTACATGTTCCAAATTTTTTATTATGAGCTCTTTGCAGGTACGTGATGGATGAACTAGGTTCAGCTTTGCGGCATAGTGATCAGCCAAATTTCAAAGTGGCTCCTTTCCTCTTCATGCCTGAGGGAAAGCTGGAGTCAGCTATTAGGTTTCTTTGCTTCCTTTTTATTTTTTAAAACCACATTTTTTTCTTCATTTTATAACCATGTCTTGTTTATGTATTATTGTGCCTTTGTGGAAAATGGCCCTTTCATTTCTGGTTTCCAGCTTTACCATATTATGGCCAATCCACAATGTTCAGAAAGGTGATGAATGCACTCGCGATTATCTATTTGGCATTGGGGAGGAGAAACAACGGTCTGCTAGACTTACTGCTTGGTTCCATACCCCACAAAATTATTTTATGCATGTACTTTCCTACTAATGCATCCCTTTTACTTATCCATTTACCTATTAAAGCTGAGAGGGGTCATTGCTAAGTTTGAATCTAATGTAGAGAAATTATATCAGGAGTATGAGAAACACATCAGGAATCTGCAGTCAAAAGTGTTAGCTTCACCAATATCTCAAACCATGGTGAACACAGAAGGACTACAGCAGAGCAAAGGAGGAACTTTACATGTTTACACTGACAATCCTCAAGTTGAAGAATTTTTAGACCGCCCTGAATTTGTAATTAGTATGTACTGCAACTATTTTCAATTATGTTGGGATACATTAGTATGTAGCTCTAATGTAGTTATTCATTTTGAGACAAAAGTACTTCCAAAAAATCAATCGCAGAAGGGATAGCTATTATAATTTCTTCCCTCTCCATGATCAATTACAAGTCAGAAATTAAATTCTGTTTTGTTTCAAGAATTGTACTTCATTCAGCATGTTGATCTTTTTCTTAAATTGACATAAATGTTTTTTGTACAATTTATTTGCTTCCAGCTAGTGATCCTAAAGAGGCAGATATTATATGGACAAGTATGCAGATTGATGAGGATACGAAGAAAGCTACTGGAATAACAGATGAGCAATATATTAACCAATTTCCCTTTGAAGCTTGTCTTGTCATGAAACATCATTTGGCAGAGACTATTCAGAAGGTACACCATGGGAATTAGCTCTGATATTGATATGTATATATTTGGAACTATTTGGTTTTAAAAGACACTCATTTTATCTTTAGTCTAGGCAATAATGTAATGCATGAGTTTGGATAATCAAGAGGAGTGATATTTCTTATTTCTTTCTGCCAAATGCTAAAACATGGAAGTTTCACTTTTCCAACAGGCACATGGATGTGCTGAGTGGTTGCAGCCTACTTACAATCTTGAAATACATTTATCTCAACTTATTGGTGATTATCTTGTGCGCAAAAGAGATGGGTTAAATAATTTATGGATACTGAAACCATGGAATATGGCCCGGACTATCGATACTACAGTCACTGATAATCTATCTGCTATTATCCGTCTCATGGAAACTGGTCCTAAGATATGTCAAAAGTATATTGAGCATCCTGCACTGTTTAATGGGAAGAAGTTTGACCTGCGTTATATTGTACTTGTACGCAGCATGAAGCCTTTGGAAATCTTCCTCGCAGATTCTTTTTGGGTATGTGAATTCTGTGATTGCAAATTTCTTGTGATGCCTCCTATCATCTTTCTTGAACAAACTATGTTGAAGTCAATACTCTTAAACCCTACCCCTTCTTCAGGTCCGATTGGCAAATAACCCATACTCTTTAGAGAAGCAGAGTCTTTTCGAGTACGAGACTCACTTTACGGTTATGGTACGTTCTAATCACCATATTTCTTGTAGTTTATCCTATAGTTGGTACAAGCATTAGCTTTGGGTGCACCTGAGCAATCAATTCAAATGCTGTTTCATCTTTAGACCACTTTAATAGCTTTACCATATGCTTTACTTGCAGAACTACCGTGGAAGATTAAACCATAAAAATATAGCAGAATTTGTCAAGGAGTTTGAACAAGAACACAATGGTATGCGAACCTTTAATTTATAGAAACTGTTTCGTTCTACGTTCTATTAATAGTTCCCTTTTAATTAGTTAAAGCTTTATGCCCTGACGAGACTATTGCAGTTAAGTGGTTGGATATCCATTCGAGAGTAAGAAGTATGATCCGATCGGTTTTTGAGTCGGCTGCAGTGGTTCACCCTGAGATGCATAGTCCATTCTCTAGAGCCATGTATGGCCTGGATGTGATGCTTGATGCCTCTTTTCAACCAAAGCTATTGGAGGTTTGAGTTAACACAATGCTGTCTGTTATTCATTATTTGAGATGCTTTTCATCGATAGCATATTTTCAGTCAATCGTGTTTGCTGTTTTACCAATCTTGGCAATGTTTATCTCATTTGTTTAGGTGACTTACTGCCCTGATTGCACCAGAGCTTGCAAGTATGACGTCGAAAATGTCTTTGAAGATGGAGTTATAAAAGGTCGAGAATTTTACAACCATGTATTTGGTTGCCTCTTCTTAAATGAAACCACTCATGTCACTCCACTGTAACTGACACAGCACAATTTTGTAATGGTAGATACTAAGATTCTTGGTTTTTTTTTTTCCTTTTTTTTTTGGCTTTTTTGGGGAGGGGTGGGGTAGAGTGGTCTCTGTTCTAGTTTTTGTCCATCTTTGATCGTACTTGTAGCTTGTATCATTATTTTTCATTTCAATGTTTTGGTTTATAATGTAATGGGTTGATATATCTTTGGAATGAGTGGAAATTATCCTTCGGGGAATATCGATGATGAGTTATCTTCTTTTGATTCCTTTATTAATACTATGTAGCATTCTATTTCTTGCTAGTGTTCCTTCTTGGATGAGGGTTGTTTTGGCTGCCTTTCTTTTTGAATATACTCCTGTTTCTTTAAAAAAAAAAAAAGTGTGTTGAAATTGGTAGTATGTAAATCTAGATAGCTTCAATTGTGTTTCAAAATGAGTGTTCCCTATTATTTGATGCCTATTTGCTCATTGTTTACTGCTTATGACTAATCATAAGGAAGCAAATATTACATCTCACTTCTAAAAATCAACATTTTGATAACTACCAGCTCTTCCATGACACATTTAAATGAAACTTGTTATTGTGCGAATAATTGTAAAGAATGCATAAATGTAACTTGGAAGTACATAGTAATTTATAACACCTGTAATGTAACTTCTTTCAAAAGACAAGGAGATGTACAATAAATCTATGGTCATTTCGTGTGTGAGGAACCAAACAAATTGAATTTAGTCACCAGTCTATATGAGGGGAAAGAATAGGAGTTCTAACGAGTCTTGAAAGAAAAAAAGAGGGGGAAAAAAGAACCTTCATTGCTTCACAGCTACTGCCTGTATTTGGTCAAAGTACTGGAGGCCAGAATGCAGGAGAAAAATCGGTCTAATCTGTTCATATTTGAAACTTAAAACTCTACATATGGTTTTGTATAGGCATCAACTCTCCTGCTGCTCTGATGTTGCAGATGCATGTGATTGCTTTCTTAATGCTGAAACCCTCTTTTGCAATTCAATATTTGATTTACGCTCGACTTCAAGCGCTCTCTCGAGCTTTTGGGCATTGACACGAGGTTACAATTTTAGTGAAACCATTTCATCGGAAGCAACTAATTGGAAACTAATTGTCAATCAGACGAGTTAATAGAATAAGCTGTAATACCTTTGCAGCCCGTGTACTCCATTCTCCAAGAATAGCTCTCAGTCTTTCATTTTCTTCCACGTACTATTCAAAGGATGGTCAATGTCAAGGAGAAGTTGAAATAAGCAAGATGTTAAATTCTGATTGATAGAACCCGAACACTAAAGATATATTGAAATATAAAAAATATAACAACTACAATAACTACCAAGTATTTCGAGGTACTTGGACCCTCCCATCTCTAGAGTATTCTTACTCTAGCCTAAACTATACTAACCTACCTTCATCCTTTCCCCCTCACCTTAATTATAACCAAACTCCCTAACCCTATCACTAATATACCCTAATAATATCCTCAACCTATCCTAATAGCAAACGTATCAAATTTGCAGGCAAAGGATTTTCCCATATGCAATACATGAGGATGTTGGATTGGAAAAAATTATTATTATTATTTTTTTTTAATTGATGAGAAAACGAACTTTACATTAAGAAAAATGGAAAATGAACTCATACCTGCTTGTTGGTGGTGAGAAACTTCCGAATCTCAGTATCCCTCTCAGCTATTACAGATCGAGCAAGCCTAAGTTCTGATGTCACCTGATTCATCTGCAACATATAATTCATATTGTCATGGAAATTTCTGACTGCATGTGCTGCTCAAGGTAATTTCGGTCTTAAGTAAACCAGTCATGAAAGTCGGTAAAATCAAATGTCTTTTAAACATGAATTCATGTCCTGGTGGTCACTTACCTATGAACTATGATATTAAATAATACAAGGTCTTCGGTACAAAAGGTTGGAGTAAAAAATTCCATGAGATTAGTTGGGATGCATGAAAATTGGCCGTCATTAAAAATCAAACAACAGAATACTCATAGTGCTGTAAGTAAGGCATACCTCAGCTGAGAGCGTCCGCAATTCCTGATCACGAGCAGCTAGCATATGTGCAAGATCAACCTGAAAATGAGCCCACTGTTAACTACTACCATTTTCATTCACACTACATTCCTTGACCTATTCCTTGACTATCATGTGAGATAATTTTCACTTTCATGTACTCTAATGAAGTAGATGACAAAGAACCATTCTGATTTGGCTCAGTGGCCATTAAGGCAAGTGAAAAAAGTAAAAAAGGTTCGTACCATTTTGGCCACCTGCCAAAGATATTAAAATCTTATGACTATTCCAACCACTACAAGTTTAAGGGTTATCCCGTGAGAGATTAGTTCAGGTGCACCTAAGTTGACTTGAACACTCTCAAATAACAAACAAAGAAGAATGTAAATTACAAAGCCAGGAGACATCAACATCAAATGATAATATTAACTCAAAAATTTATCTCACGCAATTAAAACCAGAATGAAATACACCTATAGTCCAACATTCAGGAATCATAAACCATCAGAAACCATCCATGCAACTTTACGAGGTGCAGAATAAATAGGTAGATTGACCTTTTAATCCCATATAATAGAATTTATGGTTGATTGGCCAATGCTTACACTTTTTCCAGAACATACTCCCTACGAGCTCCCACTTGACAAAGATTCTTTTAATGCCCTATAATGGTAATTCAATTTTTTGGCTCCCTACACACTTAGAAGCACAGATACGAGACACAAACAGAGTGACATGTCATTTTCTATTAATTTGGGACAGATACAACAAGGGCACATTTATTAAAATATAAAAAAAATTTAGTAGATATCATTTTTATACTAGAAGAAAATTCAAAGTCAATAAGTTTATGCATCTTTATGCTTAAAAAATGAGTTTGGTGTATTTTGCCTTCAAATTTTATTATTTTGTCCTATATTACTATGTATATCTTTTTCTTTTTTTTATATGAAACAAATATTTCATTGATGGTATGAAATATACAAAAGGCCAGATGGGCGATTACAAGAAAGCTTTCCAACTTATAATAAGATCATTTAGAGAATAGCTACTAAAAAGTGGGTAGAAACATTTACACCATCCGAGAGCTAAGGTAATAACCCTATCAAAAAATAAATCAAAAGGGAGAGCCTTGTCATTAAAAACCCTGTTGTTCCTCCAAAAGAAGGCTCAAGCATTTTTCTTATGCTTAACAATTGTTCCATATGTGGCTAACAAATGTTTGATTGATATTCACTTTGTACAAACTAGTATGTGACACATTTATTGAGTTAATAAGTGTTCAAAAAGTATCAGAGTGTCTGACACGGACACGTTTCTTAAATTGAATTTTTCGTGCTTTTTAGCTGCCACAGGTCCTGAACATGAATACTAATGAGTTCGCTCACACATTAATGACATCTAACAAATCAGGACCAAGTTTAGTTATACAAGTACCATACAGATAAAATCTAAAAAACAACAAATTAACATTGATCACCTGAGGCGTGCTTCCATCACTCGACCGTTCATATTTACTTAAGCACTCTTGCAACCGAAGAATCTGAGATGCACATAAACAAAAGTTTGGGAAGGAGCACAACAAAATCAAGGGGCTCTGTAGCTAATTATCTTGAGGTAAGTATGAGGTTATGGTATACCTCTTCATTCAGAAAATGAAGATTCTCTCGCTGGTATTGCAACAGAGCCATTTGCTGATCAGAAAGTCGACCAACATCGTGATACCTATCCACCAAAGAATTTTTAATCGTAAATCACGAGTAAAATAATTTCTCCATCTGCAGGCACCAGTATTTTCTTGGGACAGATCATACTCCATATGATTAAGCTAGGAAGGACAATTGACTAGCATAATAAGATCTAGGGAGTACTAAATTTTAGTCACTCAAACTATTATCCTTGTGGCTGTAATCCTCCCTCTTAGCTTGCCATCAAGTGGTTTTTTCTTAAATAACCAACAGAAATATTGTCGTTGTTCAATATTCTTGAACCCCAGATTTTCCGTTCTTTGCTTTATCATTGAAATCTAAATCCTCGGCTCTCTATGGCAGAAACAGACACAAGTCACACAAACAAACACAGGGAATTTCTACTTCAATGACTACCACACAAATATTTTATTTACTATCCTTGAATCTTAGCTCGTTAGTTCTAGTTTCATCATTGCAAATCTAAATTTTGTTACTCTTTTGTGGAGGCAAAATAAGTCTTTCATGTATAAGAAAATTTTATCAAAATAGAATAAGGAAAAGTTATTATTAGTATCGGGAAAATGTATTTGAACAATAAATTTTCTAAAGACACGGTGACTACCGGGCTTCCAGATATAGACTAGAGAGCAGAGTACTATGATAAGTTTAATAACTTAAAACCTTAGATCTTCCAAAGAACTTGATTGCTGAAGTGGAGAATACAATGACTTCAAAACATCAGGCTGAGAATTCAATGAATTGTACTTTTGTACATAACCTGCATTGCACACATGACTATATAAATCACAATGTTTTCTGAGCACAGAAAATAAAAAGATGTAGAAATTCAAGTAAATATATTTGAAAGCTGGAAATATCTTATTCTGAAAAGCATTAAGAATCGGTTATGTTTTTCAGTCTACTGAAAGCAGCCTATTAGCAAAAAAATGCCACACACTATGCAGCCATCTACATCCAATGACATGTTACCATCCCAATTCATCACTAGATTACAAAACCACAGTTTCTAGAATCACAATCGAAAGAACCAACTGACCAAGTTGATGGGTAAAACATAACAATAATTCAATAACTGAGTCCAAAATTTAAAAGAACAAACTAATTCCAATCGATAATTTCTCCTATTTTCCACCACTACAGCTATACTTCCCTCTTGACTCATTGGAAGTGTCTTATGTAAACCCTTATGGGCTTTTGTAATTTCACACATCAATGAAATAGTTTCTTACACTAAAAAAAAAATTCCAATCGATAATTGAAAACGCTATTGGTACAAATTTACTCCTGAAGAGATCCCATGAATACATACAACTTACCAATATATAAAATCATAAATGATCCAGCACATACTGCTTCAATTACCATAATCATCCTGCAGATATAAAAGGTGCATCGAGCACCATATCTCATCAGTAATGTACAGCTAGCTGAAGATGGGAACATGAATTAAATTTGTCAACCATTGAGTAATCTTTGAAGGGAGAAGCTTTTGACAACACTATCAATATGCAACAAAATGAGAATAAGAAATGAAATGATATGCAAATCAAGTATCTGTAGTTTCTAATGCAACCTTCAAAAAATTGAAAGCTACGGTAGGACAATGACAACTATAGTCAGAATATGGTAATAACAGAATGGAACATCCATGGATGTTATAAAATGTAGAAATATATATAGAATATCTTTAGGTGATCAGATAAATGGTTACAATAAGAAGACATGAATACTCAAAGGAAGAATGAAACAAAGTAAAAACAGTTCATTAAAAAAAAACTATTGTACTCAGCATTCACATATTGTATAACCTCACTACCTTAAAATTATTGGGATCGAAAGTGCACTGATTTGAGGTTCCCATACAATGACGAGTAAAAGGGCAGCAGTTCCTGATATTAAACAATAATTTAAAATTGGGATCCATAATTATAGAATAAGGTAAAAAGGTTTCACTGCCAATTGGCATATAGCAATTCTTCACCAATTATATGTGAAGAGTTTTAGATTACTAAGTAGGGGCAGCTATATAACATACCATATGCAGTAACAGCAAAAGGTAGACGAACAATATGCTTCAACTTCTGGCTAAAGCTATAATAACCCTACAAGTAAAAAGGGGAAAAAAACCATTTTATTGCATTAAAACATGAAACACAACCACCAAATTGTAAAGAGACCAATTATCCTAAATTCAGAATTCCTTCAAGAAAATCAACTGAGAGAACTAATCTAGTAGATTGGGAACACACAATAAAAAGAAAACAAAAAGTCATGGCTCATGAGAACTTTTTCTTTTCATCACCATAAAAATCAATACTTTAGTTCATATTGCAACTTCAATCTCTAAAATTTTCAACCTCTTCAAATTTTCAAAAGAAAAAGGACGCAAAAAAATTCCTTCATTTGGAAACTATTTAGAAACTTCACATTACTAACTACAAGTACCTGCAAGCGAATTTTCTGGACTTGGTATACTAGATATTGCTGAAAGATACCTGAAATGGCAGACCATGTGGTTGTTTGGTTTGGTTTCTAAACAAGTATAAAGATCAGTTCATAATCAACCTTTTGATATGTCAAGACGATTAAAGTTGTGTTTAGATTATCAATTTCAATAGCTTTTATTCCTAATGAGAACTACAAGGAAACTTTTAACCATGTAATGACAAAAATTCATAGAATAGCTTAGTGGATATCAGAAAATGAAATTCTCCACTACTTTGCTCATCAGAAAACAGGAATAAGGCTGCTTTGGACTTGCTAAGAATACCTGTGAGCATCAACAGAACAACATCACAACTGCAGAGCAATGGTTCAACCCAGTGCTTTATAGGATGAAAAATCCATGGTGCTCCAATAGCCAGGGCAGCATAGCCTACCTAAATTGAGGAAAATGTGTCATCAAGTCAACCTTTCTAAACAAAGTAATACAGTAAGCCAGCCAATTAAAGAAATATGGAACTTTGCCTAACTAGCATTATAGCTGAATTGTGCTTAAATTTTAGGTGGAGGGTATACTTGCCAAAACAAAACAATAAATTATGCTCCCAACTGTTCTTGCAGGCTTCCGGTGACCGAATAACGGGGCCTCATGCAGTATATCGAGAAACCTGTATCAGCCCAATGATGGAACTATCAGCACCTCGGATGAAAATTTTATTTAACGACATAGAAAGCACCGAAGGGAGCTAGATTGAAAAACGAATACTACATAAATTCGGAAAGATGTTCAGCCAAGCAAACAGTGGAGGAGCAACTAAAATTGAAAATTTCAAACAAATAAATGGGCGAGTTTGAGCTCAGAATGATCGGAGGCTTGAAACAAACAGATTACACGGAATCAAACGTTTTAAATATGCGGAAAACTTTACATCGCGTTGTCTTCGGATGTTGTTGCCCGCGAAGAGGCGTGCCTCTCCGCTGCCATGGTTGGTCTTGAGATGGCAGAGGCTTACGCCTTACACCGAGATGGAAGAAGAATTGGACGATGAATTGCGCTGTGGAAGCCCACCGGAACCGCCAATTTGACTTCTCCGATGCCGATGATCGGTGATTTTTTCCCGAGAGAGAGAGAGAGAGAGTATGATTCTGCAACTTAATTTCAGCACCTCCTCGTCGCCAGGGAATGAAGAGTTATAACTTATAATTTTAATTCATATTCTTCAAAAAATAATTTGTCAAATTATATGATTTATTACTAATATTTATGTTTTTCTTTTAACAATAATTTTTGTTAAAATTTTGAGCACGAAGGATTGGAATCTCTTCCCTTAAGGGAAAAGAAAAAGTAAATTATGAGTTATATACTACGAGGACCAAAATCTTTCACATGAAACAATTTGTCAAGATGTTACTTCGTTCGATAAATAGTAGTGGAATCGCTGATGTTTGTATTATTAATATTTATGTTGGTATAAGTTAAGATTTAAATATTATTTTGGTTATGATATTTTTTACTTAATTTATTTTGCTACTTATTTTTTTAAAACGTTCATTTTTATTTGTCAGAAGCGAACATAGTTCAGTTGTAATTGATATATATTTTCAATCTAAGAAGTCATGTGTCTGATCCTGACCTTTACATTTAAGTAATCAATTTAATGTCTATTTATAAAGTTTTTACATAATTTTGTACCTAATATACATCATTGAAATTTTTTTAATACAAATCTATAGCTACATCTCAAAAATTTTTGTAAGTTTATAAATATTTTTATGATATATTAGATTTGATATATTGATTACTCTTATAATATAATTGATATCAAACTCCTCTGTTTATGGAAGAGATTAACATAATGATTGATATAAATTCATTTGGCGCAAATATATATCCCTTAGATTCTCACACTAACTTAAAGTTATAGCCATAAATACCAATGAATATTCTTGAAAAGTAATTATAGAGATTAAAATATTTATACAAATTATTTTTATTAATAAATTAAGATTTTATGTTTCTTAGATGAGTTATTGTTATTTTTTTATCTTTGAAATTTAGTCGGTTTTATCTTAAAACTTTAAAATTCCTCAATTTGAACCTAAGATTTAACGTTGTAATTCAATGTAAATTTCTCCGATAATTCATTATTTTTCGATATGAAAAATCAAACACTAACGACTCACGCATAAAATCAAGCGCATGATTGACTATTGATTAAATAGTTCAAATTCATTAATTGAAATAAAAATTAAGCTTAGTGTTGTTTTCTTCGCCATGTTCTTAATTTTGTATCAAATCTATGAGTATTATCCATCGATTATAACTGAAGAAAAGAGTTTGAAAGGTAAAACTTGAAACACTTCTTCAATACGATGAAATTTAAAGTTATATAAAATATAATATTGTACTGAGAAAAAGAATAAAATTTGAGCAATATTTCAATTTCAATTTGGTTTTGGTGTTTATAATTTAAAAGTTTTACCAAGGTGTTTTATGTTATGTTCAACATCTTTTTAGAACAAATTGACATGTACTAACATGGCATTCGTTAGTATAAATGACATGATCACTAGACTTTATTTTTATTCAGAACTGGCAAAAGAATGATGTGAATGAAAAAGAGGGAACGGAAAGCGCTTCGCTGATGTACTGACCAGACAAAGAAAGATTTTTTCCAGTATGTGTCTGCCAATATAACTCTGATTTCTGACTTTTCTTGTTCTACGCTCAGGATCTTTCCCACCCTAGATACTCAAATAAGAATGGAAATTTTTCTGTAAATCCACATCCGCTGCTTATTTATTTTTCGATTTCGTCTATTGGCGTGAAATAAGGTCTTTAGGTTATAAAAGATTTAAGCCAACAATTTACCTTATATACAACTTAAGTATATCTCGACAATTATTATAAGTACCATTTCTATAAGTCGTATGTTCGAATATCTATATCATATCATTATAATATTTACTCTTAAAAAAAACCTACATTAACCTAACAAACTCATCTTTCTAGTTGATACTCCTTGACCTAGAGCAACGTTTTCAATAAAATTTTATATATAGCTTACACATTAACAAAATAATTCTTTTGGGAGAGTCTGAGAGACAACTATTTATTTAGTTGTACTTGAAAAAACAAAACTTATCAATATTCAATTTAATAAATGGTTTCAAATTTATACAACTCAGTTAGTCCAAACCTCATGAGATCCAACAGATTACATACAAATCACTCATTTTGAGTGCCGTTCATTCACTTTAATAGGTTTATATTGATGGAACTCTTAGACATGCACAGCGGAAGCTAATGATCATAATACACTTAATGAAGCAATTTAACCAAAATAAGCATGCTTGGAAAAATGATGGAAAAGGTAAAGAGAAAAAAGATTAACTTTATACCTTTGAAGACCTCCATTATAACTTCTTCTCCTAACTCAATGGGACCACCAACGACAAATCCGTGCTATCCTCGGGTTGATGAACACGGTTGTGGGACCGAATTTTGAGTGAAAACAAAGGGAAAACACTAATGGCTAGGAGAAGACAATAGAAATTTAAGTGGAAAAATTCTGCACTTATGCAAGTAAGCATTAACCTTATCCAAGTGATCTTCATCACCTATATAAAGACCAAATGCATGCAAAGACAAGTCTTGCATGCCTTCCACTTCAAACTCCACTAGCATCTAAAAGATAGATGTCATTGCCTTGAAGAAACCCTTCAAAAACCACTAGTTAGTGGGAAAATCCAACTTATTTTTTAAATAAAACTTTGATAAAACTAATTTTTATAAAAACAGAAATTGAAATATCAATTTTCTATTAAAACAAAAACCAAGCCAAATCAATATCTCATATTAATTGGTCTTTGACACCTAAGCTTGATTAATCACATTAATCAAATTACAACTCTTTTTCATGCTTTGAACTTATTTAAAACTAATTTAAATAAGTCATACTCTCCATAATAATTAAATGTCAATTAGATTATATATTATATCTCATATAAAATACAATATTCTCTTAAAAACCGAATTTGAACACTTCAAATTCTTGCTTCACCTAGTTCATCAATTTTATCCTTTCTGAGCTAGCATGGAGACCCGTTGGACCTACAAATCATGGGCTCCAACGATTCGAGACTAACAGATCAAACTCTTTAACTTAGTTAATCAACATTCGTTAACTAACAGGACTGTCCACTATAGCCTGTAGATGCACTCCCCTCACTGTAGATATATTTGTGTCCATTCGATATAACCGTCATCGGTAAGTTGATCCTTCACAGGCTGTTCGTAACCTCAGCTAGGTCAAAAAAAAACGTTTTACCCCTGAGTTACATCTTTTCTCCTTAAGTACCACTATCCCTCTAATGAACAATTGATTTAGGATCAAATCACTAAATCAAATTCCTCTCGGGCCAGTGAGAGGATGGGGCCCCTTGTTCAAGACTCGGGATCAGCCCTTAAGGGAACAACCTCTCTACTATCCCTAACTCGGGTAGGAGTGAATTCCGTCTTGCTAATTTTATGTCCCCAGCTATCTACCCAGTCTTATCCCTGAAATGGGAGGCATATTGAGCAGCGCTGATGAGCTTACTCTGACCTATGCAGATCAAGGGAGAATCCTGAATAAATAGGGGTTCATAGATGACTCAGAATTTAGATCAAGTTATTTAGGTCATCGATAAAAACGAAATTAATTAGTGTTATCCGTAAACGGTGTTAATACGTAACAGTAATTATTTCAGGGTCAATCTTACACAATCTCATTGTGTAAAACACTCCCGCTCACATGTTTCTACACGAACGAATCAGGATCACTTCGTTTATGACACATTACAACATTTGTAACAATCATAAAGCGGGCCGTATTCAATAGTGTCTCCAGGAAAAAGTACCAAACTTGATCCATGTACTATAGACTGTTTAGGCTATTTACTTGAACTTGATCCAGTTTATGTCTCCACATAAAGTCCAAGTACTCGTTATAATAGCCAAGGATTCGTAGTTTATTGGATTTATTAAAATACAAATTCACTTCCATTTAACAACATTTGTCTGAATAACCTCACATTAATGTTTATTGTTTACAAACTACGAGTTTTAGGACATAGTACCCAATATATATATAATTAATAAAATATAGGAAACTAATAAAAAGTTTCTTAATATTTTGACAAAAAAAAACCAATTTTAATAACTTTATCGGGAAAAAAAGTAAAAATAGACGGAAAATCCAAAATATCAATCCAATTTTTTTTTTAAAAAAAATAATCAAATCTTGTTTTAAGAAAGAAAAACATTTTCTAATTTATTTATTTTTTAAAATTGATTATTAAAATGGACTGCTTCAATTGGTGGAGCTTAAATCTTGATCCAATGACCATGAGCCTAGCAATTGAAGGATAGGTTAGCCCAGTTCCCATACAGTGTCTAAAGCCAGTTGGGTCAAGATTTAAACCTGCATTTCTTTGGGCTGATCAGCCCAATAATAAAATTGAGGCATATTAGTATAAGAAAGTGAGAATTCTCTCCAAATAATTTTTATTAAAAATTATTAAAAATGTCCATTTGTATTTTTTCAATTATTCAATTTTGACAGTTTTACTCTATTTAGTCATTATTTTCTAAATCAACTCTTAGATTCTACTAACCATTCCACTTTTAAATATATATTTGAAAATATATGCACATATATCTCAATTTGTATAGACAAGGATGACAACTAGTTGCCGAAGTTGAGAGAGATGTCGATAAAGGGACTATTGATGGGCATTGTGTGAAACTAGTAGAGGGATGTCAGAGAGAGAGATTCTGAAAACGAATATAGGAGACAAAAAACATAGAGGAGGACAAGTAAAAGTGGTTCAATCTGCCTATCTTTTTAATGTATTATTGATTTGGTTTTAAAAGTTAGCCTAGTCTTCTATCTTCTATGATTTTTATCTCAAAACAAATTTCGTCTTTTTAAAATTCAGACTTGCTTCACTTTTTTTTCTTAAATGTATTATTAATTTTAATTAAAAATTAGTCTTCTATCTTCTATTTTTCTCTTAAAATAAATTTCAAACATTTGATTGTTGTGTTACACTGAGGAGGTACATACAAAAATATATCATATTTGTTTATTTTGTATCAACATAAAAAAGTACATCGTATTAGTTCATCTTATTTCTACTTATAATTATATTTTATTTTATATATTCTTTCAAATTTTGGCTAGATTTCAATAATTGTTTTATTATTTCTCTATATAGTATAAATCTCTTAAAAATAGGTTAGAAAAAGAGATATGGTCTCTTTTAGAGAAATTAATTTTGTAAAATAGTTTCCGACTAAAAGAGCTTTTCAAAAAATTTTAATACAGCAAAGGGCCCTTTCACAAATTACGGAGTATGGAGTATTCAACAAAAAAATTACAAAAATAACACAAAAAAATGGTGTAATTTAATATATAATCTTAGGTTTAAAATTTTACAAAAATGACATAAATGGCAAACTTATACGAATAGAGACCAACCAAAAATCACTTTTGTGACATTTTTTAAAACAATAAGCAATGATATTTCTATAAAATATATATTATTTTAACCACCATTATAGTTTGTCCATTGGTCCAAAGAGGTCACAGAAATTTAAAAGAACTACTAGCAAGTACATTAGAATAATAAATACATATTTATTTTATACGATTGGATTGCCAGGAAATATACATTACTTACTCGCAAGTACATTATAAATACAAATCCAAGGATCTCTAAATATTCAAATTTACAGGAGCTTCATCATCTTACCACAAGTACATTATAGTCTGCATCAAATCAATAACTACCTGAACTAGAAATAGAAACTTTAATTTCAGTTCTACTAACCGTACCTTTAAACATCAAAGTATCTTTTCCTTCTGCAAAGCTTTTGGCATTGTCCTCGTACTCTAAGCAACAATGGGATATGAAGCACAAGTTGCAACACCTGAAACCCAAAAAACAATTATCATTGGAGAAAAAAAATGAAGTCATAAAGGCAACTCAACTTTGCTATGTGTTTGGGAGTAATTTTGGTATGGCCAAAATAATTTTTTGTCATTGTCAAAATTACTATAATTTTCAGAGATCATGTTTGGTAAATTAAAAAATTGATTTTAGGAAAGTCTGAAATGACTTTAAATTGATTAGTGATTTTGAAAAATCAATTATATTTAAATTCCTTTTTCAAAATCACTTTTTCTATCGTCACTCCTATGACCATTTGTTTAGAAAACTTACCACACATATTCTTGCCCATCTCCATCTTAAAGTAGCCATTGTCGCCCCATGTTTCTCCCCATGAGTTCTTTATCAGCCAGTATGGGGTACCATCTTCGACCCCATAACCAACCGCAAGCACCGCGTGGTTTACATCCTGCCAATTGAAAACCAGAAGCTGTCAGACATGATCTCATCACGTTACCATGTCACCATGTAACTGCAGACTGAAGATGATGAACACATTCATGTAAGACTTCTTAAAGAGCCAACAAACAAGAAAAGTCTAACCATAGGAGTACTGCCGCATGAGTCACTGGTGTAAACTCCTTTTGAATACAAGCGAAAACCGTTAACCACCTCAAAAGCAACGCTTACTGGTCGAACAAAAGCAACGGCATGCTTCAATTCATCTTCAGCACCCTGCAAACATAGCCCCAACAATTTATCACAGTCGGAGTTAATTATGTCAACTTTGCCGTGAGGAACAACAAGAAGAAAAATGAAGGAATTAGTCCTAGTCCTTGGCTCTTACAAGAGTGATGTTCACAGAATCGATTACTTGGACTCCAACATTTTCAGCTACGAATTTACATTTTCCGTCCTTTCCAATGTAAGGATATGCTGCTTCAGTGTCAAGGCCACCATTGTACTTGATGTATTCAAAAGCTTGGGAAGGTAGTCCACCATTGCAGCCAAAGTTGTTAAAAGCACCAGCACAGTCCACCAGCTGCTGCTCGGACAGGGAGATTCCCTTTCCATGTGCTTGTTTGTAGGCCGCTTCAAGAGCTCCAGTGGTACTGCAACAGCAAAACAAAGATTTAAAAAAAAATTGTATGAATAAATTATGAGCAGCAGTGAGCTGCCTTCCCTCCGTACTTCTGTTATTTATTTATTTATTTTTTTATAACTAAGAGTCGGAGCTTTGCTCTCCTACACCCAGAGTATCCACACCTACCTCAAGTCCGGATCCGAAAGACATCAATAGTTTTTGGCATTAAGCTTATTAGAAATTTCGAACTTGAGACCTCTAAATCAGTATGATCAAAAGACCTCAAGCTTTTGTCAACGGAGTTGGGCTATTGTGGTATATCTACTTCTGTTATTGACAAAGTACAAAAGATAATACTAACCTGAATGTCCAGCAAGAACCACAGTGTCCTTGATCTTTAACAGGGCTGACTATGCCATCTTTTCTCCAGTCTTTCTGCATAAAAGACGTAAGAAAGGTTGTAAACGAAGCCTCAGCTTCACAAATTCGTTTGAATATGTGTACTTCTAAACACTAAGATAGACCCGATTCTCAACATATGGTTGGTGGCAAACCGTAACTTTTCTTAAATGAATTTTATAGTTTCCTTTTATCAATGGTATGCCGTTAAATTGGGGTGTCACAGAGTAGCTCACTATTCAACAAATGCCGTTAAATTCTGTTCATACCCTTTCATCTAGTGAAGCTAATTTAAAATGGCTCTTTCAGCAATAGGACGGCGAGAAATTTGGATTATGTTCATCTTGGATTTTCGATGAAATGTTGGATGAGCAGGGCAGAGCAAAGAAAGCGGGGAGCAATTGTCTCTAGTTTGGTTTAGAATCATGTATATTTTAAATTCTACTCCTAATTTGCCCTTTTAATTCTTAGAATAGGACAATTATACATATAACAAGTTGGAATGTAAAATTTTCCCCTCTTGAAAAGAATTCTCGCTCCCCGTGATAACAGAACATGTTAGTTTTGACGTGAGAAAACAGATCTATTGAGGTCAGTCAGACTAAGCTTAAATTATTTGGGTCAGTAGAGTACTATTGTTGCCATAATTTTTCAGTTAGTTTCAAATAGAATTTCAGGATTCAAGTAGTCAAGAGTAGATGTAATAATGTACCGATTCAGGGAGAATGGCATTGGTAACTTTGTGGTTGCCCTTTGTGGTAGCAGAGCAGTTTTGAGCAGCTCCTAGCCTGTGTTTCTGAAACTCTTCCCACGTCCAATCAGAAAATTCTGCAGCAATGTAAAAAGTAAAGCACCATCATCGATTCAGCATTATCTCTTTTCCCTATTTCTAGATCAATTACGCTAAGCGAGATGATCTCAGATGGCTAAATCAAAAGTGCAATCAATTATCCTATTTTGTTCGGAGCAACACTAACGAATTCACAACGTATAAATCGACCAGTTCTCATAAACCTACAATTAAAGTGAGAAATACCATCAATCGTATTACTTACGATTAACACCAAGTCTGTAAGAGAGGCCTTTTCTATTGGTCGATTTGATCATTTCCAAGCTCTCCAAGAAAATTCGGTATCGGAGCTTCATCTCCTCCGCCGTCTCATAACTCTTCCCATACCTGAAACAATCCACAACTAGTACCTCAGCACAAAAAACTGGCAGAACAACTAGATAGCGAAAACGATAACGAATAGATCATGGAGTCAGGATCGAAGTAACCTGTGAGCGAATCGGGCGAATCGGAAAGCGTGGCGAGTTTGGCCGACGACTCGGACGACCTCCGACTCCAACTCCTGGAGACGATCGGAGACCATCCGGATGGGATTGGAATCATCGAAGGCGGATCCGGCAACGGCGGAGCAAAGTACCAGAAGAACGGAGAAGACGAAGACCAGACGGGGAGCCATTTGTCTTCGAAGATTCTCACTCGCACTCTTCGATCCAGAGACTTGGGAGACGAGGCGAAACTTGATTGGGTGCAATCTTCCGAGTTCCTTCAACTTCAATAGATAAATAATGGAAAAAAATTGCAAAAAACCGCCTCGAAATAGAGACGGTTGCAATCACACCCTCAAAATTTTAATTGGATTACTTATCAAAATATTATAATTAAACTCTTAAAGTATCTCACCTGGAAAAAATAAATAATCAGAAATTAACTGTCCTTCTAATTGTCAATTAATTTTGAAATGAAACCTCATGAATATAAATATGGTATCAGTCTCGATCTTGAAGGAATATGTTAAGAATCTCACTTTAAAAAGATAGGAGGTACAATTAGTATGGTTATAATATTTTAATTGAGATGTAGTAAAATTTTTTGTAGAATAACAATAACTTTTAGTTAAATTTTATTAACATGAATATAGTTTAATGGTTGAGATGCGTTTATATTATATTAAAAGTAAATAAATGGTTGAGATCTAGGTGCTTGATTTTAACTATTCATGTTAAATATTTAATCATAATTTTATAAACTTAGGGGTCGTCGATGAAATTAAAATTGGAAGGGTAGGATTGTTCTAATCAATTTTTTCCTAAATAATAACCAATTGAAAACACCAATAATGGAGGGAGGTGAAATAGAGCGGAGGCGTGAGCTAATGGTGAAGAATGCCCAATGAAACTCAGCCACGTGTCGGAATATCGGTTTCCACCTGCGGGTCATTTTCAAGTTGGCGCACATGATGACGTGGACGAACTGTCTTCACGTTTAGTATGGAGATATTTTATTCTGCACTCCTTTCTGACTTGATTTATTGATGTCCAAATATCTTGGTATTGCATCTGGTGAAAGATATGGGAGCTCTGAGATTTTTATTTTAATTAAAATATTACTTTTAAAAAATATATTTCCAGAAAAAATTATTTATCACATTACAAAATTATTTTGTTCCATTACTTATATTTCATTTTTGGAAAAAAGCTCAATTTGATGAAAAGAATATTTCAAGATGATTTTTTTAATGCTAATAGACTTACTTTAAAATATAGTTAATATATGAAAAATATTTAGGTGTAGTACTCATCTTTTGTTTATTACCATTATATTCTTAATAAATAAATAAGAGAAATATAAAAAAAATAGATATTTTTTCTTAGTCACCGTAGGTGTTGACCAGTTCACAACCAAATATTGTTCATAGATGAGTATTTTAAAGAAGAGTAGTTTCTGATTTTGATGATTATCTAGTGAATTTGATCTAAAGAAAATTTCAGTGAAATTAAATGTTGCAATTTTAGGCTAAATATATATATATTTGTTAGTTTCAAATGTTAGGGTATTTTTTCAATTTCTTTTTTATTGTTTAAAAAGTTTCAATTTAGCTCCCTATCTTTTAATATTTTTCAATCATATTCTAATGTTAAAATTGATTGATGATCCGCTGACATGATAATTGGTGAGTTTTTTTTAGTACAATATTTTAAGGTGGCGATTCGAATTTACGACCATTTGGTCGGAAATAGGTATCTTAATTAGTTGAGTTATACTCAAGTTGGTTGATAATTAGTGAGTTAGTAGAAGTTGACGGGAGAAATAGAAGAAAATTCAAAATTTTTAGTAACTTTAGAAATTTAAATAATGAATTAGAAAATTTTCTCATGACCTAATATATATCCTCTTTGGATTGATACAAGCCTACTATATATTATGGTGTGTAAGTTTTTCTTTAGCTAATTTTATCAGTCACCAGCAAAAATAATATATTGAAAGAAATTAAAAATTAAGTAACTTCTTGAACTATGTAAACTATAGAGGCTAATTGAAAAAATATACAAACTTTAACAATTAAAATATATATTTAACCATAATTTTATTTAATACACATACTAATAGACTAATTCCTGAAGAAGGGAATACGGGATTTTCTTCAAAATTTCCACGATGAGAAAAAAAGTGACAATTATATTTATTATTTAGAACAACCCAAGGCACAAGGGGACAAGGGAAAGGATGGAGAGAAATGAGGATTTTTTTATTTAGTATAACATAAGAGGGTGGGGTTCGAATACACGATCATTTAATCAGAGATAAATACATAACATTTTAATCAAAAATAAATGCATAAACTAGTAGAGTTAGGTATAACGCATAAGTCGATTTTTTTTATTTCAACGTATAAGCCTATTTGGAGCTATGTTAAAAGTTAATATCATGGAAAATATCAATTTAAAAATAAGTTGTGGATTGTGGGGTCGATGACAATGATGCGGACTCAATATATTTCAAGTCAAACTCAAATATAAAGTAAAATACATTTAAAAAATAAAGAAAGTAAATTTTCTGTTATATTTTAAAAAATTAAAAGGTGTGATTTTTTTTTAACTTGTGAAGTGTGATTTTATATAATATATATTTTTTAAAGATATTAGTTATTTTCATTATTATTTTAGATATTTTTTAGTTTGATTTTGTCTGAATTGGGACGTTTTGTTTTACTAGTTTGACTGTTCGATTAGATTAATGATATTTTTATAATTACTAAAACACGTTCGGTGCACGTGAAATTTCATAGTTTTTATTTCAATGTTTAAAAATATAAAATTTAATTAAATAGTTAAATTTTATAATATAATTTAGTTTTTTTATCTCTAAATGTTTACCTCATCAAGTTTTTCCGTATTTTCAATGTTTATCTCATCAAACAACGTCTCAATAATTCTCATCACTCATTGATGTGGTTAGTGTGACTAAAAGTATTATTCTTCAATTACTTAAATTTTTTTTCTAAAAAAAACACATATTCATGGATTTTTCATCTTTTTTTTTTTCCCTAAACATAACAATACATAAAAGTAAATACAACTTTGTTTCAATTTCTTATTTGAGTCATTGAAAAATAAAATGACAAAAAAAAAAGTGAGAGATAGAGATGCGTTCAGGGCAGCCATTATTTGCCATGTTTGAGTTCCGGTCCAATTCCTTGCCCTAGCTCGCCGGGAATGCCAACCGCAGCCATGTTCCGATGGATTGCTCCGGCTATTTTCATCTCACGATGATCACCTTACCAAGGAGGTCATTGAGAGAGTCCTCGCGGTTACCCAGTGTCATCCCAAAGTGGATCCGTCCAAGGTGGTTCGATCTTATCACTCATTTTCACTGTTCTTTTTCCAGTTGATTGAGTCGTTTGGAAAAAAAATAACTAAAAAAGTTGAATATTCGATCAAACAATCTAACTAAATATAAGAAAATACAAGACATTGACTAAAGGAGAAAATTTACATACCGAAAGAGAAAAGAAACTCAAGTTTTGATGAAGAAAATGTTGGGAGAAAGAGTAAGAAAAAACTCTTTATATAGTTGTAGAAAATAAAAAGTTACGAAACTTTTAAAATTCATTATTAATTATAATTCAAAATAAGTTATAACCTTTTAACGTAGAAATAAAGAGACAAAATCCTCCATATTCTAACTCTTTATATTCTAACTTTCAAGAGGGATAGTTTATTAGAAAAAGAAAATTAATTTGAGAAATGTAAAATTTTTGACAATGGAGATTAAATATTTCAAAAGAAATGAAAAAAAAAAGGGAAAGCGGCGTGGGAGGGAGAGAAATGGGGTGAGAGAGAAAATTTTTTATATTTGAAAGACAAAATTACCCTCAAAATATCTATGAGGATGTTGAAATTAAAAGGGCAAAATAGGGCGAAAAAATTTCTCCCTATAGTCCCATTTATATATACTATAGAATATTAAGGCATATTATTATTCTTATTTTGTTAGGATATAATATTTTTTTATGTTTGCTTTGAAGTATATATGTCGGTTTATTTGATGTGATTTATTAGTTAGTTCATATGCAATTAATTTTTTACTATAATTTTTAGATAGTACTAAACACATCGCCCATTCAAATTCGAATCAACTTTGATTCCTTGGGAGGATAAAAAGAAGGTGGATCAGGCCATTGGCCACTCCCAATTTCTATGGTGGTGGATGACTGACTTTCTAAGATCTCTTAATCTGATTTTGATAGTGCTGTTGTGGTTGATAAAATAATAAAAATATAATAATAAAAAAAATGTTATGTATGGTTAGTGGCTTCATTATTAGGATGTTTCGAAGAGTTTTCATACACCAAATTGGAGAGGGAACCCACCAGCGATCTCTTGGGATAAGATGACTTTTTTAAAAATATGTTTAGAAGACTTCCATGGTCCAGGAACAAGGATCAAAGTAGAAGACGGGCGATGACAAATGTGCGAAGTAGATCCACTCACACATATTTTTAGAATCTATTGAGATTTACGACCAGCATGATTTGGATAATTTGCCTAATGTAGTTTTTATAACTTTTCCTTCCTTACCTGTCATGAAGGAGAATTTTCATTTTCAATTCTAAATATTAATGCCATAAAAGACAAGTTTTCCCCATTAATTGATGAGTTTTCTCCAATATCATTGAATGAGCTTGAGAATGTTGTGACTTTAAAGAAAGTGTTTCGTGGGATTACTCTTCATCTCTATTGAATCTTGGTTCAGAAGACTTCCATGGTCCAAGAACAATGATGACAGAGTAGAAGGTGGGCGACGACAAATGTGCGACGTAGATCGGCTGAAACATACTTTTCGAATCTGGAGAGACTGTTCGTCTTAATTGTATTGAGATTTATGTTAGTCTTAATTGTATTAAGATTTGTGACCAGTGTGATTCGAAGAATTGCCTAATGTAGCTTTTATGACTTTTCTTTCCTTACCATGCTTATTTTTATCAAACAACATTATTCAATATCCAGATAAATCTACCAAGCAATATTAATACTAAATCAAGTAGATAAGGGAAGAGAAGACGATACCAAAATTTATAGTGGTTCAATCAATGTGGTCTACATCCATTGTGTAAGACTATTGGTTTCAATATATAAGAACAATACAAACGGAACGGCGAGAGAAAACAAACCCAAACTGTAAGTAGAGCAACTAATGAAGAAGGTGAAAACAATGGACAAAAATACAGGAAAGGGACTTCTGTATTTTTCACCATCGATTGCTGTGTTGCATGGAAGAAGATGAAACTATAAATTTGCTTTTTCTGCTGCACTGTTTCAATCCCACGGCAGTATTAGGGTTTAAGGATAAAACCCACATGGGCTCACACTAACCTGACAAAAAATTCTCCAATAGAGAATTTGGGCCTTAACAAAATAAAAGGCCAAGCCCAAACTTCTTTGACAAAAAACTGCCGTTGCGACAAGCGTGATTTGGAGAATTGGCTAATGTAGCTTTTATGACTTTTCCTTCCTTATCTGTCGTGGAAGAGAATTTTCCTTTTCAATCCTGAATATTGGTATCATAAAAGACAAGATTTCTTTATTAATTGAGGAGTCTTCTCTAATATCATTGAATGAGGTTAAAGATGTTGTGACTTTAAAGAAAAGTGTTTCGTAGGCTGAAATTTGTTCTTATTTCTCGTTTTTTGAACAGACAAGCTGTTTTATTGGTCAAGTATGTTATTTTCTGATCATTTATCTATCTTTTGAAATAGCTATTTTTCGTTCGTAGATTCTAGATGTGGTGTGCGATCATCACTACTATCATATAACCCTAAATGATCATGTTTCTTATTAATGCCGTGTTTATTTGATCTCAATAGAAAAAGAAATTGATTCCTTAAAGTTGCAAAACTAGAAAGGAATAGAATTGAAATCTCATTCAAGTAAGAGACCAAAATACATCCTCAACTCCATCCCGTCCCACCCCTCCAATGCCATCCCTCAAGTATATACTTCATTTCTTTTAAGATATTCAATTGTTGGGAGATTGAATAGTGACACTTAAAACTAACATCCAAAGGAGGGAAAATTATAACCGTGGTTCCCATACGGCTCTTCAAATAATTGATAATTATTGAATATAAAAAGTATTGAGAGGTTTTTTCTAATAATAACATCCTCTTAATATAAAGTTAAGCTACTTATAATAGTTTATTATATAGAATTATGAGAATTTGGAAGGAGTTATATGTCTTTACCACTTAGCTGTTAACAAAAAGGGTTTAAACATCAGTTGAAAAAAACTTAAATAAGAGGGCGTTATTATTTTTATTAAAACAAATTAATTATACACACTTTTTCATTCAATAATTTCAAAGGGAAAAAAAACTTTAACTATACCTTTTTTTTGTTTAATACAACAAGTAGGGGTAGAGAGTAAGGATGTCTATTTTATCAATGGAGCTCGTCCTTGCAAGAACCCACCTAAATGGGGACGGTGACGGGCCCGTTCCTCGTCTACGTTCTCCATTCCTTCCTCCGTGTAATTTTTTTAATATAAATATATACCCTCACAAAATAATTCTATGATCTTATTTATATATACACATATTAAAAAAATTATGTATTTTTCTCTACCCACCTATCCAATATATATATATATATATAATTAGACTTGTAGAGAGATTTTATCTTTAGAAATTAAGCAATTATATAAAAATATTTATTAAAAAATAAAAATAATAAATGGTAGGTAATTCTATGTAGGGAATCCGTGAATATTCCTAATATGGGGATTTGAACTCATGATCTTTTCGTGAAAAATAGGTATCAATTATGGTTGAATTAAGCTTATGTTGACAACTATTCGCATTATTATTAAATGTTGCGGTAAGAAATAAATATAAATATGTATGAATAAATTGTAGTAACGTTCATTCCATCTTTGAACTTTGAGCAGAAGTATTTTATTCCATTAAATTCTAATATTAGATAAATGTTCAGTATTATATCAAATAGTAATTTCAATAAAAGTATTGATTCATTAAAATGCGGTCAGTGGATAAATTTTTTGAACAATAATGTCTCATATAATTTTCTAATAAAAAATATATAAATAAATTCATAACATGAAATTCAATTCTATACTAAAAAACACGAAAAGCTTATGTATAGAGAAAAAAAAATCAAAGTGAATTCAACCTTGTGTCGATAAAATTATTTTAAGTTGAAAATATAATTATCATACTATAATGGTAGTATTATATATTTATCATTGTAAATTAATTGAAAATTAGATAGTAGAGAAAAATATACTTTTAGTCTCTAAAATTTGGACAAGTGTTTATTTATTTTGTATTTTGAAGTTATAAAATGGACACTTTTGATTCCTCAAAACCATTTGACTATCAATTAACCTAACAGAATGCTTATGTGGCATTTAAATATTTATTGCGGCAACATTAAATTAGGTGGCAAAATATATTATTTCTTGTGCTGATTGGACGGTTGATGTAGCGTGTCCTCCTTCACACTTTCTCATTTTTCTTCTTCGTTATTCCTTCTTGCTTGCCTCGCCGCCGTCCGTCGACATCGCTGATGCCGCCACCCGCTGCTGTTGAGTCCGCCGGCAAGACGTCTCAAATATGAAACGGAGCTTTCCCGATCTGAAATCTTCGAAGCCAAATCTGGATCGCCTCATCACCGTCGAACCCTCCCACCTTATCCTGCTCATCATTGAACTGACTGAGACATGTTCCGAGACCACCTCACTCTTTAATAAAATCCTGCTACACCTTCAAACCCCAATTCGAAACCCAATCCGGAATCAGAAAAACTTTCGAATCTGGAAGCCAATTCGAGTTCTTTTGGGGATATCAACTGTTTTTACTTAATTAGTTGTAATCAAATTTGATAAATAGAATCAACACATGGACAAGCTATATTTCTCTAATACATTTCTCTCTCTTCCATGGCTGCTGTTTTGACAATAACACTGCTAACTCTGTTATACTGTCAACAATTCAGCAAAAAATAGGTAACGACCAATACCCAATTGAAAATTTCAAGTCGAAGAATGCTAAGTACCAATCTTCGGATATGGAACTTTCAACATATTTCCAATTCAAAATAATGAGGTTCTCATTTTTACATTTTCTCGTTTCATTATATTGTGCCCACCAAGTGTTTGTTAAAATGAGTAGACTAGGAGTTTGCAATGGTGTGAAGCAGATGAGCAGACTCAAATGATGAATTGAAAGTGGCTTTGGATTGGGCATGTTGAAGAGGAGGTGCCAACTGCAGCAAGATCACCTTGATTTTACTCAAATACAGTGAAAGACCATGCTTCATTTCCCTTCAACTCACTCCTACTTCAAGAATTTGAGCACCATGGTGGATTTGACTTCGAAGCTTTCAGGTCTGGAAAGTTCCGCTCCAGATCTATAACGGTTTGCTGGTAGACTCGGACGGTGGTGGAGCGTGCAGGCAAGGTCTATCGGAGATGAAGAAATAACGAAGAAGAAAATAGGAGAAAGGGTGAGGGAGAAGACCTGCTGCATCACCCGTCCAATCAGCACAAAAATAATATAAAAATAATATACTTTTGCCACTTTATCTAATTTTGCCACGTAATCAGGTTCAATAAATAAGTTAAATGACTCTCAGGTCAACTAACCGTCAAATGAATTAAATAACTATTTAGAATTATTTTTCAAATTTCAGTGACCAAAAATATCTATTTCAACCTCAGTGACCAAAAGTGTATTTTTCATAGTATCATAATTGATGACCGGCTCATGACTTTTTATAAAAAAAATACTTTATTTAAAATTCAGTAAAAATAACTTATAAATACGTAATTTTAATGGTTCATGCAAATTTATAAATGAAATAAACTAAAATTTATTAGATTAAAGAGAACAAATATATACATAATCGAAAAGAATTTCTTTTAGACTAAAAATAGTAACATGGTGGCCAATTAAAAGTGCTGAACAAAGAATTTTACATTAAAAAAAATAGAATTTAAATTCCCACCAACATATATTCTTCCTTTCAAAAAATTAAGATATTTATATAAAGAAAATTTTCAACTTTGAAGGAGGATATGGAGTCACCTTAGATAAGAATAACACTATACAATCTACATTAGAAAAACAATACCTATACTTTTTTTTTAATGTAAAGATACCTATACTTAGGTGCATGAACTCTCTAACAAGCCAAAATGAAATTATGTTAACATTTTAAAATTATTTAGTATTAAATTGAGAGTGTTTCATTGTTGAGGGAGCTTCAATTTACCATAGATATGTCACAAACAACATGTAATTAAATTATAAATTTAGTTCTTGAATTTTAACAGTTATTTCTATTTAGCTCGTTAACTTTAAAAGTTGGAGAAAAATTGTATGCTATTTCATATCTTTTAAACAGTACCAATACATCCCCTTTCCTTCCCATGTCTCTCTCATTTCTCCATTCTATTCCTTTACTCTATCATTTCCCTCTCAATTTTCTTTTCTAACTTTCTATATGCCATTGCAACACATTCTACTCTTTGTCTAACATTCAAGACCGAACTGGTAATTATATAAAGACCAAAAACATCATAAGTATCGACCCAACGAAAATTGGGTTAGTTTTAAGTGTCGGTTAGTTGGGATTGGTGGAGTCAAAACGACGTCGGAACGAGCTAGGGATCAAATTGGGATGCGTTGGGGTCGAAGCAGGGATGAAAAATAGGGAAGCAGAGTGCTGCAGGCCACTTGGGCATAGAAGACAGCGTCGCGGCGCTGTCCTGATTGGTGCGCGGGTGCAGTTTTGTGTCCGCCATGACGCTGTTTCGATGATTATAAAAACTGTTAGGTTTTAGCAGCCGAAAAAGGGGTATTGTGGTATTTTCGAGCCTATTTTGAGCCGTTTCTTAGAGGGTTTCGTGACAGTTTCAAGGGAGAGGCTCGGACATTGGTAGATGCATCGAGGCTTATCAAGATCTACATATTTGAGGTAATTAGATCTTGATTATTGTGAGTTTTTCATTCCTATTCCTGAGTGGTAATTGTGTAAAATACTTAGAAGTTAGGGGGCTTTTGTTGGAACCTCTCGGACATATTTTAGGGAGTGTTATTGTATCCAATCCTTAACAATATTAGTGAATTACCTAAATCTGTGTGGAAGACTGGACATAGCCCTTGAACTAGTATAATTTGTTGTGTCGTTTAGTTGTGTTTACTACTTTTCTTGCTATTTGCATATTCTTGGTTATATTGGATATTTTCTGTGGAAGGGAAAATTATACCGAACGTTAATTCTCCAACACGATTTTGCATTAAAACTGACATCTGCCGACCTACGTTCTCCCTAATTATTAGTATTATTTCTTAAAGGTCAGACTTGACATTTTTGTTTCATTTTATATTTTAAAAATAATTGTTGGTACATTTTTTTATTAAAAAAATAGTTAATTGATCCTTGACAAATGATAATCTAGACTTGAAAATGTTCAGAAACACAAATCTGTACAAGATTTGGATTTGGATTTGGAAGGTCGTGGATCATGTCTGTTATAATTATAACTTTAGATTAGTTAAACCAAGATTGAAAATAATAAAATTTAAAATGTATGAGGGCTCCATAATTTTCTACTATTACTCTCAAAACTTTTTTTTTTTTCAAATTGTGAGCAAATAACAAAATAAAAGTTTATGTTATTATGCATTTTAGAACTCATTGCTAACTGATTCATGATTTCCGAGTCAATTACAATATTTTATTCTGGAATAATTAATTTGCAACGGTGTACTAAAAAATAAAATGAACTTTAAAAATAGCTAATTTATTAAACAACTGTTTTTTTAAAAAAAAAACAAATGACATGTTTTTTTTTTAAATCAACATGTATATTTGATTGCAAATTTTTTAAACATAAGAAGTGGAATTTTAAAAAAATGTTTAAATATTAGTTTGGTTAAATAGTTTTGATTTTGGTAATTTAAAAAGGTCTACTTTTTTCTTTTTAATTTATCTTCTATTTTCGAACTTTCATTTTGGTTGCTTTATTTTTAAAAAGTGATTATTTTGGTCGTTTCATTGCCAATTTATCTAATTTATTTATATAATAATTTTAACATGACACTTTAGTCACTAGCTTTCTTGGAATGTAGCAAAAAATTTTGTATTAAAGAGTTTCCATTGTGTTATATAAAATTTGTGTTAAAATTTTACAAATATGGACAAAAATGATCACTTTCTAAAAGTATAGGGACCAAGGATGTTTCGAAAATATAGAAACTAAAATAAAAAAAAATTGAAAGTACATAGACCAATAAAAATCAAAGTCAAAAGTACATGAACCAAAATTATATTTAAACGTCAAAATTGTTAAAAAAAAGAAAAGAAAAAAAGCAATGAGACATATGGATCATTTGAACTTTAGACCACTAAAACTCAAAGGTCCAATTGTATATGGTTTTAGTTGCCTATGGGCTAAGGCCTAATTATCATCCCATTGAACCATGAATCTATTGGTCCATGTCCCAACTTCCTTTCAAAAACCCAATCATTTCTAACACCACATTTTCTATTTTAATAACTATATATGTACAACTTTTTTTTCTTTTTTTTTTAGAACTATATACAACTTACTTTCTTTGAACCAGAAACGACTAGGATGGTATTGAGAAGTATCTTCTGTGATGAGATTTTTTTTTTTAATTATTTGTAAGCGTAAGTTTTCTATGTGCATAATCTTTAACTAATCAAGACATTGCTTACCTCCATTGAAGTTCAAATTTTCTCACCCGTATTGAATTGATAGAACACAAGATAGGTTAAATGTTACTTTTAGGGCCACATCATAACTATTTTTTTAAAAAAATAAACTTCTAAGTCACTTTTCTAAGAAAATGTTTTAATGAAAAGAAAAAAAAAGATACATTTATAAATATTTATTATATATTTTAAAATTTTAGGAATATTCTAGAAATATTTTACAAAAGGAGAAAGCAAATTTTTAAAAATTATTAGGAAATTATTTTTTAAAAATAAAGTAGTTATCTAAGGACGAACTTTAAAGCTTAACGGAACATTTAAATTTTATTTTATCTTCATATGTCGTGCATTAGGTACTTTATATACTATACATCAATTAAAGAACAAATTAACTTTCAAGAAAGAAAAAAATCTGTACTAAGCTTCTGATAATGTTCCTAGTTATAAAAACTTTTATTGAGGAAGTTAGTTCTTTTTTTCTGTTTATTTATTTACAGGCACATAAGAAATGAAATTAAGAAAAGGAAACAGAACAATCAGAAGCAATAAAATTGAAAATTTTAGAAGGAACTTACTCAAGTCAAATGTGATCCCAACAAATAACAAGATGTCACGAATCTCAGCAATAGGGCACCCCACCTCATAAAGGTGTGTTTTTTTAGAGGCACCTAATTTTTAAATCTAAAGAAAGATACATTTAGAATAAAATAAAATAACCAAAAGTAGGGACTTATAATTATTCAATTTTTAATAGTTTAAAAAGTTTGTCCTCAGTTTTTGAATAATATTTGACGAAATTATCTCAAAAGTAAAAGAATAATAAATGAATTGTTTCTAAACTAATTAAAAGAACCCAATACTTACCAAATAAAAATAGTTTGATACGAGAATCGTTCCCATGTTCTTTATATCCAACCATATAACTATAAAATTTCTGGTACTACAAGAGTATGGATACTCATTCCATTCACTATTTTTCTGCGTGAGAATCATATTAAAAATGATGTGAAGAAAACAAAATTATAGCGTCAACAAAAGAGTAGGTACTCACTTAAATACTTACTAATCGTTTAACTAAATAAGGCATATTGAACCCACAAATAATATAAATAATTATAAATCACAATACTCCCTTCAAAATGGGTAAAATAAAACGTTGGAAGAAGTTTGAATTTCCCCTAGTAATACATGCCCAAAATGGGAATGGGCTAGCCCATATGAACTTTTAATCTATAATCTGATGATCGAGTCGATTCCATGATTAGGAGTCATTTCCTACCATCCTTTTGTAATTGATCACATTGTCATTTTGTCGAACTAATTCCTTCTAAATTTTTTTTGAATTTTAAAAATTGTATGGCGTAGTCCATATTATTATAATTGTAGCATTAAGTAAAAGTTTGAACGTATATCTCAAAAGATGTGAGATGCTACTAATGCTTTAATAGTCGATTAAGTTAAGAATCAAAGAAAAACGTTAATTAATTACATAGATTAATTAGAAAAGAAAACATTCTAGATAAGCTTAAAAAGAGCGATAATTAAAATTATATTTTGTGTAAACTTGTTTGGCAAGTAGGGGTTTTGTTTATTTATTAATTAAAAAAAGAAGTAGGTAAATACGATGAAAGCATGTAGATGTCATAGAAATCGTAATTGATTAGGGTTAGGCTAAGTCTTAGGCTTATACAAATGTAAATCCAATGAATTCAAATATTGAAGCAAATTCTAGAATCAGGTTTTATTTATTTATTTATTCAATTTTAGGTCAAAACTAACGTGTTTAATTTTCAAATATTTCAAACTCTTCCTTCGTTTGGTGAAAATCCATGGAGAGGGTGAAGTAGTTGCGATTTTTCTTTTTCATTGCAATATTAATATATTGACATCTCCCCTACCAAATAAATAAATAAATAAATAAATATATATATATATATATATTTATTATTTTTTTTAGCATCGCACCCGTTCAATAGAAACTAGAATGATCCATTTTTAATTAATTGTTAATTAACTAGCATTTAAACCTATGTATTAATTGTTTGCATAACTATTAAATTATATTTATGTGTTGATTTTTAAAATTTTCTTCATGAAAATTGATAGAGTTGGAAATTTAAGACTGATTGAATTTTGTTTTTTTGTTTTTTAGTAGAGTATGATGGGGAAGGGATTCGAACTCACAATCTCTTGGTTGGAAATATATACCAATTACCGTTGAGTTATGTTTGCTTTGACTACCAATTGAATTCTGTTAGTTGAGCTATGGCGTAGGCATATTACATAAGTTAAATACAAGACTAGTATTGATTATTTTAATAATCCAATATGTTTAAATTCGATAACAATCTTAATTAATTGAAATGCGTAGTGTGTACATGTGTGAATATGAATATGTTATAACCGTCGTAGGTGTTCCTAAATTATTAAAGCACATTTGATTTAACGGGTGGGTGATAGAAAAAATTGAATTTGTGTAGCTGATGATGTAACCACATATAATTTATATAAAATTTTACCATAATGTATTGTATTAACACATATGCTTTGCTTATTTAAATTAGATTATACAATGTATACATGGTCTGAAAATAAACATGTTATAATCGTCACATATGCGTTTGATTATTAAAAGATGTATAATTATTAGATGCAGGAAAGATGAGTTCATGCTTCGATCATAGGTATAACAACCAAAATGACTTGTTTGGTATTGTTCCTCTTCTTATTTTTCGTTTCCAATTTTCTTAAGAAATTTAAGCATTTTACAACTATTATGTTTCTTGTTTCTCATATTTTTTTTGGTAACATTTTCAAAATTGTATAGAAATTTTGGAAACAAACAAAACAAGTTCCTTTTTTTTTTTTTAAAAAATGAAGAAACAAAAACAAGAAACAGAAACGTTACTAAACGGGTTCTAAAATTTTGAGTTTACAGTCTATGTTTAACTTTTATGTATAGCTTCATCATAAGCTTAAAAAATTATAAAATCTATTTCAATTTATTAGTTGATTAGTAATTTATAATAAACAAACTCACATATCATATAAGTTCGACTTATCAAGTTGTATATTGATTAATTCATAAACTAAACACCTTTAAGATTAACAATGATATAAAGTTTTACTTTTTCTTAAAGGTTAAATTAGAAGTTTAGTTCATCCTCTTAAAAAAAAATATTTCTTAAATTTTTATAATTGTGTCTAATACGTCTATAAAGTTAAAACAAAAGTAGCGTTTAATAATTTTATAAACACTGATGTTGTGTTTAAATTGAATTTCTTAATAATCTTCCCATACATATATTTCATCCATCATGTCTAGTTGTCTATTACTTTTAAGAAAAACTTCTTGATTTTAGGATTCAATAAATTGTTTATCACATGTAGATAAATGCCCAAAAAGCCACAAGAAAGTCAGCTTTGCAATTAGACTTTTAAGGTTTGGAGTATATTAATTATTTTTAATTAAAAAATTGATGTCATCTAGATGGAAAAAGTGAATGCAAATTGCAATTGGTGGTTTTCTACACCCAAACAAAAAAAAAAAAAAGAATTAAAAAACAAAAAGGAAAAAAAAAAACTTTTTTCCAGTCATGACAAACTAAGATAACTTAAAAGTCATTAATTGACAGTAGCACTAACTTCTGAAGCTTATCCCAAAATCTACAACAGTGATTTACTTATAATGCTTATTCACATTCAATCATATTTTAAATATAATCAATTAAGTATTCTATTGATAAAATCTTATAAAGTGATTTAAATGTGTTTATTTAAATTTTGAATTCTTAATCACTTTTTAACGTTGGAGGTTGAAAGTTCGAATCTCATTGGTATTAAAAAAAATTGAATCTCTTACGAGGAAAAAAAACAACGTTACTAATTTTAAGACAATAGTTATTATTTTGACTAGTAACAATTTTATTTTCATAAATGGAAATGTTTTCTTTCATTTATCCTTTAATGTTGAACATTAATTATCGTTTTTACGATTGAAATAAATTTGAGAGATAATTATACAAATATTAAGTACAATTATCAATAATTAACATATACGTCAAGAAAATGTTTTCTTTCATTTATCTTTTGATATTGAACATTAGTTATTGCTTTTACGATTGAAACAAATCTGATAGATAATTATACAAATATCAAGTACAATTATAAGTAATTAACATATACTTCGAACCAAGAAGTCGTGGATTTAAATTCTCTTCCAACCTATCGTACTCCAAATAAAATTAAAAAGGTACAATCATGTACTGTTTATTATTATTATTATTATTTTTGTCCCTATCATAGGAAAACGAAACCTGATTATTCGTCAAGATATTAAATTAGAGTTAATTTATTTTTCAGAATGGAAAAAAGAAAAAGAAAAAAAAATCCAACAGTCAGCACTGGGTTTGATTGACAAGGTCGTGATAATAAATGACAAAAATGCCCATTGACTTTGTTTACGCCTATGCTGTGTATGACGCGTAGCCCCTACACACCTACTCCCGTTCTTGCGAGTTGACGAAATTGCCCTTAGACTTTGGTTCCAATAAGAATGTATTTTTCGTATTTTATTTCACACTGAAAATTTGTCTGTATTGCGGCTCAATAGAAACTTCCTCTCCAATTATCAAAAAAGGAAAAAAAAAAAAAAACTTCCTCTCCACGATGGGCAAAAAACAAATAAATGAAATAATTCAGGACCAAAAAGAAAACTAATACAATAATTCGTTTTGTATGTTTTTTAAATTAATACTTTTCATGTCTGTTAATTTCATATTTTATAGGTTTGAAAATCATTTTCGTCCCTCTCTGCTCTCCATTTTTTATTCATTCTGATTACTATACTTTCAAAACGTGAATTTTAGTTTCTATACATTATACTTTCAACTTTTGTTTATTTTAGTCTCTATACTTCCAAACAAATATTTTAGTTGTGTAATTTTAAAGAGTGACAATTTTAATCCATTCATTCTTTATTTCATTTATTTCAATCATATGGTTAACGTAACAAATCACTCACTATTTTTTTTTTCGTGTATAAAATTTATGTTAAAATTTTGTATATAGAGATCAAAATAGTAATTTTTTTTCAAGTACAAGAGTCAAGACAGACATTTTAAAAGTTCATGGACTAAAATAAACAAAAACTGAAAGTAAATGGGTTAAAATGAATATTTTAAAAGTACAAAGATCAAAATAAACTAAAACTAAAAATATAGAGACCGAAATAATATTTAGACATATTTTGTTTTTTATTTCACCAAGAAGACTTCATACAAATAATTGTCTCATCTATATACCATAAATCATGCTCTTCTCGATATCGAAATAATATTTAGACATATTTTGTTTTTGATTTCACCAAAAATACCTCATAGGGAGCTAATTGTCTCATTTATATACCATGATCATGCACTTTTCTAAACAACGTGAGACTTTCTTTGCATTCCTATTACAAACCTAGCAAAGTGAAACCACATCATCAGGTTCTAAAATTTACTCCTTTTTCCAATATTGTCTCCAAGATTTTAAAATTATCAGATTAAATCTCTGCTCGATGATAAAATAAAATAAAAAATCAATCACATCCTGCTTTTCAATTCACGATGTCTGAGAAATTACTTAATCTTCCAATGGTGATTTTTTTTTTTGACAATTATAACCCCTAAAATTATTTTTACAAAAAAAAAAAGAAAGAAAAAGAAGAACTTTTGAGTTAGATAAGAGTTAGGTTGGATATTCGAGTACCATTAAGCAAATGTCAATTTATATTTATATATAAATACTAGAATAATAGAGTCATTATTATTTTGTGTTTTACAATTTAAAAAATTGTGAATATTTGAACCCATTAGGAGGTAATAATGTTGTGAAATATGCTAACGTTGACAAGATTATTGAGTGAAGGTATGATTTATATAGAAAAAGAGTCCGAAGACAGAAGTAGAGTTTACCTAATCTTCTAAGGATATTGCAGTTTTTCAAATTATTGAATGACTTTGCGAAATCGTTTGTTGATGAATAAACAATATCATTAAATTACTATGTGAAATTATCTTTTCAAGAGATGGATTTAGATGATTTGGCATGTCATGTAGTAATTATCTCTTCGAAAAGACTGATTTCTTCATATGGTAATTGAATTTTTTTGTTTGATACGGTGGTTTATTTTGTATTTCTAAGGTTGGATTTAAAAATTGATTACGTTGGAGGTGATTTTTCACCCGACATGTGGCAAGTCTTGATATGATAAGAATAACATGTGGAGATTCGTTAGTTCGGATTCCGAGTTCCAATTCGAGTCGAACCAGTAGGCGGCTGAGCTGACTTTATCTTTCTATCGTCAATGACCCCATTCATTGGTCGAGCCGATCTATGGATACTCTGTTAGGACTCGCTTTCCGACATATCCTGCGACAGCATGCCACATTTTTTGGTTACCTTAAAGAGCCGTTAGAGCTCCACCAGAGGCCTTGTCGAAAGCTCCGACTATAAATAAGACCCTCCTGCCTCATTTCCAGATATGCGAATACCATATTCTCTCTTGAATATGGTTCGGCTCAGTCATCTATTGACTTTGGCGTCAAAATGTCTTCTGTTTTGTAGATCTTCTGTTCGACACACTTTCAACTCGTCCTCGAGATCATCATCCACCGAGCCGAGGTTCGCAAACTTGGTCAGTTTTCTGGAAGCCACAAATAATTTTCTTTTACTTTTTATGAAATCATCTTTTAAAAATACACGATTTCATACCGACAGTGAAATCGTCTCTTCAAGAGCAATTTTATGGATGTAGGACATTAGCTCAATCAAATACAACAATATTTTTTAAAAAACATGGTCTAAAAACAATTTTTCAAATATACTTGAGGGAACCAATACTATATTTAGGCACCCTAAATATAATTAAATATTAAAAAAAATAAAAAAGATCTCCGACCATTAGCCCTATGTTTTCGAAGGATCCTCAACCACTACACACGTAGGGCCCACTTTTTGATACGATCAAGGATCCTGATCTTCCTACATACCCGCCTAAAGAAAGTATGCATGTTGGACGGTCGTGATTGCGAGTGCATTATCCAATCAATGAACTGAGCCGAAGATAATATACTTTATTAAGATTTTTTATTTTTATATTTTTATTTTTTGAGGTAGGAGTTTCTAGAAGATAGGCAAAAATATTGCAATCTCACCAACTTTAGTTTATTTGACGGAGTTATCTCTGACCAGATCACTAGGGACAAATGGCTGCATCTGGTTTCCAGTTTGGGGGTTTTTTTTTTCGTTTGGGATTTAACCTAATTTCCTATTGAAAAAAAAAATCTTGTATCCAATATGAAAAACATGTGGGAAATGGGAATTACCTATTCAATATTTGCTAACCCATTAAATAATTTTTGTTTTAGAATAATAATAATATAGTACTAGATACCAAGGTAGAGGTTGAGAATTTAAAACATTTTTTTTAACGAAAAGTACTTCGTTAAATTAAAGGGGAATCAATATCGACATTTGTCGTAGAAAGTAGCCAAAGATGAGCATCAGAATCTCAAACTTTGCTATCATCAAACTAAGAAGTTCTCTTTGCGAAGTTATTAATGTCTGTTGTAGTAATTTTCTTACTAAGATTCATCTCATTATTTGAAATATAATGTTAAAAATTATATTGCACCAATGGTTAATTTAAGTTTGGATTCGATTGAATTGGATCTAAAACATTTAATTTTTTTTCAATTTTTCCAATTCCAACACCATAAGGTCGTGATCAAGTTGAAAAAACAGGATAGTACAAATGGTAATTAGTGTTAGCGGTGAAACAAAGTACGAATATGCAGCTCTCCCTTACCAAGGACACGGGTGTCTGAACCTTGCTTAGCTCGGACACGCTGGGGATGAGGAAGGGTCTTCACTCCTTAAACCAAAGCTCAGCTCGACTCTAACCTGGAAAAGATTTTGACTAGTTGGAATATCGTTAAGATTTGACAAAATGACAGTTTTGCTATTAGAGAATCTTCTGGTTGTTGATGAAAGACCTGCAAAATGACTTGTACGATTGCGGTAGGATCGAGCCACGTGTCTCAACGCTACTCTTGTATAAGAAGCGAAGTTTCACATTCTAAAAGGTACACAATCTCTTGCATTCTACATAAACCCGACTTGATGTCAGTTCAGATTAAGTATTAACTTAAATTTTGGAATGTACATGACAAGCACCACACTAATGCATGGTTTTTTTGCAAGTTGCCAACAACACCACGTCAGAAATCAATATGTTACTATTGACGTATAACGTCGGGCAAAACCGTGCATCAAACAACTAGCAACTATAAAACTCAATCACATGAGAATTGATTACATTGGTCACACATTCGTAGTTTAATTTGACAAAGTTAAGATTATATTTAATATTTAATTTTGACTTTTCTTTTTCTTTTTTTCTTAACTTTACTTTTAGGTTGTTTGTTTTACTTTTAAGGTAAGAGTAAAACTCAACGAAATCTCATAGAAATAATCGACTCCAAATAGGCAAACTAGAGAAGAAAAATAAAAAACAAAGAAAAGAGAGAGGAAGGTTCTTTTAATTTCTTTATCATCTCTCATCATAGATCTTCAAACGAGACAAAAATTAACCAATAATTTAATTTAATTTTCCCCCTTTCCATTTCCCTTCCAAAAAAATTTATATATATTTATCTTGTCCATGAGAAAATGCAAGAAAGTCAAAGGGGGGTAGCCACGTCAATTTGGCTTGAACCAACTTTTGTAGACTTATGACCAATCCATCCATTCATCAAACAGTGAAAAAACTCTTGCTTTTCAATCTCTTCATATACCACTCGGTTTTGTAGAATAATAGAACAGTTCCAATCTGCAAAGAAAAAAAAATCTTTTAAGTTTTTTTTTTAATATTTTTTTGATTTGGAGTCGCCATTGAAGAAGCTGCTTTCTTGTTTCTCTCTCATTTGTGTTTAAATACAAGCCCCTCTCTCTCTCCCACCTTTGTATTCCAATAACCCATTTCTCCAAAAATCTCATCTTTCTTCCTCCCCAATTCACCAACCAACCCCATTTGATCATATTCTTGAATTTCTTCCTCCCTAATCAAAAACCCATTTTCCGAATTGGATAATAATCAATGACGATGAAGAAGAAGGTGTCGTGGAGGTCGTTTCTGCCGCCGATCTGCGGCGGCGAGATGCCGGCGAAGGCGACAAAGAAGGTGGCGGCGAAGCAGAATTCTTTCAAGAGAATTTCGCAGGTGGATTTGAGCAATCCAGGGTCGGTTCTGTCGGAGGACCTGTCCATATCCCTCGCCGGCTCCAACATTCATATGTTCACTTTGGGAGAGATTAAGGTTATGACACAGAGCTTCTCCACCGGAAGTTTCATCGGAGAAGGCGGCTTCGGCCCCGTCTACAAAGGATTCATCGACGACAAGCTCCGCCCCGGCCTCAAGGCTCAGCCCGTCGCCGTCAAGCTCCTCGACTTGGACGGCTCCCAAGGCCACCGCGAGTGGCTGGTAAGTTCTAAAAGACAATACTTTCCTATACTGATTGGACATCTGATATGGTATCGGAGCTAAATTATTTATTTATTTTGTTATTTTTTTCAGACGGAGGTGATTTTTTTGGGACAATTACGGCATCCCCATCTGGTGAAATTGATTGGATATTGCTGTGAAGATGAACACAGGGTGTTGGTTTATGAGTACATGCCAAGAGGGAGCTTGGAAAACCAACTCTTCAGAAGTAAGTTGTCAAAGATTTCAACTTTTTGTTGTAAAAATTAATGGGTTTTGGAATTGAGCTAAATTTATTGATGGGTAATTTTGCAGGATATTCAGTGTCTCTACCATGGTCAACAAGAATGAAAATTGCTCTAGGAGCAGCCAAGGGACTGGCTTTCCTTCACGAAGCAGATAAACCAGTAATTTACAGAGATTTCAAAGCTTCAAATATCTTATTGGACTCGGTAATTAAGACCACATCTTCTTCTTCTTCTTTTTCTGGATCTATCTTCTTCATTTTAACTAACTCATCAATGGGCGGTTTTTGCAGGATTATAATGCGAAGCTGTCGGATTTCGGGCTGGCGAAAGACGGGCCCGATGGAGACGATACCCATGTCTCCACGAGAGTCATGGGAACCGAAGGCTACGCCGCCCCAGAATATGTTATGACTGGTGAGTGTTAAGGATCTCACGTGGATCAGATTCGCGGTTGAAGACTATTTCTCTCCCTATCAATTTGAATTTGAATTAAGGAGTTATGTAACTAAAATTTTGGATTTTTTCAGGTCACTTGACGGCAATGAGCGACGTGTATAGCTTTGGAGTGGTTCTACTGGAGCTGCTGACCGGACGGCGGTCGTTGGAGAAGGGGCGGCCGCACCGGGAACAGAATTTGGTGGAGTGGGCGCGGCCGATGCTCAACGACAATCGGAAGCTTTGCCGGATAATGGACACGAGGCTCGAGGGGCAGTACTCGGAGATCGGAGCCAGAAAGGCGGCGGCATTGGCTTACCAATGCCTCAGCCACCGCCCCAAGCAGCGGCCGCCGATGAGCGAAGTGGTCAAAACTCTGGAGCCACTCAAGGACTACCAAGACATGCCGATCGGAACCTTCGTGTTCGCCGTGCCGTCGTCGGAGACACCCCCGGCGAACGGCGGAGGACACCACCATCAGAGACAGAATCAACCCCGACACCCGAGATCGCCGAATTCATTGACGGAAAATGCCCCCCGGAGCGGCCACCGGAGAGGAGGCGGCGGCCGGACACCGTAGGCCGGTGGATTTGGAACACTGTAAATCGAAATCTGTAGATAGAGAAAAGATTCATTGGGGGTATACTTTTGTGATTTTTCTTTTTCCTTTTCGTTGATTTGTTTGTTTTTACATAGAAAAATTTGTTCTTTTTTTGTTGTGGTAATTGTAATTTTAAATATTCGAAATGAAAGTTGAGATAGAAAATGACCAATTCAAAGGAGGCCACTCACCAACTCTCTAAGATTTGTTTACCAAAGACAAGAAATTTCAACATTGTCGAATACAGCGCCCAATTTTGGTAAATAATTTGTATAATTAATCCTCCACTTTGAAAATACGAACAAGTAAACCAATTTTTTAAACACGTTTTTCAACTTTGTGAAATGACCCTTTTGGCCTCCTTAAGTCAACTATTTTAAAAGAGGGAGGAGGATCGTCTCTCTCAACCTACCTATTTGAAATTGTGTTTGTTTGCGATTTTTTTTCTTCACAATGTGATGGAGAGATTCGAATTTATGATTTGGAAGAGATATTAACTATGGCTAAACTAAGCTCACCGTTATCTAATTTGGAGTGTGTTTTAATGATAAGTGCTTTTATAAAAAGTATTTATTAAAAAATGCTTAATAACAAATCACTCCAACCAAAAAGATATTTTAATTATATTTTCTCGCTAAACATTTAGATGTGTTTGTATATGATTAAAAGTATTCTCTTTTTTAATTTGTAGTATTTAGTTAAAATTTTAGAGAGCGATAAAAATTGCTTTTCATTGATGAAATCTATTCTTCTAAAATGAATCGTAAAATTCTAAAAACAAATAGAAAATATTTAACTCATTTTCTTGTAAAATGACTGATAGAAGTGTTTTGATGAAATACTTGCCTGCCAAACACATACTAAATTTACTATTATTATTATTATTATTTTGTGTTTTATACAAACACGATGATTTTAAGAAAGTGTTGTTCGTAATACCAAAAACAATCCAGAGAATAAACCTCAAAAGAAAATTTCAATAGTATAATTAATTTATCCATATCACCATTTTATTTTTATGAATATTACATTGTATTTTAAAGTGGTTGATGTGACTTAGGGAAAATGATATTGATATGAAAAATCATAAAAAGTTCATATACTCCAATGATTTCCTTTGAGAAAGGTCGAAAAAATAATGGAGTTCACAAGGAAATACGTAAGCACTTTAATTGAGAATCAATATAAACTTTAGTAAGAATAAAGTTGATCTCTTTGAACCAATAATTATTAGCTAAACTCAACTTTAATAAAGTTGCACTTAAACTAAGAAAGATTTTAGGATAGGGTTCATGTCATATCATTCATGGGATTTGAAAATAAGTGCGAGTTCGCTTAGAAGCCACCTCTTTCGACTAAATATTAAGAGGTATTTGATTCTCTGTTTTCAAAATAGGAGCAAACCCTACATTTGCTTTACAGTTTTGTAAACTCATGTTTACTACAGTAAATACCATTCCACCCATATGTTTGATACAGTAAATACTATTCCACTCCTCAGGTTGCTAGAGTAATTTATTCTTACTTCCCAAGTTGATACGATATACTTTGTCTCTATTCTCTCTATTAATTTTTTAATTAAATATATTAAATAATTGAAGAAATTAATTAATTATAAATAAGTAAATCAATTTAATTAAAATTACATGTCATAAATAATTAATTTATATATTGACAATTTTTTTTCTAGTTTTTTTTTAAATGATTCAAGAAAAATCTAACTTTTTTTTTTGTTCTTGGTATCTATTTCTAACTATTTTTTATTTTATATAGTTGTTCATTTTGTTTCTAACAATTTTTATTTACTTTTTGTTATCACTATTCCATTTGTAAAATTATTTATTTTAATTTTATATCTTCTTTTTAGCCTATGAAGTTAATAGTTTTTAAACAAGTATTATTTAAAATATTTTCATTTTGTAATAAAATGTAATTTTCAAATAAAAATAAGTGAAATTTAATAGTAATATTGATGATAATTAAGTAATTAATTTTTTTTAGAATAATTAAGAAATCAAATTTACTCAAGACATAAATAGTGAAAAAATTAAATAAGTTGTTTCTAACATTTTCTCTACGATAAAATTTATGTCTAACGAATTTGTATACTCTTGTTTAAACTTTGATAAATACTTCAAAAGTATTTTCCTAGAAAATTGAATATTTATTTTAAAAATTAATCATTGGAAAAAAAAATTGGATGAACAAATGTATTAAAAATATTTTATATATCCTTAAAATATTATTTCCTAATTTCATAAGAAACTGTCTTATTTAAAATAAAGTCAAATAATTTAAATGTAAGTTAAATAATTAGTTAATAAATTATATTTTTTAAAAGAAAATTAAAACTCAACCAATCAAACACAAGTTTAATAAAATAAACTTAACACCAACCAAACACACAGACTTAACAAATTCAAACTTAATAAACCTATTTCCTACACGGATCCTACACCAACCAAACACAGACTTGACAAACTCAGACTTAACAAACTCAAACTTAATAAATCATAGCAAAACAACAAACCAACTACCCTTAAACGCTTTAAAATAGCGTGTGAAATAAAAGAATATATCAAAAGAAAATTTTGTGTAAATATTATCCACGACTGCTTGGAAGGAGCAGGTATTGTAGCGCTAACTAAAATAGTTGAAGCCTCGCGATGTTTAAAAAAAGGGTAAAACTTCAGTCAACATTTTCTTCCTCCTCGTGATTTTTCTCCTATGCATATCTAAACATAAATTATCTTGGAGGATGTTTATCACGTGTTTAAAGTCTAATGATACATTTTCTTCACCTAACTATATTAGTAATTAAAGAAGTATTCATCAAAGCAACAAAAAAAAAAAAAAAATCATTTCATCCCCAAAATATATATATACATACATTTTTTTCTGCAAATATTGTAGCACTAGAGACGAAATGGGAAAAAAAAAAATCAATTCACAATTTACCCTTTCTTTAAACATTTATAAAATGAAGTTTTCTAGAAAATTTTTGACAAAGGTGAGTGATGAGAATATTAATTATCTTATTAATAAGGTTTTCACATATTGTTTGTTTGTGGGAAAAAAAATTCCATGACTTAAAATGTGATACATTCATCGAATTGAATATATATTGTCAAAAATAATAGATAAGGAATTGTCCAATTGATTAAAAAAAATTATAATATTCCTTCATATATGGTTTTTTGTGAGGAATTTTGGGTTTTTAGTTGAAGAGTCTCAATCAATAATAAACCTTATAATATATTCTCTCAAATAAAATTATAAAATGTGAACAATCTCTTGGCCCTTTTGACTTTGGTAATTCCCTTGAAAATTCCAGGTCATCAATAAGAGTTTAGATTTTCTTTTGAATATGTATTTGATGAAAGTTTAATTTGTAGGTCCATCTTTGAAATATAGTAGGCAATTGGGGGTAAGTTCTTCAACTCAATTTTGTCAAGGTCAATTTTTGTCTTTTTGATGACAAATTTGTGTGAACAGTTTGTTTTTTGAAAATTTCAAATGCATTTACATTTAGGTCTTCTAGAAAAAAGAAAGTCAATTTTGTTTTACACACTTATTTAAAAACTTTATATAGTTTACTGTAATTAATCACCATTTTGTTATTCATTAAAATGTACAGCTATGATTGTTTAGAGAATACACTCACAGCTAGGTAATTACATTAGAAGACTCGATATAAATTAAAGACACTGTCTTTTCCGTTCTTATACTAGCTTAAACTTTTTGAAATTCTTGCATTTGGTAATTCTCTAATTTAACTTAGATTATCACTCCATCGAAGATATTACATTAAGCACAAAATTTCTCACAACATTTTGATCGAACATAAATGTCTTAATTCGTTGAGCTATATCCAGATGGACGGATAATCTTATTAGATTAATTTCATTAAATAGATGAAGATTGGATAAAATTCACAATAATCATTTATTCATCTTGAAGTACTATTATTTCTTTTTATCTCCTTGAAAAATACGCCAAATTTTGTCTTTGGTCGGAAGTTGATACCCTAATCCTATCAATTGAATGACTATAAATCAATTGAATTTTACCTTAAAATTATCGAACAAAACAACTGTAATTTCTTTACTCCAGTCCAAATATTTATGGATAAGGATTCTTAAAAGAAAAATTATACTCGGACTCAAATATTTATGACTATAGATTCCTCAAGTTAGACTTTGACCATCTTTTTATCAACCCGCTTTATTTGCATACTCAGAATTTTGATTAAGAATGAATGACCAAAAATTTTCTATCACCAAAATCAAAGTTATTAAATTAATCGTTATCGATAATTTATGAATAAATAGCTTAATCATTTATCAAAATACTTATTATTATTTAAAAGATCAATGGTTAGAGCAATTCGATTTCCCACACCACAAATTAAAACTAATTCATTTGGAAATATAAGCGTGAAGTCTTTTCGAAACTTGAGCAGCCGATATCCATGACTTGTTTGAGCACTTGGAGCAATTTGACTCCATAATCTGACCAACCTACACATGATAGGGAGAGAATAATAATATTGCTCTTGTATTTTTACTGAGCAACTCTAACAACAATTGAAAAAAAAAATGGTCAAAATAGGAAGCCGAGCAATCATTCTGTGGATCAGTGGATGACAGATTTTGAATTGATTAGTCGTTAAAATGATATGACATAAAATTTTAAATTATGTGTGACAATATTAAATAATTTTATATTATTTTCATGAAATTTTTCTTATCTTTCCTCTTCTCCCTCACTTTCCTTCGGTCTCTTCCCCCTCCTTTCTTCTCTAATTCTCTCTCTCGTTCCATCCAGTATTTTCAATGCCAACAACGCAGTAAAAAGAAAGGATTCGAAGAACTCATTCAAAGAAAAAGAGAAAAAAACCCAAATACAAACAAACACACAAGGCACAAGAAAAAGTAGCAAATTTCAGATTGGTTTGAGAAAACCCACCTCAGCCAAATCTGTAAAATCACCAAAAGCCGCCCATCATCAATCCATTAGAAAACCCCACTAAAACAAAGCAACAACACATTCTAATTTCTCTTCAAATGCTGAATTCTGGAAGCACATTGATCAAAGGATGTGGATTAGTACCTAGGTTTAAGAATCCGACAGAAACCGAGCACGGCGACACATAGACAAAAAGATCTATGGGGAGGAAATGAGGGGTGGGGATTGGAAAGTGAAGATTAGGTCCAGTAGTTCAGTGGGAAGTTTAAATTGCAAGAATTGAATTTCTTTTTTTTCTCTCGAGTATTCTACCCTGTTGGCGTTGATGTGAGAAAACCTTGGACGCAACTGAGAGAATTGGAGAAGAGAAAAGAGAAGGGAAGAGAAGGGAAGAGTGAGGGGAAGAGAGAAAAAAAAAAATAATAATGATAATAATTATTTAATATTGCCACATTATTTAACATTTTACAACTCAATTATGCCACCTCATTCTTTTGTTCGTTAGTTAACTAGCGGACAAATAATTTTAGAGACCATTTAGAACAATTTTTTTAGAGGTTGGGAACCAAACTGTCCCTTAGGGACCAAATAGAACTTGAAAATTACTATAATTGGAATCACTTTGTTTAGAAAAAATATTATATTTACAATTACGGCAATAAATATATAATGACATTTCCTATTGGCATTAATAAACCTCGAATGTTGATTGACCCTGGGATATTACCATCTAACAGCTGGGAGAAACATCAACACTGCCATTTCGAAGCAATTTTTAAATATACCCACAGTAGAAAATGAAAGACACGATGAACTTTCATCATCATATTAAGCAACAATCATTACAATAATAAAGAAGAGAATTGGCTTTCTGATTCAAACCCAAAACATACGGAGAGGAAAGCTCAATACATGAACTTGAAGTGATGAGTCTAAGATTCACATGGTGAAGGAATTAAAGTATTGATCTTCATCTACTTCTGATGTAAAATTTATAAAAATGCATACAACAAACCTCAAAAGGATTTTGGGAATGGACATAAGAGGTTCGAACTTCCGACCAATAAACATTTTCTGTAGCATTGCTTGACCTTCGAAATTGCGACGGTATGAAGGTCCTAATGTCCATACTTCTGGAACTCCCATTCACTGTTATCTGAAAAATAATAACAAAAATTTCAATCAAGAATGTGCAGAGTTTAATGAATTAGAAACACTAAAAGCAAAATACAAATTATACCCAATGGACAGACTTGGCGGGTCTTCAACCAACGACTAATGCAGTGGAAGTGAAAAGCATGGTTGCATACCCCTGCAAACATGAATCTTAATCAAGTAAAACCAGAGCAAAGAGGCAGATAAAGGCCTGACCCCCAAAAGAAGATACAACAATAACACAAGAGATCTACAGACAAATCACCAATGAAAATCTAGATTGATATCAAACTTGTAAAAGTTTGAAATAGCTTCCATTAACCACACGAAAAAAAGAAAAGCAGGGTCCATTCAACAAGACAACCAGTATCGTTTGGAAGTTTAACTGAGATGCTTTTTATATAACCTGGAATCGATAACTTTAGCTTTTTACCCTGGGACACCCGCAACCAGGTGCAGGGCTTGAACTCGAGAGACATCAAAGATTTTTTTTGTATTAAAAGGTGGCTAACAGGGCTGTTTAACTAAGAAAAATTAGTAGCTAAAGATGATTTTTCAGTCCTGAGACTTGTCAAAGCTGCTGTAATTGCAAAGTGCACAAAAATCCAAAGATAAATGGTCAGATTTCACAAGAAAGATAATATAGCAGACACAGCTCCCTGACCGTCTAGAACAAGGAAATTAAAACCAAAATTAGGGTTTCAAAAGAGAGGCGTAATAGCATACCCCAGGCGACAGTACATTCCTCACTAGTGGCGCTCGCCTGATTTGCCTGACATTCAATGCCTAGACACCACCAAACCAATCGTAGAGTCGCACAGTGAGAAGCATCAAATTATCATAAAAAACCCGCATCTGGAATTAAAGAATACTTTCAAACTCCGAAATTTCTTGAACTTACAGAGATCCATTATGTGATTCCTACAGATTGCACAATTATCGACCACGATATCTGCACCAGGAAATCGTAATTACGTCAAGATCACGACAAGAAACCCAAAAGCGGCGAATATTTACTAGAAATCGGAAGAGTTAAAATTAGGGTTTGAAAGTACCCCAAGCCCAGAGCGCGACAGCATTCCACTTCTTGATTTCGAATCGCTTAGACTTCTTGGAAGATAAAGGGCCAGCACTACTCGAAGCCTCACCAGCGGGAACCATTGACACATCGGAATCCAACGTAGCCATGGCGGAAACGAAGATCAGAGAGCGTCCGTTCTCCGGTCAGCGGAGGGGAGAGAGGGGAAATTCCGGCGAGTAGAAGAAAAGAGGGAATCGTTGCTTGTGTTGAAAACAGAACGACTTGGAAGGAGAGGAGGTTAAGAATCTTGTTTGGGCTTTGTGTCACAAGCCTCTTGTTTTTGGGCCTTCTCTGTGTCATTAATATTTAGAAATAATGTCTTATAACTATTTTGGAAATTTATTTTCATGACCAATAGTCTTAAATTTCTGAACTTAGAACCTTTTTCAAATATCAAATTTATCCTCATTTATGGTATTTATATTTATTATAATTAATCTTCTATTTAAATATAAAACATTAAATATCAAATTTGATTTTGTACTCCTTAGAATGAAATTTATTACAAAAAATTCAATTATTCCCATAATCCCAAAATTTACTCCTTAATATATTCTACTAAATAATGAAATTTATTACAAAATATTTTTTCTTTTCATTACAATTTTTTGTTAAATTTCAATAATATAGTCATCATAACATAGACGACATATATATTTATATAGAAATATAAACTATATCCAACTATCTTTTCATTTATATGGAAATATAAACTATATCTCATAAACTTAAGCAACATACACTTAACAATAGTGATATAAACTATAGTCATTATAACATACATTTGGAGATATAACCTATATTTGACTATAAAGTATATACGACTATATCCCTCTACAATTAACAAACAAAGTAAATAACTTACAAACCTTTCGGTCGGCAACTAGACAATGGTCGGGATAAACGGAGGGCTCGCATGGTCGATGGACGGTCAGCGACAAAAAAGAAACCTCAGGATAAACAGACGGAAACAATAATGGGCGGGCGGTCGGAGACGGAGAAGCTAGAATTTGAACAAACCAACTTTTTCCACATTTAAGAGAACAATCGCTAAGTATCATATATACGTTCATTGATACTTTATAATTTTGATATATGTATATATTTACCAAACATTATTATTCACAAATGTATATAGCCCACAAAATTGACGCCAAAGACAAATTCAAATACTTTTTATGGGAGTTGCTTTCTGTATCACAAAGAGTTGTCGTGAAAAAAGCAGCATGGGAAGGAAGAATAAAAAAGTTTTCAAATGACAAGGTTATGGACCCAATAATCATATATACTGTCTTCCACATAGAAATTTTAAATTTAAAGTTTAGAAAAAACTATTAAATTTAAGAATCTACATCGACAAAATTTATCAATTTTTTTATTTATCTACTTTCAAACTTTGATTTCAAGATACAAAGTATAATTTTTAAATTAGATTTTAGTGGTTTGAACTTCATTATTTGATTAGTTATAATTGATACTCTGTTTTTGTTAATTTTAGTGGTTTCAAATCTCTAAAATTAAGCATGTATATATGGTATATTTGTCTAAAATATTATTTGGGATCTTAAAAAAAATCTTTATTTAATAATTTGTACAATATGTTATACATTTCATTTTTTTAAACGTCTTATTTATTTTAATTATTTCTGCAGTTTCTCCTCCTAATTTTCAAGTTTGAAATATAATTTGATCGAAGATAGTACCAGAACTAGTTGAGCCACGTTGGACTTTATTTGCTGCATGTAATAATCCTCATTCATAATTTGCTTTCACAAACATGTAAAAATCAACCATCTCATAATAGTTCTCAATCACATAGGTTTTCCACTAATTGAACGCCATCACTTCTAATTATTGCTCCATCCATTTTTCCTACTTACAAATTTTAAATATTTTCGTTTTTTAGAGGTTAAATTATCTCACTAATTTGTGTTAAATTCTCCCTAAAACATATGTTATTCCATAACCAAAAGTTGAAACAGCGCCCGCAAGTTTGCGTATATGTAGAAATGAAGTACGTTTATTATATTGTTTTTTTTTTCTTACTACAATAATTTGACGATATGGGAAATCGAATCTCCAACCTTGAAGGAAGAAATACATGTTAATTACTGCTCACTTATGCTCATGTTGGTCATTTATTTTTGTTAAAACTTAAAGTTTCGCATACAAAAATGAGAATAACTCACTCACCGTCTAAAAAATCTCTTTCTTTTGCCAAACTATTTTCCCTAAAAAGAAGTGTTTTTTTCTCTCTAAAAGGACTTTCTTACTCTTAAAAAGTTTATCTTTTCCTCTTGAACACTCTCCTCTCTTCTAAGATAGGTGACTATTATAGAATTTGAACCTATTTCCTCTTAATTAATCCTAGCTCTTTTGGACCAATCCACCTATGGTGGTTAACTTTCTAAAACTCTAGTTTTGCATCATTCGACATATATATTATATAAACTCAAATGTTCAAGCATTCAAACTCATACCGAAATGCTCGTTTGATGACGGTTTTGTGGTAAATCGACGAGGAGAATAGGTTAAAGGAAAAAAAACAAAGATGCACAAATTTGGTCCTCTCTTGTCATGTGAACACACAATAGAGAGAAAAATGGTGGCAGTGGCATATTATTGCTGCTCTCCCTCTAATGTTTCCACTGTTGGTGTTGGATACAACTATTCATCCACAGTGCTTCCCTCCCAAACCACCCCATTTCCCTTTTTCTCTCATTATATCAACTTAGAATTCAATTGGGACTTTTGTACATTCAAACAAATCTAGTTCGAACCTTTCCATTTTTCTCTCTCATCATATGAACTTAGTGATGAGAAAAAATTCGCCTACACCACCGAACAGAAAATAGTTGAGAAATTTAAAGAAAGCAACGAAATAGGAAGACACAAGATTTAACGTAGAAACTTCGAATCTAAGAGAAAAAATCACGACCCATTAAGGAAAAGTCACTATGATTTTTCTCCCCGATTCTAATTATACAAAACACAATATCGCTAAGTTAATTAAAACTAGTATATCAGGCCTAAAGTATTTCAATTTGGATGAATAAAACTCGAAGTCATTGACTCATTTTATAGCACTTTGAGCACACTCTCTCTTGTACTTTTTTCGATGCGGGACAATTCACTCCTCTAATATTTTACCAAAACCCAACACTTAAAATTCAATTGGGATTTTGATACTTTCAAAGAAATCTAGCTCAAACACTTTGCTTTTGGTTAAGTATGCTTTTGCTCGAAACGATTCCACGTTGGATAGTATTATTTAGGACATTTTTTAAGAGAAGCATACGAGTGAAGAGATAATAAGCAAGGTTAAGAATTCATGTAAAAATAACTCATTGATGTTACTATAGTGTGACTAAACCAAAAATTATGATGTGGTTATGCTACACGATTTTTCAAGTGACTAACGGAGTATGACTAACCCCTCAAGAAATGATTGATTCCATTTAAGACAACAATAAAATTGAGCAAAAAAATAAAAACCATATAAATATTTAAAGGTATCTTTGAAACATAGAAGGATGATGATTGGCATACCTCACTAGTCACACAACCCAATGAACAATTATTGCTACGAATGAAACTATTGTAAATGAGATAAATTATTGGAGGAGACCGTCGAAATATAGTGGGAAAGGGTACACCATTTAACGAAGAAAGAAATCACAAAAATACCTCGTGAATTTATATCCAACATAAATTTTCGAATCTGCCACCAACGCAGGGCGTATAAAGTGCTAACTCATAAAGGACGACAAAGGCAAAAGATAGAATGAAATTGAGGTGTGTTGTTGCGACTTTGTTCCCTCAATTATATAGGGTTGGTTGGTAAGGCTCCACTTAAACACTCACACATAAGCCTCCACAGTATAAAACCCTGCGTTTTTGGGTGCTCTAATGCTGGCTTCATCTTCACCAATTCACTACTAAATTAAAAGGCTCCACTAAGCTTGATTTCAATTTGGCCAAAAAGGGTTTTTTCTGCACATGCTTCTTCTGATCTTTTTCAATCCTACTTTTTAGCCACAAATATTAAGTGGAACATGGATCTTACTTTTTGTGTATTCATTATTCTTCTCATACTTTTCCATATGTATAGATAATTAGATATGGATCTTTTCTTCTCTCTCTATTAACCTCTTTTAAGTTGCACTATTTTACAAGTCATGGACCATCCATCTCAACTTGCCTTGGAAACTTCCTCTCCTCTCATTGTCTCAATGATCCTAATTTGAGCAAGGACGAAATGTTTAGAAATAGTTTTGAGCACTCTATGATTTTGGGATCTATCAATCATACTAATTTGTCAAATCATTTAAATGAAATCAGTACGCATGAGACGGGAAGATTAGACCAACTTTTATCAATTTCATTAAGGAATATTTGAGTCATAGTTTTAGTATATAAAAGTTGGAAGCTTGAGTTTGTATAATAAGTGTAGAATAAAAGGTGGGATTCGAAAGTGTAATAGCCTACGAGACCAACAAATAAGCTATAACCATAACTTGAATAACTAATGCCAATTTTGAGTATAGATTGACTGGTTAAGACATAATTTAACTAAAAAGAAAAACTTACCAAACAAAACTCAAATATTTAATATAGGCTCCTAATCCATGATCAAAATAAAGACATGATTTGCAAAATAAACAAACAATTTAAAATATCCCAACTGATTATGATTACTTAAATATGAAGTTTACAACATAATGGCACATGTTATGATAAAGGACAGCAAAATGGGCCTATGATAATGATAAAGAATAGTGTGAAAATGCCAGCACACAGAAGAAGTAATTATAAGGCCAAGAAGAGAAATCCAACTCAATCCAAAGAGTTCCTCATCCTCTACTCCAAACTCGGAAGTCAAAGATGCAGACTCAAACATTAATGACAAACAGATCAGTAAAAAAATCAACAAGTTTGAGTCTTTGAGGAAGGACGAAGAAAAGGGTCCGACCAGAAGAAACTTGGCTTGGAAAATGCACAAAGATTATACTAATCTTTGGCATCGGGAATTGGGAATTGGGATATAAATAACATTAAAGTAATCTGCTCTCCCACAGGCCACACAGATCCCAATCCCAAGTCGGTGACTCAACAGCAATAAACAAAAGAATTGGCCACAGAAGGCGTGGCCTGAATTAAATTATGCTTCTCCACTGTTAACTCTCTGTCCATATTCCTTTAGACCCCCATGATTCCATTCCCTAAGCGTGCACTTTTCTTCCCATAGAGAGAGAGAGAAATTGATGTTAGAGGTGGTGGCTCAATCGGCGCCACCATCCACGGTGAGATTGAGTGGTGGAGCCACCCCACTCTCATCATCTAACACAAAGGCAAATGATTGAAATTAGTGATGATTTGGGGGTAAATTATGAGGATTTGGGTAAGTAGTTGAAGAGGGGTTTGTGTTTTGGGGTTATTGGGAGGAGTGTGGATCTGATTCTGAACTGAACACAGCAATCTACGGCCAGCTGGGCATGTGTTGAATATTATGCAAGTCCCATCGCATTCGCCCAACGGCCATGTCCAGGTTTCCAGTCAAAAAACTTGATTTCTAGCCGTTACCTTACGCAAATGGTGTGTGTTGGGTTGTGCTGTGTGTGGGTTGTCCCGCCCTCTTATCTCCTTTTCTTCTGAGAGAGAATTAAAAAAAAGGGTAAAAAGAGGCCATTTTGGCACTTTCTCCAATGCATCTATCTGCGTTATTTCATTGACTGCTGTGTCCTTCTCTTTTTCCTTTTCCCCAAACAACCCTCTTATCACTTCCCCAAAATGCCACCACAATGTCCTCTTTCTCGGCTCATAGGCATTTTGTCGAACAGTTGGTGTGCAACTTCCATAGTCAGTAATTGCAGCCACTGCCACTCCCATTTGAAAAAAAAAAAACGAGCAGGGTTTTCTTTATATGGCAACCTGACGCGTTTTCCAGCTGGGGGGTGTTTGTCATGATATGGGAAAACAAAAATTAAAGAAAAGAAAAAGAATAGAAGCCAGAAGGAGGAGAAAAAGGAAAGGCACCATATTTAACTTATACTAAAAAAGATCCAAGTATTTCTTTCATATTGGCATAATTTGTTGATTGTACTCTATACAATGCAAAATTTTCCTTTCTTTTCTCAGTGGGTTGTGATTTGTAGCCATTCATTCATATGAACGAAAGACAAATTTACAAATATGATCTCAGAGACTCGGTCTCGCAGTAGTGCAAGTCGTCTATATCAGTTTCCAAAAACTGTCGACTACGGTACAATACAAAATCCCCTATCACGGGTAGTTCAAAAGAAGCTAAACCCGTGAGGAAAGAGCACATTTTATGGGCTTCTTTTTCTGGATTCCCACCCACTTACTCCGTTTTGAAGTGTTTTGAAGATAGAAACAAGGGAAAAAAAAAAAAGCATTAAGGCATAAAACTATAGAGTAGTTGTAGGCAATAGGCATCACCTTCCAAAATGACCACTTTTTTTTTTTACCATCTTACTCATGGCTACTCGGCCCTGCAAACCGAAAGCCGAAAAAGTTGCCATTTTGGGGGCAGAAAAGTTCAAAGAAATTATGGGGTGGTCTGCTTCAACCCTGTGGACTGAAAATTAAGCAACTTGGTTTGATGGGGGGTGGTATTTTATGTAATAAAAGGGAAATGGAAGCCTTGTTTTGAACTTCACCTTGCTATATAAACCCAACACTGGTCCTTGCACTGTCCTTCTCTAACCCCCTCCTTTTTTGACAGTCAGCTTTCTTTTGGGCTGTGTTTCGCCATTCCCTCTCATCCTCTCCTCTGCTTATATGCTCTGCTATTAGTAAGATATATTGCTCTACTCTTACTTCCTCTCCTATGGGGGCCATAGATCGATTACTCATCGCTTCCCTTCTTCTTCTTCTTCCTTGTGTCTTCGTCGATGCCAAGAGAACCTACATTGTTCGCATGAAACATCATGCTCTGCCTTCTGATTACCTCACCCACCATGACTGGTACTCTGCCAATCTTCAATCTCTCTCCTCCTCCACCACCTCCGATTCCCTTCTCTACACCTACACCGCCGCCTACCATGGCTTCGCAGCTTCTTTAGATCCAGAAGAAGCCGAATTGCTCCGCCAATCCGATTCAGTTCTGGGTGTCTATGAAGACACTGTTTACAACCTCCACACCACTCGCACTCCGGGGTTCCTCGGCCTTGACTCCGATTTCGGCTTATGGGAAGGTCACAACACTCAGGATCTTGACCAGGCCTCCCACGATGTCATCATTGGGGTCCTCGACACTGGGATTTGGCCGGAATCGAAGAGCTTCGATGACACCGGTATGCCGGAGATCCCATCACGGTGGCGCGGAGAATGCGAATCGGGACCCGATTTCAGCCCTTCGCTATGCAACAAGAAATTAATCGGAGCTCGTAGCTTCTCCAAAGGTTATCAGATGGCCTCCGGTGGTGGATACTTCAGAAAACCCAGAGAGAATCAGTCGCCTCGAGACCAGGACGGGCACGGCACGCACACGGCGAGCACGGCCGCTGGCTCACACGTGGCTAACGCGAGCTTACTCGGGTATGCCAGAGGCATTGCCCGTGGGATGGCTCCTCAAGCGCGAGTTGCCGCTTACAAGACCTGTTGGCCCACTGGTTGCTTTGGATCTGACATTTTAGCGGGTATGGATCGGGCGATATCAGACGGCGTCGATGTGCTCTCGCTCTCCTTAGGCGGTGGCTCGGCGCCGTACTACCGTGATACCATCGCAATTGGGGCATTTGCGGCCATGGAGAAGGGGGTTTTCGTTTCGTGCTCGGCCGGGAACAGTGGGCCAAACAGGGCTTCCCTGGCCAATGTGGCGCCGTGGATCATGACGGTCGGAGCCGGAACTCTCGACCGGGACTTTCCGGCTTATGTCCAATTGGGAAACGGCAAACGGTTCACCGGAGTGTCGCTCTACAGCGGCCAAGGGATGGGGAATAAGCCAGTGGAGTTGGTGTATGACAAAGGAAGCAATACATCCAGTAACATGTGCTTGCCCGGATCTCTGGAGCCGGCGGTGGTCCGGGGGAAGGTGGTGATCTGCGACAGAGGAATCAATGCCAGAGTAGAGAAGGGAGGGGTGGTGCGGGATGCAGGTGGCATAGGGATGATTCTGGCGAACACCGCCGCAAGTGGGGAGGAATTGGTGGCGGACAGCCACTTGCTGCCGGCCGTCGCGGTGGGGAGAAAAACCGGCGACTTGATCCGGCAGTATGTGAAGTCAGTTACAAAGCCGACGGCGGTGCTGAGCTTTGGTGGGACGGTTTTGAATGTGCGGCCATCTCCAGTGGTGGCAGCCTTCAGTTCCAGAGGACCCAACTTGGTAACGCCCCAAATCCTGAAGCCAGACGTTATTGGGCCTGGCGTTAACATTTTGGCCGCCTGGTCTGAGTCCATTGGGCCTACTGGATTGGACAGCGACAAGAGGAAAACCCAGTTCAATATTATGTCAGGTATGTTGTTTGTCTTCAAAGGCTGCCTTTTTCTTTCCCTTTTCTGTCATCCAACGGCTGTCCTGGCGCTTTCAAGATTTCAAATTTATGACTTGCCCTTTTAACTTTTCTGAAAGCTTTGATTCGGTTTTCTAGGCAAATAATGTTAGAATCTTCTGCTAAAGTGTCCTTTGTGCTTGAAAAATGTAGGAACATCCATGTCCTGCCCTCATATAAGTGGGCTGGCGGCATTGCTGAAGGCAGCTCATCCGCAATGGAGTCCTAGTGCTATCAAATCTGCGTTGATGACCACTGCATACACGCAGGACAACACCAACTCATCTCTCCGGGACGCTGCCGGAGGGGCATTTTCCAATCCGTGGGCTCATGGAGCTGGCCATGTTGATCCCCACAAGGCCCTATCCCCCGGTCTCCTGTACGATATCTCGACCGAGGATTACATTGCCTTTTTGTGCTCTTTGGACTATGGTATTGACCATGTTCAGGCTATCGTGAAGCGCCCGAACATAACCTGCTCCAGAAAGTTTGCTGACCCAGGACAACTCAACTACCCGTCGTTTTCAGTTGTGTTTGGGAGCAAGAGGGTTGTTCGATACACTCGAATAGTCACAAATGTAGGGGCTGCAGGCTCGGTTTACGAAGTGGCTACAACTGCACCTTCAGTTGTGAAGGTGGTGGTGAAACCTACAAAGCTTGCATTCACTAAAGTTGGGGAGAGGAAGAGATATACTGTTACATTCGTGGCAAGCAGCAATGCAGCTCAAACCACGAGATTCGGGTTTGGATCGATTGCATGGAGCAACGACCAACACCAAGTCAGAAGCCCGGTGGCATTCGCCTGGACGAGGTTGTGATTGTTGTTTTTGTATAGGGCGTTTTCCATTTGTTACTGGTTTTTCCATTCCTCCAATTTGCTCCAGAAGAAATCAGCAAGAGGTTGATGATCCACAATAAGCCAGAAGAAATGGTCATCAATCAAAGCATGGAAAAATTCAGCGTTTGGTTTGGTTTGGTTTGGTTTGCCATTGAAAAGCCACCTCAATAGGTAGTAGAAGAGTCTGAAACTGATCAATTTACGAAGTTGGGATGTCCAGGGAGAGTTAAAACTAATGTAATGGCACAACATGCTTTAGTTTGGCTTTTCTTTTCTTAGTCATCTTGAAATTAATGTTACTGTTGGGTCCGTTAAGAAAATTTGCAAACATGAAGGCCAGTGAAGTGTGTACTTAGAATATTTGACAACCAAACTTCTCATCTGTCTCCCCCCCACCCCCACAAAACTAGACAAAGCAGAGTGATGAACAGACCTCCTCTATTTAAGTCTATCCAAATATTTTGTCAATGTCTAATTCACTTTGAAAAACAAGTACAGATTAAGAACATAATCATGTACCGGGTCATGTTGAGTACTAGAGCATTAGATGATGAACGTAAAAGTATGGTACCTTTCCACTGTTGATGCGGAAGCATCTGGGGCCATGCTACTTGCTGCAGATTATATCCATATGCCTCCGCTAGTAGGATTTACTAATTCAGAGTCTAAACAAACAGGAGGATATTTTTACAAAAGAGTAACTCGTGATAAGACAAGTCCATAACCATATAGACAAATTGTGGCCAACCAATTCTAATGATTTGCATCAATGATCAAGCAGTAGGACCCTGATTAAACAACTCAAAATCTTGTCTTAAATAATGTAGAAGTCATACCAACCGTATTCCCACTTGTAAATTTGGAAAAAAAAATTAATAATAAAATGTAAATAATCATAATAATTTACATTAGTAGTAGAAGATCATAATAACTTTCATGGAATAGTGTTGGTAACTAAAAGCAACGACATGCAGAGCAGGGATTACAACAGGTCTTTGTACAGAGGCAACAAGAAGGTACCTGTGGACATTTTGGAAAAGAGCACTTACAGCTGCATTTGCATTCGCAGCAGCAGCAACGATTGGGGCATGACATTGATGGTAATGATAAAACGCAACACAATCTACGGCACGAGATGTTCCTACAGCAGGAGGAAGAGGGACAAGAGAAAAAACTACACTTTGGCACGCTACAACAGCTTATACACGATTGGAAGTTACATTGTTTGCAATCACAGCAGCGAGGCATCTCTAGGTAGACAGAGCACCCAGCGCAGGAGCAGCAGCACAGTGACGACAAGTTAAAGCAAGGAAATCCGCTGCATGACAATCGTCACAAATGTTATGCACAAAAACATTCTCAGTGACAAGCTGAGAATCAGAATTCATATGTTGAAAGTTCTAACCATAACCATTTCCAGAAGCGACATCGCTCACGTTTTGTCCTACATCTGCTCGAAAAATAAAATGGACGTGGATCATAATCAGTACGGCCTTAAATTTCTGCAGATTAGTTTAACTAAAAATGAACCCTTACGTAGGTGTCAATGGATCTGAGCTGGCCATTACAAAGTCACTTATCCTGCAAAAGTGTGATGTTAATCAACAGCAGAAGCAAAAAGTGGATGGATAAATTTCCCAATTGAATATGTACAGTTAACAGAAGAAAGACCTCAGAACTTTAATAAATTAAAAGATGATGAAATTAATTAAAAAGAAACATACTCTTTGCAGCATATTGAGACGGGTTGAAGACTTTGAACAGATTTTAGTTCTTCCTGTTTCAGGAAAACACTGAACTTAATAAAAAGCAGACATGGTAATTAATTTAAAACTGAAAACTATGCCTCCTGACATGTGTGATAGAGTAAGTTTCATCTCACGCATCTGAGAACATGGTACTTGTATTTCAATTTATGATGTGAGATGTGGCATTTGTCCAGCCAAACGATCCCATAACTAGAAAGAGGAGAAATTTTCGCAAGTAGTTCTGAAGAAATATGAATTATCTGGAAAATGAAAGCAAGAAGACATCGAGTCCACTAATTTTCAAATTTCACGGATTTTGGAAAAAGGGATAGAAATTCAGTTCTTTCTTCTTTTTCATTCCCCTTTCTCTGGGGAAGCGGCAGCCCAGGAAGTTTAGGAGCCAACCATTTTTCTTAAATTTTCCCCGCCCCAGACTCCCCAGGCGGTGTTTTTCCAGAAGTTAAAAAGAAGTTTTAGGAGAAACTTCATGATATGAAAGGGAAGTTTTTGAGCAAATCAAATCTGTTTAACTGTAAGGAGAAACTAGCTCCCCAAATCAAACAATGGATCTGCATGTAGAGCTTCAATAATCTGCTAAGTAGCAAAGCTAAGCTAATATCAAAGGGAGAAATGCTTGCAATTGAACTACAACTTCTCGACGTCACTATGCCATTGAACTTCAAAGGACTAGAAAAAGATGGACGAAGGAGGAGGAGGGGGAGGAGAAGAAGAAGACGGCGACAGTGACAATCAATTCAAATTCGAACTAACCTCAAGGAAACCAATTTCTCTTTCAAGCGTCTGAATCTTGGCTATCTCACGACGCTTCCCATACAAATCCGGGTACTCGGGCGGAGACTTGGGACTCGGGGGCGGTAGAGAAGGCACTGAGGAAGAGTAAACCGACCGAGTAGCCATTGCTTGAGTCACTTCTCAGGCCACCCGACACTGATAGAAACCCAGTTGCCAATCACCAAAGGTCAGAGCACAGATGAGAAAGAAAACAACAAAGAATGGCAATAGCAGGGTAGCAGCAGAAATATTAGTGAGTCGGGGAGAAGCAGAGAATGGAAAAAAGTAGTAACTGTAAAAGCAAGTGACAAACTAAAGCGGCAATTGATGTTGGTATGAATGCTCTTACATATGGGTAGTGACAGAGCAGTAATAAGAAAGGCTGACAAAGATAATTACAGCCCACAAAAAGAAGGCCGCTCTGCAAGTAAAACTGCAGCACATAAATGTATGTATCAAGTTGTGGGTTGCAGGGTTTTTAATGATGCAAGTGATAATGAGGCCAGAAAGAGAGTCATTATTGTCACAGGCTTTGAGTGAAAAAACGAGCCTTTTCTCTACTCGAGGCAGTAGCATTCTTCTATGAGAGAGAGTGAGAAAAGGGGTCAAAATATTTTTTAAAAAAACTCAGCTTTCCATTAATAATGTAAAGACGGCTGCAAGAAAAGCCTGTGCCCTGGCGTGACAAAGCCGGTAGGAGACTAATTTTCAAAGTATAGGCGCCTGGGTTTTCTCCAAGTGAGATTTTGGAGTTTGCTCATTCTATAGCCTTAATAGAGTAAGGAGAAATGACTATAAGTATGTAAGTTGCTGTGTCTTTGTCTTAGCTGTTTTGGGTGTTCAAGGATGGTGTGTAGCAGTCAGCACAGCAGAGAAGCAAAATGGGGAAGTAGGTAAGCTCAGAACGCACGTGGAGGAGAAATGCCTAGGAAATGGAGAAGGCTGTTGCGTCGGATGCCATAGATCATATGACGAATCGGCATCTCGAGCTAAGACAAACAGGAAACTACAGAATAATGTAATGTAAACACTGAATAGTATACATTGAAAAAATAACGTTCCAACTCCCAGCCGACTACTTGAACAAATGGGACAAGAAAGGAAAAGAAAATACAATACCTGACATTTCTACAAACAGTTGGTGTGAGTGTGACCACCGGGCTTAAGGCGAACGCGGGCCTAATATCAAGTCGTCATGAAAACCACCAATGTCTGGCCCATCAGGTCTTGGAGAATCACATGAACAGAACAACATGGGCCTCTCTTTCAATCTGGCGACGGGGGGGTCTACTCTACTGTTACTCGGATCGTCGTCATACGGAATCGAAACACGATGAAGAGACATATCCAACGATTCTTGGTCTTTCCCAAACACGGCAAAAGGGTAGTGGGGCAGAGACGAATCGATTAGGCAAACATTGGAGACGATTGGAGGTTCAAGTTCAGGCTCCAAACCCGAGGTCAAATCCAATTTCACTTTACGCTAACGCGAGGGGTGGTGGGGAAGGTAAAGAGAAGACATACGTTCTGGATATCTCTGATGGGATCCTGTCTTCTCGCCGGTGCAAACTTCCTGAAACACGTTTGTACTGGAAAATTCCCTGTCCTCGATCTCTGGCAATGCAGCCATGTCGAAGAAATTCGACAGTCGATGCTGTAGCAGTTCGGCGGAGCCCGGAGGAGCAGAGTAGGATCCATTATCGCGATTCTTATCGAACTTCTACATTCTCTGCCGATGGGTTCTGTGTTTGAAATTTGAAAATGGCAGTTTCGGAGTAAGAATCGAAAACTACTGCTACTTCGAAAATTTATCGTGATTTATGCCATGGAAGTACCGATTGGATTCTGGTTCTTGAAAACCCTAGTTTCAATTTCCAGGTTTTTTTTTTCGTTCTACAATTGGAAAGGGAACTATCACCATTGAAATTATGTTCGGATGCTTTATCCACTTGCAGCAGAAAATAAAAATCTCAACTAATGATTTCCATACTTTAATTAATTTCTTCTTATGATTCAAAGCATCTAATTCTAATAAGCTTTAATCACCAATCCCACTTTTTTTTTTCTTTTTTACAAAAAAATAAATAGATAAACTTGGGAAAGAAAAATTCTAATTAACGCTGGGAAATTATTTTTATTCTAGTAAGAAGTTCAAAAGGCACCTGAACTTAAATTAACATTAGAATATGTTCTCTCTATAAACTTCCAAACTTTAATGAATTTCAATTATGTTTAAAATTTTAAATCACGATTTATTTCTTGAAATGGTAATATTATTAAGGTTAAAAAAATACATTTAGTCTCTACTTAGATGTATTTATAAAGCCACCCTGTAGACTTGAAAGAAAAGAGAAAAAAATTTCACTCACAATCTTTTGATAGAAAATATTATATACCTAAATAAATTGAATTATAGTCAGGTTGACATTCTGTAATACAAATTGACCCAATGCCCAAACTCAAATACTCTATGGTTGAATGATTATCATTCGAATTTGACAAAGTATGTGACTAATTTAAAAAGAATATATTTGGTCAAGGCTTGTTTGGTAACGTTCCTGTTTCTTATTTTTGTTTCTTTATTTTTAATGAAAAACATGTGTTGCATGGTTTCAACCTCTAAAAATTCAAGTATGATCAAACATTGTTTTTATTTATATTTTAGAGCAAATTGGAAATGGGAACAAGAAACAAAAAATAAAAAATTTGTTTTGATTGTTTCCAAAATTTCAATACAATTACGAGAATGTTAAAAAAAAGGAGAAATAAGAAACAAAGTTAACTGTAAACTACTTAGATTTCTTAAGAAAATTGGAAACGAGAAACAAGAAACAAGAAACGAAAATTTTACCAAACGGGCCCTCATATTTCCGTTTCTTGTTTCTAATTGCCAACAAGAAATAAGGATGGTAAGTAAACACTTACATTTCCAAAACATTTCTAAAAGGTAAGTGTTTAGTTACTATCATTATTTCTTGTTACTCATTTTCTAAAACATTTCTAAAATTGTATAGAAATTTTGGAAAAACAAAAATGGGTTCATGTTTCAAGTTTTTCCAAAACATAGATAAATATTTTATCATTTTTTAAATTATAAAATGCATAAAAAATATTTAACCAAAAAATAAATAAATTTTAGAGAACAAAAAAAACAAGACATGGTACAAAAAAACATATTTAAAAAAACAAAAAAAAATTTATCAAACACAATTGAAAAAGAAGAAAGGTAGAAAACAAAAAACATGAATATTACTAAAACGACGTCTATTGACTCTCTGTAACTTTGTAGGAAAGGCAACCGACACCAAGAGTCAAAAGTAATAGAACCAATGAAATCTTTGAAAGAACTTTTTCAAAATGCATTGAGGGATAGTGTTCTATTTGTATAGGCTCACTAAGATTCAAGACAAGGTTGTTAAAGACTGGTCAAAAGATTTTGAGGTTGGCCAGATGCTCTCTGAAAGTGCATTCATTACTTTACTCAAAGGTTTTCCTTTGAGAACTACAGGCTTGGGATCTTGCTCCTATCAAATCTGAACCCACATTGTCAAAGTCGATGGCTTTATCAGTTGGATTCTAAGCACAAATTTCTGATCAACTATTGCTTGTTTTCTCAAGATATGTCTTAGAAAGAATCTTTCTTTATGTCTTTTCTTTGGCTACTAACCTTTTAGAATAATTCCCAGAGCCCTCTCTCTGTTTCCCAGAGCCATTTGTTGTGTTGTGAAACAAGCAACCTTGACTTGAGAGCCAATTAATATTCTTCAACCTTCAACATGAGCAAAATAGTCAATCACTTGCCAAACTCTGAAGAAACAGAGGGCTTCAAGGCTGTTCAGAAACCTCATAAAGTGCAGAAAAACAAACAGAGAAACACAGTTTGGCTACAACAGTAGAGATGGTTCCCTTGGTTAGCAAATTCTACTGTTCATCTTCTGAGGTAGTGCTTGTCGTTAGGACGAGACCACATGTCGTTAATGGAGGAGGTTTTGTGGTGACAGATTGTGATCAGAAAGTCGTTTTCAGTGTTGATGGGTGTGGGATTCTGGGAAAAGAAGGGGTGCTGATTCTGAGAGATGAGAAGAGGGATGCTTTGCTTTTACTCCGCGGGAAGGTATATCTGCTAATTATACACTACTCTACAAACAGGTCTTTTGTATTTTTCATGCATATAAATGAGTGCTTTTGTGACTATCAAAACAGTGATTCTGATGAGCATGTGTTGGAGATCTCTATCTTGTTCTGTTTCAGGGAGGGATTTTTGAAGCTCTAAGCTTCCATAAGATATGGAAGGCCTACAAATACGACTACCAAGGATCTAAAAAGCTGGTTTTCAGCTTGAGAAGGCCCAAGTCATGTCTTCCTGTGAAAAACGATGCTGGAATCAGAATCAAAACAGTTAGCAAAAAAGATTGGGACTATGAGATCAGTGGATATTTCCCTGATAAGGAATGCAGCATCATTGACTCTCATGGAAATGTGGTAGCTCAGGTGCTAATGATTCTCTCTCTCCCTCTATTTTATCTTCTCTACTCTAGTCATAGAAGTGAAAGTTACTTCACAATTGCAATCAATATCCAGAAACCAAATGATTGTACAAACATGCATTCACTGAATTTTTATGCTAAAAAGTGGCATAAAGTTAGTCCTTTGGTTTTGGGATGGTATGACCCAACTCCCTAGACCATTCCAACCAATACATTTCAGTGATTCCACTGGGTTTCCTCTTCGCAAAATCACTGAGGGTTTCCTAATGGCATATACGCAAGATTCAAATGCATGCAACGTCCAGATGTAGCAAGATGGCACGTGCATGTAGAAATTGAAAATAGGAGTAGAAACTTACTGCTCGTTAAAGTTGTAGCTTGCTTCGTTGCCCGCACCCAACTTAGGAAGAGAGTAGTTGTATTTTATCTTGGTCCTCTCCACATAACTAATTTATTTCTCACTAACTTACAAGTTAGACACATAGATTAATATGTCATGTTGGAAATAACTGCAGATTGGAGTAAATAAGAAGGCCGGAGAGTGGTTAAGCAAGGATCTCTACTATGTGTCAGTAAAACCTGGAATCGATCAGGCTTTCGTTGTCGGGGTCATTGCCATTCTTGACAACATCTATGGTGAATCAACCAGCTGCTGAATTTGTAATATAGGCAAGGCAGATTAAACAAGGGGAGAAATGCTGCTCAACTTTCGTTTTCCCCATATCTTTAACTCTAGCTCTTGTTCATGTGATTGAACTGGAGGCTTCTGGTGGTGTTCCATTTCGCTTGTTTGCATGAACTGGGTCTTGTTAATAGCAATGTATTCTTTAACCTTTATTGCATTTGTCAATGTAATTGAACTCTTAAGTGCCTTTAACGTTCCATCTGCCCTTTACATGAGGATGCCTGCTACAATATAAGAGTAGATTAAGAAGTCCTAAGCAACTCTGTGAAAGATAGAAGCAACTGTAGCTGAATATTTCATACCAACTTTTAATAACAGAAACAACAGAATTAAAGAACCAGAAGTTGTTCCATACACGCAATTTCGGATTATTGTGCATCAAAGAGAAATCATGTACTGAACCTACATTACATGCAGCAGCCAGACAGGTGTCAGAGAGCAAATTGCAAATTCACATTTCAGTTGTTCTTCTGAAGATATGTTTCTGGTTTCTTACTGCGTGCTACAAATGTCAAGAAAACTTAAATCTAAACTCACAATCACTACAAGAAGGATTTAAGGCAGGAAAGACAGACACAAGCTTTTTTTGTTAAATACGTAAACAAACGGTGGTTTACTTGAATATAGATGATATATAAAGCAGCGCGCGCCTGTACTATTGAGACATGTAAACAAAAAAATATAAGTGCCCAATTATTTTCTTGAACATGCCCATCTGTCCTGTCATAAATGCAATGTCTACCGTAAAGAAACCTTCATAACAATTCACAGTAATATCTCAAAGAAAATTCCGGTAAACATTTGCATTTGAGTAAATGAGCCATTTATGAACCAACTCAAAACAGATTTCACGTCACTATCGAGCTAAAAATGGCTGATTCAGCTGCAATGTGCATCCTGATTGAGAGTGTCCCTCCATAATCTCCTAGCTCGAGAATAATATCCAGTACACCCTTCAGATAAAAAGGGAAAGTTACACACGAATATCATATACATGTCATAAGAATCTTTAAACTTCCTTTCACTAAACATTGCTATGATACAAATCATGATATTAACAGGCTGATGCCATTAAAAGTCAAGGCATCATGATCTCCTACGACATCATCTATTGTCATAATAACTGTTCTGTGTCCAACGAGCGTCCACGACCTTTGGCTACTGTTTAATCAAAATGTAGGTTACACTGCCCTGCTTCTAGTTGAGGCACATATGATTAGTTCAAAAGAACATTTATTGCCAGCATTAGTGCTTCACCATCGATGTGCTCACTCTGAGGGTGAGGAATGACAAATATATAACAATCAGGCCAACTCCTAAATTTCTGTTTGGGCGCATACCATTCCTAGGTAACACAATAAGTGACCAAATAAGTCCTGACATTAAAAAACTCAATGTATAAAACAAGCTACCATCTCTGGGAAGCATGTAAGGTGCAGGTCTATGCGAAATAGCTCCAATAAGCATGGAGATACCCAGCCCCACAAGTGTATTGAACATAGGCCCGGCATAGCACCCAGACATAGCAATCTGTACACCATCTCCACCATTCATTGCCAGTGCTACATTGGACATCAAATCGCCCATTGAGTTCCCCCAGGCCAACACTGTTAATCCAAGAATTGAGGGGTTAACTCCAAAAATTATACCTAATGACATCAACAAAGCAACTAGCTCGTTTGCAACAATGTAAAACCAGACAATGCTCATAAAAAATCCACCGAAGACCCATGGAAACAAAGCCCTGCGAGGTGGCTGATCAGAGCTTGTATACAAATATGCAAGTACACCAAGCACGCCACCAAGGGAGAACCCCAAAAAGTAAGCGAATTCTCCACTCAGAGGTCCTAAATCATCTTGGGTTTTCCATAAATATGCCAGAAGAATGGGTGCTAACGAAGCACTGGCAACAGCATAAACTTTTGACCACCGTTCATCATCCACAATAGGAATTGTCAAGCGTCTAGGAAGTGTCAAGGGAAACTCGAGTACTGAAAATAATTTGGAGCAAGAGAACAAAGAGCGGTCATTCACAGCATCCTCCTCATTCCAACCCCACAAAAATTTTGGACTGTCTGCACTGCCCTTCGAGGCCTGATTTGAATAGATTGCAACATTTGAAGACCACATCCATAGTGGCAGCTTATTTTGGAGATGTGGTACATCAACATCAGACACGGGCTCAAGAAGAGATGCATAGACCGATTCATCCTCTTCACTTCCAACAGAGAAAATGTTTCCAGTTACAGGAAGTAAAGGTGTTACAGAGTTCAGTGTCATTTTCACCGAGTTCTTCTCCATAATCTCTTTTGCAGCAACTACAGATGCATAGACCAGATAAATTGAAACAAATGCAATGGCACTGATGACAGTTACCCTACCAATAGCCAAGATTATAGCAAGTGAGATGATGACAAACATGAAGAAACAAATGTCTCTGATAAAGCATTGCCTATCAATCCTGACACCCCTCTCAGCGACGCAAACAGAAACAGCACCAACAACAATACATGTAACAAAGACAGCTCCGCCCAAGACACTATTAAGACCAACCTCGCCAGCATCCTTTCCCATAAAAGCAGCAATGCTGGCAAAGACATCAGGAGCTCCATTACCAAGAGGAAGCAGCGAAACTCCAGCCACAGTCGCTGGCAACTTCAAGAGATTCGAGAGTTTCTCCAAGGAGCAACAAAAATAGTCCGCTGCGGTATTACCCAATAGATAGAACAAAGCAGCCAGCCAAACTATCAACGCCACATAACCCAAGAGACTAAAACTTTCACATTCACAGTAGAAGAACGAGATGTAATTGAAAAATCCACCTGAATCGCAATCTGGATGAGCAATCAAGTACTCACATTGGCTCCGATAACCTCTGTGTTCGGATAATCCAAAGCATGATGCAGGACGACTCGCAGTAAGAGTCTTATTTGTAAGGGATCCATCAACAGTGATATTATCGTTTAGAGAAGAAGCAGAAACTTCAGCGGTTCTCCTACGAATCACCCCGACCAGCCTATCACTAAAGGCCCCTTTAGGGAGAAGAACCGAATGCGAATTCTGCAGAGCCGGATTTCTCGAGAACATCCCCTGATCGAGGAATAAGAAAAGCAACACAATGGAACAAATTCCATTGAAAATCCCTCGAGATCGAAATTTACCCGCTCTAGAAATTGCATACGTTCTAGTCATAATCTTCCTCTCGTGACCCACGGTGGCCGGGAAAAACAATCAATAAAGCCAATACTTGCTTCAGATAACCGAATTGCAAACAATGAGAGGGAGACAGAAACCTAGTCGCGAGTGGGAGGGCAAAATTCAAACAACGATTGCAGCAGACAATCAGATGCGAGGCGCACAGAGATGATGGTTGAAGTAACAGAGAAATGTGAGAGAATTGATCGCACAAAAACAAAAAGAGGGGTTTTACGACAATATCTCCGAGAGTTTAGAAGGGAAAAGAGAAGAGGAGGAAACCCTAAGAACGTTCAGAGAATTGTTGGATTCCAATCCAATCCAATTCAATTCAATGGAAAGAAATTGAAGAGGTGGAGCAAGCTACCAGTTCTCCAGTTTGAGGGAAGACGACGACATGGACGCGGGAGGAGAAGATTGGCGGAGGACGATGACCCAATTCAACTCGCCCGACCCGATAAAACAACTCTTCAACCAAAACGCGGACCTTTTATACGCTCCGCATTCTGTATTTCCTTTTGTCTTTTTTTTTTTTTTTGAAAGATATTTCCTTTGTTTTACTTGTAAAAAATAATTATTTTTAACTTCGATAGGTAGGTGTTGCCATTTTTATCTATGGATAAATTTTCATTAGAAGTGTGCTAAAAAAACTTATGTTAAAATACCTGTATTTTAGATTTAAGAGATGATGGAGATTGAACTCATGATCTCTTGGTTGAAGATACATGTCAATTATTATAATTGTATTTTCAGTTTTTATTATTTTAGTCTATGCACAATTAAAATGTTTGTTTTGTCTTTATACTGTTCAAAAGTTATCCTTTCGTTTTATTTATTCTTTTATTTTTTTTTTCGATCACAATTTCAATTTACTCTATACTAAATGTATTTAAATTGAATTTTTTTCCCAAATAACTATTATCATATGATATAACATAGATATTCTAGGTACTCACATGCTTCCTATTTTTTCAATCACAGTTTTATTCATTTCATTTTATTTGTTATCTTATTTTTTTCCGATCATAATTTCAATGGACTCTATACTAAATGTATTTAAATTGAATTTTTCCCAAATAATTATTATCATATCATATGACATGGTTATTCTTATGATTGAGTCACTGAAAAGGAAGATACACCTTTGGACTATCAATTTTTTAAAGTCTTTCTTAATCATGTTTCCGTGATCTCGGGGTCCCTCTCATCCAGAATTTTTACCGGTTCATCCATGTACTCATCCTCTCTACTTGAACGTCACATTTACTTTCTTATTTAAATCATATTTTTATAGTATAATATGTGGGTTGAGAATTAGTACTCATAATTTTTTTTTATCGAAAATATTACTGTAATTAGTTGATGTATATTTAGATTCGCCTTGTTTAAATTATGTATTATTTGTGGTGGGAGTGACGTATAGGTTGGATAAATTTAAGAGTGTATTCTCATTTTATTGGTGGAGAACAATAAGATAGTCAATATTTCGTCACACGTTGTTTCAATTATCAAAGCTTATATTGTATAAAAAAATAACCAAAGTTTATAAATCATGATAAAATTAAAATCTTGTAATTGATTAGGTTAAACTACAAATTTAGTATTTAAAACTATAATTGTTGTATTTATTTAGTCTTTCAATTATATATAACAAAGACAGTTTTTTTGTTCTCTTTTATTTTTTTAACATTTAAAATTTAAAATTTTATTTTAAATATAAATTTTTTTGAAATAATTAAAATAGGTATTTTTTATTCCTTATTTAAATTATGTTGGATATACTTATGGTGGGAGTAGGTATAGGTTGGACAAATTAAGAGTGTATTTTTTATTGGTAATAATAAGATAGTAATATTTGGTCATACATGGTTTCAATGACCAAACTTTATAGATCATAATAAAATTCAAGTTAAACTGCAAATTTAATATTTAAAATCTTATTGTTGTGTTTATTTAGTTTTTCCATTTTAATTATTTTTTAATTATATATCTAAATTTTAGATTAGAATGTTAATACCATTAAATCATGTTGATGTGGCATGCCTGTAAATTAAATTGATTTTGACATCACATAAGAGATAAATAATTTAAAAAAAAAATAAAACAAAATAAAATAAGGAAGTTTATAAGACAAATATAATACTACAAATGACTATAGACATCTATACATTCCCATTATAAGTTGCTAAGTTCAATTCATAACTCATCAATATTTAAAAACTTTAGTACATAAATAAAATTTTTGCTAATTTATAAATTTTGTATTTTTTAGAATCGTGTACATAATTCTTTTTTAATAAATCTATATAAGCTATTTGATCTTTACACTTTTTATAAAAAAAAATAGATCTCTAAAATTCTAATAGGAATTATTTTCATTTAATCCATATGCTCTAACAAGAAAATAAGTCCCCTAAACCATGAAACATAATGATCAAAACAAAAGAGTGAACAATATAGTCCCATTAAATACAGTATTAATTTTAAAAACCTATTATAAATTATAATTATAAACTTTTAAAAATACAGAAACTTTACAAAATGCAATCTCTTCGAACCAGGTAACGGTCGTATTTATTTGAGGGATTGAAGCGGGTATAGTTGTTGCTGATTTGGAGTTTCTCCTCGGAACACCATTCGATTTCTGTGATCTCAAATCCGCTCTAGAACAAGAATAATATTGTATGTTTATTAATGATATCTTGTTCATATTTTTAAATATATCGTTGATTTTCTTACCATACAATGAAAATATTGATTCACCATTTATGTCAATATCAATGAACACTGTGTCGATGAGGTATTTCAATGAAAATTTAATACCTCAGACGCTGTAATTTGACAAATATTTTGGCAGATCAAAGATTAATTAAAATTCAAGGACACTACACTACACTACACTACACAGCCGTAAAAAAGGTTGAGAAATTAAATTAGATTAATCATTAATTAAATATTAACCTAATACTTAGCTGTCGCAATTGGCTCTCTCGCAAGAACAGACAAGAAAGCCAACCATTGACAGCGTCTCCCGTTACTGGATTACCAGAAACAGAGCTTTAAAACTTTAACCCACACACAAATCAATGCTACAGGACACAGCTCACACACACAGCGCCACGGGCCACGGCGACACTGCAAGATTCCTTCTTCATCTTCCTAACCTGTTTTTTCTATTCATTTCAACGCGTTTCCATCCAAACAAGGAAGACAAAACAAATCGTTTTCCCGCTTTCAATCTACACTTCAAATTCGATTCGAGTTCCCACTTACATTATATCTTCATAGGTAAAATCTGGTGTACAATAACGAAGATGAAATTTACGAACTAGAACGCTAGAAATTGGTCAGTTTTCTCCTCGAATTTTCAGACCCATTAAAGCAAGTTAGCCACTTGAGAGTGTTACTCTGTTTTTTTTTTTTGTTCATTGTTTCTAACTAGACAGGGACGGGAAGCAACTCCCGGAACGTTGGAGCCTGGCTGAATCGCCGATGTCGACGATTCCTTCGAGTTCGATTACGCTGCTGGAATTCGACCGGAGAACTCTCGGAGAATCCAAGCTCCGCCGCAGCAGGCGCCCCATGGCGGAGATGGGGTGCTCTGTTTCCGCCAGAGGGCTCGAGGATCTGAACTCTTTGCAGAAACTCGCGTGTCGGGCCAGCGCTTCTTCGGTGGAGATGAGCGTTCCTGATCTAACGACTTCGTCTTTCACCGCCTCGATGCAGAGCCCGCAGATCCACCGGCCATGGAAGCGATCACGAACTCGAGAAATGTAAGCAGGGGTGCAATCCTCTGTGAATCCGCAGGAGTAGCATTTCACGCACTCGACCTCCGCCGTGGCCGCCGATTTCGCCGTCGTCGTCGTCGTCGCCTGAGACTCTGAGTTTGGTAACGCCATCGCCGACAGCATGACAGAGAACTCTTATCTGCTTCTTTTTTTTTTCTCTCTTTTGCCTCTCTGTTCTATTAGGGAGGAGAGAGAGAAAAAACCAGAGAAAACCAGAGGACAGGCAAAAGGATTTATTACATTTGGGATGTGACCAGTTTCCCATTTGTAGTAAATGCATTGCTAAATAAGGGTTTAAGCAATAGATTTATTGCCATTAACCACGCCAAATGATGGGTAATAAAATTTCCCAAGTGGGTGTTGAAAAAAAACTCGGAGTTTTTAAGGTCATTGGGTAAGGGTAAGAATCTTCGTCTCCTTTCGGTAACGTATTTCAAAAATAAAATTATTAGAAAAAAGAAACCCACCCCTTTCCCCCCCATTTGGAAAAAGCTATGCCTTTCTTATTTCTTCTTTCTTCTTCTTCTTCTTCTGATCTGATCAGAATACTCTGTTTTTAAGCTCGTGAGTTTAGTTTATTTATACTTCTTGAGCCATTGGAAGTTCCCAACAACAACGTTTGGATTCCCGAAACGTTTTAAGACACAAGATTATGTTATTATTAAACAATGTTTGGTCTTCCAAAACCGATTGCAAGAAGAAAAATCTAAAACCGAGTCAGAGAAACGCATCAGAAAACCAGAAAGAAAGTTGGTTCCTGGAGAGGGTGGGCTGATGATATGAAAGCCTTATTTTCTCTGCCAAGATTGAAAATTGAGTAAGAAAAGGACACGGGATTTTGAAGAACCATATCACCATGTGCAAAGCCATACAACTTTCTTCTGAAGCGACACGCAACAACAGAACAGAGCATCCGATTGGGAGCTGCTGTCTGTGTCTGTCGACTTCCTCGTCGGTCGAGGGCCACATGTCGTCTCCTTCTATATTTTGAAACAAAAAGGAATCTTTTTTTTCTTTCTTTTTTGCTTTTTGGGTGTTGGGATCGATGAATGGTTACAAAATGATGTGCATGGCGGTCTGTTTTTTCTGGGGTTTGAAACAGACAGCCAAATACATCCCTAAAGCTCTGTTTCTGCACCACCCCATTTTTTTGTTCTGTTTTGCCCCTTTGTTTGCTCATTAAAGACTAAGACCAAAGATATTTTTCCTTTTGCCTTGTAGGCTAAGCATAACCTGATCTTTTTCTTGTGTCCCTTCAATGAAAACTACACAGCTGAAGAAAAGGGAAAGGTTGAAGAACGTTGGATGAGCTGATATTGGAAAGGGAAAATAAGTCCAGGTCAGGTCTTGCTGGGATAGAGCCCACTCTGATTCAAGTACAACTTTCAGTAATGGTGTTTCTTTTCTTGTACCTGTAGGCCATTGAGGTAGGGTATAAATGAATTGATTCGGATCGGTTTTTATGAAAATCTTAACTTATAAGTCAAACGACAAGTATAATTCAAATTGATTGAACTAACTCGATTCGGTCAATTTCGTCGTTTTTTCAGTTTCAGGCTACCATTCTAGTACTGTGCTGATTGGGCTCCATTAACCGTTTATAGTGTCTGACAGACCAAAATTGTCAGCCATACGAGTGAAGAGTTCACATCACTATTTTTCTTAAGTGATTTTACAATTAGAACAGGATTTATCAGTTTCCCAATTCTAAAACACGTACACAGAGTACATAGAGAGAATCAGAAACAAGTGAGAATGGGAATTGGCAAAGTGGACTCCAAAAATTATGCTTTGATTTAGTAAAGAAACAAGGAAAATGGAAACATTTTATTCTGTTCATGGCACAACGGAAACTAAGCAAGAACTATCAGCAAGTTATATATATTGATTGCTCTGTTGTTAGACTTCATAAAGAGGGCCATGAATTGTTGAAATTTTGGTAAATGGCATTCTTGTATCCATTGGTTCTGATGACAAAGAACAAAGTTTATTCCATTGCTAACTCGACCTATGCAGTTCGTCTCAGGTACAATGATATATTTTTTGTTTGATTTCTAGTGTACCTGCAGAATAGCACATTGTCCATGAAGGAGGCCGCCTCTTTACGCACAGGTCCCCGCTGTCTTTTTTACAAAATCGTTGATGTTGAAAGATTCAGAATCTCCCTTTGTGATGACTCCCTGCAAATACAAAACATGTCGACTGAAATTAGAATGCTTTTGAGATTTCTAAACAGTTTCTAGGGAAGAGGTAGATGATGACCTTTTCTGTTATGATTCCAGAGATCAGATGGGCAGGAGTGACATCGAAAGCAGGGTTCCAAACAGCGATACCGGATGCAGCAACTTGCTCCCCGAGACCTCCACGCGAATTCAGCAACTCTTTGGGAGATCTCTCCTCGATAACTATTTCTTCTCCAGATGAAAGGGTTAAGTCTACGGAAGTCAATGGTGCAGCCACAAAAAATGGAACCTTGTGATGCTTTGCACACAATGCAAGACTATAGGTTCCGATCTTATTTGCAGTATCACCTGCAATGTATTAAGTAGACATTCAAACATCCTTCTTCAACAAACCATACTTCCTCGAAAAACCGGTGGAGCAGTACGTATGTGAAAGAAAGGGCATTGAGTTACCATTTGCAGCAACGCGATCAGCCCCAACAACAATGGCATTCACCCTTCCAAACTTCATCAAGGCAGCTGCAGCTGAATCTGCTATCAGAGTAGCAGGTATCTTTTCATGGACCAACTCATAGGCTGTGAGTCGAGATCCCTACAATAATAGGCAAGAGTTACAATTATCGACAGTGTGCCGTAGTCCGCATAACCATGTAGTAAATACATGGTTCAAGTTTTCACTATACACTTTATATTACATTAAGCAAGTTCTTCAATTCCAACCATGTAGTAAATACATTGTTTAAGTTTTCACCACACACTTTATATTACATTAAGCGAGTTCTTCAATTCCATAAGCTATACCAAGAAAAAAATACTCACTTGATTGAATGGCCGTGTTTCGGTACAGTATGCCCTTTCTAACACACCGGCAGAGTGAAGTGCACGAATTACACCAAGGGCAGTACCATATCCAGCCGTTGCTAGACTGAAAAGTAAAGAAGATCAGTAATAGTATGTCAGGAGGCATTTCAATGGCCATGACCGGACCCACTTGTCTGATTTTCATAAATTAAAAGTTAAAAGGAACACAATGAAAAGTGAAGGAAATACATCAGAAAAAGGAGTGGGAAGAGGCTAAAATTTATGTATGAGAAGATACCTGCCAGTGTTGCAATGCGTTAGAACAGAAAACTTCTCCAAGGATTTTTGTTGTTCGCGGATATAAGTTGCTCCATAGGACCCAATGGCTTTATTTGAAGCAACATCATCGTCCAACATTGCTTCCGAAGCCTCTATATATGCCTGTTCATTATTCAACCAGTAATAAATACTCCAAAAGGATTTATAAATGAGGCATCCTTCATATTTCAGCTTATCAAACGGATTTGATAAAAAAGAATGAATCAGCTAAAATGTTTTTTGTCGCGATGCATATAAAAAAATCTTGCACTTATAATGCTAAACTGAACAGTCGAATGAAACTCTGAACACATACTTGGTAGACACTCCGGGCTTCAGAAGAAACAGCAACGGCCCCTGATACAATTTCTTTAAGTTTTATGGCAGCATCGGCAAGATTAACAGCAGTAGGTCGGCTACAAAAGAGGAAAAAACATGTAAGGTATTGTCCAAAAACGTTTTTACATTGCTGTCATTCAAAAAATTCTGTGCAAAAAACACTGATAATGGATGAATAAAATTATATTCACAGCATGGGCAACCTGGAGACTAAGTAGTCCAGTTTCTCCGCAATAAAGGAAGCTGCATCGTTGGACGTCCCGTTAAAAGTGCCCGAGTTATGCACTTCTACTGCCAAAGCAAGGGCTGCTGCAATAGCAATGGCGGGTGCCCCGCGAACTACCATATCCCTTATTGCGTGCCTGACATACAAACAGCATGCTCTGAATATCACAAAATCTGCTCATAACAACAGCTCGAAAACACTTTGCATTCATGAAGTTGGACTTTTAGGCAGTGATGGGTAATATCACGCCAGACGCTAAAGACATTGTTTCTTTAGACAAATAAGATGCAACTTCTGGAGGAGTACTGAGGAGCAGGCTTGAATCCTTTGTTACAGTCCCCATAGGACAAAATTCATAAACAAAAATTTACTCAATACACTGATTTTAACAATCAGACGCCTCACAGTTTTCTTAATAATAGGAAATGTTCGGACAAGCTTAGGTGACGATCTTCGGGACTATCATAGCATCATAGAAATCCACAAAATAGGATAGCTATGAAGAGTAAAACCCATGATCCCAGAAACACAGAAGTGCAACAATAATAACCCTCTAAACCACAGATATCAACTGATGGAGGTTCAGGTTTAGCAATTCATACGCATACAATGGTATTGAACTTATCTTCAAAGTTCAAAAGAATATGAAATCTTCAAAAAAGGGAAGAAAAAAGTTGAGAAGATCATGAGGATTAGGGATAAACACCATGAATAAAGGACAGATTAGACAGAGATTGCAATAGATTACCATCCATCTGCTGCGTTCTTGATGTCCAGGTAAACAGTTTCCAGAGGGAGCTTCCTCTGTTCAAAAGCAACACAGTTTACATGCTTAAACAAAGTGTTGAATAGAAAACTAATGAACAAAAGATCCACGAAAAGAACCCAAATGAAGAAACAAAAAGCAAACACTACCTGATCGAGCAGCCGCAGCGAGCCGCGATTGTAGCAGATGGCCTGGAGAGAGTTATCCGCTCCGACATCGCCGCCATTGCTCGAATCCGTGGCCATTATGTTTACAATAATTAAACCGGCGAATTCTGCAGAAACAAAGAACCCCAATTCTGGAAAGAACCCTCAAACAACAACGATTCTAAAAAGGGACTTCAATTCCTCGATTAATGCGCTGCTTCAGAATTAGAAAGAGATGGGAAAGTAAAGGGGGAAGAGGGCTGACCTGGAGATGACGCAACAGTGGCGGCAATGCTCCTACTTTCCAGTGAAAATAGAGACTGTTTCACTGTAAAAGGGGAAAATTTCTCATTTCTTCGAGTTTCTTCAACTCAGACCATTGGATTTGCGGAGGCGAATTTGAATCAGGGGAAAAGGTAGAATCGTGGGGGGAATTTGTTCTAGAAATGGTCTAATGAAAATATGACCGCAGCCGAATATAATAGAATTGCTGACCCTTTGAACAGGAAAAAGGGAAATTAGATGGCTTTTGTAGCAGAGATGTTAGAAAATAAAGAGAGAATTTGTTGCCTTCTAGTTCACATTGATCGAACTTCGAAGCGCCGTCAGAGTTGTAATCCTTTGAAAATAATGAACATATAGAGTCTTATTCCATTTTTAATACTATATGTTCTTTTTTTAGAATGAATTTTTTAATACTTGTGTTCCTCTTCACTACTCAATACATTAATTACCAATATCATCATTTTCAGATGTGCTAGAAATCTTAACATATTACTAAAACCTTAACATATGTTATGAAAATCATATGATTCTAATCAAATTTAAATCATCTTAAAAGTAAATTTGACATACCATTTAGTATAAGTACTTTTTTTCAATACATTTTAACAAATATGATTTTTGTTAGATATTTGGTTACATTTTTTGTTTATAACGGTGCTATCTCTCTTTTGTAAGGCGGCGGGAGAGCTTGAATCGTAATGAATAAGGAGTTTTTATCATTTTACTATGGTTTACATAGAATAATCGAAATACCAAAATGTCTAACAAATTTAAGCATCGCATAGAATATTCTATTGGATAAGCACTAAGTTATGATGAAAGTTGGAAAGTAACTAATCACAAAATAACGGCCAAAGTGTTGAATCAGGAGAACCAAGCAAATGGATCAAATAGAACACAACATATAGAGTAGAAAAGATGATACCTCCAAACCCATACAACTAAAAATGTTAAATACATATGACACGATCCTTGATGGAAGGGTCAATTTTGGAACAATCAGGTGTGACATGAACAGGGAGATTTTGTTGGATGCTGAAAAGTTTACGCAATTCATAAGAGTTGTAGAGGTCTTAGCTTTATATGAAGGGATAACACTTACCATTGAAGCTGGTATCCTGACATCTTTAGGCTAAAATTGATTCCAAAGTAGTGTGCAGACTCATCAATGGGGACAATATCTTTTTTTTATTGTTGATAATAGATGATAGCAGAGCAAGATGTAGGAATAGGTTCATCGAAAGAATCTCGCTCATAGGACACAAACAAAATGAAGTCACAAACTATTTAGACAATTCAAAAAAAAAAAAAAAAACTTTTTAGAAGTAATTTTCTATCAATCCCTTCCCTTAAAGTTATTATTTATTTAGAAAACCATTTTTCAAGTGTTTATTGAAAACTAAACATATACTTAAACTCACGAAAAAAGTCATACTTAGCTCATATTATATTTAAAAGTTTAGATTATAAAAAATATCCCACAACTTTGTTTTTTTAAAAAAAAACCACCACTATTATTTCAAAAGTTTTAATACTATTATTGGCCTTTCATAAACATTTCAAAAAGTATTGAGCAAACATCTATTAATACGGTTGAACGTAAAATTCGTGGCAAAATTTGGAACAACGTTACAATTAACTTGGAATCTTACTCGGATTAAGTATGAAAAGAGAGGAAACGTGAGAGAAACCAACATTTTTAAAAGATAGATTAATACTAAATTAGGTAAACAAGTCAGAAACAAACTCTACCGACAATTGATGAATAAGATTTTCAGGGTAAAATTGAGACATCAATTTCCATGTCATAAAAACATATCTTTGTTTAAAAAAGTTTTTTTTTTTTTTGACATGTTTATAAAAAATTAAGAGTGGTATCGAAATTTGAAAAAAAATGAATTTTAAAACAAAATTCAAAGTTGAGCTGTATTTTTTTTTCAACAATTTAACGCTATTTGAAACAATAAAAGAGTCGTGACATTATTTTAAAATATGTATTAAAATTTCACTTAAATGATTAGATAACAGTAAAGTAAAGTAATATAGTTGTACAAAAAAAGTTGTATACTATTTTTTATTTCCAATTAATTAATCAATTATAAAATGTTGATTGGTTCATTGTACAATGATAGGTGTGACAGTGCACGTGCGATGCATCGTTAAGCGGCAAGTTTCATGCACAGCAGCACGAGGCCGGCTTTTGAGTTTTGATGAACAACAAAATAATAAATATTTGAATTTTAAATTTTCGCATTGGAACGTTTTGACATTTATTTTAGTCCCGACATTTTTTTCTTTTTTTCAATTTAGTAAAACTTTAAATCTTTATATTTCAAAAATATTATCAAAGCTATTTAAAAGTTTGGTTTAATGATGTTTTTGTTTCGTGTTTTTTATTTTTTTCGTTTCTTTTTTTAATCCTACAATTGATCATTATTTATTATTTATGGTAGATTTTGTGTTGAAATTAATTGTCAAAAAAAAATGTTGAAATTTATACTTCAAATTAGTTTCTATCGTGGCTTGATGAAATTTTTTTTAATGACACTAATTGTTTTAGTCCTATTTTAATTTATTAATATATAATGTAATAACATTTTAAAATAATTATTAAATTATAAATTTAGTGTTAAATTTTAAGGGTGGTATCTAATATATTATTGAACTTTAGAAAAAGTTAAATGTGTATCTGCTCGCTTCTAAATTCTTTAAAATGTTGATTATCTCACCAGCTTATTAAATATAAAATTAAAAATTAAAAGTTAGTTGAAAAAAAAAACTTTATTCATCTATTAAATAACGCTCTAAAACTTAATAAACTAAATTTATAATTTGGTTTAATCACGTGAAGTTAAAATTTTTTTTTTAACATTTTCTATTAATAGAGATGATGAAATAAAATAAAGTTACATTCTATAATTGATTTTAGTGGATGGGACAATTACATGAACACGAGCAGTATTTAATTATTTGAATTTTGAAATTAATTATTCCATTCTTATCATACCTTTAAGTCATGTCTTGCTTTTGCTGTCTCCCACTAACACACAACATCCATCTCTTTGATTTTTTTTTTCTTTAAAGATAAAAAGTTATTATTCTCTTAAAATCTATAAGATCAAGTTCTCGTAATTCAGAAGAAGAATATATAGTCTATTATATCAATTGTCGTAATTTTATTAGTTCACATAAAATATGAGAGTGAAAATTTGAACATTTGACGTGTAGATAAAGATTACTAGTACTTTAATCAATTAAATTATGTTGATTTTATTAATAATTGAAATTTTTGTAAGTACTTACCAATTTCATTTTATAATGATTTTAAAAGAGGTGTCGCATAATTTAGGTTTAAAATAAAGATGCTATCTAGAGAAAAAGAGGATAACATAAAATAATGTTTTTTTTAATAAACACACAAAATAATGTTTGTCAAGTGGACGAAATAACTATCATCTTGTTGGAATAATGGAGTCAAAACAGATGACTCGTGTCCTACAAGGAAAAGAATTTTCAAACACTACTACCAATTCTTACGAGGGGTATGATATTATTGTCTTATAATGATTACAATATTGTTTTCATATAAGGATTGAGATATTTGACCTCTTATAAATAGAACCCTTTTGTTAAGGTTCTATTTGTACAGAGTCCAAATAAGAGAGACTTGAGTGGTTATGGACAGTGTATGAAAAAAGAGTTTGTATCTCGTGGGTTTAGTGAGGGTATTTCCAATTGTGTAATCCTAGGTAACCATTGCTAAGGTACTTAGAAGCAAGATAGTAATATCTTAAGAGATCTCCATTGTAATATTCCCAACTATAGTTTTTTATCCCTATCTCTTATTCTTTTGTTATTGTTCCTGTTTGAAGAATTTACAGAAGGATCGATTGATCTATATTATTATTTTTTCCCAACACATCTTCCCTTAGGGCAAATGGTTGATAAACCATTCCGCGTTAAGAAAGGAAAAAAAAACACAAACAATACTATTATATAAAAGACATAATATATAGAAAATACTCTTTCAAATATAAATTTATAAAAGAGTAATGGCTGCCTTTCTCTCTCAAAATGTTTGTTTTTTATTGCATTTTTAAAGAATGAATATTTTTATTTATAAAAAATTAACATAAATTTGTTAAAATAAACTTATGAATACATCTAAGTGGGTGAAATATTATGCTAAAACTTCGATGGAAATTAATGGAATGAAAATAAAATAAATTAACTAAAATTGTCACTTTTTAGCGGTATATAAAAATATATAGAATAAAATAAATAAAATTTGAGAATATATAAACTAAAATAGTTTTTTTTAATACAAAATCAAAACAAACGAAAATAAAAATAAAAATCTCGATCCTTCCCGTTCACACATCCACCACCGTGTCCTGTCCGCGTGGGCCCCCCGGCCCATTTAAATTTTACATTAAATTATTATTATTTTTAATTAATTGTCTTGTCTTAGATTACTATTTATTATTTTCAAATTCTTTATGATGATTTTTATTGATACTTCATTTTTAGATAGGATCGAATTATTTTTCATACAGGAGCACCTTTTTATTTTTATTATTTCCAAATTTTAAAGATGTGATCTTCACCTTCGCCTAATATTATATTTAAAAAAATTTAAATATATTTCACTTTTATTTTCTAAAATTGTTTTTACCTAACCAGAATCGAGATTTCAATCAAATTCTAATAAATTACAAAATTTATTCTTAAATGAAGAATCCACATTTCTCCCAGCTCACCAAATATCATGACATTAAAGTTTATCATTTTTATAGTAAATGCATAAAATAAAATCATTGATGGTAAATATATAATTAAAAATTATTAAAATATAAAAAACTAAATAGAAACATTCCTAGAGATTAAATCTAAAAGACGTCTAAAAGGGAAAAAAAAAAGACAAAAACATCTATTTTTTATATATTAAAATCCATCCTTTGATCTTATCTTAAGAATTTATTTTCATTAAAGAAATAAAAAATAAATCCAACCCGGTTTCAAGAAAAAAAAAAAAAAAGAATCCAACCGTTATAAAACGGGTCCCACTTGATTAAATCGTTTAGCATAAAAACAACTTCTGTTTTTGAAAAAAAAAACAATTAAAGCTAATAACTTTCCATCATTGTGAATTGCGTCGTGAAATCTTCACAGGAAGGAAAAAAAAGTCCCATTCTTTCCACAAAAAGTCGATGCCTTAAACTTGAATGATTAACAGAACCAGAAATCCCAATAAATTATAGCGAAGAAAACGAGAATCGAATCGTTTTTCGAGCATTCCATTTCCAATTTCTTCGTCTTCGTCTTCGTCTTCCCGAATTCCGTCCTTCGATGGCGGAAGATTTCGCCAGAGCCGTCGACGATGGCCTCCGTCTTTCGAAGAGACTGTACTTCGGCAAAGACCGAGCCGTCGCGCCTCCGAAATCGCTCCCCACGATGGATAGATTGGATCACTCGTTTCTCCCTACGGCTCCCATGGTTTATGCCGTCATCGGTGATCCTGGGATCGTCGATAACCCCGATATTCCGAGCTACCAGCCCCACGTTCATGGCCGCTGCGACCCACCGGCTCTGATTCCGCTTCAGATGAACGGAATCGAGCTGGAGGCTGATTGCTATTTGGATACCGCCATTATTCGGATCACTGGCTCTTGGAGGGTTCACTGCGTCATGGGTAGTCGCAGCTGCGATTGCCGCATTGCGATCCCAATGGGGGAACAGGTATTTTCTCTCCTGAAATTAACTTTTGGGGATTCTGAATTGCCTCTTCTGTAAATTCGGATTCGAAATCTGTGTTGGGTTCTTCTCGTACAATTATAGGGCTCAATTACAATCTAGTTTGTTCAATTTCCTCTGGTCTTATTAATTTACCTGAAGAATCGTGATCCCAATGGCCCTTACCTTGAATTTGACGCCAAAAAATTGGGGTTTTTTTCTTTTTTTCCTTGGAAGATAATGTATTCTTATAGCGTGTCTGGTTTGTGGGTCTCTCCGTCATCTTTTCATTGTATTGCATTCTCAGGGAACTATATTATTTGGCTAACAGGGTTCAGTTCTAGGTTGTGAGATCGACGCTCCTAGAAAATCATTTCGTACTTCACTTATTGCACTTGAAGACAAAAATAAAAATGCTGCAGAAAAAGCAGAACGTGTAGATGGAGGTTTTCTGACTTCTAATATATATACCCTCACAATTCCACAGGTGATAAACGCAACCCCACAGCATTTTTTAGTTTATAAGTGCTACTGATTTTGATTGTTTGAACTTATGGAAACTCTGTCTTCTCCTGTGCTTAAGATTGATGGGGGCACCACTTTGTCTATTACCATCAGTTGGTCTCAGAAGCTATTATACGGCGAAGGCAATCTCACCTTGAATGTTCCATTTACCTTTCCTGAATATGTCATCCCTGCGGGAAAGAAAATGTCGAAAAAGGAGAAGATAGCGTTAAATGTGAATGTTGGCTCTGCAATTGAGGTTTTGTGCAAGACAACGAGTCATCCTTTAAAGGTTTGCACTCCATTGATTAATTAATTGATGCTTTTGCTTGTTGTTCTAGTCTGTGATGTTCTCTGTAATGGGTTCAGGAATCGATGAGAAAACCCGGAAAACTGGGCTTTGTCTACGAAGCGGAAGTTCTCTCATGGTCAAAAACTGATCTTAGCTTCTCATACAGTGTATGTTCCACATTCACCAATATTAGTAGTTTGGTATTTAAAGTCTAGAGACAATCCCATTTAAATTTTTTGAATCTTGTTCTTCTTGCATGTTTTAGGTCTCTTCAAGTCAAATATCTGGTGGTGTTCTCCTGCAATCTCCTCCTGCAGATGATGTTGATCAAAGAGAGATGTTCTGTATGTACTTATACCCAGGAAATGTACAGGGAAAGGTATGCTGGGGCTTTATAATCTGTCATTAATCCCTTGAAAGTATTGTATAGATTCTCATCTTAACTATCAACAGGTGTTCAGAAAGAAGATAGTATTTGTTGTTGATATAAGTGGAAGTATGCAAGGCAAGGCACTTGATGATGTGAAAAATGTACTATCCACAGCCTTGAGTAAGCTTCGCGGAGAAGACGAGTTTAATATTATTGCTTTCAACGACGAAGCTCATAAATTCTCAGAATCCATGGAGATGGCCGCCAAGGATGCTGTTGAAAGCGCCCTTCAGTGGATAAATACAAAGTTTCTTGCAGGGGGTGGCACTAATATTCTACTCCCATTGACAAAGGTCTCCAATTTTACTTCTTTTTCCTCTATTCTGCATATGGATCTTTTTATTATCAGGGATTTTCAGATGCTGCTATAAAACCATGTTTTCAAAGCGACTTACCTTCTTAATACTGATAGGTCTACAATTTGTATAGCTACTGTTTGGTTGAGTATTTTACTACATATTGGTAAAATAGTCACTTAGATAATGTATACGACGCTGGGCCCCGAGGAGGTGGGGCATAAGCATAATACAAGAGCGGGCCCCCGATACCCCGATTATGAAAAAAAAGGGATGGCGGGAGTTATTATTTTTTGATTTAGTGGCATGTCTATTTGTTCACTAACTTGGTCAATCAATCTTTTCTTTTCATTGTTTACTACTGAAATATCTCAACTTCAGTAGCATAACATTTCTGGTGGCTTAATTCTCCAGGCCACCGAGATGCTGAGTGATGAGGGTAAAGCTGGTGCAGTTCCCATCATCTTTCTTGTTACTGATGGTGCTGTTGAAAATGAAAGACATATTTGTGATGTGATGCGGAAAAATCAAACAGAAAAGCAATCCGTTTGTCCACGTATATATACGTTCGGTATAGGTATTGTCTCTGGTCTTAAGCTCGAACTCGAAAGATCGGCAAGCTGCCTGAAAACTTTGTCTATCTGTGACTGTTTCAACTTTGTGAATTATATGGTGGTCCTTGTTAAAATTAAGTTTCATAACAGTTGTTTCGATGTTTGTGCGTGTATCTATGTTTCTTCTCGGTACCACGACCTTTAGATTCGACCTTATGCTTGTGTGTCTACCAGGTACATTTTGCAACCACTATTTTCTAAGGATGCTTGCGATGATTGGCAGGGGTCAGTATGATGCTGCTTATGAATTAGGTGAGTTCTGTAATTCACTCAATTTCTTCCCTCCTTTGAGGACTTACCCTTCACACAAAAAGTATTCTTGAAATTATTAATTATGGAATATATTGACCGTGATCATATGCAACATTCATCGACATGTTTTAGTCGCAACTCGCAATTCCAATCCTTCTTGAATCTGAATATCATTGATTAAATTCATGAACTCTATCTTCTGTATTTGTTATTCTTTTAATTGAAGGGATAGCAACAGTTTGCTTTCCCACTTTGTACAACTTAGACTTACGCTTCTACAACTTATTCATTTTTCAGATTCGATTGAACCCCGAATGCAGAAATTGTATGAAAGAGCTACGTCTGCTATTCTTGTAAATATATCTATAGACTCGTTCGATGATCACGATCTAGATGAAGTCAAGGTATGCACGTTCTTCTGTTTTTGTAAAATTTCCTTGGATACATTTTCATCTCATATTTAGGCCATGCACTTTCCTGCAGTCAAAATGATAATTTTTATACATTGTTCATTTTCTAATTCTGAACTTCTGTTTTAGGTTTATCCTTCCTTTATTCCAGACCTTTCTTCTGAGAGTCTACTCACTGTATCTGGCAGATACCGCGGAAATTTTCCCGAGATTGCCAAGGCAAAAGGCCTCTTGGGCAATTTGGATAACATTGTCCTAGACTTGAAGGTACATCAGGCAAAGGATATACCACTTGACAAGGTAGAGAATCTCCATAATATGATCAAAGTTACCTTAACTTCTTATATTTTGGCCAACTAAAGAAGGGTAAATGGCAAGGTTTGTATTTTAGCTTCACATAAGGTGTAAATTAACCATTCTTTTGATTTTTCTTCTTTTCCAGATATTTACTAAAGACCAAATTGAACAACTTACAGCTGAGGCCTGGTCTTCAGAAAATAAACAACTGGTGGAGACGGTTTGTGACTTGCCCCTGTTCTGTTCCCATTTCATTTTCTTAGCACTGAACTTCTTTGGAGATGGAGATTTGCTATAATAGAGTTATAGAGATGATAACTGATGCTTCATTCATACCTTCTAGGTTGAAAAGATGAGCGTAAAAACGGGCGTAATGAGTGAGTATACTCGAATGGTCATATTTCAGAGCGGAGACAGAGGCAATGAATCAATGAAAGTGCAACAGGTGAGCATAGCTTTCCACCTACATGACTACAATTCTGAATTGCAGGCAACCAGTTATTAATTATTCAGTTACCTATTATAACTTCACAGTCGAAGAAGAATTCTTATGAGAAAATGGTAGCACCTAAAGATGACAAAATGATACTGTTACCATTCTGTGGTGTTGGCTTTGGAAACTTGGAAGCAACTGCTGAGAACACTCCCCATGGGACCGGAGAAAGAAAGGCTGAGGCTGCGGAAATATTCGTCAAAGCAGCTTCTAATTGTTGTAGCAATCTGTGTGGTTACTGCTGTTGCCCCTGCTGCATAGAAGCCTGCTCCAGCATCAATAATCAATGCGCAATTCTGTTGACACAACTCTGCACTGCTTTTGCCTGCTTCGGTTGTTTCGACTGTTGTTTAGAGATGTGCTGCGACACTACTAGTGGTACATAGATACCTGATACAAAATTTACACAAGGTTTGTCATTTTAGCTGCATTAGCAGTGTCTTTTACACAGCTCGTTGAACGAATTGTGTGACATGTACTAAGACCCGGAGTTCAAAATAGGATTAGAACAGTCAATATACCTGATTACTGCTGTAAACCAAATATGTAAACTAGTTTGTATACAACGAGTGCCTTCTTTAGTTCTCTCTTCTGGAAGTCCCACAATGGCTTGTAATCAAACATCTACTTCCACTATGTTCACAAACAAACATCACACCTTGAAAAGTATTCAAATTTATGACATATATTGTCGCTTCTGAGCTTTCAACTCTTTTCAGTTTCTGATTAGTTAATGATGCCCTCAATGCAATGGTCCCATGTGGAATTTAAGCCAATTGCTGCCTGCAAATGGCACAAGTTGAGGTACACACCAGCCTTCTCCGATTCCATCTGTAAGTTGGTTTCTATTTGTAACAAGCTTCCATCTACGGTTTCTTAGCTCAAGACAACGAGACATTCGAATGCGTTATTTCGAGATCCACCTATAATCAAAAACCAAAGAAAACATAATCACTACAGCAGAAACATAATCACTACAGCAGTGTTTGTTAATAGACATGATTAGTATAAACTTTAATCTCTTTAAACAATCTCTAAGATACTATTTGAAGGGAGGAGTGACACCGAAACGTTGGGCCCTTATTCAACAAGCATTATTTGTATACAATTCTCACCTGCTCCTCTTGTAAAGACTCATCAGATGGTCGATATGGGGCTGGTTAGAGGTCCACCACCGCCCATATGAATGCTGCCATGGACAGCTTCACGTGCCCAAAAGGTGCCCTGCATATTTCTTAGCATGGTCACCGTTCCTCTGATTTATTAGAGAGAGAGAGAGAGAGAGAGAGAGAGAGAGAGAGAAACCAGGCTGCTGGCTTTGGAGGATTCTGATAAAATTAAATGTTGTATATTAGCAACCGGGGAAGGAATTTGACGGGAATGGTTGAAGTTTGAGAATGGTCTTTAAAAAAATATATATTTGGTGTTAGAACCAATGTAAATGAGATTCAGGAGGTGCGCCCTGATGGTTCGGTTAGTGAGAGACATCCCCACGAGAAGGTGGGCTATATAATATAATATATATAACGTATCTGATATGTACCAACCAGAGCTACCTCTTTCCATTGGCCACCCATATATATATATATTATTTTATATTTCTGATAAAGAGGATGTTCTTCTTCAAATCTTCTTCGTGCGTGATAGCTCAGTCGCTGTCCTTTTCTTCGTTGTCCATCTTCTTCGTGCACTTGCAGCCACAGCAGGCCCCCGGATTTTCTGCATGAGTTTGATAATCATAAGATTCACACAAAGTAATTAATAATGGAAGCAGTGAAATGTATAACTCAAAATGAAAAACGGTTCTAAAGATACTCTTTGATGTGCCATTCAGCAGCATTTGATGCAGTTGACGGTGTGATTTTCGAGTGTGATATGATCGAGCTGTGTTGGGCTAGGAAACAAATACTGGGTTGAGTAAAGATCCTGATATAAAGTTAGAATTTTTTCACATGTGATGTATTGATGCGTTGGGCAAGGCAGCTATATGGTTGCTTAAAATGATGAGGTGGTGTACAGACAGCGAGAACGATCTATATGCTCTTTCCTTATGATCAAAGTTGATGGGAAAGACGAGAGATTGAATATGAATACGAGGGAAAAAGACATTGTAATTAGGAGGCAAAGATGTGACAAACCCGAGAGAAAGATAGAGAGAGAGTCAGCGTTTTGGAACTTGAACAGTGGCAGCTAGTACTTTGGTTGTGGAATTTCTCACATTTCTCTTCACTATATAAAGTGTTTTGCACTCATCTTGCCTTGGTGTATGCGATCCTTGTGCCTGCTGTGGGATCCATAGCCCAAAATTAAAGGTGGTCATTTTCTCTCGTGAAACTCTCTCTCTAGACCAGGCTCTATCTACCTAGCCTTATCAACAAGAATTTGAACTCGAACTAGAGGCCACGAAGAGGGAGAAGAAGAGCGCGCATCCTGTTGTGAACTCGACTTTTGACAGATGAGGGTAAGTTACTGAAACTTTACTTAAAAACTTGGTGTGGTGCTCTACTCTTCGTGATTAACAATGACTTATTTTTGTATGCAGATATTGAATTGGATGCAAGGGAAGAAGCCAAATGGTGGAAAGGGGAGCAAAAGAACTACATCGAATTCAATCAAGGGTGAACAAGACTACCTCTCCCTTTTTTTTCCTTTCTTTTTGGAGAATTCATTCTTGATTCTTTTAGATGATGAGTGCAAGTCACTTAAAAGTTATTTTTCAAACAGATGAAACGGTGCACAAGACTCACCCAGAAGAATTCAACAATGGACCTCATGTGTTGCTGGCAATCGGTACGTTTGGAGATGAGAATCTGAATCAAGCACACACGAAGAGGTCTCGAGAGAATCCATCGTCTTCCCTGCAACAGCACCTTCAAGATCTTACACCTGAAGAACTAAGAAAACTTCAGAAAGAGTTCAATATATTATTAGATGAACACCTCAAGCAATCGTCTCCATCATTGGAACTCGAAGTAAGAAAGCATTGTCAATCAAACATATTTCTTAGCAGACAATCAAGCTTCGAATTTGAAACAACAAAGAACAAACCATATCACGATGAGTTGAATGAGAAGAGCGATAGTTTCCAGCATGTCATACTCAGTAAAGGCAAAGATGTTGGTGTGGAAGATTTCGACACTACCGTTATTGGCAAAAGGACTTTATCTCTCCTTCTCAAAAAGATTTTCATCTGCGGAGGTGGTAGCGCACATGCTGCGGTTGCTCCTCCTCTGAGAATCCCGAATCTGGAGTCTAAAATGGAGAAGGTAAAACCAGGAACATGCATCAATGCTCCTCCTTGTACTCTCTGCTTGCTGTTCTGGTAGGATCAGTGTTGATAACTTTTTATATTCAAAATCTGACGCTTGTTTCTGTATGTAACAGATGTTGAGGACAATACTCCATCGGAAGATATATCCCCAAAGCTCCAATGTCCGAACGTCATCCATGAAAAAGTACCTGAGAAAGAAAAGTATGCCCAACAATGAAAACGAAGACGAAAAGAACGAAAAGACTGTCGATGGAAGTAAATGGGTCCAGACTGATTCTGAATGTTAGTGTTAGCATTATAACAGTATCCTGTCGATCAACTTTCTAGTTCCATCAACCATGCATGTTTTTCCCAATAATACACATAGAATTCTAGTACTGTCCTACTTCTAGAGACTAACCTGATTGTTTGTTTCCATTTTCTTGTGCAGATATCGTTTTAGAGATCTGAGTAGCTGCTACCTGCCATGTGTGCCTCTGCGAAAGAAAAGATAACAAGATATCATTTTCTCGCTCGCTTGCTTGATTGTCTGTTTGAATGTTTAGCTGTTGTATTTATCTAACAATTTGGAGGCAATTGAAACTGAGCTTGAGTTTATCTTTTTGGAAACTACTACATTGATATCTTTTGAACATGCAATTGAATAACTGGAGATGTTCATCGCAATTGCAACATCTGTTATATAAAACCCGCGCGGAATATCAAAACAAAGGGACTCCATTGTGTTGATAATTCTTTTGTAACATTCCTCTCTAAAAGGACCAGAATTTGTCCCTAAAAGTAAAAGATGTTGAAATCCCACCTTTCGTATTACAAAGCTGAGTCATATGTAAGACGCCTAAGCTCCCCCCAGAAACTCTCAGCATTGTTATTTTGCAAATATTCTAGTACAGCTCCACATGAAGCATATGAAGGTAGATGACCATAAATTCTGACATGTTCAAAAGAGAGAGAACAATAGAGTGGCCAAAGACAAATTAGTGACATGTCTAATTTGTAACATACAATCATGACCAGAGAAGCCAGCAAGAACTTTAGAAATGACCAATATTCTCTACACTTGAACTCGCAAAAAGAGAGAGGTAAGGTCCCTATCTCCCCCATTTTTTCTCTTTTTTTTCAATGGGTACATTTCTGTTCCTGTATAGGTGGGGACCATCTATTAAACCTGAAAATACATTGGGTTTGCAAGATTCAACCCGAAAAGGATTTCAACATTCAAGGGTGGAGCTCGAAAAAGAGCCCTTTTTCATTATCAGTAGCTTTATCAAGCCAAAAAAGGTTCCACTAGAATACAATACACTGAATGAAATCTGCAACTACACTGGGGGGGGGAACTAAAATGAGTAAAGATCATAAATCACAACATACAATGCCGATCCCCTCATCATTGGAAGCCCTGCGCTCCTCAGTTGAATCAGGCACCTGGTGTGAGCAAAGAGACGAGAGCCTCACTATCGGGAAAACGTGAAACAAGGTCCGAACGTTTTGCCAACTCAAAGTCCTCAAACTGGAAAGCAGGAGCACAGGTGCAGCCCACTAGTGAGTAGTGATTCTGAGAGTCCCTAGGAGCAGCTTTAGTCACAGTTCCATCCGCAGAAATAGTGAAGTCCTTGGTCGGAAAAGAACCAAACCATACATTAGGAGGCACTGTATACTGAGGTAATTGATTATCTCCAATGAGATCCGGCCCAAGACAAGTCAATTTGACTCGACCGTCTGTGTCATTCAACTCCAATATCTAAAATCAAGGTAATAACAACAACAATAATAAGGATAGTATCATCATAAAGGCTAGAAAAGAATAGAGAAGACTACCAATACTGGGATAAAGCAAAACTTGAAAGCATTAAATGAGGGGAGGTACAAATTAAATGAGTTGGTAGCAGAAAATCAGCCCTAATTACAACCTTCCCCCTCGATTATAAGCAACAGCGCAATTAATGCAAATCCAACTAGATTTTGTTTTCCTTTAAGCATACAAATAAATGCAACTGTCCAAGTCTAGTATCTTAATCATCACGAATGCAAAAGCTAAACTGTGTTCATGTACGCAGCATCAGTTGCCTCTGTTTGAAGTTTGAACTTATCCCATCATCTAATTGTTCGAGAAGTGTCGAAAGGAGGAAAGAGAAGTCGAATCTAACAAAAATCTGATCAGAAGCAAGAAATCTTTTGAAAGTAAATGAAAAATGAAGTATCAATGGCAGAATAATGAAAAGTCTTATCAAAAACATAGACAAAACAGTACTTCATGATATCTCTATGATTAGAAACCTACCGTAAGAGGTTCTCCCAAGTAAAAATGCCAAGTCTCTGCACATGGAATCCGATGAAGGGCTGACACGCATCCAGAAGGCACCAAAAAGTAAATACAAGTGCTGACTTCTCGACCGACCTTGTCTGCAAGCATCGCCATAAAGTTAAAATCAACTAAAAAGATTGTTCTGAGAGCGCGTAAGAAAGAAACTCAAACATGAAGAGGAAAATTCGATAGACGACAAATTAGCCAACGAAGAACAGCAACAAGTTTGCTAGATCATACTTATTCTCGATTTCAATTTCCGGAAAACAAGACAAAGTATTCACTATCATGTTCTCGGTGGGGGTAGATACGATAAAATCCAGCAAAGTAAAGCGAAGAATCTGGAATTAGGACTCGATCTTTGATTCCGTGCAACCAAATCCAGTCAAAACGAAGAGACAACAGAGAAATCAATGGAAGTCAGGTGGATCAACTTACATTGCGGTGGGAGGTGAGTTTTGGAGAGATGAACGGATGAGTCCCTGAAAGTTTCAGAGTAAAATCCGCCTTCCGGATGTGGCTTCAAATCCAATTTCGCTACAATTTCTGATGCAGTAGCCATATTTCGAGCAAAAACGATTCACAGAGAATCACCACAGATACAGGATCTTGTGTTTTCAGGATCTGAATTCTGAATTATCGGGGTGTTGATTTTCTTCCCTCGAAATCAGTATGCTTGACAGCGGGAAAGCAAAAAAGTGCTTTTAAGAAAAAATATATATATACATTTTTTAAAATATCTATCTTAAATACTCTATTTATAAATAAATGACTATTTTAATTTGAATTTTTAAATTTTAACATAAATTATACAGGTAACAAAAATTCTTTAATATAAAATTACGTTTACATTTCAAGAAAAATATATTAAATGTAGTATTGTTTATTAGATCTAAATTTTGCATGAAAAATCATTTTATTCGATGGAGTCAAAATCATTTCTTGTTTGATGTTATTTTATTTATTTATATAATAATAAATGTTGTCTATGTAAAAATAAATAAATTTTCATTCCTAATTTATAATTTTCCAATGAAGGATTCTCTGTCATTGCAATTATAGAACTAAAAAATATATATGTTCAAAGCTATAAACAATGAGTTGATTCATATTGCAAGGTTATTTAATGAATTAAGATTTATGTTAAATCTTATTCCTTCCTTGAGAATCATATTCGAGGGACATTCTCCTTAAAATCATAAAAGGAAAAAAAAAATCGTTCTCATTAATCTGTGGGCTCCGATTAGTAGGTAGTTATTGAATCGAACAATTTCCGATCAGTGCTAATAATAAATGGAGAGTTTTATTTTTTTAGTACAACATGTGGGGACGGGGGATCGAATTCACAACTTAATGATTGGAGGTAATGTCAATTACCATTGAGCGATATTTGTTTTGGTATGTGCTACTGAAGGAGTCTTCCAGACTTCTACAATTTTATATGTTTTTTATTATTTTTCTTGACTGGTGTCACTGGCTGAGTTTGAAACTGTTTTTATAAAAACAGTTTATATATATAATTTTTTTTATCCGTCCTAATGGTCTTATTATTATTTATATTTTCTTCAAGAAAATAGAAAGTCAACGGTCTCATTTGAATTTTGACCACAAAATCATTTTACCAACCTTAGAAAATGTAATCCGGTGGCCTCTATATTGTATTCTAGTGGAACGTTCATTTCCAATTTTACTCGGCTGTCATCTCTATACTAACATATTGCTTACTAAACAAAATTTAGACGTCGTTTACTTATCTGCAATTGTAATAGGAATGAATCAAAATTAAACAGGATGAAAATGTTATTAATCAAACTGTGTGAAATAAGAATTGGAATCAGATATATAATAAGCATACCCCTTTCTCCTCTTTAGCTAATTACAAATACATTGTTGTGCTAATATTTTTTATTTACAATAATAATAAATTTTAAGTTAATTTATTTCTATATTTTTTTATTATAACCATTTGTATTAATAAATAATGAATAATTAAAATAAAATTACATCAAATAAAATATCCATTGATATTAATTAATAGAAATTTATAATATTATACAATAAAATCACATCAATTAATAAAAATTAAAGTTTAAATGGAGAAAAAATTATAAAAGTATAAAAAATTAAATAAAAAGGACTGAGAGGATAAAAGTTATAAACTAATTATAATATATATGTGAGGTCCACAAAATAAAAAATGAGAATAATATTGATGAAATTGTAGGAGTATAATGAGATTATAAAAATGAGATTACAAAGTTTAAACAGATCCCGAGTGAAATTAACTCACAGAAATTTAGATGAAAAAGGTCATTTGAAAGAGAACTTTTAACTCTCTTTCTAAGTTTCTAGAAAATAGGTAGACATTTTAAATTTTCTTCTCTTAGATAGACTTTTTTCATTTCGTAAGTTTTTGCCCATCACTATTCTAGGTAAGTTTACCATCAACCATTTTAACCTTTTACCATCATCAATGGACTAAATCAAAAATATTAAAAACATAAGAGAGACTAAATTGAAAAAATATAACGTCCCAAGAAAGGTTTAAGAGATTTGAACGAGAAGTAATTACCTTTGAGTTCACAGAAATGTAGAGGTGCAAAAAAAATTATTCAAGAAGAAACTTTAAATAAACAAACACCATTAATCTTCGGTTATATAAAAAAAAATGGAGGTAGCTATTTGAGTATTGAAATTTTTGTTAAATTTTCATATGACATTTAATCAACAAATAATATGTAACCGGATTCTCAGATTGATCCAACAAAATCTATGCTAGAAATCTCTTCAAATATTCGAGATTAGATTAACATATATATCATACAAGAACTCATCACATATATGCCAAAAGCATATGACCAGATTCATTTGGAATCAGGTAAAGATTAGCAACAAAAGGAGATCTCGGAAAGTAATGTTTCAAAAGTCGTAATGCCCCAAGCTTAAGCTTCCGATAAACTCTTATCTAAATCCTTATCTAAATCCTGGGCCTAGGCCGTTACAAAAATGGACTTGTATACATTCGATAGGTCAATTAGATTTGCTAATGACACGAAAGAAGTAAAGAGAGATGAATCAAAATGAGCATATCCTGGTCATTTGCATGCCATCTTTGCCTACTAATAATACAGAAAAATTGAACATCAAATTCATTCTGTACCTCCATATCACATAAGGAAGTGAATCATTTTTCTTCCATAGCCTTATCCAAACTTTGTATATCTTACATAGGTTATAGAGAAAATGTTAACATTATGCATGTAACACAAAAAATCATAGTCATGATAATAATGGGTACCAGAATACCATCCCTTGTTGGTAACAAGAACTGAGAATAGAAACTGATGATTTCTGAAAAAAACATAGTGATATCAAAGTTCTAATGATTAGAGCTTACAGTTCAAAACTCTGTTCACCTTCATCAACTTCTACTTCTGGTCACACCTCCTGAAGCTATAATGAAAGGCACGGTGCCGACTCCTCACTTTAGAAACTTAAAAGTTGCAGTCCAATATCTATGCTTGGAAAACTTTTCTAAAAAGTCCCTGAAAAGAGTTCCCCATTCCAGCACCAACAGCTTCTGCCAGATACTTTGCCTGCATAACCTCAGTCAATATGTAGCAAAAACCTTGAACTTCAGAGAAGTACCTTAACAAGGAAATATTAGAAGCTGCAGAATAAAAAAGTGCCTAAATGATACCTCTTGAACAGTTTTCTTTAAATCAAAAGCATCTTTTAAACGATTGTCCAGGAAAGCCCATGTATCTTGAAAATCTGCAGGGAAGAAAAAAAAAGGCAGGCTATCAATGGGACACATTGTAGAGAAGTTTGCAAGCTGTGTCTATCAATGATTAGTGACATTAAAGAATAGAACCAAAGGCAAAGAGGTTAAGGAAAAAAAAAATCCAGTATGTAATTACAAAGAGTAGAAAGTCTTTTAGGTACGGTGTATATAACAATTCATCCACCAAGGAAGAGAACATAGAAGGAAAAAACTTTTGGATTAATGCAAACCCAAAGCCAAAGTCGGGGAACTTGAGAAAACACACCTGGAGAGCTATCACTGAGCATGTATATCTCAGTGGTTGAGTATATTCCTCCCAGAATAGTACGCTTGACGTACCAATCATTGTCAGAAGTATCACTGCCAGCAGCATGCCAGATCTCATCAACAAGCGTTGCCCGTTGTTTGAAGCTAGTTGATAAATTTCCTGGTTGTGCCTGCAGAATGAACTCATAACTACTACTACACTTTAAGCTTCTGAATTCTGATTAGGAATTCCATGTCAAAGATGTCAAGGATAATACTGTACTGGGAATGCTACCTGGATACTAAGAGCCTGAGGCCATTTTGATATGAAGGGAGCTTGCATTTCTAGGCGAGCCCTAACAAGCTTGTAAATGCATTCACGAGGTATCAAATTCTTAAGGCACTCTTCTGAGTCAATTAGATCGATAAGCTGCTGTAAGCAGTCGTCCATGAAAAACTGAAAGTGGAAAGAATGTAAATCCCTTGACCCAATTTTGCAGATTATTAGAAGGGAGAAACAAATTAAACCCAGTTTAACCATTTTACAACTTACAAATGATCTCTCAGCACATAACTAATCAAACGAATGAACCTCGAATAGGAACTTGGGGCTAGTTTGCAAAACAGAACAGCATAAAAAAGAATCCTAGCTTGCTAGTACAAAAAGTTAAGAGATTAAACCCTCTGCCTATGGTTGTTTGTGACAGCTGAATAAGATCATCCATATCTCAGGCCAATTACATTTAAAATAATGAAACTACTAGAAACAAATTATAAATAAATAACGTGATTGTGTATACTCAATGTAATGACAAGCAAGTTTTTCGGGAGATTTAGCCGTACACAGAAGAGATAAAATTAGTGCCACATCTCCAGACTCGCATAGAAGATTTTACAGACATCTAAGAAACTAAGACCACAAAGTATGAAGCCTATAAATTTTCAAGTAATAGGCAGACTAAGAACACTTCAGGCTCATTGGGGGCAGTGCTCAGTATCTGAGAAATACACATGATAATGATCCAAATGGGTTGTCCAATACGTAAAGTAGGAAGTGAAAGAAATCAAGAAACCCAATAATGAGAGATGGAAAAAAACATACCTCAACCAACTCTGCTTCCTTCCTCGCAAAGGATCCAACAATTGAAGGTGAGATGCCAACATCCCTTGCACCAGCAATCATTGCGGCTTCAGTCCATCCCAGCTTCACCTGTAATATTTCACGAATGTCATTTTGACTTGAAAGACCAAAAGAACTCTGGAATTCATTCCACAATGGCAGCACTAGATGCTAGTAACAGTAATTGGTGAAGAAATCTAGGATTAGTTATCCAAAAAGTAATAATATGATATATAATCCATCTGGAACCCTCAATAAAATTTCTGACGAAGAATCAAAAAGGGGCATCGTTTGGCTATCCAGAACTTCCAATTGCAGCTGAATAAATGAGCGAGAAGGAAAATAGATGAAATGAGAACACAAACCACGTGGGAAAGAGAGGCCTGAAGGACGCGAGCTTGCTCTTCTTGATACTCGACTCTCGGTCTCCGACTCTCATGGCTTCTACTTTCTTCTCCCGCAGTTGATGCGGACCAAGAAGAAGACGAAGACGACGAAGAAGATGCAGAATCCGAGTAAATAGGGGTTTCTCGACGAATATGCTGTTGATTGGGGATTTGAGAATCGGCAAATTCTTGCGAATTGGTAGCTGTGGAGAAGAGACAATGGTCAACGAATGTGGGAAACGGACGCAATCTGAGACGGGAAATGCTGTTTCTGCCGGAGGTTACGCCGATTATCAGACGCTTCGCCGCCGTTCGATACATATCTCCGTCGGTCCGCCGCTCCGGAAAGTGGAAATGAGGAGGTGAGTCTGCGATTTGTTAATTAGATGAATAGAAAGAGAAGAAAGTGCAGAGAATACTAGGTTCCACGTAGCGCTATATTTAGCGCCACGTGGCGTTTGGACAGCCAATATTTTCTTTTTTCTTTTAGGCATTTAATCATGTAAAGAAATTATTCAATTAGTAGTAGTACAAAATATATTTTTTACCCGCAAATTTTACTTTCATTTCTAGTTTATTTCGTCTCAAAGAAATTCTTTTATTAAAATTTTATTTTAATTATTTCAAAATTAATAAATTTTGGATTCATGGGAAAGAAAAACAAAACAATGCTCATTTTTAAAACTTGTGTTTTTATTTTTCACCATTAGTGTTTTCATTTTATCTAAATTCTTTAACTTTGGTTATGCCATGTCAAAAACATAAAAAAAAAAATTTATTTCGTGAGTGAAATGTTTAAGAAATGATGTTAATAGTGTAAATAATTATTATAATCAAAATAAAAAATTCGAGAATGTAATAAAAAAAGTTTAAATTTCAATCACATAAATTTGAGACTAAATTTATAATTAACTATTATTATTATAATAAACATGCAGTTTTTAGTTAAGCTAAAGTCATTCTAAATATATGAACTAAGCTTTCAAATTGACTGAGAGAAAAAATTAAAGGTTAAATTTTCATTTTTGTTCCAAGACTCTCAAAATATATATATTTAGTCTGTACTTTAAAAATACCACTTTGATTTTTATTATTAATTTGCCATCTCATATCTACTCATTTAATATTACCTCAACAGGTGAATACACATGAAGATATATGTTTGTAATTGTAAAAATCAAAATAAAGAGGAATAAAATGGTTTTTTAAAAAAAGCTTACAAACGAAATTTAAAAGAAAAAAGAAAAAAAAAAACTTGAAAGCATCCCAATGAGATTTAAAACAATATATTAAAAAAATGAAGAAAAACATGCAAATCAAGGTCTCTTCAAGAAAAATATTTGCCTTTATGATGTAGCATATTGTATTAGTTAAAATATTATAGTATTAACAAGTAATCAATTAAATACAATAATATATATGTATGTATATATGTATATGTATAGAGGACTAAAACTACATCACATTGTTAAATATTTAGTAAACACTATGTTAATTATTGTTCCAAATTACCAATAGAAAATCAATAGACACCCAAATATTTTATAATGGTCACAATTTACAAATTCTTTCTTTTATATCTCTGCCTTCTGTGGGAGATCAACTCAACCCGATCTAAACGCCTGCACAAAAAAAGATTTTTCAATTTCATGATTTTCAGTCGCATTTAGAAAAAGAAAAAAATTAATTAATTAATTTACCGAAAAAATGTTGCAGTGGCCGGGATCGGCGAGGTGCGCCGCCAGATTCTCGAGCGGGCCTTGGCCGGTATAAATGGCCTGAAACCACAGTCCGACGAACGCCAGCATGGCGAGGCGGCCGTTCTTAATCTCCTTGGTACGGAGCACCATGACCGGCTCCGGCGACCCTCTCCCCCACATCATCGGGTCGAACCAGAACCCGCCCGGGTAGCCCACGTCCGGCGCCGGCTTCTTCTTGTGTGGCAGTTTCAGGTCAACGTCCACGCTCCCCGGGTTGACCATGTCCGCCCACCGCCGCCCCTCCGCCCACCCCATTAGACCCAATTGCGCCACCAACAACGTCGTCGGGTCCGCGAAATATTCCCGGGTTCCGGCGTCGTACCACGAGAAATTCTCGATCAATCCCAGGCTCTCGAACCACTCCGGTAGCAGGATTCCGGCCACCGCCAGCATCGCCCATCTGGCGTGCATCAGCTCCGCCTGTGCGAACCATTTCAGCAGCTCTGGATCAGAACCTGACAACAACAACAACAACACCCCAACAGAGCCCATTCATAATTTTAAAAATTGTAGAGATTAAATTATGAATTATGCATTTTCCAGAGATGAGTACCCAATCCAAGGGGGTCGAAGCCAAAATCACCGGGAAGGCTGCGGAGAAACGGAAAAAGAATGTGGAAATTAGGATCCTGTTAATTAAAGCTGTGACTGAAGAAGAAGAATTAAGGGAGTTTTTGACCTGCCGTCGAGCCACTCAGGGGGGCTGCTGCCGGGGAACCAGAGAGGTCTGTCGGGAGGGAGCGGTTCGCAGACGCTGGAGACGCCGGATTTGGCGGCGTTCAAATGGGAATAGTCTCGGCGGAGGTGTTTTGTGAATTTTCCGGGAAAATGTCTGGTGTGGGATTCTCTGTTGCCAAACAGAAAAATTAGAATGGGAAATGGGAAGTGGAAAAGGGGGAGATTTGTGATTTGGGTTCACCTGATTGGGAGGGTTGAGACTGAGAGCGCAGTGGAAGCAATGGAGAGGGCCATGGCCGGAGCTTCCAAAAAGGGTGAGACCTAAGAGGATTGCTGTTGGACAGTTTTGTGTCGTGGGAATGGATGGATGGCCACTGATCTTTTCCTGTGGATATAGAGATTTAAAGCTCTCTCTCTTTCTGCCCACCCATCACCAAAAACTATTTCTATTTCTATTTCATTCCTGGGTTTACAAATATGCCACTTAGTCTTACTTGAACACAGCCTCAGTGCATCCGACAACTATTTCCAACTGTACTAAAAAAAATTGATGCCGCATCAAATAAAACTAAAATAATCACAATTTTAGTATTTATCAGTAATTAATCCCAAAGAATACTCATCTCTGGATTATGTGGTTTCAAAATCATGTTACATATTGAACCATTCATCTTATAGTATTTTTACTAAAAAAAATTAAATAAAAAAAATTAATTTTGGAATAATGACAATAACAAAAGTCAACGGAAACATAAAGACATGTTGATGCAGGATTATACCAAGCTATTGAAGGTTTGGCCATGTGGCAATCTATCGAACTCACAACCTCATGATTCATGTGGCAATCTATCGAACTCACAACCTCATGATTTGAAGTATGTATCAATTACCGTTGAACTATACTCACTTTGACTAAAATATTTTAGAGTACTAAAATGTAGTCTAAAACTACATATTAGTATTGAATTGAAATTATCATTTCCATTCATGAGAAAATTATACATATACAATAATTTCATTGTGGAAGGAGGTTCAACTCCCGAATCCCACCCATACCAAAGTATCAGAAAAGGAAGATGAAGATGGGATTTGAAATGTGAAAAGAACGTGGAGTGAGGAGATGAGGAAATCAGTTTGTCCCACATCGGTTGAGCTGCAGAAACGAGAGTTGAACGCTGAGTATAAAATAGGCCTCCATACAGATGTTAATTTCATACCTTTCTCGGCCTTTTGGCTAAGATCAAGTGTAGTATCCGTTCTTATCAGTTTAATATCTGATACGTGGGCCATCGGCCCACATGATATTAAATTTATTTTTTAAGGGTGAGAGCCCATCGCGGTAGCTTGCTACCCGGGCCTTGAGTGTCGCCCATGCCTTGCACTACCGCTTGGGCCGGCGCACCCCTACAGATCTTATTTCTAAAGTATTTTTTTCTTTTATAATTATTAATTAATTCTTAAAACTTTTTTTTTTGTTAAATTATACCTTTCCAGATAATCTTAAATGGAAATTGTTTAAACGTTTATTTTATTTTGTTAAAAATTTTTGTATTTGGACTAACGGTCACCTAATTTTCGTTGGGGCTGATAATTGACCAAATCCATTTTTTGGTGATTTTGCACATGGTATCCAATGATCTTTTTCTTTTTTGAAGGCATCATAATACTAAAATATTAAGTTAAAATTAATATTATTATATGTCCAAAAGTGTGCAATTATAATTACTTAATATTTCAAAAATGTCACCAAAAAGGTAAACAAATTCATTCAAAAGCATATTCTCTCAAAGGTAGTTCAAAACATACTCTCTAAGTTTTTACCTACCACAGTAGTTCTCATGTCCCAATCTTTTATTTAATCAAAAATTATTTGAGGTTTGATGTATGGGCAGTTAGTAGATTGACCACGGAAGCAATTACTTGATGCGTGGGTTCGGCTACCACGTGGACCATTCGTCTAGGAACATGTAGCTAGATCTCAACTCAACTAGTTGAGGGATGAAGTGGGACTCATAGAATCTCGCCATCAATCTAAGAAATAACCTAACTTGGTGACGGAATGAGTGAAGCCCCCAACGAGAATTCCACTAACACAATGTTAGCTAGAAAATGCAACTGGTGCTGGCGGAAAATCCGCTGACATATATAGGCATCAGAATGACAAGACTACACCTCCTAAAATTAATTCTTAAAAAGGAAAAAAATCTCAAACGTGCATATATAACTTTATTAAACTCCGCTTGAAATCAGCTCAAGTTAAGTACTAATTTAAGTTGGTCACCATCTCATCTTGTCCATAGCTTATTTAGTTCGTAAGTTGACATGACACCTCATCCAAAATCTTGCATCAACGATAACAATGTAATTGGCATATATCTCCAACCAAGAGGTTGCGAGTTCGATCCTCACACCCCCACATGTTGTACTAAAAAAACAATAACAATGTAATATTTGATCTAATATGGTCTCATCCTTTTTAGGTAAAATCAGATACTAATTTTAAAGGTTGCAAAAAAAGGTATAAAATTAATAGTTTAGTTCACATATTAATTCCTTACCAGACCATAGTTGCTTGTTGTGTAATATAATCATTTAAATCAAACTTTAAGATGAATAATTAGTCAACTCAATAATTTATTCACGTATTAATTCCTTACAAAATATAGTTGCTTGGTTGATAATATAATCATATAATTCAGACTTTAAGATGAATGGTTTTTCGAGAAACAAAAGGCTAAAAAATGTGAAGTATATCAAAGTAGAGACTACAACCCTAAAAACTTTTAAATCGAGTATAAGATAAAAGATTAGTTAAATCGATTATAAGACAAGATTAATGATTGTTTGAAGCCAGTCTGATAATCTTTTTGTTTCTTGTTTTCTCTTTTACGATAAAAAAAATTGCGTTTGATAATTGCGGCTCTGTGACAAGGGCGGTGGATAGGAATGGTGCTTCTAATTTATTGTTATTTACCTAAACATGTTTTGTAACTTTTTTGTTTATTGTTACCTAATGTTTAAAATTTAAAAAAAATTAAAATTTTAAATTAGATATTCACAATTTATATATATATATATGTATGTATGTATATATTATATTTATTATGCATTTTATAAATAAAAAATGATATTGAAAAAAATGGAAACATGAAAAAAAAAAGGAAACTTGACGTTTATATACAATTTTGAAAATATTTTTAAGAAAAGAGAAACAAAAAATAAGACCGATTACCGAAGACATATATTTCTCAAAATTGATAAATGATAAATAAGAAATAAGAAATAAGAAATGTGTTGGTTTTTTTTTCTTTTTTTTTTAATTATCCACGGTCAACCATTTGCTCTTTATAACCGTATATAAAGGGTCATTGTTTGGTTAGAGTTGCGTTTTATGTGACTTGAACTAAAAACCTCAAGGACATTCTTTGAGACTGTAAGTCATCCAAACTATCCCTTGAAGACCACGAGAAATGATGAAACCACTTGAAACCACCATCCTTTGATGAATCAAATAACTTAAGTTGTCTGCATAGGTCGGTTTTTTTTTCCTTCCTTCCTTCCGATTGCCTGTCTATCAAATCAACCAAACCAAACACACTCGATTTGATTAATTTCGTCGATATTTTGAATTTTGATTTTCACTAACCCACAAATGTCTCTCTTTTATTTCATGTTCGACAAGATATGGTGAACTGGCCATGGTCAATAAAGAACACCATTTTTTGAGGAATGTCAAAGCTAAAAAAACCCTCCTCGGTAATATTCTCGTTTTCTATTTTATTAAAACACTTAAAAGTATTTGACAATTATTTATGTTTCTGTGTTTTTGACCGATATTAAAACTCAAATTTCTAGCCGTGTTCGAGTCGAAATAAGAAATGAAAATATTACCGAGCTTTATAGGTTTGTTTTCTTAGATAGGAAGAAAGAAGGTCATCCACCACTGTTATGGGTCCCATTCTAACTCTCTCACCTGCCTTATTCTCCCATCTTCTCCACTTTGCAAACTACTCCAACGTGACACATTTTAGGATCTATGATGCTGTTGAAATTGAATAATAGAATAGTACCTATTGAGTATTCTAAAAAATGTTGAAATATTTTTTGGTTCAGGTAATTTTAAGTGTCTCTTTACTTTCTAAATGTCGCTTCAGTTCTCTACTTGTTTCTGAATTTCTATGAATCGTTCGACGACTTTACTTTTTCGAAGGGTCGGCAGGACATGGGAGCTTCAACTCATGCATCGGTTTACCGAAATTACCTCTGGTATCCCACTTCCTTCTATTCAAAAAGGTGAGCTGCCCTTACTTAAACAAAAAGGCCAAATTGGGAGCTCCTCTTTATATATTACATGAGCCCTCGAGCAAATCTACTTTCAAAAAGTGACCATCTTAATATTATTATTGTTATTTTTATCTTTTTTTTCCCTCACAATTTTAATCCCAGAATCTTTTGAAATGTGTCACAATTTTGTATTAAAGGAATTTCTTTGTATATAAAAATTATGTTGAATTTTGCAAAATATAGACTAAAATGACACTTTTCAAAAATACATAAACCAAAACATTAATTTTGAAAGTATATGAAAAAAAAAGATAAAAATATTGAGACTAAATAAATACTTACAAAATCAAAATAAAACAAATTGGAGACAAAAGTAGTCTCTAATCTTTAAAAAAATAATTTGTTTTGGTATTAGCTTAGATTTTTATGAATGTTATAATTCTATCTTATCTTCATCTACCAACTTAAAAACTCAACTGATCTTACCTGAAGTAAAAAGGTAAAAAAAAACTCACTCAGACCCAATTATTAAATACAGAAGAAATTAGGATTGTGATTTCCTAAAAATTTTCAGAATATTACAAACAAATAGAGGGGCTTTTTGGATATTTGCTTTTGTTAATTTGTTTTTATTTTTGTTTTTTATTTTTTATTTTTCCCCTAAAAAGGCTTTGATTGCTTGTTGTTGGCTCCCCTTGGCCCTATAATATGAATTTCAATAAATAAGAATGGCAAGTTTTACCTTTTGAAAAATATATCTTCACCAACTGAAAATGAGATTGATGGCATTAGAAGAAGTCAATATTAAAAAACTTTGGCTTATAGCATAAACATTTAACAAAAATAAGAGGTATATCTCAAATCACTCAACAATACCCCTAAAAAATCACTCAATAGAAAAAAAAAAAAAAAACTATTTTCTTAACTTTTTTAAATAAAGAATTGGTATTGACATAATTTTATCAATTTATTTTTATATGATAAAAACTTATTATTATTATTATTATTATTTTTGGAAAGGATATGAGCTTATTATTAGTTAGAGAAGGTATGCAGGTAGAAAAAGTTGATAGGGAATTTGCCGGATTTTGATGCGAAAAAAAAGGACCAATTATGAATAGAAATCACCTACGACTTAAGACTTAGGATTTGAACAAGAAACTAATTATGTGAAAAATAAAATAAATAGAGTGGCCGTAGCGTCTTTTATAAGACTCGACTTTCCTTGAGAAGTGGAACTCACTAGTACATTTTCATTGACCACTGAGACCAACTCCAAAGTCGGAACGAGGAGGCAAGCCCCCCCATCTTCCGCATATCTTGCTCAAGCTTAGGTTATGAAATCGCTTAGCCGTTAATTAAGTAGTAGTGAGGCGTAGGCTTTCTACATATGTATTGTCCAAAATAACGATTTGTATCAGTTAAGCAATTAGTAGGACACGGAGGAACAACCTACTTGACTCAGCCGCACCACCCGGGGTGCGAGCCACCCGAGAAGCAAGCTATTACAGCGAGCGGGAACGAGATGAATACAGAGGTTAAACGAGCATCCCACACCCAAAAGGTGCCCCACATAGGTCTTCCCCGGGAAATTTCCAAACGAACAATTTCAACAAAATCTTTCAATTTCTTATTTTTTTTGGAGGACCCCATGATGATAGATAAAACCTATCCCATGAGAGAAAATATTTATGGTAGATATAATAATTTAAAAAATTATGGAGATGAAGTCTCAATTCAAGGGGAAAAAAGGTGTTTGCTTCTAAAAACAAATATGGATGATTATATCATATATATGTCAATTACCTCGCTTTTGCATTAAGAATTCTTCGCAAACAAATCATATAAATCAAGAATTTTATTTAAATTAATAGATAAACTTTCTTAGTTTTTAAATAATTTTTTTTTAGCTTTTAAATAAAATTTAAGATTCAATAATACATTTTTTTGGTTAAATTTATTTTCCATTTTTAAGGTTTGAGTGTCGGTTAAAATTTTTAATTTAGTCTTTTATATTTTAATTTTTTTCAATTTAATCCTTCTCGATTGACGTATGTTAAAATTAGTTGATGATAAATTTATAAAATGTAATACCTAGTGAATTGATAAAAATTTAGAGAAAAAATAAGCGTCGAGAATAAAACTTGGAATTTTTACCAATTTTTTAGAAATTTAGATGATAAATTAAAAACTTTCATATTTTAGATTACTTTTTGTCTCTTCTAAATTTATATCAATTCATCAACTATTATTGTTTTACAATCACCCAATTATAATATTTATCAAAAGTGAGATATTAAATTTATATATATATATATATTTTTTTTAAGAAAATTTGATATATATTAAATATAAGGAAGTAAATTGAAAACTTTTTCTTACTAAAGTCTAAAACATATATTTAACTTTTTGTATTTTTATTTCATTTAAATTTCTACGGTATAATAAATGTATGGTCAATTTTGTCAAGGATGGCGATTAATATTTAATTAAATTGCAGCTTTAATCACGAACCCAGCAGAAGTCCACTTTCTGGGGGTTTCACCTTAAACTTGAAAATCTTCGCTTGGAATACACTCTATCTTTGAGAATCGTAAGTTTCACTAATCTTCATAAATTTCTACCTGATTTTGATCACTAACATCTCACCCAATTCCGTCGCAATCTTCTTCTCTGATTCCCGAATTACTACTTCCACTTACTTCTCGCTTCTGAACCCCAAATCCCCCTTCTAGATCTCTCACCTTCGTCTCCGGCCTCGATTCAGCAGAAACCCACATCCCCATGATCAATTCCGAGGAACCCAGTTCCTTAATTTTACTCACCGATCACTAGTTTCGCAGCGGAAACAGTTCGGCATTGTGGTAATGATGGTGGAGACGTCAATTCTGGGTGGGCGGTTCCATAGCCAGAGAATTGACTTCAAGCGATGCATTCCGGCTTTCTTCTCCACCTACAGGACGCTCTTTACAGTGTTCTGGATCGCGGCGGTTGCCACGATTTTTCTCTGGCAGGGTACTATAGGTAATGGGTTCTTGTCGCTCCGGCGAGCCTCCGCCAGACCGTTGCCGCGGCTGAGGCCTGTTGCGTTCAATTTGACGGATTTTGGAGCAGTGGGCGACGGGGTGACATTGAATACCGAGGCCTTTGAGAGGGCTATTTTGGCTATTTCGAAGTTGAGGACCAGAGGTGGTGGACAGCTGAATGTGCCTCCCGGGCGTTGGCTTACGGCTCCGTTTAATCTCACTAGCCATATGACTTTGTTTTTAGATGAAGATGCTGTTGTATTAGGGGTTCAGGTGAGTTTTTCCTTTCTTCCTTTCTTTTGGATGCTCTCTTTCATCTTGAATCTGGTTAAATTCTTAGTCTGAAGAGTTTAGGAGTGAATTAGTTTTGACTGGATTTTTGATACTGAGAATAACATGATAAAATGGTTAGTATTTTCCGTTCAAACTTGCATGCTTTATTGGATGCCATTTAGCTCTGTTTGCACTTACCATTGTAGTTAAAATTGTAAGATGATGCATCAAATAGAATGTTATATTAATAGCGAGCTTCACCATTACCTATTGCTAATTACTATTAGCACTGATACTGATTCTGATACTGATTATGAATAATTTTTTAGACCTGAAGAAGCAAACTGAAAACTGGAAGTTCTAAGTAGAAATGCGTAGTTTAGGTTATGGATGCTATAGAGTGGTAGTTAGATCTTTGAGTATTCTAAAATCAGGAATCTATAAGCCAGTTAGTAAAGTGCCATACCATTTTCCATTCACAATTATGAATGATGAATACTTTCTCATGTTGCGAGAGCTATATGCGGTTGTTTCAGACGATCAGATTAGACATACAGGTGCAACAATATGAATTCTGTGTTCACTTGTCCGATTGTCTGTTTGAACTGACTGCCGAGGTATGCCCTCACGAATGGGATTATTTTTGTACTCACATCCCCATCTTTTCCATGGAATAGGTGGTAATAGTAATGCTAAATTGTTTTCTATACCGATTGCTTTGCTGCTCCTTAAAGGTTTTCGCACGGCAACATGGTATCTTTATGGTTTTTTGGTACTTTGACATTTTAACTACTATGCAACTTATCAGACATCGGTCTTTAGTTAAACAAATGGATTAGTTTGAATTTTTGTTCAACATGGATTAACACTGTGCTTTAATAATTTATTCTTCACCATAAAATGAGCCTCTAGTGACAGGTGGAATGGTAGCTGATCTTTTTCCTGCCACAGGATGAAAAATATTGGCCACTGATGCCTCCTTTGCCTTCCTATGGGTATGGAAGAGAGCACATTGGACCTCGGTACGGGAGTTTGATTCACGGTCAAAATCTCAGAGATGTTGTGATAACAGGTCAGATTGGTTAGCCTTTCATAATCTAATTACTTTTTTATTAGCCTTGATTTGGAATCTAATGTCAACATAATGTGTTAACATATCAAGAAAGTGCAAATTATCATCACTTGAAGAGACGCAGATGCAGATAATGAATTGCAAACAAGAAATTTCTACAGTCTCCATTAAATATCTGTTTTCTAACTTCTAGATACTATAGCATGATTACGTAGAGTGACGGCTAGATGTAACCTGTTGAAGCTTCAATTTTGAATAATAGACAAAGCTGCAGATTAAAGAGGGAAATTAGGAGTAAAGAGAGATTGGAATAACTGAAAACAGGGAAAAGTAGAAGAGGGGAAAGAAAACTCATTAACTGAATTCATCTTCCATATATAATTATCCATACAGGAGGAAAAAAACTAAAACATAAGCATCCAACTCAAAACAACAGATAAGGGGAAAAAAGGCACGACAACCCTAGGGAGAAAATTGCGACGAAAAGCTGCATGATACAAACTGCACTATAACACAATGACCGATATCCCAAGAAGCCCTAATCTTCGATTCCTGACTTCTGATTGTGTATATGTCGTGACTTACAGGACATAATGGTACTATAAACGGACAGGGTCAAACCTGGTGGAAGAAATATCGCCAGAAGCTTCTTAACCACACAAGGGGTCCACTCGTTCAGATCATGTGGTCAAGTGATATTGTGATTAGCAATATTACTTTGCGTGACTCTCCTTTTTGGACACTTCATCCATATGACTGTAAGAATGTTACTATCCGGAAAGTTACGATCTTGGCTCCTGTACACGATGCACCAAATACAGATGGAATAGATCCCGGTAAATTTTTATGCTTTGTTTATATCATTGTCCAATATGATGCTTGGTTTACTGTAAATTGTTATGATACGGCTGCCTGATGGGTACCTCGAGTTGACATCGATATATTGCATCAGTTTTCGTATGAGATGGGTACCTCAAATTAAGAAATCACAGACCATTTAGCTTTTCCTGTAGTATAATTTTGTGTGTAGAAGGTGAAACTGAAACAAAGTTTTTCTAGATTAGGTGGCACCGGCTTAAAGATTTGAAAAATAAACGAGTTTTGAGGGGCACAATGATGAACAACTGCCCGCTGGGTTTGTTTCGTTGCATAACCTATGTAAGTTGAAAGCATAAGAAAATCCTTCTGGGTTGAGGTCGAACCAAGGGAGTGATTGAACTTAAATTGCACTGGGTTTTAGATCATCTGTTATAAGGTCAAATTTAATAGTCTACCATAGATTTAGATACACGCAACTTTATTTGTTGTCATTTGATAACAACTCGTTTCATATTCTTTATATTGTCATAAACAGATTCATGTGAAGATATGCTGATTGAGGATTGTTACATAAGCGTTGGAGACGATGGCATCGCAATTAAAAGCGGTTGGGATCAGTATGGCATTGCTTATGGGCAACCCTCAAGAAACATACGAATCCGAAATGTTGTTCTTCAATCTATGGTCAGGTAAACATCTTGCACGTGTTTGCGTGACAAATACATATTGACTGCATTCATGTGTCTAGATATCTCTCTCCCTTTATGAGGAAGGAGCAAATGGAACTTTCTGTTATCTGTCAATTCTGCAGTCGGTTACTTTTATAGATTAGATTGTAGCTGAGTTACCACTTTGGTTGAAATCCTTCAGCGCTGGTATATCAATTGGTAGTGAGATGTCGGGTGGCGTATCGGGCGTCACTGTGGAGAATGTCGTGGTGTGGAACTCCAGGCGTGGAGTTCGGATCAAGACTGCTCCAGGAAGAGGGGGATACGTGCGAGACATCACTTATCGAAATCTGACCCTCGACGTTGTTCGTGTTGGGATTGTCATAAAGACAGACTACAATGAACACCCAGACGAGGGATTCGATCCAAAGGCAGTTCCAGTACTGAAGGACATAAGCTTCACAAGCATCCACGGGCAGGGAGTTCGAGTCCCCGTTCGGATGCATGGTAGCGAAGAGATTCCAGTGAGAAACGTGACATTCAGGGACATGTCAGTGGGTATAACATACAAGAAGAAGCATATATTCCAATGTGCATTCGTTCATGGGCGTGTCATAGGAACGATCTTCCCAGCTCCTTGTGACAACCTCGACCGATACGACGAGCAAGAACGGCTAATTAAACGCTCTGCCTCCCAGAATGCAACAGATATCGATTACGACTTTTGAGTAGCCTAGCTCATTTGACAAAAAAAAAAAATGCACTGAATACTGCTTCTTCTTTACTTGTTCCACCAGTTGATTACTCTATAATGTCTATTTTATGGGTTCACATTTTTGTTTGCTGGAGTTGTACATATGGAAAACTTTTACTAGAGAAAGCAAACGAGAGAGAGCTTTGAATTTCTGAGTTATTTTGTCTGTTGACTTGAGAGGACATGGTCATGGTCATGGCCATGGCCATGGCCCTCTCCTTCTACTTGCAGCTGCAGGTAGCAGAGGCTAGTGGAGGTGGGGCTGTGAAATGATGGTGGTGCCATGGCCAAGTGGGATGAATTTTACGCAATTCTTCATGGGTTTTCTTCAATATATTCATAATAATTAAAATAAATAATAAATAATAAATGCCGTGTGGAAAAATGGAGTTGTGGATGAGTCCGTTTTATTAACACCCTTTTTGCCGTTCTGTGTCATTAGCTTTCTTTAAATGTGATTGATATAAAATATGGACATCTCAATTTAACAGAAATGGAGTTGTGTGATGAATCTATTTTATCAACACCCTTTCTCGTTTTGCCCTTTTGTGTCACTAACTTTTTCGATCGAAATCTCCATAAATATTGATAAAATTGTCCATGGAAAAAGTATAAAAATTAAAATTCATAAAAAATATGTATCAATTGATCAAATAACATTTATGATTTCTAAATAAATAAATTAAAAGTTCTTATCATCAATATTATGTCTATGTTAGGACATGTCTATTGGTCTTTTTTTTTAATATTCTGTCAAAAAAAAATTGACATGTTTTTTAAAAGTGTTTGGAAGTGAAACGCTTTTTTCGGGGATCGAACCTTTGACCTAAAAATGAGTAAGTTCACTGAGCTATATTCTTAGCAACTTTTTGTGAAACACATGTTATATAAGCATTTTAAGAATAAAGTCCATGCTTGGTCTAAATGCATCTTTTTAAGTGTTTTTTTTTTTTATAGAATTTATCAAACCACTTGGCATCCAAAAATGAACAATACCAAAAAAAAAAAAAAAAAAAAAAAAAAACTGTGATCGCCAAATGCATGATTTACCTATTTTTAACTAAACACTACCAATTTTTAAAAAGATATTTTCAGTCATGTACAGTATATTAAAAGACTGCCAAATACACGCTGAATAGTGATAATCCTACTATTTATTTTAAATTAATATAGAGTCATAACTGTACTTTATAATTTTAAATTATAGGACTATATCGTTATTTTAATAAACGTGATAAGATCAAATGGTTATTTTTTTTGCAGTAAATTTGAATATACATTTATTTTAAAGGTCAAGGGTTCAAATTCTGATCCTCACATTCTTTAAAAAAACAACTGCCCACATCACATATATGTTTTTGTAAATAAAACTATTTTTTTTTTTTTGTATTTTTTTTGGTAGGAATGAATTAAATTGAGAACAATGTTTTGGACCTTAAATCTTCCCTTTTTCACATTTCTTTGTAGAAGTTATTGTTTCATTAAAGGGCCCTAACTAAATTTGAATTGTCTTAATTACTTCCTTTCTAAATGAGATCTAATCATATTAGTGTACACGTTGAGTAAGCCACACGTTTCTAAATTCCAATCAAAACTTTAAGACGTCAAAATATTGATTAAATGAATATTAATCCATTACCTTTCAGTCGATAGGAAAATAATTTAGCAGTCAAGACATCTTATTTATTTATTTATTTTTAATTAGAGGTATGAGGTTCATCATCTATCCCTATATTTATTATGCTAAAAAAATTTATGTACATTTTTAATCATAAAATGGATAATATCAAAACTGATAAATGTAGGGACCAAATTAGAATTGATAAGGTAATTTGAATTAAAAAATTATTATTATACTTTTTAAGAGCCATTTTTTATTCGTAGGTTTCGTTGAGATAGATTTTTATAACTTGCATTTGGATGGTTGAATCGTCCCTCTTACAATAGTTCAATATATTTGAATCATAATTCTAAATAGAAAAACTTTAATTAGAGAAAAAAAAATCTCATTAACATTCATCTAGATAACATAAACGAGGGTAGCAAGAAGCTACAACCAACATCAGCTAATCAACACGATTTTAATACACATCCTCTTGAGAGCATTAATATACAAATTCGCAACGAAAATCAAAACGAAATAATTACTTCCTAATAAATATTTTGAAAGTGGGCAAAATGAAATAAAACTTTAGGGTATCTAGAAACATCATGGTGAGGCAAAATGACCGATTTGACCTTCCACGGCTCTTCCTTATCAACTAGTACGCGGTTTGGGTGGCTCAACCTCAAACATTGAACAAATATGACCCCACCAAGGAATGGCAAAAGTCGTAAATAAAGTGTCCTTGGGAGGACAAAGTAGTAATAACACTAGATACGGAATTTGGAAAACAACGCAAAGAACACGTGTTGGAAATGCTGTACCAAACGATTCTTTCTCCTCTTACTGTATTTGCAGGAAACCGCCAACTAAAATCCCCACATATTCCTCGTGCTTTTATTTATTTTTATTTTTATTTTTATTTTTTAAATGAAAATAATAATTATCTTTAAAAAAAGAAAAAAAAAAGTCCGACCAAAAATCAGACCCACCTCCGGCTGCTGCTTTATAAAGACGTTGCGGAGAAACTTAACTCAATTCTTCATCGGAATCTCTCTTCGCCTTCAACATCGGACCTTTTCAATCTTTTTCTTTGATTTTCTTCTTCGAATTCATCATGTCGAGCTCCTCCGGATTCTCTCAGGCGTCGTCGGCGCCCAACTCGCCGGAGAAGCGCGGCTTTGCTCCCGCCGCCGGTGGTCTGGTTTCTGGGAGAGATCTGAATCGGGGTTTCTCGTCCAATCTTCGGCGAGGAAACGGTGAGGATTTGATTTTGTTTTTGTTTTCTGGGTTGGGATTAATTTTGGGGGTTTTGTCTTGAAATCGAAGGGGATGGTTGTTGATGAATCTTTTCTGAATCTGTGAATTTCAGGGTCGGCGCCGGAAATTTTCTACCGGCCGGAGAAATTGGGGAATCTCAAATCCTTGGATTTGTTCCCTCAACATGCCGGCGTCGGTCTCGCCGACGTCGAATCGAGGTATGCTCTGTTCCGCTCCGCCGTGACGAAATTAGGATTTTCTTTTCTTTTCTTTTTTTTTTTTATTAACGGAAGGTTTTGTTGCAGGGTCTGTAAATCTGCCATGGCGGCGCCTCAAACATCCCAGATGACGATATTCTACGGCGGTCGGGTTTTTGTGTTCAACGATTTTTCGGCGGACAGCGCCGGAGAAGTGATGCTGCTGGCCAGCCGGGAAAGCTTCAAATCGAACAACCCCCTTTACGGCCGACCCATCTTGGTCGGAACGCCGGCGGATTCATTAAGCTCGACTTCCCCTGCTTCTCCGCCGCCGCCGCCTCAGGCCGTTAACTGTGGTAATTAACAGAAACTCCCTCTCTGGTTTCGGTAATTTTTCTCGTTTTCTGATTCCCGAGCTTCCATTTCTGCAGCTCTGCCGATTGCTCGTAAGGCTTCGATTCAGCGTTTCTTGGAGAAGCGAAAAGACAGGTACGGTTTCAATTTTCTCTGTTCTGAAGCAAACTCGTATTTTTCTTCAATTTCCGCCATGGAAATAGCTTAAATTTGGTCCTCTGTTTTGGACAGGCTGACCGCGAGAGCGCCGTACCAGAGCTGCCCGCTGACCGGCGGCCCGAGGAAGGGCGGCGCCGGCGAGAATGCGTGGCTGGGTTTGGCTGTGCAACGGCAGCATTAGTAGTGGTTTTATGATAATTGATTTGGTAGAAAGGAGTAATTTTGTTTATGTTTGGTTATGAATTTGAAGAAATTAGACTGCCATTTTTGCTTGGGCCTCTGTTTTTTCTTGCTGCTTCTTCTGCCGGTGGGAGCTGGGTTTTGTGGAGGCCATGGTTGTTTCTTCTTCTTTAACAATATCGATTCCTAGTCGATATTTTTGTAAAACTAATATCTTACTTGGATTCTTCAATATTATTACTAATATTTTCAATTTGTAAAATTCTCTTTTTTCATGGATCTAAACATGGTTCAACTTCAAACTTGTAACAATATTGGTGTGATTTTTGCTGTTTTTTTTTTTTAATCTCTAGATGTGTATTATTGACTAAGTTATCTTGATTAAGTCAAAATCAATCTAAATAAAATGGTAGACTTGTTGGAAATTTATTGGTATTTAGAAATTTGTAAGATATAAAATGGAAAGTTTACCACAGTTACTGAGATCTAAATTAAAATTGTGATTTTGTAATTTATATTTACTATATTTTCTTAAAATATATTATTTCCACTTTATTTGAATTACAATATTGCGTGGATATCAAAGTAATTAAAGAGAGCATAAAATATAAAAATCCAATGTGGAGTGTATAAAAGGTGCAATATTGGACTTTTTTTTTTCTCTCATATTTTCTTATACTACTTATTTCTTAGAAAAAAAGTTAAATGTATTTTTATTGTTATAATATATTGTAATGTTAATATGACAATAACTCAATAGTTAATACCTAACTTATATTTTTGAGGTTGAAGGTTTTGTCGGAGTAAAAAAAGAAAAAAAAATACAATATATTGTAATTTAAAGCATGTGATATGTTTAATTGCAATTTATTAGATAGTTAAAAGTAGATATACATTATAGCATGTTAGGATGATTTTTTTTTTTTGACAATATGTTACTATGATTTTGATCTTAGATAAATATGACTTTGAGGTTTTTCGATAAATATGACTTTGAGGTTATTCTAGTACTACGTTTTTAAGTAGACTTTCTTTTATTTTTTGGTTTTTTTTTTAACGTCACTTGAGCTCTATATTGCATCAAAAATTGTAAATAGTGTATATTTAAGTTTAAAAGATTTGTATTTCGTGAATAACTCACGGGTAATTGGTACTAACTCCTTTCCTTGAGTTCGAACATTCAAATTCATATACTCTTTCTCTTTTTTTAACTAAAAAACAAGTTTGTATTTCAACTTTATTTTATTTTGGTCTCATACAATTCAACGGTTTGTTAAAATTTTAAATATTTTATTTTAATCCTTAAAAAATTATTTTTGTTAATGTTTGTAACCTCTCATTAACAAGATGTCTTTTGTAAAACATCTCTGACAGAGACAAAACTAATTAAATGTTTTATGTAAAGTTAAAGTGAACATAACCAAAAGCATAACTATATAGATATATATTTATGTTCATAATATACTTCTAAATAAAGATACATTATTATTCCTCAAGAATCTTGCAGAGGAAATTAAGTTTTGGGGTTTCTTTCCCAAGCAGATTGGTTTTAATTAAACTATTTTCTTTGGCAAAAAAAAAATTAAGGGGCAAATTATATATATTTCTACTGTTAATTAAAAAATAAGAATAAAATAAACTAAAAGCATAGTAGAAAACGATGATTTTGTTTTCTTATTTTTCTACGTATTTTGAAGGATTCAAAGATGAGATGACAAGGCGTGGCCGACTGGACAGAGAAACCATCACACCACCTCCTTTAAAAAATGGAAAAAAAAAAAAAAAAACCATTTTAAAGTCAACAAATCAAATCATATATTTTTCTATAATAAAATTAAAGAAAAAGGTCACGCGCATTTGAATTGAATCCTCATTTTTCCTCAAAAAAGAAAAAAAAAATCCTCATTTGTTATTTTTCAAACACCTATTGCTTTCTTGGAGTTTCATATGGTAATTTAATTTGATTCAATTATTGAATTAAATATCAAATTGGCATTCATATGCTACAACATTTTTCATCACATGCAATTCTTCCTTTTAGTTTTTTTTTTCAATGCTTATTTGGGATAGTTGAGTGTATGTACTAATTCATATCACTAATTTTATAAAGAAAAGAGAAACAGCAAAACTTGTGCTTATATTATTATTTTAATTGGACACCTAATTTTTTTTTTAATTTTGAATTAAAATATAAAATTACAAGCCCTACATGATGGGCCAATAAACTGAGACGCTTCGAATGATACACCAGGATCATTATGGGCCGTAAAGTTTCAATAAAAGCCCAAGATTTGCCTTTACGGTCCTTGACCGATAGGTAGGGACTTATTCCACAAAATTGAACTCCATAATATTTTTTTAAGGAAAATTAAATTCCATAATTTTAATTAAAATTTGATTTTTTTAATCATGTGTGTGGCCCGTGTGGGGATTAAATATTATTTTAGACTCTATATATTTAGTTTTTTTTATCCATTTTAATTATTGTAGGTTGAATTTATTTTTGTTTTTTATTTTTATTTTTTAGAGTTCTGTTTTTAGTATTTACCATTAGAACTAATTTGGTCCGTATTATGTAAATTCTTTTAATGATTGGAACTCTCGGAAGAGAGTCATTCATCAAAAGACATTAGCATTACATTTGTAGGAAGAAAAAGAAAAAAGGTAGAAAGACGATTTTATTTATTTATTTGATTTGATTGGAAATAATAAGAGAGGAATAATAATAATGGATAATAAGCGGAAGAAGTGGAGATTGATTTAGACGGGATTGCCCTCGTCGTCGAAACCGAGCTCACGGAGGACCTCCTTGCATTCGGGGAGCTTCTCCTTCTTCATGAAGCCGAGCGGGTTGGCATGGCGGACGGGGTCGATGATTCCGACGTTGCCGGTGATGCTGACTCTGGCCTTGTGTCCGTACCCCTCCTCCGACTTCTCGTTACAGTCCGGATCGGTGCTCTTCACCAACGCCACCTCGCACACCTCCTCCTCGTGGTCTCCGTCTGCCTCGATGCTGTATTTCCCCGTCTTGTCCGTCACCCCCTCCTTGCTCAGGGTCACACTCCCTCCTTCCCTGTCTTTGCACTCCAATTTCACGGTAGCCCCTGCAGATTTCAAATCCAATTTCAAAAATTAGGGCTCCAAAATTCAGAATTGGAATTAGAATTAGGAATTAGGGCTTCCTGTTACCTTCGAGGAATTTGCTGACTTTGGTGAAGAATTGGATGCGGCAAGTGTCGCAGTACACCTTCCCCTCCACGAAGAACTTATCCTTGTCCTTCTGGCACGACACTGCGCCCAAGAGCGACACCAAGCACAGTGCCGAAACAAGGATCATTTCGAATTTCCCCATTCTTTTTTTTTTTTTTTTTTTGTGTTTTCTTCTTCTTCTTCTTCTTCTCGTTAGCTCTCTTCTTTCTTTCTTTCTTCGTTTCAGTTCTCAGAGGTGTGGAGATGATGGGGAATGGAGATTTGCTACTGCTTTTATAACTCCCATTTTGCTACCTTATTTTTGGGAGTTTGTTGTTGCACTTATTTTTAGGATCAACAGTAACACCACGAATGTTTCCTTTCCAACCTCTCAACAACAATTATCTTTTTTTAGACTCTCTTTCTTTCTAATTTCTAATTTCTAAATTTTCTTCTTTTTGTTTGTTTCAATTGTGCTGCAATTTTTGTCCTAAACTTTCAACTTCATTAGATTATCCGTTTAATCTGGGCAACTTCATTATAGATCGGTTATACAATCTCCCAAAAATTGAGATTAGAACATCAAATATCATAGAAATATGAGAACCTCTCCGCTTCACAAGATAACCTAGCTTAAATTAGTTAATTAAGCAAATCTAACCTTGCTCCCTTTAATAATAATTAATTACTTTCTTTTAGATTTAGATGAATATGTAAATGTCATGTCAGTTTATGAGTCTTTGAATGTCGGAGTTCCACGGATCATGTACAAGCAAAGTCACACTCTAGAGCTGATGATCAACACTTGCAATGACCGGTCCACCACCAATTTTACTTCCAATAATCCCAAAATATGGATGGAAAAACTGGTTCGAGAGCTAAGGATATTTTAATTTTAAATCTAAATTTTCTCTATCAATGAATAAATAAATTCAAAATAATGTACCGTGGTACTTATCGAATATAGAATACATCTGCTTCTTTTTGTTCCTACAAATAGAATAGAATTGTTCCATTATTACTAAAAGAATAGACCAAATATTAATCCTTTCGCCAAGATAATCCCCTCAAAATGGGAGGTCCACAGCTTAGTTTTTTTCAGTGCAATAAAGTTACATAGTGTCTATTTTTCGTTCATAAAGGGGTATTTCCATGGGTTTGTCTTGGTATCGTGTTCTTGTATTGAATGATCCCGGTCGTTTGCTTTCTGTTCATATAATGCATACAGCTCTAGTTGTTGGTTGGGCCGGTTCAATGACCCTATACATAAAAATACTTGTCACGTAAGAGACCATTTGAAACATTTTTAAAATTTTACGGACTAAATTATTAGATTTTGAAACTTAGAGACCAAAATACAACTCTAACCAAATTTGTATAGATTAAAATTTAATTTATAATAAACCATTTATTCAACTCATTTTGGGACAAAACTTTATTTTATTTAGTTTATTTTTATATCTATCAAGATGTTTGCTTCTTTTGTCTAAAAGTTGGTTTACGAGCATGGATCGTCCATTCATTGATATTTTGGATTCAGCATGTCTATTGAATAATTTACTAAAAATGAAAAGGATATATTTTACATTTTTTCTAAAACAAAATAATATTAAATTGATCGTTTTACACCTTTGTTCTTAGTTTCACGCTCGCACAAGTCAGCTTTTTAGTAGGAGTAGCGTGAAATTATAGGCAATGTTTTTTTTTTCTTTTGATCTTACCATGAAAATTATATTCTAATCTTTGAAATTATTAGAGGATGTCCTATTTTGTTATATAATTTTTCCAGGAATTGAGATTAGAATATCAAATACCGTCTCCATGGTTGCATATATTTTCTAAAATCAATATTCCTTTAGTTTTTAAATTTTTAAGTCTAGCTTGTTTAAAACTATGAAATAGAATGAGACGCAAAATTTCATATGCACATTAATAGTGGACAAAGTGAAACAATTTTTCGCTTCACAATGTCGAGCCATTCAATTAATTAAACAAATCAAACATCTTTTCCTTAACTAGTAATTAGTTATTTTTTTTTCAGATTGAGAATGAATGTAGAAATGTCATGTTGATTTACGAGAACATCGTATGTTTACTAGTGCGCACAAATATGACAATTCTTTTGATATGTGCCAGCACTCCAGAGTCAACGTGGCCAGAAAGCTTCACTAGGTGGAAAAGAAACGAGAGAAATTATATTGAATTCTTAATCTAAAATTTATCTATTAATGGAAAATATAATTCAAAACTAAAAAATGTCACATATATAGATAAAATTGTTTGTGACTATTTAAAAAATTAACATCTTAATTTTGTAGTTGTATTCTATGTAAGGTAACAATTGGGACAAAGGTGATTGATTACGTAATTTTAAAAGTTTATTATTATTATTATTATTATTAATTATTTTTTAATTCTAACGACAATCAATTTACCCAACCAAAACTCAACACATGACCAGTCTTGAGATAGTTTTGACCATGCCGATCCAGCCTCTAATAATCAAATCTTTGACATTAATTTATAGGCGTATGTAACTACATCAATATTCGGATTTGACTTTGAATATCTTTTTAAAAATTTTGAAACATATATTAAATTTAAAATAAAGTTTAGTGAGGAATGTTCAGACAATCGAGAAGTATACAAAGATGAAGGTGAGAGACGACAAATCCTAAATCAGTTATTAAAAATATAATATCATATATTTAGTTAGAAAGGAGGAGGTAGATAGATTTAAAAGAAATTAAAAGACGATTCTCCGCGAAATTTTAGATAACTTTTTAACTTTGTTTTTCATTCAAACTATCTATCCAACCAACTTAAGCATAGGTATAATATAAGATAATATTTATTTAAATATACATAATTTAAAATGATTTTTAATATAAATGAAACCCCTCTTTTATTATCTTACAAATTAACTAAGAAAAAACATTAGAATTAGTAAGATTGTTAAATTTCATTAACTTGAACCTATCAAGCTTTTCTTTTTGAATTGTGGAACTCCATAATTTCCCACTCATATTTGAACTTTCAAATGGATATGTTTAGAGAATTAAAATTTTAGTAAATTAAATATTGAGTTATTATTTTTTTTAAGCTAAAAATAATAATAACTCAATATTTAATTATTTTTTTTAGTAAATTACACATATTAAGTATTGAATTATTGTAAAGGCTATAATCAGATACGCTATGTTTTTATACCTAACATTTACTTTCCAAAAATCAAAGAAAAAACAATATCCACACAAAATTACACATATAGATATATTTTTTCTCTTTTCTGCAATTTTTGTTGGCAAGAATTTAAATGGAAAAATACAGATCAGTATTCAGAATCAAAACTCAGTAAAACCTTGAACTCAGTTCAGATTTTCTAAAGTTGTTGAAACAGAATTTCGGTTAAGATCATAACTCCATACTCCATAGATTTCAAACACACACTCCATTTCTCCATTATATAAACTTGCAGAGACCACTCCAATTTTCATCCAAAAAAATCACCATGGCTCACTCAACATTGTTGCTCCTCTGCCTTCTGTCGACTGCCTTCGTCTTCATCTTCACCACCACCGCCATTGAAGTTTCCCACACCGGCCGAGCCATCACCATCGATGGCAAGCCCAGGATCCTCCTCTCTGGTTCAATCCATTACCCACGAAGCACTCCTGGGGTACGGCTCTAATTTTGAACTTGTTGGTGTTATTAAAAACGAATAAACCACCCATCAACCCAAAAACTGATATATGATCGTTTATTTGTCGTAGATGTGGTCGGATTTGATTAAGAAAGCTAAAGAAGGCGGATTGGACGCCATTGAAACTTATGTTTTCTGGAACGCCCACGAGCCCACGCGCCGCCAATACGATTTCACCGGCAATCTCGACCTCATCGATTTCCTCAAAAGGATTCAAAATGAAGGCCTTTACGCTGTTCTTCGCATTGGCCCTTATGTCTGCGCAGAGTGGAATTATGGGTACTTTTTTTTTTCTTTTTATTTTGTGATCGATTTTATATGGGATTATATTCTAATCTTTGAATTTACAGAGGATTGCCAGTTTGGTTACATAATCTCCCCGGAATCGAGATCAGAACATCGAATTCCGTCTTCATGAATGAGATGCAAAACTTCACCACATTGATAGTAAACATGGCAAAGGATGAGAACCTCTTTGCTTCACAAGGCGGGCCGATCATCCTAGCTCAGATCGAGAATGAATATGGGAATGTCATGTCGGTTTACGGCGACGCCGGGAAGTCGTATATCAATTGGTGTGCGGACATGGCGGAGTCTTTGAACGTCGGAGTTCCGTGGATCATGTGCCAGCAAAGTGATGCTCCGGAGCCAATGATCAACACCTGCAATGGCTGGTACTGCGACAATTTCACTCCTAACAATCCAAACAGCCCCAAGATGTGGACCGAGAACTGGACCGGCTGGTTCAAGAGCTGGGGCGGAAAAGACCCTCATAGAACCGCCGAGGATTTGGCTTTCTCCGTCGCTAGATTCTTCCAATTCGGCGGCACTTTCCAGAACTACTACATGGTTCGTATTCCTTGTTATTTGAATTCTTTGTTTGGTGGGTTGGTTTTGTTGATGGCTGCGGCGGCGTTTTTGCAGTACCACGGCGGCACGAACTTCGACCGGATGGCCGGCGGTCCGTACATCACGACATCGTACGATTACGATGCTCCACTGGATGAATATGGGAATTTGAATCAACCGAAATACGGGCATTTGAAGCAGCTCCACGCCGTTTTGAAATCGATTGAGAAATCTCTCGTTAATGGCAACATCACCACCACCGATTTGGGCGACTCTGTAACTGTAAGAAATTCAAAAACCAAAACCTCTGTTTTTTCATCTTCAAAACGAAACCCATATTAATTTTTGTTTTTCTTTTGTTGTTGTGGTGATTTAGATTACGGAGTACGTAACGGATGAAGGGGCGAGTTGTTTCTTCGGCAACGCGAACACTACAGAGGATGCGACGGTGAGTTTCCTCGGAAAAGACTACGCCGTTCCGGCGTGGTCCGTTAGCATTCTCCCGGACTGCCAAAATGAGGCTTACAACACGGCGAAAGTCAACACCCAAACTTCGCTGATGGTGAAGAAGCCAAACCAGGCGGAGGACCAGCCGGCGGCGCTCCAGTGGCTGTGGCGGCCGGAGAATTTCGACGCCAACGCCCGATTGGGCAAAGGCCATGTCTCTGCTAACAAGATCCTCGATCAGAAAGCCGCCGCCAACGACGCCAGCGATTATCTCTGGTACATGACCAGGTAACCAATCAATCAAACAAACAACCCCCAATTGATTAATTAAACAAATCCCTACACGGGTTCTGAAATTTTGACCCCAAAATTTCAGCATCTACTTGAAGAAAAGCGACCCGATTTGGAGCAACAAGATGAGCCTCCGCATCAATGGAAGTGGCCATATCATCCACGCTTTCGTCAATGGACAACACATTGGTAATCAATTAAATCCAATCTAACCCAATTCGAATCAGTTAAAATCATATTCTAAATTCCAAATTCCTAATCCCACAGGTTCTCAATGGGCTTCATACGGAATATTCAACTACGTGTTCGAGAGACAAGTGAAATTGAAGCCAGGGAAGAACATAATCTCTCTTCTCAGCGTCACAGTCGGATTACAGGTTCGTAATTCAAAAAACACAAACACAAATCAGAATCTGATAATCTGATAATCTGATACTCTGTTTTTTGTTTTAGAACTATGGACCCCAATACGATCTAATCCAATCGGGGATCATCGGGCCAGTGGAATTAATCGGCCGGCACAGCGACGAGACGATCACAAAAGATCTGTCGACCCACAAATGGACGTACAAGGTGGGATTACACGGGTTGGAAACCCAGGTGTACAGCCCAGATTCAAAATCGGCGTCGAAATGGAAATCCACCGCTCTCCCGACGAACAGAATGATGACGTGGTACAAGACGACGTTCAAGGCGCCGTACGGAAGCGACGCGGTGGCGGTGGATCTGCAGGGGCTGGGGAAAGGGATGGCGTGGGTGAACGGCCACAGCTTGGGTCGGTACTGGCCGAGCTTCCTGGCGGAGGAGGGCTGCAGCGCGGAGCCCTGCGACTACCGGGGCGCGTACGACAACAACAAATGCGTGAGCAACTGCGGGCACCCGACGCAGCGGTGGTACCACGTGCCGCGGTGGTTCATGAACGAGGGCGAGAACAGTCTGGTGCTGTTCGAGGAGTTCGGGGGGAATCCTTCGCTGGTGAATTTCAGGACGGTTTCGATGGAGAAGGCGTGCGCGAATGCCTACGAGGGGAGCGAATTGGAGTTGTCGTGCCAGGGGGGCGCGATTTCGGAGATAAGTTTTGCGAGCTTTGGAGAAACTCAGGGGAGCTGTGGGTATTACTCCAAGGGGATGTGTGGAGCGCAGAGCGATGCTGTGAAGATTGTGAGGGATTTGTGCGTTGGGAAGGAATCGTGCGTCGTTTCTGTGTCGGAGAAGACGTTCGGCGGCACCAATTGTGCGGCTGACGTCGTCAAGAGGCTCGCCGTCGAGGCTGTTTGCTAGGGTTTTGTAGATTTTTTTCTTTTTTGGATTATTATTTGGTGAGAATGTGTAGTTTCTCTTTTTGATTCAATAAAATTTTTAGGGTTTATTCGTTCGTTTGGGATTGTTTTAACCTACCATTGATTAATACTTCAATGAGCCGGGACAATTGTCACTGTTTATTGATCCGAATCTAGGTCATCTATCCAGAAAAGCTTGGGTGAAATTAAGTGGAGGTCCGAACCGATTTAGCGGATAAGTTGTGGTTAGGGGTGAAATGCTCACTCGAACATATGGAATAGGGATATTATGAGTATATTTTACTAAATTGTATGATATAATTAAAGAAATACAATTTAAAACTAACTCTATGGGACTTATTTTTTATTTTTATTTTTATTTTTTTGGTTCTTACTAAAAGAGACATGTGAGAATTTGGTCCTAGCTAGTGGAACAAGAAAGACATGCATCTATATTCAATACACAATTAAAAGATTTCCCTTAACGAAGAATTCCCCCCGGCTTTATTTTCGCTCCTTGCTCGCGGAGCGGCATACGAAAAAAGAAAGGTGTTTTCTTTTGTTTCAATTATTTTGGATTTATGGTAGGGATTGTTGAGGTTCATGTGTAGTTTTTCTTTTTTTTTTTTTTTAATTCGATTTAGTCTTTAGGGTTTTCCTTTGTGGGGAAATTGGAAAAAGAAGCGTACACGGCCTAATCACCAGTTTCAAAACATAAGTTGGTGAAATTATGTATTTACCCTCTTCCACTTTTCCTTTGTCCTTTTTCACTTTTCTCTTTCTTTTTCTTTCCCATTTCTCAACTTCTCTCTCTATCTTTCTTACTCGTCCCCCCCCCCCCCCCATTCTTCTCTCTTCCCATTTTCTCTCCACCATTTCACTTATTTTTCTAAAGTTATGCAGAATCTGCCACTTTCTTATTCCCTCTTTTTCCATAATTCAATTATCTCTCTTCCCTACGAAGGAGAGAAGAGAGATAATTGAATTTCTAATTTAATTTAATTACTTAAAAATCTATTTATAGAGGAATAAATTTCATAAATTATTGAATTAATTATTAATCTAAATAATTCTTAATAAAATTTGGTTAATAAATCATAGAATATAATAAATAAAATGTTGGGTAAAATTTAAATTCAAAATTATTATCAAATAATTTAAGAGATTAAAGATTTTTTAATTAAAAATTTGAAAATTAGAATGAAAGAAAATAGAATCTCAATCTCATTTTAGTGTATTCATATTCAAATTTGAAATTTAAATCAAATTTGTTTAATATTTTTTTTCTTCCTTTTTAATCTCCTAAATTAATAAAACTCCAGCAAACTCAAAATCAAAAGTAAGATCACATGTTAAGAAAAGATTGGGGAGAAATTTAAGGAAACAAATTTAGATTAAATTTTAAATTTGAATACCAAATTACTAGATCCTGTTTCTGAATTTCAATTTTCAAATTTTTAATTAAAAGAATCTTTAATGTCTAATTATTTGTTAATTCATTTTAAATTAATTTAGATAACGTTTTGTCTCAATCTTCTCTCACTTGCTCTCTCTCGTTCAACTTTCTCTCTCTCTCTATCTCCTTCCCCATCCACATTCCCCACCCTCTTTTCCCCGTTTAATGAAAGACTCGCCTTGCCTTGATTGAAGAATGACTTTTTTTTTTTCACAAGATCAAGAGGTGAAGGAGAATCCACCAACCGACAAATCCGTAGCCCAGGTGACTCACAACCTCCCTCTCGCCCAAATGAAATGGGATGAATTAAATCAATAAGCTTTTTCCTTGACCTTATACTCCCAATTAAGGATATTCTATAAAAAGCATCTATGTAACCACGATTCTATGACCAATTTAATATTCTATTTCTAATTTTATAAAAAAAAATATTTGTCAAACTTTTAACAAATGAATTACGAAAATTCAAATTTTGTAAAGATGAATAAGCCGTTGGTAAATTTACCAAAGACGAAAATGATTTATTCGATATTATGGATGACTGGTTACGGAGGGACCGTTTCGTTTTTGTAGGTTGGTCTGGTCTATTGCTCTTTCCCCTAGAGGTTGGTTTACAGGTACAACCTTTGTAACTTCATGGTATACCCATGGATTGGCAAGTTCCTTTTTTGTGTAAAAAGTTTGGCAAACGACCTCCCTCGTCGATTTTGATGCATCCGTTGCTGGCGATTGCTGAAATTCACCGGAATCATGGAGGCTGCTCGTTAAAAAGAAAAGAAAAAAAGAGAGAAGGTCGAGAGATTTAGGGTTTTTTTAGAGTAAAGAAGAAACGAGAAACCCAAGAAAATTTTATAGAGGAGAGAAAAAAACCCACGGCGGAAGAGAGAAAGAATGGGTTAATGAAAAATGTTAGAAGAAAAAAAAATACTGTAAAGAGAGAGGGAAATAGGGAAATAGACTGGGAAAAATATTCTGGAAAAAAAGGGGATGGATAGAGAGGGAATGAGGGCTAAAAATGAGTGGATGGATAGTGAAAGTAAATTGACAATTGGGTGATGTTGCATCTGGCACGAGATGATAAAGAGAGAGCTTCGTCTATCGATGAATAGCGGATTGACGGAACTCTTGGCATTGCTTTGTTTTTCTCTCCTTTCCTATCAGCGAGTTCCGATCCTTTTGTTCGAAATTTCTTCATTTGTACCGAACCGCTTGCAGAATCAAATCATGTTCCACAAGATCCTATATCAACTAGCGAACGCTTAGAAAACATGAGTTTTGAAAATGGTGATTAAAAAACATAAAAGTCAAAAGTCACGAGAGAAATTCTGTAGAGCTTCCGCATAATTTCCTTCGGATTGAGCCGACGTCTGTTACGGTCGTTCGTTATTCCATTCAAAGAATCTCCGTTCCAGAACCGTACGTGAGATTTTCATCTCATACGGCTCCCCCTTTATGTGATGCGCATAATGAGATTAGAATAATACATGAAATCAAAAAAGATTGAAATACTCTCATTATGAACTGATGGGGCTAGCGTTTTTACAAAAAATCTCTAGCCAACCTTCCTGTAAAAGATCTTTTCTTAACATCAAGCATGTTGTTACTAGATAAAATTGGTAACTCTAACAATTTCTTTGTCCTCAACGCCTCTTAATTTCCAGGAATTAGTCACTTCAACGGTCTTAGAGAACGTGTATCCCTGTCCAATTTCCCTTCATTTGATTGCTATTTGTTGGGCATTCCTCTCGGACGCGTGGCTGCTCAATTTTTTCCCCACGTAACACTATTATTTTATTTTGAGTTTGAGAATCTTGACTGATTTCTCCATTACAAAGGGCAGCAGAACCTATGGAGATGGGTGTTGATAATCATCTTATATTTTAACTTACAATACAAAAAATAAAAATAAAAAAAGAATAAATTCACCATATTAATTTTGTTTAAGGTGCAGTTTCATAAAATTGTAAGTTAAAATATGATACATTAAAGACACTATTAAAACATTTTCAACATGGAGATTTTCATAGTGTTACGAAAAATATTGATAAAATATGAAAAAAGAAAATAAAATCACTATACTATGGCTAATTTGATGAACTGTTAATATAAATGATTTTAATATATTTAAAAAGTGAGGAATACTTGTCTTATAACTTTTTAAAAAATATAAAAAATTTTATCCTTCTATGAAATCGTAGGAAATTTCCAGTGAGGTCAACCTTAAAAGTTGGATGGGTTTTCAATTGCTACTGATTTTGTGTTATGAGTTTGAGGATTTAAAATAGGCCAGCAAGATGTAATTTTGAAGAGAAAGGTGGGAGCTTTTTGAGATGAAGAATAAAATAACTTGATTTTCCTTTTTTCTTTTTCTGATGCTGAATTGACATTAGTGGGTGAATTTTGAATAGTCGAAAAATTGGATGTCTCTCTTCCATCATCACCATTGCCACTGCTCTCACTCTCTCTTCAAAAATTTCTACAAATTATTTTTTTTAGTATTAGAATCCATTATTTAAAAAAGAAAAAAAAATTGGTCTGATCCGATTTGTACCAAATAACACCCCTACGAGATGAACCCTCCATGAACAAATAATTAAATAACCAAAGTCCACATCTCTTTAAATAAATTAAATAGAAAAGTGGGTTTAATTAAAGAAGCAACAAAAACCCAAGAGGGAGAAAAAAAATAATACCAATCAAAATTTTGGGTTTCTATTTTTTATTCTCATAAACAAGAAGTGGGCAAACTTGGGTTGCTAAATCTGTCACCCACTACATTTTGTTTTTTTTTTTAATGTATATAATCAACAAAACTATTAGCCGTGTCCAAATTTCTATATACTTGGCCTTCTTCTTCTTCTTCTTCCTCTACTTTTTTTTTTATTTTTATTTTTTACTTTTTTAAAAAAACTAAATTGCAAGAATCCCAGTCGAGAAAATCCCTCTGTTATACGGCGAATTCGACACCTCCGCCGCCGATCTCGTCAACTCCGGCCGACACCGTTCCTTCATCTCATCCTTCATCATCTGACTCGATCGGCACTCCGGACTACAAAACGCCGTCTCCCCTCTGCATAATTTTTCATAACCCATCAGAAAAATTGATCTAATAAATTGAATCTTTCGAAAATTTGAACAATTTGGAAGAGATTCGAAGAAGAAGAGAAGGAGGATTTGTTTTTACCTGTACATATATATGTCTTTGCCCTCTAGATTTTTCCCGCACAAATTACACGACCGGAGGAAATCGGGGGTCCGGCGCGGCGGAGATTGATCCGGAGTCGGGGGTGATTTTCTCGAACACCCACCGTCACCGACGAGGCCGCTCCGGTGGCACGCGCCGCCGTCGTAGTAGACGCGCGTGGAGGATTCGTGGGGCCCGCGAGTGGTGACGTACGTGTAATTCTCTTCCACGCTCTCGAATTCGTCGTCTTCGTCCGGCGGAAACGACGATCCGACCGGAATCGGAGCAGGGCGGCGGGGGGAGTTCAATTTGGGGCTGCAAACGGCGTGTTTAACCAAAATCTCGCAGCCGCGGATGCCGGAGGAGTTGTCGAGGGCGGCGACGATGCCGAGGCCGACGGCGCCGGCGGTGTAGTTCTTGAGATTGCCTCTCGGAGAAGGGGATAGCATGAGATTGGCGTCGAAGTGGGAGGTGGGGCTGGCGGCGCCGGTGTCGAGGAACGCCGGCCGGCAGCGGGAGACGAGGAGCTCCGAGAGCCTTCCGATGACCGGACGCTGCCCCTTGGCCAACATGATTGGGAAGAGAGAGAGAGAAAAAAAAAAAAAGCAGAGCCAGCGAGTGAAGAAATTATGCCCAATGGAGGATCGTACTTATAAAAATGGAGGAACGAAATCATGAAATTATGAAATTAAAAAAAAGAAAAAAGAAAAAAGAAAAAAGAAAAAGGAAAAATAATAATTGCATCAAAGGTTGCTTTTTTGACATAAAATAGGGGAGTGGGTGGGCTTGGCTTGGCTTAGCTTAGCCCCTGGTTTTGGTTTTGGAATTATTTGGGGGGTTTTTCTCATTATTGCTTTAAAGTTCAAACCACTCTATCCCTTTTTTATTTTTATTTTTTATTTATATTATCAATTTTATCTCTAATTTATTAATTTGGTTCTTTTACTCTGGCTTAGTTTCAATTTCGACCCACCTGAACCATAACATAGCTATTAAGAAATATATTATAGATTAAAAGTTAGAGGTTTGAAGCTCTCATCCCAAATGATTTTGTTCTTATAAATTACTATCTAGTTTGTATCTATTTTATTGATGAATAATAATATTTATCTTCTAACGGGTAGGTAGGACTTTTCTATTGACCAATATTATTGATAAGTAGAAGAGAGAAATAGGAAGAAGAAAAATAGAATTTTACTTTTTGGAAAAATAAATAGCTATTGAATTTTTAATACTAACCATTCATCCTTGAGGTATTTTTATAATAAAAATAAGAAAAAAGGAGTAGATTTTATAGTGGGTATAAAATGATTAATTTAGAAACTGTACGTGAAGTTTAATTATTGAAACTTTAATGTTTGTTTTATTTTAATAGTGATAATAATCCCAAATCCCAATATTGTATTTGAAGATGGGCCACTTTGGGTTTATTGTGATCTTTAAAACCCTTTTTTTAAGAGCATATTTGATTTGGGAATATTTTAAAGAATATTGTGGTTTTGGAATTGTTAAGAGTAATTTCATGTGCATTTCATGAAATAAAATTAAAAAAATCCTCTTCACATAAAGATCGTCTCAATTTATATATATATTTTTAATTAATTTGTTCATTGTAGTACAAATTTAACTTCAAATTCAAGGGATTATACCTTGTAAGTTCTAGCTCGATGACATTATAAGAAATTTAAAGGTTATTTAAAAGTTACACATAAAAATTAATTTTAAGATCATATATGTTCACTATGTTATATTATTTTAATTTTCAAATGCCTTCGTTTGGTGCAAAAAAAATATATATTTAAATAATTATCATTTTACTATTATTTTTCATTTTCTTCTTTATAAATTATTTGACACTTATTTTTTATGTTCATTTATTAAATAAGTAGATATCTACGTTAACAAATGTTTTTAATTATAGAAAGCAGGTCAGATGTTAGGTTCTAGAACGATTTTGAATTCAATAGAATTTTTTTAATGTAAGCTTTAAAAAATTAAAACATTGCAACAATGTTAAGCGTTAACAAAAAAATTTGTTAACAAGAGAATTCAATCTCGATGTTGCATAGAGTGCACGCTACTAGATAGACGATTTGAGAAACTATGTTGACATGAGCACAGTTCAATTAGTTAAAAAATCTCTTTAAATATTAGATGTTATTCATATCTCACCGTATTGTGGAACTAAAAGAAAATATTTAAGAATGCAGGGCCGAAAATAAATAAAATAATATTTTTTATTTTGACAACTAAACTAGTATTTAATTATTGTTTTAAATAATTAAATGCATTTGGTAAGACAATTTAAGGAAAAAACAAACGATCCCCAACAAATTTTGTAGAAACTATAATATATTTGAAGGAGTAATTTATTAATATAAGAAAAATATGTGAACGAAACCTGGGTCGTGGAAAGAGATATTTGAAGAATAGAAAATAAAATAAATAAATTAAATGAAAACGCAATAAAATAAAAAAAACAAAAGTAGTTTTCAAGTGCCAATTATTTTAGATGATGTCATTGTCCAATGATTATGACTCCCTCTAATTTCTAAGGGGGAGGAGTGGTCCCCGCAGTGGGCCCGCCTTCACGCACAAGAGATTCCGTTTGTTTTCGGCTACATCTGCGACACGTGTCAGCGATCGGAGGCGCTGGCACAGCTGTAGGTTGATGGAGCGTCTGTAGTGGAACCGGCTCACGTCGTCAAAACCCGACGACAATAATTGAAGGCGATTACTCAGACCACTATGGATGGGTTAAACGACACATCGTTGGGAGCCCACTGGTATTAAAGGGTAGGCCCCATATTCTTAGGCATCGAAAACGACAGGTCGGACCTGGAGTCCCCGGGTTTCTAATTCCCGCTATGTCCTTATTCGCCTGAAAAGACTGTAATACCCTTCCTTAATTCCAAAAACCCATTATCCAACTCCCACAGGACACTTGCTACTTTCGTTTTCTCTTACTTTAATCATTGCGGACTATTTTACCCCTCTTTGGTCTTTCAATTCTCAACTTTGTCCTTTTCTCTTGGTTAATCTTTTTTTTTTCTTTTAAATTTTAACTAATGCTATAATTTTTAGTAAATTATTTTTAAAATTCAATATTATTGAATTTTAATTTAGAGCAATATTTAAAACATGACAAAGAACTTATTCATAGGTAAATAATATAAAATCTTTTAGGCATCTATCCATTCTAGTAAACAGATCAGTTTTACAAATTATATAAACCATATTATATAAGGCTAAATTACAAAGAATATTTATGAAGTTTGTCATTTGTTTAAAACATATCTATATCTTTTCAAAAGTTTCAATACTACTCTCGATCTTCTAAACGTTTTAAAAATACCATTTGAATAAATATCCATTAATGTTTTGAATGAAAAGTTGACGAAAAATTAACATGAAAGAATCTGGAATGACGTGACAATTAATGTAGAAGCTCACTTAGATGAAGTCTAAAAAGAGATGAAATGTGAAAGAAGCTATCGTTTTTCAAAGGAAATTAAGGATAAAAATTGAGTAGTTGAGAAGGAAGAAGAATTTAAAAAGAAAACGTGAAGAATTTTTCTCGTTAATTGCTACGTCGTTTTAGATTTTGTCACGTTAATTTTTCAAATTAACTCAAAATATGAAGTGTTATTTGCTCAAAGAGTACTATTTTTGAAATGTTCATAAAAGATCAAGAGGATAGTAATTAAAGTTTTGAAAGGATGTGTATTTTTTAAACAAATGACAAACTTCAAAGATATACATGTATTTTTTAATTTTGCCTATATATAATATAGCACATTCTTTACAACCTCACCGAAATAAGGTAAGAGGTAAGAATTTGAACTTTTAACATGTGAGAGAGTGGTAAGGTTAATAATTTAAATATGTTGCTAATTTAAGCCATTATTCGTTTTTTTTTTTTTTGTTATTTTTACCACAAATCAATAAAATATTAGAAATAAAATAAAATATCAAAGCTGCACATGAACTTACACGGTAGGATTTGGAGAAGGAGACCTCGAATATGTGGGTCTCAACCATATCAGAATGTGTTTTGTTAATTCATATCCTTTTGTCAAAAAATAAAATAATATTAGAAATAGCTAATAAGGGGTAATTCAAAGAAAAAATATATAAATAGCTTTCTAAATTTCAATATTTGACATACATCATCTTGGGCCTATTCAAGATAATGACCATTAAAAATTATTCAAGATAATTCAAATTAATTCAATGGAAAGAGAGAGAGTTTAGGGGTAATTAACCAATATCTTTGGAGAGAAAAAGGTGACATTGATGTATGAAGAATTGGTCAAATCTTAATTCAACATCTTTTATAACAAATTAAGTGGTTGCTTGAAAAAAAAACACACACACACAAAGGAAAATGAGATCCTACCTTGTTACACAAAGGGAGCCAAAATAGATTAAATTTTATAAAAATAAATGTAAAGTTTCATTAATTATCCACCCTAGGCTATAGAAGAGATATTTATATAGACCAGTGAGTAACTACCTCTAGAGGGTGATTCGATATTATCGATCCTTACTCTTGGACCTACGGTTGGATGTATAGATTTCAGTTGTTTGTGACATTTTTTTAAGTGGACTTTTGTAGACTCCCTAGCATTGAAGTACTTTGTTTGATTGGTTGGCGTGATCCCAGCTACCAAGAGAGATGAGACTAAGCAAGTAAGAAAATTTGCACGACACAACTTTGTGGTGAGCTTTAAAAGTTTTGTTTGTTATAAGGTTAGGAGAGACCTAACAAATTGAGAAATACTACGAAGACTATTCAGATGACCCCACGAGTGAGCCAAAGAGTTTTGAATTGTCTTCTATACATAAATTATTCAAAAGGGTCAACTGTTATATGGGTGTCTTTGAGTACGGAGTTTTTATCCCTACACTTTTTGAATTATCATACTTATATTTATAGAATAAGATAAAAATAAAAATAAAAATATATATTATTAAACTAAATATTGTACAAATGTAATGATATTGCACTAATTTAATAGAGATGTATATAATAAATTAATGTGAAGCTATTGTTTCTGTCCAATAATAAAAAAAGTTGTTCTAATTTTTCTAATAGTGGGGAAAAAATGAAGTGAAAATCGAATATTGGTGTTTTCATTGGTTATTTTGGATTACATGTAAATAAGCAAATTGAAAAAAGATCCAAAAAGGTGTTGTTTAATATATATTATAGAAATTTTTTTTTCTCTTTACTTTTTGCATTATTTGTAAATTATTTACTTTGGAAAATAGAATTGTACAAAGCCACGTTGCAGAGGAATGAGCATGGTGCATTGTATGGCAAAGGAATAAAAAATGTACTTCCATGCTGTCCCATATTGTGATGGTATTCAAGGAACCAGTTCATACTTTGTCCATATCTAATGTTTTTTCAGAGGCATAAAAAAAAGTTGTCTATGATTAACATGTGAGTTTGTTTAGTTGTGTATATTATAATAATCTTATATGGGTTATAGGAACTAATTTTATATTAATTAACATAAACAAATATATTGATACACGATTCTGCCCCGCTATCGAGGTTGGATACGTGGCAATTGAACGAACAGACGAGGTGCGATCTTAAGCAAGATAAGACTTGCAAAATGAAAACAGACACTTCGACGCTCAAGTCAGTAAGGTGCAAGCTCAACAATTAACTCTCACATCTTACCTCTCCCCCTGTCACATAAAATTTATTATTTTCCTAATTCAAAGCAAATACATTACATTTTCATTTTTTTTCAATACTATTTTATTTTATTTCTTTACATAAATTAAATTGTATCATTTATTAAATCTAATTGTTTATATCATTTTGTATTACCTTTTCTTTTTCCACCTTGATGTAGCATACATTTTTATATATTATAATTTTACATTTCAAATATTTTACCATTAGTTTTGTCCAATATTGATATTTCATATTTTTCTCAACTATAGAATCAATATTTCATATCTTTTTAAATAAGAGGATGAAAAATTGTCAAATATTTCATATCTTTTTAAATAAGATGATGAAAAATTGTCAATTATAATATAATCAATATAGAATTAAATTCTTATTTTAGTCCAAATAATTTCTATCAGTTCTCATATTTTCAATGATTTTTTTTTTCTGAAATTCCTATTAATATCTATACTTCTCTGATTAAAAACGGCTCATTATAGTCTATTTTTTAAAATCATAATTAAAGTCTCATTTTTAAATTTAAACAATTTCCTTTAATTTTCCTGATTTCTATAATTTATCTCAAAATTTTCTTAAAATCAAAACCTCGGCACTTTGGTCGACATCAACATTTTAAACAAATGTGGATTATACATCCAAACACAACTCATTTATGAGTAAAAAGTATTTATTTTAATTTATAGATAAACTCATAACTAACCGGAAAAATAATAATGATATCATTTTACTATTCGTAGCAAGTAATTTAAAATTTACAGAAATAACAAATATGAAACATAATTACAGATATATGACGTCCCAGATTCGCCACTGGCAGTGAAATTTAGCGGCAGAAAAATTATAAAATTATATTATTGAAAAAGTCGTGAGCGGCAGGATTCGAACCTGCGCGGGCAGAGCCCACATGATTTCTAGTCATGCCCGATAACCACTCCGGCACGCCCACTTTATGACAGCTGGTTAATTGTTTAAGTATAACTTCAATATTTTATTTTTGTTTTTCCTGCCATTTTAGAAATTTCTCTCATCCGAAAATGTTATTTTGTCCAACTTTGCTATTAAAAAAAAAAAAAAGTGATATGATAGTGGGTTGTAAAAAAGATAGTACGCATGAATATAGATACTTTCGATTATGGAATTAGTTTTAATTATACTCGTATTGTTTTGAAAATTTTCTTTTGACCCTTAACTCTTAAAATCGTTATTAAACAACCATTTCACTGACTTTCCCATTAAAATGAAGACGTAAATAAAATTTTGCGGTTTAAAGGGGAAGCCACACATTATAGGAAAAATCACGAACCGGTAAAAACAGAAAACAACAGGTACATATTGATAAAGATTAAAGGAGTGTTGCAAGCTCTGCAAGAGGAATATGTTCGAAAGAGAAAAATTCTAACACAGTGTGATTAGTGAAAAGCATGGGTCGAAAGCTAGGATTAAAAAAAAAAAAATTGGTGGAAGAAGACTATTTTCATCCTCTATGATAAGAAATTTATCAAGTCATTCAAAGTTGGATTATCTTGGATTTCTTTGTTAATCCTAAGTGTGTCAATTGATTGTGGGAAGGGAGGCTCCATATTTTGCTCGCTGTCCATGGTTTGCTACCCTTAAAAAATTTTGCTTCCTCTAAATTCTTTTGATCATGGTTTGCTGGTCCACATTTAAAAATGACCAAGACCCTTCAATTTTCTTATAGCTCACCAAAATGTCAAAATTTTTTCATATTTATTTTAATGAAAAATCTAACTGAACGAAACAGTGGTTAACCCTTTTTTAAATTAAAGATTAAAATGAGACTGTGTAAACTATAGGAGCATAATGGAAACTTGAACCAAAATTTAGGGGTGTAATTGAAATCACCTATGTATCTGTATACATCTATTTTACAACTCTCTACCCAATTATTACATCGCTTATCAATTTTCGTTTTAATAGAAAATAAAACAATTTTAACATTTTAAAACTTTTAAAACAATACAATACGTTGATGGAATGAAAGAATGAAAATATATCCTAAAGAATATTTTAATTTATATAATTTAACCAAAATTATTTTGGATGGTAGAAATAATTTTGGCAATAGATGTCAAAAGAAAAATTAAAAATCCAATATTTCTGTTAGATCTGCATTTTGCTTGTTTTGTAGGGAGACATCTAAAGAGTTTTTATTGCCTTCTTACACTATGGAGTTTACAAGATTATAATGTTGGGTATTTTCAATTTGTTTTTTTCTTTAATTTTAACTTTTGTAATTCTATATTAAACTAATATCCATGTATATTTATATATGACATTTACCTATAGAATAAACTTCAAAGTGTAGCAATTCATATTAATCTTGAAAACTATGTATCTACAATATTTAATGAAAAATTGCGTGACAATTTACATTTCCATATTTGTCAATATAATAAACCATTGTGATTTTGCAAATATGACAATTTTTTTAAAAAATTTACTCGCCTATTTTTTTTTTCCATATATCGCTCATTTATGTCTATTAATCTAGCAGTAATAAACTCTATCACTAGTATAGTATATCAATTATATAGCGGATGAATCTATGGATATTTCAAGGTTATGTTAGTCTTATTTTTTTTCATGTACATTTATAAATCCAAAATATTGTTGTTAAATTTAAAATTAATTGGGTTTATTTTATCATTTATGCAAGTTTCTCATACTTTAATATACTATTTTCTAAAATTTAATTAAAATAAACTGTTAAATAGATAGAAATTATAATCCGGCCCAACGGCCATTTTGGGCCGCACGTATTTGCGTTGGGCTTTGAAGAGACCAATGCCTTAGTTGTAGAGGTCTTCATTTACATATTACAAATTCTAGCAACTCAACTAATTTAAAATTATCTTTTGCTCTCTAATTTGAAATCAAATCTTGTTCCTCCTAATTTGAATTAAAAACCATAACTAATAATAATCATTTTTCTAGATTAAGAATGAATATGGATGTCTTATTCGTCGGTCTAGAGAGACATTGGCGAATTCGATGAAGACTGAAGTTCCATAGATAATGTGCCAACAAAACGACGTTTCATAACATTAGGAAGTATCGAAGAATGGACACTTTCAAAAACTTGAAAATCGATTGGAAAACTACCCTTCAAAATCAAGTCCAAAAAATACTTGATATTCCACCTTTTTATACATTGTATCGAGTAGCTTGTGAATGTTTTACATTTTCTAAGTTGTTGGATTTTTGTTGCAAGTGGGTGAAAGAAAGTGACCCTTAGAATTTGAAGATATTGATAAAGAGTTTGAATATTTATGAATTTAATATCAGAAAATTAAATTTGTAACTATTAATTAATATATACGTTGTGAATGTTATTTTATATATTTTTTTATCAATTATTTTTTTATTTTTTTTGATCATTTGGTTTCTTCGTTTTGTTAAACTTGAAGTTATTTCTTAAATGTGGAGTTGTTTTTATATTTGTGTGTTAAAATTACATATGTGAAAAAATTAATTCTTGTGTGAGAGGTTACATATTTGTGCAACTACATAGGTGTTGTTTTTTCACTTGAGATATCAAACAATATCAAAATTGGATTTTCTTCTCTTCTCACAAAAATTCTCTCTTTTAGTTATTCATGTTTATGTTGAGAGCAACTGTCTAAAAGTTCTTCCAAATTCGAGGGGTTTGAAGTTGTTGTTCTACCAGAGTTAACCTAAGTATAGTCCTGCTGAGATAATCGTTGTATTCTGCTAGCAATTTGTATAGAGCGAATAATTGTCTTCAGGTCAGAGCTATTTAAACGTGTCTCTCGACTATATTTCATTGAGTTTTGGTGTTCATTAAGTTATCGGGATTTGTAATTGTGTTGTAGCCAGCTATTTGACCGTTTTATTTATTTTACATATACAGAGTATATTCACCCAACAATTTTTAGCTACTTAAAAATTCAGAAACGTCTATTTATTCATTACTATGCAATTGAAATAGACCAATACAATAAAAATGACTTAGTAATTTTTATGGTAGAATTATACTTAGGTTGAAACGGTATGTTTATATTGCCTTTTCCATTCTGTTATAAGAGTGAGAATGTTTGGCAAATTAAAAATTTGATTTTAGAAAAGTTTAAAGTCATTTTAAATTGATTTTTAAGTTACTGATATATTTTGAAAAATCAATTATATTTAAATCATTTTTTTCAAAATTACTAATTCTACCATCACTTCTAAACATCGAAAAATTTCTTCACCACCAACTTTGAAAAATTCTGTGTCGATAAGAAATTAAAAGATGAAAATTATTTTAAATGGCTATATTTATTATTAACCCTTAAAACATTTCATACTAAACCAATTAAAAATAAAATTTCTTTTACTTTAATCATTAGAATTTCTGTTTCTTGAGATGACTGTGTTTGCACGACGAAGGGTTGAGCAGACTAAATGGCTAAATGCTCCGCCCGCTGAGTCGCCGGCTTTGAAATGGGTGTGACCGGAGAAACTTGGCGCCGCCGTCGTCTCCGATGAACGGACTTTCTTTTGCCAACCGGAATTGTTGATCAGAAAGATGCTGCTTAATGACGATCTCCGGTACATGGCTAGGTAATTTTACTGTGTATTTTTTCAGAATTAATTTTTTTGTTATATTAAATATACCATATATAACTTTGATTTTTACATATATAAACACATTTTATCGTTTTTATTTTTGCTAAAGTAACAGTTTAATGTCTAAACTTTATAACAATGCGATCTATAATAGTATCTATTGTAAAAAAATATCATCAAAATTAAGTGTCTAACTTTTATCGTATAACAATTTAATTTTTGTAATTTATAAATACATTTACTCCCTTATCAATTTATTGATTTATATATATAAGAATCTTAAAAATATATATATATACAATAGGACTAAATTAAATTGATTTATATATATATATATATATAATAGGACTAAATTGTTACACACTTTAAACCATAATTGTTATACACTCAAATTTAGGGACTAAATTACTATCAATTTGAAAATACACATGGACTAAATCAATACAAATTAAAGTTAGATTAAATCGTTACTTAAAAGTTCAACGATGGAAAATACTTTTTAACCGATTAATTATTACGAAAGAGAAAAATAATTTTTACCACACTCTCTAATCTACTTTTTACATCAAATTATACCATTTTTACTTTATACTGTGTGTATATATATTTCTAAATGGACTAAAGAAACAAAAACTCATGTTACTTTACACAAAATTTATACATATTGAAAACTCAATATATTTCTAAATGGACTAAAAAAACAAAATCTCACAAATGAGATAATAAAAATGAAATGATCAAAATTCCATTTTTTTTTTAATACAAGAACCAAAATAGACGTTTCGAAAGTATTGAAACTAAAAGTATGAGAATCTAAAATGAACGTTTTAAGAGTACATATGCAAACTAAAACAAAAACAAATCAAAAGTCAAAAGTATCAAAATAATATTTAAACCGAGGAAGATTAACAAACAAACAAGTCCAAGTTCTCAATTGGCAAATTGTGGAGTTATCATCTATGTCATGGGGAGACAGATGAAGTTGAAATCTAGGATAGAATCTTATCTGATTACTATGCAACTGTTAGATAGTCAAGTAAACTAGTAAAATTTTGACATTTGATCTCTACAATTCACTTAAAATTTTTAGTACAACCTACTAGTACTCATCTCTATTAAATCTAAGAAGAAAAGGAATCGACCAATAAATATACATCACATTAAAGTATGTTGTCGGGTGAGCAATGTTCTTATTCTAGCTAAGATTAAAATTTTAGTGGGACCTATTTGTCTATTTAATTCATCAAAAATATAATATAAACAAACCAATAAAAATATACTACATCAGCCCAATTCGAACAAAACCAATTGGTCAAGACATTATAACCGGAACGCGAAGGTGACATGATTTGTAAATCTGTAAATCGTAACTTGGTTTGCAATTGCATGATCATTAATTTTCATGGCTTCCAAAACCCCACCTCTTCACTTCAAACAATTTCACCACCAAGAGGTGTAATTTGCAATTTTTGAACAACATTGAACTTGGAATTATAACAACTTTATATAATAGTTTTCATACCCCTAAGGCCTGAATTTCCTTTTTTACAAACGGTAACTAAATGCATAAAGATTACAAATTTTACACATTTTCTCTCTCGAATAATTGAAGAATTCGATGGCCGAGCTAAAAAAATATTGGGGTCCATCGATGGAGTAGCAGTAATTTTTATAGACACCAGAGGGAGGGGAAAAATCAAGACCAAAAAAATGGGCAAAGTTCTGAAACTAAAAACCGTCAGAACTCTGTTGTTTTAGAAGTTCCAGAGGAATGAATCTTGATGTGTGGTGGCGTCAAAATTTTCATCTCCATAATCAAACGAAGGAGCTGAAGTATTGAACAGTTCGTTGAAAAACGGGTTGTACTCCGGAAACAACCCGAAATCCGACCCGTAATTTTCGGATCCCATGGCGGTGTGAAGATCCAAAAACGACGATCTTTCATCACACTCGATCTGGGCGGTGGTCCCCGACGCCGACGCCGAATCCTCCGACGAGGGCTGCGGCTCGGAGTTGGCGAACTCGGCGGCGGCGGACTGAATCTCGGCCCGGGAGAGCAAGCTGGCGCCGGGTATATCCGGCGGGTTGTCGGGAAAATTAAACCGAGCAGAACGGCCACGTAGGCAAAAAAGCGCGGCGTCGAAGGCACGCGCCGCCTTCTCGGCGGAATCGTACGACCCCAGCCAGATCCGCTCGCGGCTGTTGGGAAGCCGGATTTCGGAAACCCACTTCCCCCACTTCCGCCGCCGCACTCCCTTGTACCGGGAATCGGCGGTGGCGGCGGCGGCGGCGGATTTTGAAGGGGAAGAGGGCTTCGTCATGTTGTTCTTTTAAAAAAATATAATTAAAAATCCGGTGGAGTTGAGGTAATTTTTAAGATTAAGCGGCGGCAGTGGGGAGTGGAGTTGTGGAATTTTGATTGTGGATGGCGAAGTGAATTATAAAATTTTTGCGGCTGCGTGAGGGTATAAATACGGAGGAGATTGGGGGATTTTTGACTGGACCACGGAGGCGCGTTGAAAAGGGACCAAAAAAGCGCCAGGGTGAGGAACGAGGAACCAGGCGAGGAAAGGGGAACGCGTGGGGACACGTGGCGAGTAGAAATTCTGATGACGCGGGGTCATGGTTTGGTATTCCACGATTCTGATTTATATTACTATTATCACGTGTCCCAAAATCGCTTATTTCTAAGCTTTCTGGAATTTTACTCGTGCTTTAAATCGTTTAGATGAAAATTTAAAGAGGACAACTTGGGCAACCATTAAATTTCACCTACAAACTTTCTAAATTTATTTTGAACTAATAATTTTAACTATTCATTATACTTTTGTGTACCTTAAACAAGTTATATATATCTCCGACCAGTGAAAGATAGAAGTGTTCGATAACATTATTTGAATTATATTTCTTATTTCAATTATAATTTGAGATTACGGTAGTTTAAATAGATTATTAGTTTTATATGTAAAGTAATTAAATTTAACGAAATCTTATTTGTTATTCTTTTTTTTCTCTACTTTCCTAAAATTATCATGGTATTAGAGCCTCCAAAAATTAACCGTGAATATGTAAGACTCTATGACGTAATATAACTGTCTTAGAAATTCAATCAAAATATGTTAGAAAACATTGTTTCTCAAAATGTTTTATTTTAGTTTATTTACACAAATGAATAATTGTTTCTTGAAAATAACGAAAGTGTATATATATATATTTTTTTTGTTCCAATATTTCCCCTTCCACAGAGCTTGCAATCTTTACTCACTACTTTAAGAATAATTTCTCATTCAAACAAGAAGTAACAAAATATTGCATTCTAACTTTTTACCTATATAAGACCTAATTGATAATGTTTTTGTGTTTACTCCTTATTATTATTAATAATAATAATAATAATAATAATAATAATAAAAAAGAATAGTGAAACATCAACCCCATAGATTTAAGAATAATAAAACCATATTTTTATTAATGCTTTTAACACAAATTGGAAAAAAAAAACAATAAATTTATTTTTGTTATTTCCAAAATTTCTGTAGACAATTTTTTCGCTATGATCTCTTAAAAAACATGCTTCTTTCTTTTTTTTAAGTACAATATATGAGATGTAGGTTCAAACCTCAAGTAGTTGTACTGTACTTGAGAAGTTAACAATTAAACCGCTAACAATTAAATAACTGTTTAATTAAGAATAACTGTTTAATTAAAAATTCACCAGCATATCGAAAATTTAATATTTTAAACCAATTTAATCACATGCCTAATTATGATGCGATTAATTTATTAATTAAATTAACTTTTGGAAACTATATATTATAATGAACAAATATTGTCCAATGAAGGCACAAGGAAGATGGATTTGTGTCTCCTCTCGTCTTATCAGCTTCAAATGGAACAGAGTGGATTGTCTTCCCTCGACCCAAAAAGTCAACATCCCATCATAAATTTTGACCAACATCAACTAAAATTTTCAATCAAAATTTTCATGTAGATTTTTTATTTTTTTGAAAAGGGACGTAGAGTTACCCTAGTATTTAAACCTTATTTTAGATCGTTTGTCACAGTTAAAAATACTTTCTACACAAATATAAGTAACATGATCAAAATATTTAAGCTTAAAATGTTTGAACTCGTGCCCCCAAGATCTCAAAAGTAATTTGGAATTAAAGAACAATGTTTAATGTGTAATAAAATATTTTAATAGATTTAAAATTAAATTACAAGTTTAATATTTGAATTTTGAGAGTTGTATCTAATAAGTCCGGGTATTTCCAAAACCTACCCAATTTTGATGCCGTAAATGAGATATGTTCGCTTTTTAAAGAACTTGTTGTTTTAAACATTTTCTTTACTACACCTTATAGAGTAAACAAACTACTTCACTTCACTGCCATTAGTTATTTTTAAGTAAAGTTGATGCTTTCATTCTTTCCTTTTCTCATTCGTCTTCCTCCCTTAACTCACTCCAGGTTCTTCCTTTCCTCGCTCGCTCTCTCCCTCCAGCAATGTGGATGTGAAACGAAGACTCCCGCTCCTCACTGATGGTCTCTTCTCTTATATCTCACCGAGTTTAGATATCAAAAAATAGTGAAGGCAGACAATGAAACGTAAATAATAAAGACGAAGGATACAAAGAAAATGAATAAGATGAAGAATAAAAGTAACCCAAAAAAGAAAAATTATACGTCACTCTGTAGGAAAAAATAAACGAGAGACGGAAAGGTAATTCCACGGAATTCTCAACAAAAGGTCATAATAATAAATTTTTCAAAAGACGGTCATATCCTATTTACACGCCCAAATTAAGGTCATTTAACACAATTAGCTCTAGTATATGCTTGTATTTTAAAAAATGTCTCAAGCTTTGAATGTTGCTTTTGTTAAACAAGTTGATGAACTCTTAATTTGGAATCTAATAAGCAAGAATTTGACAAGAAAATTTGAAGATGGAGTAAAGTAAAAACTTTTCAAGTTAATTAATAAACTAATCTACAGTAAATAAAAAGTACGTACACTCTAAAAATGCCTTTCCACCCAGATAAAAGAAACAGTGGGTCGGGCTGCGGCGGCGCGTCACTTGCCGGCACGGCGGCACCTGAATTTTGTTATGCGTCGCTATAATTATTAAAGAAAGAAAAAAAAGGGAGGACACGTAGGAAATTTGGGACCGGGAAATTATTAATCAGTTGCGCATCGCATTTTATAGACACGTGATTTTTGTGCTCCCCCCTCCCGAGATTTTTGCCTCATTGATGACGTCATCCGGTATTAGGGTTAGGTAAAAGTAACTTCCTTGCTATTCTTGGAGTTTGGCCTCACTTTTAAAATTTAGGAAAAATACTTTGATCCACGAGTTTTTAGCCCTAAAATTTTAAAATGGATATTTTGGTCTTGTTTGGAGTAAGTGATTATTTGATTTTGAACTCTCAAAATGGACAATTTTTTGTCCTGAATTGGAATGAGATTGTCCGTCCCTTCGTACCCTGAATATCTCCAGGATGGTATGATATTATCCGCTTTAGGCATAACCCTCACGACTTTGCTTTTGGTTCCACCCAAAAAACTCACACGAGATAATTGTCCTCTCTTATATACCAATGATCATTTCCTTTCCTAGCCAATGTAAGACTTTGTTTGCAATCACCTTACAAACCCAACATGTCCCTCCAAATAGAAATGAAAAAATTGAGTGGATCCCACAATTAGATTCATATTTCTACAAAGCATAGAAGAGAATGAAAAAATTGATTCTCATTCATTCATTGTCATTCCTTTAAATAAACATGGACTCCTAAATGGTCATTGAGCTTCTATTACTTTTAGTCGACTAATGTCAAAATGACGTGACACTTTAATTGTTGTATTTTGTTCATTTGACAAAATATGTTAATTTAATATTTTTAGTACACTTCTCTCCTTCATTTTACATTTTCTTCCCTCTCCTCTGGTGAAGCTCACCACGAATGCCAACCACTGTCTCATTCCTCGCTCTCCCTCGTTCCAAATCTTTCTAAATCAGGTAACGAGGCTTTATTGAGAGATGGAGAAGAGGAGGAATAAGAGAGAAAAAAATCTCTTGAAATTTATGATTAGGTTAAAATACCATTTTGGTCCTAACTTTTAATCTAGTCCATTTTAGTCCTTATAGTTTAAAAATATTCATTTTGGTCCCTATATTTTTAACTTTAGTTCAGTTTAGTCCGTAATACTTTGGAAATGTTCATTTTGGTCATTGTACTTTTAAAAAGTTTTCATTTTAATCCCTCTTTGCAATGTTTTAACACAAATTTTACACATGATAGAAACTTTTTACTATAAAGTAACGTTCACAATTTAAGAAATATATTGACTGTAATGTGGTGTTGAAATTGTGATAGTAAAAATAAGATTTAAAATAAAATAAGGGACTAAAATAGTCACTTTTAAAAAGTATAGAGACCAAAGTGAACATTTTCAAAGTATAAGAAATGAATCAAAGTTGAAAATACAGAAATCAAAACCGACGTTTTAAAAATATAAGGATTGAAACCATGGTCCACTTTTTCTTTTGTCGCTTTTTGGTTGATCTATCTTGCCTCCACTCAACTGTACGAGAAAAAGGAAGTTTCAACTAATCTTAATCCTTAATGTTTGTTGAATTTATGATTTTTATTATATAAAATATTTGTGATAAATGGATGTTTTTTTTTCTATCGTTTATAGTCTTATGTACCACTCATGGGTAATATATTTCTTTTATAACAGTGGAAGGTTCGAATTTACAAGTTCTTGATCGTAGATAAGTATCTTAATCCATTTAGTAATATTCTGGTGGTTAGTCATTGTCTCGAAGAAAAAAAACAGAAAAGATAGGAAAAATTCACGAGCATTCTTTTTCTGCTTTTTTCTCAATGATAAAACATTTATATATATATATATATATATATATATATATATATAAATTAGTAGGAGATGAAGCATTGGGTGCCTTAAGTGGGTTATCTTCGTGTTGGTATTTTTCAAAAATATGTTGTATCATCCATTTCTTAATAATTATTTATATAATTATAGTAATCGAACGGTAGCCAAAGTGAACATAGCTCAACGACATTTTTTACATATATCTCCAACTAAGAAGTTGTAGGTTCAATTACCTTGTATTAAAAAAAATAGTAATACAACGGTAAATTGATAATGATCGAGAGAATATTTTAAATCAATTTCATAATTGATCCAGACAATTACCTTTTAAAGGTAGAAGGTTTCCTTCTCTTGAATGTACTAAAAAATTAAAAATTTATTTCCTGATTTTAATGAGATATAATTTACCTATAAGAAAAAATGTTAATAATCTATTAGCTTCACTTTGGTCCCTAGAATATTAAAATTTTAATTTAAGTTGTCTATGCTTAGTTTCAATTTGATCCGTGACTTTAAAAATTTCAATTTAATCCTCATTGTTAAAACCTCACAAAATTAAGCCCTTACTTTTTTTCCCACAATTTTCAACTATTTTCTATTCGGTTTTAAATCTTAACATAGTCAATTAAAGAGATAATATAAATTCGTTGTCAATGTTACATAAAACTTATCACGTATTCAATAATGATAACAACTTATAGTGATTTAGACGATTAGTGTGATATTTGACCAAACTATACGGACTAAATTAAGACTTCTAAAACTATAAAAATCAAATTCAAAACCCATCTAAATTCATGGAGACTCAATTTAATATTTCGAGAGCAGCACAGGAACAAATTAATAATTTTTTTTTAGATAATTGATCATTTCATTGTTTTTCGAAATTTTTAGAGAATATAAGAAAGCTTTCATCCATTATTTGACTTAATTTCTTCTCTAAATTCAAATATCTCATAGCTTGTCAACATAGAGCACGATTCAAGACACTATTTGTCCCATCAACCTTTTTGTTCAACTAAAATATATAGTAAACTTTTTGCATTTATTGATACGAATTATGAAGGATAAATTAAAAAAAGTTAAAAATATACCAAGCATGCATAACTAACCGTAATTAATATATATTTCCAACAAAAAAGTTGTGAGTTCGATCTCCATCCTTACATGTTGTTCACATGAGATTTTCAGAGAAATTTAATTCGTGGCCTCTTGGCGGCTTGTTGATCTCGACCGACACTCTTGACAGCTTGTTGATCTTGGTCATTGATGATGATCTTGATTAGAGGATTTTAATATTAGATGTGAAGAGGATTTTGATCACATGCAAGATGAATGAATGAACCTCTATTTATTTAGAGTTAATATCTTTAGATGGCTGTTTTAGAAATTATTTACATAAATGTCTAAATTTTTATAATTTTACACTTTTAGATTTCTGCGATTAGGATTTTAGTTTAATTCCGAATTTACCCTACTTATTGCATTTTCATTTATTATAGTTTTTTGCTTTTTTTAAAATATAAAATAGTTATTTCCATAAATTAATATTACACCCATTTAATTAAGGTGAGTCTAATATTAATTGTCAATTCAAATCTCTTAATTCACTCATTCAAATCCTTCAGAAATATTGATTTTCTTTATTTACCAATATTATTAATTAAAAAATATCCAAATCTCATCATCCCTATTTCTTCTGATTTCTGCTACATAAAACTAGAGATATAAATGATACATAAAACAATAGAACCAGAGATATAATATACTTGTATATCGTTCTGATTTCTCTGGTTCTCTGGTTCTATTTCCGTAGGATACATATTATATCTCTAGTTTTATGTATTGTTTTATTTCTTCCGATTTCTCGATGTTGTTCTATTTATGTAGGATATATATTATATCTCTAGTTAAATGATACATAAAACAATAGAACTAGAGATATAATATACGATATTAAAACTAGAGATATAATATATATCCTACGGAAATAGAACCAGAGAACCAAAGAAATCATAACCATATACTCGTATATGCGAACCAATTTAAACAATAGAGCCAGAGAGCAAGAGATGAACCTCGATTCTGTCCAAAATTGAAACCTAAATATAGCATAAACTATGGTATAATGGGAACAGACAGACTGAAATGCTCATTCGACGGAGGCCGGAGATGAAATTAGATGTTATTGGAAGGAACAGCGACGATGTTACCATATGAGATACGACGGAGGACGACGTTGAAATGCTCTGCAAACAAAGGAGAAGAAGCCACGGGAGACAGCGACGACGACAGAGAGATGCTGCAGAGGAGACGAAGCCCAACAGTCGGAGCGAAAGAAAATCGAGGGAGAAAGAAGGAGGTTACGAAATTTTAGGGGTTTTAGGATTTTCAATTTTGGAAAGTTGAATTAACATCATTTTAGGAATTTAATATATTTTAATAATGATTTACCAATTTTATATTTTATTAATGATTTAATATTTAGATAGATATATTAGTAATCTTCATTATGGGTACCATCTAATTTGAGAATTATTTTAGACAAAAGTGTAATTTGTATACGTTTCCATCCTTTTATGTAATTAAGACTTCTAAATAGATCATCTCTATGTACTAATCCCATTTATTTATAGGGTCTTTCATGGGTTTTAGGTGGGCTTTAACCCATCTGATTTTAAGTCTAATTGACATGTGATACAATCCTAGTTTAGGTCAACAAATAGACGTGACGAATTTTGATTAGAACAATTTATGCCATACGTGAAGCAATCTTATTAGACCAAATTATGTCATCATATGGTCATAACATAATTTGTGGTTCAATTCAAATGTCCAAAAATAACATATGACATTATTTAATTGACTAATCTTTTAATTTAAAAATACTTGTCAAATTTTAATTGGCCGCAATTTAATGACTTAGTTTTGTCATTATTAGGTGGCAATTTGTGATTTGTCGAAATTTTTCGGTCAACAAAGACTAAATTTGTTTATGGTGGTTTTTGATCTAGTTTGGGAACTAGTAAGATGGGATATGATCGAGTTTGGAAACAAGCTTGGTGAGGAAGACCTACACAAATGAAGTAAACATTGTTCAAGTCAGTAAGAGTACGATCTTAGGTTTTAAAATTGAGCTTAGATTGCTTACTTTGAGTCAGAATGATGCTTTTATTTATAGGGTGAGATCCGACCGTTCGATTGTACTGTCGAGAAGTCTATTGCACAAAGGTTAGTTTTTCGAGTATCAAAGGTTAGCGTTTCCTTCGATCGGGTGGAGCTTTTCATAATTTATTGATTACCTTATGGTCAGGTTTCAAAGTCAGTCACACGTGTCTATGAGCTTCTACCGATCTTTCCTAGTTCTCCAAATGGCAAGTTCATTTTTACCCCTCAAACGAAATTGAAAAACATAACCAAACAATTGGGATTAAAACATATATCTAAATTTTTTAAGAGCATCGACCTCATTAACTAATAAAGTTATTTATAAAAGTACGTGTGAATTTATTGGTTTCAATTTTATCTTTTAATGTTTCGACGCTTTAATTTTACCCTCAATCTTTTTTTAGTTCATCGGTTGGGATGGAGATTTAAGCTTCTAACATTGCAGAAGGTTTGTTTTATGCCTTACAATTTAAGCTAGGTTGTAATAGGTGTTACAATAAATTGTTTTCTCTCTAAATAAAGTTACAAGGAAACCTTTCATTAGCCATTTCTATTATAATTAAAATTAAAAAACGTTAGGGGTGAAGAACCAAAGAAACTATATATAAATTCCATATGGTATTTGAACGAAATTTGCTAATAGATTTGTCTGCTGAAAAAATTAAAAAATTAAGAATTGAATTATGATAATGGATAAAATTGAAAAAAAAATTTAGAACAAATGTTGAAACTAATTTTATACATTTTCTTTTTATGGCAAACCAATACCAACTAAAAAAACTATTAATAAATAATATTGTAGGTTAGTATTATTATTTTGGTCTAAATATTATTTTAGTGTGAGTATTTTCAAAGTCTCTGTATCTTAAACTTTTGTTTATTTTAGTTTATGTTGATGCAATTTTGAGAAGCTGGTCAGGTTGAGAGTTGGTGAATCGGATCGACCGTCAAATGATCAAGGAGAGTTTAGGTCTAGCTAGGAGAGGTCGTGACTCGATGGGTTGTGAACAAGAGAAGGACGAGATTTTATTGTTTGGAAGACCGAGATAGTTGATATTCTTCACGAGATCTTGGTTTTGAAAGTTGAGGCGAAAATGACCTGCAAAAAGAGAAGGTGAGTGGATGCCGTACCAGCCTATCACACTTTGATGCTTAAATCGAGTTTAAGAGCAGAGAAATAAAGAGTTGTTTGAAAGGAAATGACGTACCTAGAAAGGTCACGAGTCCTTTCTATTTATAGAAAATGTGGTAGTGTGAACGCATGGCGCCAGCATACTTGTGGTTTGCGCTATAACCTGCACTATAACATGACCTATTGAGGCCAACCTATAGGGCGAGCTATAACCGACCCATAATGATAGCTAAAGTGGGGCTAACATATAAGCCGCTCAATATGGCGTGGATGTGGTTGCACACTTATAAGCCGCCCAATATAGGGCAATGGTGGTTGCGTGCATATATGTCGTCCAATATGGCGGGGAGGTGTGTGCAAAAGCCGTCTAATATGGGACGAAGGTGGTTGTGCACCTATAAGTCGTCCAATATGACACGGAGGTGTCTGCACACCTATAAGCCGCTCAACATGGGGTGAAGGTTTATGCACACCTCTAAGCTGTCCCATATGGAATTTTATCTCGACTGGGCTTGTTTTAGCTTGTTCCTCTCGCCCACGCTCGGAATGGATCTTACTTGGGCTCGTGTTTGCTTGGTAAATTCACCCTCAATAGTTTATGTATCTCTGAAACATTTGTTTTGGTTTTTGTATTTTAAAAAGGTGACTATTTTCTATCCCTATTTGTAAAATTTTAACACATACATAATGTAAATTATATAAATTTATTGCTACATCTTAAGAAATTTGGTGAATTGTCATAGAAATGAGATAAAAATAGAAATAAATGAATCAAAATGGTCGCTCAAAATTACAATAACCAAATTGAATATTTTGAAAGTAAGAAAGTAAAATTAGCCAAAGTTTGAAATTAGAATAATTAATATAGATATTTTAAAAGTACACCAATAAAGATAAAACCAAAATTAGAAGTAACAAAATTTTATTTAAATCTATTTTTTTAAGTAATAATACAGGTTATGTAATCGAATATTGCAATTAGTAATATTAAGGGTATTTATTTGTCCACATTATCCAACCAATTTCTAGAAGGGTCTAATTTCTCCGATAAAACCCATTTCCACTGCTGGAGCTGCCTTCAAGTTGCTAGGGTTTATCTTCTTCGTTCTTCCATAATCTTCTATACCGTTGGAGCCGCTTCTTCGAAACCCAATCTTTATCCTTACACAAGGTACTCGCCCCTCTCTGCTTTCCATCTCTATAACATGTTTCTTCCTGTTTTTCGGCATAATTTTACCTCCGTGCTCAAATGTTGTGGCCAATTTAGAATTGTAGAGATTCAATTTTGTTGACTTAGATTCTTTTGAAATTGAGCCCAACTTTTCTTATGCGCGGGATTGCTATCTAATCTTCTCTGTATATGTTTTCTGGATTAACTTTTTGAGGATAGGACGTGAAATGGCGGCAGCTCAGCTCACCGGGTCTTTAATTTCCGCGAGAAACTTGCCATCTTTCAATGGGCTTCGACCTTCTGCGGTGAAATTCTCTCCTTCTGTTGGGCACTTGAGAGTGGGGTGTCTGGCCAACAGATCTTACACTGGCTTGGTTGTCAGAGCTGCTACTGTGGTTGCTCCAAAGGTTTCACACCACTCATTCCTCTATTCACTGTCATTTTGTCTTGTGCCTTTCTTTTTCAGTTTCAGATGAAGCTATGCGAAATTAGTTGCAATACTTCACTCAATTTTAGGTTGTTGTTGATAAGTTCTTTTCTGAGTTGTATGGCTGTGGAGATATGCTTCGATAGTATTTTTCAGGCCAATAATTTTAGTTTCTTCCTTTTTTTCCTTGGGTTTCTCTTAGTTTCTGGTTATGTTATTTTGACGTAATATAATTGAACTGCATTCCCTTATTCCTGGTTCCATGTATCTAACTGCTGTCTCTTGCCATTTTATAGTCTTTTTGGTGGTCAAGTTTCTGATTTGTTGATATTACGTTTTCCACAGTCCAGTATAGTTACCTAATTATGCTCATAACTGCAAGTAGTATGCATCTGTTATAATGTATAAGTTTTCTTCCAACTACCTGTGTTCAACTACCGTGTGCATCTACTAGTCAGTCTTGATTTCTGAAACCAGTTTTGAGTTTATAACCAAATTGCTACGTGTTTCTGGTGGTGTGCATCTCATTTTTTGAACCCACGTATACAAAATTTAATTTGGTGTGTGAATTGCAATGTTTCACTTTCAGTACACTTCAATCAAGCCATTGGGCGATAGAGTGTTGGTGAAGATAAAGGAAGCTGAAGAGAAGACTGATGGAGGCATTCTACTTCCAACGACAGCCCAGACAAAACCCCAAGGAGGAGAGGTTGTTGCAGTTGGAGAAGGCAAGTCGATTGGAAATATCAAAGTGGAAGCTAGTGTAAAGGTATGCATTTATGCATGTTTGGAGATACTTCTAATCTTTTGATGCTGTTAATTCAATCAATGCTTTTTTGATTTGATAGACTGGTGCTCAAGTAGTGTACTCCAAGTACGCTGGCACTGAGTTGGAGTTCAATGGTTCGAAGCATCTTATTTTGAAGGAAGATGACATAGTTGGTATTCTAGAAACAGATGACGCAAAAGATCTTCAGCCCCTCAACGACAGGGTCTTGATCAAGGTTTGTCTCTAATGATAACTACTTTGCTGTTTTTTTTGGAGCAACCCTTGAGAGTAAATAGTCAGATTCTTCCAATATGCATGCTTGAAAATACTGGCGGTGGTCTATCTAAAAATCTTTGTGATTTATATTTTGCAGTGGATAAGAGTGGATATAATGCCATTGATATATGGTTTTGCATTTGCAATTGTTTATCATCTTTTTCTCTAATATAAGTTGGAAAGAGTACTATATGATCTCGAGTATGAGATGTATGATATAATTAAAAGTAGCTATTGAATATAACATTCTTCTCCATCCACCTCAGATATGACTTCTTGACGACAGTAGAGTCTTTCTCCAGGGGCACCTAGAATAACATTCACTATTGTCTGCAAAGGAACATGAAACGTGACAATAATGTAATACTTGTTCTAAAATTTGATCACAGGTGGCTGTGGCTGAGGAAAAAACAGCAGGAGGTTTGTTGCTGACTGAGGCGACAAAAGAGAAACCTTCAATCGGAACGGTCAGTAAGCATGCAAAAGGCACACCCTCTGACTCATTAGAGATTCCTCTGCCGTATGATTGACATAACATTTGCTTTAACACAGGTGGTAGCAGTTGGCCCCGGTCATCTGGATGAGGAAGGCAAGAGGAAACCACTATCCGTTGCAGCGGGAAATAACGTGATGTACTCAAAGTACGCCGGGAACGAGTTCAAGAGCAAAGATGGGTCTGATTACATTGCATTGAGGGCTTCGGACGTCATCGCGGTGCTGTCTTAGTTGTAAACTTATATTTAGACTGATTGGTTTATGTAAAACAAAACCCGTGTCTTTAGTGGTGCTTCTTTGCTTAAAAAGGGGCAATTGAGATGGATTTTGACAGCCGTAGAGGGAGAGGGACTGAGAAATGCAACTGAGATGGAAATTTGGGTAATAACAGGGAATTTGTTTGTTAGATCAGTAAACTGTGACCAGCTTTTGGAATGTTGTGATGTGACATGAAATTATGAAACTTTGAATCTTCCATTGGTAATTCTCACACGGTGTTAGGGGAAGGAGGAAACAACCTCATGAGACTTGATGAGTTAAGGAGGCTTCAACACAGTGACCAAAATTGACTTTGGTATTTATGGGTGTCTAAATCACCATCTTCTACATGGAGACCAGAATGTGACTCTGCTTTTAACTTCTTGGTCCACCAAAACGAGTTATTTTTTATCTAACTGATACATTTTTCCAAATTCCTCTCCAAAAAGGACCGAAAAAAATGTTTTGACAATTTTATGTGGGGTGAATCTGGAAAAAATTTGAAAATATTATTAATTATTTTAAACTTATGGTAAATGTTTATTTGTTAATTTAAATATTTTTTATAAAATTTTTTTATTTTTATAATATTTTAAAAGTATTTTTGTTTTTTAATTAAGTTAAAAATGAATAATATTAATATTAATGATATTTTGTCTGAATAAGTTAAAAATAAAAAAATATTAATATTAATATTAGTCTCATTTAGGATGGAAAGTTGTTTGATATCATTAATTTAACTAAATTATTTCACAAAAATTTGTTTAGGATTGAACGCGATGAAAATGAAAATTTAGGTAAAAATTCACAACGGGTAAATAATATATATTTTTTTTCCTTCCAAAATTTTACCGCAGGCAATCGCAATTCAGTGATCTGATTTTCGTGGTGAGTCGGCGACTGACGAGGCCCCCACTCGGCAATCGAACGATCTTTTCCGGCGCTCCGCAGGCAACATAGAAGCTGTGCCTTCGTGTTTCTTTTTCTGCGCCCGATCACATAATTCTCCATTTTCGCCATTAATTTCTCTCTCGTTTTATCCACTTTCAAGTTTGGGGTGCTTCCAGTTTCCTGTTCAAACAGGATTTGCTTATTATATTGGTAAATTTCATTTCCTGCTTCTACTCCTCCACTGTTCTCGTGTTGGTTCTTTATTGGTCTTTTTTTTAATATAATTATTTCTGGGTCTCTTCTTTTCTGATCACTTCGAGTCCCAGAAACTCAAATTACGTCTGTTAGAGTTCAATATTGCTAGTTTCATTGCGATTCTGATGAGCTTTCCACTCAAATTTTTTTGATTTGGAATATTTCTGAACCATTTACGTAAGGAATTGTGTTTCTTTCTCACGAAATAATTCTGGGGAGCTTGGATTGTTACTGCTCAATGTGAGGTGGTTCTGTTTTCATTTCTGTAAAGTGTTTTTTCTTAAATTTAGTCTCAGTTCAGTACGATTGTTTTATTACTTGTGAAGCTTTTGAAAAATATTCTGTCGGAGGAAAATGTAGAAACCCCAAAACTACGAGGTTTTCAAAGTTGTAGACTAGTGAGGAATTGTTTGATTAATTAGATTTGAAGAATTTTGTAATTAATTCGACTTTGATTTGTGTCAATCCAGATGGGTTCAGACGAGGAGGTTGTGGAAATTAGTAGTTTGGAAAGGGGCCTACTGTCGGAATGCAGTTCTGATTTGGAGCCTGAAACCGATGATGATCCCGTTTTGTATGCAGCTTCCTTCCAAGAAATGGAAGAGAACTTTGTTAAGTATTATACAGCACAATGGGTCCTTTATTCCTTGCTTTTGATTTTCGCATGGGGGATTGGGTTGTTGATGCTGCTTTATCTACCAGTGAGAAGATACATTCTGCGGAAAGATATTCAATCGAAAAAACTTTATCTTACACCAAATGCCATAATCTACAAGGTGACTCTTGGAGCTCAATCTCGCCACCATTTCATTATAGTCTAAACCGTCAATATGCTTCCATTATTCACTCTATCTCTGATCGCTAGAAGATGATCTATTGATTGCAGACAAAATCATTTACTCATTTGTATTGTACCTTAATGAGTTTTTTTTATCTTCATCGCAGGTTACAAGGCCTGTGACTTTTCCATGTTTTGGAGTATTGAAGAAAGAGAAGCACGTTTTATTGCCTTCAGTGGCAGACATTATAGTTGAACAAGGTAAAGTGTTTTTCCAGAATGGTTACTGAATTTAAGCCTCGTATTGACCTTCTATTTCATCATGCAGCAAAATTATTGTTTGTAATAAGATTGAGAAGGAGAAGAAATAATTTATGCGTTTAATTTTCATAGGCAACATGGTTGTTGCTTTATGATTGCTTACAAGTATGTATTCTGTTACTTAGTTGTCAGAATTAACCATACTGGTTAATTTGTGCGAGTTTTACTTTGTGCCTCACCTTCTGACCATTTGAAATGGAAGTCGGTGGCCTTGATGCATAGGTACAACAAAAGAGGAGGACAAATGAAATAATTGGAGAAAAATAGTAAACTGGGTTGTAGATCCAACTACATGTTCTGAAATTACCAGACGAACTCCAGGGATATTTGTTATGGCCGATCATAGTTCCAATTTAGTACAGACTAGAGTCTGAAAGTGAGTATTAAGATACAACTTCTTGGTGGGCCACAATCCACAAGAAGGCTTTTGGAAACTACAGTTGTTTTTTTATTTCACTAGATTGGAAGAATGCGATTGTATAGTTCTCATTGGGGAGGGTTCTCTCTACCCTCCGCCTTTAGGTTGTTCTCGCCTTTTTGGGCTCTTTTGATTTGAATGCATTCTCTTTGTTTCTTATCAAAAAAAAAAAAAAAGGTGAGTATTAAGATTACCTATATACCATGGAACTATAATTGAGTATTGCAAAGTTTGCAAAGTTCTCTCTCTCTCAGTCTCTCTCTATCCTGCGTTAGTGTGCTCAGGCTAGCATGGTGTGACAATGGATAGTTAAATTGAAAACACGGTTGGCCATTGGACACATATGTATAGAATATAGAGTAAGAGATTTATCACTTTATGATAGGCATCACTAAGAAGGTAAAAAGGTAATTTTGGGGTCAACAAGTGGTGGGAAATAGTTTGGAGAAATGCTAAATGTGGTCCCTTCCTAACATGAGTATTTACGATGGGGTAGTGTTTAATGTTTATAATATGGAGGTTAGCAGTTATGAAAAGGCAAATCTACAGTTGATTCTACCTGATTGCATCTCTGACCTATTGCCTAATTTTTGCCCAAAGGACACGATTAGTTCTTTTGGTATGGGGTATTAATAGGCCTGCCCTTATGGGGGCAGAACATGTGGGGAATTAGTTAGAAGATAGATGGTTAGCATGGGCCCTCATAACTAAGTGAGGAAATGAGTGCATTTTTGTTATAAAGGGAAGTGAAGAAAGTTAGGAGTAGTAGGTAGCAGTTTGGGAGAGATAGAGAAGCTCTCAAATTCTCCTGTGTGGTACTGTACTTTGCTTGCTGCTTATTAATGATAATTCCACTTTGATTTTAATATTTGGAGGAAGAAATTTCGCTTAGAGGAGTCAAGTAGGTTTGCGGGTGCTTCCTTTTAGTTGAGCTAAAAACATTGGAACGGTTGGAGGTATTGCATCAAGATTTGTTGGATTCCTGTTGGCTTCCTGGATTCACCGAGTCAAATTTTTTTCAGGAAGGAGGCTAACCAGAATACTTTAGCTTTGGAAATCCACAAACAAGAGTAATTTGTTGAAGTTTTATGGTTGATGAACACTGGCTAAAAAAGGCAATTTTTATCCTGTTTACATGGATGGGAGTTAGGATGGAGGTCATTTTATGGGTGATTTTTTATTTCTTGCAGAACACTTCGATGTTTAAAGGAAGCACTAAGGATCATTATTCCTTTATAGAAGTGGTAATAGCTTGAAGGTTGGAAAAGAGGAACTTGAAAGCATTCTACCTCCCATGGAAAATCTAATTTATGATATGGTTATGGGCAATAGTGGTACCAAGATTTTGTTCCCTTGATGATTGAAATAAAATTTGGGAGGCTATGAAGGAACTTTTTCATGAGGATGGAATGCTTAATGTATTCTTGGAGATAAGGCTAGAGATGCACCAATTAGGAAGAGGTAAGGCCCCTTGGCCAGTAAGGAAGAGGAATGGTTCTCCAGTAAGAAAGAGGCAAGGCTCATCCTATAGGAAGGGGCAAGGCTCGACCAATAAGTAGGAACCAAGGCTCCTCTGTCCAAACTATGACTAGGCTACCGCAGGAGATTCTAGGGTTAAGTTTGAAGCTTGGAATGATTCTCCTCGTATGAAACATTCAGTGATTCTGCTTGAGGATCAATACAAGTATGTAAGTTAACTTCCATCTATGTGGAATTTCAAGAACCTCATTATTATTATAGGTGGAAGATGTGGAAGCCTCATTTAATGCATCGGGAAGATTGTTAAGATGATATATTGTATGAAGGCATATGCTATGATCAAGGAGAATTATTGTGGCTTTGTTTTTGAAGAAGTTGAAATTGAAAATGTTTATGGAAATTGGCGATTGTCTTAGTGAGTAGCTTTAAACTTGAAGTTCTGGGTTTGATGAATGGCCAGATTACACAACGTTTTCTCAAGAGAGGCAACCCTTTAATTTTGTGATGAAGATGAGTCCTTGTCCAATTGATCCTAGAAGAATAAAGGGGATAAGCCATGACAGAAAGCTTTTGAAGAACCAATGGGCTAAAGGTTGGCAAGAATGCAGTGCAAAATTAAACTTGAAGTTCAGAAAGACGGAGGGAAGTCTCAAAATAGTTCTGAAATGGGGCTGAGTTGGATTTGTTGTCTAAGGAATAATTCCAAAATGAATCAAGTGATGAGTTCTTTCCCACTTAGGTTGTTTAAGAGGAACATGAAGGTCAGCGGTGGTTCAATGGGGAATCAAAAAGAAACTTATTCTAGGACTATCCAATAGTACAAACCTGTTTCCTTCATCTGTAAGTGGATAGTTTTTCTGAAGGGATGGTCCTGAATTTGTACTCAAAGGATGAAGGAAACTGGTTTGTCCTATAAGGTATCGAGTGAGAATGCTGCCGCATGAAATAGTTTTTGGTTGGAAAGGCCTTTTCGGAAGTAGGAAACTCTAAATGTGGTTTAGGGGTTGGGTGGTTCAAAAATCACCAGTTCCGAATTGCTTGCAAGTGTTAAAAATATTGGAGCATTATTGTAAAATAACCTGCTGACATTGTTCCACGTCTTTATAGAATGAAAGAATAAATTGTTACCTGAAATAAAACTTTATTAAGGCCTAGTAGACAATCTGATGTTATTCTTGCCTGAACTAACAAGTAATAACCCCTCTGAAGTATTAAGGCTACGAAGACAAGCTGTCCAAACATCAGAAGGGGTATACATGTTTCTCCTGGGTTATGTTAGGCTGCTGCTCCAATTAATTTATGGAAGTGGATTTTTATAATTGTTTTGGTATCATTAGTGGAAGCAAACAACTCTCCTCTTGTAAGGAATTGGTGGAAGCAAGGAAGCACAGTTTATTTTCTAAGGTCAATCTTTCTTTACGGGACTCATCTAGACTATGGACTCCCCAGATGCACCAGATACATATTCAGTATGCCCTGAGGTTCCTGATTTACTTGAATATGGCTTGGTTGTTGCTCAGGACATAGCTCCACATTCTAGGACATGCTCATGGCAACCTATAGTGAGGACAACCTGAGGGACCATCACTTTTTTTTTCTCCCACCATTTTGGATACACGGTTACGTTCTTTCTGATATACCTTTCTCATGTATCAACTTTCTTTTTCTTACTTAACTTTCACTCTTTGTTTGATACAAGTTGAAGGTTGTGTCTTTCAATAGAGATGACTATAAAAAATGCATGATTGATCTCTTCTAGCATTCTTTTTAGGAAATAAAGAAAAAGCATTTCATGAATATGATTTCCTTTTCTTTACTTTTTAGATCATTCTAATCTTTGACCCTTATGTTTTCAAACGTTGGCATGCAACGGTTTTCAACTTTCAAATATGATATTTTACGAATTGGATAGTAGGTTATAATTGAGATTTCTTTACATATACAAATATGTCTTTTTGATAACGTAATTTAATCAACACGTCTTTGTTGTGTCTGTGTTATAAATTTTTGAGGTATAGTTACGTTCCATGTCCGTATCTTCTCTTAGAGTGGAAGTATACAAGTCTACTATTTTTTTACTCCTAAATTCTTATTTTCCACCCTATGGGAAAATGGCATATTCTTTTTTGTATTGAATAGTACTTTACCTCTGTGAGCGTGTTTTTAGTGATGTATTATTCTGTTTACCTTTACGTATGTTCTTCTGGCTCTTAAGATCTCTATCTCACGTTTGCAGGATATCTGCAGTCTCACTATGGAGTTTACTCTCTTAGGATCGAGAATGTTGGCATGAGAAGACCACCTAGTGATGATGTTCAAATTCAAGGAATTACAGATCCAATCGCATTTAAAAAGGTACTTTGTGATATTAATTAACACATTTCCAGTTATATCAAAGAAGATCACCCTCATTATGCACTTTTCAGGCTGTTCAAATGCGTCTTTCTGGTATGAGAAATGATGGCTACTCTTCTCAAATTTCTACAATTGAAGAAGCTCCGAATACAAGGGTAGGTCATTTTCTTTTTGTTCACACACGTCATCCTACATGCAAAGTTAACAGATTTCTACCTCCATTTAATTGCAAATAGACTTCTGCCTGTAAAATGCTGAACATTGACTTTTTTTCTTTATAAATCACAGGCATCCCCATCAAAATCTCAAAAGTACGACCCATATATTTATTCAGGGGAAATAGTACTTCAGAAAGTAGAGGAGGTTGGAAGTTCTGTAAAGGTAACAACTAATTATAGGTATCTGTTTGTTTATAAAAAGTATCATTGATTTCTTTTATATTACTGATTGTATACTTGTGTCTGCTACAGAGAGTTCAAACTTTGATCGAAGAGCAACGGTCTCAAGTGTCTAACCCTTTGGGTTGAGGTAAGTTGATTAAAGAAACCATTGCATTAGGCTGCTGATGTATGCCCACTTTAACAATAATGAAACAAAAGCTTTGTCAAGGGATAAATAAAACAAACAAAAGTTAGGTGTTGAATAGGAAATATTTGCGGTTGACTGGGATTGTGGTGAATAAGTGGCGTTAGCTAAACCATTTATTTGTCGTTCAATTAGCTGGATATCTTTATGTAGTAGTTGGTCTTTCAGTATCTCAAGGTTCAAATAGTGTGTGTACAGTTCGAATTAGCATATCACTGAATCTGGACTTGTCAAGTAAAGAGTAATTGTCATGATGAAATGTAAGAGGATCCAGTAAATTGTCAATTGGCTTTTGGTGTGTAAGTGGCATGTAAATGATATTTGCTACACTGTAATTTGCAAAGACAACATTAGTGAAAAGGGTAGCTTGTTTGGGAATATTTGGGAAGACTGTTTTCAATATGAAAGTAGAGCATAGTTTTTGGCTCAAAAAATTTGTCCATAAGTTGTTTTTGGAAGCAATTTTTTTTTTTATTGGTTAAATTACAAGTTCATCCTCAGTCCTCAACCCTCAAAGTTGTGTCTCATAGGATTAAACTTTAAAAGCATGTCATAAACTTTCAATTTTGAATTTTGTATCTAATAGATCAACTTTACAAGTTCAATAGATGTTGAACTCTCAATTTATGTTTAACAGGTTATTGACTTATTTGAATTTTTTTTTTTAATTCACGAACCTATTAAATACAAAATTGATACAACCCTAGCATTTTGATTTTGTATCTAATAGGTTTGTGACCTTTTACAAAATTTTTACAAAATTGGAAGTTCAAAGACGTATTAAAGACTTTTAAAGTTGAAGAATCTATGAGACATAGAATTGAAACTCCGGAACGTATTAGAAACTTTAAAGTTCAAGAATCTATTAGATACAAAGTTAGAAAGTTTAGGGATCTATTAAACACTTTTTAAAATTTAAGAATCTAATAGGCACAACCTTAAAAGTTTATGGATTATGTGTAATTTAACCTTTTCTTTTTAATTTTAAAAACAATTGTCACAGGAAGAATAGTTTTTAGAAAAACACCCTGGCAATTTTCAATTACGTAGATGACTGGGAACTAATACAGTTTAGCTTATTTATGAACTATTTACTTAGCTTTCTCAGCCTTTGAGATAAGTCTATTCCAGCAGGCCTTAAAAAATACTATCATTGACAAAGTTTATCTTGCTTGAGAAAATATCATGTCTAGATTCTGAGCATCATTTGAAACGCATCGACTGACTAACTTATCCAAGATGGCTTGAACAACTTCTGTTTTGATCAACGTAGTTGTTTTTGTTTTCCAGTTTCCTTGTCAAGCGAAGTACCTGAGCCTTGTACTGCACCTCTATTATTATCATTATTGATTGAATCAACCAAAAAGTATTTGAATTGCATCTGTTTCTAACCCCACTCTGCATATCATTCTTCCTCATTCAGGCATGTCTCTTTTCGACGCTGCTGTCTGAGCATGAGAAGGTGTAATAACAGTCCCGGTTTTATGAGGATTGCGTTGCAAGCCGAGTAAGCTGGAAAATGAAACTGTGTACTCCTAGAAGGATCTCCTCTGTCAAGTCTGAATGAGTAAGATTTGTTCCCAACTCTCTTCTATAGCTGATGAGTCTGAATGACTATCAATTTCCATTAGTAGACTGCTGGTTAAGGCTGTAGTTCTACAAGAAATGTTCTGGTTTTACTCTTCCTTGTATAGATGTATTTTTACCCTTGAAAACTCCAAAGTATATATACAAATGGTTTTGGAAGTTTTTTTTTTTTGCTTTTTCATGTAAATTACCATTATACCCTCTCCTTCCATCCTCTGCACAAGAACTCTCCTTTCAAATCTGCCCACAGTTTGAAAAGAGCCTTACCCCCATGAAGTAAGATGGATAATTTGTTATTGTTATTATTTTGTATTTTTGCTATTATTGAGGATCTGGTACTCTATCAACAATTTATCCAAGTAGGGTTCTTCCATTGTTAATCATACAACTCAGTGAGGAGTGAGGACCACTTGGGCTGTTGATTTAGGGCCTCCTTTTGCTGCATTTGTTGACATTTCCTATTTTCCTAAAGACACATTTTTTAAATTGATTCTTTTTTATATAATTTTTCATTTCTGTTTATTTTTTCTCTTTTCTCAAGAACATTGATGAAAATGCTATTCTATCAAAAAGAAAGAAAAAGTTTACTTCTATAAAGACAGAAAAATGACAATAATTTTGAATATTAGTCTTTGAAACATAATTTTTAAAAATTAAAATTACATTCTTTAGTACAACATGACCAGAAGAAAAATATTAGCCTATCATTTTCCTTTTCCATTGAATTCCCTCTGTACTATGATTGAAAATGAAATTAGATTGAAATGGACTTTGGTCACGTTTATTTAATTGCTATTAGATGTTACTATCGATATGGCAACTTTAGAAGAAAGTGGAGTAAAATGTTTTTCTTTTCTTTGACAACGAATTTAATCAAGAACCCAGGATCTAGTTTGTAAGAATTTTAGTATTTAGATTTTAATTTTAAAATGGATATACTTTATCGAGTTTTTTCTAACCTTTTGCTAGGATCAACAACCAGGACGGGGAGGGGGAAGGGAGTTTTGGGAACAAAGCTGCTTTATAAAGCTTTGAGATAAATTACAAAATCACGAGATGGTTACCTAAATCTTATACATATATATATATATATATATATATATATATATATATTTTTTTTTTTTTAATATAATACATTTTTTAAGGCATTTATGATGACGTTTTTGCCTCTTTATTTTGTATTTTTATTTTTTCGTGAATTTACTTTTTTTAAATATAAAAACAAACCAAAATTTCTGTTTCTTTCTTTATTTTCTATTTTATAATTTTTTTTTTCATGTACATCTCTTGCTATTTGCATCTATGGCATGCGCTATGATATAATATAATATTATTGAAAATATTGGGAGAGGTTTAACATGCTTCTAGTGGCATGCCCTAAAGTTTCTTGATAAGGGGGGTTTTTTTTTTTTGAAAATTTTAGAGCACTATACGGGATTAGGATTAGGATCAATTACGTAGAATCTACTAATATTAAAGAATTTGGGATCTACTAATATTAAAGAATTATTTATAAATATAGAATAAACAATAATACAAAGGGTAGGTACTCTGGTACCTATCGTATACATATTTTTCATGTACTACATACTTATGTGATACATTATGTTATGTTAGTAAGAGTGTGATGGTCATATAAGTTATATGAAAACTTCACGTCTTAATAAATAAATGCATTTTTATTATGAATCATGCTAAAAATCATGTCATTGTATGTGTTTGCGTGTGTGATTAGCCTGCTTTTAAGAAAGCTACTACCCAATTACTTGTATGCTTGTTCTTATTAATTAATATCAAAATTCACATGCCAAAAGCGAGTATAACTCAGTGGTAATTAACATATATCTCAAATCAAATGGTTTTGAGTTCGATCTTCCACCTATTTACTAAAAAATATATTAAAATTCACATATAGGCGGTTTTAATTAATTATTGGTGATAAATTAAAATATGACAAGGTAAAATAAATAATTTACCAAAAATTTCAATTATCTTATTATTATTACTTTTTTTAGTAGGATTGAAAATTCAAACTCATTACCTCGTTGTCAAACACAAATACCATGAGCTAAACTTATATTGACAAAAGAAATAATAAATTATTTTTGTCATAAATTAAATAACGTAAGATTTCAAATAATTCACGTAATTCACTTTCGTGTGATAACAGAATTAATTTGAAATTTCTTACACCAAATCTCCACCCTCTATCAAGAATAACTCAAACCCCAAAATTAAAAACATTCATAAATATGGAATTAAGTCCTGAAATAGGAAGCTATGTAATTAATTTATTTTGGGACTGAAGCATTAATGAAAGGCTCTATTTTGACTTTTTTTTTTATATTTAATTAAAGTTATAATTTTCCTTCTCGTTATCAACGCAGTGGAATGGACGGTTGGATTTTGGTGGGTAAACGGGCGAGCTATCCACCCGCCGGTGGCCGGTGGCCGGTGGGAGTTGGTGGACCGCCGCCGGAGGGCCCCATTTTTGCCTCATTTTCTGCCCAATAATCAAATAATTACATTTCTCTTCTTCTTATATAAAATCAATAATGAAAAAATAAATCAACACGAGGGAGTAGAAATTGGACTAGTTTTGGTGGTTATGTAATTATTTCATAAACTAGCTCGTGATTATTTAATCAATTATTTTTTAGAAAAATTTAATTGTGTCTATCAGTTTTGAATTATGGTTCTATTTAGAAACTGATTTAGAGAAATATATCAAACAATTATTGAATAAATTAATGAGAAATTGAGAAATAAGGAGCGATGAACTCTTCGACGATGCAATAAAAAATAAATTCAATTTTCTTTCTTTACTAGAAAGAAAAAGATTTAATTTTGATGTGGACAAAATCATAGATTTAAAGTTTAAAGATATGATTGAAGTTTTTTTTTTACGGTTCAAACACACGACTTTTTGATCAGCGATACATGCCTTAACAGTTAAGTTTGAATTGGCATAATTGAAGTTCTTTCTGATATATACACACACAATAAATTTATAATTTAACTGCAGTCTGTTCATGAGATAACTAGATGTATATTTGATAAAAAAACCTTATTTGTCTCTAAATTGCTACTTATTTTGTTTTAGTTTACATATTTTAAAATATTTTATTTTAGTTCCTTGTTTAAGTATGATGTTATAGTTCATAAACTTTGCATAGAAAATTATTTTATTTCCTACCTCCTTTGTTAGATAAATATGTATAGAAAACTTAAGGAAACACAAAATCAAACAATCCAAACTCATCGATAGTGTTGTTTTTTTAAAACAATTTTGTTCCCTCAATGATGCTCAAGTTTCACGAACAATTATCTCTTGGGATAGGACATATTACCAACATGTGAATGCAACACTTCACCACGTGACTCAACGAACCTTTAATAATTAAGGTATCATACAAAAAGATAATTTTGAAGGAAGATTTTTCTGTGCAATTCAAATAGTTATATATTTTCACGTAAAGTAATATCTTTTGATAAAAGTACATCACTTTTAGGAGAAACATATGATTTCATAAAAAGTTGTGATTTTTTATTTTTTATTAAAATAATTCTATTCATAAATTCCAACATTTTTTTTCGAGAAAAAGGATTTTATTTCCCATAATTAATTATTCACGAATTGTTTAATGAAAATTCTTGATGCACTTGCATGATTCATTAGATGTGAGTTTGTGATTTCAAACACTAAAGGCATTATTCTAAAGTACAACTGGACCAGCCATATCACATCATATTTTGTTAAATAGTCTATTAAATTATAAAAGAAAAAATTACAAAGTGAGTATAACTCAATGGTAATTTGCATATATCTTCAAGAAACCAAGAAATTGTGAGTTCCATCCCCCACTCCCGCATGTTGTACTAATAAATAAATAAATAAATAAAACAACCTTTTATCTGCAATTAAAACAATATAATAGATATCATAATAAAATTTAAGCTTATGTAGGCTTTTGGGTGATTTTTCCAAGTATTTCTTCCTATTGGAAAGTCTTTTCTTTATAGTGAGGATAAAAAAAGCTCACAAAATAAACGTCAATATGGCAAGATATTGTTATCCACGTGACAAGTGAATCAAGCATGAAGTCAACAATTTTTTTTTTCAATTGTGTGTTTTGTTAATTAAAAATTTAATTTACTAGTATTAATTGTTCTATGTGTTTCTTATATATATATATATGTTCTTGTCGTACTGATACTGTCCATTAGGATAACATTAATTGTTTTGGTGTAGCTGTCAACCTCTTGGTTGGAGGTACATGTCAATTATCACTGAGCTACGCTCGCTTTAGCAATGTTTGAGTTTTTGTTTGGAAAGAAAAAGTAAAATTATCAATCTGCCAACTTACCTATTTCTAAATATTGAGCTGAAGAAGTTTTGTTTTTATTTTTTAATTTTAATTTTAAATATATTGAGCTGAAGTTGGTAGTTGAATTAATGTCGCCAAATTTTATGTATATTATAAAAAACCATCCTCCAAATACCTATAACACGTGGCATTAAGAAAAAAAAAACCCTATAAGATGGTATCTTAAATGAGATGGAAGAGTAAAAAGTCTAAAGAAGAATTATTAAATGCAGTAGAATTAAAATAAAATATATGTACATACAATTTTATCACGTAAAAGAAATATTTCTTGCCACCAAATAAATTTAAGATGATAAAAACTAATTTAATGTGGATCTGAATATGGTCGAGACATATATATTTACAAGTCAGATGTTCGAATCTCCATCTTTTAAGTATTATTGAAATTGAAAAAAAAATCGGTTGGAAAGATTTGGATTAATTTGGTTTTTTCTGGTAGCCAATAATCTGAAGGAAAATTTGGCAACCTATGAATCCAAAAAATTATCTATTTTGTAGTCATAGATTTAATAATTAGTAGCCAATGCCCACTGCAACTTAGAAATTGGAATATAATCAAAAAGAGAAAAAAAAAATAATTTTTTATCTTTAAATGTGGCGAGTTGGATCAAATTTTAACGTAAATTTTCAATTTTATCAAATTCAACTCTAAATTTATACAAATATTGCAATTTGTACCCTATATTTCTTTTCTGTTAACTCACTACTGTTTAATAAAATATTTGCTATCAATAAAATAGTAATAAAATAAATAAATTTATTATTCATTTTAATTAAATAATATTAGTACAATAATATTAATTATAGAAAATTTATACTAAAAACCATCAAAGGAATAACATTTTTATTTCGATTGATTTTCATGTTGATGGGTAAACAAGACCTAAAATCAATTTTGGGACGAAACTATTAAAAACTTTTAAAAATGAAATGAATATTTTGGCATTGGAGACCATACAAAAAATGGACTTCGAAATAGAAGGGCAAATTAAGGAGAAATTTTATCTGCATATTTTATTCCTAGTAATCTAGTATAGACATTATCGGTTTGATCTCTTTATTTATATTATCTAATTTTTTCTATCATGATAGTACTTAATATATTTCTTGGAATGATACTAAAAGATTTTGTTGAGTGGAGATTTGAACCCGTGACCTTTGAGTCGAATATAGGTATTTTAATTAACGATAAAATATTTTGAAGGTGAAACCATGTAGATTAAAATGAACATTTCAAAAGTAGAAGGACTGGAATAATTTTTTTTTAAACAGAATAAAATGAATTTAAGTTAAAAATATATGGGAAAAAAAATCAAAGGAGTTTGTAAACCATATTATTTTAGGAAAAGTGAAAAGAAAAAGAAAAATCTAAAAACACCGGAAATGTGACAAGGGACGAACTTGAAACAAGCCTCCGCTCCACCACGTGGCCAGCATTATTATTTTATTGGATTATCTCTATTTTCTAAAATTATTATCTTTTACTTTCTTGCAAAAATTAAAATCAACAGTAACGAAACAATTTAAAAAACATTAATTTCACTGTGATTCGTTTTGGTCTCTCTATTTTTCAAATATTAATTTAAATTAATCTAATTCTCTATTTATTTTTTTTTAATTTTTATACTTTTAAAATATTAACTTTAGTTCCTTCACTTTTAAAGTGATATTTTGATTTTATTGGTAAAATTTTAACACAAATTATATACCCAACAATGAAAATCTTTTATATAAAATTATAGTTACATTTCAAAAAATTAATATATTAAATATAATGTCGAGTTGAAATTATAATAAAAAAAATACAGTAACCAAAATAAATATTTAAAAATAAAGAAACTAATATGAATCAAATAAAAATCAATGAACCAAGTTAAAATATTAAACGTAATAATAATAATAATAATAAATAATAATAAATAAATAATTATTATTATTTCTGGTCACAGATCCTCATAATAAATTTATTTTTATTTTTTGAGCGCATCTTCTGTAGCTGAGGTTTATTCCGAGAGTACTTGTCGTTCTCGTTCTCTTGCTTCAGACGACTCAGATTTCTCGCAACGAATACTTGGCGTCTCCTCTGCAACGCTTTCGCCATCATCGACACGCTTCTTCACTTCTCTGAGCAACACCAACAAGAAGAAGAAGAAGAAGAAGGAGGAGGAATTCAAATGCAACCTTCAATCCATCCGCCGCCGCCACCTCTTTAGCCATTTCTTCTTCTTCTTCTTCTTCTTCTTCTTCCTCCTCTTCCATGGCTGCTTTCGCCGTTGCATCTCCTCTCTGTACTTGGCTTGTTGCCGCCTGCATGTCCGCCTCCTGCTCCACCCACCATTCCCTCAATGCCCCCTTCTTCCACTCCTCCAACAGATCGACATCCTCCCACCGCGCCTGGAGACGCAAGCTCCTCTCCAAATGCACCACCTTCAGCTCCCAATTCAATTCCGGATTCATTTCTTCCTTCCGTGGATTCAATATTCACGACCTCATGAGCTCCTGCCTCGCCTTCGAGCCCTGCGATGACTACTGTAACACTAGCGCCGGACTTTCCTCTCTCGCCTCTTTAGGTAACAATGGCTTCTCCTTGCTTTTCGGACCTAAGACTCTCCCCACCAACCGCCGGCGGAGGCGTGCGAATCGCCCTTCACCCTCAGGTGATTGAGTTTTTTTTTTTTTTTCTTTTTTCTTTTTCCTTTCTCTCTGCAACTGTTGCGGTTTTCGTTTCGATTTTCACCTGTTCTGTACTGTTTCGTTGATGGTGTCGATGTAATTTGTATTGCGTTTGCAATTTCAATACCTTACTTGTCTGTTTAGCTCTTACATGTGCGATGGACTGGACTGATTCGAAATCTCTTGGCAGGCTTCTTGCATTTGGCTTCTCGCTGTACTTGACTGGACCCTTTTGTTTTTGTTTACCTAATTTTACTGCCGATTTCTGAAATGGGCTTATATGAATCTGGAGTCCTCGAGTTCCTTGTAATTTCTTTTGGCATGATTCAGATTCTGATCTTTTTTCTTGTCTGCCTTGACTTCAACGGTGGATCGAATAAGTTGCATTAATGTTTTTCCACCACCGCTGAATCTATTAATTGCGTTCCGGCGCTGTAACCTGTGTTATTTTTTAGTTTACAGTAACAACCTGCTGAGATGAGATCTCGTTTATCTCATTGCCATGCAATCTCATCTTTCTCTCATACCACCTGCGATCCTGGTTTATGTCATTTGTCATTGTCTTTAATGGGATTACAGCATTTTGACTTGCAGTTCTCAAACCTGACTTTTAATATATTTAAGTTGCCTCAATCATGTCTACCAACTCTTCTCAAACCCAAAACCTATATTCTTTTGCGTTGGGTGACCAGTATACATATTCTCTGTCTTCAACATAAACAATCTTATCAAACTCAGCTTAGTCATTAGCTAATTCTGGATTTTGTAAATCAATCATCAATATACTGAAACTTGTTGTTTTTTATTCATCCTGAAAGTTTGAAGTTTTGATGGTCCTAAAAAGTTGGTGTGAGTTCTGTTTATAGTTTGATTTTTTTTTTCCCTTTTGGATTCTGGGTTTGTTGAACCCAAAAAACTTTACTTAGTAGAAACAGGGCTGTGTGGATATTCTGTGAAAAAACAAAAAAAAAATTGCTGAACCAGACTACCATATTGTCGTTTTATTTAAACTCCAGGTGAAACCGTTGCTATTGCTGTCCATCCAGCTGAAGATGTGGGAACCAAAAAGAAACACCATACAAAACAAAGAAGAGTAGTTGTCACTGGAATGGGTGTGGTGACACCTCTAGGTCATGATCTTGACATCTTCTACAGAAATTTGCTCGAGGGTGTCAGTGGAATTAGCGATATAGAGGCATTTGATTGTTCCCAATTCCCCACAGTAAATATACCTTCCCCTATAAAAATTCCTGAAACCAATGTTGCTTATTTTTTGTTCTGAATTCTGGTTCGTTTATTCTTCAGAGGATTGCTGGAGAGATTAAGACTTTCTCTACTGATGGATGGGTTGCTCCAAAATTTTCCAAGCGGATGGATAAATTTATGCTTTACATGCTTATTGCTGGCAAAAAAGCCCTAGAGGACGGTGGACTTACAAACGACCAAATAGATGAGTTGGATAAAACTAAATGTGGAGTACTGATTGGTTCAGCTATGGGAGGCATGAAGGTAACCCCTAATTATATGCTTGAGGACAGGGGAGTGCTTTGGAGGGGAAAATTTAACCAAGATGTGATTTTACCTACTTTATTTACATGGGAAAGAGATTACTTGCCTTAAAACTGTGACTTGGAAGTATCGGTATCTTAATCCTTGTAGAGATTCTTTATTGCAAGACCTGCAGGATAGCCATATGATCTTTACTAGTTTGGGACAAAAAAGCAGCTTCATTGTTTTTGTTAATTAATTGTTATTATTCTTACTTATCAGAACTTTTTCCATAAACTTATATTGAATAGGTATTTAATGATGCTATTGAAGCCTTGCGAATTTCATATAAGAAGATGAATCCTTTCTGTGTTCCATTTGCAACGACAAATATGGGTTCTGCCATGCTAGCTATGGATCTGGTCAGTGAATCCTTTTATTGTCATAGTAGATTTTAAAAAAAAAAACTCTTTAACGTATTGGAGCTATTGATTTCTTGACATTAGAGTTCAATAATTTTTGTAAAAATGTAGGGATGGATGGGCCCAAACTATTCAATTTCTACTGCTTGTGCTACGAGCAACTTTTGTATACTAAATGCAGCTAATCATATAATTAGGGGCGAAGCTGTAAGTCATCACTTGCTCAGAAACTAAAGAATGAATTACTCTAGTTTCCACCTCCTTTTTTCTATCTATTGGTATATGACTTGTCTATTAGTGTGTTTGTGATAGTTTTTCAACATCCTAACAGTGCTTTCAATTCATTAAAAACTTTTTTCAATATATTTTTCCTGTGAAGTTCAACTACATGTCGATAGTATTTTTGAAATTTTTCAAAAACACTTAAAAAGTGCTTTGGAGGAACCAAGCTGATAGGCTTCACAAGATTTTCCAGAGATTGATCACAAAATATTTTATTATTCAAAGATAAAAGTGATCAAGGGTGAGAGGCTTTGTATAGATTCCCTATCTCTGAAATGTTAATACAACTGAATCAAACAATTCAACTAAACTCAACAGAGTAACAAAATAATGCCAGCTCACAGTGACACTTGTACATGAAATACGAAACAAAAAATTAAAATCTCAATGGGCTGCCTTCACAAGGCTCCAAATAGAAATTTCATTAGAATATTTTTGGAAAATATGGGAGATTACACAATACTGGGCTCTCGAGAGGGTGGAAACTCTGCAGAACTCTAGAGATGCACCACAGTTCCACCAAATACACAGCACACCCTTTTCCTCTCTTGCCTCCCTTTCTCTAGCCCTATACTAACTACCTCTTGTTTGTCTTTTTCCATCTATTTGTAAACAAAGAGTACCGTTTCCTTGTATCCATAACAGCCCTTACGCAGCAGAATCTGCACTACATTGCTATTATTCATTCTCCTCCTATACAAGTAAAGGAAATAAGTGGTTTGACAATTGACATTTCTACTTTTGACCAATTGGAGAAGTTTCATGTAACTCCATTGGTTCTTGGGCCCTGCCTCCCCCTCCTTTGTAATTTCACTCCTCAATGAAATTTTTTCTTACCGAAAAAAAAGAAGTGCTTACTAGGAAAGTGTTTCATAACAAGATCTTCAGGGGGTGGAGAGAGATAGTATGTTTGGCATCTAAGTTGTTTTGTAATTATCAGTTAGGTTCTATTCTTAGGTTCTATTCTTTTGGATTGGAAACCCTTTCTTTAGGTAGGGCTCCTCCTTTAGGGCTTTTGTTTTTTGTGCCCTTGTATATGTTTTCTGTTTTCATTAGTCTCAATGAAAAGTTTGGTTTCTTATAAAAGAAAAAAAATCCCATAAACACACCCTATTTTCTCGACATTGATCCTCAAGTCAACTGAAATGTTCCTTGTGCGTCTTCACTCTGTCCTTGTTGTATCCTATCCAAAAAGAAAACTGTCCTTGTATATATATATATATACGTATTATTTTTTTTAATAAGAAATCACTCTGTCCTTGTTGTATCCTATCCAAAAAAAAAAAAAACTGTCCTTGTATATATATTATATATATTATATATATATATACATATTATTTTTTTTTAATAAGAAACAATTTCATTGATGGTATGAAATTACAAGAGAAGAAGAAGCCCCAACCAATGGAGTTAAAAAATAAGTTTTCAAGTGGCTAATAGGTTGGAAAAACTATAATGATGGTGAGAGCATTTACACCATGATATAACAAGCACAACTATGTCATCAGAAAAGGCAGGGAAGGAGCACTCCTTGTCTTTAAAGATTCTATGGTTCCTCTCTAGCCAAGTGTTCCAAAAGAAAACATGAACAAAATGCATCCAAAGAAGCTTCTTTTCTTTTCCAAAAGGGTGGCCTTCAAGAACAAAGTGGAGCAGAGCTTTAGGGTTGGTAGGGAGAGCCGTAGACCAATTAAAGGTGCTGAGTAGACAATTCCAGAAAGAGACCGTATGGGTGTGGAAAAGAGATGCTGTTGTGAATCAGGGCCGGACATGGGGCACCAATGTGGAGAGATACATACACCAGTGAGGCGTCCGTCTCTAAAGCTTATCTGTAGTGTTGAAGGATTTTTTGCTAACTTCCCATAGGAAGAATTTGACTTTTTTGGGTAGTGGTCCTTCCAAATAACCTCATAATTGAGGACAGGGGTGGGGATTTGTGTTCTCATAGATAGAGCTTTTTGGACAGAGGAAGTGGAGAAAGTACCATTTGGGTCGAGCTTCCAAAGGGGAGTGTCTGGTGATGTGTTAAGGACAGTTGAAGCTAGTCGATTAGTGATATCAATCCAGTCCACAATGTCAAAGTTTTTTAAGTTCCTTCTCAGCCAGAGATTCCACAATTTTGCTTCTGCCATCCAAAAGTCCTTGATAGGGGCCATCTTTTTGGTAGATAAATCATGAACCCTAAAACCTTGTAGGATTATGTATGAATAATATTATAATACATAATTTTGTGATGAAGCTTAAATGGTGGCACTGGCTTAGTGTTTTTATTACTTTATTATTTTTATTTTTTAAAGTAATGTAGAAAAGGAAAAAAATCAAAATGTCAGAATTGTTGCTTTAGTTTCTGACTATTTATGTGCAGGATGTAATGCTCAGCGGAGGTTCAGATGCAGCAATCATACCCATTGGTATTTCTTCTATTTATTATGTTACTTTAGTCCTAATTATTTTTGCCTAAGATATTTGAAGTAGATGTATTTTATTTTACTGTTGCTAGGTTTGGGAGGTTTTGTTGCTTGCAACACGCTTTCACAAAGAAACAGCAATCCTACTAAAGCTTCACGGCCTTGGGATATTGTAATGTCAGCTTCTTTTTTTTTTTTTTATAAAATATATATAAATTTTTTCTGATTGTGTGAATCATAGTTTTTCAGTAAACAAAAACTTTAGTCAGGACTAAATATAGGTATAGACCATGAAGATGAGATATCTAAATCATGGGTTAATTTTCTTATAAAAAAGACTTATTTATGGCTTTTAACTTGCAAAGTGGTGGAATAAATAATTGTAGGATTCTCTTATTAAAAGAAATACTTTATTTATAAAAAATTCTCTTATTAAAGAAAAAATCAGGATTCTCTTATAAAAAGGAAAAAAAAATTCAGGATTCAATTTTTCTTGATAGGAAAGTATGACCAATTGTGTTAGTCGTGTTTCTATATGTCGTTTATGCACCATTTGAACTTTCTTGCTTGAAAATGTGTTTGAACTAAAGTCACCAATAGGTAATATTTAAAATCTTCAACCTGGTGTACTTATTCTTTCCATTGTGATGGTTAACATCTTTGTTTTCAACAGAATCGTGATGGATTTGTTATGGGGGAGGGAGCTGGAGTTTTGCTTCTTGAAGAATTAGAGCATGCTAAGGTGTGGTTAATGTAATTGTTTATAACTACCATTTCAAATGAATATTTTCCCCTCAGCCTTCAATTCTATGAAGTACAAATTCACCTGTTACACTGGAGCACCCTCCTGCCCTATGCTTTGCAGCATTTATCATCTTTGCACCATATTATGTTCCAACACTATCTCATTCATAATGTTTTATAATGTTGCTGAACTTTATGCATCTATTTGTTGTACGTATCTGTAGATATAATTTGCTATTTCATGATTCTACAATTGCAGAAACGAGGTGCCCAAATATATGCAGAATTTCTTGGTGGAAGTTTCACTTGTGATGCTTATCACATGACTGAACCACACCCTGATGGTAACCCTCTGTCATCAGCTGATAAATTAATTGGATTATTATAACAAATTATGGATTTGCAATATGTTAAGGATCTTGATTTTTCTCCCCAACTGGTACAATTTTCTGAAAAATTGTTAGAATCTATGAAGGAGCATGCATGGTTGTCTTTAATAATTTCAAATTGAAGGTGATGTTTAAATCAATTATTTGACGGCTTTAATTCTAAAGTAGATCCTTAGCTTCATAGTTAATTAAAATTTATATGATTTAAAAATCATAATTAGGTATAATAAATTTGTAACTACTTCAAATTAATTTGGGGGATTTTTTTTATCAAAAAAAAAAAAGTTTATTTATTTATTTTACTTTACTTCAATCGCAAAGAGAATAAAAATATGTTTAAGATATAACTCCTTTATTTCTTATAAAATTATTTCATCAACTTTTTAAATTATGATAGACAGAAATAAATTTTGAGTTATTTGATATATTGAATACATTGTATAAATTTAAACTAAATATTGATAATGAGAAATTGCCTGTACCATATTTCTTAAGAGCAGTCATCGAAATATTTATTTTATTAGGGACCAATGAGTAATAGATTGGATAATCATTAATCATTACATTTAGTTGTGGTGCTTGCTTTAAATTGATGCTACCAGAGTAAGGTGGTGGAGATAGGTATGGCAGCGACAGTGGAGACTGCTATAGTTGCAGTGAATTTGGACACCTCCCTTGAGTGTCCAAAGAGTGGTTGTTCATCTCGTAAATTAGTGACTGCCATTTCATTTTGTTGATTCCTGGGGTGGTTTGTTTGGTTTCCTTCGCCTTTGGTCTCAGTTTTCCTCTACTAAGTCTGTAAGGTCATCTTTCATAGAACTTGACAACTTTTTCTGTGGATTTATTAACAGTTTCTCTGCATTGTCTTTTGGGTGTAAATGTTTGAATTTGGGATATTTTATCAGCGATACTTAGAGAGAGATGATTACTGGGGGAGGAATATTCCTTGATTCATTGTTTCTTATTTTTGTATACAAACCTGGATCATAGTTGGAAAAGGGTGACAAAGAAGAGATAGAGGAGCTCCCTGGTTCTTCTCTATTTTCCCTTTTCTGATTGTTTGTTTTCTTCCTAATGATAATTTCACCTTGATATCAAGTGGTGTTGGACCTGATCACTAGATAATGGTAGCTAATAAGAAAATGGGAAGTCCATTAGAGGCTCTGTTAAGAAGAAGTTAGATGTGTAGAATGTGCTTGAGGCAGGGTTGAGTCGAACAAGGGATGAAATGGAAATGCAAATCTTTTGACTTATTTTCTCTTTGTTTTCAAGGCTCCACTGTTGATTGATAATAAGTTGGAGAAGCTGATTAGAGATTTTTTCTGGTAAAGTAAAGGGCAGCTGTGAATAGTGGTGTGCACTTGGTAGGTTGCATTACTACTATGCTTTCTTCGGATAAAGGAAGCTTAGGCGTTGGAGATGTAAAATTCAAGAACAGTGTTCTCCTTTCCAAGTGGCTATGGAGATTTTCAATGAACCCAACGCATTGAGCATAGAATTAATTATTGTATGGAAGAATTCTATGGATTGGTTCATTGGTATGTGCACTCAATGCATTATGAAAAGCCCATGATTTTCTATAGCCAAGCTGAAGTATTTCATCTTTAGTAAATCAACTCGGTGAGTGACATCTGAGGTTTGGGAAGGCATCTTTTGCTGGTTAATTTGACAGACTGGTCAGCACCGTAAGCCAAGATGGTTTTATTGTCTCATGATCTAATGATAGAATTTATTGGATTTTTCACTTCAGAAGGGTCTTCACTGCTAAGAGGAGGAATACTGTGTGAATTTTCTCGAGGATTGGTGATTTCCGACTCTATCCTTTGATGTGGATAAAAGAAGATGGCTTATTGAAGCTTCTGGGTGTTTCTCTATAAAGTCCCCTATGGCTCTCTCATTTCTGGACAGGCCACTCTTCCTACCATGCTTTGTAACTTGATTTGGAAATCCAAATACCCTAAACAACTTTAAGGTCTTTTTTTGGCCGTCAGGCCTTGGAAATATTTTTACCAATGAGGTTACGTCATCTTGGTGTGTTTTGTGCAAAGAAAGTATGGAGACACTGAACCACACATTTCGGGGTTGCATGTCCACTATGAAGCTTTGGCTCAATATTTTTGAGATTCTTTGTTTCCAAGGGGTCATGTGCTCTCTTTTGGGAGGTTTGGTTGGAAAGAAGAGTTTCTGAATATTCTACAGAGCAGTAGCTTGAAATTTGAGATTTGGTGGTTTCTGTTTCCTCCTTTTGCAGTTACCTTCTAATTCATTTTGTAACTCTTGGACCGGATGGGCTTTGTCCTTTTTGTATATTTCATTCCACCAATGAAATTTTATCTCTGATCAAGCAGAAGAAGAAGAAAGAGTCATAGAAAAGAAAACCTCACTTATTCTTCGAAGTTCTACTACCCAACACTCAACTACCAAATTCCATTTAGTATCTAAGCAGTCAAAAGAGTCTAGGATAAAATGTTTTTAGGGCTCTTTTAATCTTGAGAGGTACAGCTATCTTCTCAAAAACTTATAGGTGCAACCAAGGAGCTCTTGAAATAGGTGAAGTTTACCAGCCAAGGGTATTATTGCAAATAGTAACCACTTGACTTCATAAGGTGTTTGGTACTTGGTCAAATCCCCCGTATGACAATGCAATTCAAGGGCCACTTGACTTAACAATGACCTTCCCAAACCAAAGATCTTTTGTTTTCCTTAAGGAAGCCGTTACAGATGATATTTTGACTGGAGAGAGAGATTCAAAAGGACTACTCAGCACTGTCTTTCCATCCAGGGGGTGTGTCATCACAAGTTTTGTGTAACCCATCAAGCCTATGTTTGTTACATGTATTTTGTGGCGGTTTGTAAGACCCTGGAAAAAATCATGAGATTTTTTGTGGGAGGGGGTGGACGAGGGGGTTGGGGCTCACACAGTTAATTGGGAGACAGTTGTCAAGCCGACTGCGGCTGGAGGTTTGGGTATTGGGAACTTGAGGAACAGAAATGACGCGCTTATGGCTAAATGGTTGTGGTGTTTCTTCCACGAACCTAATGCTTTGTGGCGAAGGGTCATTGTGAGTAAGTACGGTCCTCATCCCTTCGATTGGGTGGCTGGCAGAGGACTAAAGGCTAGTGCGAAAAACTCTTGGAAGGCTATTTCCACAGGTTTCCCTTTTTTCTCTCAATTCCTAACTTGTTCAGTGGGGATGGTCATGATACTTATTTTTGGGAAGACACGTGGTTGGGGGAAAAGCCTCTTTGTCTTTTGTTTCCTCGCATTTTTCATTTGTCAGACAAAAGGCTGCACTCGATGGCCTCGGTGTTGGGGAATGAGGGGGATGGGTTGTCTTTATCTCTGGGTCTCTCTCGATCCTTAATTGATATAGAGTCTCGAGAAGTGTCTAAGTTGATTCTCTTGCTCTCTACAGTTTCTCTCTCTTGTGATAGGAAGGACTTCCGTGCTTGGTCTCCTAACCCTTCTAGGGGATTCTCTTCTAGTTCATTCTTTAAACTCTTATGCTCCCCTACTACTCCCCCGGCGGCCCCGATGTTTACCTCGCTGTGGAAAGTGAAGATCCCCAAGAAGATAAAAATTTTCGTGTGGCAGGTCTTACTTGGGAAGGTCAACACCATGGATCGTATTTAGAGGCACTCTTCTTCTTACTTGGGGCCGCAGTGGTGCGTTCTTTGTAAGCGAGATTCCGAGGACCTTGACCATATTTTATAGCAGTGCTAGTTTTCCCAAAATATTTGGGGTCGGTTCTTTGAGATATTTGAAATTGCTTGGGCTCATAATAGAGATTGGGTGTCGATGATGGATGAAGTCTTGCTGTATTCTCCCTTCCGTGAGAAAGGGAGTTTCCTTTGGCGGGTCAGGTTTTTTGGGATTCTGTGGGGCATTTGGGGGGAAAGAAACAATAGAATCTTTAGGGGAGTGGAAAGGGAGTGGGAGTTTGTTTGGGATCTCGTTAGGTTTAATGTCTCTTTATGGGGGTCTGTTTCGAAATTATTCTATAATTATCAGCTAGGTCATATTCTTTTGGATTGGAAGCCCTTTCTCTAGGTTGGCTTCCTTTATCCGGGCTGTGTTTTTGTATGCCCGTATTTCTGTTTGGTTTTCATTCTTCTCAATGAAAAGTTCGGATTCTTATAAAAAAAAAAAATTTTTGTTACATGAATTTGTTCATCTTAAGTTACTACATGTTTGCTAATCCCATGTGCTATGTAGATTTAGGCCTATGAAACTCACCTTTCATATTGCATGCTAACCTTTTCAAATTATCAACACAAACCAAATACAAATTATACAAACCTAAGTTCTTATAAGACCTTCCTTTGCATAATCCGATACCGAGCTTCCCAATCTTAAGCTTATTAGACCCTGACTTACTAATATCGCGATCCAAACACCCCACTAGAGAGCAATGAAGCAGGGATACTTAAGTTTGGGTAATGTATCCTTGTTGACACGTCTTACACTCCCACTCCATAACTGGTGGACATGTGTAGCACTCTTGTAAACACGCCATAATATGTTAGATAATATTGTACACTTGAGCTGAGGTTCAATATTGTTTAAGCTTTATGAACAGAAGAAGAATCAGCCTTTATAGTTTACTGAAATACTTCAAAATTGCAAAACGGATATCTGGTTTGCCAACAAGGCAATTACTATAGGAATCCTGCAGTTCAGAATTGAACTTTTAGATGACATCATATGGTGAAGAAAGGAAGTCTTTGCATCACCTTCCAATTACCATTAGTCCCTGCATTTCTGACCCCACAAGGCCGCAACATAGACTCCTTGTGGGTCACTTCTAGAATTTCACATCTCAGTGCGACTCTCTGATTTCTCATCTCCCCAATGAAGCCACTTGAATTTCCGAAGCTTAACAATTTAGATCATCCAGCCCATTCCATTCCTCTCCTGTGCCCAGTTCTGTTCTCGTCCAAAGGTTTGATCCTTTATGTTCATGTCCAAAGCCACAGTTAATATCACTCTCCCAGCTTCCAATGTTTCTCTCCAATTTTGTGCTATTTTCAATTAGAGTTTCCGTGTGAAATCTTGTTTAAAGCTATGGCTACTTACACTAATACCCACCTTTCCTCTCACAATGCTATTTTTTCTCTGTTGCATTTATTGATTCAATAACTTGTTGCATTAAAACTTTATTTTTATGTGACTGCTGCTATACTCTTCAATTTTAGTCCATCGACTGACATCTTAACTTGTTCTGATGTAAATTTATTTGGCATAAAGAAACAGGGTTAATTCTTTACCAAACGATCTTAACTTTAAGCCATCCGTGGACGTGGCTTAGACTTGAGTGGAGTTAATCACTTAATTGAATCTTCACTTCTTTTATACTTTAGGCTTCCTTCACCTCTTGTCATGTGTGCATCTGTCTGTATGTTTCTATTTGTGTGTGGATACGACCTTTGCAGATTGTTACCTGTTGGGAATCATACCATATAATGCCATAATTTTTTTCAACTTTGGGCGATATCACAGGCTAAAGCTTTTATTGTGATTTATATGACGTCTTAAACAGGGGCTGGTATTATTCTCTGCATGGAGAAGGCATTAGCTCAGTCTGGAATATCCAAGGAAGATGTGAATTATGTAAATGCACATGCAACATCTTCACCAGCTGAAGACGTTAAAGAGTATGAAGCTCTCATACATTGTTTTGGCAAGAACCGTGAGGTATTTAACCCTGAAAATATATTTTTAACTTGTCTAAAACATTAAGGTATCCGCATGTTTGACATGTCAGTGATTTTGCAGTTACGAGTGAACTCCACAAAATCTATGGTTGGACACCTACTAGGGGCGGCTGGCGCTGTTGAGGCTGTTGCCACTGTACAGGTGAAGTTTATTGAACATGATGATTATAACTGAATTATAAAAACTTCTCAAATTTGGTTTCATCAAGCGTTGGCTGCTGAAGAGTTCATTCCTGATATGCATTCCTGTTTTTACATGCTACTTAAAATATACTGTTTCCAATTACATTTTTATTTTGTTAATCCTGGTTAACTTACTGACATAAGACTACTTCCTGGTACAGGCCATAAGAACAGGATGGATCCATCCAAATATTAACTTAGAAAACCCAGATAAAGGCGTGGTATGTTGCTCGTTTCGCTGTTTCACATTTCATGATCTGACTAATCTATTGCATATGATTATGCAAACTGTTCGATCTTTTTTATCCTTAATATACTGCATGCCAATGAATTACTGCAGGACACAAATATACTTGTGGGCCCAGAGAAAGAAAGATTGGAAATCAATGTAGCAATGTCTAACTCCTTTGGGTTTGGCGGCCATAATTCATCCATCCTATTTGCGCCGTACAAGTGAAACGCCGAAACCGAAATGGGAGTTGTCCAGCTAAATATGTGTACAAGGTATGCAGTTCTCTCACCCTATATTCATCTCATTCTTTTGAGGAAAGAAGGTATCCCGGTTCTTGTGATCAAAATTGTCAAACTGGATTCAATTGGGATTATTAAAATCAAACACAAGCATGACAACTTAATTTAGTTCAGTTCACAAGTTACATCGTTGAGAGATTTCATTTGGAAAAGAACATTTCCATAGACCGTCTAAACTCGGTTATGTCTTGCAGTTGCTGAATTTTGTGGGGATGTTCGCCGTTGTCCGTGGATTATTCCATAAGACAAACAGGAAAGCAGATGATCAGCTGGCCGATCGATCCCTTGTGATCGAGCAGGACCGGGCCGAATGATGGTCTGGGTAAAGAATAGAACACTTTCCAAACAGTTGTGTAGTGTACTCTGTTGATTTTGACGAATTAAGTTTAGCTTCTACAGCGTTGATAAACAAAACCCAAAAAAAAAAAAAAGAAAACAAAGACAAAGCTAAAAGCCCTTTTGGTCTGCTATATTTTCCAAATAGATGGAACCACTAATCGAATAGATGTTTCTAATATCATAATTGTTGATGTTAATAACTGTTATCAAGTTCATATCATCAGGCCATTGACGGTCTTCGCAATCCCGTTCCAAAATAGTGCTTTTCTCAAAAAAAAAAAAAAAAAAAAAAAATCCCCCTTTTAGAGGTCTTTGAATAGGATGCAGATATTTCAAAATACTTTTTAGGTCTGAATATAATTTTATTTTTAATTGACTTTTTCTTTTCTTCCCTTGTTAAACTCTCTGTTTTATTATTACCATACCCTTCCAATCTCTCCCATTCGGATTTGGATCAAAATGTTTTGAGGTCATGTTTGTTTTGAAAGATTTATTCTTGGAAATGTGTTAAATTTATAGAATGTTTCAAAAATATTCTTATGAATATTAATATAATTTATACCTTCATTTAATATAATTGATTTATTTGAATTATGTTTAATATTTTGTTTTTTTATATGTTATTTTGTACAGCAAATTAATTTATATTAGTTTAATATAAATTTTATTTTCAACTTTAATATTTTTAAATTTTATTTTCAACTTTAATATTTTTTCCGTTATCTTGAGTGAAATTTATTTATCTTATCATCATGTGATATTTTTTTTATTAGAGAAAGTATCATAGGTATGATTGTAAAAAAAAATGTTACTTTTAAATTATATATTTATTATCATACAAATTATTGATAATATAATTCCTTCAAAATATTAAATATAAATAAAGATATTACATAACTCAATTGCAATTGCATTTTATTTTATAGCTAACTTTAAAAATATACTTAATTGCATAAAGTTATTTATTAAACTATGAATACATTAATTTGTTTAAATTATAAATTTAAAATAAAAAATAAAAAATTTATTTATGAAAAAATAAAAAATTTTGATGAAAGAAAATATATAAAGAAAAATGAAGGGTAAAAATGTAAAAATTGGATGACCTCAACTCGAGAATCTTGGAAAATCATAAACGTGAAAATTCAGATGTCCGTTCAGTGTGAATTTTGGATTCCCACGCAACAAACAGTCCCTTAGTTGACGAGACATGATATGATATTTAATGAGTTGGTTGACGATCAATTAGGTTGCTAAGAGTATGCTTTCTAATTTCTTCTCGTCTCTTTGATAACGTGTAATGTTCACCAATAGAAAAGTATAATTTTGATATTAAAATGTAGAATAACTTCTAAAACAATATTTTTATTACAATTTTTTAAAAACAATATGAATTAAATTAAAAAAAAAAAAAGAAACTGAAAACATAACTTCTAACTGCCCCTCTATATTTGAGTTTGAAATAAATAAAAAGGACAAGGCAAGTCTTGGACCATTAAGGTAAGGAAATTTTAATAATTTCCAAGTGCTCAATTTTCTCTTTTTATATAAATTTTTGCACAAAAAATTGTTTAAAACAAACAAAAGTGTTTAATTCAATTCAGTTCACAGATAACTACTTTGGGAAATCTCTCTCTTGTAAAAAGCTTGGTGAGACAAATAATACGAACGAAAACTACCAAATATCAAAATAAAATTTAAATCTTATAATTATATATTCGGACATCAAATTTAGAGAAAATATTCCAGATACATCATGAGCAGAACACAATGCTCTCAGCAAAACTGTGACATTAAAAATGAACCTCTCCTTCACAATCACCTGTGATATACAGCTTACCTCCAACTGGGAAAAAAATATACACCAACTCAGATCAAAAAATTGTTACGATTTTCCACTAAAATATATCCTCAGGTTTTCTTTTCTTTCTATTTGCCCTTTTTCTTGCCACCTTTTTTCTGACCCTTCCTAATCTTTGATCCTTTACTCGCAAGAATACTAGACGCGCTCTTGCCTTCAAGTTTCTTCGTCATATTCACCACACTAACCATCCCTTTTCTCGCAGCTGCCCGATGCTCCGGTCTACGGCTCATCATCTTCCGGTCGAGAGGCCAGTATGCATAAGGTTCGAGTTTGTCCTTCCTCTTAACGTCTCCGCCAGCTTTCTTGCTAGCATACTCGGTACCTGTGTAAGCCCACCCGGAGTCCGATGTTCTCCTGCGCTTTTGATTCTTCTTTGATGAACCATGAGACAAGTGGCTTCCAACTTCACTCCTTTCATCTAAATCGGGGTTGGAAGGTTTTCTCTTGTTCATTGTCTCGTCGTCATCAGTGATTATTAAGCGCCCTTTTTCGTCTATCTTCATCTCGCCATCTGAAACCATCTTCCGCTTGAGATGCACTGATGATTGAAGAGCGTGTCTTGTTCTTTGTTGATCAAGCAAGTCAAGAGGCTCATCTTCCAATTGGTCGGGCAAGCGTTCGAGTAAGTTCATCTTCGACCGACTCTTGGGGCTGAAGCGATTTAACAAACCAAGATTGAAATCATCATCTAGGCAAATGTGACACGCATACTCTAATTACACTTTGAATGGGAATGAAAACTGACCGTGATTTAGACACCTTTGATCTTAGCTGTGAAGAAGCAGCCTTTGATGGACGACTCATTCTAGCAGCCACATGTTCTGAATCACTTCCCCCCAAGTACTCCCCACCACTATCTTCGGTCTCGTCATCACTGAACTCCGAGAAAATTCTTGTATGATTCCATTTACTCATCCTGAAAGTAAACCAGTAGTTACAAGAAAATAATTTGTAGAATGTGAAAATTTTACACTACTTCAAAATAGTCTGAGCATTTTGAAATCTAGATGCAGAAATTCCAACAACTGTACCACTAGTGAATAACAATAACAGCAGAGATTTTATTTTCTTCTTTTTTTCGTGTGTACGGTGTGGAGGTGAAAATAAAGTTTCTGGCATCAAATGTACTTTTTCTTAGTGTTGAAGGTTGGAGGAACTGAACTAGACTAGACCTTCAACAACCGTTCTTATTTTGACTACATAAAAACAGCAAGGATGTGTGAGAACTATATGTTTATCAACAAGCACATGCACAAAATAGTTGCACCAATTGATGTACATGACCGTTAAATGGAACAGTAGGAGAGACCTGGATGTTGTTGCTTTTGACACAAGAGATCTAGCCCCCTCGGATTTAAGCTTCTTTTCTTTCCGTTCCCTGATCTGCGTGCCAAACCTCATGTTAGTAAGAATAAGCACATGCATAACCTTTTTTTCCGCTTCTGTTTCTACACAAGCTTTTTTTAATTCAATCTAGCACTAAGTTTACAACTAACCTTCCTTATGTTGGTAAGAAGTTTCATGTGTTCTTCAGGCATGACGACCTTAACCGCATCCAGGCCACATTTTCTGACAAGCATATCAAGCAACTGCTTAACCTGGAGAATGAACAAATGAAAATGTAAATTTGGACTGTTATAAAGCAATAGAATGATTCCAGAATTAACTTCTTGTAAAAATACTGACTTTAGCTTTAAAGTGATTTTTGGGGCCATCTTGCCACTTCAGCAAACCTTCCACCAAATTGGTTAAGTGCATGTGCAACACTTCAGCTTTCGATTTGGCCACCAAAACCTTTAAAAATCCTAAATTGGCCTGCAGTCAACAAGAGCATGAATAGAAATAGATAGAAGTTCAAAATAGATATAAAAAGGGGAGGAAGGGCGAGTGAGCTCACTTTGATTATTTCTCTGTTCTTTCTTTGGAGAAGCAAAAAAGTAGATGGCAGCAAATTGCAAGCTGCTGAAACAAGATCAGAGAACTCATAAGCCAAGCGAGCTAAGCCTTTCATTGCAGCACTGATCATATGAGGAGTTTCACCACCAAGACCTCCAGCTACCTGAGATCATAAAGATGATTAATTCTTGCCAGCCATCATATCTATAGAGTCAACTGAGCTAGATGGAAGGGTGGGGGTAGCAGTTTTTTTTTTCAGATGAGAGGTAACTAAAAACTCAAATGACTTGGAACTAATTTAAAGTACCATATTGAAAAGCTGATACAAATATTCCATCTTTCCACCTTTGTCTTCGTCCATACACGCATGACCAATCTGAACAAGAATATCATAAGCTCTGTTTCTCGTTTTTTTGTTAGCCTGAAAGGAAGACACATGGGTCAATTTAAACTTATAAGGATTTAAGTGACTATCCTTTTATCTCTCATTCTTTTGAATGGAAAAGCCATAAGAATAAGTAAGAAATTTGTAAAATCACAATTATATACAGGTTAAAAATAACACAAGCAATATATTGCAGAAATGTCACTGTCTGCAATTATATAGAAAACATACTATTAACTAGAGAAATTCTAAAATCTTAGTCTTAATAAAAAAAAATACTGCCCCATTATTACATTAAACTGCAACAAGTCCTAGAGAAAAAGCAGACTGAGAAGGAAACATTACAGCAGAAAAAGATAGAATACCTCTTTGAGTGCAAGTATTATTTCAGTCAAAAATGAACCAATGATGTCATGCCGCTTGGATCCTGAATCCTCCTGAGATAATCAAAAGTGCCACGATTGAAATCACAATTGATTGGGAAATATTTTCACAGGCTAGCATATGCGTAGTGCATTCTTCTTCAACAAGAATGGAATATCATCAATATTTACCTTTGAAACTTGGACAATTAGAAAGTATAGGCAATCGAGTCTGTGACGTTTGGCAGAAAAATGGCATAAAGGCAATACTTCAATCATAAGTGAAAGCAATTCTTCGAACTTTGAGGAAAGGAAATCATCAGAGTTCTGATCATACACAAATGAAAACATAGAAATTCATCAATTACCATTCTTAAAATTTACAGGACAAGAAAAAACTGCAAAAATATACAATTAGAGCATATACATAGAATGTTACATGAGACACCATATTCAATGACCAAAACCTCGTGTCCAGGTAAGTTAACTAATACTACTAACCAAACAAGCCCAAAATAAAATACTAAGCTTCTCAGGTCAATCAAGTACAAGCATCATGAATATAATTCTTTATTTGAACAACTAAAATTGTTGCAGGTTTTGTGTAGACAAGAAATACCCTCAGAATAGATGAGAGAACTTTATATGCCTTCTTCTGTATCAAACCTTCACAGTCCTGAAATTCAGAAATCCACAACTAGCTAAGAGAATTTTAAAATATAGAATAATGCTACAAAGTTTCTACCAGAAAAAAAATAAAATAAAATAAACAATTGAATGATACCTGTTCCTTTAATGCAGATTTTACTGCAACGAATAAAACATCAATCTCTTTAGGATTCAGTCCAGGCAAAAAAGATACTGCCAAGTCAAACATTTGGGCTCTGCAGTCAGGGTGAAGGATTTGTTAGGCAGTCAAGGATCACAAACCTCCAATATCTTGGCCTACAAAATTAATAACTGAAGTCTACACTAACGGGAACCACAACCTATAACACCCCCCAATTTTCTTCTCCCAAAAAGCAACACTCATACAAACAAAAAAATATGAGGAGCCAATGCAAACATTGAAGTAGACCTCATAAAAGATGGAGAACTAGCATTCGTGGGATCATCAATCTGCATGGAATTGGAAACTTTTAGTTCTACTTTTCTAGCTTCCTGCGTCAGCTTCAAAAGCTTCTGCATTGTGCTCTGGAAGAACCTTGACACTACGTTTTTATCTGATATTGAAGAAATTTCTCCAATTGTGGACTGCACACAGTTCAAATAAAAGTGTTATTGAAACAAATAAGGGAAAATAAAATATCTAAGCCATTATGAACCATTAGAACTCCAAGACAGAAGATAATAGAAAGTCACTAGAAGACTGTTAGGCCTCCTATTACTAATACCTATATCAGAAGGGGTAAAAAGGGGAATTGAAGGGGGCCCTAACGGCCAAGAGAGAGAAAGTGGGGCCCAGAGGGGTTGTGTAAGAGAGGTATAGGGTGGCTGAGTTAGTTAGAGGAGGGTATCTTTTTGTATTCAGTGCCTTGTGCTAGGAAGGATAGGATACGAGAGTTTCCCCACCCTCTCGAATAGGTGGGTCGTTTCTGTAATGCCCTTGCACTGTGTTTTTTTGGATTTTGGAATAGAACTTCTGTGAGGAGATACCTCACAAAGATGTGAAAGACATGGATGCTGTGCAAATAAATTCAAGCCAATATGCAGCAACTACCTATCTATAATATGAAGCAACAGCTGAAGAAAACCTAACATCATCCAAACAACCCATAGAAAAAAAAATCCCAAACAATAGAAGCAAATACCTGCAAGCAGCCACCATCTTTTGTGGATTTGAGAAAGATGCCTGACAAAGCTGACAAAAACTCACGAGAAGAGGACTTAAGTACAGTCAGGTTATTTTTTGCCACCTGTGGGGTATAATGAGACATAGCAAGCTGTCTGGCCATACCCCCTTCAAGATCAGACTCATCATTCTTTCCTTCCAGCACTCTCTTATTCTGTTGGATAAGAATCTGCAGACTTGAACATATTATGCCTCGAAAATCAGGTTCCTCATTAAGAGCAACGCACAAAGCTTTTTCAAGATCCTTAAAGCTTTCAGCAGTATCCAAGGGATAGTTGCAAAATGACGGCAGCAAGGACCAAAAGGAGTAAACAAGTGAGTCCATACTCCTCAATGAAACAATCATGCCCTGTTGCTCAAGCTGCAGAAAAAGAAAAATGTGAGACTGCATCTCACAAAAAGTAAAAGGCAAATTCCTTGTACAAGGAAATTACATACCTTTTGTGACTTACGCTTGATTTCTCCTACCATACCCAAAATTTTCTTCGTGAAGTAGCTCAAATGAGCACCAACAGTATATTGCTTCAATATTGGAAAGAGCCAAACATTAATCTCTGATAAGTTTTCCGCATCCAAATTAAAAGGTATAAGATCCAAGAAACTTTGAGGTCCCATTGCACCAAGAGCTGATCCAAGGCATGCATGCAGCTGAGTCATGGAAAATACAAAGTTAAGAGTAATGCAGAGGAAATGCACAAAAGAAATCCATCCCCAAATCCAATTGGTGCTATACACTTCACTACTTGAACACCAAGAGGATACATGCACAACATAACCCTGATCCCATCTAAGCTTCAACAACAATCACTGAAAAGATCCTGTTGAAACAGATGAAGAATCCCAGGCATCACATTATAGAATAAACAGTGCCGAGTTTTCAACTATATGATCCAGCTGGAGCATTAATTTTTAAGCTCCCTTGGTTCTGGTTCCTTCTGTAATACTCATCTTTTCAATTAAAAGCTTCTATTTCCAATCAATCCTTCAAAAAATAAAAAGGCAGGAGAAAGAGGAAAGAAAATAATAACAAGTGACACAGCAAACAATAACAAAAAGGAACTGACGAAGGTAGGAGTTCCTTTGGGTAAGTTTTTTGTTTGCCGCTTCTGCCTTGAACTCTTTTAAAGAGGGCCCTCTTTGCACTCTAATCTTTCCATAAAGTTGGTTTCTAATTTTTTTTTTTTTTTAAAGTTAACTACAAGCTAAAAAGAGCTAAAAAAATTGACGTGAAAACCTCGTTTATTAGTCTCTGTAAAAGAGTAAAATACATAAAGGATATAATAATTTTCAAAGGATCAAGTTACAACCAATAATAAATTTAAAAAATTTGAGATGAGAGAGAGATGAAAGAAATGTGCAAATACTCCCATTTGGATTCTAAACTACACATGCTAAACATTAAAACCCGAATCAGATTATTCGGATTGTGACATTGTGATAAAATTATAACCAATATGTAAATTTTTTGGCGGCCACCATACATAGAAGAATACCTCTTTCCGGAAGGGGAAATCTTCATCTGGCAATTTCTGCATGTTTGCCAAGCTACCAAGGGCTCCTTTCAGAAAGTAAGAAGAATATTTCCCTGGAGAATGACAAACGGAACAAGGAAACCTTCTCAGAATGAAAAATGAACAATCATATTAACATGTTCAAATGATAGGTGAAGAGGAAATTCAACTAGGTCAGGTCGTTTGAGAATACCTAATTTATCAAACATGACTGAAACAACTTGAAAAGCCAAGTCCAAAACATCAGTGTAATGATAATCAAGCAAACTTTCTATAATAGCACATAGTTTTTCTATGACTGTTGGCGCAGACCTCCTTGCCTCCATGTTTGCAGTCGTCATAATCTGATCCACACCCTGTCTGATCGAGTCTTCATCAATGCAAGCACATATCAGATTTTTCATAGCATCCTGTGCGGCACGGATTGCCTCCTCATGTTCAGATAGCATAATATCTGTCAATCCAATATGAAGAGAAGTACAATCCAATTGAATAATTTTCCATAAATAATGAAGATAATGAGCATATAACTTGGGGAGGAGAGACTTCTAGTGCAACAAAATTAACATCTGATTGGAAGGAAAAGTTCTCGAGCAAAAATTAGACCTTTGAGTGCACTGAATGCAACAGGGAGTTTATCCACACAAATCTGCCTATTAACAGAATAAACTTTCTGCATCCCAACATTGAGCAAACGAGCTGTGAAAGCTAGGCCATCTGCAGATGTTTCACTTGTCGAGAAAGATAATGCCATCGAGCATAACAGATCGAGTAGTACTTCAGCAGAAACATCAACAGTTGGGTGGAGACAGAGTGAGTTCAAACTATCTGTAATTCGCCTTGTAACGACGGGTTGGTGCAGTTCCAAAAGAGTTTTGTAGTATTTAAGTACGTTAGTAATATACTTCATTGACATGAGTGGTAGACAATCTCTCAAAGCCTCCAGAATAAATAGAACCTCCTGGGCTCCTTTAGGTCCTTCAGTAGCTTTCGTGTTTGATCCACCAGCAAGCAAAAGTGATTTTTCAAGAACGTTGGTGATCGCTTCGCTAGCAGATGGGAGGAGGGCTGTCCCCTGAATTTTTAACAAGACATCGCGAAGACAAGTGTGCGACTGCCTTCTAACCTGTTCAGCCACAATTACTAGTGAGCTGACGCTTAATGCAATCACAATTCATTAAATGATGCAAATTCCCACATTGCCGAAAACGCAAAGAGGTAAAAAAACATTAAGAGTTTGAGTACAAATTATTCACTGGTAGAAGAAATCACCTTAGAGCGCGAATCAATTACGAACCCGAGAATGAAACCGAACATGTTGGACACATCCGACCAGTTGACAGAATTTCTAACAATCAAGAAATGCGAAACACACTTCAGTCCGGAAGTAGCCGCGCCAGGGGTCAAGGACGGAATGCGAAGAACGCGAATAAGGAGGTCCGATAGAAACTCCTTCTTCTTATTCAAAATCGGAGGGGAAACTCGAGGGAGAAGCAGAGACAGAATGGTGAGAAGAGCATCGAGAAGGTGGGGCGGCGGGTCAGGCTCGGAGGAGATTCGGTCGAGAGACGAACAGGTGGCGCCGAAGTAGGCAAGTGGAGTGCAAGGAAGGGCCTGGTCTCTGAGCTCCTGGGCCATGGCTCCAATGACGGCGCAGAGGTGCTGGTGATCTTCGCTGGTGGAGTCGCAGAAGCGAGAGAGAATGGAGTTGCAGAAGTCATCGTTGGAGTCGTCGGAGGAGAATCCGAGGGAGGCCTCCATCTCAAGGCCTTCCATGCCGGTGGTGATGGTGGGTAGTTCCGAAGAGAAGAATAAACCCTAGCTACTACCAACCAATGCCAGGGTTTTACAGGAAATCGGATCAATAAACCGAGTCGAATTTATCATTCGGACCGGTTTTTCTATTTAATTCGATTTAGTAGTTTTGGAAAACAGCAAAATTAACTGAATCGAACCGCTGTCTCAAATAGCCCAGGAGCCCATTACCCGACTAATCCCCTAACTTATTGGGCCCAGTTTTTATTTTTTTCTCTTTGGGCTCAATTTATTTAAAAGAACTAGAACCTGAATATTGGGAGTATTTTTTAAGGGAAGAAATTTCTTTCGAAAGCCTTATTTATTATTATTATTATTTAAATATTTGTGAATGTCAAACTAGCTTATTATAGATGCAAAACATAGGATTGTCGGTAAAAAGAATACAACCGATGAAATTGATAGATGGATGTGATCAACCCTATTGCAATAAAGATGGTAATGGAATGATAGTCTAACTAGAAAAAAATAAGATGTTACACACCATAGAATCATGCCTATTGTAAATATCCATCTATCTGAGAATTTGGATGCATGGTCTTTCGACGTCTGTAATGTAAGGGATCGTATATCCAACTGAGATCAATGGCTAGTTTGGAAATGCAAAACAGAGAGATGATACGATCATGTACTATTGTTATTCTTTATATTCCAACCGTTCAATAAATTATACTATATCATACATTGATTATTATAGTACAATAATTTTTTCTTTACACTATTAAGAATTAAAATAAGTTGACGATTAAAGAAAAACATTACATCTATCGATCGATTACATGGAAAATGCTACAATGAAAAACTGAAAAAAACTAGGACAATAAAATTACATGAAAAATGTTACATCACATATGTGTTTTCTAACTAGCAGGTGGGCGTAGGACATCGATTAAATCAGTTTTGCCGGTTATGCCTTTCTTGCCTACAAATACGTGTCTAATTATAAAATATTGGTATAAAACCAATATAATTAATAAATCAGCAATTTCATTTAGCAAGTAACACTGCATCATCTTGTCATTCATATAAATGATATATAATATGCTTCCATGCTAAAATCACTCATTAGAGTGCTTTTAGTTAATTAATTTTGCAACTTTTTTTTTTGTCCATGAGCTTTTACTAATAGTCAAAATGAAATAAATGTCAAGTTATCAATTTGATAAATATTTATGAAAAATAACAAAAATCGAGAAATCATTAAAAAAATATTTAAATTAAGAAAAAAGCATTTTATCCTTTTCAATTGAGTTAAAATTCCACACAACAATGATATATATCTTCTGGATTGGTTTACGTTATAACGAAAATATCAATTCACCTCATTAACGTCGACTTCATAGACATATGAAAATGTTGATAGAAATATGGATCAGTCAACAAAAAATTAGGACCGTGATTTCTATTTTTATTTTTGTTTTTAATTTTCTGTTTAAAAAACCCATTTATTTTTTGTATTTAAACAATATAAAGTGAAAACATGTTTGATAATCATTTTTAGTTTTCTACAAAACTAGAGTGTCGAAGAGATATATTAGAAAGAGAAAAATCTATATAAAGTAGAGAATAATTCATCTTTTCAAAATTATCCACTAATAATTAATTTAAAAGATAATGGAATGTATAACAATCCAAGTATGTATATTGTTAGTCTTTCACTGGCCAAACTTAGATTAAACTACACATGCTAAACTTTATAGTGGATCCATGTACAAAAGATGAGCATTTTGGCTTTGGGAAGGAAGATATGGGTAAAGTCCATGTGACCATCATTGCATATCCTTGACTATATATTATGAGAAATGAACAACATATATTTCTTGTAATTAAATAGTGGCCATGTGTGGCCATCCAATTATATATATACTTTACAAGATGTTAATTATTATTTTCATGGACCCAATCCATGTGAGGCTATACAATCCAACCACTTATTCATAGGTTTTCCTTCGTAGAATGATCAATAGTGGCATGAGAAAACCTTCCATTTTTAGTCTCAAGTTTGAGGAAGAGAAAGAAGTGGAGGGTTTTAGGGATAACCAAGAGTAGGTGATGGGCGTGACAATAGAGAGTTACGAAGGTTTGGCTTACTCAGTAATTTTTCAAAAGAATAATTGACTTTATCGAAAGGTACCTATCTATTATTTATTATTGGATTTTTAGTGAAATTATCTTGATTTAGAAGAAAATAATTTATATAGAAGAGAAAGTAGCTTCTTATTAAGTTTAAGAACGACGTGCTATGTATCTTGATGATACAATATTTGATTAGGTATAGGTAGAAGGTAGATGGATTGATTTTCTTTATTGGGACCTACTCAGATGAAGCACTAATTCTCCAATTTAATAATGGAACCTAAAATCTTCTTCAAAAAAAAAAAAAGAAAAAGAAAAAGAAAGAAAAAATTTAAGAATAGAGGGGCGGTATACACATCCTCTAAAGAATCTCAATCGTATTTGTATCACATTGGCATAGAAGAGATTTTCTATTTTATTGTCAAACCCTATTGTTTCAAGATATTTAGGGTGCAATTAGTTGGTAATCTGAAAATGAGAACAAGATATTCAATGAAAAATAGAATTGTATTTCATGTTTTCAGATACGTGTTTAGTAGCCGATTTTGAAATTAAACATAAGTTAAAAAATGGTTCATAATAATATTTTTGTATGAATAACTACCAGCTAAATATTTAGTTCAATTTAAAATAATATTAACTACAATATCATATAATTTATAATACATTATATTTTACCTATTTTAAATTTAACAAAAATAAAATTCATCAAAATTTTTATCTAAAATATTTCATGAAAATAAATCTACCAAACAAAATACAACAGCTGTAAAATTTTCCATTCTAAGAGAGAAGGCCCATATGGAGTAGTTAATGGGTTGTTGCAACGTTTGGTATCTCAACTGCTACAAAATGTTGGTTTACTGCTGACTTTCACTACTCTGAACTGTTAACAATAGATTTTGGTTCCTATAATTTTTCTTTTTTTCAGAAAGATTTGATTCCCTATAATTATTTTAGTACACCCTATAATTAATCCTTATAATTTTTAAAATATTATTATACTCCCTATAGTTTAATTAAATTTCTCAAAATTTCTATAATATTACCACTAGTGTATAGTTTTCTTACCCGACACTTTTTTATATATGATAATAATTATATATTCTCTATATTTTAGTTATATAATTTTAGACATTTTAAACCTTTATCTAACTTCCTTAAAGCTGAGGATTTTAAATTTTTCTCTCTATTCTAGTTTGAACTATAAAATAATGATAATAAATCAATCAAAATATCTACGTTGTTACCAAATTTTAACAATTTTATCATTTGACAAAGTATTCATGATGAGAATCAATTGGGTTCATTTTAAGATGAGAGATTTTTAATATGTGCAATATGGTTCATCACTTATTTATTTACTTTTTTAGTACAACAAGTAGTGGTGGAAGATTTGAACTTATGACCTCTTGATCAGAGATATGTACCAATTACTAATGAGCTAAGCTCATGTTGATAATGGATCACTTATATTTCTATTATTATCTTCTATTTGTCACATCCAAATTAAATGGGTTAGGTAAGAAAACAGATATTTATATTTTAGGAGATTTAAGTAAATAAAAAACAATTTAATAAAACTTTAGGTATTTTTTTTTTCAAATTATTAGTACAATAAGTGGACGTGAGAGATTCAAATTCATTTTGATCCTTGTACTTTCGAAACGTTCATTCATGTTTTTTTATAACTTACCATTTGGTTCATTCATTTTTATTTTATCTCATTTATTTCAAAAATTTTTTTAACACGACACGTCAACTACTAAAAGCATGTTTGGAAGTCATTTTGATATGACTAGAATCACTTTTACTCATGTCAAAATCACTTCCATTTAAATAAAATGTTTGACAAGGATTCATCATTTAAGGGGCCATTGTTTTTTGGGAATGCAGATGTCCGACATCTGTAATTTCAGATATCCGGAATTTTAGATGTCCGGCATCTTCAGATGGTCACGTTTGTTTTGTAGGAAAATATAAAGATGTTCGGGAATATTTGGATAACCGCGTTGTATTGTAGGATTTATTCATGGGAATATTCTAAATTTATATAATGTTCCAAAAAACGCCGTTACGAATATTCATATAATTTATACATCAATCTAATATAATTTACATTTATATAATAAATTTTCCTAAAATTAATTTTAGATTTTAGATTTTTTATATTAATTGCGTATATGTATTAATTTTTGTATGTTATTAGGTAGAATTCATATTAATATTAGACTTTTTTTAAAAAATAATTAGGATTGAATATAAATTTCATTTTCAACTTTAATATTTTTAAAAAATACAATTATATAATTAATGTTATATGGGGTAAAATTCATTTATTATATTATCAAATTATATTATTTTAAGAAGAAAAATATCAAAGGCAAGCTGATCGTTAAAAAAATGTTAAAATTAAATGGAGATATTATATAATTTAATTGAAGTTTATTTTATATCTACATATAATACATGAATATACTCAATTGCTTATTAGTCCATTAGTATATTAATTTAGTTAAACTATAAAATTACAAATAAAACCAAAAAACTTTGATAAAAGAGAATATATGAAAAAATAACGAAAGGTAAAAAAGTCAATATTGGATGCCTTCGATATGGGAATCATGGAAATCCATATTTCAAAAAGGGCATCAAAATCGACTCAAATGCATTCCAAATGGGCATACTAGGATACTCGGGCATCTCGATATACCCGGGTATCTTAGATTACCACAAAATAAATGTGGGAATCCAGATGCTCGTCTCACGAGAATCTTGAATTCTCACAAAACAAACGACCATGGAGAGATCTTCCATGTGATTTTTGACAAAAAAATAAAAATAAAAATAGAAAATTAGTTTTTAAAATGATTATTACTTTAATTTTTTAAAATTTACATTTCTATTCCCCTCAAATTTTTATTTTTTTTTCTAAAATTTTTGTCACTCACAGTAACTTTATTTATCTTTAATTTTGTTTATTCTCTATATGTCTAAAATTTTTGTGTCTTGCCTTCTAAAATTTATTCCTCTAAGATTTTTGTCTCTCTTAACATTTATCTTCTCGTCAAATTTTCTCTTTAAACTATAAATATTAATCATTCAAAATCATTTTTAATGATATAAAAATCACTTGAAAAAATATGTAACAAAACGTTAAACTAATTATATAAAAATCACTTTCACAAAATCAATTATCATTAAATCTATTGTACTAAAATCATTTATTCTAAAATCTGACCCTAACTTTTTGAAACACAGGCATAAATTTGTATACTAAAATCATTTATTCTAAAATCCTAACTTTTTGAAACACAGGCATAAATTTGTATATAAGGATTTTTATTCTGTATAAATTTTGTGTTAAAATTTTAATTAGAATGACAACTTTTTCAAAGCACAAATACAAAAAGAGAGTATAATTGATCATGAACAATAGCACAAAAGTACAGCAACCAAAATATTATTTAGAACTTAATTTCTTTTCTCTTTTGAGTATTATAAAACTTTTAAAACTAAAAAAATGGGTAATTTATTATTTAACCAATCAATAAATAAGACTTATCGTTTGGCCATAGGGCTCTACTTAACCGGAATAAGTGCAACCCTATCCACACTCCCAAACACACTTTATTTTTACCAAGTTCCTCCAAACACCCCCACTCCCCGAAAAATAACCACCATTCTTTCAAGAACCAATATTTACCAAACGCGTATTGACTTTTGACAAAAATCCCACTTTCCCATTTTACCCCTCTCGTCTATAAATATCTACCTCAACACCCTCAGTTTCATTTATCGGAGGGGGTAAGAAAACGGAAAATCGACACACGAAGGCGATTTCTCGCGAGAATGTATCGGCCGGCCGTTGCTTCATCTTCTCCGGTGGCGGTGGCGATCGCGTTGGCGGTAATCCAACTGATCATAATACTTCCGGCCGCCGTCGTAGCTCGCACGAAACCGATTCCGGCCGAGCCATCAAAACTCGACGAATGGATCGAGAACAACATGAAAGAATATCACGAACGTAAGGCGAACGACACCGGAGTCAAAGCCCTAGACAAGCGGCTCGCCATGGCGGAGGACGCCGTTCGGCTTATCACGGTACGACCGGACGGCCGCGGAAATTTCACCACCATCACCGCCGCGATCGAGAGCATTCCGGCGGGAAACACGGCTCGAGTCATAGTGTGGATCGCCGGCGGAATTTACCGCGAGAAGATCACGATCGACGCGTCGAAGCCGTTCGTTACGCTGTACGGACAGAACGGGAAAATGCCGGTGATAACGTTCGACGGCACGGCGTCGGAATTTGGAACCGTGCAGAGCGCGACGGTGGCGGTGGAATCGGATTACTTCGTCGCCGTTAACATTGCGTTTGTGGTGTGTTAATTTCTTCTTCTTCCCTTTTCGATTCGAAATTTTGTTTTATTTCGTTTTTGTTAATTTGTGGGGTAACTTTTGCAAATAGTGATAATTAAGGGGGGCATCATGATGTGCATGAAAACCCATGCATGTCATCATGATCAAAATTCCATACTCATGCCATCATTCGTAGTTCATATGTACGAAAACCTGATTTTCACGTAGAAATTTTGACTTTTCTGGTACGATTGGTCATTTCTGTTAGGAGAAATATATATATAAAAAAAAGACCTTTTGAGATGACTTAAACTTGATTAGATAGAAAATATTTGTTTGTGTTTGATTTCCCCTTCTTCATCAGATGTTAGTTTTGGTGAATAATTAATTTTGCTCGTAAATTTTTTAAATTGTATTTAATAGGTCCATGATCTTTACTAGTTGAGCCTACTAGATACAGTACTGAAAAATTCGTGAATTAATTCGTAATTAACTTATAATTTTTATAAAATTACTTATGTATGAGTTTTTACTTATTCGTGTGCAATTACATCTGATTTTACCTATCATTAACTATTATTAAATCATGATAATAAGAAATACATTTTTTCAATAACAATCCAACCTGATCTATAAAAACAAGAGAGTAAGATGTGAGATTCAAACTTCTACCTTTAAATTGTTAATCATATATGGTGTGAGAAATTTAACATGATAGTTCGCGGGAGATATGCATCACATTAAAGCCCAATGAAAAGAAATAATTACATATGGAAAAATATTTAGGGTTCTAATCGGTGAGGATCTATGTAGTTGCCAAACATCGAAGGATGATTAAGACAAGATAGTTCTTACTCACCCGGATCCAATTATTTTCCTTAAATTTGAGTGGCTTTGCAAGGATATAATACTTTAGTGTATATTGTCTTCACTATCATTGAAAAAATGACAATTTATTATATTAAAAAAAAGTTTGTTTTTACATTTCTCTCTCTGTGGTGGCGAGGATAAAATAAATATTTTCCATAAGTCTGGTGAAACACTTTTGCAGCCATTTCTCAAAATAGGAAAAAGTAGATGTAGAAGAAGGTGGGTGTGGAAGAAGATTTTATTGGCACCCATCACATCATTTGATTTAAAAAAGAATGAAAATTCCTAAGAAATTAAAGTAGCTGTATAGGTGTATATCTTGTCTTCATAGCTTAGGTTAATTAGGTTTATTGGATGCAAAAATAATATTAGTGTAAATTTGGTGGGTGTAGAATTCAGCTGCAATGCCTGACGTAAGAGTGTCGGGAGGACAGGCAGTGGCAATGAGGATATCTGGGGACAAGGCAGCATTCCACCACTGCCATTTCATAGGATTTCAGGACACATTATGCGACGACAGAGGCAGACATTTCTTCAAGGATTGTTACATCGAAGGCACTGTTGACTTCATCTTCGGCAATGGCAAATCCCTCTACTTGGTACCAACTGTTCATCTGATCTTTCCAAGTTTGTTAAAATTTGACTTAGATTTTTAAAACGGATCTTCGTTTCATGTACTAGTACAGAAAACTAGAATAAACTCAGTGGCGGAAGGGATGGGAGTGATCACAGCTCAAGCGAGGGAAGATGCAACAGACGACAGCGGATTCACATTTGTATATTGCAACATCACAGGAACTGGAAACACGTATCTAGGAAGAGCATGGAAGGAGAGAACTCGTGTGGTTTTTGCCTACACATACATGGGAAATCTCATTAACACCGAAGGATGGTCCGACAAAATGCACCACGGAGAGCCTAGAAAGTAATTCCAAACATTTAGCTGTCAATTTTTTTAACGATGGTAACCGATTAACACCTGAGTTTTATCTTTAGTAATTTTTAAATGTCTATATTGTGTAGGAGTATGTACTATGGAGAGTACAAATGCATGGGGCCCGGGGCGACCCCAGCGGGACGAGTGAAGTATGCGAGAATACTCTCCGACGAAGAAGCGAGGGCATTTTTGAGTATGACTTATATTCATGGAAACAAATGGCTTCTCCCACCCCCACTTCTTTCTTTTTCCCGTTCTCATCCCAATACCTTCCATTGAAAATGTACAAAGGGCTATTGAGGGTAGCTTTTTTGTCCCATGTTTTAGTTTCATTCATTTGTAATTGTTGTACCAAAAACTCACACCTTCCTCTCATTATACCCCTCTCCTCTCTCTCTCTTGTATGTGTTTGTGTTCTCTTTCATAACGTTATTTTCCAATGTTAATTAGTTTGCCAAAGAGCATTTGTACTTGCTATTTTTTGTGGCACGTAATTTTGTGTATGCCAAATTTTGAACCTTTCATTGGAAACACACGAATCGTCTTTATCTAATGTCTTTGTGTTAAAAAATTAAGGGCATATTTGACAACCTTTTCATTTCAAGTATTTGGTAACAAATTCGTGTTTCAAGATTTTCATTTTTTAAACAACAAAATCAAAATTTTTTTTAAATTTTTTATCATTTTTAATTTTTTCTAAAACATAGGTAAAAGTAATATCTTATTCTTCACTTATAAGATGCTTACTAAATATCAAAAAATAAATATATATACGATAAAATTTTTAAAAATTAATTTTTATATTTAAATTTACCTTTTTAATTCAAAATTTTAGAGAAGGGAAAAACAAGAAATTATTAAAAAAAATGTTTCTATTTCTTTTTTTCAATTAAAAAAGAATAATAAACAATTACGAGCTAAGTTCACGTTGGCTAAAAGATAGAAGCGTTATTTAATCAAATTTATAGCATTCCATAAACGTTATTTATGTCAATAATCAATTTATATTACTTGCAATTTGCAAGTCTTTTTACTCCTGTGAGATCAACAAATTACAATGTAAGAGTACTCACGAAACAATCTTATAATCCTAGAAAAAAGTACAGCGTCCCTTAACCACTATAAGATATCAGATCATCCTAGCGGTAGGGCATCACTTTTATTTTTTACCGTATGATAAATTTCATAACAAATATAGAGTGTGTGTAGTGTGTGTGATGTAGAGTATAGGTCACAATAAATAATTAAGTTATAAATATAGAGATTATGATAAATAATTTTATATATGGATGGGTTAATTTTTGTTGTTGTAGTCTTGGGTGCCATAAGGGGAGAAAGCTTCAGAGAACCAATTGTTCTTCCTCCAAGGGCTCCACCCCATTTCCTCACAGATTTGATCGCTGTGGTTGATGCTGTAAGTGGAAATGCAGTGCCTTTTGTAGAACCTCGTGCTTCTCTTCATCACCTCCATCTCTTCGTTTATTTGCTCCACCATTTTCTGCCTCTCCGGCAGCTTGAACTTCTCCTCGGCCAGCCGCGCCACCCATATGCTCCGCAGCTCCGCCGTGTGCAGGTTCGCCACGCTCTCTAGGTACCCCACGAATGCCATGTTTGGAATCATTGGGTTGATCGTGCCCCTACCCATGTTCCAAAACAACACGCACATTCAATCTCAAGAAAGGTAATTGGTGTTTTATCTTAGTAAATTTTCAAGCTTTGTAAAATATTTTTCCATTTTTAATAACATTCTTCTTTCTTGTTTCTATTTCATCATTTTTAATAAAGAGAAGTGAATTGCATAACCTCAACCTAACATACTCGAAATGGAAATAAGAAATAATAAATTTTTTCTGGTTGTTTCCAAAATTTAAAATATTCATACATGAATTAAATTTACCCAATCCAACAATCAGTTTAAACTTTTGGATTGAGTATGGTTTATTCACACTTATATCAGAACGGATGGTCCTGTATTCAAACCCATAAAATTTCATTCCAAATTGAATAAACTATATATAGTACTAGCTCTAGTTAAATTAAAACTTGGATATAATTACATAATTAGTAAAAAAAAAAAAGAGGATAATTTTGAGTTTTCACTAATATAGGACCGCTTTTGTAATTATTTTATTTTTTAAAAATTATGCTTAATTTCTCTAATTTTTTTGGGTAGGTTTATACCTTCCTTAAAAATATATTTAAATTTTAAGTAAATAAAAAAAACAAAATTAACGAAAAATTAAGGAAAAATAATTATTTTTTATATTCACCTGTACAAGGGCATCATGCCGGAGGGATAGTGAAGGAAACTTCGGAAGGGCTGAGGAAAAATGTCAGTGAGCTTTTTCTTGCCGTCGAAGCCGGTGGCGAAAACGACGACGTCGAACTCCGATCTGGAGCTGTCGTCGAACTGGATCCCTCCGCCCCAAAAGCACCACTTGGACGCTCTTTTTATGACTATTTTGCCCTCGTCGGCTTCCCGGAAAAAGTTCTCCGGCATGATGGCCATCTGGCACGACGCGTAGTCCTCCACGAACGGGTGCTCCGGCTTCAACCCGTATTTTTCCAGCGGCAATTTCCACGTCAGATACGATTCTATGAACTTCGAAACCACGTGTCTCTGCCCACACCAAACAACATTAATCACTTCATTTCTATATAATAATCTAATGTCGCATAATTTTCATGTTATTTATTTATTTTAAAAAATGAGTTCAAAACTAAAATAGAACCAATCCAAAAATTCATGGATTATCAAATAAATTTAAACCAAAAAAATTATATATTTATGGTCTTTTTTTAAATTTTGATAAGTTTGAAAGTAGTTCTCCGTGTAAACACTAATTCTCCAATGGTTAGAGGTTCGAATCTTCCCCACGAGAAAAGAAAAATGAATATTAAAATGTGAGATAAATTAAGGAGTTGAGTTAAATTAATTACCATGGGAGATAAGAAGAGACAAAGAAGGGTCTTGAGGAAGCTCTGGTTGGGCCTTTCATGGAGGAACTGAGAAGATCTTGTGGAGAAGAACAAGAAGAATGGCAATCCCCACACCCAATAATGTGGCACTGTCCAGTGTAATCCTCTCACCACCATTGTACATGCCTCCCCTTCTCCACCTTCAATTTTATAATTAATTTTTAATTTTCAGATACACGTGTGTGCTAAAGTTCAGGCCACTATACAATTATCATTATTAGTAATAATTCATTTTCCTTTTAATTATTTCATCATGATCTTGTCAAATAAAGTCAAATTCTATGCTTTCTCTGGAGTTGACCTTTCTAATTTTAGTCAATTCATTTAAAATATTTTAAAAAATAGCATAGCATAATAATGAATTGAATTAATTTACCTTGATTTGCCTCGGCACATTCAAGAGCCAAATCAATGGCTGATTTCTTGTAGCCGATGACTGCAACTCTCTTGCCCTTGAGAAGCTCAGTTGCCTCTTCCTTCCCAAGTTTACAGTAATCCAGAGAATGCATCACCTTGCCGGTGAATATCTCCGGCCCTTTACCACTCGGGAACTCCGGCACCTTCGGGATGTCGCCGTACTTTCCGATGCACATCACCACCATCTCCACCTCATATAACTACATCACGTTCAAAACCAATGACATCCGTTAAATATACCTAAATGATTCCTAATTTTTTAAGTAATTTTCGAGGTAAAAGATTAAAAAGTTCAACCTAATCATTCAGTAACAAATATGATGAAAGAGAAGATTTCTTTTTTTTTTACAGCCATGTAACTTTTTTTATATATATACACACACGTCACTTTAGTCTGTTCGATAATATTTTGGTTTTGATTTTTCTACTTTTAAAAATTAAAATTAGAAATATTACTTTCACACGTTTGTTTAATTATTTTTTATTTTGTTACATAATTTTTATAAAAGTTCTTCAAAATACAAACTAAACATAATTGTGAAAAAAATAGTTTTAAAAATTTTGATTTATATTCTTTAAATTTAGCTAAAAATTCAAATATATTTTCAATTAAGGTAAAAAACTTATTAATGAAGTCATAATTTTCAAAAACAAAATAATTAATGATAACAAAATAATTATTAACTCACACTAGAATTATTTATTGTCAATTGGAAAATATTTGGCTCCTTTACTTTGAAAAATATTGTCTTTTGCCATCCTTAAATGTTTGAGGTGGCGAGGACAAGATTTAGTCCTCACTATCAAGGAACCAAATATTTTCCTGATCAAGATTAGCGAAATTTGACATGTATTGACTAGATCCATTTTTTTGCCATAGGAAGATATTTGATTCCTTAACAGTAAACAGCAATTTGTTATCGGCACTTGTAGTAACCAAAGTATTTTTTTTTACCATATATGGAGGGATCCAAATATTTTAATAAAATAGATAATTTAAAAGAGAATTATGTAAAAAAAAATTGGATTAATTGGTTTCGTATATTTAATTTAGGCTTAAAATTTTCGTAATCAACTTTTTGAATTTGGAGCTAAATGTTTCAAAGCCCTAACGAAAATGGGTGAGAGATAAAAGAAAACTGAGTTATAATATGCAACCTGAATAGTATCAGAACGAGTGTCGAGGACAGAGATCTCCCAGACCGGCCGGCCGGGGAGCAGCGGACCGTACTCGCCGGAGATTCCGTCGCCGGCATCATCGCCGATGAATCGGACGGCGACGACCTTAGAGTTGAAGCGGACGAATCGGAGGAGATCGAAGTGGCGAGCGTAGGAATCCAAGTAGGCGAGAATCTCGAGGTGCGAAGGAAAATCGGCGTTGTCTCTGTCCGGCCAGGGGAAATCGGAGAATTCGTAGTCACGGCGGAGCGACTGAAGCTTCGTGGAATTGTAAGCGCAATGCTTCCACACACCGCCGATGCAATCGGAGGCCTCGAAGACGACGGGGCGGTGGCGCGCCAATTGCTTCGCCGCCGCCACGCCGCTCACTCCGGCTCCGACGATCGCGATTCTCGAGAACAATGGGGCCATGTTGTTTCAGATCGGAGGCGTGATTTGGGAAATGGGGAGGGCGCGGGGGGTTTTATGGGGGGGGGGGGGGGGGCACGTGACTTTGAGTGCTAATGCACGTGCGGAGATTCGAGAATTAATCAAGTTTTGATTATAAAATTCTATTGTCAAAATATTTGAAGTAGGTGAAGTTTAAATTGGGGTTCAAACAACAAGAATTTTCCTCTCCATATGTTCTACGTAGGAATTCAGATTTCTATTGAATTTCTTCCTATATTTCACACTATAAGTTGAAAAAATATATTAAGGTTTTATAAGTTTGATGTTTAATTGTACGTTGAGACCAACCAATATAGTTTATGCCCTATAAGTATCGAGGGGCTTGTTGAACATTGACAAAAACTCACATTATCTATTTCGAATAAGATTTGTTCCATGGACACACGAGAAATCCAACTTGTAGGATTTCTTTTTCCTCTTTCCCATCATGACTTGTCTAGGTTAATTTCTCAATAATAAGGGGATAGGCGAGAATAAATAAATAATGATATATCCAATAGAGATGATATATTTCTAAAACATGAATAAATAAATAATGGTACATGAATAAAATTATCTCTAGTACCACCGGCAGGTGGTGGTATAGTGGGTTTGTGGTCGGATGGAGATACCCCTTCCTAGTTCGAGCCTCCCGTGGAGTGCGTAGTCAAGGTTTCCCCCATTTGGAAACGAGTCCTACAATGTCGATTACAATGTTGGGTGCGCAAAATCACACAACATTGATTCTATGGGTTATAAGAAAAAGAGAAAAAGAATAAAATTATCTCTAGGGAACATGTTCATTAGATGATTGTTAGACATATAATATATACATTATAAATTATAAACTTTCAACTCATTCAAAAAAAAAAAATTTAATTTCATGAATTGGAAAAACATAATAAAGTATATATATATTTTCCAAAAAAAAACAAAAATCAAGAATAAATTAAATGTAAATATATTATGAGAGATCAGATGCATGAACCCATGACCAAAGTGACCAAAATTTGAAGATGTGGAAATGAAATGGCCTAATTGGTGTGGAAAGGGGAAACTATCTTATAATTCCAAAGGAAAAATCCACGAATTCCTCCGAAATAAAAAAAGAAAAGAAAAAGAAAAAGAAAAAGAAATATCCACGAATTTGAATTGAAACTTAAACCCATATCGCACGTTCTCTCGAAACCCTAAACTTTTATTTTTTTATTTTTTTTTATTCAGCCCAATTCCAGTTAGTGGAAAATATATTATGGACTATAAAATTCAATGTTACATTTGAAAAAAAAAAGTAAAAGTAAAAGAAAAAAAGAAAGTACAGTATGAATGCATGCATGGAAATCCCAAAGATATGTTGAACACTACGCCTCTCTGAAAAGTTCTACTTTTCATTTTTATTTTCTAAACTATATTTCTATATAAGAAAAAATTATGATGAGATGATTTATAAAAATTAATGCTTTATTTTGTGGGGGCGAGTTAATAAATGTGATTTTTTAAACATTAACTTTGAATTATTTCTTTTTCAAAAATTTTATAAATTAATATTGAAAAAAAATTATTCTCTTGGCATGTAACAGGTGGTAAGTTTTTAACTTTAGACTCTCCATAGATCAATCTGATTAGACATTTGTTTGATAGGAAATAAAAGGAATATCGAAAATTCATCTGTCTTTTTTTATTCTTACTGGATGCACTTGGAACGTTTAGTTCGAGCGTTGTCATAATGCCACCCACGTCTTTTTTTTAATTATTATTTTTATAACAAATACTTTATTTTTTTATTTGAGTTAATCGCTTCTTTTGAACTTGTTGAGGATGATTATGATCTAATTTATGGCATAAACTTGGTCATAAGTAGGAAGGTCGACAATTTTCTTCGTGTCCAAAATTGTAGTACTCTCAAATATATTGTTTCAATGATTCGATTATAGTCCTCCTTTGTTCCCACCGCCTTACTCACACACCGACTAATAAAATTTTACAAAATTCAATAAGATTATTAAAAACACTTGCTAACTAAACCATGAAAATATTTGAATCTACCACCAATTTTTTTTCTTTTTTCGATAAAAACATGCTATAGATTCCATATTAATAAGACAATAAGTTGACATAACAAAGGTTTATAATAGACATGACTATCCTTCTCGTCACCCATTCATTTTGAGATGAAATCTCATGAATATTAATATAATATCAGACCTCAAAAGTTCAAATGAGCATTGATCCAAAAATTGAATTCAGCTAAAAGAGTCACGATTTTGAGGAGATATGTTAAGAATCTCACATTGATAAGCTAACAAAGATTTATAATAGATGTGAACTATTCTTTTCATCGCCAATTAATTTTGAGATATAATCTCCTGAATAATATTGATAAAATCTAAAAAAAAAAAAAAATCTAAGTGGGTAAAAAGAAAAAGTGCTCAAACTCAATAATAAAATATCAAAATCGTCACCATAACTAGAAGATCAAAACATTCCCACAAATAAATAGTCTTTCTTTATGGTTCATTGGATGAAATTAAAATTTTAATATTAAAACAACTGACAAGGTAGATCTAACATCTAAGTAAAGGGTAAAACGAGCATTTTTTCCAAAAAGAAAAGGAAAAAATAATTTTAAAATAGCTTATTTTTTTATTTAGTACAATGTTAAAGTAGCTTTGGATCAACGCTTGATTATGTTCTAAGCTTAAACACGACTGTCGGTCAGTTTGTTAGTTGATTTGATTATTATTATTTTATTGAATTTTGACGGTTTCCAATTCCCCAAACTAAAATTCACGAAATTGCTATGAATTATTCAACCTTCGCCTGACTTAAAGATCTCCCCTAATCACTATTTATAATAATAATAATATTATTAATTTTATATTATAATACCCAACAAAATAAAATAATCATATATATGCATTCTTTTTTCTTAAGCTATACTAATTTATCAACATTATTTATTATAAATAAAAGCAAAGGGCGACTAAAGCTTTGGTTAAATTATGACTTTATTATGCGGTTTAAGTTTAAATTATGTTTCTAAACTTTTGATTAAAACTATGATAAATTCTTTTTTCGTGAATACTCTTATTTAAATGTTGAATGTTGATATGTGTAACATGATTGGATTCACGAGTGATAATTTGATATGAAGTGAAAATAAATAGTAGATCAACTTGATAAAATGCGGGACAAAAGATTGGATGAGATAGACTAATCAAAGAATATATTTTATGTCTGAGTATTTTGAATGATACTGCAGTTAACTACTCTTTCTTGTCACTTATTGTCAAAGTTGTGTCAGACCATCAATCTTTTAGTTGAATTGATATACCACGTGGATATTTTAGTAATGAAGTTAACAAAAATTTATTAGGATCAAAATTAAAAGTTTAGGATATGATTAAGACATTACTTAGACACGACCATCAAACTTATAATTTAACTTTAATTTTATTTACGTCCAAAACTGGATTTAAACTTTTTTTTTTGTCCTTGCCATTTAATTTCTCTTAGCTTTGAGTATACATAATTTCAAGTTAGATTTCTGCACTCTAAGATCAACCATTTGGAGAACGTGTGAAGTCTTTCTTTCTCGATCGTCTGTCTTTCTCGTTTTGGATTTCGATTCATGCGATCGTTCTCTGCTGCATTGGTGTTTTCACTCTCCACTCTCCACTCTCCACCATAACAACATGTTTCCACTATATCTCAGAAGTCGTCAAATGAAGTACGACGGGTCCAAGTAGGAAAAAATCACTAAGAAGCTGTAGGACATACAACAATGGATTAATTCATTCAACAAGATCCGTTCGGATCGGACCAGGATGAATTGGATTGGTCTGACCTCTCGCTCAGATGTCAGACTCCCACCGTCGACAGACACGCTATGCTCGAAAATGAACGAATTGTGATATAACGCCGAATAAGCCACAGCTCTATTCCCGACTCGAAATCTATCAAAGACTTGTTGGGAGAGAAAACAGGGAGCCCTATACCATACATCCTGTTGCCTCGGGACGTGGTTAAAGTATTATATTATTGACCAAAAGATTGGAAGTTCGAATTCTCACCCCCACATATTATTATTGAACTAAAAATGATAAAAAGTAAATTTAAATTGTATTTATTAATTAAGGATCAAAAGGCTTGTGATAGAGAGTCATATATTATACCTACTGTCAAATCTGACGAGCTACAAATCGAGAAGAAGGTTACTTGAAAAGCTTGAACACTAGTATGGTCTGGCACCGCCCAAAAAATTTCAACCAGGATTTTAAATATCAAAGCCGATGGAAATGTCGATGTCCTAACCATTAGAGACAAAAGAGATCAAAAAGTCATTCTTAATATACCACAATTTCCTCGAAGAGTCAAGCTGCCTATCTTCTCTACAAGCCGTCTGCTGGCACATAATAATTAGCATATGATTATTCTTTAGATACCGTAGTGGGGAACGAAATAACAAGAAAAAACCCAACCGATCTGTCCCAAGAAGTCAAGCTACTTATCTTTTCTTCGAGTCACACCTAGTCCGATGACATCAATCTTGATGTATCAATTTTACGAAAATATCGATAAAAATATTTGATAAAATATCAATTTCGATGTATATTTCCAAAAAATTCATAAAAAATTATTTGAATAAAAAAATTTATTATTATTATTACTACTATGTTCACCGTATTAATTTGATGATACTTTTCATATTTATTTTGATAATTGTTTTTCCTTTTTTTTTTTTTTTTAATTTTAGCTCATACAAATACTTAAGCAAGAAAATTCAACTCTCATTGTTCAATATGATGCTCAAACGTAATATTAGGTGTCTTTATCAAACTAAAAAGTTATATAATGATTGTACTCAAAAGACAAAAAAAAGTTATATCATGATTACCAAATCAAACCAAAGTTCGATTTGTCTATCTCGTTAAATATAAATCCTATCATTCACTACTTTCATAAATCTTTATTACATCATTATTTCAAAAAATTATTACATCATTATTGTTCATAAATTTGCCATGCAAGAACTACCAATCCAATCCGTTTATTTCAAGGAATAAAAATAAAAATTTTCATTTCCTTTATTATACTAACTTTCTTTAATTGATGTGGGGTTTTATTATAAAATGTTACAACTTTCTCTGTTATTACTGATTAACATCAATAAACTTATTAAATATTAATGATGATTGTTCAATAAAAACTATATTTGATATTTCCGTAGTTTTATTTTAATTGTTTGTTGTTTATTATTATTAAATAAATTGTTAAAATTAAAAATATATTATTATCAATAAAATAGTAAAAAATAAATTATTATTATTATTATTTTAATACAAACTTGTGGAGGTCTCTCGGATGTCTACGGCAGGTACCTTAATCACTTGAGCTATACTCCGGTTGGCAAAAATAAATTAAAATTTATCATTATTTTTATTACAAATAGTATTAACACATTAATTAGTTAATGTATTTATAATTAGCTAGAAATAAAAATGTGGTATTCTAATAATTATTATATGTTTGATTTCTATCTCGCGACAATTTTAGTAAATCACATAAATAAATTTGTTATTTCAATTTTTTTAAAATTCTAATAAATAACATAAAAAATAACATTCTCCAATTTTACTAATTTTAATAAGTAAAAGAAGTCTAGAAGCGGCTACCTGTGTTTTTTCTCATCCTCTCATTTTAATTTGTGGTTTTATAAACAATATTTGTAATTACATGTAACCATGTCCTTGAAAAAAATTATATTATATCTTAAATAATTAATGAAAAAATTAACCTACAAAATTGAAAGATTTAAAATTAAACTTTTAAAGGTTTTTTTTCTTAAATCTTATATATTTTGACATCTTTAAGTTTTCAAATGTTTTAAAACATATTTGAAAGCTTAGATGTCAAAATGATATAAGTATAAAAATTTATGGATTAAAATAATATTTAAATTTAGAATTGGTCAAATGTCAACAAAATGATAAAAATATATATACCAAAATAATATATATATATATATATATATATATATATATATATAAAATCCAACCTTTATTTAATGTAAGTATAACTTATAAATATAAAAAATTAGTATGAAAATAGGGCTAAATTTCATCATTATTTTGCTTGAAATACGGGCTTCTTCCAAGAGGGGACTTTCTCTTTAATTATTATAACTGATTTTCTATGTAACTCTATAAACTTCATGTATAATTTATGCTCTCTTAGTATAAAAATGTGGTGTGCTCCACACTTAAGCAACCTAGAAATTACTTGGAAATTTCTCCAATTTATCCAAATAATATCACATTTAAAAATAAAAAAGGGGAGTGGGTGGAAGTTACCGAAAAGTCCAATAAAAAGGAAAATATTCCACGTGGCTAATTACGGAAAGAGACCAGATATTGTAGTGCTGCATGATATCCAGTGTTTTTATGCCAACACTTTTTGTCTTTTGTATTTACAAATTAAAGAAAAATATTCGATGGCTTCAAACACAAAAAGGGACCAAACTTTTTCCACTTTTTTTCTTTTCTTTATGGAAGATTTTGTCATTGGTGGATTTTTTAAGTTATTCCCATATGAATTTTGGAGAATATAAACTCAAATAAATTAAATAAATTAGTTTCTAGTTTGTAAGTGTTACGATCTCTAATGCATAACCATATGATTTTTTTTTTTTTGTCTTGGATGTAAATTTTGATTTGATGACTGGTGAGCATATTTCTAAATCAAGAAGCTAGGCGTCTTCGATAACTTCTATCTATAACGCTTTTAAACTCTTCGACTTAATAACCTAATGACCTAATGATGTGGAAGGAATTTTAGTTTTATCTAAACTTATATTAATTAATTTATTAACATTTTTTTATAAATTTTGTATAATTATTATTTTACAAGGTTATATAATTTAGAATACCTTACATTTTACATGTTTTAGTTTTAACAAATATAAAATGAGTTTATAATAAGAAGTAATATATTTATCAAAATTTTTATCATTTTTAATGTAATTCCACATCTTAGAAATTTCAAATTGTGAAACTGAAAATACTGAAAACATAAAAAAGTCGTTTTCAAAATTGATCACAGAATCCGAAAACAGTGACGTATTCGCTGAATCCATTCGATTTAGTGAATCTGACAACAAAAAAACAAAATATGAGTTTCTAACAAACAGGCCTTAAGATTTTTAAAATAAAAATCTCTCTTTTTTTAAAGAAAAATTTTTAGAAGTTATTAACAATTCCAAGAATGTTTTCTCAAATTTTAAAATAGAAAACAAAATGAATTATCAAACAACCAAGTATTTTTAAAAATAAAACTCTAAAAATAAATAAATAAAATGGTTATGCACCTAATTAACTGAAATTTTAATTTGAACAATTTAAAAATTTTCTTTACTTTTACACATTTTTGCCGCAAACATATGCTGTTTCGTACTTTTTATATATTTTTTTCTTTTTCTTTTAGAAACAATAATAAAATAAAAGAAAAAAGAAAATTCTCATGGGAGCAGTTGGAAGACCAATTTAATTAAGCACATGCAGTAATTTTGATCATAAAACTAAAAGCAAAGCAAGGTGGGAAAAATGGAAGGGAATTTTGACTCAAAATCACATGGATTGAGACAAATTCAAAGTTAGGTCTTTTGACAAAACTTCAAAGGAGTATGTTTTTCTTTCTATATTTCTCTTTCATATTTGTCAAAATTTTAATGGTAGTTATTATGGGAAGATAAAAGAAGAATGGACCAAGTGACATAAGTAGAGACTAGACCGAGAAAGAAGCACACGAACCAAGAAAGCATCGAAACCCGTCGACCATGACTGACCCATGGTTGGCGCCAACCAGGCCTCAGGTCTCTATGTTGAGGTGTTCTCGGCCATTCCTTTGGTTCTCCTCGACTGTTGTGCAGCCCGATCCGAACCTGTCCAATCTCAACCCTCGATCCGATGTTAGGCCCACACGATGAAATACATGGGTCCAGGAGTCTAGATCTCCTGAGCACACTCGATTCAACCTATGTAAATCCTAAAATGTAAATCCTAAAAGGATTAGGATTCGACCTCTATAATTCCTAAATGGATTAGGATTCGACTTCTACAAATAAGATGGTGAACCAAACCCTAGAGCTACGCTACAAATACCTACTATTTGCTACGCCTAAATACCCTACGCTCTCCGTACTCGATTACTCTAATACTGACTTAAGCATCGGAGCTTGTGTAGTAAGAGTCACACCGGTGTTTAGTGCTCTTCTATTTTGCAGGTCTCATTGATCCTTTTATTCTAGAAGATTGGTGCAAATTTGGTGAAATTCCAGGAGGCCAAATTTTTGCATCAACCGTAGTAGTCGACAAAAGATGGGTATTAATCAGTCGGCTAAAGTATTATTCTTATTACAAGTTTAGTCCTTGAATTTTTAAAGTTGTGCCTAGTAGGTTTATAAACTTTTTATGAAGTGTCTAATAAATTCTTGAACTCTCAATTTTGTGTCATAAAGTCCTTAAAGTTTAAAACTGCTTATTAGGTCTTTGAACTTTCAATTTTTTTTTTGTCTAATAGATTCATGCCATATTTGACATTTATAAGATTCATGTACCTAACAAAATTGAATTTTGTGTTTTATGAGACCATGACCTTTCAATTTTATATCTAATAGGGTTGTGAATTTTTAAAAAGTTCGAATATGACAGAGACCAATTAGACATGAATTGAACGTTTGTGGATTTATTAAATAATTTTTAAATTTTAGGATCCTATTAAACACAAAATAAAAAATTCAAAGACTTGTTATATACCTTTTAAAGTTAAAAAGTCTCTTAAACTAGATACCATATCATAAAAGTTCAGGAACTAAATTTAATTTATAATTTTAACCAAAAAGATTTTGTCGAAATTTAAGACATTAGTAAACCCTATTTAAATTTTGTAAGTTTGAGTTATAGCTTCTTATATAATCGTAAGTTTCTCTAAAACATCTCTAAAGAAAAAACACTACTAATTTAAGTGAAATATTGATAAAGATGGTTTATTATACCCGAATCTGTCCTTCGTGAGAGCATGTGCAAGGTGGGTGAGACCAAACTTTTAAGAGCGAGAGGTATACGAGAGAAGAGCTGCACAAAGAAAACACTCTGATGTTCAATTTAGTAAAAATCTAACCTATAGCTCCCAATATGAAGAATCATAATTGCATACTTGCATATGAAAATAATCTTTATTTATAGGTGAAGAGTGGTGGGTTGCACAAATTACCTTGACGTCAACCTTTTTTTAGGCCCAATTGGTCTCTCGAGCTATATGGGTTTACTTTGGTCGAGCTATAGCTTGACCACTACACTTTTCCAAGGTAAAGAAAGGTCACGGACAGTGATATTTCCTTGTCGTGCCACACAATAGGTCATATTTCACCAAATATCACAAGTTGTAAACCTTGTTCGTTTTCCTTATAATTCTCTAAAATAGTAACACAAAAACTAGTTTACTATTTTTTGGATACTTTTTATTTTTATTTTTTATTTTGATAATGTAATAAAAGTAATATATATTCCTACGTGCGTTAACGTTTGTATAATGGTACAAAAATAACACATATTGGTGCAATTTTCTAAAATAATTGTAACAAATTTGTGGTGGGTAGAAAGATCTTTCCATTGGATTTTAAGAAATAAATAATTTTAATGGTGATTTAGAAATATGTTCAATTTTAGTTGGTGTTTAATTTTTCTACTAGTATTTCTATTACCGACCCCAAATTAAATTATATAGTACTTCGACCCCAAATTAAATTATATAGTACTTCAAAATAATTTTAGTGTACAGGGTTCGTTTGGTAACGCTCTTATTTCTTGTTTACAATTTTCTTAAAAAATCTAAGCATTTTGCAATTAATTTTGTTTTTTGTTTCCCTATTTTTTTGGAACACTCTCACAATTGTGAAATTTTGGAAACAATCAAAAACAGATATCTTTTTTTGTTGTAATTGGATTCTTTCCATTTTTTTTGTTCCTATTCTTCTTTCTACTAGAAAGGGGACTTACTAAATAAGGGATTACGTTTCCGATAGTCATTTATTTAATGGGTGGATAGGCGCATATTCTGGATCGGAATCGTGGGGAGTACTGCCTCATCATTTCTACAAACTTAAAGCCCCAATTCATATTCTTTTTATATTATGCATTTTGCAAAAATGTCCTTCGCTCTCTTTTTGATAATTTTAAAAATCTCCATTACCAATCCTTTGTATATTTTGGTGTTTCTAACCATCCACTCATTTTTGCTCAATCGGTCGTGTTAAGGTAAGTTTTTTCTTTTCTCATTGTTACAGAACATAAATGAAAAGATTGTTTTATCATACTTGAATTCATGGATGTTGGAACCATACAATTCACTTTTCTTCATTAAAAATGAATAAACAGAAACAAGAAATATGAATGTTACCAAACAGACCTAACTAGTCTTATAAAATTTTGAATTTTGCTAAATTTGTAGAATTAAAAAAAATACGTCGCTATAAAAGTAATATTTTTATATAAATATTATAAAAGTCCCATTATCTTTGACAACCATATATATGCTATAAAATTCTATAATTGTCCTGTCATAATGATTAGTCAAGATGCATTGTCAATTACTGCTGAAGTATGTTTGACATGGGCGACTTTTTCTATTTATTAACCAAAATTAATTAAAGTCGGTATGAGAGGTATTGAGGTTTTATTGAATTTAATTAAAATATAATTTGAACCTAATTAAGCAAGTTGAGTGGTTTAAAATATTTGTTTTAAATTTTAAACAAATATTAGTGAAAATTATATTTTAAAGGTATTATTTTTTAAACAAGTATTATAAAGATTTATTCTTCGGTTTTCTCACGTTAAATTAAAATTAGTTTTTGGATGTCATGTTTTATTTATCAAAGATATAATAATTCAAGATTTAAATTGCTTAGGTATATATTACAAACCTCTAAGTCGGTGAATTCAACTAGTTATATATTGTACTAGAAAAAAAAAAGTTAAGAAAAACAGTCTTTATTAGAAAATTATAAAGTATTCTTTGTCTGTTTTTTTCTTTTTTGTTAAAAAATATGTAGAGGTAAAGCTTAGAATTTTCAACAATTTTTTCTTACACCAAAACTTTCAACATTTTGATCGAGAATATATGTTTTAATTAATTGAATTATGTCTGGATTGACACTTATTAAGTATTTGAGACATATGTATATGGAAAATATTTATCATAGATAAGATACATGTTTTTAATTAATTAATTAATTTTGGATAAATAGTCTTACCATTCAAGTTAATTTTAAGAAAATACCTGAAATTGAATTAATTTGATTCATACACATCTAATAAACATAAAAACCATGTGGACATTGTTAAATCTCTATTTAATGATCGAACTTTTCGAGTATTGTTTTTTTTTTCAAAATTTAAATCTTTATTTGGTTTTTTTAAACAACAAATGTCACTTTTTGTTAAATGGTTAATTAATGGTAATCAATTATAGTTAATAAATTGAGTATTTTACTTTATGAACTTATAGGAATTACGGTGTTTTGTATTAAATTAAAATTTTATGTAAGGATCATTCAATTAGTTAAGGTCAAAAGTCCAATTCTTCATCTGAACTAAAAAAAATTAAAATTTTATATTAATTGATCATGTTTATAGATCAAATAGAAATAGTGGATATATGTATTCTTTTATTTTTACAATAATACTCTACTTACTCTAACAACTCACATCCTCAATTTAAAAACTAATATTTATGTCATGTTTGTTTCTTATTTTATTTTTAAAAATTATGTTTGAGTTCTTAAAAAAAAATTAATGTTTTTTTATCTGGCTTTAAAATACATTTAAATTATTAGCCAAATTTAAAAAATTAAAACAAGTTTTGAATTTTTTTTATTTTAAAAATTTAGCTTGCTTTTAAAAATTTAAAAAAAAAAAGTAAAAACCCAAATTGTTATGAACGGGAAAATCCCTATTTTCTAGGATTCGAATTCCTCGTATGTTATGAACTCATAACCTCTTAATTGAGGATAGGAATTAAGAAAATCATAACCTCTTAATTGAGGATAGGAATTAAGAAAAGAAGGCTGGTTCGTTCAAGTCTAGCAATTATATATATATACATATAAATAATTGTGGTTACTTGCGATAAAAAAATAATAATAAATTAATTAAGTGAAATACAGATGATATTTTTTTGGCATAATGGGCTTCCACTCTATAAGCCCAAATTGTTGGCTAATTTCGTGTAGGTTATTCAATATTATTTTTACTATTATATTTCTTTGCCAGAAATAGATGAATGGAGGAGAAATTTTCATTTTTACTCCCAAGCTTGACAAAGAGAATCATTTTTGTTAAATTTCATCCCATTGGACCTTAAAATTTGATAAGTATTGTAATTGTTACTTTATGTTAAATTTTGGATAATTCTAGATTTAAGAAGAGTAATGTAAAAATCTTTAAAAAAAATTCATTAATTTTAATGAAAATAAAGTTCTGCACAAATTTTTTTAATCATGGAATAACTTCATCCAAACTCACAAATTTCAACATTAAAAAAAAAAATCTAATATTATTTTTATCTTAAAATCTATCAATTTTGTGCCAAAAGTGCACTCTTTCCATTTGTAAAGGTTGCAACATTTATTATTTAATAAAATTTAAGTTTGGGGTAAAAATGGATGACTTTTATCAAATTTAGTAGTAAAAATTGAATTCTTCTCCCTAAATGAAAAAATGCGATGTAAAAATTTCCCAATTCAACTTTTTAATATTATCCCACACCTTTGTACTTGTCAAACTCAAAAAATAAAAATAAAAATTAAAAAGTTAATATTAAGTTATTAATTTACTGATAACATGTCCCGTTGAACCCAACTATCAAAGTATTATTAACATTATTTCTAACTAATTTGACACAAGAAGAAAATAGACAATCAGATAAATAAAATAGTATGTGTAACATATTTTATTTTTTAATCTAACATATCAATCGAATTGATTTAATTGTCTACTTCTTTTTGTGATTTATTTACTAAGTGACATCAAATCAGTTAATATTTGTCAGTTCAAATATAGCTCAATAAATAAGATACGATGGGTCTAGAAACTAATAGTTCGATTATCATCCCTACCATTGTTGATCTAAAAAAACTACTAGATAAATAGGTTAAGTTATCAGTTTAATTAACATAATTACTATTATAAATTACCAACTTAAGATAATATGTTCAAATTCCCTAAATATTAAATAATAATAATAATAATAATAATAATAATAATAATAATAATAATAATAACTTCAAACAAGTAACAAATATGAGCCTAACTAAATTATATCTGCTCTTCTTAAATTTGGAGGTCGAAATTTTCTCGCCCCACATTTATTGAACCAAAAAACGGACAAGAAAATAAATTTACAATTTAAAATGAAGAGAATGAAATATTCTAGAAAGAAATCAGAGAATTAAATAATATCATATACAAGGAAGCCAGTATATGGCTTGGCCAACGTCCATTAATTTTTCAGAAACAAACGAGTGCACAGCAATGAGAGAGAGAGAGACACGTCATCTTCTTCCTGTCGATCGTTTTCTGCCACGACTCCGGCGGCCGGCCGACGTGACGACAAAGCAGAAGCCAGTTGGATCAGTTGTCGTCATCGGAAGTCGACGCTCTGAGCCGCAGTTTCGGTTGCAGTTGCAGCCTCAAAACACCTGCACAACATTTGTTCCTCCACTCAATTTCAAATCCATACAATCCAGAAACATCCAAATCCTGAAAATACCTGGAAGACTTATGAAACTGACGATTGCCAGATCAATTTCTTGTAATTTTCTGAATCAAAATGTGCAGATCGAATATTCTTTTAGGGCTTTTTTTCCTCTCTCCGTCTTTGATCGGTTTGTTTTTGGATTCTGTAGGGAATTTACAGAGATGGAAGCGGAAGACAGATTGTTGAATTGGGAAAAACAGAGCGAAAAAAGGGCAGTAGTTCTTGAATTGATGAATGGTTCAAAAGAACGAACCAATTGGTACAACAATCTCACACAAACTCAAACCCTTTCCAAAGACTCCAAAAACACAAACACAAACAAAAACAGTGAAATCTTCTTTTTTGCATTATTCACATAGCTCTTTTATTAACTCCTTCGAAAATCAGATAAACAAAAAAAAAAAAAGACTCGTTACTCCTTTGCTGATGCTCTCCTTCGTTTCTTTCCTGCTTTCTGCTCACTCATCCACAGCCAGTGGCACAGATTCAGCCTGCAACATTTCCATATGAATCCATCAATGACAATGTAACTGCAAATACTACATATTTGAGCTTAAAGATTTTGTCAAATGATGTATATCTACTTACCAACTTACGGTACTTGAGAGCATAGAACATTTCCAGATAACGGCGGCTCTCGAGGCGGTCGAGGTTGGAGACGTGCTTCCAGAATCCGTAAACTCCGGTCAGTGTCAGCAGTCTCTCCGAGTAGATTTGCCATGTGTACCTGTACATACAGTTGATGAACATTGTAAGGATTCGTGCGATCGAGTAAGCAAAGATCGATCTGAGTTTTCGTTAAACAGTATAGAGTGATTACTTCTCATAGATACGCTGGAGGCCTCCTTTGGAGATTTTGTCCCAATGTGCTGGGTCTTTTTTGCTCTTCTCGAAGAATTCGACGAGGATTTCAGCAGCTCGGTCACCGTGGTATGGATCAATGTGGTAGCCAGATTTACCGTCGACGATGATCTCGGCAGGGCCTCCATTGCAAGTAGCAAATGTAGGCAATCCACAGGTCATAGCCTCCACAACAGTCAAACCAAAAGCTTCATACACGGCAGGCTGCACGAAAGCTCCCTTTGTGTCCGCAATGCATCGGTAGAGTTCGCCATTTCGTACTCGGTTCATCTGTGAAGAAATCCATCTAAATTGGCCATTGAGGTTGTAGGTCTCTATTAGGGCATACATCTTTTCCATCTCAGCCTTCTCTTCATTGTCCTTAGACTCCTTCCTCCTGTCTCCCGCCACAACCACCAGGTTAACCAACTCCCTCAGGCGCTTGTTCTTGCCGTACCACTCGACGAGTCCAGTTATGTTCTTCACACGGTCCAATCTCGCCATTGTGAATATGATTGGCTTGGACCGATCTTTCAAAACGCACAAGTGTTCCTTGTTCTCAACTTGACTGTAAAGAAGCTCTTCGATTTCGGGGTGGAAGGAAGTAAGCCTCTTCTCCGTCTCTGTGTAGGGGAAGTAGATGCTCATGTCAGCTCCAGGAGAGACAATGTTGAACTTGGGATCAAACACATCGATTCCGTGGACCACCCGATAGAGCCCCGGAAGAGTGAAAGCAGTGTGACTCTCATATTGTCCAACTGTATCCTTGCTGAGATCCAAAAGAACCCATGTATAAGATAATGAAAATACACACATCTACATACAATCCGACCACGGGCGTCAAACAACATCTTACCTGCCAGCAATCTCTTGGAAGGTACTCGTGATAATGAAATCGGTATGGTTCATGGCGATAAGATCAGCTGTGAATTGGCATGAGAAGTGATACTTGTCCTCAAATCTCTTCCAATAAATATCTGAATCAGGGTACTTGGTTTTCTCCAAGGCGTGGGCAATAGTACACTGCAGAAGAAGCAGGAAACAAATTAACAAGACTATGGGGCCTTAACCAACAATAAAACGAAACAAAAGAAGAATTTATAGATATAATCACAAACCTGTGTAACGCCTAGTTTATGTGCCAGCAATGAGGCAACGATATTTCCATCGCTGTAGTTTCCGATTATCAGATCAGGCTTTCCCTGCAACTCTTTGGTAAGTTCCTGTGCAACATCCTGACAAAACGAAAAACCATTCGATTCAGTATACAATCAATGAAGCAGTCACAAGGGATATCAAATACCATGGCAATGGGATCACAATCACCTCGGTGTAAGTCTCTAGGTAAGGCCAGACTTCGAATCTAGAGATCCACTTTCGGATGATTCCTTTCTCGTTTCTGAATGGAACTCGAAGAATGTGGGCATGCTCCGTGCCGAATACTTTTTCGAGACGTTGGGTGCAGGTGGTTCCTACTGCATCTGGGAGGAGTCTACTGATCTGATATCAACAAAACAAAAACAGATAGAAATTCAGATGAAGAGCAGGATATTTAACATGGATGTCTAAATTTATTCAATCAAGTAGATCTCGACTTTACAATGAGAATACGAGGAGTTATGTCCAATCCTTGATGCTTGATACGTTGAAGCATTTCATGCTCCAAAGCACGAACTTGGTCCAAGATGTAAACGACCTTCATCAAAGAAATGAACAAACATGTCAATTTAGAACAAAAAATGAACCTACAACCTTTTTCGTCGGTCTGATCAAAACCAACCTGGCCACCAGTGTCGGGGTAGCCCAAGACATTATCTTGCGCAAAGTAACCGTGGGGCGAAAGGATGACGACATTAAAGACCATGGGTATTCTCCCAAGGAACTTCTCAAGGGTGCAAGGATCAGGGGCCTCAAGAAGATCCAAAAGAAGTTGGATCATTTCGAGGACGCGCTCGGCAGTGTCGCCCCACCCTCTCTCCAGGCCAGTCTCCTGGAACTTGTGTGCAAACTCAGAGTAAGGCGTTTCGGGTGCAAGTGTAACAAGATACTCCTCTGCCTTCCTCAGAACATGTTGGAAGGCATTCAGGGTCTGAATTCTATCATTCAACATCATCGTCTGCAATTAAAAAACCCACCCCAGTAAATGCCAGAACATGTTTAAGGCTGAATCAAGGGAGAGAGAGAGAGAGAGAGAGAGAGAGAGAGAGAGAAATGTGAAGTGAATTACCTTTCCCTTGTAGCAGTGAACTCTGAGGAAGTCCAACAATGGCTGCATACTCTCCTTATCATGGAAGAGCTTCGCAGAGAGGTGTCGGTTGAGGAACTCAACACCATTACCGATCGACTTGGAAAGAGTTGGGTGAGGGAAGGAAGCAGTAAACGGCTCAAAATCAAGCTCAAGAACGAAGTTGCCGTTCACACTGGCATAACAATGGCCAAAAATTGTTTAAGATATCAGATCCCTACAGGCTTTATTGAAACTTTAAGTATCAGAAACATCTAAAAAAACTTCCAAAAACTTTACCTTCCATCCACAAGTTCTTCTTTGAAGTGCAAATATTCAGCAACTTGGAGCTCTTCAACAACCAGAGCGTGGACATTAACTCTAATGTATTCCCACACACCTGGCCTTGGACGAACAGCAAGAGCAACCCATGGAGGCAAAACTATGGATTCCTGCCACCATGAAAATAGCTTCAAAAGTGAGACATATGACACAGATGAAAGATCACAGAGCTACAGAAGAAGAAATAAAAAGTGAATATAGTCTCAAAAGAGATCGTATTTCTCACCTGGGTGGATCTCAGGACTTCGCCAAATGCCCCATCAGCAAGTTTCTTTCGGTTCTCTTCAGGAATTGTTTCAAACTCAGCGATCAGTTGATGATGTTGAAGAATGCCTTTTCCCTTGGCCTCAATCCTACACAAAAATCAAAGTTATTTGGTGGTCAACTGTCTTGTCTTTCTAGTTTTAGCTGCCATTTTTTTAACACTTGCCAGACCATGATCCAGCAAACGAAAGTGAAAACAGAGGATCTAAATGAAATACCTTGAGAGTAGGGCCAGGATTTCATTTCGTTGAGTGATGAGAGTTTCATCCAAGCGCTCGCGGAGGCTGTGAACACGGGTGAGGGCTCGTTCGGCCATGGCTACCATTCTTGGAAGATGAACAGAAGTCTCAGAAAAACCTTACTTTGCTTCAGCTGCAAATAAACATTAAAATATGAGAACAATCTATTTTATCCACATCAATCTTAAACAGCAAATGCTATTGGGTTGATTACTCGATAGTCAAAACATCTACAGCTAAAGTTCGGTTTGGATTAAAAATTCCTAAACCCACCCACAGCAGTACCCCTACCACCAAACAATTTGACAAAATCATAAATTTTGGGTCTTGATTTAGCAGTGGTTTCTGGCAAACTTTGAAGAAAGCAAATGGAGAAGAGAGAGTCTTAAAGACAGAAATGGGAAAAAAATTAAGAAGGGGCGACCATGAAGCTCAGACACTGTTTGGAAAAGTTGCATGTTCTGTTTATACTTCAATTTTTTTTTTCTTTTTCTTTTTCTGATTTGGTAGAAAAGGGAAGACCAGCCCATGGTTTAGCATTTGGGATTAGAAAGAAAAAAGGTACAAAATGGACAAATCATTCCAAGTGAGATTGAAACAACAATTGAGAATGAAAAGTAATCCCTGTGCATGAAAGGAAGTGGGAGGATTTGTTTACAAGACAAAAAACAGTTGAAAATTGAAGAGATTGTCAAATGCTACCAAATGAAAAACAAAAAGGGTATGTTAAACAGAACAACAACACCAAGATCATTCAACAACAAGAAGAAAAAAGAGAACAAGATAGAACAGAGCAGAACTACGAATGATAGAAAACTGCAGCAGGAAACCAAGGAGAAGAAGGAGAAGGAGAGGAAGATCAAGAGAAACACACACAGACACAGAGTGCTTACAAGTGAAAGACAACATAGGAATATACAAGGAGAGTTAGAGGAAGTAGAAATTTATAGCCAGGGGCCAGGGGGGCACTTGTCAAAAGCTCTTTTCAACATTCATCGTTTTAACTTCTTACCCCCAGAAGCTACAGTAATTATCACCAAAACCAACATCAAAGGGTAAAACGTTGTAACATCATCTACTTTTGACCATCGATTAGACAAAGAAACAATCAAAAGAAATCAAAACTGGGATCCTCTCAGTCTCGAATCATTTCCCTTCTCGGATGGGATCCAAGCGATTGGAAAATGAGAAGGAGGATCCATGGAAGAAAGAAACAATGTGGGTAGACGAATGAGAAGGAAAATAGTGAGAGGGGAAGAACAACGGACCTTAAGAAATGGAAATAGAAATGGAAATGGTAAATGGGAAATGGGAATGGATGAGAAGAGAGGAAAGAGAGAAGGGTTTATATACCGAATGGATGAAGAAGTTGCTACCCAGCAGCTCGGCCACCATGGCTGCGATGGGTGCTTGAATTTCCGTGAAAATGCCATTATTACTGCCAATTCCATTACCATACCTTCTTTTTTCCTGTGGTTTTCTTTTCTTGTTCCTGCCGCAAAACCGCTTAATCGTCTGCTCTTCTCTACATTCTTTATTCTCCCTCTTCCCCACTGGGCCCATTTCCCCTTTTCGATCCCTTTTTTGCTTTTTTTAATCACTCCCTTCCCTTCTTCCGTTCTTCGTTTCTCTCTCCCTCTGCTCCATTTTCTTTTCTTTTCTCTTTCTACTTGATCTGGAAAATAAAATTGAGCGAAAAATAATTAAAATGGAAGATTATGCAATGGTGGGTTTTTGGAAATTTTAGAAATTTAATTATTAAACGTATTTCAAGATCTGATCTTAGTTTTGATTTTGGGTTGGCTGAGTTTCATTCATGTTGAAATCTTGGGCTCGGTGGGGGCTTTTGGTGAAACTGGGTGGTTTTTGGCGCGAGTTTCGTCAAGTCCCAAACCTGTTAGCGCCCGCCACGTTGCTACCTAAAACCGCTTTCTTCTCTTAGTTTCACTTTTCCTTTAGTCAATTACGTAATTATGCGTCGCTGCGTTGAATATTAATATTGATACTTTTCTACCTATCTAAAAATTGTGAAAGGTTTGTTTGTTAATTTATATATTTTTTACGATTTTTTATTTTATAATTTTTCAAAAATATTCGACATCGACATTTCTATGAAATTGAGACGTTGACATTTTCATTGATATCAATATTTAAAATTTTAGTTAGGATAAAAAAAAATTTGGTTCGTATCTTTTTTTTTTTCTGGTTACATTTTCATCATTTTAAAAGGGATCATTTTCATCCATTCAATTTTATTTTAATCTTTTTTTAATCATGTTTTTAATATAGTGATCATTTTCATCCATTCAATTTTATTTTAATCCTGTTTTTTTAATCATGTTTTCAATATGACATTGTATTCTCTAAGTTTTTTAGGACATAATCACAAATTTGTATTGAAATATTCCTGTTGTGTCAAATTTTCTTTTGTTAGAATTTTGTAAATAAATGTAAAATTCTTTTAAAAAGTATATTGACCAAAATGATGCTTTGAAAGTAGAACTTAAATTAACAAAATTTGAAAATACAAACTAAAGTCAAAACTTCCCATTTAAACTTTTATTTTTATTATCAATTACAAATTAAGCTTGCCACTGGAAGAAATTAAGAGAAAATATTTTATTTTTTAATTTATTATTTAGTTGGATGATTGAATTTTGATGTCGTATGTTTTATTTTATCCCATTGGAGTAATTATTTTAGTCATCACAATTATCACATCACCTAATATCCTATTGAGTCGATGTATGTAGTCTCATTTCGTACCCACACCAATATATTAATATACACCTACATAATATTATTTATGTAGTTAAATAATTAGTAGATAAATAAGACATTTATTATTATCTCAAAAGTGGTTTTTGTTTTTATAGAGTACTCGAATATATATGTTGAAAATATAATTTAAATAAACCTTTTAAAAATGAAATGAATTTGAAAGTTCGTGAACCAAAAGTCATATGTGAACCTATGCTAAATTATCATGGTAGTCTACACATTTTTAGATGTGTATCTAATAAGTGTCTAAACAATAAAAAGTATATAATAAATTTTAAATTTTGTGTCTAATAAATCTATTAATTTTAAAATAAATATTGACGATTAAATTGATAATTAATGTATTATTAGTTACAAATTTGAAAATCTAAAAAAAAAAATCTTTTAAACGCAAACATAAATTTTTATGGACTAAAATGTTTTGGTAAACCTTAAAACTACATTAAATCTAAAAAGAAAAATAAATTTTTACCGCAGTGAAAAGTTTAAAACTTGAAAAAGGTTGTCAGACGCTACCGCACCGTCCGTCCGCCAGTCACGGTACGGCGGCGACGGGAATCGTGTCGGCTGTCGGGAACATATATCAAAACTCCTCTGGGTTTCCGGTTGATGACGTGGCGTCCAACATCGTAGAAAACTAAATGCATTTTATTTTTGGATCATGCTCAGCTTCTCCGGGCCCCACCTATAAATTTTAATTTATTATTCTTCTTTTTGGGTTTTTGGAAATAGGCCCCATTCTATAAAATTATTGCGATTTTGACTCGAATTTTTGCGGATATTCAGATTTATCTAATCCACTATTCTTGTTCGTAATTAATTGTGTCACCCGTTAGGATTCTTTCTTTAAATAGATAATGACGTAATTAACCTCAAAAGTCTACAGAGCAGAGAACAACAAATTTATAATTATAGTAACCTATGGTTGTTGATGCGTGAATCTCGACCAATCTGGTTCTTATCTCTTATACGCAGCAAACTTGATGATCTTGAACCAAACACCTGCAAAACCGAATAAACCAAGATCTAAATCGGTGTGACTTCTATCACACAGGCTCCGATCCCTAAGTCAGAATAATCGGAGAAAGAGTATAGATGTCGAGTTTTCAGAGCATACCTCTAAGGTTCGATCCCCCTCCCTCTTATATCAGTCCTATAGGAATTCTAGTCAAATTTCAATCTTTAGACCCGTTACAGGCGTAACTGCGAAACGATCGTAATTGCAAAACGGGGATACTGTGAAACGGTCGGGTGGGTCGTTATAGTTCTCAATCGGAGGTCGAGAACTGCTCGGCGCCTGCACTGCTTGGCGCCGTGGCGTTAGATCAGTGTCGGGATGCTGGGTCAGTTGAGGTTGATGATCTCGGGCACATTTCTTCTTTAACGATCCGATCTCTCGCCTCGTTTGGACCGTTTTGTTCCCTATAACAATGGCCCCCACTCTCAAAACAGAAGACGAAAGACTGTGCCAAGATTTTTGTTTTGAGAGTATCTGTCGCTTGTTGCTACCACGAGATCATTTCATAACATAATTCATATTGGTTAATTATGCCAAGGTTTCTAATCCACAGAACGTTTACCATTGGCCTTTGTATCCAATTTTGGATTTAAGATGCTTGGTTATTGATACTGTTTTTGTACCCTGAGTTTGTCGACATTATTTCATGAATTGAAAGTTTTTCTAATATTCGTTGGTCAGAATCAAGTCTCCCGAGCCTGTTTTTACTCCCTTGGCCTGAGATCTAACTTTAGCAGGGCTAGTATCAATATTGTCGGATTTCCAACTCGTTTGGCTCGTTTTTTATCCAGTACATCCCTGCTTTAGTTTTGACCATGTTGAGCTGTTATCGGCCTTTTGCCTGTTTTGCTTGCTTCTAGGTCTGTCCCAATCCTGAGTTTCTTGACTGGTTGTAGATATTTACACACAATGATGCCCCCTACTTTAAAAATTTATTAGAGAACAAACATAAAAACTCAAGTACTTATGCCAAATGTCGAAGACTCTTAGTAAGAAAATCGTCTTGTCGGAGAGTCAGTTACAATAAAATAACTAAGATAAAAGGGGGCTCAGAGCGTAAAGTAAATGTGTCGAACTATTGGTAGTATCTTTTGAGGTGCTGAGCATTCCATGGGTGTAATAAGGCTTTCCCGTGTTGGTCTTCCAGGGCGTAGGTGCCTATTCAAACTACTTTAGTGACTTTGTATGGACCTTCCCATGTTGGTCCGAATGCCCCACTAGTTAAATCTTTGGTATTTGGCATGATCTTTCTTAAAACTAGATCACCTTTTTTAAAGTCGTGTTTCTTAACCTTCGAATTGTAGTATCGAGCTATCTGATTCTTGTACTCAGCCGTTCATAGTCGTGCTGTTTCTCAATGTTCCTCTAACAGGTCGAGGTTGAGCTACAAGGATTCATTGTTGTCAAGTAGACTGAACTGCTCCACCCTTGGGGAAGGGAGACGAATCTCCACCGGCACTACTGCCTCGGAGCCAAATGATACTGAGAATGGTGTCTCTCCTGTCGATGTACTGGGTGTTGTTCTATAAGCCCATAATGCGTTGGGTAGTTCTTCTGCCCATAATCCTTTGTTTTTTCTAATCTGGTTCTTGATAACTCTCCAAAAGAAAGTTATTTTAGTAAATAATTGGGTTAATTCGTGCATTAATGTGAGGATCTTTATCTAAGAAGCATGCTAAAGTGAGGAATTGAGCAGAAAAGTTAATTATCATATGTTAAATCCTCAAGTTGCTGAATTTATGCAAATTCTTGCTTGTTTCCCTTATTTTTGGTTTATTTGTGCAGAATTTGGAGAAGTTGCTGAGGAGCAGTAGAATGCCAGAATTAGATGAGAAATTTCGGAGCATTGTTGTGTCAGAGCATGTCAATGCTGGAGCATCACTTGCCTCAGAAATTCCTGGGCAGCGCAGAAACACGTGGGATTTTAACTTATGTCCGTACAATGCGCGTTTTACTGAGTTTTGCCCTAATTTTCGAGGGTGCTATAAAAGCAACAAGATAAGGTTGTCTCACCATCAATCTCCAAGGGGGGAATCGATCCCAAGAGAGAACATACTCCAAAAATGGTGCTGAAGTCGAGGATATCAAACCCATTTCGTAGAAGAGCTAATGACAGGGAAGAGTTGTTGCTGCCATTGCGTGTTGGTGGTCTCCATCTGCATTTTTCTCTCTTTCTCTAGAATCAGTTGTATCTTTCCTTTACCCATTTTGTTTTCCCTTTTCCCCATGAACTAAACTCCATTTTGGGGAGATTTACATGTTGTAACTAACTTGATACTGAACCTCTAGATGCTACATCTATTTTTAAATAAAGTTGTTTGTATTTCTTCAATCTTGCGTGACATTGTTGGTCGTTATGTCGTGTTTGCTAGCTTCTGTATTGACCCGGGAGGGCTCATGGGTGCTGACTTGCTTTATTTGTGATTAACACTTTTCTATAGCTTTAGGGATACTCAGGAATGAGGTCCCCTCATCATGCTTATAGCTTGTGTTTATTGCTTGAGTATTTAGCAGTGGAAGTTGTACTTACTCATGTTTGGGGTGTCTCGGAAGGGAACCGAGTCGAGTTGGGCACTAATAGATGTTAGTGAGCTAGAGGATAGGTTGATAACTGGTGAAAGTATGCTGAATCTCCCCCTATTTCCCCATATCTGTTAACCTCTCATTCGCATTCTGTGCTAAAGCATTTCTTTGCCTCAGCATTTGTTATTACAATATTTATCTCTTGGATTTCATTTCTGCATTTTTATAGTATTTTACTTAGTTTAATTAAACAACCACTATTATCTTTTATTTGCATTTTTTGGTATTCTTAAGTGCATGCTTAAAGTAACATCCTTAGTCCTAGTGGATACGACCTTGTTTATACTACAATCGGCGAGAATAGTGTACACTTGCACTTGCATTCACATCGGTTGCTGACACGCAACAAGTTTTTAGAGTTCTTTTGATGATTTTGTTGACCGCCTCAATCTGCCCATTAGCTTGCGGGTGCACTGGCGAAGAACGAATATGCTTAATATCCAGCTCCCTACAAAATTCTCGGAAGACAAAATTTTCGAATTGCTTTCCATTATCAGGGTGCAGGGTATTCCAAAGCGGCAAATTATATTTTTTCAGATAAAGTCGGTGATCTTTTTCTCATTAATCATACCTAGGGCTTTTGGCTTCGACCCACTTGGTGAAATAGTCGACTGCCACAACTGGAAATTTGGTCGGGCCCTTTCCTAGCGGGAGGGGTCTTATAAGGTCTATTTCCCATTGGGCAAAGGGTCAATGACTCATTATGCTTGTTAAAGGCTCCGGTGATTGCCAAGGTACTGTTGCGAACCACTGACATTTATCACATTTTTTGGTGAATTGCGTCGTGTCATATAGCATGGTTGGCCAATAACATCCTTGTCGAACTATTTTGTGGCTTAGGGATCGCGCTCCGTAATGGTTCCCACAAACACCCTCATGTATTTCTCTCATGACATAGTCAGCTTCATCGGGTGTAAAGCATTTTAAGAGTGGCAACGAGTAGCCTCTTTTGTACAAACTTTCATCTTTAAGCACATATCTGGCTGCTCGTCGTTGTAGCTGTTGACCCTCTATCCTTTCATTTGGCAGGATCTCATCCTTTAAATACTTGATCAAATGGCTCATCCAGTTTTCTTCGGATTGTCCTTGCTCATCGATATCCATTGTTTCTTGAGTTTTTATGCTCGGCTCGGGTAAAATTTCGACCGGCACAGTTCTTCCCAGGTCGGTTTCATAAGCTGCATCTAGTTGAGCTAACGCGTCTGCATTGACGTTTTGGGTACGAGGGATTTGTCAAATCTCAAATTTTGAGAACTGATCGAGCTGGTCTTTTACCCGAGAAAGGTATTTCGCCATTCGTGGTTCTCTAGCCTGAAACTCTTTTTTCACCTGACTCACAATCAGTTGTGAATCACTGAGTATCAGTATGTTCCTGACTCCAATGTACCTGCTTCGTTGTTGGATGCATGAAAACTGAACCGCAGTGCGTATTCAAATCTTTCTTTATCTGGAGAGATCAGTAGAAGTCCTGCCTGCATCCTCTAAAATTTGAGGACGCATCTACATAGAGCATCCAGGATTGCTCTTCCTCAACTAGTTGTGGGTCAATGCTACATACTTGAGGTTCTGCTAGTGTTAGTTCTGCTATGAAATCTGCCACAGCCTACCCTTTCATTGCAGTTCTTGGCTTATACTGGATGTTGTACTCGCTGAGTTCCACGACCCACTTCACCAGTCGTCCTGAAGTGTCTGGCCTTTGCAAAATCTATCGTAGGGGAAAATTGGTGAGGACCATTATTCTGTGGGCTTGGAAATATGGGCGTAGTCTCCGAGTCGAAGTAACCAGTGCCAATGCCAATTTCTCCACTTTTGGGTATCTGAGTTCTGCATCTACCATTGATTTACTTGTGTAGTAGATTGAAGATTGCCGCTCATCTTCTTCTTTTATCAATGCAGAACTCACTGCGGTGTCAGACAGCTAAGTATAAATAGAGTTCATCACCGACAATCGACTTTGAGAGGAGTGGGGCTGCGCCAGATATCATTTTAGCTCTTTAAAGGCAGCCTCACACTCTTCTGTCCATTCAAATTGTCCTTTCTTCCTTAGGATTTTGAAGAACAGCAGACATTTGTCAAATGTCAGTTGAGCGACTTCAAATCTATTGAGTGCTGCTATCCTTCTGTTGAGTCGTTGTAGTTGCTTTAGATTTCTCGGTGGATCAATCTCCAAAACAGCTTTGATTTTATCTGGATTGGCTTTGATTCTCCTTTGGTGCACTAGGAATCCTAGGAATTTACTTGAGGTTACTCCAAACGTGCACTTTGTAGGATTCAACTTCATTTTGTACTTTCTTAAAACCTCAAACGCTTCTACCAAATCTTCCTCGTGTCGTTTGTCTTTCAGACTCTTCACCAACATATCATCCACGTAGACCTCCATATTTTTGCCGATTAAGGCTGAAAACATTCGATTTACCATTCACTGGTAGGTCGCTCCTGCGTTCTTCAACCCAAATGACATTACCGTGTAGCAATATAAACATCGACTTGTGACGAAAGAGGTCTTCTCCTAATCTGGTAGATGCATCTTGATTTGATTATATCTAGAGTAGACATCCATGAAACTTAGTCTTTCATGTCCAGCAGTAGCGTCGACCATTTAATCTATTCGAGGTGAAGGGAAAGAGTCCTTTGGGCATGCTTTATTTAGGTCTGTGAAGTCGATGCACATTCTTCATTTGTCATTTGGCTTCTTTACCAGTACTACATTGGATATCCACTGGGGATAATGCACTTCTCGAATGATGCCTGCTTTCAGTAGCTCATCTACCTGCTCAGCCACAATTTCGTTCATTTCTTGGTTGAATGCACGGCATTTTTGTTTCACGGGTTTACAGCTCTCATCGACATTGAGTCTGTGTACCATGACTCCTCGATCGATTCCTCACATGTCCTCATGTGACCACGTGAACACGTCGGCATTGTTCCGTAGGAAGTTTATAAGGCTCTTTCTTTCTTCATCACCCATCCTGGTTCCGATGTTGACTCGTCGATCCTCGAACGTCAGGGGGATAGATTCCACCTCCTCAGATGGCTCTCCCCTACCGGGGGTGGTCGGACTTAGTTGATGACCAAGGCTCGGGCTTGCCTCTTCGAGTGGTCAGCAGCTTCGGCCTGGCTCTCCTTTTCGAAATGTTGCTAGCCCTCACTTGGGTTTACGTCGACGTGTTCCATTCAACCTCCCTCAGATCTGGGTTTCGCCTTGGCAAATTTGGGTTTCGCCTCTGCAGATCTGGGTTTCACCTCGGTAGATTTGGGCTTCGCCTTGACGAATCTGGTTTTCGCCTCGGCTGATCTAGGTTTTTACCTCAGCAGATCTGGGCTAATTGCTTGGACTATATCGTTCCTACAAACGACGCCGATTGTTGATACATGAATTTCGACCAATCCGGTTCTTATCTCCTATACGCAGTTGATGATCTGGAACCAAACACCTGTAAAATCGAACAAACCACATAATAATCGGAGAAGTAGAGTATAGATGTCAGGTTTTCAAAGCATACCTCTAGGGTTTGGTTCCCCTCCCTCTTATATCAGTCCTATAGGAATTCTAGTCGAATCTCAATCTTCAGACCCGTTACAGGCGTAATTGCGAAACAGTCGTAATTGCAAAACGAGGATACTGTGAAACGATCAAGTGAGCCGTTATAGTTCTCGATCGGGGCCAAGAACTGCTCGGCGCAGAGAAGGTCTCGGCGCCGTGGCGCTAGATCATTGTCGGGATGTTGGGTCGACTAAGGTTGATGATCTCGGGCACATTTCTTCTTTAACGGTCCGACCTCTCGCCTCGTTTGGACCGTTTTGTTCCCTGTAACAAGGGTAAATTAATTTAACCTAACATGTCTGTAAACTTTTAACTATATGTTTAATAGGTGGGTGAATTTTCAAATTTATATTTAATAGGTTATTGATTTAATTAATTTTTTTTAATTCATAGACTCATCAGAAGCAAAATTGAAAGTTTAAAGTTCTATTATATACAAAATTTAATTTTATATTAAGTAGATTGGGTGATTTTAAAAAACGTTGAATAAGTTAGAGACCTATTTTATACTTTTAAAATTCTACGACTTATTAAATATAAAATTGAATACATTTTTTAAAGTTCAAACATCATAGACAAACTTTCAAATTAAGAGACTAAATTTATAATTTAACTTCAAAATGATATAAATACTAATATTTTCTAAAATAAATTGATTTTGATATTACATTTACCCCGTTTAAATTAAACATTTATAAATAGTCCTCCATCCAAATTCATATGCTCTAAATATATATATTAAAACAACATAACTCAACTAATAACTTTTATTATAAGAAGTAAACATGTGTATTTATAAAAAGTTAAAAATCATTTCCTCATATTCATTTATTTTTGTAGGAAAAAAATATTCTTTTTCTTTCTAATTTACAAAATATAAACATTTTCAACACAAACTTTTAGATTTATCTAAATTGGTTTTAAATTTCACTAGAATTTTAGAGAATGTTTTTAAACTATACCCAATCTATAAAAGATGGTGGTTTGGTCCAAGTACATTTGGATGGAACATTTATTTAGTCAATAATCTTTAAGGTAATTGGTTAAATTAAATGACATAGACAAAAATAAACTTTTTTTTTTTGAATTCGACAAAAAATAAACTTTTAGATGTACATAAATTGAATTTTATCAAATAATTTGTTTATGCAAAAAAATGTGATGAGGTATGACTTGGTCAAGGTCGACCACGCGGAAGAGCTCGACCTGCTCCAGGTATGACGGGAAGAGCTTAAGTATCCTTGGAAAGGGATGACCAGCTCAAAGGGTCAAGGTCGACTGATTGGGATGAGCTGAAAGCCACTTGGCAAGGAAAGACCTGCACAAGGGAGCAAACACTCCGACGCTCAAGTCAGTTTTGAGTCCGACCTTAGTATGGAAACCAAGCTAGAATACGATACCTGATTGAAAAGTGAAGTGCCCTATTTATAGGTTGAGGTACCCAACAAGTAATCCGACCAGCGGTTGAGCATGTCAGGACCAAGGTCGGCCTGTCGGGAGTAGCTATTCCAGTTCATACTCTTGTCATCTGGAATTTGGCTAAGTATGGAAGGTCGTTCCTACCTTGAATGATCTTCATGGAAGACATTCAGATTGACCTTTAGGGAAGGCCTCAGGGGAGCTCTTCAGGTCGGCCTTCATGTCGACCCTTAGAAGAGCTCTTTAGGTCGGCCACTGCAAATCGACCACCAAAAGGAAGACCTCCAGGTCGGCCACCAAAGAGAAGACCTCCAGGTCGGCCACTTCAGGTCGACCACCAAAGGGAAGACCTCCAAAGTTGGACCGTTTTTTGTCCTAGCTGTACGATTTTCAACCCCAAATATAATTAATAAAATATAAGGATAAAAATAGAATTCAATTGGTTAATTTTGAATGTTTTCTAATTAAACGACACACACTATATAAGAAGTAAATTATCAAACAAGTTGGCCATTTTTTATTTTCTCCATTATATGTTGTATTTGACCAACAACAAATGTTTTTTTATTTTAGTGAAGTCAAATTTGTATTTGACCATTAGATTGTAAGCCATTCTATTCACAAAGGTCAAATTACATATTTAGTTTTATACAATTCGAATATTATATTTATTTAATTTTTAATGGCTATTAATTTCGTCCATTGATTTTTTAATTTCTATTACTATCACCATTGATATATAAAATAGGTGTAACACTCCTTTCTTGAAATTTAGAATAAATGACGTGGTCAGTAGCCATCTAAACAATTTTAAGATAAATTATAAAAGATGTGAAGTTCAAAATTTAAAAATATAATTCTTTTTTATAAAATGAAATATTATAATATAACCCCATCCGATTACTTGTCCATATTGGGCAGTATGTAATGAAAAATATTTTATCAATAAAAATTTAATAGTTCACTATTCTTTTGAAAAACATTACTATTCAAAATTTACCGTTGTTTCAGCAAGAAATTGGTGATATGTATTTTAACCGGTTAAGTTAAGCTCAAATTAAAAAAGACCTAAAAATTGTTCTATTGTTGTAAATACTCCAAGTAATTATTAACTCTAATATAATATATCCAATATGCTCTATAGTTGTTTATTATAAAGTACACATTATAATTTCATATACTCGTGTAAATATCAGTTCATTCCATCAAACTGACTACTTAATCATGCTACCCATTCAAATTTACAGAAATTCGTAAGTATTTATTTATTTGTATTAAAAGAAGTATTTATTTATATATATTTTTATTTTCACAATTATAGAATAGCGGTCCAAAATCCAGTGGCTAGCCTATGGTTTGAGCGAAGCAGATCCCACGTGTCACTTTTTTTCGTTTTCTGGATAAAGCACGTGGCACGTGGCACGTTATTTTAAACTGTTAATGACGCGTATCTTAATTAAATGTAATAACATATGATATTTAACATAACTTTACTTTTAATTTTGCAAATTAATAATTAAAGTCAACAATGTTAAGTATTTTCCAACTTTTATTTTCTTGAGCAACACGTTTCATTTTCCTGGGGAGCCACCCGTCTCAATGCTGTGGGCTGCATTTTTCCACCTCCTTGGCGGCGCTTGGACCACTTTACCCCTCCTAAGTCCTATCCTTATTATTAAATATAGTTGTATTTGTTTTTAATTCAAAATATATATGTTGGAGCTAGGTTCATATTCACCTCATTAATTATAGGTTAATTATAAATTTATGTTCAATGGATCCATAAACTTTAAAAATATTTAATAAATCCGTAAACTTTTAATTTTGTGTCAAATATATACTTTATATTTAATTTTTTTAATTTGACGGATTTATTAGACATGACATTCTATTTTCTTTCACATCTAATAATTGGTGATTTTTTTAAAAAAAAAATAGACACAAGTTGAAAGTTTGAAATTTATTTAATACAAAATTAAAAGTTTAGAGAGTCGTTTGATACGAAATTAAAAATTTGAGGCCAGTGGCAAAGTTAGAGTTAGATTTTTCTAGAGAAAAAAAAATAGTATACAGATTTTGAACTTTTTGAACATGAAAACTTTTCCTTTTTCTTTTCTTTGATGACATTTTTTGGTTTAATAAAGGCAAAACACCTAAATTGAGGGAAAAAGTTATAAATGAATAAATAAATAAATGACTTTTAATATGAAAGTGTCAAATGCCATAATTGCCTCGAAAAAAGGAGGGCATTTTATGGCCCAACAATTGGAGTCATATTTACAAATGTGAAATGTGGCTCATTAAAAGGGCAATTTAATTTTTATTTTAATTAGAGTCAGAGATCCAACACTTGTAATATACAATAATGTAATTCTTAAATTCTCTATTTATTCCGTCAAGTTATTCCTTTCGAATTTATTCTATAATAATTTTTAAAAATTTTAAATAATTAATTTAGTTTGAAAAAAAAAAAGGAAAGGAAGATTTAAAAAGAAAGAGAGGGACAATTTTACCTATATACAAAGTTAGCATTTAAAATTTTGTCATTCTTCCAAAAAATGTAGGGCTCAACTCCGACACTAATAAATATATTCGTGTTATCTACCCATTAAGTAAATTATAGCTTAAATAACGACAATGACCCAGATATTTATATTTTGAAAATTTAGATAGTAAAATAGATATGAAAATTGGAGGACAAAATGAATTTTAAACCCTAGATTAATTCATTATTAAAAAAATCAGTAATCAGACTTACTTTTACATGATTTACTATTAGATAAGTGCATGCAAAAAATGAACTTTAGGAGTGGGATGAACAGGTATTTTACTAACCTTTTAAGTTTATATCACACAATGCATCTCTTATATATTCGCATGATTTAAGTTTTTAATTTTTTAATAGTTTTTCTTATATCTAGATACTTTTAAGTTTATATCACACCAAAAACTATTGACCCTTATTCAAACAATTAAACTACATCATTGAGAATCATTTTCGTCGTTTTATTATTTATTTTATCATGAATATAATTATATATAATTATATATATATATATGAGTTTCTTCTTTTAGGATATAATTCGTGAACAAATTTTATAGGGACAAGTCTATGCTATTTTAGTTTATGAACTTTGAAATGTCTATTTTAGTTATCTATTTTAACTAATATCTCTTTCGATCAACTTATGTGACATCAGTATATGTCTATATCAAGATGTAAATACACATATTAGGTTTTGGCGTTTGTTTACTATCTTATGTTTTTTGAGTCTCACTAATTACATAAATTCATAGGTACGAAATAGATGCGCATCTCTCAAATACAACAAAAACTTTTCGAATCATAATTTATTCCATAAACTTCAAGTTTAATTTCTATAATTTTATTTGTACCATCATTCTCATATCACAATTCTAGTGTTTTTTAACATGAGTAGGGATATATTTTATTACAACAACAATAGCTAAATTTTTTCTATACCATCTAAACTCAAAAACTACACGAATCTAGGTTATCCAATGTTATACATATCTTGAGTTTGTTATGCCACGGATTCAAAACTCTATTTTGGATAGTTCTTGTAGAATTTGAGAACAAAAACTTGAACTTACAAGTTAGTTAAACAAACCATAAAATTAACAAGTGGAGTCGGGATGTATATTTAATACTTAAATTTATTAATTCAAACTCAGAGTCTGCTAATGTTACGTACTACCGATAACTGTACTCGAGATTGGAGTGGAGAATAAACTCTAAAATTAAACCAATATTCCAATTGTTAGAGTGTAAAATACGACCTACCACGTGGGGAATAGGGAAAGGTCATCTCACGTGACCTTCCCCCGTTTACATCATCATTGTGGACTTTATTCCTCTAATTTTGGTCAAACTTGGAGATAGCTTCGGAAAGGTTTGATGTTGAAGTATCACACCCAACCGTCTATAACCATGCAACAAACTCTCATTTCCATACGGAAGCATATTTGCTTACCTAATTCGAGAGCATGGATCAGATTCTTATTGACTTGAGCGTGATGATGTTTACATTTTTTGTGCAAGTCTTTCTTTACATAGTTCATTCTACTCCGTTTGCACGTGTCATGAGGACAGCTAGGGATTCGGTACAAACACCAATAAATATTTATATGGTAAAACACTTGAAATGCAAAACAATCATTGGGGAGGTTAAGGTGTAGTTTTTGATAGAAATGAAATTTGGAAACCAAAAAGCAGCGAATCACACACCAAATTTTATGTATCAAACATTATATAGGAAAGTCGGAGGGGGACCTCAAACCTTGTTTTACTCACGGTTTCTTCATAAAATAATAATAATAATAATACAAAGTTTTTAATTTTCTGGTCTTTTAATTTCTCCTTCAAATTTGTAAGAAGTTGATAAAAATTTGAAATTTCTTTATTTAGATATGTCTTAATTTTTTCTATAAATTTCTACCCACTCACTCTTTATCGTGGCATGTAAATTTATCATCCATTGATTTTAACATTCACCGACCAAAATGGTATAATTGAAAATATCGTTTTAAAAAAAGCTAAATTAAAAAAAAATAAAAAAAATACAAAGATCAGGAAACGACGTCGTTGGAGAAACCATTGCCATATATGTTCTGTCATATTTGCAGCAGAAAATGCCGAAAATGGCGCGTTTGGATCGAAAAGTTCCGGAATCCAGGTCGGTCAGAGATTCGGGCAACTTCACTGAAACGGTTCGTTTTATCTCTGGAAAGGTTTTTGTATGTCCGCATGCAAATTCTTTCCCACTGCATGTTGCCAATCCAACTTTTGCAATTATTTATTTATTTTTACTTGAAACATTTTCGTATTTATATTACATTAATAAATTCTTTGAGTCTATTAATATCTTTGAGTCGCTTCAAATAAAACTTCAAGCAGAAGCTCCTAATAATATAATAAAATGTTAATTATTAGTTTTTGAAACATGACAAATAAGATGTTAGGTTATTTTCTACTTTTAGTTGTTCCTTTTTTTTTTTTGTAAATTTGAAAATTTTGTTATTATCAACATACATAATATCACATTTTTGTATTTTTGTATTTCTTTGTTTTCTCGAATAATGATATAAAAATAAAGGTTAAACATCTTGGACCGTGTGATGTCTTTTATTAGGTAGATTTGTTTAAAAATATTAACCTAGGATAGCGACTCACCGCGTAAATTATAGATTAAATTAATATTTTTTATTTTAAAATTATGTAGATTAATAAATAGAGAAAAAAAAAGAAATTTCACCTCATTAATGTATTTTAAAACAATATTACAACTTTTTTTAATATTTCATTTTTAAAAAATTTAATATAAGAGTACCTTCTTTTTTAGTACAGCAAGTGAGGGTAAGAGATTCAAACATCTTGATTAGAGACAAATGTCAATCACCGCTGAATTAAGTTCGTATTGTCAAGAGCGTCTTTTTTTAATGTGTGATATTATATCTGATGTAAGTTTAATTTTGATTTGTTAACACGAGCATAATTGTTAGCTAATCAAAGTAATTCTTTGAAATTACCTCAACTCCCTATCAAAATATTTTTATTTTAGTATAGGACGATTGCGTGAGTAAAGTTGAATCTCAATTGTTGAAAAGAAATGAATTAACACAGTTCAATTATACTAATGTTGACAGTTTGAGTTTCATTTAGATTGGTCAATTAAATTTCAAATTCTATGCTATATGTGAAAAACATATTTATTTTATGGTATTTAGGTAAATTTATCGTAATAAATTTCAATTTAGTTATGATTTTTAATAGTCTCATCAAAATAAGAGCCTTATTGTCGTAGTTCATAATCAAAATTGAAACAATAAAAAATAATGGATACTTAGACCGCTTAATAATTACTTTTTTCATTTTCAGTTTTTAGATTTTAAAAAGTATACAGTTTCTTTCGTATGTTTTTTATACTCACATCGAAATTTAAAAAACAACTAGAAGTTTCTAAAAACTACTTATTTTAATTACTCTTCAAAACTTTGGCTTATATTTTGGAAATGTTTTTATAAAAAAAATAACAAAAAAATAGAAAGCACATCAATCCAAGTAGTATTAATAAACTTAATTTTTTTAATCAGAAAAAAATAGTTATTGTTGGAGTTTATGAATAAAATTTTTAATCTAAAATAAAGAACCACGGCATAGAATATACCTTTTGTGAATGACATATAATCTTACAAGGATACGTCATTTGTTAAAATACACCATTTTAAATTTAACTATTTGAATAACCACAAATAATCGATAAATAAATATTTTCTTTTAAATGTAAAGAAATATTCTCTCAAATTTATCATTCTCTTCTTTTCTTTTCTTTGTACTATTGCTCAAATACTATAGTACTGTTTGTTGAGTTTGATAAGTAATTTATCTTTATTTTGTGAAACAATGATTTGTCACACCTTGAGTATTATATAGAGAACAAAATTGTCTTAGGAAACAAAACTACTATTGGGCGGAGACTAATAAGTTTTTGTTTCCTTAGTTTCTTCTTATTTTGCTCTAACAAATGTCAAACGGGTTACGTTTGAATTACTTGTTTAATAACATATAAGATTGGAATTGATTTTTCTTTTTTCTTTTCTTAATAGAAAAATCCAATATTTATGTTTTGTGCTCTTGAAGCAGGTTAAGGATTCTACTTGGAAAAGATTAGAGATCTAACAAATGTTTATAATATATTAACTATTCCGCTCATTGTAAATTAATTAATTTTGTGATGAAACCTATAAATATTATTGATAAACTTGAAGTCTATAAATAATGAGAAATCTGTTTGGTTTTTTTTTTTCCTTTTTTTTCCCTTTTTGTTATGATTTTAAAGGTTTAATTTAGTGACTATATATATAGTTTAGATTTATTTTTGATTTGGTTAATGTGATTTCAAAATTTTCAATTTAGTTTCTATAATTGGGTCAAACTTCATAAATTGTTATCTGTTATGGGATTGGATCCGGCCAAGGAAATGGACCTCAGACTAGAGAGGCCTAAACCCAGCGACATACCGAGCGAGTTGGGGCTTGGTTCCGACCCCTGCTCGGCGTCGACCAGGTCTCAGCCCTCTCCTCTCCCATTGGTTGAGGTGTCCAGTCCACGAATTCGTGTGATCTAGTGACGACGAACATATGGGCTCAACGAGAAGGTTTCAGAAGGCAAGACTCCTATAAATGGAACCACTGGCTAAACCTTAGAGGTAAGCAAATAAACCCTAAGTACTGCACTTAGTAATCCTCCCATAGCTGACTTAAGCATCGGAGCTAGTGTGACCAAAGTCACATCGAGTTAGGGTTGTTCGGTTTTGCAGGTATCTGATCCCATGATTATCAAACTTGGTGCAGAGAACCAAGGAGACCAAATTTCCAGCATCAACAATTATCTATTGAGATTACATATGAATTAAATTTACCCTAATATATTAGTTTAAGTTTTTGCTTCAACCGTAGTTTGAGATATCAGAAGATTGTCCATTTTGGACATAGCGCTCACGGCTTTACTTTTGATTCTATCCAAAAAAAACCTCACACCAATGGAGATAATTGTCCTTTCCTTATTTACCGCGATAATTTTTCTTAGACACGAAGGAGCATCAGCCAATAATCTTCCTCTGATTTACTCATTGTCTCCCCTCCCCGAGGCCCTCTGTGTCAAAGAGGATTTTGATGGTTCATCAACTTATAACACTCCTTGAAATTAAAACCAAGCAAACCAATCAAGCCAATGTATTTTATATGGCAAGATTTTAATGATGGGGAACTTCACTGTAATTGTCGAGAGAGAGAAAGGACGATCCCGTATCGATATATCGTTTTTCTCTAAGCAAAAGTAATAAACAAGCAATAGTCAAAACTAAAAACGTTCCTCAGCTGGATTGAGTTAAATTTAGTATTAGATATTTTATAAGGTTCAATTACAAAGTTTGCTCGCTTAACATTTTGAGGTTGTGTATCTAATAGGTCCTAACCCTAATTTTCATGTTGTGTTTAGTATGTCCCTGAAATTTAAAACACATGTCTAATTAGACACTTCTTAAACTTTCACTTTTGCATCAAAAAAGTTATTGAATTTTAAAAACCGCAAAATAGGTCACGAACCAATTTGAAAATAAAAAATAAAAAAATAAATTAGCTAAGTACCTACTGTATATTTTTAAAAGTTGAAGAACTTACCACCATTGAAAGTTTATAAACATTCAAAAGCCTATTAGATATAATTCGGAAAATTGCTAAATTTGTTATATAACTTTTTTTTTGGTGCAACATTTAGTCATTTATTAGTTTATCTAACTACCTATATAATATAAGAAACTCAATTAAATCTTAACAATGTTTACAGTAGAGATCATTAAATCGTTGCAAACTTTAAACTATGAAAACTAAAGTACTACGATTAAAGTCTATGCAACAACACATAGGCTAAATTATTGGTTCAAACAAAAGTACATGGCCAAGAATATTTTTAAACCTACAAAATTTTATTAGTGATTTGACTCTTTGAACCAAGCAATGATTGCTTTGATTCCTGTGATAGGATGTGTAAATTAGATTAGATTAATAAGCAAGCAAGCCATAGCCAAGATTAGAATTACTTGCTTTCTAACTAGAGTTAAAAGTTGGGCTCTATCAGGTAAAGTTTGGTAAGTAGATAAAATCAACCTATCCTTTAGGTTCAGACTAATTTTCAAAGGATCATCATTTGTGTAAATTGTCAATTTAGTTTAAAATTTCAAACAAATTCATGTTACTAAAAACCTTGGTTTTGTCAAAACTCTCACCCACTCTAATGAACAGTGGTTGAAAAATAAAATTGAAATTAATTCTCTTGTCATTTCATTCCATAAAAAAAAATCTCAAAACGAGCATAACTCCTCGATAATATATACTTTCAACCAAAAGCTTGTGAGTTCGATCCATATTTATAAAGAAAAATCAGTTATACTTTTTATTCAACAAAGTAATTATCAAAATATAGAAACGGATATCAAATACCCTATGAAATAAAGTTTTGAATCCGTCAGTTATGAAATTATTATACAGCAATTTCATAATATGATAAATTTTGTAAAGGACAATTATATGATATATTAAATTAATAACTTAATTTTTTTAACGAATTTTGAGATTGCTACTTTTATACCAAATTTTAAGCAAAGCCTCTTAGATCAAAATTCTTGGATATCCGATTCCAATTTGTTTTAGCCTCTTCCACTTGTTTTAAGCTTAATATTGATATTACTTATTTTTAATTTATTTAGAAATAATTAAAGACTTATTTGTTAATTTAAATAGTTCTCACGAATTTTTTATTTTTATAATTTTTCTATAAATATCTATACATTTTATCAATAGTTCCATCAACAATTTCATGAAATTGAGACATCGAAATTATTATCAACATCAACATTTAAAATCTTGATATTTTCTATTTTTTTTAAAACGCCAATTTAATTATCATAATAATTTGATTAAAATTAAATGCAAGTAGGTAGATCAAATTTTGAAATATCTACTTAACATAGTGATAAGAAAACGTAACAAAGTTAGAAGTGAAGTTGTTCAACTCCCTATCCACGTCGCTTACGAGAGACACGTGTCAAAATCACAATAAAAATCAATCGAAAATGTTAATTTGATGTTATTTAATATAAATTTTATGGAATCGGAATAAGAAATCTTGGATGTTGTTTACTAAAACTTAATCACATTATGTTTTTTTTTTATCAGATAAAAAAAATTACTATTATACACCTTCCTTATTTTTAACTACTTACAAGTATATTATTGATTGGTTGTAAATATTTTTTATTATAATAATTTATTTAATATTAACAAATAATAAATAACTAAAATAAAATTACATCAACTAAAATAATTTTTTATTAGAAAAAGTCATTATTTAATATAAAATAGTATTAAACTTTATTGTTATAATATTTAATAATAATAAATTCTATTTAAAAATGTATTGATATTAATTAATAATAACACAGTAAAATTATTCTATTAAAAATTAAATTTAAATTTATAACCTTTTATAATAAAATCGCATCAACTATAAAATTTTATGATAAGAAAATTTGTTAATAATATAAATAAAAAAGAAATAATAAAATTGTACGACAATTAATAAAAAAATTAATGAATCTCATTAATAGATAAAAGGAAAAATGTAAATAATAATTATAAAATGTGGAGTCCACAAATAACGAGTGGGAATGAAATTGATGAGGTTATAGAAGAGAAATGAAATTATACCATTTAAGTAAGAGATTATAAAGTTTGAGAGGTTATAAAATTTGAGGGTGATACACCATTTTATTTCATTCATAGCATTTAGTAAACAATATTAAATGGAATGAAAATTTTGATTTCCATTTATTACAAGTAGATTAGCCAAATAAACAGTAGTTCATTCATGCACTGAATAAACTTCTTTCGAGGATAACTTCTTTATGGATTATTGGCTAAACATGTATGGTCCTAATTTTGTTTAAGTTGCCCTTTGAATCTCTTAAAAATTCAATTCAATTTAATTAGTTATTATATATTAAGTTTTTTAAAGTATAATTTTATTGTTAAAATAATTATAATTTTATTAATAAATCATAATGCGATATCAAAATAAATTTTCATTAATATCTTATGAGTTCTTTTAACCTCTAAATGTAGTAGTTAGAGTCAGACAGTTATTTTATGAGATTATTCGATATATCTATCCAAACTAGTATGGACAGTCACATAACGTATTATTTTACATATATTTTATTCAACAACTTATCTTTCATGAACTAGCGTGTATAATTTAAATTTATGATTGGGTTTTCTTTAACCCAGAGGTAATATTTAAAATATTTTGTTTAGTTTAAATGCTTGAAAAGACAGATAACAATGAAATGTTTTTAAAATGTGAACAGTGTGAAGTGTTAGGTTTAAAATGTTTATTTTGATATCTATATAATTAATTTTTGTTCATTTTAGTGGTGTAGTTCCGAAAGGTTAGTTTGGGTCGGTAAACCTTTAAAAAGTTATCTTTGGCTCTTTCATTTTCATTTTTAATCTCATAGATTTTTGTTACAATTTTAACACTACACTTCACACTATAGACTTATTAAAATGTAGTCATAAAATTGTATGGTAAGGTTTCGGTCTTTAAATTTTTACAAATAAGAAGAAAGTCACTTTTCAAAAGCACATGGACCACAACATACATTTTTGCAAATATAGAGACTAAAATAAACAAAAGTTGAAAGTGCATAGTTGAAAGTACATAATAAATCAAAATAGATGCTCTAAAGTCTCCTACAGAGACAATGACCCTTTTACCTGCAGTATTGTTCTTTACTTGCTTTTTTCAAAATCTATATTTTCTAATCCATCCTTGACATCATACTAAATTACTTTCACTACCCCTCTATATCTTATCTTTTCCGTTTCTCTCTCCCCCTTCTCCTCCCATTTGTTCTATTCAACCCAAAAACAATATTTTTTTCCCTTCTCTTTCCCCTTTTTCATCTTATTCCCTCCCTTTCTTTACGATTTTTTATCCTTATTTTCCTTCCCTCTCTTCCATTTCTTTCTTATTCTAATTTTCTACTAATCTTCCCCTCCCCTTCCTCCTCTTGATTTTTTTTGTCGTCTTTGTGACTCCATTGCTAGACCTCAAAATTCAAACAATACCAAGAAAAATCTCTCTTTTTTTCCTATGTCTCTCTTACTCATCTCTTACTATAGACCTTAAAATAAAAAAAAAAAAAAATCAAACACACTCAAATTAATTTTGAAATCTTTGTGTGATGAAGGCACAGTGGAAGGACATGAATCATGATGGGTAGAGGGGGCGCCTATTAAGGTTTTTGTTTTTTAGAAAGAGAACCGATAACCAAGAAAAAAACCCCTATTTTTACTAGAGAGACAGTATCTAGTAGGTGCTTGTTTTTATTATTATTATTAATTTTGTAGAGAGGGAGGTGTTCGATAGATTAAGGAAGAAAGATGGAAAAAAACATACTTTTTTTTATTCTTTTATAAAATTAATTGGATTTTTGTTCGATTTTGATAATTGTTTTTAGTGTTTCAAAAATGAGTCTTTTGCCAAGATGTTTATAAAGAAAATCCAATTTTGAGAAAAAATTGAACAAGAATGAGAGAGAAGATATGGAAAAAAAGAGGGAGTGACAAGAGAGAAATCTAAAAAATGAGTGGAATGATAGTGAAAAAAAATACTGTCCTATTCAACCCAAAATTTCTGTTATTTTAAGTGGGCCTTGGGCTATGGCCTATATTGGACTTGAGTCATAAGTGAGGGAAAGTTTATTGAAGATTTTATATTTCCAAATCTATTGCTTAATTTGTTTGTGGTTCTTGTTTGAATAAGTTTGGAGGATAACTTTTAGTAACTCCTCTCTTTATTTCAATTATCTGGTAAAAATTACCATAGTTATCGAACTCAACCATTTTTTTTTTGAAATAAAAGAAACTGCGTTAATAAAAAACATGACCATTAAGAATTATATCATAATATAGGTGATCGCTCACCACATTCAAAAGTCATGAAGGAAGATAGTTATTTCAAAAGATAAATAAACGATAAAAAAATAAAACATCTACTAATAAAACAACTTGCATCTTAAAAAAAAAAAGAAAAAAAAAACAAATCTAGAGGTGAAAATGAAATGTTTCCTCAAATAAATACGATCATACTTTTTGTCATATTTATAATTATTTTACGCACGTAAAAAATGTAAATTTAATTGAAGTAATTGGTCCGGATTTTTCTGAAACCCTAAAATGGATGATTATTCAATATCCCCATTCTAGGTTTCTAGCGGGAATCGAAGCTCAAGCTAATTTAGATACCTAATCGATCGTTGAATCCGGTGGAATGGGGAGAGAATTGCAGAAGCAGCTGCAGAAGGATATGGTGTCCGCTGAGCAACTACTCGCTGTAAATCCTTACAATCCAAACATCCTCCCTGATCTCGAAAACTACGTGAACGAGCAGGTCCTTATCTCTCTATTTTCAGTTCAATTTGTAAATTTTAATCACCTCTCGCATTCAAACTTAAAAATCGTACTACGCTTCAGATCAATAGAAGCCCAAAGAAATGAATAGGATTTCAAGATAGGTGAAAAAACAGTTTGATTACGCCTATTCCTAATCTTAAATGGAAGGGTTGGATGTAGGCATCCATATGTCAACATACTATCTACTTAAATACATTCAAATGACCCCTTCTCATAGTTCAAACGTATATAACTAGATCGGAACATAGCCCTATTCTGATCTGGCCTGAACTTCTAATCATGAGATTGACTCGATCATTAGATTATAATGGATTAGAAGTTTATAAGTCATAACTCTGGTCAATTTTCATTTTGACCGGAACTAATTATATATATATATATATATATATATATAAATAAGTGGAAATAACCCTTAAAATAATTTATAATTAATTGAAATATTTATTAAAATAACTTAAATTAATTCAATCCAACTTTTTACATTACAATTTCAAATTAAATTTTACTTTATACCAAATAGATGTTCACTATTTATCTTATGTGAAGCTTCGTCCGAAGAATCATTAAAAAAGTATATATATTATTTAGTATGTTCAAATGTATGATACACAATTTATATGGTCTAATAGAAAACACAACACTAAAAATAAATTTTTATTAAAATTTGCGAGTTGTAGTCAAAGAGATCAATCTTGTACATTGATTTACGAAAACTAAAATTTTTGAATTAATTTGTTAAATGTTGATTTTCATTGAAATTAACGAGTTGTAGGGAAATTTTTAGTCAGGGTAAAAATTACAACAATTATCAAATTCAACAATTTAAATTTATGAAATTAAAGGTTCAGAATAAAATTGAATCCAAATCCAGGGGTGGAAATTGAATGTTTCCTCAAACTAAATAGAAGTTAAAAAATATCATATTTATAATTATTTTTTACATGCGTAATGTAAATTTAACCAAAGTAATTGGTTCAGATTTGGTGGAAACCCTAAAATAGAGGATTCTTCGACCTCCCCCAATCCAGGGTTTCTAGCGGGAACCGAAGCTCGGGTTAATTCAGATATCGGTGGAATGGGGAGAGAATTGCAGAAGCAGCCGCAGCAGGAGATGGCGTCCGCCGTGGAACAGCTGCTCGCTGTAAATCCTTACAATCCCGACATCCTCCCCGATCTCGAAAACTACGTGAACGAGCAGGTCCTTCAATCTCTATTTTCAGTTCAATTCGTAAATTGTAATCACCTTCTCGATCGCATTCAAACTTAAAATCGTTACAGGTCTCATCCGAAACGTACAGCTTAGATGCTAATCTATGCCTTCTTCGCCTCTATCAGGTACCTACCATGCTACTAGCTGCAAATGGATTACTGGGGTTTTACTTGTATTCAATTTTTGTCAGTAAATTCTTCTGGAAAAATATTTGAAGTTAGTCTCTATGTTTTTGGATAGTTTTTCCTTTTTGATTTTTATGGTTCGTTGCTGTTTTACTTTTTTAGTTCACTGTCATTTGCTTTGAGAGAAATTAGAATCTGTTCGATTATATAGCTTATTTAACGCATTGGGCTTGGACCTTAAAGCTTTTGATTTATATGCCTCTGTGTGTTTCCTTCATTTACATGGTTTATCTTCTAGCAAATTCATTGTTGCTTGGTTTACAGTTCGAGCCCGAGAGGATGAGTACTCAAATTGTGGCTCGCATCTTGGTCAAGGTATGTTTTCCTTTCAAATTTCCTTGTCATCACATCTCGTGGAGAATTAAATTCGTATATCTGCTTCATGAAGCTTAATTTTTATGTCTCTGTGCGAGATGGGAATAGGCTCTGATGGAAATGCCAGCTCCAGATTTCAGCCTGTGTCTCTTTTTAATTCCAGAAAGAGTGGTATGTTCTAACGGTTTTCCAGCCCTTAAGTTTCATTAATGTTATTTTATCTTAAGATTTCTATGTCCTTGTGAATTTAATTGACATCTAAAGAAAACAATCAGGTTGCTCATTCATTCCTTGATACATGAACTGTTCCACATACCCTTTGTTGTTCTTTTATGAACTTCTTTTTTCCCTTAGAAGAAACTAAGCTTTTGTTAAGATCAATGAGAGAATGCAAAACAATGTCATCCAAAAAGGAGCCTAAAAGCCATACAAAGGGGAGAATACCGTATTAGATTTTGTAGGTCTCGTTTATTGATTGTTATTGAAAGGGGAATTTCCAAAAGCGCAAAGGAAAATATTGAAGTAAACAACAATGAACTGTCAATTTTCATCTCCTACGTTTTCTGCTTGTGCATTTCTTGTGATTTCCAGTCCTGCCCCTTATTGAAATCTTGTAAACATTATTATCAGCAAATGGAGGATCAATTCAAGACTTTGATTATACTTTCCCACTATTTGGAGGTATGCAAGTTTCTTTACGTTTTTTTTTTGCTCCCTTAATTTAATTTTCTTTTAACAGCAGAGCATGCTCGTGCAATATTTATGATTATTTTGATCCTATCTATGTATAGACTGGAAAGTTCCGTCAATTCTGGGACGAAGCTGCTAAGAATCGTCACATAGTTGAAGCTGTGCCAGGTATTTAGGAACTATAAGGCAGAAACTTGTTTGTTTGCAGCCTTTGGGACACATTTATAGTCTTACAGGGATCTATATATCTGTTCATAATATATGAGCAACACATACTCTTCAAGGTGTCTTGCGATGGAGCCTCTATGTGGAAAGCTCTATTAGCAAAAATCTTTCATTTTTTAACTTATTATGTTTCGTGGAGTTGGGTCTAGGGTGCACGAAGCCTCCATAGAGTAGTGGGGTAGGCCACCGCAAACATAAAACATAAAAGATTTTCACGCTCTGGTTAATTGTGAAGTCTAATAATCATGGATGTTTGGGAGTGGTCAATTTGCAGACATATGCGTATGTAGATCACCTCCTGTTCGGTTGTTTCTAATATGAAAAATATGATGCAGGTTTTGAGCAAGCAATTCAAGCTTATGCAGTTCATGTTCTTTCCTTGACTTATCAAAAGGTTCCTAGATCTGTGCTTGCTGAGGTATGAATTTATAAAGCATATTTCTGCCATTTTAATGTTGAGTAATCTCAGGGTTGGTATTTTGGGTCGTTTGGTAAAGTTCTCATTTTTTGTTTCTCATTTCTTGTTTCCCGTCTTTTCTTAGTAGCTCTTGTTTCTCGTTTCTTTTCTAAATTGTATATAAAGTTTAGAAACAACAAAATCGAGTTTCTTGTTTCTTGTTTATATTTTCAGTTTTTTTTAAATATAAATAAAAGCATTAGTTTATCATTCTTGACTTATAAAATGAAGGATAAATATTAAAAAAATAAAAATAACATTAAAATTTTTAATATTTAATTTAAAAAGGCTAGAGAAAGAGAAACAAGAATTAGTTAACAAAAATGTTTGTTTCTTTTTGAACTAGAAACAAGAAACAATTACCAAATGTCGTTCGACCTTTATTTGTTAAAAAATAAAAAAGAGGAAACGAGAAGTGAGGAACAAGAAACCAGAAACAGAAATAATAAACAATAAACGAGAAATGAAAATGTTAACAAACGAATAATTGTTGATACTTAAATAGCAGTATGAGACTGCTACACCGCTAATCTTGGAGTTCAGATTTAGGAGCCCTGTCCACACGCTGCATGTGTGCTCATTTGATTTTGAGTTTTTGCTTCAATCCTTACTTTGTAATGCTAATATTCTGTGTGAATATGCTGAATTTCCATGATGCCATGTTACAGGCAATCAATATTGAGGGCCTATCTTTGGACAAATTTCTTGAGCACCAAGTTGCAAACTCTGGTTGGATTCTTGAGAAAGGTCATGGGAAGGGCCAGCTTATCGTTATACCACCCAACGAATTCAACCATCCCGAACTGAAAAAGAAATCCTCCGACAGCATTCCCTTGGAACACATCACTCGCATCTTCCCAATTCTCGGTTAATCAATCCGCTTACTGGTAACTAATGTTAGTTTCTTCGATTCGCCTAGTTTTTCGTTTCTGTCGTTTCATTTGAGGACCTCTGTCAAATTTTCGACTATGCCATGCAAAGGGGGCAGCTAGTCTGATGTTTATATCTGTACCTTAATCATGCCATTTCATAATGGTTATTAGACATGGAGGGTGCGCCTAGGCGCTGGGGTGAAGCCTGAGGCCTCTGTAAGCCTAGTTTTGAAGCGTTTTCTTTTAATTATTGGTTCTAATTTTGGGTGCCTTAGGACTTGAGTTCCATATAAGTATTAGACCACATGTTTTAAATAGTGTTGTTGCCAATGTTCTTGCCCTCGTTTCCAATTATTATAGGATCAGTATGTATGGTTATTGATATTCTAAAAGAATGTGGGGAAGAAAACCAAAGTTTACATATTTTCACTCTTAAGCCTTCGATTTATCGAATTGGACTTTGACTTAGATAAGATAATTATTTGCTCCCCTATATCCAAGGGCGGGCATGGGGCCTTTGAGTATGGAAGAGCAAAGTTTCCAACTTTCAGTTATTAAAAAAAATGAAATAAAATAATTGCAATTTGTTTACCTTTTGTTTGGTCTCATTAATTTACCTACTAATTTTAACAAAAAATTGATGTAAAATTTTCAATACTCGTCAATTTCACTGAAATCAAGTGTTTTATAAATTTAAAATTGATGAAACTTTGTTTAAGTTCACAAATTTTAATTAAAAATTTGTCTCTAATGTTTCTTTATTAAGTGCTATTAATTTCATGTAGACTTGTTCTTTAATTTTTTTTAATATGCAAAATTACTTTCTTAAAAACATTTTAAATTAGAAAGTAGAAATAGCAACATTTATTTGATTTTGATATTTTGTTGGAGGATATATGCTTAAATTAGTTAAGTTATATTGAACTTTATTTAATCAAAGTTTATCAAATAATTTAAACATTAATTTTCATAAGCTTGTAATTAAAAAAATGATATTTTGCACTTCTAAGTTTTTTATTTTTATATTTTCATTTTTAAAAGATTAAATTTGTTTTTTAGTACACTTGATTAGAGACAATGTGATTAAATTTGTTAAAAGATAATGTCTTGGATAAGCTATTTTGTTAATTTATTTTCACAAATGATCCAATATTTACAAATTTTATAGTTTTAGATTTCTCGATTTAAAACTTTTTTTAAATATCAAATCTACTCTTATTTATGGTATTTATATTTATTATAATTTGTCTTTTATTTAAATGCAAAAGATTAATATTCTAAATTTGATTTTGTAAACATTAAATTATTGTGGGACCTAAATCAATCATTCTCATAATTCTCTAATTTACTCCTTAATATTATCATAATTTCCTAATTTACTCCTTAATATATTCTATTAAAAAATAAAATTTATTACAAAAATTCAATTATTACCATAATCCCAAAATTTACTTCTTAATATATTCTACTAAATAATGAAATTTATTACAAATATTTTTTCATTTCATTACATTTTTTGGCCAAATTTCAATAATATAGTCATTATAACACAGACTTTTATATATATATATATATATATACACACACTTAATAATTGTGATATAAACTATATTGATTATAACATACACTTATGTGGAGATATAATCTATATCTGGTTATAAAGTATATACAACTATATCCCTCCACAATTAACAAACAATACTAATAACCTAGAAATTTTTCGGTCGGCGACTAGACAATGGCTGGGATAAATGGAAGGCTGGAATGATCGACGGGCGTTCGGCGACAAAAAAGAAACCTTAGGATGAGGTTTTCGAATTTTTTCAATAACGGAGGATTTTGGGTTGATATTTTTCACTTTTGGAAAGTTTAATTAGGCCAAATTTAAGTGATTTAAAATGTAACTTACAATAGTCAATTTTGGATTTTTAAAATTAATTGAAGTGAGGTACAAAAGGATATATTAGTAAATTAGGTGATGAGTGTTTTAATCCCATTTGTTAATTATCTCAATTTAAAACCATACAACTTAGGTCACACATTAAAATTGAACAAAAAAAAAAGAAATATGATAGGAATCTTTTTCTCTAGTACAAAATACGTGGAATCATTTGGATCATAAAGGGTAAATGGACAATTTAGATTGGATAATTTTTGTCAGTTGGTTTAAGAGTGAATGAGGACCATAAGTTGTATTGGGTTAGCTGGAAGTGCATGTGTTTGCCTAAATGTATGGGAGGTTGATTGAACGATTAGAGTTTATTCTTAAAATATTTGATTTTCCGTAAGTCCATTAGAGTTTATCAGAATAAACTCTAACGGTAAGTCCATTAGAGTTTATTCTGATAATTGGATTCCCATGGATGGGTCTTTGTCCATTCGCTCACCGCCTTCATTATCTGTGGATAGCTTAGTTTGTAATCTCCTGTCACCGTCGGGTTAGTGGGATGTGGAGAAAATTCGACAGCACTTTAGCGATAAGGAGACTTCCTATTCCGCTTGGTGTTAGTCCGCTGGATAAACTCATCTGGCATTATGACAGAAGGGGACAATACAATATTAAAAGTGGGTACCGTCTTGCACAGCGGGGCATCGTTCATGGTTTGTCTTCCCCTTCTTCCCTCGAGTCACGGTTACAGTGGTGGAAGGGTTTTGGAAACTCCAACTCCCTAGTAAAATTAAGATTTTCGGATGGAGGTTATGCCTTGACCGTTTACCAACGGGTGAGAATCTCTTAGCCAAAGGAGTTGATGGGCTGAATTGTTGCAGGTTTTGTGGCCGAAAGGGGAAAGTACAGCCCATGTGTTTTGGTTATGTAAAAAAGTGCGATCTATATGGCAGTGCTCTAAATTCTCTCATCTTCTCCATCTTTTGTGGGTGCTGGCGAGATCTGATATAGGTCATTTTATGCGGGTGTGGACAGATATGGTTTCTTGGCAGCATATTGGAGCTATTGTGATGTTGTTGTGGGCTATTTGGAATGCGCGTAATCAAACTCCCCAACATTTCTCGTTGGGTGGCCTTTTGTCGGACATTGTTTCTTGGTCGGAAAATTACCTCGAGTTTATCAAGCGGCTCAACGGAGTTCTGCGTCTGCTCCATTGGTTTCTCGTCCACCTCGGGTGTCTTTCTGGTGTCCTTTTGCAGCGCCTCTCCTCAAGGTGAATGTGGATGCAGCTTTCAGAAAGAATCTTTTGTAGTAGGGGTGAGTGTAATTATTCGGGATTCGGTCGGTCTTGTGTATCTTACGGTCGTTCGTCCGCTTGCTCGTGCTCGTGATGTTGATTGGGTGGAAGGCTCTGCGGTTTATGAGGGTATTCTCCTTGCTGTGGAAGCAGGTTTTATTCGGTTCCAGATCGAAACAGATTCACTCCGGATTTTTAATTTACTGACGATAGATTGTGTGGATGATTTTGAAGTTGGGACTCTCTACTTTGTCATCAAGCTTTTTTTGTCTTCTCATGGTATGTGGGTTTCTTTTAGTTTTACACGTAGGGACGGTAACGCTGCAGCCCATCTGTTAGCTCAACTGGCATTGACTTCACCACACCTTCAAATCTGGGTGGAGGAATGGCCTGATGAGATCTCTTTGATGTTCGCGGTGGATTGTAGTTCCTGTTCTTAATTTTGTTTGTATTTTGCCTAAAAAAAACAGTTAATTGTCGCTTAAATTTAAAATATTTCTTAATCGCTTAAATTGACCCAACTTTAACCGCTTACACACATCCATGAAAAATCCATCTGATTAACTCAACAAATAGGGCCTGATTATGAAATACTTTAAATTTAAGGACTAAAATTAAATAATTAAAAGTACGAGGACCAAATCGATAAGTTCCAAAGTACACCGATTTGAATTCGTATTCACCTAAAATACGAGGACCAAACCGATAATTACTTGAAATTGAATCCCCGAAATTGCTTCCTTCACCGGTTCTCCTCTGCGCCATCCGCCATCGTCGTCCTCATCGAGTTCCCCAGCTCAAGCCCTAGCTTACAAATCATTCGTTCAATTGAAATCTTCATAGCAGAAAGGTATGGAAATTCGGTCCCGGTTTCGATACGATTTACTTCGATACTGTTAGCCGTTTCTTTGTTCTATTGCATTCGGACGAGGAAAACCCTAGATAGTGAATTTGTCTACGCAGACCTTGGAAGTATAAGGTTTTTGAATCTCGAGTGAAGCGACTCCTTGTTTTCCTTCGTCTTTGGTTCATAATTTTTCTCTCAACATTCGTATATAGACACTTTACTTGATTCTTTTGTATTCTGTTCTTGTAATTTATGTCCTGACTGTTGGTTTTCTTTTTATGTAGTTGGCCGGCGCTACTTCGTTTCTGTTGTTGAACGCAGCTGTTGTTGCTCATGGATACCTTAAACGGGAAGGTTACATATTCTTCCCTTTCTAATGTTGGAAAGGGGAATAGAGTCCACAATGATGATGATGACAACGACTGCGATTCTCTCTGGGCCATGCCTAATGGTAATACGCCTTTCCATTTGAACGCAAAGTTCTCTGTTGAATCTGAAGACTTTATCGAGGAAGGGTATGATTCAAGTGACGAAATTGACTATCCAAAGCAAAATAGTGTGCGTCCGGAGGTTAATTTGAAGAATGTTCTAAATGGTATGGTTGCTATATTGACTGGTAAAAATAAATCTTCATATGTCTCCTCCGATCAACAAATTCCCAGTTCAGATATTTCATTCCTTGGTTCTGAAAAGAATGGAGATACCTATTTGCATTCCTCGGTTTACATTCCCAGTGCCCCACCTCTTTTTGAGCCGAATATGGTTAATTACAATGCTTATAAAGATGTTTTGGAGGCTGAACCCCCAGAGTGGCTTCCAGATAGTTCTTCGTCAATTTGCATGCATTGTACTGCCCCTTTTACTGCAATCACTCGTGGTAGGCATCATTGTCGATTTTGTGGAGGGATTTTCTGCCGGGACTGTTCCAAGGGAAGGTGTTTGATGCCGATGAAGTTCAGAGAGAGAAATCCACAGAGGGTATGTGATGCCTGCTATGACAGACTTGATCCTTTACAGGGGATACTTATTAACAGCATTAGCAATGCTGTGCAAAGAGCAAAACATGATGTGATGGACTGGACTTGTACAAGAGCGTGGTTGAATCTCCCTATTGGTCTGTCCATGGAACATGAGATATACAAAGCTTCCAAAACGCTTAGAGGATACTTCCAGGTGTGCGTACCATGCAATTTAGTTGTTAAAGGAAGTCAGGATAACTTGAATTGCCATGCATATTGTCCTAATCGAATTCGATTAAGCCATGGTGTAGATATTCTTTTGTGACATTCAATTTCCTGGTTGTTGAATTGTACAGGTCTCAAGGCTAAATCCTGAAAAGTCCATACCCGTGGCTGTACTAAAGGGCGCCAAAGGTCTTGCTATTTTGACAGTTGCTAAAGGTGGAGTGTTGGTTGCTTACAAATTCGGCACAGGCTTGGTAATTGCGCGAAGGTCAGATGGTTCATGGTCTGCCCCTTCAGCCATATTATCTGTTGGATTAGGATGGGGTGCCCAGGTATAAATATTTTTAATTCAAAGATCTTTGACATGTTTAGAATTTCTGGAAGAATTTTGAATCTTCAGAAATGGGTACTTTGGTTGGAGAATAATTTGACAACATACATTTTGGTTTCTTGTCTCTTCTATCATCTATGAGATGTGGGAACAAAGACTTCTGCCACAAGAGATTTGTATGCTTATTGAGTTCTCAATTTCTTGTTTCCCTGTTTACCTTAGATTGGTGGTGAGCTCATGGATTTCATAATCGTGCTTCATGATTCAAAAGCAGTGAAGACATTCTGTAGCCGAATGCACTTTTCTCTTGGTGCTGGGTGTAGTGTCGCTGCTGGTCCTGTTGGTAGAGTGTTGGAAGCAGATCTTCGAGCTGGAGATAGGGGCTCTGGCATGTGCTATACGTATAGTTGTAGCAAAGGTATCCTGATCAGATTATGCATTTTCTGTATTACCCAGATCATATCGTTTTTGGCAGCTATGTTATACCAGAACCAAAATAGACTCTAATGAAAATAGCGTATCAGATCATTGAATTAGCAGTAATCCATGAAATTCTAGTTTTTTTCCAACTTCAATACTCTGTCTTTGCGAATCATCTAGGAATTAGTCCCTCCTAACTGCTTGTTCTGTTGCTTAAATTTCTTTCTTTATGAAGTAAGCAACAACTATATTAATTTGTGTAGTGGTAATCAACGTCACTACATCTTGAACTCTTATTTTATCTTTATATGCTGCAAGATTGGAGATACCTTTATTTAATAGTTGTTACCAACGCATCAATACATTACATATTTAGCCATGTTGGCCTGGAGCCTGGATTACAGTTCTTCAGAAGCTGGAGATGGTAACTGATACATTAGTTTACTTCTCAACAGGCGCATTTGTTGGAGTGTCGTTGGAAGGAAACATTGTAGCAACAAGGATGAGCACGAATCTATGCTTCTATGGCGATCCGTATCTAACCACCTCAGACATTCTTCTGGGGACAGTAGAAAGACCAAGGGCTGCTGAGCCATTGTACTCTGCACTTGAAGACTTCTATTCTATTCTGCAATAACAAACTCAAGCCCCTCTGCAGCACGTCTCCCATGGCTGCGGTTAGTAGTCCACAATTTAATTGTAAATGAACATACATCCACAAATAGAACAGCATATAATTCTTTTATATTCTCCCCCCACCAAACAGTAAGGCTTGTAATATATGAAATTGACTGGTTTATTCTGGTGTAAATATGTACATATGCTTGCTATTCAAAAGGGAGCCTCTTTTTTCTTTTGATATTTGATATGGATTGCCTGTGTCTTGCTTCTTGTGGGTAGTTCTATTTCATTTATAACTGCCTTTGTCAATTCTAAGTATTTGAATTTATAGATATCAATGTTGTTTTCTTCTTCTCTTTGGAAGAAAGTAAAGAAAGCTGGAAGCTGACCTTGCTTTTGCAGGGCAGAGAAGAATCTCTTGTAATATGTGTGAGGTTTAGGAAAGCCTTACCTGTGAAAACCAAGAATGTGATCCTCTTACCCTTTCTTTTTCAATTATTTGAATCTCATTTTGTAGGTTTTATTCTAACTTGAACTTTCATTTTAGTCCCCACATTTTACAAAAATTACCATTTTGGTCTTTACGCTTTAAAAATGTCCATTTTAGTCCAACTTCTTAAGGACATAACTATTTTGATATTTATTGTACTTGAACTAGAAAAAAATTACTCACCCAGTACAAAAATAAACCACGAATGTTCCAATCTCTATACTACTATTTATGAACAATAAAAGTCTATCAAGTTGCTTGTCTGTGTCCTATTTGGTTCGAGATGTCCTAAAAAATTTTAGAAATGTTTTCTAATTTAATTGGGTTATTGGATTTATAGTTGAACGAGAATTATCCTCCAAGTTTGTTGAGAACTTTCTAAGTACGCATTTTTTTAAAATCAGGCAGAGAGCTTATCCCAATAATGTTGTTTTGCAATATATAAGATGATTTGGTCATAATGCATTTAAACATACATACATATATATTAGATTCTTTATGAAATTAAAATTTATCAACATAAATAACTAAGTAATTTAAAAATATCATGAGTAGCCATTTAACAAGATATTTGCCTTTGCCTTCAAGACACATTGCATTGATGAGGATGAAACAAAAGCAAGCCATTGTGTAGTCTTAATGGCTTGGGGAAAACATGATGCAATGAACAAAGCCCCAATGAGCCTATACATGGAATTGGAAGCCATGTTGAAAGAAAGGGATCACTCATCAATCTTTGACATCGGTAACCCCTTCGGCCGAAATCTGAAACCGCGCTTCAGCCTCAGCTAAACAAGGAGAACTTATCACTTTACAGATGCGCTCCTCCCCTCTTCCTTTCCTTAGAGCAAGCCTGCAGCAGAAATGGGATTGGTTTTACTTCTTAAGCATGAGGGAAGGATAACTTTGTTATAACATGACAGACAGACCTCGTTGTAGAAGCATGAGCCATAATGTTTCCACCAATTGGTTTAATTTGAGGTCCTGCAAAGATTGCTGAACCATCTACTTGTGCAACCACTTGATTTGTGATGACTACAGCCACACCAAACTACAATCACAGCACATCAAAAGCTGAGTCTCTTTCCCAGAACATAAGAATTCACTCATTCTTGTATGAGTGTCTTTACCTCATCTGCCAACTTTTGGAGACTCCTTAAGAACTTTGCTAGATGCATTTGTCGAGCGGAAAGTTCTCCCCTTCCTGAGAAATCCGTTCTATAGAGGGCAGTAGCGCTATCGACTATCATGAGAGCGAACCTACATTTAGAATGGATCTCAATGATTCTTTTCAAGATGATCAAATAAGCTATTCAGATTGTTTTGTAAAATTGATATGCTCGGAAAACACTATATTTGCAATTGGTTTGATCAATCCTACACAAACTATGGTATGTACCTCGTTTCCACCATCATTGAAGCAGCTTCCAGCAAAAGCCTCGACTGATGGTCGGTATTATATGCTCTAGCATAGGCCACATTCTCCAAGACATCAGCACCATTGAGTCCAAATCTGCAACGATCAATATCACACTCGCACCATAAACTATTGGATCACATACACAACAGAACAACACATAATCTTGAATCGCATCTCCCTATCACACCTGTCTGCAATCTGTAAGAGTCTCTGCGGTCTGAATGTTCCCTCGGCATCAATGTACATCGCCTTTCCCTCTCCTCCACCTTGATCCAAAGGAAGCTGATAGATAATTCAAAATGCCTCAGAAATACCCATTGATTAATATGAACTAACAGATTCCATTACTGGTGACAGTGTAATAACACAATTTTAAGCTGAACTCACTGAAGTGAACACCATTATTGGAGTAGGAGGAGTGTCTTACTTGGCAGGTAACACAGAGCGTGTGACAAAGCTGAGTTTTCCCAGAACGGAACTCCCCATAGATTTCAGTAATGGATCCTGTCTCAATTCCTCCTGAAAGAAGGTGTAAAATCTGAAGTAAGCAAACAAGAGTTTAAAGTTGATGCTGGAAAATGTAAGGGGGGAAACGGGCCAATAGAACTTGGAAGTTCTGCAAGAAAGCGACCTTCTAAAATCTTGTCAAGTTCCCTTGACCCAGATGTTAACTGAATGATCTCGAGCCTCTGAGCATGGAGTTGGCCAGCGCTAGTAAAACCCAAAGGCACTATCTTGGAAGCTGTTGACAGTGAGTTGATTGATTCAGACAGAGACACACACAAAATAAGTAAATGGGAAAATGAGAAATCGCAAGCAGATGAAACAGAAAGCAAATAACATGCCTGCTTCAATGATTTTATCAACTTTGGCCTCGCTTATGCCTTTGATTTGAAGCAGTTCTTTCCTGGGAGAGTAAGCAACGGATTCAACCGTGCACAGACCAGCATCTTTAAGCTTCTTCACATCAATTGAGGCGATACCCGATGCCTTTGATACATCATTCATGGATTCAAATAAGAAAATTACTTAAAACTCGAAACCCGTACAGGGAATTGATAAAGCCGCAGTCTAAGACTGGCCCTTGTTTCCAATAAAGCAATGTAAATAAATTAGAGGGCAAAGTCCGGTCTTGAATTCAAGAATTCACCGGGTATTCGGGAATCGATCGACGCAACAGGAAAAATAAAAACCCTAGTTCGTTAGTGGTACCTGAAGCTGTTCTACGGGAAAAGGGCCGTGCTGTATCTCCTCGGCCTCTTCGTGTTCCTCCGAGGGCTTCTGGTTTCTTTGACGCTCCATTTTCAGAGATTGGATTACACCACTGCCCCACGGAGAAAAATAATCACTTCAAAGCGATGCCTTGCCAACCAGAACCAGGAGAATTTTGCAAATTGCAGAAACGAAGCGAGTGGGGAAAAATGGTGGAGGGAATTTAAGAAATTCAAAGGCGCCAAATTGAGAGAGAGTACGGAAATGGCTTACCCGGGAAGTTTTCTGAAGAGGGTAACAAAATTTGGGCCGAGATTTGGAGTATAATGAACTGTTGTTGCCCATTGGATCTCTTCCATCGCTGAAGAGTCTCGTTCTGTTCCATCGCCAAAAGCCCAAAATCCCAAATGCTACACAATTTCTCTCTCATTCCATAGTTTTTGGTTAGAGGTTTTGTTTATTTCCGATTTTGGTCCTTGTGGATTCAATTTTTGTTTTAATTTTACTTGTACATGTCCGTACTTCTAAAAGTGATCAATTTAGTTTTTATTTGTAGAAATTTTTTATATAATTAGAACTCTTTAATACAAAATAAATAAAATTTGAAAATATATGAACTGATTTGAAAGTAGAATGGAAGGTCTTCATATTTTTTTCAAGCGTTACATATTTAGTGCTTGTTTTTTCTTTCTTTTTTTTCTTTTTTTTTTCTGAGAAAGGCATATTTAGTGCTTGCTGGCATGCCTTCACGCGTGCACGTATGTTTAAAAAAAAATTTCCTTCTTGAAAATTGTATTTTAAACGTTTTTAAACTTTAAATAAGTATTTAATTAGTTAGGTTAAAACATAATTTAATCGAATAATATTACAATAAAAATAAAATATGTTTTTGAAGTTATACTAATAATTAATTTTATATTATTTGTCATTGATATATATATCCATACGTAACTATAGTTTATGCTTATGATTTGCGATAAATGTTAACTAAAAATGTTCAAATATCAAACTATTGGAGGTGATTTTGTGTGGGATGATGGGTACAAATACATCTCGATTGATAAATCGTTATATTTTACATCTTCGGTTTTGATCACACTCATATGCAAAACAAACACACCACTTCTCTCAACATACACTTCTATTTGAACAGTCACATCCTATAAAATTTTGAATGACAAAATCGGTGTGCATTAAAATGTCTATGATAAAATTGAAATGTTAACCTCATTTATACATATATTATAGATTATATAATTATATATTAAAAATTTATAGAGGAGTAAACAAATTGGTTTTTTTCTTTAATATGGATTTAAACGTTTAAATAATGTGAACCAACCTTGTTATCTATATTATTAAATATTTAACAACACATTATTCTTTTAATTGAAGTATTCGCTTTTTCATTTATCTTTTCGAATGTTGAACATTTAATTTTTTTTAACCAATTAAAAGCGGTTCGATAAATTATAGGAAAAAAAGGTGCTTTATATACCTATACAATAATAGACCATTAATAAATTATTAAAGTGCTATCTCATTGGATATCTCCTTTTTTGTTGGCCATGTGTGGTACGACGGACAATTTAATTACCTTTGAAAAAAAAAAACAACATAAAAAGTCACTGACATGATTAGTGCCCCCATGATGTAAACTCCTACCAAATGTCATCGAGACAGCAGAATACAATAATGTGCGGTGATAATTCAAGGCTTGTCTGGTAGAAAATTCAGATACAATTTTTTATTTTTAGATTTACTTAATCAAATGAATTGTTTCTGAGAATTGTTTTCGAATTCTATAATCTAAAAATTTGAAAATAACTAGTTTATATTTTATGTGTCTTCAAATTTTAAATCTTAAACTTTAAAATGTATAATTATATTTAAAAAGATAAAAAAAATGTGTGGCATAATTTATAGTCTATTTGGTAGAAATTTTAGATACATTTTTTTATTGAGTTATTTTTGAAAATTGTTTTCGAATTTTATAATGTAAAATTTTGAAAATAACTTGTTTATATTTTTCGTATCTTCAAATTTTAAATCTAAAACTTTTTTTTTTTAACTTAAAACATTTAAAATATAATACTTTATATAATAATATATCATTAATAATTTATTAAAGTGTAATCTCGTTGGATGCCTCCTTTTTTGTTGCTATGTGCGGTATGATAGACAATTAAATCACCTATTAAAAAAAAAAAAAAGACAACTAGACACCTGTTGGAAAACAAAAAACATAGAAAGTCAATGACATGATCAAAATCGTTGGTACGACTACGTGCCCCGTCATGCAAACTCAAATCCATCAAAATTTCTGTTTCTTGCTTTCTGATTCACGAATCCATCAATAGTAGATGTTTTCGAAATTTGTTTTTTATTCTATAATCCAAAAATTATGAAAACAATTTTTTTTTATAAATATTTTTAGTATTTTTAGATTTTGAATAAAGAACTTTAACCTGCATAAATAATTATATTTAAAAAGATAAAAATTTTGATAAATGTAATATTTCATATTTTAAACCTTTTTGTTAAAATCAAAATATTTAAAATATAAATTATATAATATCGTAAAATACTAATTCTATCCAAATTCATAACACTTAGCTTAATAAATTAATTAATAATATTTTAGATTAAATTAAATATTTAGTAGGTAACAAAATTTACAAAACATCTTGATTATTTTTGTTTTAATTTAGATACAATTTTCATATATACTACCTAACACATATATGTAAACATGAAATTATATAATTATCTTTTCATCGAGTCACCTATTTCCAGATTTTTGTTTTTAAATCATTTGCATCCTTAGTTTTTGTTTTTATTTAAAAGCTTAAAAAGTAAGACACTTGGGTTGATAAATAATTCATTTTTAATCTTATGTTTTTAAAATTAAAATTTTTCTCACACTTCTTTGTTTTGTCCACGTTTAGTCTTATTAAAAATCTTAAGCCAAATTTAAAAAGAAAATTCTACTTATGGTTACAAGTAATTACCATATTAATATATGATATGTTTTTTATTTATATTGTTGAGGCACATGCAACATAGATCATATGTAGACATCGACTAGTGGAATGAGGACAGAAGCCAAGAGTTGAGCTGCAAGCCAAAATATCACATGTGCGTTCAAGAATAATTCAAGCATAATAATAACTTCTAAGATCAACTCTGGGATCCTTATATATGTAATTATAAACCGACCTAAAGTTTTGAAGCTACAACTGATTTAAGTGTCAGAGTGTCTTTTATTTACTTGCAAGTCTCATTACTCAGAAGAATCTCATCACGGATTTTTTTTTGATAGAAACACGAATGGTAACAAAAATAGGGAGAAGAATATTGAATTTTTACGTGTATTTAAGGATGATTTACAAGTAACTAAATTACATAAAACAAATCCGAAACCATCAAAAAATATAGAGAACCGCCAGTTAAAACTTTAAAAGAAGTATAGGGCTGGAATTAAAACCCGAGACCAATGGGATAAAATCGAAAATTTTGGATAAATTATAAATGCAACTCTATAAATACAAAAGTAAATATATAATTTAATATTAATACAACTAACCATTAAAAAATTGGCCGTCACTTATCCATTAAGCTTCTTTTTTAATTATGAATTGGAATTATCAACAGTCTGACGATAAGCGCAATTGATTATAATACACGTGGAAAAATACTTACGTGGCCGAAACGGTCACGCAAATCCCAAAAGGAGAAAAAAAGTTTTTAATAATTTATTAGCTGGCGGGGCCCACCACCTTCCTCCACGTGTACAAATTGCTGATCTTGCTTGTAATTTTCTAGTTTAACTTGTCCTCGTCCACAAATTTCGTCGTTTTTCTCTCTCTTTCTGTTCAGACTTCAGACTGAAAGCGCTCTCCGTGAACTCCTCCACGAAGCCATGGCCGACGTAACCATTTTCAAGCAATGAAACATACGTACACTGCAAGTTATCTTCTCGCCACGCATTTGTTTCGTCGCGAAGCGGACCACGGTGCTCTTGGTGAGGCGACGGTGATTTTGTAAATCTCTCGATCGATCACACGCCATTGAATGTTGTTGATTTGATTTCCTGCGGTTGTTCTAATCTCTCTCGGCGATTCTGCTTCTGTCATTTACAACGCTGTAGAGAAGCGGACGCGGACCTGCGGTCGGGATTTGGCGATTTTTTTTACGACGATCGACGGTGGACATCTCTGTTTGTTCGAATTTTACGCTGAGGATTCAATTGTTCTCGTTTATTCGGTAACGTGTGTTGCTTATGTGTATGATTGTACTATTTTTTACGTGCATTTGGTTTGATATATGCGAGATTGAGGCAGAGCGTTTATTTATGTTTGAGGAAACTCGTTTTTGTTCTGTTTTATTGATGCATGTGTATGAATCTGAAGGATCATAATGCAAGTGGAAGACAGCATCCTGAATGCTGTGTATATCTGGAGAAATCTTCTTTTAGCAATACTTTAATTCTACATCATTGGCGAAGCGAAGTAAATTAAAACGTACAGATTAGAATCAGTTCCAAGAGAACATCGATGAGAAAGAGCATAAGCAATTTATAACGTTTCTGGTTATCTGCAGTTTTATAGATTAATCTATTCTGTACTGTACATGTAGAGCCATTCGGTGGCTTAGTGGTTTTAGTGACCCGCTCCTTGGTAAAATATAAGAACAGAGTTGTAGGTGTGGCTGTCTATTAATATCGGCTGAATGTAAACAGAAGCGATGTTCATTGTACGATTTTGTCCACTGCAGTGGTCACCATGATCGGGAATGGAGTCGTTGGGATTCTATCGGAGTCCTGTAATAAGTGGGAAAGAAGGGTGCCTCTATCCCCAGCACACTGTGCTCGACTTTTGCACGGAGGAAGGCATAAAACTGGAATATCTCGTATAATTGTTCAGCCATCGCCCAAACGCATTTATCACGATGCACAGTATAAGGATGTAGGCTGTGAGATTTCTGATGATTTGTCAGAATGCGGCCTCATCGTGGGAGTCAAACAACCCAAGGTGAGATAAATTCTTTACGTTTAACTTCTTCCCCTTTTGTTTGTTGTAAATTGGAGATAATTATTCAGGTTTTTTGCAGCTGGAGATGATTTTTCCTGATAGAGCTTATGCCTTCTTCTCCCACACTCACAAGGCGCAAAACGAAAACATGCCGTTACTAGATAAAGTACCACACCTGTTGATTCTTTTATCGATAACTTTAGATTCCTTTTGGCCATTAGTCTTCTTCTAATTTTCTATCTGGCATTCAGATCTTATCAGTAAAGGCGACATTATATGATTACGAGCTTATGGTTGGAGATCATGGAAAGAGGTTACTTGCATTTGGAAAGTATGCTGGCAGAGCTGGATTTATTGACATTTTGCATGGATTAGGACAGAGTATGCTTCATTCCTGGAATATTCTTCTAACTTTTTTACTCGTGATATTTTCCATGTGTCGTCAACTCGATCGGAATATATTTTGGGGGTGAAGATAGGAGTGGGTGAGTGGTTTTGAGTAGAGCGCAATGATAAATTGAACTTATTCGTCTGGCCAGGCTTTCGTTATCAATTGAAAATCTGTCTTCTAGGGAAAAAAAAATAGTAATAACCATGCTTCAGATTCCCTAATTTGTTCTTATTAATTGGTTTTGCGTGAGAGTGGCTGTCAACTGAAATTCAACTTGCGTCTGCAGTTTATTGGCGGTTGTAATCAAACTCTTTTGCCTACTTATTGCCCACTTCAAATCGTTTAGGTCTATATAACATCTAGAACACTCAGAATGCTTGAGTTTGATGTTTGTTTCCTACTGTACACCAAACACGGAGACGGGTGGACTCTAGTATAATGGATAATGATAATGCCCCACTAAATATGGTTACCTATGCAGGGTATTTGAGTCTTGGAATTTCAACTCCTTTCCTCTCGCTGGGTTTGTCATACATGTACCCATCCCTGGCTGCTGCCAAGGCTGCAGTAATATCTGTGGGCGAGGAGATTGCAACTCAGGGCTTACCACCAGAGATTTGTCCTTTGGTCATCGTGTTTACTGGTTCAGGAAATGGTATTTCACATTTTACTTGATTATCCTCTTTATAATTCATAGTAATGCTACTAATCCACAAGCTGCTCGTGGTTTTCCCCCCCATAATCACAATTTCTGCTTGTATGCATGATTAAACATATTTGTTTAGAATTTTTGTTAATAGAAAGCAAGATTGTATTAATACAAAACATGCTCTGAGAAAAGGAAAGAGATTAAAAAAATTAAAAGTCAAGCACCTAGAGTACGAAGAAGTAAGAATGGTTCCAAAATCTAAATGTTTATAGTCTTGGATCCACGAAAAGTGATAAATAAAATTTTTTTCTAGAGCATTTCCCTATTTGTCTTAAAATATACAAACATTCCTTTCCAACCAAAACCACTCAACGAAGAGCTGAAACTGTGCACATCCAGAATGTCTTCACTCTTCAAACGTTGACTTAACTATAAGAACAACAAAAATCAAACTTCACAATGTTAAAATTTCAACCATTATTTAAAATACCACTTTCACTTTTATTGATACAAACCAAAATGAAGTAGGCCTACGAGAAAATCTCCCTAGCCAATTAACCTGATAGAGCTTTATATCAAAGAACAAGATTACCAATTCCCAGCCCTTATTACTATTTTAATTTTGAGATATTTTTCCAATTAACCAAATTAAAAATTCTTGCCTTTTTCACTTTCCTCATGAAGACAATTACGTTAAACTTTTTCAATTTGAGAGGAGGGATTGCCTCCTGGAAGATGATAGATATTTTAAAGGGTATTCACTCATGCTATTACCAATTAAAGAAGCTAATGTTGGTGAGATGTTGGAATCCACAATAATTTCTATCATAGACTTCTGTAAGAATAACCTTGAGACCTGACATACAAAGAGATTAACAAGAGCAACAGATTGAATAAAGAGTTATCCTTATTGAAAAACAAAGGATATTGTTACAGGATTTTCGTCTGAGGTTGAAAAATTGTGCATCAACTACATATTTCCGTTTCCCTATATGCAAAATCCTTTGTTTTTTTAATTATTGAATTACTGTCGATTAACTTTCAAGTTTCTCATGCATCAATTATGTCATCAAGAAAATGACTGTTACATTGGTTCGTATACCTCCTCTAAATTGGATTTGCTTTTTATTTCTTCTACAGTTTCCCATGGAGCGCAAGAAATATTCAAGCTTCTTCCTCACACTTTTGTGGACCCAAGTAAACTTCCAGAAATATGTGGGAAGGTGGGTTCCAGGTACCTCTTCACATATCCTATTGACATATTATTACTTTGGTTCATGGTTCACTCTGGGACTTGAATATTATAATCTAATTGAAATAGTTGTCCTCTTAAATAATGAACTAATTGATTGTAGTCAGGCTGGTAAGTTGAAAATTCATAGTATATCCTAATTGACATAGTTGTCCTCTTCAATAATGAACTAATCGACATAGTTGTCCTCTTCAATAATGAACTAATTGATTGTAATCAGGCTGGTAAGTTGAAAATCCATAGTTGCCGATAGGAAGGTGAGGGCCCGATCATCAATAGTGGAGAAGACTTATTTTTAGTGTCTTCAAGAATTAAACATCAAATAATCAAGAACAAATAGATTGATAGATCTCTTTAATTACTCATAATATTAGTTTTCATCATTGGAGCAAATGGTCTAGCCTTACATTTGATTATGATTTCATATCAACTATAATACTAGAGCATTCTACATTTGTCACATATTTTCATTTTGTAAGAGAGATTGAAAGGTGAAGTCAACATTTTTCAGTGTTGTTGAGGTAACATCTATAATCTTGTATATAAACTCTTGAGAATTTTTCACTCTGTGGCAATCTTGTATAGTTGACAGTAGATGCACGCCATTGTGTTAATTATTCTGTACTTGCTACATAGATGCGCATTTTCTGATATTGACTTTGATACACTGATTGTTAGAATTAGCATCTGAAATTTGTAGTGTTTACATTGGAAATTTTAATCATTGGAATTATTTTCTGCGGTATTTGTTTTCTTCTTGGCACTTGCGTGTCGGGATGTCTATAAACTTGGAACCTTGATTTTTTTTTCATTATTTAAAAATTATCATCATTATCGTGAGTTTTGGGATGTCAATAATTTCATCTTTGGTTATGAAAACGTAGAGGTGGAGGGATACTCGTTTCAGCCTCCTATCAAACAAAAGTGGAACATTTTACATGTAGAACAATTATCTTTTTCATTATGATCTAGAATTTATGATTCTAGCAAGACTCCATGACTCGTGGTCAATTCTCAAGCATTGTATTCCCATGCGAGTGGAGCACTTTTTGAAGTGAAACACTGTTCGGACAATGCTTATTTATATATACTTGCTGAAAAGCTAACATGTTCTTGCTCTATCTGGAGGACAATTTATTTTTGTTGAGCAACTTTTAGATTCTTTTGCTCAACAGTTTTCCTCCCACTGTTTTTAGAATGTGGAACGCCGACCTGCAAAATCCAAAGAGAGGGTCTTCCAAGTATATGGTTGTGTTGTGACCTGTCAATACATGGCTGAACACAAAGATCCAACAAAAAAATTTGATCGAGTAAGTTTTTATTTATTTTTTCTTTCGTTTGAGACAATTTACAATAGGGATTCTAGATTCATCAAGTTTCCTTTTGAATTGTAAAATATACAAAATGCCATTTGCTTTGCATGATAATATCAATTGATTTGAGAGTTGATGAATTGCTCATAAGAAAGTTGCATAGTTTCTGGATAAATCTGCAATATGAAGATCATGTTCATAGACACAGCGAGGATACATCCACATTATTCTTTAAAACATTAGAACACAAGTGTGGTATCGACATTTCCAACAGAATATATTTTTGTATGACTTTAAATAATGCTTTGAAACAAAATGAATTATGTGAAGTATTAATTTAAATGTATGTACTTTATTCTCATTTCAAAATTTAATTTTTAGACAGATTTAAGTATCTAAAGTTAATTTTTCTGTGATGACAATTTTGACATCAAAATAAAGCAAAAGATCTCACTAATCATATATCAAGTCTTCCACTTTCATAACAAACATGATCTTCCACATTGTTTCATGTCATTCAATTAAGTTTTATATGGTGAATTTATAAACCGTTTTCCCACCTTTTCAATCTTTAGTTTCTACGTTTTTATCTTTTCATTTCTTAGTTTCTGGAATTAAATATTTCTAAGTTTTATTAAAGAGTTATCAGTATTCTTTTCTTCATTTTTGTTTCTATCCTGAATATGTTCCTCAGAATGTGTCTTGAGCTTGTTCCTAACATATCTGAAATTATTAACGATAATCTTGACACTCTAAGTCTTGTATTCAGAGCATATTCAAGCATGTACATGCTTGATACATGGATAATACTGTTACTCTGCTTAGAACAAAGTGTCCATGCTTCCAATGTTGCAACTAAACTCATTATATCCTCTTTTATTTCATGCTATGTGTACTATCGCAAATTTTCAACAATATCATGCAAGACATAGTAGCCATGTCTTTTTATTCTTAGACAAGGCTACCTTTATCATGATTTCTTTAATTCCTGATACATCAGAGCTTAGATGGCTAATCGTGCAGTGGTAGCCCACGTATTAAAGTAAAATGCATTTTGACCTTAAACGGTCTATGTGATAATTTATCTATCTTATGCTCGAGCATTTAGTATTGAGGTTCTCATCTTCAAGTTCTTACCTGTATACGTGCTTTGCACTTCTGCTTTGTGGTTTGCCTAGTCCTTAGATGTTCTTGAAGGTTATTATGATGCTTTGACCATACATTTGGTATTAATATGACGTTCTTGAAGGGTACATTAGTTATGAAAATTAATATGGAGATCTTTTGTGGTATCAACGTGAATAAGGGCAATGTGAAATCAATTCAAAATTACTCATGATATTAATCCCCAATCATACACCTGCTATATTTTTGTATTTTATTCAATTGGCTACGATGTTGTAGTATTGTCTAAATACCTCTGGTTGAATAAAAAAGATTCGAACTGAGAAGTCTTATGTTGTGAATCTACTTCAGTCGAGGACAATTATTTATTACTGTGTATTCTGTATTCCCATTATCTATTTCCTTGAGCCTTTTGGAATGTCCTTTTTCCAGATGACTATATTTCTTTTAAGTCCTACTTCATGTATAAGTTCATTTGTGAATGTTAGAATCTGCTATGAGGTTTAAACTTCACTTTTCTTTCTCAGTAATTAAGCGTTTCAATGTCATTGAATGCTTATTGATTGGTTAGTGGTTTTCTGGGGGAAGAAGAACCTAAATTCCAGTCCTTATCTTGTTTTTCAGGTTGACTACTATGCTCATCCAGAGCAATATAGACCTATATTCCATGAAAAGATAGCTCCATATGCTTCTGTCATTGGTATGCTCTCTCTTCCTTGTTAACTTCATCTGATACACATTTACCCACATTGTTTCTCTCCATTGGCATAGTGAAAGTCTGATTTCTTTACTTTTTTTCCATTTTCCCCTTTATTTTCAAACTTCTGGATGACTGGATCGTTATGCACAGAGGATTGGTTCATAAAATATATTCTGCAGCAGCAAGATTAATTGAAAGGAGTGCATTTTCGCATTTGAATTAGTGAATAACATCTTTCATTTCTTTTGTTCTGTAATATTTCTAGTCCTGATGTCGTTTGAATATGTGTACGTGCATGGGCATGTATGTGTGTGCTATGAAGTTTACATCCTCCATTCATTATGCAACTCTAAGGACGAAACTTGCAGTATATAAAATGAAGGAAATCTTATCCCACATATAATGAAAAGAGATCTTCAATGAACAATTGTACATAATCAGGGACTAAAGAGCAAAAGCCTGCAATATTATGTTATTTTTGATGATGTTTTGCAGAATGCAGTCATCAGAGAATTCCATGCACTTAATATATATATATATATATATATATATGAACATAATTCTGAAAGTAGCATCTCTTATATTCTTAGAACAAGTCTGTTTTTTCTTTCCTAAATTTATTTATGATTGCACACCCATAGTGCTTTCCGTTTCAAACAGAAAACTTTTGGTTATGGAAAATAATGAAAAAGAAATCTAGTAACTATGTATGACTTGTGCATTGCAATAGCTAACCATGATCTGGCTCCTAGTGATTTTCATTTTTCATAGCAAGGAATGCAATCTATATGAATTGATACCTTGACATCCTCCAACTATTCTTGGTCTATATCTATGAAAAGAACGTTCATATCTTTAATGAAAAGATGAACGCATGTGCTACATCTGTGCTTTTGGCAGAGGCGCAATAGGATTTAATTTTAACCTAATTAACTGGATACTTATGCTAGAATGTTACTATGGGGAATATTTTGGTTGAATACAACTGCATGCTTATCTGAAACATCTTGTCATTTCCCTGCTGTTTTGTAGTGAATTGCATGTATTGGGAGGGAAGATTTCCTCGGTTGTTGAACACCATGCAGTTTCAAGATCTAATGAGAAGCGGATGCCCTCTTGTTGGAATTTCAGATATAACTTGTGATGTAGGAGGTTCAATAGAGTTCATTAACCAGACAACATCAATTGATTATCCTTTCTTCAGGTACATAAGATTCATATTCATGGGTATTGTTATAATCAATATGATGTGTTACTTTCCCTAAAAGAAATTCCATTATCCCTCTTTAGAAAGATGTGGGTAGTGAAATGAAGCATTTTCGATTTGTTTTCATATTAAGGCTCCAGATGAGTGTAGACAGTCACACTCTCTCTATCCCCTCACTTTATGATCATGAACTTTTTATTTTTGAAATGCCATATTTCTTGAGATTCGCACTTGTTTCTTTTAGTTTTTTTTTTATCCACAATTATAGTGAAATGAAGACATTTTCGGTTTGTGTTCATATTGAGGCTCCAGATGAGTGTAGACTCTCTCTATCCCCTCACTTTATGATCATTAACTTTTTATTTTTTAAATGCCATATTTCTTGAGAGTCGCACTTCTTTTTTTTTTTTTTTGGTCTGCAATTATAAATTTGGATGGTTTTGTGTGGAATTGTCTGGATATTCTATCATTGTTGGCTAGAATTTTTAAGTTCTTGAATGAGTAAAGAAGTGTACACTTTCCAGATATGATCCTGTTGATGATTCATACCACCGTGATCTGGAAGGCAATGGTGTTATATGTTCAGCTGTTGACATTCTTCCAACAGAATTTGCCAAAGAGGTGATTGGAATATTGCTCTTTTGCTGGGATTTGTATTCACTAGGTGTTCTGTTTCTTTGTCAAAAAGGAACTCCCTTTTTTCTCACTTTAGATTTATTCCATTACTCTGTTTAGCATACATATGCCTTTTATCTCTCTGTTTAACAAATCCTTTTATTTCTAAAAGGCCTCCCAGCATTTTGGAGACATCCTATCGAAATTTGTTGGCAGTCTTGCCTCTACAGTCGACATTTTAGAGTTACCTATGCATTTGAGGAGAGCTTGCATAGCCTATAGAGGGGCACTAACCTCCTTGTATGAATATATACCACGTATGCGAGAGTCTGAATCTGAGTAAGCTTCTGTACTCACCACTTCTCCATTTCATTTTGATTCGAGAATGTGCTCATCTTCAATTCATTCTATAATTGTGCGCTTTTAGATAAATGCAAGTGGAGTTTATAATCTGGAAGTTGATGTCAAAACCTCAGAATTTTAATAACTTTTACCATAAATCTGTCCAGAAAATTCGTGTCCGAGAGCCTGAGAATACTTCAACAATGCATCGTTGAACTTCTTTTTCATTTTATAATAAATATTTAAACATTATACTTTGCTATTAAATAAAAATAAACCACTTGTTTCTAAGATATTGAGTGCAGATTAAAATTTAAAGGTAATTTTAATGGCTAATGCTGTGCTTTATCGTTTCCATTTAATAAGTAGAACTATTCTTAACTTTCAGAGAATTATCTGCGGATGTTTCTAATGGCCGCTCCAACAAAAAGTTCAATATACAGGTAGGTTGCTAAAGGCGTATATTAGATATTATTTCTCATTTTTGTCTATAATTCATAAATTTTATGGTCGAAGTAAATCCTAATTATATTTCTTCTGCCAGGTGTCTCTGAGTGGCCACTTATTTGATCAATTTCTAATAAATGAGGCCTTAGATATTATTGAAGCAGCAGGTGGTTCATTCCACTTGGTTAACTGTCAAGTGGGCCAGAATGCAAACGCTATGTCACATTCAGATCTTGAAGTAAGCATGATCCTGATCCTGTTTATACAGGAGAGATGACTTAACGTGTCCAAAACATTGATCTTATCTGAATTACTTTCCTTCAAAATTTCCAATCTATGTCATGAAGAACCGATGCCTATATCTCATTTCTTATAATTCTTAGAAATAATTGAACCTGATGTTTTCTTCTCATTTAGGTAAAAAGAGACTCATACTTACTGGAATCAATTTTTTGTAAAGCATGTATTTGTTATAGATCGAATATATTCTCCAAAATGCTAACTGATGTTTCTTGTTAGGTGTCTTGTATGAACATAAAATTTAACTCGTATTCTAACGATTAGTAGTAGTTGCTGCTTTATTTTATTTAAATTCAATCATATTACTCTTTCTGTTGGTAGTTTTAAAGTACTCTTCCCAGGTGATCAGGGCAGAACATTGTTTGGGAAATATACTATTGAATTTTATCTGCCCAATTGGATTTCTTGCTTTAAAATCCATCGTTTACCATTCAAACTCATTATTTTTTGTGATTCTTCTAGCCCGGCAAACACTTTTTCTTTGATCCTGTAATTAGTCAAACATGTTTCCTCCATGCCTGAGCAAACATATTAATCGAATACATGTTTTTCTTAAGTGACCATCCTACTTTTGACAGATTGGTGCAGATGATATAGTAATTTTGGATAAGATCATTTACTCTCTAAGTCTGATGGCTAATCCAGAAGAAAATCTTGATCTCATAAATCGGGAGACAAATAAGATTGTTCTAAAGGTTGGTAAGATTCAAGAGACTAGCCTTAAAAGTGAAGATGTGAAAAGGAAGACTGCTGTTCTCCTCCTTGGAGCAGGTCGAGTTTGTTATCCAGCTGCTGATCTTCTAGCATCAAGTGGAGCTGATTCATCTTCTCAGTTCTGGAAAACCTTTCTAGAGAACTATGCTGAAGACTGGAATGATGTTGAAGTTATTGTTGCTTCTCTTTACCTAAAGGATGCAGAAGAAGTAAGAACTTCCATCATTGCAAATAGCGAAGTGTACTGCTAAAATATTATGGCTTCACACTGCATGGCTAGAATATGGGGATTGTACTCCGATGCATTTTGTGAAAATTTATGTGCATATCTCCTTTTGATGTGCATATCGTACTATTTAGCTTACGAGTATTGAATCGGTATTTGATGCCATTCTAGATAACTGAAGACCTTCCTAATGCAACGGCAGTGCAGCTTGATTTTATGGATTCTGAGAAACTTTTTATGTATATCTCACAGGTATATTATTTTCACATTTTCTTTTAAAAGCCAGTTTAGTGCTTCTAAATTATATTTGTGACAACGTACATGTTTGTAGTTGCTTAAAGAATCTTATGGCCGTGTTGAAACCTCGTGCTGCTTTATTCTTTTGTATTGCATTTAGTTGCAGCAACAAGTGATTTATCAGTTTGTGTTGTCTTAACGGTTTTCAGGTTGAAGTTGTTATAAGTCTGCTGCCACCTAGTTGCCATCTTCTTGTAGCAAATGCATGCATTGAGGTACTATCTAGTGTTAAATAATACAAGTTTCATCTGAGGTATTTCAATCGTATCATCCTGGAACACTTTTCCAAATTATAATTTATTGAGTTCGGACTACAGTTAAAGGTGAAAATTCACCAAGTCTTGGAATTTTTTCTATTAGCATCGGAGAGAAGTTCAGCAATTAAGTTTTATAGATCAACTTAGGAAAGTTCTTCTTTCTTTGAATATTTATCTTATTATTTTGGTTTCTGAGTAATTCAAGAAACTGGAGATACCAGACGCTTCATCTATTTTTGTGGATAATAAGTTTAGATTTATGTACCTTTAAAGTTTGCACCAAAAGAACTTTGAAAATAAAACTAAAGATAATAGTATGATAGTATGATACACAACCCCTAATCCACCTCCTCCATCGATCACCAAAACCCTTGGCTTTCAAAATCAACTCAAGGAAGTCCCAATCGACCATATCAAATGCCTTTTTCACATCCAGCTTAATGACAACACCTTGCTGTTTTTTTGGGAACTGCTCGTCTATAACTTTGTTTGCAATGAGGGATGCATCTAGGATTTGCCTCCCAGCTACACAGGTGATTGGTATTCAATGACAGTGGAGGGAAGAACTCTTTTAAGCCTTTCAAATAAAACTTGAGCAACCACTTTATACAAACATGTGGTAAGACTAATGGGTTTGTAGTCATCGACTCGTTTAGCATCAACCTTCTTAGGGATCAAGTAGATATAAGTCTCATTTATGCTGGCGTTAATGATAGAATTCTTAAAAAAATCTTGGAACACCTTCCTAAGGTCTTCCTTGATGATGTTCCACGATTTTTTTTTAGAACTCAGTTGTGAAGCCATCTGGTCCAGGGAATTTGTTCGAGCTCAAAGCTTGTATGGCTTGCCACACTTCAACAAGCTGTACAAGCTATACAAGCTCGTCTTATTTTATAAAGTAGTATGTTTTAGTTTCCAATCCTTATAAAACATTGAATTATGGAGAAACTAAAGATTGAAAGGTGACAATACTATGCATTGTAGATATTTTCTTTCCCATCTCTGCTAACTCAGACACGATTCATTCTGTTTGCAGCTTAGAAAGCATCTAGTCACTGCTAGCTATGTTGATGATTCCATGTCATTGCTAGACGAGAAGGCAAGGAAGGCTGGTATAACAATTCTTGGGGAGATGGGTTTGGATCCTGGAATAGGTAGTTTAAACCTTTTCTTTTTGTTTATATTAACGCTATTGAAAGTTTGGTTCATCTAGATATGTAATTGTATAATCTTTTGGTTTCTTTTAATCTGAACTAAGTTTTTCTGACTAATCTAGCTTTTAAACTTATATACTTCTAGTGGTTGTATGATGGTTAAAACACGTAGAGATGGAGTTCAGATACAATGTTATCCATTCTTCTTTGCTTGACTAATTTTTGTCCATGAATCCTTGAAGATTTTTGGAGTTTCTGGTGCATCTGGATCATGACATGTAGATAACATCCTCACTCTCTGACAATCCTGCATACTTTTACACCGGCCCTTTACGTTCTACCTTCCAAGTAATCGCATCTCTTAGATTTTAATGTGGAGCCCCTCCATTAATGATTTTTTACCTTTAAAGAGTCATATGCAGAAAATTGATTTCCATGCAGACTAACGATTCATTCACACACCCATAAGCGTGTTACATGCATCCCTCTTTTCATAAATCTTTTCTTATGCTAATGTATTTGTTTGATACGTAAACTTCTCTACTGATTGTTTACTTGATACGCATAACTATGTAATCAACATTCTTCTGTTAATTGATTATAATTTTATAAGTAGAACTTCATAATGCTCAAGAGAAAATAATGAAATATCTAATCTAAATGAATCATTTTATAAGCTGGGTATTAAGTTCCTACTTTTTTTTTTTGTCAAAAAAAGAAAAGGTCCACTTGAGTTTTCTCTTTGGAAAAGTTAAAGCGTGGACGGGTAATGTTTATGATACACAGCATCGTAATTCATGTAAAATTAAGTAGGCTTACAGCAAAGATATTCAGACATTTAAATAAATAAATTCATCATATCACCAGTCCACAAATTTCGAAATCAAAGGGTAGAGGTATGAAATGAGTAACATATTGATTAACTTTTATCCTTTGACTTTGTGAATGTATGCGATGCTTTTTTTTAGTATGGACAGTTTTTGTTTCTTTTTTGTTTTTCCCTCACAAAATTATAACAGTTTTTATGCTTCCTTCTTCAATGAGCTGTGCTTCAGATCATATGTTGGCAATGAAGATGATAAATGAGTCACATCTCCAAGAGAGGAGAGTGAAGTCCTTTATATCATATTGTGGGGGAATTCCGTCTCCAGAATCGGCAAACAATCCATTAGCATATAAATTCAGGTACTTGTACTCGTCCAAAGTAGTAATGCATGAACTTTGACTACTTTTGGTTTCCCCATAACTTACTGAACATCTAAAAATGAGTTTGAGGTTGCAAACTGAAAATTGCATTCGCCCATGGTATGTTCAAATTACGAAGGCTTTAGTATAGAGAACTGCATGGCATAAATAGTCCAAACTGAAAATTGTCCAGAGAGAGATAGTGATAGGAACCAGAGAAATATATTGATAACGAACAAAAATACAGAAAGATAACTATTGAGTAATTTGAGGTTGAACCCTCGATCTCTTGAGATCACTCAAGCCTAAACCAACAAAAACAATGCCTACCTTTATTCATCCCACTTCTATTTATAACCAATAACTTGGTTAATAACTATTATGCACTTATCCTAAAAAAAATAAAAATAAAAAATAATACTAATATGCACTTGTTAAACTCAAGTAATCCTAATTACCCTAAGGGAAAGGGAATTCCTATCAGATTGAAACAAATATTTCATAAGATGAAATATTACAAAAGAAGGGGAGGGACTTCGAAGATCTGGGGTGGAAACAGTGTTTAGTTATAGGTTTTTAGTCAATTTTGATGACGAAACAATAAGTTAACTCTTAGGATTAGTGTTGACATGCCTGAGCCATGCCGGACAGACCAGATGGGAAGGCAGTAACGTAATCTGTCGTAGATCATTTCTGGTGATACTTATGATTTTTAAGCCATGATACCACAATAGGATGTGCCAAAAATTCATCATCCCATAGACTTGAATTGGTGGAAGAGTGGATACATTTGAATGAATGCTATATGAAAGTGAGTGGACAAATGAGCATACCAGACGCCTTGCATGAACGAATATCTTATATGTAAATAAAATATTAGGACTCTGTGATCGGATCGAGCCACTTTTATGCAGCCTATGTGATATAGGTCTCAATGCCCTTACAAGGCAGTGATGAGTTTCACGTAAGCCGGCCCGCGCACCATTTTTTCACATTCCTCATCAAACAAATATGGGAATTTGTTTTCAGAGAGGCCAAGAAACTCTGCTTATAAAGACATGCATCCAGTGTTTAATCTTGCTTTGATTTAGTTTCTTTTTGGTCAGATTCTCTTGATTGTGTTAGGAATGGAAATATCCAAGCTCCCCAGTACCGAATATTCTATGACTAGACCTTGTGAAGATGGACCATTGTGAATGTTAAATATTTTATTTATTAAATGCATCATCTAATTTACGGAAATTCAATGACAAATCTTACTTTATCAATTATCTCAGTTGGAATCCTGCTGGAGCTATTCGAGCTGGAAGCAATCCGGCCACATATAGATTTGAAGGTGAAACAGTAAAAGTTGAAGGTGAGCTGTCTACATTCCGAAAAAGTGGGGTTAACAAGAATAGGTTGCACTCTGCACTTAATTTATCATTCCTTTGTATACAAGAAGACATGCTTTATTATCTCAAAAAGAAAGAAAAAAAAGGACATGCTTATGATTATAGAGTACAAAACTTGTTGAGTAGAGCTTATCACTCTTCAGCTTAGATAATTATCAGTCAATTCTCTGAATAATTACTGTATTCAATTTCAATTATGATGTAATACCAACATGTTAAAGACACATTAGACATTCCATAATTTCTTCATTAATCTTGATAAGAAAATTTATTCAAGCAGTTCAAACTTTCAGGGAAGGATCTTTATGATTCTGCTGTGAGGCTACGCTTACCTGACCTTCCAGCTTTTGCATTGGAGTACATTCCGAATCGTAATTCCTTAATTTATGGCGATGTATATGGCATAGGGCATGAGGCATCAACCATATTTCGTGGAACCCTACGCTACGAAGGTATGTTCTCTTCACTTTTTTTATTTCATTTTTATCTTTAAGAAAATTTCATTGATGTATGAACAACACGGCAAGGAAATTACAAAAGAGGAAGCAACTCCAATCCAAGAGAGTTACAAAAAATTATCTCCAATTGGATGATAGAGTGTTTAAGCTATAGTAATGAATCATGGAAGACAATTTACACTCTCCACCAAGAGATGGCGTAAGAAACCATAGCTTCAAAGAAATGGTTGTAGGAAAGCTCTTTAGAAAAAACAATTCACACCAATTTACATTTTTCTATGAAAGTGTGGGTATTTTATTTGAGGGTATATACACTTTGGGTAGTGTAGTGAGTTTGAGGAGTACCTTTTGCTATTTTATCGAGACCTATTTGGGAGATCCGGGAGCTCCCTAATTTTTCTTTGGCTCTTTGTAATGCCCTTTGATTATAAATAATAGAAATGCTATTTTTATCGCATAGCTTAGTAGTAAATGACATACTTTTCTCTCGAGGTTGGAGATTCAAATCTTCATACTCCACATTTATTTGTGAGGACTAAAAAAACAAAAACAAAAACAAAAACAAAACAACTTTAGCAGTGATTGGCATGTAGGTCTACTGATTTCATTTAAGAAATTTTGTTTCTGTAACTCGTTTACTGCTATTATGTACAGGATTTTGCAAAGTGATGGGAACTCTGGCAAAAATTGGATTCCTAAACACTGAAGTTAATTCCTTTTTTAAGAATAGGACGAAACCACTGTTCCGAGATTTCTTGCTTGAACTTCTCAAAATTAGAAAAGAATCTAACAGCCTTTCGATTGGAGAGAATGACATTAGCGATAGCATTATTTCTAGTGGACTCTGCAAGGAGAAAGAAACTGCTGTAAAAGTGGCCAAAACAATCGTGTACGCAGCCCTTTCTCATTCTTTTTATGTTCAAAAAATTAGTTTTATATTCTGCATGAGTGGCTAACAACGACATTGACATCTATCATTTTCATGGATTAGATTTTTGGGACTTCATGAGCCAACAGAGATTCCTTCATCTTGCCAAAGTGCATTTGATGTTACTTGTCACAGAATGGAAGAAAGGTTAACCTACTTAACAAATGAGCAGGTACACTTTCTTTTTCCCTTTAAAATGATCATTCATATTTTTTTTATGTTTTAGCCATCTGAAATTTATTAGACAGCTACGTTTTATACTTTGTTTGTCTCATGTATCTTGATGTCAAAAAAAGGCAAAAGAGTATTGAGGGTTCTCTTTTGTTTGTCAGATTTTAGGTGATTTCTTAAAATAGTTGACTGAAGAAAATTTCATTAAATAATATAGTTTTGAAATTATAAGATGCGACAAACTATGACCATTCATTGAACTTATTCAATCTTATTAAAGAAAAAATATACTATATTATCAGGTCGTTGCAAATTTAGACACCCTTGAGCGACCTATTGTTAAAAATCTAATATTGTCTACCTACGGATCATTCTTAATATACCAGCACTCTTGAGGTTATATAATGTTGGTCACTGATTTTCGGAAGAAGAATAACTTGCAACTCTTTGGCTAAACCATGTTACATTTATCTCAACTCAAAAAATCCATGGGCTCCAATACCAGTAGTTTCTACCTTGCCTCCACAACTATCTAAAAAGACTTTTGCAACTCTTTGGCAAAGCCTGAAGCTATGTTGAGTATTCGCAGTAGAAGTGCCAAAGGAATAGGAGAATTAAGTTTTTTCTATCGAGTACCATCCATGTCATCCTTTTGTTAGTCAATTGACCGTCAACTTAACTCGGGAATCATTTAGAATAATTTATTTGAAAATTTAAGAACCAGATAGATACCAGGATCAAATGTCAATGACCTAAAGTGTATTCTGTCCAAAATTTTATTACTAATCCTCTTGTGATACTAATTGGAAGGCCAGTAGTACTCATCTCTCTTCTTTTAATAAACGATATCTTGTACCATGCATCATATATTAGACATATTTCATGTATTTGTCAGTGTTAATAAGTTCAGATTCTTGTTATGATCAGGACATGGTACTTGTGTATCATGAAATACAAGTAGAATCGCGTGATGGCAAACATAGAGAGTGTCGCAAGGCCACGTTACTAGAATTTGGAAGAATGGGCAATGGAAAGTCCACCAGCGCAATGGCTCTTAGTGTTGGTATTCCAGTAGCTATTGGAGCTTTGGTAAACCACCTGTACATTGCCGTACCATATTGATCCTTAATTAAAGTTTGAACTTTGGTTGACTTTATATTATGTCAATGCAGCTTTTATTGACCAATAGAATCAAGACACGAGGTGTTTTAAGGCCTATTCAACCTGAAGTTTATAATCCAGGTAAGTGCAAACGTCATTTCCTCTTGGTTTATATCCGTTTGTTAAATCATTAGCACGAATATGCATTAGAATAATAGGTCAATTGCATTTATAGTTCATAATAGCAAATCTAGCTGAAGCTAAAAAAAATTACAAACAGTGAAACAAGTCTATCACTAATAGGCACTATTAGCGATAGACGTCTATCACTAATAGACTACTGATATATTATATCAATGGAATAAAAATTATATGTTATATTGGAATAAAAATTATATATCAATATTTATGTAACTTTTATTTTTTTTTATTATTATCTTTTTGTGTGCTTATTTGATATTATATCAATAGAATTAAAATGGTACATCTGTGAGTATGTAATTTTGGTATTCTATCAGGGTTCTTTTTTGCATGTTGAATTTCTATTTGGCCTTTCACAGGTATACCATATCAATATTAGTGATTATGTGCTTTTGTTTTTTATTAGTGTTATTTTTTTACGTTTATTTAATATTTGGTATATCACTAATATACCGTATCAATAAAACTAAAATGGTATATCAGTGATTATGTAATTTTGGTTTTTTATCCGTGTTCTTTTTGTATGTTGAATTGCTCTTTGGTCGTTGATATACCATATCAATAAAATGAAAATGTTATTAGTGATTATGTAATTTCGGTTTCTATCATTATTTGCATGCTTATATAATATTTGGTCTATCAATAATTTACCATATCGATTCTATAAAAATAGCGGTAATTATTTAATTTTCATTTTCTATTAGTATTTTTTTTGGCATACTCATGTCATATTTGGTTTATCATTGATACACTATATTAATAAAACTAAAATTTTATATCAATGATCATGTAACTTTTGTTTTCTATCGGTGTTTAGTTTTCATAACGATTTACTACTTGGGTTATCACTGATTATGAAAATGGTATATCGGTATTTAGTTTTCATACTGATTTACTACTTGGGTTATCACTGATTATGAAAACGGTATATCACTGATTATGAAAATGTATATAGGGGCACGAATGGAGTTATGCAAAGTTAAAATGATTGACATATTTGCAAATTATTTTTCTGTACTGATAGATTTGTAAATATGACAACCAAATTTGTGTAGAAATCTTTTTAGAAAAAAAAGTTTTACCATGTAAGATTAATGGTCATTAATTATGGGTGTTAAAAAAACCAACGACCTCAATCCAAACAACCTGACCTAATTTACACGGTTGGGTTGAATATTAATTTGGGTTACATTTTTTCTAAACCCAGTTGGTTTGGTCCGGTTCTTGGGTCCACTAGGTGGACCAAACGAATGATAATATATATTCATAAATTTATTGTTATCATAATACTCACTTACATTTTAAACTCAGTTAATTTTTCTAACTCAAATTACTTTTAAGCTCAAACTAAAATTGAATTAGGTTAAGTTGCTTGAAATTTTCAGGATACTCAACTTGTTGGAAAAAAAAACACTCTTAGTTAAAGACATATTCGAAAGTTATGTAGATTTGAGATGTGAGTAGAACTATCTAAAAGTTAGGCTCTTCGGATCCTATATATATACACACACACACACACACGCTCGCGTAAATATATGTGGTTCTATGCTATATATGAAATTACTTTAAGAACTTACCGTTTATTATACAATGGATTTAATTTGCTAACGTATTACTTTATCATGTTGCAGCCTTGGATCTTTTACAAGCTTATGGTTTCAAGCTAACTGAGACGGTTGAACGCTAACTTGGGTTCTTTCTCATAAAACAAAAATGGTACAATCAACTAGCTATAGCTCCAAAGATTTATTATAGTAATGTGTAAGTCAATAATTATCTTTGACATCAAAAGGAACTGTATGCGGCTGTTACACTACAACTCCACGGGTAAATTTTGATGTCTAGATATTGTATAACTTATATGATATGATCCTCTAAATAAAGTTTCCATTGATATGATCCTTCAATAATAAGCGTCTTTTTACATTACCTGCTACGGTATACTTTTTGCCTTTTTTTATTTTTTCTTTATACACACGTCAAAAAAAAAAAATTATGTCATTGGAATTTCTATTAGAACAATACTTTATTACTAATTGGGTAAGGTTGACGTGAATTCCTATCATCCCTGGCAAGTATGTCATTATTGACGTTCTCATATATTATTTCCATGTTTATTTAGATCTTTCATTTGAATGTCAACTTTTGTACAGTAAGTTGCGATCATCCGATCGTTAAAGTTGAATGCAATTGATCGAATCCTTTCGTAGCATTAATACATCTACTAAAAACCAAAAAGTTAAACAACAAAAAGGAAGCATTGACTTTGGAATTTTATTTCTCATTTTAGGGTTGACTTTCATATGCTAAGTTGCAATCAACCATTTTTTTTTTTTTTGATAAGGTTAGTAATGCGATGGATTGAATGCTTTACTAAGATTCATACCTCTTCTAAGGCTAAAAAAGTTGAATGACAAAAAAGAAGCATTTCCTTGAAAAAAATTTATTTGAATGATTGGAATAATGTGAATCCTAATCATTGGATGTATATTGAGAAATTTTAATATATATTGAGTTAGAACAATATTCGAAGGTGTTATGTTCGAGAATATGTCTTAATTAATTAATAATAATTAAATTAGTGAGAAGATTTAAAAATAGTAGTTTGACTTTGATCATATATGAGGGAGAGAAACACATGGAATAATTTTTCCAACTGCTGATAGAGGGTCAGAGGGCCTTATGAAGTAGAGAAACATTTAGAGTCTACGACGTGCAATTGAGCAAAAACGACCATTCTAATTTCAAAGCAAGTAAAATATCTTCCTTCCCGAAGACCAAAATGAGATAAAAAGAAAGAAAGATAAAATTATAACATATAAAAAGAAAATTAAATGATGGGATAATGAAAGATGAGTTTAAGTTTTAACGATGATCTTAATATTACATCAAATATTATATTATTCATAACTTTTTTTTTTGTTGACTACAACACATAGGAGTGACTTTTTTTTTTTTACCACCTCAGTGAAATTATGGGTCTTAACCAATTAAGCTATTTCGAACTCGTGAGATACATGCCTTGACCAATTAGACTATGTTAGATTGGCAATAAAATAACGAACAAACCTCATATAGCAAATAAATGCATTTCCATTTTGGCGTTGGTCTAAAAACACGACACAACTCAATATCACCCTACTTGTTAAGTAGTAAGAAAAATATAATTAAAAATATTAAAGTTCTAAGGCCTAAGAACTAAGAAGAAATAACCCATGAAGTTAATTGCTTCTCAACATCTTCCCAATTTTGAACTTTAGTGACTAAGGGGGGCAGATCCTCAGACTCTGTCTTGCACCATGGATACGAATTCTCGTAGTCGAAAAGTAGAACTCGAATCCCCGCTTCAGCACATTCTATTGCATATCTCGGGTTATCATCAATCAGTACACTTGCTCCCAAAGACCTGCCCGGTCGATCGACCACGGCACCATCAAAAAATGATGTTGTTACTCTAATGAATGTTTTCGATTGGGGTGAAGGTTAAATGAGCTAAGAGATGGGATTTATCAAAAGTAAATGATGGGTAGTGTAAGGATTTGAACATACTTGCATATTTCTGCCTTTGATCTAGACTCTCCATCCAGAGCAAAGTGGTTTCCGAAGTGAATCTCCTGAAACAGTCCCGGATAGTGTTTCTCGATCCACTCGAGTGTGTGATCCTTGATTGCATTTTGTCGGGACCTAAAATTATCGTTCAAAGACAGTTAGATCAGTTCATTTTTCCGTAAGGAGGAATCGGTACCGTATCGAAATCATCGAGTGTTGCAATACATACGTTACGACTGAAAGGTGACAGAATCTCGATAGCTTGAGAAGGGTGCTCTGAGCACCAGGTATAGGCCAGATTCCAGTCTTGAAGTATGGCGTCTTGAAGAACTCGTGAACTCGAACATTAGCTGGAAATCAGGATAGTTTCAGAACCACAATTAAACCAAGTTGAGAAAAATATTTTCATGGACAGAAATATCTCATGAACACCTTCAAAAGCGAAAAGATAAAATCCGTCGAGAGTTTTCTATACAGAATAAAATCACAAACATGTTACGTCATGGACTAGAGATCTCTCAAAGAAGCAAGTGCAAATTTCAAAACAAAGTACCAACCGGGAAATAGAGTAACAACCAAAACTATTTTCCTTTCAAAATTCTCACTAAACAATCAAAATTAAAAACCATTTCAATTTTTAAGAACAGATGTGTCCTAGATCTTCAATCTTTTAAGTCCTGATCTCTTCGAGATACGAACACTATTTTGATTACTAAGACCCTTTGCAACACTAGAGTTAAATTCATAATTAACTTTGAAATCATAGATTTGAAGTCCTCGAACGTATGGTTTACATTCAACTGCTAAGACCCAGGATAAGTCTTGTATATATGCATACCAAACCACCTACAATATTTGGCATAAAAAAACTAAGAATATTTAATTCCTAGAGAGGTGGTCACTATGATTCGAGCCTACAACTTCGATAATATGTAAGTTTACAGCTTGCCCCCGGTCAAACCCAAAGATATTAATATCCTGTAGATTTTTCAACTCCAAATATAAAGACACCGCAGAGATTATAGAGATTATTCAACATAAAACTATATAGTTTAGCTTAAATCCCCGTGATAAATCCTCAAAGTAACTCGTCATATTTTTTGAATGAAATTTGATATTATTCAACATACCTTCGTCACGAGAACACTTCCATATCTGAAACAGGAACGAAAGTCAAAATCAGACTAGTGCATATTAGATATTACCCAGGATGTCCTGAGGACTATTAAACTCGGAATCAAAAGGGAACCCTACAAATAATACACAGAATCTCATACCCTGAAGAATTCATAGACATGATACTCCGAAACTGAATGATTCGAAGAATAACGATCAGCAACAAACTTGTTAAGAGCTGAGACAAAGTTTCCCAAAACTGCATGACAACACAATAACAAAAGAAACAAACATTAGACAAGAGAACTGAGAAAGCAATAATCATTTGCAAGCAATAATTTATTAGGATAATCAAATTCTTAGCTCACATCAAGTACAGGCCAGAACAAGTCTCCATCTTAGCACATGTAATCGTCATGCAAAGTCATAAACAAATGTAGCTGAATTCTAAGTCAACTAAGTCATCAATTCAATAGATTTAGTCATCTAGATTATATCAACATACAAGATTTCCTGTCCTTGTCACATGACACCAGACCACTAGTAAACATAGAGTTCAAAGGAAGAAGAAGAAGTGTTACAGAAGAGGAGTTTTTTTGTTTTCTTTGTTTTTTTCTTTTTTTTTATAGCCGGGGGTCGGAGCTCTGCTCCCCTTTACCCAAGGGCACCTGCACCTCCCACCGAACTTGGGAGACACCAAAGATTTTTTGTATTAAATTCATCAGAAAATTCAAATTTGAGACCTCTAAGCCACCAACCAATATGAATAAGAATAAGAGGCCTCAAACTCTTGCCAATTGGGCTGTCCCATCGGGGCATGTTACAGTAGATAAGTTAGAGGAACAAAAGATGAAAATCTAGGGAAGGGCAGTGGAAATTGCAAAATACAAACCCTCATCGATGTCGACAGCAACAATAAGTTTATCCCTGGAAGAAAGTTCATGGAACGTTAGAGGATTTCCCCACTGGGATTCCCCCGGAACAGCAATGGAATATCTGCGATCAATTCCTTCTACTAAATCAATATCCACATTGTTAAGCAGCTGTGGACGACGAACAAGCGTTGGGCCGTTACTGTAATTGTCTTTGGGGGATTGAACGCAAGCTTTGAGACCAAACCGAGGGCATCGGTTTCCCCGAAAACTACGCAGAACAAGCTCTCCAGAAATGGGGAATCCGCAGCACTGTTCGAATAGCGACGATTGAGGAGGACGATGCGATTGCAGATTAAAATGCGCCAAACGAAGATCCCGCGTCATGGAAGGGGCCGCCATTACAGGTGATCGAGCATAGTACAATATTTGGTGGAACGAGCCTCCACGATTTAACATCAATTTCTTCTAAGACATCTCACATTCCTCCACCGCCACAGCTACAATAAACCATTAACATGTCTTAAACCCTAAAAAACAACAAACAGATACGGCGGAAACAAAAAAAAAACAATTAAAACATCAGTCAGCCTGGAAATCACGCACAGAAATCCACCAGCAGTTCAATCAAAAGGGGAAAAATATCAACCAAAGAATCCCAAAAGCAAAGAAACTTTACAGCGCGGGAGAATCAGCAGACCTGAATCGAGTATCAGCGTCGAAAAACTTAATTGATTTTTTCCTCGATCTTCTGCATAACGAGATGCGCTGAATTGGGGAAAAACCGCACTCCTCGATCTTCTGCTGAAACAATTGATTCTTTGCTTACATGAACTTCATTCCCGAACAGAAATGGACGAAGTTGGCTTGCAAAGAACAGAAAAAGAATGGAGGGTGTTGTTGAATATCAAGGCGTCGGCGCAGTCCCCACAACCAAAAAGTCGCTGATTTATTGAAATCTCCATTTGGGAATCAAGGGATTTTAGTCCTAAGTGCCTTCTTCGTTTTGGATTCGCATTATTTTCATCAAATTCGAGGGAGAATCGGTGGAATAAGATTGAAACAAACAAAAAAATATATATGTTTCCTTTTTTCTCGCGAATTGCCCAATCTTGGCTCTGGATTTTTTTTTTCTAAAAGAAATTATGCGAAATTTAAATGTGGTTTTTCTCAAACAAAAAGAAGAATAAAAATGGTTTGAGGAAAAAAAAGAAGAAGTTAAATTTGGTTTTTCAAAAAAACAGAAAAAGAACAGTTTATTTGTGGTGGGAAACTTGTTGGCATTATATGTATAAATTATAATTAATAGAGATAATTACAAATTGAATGTATTGTATATTTCTACTGGCTTATATGCTTCGGTTCATGTCTTTACTCCTATATTTGTTGGACATTTTTTTAATATGGTAAAAAAAATAAATTAATTATATTGTTGCATTTCATCCTATTGTATAAAAAGGAGGACAATTATTTAATTTGTACGAGGTCTTTTAGATTAGACTGAAAGTAAAGTCGTGAATGTCATGTTTAACACGTATCATACGTGGAGGTAAGCAACATCATCTCTACATAATTTAAAGTTGGCATATGATGTCTCTTGAAGAGACAAAATCGTTTACAGGTAGAGATGATCTCGATGATTTTTTTTTCTAACTCTAAGCTTTATTATACGAGGCACGGTAGTCTCTGAAGATGACTTTGTGTTACATGTACGTAGTAAAATAGTCTATTGGAGAGACAATTTTTTGCCAATTACACAAGGTCATCGCCCATATAAAAGCAACCATATTTTTAAAATTAGTTTTAAAATAATTTTAGTTAGATAATTAGTTTGTTTTTTCCAATATTAAAAAAATGTCGTACTTACAAAAAATAATCTACATAGTTATAAAAAACGATTACATCAAAATATTAGTATAGGACATACCACTAGATAATAATATGTGCCAAAATATATGTTTTTTTTAGGTTAAAAAAGATATTGAAAATTAAAATACCAAAATAAAATAAAGTTGAAAGTTGAATTAGAAACATAATATTTACCCCAAAATCTAATTTTTTTAAAAAAAAATGTGACACATTAAAAATCTAGGTTAGAAGTTAACGTGGACCATCTCTAGTGCTTTTGTTTGGGAATTTATTCTATTAGAATGGATGAACAAGGATGGAAGCTCCATAGGAAAAAGTATGAGATAATAAAAATTCCGTAAACTTTGATATTAAATTACAAATTTTGTCACGACAATTCAAATTGGCCACGTAGGCATCTTGTAAAATATCATTAAAATTTTCTGATACTATGAGAGTATGGATTATACAACTTCAATAATATGTAAATTTACAACAATATACCTCAATCGCTAAGCTAAGACTTTCTAGCAGTGTCTCAAGCATAATAACTTTTAGAATATTTTTAAAACTATTTTCTTTCCCATCACTTTCCAAACTCAAAATCAAGTCCAAACTTCTAAGACACGAGTGCGTTGATTATACTATTTTATCTTCCGTGTTCATTGCTTGACTTTCCTATACATTACGACTAAGGTCTCACGAACGTGTACTTCCCGTTCAAGTGGAAGCCTAAGTCAAGAAGGTACAAATAAAGAAATCAAAGTAAAAATGCTCAAAGAATAGACTTTTCTTTGGTAACATAAGATGAAATTGTGAGCTTTTCTGATAGTACGCCTCTAGGAATGAGTAAATGAATGTTTAGCTCTCTCTTGAACTCCTATCAAAATATTATTTGCCGTAACTCTAACCTGATATAATTTTTTAAGAATCTCAAACATGGAATCAATTTAATCCAACCCTTTTTATTGAAATTGATATTTCATAACATCATTCTTTACAACCTACATCAAGATCTTCATCTAGGAATTCTAAGAAAGAATAAAAACAAAAAAACAAAAACAAGAACAAGAACAAGCCCACCATAGAAGTTTTTTGGAGACCATCCCAAATAGAGCCAAAACTATCATGTTTTCACATGTTGGCCACTTGGAAAGATAGAATTCCAAATCTACACATGATAAAAACTTGCAACTTCTAGTTCTATGTACAATAGCAATGGATTCAATGAATTTGAAACGGTTCAAGGATAAACTAGCATCTTTTGATTGACTCAACATGGCCATGGATTCAATGAACTTCGAAAAGTTATAAATGAGCGTTACGAGTTATATTACGGGCTACGTGAATTGAAGCTTCCTTATATTGTAACAAACTATGCTCCTTTTTTAGGTGGATTTTGTGGAAAAAGTAGGGATAATTCCTTGATATGCTGTTCATTTGTAATAAAATACTTTCTTAGTTCGATGATAACACAACATGCCGAGGAAGGCAAAAAAAAAAAAAATAATAATAATAAATTAAATGATTGTTTTTTAATTAGTGTCTCCTTTCTTTTGGGCATGGAGTTACTAAAAGACCTGATCTCACTACCAACCAGTAAACATCACTTGCAAAGTTTTGTTGCGGGAAGCAATTGCAGTGAAGCAAGCATGATGACCTTTTGAATTGAATCTTAAATAGCATTTTTTTAGTAATACAAAGCTTTGCACTTTTTCAGCAATACAAACACAGATTACACAATCAATATTCCTAACCCTAAAACTTAAAAAAAAAAACTCAATACCATTAGAACTATGAGCAAAACATCTCCTAAAAAGTTTGGACAATTGGTTCAGATTCTAACTTTTGAATTTCTTGTATTGACATGTCCTTTAATTTTTCACACTTTCCTTCTTAATAATTTAGAACTTCTACGAGCTAATATGTTAAGCACCGCCACACAAAGCTACTTTGTAAAATCTAGAGTCAAACAGTTCCCACCCTTGATTTCAATGTCTTGTTTTTCAAATATCTCAATAGCCTCTTCACTAAATAACAAAGACAAACCGAGTTAAAAACAAGCACTTACTGCAGTGAATATCTAAAAGGAGAAATTAATTTAAAGATTTATGGTCTTTTATTGCTTGAATTTTAACAGAAATCTTCTACAGAAACAGCCCAATTATCTGCCCCATTATCAGTCTGAGACATCAAGAAGAAGTAAAGCCGCTGGAGCAGAAATTAAAGAAATATTTACTAGAAAATGATGATGTTATCTTATCTTCCAGGTGACGTGGGTAGTTGTTGCTTGAGCTTCCTCCTTCACTGTCCTTCCATCTTCTCTCGTATCTTATACTGCAAAGCAGCTGGAGCACAATCCAATGGCGTTTCCCCTGTGGTGGTGATCAAAATGAATAAACATTATGTAATATCTCAGCATTTCTCTTAGGTTATTCTCAAGCAATGTACATGTTATTTGGTCCTATGATCTTTTACTTTGCATCTACAAGTACCATACAAACATTCGTTGCCAACTTGAACATAGTTCAATTAGTTAATGCATATGTCTTAAACCAAAAAGGTCTAAGTTTTGAATCCTCATCTCCGCACGTTGAATTCAAGAAAAGAAGCAGCCTTCTCTCTCTCCCTCTCCCTCTCTCTCCTAAGAGAACTATCTTCTCCCTTATGCTCACTTTCTCTAGCAAAAGAAATTTTAAGTGAAAATTAGAAAGAGGTCGTGTAGGAATTCCCCTGTTGATATTTCTCCATTCTAATAAATTTATTTCTTGAAAGGGTAAAAATTGAAAAGAAATAAAATTCCATCAGAAACTTTTAAATACAAGTTTATCATAAATTAAAGTCTCAGGCAGTTCATATCAGTCTCTTAAGTACACGAACGTCTATGCTTCAACTCAGTTGCAACTTACAATCACCTCTCTCACGTGAGGGGGGATGGCAGCTGCGGGGATCAGCAATAACAGCCAGAAGGGGAGTGGGGACGATATATAATTATAAGATTTTTGAATGAATAATGTTTTAGGAATATAAAAAATTCTAATCGTGACTTAGGTTGTTTAATTTTTAGAGAAAAATGCTAATAACATCACTGTAATTTAGAAAGCTAACAATTAACGGCTTTCAGACACCACCAGAATATTATCCTTATTGTAGTAAGTGCAATCACACAGAAGCCTTCCATTGTTATTATTTTTCTTTGTTTTTAATCGCCAAGCTTGAAGAAAGAGAAAGGTAATGGAACTGATAATCAAGGTTGTCTGAAATTTGTTTTCAGAACAGTTCCTGTTTTTTATAATGAAATTTTTATTAGAAGAAAAGTTTGAATAATTTTTTACTAAAACAAAAGAAAATAAAGCATGTTCTTACAAATGAGTTATTTCTAGAAAAAGTTAAATTTTATTCTTCTAAAACCACACATTTGTGATTATTCATTGTACATAAATAATGTTATTTTTTGGTTAAAAGAACTTAAAAAACAAAAGTGTCTTTCAAGACAGTCTTTTAAACAGCCCCAATTCTAAAACTTCCCACTCAAAGTACTCTGATTTAATATAAATGTTAAGACACTCTGTATCAAGATCCAGTGACTAGTAGTTACCTTGTGCATTTTTGTAGTCCAGTCTAGCGCCACTCTCAATAAGAGCGAAAACAATGTCAGTCTGATTAAAGACTGCCGCCTACATCCAAAGTAATATTAATCTCAATATCATACCTCTAAACCGACAAGAATGCCATGTTCTTGAGGGGTGAGGTGGGGGGAAGAGAGAGAGATTCTATACCAGATGCAGCAAAGACAGTCCTTGCTTGTCATGGTAATTGGCATCCACGCCCTGCCAACATGAAAAGGGTAAATAATTCCATTACATATCTTGATTTGCAGAAAGAAATTTATTACCTCGCTTAAAAGTTTTTTGACAGCATTAGTGTCGCCGTTCTTGATAGCTTCCCTTAACCCCTGCAAGAATATGAAATTATAGAGATGAAGCAGAATTTAAAACCCTTTAACAGACAGCAGAGAAATATTAATATAATACAAACTATATACCTCGCCACTTGCTTCATAATCAATCTTTGATTCCTCTGCAAGATTCCTATTCAATAATGAAAATTACAACTGCAGATTAAGATCCGACTTATCTACCAAATTAATAACACCAACAGTGTTAAAAAAGGGTAATCTGATACTAAATCCATCCATAAGAATGTATGCAATGAAAAAATGTCTCTGTCCCAAGTCATACATACTTATGAAGGAGTGTGATTATCTTACTTTTCCCATATATGGGGTCAGAAAGAGAAGACAGACGCAAGCCTATTAGAATAAATCAAACTCCAGATAACATACCGAAGCTTGCTGCTGGAGGTAGATCCTCTATTCTTTAGATTGGAATCAGACTTCTTTGGTTTTGAGTTGAACTGAAAAGAGGTGGAAGTTGTCTTCTTCTGCCACAAGAATAATCAAGTTCCATAAGGGGCATGGCTGATATATGAAGAGCACTAGAAATCACTAAATATTAAAACCTGCGAAGGAACTGCTTCTGTTTCCATAGGCTGGATTGAAGTTTCACAAATGCATAATGGCATTCCACACTTGCAATCTGAAATGCCCAGCACGGGTTGATGCTCCACAGCTGGTTTAGACTCAGAATTTACATCTGCATCAAGGTTTAATTGGGAAACTGTATCTGCAACTTGATCAACAACAGCTAAGGATGGTGATTGACCAACATCTCTAGATCTGTGATATGGCAAACCCAATTAATAAGTTTGCTCGTTATCAAAAAAAAAAATGAGGAATAAATTTTCTTGATTGTCTATATACAGGTTCCAAAATCCAAAATTTTTGGACTATCATACAACCTAAGTCCTTGATACAAAAACGCCTGATTCCAATTAGAATTTTTAAGTTTCTTATCTTTTAATTGAAGTTTCTTGATAGGAAACAATATTCTAGAACTTGAAACTTCTAACAAGCAATTTCAACCAAGAAGGTGCAACTGGAGTTCTTGCATCAAATAAAGTATCGTGTTGCATCTTTCCCTTTCAGTTTCTACTCAAGCACTTTAAATTCTCAGCTTATAATTTATGCAGGACGAAATGAATTATCAAACAGGAGTTGAGAAGTAAAACTTCAGCTTAATACAATCCTTTCTTGTATGGCCAAAGGACTCCGCATGAAACTTCACTTCCAATACCAGCTAATTTTCAAGGATAAGTGTATTGACTACATTTAAGCATGACTTACTGAGAGGAGTTATTGAAACAGTCAGCACAAACTCTAACAGGGGAATGAATACCGAACTGCGGCAAGGCCTGAATTATGCACGAACCAGTACAGACATATACTATTCAGATCGCAAACAAAGAGTCCATTTATGCAAAACCACCAAGAGGAAAAGGAACGAATAATACCATTTGAAAAGAAGAATGCTCGTGGCACAACGTCCTTCCACAGCATCGGCAATGATGCTGCAAAACAAAAATAGAAAAAATAGTTCAATCTCGCGATAAAAAGCTCGAAACAGAATCGAAAATTATTGTAATTGCAGTAGCTCAATTCGAACAATTTTGTACCCGTCGCCGGAAGGTGTTGAAACTGCATTTGCAGACTTCGCAGCGTGCTGCTTCCTGAAAAAGAGGAGGCCCCGCCGACATTTTTATGATCTCCGATCCTCTCGATGGCTGGATCTCCGATTGTTAATCACTGATTCCGATCAGTTTCGGCGATGTCCAACGCAACGTCCGCCGGAGTGCGGTGACGCCCCCCTCCGACCGGCGAACTCAGTCAAATGCTACGTTACAGAACCGAGAGGGAAACAGGTAGCGGATCTCCTCGAGAACACGCGCTGCCTCTGCAACTCTTACAATAACTACTAAATAAATTAATTAAATTACATATCTCATCCAATTTACACGTATTCCAATTCCCAAACAATGCCGATAGAAATATTAATAAAATTTGGATGTCGTTCTTCAAAAAGTTATAAAAACAAAAAATTCGTAAAAGCTATTTAAATTAAAAAATAAGCATTTGATCCTTTAATTATTAATATTATATCTATATTAATAATATTTTGTCGATTTTATTTTGTAACATTATAGAAATGTTGATTTATTTTCAACGGATATTTATTACCATGGGTTCAACTATTATTTTGGTATCGGTACTGTCGCTTTGGTGGGTTGTTACCCTAAAAAAACAACTATTTTGATATCTATATGTAAAATTTGAACATAAAATTTGTATACCATGAAAATCTTTAATAAGCATTTATGAGTGCATTTCATAAATCTTAGTATGTGAAAAATTATGCTAAAATTGTTATAAGAAGAAACTAGATAAAAATAAGAATAAAATAACAAAAACTGTATGCTTTAGAATTACAAGAAGAATGTTTTGAATTAAAGTTCAAAGATAAAGATGTGCTTAGTTAAATCCATGTTTAATTTTAATTATTTGTTGTCATTAGCATATATCTTCAACTGAGTTCGAATCTCCACCTTCATATTGTATTAAAAAAAAATTGTACTCATTTGTTTTGATTTTTAAACTTTTTTGTTTTTGTTTAATTCAACTTTTTATTATTTTGGTTTAATGCTTTAAGACACTGGTTTAGCTGTAATCTGTAAATCATAAGATTAATTGTAGTGTCTAGCTGTAACCTGTAAATCACAAGATTAATTGAGTTACAAAGAGCAGGGCATTAAATTTCCATCAACTCGAATAAAAATAAAAATTATCAACTCGAATAAGACTGACATAGATATAATAATAATAATAATAAAACTTATTTAAAAATAATTAAAAAATTTGTTTATTTGTTGGTTTAAATATTTATCAACCTCTTATCAACACGTCCATGATTTTCATAAAATTGGCCTTCTCCCTATGAATTTAGGAGAAATATTTACCTTTTATCTTTTCTAAAATGGAGTGAGATGAAAATTAACCCCAACTAACTGTGGAGGACTATTTTTTTAAGATTTATTAAAAGAATAGGGACTAAATGGTATTTTAACAAAAAACAATATCCAAAATTAGGACATCCATTGAAAGAAATCTTCTAAAAACAATTATCCAAACATATTTTCTCCAAATCTGTTCCAAAAAACAGCTTCCAAACCAGCCAAATCAAGAAGCCAGTTTCGAATATTCAATGGTCTACATTACTTACCCTTTATAGTTTATATAGAGAGTCTTGAAGAGAAAAGGGTGCAGTACAAAGCTGAAGGCACACCAAATCATTTTCACAGACCTGAAAGCTCCAATCAGCAAAGAAAAGAGATCGTACAAAAACAAGCACATCCGTCGATTACAGTTTACGACTATCATGAGACATGGCTCACCACTTTTTTAACATCATATGTTCAATGCGAGCTACGTAGAATTCCATGCATGTAACCTCCAGTCATTATAAACGACACAAGTGCTACAACACCAGCGGGAAATATCTTCCCCGAATTCTTGAAACGAGATCCCATTACTACCAGAAGTGAAGCAGATAGGCCTGTAGATTAAGAGGTCGAAAACATCAAGCTAAAAGGTATGGGGTTGATGAATTTAACTACCACTTCATTTTCCTCTTTGGTTTAGCCTTATTTCCATGTTAGAAGATTGAATAAAAGAGAAATAACAGCTCTTTGTTTAAGTTTTCCTTTCATAATATAAGTGAGGAGTGCATGCTTTCTGGGACTTTTGACAACAATGACCTCATGTATGATCATTTTAAACTACTTGCAAGCATGAGGATTCTTTTTTTTTTTTTTGAGTGTCCGAGCCAGCTTACGCGCACCTCGACTAATCTCACGGGACAACCGCTGGTGCTCGGAAACACATAGGATTACTAATTCCTAAAGTAGATGGGGGTTTGAACTCATCCTCTCCTACTTAACCTTAGCCCTTTTGGACCAATGAGCCACTTATGATATCTAAGCAAGAGGAAGTATTAAAATGAAGTAAGCTCTGTTTTGTATAACATATTCATAATACAAAGTTTTTCATCCAGGAACCAGGTTCAAAACAGTCCAAATTCCTGCCAAATGACTAAAAGCTATACACCAGAGCAAGCAGGATAACTGCACTGCAGGTGATTCAATGAATCTGGAAGCCTTCCCTTGAACCGAGCTCTTTACAAAACTCTGGATATTCACCTCACCTCCCATTTCACCCACCACCCTTTTCCCACAACCACTAACAAACATTGAATCACACAACTAAAACTCCAGAAAACTCCAGCTACCCATATAGCCAACAAACGAACGACCCTCTAGATACCAAACACTACCCATCACTCAAGTACCACCTTGTCCTAAAGGTGACGAGCGTGGGATTGCGACTCTTAATGAAAGCACCGCAAGTCTGGTTGAACCTTGTCAAGGCTGCCTTTGGTCTTGGGTTTGGAAGTCATCTTAGAACAATGTATACCTGATTGTAGCTTCCTTATGTTGCCATTACAAGCCCTAAACCATATAACCATCATACAGGTGCACAACTAGAAGTAGGGTTCCCACTATAAGAGCTGAGAAACTGATTTTCCTCAATGGATGAAAAACTTCCGCTATAAGATACTATAGATAAGAAAGGTGAACACAACCAATATCAAATGTAACACTCAAAATCTCAAGATTTCAGGAATAGTTTGAACCATACTTGTAAAAAAGGCTGGTGAGTAGTTTGTAAGCTCTCCCATATCCAGCTTTAATTACATTAAACCTGGCTCCAATCCCACTTAGAAACATATTGATGCCAAAACACTATCACATCCACTAGTGTAACTTGAGTTTCCAATAATTCTATCCTAAATTCTGCATCCCTTTTCAAGAATGAATGCTCTGCTACTAGTTTGCTAGGAACCAGGTATAGAACAATCCCAAAATTGTATAGAATGACTACAATAAGAAAATACAAAACGTCAGTACTATCATAGATGCCTAATAGTACTCCCATAACTAAGGTCATTATTTCCTTTCAGAAACTAGCCAGCAACCTACTTCTATGTAGAGAAGTTAATTATGGACACACTTGAGTTTGTTCCTTTCCATTAAACCAAATCAATGCCAAACAAGGGCAGGAAGGGTAGGCTTGCCATTTCCTTGCTAGAAAGAAAGTAAACATCCCAAAACGAAGTGTATCTACTCATTATTCCTAAATTCCGATTAAAATTAAACCACTAGAAGTTTACAATAGGACAATGTATCTGATCAGTAATACCTAGAGTTATAACAGTTCAGCTACGTGATAAGGAAAATATATGATAATTAAGTAAAAGATACAGTGAATTTCTTACCAAGACCCACGGCCGATGCAAGAACAGGGTTGCCGGGAAGCAGTTTAAAAACAGCAAGTAACAGTGAGGCTGAGACTCCCCCTGCCAATAGCGACTTATGGCTACCACTCTTCAAATAGCCCATTAAGCCACCAACTGCCAAGTAAAGAAAATTGAACATGAATACAATTACATTTCATAGAAACTAATAATTCACATCTTCATTTCAAATTTCACTTTATGCCGCAGTTACAAACAAACAGCAACTAAAAGAAAGAAGAAGAAAAATACCTCCTACTAGTGCAGCATATCCAAGAGTTAATTTCTGCGACATTGACATAGCTTTCTTCTGGCTATTGGAGTTAGGTTCCTCTTCCTCCCCACTATTGCCATCATTATCGCCTCCACCACCTCTACCTCCCCCGTCGCCATGAATCCCTTTATTGGAAGAGTCGCCGCCATCGGTATCTGTATAAATCTCGCTATCTTCATTTTTGGAGTCGGTAACACGGATAGCAGATACTCCCGTCTTACAATCAAATGAAATCCCTGCAGAAAACATGAAATACGTAATGTGTTTCTCTCGTAGTACAAAATAAGAGTAAACATGATTGAATCCAGATGACGATTCAAAAAGGATAAACATAGCCCAATTATACGAAGAGGTTCGGATGATGAATCCGTAAGAACACGATTGCTTACCGCTACCGATGGTAGATTGAAATTGCAGGCGTTTAACTGAAAAACTGTTGCTGAAGAGAGCTCCCCGGAGCCGCGGCCGGAAAATTAAAGACGCCTGAGACACGCCGGCCAGAACTTCCGCCATTTTCCTTCTTCCTCGCGAATCCTCCTTAAACCTCCTAATAATAAAGGGGTTTTGATTTACAGGGTAAATTATAAAGGTCAAATAGGTATATGAATTTTAAAATGTATTTAATAAATTTATAAATTTTTAATTACCTGTTTATTAAATTTATTAACTTTTAATTTATCTTTAATATCAATTTTTAGAATTCAAGATCTATTAGACATAAAATTGAAAGTTTAAAACTTGGTAATGTTGTCTTTGTTTCTTGATTTTTTACAAATTTTTAGAAATATAAGCCTTTGGTAACTCTTCATACTTTTTATTTTTCATTTTAAATAATATTTTAACAAACATGTCTTATTTTTATTTCAAAATTTTCCTAAGAAACATCTGTAACATTTTCACATACTTTGTTACAGAAATAAAATCATCAAATGAACCACTTGGACAGAATTCAAGTGGCGTAGTAAATAAAAATATTCACTAGTTTGAAATGAATATTAAAAAAGAAAATCCTCAAATCACAATCAAACTTTGTGTTTTTAAGTTCATTCCTCTCTAAATAAAAGGAATTTTCATATGTGCAAATAATAATAATAATAAATAAATAAATCTAAATATATTCAGATCACTGCAATAAGTATTTCCAAGCCCCTTTAAAAATTCTAAACGCAGTCCCGAGGTGAGTTTGCTTCGACAATGCTTGCACATGGTTGTTTCGTTTGTCGGTCTTCGACGATAAATAACTAGTTTGCAGCAACAATAAGTATTTCCAAGTACTTCTAAAAATTATATAAATAGTCTGCATCGGGTGGGGGAGAGAGAGCAGGTCGTCGAGTCAAATTCGAGGTGGACTTGCTTCGACTCTACTTGCATGTAGCTATTTCATTCCTCGGCTTTCAATGATAAGATACGGCCTAGCTTGAGGATCCCTTTTGAATCTCCAACACACTATTAATGTTCTTCTCAACATAAAATCATAATAATAATAAGATAAAAAAGTTATCCACATTTCATTCTACAGCTTTTGAAAAATCCTAAAGTTGAAACCCTTTCTCCAAAAGCCACAGTAACAGGCTGTGAAGTGTTCTACAAAGCCAAAAGAAGGCTGGAAATGAAAGTTAAAGTCCATTAGTGATTGGGAACTGGAATGGACAAAACACACCTGAACTCACCATTACATTATTATAAAAGTGACAATTACAAGCCATCTCTTTCCCCTCTCTTTTTGTTATTCATGGAAGAAGAAGAAGAAGAATTGAGCTTCTCAAGCATTTCCATATGCTCTGCTAATCTAGCAGGATGGATTATTCATACTTTGAACTAGAAAATCAAGATGAAACAAAATATCAAACCACACCCAGCACAATTTCAACCCTACTCGACCATCTGCCTGCATGTCGATCTACACAAACATTAAAAGAAGGAATTATTTTACCCACCACGAGCCCCCGGGGCGTATATAATTCATCTCTGAGGCGGATCCACGGTCCTAACGTTCACGCCTGTCATACCTTCAATTCTGTCCTTGGTGATCTCCACGAAATGTCCCACTATTTCGTAGAACTGCTTTAGCCCCGACAATGGGAGAATGATCGAAGAACGATCTGCCCCTGCAACCTGTAATCGATAATGGTTTGATGAAGTTCATACCAAGAAACTGAAAAAACGGTTCAAGACTGACTTTAACAGATTAAACTCAGTTTTCTTGATCATTACCTCAGATATCCTCAAGAAATGACCTCGGTTGTTACTTCCCAAATCGAAAAAGAATCTCTTCTGATCAGCTCTGATCACTTTTGACACCCCCAGATTGCCCATGTCATCTTGAGCTGACAAGTCTACTTGTCTGTCAACGTTCAAGTCAGAGTTTGGCCCGGATTGACTACTATGTCCTGATATGAAGCCAGCACCTACATCGTCAGAAAGCCCGACGATACGTTCCGAGTGTTCAGAATTTTCCTGGTTTTCGGGGAAAACACCGCACAAAGTGGTGTTAAGCAAGAAACGATGAGAAGTTAGCCCTAAAAAAGAATGATGAGAAGTTAGCTGTGAACAGCAAAACCTGATTCGGCAGAATGAAAAGCCTAGATGCTTCATTGATCTCTGCCAAAATGTTTCTGAATGCAGTCCATCCCTCGTCCCGGTTGCTTCCGGCCGGAACGATAATGGTGCTGCGGTTTCTACTGACAGAAGCTTCAGATACCTGCCCAGTTGACAAGCTTTGAAATTCCCCAAAGGCATCTCTATTTGCAACCCGATAAACCAGACTTAAAAATTATGTGTCCTTTTTCTTTTTTAGAGGAACCAAAAGAAAGAAGGGACAAAAGTTATAAACTGTCTATACACCAATATTTGTTTACAAAAACAAACTAATAAGAGAGGATGGAATTATTCAACATTTCCAAAAATTTAATCTTAAGCCTTACAATTCAGAAGAAGGCAACAGTAACTCAATTGTGCCTAGCTGAAGGGGTCAAATTATCTACCCTCCAATCCCAGAATCTGAATCATTCAGCACTAGTTGGTATTTACTTGTAACAGAATTGAAGTTGGAAAACAGATCAAAGTAAGAATAAACCAGAGCTGAAATGGGCTCAACAAGTAGTCAAGGATTCTACCAAACGGTTCAGATCCATACTATTATTTTTAAAAGAAAGATGGAATCAGTTAAAATCTTGTGGACAGTATTTAGCCATTAATAAACATTATACAAGATACAGAAAGTGAATTTACACTCATTAACTACACACCACGTCTATGTTTACAGAAACTTTAAATAAATTTATACCCTAAAGTAGAAACAAGGGAGCATTGGAGACCCGTAGCACATGTGGAAGCTTATTGTAGATTCAACAAGCAAAAGCACAAGGGACAGAACATGAGAGACTGGGAACAAGTGAATTGCAGATTTGACTTGCATGATCGGACACATGAAGATGGAACTCCAAAGAGATCAAAAGAGGGGTTGCTGGGCTGTCTGGTATGAAGGGGCTATGGGTCAGCCTGTAGGGATTATTTTGCACGGTAAGTCAACTCTTTGATAATGGAGAAGGTGGTAATGGCTGGCCAAAGATGGTGATGGAAAAAAATGGGACTTTTAAAAAGCTGGTTACTGCAGAGGTTGAGCCATTCTACGTCAGCATTTTCTTTTCTCTCTTTATAATATCCTGGAGAAGATCTATCACATGAACACTGAGAACAGCTAAAACATGCATTTTTCTTCACCAGAAATCTGTTTCTGTTTTAGAAGATAACACTTCCAACACTTGCTATAAACCTTGGCCTAACTTGAGTAACACGTCCAGTTCCAAGGTCTGAGCTCAGAGTTGGAAACATATACTTGAGAAGTAAAGCCAAAAGTGCCAGTGACATCTTTAGTTTTTTTTTTTTTTCCCCAAAGGAAATCTTTAGTTTTAGTGTCCAGTCACATTACTTCAGTCCCATCATTCATTCCAAGAACAATGGTCAAAAAAACAAAAACTAAAGAGTTACGTGCATGAGGCGTCATAAAATTTGCAGGAAACACTTATATGCTCTATACAAAAAATAATTTAAAGACAACATAAAAGAAAATATAAATGCAAAATAGATCTAATATCAGATTAAGAATGCAAAGCAAGTTAAAATGATGGTTTCATCCTCCATTTATGAAATCTATTAGTTGGAAAGCTCCCAAGAATTATGCCTTCTAACCCAGTTCTCTCCAGACTCTCTGATAATGTGCCTCATAAGTTGTCCATAGGACCGTAGGCCAAGTAATCAAGGTGTAGGCATTATGTATGAACCGTGCTTCATAAGACCCTATGAATCATTTATAATGTAACTAGTGGTACAAAATTGGCTATAGAGGAAGTATATGCATGGACAAAACCAAGATGGAAAAGCAAACATGTACAAAGAAATAATAACACAAAATGATTAAAAAAAAATAAAAAATAAAAAATCAGACATAGCTATAATCAAGGTGTAGTATAATTAATGGATGAAGAACCCTTTTTCAGTTGTCCCATATGATAAAGTGTGGAGGATTCAGTAAACAATATTTGAAATGGAACTTTCTAGTTTGCATGGACTTGTGTCTTTTTTTTTCCCTTAAGTTCATACATGGAGGTGGGGATTCCATCATCTCACCTTTTGGTCGAGGTTATAATGCTTTAACTAGTTGAGCTACGCTCTTGTTAGTCCGTGTGAACTTGAACTTGTTGTGTAAGTATATAATTGTAAGTAAATATTTGAGTTTCACTTTTGATATAAATTTCTATATAAAATATTATGTTACTTATAAATAATTTAATCAATTTTACACTAGCATTAATTTAATCATTATGTACTATTTAGATAAAAATTATAGAAAAAACATTTTCTATATCCCATGTCATTCATATGTCTGTGCTAATATTTTAAACAGGCAGGTGCCAACATATCCATGATTTGTTTCTTAGGCTTTCAATATAAAGCCTAAATATTTTGCAAATAGCCTTGGCTTCTAATTCCCATGGCAGATGAACAAGTGAATGAAAAAAGGAGGAAGAAGAAAGAAAAGAAAAGGTCAAATCAAACTGTTCAGGAATTTCTATTAATCATGGTATAATTTTGAGAAACTGCTCATATTTGGAAAAACACATTTGGAAGTATTGTCATACGGAAGGCTATAAAGTCATCAAGAAAAATAAAGATAGACTTCTTTTTCCTTCACCAAAAAAAGGACACATAACATGGAATGTTACAGCATTACAAACTCATAGTTCAATTAATTCCATTCTCTCTCTTGTCCCCATTCTGATAAGAGTTAATATTCGTCTTGGGCATCAGAAGCTACCAAGTTAGAACTTGTAATTGAAATGAACTGGGCAGAAGTAGAACTTCAATCAAAGAAAATTTGAAGTATAAAACAGAATAGTTAGGAGAAAAGATGTGCGGATCTGTCAGCTTTTTCTGAGCACTGTCGCAAATTTTAAGTGAAATTCCAGACCAACAAGACCAATCCCAATCTCCAGAACACTAATTTGGTAGAATCAAACAAACATGCTACAGAGAGTACTTTCAAGAAAAAAAATTTGGAAATTCGAGAAAGTTGGAATCTCGAGAAAAGAAACAAAAACAACAAAAAGGGTAGCAGGAAAAAGCAATTTACCTTCAAGAAGCGACCCCTCCTATTTTCGCCAATGTCGAAGTAAAACACCTGAAAGGCACGGTGAGTGCATAAAAAGCAAAAAGTTGACCACAAGAACAAAGAGAGAACAAAAAAAGTATGGAGGAAGAAGAGAAACAGAGATAGAGAAACAAAGATGCCTTTGTGTCGAGCTGCAATTCCTTGCTAAAAACCTCCGGATCATCAGAATTGATATAGTAATTGAAGAGATCTAAGAACCATGGAATCCCAGAGAAGGGAACGATGATGGTTGACCTTGTAGCCGATGTCTTCTCCGAAATCTTCAGATATCGGCCTCTGGGATTTTCCTTCAGATCGAAGTAGAACAGCTTGTGCTCCACCTGCAGCGTTTTGCACATCAGCTCCACGTCATTCCCTCCGCCGCCGCCGCCGGCTACTCCTCCCACCGCCGCAACAGCACCCGCCGTCGTTCCCCCAATTCCCACTCCCCCTCCGCCAGAATTGCCCTCCATCACCCACTCCCACCTTCACTCGGTTCCTACTTGAAACTCCCCCCGATATTTGCCTCTGCGAGTGTGTAAACACACAACAAATACATAGATATACAAAAAGCAGCTAAAATTTGAAATACTTATACCAGAATTTGGATTTAAATAGTGGACACCTCCTCTCTAGAAAACCAATTGGGTGTACAAGAACACAGAAATTGAAACGAATAAGCCCTGATTACAACAGAAATCGACGCAAAACTCTGCCAAATCGCTTCATCAATAACAGGATAACAAAAAGAGAAGCGGGAATTCAAAAATGGCAGATCTAGAAGTAAGACCCACGAGAGATAGAAAGAGAAAATTGGGGATTTGGGCAGAAGGGCTCTGCAAAATTAGGGTTGGTGAAAAAAATGGATTAGATCAACGATTTTAGATGGGATTTTTTTTGCTTTTAACTGTTGGAATTAAGAGACAGCGAATGAAGAAGAAGAAACATTTTTTCCGAAGATGATTTTCAGAGTTCTTACCTGTGGTATCACTGTAGTAATATTGACAATCTTTGGAAGTCAACTTCGGTCAAAGGCTGGGCTTTCTGATTGCGGTGGCCAATGGCAGCATCCTATGAATGGATTCTCGAACTCTTGCCTGGAACAGGAAGAAGAACCACAATAAATTGCTTTTTTTTCAATTTTTTTTTTCAGTTTGTTTTATTTATATTTGTGGAATTGTTTTCTTCAGAAGATAATTATTTTTTTGAAGAAGAAGAAAAGAGGGAAGTCAGTTAATATAGTTATGATTTAAATCCTAAACTTTCTTTATTTTATTTGCATCATTATGATTTATAGAGTGTTGTGTTTTGCTTTTTGATTTGTGGAATTAGTACAAAACTTTTTCTTTTTTTTTTAAACAATAGTAGAAAACTTGTTTTAGATTATATGGCTAAATCTTTAAAATTGTTATATATATATATATATATAACTTAAATTTTATATGTATTTAAAAAAAAATTCAAATATAGCATAAAGGTTACTCTTTTGTGTTTTGTAGTTGAAGTATGTTTGAGTTTAGATTGGATTTTATTATTTTTGTAAAACTTGATTGATATATTTAAAATACGTATTTGTTTTATACTATTTTTAAATATCTAAAAAAATACTTTAATGTCTCAGTGTGCTACATTATACTACATGACTTTTTTAGCGTGATAATACTTTGATTTTTATATTTATTTATATAGTGATTTTGTATTTTAGATATATCAATCTAAATCAATTGATTTATTTTGTCGGGACAAAAAAAATTATTGGAGATGATTTGTTATCGACCCTATCAAAGTTGATGAAGAATAACTTATATCTCATTAGAAAAAAGTCAAATTAAAACATAATTCAATTAAGTCGTGGTAAACCTCACTAAGACACGTATCATTTCGTACCATAACTTTTTTTTCACGAAATATATATGTTAACAATAAGAACATTTTGGATGATTTAACCTTGACATAGGACTTATATATAACTTTTGGAGAGAGCTAGTGGAAATGAGTATGTTTTTTATTGACTAAAATAAGTATGTTACCTTTTGTTTTTTGGTTCAAATAAATTACTTCAATGATATCTCAAATAATTACTATTTTTTACTATTTAGTTTCAAATAGTTATTGCCATCTATGATTTATGTCACCATCAAACATCAATAATTATTTGAAATTGGATCATTTGGTTTACTTACCAGACTCCTCACTAACAATTATTCTTTTTTGAATATATATTTATTATGTATTACCTATAGTTGTAAAAATTTAACTAAGACTAACAAGAGACGAGTATTAACTTTTCAGCATTTGAATATTGTTATTCTTTCATTGGTCTCTTTAACTGATAAACTCGCAACATAGAGAGAGTTTCACTTTACATAAAAATGGTGTTATGGGTAAGATATGGCATAAGGTGACTTCGTGTGGCAAGGCCACATACAACATGAATTAAGCTAACAACACACCTTACCAAGTTAGCATGTTTATGGTGGTCGAACATAACTAACCTGATGAATGACCGACCTCCACCAAATGTAACTCATTCGGTGAGTCAGTTTGAGTGATCTAAAACACACGCCTTCAAGGCGAGGATGTGGCACATTGCCACAATAATAGGTGGTGTCAGAGTAAAGCAATAACTCACCTGTGATTTAACTATGGGATATGGTAATAGCTCATTGTCCAAGCACGTGGCGAGTCATCTGCATTCGTGCAAATATCACAGAGGCCCCATGTGGATCAGATGAAAATTAGCTAATAATCTTTGACGGGCACAACAACAAGGTCTTGATTTTTGTTTGCAAGTATTCTTGAAAAACATATCGGACTAGTCTAATTGAGTTGGAAAAGTTACGCATCATCCTACAAGAGACCTCCCAATCCAGTCAATAAATGAAGCTCTCATACTCGTACTCGTAGCTCGAGAATTCTATCGATTGGTCAGCGGGCAAGAGAGTAATTGGAGAAGTGGATACCCAAGACCTACAAGAGGATTTAAACTCATTTTTACACCAAGTGAGATACACAAATGGAGTCCACTCTCCATTCTCTGCAAATTGTCTCTCTTCTTCATTCAATGCACCACCATATTCATAGCCCCTCACGCCTTCAATTATTTTTTTCTTTTGATTTAAAATTAAATTTTAGTCAAGGATTACAAATTTCAAAATTAAAATGGATTATTTCTAAAGCCAAAATTCATTTTAGTAAAAAAGTCATTTTGGATTTAATCCACAGCCCCAAAAAAAACCCTAGCCTCCTCTTCTTCTTCGTCTCATTCTCTCTCTGAAAATCAGTCACCATCACCATTCCCTCTCTTCCTCAATCGACCGTAGCAGATCCGGCGGCACGGACCTTCTTCTCCGGCGGCCGCCGCAGATTCTGGACACTCCCAGCGGTGAACTCACCCGGCGGCTCGATTCTTTCCATCTGACGATGTTGCTGACCTAGTTGATATACATTATCTTCAGCAAGGTGAGTGAACGTTTTGAATGAAATGTTGGTTCTAAATATGTGGCCATTTGAACTGTTCGTATAAGATTAAATTTGAGGAGATTTTTTTTACTACTTTATGAGTTAAAGCTTGCTGGAATTTTGGGTATTTGGATTCATATTCTGAATTTTTGTTGATATCTGGACTGTTTAGGTTAAATATGTGGTTTGGGCTGGTTTATGATTTGTGGACGTTATGATTCTGAAATGTTGTGGTTGTGGGTATTTGAGTTTATAATTAATGTTCCTGGGATTTAAATGTGTGATTGTGGATCTTTATTCTTATTTTATTTTGTTTTATTTTGTTGAACAAGTGATTGTGGATGTTTGAACTTTGGGTATTTGGATTGTTTATGTTCTAAAATTACTGTGCGTATTCTAAGTTTGTAATTCTTAAATACCGTGGGTGTTTAATGTTTATAGTTATGTGGATATTTGAGGTTGGATTTTTGAAATAATTCTATATGCTTTATATTCTATTTTCAAATAGTGTTCTCTGATTTGGTTCATTTTGGTCCCTGTTTATGACATGAGCCGCATAAACACAAAATTTTGGTTATTGACTTTTAAAAAGGGATCATTTTAGTATCAGAGACGCCACAGTCAATATACTTCTTAAAATGTAAACATTACTTAACGATGAGTACATTGACTAAAATGATCAATACAAGGACCAAAATGATACGGACCAAATGACCAGTACGGAGACCAGAATGGCTAGTACATAAACCAAAATAGTATTTTGAATGTTTTAGGAGGAATAAAAGAGAATTGAGTAATGTTTCAAGTACATGAAATTTCTCAAGTAATTCATAATTGTTAATTAACCATTTTCGAGTGTGGTAGGATGCTAACACCTCTCCTACACAAACCAAATTATACTTTTGCAGACTATTTTCTTTTTTAGGTGATCAATCTTACTTCATTTAATGGATGATGTCATTCAGATTTTTAGGGTTAGGGTTTCTTCTCATCGCTCTAAAAAATTTGCACCAGGCGACCTCTTCGTACTTATTTTTTTTAATTTCTTTTTCTTAATCGTAGATGTCTAAGACTTGGAGAATCTGTTTTATTTTGTGTTGTTGATTAGGAATGAAGAAGAAGCCTAATATTGCAATACTCTGATCGAAAAAATTATTCTTCAGCAGGATTGGAAATTTGGAATCGATCAAAGAATCTATCGTTAGGCTACACGGAAGGTCAGTATAGATAATATTATGTATATTTCTCGGTGACAAGGTAGATACATTCTCTTTTTCCTTCTGATTTCTTCGTTCTAATTTCCACGTTTTTTCATTTCCTATGGGAGATTTTGTTGATTCCGAAGAATGCTGTGTTTCTTTCCTTCTGATTTCTGTGTTCCAATCTTTTGATGCCTTTTTCTCTTCCTTGTTTACGTTTTCTTGTGGATTCTGGGGAGTTTTGATGTGAAAGGATGAAAAAAATCAAACGGATTCCCAATGAATCTCCATGATATCATAACCAGCTACTTCTGATCACATCAAAGTAACCATATATTTTCTTTTTCTTCTGATTTTCTTTTCCTTTTGAAGAACACTGGATTTTTTTCCCTTTCAAATGATGAGGCCGTTGATGTAATTACATATATTTGCTACTCTTGATGGGATTATCCCATTTGATGATCACTAACCACCAAGATCTCTGAGGCCATTCTTGTTCATTGTTCTTAGATGCTAATGCTTCCCCCTACCAATTAACCCAAAGTTTTGTTTTTATTATGATGAATCCATTGGACTGAATTACACCAAAAAAATATTTACATTAATTTCATGCCTCTTCTATTGAAATTAGAAATTATGTCAGGTGCGATGTGCTGCTATAGGTGAAATGCGTTGGTCCCTCTCCATCCTCTGCAAATCGTCTCCCTTCTTCATTCAACGCACCATATTCACAGCCCCTCATGCCTTCAATTCCCTTCTAAGTAGTTGTTGTGATCCTCGCCACGTTCCTCAAATCCATGGCTTCATGGTGCCCAGAGCTCTCGATCAGGACAATCTCATCCTCAGTCGGTTCATCGATGCCTGCTCTTCTCTCCGCCTCTACACATATGCCTATTCCGTCTTCTCCAGCAAGACCAACCCCGACCTTCGTCTCTACAATACCACCATTAAAGCCCTCTCTCAGACCTCCTCTCCCATTCATGCCATTTCCCTTTTCTCCAGGATTCGAAGCGAGGGCTTGCAGCCAGATTCCTACTCTATCCCCTTTGTTTTGAAGGCTGTTGTTAAGATATCCACTCTTCAAGTGGGCAGGCAGATTCATACTCAGACGGTTTTTTCTGCTTTAGATACAGATGTGAATGTCGTCACTTCCTTGATTCAAATGTATTCTTCTTGTGGGTGTGTTTCTGATGCTCGTAAGCTGTTTGATTTTGTTCCTTATAGGGATGTGGCTTTGTGGAATTCCATGGTTGCTGGGTATGTTAAAGTTGCAAAACTCAACAGTGCACGTAAGTTGTTTGACGAGATGCCCCAAAGGAATGTGATCACTTGGACGGCTTTGATTGCTGGGTATGCACAGAACAACAGGCCTGATGAAGCGATTGCACTGTTCAGGAAGATGCAGCTTCAAGAAGTGGAGCCCGATGAAATTGCAATGTTGGCTGTGCTCTCTGCTTGTGCTGATCTGGGGGCTCTCGAGCTGGGCGAGTGGATTCATAATTATATTGTAAAGCATGGTTTGTGTAGGATTGTTCCATTGTACAATGCCCTCATAGATATGTATTCAAAATCAGGCAACATACGAAGAGCACTAGAAATTTTTGAGAACATGAAGCAAAAGAGTGTTATAACTTGGTCCACCATGATTGCTGCCTTGGCTCTTCACGGACGTGGAGGAGAAGCCATTGACATATTCCTTCGAATGGAGAAGGCGAGAGTTAGGCCAAACGAAATTACTTTCATAGCCATCCTCTCTGCTTGCAGCCATGTTGGTATGGTTGATATGGGTCGTTATTATTTCGATCGAATGCAATCAACGTACAAAATTAAGCCACAAATTGAGCACTATGGCTGCATGATTGATCTACTGGCTCGTGCTGGTCATCTTCAGGAGGCACAGAAAGTACTAAAGGACATGCCATTTGAAGCAAATGCAGCAATATGGGGGTCTCTTCTTGCTGCTTCCAATATACATAGGGATGCTGAGCTTGCAGAGCAGGCTTTGAGGCATCTTGCAGAGCTGGAGCCTGAAAATAGTGGGAATTACACACTTTTATCCAACACATATGCTGCTCTTGGCAGGTGGAATGAATCTGGGATGGTGAGGAAGGTGATGAGAAATGCAGGTGTGAAGAAGGCTCCAGGCGGAAGCTTCATTGAAATTAATAACAAAGTATATGAATTTCTTGCTGGAGACAAGTCAGATTCACAGTTGCATGAGATTTTTCATGTCTTGTGCAAGACAATTGTGCAGTTGAAAATGGCTGGGTTGCTGCAGGATGAATGGAGCAAGTTTCTCGACTTTGATGAGTGATCATGATAAGCTTGGGTACTAATCATTCTTAAATATCTCGTACCTCTGTATCTCTTTTGTCCAAAAGTTCCCAAAATTTACAAGTCAAACTTTGAATGTTTCAAAACAAGCCCTTTAACCTCAATTCAACTTTTAAAGTTTCAAGGACCAAATAGATACAAAGTGCGGGTAGTTCATCCAAAGATCTTTTACAAGGGACTTCAGAGTAAATAACCTTCAACATGCCACACTAACCAAGCTGGAAAAGGGCAAGCAATTGGATTACAAATTTAGATGATGGAACCTTTAAATCCCAGCCATGAGCAAACTTGATGCTATATTTCTTCTGGGCTTCCTTAACTTCTTGATCTTAATTCTGCCTTGTCCAAGTGAAGCAGCAATTATTTCTTTTTCAGCTCTCTAGTTTCTGGCCTACATGCTGCTTGCTGGTCTTTTTTGTACTAGTCATATAACCATCTTGTGATTCATGGAACCATAGTCTGCTACATCACATTCACTGGGGACCGTGTCTTTTAGATACTTGCCAGATGATAGAACTGGAATTTTAAATGTAGTCTGCAGAGGAATCATCATGTATCATGGAGAAACTGCATTCATCCATTTATTTTTCGACGGAATTCTTCAACCTTAGGGTACATGTTTTAGTTCTAGATTCAGTTACCGGACTAGCGTGGAAGTTGGATGTGGGTGCTTAACATGATGTTTGGAAACACATCTTATAAGCGTGTTTTCAAGACAATTGAGAGACACCATTTGATCAAGTGATGTCTGGAACTTGTTACCTTCACTTTTAAGTTATGTTTTTTCTAAATCTGCTATATGTTTCAAGTCACATCTCTTTGAATAAGATCAAGTAAAGAAGCGGGCTCGAGGATGTATCACAATACTGGGCATAGAGCCTTCACGAGGTTACTGGTTTCATTTGAGGTTTAAACTTGCTGCTCTCAATTCCAACAAGGAGAGATCTTCAGTGGAAAGAACTTACATTTTTCTTGTTTTTGTGTTTTTGTTTCAATTTCCTTTTCCCTTGCAGAAGCTTCATGGAAGTCAGAGAACCCATGGCTGCAGTTTTTTGTTTCACCCTAAAAGAGAAGGGTCTGTGTGATCCTTGAATATCCTTAGCTGAGTTTGTGATATATTTATTTTAGTCACATGCTTCTTACCCTATAGACTCTTGGTTAATATGCCAATAGAATAATTTTTTTAGCTTAGGTTTCTTTTTAAAACTTGATTTTTTTTGTTCAACAACATTTTAGCTTGTTACTCCCTTGTAGTGAATGATATTTGTCTTAATCAATTGAGTTATATTTGAATATGTTTAAACCTCTCATTTTTTAAAATAACATGTGAAAAAATTACTAATAACACCCTCACATCTTGTGCAGATTTTATTCTTCTATCTTATTTATTTATTTATAATTTCAGATATCTTATGAGGTGGGTTATAAAAAAGTGTGAATAATTTACCTGGTTTATTCACTGTTGGTTTTAGAACGTATAATTGAATAATGAAAATATAGACATAAGTAGTTTGTGATGCTTAATTCAAAAGAAGAGATTCATTAAATTGAATAATACAACATGGGGTAGGAATTCAAATTTATAGGACATATGTCTTTAACCAATTTAAGCCATTTTCAAGTTCGAATCAAAATTGATCAGACTTTAATTCAGTTTTTTTTTTTTTTTTTTAACCTTTCATCTCTTCCTTCTTCTCTCATTCTCCTTCTAACCCTAGGTTTTCAATTGATCCAATCCTTTTGGTGCGAAGCAATGCCACTTTTCAATATGATGAACTCGAGTGGGTTTTCAATCGAATCCTTCACCTTTGAAAGTGACCTCAAAAGCATACCAGCATAAAAGTTGGTCAATATATTATTAGGCCACTCTTAAATAGGTTATCATACTAATTTCCACCCATTTATTTAGTTGGTGATTTTAAAACATAAATCTAAAAACAATATATTTAACAAAAACCATAATTGTATTTAATATTTTCAAAAGTAACATATTTGAAAATTGAATTTCAATTTAAAAATTGTCTAATGTTTGTTTAGTAATATATTTGTATAGTAGTGTACTTACCAATTAAATATTTAATTTAATATAAAATATTATTAATTAATTAATTAACATATATGTTATAAATTTAATATAATTATTATTTTACAATATTATATAATTATTCTAATTTTAACCAAAAAAAAGAAATAAACTTATAACATAAAATATTATACTTGTCAAAATTTTTATCTTTTTAATATAATTTTCAATTTTTAATTTAAAAATTCAAAATTTGAAAACAATGAAAAAATAAAAAATATATATTTCAAAATTTCTACGTCACACAATTCAAAAATAAATATTTCCTAAATCCATTTGATTCAGTCAGTAAATTTGGGGGAAAAAAACGTGGACCAGATCCCTAGCTTTTTCCTTTTTTTTTTTTTAAACAATTTGTTATTTCTTAATGGGCCTGGCGTGGTCCGAAAGTTCTAGTGAACTACAGCCGCGCTTCGTCTCTTGTTTAAGATTTTTAGGGTTAGGGTTTCTTCGCATCGCTCTATAAAACCTGCACCTGGCGACTTCTCTCCAAGCGAAATTCGCCGGACTCTGGAGCTCTCTCTTTGTTGTTCTTCTACATTTTTGTTTGATTTCGTGTTGTTGATTAGGAACGGAGAATAAGCCTAATATTGCAATTCTCTGATCGGAAAAATTCTTCTTCAGGAGGATTGGAATCGATCAAAGAATCTATCGTTAGGCTATACGGAAGACCGGTATGCACAAATTAATGTGCGTATTTCTCCCTTTAGCTCCGGATCTCCTCGATAGGATGTTTCGGTGACAAGGTAGATACATTCTCTTTTTCCCTCTGGTTTCTTCGTTCTAATTTCCGTGTTTTTTTCCTTTTGATTTCTGTTTTGAATCTTGATGTCTTTTTTCTCTTCCGTGTTAAGTTATTTTGTGGATTCTGGTGAGTTTGATGTGAAAGGATGAAAAAAATCAGACGGATTCCCAATGAGTATCCATGATATCACAACCAGCTACTTCTGATCACATCTAAACAACCATCTAGATTCTGTTTCTTCTGACTTTCCTTTCCTTTTGAAGAACAGCCAATTTTTTTTCTTTTCGCTGTTTTGTTTTTCTTCAACTGATGAGGCCGGTGATGTAATTACAAATATTTGCTACTCTTGATGGGATTTTCCCATTTGATGATCACGAACCACCAAGATCTCTGAGGCCACTCTTTTTATTATGATAATTTGATTGGAAAGATTCAACTTGCAATTTTAACTGCTTTTCTGCTTCTAATAATAATAAAAATTTCATTGAATTGGATTGAGTTACAACTGTGATAAACATTTCACCAGGTTAGTTTAATCTTTATGGCTGTTTTTAGTTTTGTTTTATTCAAATTACAATTGTCTAATCTTATTTATTTTCTATATTAAATATTTTGAATGTTTTCACAACTTTTACATAAAAATCTTTCACTTTCAATCCTAGTTTATTGATCAAAATCTCAATCACTGAAAGGGTCTCTTTTGAATTTTAAACAGTAATTGTGATGTTTTATAAAATACATATGTTTTTGGGGCTTAAAACGACGGTCCAGTTGGCAATTCATTAAAAAACAATTAATTTTCTTGATTAAAAATAATAATAATTTGGAAGTTATTAATTTAAAATAAAATAAGCATTAAGAAATTAGTGATTAAGTTTCCCTTACTGTATTGAGACATTCAACATGATGTTGTATTATATTTTTTAATGCAATCATTATTTATTCTAAGAGATATTTGTTTAGAGTTTGTGTTATAAAATTTGTAATTTGAGACTCAAATAATCACTTTTTAGAAGTGCAGGAATAAAGATCGAAAATTTTAAATATAGGAATTAAAATAAATCTAAGTTATGAATATACACATTATATTTTGAAAATCTCTTTTTTTTTTTTAAATTAATTTTAAGTGATTTTAAGCTTTCAAGAATCTTTTTTTTACTCCATATTATGTTTTAATTTATATGTACAAGGAAAAAATCAACATCTTTTATTAATATTTTCTGTGATATTTATTTGAAATTGAGACTTAACGAGAAATTTGCACGTATGAGATGTGGCTTAAATGTCGACCGAATTGATAGACCTTTAGGACCAATATTCGTACCAATGTGATTGTTATTAATGGACAAATTTGTTTAAAGAACAAGTTTGTTGAAAATATGGATTCTTTGAGCCCTTGGCTGGGTGTGTTGAATTTGATCCTAATTGTTAGATGATTTTCAACTCATACCACACTATCATCTGTATTCCCATTTCTTTCTTGTTATCGGTCAATTAGTTGTCCATCAATGTCATGCTCAAAATCATTTATGGAATCCACATATATATCTCTATACTCTATGACTTGATTATTTAGTCAAAAGACTTGTTATAATGTACGTTGATGCGTTTATTAGGTTTATTTCTTTAGTAACAAGTATAGCTCATTAATAAGACACAATTTGGTCGGAAATTCTATTTGAAAAATGTTGAGTATTTTTTTTTTATAGTCTTGGTGATTTTGTCCATATGCGTTTTCTTCCCTTTTTTTATAGAAAAGAAGAGAGAATTTAATTAAGAAGAAATAAAGTCTTGATTTGCCACAAGGGCAGGGATACAGGTAATTCAACATACTATTAACTCTAATTCGAAAGTATTGGGAGCAAGATAGTGGGTGAAAAGATTAGCATCCCTATTTATTTTATTAAAAGGGATCACGCCACAAGCAGGTTCCACATTCTTTCCAGAATAGCCAAAGCATCCAACATCTTCATTATATGATTGACACCTTCCCAGATCCATCCAAGTCCCCCTGCATGAGTCTCTGACCAAGCCGCATCAGTATTCAGTGTCCAAATATAATGGGAGATAACAATTTTCTATTTATCTTCTCTTGTTAATGAAAATCCACTTTTTTATTTATTATTAGTTTTTAGATATTGTGTGTTGTAAGATACTAAGCTGAAAGACTGCAAATCCCTTTTCTACGGTACCATTTGAGTTGATGTGTTTTGATTGAAGTAACAATTTAGTAATAATTTAGCCCTAAACTTTGGTAGGGTCAATTTAGATTATCTCAACGCTTCTTTTCTCTGGCTTGCTCTTCTAAATCCAATTTTGGCCTGCGGTAATGTAATCAGTTTATTAGTTCCAAATTCTGCCTTATTCCATGAGATCTAGAAGCACTTCTGCAACCTTCTCTCTCCATTTTCCCTATCGCTCTTTTTTTTTTTTACTTCTTTCAAAGGGGAATGCACGTCACAGGTAGTTTCGAACCCAATCACAAAGCTTCGTATGTTCTTAGATACAATATTTCTGTCAAACTGCCTCCATCCACCAAGATTCGATGAACTTTAACATGGCTAAAGTGACCAATGTGTCGTTATGCATTATGAGTGGTGCAGGTTGGTTACCTCACCTTTTGATAACTTGATTTTTTGTGTCTTCCTTGTCCTGGGTCAGCACTAGCCTCCCTAACAATTCGTCCTTCGAATGAGATCTTGAACTTCCTCATTAAGATCATGCTGAATGGTCATGATCTCGAGGGAAGAGACAATATGTTCCTTTACTTCTTTTATGAGATGGTGTCTTAATCTTTTCGGGCATTTGAGTAGCTTCTTGAATTGTCATGATCTCCATCAATAATCTCGAGTAGAATCGTCGTTAGAGCATATCTTTCAAACTTTTTTAGAAGGTCCCGCTGATCCAATTGGCCCCGCATACTGTCATTTTTTCCCACTCTCCTTTTAGCTATGCTCAGTTTGATCGCGCTTCCCGTCATAATCCCACCGAGTGGAGTAGTTCTCCTAAACTCATATTTTTAGGTGCAATTTATCGTGCCTCTAAGAAGGTAGCTTGGGTCTTTTTTTTCCAAAGGAGTATAACAACTTTTCGTCGATAAGACCCAGACTTGCAGTTGAATCAAGCCACGTACTTTTTTCTGTCAATTTATGTTTTATGGTGAGAAGATACGCCACAAGCTTCTATTTCGTCCTCTAAAGAACTGTGTGACAAACCAAACGTCTTACTTATCTAAATCATACATGAAGCTCTCGTCTTACTTATCTAAATCATACAAAAACCCTACCACAAAACCCCAAAAAACCCTTCCTTTTATGTACTATTCAATTGATGATTTGGAAGGTTTTTGATACTCTACGGGTGTAGATTTAACATCGACCTAGACTTCTTTATACATTGGATTTGGTACAAGAGCTTATGCTTTATGATTTAAAATTTATAATTTATAATTCTACTGTAAAAAATATCATCAAAATTAAACGTCAATTTTTATCGTATAATAATTCGTCTTTGTAATTTATAAACACATTTGATCCCACGTAAACTTTCATTAAATTTTAACAAAAAAAAATTCCCAATAGATTAAAAATCGTTATAAATCTTAAACTACATTTACTAAATTGTTCTTTATTTGAAATTACTATGACTAAATCATTACAAATTGTTAGTAATAAAAAATAATAATATGTATACTTACAAACTGAAATGGACTAAATCGTTCCTTCTATAATTGAAATTATAGGTACAAAAGATGTATTTTAGCCAATCTTTTAACACCCACAACAAAGGGTATTTGCTAAAATGACCAAATCATATTCAGCCAAAACAACCCAGTACAAGATCATACACAGATATACGAAATGTCAATGTTAAAAAATTTTCCAAGTGAAAGATTCCAAGAGGTTTTCAATCACTCATTCACTCTATTTACTGATAAACTTAGTCCGGATGGAAGCAACACTCCCAAATTGGAAATTATTTAAGATCAAAATTGTCATCAACTTTCCGCAATCTTAAAACAAGTTACATGATTCATACCTCGATCTCCAGTTGTTGATCACAGAGGGATCCCCAATTCAGAAACAGTCATCGCCCTGTTGTCAAGCAAAGTTCTCTGACGCTTCAAAAACGTCGCCATTGAAGCCACCTTCAAGTGCGAGAAACAGAAAGAGAGATAATCATGAGACAGAATTCAATCAGGAACTACATGGTGTAAAAATTCAGCTCTCAATGAGGAGGGACTGATGAGTTAGCTGACCTCTGCTCGAAGTTTTAACGCGTCCCTACCGGAGATTTCTCGCAGCCCATCCATCAAATCTGTGAATTTGAAAAATATAAGGACTTCACAACAATTATTTGTAATTGTGATGTTTCGTTCACTATGTAGTATGCACTCGGTACTCTCAACCAATCACTCATCACATCCCCATCATTATATCGGCAGATCACAGATGCCATAGAGGAAGCAGAATGCAATCTAAATAAAAAATTTTGTCCATATGAAAATATTAGTAGTGAATGTTGTTATACAGTATTAAAGAATTTACAAACTAAATCAATACCAGTGAAATATTAATAAGATGCAACATTATGAGTTCTAGTCCAAGAATCTTCTTTTCATCCAAACTCTTGCATTGTCTCAAAAGATCCTTACTTCCATAACATTGTCCCTTATGCATAAATACGTCAAAGGATATTTATAATGGTTAAGAAGTATCTCAATATCCAATTCACAGTTATGTTGTGTCTAATTACTTTAAGACAGTTGAACTAGTAAGTTAACCAGAACAAGAGATTGAACTATAGCAAAGAGAGAAAATGTGAAGGTCCCAATGAAGTCTCTAGAGCAGCATTATAAAGTAGAAACTAAGAGAACTATTGAGTTTCGTGCATCAAAAAACACACCTGCAGCTTGGGCTTCAGCCTTGTAAATTGACCTTGAAAGATGTTGAATTTGATTTCCGGCATTCCTGTATATTTGATAAATAGTCAGATTTTAGAGAATCTAGTAGTACTAGACTTTTATACATTAAAATTACTAAAATGCTTCTACATCAGCTCGTTGTGGCCGTATTTCATATCCTTTTCAGCTAAAGCAGCCCTCTCGAGCAGTTTTTTGCTCTCCTTCTTCATCAGGTCCACTGAAAGGTTCAACTCTTTTACATGCTTCTCTGCCTTCAAAAAATTTGCCTGCTCAAGGGGGTAAAACAATGATAGAAGGATTAATAATGATCAACTAGAGAAATATAGCGCAGGGCAAAGGAGAACAATGAGTTAATCCAGAGTACTGTCAAAACTCAGAGTGTTTCCAATTTCCAGCTCAATTGGCGTATATAAAATGAGAATTCATTCATCAACAATTTACTCATAATCCATAGATGGAAAAATTAAGAAAATAAAAAAGGAAACAACCTCCTCGGTCTGAAATCGACCCAACGTATGACGGAACAGAAATCTTCTTGGTCCTGCAGAGAAGAGCAATTCTTAAAAATAAGTCTACCTTTACATAAACAGAGAAAATGAGAAAAACAAATAAAGAAGGAAAAGGATTGAACACAAAGATAATAAATGCAATTCCAGGCAAGCAAATAACTATAATATCTAGGAAAGTTTTTACTAAGGTGGAATAATACTGCATATGCAACAAAAAAAAAACCTTGATTAGACTTTCTTTACCTTTTTTTCCCTTGTGCTGGTATTTTATTCCTCTTGAATTAGAAACAAAATTCATTGATGTGGTTGAGGTTTTTTTCATGAAACATATTGTCATCCTTTATAGCTTGCTAAAAATCAGATTGCCCAATGGATTGTTGCTCCCATTCCAAAAAAAGAATGTAGATCTTCGGGAGGTTTCTTTGAATTTTTTGTGCAGTAGAAGATCGATATGTATGTTTCTTTTCTTGAATGGGGTGCTTTCTTGTATTTTCCCAAGAAGAATTGTTCTTATAATTCTCAGTTTTATTGATCGTGTGGGAGATTTTGTATACTCCTAAAGGAAGTTCTGAACTTTGTAACTCTTCACTAGTTTGCTGAAAATTTTCTTTTGTACATACAAAATTCATTGATACAATGAAAAGAATAGAAGGAAGGACCAAAAGGCTGGCTATCAAGCTAAACCAAGGGACTTTTATGAAGGCTCTTCGATTTACAATAATAGCAGAGATAGAAGAAGTTTGGACAAGTAAAACATCACACTGAGGCCCTAAAATATTCCTCTCAATAGTTTGGTTCTGGTGCTCTCTAAGAGAGAGGCATTTCTAAGTGAACAACCCTGACTTTGCCAATATCTGACTTCTCAAATATAAGGGGAAGCAACCTTCACAGATGGATGAGGACCCATTGGAGACTATCATTCAATTCTTTCCAAAATTGAGATCCAAGAATTCTCAAAATATTCCAACATTCGGTGGTTTTTGTACTAAGAGACATGTAAAGATTAGGGATGGGGGAAAACCCATTCGTAGCAGTATCTCATGCAGCCTCCCTGAAGAGAATAGATCTACCATTCCCCAAGAGGCCAGGAATAAACTTGACTTTAGTGGAGAAAAATATTTCTGCATTTAACAATTAGCAATGAGGAGCCACGAGCTTCTTACTAAACTATAATAACAACCAGCAGTGCACCATCCTGAATGACTCACATGTCCTTTTGACAATACTCAATAGGGAAATCTTGACAACATTGCCACACAAGAGCCTTGAGAAGTTGAATCCCAAACCATATGGGTCACCGCAAGCTTGACTACTAGACTGATTTCACACGGTTCATTTCTCTATCACTCTCTTTCCCTGTTCAAGCCTATATTACCTAATTCTTTTCTGATTATGCAGACAAGTTTGATGAACGAACAAATTCAATCTAAAATCATTTTAAATGAATTCATTTCAATAAACTCGTCTAAACTTATTTGTCAAATTGATGCTGAATATAATAATAGGCTCTATTTTCTGCATCATAACTTGATAGGTATGATGGACCTAATTGCACAAGTGACTCGCACGACAAAGATAATATGAGACAAAAGCATTTTCTACATAGATAAATAAGATATCAATGTGGAAGATGCTGGACCAATCTCCTGAGAAAATAGAAATCCCAAAACACTAATAGGGTCAAGGCCAAATACTAACTACTACAACTTGACCAATTAGTAAGAAGTATACGAAATCTCCCATACTAACAACTTGACCACTAACAGTTGCTTCCCCTTTAGGAGTAAACAAAATCTCCCATACTAACTACTACAACTTGACCAATTAGTAAGGAAAATGATCTTATGGGTCCAGTTTGTTCGGGCCTTCCTTTGGAGTTTATAGTTAGAAAGGAACAATAGGGTCTTTAATGACAAAGCCATCCCTTTTGATATCTTTTTTGATGGGGTTACTACTCTAGCTCTTGGTTGGTGTAAATGTTTCTACCCCCTTCAATAGCTATTATCTAAATAAACTTATTATAAGTTGGAAAACTTTCTTGTAATTGCTCATGTGGCCTTTTGTATATTTCATACCATCAATGAAATATTTGTTTCATACCAAAAAAAAAAAAAAAAGGTAGGCAGGATTGCAAGTGAGATAATTGAAAATTAGTACTTAAAATAAAAATACAACTAATCACCAGCTTCCATATTGAGGCAAATATTTACTCCATACCTCGCATAATGAGAAGGCCAGCTGCAAGAGCAACCCCAATCGTAGCAGCTGGGTGGTCCCTTGCAATCTTGAACTCATCTACACAGTGATACCATACCATAAACAAATACAATTACAAAAATAAATCAAGATTTTTCACAACAAGGTAGTTTCTTTCCCTCTCTCTTTCTTTTTACAAAATCCAAAAATAAAAATGCCGACTGTGACGACACTGAAAGAATAATAATATAGATGATTTTGATCCATTCGATCCCTATACATGCACACAACAACTTGCCCTCAAGGTCATAATACATGGAGATCTACTCTTTTTCTTTTTAGTGTATATATACATACACTCTAGATTTGATCAACTGAGTTCACGTGCTTGTGACATAGAATCCAAATGAAAATTGTGTCTTCTCGGGACATCCTTGCCTCCAAATTACCTTGGGCAATTTTAGACAATTTTATTGATTTAGTGAAGAGTTTACAAAATAATCCACCAACACCAACTATATTGGGAAAACAAGAGTTATCCTATTCCAGTTTATCCCAAAGATAGAATAATTACAAAAGAGAATCAGATAAAGAATGCCATGAAGAAGCTTAAAACTTATCCAAACCAAATATTAGGCAAATCCTTATCCAGTAGATATGGGGATGTTGTTAAATTAGTGAACATAGATTTAGTACAAAAAAGATATATATATAATATATTCAATCAACTTAATCCATATATCTCCATCGAGAAATTCAGAAAATTGTTGATTCTGAAATTGACCATATAGCAAAGAAAACTAAATTACACAGGAAATGGTTCTAACTCACTTCCTAATTAATTTCAACAAGAAGGACTAAGGCAATATTCCCATCAAGCCAATATTGATTTTGCTGAAGTTCTAAAGCACGCAGATAATCAGAGAACAAGAAACATAAAAAGAGACCTTTCGCTTTGCTGAAAAAAGCATCTTCGTGAGTTTTAAACTGTGATGCTGCTCGGGGTACGAAATCCTGAAAGATGAGTATATTCATCTCAAAACAGAATTATAAGAGGAGAAGGAAATAACAAATAGGGGGAAAGGCATAAATTTAACAATTGCACATTCAATAATAGTGACATTAATAACAAAATAAATTAGTAAGAGCAGAAGCAATATTGATCATCCATACATAACCATCAACTGTAGGACAAACAGCAACAGGCACACTGCACAAGCAGCTAGTGGGACATACAATATCAAACACAACAAAATTAATTTAATACGCTATAGATGAATCATCAGATGTTGTTAATCCTTCATTAACCTGTGTTTTTCTTTGTCTTCATAAGATGCTAAAGTGTGTTTGAGTGATGGTTGAATGAGTAATTTAAAAAAAAAAAAAGGATTGAAATATAATTGATTCTTCAAGATCACTGTCAAAGTGATACCTTAAAAGTGATTTTAAGTTTTCTTAAAATTAACCTTTTTAATTTGTAAACATGATAGATGGAGATGGAGAGGGGAGTGATTTTGACGATTTTTGCATGACCAACTCAACACACCTTAAATCTCTTTTTTCAAAATCACTACTTCTACCGTCACTACTTCTACCGTCACTCCCAAACACACCGTAAACCCCATTTCGTAAATAGCATCTGTAAACATTATATAATTTGTTGCGGTAGAATTGATGTCGATCCAGCAACTGAAGTCATACGGAATATAAACTCTACAGATATCATATGAGAGTAGAAGTAGAACGAGAGTAAATGGCAATATGCAGAAGGGTATCGGATTAGGAAAGTTGACTAGTAGCGCAACCTGGAATGAACGGATATGGGAGGAAGAGGCCTCTTGGAGAGAACGAGCAGAGCGAATGGCAGAATCCTTCGATTGAACTACCGTGCGCTGCAGATCCTCCGCTATTGACGATATAGAGGATGCTGCGCTTACATTCTCGAGCGATGGCTCCGGTTGCTGCTCCTCTCCTGCGCCCATTTCTTCTCCGACTCCGGCGAACGGTGTTTGCCCTTCTTCGACTCTCGCCTCTGCCTACGCCGCCGTTAATTGTTCGATTTTTTCTATGATGAATTAAAAGGTTAAGATTTTATAGATATAACATATAAGGAAGGTTCAAAATGTCGTGGAAACGGCGATGTCCCGATTTTATTGATAGACATGTCGTCTGACGATGTCGGTTTGAGACAAAAATTATAAGAATGGTAGATATTGATGCAAATAAAACTTTAATTGTAGTTTAATTAGTTCATAATTATTCAATTTTGACTATCATACCTAAATATATCAATATTACACCTATAAAAATGTCGTTGTAATGATAACGTCATAATAAAATCATGTATATAATTGCATGTAAATTATTTGAATTAGTAAATTAAAGTTATTGTTGATTAATTATGTTTTATCAATAATTTCTAATAAAATCTAATATTTAATTACATAATTAAATAGAAATAAAAATTGAAAAATAAAATTTATTATATACAAATAGAGAGGATATAATTTTACTAATACCAAAGATAATCTTTTCTTTTAATTAAATAAACATATAATCTTGAGTCAAATTTGAATGGACAAACCTCTTTAATTTGCTTTATAAAATATTTGATTTTCTTTCCTAGATTTATTTATTTGCTATGAAGTTATAAGAGATAAAGGGATGAAAACAAACTTTCTAAAGGTGGATTTCAAATTATTTAGGAAAAAAATCAATTCATACGTTACCTCACCAAAACAAACTATACACATATTTTCAAATTATTTAACCAAAATATCGATCGACACCACTAGTTAGCATATCTTTTCGAATTATTTATAAAAAAACAATTTATAGATTATAGGTAAAAAAAACGACATTTCCTCGACATTAGGGGAAAAACGACATTCTCTCTCCATGTTGATGTCGAGGTGCTCGACACGGATCGACATGTCGCTCAAAATTTAAAACACTTAATATAATAACCAAACAAAAATTTTTACTTCGCTGAAATGACCCACATTTTTTTTAATTTATTTTTGGTAAAATACATTTTTAGTTCTCAATTAGATATTACATGTCGATTAACGTTTGAACTACGTTGTTAGATGATATGTCAAGATTTATTATTTTTATATTATTATTCTCTTCCAAAAGGTGCCATCATGGAAATTGTGAGCCAAAAATTTTGATTAACAATTTGAACTCTCTAAACCAAACAGAGCTCATCACCTACAATAAAACGTCTTTCTCAACATTCTCGTTGGCTTATTGATAACTCTACAAAAGAGAGTTATTATAGCTATTATTTGGAAAGTTTTGTGTTAATTATTGTTTTTGTGTGTCTATTCTAACTCTTTAAAAACCATAAATAGAAATATAATCTTTAAAATGAACATAGTTCCCTTGTATTGGATTATTGACTTAAGTTCTAGCTGATTTATTTTATTATAGGCTATTTTGCGTAGAATTGAAAGTTGATGACTAAGGCATGAGAAAAGCACAGAGCCCAGAAAGCAATTGATGAAGCATTCTTAAGTCGGAACTCTGAGACGTTTGAGCAATCAAATGCTGGAGCATGAGTTCACAGTGCAGTAATTGTCCCGCACGCGGATTTTTACCATGCCCGTAGTTTTTCAGTTGGTTGCCCTAAAATTCGGGCCCAATATAAAAAGGGACAACATGACCTAGCCGACAAACACATATCCCAATAGAAAACATTCTTGGCGTACTTAAAAAGACAAGGAGTACCAGTACACCATTTTCGGAAGGAGAGCTGACGACAGAGAGAAGCTGCTGCTGGTCATCACGTGCTGGTGTCTCTTCTTCTATGTTTTTGTCTTATTCTTTAAAATGTGTTGTATCTTCTGTCTACCCATTTCGTTTTCCCCCTTACCCATGAACTAAACCGATTTTGGGGGAGATTTATGTGTTGTAACTTGTAAACAATTGATATTCTAACTGATTTTGTTTTGCTATTAAATAGTGTTGTTTTGATTTTCTTTCATCTTACTAAACACTGTGTTTGTTTAGTTTGCTAGCTTCTATATGATCTGGAAGGACGTATGTTAGTTTAACTGCTCTATTTTTGTTTTAGCTACTACTTTTTTGTGCATTTGTGGAAACTCGGGAATGAGGTCCCTACTCTATGCTTAGAACTCGTTTTTATTGCTTGGGTATCTAGCAACAAGAGTTGTGGGTAGTCATGTTTTGGTATCTCGGAAGGGAACCGTGTCGAGTTGAGCAATAACAATTGATTTTAAGCTAGGGTTGAGGTTGAGATTTAGTGAGACCATAAGAAGTCTCCCTCGTCTTTCCCATATCTGTTATCCCCCTTCTTTATTCGTTGTGCTAGAACCTTTTCTTGCCCCAACATCTGTAGGTTGTGCTCACTTTTGGAATTGTTTACTACTTTTGTTTATAGTGTTTTCGTTGCGGTTTTTAATATAAAACAACTTTATTTTATTTTCTTGTATTTGTGGTATTGAGCATCAATTTTAAATATTACACTTAGTCCCTATGGATCCAACCTCGTTCGTATTACAATCGACGAATATAGTGTATACTTGCACTTGTTTTATCACAGTTTCGAGGATGCAACATTTACACAGCAGCCACTTTGGCTACAACCAACTCTTCCTTGTTGCCCTTCTGGCCAAACCAAGCCCAAACCAGAACCTAAAGCCGAACACAATAATTGGTTCTTCTTCGAGCCATGTGGTGATTTTGCAGAGGATGACTAATTCGAGGAGTTCCAAGAGGAGAATTTACTGCAGTATTCCACAATTGTGACCAACAAATCCCTTCTCCAACTTCTGATTTTGAAACTCTACGGGCCGATTCGAAATTTGGGAATTTGAATTCCTATTGTTTTCCTTTGTGGGTGGGTTCGTTGGGGTATGAGAAAAGCTTATAGTCCGTGTATATTCACTCTGCTATGAAAGCAGAGTGTCTTTATTTCGAGCTATAAGATGGTGTTAAGTTGTGATAAAGTCTAAACCTTAGTATTCACCCCACTATTCCACCAGTGTCTTTTCATCTCCAACCTTCATTATTGCCCTTTAGCCTCTACAACTCCTTGTCTCCACTTTCAAAATTCTAATTACTTCCTCAATTTCTTTATTAACTTAATCTAGAAGGAACATGTGTTAAGGATATTGATTTTAGACAAAATCATGCAAGGTGCTGAGAATTCAAATATATGAATTAAATTTACCAAATCCATCGACTTAAGTTTTTGAATTGAGTGGTGGTTTATTCATCCTATCAGAATCTTAGGTTCTTTTATATGACAAGTGATTTATTTGTGAACCTAATTTCTAGCAGCAGCCTTTAATCGTGGTTGCCTATTTTATTATAGTTTAGTACGATTTTGGTTCAAATTATCCTAATTTCTAGCAACACCTACAAAGTCCTCATCCTTCATCATTGTTTGTGGTTCGTGATTCACTGACATACGTGAGTTACATTGCCGTCGATATGCCGTTGCACTGCTTCGACCGCGGTCGTCCTCGTGGGTAGCAGCATGTCCACAAGTTCAAATCTACACTGATCCGACTACCGCTGTTTGTCATGGGTGTTGCGTTGTAGTCGGGGAGGTCTGCTACAGCGTAATCGTGCCACCACAGATTTGATACATGTCGCCAAATTATACTGGTATAGCATCGCACCCTTCGTTTTTGAATTATCGATATTTGGGCTTTGCAGGTTGTCGTCGTCCTCTACCAGTCGCGGACTATTTTGTTTTGCCGTGGCTCGCCGCAGTTGTTCGAAGGTCTTGAAATCGCCGTTGCAAATGTTGATGATGTGGTGCAGCATCTATTAGGGTTTTCTTTGTTGAAGGTCAGCGTACGTTTTTTTAGGTTCGGTTCGTTCGGATCAGTTCGATTTTGGTCAGGTTCAATTTTCCTTGCCGGTTCGATTCAGTCCTTCATCAAGTTTGGTTTAGTATTGACTTTGGTTCGCCTTGCCGATTTCATCATGACAGATGGAGAAAAAACTCCACTAGCAAAAACTCCATTGGGAGTGGCCACGAAAACTAATATAAGCTATCCATTTTACCTAGGGCCACAAAGTCGTCTTGGTGATTTCTTTATTCCTGTTCATCGAATCTCAATAATCTTGACGAACAGTCACTTGCCATTAGAGTTTCGTCTTGACGAAAGTTTGGTTTTCTTAACAGGACTATTACTAAGGTTGTCCTGCCTTAGACAAATGATGATTAGGCCATAGTTCATTACATGCTTGTCTCATGGCTTACAAATACAATCGATCTCAAGGTACGTTGTATGCTATCAGATTATGATGATACCTGATATGATTTGAATGAAAGATTCTCGATTGTCAATGGGCCCCGTATTTCTCAACTTAATGGAGATATTAATCATTGTGAACAAAATAAAAATATGTTTGTCGATGTTTATTTTAGTAAACTAAATGTCTTGTCAGATGAATTAGATAAATTTGAGCATTTGATCTCTTGCAAGTGTGGAAAGTGCACTTGTCATGTTGGAAAACTACATGAAAAATGACGTTCTGACAATAGATTTCATCAATTTTTACTCAGTTTGTGTTTTGAATATTATGGTCAATTGAGGACTACTCTTTTGTCACAAGATCTTCTTCCATCCTTGAATCGCGCATTTCATCAAATCGCTCAGGATGAGCGAGTTAGAGGGATTACTCGAACGGGATCGAACAACAATAAGAATCTGAAGGTCGTTGGTTTTGTTGTACGTACATATCATAAAAAAGTCGCGATAGGATCGGACAGAAAAGGCGATCTTGATTCGTACTCACTGTCACAAATCATGACATACCATTAGTACATGTTTTGTCTTACATGACACTTCGACTTGGTTTTGGATTTTGGTCCACCTCTGAGGGCAAAGGAAATTTGTTGTTGTTTTTCACCCTATTTATAATGATTTGCACTTGTTGGGACTTGCAGTAAAATATCCAGAAGGAGTTCTGGGGAGTGGAGTAGGAATTTCTGAACCACTAATTCTCGGTGTCACCACTCTCTTATCTTCTCTCTTTTAAATCCGGTATTTAGCTTTGAATTTTGCTAGATTGCATATAGGTTTACTTAAATATTTTGTTCAATGTTTCTTTTTCTTGTTAATCTTCTTTTATTGATTGCATAATTGTTTATTACATTGAATTTATTCTTAATTTTGAAAAAGTGCTAAGCAACTCTATTCACCCCTTTTAGTGTTATCATTCAATCCTACAGGCTTCATCTTAGTTGCTTCCTGCAACCTTTCCTCTTACACGTCTTCAATTTTCTAACATCTTTACTTTGAGCCCATCAAATTGTAGTGATAGAACTACAGAGCTTCTAAATCCACTAGATTTATCTTTGATTTTTAAGCCAACTTACATGGAGAATTTGTCTAAATTCATGAAACTAAAACCAACAAGAACTTTCGTAGGTGGTTCGACACTTATCCAAAGAGAATTGAAGAAAGAGGGACAAGATAGGAGAGAGGAGATCAAGAGGAAAAAAGATCCACACAAACATACAGATACTTACACAAATAATAAATCTTGACACATCATTTAAAAATTGCCTACTTAACAATATCATGTCACTTTTCTATTATTCAACTGACGGTCAATTATGCTTATAGACCATGTAGAAGTATAACTATTTTCTAAAAGTTGGGATCAAACTGTCACTATTTAAAACTCAGAGACTAAAAATGTATTTTACTCAAAATTTTCCTACCCCGATAAATGCATTTTTGAACTATCAAGGTAGATGAAATGACTATTATGTCCCTCGATAGGTAAGCGTTGGCGAAAACAAAAAACCCACCAAAGACCTTTAGTTTTCGTCTTCTTTTTCCCCTCTTTCTTCCTTATGTTTTTAGATTTGAAACAAAACAGAGACCTCTTGTGTTTTCCCCTCTTTATACCTTTCATCTTCTTGCTATTTCATATTTCGATCGTTTATTAGAAGTCAAATCTTCGAGGTAAGTTTGATTTCATTTATTTTGTACCCTTTTCGGTTGATATGGGCTAGGGGTTTGGATGATTTTGAAACTCTGTGTTTCCAATTGTCCCTCTATTTGCAGTGAATCATACTCCATTTTTGTTTTAAAGTTTTAGGTTGTTGCAATGATGAACGAAATGTAAATTTTTTGTGGTCGGTCGATGGGAGTTTTGGCGTGAAAATAGAGAACTTCGATCTGAATACAAGAACAAGAATCTCAATCTTCACATTAAGTTCGAAAGAAGGAGTCAGATGATAAAGATTAGAGATTGAATCTACTATATAACACATACTACAAATATAAAAGTTCAACTCCACGAAATATAATTTCTTCGAAAATCTCATGTGAACCGGTATCACTGTTAAAAAAATCCACAACTATTTATTATATTTTCTCTCTCACTTATTCCATGCATTCATCTGCTTTTGTTGTCAAATTTTCTGAATTTTATCTATAAAAGAAATAGAACCAATCCAAATCCTAGATGATCTAAATAAAAACATATATAAATCCTAGATTAATAAGAAACAGTCGCATACAAATATTTGAAATACTTTCCTTTTAAAAAATAAAAAATCGTGGACACGTGGGCCTCATCCATTGGGCAGTGACGCACCAAGCAAACAGCCACGTAAAAGCAGGCATAAAAGGACCGAAATTCCAGAAACACCCCCAAGCGGGGCACAAGAGAGGAGGGCAAAATGGGAAGGCGATAAAAGAGAGGGCTGAAGAGATAAATCCCGAAACCACCCGCTTCCCATAAGCTCCAAAGATCCCACAAACTCATAATTCTCTCTTTCCTTCGTTCTTCTCTTTCGGAAAACTCTCTCCATTTATAAAGCTCTCTCCTTCGTTCTCTCTTACACAAACAACACCCACCCAGATATAAAAGATCCCGCTTTTCAAACTCTTCCCGCTCCACCCCACCTCTTTTTTCTCTTCCCGATCACTCCAATTTTCCCCACAAATTTCCCCTTCTCGGATCGACGGGAATTCTCCGCTGAATTCTAGGGTTTCCCTTTTCCAAGAGGTCTGGTTTTTGTTATTTCGTTTGCGATCGATGGATCTTGTGTGTCTGGGCCACCCTCTGCCTTTTGATTTTGTTTGTTGTTGCTCGGGAGTCCTGGAATTCCTCGGCTGGCTCTAGGGTTGGGTTGGGTTTTCTTAGATTTGCTTGTTTGGGGGTTGTTTTTAAATACCCAGATAGAGAGAGCGAGATAGGATGGGTTTTAATTTTATATCCCTCCCTTGTTATCAATCAAAGTCGAGTGGGGTTCTATGATCCTTGTACTTCGTTAATTTGATAAATATATTTTTTTTTTTGTTGAGAAATTTCGTCTGCGATGTGTGGGTTACTGTTTTCTGTTCATCAATGGACATGGGGTCTTGGTATATTTGTAATTGGAAGAGATTTTGTTCTGTTTTTGGGCTTGGTTTTAGTGCCTCTATTTTGTCTTATTTTGATTATTTTTTCAATCAAAATTTTAAGCATGTAGAGTTCCGTCGTTGCAGAGATTTCTTGTTAGGAATGGCAGATCAAGGCTTGGAAGGAGCCCAACCCGTCGATCTTAAAAAGCATCCTTCTGGAATTGTACCTACCCTACAGTGAGTTTCAACTTTCCCAACCGTTCGTGTCTTGTAATTGTGTATGGTAACTCTTTTGTCTAGGCCAAATTAAAGCCTTTCAACAGTATTAAGTGGTGGGGAGGGGGTGTCTTTTTTAAGTGATTTGCATTGGGAAATTGATTTACTATGGAAAAGCGGGTAGTTTAATTTTTCCGTCTAAGCTCAATATGAACCTCTAATGTTGACCTGTTAATAGATTCTCATTCTTGAGTTTTGATCTATTTGACATTCAATGGGACGAAAGTAAAACTATATCTTTCTCCTCCCCCTCTCTCTCACACACATTAAGGGTACACAGATAGATCTTGGTAAAGAGAGAAAGTTGAAACGAAGTTCCAAGGATAAGTTACATCCACCCAAAATTTTTAATGAGTTGATATATATACACTTCTGAAGCCAAGTTTGAATAGTTTAGTTATTTTATGTAAAAATATATCAATTTTCATTAGTACATTAGTATAAAGTTGATTCTCACATATATTGATATAGATATAAAAAACTAAGAATTTAGCAAGATTAGGATGTTGAATGTTCATTGTCCTTGTCTGGAATAAGTCAGGAAAGCTTCTCCCTTCCTGAAATAAATTGTAATCTCTAATATAAATATGTGATACTGATGATGACTAAGATATAAACATGCAACTATGTGATACTTGTGTATGTGTATGATCCATATATTCTCACTCTTTTTGTCAATCCGAGCTTAGCTCACTATTACCTTCAAGGTTTAATCCATCATCCCTACATTATGTTTTACTTAAACAAATCTCATTATTTTCTGAAGTCCTCAAGAATTATTCTCAATGTTGAAAATGTGAGTTAAAAATTGAAAATATTTGAAGAACTACTACAGTATAGGTCCCAAATGTTCCTTTTAATCATTTTGGACTTTTCCCTCAAATGGCAAAGCTAACTTTCAAATTCAGAGAATCTCTGAAAAGATTCAAAGACATAAAAAAGCTTACTTTCAAATTTTTACCCTACAAGGAAGTTTATAGAAAGGACAAAAAATAGACTGGTAAGCTTTGTAAATCAAACATATAGAAAGTAATTTACCTCTGGAGAAAGATTATCGTCTATACTCCTTGCTCAATTTTCAATTATACTCCAACATAAATCATAGTATGTCGGGTTAGTATTACTAGTATTTCATTTCTTTCCCCGGTTTTGAATGTAGCTCGAACTGAAGAGTTCCTTTTTGAGACAACCTCTTGAAGAATTTTTTTTAGAAATACTCCCTTTGTAAAGCATAAGATATAGGACAGGCATCTAATGTCTATTTTTTATGGGTTGAATCTCATGCATGTACTGTATTATTTATGTTTCCTGATGCGTGTACAATGCATTATACTGTTCCTTGGTTTAATCCCTTTGTGAAGTAAAAGATATAGGACAGGCATCAAATGTCTATTTGTTATGGGTTGAACTCCATGCATGTACTGTACTATTTATGTCTCCTGATGCGTGTACAATGCATTATACTGTTTTTAGGAACATTGTGTCAACGGTGAATTTGGACTGCAAGTTGGATCTAAAGGCCATTGCTCTCCAAGCTCGCAATGCTGAATACAACCCTAAGGCAAGTGGTGTTTTATGATAAGTAAATACAAATAATTGTTGAAATACATCATGGATGTCAAGAATCTATTTTGAGGGTAGAACATTGTTTCCTTTTGTATTTGATATTGAGTTTTAAGATTTTCAATTGTTTTTTTCAATGTCAGCGTTTTGCTGCTGTTATTATGAGAATAAGGGAACCAAAAACCACAGCATTGATATTTGCATCTGGAAAGATGGTAAGTTACCAGTGATGAGAGTTGGCCTGCCATTTTGCAGTTGCTTTCAATAATTTATTATATATTTATGTTTGTCATGTACTTGTAACTTCTTTTGGTTCGAATTGATAAGGGAAAATTACAAACATGTAAAAAGCTTAGGTGGACATGTTTGCTAGAGGTCGATGTCTTAATCAGGCAAAGGGAAAATTTCCTATTTTATCACCTTCAAGTTTGTGTATCATAGTCAACTCTGAGTAGGGGCATAATCCTGTGTTGTATCTCCGTGATACCATGTCATGACCAGTATGATATTTTACATATAAATAAACCCAAACTAATGTTTATATTTTATTTTAGGTCTGTGAATATTCTTTGCACAAAAGCTCACATTCTACAACTATTTGTTTCAAAATCATTTCCTCTCGAATATATTCAGACTTGACTAAATCTTTTCAGATTGAATTTAGGTTGAGGGACACTTTAGTTATAAGGATGGGGTTCTATTTCTTGTAATTTGATTGTTGCACTTTCACAATATCTTCTTCTAGCTATTCAGATGTATGATGTGGTGTAGGTCTGTACTGGTGCTAAGAGTGAACAACAATCAAAATTAGCAGCACGAAAGGTATTTAATTTCTTTCTAGTGTTCTGTTGGTGTAGACGTTGTGAAATTCTCTCTATATACTGACTGTTAAGAAATTGATGATAGAATACATTACGCAGCTTGAGAAGGTCTACTTGGGTTTATCTTAGATGGTTATCATTTGGTTCATTAATTTTTTATGGGCAATCCAACTAGTATTCTTGCATCAGTCATCAGTCCATTTCTTTTTCTTGTTAAAATTTGGTGTTCTTAACTCCTTAAAATAACCTTTAAAATTTTATTTGGAAAACTAGACACCCAAACTTTTTATTCCCCTTTCCTAATTTCTACCTTATTTAGTTTTCCAGTGACTTAATGTGAATTCTGAAAGTTTATAGCTTACAGACTTTGTTGTCATGATCTATAAATGATCTAGAGATTAAAGATTTTCTAAATCTTGAAAAATGATATATATGCCAAAAACTTCAAATTATGGGCCAAAAATTAGTTTTATGAGGTTGAAATCTGGTTGTTAGGTTTTAGGTGTGGAAAATAGTTGATAATTGAAAGTATTATTTAGTATTACCATTTTTTTGTCAAAAAAGTGTACGCATGGATATATATTTACATTATTAAGGGTCAATGTATTATCTGGTATTAAGTGGTCTTTTGGGAATCACTAATCAGTTAATGCTCAGTGAGTTAAGTTTCTTTTTAACCTAAAAGTTACTGGGCGTCTCATGCAACAACTCCCTTCTTTTAATATGAAGCTTTTCTTAATCTGATCTTGTACCTTGATTCCACTTTCCAGTATGCCCGAATCATCCAAAAACTTGGTTTTCCTGCTAAGTTTAAGGTATGTGCTGTTCTCTCCAGTTGTATGGCACTGCAATTTGATTCGGATGCTTATTTATTTATTTATTTAAATAGAAAAAAAAACTCCCATAATAATGAAAAAAAGACAAGAGAAATGGAAGATAAGATATATGCCTTAATGTGGCTAAAAGAAACAGGAGAATATTTACACATGCTCCTTTTGGCCAATTGTGTGGCATAGAATTGCGAATTGTATTGGACGGACTTATAGATGTTTGACCATTCACGTTTAAACTAACTATTGAGTAACCTTATGAATTATTTCTATTCATGCCTTGAGCCAAACCTATTAAAATATTTTTTATTTTCTCTGTTTGTTCTTGTATTTATATACGCAATATGCATTTTTAATCTGGTGCAGGATTTTAAGATTCAGAATATTGTTGGCTCCTGCGATGTTAAATTTCCCATAAGGCTTGAGGGTCTTGCATATTCGCATGGTGCCTTTTCAAGTGTAAGCTCTAATAGATCTTCATCTTGGTCTGTATGTGTATTATATGGGGTTGTTTTCTATGTCCTCGTTGTTGAATTCTGGAGGTGCACTTTTAGTTTTGGTATTTCCATATCAATCCTGCCTCTTCTCTTTGTTAGTCAAGCGTTTTCCTGCTAACATTGTCATATATTATTCCCTTAGGCGCATGACTTGAATGTGCGTACATCTTATACAATTTGGCTGCTGTTTCATCAACCTTTTAAATGATTCGTTGATTTGCATTCTTTACCTGTATGGAGCCCAAGGCTTAGCCAAAGAACTATTTTTTATGTTCCATCAAGTTTGTGATAGTATTTCACTAAGGCTTTCGGTTTCTTAAAAAAAATAAAAATCTAAGGCTCGTCTTCTAAATGATGTATGATAAATTCCCTTCATCAGATTGCTTGAGGGTTATTATTATTTATAATGTTTAAATTTCTCTATTGTAATTGAAATATGCTATATTCTTTATCAGGTTAAACATTACATTGTGATCTTGAACTTCATATATATTTGAGAGTGTAATTTATTTTTGAAACCTTGATTTTCATTTCTTTGTCAGTATGAGCCCGAGTTGTTTCCTGGGTTGATTTATCGGATGAAACAACCAAAGATTGTGCTTCTCATCTTTGTTTCTGGAAAAATCGTTCTCACAGGAGCTAAGGTAATACTCTATTGCCGTTTCTGTGATTGTTGGAACCAGAGACTTGTCATTGGCCCCTTTTCTTTCCTTTTGATTTTACCTGATTAAAGGCGCCTGTCTAGCCTAGCCTCCCTAACTTGTGGCTTCGATTTGACTCGATCATTTTGGTTTTTCTCCAATACAAACTGTTTCCTGTTAAACTGGAAAGAAATCTTAATTTAACTTCATCATGATGGGAATGTTTTTAGACTTCCTGTAAGATGCAAGTAACTGTTTGTGTTGGTTATTCCAATACTGTTGTTAGGTGGTGCCATGATTAGTAATGGTGTAAAATTTTCCTACAATGGTAACATGATGAAGAATTTGTGAAGTTCATAACTTGGAACACACGTAACCTGGACAACATCTCTTTTATCCTTCATACTCCAGCTTTCAGTTAATTCATAATTATGCATAAACTATCTGAATAACATTTAAAGATTCAATTATGCTGTAAAAGAGGGGCTTAATATGGTTTATGTATGACCACTTTTGATCAATCTGTAAATATCCCTCAGAAACAGAATTACAGAATTCTCAACTCCAGTCATATTTGTTCTTCTGTTACGTTCTGTACTTTGAATTGTTCAGGTGAGGGAGGAGACGTATACAGCATTTGAGAACATATACCCAGTGCTTACAGAGTTCAGGAAAAACCAGCAATGGTAAGATGCTTGCTTCTATTGAGATTTTAGAGGGCTTACATGGTGACTGATAAGAAAGTTTTTAAGCAAATAAAAGATAGCGAGACAATGATTTCAGTTTTGGTTTTCTGTTCTTGAAAATATAAGCAACAATGCTTATACTGGATGTCTAAGGGAAGATTTGTTTGCAGATTTTGGGTTGGGAAGTAGATTTTCCTTCATGCTTTGGGGACGAAAATGACTGGCACAGAGACGAAAAGGCTAGCCTGGAACAAGTGTATTTATGGAGAGATTGCTTCCTGTTTGAAGATACAATGACAATACATGGAAGATTTTCGGTTTTAGGCATAAAATGGAGTTCTCTAATGATGAAGCATTACATGTCTTTTTAGTGTCTGTCTATGTGATAAAAATGTGGAGGGAAGGTGTGACAAACTTTTTTGATTCTGATATCTGTGATATTATGTGATCAAAGTGGGGGATTCAGGATTGTGTATAGAAGAAATTTTTGTTCCATCAACTCACCATCGGACAATTATGCAATTATTATTAAGCTCTACTCAAGCTCATGTCATCTGTCATCACCTACTTAGGAAGCCTGTTTGGTAATGTTAATATAATTGTATGTTTCTCAATAATTATGGGTTTTGAGTAACAAATTAGGGATAGGAACAAGTACAAGAAATTTAGGCCCCATTGGTTCTTGTAAATAGAATTGCATAGAACATCTAGGATGATAAAATTTAAAAAAATTAAAAATTATGCCATATCATTATTTTTTGTCAAGTCTTTCCATAGAATATAGATGTTAGATCTCAATTAATTGTTCGGGATATAATTTATTCAAACCCAGACAATCATTAATTATTAAATCTATTTTATGGTTGGGTTGATTTGATTTAATTCTAACCATATAACCATATTTGTTTTCTATTTTTTGTTTTTCAAAAATATTTTTTAAATTTTAAGTAAATTTCATAAAAATAAAAGTAGTTTTAATAAAGATTCATGTTTTCAAAATCCAATTACTCCGTGCAATTGTTCTTTTTTTTTTCTCCCTCTCCATCTCTATCGATTTTTTTTAATTAAAATCATGAACAATTTGGAAATAAAAAAAAATACGCCTCTGTAACTGGGTTCTCTTTTTCCAATCAAAATCGTGAACCATTTAAAAATATAAAAATATGTCCCTCTCTAGGATTTTTTTCAAAAGACAAAAATATTTAAGTCGATATCGCGGCCATTAGTGGAAGTTACTGTCATTGGATGCGACTTTAGTGTGACGTGGCGACAAGGAAGTCACAGGTTGGATAGAAATCGCATGCATTGGTTATGTTTTCTATCGTTTTAATTAAATTTATAAAACCCACATGTTCAGCAGTGGTTGGTTTGTTCTTAAATATCCCTCCTTGATGTCCTATCATTCTAAATTGGGTTCTTTCTCTCTAAGAAATCTGGGAACGTACGCCCAAAAAAATAAATCCTCTGGGACTGCATTTCAGAAAGCGTCTTGCTCGGAATTCCTCTCACTCTCGTTCTCGGCCAGAGATTCTCTGCGCTCGACGCCGACGAGGACTTGGAGTTCGAAAAAGGCGCTGGTGACGGTGATGGTGAAGGTAGCCAGGATTTCGGAGTTGGTTGGAGTCCGGTTTCGATGGCATTGGTCCGCCAATTTTACTAGGCAAGGAGTGGTTTCAATGTCGAGAGAGAGGAGAAAAAAAAAAAAGGAAGGAACCTCTTCGAATCTTTTAACGTTGAATCAAAATCCATAAATCAATATTTATTTATACGATAAAAATTTACACACCAAAAATTTTTAAGTGGTTGGAGAATAAATAATCTAGAAAAAAATAAAAATTATTGATTGAAATAAAAACTAAACTAAATATATCCATATATAATTTTATAACAAGTAAAATAAATTACTTTAAAATTAATAATGTGGAAATTGATTTGGTTTAAAAATTTTAGGTAAACCTTTAAACTAAGGTAATCTATATAGAATTTTGAACCCAACCCAAATTAAATTATAAGTTGATTAACTTGAATCAATGGATTTTTTAACCACGTAGACCATGGAGACTTCCATCATCTGGAAGCAATTATTAATTCTTAAAGATAATGCACAAAATATGTATACAATATAATAATTTTTATTCCCAATCATCTCAATATCCATACATCCACAATTTAAAATCCATTGTTGTCTAACAGTGAAGTGAAGGGCATCCCTTTAGGGTCTGCAACAATGGGACAATCATCATTTACAGTTCAATGAGGGACTCTGCTGGAATCAACAACATTCCTCTTCCTCTTGTTGTCAGTTTTTGTGAGGATGGCGCCAAGTTTGCGTTCATCTTTGATTATGATCTAATATTTTACAGTTGATTTGATGGCATCCAATATCTGTATTAAACCAGACACAGAAGTTGTGTGGTGGGGTTAAGAATGAAGTTTTGCCAAATGTTTCACAACAAAATGGAAAATATTCTCTTACTTTGTTCTTGGTAGGCATGTATAAAGGTTCAAACACAAGAGGGAAGGGAGTGTCCAATCCACAGACTCTGGAAATAGGTGCCTCCAACTGCAACACAACACAGAGAGACTCATTTTTGTGTTTGTAGATCACAAGAATATAACATAAAAGACTTGTAAAATTCAAAACTAGTACGGGTTCTACTAGCTAATGTTCTTGTTTTAAGAGTTTAGATTTTTATCTGTCATGTGAGTAGCAACAAAAGATGAGACAGATAATTAAGCCTTAAGGGCTCGTTTGATAACATTCTTACTTCTTGTTTCTCGTTTCCAATTTTCTTAATAAATCTAAGCATTTTATAACTAACTATGTTTCTTGTTTCTCCATTTTTTAGAACATTCTCAAAATTGTATGGAAATTTTGGAAACAACCAAAACAGTTCTTCTTTTGTGTTTCCATTTCCAATTTTTTCAAAAACATAAATAAAAAAAATTTAATACTTGAATTCATGAATGTAGGACAGTAGGGGTCATGCATAAAGAAACATAAATAAGAAATGGAAACGTTACCAAACGTAACTTAAAAGATCACGCTTCGATGGCCTTTTTTAAAAGGAAAAAAGACTACAAGAGGTGAAGCCATAAATTTTCTCAGTAGGGGCAAAATTTTACGTTCTAACTTTTATATATATCAAATTTTAGTTCTAAAAGTGGGAGGTGAACTATAGATAATTGCAGAGATCTTAAATATTTTATGTATGCTTTTTGAATCATGACAGAGGACGAGGGTGCAATTGCCTCTATCCTTCCTTCTTCGCTCTGCCTCTAACTAAAGACGAAAGTAGGACCAAATTTATGACATTCTTCAAATTACTATAAACCTGCAAATAATTATGGTAGACAGACCATATAGGATAATTTTGGTTTTTTTTTTACCTTCAATATTTCAAACCAAATTTTAAGCTTTGATACTAATCTTGGAACGGTCTAGTGAGAGGAAAAATTTCTTGCCCTATGGACTGGGGAGGGGTGTTGAAAACAGACCTGTGGGCTGTGGGAGAGGATTTTCTTTTCGATATTTCTGTTTTGCTAATAGTGATTAACTATTGTAGCTACGTCCTAATATGGGATTATTTGAACTACACAATAATATCAGATTTTAGAACTAGATTTGATAAGCAATGCTAGGTAGTCAACAAATTGAATGTCATTCGTCAACATTCTTCCTTTCGAACAAGTTTTGGAATTTCTACTAAGCATTTATATCGATGCAATCTAATGTTAGAGTCTAGGGAAATGGAGATGCATTGGACTATATAAGGAGGAAATAGGAACAAAAATTTGGTACTATCATGGCAATATACTGAAATTCATGCTTACCCGTAAGAAGCAGCGTTCAACGATGGAAGCGGATATTTCAGCACCAAAGCCTCCAGTAACCGGAGCTTCATGGCTGATCTATAGAGAGAAATGGAGATTAATGATAATCTATATTAGTCTCAATTACTGTTCTAAGGAAACTTGTTATGAACAGAGAAACTAGAACTTACAAGAAGTCTCCCAGTTTTCTTAACTGAGGCTTCCACTGTTTCCTTGTCCCAAGGTAGTAGAGTTCTCAGATCTATCAGTTCACAGGAGATTCCATCCTGTAATATGTCGAGAATTGAGATCATTCGTTCTCTCTAAATAGCGGCCCATCCTATTTGGAACTTAATGAATTCATAGATTGAAATTTTTAAAAGCTATGCATGTCCTACATTAACTAAATCTCAACCATTTCAAAAGGTTTTAGAACAAGTCAGGAGTATTGATAGCTCAACCTCACTCATATTAAGTTTAATTGTCACATTATAAAGATACCAGAAAAGGCCAGAATATGGAGAATTGATCACATAGTTCATGGATCATGATCTCTTTCTATAGTAATATTTAAGGAAAAAATCATGAAAAGGCCACATTTGTTTATCATAAATCATATTTTCAAATTTCATTTACCAGGTTTTTTTGAGACTGTAATCATAAAAACAAAACAGAAAATTAAGAAACTTACTTTTTCAGCATCAATACAAGCCTGTTCCATGACAGAGAGTTGTGCTCCCCAACCAACCAATGTAATGTCATTGCCTTCTCGGATCACCTGAATATCACATTTTCCGGTTTGCCAAATGTTGCGTAAATAACGCTATATGGAATAGTCGATGTAAAATTGAACAGAGAAAAAAAAAAAAAAGGAAATGTAGAGAGCATACCTCTGCTTCTGATAGAGGCAACATGAAATCATGCTCAGGAACTTCTTCCACTGCTAAACGGTAAAGCCACTAAAGACCAAGACGTGGTCAAAATATTTGCATTCCTAAATTCTGGTTTACAAACTTTGATCCAAAAGATTCAGAAAGGCTTTCATGAAAAAGAGTTACCTTGGGCTCAAAAAATACAACAGGGTTTTGGTCACGGATGCATGAAAGTAACAATCCTTTTGCCTGGTACGGGCTTCGCGGGATGACAACCTATTTAGCACAAGAATGATGTTGAAAAAAATATATTTGCGTTTTCTTCAAAAATAGCAATTCATGCTATGACGTTTGAAAAATAACAAATCACTCGATGCACATCAATATCTCCTGGTGTTGGTACATTCTCAACAAAAATGGCTATGAAACAGTGATAAATTCTTCAAATTTTTATGTGGTGTAATACGATCAGAGCCTTTTGTTGGGAACTATTAACAGAAAGAAATAAACGAATGCCCGCTAAGGAATTTGACGGCTAAGAGAATCAAGGATTGATATCATGAAGCTAATGCACGACTGAAAAACCCTATAATTAGCAGATCAGAAGAAGACAGAAGCATACTTTGATGCCAGGAACATGACAAAAGAAAGCTTCTGGTGATTGTGAGTGATAGTGACCACCATGACCAACAGCTCCATATGGTGCTCTAATAGTTAAACCTGATAGGAGTCACAAATATGCACGACATGAAGGGCCAAATAACAAGAAAAAACACGAAAGAAGTAGACTGTATACAAAGAGAGGAGAAAATTTACCACCACAATTGAACTGATTTCCACTACGGTATCTGAACTTTGCAGCTTCATTAACAATCTATAAAGGTAGAAGTTTCTCGTATAATGCCAAACAAGAGGCAAGAGAAAAATTTTCAATGAAGAAGAAAGCTTACCTGATCAAAAGCTGGATAAATGTAATCTGCAAACTGAATTTCTGCTATGGCCCTATTTCCCTATCATGCGAAATGATTTCCCGTGTTAGAAAAGGGAGAAGATGTATAATACAAAAAGAAGTCCAATTACTGGCTTGGAATTCATGCTGATGAAATGAGCGCACAAATTCCTCAAAATTACCATTGCTGCCAGACCAATGCCAAAGCCAACAATTCCCTGAATGAAGGAAAAGTTAAAATGAAACTTATCACATATACTTGATTATAAGGAAAAGTTAATATGCTCTGCTCGCATATTGGACTCCAAAGTTTCAAAGTGGATAAATAAGTTACCTGCTCGCAAAGAGGGGTATTGAAAACTCGGTCCTTCCCGTATCGTTCTGCCAATCCAGTTGTGCAACGGAAGACCCCACCAAAGCCCACATCTTCTCCAAATACATAAGAACTGAATGGCAAAGTATAATGTCCTTTTAAAACAAAATTGCTACCAGAGCATAAAACTATGTTAAGTACAAAAGGGTGATAAAAAAATCAGCTCAATTAGCCAAGGGGAGTACAATCCTCTATGTATATATAATAGAAGAACTCCAAAGGGAGGCCCTAGAATGAACAATCTCTGGAATCTTTCCATTCACTCCTTAAGAATTGTAGAACAATGCAATTTTCCACAGTTCCACAGAACCATCTAATTATGGGAGTTCATCCAATCAAATCAGATATAGCCTTTCTCACATAACATGGTTTCGCCTAATTCTATTAATAACCGAAGGAAGCTTCGTCTCGTGATAGAACGAGGAAACAAAACACCAGCCCACAAACAATTTCTACAAAATGTGGTGACATGTTTCATCAATTTTCCTTCACTTTCATTTCCATGCAAGCTCTCACTACCTTAGCCATCGGTATTGTTATTTTGAACTCTCTCATTCAGTGATGTTCTCTTATTTTTCCAATGCTCGCTTTGATACGGTGTTTGGCTTTGGCCAACTCTAAACACAGGCTCGTAAAAAGGGCAACCAACCAGCAACCAACAATGAAAGAACACGAAAGAAACAAGTCGATTAAACATACGAAACCCATAAGAAAAACCCACAACAAATCAGCCAAGAAGTATCTCAAATCAGCATGCGATTACAGTATCTCCGCAGAAAATCAAATTGCAGTCCATCACAAACCAAAAAACGAGATGGGTTCTGAAAGAAACAGACCGAGGATCAGTTTCGAGCGCAATATGAAGCGCTTGATTGATAGCAGAATACAGGTTCATGGATTTTCCGCTCGGTTTCGTAAGATCGCCATCAGAGGAAGAAGAAAATTTCCTCCTGCAAATGGAGTTCAACACTGTCTGCGATCTCCTCAAAATAGTTACCATTTGGAAGAGATAATTAACACAGAGCTTCCCTTCTCAGCAATTTGATGATCGATTTTGCGTAACTGCCGGATGAAACGCCTCAAACGGATAAAATCCAATGCGGAAAACTCAGAAAAGTCATTGAGATTATCCAATGTATCTGCTGATAGTCATTAAATTCTCTCTCTCACACAAATGGCGTCTCTGTAATGGGAATTCTTAATTATGCAAAGAGACAAAGTTGGAAAAGACTTTGAAGATAGAGTTTATTTTTATCAAATAAAAAGATGAACTTTATCAAATTATATATTAAGTTTGAAAAATTTTATGAATGTTCTTCCGGATTGAAATAAAATATCATGAAACCTTGATCACGTTTCACATCATTTTTAGAATAATACTATTTTTAGTTCTTTGTAGGATAACAACAGGATAAATTTAGTCTCTTACGTTTTAACATTTTTCAATCATATTTTTTTAGTTTGGCGTTAAATTAACATGGCATGATGTTTAGTGAATCAGTAAAATTTAAAATAAAAATAATTTAATCCCTAAAGAATTTTTAGGGATCTCTAAATTTATGTCTATTATGTCAAGTAATTTTATCCAACCAAGATAAATTTGAATCTCCTTAATGATTCTCCTTTCACCACGAATGAGTTATTTAATTATGCCACATGTTGAGAGGTTCGAGTTTCACTTTTCTAGAGAAGATGAGACGCTAAAAACGACAGTATTCAAAATGCATATAGAAAAGCCAATGAAATCGAACTAGTTCAAAATCTATAAGTAATCTTATTAAATAAGGTCAGATTGATTCTTCGAAAATTAAGGGAAAGAAGACGAGTAGATAGTTAAATTCCTATCACTCGTCCTAACCTCTCACATGTGATGGAGATTGAATCATAGGTTTGAAAAGATCTAATATTATTGTAAAGTATTTTAACTTAATAAATATTGATTTTAAATAATAATTATTTTTTAAGTTTATTAAATATAATAAATTAAAGTTGTCTTACATATTTAAACCTATTTAACTAATCTATTCGACTGGTTAACCGATTTTACATGAGTTTAGTTAAGTGGTAATTGACACCTTGTCTTAACAACAGTTCCTTTAAATAATTTTAAAAAAATGATTTATATTAGTTTGTGTTTGTTTGTACTTTTTCTAAAAAGAAAAAATATATATCTAGTTTTCTTTTTTTATAAACTAACATTAAGTTGTCAATTCTGATGTTCAATGATAAGTCACTTATCTTTCTAATATACCAAGTAAAGGTAGAGATTCGAACCAATTACTGTCTTAAAACCGTTCCATCTCGTAAAGTACTTTATTTAATTGAAATTAAATCCATTAAATAATATATAACATCATGATTAATTTGTCAATAAAATATTAACCCAATATGCTGTTAAAAAAATCATAAAAGCGAGAAACTCAATAGAGTAAATATTACACCAATTAAATAAATGTTAATATATTTTCGAACATATATAACCAACATAATATGCTAAAATAGTCATAAAAAACAAGTAACCCATAATCATTGAATTTAATTCAGAAAAAATCAATTTATACTCATAAATTTTATAGGTCAAGATAATTAAATTTCTAAACTAATAATTGCATCTATCAAGCCAATTAAAATTACTCAACTCATCTATTAAAATTTTGTTAAAAAACCATTAGTTAAAAGGACTGACATATAAAAAAAATACTATTTTATATTTTATAAAACAAAAACATAAATGGTGAAAAACATGTTTATATATAACACTACATATACTTTTGTTGATTATTACAAATCAAAATACTCTTGTTTGGTAGGGTTCGAACAGATACGCGTCCCTAAGTTATTTTTTTATATTAAAAAAAAAGGTAAAATTTTCTACTTTGAACATAAATTATTATTCTTGGTTTCAAAAACTTAACTCACCATTACAGGTAGTTCATGGATCAAGAGGTGCTAGAGTAAATTGATAGCATCATTGTACGTGCCTCGAATATTCATGGGTTAAAAAAAATTACTTTAATTCATTACCTTTAAAAAAAGATTTTAAATGATCCATATATTTTTTGCTATTTATATTAGTGATTCTAATTGTCACCTCAAAATTGTTAAAGAGGTTGTGAGTTCGACCTCACCTCACATGTTGTTCACCTCGAAACTAAAGGGACGAGAGAGAAGCTTGCAGAACAAACCATATATATGTTTACAATTTTATTAAGAAATCTAAATTTATAATAAACTATTTCTTGTTCTCATTTCCAATATGTGTTCCAACGTAGATACAAATTTTACTTTATCATTCATGAAATCCAAGGAACTAAAGTCATGGAATTCTAAAAAACGAGTTGCATATTTCTTTATTAAAATTGTATAAAAATTTTAAAAACAAACAAAATATGTTCCGTATTTCTTGTTATGTTTCCAGAGTCATGCAAGATTTCAACCATGTAATTCTATTTATCTTCGATAAAAGAAAAACTCAACGAACCTTAGATAAACCACCAGGTCGTCTAATCACTAAAAAATATATAATAAATGAATACATCTTAAGAAACCTATTGTATTTCTATTAGTCACAATCAAATAAATTCATGAACTATTTATAACCATTTTTTAAAGATTAAGAGATTACGGTGTCAGTATTTTAAACCTATAATGCTCAAATTCAAGGACTAAGAGTTTATTTTACCCTAAAATAACAAAAAAAAAAAATTCGTGCCAAAGAAGAAAACTTTCCAACTAAGAGAGCCGCCGTGTCCAAACTGAGAAAGAAACAAACAAAAACAGAAAGGGGGGAAAGAAACAAATCACTACTTGGAGATCACATCACCATTACACAATCAAAACAAAAATGTAGAGAAAAAGAGATTGATTGAAGATTATAATGCACTATTTCCCAACTTGCTTTCCTTCTAGCTCTTACGGATACACAGATGAAACAGCAGCAGACCAAACAACTTCGTCAGATCTAGAGATTTACACAAGACAGGAAATTGCCAAACCAGTAGAAGATGAAGAGTAGAAATAGAGGGAAATTCAAAAAAAAAAAAGAGAAACATAGGGAGAAAAGATGGGTGTCTGTCTGGTAGGGAGGAAGAAAAGAACTTGATATTAATAGATATAAAAAAGCCACTAAAAACTAAGAAAAAAAAAGAACTAAAATCCTAGAAACCAAAACCTGTTAAAATGCCACCCACTTAAAATAATAAGACTCAAAAGAAGAAGACCAAATATGAGGACGTTGCCTATGAACTGAGACTGGCATCATCCATCATCATCATCATAACTCGCTCTCACCACCATTGGATTTGTAAAAATCTAAAAGCATCATCATCAGTAGTGTATTGTGGATTCATTCTGCAGACTAGCAAAGCAAGAAGACATATTCCATAATTGTACCCAAAATAAGTATGGAGAGAACTAGCCAGTAGCTTGTTCCTTTTTTATATATCCAAAGCAGCAAAACTTCTGACAAAACTCCTTGTACCAAGAAGCTCCATTAAACTGCAGGCAGAGGAGGAGGAGGGGAGAAGAAGGCTTAGGCCGCTGCCGCCGCTTAGTATCTTCTCTTCTCTGATGGAGGTGTTGTTACTAGTTTTGCACCCTTTTGGGTATCTCCAGTTTTCAAAACTGATCCATTCTCAGAGACCTTCGTCTCCTCCTTCACCAAATCAGTCGGGGTTTCAACTGGCTTTGGAGGTTTCACGTCTACTACTACCTCAGATCCTTCTTTCTTCTCATCAGTAGGCTTTCCTTCCCAGACCTGCATGCATTGTAAAGTATTCAAGATCATGACAATGAACAAAAACAACCCTGAGACTAAAAAAAGGGGCCAGCTTCCAATATGCTACCTGCTTCTTAAACTGTTGTTGCTTGGCTTTCTTCTCTTGAATTGTCTTTTGTCGGGCCTCGTAAAAACCAAAATCGTCCAAAATGCACGTTTTGCTCACGTGCTCCTTGAATATTTTTATCATTTTAAGTCCTGGCTCCAGCTTGACCTACACACAAAACAGTTGAAATTTTCAGGAAATAGAAAAGATGACAATGAATGAGATTAATCAGTTGAAAAGATAATTACCTCCTGCGTATCCCTGCTATTGGTAACAGGCTTATTCTCATTGTTCTCAAGAATGATGTGCTTCAAAAGACTGTTGGGTACATCCTTCACTACATGCCACTTAACAGGGAAACAGCCATTCCATTTGTCTTGTTGCCAGTATTCCAGGTTCTTCTGGAAGTCGACAGGTCCTTCCATCTCCGCAAGTCCAACGAATTGCCCGCTAGTATTAACCTATCCAGTGATGAAGATTATATCAAAATAATGCAAGAAGAAAAACATCATAAACCAAAGCAGCAATTGACTATTTTGGATAGATGCACACCGAGAAGAAGAGGAAAACAGGGCAACCATTGGGCTTCTCTTGAGCTTCCTGGTATGCAGCATCAAGTTTCTTGTTGCCGTTAGGTGTGCTAGCCCAAACATTATACTTGATGCTTTTATGAACATCATCTTCGCTGTATGATTTAATAACAAAGAATTTGGCCTCAGAGTATTCCTCCGGAAAATCTGCTTTGTTGTATTGGTCCCGGTCAGGGGTAGACACCTTATCTTTTTCTTCCTCTTCCGTTGCATTGGTGGGTAAAAACTGTCCCTTCACAGCTAGAACACTGGGCACAAATCCCTTCTGGTTCTTGCTACCCTTAGCTCTCGGTCCCCTATTCAGCTCGTTCAAGCCATCCATGTTCTCATTACCATAACCATAGTAACCACCATTTCGTCCCCTTGGCTTATATTTATTGTCCACCGCCAGCCACACACGCCCATTAGATCGTGAATCATAACCATGAGAAGCAAACCCCACACCAGATCTGACTGTGTTTCCAAACTGACCATACAACTTATTAGGGTACATCCTATTTATATATCCCTGGGTGGTATTCATACCAGACATTGGTCTAGGATGAGGGAAACCCTGTATCACAAAATATTAAGAAATAGATAATATTAAATGGTGAGAATTCCATATTGGTTCTAAATGAAAATAAAATTAAAAGAACTGTGATGCTTGGCATGCTTACTACATAATGAGTGTTGGGACGGTAATTTGGATTCCTCGAAGAAGGCATGTTGTTGGCATTTGTAATAGAAGAGTTAATTGTAGAGCTGTTGACAAGCCTAGACTGTCCATCTGAATAAAGAGGACCATCTGACCATGGGAAAGAAGATCTCAAACCATCAAACCCATATCTGGGGTCCTGATAACCCGAAGTAGGGATATGTCCTGGCATCGCACCTCTGGCATATGAAACATTTGAACCATATGCTGAATTTTGATAAGTTGATTTTATGGGAGCTGTGCCATTGTTTCCCTTCGTTCCCCCACCATTTGCCAAAGCAGTACCATTTGGATTAGCTGTTTCTACAGGTAATGGCTTTTGCTCAGTGGCTGCAGAGGTTGAAATGTCTCCCTGTGATTGAGGAACTGTTGTTGGACTAGGAGTATAAGGCCCACTGGTTGGAGTAAGAGGTTGGAAATATGGAGGATATTGGTAGTGCTGAGGCCCATACAGCTGACCATCATTCCCCATAGAGGGAACCGGAGAAGCTGCAGGTGAATAAGGACCATAAGGTCCATATCCATAACTATGATGATACATAAGAGAACCATTATCTCCATAAACTCCCTGAAAGAATGCAAGAAACTCAAAAAAGTTACTTATCAAAACATAGTAAAAATTCCAATTTGACCACAAATGCAATTATGGACAATATTCATAATCAAATAGTATCAAATACTTACCGAAGTCATATCAACCCCATCTGAAGTTGAATACCTTGAATAATCATCCCCCCAGTCATTGCCAGTCCCGTCATAACCTACAAAACAATCCAGAGGAAGTTAGAAATCACTAGGTAAATTTTCCAATAACAAATGTTGTTACTTTTCAGTAGAGCTTCCACCATGGTTTATAGCTTACATCTAAAAAATTCAACTTGATGACATTATAAAAATATATGATTTCTAATTAAACCCACTCTTGTATTCATATACCTCCATAGTAATACGATGGGTATCCATTGTGAAGATAGCACAGGGCTGGATCCACGAAATCCTGTAAAAATGGAGTCACAGACCGTTCAGTTGGAATCTGAGCAATAACACCATTGCCCGAATCAACGGACCCATATTGATTAGCGGATGGCTGCACATGGGAAATTTACAACAATCACCTAACTTATCCCCAATCTAAACAACTCCATCTAAGTTGATAGAGTTGACAAAAAAGGTATATTATAAACGCCAATCTTTCTGTTCTGTAATTTAAAATATTTACTCTCAAAAACGTCTAATGAGGTTTTTCAACAAGTTTCAATTTTCTTACAAAACATCAAAAACATAATACATGATATCAACGCCAAACATTTGACAAGTACCTTTTTTGTTGGCTCTGGAATCTCAACAGGCTTCGCCTGAGAATCTAATGACAACTTCTGCAGCAAATCTGCAGCTTCTGTAGATATCAGTAGTAAAGGAAACACAATATTTGTAGTAAAATATATCAAAGTAAACTCAAAATCTACAAAAAAAAAATCCCATCAAACCAAAAGCAATAGGAGAAAGAAGAACAGATGTAAAACCAGTATTTTTACATTCAAACCAATTCAAAATTCCAATACAACGTAGACAAACATTAATAACAAAGAAATCATCCAGACCAAGGCGAAAATACATCAGATCCCATAACAAAACAACACAAAAAGCTCCAATAGCCAAACGCAAACAAAGTACGAATCAACAAACAAGCAACACACATCATACTTTCAGCTCGTCCACTCCTAAGCGCAAAGATACCTCAGATCAAACAGATACCCAAAACATTCAAGGCAGCCAAATACAAAATTTTCCCACAAAAAGAAAAAAAAAACAAAACAACCCAATAACCCCCAAATCCCCCCGACAAAATCCACACCCACAAAAATAAAACAAGCTCGAATACAAGAACATCAAGGAACACACGTTAGCAGACGCAGCCCACACAGATCTACAAATCAAAAGCAAAGATCCAATTCCAAACTAAAAAGGGGGTACACAGACAGAGAGATCCAAGTATTGAAAGCAACCCCAAAAAAACACGAGAGCAAGGATACGATCCGTAGAAGGAGGGGAAGCAACGGTAGCCATAGTAGATCTCGGAGAGACACAAAAGCAGCAGCAAACCGGAAGAGGGAACAACTGTATATGAAAACCCTAAAATCCCAAAATCCCAACACAAGGAAGAGGGTATGGAGGGGTTTAGAGGCGGAAAATCAAAGGGAAAACCCAAGAAAATGATAGAGAGAGAGAAGGGGGCGAAGAGGAACCAACGGGTCTCGCAGCCGCCAGAGGGTTTCTTCTGGGTTTCGGAAGAAAAAAAAGAGGGTTTTGTACATCCGAAACGGTGATTCAAATAGCACACGCCATTCGCTTCAGTTCTCGCGAGCGCGAGCCCTCACCCGCGGGTGACTTCGCTGTTCCTCAGCGGACTTTTCATTGGGGGAGTCCCACACGTGGCGGCACGGTATTGGTCCGGTGACAAGACTGCTGGAAGTCAAGGGTGGGTTTGATTGGTGGGTGACGCGGGACGGGTGAGGATAAGGTCGGGAGAGGAAAAGAGAACGTGGTGGAGTTGTTGCCACTTAGCGGAGGAAAACCTAATTGGGAAAGGACAGGGATGTCCCTATCCGGGATGGGATTTTCCAGTAATCCTAATTTTGGAAAAAAACTATTCCTGTTACAGGACAGGGTTGTCCTTATCCGGGATAGGGTTATTCCTATGCTGGATTGTTGCCACTTAAGCGCTAAGGCTGGTCGCTTGACTTGAGATGATCTAAATCTACTGTAAATTTAATGGGAAGAAAATTTGACAGAGCATGAAACAACGATCTCGATACAAATTTAGTCAATGAATTTTTTTGTTCAACGGAATCTTAAATTTTAAAATTATTTAATTGGTTCTTAAATTTTAAAATAATAATTTAATAAGTACAGAGTTTGTGTATAACATAACTTCGACCTTTTAATTTTGTATTTAATATGTTGGGAATCTATTGGACATTGATTTGTAAGTTTAGAGATTTATTAGTTATTTTTAAGGCTCAACAGTTTATTAGACGCAAAAATTTAAAAATTATAGTACGGAGCTATACTCGCTTTGGTATTTTTATTTGAGTTCAACAAATGTATAAGTGGGGATAAATTTTTTTTTTAAATTGTGGGAATCGAATTTTCAACCACTATAAAATGTTATTAATACTTAGTTTTATGGTTTAGAATGAGTGATTTTGAAAAAAAAAATAGTTAAAGTATAATTGATTTTCCAAAATCAATTTAAAGTTATTTTAAACTTTTCTAAAATCAATATTTAATTTACCAAACATGATGAATGAGAACATAAGTGATTTTGATCATGTCAAAAGTGATTTGATCATACCAAAATTATTCTCAAGCACGGGAGGAAAATTATTTTTATCGTATCAACTTTTACTAACTTTTTCTAAATAAAAAGAAAAAAATCTTACTAACTTTTTAATTTCACTTTAAAACATGTGTTGCAAGCTTTAGCTTCCCAAAAAAGGTGTGAGTAATATTTATCTTGAATTTAAACAAGTGTCAGTAATATTTACCTTAAACTTATTTTAAGTGTTGTAGAATTTATCTTTTTATAGATTCTCATTTGAATAGTCATTAAAATTAAGAATATATTCTCATATATATTCAATGAAGTATATAACATGTGCCTGGTATGAAAATTATAGGATTTAAAAGAAAAACGATATTTTTTTTGCTTAGTTCGCTGAGGCTGAATATTTTTTTTTGTATTAAAAATAACTCAGGCATTTTTAAAAATATAATAATGTTTATTTTCTTCAATTATATCATTAGACATGACCATTTTTTAGTGTGTTTTACCTAATTTTTATAAAACTCTAAACTTTATGCTATATTTATAAATGCTTTTCTTTTTGTCTATGTAAATTACTATAAGATTGTAACCTGTTTTTCTCATTCTCTTACTGATTTATATATATTTTTGTAAAATCTCTAATGATTGTTGCATGGCTGATTAAGAAAACACATCATTTATTTCTTAAAAAACACACACACATCATTCTTGAATAATCTTTCGTTTTGTTTTTTATTTCTATAGTTATTTTTAGGAGAATCATTTAACAAAATTCATCAAATGTGTTAGACTTTATATTTTCAAAATAATATAAAACAGAAAAGAGTTATTAAATATGTTTATTATTGTATTTAATGATAAAAGTTAGCAAATTGGGTCTTAAAAATGGATGGCAAGAGTCCAAATTTATGCAACAATATTATCAAATATGTAGTTGAAATAATGTATTATAGAAAGTTGGGTTTATATAGCTCGTGGAATATTGAAAATTCACACAAAGTTATTTCAAAATTAATATATCAATATACTATATATAAGTATTATTAATAAGTCAATTATATACCGTTAATTAGTTAAAGCATCTCTCCAATTAAATGACTGTGAATTCGATTAAAAAATAAAAATAAACAATAAGATAAATATTTTATTGATCCTTTATTTTTAGAAGATTAAAAAAAAGTTTAAAAGAACAAATTAGAACTATTATAAACTTATTTGTAGCCTATATCGTGTTTTGGTTGAATAAAATTTTTTTGTTAAATCCATATTAAGTATGATATAAATCATTTGGTCGAAAATAAGTTAGGTAAAAACAAGTAATTATGCTTAGCGGTATTAAAAAAAAAGTGCATGGAAAATTTTCATGTTCCAACTTTTGTGTGAATATTATTTTAATTTGGAAAATTAAAAAGGGAAAATATAAAATGAAAACTTAAAATTTAAGTTTATATATGCTTTTTTTTAATTTAAGAAAAATTAAGGAGGCTAATTATCCCTTATTTGTCTATGGCTTTCCCTACTCATTATTATGGTGTGCAGTCAAATATTATTTATTTTATTCGTTAAAAACAAATTATTTCTTTTATAAAATTTTTATCTGATATATAATTCGGATTTGAAGGTAAAATATGATTTAAAATAATTATCTGCCTAAAATTAATTTAATTAAAAAAATGACTCTTCACCAAGTCATTATTAGCAAGCTGAATTTAAATTTTTTTCCCTTATTTATTTATCCTTTTTTAAGGGGTGAATTTATGTCTAATCAAACAGCATTTGTATTATATAATTTTAATAATTTTTTTGGTCTTCTAGAGAGAGATATAAATATGGATGAAAAAAAATCCATTGCCAAAAGGGGAAAAAATAGCAAAAAAATTCCCCAATTTTGTAAATAAGATTGGATTTAAGAGAATCTTTTTTTTTTTAGAAACGGATTTAAGAGAATCTTTTAACGAAGAAAATATCCAAAAATACAACCGATAGATATTTATAGATACAAATATTTCCCCAATTTCCCAAACAAAATTTCCCCCACAGAAAAATTTCCAAAACACACATTTTTCGTCTTCTTTTTTGGAATGTGACGTTTCTCTCTATAATTAAAATAGTGATATTTTTCTTTTCATATTTAAATTAAAATTATTTTCAATTCAAACACTATTTTTCGTGCTTTTGTAAATATTTTACGATTGTTTACCATTTTTAAAATATCTATTTTAATCTTTAAAATAAATAAAAAATTATTTATTTTTTGCCATTGGATTATTTCAAGTGGATAACATTATCTTAAATATGAATATTAGCATATTAAGTAAGATCAAAATAAAAATTCTTAGATAAGTATTAAGTGAGTAGATTTTAAATGAAAAAATCGTGCAAGTACTAAAATAGTTACTTATTTTTGAGATCGATGATTGAAATTGTTGTTTAAAAATTATATAGACCAAAATGAAAAAAACTCGAAAGCTAATGAATCGGAATGAAATTCAACTATTTTTCTTACAAACTTATAGTTGATAATCTAAGTCTCCCTACTTTTTTTTTTTAGTTATTTAAGGGAACTTTGGGGAATGAAGATTTGGACTTATAATTTTAACGGAGGTACGTCGTTTATAGCCATTAAGAAAAAAACAATATGATCAACAGGGACCCAATTTAATCAAAATTTCTACATTTAAACTAAAGTTCCACCTTTTTTTTCTTTAGTTTTGATATTTATTTTATGATGATAGTTTTTCTTAATGCAACACGTGGGTGGAGATCCTAACTCGTGACCTTTTGATCAAAAACATATATCAATTATCGTCGAGTTAAGTTCACGTTAGGATAACAGTTTTTCTTTTTCTTTTTATTTTATTTTTTTGTGAATTGTTTCATAGCCTTTTTTCCTCGGATTGCACTCCTAATTTGTTAGTTAGGAGAAAAATCACGTTCTCTAAATTTATTTTATCTTTATAATTAATCTTACAAATTTATTCAATTTCGATTAAAGTTATTGTCAACTTATAGTTGAACGAGGCACCTTTTACCAAAAAGGTTGTAAGTTCGAATTTTCACATTCACATGATATGACTCAACTGGTTGAGACACCTATCTTCGATCAAAAGTTCATGAGTTTGAGTCTCCACCCCACATGTTGTACTATAAAAAAAAAGTCATCATCGATGATTTATTTAGTTATTTATTGAACTTTTACTTGTTTCGTTTTTCATTCTATTGTTTTTAACTTAGAAAACATCTAATTGGTGTCTAGTATGCTAGTAGGGATGGCAAAAAAAAACATGTGGGACACGATCCCTATAGGTACCCGATCCGATCAGGTAGGAGAATCCCCGATTATATCGGGAATGGGGTGGACCTACTCATCCTTAATCGAGAAATCCCTGCCCCTCACCGTCCCCATCCCCAAAGTTTCCAACATGGCAGGGATGGGGATGGCCCCCCGACACGCCTCATTACCATCCCTATATGCTAGTACTAATAATATAATCAAACAATAACGGTATAGAAACTAACTATGGTATTGCATCAGCTTCCCTACATTTGTACGACATTATTTGTTTGTTGTTATTTTTCATGGCTTCTCCTTTCATGAATGTGTCTCGTACTACATCATCAATATTCAAGTAATTCGTCTAAACAGGTAACAAAATGTTTAATTGTCAAGACATTTAGAGTATGTTTAACCGTATTCACGTTTATTTGTTTCTTGTTTTCTCAAGCAAAGTATAATTATGTTTGGTAACTATTTTTTTTATACTGTTATAACTTATTCATTTTTCATCGAAAAAAAACATAAACATGTGCGGTATTTATTGTTTATTTATCCTCTAAAATTTTAAGTTAAAAAAAAAGTTTTGTATGAAATTTAAAATTTAAAATTACATAATCAAATTTTGTATATTATATATTTATTCTTTGATATTGATAAAATAATATTTTTATCTATCTAGGTTTTCAAAAAACATAAACTTGATTTTGTTGTTTCCAAAATTTCTATACAAACCGTTACGAAGCCCTCATCTACTCATTTTAAAATAATGAGTGAAAAAGATAAAATAACTCGGATGCGTTGATCGGTAATCTGAAAACAAAAATCTGAGGGGGAACTTCAAGTTTTTAATCTTAAAATTACACACCCACCATAAAATATTTTGAAAAAAATGAGTGGAGAGTATAGATGTGGAAAATAATTGAGTGGTGATGAGAAGATGAAAATAGAAAGTGGGATTTATGAATGTGAAGGTCAAGAATAAGATGTGGTCATCTCCACTCCACTTTCTTTCTTGGATTTTCTCGGGAAACAAACAATAATGCAAAACGAATACAACTCCTCCTCACGCTCTTTAGTCCTTTCCCCATATGTCTTTTCCTTTTATGTTACGTAAAGTACACAAATCCAACATAATGAGTGTCTTCCATGCTATACAATTAATAATTCAAAAAATAAAAAACAAATATTTATATGTGTTTGTGGACGCTTCTTTTAAATACAATAATTTGTGATTTTTTAGATGTCTTAACTAGTTGAGTTAAGCTAATTACAACGATTGCTAATTAGCGTCTATTATATATGCCTAAATCATAAGCTAAACTTAGATGTCTTGAATACGATTATATATGTAGAATGAACGTTAATTAGTAATTACTATAATTTTAAATGGATTTAAACACGTATCGGGTATTTTAAATTAAAAAATGGGACATATGTTGGATATTGACAATCATGAAACAAGTTAGTTCAAATTGAGATTGTGTCAAGATCGCCAAAGTGCTTATCTTTGATGAAACAACATGTTACTCGTAGAACTAAAACCATGTTCATAAATTGAAAATCAGTAAAATTTGCTAATACGAGCTGAACTTAATTGGTTATAGCTAAATCGAGGCCCCTTATCCAAACAGTGCCCTAAATCCTCCATTAAAATACCAAACGACAGATCTGGAGCATCCTCCAACCAAACTTCCGTGAGCTCGTCATGTGGGGGTGGAGACTTAAACTCATGACTTTTAATTGATGATATATGATTTATTAACTTAGTTCAACTAGTTAAGACAGACCAAAAGTTCGTGAGTTCGAATCCTACTCTCATGTGTCTATATTTATAACAAATTTTTAATTCGAGAAAATTCAAATTAAAAATATGATTTGAATGTTATATTTTGGATATGACACGTGGGAAATTTTTGGCTTGTCTATTTTACCCCTCCCGTAAAAAGGGAAAGTAATATTCATTCAACCGATATTCTCTGGACTTTAAGCTTTATTTTGCCACTTTTGCTGTCCATAGATTTTCGAGCATGCGGTAAATTTGCTATATAATAGTAATTTAGTTGCATTCGGTAATTGTGTGATTTTTTAACGTTAATATACATTCACTTTTTAAATTCTGAATTTTAGATAAGCTAAGAAGTATTTTTATAATAATTTATACGACTTTTACTCTTAAGGATAAAAAACATGCATTTTCATAAAATTCGTGTGGTTACAGTATGCTTAAATTATTAAAAAATCAACTAACATGAACTTAGTTCAGTGATAAATTAGTATATATTTGAGTCATAAGTTCGAGTTATCTCCCCTACTTATTATACTAAAAAAAGGTGAGAGGGTTTTTTTTTTTAACAAAAAAAGTTAAAGGTTAATAAACTTTACAATTTTTATATAAACTTTAGAAATAACTATTTTAGTTATTGCTAGATTCTTTTGCCAATATATATTTATCCAATATTCGCTTCCATTTTAACACGTATTAGTATATACACTGAAAGTCACGATATAAATTTATTAAAAGCAAAGTAAAGGTAATAAAACAAACTTAAAAGTTGAATGATAAAAATAAATTCATATTCCGGTGTAAGGCGACAAGTCAAGTTGAAAGTCAAAGATTGCTAAAAACTAATGAAATGTTCCTGAAACCTATTCACTCGAGCGAGAGGTTAGAGAGTGGAATTTCAGATCTACCACGAAAGGTCAAGTGTGAAGGTAAATAACTCGATCCAAAAGTTGTTGAAAGTTTAGAAACTAATGCTCTATTTGGTACTGAGGACTGAATTTCAAATCCGGTTTGCAGGTTAAAAAAATCGGATTAAAATGTTCAAATTTCATAGAATTTCAAAGTAAATTACCTATTTAACCTGGTCAATATTTTAATTTAGAATTAATAAATTTAGATTAGAAGTCTAAATCAGTAAAATTTTTATTTTCTTTTAATTTTCGGCCAACACCCACAAAAAGAAATTTAATTTATGTTCCAAATAAAATAAAAATTTTAAAATCATTTATTGAATTTCAAACTATGAAATTTAAAATTATTTATTTAAGTTTTCTCGATGCAAACAGGGTGTAATAGTCATTTTCCCCGGCATTGAAATAGACATTTTGTAGGTTGAAGGAACAAATGTAAGATTTTTTAAAAATTATTTGATGAAATGAAAAGAAAAAATATGGATAAATATTAAAATTCCACCGACTTACCCTCCCTCCATGCATTCATGCACACAAACTTCATCGAAATCCAAGCCCTACAACACGACACCAAAAACCCTATATTTCTTCAGTCTTCTCACGCGTTATGCCCCTTTCTGGCAACAATTTCAATTAATTGAGATTTTGAAGAACTTACCGAACTCGAAATTGGGGAAATTTTTCTACCCATTGGTAACACTGTCATAATCCACTAGATTAAGATGAGAATTGGGCAAATTCTCACCTTCTTCCTCCAGTGATTTGGTTGTCTTTGGAGAAAAAGAAAGTCCATCTTCCCAATTACTGAGTACTGTTTCTTTTCTTCTTGAAAATGGCCTTTTTCAGATGGATTTGGGACCAAAAATAGGGACACCCACTTACTAAATCATTGTTTTTTTCCAATTGGGTTGGGGAATTTTAGTGGGGTTTGCCATTTCTTTGACTGTTTCACTAAAAATTCAAACATTTTTCACTTGGGGCGAGGTGGTTGAGAATTGAGAGTAGTTTTTTACATGTAAACTGAAAATGGGGTTTATATTAAACAAATAGAAAGTAGATGGAAACGAGGAGAAGGAATGGAGAGAGAGTGATGGGGAAAGATTTTGGTGGGAGCACTATATGTGTTCATGCGCACTAAGAATAAGAAAGCCCGCCGATGGTGATGATGGGAACTGAAAATGCATTTTTGTGAATGAAATTGAACAGAACAGTACAAAATCGGAGAACCCTTTTGAAAATTTTTTGTGGGTCCGTTCCATTTTCCGCCATAGCCAAGAACCCAACCCAACAACCCCACATCAATCCTCCATCCTATCATTACCATCGAGAAGTCTCACTTACTCTTCTTCTTCTTCTTCTTCTTCTTCTTCTTCTTCTTCTTTTCTTCATCCTCTCACCAACAAATCTGCGCTCCCCCTTTCTTCCGTTTCAAGGCATTTCTGTCACTTTCTACTTTCCGATTTCTGATTTTCTCTCTCTTTCTTGGAGGATTGTGTTGGCTCTGGTTTGTTTTGGCGATGGTGGGATATTGAGGAAGTGGGTGGTGGTTTGGGTTTGGTTTTTTTTTTTCATTTCTTCTTTTTGGTTTCGCTTCAATGGGAAATTGCTGGTACCGATGGGAACCTACGGTTAATAGGGTCTCGGCTAATGCAAAATCAGGTAAAAACTCTGATGGGACCATGGATTTTGATGCTGTTTCTGTGTTTATGATGATTCAGATGATGAAACTCTGTTTTCTTCTTCTTCTGTTTGCCTTTGAGATCATCTATGGTTTTCTCTTCTGTGTTTTCATGCCTGTTGCAGAGCTTCTGTTCGTTCTCTTTTCTTCAGGATGATTATATTTTCTGCAAATGGTTTTTGGATTTTTGATCAGTTAGTTCTTTTCTCTGTTCTTTTTGTTTACCATGAAACCCATTTTTTTAGAATAATATGAAGAAATCTGGTATTTGATTTGTTTTGATCTGAAAAAAAGATGGAATCAGAGGCAATCTCTGTATATCCACTCAGAAAGTGGAGACAATATTTCTCTACCTTCAAATGTGCAACAATGGGAGTGGACACTTCCTCCATAGTGGGTTGATTCTTATCTGATTCTCAAGCCTTTTATTGGCTAATAGTTTAAAGTGAAATTTCACTTTCCTCTTACATCTTTTTAACTTATTGTTCTTTTCGTATGAGTATTCTTAATCTCAGCTTGTTTATTGGCCATTTTTCCTTTGTAATATCTCCTTTTGATTATTCAAATCAACCTTTTTGGTGTTTGGTTTCTGAGAAATGATAAAGAGGAAATGCTAACTTCTCTCGTGATGTTTTTCTAGAGTCCCCAAAAGTAAACAGTACATCAGCTTATCAAAGGGATGGTGATCACAAATTGCCCTCTAACCCCAAAGAAGTAGAAGACTTGCGTCGTGACTCAGGCACTAATCCTCTGATTGCGTTTACGTTCGACGAGCTGAAGATAATCACCGGAAATTTTAGACAGGATCGTGTGTTGGGCGGAGGAGGGTTCGGAAGTGTTTATAAAGGGTTTGTTACAGAGGACTTGAGAGAAGGAATTGTTCCTCTTCCAGTTGCTGTTAAGGTTCATGATGGGTTTAACAGTTATCAAGGCCATAGAGAATGGCTGGTAAGTTTCTGTTCTTCCTCTTTTGTTGTTCATATTTGATTCCTATATGCTCTCTCGAATCAAGAGAACTACTGTTTTCTAGGCAGAAGTCATATTTTTGGGACAGCTTTCTCATCCAAATTTGGTAAAGTTGATTGGATACTGCTGCGAAGATGAGCATCGGGTACTCATATACGAGTACATGGCTCGGGGGAGCGTGGAAAACAATCTGTTTTCAAGTAAGCAGCCAAGTAAATCCCACAAAATTCTTTGTCTAACCTTTAACTTCATTATTAGTATAGTTCTTTTGAGTTTTCGACAATGAATATTATGGAGCGTACACTTCATGAAAGATGAAACCATGACCATAACATTCTCGATTTCATACTCGTTCTATTAGAAGATCGATGATTTTAATATTGAAACATCAACATGCGGCAATAAACAAAGATGAAATACAAACACATAGTAAGACATCAATGCCTGCAGGACATGATAGGTTGGGATGTCGTTATCGGGATTAGAAGGCAAAGGTTTTTGTATGTGACATTGAAATTGTGGAAAGTGAAAGCGATGGACTTATTTATATCCCTTCTTTATAAAATATATGGATGGTGACAAGACAGTATGTCAAAAATTATTTCTCTTTGGTTATATTGTAAAGTTGTTATAATTAGGATGAATATTATATCTCAAGTAAACATTTTCTCTCTGTTTTCTAGTGTAAATTGTTGCCTTTTGGAATTTGGGTTACTTTTAGCAGGTTTTTAGAAATACATCTAGAGGAGTTTGACTATTTTGTTAACCAGTTTTAAGTTCTGTTGGCTCGGTTTTACGATTATAAAATTTTGTACTATTGAACAATCTTTGGCAAGTATGTTTATGTTTCCATGCCTCGCAGGAGTATTGCTTCCTTTGCCTTGGTCCATTAGAATGAAAATTGCATTCGGTGCTGCAAAAGGACTTGCATTTCTTCATGAAGCAGAGAAGCCTGTCATCTATCGTGATTTCAAGACGTCGAACATTCTGCTCGACTCGGTTGGTTTATTATTGTCTTTTCTATTTTGTCAGTCCTTGTCTGAAGTCGAACATATAGATTTTCGAGTACCTATGTGCTCTGTAGGAGTGTATAAGGACGTTATTGTCATAACGGTTCACTACCGTTGGCTCAACAGTTTGGTTTTGATCAGTTTGATTCAACAACAGGACTATAATCCAAAGCTTTCAGACTTTGGCCTTGCGAAAGATGGACCAGTTGGCGACAAATCTCACGTTTCTACTCGTATAATGGGAACATATGGATATGCTGCACCAGAATACATTTTGACAGGCACAAATTCCTTGCCTTTTTTTTTTTGTTCGCTGCTCAAAATCGAATGGTTTTTCGTGTATTACAAATATGGTGGCATCACATTAACTCTTTACCCTTTATTCTCAGGACATCTGACCCCTCGAAGCGACGTATACAGCTTCGGAGTTGTTCTTCTCGAACTACTGACGGGAAGAAAGTCACTGGACAAACTTCGGCCAGCTCGAGAGCAAAACCTTACGGATTGGGCTCTCCCTCTCCTAAAAGAGAAGAAGAAGCTGACGGGCATCGTAGATCCGAGACTGGGAGGAGAATACCCGGCAAAAGGATTCCAAAAGGCAGCAATGCTGGCATACCACTGCCTGAACAAGAACCCGAAAGCAAGGCCGCTGATGAGAGACATCGTCGACTCGTTGGAGCCGTTACAAGAAGAACCAACTGATGAGATAGAGACAACCTCCTCCTTACCTGTTGCTAATGAGACTGTGGGAAAGGAAAATGAAGTCTGAAACTACTGTACCAAGGCAAGGCAAAGGCAAAGGCAAAGGCAAAGGCTTTGTATTTTGAGTTTCTGTTTCATCCTTGTTTCTTAGATGTGGAAATTTTTGTTTTATGATGAAATTATGCTTTGCTTTTAACCACTTTTCTAACAGTTACTAAATACATTCTCACTGCTTATAATAGAAAGTGTATTTGTACATGTTCTGAATTTTCTCTCTCTAATACAAAATAAGCTTTGATTAGGTGATTTGTATAAACAGTTATTTATGGATTCTTTATCATTTAAATAGTATTTTCTTTTAAAAAGTGACTATTTTTGTCTCTTCGTTTTTATTTTTATCTTATTTATTTTGATCATACTTGGTATGATATTCACTCACTAAATTTTTTGAAACATAGTCATAGATTTATATGGAAGGATTTTTGTTATATATAAAATTTATATTATAATTTTGTAAATAAATATTAAATTGGTCTCTTTTTAAAAGTAAAGGATTAAAAATTAAAACGCATCGAGATCGAGATCCAAATAAATCAAAGTCAACCGATAAAATAGTATTTAAACTATATTATATTTCAAAAGCATTGAAGGGAAGGCAATGAGATGTAGCTTAGTGTTTCACACGTGTCGTTTTAATTAAAAATGAAAAATAAAGGCTTCTTTGGATGGGAAAAAAAAAAGAAAAGTAAAAGTAAATTGAATACTCGTCAACAAAGACGGCACGCGGATTAAATATCAATTTTTACATAATTGTTCTTAAAAGATTTTCGCTATTACCCATATTACTATAAAATATAAATTAATTTAGTTTTTTCAATTATTTCATGAGTGTGAGCTTACCTACGTTATTAGTTCATAAATTTAATTTATGTATGTTGTTTTGACATGCTTTAAATCATTCTGCAGGGTAGTTGAGTTAAATTTAACAATGTACTCATAAACAAGGTTTTAAATGTCGATTTCGATGAAAATATCGATCAATGTCTATAAAAATATTGATCGATGTCGATGTCTATAAAAATATTGATCGATGTCGATTGATATTTCTAGAAAAATTATAAAAATAAAAAACTCAAAAAATATTTAAATTAACAAATAATCGTCTAACCATTTATAAACAAAATAAAAATGGTTAATATTAATATTATGTTTATTTTAGTAAAATTTTGTTGATATTTTTTATATCTTGTCGATTTCTTTTGGTAATATTATTGAAATATCGATTTACCTCTCAAGTCGATGTCGGATCCATGGATACATGAGCATGTCGATGGACATGTCGAAATATCGAAAGATATTTAAAACCATGCTCATAAACGAACAAGGGACGATTTGTGATGTTAAATCTATAATTTGAAAAGAAATTTCGCACTTGGTAGCTAGAATATTTGTTAAGGATGCACAAATATAACCAAACAATTGAATATCGTCTCTTGCTCGTACTTCTCTCACTGTAGCCATTCCTCCCTATCTTCCAATCCCTTGTGTTATAGATGGGAAGAATTCTTATTTTCTACGATTTCAATTTCGAATTCTAGAAAAGAAGATATCTTGATGACGTTAAAATTTTTCAGATATTTAGTGACGTTAGGTTTTTTCCTCTATAAATATGATGAACTACTCATAATTGAAGTACGCTGCAAATCTCTATTCTTACGCTCCACATAAAACTCCAATTGCATTGAAGGGTGCATACCATTTCTATTTTGCAGGTCTGTCTATTCCTTTTTTATTTTTTTAAGATTGGTGCAAATTTGGTAGATCCAAAAGGAGCAAATTTACGCACCAACACCTTACCTCTCATGATTTCTTCCTTGTCCCAACTCTCCCAATCTCTTCGAATCATTGAAAGGTCGAGACTCTCATCTTGTCTCACTCTCTCTCAACTTTCTGTCTCAATTATGCTCTCTCCTGTCTCTCTCATACACTCACAACCCATCATCTTTTAAACAATCGAATTTTAAACACATAAATCGATTGATTGAATCGATTGGTTAGTCACTCACTGAAAATGAAGAAAATTTGGCCATTTCCAAAAATGGAAACTGACCAGTGCCAAATTAACGCCGACCGACAACTGAACACCTATAATCTTTTGAGTTTTGCAAATAAAAATATTTGAAATACGATTCTCGATTTTACAGTTATTCCAATTTTACCCTTCGTGTATATCAATGATATATTAAATTGTGCATATCGATGATATACTAAATAAGGTACATCAAATTAGATATATATTAGGTATACGAGCTCCATATTATATTGGACTTTTGATTTATTTTGCATAGATTATAGTTTACGTAAAATTGAGAAGTGGTTGCTACTTTGGTAAATTTGTATTAATTATTTGTTACTTTTGCATATGTCAATTTTTATTGATTTATTGTTTTATGTGTATAAAATTGTTAAGTACAACAAGATGTCCATTTTTATTATTTAAATAAAGAATTACGAACGTGATCACTAAATGATCACCATCACAGTCCACGAAGGAAAACAATTGTCCCAAAGGACATAAACACGAGAAAAAATGGCAAATTTAGGCAATACTTGCCTGTTCAAATAATTATGAACCGAACATATTTTAGCCCATCAAACATATTCCCCAAAGTTACGACGTCCTCAAACTCATTCAATAATGTCGAGGGAGAATCCTCAATTAATGGGGGTATATAATGTCAATTATGACACTTCTATTCACAACGGGATGGAAAATAATTGCCGCCAAAGTTGCCTTATTTTCCACTATGATAAGTAAAGATTAATTAGACAAATTTTTTAAAATCAAGCTGGTTACAAATCTCAATACAAGTAAGATTGATAGTCTCTCCAGATTCTAAAACGGTGTTCAAGAATAATTTAATTATTTTTCCTTCTTTGTTTTTTTTTAAATATTTAAATATTTTGCCCATTTGGGTTCATCAGTCCTCGTTATGATGGCGAATATGGGCATTGGAATCTCATTTTTATCTTATTTATTTATTTTTTTTAGTACTAGTGGAGAATTTTATCACCACTTGAAGAATGTTGGACCAATAATTATTTTTTTAGTAATATAATAAACTGTTGGAGTCTAGGTTACCAAACCAAGCTATCTTTTTATTTTTTTTTCCTTCAAGAAAACCAAAGAATAAATGAAACAATGTTGTTGAAATATAGTTAGAGGAGTTGGGATTCAATTAATAATATAAATAAATAAATAAAACCATCAAGGCTTTATAAGGGGAGTGAAGCAAACATTCTAACAAAATATATATATATATATATATATATATGATAATTAAGACGTTTCAATCAATCAAGTGTCAAAAAAGTAAATATTTTGAAAAATAAGAAAGTTAGTCAATATTTGAATTAGGTGGACGACGTACTAAACCTTATACCTTTAAAATTTGCAAAACTTTATGTTTGAGGGATGATATTAAAAATCTAAGTTGTTTTATTAGTGACTTGTATTATGGTTACAAAATTCTGAGAAAACATCCTCGAATCTTAGATTGAAATGTAACCACAATACAAGGATGATATTTTGGTTTTCCATTTTTGACTTTTGCAATGTAATTTTATTTTTCTAAATTAAAACCAAAATATACACGTAAATACAAGCCGAGATTTGATAGTCTATCTTAGATTGAAGGTCTCTACATCAAGCTATTTCTACACTACTTAAAAGGAACAATTAATTATGAACTTCATATAACTTATTATTCTTACTTATACATAACTAACTTATTCCGATGGACATGTTGTCACGATGATAAAAGTCTATAACAATTCATTGTTTTTACTTAAGAAATTCTCTGGAGTCGTGGTTCTCAATACATACCATGTAATATACTCAATATGTTATACTTTATACCATATCTTTTAGAACTTCATATTGGCTTTCAGCTTGGATTGTTTACCCTGTAATCAGCCTTTACTATTTTACATGTGTTTAGGTGAATATATGTTAGTTGAATTACATTAACATGATCAAGTTCAAAGGCTACCAAAACAAAAGAGAAGAAAAATAAGTATTGTAGCACCGTGAACCATAGCAGAAATTGCAGGGAAAGTGTTCGTAGCACCGTAGCAGACGACGAGGATGTTGTGTTGGGCAGTGAACGAAGAAGAAAAACGGAAACAATGGAGGAGAGATGAAAAAAATCATTTTTGAGGGATTTGGAGGGGAGAATTAAGGAATTTGAATTGAAATAATATATATGGACCCACGTTTATTAAATGATTGTGATATTAATTTATGGAAATAACAATTTTATATTTCAAAAATCCAAATCCATTAATAAATGAAAATGCAATCAATAGAGTAAATTCGGAATTAAATGAAAATCCTACCTGCAGAAATCTTAGATAAATAAGTTTTTAAAACAACCATCCGAATATATCATCTCTAAATTAAATTGCGCTTATGATCCAAATAGAGCCCAAATCTGTGTATTGAGTTCAAAATCGGTCCAAATCCACTAAAGTTTGTGTGAGACTCTATTAACAGAGAGGTTAGATAGACTAAAATGAGAGGATCATACGTTAAAAATGGTACATTACACAAAATCAAGTTGATTAATTCGAGTTTATCTTCTTAAAATTTCTTACGAACACATTTCAAACTCACAACCAAATTGTAAGATATATGCTAATTACCGTCAAGCTTTGCTCGCCTTGGTACAAATCCTTATTATTATTATTTTTTTATTTCCTTTCTCCTCCTCCATTATGTTCTTCAATGTCAGTAAAAAAAAGAAGAAGAAAAGAAAAAGAAAAAGAAAGAAAGAAAGAAAGAAAGAAAGAGGAAAGAAAGAGGAATAGATTTGCTAAAATATATATTCTATCATTTTAAAATCTATAATGAATTTTATACAAAAATACAATCTCACACCAATCCAAGATTTTAAATGTGAATGGAAATATACACATCTCAGTTTATAGAAATATCGATAAAATGTCAGATATTTATGTAAAAATTAGAAAGATTTAAAAATTGTAAAAACTATTTAAATTAACAAATAAATATTTTATACTTTTTAAATTAGTTAAAAATAATTAATATTAATATTATGTATATATTAATGACATCTTGTTGATATTTTTCATATTTTGTCAATTTTCTTATATTATGATTGAAATGTCAATTTATCCCTTATGTCGATATCGAATGAATGAAAATATGGATACGTCGATGAAAATATCCACGTATCGACGAATATCTAGAATCATGATTTTAAATGTATAATTTTTTTCTCCATTTGTTAACTAAAATCAAAATATATGATAACTTTTGTTAGGTTGAATTTTTCACCACAGATCAAGTTTATAGCATTATTTGCTTAAGAAAAAGACTAATATTTTTATAAATATATTTATATAAAATTTTAAAACTAAAGAGGGCGAGTTTAAATTGACGAGATAAATATTTATGGAATTAGTCTCTTTTTAAATACACGTTAAAGTTTTTAACTTTGCAACATCTAATTGAAACAATCGATATCTATTAATCAAATTAATGGAATTGTTCAATAATAGATGATATGTATCTCCAAAAATTATTATCGGTTTTTGCCAGCACCTTTGTTGCAAAATTTTGAAGAAAAAGAAGGAAAAGGTTCTAGAGTGTTCTGAAGTCGGACAAACGGGGAGGGAGAAGCCAAATCCAACGGTCACCATTTGCTGGAAGGTTCAGGAGCCTACAAGATTCATGGGGTCCCTTTTTCCTCTCAAATTTTCTATCCATCCTTTTGGAATTGCTATAAAGAAACCTACTTTTCTCGTTTCAGACGCCCATTTTATAGTGTATTAGCGCAGTTTTGCCTCACCCACTGGCCCTCGCCTTCCACAACCTCTTATCCAAACCAATCTCCTCTCTCTAAACCCTAAAACACCCCGCGCCTCCGCCGTTTTCTTGTAAGTTTCTCTCCTTTTAGCTCTTTTTCTTATCCTTCATTTGTAGCTGGGTTTTGCTTGTGCTCGCTGTTTCTTATCCTTTTGGGTCTCAGTTGTCAATTCCTATGTTTGTCATTTCGTTTCTGGGTTTTAATTTATCATGGGTTTTGGGTTTTCTTTCTTCTCTTGTGCACATTTCTAGCTGGATTTTGTGGATGCTTGCTGATTCATTTATATATTGCGTCTCTCTCTCTCCTTTGATTTTCTTATTTTTGGGTTTCCATTGTTATCTGAGAATTGTGTCAATTGGCAATTCCTATGTTGATGCATTTGTTTGTGTCATTTCGTTTCTGGGTTTTCATCTATTCCATATTCCCTACATGGGTTTTGGGATTTCTTGTGTACATTTCTAGCTGGTGATTCGTTTCTGTATGCTTGGTTTTTTACAATGTTGTTTTGGAATTTTTTGTGTCAATTCCTGTGTTGGTGAATTTATTCATGACATTTCTGGGGTTAAATCTTTCCAAGCTTCCCTGAATGTGTTTGAGTTTACGTGGTCTTCAACTCATGGATTTTAATACTAGATTCAAGATTGCATTTTCAACCCTCTGCTTTATTTGTTTGCAATGATTGTGTAACGATTGCTGTTTGTTTCAGTTTCGAAGAGGGTAGATGGCTTCCAGTTTCACAGCCATGTCTTCAGTTGGCACCCTTGCTGCTCCTGGAAGCCGTGTAATGGATAAGAAGCTTCTATCGTCTTCTGATAAGTTGACTTCTCGCACATCCGTTTCTTCATTTGCACTCCCAAGAAGACAGAGCATAGTTGTAAGAAGAAACCGTTCTTCCAAGATCTGTGCCATGGCGAAGGAGTTGTACTTCAACCAGGATGGCTCGGCTATTAAAAAACTACAGGTGAGCTCCAGGTGTTGCCTATTCATTCTGTAGTTATAGCTATCTCCCAATGACTTGAAATAGAGCTAGTACGTATCTTTTATAATTCTTCTGACGAGATGTGTCTTTGTTTCAGAACGGCGTGAACAAACTTGCAGATTTAGTAGGAGTTACTCTTGGTCCAAAAGGGAGAAATGTAGTTCTGGAGAGCAAATATGGTTCCCCAAAAATCGTCAACGATGGTGTAACTGTTGCAAAAGAGGTATCCCATTTCCACATCTGCATTTCGAGCTTCAACTCTTACACTTGATCTTTGTACAATATAATATTTTCAGATATATAGCTGCATCATTGTGGTGCTTAATCATTTGTCTACTTCTGATAGATAATAATTATATGTTATGGTGACGCAAATGTTCTTGTGCTTGCTAGGTTGAATTGGATGATCCGGTTGAGAACATTGGCGCTAAGCTAGTCAGACAAGCTGCTGCAAAGACCAATGACTTAGCTGGAGATGGAACTACAACCTCAGTTGTTTTGGCTCAAGGTCTTATTGCTGAAGGTGTCAAGGTATCCAGTTGCAGAGTACTACAATGTTTGAGCATTCCCATCTAGATCTTTACTAACTGATTCGAACATGTTATAGGTTGTAGCAGCTGGAGCGAACCCTGTTCTTATTACAAGGGGCATTGAAAAAACAGCCAAAGCCTTGGTCTCTGAACTTAAAAAGATGTCAAAAGAGGTAACATTGTATGGTTAATGATTTTATCATTTGATGGTTGGATGAACTGTTTTATCTATAAGCAACTTAATTTGTGAATGGTTAGATTGAAATATGATATTGTTGTAGGTTGAAGACAGCGAATTGGCTGATGTGGCTGCCGTTAGTGCTGGCAACAACTACGAAGTGGGTAACATGATAGCTGAAGCCATGAGCAAGGTAGGACGAAAGGGTGTGGTGACTCTTGAGGAGGGAAGAAGTGCCGAAAACTTCCTCTATGTTGTCGAAGGAATGCAGTTTGACAGGGGCTATATCTCTCCTTATTTTGTCACTGATAGCGAGAAAATGTCCGTAGAATACGAGAACTGCAAGGTATATGCAACATTCCATTTTACCATTTTTAGACAAATTTAGCAATACATGTTCTTGTCTTCTAACCTTACGTACTTTGTGAATCATACAGCTGCTTCTTGTTGACAAAAAGATAACCAATGCAAGGGATCTCATTAACATACTGGAGGAGGCTATTAGAGGTGGCTATCCTGTTTTGATCATGGCAGAGGATATTGAACAAGAAGCTCTGGCAACTCTTGTTGTAAATAAACTGAGAGGATCTTTGAAGATTGCTGCACTTAAAGCTCCTGGATTTGGAGATCGCAAGAGCCAGTACCTTGATGACATTGCTATTCTTACAGGAGGTCTCCCCTCTTCTTCTTTCATTTATAATAATGATGCAGAAATTTTCCATTGGGTGGTTGTTGAAAGTAACTTTTTATGGTCATACAGCTACGGTTATCAGAGAGGAGGTAGGACTTACCTTGGACAAAGCTGGAAAGGAGGTACTTGGGCAAGCATCTAAGGTTGTGCTTACCAAAGATACCACAACAATTGTTGGTGATGGCAGCACCCAAGACGCAGTCTCTAAGCGTGTTGCACAGATCAAAAATCTGATTGAGGTAGTGGATAGTGATCTAGATATATTTCTACTTGCCTGAAGTTTTTGTTAAACTCGAAACTGATTAGCTGTATTTATGTAGGCTGCAGACCAGGACTATGAGAAAGAGAAACTTAATGAGCGAATTGCTAAACTTTCAGGTGGTGTTGCAGTTATACAGGTAAAGTATTTTTCAGCGTATCAGCTTGTTTTACTAAATATACCTTGTACGTGTTTGTGACATTTTGGCAACTCCTGAAGGTTGGAGCACAAACTGAGACAGAACTCAAGGAAAAGAAACTGAGAGTTGAAGATGCTCTCAATGCCACAAAGGTACTGTTTAATATGCTGTGTCCATACCTTGCTTTTTTTTTTTTTTGCCTTTTTCGCTTAAGCCCTTGAAGGCTGTTGCACTTCAGCATGTTTTACGCTTTAAAAACACTGAATCTGGTTAATTTTGATGATTTAAAATGATTTGCAGGCAGCTGTTGAGGAAGGGATTGTTGTTGGTGGTGGTTGCACCCTCCTTAGACTTGCATCAAAGGTGGACGCAATCAAGGAATCCTTTGACAATGATGAAGAGAAGGTAATCCATCTAGGGAATTTGGTGTCATCTTCGTAAATTATTTGCTAAAAATGCTGAATAATGCAAGGGGATGTCTTAACTCCTTGTCCTAATCTTGTACCTTTCCACGTTCAATAACAATAATAAATACGAAACAGTGCGAGTGGTTGATCTGAAACCTGTAGCTGAGACCAGTGAGAACTTGCTCATATTAAGACAGTATATCATGGCTTGTACTTAATGTTTATTCTTGTCTGCACTTAAGATATCTTGTTTGGGAATAGAATCTCTGTAAAGTTAACTTTTGCATGGTTCATTATTGGCAGTGTTAGACATCTTCTTTGTACTGTCCTGGTCCCTTTAATTTGCACCTCGTCGTTTTCGTTTTTTACGCAGCTCCTTGATGTCTACAGTTGGTCTTTTTCTAAAATTCTATTGGTCTGATGGCAGGTCGGAGCAGATATCGTCAAGAGAGCATTAAGTTATCCCCTCAAGTTGATTGCCAAGAACGCCGGTGTCAATGGTAGCGTTGTCAGCGAGAAGGTACATACAGTACAATTGCAATATTACCATTCACTCTGAAACATGAATTCTCATCATGATTGCCTAAAAGTGCAAGACTTGTTTGATCAGGTGCTATCCAGTGACAACTATAGATATGGATACAATGCTGCAACTGGGAACTACGAAGACTTGATGGCTGCTGGAATCATCGATCCAACCAAGGTGAGTTCCGAAGCTTTATTTCGTCTATTCAAATCAACTAGTAGTAATTTAGAACGCTGCACAGAATCAATAGTAGGATAAAGATATGTATGAACCTATCTATTTCAACGCGAGCAGTCGAGAATGACGAATGCGAAATAGAAATAGTTGTAAATGTCTGCTGTTTATGATTTTTCAGGTGGTTAGGTGCTGCTTAGAGCACGCAGCATCAGTGGCAAAGACATTCTTGATGTCAGATTGTGTGGTGGTGGAGATCAAGGAGCCAGAGCCAGTTCCTGCAGGAAATCCCATGGACAATTCAGGATATGGGTATTGAGAGCAGCAGTCGAGGGAAGACTCAGCAGCACAGAGAGGAGAGAGAGAGAGAGAGAAGAATAATGAAGAGAAAGCCATTCCATGGAGAGAGATCCAAAGAGAGATGGGTGAGAGGTGATAAAAGAGGCCATTTTTCTTTCTTTTTTATTTTTTGTAGATTCAGCCACTTGTACTAGAGAGACCTTAGAGGAACAAAAAATCAAGCATTCTCAGGTTGACAGGATCTTCTTACTTAGTGGATTTTTAAATGATTCAGAGCATCTTCTTCTTCACTTAGTCTCTAATATTGATTGATATCTATTTCGTTTTTAGTCTCTTTTTTCGTTTTAATAATTGAGAATTGGAGTTTTCCTCTCCTATACTTAGAGTAGAGGCACTCCGACTTGTTCCAAGGTTCATATCTGCGAGACATATCAAGCTCATCAGAAAATTGAAAATTGCTATTTCTTTTTTATTTTGTAAAAAATGCAAAAATCAAAACAAGTAAAAACTATTTTTTTCCCACCAAATTTTGAGAATGTTTATTAAAATTATACAACAAAATGGTTGTAAAATCAGGCTTTGATTATTGGGTATGATTTATCAGCAATTCACCAATAATCATTAAATAACGTGCATTTAATGTTGTACTTAAAATAAGAGAATTTAACGTTGGATAGTGTTTTAAAGTCTATCGTCTATATAAGAGGTTATGGTTTGAATTAATGGGTTTAAATTGTAGGTTTCATTAAATTTTTTCCCTTATATATATATATATATATATATATATATATATGCATTTCTTGATATAGTATAGTTTATGCATTATTTTTTTGTGATTTATCTTTTATCTTGGAACATTAACAAAACTTTTTTTAAACTGGTGGTCACTAATCTCGGTAGCAAGTGATAACAACAAATTGCTCCCTTACTTACGACCATACTCTTGCCTCTAAACATACCCTCTACCAACCTCAATATGTCGGGATATTCGAACACCTACTTAACACCCACTTCACTTTCACAATGAATACAACTAGGAAGCTACTTGCCTAAAATAAGGACACAATTAGGGGATATGAAATTCATGTACATCATAAGTACATAATATCTTATGTAAATTGATATAAATTAAACAATATAAAAAGTTAAATTCTCATCCATTCAAGTATATTATCAACTAGCAACTTAAGCATATCTCTCCACCTATTTATCATCAATTAATTTTAACATTTATGAAAATTTAAGTTAAAAAAATATTAGAATATAAGAGAATAAATTGAAAAAGAAACTATAAAATATTTGAGACTAAAAAAATATATTTAGTAAATATTTTAAATGTCGACGTCGATAGAAATATCAATGTCTTAATTTCATGCAAATGTTGATAGAAATATAATAAAATGTTGATATCTATAGATATTTCTAGAAAAGTTCTAAAAATACAAAATTTGTACAAAAATATTTAAATTAACAAATAAGAAGTTCAGAGATTTTGTTGATTTTTTTTCTTCATATTTTGACATTTTTTGTTATATATTATAGAAATGTTGATTTGCTTTATAAAATATCGATGAGAATGTCGAAATGTCAACGAAATCTACGGAGATGTGAATGTGATTAAAAAAAAAGAAAAAAATGTATTTATATATGAGAAATAAATATAATAAAAATAATAAAGAAAGAATGAGGGAGGGAATGGAATGGCTGCCAAAGTCAGAAGAAAAGGTACGATGCCAAACACATATCAGTTTCGATAGCTGCGAAAAGCGCGTCTTTTTTGTTCCTTTTTTTCTATTTATATTCCTATTTTCTTCAACCGTCTCCCTTATTTCTCTCCCTCTCTATTTTTATTTTTATTTCACTTTTTCTTTTTTAAAATTCCAATAGGTTCAATTATTTTACTAAACATGAAAAAAAAATAATAATAAAAGTCCCATTTTACTCGAATCATGTAATTTTGATCATCCTTAATTTATTCTAAAGGTGAGATAAATATTTTTGGGAGATAGATACCACTACCATTGAATTATGTTGGAATTTTTTTGATTGTAATTTTGTTTTAAAGATTTGATTGTGATCACTAAATCTTTAAAATTAATTAAAAATAATGATCAAATACAGTCCTATTCCAATGTTTGTGATCAAAGGGAAACCCTGCAGAGTTGAAACCATATGATTAAAAAATATAATGTAGAAAGAAAAAAGTTCAAATTTTTAATGTTTTTAGAAGATGGGGATTTTGGCAATCATTTGATTATGGGATTGAGTGGCAGAATCTCCAAGCTCAAAAGATTAAAATAATACTTTACATGATTCCAAGAAGCATTTGGAAGTTGGTGATTCCAATGCCCAAAAAACAAATAAAACCCAAAGGAAAAGAAAAAGGGGGAAGAAAAAGTAAGCACACACAGAGGGAGTGAGAAAAAGAGGAAGATTGAATGAAAAACGTAACACCCCAAAACCATGCATGTTACTAAATAGCTAAATTATGCTCTCTCTCCCTTTGTGGTGCTTTTTGGATTCAAATTCATTATATATAATTCTTTTTTTAAGATTTCAAATAATTTTTGTTTTGTTTTGTTTTGATTTGTATTTAGATGATTATTCAGTTGTTGATATTTTGCTAATCTTTCCTGTAATCTCTCCATTCTTCAATCTCTCTCTCTCTCTCTTTCTATTTCTTATTCTTCTTCTTCTTCACGCCGCCTCTCTTTCTCACCTTACCTACAGCGTTTTGCCACTCTTCTCTGCATTATTTCCCTGTTGTATCATAATCCCAAATTCCCACATTTTCTCCTTCCCACTTCTCCCACTGAAACCACTGATTGTTTGCCTCTGTATTGCCGTTTTCACTCTGATTCGTCTTTTTTCTGACGTGGGTCTCGCTTGCCTCTTCATATTCTCAACTGGGTTAGTTTCGATTGTTTCGCATTCGTTTTCATTTCGATCATCGGCTGTTTCTCGTTGAAAATCTGTGTGATTCTTGACCATGTTTTCGGTTCCATTTGATCGAGAGTTTCTGGCTTTTAATTTGTTCGATATGGGTCACGGTTGTTTTTTGGGAGTTTATTGTATTGTGTAGTGACACTTTCTTGGATTTTGCCCTCCATTGATGATTTATTCTCGAGCTCGAAATCTGGTAATGAGGTTAAGGAGCTCTGATATTTTTGTGTATTATTATTATTTTGTTTACTGAGGTGCTGTTGATCAGGGTTATTTTCTATTTCTTTTTCATGGCTTTAATGTGTTTTTTTTTGTCCTCTCGAGTGAAGAGGTGATTCTTGATTGGTTTGTGATTGTTGATTAAGGGGTATTGCCAGAGAGTACTGGTTGGTTTATTTTTGTACAATGTGAGGTTGCCTTTTGAGTTTAAATATGTTGTGATTAGAGATATTGAAAAGACTTTGTTCTTTTGTGGTTGTCATGTTGGTCTAAACATAGGAATCTTTTGTATCATTGGATTATTTTGTCTTCTGTGAGTGAACTGAAAGGATTATTTGTTATTCGTCTCTTTCTTCTTCTTCTAAGGCTTGTTATTGTTCTATAATAGGGTCATTTAAGGAGTTATCCCATTTACCAAATGGAAGAGATGGGCAGTAAACTGGAGATTGAACTTGAGAGGCTTATTGGTGAGAATCCAAAAGTTGCATCTGAAAATGGACATGCTGAAGAATCTGTTCATAAAAGAATGTCGTTATTAGCTGCAAATTCCTGTAATGGGATGTCGAAACTGTGCAGTAATGGACATTTGGAGGATGTCAAGGTCTTGAGGAACAAACTTCAGCAATCAAGCGGGCAATCAAATATGGGTCGAATTCGGACTGGGGAAAGTAATGGGACCGGAGACCGGTCCTTGGCATCTGCATTGGAAAAATTAAGTTTGGGTGCTGAGGAAACGATGCAAAATCGGAGAGTAATGCAGAATCAGCCCAATTTGACAGAGGACCAACTGCGGATCTATTTGAATAAGCAATTACTCAACACCGAAACATCTATGGCTGCCGTTCCCTCTTTGAGGTCTTCGAATCATTTGACCAATGGTTATCCCGATGTTCATATGACAGGTCTTGGCTCTCAGAACTCTCCTTCATTAAGACATTTTTCTGATGGCTACAATAGGTCGGAAGTTGGTCACCTTCAGCCACTTGAGACTCCCTCCTCTGCTAGGTTCACTTATGAAGTGCCTCATCTCGACATGCCTTCTCGAAATTTGCAGTTTCCTATAACATCTCATGATGAGGAAATATTGCAGAGTAGGCGATCTTCGGTTCTTTACGCACACCCACAACAAATGAATCATGGTCAAATAGGTTCAAATTGTACACAAGAAGAATTGCTTCAAAGATACAGGATGCAAGGGCAGTACCAATACCTGCAGCAGCAATTGGAATATTCAAATTCGTTTCGATCTTGTGACGATACTACAAGTAGAATGCTTTTTCAGAGTCACGAGCCTCAATATTTTGAGGTTCCAGTCTCTCACCACCTTGAGCAGTCTAATAATGAAGTATTCTGGAAGGGGAATGCATATTGTAGGGGTTCAAACCAGTCAAATCCTGTATTTTCAACACAATATGTAGATACATTTCAAGGTGTGGAAAAAATTTCCAGGCAAAGTTCGCCTAGAAAGATCCCGACGAGGACCCATGGACATAACAGAGTTGATTATCTAAAGCTTCCGGCTGTCGATGGCGATTTTTATGACAACCAAAATGGAGCTGTTTGTTCAAGTTGTTATCTTCAGGGGAATGGTTTGTTGCGCACTACAGATTGCTTCTGTCACAAAAACTTAAGTTTATATGGTTACTTCTCTAATCATGGAAATCGTAAGACAACACTACCCCAAAAATTTAACTCTCTTGAGGAAGCCACGGGTAAAATATATCTCATGGCTAAAGATCAATATGGTTGTCGCTTCTTACAACGGAAATTCGTAGAGGGTGCCAAAAAAGATATTGAGAAGATTTTCATTGAGATCTTAGAGCATGTTGTTGAGCTCATGACAGATCCTTTTGGAAACTATCTAATACAGAAGCTCCTTGAAGTTTGTAATGAGGACCAGCGGCTGAAAATTATTTATAAGGTTACTAGCAAACAAGGCGAACTTATCCGAATTTCGTGTAATATTCATGGGTATGCTCTATCTCCTTTTGTCACTCTCTTTACCTCCCAGTTTAGAATTTATTTATTTAGTTTGTATGTTTTTTGTGCATTTACTTCTCTTTATTGTGGTTCAATTATCTTCTAAAACATTCATGTTCCCTAACTACAGGACTCGTGCTATTCAGAAACTGATTGAGACTCTCAAAACCCCAGAGCAGTTTAAAATGATTATCTCCTCTTTGAAGACTGGTATAGTGATTCTGATGAAAGACCTGAATGGTAACCATGTAGCACAGCATTGCCTGCAGTATTTGGTGCCTGATTACATTGAGGTAAGGGGTATCCTATTTCCGCGATCTGTTCTTTAAAATTATTTGAAGTTGCTTACATTCCTATATGCTGTTAAGATCCCACTATCTAACAGAATATAGGAAACTGTATGCTGATTGGAGATATATAACAACACCACTATACAAACAGAGAGAAGGAGATGCCGTTTGGGGGGGGGGGGGGAGGGGGAGGGGTGGAGTTTTAAAAAACTTTAAACATGATATTGTCAACCTTGATGTTAAAGCAACAGAGTAAATTGCAGCAACTCGTGTCTGGAAAGTTTCCTTTGAATTTAGCTTGTCATCTTGCTATACTTTTTCTACATTTCTGTTATTTCGACCCTGTTCATTTGATAAGTTGGGAGATATAATGTCTGGGTAGAAGAATTTGGTGTAAGCATAGTGGATAACCTTCAAAAACCTTCTTCATGCAGCACATTTAATCTATTTGTTTTGTCTTCTAGGTGTTCACATTGATAAATGTGTTTGAGAGTACTAGTAGGGAAATATTTGAGACTATTGAGTTCTAGGAGATCGGAAGAGACAACCCCTCTCGATAGGCTATACTAGTCTATTTTTTTTCCTTATTGCAATGCAATTATAGTTTTATTTTCTTACATCCCATCTCAAGATTGGGATCCTATCATTATATTGAGATAATTAGACAAATCCTAGTGGAAAACACTAGGAGGGAAGGGAAAAGCGCGAGATATTATGATAAACTTATATTGTGAAGCAGTTGTATCATCACCATGCTAGCAGAGTGAAGATCATCAGATAATGGGAGTTACTTAAATATGAGAACTAGAGCTCTTTAAATGTCTATAGAGAACAAAAAATTCACATAATTCCCTCATTCATAGACAGCTAGGTGGGCTTGAAACCAAGTCTTTTAATTCGGTGTTTATTTTGTTATAGGAGCTTATGTGGTTTGAAGATTTGGTAAGTATGTAATTTGAAGTATTTAATTATCTTTGGTGTCGATTTCATTATCAATGTTGTTATTAGTTTTCGCTTACATTGTATGTTCTCATTGTCCTCTGTCTGTAACTTAATCAGCTGGAAAATTTGTTCTCTTTACTGATGGCTAAAATTAATAATTGCAGTAACAAGCTGTTTTCCATCAATATCTTCCTTTGTCATTTTTCCATGAATTCTTGTTTTATACCATTAGAAGGTCTCTGGTAAAAAATTTACAAAGGAATGTGAGAGGCCCCCATAGCTAAAGGAGGAGTTGCATAAAAACAATCTTCAATTAGCCTAAATCACTATCACATATTTGAGACTTATTGAAACATATTTGTGCAAGCTTTTAAAAATATAATCACTATCACAACCAGTGCCATGTGGCAAAGCCCTTGTCTAACCCACTCTCTTGTCTATATATCAAAGTCACTATTATTTCTGTAATAGAACCTTACCCAATTTTAGTTCAACCTGTTTCTCTTTAATTGAAGATTTATGCTTTGCTTTATACAATACCATGTATTAATGGTTGAGGTTTTGTCCATCTTTCCCCCAGACACTGATTTTTATTTTTCTTGCACGTGCACTTGGCGATTAACAATCCTTTTTTGTTATGAAATTAAATTAAATGTTGGTAACGAATTCTTCTACAGTTTCTTTTTGATGCTGCAACAAAATTTTGTGTCGGGATTGCAACTGATCGCCACGGTTGTTGCGTGCTTCAAAAGTGCCTCGGTTGTTGTAATGTTAGGCAACGAGATAGTTTAATACTTGAGATTGTGCGTAATTCTCTGGTCCTTTCCCAAGATCAATATGGGTAATTTACTTTTTGACCTTTATATTGTTCATGGACTCCAACCTCTGTTATTTTTCAGTTTTCTAGTTCAGTTCTTCCACTCATTTTTTATGCAAGATGTAATTATTTGATTCAACTACTTTTAGAAAATATCGCTATAGATTGCAAACTTGTGAGGGAATATTTGAATGGAAACAGCTGTTTAGGAATGAAAGATTTTTGTGAGATAAACTATACTCAGAAAATGCTAAGCTAAAATCCTTTCTGTTTGATTTTTTTTTGTCGTGCACTTCAGTTTATGTGCAAAGTAACCTGATTTTTATGGAATGATTGGCTGCATAGATATGACATGCATATGAATTAGCCAGCATTCAAGTTTTCTAGTAACTAGTTAGTTAAAAAACACATTTAGATACCATAGTTTTACTAAATTAACAATTTAGTTCCTAAACTTTAGTAACTAATAATTTAGTTCCTGAAGTTTAAAATTTGCAATGACCTAGCCCTGAATTTTGGTGTAGAAACAATATAATCTCCATAGTTTTTCTTATGGAGTGATGTTTCAGAACTAAGCGTGAGAATTTATGTTGCAATGATGCAGGAATTATGTTGTGCAATTTACCCTCGAGCTTGCGGGCAAGTATGATCTTTATTGGGTGGAAGCCGGTATCCTCAAACGTCTAGAGGGCCATTACGTGGACTTGTCTATCCAGAAATATAGCAGCAATGTTGTTGAAAAATGTCTTTATGCTAGGGATGAACATCTCACTAGAATTATCGATGAATTGGTAAACGATGCACGATTAAGTCAAATAATGCAGGACCCATATGGAAACTATGCGATTCAAGCGGCGTTGGCTCGCACTAACATTTGCAATGTGAGTATGCCTCTTTTTGTTGTTTTATGTGGAGTCCAAGGATGTTAGATGTTTGTTGCTACTACACATTTTCTGAACTCGAATCTTGCTGTGTTTTTACCACGATGCTTTCTGATAACCGATGAAACTAGAACACAAGAAGAAAAAGAAAAGAAAAATGGTTTCTGAACTGTCTGGTGACTGTCAAACTGATGTCTAATTGAATTACATGAATGTTTGTTTGCCAAACAGAGTTCTCTCCATGCTAAACTTGTGGATGCAATCAAACTGCACGTCCCCGCGCTCAGGACAAACATGTTCGGTAGAAAAGTCCTCGCAGTGCTCGGAAAATCACACTAATCAGTGCAATCAATCCACCAAAGATTACCTCTAACCTCCATTTGTTGTTGTTAAAAGCACATAACTAGCACTTTCCCTCCAGTGTTCTTTTTGTTTGATTTTTCCTTTTTTGTAAAGAGCTTAGGCCAGTAACCATGACTAGCTGCAAGTGCAACATGGTTCGATCTCTTATCTCTAAAGAAACCAATCAGAGACATAGATATCCATTTCATGGATGTGAATACCGTGACGATGAAGGATAACAAGTCGGTACGTATTTTCCCTTTTTTTTTGTAGATTCGTAGTGGTAAGCTTAGGCTCTTTTTTTCCTTAAAGTAATGTATAGACTGCAAACTCTGAAGTGTTGTTGTTTAATGATTGAGAAACATGTCCATGGATTTTTCATCTCTTTGCTCTGAAAGTTGATTGCTTTTTTGGAAGAATGATCAGTTTTGCCTCATCTGCATGAGAAATTAGAGTAAGGGCCATGTTTCCTATCAAGGGTAGAGGAGAAAAAAGGCAGTAATGATGGTGTTGGGGTCAAAATGGTAACTTTAATGGAGTGTGGGTGCAGCCATTAGAAATGCAAACACTCTTTGTCTGGAGACTCTAATGGCTCATTTGTTGCTGTTGTGTTTGCTTTAATAATGAAAACAAAAGTTGAAGAATTAAACGACGTCGTTTCTGGCTTAGGAATACGACAAGTCGGAAAGTGGAATTAAAAAAAAATAACAAATATATTATAATAATAATAATAATAATAACTACCAAAGTCAGCAACAGAAATTTAATAATTAAAAAAAAGGGTGAATGGGAAACAAACATCATTTTCGAGAGATGCGAAAAATGTGTGCTTTTTTCTCTCTCTACATTTATTATTTATTATTTATAATTAAATCTTTCAACTGTTTTCCAATCTTCTCTCTCTTGTTGCCTTCTTGAATATTTTACATCCCATAATTGAATTTCCATTTTCTTCACTTTTTTCCAAAAATATGAAAAATGCTACTCTTTCTCTCTCTAGCCTTTGTGCTTTTATATTTCTTAACTATTTCTATTTTTTTTCTTGTTTGAATGTTATATCATAATTTTTGTTTTTTTTTGACAAATATATCATAAATATTAGAGTGACCTAAGACCTTCATAATTGAAGTAATTATTTGTAATTTTTGCTTTGATTTTTAAATGATGTCTTTAATTTTGTAACATTTGGGTGGATTTTATGTCTGCTAATATAAAAGTAGTTTTTATTTTAATATATTAAGGGTCAAGCATTTTAATAGTGCAACACAAAGTGGGTTTTTATGTGGATTGCAAAAATCATATGGGTTTTTATGTGGATGGCAAAAATCATCCCTAAACTATAATAGTTGTTGTAAATTTAAACATTTCTGTAAATTTGACTATAGAGTTTTCAAGATTTCATAAGTTTGACTGTAGAGTTTCGAGTTTTGGTCTTTTCCTTCTCGAATTTTATTGTTAAGTCGCTTGATATTATAGCAAAGTGGAGATGGAAGATTGCTGAATTTTTTGTGTTTTTACTTATGGAGGTTCATATGTGGAAGTAGATGAAACTCGTGTTTGTTTGTCTTTTTTTTTTTAAACTTCACAAAATCTTTTTTGTTGATCATTTATGCACGAGCCGAGCATATATATTATGGTTTAAAATCGATTCTGCCTTTTGTATTCTTCTAGAAATCTTGAAAACTCTTCGTTTTCTCCCTCACTCCAGGAAAGATTTTTGTTTGTTATGTGTGATTATGTAGGCTATTTTATTTTTCTTTTTATTTTTTAAAACATCAGTTTGTTTTTTAAAGGATATTCTCGAAACTCGCAAAGAAAAAAGGAAATGAGTTAGACAAAAAGAGAAGAAAAAAGAAGTAACTTTGGACAAAAAGGAAATGACCTAGGCAAATCTTTTTTATCGATGACCTTCGATCTACTTGAATATGATCATTACGCTTCAACCAGGTTATTCTATTCACCCTCTTAGAAAGAAAAGAACTTAAATCAAAATACTTAATAGCATGTCGATACATTTATACAAAACTTCTACCCCGAGCACACGCAATGGAGCCATAGACAGTCAAGTAAAAGCGAACTGGGTTCATTTTTTGAAACAGAATGTTAACCTTTTAAATGTAAGAATAATGATACAGATGAATCATTATCGCAGGGCATAGAACTAAACAGAATGTTAACCTAACTAATAGAGGAAACCTCTCAACTGTATTTTCCCTGTTTCTTAAAAAAAATGTTTTTTTTTACGACATGAACCACTTGGAATAGATTAAAAGTGAGCAAAACTAAACAGTAATTGACATATATCTCCAACAAAGAGGTTGTGAGTTCGATCTACCACTCTCACATCGTTGTACTCGAAACAAACGATTAATCCATTATGGACTACACGAGACTCCAATAGTTTATTGGATAAATTGATAATCAGACATTCTCAGCCCACCAAGCAAAATCAATAGTTTCTTGGTCACATAAGCTAAAATTAAAGTTAGTTTCGTTAAAGAGTGTTTCTACGAAGTAGAACTCATAATATAAGATTTTTATGAGGTTGACCTTGAGACGCCATTCAAGTAATCATTTATATATATATATATATATATATATATATATAATCTTTTAATTTACTTTTATTGGTTCTTAAAACGTGGCTATATTATTTTAAAAATCTAATATTTCTTAAAAAAAAAAAGAATATACAAAAAAATAAAGTTATCAAATAGTCCATATTATTTATATTCAAAATTTATCTATATGAATTAGGTAAGACCATTAGTTATTAATGAATGGTGTTCAAGCAGTTAGGTTCATATTTCCATATTTTTCTCTTAATTTCATGGAAACTTTCATGCTAATAATATAATTCACAGTAATTATTCTTTACCACCTAAATAAATTAAATGTATTCCATAAAATTAGATATTGACTCATTTAGATATTTATTTCCTCTAAACATGTGAGATTTAAATTAGATTTAAATTTATTTCTCGAAGGTGAGATAATATATTAGAGTGGAATGAATTTTTTCCAATATAAACTATAAAATCAATCCCTCTCCAATATCTAGATTTTATTTTTAATTTCGAATAGCAGAAGATCTCTAGATAATAAAATCTATACCAACATTGAACAAATCTCCAACACCAAAAAAAAAAAAAATCAATATCAAAATGGTTACCAAAGCATGGAAATGGGTATAGAAAAAAAATCATTTTTTTCCAAGAAAGAGAGAGACTTTGAAGGTCAAACATTAGAATAATACGAAATGTTTGTTCATACAACAATAAAAAAAAAATATGAAAAGGGGAAGAGGGATTGCAATAAAATATTCCAAAAACATTATTCTGAGAGAAATTTGATTCTTTGATTTGATTTGGATTTTTTTTTGTTGGGTTGGTTTGATGACTCCAATTCTCAAAACAAACAAAACCCAAAAGTGTAGGCTCACACGCAGAGAGTGAGAAGCGAAAAATAAAAAAGAAAAATTGAAAAAAGAGAGAGAGAGGAAGAAAGAATGGAAAACGTAACACTCCAAATCCATGCAGGTTACTCGATTACTATCCCCTTTTGATATTTTTGCCAATCTCTCTTTATTTTTCCTATAATCTCTCCCTCTTTAATCCCTTCTATTCTTCTTCTTCTTCTTCTTCTTTTTCTTCTTCTTCTTCACGCCGCCTCTCTTCTTCACCTCTTTGCCTTCTCTCTGTATTCCCCTCTATTTCATTGGATCATTAATGAGAAACCCACATTTTGTTTTCCAACTTCTTCGATGAAAAACAGTTCCTTTTCCTGCACATTTTTGCCCCTTTTGGCCTTTTTCCGTTTCTCACTGATTCGACTCTTCTGACGTGCTTTTCTCTCATCGCCAACTGGGTTTGTTTCGATTTATTGCCATCGATCCTTTGTTTTTGTTTTTGTTTTTTTTTTCGTTGGTAGCTCTTGTGATTACTGATTTCTTTTGATCAAGTTGTGTGACTCTGTGACCCTGTTTCTGATTTTGATGATCGGAAATTTTGTGGGGGCTTTTCTTGATATGGATTTTGATTTTCTTTTTGGGAATTTTGTGTGCCGTCTGTTTACATTTTGTTTCCTTGTTCTTTTTTTTTTTCCTTTTGTTTCGGCTTACTGTGGAGTTGGAGTCTGATTGATTTTTGTTGGTTTTGTGCTTTTTGCTTGAAACCATTCTGGAGGAGTTGTTAAATGTTCAGAAGAATTTTGTTTTTTTAGTCTTTATCGATGTGCTATTTGTACTGTGTTGAAGGGAACACTCTATTAGTGCGCGATCGTGATGAGTACGTGGGTAGGCGATATTTTTGTAGGATTATGATTGAATGGTTTGGTTTAAAATGTTATTCTTCTTTTTATGCGTTGTGGGATTACTGTGATTGGCTTATTTTTCATTGCAATGTAGGTTAGAATTTTGTTTGAAATGTGATCGGATTGTCGATATTAAAAACTGATTCTATTACTGAGCGAGTATGTGGGTAGGTGATTTTTTTTTTCTTTTTTGTAGGGTTGTGATTGACTTACTTCTTTTCAATGTATGTTAGAATTTACTTGAAATATGATCTGATCATTCGGTCAATACTGAAAATCATGTTCCTTTTGCTTTGGCAGGCTGAAGATAGAAACACTTGTGCCATTCGTATCATTTATTCTTTAGTGAAGGGATTGCTTGATATTTTATAGCACTTGGTTAGTTCTTATCAGTTATAAGAATGGAAGAGATGGGAACTGAACTGGAATTTGATGACCTTGCAAGGCTTATAGGCGATGAGATTCCAAATGTTGGATCTGGAAATGCACATTCTGAAGAAAAAAGCTTGTCTTCAATGTCTGTGAATTCTTATGGAGGGCCTTCGTTTGGAAAGCTCCATAGAAATGGGAACTTGATGGATGGAAATATCCCAATGAGTAGACTCCAGCAATCACCTATGGATCAAATTCTAACTAGGCAAAATACTATGCCAGGGAACCAGTCCTTGACATTTGCATTTGAAAAATTAAGCTTAGGTGATGAGGCGGTGGCGGCAGTGAAGGGGCATGCTTGGAAGTCAGTGCCGGGTCATGCCGTCCTGTTGGATGACCATTACTCAGACAACTTGAACAAGCAATTTCTCAATATGGATGCATCAATGTTAGCTCCTTGGAGTTCTTCAAATCACTTGAATAGTGGTGTTCATGATCCTTATATGACAAGACTTGGCATACAAAACTCTCCCTCAAGACATGTACCTGAACAGTACAAGAAGTGGCAGGTTAGTCACCTTCAGTCATTTGAGACTTCCTCCTCCCCAACTATGCCGTTAACTCACGAGGTGGCCAATGTGCCTGCTCCAAATTTGCAGTTCCCTGTCACATCTCATCGTCAGCAAATATACCATAATGGGCGGTCTCCTCTTCGTTACATACACCCACAACAGGTAAATCAACGTCAAATTGGTTGGGAAGAGGAACAGTTTTACAGGATCCAGGAGCAGCACCCATACCTGCAGCATCTTCATAACCAGCAATTGGAATGTTTGCTTCCAATTCAACCACATGAGAATATTACCAGTAGGACTTCATGTCAAAATCGTAAGCAGCAATATTTTGAGGTTCCCATTTCTCACCATCTTGAGCAGTCTGATCATGAACCATCTTGGAAGACGTGTGCATTTCATAGGGGTCCAAACCAGTTAAGTCCTGTATTTTCAACACATTATATGGACACAATTCAAGGTATGGAGAAAATTTCCTTTCCTAGAAAGATCCTTGCAAGGAATCATGGACTGAACACGGTTGATGCTGTGAGGTTTGTGTCTATTGGTGCTGACAAATCACCTGCTCATGTCAACCAAAGTCGAATTGTTCGCTCAAATAGCTGTATTCGGCACAACAATTTGGCTCCAGCTACCGAATGCATTTGTCATGATCACCTTGGCTCATCTGCTTTGTACTCTGATTCTGCAAATTTTAAGTTACTGCCTGACAAACTTAACTCTGTCAATGAAGTCCGGGGCAAAATATATCTCATGGCTAAAGACCAGTATGGTTGTCGCTTCTTGCAACGAAAATTTGTAGAGGGTACCCAGGAAGATATTGAGAAGATTTTCAATGAGATCATTGATCATGTTGTTGAGCTCATGACAGATGCTTTTGGAAATTATCTAGTACAGAAGCTGCTTGAAGTTTGCAATGAGGATCAGCGGATGCAAATTCTTCATAAAATTACGAGGAACCATGGTGAACTTGTTATAATTTCATGTGATGTGCATGGGTATGCTCCTTTTCTGTCATTTTCTGTGTCACAGTTCAAACACAAGCACTTTATCCTTCATTGCACTTCCTTTCTTTCCTTCCCTTTTTTTTTGTTTTGTTATTTTAATTTTCTTTCGTATTCTTCATTCCCAATCACAGGACTCGTGCTATTCAGAAGGTTATTGAGACTCTTAAAACTCCAGAACAAATTTTCATGATTGTCTCTTCTTTAAAGTCTGGTATAGTGACTCTGATGAAAAACATAAATGGCAACCATGTGGCACAACATTGCCTTGAGTATTTAATGCCTGGTTGCAGTGAGGTGAGGGATACACTATATACATCTCTTTCTTTGAACTTGTCTGTTTCATGTGAGAAGGTGCTGACCTTTTCATCTGTAGTTTAGAACAACAAAAAGGCTTTCAATATCTGTTTGATCAAACCAAGTTGTAAACTAAAGCCTATATGTAATGCAACAACGTAATTTTGTTAAAAGGAGGTATTATTCAAAAGATTCATCAAGAAATCCAACTTAATGCCCTCATCATATGCCAAAATCATACATCCAAGACCTTTAAGATATAGGTGTATATTCACATGAAACCAATTACAATAGTATTTCTTCAATCTGAATTTATTTTCCCTTTTATTCCATCTTTCTGGGTATTTTTGCAATTTTTATTCAACGTGTTCCTTTGGTTATTTCCCATTTGGGAAAAAGCGTAGTCCAAAAGTTTTTGGTTGGTCTTTTACTTAGTTTACTCGTAACATGAGGAACGAAAGGGCAGCCTGGGGAATTTTCTAGCACGTGAGGTGGTACACTTGGGATTAAGTTAGTTAGTCAGTAATACTGCATGTAGTAGTAGTAATTCTTTAAGTAAAGAGTTTGAATGGGTAGAGTGACATGAAGCAGGGAGTTTAGAGGGATGTCAGTGTATGGGGAAGGGATTTGATTGAAAATCTGGAAGCAGGAGTGGCCAAGTAGGGAGCGAGGGAAGACTCTTAAATAATAATAAATATCTTCCCAGTTTTTACTTCATTTTTAACCTTTCATTTCTTTTTCCTCAAAGCTTTCTTAGTCTTTTCTTTAGTAACCTTTAACCTTTCCATGTTGTCTTTAGATGTGCAAAGAAAATTGGGATGTATATTGTTTGACAAAGTCAGGCAAGTGGAATGCTGTAGGCGGAAGGAGAGGTTGAGACTTAGAGGTTATGATAAGATAATTATAAGCACCAGAATTGTCATCCTATGATGCTTGAACGATTACTTTAGATTTTTGTTTTTGACTTGCAAGAGAGATGATTCAGATCAGACATGGGGGTCATAAGAGTGCATGGATTCATTGATTGTGCATCCATTTCCTGTATTATTACGTCCTTTTAGCTTAATATGAGAGCTCAGCTCTTACATGCCACATAAGCTTTCCTAGAGGATAAATTGCACATTCTTCACTTGACCATTTAAAAATAAACAAGTGGACTAGAATCTAATTTATGATTGACATAGAATCTACTATATGAGATTTTTGGTTAGTGCATGTGTGCTGGGGAATCTCCTACTCATTATTTTGGATTGGAGCCCCTTTTTGTATAGTTAGTGGTGAGGTTCCCTCATTTTGGGCTGGTTTTTTTTTGTATCCCTTGGCTCAGTCTTTTGTTCTTTCTTTCATTAATTTTTCAAAGGAAGGTTGGTTTCTCATAAAAAAAATGTTGTTATCATTTGTTTTTGCATCTCTCTTACTTAATCATCTGGAAAATTACTTCTTCTCAACTCCTTGTGCTCCCTCTCCCTTAAACTTTAAAAATTGACGAGTGACAAGCAGTTTTTTTGTCAATGTTTTCCATAGATCCTTATTGTATTTCATTAAAAGGTCTGTGGTAATGAGATATATCATTATCAACAATCCTTCTAGACTTGGATGCTGTCTTTTCAGTTCAGTTCAGACTGTTCCTACAGAATAGAATATAGTATTTCTGGCCTTATTGATTGGTGAATTTTTTTTCCGTTCCATGTGATGTATGGTGAAAGTATATATGATTTGTAGGGCTGGACTCATTGACCTTTCTATCAAGGACGTGTACCACCCCCCCCCCCCCCCCCCCCCCCCCCCCCCCCCCCCCCCCCCCCCCCCCCCCACAGTGAGAAAGGTTCAGTTTTTTAAATGGTTTATTTGAAATTTAATGCTGGTGATGGTTTTCTCCGCAGTTACTGTTTGATGCTGCAAGAAATAGTTGTGTTGAGCTTGCAACCGATCGCCATGGTTGTTGTGTGCTTCAAAAATGCCTCAGTTGTTCGGATACTGGACTCAGAGATGATTTAATCAGTGTGATCACTCGAAATGTTCTGGTCATTTCCCAAGATCAATATGGGTAATATATATGTTTTCTTTCAAATTTAATCCCAAGCTCTCGCTTAGTTGATGCAAATAATGGCTATTGTTAATAAATGAATTTTCATCAGACAAAAATCTTTAGGTAATTTTGTGGCTTAGTCACTTGGATTGATCCGTGTTTATTTAATTTTTTGTTCCAAAGATCCTAGTTTGATTTATGATTCAGAATCTTAATCTTAAGAATTTTGTATTTTGCATAGCCACAGGATCACGGAGTTCATGTTTAGCTTGTATGATCCGTTTAGAATTTCAGAATTTAAAAGTCTCTGTTTCTGATGTCTTTTGAATGTGTAACCGGCATGTATGATATCGATTTTGTTTTTAATTTTTTTTCTTTCAATTATGCTTGCTTACTCACAATCTTTTTATTATATTGTTCACCTTCTTCAAAAACACATTTACCTTCTTCCAAAAATTATAACAAAATAAAGATACACGTAGGCAGAAGTAGCGACAGAAGTATTATTTATATATAAGCTTAATTTTCAATAACAGAAACGAAAAACAAAATTGCTCTCACGTCGGCGTTGCTGCTTGTTGATTTCAAACTTGCTTTAAGAGTCCACAAAGTTTCGTGCCTGATACTTTTTTGCTGTTTATAAAAATAAGGGTCGCTGTGAGACAAACTACGATGACTTCAACTTGTTACTATTGTTGTGCACCCACAAAATATGTGCCAAAATTACATGGTTTCTCTAGACACTTGACTGCATCTTGGAGATGTATTGGAGTTGATTTAGAACCATGAATTATAACTTACAGGTAACATTGCATTAAATTCTATTATATGCAGGAACTATGTTGTGCAATTCATCCTCAAGATTGATCTTCAATGGGCTACAGACGAAATACTCGAACAGCTAGCGGGCAGTTATGGGGACTTGTCCATGCAGAAATACAGTAGTAATGTCGTCGAAAAATGCCTGCAAGTTGCAAAGGAAGGAGAACGCCTCCCTAAAATTGTGAATGAACTGATAAAGGATCCACGATTTGATAAAATCATGCAGGACCCGTATGGCAATTATGCAATTCAAACGGCGTTGAATCAATCAGAGGTTAGCAGAGCCAATATTTCCATTCTCTTTTTCGGTATCTGTGTTCATGTGTGAGGAATGTGTGAAATCAGGATGTTTGATTTTGTGTAGGTTACTTGGGAACATAATACTGACTTAACTTGTTTGTCTTCTGTTGTGTGTTTGTATCTTTTGGTTGCTATTTGAAATATTACAATTAAAATCAAACCTCATAACAAACACCCTACATCCCCTGTTGTGATGTCAGACCAACTAGAATCGGTTACATTATATGAATGGTCAGAAAAAAACTCCAGATTGAGAGCACCATAGAGAAGCATTATGATTTACAACGTCCTATCTTTTAAACCACTCAAGCAAATTTTTCTTCAAAGATTTCTTTGATTTCTTTCAGACCAAATGCTCTAAAAGAGTAGCCCTTACAACACTGACCCCACAACCTTGCTTTAATTTCCAGCTTTGGACTGCCTTTAGCTTTCTACAAGAACATCCTAAGACATAGGTGCTATGGCAATTCAATATAAGGTCTTTCAGTGCATGTATTCTCTTTCTTAACTGGTCTTTAAGGTGATGAAACTTGATTGAAAATTTAAAACGAAAAGCGAAAGGATGAAACAAATGAAGGCAGGCTTTTGGAAGCGTCTGTTTTGAGTTTTGACATTAACAGGTGCTTGTCGAGCTGATTTCTAATACGATCAGATCAATGTGTTCTGCCTTGCAGGGTCCTCTTCGTGCTAAATTGGTGGATGCAATAAGGCCACACATTCCTGTACTCAGGACGAGTCCATACGGGAAGAAAGTCCTTGCAATGGTTGGAAAATCTAACTAACCGGTTGCGTCGAGAGCGCGCTTCTAGTCTTGGTAAGATAGCAAAACTAGTGTTTGTTTTCCTTCAGAACTTGTTTTTTCTTTTTTGGGGTAAAGAATTTGTCTAGGCCAGTTGTATCTGGAAAGAAACTCATCAAAGGTGAAGATACATCCATATCTTCACTCCTAATTGTTGTTTTTGGTTAAAAGCTTAGGATGCGTAAAGGCTCGCGTGTTGTTTGTTTTTGTTTGTCTTTGTTTTTTCGGCATAGTAAATAAAGAGGTGAAGGTATAGAGAGAGGGGGGGGCTATGGAAGTGTTGTACATTTGTTGGGATTCTGTTTCTGAAGCTCAATTCATGTAGAAGAAGAAGGGTAAATGTGTGATAGAAGAGAGGCCTTTTTTTTTGGTTGAAGAACCGAAGTAGCTTAGCTTTGTACCATGCTCTGCTGCTATCTTTTTTTGGTTGGGGCTGTGTAATTAAATTGTCACTCCTGTGAATTATTAACAATTTGGGCTCTGTTTATTTTTCTGCCTTGTTTTCATTTTTCTATAAAGAGTTGCATTTGGTTATCAATCTATGATTTTAGACAACAAAATCTCTCTCTCTCCCTTATGAATTATATGTTCTCTTTGATTACCACGATGGTGGCGTAGTGGGCTTGTGGTCGAATGGGGATACCCCTCCTTGGTTCGAAGGAGGGTGCATAGTCAGGGCTTCCTCATTTGGGGACGAGTCTCGCAACTTTAGTTATAGTGTTGGGTGGCCATCGACACTCCATGTTATGGGTATCCAATTAGCAAAACTGCATGATATCGATTTTGAATTATAAAAGAAAAAGTATTATATTTGATTGATTTATTGTTTTTTAACGAAGAAAATGATTTGGCATATTTGATAACATTTTTGTTTTTTATCCTCAATTTTTAAAAATTGTGTTGGTTTACTAATTAGACTTGATAACGATTTTGTTTTTTATCCTCGATTTTTTAAGATTATGTAGGTTTACTAATTAGACTTTAGAAATTGTGAAAGTATTAAAAAAAATTAGTTTTTTAAAAGTGGTTTAAAAAAACTAAAAAGAATAAATTGAGAATGAGGATCAATTTTTTATATTTGCTTACCATTTATGTTTGGGAACTTTAGGGTCCGTTTGACATTATTTTCATTTTTTATTCTTAGTTTATTTAGAAACATAAGCGTTTTGGTAAGTATTTCGAGAAACGTTTTTATTGGAAATAACAAATTCAAATTTCGGATATTTAAACCAAAAAAGAAAAATTCATATAATAATATTTTCTTTCTTAATTTAAAAGTATATAAAACACATGTTTCTATTTCTTTTTTCAATTAAAAAAATGAACAAAAAGATAGTTACAAAATCAATTCTTAAATGTTAAAAGATTTTTTTAAAATTGATTTTAAAAATGAGCTTGATTTTTTAGATAACAATTACTGTATCTATGTATTATAATAGATATAACTTCAATTATTCATCCTATGTTTTCTCTTCAAAATATAATTTTTTTTAAAATTCAAAAACTCATAAATTAATTTGATTTACATTACAGTTGATTATTTATTTTATTTTATTTTTTTTTTTGACAAAGACATATTGAGTTGATTTAGATAACAATGTTATACTCTCCTGTTAAATAAAGTATATCTTATACAAAAATGGTATATAATTTATTAATACAAGCTTGACCAATCGATCAAAAAAAATAATAATAATAATAAATAATACAAGCTTGACCAAAATGTATATAATAATTTAGTGTTCGTCCAATTAGAGAATTCCTAATTTTTTCTCTTTGGAATTTGGACTCGTGCCAAAATTTCTTGGAAATATTATTCTAAAAATTGACCATTTTGACGAGAAATTCCAAACTAAATTGCATTTCTTGTGTAATTTCAAGGGAATAAAGATGATCATGAATATGAGACAATATAAGTGTTTATTAGTAATAAAACATAAAAATGTCATCATAAAATCCAACATCTCAAATTTCCACAAATTATTATTTCTTTTATTTATTTTCCCCCCTCCAAATTAATCAAAATAATGTCATTGTTCTTTTTATTCTTTTTGTTTGTTTATTACACATTAATATTTAAATCAACATAAAATGAAATGTTTTTACCATAATTCTTTTTTAAAATTGGAATTATCCCATCTTTTAAAATAAGAAGGAAACAAAAGAGAGAGAAAAAGAAAATCAGTGCATGGATGAGGATTTCTCACCGTGAATTTGGTTATAAAAGTCAATTCAGCCGCTAAAATTGACTGAATTTTTATTTTTTCTTTATGTGCATTTCTTTTTTTTTTCAAGAGAAGAATCCAATATTCCAACAGTAGAATATTAAATTTTGTGCCAGATAACTCATTTCCTCTAAACTCTTTATTATTTACCTTCATTTTAACTCCAAAGGTTTATCTACCTTTTATATTATGTTTTAAAACCTGAATTGATGTAAGATAGTCTAGTTAGTTACATTAAATATATAGTTTAAGAGGTAAAAGATTTTGAAACTTATACAAATTAGACTTTGATAATCTATGAAATTATAAATCTATAGCTAAAAATCAATAAATTCCATAGCTCGACTTTACAATTTCGAGTCATAAACTGTCTCAGTCGAGCTAACTTGGGTGGTACATCAATCGACATATTACTTATTTGGTACACAAATCTTTTAATGTCGATTAAGTTCTCGAATTCATTCTTCTCTGTCTTTTGTCTTTTGAACTGGGTAGAGCAGAGCAAAATGAGAAGAATTTCCATCTCCTAAGCCAAAAACCAAATTTGGACTAAATATTGGAATTTTTGCACATGGCATGGCCCACCATATATCACTTGCATAGAGTGGTGCAGTTGGAAGCTAGCAAATAGTCAGCTCTAAAATCTCTTATTTTTCCATCTACTTTCTCATTTTCTCCAATCACGGACCATTGACTTTGAATGTTGGTCTGTTGCCTCATCAACTGTATTTTCCTCCTCCTCTCTCTCTCTGTATATCACAACTTCAAATGCTCCATATGAATCTCTTCTGCTGCATCCATGGCAAACTTCATCTTCTTCTTCATCTTCCTCTTCTTCGTCCCGGGTCTTTTGTCGTGTCCCGACCGACAAAAGCAATCCCTCCTCCTCTTCAAGTCCTCCCTCCTTTCCTCTACAGTTTTTCCCAACAGCTCCATTTCTGTCTTCTCCTCTTTGGACTCCTGGAACTCCACTTCAGATTGCTGCCATTGGGAAAGAGTTGTCTGCACTTCCCCTCTGGATTCTCGCCGGAGGATGGTTCGCGGTCTCAATCTTTACTCTTTGAGGATTACTGATGATCCATTGCCACTTGATGCCACAGCATTGATGCCACTTTTCAGCATTAGAAGCCTGATGTTACTTGACCTTTCTTCGAACTACTTCGAGGGTGGAATCCCGGGAGCCGGGTTTGCTAATCTTAGCAAGTTGGTTTATCTTGATCTGATGCAAAATAAGTTCGGTGGCTCCATCCCTCCGCAGTTGTATCGTCTGCGATACCTTCAATATCTCGACATGAGCAGCAATTTGCTTGGTGGAGCTGTGACTGAGGAAGTGAGGTTTCTTGAAAGCCTGAGAGTACTGAAGTTGGACAGCAATTTACTCGGAGGGAACCTTCCCAGAGAAATTGAAAACCTGAAAATGCTGCAGAAACTGTTTATTCGCGGCAACGGGTTCGTGGGCGAAATTCCCCCCTCCATTGTCAATCTGAAATCTTTGGAAGTACTGGACATGAGGGGCAATAAATTTTCAATGGGGATTCCTTCAGATATTGGAACTCTGTTCAACTTGACCACTTTGGCCTTGAGCAATAACAGACTGAATGGCACAATTCCAATCTCAATACAGCACATGGAAAAGTTGCAAAAACTGGAACTGGAAAACAACTTACTTGGAGGGCAAGTTCCGATATGGTTGTTCGATATGAAGGGGCTCGTAGATCTGCTGATTGGGGGCAATTTGATGACTTGGAACACCAGTGTTAAAAGCGTAAAACCGAAGATCATGCTTTCTCAATTGTCGTTGAGATCTTGTGGGCTTGTAGGAGAGATCCCAGAATGGATTGCTTTGCAGAAGGGTCTGAATTTCCTGGACTTGAGTGAGAACAAACTTGAAGGAACTTTTCCTCAATGGCTTGCTGAGATGGATTTAGGTTCCATTATTCTCTCAGACAACAAACTTTCGGGTTCTCTTCCTCCCCGTCTCTTTGAGTCGAAGAGTTTGTCCGTGCTCGCCCTGTCTAGGAACAGCTTCTCTGGAGAACTTCCTAAAAATATTGGTGATGCCAATTCTATAATGCTGCTAATGTTGTCTGGAAACAATTTTTCTGGTGAAGTTCCAAAATCGATCTCAAATATTCATCGCCTACTGCTGCTGGACTTATCAAGAAACAGACTATCGGGCAATACATTCCCAGCTTTTGATCCGTATGCATTTCTTTCCTACATAGACTATTCTTCAAATGAGTTCTCAGGTGAGATTCCAACAACCTTCCCTCAACAAACTAGGATCCTTTCATTGAGCAATAACAGATTTTCTGGAAGCTTGCCCAAGAACCTAACTAACTGGAGCTTGCTCGAGCACCTCGATCTCCATAACAACAATATCTCCGGTGAATTGCCCGACTTCCTTTCCGAGCTCCGCACACTTCAAATTCTGAGTTTGAGAAACAACTCCCTCACAGGTCCAATCCCAAAAAGCATCTCCAAGCTTAGTAGCCTACATATACTTGATCTCTCCAGCAACCATTTGGCTGGAAGAATACCGACCGAGATCGGGGAACTAAAGGGAATGGCTGAGAGACCGAGCACATTCTCATCTCTCTCTGATGATCTCTTCAACATCTTTATTGAGTTCAATGACTTGGTAGTAAATTGGAAGAAGTCAATCCTGGGTCTTCCTACCAATCCGAGCCTCGACATCTACGTATTGTTAGACTTGTCCGGGAACCATCTTAGTGGAGAGATTCCAACATCAGTCGGTAATCTGAAGGGCATAAAGCTTCTCAACCTGGCATACAACAACCTGTCTGGAAATGTACCATCAAGCTTTGGGAACTTAGAGAATGTGGAGACCTTGGACTTGTCTCACAACAAGCTCTCAGGCTCAATCCCAGAATCACTAGTCAAGCTGCGAGAGTTGACGGTTCTCGACGTGAGTAACAACAAGCTCATGGGCCGGATTCCAGTTGGGGGACAGATGGACACCATGAACATTCCAAGCTACTATGCCAACAACAGCGGGTTATGTGGAATTCAAATCCAGCAGTCATGTCCAGATGACAAGCAACCAGCAAAACCAGAATTGGAGGAAGAAAAGGCAGAGGTGTTTTCCTGGGTAGGTGCTGGAATCGGATTCCCAGTTGGCTTTGTGTTTGCAGTTCTAGTTGTTTTCATGTCCGGGTTATTTGGTCCACTAACACCACGTAGACGCAGGAGCATCGTTCGCAAGCCTAGAAGGCGAAGGCCATGAGTTTCATCAAATAAACCATACGTAATGAACTGCTGTGGATCAAATAGTCTGCATTTTAAAAACACTAAAATGCAGCAATATATGATAAACAAAGTCCATGCCTCATGCGTTAGGCAATATGCATCAATAACTTCCACAATCATGGAAGCTTAGTTAATAATTCAGTCATAATTTACAGAGCAGAAAATTCTCTAGCAATCTAGTGAACAATGAAATTTGTTCATGTCAGAGAAACTAAGTGACAACTTTTTGAGTAAAATAATTAAATTAGATAATAGTGGCACATTATTGGTAAATAAAGATGTATTTTGCATCTCATTCTTATCACATATTATCATGTGAGAAATGAAAACAATGAAGCACCAAGGAATGCTAAATCTAAACTTTCAACCACAATACAGATTTTTAGGGATGAATATGATTGTAACGGACATTAAGTGGCCTTCATCAGCAACTTCCTCTTCCTTCTAAATTTGAGAGAATAAAATATTGAGCAATTTCACAAAATAGTACAGATGCAGCTTCTGTTATCCTCATCTTCATAGTCAGTATCTTCACCCTCACTGTTCCATAATAAAAAAAAAAAAAAAAAAACCCACATGGAAAAATTCAGTTATTCACACAAAAAGTTGACTTGATAAACTGAACATGCAGAAAACAGCAGTTACCATGCGGAAAATTCTTATGGAGGACTAGAAGTGTTATTTTTCTAATCGGAAGTGATTTTTTCTTTCTTTAAAAGTTCAAAGTGACAAAACGTTTTTTTAACCAATTGAAAACACTTCTTAAAATTTACAATAATCAGGAGTTAGATGAAGCATTTAATTAGTTTTCTTCAACAAGTGTTTCACTTAGAAACACTTTTTTCAAGTCCATTCTATTTCTTCATACCATTTTTCCCACATCTGCATGGCTAAAACTATACAACTTCATTATTTTAAGGATCCGTTTGATAATTGTTTCGTTTTTAATTTCCTAATTTAGAAAATTATGCTATTTTGTACATAATTTTCTTAGTGTTTTCACATCTCCTAAAATCACATTTTAACTTTAAGCCAAATTTCAAAAACAAAAAATACTTTTTTGTTTTTCCCAAAATTAGGCTTAGATTTTGAGAAGTAGATAGCAAAACAAAGAAATACATGGGTAAAATTAGTCTTTACGAGCTTAATTTTCAAAAACATAAAACCAAAAACAAAATTGTTATCAAACGGGACCTAAGTAATTCAAGAATTTGCATACCAGTACATATTATAAAATCAAATAATTTAATATAAGTAAGATACTGTATTTCAATCATTCAGATGATATTTGATTTTTTCAATCATGATCCAGAAGATGTAAAAAGCAGAGAGCACAGCCCCTCCACTCCTTCCAGGCCCTTAACTTTCAAATGGGAGAGAGAGAGAGAGAGAGAGAGAGAGAGAGAGATAAAAATAGAAGAAAAGGGTAAAAGAAGTTACCTAGGTTCAAATTCCCTGATCTCAACAAGTTCTTTGCCTGAAAAATCCATCCATTGTACTTTTTTCGCATGTTTCCCCTCCGGGGCACCCAACTTCAAACTTGTCTTCCTCAGACTGCTCTTGATTCCATACTCAGGTTCCTGCTCTTTGTCATCTCTGCACTCTTGCTTGAATTCAAAGGTATCAACAATGGAAACAGAAGTTCCAATGACTGCCTCAACTTCTGAAGGCAAATGTGGTGAGTTTTCCAATTTCAGTGGTACTGATCCAGTGGTATTTATTTGAGGGGAAGGTTGGCAGAGGCAAAAGGATGAAGGACAGTGGATCTTACACATCCAAAACCTCATTAAAATCAAGAACAAACCAAAAAACGAAAAAAAAAAAAAATTGACTTCTTACTACTTAATCATTCTAAAATTAGCCCATTTAACCACCAACCAACAGAAACATGAATCTCAATCAAATCACCACCCACATCAATCCACAACTCTAAAACTCAAAATTAAGAAATCCCAGAGAAAGCAAGACAATCCCAGTCGAAAACATGGATAAAATGTTCCTAAATCCAATTCCCCTGCCACAAGAGACGAATCCCAGAAAGAAAAAAAAAAATATCCTCCAAACAAATCTTGCAAAATAAGTATCAACGAAAGATCAATCGGGGAAGGCAAGTACAAACCCAGAAAGCAATCGTGAATTTGATCCCTTTTCAACATATAATTTCCTTCGACGACAGGGGAAAACGAAATGGGAATTGTCCCACGCAACCTTTAAAGTTGGGCAGAAGGCTGTTCGTCCAAAATCGATCTTGTTTTTATTCCCATGAAAGATACCTTTATCATTATGAAATGCTAATGCAGAGAAAAAACAGAAACGTGCGGCGTAATCAAAAGGCGGCCATAACCTATTTTCCTTCCTCAGGATTTCATCATCCGTTGCCCAAATTGGAGAATGAGATGGCGAAGAAGAAGATGAATGAATGGGTAACTGAGATTGGAAGTTGCAGAAGAATGGGAATCAGATTGAAGTGTAATTTGCCAACTGAAGAAGAAGGCATTACAGTGGAAGTTGACAGTCGTTCTCTAACTGTCAAAATTATTCTCCCAATTATCTACTTTTTATTTGGGGCTTTAATTAAATCTTATTCTTGTCTCTTAACTTTGGTGATGGTATCTACTTGGATTATTTTATAAGTTATAATTTTGTCTTCAAAATATTTAAAATTTTCATGTCTCAAATAGAACAAATAATCTAGAACTTAGTAATCACGTTAGAGCTTAGATGTTTGAATCATCCACTTGTATTTTCAACTTTGATTCATTTTAATTATTGTACTTTTAAAATGATTATTTTGATTTTTATACTTCTGACTTTTGTCCATTTTAATATATGTATTAGGGATAGCAAAAACAAAAATAAAAAATAAATTCGAGACTCAACCCCGTAGATATCTAACCCGAGTCGAGAACGATCGAATTGAAGAATCTCTGGTTTGACTGAGGGAGGGGGCAGGGATGGGAAGGTCTTCATTTCGTATTTTAATATTTTAATATTATTATATATAATAATATTAATATATATTAATTTTTATAAATACTTTTTTAATTTAAAACAAAAATATGAGTTTATAACATAAAACAATATATTAAAGATTTGTCGAATTGGAAAAACCAACGCTTTAATTAAATTTTACATTATTTCATAAAAGAAAAAGTTTATACGTTTTTGTTGGTTATATTTTTTAAATAATTAAAATATTTATAAAAAAATGTTGGGGACGGTTCTGGGCGGGATGTTACCGCAGGACGTTTCCCACCTTGTTGAAATTTTCTGTCTGTCTTAATATCTATACTTTTCTAAAAAGTGAGATTTTCTGTTCGTTCATTTTTATTTTTCTCTCATTTCTTTCCATCATAATTTTAGCTTGGCAATTCACTCGCTAAATTTCTTGAAATGTAGTCATAAATTTGTATTAAAGAGTTTTTATTAGGTATAAATTTGTATTAAAATTTTAAGAACGTGAACTAAATTAGTCAATTTTAAGAGGTTAACTTTGAGGGCATGGATTCAAATGACATGACACAATAAGATTTAATATCTTTCTAAAATATGTAGTTATGTTAAATTAGAGGTGTTAAAAAAAACCGACAATTTAAAGAACTCAATCCTTTAGGTCATACAATCCTTTAGGTGATATAAAGGCTTGGTCAAGATTGGGGTACCAATTTTTCGAATCGAGCGGTTCGATTCGATTTGGTTATTCAACCAGTACCAAACCTATTCAATTCTTTTGCCTCGTTTACTTCAGTTTTTATTTTCTTCCTCTCAACTCGATCTCAATCTCCCTCCGATAAAACATAAGTATATTTCTTTAAATATGATTTTCGTGGATTATTAAATACGGTTTTGATTAAAGTTTTGTTATACTTTTAAGTTTTAAGTACGCACTTTTTGTTGCAGAACTTGATCAATGTAAAATGGTTTGAACTTCATGGATTAAATCGTTTTTATTCATATAATTATAGTTCAGTAGTAAAGATATCTATTTATTCTCTTGGAAGTATTAATAAAATGAAAACTATTATGTTTCCAGAAAATGTATTTTAACGTTTTAATTTTTATGATTAGAAAAAACAATATAAATAAAAACTAAAACACAATTTTAGACTCCATAAGTTGCCTTTTTACAATATTTTAGCTTTTATACCAACTTTTTTTTTTAAGAATCCATAACAATATTTTACTTATGTTATGGGAAGAAAAATATAGAACGGACAAAGCTACAGAAGGGAGTCGCCGAAGACCGTCGGCCCGGGCCAACCCAGATCGACCCGTGGTCGGTGCCAAGGTTTGGCCGAGAACCCTAATTTGATTCCCCTCGATCTTGTGCAGCCCAATCCGAAATCCTACCTGATCTCGACCCTTGATCCGACATTAGGTACACAACGAAACACATGGACGAAGTAAGCCAAACCCTAAACACAATACCCTACACCTTATACTCAACTACTCCGATCTAACTTAAGCATCGGAGTCTATGTGGCAAGAACCACACTGGCCTTAGTGCGGTTCTATTTTACAAGTCTCGTCGATCTCTTTGTCTATTGGTACCAATTTGACAGAATCCTAAAAACCAAATTTCTGCATCAACAACTTTCATTCAAAATTTTTAGCTAAAAAATCTAAAAGTAGAAATTGTCGAAGATAACTAAACTCGTAGGTAAGTCATATATGATCGTCCAAAAAATGAGAGCTAAGTTTAAATCCCTATCCCACGCATTATGAAAAACATTTGTCCAAATAAATGTTTGTAAACTTGTTTTTAAACTAGTTCGTATACTCTGACCTATTTGTAAACTAAACAATATTGATGGATTATAATTATAGTAATTATAGAATAATCGGTACTATAAAATCTGTTATATTTCCAATTAATGTTTCAGCTTCTTCTTATTCTTATTCTTCTTTTCTTTTCCTGCCTCCGTCGAATTTGATCGGCATACATTGTGTTCTTCCATCCCAAAATTGGGCCAGATTTTTCTCTAATTTGGGCCGATTCTTGTACCCATACAAGCCCATTTTCCAACCCACTTTTTTTTGTTTTTTTGGCCCATTTAGTCAACGTGCCTTTAGAATTTATAAAGTAAAATTTTCACACATTTGTTTGAATTTGTATATATGGTTTTTTTTTTTTTTGAAAAAGTATATATGTATAATTAATAGACCGAGGGTTAGTTTCTCGAATGTCATCGTATTTAGTATCCGAACGAAATCACATCATCACTTTCCAAGTAAATCAAAGATGAGGTCAAAATAGAGTTCGTCTTACAATTAATTCGGTACGACAAAAGTCTCTTCGAACTCATTTATGTCACTAACACTCACTTTAATTACTAAATATTTTTTTGAAAAGTTAAAAGAATAAGAAAAATGTACATTAGTATGTAATTGTTTTTGGGAGATACTTAGTGACAAAAATAGGACATCGAGAGTATGGCTTCCGCATATTTTTTTACAAACTCACTTATTCTAAAACTTATTTTGAACTCGTAGCGAAGTCTTCCTTCAAAATATACACGTCGCATCGTCTTTTTTAATCAATATATTCAATTTAACATAAAATTTTAAATCGCATCATATTAAACCGAATCCGATGTCATTTTCGAACTTTTTCATTATGTTCCAACACCCTTTGCTCACCATCTTTTTCCAAGTGTTACTTTTGTTTCCAAAATTCCATTTCCATCATTCCAACCTTTTTTCCCCTTTTTACCCTAAAGTAGGATCTCATTTTTGCAATCTCTATTATATTTTTCGTAATCCTATATTTTGTGGATAACTTTATTTTCAAATTATATGATAGGTTGTTTTTGTTAAGGTGAAATTAGTTGGAGAATCGAATTATCACCTTCACATGTTATTGAACTAAAAAAATACAGTGATTTTTCTCTCTTTTAACATTACTCATCATCTCTAATGTATTTATCAGATTTATATTTTATTTCATTTTTTTGTTTGCTATATATATATATATATTTAGACAATGTGCAAAATAATTTAATCATGCTTTGAAGGTATGCATAAATTTATAATTATAAACTTTCCAATATTATGCGGCAGTAAATAAACGGTTTACTTTAAAAACCATTATATAATTTATCATTAATTTTTCATCATTAATTATTTAACAAGAATTAAAATTTGTTTAGAAGACTCACACTCAATCTGCCATATGTATAGCTTCAAATACATGCATTATTGATCATATAACTACGCATTTATTGGTAATGCAAAAATAAATGCAAATAAGTAAACGACTTAACTATATTAGATTTATGTTTTTTTGTTGATAGTTTATTAAAAATTAAGGTTAAATTATATATTTGGTTTCTATGATTTGGACGTAGTTTTAATATATTTGTTGGTTCCTATAGTTTTAAAAGTTTCAATTTTGTCAGAACTTAATTTCAATTTAGTCTCTATGGTTTAATTAAACATAACTAATCCTTAAGCGGTCTCTTTTGACCATTTGAAAAAATCTCATCTAATTTCCTATATTTTTTTTACTCAACATTACCAAAATTGAAAATTTTAAATTACATAAGACCAAAGTAAACCTAAGTTCAAGTAGAGATAAAATCGAAAAATTTTAAAATTAAAATAACCAAATTTATAATTTAACAAAAAAAATAATAATAACAACAATCACTAAAATAGTTTTTAGTACAAACTAACGGACAGTGAAAGTAAGGCACACGAAGAAAAAAAAAAGTAAAAAAGAAAACTACGAGAAAATGACTAACATGAACCTAGCTTAACGGTTATCGAGATGTACTTTTTTTCTCGAGATCTGAGGTTCGATCATCCATATCTTCAAATTGTTGTACTAAAAAAACTGAGAAAATGGGTTCAACGTACATGATAGCTATATCTATCAAAGATATCAAAATTCTAGGTTCGATTTATGTAATATAAGTCGAAGTCGTATGTAAGTTGAACCCGATACTCGCGGACACAAAGATTTATATATATATGAAAAGGTTATTTGAATTAAAATATTTGCAATGATTCACACGTTTTGTCCTGAAAATTTGACCAAGCATTGGATTCTTTATTTTATCTTGTATGGAGATTGAGTCAGTTTTTTGGCCATTATTTCCCCTTTTGTCCTCGTGTAACGTGATGCTGGACGGCTGCTCACGGGTGTACTTTCATCTCTGTCGACCCTACACGTGTACAGTGATGCGGCCACCTTCATTCCACTCTCTCTCCCTGACATACGTCACCTTCCTCACCCGCGGGTCATCATCCCCCTCTCCCTACCTCACCTCCCTCGTCTTTATACTGTTAATTTTATTTGATCTATATTTGCACAATATTAACGTAAATAAAAAGTAATAGGCCAAAATTATTAGTTTTCAGAAGTTTAAACATCAAAATAAACATTTTTAAAATACATAGATTAAAATGAACAAAATTAGAATATATATAGGTTAAAATATTTTATATTATTAAAATTTGAAAAATAAAAAATTGATTTATCATTAAATTATTATTTTATTGTCATATTTAAATATGATGAGATTTGATACATGAAACTCAATTAGACCAAAGTCCATTTTTATAAAGTGTGTATCTAAATATGTTAAATTCAACAATAATTTAACAAAACATCAATTTTTGTTAACGGATATTAACAATTTTTTTTGGAAAAAACCTAGTTAATAATTTTTAGTGCATCGAGATAGAACGGAGAATTTTAAAAGATCTCAGACTACTTTGATAACTTCTTAAAAGATTGTGGAACAATATTTTGTACCACGATATAAAAGTGAATGGTAAACGAATTTAGTACTATCTAAAATCAAGAACAATTTATCAATCCAAACATAGTTTAGTTTCTAATAATATTTTTAATATAAAGTTTATGAATGGTGTTAACAAAAAGAAAATCAAAATTTACCTCTAAGTTTAGATGGGATACCATGTTGGATGTATTAAAAAAAAACAAAAAAAAAGTATATGGATGAGAAAGTGCTTAAAGTTAATTTGATATAAAGTTTGAGATAAAGCTAAAAAGCACCCATTAATTAATTCATTAAAAAGGAAAGCTAATGGAACAATTTATAAAAGATCTTCCCACTGTTTATTGGAAAAGTTCTAGATTTTTATATAACATTATGAATTTATCTGCATTTTTGTTTTTGTTGATTTTTTTTATAATCTAAAGGACATAGTATTGCTATATTTTTATTTCTAGATAAATTATTAAAGGAAGAACTTGAGATTCTTTCAACTAAAAGTTTTTTTGTTGGAAGAATAAGAAGAAGATAAATCATCAATAAAGTAATCCTAACTATTTATTCGCTTACTTGTCAATACATATATTATCGACCAACATATTGAAAGTTTGAATCCTCACCTCACGTCCCAACGATCAACAATCAAGTTTTTTCCAACCATCTAGACAAAGGAGAATCAAACCAAAAAAACCATCGGGAGATAAGTGGAGTCTTGCCAATGGAAGAGTGAGTAACATAGATTAATGAAGACGAGAAAACAAAAACGAAGCATCTAAGGTCGAGATACTTGAATAAGTTATTAACTGGCAAATAATTTGTCTCAACTGATATTCTGTTGGTTCAATGAATTGATTTTAACATTAAACTTTAAATATTATCACTCTGGACTATTTACTTGAATAAGAAGGAAAATAATATTTCCTCAAAGAAAAATTTTAAAAATCATTCACAGACCAAAAATAACACAAAATTTCCTTTCCAAAAAAAAAATAAAAATAAAAATAAAAAAACCACACAAAATTTAACAACCAAAAAATAAATATTTGAACATACCAACAAAAATCAAGTTAGGTAAATAACTGCCCAAATCGCTTGATACTAACTGGTGGTTTGTTTTTTGAAACGTAGATGTCCGGAATCTCAGATATCCTAAATTTTAGATATATGAAATTTAAGATAGTCACTTTTGTTTTATAGGAATATTTATAAAAATATCCGGGAATATTTGGATAATCGCATTTGTTTGGCAGGATTTATTCGTTGGAATATTGCAAATTTATGTAATGTTCTAAAAATGTCTTTACCGGTCATCAAATAATTAATATATTAAATTTACTATTATTTGAATTCATAAAAAATTTTTACTTTTATTAATTTAATATTATATTTTTATGTCAATTTTAGTTTATCGACTCTTGAAAGAGTAAAACAAATGAAAAATTGCACACTAGATTTGAATTAAAAATAAATTAAGATATTATACTATTGACTAATGTTTATTTTATATCTAAACGTAGCATATAAATAAAATTGTAGTTAGATATTTATAATGAATTAGTGCATACATGTATTTTTTAAATAAAATAAAATAAATGAGAAATAAATATTATTGATGAGCAAAATATTATAGAACAAAAATGACGAGGGATAAAATTGTCAAAAGAAATGCCCTCGACATGGGAATCTTATAAACTCATGTTACAGCCGTGCATCTAAAAGTGGTGAGATGCCTCCCGTACAAGCATCCTAAGATGTCCGGACATTTTTAAATATTTCGCTATCCAACATTCCTATCAAACAAACATGGAAATTTGGATGTCCATCCCATCAAAATTTCATATAACAGCCCCTAAAATACATCCAATCCAATGCAAATATGAAGTATCAATTTTTCAAAACTATATATATTTTTTAAATATAAAAATTATTACTTTATACAAAATTTCCTTTCCAAAAAAAAAAAAAACACAAAATTCAACCAACGAAATACTAAATTAACTTCCATAAAACTCAACAACCAAAAAATAAATATTTGAACATACCAACAAAAATCAAGTTAGGTAAATAACTGCCCAAATTGATTGATACTAACGCGTGGTTTGTTTTTTGAAATGTAGATGTCCGACATCTTTAGATGTCTGGAATCTCAGATATCCGAAATTTTAGATATATGGAATTTAAGATAGTCACGTTTATTTTATAGGAATATTTATAAAGATATCCGAGAATATTTGGATAATCGCGTTTGTTTGGCAGGATTTATTCATTGGAATATTGTAAATTTATGTAATGTTCTAAAAATGCTTTTACCGGTCATCAAATAATTTATATATTAAATTTACTATTATTTGAATTCATAAAAAAACTTACTTTTATTAATTTAATATTATATTTTTATGTCAATTTTAGTTTATCGACTCTTGAAAGAGCAACACAAATGAAAAATTGCACACTAGATTTGAATTAAAAATCAATTAAGATATTATACTATTGACTCATGTTTATTTTATATCTAAAAGTAGCATATAAATAAAATTGTAGTTAGACATTTATAATGAATTAATGCATACATTTATTTTTTAAATAAAATAAAATAAATGAGAAATAAATATTATTGATGAGAAAAATACTATAGAACAAAAATGACGAGTGATAAAATTGTCAAAAGAAATGCCCTCGACATGGGAATCTTATAAACTCATGTTACAGCCGTGCATCTAAAAGTGGTGAGATGTCTCCCGTATAGGCATCCTAAGATGTCCGGACATTTTTAAATATTTCGCTATCCAACATTCCTATCAAACAAACACAAAAATTTGGATGTCCATTGTTGGGAATGACAAATATTAAAACCTTTTGTTGTCTCACATCGAAAGAATAACCTTTGCGAAGTTGGTTTATAAGCGTGACTCAGTATTGAGATTATAAACTTGGTGTGAGACAAGCCAAGACCAAGGCCCACACGTGCGCCGTCGGGCTCGGGCCTGATTTTCCAAATTCAAGCAATTCAAAAGACAATGGGTGGCCAAAATAAATTTTTATTTTTTATTTAAAAAAAAATTCAATTCTATTTTGGGCTACCACGTCACTATAAAAAGCTCACTCTCCTTCCATTTCACATCATCCCATTCATCTCAATCTCCACTCAATTCCTTCACTTTTCCACCTCTTTCAACTAATTAGAGGTTGTGTTAATATTGGGAGCATACCGGCAGTAAAACGATTTAGCACCGAGGTCGTGCCGATTTTGCTTTCAAGGCAGTGATTCCGCCCACGGCACAACGTTTTTTACCTCCTGGTTCCTATTTTGTGTCCAACAGCATCCCATGAAAATCTCAAATAACAGCCCCTAAAATACATCCATATAAGTATCAATTTTTCAAAAAAAAATTTAAATATAAAAATTATATATGTTTTGTAATTCAATTAATTGAATATTAATTCCATTGTTTATTTAAGTTTAAATTTCAATTAAAAAAATTATAAAGTCGAGACAAACTTTTGATTATATTATTACAACTGTCCACTCGTAACGTTATAATAAAAGTTTTAAATCTATGTCTCATCATATCGTTATGCATTGCACGTATCATATTCTTTTGCATCACATCAATATTATCGTTAAATATGCCTTAATCAAAGGTTTATCAAGACTTTATCAAAAGTTAAAAAGATAAAATAAAAGAGCATCATGCATTAAACGTTACTAAAGAGGAAAAAAAAAGATGAAAAGTAAGAAAGAATGATTTTAAAAAAAATGTGATAGAAGGATTGAATTTGACAAAAGGCAGGGCTAAAAAGTATGGGAAAATGTGAAGAGAAAGTTGATTCTTTTAATTAAATTGAAAACTTTATACAAAAAGAATAGGTATTCAATTTTTGCTTATTACTATTAAACTTATGACAAGTAGGAGATATATATAATGATATTTTTTTATACTTTTTAAAAAATTAAAAGAAATCAAACTTTTATTGGTAGTTAGCACGAAGATATAAGTAATAATGACCACTGAGTACTTAAAGCTTGCGAGAGATTAAACTTAATCTTGAGCTAATTTGAGCTTTCTCATCTTTTAGACTTTATTGATATTTATGGGGTTCTATCTCAAAATCAGTTGGCAATGAGAGTAGATAATGTCTATTATAAATCCTTGTTAGGTCCATTTTCTTTTCAATGTGGGATCTTTAACAGACTTTCTCGTGTTTTTCGTGATCACTAATTTCTCTATCAATAGGATTCAAGACCAGGAATGCATGTCAATGAGTTAATTCTCAAAGAGTCAAGTCCTTGAACGGGACCTCGAGGTCTAACCCAAGAACCCCGACGCTTGATGCCTTAAGAAAGGTACGACCCAAGGACTAAGGCCTGCGGATCGGCTGGTCGGTAAAGGGCCGATGAGTGAGAGAGTCGCCTTGCCATGGCCCAACTAGTCGGCTCATCAAATTCAAGATCTAGTAATTTAAGGAATTAAAAAATAGAAGATATTCTAATGACTTTAGGTTTTCTCTTCTACAGATAGAGTGTAGGTACAGTTAAAAAAAAACATATTTCTTATTACGCTTCACATAAAATCGATTTTAAATCAAAGTATCGAAGCGTGTGTACTACCACATTTTTTGTTGTACAAGTTTAGACGAATCCATCAAAAACACCATTTAACTTTTAAGTAGTTTAACCTATGTATTACTTATTTAGGAATCATATGAATTTGTGAGGTAAAATTGAAAAAATATATATACAAAAGTCAAAGAAAAAAAAACTAATTTTGACCGAAAAAAATAATAACTTTTTAATTTCATGACTATAACTTATATAAATATTGCAATCTATACCTACTCTTTAATTTAAGTTAATTCGTCGTTAATTAAAAAAATTATGTAAATTTTTTTAAAAACTCACTCTTTTTAATGAAGATGAAGTTTTACGTGGTATTAAATTTGGTCCAGGCATAAAATCAACCATTTAATCTATTTTTTTAAAATCATATCAAATTCATACTAGACATATTAATTCATTAAATAAATATCGAAAATACTTATTTTTAACAAATTTTAAACAAAATTTTTTATTAAAAAGTAAAACTTCCAATACTTTTTAAATTTCAAGGTAAAATTTATAATTACTAAATTTACGGCACAATTCAATAAAATTAAAAATTTAAGATAAAAATTAGTTCACTTGGTCAAATTCACCATTATTTGTTATTATTATTTCTCCAAAAAAAATGATGAAATTGAAATGTTTGAATATTTTCCAGAATGGCAGTGTTTGCAGTTGCTGTGACGCAGTTAACATGACCTGCCGGTGACCCGCCAAAAAGTGAGGGTGTTAGAAATTGCAACGGCTACCTGCCTTCTCCATAATCGAGGACTTGTTTTTTCCCTTCGGGAAGAGGGAATTTTCGTCCTCCACTTACGAAATGACGAAATTGCCCCACTGTTTCTCTCCATGCCTTCTTTGTCTGTTACCGTTGGGGATAATGTTTTTTTCCCTTAATTATATCATTATTTTGTAAAAAAGTGATTTTTTAGAAATGCGTTGTTGGAATATTCTAATTATTCCTCCAGCACTTTCATGAATATTTTTTTCTTAAACTAATCAAATAAGAATTTGATCCATTTTTCTTTGAATGCTATTTGGTTTCATTTTACTCATTCTACTTTTAATATATTTGTGGTTTATATATTTTTAATTTTTATTTATTTTAGTCAAATTTTGTTATACTCTTAAAAAGTGATTATTTTAATCATTTTATTTTTTTTATCTGATTTATTTCGATCATGATTTTAGCGTGACATTTCCATAGAATTTTATATTAAATAAATTTTCATTACGTATTAAATTTGTCATAATATTTTGTAAATAGGAACTAGATTAGTCCCTTTAAAAATATATAGATTAAAATAAATATTTATAGATACAAGGACTAAATTGAACCAGAGTAAAAAATATATATATCAAAATGAAGTAAAATTAAAACTATAAAAACCAAAATAGTATTTAAAAACAAAATGTGGGTAATGATCACAAATAAGCTATGTAGTTAATATATAGTTTGAAAATTAATAGATGAAATTATTTGATTGTGCGTATGATTTGCATATCAAAGTAGTGACTTAAAATGAATTAATTTAATTAAGACATATAGCATATTGAAAAGTGTGTGATGTTGTAATTTGTTTGAATTTTTGTTGACTGAAACATTGGGGCCCACTTTATTATTCATTGAGATTGGAGGACTGTGGGAAATCAGAAGTTGAATGATGACCTGCACTATAAAACAATATGCACTAAGATATGAAATAATTATGGGCCTTTTATTAATTTATTGGATTGTGGGATTAACAAGTTTTTAACTAACCATCATGGGATGGCTCGAGTGGTCAATGAGGGCCTTTGTAAATAGTAAACCAAATATAGTAGGGTTAGGCGGTAGTCGAGGTGCGCGCAAGCTGGCATAATAATTATTCAGTATAATAATATTTAAACAAATGTATGTTAGGTATGTTTGGTAGGTACTTGTGTGTTCGCTAACATGAGCATACTTTACTTGATAAACGAACTCATTATCAGCCCAAATATAATGATTCGATTCTCCACCCCACAATTACCAAATACAAAAAAGAAAAAATATATATATTATTTGTTTAATTTATACGTCATAGGACACAAAATTAGTCAACATTTGTTTAATCGACATGCCACATTTTTATTTGCATAAATGATATTAACAACAAATATTTAATAGAAACATACTCTGAAATTCAAAGAGGAGAGATTTGGATTTTCTCATTTTAGCTTAAAATATTAATATCACCCAAAGGGGAAAATCTTCCTCCAACATAAAAGAAATGCAACAAATCCACTCTCTCTCCAAAGAGGCAAATCTTTCCCCAATTCACAAAGGCTAGAAGTAAAAAAGAGAGAAATTTGAGCGATGGGAAGAACAAAGAAAAAGGGCATTTTTTTTTTCCTTTTCCTTTTCCTTTAATGGATTAAATAACCAAAAAGTGGAAAGCAAGATCTAAAATTCAAGGGGTGACAGAAAAAGAAAAGCTTAGTGGAAAAAAGATTTCATCTTTTGATTATGTAATGCAAGAAGAAAAAAAACCCAAAAACCTTTCAGTTTCAGCGGCTCTCCCAAATTTGACCCTGTTGCAATCCCATTGGCCCTGAATCATCTCTTTCCGATTACAAAATTTGAAAGAAAAATGATTTTGATTCGTACTGAAAAATCCGAATCAGAGAGAAAATGACAAAGAAAGTGGGGCAGTTTTGTAGAGAGAGAGAGAGAGATTGAAGGGCTTTTTAGAGAGAAGCGCGCGTGTGGGTTTTTGAGAGAGAGAGAGGGGCAGCGATTCTGTTTTCACTCTTCTTCTTCTTCTTCTCCGTTCTTAAGCTTTCTGTGAAGTGGGTGTTGCTGGCCGGCGGCCATTGTAGTCCTTCTTCTTCTTCTTCTTCTTCTTGTTCTGGTTCTGGTTTTGGTTTTATCTCCTTCTGCAGTGCGGCGGAGAAACTGGCCGTGGATTTGTGATTTTGAGTGGGTTTTTGGAGATGGGTTCTGCTCGATTTAGCAGATGCAGGACCATGGAAGCTATCGTCGCCGTTCTATGCGTCTTGGGACTGATTTCTCTGTGCTCTGCGACGAGATTGGAACCAGACTCTCGCCAGAAGCTCGAGGTCCAAAAACATCTCCGGCGCTTGAACAAGCCCGCTGTCAAAACTATTGAGGTTCATTCTCTCTCTCTCTCTCTCTCTCTCTCTCTCTCTCTCTCTCTCCCTCTATTTTCTGTTCAAATGGGGTTTGATTTTAGTGGCTCTCGCTCTGTTTGGATTCTGGGAAAATGAGGGAAATGCGGGAAAATGTTTGGTTCCCTTCATTTTTTTTCCAGGAACTGGACGAGGATATGTATTCTACTTTCTTCTCTTTTCTATTCGAGTGGGGCTTGCAAGTGGCGCTCTGTTTGGTTTCTGGGAAAATGCGGGAAAATGTATGGTTTCATTCACTTTCTCAGGAACCAAACGAGTGTATGTATATATTCTACTTTCTTCCCTTCTCTATTCAAATGGGGTTTACTTCTAGTAGCGCTCTGTTTGGTTTCTGAGAAAATGTTTGGTTTCCTTCACTTTCTCAGGAACCAAACAAGGGTGGATATGGACATATTTTACTTTCTTCCCTATTCCCAACTTAGCATTTTCTCAGGAGCCAAACACCAAACGATGTTTTCTCCTTCTCACTTCACCAAATTAGGCTTTCACAGTTTATAGCAAAGAGAATTTTCTTAGTATTTATGTTCAATAATCTCTTTGATGTGTTGTTCTTATGTTTGTTCTAATGGTTGAACAGAGCCCAGATGGAGACCTAATTGACTGTGTTCACATGTCTCATCAGCCAGCTTTTGACCATCCTTTCCTCAAAGACCACAAAATCCAAGTATGTTCCAGTCATTACAACAGTTCATTACACCAAATTTCCCTCTCCCTTTTCTCTTCAATCCCACAAGTTTTCTCATGATTTCTTGTTTTGTTCTTCAGATGAGGCCAACTTACCATCCAGAAGGGCTGTTTGACGTGAACAAAGTAGAAGAGAAACCCATAGAAAAGCCAAATCCAATCAACCAACTGTGGCATATTAATGGAAAGTGCCCTGATGGCACCATCCCCATTAGAAGAACTAAACATGAGGATGTTCTAAGGGCAAGTTCAGTCAAAAGATATGGAAGAAAAAAGCATAGATCAGGCCCAATACCCCCTAGGTCTGCTGAGCCTGATCTCATCAACCAAAGTGGTCATCAGGTAATCATCACATTTCTCTTTCTTTCTCCATCTGTTTCTCTTCTTTTTCCACTTCTGATTTTTTCCTTTTTGGGCTTGTTTTTTTAGCATGCCATAGCCTATGTGGAAGGAGATAAATATTATGGAGCTAAAGCAACTATGAATGTGTGGGAACCTAGCATACAACAACCTAATGAGTTTAGCCTATCACAGCTTTGGATTTTGGGAGGTTCTTTTGGTGAAGATCTGAATAGCATTGAAGCTGGTTGGCAGGTACCATTGTCAAATGATTGAAATTGTAAAGGAATATGTCATTAATAACTTACCCCCATTGTTGTTGCTCTTCCATGGGAAAAACAGGTCAGTCCCGATCTCTATGGCGACAACAACACGAGACTCTTCACATACTGGACGGTGAGCTCTTGCAAAATATTCGATTGTTATTCATTTGTTTGCTTTGTCAAGATCAACGAAGGGTTTTTGTTTAATGAGGCGTTTTCATAGCTTCAATCTTCTTCCTCTTGGAATGTGTGTTTTCTTTCTTCAGAGTGATGCATATCAAGCTACAGGCTGCTACAACCTCCTCTGCTCAGGCTTTATTCAGATCAACAGCGAAATAGCGATGGGAGCGAGCATCTCTCCAGTCTCGGCATATCGAAATTCGCAATACGATATCAGTATACTTGTCTGGAAGGTAAAAGCCAAAAACCAGGCATCTTTATTTTTTCAAAATCATGATCATGAAGGTTTCTAAAACAAGGAGATAAATCCAATATCCATGAAAATGATAGTAGTACCAGGGAAAGAGATGGCATGTGGGGCATTAGATGATGGTTGTTGTCCCAATCCCAATTGAATCACTCTAGACATTTCAACTCCTTTGGCCATATCAATAAATTCCTGGCACCAATAAATGAGACATTGATGGTGAGGGGGAGGGGAATCTGAAAACAAGAGGCATTATTGTGGTTCTTATGCTGCTTAAGAGTCTCTTAGCCTTAACCATCACGGGTTGGCCTTTTCAGCGGAGGATAAACTGTGAACACAGAGACCGCCTAAATATTAGGGGTCATGTCCCATAGATTAGTCATGATGTACATAAGCTACTACCACCAAACAAGAATCTTTTTCACTCGAAACACTATTATACCTCATCATGGTGTGACCACCAGTATTAAACTAAACAAGTCATATCTCATATCTCGAATTTACTTAGTCGTGGTGTACATAAGTTGCTTCAAACCCACTAACCCCTACATACCAGAATATTTTTGCTGGAGACGCTAGTGTTGCACTTTAGAGATCATAGTAACTACATATAAATATTATAATGGGTTTATGTCCTTTATTAGCCAACATGAGCTTAACTTAACGATAATTGACACCTGTCTTTAACCAAAAAGTCACGAGTTCGATTCTCCCACCACTTGTAACTTGTAAGCTCCTTCAAACCTCTCCCCACCCCACCACCCCACATAACCAAGTCTCCTGCCCTCCCTAGTCGAGCTCGCAGATCCGAACCGACGATCACTTTCATCGACAAATACTGTTTGCATGAGATTGTTCTAAAGGGGATTTACTGGTTTGTGCAGGATCCAAAAGAGGGGCACTGGTGGATGCAATTTGGCAATGGGTATGTGATGGGGTACTGGCCCTCGTTTCTGTTCTCATACTTGGCAGACAGTGCCTCCATGATTGAGTGGGGAGGTGAAGTGGTGAACTCAGAGCCAAACGGGCAGCACACCTCCACTCAGATGGGCAGTGGGCACTTCCCAGAGGAAGGGTTTGGGAAAGCAAGCTATTTCAGGAACATTCAAGTGGTTGATGGATCCAACAACCTCAAACCCCCCAAAGGCATTGGCACCTTCACAGAGCAACCTGATTGCTATGATGTTCAAACTGGCAGCAATGGAGACTGGGGCCACTTCTTTTACTATGGAGGCCCTGGGAGAAACCCTAATTGCCAATAGAAATGAGAAGGGAAAAAAAAAAAAAAAGTGTGAAAATTCCCATTTTGCCCTTCTCTCTGTAAACTACACTACCTCTTAGGCTAGTTAGGGGCTATATGTGACATTTTCTCACTGGTGGAAAGTTTTGGCTATCTGGGTGGGTTTTTTTTTTTTTTTTTTTTTTTTTTGGGTTAGAGGAAAAGAAAAGATTCTCTCCATGTAAGTGGTGGGGTAGGGGTTAGGGGAAGTGGGCCCAAGTTTCTTAAAAGCTCGAAAGAAACAGGGCCTTTTGTTATCACTTGTTGATGTGGATTTTATTAGTTTGTTTATTGGATACTCCTCTCTCTTGGAGTTTGCTTTATTAATGAAAAATTAATTAATGGGTTTTGGTCTTGTAGATTATGGGGAATATTGCTGCCAAAAAAAGGAGATTCTATTCTTAATGTGATTTGTTTTCATTGCCTGTCTCTATTAAAGTGAACTTACCTTCTGCAAAAGGTTTCTTTAACATATAAACATGCCTTTAAAAATCACATAAATTTTAAAGACATTGATTGCAACTGATTAATAATGCGAACTGTCGATACTTGTCCACATTGTCTCAAAGGCATGTTTAGTCAAGATCCAAGGCGAGCAGTGAATAGGAAACGAGGACACTCAAATGACGTTCATTTCTCGTTCACTCTTCATGCTTTCGCACTCCAGGATCAGTAGGGATAAAACTATCTCTTTTCTTATTGTAACTCATATGAGGTTGTCTCTCTGACATATCGATCTACTTACATTTGGAACTTATTTACATCGACCCTTTTTATGATTTTCATTTTATAAAATCACCAAAAAAAACCCTTCTGTAAAGTTGTGGGGACAATTGGGATGTGATGTGCATGCCAATGATGGTGAATGATACTATATTTTCCACATATTTGTCTGTCTGCCTTTTGAATCTTATCTTGTCCCTCCTTCACAACCTCCCATTTTCAACCACTCTCTCTACTATTTGCGTATGAAAATTTTATGATACCACAATGGTATTAATTATTTATTTTTATTTTGGTACGTCGCTATTTACATTATTTTCCAAAATATGTGTCTTTTTAATTCATAAATTTTTCTTCTAACTTTAAATTTTGTGTTTAATAGGTCATCTCGCTACACCACAAATTAAAAGATCGTACTTATTAGAATCTTTTTAAAGTATAGAGACTAATTAGACATAATCATCAAGATTTAGTAATTTATTAGAAATTTTTGAAGCATTTAGGGACAATGCTCCAATAAAGGTCTAGTTTCTTTCCGGGCATGCTTTCACATTTCTTAACAACTCCTTTAAATTCTTAATAAAATTTAAAAAAAAAATAGAAACAAATTTTTGAAAATTACTATGTTTTAGTTTTCAAAATTTAGGTTAGATTTTAAAAATAAAGTGAAACAGATAAATACATTGATAAAAGTAATATTTACTCAAAAATATATAATTAAAAATAAAATAATTATCAAACCAACCATAAATTTTTAATTATTAATTTTGTGGCTAGATATAAGCGACAATGGTGTTGGACTTTTTAATATTTATATTTATTTTTATCTTTATTGCATAAAGGCTTTCATACTTTGTCTACAAATGTTTTTTTATGTTGTATTGAACCTCGGAAATCTCAATATTTGAAAGTTTTAAAAGTAAATAAATATTCTATTAAAAGAAATCTTGGAAGTTTAATTTAAAGTTTCGAAAACTCTCTATTTGTAATTCCCCTTTTTTTTTCTCACAGGTTATCTATTTGTAATTTCAAGAATATCATTATTATATTTTTTACAAACTTTTCAAACAAAAGAATAAAGTTATAAAAAATAAAAGTGTTTTCTAAAAAGAAATCAAATGAAAAAAGGTTCTATCTGAGTCTCCTAATTATTATATTAATTTTTCTTTTAAATGAATTATTATAAGTATTTTGGACACAAATCTAAATTGGATTTTGAAGTTGAACTTGTGTCAGTCAAATAAAGTTTCAAAGATTTGCCCAAAAAGTATAAAATATAATGATTTCAATTGATATCCTATTTTGATGCTAAGAAGAGGAGCCTTTCATTATAATTCCTATCTCTTTTTGAATTCTTTGTAATTATTGGAGATATTAATAAGTAAATTTATCTATTAGAGGTTTAAATCTCCGATCTCACATTTATAATACTATATTTTAAGAATTTACATAAAAAAAAAACCGTATACATACATGACTCTCTCTCATTTTATTCTTCGTTTGTTGTTTATTGCTGTATGAATTGTAATATAATAAGTATAAATGTTAACAGACATATATTTAATTTAGATAGATCACTTATAAGATCAAACATTTAAATCATTATATTGTTAAAAAAGAAAAGAGACACTGACGAATAAATAATAATGAAAGTTGGTTCTATTGGGATCTAATTTCTAGGATGTTATGAGTTTAACAAGTTGAATTATGTTCAAGTCGATACGTTAAAAGTGAATCAAGTCACAAAAAGACAAAAAGAAAATAATAAATATATAGATTTAAATACTATTTTGGTTCATGTACTTTCGACTTTGGTTCATTTTGGTCATTATACGTTAAGCTTTTGTTCATTTTAGTCTCGTACTTTTAAAAAGTCATCATTTTGATCAATTCATTTTTACTTTCATGCAACCACAATTTTAAAACGGCATTTTTCTCACAAAATTTATTGAAATGTTGCCATACAAAAAATGTTTATATTGTGCATAAACTTTATATTAATTTTACCAAATTGGTCTTAAATGTAGATCGAACAAAATAACTATTTTTTAATATAAATATTAAAATGAATAAATTTATAAATATAGGAACTAAAATGAATGAAAGACGAGGTAAAATAGTATTTAAATTTTAGACCAAAATATATTAGTTTTCCAACATTGCCCTTGGGACGAATAATAATTGTGGGCCGATGAGCCTTGTGATTCATGGGTCGGTCGTGACATACTTCTGCAATTTTAATGGGCCCGAAATCTTATTGGGCTGGATATTCAGCCCACTATTTCCCTCGTTCATGGCCCAAAAACCAAGCCCAGCCGTCCATTTTTGGACTCTGACAGCCTGTCAGTCCCACTCCTTCCTCAACTTGGAAGGGAAAAAGGCCTCCCTCCCCAAAATAATATATAAATATTATTTTTTTCAGTACTAACAATTTGAGGAAATGGGAATCGAACTTCCAACATCGGAAATAATTAGTATATGTCAATTACCGTTTTGTTATGTTTATATTGACAACTAACCTATAAAATTAAACCTTAATGGGTAAATTTAATTGTTAGAATATTTTTAATGTCACATTTTCAATAGCCATAAAAAGCTTAAGATTTTTATTGAGTTTAATATAAACCTTGCCAAAATTAATATCACATTAAATTGTACCTACAAATGTGTGAGAAAATTACTATCTAAATGAAAATATATAACTTTATATATGTTGGTGAATGGTCCTAGACCTAATCCACTATTCGCGATTTATTCATAATTTGTAAATACCGATGATCAATCCTCGAGTTGATGTCGAGACCGACAAAGTTAATTTCCATTTGAAAACCAGTATATATTTTTTCCCCATTGGTTGGTGCAAACCAACGCTTTTTTGTTTACTCGCGTTTAAGTTTTGAGAGCGTGAAGGAGGGTTGAGAGAGGTGAGAGACTATACAATCTCCTATGATTTATCGTCTAGTAGCTGATAAATGGATTTTGAGATATCTAAAAGCTTCGAAACTCGATTATCCCACTATAGAGTGTGAGGTTGTCACCGTCTTTTGCCTAATAAATAGCGATGAAATTATACCACAGCTGAAAGAGAATGACTCGTCATAGTGATATTAATAATTGAACGAACATGTCGTACTAGATGTCAAATCCAACTAAACTACACAACAACGGTTCACCCAAAAACAACCATGGTATAGCGGTTTATGTATGAATGTCTCCCAATGGAGTTTCTTATTTCTTTTACAAAAGATGAAAAGAGACTTTAAGTGTTTGCAGCTTTGAAGAAGGGAATGACGACTTTCGTCCTAGATGGTCTTCAATATTGGGTGAGGGTTTTGGAAAAGGCCTATGTGGGGCACCTTTTGGGTGTGGGATGCTCGTTTAACATATGTATTATGCTTTATACTATTATGATAGAGAAAAAATCGATTCCGAACGACCAAGTCATAATGAGATTAAAAGATGATGCTTCATTGGCCGCTTTCATTAGCTTTCTTTTTGGGACAACAAGTTTTAGTCGTTCCTATCTCAAGTCTGGTAGGATTCTTCCTCTTGCACTTATGCTTGTTGCCAACCTTGAACGTTGAAGTGGAATTACACATAATATTTCGAATGGAAGGAACAGAAGTCTCGCACAACAAGAATAAAATTTATGAGTTTTTTTATTGAATGGTACATGATTCTACATTAAGCAAGAAATAAAATAAGAAAGAAATTCCTCCAACCGAGTCTCAGGTTAAGAGACAAGAGCGATGAAATACCTTGAGTCACCTGCTTCCACTTAACTTTCGTCATGAGGGAGGGACGACAACTAAAAACCCTAAAATGAAACCACGTGTTGCAAGACTAATCTTTCAAACGTGAAACACACACATATATATACCGTAGATTTAGAAAGATTGACTTTTCGATTGCATAATATGTAACAGTCTATTGATTGTTGTGTCTCTAAAACGACTGAATAAATTCGATTTGGTTGATTTTAATTATTCAGCTCAATTTGTTTACTAGTCGGTGTGCCCCCTACTTTTAAATTTGATTCAAAACCTATGACTCAACTTGATTCAAATCCTACAAAACTTTTTTAAAGCTAACAAAAAGCATGTTTAGAGAGAGAGAGAGAGAGAGAGAGAGAGAGAGAGAGAGAGAGAGAGAGAGAGAGAGAGAGAGAGAGAGAGAGAGAGAGAGAGAGAGAGAGAGAGAGAGAGAGATAAGGGATAGAGAGACCAAATTACCCAAAAGTCAAAGTTGTCAAATACAAAATCAATCAAGCAAAAAGACCCTTTTGATTCCCTACCTAATTTCACATTACAATATTTGAGATAATTCTTACACTCAATAATTCAAACAAATTATTCCACTTTTGCTAATTAGTTTATTTTTTTAAATCTAAAAATACCCTTTCATTTTATTATTATTATTATTATTATTATTTCCCTATTTCAACTAAATTATTGACAAGTCCTCCCCCTTTTGTCTTTTAATTTATTGGAGAAATTCTCCCATTCAGACATTTGGTAACCTCATCCCACTTTCGCTCCTATGCGCGTGAGCAACACTCTCCAATCACCACCGCCACGTACACACCCACAAGTCTTACCAGGTCAACACATGGAATGATACCAGCGCGTTACCACACGCGCGTCTCCGAGAGTGGGCGAAGTCAGGGTGTGGAGATATCTTTTTATGTATTTATTTAATTTTTTTAATAGACCATCGTTCTTCTTCTTCCCGAACTATTTTTAATATTTTTTATCTGTATCTCTCTCTCTAAAATCTCTTCCTTTTTTCACTCCCCTACTGTTCATCACACAGAGAGCAGTAACCAGTAGGGTTTTTTTTTTTTTTTTTTCTTTTCCTCTAAAAATTACTCACTTCTTTTTTGCTTTTGTTGTATGCAAATCTATGAAATCACAAAGATAAAACCAAATCAACAAACCCTAAAACTTTTCCAATCTTTCCTCTCATTTCTCCTTTTTTGACTTTGATTGCAACAACTTTTCTTTTTTCTTCTCACTCTTCACCTTTCTTCTCTCTCACCCTTTACTTCACATGCTTAGCTAAGCCCGAATTTTTCTTCCCAAACCCTAAATTCCATGTTTGAGCACTACCCATTTTAGCTGAATTTCATAATCATGCTGTTTCTGTCTCAATCCGCTGCAGTAAAAGAGGTAGGAATTGTTCATTTCATTGCCCACACCCCCAGCTTCTTCAGCTCTGAGGCCCGAGCTTTACTGGTTTCTGTTCGTTTCTTTCTTCTTTTTTAGTGGAATCAGTTCCGGGTTTGATGCATGCGGTGTAGCTAATAGGAGGACGCCATGGAAGGGGACGAGCATAAGGTGGTATTAGCGTGTGTGATATCAGGGTCGCTCTTCTCGGTGCTTGGCTCCGCCTCGTTTTTCATACTATGGGCTGTGAACTGGCGCCCATGGCGGATTTATAGGTAATGTTTATTATTTTTATTTTTTGCTTGCTATGGATACGGATTTCTTCTGTTTGAATTATCCTTGGATGGAATAATAAATTAATGTAATGCCGCATTAGTTTAGGGGCTCCAGGTTATAATCAAGAATGCTATAGTTATACTGGTTTGGGGTAAGGTATTGGATGCAAGTGTGGGGCATCGGTATTTGATAGCATTTTACATACTTCATACTTCATATCAAAATTTACTGGGTTGTGTATCACATCACTGTTAAATGTGCGGGAGAATCAACGTAATGCTGGGCTATCTTGGGTTGGAAAGATGCGTAGTTTGGTGAAGAGCCTGGATCAGACATTTGTTTATGGTCTTACATGGGTTACGATTCAATTAAAGTTCTCACATTATTAAAGGCCTAAACATTAAGGTGAATTCACTAGTTTTTGATCTGTTGAAGATAAGCAGTAGGTTGGTATCTGTTGTTTTATATTATTCATTATAATTAAATATTGCCCCTGTTTCAAATTGTCTCCCTGGCTGTTGATGATTGTCTATCCAGCTTTCTCATCCTAATTTTTATTGTGTGTTATGTGTACACGTGCACAATGGAAATTGATATGTTTATGTCTTTATGATGTAGATGAATATGTTTTTTGTCTATTCTTCCATCAAACTTTAATGCAATTACAATTATTTTTCAGTTGGATATTCGCTAGAAAGTGGCCAAATATCTTGCAAGGACCTCAGCTAGATCTGTTATGTGGTTTTCTCTCTTTATCTGCATGGATACTAGTTATTTCTCCCATCGTGGTGCTGATCATATGGGGCTGCTGGTTGATTGTAATATTGGGTCGAGATATAATTGGTCTAGCTGTATTAATGGCTGGCACCGCTCTTCTATTGGCATTTTATTCAATTATGCTCTGGTGGAGAACACAATGGCAAAGCTCAAGTATGTCGCTGTGATCAGCCTAATCTTGATTAAATATGGCATTTTCATTTGCATATTTTTTTTTTACAAGAAATGGAAATTTCACTAAACTTCAATATCATCAGCTTTAATATGGCAACTCAGTATAACTAGAATGTTTGGTGATTGGAGCGTTTTGGCTTTTTACACATGCTTAGTGTAACTAGCATGTACTGTATCCCCTTCTTTTTTGGGGCAAGCCTTAGTGGTATATTCAATGCAGAGGTGTTTTGGAGGACCTTGCGATGCTAGTTTGCTCAGTTGTTTTGGTGCAGTTTTCGAGTCTTCCAGAGTTTCTGAGGTGTGTAACAAAACTGACAGGTGATGGTGAAGGAGGTTTTGCTATATCCCCCTTGTGGGATAAGGGCAAAACTCTTTGGCAGACTTGTTTCTTCTCTATTTTGTGGGATATTTGGCTAGAGAGACGCTTGGGATTTCACTCGATTTAATCTCTCTATGGGATTTTGTTACGAAAGTTTTGTGTAATTATCAGTTAGGTTTTATTGTTTTGGATTGGAGCCTCCTTTTGTCGGTTGTTTCTTTAGGCCCTTGTACATGACCACATTCTTTCATTTGTCTCAATGAAAGCTCAGTTTCTTGTGAAAAGGAGAAAACTAGCATGTGCTATAGTTTGAAGGGAGAAGTGATGATGATAGGTAGTTGATACTTTAGAACTAATTTCTTTTTGAGAAATGATGTAAGCATTGTGGTCTCCTGTCCAAGGATAAAGATTTTCCCTCTAGCAATGACCCCTCGAGGAACCACTTTTAATGGAACAAGGACGAGAGAACTCTTCTTCTAATTTTATTTTTGCTTAGTACGGTAGTATGGCAATTCGGGGAAAGAAAGTACAAAATATATACACTTCGAGCATTTGTATTTTGGAATATATCTACTTTCTCAAATAGGAGAGCTAGAGGTATTAATCCATTGGGAAGGGCGAAAAAGTTGATGAAGCATTGCGGAAGCTGTATGAACTTATCGAGCAACAATTCTGTATGAACTTATCGAGCAACAGTTTTCATCTTTTCACCTTGAGGACAACGTGAAAGTTCAGAACAAAGGTGTTCATAAAGTTAGTAAGCTGTAAGCCTTCAAAATTTTATGCATGAAAGGTGGAAGGTGCGAAGCAGATTGCATTGGTATTGTACTTTTGTACAGAAAGGGTAGATGGGAACCTTTTTCCGTAGTTAGTAGCAAGTAGTTAGTAGCAAGTATATATGTAGCTGATGATGTAGCATGTCAAGGCATATCAAAAAGCGGCTCTATTCTTTGTGAGAAAACAAACTTGTTAAGAATAAAAACAATGGAAGACAACTTCGTCAAGAACACCCTAAGTGTTGAAGTGAGCCACATGACAAACCTCCCCTTAAGCCGACTCTACACCCTTGAAGATTCTCCTATTTATCTTTAACTAGATGTTTTGAATGATGGTGAAAAACACTTCCTGCCACAGAGCAGCTTTATTATGAAAGAGATAAATAGGTTCCTACTCCAGGACAACATCTGCTCAGAGCCAAACTGACGCAAAAAAGTCTCTGAGAAACCTCCCCCAAATGTTCACAGCAAAGTGACATCTCCATAATACATGATCTAAGTTTTCCAATGCCTGTTAACACAAATTGTGCCATCGAGGACCCAAAACTGAGAAACAACATGAAGGGCTTGAGGGGGGGGGGGGGGGCATGTGCTTTAGTTGCTTTAAGTTTGGAGAAAGTGAGAAGAATTAACACCATGGACTTTACCTAGAGATGTTCGCCTTTAGTTTTGGGTCCTCGATGGCACAATTTGTGTTACCAGGCATTGGAAAACTTAGATCATGTATTATGGAGATATCACTGTGCTGTGAACATTTGGGGGAGGTTTCTGAGAGACTCTTTTGCGTCAGTTTGGCTCTGAGTAGATGTTGTAAGGACATGATGGAGGAGGAACCTATTTATTTCTTTCATAATAAAGGTGCTCTGTGGAAGGTATTGAGGATGTCTCTTATTTATCTATCTATTTTTATTGTTATTTTTCTTTTTCTAAGTTTTTAGTTTATTTTCTGGAAGTAATGAGAAAAGTTGTTCTAGAAATTCATCTATACATTCCTGTTGTGTTTTACCATACGCTTGCTTTGATTATGTATGTTTAAGCAAATTAGATACTGTGCTGATATCTGATTGTTATTAGCAAAACACTCATTCGGAGACAAATTAATTGGTAAACATGAAAATATTGTACTGAATTTATTCAGGTGTTTTAACTTCACGATTGTAATGTATTATACCTGCAGTTTTTTGTGTAAAGTGCTTTCTTGCATCATTTGTAGAGCTGTGCTCTTTTCTTATCTTTCTTCCCCCTTGGAATTTAATCTTCTTGTACATTCATCATGACATTAATATGTTTTTCGTACTTGGGCAGGGGCAGTTGCTATTCTTCTTCTTTTGGCGGTTGCTCTTCTCTGTGCATACGAACTTTGTGCTGTATATGTTACAGCTGGTTCTAGTGCATCTGAGCGTTATTCACCCTCTGGTTTCTTTTTTGGTATATCAGCAATTGCCTTAGCGATCAACATGCTCTTCATTTGTCGGATGGTCTTTAATGGTATGCCCAAAAATCCATTACCATCCAACGATTCCTTCTATCTTTTTGCTTTCTTTTTGTTATAGTTTCTCTTGGTGCAGGAAATGGATTAGATGTGGATGAATATGTGCGGAGGGCATACAAGTTTGCATATTCTGATTGTATAGAAGTGGGTCCCTTGGCTTCTTTACCCGAACCACCTGATCCTAATGAATTGTATCCTCGCCAATCTATCAGGCAAGCTCTAGAAGTTCTCACTTATTATTCTTTCATGTCAAATCAATTAATTACCAAATCTTATTATGTTATGGTCATTGATTGCAATGATCGCTACATCTTTGTTGGTGTCCCCATGATTTTAATATTGTGTGTGTAATTTCTTTTAGTTTGTATTGGTGTCCCCATATACATTGTGGGTGTTAAATAGTTGTGTTGTAATCAACTAACTATTTAACATATATTTTTTTTTTGTGAACAAGAAATAAACTATTTAACAATATATATATTTTTTGAATATAGACTCTCAAGTTTGTGAAATTATATCCCAATCTTGAAATGTTAATGGTCCAATGATCATATCTAATATTGTTATTGATTGAAAACAAAGTAGACTGGTAATAAGAAACAAATAATCATAATATTGGGAAGGTTTGAGAGAACCGTGTGGTGCAACGTTAGTCTTCCTCCTCAGGAAATTGAGGCCTTCTATTTTATACTTTATAAGTGCTAAGTTTTATTTGGATTTTCCCAAGCCATAGTTTCTGAAAACCAAACAACATAATTCTCAGATTGCTGCCAAGAGGTAAGTCAGACATTTAAGAAGCCAAGATTCTCATCTTTACACTTCTACTTATTGGCAACTTCACTTAAACTCTGGTCGTTAATTTGGCCATTAATGAAAAAAGTAGCGTGTCATAAATGAATTAGAGGCAATTAAGATGTATTATTTATTACCAGAAAGAAAACCTTCCACCAACTACATCTCAACTTCTTTAGATAATATTCTACCAACACAATCTTCGACGATAACAAAGAAGAAGAGAGGATATTCTTGACGAGGACCTCTGAGATTCCTCTTTGTTTCCCATTGAGAATGTTGGTGTGATTAGAGTAACTGAGTAAGAGACACGAGGAGTACATTTTTTCCTAGTAATACCAAATTCACTTAGGTAACACCATATTCAAGAAATCCCAATCTAATTTTTTGTAGGCATTTTGAGATCGAATTTGGAAAGGGTTCCTTGCTTTCTCTTCCTTTTTGCTGATAAGAAACTTCATTAGTCACAATTGGATAAATGATTTTTTTCTCCTAACAATAAAACCTGATTGGGAAGGGGAGTGTTAATATGTGCTAAAATTATGCTTAAACGATCATTCATCTTTGGGTTGTTTAGAATTTGCACATCTCTGAAGAATATTCTTAGTAACTTTATTGCCAACTGATAGTATGATTGTTCACTTTTGGATTGGGTTTACCATTTTCAGGGCTTCACATCTTGGGCTTCTTTATGTTGGTTCAGTTGTAGTACTTGTAGCCTACTCTATTTTATATGGCCTTACTGCTAAGGAATCACGATGGCTTGGTGCCATTACTTCTGCTGCTGTTATCATTCTTGGTATGTCCTAACTGCTTCACCTATATTTAGCATTATTTTCTCGTATTAGCACTTCTGCATGTTTTGATGTTTTAAATGTTTTCGATACTTGTTTTGTAGATTGGAATATAGGGGCATGCTTGTACGGGTTCCGGCTGTTAAGAAGTGGTGTTTTAGCACTTTTTGTGGCTGGCATGTCTCGTGTTTTCCTCATTTGCTTTGGAGTTCATTACTGGTTTGTTCCTACCATTTTCATCTGGTCTGCTTGTAACTAGACCTGATAATGTTTTTTTCATGGTTTTCCTTTTTCCTCCTGTATCAGGTATCTGGGACATTGTATTAGTTATGCAGTTGTAGCTTCTGTGCTATTGGGTGCTGCTGTGATGCGTCATCTCTCAGCGACAGATCCATTTGCTGCTAGGAGGGATGCCTTACAGAGCACTGTGATTCGGTTGAGAGAGGGTTTCCGCAGGAAAGAACCAAATAGTTCATCAAGCTCGTCAGATGGTTGTGGTTCAAGTATGAAACGCAGTAGTAGTGTTGAAGCTGGTCACCTTGGTAATGGTGTTGAAACTACTAACAAGAGTGGGGCAGCAGTTCAATGTACTGTTGATGCTAATATTTGGAATGGTGTCTTATGTCGAACTGGTAGTTCCCAAGAGGGGATTAGCAGTGATAAGAGCATGGATAGTGGTCGGCCAAGTTTAGCTTTGCGAAGTAGTTCTTGTCGTTCTATCATCCAAGAGTCTGATGTGGCAACATCTTTCATGGATAAAAATTTTGATCATCATAGTTCCTTGGTGGTTTGTTCTAGTAGTGGGCTTGATAGCCAAGGTTGTGAATCTAGCACGTCAACTTCTGCAAACCAACAAACACTGGATTTGAATTTGGCTCTGGCATTGCAGGAAAGGTTGAGTGATCCAAGGATTACATCTATGTTGAAGAGAAGCTCTAGACAAGGGGATCGTGAATTGGCTAGTTTATTGCAAAATAAAGGTTTGGATCCTAATTTTGCAATGATGTTGAAGGAAAAGAGCTTAGATCCAACTATCCTAGCATTACTTCAAAGGAGTAGTTTAGATGCGGACAGAGAGCATCAAGATAATACTGATATTACCATCATTGATTCAAACAGTGTTGACAACATGTTGCCCAATCAAATCTCTCTGTCTGAAGAACTGAGACTTCATGGGCTTGAAAAGTGGCTTCAGTTCTCCAGACTTGTACTACACAATGTAGCAGGGACCCCAGAACGGGCATGGGTTATCTTTAGTCTAGTCTTCATAATTGAAACAATCATTGTGGCCATATTCCGTCCAAAAACTATTAACATTATAAATGGAACACATCAACAGGTGAATTAAACTTTTATTTACGTACATTGGATCATATTCAACAATGGCATATATGTGTCTTTATCCAAAAAAAAAAACTTAACAATCCCATTATTGGATTACAAATTATTAATCTTCTGAAATATGTTCAAGATATCCTTTGTTTGTATTCAAACTAAGACTTTTTCTTGTGCTTTCAGTTTGAATTCGGTTGTGCTGTGTTACTACTATCTCCTGTTGTCTGTTCAATCACTGCTTTCCTCCAGTCACTGCAAGCGGAAGAAATGGCAATGACCTCAAAACCTCAAAAGGTATGTATTCCATCTGAGGTTAAATCCATGCAGATAAGAAATTTGTTTGGTTTCAATAGTTACATTGATTTTTAGTAGCTTCCAGTATTTCTTTTCTTCTCAATGAGAGAACTTATTGTAAAAAAAGCTTTATTTATTTTTGATAAGAAACAATTTCGTTTATGAGTGAAATTACAAAAGAGGGGGATGTGTACCCCAAAAACCAAAGGAGTTACATGAGACTTCTCAAGTTGGTCAAAAGAGAAACCATACTATATGAGTCAAAATACTTTAGATGCTTTACACCAAGACATAGCAAGAAAAATGATATTGTCAAAGAGTAGCAAATGTGAGCTCTTTTTCTGTGAAGAGTCCAGGGTTTCTCTCGTTCCAAAATGTCCAAAAAAAGGCTCGAAGGATGTGTTTTCAGAGGATTGCCTTTTCTTTCTTGAAAGGATGGCCCGCAAGAACAAATGAGAGTAAAGCCTTGATATCAGTCGGAAGAGCCACTTTCCAATCAAATGCGAGTAATATCTCATTCCAAATCAATGATGCAAGGGAGCATGTGAGGAAAAGGTGGGGCTGTGTTTCTCCATCTCTTTTGCAAAGGATGCACCATTGGGGAGAGATGGTGAGATAGGGGAGCTTTCCCTATAGTCGGTCATGGGAGTTGATTGCCTTGTGTGATAGCTCCCATATGAAGAATTTAATCTTTTTTGGGTAGATTTCATCCCATATAGCTTCAGCCAGGGAAGGAGGGAAAGGGATGAGATGTTCCTTTGTGACCATGTCAGAGGGAAGGGTCTTGATGGAGAATATTCCTTTACTGTCAAGAAGGCCATTTCCAGAAGGGTAAAAAAAGCTTTATGAATTTTCTATTTTTGAGTTGATTCAAGAGAGAGAATGATAACAGCTCACAAATTTTGTTTGGTAATGTAGTGTGTAGGTTGCCAGGGCAACCTAGTTGGCAAGAGCTTGGATTCTCTTGATCCTATTGGCTTGGAGGTCTCAAGTTTGAATTTTCTAGTGGACTTAATACCAAAAATCCTTGATGTCTCCTAGGTCATTGGGTGGCTCCACTCCCAGTTCTAAAGTGTGGAGGTTGCATTAGAACTTTTTTTTCTGTCGTGGATACTCAACAAGCTTGTAGTGTAGTTTGAACCACCAAATAAGGAACTAAAGAACCTTAGAACTCAAGGACACAGTTGTACCAACCTATTGAACATATCCTGTTCAAGTGTTCAAGTAAGGTCGTAATAAGAAACTAAAGAACCTTAGAATATTAGAATCACATTGGTAAGAACAGTCTGTTATCATGGACCTCAACCAATTAATAGGTTCTGGCTTCAGAGATTTAACTGGATATCATATCTCTGCAACTGATGCACAGCTGAATACTTTGCCCGGACCCAGAGATGTCACTTTCTTTGTTTGTGTATTTATTCACCCCCTCCCCCACATTTTTTTAGAATCTATAATAAAATAATTAAACTCATATGATCTATGGAGTTATCAACACTTTAGACAATGTTTTCTGCATTGGAAAATCGTGTTGGAAGATAAAAGAAAACTTTTCAGACAATGCTACAAAGTTAGGTAGCAAACCATTGTGACATTTATTCGTATGCATACTCTGCCATATACGTTTATGGACCACTGTGAAGTTACCAATTCTTTACACACAATGCAACTAAACAAGAGAGCAAACAACTGTGAATTTTGTCTGTTATGCTAACATAGAATATTGGCCTAGATATTCTAGGAGAATGTAGGCTAAGTTAAAAGTGATGATAGACAGTTGTGGATTTGGGAGTTGTATGGCCTTTGCTGATATGGGCGAGCATCCTTTTTTTGTCTGCAAAATGAAGTGTGAATAGTAAAATACTTTTTCCAAATCTTTTCTGGCCAGAATTGTCAAAACAGTTCAAATTAAAATTTATGGATAGTTAGCCCCTTGGGGACTTGAAGGTTTGGTACACCCTGCAGAAGTCTTAGGTTTTGACCTTTTTGATGATGCTATTTTGCATGCATAGTATGCTATTTGGTTCACATGCATAAGTTTCTGATGATATCATTTATTTTGGTCTATCTTTCATTCTTCTTTATGAAAGCATGGCTTTTCATAAAGAATATTTTTGGTCTATGCCTTTTAATATGCTCATTTTCTGCAGTATGGGTTCATAGCTTGGCTGCTCAGCACTTCTGTGGGGCTTTTACTTTCTTTCTTGAGGTTTGTTCATATCATCTACCACCAATTATTTTTTGTCTTTGTGAAGCTTTGGAGCTGTATTGACCAGGAAAAGCTGGAAACTGGAAATATTTTTACTTTTATTTATACACATGCTTTTTCTGTTATATTGAAGTCCCTTTTCTGAGATTGGAACGAGTTTCTTCAGAGACTTCTATAGTTTCTGTGTTTTATTGTTATTTACTTGGTGCCTTCTTTCATCTTCTTTTACTATGGTCATTTCTTGATTAGCAAAAGTTTTTGATTTATTTCCCTTCTGTTCTTTCAGTTTCATTTGGATGCATTAATTTCTTTTTTCCTTGGTGAATGACAGTTAACTGTCTGTTTTGCAGCAAGTCATCGGTTCTTTTAGGGCTGTCCTTAACAGTTCCGCTCATGGTAGCTTGTCTTTCTCTTGCCATTCCTATATGGATCAGAAATGGGTACCAGTTTTGGATTCCACGAGTACAATGCATGGGTTCTGGAGGAAACCATCGAACTATTGTAACAAAGGAGGTTTGTTTCTTTTTTTCATACTTTTGAACTCTTCAATCACTGCTTAACATTGCATCTAATTTCAACTATCCTGATGATCTTACAGGGTATTGTTCTTGTGATTTGTATGTCACTGTTTTCTGGATCCGTGATAGCGCTTGGTGCTATTGTGTCTGCCAAGCCTCTTGATGATTTACGCTACAAGGGGTGGACTGGTGATGACAAAAGCTTGTCATCGCCTTATGCTACATCTGTGTATCTTGGCTGGGCAATAGCATCTGTAATTTCTTTAGTTGTCACTGGTGTGCTGCCAATAGTTTCGTGGTTCTCGACGTACCGGTTTTCTTTCTCTTCTGCAGTTTGTGTTGCCATATTCACAGGTAACATCTTCTGGTTTTCTATAGTTGTATTCTTGGCTGTTCAAATAAGGTTCTTGAAACTAGTGGTTTAAATTTTAAAGGTCTGCCACCAGTTGGTTTTAATGTGCTCTTTTTCTTGTTTTATAGTTGTTCTTGTCATGTTTTGTGGTGCATCATATTTGGAGGTTGTGAAATCAAGAGTTGAAGAGGTTCCTACAAATGGAGATTTCCTTGCTGCCTTGCTTCCGCTAGTGTGCATTCCTGCTTTGCTCTCTCTCTGCTCTGGATTATATAAATGGTGAGAACCTATTCCTCGTACAATCAGCAGGGTGGGAAACTATTATTATCAATTTGTCATCCAGTTGAACTTTGCAGCTGGATACATTCTGATAAACTTTTGGATGTTTAACATTAAGGAGAGAGGGTTTTGTTAGCTTTTGAGCATGGATTGTTTGCAGGAAAGATGATGGCTGGAGGCTTTCTCAAGGTGTATATGCATTTCTTTTCATTGGGCTCCTCCTGCTACTTGGTGCTATATCAGCTGTTATAGTTGTAGTTAAACCCTGGACGGTGAGAGAAGATTAGTAATACCTTTCGTTTTATCTACCTCAACCATCTTCACTTCTCTGATAGCACTTTCTTTCCATGGAACAGATTGGGGCAGCATTTCTTTTGGTGCTTCTTATGATTGTGCTAGCAATTGGCTCTGTCCACCATTGGGCTTCAAACAATTTCTATTTGACGAGGACCCAAATGTTTTTTGTTTGTTTCCTTGCTTTTATTTTGGCTTTGGCAGCATTTCTTGTTGGATGGTTTGAAGGTGAAATCAGGATTCATTGCTTCTACTTCTTGTTCCCGTGTTTTTTCTTTTCCCATTTGAAAAGTTATGGTTTTGGTTACAAGATTAAAAAGTTTGCCTAATAACGCCTTCCTGTTTCTCCCCTCAGGTAAACCATTTGTGGGAGCTTCTGTTGGTTATTTCTTATTCTTATTTCTTCTGGCGGGAAGAGCATTAACTGTGGGTTATGCATGACCTTTAAATATTTTGCTATTTATATTTGATTTTTTGAGCTAACTTGTATATTTATTACTTGTAATTACATTTTTTTTGTTTTTGTTTCTACAGGTTCTTCTCTCACCTCCAATTGTAGTCTATTCTCCAAGAGTTCTTCCTGTATATGTTTATGATGCTCATGCAGATTGTGGGAAGAATGTCAGGTTTGTTTAGCTGTCTGATATGTTTTTCTTTTATTTATTGACAAATGCCTGTTGCTTTCTTCATGATAAGTGATAATTGTATATAGGGGTTTGACTATAAGCGTCTGATATCAGCTAGTTTATTCTCTATAGTGCTGCATTTCTTGTGCTTTATGGGATAGCGTTAGCAACTGAAGGCTGGGGTGTTGTTGCGAGTTTGATTATTTATCCACCATTTGCTGGAGCTGCTGTATCTGCAATTACTCTTGTTGTATCCTTTGGTTTTGCTGTCTCTCGTCCATGTTTAACTCTCAAGGTATGTGATTAGTTGTGTTGAATTCTTCAATATGTGAATTATCCACCTGACTTCGTTAAGGCCTCTGTAAAAGAAACATATTTTCCAATTTGTGTTCAGTATTTAATACATTATCCATGCTATCTAATTTATGTAGATGATGCAAGATGCGGTTCACTTCCTCAGCAAGGAAACTGTTATTCAAGCAATTTCTCGGTCTGCCACCAAGGTGTGCTTGACTATAGTACATTCATATAAAAAGTGCCTTTTCTTATTTATTTGTTTATGTTTGGATGAGACTCAGAGACATGGTAGGATGTCTATATATGTGTGTGTATATTATATTGTACGAGAAACATTTTGTTAGAAGAATGGATGTACATAGAAAGGGCAGGGGGTGGGGAGACGACAGATTCTTCCAGCCCAATCAAAGGAGATAAGAATACCTCCACAACTTTTATCTCTAAGTATGGATAATAATTATGAAGGAATGAATCGAAGGTACCACAATGAGGAGGCCAGAAAAGTAATAAAATCCTACACCTCATGCAGAACCCTCTCAACCTGACACTGGCAGATAATACTTCTATTTCTCTCAATTCACATATCCTTAGAAATTCATTTTGACTAAATTAGGCAAATAGTGTTAGTTTTGTCTTGGGATATTTTGCAGCACAACAAAGTCTGGAAAGATCTGACATCGTGGAGAAAACCCAGATTAATCCGAATATGCTAAGCACCTCCACTTGATGGTGCTAACCAAAAAGGTAGGACATGAATAGGTGGTTTAAAAGAAGGTGCAGTCCCGAATGTTATTTTGGGTAGATAGAAAATTGGTATATTCTTTTGTGGAGTTTGAATGATGTTATAGTGTGGTCAATCGTGGAGTCTACTGGAAGATCTGGGGGCTTGCTGAGATTGTGGGATAAAACAAGAATCAAAGTTTTTGATGTTCTGAAAGGTGCATGCTTCTTGACTGTTCTAATGGAGGCGGGGGATGGAAGAAAAAGGTATGCATTTTCAATATTTATGCTCTGAAGTATAGAGAAAGGAAGGATTTTTGGGCAGAATTAGGTCTTGTGAGTATTACCAAGAGGTTTGCTGCTGGAGTCAATATAATTTGGTATTTCCTTGGAAAGTATAATGGAGGAAGGATAAGGAGCATGGAGAAATTTAGTGATTAAAAATTGATCTATTTGGCGTTGTTTAAATAGAATTGAATAATTTAAAATTCACGTGGTCGTAGTTTTCTATAGGTCATATTTTTTTAATGAAAAAAATGGCTAGACAAATTCAAGGATTCAAGCGCCTTCAAGGAGATCTTAATCCTTTCAGACAATTTGCCCATCATTCTTGAAACTAGGAACCACTTGTAGTGCCACTTGGAAGAGGATTTTGTATGTACCTTCACTTGTGGAGCCCTCGCCTGTTAAACTCTTGGCTAACTCATACAGGTTTGACTAGGAGTGGTGGAAGGAAGAAAACATAGTCGCTGGGTTACAAGTTGATGAAGAAGCTTAAAGTTGTCAAGAATCAGATATAAATTTTGGAGTGAAAGCACTGCTGGAGATGTTATTGTTACAAAAGGAAGAAATTGAAAGTTAGATTGTTTTCACTAGATATGAGTAGGAGGATTTGATACTCTATGATGATGAAAAAGATCTGATGAAGCAAAATGCTTCTCGAATTTTTCATGAAGGGGGATGGAAGACCAATATAAGAAAGCAAGGTCACCTGGCTTAAAGAAAGGAGATGGAAATTCAGTCTTTCTTAGTCGGATGTTATTAGGAAGGTAAAAAAAGAATTTTATCTTGAATTAACTAATGTGAATGCCTTAAGCATTGGGTATTTTTTTTTTTTTTTGGATAAGAAACTTCAAACTTCATTCAAAAGAGAAATCAAAGGAGCAACAACCTAAGGGCGGGGCCCGAGAAGGCCCTCCCCTAAAAAGCTATAACATTACAGCTTCCCAATCTCGAGAAAGTAAGGCTATATTGTAATTACAAAAGAATCTCCTATGAGTAAGGCACCAAGTTGTAGTAATTTGTTCATTTTCACAAAAAAATATCAAAAGGGGAGGGACTAGCTGCCATTTCATTACCTTACATGTAGCTATTACTTACTTGGGATGCTTGACTGAAGTTTGACCCTTCATGTAGTCAAAATTCTCTTTCTGATACTCCATTATTTATATGATGTGTGGATTATTTTATATCTTATTCACACAAAAGCTAACTTGTTATCAAGGCTCTAAATATTGATGTCGATGAAAATTTTGAGGTCTCGATTTTATGGAAATGTCAATAGAAATATCGATAAAATGTCGATGTATATGGATGTTTTTGGAAAATTATAAAAATAAAAACATATTAACAAATATTTAAACTAACAAACAAATATTTCATAATTTTTAATAAGTTAAAAATTATTAATATTAATATTTGTTGTCCATATTAATGATACTTTATTGATATTTTTATAATTTGTCGAATTTTTTGCAACTATGGAAATGTTGATTCACTCCTCATGTCGTGTCGAACCTATAGACATGGGATGAAAATTTAATACCCTGCTTGTTATTATGTACATTCATGCTCCTAGTGCATGTTTTACATTTACTGATGCCTTTCGTTTATTCTCTGTTCTGAAATGCCGTAGCTTATCTAAATGGATGAATTTTGTTTACCATTCAGACTCGAAATGCTTTGTCTGGAACATATTCAGCTCCACAGAGATCTGCTAGTTCTGCAGCTCTCCTCGTTGGTGATCCTACTGTCATGCGTGATAGGGCAGGAAATTTTGTGCTTCCAAGGGCAGATGTTATGAAACTAAGAGATCGTTTGAGAAATGAGGAGTTAGTTGCTGGATCATTCTTCTGTAGACTGAGATATAGGAGGGCATTTTTTCATGAGTCAACTAACGATGTTGACCACAGAAGGCAAATGTGTGCTCATGCTCGTATTTTGGCTTTGGAAGAAGCAATTGATACAGAATGGGTATACATGTGGGACAAATTTGGTGGCTATTTACTTCTTTTGCTTGGTTTGACTGCTAAAGCTGAGCGAGTTCAAGTATGTTCTGAACTGTTGCATATTATTGATGAAATATATGTTCACTTCTCTTTACTCATTACTGGTAGTTAGAAATTGACAGATAATCCTGATGGTTTTCTTTTTGGATATGCAGATGCATTTTATTGATATGTTTCGAAATATTTTAATTAAATTGAGCTCTTTTTTTAAAAATTTAATTTGAGTTGATTGACTTATTGTTATTGTTTTTTGTAGGATGAGGTTCGGTTAAGACTTTTTCTTGATAGCATAGGCTTTTCAGACCTGAGTGCTAAGAAAATAAAAAAGTGGATGCCTGAGGACCATAGGCAGTTTGAAATCATTCAGGAGAGGTATAATAACTTTTTCTTGAGGAATTATTGAAGATTTTAAATTTTCTGCGCTTTCTAAATGTTCTCTTGTTAAAATTGTAGTTATATAAGGGAAAAAGAAATGGAAGAAGAAATCTTAATGCAAAGACGTGAGGAGGAGGGAAGAGGTAAAGAAAGAAGAAAGGCTTTACTGAAGAAAGAAGAGCGTAAGTGGAAGGAAATTGAAGCTTCTCTCATGTCCTCTATTCCAAATGCTGGTGGTCGAGAAGCTGCTGCCATGGCTGCTGCAGTGCGTGCAGTTGGTGGTGATTCTGTGCTTGAGGATTCTTTTGCTCGAGAAAGGGTGTCAAGCATTGCTCGCAGGATTCGAGTAGCGCAGTTAGCTCGTCGTGCAGTTCAGGTTGATTACTTCACTCTCTCCAATAGAATAAGGAACATAAGCTTTTTCTTGGGTATGATGGTTTAATATTATTATTATTCTATGTTTAGTTAAAATCTTGTATTTGCAGGTTCAAAGTACTGTAGATTAGCCAAACTGATATGTTTTTTAGTCAAGTTTCTCTTGCAATTTGTGTTTCTTTATGAAAGTATTCTGGGTACGTGATCAAAATTCCTTTACGTGGCCTCTTTCACATTGGGATGTGAGCCTTCTGAGTACAGCTTTATGATGTGCCACTATCATAACCTAACTGTCTAAAGCTCCACTTTGCTTATTTCATTGCATCAGTGTACTTTCTTTTCTATTTTAGTGGAATGCGGTTTTTGGTCCATTTTTTATGACCGTGGTTGTGGTTGTGCTGACCAACCTATGTTCAACTTAGCTAATCCCGCATAATTACTGCTTGATGCCTAAGTTCTCCATTTGAAATTGTTATTAAAGGAATTGTAATCATGATGATATTTTGTTTTCTTTATTCATTGTACGTTTGCAGACAGGAATTCTTGGTGCTGTCTGTGTACTTGATGATGAGCCAACAGGAAGTGGCAAGCATTGTGGTCAGATTGATGCTAGTTTATGTCAAAGTCGAAAAATCAGCGTTTCAATTGCTGTGTTGATTCAGCCAGAGTCAGGCCCTGTTTGTCTGTTAGGTACTGAGTATCAGAAGAAGATTTGCTGGGAATTTCTGGTGGCTGGTTCTGAACAAGGCATTGAAGCTGGTCAAGTTGGTCTCAGATTGATTACTAAAGGTGACAGACAATCTACCGTAACAAAGGAGTGGAGCATAAGTGCAACCAGTATTGCTGATGGAAGGTCTGTGTCGTTTGTTTTGAGAACCAGACCGAGTAGCTCCTCCAGCATCCATATAACTGCATTTAGTTTCCCTCTTGCTTCTGCTTTCTTTCATTTTGCGTGAGACTGCTTTATTTGGTATTGCTGATGCAAGGCCTGTCTTATTTTTTTATCAAACCAGACCGGGCAGCTTTTTTAGCAATCAACATAGCTGCATTTTAGTGGCCCTCTTGCTTTCTTCCATCCTTGCCGGGGACTGCTTTCTTCTGTGTTTAACTATCTCCTCTCTCTATCTCTTGGTGCCTCTCCCTCGTGTGCTTGAGATTTTCAGTTTTATGTTTTAAACCCCCTTTGCCGTGGCTGTTGTGGAGAATAGTTTTTTGTTACAGATAAATTCTATTTGATATTTGAACTTCTACTTGCAGGTGGCATATTGTAACTATGACCATTGATGCTGATTTGGGAGAAGCAACTTGCTATTTAGATGGTGGGTTTGATGGCTACCAAACTGGGTTGCCATTAAATGTGGGCGATAACATTTGGGAGCAAGGGACAGAAATTTGGGTTGGTGTTAGGCCCCCCACAGACATTGATATATTTGGGAGATCAGACAGTGAAGGAGCTGAGTCCAAGATGCACATAATGGATGTCTTTCTCTGGGGAAGGAGCTTAACAGAAGATGAAATTGCTGCCCTCCATGCTGCTATTAGCTCCACAGACTTTAATATGATTGACTTCACCGAAGATAATTGGGAGTGGGCAGATTCACCCTCTAGAGTATGTTCTTTTTTTGCTATTATGATATGAGATGCAAGCTACCATTCCAGTGGAACCTAATAGATCCCTTCTTTGTTTTCTTCAGGTTGATGAGTGGGATAGTGATCCTGCAGATGTTGATCTGTATGATAGGGATGATGTGGATTGGGATGGGCAGTATTCAAGTGGAAGGAAAAGAAGATTGGAGCGTGAAGGAGTGGTAGTTGATGTGGATTCTTTCACAAGGAAATTTAGGAGACCTCGAATGGAAACGTGTCAGGAAATTAACCAACGAATGCTTTCTGTAGAATTGGCTGTTAAAGAAGCCCTCTCTGCGAGGGGAGAAATGCATTTTACTGATGAGGAGTTTCCTCCAAATGATGAGTCCTTGTACGTGGATCCAAAGAATCCACCTTCTAAACTGCAGGTACTTTTTCTGTCTGATTTTCTGATTTTTGAGGTTCTTAATCAGTATAGTATTTTCTTCATAAGCTATATGTTTTTATCTAGGTTGTTTCTGAGTGGATGAGGCCTGTTGAGTTAGTAAAAGAGGGCAGAATAGATTCTCAGCCTTGCTTATTTTCTGAGGCTGCCAATCCATCTGATGTTTGTCAGGTTTGTCTCTGAGAAATGACTTCTCAAAATTTTGTTCGTCCTACCAAAGGAACGCTTGTGTTTGTCTTTTGAATCTACCAAGGCTGAGCATTTAATCTCTCTAAGTTTTTTTGGTTGTGATATTACTTATCTTTAACAAGATGCACGTCTTTGTTACAAATAAAACAGGGACGATTGGGTGATTGTTGGTTCTTAAGTGCTGTTGCTGTATTAACAGAGGCTTCCAAAATTTCTGAAGTGATTATTACTCCACAGTATAATGACGAGGGGATCTATACAGTTCGCTTCTGTATTCAGGTGAGTTTTTCCTTGTTATCATTTGATTGGTTGCTCATGCTTGTCATGAGCACGGCTTTGCTGATATAGTGCGTTTTTTAGTAAACCTGGCTTCTTCACCATGGTTGGTCTAAACTTCTTCTACTGTTTCCAATTTATTTATGTTTCTAATTTTTTATTGCGAGGTTACTTGTGATGGGAAAAGACACTTTCTGTTTTCGAGCTAGTATCTAGTCTTAAAATCAATAGAATAGGTCCTCAGTGTCTAGGATGGCTGTCTGTGACTCTTCTAAGCTTTTTTAGAAGTTGTTATTTAGCAAGGTGTGAGGTGTTTGTTTTTCCTTTTTTCTACTTGGATCTTTCAGAAAATAGTTATAAAAAGCTTTACTAAGCCTACACCAAGAAGCTTTCTTTTTTTTTTTTTTTCTTTTTTTTTTTGGTTATAAGAAACTCAACTTTTCATTATCAAAAGAGGAATAACAAGAGAATGGAGATAAGCCCCATCAAGCCAAGGGATTACAAAAAGGCTTCCCAATTGGCACAAATTTGAGAAAAGTTATGATTACAAAACAACTATGAAAGAGAGCACCAAGTGGAAGCATGGATTCTAATGAGATCCCAGAACTCTTCTCAGTTAGATTCCTCCCCTGAAAAGATTCTCTCTTTTTTCTGGAACCATAATCTCCACAAGAGAGCTGCTTGCACTTGTCCATTGAACTTTAGCAGAGCCATGGAACGCACCACCGAACAACAGCTGAAAAGCAGCCTCAGAACTGCTTTTGGGAAAGCACCACTTCATGTTGAAAAACTTGAAGAGGTTCAGCCAGCAAGCTTCAGCAAAGGGGCAAGAGAGAAACAAATGTCTTTGGTCCTCGTTCTCTTTACAGAGAATACACCAGTTGGGACTTAAACATACGTAGTCTCTTTTGCAATCTGCATAGGGCACTCAACCTTTCATGGGCAAAAGTTCGCAGAAAGACTTCTACCTTTGGAATTTTGGCTTTCCATATGTCCTTTGTTAGAATTGGATTAGAAGACTCTATTCCACATCGGCTTTGGAACTTATGATTTGACCGAGAATGAACCACTTCCTTCTAGTGCCCACCTACACCGAGAAGGTGTAACAAAGAGAAAATTGTCTATAAAACGTAAAGAAACTTATCTTTTTTTCTCTATAACCATGTGCACCACAAAAAACTTCTGTTGAGCCAAAGGACTTTTGCATTGTCTTTGAATTGATGATAAAGGAAAGCTGAGAAAAGATTGTTAGCCACTTTGTAGTTAAATACAAAAGACCATCCAAAACTGGAAAACATGTTCCTGAATTTAGTAACTTGGTATCCGTTTACTAATACTTATTCTAACTCGTAACTATATCTGTGTTTATTTTCTTAATTTCCAATTCTGACGTGTTGTGATTAACATTTTAATTACTGTGGATATCATTCTCTCTTTCTAGAGTGAGTGGGTCCCTGTGGTCGTTGATGATTGGATCCCATGTGAATCACCGGGGAAACCTGCATTTGCTACTAGTAGGAAAGGTAATGAGCTTTGGGTGTCCATATTGGAGAAGGCGTATGCCAAATTACATGGGTCTTATGAAGCATTAGAGGGCGGTCTAGTTCAGGATGCTCTTGTTGATCTTACTGGAGGTGCTGGTGAGGAGATCGACATGAGGAGTGCCCAGGCCCAGATTGATCTAGCTAGTGGTAGGCTATGGTCTCAATTGTTGCGCTTTAAACAAGAGGGATTTTTACTTGGTGCTGGCAGTCCATCAGGATCGGATGTGCATGTTTCCTCTAGTGGCATTGTGCAAGGACATGCCTATTCATTGCTACAGGTAAGTTTTTTCTACCTGTGAATCTGATAAATTTGTATCAATATATTGATTGAATGTTAGAGCGAAGAATATCCAACCTTTTTTCTGAATATTCAGGTAAGAGAGGTTGATGGGCACAAGCTTATTCAAATACGAAATCCATGGGCCAATGAAGTTGAGTGGAATGGTCCTTGGGCTGATTCTTCCCCTGAATGGACTGATAGGATGAAGCACAAGCTGAAGCACATTCCACAGGTGTGTTCTCGTGCTTTATTTGCCAGATTTCGTTATAAGAAGAAATGACAAATGGGTGTTAAAATTCAAAACGTGTAACCTTGACATAGTAATCACGAGACTGCACGACATAATTGTTTTTCATGTTTTGTATATGTTTTTGCAGTCGAAAGATGGAATATTCTGGATGTCATGGCAAGATTTTCAGATTCACTTTCGATCGATATATGTTTGTCGAATCTATCCTACAGAGATGCGCTATTCTGTCCATGGCCAGTGGAGAGGTTATAGTGCTGGTGGTTGTCAAGATTATGATACATGGCATCAAAATCCACAATTTCGATTGAGAGCTTCTGGGCCAGATGCATCATATCCTGTACATGTTTTCATCACCTTAACCCAGGTATTCTCCTTTTCTTGTGTTTGAAAATGTATTCTTGTTGCTGAACATTATTAACCTAAAACTCACTCGTACATGTTTAGGGTGTAAGCTTCTCTAGGACTGCAGCTGGTTTCAGGAACTATCAATCAAGTCATGATTCAATGATGTTCTACATTGGAATGAGAATACTGAAAACCCGTGGACGTCGAGCTGCTTACAATATTTACCTGCACGAATCTGTTGGGGGCACAGACTATGTCAATTCCCGTGAAATATCATGTGAGATGGTTCTGGAACCCGATCCAAAGGGTTACACAATTGTGCCTACGACGATACACCCAGGCGAAGAAGCACCATTTGTTCTGTCTGTCTTCACAAAAGCATCGATAACCTTGGATGTCTTATAGCACATGTGATCACTCTCTTCAGCTGGTTTTATCACGTGAGGTGAGAATGCCTATGTGCATCACCGACATATCGAGTAGCTTGGGCTGGCGGCAGTCTGTTTTCTGCTTCTGGGGTTTCATTGACCTTGACCTTATTAATCACTGCGAGATCACCTGGTAAACAATTCTTTAAGTTCATTATCGTTTTCCTCTTTCGTCTATATTCAATGGTATGTTAGGAGGAACCCTAATTTGCTCTTTATGCCTCTTTTAAGGATATTTCCTTAGATGCATATCTTGGTGCATTTCATCTGGTTTTTAACAAGTATGTTTAGTGTCCTTTTGTTTGGAGTCTAGAACTTACTCGTGTCTCCTTTATGGAGGAGATGTGGGCGCTAGTCTATGAGGAAAGGGAATTTTGAAATAAAGTCCAGCAACCAGTTGCCTAATGTAGGGAGTTGTTGAAGAATGCTCTCTTGAGATGGAGAAACGTTTTGCTTACCTTTTGTAAGGTGTTGGGGCAGGAAAAAGGCTGCTTAGGGGGTTCATTACAAGTGGGGCTAATGGGTTTTGAGTTTTGTTCGGAGGGGATGAGTTCAAATTATGGTGGCCACCTATCTAAAATTTAATATCCCACGGGTTACCTTGGCAATCAAATGTTGTTGGGTTAAGAGTTGTCCAGTGGAATAGTCGAGCCACGCACAAGCTGGTTTAGACAATCACGAAAATAAAAAAACTATACTTAAAACAGTTACATCTCGGCTCTACAATATGACACTCACGTTATTACTGCGGAAGCATGGTCATGACAGCAATGGTGCTCGTCATGGTCAATTCACAGGTGAGGGTGGCAGCAATGGTGGTAAAGGGACTCTTGGAGTCAATGGGTTCAAACCCATGGTGGTTACCTAATAAAGTGTACGAGTTTACATGAGATTAATCAAAATACACTCAAGCTTGTCCTAATACTTGAAATGTATGGTATGGTGGTAATCTAAAGTGTATGCACCCAAGTTGCCCTAATACTCATGGATCTGAATACCAAACATACAAAATTGTCACATGAGATTAATCAAAATCCACTCAAGCTGGCCCTTATACTCATGGATTTAAATACCAAACATAAAAGTTTGTGCATGTATCTTCATGTATACGGGCAGATGACTACATTAGAATTTAGAATTCTCATAGCTCCTTTTGAAAGGATGGGATAGTTGAATCTAACCAAGTTTTTTCTTCTCAGTTTGCAATGTCATACAATCTCAGCCTCAAAGCAATCACCCTTCTGGGTCAGCAATTTGGTAGATTTATGCCGCCACAGTCGCAAATCCGTTATCAGCTAAAAGCACAAACACGGTATAGTGAATGAGCTGCGGTTTCGTTTTCTGATTTTGTGGGACGAAGATGCTGAAGAAATGGTGCAAAATTGACATTCTGAGTATCACGAGTACATCAGGTACTTCTGTCAATCTTGTATGTATATAGGTAGATTTTGTATTTAACTAATATAATGTAAATTTCTTTCTATTTTTTCCCTTTTTCGGATGGAGGGGCGAAAAAGTAATAGGAAACACAAATTAGCATTTAGCAGAGCTAAGTCAATTTGGGGAATATAGAGAAAAGCAGTGCAGCTGGTAATGCTATGGCTTCCAGCTGCAGTTTTGAAAGCTTTAATAGTCGGAACATCATCCAGTTCAACTGTACAAAAATGCTTTATTTTTTCAATATAATCTTCGATTTTTATATTCGAGTATCGTAGACTGTCCATGGTTTGGTTTTGACTTGATTAAAGTTTTCATATTTGTTGATACTGGAAACATGGAGTTATCCATATAATGCATGAGAACTTGGAAAAATGTCTGTTCATGTGGAAATCTGGGAATTTTGATAGTTGGAGAGAACTCCATCTTCACCAATTGCACAACAATGGGAAGGGTCTCAGATATTTGAAGGTTGGACATGAGAGTAATTTTGAATTTCAAAAAAAAAAAAAAAATTTGTTTGGTACATTTTTTTTCTTTTGGTGATTTCAAAGTTCTTTAGAATGTTTACAAGCATATAAAGTTTAAACTTAGGCCAAATTATACAAAATGTCTTTTACTTGTGTAATTGGTTTCAATTTTTAAATTTGTCAGTTTCATTCTCAACTTTTAAATTTGTTATAAAAAAAATTGAAACTTTTTAAAACTTTTAGAAGTAATATTTTAACTAAATAACTAAGGTTGTACTGAGAAAAAAACTAAGTAGCAACGTCAGTATTTCGGTAAAATTGAAACAATAAATTGTATAAAATATTATAAAAATATAAAATTAGTTTCAATTTGATAGCATGAACTTGGTTCAACGGTAATTTTTATCGAAGAGGTCACAAGTTCAAATCCTCTACTTTGTACCTAAAAAAAGAAAATTAGTTTCAATTTTGTCTCAAAATTTAAAAACTTCCAATTTGACATAATTATAATTTGTTTGAATGTTTGAAATTTGTAATGTCCAAGTCAAAATGAAACAACTTTATTAAATCGAACCAATACCACCTTTTTTCTTGCTACTAACCACAAGAATGAGTTTAAGAATGACTGAAACAAAGTACAAGAATAAGTCAGAGTGATTACATTTCAAGCTGGTGATGGCAATTGGCAAAAGGCAAATTACTTGGAAAGGAAGCAGCAACCCAAGCATGACTTGTAAAAGAAGTAAACGGTACAATTGTCAGAATCCACCAATGAAGATGAAAAAAAACTAGAATCATTCGTGCTCTTCCAAACTAAATTTACTCAAATTAGCCAATAGAACAAATTGAGTGACTCTGACTTACATCTCAAATCTGAAAAGTGCCCAATCAATTTCAACCCAAAAAAAAAACCCACCAAAAGTCCACTATCCCTCTGGCCTCTCTCTCTCTCTCTCTCTCTCTCTCTCTCTCTCTCTTTGTTTATCCAAAATATGGCTACCAAACAAGTGGGTTATGGTTATTATATCCATATGGTCTCTATTTGTGTCTCTTATTGATTCAGTCATTCTGAGTCACTATCCATACTTCTCATGGCCTTCAATCCTCTAGGTCTCTGCACCATAACCCAAGTTCTTATTATTAGAATGAGAACCCAAAACAAAACAAAAATGAAAAGGAAAAAGAAAAAGAGAGTATGATGTGTAATGGATTGAAGAATGAAGATTGTTGTTCTCATCTTCTACAAAACATTTCAGTGAAGGTTTTTACATTAACAGTTGGATGGAGAAGTGGTGTTTTACCTTCTTTGAAGTTTTCTTCTCCCTCACCTCATACCTCTCTTGGCACAAGTCTGATAGCCATGAGCCTGGCATCACCAGCTGCATCCACAAACAAGAGAGGAGTTAGCTGATTTTAGACGAACCGAGACGGTTCCTGGGTTGGCACTGGGATTGCTTCCTTTTCCTCCTTGGAGGATCAAGGATAGAACACTTACAACTAAGCTTTTCTGTAGCAGCTTGGCTCTCTTCTTAGGCCTTTGAGGAAGTTTACACCCTTTCATGGCCATGAAATCTTCTTCCTTCTCCTTGCTGGACAGAGAAAGAAAGAGCCTTGGCCAGACAAACCCTTTTCGGTCGTTCCCTGTCGGCTGATCCAATGAGGCTTTTTCATCCACGCCCATCGAACCCCTTGTTGTGTAGTATCGGTCTTCCTTTTCGGGTGATGTTGCTGATGTTCTTTGGTTGTTTGTTGGCAAAACAACATTCCTGTTACCAACAAGGATATATTGACTAAATCAGCACCAATAACAGCTTACATGATTTAGTAAATCCTAAGGCTACAAGTTGAAAAAGTGAAATAAAGAATGCTTGAGATATACATAAGGATCTCACTACAGTTCAATCACAAACTCTTCCTCATCCTCAAGTTTTCAAATGATTGCATTCAAATAAAAGATTCATCGTCAAGTTTTCTAAAGCTGGAATATGATCTTGTTTTTTAAAGCTGTCCAATACCTAAATCTTGTTGGATTCTGAAAGAGCAGAGGAAAATCAACTTCAACTTCATCTTCATCTTCATTAGGATCATTTTATATTACTCCCCCCCTCCCCCCAAAAAAAAAAAAAAAAAAAAAGAAGAATAAACAAAGAAAAGGGAAAAGTATTGATTGAGGAATCCTGTTTCTTACTTGTTAAGGCGATAGTTTTGCGGAGTAGATGAAGCTTTCTCAGCTGAAACAACACGGCGATCACCATTAGCATTAGAAGAAACTTTCTTCTTTCCCAAACAATCAGGTTTGCTAGTTACTCTTTCAGGTTCCTTGACCTTCATATATCTCATCCTCTTCCTATTCCCCCACTGCAACACAAAATCTGTTTCACCAGATTTATTACTTTTCTGAGCTATTCCTTCGTTGTCCATATCTCTGCAACAAAAATCACATTCACCATTTGCTCTTTTCCACAAAAGAAAGACTCCAAAATCAACACAAAAACCCACAAAAAAGAAAGCTAAAAAACAAAACTGCATAGAATTAGAAACTAACCTCAAGATCCAACGCCAAAACTCAGTGGATTAAACACGATTTCCCCATATAAACCCTGCATTCAACGGATTAACAACCATTACCCTCTCGCAATCTTCCACTACAAACAAACGATTCTCCAGACGAAGATGCAAAAATCAAGTACCCTTTCTTTCAGTTTTTTGGACAAGTTGAAAAGACAAGAGGAAAAACGACAAGGAAATGAAGCTCGCTCGACCCATTACCGGATTCGGAGTCGCCATTCTTCGTTTCCCCAAAATTTTCTCCAAAACTAAACAAAACCCATTAAAGAAGTAGAAGGGAAAATAAGATTACAGCGACGAAATCTTCAATGGGAATCCATCAAAAACATCTCCAACGCCATCTTCATCACCACCATCATCAACAACAGCAGAAGTCGCAACAAAAGCCCAGTGGTGAAAGTAAAAGAACCGTTGAACCCCCAGAGAGAAAGATGGAAATGGGGAGCAATCTTCCGAAGGAAAAGAGAAAAAAAGCTCTCAACAATGGAAGAAGAGTTATCTCTGATTTCTGGGTCGCAGTTAGTTTTTAGCATTCATAGCAGATAGAGAAGAAAAATCGGCCGCGCTTCACTTCACTTGCACAGAAGCTCTCTCTAATTTGTTGTTCCTCTGTTCTCAGTTTTTCACCCTATTCTGCTTTTTCTTTTTTTTTTTAATTGTTTTTTTACGTTGAAAATCAAAAGGAAAATTGCGGAATATTGTTGCGCGTCGGATTTGAAATGAACGGTTGGATGGAATCCGGGTCGACCCGATAAGTTTCACTGCACGTGACTTCGGGTTGATGGATTCAAACGAAATCTATTGAATGAATTTGCGTAAATTGCACTAATCAGAGCAGCTACAATCTGCTGTGGTCACGTACACTGATTTGAATGGCTTGATTTGTGACACGTCATCATCTGTGCCCTAATTTACCTCGATTGATGCCACGTCATCATTTTCTTTATTTTCATATAGATTTATTAGACTATTTTCGTCGAAATTTCATTTTTGTTCTTAAATTAAAAAAAAATTGAGTTCAACCAATATATTGGATTAGGAATTTGAATTTCCGAGGTCAGAATATATTCAAAAATCATCATTTTGGTTTTTGTTATTATTTTGGTTTTTGTGATGACTCCATTAATATTTGTCTCATCATCTAATCTATTTGACTCCTTGTATGTGTTATATTAGTGTGTTAATATACATCAGTATTGGTTTATTTTGGTCATTTTACTTCAAAATATTTATGTTATTTTTGTACTTACAATTTTAGTTTATTTTAGTCATGTATTTTTAAAATATTCTTTTTAGTACCTATATTTTAAAAGAAGTGACAATTTTGGTCACTATTTGCAAAATTTTAACACAAGTTCTACACATAACGGAAATCATTTAATACAAAGTAATTATTATATTTCAAGAAATATATGGAGTGTAATGTTGTGTTAAAACTGTGATAGAAAAATGAGATTAAAAAAATATTAAGAGACCAAAATGGTCAATTTTTAAAAGTACAAGAACCAAAGCACATACCAAAATAATATTTTAACAAATATGGGGTACGTGAGTTTGAACTTCAGACTCAAGAAAATGAGTAGATATTATTTATCGTTGAGTTACTATGAACAAAATAATATTTAAACCAATATTATTGCATTAAAAAGATTAAACTTACGATAATCTGACCATTCGAGCTTTTGAATAATCTAACATTGTATCATTACAGAGGATCTTGATATTCATTTGTTTGGGTTTCGGGATAATTTTCAAACTCGCCAGGGAAGAAAATTTTTTGAGAATATATTAAGAATATTAAAAGTATATCACCCTTGAACTTGATAGTCTTTTGTAAATATTTAACTTCTTTTTGTTGATCAAATCATTTTTTTTTGTTGGAATAAAAGAAAATACAAATCTCATTATTGATTTGGTATGATTCATAGTTTTTATGGTGCGTTTCATACCAACCATTCAATTTAGTTCACATTAAAAAGGAATTGTGACAATATATTCTATTTTCACTTTGAAAGAGTTTATAATAACGAATATTCTATGATACGAGAATGATATTTTTATTATCGTTTCAATATTTTTAATCTTTTTTTTTACAATAAATATAGAGATTGAATTTTGAAGCTCCAAATCTCAAGAAAATGAATAAGATACCATAATTACTTAATTGCTGATTTCTTTTAATGGGTTGTTAATTAGTAAAACGTGATCTAAAATCTTAATATTTTCGATATGAAACGGAAGTTCCCTCGTACTGCATTATGAATTTGAAACTTATAAATCATTTTTTGTTACAATGAAAAGCTAAATTCTTAACTAATCAATTTTATCAAATATTTTAATTGAAATATAGGACATCTATTTCTAAAATAAATTCAAAAGAATAATTAAAGAGAGAGGTGGGTTGGAAATTGTGATTAAAGCTTGTTGATGCTAATAATAAAATAATTAGTTGGTGACTTTTAGTGGAAGCCTTTTAGCTCAGGATACTTTGGCCTATAATAATCCCGTATTTAGTCCGGCTTATTTTATTTTATATTTTTAATTAAGTTTGATTTTAATGATTTTAGTTAAAAATAACGTCATTTTATTTTATTATTAATTTTAAGATAAAGTTTTAATTAACTCAAATTAAATTTGTTTAAAGATTTTTATTTTATAAATAAGAAATTAAATTGATTTTGTTTAGATTTGTTTAAATAAAATTTGAATTTAGTAAAAGATTTTGTTTTTTTAATAAAAAAAGCTATTTTGTTTTTCTCTTTTTTTTCTTCCTTTTTTCAAACCACCAACCAACAACTAACGTGACTTTCTTTCCTTGATTTTCTCCTTATCTCGTTTAAATCTTCCACATTACCGTTATATAAATTTTGTGTATTTAAGAGGAGAGAGCATGCATGGGGGACATATTATAAAAGCACCGAGAGAAAACGTGTGAAAGGAGAGTTTTTTTTTTCTCTCTTCGTTTTTCCACTTCATCTCATTTTCTCTATAGAAATCATCTCATCTTCCTCCATTGATTTCTGTCGCTTTTTTTTTTTTTCATTTTTCCCATAATTTGAGATTATTTTTCACTATTTTTCATTGCTGAAATTTATGTGTTTTTGGGAGGTTTCCACGTTGTTTTATTTAAAGATTTTGAAGTTGATTTATGAACGGTTTTCTTTTGAAATTTAGTAGATCTTTGAAGAGTTTAGAAGCTTTTACTTTTGAAAAATTGCAGTAGATTTTGAGTTTTTTTTTTTTTACAAAATTGATTATTTTTTTTTAATTAAAAATTTTTAGATTTTGAACTTTTTTTATTGTTTATTTTTTGGGTTTTCAAATTTGGGAATCAAAACAAAAGGTTGTTTTTTATTACCAATTAAAGTTTTAAAAAGAAAATAAGTCTTTTAAATTAAGTTTTTAAATTAAGTTTTAGAATTTTTTTTTTCACAATAAAATATGTTTAAAATAAAGCTCTAGCAAAAGTTTTGGATATTGACACCCATGATACAAGTTCAAACAAAATTAAATAATAAAAAGTTTATATTATAAAAAAGTTTTTTAAGCTCTAGACTCCAAACCCTTATCTCAAAAAAGCTAGCAAAGTGATAATTGCGTAGATTTGGAAATTGAATGTCTTGATTCGATGTGTTTAGTAATCTATTTATAAAATAGTGTTAGTTATCAACTAAATATCTAGTTCAGTATAAAATATTATTAATTAATTCATTAGCCCATAGGTTATAAATTTTGTATAATTATTATTTTACAATATTATATCCTGTATCATATATTATGTTTTACATATTGTAATTGTAACAAAAAATGAAATGAATTTATTAACTAAAACAATACATTTATCAACAATTAAAAAAAATTAATGTAATTTGCATATTAAAATTTTAAATTTAGAATCTACGCTTAAAAATAAAAATGTTGTTTTGAGAATTCTCAAATTGTTTTCGAAAATAAATCTACTAAACAATTATTCGCTGAATTCATTTGATTCAATAAATCTAATCAAATCTGAAATCTCTACTAAACAACCTCTTATTAATTTGTTTTAGTTCAAATAAAGTGAATTTTTTAAAATACTATTTTTATTCTTGTATTTTTAACTTTGGCCTCTGTATTCTTATGGTTTGTTCATTTTATTTATTCTTTTTTCAAAAAGTCTATTTTGGTTATACTTTATAAACTGGTTAATATTTGGTTGTTATTTACAAATTTTTAACACAAAATGTATACATAATGGAAACCTTTTAATACAAATTTATAGATACATTTAAATAAATATGTTAAAATTATGATAGAAAGAAATAAGATAAAAATGAAAATAAAGGATCAAAATCATTAAATAGACATTCCAAAATAGAATAACCAAAATGAAACAGAAAAATGAATGTACACCGTGTCAGGTCTACACATCATGTCGTATTTTTCTCTCCAACACATAATAAAATCAACCAAAGGAATATTTAAACCAAGATTTAATATTTCTATTCATTTTTTTCCTCCATTTCCCATTGTTATTATCTTCATTCTCAAACCAGTTCTTCTCTATTTGAACTCTTACCCATTGCATTTTGCATCTTGAAGCACATTATATATTTGTCTTAAAATCATTTTTATCATTATCTCGGTCGTAAAGTTAATTATAAAGTTTTTTTTCTTTCAAAACAACTAATAATCGATTATTAAAGAGTTGACTCGAGTATAGTTTAATTGTTCAAAATATCATTAATCTCTCCTATGAGTTGTAAGTTCAAATCATCACATGTTGTTCATCTTCTATGGTTAATTTGTATGATACTTTTGAACAGTTTTTGATTTTCTTCGTTGTTCTAATTTATCGAGCAAATAAACACAATCAAAATTTAAAAAAAAAATTAACCCCTCCACCTTGAAAATGGTTCTCGATGATAAAAGACGATAATGGGGCCCATTCTCAATGATCAAAGTTTGGTAAGAAATACATGTGCTTTTCTAATCTTTGGTATAATGTAAAGATGTCATTTTTTTTGGTCTTGGTACTTTAGGTAGACTATATAAATATTATATTCTTTTTTTTTTTACCTAAAGTACCAGGACCAAAAAAATGACATCTTTACATTTCAGGGAAATCCTAAGAAATGGCTACCTACAGTATATGATAATGAAAAATGACTAAAATTTTCGTAAATTGGATATATGACCATACTTGATTTCCTGAATTTTAGGGGAGGGGTAGAATTTCATATTTACCCCTCCGCACATTTCATGTCCATTTTACCCTCGCATCATTTCTCCATTTTACCCGTCCAGTTTTCAACAACCCACACCCCATAAATCACATTATTAAACTACCAAATCCCTAAAATTTCTCCATAACCAAACCAGCAAAATCTCTACATTGTAAAGCTACCAAATCTACATTATCAAACAACCGAATCTACCTATATCATTCAAACATTTTAAAAATATTATTAATTTGTCTCCAACATATAATCTAATTAAAATCTATAACAAACCTAACTAATTGGGTAGTAAATTCCGATGTGATGGAGGGATCAACAAATCGAGCAGAGAATGACTTGTAAAGTTCGAGTCTCCGATTCCATGACCGAAATTTATCTGGTAAGCATTTAGATTATAAGAAGAATTCAACTCAACAATACAAGAACTGAAGATTTTTTTTCTTCTCCTTGATAGTTTTCTGCCACAAAATATGTCATCTAAACCGTTTGTTGTCATATTCATTTGAAGTGAAGCTTTACTCTAGCTTGATTCTTTGGATGTGCGGATTGTGTCATTTGAATCCCTTTTTAATTTGTGCATTTGAGTCCTAATTTGCAAAAATTAGAAGCAAACATTGGAATAATTGATATTTAAAGTAATATAATTATTGAGAGTTGAGAGAAAGTAGTAGAAGATAGGGAAGATGATTGGAAAGAAAAATGAGTCTCCTTCCTCATGAGTCATTATAGTGAGCAGTCATATGATCTCGTCTCGTCTTTTGCAGTCAAGAAAAATCAAGGTACTCTGTGTATCTTTATTTACTCTGTCTTTATTCTGTCTTAACGCATTTTTTCTTTATTCTGTCTATACGCTTATTTACCCTATATTAGATAGAGATTATCTTTAACCATGTTAAAAACTAAGTAATGAAATGGTGCAAGCAAGTCACTTATTATAGTGTAAGTAAACTATTTTCAGTACCACGTAAGTATTATTATATACGACGTATGAATAAGAAAATACCTTAGCTTCATCCTCGTCCAGGTGCTTCACCACGTTTCTAGTTCGTCATTACCTTTATTTGTAACCTTTTTTGTATGTTCTTTTTTGATAGATTACGTTTTTTTTTTGGCAAGAATGAGACGGTTCGTGAATTTGGTATTAATTTTCGTGTCTAGCTACCCCCTCCATAGTTTTAAAAATAGGATTTGATTTTTCAATCTTATTTTTTCTAATCATTTTCCACTTTTATTTACGTTTTATTAGGCCATATATTTTTCATATTTTTCTACATTATATATATATATATATATATATATATATTTTCAAATCATTCATTTAACCGATTTTGTTTTTGAAATTTTGAAATTTCTAAATCTAGATTTTATTTTTGAAAATTTTGAACTTTAATTCACTATTTTATTTCCTAAAATTAAGCTAGAGCAAAAAGTTGTTTCGAGGGTATTTTTGCCAAAAAATTTAAGGGGTAATACTAGGATAATTTAGCTATTTTAAGTGGGAGGGTATATTTGTCTATATCAAATTCTAGTATTGAAGTATAACTGTCTCATAGTCATTTTTGTGATATTAGATACTTTTGGCCATTTTTCAAGTAGAACTATTTAATATAGTCATTCCTCTAGTTGCCCCTACATTTTATGTGGAAATGCCTTTTTGGTTGGAAATATTGTGGGCTTAGGCCTTTGTAAAAAGAAAAAGAATATATTGTGGGCTTAGACCCAATATCCATAATTGGCCCAATCACTAATCAATCTTGTTTGCTTAGTGGGCTCAGATCAAACTCAATAAGCCCAATCTTCAATCCTTCTTTCTTTAGGAAACCAGAGGGGGGACAGAGACAAATTGTGAAAATTAAATTCAACTTTAGAGAGAGATCAAAGTTTTATTATTATTATTGTTGATGTTATTATTATTTTGAATAAGATAAAAGTTTCGAAGACCCGTATGGTAACGTTGTTGTCATACAACAACAATGAGCCCAATTTGAACAATGATTTCACCAATTTAACAAGATTTGGACAATGCAACAACTCAATATTATTGTTCAAAAATCAATTTCAATCACTAACAAATTAATGCCTCATATTTAACAGCAAACTCCCTTGATATTATTTTTTTAAAATTTAATTCAACCCTCAAAAAGCTTTTTTTTTTTTTTTTACACTTTACAAAAAGAAAATCCTAACAATTTCATATAAAAGGGCAAATAAACAAATTCAAAGATTAATTTAGAAGAGAGAAAGATTTAGTGTCATATATTTACACTTATACATAGATTTAGTGTTACATTCTAAAAATATATATACATATAACAACAAGATTACTAATGTGATAGTTGGATGGACAAAAGCTAGTTGCTCGTTTGAATATTATTATTCCCCCAATAGCTAATAATGCTTAGAAGATAAAAAGGGGTAATCATGATTTAGAGTGAAGACTCAAAACCAAAGCAAAACCAACAGCTCAACCCCTTAGATAACCCACCAAACAAGAAAGATGCAACAAAAAGGAAACAACTTCATAGTTCATATGAAAAGCAATAAATTTTCTTTTTTTTTTTTTTTTTTTTTTAAAAAATCAGCATTTTGATGACAGCTGTTTGGCAATACACCACCAAATCAAACCACCCAAATGGGCCAATTCTCTCCCTCTTAATTTTAAAATTCAAAAAAATAAAAAAATAATAAAAAGAAAAAGTTTTTTTCCTTCTTGTTTTTGCTATAAATACCAACACACCCTCCATCATTGCCCTTTAACAAAACTGCCTCTGTTTGCGAAGAGAGAGAACCCATTTGAAAGCTCTCAAATAGAGGCATAAAAATCAAAGCTTTAAGCAAATTTGTTGAAAGGTCATCAATGGAGGCAATGAAGGTTCAAGTTTTGATGGTGACAATAATGGTGGTGGGAGCAATGGCGTTGTCATCCTCCATTGTTGCAGCTCAAGAAGGTCCAGCCCCAAGCCCAGCTTCTGCTGCTCCAATTTCCCTCCCAACTTTCATGGCTTCTCTTGCCCCTCTCGCTCTTGCCTTCTTCTTCTGAATTTATCCTCCATTTTTCATTTATTAGTAAGTTCTTGGATGTATCATGTGTTAAATTCCCATTTTGCCCTTTCTCTCCCTCTCTCTATGGAGGAAGAAAGAGAGGAGAATTTGGGAACATGGGTAATGGGTTGGTGTTTTTTTTTTTTTTTTTTTTTTGAGAGGATTTAGTAGGGGTTATTAATTGTGGGGTGATGATTTAATTTTGTTTGGGTGTGATTTGGGATTATTAATTTGTTGTATATTTTCATATTTAATGTTATGATTTTTTTTCCTGAAAGCAAATATATCTGCTACAATTGATCGTGTCCTCGAGGTTCAAATCTTCGCCTTGAATTAATAAGAGCTAATTCCACCCTCCATTGTCCATTTAAACTCTATGGTTTATAAATCTAAGAACTATATGAAATGTGTGTTAGATTAAAAGTATAATTTCCAAATTATAGATTATATATTTTTTTTTAATGAGATTTTGATTTTACTAATACATGTGTTATGTATTTCAGTATGTGAAAATTGAAATATTATATATAAATTTCACAATATGAAAAGCATTTTTGAGACAAAATAAAGAGTTAGCACATGGGGGGCAGTGACTGAGCTGTGTAGCTTTACAGGCAGAGCCTCAATTATTGGGAACCTTTGATATTCAAATGGAAAATATAGTGATAAAAAAAATTAATAAATAATGGAGAATATGGTGATAAATTTGGAACAAAAAAGGTAGTAAAAGTAAAATATTCATTAAATTAAAAGTTCTCATTTTCTAGCTCTCTTTGGAACACAAAATTCCACAAAAATGTATTTTTTCCCCTCATTTTTGGGAAGAATAGGCTTCTATTTCAAAGAGGGACTAAAAATTGATCTATATGAAAATATATATTACAATGAATTCAGCAATTTGTTTTAAGACAAAGACGTAAACGACCTTTTTCACGTCAAGAATAACAAAAATTGTGTACTTTTGAGAAAGAAAGAATCTTCTTTCTTTTTTTAACCGAAACATTTCTTTTAATACTACTTTAAGATTAAACAAAAGAAAATATGTTAAAGAACATTTTTGACCCTTATATTTTTAGATTGAGTCTATGAACTTTAGTATTAACAATTAAATCACTGTAGTTTAAAGTTAGTAACAATTAATCCCGTGAAAATTTTTGTTAAATTTCTTATACATGTAGACTAATAAACCAATGAATGATCAAATGTGTTTATAAATTACAAAGACCAAATTGTTATACAATAAAAATCGACACAATTTTGATGAATTTTTCACAATAGGGACTAAATTGTTACCTACTAAAATTTAAGGGCTAAATTGCTACCAATATGAAAGTATAGAGAGATTAAATTATTACAAATTAAAGTTCGGTGACTAAATTTTAGCGAAATTAAAAAAGCCAAAATGCCAACTGTATTTTATAACCAAAAAGAGAAAAAAACGATCTCATACACAACCAAACACCTTGATCAAACCTATTTCTAATCCGATTATTTAATGAAATGCATTTTTAAGTCAAAAATCATGACCATGCCAAATTATTAATGAATATAAACAAAAAAATATCATAGAAATCAGCAAAAAAAAAAAATAACAAACAAACAAAATTTTGAGACCAAGAAGACTTTATGATGAAATTACATTTCAAAATTCCAGCTTGGAATGAAGAACAGCCACAGTTTCTTTAGATATTTATTGTGTGATAGAAAAAGTCACAATTAATTAATGCAATATGGGGACCAATGGGAAGTTGCCATCTGGCTTTTTCTTGCCTCTCTCTCATATTTATGAAATTTGGAAGTCTAGAGAGAGAAAGGACAGCATAGAGAGAGAAGGCATCACATGCTGATGCTACTTCTGCACATGGGGCTGTGATATCTAATGCCCATTACATATCATTGCTAAGAAATCTAATTTATTCAAATGTCATAAAATGCATATCACAACCAAAAAAAAAAAAAAAAAATCTATGCTTAATTCTTTTGATCTTATGCCTAGATATTAATAGTATCAATATTAGCAAAAATACCAATAATAGTTTGCTCTAAGGTGAGAAATTTATGATGACCTGTAAAGAGAGAAATTTAAAAGGTAATATATTTTTATTATCGTCAAAACTTTTCTTTGGTATAAAGTCTTTTGGAGTAAGAAAATTAAACCTAGTGGCAAATAAGATCTTCATATTCTACCTTAATAATCCCTTGACTACCATTTAACTAGTGCCGTAAAATTTTAAATAGATTGCCCTACACTTTTCATTAGCCTCAATGACCGCTGGATATTACTAGCTATACAAAAGGATAATCTAATAAGACCTAACAAATAATTATAATCGATACTCAAACAAAAGAATGACATTGATTAATCAAACACCAGTCGCTTCAATATATATTTGTTTTTTTAGGCTCAACATATGAAGATCGAGATTCGAACCTTCTACTTTTTTATTAGAATATATTCCTTAACCAGTTGAGCTATACTCGTGTTAAGGCTAATATATTTAAATTACTACAAAGGAACTTTTAACTTTTTGACATACGCTAATACCTTGCCAACAAAACTAAATTACAGTTTAAATATTAAAGAATGTTAGCTGCACTACATTGGTGTCTAACCTACTTTTCATGTGCTCATATACTAAAAAACTACAATTAACTTTCTAATATAAAATACGTGTTCGGATAAAGAATTATTCGATCTTCGACCGAGACATTCTCAAATAGTCCTTAATTTGAGAGGAGAAGAAAAAACCTTCAAGTACCTCTAAGAGTAACAAAAACATAGGTGATGAAATAAATGCATAACAATCAATGAACATGAGAACTCATTTCCAAGTAAGTTCCAAAAAGCTGAATTCAAAGAGCATATTCAATGTCACTTCATATCATTCATTGAGAATAATAACACAAACTCAAGACATTCTTTTGGTCACATTGGTAGAATCTACTTTATTATGTGCTTGAATATTTTAAAAGAAGAAAAAGATTGGTTGGGTAGGTTGACAAATAGAACCAGTACATACGGAAAGGAAAATAGAACACAACAATACAACCAAGGATCAAATCACATGGGGCTGTGTTACAACCAAGCCAGATAAGAACATCCCACATTTCCACAATTACCTCATGTTTATAGTTTTTTTTTTTTTTTTTTTCTATATCGTCTTTCTAATCTTCTAAAAACTTCGACATGAAGCTTTTTCAATCAAACTCTTACTGTGACTGTACGTCCAATTCTAACCGAGTTGGAAAGAGTCTAACACTTGCTTATAGGATTGAAAAAGAAAACCAACCACTTCATAAGACCCGACTCGTAATAAGAAACCCTACTCGAAACGAGTTGCTGCTGCAGCAACTGAACTATTGAGGATATTATTTGGAAGAATACCATCTCAGAATTTGCAACTCATCACTCTTTGGTCAACATATAAAGTCTAGATAATGATAAACTAATTATAATGGTAATGGAAAAACTGCTGGTTTGGAGTAACAAAAGTGGCTGTCAAATAAGTGGTTCTATCATTCCATTATATTCTTGAGAAAATCAAGGCATCTCAATCACACTGATTCTCAAGTTGCAATTCCCTTTTTGTTTCATATACATTTTTGTCCTAATTTTATAGATAAACCTGAACTAAGATTTAATTCTCTCTTCCTAATTCCTACCAACTCAGCATATAATTAAGAATCGCCCATCTATCTAGCATGTACAAGAATTATAGTACATATAACTTTACATGGTAAGGAGAAGGTCTTAACAGATTAATTAGCAAGAAACAACCTGAGAGTGAGAATTACCTCACTCGATATCGTCCTAATGTTTGGACTTCTCTGCGCGCCTGGAGAGCTCCGTGTCAGCAAAATGAAGAATCCTCCTGAGTCTCAAAACCATATCACAGTGAAACGGCAGGGCAGTTCGTCGGTCCAAGTATGCTGGGCTCACGGTCATCCATGATAAGGCATGGAGCTCTGCTATGACAGACTCAAGGATCAAATGTGTCTCTATTTCAAAGTCTCTCGATTCCACGCTTGAACTTCTTCCGACTTGCTTGATAACCCCACGGACATTTTTTTCTTGTGCAACATTATTGCCACCATAATAGTCGATGAGACTAACCGAAAGGGCTGAAGGCCATTCCTCTTTCATGTTGCTCCTAGAATCCTTTCTCATTGAGGGCACGGCTCTTGAAATAGCAAATCCAGTGGAAAGAGGAATTGCAGAGCCCTTACTGTGGAGGAGATGCGCTAAAGGTGGGGATTCGGCAGTGAGGCATGTGGGAAGCTGAAGAGGGTTTGAAGGAAGGAAATGCAGACTAGGTGATGGGATAAATATATATGAAGAAGATGTTGAACCGAGCGATTTTACTGGGGTAAAGCCTTCTAGATAGGCCGATGGACCTGTATTTAAACTGCCTTGATTTCCACCTGAGAAAAATTTTAGGTAATTAGTACCAAGAATTCCATAATTGTTTCTCCAAGAAACCCAGGACATTTCATATGGTAGACAAGCTATATGACAGCTATTACAATGTACTTTCTTAATTTTCAACTAAGCAATTTCATAACGGATATAGACCATCATAAAGAAATATTTATTGCTCATGAAATTTCCAGAATGAAGCTAAGTTATAGATTTTCTTACCCAGAAAATGAAAGAACAGACAGGCTTGATTACGTGCACACACAGACAAGAAAAAGATTACTACTTTTGCATGGAGTATGGATTGTCTAAACTAGATATTGCCCACTTCCATCTTAGTACAATTGACCACAATTATTCATTTAAAGATAAAATGAATGAAGGATTAACACTATCCACTAAGCGGATGCCTTAATTAAGCTCGTAATTTTAACAAGTATAGGTTTATGTCCCCAAGGGATAGCTTGGGTGGCTTGGGGCCTCAAGGAATAACCTTAGGGTCTTGGGTTCAAGCCACATGAGATGCAACCCCCACCAAGCAATGACTCCTTGCGTATGTACGGGTATGTGGACAATGCACATACCCCCAGGTATAGTGGCATAAAGGCCAAAGGGCCGCCGACTCCTGGATAATAAAATTAAAAAAAAAAAAAACAAGTATAGATTTATGAAGTATGGGATTGGAGAACCCAAGTTTTGTAATTTGCGTTTTAGGTTGTGCAAAAGAATAAGTCATAAAAATTTGTATTGGATCGTTTTCTATGATTGGTAAAAGTTAGCATGTACTATAAAAGATGACTGTTGGATCAGCAAACTTGTCCGACAAACAAAAAGCTCGACTTCTCAAAACATTTCAACATGCAATTTTATCCCCGACCAGATTTATGTTATAGCCCTTGAAATATTTACTGAATATCACAATGAAACAACCTGAAGTATTAAGTTCCTGGAGCCAGAGCCAAAAATCAGAAAACACAAGTAACAATCTACAACTATGTCACACAAGAAGACGCAACTGTAGAACAACAATCAAAGAAAACAAGGCAATATATTAGGTACTGGCAACTTATCTTACCAGGAGATTGTGAATCGGCTTGCAGTAATAGCTGCAGAGAATGCTCCATTGAAACTGCAACAAAGCTGATACTATGCACCCACTGTATCAATCCTCTTGAGTTGTCAACCACTGCATGACCACCCATTAGCTGCTTTCTTATGGCAGGTTGTCCAATGCCCGCTTTCATAAAGCCTGTAGTTTTTGAATGAGGGCTATATAAAGGATTTGGGGAGGAAGGAAGGTTTCTGTCGTGAATCAAACTCATCTCCTGTTGTTGCATGGATGTCCCATTACTACTAGATGATAACCCATCTGGCATGAAGCGGCGAAGTTGCAAAGGCCATTTTTTCACCTCAGATCCCCAAAGTGAATAGATGGCCTTTTGCCACTCTAGTCATAATAAAATGACAAAGGTGAAACATTAGTTCCAACATTGGTAATAAACTGTTTTTTACAGAATACACGAGTGCAGTGCATTAAAAAGAGAGAGAGAGCACATGATAGAGGAGCTAAAAACAAAAAGGCCAACCAAAACTACAAAAAGAGACTCCAATTCAGAACAGGTAAAAAAAATTTTAAAACCTTTGAAAATTCTTCAATGGAAAAAATTGCAAATGTTAAGTGGATGCATATGCGAAAATATAGTGAATAGCCAATCATTGAAGAGAAAAGATGCCAATGATTAACTGGTTACTCATCAGAGTAAGAAATTGCTATAAGAAAGGAGATCGTATCCCATCAAATGATATATCAATGAGATTATGGATGCAATTATATAATAAAACTTCAACACTATATAAAGCCATGAGCAGCTTGCATGCCAAATTCACAGCATTATGTACTATAAGCTAGAACTAAGAGAGGCATATAATACAGCCGGAAATATTAATGATATGAGGAACTTGTACCTAGATACTCAAGTTCGTAGAACATTCCAATTCGTGCAATAACAAAATCTCTAGGCTTGGAGACACCAGTATCAGGAGAACATGACTGTAGTATCATACAGCCTTGCTGCAAAACTTGGACAAAAAGGCACTCCAGACCCTTTGTATCCTGCCTACTACTGATCCCACCAAATGGGAATATATGGCTATCTAACAATTCTCCTCGCGAATCTGTCCAGATGCATACTAGCCAGCGCCAGTCTTCTGTCCATCCATAGCAACAGTGTAGGCTTGGATTCTTTTGATTGCTACATCCAAATCCATCCATCTCAGTTCCATCAAGTTGGGAGTTAGTTCCAATATCCACACCTACCGCTGAATTTGCACTCTGTAAAAAGGCTCCACTGTTGTCATCAGATAATGGTTTTGAAGACTCTGCTCCTGATGTAACAGGATTTATTGGTGAAATTCCGTGCTCTAGTGAACCAGGTTCTGCAAGAATAAAAAGTGGTTCAAACATGTAGCAAGATTCATCTTGAACAGAATATTCTCCTATTCTGTTTGGATCACAACTTAATGATCCAGCCCTCGTTTGCCAGGAATTATCCCAGGTTCCAGGCCTCAGGGTACCATCCATTTCGCCCTCTCGTGGGAGGGAATGCCCAGTGATTCTAGAACCAACACATTCTTTCCACATCCCTGGAATGGAAGATGGCATTGATGATAGAACTGAATGAGATCTGCTGGATATTGATGATGACTGGACCACATCATTAGATGTTCCTCTTGATACTCGACGAGCCTTGTTATAAACAGTAAAAGCTGTTTCCTTGAGAATGACAAGTTCATTTACTGATGGACTACTTACCCTGAAAATTACATCAACTGTCACAATCTGCAGTACCAATTTAGGGAGAGTAAACCCTTGAAGAACTAGAACGTTTGATGGTGATGACTCATCGACAGCTGCTGAGCAGCTTAATGACTTTGCGACCTGACTACACAATATTGTCCTCCTATCTCTATCTGACTGTAGTGTGATGGAACCAACAGCAACAGAAGATTCAACAACAGTTTGCAATACTTCCAGTGGATCAGGAAAAGGGCATATTACATAAAGTACCTAAAGCGGGAAAAAGTTGTAGGTGAGCTAAGTATACAGGAAATAATACACATTGAGCAACATGCAATGGGAACATAGTAGAAGATATTCAGGTGCCTTACCATGCAAGAACCGTTACTTCCTTCTTTTGGATTAGCTGACATGGATGGAGAGAGTTTCAAAGTTTTCAAAGCTTTTGAAAGAGACCTAAGATAGCTTGTCAGGTCCCATCCATTTGATAGAGAAAGCAAATAGTCACTAATTGAACCCACAATTGAAGCACTACTGCTATCAATTTTCATTGATTGGGGACAATCAAGTAGAACAAACCCTGAAGACAACCACTTCCCAGAGTCTACGTCCATCTGATTCCCTAAATTGTGCGGGGTATGAGTTCCAAGCTTGCATGTCTCATACACTGGTGACAGACAAGGCCAAACAAAAATTTAGTCACTGAAATGAAATTCTCCCAACAATTTGAATATAGTTAATCAGCCTACGAAAAGGATTATGTTTAATCAAAAATGTATTTGGACTCGCAAATTAGTCTGACTGTCCAATACCCAGAGTTTGCAACATCATAATAAAAGCCAATAAGAATATTTCAACCTTTATCATCGGAAAGTGGTCGCAAAAAACTCTTTGGTGGCTAACGAAAATGATAATAACACTACAACAGGTTATTTTTGTGAGCGTTTCATAAAGCTCTAATAATACACCCTATGAATCACATAAAACTTTTTTTTGTCTTTTTGATAAGAAACCTGAGGGATATATTACTCACAAAAGAGAGGTCAAAAACTAGGGGCAGGGTCAAAATAATACACCCTATTTTGGAGGACCGAAGTGAGGAAGTAATTACAAAAGAATTTGCTATAAGTGTAGCACCACCAAGAAGCTGTGAGCTATACAATGCTCCAAAAGTTTGATAAATTTGAACAAGTACTCTCAAAAGACCTCCGATTTCTTTCAATCCAAACATTCCACAATAAAGCCACTGTAGCATAATTTTAGAAAAAACTTTCAATCCAAACATTTTAGAATCACATAAAACTTTTCATGTATCACATTAGTAAAAAGGATCTAGGGAACTTTTCTTTTCTCAAAATGTAACAGTGAAAATTTTATCTTCATAGGAACAGTATTCATCCATTTCTTAAAGATCAATGTGCAGTTGGAATATTTTTCTCCATAGTTACATAGTCACCACTGGTTAGAAAGTACCCTCTTAATCATGTTTTATATGTATTTAAATAAAAATTATTACTAACCAGTTCCAAGTTGCTGGAAAAAATCAGTAGCGGCAGATGCAAGGGGATCAATATCTGGACAAATGACGCAGTAATTTATCTGCAACAATTGATAAAAACAAAAATCCATAATCACCAAAAGAGTACAAAGGATAATATAATTTAGTCATTTATCCATAAAAATAAATTTGTGCAAGAAAAATAGTGCTTGCATATGCTGCCAGATCAGATTTCAATCAACTTACCGGTTTTTGTACAGCATAAGGCTCAAGAGGGGCCTTTTCCCAAAGTTGTAGAGAGTTAGCAGATGTCTTAAGCCAATCATCTTGGTACCTATTTACAAATCATGGTTCCCAGCTATCTCAGTAGATGATATTGGTAACAGTAATTCATTTACATGAAAATCTAAGAGAACAACCAACCACACATGCATAACTGAGTAAATGTCGGGCCTCCTAAAATCTCTACAAACTCACCTTTTAACTCAAATAGGAACAAGACTGCGATTGGACCATTTTTTATGAATTTAACCATTTAAGAGTATACATTATCATGCGACCTTACTTGAAAAGGGTTTGTAATACCGGTTCTACGACTGCGTCCTCGAGTCCTAAGAATCAACATTATCATCAATCTTGGTCTATCATCTATGTGACCTTCAGCAATTGCTACCAATAATTATATAAGAATTTCCTCCATTTGGTCCATTGGATGTTTTGTAGATATTTTTTTCTCAAACACGGACAAACATTTTTGCAGTTTGAAAACACATAATTCCATGTGTTTGCATGACAGTGGCCTAAGCAACCTATGGAAACATTTATTTAACAACTTTACATGCAAGACCAACAAAATCTGTGGTTCTTGAAGTGAAAAAAAAAAATGTAATGAATGCCATTCGCAAACTACAGAGTTACTATTTTAATGATGATATTAACTTAAATGTGCAACAATCACTTAAAGAGCTATAGAGTAATATTCCATCAGTGATATTAATACACTATGAAAGTACATAAACATTTAGTCGACAAAAAAACAGGAAATGCATGCTAGTCATAAATATAATCTTTCAAGAACTGACATGAAGATTAAGTAATCAAATGCATACCCAACCAGTATTGCAGGTGATGGGAGAACAAGCATCGTTGGTCTCAGCCGAGAAGGCAGTAGCTGCTGGTCTGATCCTGAACTGCAGATTTCTTGGTTTGATCTCCTTTGGGAAGTCTCATCCATTTTGGACCCATCCATAGTGGTACTGCCTACAGTGTCAGAAAACTGCATAATCCACTGAACTAAACATTTTATTTGTATGAACTACAGCATCCATACCTTTGAGACTAGACGATCCACTAGCAGAAGAATGTGAGGGGCTTATGGGCTCTCCAATATTTAGCATAACAGTACTCGAAGAATCTTTAGACTCATTTACAGCAGACTCAGCAGATAATCCATCACCAATGCTTCCTGAATCACCTATTTGACCACGGCCTTTGCACCAATCAGTTACAGATAATGGCCCGTCTAAAGTGCCAAAGGCAGATTTCAATGCTGTTTTTATATCAGACTGCAGCAAACTCATTACAGATGGAGCATAAACCTGGAAGATCAATTTAGCATTTTGTACTCAAGTGTCATTATCTTTTTTTGAACAAAATACGAACGAACAAAATTGTTCAATGATACAAACTCCCGAATGAGATCTCAAGTGTCATTATCAGAATATAGAAGTAACATGTCAAATGGGAAACGTTGATCGGATTCATTGTATTGAGAAGACTGAAATCATGGATCAGTCACATTTCTAAATAGTAGCAAAACATCTTCGAAGATACATATCAGCTAGAATCAAGATACAAGGAAAAGGAAAACATACACACACACAATTAAAATATAATAGTAATGCAAGATGTGATAAAAAGGTTAGGACATTTACAAAGTTAATTTTCTCAAATACTTATATAAGAGCAAGATAACAACAATAAGCATGATAACAACAATAACATGAACAGCGTGATTAAGTTTAACAAATTATAATAATAAAGTCAAGTTCTAGAGTACCAATATAAGATAGTTAATTGTGTGCATGCAATGGCATTTAGAAGGAAAATGAACATACATCAGCAGAAAGAGGATCAACTAACTCCACACCAGCAATGTCCAATGCATGACAGGAGGCTAAGGTCCCTCCACAGCCTGCATGAACCATAGATGGCCCACATGAAAATCCCCTCCTCCACTGTTCCTGCAATCCTAGCCAGCCATATGGGCCATCACCACAATCTGCATCCAGGGCCAGGTCTACAAAAGAAGTAGCCTGTTGGACAAGTAAAGGCATGGCATCAAGGAGCTCCTGAAGTGATGGTCTTTGCCCATAAGAGAGAACTCCATCCTCATGGAAAGAATTATGGGGTAAGGATGAGCCAAGTTCCATACTAGGCGAATTTGAGGGCTTTGAAACCTTGGGAACTCCAACAGACCGCCAAACACCGACAGGTGCATTGAGGTGTCCATCGAGTATTCCCCCATCAACATCTCCAGCTATTCTTATGGGTATATTATCTTTCTTCTTCACCTCGTTTGCCATATAATCTGTAATATTACTTGGATCACAAGACAGCTGATTCGTACCAGAAACTGTGGAACTAACAGAAGACTGCAGTGTATGTCGTACTCTGCACATTGAAGCTTGGAACATTAGGCATTCAACTTCCATTGCAAGAACATGTTTCTGAGACATAAATAAACAATCAGCTTCAACAGCGTCCTCAGTCGATTTCCTTTGTGCAGATCTGACAGCATTCACAGCATTTATATTTGAGAGAGATGATGCCAGCCCATCCGATGAAGAGACACCGTTCTTACATGCAGCTGATTTTTTTACATGTTTCTCTTTCACATTGTCAACATGTGTATAATAGTTTTTTGCACGTAGAACATTAGATGCTTTTGTATTTGAGGAGATACCACTCTTCTCATCCGACCTATCAAAGTGTGGTGAAGAGGGCGGTGTTGCACCATATATGTAACTGTTTATGCTTAAGTTTGAACTCTCTAGCTCCCGAGATTTTGGAACATATGGACTTCGGAACATGGATGAAGAAAACTCACTGGTAGGTGCTTCAACTGCTCCATACTCAGGAGCGAGTGTCATCAGAGCTTCAGCTTTAGTTATTTGATCAAACTCCCCAGAAGAAGACACTGGAGTATGGTTGACTGTTACTGAGGACAATGCATTGTTCGTGACTTCATGATCTTTGCTTAGAATCTCCTCTGCTGTTATCGGAACAGCTGGGTTGAAGTTATCAAAAGATGGAAACCCCACAGGCAAAAGCATCTGATCAGAAACATCCATGACCCCAACTGGACTGCTACCTACATCAGTGTAGTCCGGAGCAGAAAACATAAGAGATTGTGACTCTGCAGTTCCTGGGGGCTTCAGAAGATAATACCACGATGAGCTCCAAAAGCATATTCATATAATCAGCAAGAACATTAAGGAAGGAAAAAAAAAGGGAAGAGGTTGCCTTCAAATTGACTGAGGAAGGTGGAGGGAGGGAAAAAACTACAATGAGCTATAAACTAAATAAAGCTCATTACATGTCTTACCAAAAGGTTTTGTTAGTTTTTTGTAGAATAAATAATGAGTAATCCTCTCAGATCAGAGTAAATTATCAAAAGTGATGATAGATCTTAATAATCAAATAATTGTTGCAGCTAAGCTCCAACTTCATTCCAATGAAGATCTTTTCTCCAGGAGTATATGAATGGAAAAGACACTTATAGAGAGGTTAATCAAGTCAGTAACTCGAGGACAATATTACCTTCAATAGACATATCAGTAAAAAAAAAAAAAAAAAAAAAAAAAACAGAAAGCAATCATCTTAGGAAGCTATCTTTGAGATTTAAGTTTGTTTTGAACTATTGCACATCACAAGAAACTTGACATGCAACAATAACAACAATCTTATAATCATCCTGTGGCACAAGTTTTTACAAAGACATATGGAAAATACCTCGCCAAAAGGCAACACATCATTCTCAAAGAAGTCTCCAAATCCTCCAAAATGTGAAAGGAGATCTTCAATATCATCCACACCCCTGTCATCGTCATCCCAGTCCCAAGGAGATCCAATCAGCTCATTACTAACTCCTGTAATAGCGGAATTGTTGAGCTCGGTGGAAGTAAAATTAGATTTGAAAGCACCCTGAATTTGAGCACCAGTACCCACTTGATCTAACGAATCTGGCATCCCTGAACGAGGCCGCTTAATACCCTGACAAATAAACAGTTCATTTGACCAATTAATGTTTCAGATGCCCAAAATTTTCTTCCCATTTCTTTAAAGATTCTTTGGTTTCATTCTTGCCAAGTAACCCAAAAGAGAGCTTGAATCAAGTTAATTCATAGAAGCTTCTTTTTCTTTTTATATGGATGATTTCCAGGGATGAGAGAGAATAAATTTCATTGAGTTACAAATTACATTGATAATAGGAAACACAAAATAAATTTTTCATGGATAATTGAGAAGTTACAATATAAATATAAGACTCATTTAGAAAATTATGACAAAGCACACCAATTATAGCTGATACAACCAGTAGAATTATTATTATTTTATGGAAAAAAAAAACAAATCTCTAGAGCACCATCAAGAAATCACTTGGAATATAACTAATTCCAACTAATCCTCCTAACTAGAAAACTTGTCTCCAAACAAGGCTTGATTCCTTCAAGCCCAATTTTCCAAACCAGTTCTTTAATCAAATTACTCAATAGAACCTTTGTTTCTATTCTAAATCTGTGCCCACTAAATAGGGGGTAAATATTACTCTTAACCTTAGCTACAAAAACCAAAGTGATCCTAAATCCTCATACTTTTCTGCAGACAGAGCACTGAAAAACACATGAATATCCTAAATCCTCATACCCTTTGGGTGATGCCATGTTCCCTCTTTCTAATTTTCTTTCATATAATGATACTTGTTATGTTCCCTACAAAAATTAAGCACGCTAACCAGCTTTGGTAAGATGACCATAATCAAAAACATTATGGCAGTTCTTTTTCTTTTTCAATCAGATAGCAGTTTTATACAGCAAACTAGAAAATTAGGCAGAGAATCTGAGAGATAGACAAAACTATAAAAAAAATATATAGAAATCCTCAATACTTGCTATAGAAAGTAATACCAAAATAAGATGACCAGAATCCAAGAGAAAGGTGCTTACCACCTCAAAAACAAGAACCATAGAGTTTCCCCCATAAGAATTACATAAGAACCGATTAGATAATGATTTTTCCTTTTATGTTCTGTTTATAAAAGTCATGCCTATATAGTAACAATTTTTTTCTTGTAATGTCATTTTAGAAGGTCTAAATTTTAGTAATGTTCACAAACTTGTTTTCTGTTAATTGTTTCTTTTCCAAAAAAAAAATTATATAAAATAAAATAAAATAAACAAACTTGTTTTCTGTTTTTTAAATTTGGCTAAAACTTCAAAAGTATTTTTAAAAAAGGAAGAATTTTGATAAAGAAATGTCAACAAACCAGCTTTAAGGCAAAATCATTACCAAATAGGGCCTAATTTGAGGTGTACGTGAATAATAATTCTTTTCGGAATTTATTTTAGTGCAAGTATAAATCAAAATGAAATCATAAACCAGCATTACCTATATGACATAAGCCCAAAAATTAGGAGTTCCCATGTCAAAAGACAGTCAAACTTGCAGGTCCTAAATCATATGTAACAACATAAAGAAATTAAAATCATTTTCTGAGAACATTAATGGAGTATACCACTTTTCGTCCATTATTTGCGGACTGATCATTTGAAGACAATCCAGACTGCCTGCAAGATAAGGAATCGGCATCTGCTTCAAGTTCGCTGGCTCCTGTCTTGCAATCACTATCACTAGAACTGCTACTTATGCTACCAATGCTGCTACTGTTACTATTGCTGCTACTATCGTAACCATGCTGTGAACGTATTTTATCAGTCTCAGTCCACAACCCTTCCATATAATCTACATTCCCAGCACTACAGAAACCACCACAACCGTAAGTGAAAAAGTGAAAGGTTAGCAATGATTTTAACCCAATCACCATTAATATAGAGATGTGAAACCTATTCAAAATATTCAAGAAGGTAAACACTTAAAAACTTCACAGAAAGGGAAACAGATAAATGAAAATCTACCTTTAAATCAGAAAAGGCCAATAAACTTGACATGTGACTTATTATTTTTTCCAATAATAGATATTTTCTTCTATAGAATAAAGGATAACGACAAAAACAAATAACTAAAAAAAAAGAAGCAAAAAGAAAATAAATGAAGAAGAAATCCAAGCTTGTTAAATTGCTACAATTTTTGTTTTTCTCATTTTCCAAAATTTTGAAAAATTATAGTTGCCATCATTGGTTCATTATAAAGCAATTTGTAATAAAGTCACTCGATTCCCATTTATCGCCTCATTTTATCCTTCATGAAAAGATTTACTAGCAGAGTTAGAAAAAGTAGAATCCCTGTCTCTTGACCTTAAAAGCCTCAACATTCATGAAAGGTCCAAGAAAGAAGTCCACACATTCTCATATGCTAGCTAGAACTTCCTTCTCAAGACCATTGGGGGCATTTGAAGCACGGGTTTGCCATCTTAAACTTAAGAATGTTAATTATAAAGTTTCGGGTGCAACTTTTTGAGAACTATGTGAGGGAGTTTGTAGGTTTAGGAAAACTCCAGACTTGACAAACCCAAACATGGGTTAAGCATTTTAAGCCAAACCCACCAAAACTCAAACCCTCACCCAAACACCCCCTTAGATGGTTACCCTGATGTGGTTTCACAATAGGTTATAAAGCAAATATCCTCTAGTGGGAATAAAGCTTAACGTTAGTTTATCTAGATTCAAAGGATTATAGGTTTGTTTGAATATTCCTTTTTTTTTCTTTTGATAGAGGATTGTTTGAAGATTCTAAAGTAAGTTTAGGGTTCTCTAGTTCTCATTTAGTTTACTAACAAATTAGGACTCACTTGAGAAACATTTTGTAACTATTCAACCATATTTATAATTGATGTCAATTAGATGGTATTTTTTGAAACCTCTTTTCGCTTTATAGTTGGGATATATTTCGTTCCCTTTTTTTCTCTTTCTGTATCGTCCTTCCTTTTTCTAAAAAAAAATGGTGGTTTATATCAATAAAAAGTTAGTTTCTTGTTATCAAGGAAAAATATTACGTTAGAATCAAGCTCAGCATGCAAATATTACCATTCAAGCAAGAAAACCAGGAATGATCTACATAACCTACCTAACCTACAACAAGAACAAATACATCCGCATAATATTATTTAATCTAATAACACATTACTTCTGTCAGAATGAGCAGAACTTCTTTCTTACCAATGCATGTAGAAAGATGAACCAGGTAACGAGGGTCCTATCCAGTTTTGCAGCCAAAATCTGAAAAGTTCAACATCAAAGTAATTACAAAAGAACAGCTAAGCTTGAACCAAGTAGTTGTCAGAAAAATAATTGGTCTGACGAAAACGATAGACAATTTGGTAACTACCTTTTCAAAGACGACCTGGCAAATGATGTTTCCAATAACAAAACAAGCACTGCCTCAGATGGATATATAAAAGTTTTTTTATGAGAAGATAAATGGTGCGATGATCCTTTCAGATCACCTCGCCCAGTAAGCGATTCCGTCACGTGAGGCATCATATAATTTGAATTGGATTGTAGTTGCTTCTCACTCACTGATTTAGGGCACCCTAGGGTTACTTCAACGTAGCAACTTTGCCTCTTAGACGGGCAGCCACCTTGAGAAACATGATGAGGTAAGCCTACAAATCCATATGAAGTCCTAGACTTGCCAGAACTGTTTAAAAAAAAAAAGAAATAAAATAAAAACAACGACCAACACTATTGAAAATACATATTGAGAACTCTGACAAGTGAAAAGCATACCACATATAATGTAGTACCTGGAACATATTTGTTTCACAACATCACTGGCACAACATCCAGTAAACCTACCACGAATTCCATGAGGCGAAACAATCACTGAAGAAAATAAAATAATATTACAAAATTCTGTGAATGCATAAAGAAAAAAATCAGTATCATCCTAACAAATGCAACTTAGTCTAGCAAAAATTGAAGTCAAAGAACAAAAAAGATCAGACATTTCAACAATTAAGATATTTTTAGTAAAAATAATGGTAAAATTAAGTAGTTACTGTTCCTTCTGATTTATAAAGGAATTAAGGAAAGTTGCCTACAGTTACACCCATTACAAATAGTATCTTAGAATATGCAAGAGATCTACAAACCTTTAAATGCTTTGGATCTTTTTTTTTTTTATAAGAAACCACGCTTTCATTGAGAAAAATGAAAAGAAAAAGAAGAAGGGCATACAAAAAAAACAGTCCTAGAAGAGGACGCCCATTAAAGAAATCCAAAGGCCTTGGAGACCGAACCCCACGAGGAAGTATTAAACCTAAAGAGATCCTAAACAGCATACACCAAATTTTCCACCTCCTAAATATTCTATTGTTCCTCTCCAACCAAATACCCCAAAAAGTAGCCAAGAAGCCAGCTTGCCAAAAAAACGACCCCTATCACGAAACGGAGAAGACAACAGCACCTCCTCCATCATCGTACTACAATCCCTACTATGGGCTAAAGCCACTCCAAAACACCAAAAGAAATGAAGCCAAAGATTATGCGCAAACTGACAAGTCCACAACAAATGTTCAAGAGGCGCCTCTACAGAAAACACACCACTGCGGGCCCAAATAAAAGCAGGAAATCCTCCGAATACGATCCAAGGTATTGACTTTCCCAAGTAAGACTGGTCACCCAAAGAACTTAATCTTCTTCGGGAATTTTATGTTCCAAAGAGAGGTAAACAAAGTAGCCGACGGGGGAGAAGTCGGAGAGCTCAAAACATGGAAATAGGAACTGCAAGAGAAACCCCTAGAAGGGTTGGGGGACAACACACGCACATGAGTCCCTCCGAGAGCTGAAGGACACTTCCAACAACAGACCAATCAAAGCGGAAACCTCTAAAGTCTCACGATCGGTCAAAGAACGACAAAGCCCCAAAGAAACGGAAGGCACAACCCCCCCCCCCCGAATCCATGAAAGCAATAGCCTTCCAAGGGTTGAAAAAACCGGCACAACCATTTAGCCAAGATGAAAACCACCGGGATCAAATTCCCGATGCCCAAGCCCCCCACTTCCAAAGGCTTCGCAGCAATGTGCCAATTAACAAGATGAAAACCACCTCCCTCCTCCACCCCTTCCCAGAGAAAATCCTTCGTAATCTTTTCTAGGCTCTCACTAATAGCCACCGGGATCTTGGGGACAAAAAATAGGTCGGGATGCCCCGAAGAACGTACTGAATAAGGGTAAGTCTCCCTCCTTTAGAAAAGACGGCCTTCTTCCACAAGGAAAGGCGCTTTTGAAACTTTTCAAGCACCTACGAACAAAAAACCACACTGTTTGGATTATGGCCCAAGGGAAGCCCAAGATAAGAGGACGAAAAGCCACTAACTCCGCACCCAACCAGGGTCGTCCAAGCACTAAGCTTACCGAGATCACAGTTAACACCTAAGATTGAGCTTTTGCCTCTATTAATCTTAAGGCCCGAAATGGATTCGAAGAAGCCCAGAAGACAGTTAATGTTCAAAAACGAACAATCCTTACCCGAGCAAAAGAAAATGGTGTCATCCGAAAACTGAAGACGAGATAGACAAACCTTCTCACGATCCCAAAGCACCTTTCTCCACCCCAACCGAAACTAACTTACTGAGAATGTCCACCACCAGAATCAGAGGATCTCCTTGTCTCAGGCCTCTAGAGGCAAGATTTTCACCCCTAGGCCTCCCATTTACGAGGATAGAGAAATTAACCGTTCTGATACAGCAACAAATTCAGGCTCTCCATTTAAAACCAAACCTTATCTAAGAAATCCCAATCAACGTGATCGTACGCCTTTTCAAAATCAATCTTAAAAATCGCACCCTCCTTCTTACGCTTCCTATAATCCTTAATAGCCTCATTAGCAATCAACACTTGATCCAAAATTTGCCTCCCAACTACTAAAGCCCCTTGGGTTTCTGATATGGCAGAGGCAAGACCTTTCTAAGCCTGATTCTCCACCACCAGAATCAAAGGATATCCTTGCCTAAGACCAGAGGCAAGAATTTCACACCTAGGCCTCCCATTTACGAGGATAGAGAAATTAACCGTTCTGATACAGCTCCAAATCCAAGCTCTCCATTTAAAACCACAATGTTTCTTCCACATAATCTTATCTAAGAAATTTCAATCAACATGATCGTAGCATTTTCAAAATCAATCTTAAAAACCACACCCTCCTTCTTACGCTTCCTATAATCCTCAATAACCTCATTAGCAATCAACACTTGATCCAAAATTTGCCTCCTAGCTACAAAAGCTCCTTCGGTTTCCAAAATGGTAAAGGGCAAGACCTTTCTAAGCCTGTCTACAAGGGTTTTAGTAATAATTTTATAACGGCGTGTGACAAGACTAATAGGTATGAAGTCTTTTAACTCTGTTAGCATTATCTTTCTTTGGGATAAGACACACGTACGTCTCATTCATGTACGCATCTATCACACCCCTCTCATGAAATTCCCGGAACATTTTCATCAAATCTGTTCGACGAGAAATTCAACGAAGAGAAAACTCAAATTTATGAACTTGTATTTGTATTTGTGTATGTGGGTGTTACAATCTCTAATTATAATCCTCTGATTAATTCTCTCAAATGTAAACTTTAATTCAAGGGCTTGTGAGCTTGTTCTTGAATCAATGGTTGATACCTTCAGCTTCTTACTTGACGAAGGATCTTTGAAGTCTTCGGCTTTGAGCTTGTTTGAAGACTTTGACTTGTTGATGAAGTTCTTTGGCTTGTAGCTGAAGTTCTTTGGCTTGTAGCTTGATGAACACTTTGTGAAGTCTTCAGCTTTGCGCTCGTGAAGTTCTGCGATTTTGCACTAGTGAAGTTCTTCGGCTTTGCAGCTTGTGAAGCTCTTCGGCTTTACAGCTTGTGGAGTTCTTCGACTTTGCAACTTGTTGAAGTTCTTTGGCTTGTAGCTTGTGAAGTTCTTGGGCTTTGCAGCTTGTTGAAGTTTTTCAGCTTTGTAGCTTGTTGAAGTTCTTCGGCTTGTAGCTTGTGAAGTTCTTCGGCTTGTAGCTTGTTGAAGAATTTGCAGCTTGATGGGGTCTTTGGCTTCAAGCCTTGTTGCTTGGTGAAGAGTTCTTTAGTTGGTTGCTTAACGAAGAGAAGATTCAGTGTTCTTGAAGTCTCCAATTCTTCGCTTCTTTTGAATCTCCAATTCTTCTGGCTCCTTCTGAATCCTCCTTCCCCCTTCCAAATGAGGGATGACCCCTCTATTTATAGAGTCTTGACAGGTCTTTTATGGGTCATGGGCTTAATGGGTCATGGGCTTGGGCACAATCTTTTCATGGGTTTTGATCCAATTAGTTGATTTCGTCGGACGACCATAAGAGAGACACGTGGCACAATTTGATTTGTTGATTTAAAAATTAACTTAGGACACGTGTAATTTTATCATTGGTCCTAAATGTAATTTTAATTTTATGTAGTGGCATTTAGTAATTATCCGAAATTTCTCGTTCAACAAAATCATCCTTAACCCCTACCCAGTTGTATTGATAGAACGCCATGGCAAAACCATTCGAACCAGGGGATTTGTCTCTTTCAAACCCAAACACCACCCGTCTAACTTCCTCTAATGAGAAAGGGGCTTCCAAGCGCTCTTTATCAGACACCAAAATAGGACTCCAATCCAAGCTTTCCAAGAAAGGCAGAAAACACGGCAGCGGGGCATAAAAATTCGTGAAAAACAATAACACCTCCCTCTCAGTCGCCTAATCCTCTCGCAAAATCTCACCAGCCTCATTAACCAAAGAAGCAATAACGTTTTTATTCTTTCCGCCGCTGGCCAGACTATGGAAAAACTTGGAGTTACAATCTTCTTTCTTAGCCCATTTTAACATAGCTTTCTGTCTCCAGCTCTCATCTTCCTCTCGAAGCAACTCTTTGAACTAACCTTTCAACCTAAACCTCTCTTCCTTAAGCTCCGAAGATAGATTGCCCTCCATCTCAAGACAATCTAGGACTTTAAGCTTCTCAAAAGTCTCCACCTTCTACACCCTGACGTCTCCAAAAACATAGACATTCCAGCTTTTTAGAGAAGCTTTAAGGTTTTTTAACTTCTTCATGAAACGAAAGCCTTCCCACCTCCCAAGGATGAATTCCACCACAAGGGCAAGGAGGCTTTAAGGAAGTGTGAGAGAGCCACATATTTTCAAATCTAAACAGACACGGACCCCCTTAACCGTTCCTGAATCCAAACAAACAGGCCAATGGTCCGAAGTAACTTTGGGACTCATATTTTGAAATGCTTTGGAATCTTTGAAAAGGATTCAAGAAGGAATCTTTAGGCCAAATTAAAAACTTCTCTTTCGACCTATTTGTGATGGAGCCTAAGCTCTCTCCAAGAATTCACATAGAAATTCTTAATTCTATCTTCAAAAGTATATCAAATCATTCCTCATACAGGATCCTAAACCTCTATTTATTAATGAATCATCAACTAACAAAGAATCATTCACAAAAAGAACAGTAAAATATAAGTAAATTACAAAACTGCCCCATAATTTCCTATATCCAACACGCAGCAGAAAATTGATAGAAAATTATGCAGAACACTTCTAAATGACACGTCTAATTACCAAAAATACACTTTTAAAGGCCCACTTCCAATCAAAATAATAACTTTGGACTCCATATAGCAACAAACTTATCAAGAAGGAAAAAAAAAATTATCAATACAGTATTCGCTGCCATCAATCCATTTCGGAACAATTTCCCAGAACTTGCACTAACCTGGAAGTCCAAGACAAGAATTAAGAGCAGAATGCTTCAATACTCTTTCTATCTCTCCATTTGATAGTGCTCGAATATGTCTGGGAAAAATATCAAATCAGTTAATTATCAAATTCAACCTGCACGGTAAGCATCATAAAAGAAGTAGCAACTAGATTTACTTTGCAGATATAATGACATGCACGAAGATTGCCTCCTCAGTAGCAGCAAAGATGAACTCCATTGTAGGCTGCCCTCTCCTGACCATTGGTATCCATCATTAAAAGGGAAGACCCAAGCAGAATATTTTAGAACAAGAAAAAGTTAGCCAAACCATCATTTTCCATCATTAAAGATACCAGGGCAAAAACACAGGGAAGAAATAAATAAAAGTAAAACAAAAAAGATAAATTAATGCATACTCCCACTTCAATGGTCACACATTTAACCTTCGACTTCCAGTTTAGAAACTAAAGTCTTAGAGAATAAAGTTATTGAAACTGTACCCTCCAACTATTGGGTTGCCAAAGCAAGCAACCAAGAGGTTGTGAGTTCAATCCCCTACCCCCACATGTTGTACTCAAACAAAAAAAGAAAAAGAACTACCATTTGCGTCATTTTCAGTTGGAAAGGTGGACACCAATACCCTAACTATATACGCCTTCAATGTGTCTTTTTACATTGATCTTGTTAAGAAAAGTACAAGTGTGCTTTTACCTATCTTTTTACTAGTTAGAATACAATGTGTAACTGGCATATAGAAATGGCTCAACAGGTAGCACAAGAACGGCACATTTACCAAATTTAACGTCCTATCTACGGCAGAAATAATGATGGGACCAATTAAGTGTAAAAAGAAATATATTGGAGTCTTCGGTAACAGAAGCCTTCAGGAAGCAGAGGAATAAGTTCTAGCCAACACAATATTTGATTCCACGATTCACTTAAAAAAAGTTTATCCTAATTCGAACTCACAAACTCCCCTATACCAGAGCGTCAAAAAGATTCACCACTACCCTCTTTAATCCCTAAAAGACCACTAAAATTAAGGAAGAAAAAGTTTCTCACTACCCATTAATATTTTGCTTGGAGTTAACTCTGCCCCCAGTTGAGCAACTGTATAAAATTTTGCAACTCAAAAGAAACTTGCTTGCATGCACTGATAAGGCACGGTCCGAAATATGCAATTGCACCAAAGTTGGCATAAGCATAGCAACATAATCAACTATATATGTGTAAAGTCTACAGCATTCACGTTTTGAAAAAATATTTATATATGAAGAAGAAGAAGAAAGAAAGAAAGAAAAAGAAAGATCACATGAAGCTGACAATAATTGAAGAGAAACCTGAATAATTCTTCACTTTGAGCATGATGATATTTTGTAAAAACATCTCCGAACCTCATGTATGAAAGTCCAGTTAGTGCTCTGCCAATCCCAAGTAAGTTAGCTTTAAGTATAAATAACCAAATCACACAACATGATCAGTAAATGTGTCAAGACAAAATGACCTTTCGATACAGTTCCGTAACGCCTGAGAAAGGGCAGCCGCAACCTCTTCTGAATCTCCAGGAGAGATCCACAGTCCGGATGCAACAACTATTGTGAAGGAAGACATGACAACAGAGCATGAATGGGGAGGGGGGGAGGGGGGAATTGTACATAAGTCCAGTAGTGGTAAAAATAATTTGAATTGAACATAGCCCAGAAAATATAAATTTATGGTTTATATACATAATAGAGTTGTCCATATAAATATGTACTCCACTGTATCATGAAGAATGTGTTCAAACAAGAGCAGTAAAGTTTGTAAATAAATTCAGTAACGATAACAAATTAGTTTGAACAAACCAAAGCCACGTTCATGTGTTTATGATACATAAAAAAGTTGGGATATATCTCATTACATCATGGAAAATGTATTTATGAGTAGCACATACCCCTTAACTTGGAAACAGCTGCTTGAGCAGTTTCAACAACAGAAGAATGTCGCCCAGGCAGAAAAAGCCAAAGTTTAATTTTCTCATCTGGTTATCCCAAATAACCAAATGTTAGACAAGTAAAATTGATTAGGCAAATAGATAGATAATAGATATGACAACCACAATTGCATTTCTCACCAGGATTGTGCAAACCCTGAGATGGGTCCCAAGGCCCTACAAATGAGTTGGTCCAAGTACTTAGAAATCCTTCCTTCTGTAATTGCACATGTGATGAAAGCACCAAGAATGTGGCAGCATCATTGTGCTCAACCTTCGCACTTTCAACACCAAAATCCTAATTTTAGCATAGTTAACAAAGTGGAAAACCACAGAAAGTCGACTGACCAAAAACAAAAGTCCACCCCCCCCCCCCCACAACCCAACCACACAGCACAACACAACAACAGCGACAACAAAAGAAAACCCTAATTGTGAAACTAGGAAAGAATTTCTCTTAGTACAAACCTCTTGTCAGGTAGAGTAATCAAATCAGATTCATTAGGCAGAAACTGGAACCAAGATATTTGATGTAGACCCCCCTATGACAAAATCATAGTAGAGATCATTAATAGGAGGATGATACAAATGTAATAAATTTTAGAGTAAACAATAAACGTATTCTTGGATAACAAGCTTCCTACACGCCGGCAGTCAGAGGAACATAAAAGGAGTTGCCTAAGTGTAGTGGAGCACATTTTTAAGAAATGGAAAAAAGTACCTGACAAATAGACGACAAATAGATTGTGTGTGTGTGTGTGCATGCATGGATGGTCACAACATAGCAGTTGAGAAGATGGTATTCTATTCATGCACTAAAAAGATCATGAATTAGCGATGATGCATTTCTATTACCAAATTACTTTGGTACCACCTTTTAGGGAGCAAGGATATTTTAGCCAAATCACCATGACACCAAGTAAGTTTTATTTCTTTGTTAAGAAGCAAACGGGAAATAGAACAATGAAAAGGCAACAAATTGTAGACACAAGCACCTCTTTAAGGCACTTATAATGAAAACTATGGAGCACAAAAGCACAACCTGCCTCGCCAATTTCCCAGCACCACCTTAGAAGCATTATTTTTTTTTATGAGAAACCAAGCTTTCATTGAGAGAAAATGAAATAATATACAAAGGGCATACAGAAAACTCCTTAATTCCAGCTATTTGGAAGTTTACAACTCCTAAGGTTAAGGTGTTCCTTTGGTCCTTAGTTAGCCCATAGAAGCCCGAACACCCATGAAACTTTACAAAAGAAGTGCAGTAGGTGGATGTTATCCCCCTCAGTGTGCAGCCTTTGTTTGAATAGCAATGAAAATTTAGATCATCTTTTCCTCCACTATCAGTTTGCAAAGAAAGGTGGCATTTCCTCTTAGACATTTTTGGGTTATCGGTTTGTCTCCCCAATCAAATAGATAGCTGGCTCTCCGAAGCTCACCATGGGTGAAACCTTCCTAAGAAGACAAAGTTTTCATGGAATTGTGCTTCGAGATCTCTTATGTGGCATCTTTGATTGGAAAGGAATTCTCGTATTTTTTAAGATAAGTCTTCTACTTTCGACATTTTTTTGTAGGAATGTACAGCACACCACCTCTTGGTGGTGCATCAATTATAGAAAATTCTTTTGTAATTACAACCTTTCCATGGTCATGAACAATTGGAAAGAGATTGTCTAGCTCCTTGGACGAGGTTCTCTCTACCCTAGCCCTTAGGTTGTTCCCTTTTGTTTTTTATGGATTTCAACAAAGTTTCTTATCTAAAAAAAAAAAAAAAAACCCGACAAAAGGGGATCCACCTATAAGAACATACCTCAATCCAAAAAAATGACACCTAACTAATAATTACAAAAAACCTTAGACCCTGAGACCTAAAGAGAGGTATTAAATCTAACAAACCATCTCCTGAACCTCCTCACAAGACCTCTCAACTACCCTAAAATTCTTGTTATCCCCTAAATTTTTTCTTATTCCTTTCCAACCAAACACCCCACAAGATGGCAAGAAAACAAGCAAGCCATAACAAAACCCTTTTATCCCGAAAAGGCAAGAATAACAGCACCTTCCCCAACAAAGCCCTACAATCTCTATTACCTTAAAAGCATTAAATATAGAGTTCAATTGACTAATTTAGCAAAGTAAATGTAATATTTATCCATGGTCCGTTAAAAAAATAAAATAAGATAAAAACAAAGTCTTGTCCTGTGTTTTATTTTCTATTTCTTGTTTTTCTCTATCACTCTTTCGGGAGTTTGTATCTGTGAACATTTTTGTTCCTTTTTATATATCAATGAAAAGTTCGTATCTTGTTCAAAAAAAAATTAACCTCGAAGCTTAATACTCTCACAAGCTCCAAGAAGCAATCTCACTCCATCATACACTTGCAGTTATCTTTTTCAAAATTGTAAATTTTCAACAATTTATGCCATTTATCATGCACAGAAATAGGGGGGAAATGTGCAAAGCACCAATAAGTAACCAAGTTCTCATTATGAGAACAAAGCATAAAGAGCATTTCAACACAGAATTAAAACATACGACTACCATGAATTTACATTAGAAACCGATCTAAATTGGATAAGCTAAGAAACATACAATTTTGAAAATATTCGTCCACATTACTTCAATGATCTACGAAGTTCCACTCCCACGAAGATACCAGTTTCCAACCAATCAAACTGCCTGTGCTAGAAAACAACTACCAGAGCGTCCATTTGCTGACCTGCGAGAATCCAGAAGCACCAGCTTATGAATGAGCAAAAGAAAGCCCTACAACTAGCTGGTCGATACCATTAAGATTAAATTATCGGTCAAATGAGTAGTCTACTCAAAACCATGCTTCCCCCAGATCAACAACCCGACAGAGACCTTCGTTACCTCCTTCAAATCACGCTTCCTCAGCCAAGTTCGAAAACAAATGAATCCAATTCAAACATATACAAATAAAATGCACAACCCTAGCTACCCATCAAGTAAAAAAGGACACCCAAGATTCTGAAACTCATAAAACGGCTTGGGGTGAATTCAAACGGAAAGCAGGGCTCATATATTCCCCAGACAAATTCTACCCTCCAAAATTCGGCCATTGCCGAGCAAGAAAACTCGAGTGCAGCATCCAAAACGATTAACAGAAGGTGGTAAAAGAGAATTCGAAGACATACGAGTTGCTTATCGATGGTGTCGGGTGGAACAGGCGAGTTGCAAGCGCACGCACAGCTTATTCTTCCTCTTCAGTGGGAAAGTCCAAAAGCTTCGATTCGCTCGTTTCCTTTGACAAATTAAGCCTCATGAAGTAAAGATTATAAATTTAACAAAATTTGTGGGGGGAAAGCCATAATCCGCCATTTATTTTCACGAAATTTGGATACCTGGTTTTTTTTTTTTTTTTCCCTTTTCCTTCAAGCATTACCTAATATCTTCTATAAAAAATAAAAACAAATAAAAACAAAAAATTAGAGTACCTAATATCTCTAAATAGTAAATACCACAATGTTTTGAATAAAAAAAATATAATATACGTATACATAACCATCCAAAATAACAATAATTGATGGTTAGATTCTCGCGTCTCTGCAAGACTAAAAAGGAAACTTGTTTAGTAGGTCAAAGGTTTCAACTTTACTCACAATACCGTTGTATTAAATTTTGTAAATATTTTTATGTATTATATATTATTTTTTATTTTTAAATATTTTTCATGTCACTTCATCAATTTGTACATACTTCAACTATTGTGTTGCTCAGTCAAAAAATAAAAATGAAAAAACTATTATGTTGCTTGACCCAACTATATTTAGTTGAGTAATTTGTCGATATTAAAACTTATATTTATTATTTTGTTTGGTAATATATGTGATTCAAAATAGATGTTTAGTACAGTCATGATTTTATTTATATTAAAAATAATAATAATAATACAAAACGCATTTACATACATATATTGAGTAACAATGGTTTGTTTATTTTATGGAGACCAACAAAGGAACGGAGTAATAAAAACTTTTTTCTTTTTCTGAAATGGGCAATATTCTTATCTCATTTTTATATTAATTTAATTATTTAATTTTTTATTTTTTTGGTATGAATGATTCATCTAAAGGTAAATAATATGTAGTTTTTTTTTTTAAATAACAAATTGGAGTATAGAAGTTTGAACCTCCAACCTAAACAGCTGTTAATTATTGCTAAACTATGCTCGTGTTGATATATTTATTTATTTAGTTTGAACCAAAAATAGATATTCATAATATAAGAGTATATTTGACTGAATATTGTTGGAATAAAATTTAAAACATAGTTTTAAAAAGAGGTAACGAGATCAAACCTAAACATAGCTCAATTAGTTAAACACATATATTCAACTAAAATATTAGAGTTTTGAATCTCCAAACCGTTTTTCGTAAATAATATTTTCTGATTGTCTAATACGATAGACAAAATATTTGGATAATAAAAAAATGGAGCACATTCTAATGTTGCAAAAGTTAAAATGCATTTCGTGTATTTTTTTTCCTGAAATAAATTACTTGGCGTGCTTGATAAGTTATTATTTGAATTTAACCATTTTAATTAGTTGCATTTCAATCTAGCTTTACCCAATAATCTGGAATTTAGTCTGTTAATTATTTTCCCAACATAAACATGTATATGATAATCAAAGATAAAGAAGATAACTAAACGAAAACCAAAATGGACAAAAACATTTCATTATAAAAGACTTTCGAGTTCAACCTTCTCTCTTGCACAAATATCTCGAATATTCACCCACAAATATCTCGAATATTCACCAATAAATCAATAATCTTTCTCGTTACTAATTTTTTTAATGATCATCAACGATCTACACCCCATCATAATTGAGTGTAAATTTAAATTGAAGTGGAGAGATTCGAATGCTTCATCACTGCACGTTGAATTATGCCATCTATGGCATGTCACAAATAACCTCGAAGCATGACCAAAATTGATTCTTTTATTATTTTTTTATATCCTTTGTTATTTACATTGGTCCTCGTTGAGCACTTGAGCCATCCATGATGGTTAAAATCGATTCTTAAATTTCCAATACGAATGAATAATGCTCTCAAAATATGAAGTATCAACTTTTGACCAAAATAAACATCTCTCAACATTTTGACCACAAAGATAGTCGATAATACAAATCTCGACGATATCTCCATTATTTTGATATTTCTCATAATCTAAATCAACATTGCATATCTCATTGTATGAAACAATAGAAACATTTCAAATAATAAATAAGCAAATTCCTCAACAACCACATTCAAGGACGACCTATCCATCCTTCTCATGGAATCATATGACTATGCCTTTGCCCTACAAATGAGAAACACAATGTGAAAAATGTGCGCAAAAAAAAAAATTGTTTTAAGTAGATTTCCACAACATTCAATTGCTCCTCTTTCATCACAACTTGGTAACACTAGATAGGAAGACAGTATAAGAAGAGAAGGGTGGTTGGGGTGAGAAGACATATATTCACAGATCATAAAACAGAGTAACATGATCCACAAATGCCTCCATGGGAGGTAATCGACGGGAAGGCGTACCTCTCGATATAAGAGTCATCCTCTGTATTAATAACTACAACATCTCCAATAACAACGTGTGGTGGTACCTGTAGAGACATGTAGAGCAAAGTTCTTTAAAGCACTCAAACTTGCATTAGAACTGTGGCTGATGGAAACTTGAAACAGAACTGTACAATGGCAGTAACAAAAGGATATGGAATAGCCAAGATTGTATGGAAATATCTAATAATCTTCCCCACATTAAATTACCAGAATTATATATAATGCCTATGTCTATCAAGTCCACATTTGCAGTTTCATTACGCACAAATGTGTACACTGATGTCCATTGATGTGCACATTTTCAGAAGCATAAAAACGTATGCGTGTGCGCATGTTCAGTGCTCATGTGCAGCATGAGACCCCAAATAATAGCATTGTGATTGCAAGAAGAAGTCTATGAGGACAATGTTTCTCATATGAACACATGCATCAACTACTGCGGGCTTGGCTCTTGGTCATTGGCGCCAGTGAAAAAATAAATGGGCTTCTTAATTAGTTCTTGCCACCTACCTGGAATTTTCTTGACAACTAAACGTAGCAAAGTTAGGAAATTGTTCAATGAGATTAATGGAGATGCATTCAAGTTGATCCAAGCACAAAGATGAAGAGGAAGAAGAAGAAGAAGGAAAAAAAAAAAGCACACCACAGACATGACAGAGAGGTAGAGAACCTTAAATTGTAGTTGATGGGTTATTATGATGTTGAATGTAACAACATAATATAGGGGGCTTATCAAGGCAAAAAAAGTCAAGCATGGAAACGGATTCAATACATGGGCAAGAATAAAAATAAACTGATATTACAGCACTAAATAGTAACTACACAAGCGAACCCAACAAGATTTTTGATGTAGTCCCCCAGGAAGGTTAAGTAGCACTATATAAGTAAAGCACCTTACTTACTTTTATTGTCATGCCATTGTCCAGCACTGCTTTCTTTTCCCTGAATCAATAAAGTTTTTAGGGTATAGTGTTTGTAATCGAGCCGGAAGAATTTTATTTAGCACAACAACAATCTAGACAAATTTTTCATAAATAATGAGACAGGCGAAACTTGTGAGGGAATAATTTAATATCTATTCTGAAGCTTTCAATAAATTTAATTCATCTTGATTAATACTCTTAAGAACTCTGTTTTCTGCCCTTTTAGCTTACATCTTCTTACCATCTCTGTTTATCTGTTCACAAACTAAATCAGTCGAGATCTGAACAAGAAATCAACTATACTACCATCAAATGTTTGAAAACATTAATGTCACTGACAATAACAGCTACCTCAATCGACTTGCCAAGAGAGAAACTAAATGTTTCATGGTCGAAATTGAGGGCAATTTGAGATGAAGAGTGGTTCAGTCATAAATCTTATAATAATTATTTACGCTTTACGGTGGGTTTAGGATGTCAATACCTAATAGTCATTATATGCAATGCCAACCATGGGAACCAGTTCTTGTAGCCCATTCCCATTCATTTCCACATTCCATACTCGCCTTATTCTGTTGGCAAGGGGAATTATCAAACATATATTCATTTCTGACCACTAAATCCTTGAACACAACCAAATAGTTCCAAGGAATATTGATTTCAATCACCAACTTGTATCCTTGAACTTTTTTCCCTTTTTTTCCATATATCAATGAAAAGTTTTTTTTTCGTGACTCGCGAGGGTCTAGGCCAACTTGCACGCACCTTGATTAATCTCACATGGCAATAGTTTGATCCTACAACATTTGGTGCCGGGAAATACATAGGAATTAATTCATACGATAGGTGGCCATAATGGGGTTTGAACAAATTCCCTCTCAATTAACCCTAGCCCATTTGGACCAATGAACCATCCATGATAGTTGAAAAGTTTGTTTCTTATTATAAAAATTAAAAAAAAATAAAAAAAATAAAAAAAAAACTCTTAAAATTTCTTTACTAACATCAGAGTCAAGTCTAAGAATCTAAATGCAGTAGTCCCTTTCAATCGCAAGTTTCCAGCCCAGAAGATGAGGGCAGGAGTTTCTATGTTTCTGGAAGAACTTGAGAGATGAATGCAACCTGAGAACGTTTCCAACAGCAGAGTGAAGCAATTCCAACGACCCTAAGTCAAGAGTATAGGAGAAAGAGTGATTCTTCCCATACTTACCTATAATGTAATTACTTCTTGATTTCACATGATTAATGTTGATTAATATTTAATAAAATGCCAAGCATGGTCTGTCTTATGTTATGATCGTAAAAATTAATTTGCATTCACATGCTCATGATATGGGTAAAGTAAGGGTTGAGTTTGGGCTTTTAACTTAAGAGATTGCATGAAGTCAGTATTTTCTCTAATCACACTCGGAAGTTTCATTCCCTACATCTCACTTGATTTCTCTTATACCCATTTCACTTCTTTGAATTCCTAAATTTGAACAGAATTTTGGTACATTTCAGCCAAGATAATACTGTGAGAAATTTTTTAATTTAAATTGCATGCTCACAATTTAATTTGTGCCAGTCATAAAAAGTAGGAACATACTTGGGAGTAGCCGCGATTCCCTTCATGGGTGGCTGTGCTTCCTTCACAACACACGTCACTCGTTTTGGAACCGATGCAGATAAGGGAGTGTCATTGAAAAGTTGTACCATAACTTTCATGTCATCTATTTTTCATGTTTACCAAGTGTTAGTCCTAGAATAAACAAAAAGATATCCGATTATGGATGATGGTACATGAAAAATAAAATGGATTGACATCTGTGGCATGCATAAATGTAATTATCATTATCATTATTATATAAAGAGACAGAATGTCGGAGAAACATTTTAGACAAGGAAAGCTTTCTCCTAGCCTAGTTCGAAGAGAGATGAGACTTTTATCCCAAATATTTAATCATGCTGGATAGTGAATGGGATAAATAACAAGTGGAATATCACTTGTAATGCTTACACAATATACTTTAATTACCTTGTAAATACATGGCAGCCTTGCCAAACAATTCCTCGGGGACTTCCAGTTGCTCATATGTATCAGGGCTGATATAAAATTGACGGAACAAATTTTCAGTAAATTTCATTCTCTAATACTTCTAGGTCAAGTTCACCAGACATAAATATTGGAGGGCTTGTAGCTGTAGAATAGTGGAACTCACTCCATTAATAATACTTTGGCATCCCGATCTCTACACATAAATATATATGCTTTCTCCTGTACAAAAACCCCTGCAACAATTAATTAGTCACAAGAAAGGATGGAACTCATGTTAGATGGAAGCATCAGCAGTAGCCTAACACTGTTCCTGATGTTTAGACTTATATTATAGACGAGGATGGAATAAAAATTTATGGTAGTAGATATTGTATAACGAGATAACTAAACCTAAACTATGAATATTTAAGGTCATAAAATATATCATTGCACACATCAATAAAGGACCACCTAATAATAATTATAGGTATCCCAACAAAACAATTGAGCAGTTTATTCCATGCTTATTAATGGAGAAGTATGCCCTAAGATTCAACACGACATATTGAATTTCTTTCAGAATTGTTGCTATTTAGGATCTAGAAATTATACTTAAAATTTTAAAACAGAAGTAATATCAGTAATAGCAATAACTAAGACATCAAAATAGAGACCAACGTCCTCAACCGGGTTATCCGACTTCAATTGCAACGAGATGTGCATGATATAAGGCTTATCTGATCCATGGGGAGGATATTTAGAAAGAACAGTGCATAACTGTCAACAGATTCATCTGTAGCCAATCGTTGAGTTACTTTGTTTCCACTCTCAACGTCACGAAGTTCAACCTGTGATAAAGGAGAGGTTAATTTTAATTTTTAAATTAGCAGGGAAAAACCGCTTGCATTTCATCCCAAAGTAAAAAGCCAACTTTGACCCCATGACATATTTACACAATCCAATATACATTCATGAATACATACAATATGAGAGGGAGAGATGATAAGATTCATAAGAAAGAAGTTCATCAGAAGAATACAAAGACGCATGAGGAATGAGAGAAGATGAGATATTCTCCCTAGCTTAGGACCTGTGGGGATTAAGCACTCCAATTGTTGTTAATCAAATAGGGGAAGTAATTACAAAAAATTATGAAAACAGTGTTCCAAGTAAATGCTAGAAAGCAAGTAACCGTCCCTTAAAAAATACACAATTCTCTCAACCCATTCAAAATCTACAATTCGATAGTCTTAGGAACCATCGTGTTAGACCCCCAATTGTAAATGTCTATGCTAGGAAGGTAAAGTGGGGAATCCATCATTAAGTTAGTTATGTGAGTGAAGGAGAGAATGTGTTATGGGATAAAAGTAGGAAGTTAGTAGGAAGTTACTTGTCTTGTGTATTTTGAATGTTCAGTTGAACTGTGGGGAGAGATACCGGCTCTCTCGAATTGGCCGTTGGTGTGTTTTGTACTAGTGTTTTGGTGTTTTGTCTTTGAATTCCAAGTAGTAAGGAGTATCCTTACAAATTGGTATCAGAGCACTCCTTCTTGGGCAATATCGACAGAATGGTATCCACACGGTTGGAAGAGCGCTGTGAAGCCACGGAGGCAGAGGTTTTTGGTCTGAAGGATCTGATGTTGGCCCTTCGTGAACAGGTATCACAGAATCAAAAAGCGTTAAAGGCGTTTATGGTGTAACAGAAGACTATGGGACAAGTGATGACTGATTTGATCGAGGGAAAGGTTCGCATACGGTCTCGGTCAGGGAGACCTCGACAGGACGACTTGGAGGAACTTCGGGGGATGTCAAAATCGTGGAAGGTCCAGATTCCAGTGGTGATCGAAGCAAATTTAAGAAACTGGAAATGCCTATTTTCACAGGGCTTGATCCGTACTCGTGGTTGTTCAGGGCTGAAAGATATTTCGACATTCACAAATTAACCGATGAGGAAAAACTGACGGTATTGGTTATCAGCTTTGAAGGCATTGCATTGGCTTGGTTTTGTTGGAGTAATCATTTGTTCATTGGGATGATCTCAAACAACGGATGTACCGTCGTTTTCATTCATCCAAGTCAGGGAAAATCTGTGCACAGTTATTATCCATCAAACAACAAGGCACAGTTACTGAGTATCAAGAGCAATTTGAAGCGTTGGCGGCCTCTGTTCCCCATCTCACGGATGAAGTTCTTGAGTGTGCATATCTGAACGGTTTAGATTCGGTTGTGAGAGTGGAAGTTTTGGCCATGGAACCCAATGGATTGGACGAGATGATGCGTAAGGCACAGCTTGTGGAAGATATCAATAGTGCGACAATTGCGGCGGCAGATTTTGGGCAGAATCGCTTGGGAATCAAATTTGCATCTTCATCTTCCTCTACCAAAATCTCACCTAAATTCACTGAATCCATTCCGACTCACACGGTCACTATTGCGAGTAAGAATCCGACGGTTCCGCTACCCTCACAGGCCACAACTGGGCCTACTCAAAAGAGGTTAACAGAAGCGGAATATTTAACGTGCAAAGAACAGGGCCTCTGTTTTCGTTGTGAGGAAAAATACTCGATTGGGCACAAGTGTAAAAATCCCCAATTGCAAGTCTATGTGGTGCACAATGATGACGTTGGGGAAGATGAAGGGGGCCAAGAGGTTATAGAAGAGGTATGTCCTCCAATTGATGACAGGGGAAAAGCAGTTGAATTTGTGGCTTTCAACACTGTGGTTGGCTTCACAATGCCGGGAACTATGAAGTTGAAAGGATTAATCCAAGGGCGGGAGGTCGTGATTCTTATTGATTGTGGGGCAACCCATAATTTTATTGCTAATTCTTTGGCGGAGGATTTGAACCTGTCGTGTTCTGAGACATCCAATTATGGAGTAATTATGGGAACTGGCTTAGCTGTTAAGGGGAAGGGCATCTGTCGAGGTGTTGTCCTTGAATTACCTGAGTTACCGGTCAAATACGATTTTTTGCCGCTTGAGTTGGGAAGTTTGGATGTCGTTTTGGGGATGCAGTGGCTTAAACGAATGGGATCAATGAAGGTGGATTGGCCTGCCTTGTTGATGACGTTCAAGAGGGATGGAAAGAAGATCCAACTCAAAGGGGATCCTTCTCTCGCACAAAAAGAAGTCTCCTTCAAACGATTGGCACGGGCCTGGGATAATGAGGATCAGGGTTTCTTGGTGGAACTACGTACCATGTCATCCATGGAGGCAGCCAATGTAAACCTCAATGACGGACCATTCCCTGACCTACCCACGGGTGTCAAAGAATTGCTTGCAGAGTACAGTACTGTCTTTAGTGAGCCTAATACCTTGCCTCCTTCACAATCAATAGATCACCAGATTCAGTTAAAAGAAGGGGAACAGCCGGTTAACATGCGACCTTATCGATATGCACATGTCCAGAAAGCTGAGATTGAACATTTGGTGGGTGATATGCTAGCGGCTGGTATCATACGTCCTAGTATCAGCCCCTATTCCAGCCCGGTGATCCTAGTTAAAAAGAAAGACGGGAGTTGGAGATTTTGTGTGGATTATAGGGCTCTCAACAATGCTACTATACCAGACAAGTTTCCTATTCCGATCATTGAAGAGTTATTAGATGAGCTCCATGGATCACAAGTGTATTCCAAAATTGGCCTTCGGTCTGGATATCATCAAATCAAGGTGGCGGAGAATGACGTTCCAAAAACAGCGTTTAGAACACATGACGGCCATTATGAATTCTTGGTTATGCCTTTCGGGTTAACCAATGCTCCGTCGATGTTCCAATCCCTTATGAACCAGGTTTTTCGTCCCTTTCTACGACGTTGTGTACTAGTATTCTTTGACAATATCCTGGTTTATAGCCCTGATATGGAATCTCATTTGACACATTTGGCTATGGTATTCAATGTTATGAAGGAAAATAGTTTGTTTGCCAACCTAAAGAAATGTAGCTTGGCCCAAGCCAGAATTGAGTACCTTGGTCATTGGATTTCGGCGCGGGGAGTCGAAGCCGATCCAGGAAAAGTGAGAGCAATGTTACAATGGCCTCGACCTTCAAACTTGAAAGAACTTCGCGGATTTTTGGGGCTCACCGGTTATTATAGGAGATTTGTGGCCAATTATGGGACCTTAGCTGCTCCCTTAACACAACTCCTCAAAAAGGATTCCTGCTTATGGACAGATCAAGCTACACAGGCATTTGAACGCTTGAAGCAAGCGATGATCACTCTTTCGGTCTTAACCCTTCCTGATTTTAGTATCCGTTTTGTCATTGAAACAGATGCTTCGAGTTATGGATTAGGAGCTGTTTTGTCTCAAAACCAACGGCCTATAGCGTACTACAGTCACAATCTTTCCCTAAGGGCTCAATCGAAATCAGTGTATGAGAGGGAACTTATGGCAGTTGTTATGGCGGTCCAACGTTGGCGTCCTTATTTGTTAGGGCAACGTTTTGTTGTTAAGACCGATCAACAAGCTTTGAAATTCCTGTTAGAACAACGGGTTGGGCAACCAGAATATCAAAAATCGGTCTCTAAACTTCTCGGTTATAGTTTTGAAATTCAGTACAAACTTGGACAAGAGAATAAAGCTGCTGATGCCTTATCTCGCATGACCCCTGTTGCTCAATTTGGCATGTTAATGGTACCTAGTTTGCTTGACATTGCAGTGATTTCCAAGGAGGTCACCAAAGATCTTATTTATCAACAGTCATAGCTGAATTAAATTCCAACAATGCAACAGGATCCAAGCTCCATCTTCAGCAAGGTGTATTGAAGTATAAAGGCCAATTGGTGTTGTCCAAAAAATCCTCTCTCATTCCAGCCATCTTAAACATGTACCATGATTCTGTACTGGGTGCCATTCCAGATTTCTCAGAACTTACAAGTGTCTTACTGCTGAATTGTATTGGCAAGGAATGAAAGGTGAAGTAAAAACATATGTCGCACATTGTTCTATTTGCCAGAGTAACAAGTCCTTGGCAGTAGCACCAGCTGGACTATTACAACCGCTGCCCATTCCTAATCGAATTTGGGAAGATATAGCGATGGATTTCATTGAAGGTTTGCCTAAATCTCATAATTTCAGTGCTATACTTGTAGTGGGGATCGTTTGAGCAAGTATGGTCATTTTATCCCAATCAGTCATCCGTTCACAGCTAAATCCATTGCTTCTATGTTTGTGAAAGAGATTGTTCGTTTGTATGGATTTCCTCAGTCCATAGTTTCGGAAAGTGGTAAACAAGTGTTTGGAAACATATCTACGTTGCTTTTGTACCGGCGCTCCTAAACTTTGGAGTCATAGAATTCCATGGGTTGAATTTTGGTATAAGTGTATAACACCACTTATCATGTTTCCATTGCTACTACTCCATTTCACATTGTCTATGGATGACCTCCTCCTACACTTGTTGCGACCTCCTCCTACACTTGTTGCTTATGGTAGCCAAAAGATAACCAACGCAACTCTTGACCAACAACTAGCTGATTGAGACCTTATGCTTGACCTTCTCAAGGATTCTCTTAGCAATGCTCAGAGTCGTATGAAGAAGTTTGCAGATTTGAAACGTCGTGATGTCGAGTTTCAAGAGGGAGATTGAGTGTATTTGAAGATACGACCCTATAGACAGAAAATTGTGGCTAAACGAAGAAATGAGAAGCTAGCTCCGAAGTATTTTGGTCCATATGAGGTTTTGCAAAGAGTAGGGAAGGTCGCTTACAAGCTTAAACTCCCTCCGGAGGCTGCCATCCATCCGGTATTCCATGTGTCTCAACTCAAACAAGCGCTCGGATAACATGTGGCCACTCAACCTCTTACACCTTGGCTTACTTCGGATCTTGAATGGCTTGCGGAACCAGAAGATGTGTTTGCTACCCGTACCAACCCCATAACAAAAGTGGACGAGGCGCTGATCAGTTGGGCACATCTTCCTGAAGAAGAGGCAACTTGGGAAGCTGTTCCCGAAATTCAGTACCAATTTCCAGCATTTCATGAGAAGTTTTTTGGTCCTCATCACCTTGGGGACAAGGTGACTGGAGGGGGGCCAATTGTAAATGTCTATGCTAGGAAGGGTAAATTGGGAATCCATCATTAAGTTAGTTAGTTATGTGAGTGAAGGAGAGAACGTGTTATGGGATAAAAGTAGGAAGTTACTTGTCTTGTGTATTTTGTATGTTCAGTTGAACTGTGCGGAGAGATACCAGCCCTCTCGAATTGGCCGTCGGTGTGTTTTGTACTAGTGTTTTGGTGTTTTGTCTTTGAATTCCAAGAAGTAGTAAGGAGTATCCTTACACATTGTCTCATAACACTCCAGCCTTCTTCTAGGGTGACTGCAAAGTATTTGCCACACAGATTCTTTTGGGCTTTTATTGAACACCAGAAGATGCCAAATTGGAAAATCCACAGCACGTACAAAATGGTAAAAATTCACCTCTGAAAATATCTAAAAACATTTTTGACACCTCCAATATGTAGGAATTTTGGGGACTTTTTAGGGCACTATTATAAAGGATCTTGACCTGGGTGTGTTTAAGAGAGAACCTTAGGCGATCATTCCCACCTTTGCTTAATGCCAATTAGAGGATCATTTTACAATCTCCCCTAGCCTTTCAGTTTCTTTTACACCTTACTTCTTAAATGAAATACTATCGTTTATCCCAAAAGACATCTAAGGAAAGTTTCAATCAAACTCCAAATATAGGAACTTGTTGTAAGTTCAGAAATGAACCTTGATCGTGGCCTTTCCTCTTCCTTCATGTGAATGATCAACTCTTGTAACCTAAACCAAGAGGCATAGCCAAGCATCGCGTAAGATAATACTACTACGCTATTTCAATCACATCAATGAGATGTAAAGGCATTAAAATATACCTGGAAAATACGTTCTGAAGCAAACAATACAGGCAACAAAAGCAAAGTCATTCGGTCAGTATATGTGATTATGTGTGAGTATACATATATAAGAGGGAGCGAGGGATGAAATTGATTTATCAATCAACAGGCAGTTTCACAATCCAATATTAACACAGAAAGTAACCTTTCCGTTCAATTATGTTCCCCACTCTCACCTGCAATGAAAAAATATATAGAAATTCAGACGCATCAAACAAACGAAGCCCACAAAATTAAAGTCAGTATTAAGCTAAGCTAAATGTAAAACCCATTACCTAAACGCACATCTGCACAATACAATGAAAATGGAGAGTAGAAGAAACAAACTTACATCGGAACCATGCACTTTGAATCCACGGTGTTGAATGAGGGACCATAGAGAACCAAGCAAGTGACAACGGCCGTCGGCGGAGGAGGGGAATTCCGTTGATCTGAAGGATGAAGCAATTGCAGATGAAGGGGGAGAGAGAGCCCGAGAGAAGGCCTTGCGCAGAAGAAGAGCTCGCATCGTGTTGCAGTCTGCAGAGGCGAGATCCAGCAGCTGAGTGAAGAAACTAGAGCTCCATTTCCATTAGCAGTGTTCGGAATTTGCAGTGATGATCGCCAATCAATCTTCTTCCAAGTTCCAACTCCGATTCTCTACGCCGGTGGCCGCGGGGTCTAAAGATGGAACCATGGATTTTTAACTTTTTTAAGGGTCCGTTAAATTACATTTTTCCCCCTATTTTCTTAACATTGGTTATCAAAATTTAACGTTAAAAAATAAATAAATACAAATTTAATTTTACCTTTTCTCAACAACTAACTTTTTTTTTTTTACTCGGTTTTGATTTTAGGCTTAAATGCTATTTTGTTTTCAATTTTTATTTATCTGGGTCCTATACTTTTAAAAAATAACTAAATTGAGTTAAATTAGTCAATAAATGAAGATGATTATTATTATTTTGTTTAAATAAAGTTGTGGATCGAAACATATAAGTATTTTAACTAATTGAATATGTTCGTTTTTCAAGATTAGTATGCTTAAATAAATAATATGACCAACTTTAAAGACTATAGCGGGCAATTAATGTTTTAAGAGCACAGATATATGCTGCATAAAGTTTAATTACTAAGCATGATATTTGAAAATATTCCTAGATGAGACAAATGGAGGGAGAACATTATCAATCGAAACAAAAGGGACTAAAAATTACGAAATTTGTACTTTTTATTTGTAATTACTCAAATCTATTAATATTTACGCCAAATAAATCATACGTGACAAATTATCATGCATTATTAAAATTTCTCATTGAGATCTTAGAAAGAACCGAAACTCCCTACCGAGCTTATTAGACATCAATCACAAAAGACCAATTTGATAATATCCTTGTTTCTTATTTCTAATTTTCTAAATAGAAAAATATAACTAAACTGTTATTATTCTTTACCATTTTAAATTAAGATAAGTTTAAATTTTATATAAAATTAATTTTTTTAAAATTAAACATTCAAAATCTGTACACTTTCAATTATTTAGTAAACATTTGCTATGCATTTTATAAGTTAAAAGAATTATAAAATAATATTTTTATTTATGTTGGAAAGAAATGAGAACATAAACAAGAAGAGCCAAGGAAACTTTTCTTAAAAATGAAAAACAAAAAAACTAAAACAGTTACCAACGCTTATGCTTCAAAAAAATATAAAAAACAACGTACATAGAACAAAAAACAATAAACAAAAACATTATAAAATGATCCCACATTTTTCTGGTTCCCAAGTTCCTAATAAGTGCTACAGAGCACAAATTTCCATCAAAAACAACCCCACCCCAATTACAGCATTCCTTTCTATTGCACCTAAAATCTCGATTTTTGCTGATATTTCACGTGTTTCTATTTATGGTTCCTATGGAGCTACATCATAACAAATCTTCTTTTTTCTACGGTATTGCTTCTATCATCTTAGTAGCAAATCTTCTTTTTCTATAGGATTGCTTCTATGATCTTAATAGCACTAGCCGCCATTATCCAAACGAAAGTCAAAAGACCTCTAGCTCATAGTTCAATTGGAGCGGTAGGTCATATTCGTACGGGTTTCTCATGTGGAACCATATCTGCCTAACAAATAAAAGCATGATACAAACAAGATACATATAGCAAAAAAGTCCTCTAATGAAACTTTATCAATACTATAGGTAAAATTACCAAATACATTGCAAAAAAATTAATGGTCTATGAGAAGTTGAGGCAACCTCCACTCCCAAAAATATGACAACAAAGTTCTAACAAAACTGATGTCAGAATCCCTTCTGTCATTAAGAAGAGAGTGCCCCAAATTTTATTTTGCTCAAAATCAGTGTCCTCCCACTGATTCCCTAACCAAAAATACTTCAACGGGATTTTTATGCTCTTTCTTTAACTACCCTATATCCAATCACAACCCGAAATCAATCGGTGCAATTCAGCCTACTACAATGATCTTACGACAAAAGTAAAAGTAAGAATAAGAAGAAGTCTGACGTTTACAGGCACGGTAGTCCCAAAACGGGCGGAAAAAATGTTTCCTTAAGATTGTGCAGGTCCAGTGGGAATCCCCATCATTCTGGACCTCATAGTCCGATGGACTTCTCGAACTTTTGAACTTGGTTGAGGAAAATCCATGTCATCTGCATTGTCACATATCCAAAAGTTAGAAGTACAATATGAAGATATAATCATCGATGGACAGTTATAGACGGGGATATGTTATTGGAGGGGCTGTAACGTCCCACAAGACGATTTAATACCATTGGAGGTACGAGTGCGAAAAATTTTAAACTATAGTTTGATCGTGCATTCTCAGCCACATTGAATAATTTTCCAACCTAACCATCTTAAATGGAGAGAATGTGAGTTTTGTTTTTTTTTTCCTCCTTAAATAATTGGGATATTGGGAGTCATTATTAAGGTTTTCTTTTAAACCGACGACAATCGTGGAGATGTGAATTCAAACATCGGCTTAAATTATTAAGAGCCTGTTTGATAACCACGACATGTTTTTTAAAATCATGCTTATAAACAATACTTATACTAATGTGTTTCATTTTTTTTTAAACTGAACTAAAGCAGTTGTTAAAAACTTAGCTAAAAATTCAGACGTGAAAACACACCAAGAAATTGTGAGAAAGCCAACATAATTCAAAAAAAAAAAAAAATACTAAAAACCAAATGGTTATCAAACGGGACCTAAGTTTTATGTCAGAAGTTTTGGTTTTGAGGTCAGGTGGGGTAGAAGGAGATCGTACCATGACATGTGGAGCAATCCTAACACAGTACACAGGGAAACCCGTGTAAAATTTGAAGGGTCCGCCAGATTTCAAGGTCTTCATGGCACAATCCAGAGAGCCAGAGTAAGGAAGCTTGCCCTCAGCATCAGGCTGCATTTTCTGGATCTGGGTCTTCACATAATCAAATGGCAAACTGCAAGCTGCGGCACAAAATCCTGAAACAGCACTTGCACCTGGAGAAGAGCAACAGAGGAAAAAGAACATGTCACAATTAGCACAAAATAAACTTTCAAGAGCTTAAATATTTCCCCGAATAGTTTATGCAGAATCTAGAAACTTGCAAAATTTTAATTGACCAAGTGATGTTGATCCAGGCAGTGGGATGAATATCTAATTCTGAAGTATAGAATAAAGATGGACAATGTGATCCCATTGCGCACGAAAGATTGAAGAAGAAGATGTGGTCTATCCTAGTCCAAAGTCCATGCCACCATTTGGGATGAATCGAAAGAAATTTGACCACGAAATGTGCAAAGAATCTCACCTAGGACCGTTGTAGCTTCACCGAAACCAAGGTTATCCTTGAAAAACTCGACACTTTGATCGTAGGAGGCAAGCATGCCCATATTCAGTGCCATTGCTCTCACTACTGTTGGACCAGCACCTTTCCAGAGAGCCAAAACACCCTCGTCTCCAACAATTCGATATAGTGCATGGAATGCATTTTTGTAGTTTCGACGTTGTGCAGCCGGCAGGGTGGCATCGGCCTGCATTCGGATAAGTGCCAAATCTGCAGGACTACCGAAAGACGCTCCAATAGCACCAGCAGTTAACCCACATAAAGCTTTTTGATACAGAGGAAGGGGCTTGCCGTCATTGGCTTCAATTGCTTTGTTTGTCAAAATCCTACAAAATGAAGCAGAAAGAAAATTCATTGAACTATTAATAAACTAAATTATCCACATACCGAGCCGACGGGGAAAAAACTGAAGAACTATAAACTAAACACATTTCTATCCATCAACACGCTAATCAGAACAGAATCAAGACCTCCAGAGAGTGAAACAATAGAAGGAGCCTGGATACAATGATAATCAAAATTAAAAAGATCATTTTTTTTTAACAGAATTGTGCAAGAAATGCATGGAATTTCATTTGATTGAAGGAAACAATACCAAGTAATTATTTGTGTTCATTTTTCTAACAAAAGTCAGAATAGTTCCATATTGTCTGTTCTTGGAAAAAGGATTTATTCAACAAAATTTTTTCCTTGCTAGTGCTACTAAAGAGGAATTCATCCTTAACACCGATCAAGTTCCATATGAATACAATTGCAAAGGAATAGTTCATTGGATAATGTTAAATGTGATATTAAGACTACTTTATTTTCAAATAATAAATGGAGTAGATATTTGCAGATACACTAATGATCTAAACATCGACATGTCAATTTGGACGAGTTTCTCCTTACCAATTTGTAGACAAATTCCTTTTCTAAAAGAATAGTTCTTTGCTTTAAGTAAAAATAACAAATTTGCATCATTTTCTTTTCCATTCCACACCTCAAATCTAAACAAACACGACACAACCAAAACATCTACACATGCCAAATTCTTAAAGCGAGAGAATGACCGAATAAATCAGGACTTAGTGCAATTCATTACCAAAACACTTCTACTTTTTGGAAAATGAAATTCAGCATAACACTCACTTGAATGATCCAAGTCGTGCAGTGGTATAGGTAGCTTGTCTAAGAAGCCCAGCAGAGAGACCCTGTTTAACATTATGCACTTTAGAAAAAATTCTGTTGTTTCTTGATAAAAATAATACAAACAAACATGCGATTAACATAATACAAGTACTAAAACAAAGGACTGCCGAAGCATTCCCAAGAATACAAGCTGAAACCGTCAGACATTTATTTTTCCTCTTAGTTTAGTCGGTTCACTTATTCGAAGACACATGAAGCACACACAAAAGCGACACAAGAAATCTTGAAATATTCAACTGAACTAGAAATTAACCAACTCACTAACATCAAACAACCCCAATTTTAAGTTCTTTAGATTACAAATCACAGCATCTATGAAGCATCAGCCTAGTGCCTACATCTCTTATAATTTTCTAAATAAGATTGGAATGTGGGTCGAAGCGAAGAAATAAACAGATAACTTAAACCACTCCATTCGCTCGAGTAACAACTCCAATCCACCATTTACAATTAGTACCAATAAAATCAAGTAGAGAAGCTGATTACTATACAATAATACTCTTCCAGCCCTCTCAGAGGTCCTCGGAATAACGAGATCTCGTAACCAACAAGTAAATTTACTCCAAGCCAGTATTTCACAATGTACCCCAAGATCGACAGTGCAATTTAATGAATCAGAATCACAGATTTCAAGTAGATCTTTGAAACGCACCTTGTAGAAAGCACCAACTCCCTCCGCCTTAAGCATGTTCCTGGTTACCTCGCCTGCCGAACCCTGACCCAGCTGAATTCTCACCTGAACCAAATCAAAAAGGCAATATTAAATCAACAGACATAAACCCATCAACGCATCTAGAACAAAAAGAGACGAAATACGATCTCCAAAACCCCTGGATCTAAATTCCATTTAAGAACTCCATTTCCAACTCATTCAAGATCAAAAACATCACCACACAACACGAATTACAACCAACAAGCAACAAAATCCCGTTAAACAAAGATCGTTTGTCACGAAATGGAGACGTAAGCGGTAAATCTGAAGATTCGTGGTACCTTGATCATATCGACGGGTTGGATGACGCAAGTCGCGAGCATACCAGATACCCCTCCATTGATGAAGGGCTTCACGGTAGGCCAAACTCCGACGGATTTGGGCTTCTTCTCGTCTCCCATTTGCTGAAATGAAAAGTTATGAGTGAAAGCTCAAATGGGGAGAAAGAAGAAGAAGAGAGAAATTGTGGGTATGGAAAAAAATGCGCTGGTTTTGAGAGTGCGAAGGAGAAAAAGTGGAGAAAGCAGGTTTTATAGGAGTGTGTACCAAAAACCCTCCTCAGTCTTCCCTTCCTTTTCTCTCTCTCAGCGGCAACTGGCAACTATTAATTTAATTTTAAGCTTTGTGGAGTTGATTTTAATGGCGGACCTCAGATTCCTCGAGCGACCATGAAAAATGGCTAATTTTTCTATTTGCTGCTGCCATTTCTTTTGTTGGCTTTTCCCCAAAATAGAGACTTCTGTTTTGTTTCGGATTTCAAATTTATTTTCTAATTCGTACAGCCAAAATATATGTAATTTTTTAAGTTAAATTATAAAGTTAGTTTTTTTAATACAAACCTACCGGATCGAACTCACAACTTTTTAATATTTCGACAAATTATAAAGTTAGTTAATAAACATTCAATTTTGTGTTTTATAAATTTATGAACTTTATAATAAGTATTAAAAACTCTTTCAATTTTTAACCTTTCTCAGTAGATCTAAACCTATTTGATACTTTTCAAAATTCACAAATTTATCCGACATAAAATTGAAAGTTTAAAATTTTATGAGATAAGAAAATGAATTTTATGTCTGATAGATTCGTTAATTTAAATAAATTTCGAATATGTAGATAACTATTAGATGCCTAATTGAAAATACAAAATTATGAGTTTTATTAGAACATAATTACTGTTAAATGTTTTTTGAAGTTCGTAGATTTGTTTTTTAAATTGTTCACGGACTTCTTAGAAAGTTAAAAAAATCAATCTAAACTTAAATCAATAAACGTCTATCCCAACTAAAAATCTGGGCTTTTGATTCTCACCCCCACAATGTTATTTACTAGTAAAGAAAAAAAAACTTAAAAACTTATTTTTCTTAATGTATATAACTAGTGGGATAAGTAATTCAACTGTATTTGTTTTCTTTAAAAACAAAATTATTTATTTTATTAAACATTTACTTCGACTTGCATTACTAATATGACAGATATTGTTCAACAAAATAATTTGTAGATACACGAATTATATACTGATAAAAACATAAACGTAAACATATTAGTTTTAATTGTTGATTTGTAGTTCTAATAAAGTAAAACAATGGGAAGAGTTTCTCAAAAATAAAAATAAAAATAAAAAAGTGGGGTAGAATCTAACTTGAAATATGGCAATTGAGAATGTCAAAATGGTTTTTGTAAAAGTAATAATATTCTCCACTTTATAAAATCTATTGTACTAAAAAAATAACATCAATTTGTTATATATATGTTATTTTGTTTCATATATTTTTTAAATATTTATTTTGGTCGGTGTACTTTTAAGTTGATTCATCTGAATTGTTGTACTCTTAATACAAAATCATTATTATATTTTAAAAATTTTATTAAGTGCAATGTCGTGTTGAAATTGTGATGCAAAAAAACGAGATAGAAAAAATGAAATGCAAGGACCAAAGCAATCACTTTTTAAAAGTATAGGAAGTAAAATTGACATTTTGAAAGTATAAAAACTCAAATGAACAAAAACTTAGACCAAAATTAAAGTTTTGAAAGCATCAAAACTAAAATGAATGAAAATTGTACCCGAAATTACAAAGACCTGAACACTATTTAAACATATTTAACTTAATATATTAATAAATAAATTAAAAATAAAATACCAAAAAAAAACATTTTCAGTGGTTTTTTTTAATTATAAACCATATAAAATACTTTTTTTAGTACAACATGGAAGGGAGAATTCGAACTACATGTGTCAATTATCACTAACCTAAATTAATGGTAGAACAGTACAAAATACTTAAACGACTAGAGTTGCAGATTTATTTTTTATTTATTTTTTGTTATAAAACAACTCTACTTTATTTTTTATTTTCAGTTCATTAATAAATATAAATTAAAACAAGATCATGTTAAATTAATAAATTATTTCAAAATTTGTAAAATCCAAGCATTATAATCTATGTTTTTTTTCCTCAAGTAAAAACATAATTAATTTCAAATCCGTTGCTCAAAAATCGTAGAGAACAAACGGAAAATAATGAAATTTATTATGAAAAAAATTCTTCATGTAAATTATAACGTCTGAAGGAAGGCTATTTATTGAATTCCACTTTGCGGAAAGTTCTATGTTGGCGCGCTTTTCGATGTCGAATCCGTCCCGTCTCCAAACTTGCGATCAAGTTTCTTTTAATTGCAAATTAGACCCTTAATTAATTTATATATTTCACCATTTATATTTTAGAGGTTTAAAAAAAATAGTATTTTGGTCCGGGTACATTCAGTTTTAGTTTTAGTTTATTTTGATATATGTACTTTCAAAACGTTAAATTTGATTTTTTGTACATTCAATGTTGGTTCACTTTAGTCTTTATGTTTTCAAAGTGTTCGTTTTGATCACTTAATTTTATTTTTAATCTCATTTTCTACACAATTTTGACACGATATTACAAATACTCAAATATTAAAATGTAGTCATGACTTTATATTAAATAGTTTTTGTCATGTATAGGAGTGGTGTTAACTTTTGAGAATAATGACCAAATTGTCACTCTTTAGGAAATACAATGACCAAAACTAACATTTTGAAAGTACAAGGATTAAAATAACTATAGTTAAAAGTACAATGACATAAATAAATATTTTGAAAATATAGAGATTAAAATAAACAAAAATTGAAAAAAATACATGAACCAGGATAATATCCAATCTTTCTGTTACTACTATACTCGTGACAAAATGCATGATTTTGAAGGATAGTTCACTAAATAAATAAATATATCATGTCGTTCTCAAAATTGTACATACATTTTCAAAATTTCTTAAATATTTTAATTTTCATCCACATATCTTAAATTTGCCAAATAAGCCCTACTACTTGAGGGCCCAGGAGTTGAATAATAGGAGGGCCACAAATTAAATTTATTAAAAAGGTCAATATTGATAAGTTTCTAAAAGTCCAGTGATCATTTAATTCTTTCAAATCAAATATGTTATTGAATACATGATTTTAAATATCTATCGACACGTCGACATATTCATGTCTTCATAGGTTCGACATCGAAATTTCCATCATAGTACAAGAAAATCGACAAAATGTGAAAAATATCAACAAAATGTCACTAATATATATATTATATTAATATTAATTATTTTTAACTAATTTAGTAATGTAAAAATGTTTATTTGTTAATTTAAATATTTTTTACTAGTTTTTAATATTTATAATTTTTACAGGAATACATTTTATCAATATTTCCATGGATATTTCTATGAAATCGAGACATTGACATTTCCATCGGTATCGACATTTAAAACCTTGATCGAATATAACTTCAATATGGATTTATTGACCAACCAGAGTAGGGTCAAGGCACACTCTAAAATCTCATCTCTACACGTTACTAATAAAAATGATTTTTTTTATACAATGTTAATAAAATATAAATATTTGAAACATAACTAAAATGAACTAATACCCAAAATTGGTTCATTCGACTTCCAACCATATTGACCCTTTTGAATTAGTCGATCCTACAAAATTAATCACTTTCAAAATGTTTATTTGAATCATTGTAGAGTTTTTATACTTTCAAAACTGAGATTTTGGTCTCTGTAGTTTTAAAAAACAAGCAATTTAGTTGTTGCAAACTTTTGAAATAAATTCTATATACAAGGGAAACTTTTGAATTACGACGGTGTGATTGCATTTCAAGAAATTTATCGACGGTAATGAAATGCTTAAATTGTGATCATAAATAAAATAAATAGACCAAACAGCCACGAAAAAACTATAACGGGCATTTCAAAAATACAGCAACTAAAGTAAACAAAAAATAAAATTATGGGACCAAAATAAATGTTATAAAAATACACCGACTATAATTATATTGGGGCAGTTGCAAATATGACAAAAACGTTTAGTAAAATTAGTAAAATAGCAACCACATTTAGTTTTTCTCAAATATAACGTTTAAAAAAACGGAGATCTAATTTTAAAATGATAACTTTACTCAAAATGATATATATTTGTAATATATACGTAATATATCTTAATACTTATATATATATGTGATATACATCTGATATATTATTGATATAAGTGTCTGTGTGATAATATCTGATATCCTACTAAGAGTGAAATTTTGTACTATATTTGAAAATTAAAAGAGACGGTTGAAATACATAAAAGACTTTTGCTGATTAATGCATTTTCACAACTATTTATAAAAGAAAATTAATAATTTGGTTGGGAGAAAGAGTGCGAGTTAAGTCATGCGTTTTGATGACGTAAGTAAGTATGGTTAAAGAAAAAGCCATGAATAACGTGGGTATTGACGTCCAAGCCAAGCAAACAAGGCTTCCAGGTGGAAAATTAGGATTTTTGTTATTTTTAGAACCCAAAAAACAAATAAAATTATATGTTTCGTTGAATTAATCAAATTTAATCATAAATTTAAATATTATTTAGTCCAGTTCTATTAACTTTAATTTATTTTTGTTCCTATATTTTTAAAATTTCTCTTTTACTCTCTGTCACATGTGTCCATCCAAAATCCAAACTCCAGAGACATCAAATATATTTTTTTTATTAAATTCAATAGAATATTCGAATGTGAGATTTTTAAGTCAGTATGACTCAGATACTTTGAAGGCTATATTTTCAACTTTTATTATGTCCATATATTTTTAAAAATGTCTAATTTTTTGTTAATTCATTTTCTTTTTTAACCCAATTTTTAGTATATCGCAATTCTAACCTAATATTCATTCACTAAATTTCATGAAACGTAACATTAAATAACATTAAAAGGTTTCTATTGTGTATAAAAGTCGTGTTGCAATGTTGTAAATAAGGGACTAAAATAGTCAATTTTTTAAAAACTACAAAGACCAAATTGGATTTTTTAAAAGTACATAAACTATAATGAACAAAAGTAAAAAATACGAAGATCAAAATAAACGTTTTTTAAGGAAGGTTAATAAAATAAACCAAGTTTAAAATTATAATGACCAAAAATAGTATTTAAACCAATAAAATATTAAAATAATATCTTTTATTAATTTGTTTTTTAAATGTAACTTTGTAGATTTTTGTTTTAATCCAACGACTATGTAAAACAAAGATATTCGAACCTCTTAACCTTTTGATCTGTGATATTCTTAGTTACGCTTAAGATTGTGCAAAATCTTAAACCTTGCATTTATGGATAGGTTTGATGATTGCTTCATCCCACCCTATCCCAGTTGGTTTGTTGCTTTGGTATATATAGACGTTTTTTTAGATTATTTCAAAATCAAAAGTGAAATTAGTAAAATTACTCATTCCATTGCTTTTACTTGAAACTTTTTTCTTTCCAAATATCATTTTTTTTTCAGAATATACTTTTTTCTACGCTAAATATCGTTTATTTTTCTTCTTTTGTTGTTCAGTTTTGCCTTAATTGTCTTCTAATTTTATATGCAACTTTTGCAGTTTTTTCGTTCCTAGTCATTTTTACAAAGAGATATAATTGAAGAAACTTTATGACAATAGATTAAACATGTCACATATTTTATGTAGCTTTGAATAATTCTAGAAGAGCAACAACTCTCAATGATAAATATTAAACCAGCCAAATTATGCATATTCGTTATCACAATGCTTCAGCAACAACAACTATATGTTTAAGTGCTTCAAGAACCGTTGCAGTTGATCTTTCTAAATATATCCATGGGCTAAACAGCACCACAAATGAATAGAAAAATTGTCTCTTCCATTCATACATTTTTAAAATAATAATAATAAAATTCATCTATTACTAATTAATCAACAAAAATAAATCAAAGTTGAATTATAAAAAAGTTCAACGTTTATAATTTCATATAAAAATATCCAACCAAATATATCGTCACTAGATATAATTCTAGAGTGATTTCACTCAAAACACTTCAAATTGATCATGTCAAATTAATCTTCTGATTTTCAACATTCTTATTGTTGATCAGAGTCTGTAGCGCCCTGGGCCCTGGATTCAGGATCATTCAGAATTTGGATTCGACACCTCTTTGCCCCGACATTCTCTACTTAGCTGCGCCACAGACCAACACGTGTCCTTTTAGCATGTTTTGTCCTCACTCACATGCTTCCTACTAAAGCAACTAGGAGGTGAGCCATAAAAAATGAAGGTGCACCATAGGTAGTAACTATCAATTCTTTTAAGCATTTTCTTAACCATGCTTCTATGGTCTCAGGATCCCTCTCATTCGGATGTGGTATCCGTTCATTCATGTACTCCTCCTTTCTAGTCGGACGTCACATGCTCACCAGCTTCCACCTTAGTTCGTCCCCGAACCACATCCTACTGGGAGAGGTTCCGCTCTGATACCATCTGTAACGCCCCAGGCCCAGGATTCGGACCAAGATTCGAGTCTTTCTACGAAACAAATATAATATAAATTATTAACAAATATTCGTTAAATAAAGAAAATTAAATAATTTTAATATAAAATTTACCTCAAGTAAAAGGTTACAAACTTCTTTAACATAAAATTTAAAATCATACATGTACACCAAAACAAAACATATTACAATAACAAATTAATGATTTCATTAAAGAAAAAAAAACAAAAAATCGATTTATTACTTAGATTAACAATTAAACAATTAAAAAAGTTATAAATTATGATTAAAGGACTAAAAGAAGGGTAAACGAAAATATTTAAGAGGAGAAAAAATAAATAATGAAAATATTGACAAAAAAAATATATTAACAAAAATAAAGAGAACTGAAAAACAAACTCGTTTGTTCAAAATCAATCGTTCTTTATTTTCGATTATTATAACTTGTTGATGTGTTTCTCACGTTGTTGCTATGGACTTCTCAATATAATCAAATTGCTGAAAACATACGTAGTATTTCATTTTAAAGATGAAAAAAACCGAAAAATAAAAAGCAAATCAAAATTGTGTACATTAAATTGACATTTTGTAACTTGGATAAGAAAAGTGAAGAAGATGCATTGAGAGGGGAAATTTGAAATTTTGACCCTCCAATAATTCATTTTGGATTTATAATCCCATTTTGAAAAAAACTAATCTATCACCTCACTCTTCCTTATTTATTAATAATTTCATAATTTTTAAATGTAAAATTACCGTAGTACCCTCATGTTTCAAAATCAACATCTCCCCCACAAATCTCTTTACAAATCTTTATTCCCTTCACAAATTTCTCACAATAATTAATTCCAACCTTAAAAAATCTAACTTTTAAGAAAAATATCTAACTCAAATAGTAAATTAAAAGTTTAATATGGAAAAAATAAAAAAACGTACATAATTACATAATTTGTGCGAATTTAATTACAAAAAAGTCAAGATTACAAAAATCTCGGGACAATATTGCATTAAATGCTCAAGATTTAATTGATAACAATAGGCAAAGAGGGGAGAAAATGCAAAAAAAAAAAAATTCTGGAATTTGGGATCGCGGACCGGGATTGGAGGATCCCGGTCTGGGTTAGAAGGATCCCGGTCCGGGATCCCAAATTCCAGAATTTTTTTTTGTGTGTGCATTATCTCCTTCTGAATTCCAGTTTCTTTTAGCCTTTATTGTGAAGAAAATCTCGGGTATTTAATGCAATTTTGACACGACATTTATGAAACCTTAATTTTTTTTTTGTAATTAATTCCGAACAAATCTTATGCATTTATTGTTGGATTATGCAAATCTTTTTTCACCCTAATTTACTTATTGGAGAATTTAATCTACAAATTTTTTTTGTGTGGATTCGTTTGTTAAGTAATAAATTAATCTATATTAGATTTATATTAGATTCAAAATTTTAAAAAAAATGCTAAGGGTTGAGAGAAGAGATTGGTGGATAATTTTACTTAAAATAAACAAGGATATTTTGGTAATTTTACAGAGACAAAAAGTGGAAAGGGGTCAAATTAGTTTTTTAAAAAAATGGGTCAAAAATACAGATGAATTATATAATGGGGTTAGAAATCTCAATTTCCCCATTGAGAGAGAAAAAAGTGGAAGGAGAGAGAATTTAGGGAGGGAGAAGAGGGAGGAGAAACATCAAATATATTTTGAAAATAAGTAAAATAGATATTGAAGAGATATCGAGAGATATGGATCAGATGTGATTTTTAATAAAATAATAAAAAAAATTAAAAGTAACCTATGTCAATTTACTACTAGGATCATGATTAGAAGTAACGTGGTCATGAAAATTCATGAGGCAAGTTTTTTCCATTTTTAATCGCTTCATTTTATGCTTATGTTTGAATAATTGCGTGATGGGTTTTGATTATTGGTCCTTTTTTTTAGAAAAATTAATTAGTTCGTTTGTGACAACTTTTAATTTTATTTTGACAATGTATTAAATCTCTCATCGGTTAAAAGTTGAATGCTAAATCTGATGGAACTAACTTTTTAAAGTTAACTTGTTAAATGTAGAAGGGAAATGTCAAAAAATTATATATTTTCCTCTCGAAGAGAACATTAAATTTGAGGTTAGATTATATAAGATGCCCCTTCGAGGGTTGTTTGAACAAACAATTTCCTCAGTTTTCTTGTCAAAACGAATACAAAATTGTGATGGGACGATCGAGTTGCATAAGTGGAAGGCACACGTGACAATTATTTTTAGGATGAAACTACATGTGAGGAGAGCGAAGTCGGTGGATGCTAGAAGAATGATGAACAAAACTTTAAATTGATAAATCTCATAGTTTCCATTCATCAATGATGTCACTAATATATTTGTCCCGTATTTTTTATGAAACCGTCATTGTGAGTGTTACTATTCCTCAAAATGCCCCAATTTTTATCCTTGAACTTAAAAGATGTATCAATTTTTCAAAAAAAAAAAAAAACTTTTAATTTCATCGGATTGGATTGAAGCCTTAAATAAGTATTCTAATTTTTACCTTAGGTTAAATTTCACCCACAATTGTAATAATAAAACAATATAAGAATAAAAAAAAACAAATTAGTAATTTCAATGAAAATAAAATTTTACAAAATTAAATTTAGGGTGCACGTGCAATGGTATGAAATGAAAATTTAGAGTAAAAATAAATACATTTCGGGAACTTTCGGGTGAAAGTTATTATTATGAAGAAAATCTCCATCTTTCTAAAATCTCATTCCCTCAGAATCCCCAAAGCTTTGATTTCACCATTAATGGCGGCTGCTTCCAGACCCTCGTAGAATAAGGTATCTCTCTTTCCTTCTCTTCGTCTATGATCTTTCAATTTCCCACTTGAATTCGATGCCCATCTATTCAAAGTCTAGTACCAGCGGCGGAACAAAACAACCACTAGTGGCTGCCGCATCACCTTCCAGCTTCTTTACCTTACTTTTTGTTTTCCAATTTAACCGTATTTGTAATCTGAGTCAGAATAAACTTAGGGGCATGGTTAAAGTGAGGGCTTAAATTTGCCAATCAACTTTTGGTGGCAACTCAAGATGGCATAATGATATTTGTTCCTTTTTCATATTGGATTTGTTCATTATGTTCCCTAATTGATTAACAAGTGGTTGAAATTTTTGGTTTTCAGCTGACAGGGAAGTGTATGAGGAGATTTTTTTTTAGTGGAAAATGTTCAGTAAGTTAACTAAGCGTGGCTTTTGTACGGCACTATCACCACGGCCTTGGCTGTTTGTGGGCTTGGGGAACCCTGGGGAGAAGTTCAGAGGAACCAGGCACAATGTAATAAGTGATCCATTTTTCACTGTTCATCTTAAATCACATTTTGGTTTTGGAATGAGAAGTACAAGTTTGGTCATTCTTATTTTGGTTCAGTACAGGTGGGGTTTGAGATGATTGATGTGTTTGCTGAGTCTGTTGGAATTCCAATTAACAGGGTTCACTGCAAAGCCTTGTTTGGCGAAGGTATGTTCATTTTTTAAAAAAATTAGAAACATCTCTTTTCAATTGTGCAACGTTTTCAGCAGTTATTGTTGTTTTCCTTCTGATTGCATGGAGTTCAGGATATTTGGCTATTGATGTTTGTCAGGTTTTGTTGGGGACATCCCTGTTTTTCTGGCAAAGCCTCAAACTTACATGAACCTTAGTGGTGAATCTGTATGTGAATGAGAATTCTCCTTTTGTCTTCTTGCTTCTTAAGAGCTAGGTTATTTATAGTTGTAGCTTTCTATTCTTAGAGTCCACAGATTCATTTGAGTGAATTCATCTTGTGAAATTATATATTCAACTTTTTGAAAGAAAAAAAACTTGGTATTCAATTTAAATCTACTAGAAATTTCCCAGGATACTGTTGGTCTGTTGGAGTTCATTACATGTCAATAACGTATTGGATAATGGTTACCATTGTACCGAGATTGGTTTGATGCCATACATCTTGCGTTTCATCATCTTATTTCAGGCAGGACCACTTGCAGCTTATTATAAGCTACCTCTTAACCGTGTCCTTGTGGTAAATTGTTATATGCATTTTAATATTTTTTTCATTACATATTTTTAAACGAATAAAGCCATGGTATTATTTTGAGTCTTTGACTGCTGCAGTTCCATGATGACATGAACTTGCCATGCGGGGTGCTTCGCCTTCGACCCGATGGAGGGCACGACTACCACAATGGGTATCTTTAAATATTTTTGTGGTCGTGTTGTATTTTAGTATGTTTTCATTATATAGCCATAGACTAGGTTGTCCCTTGCGCCACACCTCTTCTGTGGCTTATACATTTGGACTGGATCAGTGGTAGAGGTTAGTAGTCAGGGAGTTGATTTCAATTACCATGGAAATGGCTTTATCTGTTCTCACTTGAAATAAAAAAAAGGGTCCTAGAGAAGTCTAGAAAACCATTTATTATAGCATACTAGGGAGATGTTGATAATTACATCCCATTCGGATTTATCAGCTATATTTGGTCATGTCAATTAATTGTTCTGTTCTTCATAGACTTTTTGAGAATCAATGGATAGCATTTGAGATATTAAGATATTGATCAACCCCCTATTAAGAACATGTATCCCAGGAAGAAGAGGGCGTGTGAGACTTGAGAGGAACGTTTGGGTAGGAAATGTTGTGGTCCCAAGTTGGTTATTTATCAATAGGGCTGTTCTGGGTATTTTGTGTGGGTGCATACATCAGATGTAGGGGAGAGACAGAGGTATCTGTTTGGTTAAGTTGTGAGTGAAGGCAGTAGGAGAGGTCGGGAGCTCTCATATTTTTCCCTTGGCTCTGTAATTCTCTCTCTGAATATCAATAAAATAGGACTGGTTTCTATCAGATATATTACTTGACTTTCCAATAAAACAACCATGTGTCTCAAAATATGGTGTTTAACTGCATGCTATAGCGTGAATGCTTTTTTCTTTTTTTGTTTGGCGAGGTCATATTATTGTCGTCGTCTATACTTATTGGCTATATTGTTCCTTTAGTAAAATGTGATGACATTCTCTTCCATTTTCTGGACTTCTTGAAATGGATTTTTATGTTAGGCTGAAGAGTGTCATTTATCATTTTCGAGGGAACAGAGAATTTGCTAGGTTAAGAATTGGTAAGTTTTGTTCCCTATGTTATTTTGTGGTCTTTCATGTTTTCTCCTCCATTCTTAGAACATTTTCTTTTTAGGCATTGGAAGGCCACCTGGTCAAATGGATCCCAAAGCATTCTTGCTTCAAAAGTTCAACAACACTGCTCGAGAACGAGTAAGTTTTTGGTTTCTGCTGATTTATCTTGATGTAACTCATTAGTCTGCAGTCAAAAGCTTAATACCACTTCTTATGATCGAATCCTCTATATTTTTCATGTAGTTTTCATAGATCCATTGATGGAATCCATAAGTCTTTCTCTCACTTTTTTGTATGGAGTGGGGGTTTGAACTTTCAACTTTAGGGGAGGTAATAGGTGATTTATTCATTGAGCTATGCCTGAATTTTCCAGTCTCTCGCTCTCTATTCAACCCTCCATGATCATAGAAAGGAATAAAAACGGATATTTTAATCCTTACTGACTTGATCTTGTTGCCCCTAGAACATTGTTAAAATATATATTTTGGACCGTCCTCAATCCCATTTTATTTTTTGGCAAGTATATTTCGTACCTTTACATAAGTTATTGCTATTACTAACTCCTTTCGAATAATCCTTGATTACATTTGGCCTATTATACATCCTGACGTAACTCTTCATTCACTTTTGTTTGAAAAGATCGACACTGCATTGCTCGAGGGGGTTGGTGCATTGAAGGACCTACTGTCTCTTGGTTTATCGGAGAGTGCGAGACGCTTCAACCATGAACAGAAATACAAGCATATAAGGTTGCAGACGATGCCAACATGAAAAACGATGAATATCGTCAATTAAAATTTGATCAAATCCTCCAAGGGAAGAGGGGAAACAGAGGCAGAGTGGAGGTCCTCTCAAGGTACAAATAATTTTGTCTACTGACATGGGATAGTTTAGAGGGCATTTTGTTGTGATGTGTAATTATATTTTTAGGGTCTTAACTTATAATATAATTTTTTAAGCTTGGGAATTTGTTAGAGTTAATATTCCACATGATTTATGGTTGTAAAAGTAGAGCTGATTGGTTTTGTTGCATTCTACTTCACTATTGGTCCAATTTTCTATGTTTAAAGTTAAGGATTAGGAGATATTACCAATCTTCTTTGTGCGACTATTTCAGCTTCCAAGCGTTAGTGAATTCAATTTAGTCAGTAAGGCAAAAGACTAAAATACCCTTATTCGGCATTTTACTAGACATCCCTATTCTTTACCAATAGGGGGTTACATTTCCACATTTCCCTGAGCGAAGAGGGGGCGGAATGTTTAAGCTCCAAAGCAGTGAGTGAGTTACAGACTGGGTTCGAAAAGGTCAAATTTTTTATGATTCCATCATACATGATTGAGTTGCGAAAACTTTTGGATAGGTATCCCACATCTGAACTGAATTCTTTGTGGTTAAAGAATCTCTTTCTAGTTGCTCGGAAACCATTAGGAAATTCTCTAGAAGAAATATGAGGTTTTACTTCTGGTGTGTCCTCGACTCTACCCTTTCTTCTTTTTTTAATCATTTAGATTTAACCATTTAAATGAAGATATCCAGGAAGAATCAACATTTAATTAAAAAATTTCAAAAAACAAGAAATAAATGGAGAATAATTCCATGCAGCTTGGTAGGATCGTTCTCGTAGGGAAATACTTTAGGTAATTTGTAGGATATTAAATCATAAGTAGGTGACCACCGTAGTTTAAACACATTTCCTCTAAGTCCTTTGCTATTTACATTGGTCTTCATTGACCACTGGACCATCCCACTAGCCCTTTGTTGTACTTGAAAATAGATTTATAAGAATTTATTTGGTAGCATTCTTATTTCTTTGTTGGAATGTATTTGTTTTTGTTGTTTCCAAAATCTCATACAATTTTGAGAATGTCTATAAAAAATTGAAAAATGAAATTATTGAAATTATATCAGCAGTATAAAAAATATTATATCCGGTGAATAAGGAAATCAGATATATCGGTTCTTTGTTTGTTTTTTTTTTTTCTCGAAAAAGATGAAATGAAATAATCCAATTTTTGGGGAAAAAAATTGTAATGGAATATCCAATTTTGGACAAAAGATTTCTTTTTGAAGATAGAATAAGGAAACGAATTATCGCAGTTTTAAAATACCAATTATTTGAATACTGCCCGACTTAATATTTTTATTGTTTATTATTTCAAACAATTAATCTTCCTAAAAAAATTCTCTCCATCATCCTCCTCGTATGAAATTTTAATCCCATAATATCTTCCCATTCAGGATCAGGACGGATTAAAATTATCTACTATTTTAATAATCAACGTTTATACTTATTTAATAATTTTTAAGCTTAAACCTATTTAATAGTTTTTTTTAATAATGCATAAATCCAAAAAGTTAAGAAAAAGTAGTAGAATCGAATTTCCACCCACGGACAATCCCGCAAAATATTTCCCGCTTCTAACCGACATCCCTATTAATCGACATGCCACATCATTAACATAGACTGACTTCAAGAACATGAATGGTTGATTTTGGTTGGTATTGATCAATCAAATCTATTACTAACTTTGGTTTTTATTAAAGCAAACTCTGTTTTTGGTGAGAAGTCCCTACCATGTGTGGTAGTTAGTCAATTCTCAAGCTTTTGAAGTTCACAACCAACCAAAAATGAGAGAAAAAATTGATGCCATGAATTCATTCCACTACAACCACCTTACCTTCATGCTCATAATTCAAAGCCAAGTTTCCAGATCCTAATCTCTGTTCAAAACACTACCAACAAATCTAACTTCAAGACTTTTGAAAGAAGTACTTACAAGAAAAGTAATTTAATTTAACACTACTTCTAAGAGTCATTCTCATCACATACTTTCACAGCTAGGCAACCCAGTTCACAAGAAGGAAAGTAGTATTCATTACATGTCCAGCTTCAAATTTTGATGCATATTTTGGCAAATTCTTGAGATCCTGCTGAATGGTGTACATGATTTTTCTTTGGAAAGATGAAGCAACATATAATGCATCAGATGTTATATTCTGTTTCTTTTAACATCCTAAATGCTAAATGTATATGTTTTTCATTTCTAACTTGTTAAGTTTCAGAAGTGCACTAAGGCCAAAGAAAATATGCTATCATCAGTAAAAATGGGAGACAATGCATGGAAAGAGATCTTTAGATCTTGGGCTTACATCAATCAACTAAGTCCCTAATTTAGTAGCTTTGAACTTTTTCAATCAAATCAGACTTCAATGAAAGGGGGGCATCAAAAAGATAATATGTAACTGCAAGAAGATAAAAATGAAGATTGGAATGAGTTGTTTGTATGTTACAAAATACAAGAGAAATGAATCAAAATCATGAATTCATATAATGTTGGAAAAAGGAGCAAGCATAACTTTAACCCAGAATGGTCTCAAACCTATCATGTCATTATGGAACCAAGTCAAAATATAGATAGGGAACATGATTCACCTATGAGTAATGCGGTCCTCAACATGATCAGCAAGTATTGATTCCGTCCTTGCAGTCTTTGGTCAAATTATAGAATGTTTCGACCCGGGTTTTTGCCCTATAGAACACTTCGGTGTCCACAGCAGCTCTCATGTACCCATCAAACTCGACTGGTTGTCCGTTGTTTATGAGTCGTGTTTCGTTATACCACTCACTTGTATTTCCCCATAATTCCTGGTAATCGTCAAGCAAATGGACTTTGAAATAAGATCGCAATTTGTCGAAGTAGTTATAGAACGGTTCATTGGATGCTATGTACAGATTCCTCCAAGGCTGAATCATCCCTTTCAATTTTTCAAGGATTGCATCAGGAGATGTATCAGAATCCAAATGAGGCCAAAGTTCTTTGTTTTGTGCCTTCTCTCCTCGAACCACATGAACAGCATCAAAATCCCAGTCCATGCGTCCACTGATTTCAGTCACTATATTCATCAATCTTTTCGATTTCCATACGGCGTGCCACGGACGCTGGATATACTTTGCAGCTTGCCCCTCACACACTCTGTACCAATAATTCTCGGGTTCTGGAGCATCAAACTGCCTCCATATGATCGTATTCTTATCTTTCTTCAGTTGCATTGGTGTCACTTTATGGCTCAAAACCTTCCTAACAGGTATTCTCTTCTTGTGGCTTTTGTCCCATTTCCTCCAATCTCTATGAAATTCACCCTCATCCACAATAGACGCAACCTCTTTAAGATGCTCGAAATCAAAGTAAAAACGGAAATCTTTCCCCTCCTCGTCTTTGTTGCTCGGGTTATAACTACCAGCCAAACACACACTCAAATCCATCACAAATGTCCTGTTTAAATACATTGCCTCTCCCAAACCACACAAGAAACTCCATAGATAATGATTCATACCTTTACAGTAGTCCCCTCCACGTGAATAGTACAAGTACTTCCCCTTCCTAAAATTCATCTCCGATCCCAATGTTGGGATCGTGTCGTTTATCTCCTCATCCCGCACCGGTGCAGCAAATCTAGCACTTCCACCACCACCCCTAGTACGATTGCTAGCTCCACTTCTCGGTCGTCTAGCATTCATTCCTGAATGCCAACCACCAGCATGAACTACCTTATAATGACAATCATCTCCAATATCGAATCTAAACCTCCGAAAATCCCTATACTTCCTCCAAGACTTCTCCTTCTTGTTCCTAAACCTCCACGAAACATCACATTCGTCCTCCTTCGACCCGATAACCGGAGTCTGATACTCCAAGAACGCAATGGACTTAAACGCCTTCAAGTTAAACCTTTCGACCGCAATCAAAATACGCGGGTCCGAACAATTAACAGCCCTCAATTCGTCACAATTCAGTTTAGGGGCAGAATCAGCAATTACCTCCTCAGATTTCTGGATCACCGCCTCAGTGATCTGGTTCCCCAAAGCCGGCGGCACAGCAGGGGATATAACCGAGACCAAATCCTCGCCAGTTTTGACGACGGATTCGTCGTTCTTGAAAGTGGCATTCTCGGAGGCAGTGAAGAGCTTGGTAAGAGCAGGCGTGGATTCAAGCCACGGATCCGGGGGCTGGTAGGTGATGGCAATGACGGTGATAATAAGAACAGAAAACACAAAAACAGAGAAACAGAGATTGCTTATGAGCTTAATCAGATGGTGCCCGATGGGCTCTGTGGGGGGATTTGAATCTTTCATGGGGTTTTGTGGAAACCCCAGTACCGAAATCGAAGCAGATCTTGAAATGGAGTCAAAAATTCGTCCAAAGGATTGATGGATAGAAGGAGGGAATGAGGGCGGAAATGATGGAAGCTTGAAGGAAAAACTTTGGAGAGCAGATCTACAACGGAACGGCACCGAACTCAGACTGCTGCTCTTTGCTTTGCTTTGCTGAGAAGTTGTTGAATGGATTTCTTTAATATAATATATATATATATATCCTTTTTTTGATCTTTTGGAAGAAATGTTTTTGGCCATCCCTTTTATTTTATTATTTTATAAATTTGGTCCAATTTCCAAGACCATATATATATAATTAAAACTAATAATTCTTATGCTTTTGATTTGTCTAATAGATTTAAATAGTTTTTAATGTAACTTAACTCAATTGGAATCCTCACTTAATATGTTACATTTAAGGAAAAAAGAGTCTTTTGATCTTTGTATTTTTAAAATTTATATTTTAGTATCTGTACTATATCTTTAAAATGTTCATTTGGTCGTTGTATTTTAAAAAAAGTGATTATTTTGACCATTTAATCTTTCATTTTTATTTCATTTTTTCGACCAAAATTTTAGCATGATACTTACCCACTAAATTTTTTAAAATGTAGCCATAAATTTGTATTAAAATGTTATAAAATTTATGTTTGATCACTTTTTAAAAATACATGGACTAAAACAAACAAAAAATTAAAAATACAAAGACAAAAATAGATTTTTAAAATATATAGGCCAAAATAAATGAAATATGAAAGTTTAACAACTAAAATATCATTTCAATATTTTTAGTACAATAAATATAGAAACAGGAATTTACTTTCAATTGGTTGCACTATTCAATTAATGTTATTTGTTTGGAAGGTTTTTTAAGAGTACCTTTTAATTCAAATAGCAAAAATGTTACGATTTAAGAATATATTTATCTTCAAAATGTCGAATTAAGATTAATAGTTCAATATCACAATTTGATTGATGAGGAATTATATTCAACAATTATTTTAGAAGTAAAAGCAATAATTGTGTATATATATATATATATATATATATATATATTAATATTTAGTTTATCTGGGTTCATTCGAGAACTTAGAACCAATCAAATAAATCCATCGAGTCTTCACTTTACTAAATCAAAATTTTATTCGTTAAGACTTCTAAAACATTTTGATGAGATAAAATTTTTTCTAATACAACATGTGGGGGCGGGAGATCGAATTCATAACCTCATACTTGAGGGTATATTTTAATGCTTGTAACATTTCAATGCTTTCGCAAGTGACCACCTAACACAATCATCGGAAACAATTTTCGCCCAAAGTCTAAGTTATAAAACTAGCTTAGAATCTCTAGACACCTGTCTAAGAGCACTAACTTATAATATTTTTACAAGAAAGAACCCAAACTTTGGGTTCTTCTCAAATTCAATTATGATATGTACAAGCTTTTGAGCAACTACAAATTATAATTGAGTTATAACCCCATCAAGAGAGACACCAAAAGAGTCAAATCAGAGCATGATTATAGTCTTGGAAGTGGAAAGTTTTGTAAATGAAATGGGACAACCACCTTGAAGCAGCAAAACAGAGTATTGCAATGGTGATAATGGTGGCCTTACCAGCTGCTGAAATCACTCCCTGCTTTGTCACTGCCACAGCTCCAATGGCAGCCATGGATATGACCTGAAGAGCCACCTCAGCTATGTTCAGAGCTTTATATGCAGCATTGCAGCTGCTACAGTTCACCACGTGGCTCCAGTACCTGAAAATCGATAATCGAATACATAAACGATCTATTTTTCCGTATATATAGTCTGCTCGAGATCCACAAATTTGTATGATTTTGCTTTTAGATTCTAGCTAAGAATCTTCAAGCTAATGGAGATGGTTTTTTTACTTATAAGTTCATGATCTTCTATGTCGGTTATCAAGAATAGTATTTTTTTTTTCTCTCTTCTCCCTCGCTTAATCTCGTACATGCTTTTAGAAAATTCTAGCTAAACTTGCCCTATGGGATAAAAAGGGTGCACCTTTCTTTTTTTGACAAGAACAAAAAAATGGCCAAAGGGCAGGGATGAGAAAACCCCCTCCCATCAAAAGACAAAAAACTATTGAATCAACGCTTTCCAATCTTGAAGAACTATGGAAAAGCCAATAGTTTTTTTAGAACAAAAATTCAACCCATATATTTTGATAAATGTTTTTTACTTGGAAATGGATGATTTTGACTCGATTTTTGGGTGCCAACATGAGTTTAGCTTAGTGGTTAAGACATCTTGAGGTCGGAACTTCAAACCCATGTCCCCAGATTTGTTGTACTAATGAAAATTTGGTTTTAGGCTGATAGTTAATTTAGTTGATCTTACGTTGGTTCAAACCGATAAGTTTGACATTAATTTTGGCTAGAAATCGAACACCTTACCCACCTAAAAGGGACAGAGGCCTTTTAGAGGTAGTAGAGAACTGAGTTTCAGGAATTAGAGGATACCTTTCGAACACCTGTTCTCTTGGAGGCAATGGAGGAAGGGAGCCAGAATATTTGCCTCCCCAGTCAACTTGACCACCTGCATACTTGCTCAACCACCTTCTAAATCCAACCACCAAAGCATCTGACTTTACTGGAACATAACAAGCTTTGTGCCAATTCGAAGAACCTATTTCCGTTAATTTATGCTCCTAAATTCAGAACAAACATCATCAGCAACTGTACTCGACAGGCCAAAAACAATGTTGTCTATGAAAGAAATTTCTTACCTCAACACGAAGAAAATACATGTCTGAATCTAGAACCAAGTTCTGTCCTATATGAAACATCCATCGTGGAACAATATAGTTTATCCATTTCCCAAAGTTCCTAGGGAAGGCCCATATCAATCTGCTTTTACCTGGACTAACTGGGATGCAGAAGAAAACGAGAAACGATCTCCGTTGCGATATTTCGGTTGGCGGTTTCTGAACCAACAAACTTTCTAAGAATCAGAACCCATCACAAGCAGAAAAAAAATGCAGTTATAAATAGTCCAGTTCAGATTATCATCCCAATCCGATGAAAGACATGGAAATGCTATTATGCTTTTGCCAATATACCTTTACATTTGCAGTTGATGATGATGCAGATTCATCACTCTTCCTCTGTATACTTTTTTGAATCAACTCTGGATCGGGGAAGAAATAATAGACACAAGGTGCAATAAACTTGTGACTGAGCATGTCGTGTTGGCCAACAAAACCATTTGCGTTCAGCGTTTTTACGCTCATTTCGAGTGGTCTGCCACCTTCTCTGTCAGCTTTCACGGTGAAAGAACACAAATGATTGTTGTTAGTCAATGCAATCCAGGTGAGAGCCTCATGCAAGAGTTGAGAAGATAGAATTGATAAACATATCTGTTTTTGGATATTGCTGGGGCTTGAATTATCCTGTAGTGAGCATATGGAACGTGGGCAGGGTCCAAAAGATTTTCAATCAGTATCTCATACCTGAAAACATCAATTTTCAACGACAAAGTAACCTGATTAAAATATCGCTACTAGCACAAAGAGCTGAAAATGGCATTGCACTAGTTCAAAACTCAGGATTTACTCTTCTAATACTATACAAAATCACTACCCTACCAGTTTAGTCCTTTGACTATTAGGGTTGTATCTGGTCTCAAAACTTTCAATTTGTGTCTAATAATCCTTTGAACTTTAAAAGTGTTGCGTAGGTTTCTGAACTTTCAATTTTGTATCTAATAGGTTCTTAAACTTTAAAACTATCTAGATCTCTAGACTTTCAATGTCGAACAAGTCCCCAATCTATCAAACATTCTTTTAAATTTCTGAATTATTTAGACTCAAAAATTAAAAGCTCAGGATCTTGTCAAATACAAAACTCAATTTTGGGTCTAATAAATTCACAAATTTAAAAAATATTGAATAGGTCAAGGATCTATTAAGCACAAAATTAAAATTTCAGAGACCTATTAGACATGTTTAAAGTTGAGAGACTTGTTCTTTTTTAAGAACAAGATACAAACTTCTCATTGAAATAATGAAAAATGGAATACAATGTTCAAAGGATAAGAACTTCCGAAGGGAGTGAAAGGAAGCAAGAAAATTCAGAAAAAACAAGAAGATAACTATCTGTAAGAACCCAAAAGCTTGACCAAGAGACACTTCAAAAGAATTGAATCGAAACCTTCAAACGAAGGAGAAGGCTGCAAAAACACCAACAGAGCATAAACTAAAGAGGGCCCAAGACTTCAACTTGATAGCGAGAACTTCAACCACCAAGAGGCCATCGACAATCAAATTTTTTTGACCCTGATCATCTTCAAGCTTGAGACCGCTGCACTTTGCAAAAATCTCATCAAAATCCATCTTCCATTCAGATAGCAGCTCCAACCTTCTTCTAATTCGAGCTTCTTCACAAGAAGTCATTTATTTTTGCAACCTTTCTAATTCATTCTTTATTATTATTATTATTATTATTATTATTATTATTATTGGATAAGAAACGTTCCAATTCATTCCTTAGATAGTCAAGCCAATTTTCCAAGGTAGAAAAGGAATCCAGGATAATCCCAAAGAATATGGAGGAGGGGGGATGAGAAGACATTGCCGAATAAAAGGCTTCCAAATACTTTGAGAGCAAAAGGCCAAATAAACCAAGAAGAGGGGACCTTTACAAATCCAAAGAATCCAAAGTCCTGCTTAACATCAATGAAAGGACTTCCTATTAAAGCCCAGAAATACCCAACCTGGATGCTGCCAGAAGATAATATACCTCGAGGAGAGAAAAGGCCTTTGGAGAACCAAGGCGCACAGCCTTTAAAGGATCTTCCCCAAAACGATGGAAACTGAGGCTACAAAACTTGCTGCTCAAAACATGAAAACCGAGCCGGTGCGAGAGACTTGTTAGACACATAATTGAAAGTTTAGGAGATCTATTAGAGATTCTTTAAAAGTTCAAGACTTGTTAGACACAAACTTGTAATTTAACTTGATGTTTTATATACCTCTTTTTGCTTCCCATTCTCATCCAAAAGATTATCCAGTGGCTAACCACAGACAACAATTTATGCAAAAACATAGCACAATCTTCTTGTGTACAATCTACTTTCAAAGTTCCTTACACTATCTTTTGTAAAACACGATGTGAATACCCATAGCAATGCAAATACGATTGATATATCTTATAGAGACAACTATCTCCTAAATTCAAATACTAGAATGAATAAAAATTACCTTAAAAAGATAAATAAGAATGAACGGACAGAATGTGATTCATTTTGCGTTAGCCCATAATTTTTATTCTCTGCATTTGACATTTCAAAAGGCATGGGAAATCAGAAAGAGGCTTCGAAGTGATTACCCGTAGGCCATATCTCTATTACCCTCTAACTTAACATAAGATGGGTCGTCCAGCTCTGGAATAAAGGAAGGTTTCTTCTCCGAAATTATATCTTTGAACTTGGGATCCGAGTTTGGCCAGAACCACACTATGCCATTCTGAACTGTGCTTGGATATACAGCGACGCACGCCTTCTTGGATGAGTGGACCTGCATGTTATATCAAATTGGAGTAAATGTTCATAACATTTGTAAATTCAGACTTCAATGTTGTTATTTATGAGAGATATTTCTCTCCCCTGTCTACTTAATACTCAATGTAGGCTTGAAATTTGAACCAACAACCTCCTAAAAGAGATCATGATGTCTTAACTATTAAATTATGCTTAGATCGTTGAGTGAGAAAATAAAATTTCAGATCCATTATGTATCTCTTTATTTTTTGTATACGAAATGAATCATAGAGTTATTGAACTATTAAATTACCTATTCTACAGAAAAAAACTCAATGGAATAGATTAAAATTTAATCATTTCAATATATATTCAACGCAATTTTTCTTTTTATCAATTTGATCATCTAAATCTGTCAATCGACTTCTTTGTTTTAATTCTTATTTTCAAATTTTAGTTCCCCTAAGGTTGAATTTGTCATCAGACTATATATTTGTAATTTAGATCCTGAGTTTATATGATGTCACATAAGAATTATGTCAAACACAATGTGATATTCAACATAAAACACTTTATAACTTCAGGATCAAAACAAAACATTTGAGTGGAAAAGAGACTATTATAAAATAATTAGAAAGGTTTTAAAAATAAAGTAGAATTTAAACTAAAGTAATTTGTGACCATAGAAAAGCATGCTTACCCCACACATCATTTTGATGGAAAGGAAAAAACAAACAAACAAAACCCCCTTACGTGGCTGAATTTCAGCCATAGTAACAGGGAAGAAATCGGTCAGTTATAGAGAGGAGAAATTACCGGAGGGCCATCGGGAGGCGCCTGAGGGATGAATTTGCAGTCACCGGAGCCATTAAAGCACCATCCATGGTACACGCACTGCAGCCTCCCCCACTGGTCGATCCTCCCTTCGGACAATGGCGCCAATCTATGAGGACAACTATCATCAAACACCTTCCACGCATTCTCGTTCCTGTCCCACCACACCACCAAATCCAGCCCTATCACCTTCTTCGCAATCGGCACTCTCTTGTCCAGATCGCACACCGGCATGACCGGATACCATTCCGAATACCAATCGAACTTCTCCCCCTCCGTCTCCGACGATTCCGGCTGTTCTGAAGCGACATCGGACGCCACGGCCGAGCAAATTAGAAGCTCGAACTTCCTCGACACATTCCGGTGCGCCGCCGCCTTGAAATTGAAGGATGATCTCGATCTCGGTGGCGGATTCCGATGCCAGGCGACGCAGCAGGGCTTGCTGGCTATGGCTCTGTCGAGTGTGGTTAGATGAGCAGAAGGAATTATCGCAACTTCCATGGCTGATTCCTTCGCGCGGAGAGAAAAAGAGAGTGGAAATTATATGCTTCTTGGAGTTGGAATCAAGGTGTATAACTGGAAAGCAAACATGGAGTTGATCGAACTTGCGGAGAAGAAAATTTGAAGCCGAAAAGTTTGAAAGCTTTTTCAGCCATTAATGGAAGCAACGGGATAACGTCTACGCGGGAACGAAGATGAAATGGGAAATTACCCTAATATTTTAGTCCAAATATTTTCCCCAATTTAGTCCATATTGTTTAAATAAATTAATTTTTTTTGAAAGGTTAAATAAATAAATTTAATCCTTATATATTTGTTAACATTTTCAATTAAACTAGCTGAAAATAAATTTAAGTTTAAATAATAAATTTGGTCTCGGACAAGTTGAATTTGGTCTATATGATTTTAAAAATTTCTATTTAGTTCCTATAGTTTGAGCTTAGTTTCAATTTATTCCCTATGATTTTAAAAGTTTCAATTTGGTCTCTAAGCTTTACAAATCGTCATTGTTATTGTGCGTAAAGTTTAGATTATATATATATAGGTATAAGTGTATCGAGGTTTAGGGCTATGCAGAAAAAGAAAAAAAAATATTTTTTTAATTTCATAAAACACAATCCAAATTTAAATAAAACTCATATTTAAATGTGATTAAATCACACTGTACCATATTTGTAAAAAATAATAAATAAAAAATTTATGACATTTCTAAAAATACATATTAAATTTCATTTCACTAATTAATTTACAGAGAATTTTTTCTACTTGTTTGGTGCTTTTACTGTTCTGAATAAATGGTCTCTCAAAAAAAAAAAAAAAGAACTACTGCTTGGAATGGTGAAAGACTGAAAGTAGCCTTTGTAAAATTACATTGAGGCAACCAAGTTCTGATCCTTCAATCAACATCTTCAAAGGGCATAATGGTAATATCATCAAATCAAACTATGGACTAAGAATTTCTGTTAAATACAATTAGAAAATAGTTTATTTCATAAATAAATACATATGCTTCTTCTATTAGTTTGTATCTGTGTCAGCATCTATAAAGCTTTCATCAAAGGGCATAGTGGTAATTTCATCAAAGGGCATAACGGTAATTTCAACGAAGGGCATGGTTGTAATCATGGAAGTGGAAGTTTTTGTAAATGTAGTGAGACAGCCACCTTGAAGCAGCAAAGCAGAGAATAGCCATAGCCACCATCACATTTCTAGCAGCTGCTGATACCAAACTCTGCTTTGTTGATGCAAAAATTCCAAGTGAAGCAATGGAGATGACCTGCAACACAACTTCTAGTGCATTCAGACCCTTGCATGCCACCCTACAACTGCTGCAGTTCACCACATGAGACCAGTACCTGAAACAGTCCCCCGCTTCCGACTTTCAGTTTTGTTCGGGCATGACAAATATATGAACATGAAATACAAAACAGAGTGCAAAAACATGACAGGAAAGGAGGTTATTTGCAGAACTTTTGATGGTAGTGAAACTTAGACGATAGAAAATGCAGGTGGGGATCTTGATCACATCCTTTCGAGGTGCTAGTTTACTCAGTCGTTATGGGGGCAGTTTTGCGAGTCTTTTGTAGTCTCCAAGGCGAGAAATTGAGATTACAGAGGGATAGTGGAGGAGGTTTTGATGTACCCCTTTCAGGAGCATGGCAAAATTCTTGGCAGACATGTTTTTTCGCCATTTTGTGGGGTATAGGATAGAGAGAAACCATAGAGTTTTTAGAGGATTAGAGAAGTTTTGAGAGGCTACTTGGGAGTTTCGTAATAACGTTCAGGTGTTTTTTTTAGATTGGAGCTCCTTTTCGTAGGTTTAGACTTCCTCTTGTTGGACTTGTTTTTTGTAGGCCCTTGTGTATTCTTTCATTTGTCTTAATGAAAGCTCCATTTCTTAAAAGCTTAGATAATATAAAATGGGCGTCAAGGATATGTTTGTCTCTGGCATTGGAGCGGAAAGAAATCCGTGTCAAACCGCATTCAACAAGTCACAGAGACTTTTGCGAAGCACTACTCTTTGGATCAACTAAACTGATGAGACAAATTCATTTGAAAATAAAAAACTCGTAGGATATTAGATCTAAGGTAGGTGAATTGTGACCGCCATGATCTGGACTATGGTCTCAAAGATATCGGAGTTTATAGTTTATGAATTGAATTGAATGAGCTGCGAAAGAGTTACCTGTCCATCAGCTGTTCCTTTGGAGGCGATGGGGGAAGACTGCCACTGAACTTGCCTCTCCAATCAACATGACCATCTGAATATTTGTTCAACCACCTTCTGAAAGCAACCACTATGGCGTCGGACTTTGTTGGCACGAAACAAGCTTTCTGCCAATTTAAAGGGCCGATATCCAATATCTTCCTCTCCTGTAAATGTGCTCAAAATAATTATATGAATACGAATTCATAAAAGTTCATCCAAGAGAAGAGAGCTCTTTAATGGTGATGGTGAAGTTCTTCCAACAGCGAAACAGACATGTAAAATGGTGAAAACAGTAAAACAATAGAAAACAGTAAGATTGAAGCTCGTTTCAAAACAAATTTTTCTTCTCCAACTGCACTAATGTTGTTAATAAGCTTTTTTCATAATATTCCTATTGAAGTTCATTTCATAATATAATGAGGGTAATTCCCTAAACTTTCTAACCATCCAGTACTTTCAAATATTATCAGCAAGTCCAACACTACCGAACATTACTGGAGGAATAACTCAGCCATAGTAAAAGTTTGATCTATACTTCGAAAAACTTAGGCAATGTGCTGAAAATATGATAGTCATTACCTCCACATGGAGAAGATACAAATCCGAATCTAAAATGAGGTTTTGTCCCACATGGAACATCCATCTCGGAATAATTCGGTCCATCCATACAGCAAAGTTTCTTGGAAATACAAATATTACTCTGCTTTTACCCGGACTAACGGGAATACACATAAATATTAGCATCCCTTTCTTTTGTGATGTGTTTGGAGTCACCTGATACAACCAAAGAAGAAACATAAGTAATACCAAAGAGTGGAGAGAAATAAAAAGCAAAGGCTCACCCTTATTATTAATACTCACCCTAAAAGAAGGAAGGATCCGGATAATGCTAAAGAGTAACACACTTTTCATCACCAAAAATGTGTGCAATAAATGAAAAATACTCAGGTACTCACAGATCAACACCCATGCTAACCACCATTAAAGTCCCGACGAGTAGGAAAGAGAAATGCAGAAAAAGAAATACTTTTTTTTTAAAAAAAAAAACTAAAAAGTTGTTTAACTTTTATTGATGTTGATCGATAAGCACCTAAGTATCGCTCTTTTTAGATTTCTTACCGTATTGTTTTCAGCTGACAAGAGTGTTCCATTGTCTTGGAGTTTTGGATTTTTTTCCTTAGAAATTGGACCAAGACTAAAAGAAGAGTAATACAAACAAGGTGCAAAAAACTTGCTACTTCCCAGTGTCTGATTACTGATGAAGCCATATATATCTAAGTCTCTCACAACAATTTCAATTGGTTTGCCTCCTTCTCGATCTGCTTTCTCAGTGAAGTCCATGGATATTAGCCATTAGATCCCATTAGAGATTGAGAAAAAAAAACATATTAAAGAGTTTTTTTCCACCCTAAAATACTTATCTGTTCTTCGGCTGTTGCGTTCCCATTATCCCATAATGGGCATACGGGACATGTGCTGGGTCCATAAGATTCTCAATCAAAACTTCATACCTGAAAGTGCATAAAGAAAGAACATAGAGTAATTGAGTAAATAAATAAAAATAGAAATGGATAAAGAATTGTGGGTTCCTAGGTTACTTCTTAAACAGAGAGGTCCTCTCTATGCACTGGAGCTCCTCCTTTCATTTCATCAATGTTATTGTTATCTTGTATATTTTGGCCTCTTTGGTTCTACCATTAATTAGCTTGTAATCGGTATTTTACAATGTGATCCACCTATAAAATACTGGTTTTTAATTATGAAGATTAGTTAAGTAGCTGACTCTCTTAAACCATTCTTGGAAGAATAAGGTCATAATCTTTCTGTTAAATAGGATTTCCTCTGCTTACATCAATTTTCTTTCAGTGGGGGAAAAAAAGCACAGTTTTACCACGCCACTTAGATCCACACATTTCCACACCAAGTTCGTCCACATACGACATGACTTCCTTCATAACTCCTCTACACTGGACTGACCAAGATAAAATAAAATACATAAAATTAAAAGTGACAATTTGTCTCTCTTTATACCCATATGGAAGATCTCTGTTACACATTGACTTGGTATATGACGGGTCGTCCAGTTCAGGGATATAAGGGGGTTTTTTCTTCACCAAAATATCTTTGTACTGGGGATCACTATTTGGCCAAAACCACAATATGTCATTCTGCACAATGCTAGGATAAACTGCTACACATGCCCTTTTAGATGTGTGAACCTGCAATATATCACAGGAGGAAAAGTAGCAAATCTTGTCCAAATATTTAGAAGTTGGCTAATATAACCACAATACTTAATCCTGTAACCATATTAAACTATGATCTATCTTGGTAACTTCTGAATATACGTCTTCAGATTCTGGACACTGCTCACTAATAGAATAATATGCAATAATGACAGAAATAGAAAGAAAAATCCAATTCTGAATCCAAGTTAAAACACCAGGAAGAATCTTGAGAAAAAAAAAAAAGAGATTACTAATCAAAATACGCCAACAGCTTAGAATTTTAGTCCTTGTAAACTCATAAACAAGTCTAAGTTCCTTATGCATACAACTTTCAGCATTGAAGAAAACTAGTGCTTGATTACAGTAATATCGATTAAGAAACGAATCCATTGAGCTCCATTATTCTTATAGTTTGTCATTTATAGAAATGATGATTCTTAATAAGCATTGTTTCTCCAAAGTTTGACGGAACTAAATTATCATAGGACAAAAAGCAATGAGATGACAAGATTCACTAATACAGATTTCAGTTAGATTAAATTATAAATTTAATGTTGTGTCCAACTTTAAAAAGTTTCTTGAACTTTGAAATGTTTGATCCTAGGTAATCTCTATCATTAACACCTTTAACTAAATGATGACGTGACAAAGTTTTATTGAACAAAATAAAGCGACATGTACAACATAATATTTTCTTCAAGCTTGAAGACCATGTCGCTCAATTTTGTTCAATTGTACATTTTCTTCTGTCATTTATTTATTAAATAATGTCAAGCCAACTAAAGCTTGTCCAATATTCATGTCAAATCACCATTTAGCTTGGAATGTTAATAGCAGGGACTCAACAGAATCCCAATTCAAATTCAAATAAGTACAAGTTTAAATAGAAACAACCACAATTTCCTAGACTAAATCTGTGATTCAAGCTAAATAGTAAAGAACACATGGGAAAGAAGGAAGAGTCTTTACCGGAGGACGTGATGACGTGACAAAGTTTTATTGAACAAAATAAAGCGACATGTACAACATAATATTTTCTTCAAGCTTGAAGACCATGTCGCTCAATTTTGTTCAATTGTACATTTTCTTCTGTCATTTATTTATTAAATAATGTCAAGCCAACTAAAGCTTGTCCAATATTCATGTCAAATCACCATTTAGCTTGGAATGTTAATAGCAGGGACTCAACAGAATCCCAATTCAAATTCAAATAAGTACAAGTTTAAATAGAAACAACCACAATTTCCTAGACTAAATCTGTGATTCAAGCTAAATAGTAAAGAACACATGGGAAAGAAGGAAGAGTCTTTACCGGAGGACCATCGGGGGGCGCCTGAGGGATAAATTTGCAACCACCGGAGCCATTAAAACACCAGCCATGATAAACACATTGCAATCTACCCCATTGATCGATCCTTCCTTCAGACAACGGAGCCAACCTGTGGGGACACGCATCATCAAACACCTTCCAGGCACTCTCATTCCGATCCCACCACACCACCACATCGATCCCCATTACCTTTTTCCCATGCGGCACCCTCTTGTCGAGGTCACAAATCGGCATAACCGGGTACCACTGCGCATACCAATCGAATCTCTCCTCTCGCCGTTCGCTCTCGGGCTCTACCTCTAACGGATTCGCAGATTCCGTTGAAATGGTGGGCGATGAGTTTGCACAGAGCTTGAATCTTCGACTGTGTCTGTGAATCGTTAAAGAAGATGTTGAAGGTAAGAGATGAACCTGAAAACATTGATTCCGAAATCGGTATTTGTTCACTTTGGCAGTGGAGTGGAGTGGAGCAGAAGAGAATTTCAGAACTTCCATGGCCGCAGCTTTGACTTGCATGGATTTCTCGAAAGAACGCAAGTGAAGTAGATTTGAAAAACTTTGTGGCCATGAATTGTCCAGCAATTTAATCTCGTCAGGAAACACAGGATAGTTAATTCGCAGGTGACGATTACGTAAATTGAACTTGTTTTCTCTCGATTTTTCCTTGGTCCGACTCTATACCCAAGTAATGAATCACTCGTGATAGTTAGAGAAATCAAATTGTTACCACTTAAAGTATAAAGATTAAATTTTTATAGTTCGAAGTTAATAAATTAAATTGTACTTTAATGAGAACATAATAATCAAAAGAATCTTTTAATCAAAATATTTAAATTAATAAATAAACCCTTCGAATTAGTTAAATTTTTTTTATTAATATTATGTCCACGTTAGTAATATTTTATTCATATTTTTATATACTTTTTCGATTTCGTTTGTGATATTATAAAAATATTGATTCACTCAGGTTGAACGTGAACCTATAAAAATGTAAATGTATCGACCTAAGTTTGATACAATATTTTTAAAAAGTTGTTTACTTTATATTTATGAATAACAAATGCTTTGGAACAAAGTTTCTAATAACGTCCAATGAGAGCATAAAATTCACTCGGATAAGCAGTATTAATGAACCAACAAAACAATTGTTTTTAGTATAATACGTTGGGAATTTGAATTTATAATTTTTTGATTGGAGATATATGTCAATTACCGTTGAGCTATGCTCGCTTTGGCTCGAAGTTTATGGTAATCAAACGTATATATTTGGTCCTGTTATCATCATTTTACGATAAGGAATAATGTTTGAGCTAAATTGTTATGTAAATGTAAACATTAACTGATGATCTGACCAAAAATTAAATACAAACAATTAATATCAATTAAGTGGTTATAAATAATTAGTTAATAATTTAATTTAATTAAATAATTAATGACATTTATTGAAAAATAAATACTTCTAATGTACTTATCTACATGATTTTAAATATCCATCGACATATCGATATGTCCGTATATTTATGGGTTCGACATCAACGTGAGGGTAATTGACATTTCTATAATGTTACAAAAAAAATCGATAAAATATAACAAATATCAACAAAATTTTACTAATATAAACATAATATTAATATTAATCATTTTTAACTTGTTTAGAAAGGGTTAGACAGTTATTTGTTAATTTAAATATTTTTTTTAGTATTTTATTTTTATAATTTTTTCATAAATATCCATCGATATCGACATTTTATTAATATTTACATCGACATTTCTATGAAATTGAGACATTGACATTTCCATCGATATAGACATTTAAAATCTTGCTTACCATGAGTGAGTTAGTTAATATTTAATAGACAATTGATTTCGGTAATTTAATATATCTTACAAATAAAAAATGTATTAATTAGATTGATATCGACTAAAATTAGATCGACGAAGAGGCCAAGTCTCATTGGATAAAGCGCTTCAGTCTACCTAAAAATTAAGTGGTGCATAGATAGGTTTCATTGAGGACTTTACCCAATAAATGATAGTTGACATCCTTTATAGTCGAGACCCATACACCTAACTTTTCAGTATGTGTATACCTACTCTAAATGAGAGCAATTGCCATAATTTTTTTTTTAATAAAAACATTTATACGTTCATAAAAACGTTCTTTAACATAACATGACAATCATAATAACAATTTATTTGACACGATTTCTTCCTATATCTATGAATTTTATTGGACCTAGAAAGTATACATTCGAAGAACGTTTTAACTCTTCCAATATCAATAGGTTGATTGTTTCACTCCTGTATTTTTCAAAAGGAAAAAGGAGTTTTGAAAGCCATTTCCTCGATCGAAAAGAGAGTACATGTTCTCCCAACAAGAAAAAATGTATTATGCCTAACCCTAAGTCGAACAGCTAAGACAAATAACCGATGAATTTATAAAACGTCAGAAATTCCTTGAGCACAAATTTGAAAAAAAATTAGGCAAGATTGAAAACTTATTTTTATTTTTTATTTCCTATTTTTGAAAATTAAACTTTATAAACATTACTTTCAGTATATTTCTTTAATTTGCATTTATTTATTTTTCAAAATCCAAACTACAATTCCAGAACTAAAAAAACAATCATTTTCAAAACCTTGTTTTTATTTTTAAATTTTGGGTAAAAGTTCAAATATATTTTTTAAAAACAAAAAAAAAAAAAAAATATATATATATATATATAAAATTTTCAACAATAAAAAGCTAAAATCAAGAGAGTCCCGTTTTTTTACTTAGGTCTTAAAATATTATACTTATCCTTACTGAGCTTTTTTTTTTTCCTAAAAAACATGTTTGAATTCTTAACAACTCTACACTGCGATCCTCTCAAATATATATGAATCCTTAGTCAAACTTAGACAAAAAGAAAATAATAACAATAAAATAAATAAATAAATAAAAATAAAAATTCACCTTTACTACAGAAGAGTTGAAGCTTAAAAAATGGATCACACAGTGGAATTTTCAGTTTCTTGCACCAATTGTGAACAAAGAGTGGCTCTGCTCATAAGGAGGATTAATAATTTTAATCCAGCAGTGTTCATACAGAAAGATTCTCCACTTCAGAAATAAACAAACAAAGAATCTTCACTTTACCAATGGACGAAGTGATCAAAAACCCTCGGCCTCAAACAAAGAAAGCTTCAATCGAGGAATTACTAATCCTAAAGAAATTCCTATTTGCGATCGCAAATTCAACTCCAGACTTCGAATCAAGATCGCAAACGATTCATTCGATATAAAAATCGCAGACAGAGGCAACCAAAGACATCGATCGAAATCGCCGTGAACAGGAGGAGAAATTGGAATTTACCTGCGAAGGCGACGGCGATGAATTCTTCGGGAAAAAGTTACCAGGATTTTGAGCCTCGATTTGATTGGCTTCATCATCCCGATTCCCATGTTCTTATCGTTCCGCTCTTAGGTTTGCCGTTCATCTCATCTCTCTTCTAATTCTTTCCGCGCCTTTAAACTATTTTGAAAGTTAATTTATATATTCCTTGTAATAAAAATGCTATAAATATAAGTTTAAAAATACTATTTTCAATTTTAGTCACTATAGCTCTACATTTTGATAGTTGTATTTTTAAAAATTATCATTTTAATTCCCTATTTTGATTTTTCATTTTATTTTTTCTATTCTTAATTTTAACACAAAACAGCAATCAATATATTTTTGAAATGCAATGTTACTTGATATTAAATACTTCATTTTAATTTTTATAATTTTGAAATGTTCGTTTGGTTCCTTAACTCTTTTAAAATGAATATTTTGATTTCTTATTTTAACTTTTAATCTCGTTTTTTCTATCATAATTTTAACACGACCCTACCTTCAATATATTTTTTAAAATGTAATAGTATCTTTATTATATTAAACAATTTCTCATTGTGTATAAAATTTGTATTAATTTTTTTGCAAATAGGAATAAAAATTATCCCTTTTTAAAAGTGCATAGATCAAACGAATATTTTAAAACTACAAAGATAAAAAAAATGAATTAAAGTTCTAAATAGAAAGACAAAAATTAAAAAAGAACTAAAAATGCCTGAGACCAAAATATTAATACGAGATTTTTAACTTATCTTGATATACTCTTTCTTTTTGTATAAAAGCGTTTCTTAATATGCTTTACATCAAATTTATATTATAATATGTCTATATAATTTTAAACATTACGCTGTATTTAAAAAAATTATTTATTTAAAATAATATGTTTCTAACAAATCTAGAGGAAAGGTTCTAGAAACGGAGACTAATTAATAAGATTTACTTAAAATATAATACTAACTTAAATTGGATTCTCGAGAATACAAAAATTGAAATTTTTTACTCCATATCATAAAGTATATGTATTTTTAAAATCCATAAACATATACATATATATATATATATATATATATATATATTGTTACATTTGAGTTTTAGTTTAATTTAAATTGGGCTATTTTTTATTTTTTTTTTGTAAATTTTAAAATTTCTCCTTTACTTTTTTCGAAGTTAATGTTTTTTATAAGGGGAAAAAAAAAGCCAAGCCAAAATTTATCGGGGTGCGAGTTATGTTTTTCTGCAGGTTTCAAAAGCAACGAACTGAAAGTTCAGGTGACGTCCACCGGGAAACTGAGGATCTCCGGCGAACGGAAGCTCGGAACAGGCAAGTGGCTCCGATTTCAAAAGGAAATCGAGGTTCCCGCCGACGCCGACTCCGACAAAATCTCCGCCAAATTGACGGATGGCGTTCTGTACGTGAGGCAGCCCAAAAAACCCACCGCCAGTTCCAATAACCGACCGGAAAACCCAAAACCCAAGGCCGAAACCCTACCGCCGGCAGCCGCCGCAAAACACAAGTCCGAAACCTTACCGCCGGCCGAGGCTCCGAAGCCCACCGCCGCGAAACCCACCGTGGACCCACCACCTGTTCGACAAAATGCCTCAAAGAGCCGAAATGACAAATCCAAACCAAAGGCAATTGGGAAACAATCCACCCCTCCCCCCAAGAACGAGGAGCCGCCGAAGCCGACGGAGGCGGCCGGAGCGCCGCCGAGGACTCAAAAATCCGCCGAGAAGCCCCAGCCGGTTCAAGAAGCTGCTGTGAAGAACAGGACTGATCAGAAACAAACAGATGGGAAATCAGAAGCAGATCCAAAACTGAAAGATGCCTTGGAGAAGAAAGAAGGGGTTGGGTCAAAAATGGCAGAGGAGGAGAAAGAAGGAACTGGGTCAAAAATGGCAGAGGAGGAGAAAGAAGGAAGTGGGTCAAAAATGGCAGAGCAGGTGAAAGAAGGAAGTGGATCAAAAATGGCGGAGGAGGAGGGAGGCGGCGGCCATGGAAGGGGGGATAAGGAAGGTGGGGTTGCAGCAGAGAGGAGGGGGAAGAAGAGGAGAGGGGAAATGGTGGAAGAGGGAAGAAGTGGATACAAGTTGAAGGAGGTGAGGAGGACAACAATGGCGGCTCTGGTTTTGGGGGTTGTGGCTTTTGTGATTTTATATCTCAATGTTACAAAGAAAGGGAACGTGGAGGGAGAATTGTGAAGATGATTGGATTGGATAATGGAACAACTGAGTTTTTAGATTCAAAAACATTGGAATAAAATTTCTATACTATTCTTCTACAACATTTTACCGTACATTCTTGTGTGATTAGCAGTATATCTGTAAAACTTAATTATTAACTAAATATTTAGTTTAATCTAAATTTATATTAATTATTTTATTAATATTCTTTTTTATAAATTTTATATAATTATTATTTTACAAGATTATAGAATTTAGAATATTATATTTTACATGTTTTAATTTTAACAAATATAAAATGAATTTATAATATAAAGTAATATATTTATTAAAGTTTTTATTAGAATATTTACAGAATTCGAGTTTCCAATCAAACAGATCTTAAATGATTTTGACATATTTGTTGTTTAAAATTGTTTTCATTGTTTTTATATTTTGAATTTGAAACATTAAAATACAAAAACTATATTAAACAAATTTTTTTTTGATAAATATATATTATTTCAGGTTATAAATTCATTTTATTTTATTTTTTTAAATTAAAACATTTAAAATATAATATATTATAAATTATATAACATTTTAAAATAATAATTATATAAAATTTATAAAAAAAAATATATGAACAAATTAATTAATATTATTTTAGATTAAACTAAATATTGAGTTTTTAACTAGTTTACAAATATATTCCTAAATACATATTGAATAATATTTTAATTTGAAATTCAAATTTCAAATTTACTCCTAAACACATATTTTAAAATACTGGAAACAAAGAAGGGAATGCAACTAATATAAGAATGCAAGGCAAAACAATGGCTTTAATGAGAAAAAACTGATGAAAAACACAGAATTTTTAAATGCTTTCAACAAAAGCCACATTGGGAATTTGATTACATATCTCATTTACTTACCTAAGAAAGTGAAGACACTCCTAGAAAAAGAGAACAACAAGATCATTTCAACAGAAGGCCAAAATCTTATTCAAACTTTAAGCTTGTTTTTTCCTGAAGTGTGTAGAATTCTGCAGTGTTCAAATTCACTTGGCGTTGGCCAGTTGCGAGCGGAGGAGCTTGGCAGCAGCGACCATGTTGAGGAGGGCAGGCTTGACTTCGGTGTACTTACGGGTCTTGAGACCGCAGTCGGGGTTCACCCAGAGGATGTTGCTTTCCAAAACTGCAAGCATCTTGTTGATCCTGTCAGCAATTTCGTCGGTTGAAGGGATACGGGGCGAATGGATGTCGTAGACTCCAGGTCCGATTCCAGCACCGTATTTTACTCCCTCACGGAACACAGACAGAATCTTCTCATCCGATCTGGAATTCTCAATGGTGATCACATCAGCATCCATGTCGATTATTGAATGGATGATGTCGTTGAAGTTCGAGTAGCACATGTGGGTATGGATCTGCAGTCATCAAAATCGTAAGTTTTCCGTGTCATTGACCAATGTTCAATAGGAATGTTAAACGCAAACACTGCTGTTTTTATACAGTTGTGATCAAATGATCCACAAGTTGAACATCCAGACAATAAAAAACAACACATTACAAAGCCTAGAAACAGGCCAAACCAATTTTATGAGAGATCGTTAAAAGAGAGAAGAAAAGAACCTGTGTAGTATCTTGAACACCGCAGTTGGTGATTCGGAATGAATGAACGGCCCAATTCAAGTAGAAATTTTCCTCGGATTTTCGGAGAGGCAAACCTTCTCTCAGTGCTGCCTCATCAATCTGGATCACAGTGATGCCAGCTTTCTCAAGATCCTCAACCTCGTCCTTAATGGCTAAGGCAATTTGATAGCACGTCTCGAACCTATAAAAAACCGCAGAGGTATATCTGAGTTAATGACCGCCCTCAGCCAACCAGAGCATCAAGAAACGGAAGTGAGATTCTTTATATTATCATACCTTGGTTGGTCATTTCTAACAAAAGACCAGTTCAAGATTGTAACTGGACCAGTAAGCATTCCCTTCATAGGTCGTTTCGTCATGCTCTGAGCCATTGATGACCAAAAGACGGTCATAGGTTTTGGACGACTGACATCACCATAGATGATAGGTGGCTTAACGCAACGGGACCCGTAGGATTGGACCCAACCATTGACAGTGAAGGCAAAGCCAGACAATTGCTCTCCAAAGTACTCAACCATATCATTTCTCTGAGATATTAACAAAAGTAATAAGATTGCCACAGTTCTTTTACCTATGACAATATATGGTTAGTTAAATGAAATCTACTTCAGCATTCATTCGAGACAAACCCTTACCTCTGGCTCACCGTGCACCAAGACATCGATATCGAGCTCTTCCTGAAGCTGAACAACTTTATTAATTTCCTCCTTGATAGAGCTGACATAGTTTTCCTCGGAGATCCTAAAGAAACAAGAAGCAAAATTATCTTAAAATTAATAACACCAGAATTTTTTTAGGACAAACAACTCCACATTCAAAGACAAGAAGTTGTACTTTTTTGCTTTGAATTCACGTCGCACTCTTCTAAGATCCATCGTCTGAGGGAAGGATCCAATTGTTGTGGTAGGAAGCATTGGAAGGTTCAACTTCTTCTGCTGAGCATCTAACCTAGCACTTACATTCGTTGCCCGGCGGTGGTCAGAGCCCTTCAGAGCAGCAGCCTAAGCAAGACGAAACAGAAATCGGGTTAAGCGCATGATATGCACAAATATAAAGAGATCTTACGAGATGATACTAATGTAGTACTTTAGAAAATTTCTTACAGCCTTTTGGACAGCCTCATTTGTCACTCTTGGGGACGATTTCCTTGAAGCTTGAGCTGCAGCATTGGTAGAAAAATATGCCTGGAGGAAATGACAGTTATAAGCTCAAAATTTCCATATTTTCAGTTCCCAACCAATGATAGGTTTCCACTTATTGTCTCGTATAAGGTTGTTTTATTTTATTATATTCTCTTTGGAGGGAAGGGGGTTATATATTTTTTTTCATGCCCGAGTATCGGAACAAATATCCTAAATAAGTAATCACCATGGAGTCTGAATCTAAGTTCGGACAAAATCAGACACATAAAGTACCTCATCTTTTTTCCCAGAGAGTGCCTTGGCCAAGGCATTAACTTCAATAACTTTCTGCGCAGCAAAAGCAAGCCAGGACTTAATTTCATCATCTAATTTCGTTTCGTTCACCAGATCAACAGCAGTGTGAAGAAGAGAACACGAAGTGGAGACAACAATTTTTTCTGTAAACGACACAAGAAACAGCATAAGTTACCACTCTTAATAGCTTAAAAATGAACTTGAGCTAATCTAAAATATACTAGCAAATTATGAAACAGACCTTTCCCGACGGCGTTTTCTAATGCCTGCAAGGTATTGAGGGAAGCTTGAAGGTCGTTTGACCAAATGTTCCTTCCATCAACCACACCCGCAAAGAGATATTTTCCAGAAGGGAATCCACTTTTGATCAGATCGAAGGTCTGTGTTCCACGAACTAGATCAAACCCATAACCAGATACACCCTTCAAAGAAGTGAGAGTCTTGTATGCCTCAGCAGGAACGTCAGCAAAATATGTCTCAATCAGAACATTCAAACCGGACAAGACAGACTCCAGCTCTGAGTAGGCATGAGCAAATGCTTGTAACTGGTGAGCATCAAGATCTTTCACGAGTGTAGGCTCGTCAAATTGAATCCAGGTGGCACCAGCGGCCTTCAGCTCTGAAACAACTTCTCTGCAGGCACCAATAACAGTTCATAAGAAGATGAAGACATTGGAACCAAGATAAAATGGCAAATATGTAAATTATATGAACTTCAAAATTAGGAAAAAAGAATACTAACTTGTAAACGGGAAGAATCTTGTCAATTAGAGAGAGAAGTGAAAAGGATTTCTCAACTCCCTTGGCTGGTTTTGATAGAACCAAGAAGGATACGGGACCAACAAGAACCGGGATGGTGTCAACTCCAAGCTGCATAAAAGAGTGGGGAATATAAGGGAAAAAAAGTAACAAAAATGCTTAATATGCTTAGAATTGAAATTTCATAATGGAACTTAAAATATTACGAAGTTTCATAGCATATTGTTAGCTATCCATTCATTTATTCAATTATTCTTCACCTGAAAGAATTCTTATGCTAAAAGCATAGCATTTTCTAATAAAGCATCTGGTATAGGATGTAAATATGGCTAAAAAATAAGGTTCTATGACATGATAAAGTCAAGATACCACTTGAGAGTTACTATTATAGAAGATAAAGTATAAAATAGCTGTATGCATTAGAAAGGTAGAACAAGTGGTCAAAAACCAGAAACAAAAAAGGCAGCGGGTCTCTTTTGTTATTCCCAATAAAAGCTTAGGTTTTTTAGTTTCACTTTTTTTTTTACTGAAAAAAGCACCGAATCAAAAGAAGTAACAGACAACTATAAGGAAAGAAATAAATTAATCAAACTTGAAAAGCGAATGGATGTTTGTTAATATGTTCAAGGATAGATGAAATCTTTCTTAGTAATAATCGATTAAGCCTTAGTCTTTCGGATTTTAGGACACCTTTTTGTGGGGTTGATTTTTTGTATGCCCTTGTATTTCTTTTCATGTTTAACGTTTGGTTTTTCATTAAAATAAGAAATAAAAATAAAAATTTTAGTCAACTTATACTACTATTCATAGGTTAACAAGACTCTGAAATTCTTTTCTGAAAAAATACAAGAGCAATCCAGTGACATCCTTCCTCGAACAACACGCCTTATCCAAATGCAACTTGAACCCACCACAATTTTCCAAAATCAGCATATCATTTCCTTTTAAGTTAAAAACAGAGAGGCATAAGAAACTTACAGCTTTTGCTTCCTTGTACTCGTTTACTGCTTTGTGAGATGCATAAATGAATTTATCATCTGGACTCAACTCGGGAACAATGTAATGACTGTAATAAAACACGGGTGTCATTTAGATTCCTAACATCATCAGCAAATAGTAGTCTTACAAATATAACTACCATAAAAAGGTTGCGAAATGCATATAGTTTTTCACTTACTAGTTGGTGTCAAACCACTTTGTCATTTCCATAGCAGGAACTGAAGCATTCCCTCTAGCCATGGAGAAGTAGGTGTCAAATCCGATCTCACCGCCATTCCATCCATATCTTGGAGGAACAGCACCGAGCATAGTTGCAGTGTCGAGCACTTGATCATAATACGAAAAAGTGTTGCTAGGGATGAACTTGATTCCAGCATCAGCCATCTGCTTCCAGATAGATGACCTGAGATCAGCAGCCACCTTCTGCAAGTCATCAGCACTGCTCTTCCCATCCCAGAAAGACTCCAAGGCAAATTTAAGTTCTCTCTTCGGACCGATGCGAGGATAACCAACAATGTGGGATGCCATGGCTCTGTTACATAAAGTCAAGACAAGACATTCCTTTTCATTAACTAAGAAAAAATAATAAAACTATAAAAATGAAGTCATCGTTAAAACTACAACAGTTTTTTTTTCTTCTTTTGATAATTGTAGTATCGAGGACTTCATTCCTTCATTAGGTTCTCACCAATTATTAGGGGGAAAATCTTACAAACTAAATTTCTGAAAGCAAAATTAATTACTTCATTTCAAAAGATGTCACCATAATTCAAAATAATCATCCATCAACAAAGAAAATTTTAAGATGAAGAACCAATCAAAAAACCTAATTAGTTCAGATCTTATGGAGCTTGAATTCATATCAAAATGACATATAAACAAATCGAATTGGTGAGACAGAACAACCAAAACACCATATGTAGCCAAATCAGTGGACAACAGGAAAGAAATGAAAAGAAACTACAGAGCTCCTCAAACTCGAATCCTTAAAGAAAGAACATCTAGAAAAAGAAACAATAACTTTGGAACCCAGAAACAAACAGTCAGAGCCCTTCATGTTCATCCATTTCCGCTGAGCTAACATCATTTCATAAAACCCCCAAAATTTCATTACTCACTGGGTCTTTTGAAGCTTAATTCCAAAGAATCAGACTGAAAGTAGCCTCCATAGTCCATACCCATATCATAAAACGAGGCAAAAAACGAGCCCAAGAGAGTCCATACAACAGAAATGAAGCACGAGTCAGAGAGAGAATAAAAAAAGTTACCTAATAACGGTGGAAGTGGTGCGAATTGATAAGCGACGGGAGGGAAGATGGTGGATTGATGAGAAAAGGAGATACGGAAACGGTGAAATTGCTCCTCTTCTCAGTGCTATAATGGAAGAAGCCGATGATTTTGCGAAGGGCTCGTGGGATTTCAGTGAAAGTTGATGATGGTTCATTTATACCCCCAATCTCTCTCTCTCTCTCTCTCTCTCTCTCTCATCCCTACCAAAAACCAACCAACCCTGAAATCCTCTTTCTCTCTCTCTCACATCACCACCAACCCACCCGCGAGATCCAAAATCGGGGCCGGGTTTTGCAGTCACTATTGCAAATTATATCCATATGTTGTTCTTTCTTCACCGTCCTCTTCTTTTACAGCCATGAATTCTGATTATTTATTACATTTTGGGGGGGAAAGCTCATTGCTTGGTGATGGGTGATGACCCAAATCCAAATTTATGGGAGATTTATGCCTCCTGGTCCATTTGTTTTGTGTTTTGATGTGAGAATGAACATGGGTTTGTGAAATCAAAATTTGGGGTTGATGTACTTGTATGGTTTGATCAATTTTGAAGTTTTTAAAACTTGTGCATAAGATATGATTTTAGTGGAGTATTAATCAATGTTCGAAAACAGTAAACCAAATATGTTTGTGCGTAATTTTTGCTTCGAGAAAATGTGGTCCAAATTAGTTTTCAAACATTCTTCTGCCAGTATTGTATGTTCTTATAGTTTAAGACATTAAATGTTTAATCCAAAAAACACTTCTCTTTTATGTCATGAAAATTTGATATATAATATTACACCGTGGAATTGTTTTCAAGTATTTTTAATCAGTCATTTTTTTACCAAAAAAAAAAATATATAAAATATTATACTAAAAGAGAGAGATATATATTCATATGTGTTGATGCGTGGATTTCGGTTCTCCGGTTCACTACCTCGCATCCACCAAACTTGTTCATCCGGGACTAGTACCTGCAAAATCAAATCGAGCTAAACCGGTGTGACTCTAGTAACACGGGCTCCGATGCTTAAGTTAGTAAGAGAATAACGTAAATGTAGTCAACTCTCTTCCCTCCATACCTCTAAGGCTGGATCAATACTTATAGCGTGAAGTTGTTCCAGAATCTTCTGTAGCTAACCCTAATTCACCGTTGCAGGGCCTGGGCGACATCGTCGATCAAAGACGGGGGATCACTGGCTGGGCCGTGGACCGAGCCCCGGGTCGGGACCGAGCACCGGATCGGGGCTGAGCACCGGGTCGGGGCCGAGCCCTTCGTGGCTCAGTGGGCTTCCCTCTGGTCGCTTTTCTCGTTCTCTGCCCCGGCGTTAGGTCACTCTTTTGGCCGGCCCGTTATGTCCCGGGCCGGTCTTCCCTAATCAGACTTCAACTCCTTGTCTCGTTTCGGGTCATTTTCGTTCTCCATAACAATATGTATACAATTTTATTACAATTTCATATATAATCCATTGAGCTTAAGTTTGTGTAGTATGAAAAACGTTCACATGGTGCTATAGAATCAATTTTAGACATTCGAGTTCAATTTTAGTACGTTCAGGAAATCAAGATTTATAGTCTTTTTTATTCAAAGAAGAGTCATGAACTTAGTAAATTTGCAGTGACACGGAGAATTGGACATTCGACCTTTTGAAAATGAACAATATACCTTGAAATAAGTCATTTGGCAATGAATTTGTAGTTTGAAGCAAGTAAATTCGTGAACTAAAATTGAAGCTTATTTTCTAAATTCTAAAGTATACAAATCAAATAATTAGTTTTTGAAAAAAATACATTTTTGGTTCCTGAGATTTGGGGTAGGTGTCAATTTGGTACCGAAGTTTCAAAATGAACATTTTTTGTCGTGAGATTTGGAGTTGGTGTCAATTTGGTTCTGAGTTTCAAAATGAACACTTTTGGTTCTTAAAGTTTGAAATTTGGTTCTAAAGGGTCGTTAACCATTCTTTGACTTAACGAAAAAATGACGTGACAATTAATGAGTGACTGGACTTTTTTAATTTACTTTTCAATTTGGTCCCTAACTAGTCACATGTTAATTGCTAGGTCATTTTTCCGTTAAGTCAACTAACGGTCAAAGAACACTTGAGGATCATTTAGAACAAATTTTCAAACTTTAGAGACAAAAAGTGTTTATTTTGAAACTTAAAGGACCAAATTGACACCAACCCCAAACTTAGGGACAAAAAATGTTCATTTTGAAACTTCATGACCAAATTAACACTTACCCCAAACTTCAGGGATCAAAAATGTATTTTTCCCTTCATTTTACTTAACATTGAAAGTACAAAGTTGGTGGGACAAGTAGTGGTTGTGGTTGGCCACCAAGACAACAAACATTTCAATCTCTCAATTCTCTGGCCTTACAAGTTACAAGTCTTTCTTTTTATGCCAATTCACCTACTTTTTTTATGAAGACCATTTTAATCATTGTTTTATTATTGACTTAATATCACAAAACTATCCAGAGTATCAAATTTTATTGGACAATATATTATAATTAAATTTATTAATTCAAACTTTGATATGTTAAATATGTTCTCTACTTAGACAAATGAATCTAAAATAAATATTGACAAGATGTTGACAAGATTACTAATTATAAATCAATGATAGGACCAAAATGCAAAACAAAAACTATATGATTTGATTACTATTATTTTTTTAGTTTCTATTTTAGTTGTCGATTCATTTTTTTATTTTGTACTAAAAAAAATAGTTTTCAAAATTTAATCGACTTCTATAGTCTAGAAAGTAAAAATTAAGCTAAGAAAACAGGAGGCATAAAAAATGTTCTTTTATTATCGTTTTGTTATATTCTTGTTTATTGTTTCTCATTTCATGTGTTGTTTCTTTTCAAAAATAAAAAGTAAGAGATTTGGTAACTTTGTTTTCTATAATTTCTTGGTTTCTCTCTACCATTTTAAATTAAAAATAGTAAAAATTTTATATGAAAATTAATTTGTTAAATTAAATATTCAAAACTTTTACAATTTATTTATATTTTAAAAAAAATTTGAAAACAAGAACAATAAACTTAATTGTCTTCCTTCCAAAATTTATACACAATTACAAAAATTGTTTCTTACAAATGAGAAACAGGAAACATGAATTGGTACTAAACTATTTATGTTTCTAAAATCTGGAAATAAGAAACTAACAACTAAAAACAACGCTACCAAACAAGTTCTAAATTTTTCACTTAAAGTCTGAAATCTCGAACATCGGGGAGGTTCAACCTCGAAGGATGAGTAAAGAAAATTATTAGTTAAAGAAAAAAACCATCAAACAAGGCCTAGCCAAGATAAAAAGTTTTAAAAAGGGAAAATTTGCAAGACTACGAGTCTACGACCATATTTAATCAAGCAAAAACCACAACACAAACATTATTTTTTTTTTTTTTTGAGTTTAACGAGTTATGCTCAAGTTGGCAACCATAAACAATTTGAAACTAGATCTAATGATAATGATAATATACGACATGCCATATGAGAGTATAGACATAGCCTTGTCTGTTTAGACAGTACACTCAGCAGCAGCAATTAGTCACAAAAGGCTCCTAATCTGAGGGTTGAGATGTACAGTTAAAAAGCAATGGTAGAACATTGAACAAAACTTGCCAAGTTTCAGTGATTTTTGCTGAAACATTCTCATTGTCTTTTAATGAGAACAGGAACACCCAGTTTCTTTTAATCCTTCAGAAGCCAGCTTATAACTCTGCTCCCAAATGTTTGTAGGTGCTGCTTCTGCATGAGGAACATGACGAGGATGCTTCTCTCTCTTGTCCCCTTTTATCTGCTTCAGTGCATGTTTAAGGCTTGGCAACAAGGCCTCCATGCACTCCGCTACCGCATTGGGATTCCCGGGCATGTTGATAATCTGAAAAAGAAATGATGCGAAAGAAAGACTTCATTTTCATTGTCGTGTACTTGTGATAACCAATGGTGGATCCACGACTTTATGTTAGAGGAGGTAAAAATCCATATAAATATAATTCTAAATGAATTCTCGAGTAATTCGTGAAAGGGAGATTATTAGGAGGAAGGCTAGCAAAATGGAGCTTGAAAGAAAGATTTATGGGCAATCAAGGGGACGAGTTATTGTGGAAGATAATTCTAGAAATGGGGTATAAAATTTGGTACTTAGAAACAAAGATAATTCTAGAATGGGTTTCGTATTTCGCTCTAGACGACAACTTCGTTTGGAAGAACATCACAGTTAACAATTATTGGTTTTGAGCAAATATCGTTGGTTCCCTTTTGTATTCTTGGCAAATATTGTTTGGTATTCATTTTGAGATCAAAGCCATGCTGTTTACTTTGGCAAGCTGGTTTCTTATTAATATTACATAATATTTGTTCGAAAACGAACCGGAGAATATTTTGAAGCATCAATAGGTCGGGGGAAAGGAGGCTTGGTGGTGGCACATTTCAGTAACCTATTTGGGTTCCTACAATTTTAGAGCATCAGATATTTGGTCTTGTTCTGTCATGGGTGTAGGATTTTCTGTGCTTCATATTGGTCTCCACTTTCTTCTCTTGTAACTATGATTCTATGCTTACTAACCCTAATTGCAGTACTCTTTTCATAATCCCCTACAGCATTCTTGTAACTTATCGCTGGTTCAGTTAAAATGTCGGTTTCTCCTCAAGGTCATATTTCCAGAAAAAAGTACTACGCGGAAATATGAAAAGGAAATCGTTGGCATTACCAAGGTTGATCCTCTAATCCCAGCTGCAGAACGTGAGAGCACGGCAAATGGTGTTACCTATCACGGAAGGTTCGAGATTAGCTTAAGAGCAAGTATAAAGAAAATGTATGATAGCAGAACAATTAGAAAACAAAATGGTAACAAAAAGGGTGACTTGTAGACTTCCAAATATTTACCTTAAGGCTCTCTTGCATCATGACATATAGTAGACCAGGGGTCTCTTTGTGCAATAACGGTTTGGTTGCTTCGGGCGTCACGTCTCTCGGGGAAAATCCAGTTCCACCTAGACAGATTCATTTTAACAAGAAGAGAAAATATAAGGAGACAGGATAAAGTATTGCCCCCCGCCCCATCCTGTGCCCAAGGAACATGAAGTATAGCAAAAGTATTACCCAGTGTGAGAATGAGATCTACTTTATCAATGTCACACCATCTCACAAGAACATCCTGGATTCTACTGACATCATCTGAGACAGAAGCTGTTGCAACAATTTCAGCTCCTCCTAGTTTTTCTGATGAGGCTTGGACAATAGAAACAGCCCTTGGTCCACTAAGTTGAAGAAAGAAAAGCTTTTTGTCAAGGGCTTCATGCATGATGGTGATAACATAAAGAAGAATCCAGAGACTTCATTCATAATAGAGAGTCATCCAAGTGTCTTTTATGTTTCGTAAAACAATAAGAGAACCATTGAATTTTTTCTTATAAGTAACGATGACTTTCAGATAAAAGCAAGAAGCAAACAACCTAGGGGCCGGGGGATGAGAGAGCCCCCGTCCAAGAGACAACAAAAACAAGGTCTTCCAATCGCTAATAATCATGAGAAGACTGTAGTTACACAATAATATTTTTTAGTTTGAACACCACCAAGAGGTTGTATTATGCTGTACAGAATCAGGAAAAGAAACCATCGAAGTCAATTTTTCCTCAAAAAGATTTCTGTTTACGTTTCTTCCATCTATGCCCAATAAATTCTTAATTGATAATATCAGTGTCTGTGTATACTGATATCCGAGTTGTTGGGAGCCCACCGAGGTGGTCCATTTTCCAATCCCTTGGGAGTCAGCCCATTCCAAAGCAAACTCCATGAGAAAGCAAATGATAGGATCATAATTAGGTACCTCACCTGCCAATGCCAAAGACCCTAATACACCTAATCTCGAGAAAATGCGGGGGGAGCCCATAACTTGGTGTCTAGCCCAACATTCCAAGCTTTTACCAGTGCTCCACCTCCTACGGATCAGCCCTAGGTATATAATATGCATAAGATAGGAAGGAAATTGTTGTTGTGGAACAGGGAAGCCCTCCCAAAGACTCGGCAAGGTAAACCTTTTACGATCCAATGGCAACACACACATCCAAACCAACCACTCCATGAACCCACTAAGTAGTCAAACTCTCCGAAAATGCCCTCTCTGACGTGGCAAGAGGACGGGCCACAAAAACCAACGGTCCAACAAGGAAAACTACATTCCGCTTCTTGTTAATAGAGAGCGAGAAAGCCCCTTCCACCACCTCAAAAACCATTTTATCTCACAGAAAGAAAGCTACTAGAGGATCCAATCACATCCATCACTGAGAACTAATGTTACGAGGACTCTGAATAAATAGTTGTCTTTACAAATCAAAGGGAACAAAACACCCACAAGCGAACCAAACTAGGGAGTTGTCTTACAAATGAGAGAAATTTTGAGAGCGGAGCATCTAGATCAAAATGAAAGAAACAGAATTGATAAATGTTGAGAGCCAAGCATCTAGTTCAATTAGTTTGATCGTGGCATCAACGTATCTCCAAATCACTAGTTTTAATGTTATGCAAATGATATATACAAATCCATTTGTCGAAGATTTGAAATCCTAGGTTATTTCATAAGTGTTGTTGCAAAGCATTCAATATCTTCCACTTTCCTCTTTGACAGGGAAAAATACCATACCAGCTTTGCTCATTTTTATTTAGCATCAACATAGTGGCCTCAAAGAAATAACCATTCAAAGAGGGGTATCCAGATGCAAATATTTTACCATGATACCTTCTATGAGGAAAAACAGCTTAATATTGTTGCAGAGCAATTACCATCGATATGAAATGGATCGAGAGGACACCAACATTACTTTTTTTTTTTTTTTTTTTGATAAGAAACCAAAGATGTATTCAAATCAAAAGAACCCACAAAAAAAGGGGGAGAACAGCCTAAAGGCGGAGGGTAGAGAGAACCCTCCCCAGAACTCTATACAATCACCGTTTTCCAATCTTGAGTAAGCAAAAGAAGATTGTAATTACAAAAACTTTTTTGTGTAGTAATGACCACCACAAGGCAATATGGTTAATATTCAAACAAAAAGAATCTTTAAAAAAGATTTAGTAGATAGAACTAAGACAACATTACTAATTGTATGGGTTTCCAAATAGGAGACAGAGTGACTTTATATTTTATTAGGAAATGAACCATTAATGTATATACCAACCTTCAATAATTCAATTTGTTGATCTTTTATAAGAAATAGAACTTCCATTGAGAAAATTAAGGAATATAAACGTAAGGTCCAGCAAAAGAGCCAGATGAGCAACAACAAACAGAGCCCAAGTCTACAAATCCTCAATTATTTACTTAATCATTATGGCTTAGCAAGACGAAGCCAGAATATTCTTTGCAAGGAGTTTTGCCTAGCAGTTAGCGTGGTCTAAAAATTCTGCCCAGTGTGGTGTTGCCGTGAATGACATCTTTTCTTTTGGTAGCTCCCAGAGGTTTTCTTTCAGTTGGTGGTTATATAGTAATTAGTAAATCTAGGGTTCTTTTGAGGAATGCTAAAACCTTCTTGGAGGCTCTTTGGAATGAGAGGAACAACAGGATTGTTAATAATTAACAATCTCGACCAACTTGCTTGTCATAAAAATCTCCACCATCTGAGGTGCCACCAAAAAAGACCACTCTAGAATCCCTAATCCTACTAGCAAAAGAACCAATATAGATCACTAGGGAAAAAAGAAATACGCAAAAAGGAGGAAAAAATATTGTAAAATGCCATACCTTCGATCAGGATTAGCCCCAGATGCAACAGTATCACTCACAGTAAGAATAGCTACTTTAAACCTGATATCTTGAGCTTGAGTGGTTGTAATTTCTTTCGATATATTACTTTTTAAGGAAACTATCAAGTCAGATGAAAAAGAGTTGGCACGACCAGCAATACTGCTTATATCAGAAATAATGATAGCTGATACAGAAGTGCCAGGAGCTATTATACTTCCCGTTGGTGGCAACTCCAACAAAGCATTGGCAGATTTCAAATTCAAAAGTCTGCTACTCATCTGTTGACCAGTACCCTCTGCAGAGAAACTGAAAATCCAGACAAGGAAGGAAATTCAAGAAAGTTAAGATGCAACAAGTTGCAAGCTCATGTTGCACTATAGGCAATGAGTCCTACTGACTCAAAGCGTAGAACAAGTAATAAGATTTACCCCAACAACTTACCCAGGGTTTCCTGACCCATCATTGTCTTTCCATTTGACAATTGCACCATGAAACTGTGGTCGAATAGGATCTGACTTTATCGGCTCTGAAAGACGAACCTGAACTCTGCATTTTGTAGAGAAAAACAGAGGTACCGTACTACCATGTAAGCAAATATAACAAATTAAAAAAATAGGAAGGGGGATGGTTAAAAAGAGAGAGAGAAGAGAAAAACAGTAGGATTTTTCAGCTACCTCAGAAGATGAGGATTTGCCCATCCCCCAAGGTGGCGGATGGCAGGGACTACAAATAGTTGGAAACAAACTAAAGAGCTCACAGGATTTCCAGGCAACCCAAATGCAAGAATCTGATTCAATTCCTTATTTTCTGTTGCATCTGGTTTGATCTCTGCAAAAGTCAGAGGTTTCCCCGGTTTCATGAAGACCTGAAAAGGTATTTCCAATTCCATGACCATAACTACAAAGAGGAGGAACAATTAAGTGAAAGCATTTGAGCAACCATCTACAAACCGCATTAAAATATACAACTCCTTTCTTAGCAAGTAACGGCTTGACATAATCCCTATCTCCCATTGAAACACCACCAGAAGTTAGAAGGATGTTAACTCCAGCAGAAAAGGCATCTTCCAAGATCTTCTCAAGCTCGCATTCATCATCTCTAGCAATACCAAGGTCGATAACTTTGCATTGGTGTTGGACAGCAGCAGCAAGTAACATAGCACGGTTTGAATCCCTAATCTACAAAGTTTATTTTATTAGATAGGAACTTTATGAAACTAAATAACATGAACGAACACCTTGAATGAAAAGTAGTGGATGTTGAGAGTTGAAACAATACCATGGACTTTACTATATACCACTAGAACTAATTAATGCCATGGACCATGAGAGTTATGAATCAAGGATTCGTTTTTTCTTTCAGAAAATTTCTTCTGATTTAATTCAACAATCCTATGTATAGATAACAACGTGAACTCTTTGAGAAATCGTAGGACCAGTATGAAGGTTGAGACATATACAATTTTTACATATATACAGATATCTCAACAATGTTATGTACCATAATACCTGCCCACGACCTAGACACTCAGTATGTAGCTCTACAAGTTCATCTCCAGTAGATAGAACACCAACAACTGGCGTAGGATATACCTACAAGACAACATTAAAATCCAGTAAATCAGAAAGGAAATAGAGTTGGAGCAGCACCTTTCTACCAGCTTTTCATACATCAATGAAATATTTTCTTAACAAAAAATAAATAAAAACTAGAAACCAGATATATTAGGAATTATAATACCTTCACTGTCATGACACCCACAGTAGCAAGCAAGCCAATTTCCGAGGCACCTATTTTATCTCCAGCTTTTAAAACAAGAGCATCCTTCTCGATATCACATCCCTGGGAAGGCAGTGTCATGAGCTATTCAATGGTAAAGAAATGCCCACAAGACATGAATAAAACTTTTAGTAAAGATAATTTCCTGCAATTAAGTCTCATACCTACAAAGGAAAAAGAACTTTTTGTTTAAATGTTCTTGACAAGAGAATTAATGCACTAAATGGTATGAGATGTGTGTAGTAAAAAGTAATGAAGAATCCCATTACACCAACTCTCCAATACTGAATAAATTACGTCTAACCTTTAATTTTAAGTCTTTATGGGCAACTGTAGGATGAAATGTTGATGCCAAAGCAAAATCCGAGGTTCAATTTACAAAAATGCCAATGGAGTTTAGATTACAAGTTTCAAGGATATCCACCCTTCTTTAAAGACTTCACCCATAAAACATAGTCGTCAATCTGGAATTGTCTAAAGAATTTGTTGCCCCATTGGTTCAACTGCACACTCGAACAATCTCCAAGTTAGGCCACTAAAACTAACTAACTATTTAGAAACATAGAAAGAATGATTCTTTCTCCTTTTCTCTAATCTATCTCTTCTTCCGTTGTATCTTCTATCGAAAGTGATGCTAAAAGATTTAGCCTTCGCTCACAATGGTAATGACGGTTGTTGCCTGCGACCCTTTTACTGTGGGTGGGAAGTGGAAGAGGAACTCAAATCCTTTTCATATTAAGTCAAGTGCTAAAAGTGTAAGCACACAGATCAAGATCACTAATACATTATTGAGACAAGCATTACTTCTCAATGAAATGTTGGAAGTATAGAAGAATAGGGAAAGAAAACCAAGGGAGCATATAAAAAAGTACTCCTATTGGTATCTATTGAAGAGGAGTCATTTTACAAAAAGTTGAAGGAGTGTACCAAAAAGAGCTCACCAAGTGAAGCCGCCATCTAGCCTTATTGCCAAAAAGAGCACATCATATCCTCCATTCTCTACTGTATTCTCATCGGAAAAAATCGTATTTGTTATTACATTCCTTAATTCTTCTTTGTGCTCGACACTATGGTATGAATTCTTGTCCATTTTAATTATTTCTGTTGATCTTCTCTCAATAATATTTTCTTACTTAATAAATGAATTGCCAGTACAAAACTTGAAGAAGTAATGAACTAATACCACTGGGCGAATATCTGCACCCTTCCTCGTTTTCACCATTATTTTTACACGCTTGGATTCAATTCGCTCAGTATCCTCAACTTGAACCACCGCATCAGCACCCTCAGGTATTGGCCCTTAGAGATGTAACAACGAGAATGTATTGGGATGAAAAAATTTAAAAATAAAAAAAGTCAAATCAGTAAGAAAATAAGAAAACAGTTGAAATAATAAAATGACCATTCGCGTTTTAAGTTTTTATATTCATCAACCAGAATTCAAATTGAAATTTTCAATTAGAATGGCTGATTAACTTAACTACATAACTGCTCGATGTTCAATCGAAAGCCAATTCTGAATATATTGAGCAGCTATGGGATGAGTATAACTTTAGAAAAAATAAAATAAAATAAAATTCCTCTAAGCAATATATCCTATTAACCACATGCTAAATACAAATTGGAAACTTGGTCACGACTCAAATAAGAGGGGGGAAAAAAAGAACACCTCCAGTGGTTACATAAGCAACAGTTCCCGGAGTAACCGTCACACCAGCCCCATCATTTCCAGCTCTAGATTCTGTAATCACCGGATACTCCCCAGGCCCATCTGAAGCAACCACTGCATAACCATCCTACAAGAAAAATTCCCAACTGCGATGAATGTATAGCCATCACGTTTCAAAGGAATTCTATAGATGATACATTAAAATAACTTCATTTCTTCCAATACAAAATTAAATCAAAAGGAAAATCCACTAAAACATTTTCTTCCAGTCAAGAGTCGACCAAGTAATTTGATATCATTTCATTTCATCCAGTCAAAAAACCAAATACAGAGAAAACCCACCAAGCAAAGTCCAAAATTTCTTCCGGTCAACTAAGAAAACGAGACAATCCAGGGCCCGATGTAAAAAATCGAGACCATATGAACAAAGATTAAGCTTACTGGGCTATGGAAGTACCTTAATGGAGGCTGGATAGGGGGGCAAAGGGTCAGGAGCACGAATATCTTGGGCCAAGACCTTCCCAAGAGCATCGTTGAGAGAGACGGCGACGGGGGGTAGGCGTCGAGCGACTTCTAGCACAATTCGGAGAGCTTCATCAGTGGAGATCATGGCGGAGGATTTAGCACAAGAATGATCCGCCATTGGAATACTGGTTTATCAGAAGAAAGAGGGTCAAAGCGAACGAGGAGGAGGCTTTTATAGGGTTCGATGAAAAGGGTTGACGAAATTGTGGCAGTGGGGGCTTGACTCTTCGGCATTTCAAAGAGCGATGATGATTGACAAGGAATCAATCGGTCAAAATCCCCAATTACCCGTGTAAATGTAATTTGGTGCCATAAATTTGTGAACAAAATTTAGGGTTGTGAACAAAATTTCGAGCTTTCTCGAAATTTCTGTCGGAAAGTAACAATTTTGTTCGTATATTGTCGCCACTCTTCGGATGATGATCATTCGATTGATATGATTTACTGTTCATCCAGTTTGTTTTATCCATTAAATCTATCTAACTTGGGATTAAATATTAAAAAAAAACTTGTGATTAAATATATGTAAATTTAGTCCTAAATTCCAAAATCTTCTAAATAGATTTATAAAATTTCGATTTTGTTTATAAAAATATTGTGTCGCTTCAAATTTAGTAACATATATATCATTTATCTATCAGATGTTCAATCTATATTCCATTGTGTCGTTAAATTCAAATAAATAAAATTACTCTAACATATTATCTTTTTCAATATTTGAGTAGTAAATTCAATTTATAAATGACATATTGTCTATATGAATAAGATAGTTAATAAAAACATATTGATCATTCAGTCGAACTGTTTTATAATTGGACGAGCCGACTAGTAAGATTTGGCAAAAAAAAATCTATGCGGACTAAATCATATTCAAATTGATCGGATCGATTTTTTACCTTGTAAGTAGTGTTCATAAATTTAAAAAAATTAGAACAAAAAAAGTGTAAATAGTTGAATTTTGTTATATAAATTTTTAACGAACGAAAGTCATTTTTCTACCGAATAAATAAAAAAGAAAAGTAATTATATTTTAACCTATAGAAAATTACAGAACCGTCTCTGGCAGTAAAAAAAATAATAATAATAAATAAAAAAATCAATCAATCAATCAAGAGAAGCAGCGGCTGCAAGCAAACAGTTTCAGAAGGAAGAGAAAAGCCGAGCGAAAATCGTATTTTCAAAACCCAAGAAACGCAACCCTGAGCCGTTTCTCTTCAAAAAATTCCTCTCTCTCTCTCTTCAAATCTTCCAATTTTTCTTCATCAGATTCCCAGTTTCTTCACAATTTCTCAATCACAGGGCCGAAATTCTCCCCCTATTTCCATGAATTTGACAATCACAGTCTTGTAGTTCAGATGGCCGACACCAATCCCAATACCCCCACCGCCACCGCGCCGGAGAAGAGCCCCTCCGCCTCGCCGACCAGCTCGAGGTCGGTGACTCACACTGTCAATGGCTCGCACAAGTTCGTGATCCAGGGGTACTCTCTGGCGAAGGGAATGGGACCCGGCAAGCACATTGCCAGCGATAATTTCACCGTCGGAGGGTATCAATGGGCTGTTTACTTCTATCCCGACGGGAAGAATATTGAGGATAATTCGACCTACGTTTCCATCTTCATCGCACTGGCTAGCGACGGCACCGACGTCAGGGCGTTGTTTGAACTCACGCTTGTCGATCAGAGCGGTAAAGGGAAGCATAAGGTTCATAGCCATTTTGAGCGGTCGCTTGAGAGTGGTCCTTATACTCTGAAGTATCGCGGCAGTATGTGGTATGTTTTTACAGTGGTTTTGATTAGGTGATCAATTCTTGACCAGTTTCCTGTTTGTAGATATAGAACGTCTGGATTATTGCATCTGTGACATATGGCAGTTCTTTTGTCGTGCGTAGGATTTAGGTTATTGATTGGTGTTTATGTATATTTATAATCGTGCAATATTTTTTTCCCTTTTTGTTTTTTATGCTATGTATGTGGTGAAGGGTGATGATCAACTATCAATATTCGGTTCTTGATTGGTGTTTAAAAGTAAGCTTAAATGATATCTTGTCACGACAAGTCCCTGTAAAATGGCCCTGATAAGGAGAAGAAGAACGAGGGCATTAGGAAATTCTTCTGGGTTGTAAGTTTCGTAGCACGAGTAAATGGTGGGGGTATATGATCTCCTTCCTTGTATGTATGAAATCCATATATATATATATGTATAAGGACAAAGCATCAAGGCTCCACTCTTTTTTTTTTTTTAGATAAGAAACCTGTATAAAAACAAAAAGGAACAACCTAAGGGCTGGGGTAGAGGAAACCCCACTCAAAAGGACTACACAATCACTTTCCAATTGTTCAAAACCATGGAAAGGTTGTAGCTACACAAGAATTTGCTATAGTTGATGCACCACCAAGAGGCAGTGTCCTGTACATTTCTACAAAAAATCTCAAAAGAGGAAGACTTATCTTCAAAGACTCGAAGATTTCGTTCCAACCAAAGATGCCAAAGGAGAGCTCTCGAAGCACACCTCCACAAAAACCTTGCTTTTTTAGGGAGCTCCAACCATGAAGAACCTCTATTAGCCAGTCATCAGGCTCCACTATTTTAGTAATTCTGCTTGCAAAGCAGTCTCGATCACAGTCTCTGATCCACTCAACATAATACGGAGGTACCTATGGCTGAATGGGCCAATCTGGTACTTCACAATAAAGTGATAGATGGGATGCAACTTGTTAGTACATTAGTAGACTGCTTTGAATTGACAGACCACCGGGTGCATAATGACATACTATGACTTACAAACAACACAAGTTATGCATGTTTTTAATCTGCTTGATATAGGTTATTAGGGATGAAATCTAATTTGGGACCAATGATGATGCTATCAACTCTGCCATCAATATTTCTTTAAGCAATTTTACTGTTTGTATCAACATTAGTTTGAAAGATATTTATCTTCGATATAGCTTATTTAATATTATATAATCCATATTCAAAACTTTTAATTCGAACTTTTATAGTATTAGAATAGAGATGAGTGCTATAATGTAATATAAATATTTTAGTTTCAAAATTTCAATTTACTTCACTTAACCAAGCCTACACTATATTAATCATGTTAATCTCTCTGTCCAATGTTTGTTTTTGCTTTAGTTTTCCATGGGCATTTCATCTAAATTCTTATTAAAAACTCACACTTGTAAGAAGATTTGAACGAGCTCTTAAGCCAACTTGACCGTGTAATTTGCGTTATTAACAATTTTGTTTCTGGAAACAAAGGTAACACTATTTATTTCATGCCTTGCCCATTGTTTGATTTTTAAAAAATATTATAAGTACTTGTGTTAAATGTAATTTGTTCAAACTATCATTGGCTTACTTCATAATATCAAATATGCCTATTGGGAAGCCAAATTTTAATTTCTTGAATGCTCGGGCAAGAGATGATTGTGTTACTTTGTGGCTGGTTATTATTAGTAACAGTAGTCACTCTATGTCCTCCACCCACCCTCAGTACGTGCTTTGGTGGTAGATCCTTGTGTTTGGCTCATTAAAAGCTCCTTTGGTTTCTTAGTGATGTGTCAATAATTGCTGCTTCTTGCTTGTGGTATGGGATAGGTAAATGCAAGAATTTTATTGAGAAAGGTCTATCTTTAAGTTGGGACATGATTGGTGTGTTATATTATGGGAAGACAACTTGATTAACTCCAATCCTTATTGCCAATAAAGCAGTGGATGAGATGATGAGAGAAGAGGTGGTGGTTCATTGAAATTGGTCTTGACATTTTTATAATAGAATGGATGAATATAGTTGAAGCAGTCTGCGGAAAATTTTGGTTTCAAAGGAATCAAAGAGTCTTTGAAGACTTTAGAATTTTTTTTAACAACATATAGCTTTTCATTGATAGATGAAAAGATACAAGATATTGAAGGAACCAACCTTTTAAAAATAAAAAACCAATAACCAACCAAATTAACTGGGCTGAAACAGCAGCCCCCAAAAGAAAGAAACCTAAAGCAAACCAGTGAACACCCATGAGCTAGCCAAAAAAAACCAAAAGAGGAACTGATTAACTCCTCCACAACAAACAGAAACCTAAAATAATCCACAAACAACCTAACCAAACCCAAAATATAAAACCAGCAAACCAAAGAACCAAATAAAGGTAGGAAATCTAAAAATTCAAGCCCTTTTGGAATTGCAATCGTTGAAGACTCTAGGATGTTTATGACTTGTCGGCATATCATTAATTCCTTGGGCTTCTCTTAGTGTACTGTTAGAAATTTTTTGTAACTATGTATATATATTTTGTGCCACCTAGAGTTATCGTAAAGCTTCTTTGACTTTGGGTGTGTTGGCTTATCTGCCCCTCTTTTTGGTTTTTTCATACTTTAATGAAGAATTTGTTCTTGTCGTTGTAAGACAATCATTGTGGTTTTTAAGGCTTGAACCATTCCTGAAAATTATTCTCTTTTTGCACTGGTCCTCGGATATCTTTTGAAGTTTTGACGTTTCTTTGATTTGCAAATGTAGGGGATACAAGCGTTTTCTTAGACGATCTACCCTTGAAAACTCTGACTACCTCAAGGATGATTGCTTACAAATAAATTGTACTGTTGGAGTTGTGGTTTCATCAATAGAGCATTCACATTCACATACGATTTCTGTTCCCGAGTCTAATATTGGAGCTCATTTTGGGGCGCTGCTTGAAAATTTGGAAGGTTCAGATGTTACCTTTAATGTCGATGGGGAAAATTTTCAAGCTCATAAGTTGATATTGGCTGCTAGATCACCTATATTTCGGTTTGAATTTTTTAACATGTTAGAGGAAAATAAGCAGGAGATTATTGTGAAAGGTCTAGAACCTAACGTTTTCAAGGTATAAATGTGATTTGTGTCTCTTCATTTGTTTTACTCTTATTATAGGTTTTGGTGTCTTTGCTTCTGTGTTGGTTATTTTGAACTGCATCATGTTTAGGGATTTTTATTCTGAAGTTGCTTTAATTTCCAACAGGCTTTGCTGCACTTTATGTACACCGATAACATTGCAGAGGATGTGGTTGTATCAACTTCAAATTCATCTTCTGAATCTTGTATGGGCGACAACTTTATGGCAAAATTGTTGGCAGCAGCAGACAGATATGGCTTGGAGAGATTGAGACTTATGTGTGAATCTCATCTTTGTAAAAATCTTTCTGTACGGTCTGTTGCACAAGTACTAAGTTTTGCCGATCAGCATCATGCCGCTGAATTGAAAGCAGTTTGCCTGAGATTTGCTGCCATGAACCTTGGAGGTACTTTGTTTTTCCGATTCAGTTACCATGTTCCTGATAAAATGTTGCTTAGAAGTTAGAACACAGGAATACTATTTTTTTAATTAAAAAATATAACTTACATTGATATATGAAAAGTTTACAAAAGTATAGAGCCTACTTGGAGTTCACATGAAAGGAGTCCAATAAGAATTCCAAAATAATTTGCATAAGGAACACCCATAAGAAGCATTGGAACTAGCCTTTTCGATTACATTCTCCCAATTTGTCCTTATTAGTAAGAATGATACGCTCTCTCTCCAATCACATCTCTCGCAGCATTGCTTCTAATCGATTCTCCGAGGCGATTTTCAACCGTTCTTTCACTTTCTGGGCTCTTGTCAATTGTTGCAGATTGCTCTCTACTGAGTTCTAGAACACCACTAAACTCACATTGAAACAACAAATAACTGTTTGACTTTCTTCCTTGAACTTGCATTTTTTTTTTTAATGAAACAATTTCATTGATGGTATGTAATTACAAGTGGTATAGGTAGGGAGAACATTGATCTAATGATCTAAGGGAGTTACAAAGAACTTCTCCAATTGGATACAAGAGAATAAAAGCAATAGTAATGGTTAAAAGGGGAGCATTTATGCTTAAGTAATAACCAAGAAAACTATAGCATAAAAAAAAGGGTCAAAAGAAAGTTTCTTCTCTTGGAAGATTCTTTGATTTCACTCTTGCCAAGTAACCCAAAAGAATGCTCTAACGAAATTCATCCAAAGGAGCTTCGTTTCCTTTTTAAAAGGGTGATTTTCGAGAACAGGAGATGCATTGGGTCATTTGGTAGGGGCGTGTATCATCCAGACTTTGATAAGAGAATGTTCTAAATCTTGCAGCATACTCACATGTGACATCTTATGTGATGTTGTGTTTCAAGGCTTCTCTTACCTACAGAACAGTGTGGAGAGATTCTCATGAAGGGCATCCTATGAAGGAGCTTATCATGTGTGTGTATGTCTTTGTGCCAATCTCCCAAAGAAAGAATTTGACTTTTTTTGGGTGTGGTCCTTCCAAATGGCCTCATATAAATGGGGGATTGCTTCAAGTCTCTCGATAGGAAGATCCCGAAGGAAAGAGCTCGTTGAGAAGAGCCATTAGGTTCCAGCTTCCTTAAACATATTTGCCCAGGGCTTGCTCTAGGCGAACCGAAGATAGGTGCTGTGAGAGGTCATTCCATTCTATAATTTCTACATCTTTCAAGTTTCTCCTTAGCCTTAGGTTTCGAACTTCTGAATCAATCATCCAAGAATTTTGGTAAACAGCCTTTTTTTTCCTTCAAAGATAGATTATAAAGGAGAGGAAACTTACGAGCTAGAGAAACATCCATCAGCCATACATCCTCCATAAGGGGATATTTGTCCCACCTCCAACCTTGACCGGCATAAAACACAACAGCTAGAGAGTGTCCATTTAAGGTCAAGGTTAGATAAGTGTTATTCTTTTGAACTGGTGTCCCTTTCTTTGGGAGGTCATGTGGTCGGGCTGTTTTTCTGTATGCCCTACATTTTTCATTTCTCTCCTTTCTCTTGATGAAAGCTCGGTTTTTTATAAATAAATTTTTAAATAAAAACTAGAGAGACCAGATTGGGGTTTTTTTGTGCAATTAGTTGCTCCAAAACAGTAAGTTTAGTGGAAATTTTTGACCTGCTTTGGCATCTCTCCTTTCCGCGTCGAGGTAAACTCCCTTATCACCTGTTTAACAATAAAATAACTCATTTTCTCGTCTCCAACCTGATTCAACTTTGGCTTTTTGATAAGTACTTTGTAAAAATGTTCCAAAGTACTAATTAAGTGTTTCTCCTAAAGCATTTTTAGTGTCGTTTCGTATCATTCGAATTTTCAAAATCACTTTTTGAATATCTAATCCAGCATTATAAAAAATTTTGAATAGTGGTTTTAAGGGATTAGAAGCACTTTTTACCCAACCAAACGTCATCCCAGACGCATCTTTTTACTTGCATATGTTTTTCCATGCTTCATATGGCCTTGTAAATTGGACCACTCTTGTGCAGCTGTGATGCAATCAAAAGGTTTCGAGCGTTTGAAGGAAATTAACCCTTCGCTTCAATCAGAGCTCCTGAAGACACTTGCACAGTGTGGTGGGGACATTTGTGGCAGCGGGTCGAAATCCCGGAGTGTGTGGGCTCAACTCTCCGACGGTGGCGATTCAAATGGCAGAAGGGTTAGACAAAGAACCTGATAAACTCACACCATCATTGTTCCTTGTGTAAATGCCAATGTGTTTTTCAAGTAACGTGTAAAAAAAGGACCGAAAACGAATGAAACAGCTCGGTTTCGATATGCTTATTGTGGAACAAATTCAATAGCAGTCAAATTCGAGGTTCATCTTTTAGTTTCGATTTTGTTGTGCTGCCCATGTTTGCTCTGTGGATTTTCTTGCCATTTTAGATGTACTCATTTGCAGAGGAAACTTTAGTTGAAAACCTGTTGGCTAAAAAGCTAAAGAAGTCAGGTTATAAGTTCTTGTTTCTTATTTACTATTTTCAAAAGACAAGCACTATGATATCGATCCCGCTCAAACGAAACAGAAGATATCATTAATAAATAGAAATTTGGATCTTTTTCTTAGTTAGATTTAAAAAAAAAACTGAAAAATGAGGATTTCACCCTTTTTTTGGGTTAATACACAAGACTTATCAACGGACCCTCTTTCTCCTCTTCTTTCTTTTCCGGCTCTTAGGTGGTCTTTTGTTTCGGTTTTGAATGTGATCTTGTTTCGTATTAAAAAAAAAATAATATATACATTTTTTTAAAAATTTACTTTTGAAATATTAGTTTTTTTCTTTAAAAAAAAAAGAACGGGGTTATGATATGATTTAGTATGAGAATTTTAAATTTTCAATTATACTTTCAAGGTACAAAAAAATTTCAATCAAGCTTTTACTCGATAATGTAATTGTAATTAATAAATCAATCATAATATGATAATTAAAAGGAAATTGCTTTTTGAATGTTAGATATCTATTTTATTCTATTGGATATAGTTAGATTGAATTACTAAATATCTCAATAAAGTTTTTTTAATTATATTCATTTTAAATCATTCAAATAATTTCTTCAACTTTTTTTATGTCAAACGAAGGTAAAAGTAGAAAGATTAGGACAAGTGCGAAACTTTTTTCTTGTTTTTAGTTTTTGAGAAATATGAATTTTGGAATGTTATTCGTAAGTGTTGCTAGTTTTTTTCAAACTATTATTTTATTATTATTGATTTATAGAATGTATAATAAATATTTAAGAATAAATAAACATAAAGATAAAAAGCTTGAATCTTTAATTTGAAGAATTAATTTCATATAAAAATTTGTAGAGAACGATGAGAAACGAACACGTTTCTATTTCTTCCACCAAATCAGATTGAAATATAGAACTGCGAAAAACAAGAAACAGAAAAATGGAAACATTACCCATCCTTCGATGCTCTAACCAAAAGCTCTGTTGAGCGCGAAGCTTCCTCCAATGGAGAAAATAACCCACTTTCCTTCAGTTTCTTTAATTTCGTTTTTGTTTTACCATTTCACTCAAAAGAAAAGGAAAAAAAAAAAGTAGTGTGGTCAAGCGGAAGAATACAAAAGCGGCGACTTCTGTAACTGGTGAATCGAAGCAGCTTCCGCTCCATTGGCATTGTGCTTCTCTTTGTATTTGATTTGCGAGAACACTGAGCATGGCGGGTGCCGAAGCCGCCGTCGCTCATGGCCTTCAGTCACTCTTCTGCTCTGGAAACGGCGACTACCTCCTCCGCAACAACGGCGACCAGGTACCCATTTGCATTCTTTAACCCACAGCTTCGATTTTACTAAATTTTTGCATTTGATTCTGTTGCCCGTGTATTTTTGTCTCAATCCAATCTATGTGGTTGTGGTCTCGGCTGGGATGCGGTTGTGATGTTTGATATGTGGTCTCCCTGCGTTGATCTTCCGATTTCGGTTATTTTACCGCTTGTTTGGAGTGATGTTTATGCTTGTTAACGGTATTGTGTTCATTCTAGAGCGCCTGAACTTTGATGGGTCTGTCCGCTTGGGATTTATTTTCATTCTAAAGTCTGATGTTTGACTATGTTTTTATGGTGTTCTTTCTTGTTTCTTGTTCGTGTTCCTGCTGCATTTTTGTTGCTAGGTTTCTTTGATTCTGTTGTGCCTTGATCTCAGCTGCGAAAAAAAGAACTAATTACTGAATCATGAACTCTGTAGGTTCAGGTTGAGATGCTAAGGGGGAAGAATCTGGGTTTGTACTTTTCAGCAGCTTGGTGTGGCCCATGTCAAAGATTCACCCCTTGTTTGGTGGAAGCGTATGATGAACTCTCTTCTAAAGGCGATTTCGAGATCGTTTTCGTGTCTGCTGATGATGACGAGGAGTCTTTCAAGGAGTATTTCTCCAAGATGCCATGGCTTGCTGTCCCATTTTCTGATGCAGAGAGAAGGGATCGCTTGGATGACTTGTTTAAAGTGAGGGGAATACCCCATCTTATCATCCTTGATAAGAATGGCAAAGTTTCTACTGATGGTGGAGTTGATATAGTTCGAGAATATGGAGCTGAGGGGTATCCTTTTACACTGGATAAAATCACTCAATTGGTGAGCCGAGAGGCTGCAGCCAAAAGGGATCAGTCCTTGAGATCTATCCTGCTCTCTCACTCACGTGATTTTGTAGTATCATCTAATGAAGAGAAAGTGAGTTCCAATACCTTTGCTCAACCTTGCTCTTTCAAACTCTTAACTTATTTGAAGAAGCAACACGAGACACACAAATATATGACACGACACGGATATGGTGACACATCATTTTCTTAAAATCTAGGACTTTGATACGGGAAGGACACGTTTATACAATTTTTTAAAGTACATATCATTTTGATATGAGAAGAAAATTGTTGCTGTTCTTATTGAGAGAGAAATAAGAAAGTGGGGAAGTAATCATTTCATTCATTAGTGCTCCATATAAATACATGCTATGATGCTAAAAATAAACATAACTATCTCCACATAATTAACTACTTAACTAACCCATAAGAATAGGAACTTAGACTTGACTACAACTAAAAAGAGGAATATCAACAACTTCCTAAAAACTAGGTCTTTGACGAAACCAATTAGAAACTAACATTCAAACTTTGTATTTGTAGCTTTGAGTTAACTAACATTCTCCTCCTGGCTCAAATGCTACAAACACCTTCAAATTGGCTAGCTTTGGTTTAGTATCAAACCAAACTTCATAGGGTGTCTTCTTCTCCAAGACCCTTGTAGGTTGTCTACTCAATAAAGAGACGATTGTGTTTGCTGTTTCAGCCCAAAACTCCTTTGGCAAATTCTTCTCATGCAACAAGCATCTTGTCATCTTCATAATACTCTTATTCTTCCTCTCACTAACTCCATTTTGCTGTGGAGAATATGGATCAATGAGTTGATGTTCTATCCCATCTTCATCACAGAAAGAATTGAATCTTTGCGACGTATATTCTGTCCCATTATCAATCCTCACCACCTGGACATTACAACCATTTTGATTTTCAATCCATCGGCTACTATTCAGTGAGAGAGTTGGTTGAGGTCTACATAATTCAGTGTGGCTGAGCTGCGGTTTCTCAGCTTCTTTCCAGATTGACTTCTGCAACAAACTCTGCAGTTTGTTTTAAGCTCCTCCAGAATTGGTACTCCTATTGTCATCTCATTTTCCTGCCGATACTGCAACCCCTTTTGATGAAAATGTCCCAATATTTTGTGCCTTAACTCAGCGTCATTCACTTGACACTTGAAAGCTATCTGCTCCTTCTCTAGTGGATCTAATGAGAAGCTCTTGTGTTGCATCTTTATTTTGAACCACTCATTCCTATTAGAATCAGAAATGAGACACTTCTCATCTTCAAACAACACTTTAAATCCCTTCTCTACTAGTTGACCAACACTAAACAAGTTTTGAGCAATCCCAGGGACAAACAATACTTCAGTAATCAACTTGGTTCCAAGACAACTTTCTATTGACACTGTGCCCTTCCCCTTTACTTCAAGATACTCACCATTCTCTATCTTCACCCTTGACTTACATGACCTGTCAAGGTCCTTAAACAACTCTTTGTCACTTGTCATGTGATTGGTACACCCACTATCAACCAACCAACTGTCACATTGAGTGACTGATGAGAAACAAGTAGCCACAAAGAGTTGATCTTCCTCTTGTTGTACTGCCATGTGCTCCTCCTTTCTGTTGAGTTTTTGCTTCTTTACAGAACCTCTCAATGTGCCCCAATAAATGACACATTCTACACTTCACATCTGGCCTTCTCCAGCATCTAAAGTGTGGATGATTCTCCACAGTGCTTGCATGCACTACTAGCATCCTTTACAACAGACTCTGAGCTACTGCTGCCACTTCCCTTCTTCCACTTCTTCTCTCTTCCATATTCTCCCTACTGCATTCTAGCTTTCAGTGCCCCTTCAATGCTTCCTTCTTGCCGCATCAACCTCCTCTGCTCCTGTGCTTGTAAAGCACTCACTACTTCTATCACTTTGAGCTTAGTGAGGTCTTTAGAATTTTCTAAGGAAGCAATGGTTGATTCATATCTCTCAAGTACTGAAACCAGAATCTTCTGAACCAATCTATTGTTAGATAGATCCAGTTCCTAATGCTCTTGCCTTGTTAGCAATCTCGATCAACTTGTCTGAGTACTCTTTGATGGACTCAAAATCCTTCATCTGCATTCTCTCGAATTCCCTCACCAAGTTCAACACCTTCATGCCTTTAATCCTCTCATCACCTTCATACTCACTTTTGAGGAACTCCCAAATCTCCTTTGCTGACTTCAATACCATAATTCTGTTGAATATGGCAGGAGACACAGGCCACAGCTGCATATAGGCAAGCTCGAGCCTTTGCCTTCCTGGTGACCCTCTCCTTGTGAGTCTTGATCTGATGCATTGTTGGATTATCAAGAAGTGGAGCAATTTTATAATCTTGCTCAATTGCTTTCCAATAATCACAACCCTCCATGTAGGCTTGTATTCTGATTGCCCATGCTTGATAGTTTTCAACATCAAACACAGGTGGAGCCAGTGAAGAAAGATTGTTTGATCCTAACTCCATTGGACAAAACGCTCACAGGTGTATCACTTAGTTTCTCTGAGGAATATTTCACTAATCCTCACTCACAGATCCCTTAAGAATTTAAGGTTCTGATACCACTGTTGCTGTTCTTATTGAGAGAGAAATAAGAAAGTGGGGAAGTAATCATTTCATTCATTAGTGCTCCATATAAATACATACTATGATGCTAAAAATAAAGATAACTATCTCCACATAATTAGCTACTCAACTAACCCATAAGAATAGCAACTTATACTTGACTACAACTAAAAGAGAAATATCAACAACTTCCTAAAAACTAGGTCTTTGACCAAACCAATTAGAAACTAACATTCAAACTTCGTATTTGTAGCTTTGAGTTAACTAACAAAAATTCAAAGTCAACAAGTAGGTAAATTTTACTATTTATGTCTATTTCTTATGCTTAACAAGTGTCGGACTTTGACACACATCTATTGTGTTAACAAGGGTCTGATACGTGTCCAACGTTGGAGTATTCCACACCAAATTGAAGTATCTGTACTTCTTAACTTATTTATAATCTTAGTTATCTTTTACTTGCTAGGTACCCATCGCTAAGCTTGAAGGGAAGGTAGTGGGTCTTTATTTTTCTATGTTTTCATACGAACCATTTATGACTTTTACACCAAAGCTGGTGGATGTTTATGAGAAACTGAAAGCAAGTGGTGAGAGATTTGAAATTGTGCAAATATCCCTTGATCAAGATGAAGAGTTATTTAAACAAGGGTTGAGAAACATTCCTTGGTTTGCATTACCATTCAGAGATGAGAGATGCGATAAGCTGGTTCGGTATTTTGAGATTTTGACTTTACCAATATTGGTTATAATCGGGCAAGATGGAAAAACTCTTCAGTCTAATGTTGTTGGAGCTGTAGAAGAACATGATATTCAGGCATATCCATTTACAAAGGAGAAGTTTGCAGAGCTTGCAGATGTTGAAAAGGCAAAAGAGGAAGCTCAAACTCTGGAGTCTGTCTTGGTTTTGGGGGATCTTGATTATGTCATTGGGAAAGATGGAGCCAAGGTTAGAGTTTTGCATTGGTTTGATGTGCAATTTATTTCAAATTCAATATGATTCTTTATACACATGCTGCACATTCATTAGGATAAAAAGTGACTATTTTAGTTCTGTAATTTTAACTTTTGTTTATTTTGGCCACGTACTTTAGCTTTTGTCTATTTTTGACCCTGTACTTTTGAAACATTCATTTTAGCCCCTATACTTTAAAACGTTATCGTTTTGATCCCTTCGTTTTATTTTTTATCTCATTTTTTCGATTATAATTTCAAGACTATACTATACTCAGTATATTTCTTGAAATGTAGCCATAATTTTATATTAAAGAAGACTTTTTGTTGCATTGTGTTTAAATTTTGCAAACATGGACTAAAATAGTCACTTTTTAAAATTAGAGACCAAAATGAATAAAAACTGAAAGTACATGAACGAAAATAGTATTTTAAGTTTTTAACCGGTATAAATGTCATATATTGATCTGTCTGAACCTTGCAATTAGTTTCTGTTTTCCTATTGGACAAAATAAAATCTTAGGTGCATAAAATAACTGAATTTGATTTCTTATTCTACAGATTTTGGTGTCAAGTCTGACGGGTAGGAACATCCTCCTCTACTTCTCAGCAGATTGGTGTCCACCATGTCGTGCATTTCTACCAATACTCATTGCAGCATATGACAACATTAAGGAGAAGGATGATGGTTTTGAAGTGATATTCATCTCTAGCGATAGGGACGAATTGTCGTTCGATAACGTTTTCTCTAGAATGCCGTGGCCGGCTGTTCCATTCGGGGACCCGAGGAAAGCATGGGTGATGCGTAAATTGAAGGTCCGAGCAGAAGGTATCCCGGTGCTTGTTGCTATCGGGGCAGATGGGCGCACGGTGATGAAGGATGCTAAACAGCTTATTTCAGCTTATGGTGCTAAGGCTTATCCTTTCAGCGCTGGTCGTGTTGAAGAGCTGAAGTTGGAAATTGAGGAGATGGCAAAGAATTGGCCTCAGATGGTGAAGCATACACTCCATGAAGAACATCAACTTTTCCTCGCATCTCGACCCCCGTATGTATGCGATGGATGCGAAAAGGAAGGAAATCTATGGTCATATTGGTGCGAGAACTGTGACTTCGATCTCCATCCCAGGTGTGCTTTGGAAAACACACCAGAATATCGAAATGGGCACGGGACGATGGACGAATGGAGTTACTGCGGTTGAAGCTTGCTCCATTCACCATATTCACGTTTGACAAGCTGTGTAGAGACTTTGCCAGGGCAACCTCAATAGCACTTTGCCAAGCTTACTCCATTTGTAGGTGTATCTCGCTCCCGCTCTCGCTCTCGCTCTCATCTTTTTCTTTAACTCATTCCTTAAAACAAGTCACTCTAGTCCAACTTTTCAACCTATTGAACTTGATAATCCTAATTTTGCTACCAGTAGTAAAATAGGATGGTTTGGTAAAAGAAAGTCCACTAATCGAGCTTCGGATGCTTGAAAAAGTAGAGGAATGTGATCTTGGATTTTCTAGGCCGCTTGTAAATATTGCGTTGTTACGCATGCCTGTAATATTAGAGGATTATGTTAGAGGGGAGAATTGCGAATGTAATTTGATAGTTACATCATTCACTCAAGAGAATCGTAGAATAATGCTTGTTTGTATAGTCATATGGGATGAATCACTGTTTATGTTGAACGTGAAGGATTTTATAAATTTACTGCATTGAATATTAGGTTTGTCAATGTTATAATTTGAATTTTTTGAACAACAATATTTGTTTCAAATGCTATACAAATCTTGTAATGGCTTGACAAGTTTTTTTCCCCCTTCGAATCAAGGGAGAGAATTTAAATTAAAAAAGCTGATAGTAAGTTGGACGGACCGTTTCGGTTATGACCCAACCCGATTCAATTAAACCTCTAGTTAAATGTACAATTGTAAAGGGGAAAGAAACAATAATTTGGATTCCGAATCATGTTAACGACGAATAAACCACCATTCAACTCAAAATTGTTCCCTTATTTTATAAATTAATACTTATTTTTTAAACATGAAATATTAATGAAATTTACAAAATCTAAAATCAAACCATTCTATTAAACTTTGCCATCATTTTAAAAGAATTTAGTCTAAATAATTATTTTGATTCATGTATTTTTTATATCGGTTAGATTTAGTTTCAGTACTTTTAAGATATCTATTTTGGTTATTTACTTTCAATTTTATTTCATTTTAGTCTATACTCTTATAACACATGTACTTTAAAAAAGTGATCAATTTTGTCATAATGAAAATATTGTATTCTTTTTTTACAACATGTGGGGGTAAATGATCGAACTCACAACCTCTTGGATGGGGATATATTACCAGGTGAACTATAAAGTTCATATACTTAAATTTATTGTCTTATAGGTCCATAAATTAAGAAGATAAGTCCATAAATTTTTTATTTTGTATTTAATAGGTTCATGAACTTTAAAAGTGGTTAATAAATCCTTAACTTTTTTTTTTATTATTATTATTATTATAATTTTTTTCTGAAGACCCATGGGTTCCTAGAGAATCGCACTTTTCGTCTTAAATTCGGATCCTGTGAAAAAGCCCAGAGTAGCCGATTTTATAACCTCCAAAAACAATGAGATATAGCTAAGTTAAGGGATTGTGTTGGTGCCGATGAGACACCAATTACTTGAGACTTCTAACAAGTGATATTCACAAGGAGCTTTGGTGGAGATCCTTCTGGAAAGCCTCTTTACCCCCAAAGATCAATCAAGATGTTCTTATGGCGAGCTTGTTGCAACATCTAAGGAAGAAAGGTATGGACGTGGTACCTGTTTGTCAAGTTTGTAAGAGATACGAGAAAGCTGTGGATCATGTTCTAGTCGGTTGCAAAATTCAATGACTGTTTCTTTGCACGCTGGTCTGAGTGGATGAAATTTCTTTCTAATACGGAAATCACTCTTGCTTGCGGGTGTCACCTGATTTTTCTCTTTCACCTCGAACAAAAAATAGATCTCGCCATCAGCTCGACTAAGAGTTCCGAATCGAAAAAGTAAACTGAACGTCGACTTGATGATGCAAAGTCGAGGGGAACCGTGTGCCTAAAAAAACCGGTTTAGGTAAATATCTAATGCGCTCCCCGTCATGTTGACTATTATTCAAAATAAAGTAAGGAAGTCCTTTTCTTGACTTGGCCTGCGTGCATTATACCTACCCCTTTTTAAAGCCTCCGTCTGGCTGAATTTGTGCTATTCGTGATGGTCTGAAATTAGGTTTGCACATAGAGCTGACGATGATGATCGAATCGGACTCTTTAGAAACCACTAATCTGATTTGTGAGGAAGTAGAATGGCGAGGTGAAGCAGCAAACTGGATTTCTTGAGATCAAATCCCTCTCTGGTGCTTTCTTGCTTGATTTCTTTTCACCATATTTTTAGGGAATCCAACGAAGGCTTGGGCATGCGTGTCTTTGGCTTTCTGATTTCCCTCGATAGGAAAAATTTGGTAGCAATAAAAGCATTTCCTTTTATTAAAAAAAAAAAAGAAAAAAAATTAGATACTAAAACGAAAGATTCTACACTAATAAAGAAAATTATGTACAACAGAATCTCGAATTTAAAAAAAAAAGTCAAACAAGTGGAAGATCTATTATTCACAAAGACTTGTTAAACAAGTTTAAAGATCCTCAACAACTGCTATATAAAACTTGTAAGACTGAAACTTATAATTTAAGTTAAAAAAAAAAAAAAAACTAATACTTCAAATCACTTATCCATAAATTCGATAAATATTTAAGTCTATTTTTTAAAAATACAAATATTTTTTTTCCTAAAAGAAAATAGGTTAAAATATTGTACTTTTAGCTTTGTTTTATTTAGTTTTTATATTTTAACTTTGATTTATTTTAATTCATATATTTTTAAAATATTTGTTTTAGTATTTGTACTTTTAAAAAATGACTATTCTAGTTCCTAAATTTTATTTTTAATCTCATTTTTTTTCTAATCACAATTTCAAAACAACACTACGCTCAACATATTTTTTGAAATGTAATTATTATTTTATAGGGAAATTATAGCGAGTGGCAAAAATCATTCATGTATTTCAAAATATATCACATGTTTTTTAAATTTTCAAATATAGCAAAAATTTTCACTTATAACAATAGTATATATTCAGTTTAAATGTATATTGCACAGACACTCATATTGGTATATCATCAAGTGTATATTGCATACATATATCAGTAGTAAGATCTATTACAAATATATTATGGATATATATCATTTGCGTAAACTTGTTATTTTAAAATTGGATCTCTGCTGTTGTTACGTTGCTAATTTTACTAAAATTTGTTGCCATAATTTATAACTGCCCCTATTTTATATCGAAGATTTTTTGTATTATATGTATAATTAATTTGTGTTAAAATTGTATAGGAAGGGATTAAAATAATCACATTTCAAGATCACATTTACCCAAACAAATATTTCGAAAGCAATACATAGAATGAACCAAAACAAAATAGTATTTTAATCGAGAAAAAATAAATGTAAACGAAAGAAATAAAACTTGCTCCCCAAGGATTTCGGATTCGGAGAAACGATGGCTATAAATTCATTCAGAGAAACGGCGAATTATTCTCCCAATTATCTCAGATTCCCGTCGTGTTCTTCGTTCCTCTTGATTTAGAATCTCCGGATTCGATTACTCTGTCGATGAACGAATCGATGGATTGGTGTTCTCACTGTCTCGACGCCTGTAGAATCCGAAACGAGGGCGATTTCAGGTACCTCCGATTCGTTAATTCTTCTTCAATGTTCTTCATTTTTTCACTTTCGTTCGTTGCATTCTCTGTTGTCTCTGAAACTATACTGGCGTCTGGATTTTCTGATCGTCTTCGACGGTTGTCTAGGGTTTCTCTTGGAGAACAGTTTACAGAACATTGAATCCGAAGAATTCGAGAGATTTGCATTTGATTGTTTTTCTATGAATTTGAATATTTAAAAATTCATAAAAATGATATAGATATTTTCTTTATTTCGAATTTGTTTTTCTATGATTTTAGGATTCGGTTGCTTTAGAAAATTTTCATGATGATTCGAATTTATGATTTGTTATAGAAATTAAATAGGATCATGAATAAAGAAAACATCTCAACTGGTTTTTTATTTTACAGAATAATGGAGAATTCTTATAGTAATTTCATTGAATTCAGCGCACTCTATTTTTTTTTTTTTTAATATAAAATTCAGCACACTCTTGGTTTAGTAATCAAGAGGACTTTACACCATGATTTTAAAAATTCTAAAAATACTCCAAAAAATATTTTAAAAGTATTACTTAGTCCTCTAAAAGATGATCTCTCTTGATTTTCTAGGTATATGGTATTAAATAACAAAATGTGCAATCTATATTTCCATTTTAATATATAGATGTCTTCGACATCGACATAGTGTTAAATTGTAATCATGAGAGAATAGTGATTTTATTATTATCACACTTAAATCTTTACTAGCTATCTCTCTAATATAAATACAAACAATAAGTGGTTTAACTAAAGGAGTTAACTCTAGTTAAATACGCCTAATATACATAATATTAATATTAATCATTTTTAGAGAAATGTTTATTTGTTAATTTTATCCATATTTTCATGAAATTGTGACATCTTAACGTTTATGTCCAACATTTAAAACTTTGGGTTTATGACTCTCATGCTTTTCTTATTTTAATTCCTAAGGCTTATGTGGATAAATATTTTGTTGTTTGTTTTCTAAGTTGTTTTTTTTTTTTTTTTTTCCTTTTGATATTAGAAATGTTCTAAAATATTGGCTCCTTTGAACAAATCTGATCTTTATTAAAATTCACAATTCATTATTTAAAAAAAAATATATATTTGTTTTTTTTATTTCTCTCCCTTCCTCAAACGAAGATAAGACATAAGAATCAGTTAAGACTAAAAGTATTCTCCATATTTTCGAGGACTTCCATCCCCACCCCATTTCTGAACATATTTCTCATTCCATGGCGTAAATAATCGTCTGCGTAGCATCCATATTTTCAAGTCTTAGTCAATCTTTTAGAAGAAAGAAAATTAAATTTTAAAAACTGATTTTGTTTTTAAAATTGGCTAAGAATTCAAATATGATTTCTAAAATCTAAACATTTGTGTTTCGTGCTCTAAAATTTACAATTTTAGCTCTCGCAATTTCATAACTTGATTGCAGATGTTGCTCAGAATGTGGAAATGTTCTTGCTCAAACCTCCACTACTAAATCAGTGAGTTTATGGCTCAGAAAAATAAGTTTTAAAAGAAGCTTCATTTCAAGTAAAAAGAAGAGGCAGAGACTTCTTAGATCAACACTACTCCATTACCGGACTTGATGATATTCATTTGCAATTCAAACACATTTATACATACTTTGTTCCTTTTTTGTTTATTTGTTTTTCCTTTTTTTCGGGACGGAGTTTTGAAATGTAAATAACTTGGGATCAGCTCGAGGATTTGAGGTCTCTTGATCATAACCAAGACTCAAGTTCAAACCGTTCCTTGAGTAAAATTCCGACTCCTAATTATGAATAAAAAAAATGTAAATATCACACTTTATAAAATTCTTTCTTGGAAGGAAAACAGAAAGGAAAGAAAGAAAGAAAGAAAAAAGGATTAGTGAATGTACTTTTTGGCCAAATTGGGCTTTTAAGGAAAGTTCATTTTTGGTTGAAGTTCAAACTCTTTTTCTAGATTGGATCTTTTCTAGGCTAAAATATATAGATTTGTCACTATTGATTTTCTACTTTGTATGTTCTTTTTCCTTCAAAGTTTCAATTTGATGCTTTGTATATTAATTTTTTTTCCAATAAAGTTATTATTTATTATTGTTAGTAAATGTTAGACAATGGTGCTTTTAAATAAGGTAATCGTGAAAGGGGAGAGGGAAAGAAAGATCAATTTGGTCATTCGTGAATTAAACCCTTTCAATCAGAGTTCTTTATCTTTTTTTTTTTTAACTCAACATATAGGGTGAGCATTCAAACCTTTGCTCTTTTAGTTTAGATTGACAAGTTTGATAGATAATAGAAGAATGATGATGTGAGTATTTAATAAAGATAATCTTTAATATAGTAGTAAATTAAACCTCGCTAGTAAAATTGTAAGATCTGAAACTCTTTTTATGATAATTGCATGGACAAACCTATTTACCATTTTTTTCTTTTAAATATTTCGAAGCTTTCTAGTCTCGGAACTCAAAAAAGATAATGAGAAGAAAACATTTATGTTTTTTTGAATGGATAAAAAAGTTTAAATATTATTTTGATATCTATATTTTTTAAATTTTTTTTGTTTATTTTAATTCCTATACTCTTAAAATATTTGTTTCGGTCCTTCATTGTCTTTTTTATTACAATTTTCAACAACATTCTACATTCAATAAATTTTTTGAAATATAGTCATAACTTTATATTAAAAAATTTTCTTTTGTGTATAAAATTTGTGCTTGCATTTTACAAACAGAGACCAAAATAGAAACTTGTTAAAATATTTTTTGTTAAATTTCTTTATTTAAATTATAAAGAAAGTAGAGATAAAAATATAATACCCAATTTTTAATGAGAGAAATAATTAATAAATTCTCTTTTCAATATTGATTCTTAGCTCCATTTATGACAGTCACTCAAATAAATAATGGGATGTATCTTTTTATATATATTAGATATCCCAAAAAATTGATTTTTGGTACGACTACGACAATTTTTGATCGGTTTAGTTATGCTCAAATTGAATTTTTTTTTAGATATATCTATCTTTATATATTCATTAAGATCCAATAAGTAAAATGATTGGTACTTTTTTTTAATTTTTAACCTTTGACTTTTTATCATAATAGTGAAGTAAACTATTTTTTTTTCCAAAATAAAATAATTGAAATAGTGACATTAAATGATCATATACACATCACATTATTAATAAATGGATTAGGTAGTAATTCACATCCACATCATACTCTCTATCCTCCATTTTCCTATTTCCTTTTTCCTTTTTGATCTACTTTTTTGACATCTGTCAAATATATAGGGGTTACTTAAAGTTCAATAATATCTATATTCAATTATACATTTATATATATTTTCTTTTAATGTTGGGATAACTCTTTTGTTTCAAAAAAAAAAAAAAAAGAATGTTGGGATAACTCTTGATTAAAGAAGAGAGCAAGGGGTGTTAAAATAAACTCAACCTAACCCATATTATTTAGAATTTAAATAAATTAGCACTTATTATTAATTTTAAATTTTTTTTAATTATTATAAATTATATGTGGATATATTTATTTTTTAATTTTATTTCATTCGGTAATTATTTATAGTTTATTAATTCTCTAATAATTTTTTAGATTTTTTTAATGTAGTTTTTCACCGTATTAATAAATATTGATTTACAAATCTTTTTAAATGTTTAAGATATTAGCAAATATACATCTCCGATAATGTGTGAGGAGTCAACACCCCCTTAGGACGAGTAGGGTTGGAGTAGTTATTAAAGACAGTAGATGAGAGATTTTCTAACCTTTTTGCAAAGCCATCAATATTTGTTTGCAATGGGTGAAGTAGAAGCATTGACGATTATAGAAAGTTTATCTACGACGATTGAAATGAGATTCATCCAATTGATATAGATACGGATTATCTGCAAATTCTATCTCTTCTCCAGGCCAACAAGGAAGAGCATTCCTCTTCAACATTGAATAGTGCAAGAAATGATCAATCCCTCGACATCCTTGTGAGATGAAATTCACTTTTTGCTGAAGAGATACCAATTTCTGGCTCGCGAAGCTGCGAAGCTTTTCGTATCGACTAAAACAAATACAATACTTAAAATTGTATAAATGAAATCTGTTTATTAGACCTAATTCTATATTGGTATATTTTTATTAAAAAAAAAACCACAAATTTTATTATGGTCATATATTCGTCCTCTGTTGGTTTAGATAAAAATTATCATAGAAGGATTTTAAATAATAAACGGTTTGAATTTCACTTTGATACCGCAACTTTTAAAATGTCTATTTTAATCATAGATTTTTAAAATAAATAGTTATTTTGATTATTGCATTAATTTTCTATCAAAATTTTTTATAACAAATGTGATTAATGAGAACTTTAACCTCGGTACTTGAAAGCTACTGTAAAGTTATGTTCATATTAATTATTTAACCAAAATGGATCGTAATATGTGTATAAACAATTTAAAATTTGAAAATAGACATTATAAAAAGTTCAAAAACTAAAATAACAATTATGTAGTAATTTAAATAAATTCAAAGACTATTATAAGATTAATCTTAAAAATGGTAAAGGAAAAAATGATACTAACCCAAAACACTTTCTAGGAAATGGAATAATCTTAGGGTTAGACACTGTGTCCTAAAATGATAGTATGGTGTGTTTGGTTGTCTGAAAATAAAAATCTAAAAATAATATATTCAATTAAAAATAGAGTTATATTTTATGGTAGCACGTTTGAAAATTGAATTTCAATTTTAAATATTATTCAAAGTGTTTATTAATTTTTTTATACAAAAATGTTTAATAATATATTTGTAAATCTAAAATTAGGAACTAAATATTTAGTCTAATAAAAAATAATATTAATTAATATATTAACATATATGTAATCTATGCCTACATTAATTGGTTCAGGTTGTGGGTTCGCATGTCCACCTTCATTTATTGTAATAAAACAAATATTAACATATATAATTTTTTATAAAATTATTATTTTATAATGTTATATAACTTAGAATATATTTTATTTTACATTTTTTAATTTTAAAAAATTAAATAAGTTTACCCGTGATATAGTATATTTATACACATTTTATATTTTTCTTAATGGGATTCTGCACTGTTTCAAATTCAAAATTTAAAAGAAAAAATAGTCTTAAATTTTAATCGACACGAAATAGTATATTTATCAAAATTTTCAGCCCTTTTACATGATTTTCGATTTTAAAGTTTTAAATTAAAAAAAAAAACAGAAATACAACGGAAGGGTTAAATCGAAATTTCATGGTATTGAAAAAATGGTAAAATATTATAAAAAACATCAACAAAATATCAATAATAATGATAATAACCGATTTCTCTCTCTCTGGTCTCGGCTGCAGCTGCGTTCCTGTGGGGCATATCTAACTCCTTTGTCTTCTTCTTCTTCCTCCATCGACAAAAATTCCAAATTAGGGATTGCATTTTCGGATTCAAATTCGATCCAATTGCGCTCTCTTTTTTTTTTTCTCTTTTTCTGCGAAATTTTTTCAATCCAAACTCAAACTTCTGGTTGAATGTTGATTACTATCCTCTGTCTGGTGGAATTCCGCGACTCCTTTGTTTTAGGTCCATGGGAAATGCCAATGGTAGAGAAGAGACTTCTTCCGCCGGCGGTGGAGGATCAATAGTTGATGCCGATGGACATGGTGGTCCGGTGACTGACAATCCGGTGCCTGCTGAAACCAGTAACGTTGTTTCTTCAGATTCCATGGGGAATACTCCTCCTGGTAGCCCTGGCAACTTCCGATCCCCGATCTTGTTCTCTCCGCAGGTCACTATTTCGTTTCTCTTCCTCAAAATCTTTTCCCTTTTATGTCTCTATCTCTTCTGTTCTTTTGTCTTACTGTTGTTTTTGGTTGTACTGTACGTGGCGTTTGATTCATCCAGTGATGTTGTTTTGAGGACAATTCGTTTTGTTGTTCCATTTTGTTGTTATTCGCTGCCGAGTGGAGGGGTTTTGAAGCTAGGGAGTTGCGTTTTCCCGGGAAATTTCTTTTTAAAGATCGGAGTGTTACATTCCAGTCAAGATCCACTTCGTTGACTACTTGGATTAAGATCGACTCCCCAGCAATTTTAATGATGGTTTCAAAGCTATGATAAGTTGCGTTTTTTGGTAGAGATTAATGCCTGAAACGTCCGTTGTTCGTTGTTCAGACTTGCTTACTCTAATCGACTACAATTTCTAGTATATGAACAGCTGATTCTTAGAGTTAGTTGGTTCCTGTAATCCAAGTATGTCATTAGCAGAATATTACTTCTTTACTGGTAAAAGCATCGAGTTGTGATAAAACTCCCAGGCCAGATTCGATCTTACTTAGAAAGTATTTGACTTTTGTGTATCCAGGCTTGATTATAAGTTGGACTTCCTTTCTCTTTGAGATGATCTGAATGTGAATTTGTATGACCATTGACCTGCTCATGGTTTTTGAAATGATAGTGGGTTTATGTTACAAGACTTGCAGGTTCCTGTAGCTCCCTTACGAGGAGGTAATGGTCCGACAACCTACAACGAAGCCTGGCAGAATGAATTCCATGGAGTTGAAGATAATCCTCCAGAGCAAGGAATCCCCACAATCATTACGTGGAGCTATGGTGGTATCAATGTGGCTGTCGAGGGGTCTTGGGACAACTGGGCATCCAGGTTATCTCTTATAAATTCCAGGCTACCAAGATTTTTCCAAGTCTGCATTTTGCATTAATACTTAAATATTATGTTATGTTGCTCCTGCAGGAAGACCCTGCAGAGGTCTGGTAAAGATTTTTCGATAGTTATGGTCCTTCCATCTGGAGTATATCATTACAAGTTCATTGTTGATGGTCAACAGAGATATATTCCAGACCTTCCTTTCATAGCTGACGAGATGGGCAATGTCTTTAATCTTCTCAATGTTTCTGTAAGTTTGATTCTTCCCTCCATCAGTATTAACCATCCAGTTAGCATGAATTTGAACTCGACTCATCGTTGTGTTGAATAATGATGCATTTGTGATTTGTGAAAATAGAGATTAACTAGTGGGTGCAAGAATACGTGCTTGGCCATAGGTATCTCAAACAAGGCCATGTTGGCATACTACTGGCATAAATATCTCAAGCAAGGCCATATTTGGCATACTACCAGCATAAATATCTCAATCAAGGCCATGGTTTGATTCTCAGCTTCACATTTTCACATTGCATCAGCACAGTATTGGTCTTCACTCATATATGCTATAGATATATATTGATATTTTAGGTCTAGACCTGGAAAAGAACTTAAGAAAAGAATGAGGAGAGCTCTCCTTTTCCAAGGCTGTAAAGTTCTATAGAAACTCAAATAATAGTACTCATTTTAGGAGTGGATACAAATACATATATTGTATCCACCCCTAAAATGAGTACTTTTTGCCAAAACAGTCTTTAATGTCTCATGTTACTGCCGCGTTAGTTCCAAAAGAAAAGGAAAAAAAAAAAAAAGAAGTGCAGTGGTATTCTCGCTAAAAAGGAAAAGAAGTGAGAGCAAAGGAGAGAAGCAATGGCATGTGCTTACAGTGTTGGCTGTTCTGAATAATGCGAAAATCTCCTGGATAGAGTCCCTTTTGCCTTTTCGAACGTATCTCCTGAACGCCATTGTGATTAACACAAAGTACTTGAGAGCTTTGTTTTAATCCTCTATCTAGCAACCGTACATGCATGGGATAGATTCTGAGAGTATTTTCATTGTCTTGTTATGAATGGTTCCTTCGGGGATATCCAATAAAATTGGAAAGGTGCATAGAAGATTATCATGGCCCAATGTGAGGATGACACGCACAAATCAAGACATTGCCCGAATTTAAAAAGAAATCATCATGTCATGAATGTGTTACTGTTCAAAGAACTGCCCCTGCAACCGTCTGATTGTGTTGGGGCGCTTGATTTTATCATTTTTGGATGAGAACGAGTTATATAGACATATTGATTATAAAATTATAGGTCAAAGTGGCAAGGTGCGTAGACAATGAATGAATGATCCAAATTCTCTCGTCATTTTGTTCGTGCAATCAGAAACATTCATTCTCTTTGCAACTTGCACACATTTTATACATTTCATGGATCTTCTTGCCTGTTATCGTTGTTTACATTTTTCCAATTGATTGTTCTGTTGGAATTTTATTCAAGAGATACAGGAAGAGGAATGAAACGACATGACTATAGTAGTTGTTCATTCATATGCCTGAGCCTGAACTTGATATCATTCTAGAACTAATCGAAGTGATATAGTTTTCTCTTTGTTTTCCCCTCATTTTTTGTTGGATACATTTTGTTAAAATAATGAATGTACATTTGGAAGTGTCAAAGATTTGTCAACATTGTTTTATAAAAGGATGTGTTCTTCATTCAGTTGGTGCAATGCAAAGCACATACTGATTATGTATTTCATCTTCATTCGTTCATCTTGGAGTTGTTTCTGTTTTTTAGGATAGTGTGCCCGATATTCTACAGAGCGTGGCTGAGTTCGAGTCTCCACCGTCTCCCGAGACCACTTACAGCCAGGCATTCCCCAGAGAGGAAGATTTCGCTAAGGATCCAGCAGCCGTGCCATCGCAGCTGCACCTCACAGTTTTAGGTATGGAGAATGCAGATGAAGCTTCATCCTCGAAGCCTCAACATGTTGTGCTTAACCACCTCTTCATAGAGAAAGGATGGGCTTCTCAGTCTGTGGTTGCCTTGGGACTTACCCATAGGTTCCATTCCAAGTACGTCACCGTCGTCCTCTACAAACCGCTGAAAAGGTAGTCATCGTTGATTTTTCTTTCGTGCTGAACTTTGTAAAGGATCACGAACCACGACCACGTCCTCCATCACCTGTGGAGGAAATCTTGTTTCATAGAACTGCTTGGCCAAAAGATGTTTGCTTGCAACAAAAAACTCTTTTTTTCCGATCCAATATTTCTTCAGTCTGTGAAGGAATCTTGTTTTATAGAACTGCTTGGCCAAAAGATGTCTCATTCCCTCTTCTCTAACTGTATCAATAGTAGTAGATTTTGATAGATCTGAAAATTTTCTTTAACTCAATTTTGGCATCTAGTTTTGCTAAATTTTTGTGCCCAATTTTTGATGAAGTATTAAATCATTTTTAGACTACTTTTTCAAGTACAAATTTTGTTGTTTATTGAAATGTAACCTTTAATTTGATAACACTAAAGATTATAGTTAATTTAATTTCATATAAGAATAAAAAAACAATTTTTTTCCAAAAAAAGAAAAAACAAGTATACCTATCGACCATGTGGATCCGAACATTATTGGGAAAATAGGCTCTTGTTTTAGTAGTACTAAAATTTTCTTGTACATATCTCTTATCGTGAAGAGTACTAAATTTTTCCTATGAAAACATGCTTCGATGCCCACCGATCAACATCTGTTTTTGTTTTTGCGACCAAAAATTAGCAAAAACCAATTCATTTATTTCTTCTATTATAAAGCCATTTAACATGTTTACAAATTCCCACGCGACAAATTTAAAGCCAGTGGAAATTTTAGTATTAACAACAATCATCTTGAGGAGCAAAAAGAAATGGATTCATCAAAATGTACTTGAGCTGATATTCCCAAACACAAAAAGAACATACCAAATATTTAATAATAGAAGACTCCACTATCTAAAACTACTGGGAAAAAGAGAAAAAAAGACACAGCAAACAATACCGGAATACAGTACCCATAAATTATGCAAACAAGAAAATAAGATAACAGAAGAACCAACTAAGAAGCCTAGCAACACGAAAAAGAAGTCTACCCCTAGATAGAAGTGTTCCAGTAGGATGATATAGTTCTCATCGCTAACCTCTCTCTCGGTTCTTGGCCTCTTAGCAGGTTCTCTTTTCATGTTTGAATTTGATCTGTCACTTGGCCATCATGATTTTAACGAATTCCTCGTAGTTAATCTGGCCATCACCGTCAACATCAGCCTCACGGATCATCTCATCGACTTCTTCATCGGTCAATTTCTCGCCGAGATTTGTCATCACGTGGCGGAGCTCAGCTGCAGAAATGAACCCATTTTGGTCCTTGTCAAACACACGGAAGGCTTCCTTGAGTTCCTCCTCTGAGTCAGTGTCCTTCATCTTCCGAGCCATCAGGTTCAGGAACTCGGGGAAGTCGATTGTTCCGTTTCCATCAGCATCCACCTCGTTGATCATGTCCTGCAGCTCGGCTTCAGTTGGGTTCTGGCCAAGTGACCTCATCACGGTCCCAAGCTCCTTAGTCGTGATGCAACCTGCATCCCAATGTAAAATCATCACAAATCACCGTAGATCCAGAGAAGCAGAAACAGACAATGCTCATAAAACACAGAGAAGAAAGGTTTAAAGATTTCCAAATGGTTGATTTATTGATAAGATATTAGCTGTCATTGAGAAGAATGAAAGAACAAGCCAAGTTACCAACTGAAATAAGTAGGGATGAAAAATAAGAGTAACCAAAGTTCAAACAAAGAACAAAACCATCAATCAGCTAGAAAATAGGATCCTAGTAGACCAATAAAATCATTATTATGTGCTCACAACTTAGAAGTTACGCAAGCAGACAAACATCAGACATCTTCGCCTGTAATTCCTAAGGTTATAGTAATCAAATGGAATCAAAATGTCATTTCCATTAACAATATTCAACTAATAATCAAAATTTAGTCACATTGGCATTTCCAGTCCAAGAATTTCAGGTATAGATGCGTACTCAGGCCTCGACCACCAAGTAAAATCCAGAAGTTTCATGAAGAACACAAGTTTCAAATTACCACTATCTACAAATCAACTCATCAGATTTGACTAGGAAACAGAAAGCAAAATTCATAATCTTAAAAACAAACTCCAGTCCAAGCTGTGAAACCTCTATGCAAAAAACAAAAAAGAGCACCCAAGCTTTTTCTTATTCTGAAAATCCAATTTAACACATCATTTACCATAAAAAAAACTCGAGCATGCAAACTTGAACTACAGAAAAGAACACTCAACAAGAGAACCTAGAATAATCGGCCATGGACCGTGGAAAATCAATCGAAGAAAACATTTCTCAAACACATTATCACAAGATCGCCGCCTGAACAGACCTCCAAAACCAAAACAAATAAAGTCAACAAAGCACAACGCAGCCACGTAACATCCAGATCACGGCAGATCCAATCCACAACACTCAAAACTCCAAAAAAACATCACAAAACATGATAACCAGTCGCTCAAAAGTAAAAACAATCCAAAAAAGCAACAATCCATCACAAAGCCAAAACAAAACACGCCTGAAAAACCTCAAATTCAACCTAAACCCTAGATCAAGCACAAAACAAACACGAGAACACCAAATCATAGAATTAGATCTGGAAAACAAAACCTAAAAGCAAATCACATCAAACAAAGGGAGAAAGGGGATCTGAGAAACGATACCATCGCCGTCCTTGTCGAAGAGGCTGAAGGCCTCCTTGAACTCGGAGATCTGATCGTCGGTGAGCTGCTCGGCCATCGTCGGAGAGAGAGAAAAATCAACGAGAATCGAATCCTGAGAGGGTTTTTTCGTTTGAGCGCAAAAAAGTCTGATCTGAATTTTCTCCAAAATGTTCCGAAATGCGAAGTAGGGGAAAAAATATCGAGTAAAAGGGCGCACGTGTCAGATACGCACGCCGCCGTGGAAATAAGCGCGCCAACTGCCTCTTCGCACGTGCCGCTTTTATCGCCCTGTTTGGAATCTGGATTGGGATAAGACAGTGCCCGGATAAGAATGTCATAAGTAAATAATATCTATTTCAAGCTTCATACTTGATAGTGATGCGAAGGATTAATCCATATTTTTTTTAACACTATCAAATTATGGAAGAGAATAGATGTAAGAATTTTCAACAAAATTTTCAAGTTAGTACCAACAAAATAAACTTTAAATGAAGTATTTCTTTTTAATATATAGATTTAAATATTGTCTGAAGCATAAAAACACTATCACGTGGAGGACACATCATGATAAATAATAACATGGTGGTTCGAGATAGTCTAGCATGCAACTGATCGAATGGTCGGTTCCAAATACTCATTCGATCAAAGGAACGACCAACTACACTTAACCAAATACTGGGTGCAGAGATACAAACTTAGCACTACCAGCACGAGCAATAATGTTACTAATGAGATGTTTTTGAGTTTCTTTTAAGCGTTTTTATAATTTTCTGAATCAATTTTAATCGTCTAGTGAAATACTGTGATTGTGATTTTTCCGCCCTATGCCTGGAATTTAATTTTGTTTTTTTATATCTATTCTTCTATGAATAGTAAATATACAAAAATTATTGGATAAAATACAGTTTTGATACAAAGAGATTTATACTTCATTTTTTTTTGTCTCTAGATTAAAAAAATCATCCTATTAGATTTAAAATTTAGTTTCAATTCAATTATTAAGTTTCAAAACGTGACGTGTTGGTCTGAGGAGTTTGAATTTAATTTTTAATTGGTCCCTAGATTAACTTGATATCTAAATTTTGCTCTTTATTTTTTAAAATGTGTTGGTAAATTTTATTATTTTTTATTCTCTTTTGTTTAAGTGACATTTTTCTCTGCTCCGCTTTCTTTCTTCCTCTCTTCTCTTTTTTTTTTTTCTTTCTAATATTCCAATCGCACTACGGCCCTTCATATTCGTTCATTTCTAGTTTAGCATTCAAATTGAGTAGGTTTTAATTTACAATGTGAATCAGAAAGTTTCTCAAGGGCCAACAAGATTAATCGACAGTCATATCAGGTAATTTGAGAGATCCCTTAATATCCAGTCACTACCACATCAACATTCTATTATGTCAACTAACAGTTAAATTAAACTCAATCATCAATTAGAAATCAAACTCAAAGCTCATATATCAATTAAAAACTAAATTCAAACTTCAATACTAAACATCACACTTTTTATACTTTAATCAAATAGGAACTAAATTTAAATCTCAACAACAGAGCGATGATTTTTTAAACTCCCAAATAGAAAAATGTCACAGCATGGACAAAAGTGTATTTTAACCAAGATTCTCGTATATATTTTTTAAATAGTTTTTTTTTCCTTTCCATTATCATTAGTCCCTTTAAAATTTTAACTTATGATTACGCCACCAAAATACTTTGACCTACCCGACATAAACCTACTACATAATCTTTAAGCAATACAATCTACATGTCACACAAGCACTAAATTGAAGTTAATGTAATGTAGTAACCTATTTTACACACAAAATTGAAAGTTCAGCTACCAAATCTGAAATTTTATATAGTATATATATGATCTTATAGACACGACCTTGAAAGTCTAGAAACCTATTAAAAACTCTTTATATCAATACAATGACTGAATAGATATAAATTTGAAAGTTCATAAACCCGACTTATCATCTGACCTTTTAATTTTCCTCTTAAAAGTACTAGGTCTAGCTATTCACGTATAGAAAGACATTGCACATTTATTTACCCATAAATAAGCTTCGAGAGGGTCCCATATACCATAATTTGCTTTTTTTTTCTCTCTTTTTTCCAAATTTAAGAAACAAATGCATGTGTTCTCATCCCTATATGGTTGGAATGTTGGCATTATAGAATTGGAAAAAACATATAGACAAAGTTATGTTGGACAAACTTCTAGGTGTAACTTTGTGTTTGTCAAAGGTACATTTTAAGGACAATAGGAGGGTTTGAAGATGGAATGTCTTGTCTGTGTAATGTTGTTTTATAATGTGTTTGGTATAATGTTTAGAATAGTAAAACATGCTTTTTTTTCTTAACTAATTTAAAAGTACTTTAAAAAAATTATCTTGATGCTTGGTTACGTGGTCGTAAAGTATTTTTGAAAATTCTTAAAATATTCAATTGTGATGATATTTTGTTTTAACGATATGAGATTCTAACCTTTCATATTACATTGGTTGAAAAATATGAATTTTGGTTAAAAATGGAAACGAAGCTTAGTTGATCTTTACTTGAGGTGTAATTGATAGTGCTTGTTAGAATTTATGTTAATTTTTTTGGACTAATTGGTCGTGGGACCCCTTGTTCGGTCAATTCTATTCCATATAGTTGGTATACTACAATTGAAAAATGTCGTTAGAATGATCTTGGATCCACGCCAACTTGGTAGTTACATCCTCATATCTTATCCGTATAAAGTTTCCCATGAATGGATGATGTCTCTACTTTGATGACGACTCCGTCACTCCAAGCTTCATTTCACATTCAGTCCCTTCTCCTCGATCCTATATTGATCGATGACAATTCTTAGTATTTCTTTGGTGAATATCCCACATGAAATTCAGAATGAGGGTTCCAAACCTCCTTGAGATTGTTGGGTTTGGTGCCCTTAGCTCGTGTATTTGTAATTTATGAATAAATTATTTATTCAATAAAGAGTTATCTTATTATTTCTTTGCATTTACTTGCATTCTAGTAAACTATGATCTAAAGTTATTTAATATAACTAGAACAATATATATTTGATATACAATGTATATATTTGATATACAGTATTATTTAATATACAATGTATATATTTGATATACAGTATATTGATATATAGTGTATATTCGATATACAAGTGGATACTGTTCTAGTAATAACATAAATGGTCTATAGTACATGGATATATAAGGTTAGGTACCTTATCCTGGTAACACTATGGATACGACCCCCTTTGTAATAGTTACAAACGACTTTATCCAGGTTGTTCATGTAAACACATGCGAGTGCGAGTATCCTGTACAATGAGTTTGTATAAGATCGGACCGCGAAATAATTAATTATCGGTTCTAACACCGTTAGTCAATAGATTGTTATCTCATATGATGATCAGGTCACTTGATCTTAATCTTGAGCGATTTAGGGACTCTTGCCTATAAGGGATCGTCCTTTGATTTGTATGGGTGAGAGTGACCCGAGCTATCAACTCAATAATCCTACCATTTTGGGGACAAGATCGAGTAGGGAGTTGGAAACATAACTATGCAATATAGAATTCACTCCTTTCTGATTTAGGGAAGTAGATGAGTGTGTCATTACATGCTGACTTTGGGACTTGAACAAGGGGTCCTATCCTCTCACTGGGTCGAGAGGGACTTCCGGTTATTGGTTAGACCATAGCTGGGTTGTTCATTAAAAGAACAGTGATATTTAAGGAGTAAGATGTAACTCATGGGTAAAACGGTAATTTGACCTAGCTAGAGTTACGAGCACTCGTGGATGATTGACTTTCCGTTAATGGTCGTACATCCGTGGATACGAAAATATTATGCAGTGAGAAGAGTGCAGCTGCGAGTATTTAGTAGAATGACCCACCGTTAACGAATGTTAATTAACTAGGTTAATGAATTTGAGTGATTAATCTCGTATGTTGGAGCTTTTGATCTGTAGGTTCATTAGGTCCCTTACTAACTCACAACGGATAAAACGAGGATCAAAATTTTGAAAAAATTTGAAATGTTCAAATTATATTTAGGGAATATATACAATATATAATATATATTATGATACATTATATATATAGTTTATTTTTTAATAAAGATTCAATAATTAAACTATATGTTAGATAAATATTTGAATAGGATTCAAATAATTAATATGAATTGGATTAATCATATTAAAACTATAGTTTATACCATAAATATGCATTTTGAATATGATTGAAATATATAGTTTTAATTAAATATGTGATATTTAATTAAAAGTTAATTAATTAATTGTTTATTTAATTAATATTTGGATTTAAATTAATTATTTATTAATTTAATTAGTTCATTGTTAATTGATTTGATTAATTTGTTTGTTATTAGTTAAAAAGGAAAAGATATTTTGATGGCATTGGAATTTTCGCCCGGGGAAGAATAGTTTTAGGATTTTCTATAATAGTAAGCTGAACTATGCTAAAGGATAAAAATCTCAAAACTCTCTACTCTCTCAATTGGCGAGAAAGATAAGTGGTGTTGTCTCGTTGGGACGAAGAAGATTATTCAAAGTAAAATCTAACATTTTTCCTATTTTATATTTTTTGTGTTTTAAATTTCAAAAAAAAAATTGAAGAACGCATTCTACTGTTTTCGTTAAGGGGATTCATATCCCTTCAGAAACCACATTGATATTTTAGAAAAAAAAATGTATCCTTGAACATAAATTCAACTTCTTCGATTAGGTTAGTATAACTTGGCTCAACTATCTCAAAAAAATTCACATTTTGAAACTACTTACTAAAATATATAAACCGTTAAAATCCGTTAAAATTGCGATAGTATAGGAAGCAAAATAGATGAAAGCGAAAAAAAAAATATATATATATATATATACACACATGTAATGACCAAAATAGCCTGTGAAGTTGTGATTTGTAAAGATGAAATTCAAACCAATTTTAGAGAAAGGAAGTAAAAAAAAAATACAATTTCAAGTTCGGTGAATCAGTCAAATGGAACTGCCTCGGACCCCGCGGAGCAAATTTGTTTCTCAAGGTCCTCTCCTTCTCTCTCTCTCTCTCTCTCCCCTTGATCCAAATCTTCACCCACTGCTCTGTTTCTCCCTCTTCCGTGGCTTCCACTGCTCCTACTCCAGCTCCGGTACTTGATTCTCTACTGTATTTCTGTTCAATTTCAATTTACGGATCTATGTTTTTATTTCTACTTCTTTCGTATCTTGATTGATTCTGTATCGGAAGCGGAATCAGATTGTTGTTTGATGCGACAAATTATCTGAACTCAGTGACTGGATTGATCTTTGATTAGGGTTGTCGTTAATTTTGATGATTTTCGTGTGTTTCCTTGTGATCTTATGGGAAACATGAGGAAGATTGTCTCCTGATTTTTTCATCAGTCGATGGATTGAAATCCTCGTTTGAGTGATGATGCCTCCAATTTAACTTCAGGAGATTGTTTTATTTGCTTGTGAGAGACAAGGAATGTGGATATCATATCACACGGACACTGCATCATGAAGGTTGTTGGAAAAAAATGGGGACACAGGATACGCTACTGTTAATTGCTTGCTATCAAGTTAAAATTATAAAGCCTGTTTGAGTGCAGTTGCATCTAAATAAGCCACATGGATGTGTTTTGTATTTGTCCTTTATTATAGTTAAATTTCGTTTTTAGTCCCTTTAGTTTCTATTTGATTCACATGCATTTGAATGTTTAGTTATCAAAGCTTACTAGTTATTCTTACCAATAGTGAAGGGTCACATATGCAATGTTGCAAGATCCATTTTTCAACTAAAATGATACTTTAAAGTTTGACCCGAATTCGTATTTTTCAACTAATATGACCTTCATTCGAGATCCTCGTGACATGTTACATGGGATTTATGTCATCCTGTACTAACATCGGGGATTGTTGGTTTAACCAATCAAACAATAGTGGCCATAATGATTTTAAAAAAAAAAAATTACAGGGACCAAATGAGAATATGTATGGGTGAAAGTAGAGGGAGTAAAAATGTAATCTAACTCTACTTTTCTTATGAATAATGGAGTGTCCAATTAATGAGTATATTTCCATAGACTCCTTTCCTGACAAATTGGATGTCACTTGCATGGCTGGCCTAAGCTTATATAACATTAATCCTTGTTTTATTTGGGTTCTTTTTCTTTCTTTCTTTTTTTTTTTTTTTTTGCCAAGGCTTATAACCTTTTCATTTTGATCTGTGATGCAACTTTCATTTTTAGTTTCATGACATGTACTTTACTATATTTTTAATTATGTTGTTAGGTTCTTTTTCCAAATTGTGTTCCACGAACGGTCAAATTATTCTGTGATTTCAAAAAGCTATTCATGGGATGGATCGTTATTATACATTAGTTTTTCACATACATTAGTCTATTGTGGATAAATGTTTTATTTTGTCTTCATAATTGATTTTCTTAACCAACGAGCATCTCATTGCAGAATCCTCTACATTTAAGTACAAAATCTAGGCTTTTCTTTCAGCTGTTGCATTTGAGAGGAGGATGTCGTCTGGTGGTGAAGACACCCATTGGTGCTATCAATGCAACCATTCATTTTGGCTTGGTGGAGAAGACATAGTTTGCCCTTACTGTAATGGTGGTTTTATTGAAGAACTTAACGATTTACATGATGGAACGATTCAAAATGACACTAATCTGGGCACAGAAGAAGAAGATTTTTCAAGTCAGGTGCCTCCAATTTTTGAAGCCATGTTTGCATTGATGGGGCGAAGAAGCCCTTATCCGAGATTTGGACTTCTTGAAGCTGTTGATGCTTTTACCAGAGAGAGAATGGCTGGAAGAAATCCTAACTTTGATGTTAGGAGAAGATCCAGTTCTGTCCCAGGACAGAATTTGGATTTTTTCAATTCTTTTTGGTCATTCCACGAACACGTTCCCGGTCCGTCCTTCGCTAGTGTCGCTCCAGAAGGTAGATCTAGTCAACTTTCGGGACTGCAAGCGTTGGGTGCACAGATTACCATGAATGAGAGGAGGGATCCAGTTCCAGCTCCTGCATCTCATTCATCCATAGAAGCAATGCCTACAATCAAGATCAACCAAATGCACCTTGGCACCGACTCTCATTGTCCAGTCTGTAAAGAAAAATTTGAGCTAGGATCTGAAGCAAGAGAGATGCCGTGTAATCATATTTATCACTCTGATTGTATCCTCCCTTGGTTGGTCCAGCACAACACTTGCCCCGTTTGTCGTCTCGAGCTGCCTCAACAAGATACCAGGCACGCTTGGAGTGGCGGTAGCAGCAGCAGCAGCAGCAATGGTGAAGTCTCAAATGGGAGAGAGATTACTCAACTAGGTCTGGGAAGGAGGAATCCATTACACGATTTCTGGACTACTTCAAATGTACTTCATCGTTTCAGCAGTGGTATTCGCAGAAATGGCACATCCACAAATCACTACCACGATAACGAGATGAGTTACCCCGAATGGCCTTTTCATTACTAAGTCTTAATTTCTCTCTACTCGAGCATGATTTCTGTGAAACCTATATTGCATAGCAATGGGGCAATAAGAAATAAGAATCAGCTCTATAGCTGTGATATCATGAGCTGGTTTTTTTTTCCCTTTTTTTTCTGTACAATGGTCAAAAGATCAGACCATCTGCTGCTATGACTTAGCGCTTAAATCAAGTGTAATTATAGTCATGTTTTATGAATCAATTGAGAAGACAATTGCTTTTTTTTCCCCTGGTTCGTGAGCTGCTTCATAATCATAATAGTTAGAAATGATGAAAATATGATATCATATATGGCTGCCATGGATAAGATTTGAAAAGGAGCAAGAGATTTTATTCTGTGAACATGTATATATGGTTGTGGATCTTGGCATCTAAGATTCTCACAGATGGAGTGAGATGACTATTGACAATTGCTTGTTTCTGAATTCTTTTTTTTTTTTTTGGCTTTTTGAGTATCATGTTTAGCCTTTTTCCTTTTGTGTTGGTCTACTTCACCTTTTTGTAAAGCCACAAATATTCTTTAGGTGGGATAAAGGTTGTTCATTCTTTTCTACTTTGGAAGGAGGTACAAAGCTATAGGTTAAATTTAATACATTATTTGTCAACTATGGTATGTGCGGTTCGAGTTGGTCTGGTTTGGGTCCAAACCAAATACTCAGCCCGACCATTCACGCTCGTAGTCCACCCATAAGCCAACTCTTTCTCCCGAACTCCTTCGGGATAGGGTTTTTCTTTCCCTCCCTATCTACCTTCCCACTCAGATGTTGTTCAGACTTTTTCGTCTGACAAATGCTCAAACGACGCTGGCCTCGACTCCAAGCAAGTAAAACTAAGTTTGATCTTCATCACACCTAAATTGATGAAACCATTTCTGTTCAAATCAAATTAACTAAGTTCAGTTCAAGCCAACGTGAACTTAACTTGATGGATATTGGCACCTGTATGATTTTTTTTTTCTTTTGGGGTTTTTTTTCACCCGTATAGTCAATTTCGTTCCTATATTAAAAAATTTATCAAATCTTTCCAAATTTTGTTTAAATTGCATCTTAAAATGATGAAGAGATATTTAAATTATATTATTTCACGAGTTGACATATTTTAATATTAAATATATACTACACTAGCTCGGTTTAAAATTTCGATTCATAAATAATTAAATACTAAAACAAACCGTTTAGAAGTTTTAGGACTTTTTTTTTTTTAGAAGATTTCGAAGTTTAGATATAAATAATAGTAATAATAATTGCAACATTTCAAAGAATATAATAAGACTTAAACTTTTAATGTCCTAAACTACGGGTTTTATTTTTAATTAAATATATTTTTAATGTGAAGAAAATGTACAATAATAGTCATATCCAATTAAAACTCGTAGAAATTGAATTGATTAAATTTGTTTCTAGAAGAGTGATTAAAATTGATGCCATGATGTGATAGATTCAATTAATGTGGAATTAGATACTTTTATGATAAAATTCATTGGTTTCAAACCCTCAAACGAATTTTGTTTCATTTAATTGATCAAATAAATTCGTTCTAAAAAGATTACAGTATTAAATTATTTGTTCAGATATTTTGGGAAGGGAATTTTGGATGGAGCTTTCAAGATTTGTTTTACTATTATTTCCATATATATTTTGAGATCGAGTTAAAAAAAAAAATACAATATAAAAAGTATATTAGGTTTGTAACAACAAACAATATATATTCTTAAATTAAAATATATATATATATATATATATATATATTAATATTTCATCTATCATGTTTTAAGAAATCAATTTTAAAAATGATTTATTTGAATGGTACGATAAAAATCACTTTTGGTCATTGAACTTTTGTTAAAAATCATTGAACTTTTGTTTATAACGGATTGGTTCTTTAACTTTAGTTTCTAATGATTTAATCCCTCTACTTTTATATGTAACAATTAAAATTTGTAACGATCTAACCTCTAAAAAATGTTGTTAAGATTTAGCGAGGTTTCTTATAGTTATATATGTATATCCATAAAATGATGAAGAACCAAATGTATTTACAAACTACAAAACCTAAATTGTTACGTGATAACAATCGATACTTAGTTTTGATGAGATGTTTTATGGTATGGATTAAATTATTACAAATGGTTAACTACGAAGACTAAGTTGTTACGTAATAAAGTTCAATAACTAAGTGTTACCCATTAAAGAACGTAATTGTTACAAACTAAAATTCAGGGACTCAAATGTTTTTATTTACCAGCTAAAGTTTACCGACTAAATCGTTATTCGATATAGAAATCAAAAGTATTTTATAACCGTTATTGTATCGTCAAATACTCATAATATATATAATTATTTAGTTTGGGAAGTGGTGATATCAACTTATAATTACAAAAACCATGAATAGATAGATACATATAGGGCATCTGTTTCTAGAAAATGTTTAGCATTTAAGGAATTTAAGACTAAGGTAAAATTTACTTAATCCTTAGATTATCCAAAACATACCATTATTATTATTTTAGTTAAATAGAGATTTGAACTTCCGACTTCCTTATCGATGATATAATCGCTTGTCGATTTCAGCTAGGTTCAGGTGAGTCCACCAATCGATTGTTGATTATAAATTATTAATTAAACTAGCTTATACAAATTTCTTGATATTTAAATTTTAAATTTTGGTGAATATGAACAAGTTATCTTTTGCAGTGTTTTATAATTTTAAAACCACAGTTGTAGCATTTCAATAGAATGTTGTTTAACAATAATTTTTGAATTACATTTAATATGTTTGACAATTCGAGAGTAAATATATAGGCATTAATCGATAAGTTTTTTGTTTTTTGTTTTTTTCAATTCTGTGAAAAAAAAAAACATGATTTCTTGATATTCAACTAAATATTATTTAAAATTTTTAAGATAACAATACACTACAATTTTAAAAGTTTCACCCATTTTTTTCTCTAACTTATCTTTCTCCTCTCTCTCAGTTTGTTTTTCTTTTTTAGGAATTTTTTTTTACGTCTCTAATATTTTATTTATACAAGTATAATGTCAAATTTGAAAATTATAAGCTAAACATAAAAGAGAAAAGAATAAATTTTGATTTTTAAATAAAAATAAAATTACAAGTTGATTATTATCATTATAATAAATTTCTTATCAAACAAAATTTAATCCCCTCATTTTAAAAAATAAAATAGAGAACCTTATCAAACACATAGGTTTTCATTCTTAAATAGAAATATAGAAAGAAAAAACTCAAAAAACAAAATTTTAATTCTAGCTAATTGGATTGGAAAATATTAAAAATATTTTTCAACTTTAATTTACAAGGATCTAATCTCGAATTCATAACTGGTTGGAGATATATACCAATATTTTGACTAAATCGTTACAATTTAAATTTTAAGGAGTAAATGATCATTTAAATTTAAGAAAAGTGTTTTTAAATCTAATAATATTATTTACAAAGAAATTTATTCAAATATTATTATTATAAAACATGTATACTGTATACTATATATATTCGTGTACACAAATTCGTGTCAAAATTTTTTCAGAAGTCCACTTTTCAGTTAATTGGCATTTGGAATTATCAAAATCTCTCTCTCTCTCTTTCTTTCTCTCTCTTCAAAACCCTAATTTCATCTGATTCAGCTTCAGCCTTGTGATACCTATCCCATTTCTCCTCACCATTATCGTTCATCCCTGCTTTCTCGATCTACCGAAGAACACGACGAGGACGCAGAAGCGTTGTTCAAGCTCCAAGGTTGCTCCTCTTACTCTCTCACTCGCTGTTATGGAAGATTTTGTTATCTGCTCCCCTCCCGCGACTGTGTTCCAGTTTCTCTTTTCTTTTTCCCTTCTGTCGTCTTCGGTCAACTTCAGGCGTTGGGATGTATGATATATTTGCGTTTTTGTTGGAGTTTTCTTGCTGAATTTGGGCAGCTCGGGAGTTCGAATTTGCCGTTTGTGTATCTCGTGGATTTTGTTGCTTTTTTTACTGTCTTCTCTGGCTCTGTTGAATCTTCAGTCGTGTGTTGGGCGTAGTCGCGTTGGTTTTTTAGTTTGTTGTTGAATGTTTGTGTTTTTGGAGGAACTGGAACTAATTTGAATGTCGCGCGTAAACTTAGGATGAACTTTGGGTTTTGAATTTTACTTTATTGTTCTCGTTTTTATTGTTCTTCTTTTCATGAACTCCTCATCCTTCTGCCTTTCTTTTGGCTTCTGTTTGGCCATTCTTTGTATGTCTCGATTTCTTTTCCAATCAATGTTACAAATGAACGAGAGGTTGTTCTATCACGCCTTTTAGAATATTTCAGGCTCCCTTATCTCGTATAGTAGTTTCAGTTAAGTATATGCTTGCTGTTTCTCCTGCTATTGATACTGCTAGATATTTAAGGACTATACTCTTTGCTTTTGAGGGGAAAAAAAGAGGCTAAATCGTTCTGCTTATCCATGGATGGCAGTCTGAGGTGTTGGAATGCTTCTTCTTGTGCTGGATTTGGAATAGCCTTTTTAGAATATATTTATAGTTGGTCTTATAATTCAGTGCACATAAGTTTTCTTCTGGAGTGTATAGTCGTTGCATTTGATTTTAGTGTATGGAATAGTTTGTTTTATTTATTTATTTTTATTGTAATAGTTGGACACTCTCTTAATTAGTTGGTGGTCTGTTCTAAACTGTTCTGTAACCAAATCCTTCTCTCTTTTAATTGGCAAACTGCTCTCCCCATAAACATCAATGGCCTCCACAGGGATCACACTTGGTGGTCACCCTTTTACGTGAGAGATAAAAGTTTTGCAGTTATAGTTCGTTACAGCCTTCTTTGGAACTTATGGCTTCAAAGAAATTGAAGGGTCTTTAACGATGAAGAGAAATCTCTTGTTGCTCTGACTTGTAGTAAATTATATGTTCCCTTCCGTCATTTTTGGGTGTCAATTGGATGATTTTCCTGTAATCTTTCTTGGGCTGGGTTAGTGTTCTCTCGTACCTGAATAAATAACCTTAAACAATTTCAAGTATAATTTTTTCTTATTCAATAATGAATCTTATATTTGGCAATCTCATGTCCATGTTGTGATTGTAAGAGATGAGTTACTAGGCTTCGATAAATAATTAATTGGAATAGTGAAGATTTTGCTACCTCACAATACGACAGTGCTCAGTTTATATTTTTCCAGGAAAAAGTGCAATGGGTAAGTAGATTAAGCAGTGTCACAAGTAATGATTTGATTTAAAAGGTGCTAACTGCTAACCAAACATTAAGAGTATAAATAAGCAGTTCTTCATGTATATTTTTATACTGTTTATGTGTGTGTTCCTTTGTAAAGTATCTTACATTCTCATGTGTCCAGTGTTTACATAGTTTTCACATTACATGGAAAATTGGTATTCAGATCTAAGTATATGGAGTTACATGTATTTATATCATATTCTAGTTGCTTGCAGAATGTCAAATCCAGTCATTTATCTGTTTAGATGAATTATGCATTATCGGGTTGTAGATTGTTACAGAAATCTTATGTTGTGTATTTCATATTTCAGAAGGCAGTTTCTGGATATCGAGATGTCTCCAGCATCCAAATCAAAATCAAAAGAGAAGAAAGCCAGCAAAGAGCAACAGAAGCCTACACCAAAGCCGGCAGGGCCTGCTGCTGGTGGTGGTACTAGTGTTCCAGCTAGTGCATATAATCCTCTCTCAGGAACCTTCCATGCACTTGAATCTACAGTCTCTGTTGCTCCACCTCTTCATTCCAATGGTCGATTCAAGAACATAGATGATACGGATGCTCAATCTGGAGTTCTACTTTCTTCAGTGGCAGAGTATGATACTGTTTCTAATAATGGTAGCTGGTCTGGGGAGTCAGAGGACCATAAAGACAAAAAATCTAACGCTACTGCACGGCAAGAAACAATTCCAGGGGCAGACATTGATAAACGGGAGAAAATTCGTCAGAAGAATGAGAAGAAGCATCAGCGTCAGAAAGAGAGACGTGCTCAAGAATTGCATGAACGCTGTAGTGGCTACCTTATGTCCAGAAAGCTTGAAGCTCTTGCTCAGCAATTAGTAGCTATGGGTTTTTCACATGATCGGGCAACCTTAGCACTAATACTGAATGAAGGCAAACTAGAGGAGTCAGTTTCATGGCTTTTTGAAGGTGTTGAAGAGCCAAATGATTCGGAGAATCAAAATATTGGTGGGCAAAATTTAAAACTTGACATATCAGAAGAGCTTGCTCGCATATCAGACCTGGAATCACAGTACAAGTGTACAAAACAAGAAGTTGAGAGAGCTATTGTTGCTTGTGAAGGTGATCTTGAGAAGGCAGCTGAATCCTTGAGAGAATTGAAGCTCGATCCGCCCGCGGCTTCTCCTAAGCCAGAAGAAACTGGTGATCCTCCCACTGCTTTAAGCAATAAGTTCCCTGGCAATACTAGTCAAGCCATAAGACCACAAGCAAAGCCCAATCCTTCTTCTATACAACAAAGGAAGGATGAAAAGGATTTTAATTACACAAAAGGAGCAATTACAGCCGGTACGTCTATAGAAACTATTGGCAAAAATATACCGCAGCCTTTGAGGAGGACTCAGCCAAAGATGGAATGGGGAAATTATGAACAAATCACAGCAGCTGAGAAAAGGTGGCCGAGTACAGGAACTAGCCCCATTTCCTTCTCTTTAGCATCAGCGTCCACCCAGTTGTCATCTCCACCAATCAAGAACGAGCCTCGTTATTTCACAGTTGGAACCGAGTTTAATAGCCTTCAATCTGGTCCAGCGAGAGAACCGACTTCGGTAGTTCAGGGCCGGAACCCATCTTTGCACACAAAACAGGCTTCAGTTGGTACTATAAGTTCATCACCTCCCGGTGGTTGGTATTCTACCAATGGCATTGCAAATATAAAATCCCCTTCCGGTGGATTTTTGCCGCAAATGCGCAATGCAAGAAGCTTCAAGCCCAGCGACGTGACTTTAAGCCAAATGTATCCTCAAGTTCAGTTTCAGCAGCAACAGCAGCAACAACAACATTTCGCCCCTGGAAATAGCCGTGGGGATTTCCTAGAACCCACCTACACCAATGCTTCATGGAGCAGAACAGGTTCATCAACCTCCATAGCTGCTGCTTCCTCCCTCGGACTATTTTCAGGAGCAAGCTCAACCCAATCCGGGGCATCGTCGCCAGTGGATTGGAGCACCGGAAACTCAATGCCACATTTAGATTACTCCGACATCGACTGGTCCGTGGACAGAGGTCTAAGTTCAGTAAGACCCAGCGGGTTGTTGCAGGGGCTGAATTCGTATATGCAGAAGAACGGCCACCTTTACGAGTTGTCGAATGCTCAGCCATTTGTGCCTGCAGCAGCCTCCAACTTCAACAACAGAGTTTCAATTGCAGGATTGCAAAACGGAGGGGTGGCTTCTGAAACATCAGGTAATGGTTCTAGAGAGTGGAGTTCTCCGTTTGAAGGGAAGGATATTTTTAGTTTTCCTAGACAGTTTGTGTTTTCTCCACCGTAAGAGGAAAATTATGACAATAAAATGAAATGAAAGCAAGAAAATGAAAAATGAAGAGTTTGATCGAATTTGCTTGTTTATTTGGTAAATGTTTCTAGAAGTCATATTGTTTGAGGGTTGGGTGCATTTTTTTACCCCAAAATATTAGGTTGAAAGTATAATATATACATTTCAAATTGAATGGATGAATATCTTTGGTCGTCTCGGGAATTTAGGCGCCTGTTTAGGAATGTCGAGTACTCAAATTTATAAAAATATCGGGGCATCAATTGAGAATTTTAAAAAGTGACTTGAAAAGTTCTTTAGTTTTGGATAATTGATCCACGCTTTGAAAATAAGATTTTCTGACCTTTGGGGATGTTATTTATATGTAATTTTATCATTTTTATCTCATACATTATATACAAAATTGAACTCACCAGGCTTTTTTATCAATTGAAACATTTGTTCTATTCTTTTCATATAAATTTTTCTTTTCAATTTTTGGTGGTGTATTTTAGGAAACTGTGGAAATTTGTAACACAGGAACTCGTTAATAATTTTTTACCTAAAGTCAAACTCACGATATTCTCACCAATCTCAGTTGAGATTGCATGAATCCCATGTAATTTCAGTTGAGATTGCTTAAAACTTTGAGATTCATTTAATTTCAATTGAGATAAATGCAATCTTAGGTTAAATTATATAAATCTTCATCGCACCAGAAAAAATTCGAAATCAACTTTAGTTACTTCCAATTATTTATTTGTTATAATTCTCCAAGTAGAACAATCAAGATTTCAAGAACAATTTGTATTCATTTTAACCCTAAACCATTTCTTTAAAATATAAGGGCATTTTCGTCTTCCCGCCTTCAACAAAAGAAAGGTTTGAGTCACTTTCTTAAAGCCTAAAAACTTCTTGGATTAATCTTTTCCATTACCCATAGATGCAGTAAAAATCATGAAAACCACATAAATTCTTAAAGAACTTTCCAGATTAACAAAAATCATGAAAAAAAAGTATCATTATTATTAATGCTCATATTCATGCTACTGTTATCTTCAATACCTGCCAACAATTTTGACATTTTATTGGCATTGCTGGAGAGAATGAGAACTTAAAGATAACTTTTCAAGTTAACCAATGGAGGGAGGGAGGGAGGGGGTTTCATGTCATACAGACTGGAATTCTCATCAGACTGAAGAGACATAAGCTGAAACTCTACTTAATCTTAGAAGGGTCAAGTTATGTAGCCGAATCCAGATGCTCGGAGGGCGGACTACAGGCTGATGCCGAAGCGGGTTCTTGATACCATTGATTAGCTTCACGAGTGAGAAAGTTCGCCTCTGCATTCAAAGTTTCTCAGATAAGAATCCATCCGAACATTTGGAAATAGAGAAGGTATCCAAAAAAAAATTAATCGAACACTGGAGAATCGTGGATAATCGGTAGTATGTCGCCGTATCTTAACTAGATTGGTTCATCCTCGACAAGTTCTTGAATATTCTATCATAAAGAAATATATATCCATCTTTTGCATGAAGTAGTCATAATCTTCACCACATTGAAGATAAGTAATAGACGACCTTAAAAATCACTGAAGGGTGAGTTGAGATGACTTTTAGAGTAGTAAAAGGTATTTTTTATTTTTAGTCGATGAAAAGTGACTTTAAAAATTCCAAAAATAGTGGCTTTAAAAATTCCAAAAATACTCTAAGGTGCTCTCAGAAGATGTTTCTTTTAAAAGTATTCATAAAAGTAAATTAAAAAGTACTTTTTTTCAAAAGCCATCCCAAACTCACTCTAAGATCCCTGACATGATATACGAGATGAAACATAACCTTTCAGCAAGTTCTGCCCTTTATACCAAGCAAAACCACCACACAACTATCAGTCAGATCACTTCTCGACTAAATTTTTAATTTGATAAGCATTTTAGGCTGCAACGTTCTTCAAATACGAGATAGTCATATTTTTGTTAAGCTTTTGGTCATGTAAGTATTGCAGCATAGCTTGTGATAGGAATGACCTCCAAGGATGATTAGGGTCATTAATAAAATAAAGGATATATTGAAATTCGTTAGAAGGAATTCGTTATAAATAGAGCGATAAGAAATGGATGAAGGTAGACAATTCTTTAGTTGGTTTAGGCTTGAGGTATCTGAAGAGAGGGGAACTTCCAAGTATTGGAAATACTTGAGGTTATATTGTAAGTTCTTCTATCTTTTATATTAATAGTTGTTTGGGTTCTATGAGTTTGCAAACGACGGTACTAGAAAAATAGTCAATGAACATAGCTTCTCTAACCGGTAGTGGCCTATTGGGTAAGTCCCTGCAACAAGGACTTGTGCATCGGTGGTGGCACGGGGTCGAAATAATATCATGGAAACTAGTCAGAGAAGTTTCGGGTTCGGGTTGTTACCTGCCAAAAATACATCCTGGAATTCATCATCATTATATATGAAGCCTGGAGGATCTGGGGACCCGATCCCTACAATTGTGCTACCACTGCATGAAATGAAATTTGAAGTGGTGAGAAGATATACTAATTCTCTTTACCTAACCAAAATATCAACAACAGAATAAGAAAAGAGTGACATTGTCTATATAAACATCCAGAAAAACTGATTATGGCATCAGATATGGCCAGAAAAATGATGTCTTATTGCCAACAAAAGAAAACGCGTCTCTTGTTTTAACGTTCTTACCTCCCAGACATAAAAACGGCATCAAACTCTCCACGGCTGGCAGAGATTATACGCTGTTTCAATCTTTTAAGAGACGGGAGGACATCAAAAGCCGGAGGTTCTGAAGAAAGAATGTCAGATTTGAAACAAATACAACAGAATGTAGTTCTAAGGCAAAAGGTTCATTATGCAGCATATAATTTATGACACTAATTTACCAAACCCGATGCACCGAAACTGACATACCCAAATCATTGATACACACATCTTGGGATATTCCATTCTTTGTGATTTGATCCAACAACGATAAAGGATCAATCCCGCTTGTTTGATCCAGCCGTAGGCGCTGAGGAATACAAATCAGCCTTGATTATGCGACGGAAATAAGAACTAATTCTCATTTTTCTCCCACCTTATACTAAAATTTCCTCTACCTTATAAACTTCAGCAGTAGAGCATGCTTCCTGGGGCTTTATAAGAACCATTGGAACGTCCAAGGGTACTGGAGGTGGAATATTCTGTACAACCTGATAAAAGAGAATCACATTAAAATTTCTCAAATGCCAGCCTGGTATGATCATCCATCACGAAAGGGTCACCGCAAGCTCATCGGTATTCAGAACGAGCAATGGGAATCAAACTATTCGAGCTGATGCATACAGAACTACTATAATGTGAATATAGTGGACAGTACTCAACCAAAGGAGACAAGAAAGCAGGTTTTTGAGCATAGAACATGAATCTTTAAAAGGAAATCTTTGTTCACTTTAGTGAGCAAGAGTATGATAGGAACCAATCCTATTTTATTGACATTCTGGAGCCAAGAGGGAAATATGAGAATTCCTTACCTATCTGCTTACCTCAGTAACAACTTAGCCAAAAATATAGCCCTCTCTCTCCTACTGCCGATACACACACATAAAATACCTGAAACAACCTTTACGATAACTACTTTGGGCCCAAAACTTCCCACCAAAAAGTTCGACTCAATCCTCACGCGCTATCTTCTTCATGAAATACATGTTCTTAATAGGGGCCTATCAGAGTACTCATATAAAGATACTTGGTTTGTCCACTCACTTATGAATCAAAACAGAAGACACTCATTCTATCAAATCTGAATCAAGAGAACAGTTTCTGAATTTTTGTTGTGTTGATGTGAAGGTGAGAAAAGAATTGGCATTTCCAAAATCAATTGCATATTTCTTTCTTATTAGAGCATGTGGTTGTTAGACATACTTCACCTCGCCCGGTGCAGTAGGCTGCCCCTTCGGAAAAGAAGAAGGGAATATCAGATCCTATTTCACTTGACCATTCTTGAAGATCTTTCTCAGTAGCAAGACATCCACTGAACTTATTGGCAGCCCACAGCGCGGTTGCAGCATTACTGCTTCCTCCGCCAAGCCCCGCTCCAGTTGGTACCTTTTTGTCGAGATGGATCTGCTCATATTTTTTGTATAAAAGCATAACCCCAATCATTTCAACTGACATTTACCGTTCATACAGGCAGAATTTTTTGTGGCATTCATTAAAGATATTCAATCATTTCACAGTATCTCACCCAGAAAAAATTCTCACTGCCAGTCTTTTTCCTGTAAAGGTTAAGAGCCTTTATGATCTGCAGATATATGGTAGACCAATAAGTTAAACAAACGAAGAAAATCAGAAGAAATAAAACAAGAGCATTATGCAAGAACAATTACCAAATTTTTATCATCAAGGGGTACCCCAGATACATTGGTAGAAAGACGGTCCTTCTTCGATGGCGACAGCGAAAATTTAATTGTATCCCCTAAGCTTATCACCTAAAGTAGAGAGAAAAATGATACACCCAAAACTCAGCAACCGAGAGAAATAGAACATACTCCTCAAAGTTATTTATCTTTGAAACTTCTTCAACAAGACTTTTATAATGGTACAAGTGTTTTTAGCCAATTAAAAAAACGATCAGAAGTGATTTTGAAAGATACTGGTGTTTGGGAGTAAGGGTAGAATGAGTGATTTAGAAAAAAAAGATTTAAGTATAATTGATTTTTCAAAATCACCATCCAAGTCATACCTTAAAAATCAATCAAAAGTAATTTCAAACTTTTCTAAAATCAATTTTTTAATTTGCCGAACATAATCAATGAAAAAAAAAAGTGATTTTGACAATGTAAATGTGATTTTGATAATGTCGAAATCACTCCCAAACACACCCTAAAAACAAGCATGGAAAGTGTTTCACTTATAAGCAAGACTCTGAAAAAGCTTCTCAAACTCACCCAACTTCAACTTACTGTAATTGTTGCATCTAATAGCATCAAATAACAAAATTCCATTACTTACATGAAAAAGAGATGCCAAATCATGATATCCATCTTCCCTCTTCTTAGTTATTCTCAAGAAAACATTAATCTGCATCACCAACACTCTTAACATATAAAATTGGCAGAAGAAACAAAACCCTAACCCACCATCACGAAGCAAAACTTGGAGGCAACACCATTGTTACCTTGCAAGGCGAGAACAGAGTGAGCCTCGAAAGAGGAGCATCCCGGTCCACTTCATCAGCCAACTTGTTTATCCTTTCATCAGGATTATAAACTATCTAATCTCCAGCAAAAACCAACTCACTTTCACAAATTAAACCGATGAACAAACTAAAATGTCATCGCATTCAACAGAAGAAACCAGAATTTCACCTCGACTTGTTGTTTGGAAGCGGTGGAATTACATGTTATGGCGGTCTTCTGGATGAGTGAACTCTTCCGATTCTTCGACCTCGAGGGAAAAGCGAACGAACCGTGAGACCCAACAGAATTGCAGGCGAAATTCTTCCTAAACGAAATGGCAGGAAATTGGAGCTGCGAATTGAAAGGGATAGTACAGAAAGCCATTGATGATGGCTCCAATTTGTTCACCGGCAACGGACCCAGATGATCAGAGACGACAAATTGAAGAATTTCGAAGAGAAAGAAGATGAAGACGAAGCTTTAGCATTCTGGGTAGCGTTTTTTTCATGGCATTTCTCGGAGTTCGTATAAATATCGCTGAATTCAGGGTTTTTGGCCCCATCCCCTCCCCCAGCATTACTCCCGCCAATGAAAACTTGGAATTGGGTTGGTAGAGAGAGCCTTCCATTTTGATTTGGACAGACAATTTTCTCATAAAGTTTTTTCCTTTTTTCCTTTCTGTACTTAAAAACTCGAGAATATTTATTGATTCGCCAATCAAATGGTGTGGGTATAGCGAAGATTATTTGAATAATCAAACAGTTTTTAAATTTTTGGAGAATTGTGAAAAGACACAAATTTAGCAATCAAATATTTGTCGTAAAAAAAAAAGCAATCAAAGATTTGTTTTCCCCTTGAATGTAGGTAAGAACTAACGAGGATATAGCAATTTGTTTGTGGATAATTCCTTACCTTTTTTTTTTTTTTGAAGAGGAGATAATTTCTTACATTGTATAAATTATTGATTTAAATAGTATTTTGGTCATAATATATATATTTTTTTTTTACGTTTTGTTAATTTTGGCATCCATCGCTTCTAAAAGGTCTATTTTAATTCCTATGTTTTTAATTTTATTTAGTTTGGGTACTTTTTGACGGCCAAACGTCTATTTGGCCATTATATTTTTCAAAAGTGAATATTTTATCTTATTTTTTTATTTTATAATTGTAGTATGACCTTTAAATCACTAAATATCTTAATATATTAAAAAATTTTATTAGATATAAAATTTGTATTAAAATTTTGAATGGGTGACTTTTAAAAATTACAATAATTAAAATAGACACCATGAAATTATTAAAATGAACAAAATTAAAATTAAAAATTACATACATCAAAATAATATTGGATAATAATAAGGGATATGGTATTTCTTTTATTATTGATTTGAAAAGGCAACAATTCTTACCACGTGATGCATGTGTGTTTAAATATAGATTTCTAAGACTTTTTGGCTGGCACGTGCAACATGCCACCATGAGTTGAGTCAACATTTTTCTTTGAGATTAATGTTCCGTTTAATTTTTGAAATTAGTCATAAATCATTTCGAATTCTAAAATATTAGAATATGAAAACAAATTCAAATTCTTAATATATCTCAAATTATTGAAACTAAAATTTTCTTTTTATGGGTTTACTGGAAAGAAAAATGAAGTACATGTTATATTTTGTATGACATTATATTCATAATAATATAATATTTCAATATAAAATAGTAATATCAACCGCCACAATGAGCATAGTTCAGCAGTAATTGACATATACCTTAAACCAAGAGATTGTGATTTGAAATTGTTGATCCAAAAAGACAACTCTAGAAGAGAGGTAGAGAAATCCATATGCATTTTCTCCAGGATTTTGGACTCACGTGGGTTTTAATTCCAAATTCGACATATTTGGAACCAAAATTTTTTGACCCAAAACGTTTAGATTTCAAATTCTTTTTATTTTTTCTTCCAACCAAATACTTGGAAATGATTTAAAACAGTTTGATTTGTAAATCCTTGCCAATTCATATAATCTCAAAATTGTTGAAGGGTAAAATATGACCTACCACATAGCACACCATAAAACGCCATTCCTCATGATCTACATTTTTTGGTTCGAAAGCCATACAGATGTAACTAACTTATCAAGATCAATAAGAGTTCCTTCATTGAAAGATTAGAGTCCTAATGAGTCTGTGCTAAGGCCTATGCCCATCAACTATCTCACCTTCTACAATCGTCTAACCAATTGTGGCAACCATGTAACAGATCAGAGTCGTTGATCCACTTCCAACTTTCTAAATAATCAATCACTTCCATGAGTAAGTGCGTGCAATCTGATTCATTGTTTCGATAGCTATAAGTCATATTTTCACTATGTTTATGCAATGAATCGCACAACATCAAATTTGATCTAACTTGAACTCGGTCCTTGCTCCGACCTGAAACTCTAAGGGAATACCTGCACAAGAGGGCAAAATCTCCGATACTTTAAGTCAGTAAGTAGCTTGGACTCAATATTAAGTTTGAGGAGAATTTTTATACCTGATAGTGAAATGAGGCGCTCTATTTATAGGTTTAGGTTCCGACAAGTGGTTATCTTGGTCGGATTTGAAGTTGGACATGTCGGGTTCGAACAGATCTAACTCGGACACTTTTTCTTGAGATAGTAACTCAACTTTTGGAGAAAACGATCGTGTTCCATCTCGGGAGGATCCGAGGTGGAACTGCCTAGAATGTTATCTGGGTCAATTTCCAATAACGAATCATCGTCCTTCACGTGGCAGTCAGACTTCTTTCTCCCAAACAGACTAATTTGAACATTAGAATATTTGTTATTCTTCAAAACGTAATTCTCACTTAGATCATTCTATTTAACTCGATTGGTCTTATCTCATACATGCTCTTAATCAATCAAAATTGAGTATAAATAAATGTTTTAAAAATATAGAAACGAAAATGAACCAAAACTAATTTCCGACAAAGAAAATTGAATTTAAACTAAAACAAGAATTCTAATGTACAATAACGAAGACGAAACTTGTAAATTAACATTTTATTTTATTTTTTTGGTTGAGCGTGGTGGACTGGAGAACCAACAGTAACGGTGTAACACGTAGCGTGGGTCCCACGTTATCTCTTTTCTCTTCAGTGGGGCCCAACCTGAAGCTCTTCAATCTCCATAGCCATGGCTTCTCCTTCTCGGTTTCCTCTTCAACTTCATCCCGTCCCGCCCGCTCTTCATACAATCAACTCGATTTTCCCCTCAGCAATCACTCTTCTTCTGCTTGTTCGCCGAAATTCGATAATCGCCCGCTGGTCCAGACACGGAAGAAGTCAGAAATGGCGATTTCTTCCTGTCTCCGGCTTACATTTCCTGTAATTCGAAGAAGCCTCGATTTGCCGAAGCAGAATGCGCCTTGCCTCGGGTCTTTCGAGTCACTTCGACCGCGTCGGCCCACGGTTCTTCGTCCAAGATTAAGATCTACGGTCACCTGCTTCTCGCGACGGCCGGCGGAGTCCACTGTCTCCGGAGAAGAGAAGGAAATCGTCCAGGAAGAAGAATCGCAACAGTACGAATTGGAGAGGCTGTTCTCCAACCTTAATCAAGTCACACTCAAGCGAGAACCTGGTGATTTTTCGGTTCCCTCTGCTTATTTGATTCGAGATTCTTTTGAAAATTGGCGTCGTAGTTTCATTGGAAGTTGAAAATTAATTGTAGTTTGAATTTTGATTCCTCTTGCCCTGGGTTTCTGTTCTGGTTCGGCCGGCAGGAAGCTTATCCAGCGCGATTTTCCTGGTGGCTGGGACGACAGTAAGCATTTCATTCCTGAATTTCCCTTTTCCTTCTAATATTACACTATTTTGAATAGTTAATATTTCTGAGCATGTCAAAATTATGTTATTGACTTTTTACCTAGCTTCTGAGTTCATTACTCTAATACTGACAATATTGGAAACTGTATAATTTTCTTTTTGAAAATATTTTACTTGAATCTGTTGCTTAAGAAATGTCTCTATATTTCATTAGAATAAGTTGTAGTATTTTCGTCCATATGAGCTAAGCTCAGCGGTAATTAGCATCTATATCTAACCAATCTTACACCCTACTTGTTGTACTAAAAAAGAAGATTGTAGCATTTACATCCGAGGATAAAGGGAACTAAACATTCTCCTCAATGTAAGTGCAAAATGCTTTCATAAATTATAAACTAATATTAATGTACCATAATAAGTTGTGAATTCTATACCAATAAAATGATTTATTTATAACTTCTATGCTACAAGATTTCGTGGATATGTCCTGGGGAAATACTCTTAATAATCTTTTCCTTTATATCTCTATCAAGGATTTTTTATATTATACAGATTGGTGCTGGGATCCTCGCCATTCCTGCAGTAACTCAAGAATCCGGATTTCTAGCCTCAGCTATTACGTGCACGTTTTGTTGGGTGTACATGGTAAAGCTATACCAGCAGCTTGTATGTTTTAAAGTTTTTTTTTTGTTTGTTATTTTTATCAAAATCTTATTTTAATAGTATAGTTAAAGTTTGCAATAGAATGCAGTCAGAAATCAGAATGTGATTGTGCAGTTCTATCATTTCTTTATGTTTGATTCCATAAAATTTTGTCCAATTATTGTTTCACAATGATTCTATTGATTTTTTAGTTTATTGCAAAACCTTATAAAAATGACACAATTTGTTTGAAATTTCACTCTCTTGAATTGCCTACTTGGGCAGTTGGGCTCAAAGAATGAACTACTTTAAAGTAGGAACTGTGGTATTTCTCCTGTAGTCTGTTGGTAGATTTATGTGTTGCATATCGCTTTATATATTCTAGAGCATCTCTATATTAGTTTCCTGCATTAAATGTTAATATATAAAATCTTAGCAAACTTTTCTATAATGTTGTCCATAGGTATGAAAGAGAGATTCACTATAATTAACTAAACTAAGATATAATGCAAGCAGTAAAAATCAACAAATATGAAATGTTAAAGAAAATGAAAATTAAAGAGAATTTCCTGTTGAAAGTGGTTAGGTATGTTATTAGCCCTTTGATAGTAACTTAGAAAAAAGATCCCCATCGTATATCACTTTTCTGAAAATACTTCAGACTTGAAGAGAATTATATAGTGGCGAAAAAATAGAATTTTTAGACAATTTTCAAATTCATGATAATAGATACAGTTTCTAAACTAATCTGAAAAATGGTTTTTGTAAGCATTAAACAGTGTTCACAATAAACTAAAATGGTCCGAGACTTATTTTGCATTGTTATCGTTTCCATTTATTGTTTCTTATTTCCAGTTTTATTGTTTCTCATTAGAAGTTACCGGAAGCAAATTTTTGTGCATCCCATTTGATAAGGGTTTTGCTTTTTTTCCCCCCAAAATTAAGCTTATTTACCACTCAACTTTGCTTTGAAGTGAAACTTCTATTTCTCTAATTTAAATATTTAGAGTGAAGCATTAGAAATGGTTATAAGTACATTTTTATTATTATTATTTTTTTTTGAAAACGAAGAGGGAACAAGAAGTAAGAAATGATTGTTGAACATATAATTTCTTTCTTAAAAAAAAAAACTTCAAACAAAAAAGAAAACCTTAGTAGGCAGGCCCTATGTTTCTAAAGTTCTCTAAGAATCCAGTTCAGCAATAGAGGTTTTAAGTCCAAGATTGAAGGAGATTTAGGATGACCATGAATACAAGCTATATTGTTTCTAATTCTCAATTTCTCAGCCCAATTCTTTATATGCTTAGTACAATGAACAGCCGCAGCACCACCTTAATAATGGCATAGCATTTTTTCCATATGATAAAGTTTGTTTATAACTTATGGTTACTTTCATCCCATATTTGGGGTCCTGAATAATCAGTTACATAATTGAACCATGCAGGTTGTGACAGGACTGCTAATTGCTGAAGTCAATGTGAACACCATGTGCGAACTGGGTTCTGGTGGCGTGTCTCTGGTAAGCTCTTTTCTGTTTCTAAAGTTTTGGGGTTAAATGGGAAATGTCCATTTTTGCAAGGAGAAATACATGCCCCGGATGCTTGTTATTCAACTTGAGCATTGGGAAAAAAGTTTTATCAAATAATCTAAACTTGTTGGTTAACCATCAAGGTGATATGATATCATAAATCAAAATTCTGATAGGAAATTGCCTTCGATTATAACGTAGTAATCTGATCTTCTCCCAGCAGAAAGTAAAGTACTGTTCTTTATTATTTTGTTTGCAAAGATGTACTGTTATTCATTGTTATACATTAAATTGTGCAAATATATCTGAAGAATAAGTTATTGAAATTCTTCTTGTAAAAAATTGAGTAATGGAGTATGTGGATAAGAAAACCTACTGAAAAATAAGCATGCTAAAGTTTCTAGCATTGAGCAAAAGTAAGTTCCAGAATTTGTACTGTGAAAGTTATTGTGAATTTTGAACAATTTTCCATTCGATTTCTATTCTGGAAAAAAGAAAGAAGGGACACATTAAACTTTAACGCATGAACTATAAAAGGAGAAACCAGATAAAAAATTTGATATTGTTACCTTTGCGAATGTATTCCATTCTCAATTTTTTCCAAGTTCCTGCTTTATGCTTATGTAGGTTGATTTGTTGCGACCATTTAATTTTATTGTTTCCTATTGCAATATCTTTAGTATGTGATAAGCCTAGAGATCCAAGTGTTTGAGTTGTGTTTTTCAGGTATCGATGGCCTTGAGAACTCTTGGGACAGTTGGCGTTCAAGTTTCTTGGTAGGCAGAGATGTAATTGTTTTAAGTTCTAATGTCTATCTGTTTCCAAACATTGAATTTTGATATGTACTTGTAGAGACAAAATGTCGCAAGTATCTCTGCCAAATTTTAACTATGAGTAGCAACTTGATGCCTTACATGCTGATGATGGTTATATTATTTATTGTGCAATTTGTAATTTTTGTTCGCAACTAGATCTATTTTTATGGAGCATTTACCTTTAAAAATAATGAGTGAAACAAAATTAAAAGATCTTTAAAAATAATGAGTGAAACAAAATTAAAAGATTAATTCATTTTATTGTATATAGCTTATGGATGAATAAAAGGTAAGTTTGTATTAGAGACCGTAACAATGCCTTAACGCTTTACTCTTAGGCAGTGCTACTGCTAAAGAAAAATAAATCATTTAAGTAGACCAATTATGACAGACGGAAACTTATTTCTGGTGACTTACACTTGTGTCAGTGAGCCCTATTAATCTTATAATGTTCATATGGATATGGAAATGATACGGGGTCAAAAAAATTAAGCATGTGGCTGCTTGTGCAATGATGTGATAAACCATTCATCACTATACTTAATATGTTTATTTATTATGGCCTCCAGCATTTTTCTTCAGTCTGTCTGTTAATTCTGACAATAATATTTTGCAACTTGCAGTTGGTCATACATTCTCATTCACTATGCGCTTCTGGTTGCTTATGTGGCTCGTTCTTCAGACATCTTGACCAATTTTCTTGGCATTCCCTTGTACGAACGAGGAGTCTAACCTTCTTAAAGTCCCAGTATTAGAACTTGTTTGCCTTTCTAATCAGTGTGATCATACAAAGAAGACTCATGCATTGTTTTCAAGCACATTTTATATGTTTTTTTTTTGGTGTTGATGCAGCATTGTAATTGCAGATGGGAGAGTGCAACCTTGTTCTCTTTGATTTTTGGAGGTATATGCTACTTTGGAAGGTTGGTACTTCACTCTCTACACTGTATTGATTCAACTTCATATTCACATATATGTGCATTTACATATTACAAATACGTCACTTCTGCTGCATATTGACTGCAAAGATGTTTTTAATTGCAGCCAACGTTTAATTGGTGCTGTCAATGGAACCCTAGTACTTGGAATCATCATTTCCTTTGCAGGTCTTGTGGTAATATGCTCACTTCACTTCAGGAATTACATGCTCCCATTTGGGCTGTTACAAGGATTGTTAACATATAGCAAGTGACCCGTATGTTGTGTTTGGTATGGATACTTGAGTTAATGTAGTAGTTAACCACATTTTCTTGAATATTCATGATAATTTTATAGTGGGAAAGCCCCCTTGACCAGAGAACTTCATTGGACATTTATTGTTTGAAATTTTTTCTGCGGATATAGCTGAAATAAAGTATACTTTGCTTGCACAACTTATGAAAAATACATTTTCACAATATTAATTTGGAAGAGCATTGCATTTTACATTTTTACTGCTCTGATTATATTACGTAGGCCCATTTCTTTCAGTTTTTTTATCAGTTTACTAGTTCTAGGACTAACAAGAATGATCTTCCGTACTCAATAAAACATCACTTTATTCTCTGGTTATGGATGCTTTTTCGTCAGTTATTTCACTTGGTGCTTGATAGATGCACTAATATCAAATTTTATTTATTAGGCAGTCGCCAGTGGAGGCCTACATTGGGATGCTCTCGTTAAAGCTAATTTCGAAGCTGTTCCTATGAGTATACCTATAATTGCCCTTTCATTTGTTTACCAGGTAAATTAGGGCTCTGCTATATTTCAAAGTTGTCCTGTGAATGTAATAACGTTATGTGATTTATCTTTTCAAAAAAAAAAAAAAACATTATGTGATTTTTTTTTTCAGAACGTGGTGCCAGTACTCTGTACGAATCTGGAAGGAAACCTGACAAAAGTAAGGTGACAAATATTTCCTTTTCCATGTTTGGCAACATTTGTAAACTGTGTATAAACTATGAAACTACCTCAAATCATTTTTTTGTTAACTTGACATGTCTAGAACCAAAAATTTCAATAGAATTTGTAATTCCTGATGTTATTCATTTGGTTCAATGCATCCCATTTTTCTCTTAACTACAGCGGATTTTATCCGAATCCCATAATCAGTTGTGTTTTGGTTGTAAGTGTTTGTATTCTGTCAGTCATCTTTGAAACAATCAAAAGTTGTTTGATACCATCTACTGGCTATTTTTTCAGGACATCCATTGTACTTGGCACTGCAATACCTCTAGTTCTATTTCTTGTCTGGAATGGTGTCATTCTTGGCACTATTTCAAGCCTTGAAATGGGATCGGATAAGATTATAGACCCATTACAGCAATTGAGATCAGCAAATGGAGCTGTAGGAGTAAGTTTCTGGACTGCTTAGTTTATGTACTTTATAACACTTTTATCGGATGACTTATTTGAAGCAACTATTTCTTAATGCAGCCTATAGTAGAAGTATTCTCTCTTTTGGCGATTGCAACATCCTACATCGGATTTGTTTTGGGATTATCGGATTTTCTTGCTGACTGTAAGTGACTTCTCTCATTAGTTTTTAGAATCAGAACTGTATTAGACATGTTATATAGTCTGGAGCCTGTTGTTGGGATTTAAGGGTCACAGTTTTAGGCCTAATGACTATATAGATTAATTCTGTGTGGTCACTTGAAAAATATCAATCTGTAACAAAGAATACAATACAAGTAAATGTAGGAAAACAGACACTGAATTTATGTGGAAAACCCATCAACGTAAGGACAATCTCTTAAAAACTTCCAGTATCACATAATAGGATTACAATAAATTTCACCGGTCATAATTAGAGGAAATCACAATAATAAAAAGGTTAAATTACCAAAAAAAAAAAAACATCCAAAATTGTTGTCATTTAAAAAAAAATTATCCATATCTTTCAAAAGTTTCAATACTACTCTTTGTTTCTAAAGTGCTCTTTGAACAAACATCCCTTTAATGTTTTGAACTAAAATATGACATAACAATTAACGTGGAAGTTTGCCTAGATTAATTTTGTAAAGAGAGGAAATGTGGAAGAAATTATCGTCTTCAAAGTCCGCCAATCCGTCATTCTATTTTCATCCTCAACTTCTTCTATCATTTTTAAAAATGATAGTTGATTTCACATTACTTCTCTTTTTTTCGTTCAAATATTAACGGATGTTTGTTCAAAAGTATTTTTGGAACTTTTATCAAAGATCTAGTTTTGAAATTTTTTAAAGAATAGGGGTATTTTTAAAACTGGGCAAAGTTCAGGGATAAATTTTGTACTTTAGCCTACACTTCAGGTAAATTACCCTTTTACCTTTGTATAACAGATCCTAGAAAAATATGGCATGATCTCATTGTAGTAGACCTAGACGGCTAGAAAAAATGACTTATTTCTCTAACGTTGTGGCCTTTTCACGAATTCCTGAAAATTTCTTCTTTCTTTTCTCAAGAACTTTACAGTGGCCCTCTCCCTATATTTCTCTCTATTATGGTTGCCTTGCACCTCATCATCCGTCTCTTTATTTAAACAGTCCTTTTTTCCATTCTAATCAATAATCATCATTTTGTTGTTCACTTATCCATTTTCTGCATTCAACTTTCTTGTGGCCCATCTTCCTGCAATAATAGCATTGAATCTCTCTAGTGTTCTTGCTTGCTGATCGACCGTGATCACTACTACAACCCTTTCGATTTTGATTCCTCCCTCGATTTTTCTTGACCAGAACATCCGACTCCATGGCTAAAGAACCCAAGGCTATCCTCATCACTTCTACGTTTAACAGACTACTGTAAACCATAATCGTACTCAACTTCTCGCTAGAAGAGTAATCATTTGGTGATTCGACTACCGTAACCAAGTTGTCCGGCAAAGAACTAAGAAGCAGCAACGCCTGCAACTCATCATCTAAAACTATCTGCATCGATGAGAACTGATTCATTATACTTTGCATCTCACTCAAATGATTTGCAACTGAAGTAGTAGTACCCTCGTATTTTATAACATATCTTGCCTGGTTGATTTTTTAGATCCAGATAATGCTTTTTTAGATCCAGATAATGCGAAGCGTTTCTCTCATACAACTCTTCTAATTTCTTCCCCAAGGAGTGTGCCAATGTCTCGTTTGAGATATGGTAATACACACTGTCATCCACCCACTGCCGAATATACCCAACAACTTGTCTGTTCAATAAGTCCCAATCTTCTTTGCTCATATTCTCTGGTTTGCTTGACTCGCCCAAAATAGGAGCACGCATCTCTTTACAATAAAGATCTTCCTTTCTTCTTTTCCATAGTTGCCAATTTGAGCCGTTGAAAATGACCATCCTACTGTCCACTTCCATGACTATACAACTAATCCAATGACAACAACAATGGTTGACAAGTCAGCAACTTGTGGGCTCGACTTCGTTCATTTTTAGTACTTAGTTCAAGCTGGTATCGAACCAAGCTTAATTTGAGTATATCTTTGAGAGAGTGGAACTTTGTCTTGAGGGGAGTGCTGAGAATCGCTGCCCGACAAAAATGTCAAGGAAGTCCAGATCTTTCCCTGGTCAGAACTTAGCTGAACTCTATCCTCCTCGTATTTAGAGACATGGGTACATGTGTCCGGGCTGAGGAGGACAATGTTGCACTAAATTTTACCCTATAACACAACAACAATAATTTTGTATCAACAGAAACGACAACCACCTTATTGACCTGACAATGTGATTCCACTGCCCAACTTTGATACCACTTGTGGGTATTGACCTGACAATGTGATTCCACTGCCCAACTTTGATACCATTTATGGGGATTGATGAAAGGTCACAATTTTTGGGCGACAAAAATGGGCATAAAATATACCTTCACCTGTAATCTAATAGATAAGTTTTAGAAAATATAAAATCATCTCCTCACCGCGGTAGATGACGACAAAATAGGTCTTTTTGGTGTCTTTATATAGCTCAGAAAATTTTAGCTCTCCTCTGGAGAATTTCCCGACGGCTCTCTCACTATATTTTTCTTTATCTTCTGTTGCGAATAAAACTTGGCTCCTTACTAATAAGGAATAATCTTATCCTTACCACCATTAAATATATGATAACTAAGAAAAAAAATACAAAAACAAAAAAATTATTTTAAGATATAATGAGTTCTCAAATATTCAATGGTTGTAAGGACAAGGTTGTTCCTTACTAATGATGAGTCAAGTTTTATCCCTTTGTTGCGGTGGCCTTGCACTCACCTTTTGACTCCTTGCCTTTTTTTTTTTAAACTTCTCTTTATAGAGAGTAAAGCCTAAGTGCCTTCCCACCATATGCCTATAATATTTTAGGTGATTGTAAATTAAAATCAATTTGCTTTAGAGAGTATGTATCTCAAATGATAAAGTGTTTGATGCAGAAATTTGGTCTCTTGAGATCTCGCCAAATTTGTACCAATCTTCTAAGTATGAAAGGGATCGACGTAACCTGCAAAACAAAATAGCGCTAGGATCGGTGTGACTTTGGCCACACGGGCTCCGATGCTTAAGTTAGTATCGGAGAAGTCGAGTGAGGAAAGTAGAAGGAGAGTAGGAGGTTTTAGCATACCTCTAGGGTTTGGCTTACTTCCCTATTTATAGAAATTGAATCATAATCTCCCTTAGGGTTTACAGAAGTCGAACCTTAGTATCTTTAGGAGATCTGGACTTCTGGGCCCATGTGCTTCGTCGTGGATCTAATGTCAAATCAAGGGTCGAGATCAGGTGGGGTTTCGGATTGGACTGTGCGAGGATCGAGGGGAGTAGAGTTAGGGATCTCGACCTTTTGGTCGAGAACACCTCGGCGCCGAGCACTGCTCGACGCTGACCACGGGTCGATCCAGGATGGCCCGAGCCGATGGTCTTCGATGATTCTCCTTCTGTCGCTTCATCTGTTCTATAGTTCTCGTCCCATAACAGTAGCCTCCACTCTCAAAATAGAAGCCAATAAGCATAAGTAAAATGTTAAGACTTCTATATTGAGAGTACTTGTCGCTCAGTCGTTCCATGGGTGACTGTTTTTGTAGAATAGCCCTCATACCCTTTCGTCGTGGTTGGCTATCGTTTCATGGGTCGACCCTCTTAGCCCCTATACCCTTTTGTCGTAGTTGTCCATAGTCAAGTCTTTTGGACTTTACCGTATAGTTAATTTTAACTGTTTAGGTTTTTGTCTTGGGATCTAACTTTTAGTTGCGCTAGCTGTACCACCATTGAGTTTCTAACCCGTTTGGATTTTGCCCATGGTTTTATACTCAAGGGTTTACTCTTGGGTTTCCAACCTCTTTGGCTTTTGTGAATGGTTTTATATCCTGAGTCCAGTCGATATCCTTTTGTTGTTGTCGGTTTATCGTTTCATGGGTTGGCCTTCTTAGCCTCCATACCTTTTTGTCGTAATCGGATGTGATCAAGTCTCTTGGGCTTTGCTATACAGTTAATTTTAACTGTTTAGGTTTTTTTTTTGTTGGCCTTGGGGTATAACTTTTTAGCTGGGCCAGCGGTACCACCTTTGGGTTTCTAACTTATCTGGCTTTTGCCTATGGTTTTGTACCCCAGGTTTACTCTCGGGTTTCTAACCTATTTGGTTTTTGCCAATTGTTTTGTACCTTGAGTTTCATCAATACCCTTGGATTTCTAACCTATTTTGACTTTTGTCAAATGATTTTATACCTTGAGTTTCGTTGATTGGTTTGACACGTCTGCTTTCTGTTTTAATATTGTGGGCCTGTACGCAACCCTTTCAGCACCTTTGGGATTCTCTTCCCCGGTTTCACTGATTGACTTTTTAGCTTATCGGTCTGCTTCTAAGTCTATCCCAGTTCGAGTTCCTTGACCAACTGTTGATTAGCTTATCCATGCCCCCACTTGAGGAGTTTTTGTTTAGAACCAAAATAAATGCTCAAGTAGTAAAAGCTAATTAAATCCCAGATGCTAGAATTGATCGTTTTTGGAAACATAAAATCATACGTAATATGAAACAAACGACATATACTACATAATACGTAAGCAATAAAAACCTATTCAATCATTAAAAAGGACACGATCTTGTGGTTTCTCAAGATGACGTAGTAGTATCCCCGCAATACTCGTTGTTCTCTCCTGACTCTTGTTCGAGCGGGACTATCGTTGGGGCATATCTTTTTTTAGGATCTCGTTGATTTGATTGGTCTTGAGTTTTGTTGAGATCCAATTTTGAATGAAGTAGCTCTTTTGCACCCATATATTTTTTGTCGGGTTCGAGTCAATGCTTCTGAGAAAGTTGTTGGGTTCGATCTTGCTTCGTTGCCACTTTTACCTCATAACACTTGCCCCTACTCTCGAAGTGATGTATTTCTATTTTTTTATCTATCACTTTGAACCTCGGGTTTGGATCTAATGTACCCGTGAAGGACGAGTCACATTTGTCATTTCTTGATCAAGACCCACGATCAAGGTGGCCTCTTCCTCGGCTGTCGAGCCGAGCCATGTTAAAATCAATAGCGACGTTAGGTTGAGTATGACATTGAATACCAAAAGCCAACTACGAAACTGACCGGGTAGAGATCACTAAGACAGGTATGGATGCTCTGTTGGGGGTTTGAGTAACCAAAACTCGACTCGCTTGATGACTCTCCTAGCCCTTGCCAAAGGCTGAAAGCTCTCTCTAAGTAGGCCGCCCCGTTGGCATCAGCATCATACGGACCCGAAAAAGGGAAAGCCGACACATGGGAGGAAGACTTAAGATGGCCGCGAGAGGAAGATGAGGTAGATGTCCCTTAAAGTCGAGCAGAGCGACGAGGCGTAGTAGGGGGCATCGAGGGTTGAACTTGGTCTCGAGAGAGGGGATCATCCTCCGTCAAATCAGTGATGTCGACATCAGAGGCTCGACTAGATCCAGCACCGGAGCTCCGAGTGTTTCGACGACGTTCTCTTTCGAATAAGGAAGTGGCCCATCTTGACATTCCTACAAAGGAAGTACGAAATAAAAATCGGCTAAATGTAGATTTAAAGGAAACTCCTGATGGTTACCTGAAAGTGGAAGAGGAGGAGCCAGGCTAAAATCTATCAAGTTCTACTCGTTTACCAAGTCTGGTCCCCACCACTCGACGTCGGGTAACTGAAGGACAGTGTGATAGAAGTTCAATGCCTCTGTGGGAAGTTCACAGGTACGGGAATCTGTCAACAAAAGAAACAAAAAGATGAGGTTTAGAATATGATATAGGAAAGTCCCGATAAGAGTTCGGGAAGCTACTTACCTAACTCCCTACACTCCATCGGGACAGGAAAATGCAATCCACGGTCGTCCCGGGCAAGTCAGTCACCACCGGCAAGGAACCACTCATCCTTCTAGTGCTTTACCGAGGAAGGACCCGAAATAAGAATTTGGTTTCATGAGCTAACGTAAAAATGGAAGTTGTCGTTGGGGCTATGCTTAAGGAAATAAAGTGACATGAAGATGGCCGCGGTTAAGGGTTGGTCACCCCCAAGATAGGACCACAAGATGAAACAACTGATCAATGTAGACTACCCATTAGGGACGATCTGGGAAAGAGCTACTTGGTTAAAAGCTAAGCAGTTTTGAAAAAACAGTGGCAATGGTAGGCGAACTCTAAATTTGAACATGGCCGCATAGAACACGACTTCCCCGGGATAGGATCCATTAATACTCTCCTCGGGGTTTGGGAGGCGAAGTTTGACCGAATCGAGAATGCAGTATTTTGAGCAGAGACGGCATAAGCCTCTCATTGAAAACGTAGAGTTGTCCACCCAGGAAGGACGAAAGGATCAGGACTCAGAAGACGGGCGGGATGACGACTTGTCGTCGGAGGTAGTCCACTCAAAGGTTAGATCACTACCAGATGCCATGGAAATAAGCAGGTAACAAAAGAGCAAGAAAGGAAGGATGATTACCTCGAAGTGAAAGGGGTGAGTGAAATGTGAAGGAGGTAGAACGGGTTTATATAGCCTCAGAAAGCATGAGAGCATGACTCAGACCAATGGTCATAAACCACTAGGCCGAAGCCTGCTCGGCCACCATGAAACCTGAGCCAGCCTCGGTCACGGGTCCTGCTGCGAGGTGACTACACCTCCACGTGAACCAGTGTAGGACATGACAACACTTCCACGAGAATGGATGATGTGATCATACCTACACGAGAACCAACAAAGTGGGGCGAGACAGTCAAGGTGACAACTCGATCACAAATTCCAACATGGCTCAGCTTGGCAGTCGAGGAAGAGGCCACCTCGGTCAGGGGTCTTGATAAAGAAATGACGGATCTGACTCGTCCTTCACGGGTCCATTAGATGCAAACCCGAGGTTGACAGCTACAACACTTCCTGTGACCCGCCAGTAAGTGTACTCTCAAAGTGATAGATAAAAAAGTGGAAATACATCATTTCGAGAGTAGGGGCAATTGTTATGAGGTAAAAGTGGCAATGAAGCAAGATCGAATCGGGTGAGTCAACCCACAAGGAGTGGATCGAACCGAGCAGGGCTTGGTTCCTACCCTGCTTGATGTTGAGCCCCGTCCTTGTTCTTCTGCTGTTGTTCCAAGACCTAGGGTTGCAACGTCCCGGCCCGTAAGCCCACAAGTATCAAGACCTAGGGTTAGCACGTTGTGAAACCCCAGGGGGTTAATCGACTATAAATAGGGAGGGGATCACCCCTTGAAGGTAAGCCAAAATGCCACTTTCAAGTGCCTTACTTGTTTAGTGATTTCTCTCATAGCTAACTTAAGCATCGGAGTGTGACAAAAATCACATCGGGTTAGGGTTGTTCGGTTTTGCAGAATCCAAGCATCAACAATTGGCGAATCCTACCCCAGGGACGTCATCCTGCCCATCTTCTGCGGTCGTGTATTTCCCTCATTCGTCTAAGTATCTTTAACATCGACTTTGATCCTTTATCCTTAATAAGATTAACCAGTTTTCTTGCAAGAGTTCGAGTTCCTTTTTATATTGTTATGAAATTATTATTGAGACCCCTTCTGAATCTAGGTGGGTTTATAAGGGTGCGTTTGGTTGGTGGTCAAAAAACAAGGGTTTCAAATGAAAAACGAGTTTTATTATTAGTTTTTAGTGTTTTCAAACATGTGTTTGGTAGCAGATTTGAAAATTCTCAATTTAAAAAATTGTTCAACGTGTGTTTAGCAATGTATTTGTAAACTAACCGTAGTTACCAACTAAAGATTTAATTTAAATTTTGTATAGTTATTATTTTATGATGTTGTATAATTTATAATATATTATATTTTACCTATCTTAGTTTTAACAAAAATGAAATGAGTTTATAACATGAAATAATATATTTATAATCATGTAATTTTGTATTTTAAAATTTAAATTTGGAAAATACTTAAAATATAAAAATATTTTTTTCATAAATTTTTACTATTTGGATCCCATAATTCAAAAATAGTTTTAAAAAATAAATCTGTCAATCCAAATCTATTTGATTTACTAAAAACAAGAAACGGATTGTCCACCAAACTCTAAATTAATATAAGTGGATGGTGGCCCCGTTTATATGCATGCTTAATGTAATAAATTCTAAAATTACAAGTTTGGTGTGTCTATCAAGTTATTTTTAATTTTTTTTTTTAAAATAGATCTTTGAACTTTTAAAGTTGTGTCTATTTAATCCTTGAAATTTTTGTGTCTAATAAGGGCTCGTTTGATAATATTCTCGTTTCTTGTTTCTCGTTCCCAATTGGGACCGAGTTAAGTAAAGACGGGCTACCTAGTGATTTACAACCACCCTGCGATTTCAAAATAGAAAAATGGTAATCATTGAGATTTGTTTGAGAGGGGAAAAAAGAGAGAGTTCCAAACCTAAATAAACATCCAAATTGCCCATGAATCTCAATGACCAAGAATTGAAAATTGACGCGGGAAGGAACTATGGAATTGGTAATGATTCTGCTGCTATTCATCAAACGAAGCAACATCTTGGCAAGTTGTTTTATATGAAAGATCTTGGTCCTCTAACTGGGATTGAAGTTTTTGGTCTCCGGGTATGCATCTAACTCAACAGAAGTACGCCATGGATCTTCTAAGTCGCCATGGAATGCTTCACAGATTGCCCTGTGTGACTCCAGCTTAATGCCAAGCTGTATTCTCATGATGGTGAACTGCTATCAGATCTATCGGCTTATAAGAGTATGTATGGTGGGTGGTCTCCAGTACTTTACTCTGACTCGCCCAGTCGTTTGCTATTGGACTTGTAGACAAGTTTATACACTCTCCTCGGGTTTCTCATTTAGTAGCTGATAAACGTATTTTGAGATATCTAAAAGCTTAAAAAATCTAAGTATTTTTCAACTAACGTTGATTCTTGTTTCTCCTTTTTTGAGAATACTCTCACAATTGTATTGAAATTTTGGAAACAGCCAAAACTAGTTTCTCCTTTCTTGTTCCTATTTCCAATTTGTTCTAAAACATAAATAAAAATATTGTTTTATCATACTTGAATTCTTAGAGATTGGAACCATGCAATACATTTTTCTTCATTAAAAATAAAGAAATAGAAACAAGAAACAGGAACGAACGAATCCTAAATGTTCGTCATTTGCTTGATTAGTTTACTCCTTTTCACTAAAAAAAAAACTAAAAATTAACCATTACCATGAAAATATATTATTTTAAAATTACGTGGTAGGTCAATTTTGGCCATGTTTGAATTCTTAGAGATTGGAACCATGCAATACATTTTTCTTCATTAAAAATAAAGAAATAGAAACAAGAAACAGGAACGAATGTTCGTCATTTGCTTGATTAGTTTACTCCTTTTCACTAAAAAAAACTAAAAATTAACCATTACCATGAAAATATATTATTTTAAAATTACGTGGTAGGTCAATTTTGGCCATGTTTAGGTGTTTATGATAGGAATGCTGTTGGAAATATTATGAGGGTATTTTAGTAATTGTGTTAGGAGGTGTTGTTATAAATAGAGTTCAAAGAGAAAGGATGAAGTAGACAATTAGTGAGCATGGTTTAGGGTTTAGGCTTAGTAAGAACACTCACAAGAGAGGGAGGATCCAAGTACCTCGAATTACTTGGAAGTTATTCTAGTTCTTATATCTTTTATATTTCAATATATTTCTAGTTCGGTTCCATCGTTTAATAGTGCGAACTTAAATAAACAAAGGTAACAACAAAATTTAAATATTAATGACCTATTAGAATTTTTTTACATAATTCAAAGACCAAATAGACACGTCTTAAAATTTCAAAGATCTATTGAAAATCTTTTTAAGTATGAAGCATTAATAGCCACAACTATGAAAGTTCATGAACCAAACGGAATACATAGAGATTTGTTTGTTCTCTAATTTATATGTTTTATGCAAAATCACAAGCAGTGCTAAAACTACCAACTGGGGAGAGCAGGCCTTTGCCATTCATTTTGACATTAATTCCACCCCTTATACTGTCATTGCTTGACCCAGAAATATTTTTCAAAGCACTGGACTTGGCTGGCACATATGGAGGTAAATCATTAACAATCTATTCTCGTAATTTTATTTTGGTTAAAATACTATTTTGGTCTCTGTTCTTTGTGCTTTGGTTCATTTTGGTTTCTGCGGAACTTTAAAAATGTTCATTTTGATCTTTATATTTCGAACTTTGGTTCATTTTAGCTCACTGTACTTTCAAAATGTTTGTTTTGGTCCCTATACTTTTACAAAGTGATCGTTTTTGTCCTTTAATTTTATTTATAATCTCATTTTTGCTATCTTAATTTCACCACGACACTACACTTAATGTATTTATTGAAATGTAACCATAATTTTATATTAAAATGTTTTCGTTATGTACAGAATTTGTTTTAAAATTTTTCAAATACGGACTAAAATGGTCACTTTTTAAAAGTATAGAACAAAAATGAACATTTTGAAAGTATAGAAACTAAAATGAACCAAAATTGAAAGTACAATGACTAAACTGAGATTTTGAAAGTACACGAATCAAAGCTCGAAGTGTAGCACCAAAATAGTATTTTAGCCTTTTATTTTTCTACCTCAACCTAAAGAAACCAAGTTTGTTTCCTGATTAATTGTTTTCCGTTATAGTGTTGCTGCTGTTTGGAATTATTCCAGCTGCAATGTCGTGGTCGGATCGGTATTCGGGTTCACCCCCGTCCGTGAAACTACCGGAGGTGGTTCCCGGAGGAAGGTTTACTCTTTCCCTCGTGATCGGAGGTGCTGGATGGGTAATTTTCTCAGAACTATTGAACAACCTTGGGCATCTATGAACCATAGGGAAATAAATGTGTGGGTAAATATACAAGAAGGTCCCTATTCTTTGGTATAATTTTCAATTTAGTTCTTAATCTTTTAAAATTCTCAATTAGGTCGTTCTATAAAAAAGAATTGTAAAATTTTGTTAACAAAAAGTTAATATTTATGTTAACTTACTGTTTTAAAAACAACTTTTGACACATGAACATGTCACTTAGATGCTATACATAACACATGAAATTTAAACCATTCATTAGCAAAACTCGACCTACCAATCAATAAAATCAATTTCTTCAAGTGGCATGTTTCCGTGTCTAAATATGTAATTAAAACAATAATCTAATGATACATTCTTTGCTAATAAATTTTAACATTGTTTTAACATAGGACAAACCAGACATTTTTAATACGTTAAGGGTAAGAGTGATAATTCTAAAAAATTTAAAATTAAATTAAGGATTACTTCTTCTTTTTTTAATACAACATGTGGGAGTGGGATATCGAACTCACAAACTGTAGAGCAAGAAAGTTAGCAAGCTAGCAGTTTTTTTTTTATACTAAATGTAAATTCATTACTTTCTTAGAAAGATATATAATACCATAAATACGAGAGAAGAGTTCCAGATCTATACTAAATGTAAATTTATTACTTTCTTGGAAAGATGTATAATACCATAAATACAAGAAAAGAGTTTCAAATCTATACGATTTTTAGAGGGATAGAGAGCTTTAATCACTTAAGTACGTTAGGTTGTTTCTAAAACTTCTAAAAAAGAATTGTGAATGCTTTTTAAAATGTGAAAAACAAAAAGTATAAAGGGGTTTTATAATGGGTAGCATATAAATTTTCTATATTTAACAAAATAACATGTCTTTTTGATATTTTCAGATATAGCAGTTTTTTGAAAATCCTGATTTTAAAATTTTCAGTATTTCCAAATTACTCTCTTCACTTATCGTTTCGTTATTATATATTAAACATATATCACATATATATCAGGAGTATATCCGACAACATTAGTATATCAGAAGTAAATCAATAGTATATCAAAAGTCAATCAGTTCTATATCAGTTGTATAATGGTAAATCACTATTTTACCTGCTTTAACCCTTTGTCTTGTATTTTTTTGATCAATTATAAATTAGTAGGTATTGGCATGCATGGAAAATGAGAAAAAAAAATTTGATACTTACTGAAAATGAGAAAGAAAACTTGAGAGGAACGTGAATGTGAACGTCAATGGTGATTTTCGAAATTACTGTGAATGAGAAATCAATTAGAAATTAGAGGTAAATAGAAACTTAGAGTTTTTCTGTATATCAATAATATATCAGTGATATATCAAGTATACATTGTACATATATCAATAGTACAATTAAGTTTTATTTAAAGTTTTAAAGATAAAAATAAAAGCAGCAACAATGTCATTCTTAAAAGGTTTAAATATCATTCTTGGGTATCAACATCAACGTCAAATCAGCAGCAAACTCCTTCAACCAAAAACTTAAAAGTTTAAACATCAAAACGAACCAGTAGCATAAACCAAAAGTAGACTAACAATGTCATTTTTAAAATTCTATAAAAGAAGAAGCATAAGTTCCAGAAGCATAAGTTCCAACAGTCTAGAAAAATGTAAGTTTCATTCTTGTATAATCTTTAGGTAAAAGCTTGGGACATCAATCTTCGTTCTTGGTGATTGTCGTGTTTTCGGAGATACTATCTTTGAAGCTTTCCGTTTTTCCATAGACAACACTTTTGACGTTGGTTTATGTTGTCTTTTGGGACGAGCCACATCAACATTTTCGACGATGTTTTTTTTATTTCATTTTTCGTGTTTGTATCATTGCTTTTATCTGAAAAAAAAAATTATTTCATATATTAGTAGTATATCATAAAACATATATTAGAGGTAATATGTTCGAAATAATTGGTAGATATCATAGTTATATAAGAAGTAAATCAATAGTATATAAGAAGTCAATCAGTTTTATATTACCTATAGTAGTAGATATCATAGTTATATCAGAAGTAAATCAATTTCATATCATATGTATATCAAACATATATCACATATATATGAGGAGTATATCTATCAATCATAGTTATATCATAAGTAAATCAACAGTATATCAAAAGTCAATCAGTTCTATATCACCTATAGTAGTATATATCATAGTTATATCAGAAGTAAATCAATTTCATATCAAATATATATAAAACATATATCACACATATATCAGGAGTATATCTGTCAATCAGAGTTATATCAGGAGTATATCAGGAGTATATCTATCAATCATAGTTATATCATAAGTAAATCAATAGTATATCAGAAGTTAATTAATTCTATGTCACCTATAGTAGTAGATATCATAGTTATATCAGAAGTAAATCAATTTCATACCATATGTATATCAAAGATATATCACATACATATCAGGAGTATATCTGTCAATCATTAGTATATCAGAAGTAATTTATTATTGGTTCGGGCCTGCAGGGTATATTTGTAATTTAGAACATGGGCCTCCGTTTTTTTGCCAAAAAAATGCTATATTTGAAAAATCCAAATCTTATTGCTATTTTGCTTATTTTCTTAACTTTTTTTGTCGTATCTCAAGTTGTCCCAAATATAAATAGTTGTGAAATACTCATATTTCTTAATAAAATTGAAAACGAGAAACAAGAAATGGAAACGTTGTCAAATGGATCCTTAACAACTTAAATAATGACCACCAAAGTCGTAGAACAACTAGTTTAGACATAGATTTCCCGACCAAAAATTCATGGGTTAAACTTAAATGACAACCGAAGATTTAGTCTGTCATTTTTTTTTTTAGAATTCAACCATACGTAGGGATTAAAATTTGAACCTTGGATCTTTTATAATAATATATGTTTTAACTAGTTAATTTAGTCTATTGGCACGAATATAACCATAAAAAAAAACATTTCATAATTGTTTCAGAACAATATTGGCAGTAAAGAAGCCTATGTTTAGCAACAATTAATCAATAATGAATAGTTCACTGCACCTTTTGAAATATACGCAATTACCCATGAGAAGAAAAAACAGCAAAAATATGAAATTTCGATCTTTTTCTAATCCCAACAAGTCACTTTTTCAACTTTATTCAACTGCTGATTTTCAAATATAAATGGTTATATATTTTTTATTTCTTGTTCTATAACATTTCAAATTAAAACAACAAAAGTTTTATTTGAAAATTAATTCTAAAAATCAAAATATTCAAAATTTTTATGTTAGGTTTACTTTTTAGTATTTATTATGCGTCAAGAATGGTAAAAATAATAATATTTTTATTTATGTGGGAGAAAATTGTAAATGATAACCAGAAATAAGAAACTTGATTTTGTTGTTCCTAGACTTTCCATCCAATTTTGAAATTTTTTCTTAAAATAAAAAAACGAGAAATAAGAATATTTACCAAATACTTATATCTCTCAAAATCTGGAATTAGAAACATGGAACGACAAATAAGATCATTAAAGTTCGTTTGGTAACGTTTCCATTTCTTGTTTCTTGTTTTATTGAGAAACTTATGTAGGGTCGGATCCAAGATTTTAGGTTATGGGCACAAATGCATATAAACATAACAGAAAATAATTTTAAACTTGAATTTGGAAATATGTATCAATTTCTATCCGATACACCGATAAGTGTTGTAATTTTCAAATGTATTTCAAATTTTACCTTGATAGATTTTCATTTGAAATTTTGTTGAAAAAAATATTTTCGTAGGTTCATATGATTTAGAAAAAAAAAATTTTGGTGTGAAATAGTTGATAGGATTTAGACAAAAACATTATTAGAGTTTTTTTTCCCTTAAATTTATAATTTTAAGTTATTTAACGGTAAATTTTGTGTATCATTAAAATTAGGATACTTGCAAATATGGCAAAACATTTTAGTAAAATAAGCAAAATAGCAACCACATTTAGTTTTTTCAAATATAGCAATTTTTTTCAGAAAAAACGGAGGTCCAGTTGTAAAATTACAAATTCACCCCTTAATATATCTGTAATATATATCTGACTACTGATATATATATTTGATATACCACTGATATAATAATGATATACAATTGATTTACTTATGATATAACTATGATATCTACTCAACTTCTATCATGTTTTACCACTGATGTACGTATGATAACCATTGATTTACCATGCTAATACAATACATATATATGTGATATATATTTGATATGTCTCTAATTTACCGTTGATATACCACTGATATAACTATGGTATCAACTGATATAATTTATTATATGATTATATGATTTACCACGAATATAACACTGATATATATTTAATATGCTTCTAATTTACCACTTATATACCTCCGATATAACCATTATATCTACTAATATAACCATTATATGTGTGTTGATATATATATATATTTTGATATCATATGTGTGTTGATATCATACTATTATATCCAATATCTTTTTCATATGAAAACAATGGTGCAAAATTTTTTATTTTTTATTTTTGAAATATAAAGTTATTATATAAAAGGTTTATGTGGACCATGCAGTCCAAAATGACAAGTTAACATTTTGATGTACTTTATAAATTTAAACAGTTGAGTTAACATTTTGATGTACTTTATAAATTTAAACAGTTGATATCTTTTATATTTAGTATCTAATTAATATTAACATTGAATAAATAGTAGTGATATAGTAATCAACATTATTGATAATATTAGTATATTAAACAACAAATTGAAATGATAAATTATAATTTAAACAGCTGATATACCACTCAAAATTAAACATTTGATATAGTTTATATTTAGTATATCAGTTGCTAGTATATTTAGTATATAGGTTGGAAATATATTTAGTATATCATAAATTAAAAGTACATCAGATATATATATTATATGTATAATACGTACATTTGATGTATACCAGTGGTATATTTGATAATGTATATCATGGTATATCTGATACTGTATATTAGGGATACATCGAATGTATATCGGAAGTATATCAGAGTTACATCGGATGTACATTAGATATAGATTTGATGTATATCATATACAAATTTACATAAGATGTATATCAGATATAGATTTGATGTATGATGTATTGGATGTATATCAGATATAGATATACATCAGATATATATTAGATATCATAAGGGTAAAATTGGAATAATAAAAAATCCGAAAATAAAAATTCAAATATTTTGCTATATTTGAAATTTTGAAAAGCTGATGACATTTTTTGAAATATATAAAATATTTTTGCTACCCATTACAATTACTCTTAAAATTATAAGTTTAAGTTACTTTTAACAGTAGATTTTGTGTATCATTCCAACCACATTTCAAAACTTGATTTTTATTAAAATAGTAATTTTTTTTTTTGGCTTTTGTATTGACAAGGTGATAAAAAGATGATGGCATTTATCTAAGTTTGGTATTACAATAAAAGAAATAGGTTCCATGATATAAACTTAACTAAATATATTAAAAAAAATATAAATTCCAATGATCCTCTTAGAAACGTGGATTCTATTGTTTTTTTTCTCATATCCAATTTCTTTTTTAATAAAAGAAATAAAGAACGAAAAATACTTACAAGTACAAATAAAACTTTTTTTATTAAAAAAACGAAAACATTATCAAATAAATCGCCTGTAAAGTCGGTGTATTATTAAACTTTACAAAATGATCGGTATTATATAAAACAATAATAGAAGCAAAAAATTTCCACCTTCTCCTTTGACATTTTGCTTACGTGTTTCTTTCAATGTAGAAAATAATAATAAACTCAACCACCACAGCTACAAGGTGCAATGTATTAGCATTGTGTATGCTTATTTTATATTTATTAGTGTTCGGGTTCGACTTGCATGTATTTCAACTACGCTCATAATTACATCTTAAGGTGGGTTCGGTAAAATCACTTCCATTTCTATTAATCATGTTTTGCAAATTAAAAATTTGAATTTAAGAAAATACAAAACCACTTAAAAATGATTTTTAAGGTATCATTTGGTAGTAATTTTGAAAAATCAATTATTTCTAGATTTTTTGATATTTTCAAGAATAGACGTCTATCCTTCTAAGTCATTAAACAAGGGATAGAAGTTCCAAACCTTTCATATATGAGTAACATTAAGATAACTTAAAATTTATTGGATAAGATTTTCAATCTAAAAATAAATAAAAACATTGTTTTATCACTCTTGCGTCTTAAAATGAATAATAAATATTAAAAAAAAGTAAAAATTTTTAACATTTAATTTTAAAAATTAATTTTCATGTAAAATTTTTACTTTTTTTTACTTGAAATGGTAAAGAACAAAAAAGAACCACTCTTGCGTTATAAAATGAATAATAAATATTAAAAAAAAAAAGTAAAAATTTTTAATTTTTAATTTTAAAAATTAATTTCATGTAAAATTTTTACTTTTTTTACTTGAAATGGTAAAGAAAAAAAAAAGAACCAGAAATAATTACCACTCTTCTTTCAAAAAAAATAGAAAAAATAATAAACAATGAGCAATTATCCAATTCAGTTCTATTTTTCTTTAGGAAAAGAAACGAAAAACAATAAACAAAAACATTACCAAAGGGACCCTTAATAAGTTAAAGTCTCATGAACTTAAAACATTGCTTGAATAAGATGTTTATCGATTTGCTTGAATAAGATGTTTATCGATTTTTTTGTTTGAACTCATGACTCCTTGATAAGAAACAGATGTCAATTACACTGAGCTAAGTTCATGTTGGCATGTTTATCGAAAGTTGGACAATCTTTGTCCAAAAAAAGGAGTATTTAAGTCTTGCCTAAGCCAAGTAGCTTTACTTTGTTCATATTTTTTGTAATACCAAACCGAACTTTTATAAATAAGATCTTTTTTTAGTATAACAATTTCGGGATATGAAAGATCGAACCTTCAACCTCAAAAGGAGTGCATATCAATTACCGGAACTATGCTCATGTTGGCACGTATATAAATACGATCGATACTTTGTTCTGTAGAGATATAAATCTGACAGAAGATGCATATAATTTCACAAAGTTTTTTTTTTTTTTATACATATAATTTCACAAAGTTGGCATATAATCACTACCAAGTATCGATAATAAATATCCATACTCCATAGTTTACAGAAATATTAATTTCAAGATACAACACAGAAAGCAAAGGATTTTGCTCCATTTTTGTCACAAATGAAACTAACCTTTGACATTATTGTATATTCCAAGCATCAACTGTATCTACATTCCTCCATCGTTATTTTAGGACCCTAAATTTCAAAAAGAAACACATAAGCTTTAGAAATATGTAGGTGTTATCCAACAACATTAATCCAAATAATCCTTCAAATTTTGAACTACGAAGTATGGTGCATGCAGAGGAAAAGATTTAAAAAGAAAAACTCTGTTTTAGAGCCCATTTGGTGCGGAGGAGCGCTTTGTTTTTGTTTTCTTAAGGCCTCATTGCCCTTTTCCTGAAAGAAACACTAATGAAATTGTGGTTTACTTAACTTCTATAATCTATAGAATAAAACAGCATTTTTAGTGAAGCAAAGAGCAGTTTGGTCAGAAACATCTACCGCACACTCAATCCAATAAGCAAGACGAATGTCTTCCTCTTTCGATGAGCATCATTATCACTATATTCATGCTCTATGTGGGTATCCATACTTCTTAAATTAGTATTGTAAATTATGAAATTCTAGCACTAGAAACAACTTCCAGATGTACCCAAACAACATAAAGCATGCACATCAAATTCATACAAAATTCTTTCCTCATATTGGGCTAAATGGTTACATGTGCTAAAAGGGGGTGGAGGTCCCCCAAAAATGAACTAAACTATTTCCCAAATGGTAGATAGTTTAATAGAAAAGAGAGCCTCTGAATTGTTTGAACTCCCCAAAATAGCAGCAAAAGTCTCAACTCTCAAAATCTCAAACCATTAGAAAATTACAAACAAACTGTATACTTAATCAGGTAAGATCCTTGATGAGTTGGGAGTGACTGTTGGAAGGATAAAAGGGCTTTTCAGCCTGATCAAAACGCTAAATTAGTGCTTCTTCTGAAAATGCTTCTAATGATAGTTATTTAACTAAAAAGCATTTTTTCCCAAACTCAGCAAATCTTTGAAATCTTCCTTGACCTACAATGAGGACTCGTTGTTTAGCTACTAATCCCACGTTTTTGCACAAATCTCCCTGAAACGCTAACACACCGGTTCGAAACAATAGAGCTCTAATTGGTCTTTTCCAAAGCATTGAACGTGAAACACTCCGGCCTCGTTTGATAAACTATTTCTTTTTTAGTATTTTGTTTTTTAAAATTATGTTCCTTCGCTCACACTTTACTGAGTATGTTTCCACATTTCTTAAAAACACATTTTGATTCTTAGTCAAATTCCAAAAACAAGAACAAGTTTTTTGAAAACTACTTTTTCTAGATTAAAAAAGCTTTCAAAAATTAGGTAGCAAAATAAATAAATAGATAGGTGAAAGTAGTAAAAGTTTACTTTTAAAAAACAGAAAACCAAAACCAAAATGGTAATGGAATGACTTTAATTTGGAAGACACTTATCAAAACATAAAATGGAGTTCAGTCACCTACAATTTCGACAATGGAATATCATTATAATACAGAAACTAGAAAGCAGTTTGGTTACCGAGAAAGCTAAGCAGAGGAGCCCACGGAGCCATCCCCAAGAAGCTTGAACTCCTGAAGCTGCTTAAAGTTCTCCCATGCCTTGACCCAGATCTTGGCTTCATAAACTTTCTTCTTACCGCCGTCAGTTGCCTCAAGAGTTATGAAATATATTGCTCCAGCAACCACCTGCTCCTTCACATTCACCACTTTTCCAAATTCCAGAAGCGCATTCTGCACACAGAAACTGATTTCAATCACAACTTCAAAATAGGAAAAACGAATCCCTCCATGATTTCATCCATTACCTAAATCCAGACAATTTTTACACAAAAATGAATTTTCGTGCAAGACGCATATTACAAGACACATAATGGTAAATCGTGACCGCTATTCGATCCATTTCTCTTCTTTCTGTTCGCTAGAAATAAAGTAAGCTATCGTCGACAAATCAAACACACCACACACAGAAATAAACGCAGAAACCACATGATAAAAACTCAAACAAATGATCCATCCGCAAAAGAGAACAGAATTCAAAATTTTCAAAATCGAAAACCTAACCTCTTTCTTGTTGTGTTCGGCGACTGCGAAACGAGCAAGATCGTCAATCTCGACGCTGTTCTGGTTTCCAGAAACTTCCTTAATACCTCCAACATTCGCCATTATGAACTCTTCGTTTCAGTGCACAGAGAGAGAGAGAGAGAGAGAGAGAGAGAGAGAGAGAGAGATTGATCTTCAGACTTCTTCTTCTTCCTGCTTCCAATTCCAAATTCCAACGCTTCGATTTATAGAATTTCGAACCGACGAGCATTGATTGGTCTGCAGAATCGCCATGGGCGCGCATCCGTGAATGATGGAGCGTGTGGAACACGCTCGGCCTTTTCTTCGCATTCACCATTTGGTTTCTTCTTTTTTTTCCCTTTTTTTTAATTATTTAATAAAAACAAAAACAAATAAATAAATAAATAAGAAGAATGGCCATCAATCTATTATTCTTTTTAGGAAAAGATTCTGTATCCAAATCTTAAATATGGAAATCAATTGAAGTATTGGGTTTTCAATGTGTTCGGGATTAAACTTACAACCTGATTAGAGATATATGTTAATTGACATTAAGCTATGTTTACTTTGACATGTAGACGAAAATTTAATACTCTTTATAATATTTTGGGAATATTACAAAAACCTTTATAAGAATTGTCAAAGCATGCATAAATTAGTGGTAATTAACATATATCTCTAATCAAGAGGTTGTAAGTTCGATCCCCGTCCCACATATTATACTTTAAAAAAAACCTTTACAATAATTGATGTTATAATTATGCACTTAAATTATCATGATTTTTTTAGAAATTGAATATAGGTATAGATCCAATTTTCTATACAAAAGGACCTATTAAATATAAAATTGAATTTCAAGGACTAATGGGATACTTTTTAAAAATTTCTAACTCATTATATACCATTCTCAAAGTTAAAGAATTAAAATTCTAATAGAATTTATAATTTAATTATTAAAAATTAAAGGTTAAACTATGAAATCCTTTTTTTGTCTTTTTGACTAAATGCTTAATCCACAAACTATCAAAGTGATAAAAGAAATAAATCTTAATCAACAAGATAGCTCCAACTGTCTCAACAATTTTTGTGTACACCAATTATTTAATACTTGTAATAGCTTTTTTTTTTTTTGAATGGTCACATTTCAAATGTACTGTTTTAGTGGGTAGCCTTATTAAATGGGAATAACACTTGTAATGACAATTCGGTTCGGTTCATTAGAGACAAAGACGAGAAGGAATAATGGAGAAATTGACCCCCTCAATTTGTTTTAGGTTTAGAAAATTATACAAAAAAAAATAAGTTTTTAAAAGTTTTCGCTCTAATTGCCAACAACAGCAGATTAAGATTAAGAGTACATGTATGTTGAAAGTTCGAATCTCCATCATTATATATTGTACTTAAAAAAAAATTATCTCTAATTTACCTCCTTAAATTTTTAGAATGGGATGTTATATGTATAAAGTTTGGACGTAAAATTTTGCCCCATCGTATGAAAGTTTTCTAACTTATCTCTCTTAGCTACACCTCATCATCATGTAATAAATACATTGTTGGCATGGGTGGTTGGCCTTATCAATAAGAAAATGGAACTTGAAAATAGAACCTTTTCACACCTCGTATCTCATTCAATTATTAACCTTATTAATTATTAGTCGAGCTCCGTAGAAATTGTGTTATATTGCGATGAATGAATCCTAGTTCTATAGAAGAGCGTTGGGAAATGTTACCTTGTCATTTCGATGCTTCAAACATATTATTCAACAAATTTTATATTGGTGGCATCTATGTTTTCAGGTGAGTGTCAAGATGGACTTTCACTTCGTAAGTTAAAAATGACTTTGTCTGGTCCGTATGAAAGGCTTGGACAATTATTTTCTTACAAGGAAGATCAACGGGCAAGCTCTTATTCCTTAAAATATTTAATATTGTCGTGACCATGATTAATTGATCACGTGAATAAATTTAGGAGGCTTGGTTTTGTCTAATTTGTAAAAGGCATTGGCGATAAGAAATTATAGCATGCCACCAATAAAAAAGTTAAAAAAGGGTATGCGTGACATTATTCCTAAATCTTGAAAAATAATTAGGTTAAATAACACATTTGGTCCCTGAACTTCCAGGGAAGTAACGATTTAGTCCCTGAATTTTCAAAAGTAACGATTTAGTTGAACTTTTAAATTGGTAATAATTTGGTCCGTACCGTTAAAATTCTGTTTAAATTTAACAGAAATATGAGGTATGATGCCAGTCTAAAATTTATTTCGTAACCCACCTATGCAGGCTTAAAAAGGAAAAAAAGAAAAAACGGACCTCCTGCAATGTTTAATAAAAACAGAGTATTACTCTCCGCAAAAAATCAACAATCTGTTGGTAAGATCGACGGCTCTTACGTGGATGGCATCTCATATTTCTGTTAAATCTTATCAGAATTTTAACAGTAGGGATCAAATTGTTACTTTTGAAAGTTCACGGACTAAATCGTTACTTTTGAAAGTTCACGGATTAGATCGTTACTTTTGAAAGTTCAGAGACTAGATCGTTACTTTAATGAAAATTTAGGGACTAAATGTGTTTTTTAACCAAATAATTATTTTGAAATTGGTGATTATTTTTTTTCTTTTGGTGAACATAGCATATGTGGAGTACAAATTTGAACCATTGACCTAAAAAAACAAGTTACTAATGTGTAATCGTCGAGCTATATGTATAGTGCCACTTAAAAATGATAGTAAGTCAAATCAATATATCATATAACATAATGTTGTTAATAAGAAAAGACTAATGGAAATTGAAAGTATAATTGAGACTTTGTAAATTATATAGACTAAATAGATATAATCATCAAAATTTATAGATTAAATTGAAAATTTAACCATAAACTAGAAAATAAATCAATTTTCACCTTTAAACTCGATGAGGTTAGCGCCTTGCATCGACAGGTGCACAACAAGGACGTGTGCACGCTGGGACGTGCGCTTTGTGCATGCACGTGGGCGCTGTCGTGCGTGGACATGCGATGGCGTTTGCAGTGCGTTTGATATGACCTTCGTTGGTTGTTTATTGGCCTTCACGATTGACAAAATTTGTTGGTGTGTCCAATGAAGTCTTCTTCGTTTTGAAGATCGTTGAGTCTTGGAACTTGGAGTCATTTATGATCACATCAGGAGTTGAGCCGATCTGTACTATAATCACTATTATGTACTCTAATCACTATTATGCTAAGAGTGATTACTATATGAGGTATCAATTCCCTCTACATAGTTATCTCCATCCCTTTCCATTTAATATTGTACCAATTGAATGAGAATCTTGTTGAGTGATGATGATGGATTGTAGGATGGGGTGTTGTGTCAATGTATGAACGGCCATGACTCATATTTTTAATCGAGTTGATAACTTGTCACAGAACTTTACACCAGTGTAGTATTTGACTACATATACTTCAAAACTAGGTTAAGTTAGTACTTAATCCGAACTGGTGTTGAGGCAAGTTTAGATGAATTATGTTATATTGTATAACGTTGTGAGGAAGGAACTCCACCTTTTATAAGTGTGTTTTGGGAAGTGTTTTCCTGCTACTTTGACACTCCATACTTACTGTCAGCTAATTTTACGTCGGTGACGTCTATATTTTTAAGTTGGTGTCGAGCTGGGTTTTTACCGGGTCAGTCAGAGGTGACTTTGCTGGCCTATCTCACCCTTGATCTATTCGATCTAAGGCCTAGACACATGTTTCATGATGCTAATTTCACCCCTAACAGATTAATTGAGACCTTTAAAATAAGATATAAAGTCTTTACCGTTGGATTTTAAGGTGGGAAAGAAAGTGAAAGTTTAATAAATTTATTCACATATACATTGTAAATATGTTTATTTCTATAGTGGTTTTATTTCTTTATTTATTAAACTTGAAGTTATTTATTTAATTGAAAAAATGTTTCTTTATTTTGTTAAGGTTACAAAGCTACACATTTGTAATTTTGTATGTGTTAAGTTACATATGTAACCTATGTAAAATGTTACATATGTGTTAAAAACGTGTGAGATGTTACTTGTTTTGGACAACTATAAATAGTTGTTGTGTTCATTTGATAAATCAAGCAATTCTCATTTTGAGTTCCTCCTCTACTCACAAGAGTTCTCTCTTCTTTTGAGTTCTTCTTCTTGTTTATGTTAAGAGCAAGTATCTAATGGCCTCTTTGGTTGGAAATTCGGATTGTGTTTTTTGTTTTCAGATTCACTGAATCAAATGGATCCAGCGAATACACGTTTGACAGGATTTTGGATATTTGTTTTTGAAAACTGTTTTCGGATTCTGTGATTCAAACAGTAGAAATTCTGAAAACAATTTTTTTATGTTTTCAATGTTTTCAGATTCAGAATTTGAAATTTTGAAGATGCAGAATTACATTAAAAATGATAAAAACTTTGATAAATATATTACTTCATATTATAAACTCATTTTATGTTTGTTAAAATTAAAACATGTAAAATATAATGTATTCTAAATTATATAACCTTGTAAAATAACAATTATACAAAATTCATAAAAAAAAATGTTAATAAATTAATTAATATAAGTTTAGATTAAACTAAAATTTAGTTTGCAATTACTTCTAGTTTACAAATATATTACTAAACAAACATTGAACAATTTTTTAAATTGAGATACAATTATCAAATCTGCTACCAAAAACATATCTGAAAACACTGAAAACGAAGAATACAACTCTGGTTTTCATTGAATCCCTTGTTTTCAAATTTCTATTTTCTGATTACCAACCAAACGCACCCTAAGAGTTCTGCATCCGAGTAGTTCAAGGTTGCTATTCTACCGGAGTTAGTCGTTGTATCATGCTGAGACAATCGTTGTAGTCTTCTAGCAACTTATGCAGAACGAATAATTGTCTTCAGGTCAGTGCTATTGAAACGTGCCTCGACTATTTTGATCAAGTTTTGGTGTTCATCAAGTTGTCAAGATCTATAATTGTTTGTAGTCAGTTACGTTGTAAATTGTTGTTAGTATTATTCAGTTTACATATACAGCGTATATATACCCAACATTTACTGGTAGAAGACATCTGCAATAAAAAATTATAGAATGCAAGCAATTAAAAAAAGTTAAAAGGGCATGACTGACATTATTCCTAAGTCTTGGAAATAATTATTTTGAAATTGGAAACTATTTTTTTTATGTGAATACGACATTCTAAGTGTAGGGTATTTAACCATTTACACACAGTGAAACTGAAAGATGATTCAGTAAAAAAATAGCATGTCACATAACATTAAGTAATGTTGTTAACCAGAAAGGCTAACAATCGGTAATTGAGACTTTTTAAATTCCATCGACTAAATAGATACATTTAGAGACTAAATTGATAATTTAACCATAAATTTAAAAAATAATAATAATCAATTTCACCCCTAAACTTGGTAAGATATATCAATTTTTATCCTATAGTTTAATTTTTATCAAACTTGACGTTTAATTTATCCTAGCATTACAATGTGCACCTGAACGTGAATGAATGTTGCAACTTTTACCTTCTATTGGATTTTCGTTTGGAAAATCATTTTAAAAAGATATTCTCATATACATTCAATGAATTACAAAATAGAATTTTGTGACAAGATTGACCGGGTTCACAGAAAGATAATTATATAGTTAAATTCTTGTTCAAATTTATGACTTTTGGGAGCTTATTCAATAGTTGATCATATGTTAATCAAATTTAATTTTATGCAAATCTTGATATAAATTGAATCTTAGTGAGTTTTTTGAGATTTTTAAGTTGTTTTAGGTTCAAATTAATAGGTGAATTAGCAAAAATGGAACGAAATATAAAACTTACAACACTTATAAAAGCATAGAGTTCAGCTCGAAGAAATTGAAAGTTTGTAAAAGTATTTTCAGAATAGATTATTTTTTTTGGTTAAATTACAAATTCCATCATAAACTTTTTGAATTATGTTTAATAAGTTAAACTTTAAATATCATTGGTCAGTTATTCAACTTTTAATTTTATATATACATATATATTCTAGGTTTATTAAATAGTTTTTAAAATTTACTTTTATCTTATTAGACATTTTAAATTAGTGATTTTATATTTTATAAAAAGAAAATTCATAAATTTATTAGATACAAAATTGAAAGTTTAGAAATTTATTAGATATACTATTAAAAATTTAAAAATATAATGTACATTTTCTAAAGTTAGGAGACTTGTAAACCCAATTTTAAAGAGACCAAAAGTTTTAAAAGACGAAATCACCTAAATTAAAACTATGATATTTTAAATTTTAGTTTTGAAATAATTATGTTTAAATAATTAGTTAAGAAAAATGGGCACTTACCATTCTGAAAACAAAAATAAGGAAAATAATACAATGAGCAACCTGAAGTTTTGTAAATATAACAAAAATATATTTAAAAAATGGAGGCTCAAGTAATAAAATATCAAATATATCCTAAAGTCCAAAACCTGATATACCTACAATATATATTTGATGATCTGTATTATTGATTTACCGATCTACCATATTGATATAACTATGATTATATGTTGATATACACTAATATACGTCTGATACATACTTCTAATATGATTATTTAATTCTTATATACCTCTTATATATCTGCAATATGTATGTTTTAATCAACCTTATTTATTTACCAATTATTTACTATTGATTTATTATTGATTTACCTTATGAAATATTACTTTTGATTTATCACTGATTTACTAATATATCCACTAAATTTTTTCAGGTTAAAAAATAATGCAAATAAGGAAAAATAAACCTAAAATTAATACAGACAATGTTAATATGGACCATGCATATCTAAAAAGACAGATTAAACCAACATCAGAGACAGAAACAATGTCAATATATCGTCCCAAATATATATTAATCACCGAAAAATGGAGTTAATAATCATCAACCTAATTTTGCCTTTAAAATTTCTCAAATAGAATGAAAACTCGTATTTAATAAAAAGGTCTTTTAGATTTTGAATAATATGACTGAACTTGTTTATATGTAAAACATTTTGTATTTAATCTTATGTTTGACAATTTTGTTGATAATATAACGTGTTTCCCTCTTTGTTGAGCAGTACATAAGTGATTCGGTAATTTTTAAACTTGGAATTTTTCAAATTTAGAATTCCCTCCCATGTTGACATTAGTATTATTTTACTGATATACCGCTGATCTCTGTTATTGATATACCTCTGATAGTATATCTATGTTATACTTCTAATATATCTCTATTATATGTATATAATGATTTACCTTACCTACTATATTGATATTAGTCTAATAAACAGCAATACATCACCCAAGGTAAAATTAGAATTATAAAAATGCAAATATTTTACCATAATTTCAAATTTTAAAAAGGTGTTTACATTTTTAATTTTTTACTATGAGTAAATCTTTTGCTATCCATGATTACGCACGGCAAATTCTCTTAAAAAATCCATTATTAATTTCTCCCTGTTTTTATCCCACGCGATGAACAAAACGACCTCTACGAAATTTCCATTTCTTAAATCAAGAGAGGGAGTTATTTTTTCGAAAAAAAAAAAGGAAAAGAAAAAAAAGGCAAGAACAGCTAAGAAGAAGAAGAAGAAGAAGAAGAAATTACCCATTCTCGAGCGCAATCGGTACACGGAAGCTGAAAATCTCTCCCCAGAGCACTTTCTTCTCTCCGTCTTCTCCCATGGATTTTCAGGTGGTGGTGTTAGCCGGCGGCACTTCGAAGAACCTCGTCCCTCTCGTTTCCAAGGTTTTTCTTCCGACCATTTCTTCATCTACAGCACTTCTCTTTCATTCATCTCAATTCTCTCACTAACCTATGAATCTGCGCTTCAAAATTGGTAGTCTTATGGTTCGCCTTGAATATGTTTTTGACGAGACTGGTGTTTTCACTGATAGGAACTTCCCAAGGCACTGCTACCGGTGGCGAATCGCCCGGTCCTCTCGTACGTCCTGGAGCTCTTAGAACTCAGTAATCTTAAGGATCTCATTGTTGTATGGTTCTTTTTATTGCTCGAATGTGTATATTCTCGCATTTTCCTTTTCGGTGTATAGGGTTTTTTATTTCGCTGTGTTTTTATGTCTATACAGGTTGCTGAAGGTGAAGATGTGGCTCTTCGTATTGGGAGTTGGATATCAGGGGCTTATGATGATCGTCTGCGTGTAGAGGTACTGAGCTGATTTTTTTTTTTTTTTTCTTTTTTATGCTTGGCTTTGGAGCTGGTTGAGTGTTTCTATGATCGAATTGCTGGGTGAAATATGAGGTTGCCTTTAGTTTTACCCCATTTTCCCAACGCAGGGGAGAATTAAGGCATGCTCTCTGATTACCTTGAGAAACTAGGGGTACTCTGTGTCCTTGAACCAAAAACCATCTTTCCACTAACGTAGCTTCTTTTGTCTCACGGAACTTGGAGTAGCACTGGAACATTCATCTATTATCCATTGACTTTGCTTTTCAAAATTGATCTTAGGTCTTGACTCACCCTTGAGGGACTAACCATGGATAATAGCATCATATTTATGGATAGGTCGGTAGAACTCAGCAAATAATGTTGAGAATTTATTAAAAATCAAAACTATAATTTGTAAATTTGTAAATTACATCACAATAAAATAATCGATTTATTGGGTGGGTTCATCCTTTGTTGACGATTTGTTGATCCTGCCCGGTCTCAGTCTTGACCTTAGTACAAAACAGTTAGTTTTAGTTAAAAAAAAAAAAAATCGCCTCTTTGGTGTCTTTCCCATTCTGTGGAGAATTTGGTTTATTTAGAACAACAAGATTTCTTTGGACACTGGGTGGCCTTGGATCGGATAAAATCATTCCTTTTGGCTTTTTACCGCAAGAACTCTTGTAGTTATCCTATTTTATTGCTAATGACTAGTTGGAGGGTTTTCTAGCAGATTTTTCTAGCCTCTATGTTGGGCTTGGATCCCTAGTCATTCCCTCATTTTGTATTGATGAAATAAATGTTTTTTTTTTATTCCCAACAAGAAACAATTGGTTAAAATGATGAAATGCGAGAGCATTTCTTTTAGTGTATTTTAGATGGCCTTAAAATTGTGAACTGCTGTTGAAGGACAGAGAGGGAAAATGTGAGATCTTTTAGCATTTTTTAAAAATTGTGAATGGAGTAGCAACTATATTTATAGTATGAACGTGACATTCTTTTATGCAGAATGTAAAAAATTGTTTATTTTGTATGTTGTCGAAGTGTATTAGAAGCATACGTTTAGTTTATTTTGCTTTCCGAATCCTAGTTATTGAAATACATTTGATGTTTGATAGCTCTGCATAATTTTATGTTTTCAATGTTGCTGTTTGACCTTACTTCCAGTTTCTTTTATCTTTTCCATATCACTAAATTGTTTCATAAAGTAGAGAAAAGGTAGATAGGTAGGTCATACACAAGTGACTGCAAGAATATTGAATACGTCGATCAACAATTGGTGATCTCTATACATATTCTTTTACTGTCTGTACTGCTTTTACAAAAATTTCTGTCAGAAGATGATTTCCTAACTAACACCCCCCTCTCCCCCCCAAGGATGCCTACAAAGAGAAGGAGCGCTTAGAGTTCTTTATTTGCTTCTATTATTTTTTTTTGAACAAGATACGAACTTCTCATTGAAATAATGAAAAGGAAATTTGCTTCTATTATAAGAGTTTGTGATTTCCATTTGGTGATCTCTAGGTTACTTCTGTTCCTGAGGATGTTGGAACCGCTGGTGCACTTAGGGCCATTGCTCACCACTTGACAGCAAATGATATTTTGGTTAGACTCAAATGCTTTAAACAGCATATTTTCTGTAATTCTAATTATTTACAGTTATGAGTCCTTTGCTTTTCTGCAGGTCGTGAGTGGTGATCTTGTTTCTGATGTTCCTCCTGGTGCAGTTGCAGCTGCACATAGACGACACGATGCTGTAGTTACTGCAATGCTATGTTCTGTTCCAATCAGTGGGTCTTTAGAATCTGGATCCTCTGGTGGAAAAGACAAGACCAAAAAGGCAGTAGTCCACAATATTGTTGGACTTGATCCTACCAAGCAGTTTTTATTATATATAGCGACAGGTTAGCATTTGTATATAATTTCTCCATAGAATTTCAATATGTCCCCTATATCATCTTTATTTTCTTTCAGGTGCTGAAATAGAGAAAGACTATAAGATTCAGAAGAGCATACTCCGTGCTGTTGGCCAGGTAATGGTTGCCTGATAATATGTTATTTGGTAAAAGTTTCCTTACTTTTAAAACCTAATTGGCTTTCTATTGATTACTAATGTCCTTGATCAAAGGTATCGCACCAAACCACGTTGTTTGCCCTTTGAATTGTGAAACACTTGATTTGATTTGCTTCCATATGAATCTGTCAATTGTTTTGTTTAATTGATTAGCTTTTCCTTTTTTGTGATTAGAATTTGATTATTACATTTTATTAATTCAAGTTCTAAATGGAAGAATATGACTTATTCCATGTTAAATGTGAACTTCCTGGATCTAAATTTACATTATCTTTGTCTTTGTTTAATGTAGATGGACATCCGGGCCGATCTCATGGATGCATATATGTATGCGTTCAAAAGGTCCCGATCTAATTATCCTCCTAGTTGCTATGTCATACATTTAAGTGATTATCATGTTTATATCCTCATATGTATAAACTTGTCTAACAGATCTGCTTTGCAAGAGGTTCTAGATCAGAAAGATACTCTCCGAAGCTTAAGGCAAGATGTGTTGCCCTATCTTGTGCAGAGCCAGTTGGTTAGTTTGTAACGCCACAACATATTCTATTGTGTCAACAGCAAGTGCATATAAATTTACTGAAGTAGATTGATTTCTTCAATTAATGTAGAGGTCTGAAGTTTTAGTGAATGGAACACCACAAGCGGAAGAAAATGGGAACGAGAAAGTCGGTTCCCACAAGAACCAAGTATTGCTGTCACAGATCCTTTCTAATTCATCTAGTACAAGTTTTCATGATCATTGTGCATATGGTGCTAATGGATCTGTTCCTGTTCGAAAAACGCATAAATGTTGTGTTTATATTCCCACTAGTAGCAACTATTGTGGTCGCTTATGTTCAATTCAAGCATACAGCGATATTAATCGAGATGTAAGTTTACCGTATTGCTTAAGCTCTCTCTTGACCTTTTTATGTTGCATTGGTTTTCTGGACTCCATTTAATTTCCTTGACTGAAGTTTGATTTAATATCTGTAAGGTTATTGGAGAGGCAAGTCATCTTTCAGGTTACTCTTTCTCTGCTCAAAATAACATCATTCAGCCTTCTGCACAACTCGGATCAAAAACCACTGTGAGTTAAATTCAATACCTTTAATATATAACTAATTCTTAATGTTGACACTTGCGGTATATATTATTATACAGTAAAAGGTCTTTTTAGTGTAATTTCCTTGTTTTAAAAGAAAAATATGAAAAACCGGACTTTCATTGAGAAAACACAAAAGTTACAAGAGCCCAAACAAAACTTTAACTAACCATACAAGAAACATCTCCAATCCGAAAAAGGGCCTAATTGAGAATTACAAAAATACTTGAGAACCAATGTATGGGAGACATTAAACCTAGCAAGAGATTCAAGACCTCTCTACTCTTAAAAAATCTTAGAGTTTCCTCAAAAAAGTCTTAGAGATTTCTTTTATTTTTCTGGATGAAAACTTTGATTTTTCACCCAGAAAAAGAAAAAAAAAATCCTTAGAGATCGATGTAATTCCCTTGTTATTTCTGAATCAATCAAATATCTGAACTTCACAATGTTGGTTTACTTTGTACTTGTTATATTGGCCATTCCCTTGTACTAAATATGATGGTTTCAGGTGGGGCCCCATTGTATGTTGGGAGAAGGTTCACAAATGGGTGACAAATGTAGCGTCAAACGGTCCGTAATTGGCCGCCATTGCCGGATAGGCTCTAACGTGAAGGTATTATGATCGGTTAGGGTTAGAAAGGAATTTGTTCTGCCATAAACATGATACAACAAAATTTTGTAATTTGCTTCTTCGGGAACCAAATATTTTGTGCATTCCACCTATACAGATCGTTAATTCAGTCGTCATGGATCACGTTACGATTGGAGACGGTTGTTCAATTCAAGGTTCTGTTATCTGCAGCAACGTACAACTTCAGGAGCGTGCTGTATTGAGAGATTGTCAAGTAATTATTCACTCACTCCCCCACCCCACAATTTTTCTCGGGCGTCACCGACCCCCCGTACCCCGTCTCCTGTCATCTTCTTATATTACTTCAACTTTCCTTCCAGGTAGGAGCAGGTTTTGTGGTCACTGCTGCCTGCGAGTACAAAGGAGAGGCCCTGGCTAGAAAAGAAAAATGAGGTTAGGAAAAAAAAGACATTGCCTAGAAAATGCATTGTTTTGAAGTTTGAAGAAAAATAAGTGTGAATTAATATATGAAGTAGTTGAAAGTTTTGATGGAAAGCAGAGAAGAGAGAGTTTTGACAATCATATAATCACAATGTTTCTTCCTCTTGGCTTTTTTGGCATCTTTCCTTGTATTCTTGTTGATTTATTTCATTTGTAGTTTATATGTTAGTCAGAGTAGACAGTATTTACCTAGTGAAATTATTCATGTTTCAGATTTCTCAGTTCTGTTTCCTTTTCTGCAGTAGTTTCTATTCTTTTGAACATTGTTCTCCACCCGGATACTCGTGTCTTTTACATGTACACCAAGAAGTGGGGTGAGAATTCGAACCTCCTGCCTTTTTAAGGAGGTACTAGTGTCTTAACTAGTTGAGATCTCATCGTTCAACTTTTGTTGATGTTTTAAAGTTGGAGTTTTATTTTAATTATGTGTGGAAGTTCGATTTTGATGCTTAGGTTTTTATTTTTAACTTTTTAAATCTCAAATTTAGTCGTCTAACCTTCATTAAATTATCCTCTAAGGGATTAAAAAAATTTGTTTGAAATTTATTAAATGTAATATTACAAAGTAGGATCTTGGATAGATGGGATGACTTGGGGCCTCAAAGAATAAACCTCGAGGTCTTGTGTTCAAGCCACGAGGGACGCAACTTATACCACCTATGTACTTATCTACTTATCTATTAAATATAATGTAAATAAATATAATGTAAATATTTAAATTTTGTTGTGGTTCTTGAACTTATAAGATTATTTTATTTTAGTTTTTTGAAATTTTAAAAAGTTAATTTTAGTACTTAAAATTTTTAGTTGGTTCATGAACTTTTTTCTAGAATTTAAACTTCATTTTGATCCTTACTCTTATTTTATTTTTAACAAATTAATAACAAGACATTGAGTATGTATACTATTTTTTTTATTGTGATTGAGAAGTCAAACTATCCAGATTGGAAGGGTAGTAGATTTTTTTGGACATTTTGTAGGATCAGAAAGAATCGCTATAATCACCCCCACTTGTTTCAGTAATATTAAACAAATAGTTATTATGTGGCAAAATTATATAACAATAATCAAAATTATTATTTTTTTTAAAGTTCATGAATTAAAATAGACACTTCTAAAATAATTACTTTAAAAAAATTCAAAAACTAAACTAAAATAAAAAATCAAAGTAGGATTTAAATCGAATTTAAGTATACAGATATAAATAAATAAACCATAAAATGGATTTAAGGTATTTTTTTTCTTAAGCTGATTTTTTATCGAGTTTGTATACTATTTTAGTCCGTAATCTAACTTTAGTTTATTTTTAAAAGGTTCAATTTGGTCACTATAATTTTATTTTTTTTGTCCATTCTAAATTTTTATAGTCTATTTTGATCACTGGATTTAATAAAAAAAAAAGTAACTATTTTAACCAACATGAACATGACTTTGTATCTTATTCATTTTGTAGGGTTCGAAAGGTTCAATCCATTTACATTAAAAAAAAAATAGTAGTGGGCATTTTGATTCATATTTACAAAATTTTATCAATAAATTCTAAACAAATAGAGGCAAAGCGAGTATAATTCAATGGTAATTGACATATACTTTCAACTATGAGATTGCAAGTTTGTTTGATGTGGCTCCAACTGTGTGCCGTTGAAGCCACGTGAGCGGTCAAAAATCGTGTGCATTGCACACGAGTTCGATGGTCTTTAATTTTGTCCCCACCTTTCCTTTTCGACTCTACTTCAAACCCTATTTTCAAAATTCATCTCTCTCTCTCCACTTGTGTAATCATCTTATTAATGAATTTGAATTTAGTTTATAATTGAAGTTAAATTTAAGTTTAATTCAAGATAGAAAATTGAAAACTTAATAAAAAAAAGATATTATGGCAAATTTTTATGGTTCAAAGAATAACATAAAAAAGTATATAATTTTCTTGAATTTGTGTACATTGTATGCAAGTTCACTGGAATCGCGTACAACCTATGTCCATGAATTTTGACTTTGACCGCCACTCCCCTAGCTTTGTCAATAATTTTGAAATTCACCCAATTTCATATTTATATTATTTTATTTACTTTTTTATTAATTTTAATCTGTAATGTACCTTAAATTTGTTATTTCTTTTTCAAATTACATTATGAAAAATTAGCCCAAAATCCAAATTCATTTGAAGTTCATCTCCGATTTCGGAGCTCCCCCGCTTTGAAGATCCTCCGACTGCTGCAGCTGCCTCCAGGTTTCTCCAATCGGACTCTCTGTTCATATTTTTTCTTTTATCGCACATGAATTCCCTTCATCGCATTGCAAAATTCTGTTTACCGAAGAATCGGATTCTTGAACTGCCTCTGCAATTCGGAGAAACCACCCATTACAGCTCTTCCTTCCATGTCAGAGCGTTGTCGGCCAAATCTTCCCCTACCTCCGGATTCGCCAAGTTCAGAAATGGCGACGATGAGTGGAATGATACTTGGGAATCTGCTTGGCTTCCGGAAGACCTTTCGCCCAAGAACAAAGCGCCATGGGAGAGTGATGTCAACTTCCCGACTGGAAACCCTACGATTGTGCTGCCGTCGGACGCGGATGCAGAGACCAAAGCCTTTGTTGAGGACATGAATGAGAATTGGAACGAGAGGCGAAAGGCGTCCCAAACGCAGAAACAAGGAATGCTTCAGCAAGAGAAGGATGGCGATGGCGATGGCGGTGGCGGGTCGCTTTATAGCTTGGAGAACATAAAGAAGGATTATAGATTGAAGAAGCAGAGGATTCATGCCAATTTGTGGATGAAGGAGATTGAGAAGCAAGAGGAAGCTAGGTTGGGGGATTCCATTACAGGCACTGGGGACGACATTGAAAGATTGATGGATAGCTGCTCTGAGTGAGTTCTTCTCTCTCTCTCTCTTTTGTTTAAGTGCAAATGATTAAAGCCTCATGTTTGTGTTTCTGCTCTGATCATATTATCCTGTAAAGATTGTTAGTTTATTTGATTTAGATAATGTAATAAGGCAATCCCTAGGGTGTCCTGGTGTTCAGGGCTTAGTATGTTTTGAGATATTTGGAGGTCTTTGCTTTTGGTGGGTGAAACTAGAGATTAGAAAGGGTTAATCAATGAGCATAATGCAAAGAGTAGAGCTTTGGCACCTCTTTAGTTTATAATGGTGTCTAATAGAATAGGTCACTGAGACTTAGCATTAAAATGTTTCATCTTTACGTTGTGTCCAATAAATCTTTAAACTTAAAAATAGCGTCCAGTCGACCCTTGAATTTTCAATTTTATGTTGGATGAACCTCAAATATTAGATTTTTTTTTCCTAAAAGAAACAAAAGATGTATTAACAACAAGAGGAGAAGACGGCACCTGAAATTTTGGAAGGATGTAGGATCACCTCCTTCCTTGCTAGGTGGATTTTGGTTGGAAGATTTTGATTTTCAGTGGCAAAGTCATTTGAGCTAGAGCTCTTTGGGAATGAGAGACCCGCGATGCTAAAGCTGTCAAGTCCATACGAGAACATCGTTTCACTCAATTGACAGGAATGATCAAAGCGAAATGCTTTAGGTGGCATCTTTTGAGTGTATTCAGCTTCCTGAATTCTTGGAGTACTGGACATTCTCACATAAAGAAAACATGGCTAGTAGATAACTTGGTGGAGAGAGAACCTCTTCCCAAAAGAGAACTAAGCCATTAAAGTCTTCCAATAATTTGAAACCATGAGAATGCTATAATTACAAAAGAATTTATTGTGGTTTGAGCACCTCCAATATGTAGAGTCTTAGAAAATGTTTGATAGGTCAAGGGCTACATTTGTCAAGGTTCATACCTATTAGATGCAACATCCAAAGGTTAAAAATCTATTACACTTTTTAAAGTTTAGAGATTTATTAGACATAATTTCTTATGTGTACATAAGCAAGTCTAAACTGATGTGATTGCAGGATTTTTGAGTCTGCCAATGATGATTTAAACCGTTCAAAAGTTCCCAGTTCTTCTGAGTTCAGAAACAAGCCTGATGGTTGGGAGACAACATCCAAAGGTCAAGATGGAAATGTGTGGGAGATGACCCAAAGGGAAGAAGACATTCTTCTCCAGGAGTTCGATCGTCGTATTGCATACAATAAATTTCAGGTGCGTTAATATAAGTCTCACTTGATAATCATTTCCTTCTTTGTTTTCTGTTTTTAATAATTAAGTTGAGAAACATTACTTTCACATGTATTTTTTGTTTTGTTATATAGTTTTTATAAATATTTTCAAAATCTAGGCTAAATTTTGGGGAAAAAATAAAAAATTTGGCTAAGAATTCAAATATGTTTTGAAGAGAGGTGAAAAACTTTTTTTCTAGTACAAGAGAGGTGAAAAAGTTACTAATATAGTACAAACACAAGTATAATTTTTAAAAACAAAAACAGAAAACTAAAAATAAAATAGTTATCAAAACAAATTCATAGTTACACGTTGAAAGAGTTCTTTTGTTCCTCATTTTGCTACCAGAACCACTTTTTCTTTAAAGAAACAGATTGCTTCTGATGAGAGACAGAACATGTCATTAGGAATATGGAATATACAAAGGGAAGAATACATCTAAAACATCAAAGGAATTTACCAGAAAAAACTGAGTAATCACAAAAAGAAAACAAAGAACTCAAAGAGGACGAGATGAACAGTATAAAATCCCACAACTTTGCTGAAGACCATTCTTTTGATGGAAATTTCCATATTTCTTTCAAACCAAATTTCCCAGCTTAAAATGCATACAATCATAGAACTTTATGGCTTGTCTTATAGTTATTAAAATAGCTCATTTATCGCCTCCCAAGGGACAACCCAGTTGACAAGGGCTTGGGATCTCTTAGTCATACTGGATTAGAGATCTCAAGTTCAAGCTTTGGGACAGTCATGAGTACCTTTGGGCATTCCCAATTATAAAAAAGAAAAATAGCTCATTTATTCACTGGTACAATTAATATTTGCTTGCGTTATCATGTCAGCCAAAGGAATTAAGAACTCAGAGTTTTCTTTCTGATAATTTGATGTTACAATCTTAACTTTCTTTAGTCAAGGATATCATTTCGTTAATGTGGAGTTCACCATGCACTCTATATTTTCCTTCTGCACTATTGGCCTGACATGAGACTCAACAGATGTTAGAACTCATTTCTCTGGATTTTCTTTTTGTTTTATGAAGTCTCTCTCTTTAGTATACCTGTTACCCCGTTGCTCGCTTTCATTTGCAGATAGCTAGTTTCATCAAGACCCATATATTTAGTCGTCGGAGACCGATTGATGGGTGGAAATACATGATAGAGGAATTCGGGCCAAATGCCAAGAAAGGGAAGGGTAGTGTTTCAAGGTTGCCTAGTCTTTCTGATTCTTCAACACAGCCCTTCAAGGAGGAAAAAGTTGCAGCTTCCCCCTCTCTGAGCCCCTTGAAGAGAATTTAACTTGATACAAGCCACATCTTGGACTATCTCTATGTGCTGTTGATTCTATCCCCGAGGGCAGTACATCAGTGGCTACACGACTAAAACAGGTTTGCAACCATTAGAAAGAACATCTCATGCTCTCCAAGTAAAATGTTATGTTGGTGAAATTGATGTTTGTAAGTAATGCTTCTAATCTTGAGTATGCTTGCCTGACAAACCATGAAGCAAACTGAAAGTATTGCACTTGGTTCATAGAAGAAGGATGGTTTTTTAATTTGGGAAAGGATTGATGATATCTTGTAATGTTAGTTCACAGAGGGAATTTAAGTTGCTTTTAGGTTAGAAGTTTTTTTTTTAAAAAATACAATATGCGGGATTAGGGATTCGAATTCACGACCTTATAGTCGAATACAAGTATCATAACTAGTTGAGTGCTGTTTAATTCTTAAACACATTTTCATCCTGAGGTACAAGTAGGAGAGAAGTGAATTATGGAATCAAATTTTTAAGGTTCGTGTGCATTTTCAAATGATTTTTTAAAGTGAGAAATTGATAATGGTTAAAGGAAAAATACCTTTTTGGTCTCAGTTTTTGAGTATGAGTTTGTTTTAAAATCGTGCATTTTAGTCCCTAAGTTTTGACAAATAGGTTTTTACTTTTCAAATAGCTACAGTAACAACAGGATATATTTTGAAGGTTGATGTGTTAAAAAAAATAGTTAAAAGTAATTAATTATTGCTCTCATGTTTTCATCGGCTTTTGCTTCTTCTTCGTAAGCTCGAGAAATCATCAATCATTCCCTATTACTGTTTTGATTTTTTTTTTTTTTTTGTATAGAAACAAATGTATTCAAAATTGAACCAAAAAATAGTCAGAGAGTTGAGGAATACTCTTAAAACTAAACAATAGCAACTTTTCAATCATTTTCTTTTTTGTGGCGTCTTTAGTACTCACTTTGATTGTTTTCATCTATTTACTCTTGTCGTCTCATTTTCTCAAAGAAATGAGAGGAGATATTGGCGTCGAGAGAGAAAAATAATTATTTTTTAAACTATTTTTAACACAAACCTATACGAATCAGAATGGTGCCAAAAATAGGTTTTAAGAGTTCCAAACTAAAGTAGAAATATTGCCCAAGTACTAATCAATTCATTCTCGGTTGACTTATACACCTTGTTCTCTTTAAAATCTCACCACCAAGCCACCAACTTGTCAATCTTGATAAATAAAGGCTAAATATATTTTTATGTTTAATAGATTTTTTTTTTTAATTTAGTCTTTTGAAAAGTTTTAGCTAGTCCCTTGTATTTTAATAATTTTCAATTTAATCATCGTCCTTGATAAATATTAAAATTAGTTCATAATAAACTTACATGATAGAATATTTCGTGAGTCGACAAAAATATCTAGAGACCATGAGAGGAAAATTTCTTATCCTCCCAAATCCCATGGAAATTTTCAAATTTTCTAGTGATAACATTTTTTCCTTCTAAATTTTCATCAACTCACTAAATATTATATCATATAAGTTTATCATCAACCAATATTAATAACATTTATCGACGGTTAAAGACTAACTTAAAACATGTTAAAACATAAAGGATTAAATTGATTTTTTTTTAATTGGGACTAAATCAAAAAGATTGTTATCTTTCCTAAACCATGAAAACAATACATTGTCCTAGTACTTTTTTTTTTATATATATAACTAGGAGTCGAAGTTTTGCTCCCCTATACTAGGAGCACTCACATCCATCCAAGGCACGAACTTAGGAGATATAAAGGGTTTTCAGTATTAAGCTTACCAAAGTTTCAAACTTGGGATCTCTAAGTCGATATGACTAAGAGATCCTAAGACCTTGCCAATAGGGCTGCGCACCTTGGGGGCCAATCATGGCACATTTTTGGTGACTCATGATTCCAAAATTAGCATATTATAAGTGAATAGGTATGAGGAGTGGATGTTCTAACTTCTTACCTATAAAGAAAATCACTTATATTTTAAACATTTAGTTGTAATCAAAAGTGAGCAACTTTTTCAGTAATTTCCAACCTGTTTCCTATCCTTTCTAAGTGAAACAGAACCATAATAATATTATGAACATTGCACTTTTTGCTGCCTCTATAACTGAAAATTAGATATGGATCAATAAATAATGTACATATGATGTGATGTGATGTAGTAACCAAACTCTATTCAGCATTGGACCCACAAAAACAGATTCAGCTGACTCCATTATATACCCAGTCCAGTCCTCTCAACACACCCAAACCAATACCTTAGAAGGATGCTGAACTAGTTCTCCGCAGCTGATATTTCGGTTCTGAGGTTTGTTCCATTTGCACCATGTTCTCGAATTCCTACTTGGTTAGAAGAACAAGGGTTAGAGATGGAAGACCTGAAGCATTTCGGTTCGCCAAGAGATGGTAAGAGAAAAAACTAGGTTCGAGCATCATATGAAGATTAGGAAAAAAGAATCTGGAGAATGAATGAACAATTCAGAATTATGCATACAGTGAAGATACGGTGGTCAAGCAACAAATTTGCAACTAGTTCATCAATCAAGAAAAGTTATAAATGTGAAGAAATATACTTACATTTCATCCAAGAAAACATTGAATACCATGCATAATGGAATGGAGAATCGAACATTTGATCCCAGATTATAAGACGAATCGATAAACTGTAAGGGAGAACATGCCCTCTTTTGTGCATTGATATTGAATTGCAGTCCAGACTTCAGAAATGTGACTAATGTTTGTTTTACTTACGAAAAGACATCTTAGAGGGCTAGAACTTATACTAAAATTCATTGGAGAGACTTTGGCCACTAATCCTTAGATAGAAGGGAAGAATGACAATCAAGAAAGTCTTCCCCTAAACATGATAAAAAAGTTCTAGTAGGAGCTTTGTCCCTTGCTCTTACTAAAATTGTTATGAACTAATTAAATAACTTGATTCTCCCAAAACACTAGCAAGGTTAAATTATAATTTAATTTCCAAATGATATCTACATACATACTCCCTATACTTCAAAAATTTTCAATTATGCCTTTTTAACTTTAATTATAAGCGTGCTTGTTAAAAGAAGTTGATTGATTTCAGCAGAAACAAAGAGTAGTGAAATCTTACTTAGTCTAGAATTTTCTCCGCATCCCAATTTCTTATCATTAAAAATTCATTGTTCCTACCTGTTCATAAGCCCTGTCGCCATTATAGCAATTAGTCCATAGTATCTACTGTCTTCTCTAACATGACAGAGAAATATTCCTTTGAAGTTTAAACATTCTTATCGATCACCCATGAGTATCCAAAATCTCGAAGAGAACACCAGCAGCATCTAGTATACTAAAAGGCCATTGAAAAAGCAGGAGGTTTTGAGCCTCTTCAGCCTCCATATATACATCATAACACAACACACACCACACTTACTCCTTTCAACCATACTTACTCCTCCATGGCATACAGTCCAAATAAAAACATGTCACAACATTTTTTGTTGTATTTTGTTTAAAATAATAATAAAAATAATAAATAATAAATAACTTTGATCTTATCTGGACAATTTTACTTCCACATTTGATAGATGGCCGTTTAGTGCAATGTTAGCAGCTACCAAAAGGAAATTACTTAGATGTTAATCGGTGAGAACATATTTTATCCTGACCATTATTAAATGGACAAACTGAGAGAGAAATACAAAAAAATAGAAATTTTTTTTAAAAAATAATGAACTGTCAAATTTTTAATGGTCGTCGGCATAGAAATAGGTTCTCTCCAGTCATGACCTAATTATTTTCTAGCCAAAATGCTGAATTGGGACGATGTTAGACCCTCGGTAGTGAAGACATATATTAGGAGGGGTAGAAGGGGAATTATACTTCCAGTTAGTTAGTTAGAAGAGTAGGGCACACTTGGGCATGAGGAGTAGTTTGTTAAAAGGGAGAATGTTCCCTTGAGGGAGGTAGAGAATTCCTTAGCAAGTAAGAATAGCAGAGTGCTTTCTTGGAGAGTTTCCCCAGCCCTCTCGAATTGGTTGGGTTGATTCCGTTGTTCTTGTTCTTGAATATCAATAAAAGTAAGGAAAAACCTTATAAATTGGTATCAGAGCAGTAACAATCTGGGGAGGTTAGCACAATGGCACAGAAGAGGCTCGAAGAGCGTTGTGAAGTGACCGAAGCAGAGCTCGTGAGTCTCAAGGAGACGATTCAAGGAATTCGCGAACAAGGAGAAAGGACCGGCAAATTGTTGGAGCAATTTATGACGGAGATTATCGGAGGTAAGTCTTTTCCTTCATGTGCGGTGACAGGGGAGGGATCGTCGTCAAAAATGAAAGAAATCAAAGGTGATTTCAAAGTCATTGGATGCAAGAAGCGGGAGTAGATCGGAGCAAATTTAAAAAGGTTGAGATGCCAATTTTTACAGGAGTCGATCCGGAGTCATGGTATTTCAGAGCTGAACGATATTTCGAGATCCACAAGTTGAGTGAATGGGAGAGGATGACTGTGGCGGTTATCAGTTTTGATGGAGTAGCGTTGGCGTGGTATTGTTGGATTAACAACCGGCATAGGTTCGTTGATTGGGAAGATCTGAAGACGAGGCTGTTTCGACGATTTTTGCCGTCGAAGGAGGCAAGGCAGTGCGCGCGACTGTTATCGATAAAACAGGAAACGACGGTGGTGGAATTTTGTGTATGGTTTGAGGCTCTGACTGCGCCATTACCACACATATCTGATGAAGTACTCGATAGTGCTTTTCTGAATGGTTTAGAACCGATAATTCGAGCAGAAGTTTCGTCGATGGAACCTGTAGGGTTAGAACAGATCATGAGAAAGGCCCAACTCATTGAGGATATCGACTTAGCGGTGCAAGAAGCAGGACAGGTTAACTTGACACGAAACGCTTCCAGAATAAGTTCGATTGGGACTAAGATAGCGACGAAACCGACTGAAGTTACTCCTACTCGCGTAGTCACGATTGCGAATCGTGGAGCAGGGGTGTGACAACCTAGTAAACTGGAGAGTCAACACAAGTGGTTGTCGGAGGCCGAGTATCAGAAGCGGAAAGAAAAAGGCTTATGTTTCCGATGTGAGGAGAAGTATTCAATCGGACATAAGTGCAAGAATCAGGAATTACGAGTCTATATGGTCCATAACGATGAAATGGAGGTCAGGGAAGAAGAGATTGATCCAAGCTAAGGCAAGTTGGTTGGGAATGATGAGACAGGAAAGGCTGTGGAAATTTTGGCGGCACTCAATTCGATTGTAGGTTTCACTCCCTCGGGAACGATGAAGTTGAAAGGCCTATTACAGGATAGGGAGGTAGTAGTCCTTATTGATTGTGGAGCAACCCACAACTTTGTGTCGAAGTGCCTGGCTGAGGTACTGAAATTACCTTGATCGGAGACCATCAATTATGGAGTGATCATGGGCACTGGAGTTGCGATAAAGGGGAAAGGAATTTGCAAAGGGGTGCTATTGGAATTACCAGAGATCACGGTGAGCGATGATTTCCTTCCGCTTGAGTTAGGAAATCGTGATGTAGTCTTGGGATTGCAGTGGCTGCGAAAGATGGGAAATATGAAGGTGGACTGGCCCGCGCTGACAATGGTATTTAAAATGGACGAGAAGAAGATCCAACTAAGGGGTGATCCGACCTTAACTAAGCTCAAAGTTTCCTTCAAAAGATTGTCTCAAGCTTAGGAGAGCCATGATCAAGGGTATCTCGTAGAAATGTGGGCTCTACAGGCAATGGCTGAAGGACATCTGAGGGATAATGCAGTCACTCCGCCCACCCATCCCCGATCTATTGTGAGGCTGATAGAGAAGTATTCCTCTATTTTCCATCTCCCAGAATCGTTGCCCCCAAGTAGAGCCATAGATCATCGTATAGTGTTGAAGGAGGGCGCAGACCCTGTGAATGTTCGCCCGTATCAATATCCTCAGGTACAGAAAACAGAGATTGAACGATTGCTGACAGAGATGTTGGATGCAGGGATTATCCGCCCTAGTGTCAGCCCCTATTCCAGTCCTATCATTCTGGTAAAGAAAGATGGTAGCTAGAGATTTTGTGTGGATTATCGAGCTCTAAATAACGTGACCATACCTGATAAGTTTCCCATACTGGTGATTGAGGAACTTTTGGATGAGCTCCATGGGTCATGCATATAATCAAAGATAGATCTCAAGTCTGGGTACCATCAAATTCGGGTTGCACCAGAAGATGTACCTAAAACGGGTTTTCGCACACATGAAGGCCATTACGAATTTTTAGTAATGCCTTTTGGCTTGACAAATGCACCCTCGACGTTTCAAGCACTTATGAATCAGGTATTTCGTCCCTTCTTGCGCAAGTTTATCTTGGTCTTTTTTGATGACATCCTAGTCTATAGTCTAGACTTGGAGACCCATGTATCCCATTTAACTGTGGTGTTTAACCTCCTGAGAGACCACAAATTGTATGCAAACTTGAAGAAATGCCAGTTTGCTCAAAACCTGATTGAGTACTTGGGCCATTGGGTTTCTGCAATTGGAGTAGAGGCGGATCCTGAGAAGGTGCAAGCGATGCTCCAATGGCCGGTACTAGTGAACATAAAGGAGTTACGGGGCTCTCTAGGGTTGACCGGATATTATAGGCGATTTGTAGCAAACTATGGAACTATGGCGGCTCCTCTAACCCAGCTCCTTAAAAAAGATGCGTTTCGTTGGGATTCTCGTGCTACTGAGGCCTTTGAACTCTTGAAGCAGGCAATGGTGACCATTCCGGTTTTGGCTCTCCCTAACTTCTCTCTGCCATTTGTCATTGAGACTGATGCCTCAGGGTATGGTTTGGGGGCACAAAACCAGCGTCCCATTGCTTATTTTGGCCATACTCTGTCGCCTCAGGTCAAATCCAAATCAGTTTATGAGCGTGAATTGATGGCTGAGGTTATGGCAGTGCAAAGGTGGAGGCCATACTTGTTGGGGCAGAGATTTATTGTGAGAACAGACCAACAGGCTTTGAAGTTTCTTCTTAAACAGCGTGTGGTCCAACCTGAATACCAGAAATGGATGTCCAAACTTTTGGGATACGACTTCGAGATTCAATATAAGTCGGGGATGGAAAACAAGGCTGCGGACGCTTTGTCTCGAATGCCTACAGTTGGTCAATTGGCAGCTGTTTCCAGTGTCACGTTGTTGGATGGTAATGTGATCCATGATGAAGTTAAGGACACTTATCTATCAATGATTACGAGGGAATTGGAGCAGACCCAGACAGAGGATCCAAATTCCATTTCACCAAGGATAATTAATGTATAAGTAGCGGTTGGTCCTCTCAAAGCACTCCATCTTAATACTCTCAATCTTGCACACCTATCATGATTCAGTTTTGGGTGGCCACTCGAGTTCTTAAGGACCTACAAACGACTGACAAGTGAACTCTACTAGCAAGAGATGAAATCTGATGTTAAGAAATATGTGCAGCAATGTCCCATTTGTCAACAAAGCAAAACTGTGGCTGAGAAGCTGGGTTATTACAACCTCTCCCTATTCCATATCGTATTTGGGAAGATATTGCTATGGACTTTATAGAAGGGCTATCTAAATCTGGGGGATGTGAGACGATTCTTATGGTGGTCGATCGGCTTGGTAAGTATGGCCACTTTTTATCCTTGAGTCACCCCTTCACCGCTAAGACTGTGGCTACACTGTTTGTGAAAGAGATTGTCCGGCTCCATGGTTTCCCTCGGACCATTCTGTGATAGGGATCGCGTCTTTACCTGCAACTTCTGGTCAGAGTTGTTTCGGTTACATGGTACTCAGCTTCGTCGGAGCACTGCTTACCATCCGCAGACTGACGGACAATCTGAGGTGGTCAACAAATGTCTGGAGACTTATTTACGATGTTTCTGCAGTGGAAAGCCTAAGAGTAAGCAGTGGATTCATTGGTTATCTTGGGCTGAATTTTGGTATAATACCACATTTCATGCTTCCACTGGCACTACTCCATTCCACATTGTGTATGGCCGGCCACCCCCACCGTTGTTGGGCTATGATTATATGTCCACGTCCAATGCTACATTGGATCAGCAACTCCTAGAGAGGGATGAGATCGTTGCGCGACTGCGGGATCATTTGGTGTTGGCACAAGAAAGGATGAAGAAGCAGGCTGATCGAAAGAGAAGAGAGGTTGAGTTTGAAGTCGGGACATGGGTTTATTTGAAGTTGCGTGTAGCTAAAAAGAGAAATGAAAAACTGGCTCCCAAATATTTTGGTCCCTTTGAGATTATTCAAAGGATTGGTGCAGTCGCCTATCCTATAAGTTGAAATTGCCGAACGAAGCTAAAATACACTCGATTTTCCATGTTTCTCAGCTCAAGCTGGCTGTAGGGGTAGTTGTGGTGGTCCAACAGCTCGTGCCATGGGTTACTGATGAAGTTGAGTGGGTGGCTGAGCCCGACGATGTGTTTGCAACACAGATTAACACGACTACGCATAAGGAAAAGGCGTTGGTCAGTTGGAAGGGCTTACCGGAGGAGGAAGCTACTTGGGAAGTTGTGGAGGATATTCGTCAGCAGTTTCCGGATTTTTATGCCCAGCATTTTGGTACTGATCACCTTGGGGACAAGGTGAATTTGGGAGGGGGGGGGGGTGATGTTAGACCCTCGGTAGTGAAGACATATATTATGAGGGGTAGAAGGGGAATTATACTTCCAGTTAGTTAGTTAGAAGAGTAGGGCCCACTTGGACATGGGGAGTAGTTTGTTAAAAGGGAGAATGTTCCCTTGAGGGAGGTAGAGAATTCCTTAGCAAGTAAGAATAGCAGAGTGCTTTCTTGGAGAGTTTCCCCAGCCCTCTCGAATTGGCTGGATTGATTCCGTTGTTCTTGTTCTTGAATATCAATAAAAGTAAGGGAAAACCTTACAGACTTCACCTAAGAATTATTTATTGTTGCAACTTCCAGAATTTTCCCTGTACTTGTATCCTTCCAAGATCTGAAAAAGTTTACTGAATTCTCCCGCTCTGGAATCAGTTAGCACCCACCTATCTACTATATTTCATGATTTTGTGTTTTAGGCTAATGAATGATGAATCACAGCAATAGTTCTTTTGTACATTATTACCCATACGATAGAGGAAAATTTGCTTCCAAGGGCTCAATCCAGCAATGATTCCAGAATAAAATTCTTTTTCCATCTCCAATTTGAAGATAGCAAAGTTTCTCCATATGTGCTTACCTTTGATTATGTTCACCCAAGGGTTTCCATCTACTGCCAAACTTCCTTCCATTGAAATGACCATTTCATTTTTTTGAATAGAAAACCAAACTTTCATGAAAGAGATAAAATGGCATACAAAAAGATCAGCCCCACAAAAGGAGTCCTAACAACTCCCGCCCTTTTAACTCCCCATAAATGCTATGCTAACTATTGTCAGAAGCAGAACAACTCCCGTGTCTCTACGGGGAATCTTCATGGTCGTTACAACTAAAGTGCCTCATTTCTTTTCCTACTATTAACACTGATATCTATGGCCAATTATTTTAAAGGCTCTACCACTGATTGGATTAGATCAGAAGAGGATCTGTTCATCAGGAGATCAATGGCAGAATACAAAAGCACCTCTCGAGTGAGTGAGACACCCCCCATCTTATTCTAGAATACGTGCAACTTCTGCCTACCCAACCAATCCCACGAGCATGTTGCAAGCTCTAAACAGCGATATTTGTATCCTAAGACCGTATTTGCCAAATCAGAATAAGTTTAGAGAAGAATTGAAATAAAAGTCTGGAATGTAACAGGTGCCAAATGGACTAGTATAGTAGCTACTGCCAAAAAAATATTGTCGTCCATGCTATGTAATAATGGTTGGAACAGAAATCCTTCTTTTTATTAGGATTGTTTGGAATAGGAATGAAGGCCCCTGCTGAAAATTATACGAAACATCCTGCTTAAAGTTAATTTTCACGACTGTCTCTTGATGAACTATGTTTTTCTTTTTATATCCACATCTTCGAGCCAACTGGCGTGCACCTCAGACTAATCATGAGACAACCTCTTATCATACTACATTTGATTAACAAGGAAACTCATAAGATATTAAATCTTATGTATTGTGACCATCATGGTTTAAACTAATTTCCTCTAAGCCCTTTACTATTTACATTTGTGCTTATTGAACGAAAGCCAACCCATGATGGTTTTCTTGATGAACTATGTTAGAGATGCAAATACAACAATCCCATCTCTAACCTTTTAAGAGTCAATAAATTGAGAATATATTGATACTTTTTTTTTTCTTTTAGTAGAACATGTGGAGTGAGAGGGATTCGAACTCACGATTTTCAAGTTGGACATAGGTGTTTCAATCCACTGAGCTATGTTCAGGTTGGCGGGAATATATTGGTATTAAGGAATGCATATAGGCTAGACAAGCACAAACTTATTCTCATGACTAGTCCTTTTTGACAAGGAGGCAATTATAAGAAACCTCCTGCTTCAAATAAGTTCTCATGACTGTTTCTTAATGAACTACATTAAAGATACAACTGTTGCATCTCTAACTCTCTGAAAGTCAATAGATTGAGAGCATATCGATATTGAGAATGCATAAAGGCTAAGACAGACAGCACAAACTTTTCTTAAGAAATGTGTGCCATTTCATAAACGTATGCCTCTTTTGTTACCATGGTATCACAAATTAAAAACTCAATCATAGATTTATCATTGAAACTTAAGAGTCACTGAGTCAAGCAGGCATGTGGGTGCATGGTCACACAAGGATTGGCATATAATAAAATCACTCACCTTCTCTTTCTTGAGCTTTACATTCTCCTCTTCAAGGCGTGAAACCTTGTTCACCAATTCGTTATGGTAGGCCTGCATTCGGATTACTGGGTCAGCTGTGGAGATTAACAGACCAGCAATATGATAAATAAATAGTCCTTTATATGAAAAGTTCCCCAGATGTAACCTGCTTTCTAGCTCGAGAGCGTGCAGCAGACTCCCTGTTCTTGATTTTTCTCTTTAACCTCCGGTCCATAGTCTTCTCAAGGGTATCTGATGGATCCCTTTTCCATTTCGGCGTCGTTGTATCTGACAGTGTGCCTAATGAAGGAGATGATGACAGCAGGCACATTTTCTGCGAAAAATTCTGCTGTGCCATAGCATCAATGGCAACCAAGCCCATAGTAGCAGTCGGAGAAGCCTCAGCAAAAAGCCCTGCTTGTACCAAAAAATCCTCCAAAGTCATATCACCAGGTGTAACCTCACTATTCTGACTTCTCAAATCTTCCCCATACCGTTTCTTCTGCCCTTGTTGAATTGCCCTCCATACATCATCAACAGTCTTCCCACTAAACGCTCTAGCCAGCGTGAAACTGGCCTGACGTTGGAGAGACGATACCGAAGATGAACTTTCATTCTCCATTCCAATGAATTGGTTAGCTTCAGCAGTCCAGATGTTATGAAGAAGCTCATCAAGGTTCATGCTGCCTATTGGCTTTCCCATTTCACCTAACTGATTGTTCACCTCATCTAGAGTAAGACTGTACCATGAGTTTTGTCTTATCAATGGAGATGGCTGTAAATGAGACTGTTGGCCATTCAATTGAGAACCCATCGTCTGAATCCCCATCCACCACGCCCTCAAAAACTAACCTCGAAGTTTGAACTATCATTATGAGAATTAAGATTGAATTATTAGCAGTAATAACAGTTATTCCCCTCATTTACCAGCCATACGGGTAATTAAGAAACAACCATCTTGCAAATTCGTATGAACACTCATAATTGCAACTCAAAGCAAAGACTAAACAGAGTATACTTCAAAATTCTAAAGCAAAAGTAATTTATTTAAACACCAACTGGAACCTACGGCCACTGTTCACAATGATTAAACAGAATTCACACGTTAACATCTGTTATCATTCAAATATTGCCGCATCTTGATTTCCCAATTCCTCGAAAAACATTGAGGATCAAAAAAAACCCATAAAGAGAAACATAAACACTGGACCAAAATTGTTTCGCGGCTTCACATGAAACGAACACGTATAACGAAATATGACATGAGAACAATAAGATGGATCGAAACCGATCAGAAGTACGCACCTGTGGGAGTGAGAAGATGAATGGATCCGATCTGAGACGACAAGTGGAAGGAAGAAAATGGGATGTGAATTAAAAAAAAAATATATATATATATATATATATTCCTTCAAATTTCTTGATTTATCACGCACGTATTTTCCGAATCGGAGGAAGAAAATCGGAACCCACTGATTCTTTTGGGTTTTGGTTAATATTTGGAATTCGGAATTTCGATCTTCTGTTGCCTTTTTCGGCACTCGTGACGATTTTGGCTGCTAGAATTTAATGGAAACAAATAACTTATTGGATACGGGTTGTTCGTCGCGCCGATTAGTCAATAAATTGTGAATTTATGAGATAAATTATATGCGTGTTCTTTTGGTTCATCTATTTGGCGCTGGTATAGTATTAAATTATTTAATAGGCCGTTCTTTTTTCCCCTAAAAATATTAAATTATTTAATAGGCCGTTCTTTTTTTCCCTAAAAATATTTATTTCTAAGTTAATGGATTTTAGTTTATAACAATTTAGTCCTATACTTTTAAATTTATAACAATTTAGGTATTATAGTTTACAGATGGTAACGATTTAATCTTTTTTATTTTATCAAGTTCCTTATATATAATATGTAGATTGATAAATTGACGAAAGATTAAATATGTTTACAAATTACATAAGCTAAATCATATACGACAAAAATCATCACTTTAACCTATATGAATTTTTTCAGATAAATATTCAATTGTTACAAATTATAAACTATAAAGATTGTTATTTGTTACAAATTTCAAATCTTGTTGATTTCAACGAAATTACTTGTCTTTTTTTTAGTATAACATGTTAGGGAGGAGATTCGAACTCACAACCTCTTAGTTTGAAGTATATGTCAATTACCCCTACGCTATGTTCATTTTGGCGGACTTATTATCGATGATTACTTTATTGACTTTTTAAATTGATGATTGATTTTTTTAGCACTGATTGTTACATATTTGTTTATATTTCACTTTTCTTGTATGTTCGCAAGTTAGGTAGATATAGAATGTCCCCTTAGTTAACTAAAGAGTCTTGTACTTGTTTAGACTCTACCTATTAGAGTGTTACTATTTGAGTAATCCTCGTTGTGAGTATTATCGCTTTTGTGTTATTTGACTCGACGATGAGTCATTCTTTAGATTCTCTCACCCTCAGGCTCGGTATTACTTATAAATAGTAAGAGTTAGAAAGCTATTAACTGCTTGACTAGTCAACTTCTGATAATGAAAGTTTTTGAAGGTAGGTAGTGCATACTTCTTCAGACTAAATTACTTAGTGGTTTAATTTGTATCCTTGATTGTATCTTTGATTTTCTCCCCATTTTGATAACTTAAATTAATGTATTTTTCTTGAGATAAGTTATAATTTTGGGATAATAAGAATTTAAGTTCGAGTCTATTAGTATTTTTCTTTAGTACAACAATTTGGAGATATTGGAGATTGAACCTCCGATCTAAAACCGAGTAGTACATGTCAATTATCACTCAACTATACTCCTCTTAATATTTGAGTTCGTTAATTTAGATAAATTAGGTTTTCGAAAATCATAAATTAACCTTTATAATTTTGGAAGAGATTTTAATTAGTTTAGGAAACTTCTTTAAGTTTTGATCCTTAAGTTTATCTATATTCGTTTTGGGTCGGTTTTTAAATCTCCATTTTGTTTTTAGCACATATTTTCTCTGCACTCTCTGAAAAAAAAAAAGAAAGGAAAAAAACCCTAATCCCCTCTTTCACTACCTAGCCGCCACTCCCCTGCCTCCGCTGTCCTTCCGGCGACGACTCCTCACCAACGGCGGCACCAGCGGCGGCAACACGGCGTGCGAGGAGTTGATCTGCAACGACCCTCCACGAACGCCGGTGGTGCGAACCAATCATCCACGGCTGGGTGGGCCATCTGCAAACACGAACTCCGGGGACTCCCCTGCACCCGCGCCAGCACGAATTGAACCAGCGACGGCCGTCGACTTCCAAAAGCTCACGAACAGCGGCGCAGACCCGGATCCGACCCGCGACCCGCGGCAGCGGACCTGTGCGGCGGTGCGGCGACGACTCGAACCCAGCGGCGTTCCAGCAACCCTCCACGTCGTTGTTCTGTGCGGCAACCTCCGGCCGCGCAACCAGCAGTGGCGGCGTGTTCCGGCGAAGCAGATACGGAAGAAATTTATCCTTTTAGCTTCCAAGGATTGGCGGTTTCTAGGGTTTTTTCTCAGCAGTAGGTTAAAATGGGTGATCTCGAGACTCGAAGAATTCGGAACATATGTATATTAGCACACGTCGATCATGGCAAAACAACGCTTGCCGACCATCTAATCGCCGCCTCGGGCGGCGGTTTGATACACCCCAAGATGGCGGGCCGCCTCCGTTTCATGGATTATCTCGACGAGGAGCAACGGCGGGCGATTACTATGAAGAGCTCGTCGATTGGTCTACGGTATAAGGACTACTCTATAAACCTTATTGATTCGCCAGGTCATATGGACTTTTGTAGTGAAGTTTCAACTGCTGCTAGACTGAGTGACGGGGCGTTAGTTTTAGTTGATGCTGTGGAGGGTGTGCACATTCAAACCCACGCTGTTTTGCGGCAAGCTTGGATTGAGAAACTGACGCCGTGTTTGGTTCTTAATAAGATTGATAGATTGATATGTGAGTTGAAGTTGAGTCCGATGGAAGCATACACTCGTTTGTTGAGGATTGTGCATGAGGTTAATGGGATTATGAGTGCGTACAAGTCCGAGAAGTATTTGTCAGATGTGGATTCAATACTCGCAGGTTCTTCGGGCGAGGTAAATGATGAGAACCTCGAGTATATTGAGGACGACGAGGAAGATACATTTCAACCACAGAAAGGGAATGTGGTGTTTGTGTGTGCGTTAGATGGATGGGGATTTGGCATTAATGAGTTTGCTGAGTTTTATGCTTCAAAGCTCGGGGCAAATGTGTCTGCGTTGAAGAAGGCCTTGTGGGGTCCTCGGTATTTTAACCCAAAGACCAAGATGATCGTTGGAAAGAAGGGCTTGGCTGGAGGAAGTAAAGCTCGGCCTATGTTTGTTCAATTTGTGCTTGAAAGAATATGGGAAGTTTACACGGCTGCTTTAGAAACTGATGGCGATAAGGAGGTGCTTCAAAAGGTTAATAGTACGTTTAATTTGAATATACCAGCTCGCGAACTTTCTAACAAGGATCCAAAGGTGGTTGTTCAAGCTGTTATGAGTCGTTGGCTTCCTCTTTCAGATGCAATATTGTCGATGGTTGTGAAGTGTATGCCTGACCCAATTGCTGCACAATCATTTCGAATACCACGGTTGCTCCCGGAGAGGGATATCATTGATACTGGGGTTGAGGTCAATGTGCTGACTGAGGCAGATCTTGTCAAGAAATCCATTGAAGCTTGTGATTCGAGGCCTGAAGCTCCATTTGTTGCTTTTGTGTCCAAGATGTTTGCAGTTCCAGTTAAAATGCTTCCACGGAGGGACAATCAGGGAGAGACTACAAACTTTTCAGCTGATGATGGTGGAGATGGGGAATCAGACGAATGTTTCCTTGCATTTGCAAGAATATTTAGTGGGGTTCTTTGTTCTGGACAGAGAGTTTTTGTACTTTCAGCTTTGTATGACCCAACAAAAGGGGAATCAATGCAAAAGCACATTCAGGAGGCTGAGCTGCATTCATTTTATCTAATGATGGGCCAAGGCTTGAAACCAGTGACCTCAGTAAAAGCAGGAAACCTTGTAGCAATTCGTGGCCTTAGCCATCATATACTGAAAAGTGCAACTCTTTCTTCCACAAGAAATTGCTGGCCCTTCTCAAGTATGGCATTCCAGGTTGCGCCAACTCTTAGAGTTGCACTTGAGCCTTCTGATCCTGGAGATATAGGTGCATTATTGAAAGGCTTGAGGCTTTTAAATCGTGCAGACCCTTTTGTAGAGGTAACTGTTTCAGCAAGGGGAGAACATGTACTTGCTGCAGCAGGAGAAGTTCATCTTGAGAGATGCATAAAGGATTTGAAAGAGAGGTTTGCCAGGGTAAGCTTGGAAGTCTCTCCACCTCTTGTATCGTATAAAGAGACAATTGAAGGAGTGGAATCTAGTGTGGTGGATTATTTTAGAGTGTTATCTGAAAGCACAGAATGTGTTACTAAAAAAACCCCAAATGGTAGATGTGTTGTCAGAGTGCAGGTATTGAAGCTTCCACCTGCTCTAACTAAAATACTTGATGAAAATTCTGATGTACTAGGAGATATTATTGGAGCCAAGTTGGGGCAGAGCTATAAAAACTTGGAAACAAAGAGATCAAGTTTGAGGGAAAATGAGAATCCAGCAGAAGCAGTAAAGAAACTCATAGAGGATGCAGCGTGTAACAATACATCTTTGAAGGATGACCATGATGGCAGTCGAGCTGACAAACATAAAGCACTGTGGTCAAAGCTTCTTAAGCGGATTTGGGCACTTGGACCACAACAGATTGGTCCTAACATTCTGCTTAACCCAGATCCAAAAGTAAAGGATTCTGATTGCTCTGTCCTTATTCGGGGTTCGCCTCATGCATCCCAGAGATTGGGTTTTGTGGGCAATTCTTCAAATGGTGACTTGGATGCTGAAACATCTTTGGTAGGTGATTTATCTTCTGTATCATCACCAGAAGGAACTCAGACACTATGCACGGAAGCAGCATCTCTCGAGAGCAGTGTTCTTTCTGGGTTTCAGCTGGCTACATCAGCTGGGCCCTTATGTGATGAACCGATGTGGGGGTTGGCATTTATTGTTGAGGCCTCTATTTCTTCTTTGTCCGGGAATTTAGATGAATCTGAAGCTCCCTTTCAACCAGAGAACAATGCTATCTTTTCTGGACAAGTTATGACAGCTGTAAAGGATGCCTGTAGAGCAGCAGTACTTCAGAAGAAACCACGACTTGTTGAAGCCATGTACTTCTGTGAATTGAACACTTCCACTGAGTATTTGGGTCCTATGTATGCTGTACTTGCTCGGAGGCGAGCTCGGGTTTTGAAAGAAGAAATGCAGGAAGGTTCACCTTTGTTTACTGTGCATGCATATGTGCCAGTTTCAGAAAGCTTTGGTTTTGCGGATGAGTTAAGGAGATGGACCTCTGGAGCAGCAAGTGCTCTTCTAGTGCTTAGCCATTGGGAAGAACTATGTGAAGATCCTTTTTTCGTCCCCAAGACAGAAGAAGAAATTGAAGAGTTTGGAGATGGTTCTAGCGTGCTGCCCAACACAGCTAGAAAGCTTATTGATACTGTAAGACGGCGTAAGGGTCTTCCAGTGGAAGAAAAAGTTGTGCAGCATGCAACAAAGCAGAGAACACTGGCTCGGAAAGTATAGAGATAGAACACCTGATGATTTGTAATACTGTAAGGCAATACATCCTTAGATTCTTGTTCAAACCTTCTGTGTCTCTCTTTCTCTTTCTTTTACTTTCTTTTTGGGTCCCTGTAGGGGGCGAGGGAACATAGTAGGTAATACTTGTTGATTGTAAAATGATGGTTGGAGCACTTCTAACTTTCAATTCTTTTCAATTGATAAAGTTTTGATCAATTTTGGAACGCATCTAACTTTCCATTCTATAAAAAACAAACTTCTCATGGAGCTTTCAACAAAAGAAAAAAGTCGAAGGAACTCCCAAAAGGGAGTGAACATATCTATTTATAACTTCTATAAGAAACAAACTTTTTGTCAGCTATGAAAAAGTACAAAAGAAATAAGATAAGTTTGATTTCACTATAGACCAGGGGATTTTATTAACTCCATTTGGCATCTATCAAGAAGATCCTATACTTCTTCACCCAAAAATTTCCTTACCCCTGCTTTGGATTACAATGGTCCACATAATCTTTTTACTTTCTTTTTTACCACTGACCATGCAAAAGCTGCTCTAAGCTGCCTTGAATCCTCTGTGACAAAGACAAACCACTGCAAATCAAAGGAGCCAAATAAATTCTCCCAGTTAGGCAAGGATGGCCAATAAAGAAAATGATCCAGTTCTTTGTGATAAACACTCAATTCTCTGATTTGGAGAAAAACTTGCTCGAGAAAGGCCTGGTCTCTCCAAATTCCATTTACTTGCATCCATAAATTTCAACGGTAGCCATAAGGGATGCCTAGGCTTTGACTTTCTGATTGACTACTACTGCTTACATGAGAGATTTTCGGTCACCTTCAATCCCAATTCAACGTACTCCATCGGCATGCGACCTCGCACTCCCAGATTTAGCTTGGGAAATAATTTTTGGAGATTGCAACCTGAGATATGGCCATATGAGTCTTCCTGGAGCTTGAAGCACAACATCCTTACCAGCTTGAAAGGTAATATTTGTTCTTATGTTTTTTGCTTGCTTAGTATGGGGCAGTGTTTTCGAGGCGCACCCGGGCGCTCGCCTCAGGCGAGGGGCGAGGCGTTTTCGCCCAGGTGCGCCTCGCAAGGTGCCCAGGCGAGCGCCTTCAATCGGGCGCTCGCCTTTGGGCGCCTTGGCGCGCCTGTCGCCTGAGGCAAGGCGATCGCCTCCTTCAAGGAGGCGATCGTCTTATTATTATTATTATTTTTTTAAATTTTTAAAGGGTTTTAGTTTTTAAAAACCCTTCCCTTCCTCTCGACAACGAAACCCATCTGCCTCCCTCTCCACGTTCATCTTCAACCTGCCCTTCACCACCTTCGTCTTCGCCGGCCCCATCTCCGACCACCACCGTCGCCGTCTGCCCCCGCCGCCGCCGGTCCCGTCTCCGACCACCACCATCGCCGTCTGCCCCCGCCGCCGCTCACTCCGATAAGCGATAGTTCGTAGGTTTTTTTTTTTTAAAAAATTCTTATATCTCATTTACTCCTTTTCGTTTCCTCTCTTTTATTTCACACAAAAGTTTTCTAAATCTTTGGCTTTCTTCACACTTCACAGTGGCTCTTTAGTCTTTCCTTTACATTTTTTTTTTATCTTCCAAATTTGAATTATATTAGGATGGAAGAATGTGGAAACAAACGCAAGCATCCCGGTTGGCAATACATCATATTGGATGATCCAAAAGATACAAACACGTGCAAATGCGTGTTTTGTGGAAAAATTACCAAAGGTGGAGTTTGCCGAGCAACAAACCATTTGGTTGGGGGAAATAGAAATGTAAAGGCATGTTTGAAATGCCCAACTAATGTGAGAGAAGAATTGAAGGAGTATCAAACAAGAACAAAAGCAAGAAGGGAAGAGAGTAATGCCCTCCCAACGTATGAAGATTTAACTTTGATTGAAGAAGATGATGAAGATGAAATGGAAGTAGTTGGTGGTAGTGGTAGTGGATCTGGATCAACATCAACCCCAATGAACAAGCGAACAAGAATAAACACAGGTGATAATGTGAGTAGTATGGGTGGGAGAGGGAGAGGAAGTGGAAGTGGAAGTGGAAGTAGTAACTCTTGTAGTCCATCAGTGTTAAAACCACCGCGACCAAAGGGGCCAATAGATAAATTTGTGTATCAACATCCTGGAAAAGTTGTTGATGATAGAAATCGATTGAAGAGGTTGAAGGAATCAACTATTACTGAAAAATATGATAAAGAGGGGAGAGGTGCTACAGTGCAATTCATCATGCGTTAGATATATCAAGCAGGTATTCCTCTACATACTATTCGCTTGAGAAGTTTTGAAGTGATGCTAGAAGCTGTGGGGCAATTTGGCCCTGGTTTGATACCTCCTTCTTATCATGAAGCTCGAGTAACGTACTTGAAAAAAGAAGTACAGTACACAAAAAATCTTATGGGCGATCATGAGGTAGAATGGAAGAGAAATGGTTGTTCGCTGATGTCAGATGGGTGGACTGATAGGAGGGATAGGACACTAATCAACTTTTTAGTTCATTCATCTGTTGGAACGTTGTTTATGGAATCCATCGATGCATCTTCATGCATCAAAACTGGAGAAAAGATTTTTCAACTCTTAGATGGAATGGTGGAGAAGATTGGAGAAGAAAACGTTGTCCAAGTTGTGACGGATAATGCCTCAAACTATGTCCTAGCTGGAAAACTTTTAGAAGCCAAGCGACCTCATCTATATTGGACACCATGCGCTGCTCATTGTCTAGATTTAATTTTGGAGGATATTGGAAAGATTGAGCAGGTGAAAAGGTGTCTTCGAAAGGCTGTGGCACTTAGTGGTTTTATTTACAACCACTTGTACGTGCTAAACATGATGAGAGAATTTGCTAACCAACATGAATTGGTAAGACCAGCAGTGACTCGCTTCGCAACTTCATTTTTAACCCTAGCCAGTATTCACAGAAATAAAGCCAATTTGAGGAAGATGTTTATTTCTGAGAAATGGACCACCTCTAAATGGGCGAAGGACCCAAAGGGGAAGAGAGCAGCTGAAACCGTTATGATGCCATCTTTTTGGAATTCAGTTGTGTATACTTTGAAAGCATCGGGCCCTTTAGTTCGTGTGTTGAGGCTAGTAGATGGTGATAAACCAGCTATGAGTTATATTTACGAAGCTATGGATAGGGCAAAGGAGGCTATTAAGAGTGGTTTTAATGGAAATGAGGCGAAGTATAGACCGATTTGGGAGATTGTTGATAAAAGGTGGGATTGTCAACTTCATCGGCCTTTACATGCAGCCGGATATTATTTGAATCCATCTCTTTTTTATGACAACAAAGAGAGAATAATGCAAGATCCTGAGGTCATGGATGGTCTGATCAAAGTTATAGAACGATTAATACCATCTATCGATGATCAAGTTCAATGTTCAATCGAATTAGAATTGTACAATGAAGCAAAAGGCATGTTTTCGAGTAATGTAGCAATAAGGACGAGGGGTGTTAAAACACCAGGTAATGACATTATTTATTACTTTTAGTTTTAAATTTTTAATAGACATATTTAAGTTTGAACTACTAAAATTCTAAATCATTTGTTTAATATGTGCACAGCTGCATGGTGGTCTCTTTATGGTGTTAATGCTTCGATTTTACGAAAGTTAGCCACGAGAGTCCTTAGTCTAACGTGCAGCGCTTCTGGCTGTGAGCGCAATTGGAGTGTTTTTGAACAGTGAGAATAATTTGGTTTTTCCCTTGTTAGTTGAAGATTGAAAAATCCACTTTTGACTCTACATCGTTAATAATTCTGTATATTCATTCCAAGAAGAGGAACAGGTTAGAGCAAAAGCGTCTTAATGACTTGGTTTATATAAAATATAACCAAGCACTTAAAGAGCGCTACACTCTACAAGACCAACTTGATCCAATTACTTTGGATCATATTGATGAAAGTAATGAATGGTTGATCGGAACACTCGAAGAAGAAGATGGTCAAGAAGAAAATGAGTTGGTCTTTGATGATGACGACCTCACATGGGGAGATGTAGCCGAGGCTAGTGGTGTTAGAGAACCCATAAGGCAAACTAGAACATATACAAGATCTAAAGGAAAGTCGCCTGCTACTCCCGCTCCTACAACTTCAAGAGTTCGAAAATCAGTGCAAGTTGTGGTTAGTGATGATGATGATGACACCGAAGAAGAAGAAGAAGAATTGTTGGAAAAGGGAGATTGTGAGGACGTCCAAGATGAAGAGAATTTAGATTTAGATGAGGATGATGAACTTTGATTACTTATATTTACTTTTTGTTCTATTTCAGACTCTACAATTTCTTAATGTTGCTTGTCTTTATTTGGAACTAAACTTATAGAATTTGGTTGTTTTATGCATCTTGTTGACATTTACTATTTTGGTATTGATTTTTTTAAGGTAATTTATTCACTATATATATAATTTTTACTTATTTATCAAGGTGCGCCTCGCTTCAATCGGGCGTCGCCTTTGTATCGCCTCTCGCCTCAAGGCGATCAAAGGACTCGTCGCCTTGCGGTGCGCCTTGCGCCTCGAAAACACTGGTATGGGGCTACTTTACCTTGTCCATAAGAAAGTTGATGGCATAGGAAATTTGGGCATACTCTTGAAAACTATGTTGTTCTCTTAATCTTTTTGGTGGATCTAATAACTTAATAGATCATGCAAATGTGCATAAGGAAAAGAGTATCTCTATTTCTCTCTCCTGAAAAGTAGTTTGGCAAACACGATGCTTGAGAAACTGTGATGAAAGCATGCAATCATTGAATAAATAGATATATTAGCAAAATATGAGCACATATTTCTCCAAACTCTACGAGGTCTTTGAAGGTTGGCTTCTTTGTTCTTAGTTTTTTAGAAGCTGCCAAATCATAGGCGCTTTTATAGAGGACGGCCTTTGGTTTTTGTATGCAGGCTATTAGATGTCTCATTGGACTCACAAGTCAGTCATATCAATGTATTGTGGTTCTGTCACTTGTTTGGGTGGAGGATCCTCAGGTAACTTGGATAGTTAAATGAAGGTGCAACTAATTTCCATCCTCTCATTACTTGATGACTACTGTGCTTCAGAGTCATTTTCAAGTCAGATGATTCTAGAGACCGCTTCCGGCCTTGGTCAATATCTTAAGAGTATCTTTGAGTTTTTTTTTTCTTTTTTTTAATTTCAAATAAATATTTATGACTAGCTTGTTTGCACCCCGACTAATCTAGGGGCACGCGCCTAACCTTAGTATGTTTAGTTGCCAAAGAAATTCACAAGATTATAGGTATGAACCTATCATCTCTAGGCCCTTTACTATTTTCATTTATATTAAATAATAAGATACCAAATCAATACATATATGCTCTGAGTAAGCTGTGTATTTTTGGCCTTTCCAGGAGTTAAAGAAGGGCCTGATGCTGTCTAACTGTTAAAGGATCATAGCATTCTAAGATTCTGTCTCCTGAGATTGTGATGAATATACTATTTACCATAGTTTTTGGCTGAAGGTTTCTTGATTGAGGAAGTTCTTTTATGTCAAGTCATGTTTCTTCCTCTGAAAGATGCTTGAAGTTATCTTTTATTAACTGGCTCTTTAATTGTTACTTGGTTCAGCTGTAATGATGGGATCCATGAACTTCCAGTTCAGCTAATTTATCTCTTTTCTGGTAGGCTTCATTTGGCTGGAGAAGGAAGAAGATTGCTGCAAATATGATTGTGGCACATGTAGGGAGTAAATGAGATATGGCAGATGCGATGAAGGATGAAGGTGGCTGCCGGGGTAAGTACTCGTCATAACGGTGATCGATATCAAGAGTTGCGTCCTTCCACTCTTATAACTCGTGCTTTTTCCTTTTTTTGTTGTTGTTTCTTTAGAGTGGAGGGTCGTTTGGCCCTTGAATATCATTGTAACACATGAAGTGCATTAAAGTAATAGCGATTCTACCGGAAATATATGTTTTTTTTTCCCTTTCTTTCTAATGTTATGAAGTTCAAGCACCTTCTAGGGTTTTGACTTGAAACATGTTGGTGATTTTTTCCAAAACATTCGGTGATGATGGAAGTGGATGGTCACAAGCGACACGTTCCATAAAATTCTTCCTCCTTTCGAGGGGTGGAGCCATAAATTTTCTTAGGAAAGGACAATTTTTACGTTCTAAACTAAAAAATTTAGGGGGAAACCAGTGAAAAAGGAAAAACTGCATAAAGTTTCAAGTATTTTATAGGTAACTTTTGAGTTTATGACAAGCTAGTAGGCCGATTGGCTTAATGTCGTATTTCACTTTCAGCATATAGGTGTCGGTTTACACTCGGTGTTCTTTAATGGAAGAAACATGTGTTTTTATTGCTATAGATGCAACGACATCCTCATAAATGGTTAAGGATTCTCTTTTAGGTACAGCCATGGACTTCCAATAACTCCAAGAATTCTTTTCAGTATTATCATAGTAGAGAAACTAACTACTAACAGTGCAGGAAAATACATTCCTGATAATGAGGACGAGAAGACGAGGAGATGCGTCGTGTGCTTTTGTGCAAGAACCTGTATTGATCATATCTTTGGAGATGGCTCGAGGTTTCGACTTCACCTGAAATTCCGAATCTCCAGCTTTTGAGGAGCCTAATTTTCCAAGAAAACCTCCTGCTTTTGGCCAAAGGTACCCTTCTAGTCATTTGCTAGTTTTCATATTCCGAAATGATGCACCAGTAGTGTAGTAATTGTCACTAGCTAGAATCTCGAGTCATTTATAGAATATTCGACAGCATAGAACTGTTATTAACAACTGCTTTTAAGAACTGTGAATGAGTAGCTCGTAACTTTAATTTTTAAAGTTAGAACGACTTCAGATATTCAAAAGAAAATAAGTCAGCCATGAGAATAAACTAAGAGGAAGCAATTATATAGAAAGTAATAGTTTTTAAAAAAATTTCAAGCAGCAGTGTCTTGGCAATGTTTTTCAAGTTGTCGGGGCTTCGGTGAAAATTTCTGTCTGAAAGTAAAACTTATTTAGTTCGGGATTGAAATATGGACTTTGTCGATAGGTGTATTATTGATTGAGCTATGCTTAGATTGACTACTTGGTTGTCTTCTGGTGCTTTTGAAAAAAAAAATCCTTAAAATGAAGTATTTATTTTATAAGCACTTGTGAAGAAAACTAATTAATTATTTTATCGAAAGCGTGGTAAGTACTTTTTATCTCTGGTTAGAATTTCTAAAGCTATTTTTTCTTATAAAACAGTTTTTAACTATTATTAATTGGCTAAAAGCACTTTAAAATTTTAAGCAAACAGAACTATTTTTTTTTTTAAATACTTTTAGTCCTCGTCAAGTTTCATATTTGATTCTTGTGTAGTTTTGTTGACTTCTTATCTTACTATTTTATAATTCACATGCTCATTTGTCAAAAAGAAAATACGACTTATGGTGATTTTGGGAAATTTTAGTCGTTCAACTTTTATATTTAGTTTTTGAAATCTTAATATATAATTTGAAAAAAATTGTAATGCTGTAATTTTCAAACTTTAGTATGTAATGATTTAGGTCTCGTTAGGTAATGTATACGTTTCTTGTTTCTATTTTTTTTTTATTTTTAATGAAGAAAAATGTATTGTATGGTTCTATCGTCCAAGAATTTAAGTATGATAAAATAAATTTTTATTTATGTTTCGAAAAAAATTGGAAATGAGAACAAGATAGGAGAAATTTGTGTTAGGTTGTTTCCAAAATTTTGATACAATTGTGATAATTCCCAAAAAAGAGAGAAATAAAGTCAGTTGTAAAATGCTTAGATTTCTTAAGAAAATTGAAAATGAGAAACAAGAAACAGGAACGTTACCAAATGGGCTTTTAGTATCTGTAGTTTGAAATTTGTAGGGATTTTGCTCTTACTCTTTAGTTTTGCAACAATTTAATCTTTACTTTGAAAAAATTTAATTTAAGTTATAGCGGAAATTTCTTGTTTATATAGATTGATAAACGTAACCAAATGCATTTTCAAACTAGAGAATTTAAATCATGCAAATTGAAAATTGACAGTTCTACCTGACAAGATTTTTCATAATAGAGACTAAATCAATATAAATTATAAACTACAAGAATTACATTTTTGATCTATATCGTGACTTTAGTGAAAGTGCGCGGATCAAATAGTTTAGAATTTAACAAAGAGTATAAAATTTATGCATTTCAAAATCACAATTGAAGTTTCATCTCTCTCATGTCTTTGGCTGATCAAGAAAACTTTGGTGTCTCTTTCTATCAAATCATCTTGTAAGGACAAATTACAGTCTCTTTTAGAAAAGAATGGTGAGGAAATAGATAAGATAGAGGGTCGGACTTTGACTTTTTCAATGTATGAACAACGACAAATGCAAATAATTTCGATAATTATTGAATATGACGTAGAAATACTTTTGGAGGGTACGATGTACAAATTTTGTAAATGAGTCGATATATGTTAAGTTTACTTGAAAGTCATGACTATGTACCGAGCTTTAGTTACACGAAAAATATCTTACTCTACTAAGCAAGTATGAACATAGGTAACAATTTCCATTTACAAGTACCGAGCTTTAGTTTGTTCGTAATTCTCTGGTTAAGACACTTGTAACTTTGTGTTATAATTCTTTTTTTTTTATTTATAAGTGATTTAACAAAAAAATTCTTGGCTTCTTTTCGTTGTGGTACAACATCTAAATTGGAACGATTTCAGGAATATCTTTATTTTGATCAAATTTTTAAAACAAATGAAAACAGCACCGAAAGAAAACTCTTTACCCCAAATATAAAAAGAAATAAGTGATGAGAATTATATATAGAAATTTTAGAGAGAATTGGAGAAATATATACAGAAAATTTGAATACCTTTGAATTAAATACGAAAGTACCAAAAAGAAAAAAAAAACACTATTTAAAGCTAAAACTTCCAAAATTAATAGAAAGACACATAACTCTCCTCCATAATTAAAAACTTCCCAAATAGTTAAAATAAAAACTCTCCAAATATTAAATATATTCGATTAATTTTATTAAACACGTAACTCCATTCTTATTTTTCCTCAGAGAGAGAAAAAAAAAAACCCTGCAGTCCTCTACAGTCCTCTTAAATCTAAGATGTTACGCCATAAATTCCTTATTTTGAAATTTTCTTTTGGCAAGAAATTTATATTTTTAGTTTTTTTAGGCCATTACAAAAATGGAATAATAAAAATATGTATTTTTAGTAGCAAGTTTAAAATTTTACACAAATAACATAATTTGATTTGAATTCAAACAGAAAATACTATCACAAGGAGAATGAAAAAGGTCGTTAAAAAAATAAAAAATAAAAGTATAGATATTCTTAAAAAATACATAATAGTGTTTTTTCCGTCCAATTTAATTTTCTCTTTCTTTATTTAAATGGAGTGAAAATTTAGGGTCAATAATTTGGTAACATCTTCGTTTCTTATTTTTTATTTCTCATTTTCAGATAAATTTAAATTAATTGTGTAACTGTTTGTTAAGAAACCCTTGAGAGTTGGATCTAAGAACCTTGCTAACGAACAAGACCCATAGAACTCAATCCCAAAAACCCCGAAAACAAGTATGGAATCAACCCAAGGAAAAGTTTTAGAACGGATTACCTTGATGATCAATATCAAGAGTAGAAAAAACTTGTTTCTAAACTCGTGATTCGAATCACTCCACAAGAGGTATGATCAACACCGCTTGAATGATCCTAACATGCAAATTCTAAAGACACAAGAAATTGCACAAGAAATGGGAGATAAATCTCTCAACCAAACTAATGAGAAAACTCACTTTTCATTCAACTTCAAATTGTGTTACAACAAGACATCTCAAGGCTATATATAGCCATCCTAGCAAGCCATATGAAAAGTCTTAAGCAAATGAAAAGACTTGTAACTTACAAGAAATGAAAAGACTTGTAAATGAAAAGACATAACTTACGAGAAATGAAAAGACAAGCAAATGAAAAGGTTAAGAACATAGAAAGCCAACCAAAATAATTGCAATCCCGTCCATAATGAGGGATGTGAGTGTTTGACTTGGTTTTTGAATTGAATGAGTTGACTTTGACTTATCTTGATGGAGTTGACTTTGACCTTGACCAAGTGGACTTTAACTTGCCATAAAAACACTTAAAAATGCATAACTTGCACCAAATTGAAGTGCATAGTTCTAACTTCTTGCACATCTTCCTTTATTTCTCTTGTCGAGTTCAAGAACGCTTGGACATGAAGTAGCAAAGCTTGTTGAAGTTTCCTAGCTCTCGATCTTGTAATCGGTCCATGAGGCATAACAACGGTAGCTCCTTGGTTCATATCACTGTTCATGTTTATATTATTGTTTATCATTTCAAGACCTTTCTAAAATTGTGTAGAAATTTTAGAAACACACAAATAAAATTTCTTATTTCTGATTCATATTTCCAATTTCTTTTCTAAAACATAGGTAAGAGTATTATTTTATTTCTTATAAAATACATACTAAATATACAAAAATAAATATAACATAAATTTTTTTAATATTTAATTTGAAATGTTAACTTTTATATCAAGCTTTTACATTTTTTAATTTAAAATTTAGAAGGAGAAAGATAGAACAATAAACAGGAACATTATCAAACTCAACGTTACACTTTTAATATTTTTACAAGTCTATTTGATTCCTAGTTTTCTAAAAACAAGTGATTTAGTCTTTTGGATTTATAAAATAATTCATCGTAGTTCATGCCATTAAAATTGGTGGATGATTCAACATGAACTTAGCTCAGTGTTAATTGACACAGTTTTCTGACTATAAAAACTCACAAGTTTGAATCCCCTCACCTCCACTTATACGAACAAAAAATTAGTGGAGGTGATAGGTGATATATTTTTCTGTCACATTAGCATAATATTTCTTCTATAATACGTCAACATTGTTATAAGAATTAATTAAAAAAATATAGTTGACTATATATTATTTTGATGTAAAAGAAAAGAAAAATAGAGAGTCATGTAGAAACATATACTTATTTGTTTCGTGTAACTTTAATTTTAAGAGTGTAGATGCAAATAACTTATCGATACTTGAGAGTATACTTTACCAATCAAGGTAGAGACTATGTTGTAACAAATTTCAAACCATAAAGATAAATTGTTATGTACGAAACTAAACTATTACTAATTCGAGAGTAAAGATGCTCAATTGTTATAATTTGAGATCGGATGTTATTTCAACCAAACATAAAAGAGATTAATGGTAGTTTTTAACCCGTGAATATTTTTACATCATAAAAGAATTTAAAACTCACCCAATTTTCTATTAAAAAATTGTGAGATGAGTTGTATTTTTTAAACCATCAATATTTCTATGTTATAAAAGAATTTGAAATTCACTCATTTTCGATAGAAAAATCGTGAGATTGAATCTTCAAAGATGTAACAAAAATGGCCAAATGGCCAAATGGCCAAATGGCAAACGCTAAGGCGAGAGTGGCGATAAAACGGGAGGAAGAAGAAAGCGGTCGGGGAGAGAAACAATAATGGCGAGAACTTGGAGGACCCGCCATGGCCAACGAGTTTTGAGTTTTTTGTTTAAAGCATAAGCACACTACATTCTTCGGCCTCTCACAGTCCTTCACCTCCGTTCAACACCAAACAAAGTCACCCAAATAAGTAAACAGGGCGGCTCTCTCTCTCTCTCTCTCTTGCTCTCCCTTTTCAAAAAGCGAACCAGCTACTTTTTCCATTCTCTCTCTCTCTCTAGAGCTTAATTAATGTTATTCCGTTTTTCTGAGGAGCTACCGCGTATCTGATCCGAGAATCGGAGACCAGAAAATCCCCCCCACTTGTTTGATTTCTTGACGCAGTTTTTTTCAGTCGTCTGTAAGTCTACTGCACCCTTTTTGTCTCTATTTTGAGCTTTGATATGGGGTTTCTTTTTTGTGTTTTGGGTTCGTACGGAATCTTCGGTGGATTGGGGTTTTGTTTTTGTTAATTATATGCTTGTTGGTTGGTTTTTTTTTCTCTTCTTTATGGGTTTGTTTTGTGTTGTTGTGATCTTCAGTTGTAATTATAAATTTCCACATTGTTTTCCATTCGCGTTGTTGACGGTCAATTTTGAACCCAATTCGCCAAATTGTGTCTGTGTTCTCTGGAATGGGTGTTTTCTGTGATGGCTATGGGGTGCCTAGAAAGTATACGTGGGAAAAAAACACTAGACAATTAGAATGAGATTTTTGTCATAATCAATGAAATTTCTTGTATGAGTTGTTTTAGAAGTTTCTGAAAAAATTATCGATCCGATGAAGCTAAGCTAGATAGTCTTTACTGAGCTCAATATTTTGTCGTCTTGTTTTCTTACCCACGTTTCACGGCACATCTCTAGCAATTTTTTGTTTTTGTTTTTGTTTTTTTTAAATTGCCCTTGAAATAAATTTTTGTTAAAAGATGTGCTTTGCCTATTGTTTCGTTTGGTTCTTTTTCTATGGTGCTCTAGACTATTGAATGCTGTTAAACAGATCAATCTGGTGTTTTACAGAGTAGCCGCCTTGAAAATGACAAGGATAAGCCGTACTTATAGTGACACAATGCAAAGAGAGGGTGTCTCAGCTGTATCAGCTGATGTGATATTTGCTTCTAGTCGGTTTCCAAATTACAAGATTGGAGCTAACAATCAGATTGTGGAGGCTAAAGATGATCCCAAAGTAATATCAATGAAGGAGGTAATCGCTCGTGAGACTGCCCAGCTGTTGGAACAGCAGAAACGCCTCTCAGTTCGAGATTTGGCCAGTAAATTTGAGAGGGGTTTGGCTGCTGCTGCTAAGTTGTCAGAAGAGGTAAGGGTTTTCCAATGAAAAGTTATGTTTCCTATCAATACAAGAAAAACCCTCCACTTGTACATAATTATTTTAGAAGTTAAATATCTGTTTTGGTATTGCTTGATTATTGTCAGGTTATCTTGTCCCGTTCAAGAGAAAATTGGATAATCATATAAGAAATCATACTCTTAAAAATATGTTTTTCTTTGAATGTGTTTGGAGGATTTAGCTACTCCGTACATAATGTAAATGAGTATAAAAAAAAGTTTATCCCTCCCACTTGGCACACACATAAATTTCCGTTAGATATTAAACTTTTAATAATTAAGTTATATTCATTGGATTCATTTCATTTACATTATTTGGTGCAAGTTGAAGAATACGGATTAGTTCCCTTTGGTGAATTTTTCTTTCATAGTTCGATTTCATTTATTAATTGGGGATATCTGAGATTAGATGTAAATAACGAAAATACACTAATTATAATCTAATTATTTGTGTTTTTTGGAACTGTGCTTCAAGAGCCATGCTGTAGCACCTTTGGTTAGAGAGGAACTTCCAAGTCTTTGAGTATAAATCTTCCACTTTTGATATTTTTTACAGAAATGTATGGCACACCTCCTCATGGTGGTGTATCAATTACTAGAAATTCTTTTGTAATTACAACATTTCCTTGTTTATGAACAATTGGAAAGTCTTTACTAGTTTTTTTGGGTGGGGTTCCCTCTACCCCAGCCCTTAGGTCGTTCCTCCCTCTTTTTGTCTATATAAAGTTTCTTATCCCAAAAAAAAAAAAAAAATCTAATTATTTCTGCAATTCAGGCTAGACTAAGAGAGGCAGCTTCACTGGAAAAACATGTTCTATTGAAGAAGCTTAGGGATGCATTGGAAGCATTAAGAGGACGTGTTGCTGGAAGGAACAAGGATGATGTAGAGGAAGCAATTGCAATGGTGAGTTTTCTGATTTCCTAGATGATCGCACCCTTCAAAACATGCATCTAGAATTATTATTATAATTTTATTTTCTAACTTCTTTTGCTACTGATGCTATCTCTGAACTTGAGAAAATTAATGAGAGTGCTTGATTGCGCTTATTCTAGGTGGAGGCCTTAGCAGTTCAACTTACTCAGCGGGAAGGGGAATTAATACAAGAAAAGGCTGAAGTGAAGAAGCTAGCTAATTTTCTCAAGCAGGTGAGTTTAGCATTGTAATTAAAGTTGGTTGATAGTTCTCCATATCTCAAAAGCACATATATTAAGAACTTATAGCTGTTTCTTCTTCTTGTTTATTTTAATGAGAAACAAGCTTTGTGATAAATGAAATATACAAAAAGAGAAACAGGCTTGTTTTTGGGGGAGATTTTTGTGGCAGGCTTTTTTTTTCTTCCCTACTTTATGGGGGATTTGGCTGGAGAGAATAGAGTTTTTAGAGGTGTAAAGAGGTTCTTTGAGTCCTTGTGGTATCTCATTAGATTTAACACGTTCCTGTGCGTGTCGGTTTCTAGAGTGTTCTTTAGTTGGTTATTTATTTATTTATTCTTTTTTTTTTTTGTTCTTTTTGTATGCCCTTTATATCTTTTCATTTCTCTTGATGAAAGTTCGGTTTCTCATTAAAAAAAATATATATACAAAAAGAAGAGACGACGCCCAAAGAGCTGGGTAATTCCAAAAGTCCTCTTTGGAGAGCCAGCTGATAGATGCACTTCATGACCTTGGTAGTATTCAGCCAAGGACAACAAATGCTGTGATGTTTTCTCCTTTTGCCTAAGGTTATTGCTATTTATGACATTTTCTAAAAGATGCTGCATTAGATGAGATTTAGTCATTTGTCTTTTTTTTTTATATGAAAAGATTTAGTCATTTGTCTATTGAGTATTAGTAGACTTTTTCCCTCAACTATATTCTTATGAGACGATTGGCAAATATAGTGCCTTTATTAATTTTGAAAAAAGCCACTTAAGAAAAGTCATCTTTGCAATCATGTTTACTTTATTAATTATTGGTTACTTGTCAGCTTTTGAATGGTTATGAGTTATGCGTATTTTAGTTTAGGCAACGCATCAACACTAGTTGAACGTGTGACCCTCCAACACTCGTCAAACAATTGCTTTATACTTAAATTAAAGTGCTAAATAGTTTACTTTGTTTTTAATATTTGACAGATCAATGGGGGCAAGTGGTTAAATTAATTAATTTTTTAATTTTGGTTTTGAATTCTATTCAAGTACTGTGACTCCCTTGTATTAGCGTTTGATCCCCTACCTTTTGTAATTTCATACCATCTATGAAATTGTTCATTATAAAATGTATTTTATATCTAGTACTTTACTCTAAGGTATTGCCTTTTACAGAATGATTCCTCCACATTCTTTTTTGTTCCAGTGCTGAGAGTTTATTTTGTTCTGCAGGCATCAGAAGATGCTAAGAAACTTGTCGATGAGGAAAGAGCTTTTGCACGTGCAGAAATTGAAAATGCAAGAGAAGCAGTTCAGAGAGTGGAAGAAGCTCTTCAAGAACATGAACGAATGTCTCGGGCAGCTGGGAAGCAGGTTTTCTCCTCCTCGATTATTGTTTTTAGGGATTATGTATTACGCGTCCACAACCCATCTCTTATTTGTAACCTTGTATTTGTTTTTCCCTATAGAATAAATTTTAACATCCTTTTTAAAAAACAATATATTCAACCAATTAGATGAATGGATACAAGCTAGGGGCTGGTGGTAGAAAAAAACCACTGTCAAAGAACTCTATTACACGAGCACCCTTCGAACAAGGTTGATTCAAAAGACTCTATGGCTGGAAAAAAATTTGTATTTATGGCACCCCGACAAGAATTGAGGACTTGTACAAAATCACAAAAACTATCCATGGGTTTCTTTCCACCATGAAGGATCCTTCGTTATTTTCCAACCCTGAAGCCATATATCGCTCTATCCTAAAAAAATATATATATATATATATATATCTTGTGTTTTCTTTCATTTATTCTCAATGAAATTTTATGGAATAGAGTTTTGGTTAACCTAAAGAGCTTTATAGTTGGACAAGTTTAATGATTGATAAGTTTTAGGGGATAGATATATTATTACTTTACTTTTTGTTAGTGAAAGAATGTAAAGTATTCATATTTTTATATTACTTACGTTTCTATGTTCTCTAAATGGGATAATTTCTTGTAATTTCCATATTTTGTTTTCAGTCTGAGGATTTCTTATCCTCATCTATCTATTCTCAAAATGTTTCTTTCATATTTATATGATTTCTACGTAAAATATAAAGCTATATATGGTGCATTGTTGTCGCTCTTAATTTTTTCCCTAATTTTCAATAGCTTATCTAGCACAATTCATTAACGTGTTTAGGACCTGGAAGAACTAATGAAGGAGGTTCAAGAGGCTAGAAGGATCAAAATGCTCCACCAACCAAGCAAGGTTCGCATTCTATCCTCATTCTTTATGCTGTTATTATCATATAGCTTACACTTATATCCCTTGTAAATTAATTTAAGTTGCTCTATCATCATTGAGTTTGCATTTTGAATAACTTTATATGGTAATAAATAGCAAAAACAAAAACTATGACTCTCTATGTGGTTCTTTTGAGAATGGATAAATTAGATATTGCTCCATCTGGAGACTGGAACAAGCCTTAAGAATTCAACGCTTCTATTTTCAGTGCTACTCAATATCCCTTAGATTTTAACTAATTTTCCTGCTATTATATATTTTTCTTGTAAAGTATGTCAAAGAATTTAGTACATGTAGGTTATGGACATGGAACATGAGCTTCAGGCATTGAGACTGCAACTTGCCGAGAAGTCGAAGTATTCTATACTACTTCAAAAAGAAGTAAGTTTGTTATCTTATGATATGAGCAACTTTGATTTATGATATTATTTGTTTTCTGTTGGTTTGATAGTTTCGTGAACACTGCATGTGACCTTGAGAGTGATCCTTTTATATGCAATTTCTTCGGGGTGAAGCATATTTTTAGCTGTAAGTTAAAGAAAACACTATATTACAAATGTCATTTCTAAAATTGCATAAAAATGAAATAAACTATGATAATTGAGGATATTTGCGTCATCTAATTTCAGATTTCTTCTCAAAGACTCCCCGTTGGCTGTGGTACCCTTATCCACTAGTTGTTATGAGCTAAATAATTTTTGGCTGTTCCAGCATTGTTAACTTTCTAAGTTGACCTTAACTATTTTTAATATCCCACTGGTTCCAGTGCGGTTTGACTTCCTATGAACATTCAACATGTAACTATCCTCCGATAGAAATGAAGAACAGGAAAATATATATTTTCAAGCCTCTGTAATAATTGTACTGCAAATGAAATTTGGATATAATCATATAGTTTCGAAAGACCAGCAATTTCAGGGAATTGTTATTTATTATTTTTTAATGAGAAACCAAGCTTTCAATGAGAGAAAATGAAAGAATGTACAAAGGGCATACCAAAAAAAAAAAAAAAACACAAAAGGGGATCCGCCTATAAGAATAGACCCCAATCCAAAAGAATGACACCTCACAAAGCGTTAAAGTCCGAGATTCAAAGAGAGGTATTAAATCTCTCCCAGACCTCCCTATAAGATCTCTCAACTCCCTTGAAAAACCTGTTATTCCTTTTCATCCAAACACTTCACAAGATGGCAGCCTGCCATAACAAAGGCCCTTTATTTCGGAGCGGTGGGAACAACAACACCTCCTCCAACGAAGTGCTACAATCTCTATTACCTGCCCAAGAGACCTCGCAAACCTCTAGAAATCGATTCCAAATAAGCTGAGGAAACTGACAACTCCACAAAATATGATTAAGGTCCTCAGAAGCGTTTTTGCAGAGGACGCACTACTGAGGCCCACAACTACAACAAGGAAGTATGTCTCTGAATACGGTCCAAGGTATTAACTATTCCACGTAAAACTTGCCAGACATAGAACTTAACCATCTTCGGAATCTTTACCTTCTAGAGGGATGAAAAAATTGAGGTCTTAAGGGGAAGCAACGGGGCACTCCGAAGCTAGAAAAAGGAACTACAAGTGAAACCCAAAGACAGGTTAGGGGCCCAAGACCTAATGTCTTTCTCCCCTGCATGAGACGGACATCTCCTAACAAAGCAAGCAAAGTAGTAACCTCCGGCTCCAGTGCTTTCCTATCCGTCAAAGATTGATAGAGACCCAAATAAATAAAATGAGGATTTCCTCAACACCCCAAAATAGAGGCCACTGAGGTTCATTCAGGGAATTATTTTTTAACCCAGCACATCATTCGGAAGAATCATAACAATAGTTTCTTCTATGCCAAAAGCTTTGCAAATACAAACGGACCCTGTCAAAAACCTCAAAATAACGATCAATAAGAGCTTTTTTTTAGAAGAAACAGTATATATATATATATATATATATATATATATATATATATATATTTTAAAGAATCAATAAGAACATTTTACATATTCATATTTCCTTAGGGTTGAGGAAGCAAGGAGAAACAATTTCCTTCATATTCACATTTAACCTTCCAAAGTTTAGTAAATAGTAATGAAAGGGGATTGAGGCCAATTGGATGAAGAAACAAGCCAGCTAAAAGAGAATTGCACGAAAAGGCATCAAAAGAATCAAAAGACCACACATATCGATCCTTATAACCTGACATGAATCAACCCCTTGAACCCTTGAATAATAGATAGAGAGAGGAAAAATTTAAACCGCCTCTCTATCAAAACGAGCCCTGAGATGGTAACTGTGAGAAATGGTCCTCCCACAAATTTAAGGAAGGAGGCAATCCAAGTGTTTGCAAGAATAAGATTGTGCGGGGATCATTTCTCATAAGGACGCTATCCAAGTGCTCTCAGCAATTATTTTACCCTTTTTTATCTCTTCGAAAGTAAAAGGGGGCCTCCAAACTCTCCAATTTTCTTTTACCAATAGGTTCTTTTTCTTTTCTTTATTTATTTGGATAAAAACTAACTCTAATAAAGAAAATTGAGAGAACCAATTGTAATTGTAATCGAAGTTGAAGCAATGTAGTTAGGTGGTGTGAGTATGCTGTTCAGTGTTCATTTTTATTCACTAGTTCTTTTTGGTTATTTCCTTTATTCCTTTTTTCTCTAACTGGTCCAATTTTACGGTATTCTCGAAGATACAGATTCTTTTTTATTTATTTTTAATTATGCTTCCCTCTCTTCTTTATCCTGTCACTTTTTCCAGCTTGCAATAAGCAAGAAGGCAATGGGAGACAGCTCCAGCCTTTATGAGATAGATGGCACCGAATCCTTGGGTTCTTATCTCCATATCCAACCTTGCTGTGATATTGCTCCAGACCTTTCAAAATGCTCTATTCATTGGTACCGCATAGCATCTGAAGGTGGCAAGAAAGAACTTATTTCAGGTACTCTAGACTTGATAACTACAAGGTTTTAAGTTTAGTGGTATTTCCATTGTCACGGGAATTCCAAAATATTCCTTTTTCCTAATTTTGATTTGAACTGTTATTATCACAGGAGCTACAAAATCAGTTTATGCTCCAGAGCCTTTTGATGTTGGGAAAATCTTGCAAGCTGAAATTAGTTTAGATGGCCAGAGTATCACTTTGACAACCACTGGCCCTATTGATCCAGGTAGTTTAATAGGTTGATGTGTGTATAAGTATCCATTGATATGTATGTAAAGTAATAAATAATTCTTGTCTTGGTTTCTATAACTGTGTAGCGCTTGTTTTGCTTAAATTCATGGGAAGGAACTAAATGTTAGCTTTCTAACAGCTGCTGGTCTGGGAAGCTATGTTGAAGCACTGGTGCGGAAGCACGACGTTGAATTTAATGTATGTCATCCTACTACTTATTTAGAATTTTTATTATGCAAGACTGGTAATGGCTCATGAAAATATCATTAGCATATGACTGTTCCGACACCGACATATGACTGTTCTGACTCCCAGTTATCGAAAAAAAAAAAGGTCATAATGTGAAGGTTGCCTAGAAGGATTTAAGATTGAGGTATACCAAGATAAATTAAAACTGTCCAAACAAAAATAAAACAAACCCACAAGGGGACTACAGTACATCGTGTCAACTGATATGTAACATGGCATAGACTTTTCTTTGACAATATACAAGAACCAAGTGGGGAAGCAAGGAAAAACTCTCTGATTGTGTTTTGTTGATTGTTAATAGAAAAGGAGAGTAATTACAAGGGTTTTTGGACAAAGAACTCCATCTTAGAACTAGGTTACCAAATTCCTAACTTGTTTTTCTTCAAAAAACAGAAAGCTGATCTAGAGCAATTTCAAAATATCATTGTCCTATCTTTCCATATAAAGTTTAACAGTTCTGTTTCTTAGTTGAAAAAGAAAATAGAAATAAAAATTTAAAACCGCCCCGTCTTAATCACCTGCATTTTAATATTTCCTTGTTCATGAACTCATTATCTATTACATGTTGCTCTTGTAGTTATTTATTTTTGTTTATAATTATATTACTGTCATTATAACACGTCTTAAATAGTTTCATATAGATTTTCTTTTTCATAGATTTATACCAGGGCTTCATTGAAGACTCTTGCTTCTTATCTAAAAAAGAAGACTCTTGCTTCTGCTTTTTCATCTGTGGATTGTCAACTATCTCCGCCATCTTTTTATGGAGTGCACGAACTCCATTTTATTTTTCTATTTCAGGTAGTTCTTACCCAGGCGAATGGAGTAAATCATCCATCGGAGTTGATACATGTGCTCCATGTTGGAAAAATGCGGATAAAGCTCTGCAAGGGAAAGAACACAATAGCTAAAGAATATTATTCTTCCTCAATGCAGGTAAATTGAATATTATTTCAAATTTCGAATTAGCTGCAAAACTAAGAAGAATTTTACCAGTTTGGACGTAAACAACTAAACATATCTACATAGTCACTGACTCACTAGTCACTACTAACACATTATTTAACTTAGTTATGTGGAGTTCGAGGAGGTGGCAACGCTGCAGCTCAAGCATTGTTTTGGCAAGCCAAGAAAGATCTTTCCTTCATCTTAGCTTTTGAATCTGAGAGAGACAGGAATGCGGCCATAATGCTAGCCAGGAGGTTTGCCTTCGATTGCAATGTATGTTCCATTCATTCCCTGCTCAAAAGTAATATTGAGAATCCTTAATTGTTTGAATGATGAGCTTAGCAATGACTAACGTGAATGATTCAGTTTGCCTCCAAATTTTACTTTGTCCAGCATAGGACTTTACATACCATTTTACATACCAGTAAATGGGATGCCACATGACTTTTTTTTTCCCTGTTTTGACTTAAGATCTAATAGTGATATAAATACAAATGTTGGGCAGATCATTCTTGCTGGACCCGACGACCGAGCTCCATCAGGAAACTGATGAACCTTTGTAGATCTCCCCTAAATGTAAATTATCCTTAGCTCCCTTTATTCACCATTTAATAGTTGAATATGGCATTATGAACTGTTATATTGGGTTCCCTATTTGTTTGTGGTGCTTCTGTTTTCTCCACACCTTTTTTTCCTTCCTAACATTAAGGCATATTTTTTTTTACTGTTTGCCTTTTTGGTTCAGAGTCCTAACAAAGCTGTCCCCTTTATGATTGAATTTGTGGTTGTGTTTCATCCAACCAATAGATGTAAAATGGAATCTTCTGAGTAGTTGTCACTCTTACATGATTGATATATATATATATATATATATATATATATATATATATAGTGCATGTGTGAAGTTTTTCAAAGTAGATACAATTCAAAATCTTGAGGGCTCTAGTGTCATATTCTTTATCTGGATACCCGGTTTCAAATTTCTCCAAGTTTTAAATGTCTGTTTTTGTTTATTTTAAGTTTCGAGTAAATTTGAGATACAAGCTGTAAATGTTGAAATGCAGATGAAGTTAAAACTCAAGTCGGTGTAGAAAGGAAAATACTTGCCTATACATCGGTCGGTAAAAGTTCTACTAACCTTTTTATATGCAACGTATTTCTATTGGTTAAAAGATTTTAGCATGATCTACTTATCTATTTTATTAGAACAATAAAAATGTGATATCGAAAAGTCAATAGACTGGTGCGTAGGCAAGTATTTTTTGTGTCGAAAAGTGGGACATTTTGGGATGAGAGGGGTTGCAAACTTTACAATATTAAAGTTATAATGTTATAATTATTAAATTATAGATAAAATGTTGAAAATTTTTAAATGAAAGGATACTTTTTTTCTTTCACCAAGAGATATGAAATGGATATGATGTGTGTTAAAAGTTCATAAAATGGGGGATTTGTTTTCTTGCCTCAAGAATTCCAGTCATTGTGTTTCTCAAGGAATTGTTTTTCTTAAAATTTGAGATTTTTGCAATCTTTCATTGGCTAGTGTGATATAATAATCAAGCCTCACCCCTAGGCATTTAAATTCTATATTTAATTCTAATTAAAGGTACTTTGAAAAAAAGGTTACTTTTACTTGAAAATTAATTAGCTTTATGCTATTTTGAATGAAAAATTAAGATAAAAATATTGCAATAAACAAATTTATAATAATGTTGATGTAAATGAAGAGACTAGCGTAATTGACATATATCTCCAACTAAGAGGTTAAGGTTGTGAGTTTGATTTCTTATCCTCACAGGTTGTACTATAAAAATATATATATTAAGTGTTAAGTACATTATAATATTATATCTAGTACCAGTTGTCATTCAAATCTCTCTATTATAATAATATTTTATATTCAAACAACGAAACAAAATATGTAAGCAACTTGCATCTTGATTTGAAAAATATTGTCCATTCTACAAGAACAGGAGTGATTTACAAAGAGTAATTTACATCACATTTCTCTACAACAATTATCATTACGGAAAGTGATTAAGCAAAAAATAATATTATTCACAATTAAAAAGAAAAAGAAAACTAGTTACTTTTAAATAAGACAATTAATCAAATCATGAAAATTTTCACCAATAAGGTAGTAAGATATAGCTTTAGTTTAAAGTATTTTTCAACAAAGTTTAGATAGGTTATTATGTCAATTGTGGAAGTCTTGGGCTTAATAATTATCAAATGGAATAGTTTACTTGCCATCTACTTTGAAAGGCTGACTTTTAAGGTTTCAAGAAAATTAAATTAGGTGTTATTTTACAATTTAGTCCAAATTGTAACGCATTCATAATTATGTGCTACATTTATTTATCAGAAAAAAAAGAGTAGACGAGAATCATAGTTTATTATAATAAATTAGAATGAATTCCAAATTTATAGGTCTGACACTAAATTAAGAACAGGATTCATCATTCTGCCAAAGCAAGCTTAGTTCAACCGTAATTGTAAAAAAGAGAATGTGATTCTTGATTCTAGAGGATAAGATTGATCTCAATGGTAGGAATTGTAGGAATCTCCCTCGACAAAATTTATCCTTTTAATACTTTTCTTTTTATATCTACCTATGTCTTTGTATAACACCTTTAATATAAATTAGATTCCTTCTCATTTCATATATTAGTAAATATAAATATTTTTTCCGTTACTAAAGTGGAGTAAGCAATTCAAACCTATGACCTCACCAATCAACACCCATATTTTGTTAGATGCGAGCAAATTTTTGACGAATAATTAAAAAATATATTTTTTTATTTTTCAAAAACTTAAAAAACTGTAAAGTTTTTATTGGTGATCAGTAAGAAGATAAATGCATATTAGTAAGCATCTAAGTATTGTTCATTTTCTAACAGGGTATTCAAAAAACTTGATGACTTGAGTTCGATCTAAAGAGTATTCAACTTAATCCAATCCAATTTATAAACAATAAACACCCTTATTTTATCGTACGTTCACGCCAAGATTTTTGTAACCCTACATTATCCTAAAACAAAGTTGACATGACTAAAAATGAATGATGACCAGTGACCAAGTTGTAGACAAGTATTGTCTATTAATAAATTACATAGATTTTGCAATTTAGCAAGATAGAGAGGAAAAATTAAAAAAAAATAAATAAATAAATAAAAAGGAGAGAGAAAAGAGAAAAAAACAAAATCAAAATCCCCCATTCTCTCTCTCTCTCTCTCTCCCAATTTTTCTGAGCCTCACACTGAAAAATTCGATCTCAAATGCTCTGTTCAAGTTCAAGGTCCTCCTCCAATGGCGTCTGACAATTCCAACTCTCGCCATTTCTCCTGGTTCATCAAATCTTGCTTCCCTAACCCCAACGATTCCTCTCCCACTCTCCCTCTCGCCTCCAAATCCTGCTTCCAAGCCACCGCCGACGCCCATCCTCACCATCACCAACCCGTCGCCGCCGTCGCCGCCGCCGCCATCTCCGCTCTCCCGGACGATCTCCTTCTGGAGTGCCTTTCCAGAGTTCCTTCCGCTTCTCTTCCCTCCGTCTCCCTCGTCTGCCGGAGCTGGGCCCGCCTTCTCCTCTCCTCCGCATTCGTCGATCTCCGCCGTCTCCGCGGCCATCTCGAGGATACTGTTTATGCGGTTTCTGCGACCGGCTATGGCCTATTCGCGGCGAGCTTCAATTTCCGAGACGGCGGAATCTGGAAGGTCGCGCTGTTCCGAGCGAAACAGAGTATGTTCCTCAGCAATTTCTACGGATTGCTCTCTCATGCGCGCCTCTCCGCTATTGGTCCTAGAATTTACCTAATCGGCCGCAATGCGGTGTTTCTGTACGACACCTGGTCTGGAATGGTGACGGTGAGATCCGCGATGAATTTCTCCAGGAAGAAATTCGCCAATGCGGTGATTTGCGGCAGAATCTACGTCGCTGGCGGTGCTCCGACCACCACGGCGGTGGAGGCTTATGATCCGGAGAGCGATTCCTGGCAAGTCGTGGCTCATTCCGCGAGAAGACGCTACGGTTGCATCGGAGCTGCCGTCGACGGAATTTTCTACATAATCGGAGGACTGAAGATTGGAGGAGGAGTTTCGGGGAACTTAACATCACGCGCCGCCGGAGGATCGGAGGCGCACATCTACGCGAGCTCCATGGATATGTACGACGTGGAGGCGCGTGCGTGGCTGAGAAGCCGCGCTGTTCCAGGCGGAGGCTGCGTGGTGGCGGCGTGTGCGGCGGCGGGACACATCTTCGTCCTCGCTAGCCACGCCGTGGAGCTGTCGTTCTGGAAATTCGACGCTCGGAGAAAGTGCCCTAGCGGCGGCGGCAGCAGAAGCACCGGCAAATCCGCCGGATTCGGCGACTGGTACAGAATAAGAAGTCCGCCGCTGCCGCCGCAAGTCCGGCTGGACTCCACGGTGAGATTCAGCTGCGTCGGAATGGGAGAGACGGTGGTGCTGATTCAGGTCGCCGGCTGCATCGACGATTTGCTGAGACGAAGCGGAAGAACCACCAGAGGATTAAAGGAAGGTTTGGTGTTGATCTACGAGACGACGACCGGAGAGTGGAGCAGAGGAGCGGATATGCCGGAAGTGATGCAACGCGCCGCCTGCGTGTGTGTAGAGTGCTGAGACGCGCCGCCGGGAGTGGAGGTTAGGCGCGTGAAGAAAAGGTGGGAAAAGGGACAAAAAAGGAGAGCGTGGGGTTCATGGAAGCGCGTGAAAAATCCAAATCCAATTGGTTGATTCGTCAATTATTTAGTACAAAACAAGATCTGGTAATTCAAGATTTATATGCATGGGACTTCTGAACTTTTTTTCTTTTTTTTTTAATTCTAAAATTGGGGTTTGGATTTTTTTTTTCAAGGCTCGAGATTCTTAGGGAACTCTCTAGTGTCTATCATCTCATTTTCTAATTTTTTTAGGTGGATTTTTGTAATTTTTAAATTGATTTTTTAATTCATCTTAATAATTAGGATTTTTTTAATACAATAAATTATATGGATGTTTGAACATTAGACTTCAACAGAAGTAGACATAGATACTAATTACTGTCGAGTTATTAACCTTATAATTGTTAGGTGACACAAATCACAAGATTTTTTAGTTAAAAATTTTCATAAAGAGAGGTAAACTTTACCTTAATATGTTTACCATTAAATTAGCATACTTAGTACTGGCCGATCAATAAATAATACGTATCTGTAATCGTTGTACTTTGCTTGAATTATCAACTTAAATGATATGTTGATTTGATGTTCTATCGAATAAAATTTAGATATGGCATGACTAACAACAATTAGTTTGATGAACTTTACAAATCATTTAAATACCCATCAATCATCACATCGATGTGCCTCCTTATAAATCCATATTACAATGGTGTCCAAAATGTATAGGTTTTCATGTTTATTGAATGGCTCCATTCTTTAATGCCTAAAATAGCAATCAATTTATCAATAGGTTCTTCCTTACCAATCACTCCCAAATTAAAAAAGAAAAATAAAGTTATAAATAAGAAATAAATTTTTTTTGCCAACGTGAATATAGTTAAGAATATAATTTCAGACACTTATTGTCGTGATTAACATTCTTTAAGAGACGCAAACAGTTTCAAGTCTGGAAATCTAAGTCTCAATATAACTTGTAAAAATTTCAAAAAAGTTTGTGTAAAATAAACTAAAAACAGTCCCAAAAAGCTTTAAAAAAATACAAATCTGAAAACTTTGATAAATGTTTCACAGTTGAAAACTAACCACCAAGCACCATTTCTGTTTAAAATTTATCAAATTGTGAGTCAAAAACTAAGTCCCAATGCTCAAAGTGGGGGAACAAAATTATTGGATTAAACCAACAAATTTAATGGTAAAAATCATAAAAAAATCTAGGAAAGAAATCAAATTGAGAATAAATTTTTATTTGGTTCTTTAGTTTTAAAAACTGCAGTTCAATCCTAAAACCGAAGACCGAAGGTCTGTCAGTTTTTTAAGTATTGGAACAAAGTAAAAACTTATCATCAAACTCAGGAATAAAAAATGTATTAAAAAAACAGTACCAAAATGGTGAAAGCCAAAACAAAAATTAAACTCATCCTTAATTTAGAGTTCATAGAGCAACAAGTTAATAACTAGAATTCAAACATTTTCTTAATTTAATATAGCTGAAAATATGAATTAGAGGTAATAATTAGTAATATGATTTAATAGGGTAAGATAATTAATGAGTATTAATAGGAAGGGATGGTTTTTGTGGTATACTAATTATAGATGGCATGGAAGACATATTATCATATTTCTAAAGTTGGATTTTCTATTATTGCAAAGTTATGCTCTCACTTTATTGTTGGATGACTACACAACATCTCTCCCTCTCTCTCATCACATCAAATTCAAACATCCAACTACAAATTTTCAAAGAGAATAAATATGCACTTTTCACTCTTCATTCCCACTCCTCATTTCATGTCTTAATCAAGCATCTATCCAAATTTGATAAAATACCAAACATATATACAAAGAGAGGTTAAAAATAACCTTCTAACTCATTACTACACAATAATATCAAAAGAGGCCATCAATTTGGTAGGAACCGACCTAAATGCGACTTGTTTTGTGGAGTCTAATAATTTGGGGTTATTCAAACAATAAACAACGAAAACGAAGATATCTCAGAAGTTAGTGTTTTCATCAACGAGATTCGACATGTTCCTTCCTTTAGATTCTATAGAGGTTTCGGCCATGTTGAAAGACAGAAGCATCGGGTTGGCTACGAACTAGCCAGCTTTGCGGCTTCCTCAGGTGTTTCGCAGATGTGGGTTGAGATAATCCCTTCTTGGCTTTAAACTTTAAATGCTTCTAATATTTAAGTTTTGTTTTGCTTCCTTGTTCTATTTATTAAAAAGAACGACCCGCCAAATTCAATTAATTTTAGTCATCTAATCATATTTTTAAAAACATATTTTAAACATATTAAAATATGGAGGTAAGAAATTCAACCTCTAAATATAAAAGATATTAGGCAAGTTTTGTTGTTCATCATTAGTCTAGTTAGCAAAGTTCTTAAATGAGAATTTCAAATTATCTCGAGCATCCAGAGAAAACAAGGTACATTATTAATTACTATTGATGACCAACCTGACAATAACAGCACCAAATTAAAGTTACCAAAAAAAAAAAAAAACACACACCAAATTAAAGGAAATACACAGAAGGGTGATCCAAACATTTGAAAATTAAAATCTCATCAGCAAATGGTTTCTACTTTTGCTACCTCCACATACCACACCTATCTATATCTTATTTGATGAGACCATACCAAAAATCTAAATATAAAAGTTTAAACCACATCGTTAATTAACAATTTTACTCTTTTTTTCGTACCTCAACTAATCTCACGGGACAATCGTCTTACTCTACAACATTTAGTATTGGGAAACACATAGAAATTACTAATTCCTAAAATTCCCCTTTTTATCAATATTGTTTTCGTGAGTTTTGTTCATTTTCTTATCTATCAATCATATATTTAGCATGTGAGTTACATTTTTTATATTCCAGCAACACAAATTATAGAAACTACTTAGGTTTCTAAATTTCACCTAACTATACTCTACACTCTTATTTTTTTAAAGAATAAATTCATAAATCAAAATACAAGCTACATAAATTTATAGAAATTACAGCTCAATAAACTCAAACTTTCTAAACTCTCGAAGTAAAGTGAAGTTAGTCATCGAAATGACTTACGAGTGCGCGGTTTGTGGAGTGAAAAGGAGTGTTGTTTGGTACAGAAACATTAGAGGCAATGAGAAGAAAAGTAAAGAAAATTAGCTTCAACACAAACATTGAAACTCTAGTGAGGGAGCTGGATATGCCTAATACTATATATAGAGACAACTAATAATAGCGATAATAATTGGTTTCCAAAATTATTAGTTGACCAATTTTATAAAATGTCGCACAAAGTCGGTTTTCTTGTATTGCATGACAATATATTTTTTCTTTCCTCTTCCTAATATCATTTCACGTGAGTTTATCGATGTTGGAGTTCGAAATTGCTGAGCTCGGATACAACGTAGATCGGATAGTACGGAATGAGCTTCGGCCAACTGTCCAACACCTTCCCAGAATACTCTTGAGACCTGCAAAACAAAGTTAGCACTCCGACGAGCAAGTCAGTTCTAGTCCGAGTTAACTTGCCGAGTCTATCTAGGATTGTGTACCTTGCATTTAAGGCTAAGGTTTCTATTTATAGAAATTGGGCCCGACAGGAACTCTGACACACCCTAAAAATACGGCGTGTTGTTGGGTACGAAAGAGACATTGTTACAGACTTTGTCGCAGGTCGGCTCGACACTGTAGGTCCTACCCTGACTGCTAACCTACGTACTTTGGAGTCAATTTTCACATTTCGTCCGTGTGTTCATCCAACTCCCCTTTTCGATCACGACACGTGGCAGGCCAGGATTCGTATCCAATAATCAATAATGTTTATGCAAGGATATGCACAACAGTATATTTCCGATTGCAGCTCGAACTCGGAACCCGGACCGATCTGAATACCTGGGGCGGACCTGCACAAAAAGGTGAGCACTCCGACGATCAAGTCAGTACAGGTCGGATTCTTAGTTTAGTTCGAGGTCAGAAATCATCGTACCTGATCGTGGAGTGAGGTCCTCTATTTATGGGTGGTAGTCCCGCTAATTTCGCGACGGTTACAGCCGATAATCTCAGGACCGTCGGTTACACCCGATAATCTCGGGACCGTTTGTTACACCCGATAATCACGCCGCTGACAGCAGCTCACATCGACCCCTACCGAGCTTCCCGGTAGGTCGGACCTTGGCCAGGTTCACCTCGGCCCTCATACTTAGCATCCATCAACGCTAACGGTGGTGATCTCGGCAGTCCGAGCTGGGCATGACTCATAAGTCATCTTGGAGAACCAATAGGGGTCCTCCACATGTCCAGGGTATTCTTTCCCCAAACATTGGCCCCCTCTCTGTCTGGTCCGATCTCGACCTGGCAGAGAAGTTCATTCGACTTGCTTTGGACGCGTGGCGATCTCCTATTCGTGGGAAAATATAACCGTTGCGGTAGATTTATCGTCGGAATATTCAAATATTCCGACGTTTCGGATCTTAGGGAGGATCCTAGCCGCTCGTTGATGACACGTGTACGGTGGGGGAAATTTTTCCGACAAGCTATAAATACCCCCAATCCCTCAGGTCATACCTTACGTTCCCTGAATTCTTGGAGTTCGATCTGAAGGTAGCTCGAACCCTTGGTAGGTCGGTCTCTTCCCTCACTTTCTCTTTCGAACGTAGTTGCCATGTCGTCCTCTTTTAGCAGCAACTTAGGATCCGAGGAGGATTTGGCTCGTAGGTTAGAGTCCGAGCTCGAGGAGATAGAAAACTTTAGGTTCTCCGATGACGGGGAGGATAGTGATGCCTCCACCTCGGGTCAGGGTTTGGAATACCCTTCTAGGCTACCTGAGCATTACCTCGGATCCCTTCGTAGGGGGTTCGCTATTCCTGAGAACGTCCTCCTTAGGATGCCAGAGGAGGGGGAGAGAGCTGACAATCCTCCGGAGGAATGGGTCACTCTCTACTTCAAAATGTTTGAGTACGGCCTCAGACTTCCCCTTCACCCTTTCGTCCAGGAGTTTCTTTTCCGAACAGGGCTGGCTCCGGCTCAAGTGGCCCCCAATGGGTGGGGTGTCATTTTCGCTTTGGCCATCCTTTTTTGGCTACGAGCCCGAGATAGTGAAGAGGCCGAGCTGTTGGACGTAGACCAGCTTCTCGCGTGCTTCGAAGCGAAAAAGATAGCTAAGAAGTCTGGTCAGTTCTATATGTGCGCAAGGAAAGGCGCAGGCGGTATAGTTAAGGGGCCGACCTCCATCAAGGGATGGGTGAGGAAGTGGTTCTACGCTTCTTGGGAATGGCTGGCAAAGGACGAGTCAGGTCGTTCCTTCTTTGACGTTCCCACTGGGTTTGGGAACCTAGGTACGGAGTAGTTCTTACTTTTGCGATAACTTCTTTCTTGTTATTCAGGTCTGACTCAAATTTTGTCTTTGTGCAGTTTCAATCCGACCAGTCCCCGAGCTTACGCAAGCCGCCTTCGACACGCTGAAATACTACAAGGAGCGTTTTTCGAGGGGTAGGAAGGTCGGAACCTTGGTGACCGACAAGCTGCTGCTTGAGTCCGGGCTGCTAGACTACAACCCCGCAGTTCGTCCCATTGAATCCTCAAGGCCGAACTCCGAACTTGGTATGCCGAGCTTGCTTCCCTCCTTTTTCCTCTGACCTTGTGCTGACTCCTGTTCTTTATTTTGCAGCCATGGTTTGCGGATTTGCAAGCAACGTGAAGCGCAAGTCCAAGGGTCGAGCCCATGCTCTTGAGGCCGCCCAGAGTTCGAAACCTGCCACTCCCGCTGTGGTAGGACCAGCCTCGGAAGATCCAACCCCAGTGATCGAGCTGGAGTCTTCTTGGGGCCCCTCGAGGGAGAAGCGCCCCAGGGATCAGACCGAGGCGGTGGACGCCTTGCCTTCGGACGAGGAGGTGAGGGAGGAAGTCCCTCTGAAGCGAAGGAAGAAGAAGAAGAAGACAACCTCCCCCTTGGAGGTCGGAGCTCATGGGGTCTTGCCTGCGAGCTACGCAGATCGGGTGGACGATCCCGAGGCCAGGATGGGCGGGACGTCCGACGTGACGGCACGATTCAGAGTTGAGCCGTCAAGTTCCGGGGTGAGGGACCAGGTGTCCCGCATCTCGGCCGCAAGTTTGGACCGCTGCCTAAGGAGGGCGTCCAAATTTGTGAGCGACCCAGGGTCCGTTCTGCAGAGGACCATCGACTACGCTGCTGAGGTAAGACTAGTGTCTCCATTTTTGCTTAATTTACCTAACAGGTAGCTCGGTCTAATTCTCTTCTTTGTACCTTTTCTCAGGCGTTCGTTGGTTCCATCCAATCGGCTCGAGCTGGATGGGAGGGAAGCTCTGGCAGCGAGGGAGAAAGAGGAGTTCTCCGCTGCCTTGGAGGCTGCTTCCTCCACCATGAAGGATGAGCTGCTGAAGGCTTACTCTGAGGTGGAAACTTTGAAGGCCGAGGTGGAGACCAAGGCCGAGCTGCTGAAGAAGGAAGAGGACAGATGCAAGGCCCAGCTCCGAGCTGCCCATGCTATCACCAGGGGCTTGGAGAAGGAGAAGTTCCAACTCCTCAAGGAGAAGGACGAGATGCTCCAGGCGCTTGAAGCGAAGGAGGAGGAGCTGAAGCGTGCGACTGTCGAGCTGGAGACGGTGAAGGAACGTCTCAACAATGAAGTCCTATTGGAGGAATCGTTTAGGCAACATCCTGACTTCGATGGATTTGCCAAAGACTTCTCTGACGCGGGCTTCAAGTTTCTCATGAAGGGCATTGCCTCCGACATGCCTGACCTTCAGATCGATCTCAGTGGTCTGAAGAAGAAGTATGCCGAGCAGTGGGCGTCTGGGCCTGGCGGCACCCCTGGCCCCCAAGCGTTGGTGGATAAGTATGTCAGAGATCTGGACTCTGACTACTCCGATCTCGAAGAGGACCAGGTCGGCACCACTCAGGAGGGCGCTCCTCAGGCAGGCTCTTAGGCGATCATCCCTCATGAGGCATTTCTCTGTCTTTCTTCCTCTTTTTTTTTTTGTTTGTAAGTGTCAGGGCAGAGCTGCAAGGTCTATGAGCTTTGGCTCTGCTCTCCATTTAATGAAGAAGCTTTCATTTGTTTTTACTTTGTTGCCTTCTTTCTTCGGTTTTTCTTCAAGTTGAAGCCAATGTCACCTCGCGCCTCGTACCTTTGAGGTCGCGCCATTAACTAAAATACTTGAAATTTTGAACTCGGATCGCTGTCTAGTATTCATTGCATTGCACCAACTCTGGACTTTTTAACATCACACCTTTAACTTAAAAACGTTAAAAGGCTAAAATCCTAAGTCCATAACTGTTCTTCATATCGCACCTCGTACCCTCAAGTTCAAAGGCTTGATCATTCTGAACTTTCACATCGCCCCCTTGCCTTGAAGGTTTGAATTTTAAGTTCACCAACGGTTTTGGCATCGCACCTCATACCCTTAGGTTTTGGAGGATTGAATTTTAACCGATTGCTGGAATGTGATCGTGTGGGAGTCCGTGGCCCCCATTTAATTTCTGGTCGAGCTCGGAATCATGAAATTAAATCATCACATTTATTCCGATCATAATTCTTGTGAAACAGTTTTTACAGATCCATTGAATACCCTTTTGGCATTTCAAGGATAATAACGCTTCAGGTGCTCCGCGTTCCACGGGTGCGCGAGGACGTCTCCTTTCAGATCGGCCAATACGTACGTCCCAGGTCGGATTATGCCCTTGACCTCAAACGGGCCCTCCCAGGTCAGATCAAGGGCACCCACATGGGTTTGGACCCTCCTTAAGACCAGATGCCCGACCTGAAAGGTCCGAGGTCGAACGCGGGCATTGTAATGTCTGGCCATTCTGCCCTGATATTCCGCCAGGCGTAGCTGGGCCATTGCTCTTCTTTCTTCCAACAAGTCGAGGTTGAGGAGCAGCTTTTCCGCGTTTGCCGTAGGCTCGTAATGCTCGACTCTGTCAGATGGCATGCCGATCTCAACCGGGACTACAACTTCGGAGCCGAAGGCCAGGGAGAACGGGATCTCACCCGTCGATTCCCTTTGGGTGGTCCGGTACGACCATAGAACCTCTGGTAGCTCCTCGGCCCACCTGCCTTTCTTGGAGTCCAGTCTAAGTTTGATACCTCGCTTGATGATCTTGTTGACTGCCTCCACCTGTCCATTTGCTTGCGGATGTGCGGGGGACGAGCTAAGGTGACTTATGCCAAGCTTGCTGCAAAAGTCTTTGAACTTGGCGTTGTCAAACTGCCTCCCATTGTCCGTCACAATGGCCTGCGGTATACCAAAGCGACATATGATATTTGTCCATACGAAGGACGTGACTCTGGATTCCGTTATGTGGGAGAGCGCATCGGCCTCGGCCCACTTTGTGAAGTAATCCACAGCAACCACAGCAAACTTGGTCTGGCCCTTGCCCAAAGGGAAAGGACCAATGATATCTACCCCCCACTGCGCGAATGGCCACGGGGCCGAGATGGGGGTGAGCAGCTCGGGAGGTTGGTGGATTATGGTTCCGTAGCGTTGGCAATTGTCGCAAGTTCTAACGAATTTCTTGGCGTCCTGGCTGAGGGTCGGCCAATAGTATCCTTGTCGAATCACTTTGGCTGACAGCGACCGGGCGCCTGAGTGATTGCCGCATACTCCTTCGTGGATTTCTCTGAGGACGTACATGCCCTCTTCAGGGGTTAGGCATCTTAATAAAGGTAGGGAAAAGTCGCGTCGGTACAACACTCCACCTCGGACCACGAACCGAGCTGCTCGCCTTGCCAACTTTCTGCGCTCCTTGGGGTCTTGTGGTGAGTTGCCCCTAATGAAGTCCGCAATCGGGTCCATCCATGAGGACTCTGGAGCGCCGATCTCCATCAGATCTGGCTCTGAGATCGAGGGATTATCTAAGATCTCGACGGGGACCGACCTGGCCAGGTCGGTCTCGTACGCCGATGCTAACTTGGCTAAGGCGTCAGCATTAGAATTTTCTGCTCGGGGAACCCGGCGTACTTCGTAAGTTCGAAACTGGACGAGGTACGATCTGACCTTGCCCAAATACATCTTCATTCGAGAGTCTTTGGCTTGGTACTCTTCCTTGATCTGGCTCACAACCAGCCGGGAGTCGCTGAAGACCTTAACACAAGAGGCCCCCAATGCTCTAGCGATCCGCAGGCCGGCAATAAATGCTTCATACTCAGCCTCGTTGTTAGAAGTCCGGAAGCCGAACCGCAAGGCATACTCAAATCGCTCGCCTCCTGGTCCGAGCAAGAGGACCCCGACCCCGCACCCCTTCTCATTGGAGGATCCGTCGACATAGACTGTCCACGGTAGGTCGGACTCGCTCAGCTCGGAAGCTGGTGTGAGCTCGGCTATAAAATCTGCCACTGCTTGTCCTTTCAACGCAGTTCTGGGTTCGAACTGGATGTCGTACTCACTTAGCTCCATTGCCCACTTCATCAGGCGTCCAGAAGCTTCTGGCTTATGGAAGATGTTTTTTAGGGGCAGGTTAGTGAGCACCACCACAGTATGGGCTTGGAAGTATGGTCTAAGCCGTCAGGCCGAGGTGACTAGAGCAAGAGCCAACTTTTCCATTTGAGGGTATCTGGTCTCGGCTTCGGTCATAGCCTTGCTTGTGTAGTAAACCGGGTTTTGCCGCGCTTCCACTTGCCTGATTAGGGCCGAGCTGACGGCGCTGTCAGACACTGCCAAGTACAACTGGAGCTTGTCCCCCGGCATGGGCTTGGCGAGCAAAGGTGCCGAACCGAGGTAGCTTTTCAACTGCTGAAATGCTTGCTCGCACTCTGCTGTCCATTCAAACGGCCCTTTCCTCCGTAGGACTTTGAAGAAAGGAAGGCACTTATCTGTCGACCTGGAAACAAACCGGTTCAGGGCCGCAATCCTGCCATTGAGGCACTGAAGCTGTTTCAGCGTCTTAGGTGCCTCTATCTCGAGCACGGCTTTAATCTTTTCGGGGTTGGCCTCGATTCCCCGGTTGTTCACCATGAAGCCAAGGAATTTTCCCGAAGAGACTCCAAAGGCACATTTAGCTGGGTTGAGCTTCATTTGATATGTCCTCAGAACCTCGAAGGCTTCGGTCAGATCAAAGAGATGCGACTTAGACTGCTTACTCTTGACAAGCATGTCGTCCACATACACTTCCATATTCCGGCCGATCTGCTTAGCGAACATTTTGTTCACCATTCTCTGGTAGGTCGCTCCTGCGTTCTTTAAACCGAAGGGCATGACATTGTAACAGTACAGACCTTGGTCTGTTATGAATGCGGTATGACTTTGATCTGGGACATGCATCTTGATTTGGTTGTACCCAGAGTAGGCGTCCATGAAGGTGAGTAGTTCGTGCCCGGCTGTGGCGTCCACGAGCTGATCAATCCTCGGCAGTGGGAAGCAATCTTTCGGGCATGCCTTATTTAAGTTCGTAAAATCTACGCACATTCTCCACTTTCCGTTAGATTTTTTAACTAATACAACATTGGAGAGCCACTCGGGATACGAAATTTCTCTTATGTATTTAGCTTTCAAAAGTTTGCTAACTTCCTCAACAATTACATCACTCCGCTCCTTGTTTATAGGCCTTCTTTTTTGCTTTACAGGTCGGAATGACGGATCTATGCTGAGGCGATGCGTCATAATCTTCGGGTCAATGCAAAGCATGTCCTCATGGGACCATGCAAAGACATCCGAGTTGGACCTGAGGAAGTGAATTAGCTCCTCTCTGTCGGTGGCCCCCAGCTTGGTTCCTATGCTCACTTGCTTCTCGGGACTAAGTAGAGGAACAAGCTCGAGCTCCTCAGTGGGTGCGGCAAACTCCCTCCTCGGCGGGTCGGCCTCTGACTCGAGCGTCCCATCCCTACTGGTGAGAGTTTCAAGGGCGCAGACCGATGTACCTTTGAGTGCGGAGGCATAGCACTCCCTTGAAGCGGTCTGTTCTCCTCGGACCGTGCCCACGCCATTGGGGGTGGAATACTTCAAAACTTGATGAAGTGTCGAGGGAATGGCCCGAAATGAATGGATGATGGGCCTTCCAAAGATGGCGTTATAGGCCGATCTACCGTCAATCACCACGAACTCGGCCATTTGGGTGACCCGAGTTTGGTCCTGTCCAAGCGTGATCGGCAAGTCGATGCAACCCTCTGGGACGACTGATTCTCCGGAGAACCCAACCAGCGGTGTCGGGCTTTTCTTCAATTGCGACCTCGTCCATCCCAGGGCGAGATAGGTCGGTAAGGATAGGATGTTAGCAGATGCGCCTCCGTCTACCAGCACCCTCCTGACCACCACATGATCAATCAAGAGAGCGATCACAAGTGCATCATTGTGGGGCAGGTGAACCTCCTCCAAGTCTGCACCGTCGAAGGTGATTGAGCAGGTCGGCCTCTGCTCCCTGATGATACACACCTCGCGCCTGGCTGCACGAGCTAACTCATTTCTTTTATGTCCGGACTGACCCCCGCTTGGCCCTCCGAAAATGGTATTGATGACCGCAGGTCGGTCAGTGCGCCGGGACGGCGTCCTCGAACGCTTCCGCTCTTCCTTTTTTTCTGCCGAGCTGGTCCTGGGTTTTCCCACAAATTTCTTGAAGTAGCCATCCTGAATTAGATCTTCAATTTGACGCTTCAACTCCCAGCAGTCCGACGTGTTATGGCCGTGCTCCCGATGGAAGCGGCAATATTTGTCCTTGCTGCGTCTCTCCGGGGCTCCCCGAAGCTTCTCAGGACGTTTGAGTAGTTTTTCCATTCCAGACTCCTCGATGTTCGTTAGGATCTCGGAAATTGGAATCGTGGTCGGGGTGAAGCGTTCGTAAGGTCGGCTCCTGGTAAGTCCGTTCTCCGCCCTCCGATACTCAGCCCGGCCGCTGGAAAAGGATCCCTTGTCCTTGGACTTGGGATCTGTCTTTGCTATATCTTTTCCACTTCTGCCTCGGCTGATTTTTCGTTCTGGTCGGCCGGTTTTGGTTCGAAGGAGCTCCTGTCCATCGATGACTTTCTTCGCTTTCTGAAGCACCTCGGCGAAGGTGGCCGGGGCCTCCTCTCCGAGTTTCACCGTGAGGGCCTCGTCGGCTAGACCGGTGAGAAAATAGCACATGGCCGAGTCGTCGGAGCAGTGTGCGACCTTCAACTGCTCCTCCTGGAATCTGGTGACATATTCTCGCAGCGTCTCACCCTCCTTCTGTCTGATGGTGGCGAGATGGGTCGCTGTCTTTTTGTCATAATGCCGAGAAGAGAACTGGGCGAGGAACTCCCTTCTCAGCTGAGAGTAGGTCGAGATCGACCTGGCTGGCAGTCTCCGATACCACAATCGCGCGCTTCCAGTAAGCGCGATCTGAAAGGCGCGGCATTTGATTGCGTCTGATGCCGCTTGGAAGTCCATGAGGCCTTCAAAGACCTCAACATAATCCTTGGGGTCTTTCGACCCATCATAAGGTTTCACAGTAGGAGCTTTGAACTTCGGAGGGATCGGTGCTTCCAAAACGTCCGAGGTGAAGGGCGATTCTCCCAAGTCGCCATCGTTCAGTGGACCTTCTTTCTACTCACATTTAGCCTTTAAGGCCTCCACCTGAGCATCGAGCTGGCCCCTCAGCTGGTCGAACTCCTCCCTGGTAATCATTCCTGCAGGAGTTACTGGGTTGCGAGAGGATTCAGCCTGCTGGTTGGAGCTCCGGTGTGAGCAGGATGGTGATTGTCCTTTTCGGTGGGATGAGTCTCTCTTTCTGTTGAGGTGCTCACGAAGGTCTCCTCTCTGGCGAGTGTGCCCCTCGCTCTCGTTGTCCTCGGGTTGTTCCTCCTCGGCTGGGCCGAGGTGGGAACCCCTTTGCTCCCGTATGTCAACGCGTGTCACTCGATTTTCAGATCGGGACCATGCGCCTGCGGCTAGTATCATTTCATTATACATTTCCTCCATGGACCGCATTTGTGTGCGCATTGCCTCCATTTCTCTCTGGAGTGCATCAAAGTCCTCACTCGCTGGGGCCGGGGCTGGACCCCGGGCGCCCTTCTTAGAGGTCTCACCTCGGCCACGGGTGGCCTTGGATGTCCTCGGGTGTGCAGGCGGTAGAACAGGCGCGGTGATTCGTGCCGACCTGCGGAGGGGTTCTGTTGCCGGGCCGCCGTGGCCTTGCCACTCTACCACTACCGCTCCGACCTCCCTCTGGTGGGCATCGCTGGCGACTGGAGTCCTCCGATCCGCCGTATTGGTCGAGTTTGCTGGTTGAACCATTTTCGCTTGTGTATTGGTTTAAAAGGATTGAGATGACTTAGATTGTCGGTTCCCACAGACGGCGCCAAATGTTTATGCAAGGATATGCACAACAGTATATTTCCGATTGCAGCTCGAACTCGGAACCCGGATCGATCTGAATACCTGGGGCGGACCTGCACAAAAAGGTGAGCACTCCGACGATCAAGTCAGTACAGGTCGGATTCTTAGTTTAGTTCGAGGTCAGAAATCATCGTACCTGATCGTGGAGTGAGGTCCTCTACTTATGGGTGGTAGTCCCGCTAATCTCACGACGGTTACACCCGGTAATCTCGGGACCGTCGGTTACACCCGATAATCTCGGGACCGTTGGTTACACCCGATAATCACGCCGCTGACAGCAGCTCACATCGGCCCCTACCGAGCTTCCCGGTAGGTCGGACCTTGGCCAGGTTCACCTCGGCCCTCATACTTAGCATCCATCAACGCTAACGGTGGTGATCTCGGCAGTCCGAGATGGGCATGACTCATAAGTCATCTTGGAGAACCAATAGGGGTCCTCCACGTGTCCAGGGTATTCTTTCCCCAAACAAATAATGTATTTTAACTTTTACAGAAAAGAAAAATAATAATAGTGCTATTAAAAAATGTTAAAATACAAGAGACTAAATTGAATTTGTTTAAATAATAGAGACTAAATTGTAAAAACATTCAAACGGTCCAAAATTGTGATTTTTGCCCTTAAATATTTTAAAAAAATAAGTTTAAATACAGTCCCTATGCCAACAAATCTATTAAGTCTAATAAAAAGATGATTGAATTTTAGATCCATCGTTTTTTGACGTATTTTGGACAAGAATTAATTCATATAACTCAACAAAGTTGTATAAATGAGTTGTTTTAAAGTTGTGGATCGGTGAGATTATTGAATGACCATTATCTAATAGAATTTCATATGAATATGGTATATGTCAATTATCATTGAGCTATGTACGCTTTGACACGGAAATATTAGAATGAGACTCTATCATAATTATATTTTAAATCACTCATACATTTGTAATGTATTTGTGTTACCAGACCGTCATTGCATAACCAAGATGAAAGTGTGATTATTTTTTTTTTTTTTTTTTCTTAACCAAAATGACTTGTAGTTTGAAACGAAGGCAAAAAAAAAGTAGTTGTCGAGTTTAGAGATTCCCATTGGGCCCAATTGGGCTTACGAAGATCCGGCCCGTTATCCTTTCACCGACTAGGATTGGAGGTAACACTGCTCTGTGAAGCCAGCCTCGTGCGGTCTCCTCCGATCTAGGGGCAGAGCACCATGGGACTTCACCCAAGATTCAAAGCCCAGCTCCAATCTTGAAATGGGCGGGCCAGAAGAACTCTTCATCAAGAAGCACGGCCCAAATGGATCAGCCCAACCTTCAACCACGTTGTTGCCCCCACTTGGGTAACAAGCCTGTGTAACCAAGCCCGGCGATTGAGATATCTTCTGCTTCATTACATAAAGAAGGCTGTATCTTTAATTTCTTTCGATATGGGAGAAGAATGAGGTTTGAACTTGAAGCCTCCTCAACCCCATTACTTTTTGTTTTAAATTTTTTTTATCAAAATTTGGAAAGTGAAAATTGAAAGAAAAAAAAAGTGAGCTTTAATTTTTATAAACAATATAATGAATATTGGAGATAATCTTAATGTTTAGAAAATGGTTTTGACTAGAGCCTTCGAGTCAAATTTACAGAAATTTAATCTGACATATCAACCTAACCCATCTTTTAAGTCTAAATTAAGAATTACAAAAACGAATATAGTTTTATATTGACAATTTGACATGTGTAAAAATTTGAGACGATGAATATAGTTTTATATTGACAATTTGACATGTGTAAAAATTTGAGACGATAAACTAAAGGCAATATATCTATTTGAATGAAGTCTTTAAAGCAAAGTGTAGCAACAAATATTAATGCAAGTTAAGATAAAAAAAATGGGCAATGTCATGTATATACCATCGTTGAGTTGTATCAAGACTAAAAAAAACCATTAAAATAAGAGAGGAGTTGATCTATGATAAGAACAAGCTCTCCTGATATGTCTAATACACGGATGGATGACTATTTGAAGGAAAGGCTCGATAGTTTTTTGTTGAAGAAAAGATTGTTGGAGGTTTCAAACATACTTCCACATCAATTAGAAGCAGAGAAAGAGTGTGTTTGAGAGTGATGCCAACATCGCTTTTGCCATTGTCAGAATCACTTTCCTTTCAGATCATGTCTGGCGAGTTAAAAAATTGATTTAAAAAAAAAAACTTTAAATCACTTTAAATTGATTTATAAGGTATTTTTGAAAAATCAATTATACTTAATTTTTTTTTCGAAATTAATAATTCTACCGTCACCCCCAAACACACCCAAAATCCTATGTTCCATCAATGTTTTCTATTTTCCATCAACTTGTATCATGATCCGTCAATGAACTCGGCCACAGATATATATTTTCTTTTGGTAATTTCTCACTTTCTAACACGTCAAAATATCATTCATAACCTAATATTTTTTTCTTTGTCTTTACGGTTAAAAACAAGATTAAATAACACTCTTGGTCCCTATACTTTAGTTGGAGTAACGATTAGTCTCATAACTTTCAAATTGGTAACAATTTAGTCCCTGAAATTTAAAATGTAACAACTTAGTCTTTGAAGTTTAAAGTTTGTTAAATTTTTTATATATGTAGATCGATAAACCTATAATGATCAAATTTATTTATAAATTACAAAAATTAAATCGCTATATGATAAAAATTGATGCTTAATTTTGATGAGAATTTTCATGATAAGAACTAAATTATTATAAATTTTGAATTATAGGGAATAAATTGTTTCATATTAAAGTTCAGGAACTTAATTGTTACCATATGAAAGTAATGACTAAATCGTTACAACTAAAAATTTGGGAACTAAATCAAATATGTTTTTTAACCTAAAAACAGTTAAACAAAACCCTCACTCTAATAGCCTTCACTGAGCCGACTCTCTTCACCATGACAAAAAATGTAACTACTCTTTTAAAAAAATAACCATTTATAATGAGAAAGGGACCCATGGAACTACTCTCTGATCGGATAGAGTTCTGAAGAAATGCTCGAGAGTTTTACCTGGAAAGTTTTGGTTAAAAAAAAAAAAAAAGAAAAAGAGTGGTTGTCGAGTTTGGAACTTCCTATTGGGCCCAATTCGGCTTTTGAAGAACCGGCCCGTTATCCTATTACTGACCAGAGTTGGAGGTAACACTGCTCTGTGAAGCCAGCCTCGTGCGGTATCCTCCTACCTAGGGACAGAGAACCATGGGACTTCACCAAGGATTCAAGGCCCAGCTCTAATCTTGAAATGGGCGGGCCAGATGAAATCTTCAGAAGCCCGGTACAAGGGTCAGCCCAATCTCCAACCACAATAATGCCCCCACTTGGGTTACAAGCCCGTGCTACCAAGCTCGGCGATTGAGCAGTTTCCAGTTCATTACATAGAGAAGGCTGTATCTTCTATTTCTTTCGATATGGGACAAATTATGAGGTTGGAACTTGGAAACTTCCTCATCCCCATTACTTTTTGTTTAAAATTTGGAAAGTGAAAATTGAAAAAAACCTGAGCTTTAATTTTCGTATAACAATATAATGAATATTGGAGATAAATCTTAAATGTTTAGAAAATGGTTTTAACGAAAACTTTTGAGACAAATTTGAAGAAATTTGACGAATATGATATATAAACATAACCTATTTTTTAGTCCAAATTTCACAATTGAGCACTACTTTGCTTGAATATAGATATGATATAAAAGTATTACAAATAAAGACTAATCATCATACCTATCATACAAATATCATTCTAGTAAAGTCCTATGTTCCGAGAATATTTTTTATTTACCACTCAACTTATGTTATGATAAGTCAATGAACTCAAGGACGCTCATAGTTGAATCCTAAGTTTCAAAATTACAGTTTGATCTTCAACTTTTTATAATCTCCGACCTTTTAGAATTATTTTCAAAAGTTGAGAGTCAAATTTATCCTTCAACTCAGACGTATTTTAACAAATAAAAAGGAAAAAACAAAACAGAAATTAAACACATCCTCCCTTTAGAGTTCATGGACCAACAATTCCTCATTCTTGATTGCATGTAGGAAGTTAAAAACTAGAATTCAAACATTTTTCATGTCTTAATCAAACATCTATCCAAAATTGATAAAATACCAAATATATGTACAAAGAGAGGTTAAAAACCTTCCCACTTATTACTAAACAGTAATATTGTACCTTTAAATTATTATTTATTTATTTACTATTATTATTATTTTTTTTTTTTTTGAAAAAGCGATACACCAATTCAATTAATTTTAATCATCTAATCACATTTTTAGAAACGTATAAAAGAGATGGGGTAATTTTTGTTGCGGATCATTGTTTAAAATAAGTGAAGTATCCAAATAATAATCCTATATGTTCGTTTTTTTTTAAATACAACATGTGAGAGTGGGGATAGAACTCACAACCTCTTTATTGGAGATATATGTCAATCACCGCTGAGCTATGTTCGTTTTGGCAATCAATCCAAAGTTATATTGATTTTAATTCCTTTGCAAAAATATATATATATTAAGTTTAAGATAATATGTTTATATAAATTTTTACCGACTATGTGAATATATAAATGTACTCTCTTCTAAGATAAGTTTTAGGATTTTTCATTTTTATATATTATTTTTCTTTCTCTAGTGTCTCATATATTTGATTACCATGAAATCAATATATGAACTAGCAAATGCATCTCTAGTCTCAAGTAAACTGTCACACACAAGTAATCTCTTCAGTTATTGGAGTTTTATTTCTCATCTATTTTTGATCGGCAGGCAATACTGGCCTGTTATGATCGTTATGATCAAGCACGGTTTCGATAAAGAAAAGAAAATAGCTTGAGCATCAAAGAGAAAACAAGGTGAACAACACCAAATTAAAGGAAAAACACAAAGTGTGATCCAAAAATTTGAAAATCTCATCAGCAAATGGTTTCTTTTACTTTTGCTACCTCCACACCCCATCTTACCTTACCTGATGAAACCATACCAATAATCCAAATATATAAGTTTAAACCTCATTGTTAATTAACAAATTTACTTTTGGGTGGCGGTATATAAATCTGATATTCTTGATTCTTAAACTTTTTATCGATATTGTTTTCATGGATTATGTTCATTTTCTTATCTATTCATGGTCAATATGTGAGTTACATTTTTTATATTCCAGCAACGAAGGTGTTAACTATCCCCACAAAACACAAATTATAGAAACAACTTAGGTTTCTAAATTTCACCTAACTATACTCTACACTATTTTTTACAAAAAAAAATAAAATATAAAAATAAAAAAAAAGAACAAACTCATAAACCAAAATATAAGCTACATAAATTATAGAAATTACAGCTTCAATAAACTCAAACTTTCTAAACTCTCGAAGTAAAGTGAAGTTAGTCATCGAAATGAGGGGACTCACAAGTGCGCGGTTTGTGGTGCAAAAAGGAGTGTTGTTTGGTGCAGAAACATTAGAGGCAATGAGAAGAACAGCAAAGAAAATAAGCTTCAACACAAACATTAAAAACACCATTAATTTTTTTCTTTGGTACAGAGGTGGGAGGTAGCTGAAGATGGCTAATACTTTATGTATGCAAGTAATAGGGATAATAATTGATTTCCCTGGCAGATATTTTTTCTTTCCTCCCTCATCTATGTTTTTTAAGTTTTTATAAAAAATAAATAAATAATAATAATGATAATAATAATAAATAAATAAATAGTACCATGGAAAAGTGTTAAAATATAAGAGACTAAATTGAATTTGTTAATTAATAAAGACTAAATTTAAAAAAATCTAAATTGAAATTAAAGACTAAAAAAACATATGTTTAATTTTAGGAAAATTACATTTTTTTTCCTCCCTAAATTTGAAGCTATACATTTGATTGGTTCCTATGTTTCAAAATCAGTTCCTATACTAACAAATCCTTAACAAAAAGATGATTGGATTTAGAGTGGGAATGGATCCAGGTCTTTTTTTTTTTTTCTTTTAACCTTTTTTAGCATAATAGAAAATCGTTGTGGCATATTTTAAACTAGAATTAATTCATGTAACTAAACAAAGTTGTGGAAATAGATTGTTTTAGTGTCGTGAATCGGTGAGAGTAGTAGATGATCATTACCCCAAAAAACCCTACATTAGCAGTTCGGGTGGAATCAGACATAAACCAAGTCCAAGAAGACCGAGGAGGCCTTGGGGAGAAGGTAGCGCACTAATTCGATTCTCCTTTCCTGCTACTAGGGGAGCGCGTGCTACTGCTACTACTTTTGCACCTGCTTCTCCTATTATAGTGGAATGAACTCCTACGCCCGGAACTCCTCTTTACCGCATTTCTTCCTCTTCTGCAAGAGTCGTTCACTGCTCCTGCACCTCACACTTCAACAGGAACTCCGCATCTCTATTCGCATCTTCCTCATATGTAGTCTCTACGCTTGAAAAAAAAAAAGGCTTTTTGATCGCATCTGAAACGACTACAAGTGCGTGCATTTCCCTATCAATGCCCTTGAACTAACCTAAAAGGTTAGGCACGAAGGGCATTCTGAGGATGATGATGATGAATACTGTAATATTAGACCGTATCATAATTATATTCGAAATCAGTTATACATTTATAATATAATTATGTTACCAGACGGTCATTGCATAACCTAGATGAATTTTTTTTTTTTTTAACCAAAATGTAGTTTGAAGAAAAAAAAAGGTGGTTGTCGAGTTTAGAGCTTCCCATTGGGCCCAATTGGGCTTACGAAGTACCGGCCCGTTATCCTTTCACTGACTAGAATTGGAGGTAACACTGCTCTGTGAAGCCAGCCTCATGCGGTCTCTTCCGATCTAGGGGCAGAGCACCATGGGCCTTCACCCAAGATTCAAAGCCCAGCTCCAATCTTGAAATGGGCGGGCCAGAAGAAATCTTCAAAGCCTGGCCCAATGGATCAGCGCAACCTTCAACCACGTTGTTGCCCCCACTTGGGTTACAAGCCTGTGTTACCAAGCCCGGCGATCGTGATATCTTCTGCTTCATTACATAAAGAAGGTTGTATCTTTAAACTCTTTCAATATGGGACAAAGAATGAACTAGGAAGCCTCCTCATCCCATTACTTTTTGTTTAGAACTTTTTTATCAAAATTTGGAAACTGAAAATCGAAAAAAAACCCGAGCTTTAATTTCATATAACAATATAATGAATATTGGAGATAATCTTAACACTTAGAAAATGGTTTTAACACAAGCGTTGAGAGATAAATTTGAAGAAATTGAACGAAGATGACATATGAACATAACCTACGTTATTATCCAAATTTTAAAATTGAGTACTAGTTTGCTTGATAATATATGTGATATAAAAGTATTGCAAGAACGAATATAGTTTCATATTGACAATTGACATGTGGAAAAAATTGAAATGATAAACTAAGGGCAATATATCTATTTGAATGAAGTTTTTAAGGCAAAGTTTACAAACAAATATTTATGCAAGCTAAGATTTAAAATAGGCAATAACATGTATATACAATCGTGTAGATATATATGGAAATATTTATTATTCATTATAATATACGATACTAGATAGAGTCATGTCCTAAACTTAATTGTGTAAATTGAATCCTTGTGTCCTTGACTAAAAAGTAATTGAGGCGGCCTTGTTTTGTCTCAACAATGTGGTGTGTTGTAAAGCTCTATATATTATACAAATTGTTGTGTTCAGCTAATAAAAATTTGATGAAAGGAGACAGATTGAGAAAGGTGCAACAAATAAAGATTCGTCATCATCCATATCACCAAATATTATTGTAGTTGTCATATTTTCTATTTATCACTCAATTTGCTATGACCGGTCAATGAAGGCAGCCATACATATATATTTTTTTGGTAATTTATCTCTTTCTAACACGTTAAAATATCATTCATAACCCCATTTTTCTTTCTTTGCCTTTTACTGTTGAAAAAATTAAACAAAACCCTCACTTAATAACCTTCACTAAGCAGACTCTCTTCACCATGACCAAAAATGTAGCTACTCTTGAAAAAAATAACCATTTATAATGAGAAAGGGACCCATGAAACTACTCTTCGGTCGGATAGAGGTTTGAACAAATGCTCGAGAGATTTTTGGCAGATTAGAGTGTTTCGGAAATGCTCTACGATTTCAAATACTACTCTAAGAGGCGGTTTGTTTCATGGAAATCTGACCATGGGATAAACATCTAGATGGTTGTGTTTGCTTAGGAAAACCGACCCGTTATCCTTTCAGTGACGAAAGTTGGAGGTGACGCTGCTATGTGAAACTATCCTCGCACGGTTGCCTCCCATCCAATGGTAGAGCAACTTGTGCTTTCGCCAAGATGCAAGGCCCAACTCCAATCTTGTGAAATGGGCCACCAGTAGTCAGTAGATATCTTCCGAAGGCCCAGCTCAATGGAAAGAACCAATCCTTCAACCACTGTAGTACCCCCATTTGTGTCACAATCCTACCTTACCAAGCTCGGCGATATCACGGTCTCCCGCTTCAGTTCATAAAGAAGTTTATAGCAATAACTTTCGATTTAGGACAAAAAATGAGGTACAATATTATTTGTTTGGTCTCTGTGCTTGTCTTTCTTGGCTGAGTTCATTGTAATCTTTGTAATTTCAACTTTTATTCGTTTTAGTTCTTGTAATCTCAAAACTTCTGTACTCTAAAAAAGTGATCGATTTATTCTCTATTTGTAAAATTTTAACACGAAATATTTACACAAAGAAAACTTTTTAATAGAAATTTATGGATACATTTTTTAAAAGTTAGGTGAATGAAGTGTCGTTCTAAACATATGATCGAAATAAATGAAATAAAAACTAAAATAAATATCTCAAAACAGTTATTTTAAAAAAAAATACAGCGAACCAAAATAAAAATTTCATAACGTGGAATAAAATGAGCAAAAATTAAAGTATTCAAATCAAAATAGACGTTTGGAAAGTACATAAATTAAAATGAACCAAAGAAAAAAAATAGACCAAAACATGTATATCTATATAGATATATATATTCTAAGATCGCCTTTACATAATCAAAATACAAAAAAAAAAAAAAATACAGGTTGAAGCACTATTTTAGTTCTCTTTCATATTTTGGCCCTCATGCTTCACTTTGTATTTTGTATTTTTTTCATTTATACCAGTGAGGGTCCAACCCGACTACATTATTTAGACGCCAAAGAATCCTATAAAATAGTAAATTCTAGGTAGTTGACCGTCATAGTTTAAATCTTAACGCCCCAATAACCACCAGGTATACAAGTGAGTAGATCTCATAAGATTTTTTCAACTCCATTTGACTTGTCCATATTTGATGAAAAGATTGTTTTCCCATCAAGCTAGTTTAGATTAATAAAGCTAAACTATGAAGAATGATAAGATATTTTACGGAACAAGCAAATCATAATGATTGATGGCTCTATTTTCATTCGTTTTTTGATGTATTGCAATGGATTCATTCATGGTGAGTTTAGTTAAACTTACCTGGACACTTACGCATATATATTAAGGGAAAAAAAAGAGCCAAATTAGGTGGTCCAATAGTTCAACCCCAAAACAAATATAACTATTAATTCCAGACAGGAAAAAAAATAAATGCAAGGAAATTCGTTTCTCTACAAATAATTCAAAACTACAAAATGAATGTTGGGTCCACGAAAAGGAAAACAAAACAGCAATCAGATGCATCATCAAAATCACTCTTCATCCGAAAGTTCTATATGACCATATTCCCAATGGATGTAACTCAAGGTTTTGTCTATGGCTAAATAAGATTAAATTTTGACTGGTACAATTTGAAAAGCACACGCAGGCAAAAATTTATAAATTGAACTGACCAAACAGTGCTTCTCGTGAACGAGATAAATATAGCTTATCGTCTCCTCATCCCCCGTCCACGACCACGGAATGCAGCCCCACCACGCCTTCCACCCATGGCACCAGCAGCAGCTTCACCCTGTGCACTCTCCGACTGCAATTAAGGTGGAGAGGGAAGAAACGTCAATGACGACACATAACTGAGCAGTAAAGCAATCGAAAAACATAGTTAACTCAATCAAATAACCTTAGGATTCTTCACAGTTTCGTCGACACTTAGTATGAGACAAGCTGCCTCTGTAGCAGCATTAATAGCATTTATCTGCGAACAAAGGATTTTATGTGACTGACAGTACAAATATCATACTCAATGTGCCTCTACAGTTATTAATTGTTTCTACGAGTTGAAGCAATTGATACCTTCACGACAGCAGGCTCCCATACGAAGTTCGCAAATGAATCGGCAACTCCACCGGTGCTGATGTCCACTCCAAACGGTGCACCCTCACCTATTTGATAACGTCAACATGTTGCCATACAATCATTTGAAAACTGATGTTGAATAGTGAATCCAAGGACAGACAAACCATCTTTGTTATTGTAACCAAGGGAAAATAAATAGAAAGGAGTGGGAATGGATCGCCATATCACGTCATTTAATTAAATTAGACCATTTACAGAATGAGCAGAAGGTAAATCGAGAACAATGAATTTTGGGATGAAAAATTATACCTGAAGGATGTGCATGCTTCTGTCGCAATTTGTTGAGCACATCAGTAGCATCGAATCCCGCATTGTCACATAGTTGTCGTGGAATAACCTGCAGCACCACAGTGTGAGACACCCTTGTAAGGCATGCCTCCTAAAACCATGAATAGACCAAGTTTCTACTACAGTAGCATTAAGAAAGGGAACATAGTCCAGGTATCATCCAGCAGGGATAATCTAATGGTTCGTAAGTATAGAAGTAGTGAATGGCTACATCATTGACAACAGCCTTGGGTACAAGAATGTCAAAAATAACACTCGATGATTTTACCGGACAATTGCTTCAGTCAGTACAAATATAACCAATATGACAGAACACATAGCCCTAACTTCCCTAATCTTTCAACTATAGGATACAACTTTCATTACTTTCCTAAGTCCAACATAGTCATTATTACAAAGATTTTATAGGATACCATCTTCTACATGTTGAGATACCGAACCCAAAAGTGACAAAATTTGAGTAAAATCTCCATGAGTAAAAAAGCAAGCAAATAAGTTATCTAATTCTATTATTTTTCTATACAGCTTTGCTCCCCTATACCTAGGGAGGCTTCCATCCCAAGACCCAAATTTAGGAGACATCAAGAATTTTGGTATTAAGTTCAACCGAGGTTCGGACTTGAGACCTATAAGCCGGTATGACCAAGAGACTCCAAGTCCTTGCAAACCGGACTACTACTTTGGGTAATACAGTTTGCAATACTAGGGAGGAGATATTAGGTTTCCACTATAGTAGCCATTAATAAGTATTGACTTTGAATTTTGGCAGTTCATAACCTCTTAGAACTTATAAATAGTGAGGAGATGCCAATCCTTCACATAAAAACTTATTACCAAAGCATGAAAACTAATTTTTTAATCTTCTTGTTACAATAGCAAGAGAATATATTAATGTCAGCTTCAAGTCAGCTTCATAGTATGTAAAAGTTTATAGACCATCGAGGAGTTTTGGTACAGAACATATCTCAACAAAAAAAATAAGTGGGAGGCCACTATTCTACCTCAAGAGCTTTGGCATATGAGTTGATAAAAAGCTGAGACTTCCCAGCTATTGTGCGTGCATGCTGCCTCAAATATCGACTGATCTCCATCTGCCACCAAAGTGATTGAGTGAATGAGAGGGAAAGAGAGGGAGTTTGAATGATTTAATTGATCTCTAACTGATAATAGTAAACATACATCTATTGCTCCACCACCAGCAACAACAGTAGAATTCTTCAGTGCTCTCCTTACAATCATGATTGCATCATGCAAGCTACGTTCTGCTTCTTCAATAAACTAAATGATAAAAGCAGTGTACCAAAATCAGAACAATTGCTCAATAAACTACATTGTAACATGTTAAATTGACAAAAACATGGAACTAAAGTCATACCTGATCAGCACCACCCCGAAGGACTATAGTGGCTGTTCTACCTGATGGACAGCCACTGAATATATATACCTTTCGTTACCAACTTGCTTTTCCTCAAAGACCTCGCATGTCCCAAGAACCTGTAAAGCCAACAAAAGATAAATGATATCACATTCTTGTGATGATTATTTGGCCATTATGAAAAACAGAATACAAAGCACATAAGGTTCTATACAATTAGATAAATTACTAATAACAGAGAACAAGCCCACCTCATCGATAACGTTGTTAACAGATGTCTGTACAGTTCCCACCGGTGGCAGCAGCGACCCTCTGTAGATCCTCCTCAGCCACGCGGCCAGCACACAGAAAATATCTCGGTCTGCAAAATACTGTTCAAAAGCAAACCATTGATGTGGATACAGAGAAAATTGACTAAATAAATGCTGATAATAATACTTGTTAATTTTCAGTAGAGATTTTTCCTTCATGACATACACGTCTAGAATCTAATTTGATATAAAGGCTTTTCTAACTGCCAAGTATACTGGGGATGCAATCATTGCGAGAAAAACAAAAATAACTACTGTGTGGCAAGATCACCAATAGCCAAACGTGAAAGAACAACCTTAGCTCCACTCTCTACACATTTGTCTAACTTGTCAAAATAATATTCCATTCTGCATCAACAATGGACTGATATTGTGATGGATCAGAGAGCCTACAAAAAACATTTTGTTCCAGAAGTTTAGTGCATAGTCATATAAGGAAGAATGAAGAAGTAGTTCAACAAACTGAATCCTACCGTATCTCTGCATTTTCTTTCTCTGATTTCAATTCCAATTCAATATTTAGTAAGAGTATCTTCGGATTTAAAAACTTCTTGGGCTGTTGTTCAAACCTGCATAAGAAAATGTCTTCTTGAAAGCAACACCATTTACCAGGAAGGAGTCCCGCATAGTCCCACCAGGAACCTGACACACGTTCAAAGTTCCAATGGCACAACACCATTTAGTAAATATACCAACCATTCGTTAAAATTGTCTCAAGGTGAAGTCAAATAAATGACATTATTATTGTAATCAATACATGTCATATATGTCCATGTAGTGAGATAAAAAGGATTGCAAACGAATTACATAATATGTACGTACCTTCTTTATACCAATCATATTTAGCCTATCTTCATCGCCAATTGCAATACAGAATCAACAACCATTGATGCAAAGAAATCCTTTTCTCCACAATGAGCTTAGACGAAAGTGTTGTAGCAGCACATTTAGCCAACAAGCTTTTCTTTTCTTCTAAGCTCTTCCCCTCAATACTGATTGCCAGCTCTTTTACTTTCTCAATTGCCTAATAAAGAAACCCGGTCAGGAAGTTAGCATGACCATTCAACCCATAAATGTAACAGTAATGAAAATTAAAATCACAGACCAAATGGCTTGCAGTCCGATAGCTCCGTATTAAATTTTGAGAGTGGACTCCGTCCTCTATAAAAGGCTTGGCCTCCTTCAAAAACTCAGCAGCAAGGAGAACAACTGTTGTTGTTCCATCACCAACCTGGGACACGAAAATAAACAGTTACGTGAACATTCCCCTCAGTGTCATGTCATTATACATAAAGTTTTTTTTTATTTTCTTTTCTTTTGAAGGGCCATTGCAACAACTAGAAAAACTTGACTGAATAAAATCTGATTTAAAAAATTTTCATAAAACCCTAATTCCCTATTGTCCATCAAGCCAAGCCATACATTTGGGGTAAACAATAATTAAAAATAGTGAAACTTAAAAGGAAATTTACCAAACACCTCTTTAATGTTCCAAATGCATCACTAATCCCTATTTATTCAAGAATTGCTTCATCTATTCTGATAGTAAGGAATCAAAATATTTACTTAAGCTTATTAACCTCCAATATGCCACTCAAGGTACATAAAAATAAACAAACATACAGAAACTGACGCCTCCATTCCTTGAACAGGAACACCGCAAAGAACTAATTAATCTTTACAGAAAATCTTGATTTCACATCGGAGATCAGACAGACCAAGAAAATTATTTTCAAAAAAAATTAAAATACTCGGTAAACTACCAAAGCATGCTCTACTTGCTTGCTGCAATATGGAAGCAACAGATTTTTTTAATGAAAAAATCAAGGTTTAAATGAGAAGCATGAAGGAAAATACAAAGCACACAAAAAAAAACCACCCCTCGAAAAGGAGTCTCAGAACTACCTATGCATAAACGGACTCCAACCCAAAAGAATAACACCTAACTAATAATTCAGTTACCAAAGCCCACAAAGAAGGGTAAACCTTCCTACCTCTCTTCCCAGGATCTCTCAACCCCTCTAAAAATTTTGTCATTTCAAGCCAAATACTTCACAACATAGCAGAGAAACAAGTCTGTTGGAGGATAGTGCCCTTATCTCGAAAAGAGGAATTCAAGATAACCTCCTCCTCATATAGAACAACAATCTCTATTACGTACCCTATAGATCTGAACAACTGTCACGAAGTGACTCCATAAGTAGCTCCTAAACTTTTGAGAGTCTTTTGAGCAATCAAAAACAAAAGTTTAAAATCTAGCATCTTCTCATTTCCAAAACCCTTATTGAAGATTCTAGGCATGTTAAATCACCTCCACCCTTCCATAATATAATATTGTTATAATAAAAACTCATACACACTCAATTTCAGCACTTTATATCATGGTCTGAAGTAGTGCCGCAAATTACACGAGTCTGAAAACAACATATCGTAGGCTTTAACTTGATTTGTCAGGAATCAATTCAAATTTAGTAATGCGAGTGCCGAAAAATAATAATAACTGCAATAGCATAAATCCAAAATCACAGCTAACTATTCGATCAATATCTCTATGATAAAACAGCCAAAAACACGAAAGACAGGAATCGACCACAATAGTTCCAGCCGCAGACTCAATTAACGAGAAAGAGAGATAAACAGACCGGGAAAATACCTCCGAGTCCTGCGACTTGGCGATGTCCACGAGGATCTTGGCAGCAGGATGAACAATGTCGAGGAGCTTCATAATGGTAGCGCCATCGTTGGAAATGGTAACATTCCCCTTGTCATCGTGGATGAGCTTGTCCATGCCTCTAGGTCCCAAGGTGGTACGCACCACATCGGCCACAGCAGTGCAGGCATTGATGTTGCTCACAACTGCGCCTTGCCTTGGGAAGTATCGGTCCCTCTTTCAGCAGTATGATCTGAGGTTGCTGTACATTTCCAACCCGCACGCCGTCAGATACAGTGAGAATGAAAAGTACCACAATAAGGCATGAGAATAGAGAGGCGGAAGGCGAGAGTGGGAGCGCTTACCAGCATGGCTGCCATTGTTGGAGATGCGGAGGTTGGAGGAGAAGGGTAGTGGAGAAGATGCTGCAAAGTGTTTGGGTTCGGTCTAGGGTTTTGTGGGGAGTCGGAGAAGAAGTTCTTGAGCGTAAGCTTTCTAACTTCCAAAGAAATGAGAATTATTTTTTCTTTTTTCTTTAATTATAATAAATATATATATATAATATTACAATTAATGACGTGTCTATTGTAGTTTATATTTTTTGAATGGGTTAAATATGCCCTAAAAAATATAAATATATATTTTAGAGTTATTATTTGTTGGGAGAGAAATTCGAGCAAGCATATTACAGATCCCTCATTCCATTCGCAAATTTTTTTCAAAAAAAGATGGTGGTGAGACGAGACTTGAACAAAGCCAAGGGAGGAACTATCTCCCTCCTTTTTACTAAACCATGGAGAGCCTGAGTAGTTTAACGGGCAAATAAGGTTTTAGGGGTGGCAATGGGAAAGGAGACTACGAACGACGTGGAACGTACGAGTATGAGAGGACAATGGCTACATGTCTATTACGTAGTACAAAAGACATGTCGCAGCCTGCATACGATAGTCTGTATAAAGGATAGACGGGAAGGTAGTAGTGCCACCACCATGCACCAGGAATGGTAGTTAGCTTGTCATTGGGTAGTGGATAGCACAAAAGCACGACGATTTGGTAATAGATGTGCGAGTGAGGATTTGAATTTCGACCTTAAAGAAATTATGTATATACATGCACTAATTAAATTTACTAGTCCAGCTGCTACATGTTAACTGTCACATCATCATTTTTTTAAATGCAATAATTTCAAAACTTTAGAAGGTGATTGATAAATTGAAAATACAAGAGTATGATTATAACTAACCTTAGTGATTATGTGAAAATGTAAATTTCAAACCTACCCATTTATAGTATCATTTTAAATTTTCATTTTTTTAAACAAATTTATACCAATATTAATATAAAATTGATATGTGAATTTCAAGATCCTTAAATTTTAAGAAGTGCTTGATATGTCTCTATATTTCCAATATTGTGTCTAAAATGTCTCAACACTCTAAGATAGATATGATAATTTATTGAACTTTCAATATTTTCTAATAAATTTAGACCTTGAATTGAAAATTTATAGACCTGTTAATATAGATATTAACGTTGAGAAACTGCCTACATATAGGAATTTTTAAAAAAATTTTAATAAACACATAAAATGTCGACTAAAGCTTAATATAAAAGATACTAAGCATGAAGTGAGACATAGAAAGGAAGAAGAACAGTGATTAGAGGGTTTCTTTCCCCCTCCCTGAATGCCTGAGGTAGGATCAGGATTCAATGTCGAGAGACATGTCGATATGTCGTTAGATATGTCGACGTGTCGAGTATGTCGACGTCGTCGATATAGGGGAAAAAGTTGATTTTCCCCCATGTCATCGACATGTCGAAATGTCGACATGTCTTTTTTTGTTCCTCTTCTTCTTTTAAGGTTATTTTATTTTCATCCTCTTCTTACTATGTCACTAGAGTCTATAATTTCTCACAACCTCGATGATTATAATACTGTATAAAATATAACTAATAAGATTGGAATTTGCTTTGTTAATATTTCTAATCAAATCTAGTCATTACTTACACAATTGAACAATATATGTGAACATTGACATATATAAAGATTGAAATAATCTTAGAATTTTTAAAAAATAAAATATTATTATATACAAATAGTGGTGAAACAAGAAGTAGAATATGTAACTTAATTAATATCAAAAAGATGATCTCAGATGATCTAATGCATTATCTGATAACTTTGATATAAATTACAATAGTTCTCTCGGTCATCCTAAAGTTTTGAAGGTAGTTGCTTAAATGAGTAGTAGAATATGAAGCACATATGAATCCCATTAGTAGATATAATTGGATGAATGATACATTCACGAGGTTGGGGTGTTTGAAAATTGTATAAATTGATTGGAAAGTTGGATTGATGATTGATTTGAAAATGTGTTTGAAAAATGTATAATTTGAAAAGAGAAGTAGGTAAAACGTAAACAAGTACGAGTTAATTAGAATTTGAAATGTGTTTGGAAACCAAGTCATTAATTATCTCATTTCCAAATGAATCATACTATGAAAAACCATAAAGAAGTAGTCAAAAGTTTATAATTAAAGTTAAAATCTTTTTTCGATATTTCCATCGACATCGACATTTTCAGAAGTAAAATGGTCATATTCTTACATTTAATGGTTAAATGTGATCAATTATAGGCTAATTAAACTATCATTCAAGTTTTATTTGCTAATTCAAAAATTTCCATCAATTTCCACAATTTACATTATTTTTCCCAAAATATCTATCGACATCGACACGTCCGTAAAATCGGGACCTCGACATTTTCATCGATATTGATTTTGAACACTGGTAGGATGCGGCGAGAAGGAAGAATATGTCCTAGACATGCGTGCAAGTTATATATCAAATAAAAAAAATCTTTTAATGTCAAAATTGATCGATTTTTATAGAGTCGTGAATCGACGATCGAGTAATCGATTCTAAAAATCAAAACCAACACCAATTGATATCTCATTAAAACCGACCGCACAACCTCTGTTCAGTCGATTTTGGTCGGTCGACTTGAGTTTTCGATTGCTCAAAACATTTGTGGAAAACTAAAAGCAAATTAAGAGAATAGCAAAAAATGACCCAAATTTTTTATAAATTTACGAACCCGACCAACCGCGGAGAAAGAAACCGGCTCATGGTTTAGGTTTGCAAGTGGAGCCAAGGCGGAGCGGATATTGCCTATTGGTGCGCCAATGAAGTCCGTAAAAAAAAAGGCGCAAATAGAGAAAACATAATAATTAAAAATAATTTCCTCGATAACCCCAAAAACTCAAGAAATCCTGCAAAAAGACCCCACAAAACAAACAAACAAACTTTCCGCCTTCTCAGTTCTTCTCCCACTCCCCTTCCACTTCCACTTCCATGGCGGTCTAGAAACAGAGGGAGAAAATCGAGAATGTCGAGCTTGGAATGGGGCAAAGGAAGGAAGAGGATGATCGAAGAACAGGCAACGGAGGAATTAGAAGCGCTCCAACTTCTCCACCCGATCGTTTCGAATACCTAAAGCTCGAGCTCAAGTCCTTCATCCAACTTCTCAATCGCAATCGCAATCGGACCATCCGAACGCTCACGAAGCCTCCAAACCCTCGCCGACCTCTCTCGCTCCCGATTCACAGGTCAGTACAGTACTCGAATCCGTAATCTCCTCTTCTGTGTTCTTGTTTTCTGATTCATACATTTCGGAGCAGAGTCGAGCAGTTGTAGGAAGAGAAGGAAGATAATAGAGGAATCAGGATCAGAGAAAGCATGTGGAAACAGACTCCATAGAGCGACTGCTGCCGAATCGGAGACGGGAGAGATGATCGGGCGGAGGAACAGAGTGGATGTGTTCTGGAGAGAGCCGTGGTTTGTCTCCGGAAGATTCGACGCTTCAAAACCGCTCTGTTTTCCGCCGCCTGACGCCGCCATCGACGCCGCTCGCCGCACCATTTTTTGTCGCCTCCAAGGTGCTACCCTCTCTCTCTACCACGTAATTGCCGCACGTGTGGGAAGTTTTGAAACCTGATTTAGTGGGACAACGACAAAACTTTACAGTTTTGTGGAGGTAAAAAAAAATTTGAAATTTGCAATTTGCAGTAAGAAAAAGTGGAACAATTTGAAATTTGTATTTCGAATGGAAATGGAATTAGTCTTTCTTTGAATGGGAATTTTGTGTATAATATTGATTGATATCTGGTTTTGAAGGTTGGTTGGATTTTATGTGTCTGATTAACATCTAAATAGTAGGTTCGTGGATTTAAATATATTAATAAAATAATAATTTGATCATCCAATCTCACTTTTCTGATGAATTGTAACAAACCTTTTAACATAAAGTCTTAATAGATCATTTTGAATACATGGAAGATAAAGAAATTTAAAAATTAAAAATATTAAGAACCAAAACGAAATTAGAATTATTATATATATATATATATTATATTTTCATATTTACCGAGAGTAATTCTAATCATGTTAAAATTCACTCCAAACATAATTTTAAATAATTTCAAGATCAATTAATTTCCGCCATAACTAAACTCGTTAATTCATCTTTTGTCTGGGTGGATAGAAAAAATTGTAGAAAATAGATATTTTTTATCAGTTTTTAAAAACTAATAGTACTTTTGGTGATCAGAAAACAAAGAATTCAATTAAAAACAGAGTTGTATTTTTTGTTTCAGTATTTTTAGATACGCAATATGAAAATTGAATTTTCATTTAAAAAATTGTTCAACGTGTGTTTAACCATATATTTGTAAACTCATAGTAGTTCCAAACTAAATAACAAAAATGTTAATAACTTAATTAATATTATTTTAGATTAAACTAAATCTAATTAAGTTATTAACATTTTTTACAAATTTTGTTTAATTATTATTTTATAATGTTCTGTAATTTATATTATATTATATTTTACCTGGGTTTATAACATGAAATAATATGGTTATCAAATCACGCATTTTAAAGTTCCAAATTTTAAAATACTGCTCCAAAACAACAAAACAAGTCATAAACAACGGCCAATTTTTATGGGTGGTTAATGAGTGTCAAAGTGAGTATAGTTTAGCGATAATTGACATATATCTCCAAACAAGAGGTTGTGAGTTCGATTCCCTACTCCCACGTGTCCTTAAAGTCGTTTTTTATAAAAATTCAAGTGAAACAATTAAAATTTTGTTTCTTTGGAGAGAGGAAAAAAAAGTGTCTTTGACGACAACCTCACCCTATTAAATTTGAATGGTAATTGAAGGTTTCTCTGAGGTTGATGGCACACTGCAAGATGGAGGCCATGCCATCAACCCACAGAATTCCAATTGCCTCATGCCATGCAAGTGAATGATGACGTCTTCGGGAAAAATTGTTGGTGATGTTTGACGACGATACTATCTCCAACGTCATCTCTAATGGTCATACTAGGGAACTTTTTATTGATCACCATAACCATATTCGCTATGCAATCTAGAGACGATAACATGTACCCTACATTTCATTGAAAGTTTCTTGTTTGGATCCTTAGCCAAACCAACCTCATAAGCAAAAGATATAAATGACAGAGGACTCCAAAATCTCTCTAAAATAGTTTTGTACCAATGCTTTTACGAGAAAGATTATTTAATAGCATAAATTTTTTAAAACATAAAACAAAAAACAAAATAGTTATCGATGTGTATACTAATAGTCAGTAATTTTGTTAATCATGTCAGGACACATATGATTTTTTAGAAATCCTTTTATTAACGTTAGAGATCTATTTTCATGGGATTTGGGGTAATGTCCCTCTTCTTAGCCAACTTTGATATATCTTTTGCTTACATCATCTTACTTGTCAAATTGTTCTCGATGCCCCTCCACTAACTTGAGTAATATGAATAGTCCCAAATCAGTTTCCCTCGTTTTTTTTTTCTTTTTTCATGTCTTACCCTCACACTCACTCTCACTCTCAAAGCTCTCTCGCTCTTCTTCTTCGATTGACTTGTTCAATCTAATTTCGTATTCGACACCAATTGTCAATTCCGTCTATCTCCGACCACAATTCCGATTTCCTTTCTGTGTTTTTTGGCTGCTTGAGGCGTTGTTCTCAACATTTAAACAAAACAAAAAAATTGCACACAAATCATAAAACCTCATCATAACATTAATACTAGATTCACAAACCCAAACACAAACATTATTAACTATCATTATTTTGATTGCACAACTTGTCCACACAATCTTCCCAAGAAAGAAGACGACCAATTAAAGAACACCAACATTATAATTACAAGCAAAAATATACAGAGCGATGGAGAGAGGGAATTGTTCTTCATTAGGGTTCCGCCGCCATTAACATTCTCCGGTGAGTCCGCAGGAGAGAGCATTCCTAGGAATCCGCCAACCGAGTGCATCTGTAAGCAAACAAATCCCATGCTTTTTACTGTATGTTTCAGTTGGGCATTTTTTGTCAAACAGCTTGAGTGCTTTAGTATGTGCACAAATCCCATGGTTTTGCTCTGTACATTTCAATTGGGCATTTTGTCAAACATCTCGAGTGCATCTATATGCGAACAAAACTCCATGGTTTTTGGCTCTATTCTCCAGTTGGCATTTTGTCAAACACCTTGTGTTACTTCAACCGAGAATTTCATTGGCTTTTTCGGTTATATGAACCCAGTAGAGATTTTTTAATTTGGTTTTAATGATGGGGATTCTTTACTTGTTGGATGATTTTGATTTTCAGTTAGTGGGAATTCGTCCAGTGCCAATGAGAAAAGTGAATATAATTGGCAAAAGAATAAGAACACAAATACAGGAAAAAAAATCTATGATTATATATAATATTCAACAACCATGTAACAAATTCAATTCAAGAATGTATATATTTGAAGATAGGGATGAGTAGATGAAGTGTCATCATTTCACCCATCACCAAATATTATGAAGTTTTACAATAGCAAAAATTACATGGATAATCATTTGCATCTTTTGGTTCCATTCATTCCTCAGCAAAATATATGTCTGTCTCCTTGACTTGCGAAAGATAGGATTCAACATCAAAGTCGAAATAGTCTTCATTGCTTTCCTCCAATTGTGGTACCCATCCTTCCACATTTTCATAATTATTTGCAATCTCAACCTTAGCTATGGGGTCTTCTTCAGCAGTCTGAACATTAGCTATGAGGCCTTCTTCAACAATCTGAACATTAGTCATGAGATCTTCTTCAACAATTTGAACATTAGCTATAGGGTCTTTTTCAACAATCTGATGATTATTTGGTTCCAATAAACGTACCTGAGGTGAATGCTCTGATGCAAGTAATTGTTGCTCCGATTGAACAGCAAATGGAGATTGAGATTCTGATATTAGTATTTGTTGTTCTGGTTGGGCAATGCATGAAGATGAAGGTTCTGATGCTGATAAAGTTTTCTCTAATTGAGCAACAAATGGAGATGAAGACTCTAATGCGAGTAACTGTTGTTTCGACTGAGTAACAAATGGAGATTGAAACTCTGATATTAGTATTTGTTGTTCTGGTTGGACAAGACATGAAGATGAAGGCTCTAATTCTGATAAAGTCTGCTCTAACTGAACAACAAATGGAGATGAAGGCTCTGATGCAAATAACTGTTGCTCCGACTGAACAACAAATGGAGATTGAGATTCTGATATTAGTATTTGTTGTTCTGGCTGGGCAAGGCATGAAGATGAAGGCTCTGGTGCTGATAATGGTTGCTCCGACTGAACAACAAATGGATAATGAGATTCTGGTATTAGTATTTGTTGCTCTGACTCAACAAAAAATGGATAATGAGGCTCTGATGCTAGGAGTTGTTGCTCCAACGTCTGAGCATCGCTTGAAGATGACGGCTCCGATGGTGATAATAGCGATTGCAATTGAGCAATGAAAGAAGTTGGAAGCTCTGATAGTGGTAGTTGCTCCTCCATTTGACCATCAAATGAAGATGAAGATTCTGGTACTGATAATAGTTGTTCCAACTGAGCAAATAAAGAACGTTGAGACTCTGATGCTGGTAATTGTTGCCCCCATGGTACAACTGACGAAGATGGGGGTTGTGGTGCTAGTGATTCTTGCTCAAGCTCATTGAATTTCCTCTTGGTCCCTTTCTTTTTCGGTCTATCATTCTTTTTAATCCGGCAAAGAACATAGTCACTGCCTTCGTTAGGCAAATACGCTTCGTCCAAACTAAACTCTTTCATAATCCACTCACCATGGTGTTCTAATCCACCATTCTCATAACGGAAGCGTTTGGAGAAACCAATAAGACCACCCGTGACGGAAGATAAAACAGGAGTCTCAGAATTCTCACCGCTCCAAGTACCGCCATTGGTACCAACTCGACGGCTGATGCGAGAGGAGTCTTGTTTGGTAGGCCACTTCCTCTTGAGCTGGGTGAAGAAGTAGAGATCTTGGCCATCGACTCCTCCAAATAGGTCGAAAACTTGCCATGGCTCATGGTTGCCATAGAGGTCGAAATCTTTGACAGCTTCTAAACAATAGGGGTGGCCATGTACTTTGTTGTAAAGATAATCAACCAACAGAGCTTCGTGACTCGGATTGAATTCAACACCTCTTATGCCAAAAGGACACTTCTTATCCATTTCCATATCCATAAAAATTGAATGCAAATCTTCTTCTCTGTCGCTGCCAATGGAATTTTTATAATTAGTCATTAATCCTTTTTTCTAATTAAATTATAGATATAGTCCTTTTAATCCATTTTTTTATCTCTACAATTACATTTAATGTTTTATTTCGTTACAATGCTTCATCTAAGATTTTCTTTTAGAACTCTTAATTTTACCATCAATCTCTATTATTGGTTTAAAAAATGAAATTTCCATTATAATGCCTAAGCTAGGTTTATTGTTAACGTTTCAAAAGTTACCGTTAATCCTCGAATCTTTTGATTGGTTAAAAAATCGAAGCTGCTCAATTTAGGTTTAATCTTAATTTTTAAAACTTTCAATTTTATCACATTTTTTTAAAGTATTGAAAAATTGAAATTCCTATTGACATGCATAATTTATGTCTATGGCAAACATTTTAAATAAATAAATACAAAAGATAAGTTTGAAAGTCTATTATTTACCTTTCGGATAATGAGTAGGAACTAGTCATGTTGCAATAGAAATAATCGCAAGGTAAATTTGTTAATGCCAATCAATCCTGAAACGAAAATCTGTAATTAGTAAAATAATTAAAAAATCTATTACTGAAAAGAAAAAAAAAAGATATCTAAGGTTAAAAAAAAATGATTCCACAAGAAATGCATCTACAGTAGTGATAACGTGTGAAGACCGAAGAGTGCAATGGTAAAAGAAAAGTAAAAACATTCAGATCATATTTGAAGTTTCAAAATTTGTTTTCGAAACCTAGTGACTTATTTATTTTTTTTATATAAATTTATTTCGAAAACGTATGTAAAAATGCACAAACCAAACCCTAAGTTCTAAAATTTTCAAAGAGTCTAATTTCAACACAACAAAGACAGTACAAGTGGCTACCATCACTATCATTAGTTTGAACCAGTTCCTCTAAATTCTTTTTTAATTTTCTTGGTTTTTCATACCAATAGATCAATTCATGGTGGTTAAATTGGAATAAAAAATGAAAAAAATTTATAAAGAAATTGAAAATGTGGGATTATGTTTTGTTTGGAAGTTTAGAGAAAACGTTCAAAATGAACTATGAGTCGACCTAGTACTTCAACTTCTTTGAACTTTCTTTATTTTTCCCATGCAATTCAATCCAATTTATAGCTTAAATAATTAGGGTTTATTATTATTCTAAAAAAATAATAATAATAAATTAGGGTTTATTATTAATCTTTTCAAAATTTTCCTTCTATCTTATTTTTAAGTTCAAATTTCAAATAACATTATCATCTTATCTTTTCAAAATATTAGGATATTTTCTATAATGACCCGATTTTTTACACTTAGATTGTATAGCGACATTAGTACACGCTCATGGTATTTAAAATTTTTTGAGTTAAAGGCTATAAAAATAAGCATCAAGATCTCTAGTAGTCTAATGTAGATAATAATTTTTAAAAAATTATTACAGATCCCATACAAAATTTACACAAATTATTATAACAAAATAAATAACTTTTATTAAATTCTTTTACCGACTAATACCATGAAGATAGATATTCTTATTTGTTAAAATCTTTTACTAACTAATTTGTTTTGGATTTTCTTTTCTTATTTAAATGCGTAATTTTATAATTTTGAAGTTATATATATTTCTTATTTTGATTCTAAATTTTTAAAATATAAATTTCGGATCATTAAATTTTCAAGAGCTGTTTTCGAAACCTAGTGCATTATTTCCCTTTTTTATAAATTTATTTTGAAAACATATATAAAAATCACAAACAAACACAAGTTATAAAATTTTCAAAAGAGTCTAATTTCAATCTTGAAAATCTTTTCGAATTTTCTTGGCCTTTTCGAACCAATAGGTCAATCCATGGTCGTTAAATCGGAATAAAAAATGAAAAGAGATATGAAGAAATTGAAAATATAAGAGTACGTTTTGTTTGAAAGTTTGGAGATAACGTACCAATGAACTACGAGTCAACCTACTACTTCAACTTCTTTGAACTTTCTTTATTTTTCTTATGCCAACTCAATCCAATTTATAGTTTAAATAATTAGGGTTTATTATTAATCTTTTCAAACTTTTCCTTCTATCCTATTTTTAAGTTCAAATTTCAAATAACATTATTATTTTATCTTTTCAAAATATCATGATATTTTCTATAATGACTCGACTTTTTTATCCTTAGACTGTTTAGAACATTAGTACATGATCACGGTATTTAATTGAGTAAAGGCTATAAAAATAAACATCAAGATCTCATAGTCGATGATAATTTTAAAAAAATATATTTATTCGAAATTCCATAAATTTAGTTAAATTATTATAACAAAATAAATAACTTTTATTAAATTATTTTACCGACTAATACCATGAAGATAGATATTCTTACTTGTTAAATTCTTTTACCAACTAATTTGTTTTGAATTTTCTTTTCTTATTTAAATGCGTAATTTTATAATTGTGAAGTTATATATATTTCTTATTTTGATTTAAAATTTTTAAAATATCAATTTCGGATCATTAAATTTTCAAGACCTCTTTTCGAAACCTATTGCCTTATTTCCCTTTGTATAAATTTATTTTGAAAACATAATAAAAATCGAAATGACTCGCAGACCGAACAAAACAAAAAATTTTCATCGCAAAGATATAAGTAAATGGCCGCTATGAGGTTTGAACTCATTTTCTCTAAATTATTTTGAATTTTCTTAACCCTTTGGACCAATGACCAATACACGATGGTTTAGTTGGAATCAACAATAAAATAAAGAAGGAAGAAATTGAAAATGTGAGAGTATGATTTTGTTTGAAAGTTTGGAGAGAACGTACCAATGAACTACGAGTCAACCAAGTACTTCAACTTTAATCTCTTCGAACTCCCTTTATTTTTCTCATGCAACTCAATCCAATTTATAGCTTAAATAATTTTATTTCATTTATATTTATTAATGGTTTCTTCTTCTTTTTTTTCTTTTCTTGCTTAGTTCAATTTTTTTCCAACTTGAATCTCTCAAATTTCTCTTGGTAATAACATAATTGTTGCGGTGTTAATTTTATTTTATTTTTATTTGTTCACTTTAATTTCGTTTTTTTCCCTCATTGGTCTCAAAATCAAAATCTTGAGTTAATTTTTTTTCCAATTCGAAATACCCACTTTTCGCTTCTCTCTCACGATTTTCTTAATTATTTTTCATTTTTTTCCTTGTATCTGTACCTCTACCTTTATCAGTATTTCTACCTCCTACCTCGAGTTAGGAAAAATTTTGAAAGAGAAAAATAAAGAACCATAGACATAAGTAGATATAGAGATACAAATATAGATATAAAGAGTGGTAGAAATAAATATAAAGATAGAGACATAATTGAAAGAGAAATAAAGAATTAGAATTGAAAAAAATAATGAATCATAGTCGGGAAAAATTGAAAGAGAAAAATAAGGAATCTAGAAAAAAATTGAAAATATGCTGCAATACAAGTTATCCTATCATTACTACTATATTGTTATTGTCACCACTACTATCGCTATTTATCACTGCTGTTATTGCTATTGCTAATGATTTTGAAATTGTCGAGGCTACATTGGGAGTTTATTAATAATATAAACCATCGCTATTATTACTGTTGTCGTTCTTCTATGGCTATCACTATGCTAATGCTATAGCTAAAATAAATGAGTAAAGTATAAAAAAGTAATTTGTAGCGATATGATAATTACGGCAATGTTTAAGATAACAAATTTTTTAAAAAAATGGACATATCACATCGAGGACTCCAAACTTGGATCATTCTTGGAAAATGGAAATATTCCAAATAACTCCTCCGCGCAAATGGAACGAAAGTCCCGTATAGTCTACACCGCCGATTTCTGGTAATATATCTCTCCTTCGCCATTGTTTCTTTTCTCAAATTAGGGTTTCCATTGCAATGAATTACGATATTTCGTCTCTTAATTTGTTAGATTTTTTACTGCTTTATTTACATGCAATCATTTTATGGATATTTCCATCGCTCTGCTTGCCGAATCAAGTGTCGGCTTCGATTATTTAGTTGTGCTGGCTGTTTAATGTTGATGAATGAGAACTTAATTCAATTTCTTGATATAATTTACTGAAAACTTGCAGTGCAAATCGTGTTGATTGATACAAATAATATATGCGTGTTTCCTTTACGGCGCGTACAAGATTTTTCCTCGATTATCTTCATATAGGACACGATTTTCACAAGCTCCAATTGGACGCAGGTATGGCGGGAAAAATCGAAGCCGTTCAGAAAACTGAATGTATGAATCCATTCTCAAGCGTTTTCTAAATGGCACTCTGGATTTCTCTTGAATTTTTTGTGCGGCTGTGTTGAGGGAATTTAGATGGCTTATATGAACCATTGCCTTAATCTGAAATCTGTATTGGGCTGAAATTTTGCGTCAGTAGTGATCTAAAAGGGGGCTTCGAACACGTGATTTAGCAAATGACTGGTTTTCTTTCACTCTGAGAGGTAGATGGTCTTTGTAGCTTTTTTTATAGCTACTATTGTGCTAATTTTGTGATTTAATTGGCACTGGAAGAGATGGCTGAATTTGTTTGTGAAGAAAACTGTCGTGTGTTGTGAGAGCAAATTGTGCATTAAAATGGGACCTCATATAGTTAGGTCCATCGCAAAAAGATACCATCATCTCAGTATGGTTGTTAGATGTAAAACAACATCTTCCCAGTATGTTGCATCAAGAGCTAGAGATCCAACATTTGAGAAACTGATGGATAAGTACAAAAATTTTCTCAAAGTGGTTGCAGTCCAAGACCTTATCCTTGCTAATCCAAGAAATCAATCAGTATCTCTAGATTTCCTCTCAAGGCTTTCCCAGAAGCTCCATCTCAATCGTGGGGCTCCCTCCTTCCTTCGCAAATATCCTCATATTTTCCACATATTCTATGATCCAAACAAATCCCAGCCATTTTGCAGATTAACAGATGCTGCCACCCTAATATTTCATGAGGAAGCGGATGCTATCAACGCTTCATTGCCTCAGGTTGTTGACAGATTAGTCCGGCTTTTATCAATGTCGAATTCTAAAATGTTACCACTGCGTGCAATTTACAAAGTATGGAGGGAGCTTGGCCTTCCTGATGATTTTGAGGACTCTGTGATATACAAACACTCTCATATTTTTCAGCTCTGTGATGCGCATGAACCAAATACTCATTTTTTGAAGTTGGTCGATGACATTCCGAGAAATCATTTCAGAGCAGCTGTTGAGAAATGGAGAGTTACTGAGTGTTGTAAAGAGGACTGCACCATTGATGAGACAGAAATCAAGTACAGTTTTAAACATAGCTGCCCTCCGGGGATGCGGTTGAGAAAGAATTTCAAGGCCAAGGTTAAGGAATGGCAAAGGTGTCCATATACTGGACCATATGAGGGAATATTTGAAAACAAGTATGGGAATACTAGTATGGCACTGGAAAAGCGAGCAGTTTCAATTGTTCATGAATTCATGACTTTGACTGTGGAAAAGATGGTGGAAGTAGAGAAAATCAGCCATTTTAGGAAATGGTTTGGCATTGAACTAAATATAAGAGATCTATTCTTGGATCATCCTGGGATATTTTATTTGTCAACCAAGGGAAAGAGACATACTGTTTTTCTAAGAGAAGCTTACGAGAGGGGGTGTTTAATAGATCCAAATCCAGTTTATACTGTAAGGAGAAAACTCCTAGATTTAGTTGTCATGGGGCGTCGTGGTTTATCTCATAGCGGCTTAAGACAGAAGGTGAATCAAATTAACAGTGAAGATGGTGACTTGCCTCTAGATAACAAATAAATGAAGGACAATATTTATGTTCTTTCAACAAGTGTTTCAAAGCTTGTTAACGACCCTAGAGTTGGTGAATTTATTATTGAGCGGTATGAAGTAATTTGTGAAACATTGGCATCAATCTGAAAGCACAAGAAGAATGCTTTATTTTTTCCATGGCGTTATTCTGAGTGCAGAAAGCTGGAGGGATTGCCCCTTCTTAAATAATATAGAAATGGGAGAATGGGCTATGTTGCTGCACCTTCTTACAGATGTGAATATCAATCTTTCATCAGAGGGTTGAAGAGCATGGAGAGCGAATAATTCATCGAGTTATGTTTCGAGAAGTTTAATGAGAAATGACAATGTTGACACAGGTAATGCTAATGGCACTGAGGCTGTAGATTTAGGGATGATTTGGTGTTCTAGCAAATTGCTTTACACTGATCTAGTTTTGCTCGTGATGTAAACTTCTGGTGACTATTTTCAACACTATTTTTGCACAGATTTAGGCGGTTTTTAACATTCTGGTGATGCAAAAGCTTGAATCAAAGTTGCTTTTCTTCCCCTCTATTGTCGAAGTCTTCTTCATATTTTTGTTTCGAGCTTTTACTGCCATAAATTTGTTCGGTCTGTCTAAAGATGATGGATCTGTATTTTGCCATGCAGCGTTTTTATCCAGAGTTATTTAGTCCCCGAGTATTTAGAGTTGTATCAAATAGGTCTGATTTTGTGTCAAATAGGTCTTTGCTATTAACTTCGTCACTCCTAGTTTAGGACACTAATTTGGTGTGTGACTGTATTATTTAAAGATCATGTGGCTGTTACGTGTCAAATAAACTTGCCTCTTGCGATAAATTTGGTTAGGTCTAAAATTGGGGCGGTTTTAAAACTAGGGTGGGTTCTAGGTAAATTTTCAGAATTTTGGGTGGGCAAATGGGTGTAGGAAATTGGAGGTGGGTTTTAGGGCAAACTTTCGAGACAAGGAGAAGGGAAAAGTAACGCAACCAAAATAAATCAAAACAGAGGGAAGGGAAGGGAAAAAGAAAGGGGGAAGGAAGGGACTTGCACGCATCACCGAGGGTTTTCTAAAATAAAATGATAGGGACCTATTAGATACAAAATCAAAAGCTTAAGAGCCCATGGATACAATTTTAAAAGTTCAAGGTAAGTACAATAGTGAAAGTTTGATTAAATTTGTAATTTAACTATTTTTTTAATGTATTTATTCCATGTGGCAAGTTTTATTTTACATGTAATAGCTACATAATTTTTAAATAGCAGTCAGGTCTCACATAAGCACTAAATTAATGGAATTTGATAGAGTTAATGATAGTGACCTATTTGACACAAAATTCAAAGTTAAAGACTAAATTTGTAATTCAAGAAATTGTGCTCGATGATCCATTTCCTCGATATTCATTCTGTTTTGCAGTTAGAAACGAATAAACAACGTCGATGGTACTGCTGCAGTTTTCCCGACTACTTACCGTTGGATGCTGTAAAGTCGATGGCAGCTACAAATTGTTCTCTTTCTGTACAGCCAACCTGGTAAGTCTTCCTGCTAGCCTCTAAAACTCGTTTTTCTCAATCTTTACTTTCACAGAATCATGCACTTCTTACAGTACAGGTAGTTTCAACTTTCAACAAAATTTCAATAAAAGCTAAAATTTTATTGCCTAACAAGTAACAATCATTAAAGTATCTCATGACAATGACTTCTGAATTGAAAAAGAGAGAAAAATTGGCAAACAATAACAGATGATCAAACATCATTTGGTTAGAGAAGTTTTGGAAGAAATGCCAAGGCTAAGCCTATTGGAAATGCAAGATGAAGGCGGTCAATACTCGAAGCTCTGTTTCCACTGTTTCCCGGGGTGGCGTTGGTGGGCAAGCCTCCCACATCCGGTGGTTGAACACCTAGGTACATTTTTGCATTCAACAATGAAATTGAACTTAAAAGGGTCATTGTTTCCATAAGCATTAGTACATGTTTTCGAATATAGCATAAAGTTTAGAGCGTTACAAAAACGGCATAAAATCATGCTATACTTGAAAATACATATCAAATTTATGCTATAGAGGGAAATTTCTAAAATCGTGGAAGATTTATTAACCTTGGTACATTTTTGCATTCAACAATGAAATTGAACTTAAAATGGTGATTGTTTCCCTAAACATGAGTATATATTTTCGAATATAGCATAAAGTTTTAAGCGTTACAAAAATGGGGCATAAAATCATGCTATATTTGAAAATGCATATCAAATTTATGCTATAGAGCGAAATTGAAATTTCTTAGACCGTGGAAGATTTATTACCTGGTGGCAATGTGGTTGGTGCTGGTGCAGGACTAGCTGGTGATGTTACTGGATATCCCAAAACTGCATCAGAAGAAAACACATTTAAGTTAGTAAGCCTCCCCTTATGTTAAAAATCAGTTTTGATAACTGTCCTTTTAGTTTAAAATTTGGTTACAGTTTTTTTTTTGTTAGAATACAAAAATAAATTTATTTCATAAATAATTGTTTTTTTTCTCAACACAACCAAAACCAAAATTATCATCAAATGGAACTTAAATTTTGATTTGAATTGTTTATATAAACTAAATCTTAATTCATGAGTTCTAAATTTAGTACGTGTTGAATTGAACCCGTTTGAACTTATTATTAATTTTGATGACATGCTTTGTGTTTAAGAATTGTTTTTTTTTTTAAATAACCACATGTTTAAGACATGGATCTATGATTATTTAAATTTAATCATTGTAGATTATAGTAACACATGATCTGTAACCTTTTAATACCTCCTTAAAGAAAAAGTGCTTTTTTAATTGAATAGTTTTATGCGTTTGAAAAATTACTTTTTGAATATTCAATTTAGTTAGATATTAAAGAAAGCTGCTCAAATCTAACGTGGGTAAAATGCTTTTCCCCCATTTTTCCTTTGGGTTTGAATTTTGAAATTCAAAATTATCCTTTCCTTACAAAAAAATTTGACTAATTTTTCTTGAGACAAAGGTTGTAAATAAAATTAACAAATAGAAATCATAATTTTATATCCTTAGCTTACCTACTAGAATTATGTCAACCTGAATGTAAATTAAGACTAATATATATATTCTAATTATTAAAAATAAATGACAAGCAAAAAAAGTAATTAAATTCAATGGCTTAATTTGAACTTGGCTTTTACAATTTTAAAATGTACAACTTTTTTTTTTAAATAAAAATGTCCAACTTAATTATTATAATTTGAGCTCATTTCAAATCAATGCCTATAATAATTTAAAATTTTTAAATAAAACGTAATTACACCACATTTTACCTAAACATTTTTTAATCATCCATAAACCCTAACTGGCTAGAGCGATTGAACAATTAAAAATTGAAATTGAAACCAAATCCAAACTATAACGAAGAATAATTTGAAATTATGTGAAGATGAGGAAGAAGAACGTACGTGAACAGAGGGAAATCGGAGGAGTGGAGACTTTGCAGGCGGAAGGAAGGTTCAAAGCTCGATCCACATCAATGTCCAAACCAGTTTTTTGGGGATCGCTGAGCAGTTGGCACAGGCATTGCGGGCTGCTTTCCACCAGCCCCGCCAGCTCCGGGCAGCAGTTTTTGTCCGGCTGATGGTCCTTGCTCCCGATCGACACGTACGAGAGGCAGTCCGACATGTTCAGAAGCGTCGTCAAGCAGTCCATCGCCGCCGGAGCCGGAGCCGGAGCCGGAACTGGAGGCTTTGGAGCACCGCCGCGAGCCGCCGCGGATGTGATTATCGCCGCCAAGAGCAAGAAGATCGGCGCGGAAATCGAGGCCGCCATTGTTGAGATCTGAGAGGCGGAGGTTTGATTTTGATATAGGTTAGGTCTTGTGCGAAAATGAGGAAGAGGAGGAGAGTGATTAAATAGAGAGGGAGAGGGAAGTGGTTCGGGAATTAATGGCAGCAGCATCTACCGCCATTGCAGGGCTTTGATTGAACACTAACATTGTCAACTTGAACATAACTCAATTGATTAAAACATTTATTTTCGATAAAAAAATCGTGAGTTCAAATCTCCATCTCCACACATTGTTGTATAAAGACATAATTAATATTTTTTTAGAGTTTAAATACTAATTTAATTTCTTAGAATTTAAATTAGTTAAAGCTTCCATATTTATCATATCTACCTTTATATTGTTTTCTTGTTACCCCTTTTTTTTATTTTTTGTGAACAATTTAAAGGAAGTTGATGTTGGGGTTCAAATTCTCCTTTTAGGCAAAAAGGCAAAGGCATAAAGCTTTTTGAGAGTTTGAGGATGAGAAATAATGAGACCCATGTGAAAGTTTTTGGCTTTTTTAGCCTTTCTTCTTTTTCCTATGGAGAGAATAAGTGACCTCAATTGTTGGGAGTTTGGAAATATATAATAGGAAATTGAATTTCTAAAATAATCCATACAAATAATTAGAATAGAGACGTAAGGAAGGTCTATACCTATAAAATTTTAGCAGAGAAGATGTAACTTCGAGTTAGTTCACACTCCAATTTGAAGATGTAACAATGCTTCAAACTCCACTGCACCGAGTTATTTCTCACCCTACTCTGAAGATACAATAATGCTTCAAGAGAGCTTAGGTGAGAGCTAAATTCTCTAGCGAAATTTAATTGTTTCTAGACTTAAAATCAAAATACTTAAGAACAAGAGAACCACAGTCGAACTCCTAGTTTTATGGATACTGTTGGTGGGAAAATTATGGGTTGGGTTGTCCCTTTTATCATGGATCACTGTCTCTTATTAGAGAGACTCAATTTAACAAGTTTGCAACCACTTCCATCCTATTTCTTAGAAAGAGTGAATTGACTGATTAAAATAAAATATTAAAATTTTGCATAAGTATGGAGGATATTGTTTGGACCGACTCTATATCTCATATTTTAATAGAACATGATTTCATAATTTACAAATATCTCACTTCGATTATTTTACATCTTGTTCAGAGTGATATTTATTCTCGTTACACCATTTGACAGTATAGTATTCGTTCTAGATCCTTGACTATTGATAGTGTTTGAGACTTATTTTTCATAATTGAGAAGTTATTTTATTTTTTTTTCACAATTTTGATACATGTTGTATTTCTTATCTTTTATTGTGTGCCTACGACAATTTTCAAGTCTCTTTGTTCTTCTCGTACCTATCATTTTCCTACCATATATCTTACATTTAAATTTTTTTTTTGAGTTTGTCTTTTATTAGCTCATCACCAACTTGAACTCCATCTCCCCAACTTCCTATTTTCCTCTCTCTTCTTAAATGTCATATTGGTGTGAACCTTTATTTATGCCTACTTTCTTTTCCCCCTTTTAGATTTTGTAATATTTTTCTAATTAAATTTTTGTTGAATTGACTTTTATATCTTTAATTGCCCATTACTTTTTTTTTTTTTTCAATATGCATCGTTTTATTTAATTTTATCTTTTTGTCAATATTTGCAAAGAGGAGTATCAATTCATCTTGCACATTTATGGCTGCTTGGTATGGTAAAGCAATTTATGGGTGGTTTGGCACCTGTTTTCTCTAAACTGGGTTTTTTTGTTTTCTAGATTAAAATGTGTAAAAATATATGTTTTCTTTGTTGGGGGCACAAGATCATATAAATATAATGGAAAAAAATTATTTTTAACGTTTGGCAATATATATCAATTTTAACCCTAAACTTTTAATTTTACAAAATTGCATATTAAACTTGGATAACTGTTGTCATCTTCCCCTTAAACTTTTTGGAGGGTAGCAAATTGTACTTATGATAGACTTTAATTTGAAAATTTATAAATTAAAAATTATTTTGCACCCTTAGGTGTTGGCGCAGTGGTAAGAGGCTTTGGTCTTGACATTTAAGATCCAAATTCGAGCTTTTATGTACCTTAAAATAAATTTAACATTTTGGTATGAACTCAAAAAAAAAATGAAAATTTGTTAAAAAATCATTCCCATGTGTTAAATGAATTATAAAACATATATTTGGTATGAAATTGGTAGGATTCAAACAAAAATGACATTAGGTTTGACTTTTTTTTGTGTTAATTTGTAAGCTTCAATGATAGTCCGTCATTAACCAGACAAATCACTCCACCAACTAAGAATGGCCATACACCATCATCCATAGAATCAAGAAAGAGCTCTCTCAGTTTGTCAATCCTTACTATGTCGGGACCTGGTAAGTTTTTCCGTATTGAGTCAAATTAAGTCGCAAGCGACGAAGTTATTTCATAGTCAATTTTTTGCATTAATCAAACTTAATTGGCAAAAACTTTAAGTTTTTTTGTTAAATTAGCGAGTTTTTTTACTTTGTTTTTTGTTTAATTTAATGAATTAGTTAATTGTAAATTAATAGATGATAAAAATTGAACAATTATCAGTTCAATTTGATAAAATTAAAAGTTTATATTGAAAGTTGATACAAGTGGTCTAGTTTAGAGGTAAAATTTATTTTTCCTCATTATAATTTTTGATTCACTTATAAACATTCAAATCCAACGAAAAGGAAAAAAAAAAAAGTGTTCTAGGGAAAAGAAAAAAAATTCAGCTTCAGGGAGGAACTGACATGTTTCGAATCTTATAACACAATGTTAATTTTTTATCGGAAATAGAAACGTTATTCGAGCATTTCCTAAAAATAATAATATATAAATAAAAATACTAGTTTTCAAACACTGTATGAATGGCCGTGCTGTGAGCCAATGGAGAAGCGCGGAAATGGGTTGGGTAGGTCATGTGGGGGCCCTGCACTTCCACTCTCTTCTTCAACCTCCGAAAATCACTTCACTTTCCACCTCCAAGAAGCTCCAGTTGCTTCAGCCTTCACTCTCTCGCCGCTCCACGATTTGCCCATTGTCATCTCGGAGGTAACGCCCAAATTATGTTTTCCATTGATTTGATTCTGTCTTCGTCTTTCAACGATCGCAGCTTTGTGGGACTTGGATTTTGATATATCATGCACGCCAGGTGTTTGATGAAATTACTCTGAGAATACTTTTGCCTGCTGTGCTGACATTATACTTTTTTTTCTTTCTTTTTGTACTTTCTCCCAATGTTAGCTGTCGTTGTCGATGACATTTCGATCCTCAGTCAAAATACGAATTAGAATGAATATTGATGTCGACACAGATGGCAGATGAGATGTGGAGACAATGGATCCAAAAGATTAATGTATTTACAAATTTTAAAATATTTTTTTATATTACCGTTGCATTTTTTATTTATAATTTGCCTCTTTCTTGCATCCCTTATAATTGTTTGGATTGGATCAAACATTATTGTGATGGAGAATAAAGGGGTTACCTGTCATTTGTTTTTTCTCAGTATTGTGATCAGAAAATTTCTTAGATTTTAAGTTTAAGAGGAAATATCCAACTAAAATGGGTGTATGATGCTCGTACGTGTCCCTCCCGTTAGTGAGCTTCACAAAGATCAATTTCGACTCATTTCCAAGGCTGGCATTGAAATAGAGGCGAGATGTTAGAATTGGACAACACTCTGTATTCACAAAGAGTATCAGGGGTGGAATGACAAATAAACCCTTTTGAGGCTCCGGCCGAAGAGCTAATGCAAAATGCCTCATGCATCATAATGCATAAGGGCGAAAGAGAATTGAAACAAGAAGAAGATTGGAATTCGTAGGTCTTGCCCACAGAAAGATGGAAAAGAAAGACGGAAAGAAATGAAGCAGCTTCAATATCTTTTTATCAAGGGTGAGGTTTGGAACCCATAGCAAGCAAGTTTGCCCCTTTTATTTGTTGTGGGTGGCGCCTCACTGCAGGCACCTCCTTGTTCTCTAACTGTTTTTGCTGGTTTTAAAAGACGAGACAAGCTACCTTTAGCTAGGAGAAACATATATTCATCATATACAAGGGGAATATTAGGAGTTGACAGAAGGTCAATGAGGGGAGGGGTGAGCAAACCTACTACCCCATAAATTGGCAAAACTTCTAACACTTTTTGTTGCAGGAATTAAAGGTTCGATTAACAGAGGAACAATGATTAGGGTTATGAGGGGAGAAAAAAATATTAGTATCCCTGAGAACAAGACCCTTCTTCGTTCTCTTGTCTTTCATTTGTCTTAAAAAAACCGAGGAGATAGAGGATGGATCAAAACATGTTTCATGTATTATATATGTATCATACATTGCATATTAAGGTTTGCAAAATGCATTTTGAACTTGATTGAATTTGGCAGGTTCAGTATACAAGCTACTGCAAAAAAAGGATTAAGCACTTCAGCACTTCCAATTGTAGCAAGAAAGGAAAATAATGGAAATCTTGTAACTGAGAGGTATGTTTTTTACTTCATCCAATTTAATCGTTTTAACCATTCTTTGCTAATTTAGAGTTTATTCTTAGTGGTGAATTTTCGAGGAATAAAATTGACTTTGTAGTAGATCTTTTTGATTGGTTGATGTGCTGGGGTTACGTTGTTTTATTTAATTAATAAAGATGTGTTCCCGTCAATTATAAAATTGATTTTTTTTTTACAAGATAATCTGTTTATTTTTTAAAAAATATTTCAAAGGTAACATACAACCTGTTATTTAATATTTTGAAAGAAAAAAACATAAAAAAAATCAAACAGGTAACTTTTTTTTTCTTTTTATGGTTATATTTGAAAAGTAATAACACATCTGAGGATTTTAATTTTATATATAAGTAAAATTATATATATATTTCAAAATTTTTATTATTGTTACTTTGATTGTGGTTAATTTAAAAACTAAACATTTTTATTTAATATAATTAATTTAAATTAAATAGTATTTATTTTACTAATACAGTACAATTTATATTTTTATTAATTTGAAAATTAAATATATTCTTTTATTTTAATATTCGTTAGCTTGAAATTATATATATGAATCTAAAATAAACTCCTCTTCTTTTAAATCAAAGTTTTTAACTACCATTATTTAAATAAGGATAAAAAAGAACAATTATTTTTTTTAAAAAAATTTTACCTTTTCACTCAGAAATTAAGATTAAATTTAAATATTTAATTAATTGGATGGAATCAAATGTTGAAATTTAATTATTTAAGTTTAACATTCTTAAATTTGTTTTATATCAAGACATAAATACATAAAAATAAATTATAATTCATATGAATATATATTTTTAAATAAAAAAATATAAATGTTTATAATTATATTTGAAAAAAATTGTATAATTCTATATTGAATTAAAAAAAATCTTCGCATTATAATACTTCAATATTTTCATTAAAAAAAAAGGAAAAAAGATTTCAATACTTATAATTGGGAGAAAAGAGACGAAATCGAAGCAATTAATTTGTCAAGAAAAATTGAAGCAATTAAATAAGAAGTTAAATAACGAAAATAAGAGGAAGAGATGAGAGAGTAAATAAGAAGAAGTTAAATAACGAAAATAAGAGGAAGAGATGAGAGAGTAATGAATGATAGTAAAACAGCGGTGAGTAGATAGAGAAATCAGGGGAGAAAGATGATGGAAAAGATATGTAAGAGGGTGTAGAGCCCATTTCAAAAAAGAGAAAATGCTTTGCTCTGCCTTGAGAAGATTGTGTGAAAAAAGGATCATTTTAAACACCAGGATTGTTATCACTAATGAGAGTGTTTTTAATTATTTTATTAGATAAGGGTTTTGAAAGCCAAATTCTTCACAGGTATGCAGTAGTGACAGGAGCAAACAAGGGGATTGGTCTTGAAACAGCAAAGCAACTTGCTTCTCAAGGCATAAGAGTAATTTTGACAGCCAGAAATGAGCAAAGAGGACTAGAGGTCGTTTCAAAGCTCCATGAATTGGGTTTGCCAAATGTAGTCTTTCACCAACTTGATGTCTTGGACCCTGTCAGTATCGACTCTTTGGCCAAGTTCATAGCAGACAAGTTTGGCAGGCTTGATATCTTGGTAAGCGTTTAAATTATTCAATATCATTTGTCATTTGGGTTGCAAATTAAAGAGGAGAGTAAATAAAGGAAAACAATAAAAAAGAAATTATTGTACAAAAGCCTAGGCCGTCATTTCACTTCACTAATCTCTTTCCAAGTTTCTTTCTCAGGTATTAAATTAAATAGCAAGTTTCTATATTCCTTTAATAACTTAAACCAAACCTATCAAAAAATAAAAATAAAAATTATGTACAAGGAAAGTTCATAATAACTACATAAAGATATTTAATCTCAAATCATACTAAAATTCATTCTTCTCTGTGGCCATTTATACCCAAAGATTAAAAAAAAATACCATATCTACTCTACGTGGCTCTCATTTTCTTTTTGTTCATCTTGAATTGATTTGTTTACTGTTACAGGTAAATAATGCTGGGGCCTCTGGAGTAGTGGTTGATGAGGAAGGATTAAGGGCTTTGAACATAGATCCGTCCTCTTGGGTATTATTACATTTCTGCTAATACATTCAGATGTTTTCAGAACTTGTTTGGAAGACTGTTTTCATTTATTTTTATTTTCAACACTATTTCCTAAAAACTGCATCTTTCTAAAAATCAGAATTATTGTGTACTTGAAACACTATTTATATAGAGTATCTATGGAAGCAAACTTTTTTCACCAGTATTTTATGTGTGTGAGTTTGTGAGAATCCATCTCATACATGATTACACTTAATTAAACACAGCTCTCAGGCAAGGCGACGAACTTGGTTCAGAGTGTGATAAAGACAAACAATGAGAAGGCAGAAGAATGTCTCAACACAAATTACTATGGTCTTAAAGGAGTAACAGAATCTCTTCTTCCACTGCTACAGAAATCCTTGGGAGGAGCAAGGATTGTGAATGTCTCCTCTCTCAGAAGCGAATTGAAGGTAGGCATCCCCATTCTTTATATACTTTGACAAGTGTTCATGGTTCTGTTTCAACTTTTTTTTTTATAGCTAAAATAACCTTTAGAAGAATGAAAATTTTCTCTCATTTTTTAAAATCTTTTTCACTTATTGGTCGGTTGAAGAGATAAAAATTTGTCCCCTTTGATCCCATAACGTTTGTATATCATCAGTATTTTTTAGAAGTTGGAAAATCACTAAAGTGTAATGGTCATTAGAGTTTGAATACACAATTTGATATTAATAACAATTAAAAAAAAAGTGACAAAGTAAAAAAGTTGACTGTCAAGATTAATTTATTTAAGTAACGAGTAAGCCAGCTATACTATTGGAATCTTAAAAACTGCCGTTGGTTGATATATTTATCATGATGAGCTTAATATTTACGTTATTTCTGTATCATACTTAATTATTATACTATGAAATGATCATTTCAACTTTTTTTAAGAAAAATGTAATCATGTGGTCAATTTGATAGCTATTTTATTTTACTTTTTAAAAAACAAACTCATTTTCCTATCATCCTTACGTCTTCTGATCCACTCCTTGAAAGCAATTTCGAAGTCTTAGTCAAATTGGGAAAAGAGAGGTTTCGAAAACCTGTTTTTATTTTTGAAACTCGATGGTAAAGTGTTCTTGATGGAAACTTAACAAATGAATTGTGAGAAAATAAACCTTAATTTGTCGAGAGAGAACAAAAACCAGAAATCATATTCAGATAAGGCCAGAATTATTTGACCATGGAGTTACTGTTTGGCAGAGAATTCCAGGTGAGCACATACGAAAAGAACTGGGAGATGTTGCAAATCTGAGTGAGAAAAAGATAGATGCATTGTTGAAAAGATTTCTACATGATTTGAAGGAAGATAGATTAGAAGAAAATGGATGGACAATGATGCTTCCATCTTACAGCATCTCCAAGGCCTCAGTGAATGCTTACACAAGAATTCTTGCAAGAAAGCATCCAAAAATGTATATCAATTGTGTTCATCCAGGCTATGTTGATACTGATATCAACTGGCACACAGGAACAATGACGGTTGAAGAAGGGGCTAGAGGTTCTCTCAAGTTGGCTCTTTTGCCTGATGGAGGCCCCACTGGCTGCTACTTTGATCAAACTGAATTGGCAGAGTTCTAAGTCATTGCTGCTATGGTTTGTGTTATGATCCCACTGTTTCATTTGGAACAAGGCTTCACTTTTCTCATCTTCTTCTTCAATTTTGTGTTTGTTTTATCAAGTTGGCTCTTTTGTCAGATGGAGAGATTCCATGGGATGCTACTTTAGCCAAATTGAATTGACAGTGTTTTAAGTCATTGCAGTTATGATTTATGTTGTGACTCTGTTATTTCATTTGGAACAAAGTTTCAACTTTTGACTTGATTAGCGACTAAGTTCCCATAGGATGGAAATTGAATGGGAAAAGTTTCAGCCCAATTCAACTTCTTTAGTTTGTGTTTGTTCCATGATGTTGGTTCTTTTTTCAGAGAGAGGTCTCACAGGATGCTTACTTTTTTGCAACTGTGCTGAATTTGTTATGATCCCATTATTTCATTTGGGATAAAACTTATCTTTCTTTTGATTTGTCAAGTTCTTTTTTCAGATGGAGGTCCCACAAGATGCTGCTTTGATGAGGAGAAAAAAAAAACTAAAATGATAGCAGCTAAACCTGCTGATTAAATGTGAGTAATGAAATCTAAATGGGTCATCTCGTTCTACAATAATTGATTAAAAGTGAGTTAACTGCATGATCTACAATAATTTGGAAATAGAAATATTTTGAGTATTAACTTTCTATGTAGTATTATCATGCAGCTGCCTGCATAGAAGAGTCACTTCCTCTATAGTGTTGTCACATAAGAAAAGCACGTTAGCTGCTGGCCAAACGAATCGAAGGAAAAACGAGCATCAAAGTTGAGTGAGTTTATTTGACTGTTTGCAGCATGGGGGTGGATTACCAGAAAGCGGCGCAATGCTGCGTTTTAGGTAATAAAATATCATTTAGGGAGCCAAAAGTAGTCTCTGTATGCAGAGTTAGAGAACTGAAAAAAATATATAATAAACCTGCAAATTTGTAGAATTGAAAGAGCTTCATAGAACATTAGAATCTAGAATTTCCAACACTCTTTCATTCAGTCTAAATCATTTGAAAAGAACAGTTTTAAATCATCAAAATCTCCATACCAGAAATGCTGGAAACTGCTCATTTGAATCCAAAAGATTTGAGAGATCCCAGGAACAATATAATTAGCCAAAACTTTGCAACTTTAAGTTCCTCCAAGGTTCTCATATTGCAAGACAAACATAGGCCATTTGTTAGGGAATCCAACTCACAGCACTTCAAAAACTGGCATTTCAGATAGCAATCTCTTTCTCGTACTTACCACAAATTGAGGTAACTACACGATGGGCTCCCGAGAGCGAATGTGGCATCTCGGTCCAAGTAATTAACACCTCGAGCTCACATGGAGCTACTAACCTTGGTTGGTTGAAGCTAATAAAGGAGTCTCTTCAAAATAAATCTTGAAGGTCAAGGATATCAGCCAAGACACCAGCTGCAGTAGTGTCATTACCAGCTCCAGCGCCTTGAATGACAAGAGGTCGTTCGTTATAGCATCGGCTGTAAACCACCAACTGCAATTGCACAGAACGGTCAATAGTCAACTTCCACATATACCGATTTCATCTAAGAAAATGCTAGAGTTTCTTTACAATTAAGACCACGGCAAAAAAGGGTAAAGGTGTTACTTATTCCTCCTTTCTATGTGCATAGTGATCAAACTATTATTTTCTCTGTCAAACTTTCAAGAAGGGTTCTGAATCAACATTCAAAAACGAGTTATAGCATAGTTCAATTTAATGCGACGTACATCTTAACCTTCGGTATTTATAGTAAATTAGCAACGGTAGGCACTCTATTTTGAGTGGAGTGTCGATGTCAAATCTAGATACGCTTTAAACATATGATTTGGAGTACCACCTAGGATAGGCGGGAGATATATTTAGTAGTTCACTGATGATATATTTTCTTCTTCCAAACCAAATTCCAAAATAGTTTTTAAAAAATATTCTACCAACTATGTCTCCTTCGAGTTTAGTGTCCAAACTTTTTCAAAAAATAGGCATGTTCTCAATGCCTTTGTTTATGTCCATATTTGTTAGGATCTTGAATGTAAGAAAACAACAATGTAACTAGTACAACATCAATGAAAAATTATAATAATAATAGCCTTTCGAGAAAGTTATCGCTCTCCCACGATCCGCTATGGATGCATATTTCCCCAAAATTATGTCAATCTTCCTTCTCTCTAACTTTCCCTATTTATATCCTAATAATACTCCTAATAATATAATATGTCACTACTAATATCCTAATAGTATTTTCAATATATCCCTATTAATACTCCAACAATATCATGTTCATGTAACTTAAATAGTACATAAAAGATAAAATCAACTCAAGGAAATTGTAGGGCTAGGATGCGATCTATATCATAAACATTATAATGTAACACATGCAATGCAACTTCATTGGGTTTTTAGGTGGTTGGGAGGTGCTTACCACATTGTCACTTCCTCTCAATCTTCCCAATGGAGAATCTTTGGGAAACTCTTGGAGTCCAACTTCACACCTAACCAATAAACAAAACAAAACAAAATCAAGAACTCTGACCAATATAGTTCAAAAGATACCCATGACACTAGCAATATCGAGCACCCGCTATAGTCCCAGACCGTAGAGGCCAGCGAGAGGGAAGGGAGAAAACAAAAAGTTTGGAGAGAGGAGGATGGGAGAAATTAAAGGAGAGAGGATAGGCATGAAAGGGAGAGAGGTGGAAAGCACCTCAAGGGTTGTCTCCTAATACAAACCACATAATCACATATTTGCTGGTCAGATACCTAAAAGCTAGTGTTTACTAACTAGAGAGACACAGATAAATTTTATCTAAGACTAAAATTAATTTGTCCTTTCAAACACATAAAAGTTGAATTGTCCTTAATTATTTGTTGTTTATCTTTCCTTCTTAATAATCTAAGATGAGGATAAACAATTGTAGCTAAATAACATTTTTGTCTACTCAAGGCAAAATAGAACGTATGCAATACTTGTAACATAAAAGACAAAATCAAATGTACAAATAATAATACCTCGAGCTTGAGCACTCAACCATACAGGCATAACGTAACACATTTCCTCTTAAGGAAGCCTTGGTAACTCTCTCCTGGATGTCATTGTCTAGCGATAAAACTCCACTGTCTAGAAAGTGATCAATAGGCATAACATCAGGTCCCATTTCTTTCGGAAATAAGCTTTCGACCTAAGGAGATGAACTATCATTAGGGCAGGGCAGGAAATTCAACACAAGGGGATGGATATACATGTACAAATGTTATGTTTCTTTTTAGGTTAAATTACGAGTTTAGTCCCTAAAAATTTTAAAATTATGTCTAATAGGTCTCTGACGTTAAAAAGTGTCTAATAGGTTCCTCAATTTTCAAATTTGTACCTAATAGATCCCTGACTATTAAACATTTTCTAAAACTCACAGACTTATTAGACACAGAATTAAAAGTTCGGTGTCCGAATACATACAAAATTTAGGGACCTTTTAGATACATATTTTTTCAATTTTGTGTCTATCAGGATCGTAAATTTTTAAAAATGTCGAAAAATTCCAAGGACCTATTAGACACAAAATTAAATTTTAGGGATTTATTAAATTAAAATTCAAAAGCATAGACACAAGATTAAAATTTTAGGCACTTATTAAACACTTAGGAACCGATTAGATACAAAGTTGAAAGTTCTATCGCCTATTAGATACTTTCTAAAGTTGAATGGCCTATTATACACAAGCTTAAAACTTCATAAACTAAACTTGAAAGTTAACCTTCTTTTTACAAGAAACTTTCAACGTGATACGCATTTGCTAATTTGCTTAACTATATTATATAAATGCATGCCTTATGTTTCATATGCCTTTCTAATCATAGATACACACTGTCTAGTGTGTATATATTTTTACTTCACGAGAATTCTAATCATAAGCATGAGAGTTCTTCAAATGAAAGAACATCACTTCTAACACTGACCTTAATATCATCCAAGTCCATCTGCTGACCAAGAAGTCGGGCAAGGATCAGAGCCTATTTATATATAAACATAAATAAGTAAAGCAACTACATGAAATCTTCTAGTCCAGTTTTAGAATCTATTCAGAGTTTATTTTGCATAAATAATGGATCTTGTTAGCAGATAAAATTTATAGGACTGTACTTTAAGATAACTTGCTCGAAGATTAAAATTTGAGTAAATGACACGCAACATAACAGAATGTCTCTACATTGTAAATCGAGGGACAAAAATAATGATAAGAGAGAGTGCCAAGTTCAATCTTAAGATATTTGGAGCATAAACATTAAGGAAGTGCAATGATGACGACTTAATTTTGATGCTTTAGATATGCAAAAATGCCATCAAAATAGCTTCCTGCACTTAATGAATGAAAGAAAAGGAAATACAAAGGTTCTGAGTGGTATAGAGCTCTCCACGAAAAGCTAAACAACTACCTCCTTACTCTTGCTATACTATTGCCCTATATACTTGACTACTTGTTCCTACATAATTCCTTCCCACAGTCCCTATTCTCTATTACAAAATATTCCCTTCCGGCACATAACTAACTCTCCCTCACTCATGTTATTTTCCTTATGCACTCCCCCTTGTGTAAGTGGAGCGTACCAATATTCGATTCTACCTATCACATTTCAATTCACGTGTCTTTTGTTTCATTGCTTCAGATGGATTTTCGAGGACCGATACATAATTCTAGAAAAATGTGGTATGAGATTGTTTGAACTACAAGATCAAACAAGTTGGCAGCAGAAATCATTCACTAAGCACAGGCACTTAATATCAGAAATCATGCGCTAAAACCAAACCTTTCTTGCAACATCCATACCCCCGAGGTCATCACGTGGATCTGCAACAATGCCATTATAGAAAATAAGTGTGTTAAATTTTCTTACCATGCATAAAAAGATAGATAATGTAGAACACTGAGGACATGTTTACACGTGTGCTCATCTCTATGAACTCAAGCATGTGTTCCATTTAAAAGTAACCTAATCCTTCATGTGCTTTTCTAACAATTCATTTTCTTCTTAAGTCTTTTCACTCAAAGTACCAATAAACAAGGTATAGAACACAAATTGCCTCGTAAATTTGCATAATTAAGATCATATTCCCCATTGACTACTATTCAAGTTCCATATGGTCTGGGATAGTATCATTTTGCATTTAGATATATTGGGGATTGTAAAGTTCACAAATAAAGAGCAAATATTATGTTAGACCCACTTCCAAAACATGAACATGAGAGCTGCAACCCTTCTTGGATGTGGATGAGTCCTTGGATGGGTTTGGGAGACAGATAGGGAACCACTTTAGCATTGTGGTTAACACTAAACTAAATTAGAGATGAATGTATAGATGACCGATTGTATTGACAACATGAGGGACAAGCTCATCGCTCTTGGATACATGCTTTTGAAGGGCAATGCAATGGGTAACAGTTCTTAGTCATGTGGTGAAGGCCGCCATAACCTCGTGAACATGGAGCAAACTGGGGGGCAAGTAGGACTTTAAGGGTAGCTCAAGGAGATAGGCAAGAGATCACCATCATCAGTGATTTTGAGGAACCATATGATAGGGTAGAGTGTGAGATCTTAGGAGGGTGTTGCTTATGTGATATCTTCCACCTAGCAGTGAAGTGCCCTGAAATAAAAAAAAAATGCAGCTCGTGGCACACCAGGTTTGGTTTTCCCTTACGCAGGAGAGAGCTTGAAAGGAGGGGGATGGTAGATATGGGGGATTCCAACTCCAGAGTGAAGTCCAAGAGAGGGACTATGTATTTTTGCTTTTAATCCCCTTCAATTAAATCAAGCTTGCACATATGCTTAGTTATTGGCAATTTCAGGTGTTCGTAAGATTAAAATTTTATGCAACGCTGTAGAGAGGCTAAATATCCTCTTGTGACTAAGAGAAACTTTTTGAGGGTGGCTTCTTGGCAACATGATGAGCTTGACACTAAGCCTCTACTAGACTAAGCACCTGATTAAAAATTATTAAAAAAGAAAAAAGGAATGTACCAACCATGAACTTGACATGCAAGACATTCAGAGATGGGCTATACAGGTGATCATTGAAAAGAAAGATTCTATACTTTTCATAACAGGCAATGATGATTTATTTCTCCCATGACATGGATCAAATGTAATGATACTACTTGAAATATTACTTCTTCTAGAAAAAGAATACTAATTTAAGTATTACTATAGACCTGGTTCTGTGTAACCTAGGTTTTTAGCAGCCTTAACAACTTGGCTTAACGGCTTTCCTTCTTCAACTTCGCTCATTATGTACCCCAGTGTACCTAAAACAAACATCAGGATGCAAAATTCAATATTTCCTAAATAAGAAAAATATGTACGAAGCAGTATGCCAAATACAACGAAACCTTGGAGAAACATAATATTGGAGTTGAAAAGAAATTATTCATAGAACAGTTTGATACCACTCAAACTCCCAACAATGTGATGAATAGGATCTCCAGAAGATAGCATGCGTGTTAAGGAAGCTATAACAGGAAGTCCAGCACCAACCTACCATAGGAAAACCAAGTGTTACGAAGTCGCATAAGTTACATCCCACTGATATGCCTGTTACTCAATCAGGGAACATGACAACATCATTCTAGCTTAAGTGAGAAGCAATTAGAATTTTTTAAGGAAATAAATATCAACTCAATCTTACTCCAAACCCTAAACAAAAATAAGAGTAAAAAGTGGCATAACATAAGAGTTCTCTAGTCCATGCAAATTAATAAATAAACAAAAAGGAAAGGAAGGATCAGCACACACACTTATGGTATATCTGACTTTTAAAAGAGAGAACATTATCCAAGTTCGAAAGAGGAATACACAAAAACAATAATGAGCCTTTTCTGTAGAAGTGCTTTTAGGAAAACTACTAATAAGAACCTAACTTTGTGGTTTGTAAATATTAAAGTTATCATGCAACCATTCACAAGTTTATGATTTTCTAAGTAAAATTAACCACATTTGTTCTATAAAAAAATAGGCAAGAATAAAGTAAGAAAAAACCAGGAAAATATCCTACAAAAAATAGTAAACCAAATATATTCACTTATTTTTGTTCTTAAAAACAGGTATTTTAAAAATAAAAAAATCCAAACAGCATTAGATCAGTTAAAGACATAAAGCTTCTTCCTGTGACTAATGATACACACAAGGACCTAACTTCCCTAGGAACTTTGACTTTCCAAATCAAGTGAAAAGATAATGTTATGGTTTTGAAGATTCTATCTTTGATATATATTATTAAAAAAATGATCCTGAAAGCTTCGCGGGGACTACTTTACGACAATGGACGACGAGAGCTTAATAAAAAACTGACTAAAAGACTCTTAACTCTGTCTATACCCTTCAATCCAAATTTTAAGGGAATTTAAGCCTAAGTGTTATCCATTCACCTGCCTCTTCTGGGTAAAATTTATTCTAAAATAAGAACCCAAGATGACCAACTGCCACTAAAAATTAGTGCTATACTTTCTTATTGGCTAGTGGTGAGGTGAGGGCATACGATAAGGAAACTCCTCCAAAAAGGGATTTGACTATCTGTCAGCTAATCCTAATTTCAGTTAACCCTAATTTAGCTGGAGATTAAATTCCTTGAAATCCTCTTTTTCCTAAACTTTCTTTTTTGAGATGAAACACACTTTTAATTGAATTAGTGAAAGTTACAATGGCCTTCACACATGATACATCTTGAAGGTTCAAGTCTAAAAGAGTTGAGTAACTCTGTTAAATCAGATCATTGGTTTGTGTAGAGCTAGTAGCTACCAATCAAGAAACAATTTACTCTTTAAGAACCTCAGCTTACTAAAATATGTTATCTTATGCAAAATTTGGCAAAGAATTTTACAACCCTCTTCTCTCTCTTGCAGAGACCTTGCATATCTGTCACAACTCTTTAACATGTCTTTGTTTTGGTTACACGTTCTTCGCCGGAAAAAAAAAATTAGCAACATAAATCCATGATATTACTTACAGTTGATTCATGTCGAATGCAGCGTGGATGCATAATCAGTTTGTTGTAATCCTCCTGTAACCAGCAAATAATAAATTTGTTCGAAGTCAATTGTTTAGGCTTCTCAGCCAAAATAATACAAGAGAATAAATGTGAGGTGTCTGTCCATAAACTCCTCAAGAGCATGTTTAAAATGATAATAAACATCTTGCAAGCAAAAGGTTTTGTGGCCTAATAGCACTGGTTCCTTAAACAGTTTCCTTACTCCCAAAATCTCCAAACTCTGCATTAGCCAAATTGAGAAGTGTAGACCATGGTCTAACTGTATAATATTGGGTAGTTAAGGAACTCATGGATCTTTGATAAGGGGTCTCGAACTTATGATTTCTTCATAAAATTCATGACATTTACCATTGGTCTTCAGCATTTCAAGAAAAGCATTTTATATGAATGGTAATGAACTCAGTCGATGTGAAAGACCTAATGAAGAGAAAAGCATGCTGGTAGCCTGGGGAATTCACTTGACCAAAAATTATAGTTGCATTGCATTTATTGAAGATATAAGAGGAATATATTACAATTGTAGAAGTTAAAGGCTTCTTATTTGCCAAGACAATGCAGCAACCCAAGTCAACCACTTGCTTTAACAAACCAACAGTGTCGGAACTGGCAGAGCAATCAACACAGGCTAGACCTACAATAAGACATTGACAACAAAAAGTGACGATCAAAGTTGATATAATATAGAAATAAGTATATACATCTGTTTGGAACCAGCATTCAAATCGTGTGAGACACAATATGAGGGAAAGTTCAAAAACCAAGATCGTACTTTAACTAAAATGTTCAGGAGAGAAAGCTATATCAAAGTTCACATAAGCCACAAACCTGTTGCTTTACCAAGAACGGTCGCAATATCAATAACGTTTCTGGTTGATTCTGTTCTGGAAAATAGTTTGCACTCACCTGCCACAAAATATTACACATATGAAAATCATAGATTAATGATGAACGAAAATAAAGAAACCTTGCCTAGTGTGCCCCATTTTCGGTTCTACAAAGCCTAGATCAATAAATGCTTATGGGTCATCCTTTCAAACACCAAGAATGTTGTGGGAATGTGCTCTAAAAAGGAAGTGAAGAATTTTTCTCAATTCTTGGGAAGGAGAAATTGGAAGATGTCTAATTATGCAGCTCCCCTTTGGAGTTTTTAATCTAAAAATCTTTGCAATTATTATTATTTTAGAGTAAAAAACTAGAATTCTTTTGTGATTCAACGTGGAGGAACTTTAATTCTTTTGTCTATATTCGTTGATTACCTTTTTAGTACTTTTCACAGTTTATTAAAATTATCTTTGTTTCCCTCCTTCGGTGTGCAGCCTATGTTAAGATGAAGAGAGCTTGGATCACTTGTTCTTGCATTGCGATTTCACGGCTAAAGCTTGGAACTGTTTGTGCTCTGTTTTTGGGCTAGTTTTTTGTGCCCCAGATTCTATTGATGATTGGAAGATGGGGTTCCTAATTGGGTGGCAGCTTAAAGGAAAAGCAAGAATTCTGTGGAGATGTGCTTCTAGAGCCTTGATTTGGCATATTTGGAATGAAAGAAATAATAGAGTTTTTTAGGGCAGTGAAGTGTTTTTTTATTCCCTTAGAGTGTGCAGCTTACTACTTCTTTATGGTTCTTAAAACACAAAATATATATATATTTTGTAACTACAGCTTATCCATGATTCTTCGTGATTGGAAAGCCTTGATTCATTAGTTGTTTGTTGGGAGAGGGCTTTCTCATCCTCCAACCCAGGTTGTTCTTTTGTTTTGGTGTTAATATATATTGTCTCTTATCCAAAAAAATAAATAAATAAAAATACAATTATCTTTGTTTCCTGTCAAATATATATATACATAAACATATACAAGTTACAAAGCCATAAGATTAGTATTAATTTTTTCAAATGAAAATTATAAATAAAAGGTAACTATAAAGGAGGACATCACCGAGTAACATACCCCAAGATCACATTATCATATCATGATTCATTAATACTAGAAGTTATACATATAAGATGTATGAATACTTGAAGTTCAAACCATGAACATTGGAATTTTTAGGCTTTTTTTTTTCACCACTTTCTCTACTGGATTAAGAAGATTGCGGAATTACCAAAACTACTAAGATTTGATAAAGAGGCACCACCCAACTTGACATTGCAAATTTCCAATAAAATCTTGTCATTTAACTCAGTTGTGAGCACATCGGATGCAACAACTAGTGATCTACTATCGCATACGCCTATAACTCGCAAGTGGACCCCCTGTCAAGCAAATTGGTTAAATTTTCTAAAGGTTAAGTATAAAGGAGGATGCAATCATGAATTATTTACCTCAAAATTGAAAGTGAAAAACTTAAATCGAAGTAACAACTCTAAGTTTTGGCACAATGGTGGACATGCCCCTTTCCTTCTAGGTGTCCCAAGTTTGAATCTGGATACCAATTTTTTTATCCAAAGCAATAGATCAAGTAATAACTCATGAACCTAGCTTCTAGGTGATGGGTGATTCATGTGTTCAAAAGGTGCCTCCAGCAAATTTCAAAGAGCATTATCAAAGAGGTAATTATTCTTTGGCTTCAAGATCAGCTTCCTAAAACCAGCAAGATTCCCTCTAAATCAAGGTTGAAGCAAGGTTATGTTACTTCTACGAGCAATTCGTTGAGACTAGGAAGCCACGTAACCTACTGCAACTAGGTGAGATTGAGATCAGGAAGTTACCTAGTCTAAGTGAGTCCATGCCAATAACTTGGCTTGAGTGAGATCGAGTGTATGCTAGCTCTGTCCTAGTGAGACCAAGTGTTCAAAACTTGACCTGTGTGAGATCAAATATATGCCCGCTAAGTTGTCTAGCTAATACACAGACACAAATGTCCCGAGAAGGTTACATCAAACGTGCACTTGATAGTGTGACATTGTAGTCTACTCCAACCTATCACATCCTGCATTGTTGTAATTATGATGGCACCACAGCCACTCATAAACCACCAACTCACCTACAACATCCTTCATAGTTGAAGTCATGACTGCTAACTACCTATCAAGTTACAGCAATTGATGATTAGCTAGTGTGACTCTACCAGTAACCTACAACTAGCAATAAACAGTAACGATATTGTCTTTTCTCTCTTGATATATAAAATATGAAGAATATATGGATGTTAGGCTCCCTGCAAAACTGAAATTCTGTCAAACTCAAGACTTAAACTAACTTAAAACTTTGAAAGTGTTTGGAATACGCCACACGATGTCCAACACCTTTTACCTTTGCAAGTAAGTTCCAACTACACACACTCCTCCAGCATCATTGTCTCCAATCTTACCATCTCCAACCAAGTTTTCGATTATCGTGGACATGACTAGTCCAATCAACTCTCCAACAGAAACCCCATTTGCCAAACATGCAACAGGAAACATTTATCCACATAACAATTAAAAACCTTCTGCTTGCAATCCTAAGAAATCAATGGATTCAATTCGCCATCAATGCAAATCATGGAGAAGGAACCACACCATCGATTACAAAGTTCAAACTCCAAACACTTGCGATCAAAAGAACTGGACATAACCCTTAACATTATTGAAACACCCGGAAATTACTACTCATATATCTCGAGAAAAACGTCCAAATCAGGCAGAAAGGGAGGAGAAGAAATGCCTGTTTAGCGTGAAGGGGTCGGCAGGAAACAATGTGGTGGAGGAGCTGACGGCCAACGCCGCCGCAGCCCATCACAAGCACAGGGATGATCTTCATCCTCTAGGCCACCGGTGCAGAATCTCCTCTGGTTTTTAGGAAATTTGTTTGTGCTGCCTTCAAATCAACTTCTCGCTGGCTTGCCCTTCACTGAGCTGATCGTGGCCACTGTTGTGAGGTAGCGTCGCCTATATAAACGAAGCAATCAACAGCAACTAGAGCACATAATTTCCCATTTTTCTTCATCGGATGATATTTGTCGGTAAAAAATAAAAATTTAATCTTTACCCGACCCATCAAATTCACATACGGTGTGGTTTACTTCCCATCAATATTCAAAATTTTCATCTATTTTATTTTCAGAATTATGCTCGTGTTGGTAAAAAAAAATATATTTTTTTAGCGATACAGAGGTAGAAAATTATGATAAAATATCTAAACTTCAGGAAGCAAGCAAGTTTGTCATTCTTCAAGCCAAATTCTTTCTCTTAGTATAAATTTTTGTTACCTTTTTGTTGTTGGGTAAAATTAAGTGTTGGAAGGCATTCTCGCCCTTACACGTGGCCTACGTTGATTGGGTCCCAAACAGTACACGTGGCATACGTCATTTATCTCCAAGTTTCATTACCTCGATTTTATGTATGTGACCGAGCCGACGTCTTGTGTGGCCGAACTAATCTAAGCTCCTTTAGATTTGCTCTCATCAACTAAGATGAAATACCTAACTTCACTTCGATTAAGTCCCAGACTCCACAACAACACGTCGTGATCCACCCCAACCTTAAAGAGTCGTTGAGACGCTGTCAGGACAGTTGTCGAGGAAGTCGCCTATAAATAGACCCATTCACTCCTTTTCTCAGGTACGCGAACAACTCAATTCTCTCTCGAGTTGATTTGGACATTTACTGACTTTGGCATCAGAGTGCTTACTCTGTTTTGCAAGTCTTTGCACAACATCTGGAGTTCATTATCCTGCTCATCCTTGTCGATCTGACGTTCGCGGGGTGATTATTTTTCTGATCAAACATTAAGTAACATAATTAATTTGCAAACTCATTTCAAATTTTTGAACCATGCTCTCACATAAGAAAGAATTTCATTCCTTTAAATTAAAAAAAAAAAGCCCTTCATCGATATTATTTTCTAATTTGGGAAACTATAACTTTCTAATTAATTACTTTATAATTTTTATTAGTTATCTCTTATAAGCAATAAAAATGTTGTAATCTTCATCTTTAGTTAAAATTATATACGATTTATATGATATTTTCTATTAAATTTCATAATATTCATCTTAAATAACCTAACAAGTTAGGTTTTCAAGTTTATTATTAATTTTTTTTATATCTTTCATTGATTGATTAGGGTGGAGCAATACTACGATGGTAATAATATTCTCAATCATTGTCAATAAGATCCTATATTATTAAATAATACGAACAAATGAAATACGTTCAGCAATACTACTAACAATTGTTCTTAGGATCAAGTTTCAAAACTCAACCAAAATTGTTTCCTTACAATCTACCTATAAAGTCTCTATCAGTATTATTCTTATTGTGCACCTATTGAGAGCATTTAGATCTGCAAAGTCAATTTTTCAAATGTTTTTAGATCTGCAAAGTCAAATCCCTCAAATGTTTACCTAACACAACCAAAGAATCATAGTATTGAGAATGTCTGCATCTCATTCAAGACTTGTTTTGAGTTGTGGGTTATAGGGGTCCTAGAAAGGCGAGAGATGTACTCAACCCTGACTTAGGCAACCCTTGTCTTCTAAACACACATAGCAACCCCTAATACACATACAAGAATTCACCCAAGGGAAAGAAGACGGGACTTATCTTGAAGCTAAGGTCAAGACTTTCAATAGAGAGAACTTGTTCAACTTCTAAATTTAAAGCAAAACACTTTACAAATTTGATGACAAAAAACTTGCATGTTTCAAAGGGATTTGTGCAACTAATTCAAGATGCACCAATGCAGTTTTGGGAGCAAAGAAAACGAGCTCAATGGCTATTTTCATTAATATGAATCATCCCCTCAAATGTACGAGAAGAGGCATATAAGTCATCTTGAGTTTCCCCGAAATAAAAGGAAAAAAAAGATACTTTTACTAAACCTAGATTTGAACTAATTACAAAAGGACATAATTCACAACTAAGTTACACAACCCAAGGGGTTTTCTAAATGGGCCTCTAAAATGCATAAAATCTCATACTTGAACCTATAACTTATTAAATAAATTATACCTGAAATATAAAAGAATGTTACGAGACTAATTACATGAAAACCTCATAAATTTGAGCTCTTGGGTTTGATATTTTCATGTTCCCCTTGAAGTTATTTTCTCCACTCGTTCTTCATCTTTAGGAAACTTGATAGTCCACATGTTGAAGTAGATGTCTCATTCTTCATTGGTTGCCCTTTATGCCATGATATGCATTCCTGGAAGTATATCAAGAGGAAGCTAATCAACATATATCAGCTCCCTTCTTTTTGGAACCACTATAATATTATACATAAGATGCATAATCACTCCCCGTACATATTATAAAAAAAAAACACAAATCTCCTATATAGATAAAAAGTGTACGTTCTAACTTGAGCATAACTTAATTGGTTTAGTACGTATTCTCGTAAAAAAAAATCATGGATTCGTATTTTCACTCCCACACATTACTGTGCTAAAAAAATGAAGAAGACACCCAAGCAAGGTCTTTTTTTTTTAAGGGCCAAAGAGCAAGGAGTCAATTAACCATTAATTAACCAACCCATTAATTTTCAACTTGCATTAAATTTATTAATGTGATCAAAATCATTGGACAAGTTGACACACCACTCCACTTAAGTTTTATTAGAGGTTTCAATTGAGCATGATATAGACTTACCATTGGGGGATGAATGGTTGGCACTTTTTTCAAAACAAAGTTTGAGTAATATGATTATTAAATAATGTGATTATTGACTTTTTAAATGTCCCAATGGGTATCTAATCAATTTGCTCATCATATTGCTCTTAAGAATATGCATTTTTGTCATGAAATTTTACGACAAATAATATAATCAAAATCAAACTTAAATTCAACCGTAAATAAAATACAATGAAAAAGTCACACCTATACTATATTTGAAAGGAATGAAAAAGTAATAACATTTTTTTAAATACATATTAAATTTATGCTATGGAGTAGACTTTTTCAAAATTATATTTGGACGAGACAGTCTGATCTAATAAAGTTAGATAAGTTAGGCAAATAAGTATAAGAGGAATGTTCTATTTTTACTACTAGATGGACAAGTCAATTTTAATTTTAAATTTTCAATCCATCCATCTAGACCATGATTTTGTAACTGGTACATTTTCCAAATTAAATTTAAAAACTACTCATAAACCAATTGATACATTATACAGAAGTCGTCACATCAAATAGTTGCCTAAACTTAATCACAAAAAATATTAAAACTTGCCCATAAATCTAGTCTATGAAAAGTACTCAAACTTACCAACAAATGGCCAAATTCAACTCATCAAATCAAAAGCATCCCATACAATTAGAAGAACCAAAACTTGAAAAACAGTTTCATCAAATTAATAAAGACACCAATAGTTAGTCATAAATCTTAAAAAGTAAAAAGTAAAAGAACAATTAATTGAGGCCATCAATTACCCCATTTGTTTAAGCATTTAAGGTTTAAATAGATGAAAAATCAAGGTTAAAATCTAACCTACCCACCTAAGTTAAAAATTGAACTCTCCCTTAATTTAATTGGGGTTAAAAAGATTCACCTCTGTGTCAAGTCAGGTAAATTTAACCAAAATCGATGTCTCATAAATATTCTATTAATAATGTTAATAATATAGATTAACTATTGTGTTTTCCGACACCAAATGTTGTAGGATCAGATGATTGTCTTGTGAGATTAGTCGAGGAGCGCCTAAGTTGATCCAGATACTGACATATATATATATATATATATATATATAGATTAACTATTAATATTGACACTACTAATTGACTTGTAGATCTACAAAGTAGTATCGGGTAGAACCCCATTTAAAAAAATTTGAGTTAAGATTAATGTTGATGTTGTATGAAAATGGAACGTGCTTGGTATCAAAACTAGAGTTATTTGTAGTGATAGCTTGGGCAAACGGTAAACCATGAAATATTACCCAATTTCGTACAAATCTCTCTCACCTCACCTGAAATCTTTGTTATTATCGATAGACTTAAATTGGTACAATGTTAAGATTTAAAGAAGGTACGTGGATAATCGAATGTCTTTTAGAGAATATAATTGATAAACCACTAAATTGCATCTCGACTGCTCTTCTTTCGAAGCGGTTTACTCGTCCTCTACCGAGCTTCATTTGTTTTTAATTTCTCTCATAACTGATGAATATAATCATGAGATGTAATAATGAATGATTGTACCTTGTTATTTTTAGTGCAAGTTGATTAAAAAACATAAATTAAATTTTGGGATATAATTGAAAATTTTCAAAATTTAAAAACTAACTTGGCACAAAACTAAAAATACAAACGGTCCAAAAGAAAACATTTTATTTTAAAAGAAACATTTTTGAAAAATGACTTCGATAAAAAAAATTTGAAAATAGTTTTTCTCCCATATGTTTAAATTAAATTCAATATTTTGGTGGATCGTATGGAGCAGCGTAGACGATTATGCCACTGTAGCACTCGCCGAAAATGACCAACACAATTCCAAACCTACAAAATCTCCACAGAGATGTCACACGTGGCGTCTTCTCATTCGACTGTCACCGGATTAGAATACATGACGGCGCATCGGATTACTCTCTAAACGTGCTCGATCCCTCTCTCTCTCTCTCTATCTCTCTCTCTCTCATCTTTTTTCCCTCTCCTCTCCACGGCCACCGTCACTGCAGCCGTCGCCACTCGCCGGCCGGCCAAAAACTGTGAAGAATCAGGTCCGTCCGATTCCATGATCCCCTCTGTACTTTCATCTTGTTGCCTCTTCGTCTCTCTCATTTTCTAGGGTTTAATTCTCTCTCTGCTGTAGGGCTTTGGTTTCATTCGGTTGTAGTCTGTAATTGCGCTGTTTTTTGCTGCTTAATGAGATATACGTGTAAAATGGGATTCGGGTTTTGTAGTCTCGGTGTATTGAGTTTCTTAACTATGAAAAGCTTTATGCTTTTTGTTGTAAATGTGTCTTTTTCCTTTTTGTCCTTGTAATCACTTGCAACATTTTTTTTGTTCAATTACTTAAATTCGTTTCTTGATGAGATGGGGTGGCTATTTCTTAGTTCAATAGTTTGTTTCCTTTTAATTTGACTGCCATGGAATTTTTATGTTAAATATGTGGGAATTGAGGCTGTGTGATACATTGATAAAGTGAGGTAGATGTTTAAATCAGTGGTTTTATATGTATTGTACTGTAATCAATAATTTCTTCTTATGTTTATTGCTTTAGGAAGATTGTATCAGTTTGTGGGTTGGTCTCCCATTCTGATCATACTAATTTTGATGCTGGGCCTTTCACTGTCAAGGCAATTGGTGATTGGACTGTAGAGTGCCAAGGTTAAGTTTTTTGGTAGCTGGTTGTACGTTGATAGATTGATTCCAATGACTTCCACTCGAAGGAGATATCCTTCTACATGTCTCTCATGTATAACCTCAATGATGTGATATTTGCAAGGAGGGAAGCAAAGATTTTGATCTCTTGCTTCTCCACTCACTTAACTGTTCTTTTTGTCTAACTTGTGGAACATTTTTACGCCAAATGCTTTTAGATTGGTTATCAGTTAACTTATGGACTCTGGTAGTACGTTGGTGGAGATTTTTGCAATTACATTGGATCAAAGGCAGTAAATTTTTTTTTTTTAACAAGAAACGAACTTTTCATTGATTTAATGAAAAGGAACAGAAAATTGTTCAATGATACAAACCCCCGAAGGAGTGAGAAAATAAACAAAATGGAAAATAGAACAACAAACTAAGTGAAAAGAACAAAAGCTAAGGGGGAGTTATAAAAACCTCCCAATTAGAACAAATCATACTCGGAGAGTAATTTACAAAAACATTAGAAAGAGCATACCATTGAGAAGCCTTAAACTTTGCTAGTAGGAAAACTTCAACCGGATCTCGACATTTCCCCTTGAAAAGCCTTTGATTTCTCTCGAACCAAATATCAGACAACAAAGCTTTGACTCCATTACACCAAAGAAGACCTGCTTTTGACGCGAGACACGGGCCAATCAACAGAGAATGAACGTTCTTTGCGACTTCGAAATCAAAAACCCAAGAAAGGATCAAAGGCAGTAATTACTTTTTGGAATGTTTGGCTACTTCGCTATCTTTCAGAAAACTTAGAGAAGAATGGCCAAATTTGAAGAAGTTGCAGATATAGAGTTTTGGAATAGAATTTCTAGCATAGAATTTCAGTTACTAAATATTTAGGGAGTGTTTATTTTGGGTTTTGGGACAAATAGAGATTCTGCAAAAGTTGTCATATCTTGTTTGGTTTTTGTTTTCATTCAGGTATTGTGTTGGATTCCTTTCTAACTTTCCATAAGTTATCTCTTCGTGGTGAAAGTACACACTAAAAAAAAGGAAAAAAAAAAAAAAGTTGACTCCATTTATGATTTATAATTGACCTTTTTCTTTTTGTATAAATTGTGAGCTTCCATGGATTACAACTCAATGATATTTTGTGGTTGATAATCTGTTGCAGATTGCATCTAAATTGCATTGGCAGCAAAAATGAATGGACTTTCCCCTTTTATGTTGGGTTTCATATTGGATAAATAACTTGGCTTTACACAGTGGATTTGATGGATGAAGTGGTTGAGGTTGATGGTATGACTCATCCTGCAGTTGTAGATGACAGTGATGTTGATCCTCATGAAGGTGAAATTAACACTGGCGAAGACTCTACACTACATGATGAAGATGGAATCATCGAACCATATGTGGGCATGGAATTTGAATCTGAAGGCGATGCAAAGACCTTCTATGACGAGTATGCCCGACGCTATGGTTTTAGTTCAAAACTTGGCCAGCTCAGTCGTGCAAAATCTGATGGTACTATCATTGCTAGAGATTTTGTATGTGGTAGAGAATGTTCAAAAAGAAAGTCCGCTGATAGTTGTGATGCAATGCTTAGGATAGAGTTTAAAGATCAGGATAAATGGGTTGTCACAAAGTTTGTAAAGGAGCATAGTCATTCTACAGGCAATTCTAATAAGGTGCATTATCTACGGCCGCGTAGGCATTTTGCTGGTGCTGCAAAGACCATGACTGAAACTGCTTACGCAGGTTCAGCAGGTGTCCCCAGTGGTGTCATGTCTGTATTAATGGATGACAACCGTATACCCGCAGAGAAAAATTGTGGAGTTAGAAGTGCATCTCAAGCAGAAGCAAATCGGTCAATCAATAATGCTTCAACTATAAATTATGGCATCAGGAATGCTGGCCGAAAGAGGACACTGGGGAGGGATGCTCAGAATATGCTGGAGTATTTTAAGAAAATGCAATCTGAGAATCCTGGATTTTTTTACGCAATACAGCTTGATGAAGATAATCGTATGGCTAATGTGTTTTGGGCAGATGCAAGGTCGCGAGCAGCTTACAGTAATTTTGGTGATGCAGTTACATTGGACACGATGTACAGAGTTAACCAGTTCAGAGTTCCGTTTGCTCCATTCACTGGAGTGAACCATCATGGTCAGACGATTTTGTTTGGATGTGCTTTACTTCTTGATGAATCCGAGGCTTCTTTTGTTTGGCTGTTCAAAACATTTCTAACAGCGATGAATGATCGTCAGCCTGTTTCAATAACCACTGATCAGGACAGAGCCATACATGTAGCTGTTGCTCAAGTTTTTCCACAAGCCAGACACTGCATTAGCAAATGGCATGTCTTAAGAGAAGGCCAGCAGAAGTTAGCCCATGTATGTCTCACACATCCAAATTTTCAAGTTGAACTTTACAATTGTATCAATTTGACTGAAACTATTGAGGAATTTGAGTCAGCTTGGAACTGTATCATTGAAAAATATAACTTAGGAAGAAATGATTGGCTCCAATCATTATATAATGCACGTGCTCAATGGGTTCCCGTGTATGTCCGTGATTCATTTTTTGCTGTTATATCTCCCAATCAAGGATATGATAATTCCTTTTTGGATGGATATGTGAACCAGCAGACCACATTACCATTGTTCTTTAGGCAGTATGAAAGAGCTTTAGAAAATTGGTTTGAAAAGGAAGTAGAAGCAGACTTTGATACAATGTGCACTACACCTGTATTGAGGACACCATCTCCTATGGAGAAACAGGCAGCAAATCTTTATACTAGAAAAATTTTTGCAAAATTTCAGGAGGAGCTTGTTGAAACTTTTGTCTATACTGCAAATCGAATTGAAGGTGATGCAGCTCTTAGCACTTTTAGGGTGGCTAAGTTTGAGGACGATCAGAAGGCATATGTTGTCACATTAAATTATCCAGACATGAGAGCTAATTGTAGTTGTCAAATGTTCGAGTATTCAGGCATTCTTTGCAGACATGTATTAACCGTCTTCACGGTAACTAATGTACTTACCTTGCCACCTCATTACATCTTGAAAAGATGGACAAGGAATGCGAGGAGTGGGCCTGGATTAGACGAACGTGCTATTGAGTTACATGGCCAGGAATCTTTATTGTCAAGGTTCAATAATTTATGCCGAGAAGCGATCAGGTATGCAGAGGAAGGGGCGACTGCTGTCGAAACATGTAATGTTGCAATAACTGCACTTAAAGAAGCTGCAAAAAAAGTAGCTATTGCCAAAAAGAATGTAGCAAAAGTTGCACCTCCTAGCTCTCAGGTCAGTGGGGCTGGCTACGATGAGAGGAAAACCTCGGCTTCAGCTTCAGATACAACCCCACTGTTGTGGCCTCGTCAGGACGAAGTTATGAGACGATTTAATCTCAACGATGCCGGTGCTTCTGTTCAATCCATTGGTGATTTGAATTACCCACATATAGCTCCAGTGACCCTTCACCGAGATGATAATCCTCCTGACCACATGGTTTGTTTATTTAGTTTTGCTTATTTCTTGGCTCAGAACTGTGAACACTGGTAAAAGTTACTAATGTTGTTCTTCGGTATAGGCTGTTCTTCCTTATCTGAAATCAATGACTTGGGTGATGGAGAATAAAAATTCAACCACGGGGAATAGAGTTGCTGTTATCAACCTGAAGGTACTTAAAGCAACATATGATTTTCTTTACTCAGACATCCTAGACTGTGATCTTTAGGTTGGCTGTTTTGATCTTTTTTTGTTTGACCTAGCATTGATGTGATGGTTCCACTATCCCGATTCAAAACTTATTTTAAGTCCAGTGTCCTGCCTATTATAACAAGCTTCTTTGTTACCTTTTGTAGCTGCAAGACTACAGTAGAAGTCCATCTGCAGAATCTGAGGTTAAGTTTCAGCTATCAAGGGTTTCGCTGGAGCCAATGTTGAGGTCTATGGCTTACATCAGCGAACAGCTCTCAACACCAGCTAACAAGGTTGCTGTCATCAACTTGAAGGTACGATATGGAATGTGTCTAATTTTTTTAAATTTACCTGATTTTATGTTTCATATGGCTGTTAGGTTCTACTAATGGAAACACTCAGTGGTCCTTGTTAAATATTAGCAATAGATACATATTTTAGCACTGTATGATAAAACATAATTCCTTTATTCATGATTTGAGAGCGTTTTCACGACTCTTAAGAGTTCTGGTGACTCTCTGTATGATATGCTCACTATTATTTTACTAATACATACATGTTCTGAAAATATTTCTATCTCAGCTTCAAGATACTGAAACAACTTCTGGAGAGTCTGAGGTTAAATTTCAGGTCTCTAGGGATACTTTGGGTGCTATGCTGAGGTCAATGGCCTACATCCGTGAGCAGCTTTCAAATCCTGTGAGTATTTTTGGCATAAACTTCTTTTTTCTTTTCCTTTTCTTTTGGTTGCTAATATTTCAGATTACTAAGACCACTGTTTTTTTCTGATTCCAGCTATCTTGTAAGTATTTTATTTGAAATAGTTTGAGATCATTTATTTGGTGCTTCGGAAGTCTAGAAAAAAACAAGTGAAAATTCTTGGTCCATATAGTGAACTTATGAAACGTTAGTTTGTTTGATATGGTCCTAATATGCATGAACTTTGGGATTGGGGAGTTGTATCGTATTTGAATTTTTGTGACATTTTACGAGTAGAGCACCATTACAAAACCTTTTCCTTTTAAATATCTGTGAGTTTTTAGTCTAGCTTATGTGCACCTTGACTAATCTCATGTGATAATTTATTGATTCTACAACATTTAGCTGCCAAGGAAATGTGGAGGATATTAAATCTTAGGTAGGTGGCCACTATGAGTTGAACTCATTCCCTCTAAAACCTTAACTTTTTTCATTAGTTCCAATGACCACTCAGCCAACTTATGGTAACTATATTTGCAAAATTAAATTTGTAGTGCAGACTTCGTAGGGATGTGTACATACACCCGTACGATTTTTATAATAAGAAAAAAAGAGAAATTAATTAGGTTACTAGGATTACAAAACAAGGCAGATAGAATATTGTGAACAATACATAGTAGCTAAACAAGTGCTTGTTAACCTTCTTGGCAACTTCACTTTTCAAAAGTGTCTTAAAAGTTGGCTTGGGGATCTTACCACTAAAAGTTAATAACTGTCACATGGGCATGCTTCCAAATTCTCTGCACCGGTCTACCTTTATTCTTATTGCTAGACTAGCTTAAAAATTTCTTCAGTTGTATGTAAAGTTGTGGGGAGTGTTTTGCAAATATCAAATCATGGAAAAACAACCTTTAATTTCTATGTCTTCGAAATCACCAAGTCAAGGAAATAGTATGGTTTATGATTCCTTATTGCTCACGTATTTCCTCACTTTATTAACCATGCATTTTCATTTTTTTATTTCCCCACTTCCCTTCAAATATCCTAATCCTATTGAAAAACAGAAAAAAAGAAAAGAAAGAAAGAAATTTGAATTGAAGAAGAACTAGTTTTCAAACCCAGCAAGTGAGAAGGAGATTACAAGAATGTTGTTCAATATCCTTAAGAAACGACTCTGACCTTCTTGTTGTTGAATGTATGAACTGTGCCTTTTGTTTGTTCTTATTAGATCAATACTTATTTGGCAGGCTGAAATTCAGTCAGAACCTCTTCCAAAGAAGCAAAGGAAGTAAGGACCCCATAGACACCGACACGTTTTACATCCTATATTCTGAAACATGCCATTGGTGATGGCTAAAATGATTGTTAAATCTGTCGGTATTCGAGAATGTTTGTTTTTTTCCTTCTTTTTTCTTTTTAGTCTAGGCTAGCCACATTTTCCTCTGTAGATGTACATGTAACACTAGATTCAAGCATCCAGTGGTCCTAAGAGTAATCTAGGAGGGTCAGCCAGGGACCATAGTATGGATGCCTCAGCAATAGAATAGCTCCATTAATTATGCTTGTTATCTTCTCATCTCGCCATTATTCTCGACGGCATTTGGTTGCTGCTATTGAAGCTGCTTGACTTCTGACTGCCTCACTTTCAGCGCAACCGATTATGAGCTTTCGGCGAAGGAAGGATAAAAACAGAGATCGCCACAGTGTGAATCCAAAGAATATGATACTCACCTGCCCGAGTCGCTAACAAAAGGTTTTCCCCCCATGTATTGTATATAAGGGTCATTGATATGTCTGCTCAAATGTGATAATAAGACTCCAATTACTGTGTTATCTTATCATTTCTTTGTTGAGGTAATATCTATTTGTTTAGAGTGATCTTTTTTCTCGCTCTTATGTTAAACTGTAGATGCAGAATCATTATGATTTAATTAAAAGCCAAGATGAAAGATTAGATTGATGCCTGAAAAAATCTCATAAAACAATCTTTATTGCCAATACAGCTTACTAAGTAAAATATGTTCTTTCACTCAGGTACTCTAAGAAAACTTTTTTTTTTTTAAATATTGTATTGAAATTAGACCATCTCACCATCTAACTTCGTTCTACAATAACTTGAGTATCATTTAATTTTTTCTCCCTTTTCTATCTGAAGTTGTATCTTCTTTAGAATATACACCAATGCAAGAGATTTTAGCCATCTTTTCTTCACTCTCTGTATGCCAAAATAAAAACAAATGTAGGGTTACATTTTGTCACTATACTTTTATATTCATGTTTGCTTCGTCCACCTACTTTTAATACTTATTGATAGTTTAAATCAATAACCACAATATCGAAGAAAAACATGAATATTCAATTATTATTCATTGTGGTTCCTCGGCCTGCTAGCCTATTGTCGGGTAAACTACATATTCTTGGACATACAAAGAACAAAGGAGAAAAATCAACATGGTTAGGAAAACTACAAATTTTTATATAACTTAAGATGATATTATATCAAACAATTCTTCCCCCCACCATCCCTACTTTTCTTCACGTGAAAATTTATGCAAGTATGCATACATGTATCCATTAGTTTAACTAGTTTAAAGAATTGAATTGTACATAAACAAATAAATAAAATACTAAAATAAATTTAGATGCATGAGTAGTAGTAGGGGAGCACATTGGTCGGTGTCCGTTTTAGCACAAAACCGACACCGAAAAACTAACTCAATTTCTTTTGAAAGTACAAAATCGTGCCAAAGTGCGAGATGCAAATATAACTGAGAGAGAGACAAAGAAATGGAAAATTGGAATCAAAAAGGGGGGAGAGACGAAAGAAATGAGAAAGAGAGCTGGGAGAAAAATGTATCATATTTAAAATTTATCTTTGATCTATTAAAGATCAAAATAAATGTGTTAAAATACGATGATCTCTATAAGCCCTGTACTTTCCAAAGTGGGGTTGAAAATTTGAACCCATGACGTTTGATTGAAAAAAATCACCTAAACTAGTTAAATCATGTTCAAATTGACAAGCATAGAAACTAAAATTAAACCTACGGAGTACAATAACCAAAATGAACAAAAGTTATAAATCCAAAAATAGTATTTTGACCTAAAATAAAAATTTAATTATATCGTTTGGTGAATTAGTTAATTTTTTAGGTAACAAGATGACTTGACATCACAGTAAATTATTTTAACAAGACCAATTGAGTTGATAACTTCTGAATTCTTTCTTCACATAGTTTTCGTTACTCAGTGTCAAACAGGTCAAAAGCAAAATTTAAACACAGAATCTGAAACAACTTTATAAAAATAGAACATAGAGAAGTATAATAATAGAACAACTTTTCAGTCGCCTGGGAATTGGATATTTCTCTGAATATAAAAATAGAACATCCTAACATAACATTACAATCTTTACTGTTAGAAAAAAAGTTCATAAAAACAAGGTTTAATATCCACAAATACTTATTAATACTTCTTGCTTGATCCAAAATCGACTATAACAATAAAAGAAAAGAAAAAAGGGGATGCACACTCCTAACTGCAGAAGAATTTAAGTTCAACAATTTGAAAGATGGGAAACTGTTTGGTCGTCTGTGTCCCGTACAATACGGTTACATCTCTCGCCTTCACTTCGAGTTGAATTCGAATTCATTCTTCACTAACAACACAGTGAGCAGGCAAAAAGAGATTGATAAATGCACAATTCCCATGAAGGTATTTGTACTTGCCCACAGCAAGAATATGATCAACTCATAGTTCAGTTCATACTATGGGGTGAAACAAAGCAAACCTCTTCAGTGACAAGAAGAATTTCTAACAGCAGCCAGTCTGATTGATTTCGTACCAGTCCTGGAGTTGCATCCCCCTCCTTAGAAACACGGGTGGACCTCTTTATCTTTGCCGGTGCCAAATATATCTACAAGCTTCTATAATCTATTACAGTAACTTCGTCCTCGGGCGCATCTAGGTCTTGATAACTGCATGATACTTGCTATTAGTTATACAACACACCAAAATACCTTCTCAAACTGCAGGATGATCCTGCAAATAAATATAATACACTAGTTCAATCTGTGCAAGTGATGTACCTCCGTATCCGACGAGGATCCTGTCGAAAACCTTGAGATAGGGCAAGAATTGGAGCAGACCCACCTAATTGGGGCCCTGACCTCCCATTTCTACCACCACCCTCAAAAGGAGGTGGACCTCCTTGTTCCCGCAACATTCGCATTGCAACTTCAGGTGGAGCAGGAACAAATGGTCCTAATGGACTGAGATAAAACATAACATGTAAGGTCACCAGGAAGGCGAAGGGTACAAAAAAGATAAGCAGTTAAGTCAACGTACCCAGCACCAGGAACTGGCATAAGCACCGGTGGTGGCATCTCAGAGGCAAAAGGAGCAACATGTCTTCCTTGTCCACCAAAAGTATCGAACATGGGATCGTCAAGGTTTCCGCTATCGGTACCATCATTTGTTGATTGGAAATCACTTGATTGTGGGTTCTCAGATCTATCAAACCTGTCACCCCCATTAGCCCAATTATCACGGTCCCTACGATTACCTCTATCATCCTTCAGCCGACCCTCTAAATTCATCCTACGTCTCTGCGGCTTGTCCTTCTGCATTAGATAATAGCCTCTTAATGGATTAAATTTAGAAAACATAATGCTGACTCTAGCAATAATAAAAGAAAAGTTTAAATACTATTTTAAACCCTTACTTTTGTCTTTGGTTCATCATTTTGATCCTTGTACTCTCAAAACATTTCAAAACATCTATTTTGGTCCCTATACTTTTAACTGGTTCATTTTAACCCTTATACATTCAAAATGTCTCTTTTGGTTCCCGTATATTTAAAAAATGACCCCATTTTGATCCCTATTTGCAAAATCTTAACTAAAATTTTATACACAATGAAAATCTATTTAATACAAATTTATGACTACATTTCAAGAAATTTAGTGGGATGAAGTGTCATGCTAAATATTGAGGGAAAGAAATTAAATAAAAATGAAATTTAAAAGTACAGCGTATAGGGACCAAAATAGTCCCTTCTTTAAAAGCACAGGGACCAAAACTGACATTCCGAAAAAACATGCACTAGAGCAGCATAAAAACCCATATGGCAAACCAAAATTGACGTTGGTCGATCGATTTTTAAGAAGAATCGATCGGAGTTGATTTTTCTTTGAAAAACCAACTGGTCGGTCGATCAGTCAGCTTATCCAATATCAAATAAAACGACCAATTTGTTAATTATTAAAAAAAAAAAGCTACAAGAATCCACGCCCATCATTCTCATGATTCACGTGAATTTATTTTCTTTTCTTCTATTTTTGGCTGTTTGATATCCATATTTCTTTTTTTCTTTTTCTATTTAATATTCTCTTTCAACTTCTCCGCCCCTCCCTTTTTTCCTCCACTTTCCCTCTCTCGTTTTTTTTCTTTCTCCTCTTTTCTCTCTTTCTCTTTTAGTTATCTGTTTCATTTCTATTTCTTCTTTCATCTCTCTCCCTATTCTTCCTTTCTTCTGTCTCTCTGATTCTCCCACTCACATTTCTGCATTTCAGTCACACAGCCGCAACACCAGTCTTCCTCTAGCATCTACCAAAAACCGATCAGAACCGACTCTGGAAAAGTATATTATATTCCTAGTAGAACACTTAAATTCACTCGCACACATATTAACATTATCGAAACGAAATGAGAGCCACTCCACTCTACATACTGGGCATAATAAACCTGTAGGAAGAATACACCTCAGGTCCTCATAAATGAATAATGACCTGTTAGAAGGGTATATGATGAACGAGAGCACCAATACCACCAACAGAATGAAATGAAAAATAAGTTCTAATACTATGTCATTCTCAATGGTTGGGATAACACAACACCAACCCAATAGTTCTAATGGGCTTGATGACAATATTCAAAAAATAGGGAATGGCCCACATCTAACTTGGGGAAACCTTACCTAAGATCATTCTGTCCTTTACGTATGTTTCTGTGCGCAATGGTTTTATTTTTTTCTTGTTCCTTTTTTTAAGGGGGGTAGTTCTGTGGTGATGAAAGACATTTGGAAACTACTGATCTAACAAATGAAATTATTCACTAAGAATTGGTATTTAGTACGTTATCACAGACAATGCATAGATAATAAACATACCGGAAGTGATTGTTGCATTACAGGTGTCCCACCAGGAGCATCTGTATCACTGTGAACGATTAAGGTATTAGTCAAGGATGCTTTCCATCAATATTGAGGGAGAACTGCTATCAGAAATCTCACTTACTTCATGTAATTTTGGTAATACAGCTCTTCACGCACTTTTGAAGTCAGCTCCATCACAAGCTCTGGGTGCTTCAAATTAAGATGTTTATGTACAAACTCAGGGGCATGAAACAGCTTAGTGCAACCCTTGGCTCCACAACCATACTTCCACCCATATTTTTCATCTCTTATCTTACGAACAAATGGATCAAAAGCTTCAAGAGCAGAAGCCTCTATTTTATCCTTGGCAGTCATTGCTTCCACTGGATCTTGACCACTCAATCTCTCTTGCCAATGCAGATCAAGTTTCTTCTCCCACTCATCTGCACCACCGCCCACGTTAGAACTCTTTCCCTCTTCTCTTACATGACGAAGGCCCTTAGCTTCTCTAGTCTCAACCATTCCATAGTAATCCAAGCCGTGGATGCGCCAAAGATATGTGAGAAGCGTGTCCAGTAGCTCAACACCCTCCAAGCCTTTGACAGTTGTTAACCCCCGAATGATTATAACTGGGCCTGAAGAGCCACCATGTGCCTTATCCCGACCTAGTTTGTCACTGTCAGAGCCACATAAAATATTTTCTTCTATTCCTTTTTCAGCATCAAGTTTACGCACGAGAGCTTGAGCTTGTTCAATATCAATTTGGATTCGTCTTGGTTCAGAACTAACAGGGTGGGCCTTAGGAGCAGCAGAAATAAGATCCATTTCTTTTGCAGGTCCTCTGCCATGCCTCCTCCGTTTGCCATCAGTGTCTGCTTCATCGTCTGAATTTGGTTCACTAGTCTGCCCTGATTTATTTGTAGCTGCTGCACTGATGCCAGGACCTCTGCATCATCAAATAGAACAGCATTGGTTTACCATCGCAGTTGAAATTTCCTGAAGTCAACATGTTATGAATCTAAACATAATTGTGAAAAGTCCAATCTTACAATTCTAGTGTTCCACTTTGCAGATCAAGCAAAAACTCCTTTGCAGTTCTTTGTGCAAGTTCATTCCTCCTTAACACACCAACAAAATATTAGAAGAAAAACATAATGAATTTTTACAGAAAAGCCAAACTTGCAATCCAAACAAGGAGTACAAGCATTAAAATTCTGTTTCAATGTAACACCAACAAAATATTAGAATCGACAAAAATGAGAAGTTATTAAAAAAACAAAAAAACCAGTTTTACGTCCACTAAGTTAAGGGTAATAAAAATGTGAAGGAATTAACCACAACTACTAGTACTCCATCTTTTGGGGAAGATGATCAGAAAAAACACCTTTCGATGACAGTAACTAGGTTGGTAGGATGATATTTGTCTCTCAACCTACATAGAAAAAAGAGATTAATTAGGGGAAATAGCATGAGAGAAAATAGCAAATGAAAAGGAAATACAGATGTAGAAGGCAGGAAGTACCATTCTTCATCTTTATGAGAATCAAAAAAGGCTTGTTTCTGAGTTGAAATATACTCTGACTTGTATTCTTGATATCTGAAAGGAGAGCAAAAGTTGTTCCTCAAAACCAGAAAAGAATCAAACTCATACAATTAAATATTTAAATCAAAAGAAAACTTAGAACATACCTGCGCTCAGCTTCAGCTGGCAGTATATCATCTTCAAGCTCCTGAATAAATTGCTTGTATGTCATCAAGCCTTCTCTGAAATCACAAATTATCAGAGGATTTCATCGATAGTAAAGCTAAAGATGAAGTAATATCAAGCATTTGACACTTTATTCCATGATGTTATATAGTTCAATTTCAATACATCTTGTATGGTTCTAAGTTCAAAGGAATCTGATATTTGCCACCCTTCTTAGTAAGAATCAAACGCGCCATTAATATCAACAACAAGATGTTAGAACTCGTACAAGAAATATATTGAAATATAATTAGATATAGAAACTACAAGACCTACCAAGTAATTCGAGGTACTTGGGACCCTCCCCTCTTCCCTTGAGTATTCTTACTCAAGCCTAAACCATACTCACTAATTGGATACATTCATCCTTACACCCCCATTCTATTTATAACAACACTCCCTAACAACTTTCCTATCTAATTACTAAGCTACCCTCAATACTCTAATAATATCACTTTATTATCCTAAGGGTCATTCCTATCACAAGATGTACATAAGGAAGCAGAGAAGATCAGAGGACATCCCCCAAACCAAAGGCTAATGAAGATTACAGAACATGCTCTTATTGGAACTGATTAAAGAAAAAGTAATAACCAAAAAGGGAGTCAACCTAAGCATAACTCAACTGGTTAAGGCATCTACCTCTGACCAAAAGGTCGTGAATTCGAACCCCCACCCCACACATATTGTACTCATCATCAACAACAACAACAACAAAAAAGGGAAAATCTTATCACTTGTTCAGAAACTTTCTTTCAGTACACGCATTCTTCAGTTTTTTTCTCCCACTTTTTTCGAGAGGGAATAGAAATTTCATTGATGAATGAAATCAAAGATTTTTTAGCACGTCAATTCAGTAAAGATATTTTGCGTAACTGGTTTTTTTCTTACTTTCCTTGAAGCCTGTTCTCATGGATGACCTATATTTTTTAAAAAAGAATGAAATTGTATTTCCTCCAAAAATCATAGATCTTTTAAAATTACTATTTCAATGTACAAAATAACATTTTTATAGGAACTTTTACACTGTAATTAGAAAGAGCGCAATAAAATAAAGGTGATGAGAAATCAACCCAAAAAAAATCTTAATATTAGTGTGCCCAAGAAAATTATCCTTTACAAATCATGCAATCACAATTTCAATAACAGTTTCAGAAACATTAATGCAAAACTATAAACCCCTAACTAGAGCACTCCAAAAGAAGCAATCAAACATACTAAACCCGGCTCTATATGGATCAATGCCACTGCTAAACCTATCATCTGGGACTTCAGCATGAAAGAGATCAAACAATATTCAAGAGGGCAGCACACTGGATGAGAAAAAATGGTTTGAAATGTATCCTTGGCTGTTGCCTACCCTCTCCTTTTTGCCTTACACTCCAGCAAAAACACTTCTCTAAAGAAGTGTTAGTCGACAATAACAAATTCTTGGGACATCCAATTTAGAAGGAACCTCAAAGGGGCGGAAATCACTGAGCTGGTACCGTTTCTCCACCATTTGTCTTCCTATCATCTAAATCAATATAGTGACAGACTTATATGGAGATTGGAACCATCGGGAATCTTCACTACCCGCTCCCTCATCCGCGATACGGCAAATTCCCCAAGCTGATGCTCTGCTCTATAAATCAATTTGGAAAGACCAATACCCTAAGAAGATCAAGTTTTTTCTTTGGGAGGCCAGTTTGCTAGCTATAAACACCCACGACAAGCTCCAAAGGATGCTGCCTTTGATGTGCCTCTCTCCTCACTGGTGTGTTCTATGTAAACAGCATGCAGAATCACAGGGTCATGTTTTTGCCTCTTCCAACTTTTCATCCACTCTATGGCACACCCTTCTATCTTCTTTCGACTGGTCTTTGGCATTACCGGCGGATCTCCCGCTCTTTTATCATCTACTCTCACTAGACACCCTTTTACCAATGAGGCTAAAATCCTCTAGATGAACTTTGTTAGGGCTTTGTTGTGGTTGATTTGGTTAGAGAACAACCATCAGATCTTCCAAGGAAAAGAGCGATCTCTAAACATTTTTTAGTCTATAGTGTCATTAGTGGACCAGTGGTACCTTGGTGCGAATGCTCCTCCATCTTTCATCACTATAGTTTCGTCTCTCTATTAACCAATTGGAAAGCTTTTTTGTAGCTCCTTTGGTTTGGGGTGTCATCCCCTTTTGTATATTTTCATATTTCATAGAATTACAAGAAATTGAGGTAGGGAGATTTGAACCTCCTTTCATATTTCATAGAATTAATGAAATAGTTTCTTGTCCCAAAAAAATGGTTCGAAATGGTTCAATCTAGCACAAAATCAAGCATCTTATTGGAGAGCATTATCTAGAGCTTTTTGCAATTGTCCTTGCAACCAAATGTAAGTATACCAATTGGGTTGCTTTTTTGGGAACTCCTAACAGCTTCGTTGAGAGTTTATTGTTTTTTTAAGTAAAAGAATGTTCTATCCCAATACCAGAGAAGTTTCCGGCCAATTCTTGAAAGATCCTCCAACTCCTCCTTGATCAAATCTCCCAAAAACTAGTATCATAACATTAGTCACAAACCTTAACTTCAACTTTGAAAGGAACCACGAACATTAAAGGACAAAGTGCTTTAAAAGCACATACAAAGACAAAAATAGTCGACCATAACCATCCATCACGGAAGAGAAAGGACAGTAACCGAGTACTTTCTGCCTTATCAAAACCTCAAATCGATGCAATTGCGAAAGAAAAGATGGTCCTTACAGCACAATCTGAATTTTTGCAACTTACGTTTCTTCCAAACGTCAGATATATTTGACTTGGAAACAACTCAGTTAGAAAGGGCATGGGGAAATTGTATTCTTCCCACCACACAGCTGCAGAAGGAAACCCCGTACTTTCCCTTTCCAAGAGCAGGACCACTATCAATTGCAATTCAGAATTTTAGACTTTATGTTTTCATGCCATTAACAATCCACATTTGCAATAATAGTTCTTATTATAGTCTTATTTCAGACCTACCCCACTAGCTTAGCCTTGATTTGCACATGATATCTCATGCATGTTCAAACTGAAACTAATATTTTAGCAACAAAATTAGCCAATCAAGGATAACAAGGAAGGAAAAAAATTCCAAAAACCATAGAAACCGAAAATACAAAAGTAAAGCCAAAATAAGGGAGAAACAAAAAGAACAGTTGCATAAATAAGGGAGAAACAAAAAGAACAATTGCATAAATAGGGGTGAGAACCCAATAATGAAACCAAAAGCTGCACATCTCAATTATAAGGATAGAGCGATTTGCATTATTAAGAGAGATATCAGAAGACTATTAATTATGTAATAGTTTCCACAAGTAGGGTATGACTAAATACTAACCTTTGGCCAGCTCCTGCATTGAGTGCATCACCATGACCACCACGACTAGAATCCCAATCTGAAGAATTAAGCTTTAAAGAAAGTAAGAAGATGGAACGGGATACCATATCCATAACATAGGCCATCCAAATATGAGTGTCGATTCAATATATGATAGTATAATTAAAATGTTTACTACCAAAGAGGACAAATTTTTCTGGAAAGATTTCTACAATTGTTAGGACACTGAAAAAGAGAAACGGGTAATATTGTCCATACAATGAATGCAAAATTGGAAGCATGGGAACAAGAACATGTTTTAGATCTAACTCAAAAGCCACATAGTAGCCTATGCTAAAGGTGTCAAAATGTGAATTTTAAAGTTTATGCTGAACTTTATACTTCAAAATATAATACAGGTCCATTATATACATTTAGGCTTACAAACAAAGGGATGGAGCAACAAGACTCAAGAATCATTCCACGAAAGTGTTTAAACAAGTTATTCTACAAGTATACTAATTGCTCTCAACGTGATTCATCTAAGGGGGCAGAAGAAAGATATCACACATTGTGACAATAGGGGAAAGGACAAAAGCATTTAATAATTTATCTTTAATCCTAAGTCTGACGTAATCCTGACCTGACGCCACAAAAGAAAATGAGAACTCCCCTCAATAAAATGGCTGACATTGACCAAAAAGACATGGGCACAAACACAACAACCTCTTTCTTTTTTTCCTTTTCTTTTGATATCCGAGTGTCCACGCCCGCTTGCTCGCACCTCGACTAACTCATAGGAAAACCTCCTAACCCTACTACATTTGGATGTTAACGTAACTCGTATGACATTAAGTACTAAGTAGGTGGTCACAACAATATCTCATTTTCTAAACCAAAAATCATCATGCCACAATATTTTTCAACAAAGTATAAGGTAAAATTCTCAAAATTTCCCATTGGCCTCATATGCTAGTCAAGTATTTCATATTCTATACCAACCGCCAAAAATCATAATAGACTAAGTTCATATAAATCTATATGAAATGGCTGAGTTGATATTTTATTAGTTAACAGAAGCACGACCTTGATAGCCACCGGAGGAACGACCCATGTACCGGCCAAGAGATCTATCATCAACATATCCAGGCCTGCCACGCATATCACGCTCATATCCACCACCATAATCATAACCAAACCTTGGGACAAGAGATAATAGAAAGATAAATAAAACATAAAAAGTACTCAAATGACAGTCTCTAATTAGCATTATTGGACAGAACCTAAAATAGAAATACAATCACTCCCGGTCATAATACGAGAAACAATATTTTTAAGAAAAAACCTTTTATACAAAACTCCGAGTAAGAAAACGCAACCAAATGTTCAGAAAGATAAATAAACAGAGCCAAATCAATACATAAGTAACATTAAAAATACCAGGAGCACTGGGTGATACTCAAACCACAAAAAATTTGTTTCTAATTATAGCATCCTCACGATTATTAATGATTGGAAAGCCTTGATTGTGTAATTTTCCTTTGGGCGGGACTTCCCTCTACCCCAGCCCCTAGGCTGTTATTTCTGTAGCACAATAGAAGATGATCATCATCATAACTAAGGAGCAAACATACAAATAAGGCTGAGGCGTTCATTGTAACAGAAAGTACAACCAAGCCCCCTTAAGTCAAAGGTTAGGCTCCACACAACTTGGAGGAGGGGGAAGGAGGTGAAAAGAGGGTGAAGAGGCCTTCAGAAACTATGGAACCCATGAAGTAACAGCTCTTCTTGTTGAGACCATTAAGTAAAAATATAAGACCTACTACAACTTGGTATAACAACCAAAACGAAAAAAGATACCAATCTGGGATAAATAGTTTCATAGAAAATTGTCTAGAATGGGGTTTCATTTCTCCGTATTGCCTAAAATTTTATCTTGAAGGTTGAGTGCACAACGCATTTCATCTCATGGGTAGGGTACTTTTTTGAGTTTAAACTAAAATGGTTTCCTGTGGCAATTCGTGGTTTGAACATCACGACCATAGCGAGTCTTTTGTGGCAATGCCAAGTTTGAAGACCTAGTTATGATAGAATTAAAACCCCACAGCCCGGGAGTTACACGAAGATGCTTCCATTTATATGAGAATCGACTATAGAATCCGAATGTCATTTGTCATTTCAAGCATTCAACAATATCAACTGCATATAATTCAGCTCCAAATCTCCACAACTACAAATAAGCTCGACAAATCAAAACAGTTTCCTATCAACTCACCTCCTATCGCCAGGCCCGAAACCTCCTCTAGGGCTTCCCTTTCTTCCTTCGTACCCACCATCATCCCTCCTGGAACGTTTATAAGGAGGCGGCGGAGACCGTCTAGGAGGCGAGTGTCTGCGATCCCTGTAAGGCGGTGGCGGACTAAGACTGCTACGACGTTTATAATCCCTATCTCTGTCTCTATCTCTCTCCCTCGGCGGCAGCGAAGGCGGAGAGCGGTTACGATCATAATTGTCCCCCCGTCGGTTCGGAGGGCGATCAGCGTCTCGGTCGTCTTTCCTATCTCTCTCGTCTCTATCCCGCCTTCTGGAGGGAGGAGGAGCGGCAACCGGCTGCTGCGGTGGCGATGAAGGAGGTTGCTCCTCGGATGATTTCTCTTGCCGCTCGCGACGGCGGTCCAAAGACTCGTCGGCGGCGGCGGCGGCGGTCATGTTCATGACCTCGGCCATGGTTTTACACACCACTTGAAGAAGAACGAAACCCTAGAAAGCGTCGGAGGGGAAGAAGTGAGGTCGAGAGAGTCCGGAGTTTCATTCACTGATCTGACAACGTGAGATTTTGATTCCATGTGGCAGCGCGTATGTTTATGTATGTGTTTGATGACGTGGCGTGTTATGATTCGTGCCACGTGAGCATCGTTATTCCCGTACGTTGGACAGTGTCATTTACGGGCTTTTTCCGTAAATTTCCCTGCTTTTCTTTATCGATCCTTTCCCGTCTAGAAAATTCCAAGGAGAAATTATATTTCTTTTGCCAAAATACCCCTCTAATTGTCCTTTATTTCAAAAAAATATATCCTTCGATTTTTTTAGTACAACAAATGTAAGAACGAGGGATTGAATCTCTCGAAATGAGTCAAACATCTTAACTGCTTAATTTTTTAGTTATTTTCGTGTTGGCTATTTTTTATTTTCAAAAAAATTCGAAGATAAATGTATTAACTAGTTAAACTATGTTCTAGTTGGTGGCTCTCCTTGGTTATTATAAATTATAATTATATAAAGTTTATTTATAACAATATCATCGTGTACCGAAAAATCATAGTAATTTTGTTCCTAATAATACTAATACTTTAATATCGAGACAATACTAAAATTATTAACAAATGTGATGACTCGCGTAGAGTTAAGATGCATCAATTAACACTCGAAAGTTCTGATACGCATGCACATATTTATATAAATAATAATTACTGAAGTTGAGATCAGCATAGTTGGATTGATCAATACATGATATTGACTTGTATTGAAAAATTACAATACTTAAGTTTGAAATGTACCATTCGACTTTAGCATTTATGATGCAACTATCAAACGAGTTCGTGCAAAAAAATACTTGTAAATATGAGGTGTGGGCAATAGTCAATAAGGGGAAATGTGATATTATGACCATGGGGTTTAAGCATGGGCAACTAGAGAAAACATGTGATTTATGATGGGGCAAATATTCAATTTGATCTGAATTGAAAAAAAAAATATTCAATTTGATCATAGAGACGACTCGATTATAGAAATCATAAAGCTGAAAACACGATTGAGCAACTTAGATTGAGCAACTTAGTTTTTGTACCTTCACGCCTGTATGATGGATGTTGTTGGGAAATTGACCCTGAATAATTTTTCCTTCCACATAAAATATCCAACACAACCAAGAATATGCAAATAGGAAGAAAAGTAGTAATGAACAAGAAAACAACACAGCAAAATTATACTGGTTCACCATTAGGACGACGTATAGTCTTTCACTCAAATGTGGGCAATTCACTCATAATTGTTTCAGGATTGGAATACAAAACTCTCCTAAAAATAACCTTAAGAGGTCCCAACAAAAGCCTCTAGCTTCTAAATATTTTAACACTATTAATACTTAGGAACATGAATGAAAAACTCACAATAATCAAGATACAAATACCCCAATAATGTTGATCTTGACCTGTCCCAAAGTCTCTGTCAATGCCTGAGCCGCCGACACAAATTACTGCCAAAATACTCAAAAAATTAGCTGCTCAAAGACCCCTTGGCTGGTACAAAACAAATTGACGGCTCTTCCTTGTGTTCCACGGCCATACACCACTGCCATTAGTAAAGTTATATATATATAAATGGAAGTGTGTGAAACCTAAAACAATAAAGATAACGGACTTTTGGCCCATTTACTATTCACTCCTTTCTTTTTTTTTTTTTTCCAATTCTCAACAATCTCCCATTTGGAGACAAAATAACAATTTCGCCTCCCACTGCATCAACAGTGTCTTTCTCGCCCTAGTAGACCAGCAGTATAGACAGCATTCTTTAGACTAATTCTGACTCCTCTATCGACAAACTGATGCACACTGCTCGGCCCTACCCAATCTCTGTCTGCGATTGCCTCGAGACTAAGCAATCTTACGTGGTCTTGTCTCCCAAACGTTATAGACACAATCATGTGCTCCCACTCGATCTAAGTGGTCTCTATCACTTCCTTTCTCGATCGAACCCAACGACCTCTGAAGGAAGATTGATATGAACCAAGATGCATTAGCCTTGCCGCCAGGACCAATCACTCGTTCAAGGGCCAATCACTAAACTAAGCAACGTGCGCTGCTGCCGTAGAAAATTGCAGATAAAAACCCTTCCACCTAAGGAGGACCCTAACTGTCAATTTCAAAAACCCCAGGTCAAATAGCACAATCCCAAGGGAAGATTATACGAGGATTATCTTGATGATCGAAGACCAAGAGGTAAGGAGAACTGGTTCCCTACTCAAGGTCGAACACTCCACAAGAAGGTTGATCAAACCTAGCTTGAATGTTCCGTGTTTGCAACCTAGATCAAGAATTGCAAAGTTGATGAACCCTTAGTCATCACGATAAAACACTCCAAATTCATTCTGAGCCAATTGATCGTTCTGTTCACAAGATTAAATCTCTAATCTCAAAGGAAGTTAAAAGACTATACTACCCCCAATTAAATGTGATATAGTTAAATTAAAAAAAACACCTAAAAATTGATAAATTAAATGCCCACATCATTGTGCTAAAAATATAAAAGGCCTAAAAATGAGATAGATAATCATTAAAATAATAATAAAATAAATAAATAATAACTTTGTAAAGTTCCGTCATCTTATTCTCGTGTCTTCATTTGGCTTCATCTTCGTCTCGTATATTCATTTGGCACCATGAATAAAGTTTTGTCCCATCTTTATCCTCTTGATGTCCATTAGTGGAGCTCACTAATGCTTGGATGTGAGAATCAAATGCTAGCTGTAACTTTTTGGCCCTTGAACGAGTGATTGGTCCTGGCGGCAAGGCTAATGCATCTTGGTTCATATCAGATGTTGTAGTGTCTACTACCCACTGATCTACATATATGTTCATCTGAACACAAGTCAGAAACTCTTCAATCCGTTCTTCTTTTGTTACAACATTTGTAGTATTGTTCACTTTCTCAAAATCTTCTTCAAACTTCCTGCAAAAACGTTTGACGTGTCCCTTCTTGTGGCAGTAAAAACACTTCACTTCTTCACTGGAACTCTCACTATCCTTGCTATATCTCCGTTGTTACTTCCCATTGTAATTCATCTTTGTCTTCATTTTGTTACGAGCTACAAAAGCTTATTCAACCTCGTTTTCTGCCCCTGAAGTAGATGCAGACATTTTCCCTAATTTTCTCCGGGCTTCCTCAGATAAGGCGGCATCACAAATAGCTGTAAATTTCAAGCTATTTTCCCTAGCGAATTCGACATCGCGGTCTTCATCGTCTCCCAACTGTCAGGCAAAGACGTCAACAGCCTCGTAGCTTTCACCTCCTCCTCAATCTTGACACCCATCCTTTCTAATTTGTTCAAGATATCAGTGAGTTCATTAATATGGGAATTCACCGAGGTTACCTCATCCATGTGGATATTAAAATACTTCGTCCATAAGGTTTTTCATACACGTCTTGCAAGGCCTTCAACAATTCTTTCACTGTAGTCTCTTTCGCCACTAGACTACAAACATTCATCGATAATGACATTCTGATATTCGCAACGGCCTGCTCATCCATCTCATTCCAATCCTTATCAATCATCCTTGTTGGTCTCTCCCCTAAAGTCTTGTGTATCTTCTTGCACGTAAGAAGATCTTTTACCTGCATTTTCCAAAAACTGAAATTCTCCCGATTGAACTTCAGAACCCCTTCATAATAATGGTGTGCTTGATATATGTTACCCATGTGCTGCAACCTTACAGCTCTGATACAACTTGTTGGGAAATTGAATACCCTGAATAATTTCCCCTTCCACATAAAATATCCAACACAACCAATAATATGAAAATAGGAAGAAAAGCAGTAAAGAACAAGAAAACGACACAGAAAAATTATACTAGTTCACCACTAAGGGCTACGTCCAATCTTCCACTCAGATGTGGGTAATTCAAAAATAATTATTTCACGATTGGAATACAAAATTCTCCTAAAAAATATCTCCTAAAGGTCCCAACAAAAGTCCCCTAGCTTCTAAGTATTTTAACACTATTAATACTTAGGAACAGGAATGAAAAACTCACAATAATCAAGATACAAATACCCCAATAATGTCTATCTTGATATGCCACAAAGCCTTTGCCAATGCCCGAGCCACCGCCACAAATTGCTGCCAAAATACTCCAAAAATTGGCTGAAACCTAAAACAATAAAGATAATGGGCTTTTGGCCTATTTGTTATTCACTCATTTCTTTTTTTTTATTTTGTTTTCAATTCTCAACGGATGTCACTTTATATTTACGACGCAATGCATCTAACTTTTGTTCCCATGAGAAAATAATAAAGTTGGTGCGAGTCATGGGTGTTCAGAATTTTCGGGTTCGTCATATATAGGAACCGTTAGGTTTGAATTGGATGGTCAACCAAACCAAATATTTTCGGGTTGGGTTGGGTTGGATTGTCGGGTTGTGTGTTTTTTTTTTTAAATTATCGCGGCAACGGGGAGTTAAGATTAAAACTAAATTGACGGATGAGATTAAGATATAAAATAGAAAAAGATAATATGAAAATCTTAAATGAAATACTATAATTAAAACTAAATGGACGGTTTTCACATTGAAGATATGTATATATATATATATATATATATAATACACATATATGCATAAATTCGGGTTGGGTTAAGTTGATCGAATTTTTGAAAGGTTAAACCCGAGACCAAACCCAATCCTTAGGTTGGTTTGGGTTGAGTTTGTCGGGTTGTCAAATTTTTTGAACACCCCTAATGCTAGTCTTAGTATATAACATATGTATGATTATTAAATTGTACGAATAGATTGATCTACTAATAAGAGATTTTGAATATGAGAGTCTCATATGTATGGAGAAGGTATCATCCATCCATAATACTTCTTAAAATAGTTTTATTGTTATTTAAGCTGTTTGATTTATTAAAGAGAGTTGATATTTTAATTAATATAAATAATTTTATGGTACGTTTTGTGTTTCATGTTATTGGTCGTTACCTTGTTTATCAATTTAAAATGTACTAAAATTTATCTTGTCATCCTAAACTCCTCACATCAAGAATAGTCATGATTTTTTCTAGGATAACTTATTTGTTGGTGTGAAATAATAAGTTCGCTTTTCTTTTATTTTCTAAAAAATTATTGTTGCAGTTTATTTGAGTACATAATATTCACTTAAATGATTGAATGAATTTTCTCCAGAACAATGAAACCTACCACACAGATGGTGAGCACTCTGATACTCAAGTATGAAGTATATGTGTTTGCAATCAAGATTTACACATACCTTGAATAGATCTTACCCTATGCAATTATTGGCAGTCACAAAATGGAAAAGTCATTAACTCCTTTGTGAGTTCCTCTTTGGATCACGAGAATCAACAAAGATTATGGCGACGTTTACCTACCTTAATTACCAAAGTCGTTGGCTGCTTTAAAGATGGTGTAACATATTCAGATTCGTAGTGGTGCATTGGAGATCGACACCCCATATGCAATTGACTTTCGCTCTTCGACCTCTATATGTTGACGGCTCCTACCTTGGAATACTCCTAAATGTATTGTTCAGATAATGTGACATGTGACGGTTGCATTTTCGATCTCCTCTCCAACGTAATTTATTTTGATAATGTTTTAGTTACCGATTACAAATTAATAATTATTTTACCTATTTACTCGAATTCAACACTTCCATCCTAAAGTGATCCCCAAATTTGCAATAATATATTAGAAAATTGGTATCTCAATGATTTCTGACTTCTTAGAGTTGGATTACGAAATATATATGCTTGTTTAAAAAGAGTTGTTACGAAGTCTGTAAAATGATATTTATATGGTTTTTCAGATGGGCACCGTACGAAAACTCATTCACTGAAGTTAATAAACTACTATTTTTTTTAGTACAACACGTGAGAGTGAGGATCAAACTCACTACTAATTACCGCTGAGCTATGCACGTTTTGACAAAGTAAATAAACCTTTTTAATAGCTTATGGTAATATATTTGTGTATACACAAATTATTAAGATGGTTGTAGAAAAATAATAGAAAACAAATATTGACACCAAAAATATACGTTTTTTCTTTTCTTTTTTTAATACAATATGTGGTGTGGATGATTGAACTCGCAACCTTTTGATTTGAGGTACATGCCAATCACCGCTGACATATGCTCGCTTTGGCATCCGATCTGAACCACTCATGACAATAATATTATTTCATCAAAGCCACTCTTCTCTATAGTTCTCTTAGAATCATATACTTTTAATTAAAATTTCCACAAAATCAAATTTTGTGGTATTTGATTATTTTGGTCATGCTTGACAATTTTTTATTTTTATTGATTAGTTTGAGCACACTTTCACTTATGTATTTTGCAACCATCTTTATATGTTTTCATAGTTGTATTTGATCACAGTTTTATTAGTTGAATTTTGTATGTTTTAACTTAAATTATAAAAATAGAAGACGTTGACAAATAAGGTCCAAGCTTAAAATAAAAAATTTGGCTTAAATAATTAATTGCCTTTGTATTGACAAAAATTTGTGGAGAATATATATATATATATATATATATATATATATATATATATTTGTTGATACTAACAAGTTAATTTCAATACTAAACTTTCAATTTCATTAATCGTTAAATAATTTTTTTAGTACAATATGTGGATGTTGGATCAAACTCACAACCTTTTTTATTGAAGATATATGTCAGTTATCGTTGAACTATGTTCGTTTTGAGTTAATGATTAAATAGATTGAAATATTATTATAAATAAACTCAAATGAATGATGAATATTGTTCACACAAAGTTAATAAATATATTATTATGGAAAAAACAAAAATTTAAATTAATAAGCGAACATTTGATTAATGTTAATTTTTTTTATACCCAATTAATTTTAACTATGAAAAGGTATAAAGCAAAATTAAATATTCAATTATTGAGCGGTAAATTATTATATTAATTGAATCTTCGTCGAATAATATTTGATATCTAAATGGATTGAAAACTCCTAAAAATATTTTTTAAATATAAATAATACTATTTTTAAAAAACAATAAGATAAATAATATAGGTCGGAAACTATTTCAAAAAATAGGAAAGTTAAATCATAACCATTAACTGCGATTTGAGATAAAACGCAACCGACATATGTGATTTTAGTAAAAACGCAGTCATTGGCCATGAGTTTGGTACGAAATCGCAATCGTTGACTACGATTTCAACATGATATTAGAAGATACATGTTAAGGTTGGAAATTGCATGCATTGGCTACAATTTCTACAGGATATATAAAGTTATCGTACATATAAATTTGTTATTCACATGTTAGACGTAGACTCTTTGCTATAAAAATATAATCTTTATTATAAAAATTTCTCAATTTCATTTAGCATTCTTTAAAATAAAATCATTATCCAGCATTTCAAATTTTCTATTATAAAAATATATCATTTTCAATTAGGATTATTTAAATTAATTTTCTTCTCCATACAACTATCAATCTACTCTTATGATCCAAAAATAGATTTGTTGTCTCTTTAGTCTAATTGTTTGCCAACAATTTTAAGTATTCTCATTTTCAATTTTTACATTACCATTATATATAGGTGATTTTTTATATACTATATATAGGTGATTTTTTATATACATTATTGCAATGATGTATATAATCTGAGATTTATTGAAAAAAAATATGTCAAGGTAAATATATACTTTTTACTTATAATAAAATAAATTATATTTTATATGTAAAATAAAAAGAAACTATATAGGAAATAAAAAATAAAAAATAAGAAACCACCAATATAAATGTGTGAATATTTTAAATGGATTTATACACGACTTCACTTATTTTTGTTAATAAATTATCATAAAGATATATTTGTACTTATATAGATTGAGATTTATCGAAAAAAAAACATGTTGTTGGTGAGTATATACTTCATATATATAAAAAAAACTACATAAATAAATATATAAATATTTTAAATGGAAATCGCAAACATGTACGTTACTCCCATAAACAGATATGAAAATTGCGTACAATATAAGCAACTTCTATAAATAGAAATTACGCGCATTGGACGGGATTTTCATCAAAATTGCGTATAATATCCTCTCGTCTTTTTCATGTTGGCACCAAAATCACATTTGTTATATGCATGTATAACTTAATTTTATAATTTTACTTAAATTATATTTATTTTGTTATTACTTTAAAATCTACCTTATTTTTGTAATTTATTTTTTAAATCACATTATTCTCACACTTAACCAAAAATAAAAACAAAAAAGTTTTTGTTTTTATTTTATATTATAAAAAATATATATTAAAAAAAAGGAATTGCCCGACCCGATAACCCAAAGACTTACCCTAAACCACTGGCCGTTTCTCTCTCTATATATTCTTTGAAATTAGGGTTTCTAGTGTTCTTTAACCATTCTCGTCGGCGAGCTGCAGCTTTCTCATCTCCTCAACAATGGTGGCCGCCAAGAAGACCGTAAGTTTCTCTCCTTCTACCCTCACTTTCCTCCTCTGCGGCTTAGTGTTGGGACTAGTTTCTATTGAATCTCATTTGGTTCTGATTAAGGAGGAATAGCGAACCGGCGATTCAGATTTTTCCTTCGATTTTCGTTTTGCGTTTGCTAATTCTTGGCGAGGGCTGACATTTTTCTTGTTGTGATGATTTTAACAGAAGAAGACCCATGAGAGCATCAACAACAGGCTCGCTCTCGTCATGAAGAGTGGGAAATATACATTGGGATACAAAACCGTCCTGAAGACCTTGAGGAACTCTAAAGGTAAATCTGTTGTTGAAGTTTTTTCATCTGATCCGATCTCTGGACTTGTCTCGATGGATGGGAGTTTATTCGTTGTTTAATCAGCTCATTAGGTGGTTTTTCCTTTACTAATTTTCGGTTGATTATTTAGTTGATTAGTTGTATCTTAGCGAGGGTTGGTTTTGACTGAAATTACTGAAACCGTAGATCAAAATCTGGTCCCAAGTCACAAATAATTAATTTTATGTTTTTCGATCGTAAACTTGTTGCCTACAACATTCAACCCATTGACGAGATTCTTCGGTTTGGCAAAATAATCTTTCATGTTAATTGAGATTGGGGTTATTCTTGGCCTCGGAATTGATCTCGATTTGGGTCACTAGCATTATTTCAAATTACTATGTTTCTGTATTTGCTTCCAGCAGGGATGAGATCCGTAGCATCTTATTTGTTATCCATGTTTCTATACCTGAGTGTTTACATTTGAGTTTATATCTGTTTTTATGTTTGCAGGTAAGCTGATTATCATTGCCAACAACTGCCCTCCACTCCGAAAGTCCGAGATCGAGTATTATGCGATGTTGGCAAAGGTTGGAGTTCACCATTACAATGGAAGTAAGTTCCTGTTCTGTTTAATAATGAACTGGACTGACCCTTTATTTTTCGTACTACATTTCAATTTCTTTGGCACTCAATATAAGAGCATGTATCCATCTACTTACATGTTGTATTCTGAATGAAAAGTTCAAATTGTTTTCATCCTGATTGCAGATATGATATCAAGCTAGAATTGTTAGATTTCTTAATGGTCTTTTCCTGTTTAACATGAGCATTTGCTGCCACATATCACTAATGTGTTCATTTTTTTTGACTGTTTATCGCTTTTCTTGTGTGGCATCTTTTGTTTTTGATCTAAAGCTGATTTTCTTAATTCTGAAAGACTTGTAAACTGATTTTTATTTTTATGTTTTCAGGCAATGTAGACCTTGGGACTGCTTGTGGCAAATACTACAGAGTATGCTGCCTCAGCATTATCGATCCAGGTACACTTTTCTCTGATCAAGTTTCTGTTTTTGGACGACCTCCCTTGCGTAACGTTTTGATTGTGGAATTTGAATGGCTTTCAGGTGATTCGGATATCATCAAGAGCATTCCTGGAGAAAGTTAGGTTGCAACTTCCTCTCAGATCATAGATTTTTGTTTTGAGTTTCTTTTTAATCCACTTGATTTTGGGTTGGATGTAGTGACGTTTTTGCTTGTGAGGCATGTTATTATTGATCAAATGGTTTCATTATAAACTTTTTTATGTATGAGATCTTATTCCAGAGAACTTTGATATCATTATTTTGATGTTCCAATTACCTATGTCAATTAGAAGCATGTTGTCACCAAATGTTTATTTTAGTATTGATTAATTCTGCTTCTTCAATTGGTTCGTCGCTCGAATCTCGGCTTAACTAGATGTAAGAGTAGTTTTAAATCACTTTAAAACACAATCTCTTCATGCAGATGCAGTTGAAATCTGGAGATTTCTTTTTGTGATGGTTTCGGCTGAACACTTGTTTGAAGAAGAATTAACTTTAAGTATTGGAGTCTTTTTAAGAAGTGTTAGAAGAAATACAACATCTTTAAGCATTAGATTCTTAAGGGCATAATTTAAGTTGTGTGTTTTAGTAATGTACTTGTTCCTCTTTTTTTTAATTTTAGTTTCTCGTTTTTTTAATTTTTGTTATTAGAACGTTACGTAGTTGTTTTTGTTTTTGATTTTTTTAGAAGGTAGGAATTTTATATACAACACAACCAAATCAAGTTTTTTTCTTTCTTATCTTCAGCTTTTTTTCTAAGCAAATTAAAATAATACTTCATCATTTTGACTTGTATGATGCATGATTAATATTTATAAGTTATGTATATGTTTTTATTTATTTTGAAAAAGAGTAAACAAGAACCAATAAATGAAAACATTATCAAATGAGATCATATTTATCGGAACAAGTGCCCTTAATTCAAGGCAGATAAGGCCATGAACCAAAAGAGATTTTTGTAATAAAAAAAGTAAAAACCGTATGATTTCATTCAATTATAAAAAAGTTATCTTTTATTAAGAGGGTACGATGAGGAAAAAAAACCCAAATAAGCATTCAAAACTTCAAAATGTTGGAATATGATTGGCATTTTAAAAGTTACAAAGGTTCAATTACTTATAATTAAAAAAATGAAATTAGATCTACAATCTACTATACCATAGAGTTTATCCTTTCCAAAAGAGTTGAAAAAATTATATAAAATTTAAAATTGATTTAAACTTGTGAATACATGCCATTGGGCTATATTTAATTATTTATATAAATTTAAAAATTTGTTTGAAAATTATATAATAATAAAATTAAATTAGGGGAAATTAAGAAAGGAAGTATATTTAAAAAGAAGAAAATAATTGTAAAATATAAACTTGTAAATATTTATGTGAACGGTATATATTAGTTAATTTTTTCCATGCAAGATATAGATTTGACAATTACTGTGATAAGAAAAGGTATTGGAAGAAAATGTGAATATTAATTTAAAACTCATGAATTAATAAATTGTAATCATACTTGTTTAATAACAATCTTCTCATTCATAATTTAATTTTAAAATTCAAGCCCAATTTTAAAAACAAAGAGTCAACAATTTTATTTTTCTGCATCTAATATTAATACATGTTGATTAATAATTTTATTAATTTTCTAACCTCTATATCTATATCTATCTATAATATATTAAAAAATACGGATGTGGAAGAAACATTTTTTTTGGACAATATTAACCCTCGCTTCTTTTGTAATATACAAATTATCTTTCTCTTCAATTTATGTCTCTCTCATCCATGGCTCTTCTTTTTTATATGATACTCTCCTATCTTTTCTCATTTATCTATCCCTTATTTAATTATAATTTTCTTCTCTCGTTAACTTGAAAAGCTAAGAATATAAAAAATTTTGTCTTTAATTTTAAAATTACATTTTTTTACTTTTAATTAGGTTGAATGGTGGAGCATGAAGTGTTGGAATCTCAAGTTCGTGCGACTATTAAAGTGATTCTCTTCCTCCTCATTTTCACACTAATTTGTTCTATTTCTTTATACATAATTTTTTCTCTTTAGTTCATCGTAGTTTCTAGATTTCGTGATAAAATACTAACATTTTAAATATTCTTTTTATGTCGTAGAGTAGCGTTGTTTAGCAATAGTTGATCTGTCTCTTGCAAGCATTTGTCAGTTTGATCTCAAACATAAGAAGTAAATATATTTTATGAAAATATAGGATAATCGCCTTGATTTTGTTCTTCAATATTGCTATTTTTAAATTCGGACTATTTTGTAGTTAATTTTAATATCATTATTTTTTTATTTTAAATATTAAATTTTTTTTTAGAAAACAAAATTTAAATACACCACAAAGTGGATTAAATATGAACAAAACATGAAAGGATAAGAATATCACAAGTTTTGCCTTTATTTATATAAATTAATTTTAAAATTACATTTTTTTTTACATTTAATTAGGTTGAATGGTAGAATATGAAAACCGTTAGAATCTCAAAGGTTTTTTTTTTTGTAACTTTTCTACTCCCTGCCACTGTAAAAGTGGTTCTCTTCCTCCTCATTTTCAAACTAATTTGTTCTATTTTTTTATAAATATTTTTTTTCTTTTAGTTCATCGTGGTTTCTAGATTTAGTGATAGAATACTAACATTTTCAATATTCTTTTTATATTGTAGAGCGACATTGTTTAGCAATAGTTGATCATTGTGTGTCTCTTGCAAGTATTTGTTAGTTTGATCTCAAACATCGGTAAGAAGTAAATATATTTTATGAAAATATAGGATAATCGCCTTGATTTTGTTCTTCAATATTGCTATTTTTAAGTTCAGACTATTTTGTAGTTAATTTTAATATTTTTATTTTTATTTTAAATATTGAAAATTTTGTAAGGAACAAAATTTAAATGTGATTAAATGAATGAAACATGAAAGGTTAAGAATATCAAAAGTTTTGCCTTTATTTATATAAATTAATTTTAAAATTAAAATTTTTACATTTAATTAGGTTGAATGGTGGAATATGAAAAATGTTAGAATCTCAAAGGTTTTTGTAACTTTTTTACTCCTTGTGACTATAAAAGTTGTTCTATTCCTCCTCATTTTCACACTAATATGCTCTATTTTTTTATACATATTTTTTTATCTTTAGTTCATCGTGGTTTCTAGATTTAGTGATAGAATACTAACATTTTCAATATTTCTTTTAATATTGTGGAGCCACGTTGTTTAGAAATTGTTGATCATTGTGTGTATCTTGCAAACATTTGTCAGTTTGATCTCAAACATCGGTAAGAAGTAAATATATTTTATGAAAATATAGGATAATTATCTTGATTTTGTTCTTCAATATTGCTATTTTTAAGTTGGGACTATTTTGTCGTTAATTTTAATATCATTATTTTTTATTTAAAATATTGAAAATTTTTTTTTGGGAACAAAATTTAAATTGTGTGGATTAAAGACAAACAAAACATGAAAGATTCAGTATATCAAAAGTTTTGCCTTTATTTATATAAATTAATTTTAAAATTATATTTTTTTACATTTAATTAGGTTGAATGGTGGGATATGAAGTCTTAGAATCTCAAAGATTTTTGTAACTTTTCTGACCATAGAACTCACCCTCTTTATTTTCATACTAATTTCTTCTATTTTTTTATACATATTTTTTTTCTCATTAGTCATCATGGTTTCTAGATTTAGTGATAGAATATTAACATTTTCAATATTCTTTTTTATGTTGTAGAGTAGCGTTCTTTAGCAATAGTTATCATTGTGTGTCTCTTGCAAGCATTTGTCAGTTCTATATTTTACGAAAATATAGGATAATCGTCTTGATTTTGTTCATCAATATTGCTATTTTTAAGTTTAGACTATTTTGTAGTTGATTTTAATATCATTATTTTTTATTTTAAATATTTTTACATATTTAAAAATTCTTAGGTTTCTGTTTTATTTAAATACGACAGTATTAATTTTTGATTTTCTCATATACATGAAGAATAAATAACTATCCTATCATTTTATTTTATGATATACTTTCTACGAATATTATTGTTAGACACACAATAACAACATTTTTAAGGCCAACAAAAGCATAGCTTATCAACGGTTAATGCATGTTTATCTAACCACGAGGTTGTTGTAAATATATGTAAATTAATTTATTCCAAGCTATTTATTTTAATAAGTGTTACTAAATTTTGAAAATAATAAATAATTATCAAAATATATCAGAAAAATCACTTAATATTGATAGATAATTTATTTTGTTATAAATAAAAATTATTGTAGTAATTGATTGATTCATAACTTTTTATAACTAAAATTAACGTTAATATATCATGCGATAAAATTAAGATACCACGTGCAATGCTCGTGTTAAATTACTAGTAATTTAAGAAGACGAAAGTTTAAAAACCGATATCATTTTCTAATAGTCAATTTTTATTTTTTAAAACTTGTATAATACTTTACAAGTGTTTTTTAAAATAAAAAACTAACAAATAATTTTTTAGACAAATAAAATATAATTCTCATAAAAAAGATCCTTATAAATAAGGTTTTTTTTTTTGGCAAAATTATAAACAATTATATTTAAAAAAATTAAATAGAGAAATTATTAGTAAAGATTAAAGAAAAACATTTAAAAGCACAGAACCAAAGCAAACCGATGAAAGCTCTGGTATCAAAGTTATTGCTCCGGATTGGTTCCGATGCAGAAATCTTTCAATTTCAGTACTAGATCTGTCTCCGATTCCATTCCGGCGAGTTGAAATTCTACCGGAGTAGCGAAATACGCGATTTTTACGTCGTCTGGCGAGGGATTTGGTTCGTTTTGGAGGTAAATGGAAGGTTTTACTGCAGAAGATCTGTCCACAATCGGAGGAATTGCGACGGTGTCGCTTCTGCATTCCTTCATTCCTACTCACTGGCTCCCTTTCTCCGTCGTCGGCCGCGTCCAGAAATGGACTCTCTCCAGGACTCTCCTCGTCAGTATGTTTTCTGTAATCGGTCACACTTCTTAGATCTTATATTTTCGCTTTCGTTTCACTATCCTTGTGATTTTATTTTCTCGTGAGTTTCTCGGAAATATGTTTGATTGTTGCTTGAGTAGCTCCTGTGATGGTGGTTGGTAGTATGGGAATTAGGAAGATTACTGATGCAGAAGCAGGACTTGATTTATCAAAATGCTGTTAAATTGTTGTTTTTCTCTCAACCATGTCCGGTGTAAATGTGGCAACGCTGTGTATAATTTCCGAAGATTTCGCTTTAGTTTTTTGCGCGTTTTTTTTGACAATTGGTAGCTGCAGGAGGATTTACCTAACTATCAACTAATTGTTAGATCTGACGACGAACTATGTATCGTAGTTGGTCTTTATCATCACTTTTTATCTCATATATCAGAATGATTCATTTTGTATATGTCATTTTTGCTGATTTTGATTTGTACTCAACTGGACTCCAGATCTCATTATGATCAAATTTAATATTTTATTTAGGGCATGAACGTAATAGTAGTTAGTTCGGTTTGGCCTCTACTGAGCTAGTTTGATCAATTGTTTATTTGGTTTTTTTGAAATGGGATTATAGACTACAATGCTCAAAAGATGTGCATTTTTTTTAAATTAAAATAATATAGAAGCCTGAAATGTTCATGTATTTTGTTATCTTACAAAACTTAGGGAAGGGATGTTTTGTGTATTTTTTAGTCTCAGAATGCTTGCAATTGGAAATCTTATGTTTAGCTGCATATTTGTTTTTGCAGCTGCCTTTGGAGCAATTTTGCATGTCATATCTACTTCACTTCTTGGAATAACAGCAATCACAATGGCTAATACCATTGCCGGTGAAGAAACTGTGCATAAGCTGGCCTCACTTTTGCTTATCATTCTTGGAGGTTGTTATGTTTTGTTGTTTATGACTGGAAGAGGTAGTCACAGTCACACCCACAACCAACCAATGGAGAAAATGGCCGTTGCTGGTCTTGTCCTTGTACCCGCGTTGTCTCCCTGTGCAACCACTCTTCCAGTATTTCTTGCTGTTGGAAATTCATCTTCCATGATGGTGCTTGCCATCATAGTGCTGCTGTTCAGGTATCAATTCTTTGGGCGCAAAACTTTCTTGTCTGTTGTACATTATGCAATTTTTTTCTTCTTTTGGAGAAGGAAACCAACTTTTATAAAGAAAAATGGATAGAAGAAAATGAAAACTGCCTAAAAATACCATCCCTAAGTCGGCCAAGGGGGCTACCAAAAAAAAAAAAAAGACAAAATATATATATATATAGACACACATATAATTTATAAAGAGACTAGTTTATTGACTTTGGCCAAAAGAGAAGCATTAAAAAGGTGGACACAAAAAAACTTCCTCAATCCAATCTTGGTTCCTCTAGGGAGAGAAGCGAATGAGAAACATGTGGTCTCCGGAAATTCTCTCCAAATCTCTTAATAGAATGGACAAAACTATAAGAGATATCAGAACTTTGCTTACATTACACATACCACTAGACCAAGTCCCATAGAGCATCTTTCAATGAAATCGTTGGTTTGATCCTGCCAATAGCTAGAAGCCAAGCAAAGAATCTATATTTGTCTTTGAAATTTTTAACTTCATAGTTTATGAAATGAATGGGGAGGATGCATATTGTGGGGAGGGGGACGCCAAATGGTAAAAAAATTGTTGGCAAAGAAGATTCGAGAGGAGTCTAAGATCGAAAATTACTATCCCTAGTATCTGGGCAGATGTTAATCCATTGTATAGTGCTTATGAGGAGAAATAAATCATGTCAACATGAGTATAGCTCAACGATTAAGGCATATGACTCATTTTCTCAAATCCCCACACCCCATTTTTGTTGTAGTCAAATTCATCCGTCTCTCGGTCCGGTCGAAAAAGATGTCCATGAAAATAGTTGTTCAAAGAAGAACTCCAAGACCACTGCTATGGAATATACTCCTTTTCCTCGAAGCAAATGTGGTTGCCCTCTCCTACTGAATATTTTTAGAATTTTAGAAAAAAAAAAAACTATATCCTAGGTAGGTGGTTACCATCACTTGAATCAATTCCCTCTACTATTTAATTACGCGTTGCATTTAAGTTGGACATATCAATGTTATAATGTTTGTGAAGGAGCGCACTTGATTTATTTCTTAACATTCCAAGGAATTGATTGCTTAGTTTGAATGATTTCTGTTCCGCTTCGAGTTCTAATTAGTTATTAACCTAAGAACTCAGGGCTTAAAAAACCATTCATGATCATGCATACCATACACATTCAAAAGGCAATTTTAAATCTGAGATTCATTCCATCGATACTAGGTTGACTCTGATTTTGGATTTGCAGCACAATAACTGTGATGACTTCGTTGGTAGCTCTGTCATTCTACGGCGCCAGCCAGCTCAAGTTTCACTGGGTTGAACGATACGACAAACTTCTAGTAGGTTCGGTGTTGTGCGTGGTAGGTATTCTGACTCTCGTTTTTCACGACCATGACCACGACCACCATGGACATGGAGGTTCCATTGGAGACAATTTGCATAGGAAAATTATTGTACTTTGAAGGATTTATCTCATCTTATATTGTCCTGCAGATACTTATTTTTTATCTTGTGGGAAATTTCAAGACTGACTTCTGAATCCTGTATTATATGCATCAAGTGGGTTTAAAGGTCAGTTTCTTGTTTGCCTTTGTTGCTATTTTGTCACATTTAAGAATCTTTTCCATGTATGATTAATAGGATATCACATCTTTTCCATCACTTATATTTTTTTCTTTGAAGGTAACTCAAATCTTAATTAGGGTTAGCAAAACATTTCCAGTCCCCGGTTCCCGCCCCGATTAGAGTGGAGAATCTCCATTTATAAGATGAGATTGAGATAACTATCATAGAGGTTGACCTCGTTATTTCGGGCTAGTAAAAAAAAAGTAAATGACTCAAAGAGAATGAGTTAAAATTATTCGGATTTAATATTTCACGAGTTTCTTCCCAACAAAATGTAGATTAGTCTAGATATACGTAAATTGGCTCGAGTTCGAGGATATTAAGAAAAATGGGATTAGAGATTTGGAAAAAGTTTTTCCTCAAAGATGTTGAAAAATGGGAAATAATTTTTTTGATCCTCTTATATCGATTTTTTAAATTATTAATATATTTTATTAACCTTTTCTACTAAGTATGAAATAAAAGATTGTTTTCCATAGAGAATCTAAAATATATATATAGCACATAAAATAGTATACAAAGTCATTTGCATTTTAATTTCTACCTGACTTTTTTTTTCCACGCAGAAATAATTAAAATTATGTAAGGAATAAATATTATTAGTGGTAAAGTCATTTGCATTCTACTTTCTACAAGACTTATTTTTTCATGTAGAAATAATTAAAATTGTGCAAGCAAATATTAATAGTGGTAGTGGAATAGAGAAAATATGAAATTCAAAGTTATTTGCATTCTAAGCTCTAAACGACTCCTTTTATTAAAATTTTGTGAGTAAATATTAATTGTAGTAATTGTATTTCAAAGATCAATTTTTTGTCAGAAAAAAGAAAAAGAAAAAAAAAAAGAAAGAGCTCTAATTGGTCGGTGGGACGGGATGGCCGTAGGAGAGAGAGATTTGTTTTTTTCGCCGCATCACCTATATGAAAATAATATAAAATAAATATTTTTATCCCGTAAGCATATAATATTATAAATTAATATTAACTCAAAATTCAAAAATAAAAATGTAAATAGAAACTATGCTCTAAGTCCAAAATTAAAGAATAAAAATGTAATATTTTTTCAATCTTAGAGACCAAATAAAAATTAAATTCAAAATTTAGAGGTAAAATAGAATATTAAAAAATAGTGAACAATTGAAAATTAAACTAGAAATCGACGGGAAGGATATTTTTCCCAATAATAAAAATTATGCAATCATTTTAATTGCAGAAAGGGTCAGATTTTTTACTTATTATTATTATTATTATATTATTATTATTATTATTATTATTATTTTTAATGGGGATACCAATTACCAACTTTTGAAATTTACATGGTGAAATTGCTCTCTCTCTCTCTCTCTCTCTCTCTCTCTCTCTCTCTCTCTCTCTCTCTCTCTCTCTCTCTCTCTCTCTCTCTCTCTCTCTCTCTCTCTCTCTCTCTCTCTCTCTCTCTCTCTCTCTCCAAAAGTTCATGTGAAATTGACAAATAAATATATAAACAAATAAAAGGCAAAAAGATGGAATATGGATTTGAGGGAGTCATTTTTTCATATAATGTATCTTCTTAATGTCAATATTAGTAACGAAAAATACAAATTATAGAAAATCTTAAATATCAATGACAATAATGTTAATTTATAATTTGAGGTTGTGATAATTTCATATTTTCAAAATTTTCATACATAAGAAGGATTTAAAATTCAAATTGTTTATATTTCTATTTCAACTAAAAAAAGAAACATAAAATTAGCTCAGTTGTTTATTGTTTATGCATCTCGTTTCTTTCCTATAAAGGTCGGGATTCGATCCTCCATTCCCGCATTTGTTGTATTTATGTAAAAAAAAAAATATATAGTATAACATTTCTATTTCTCGTTTCTCATTTTAGAGAACGGAGAAATGGTAACATGTTTATGTTTATTTTTTCAATACAAGAAGAAAAAACAAGAAACAAGAAGCATACAATTATATTTTTATTTATTAAAATAGAGGAAACGAGAAACACAAACATTATCAAACAAGCCCATAAATACTAAAAAAATGATCGATCTTGTCGATTATTTGACATGTTAATTATTTGGTAGACATTAAATTATATTTATTTGGAAAAACAGATAAATCAAATCAAAGTTGAATACCAAACATGTCTTAACAATTTGACACTTTATCTAGAAAAAAGATTTAACCTAAAAACTCAATAAATTTCTTCTTAGTGATCTCATTTTGACTTATTCTCAGCTGACTAAATATACTTTGGGAAAAATTCAACCATTTTTCTTATTTGATGCCTTGATTAGATTAGTTTAGATAAAATCTAAGTGATGTAACAATTTTTTCTTATAGATTAAATTACCTAAATAAAATCAACATCATATTATTATATTACTAAAAATTCATGAAAAAAGAATAATTATAATTTGATTGGCATCTAGCTTGCAAGTCTTATGGAAATTTAACCAATAGCATGTATATTAATGTTAACATTTATTATAGAAAGAATTTAATAAAAACATAGTATGTAATTTCATGATTATGGTGTAAAAAGGCATATTTAAAATATCATAAAAAAATAATTCATTTTAATCCTTCAATAAAATTATACGACATATAAAATATCTATATAGTGACAAGCAGACTGTCATGTCACACCAAATCAACCAATATTTATTTATTAGACATGCCATGTCAATGTTCGATATTAACATAAACAAAATATAAACATTTTTCAAAGTTCAGGTAGAGATCTTAATTGAAATTTGGCTCAAAATTAAAGGGTTATATTAAATTTATAATTTGACGTAAAATTTATAATAAAAATACCACTCATTTCATTTTGGCTCCCACTCGTTTAATTCAAACCATTACTAAAAGGATAACATTGACGAGAAATTTTTATTTATCTTAATTTTTTTTCCATTTTTTTGGGACTAAAATCTTTAGTAACCATAAATAAGTTTGATGAAGATTATTTCAAACCAATGTATGGTGAGTTTAGGGTTAGATGGAGACATTTTCCAAACTAGAGTTAGAATTTATATAATATAAACTCTAGAAAAGTAAGAGTATTTGTGACCTCAATTTGAAAAAGTCCAAATTATCCCAAAAAAAAAAAAAAAGAAAAAAGACTTTAGGGTTTTAAATTCATTACCCAAAACTTGTGAATTTTCCAAATTGGCAACTGTTTCATTTTATTTGCATGCAATTGGCAACCCCACAAGCTCCAATGACAATTTCAAGGTCTCTCTCTTCCACTCAATTTGTTCTTTTGTTATTAAAGACATTATTATTTTTTTTTTATAACTTTGGTTTATAAATCAATAAAGAAACATGAGATTAATGAGTTTTATTAATGTGATTTTGGTTGTTATTTTATTTCATTTTTTTTTGGTTTAGTAATATCAAGGCATGTGATAATCGAGAATATATACGTTAACTAGATGAGTTATATGTTCAGGTTAATTGTTACCTTTTATTTTAGTAATGTTATACAAAAAATAAATTAATTCGTCCAATCCTTTTGAGGTATAATCATAAATTAAAGTGTACTAAAAAAATTATGAATTAATTCTCAATTTGAATTTCTCCTACTTCTTACTAACAATAGAAATATCTAGTAAAGTTTGATGAAAGGATAAAGATAATAATAAAGTTTAGGAAAAATTGCACAAAAACCCTATAAGATAGGTTTTTTTTTTATTATTATTTGAAGGAACAATGATCTATAAGTTTGTTTGTTACTATCACTCTTTTAACTTTCTTAATTACCATTATAAAGTTAAAGTTGTTACATTAAATCCTATGGTTATAAATTAACTCCAACTAGTAAATATCGAAAATTTTTAATCATCATGTGTGTTCTATTGGTCGAAAGGGATTAAGTTAATTAAGAGAGAATTAGTTCAAACCTCATAATAACCATCTATCATAGGAATTACTTAGTTGGTCCGGATAGGATATAAAAAAAAAAGTAAATGTCGAAAAATTTTATTGTAACAATTTCATAAGTTTAAAAATATATTTGCACAAATGTCATAGTTTTACGGTGGTTTCAATTTTTTTTCTTTTAACGATCATTATACTTTAGAGATGTTTTAAACCATTTTGAACAAGTTACGACGATTTCATAAGTTTAGAGTATAATGTATGACTTATACCGATAGTTGGAAGATAAACCATTTTGAGGTTTTTTTATTGGAAAAAAAACTAATATGATTTTGATGGTTAAAACATCTAATAACTTCTTCAATTTTTTAATATTAATTGCCCTTTGCGAAAGCAAGCAGCTCAGCAGTAATTGACATATACCTCTAACCATGAGGTTGCTGTACTAAAAAAATTAATATCGTTTTTAATAAATAATTTTTTATTAGTGATGAACCCACATTATTTTAAAATAATGTTTGACGTGGTAATGAATATCCATATTCTCGTAAGAGTAATATCCATATTCTCGCAATGTTCCAATCATTTTTAATTTTAATTTTAATTTTAATTTTTCTCCAATTATTTATTTTTATCCAAAATGCATTTGAAACAAAATCCACATTCCCCAAGATCACGCGTACGCGGAATAAAAATAAAAACATGCTTCCACGTTTTCAGCCCTAATTCCAAATTCTTACCATTTGCCCTCTTTATTAATCCATCAATTTAAAATAAATCCAATTTTATAATTTCGTTCTTTTAAGGAAACTTTATTAAGGAAAAAAAAATCAAAATCATGTGTATATTCATTACAAAGTTTACAGTAACATTTCTAAAATTTAAATTAAAATTAAGGAAAAAAGAAAAAGAGGAAGAAGAAGAAACTCAATCTCACTTCCTTCTACCATAGCTTCACACTGTAATCGCAGTTCTTCGAAACGATCTTCGCCGCCGCCGTCAGCCGATCCACCGTCACGTCGCATACTACCTTCACTCTGATCTTCCACGTCTTCACCGATCCTATTTTCAGTTTGATCGGTGCTCGAATCTCCACCTTCAACGGCACCGATTGCCGCCTCTGCGAATCGATCAGCGCCTCGTTCGCTTTCGTCGACAGATTTACGCCGGTTCCGCTCAACGTCGATCCGAACACAGTGACGTTCTTCGGCGGCTGGAAGAAGGCAGGCAAAACGCCGTCGGATAGCTTCACATCGGAGAAATAGATTTGGACGGAGCTACCTGATTCGTAGTAGATTCCGATCTTCTTGTTCGGATTATCCGCTCGGACGGAGACATCGAACTCCGGAGAGATCGAGGCGGCCGCGGACGAGTTGATTCCTCTAATCGCGATGGCGTCGATCGAGTAATTAGGCGATTTAGGGCGCACGACGAAGTAGAAAACCGCAACAGCGATTCCGAGGAGAACGATGAGAATAAGGAAGATCGCGAGAAGCCAGTAGAGGCAGCAGCAGCAGCGGCTGCGGCGGTGCTTGCGGCGAGTGTACTGCTCGAAGCGGCGAGCATTTTCGGGTGGCGGAACGCGGTATATCTGGTCCTTGGGGATCTGGATGACGTAGGTTCCAGGAGTCGGAGGCGGCTTCTCGGCGGCGGGAGAGAGAGGCTGAGGCTTGGTGGCGACGTCGGAGGCGGCGGAGGAAGTGCTCGGACGGGGGGAATCGGCGGGATGGACGCGTTCCGCCATGGGAGTGGGAGAAAAAGAGCAGAGAAATGGATGAAGAAGAAGGTGGGAGAAGGAGGAGGAGGAGAATTTATATATAAAAGAGGAAATATAGAAAATAATTTTTAAAATAAAAAAAGAGAGAGAAAATGAAAGAAAATGTGAGGTACAGTTCATGACTGGGTGTCAGAGATTTTGCGCACGCGCCGCAGTCGCCGAACACGTCAAATAAGGTACTCTCTCTCACGCGCCTTTTTTGTCCGTCGGTTTTTATCTCTCTCTTTATTATTATCTCAAGAAAATATTAAATTTATACTAATCTCGTTGATTTATTGATAACATGGTTTCTTGTTTATTTAGGTTTTGTAGTTGTGTTATTGTTTATTATTTTTAATAAACAAATATGAACATACCCAGTAATTATTTAATACTAATCAAACAGAGCAAGATGTTTAAATGTCGAGTTAAACTCAGGTCGGTAGTTATAAAAAATTTTATTTCTCAAAACGCGGAAATAGAAATGTTACTATACGTTAATTGACACCTATCTACGATAAAAAAAGGTCATAAGTTCGAATCTCCTACCCCACTTGTTGTCTGTTAGGTAGAACTTTTAGTCTTAGGTCAAATTTTTAAAGTTCGTGGATGGCACAAAATTGAAAGTTAAATTACAAACTTTTTAATGTTTAAGGACATATTATACACAAAATTGAAATTTAGAAGTTCAACATCTAATAGACACAACTCTCAAAATTTATAGACTAAAATTGTAATTTAACCTTTACTCCACCTTAAAACATTTCTTTACAGACTCCTTATCTTTCAATCTTGTGTCAAGTAAAATATTTTTCATTAATTCTGTCAATTTAAAACTTACCGTATTTAAACAAAATTGATATGGTCATGTATATTAAGTGAGATTTAATGATAACAATTTATTAAAATCAAATTCGAAAGTTGAAGTATATAATTAAAACTCCTTAAATTTTAGGAACACTGCGTTATAATTTTAATTTTATCATTACTTTTTGGGTTAAACATATAACTTTTCTAGAAAATTTATTGAAATCGTTTATGATTTATAGGAGTTATAACAATAGCATCTCCAACATTTGAATTTGAGCAATAATCCACACAAAGTTACCAAATCGTTATAACTAAACCTTCCCATTATAACTCCATTAGTTAATTAAGTATATCAAAAAGGAGAAAAAAGAAAAGAAAAAAAGTAATTAAAACATTAAGCTCATCTCATAATATAATTTACCAAATTCCAAATATGCTATTCCAAACTAATAAACGTAAACTTTAATGTATATTAAAAAGAATAATAACATATCGATTAAGATATCTATTTATTTTATTTAAAAATAAAAAATATGATCTGTATTTTTAAAACATAAAAAAACGGTAATTTATGTATTAGAGACAATTGGAAGAAGAATAAAGATATATTAATTTTTTCATAAAAAACCAATTAAAAAAATTGTATATAATTTTTGGCAGGCCGTGGAGTTGAGTTGGCAGACACGGTCTTTCTCTCTCATATCTTTGTTTTCATCAAAGAGAAAGAGGAGAGAGAGAGAGAGGATCTTTCCTCACACGTGGGAAGGGATAAACCTTCGTTCCAAATAGGAACGCGGAATTGTTGAACATTCTAGATTTGGAATTATAGCCTTAGTTCGGGAGGAGACTTAAAAAGACTTTAGATTTAAAAAAAAAAAACAACAACTTCCCTATCCCTGAAGCGCCTTAGCCTCAGTCAAAATAATACTATTTTGATTTTAGTTTTTTTATTTTCAAAATGTTTATTTTGATCTTTGTATTTTTAATTTTAGTTCGTTTTAATCTATGTACATTTTAAAAAAGTGATGATTTTGGTTTCTTAATTTTATTTTTTTTTTCTTATCATAGTTTCAACACGGCAATAAACTCAACATATTTCTTTATTAAAAAAAATCAACAAATAGGGACAAAATGGTTACTTTTAAAATATAAGGACGAAATTAAACAAATGCACAAAAACTAAAATGAACCAAAGTTGAAAGTACAAGGAACTAAAGTGAACATTTTGAAAGTCCACCGTTGAAAGTACATGGATCAAAATAGTTTTTTAACCCAAAAACTATGGGACATATTTATTTCTTGTCCTCAAGTTCTCTAAATAATCAAATAGATTCAATTAATATAACATATTTATTCTAAAATTGCTTTGGTAATTCAAATGGTGGGAATTTCGAAAACAACATTTTTATTTGCAGTGCAAATTCATAAATTCTTTTCATATTTTTTGGTGTTCTTATTTTGATAAATATACTATTTCATGTTATAAACTTATTTCATTTTTATTAAAATTAAAAAAAATGTAAAATATGATATATTACAAATTATATAATATTGTAAAATGATAATTCTACAGAATCTAAAACATATATTTTAATAAATTAATTAATATTATTTCATATTGTAACTAACAATACTTTACAAATATATATTATTAAACACTTTGAATAATTTTTTAATCTACCAAACACATTAAAAAACAATAAAAACATAGAATGCAACTCCGTTTTTTAAAATGTAAAATAAATGGAGCCAAACAAGGTCTCTCTAAATATGAGCTCATATTTTGTGTTTTATTTGCATTTAAAAAAAATAATGTTTTTTTTTCAGTATCACGTATGTTTGGTTTTTTTGAAGTAAAAGTACCCTTTTAAACCTTAAGTTTTTTCTAATTTAGTCCCTAGCTTCTATTTTAATTTCTTAACTTTTAATAAATTTAAATTTCAATCTTTATTATTAATTAAAATTTAAATTCCAGGTATAACTAATAATTCTTGAAATGGAGTTAATGATATAGACATTATTATACTTGCACAAAATTAAAAAAATGGATTGGGTTAAAGCGTATTTAATAATCAAAGAAGAAAAAATAAGTTGGAAGATTATTAAAGAAAATCTTGCTAGAAAATTTTGATCATTCAAGATCATAAATGTTATATGTATAAAAATAAAAATGTAAGGCTACTATTTCTTTGAAAGATTTTAATTTAGATCGATTAGCTTATCGAAATTTGAAGAATTGACAATAATTTTTAGTGATTAAATTGAAAATAAGGATAAATTTTAGGAATCCAAAATTATATTTTGACTTTTTACTGTAAGAAAACATAGATCTAAAGTAGATCGATAGACTAGATATATGTTTTAGTCCTTCGTGTTTGGACATTTTTTCAATAGTCCATAATGTTTTAGACGTTTTCAACTGATTATGTTTTAACATTTTTCAATTTAATTCTTCAACGTTAGTTAATGTTAAAATTGGCATTAAACTTACATGCCTTGATACTCTGTAAATTCGCATAATTTTAGAGAGAAAAAAATGTCAGATAAAAATGGAAATTTCTGATTCTCTCTATATTTTTACTAAATTAGTAGAAATTTTGAGTTCCTTCTCTTAGATAACATTTTCTATCTTCAAAATTTTCGTTAATTTACTACGTATTATGCCGATTTTTCATCTACCAATTTTAACATTCTCCCATAATGAGAGACTAAATTGAAAAGTATTATGATATAAAGGATTAAATTGAAATCTTTTAAACAATAAACACTAGATTGGAAAAATTCCCAAAGGTGCCCCCAACAAACTTGTTCTTGAAGGTCTCATTTTGGATAATATTAAAATGAAAAATGAGGAGGGAGGGAGGAGTTGGTAATTACCCAAATTATTCATATATGACTTCTTCAGATGAAGTGTAAACAGACCAAAATGACAATTTCTTCAAACCCATCCATTAAAGAAAAAAAAGTATATATTTTGGTGAGATGAATGGTTGAAAATTCTTGTCACATTTTCCATGTAATTCACATGATAAACCTTATTAATATTTTAATATATTAGAAATAGATAATCTCTATTTATAACCCTATTTACATTCTAATTCTCTATATTAATTAATGAAGTGATATCATCATAGATAAAAGTACCTTAAAAGACTTGATTGGTAATTTTCATATTTCTTATTTATCGTTTCTAATTTTATTAAGAAACCTTTAAGTATTTGAAAATCTAAATATTTTGTATAGAAATTTTGGAAATAACGAAAACAAGTTGTTTTCTGGTTCCCGTTTTTAATTTTATTCAAAACATAACTAAAAATATTGTTTTATCATATTATTGAATCTAGGTAGGGGTGTTGAGGTCATACCATTCTAATTTTTATTTATTAAAAAAAGGAAGAAATAGAAAAAAAAAATGGCACAAAATCTTCAAATCTTCTATGTATGTATTGCTTGGGGATGTGGATTTCTTCAGCTGCTCAACTTCTTCCACTTTATAGCTTTCATTTGAATCAATCAGCACCCAAATGCCCTTTTTTGTCATTTCATGTTTGGTTCTCACTCATACATCATTTTACAATTCACAAGTTTTAAAAGTTTTACATTAGTTAGGTTAAATTGTTCTTGAACATACTTCAGCTTTACCCCCATCATGTAAAAAGTTTTACTTATCTCTAAAATTATTTTAAATGTCTCGAATAATTTTACGTTAAAATAAGTGATGGAAACTGATGTGGCTGCTAGTTGTAAACCTAGTAGTGCGCATGTTTTGCGAATGCATCGATGACAATTTTTCAAAAACTGTCATGTACGTACGTTCTCCCTTTCTTTGATGCCATAATCTATGATAGTTACAAACCGTCACAAATCCAGTTAATGACAATTTTAAATTGTCATTGAAGCTCATATCTTGATAGTGAACAAATATATTCGAGACCACTAACATTATTTTCCCTCTTTCCAGAACTTCTAAACTAATTAAGAAATGAGGTAGTACAAGACATCGACGATCAATAGATCAAAGATCGAAAATCATTCAATCACCCGCTAAATTGAAGAGAGTAGAGGTATCTCGCCTAATATTATAGGGAGAAGGGTGCATGTTGGAACCATTGAAATATTATTTGTGAAATAATAATATGAGTTATGCAGTGCTGGTGTAATACTTGATTGGGTAGGTTTATTCTTTCAACAGAGTGAGATGTGAGATATGAAATGTGTTGTGATAATACTTTATTCAGAGTGATTTTAATTCAAATAGTTAGACTTAAATTGGTTATACATAAAAACAAACGACAACTCATATAAAATATTATCTTTTAGTTATCGCGAGACTGTTCTATTATCCAATTTCGAGAATTGGAATTGAATTGACAAGGTAAAGAACTCTACAATATATAGAATATATGGAATACCACAGAAATGTTTCTTTTTTTGAATTGTGCATTCAATTTATTTCAATCAAATAAGTCGTATCTTGTTCAGACCGATAAATAAAGCTGAGGTTATAGTTAAAACTGCTAGTAAAAAACCGAAATAACTAGTGATAGTAGGCATGACGAGGCTAAATGAAATACGTTATTTTTATCCATATGTTTATAAAGCACTTCCCTAAGTTTCTATTTTTGAAAGATACGCGGATGGATAAGTAAAATACCAATTGAAAGAATAAATTCAATTGAAAGTTTTTGATTTATCTATTATTATCATTATAGATGATACTAACAAAAATCTTGTGACATAGGTAAGAAATCAATTCGGCATCTGTCTCTCTATCCCGCGATTCCGAATCAACGGATTCATTGGACAACTCAAGAGTTGTAAAAACTAATATTCTTATTATAAACAATAATTTTTTTATAAAATATTATCTTTTAGTTATCGCGAGACTGTTCTATTATTCAATTTCGATCACATCATTTAAGTATTTATTCAGTCTACTAAACTTTTTTTAATGTAGGGACAAAATTAAGACTTTTAAAACATTGGAAATAAAATTAAAAGAAATATTATAAACTATATTTTCCCCTCCCACATGCTTTGGAAAATGGGCAGTGTTTTGTAGTTTAGTAAAAAATTTGCCAATTTTTCAAAGTGCTTCCATTTGTGTGAAAATGGAAGGTTTATTGGCTTATAACTTGTCCTTTGTTCATGTTCCTTCTTGTCAAACGTCAAGACCATTTCTCTGTATTTCTTCCTTTGGATTTTATTTTATTTTATTTATTTTTTACTTTTAGATACGGAGGACTCGAACCTAGATCTTGGATATCAACACCCAAGCCTCTTGTCACTGTGCCAATACCCTAACATGCTTCTTTGGATTTTATTAATTGTTCTTTGAAATAGTTTAACGATTATTTTTTCTTTTTGACTTTTCTTTTCATTTATTTTTATCGTAATATTACATGAACAGATATAAATCAACGGTATCGATGATATTTTATTGGTCAAGTTTTCATTTTCAGTTTATTTCTCTTTCTTGTTAAGTCTAGCCTAATAAATGAGAAGAAAGTCATAAATTAAAAATTCTGGCAACAATTAATTTGATTTGATTGCGAGGTTTAGATTCAAGGTTTGTATTTAATTCAAACTTTTTCTATTTACATTCACTTTTTATTTATTATTTATTTATTTATTCTAATTAATCGGTTTTTCAGTTTGGCTTTGGTCTAGTCTTTGCCATATATTTGTATTTATCTTGAAAGCGAAAGCTAATTTTCAATTTCGTGAAAATATGTTTGGACAAATATTTTAATACATATATATAGATATATATATATACACATGTGTTTATATATATTTCTTAAAATACAAATTTACCAACAATATTTTCATTATGTAGAATAATCTTTTATATATATATATATATATATATATATATATATATATATATATATCTTCTAAAGTATATATATTCTAAAGTACAAACCTACGTACAGTATTTTCCATTTGTATAATAATCTCGCATCCAATCACATTTCTCAAACTACATCTTATGTCTTTTTCAAAAAAAAAAAAAATCTACTTGAAAATACAAGATAGTTTTAAGAATAATATAATTTTAAGAACAAATTACAAAATAATGCAGATTTAAAAGTAATAACAAAATAAATGTAATTTAAAAAAAATTATAAAATTAAGCTAGACATCTAAACTATTGAAAAAAATATGTTAGATGTGGATCAAAATAAAAAAACAAATACAATAGATGTCATTTCCCTTCCAATATTCTTCAAACTACATTATTTATGTCTTTCTTTTTAAAATACATCATTTAAAAAAATCCAACAATACAACATCTTAATTATTGAGAGATTTAAGAAAATAGCCTAAATCAAATTCTAATTCCTTCATGAACAGTAAATACAAACTCCTGTTAATAAATTATAATTCTAGCGTATGACATGGTTGATAGTAACTTCATTTGAAATAGATCGTTGCTATAGATAATTGATCAGACCAAGTGCTTAACAAGGTAATTAATTTAATATTCTACGTGAACACTCTATGAGATTGTTTTATCGTTATTTTTTTTTTTTAGTTTTTTAAATGGGAAGTATTTTCATGTAATACCATCCTTAATATTTGGTGACAATGAAGACTTTATTATATATAAAAAAGAAATTAAGAATGTAACATTTAAATATGTTTTTTCTTCATTTATAATTTATTTTTATATTATTTTTTAATTCCATAGGATTGAAAATCCAGCTTATGGCAACCATATTTGAAGGATGTGAAGAAAAATGGCATAAAATCTGAAAATCTTCTATACATTGCTTTGGGATGTGGGTTTCTTCAGCTGCTCAGCTTTCACTTTAGCTTTCATTTGAATCAATCAACAAACAAATGCCCTTTTATTTTATTTATTTTGTCATTTCTTGTTTGTTTTTCTCACCATTGGCTCTATATATTATTTGTTCCACACTTATACATCATTTTACCATACCATCCACCCTCATCAAGTTTTACTTCAAAATGCACTTGAATTTTGAGATTAATTTCAACTGTTTACGGTTAGATGAGTGATAATCTATATACCACAGATCACTCTCTTCCCTAACTAATTTAGGACTTTGTTTGTATTTCTTGCAACTCAATGACGCCTAAGTTGTAAATGTATTAGTGGTAGATGTAGCAAGTTCAGTAAGTACTTATAACCGTACTCGAGATCATTCACATTACTTCTCCTCTCGCGAGAGTTTTTTAGACTTGCTAAAAAGTGGCCTATCTCTAGAACAATACAGGTTTCAATGAACTAATTCAAGCACTAATAAAGGCAAGGCAAGATATCGATGATCAATAGACCAAAGGAACGAAAGCACTTAGTCACTCGTTGATTAAAGAGAGTGAAGCCATCTGACCTAATATAATAGGAGAAACTGTCCAATCTTCTCTGTGAAATTGAATTATGAAAGATATTATATATGAAGTGCATATATACATTATTGAGTAAGTTTCTTCTTTAATGGGGTGAAGTATGAAAGGTCGTGTGATGATATCTTATTATGGACCTGACTTTAATTCAGGTAGTTAATTTATAGTGGTTTTTATTAAAAAATTGACAAACCATTATATTGTTTTTACAACGTCATGATCCTATGCTATTATTTTATTATTCAATGTCAACTATATATTGAATACCGACTCGAACCTAACTCAACTGGTTAACACATATATTATTGATCAAAAGATCGTATGTTCGACTCCCCTCTCCCGCGTATATTGAACTAAAAAAAGAAAACTACATCTCTGGCAAATGGACACTATTTTGTAGTTTAATAAAAAAGATTGCTAATTTTTTCAAAGTGCCTCCATTTGTATGAATAGGGAAGGTTTATTTTGAGGAAGTGGAGGTCCCAAGTTGTTTTATTGGCTTGACTCGTCTTTTGTTCATGTTCCTTCTTGTCAACACTATTTCTTTTTATTTCCTTTGGAGTTTATTTAATTATATAATATATTTTTGAAAGAGTTTATGTTTAACAATTTTTTTTTCCCTTTTGACTTTTCTTTTTCCTTTATTTTTATCATAACATGACATCAAAATATAAATCTCAAGTTTTATTCCATTTTCAATTCGTTTTTCTAGTTAAGTCTAGTCTAACAAATAAGATTAAAGTCATAAATTCAGAAACTTTGACAAACAATTAATTTGATTTAATTGTGGGACTGAGATTCAAGGTTTAAATTCAATTTAAATTCGTCAATTAGTATAACTCATCTAGTTTAGGCATCTTTCTCTAACAGTTTAAATTGCCACATGTTGTATTAAAATAATTAATTCAATTCTTTTCCATGATTTAAATTTTTTTCTTTATTCTAAATAGTAAATAGTCAGTTCCTAGTTTCGTAATTTTTGTTTTTCTTTTTAATTTTCAACTCTTTTTTAGCTCGCTTTTGACGTCTTTGATATTGAACGTAAAATATATGATCTCGTCTATTTTCACAATTACTTAATATTCTAATATTTTATTTCTAAACTACAAATCCAATATTTCATATTATAATAATCTGCATCCAATCACATTTCTCAAACTAAATCCTATATTTCTTTAAAAAATTTCTTTACTAACAATACAACAACTTAATCATTGAGAGCTTTAAGAGCACCAAATAGCCTAAACCAAATTCCAATTCCTTCATGAACTGTAAATACAAACTCCAGCTAATGAATTATGGGATTATGTACTAGTTTATAGAACAAATACATCGCGGATCGACTTGAAAACACGCGCAATCGACAAAAATCGACAAAAATGACTGCTTATTGATAATTGAAAACAATGGTGTTAGCAATAAAAAAACTTGATGTTAGAGCTTCTGTACCAATTCTACTGCACAATCACTGAAAGATCTTCATAGACAGTTTTCATGTCAGGTCTCTCAGCTGCTGGTAGAGTGCATCTTAGAGCCATCTGAAGCATATCTTCGAGTTGTTTAGGCAGCTGCTCGTCACTGTCGATGTCGAGAATCATCCTGTCAATGCACTCGTCGAAACGGTTTTCTCGGGCTAAGAACCTCACCCAGTCTGTTAGATCAACAACTCCCGGATCCCACAAACTATTTCCCCTGAACTTCTTCCTGTTAGGAGCTCCAACAAGATGACTCCAAAGCATAGACATCACTCTTCAGGGATGGACATGGCTTGCTTGAGCTTGCGAATTCGGGTGGCCGATAGCCTAAAGCACCTGCATTCAAAACTTGCTCTGCTGTGCCAGCCGGGGTTAGTATGCGGTGGAGACTGTAATCTGTAAGTCGTGCATTCATAGTCGAAGTTTCTAACAAAATGTTTGAGGATTTCAGGTTGCCATGCGGGATTGCCTTCTCGTTATGGAAGTAGTTTAGACATCGAGCTATGTCCAAAGCAACTTTAAGACGGTCCGGTAGAGATAATGGTAAGACTCCTCCTCTCTCCTCTCTCTGCAGAAAAACGAAAAACGGTCATTCAATCATAAGCAATAAGTTTCTAACTTTCTAATATTTACTCAGTGTTTCATCGAGGTAAAGGCGGATTGATTCGATCTTACCTTGAAGATAGAAAGCCAAAGACTGTGCATTTATAAAAGTTGATATAACAAGCTTCTCGTGATCCCTCGGGCCCCAATAGTATCCGTTTACGGAAACTAAATTCGGGTGTTTAATACTCCCGAGTTTCTTCACCTCTCTTGCAAATTCCTTTTTTCCTTTTGCCATTCCCTCCCTCAGCCATTTGACAGCCAATACATGTCCAGAGTCGAGCGTTGCCTTATACAACGTCCCGTGGCAACTTTTCCCTACAATTTCTGCAGGAGCACGTGAAAGTTCTTCCGCTGTGAACGCCAAGGAGCCATCAAAAAGATGTAGATCCCCAGCCAGTTTATCCGGAGAGTGAACTTTGAGTGTCCGGGGATTATCGGGATGTTGCCGGCTTTTCGAAGGTGATGGATTTGAAGATGACATAAGAGACATGGGAGAGGACATCCCTTCCCCTTTTCCTATTGGTTCATGATAGCCAATATCTCTAGCCTTGTCTGAACTGACCACATGTCGCCACCAACATGACCCTCCCCCCGGTGAGATGGCAGAAGATCTTGACGAAAACCAGAAGAAGGCATTGATGCATTCTTCTTTTTATCGGTTTCGGATTGATGAATAACAGAAGAAGCTTCTTCCAAGGCACCTTCCTTTCCATCATTGGTTGAAGTTGTCGTTCGATCCAACTTTTGAGCCCTGTAATATAACATAATGCAAAAAATAACTACCAATGCAGCAACTACAATCAGGCCTGCAATGAGGACGATTCTAACGACCGGTTTCATACGAGACCGGTTCATGGTAGAAGATAGACCAGGGAAGTCTTTTGGTGGAGTTGATGAGGAAGAAGGAAAAATCAGTAAGGAATTTCCAGGATGGAATGCCGACTCCGAAAACCTCCTCAAGTTCCCAGGAACTTCACCCGAAAGATTATTAAACGACACGTCAAACCCATTCAAACTATTTGGAAGGTTATTCGGGATGACACCGTCGAAATAATTTCGGGATAGATTGAGATACACCAAGCTTTGGAACTTACTCAACTCTGAAGGTAAGTGACCGGTCAATGAGTTATGTGACAGATCGAGAGATGTCAGGCTCGAATTTTGTAAAGAAGAACTTGAAGTTGAATCTATACCATCAGAGAGTGGTATCGAACTGGTGAAATTGTTGCCCGCAAGATTAAGATAAGTCAACTTCAATGAGTGAAAAAGGGAAGAAGAACGGGACCGTTAAGTCGGTTATGGCTTAAATCAATAACCTCAAGTTCGGGATATGTACCCAACACGGTCGGAAGAACACCCTCCAATAAGTTGTTGGAGACTTTCAATGAAGTTAGCCTCAAGAATTGAGAAGATTTTTTGGCATTGTTCCAGTCAACGAATTTGAACTCAACTGAATAACTTCCACATAATTTCCCCAACTCTGAATCCGAGACAGATTACCCGACAGCGTATTATTACTGAGATCTATGACAGCACAATGCCCAACATTAGCAGGCAAGGACCCGTCAATTTGTTTGAAGATATATTAAGCTTCTTCAGAGTTGTTGAAGTAATACTCCCATTGGACCTGCCATGGAATTAAGTCGTTAGAAGTTAAGAAGATAGATAATCGGAGGAACCAGAATTTGAGATGCTTTTACGGTTTATGATCAGACAAAACCATATTCATCTGCTACTATAGAACAGTAAGACTCGTTTGAAAAATCGAACAGGGAACGACTACTAGATTCATTAGATGGAATAGTTCCTTCTAACAGTCATGGAATAACTAAATGAGTAAAGAAACACATTAGAAGGCAAAAGATACAGGGCCATTGAAAAATTGTAACCCATAACTTCAACATGATTGGAATAGAAAACAGTTGTTTCTTCATTGTATTTGTTTGTTTTTTTTTCTCTCTCGATTTCGAAATGTAAAAAGAAGATGCACTCGTCTTTTTAACTCAATATTGCTCATTTCACCGACCATGCGGGTTTAGGCTTAACTAATGTATAAAGAACCAAACTTCTACTATTGCCATTTTTTTCTTCCTTGAAGGCATCTTCAATTCTTCTATTGAAGCATAAATGCTACAATGAATAACAATGTCAAATTTCTTAAGAAGTTCAAATTTTAAACAGTCAAGATATTAACAAATCAATATGCATTTAAAATTTAAATGGTCAAAAGAGAGCATATAACATTCCTTCAAAAGACAATGTATCATGTGAATAGGTACCTTGAAGCTGGTTAAGGCTAAGATCCAGTTCAGTCAACAGCATCGAGCTCTCACGTAAAGAGACCTCCTGGAAGCGACCCCGATAACTTGTTGCTTCCAAGTCGAAGTATCCGTAGGGAGACCACAAAATTGAAGGAAGGTATGGTGCCAACAAACTGATTGTTACTGGCATCAAAAACCTCCAAGCTATCAATATGGCATCCCATCATGAGGAAAGAGCACTCCAGTCAAGAGATTATAACTAATATTGAGATATTGAACTGACGAGATGAAAGACGGATTCCCAACTCCCGCGTCCATCGAACCGGTAAACTGATTACTACTCAAGTCAACATGTACAACACTACCCATTTGAGACAAAAGCCGTGTGATATCCCCCGAAAAGCCATTACCCCGCAAGTCAACATACTCCAACTTCTCCAGCTTACTAAAACCAGAAGGGAAAGCCCCATCAAATTGGTTTGAAGAGAGATCAAGGAACGCCAAGTTACTTAAACCGAACAACAACTCGGGTACCGAACCGCGAAACTTGTTGCGAGATAGATCCAAGAATTCAAGTGACTTGAACAAACCAAGTTTCACTATAGTCCCAGTGAACTGGTTGTCTGAAAGTGACAAGTTATGAAGCATAGAAAGACCACCAATGGCAGCAAAACTAAACTCACCGACTAGACCAGCATTATCAAGAACAAGAGAAGTGACACGGCCATTGACACAAACAACTCCAAACCAATTACTGGGGCAGCCATTAGAATCCAGGGAGAGAGATTCCCATGAATCAAGCTGCCAGAAGGGTCCTTAACAATGCCTTTCTTGACCTCCAAAAGTGCATCAAAATCAGACTGTCCCAAAACATTCACAAACAAGAACAACAGGAAAACTATCAAACAGGTTACCTGCATTGCTCCTCAAGCCAACCAAAGAGCCCAAAACCCAAAATCTCCAATGGGAAACGTAAGTGAAACAAGACAGAGCCAATACAAGTCCGAGCTAGCTCCAACTTTGAACCTTAATTTGTGGGTTCAAAGAGTGATGTACAGAGAACAAGAATTGGGAATCCAAGAGCAAGAATTTACAGCAGTGAGCAAAATGGGCAAAAGGGGTGGAAGGGGAAGAGGTGAAATCAGTGGCCAAATTCCTCAGGGGTCAGATCCCGAGAATTGGGGAGGAGGGAGCATAATGGGAATCGAGAGAAACTGAAAGCAGAGCAGGAAAACGTAAGAACCCACATTCCAAAAGAAGTGGAAAAGTGAAATAGAGGGCGGAGAAGGCCAAAAATGGAAGTGGGTGCAGAGGGAAAATGGTGAAAAATTGGGAATAGGGAGTGAAAATGGAGATCAGAGGGGGAATTAGAGTAGCAGTAGGGGAGTGGGAAGCTGGTAGGTAGTGCTGCCAACTAATCAGCTTTCTTTTTTTATTGAGAGAGATAGAGAGAGAGAGAGAGGATGAATGAATGAATGAAATGAAGTGAAGGGTTTGAAGTTTGATTCCTTGACTTTGACTTGAGAGTTGATTTTTCTGAATCGGTTGGCATGTTTGAATAGTACCCGCTCTTTCAGATCCCAATGCATTCACCTCATCAAGGATGAAGATGATGGGATTGCCTTCTTTCTCCGTCTCCATCTTCTCGCTGTCGCGAATTTAGATTCTCACTACTGTTGTACTGAAAATGTTTGCATCAATTGAATTCTAGGCAAAATACCAAAAAAGAGAAAAGAAAATCACTTTTACTTTTCAAATCAATCGATGTCTTTATTACTTGAGGTAATTATACTCTAAACCGTAGAATTTCTTATTCTTACAATTACATCTCCTATATTTCACGAAGCTAAAAATTAAGTATTTTTTTAAATCAATAATGACCTTTAAGATGATACTAAGTACCTTATCCATCCTTTTAAATTAAGTATTGAAAGATTATTATTAATCAATTAATTAAGGTATGTTTTGTTCCTAGTTGTTGGAGAATCGGTGTTGTTCCATTTATATGATTGATGCTAATCAGAGCAGTTGTCTACGGTAGTTATAGTTATGTTGGAATTGAATGAAGAACATTAATTGTCAAATTTATACACCCATTACCATCTAACTTTTTGTTATAGTTATACTCTTATAACTTATAAAATTATCGCGATTAAATTTGAGTTATAATAATATGATTTAATTTTATTAAAATTAATTGCAACGGTTTTTCGAGCTTAAAGGGATGTTGCTCAAGCGAAAGCGAGTATAGTTTAGTGGTAATTGGCATATATTTCCTTGAACCAAGAGGTTGTGAGTTCGATCCCCCACCACCATATGTGTTGTACTAAAAAATGGACGTTGCTCAAATTGAGAGTCACGCACCCATAAATTTGGTTAAAAAATACTTTTAGTCCATATACTTTCATGAAAGTTACAATTTTGTCCCTCAACTTTAATTTGTTAATTTAGGTGAATTTACTCCCTATACTAATTTGTTAAAAACTGTAGTTTACAATGATTTAGTCCATATACTTTAGTCCATGTTTTGTGTGAAAATTTTTGTTAATTTTCTTATATATGTAGATCAATAAATTTATTAGGGACCAAATAGGTCTATAAATTACACAGACTAAATAGTTATATCGATATTTAATTTTGATTAAATTTTTTACCTGGTGAAGAACTAAATTGTTACTGTTTTTAAACTTAATTTAGGAACTAAATTGTTGTCCATTAAAAGTACATAGGTCAGAGACTAAATTGTTATTTAACCTAATTAAAAAATAGGAGACAAAAAATTTCTATTAAATAATATTAGAAAATTTTATGGACAGAAAAAAAAAAGAAGTATATAGCAAAAACTAAGTTTTTTTCTTTTTAGCTAAAATTAAGTTTTCGGGAATTGAATTCATGATTTCTTAATCAAAAATAGGTATGAATTATCATTTCGGTAAAAAAAAAAAACAAATATGAATTACTACTGAGCTAAACTCATATTGGTATATTCAAAGTTCGACGTATAAATCTGAATGTATTTATATAGTTCTTTCCCTAGTACATATCAACTATGTGCACCCATATAAATATTTGCAAATTTTAATCAAAAAAAAAGAATGACAAAGTTGACTTTAATTAAAATATATATATATATATATATATATATATATATATATATCATTAATTAAAGAACATCATGATACTTCAAATGTTTGCATCCAATTAAAAAGAGACAAAAAATCGCTTGAGTAATATTAATTAAGAATTGGCATTTGCGTTTCCATTGAAAACAGCTTTGTAAATACTATGGTTAAAATGTCTTTAGTTCATTGTGGGTTACTTTTAAAAGGTCTTTACTTTCAATTTATTTATTTAAAAAAATATTTTATTTATTTTAGTCCAAATTTTTTTAGAACGTAGTTTTAGTCACTGTACTTTTAAAAAGTGACTATCTTGATCTTTGTTCTAAAAATTGTAGTACAAAATTTATACGTATGAAAATCTTTAAAACTATATTTTAAAAAATTTAGTGAGTAAAGAAATCGTGATTGAAAAAAAAGAGATCAAATAAAAATAAACAGACAAAAATAAGCCCTTTTTAAATGTACAGGACTAGAACAAGTATCTGAAAAGTATACGAACTAAATGAACCAAAGTTTAAACTAAAGAGACTAAAATAGACATTCTGATAATACCAAAATAGTATTTAAAATTAAAATTCTTTATTTATAATTTTTAAAAGTAAAAAAACTAACAATAAATATTACACTAATTGTAATTTATTAAAAAAAATGAAAATTTAAGATCTGATTTGTTATAAGGTAATAATTCAAGAATGAAATTATGCTTTATGGATAATTATTATTTTGATGTCATTATTTCTTCAAGAAGTCTTCAGATTCGAGAGATTTGTAATTTAGATGATGTCTAACCCGTGATTTCTAATAGATCCTTCAACTTTTTTTAAAAAAATATCATAGACGTCTTTGAATTTTAATTTTGTGTTTAAAGATCCTCAATCTATTTAGATTTTTTTAAAAAAAATATTCAGGAATCTATTAAATACGAGATTGAAAGATCAATAATATATCATATACAAAATTAAAAGTTGAAAGTATCAAACAGCAAATACAACCATAAAAGTTTAGTGACCTATTAGACACTTTTAAAAATTCAAGAATTTATTAAACACACACGACTCTTACGCAATGACTCTCACATTCACCACTAAATTAAATTATTCGCCATCTACAAAGTAATAGTCTTGCTTGCTGTAACCTTAAAGAAAGAATGATTCTATTTATTACTATCCATAGCCAGAAGGGTTGGAACACCTTTCAAACAGTATAAGTTACAACTTCGACTCCAAAAAGAGAGATTTAACTCTGATTCGCCAGCATCCACTGTCGAAAAGAATTTCTTCACTTACCACCTGTTCATATTCTCTCTATTCCTATAGTTGGACTGAAAATAAAAACTAGTTCAAAAACTAAATTTATAATTTAACCCTAAAACTTCCTAAAAACATAGGAACAAAATCGACACGAACATGACGGAGTGTAATAAATTCAACCCAAAAGATCAATAGAGAATTACGAAGATGCCATTGGGGCTAGGTAAGACACAAGGATGGAATTGAATGCAATGCTTTTAATGCAAAGATGCCCAAAGAAAGTGACACACACACCCATCCTTATGAAGAGACAAAAAATCCCTTACTAATTTGGATGAAAGTGGGTACAAGTTTTTGCACTCAAATTTTTATGTCTTTTCTCTAATATTTCTAGATTCCCTTACGATGTTCTTCCTCACTTTTTCATCTTCTTCTTTATTGTTCTTTATACTTTCTATGTTGTGACCAAATGGAAAACTTACTCTTTCTTTTCTAATTTTGTCTCTATCTTTGTGTCATTTTCCAAATTTTTTCTTTGATATTCGTGAATATTCATACCAATTTACGCATATCTTGACTAATCTCGCAAGATAACTGTCTGACCTTACAACATTTTGTGTCAAAAATTACATAAAAATTAATTCACGAGGCACGTGACCATTGTGGACGATTTGAACTCATTCTCTCTCAATTCATCCTAGTCTCTTTGGTCATTTTTCAACGTCATCTATATGATAAATTTCCATACGCTAAAACAATAAAGAATTGTAGGCTAGAAACAAGATTGAACACTTACAATATTATATATGGTTGTTTCGTATTGGTAAATTCAAGCACATGACATCCTTATTAAATAAAAGCCTTCATAACTCTAAAATGAAGGTTGAAAATTAAACTCAAATCAAATCAAAATATTATATGACCCATACTCGCCCACCTCCCAACATATTAAAATGGCTAAAGATTTCTCGGATCATGCTCTACAAGAGGATTGGGTTGGATGCAGCACAAGATGAGGAATTCAATCGCTCCAATTAGTTAAGACATTAGTAATATTGGATAGAATCTTGTCTAATACACGAGAAATAGTTCTTCCTCTCGACAGTGGACAAACATGTCGGAGGAAATTATGGACTTAACAAGCATGGTTCCTCTGGAAAGACGATCTCCCCGCAAAGAGAATTAGGTACGATTTCGCACAAGTACCTAATGTTTGACATACCTTTTAGTTTAACTCCATAAAGACTCGCTTTTCCCTCCTTCAAAACTATGACTACTTTTCAACTAACTGGAAGAGGTTTCTGAAATCTCCTTTTACAATTTTACAAGTGTATAATTGATTTTAAAAGAAAGGTCAGAAAACAAAGAGAAGACATAAAAATTTTGATTTCTCTAGTTGAACATTCTGAATTACCTAAAAAAATAACCAAAAAGGAAACTCATTTGGTATATAAATAGAAAGGCTGAAGAACGAAACTAACAAAAATTAATATATTACTAGTGCACAGCAGATGGGGCAGAGAGCTGAACCCAAGCAAACTCCTCCTTGTAAGCTACAGTTGACTCACAGGAGGCTTCACAGGTATACACAACTATCGTCGCCCAGTCGAGCGAGTCCACATCATTCTTTACTCCGAAATAATAAAGCAATTGAGGCAAGATCTGTTGTCACCCAGAGCAAAAATCCAAACGTGAACAAAAAAAAGAGAGGTGCAGGATGTTCTTTAAATTATAAGTTTAGTTCTTAAACTTGCAGATGGTGTTAATAGATCTTTAAACATTAAAAACGGTCTAATAGGCTAAAATTTCAATTTTGTGTCTAATAAGACCTTGAACTTTAAACATGTTGTATAGGCTCTAGAACTTTCAACTTCATGTCTAATAATTTGAGCATTTTAAAAAAGGCTTAACATGTCGAGACACAAAATTGAAAGTTCAGAGACATATTAAATACTTTTAAAGTATAGGATCCCTAAGGGCAGCCTAGTCGGCAAGGGCTTGAGGTCGGCTTGAGGTCTCTTGGTCATACTGGCTCATAGGTCTCAATTTCAAAACCTCCTGGTGAGCTTAATACAAAGAACATACAGAATCTTGGGGTGGGCGCAATTGCCCTTGGATATAGGGGAGCAAAGCAACTTTTAAAGTTCAGATCTCTTTAACCGAACACCAAACAAGTCGCCTATAAAGATGCAAATACCTGAAATTCATAACACATGGGTCCGCTGCAGTAACTGCATTTTGGAATATCTGCTTTGGAGGGCCGACCACTTGACATTGGCCACAAAGGTTTAGAGCCAACGTCTCTACAATACCTGTGGTTGTGTTTTTTCATCAATAAAAATTAATAACATAATCAACCTCATTGACTGATAGATGAAGACTACATGAGGCAAGATCAAAATGCAACTGCAAAAATAAGGCAACTGCACAGCTTGATCATCCTGCATCCGTTACTACCATGCCATCAGTTTAGCACACAAATTATGATCAATTTAGTACTTTTCTACTCTGAATATTTTGCAATCAGATCTCTAGCTATTACCAACAATTTCTGCACATTTTGAACATATAGTAACTGGATGAAAAATCATACAATCTTTTAAATTGTTATTTGTGTACCCAAATGATGTAAAATCAAAGAACTCCCTTCTATTTTAATTCAGATAGACGCGAAACTGGAGAAATTTATAACATAAATGATGGGTTAAGATTATATGAGCATTTAATGGAATACCACAGAGCACTAAATCTGTAGGGAAGAATAATACAATGAAGTTTCATCAAGAGATTAAAACGTTAAAAAGATTTATATAAAAAAAGGTACAAAAGATCTCAGGATAGATTCTAAAATTTATTGTTATTTTCATTTGGTTGCAGTTCCTGCCAAGCATGCTAGCTTTTTATGAATAGGCTAAAAGTTTAACATGATACTAAGATTTAAATTTTATTTAGCCCACTGGTTTGTAGGCTTCAGCATCTAAGGTAGAAGAAAGTCCAATCCATTCCTAATTTACATAATATCAAGCAACTGATCAATTTAAAATAATAAAGTCTTGAGATTTCTTCTTCTAAAATAAAGGATGGTGCATGCCCAAGCTCAACTTACTTAATAAAACTTCAGTTGGAAGTATTAAATATTACCTCAACACTTGTTCAGGAGCCTTTGATAAGCGATCTTGGAATGAGGCCCAAGACTTTCTATCATCATCTCCCTGTTTACCAAAAATGTCCTTAGATTTAGCAACAATACAAATGGTTCCTTTTTTGTGAAAAACCAAACTTTCATAAAGATAAGTTAGAGAATGCGACAAACAGGCAATGCAAAAAAAGGAGAAAAACTGAATACGAAACTTTTCAAAGGATGCCATGAAGACCAATACCTCAAAATTGTCCAACAAGGACTGTATTGAGTCATCCACCCTATCACTACGAACCAAAGAATTTGCATACGAATTATCCTGGGATATTTCCATGTTGAACTCACTCTCATGTTCATGTATGATCTCAAATTCAGGCCAAAGATGCTTGCTTGAAACTGTCAACAAAAGCAAATAATTCTCAGATAAATTTTAAGAGCTACTTCCCATACAAATCTTAGGCAAAGAAATTGATCCTAGAGTATCTACCAGATCTAATATAAACTACATAGCACATATTTTATCCATTCGTACAAAGTACATTTATCTCAGAGGCATTAACCTTTCAGATATTCTGCACAAAAAAAAATATTATGAAGTTCAAGCTAAGTAAGGAATGCACGAAAATTTGACATCCAGGGAAAGAACAAATCCCATAAAGTAAAATAAAAAATGCAAATCATCTCATTCCCATTAAGTGAGAAAGCTTTTTGTTCACAAACCTTTCTCAATATATGCTTCGTGCTGACTGTTAGTCGTTCCAGAACTTAACTGAGAAGACATGCACAACCGTTGGCAATCTGTTTTATGCCCAGTACGCCAATGAGTAGCCTGAAGATATAGAATACAGTCTTGAGGATCAGAATTTGGAAGTTATTTTCGATTTGACGTGCAGAAAATTGGGAATACAAGAAAATTGAACTCACAGCAACCCTGAAAATATGATACCTGATGTTTCTCAGAGCAATAACGTACTGTTCTACACTTGCTACAGACTTTGTCTCCTTTCCAAGTACCACACCAGTTACAGCGTGCAGCTAAGACAATACCACATACGTTAGACACATTTAATAAATCAGTGAAATCTTAAAGAACATAAATGTATTAAAATAATTTTATGAAGAATAAATCAAAACTACCTCCAGATTCCGAAGGTTTGTCAGTCCCATCATGTCTTGGAGGTTCACTCGAGTAAAAGGGATTACTACGAGATAATTGGCCACGGAAAACCTTCACACTTCCAAAACAATTACATTGTTACTAAAGAAACTGAAAAACGTAGAATAATAAACAAGTAAAACGATGGCACTCATCATAAAACCAGCTAGTAATACCTACGAGATGACTTCTCAGACTTGCATTTCCATTGCTCGTGTTGATCTCGTAGAAGACAAGTCATTGATGGACACATAAAAATAAATATTGTTCGATGAAATGTTGAGTCCTTCTCGACAATAGGAGCATAAATCTAATAATTCAATGAACAGGAAAAAACCGTCATAAGCTAAACTTCCATGTAGAAACATCAATAATAGTCTGCAATGAAACAAAAAAAAAACAACAAATAGAAACAGAGTTCACACCTAAAACAATAAACAAAAGGCACTACCTAACTCCTTAACATGTTGCAATTTGGAAGTAATTTTGCTATGTTTCTACCATATGTATTGATTGGCCATTGGACTCTATCAGTTTACAAAATCTTTCTTCCTTCTCGAATTACTAAGGTACCGTTTGATAAGGATTTCGTTTTAAAAAAATTATGCCTACGTCCTTTCAATTTCTTAGAATATTTTTCATCATTCTTACACACATATTCAAATTCTTAGCCCAAATTTCAAAAAATAAAAACAAGTTTTTTAAAACTACTTTATTGGCTTTTAAATTTTGGCTCAGATTATTAAAACATTTTCAACACAATTGAGAAACACAACGGTAGAAGTATCATTCATAAGATAAATTTTAAAAAACATAAAACTAAAAACAAAATGAATATTAAATGAGACCTAATTGTACAGGGAATGGAGAGAGAGATGCACAAGATGGAGAAAGCAAAAGAAAACAATTAGGAAAAATGAGACCAAATATCGTTAGAACAAATACCTGAAGCAAAAACTGCAGAGGCTCTCCACATATATCACAAACGCAAGACCTTCCAGACGGCAAATTCACTGGATCCAACCAAGCCTGCGGTGCCAATTATTTATACAATCAAAGACTCTTAATTCACTTTACTCGTAATAACAATCCAAGACAAACAAAAATTATCCAACTTAGTGCAATTCAATCTTTTTAGAACTAAATTTTCGATTCTCACAAGCAACACTGAAGCTCAAGCAGAAAATTAATCAACAAATAATATCAAAGAAAAAAATTCGAATGATATGGACTGTGATTACACACCGGTACTCCTCCAGCCTTGCTTGGAAATAACTGAGGAAGAAGAGACCAGGAATTTTTTGGCTTCTCAACAAATCCTAAAACTACCGACTCTTCAGTTTCTTCATCCTCATCATCGTCATCGGTATCAAAGTCATCTTGCAACTCTTCCGTATCATCAATATCTTCGTCATCTAAAGAGGTGATACGGAGGCCATTAAGCTTTTCCATGGACTCCACCGCACCATTGCCAATTTCATCCATTTCGCCGGGCTACAGAATCAAACACCAAATACCATGCAATTCACAAGCTAAACTACGTACCTGCAATACAAATAGTATAGAATGTTATTTATTTCCAGTAAATTCAAAGTAAAGTTGGTGATTGGTTAATCTGAGGGAGAGAACTTCAATTTTCACAAAAAGCTGACCGTCTTCTTCACTGCCATAATTTTAATCTAAGAACTCATCAAAACCAACTATAACCTAAAAATTTAGATATGCTGAGGTTGTTCTGTAAATCAAAACAACTCCTAGACAAGTCCTAATTTGAATTGTTCAAGAGAGAAGAAAGAAATGAATCGAGATTGGACGAATACCAGTGACAATGGAGGAGAGTAGAAAATCAGTGCAAACTGCTACGTTTTGGCGGCGGCGGCGGCGGCGCTGAGATGCTAAAAGAGAGGTGAGCCGGGCACCGCCGTGAAGAGGAAGTTGGAGCACGTGAGAGTGGAGAGTGGAAGATCAAACGGGTAGAAACCTAGGGCTTCTCTTTCTTTTATTTATTTATATTATTATCTTTTTTTTAATTATTTAAACATGCCTCACCTGGTTTACAAAAATATTTATAAAAAAAGACAAAATGTTTACAAAATTAATTTAAATTCGATCATCTATAAATTTTTTATATATATCAAAATGTGTGGGTGGCGTGTCTTTTTTCCCCGAATATACATTTTAATCAATTGAGTTATTTCTAATTATTTCTTTAAAAAAAATTTCAATTTAGATAAGTGATGGCAAAACATTAAAATCTTATTACTTAAATAATCATAGTTGAATTGATTTTATCATAAATCTTTTTATTAGAAAAAACTTAAATGTAGGGGCTAAAAGAGATTATATTTAAATCTTTTTAATTACAACAAAAATTTTAAATATCTATTAAATATTTTGATGGTTTATGGTTTGATCTCCATGCCTGTTGAGCTTAAAAAAGAGAAACTTTTGAGGTTAAAATTCCCTTCACTTGTAGAAATGGTTCCTCATTGACTCACCAAACCTTATACTATTTCAATTTGGATGATCTATATTACCAAAATACTAGATAGAGAGCATAACTCAATTAGTTAAGACACCCATTTCGATCAAAAGATGATAATTTTGTATCTAACCGTATAAAAGCAATTCGAATATCATCCCCACATGTGTACTAAAAAAATTCTAAATAAAATCATTAAATATATCAATTTTACAAAAAGCATCTGTGTGTGTATATATCAATGAAGCAAGCCTAATAAACTTAAGGAATGGGCCCAACTAACTTGCCCATGCCCAATGTATTGGGCCTTGAGTTTCATACCTGATATTTTTGGGCCAAGCCCACTACTATCATTTTTTTTTCTTTTTTGATTACCACTACCATCATTCTTCCATGCATTTTTCAATGGCAGATATAATATAATATTAATTGGGTTAGACAAAATATAGTATTTACCCATAAAGTAAAACAAGGCATTCATTTGTTTCACAAAAAGAAAAAAAAAATTCGTTTCCTATCTTAGTAACTTACTTGGCCTAAAATTACTCAAATTGTTATATAAAGTTGACCAATTAAAATGTTAATAGACTTGCAATTGACAACTTCATAAAATTATTTAAAAAATAAAATCAATACATAAGGAATGAGATTAAAACTTTTAAAAAATTAAGAAAAAAGATTCAAACATCAAGTGATAAAAAAATATATTTAACCCAAATATTCAATAATTAGAAATAATAATTCAAGTGTCAACTATTCTTAAAAAAATAATAATAATTCAAGTGTCGATACAAATATAATAAAAATTTGGCAACATTTCAACTTTTACCCCCAAACTTAAGGTGTGGAGTCAATTTTAATACTAAACTTTCAATTTTATTAATTTAAACTCTGAAATTTAATAAACGTTGCAATTAACACCTCACGAGCCAAATCAATAAATGGTACAAAACTCAACTAATAGAACACTCGAAATCATATCATACCTGTCCAATACTAAATCATGATATTACTCAAATCAAGACACAACATCGAACCAATAAAAAACACTCAAACTTGGCAACCAATTAAAATTCATATCGTATTAATTAAAAGCATCCAACAATTAGACATTATATCCAACCATTTGTAGCCAGGCACAAATTTTAACAAAAAAAAAAATTAAAACTTAACTAATTGATGGTATTAATAATGCACCACTTAATTCTAAGTGTAGGGTTTAATTTGTAAAACTTATTCAAATTTGGGGTTTAAATTAACTGACGTAACTGAAAGTTTTAAGTTTAATTTTTAGGGGTAAAAAATAAAATTCTACCTAAAAATTTAAACCTAATGTAAACTAATGATGATTTTAGTTTGAATATGAATCCAGATTTAATTACGTCACTCATTAACTATGACAATTATTGCAAAAATTGAAAATGAACTAATTACTATTATGAGTCAATAATTGATTAGTGGGTTCTTCTCAAAAAAAAAAAAAAAATGATTAGTGGGTTTACATTTTTCCTATTTTATTTTTATCTTTCTAAGATCAACTTAATATTTTTTCCTTGTATAATAATAATTGTCCTTAAAGCTATGGTCAAACCCTAAATAATTGAGTTAAGAATAATCAACTAAAAAAGATTTTGTTTTTAAGTTCAACTAAAAAGATGATTATCTTGTATTCAAGTTAATTATTAGGCAGCTACATTTATTCAACTTTCTTTCTCCATACTTCAAAATTCAGCAGCCTTTTTTTGACTTTTTTTTTTGTTTTTTAATTTTAAATACGCTTAAAAAAATTCCTAGTAATGCAATTCAATTTTTCTTTGTTTGGATCATTTTTTTCTTTTCTAATTTCAATCAATCTCTAGGTTGTTTGGCTCAATAGCTAGATTTTAGTGAACCCTATGCTCGAAAGTCTAATTCATTCATGAGATTGAATACTTTATTCATGAATGATTTTTGATCCAATCTGTAGATATCAATAGAAAATGACAAATCTACTCGTATGAATTCACCTACTTTAGCTTAGAGGTCAATGGAGATATAATGAGGAATTAAAAAACTTTTAAAAGTTTATTCAACGCGAGTTTTTGTACTTCGTAAAGGAATAAAATCAACTCAATTTATCTATTGAGTGCTAAATTATAAATAGATAGGATTTTCGGGATTTTTAGATGTCTGACATATTTAGAAAGTATTTTTTTAGAAGAAAATTTATAAGGATATCTGAAAATATTTGGATAGCTATATATGTTTTTTCACGATTTATTCTTGGCAATGTTTAAATTTATCTAATGTTCCAAAAAATGCCCTTACTAATATTCATATAATTTAGACATTAAATAGATTTGTTTTTGTCCATTAAATTATGTTTTTTTGAAGAAAAATATCATTGTTAAAAAAATTTTACTTAAATTATAAAACAAAAAATAAGAATAAAGAAAATATGTTGTTGTGTTGTGACTCAAGCATATCTCATAGGTTATTAAATTAAAGAAGTTGGGTTGGGCCGTTAGTTCTTGTTGAAGTCCAATTATGTAGCTACTTGTGCAACCATAATTTGGAGCCATTCTTCTGCCGTGAGATTGAGAAAAAATGCAAAATTTTGTTACTCTTCTTTACTACAGCAATCGAGAGTGGAAAAATCTACAGAAGAGTTTATTTATTTCTTCTTGTATTTTGTCCATTGTTTTCATCTTCTTCGTAGGTTGTTCTGCTTGGAGCATGAATATGTTTTTTCTCTCATCTTCTGTTTGTGTTGTTCTTGGATATTGAAGCTAATAAAAGTTTTGTTCTCACTTTGCACAATGTAGACCACATTGGTCGAACCACATTAAATTTTGGTGTCGTTTTGTCTTCTCTTATCTACTTGATTTAGTGTTAATATTACTTGATGGATTATTTGAATTAATGATTAGTATTGTTTGATAAATAAACCGTGGTTATTGACGCATTTTGCACAACATAGATAAAAAGAGAACGTGGGACAAAAAGGAATAAAAAGCATGGCTCGCCTCTGGTATGGGCATCCTAGCTAGGCTACTCGAATATATTTTGTGTATCCTACTTCTTGCAAAATAAAATAGGAATCCATTTGTTCGTCTAATAAAAATATTATATTCCCACAAAGTTTAGATTTATTTGATTTCACGTGGAAATTATCTATTAATTTATAATAATAATTATGAAATGTTTATTCTTCAGAAGAATGGTTGGTTTTAAAATTGAGAAGCTAGACAAGTGTACGCTCCAACTCAGTCCAGAATCACCAGAAGGGATAAAACAAACCATCTGTATCCGCCAACCTGACGTCATACCGAGTTGAGAAGAATAATCCATCTCCACCGATCTGGGGGCCAAACGGTCTTGTCTCCCCTACCTGCCTATAAAAAGGGATACTCTATCTCATATATCAAGTACACAATTCTATTCGAGAACGACTTATCACAGTTCGAACTCACTCTAACTTGGACATTGGAGTGTTTGACCCATGTGCAGGTCACATTGTTACTTAAGATGGGACCTCGACAGCTCGCTTCGATTAGTTCGTAAACGACCTGTGGAGCTCAGCGGAAATTTGCATCAACACGAACTTTTCTCAATATTTGAAATTGTTAAAACACAAATACTTATCCTTTTTACGTTTAGGCAATCGCTCGGATGTTCTCCTAACCCATTGTTTTCTTGAGTTTTCTCTCGAGTAATAACAAGGTGTAAATAAAACAAAATTTTAAGGCATTGTATGGCGTGTACTTTTTTTTTTCCTATCTTTGATAAATAAAATAAAAATGCACTTGATAAAGGTAATTTTAAGAACAATGTAATTTTAAAAACAAATTATAAAAAATAATGTAGATTCAAAAGTAATAACAAAATAAACGTAGGTTAAATAAAAAATTATAAAATTAAGTTAGACATTCAAACTATTGATAAAAATAGATTAGATATTGGTCTAAGTCAAAAATCTCGTACAATAGATACGATTTAGATGCCGACACTTCATATATTCTATTTATGGAAGTCGCGTACAATATACACGACTTTCTCAAAATATTTATATATTTATATTTTACAAATAAAATATTATTTTATTAATATTTTAATCAATTTAAATATATAATTAAAAATATAAATTCACATACATACACATCTAACAACAATAAATATATTTTGTAGAAAAAGCAGTCTAATTTATAAAAAGATATTATCACCTAATGTGTATAATGTACTCGGTTTCTTAAAATATTTTCTTTATATATTTATATCTACGTTGTTTTTTATTATTTTACCATCAAAGTATTATTTATTTTATTATGTTTTGACTATTTTAAATATATAAATAAAATTATAGATACACAGTCCATACATCCACATCCATAATAATAAAAAAATATATATATATTTATAAAAATAAGAAAAATTATAAGTAAAAATATATCGATCTAATTATTAGATAAAAAAGATTAATATATAATAGAAACATGAAATTGAAAAAAAAAATACTTAAAATTTATAGAACAATAAAAATAAAATAACCAAAATAGAAAGGCATACCAACACAATTTAATTTTACCACTATTATTATTTTTTTTAAAAGAATACATTATTAAAAAATCTTTAAAGTAAATAATTTGAAAAGGGATGGGAAATCGCATGCATTTTCGCCTGTGACCTGCACATCACATGGATGGACTTCCATTAAATCGTGTCCAACGACCGTGATTTTCCTCTCAATCGTGGATGCATTTTATTTAAAATCGTAGCTCCTGGCTGCAATTTTCCTAACTTAATTTTGTAAATACTTTTTATCTCATTGTTTTTTTTAAATTCTGCATTTGATACTTGTTTTTTATTTTTTGTTTTATTGAAAATAGATACACAAATATGTTTGGTTGACGTTTCTTGTTTTTAATTCTCTAAAATTTTAAATAAAAAGTAAATCTTTTATATAAATTTTTTAAAAGTAAATATTTATTTTTTTTATCTTTATTGCATTTTGTGAGTCAATAATAATAAAATAATGGTTTTATATCATTTTTAAAAAAAAACTAGAAACAAAAAACAAGAGACAATAAACTTGATTTTATTGTTTTCAAAATTTCTACACAATTTAAAAATTTTTTAATAAACGAGAAACAATAAATAAGAATGTTATCAAACAAGCAATATTGCAGGTCCATAATTTTTTCTTGATTTTAATATTTAATCTAAAATAAAAATATATATCTTCATTGAGCAAAACTTTACCCTATACAAATCATGTGTCTAATTATCTTAGCTTTCCTATATTTACTTCTCAAAGTAAGATATTAATATTAGTTTAAAGATTTATTAAAAGTATTCAAACATTATTATCCAAAAATTTATTAATTAGGCTTCTCCCTCTCTCTTAAGAAAATCGTGGAATCCCACTATTGGAAGGAGAGAGAATAAAATTTTTTTTTATTTTTTTGAGGAAGGAGTAGAAAAAATAATTATATAATTAATAAAGAGAACATACATGTATTCATTAAGCAAAAAAAAAAAAAAGTCATATCAACATGTTTAGAGAGAGAAAGAGAAATTAAAATATGCATAAAAAGAAAATACTTTTTTTAAGAGCTTTATGAACAACTTTGAAAACCCATCTAGAGTTGACAAGCAAATAATCATATTATATTAATAATTTTATTTTTTTTATGCCAAAAATTTGAAATATTAGAAAAACCAATGCAAGATTTTAACTTAAAAAAATTAAACAAACTAAAATAACTTAAAAATAAAAACCCCAGTAAATAAATAAAAAAAACAAAATGCATTTTATTGTAGGATGATGAGGGAACATTTTGAATATTAAAATTAATAACTTCATTAAATGAACCATGCCCTAATTGGAAGTTCAATGAATTAGAACACTTTTAGATTTTTATTATTATTAATTTTATGAAATAATAAAATAAATAAACGTTTTTTTTTTTTTAAATTTTTGGGTTTAAGTGGAACTAAATATTCTAGTTGAGTTAACTGTTGATAGTGCAAATTTGACTATACCTTTTTTTTTAGTCCAAAAAAGCAAAATCTGCTTTTTCTACACAAAATCTTAAAAATTGATTTGTTTGGATTTGCTTTTTTAATTACTTTTCTATAAAGATTTAGCTTTTTTAATTTATGTTTTGAAATAATTCCATGTGCTTTACCTTTTTTTCTTTTCTTTTTAAAGTTGATTCATTAGGATTTAAATTGATATCATTGAAATGCATTGTTTTGCTATGTTTTAGTTAATGCTTGCTTCTTTCCTTTTTTTTTTTGGTTCATTTCTTAGATTTTTATTTTCAGATAATATGTGGAAATTTATGAAATTTTGTGTTTATTTTATTTTTGCCTCTAAACTTACAAAATTCTGTTTTGGTCTTGGAAGTTTGCATAAAAAATTACTTTTAGATATGCCTTTTAATTCTTTTATACATCTATTATTTAATGGAAAATATATATAAATATCTTTTTGTTTATTTATTTGATGAACAAATATGTCACATTTAAGAAGACAAACAGTTAGATTTCATAACATATTTTAGACCTCTCAAAATTAATAGAATAGAGTAAAATAAAATATTCAAAAGTTTAGAAATCCAAATGAAATTAGTAGGAAAGTTTAGATGTAAATATAGCATTTGAAAAAAAAAAAATTATCATTTTTTCTTTAAAAAAACATTTTTAAAATTATGGGGTGCAATTTTTTATTTTTGAAAAAAAAAGGCTTTAGAAATAGTTTGTCTCATTAACATCTCGACTATAATCCATAGTAAATCAAATGGGTTTTTTTTTTTTAATTTCTTTACATGGTTTCAATTCAATTGAATTATTTACTATGGTCTTCTTAAGGGAAAAAAATCGAATTAAAAGAACGAAAATTATGAAGTACAAACCTAATTCATAAAAATTCCATCACCATAATCTTAGAGGTTAGAATCGAAAAAAAACGTCTCCTAAAAGAAAGATATATTTATACCTGTTATGGATCGTAAATTCGAATTTCCTACTTTACTTATAATGAAATAGTAGAAAAACAACTATTTTGGTATACGGTAATGAAATGAAAGAGAATGAATTTCAAAAGATCTCTATTTTATTGTAGCCACCAAAAATAAGCCTACAAAAATAAGCCTATAGAAAGAATTAACTTTACATATAAGAATTAATTTTAATTTTAGTATAAAATAATTAATTAAAACAGTTGTTAATAAATTCAACTTAACTCTATACAATTACTTAATTATAGAAAACTATTATTGGTTTTGTAGAATAAAAAAAAGTACAAATTTAGATCATAGTTTATGAATTATATTAGAGGCTATAAAAAATGAAGTTCTTATCTTTATTTTAAGTGTGATTTAAACCTTCTTCTAAACGGTTTAAACTTAATTTATTTTAATTTAAACGTTTTTTTTAAACGTTTTAAACTGAGTTTAGTTTGGTCTAAACATTTTTTTAACGGTTTAAATTTAATTTACTCACACATATTAATTAATTTATTACTTACCTAAAGTCGAATGTTTGAATCTCCTTAGTTTATTGAACCAAAAAATATTTAAATATATATTAAATAATTAATAAAAACAAATTAAATATAAAATAATTAAAATAACTTTTTTAATATAAAACTGTAACTAAAATAAAATATTAAAATCAAGACTTAAAAGTAAGAGGAATTGAAGAAAAGCAATAAACAAAACATTAGTAACCTTCTTTATTGATATTAACCAATGAAATTTTCTCCATTTTAATTCCCGATTTTTCAAAACGTTCATTTTTATGCTTGTACTTTCAAAATTGATTGCTTTGGTATTTTCTTAATCTCACTTTCTAATCAAAATTTATGCACAATAGGACGCTCAATAAAACTTTTAAAATATTATCATAATTTTATATTAAAGAGTTTTCATCGTAGGTAGAACATGTTAGTATTTTGAAAACAGAAACCAAAATAGTTGCTTTGTTAAAAGTATAATAACAAAAATAAATATCTTGAAACTACAACAATCGAAATAAACAAAAATAACAAATACCTCCAACCATATAAACGTTGAAAATACCCGAATCAAAATAGAATATTGTTTTTCTTTCTTTATGAGTTCAACCATTACAAAAAGAGATCGAATCATCAACATTTGAAACGGTAATGAATGTCAAATGTCTAAATGAATTGATATATATATATATAGATACATACATATATGATATGTTCTTGAAAAAAGAAAGAAAGAAAGAAGAAGAAGAGTGTAGGTGAGGGGTGGGGGTGGGGCCCACAGCATTATGTTGTGTCCAAAGTTTTTGGGTTGGAGTGAGTGTCCATTATTACCAGAAGCTTGAAGTTGCTGTCTCCAACTCCAATGCCAATTCCAATTCCAATCACATATTTCTACCAAACAAACACAAAACCCCATTCATTTTGGACTTTTTTCTCCACTAAAATAAAAAGATTTAAATATTATTTTCTTCACTTTCACCATTTTGCAAAATTTCAATGTATTTTCTATTATCAAAATACAAATCTTTTAATACAAAATTACGGCGGCATTTTAAGAAATTTATTAGATGTAATGTCACAGACAACTAAAATTATGATGTAGGGAAGTGAGATTGAAAAAATGAAGTGACCAAAATCGTCATTTTAAAAAAATAGAGTGACTAAAATAAACGTTTTGAAAGTAGAAAAACTAGTTGAAATTATAGAGATCAAAATAGACGTTTTGGAGGTACAACGACCAAAATGAATCCAAAGTAAAAGTAGAGCTATCCAAATATATTTAAAAATAATAAAATAATTAGTTTGACTCTCCAATAATACTATAATTACAAAACCCTAATACCCTATGTGATAATAATTTCCACTTTTAATTTTTCTATTTTTAAAACTTGAACTACCCTTTTCTTTCCTCTCTGAATTTTGTGAGATTTTTTTTAAATGTTTTTAAAATTAAAGAATCAAAATCAAATTATTATCACATAGGAGGAGCCCTTAATTGGCATTACACTTGGGAATTTTGGAACAATTTAATACTTGTATTTATATTTTTAACATACTTTACCATTGAAAACAATTTAATCTCTATATTTTTAACGAATTAAAGATTGACTATTTGACATTGAAAACTATTTTGTTCTAATAAATGCATACCAATTAAATTAAAAAGAAAAAAACATACGAATGAATAGATAACTGAATCACCTCTTACTTAATTGAGGTATACAATAGTGCCCATCGATTATCAAGTTAGATTTTTGTTGACTTTTGAACTTTTAATACACAAAACCTTCCGATTCTAAAAATTGTGAAGAGCAAATTAAAAGAAAGTCATAGAACTTTTATTTTGAATTTACAACAAAAACTATGGTACCAAATGACTAGCTTCCTCTTTTCCTTCTCAACTCCGCTTTCAATAGCCAAGAACGCTCAATAATATTTAATCAAAGGATAGAAACAATGACGAAACTCTAAAAAACCATAACCATCAAACAAAACCAACAATAAAACATAATAATATTTATTATTTAGGTGGTTACAAGTAGGTACGTCCTACTTACCATCATTAAAAATTTGACAGTTATTTACCTTTTTTTCCCTTTCTTCCCTTGTGCATTATCTCTTGACTTAGGTGCTGACCTCAGTACCTATCTTAAATTTATCTTGAACTAATCTATTATTAAATTGTTGACAAATAAGAAAGGAAAATGCAAAAACAGAGAAATTTTTATTTAAAAAACAATAAACCGCCAATTTTTTCCTATATATTGTCCTTTTTATCTCTCATAGTTATTAATTTTTCTAATGAGGGATGTCCATTTACACGTAAGCACCTAAATATCATTCGAATGCAAAGGCTAAAAACGTAATTTAACCGAAAACGACAATGGAAACTAGAGGAGAAAGAGTGATATGGAGAAACAGAGCATAGCCGACATGGAAGGATGGAAGAGAGGGGATTGAAGTTGGAAGGAGTCCCCACAGGGGAAGGCCACCATTACCAAACAGACAACAAACCAAAGGGATCTCACAATTATTAACCATCTCTAATGCTTCTCTGCAACTTGTCTTGTCTCTTTCCCAACCCCTAACAACAGATAAGCCTTCAATATACCCCAGCTTGCATTGCATTCATCCCCCGTCACGCTTTCATCTCGATTTTGTTTTCACCGACCCTTGTTTGCTTGCTACGAACATGGTTTTGTTTAAGAAATGCTTTTTCTAGTGTGTGTGTGGCTGTGGCGGTGGCGGGAGAGTTGGAGAGAATGAGATAATCTGAATCAGGTGATTTTGAAAAAATGTCAAACTTTCAGTGATTTATTGGACACAAGATTAAAAGTTTATAGATCTTAGATAATTTTAAAGTTTATGGACCTATTAAACACAAAATGAAGTTCCAAGAATTAGGTATTTATAAAGTTTAAGCACTTATTAGACACAACTTTAAAAAATTTAAGCTTGTAAGTATATAGCTTGTAAGTAGTTATCTAAAACTGAACTGTCAAATGAATGGTACAATGTTCTTTTCTTCTTTTACTTTATAACTTTTAGATTTCGGCTAGGATATGAAGAACGCGTATGAAAGGTGGACAACGACACAACGTGCAAGTAAACAAGTCTAACTTCTCAATGAACAACACGACAAAGACTAAAGATCGTTATCAGACGAGCGCTTGCTTAGCTGTCGGGTTTGATAAGCCAACCAAGCCAACATGGATTGAACCCTCCAACCAACTCTTCTGCAATCACTCAAATGAAAATGAAAGAGAGAAAGAAGTTGCAAAAAAGTTATTCATATAGACAACCATTTGGATATCATATCATATAATCAACAAACAGAGCGAAGTAGAAGTAGAAGTTCATAGGAAGGATCCTCTCCACTTATTTATCAGTCTATTGGAGAAACTTAGACTTACATTACAAGATGACCTTGAAAAGATATTCTACAAAGCTAACGACATACATTGTCCATCCATTTGTGAGAATAAAAAGGATGTAACACCAAACTTTTTTTTTTTTTTTTGATTCTTCAGACAACACAGTTTCACCAAGTTAGGTAAATCCCAAAAGGAAACTTCAACTTGTTCCTAGTAAAAGAAAAGGCAAACCCCATAAGAGAGAGAGAATAGAGATTCAAACTGTAAAAAGAGCTGGCTAGCTGCTGCTGCTGCTTTTGGCGTAAGGAGTACGTCGACAGAGCGTCGGAGTGAGAGCAGCTTTTACTGATACCATAACGGAATGTCCTGCTGTTTCGATAGTGTATCGATGGCTGCTGCGCCAGGCACTTCTTCTTTGTAGTCAAAGGTTGATAAATCGAATGGAGAGCCGAACATCAAGTGGAAGTTGTTGTTGTTGTTGTGGTTGTGGTTGTGCTGGTGGTGGTTGTTTTCGAAAGGCGTATTCATTGGCTTGAACCGGTCAAATTGGCCTTCGTCTCTTGGGAACATCGGATGGCTGCTCGAAACGTTTGATCCTTCGAAGAAGTTTCCTTCCATCATTATACCTTGATTGCGGAAGTATTCGTCTTGTTGAGGTTGGATCTTCAACTGAGGAAGGTTTTGATTCTCTGCGATGGCAGCGTTAACGGTGTTTACGTTGTTCTTGTTGCCCTGCACGTTGGTGTCGTAGATCGACATGAGCTCACTGATCAGCTTTTGCCCATCTTCTGGAACTCCTAAGCTGGACAAGTCGAAGGAAGATGGAACTGAGCTGACCGGAGCTGGAGCTGGCTTGGGCGGGGCGAACGATTGAGGGAAGATAACTGGTTTTACTTCATTGACATGAAAGTTTGAACCACTGAACTCTGAAGAAGTTCTATATGGGCAGGTCAACTGATGATTGTCTCGGGAATTCCGGTCATTAAACCCGAGACGGAGTTCGCTATAAGGACACTGGAGGAACTCGCAAGTATAGATCTTCTGATCCATCATCATATTCAGATCGCTGGTCGGTTTCCTCTTTCGCATAAAATCCAAGTTTGTGGGAGCCTCCCCTTTGATTGGATAAGGTGGTTGTCGAATCTGCACCCGGTCTCTCATCCTCTCCATTCCCAAGTTGAATGAGCTGATGTTATCGGGTTTACGATCTTGAACATCAAAGTTCGGTTCCTCTTCAGCACCGTCTACGTCGTACTCGCTGCAGTCGTTAATGACCATCGATCCACTTCCCCCACCGGACGACAAAGGCGGGCAAGAGTCGGGATAAAGCTCCCTAGCCAAGACCTCCTCCTGGTTGATAATAGCAAGCCAAGTAGCACTCTCCTTGGCAGTCATCTTGTCCTGCAGACACTTCGACTGCCTCACAAGCTTGCGGATCTTGGCTATATCAGGGGACATATGCTTGATGACTGCAGTCAAAACGCCGACTTTCCACGCCTTCTTCAGGTCATGAGGCTTCTTGTAAGGTGGAGGACCTTGCTCCTTCGGCAAGCCAAGCTGAGGCCACCATTCCTCAACTCCGGTAGGCCACCACGGCGGAGGAACGCCTTTCTCCAATGGAAACCTTCTTTGAGGAGGGTCACAGTGCTGCATCAGAGCTGATAAAAGAGATCCTAGCGTGGTGTCCTGAAGTTCCTGCAAGGTGTGAGGGGTTGGACCGATCGAATTACAACCGTCGTTTCTTCCTGGAATTGCGTTGTCCGCTTGGTACTTGGCTATGGCAGCTGGTCCATTTCGATCGAATCTGACCTTGTCCTTCCACCATTCTCGAAGATTATCCGATGCTCCGGTTACTGGTTTTCCCTTCTCTGGAATTATTCCATATACAAAGCCTTGAGCTTTACAAACTTCCATCATCTTCAACATGTACTTCAAGATTCCGTCCTGTGCTCTTGACATCTTCTTCCTCCTGGCCTGTTCTTGAGACTGTCGTTGCTTCGCGATATCGATCCCTTCCTTACCCTTGCTCTGCTCTTTGAGGCGTTTGAGACGCATCTTGTACCTCCACATCCTCCTCTCGAGTTCATCGGCATCGATCTCTTCATCAGAATAATCGTCTTCCATCGCAGCATCGGGATCGGTTGGTGGAGCTATGGCATCTCCTTCCACAATTGGAGCGCAAAGGAAATCCATATCGTCACAAAATCCCATCTCATTGAACATCATCATCATTCCCCCAAAAGGATCAGCAGATATTCGCCAAACTCAGACGACGAATCTCGGGTGAGATTGAACAAACAGATTTAAACCGAAAAACGAACCTTGATCTGCTGCTGCCTTACAGCCTGGTACCAGCGATGCTACTGAAATCACTAAATTCACAGTGCTTCCTCACCTGTATGCATAAATTTCAAGGCAAAAAACCCGACGTCAGACTCGAAATCAGTCACTAAAACGTATTTATTCCAAATCGAAAAGATCGAAACTGCGAATTAATACATAAACTTAAGAACACCAAAAGACGTCTCTCTTCCAAAATTCCCTCAAACTACCAGAAAAGAAAGAAAGAAAAGAAAAAGTCTTCTCCTCAACTCCTCAATCAAACCAACCACCATGGGAATTCATTTTTTTCCCTCTAAATTTCCTTATTACTTGCAAAATTAAACCAAACAAGATAGATCAAGCAGGGGAAAAAAAGGCAAGTTCAAGTTCTTAAAGCTTTTCTTCAATCTGTCCTGTCCAGATCAAGTTCAAGAACATCAACTGAGTTGAGAAACTAAATTCAGAGTCAAAACTCAAAAGTAGAGCAATAAATACGACATCTGAATCCATAAATCAAGACCCAAATCTCATCACCAACCTGAAAACAAACAGAGGACTTCAAAAGTAAGAACAACACAATCGATCTAAAAACACACACACAGAATCAAAATTCATCAGAATAATCAAACAGATTCAGATCTACAAACCAAACCCAACTCACAGAGCCAACCCATCAGAGCAACAAATCACCACAGCAGAAGAATCATCAAATTACTCAATCAAAAAGGGGTAATCAAGAAAATGAACAAAAACCAACCTGAAGAAGAACAAAAATAAGAAGAAAACGAAGAAGAAGGGGAAAGGGGGGAGAGAGAAAATTTGGGTTCTCAGCCCAGAAAGGAAGAGAAGTCAATCCCGGAAGGAAGAAACCCAGAAGGCAAAGTTTTAGAGAGAGAAAGGGAAAGGATCATATAATCTAATCCAATAAGAAAAAGTTTGGGGAGGGTTTCATTTCATGTGAGATAAAAAGATGAGTCGGTCCCTTGGTGAATGTGAAAGGTGAGAGAGAAGAGGGTATTGGGGAAAAATGGCGATGGTGGGGACTAAGCAAAATTGGCTAAAACCCCACAAATTCCTGAGGAGAGAGAGAGAGAGAAAGAGAAAGCGTTTCGCTTCCATTTATACAGGTAAAACCTCTGCGTCTTTCACAGCAATTGGAAGTGAGAAGGAAGATTAACAACTTGAGATGACAAAAAAAACGTCAAAACTTATGAATTTAGTCCTTTAAATTCTGAATTTAAACTCTCAATTATTTCTCCATTTCAAAAAAGTTCACATATTTACCTTAAATTTTGAATTATACTTCTATTTAATTTCCTTAAAAGAGGAAGGTTAGAACTTGCGATAACTAAAAAGATGAATGTTAGAATTTGCGATTTTAAGTTGTCAGTGTCTCGACAAACTATGATCTAAAACGAGTCTTGTGATATTCATAAAAATGACAAATTTTTACTTTTTTACTCTTTTAGGGAGTCCATTAAAAGATAAATCGTTTAAAAAATAAAATTTCAATTTAAGATGTATTAACGAGGTCGCTACGTCATTAGTACAATTGACGACATGTTTGCTTGACTTTATTTTCTTGTCTTTTTTTTAATACAATAAATATGAGGTGAGAGATTGTACGTTGGATCTTAAATAAACCAGTTGATGTCTTATTCACCCACCTAAATTTGAATTGGCGAGTTGTCGTTTAGTTAACACGATGTTAATTGATAGCAAACGACAAAATTTATTTTTAATTCAACAACATATGGGAGCAAAAATTCAAACTTTCGATTTTTTATCAATATAGAACATCTCTTAACTAGTTGATTTATACAAACCACCACAAAAGTTAAATACAAGTATTGATTCAAAATCGACAAAAAATAAATGAAAAATTTGAAAATTTAGAGACTAAACAGACACAAAATTTAAAGTCGGGAATTTAAATATATGAATAATGGAATAAACTAATTAAAGAGCGTTTTTTTTAATTAAAGAAATAGAGAATTTAAGACAAATGGGGAAGTTGTGGGGCCGGCGTCTCCTCGTCCGCTTCTAAAGACACAGTGTCCCACCATTTGGGGGGTGGCATTTATTTGTTTATTTATTTCTCATGGAATTATCCTTATGGAATTTTATTATTTAACTAAATTAAAATTTACATTTTTCTTCCATTTTATTATTACTACTTTTTTTTTGGAATATTCTCTTTCTTTCCCCAATTAATTTAATTTAATTAATTGTATATATCCATGTTTCTTTTTGGAGACCAATTATGTGTACCCATGTTACTATGTATGTTTTATTCTAAGTATGTCATTTAATTAATCAAATAATGTTAAAGCTTTGTTTAGTACAGTAAATATAAAATCCGAAGGGCAATAAGTATATGATCGTGCTTACATCATCATCATCATGTTACGAGCCAAAGATGTACGTTTTATTATTAAAGTTAAATTTTGTATTAGTAAGGAAGATCGGATGAGGTATTTTATAACTTACCATATTAAAAATTTCATAACCCGACTAATGAGAGCAAGTTTAATAAGATTTTTACGCAAATCTTATAGAGATAATTAATGAAAATGTTTTATAAGCACATCTATTCTTGGAATACATAATTGTGTGTAATAATTCAATTTTAAAAACCAGCGAGTTAAATCCACAAATATCCTAAAGTACAAGGCCGTGATTTAAACATCATTCTTTCAATACAATGTAAAAAAAAAAAATCATCTGGATATTACTCAGCGGGTTAAGATATCTATGTGTGATCAGAAAGTTTGAGTTTCCAGCAAATCTTTGACTCCTCGAATAGGATTTCACACATGGCGAATCTTTCAATCGAATCTCAATCCTATATATTGTATTTTAGAAGAAAAGAAAAAGAAAAGAGGGAGATAGAATATTAGAATTTAATTGAAGAAAAAAAGAGAGTAATGAGAATAGTAATGTCACTTAAGGTGAATATAAAGTGTGAAGTGAAAAGATGTGTCTTTAAAACATAAGAGAATGAGAATAATTTTGTTTATGGGATTACAAGAGGTCCTCAAATGAAGCATCTCCATAGCTTAAAAGTACTTTTCATTTTGGCATCTACAAGGGCTTTTTACTTATTTTAACCTATAGTTCTTTCTCTTATCATAAATCCGCCTTTAATTAATGTCACTAAACGTTAGATTAATTAAATCTTGATAATAAAAACTCAATGTAAATATATAAGATAACTTAATTGGTTAAGACATATATCATCGATTAAAAATTGGAAATTTGAATCAGAAAAACTAAAATGGAAAGTTATAAAAGAAAGTAAAAATTTAAAAATAACATACACATTAGAGACGAATGTATATATTATTTTTTAATTTTATGGTAAAATATACTTTTGATCTTGAGGTTAATTTGAGTTGGGTCATCCATAGAGTGTCAAAAGAGACATTTTAATCTACGAGATTTATAAAATGATTCTAAATAGCCCCTAAACTCATTTGACTGTTAGTTTAACTAATAAAAATAAAATGATAGTTTATTTGTTGATTAGACTATATTTACATGGTAAAATATATTAATTTTATATTCTTTTTGTTGATTTGGATTGTGAGGTGGCATTTCTTCCCTATTCATCGAAAAATTTGTAGTCTTTGTTCACGATATGATTTTGACTTTATAAATGATTCTTTAATATTGTCGGTGGACGCACGTCATTTTTAATATGGTGCTAATTACGTGATAAGTAGCAGTGAATTAAAAAAATATACATTCTCCAGTAGCATCAGAAATTTTCTCATCTTCCTCCTCTTTCCTTCTTCCACTATCATCCTACCTTCTCGGACAACCTTCGTCGATGCTGATGTTATTGTCTTCCTTCTATCTCGCCGCTGACTCCACCCATAATTGACTCGCGTGCTATCTTTTATGCTAGCATGAGAGGTTCCATACTAGCTAGAACGAAAGGAGCTTCTCTCTTCACCATTCCATGAAAAGGTGTGATCTGGGACAAGGGAGAGCCTCTTCGTTCCAAATCGAATGGAGGAGGCTCCCCTTTATTCCAAATTTGACTAGAACGAAGGTCTAGAAGTTGGCAGCTGAGGCAATGCTGGGTGTCAGATGGCAACAACCCGCAGTAATGAGGGAGAGAAGGACCACCGCACATGCATGGGCAAAGGTTAACGAGGGAGGGAGAAAGATAAAAGAAGGAAAAATGAGGTGGAATGGGAAAGAAATGTCACCTCATAGTCCAAACCAAAATAATAATAATAATAATAATAAAAAATCATAGTCTAATCAACAAATAATTGCCAAGTCACTTTTTCGTAAGTGGTCAAATGAGTCGAAGGACTATTTATAACTATTTTCCAAATTTCAAAGACTAAATTATCTTTTTTAAACATCGAGATTAAATAGATACTTAATCCAAAACTTCAAACACAAAAAATGTTTTTTATCTTCATAAATTTTATATGTATTCAACACAACAATAACAACAAGGAAAATATATTTTTGACGTGTTGATCTTCCTTGTTATCATCATTAATATTGTTTTTGTGTTAGCCAAAGAAAATCAATATTCATAAATTCTTATCATTTGAACTTGTTAAAGACAAGTTCATCCAAAAGATCTAATATAACGGAGATAATTGTCCTCCCTCATGTACCACATATCACTACATTTCCTAATCAATGTGGAACTTTATTTGCACTGCACTATTTGTTAACGTTGATAATTTTATTATTAGAAAAGAAATGTGGGTATATTTGAAAATAGAAAATTTTAAATACATAAAAAAAAAAGTTAAAATGCATGGAAGTTTGGTCCACTGGCTTGTGAAACAGTCCAATTTTCTTGAGTATCTTATTCTAAAATAACTATATATTATTATTATGTTGTTGTTGTTGTTTTCTTTTGAAAGATGTGAAATGTTTCTCCCACTTGAAAATGTGCCACGTAGCTTGTATTTTGTGCAAATTAATTTTATACTTTAAAGAATAATGTTTTTACCATTTTTTTTTTGAAAAATAGTTAAAAATATTATATATCAGGGAGTTATTAGTTGTTTATTGTAAAGAAAAGTTAACTTGACATTTTCCTCAAAAAAAAAAAAAAAAAAGTTAACTTGACATTTCTTCCATTAATTTTATGACTAGACAATAAATTTATTAATTAAAATAAATCTATCGGATTTATGTAAAAATAACTAAAACAATTAAATATATAATGGATTAAACATGCTTATCGATTTTAATTTGCTTTAACTAGTTTTAAGTGAACTAGTATAGCTAAATTTTGATTAATAAAATTGTCATTCATATCTATATAAAAGTATCATAAAACTAATGTTTTTTCATTATTGTATAGAGATCTCCGTATAACGGTAATTGACATATGCTTCCAACCGAGTTTGAATCCTCTTCCCAACATGTTGTACTAAAAATAATATATATTAATTATTGATAATTTATAAAAAAGTTAGACAGAGATAGAGAAAAAAATAAGTAAGGCGGCTGAGGAAGGTATGGAACATGAGTCACGACTGATTCTAGTAGTTCGACTCGACCTTCACAGAGGTTCGAGCAATAACTCCTCTCATGTATGAGTCATTACGTTGATTCATCACTGTTGGACATGTTGTATATCGACATGTGGTTAGTGAGAAATAATCTCCAACAATATTTTTTAAACAATAAAAACATAAATAAAAATGACACTTCGAATCTTGCGTATTAAAAGGTTAGGATTTATCATTATTTTTTCTTAAATTAACAATTGTGCAGCTATGGATTGAACATCGATCTTTGAAATGATATTGAGTGTCTGAGTTAGTTTGCATCGACAAATTTGATTGGCTAATAGTTACATAATGTAAAGTAAAGTTTTTTTTTTGGTCATTAATTAATTAGATAAGTTGATAGTTACATGTAGAGAAACTTTTTGTTATTTGTCGTTTCTTGTAATTATTAACTTTGGATATGTACATGAGATATGTGATTACTTTGTTTTTCACATTTTTTTCACCATATTCTAAGTTTATGCATATAATTGTGGGCAAAATCAAACGTTCCATTTAATAACGATTTTATTATTAATTTTATAGTGTTAAAATTCATAAAAACCACTTATATATTTTTAAACATCAAAATTGTAAAAAAAAACAAATTATACGCTAGTGAAAACGTATAATTTTTTAAAATAAAAAATTATGAAAAGAGTTATTATAACTCTCTTGAATAACCGTTTTCTTTTTAGTTTTTCATTTTTTAAAATTATGTTAGTTCTCGCTCACCAGCATTTTTCCAAGTATTTTTAACTTTTTTTAAGACACACCACTTCAACTCTGAGCTAAATTTCAAAAACAAAAATATTTTTAATATTTTTTAGATTTTAAAATTTAACTTATATTAAAAATTTTTTAAATAGATGCAATACAAAGAAATATAAAGGTGAAGGTAGTATTTACCAACATAATTTTCAAAAATCAAAAATCAAAAAACAAAATCGTCATCAGTGAGACCTAAATATTTAAAATCTATAGATCCAAAAACTACGTACCATACTTATTAAACTAAAAAAATAAATATATTTTGAAATCCAAGTATTTTATATAATATGATATATATGTTCTCATATCATAATTATGATTACAAAAAACATATCTATGTTACATTTCAGTTAAATAATTTAAAAGAAATGTATCAATGAAAAAGATTTGTAACATATTTTTAAGAATAGTGTTTAGGACTAAATAGAATATTTGAAAATGTAGAGGCTGAAATGTGGACCAAAACATATAGAATTTAAATTTCGAATAAATTAATGTATAGTTAATAACAAAATAATTATAAAGAGTAACTCAAATAATTATTATTAGAATTTACAGCTATCTTATTGGCCGATGTTGAGTTTATAATTTTCTCAGATTTTCTTGGGTGATATTATTAAACCTCGATAGCAGGTCACTCGTTTAGTCGAAGATATATTTTCATCAGTTGATCATGATGTATTATTTTTCACGTGAGATTGGACCTATAACACTTTAGTATTAATTACAAAATAATAAAACAAAATTTTACGTTGTATAAATTGACGTATACTTAGCATATCAATAAATGCAATTGTATATAGTTTGGATCTATTATCAACATCTAATCAAATCATGTGCAACATAAAAAGAAGGGTTTATTATGTATTATTTTAGTTCACCAATATTTCGTTAATGATTTAACTTGTTGGCAGCTAACACGAGCATAGTATAGCGGTAATCGACATCTAAAAAATTCAAACTTCTATACCCACAATTTGTTTTATAAAAAAATATTTAACATTACACGCTTAAATGTTTTAATCAAAAGATATATATGAAACCGAACTAATACGAGAAAGTTAAAAAGGTTTATAACAATTAAAGAAAAAACTACCACCAATCATTGATGTTTTACATTAGGCATTTATCACAAAAATATAAATTTGATGGTTTAATTTAATTATAACTAATACTGTTTTACCAATAATAATTATAGAATGTAATGAAAGTCAAAGATTTTGTTTTAGAAAAACCCTATTAACAAAAATACAAAAGATATTTATTATAAAGTCAAATATGTTTGAAAAACTTTTCCAAACTTACACGGAACAAATTGCATTATAAAATGCCTAGAACAACCCTATGTGATGGGACAACTGTAAATTCAATATTTTAGTAAGTAAATTTTGTAAAATAATTACAATAATAATCCTCTTACATTTTTTATCTGTCAAGTAACTGATGGAAGTTTAATAAATTTATGTAAATCAAAATTTAAATATTTAATTACAGTCATTATCTAATTCCGCTCATGAAATATTGATAAATTATTTCTTCGGCCTTAAACCAAATTTAAATTCTAATATTGTATTATTTTCTTTCTTTTAATAATTATTTTGCAAATGATGTGGTGGGCTTCACGCTGATGGTGTGGGCCCAGTAAATTAATGGGCCTATTTACAATTGGACCGAATGTGTTGGTTTGGGCTATTTCTTTTTTTTTAATATTGGCAATACTATACCGTTTCTAAAAAAATATTACGATTAGATACGCTGTAATGCATAGTTAAATGACACATTGACCTTTAAATTTATGAGAGAATAAGTAGCAAAAAATATGTATTTATGATATAACATTAAATTTAAATTTTACAAAATTGATATAAATTATAAACTTACACGGTCAAAATTTGAAACGTAACCTTTTCTTTTAAACTCACTGATGCGGTCATTTTTTATTTTATTTGATATTTGTTATAAAAATAAATAAAAATATAAAGATAATAAAAATTAAAAAAAAAAACATAATTTTAAATTTCAAGTTATGAATTTAGAAAGAAAGGGAAGATGGAAATTAATTTAAAAAATATATAGAATACCTTCCCTAAATTTCTCTATATTTCTCATATTCACTAACGGTCTCTCCTCCCCTTTTTTCTCTCATATCTCCTAATTCTACGTAACTTCTCCCTCTCTCCCAACCATATCTCAGTGGGTCACATTTTCCTTTTTTTCGCATTCTTTATTTCTTCCTCAAAATTCTCTCCGAACTTTATTCCTTATCCTCGTCAAGAGGGTTGAAGGAGTACTGATCTTCCGTTCTTTCTCTTCAAATTTTCTCTTATAAGAGAGGATTGATTTAATTTTGTGGGGGAGGAACAAAGAGAGGACAGATGAAGATCATACAAAAATACAAGAGGAAATATGGGGAGGAAAGAGCACACAAAAACAGATAGATAAGAGATCTCTCCAGGTTTCCTTTTAACTAAATTTTCTTTTCTCAATTGGTGTATTGTCACTCTTCTAATTCAATTCCAGTTGAACTCAACATTCATTAGAAGTTTTGAATTTTCTTTACAGGTTTATTACTCTCCTTTCAAATCGGTGAAATGCATGCCATTATTTTCAATATTAAATAAGGGAGATTATTAAATTCTATTTTACATTATTGTTTGTATTTGATTTTGTTATGCATTGTAACTCGATTCTCTATAATATTAGTTTCATTTATTATTAGTATTGATTTGTATTTGGTTTTTCTATTAATTTTACAATATGTTTGGCTAGTGTGTCGTTCGTCCATATTATTAATTTGAATTTCGATTCTTTCTAGTTTTCAAAATTACAGACAATATGGAGAAACTAACCTGATGTGTTTTGTTTTAATTCCATAATTATCTTTCTAAGTTAGAAAATAAATTGAAAAAAAAAACAAATACTTTATTTGTAGAGGTTGTGCAGTGTTGCTTTTTGTGAAAATCTTATAAATACATGAATTTACTCACCAAATTTAATTACAAAATTTCAATAAACCAATTTGTTAATAAAAAATGAAAAAAATATGAGTAGTGTTCTCGTCAGTCTTCATTACCGAGAGAAAAAGTAGTGTTCTTATTATGATTTTTGTTGAATTTCATTAATTCAAGACAATAAAATAAATTAAAAATGAATTTTAAAAGTCACTCACAAATTTTTAAAAAGCCACAAATGGATTCAGCAGTATTCTTTTTTGGAATTTAATATTTCAAAAAGCCTTAAATACATGAATAACTGCTCCAAAAGATTCAACAAACGGATTTAGAAGATAAAATTTTGATTTGGTGTTGTAGGGTAACCCTACTTTTCTTTATCTTTATCTTACACACAAAAGACTTCCGAACTACATCCTCAAAATGATTGGTGACGACTCCAAAATTCTTGTCCTTGAATAGAGGACGTCGAGATCATGTCGTGAAAGCTTTGAAAAAACAAACAGTGAAAGAAAGGGAGAACATGGGCCAAAAAGTAACGAATATTTTTATAAATACATATTTGAAAAAGCATATATTTATAAAAACAAAAAGTAACATTTTTTTAATAACAATTAATGTTATTTCTATAATTACATACTTATTTTATTTGTTTTATGTAATTTAGTATACTAAAACGATTAATGGGATGAAAGAAAAAATGTGCCAAGATTTTGGGATAGGAGGGATTTTTAGTAACATGAATTTTTTAAGAAAGAAAAAAAAAACTGTTCAAATTATACTTTATTACAACAAATAAAATAACCAAATTTCTCTTTTAGCTTGGAGTTCTATTAAGTGAAATTTGAAAGAAGAAATCCTAAAGTGAAAATCAAATTTCGGCATTAGGAGATGAAAATGTGAATGAAAAAATAATTAAAAAAAAATAATAGAAAGACATAGCTTACCTATGGCTGGTGAGTTCAAATAAAATGTGAATGAGAAGAAATGAAAAAAAAAATCTTATGGACAAAAATAAAAATCCTAAAATAAAAGAAAAAAGAATAAAAATACATCAATAAATATATTTGAAAAATATTTTCACATACTATAATTGTAAATATTTTCCTTTTAGAGTATATTCCTAATATTTACTTTATTATATTTATACGCAATTGGCATAAATTTAGTAAGTATTTACAATAGTGCCACTAATTTAAAAGGAATTTACAACCATGACCCATGACTCTAGTGGCATAAATTTACTTTATTAGATTTATACGCAATTGGCATAAATTTACCATGCCACGTTTTAAGAAGATTTAGGTTTATAAAACCAATGAGCAAAAGGGCATAATAGGTAATCTTAATATAAATTCGGTTTATAAAACCCCTTTCAAAATAGCCAAAAATGCAAAATTAAGAATATTTAGGTTAAAATTTCAGGAAAAAATAATGTCTCTTGACCAGCTAAATTAGTTGAGTTATATATATTTAGGTCAATAGGGGATAATTTCTACTTTTTTTTTTCACCGTTGAACAAGACTTTTTATTAGTATTTTGATTATCGGTAAATTATGTTGGAATTTTTTTTTGTTTGTTTAATTAAAAATCTAATTTCGAGTACTATGTGGTATGTTGAGCTCGTAGAGTTCTTTCACCAACTTAATTTTGTAGCTAAAGTTAGGACATTTTTACGATATATTTTTGTGTTTTATTTGTTGTGATTCTGGAAAAAATTTCATATCGTAGTTTTGACTCACATATTAATTTCACTACTTATTCAAATTTAAATTTAAATTTAAATTTTATGAAATTAATTTTGTTTGATTTCTATTTTTTATTTTTTACATGATGAGGCAGTAAAAAAGGGAGGGGGAGAAATTAACATTGTGGAAAATTTAGTCATTCCAAATAACATTCAACTGATTTTTTGTACAACGTCTTCATGCAAATATGGTTTCAGCCCTCAATTGCATGAAAATGCATGAGATTTTGGTTGTTAGTTTCAGAATAAAATTTTGGTCCTTTTTTATTCTTCATTTTTAGGGTTTCCTCCACACCCATCTTCCCTTGATCTGCTTGATCACCTTTCAAATTCAAGTAGCTGAAGAGATATGTTTGGGATCGTCATGGCAGAGGCGGTGGCAATGGTGGCGCTCGGGTGGTTGTTGTGTGGAGTTGAGGGTAGAGATCCGATGCTCCATAGGGTTGGAGGAGGAAAATACACTTGGGCGCCTAATGTTAACTTCACTGATTGGTCGATTCACGAGCACTTCTACGTTGGTGATTGGCTTTGTAAGTTTTTTAGTTTCTTTACTCTCTCTGAAACGGATCAAATTTGTTCTTACCCCTCTCATATGGACAATCCGAACATAGCTTAGTGAATAAGACACGTATTACCTTTCTTTAAGATGGATGTTACATATTTCGATCTTCTACGTACTCTGATCACAATACGGGTCAAATCTTTCTCTCTCAATTTTTATATAGGTCACATCTCTCTCACTGTTCAAAGATTGTATATATAAAGACTAGCAAGGCCTAGGGGGTGGAATTGGTCATTTTTCATATAAAATTAGGGTTAGAGAAGTCAAATATTTAGGTTTCCCATTTGTAAGGTCAATTCCTTTTACCTAATCAAATCATTTCCCATTTTGAATATATAATATTACGCAACCATTGAACTCCAATATTTCTATAAACAGCGTATATACAGTTCAAAGATTTGAACTTTGAAGTCAATAAAAAAAAATCATCATTTGGCTCTCAAATATGTAGCTAGGCATATAATTTTTAAAGATCAATATACTTCATATAGTTTATTTTGGTAAAGATAAAAGATCGCGTTTCTCGATCCTAACGTGATGAAATCATATACTTATATGACGTTTTTCTTTTTTTTTACCTTTTTTATTTCTGGGTCTTTTCAGATTTTGGGTTCGATAAGCATATCTACAACGTGCTGGAAGTGAACGAGACGAGCTACGAGAGTTGCAACGAGAAGGATTTCATTTTCAACATCACAAGGGGAGGCAGAGATGTGTTCAATCTAACACAAGCAAAGCCATACTACTTTCTAAGTGGGAGAGGCTTTTGCTATCAAGGAATGAAACTTGCTGTTTTTGTTGAAGAATCTCCTCCAAATAATAATTCACCACCAAATCTCCCCAAAATGTCCAACCTCTCTCCATCTATATTACAACCACTATTTTCTCTCCCCCTCTTGCTATTCACCATTATTGCTAATTTTATTTCCTTCTTCTAAGATTTAGGGTTAATCTTGATTATATGTTGATTAGGGCTAGGTTTAGAATCCTAACTATAGTTTTGAGTTGCCAAAGTTGATGAAAATAAAAAGGATTATTAAAGCCGATTATGTCGGTAATTAGCTAGGGTTTAGGGTTTAGGGATACGGATAGGACTGTGTTGAAGTTTTTGAGCTTCTTGATTTGTTATAAATTTTTAAGTTTGTATTGTTCGAAACAGTGGAATAAAAGTATTTTTGATTACGATATTTGAATTTTTGTTTTATTGATGAAGATTATAAGATGTCGATTTATAGCTCGATCGATTTGCTGTGTGAAATGAGAATAAATTTCTTTAATGTGTGAAACTTAAATTACATGTTTGTGTTTGTTTATTTCTGGTATATATATACTAAATGTGATGAAATTTAATAAGGTTAAAAAGTTTTTGGTCTCTCTACTTTGGCTAAAATAATAATTTAGTTCCTAAACTTTAGTTTGTAACAATTTAGTTTATGTACTTTCATATTAGTAACAATTTAATCCTTATAATTTAAAGTTGGTAATGATTTAGTCCTTATCATGAAACTTTTTTATTAAGTTTCTTAATTAGATAAACTAAAGAGAGACCAAATATGTTTATAACTAGAAAGATTAAATTGTTATATGATAAAATTTGACACTTAATTTTAAAAAATTCTTTTACTATAGGGACTAAATTGTTACAATTTTTAAACTACAGGGACTAAATCGTTACAAATTAAAGTTTAGGGGACTAAATTGTTACTTTAGTGAAAGTATAAGGACTAAAACGTTACAGATTAAAGTTTAGGGACTAAATTATTATTTTAATAAAATACATAACTGAATGTGTTTTTAAACCGATTAGTAAATAGATCGTATAATTTTATTATTTTCAAGAGTTACGTTCTTAGCCCATAGTTTTGAGAATTGAATTAAGTATTATTGCCATTAGGAAAGAAAATTTAAGTGACTTCATTTTATTGTTATTTTTAAAAAATAACACTAAAATAAGACCCATTGAAATCTATACATAGGTAGCTTATAGCTCTGTCAAATTGGTCTTTAATGTATTAAAAAACTTAATTAGGTCATTGTGGGAAAAAAGGTTAAATTTTGTTAAAAAGAAGTTGATATATCATTGAATTATTTATTTTAATGCTATTTGACATTTGAAATTCAACTTTCCCATCACTCAAATTCGATCCACCAATCAACAAAATACTAACAAAACAAAAGTTTATTAACACGTAAACTTCCTATTGACATATTTTGAGAATTCTTTTTAATGAATTAATTAATTAAGAATTTCTAATATAGTAAAGGTAAAGTCAAAGACTCCAAAAAGATTTAAGACCAAGTGTTTGAGAAAATCTTAAATAATTAAGGATCATTAATTAGATATATATTTGGTGTAAACTTTATTATCGAATGTGTATTATGAAATTAATACTATTCGTCATCAGTTGAATTACTCAATAAATGAACTATAAACAAACTTCATAGGTCGTTCAAATTCAATAAATAATTACATGAAATTAAAATTTTACTATTACAATTTACTCCTCCTAAACTGCATTTTTATTATATTTATTTTAATTATGTAGAGGTGGAAGAACGAACCATCAATCTTAAAAATGAAAAATAGATATCTTATATATCGAGTTTTACTTAAATTAAAATTTTTTTATACACTTATGAACTATAGTTAGTTCATAGTTATATTGTTAACTCAACTAGTGAAGACGTATGTCTTCGACGAAACATCAGAGAGTTTAAATTTCGGCCATTGAATTAATTAAAATAAGGCGAGGATATAAATGTAAATTCGACCCAAGAAAAAGGTGAGAAAGTGGGTGTGGGGAAGTTAGAATATCATAAATTGGAAAGAAGCAAAGACCAAAAGTCCAAATTGGAATATTTCAATCAACAAAAAGAGAGAGCGTCAGAGATAAAACAATAAAGTCAAAATTGTTGGGCTGGTGGAGTTGGTCAAATTGATTGAACCTATCCTTTCATTACGTTTGCCACATCGCTTTCAATTTCGATATCGTTTGGCTTATGTTAATTCGGAATGAATCAAATCTCCCCGAATAGATCTCCATAAACGAGACTCTTTTTGAGTAGAACAACTACCGTGATTCGTGCACGGTTAATTATTAGAAATCACCCCCGACTTCTTACTACTGCGCTAATTTTAGGGATGAGTTAAAATAATATTTTAGTCTTTGTATTTTTAAAAATGATCATTTTGGTATCTAATTGCAAAATTTTTAACACAAATTCTACACATAGTAGAGATCATTTAATATAAAGTCATGGTCATATTTCAAAAATATATTAAGTGCAGTGTTGTGTTGAAATCGTGATAGAATAAAGGAAATTAAAAAGATTAAGAGACTAAAATGGTCAGTTTTTAAAAGTACATGGACCAAAACGAACATTTTGAAAAGTTAAAAGTACACAGAGATCAAAACAGTATTTTAACCTTCAAATTATCATTTAGTTGAACATTATTTTTAGTACAACACGTGAGTGGGAGAATTCGAACTCACAATCTTAAATGCCTTAACTCATTGAGCTATGCTTAGGGTGACTAGCTTGATTTTTTAAAAATTATTAATAAAAAACTATACACTTTATCATTTAACTTTTACATCAATTTCAATCATATATATTGGCTCAGTGACCAATAAAAACGCGAGTTTAAATATAAATATTTATATGGAATGAGTTCGAGTTATGATTTACTATATAAGGGTTATATATCCTATAAGTTACTTTGACAATTAAACGTAATAGAATTATTTCAGATCGATAGGATTAGAGCTAGATTGGATAATTACAAATTAAAATAAAAAACTTTTATGTCTATTTTATTTTGGTCCTTAAAGATATCAAAATATCTATTTTATTCCTATAGTTTTCTTGAAATAACAATTTATGCCATGTCTTATTTTACCATTATCTTCCTTTCTTTCTTCCCTCGTTTTTCCGTGGATGTTTCAATTTTGTTTACTATTATTTTAAAAAGCCTTTTTAGAAACAAATTTATTAAAACATGTTTTAGTTTTTTTTTTTAATTATTGTAGATTGTTTTTTTTTCTCTTTTTTATGAAGTGACATATTTTATTTTAAATGGTTATTTCTTCCACACCACGAACTTATAGATAAAATTTTAATATATAATAATTTCGTATTTCATAAGTTGATTATTAAATAGAAAATTATCCACATATTTTATAAATCTTGCAAATTTAAAGGTTTAGTTTTCAAAATATATATTTTTTAATTTTTTATTTCAACTTTCTTAAAAGACATGATTAGAACATTTTGTAAATATGACCACACAATTCTTCCACTTTGCAAATTTATAATTTTTAAAATACATCAACTCTGGTTCTATGGTAACCATTTGTTTTTTGTTATTTGTTTTTAAAAATTATGTTTATTTTCTTACCATTTCTTAGGTACGTCATCCACCTTTCTTAAAACTATCTATTTTTTTTATTTTTAGTTTTTAAAACTATGTCTAAGTTTTGAAAATCTACTTACAGGTGGGTGTGAGGATTCGAACTCACAACTTCACGATTCAAGTTGATAATTTAAAAAATGTTCTTAACAAATATATAACAAAACGGAGAAGTATATCATATTCATAGACTTAATTTCAAAAAAAAAAAAGTTACTAAAGAACTTGATAAAAGCACACTAAGGAAAACAAAACAAAAAAAATAAGGATCTAAATATATTTAAAAAAAAGAAATAAAAACGTAAAAAAGGAAACAATTTCAAGATAAGAATATTCCCATTTGTGTTTTGGATTAGCGGAGAAACCACTACAATTTTGCATTAAATTATTGGTATTTGAATGGATTTTTATATTATTTACTTTTTGACCCGAATGGGAGAGAGAGAGAGAAAGATGGGACAATTAAAATAATTACCAAATGACAAAATACTTTAAATCTCTTGACTTTACAAATTCCAAAAGCTAGTGCTTTTGTCCTTTCCTATTTACACTTTTTATTTTTCAACTCTCCATATTTATTTATTTATTTTATATTTAAGTAAATAACATAACTCAAATATATATATTTTTAAGTCTGACAAAAATTTGAATTTTAACAAAAATATAATAATCCAAAACTCAAATTCAAAAGGTAATAATAAAAGACAAGAAAAGGTTACATTTATACTATGTTTAAAAAAATTGTAACATTTTTTTATCATATATATTAAATCATGCTTAAAATCTCACTTTTAATTTATACAAATATATTTCTAGATATCTAGAAGGGAAGAGAATTTATTTTATTTAAATTAATTGAATAATCATAATTGTATCCAACAAATTAATTTATTTAATACTCTGACCAGGTTTGGGTGTCCATAAATGTTACAGAGACATTATTTTTGCCTATTAAATGATATGTTATTTTTGCTAAATGACTGAACATATTAATTAATTATTGAATTTTACATTATTTTTCCATTTTCTCTCTAATATTTATGAAATTTAATTTTACCTATAAAGTGTACATTTTTTTTTTTGATAAAAAAACAACATTGCATTAAAAAATAAACCACTAAGGGTTACTATAAAGTGTACAACATTTTTAATTAAGCTACTTCGGTATCATTCTTGAAATGAAACAAAATAATATGGAGCCAACATAAGTTTAGCTTAATGGTAATTGACACTTGTATTTGATTAAAATGTTATGGATTCGAATCTCTCACCCTAGCATGTGCATTCAAATTGATAAATTACACTCTTAAAAATTACGATGGAAATAAATGAAATAAAAATGAAAATAAAGAGACTGAAATTGTAATTTTTAAAAGTACATGGATTAAAATAGACCTATTTGATTAAAATGTACAAAAGTTGGAAGTAAATAGATAATAATAAATATTAATGAGGAAAAAAGGGAAAAAAAGGAGTATAAAGAAAAAAAGGAGAATCTCAAGAAACTCACTCACGTTTTCTTTACGTTGTCATTCCCAAGCCTGAACCCGAACTTCCCTCGTTTCCGTTCTCTCTCTCTCTCTCTGCTTTCCTTTCGATCCAAATTCTCAAAAACCACACAAATTTTTCAACCAATTTACGAAATTGAAGGGTTTTTCGCCGCCGGGAAGAGGATTTTCCGAGCCGATCCAGTGTCAGGCTTAGCCATGGTGGCGACTTGGTTCTGGATTTCGAGCTTCTTCTTTCTGCTTTTGGTAGCCCTAAGTTCTGTTCTTCAGGTAGCGCACGCCAACTCCGAAGGGGACGCGCTCTACACTCTCCGCCGGAGCTTGTCCGATCCTGATAACGTGCTCCAGAGTTGGGATCCTACTCTTGTTAATCCCTGTACTTGGTTCCACATCACATGTAACCAGGACAACCGCGTTACCCGAGTGTACGCTCTCTGTTCCTTTGTGTTCACTATTTGATTAGTTTTTGTAATGGTTTTCTTTATCTTCTTTATTTAGAATACCAGAAATTTTGTTATGCTTTTGGTCGGTACCGTCTCTTTTGTGACGCGATTTGTGAGGATTATTTCGTTCTTATTATCTTCTCTTCTGAACTAGTATCATCGATTATGTTGTGAATTTGGTTGATCGTTGTATTTTATTATTAGTCTATGAGGACAACGTCAATTTAACTCTGCTGCTTAAAGACGAACGATAATTTGTAGACGGAAGTGCGAATCCACTCGTCTGGCTATTTGTTTGATGGACGCTTGATTGTAAAGGATTAGGTGCCATCCAGTGTGGTCTTGGAGTCTTATTTAGGACATCTCTCCTTACTAGTCTACAAGCCTGTGTTGTTTTGGTTTGATGTTGGCAGCTGATCAAACGATTGATTTATTTTGCAGGGACTTAGGCAATTCAAACTTGTCCGGACATCTGGTTCCTGAACTTGGAAGGCTCGAGCATCTGCAATATTTGTATGTTCTTTAATCACAATATTTATCTTTTCCTTGGTCACTGATTGGATGCAGATTTTTGGTTGTATAATGTGATTACTACCTATGTTCTTCGAATTAAATAATTTGTTAACAGTCGTATAGGAGTTGTTTAAATTCTTCCTGGAAAAAGTTTCTTGAAAAAAAAATTCAAATCCATGGTAAAACTAGTAGGATTCGAACTAGTAGATTATTCAACTAGCTGAAATTAAGTACAATACGACCTAGGGGAACCAAACAGCTCCTCTATCTCTCCCAAACTGCTTCCGAGTTCTCCTAACTCTTATACGTGGTATTTACAACCATACACAACTATTTTCAACAACCCCCCACACGCACTACCACATAAAATTTTTCGCCCCCAATTCTGTTACTACACACCCTTTCTTATATCTTCTCGAGTAAGTGTATCTGAGGGGAGGCCTATCACGAATGCACAACTTGTATTTTGAAACTCTCCACTTCCTTCAATAGTCCTTGTGTTAAAAAAAGCGTTGGTATGAAAATCTAGTTGATGTGTTAAATGTTTATGACTTTATGTGCGTGGGTTTCTATACTTATTCTGATTTTGTACTCATTGTGGTTTTTTGTACTCTGCTGCCACTAACTATGTAGGGAGCTTTATAAAAACAGCATCCATGGAACCATTCCAGATGAGCTTGGAAACTTGAAGAGCCTCATCAGTTTGGACTTGTATAACAACAACATCACTGGAAGAATTCCACTTTCATTGGGGAATTGAAATCTCTTGTGTTCTTGTGAGTTCCATTTTACATTACTCATTCTTGTTTCGCTTGGTTGTGTTGGTTTAGAAGTTCTAATTTTCTTTCTAACTCCAACTTGTATGTACGAACAGTTTTGATAGTTGATGGCAAGTTCATGATTTAAAGGAAAGTCTTGTTCTTATAATTAACTCTACAATATTATAAATAAAAAGTTTCCTTCTATCCATGATTTAGAGAACAAACTTTTTCTGCTTCAGCTTGGTAGTTGATGATTGCAATATGAAACCACTGGCTATTAATTTTCTGTTTCTGAAGAGGAAGTAATCTGAATGAATGCTTTCCCCAGTGATCCCTTCTTTTTGTAAAACCTTTTTTCTGAATTTCTATTTTGTTTTGCAGACGGCTCAATGACAACCGATTAAATGGACCAGTCCCAAGAGAACTTACTGGAATTACAAGCCTTAAAGTTGTGTAAGTATTTGTATATTTACAACCGTTTTGTAGTAGTAGCCATTTAAATGATATACTTCCATGGTTCAAATTTGTGCCTTGTCATATGGTTGATTTATGATGGCTTGTGTCTCCTTTGTTTCAGGGACGTCTCAAATAATGACTTGTGTGGAACAATACCAACCAATGGACCATTTGAGCACATACCTTTAAGCAAGTAGGCTTCTTAATTTCTTTCTTATTCTTCGAGTTGCTTCTCCCTCCCCCCATTTCTATTCCCTTTCTATCCCATATTTTTAACTGCATTTAAGCGCAAATAGCTCTTGCCTACACCAACTTAAGGGAAGGGAGAATAAAACTTTTACTTTGTGTTTTCAACATAATACGTGACCTTATTTCGCTCCTTGTATTTCTGTGCTTGGATAAAACTTATTGTCTGAAATTAATGGCGCCATTAGAGATAGATCCTTCCTCACCCAATGAAGCTAAGAAAATGAAAATGGATGTAGTAAGGGACACTTCAAGAGGCCTCTCTTGGTTCTTACAAAGAAATTTGATGCCTGAACCCAAAGTAGAAAAAGCTTACCCCACCAGCACCATCTTTCTGAGACATCCTCTAACTAATCACTGTTCCTCCGAACTACCCTATGCCTAACCACACAACAGATAACCATGACCCACTGCTCTTATTACTGTTCTACTACCCTTCTCTCACACAACCCACTCCTCTAACCGTTCAGCTCTCCACTCTCGAGCTTCTAATGGGTTGGTTGGATTGGCATAAATCTCACTATTAGGCCTACCACTCATATGATTGGAAGTAATAAGAGTTGGAGACTTTTGAATCTGTGATGGAAGGCTGAATAATTAAGACTAAACCTTTGATCGAGTCCATGCGCACATTCCGTTGTAGCTTTGTTAATATTCTTGTTTACTCTTTTCTTTGAGGTCTGTGATGGACAAGAATTTCGATTCTCGTGGTTTTGACAAGGCCACCTTAGTAATTTCCTCCAAGTCCAAATTGCTTCAGGCCATTCATTATATGTTGTTATTCTTGTTTATTGGTGCAGCTTTGAGAACAACCCTAGAATGGAAGGACCAGAATTGTTGGGACTTGCTAGCTATGACACAAATTGCACATAGAAGCCAAGGTGATGCTACAAAATTACAGCAGGTAATGGTATGGTATTCGGGAAGGTAAAGTAAAAGTGTTGTTTTCACTCTATAGTGAATTGGGAAATACTAAAATCTAAAATGACAAAATTAGTGTTTGTAAATTGTAAAATACCAAATGCTTTGGTATTTGTAACTCAAAACTCTACTTTTCTGCTGCCACGACATGAATTTGTGCTAATGTAATTCTACCAACTGCTTTACTCGTCTCTTCATCTTCTTGTTATTATTATTATCATTAATTTTTTTTTTGTAATTAGTCCTTAGATTTGATCTTGCTTGGTTGGAGCTGATTTTTTTTTTTTTTTCTCCTTTTGTTGGGCGCGTTTGATTTATTATTATTATTTTTTTAAAGTTCGTTTTGTCGTTTAAAAATATAAGCATTTTTATTTATTTAACCCCTTTTGAAATGCTTTAATTTGGTGACGGCTGATAATTTTCCTTTCCTATAGTAAGCGTTTTTAATTTCTCTTTTTTTTTTTTTAATAATTGTATATTAGTTTTAAAGTTATGTGGTAAAATCATGTATATTTTCGGTTGAGGGGAAAAAACAAACTCAAATTTTTATTTCTCTCTTTCCTCCGACCTTTGCCAATTGCCCTCTTCCTCAAATGATGAAAAATGAGCCTTTTTTTTCCTTCTGCTTTTCTGTTTATTTTAGTAATGATTCTACTTAATAATAATAATCGAAATATGTGAATGTATAATTGATTAAAAATTTTGTTGAGTTTGTAAAGTTTTCAAAATATCACTTTACCGATATTTTAAGACAATTTTAGATTCTCCTATCGATAATAGATTTGCAAATTTTTTACCAATTAGTTTTAGACACGTATAGCACGTCACAAGTACCCATTCCATGAAAAGTATGATTTATAAAAGTTTGCAAGGATAGTGTTATTTGTCATAATAATAAGAAGAGATAATGTCTTTGTCCCATGTTTATAAATTTTACGGTATTAGATTTTTGGATTTAAAACTTTTTTCAAATATCAAATTTGTCCTTATGGTATTTATATTTATATCATTAATTTATTTAAATACAAAAGATTAATGTTTCAAATTTGATTTTGTAAACATTAAATTATTGTGGGACCTAAATGAATCATTTTCATAATCTTCTCATTTACTCTTTAACATATTTTACTCAAGAATGAAATTTATTACAAATATTCAATTATTCTCATAGCCCCAAATTTACTTTTTAATATATTCTAGTAGATAATGAAATTTATTACAAAATATTTTTTCATTTCGTTCCAATTTTTTTTTTGCCAATTTCAGTACTATAGTCATTATAACATACACTTATATGGATAATATACATATACATATATATTTATTTATATGGAGATATAAACTATATATCTGGCTACCTTTTCATTTATATGAAATATAAACTATATTCGGCTATAAACTTAAGCAACATACACTTAATAATGGTGATATAAACTATAGTCATTATAATATACACTTATATATTAATATAATTTATATTTGGTTATAAAGTATATACGGTTATATCTCTCTACAATTAACAAATAAAGAAATAACCTACAAACCTTTCGGTTGGCGACTAGACAATGGTCGGGATAATGGAGGGCCCGAATGGTCAACGGGCAACCGGGGACAAAAAAAAATCTTGTGATAAACGAACGTAAACAATGGATGGGCAGCCGGAGACAGCTAGACAGACTGTTCCGATGACGAAGAAGAACAGAGACAGCAGCTGGAGATGAAGGAATGTAGACGGTGGTCGGAGACGAAGGAATGAACGGAAACATAACTATTTTGGAGATTTGGTTAGTATTTTGGGATTTGGTATTTTTTACTTTTGGAAAGTCTAATTAGGCAAAATTTAACGGATTTAAAATGTAACCTATCAGGTATCCAATTTTGGATTTTAAAATTAATTAATATTGAGGTGTAGATACAAAAAGATATACTAGTAAATTGGGTGATGGGTACTCTCTCAAATGGGTTCTTTCATGACAAAAGTATAAATTTTATAGCTTCAAATCCTTTTATGTAATTATAGTATTTAAATAGTCTATCAATATACTAATCCCCAAAAGTAGAATTACTACTTAAACATACATGGAACCACCAATACAAAATCCTATTTGACAAAGAAAATAATGTTGGATTGGTACACCTTTTTCATCCGTTTTCTCGTGGGTCTTGGTTTTTTTTTTTTTTTTAAATGTATTAATGATGGAAGATTTATCTTTAGATTTAATACTAGAAGGATCGATCCATCAATTAATAAATTCATGTGCGGGTTGTAGTGGTTGATTGAGGGCAGTAAATTTGATTCTAAGGAACTTTACGAATTTGTAGATTAGACGCAATTCGTACAAATATATCCAATACTTTAATCCGTGCCTAATAGACTAGAGACGACCATAATACTCTTTCTGTGCCAATAAAAAGTATTGTATGTTCTTTTTCCTGTTAAGAAGAAATAGATAGCCTTATTATGGAGTTTAAAAAGAAAGATACCTATAACCCCCACTAAACTCATTCAAATTTCAAAAAGAGTTTTATAATAAATAATTAATATAAACAATAAAAAAAAAAGTTGAAAATGTGGCTTACATTCTCCCACTAAGCCCACTAATGTAAAATCAATATCTTCAACCAACATTATTCTCAAAAGAAATTAATTGAGCCAAATCGAGCATAGTTCAGTGGTTAAGGCACCTATCTCTGGCCTTTCAAGGATTGTTTGAATGAAGTCATTAGGACTGTATGTTATACGAGAGAGATGCTTAGTGGGCAGTTACCTACCCAATATCACTTTTGTAGGCTTTAGGAAGGAGATAGATATTTACTTATAACCATTGATAGATGAGTTGACTGAGTTGTAGAGTACCGACTTTGAGATGTATGATGTCTGCAGTGGTCGGAACTTTCGAGTGATTGCACGATAAAGTAAATTGGGTGAAGAAAATCATATTTTTTGAGTTACCATATTGGTTGAATCTTAAGATTCGACACATACTGGATGTTATGCATATTGAGAAAAATATATGTGATAATGTCATGGACACATTATTAAACGTCAAAAGGAAAACAAAGGACACTGATAAATCACATAGAGATTTAATGAGGTTAAACATTCGTAAAGAGCTAAAATTTCAACAAGTCGGGAATAAATGGGTGAAACTTTTGGACCTGTTGGTTATAGTTGGATGTATCCAATAAAGAGGTATGATATGTTTAGTGACTTCATGTCTAGTTTTCAATAAATAGTAGTCATAATAACACATGCTCATAGAAGATTGATGACATTAAAACAATACGTAAGGAATAAGTGCGCCCTGAAAGATCTATAGCACAAGCATTCATTGCAAATGAATCATTAACGTTCTGCTTGATGTACCTTAAGTGCAATTGAAACAAATTTCAATAAACCAGTTCAGAATGATGATCTGCGAAACTTGAACGAAACAACCAAAGGATATTTGTCTGTGTTTTCACAATATGCACGTCCAACCGATAGTTCAAAAATGACACAACTATCGCATCATGAGTTACAAAAGCCCACTGGTATGTCTTAACCAATTGCGAAGCATCGATGAATGGAAATAGTATGTTTTTTTTTTGTTTAATATTTAGAAAATTATTCATACTTCAAACATCTATTCATTGTTCAATCATTGGGTAGAGAGCACGAAATGGAGCTTCAACATGGACGTAGTGGTAATCTCACAAGGCTTCAAGAGATCTTATTTCCGGGATCAAACGAAGTTGTGAATGAGTTGTATGCACTTGTCTTTGGCCTGGACCGTCGAGTAAATTCATATCAAGGGTGTGTTACTAATGGGTTCGGTTCAACACAAACGAGAGGGATGGTCGTTGCACCACTCAAAATAGTGGAGTGTGTGTATTTGGTGGAGATGATAATAAGAGATCTGACTTCTATGGTATTATTAAGGAAGTGATTGAATTGAACTACATTAAAGACAAATGAGTTATTCTATATAGGTGCGATTGGCAAATCCTAAGAGAATCACGTTCGCCAAAATAATAACTTTACAAGCATAACACACGTCACTTATGGTAAAAGGATAATCCATTTATACTTGTTTCTCAAGCACAACAAGTATTTATGTTTGATGATCTCCAATTAAGTAATGGATGGAAAGTAGCTCAAAGAATTCAACACAAACATTTATGCGATGTGCCTGAAGTAGATTAAAGAGATTGATTTAGTCGAAGCCAATATCATCAATGTGTAGTGGATGAAGTGGATCTCGAGACACAAACATTTCATATATCAGACATAAATCCAAGTATAGTATCCGACAATACTGGTACAATTGAGATAGTATTAAATTTTGATGAAGTACAAGACGAAATAGAGGACGAGGACGATGATGAATATGATGAAACAACATCGTCGGATGAAATCGATGACTATGATATTGATGAGTAATTCAATATGGTATATTATATGTTTTGTCAGTTTATAATTTTTATTTCGGACTAATCCTAACAACTTGTGTTCTCTTTTCTTATTTTATAACATAATGTCATCAGATAGCGAAAGTGAGGATACCATTGTTGGAATCATACGAGCTCGGGGGAAACTCGTGGCGAATTCTTGTTACGAGTCGTAAATCGTGTTGGGAAAATCAACCTCGAATGGACGAGCAATAGGGGAGACCGGTTGGACCTGGGTCAGCTTCATTTACTACTGAAATAGGTTATCTGGCACGCAACCATATTGATGTGAAGTGTGCAAAGAAAAATAGATAACGGTCCTAGGACTAATAAAATCATTCAGATATTGCTGGTGAACATTTTCTTATGTTGTATTTGTTGGCTACTAATAATCGAATATGTTGTTAACTGGTTTTACTGACTACGTTTTGTAGGAGATGTTTGTTGTCGATATATCTCAGTCACGTGTGCATAGATATATTTTATACGAGATTGGAACTCGATTCAAGGATTATCGAGCGAAACTACATCGACATTACAAAAAGTACGTGATCCAACACGTGCTCGCCAAAAGCCATATAAAGACATTAAACAAGAAGACTGGAACATATTATGTGATAGATGAGAATCTCCGACATGGAAGGTAACTAATATATGATCTTAATTCTTTGTTATCATTTTATAAGTATCGTTTCTTAACTAAACATGTAATTTTGTAGGAAAAATCTGCAAAAAATAAGGTGGCACGTAGTAAATTGAGGTTCATACATCAAGGTGGACAAAACCATTTCAATGTCATCGAGAAGATTCGGTATGAACCCAATAATTTATTTGAATTGTATTGCGACTTTAGATTTTAGGTTCTTATTATTCTTACTACAACTTAACAATCTCTTTAAATAGCGAAAAAAGATGAGACATATTTAAGTCTCATTCATATATTCTTCAATAGGCATTACTGGGAGGAAAGAGGTTGGATTAACGAGGAAGCGAGGAATGCATATGTAAGTATTCATTTAATATTGTAATACGTAAAGTATTGATGTAAGATATATATAGCTCAACGTTCTTAACGACACCTTTATTTTTTTTTTCAGGAAGAAATGATTACCTTAAAAGCGTATCATGCTTCTCAAGGAGACAATAAAACATACGAAGAAATAATGAAGACTATCATTGGGAAAAGATCGAACTATATAATAGGAATGAGATATGGACCGAAGCCCACCAGAAATCAGGATCATCATCAAAATACTCTGATGAATATGTGGAGTCATTAGAGTCTCGTCTTCAGAAGCATGAGAAGAATTGACAGCTCAACGAAAGGCGACGAAGACCAACAAAGGGCCACCCAGAACAAATATAGAAAGCATTGGAGGCCCAAAGACATGAGTTTAATAGGAAACTTCTCGAAATGCAACAAATGCTTCTTTCGAGGGGAGGAATTCATCGAATAGTTTGGTATGTCGTGAAATTAGTTTCTTGGTATTCTGGCTATGTGCTCAAGTGTTAAAACTTTACGTATGTTTTGAGAGTATGTCTTCTGGATTATATTTGTCTGGAGTATGATATGATACGTATGTATTGAGTACTGATTTTGTTTGAATATATTTTACCTTTGGAGTATGTCATGAGTTTGTGACATTAGTGACATTGGTTTGGGGGGGTATGGTTGGTGGTTGGGGGTATGAGAATGAGTTGTGACATTGGTGTTTGTTGGGGAGGGGGATAAGATTTAATAAGTGTTCTAAATTCAATTGTTAATATGGTGTGATTTTTAGGGGAGGAAGATATGAGTTAGTGGTGTTATGAGTTTATATGTTTGGTATTGTGACATTGGATGTGTTTGTGACATTGAGTTATGATTTCATGTGTTTGGTATTGTGACAAAAGGGGTGGGTTTGTGACATGGATGTTAGTTAGTTTATTGGTTTGATTTTATTTATTCGTGTAGAATCTACTTTCATATTTATACTACAAAAATAATTGATACAATTCTTTGTGCATGATTGATACTGCAAGAATGGTGGAAGCTTGGACGTTGGAGAGGTTATTTGTGTGAATTTAGTTAGACGCTTGGACGTTATTTTTCTTTTGTACCCTGATTTTAAAATGAGTTTTATTTTTAGCACTTGCCATGTTACGAATGATATTTGTTATTCAATGATATTTGCTATATTTTTAAATTTTTAGCAACAAGTTTAAGGTCAAATTATGTTATTATAATTTAGTTATATGGAAAAATGATGTATATTCATGAAATTTCGGATGGAAAATCAAGAACATTAAAATGTAATTGTACGGAAATCTTGGAAATTTAGGATTGTAAATTAGGAAACAAATAAAGAATGAAATAATATATTATTAATACAAATTAATAATAAAAAAGTGACGAATTTCAGCATTTCGTCGCCTACCATAAAAAACGATGAAATGTATTTAGTCGCAAGAGTGACGAAAATCCATTTCGTCGCCTTGATAGCAACGAAATAAAAGCGTTGCTAGGGCGACATTTTCTTCGTTTTTGTCGCTAAAACACTTCAGCGACACAGAATCGACGACGAAACTACGATGCATCGTGTTTCGTCACCGAAACACATTAGCGACGAAATTTAGGCTTCAGCAACGAAAAGTCTTAAATTTTGTAGTGACTCCATTTTGTTTACACGATAAATGATAGGAGTGGACCTTACATTTTTAATATAATGTTGATGATATTGGTAAGCAGTGAATTGAATTGAAGAGAGTAATATACCTAGTAGATGGATGTTAAACCCTACAGAAAATTTCTAGGAAAAAATAAAATTTTCTACAAATATTTATAATTTATGAAATAATAAATTTTTTAATTTTTAGTTTTTAATTTCAAATTAAAATCACAACCCTGTCTCGTAAATTCACATAAAAAATTTAGGTTTTGAGGGTATTTTTTTTGTTCGACTGAAGATTTAGGGGTTTTTAAAAACATAAGCAGCAGTCTTTAAGATTTTCAAAATTGATATTTTAAAATTTATAATTAAAGTTTTGAAAATTACGCGTTTAATTAATAATAGAAAATTCAAAACAAATTAGTTAGTACAAGAATTTGACAAATAAAGATAGACGGTAAAAGAATAATGGAAATTTACTTATTTTATTATAATAATTTATGTAAAATTTTGTATGGGATCTCAAATAAATTTTGTTTTCTAACTAATTTCTACATTATACTTCGAGATATTGTTGTTTTTTATTTATAGCCTTTACTCAAAAAATTTTAAATATCATACACATCCCGTAACGTCTCTAAATAGTCTAAGGGTAAAAAGTCGAGTTATTATAAAAAATAACATCATAATATTCTTAAAAGATAAAATGATAATAATGTTACTTGAAATTTGAATTTAAAAGATATAATAAAATCCTGAAAAGATTATAATAAACCAAAATTATTTAAGCTATAAATTGGATTGAGTTGCATAAGAAAAATAAAGAAAGTTTGAGGAGTTGAAGTGCTTGGTTGATTCGCTGTTCACTGGTACGTTCTTTAAAACTGCCAAATAACACATACTCTCACGTTTCAATTTCTTGATCGTTTCTTTTCATTTTACATTCCAACTTAACCACTATGGATTGACCTATTGGTCTGAAAGGACCAAAAAAAAAAAAAGATTTAGAGGAAATAGATTCAAACCCCATATTTGTCCATTTACTTAAATATGTCTGTAAGGTTGAAGTTAGACTATATGAAAATTTTAGACCTTTGTATTTGGTGCGTGATTCATTTATATTTTTATATATGTTTTGAAAATAAATTTATTAAAAAAAAGGGCATAATGCACTGGTTTAGAAAACAATTTTAAATTTAATGATCCAAAATGGCTCATCTTCAAAATCAATCCAATAATTTTCTACAAAATTAATCGGCGGAGATTCTGAGGAATTATTCTCCATCTATTTATTATTTGTAGAAAATTTTACATTAGATGTTATTTTTTCACATAGAATCTTTATTTAGATGGACGTTAAATTCCTACGAGAAATTTTTATTCAAAAGAAAAAATTATTAAATTTTCTAAAAATATTTTTACAACTATATCATGTCTCGTAAATCCACTGTAAAAAAATTTAGGGTTAGGGTTTTTTTATAAACAATATATATAAGCCGTAGTCCTTTAAACCCTAAATTGATATTTTAAAATTTTAGAATTAAAATAAGAAATATAATAACTTCAAAATTATAATTGAAATTTTTAAAATTACGCCTTTAAATAAGGAAAGAAAATTCAAAACAATTAGTTTATAAAAGAATTTAAAAAATGAGAATATCTATCTTCATGGTATTAGTCGGTAAAAGTTATTTATTTTGTCATAATAATTTATGTAATTTTTGTATGGGAATCTTGAATAATTTTTTTTTTTTAATAATTATTCTCTAACATTATAGTACGGATTCTTGATGTTATTTTTTATAACCTTTACTCAAAAATTTTTAAATATCAAAAGCATTCCAGTAACGTCCCTAGATAGTCTAGTTATAAAAAGTCGAGTCATTCAAAATGACATCAATTATATTTTGAAAAGATAATTAAAATGATAATGTAATTTAAAATTTGAATTTAAAAGATAGAATGAAAATTTTGAAAGATCAATAATAAATTCAAACTATTTAAGCTATAAATTGAATCGAGTTGCATAATAAGATAAAACGAAATTTAAAGAAGTTGAAGCACTTGGTTGACTCGTAGTTTATTGGTACGTTCTCTGCAAATTTTAAGAGAAAACAATATTCTCACATTTTCGATTTCTTCATTCTTTCCTTTCAACTTTGATTTCAATTTAATCATCATGGTTGGCTAATTGGTTTAAAGACGTCAAAAAAATTCAAAAAGAATTTAGAATAAATGAGTTTAAACCCATGATGACCAGACGTGGTTTGGTTTGGGATTCATTTATATTTTTATGTATGTTTTCAAATAAATATATATAAAAAAGTTAATAATGATGCACTAGGTTTCGAAAACAGTTTTTGAAAGTTTTTTTTAATTAATGATCCGAAATGCCTCATTTTTTTTTTTCTGTAGTAGATTTTTAATTATTTTATTATTACACACTTCTGTTTTAGGATTGATTGGCCTTAACAAATTTACCTTGCAATTACTTCTATTGCAACATAAATAGTTTTCGCTTATTATCTGAGAGGTAAATAATAATAGACCTTCAAACTTATCCCTTGTATTTATTTATTTAAAAGGTTCGGTATAGACATAAATCAAGCATGTTAATGGAAATTTCAATTTTCCACCTAAAAAAATTGTGATAAAATTGAAATTTTTAAAAATTAATTAAATCTAAATTAAGCATTTTAACAAAAGCTTCCCTAATTAACCTAAATTAATGATCTGAAATTGATCTTTTAAATATTTGAATCAAAATACGAAATATATGTAACTTCAAAATTATAATTAAAGTTTTGAACTTTACGCATTTAAATAAGAAAGAGAATTCGAAACAAATTAGTGAGTAAAAGAATTTAATGTTAAGAATATCTATCTTCATGGTATTAGTCGGTAAAATAATTTAGTAAAGTTATTTATTAATTATTTTGTTATAATAATTTATGTAAATTTTGTATGGGATCTCGAATATTTATTTATTAGATATTAGACTGAGATTTGATGTTTATTTCTATAGGCTTTGCTCAAAGGTAAGTTTGAAAGTCTCTTACCTTTGCACTCTTCAGTCTTCACACGTACTGTAGATGCATTTCTTGTAGAATCTTTTTTTTTTTTTTTGCTTTTTCTTTTCAGTAATAGATTTTTTAATTATTTTACTAATTACAGATTTTCGTTTCAGGATTGATTGGCATTAACAAATTACCTTGCGATTATTTCTATTGCAACATGACTAGTTCCTACTCATTATCCGAAAGGTAAATAATAGACTTTCAAACTTATCTTTTGTATTTATTTATTTAAAATGTTTGCCATAGACATAAATTATGCATGTCAATAGGAATTTCAATTTTTCAATACTTTAAAAAAATTGTGATAAAATTGAAAGTTTTAAAAATTAAGATTAAACCTAAATTGAGCAGCTTCGATTTTTTAACCAATCAAAAAGATTCGAGGATTAACGGTAACTTTTGAAACGTTAACAATAAACCTAGCTTAGGCATATAATGGAAATTTCATTTTTTAAACCAATAATAGAGATTGATGGTAAATTAAGAGTTCTAAAAGAAAATCTAGATGAAGCATTGTAACGAAAATAAAACATTAAATGTAATTGTAGAGATAAAAAAAATGGATTAAAAGGACTATATCTATAATTTAATTAGAAAAAAGTTAATGACTAATTATAAAAATTCCATTGGCAGCGACAGAGAAGAAGATTTGCATTCAATTTTTATGGATATGGAAATGGATAAGAAGTGTCCTTTTGGCATAAGAGGTGTTGAATTCAATCCGAGTCACGAAGCTCTGTTGGTTGATTATCTTTACAACAAAGTACATGGCCACCCCTATTGTTTAGAAGCTGTCAAAGATTTCGACCTCTATGGCAACCATGAGCCATGGCAAGTTTTCGACCTATTTGGAGGAGTCGATGGCCAAGATCTCTACTTCTTCACCCAGCTCAAGAGGAAGTGGCCTACCAAACAAGACTCCTCTCGCATCAGCCGTCGAGTTGGTACCAATGGCGGTACTTGGAGCGGTGAGAATTCTGAGACTCCCTGTTTTATCTTCCGTCACGGGTGGTCTTATTGGTTTCTCCAAAACGCTTCCGTATGAGAATGGTGGATTAGAACACCATGGTGAGTGGATTATGAAAGAGTTAGTTTGGACGAAGCGTATGTGCCTAACGAAGGCAGTAGTGACATTTCTTTGCCGGATTAAAAAGAATGATAGACCGAAAAAGAAAGGGACCAAGAGGAATTCAATGAGCTTGAGCAAGAATCACTAGCACCACAACCCCCATCTTCGTCAGTTGTACCATGGGGGCAACAATTACCAGCATCAGAGTCTCAACGTTCTTTATTTGCTCAGTTGGAACAACTATTATCAGTACCAGAATCTTCATCTTCATTTGATGGTCAAAGGAGGAGCAACTACCACTATCAGAGCTTCCAACTTCTTTCATTGCTCAATTGCAATCGCTATTATCACCATCGGAGCCGTCATCTTCAAGCGATGCTCAGACGTTGGAGCAACAACTCCTAGCATCAGGCCTCATTATTATCCATTTTTTGTTCAGTCAGAGCAACAAATACTAATACCAGAATCTCATATCATTTGTTGTGTTCAGTCGGAGCAACCATTATCAGCACCAGAGCCTTCATCTTCATGCCTTGCCCAGCCAGAACAACCAATACTAATATCAGAATCTCAATCTCCATTTGTTGTTCAGTCGGAGCAACAGTTATTTGCATCAGAGCCTTCATCTCCATTTGTTGTTCAGTTAGAGCAGACTTTATCAGAATTAGAGCTTCATCTTCATGTCTTGTCCAACCAGAACAACAAATACTAATATCAGAGTTTCAATCTCCATTTGTTACTCAGTCGAAACAACAGTTACTCGCATTAGAGTCTTCATCTCCATTTGTTGCTCAATAGAGAGAAAACTTTATCAGCATCAGAACCTTCATCTTCATGCCTTGCCCAACCAGAACAACAAATACTAATATCAGAATCTCAATCTCCATTTGCTGTTCAATCGGAGCAACAATTACTTGCATCAGAGCCTTCACCTCAGGTACGTTTATTGGAACCAAATAATCATCAGATTGTTGAAAAAGACCCTATAGCTAATGTTCAAATTGTTGAAGAAGATCTCATGACAAATGTTCAGATTGTTGAAGAAGGCCTCATAGCTAATGTTCAGACTGCTGAAGAAGACCCCATAGCTAAGGTTGAGATTGCAAATAATTATGAAAATGTGGAAGGATGGGTACCACAATTGGAGGAAAGCAATGAAGACTATTTCGACTTTGATGTTGAATCCTATCTTCGCAAGTCAAGGAGACAGACATATATTTTGCTGAGGAATGAATGGAACCAAAAGATGCAAATGATTATCCATGTAATTTTTGCTATTGTAAAACTTCATAATATTTGGTGATGGGTGAAATGATGACACTTCATCTACTCATCCTCTCTTCAAATATATACATTCTTGAATTGAATTTGTTACATGGTTGTTGAATATTATATATAATCATAGATTTTTTTCCTGTATTTGTGTTCTTATTCTTTTGCCAATTATATTCACTTTTCTCATTGGCACTGGACGAATTCCCTAACTGAAAATCAAAATCATCCAACAAGTAAAGAATCCCCATCATTAAAACCAAATTAAAAAAATCTCTACTGGGTTCATAGATTTTTTTTCCTGTATTTGTGTTCTTATTCTTTTGCCAATTATATTCTCTTGTCATTATTATATGTAATGATAGATATTTGTGACATGATTGATATCAAATTTTCACTATTGTTGAAGCTCTGCTCAACTGGTAAGAAAATAAATAGCTTCAAATTCGGCTTAAACTGTTCGAATAATGCTGGAAAAATGGCAGAACATAAATAGGAATTTAGAAAGAGAGAGAAGAAATTAGGGATTTGGGTGGATAAACATCAGATTTAGATGCAATAAAATGAAGAACCCAAGCAGAATCTCCAAAACCATCCCTATTCCTCCGATCGATTTCCTCCCAATTCCACCGTCACTTTTGTCATTGGCACTGGACGAATTCCCAGGAACTGAAAATCAAAATCACCCAACAAACAAAGAATCGAATCCCCATCATTCAAATCAGAACCCAAAAAGCGTATGAATTTTTGTGTTGCTGTTACGTGGAAATATGAATTAGGCCGTACCTTTTGCACCTGGGGCACTGCTTGGTCCGCTGGTATGATTAGACTCTTTGAAAATCTTTGCTTCTGTAGAGTTGGAGGCAAGTGCAACAGAGCTGAAACCCAGATCAAAAGCAAACACAAGATTAGATACGAAGCCCACAATGTGTTGACAAAATGCCCAACTGAGAACGAACGAAGAAGAAACCGGGGGATTGGTTTACATATAGATGCACTCGAGATGTGTTAACAAAATGCCCAATTGAAATGTACAGAGCACGACCATGGGATTTGTGCACATACACAAGAACTCAAGGTGTTTGACAAAATGCCCAACTGGATAATATAGCGAAAAAAGCATGGGGTTTGTTTACATATAGATGCAGTCGATATGTTTCAGAAAATGCCCAACTGAAAAATGGAGCCAAAAACCATGGAATTGGTGTGCATACAGATGCACTCGAGAAGTTTTTACAAATTCCCAATTGAAATGTACAAAGCAAAGCCATGGGATTTGTGCACATACAGGAGCCCTCAAGGTGTTTGACAAAATGCCCAACCGAAACATACAGTAAAAAGCATGGGTTTGTTTGCTTACAGATGCACTCAGTGATGTTGGCAGGGGCATGACAGGCAGCGGGGAGGCCCAAAGCGAGGGTGCCATTGATTTTGAGGCCAAGATTTGGGTCATCCTTGTCCTTGATGAGGACACAGAGGCACTTCTTGCTCTTCTGCACCACCTGCTTCAGTCCATTGCAGCAGTCGATGGTAGGCGTTTCTGCATCGCCGCTGACATAAGGCAGGCAAGGGGCGAGGCCGATGAGTTGGTCGGAGCAATCTGCCCTGTCTTGGTCTATGGTTGAAGTTGCAGAAAAAGCTTGAAGGAGAAGCAAATTGCAGAAAAGAGAGAGAGAGCTGTAACTTGAATTCATTCCATGGAGATAGAGAGAGAGACAGGGAAAAAGAGAAGATGGGTATTGTTGGTTTGGTGTGAAGTGGGCTGTTCTGTCACTTTTACTGAACTTGCAGGGGAAGAGAGAAGAGAGAGAGAGATTCTTTGCACTTACCAAAGAGATGATTTTGGTCATGTGAAGATGGTTTTCTTTTGTAAAAAAAGGAAAGTATTATTGATCTTATAAACAGCTTCAAAGAAACAAGAAAAGAAAAAGGAAAAAGGAAAAAGGAGAAAATGTTGGTGACTTGTGACAGTGTTTTGTTGGACAAGCATAGGAATGGTTTGTAGCTTTGAATTGAGAAATCTGCCCACGTGTTGGCTTCTGCTAGGTACATGGCAAGTTAAAAGTAGGGGAAAAAAAACAAACAAACAAAATTTCACTGTTTACTCGAGCTGACGAGGCGGGTAACTTGGTTATTAAAGCTGTCTTAACCAATTGAGTTAAGCTCATTTTTACCATTATAGCTATATAATAAACAAGGAAATGAGATAGTTTCTTATTTGTGAATTAGTGGGAATGTTTTTGAGATTAAAGCCCCAATATTCTCGAAACTATAGTGATGATAACTGAAAGCAACAAACGTAAAGAGAAGTTGTCCTCGGAACTCGATTATTGATTATTTACAAATGTTTGCAGGGAGAAACATCAAATTTAGTGCAAAGCTTAAATTTAGATAATATCATATTAATATGGAGAGATATGAAGCTCAATTTGATAGTTACTCTAACACAAAAACTTAAAACATTTAATTAATGGTGTAAAATCAACACTTTTTTTTTAATCACGTTTGTATTATTTTCTGCTGAAATCCAAAACTACATTCAATGTTTTTCTTTTTTTTTTAATGTGTTTGATTATGAACTAAATCCATAATGTTTCTTAAGAACCCGTGATTAATTAGGTAACTCTTCTTGGATCCAATGATTTTTGGCTAATCCGTGATCGTTTTGAATTAATTAATTATTGTCATGGGGGACCCCAACAATTTGAATTTGCAAATAGGCCACTCTACTTTCTTTTTTTTTTTCAAATTTCATTGTGTGTGTTTTTTTAGTAATTAGTTTGGTATAATATTTGCATGTGATGTGTCGTTTGGTTGGTCACGTGAAAGTTGAAACTTAGTATGAATTTTGTTTAGTTTTTTTTATATGCTTTTACAAAATTACCTTTGAAATTAATTTTAAATTATTTGAAAATGTCTCTTGTTTTCTTTTTATTTTTAAATCTCCTCGATTTGGTTATTTCCTTATGTGTCAGTTTCATTTCGTTTTCACCGTTTTTTAAATCATCAAATTTCAAAAATAAAACACAGTTTTTAAAAAACTACATTTTTTTTATATAAAAAGATTTGGTCTAGATTTTGAAAAATATTTACAAAAACTATATAACAAAAAAAAAAATGAATTGTTTCTAAGTTTAATTCTAAAAAAAAGAAAATGAAAAAATGAAATTATTATGAAAGTTATTAAGACTATTTTCTTACAATATTCTGACTAATTGAAGTTACTAATGAGGAAATAAATGATTGTTTGGGAGTGTTGAGAAAAACTGAAAAACCAAAGGATTTTAAAACTGATTTGATCTCAATAGGATTGATTTTATCTTCTTGTTCGAAATAGTTAGCCATATTAGCTAACTATAAATGAACGTTTGCTTTAAAAAAAATAAATTTAAAATAAAATAAAATAAATCTATAAAATAAAGTTTATTTTTTTTCTTTTTTTTTACAATATGTGGGTGTGGGAGATCGCCCAACCTCTACCAATTGGGGATATATGTCAATTACAAGGCTTACTTTGACACTAAAGTCTTGCCTTTATCTTAGTTAATGAAATTTTAAAATGTTAATGTCTTCGATGAGCTATTTTAGAAATTTATTTTCACAAATATCTAATGTTTACAAATTTACAGTTTTAGATTTTTTGATTTAAAACTTTTTCCAAATACCAAATTTGTCCTTATTTATCACATTTATATTTATTATAATTAATCTTTATTTAAATATAAAAGATTAATATTCCAAATTTGATTTTGTAAACATTAAATTATTGTGGAGCCTAAATCAATCATTCTCATAATTCCCCAATTTACTCTACATATTTTCTATTAAAGAATGAAATTTATTACAAAACATTCAATTATTCTCATAATTCCCAAAATTTACTCCTTAATATATTCTACTAAATAATGAAATTTTATTAAAATATTTTTTCATTTCATTACAATTTTTGCCCAAATTTCAATAATATAGCCATTATAACATACACTTATATGCATAAACTATATCCAGCTACCTTTTCATTTATATGAAAATATAAACTATATCCGATTATAAACTTAAGCAATATACACTTAACAATGATGATATAAACTATAGCCATTATAAACATACACTTGTATGGAGATATAACCTATATTTAGCTATAAAGTATATACGACTATATCCCTCTACAATTAACCAACAAAGCAAATAACCTACAAACCTTCGGTCGGCGACTAGACAATGGTCGGGGATAACGGAAGGCTTGAATGGTCGCGGGGCGGTCGGTGACAAAAAAGAAACCTCGGGATAAATGGATGGAAACAATGGACGAGCGACCGGAGACGAAGGAAAAGCTAGACGGACTATTCCGGCAACGAAGAAGAATGGAGGCGGCGGTCGGAAATGAAGGAACGCAGACGGCGACCGGGGATGAAGGAATGGATGGAAACAGAACAATAGAGGAAGAAGAAAAGTCGGACAGAAGAGGTTTTCGAATTTTTTTCAATAATCTAGGATTTTGGGGATTTGGTATTTTTTACTTTTGGAAAATCTAATTAGGCAAAATTTAAGAGATTTAAAATGTAACCTCCAAGTAACCAATATTGGATTTTAAAAATTAATTAATATTGAGGTGAGATACAAAATGATATATTAGTAAATTGAGTGATGGGTATCATCTTAAATGGAATTGTTTGATGACAAAAATGTAAATTTTATATCATTTAATTATAGTGTCTAAATAGCCTATCAATGTAATAATCCCAATTTTAAAAGATGTCTATAATCATGTGGTGATTGGGCTCCAACTAACCCATGTGAGCCCAAATACACCCGAGAAAAAAACCTATATAAGGCCCATAGAGAGGTAATCATAATCATTTAGAACCAGATCGTCTCTTCACAAGCTAGAAGCTAAAAAATTAAACATTTTTATGCCGGACTAAACTTCTCTTGGAGAGAAAAACGTCATGGATTATATTATAACATTCATACACTAAAACAAATACAAATTCATTTATTTCGAGTTTCTCTTCCTAAATTTTTTTTTTTTTTTTTTTGTAAATAATGATTGCTCTCTAGACGTGTTTAAAAATATTTGTTGAAAGATTTGATCCTAAACAATAAAATTCAATAAAAATTTTAAAAAAAAAATTGAGTAAAAATTAAACTTCGAATTGTGAAAAAAATTAAGGATAACAATTTGGTCGTGCACCACAAATTATTGTAGTTAGTCAAATTTTCAGAAAATATTTTGAGGATGGACATTAGGCATTGAGGGGCACTTGCAGAAGTTGAAAAATAAATAAATAAATAAATAATAAATAATATAAATAATAATAATAATAATAATATAATAATAATAAGGTAATAATAATATAATAGTAATTTGTAAAAGTAGCAAACTATTTTTTATTTTGCAAAAAATAGCAAAATCGATGTACGTGATTTAATATAATATTGATATACTTGATTATAAGCGTTGATATACCTTATAGGAATATTGATATACCAATTATATAATTGATATATTACTTCTCTTTATTGTGTCCGATTTTCTTAATCGTATTGTGTTATTTACTGATTTTAGATGAAATGTCTATTTTTATAACCTAAATTCATGTTTTCTATAACTATTTTTAATGTCGATATACCATCAATATAATTGATTTTGTTATATTATCGAAGGAATCCGTAACACTGATATACTTTATTGATATACCAACGATATAACTTATATGAATGCTAATATACCAACGATATACTTTATATAAATGTTGATATACTTGATTTGATAAGCATTGAAAACATATTTCAAATATTTGGTCATATTTACAAAACCAAAAAATTGATGTTGTATTTGTAAATATAGCAAATATTTAGGGCCGTTTGATAACTATTTCTATTTTTGCTTTTTGATTTTCTGTTTTTAAAAAACAAAAACCATAGGGACGTTTGATAACCATTTCGTTTTTTGTTTTTGGTTTTTGGTTTTTAGTTTTTAAAAAACAAGTTGTTTGATAATCAATTTAATTTTCTGTTTTCTGTTTTTCAAAAACTATTTTGAAATTCTGTGTAGATTTCAAAAACAAAAAAAAAAAGTAGTTTTCAAAAACAGGTTTTGGTTTTTCAAAATATGATTTTTGGTCTCATACTCAATTTTTTTTTTCTTTCTCATATTTATCTCTAAAGAATTTATTTCTCAACTCTAAAATTTTTATTTCTAAATTTCTCTCTACAAACTTTATTTTTTCTCTCTAAAATTTTCATATTTTGAATATTTATTATTGTTTGTCTCCCTACAAATTTTTCTGTATTTTTTTTTTCTAACAGACTAGTTTCATTTCTCTTTCTAAAATTTAATATTTTTCCTAACTTTTTCTCTCTAAAATTTCATCTTTTATAGCTTTTCTTTGTATTCGTAATCTATTTTTTTCCTCTGAAAATTATATTTTATTTTCTCATTCAATTTTCTTTCACTGTAACTTTTATTTATTTTTGTATTTATTTATTTTCTCTAAAAATTATATTTGGAATCTTGTTATTATCTTTAAATTGTTTCCATGTAATTTTTCTCTTTCTTTATAATTTTTTTTTTTTCTTTAACATATCTTTTTCTCTCGACTTTATCTTTTTATCTATAATTTTCTCTTTTTGTCTTTAACTTTTCTTTCACTATTTTTTTCTTAATCTTTTTATTTATCTCTCTAAAATTTATCTTTACATCTTTCTAAACTTGTAATTTCATGTCTCTGCATTAGGGGATAACAAAGATTTCCGCATGGTCGGGTCTCAAAAATAGGAAATGCATGTCCCGACCCTGTCCCCGATTCCATTTTTTAAATAATTAATATATTTATTACACTTTTTTTATACTTCAATTCTAAAATAATTCAAAACAATGATTACCAAATATGTTTTGGTTTCTGTTTTTAAAAAAAAAACAAAAAATGGTTATCAAACATATATGGCCAAAAATCAAAAACTAAAAACAAGAAAAATCAAAAACCAAAGACTAAAATGATTAGCAAACGGGCCCAATATATGTTTGATAACCGTTTTTTGTTTTTTGTTTTTAAAAAACAGAAAACCAAATATATTTAGTAACCATATTAGAGAGAAAATTCTACTTATGGTGGAGATGACAATGGTGTGGGTGCAAGTGAGGATGCTCTCCCCTGTACGTTCTCGTGCTCGTGAAAATTTTTAGTCCCCGTCTCCACCTCATTCTTCGGTCCAAGAGATGTTCTCGAGAAAAATTATCTGTTTAATAATTGTTTTTAATTATTTTTAGAATGTAAGTATAAAAAAAGTGTAATAAATATATATCAATTATTTAAAAAATGAAATCGGGGACAGGGTCGAGACATGCATTTGCTATTTTTGGGGCCCGACCATGCGAAAATCTTTGTCAGACATGAAAATACAAATTTAGAGTGATGTAAATAAATTTTTGGAAGATAAATTTTAGAGAGAAAAATAAAAAGATTTAGAAAAAAATAGTGAAAGAAAAGTCAATGTCAAAAAGAGAAAAATTTTAGGAAAAACAAAAAGTAAAATCGAGAGGAAAAGATATATAAAGAAGAAAAGAAAATATAAAGAAAGAAAAATTATAGTGAAAACAAATTCAGAGATAAAAACAAGATTCAAAATATAATTTTTAAAGAAAATAAATAAATACATAAGGTAAATAAAAGTTACCGTGAAAGAAAATTGAACGAAAAAATAAGATATAATTTTTAGAGGAAAAATAGATTATAAATATAAAGAAAAGTTATAAAAGGCGAAATTTTTAGAGAGAAAAAAGTTTAAAAAAAATTAAATTTTTAGAGACAGAAATGAAATTGGTCGAGAAAAATAAAAAATAAAACTACAAGAAAATTTGGAGAGCAGAGTATGAAAATTTTAGAAAGAGAAAAATAAATTTTGTTGAGAGAAATTTAGAAAGAAAAAAATTAGAGTGAGAAATAAATTTTTTAGAGATAAATATGAGAAAGAAAAAAAGAGTTGAGTATTAGAAAAAAAAATAGATTTTGAAAAATAAAAACCTGTTTTTAAAACTACTCTCTTTTTTTAATTTACATAAAATTTAAAAATGATTTTTAAAAAGTAAAAAAAAATAGAAAATTGAATTGGTTATCAATTTTTAAAAAACTAAAAACTAAAAATAAAAAAAATGATTATCAAATGGATCCTTAACTATCCATTACAAATTTCATCATTTTAACATTTAACTCAAACATATGAGAAGAAAATTACACATAAACGATACAATTATAACGGCCCCTTAGGCCTTAGAACATAACTCAATTAACTAGTCAAGACACTAATGTATGACCTAAAAGGTCAATCTCTACTCACATTTTATATAAAAAAATATTTTAATTCCCACCGATCTGCATCGCACTGCTAGCTAACCAAGTCCCTGGTTTTTTAGGGGTTCATAAGGGTTTTTCAGGGGTTTGTTTAGGGTTTTTCAGGGGTTCGTTTAGGGTTCGTCCTTCATCAGCGTCTTTCCAGTGAGGCCACAAGTCAGAACCTGCTTCGGAACGTTGCCGACCTTATGAACCCCTTCGGCGAACACCACCCCCATCCCCATATGGAGATGCGGCTCGATGTGGCAATGGAACGCCCAAACTCCGGGATTGTCCGCCACGAATCTCAGCGCCGTCCACCCGTACGGGAAAATCACCGCCGTGTTCCGCAGCGGCGGGTTCTTCAGATTCAATTTCTTCTCATCGGCGCCGCCGGAGAATTTCCCCTCTCCGTACCCCAACACCCAGAAATCGTGGCCGTGCAGATGCCACGGGTGGATCTCGCTCACCTTTTCGTTCAGCGCGTTCGAGTTTTGGAGGATCACGTCCACCGTCGACCCCAGATCTAGCCGGTAAACGCCGCTGCTGGTGGTGGTGTTCGGGTTCGGCGGCGGGCGGTGGATGTCGTAGTCCTGTGGGAATGTTTCCGGCGGGGGTTTCTGGTCGAAGGCGGCGTTTAGCCGGAATTTTATGGAGCCGAGGTACGGCGTCGGCGGGAGAGTCAGGGAGACGTTGTTGATGGCCCACTTGACTGCGCCGTTGATTCGGTTCTGGGTGTTGAGGAGGACGATGCGGCGGTGGAACGTCGCCGGCGGCCTCGGGGATCCCATGGCGGCGGTGATTCGGGTGGTGAAATTCTTGCTCCGGGCGAAATCGTCCCACCGGGGGGTGGGCGGCGGCGCAGAGGAGGGTAATTTGGAGATGGAGTTAGGGCCGTAGTTGAGGAGGGTGAGGCCCGGCGGCGTGTTTGGCTGGCGGCCGCGGACGCCGACGGAGACCCAGTAATTTTCCGATGGGTTTTGGTCGGTGTTTATGAGGACGGAGTAGGCCTCGCCGGAGTAAATGTCTATGTCGTTGGTCAGAAATGGTTGAACGTAGTTTCCGTCGGCTTCCACCACCAACAGTTTGTGATTCTGAAGGAAAAAAATTAAGCACGTGAGAAAATTGATGTATATTTAAATAATAATCGGAAAGAAAAAAAATAAGAAAGTTTTGGAACGTCAAAGTACTGCTTAACTATACTCCTTTAGTAAAAAAAAATTAAATTACAAAGTTATGATTTTAAAATTTTAGTTTAGTCCATATAATTTTAAAAAATTATAATTATTTATTTCAAATTGAATGGAGTGGTTTCAAATTAAATATCATGCGGTGAATTAAATGTCAGAGAGGAAACTTCTACTTTTAAATGCAGTTTAATTCCGTAAAAGAAAATGCAGTTTAATTTATAATTAAGGAACAATTTCTACTTTTAGATGTAGTTTAATTTTATTAAATAAAGATTAACAATTAATTTTAGAGCTAGATAAATGTCGTCATTTTACCACTATAAATATATATGTTCAAGTACAAAATATGGAGTGGTATAAAGTTGTCAATTTACTAAAAAATAGTGCAAGACAAGGTTTTTTCTTTGATAGATTTTTGCCCCATCCCCTTTATTTTTGGTGTTTTTTCCTTTAATGGCACGAGTATATATCAAATGGATTGTACCTTTCCCACTTTAAAAGATGGTGGGATATTATATTCACCATAACTTATCTAAACGACATCATCCCATCTTTCACTTCAAATCTTTAACTATCCCACTTTTTTGAGCTTTCAGAGTCCGACGGAAAAGTTATTAAAATAGTCTTCAAGACATCATTACTAATTAATAATTTCTTAGGTTGAATTTCTTTTTCCTTTTTTTTTTTTTGTCATGATTTAAAGAGCAATAAAGTGGTAAAAAAAAAGAAAGAAAGAAAAAAAGTACCCCAATGGCGAAGTTGAGAGAAGCCAATGCTGTGGTGCTGGCAATTCTAATACGGTAGATCTTATTGGGAAGGACACGGAGGATAAATGGTGCACATTGTTCACTCCCTTTCAACGCACATTGCTGCAATGTGTTGTTATATTTGGCTGCAATTGAACAATTGAATTGACCTCTCCCATTTATCAGCAAGCTCTGTAAAACAAAATATAATAAATAAATAATTAAACTTCCAAAATCGACTCCGTTATTTTCAACCTGCTCACAACTGATTAAGACATGTATCCCGACCATAAGGTCGTGGGTCCAAATCTACTCTCGTATGTGCTGTTACACACTTTAGGTTGATGAACTAGACATTAATGGTAAATTTAAGCCATCTATAATAGGCCTTTTAAAGTAAATGCTAAAGTCGTATATGTGAGAAGAAATCAAAGTTTAAGTTTATTCAACTCATAATTATATGTATTTAACTTATAGATTTATCAAAATAATGATTTTTTTAGTTTAACATGCGGGTGTGGGGGATCGAACTCACACCCCTTTGTTGAAGATATATATCACTGAACTATATTCGCTTTGGCATCAAAATAATGATAAAGTTATCGAAACATTTTGAACTTTTCAAATAAATTAAAAAGGAACAAAACTTGACTAGTTCCCACTTGGTTAAAGATTAGTTTAAGTAAAAAGTAATAATAATTAATAAAGCAATTTGAACCGTATATTTTTTAACAAAAAGTTTTAACTCAAAATTAAAATAATAATAATATAATAATAAAGTAGAGTACAGCTAAATTTCATCGTGAAATACAATGGATAAAGAAACGTGGGGTTGAAGATAGATATATATGATTTATTGAATACTATAATATTTTGTCCAAACACATCATGACAGCTTTGTTTGGACATGTACTTTATAATAATAAAAAATATATTTTTCTCAAAAAAAAAAAATATATATATATATATATATATAATTTTGAAAAGAGAGCATCTTTTGCATATGGTCCTACCCACCACATTCTCACCTTGAACTTTTACATCACAAAAATAAAAAAAAAATAAAAAACTTACACAATAATAAATAAGAAAAACCATATTTCAAGCAAGGAAGAAATTTAGAGAGGCTGGTAGGTATTTTTCAATATGTTTTATTCTGTCCGCCGTGATCAAATAAAACATATACTTTCTCTTAATATAAATATATGACAAGATACTGTAAATCTAAATAATTAAAACATTATCCTTGATTAAAAAAATCTAAGGTTCAAATCTCTATTCCACAGAGATATTGAACTAAAAAAAATTGACAGAATATATGTAGATTGATTGGATGTGATTAGGTGTTCGACTTAAAAAAAATTAATTAATATCTTTCACTAAATTATGTTTAAATGTTATAAATTTCTCCTAAGATATTGTCTTCCAAACGGTTAAATTCTAAAATTTTAACCATCCTTAGATACTCATGTTTAAATAATAATAATAATAATTAGAAGCAAATGATATTGTCACATTGAAATGTCAAGCAAAAGTTAAAAAAAGGCACCATAATTCAAGGAAGAAACCCAGAGAGAGAGAGAAGAGAGAATATTTGTGTACACTTGTGTAAAGCAATACACTTTTGAACATTGAAAAATCTAACTTTTCTTTCATGTGGAAAGAAGGAAAAAGAAATATCATTTCAAACAGTGATGAGTTCAGCAGTGCAGATTAATGATTTAAAATAATTGATATTAATAGAAAAAAATATCGAGATCTCACCTTTACTGAAATATCAATATACGATATGCAAGCATGTTGCGGATAAAAAATTATGAAAGGAACAAAAATATATTTGTATGAAATATAGAAATATCAATATAGAATATGCACCCATGTTGCAGATAAAAATGCATCGGATTTGTTCGATTTCGACATGTCGGTTGATATTTTATCTTTTACCTGGGGTTCGCCGATCCAACGAAACGGGATGGAACTGAGGCCGACCTCTTGTCTATGAACGCTCTGATGCCACCAGTCACTAAGCAATAAGTTAATCTCTTCATCATAATGGAATGGCTCTTTCTCTCCTTCTGCTGGATCTACTATTAGAGATCCATATAGTCCTGCAGATCTTTGCATTCCTAAATGGCCATGATAGAAGAACGTTCCCGCCTGCACGAGAGTCGAAACTTATCCTTCTGACGACAGAAAAAGAAACAAGAAAAAAGAAAGTACGGCCCCAATCTCACCTTGTCAACTACGAATCGGTAGACGAAGGTTTCGCCGGGGTTGATGGCGCATTGCGAGATGGAAGCAGTGCCATCAGCCCACGGAGTTCCGTGCTGAAGTATCCCATGCCAGTGAATGACGACGCCCTCGGTGTGGAGCTTGTTGGTAAGCTCGACAACGACGGTGTCGCCTGCATTGGCTCTGATCGTCGGGCCGGGGAACTGGTGGTTGATTCCCATAACGACGTTTTCAACGCAGTCCGGGGACCAAAACATGTACTCAACCTCCCATCGATGGTGTCTGATTTTGGAGCCCTCAGACAAAGCTCCAAACGCAGAGATCAAAACAAAGAAGATGACCAGAAAGGGTCCAAGAAATGGCTCTGCAAATATTCCCATCTAAAAAAAAAAGAGGGAAATGGGAGAAAGAATTGTAAACAATGAGTAAAAAGGAAGAACAGAGAAAAAAGTTGATGGGCGAGGGATGGCACATTGGCTCTAGTGTTGGGCTCCTTTTTATAATGGAAAATTTAGATTCTAGAGGCAGTCCTCTGTGTTAGGTGGGGTGAATTTTACTTTTTCTTTTTTCCTTTTAACGGTCAATTTCGACCGCAGGTAAAAGAGATTCAAACTTACGATCTCATGTGTTACGAGATACTAATCAGGACTCACTTGATAACATTCACGTTTCTTGATTCTGTTTTTTCTCGAAAGATAGAATCAATTGCATACCCCAACCCATAGATTAAAAAATGATAAAACAGTAATTTTATTTATGTTTTGGAACAAATTTGAAACGGGAGTAAAAAAACAATAAACTTGATTTTGTACGAAAAACTAGAAATATAAACGTTATCAAAGGAGCCTTGAATATTTGACCAACTAAATAGTGTTCAGGTTGCATATATTAGTAACTGTTTCGATCCCTCCTTTTAGCCAAAAAGTTGAAAGTTCGAATCTTCACCTCACAAAGATGTAATTTTAGGTATCAAATTGACACAAAAGCTCTTCTATTACAAGAAAACAAGTCTGTCTTTTTACCTGCTTTTTATGCTGAGAAATCTGGCTCTACAACATGCTATGCTTACACTTTTAAGGAAATTGGATCAAAATTTGCTTGTTTAGTATAATATATTACAAATACGTTAGAAGAAATGGTTCCATAAGAATTATATAATGGTCACGAGAATATGAATATCTATTTACTTTCCGTACTTTAAAATAAAAGTTTTTAATAGATTTCTCATCTTCAATTTTTATATTTAAATGAATATTTTTCATTGGCTTTATTTATCTGAAATTGCATCATCAAACACTTAAACATGTCCAAATAAATCCGACACATAATGTTAAAATTAACATGAAATTTTTTTTTAAGTACTGAAACTAAATCAAGGAAACTTATAATTAATCATTATAAAAGTAAATATCATTTTTTTAAATAGATTGATAATAAAAGTAAAACGCGTTTTTTTTTTTCTTTTTGGTTGTTTAGGCTATCAAAGTAGGCGGCTAGGTAGCTATTTTTTTTTTTTTTATTGAAGATTTATTTTACATTCGTTTCGCACGTGGGAAAATATGTATGGATTAAACCAAGGGGCGGGAATCCAGTGGTTGGCGGCTCACAAAAAAACTTTTTTAGTCAAAGGATGGTCAAATATGTTACATTATTACACATTACGTGTTAAATTAAACGTCACATCCTTAGCCAAAATTAGGGCTCAAATCCACCCTAATTAAGATGTAATTATGGATGATATGTTTGGTGATTAATGAATTTTTTTATGTATGATTTATTCTTTTTTTATACGATAATTTGGGGTTATAGGGATTGAATCTTCGATTTCGAATGAAGGAGTAGTACATGTTAATTATACATGAGCGAGCTATTGGTATGTATTATTATTCTTGGTTTATAATTGCTCATCTCATTTTATAGTTAATCACAGTTAGTTCAGGGTTTCTGTTCAGTTTGCTACTTTGGTCTCGAAACTAATTATCATTTTTCCTATATTTTTAATGTAATCCTGAACTTTAGTACAATTTTCCAACATAGTCAGCCAAGTAGAACAAATTAGTTCATTGTCATGTATTTAATATGGTAATAACGTGTAGCGATAAAGAACGAGACCATAAGAACAAAATTTAAAATTTTAGAACTATATGTGTTAGATTAAAATTGAACTAAACCATTAGGACTAAATCAAAAGTTAGTCGTAGGACTAAATTAATAATTTATTTTTAGGATGGGTTGCAAACACGATAATCATATTAGGCATAAAATAATAGAAACGACAAGCCTAACTATAAAATTTTAATTGACTTGATTGAAATTTGGTTGATATTCAATATACTAGTTTAAAAAAAATCATATTTTAAAACAAAATAAAAAAAAACTATGAATTTTAATTTGTTTTATTATTTTTAACTATGGATCACATGCTATATGTTAGGCTATATATGCACATATGTAATGTTATGGGCATTCTCTTTGGACCACTCATAATATTTATGTATATATAAGGTCTGTTTGGTAATGTTCTCATTTCTTGTTTCTTGTTTTCAATTTAAATCTAAACATTTTGCAACTAACTTTGTTTTTTGTTTTTCCTTATTTTTTAACATTCTCACAATAATATAGAAATTTTGGGAACAACCAAAACAAGTTTCTTTTTCCTGGTTCCTATTTCCAATTTGTTCCAAAACATAAATAAAAAAATATTGTTTTATCATACTTGAATTCATGGATGTTTGAGCCATGCAATTCATTTTTCTTCGTTAAAAATAAAGCAACAGAAACAAGAAACAGGAACGTTACCAAATGAGTCCATAATGATGATCTCGATCTTGTAAATCTTTATTTTTTTATTATCATAAATTGGACCAAAACTTACTTCTATCGAATTTTTATAGTGGAATTCATATTTGATCTAGATATTTCTTTTACAATACAACATTAAAAATTATAGGGCATGAGAATTTGAATCTTAGATTAGGTTAATATTTGATGACTTAACCATTGGATTATGTTTAAGTTAGCTTCAAACGAGATATTTTATATTCAAATATTCAATTATCTATAATATATAATACCTCATATATTTCATCTTGTCTACATCATGGTATTAAATATTCATGGATTCGATATTAGCATGAGGGATAAATCGACTGTTCGACGAGAAATTCAATAAGAGAAAACTCGAATTAATGAACTTGTATTTGTATTTATGTGGGTGTTACAATCTCTAATGTATAATCCTCTGATTAATTCTCTCAAATGTAAATTTTAATTCAATGGCTCGTGAGCTTGTTATTGAATGGTTGATGTCTTCCGCTTCTCGCTTGACGAAGGATCTTTGAAGTCTTCGGCTTTGAGTTTGTTTGAAGACTTTGACTTGTTGATGAAGTTCTTTAGCTTGTAGCTTGATGAAGACTTTGTGAAGTCTTCGGCTTTGCGCTGGTGAAGTTCTTTGACTTTGCAGCTTGTGAAGTGTTTCGACTTTGCAGCTTGTGAAGTACTTCGACTTTGCAGCTTGTTGAAGTTCTTTGGTTTTGTAGCTTGTGAAGTGTTTCGACTTTGCAGCTTGTGAAGTGCTTTGACTTTGCAGTTTGTTGAAGTTCTTCGACTTTGTAACTTGTGAAGTTCTCCGGCTTTACAGATTGTGAAGTGTTTCGACTTTGCGTTGCTTGTTGAAGTTCTTCAGTCAGTTTGATGAAGATTTTGCAGTTTGATGGAGTCTTCAGGTATTGTTGCTGGGAAAGAATATTCAATGTTCTTGAAGTCTCGTACTCTTCAAATCTCGAATTTTTCAAATCTTGTTGGCTTTAGATGCTTCACTTGACTTCGAAGGATTGTAGACGCTTCTGAGTGCTCTGAATCTCCAATTCATCTATATCTCTTCCAATTCTTCTTCCTCTTGGCTTTTTTTTTTCCAAATGAGATGTGACCCTCCCTACTTATAGAGTATTTGTGGGTCTTATATGGGTCATGGGCTTGGGCCCAGTCTCATCATGAGTTTTGATCCAATTAATTGATTTCATCGGACAACTATAAAAGAGACACGTGACACAATTTGATTTACTGATTTAAAATTAATTTAGGATACGTGTAATTTTACTATCGGTCCGAAATATAATCTTAAATTGTGACGTGGCATTTAGTAATTGGCCGAAATTTCTGTTTCAACATCGACATTTTCATAATAATACAAAAAGAAAAATCGATAAAATATAAAATGTGTCAACAAAATCTTACTAATATAGATGTAATATTAATATCAGTTATTTTAAACTTATTGAAAAATGGTGAAATACTCATTTATGAATTTTAATAGTTTTCACGATTTTTTTTAATTTTTATAGGTTTTTCAGAAATATCTATAGACATCGGCATATTATCGATATTTCTATCGATATATATAATGAAATTAAGACCTCGACATTTCCATCGACATCAATACTTAAAATTTTAAAACTTGCATCGGATCTATTCCCAATTTTATTGATATCTTTTTTAATGAAAGAGTGGGACGTGAAAGTTTCCAAAGGATAGAAACATGCGAGAAGGGTATTTTTGGAAATGTGTTCACGAGAAAGGAATATAATTGTATGGTCAATATAATTTCCGTACCACTTTTCTTTAATAGAAAAAAAAAATACTTTTGTTAAAGAATTGTCATATCGAAATTTTCAACAGGAAACCCAAAACTTGATTTTGGACATATTATTAAAAAAATAATAATAAAGTATCATGATTTTGACAGCACGGAAATGCATCTACATCATAATAGATGAGAAATTAAAAAAGGGAGGGAAAAATAAGATTAAAAAAAACGTGTTCTTTTATTTTGTTAAAAAAATCCAAACATGATCGTCTCTTTTGTTGTCTACCGAACCATTTTCACCGGTTGGTCTTCTCTTAAAAGACGATCCTGATTTTTTAAGAAAATCAAGACATGATCGTCTCCATTTGTGGTCCACCGTCGTTTCCTCAAGAGATCGACCATAACAACGTCGACTTTTTAAGAAAAAATAAATACTATAATATATTATATATTAAATAGTAGAACGATGTATTGAGTTAACGGTAGTGTTTGTTGACCCACTTTTCTTCCTTTCCTTTGCAGGTTGAGCCTTAAAAAGATCATTTTTCTTTCTTTTTACTTGTTATTATTATTTTTAATTACATTTGATAACCAATATATTATTATTATTATTATTGATGATAAATATTACATTTTATATATTATATTATTATATTATTTTTTAACAAACTATGTATGTATGTACTAAAATTATATTATTTTTATTTTTATATTATATATATATATTATATAATTATTATAGTTTTCAATAATAATAATAAATGGATTAACATTAAAAAAAAGTAGTAAAATTTTGACCCAGTTTTCACCCTTTTCTTTGCAGGTTGGAGCCTAAAAAATATCTTTTTTTTTTCCTTTTTACTTATTATTATTATTTTTTTAATTACATTTCATAACCAATACATTATTATTATTTAAGACAATACATTATAAATATATATATATATATATATATATATATATATATTATTATAGTTGGTAGTAAAATTTTGAAGAATGCGTCCTCAAGGCTGATAAATATTACATTTTATATATTATTATTTATTTTATATTTTATATATATTATTTTTAATAAACTATGTAGGTATGTATATGTAATATATATATATATATATATATATATATATACATATAGTAAAATTATATTATAGTATTTATATTATATATATACACATATTATATATATAATTATTATAGTTTCAATAATAATAAATTGATCAACATTAAAAAAAATTAGTAAAATTTTGAGGAATGCATCGCTCAAACTCTAGATATCTTGTAGACATAATCGTTGCGCCAGAACTAGACTTTAATTAAGTGATAGTTATTTAATATATAATATATACTAATATTTTATTTTTTTTCTAAAAATCAACGTTGTTGTATCTGTGTTTTGAAGAAATAGCCACAAATACGTTCCAACATATGGGATCATGTCTTGATTTAAAAAAAAAAATCCGACATAGCGCTAATAAAGTGTCATGTCATTATGGTCGTCTCTTAGAGATGACCAATTGCTGAAAATAGCATGGCGTCTCAAGACGATCAAGTGGTGGAAATTTTCCAAAGTAATATTTTTGGAATAAGTTTCAAAAAAGAAGCTTTTTTTTTTCCTTTAATTTTATTTAATGCAGCATTATTTTTAAAATAAGTTTATATAAAAACATTATTAAAAAAAGTCGATTTTTGACAACATGGAAATGCATGTACATCATAATAGATGAGAAATTATAAAAATAGAGGAAAAAATGAAAGATATTTTTTAGAAGAAAAAAACCGTGTTCTTTTTGTTTTGTGTATTATTTTTCTAATTTTCTTTGATGGTTAATGTAATTGTATGGTCAATAAAATTTCCGTACCACTTTTTTTTAATAGAAAAAAATATATTGAAATTTTCAACCAAAAACCCCAAACTTTATTTTGGACTTATTATTAAAAAAATAACAATAAAGTAACATGATTTTGCTGGATTTTTTTTATAACGTTTTTATTTAAGATTATTTTTAAAATAATACTGCATTAAATAAAATTAAAGGAAAAATGGCAGTTGGTTTTCTCTTAGAGACAACCCTGATTTTTTAAAAAATCAAGGCATGGTTGTCTTTGTGGTTCGCCGCCTTTGATCATTTAAGGAAAAAACAAATACTATAATATATTACAAATTAAATAGTAGAATACTGTATTGGATAGTGGTTGTTGACCCAGTTTTCTTCTTTTTCTTTGTCGGTTCGAGTTTCAGCGGTTGGTTTTCTCTTCAAAGACGATCCTGAATTTTTTAAGAAATCAAGATATGATCGTCTCTTCTATTTCTTTACTTATTAAACTTAGTTATCTATTTAAATGAATTTTTTTATTAAATTTAGTTATCTATTTAAATGAAATTTTTTTTTCTTCATTTTGTTAAGCTTACAAAGTTACATATTTGTAACTTTGGATGTGTTAAGTTACATATGTAAAAACATTACATTGTGAGATGCTACTTGTTTTGAACAATTATAAATAGTTGTTGTTGTGTTCATTTGAGAAATCAAGCAATTCTCATTTGAGTTCCTCTAGGGTAAGTATCTAAGAGTTATGCTAGATCAAAGTAGTGGGTATTGGACTTGGGTGATTTTGGACTCAACCCAGTTCTTTGAGTTGATTTAGACTTGTGCAAATTTGAATATCAATTCACCATAATAGTTATATGGTAATTTGGATTTCAGACCAAAATATCATCCATAGATTTGTGAATTAAATTGATTATGAACCTAATTTTTTATGGTCCATTTCGACTAATTAAATCAAATCCAAAGAACCTATGAAAAACACTTGTCACTATTTTAATTTAGGAATAATTTATAATCGGCCCCAAAATATAATTTTGGCAGTGGTTGTTTACAATATCCTCTAAAATTTTAAATTAAAAATGTCGCAACGTCATTGCGACGTGGAGCGGCTGACGTCATCCCCTGATGAGATTAGGGTTTGGAATCGCCACCAATCATCTACAAGGTGTGATTGATCACCTATTTAAAAAAACTTAGTATACGAAAACAGAATTTTGGTTCTAGAGTTGGTTGAGCATAGGGGGTGTTAGCACCCTACGACACCCGTTCGAAAACGGTACCATATTTTGTCGAAAATTATCCTATTATATTTGGTCAAAAAAGAAAAAATAGTTTTGTGTTTGATTTTAAATGTCCCAAATTTATTGGTTCATATTTCGCAAAATATGAACCAAGCATGAGTGGCGCAAAGACCATTAAAAAACAAATTATCCCCGAGAATATTGGAAAGTCCCAATTTCGAGCTTCCAAAATAATTATTTAAAAAATGATTAAAAAAATGAAATAAAATTTAATTTGAGGCCCGATTCAAACTTGAGCTATGAGTATTAATAACCAAGTGCCTTGCCAATGCGTCATCACCTATGAACTTTAAATTCTTTTATAATTCAAACTTTTTATTTTTAAATTTTGTTTAAAAAAATTAAATGAAAATCCTTTATTTAGAAAGAATAAAAAAAACTTTTATTTAAAATGATTATTTGGTAAAAACAATGAAAAAAATGAAATAAAGTAAAAAAAATCATTTTGAGGTACACATGAAGACTTCGGCTTGTTATTTCAATACCCAATGCTTTTGCCACTATACCGTACAAATGTCTTTTTAAACAACAAAGTTTATCTTCAAAATTTGTATTTTAAAAAAAGACAAAAATATTAATGAAAATTAAAAAAAATTATTTTAGGGATTTGAAATTCGTTTTAAAAAAAGAATCTTCTATTTAAAATCAAATATATTTTTTTTTAAAAAAATCTTATTCACTTTTTACCAACTAAATAACAAATCTCTACTTACTTTTTAAAAATTATTATTTAAGATGTAAAACAAAATCTTAAAAAAAATGAAGGAAAGAAACAAATCTTACTATTTTAAATAAAAATTTAAATTTTCAAAATCTTTTATTTTCTTTCTTTTTAAAAAATCTTTGTCGTTTTTAATAAAAACCTTTATAAAAAATAATTCTCTTCTGAAAACAACGTTTTCTTATTATTATTATTTAATAAAAAACACTTGCATTCTCCATAATATAGTTTTGAAAAAACGTTATCTTCTTCTCTTAAAGAAATATTCTGTTTAAAGCTAAAAAGTTTCCTTTTTTTCTATCCCGAACTCACCTTCTCACCTAGGTAGTTTTAAACAGAGGTTCCGGAATGTTGCGGGTCGATGAGGTGTATATCCGAACGGGTTCGTCGGAATTAATTTGCGTCACTGCCAGAGTTGATCGGAGTTGATCGTGGTCAGAGGTCACCGTGTAGGTGAAGAAGAAAAGAAGATGATGGTAAAAAAAAAAGAAGTGAATGATTTGATTTTTTTCTCCTCTCTGGCATCTTCCCCTCCTCTCCATTGCAGCCCTCTTTAAATACACTTAAATAACGGTAAAAAAGAAAAAGGTAATAATTTTTTTTAAACGAAAGCGAGCCGGACCAAATACGGTGTCTACCAAAAAAATGCATACTACACTAATTTCTTAAAAATGTAATATTCAAAATTATTGTCTATATATTTTAATTTTTTATATTTATTATTCATCATAATAGTGTTATGGTAATTTGGATTTCAAACCAAAATATCATTCAATGGATTATCCAACCTAAAGCAGTAAAGAGCCCATGAAAGATACTTGTCATTATTTTAATTTACAGATTATTTATAATCGTCCCCAAATTTAATAAAATATAATTTTGACATCGTTTATGATTGACCAAAATTTATAGTTCTATCATATTTTCTAAAATCTTAAATTAAAAAAAAATTGCATACTAAACTAATTTCTTAAAAATGTAATATTCAAAATTATTTTCTGTATACTTTAATTTTTTATATTTATTATTCATCTTAGGAGTAAAAAATATAGAATAATTAATACTTTTATTTATATTTTTAAAATTTTGGAAGAAAAAACCATAAACCAGATCTTATCGTTTCCAAAATTTGTATATGCTTTAGAACATTTCTTAAAAATGATTTCAAAAAAAAAAAAGAACATTTCTTAAAAATGAATAATAAAAAATAGAAATAGTTAGAAATAGTTACAAAATTCTTATTTTTATTCTTTTTTTTTTTTCAAATTGGAAACAAGAATGAAACCGTTATAAATAACTTCTAACTTTACAATTCTATTATCAAAAAAAAAAGGGACCTTTACAATTCTAGTATCTATACTATGTTTTTTTTTCCTTTTCTTTTTTAGTGAATATAACATTCATTTAACTATTTATTTAGTCTTCAATGTTAATTATCTAATTAAATGAAATTATAAAATTGATATTTTTGTAGTATATGTGGAGATGATGGATCGAACTCGCAACCTCTTAGTTTAGTTTGATATATATGTCAATTACCGTTGAGCTATACTTGCTTTGGAAAATATAAAATTGATATTACACACTAGCATAAATTAAAATTGAAAGTCAAAATAGTACCGCACAGATTTTTATATAGCACTATTTAATTAGTTAATTAAATTTTAAGATAGATTCAGATTTAAGATATTTACAACCAAGAGGTTGTGAGTTCGATTTCTCATTCCTACGCGTTGTACTAAAAAGAAGATATTTACAAAAATGTAATAGCTAAAATAAAACAAATTAAATAACATTGATCAAGTTGATCTGAGTGGGTTAAGATACTTTATGTCCGACAAAAGCTTTTAAATTCGAATTCCCACTCCTACCGATCATATTGAAAAAAAAAACATTATAACTATAATTTAATCAAACTTTAGAAAAGCAACCCTAAATGGTTAATTGTAACCGAGAAATAATTTTGGTAATTACTTATTTAGAGTCATTGTTAATTGTTGCTTACCTGAATATAACTCAACTGATTGAGATACCTATTTTGATTGATACCTATTAAAAGATCATGAGTTCGAATTCTCCGTCCAAATTGATCAATTATCAATAAAAATATATAATTAAGTTTTGATTAATATCCTCCGATACCCAAACCTTTTAGCTTCTAAGGTTTTGAAATCTAAGTATTTAAGGACACTACTCTTCTTCAAGCCACAAAATCTACCAATTCCTCCTATTTTTGGAGAGGCTTTCTGTGGGGACGAGATCTTCTAGTGAAAGGTTTAAGATTACGTGTGGGAAATGGATCTTCAATTAATTAAGGTGTTATCTGATCCATGGCTTACAAGATCCCCTACTTTCAAACATTTATCGGTCAACAATGGAGCTTTGGATATCACAGTGGCAAATTTGATTGCTCCAGACGAAAATTGGGATGCTACATTGATTTCACATTTCTTTTGTGACAACCTACAAGATTCGTGGCTTTGACACTATGATAAGAGAGGAAACTATAGTATTCGTAATGGGTACAAAGCTGCATCTAAAATGTAACAAAACTTCTACTAGCACGGATTGCAGGGGGCGTAATGAAACTCTATTTGGAAGCTTAATGTTCCTACAAAAATAAAGATCTTGATTCGGAGAGCAGCACATGAACACATTCTTACAGCCCAAAATCTACATTCAAGAGGAATCGATGTGTTACCTGCTGTACTCATTGTGGCGCAAGGCGGGAGACCTCTACTCATGCTCTTTTCCATTGCAAACGTGCATGCCAGATTTGGAGGATCCTTTTCCCTTCTCTGCCTTACTTCCCTACACAAGTCAACCATAGTTTTTTGGAGTATTGGAGGTTTCTCTCGGATCATCTAGAACGAAATGAATTAAATTTGGCGGCTGTTACCTGTTGGGGCATATGGAATGATCGTAACTCTTTCACTCATGGAAATCAAACATCCCTCTGAAATTAAGTGCGAATGTAAAAATTCATATCTCAATACTTATTTACAAGCTTAGATGAGTATCTCTTTACCTCGAAATCGGCCGACCTCGCGTCAAAGTGTTCATCAATGGTAGCCTCCATCGGATATTTCTTTGAAATTAAACATCGATGCAGCGTGCAGAGATGATTCAACGAGCTTTGGTTGTCATTCGAGATTTTTCGAATGCCCTGGTTGTTGCAACTTCCATTCACATCTCATACTAGTAAACACTCGTATTTGTGAAATTAGAGGTATCTTGGAGGGTTTGAAATTTGCGGCCTCTTTCTCCAGTCTCTCGCCTTGAAGTCGAGTCCGATTCTTTAATGGCGATTTGGATGATTCCGAAGGAGCTGCATACCATGGGAGACGAACAAAATTGGCTGATGGAGATTTCTCATCTCTCAACCACTCCTCCAGAATTTGCAATTTCTCTGCCCAAAAATGGAGAGTCAAAGGGATTTCCCTTCAAATGTTGTCCGTCACTTAATTTAATGAAGTCATTTCTTATTAAAAAAAAAAAGCATAATTCGTTTAATTTTTTTAAAAATTAATCTCTAAATAAAAAATCACCATGATAATAATTAACTATCAATATTATTTCTTAGTTGACAATTAACCATTAATGATTTTGTTTTTTATTAAGATTAACCATTATAAATTGATTTTCATGAAACTAGTTTTTATATTAATTTTTATTAAAATCAGTGAGTGAATTAACAAAAATTACGTAGCTAAGTTTAAGATTTAATGGGATATCCTTTCCGAAGTCTTGTACTAAGAAAAATTAAATGGGATATATTGAGAGTTCATCGCGAAATTTAATGGGTAAAAATTGAATGCCTCGAGTTCTGTTTAAGCTTTCGCCGAATCGCCGTTTTCTCAAAGAAACGAGAAAAAAAATTCTCAGGAAACCGCCAATTTCTCCATTTCACATGATAATCGGAGCTCTGTAGTCATGGCGATCAATAAACCTGCAGCAAATTCCGGCTATGAACGCATCGTTCTTGCATCCGCCATGGCCTCGCGGCTCCTCCTACTCTTCTTAATCATTTTCTGGCGCGCTCTCCTCAGCCCTTACGACACCTCCGCATCTCTGAATCCTACTTGCTTGATCGATCCATCATCTTCGCCTCTCGCCGAACAACCAGCTCTGTTTCCTGCAATTGGATCTGCCATTGAGAGCAGCATTGTCTGGGATGGCGTCTACTTCGTCCGCATCGCCCAGTGTGGTTATGAATATGAGAAATCCTACGCTTTTTTGCCCCTTCTTCCTCTCTGCATTTCCCTGCTGTCTCGCACAGGTTTGCTAATTATACTCGATTCGCTTTTTGCTTCACTGAATTGGTGGGCTTACTTGCTAGGGTTTTTTTTTTTTTTTTTTTTTTTCCTTTTGCAATTTCATTGTTTCCCGTCCTGTTCGATTGTTTATGTTGTGGATTTTATTGTCCCTGCGGTTGAATGATAGGTTCTTATAATTAACTTGGTGTAGTATTTGTATTTTTGTTAATGCGGTGCTAATTTTGTTACAGTGCTATCGCCTTTGGTTCCGGTAATTGGGCATAGAGCTGTGTTGGGACTATCCGGATATGTAATCAATAACATTGCTTTTGTGCTTGCAGCACGTTATCTTTTCAGGTGGGTTTGTTGAGATTACAAGTCTTGGCCAGTAAATACGTAGGTTTATACTCTGATTTTTCGCATGGATTTTTACTTTCTTGCTTCGTTTTATGTATAATTCTGACTTCTACTACCTGGTCGCTCTAACAGGCTTTCACTTATTATTTTGAAGGACGCGGAAGCAGCAATGCGGGCTTCTATTTTATTTTGCTTCAATCCAGCTTCTATATTTTATTCATCACTGTAAGTGGCTTTTGCTTTCGATATCATTTCGTGCTTAAAAAGTTTACTTGATTATGGTTTATGCTTGTAATTTCAGGTATACTGAGAGTCTATACTCTTTATTTTCATTTGGAGGATTATATCACTTGATGAGTGGCAGAAATAGTGTTTCTGCTCTTTGGCTCGCTCTGTCTGGTTGTGCTAGGTCTAATGGAGTGCTCAATGCTGGTTATATCTGTTTTCTGACTATGCATTGGGCTTATGATGCTCTTTGTCTGAAGAAATGCGTGCTTGTAAGGTGTCCCTTGCTAAATTATAGATAATAGACTCTGTACTTTTTCTCTTGATGAGTAATCTTGGTATAGAACAAATAATGCCCTTCTTTAAATTTAGCTGTCTTCAATTTATTTATCAAGCTCTTTCTTCAATTATCCTATCGCTATATAGATTTTTTTAATACTTTTATGTAAGAGAAAAACTGAGTAATGGGCTAGAATGTTTCTCTCAAGTCTTAGTGCTTTTTCATTAAGTATTAGCTCATATTCCAATCATAAGTTCTATTGCTAGTTTGAATTGAAGAATAATTCTGTTGTCATGTGTAAGTGGTGGCTCTTTCTTCTTTTCTCTTTTTGTTTCGTTACTAAGCACTCATTTATAAATAATAAAATCATAAAAGTAACGTGCTTTTACCTTCTGAGTTGGGCAGGCAGATCTGGAACCTTGAAACTCCTTAGAAAATCAATTTCTTCATATGGTCTATTTCCAACTTCTTTCCATGCTCAGCAATATTGCATTCTTATTAGCTTCTTATTTTTTTCCAGCGGACATTGCAGGTTCTAATTACTGGAGCGTTTCACTGTCTCTGTATATTTGGGCCATTTGTTGTGTTTCAAGCATATGGGTATTACAACATCTGCAGTGGACGCTTACCAGATGAATTGAGGCCATGGTGTAAAGCAAGGGTACCTCTGCTATACAATTTTGTTCAAAGTCATTACTGGTATTGTCTTCTTCTTAACTTGCTCATGCTCCTAACTTCATACTGGTATTTGATAGACCCCCGATCATAAAGAAATATGTTAGGAGGAAGGGTAATACTCCCTTAGTCTGTAATTTCCCTCTAGTATCTAAATAATAGAGCAAACTCTATCGGTATTCTGTAGCTTTAATGCGCCTAGTATGCATTGCAGTGCCCTAATATCTAGTGCCTCATCTGATAGATTGTAGGTGTGAGACTCTGTATTTCTTTTCTATATCTCCTCATCATCCTGTAATTTTAGGACTTCTCATTTGGAAATATTTGAAATAGTTGGGAATTACAAGAACTTGCGGTCAAGGAAAATCAGTAAATAATCAAACTATCAAATAGAATAACTCAATAACCCAACTCGAAAGGGTATTCAATTACTTTTTGTGTTTGATAAAAAAAAATGTAGAATTTTTATCAATGAAGAAAAATTAAGAAAGAACGAGGATGCTAAGACAAAAGGATAAAGTATCCTCTTTTTGGATGAAAAATTATGGAACAAAATAGCAGACTAGGATTCCAACCACTGCATGAAAATTCTAACCGGAATTCAAATTATTCAAATTGCAAATGCAGAGATGTAGACAACTTCTGCCACAAGGGGCAGCCCAGTTGGCAAGATCTTGCGGTCTCTTAGTCATATTGGCTTAGAGGTCTCAAGTTCGAACCTTCTTCAAATCTTCTGGTGAGCTTAATACCAAAAATCTTTGATTTCTCCGGGGTTGAGCCTTGAGGCAAGCGTGGGTGTCCTTGGGTATAGGAGAGCAAAACTCTGACTTCCGGTTGTCAAAAAAAAAAAGAAAGATGTAGACAACTTCCCAACATCAATATATGAGTGGGAAACCGTATTAATTTTCATTTTTCTTCATAAACCTTTATCACAAGACAATATTTTAATAATATTTATTTTGTTTTGGAATTGATTATCAACTTTTTGTTAGATTTTGCATTATCTCTAATCTAATTGACATTGTTAATGCTCTTTTAGGCATCTAACTTTACATGTCTTTTTGGGATGGCAGGGGAGTAGGTTTCTTAAGATATTTCCAATTCAAACAGCTGCCAAACTTTCTACTTGCATCCCCAATTTTATCTTTGGCTTCTTTCTCTATTGCTCATTATGCGAAGTCAAAGCCAAAGCTTTTGTTGTCGGTGGGCTTCCAAGCTGCTGCCGAGGATAGAAATTCTGCAGCTATGCTTTACTTTCCAGAACGTGCTTCAAGGTCAAACATACCTCAGCCTGCGGTGGCATATTCCTCCAGGATACAAGGTATTGCTTCTTATTAAATAACGGCAATGCAATAATTTTGCATGTTGTCCAAGCAGTAAGAAGTTTTGAATTGCGTGTGATTTTTTTTTCTCGACTTTCCCTCGCATTCTGTGTTTTGTTGCAAGTTTCCATGCACCTTAAGCTATTATCTCATAGGAAATCAGAATCTTAGGCGGAGAAAGCAGATTATTGGACAGGATCCTGCTGATCTTCCAGTAGAGGATAAACCATCCATGGGGTCGGGATACTTTTCTGCTTTTGTACTTCCATTTATCCTACATACGGGATTTATGGCGGCCACGGCATTTTTTGTCATGCATGTACAGGTTTGGCTCCTCTCCACAGTTTGTACTTGTAAAAATTTATATATATATATATATATATAGTGCCTGCTGAAGAAAACTCGTTTGCTTGTTTTCTGTTATAGCATGTGCATCATTTTATTTTTTCCACAGCATTATCGTTTTTATAAATCCTGTTTTAATATTTTTTTAATTTATATAGTAATAGCAGATTTTGTAAACAACTGCTTTGAATTTGACTGAGGCAATAGTTCTCAAACTTGAACCAAATGGACTTTGATGAGAAGTGTTTTCTAGATATAACAATAGAAATATTGATGGTTTGGATGTTTTAGATGACTAAGGGTGGTCTCACGGTTTTTCTCCCTTGAAGGAGTGAGACCTACGCCTTGAGAAGGTATGAGGAAAAGCCTCATTTTAAATTAAAACATATATTCATAAAAACATAAAAATGTAAAGCCATATGTTAATTATACTTTTTGTATTTCGTGTTTATTAAAGTTACAGTGCTTTCTAAAGCCATATATGCTGAACAACTATATCTCATGTTGTATTAATGTTATATACTTAATCAGACTTATATATTTTGAAGAATGGACAATATGTTTACATTATTATTCCACTCTAAGCTTCAGTTCATTAGGCATAAGCCTCTTCTTTGAGGAGCATAAGCATCTGACAAATCAAATTGGGCATGTGTTGAAGATAAAATTTGTCTCGTTTGGAGCCTAGCCTTTTAAAACATTGAATAGTATGAAATCAATTAATCCAAACAAGAGTATAAAATGTGTGGATTGTTGAAAATTATGAATTTACCTTTTGCATATGATCATTGTATTCTCTGGAAGATTAGATATTATAACTTTTCGTAATATTGGTGTTGGGAGAACTCTATAGAATTGGTGTTCATGACTTCTTGAAGCTAAGCCTATAAGACGTAAACTATCTTATAAGAATCCGGAAATGATGTTTACCGATAAAGATAGACTGGTATAGGTTAGGTACGTACTTATACATCTTTCCCAACAAATTAAAATTTCATATTCCAAACCTTGGTTAATGAATCCCAGGCAAAATAAATAATCTATCAAAAGGTTCTAGATTTCTTTTGTCATTTAAAGCTCGGTATCTCATAGTCTGGAACTGGACAGGTCGCAACACGGTTTCTCTCTGCCAGCCCTCCTCTCTATTGGTTTGCCTCATATATTATGGTTTCACCTGGTCGCTTTAAGAGATGGGGATATGTGATCTGGTCATACTCCGTTGCTTACATTCTTCTCGGTAGTCTGCTTTTTTCGAATTTCTACCCTTTCACATGATTAGTTCCCATTAGCTATGATATGGAAGCATCGTCAGGTCGCTGGTGACCATGCTATTGCTTCATAAATCCGATTGATCATTCTGGTTAGAACTCAACTCAACTATTGCTTTTTCGAGTCGTTTATGAAAGAAACTGGGATTTGAAGCAATTCCAATTGGCTTTTGCTGTAGTTGAGTTTCATCAGAATTCATCCATTGATGACATCAATGAGCAGAATGATGGTGGACTATGTTCCTTATCAGCTTCAAGGATTAAGATCTCATTACATATGTTGTGTTTATAGCTCTGAAATTGAGATCAGACCACAGATATTAATCATTGGTATTGTAGTGCAAAGAATTTGAATGGTTGTGAAGGGGATTCGTTCAGATGTGATCGACCTTGTGGCTATCACTTTATGATAGAAATGAAGAAGATTTTTAACCTTGACCACGTTGAATAATTTCTCGGGTTTTGAGATATTTTTTGTGTTGTGTTTTTAAAAGTTTGTTTTACCTTCACAAACGCTGTAGTGTATTGATATGAATTGAGGCTTTTGTAAATTTCATATTTATTATAGTTATCCGTCCACTTGAACATATCTCAATTGGCTAAAGCACCTACCTCTCGTGAGTTTGAATTCTCACATTCACATATTATACTTAAAAAAGATTTATTTGCTTAACTAGTAATTAACAGTTTATGGAATTTTTGAATATTGCTTTATATCCTGTATCCAAGTACCCAGCAGTTTAAACAACTGCTAGAGACTTCACTGAATGTTGTTTTTAGTAGATGTAATATCTTAGTTAAATTATATGAACTTTTGAAAATATGTTTAATTAGTCTTTTAAACTTTCAATGTTGTGTTCACAAAATCTTGTTCACTGAACTTTAATAAAATATTTAATAAGTTGGATCTATTAGAGACAAAATCGAAAATTCAAGGAAGCTATCGGACACACCTAAAAAAGTAGAAGGATCGAATGCGGAATATGTTTTAGGGCACCCAAAAGGCAATCCCTTATATAATGTCTAAGAAACGTTTCACACCGACATTATGCAATATTGACGCCCCTATCGATGGATTAGTTTGAGTTTGAACACTGTACAAAGAAGTAGAGGTATAAAATACAGAGAAGAAGTAAGAAATATTTCAAACAGAGGGGCCAGATCTGAGCACTCTCTCTAGTTTCTCAGCCTTGGTGTAATCCTTTTGATTGAGAGGCCCAGCAGGGAATGGAGTTATTTCCACAATAAGATGTGGAGTTGGAAGCTCATCAAACAGAGCTCTCACATTGTTACAGCAAACACTCTCTCCATGAGCACTTTCCCTCCTGATTTGGCAGCCCTACAAATCCCAACCTCACACTTGTTTATAACAAAAAACACCATGCTCTATACATCGTGATGTCTTTGAGAATCATGAAACGAAAACAAAACGGTTTGCGTGTGTGAAGTGTGAAACGGGATGATACCAGAATCATGAAACGAACAAGAAACGATTTGTGAGAGTGAAGTGTGAATGGGATGGATACCAGGCATCATATAGAAATGAACTAATGAGTTCTAGGATTGTTATCGAACCTTGTGTGAAGTGGCGTCGATGAAGTGATCGTCGTCAGAAAGCAGGGATGCAATGGCTTTAAGAAGTCGTCGTCCTTCGGATTTAGAAGGCACCCGATAATTCCTCCGAAGAGTGCCCTTCGTGGTAGGATGCCATTTGCTCACTAGTTTCCTTTTATCAGCTGCTTCATCCACTGTCAATAGAAACAAAAAAGTAGAATGAATAATCGTCCACCCCCAAATTCTAGATGTTAAAGTGGAAATAAAACACCAAAAGGGTTCTAATTCTGTTTGAGATTCATGAACAGATTCCTTAGACAGCATCCTTTACAAAATTGCTTTTTGTTGATGTTGATGAATGTCACTGATAATTTTCAAACACGAAAAAAAGAACACCTTCGCCCTCAGTTACTCGGTTATCTAACCCGAGATTACAATAACCCGAGATTACAAAAGGAGAACCGAACAGATAACTTCCCCATTGTTCCTTAAGCACAGATGTTTCACATAGAAAAACTCTAAATCTAGTTATATTATTCAACAAAGCAACTAACTATAGTCCAAAGAGCAGAATTTTTTAGTACTAACAGCAAATTAGTAGCCTAATATATGAAAGTGGTGCAAATTGTCTCATTATTTTGAATAAACGCCAGTCCTCTTCAATCACAACGGACAAATTTCGAGTCTCGAGTTAAAATAAACACAAGTAGTGAATAGTGAGTGTTACCAAACTGAATACATTTGAAGGAAACACTCAAAAGAATGTCACATTTCTTTCTTTGGTGTCAGTTAACAGAGAAAACCGATGAAACGTCACAAAGTCCCCGAACTATTCAACCCTTTCATTAATAAGCAGTGACTCCCAAGCAAACCATTAAGGAGATGTAGATCAAATTAAACACGATATTGTAAGAAGGGTTGAAATGTAACTGCTGAAAGACTGCAAAAAAAATATGGAATCACATAGATTCGTAGATAGTTTGCCAGCTCGCATTCAAGATTCAACAGAGGAAAGGCTTAAAAGAGGCCAAAGAATAACTTCCAGAAAGCTCTACATCTATATCAAACCGCTAAAATAAATAAATTATTCAATGTGGCTGTCGCATTTACGACTGTGATCTACAAGATAGATCGAGAAACGCTTTTTAACCATGTATCTCATGATCATAGGAGGCACCACTCTATATATATAATAGCACCCGCATTGAATAATTTCTTTGTCAGTTTTTAGAATCTAATCCCTTCATAAATTCCAAACCAAATAAAAATACAGCTGATAAGTGCAAACCATTGAATTTACATTCTTCATTTGATAAATTGACATCATAACAGGTATTGCTCAGTCTAGTATGTTCATAAATTTGTAAAATAAACTCAAAACAGCCAGAGAAACATAAAAATCCTACTGCATTTAATTCCATCAAAATCTAAACAAAGAGTAAAACTCAAGCAAATTTAAGAGTGCCCACAAACCTGGCTTTCCTCTAACACTCTCCAGCCACTTAGAAAACCCCAAATCACTGCCACTTTCCCCAGCAGCACCACCACCATAGGAAACATCCAAATCTGGGGAGGAAAAACCAAACACAAAATTTCCCAATAAAAACCAGAACCCACAATCACAAAAGGGGCAAAATTAAAAGAGACAAAAAGCACCATAAAAAGGAAGAAGAGACCCAGACCTGAGACAAGAGGGTTGGATTGAGATCCAGCGAAACCAGCTCTCAAGAGGGCGTAGAAGATGCAAATTCTACCAGCCCACAAAATTGGGGCCTCGATAAGAGAAGCACGAGTGGTGGTGAGTGAGGTGAATGTACTGAAGTGGGATTTCTTCGATGTTTGGTGAAAGTGGAGAAATGCTTTGAGGGTATTTGTGGGTTCGGTTCCAAAAGCAGGAAACAGAGTTCTGGGGAGCAAATTGATGGAATGGAGGCTGTGAAAATGGAAGGGGAAGGCGGTGTATTGGTATGGAGAAGTGAAGGTGGTGTGTACAATGGAGAGAAGCATTCTTATTGAGTTGCAGACTCACAGAAATGGTGAAATCCACGCTGAGCCAGAGAGACGATACGAGACTGTTAAAGCTCTTTAGCTCCCAAACGGCGCCGTTTCCATCCCCGATCAAAACAATCACTTTTTTTTAGAGGTATAACATGTCGAGTGGGGATCGAATTCACGTTCTCATGATTGAATGTATTTATCAATTACTACTCTATTTATCAATTACTACTAAACTATGCTCGTTTTGGCACAAAAATAATCACTTTAAAAATAAAAAACCTAAAACGAACATTTTGAAAATATGACTCACAAGAAAAAGTTAAAAGTAGAGATCAAAATAAATCAAAACTAAAAATATGGACACAAAAATAGTATTTTAATCACTTTTTTAACTGTTATTATCACGGTTTTTAATGTTGATAAGCTAGCTTTGAACTCTCAAATTCAAACATGTGGGTGCAAAATGTTATCATACTCTATTGTCGTATAGCGATAGAAACCTGTTCATGCTGTTTCAGCTATGCTTTTTCGCCTTCTTTTCACTTTGGACAGGAGGGCTAGTAGACACAGGAAGGAAGCAAGATGAATTATTTTGAAAAAGCTATTAAAATAAAAAATTAATAAAAAATATTTAATTAATAAATAAGCTCTTCATCATTTCTAAATAAGTCTAAATTATTAATACTAATATTATATCGATATTAGTGATACTTTGTTGATTTTTTTGTGATACTATGAGAATATTGATGACGTAGAATCGAGGATATATGATAATGTGGACGTATAGATAGAATTTCAATATCATAATTATTGTTGCTATTACTTTTATTAATTAACTAAATATTAATTAATGTGTAAAAAAATCTATTGAAGGTGATTTGATTAGAAAAAAAATGCAGGAAAAGATATTTTTATTTTTATTTTTTATTATTTGTTTTAATACTTTTGATAGACCATACATTAAATTATAATGGGAATGTGATCTTTTCTTTTAATAATTGAGGATGATCAGATTAATTTACTTATATTTTAAATAATTTATAACTACGAAGCAACTGATTACTTCTTTAACATTGAAAATGATTTAAAAATTTAATTTAAACTTGTGAATTCAAAAATACCATTATTAAAATGAAGTTTTTTTTTTCCATTTTAAAGTAAACTTTAAGATAATGTTGTACCAAAAAGATTATCCATTTCAAAACTATATATCTTGAAAAATATCTATTAAAATACCAAATATTGTTTTTATTTTGAATTTCGATTATTTATAGAAATCTAATTTCTGTAAATAAAATATTCACGGAACTTTTTTTTTTTTTTTTTTTTGAGAATAGAACGTTTTTATAATATAAAAAAATAAATTTCTCCTATAATAAAAAAAACACCGTTCATTTATTTATTTTTGGGAAGGAAAATATCTTGAAGAAAAAAAACAAGAAGATGAAAAAAGAAAATGTTGGGTCACATCTAAATAATTAAAACATATGGAAGATGGTGAGTGCCAGTGGGGCCTGATTAATCCTTCTCTCCTTATCCAAATACATCAAAAAGATAAACAAAAGAAATGGACCAATTGTGGAGCTGGAAATTTAATAGCTTATTCGGTAACATTTTTGTTTTTTGGTTTTTTTTTTTATCCAATTTTGGTTTTTTTATTTTTATTTTTTTTTTATCTTTTAATTTTATTAGAAATTTAAATATTTGATAACTATTTATGTTTTTTGTTTATCATTTTTTAGAAATATTCTCAAAATTGTACAGAAATTTTAGAAACAACAAAAACAGTTTTTGGTTTTTTGTTCTGTTTCTTATTCTGATATAAATAAAGATTTTGTTTTATCATTCTTGAATTCAAATCCTCGTTTTATCATTTTTGGAAAGTAAAAGATTTTTTTTTTTTTTTAAGAATATGATGATTGATGTGAAAAATTATTTTCACTTAATACAATGCAAAAAAAAACATATTTTAAGAAATAGTAATATAAGAAACCAAAGGAGTACCATTAGCCATATTAACCTTTCAAAAAAAACCTGAAAATTATATTAATATCAAAGTTCAATAAACAAATGAGATTAAAATTAAAAATTTAAATATATTTTAAAAGTTTAAAGACTAAAATAGGATTAGAAAAATCTTACTATATTAATATTTTAAAATTTAGAGACTAAATTGAACAAACTTAAAAATTTAAATATCAAAATATATATTTTAAAAACTTGAAAACTAAAATAGGATAATCATTAGAGTTCAATAAATAAAGTAAGATTTAAATCTTTTATTTTTTACTAATTTAATTCTGGATTATTTAAAAAAAATGGAAAGCAAGCATTTGGGCTTCATGGGCCGAATCATTGGGCCCATCTGTACATTCATATTCATATTCAGAAAGATTATATGTTTTTCTCTTTTTGGTTAAATTATAATCTTATTATGTTACCTACTAATCTAAACTTTAAAAAGAAAAATCAATAGCCTTCTTTTCTTTTTTTAAACCATTTCAATAAAGTCTTTGAACTTTTGATTTTGGTTATAATAACTTCAAATCTCTCATCACCATTATTAGACTAAAAATTGATGATTTATCTAAAAAAAACTAACAAATCAACTAGATAAAACAACGACATACAAAAAATCATTGATTTAAAATGTATTTCTGTCTATTACTTCCAATTTTTTTTCATTTCCCCTCATTTATTATAGACTAATACGTTGTAAAATAAACGGTAAATGTATAAGGTCGAATGTAATCTATACTAGAATTTACAATAGTACGAACTATATTTTACACCTCATCTTTTTTAGTACAACAATTTGAGGATATGAAAAATCGAATATCCAACCTCGAAGAGAGGAGAACATGTCAATTATCGTTAAGTTATGCTTATGTTAACTATTTAACACTTGAGTAGTAATTCAAACCGCACCACTCTGTATTTTGCTCCACCCGCATTACTAATTCCAAAAAAAAAAAAAATACCTCCTTCCAACAAAGGAAGTTATAAGTTAAGTGGCGGATCTAAAACTTGTATACAGTGAAAGAAATTAAAGAAAAAAAAGTATCACATAAAAATAAAATTAAAACTTATTTGTATCATTTAAAATGGTATATGTATTTGTTGGCCCCACACAGATCCCCGTGACTTTGCCTTCACATGTTCGAATCCTACAACTTCGCATAGAAAAGTCTTTAATTCATCAACACTTTTAAATTTCAATCATGGTAGTACCCATTTTTGTCGTGGTTTCCTCGTAAATTAAACACCTATATAACATTTGACCCGTCTGTGTCACCGCCACTTAAGATTTGAGACTATTTTATTTTCTAAAAGTACAGAGAAGTCATCTCTCACAGTAAGAGATAAGTGTTGACCTATCAGCACATCAGTATTATTCTATAACATTTCAGCAATTTATACCTCATATGTTATGTTGTGTTATATTAAGAAGTTTTCATCCACTAGTTAAGTTATGTATTATTTGCAGGATTATATCCAAAATCTACTTCTTTTCTTTACCCCTATTCACCTAATTCGACTCTGTGACAAATAAAACATCTATTAGTTGAATTTTTAATCATTTTTTAGAACCGTCTTTAAACATAATTCAACTGGTTGAGACATATATTTTTGACCAAAAGTTAAAGAAATCTTCCAGTTGGACAAACCTACCCATGTTGAGCTCAATACACATACATAAATATATAAAGCTAAAAAAAAATTTAAGTTTCAACTTCCAAATGGTAGGAGTGTGAAGAAATTAAAAAAAGAAGTTTTTTTCTTCTTTTTTTTTTCCCTTTATGGGCAAGAGAAATATGCTCCACTGAATCAGAAAATTAAATAAGGAGTGGATTAGTTGTAAATAATGAAATGTTTTCAGATATTTGGCTAGACTTTCAAATTTTTAAAGCAAACTTATTAAGTACAAACTACAAAGAAATGAAAGGTCACCAATGGCTCTTTAATAATTAGGTTTAATTATTGGTTCCAAATTATAGAGGAAGAAGATGGTCCTCCCTTTATAAAGAAATTTTGTAATGAGTAGCCTTTCAAATTTTCAAATATAGCCCCTTTTACCCTTATAGTTACTTAAAATTATGGTCGGTTTTAGTTTATATACTTTTCACAAGTCCATTACTGAGAAAAGTGGTGGTCTCGTCTTGCTTGTTGGGAGAGAGGAAGCTTTCGGACCATCTTTTCCAGCCAGATAGCGAGCGATCGCTAGTTTATTGTAAGAAACATTAATCAAATTTTAATTAAGTTATTTCTGTAGTTTCATAGCCGAGACTACTATTTCTTAATCGTACCCTTTTAAAAAGTCATTTTTACCGAAAATTCTAAGTGTGGCGTTTTCTTTTTTTAAAAAAACTATAATAATATAAATAGATAAATAAAGGCTAAACTTAGAGTGGGGGTAGGGAGAGAGTGATGATTGAAAGTAGATTAAAGGAATAGAAGTCTACTATTATATATGTGTGGAATACATCTTGGGATATTGTTTATCATAATTGCTCATTCATCAACTTCCACATTATGGTGGATCTTAAATAAATTTATTTTAACTTTAGATATATAAGTTTATTGGAGAGCTTATTTCAAATTTATTGGACTTTTGTAAAATAGAAAAATTTATGGTCTAAAAAACCTCTTGTGATTGTTCTTTTTGTATAAAACGATGAAAAATATCTAATAATCCTGATCAAACCGATGAAGTTGCTTTGGATATGATATTATTGATAAGAATTGGACTTTCGTCAAGACATTATCAAAGGGGAAATTCAAATAGCGTATATAAGAGAAAGAGTACTATCTCGTGCATCTTTTCTTCTTTTAGACAGGTTTAGTTGCTGACCAGAGAATCTTTCTAAAAAAATTTCTCGCAAAAACAAAATTCGTCAAAGAGAAAAAATAAACAAAAAGAAAGGTGGTGTGATAGCTAGCTTTGGTATGTTGGGGATATCACTATAGCTGAACGTAATGCCTACGTCGCATTTGTCCATGAGTGGTTGGAATTAACGTTGCCAACCTGACCTTAGCTCAATTTATTTACGTATATATCATCGATCAAAAGGTCGTGGGTTTGCATGAGTCCAACTATACTATTTAGAATGTATGCTACCTAAAGTCTATCGCATATCATTGCAACTAAATTTAGATGTGGAGAGGTAGGAGTTTGGAGTAAAACAAATTTTCAAGAGAGAGAAAAGAAAATATAACTTGGAGATCAAATTGAAAGACAAAAGTTTTTCTTTTTTTCAAGTTCTAAGTGGGTCTTATTGATTAAAGATTAAAAAGAGTAATAAGCACACTTAATTACCCTTTTTCCAAAAGCAAACATAATTTGGTATGATTGATAAATGTACTTAATTAAACGTTATTAGAATATAAGCATCACATGTGTAGCACTTTTGATATAATTGGATATGAAAAACTTAAAAGTGTTCCAAAATAGGAGAGTGAGAAGCCAAAAGAGATCAAGATTATTCTAATGCTTTAAGCTATTTGTGAAACTTTTATGCCCTTTTTCCCAAACAAAAGAGAGATCTAATTTGGGTGTGATATTCATTTCTCTCAACAAATAATGATTGAAGTGTGATACCAAATTTTGTGAATGTGGGTTTAATGAATGCACATAAAGCCTCTGATAATCTTGAAATTTTGGCATTGATTTTTTACATGATTTTCATTCTCTTTCTTTAAAAGATGTAAGAATATGTAAGGTACATTTTACAAAATCTTAAAGAAATTAAAAGGGTTGTACTTGGTATGTCCTCGTCCTCGTATCAGCGAAAGACGAGTTCTCGAAGTAAATAGTCATTGAAAGACGAACAGTGACAATTGTATCTATTAAATCATTGAACTTTAACAAAGTTTCAAACTAAGCTATGATCTCTTATTTCAATTTCGACTATTATACGTCAATTGGATTGGGTTATGATTTGGTGTGATGTGACACACAAAGGAGTAGGTCAATTAAATAGAATAGGAGCAAACCAACCAAAAAAACAAGCTTAAAATGTAATTCGCCCGTCTCACCCTATCACTTTTTTTTCCTTTCTCCCACACCTTTATATCATCCCGCTCGCTTACTCTCTTATGCCATGATATGTCAAAATCATCCATCATTAGATCAATTAGCATGTCATATTAGTACATTCAGTAACAATGTTAACGACCAGAATATATTAAAATATGTATTGAAAATTCAAAGGACATAATTGAAACTCTATAAAAATCAATGATTAAATAAATACAACCAACAACCATACAAACATACATGGTAAATTACATACAAATCTATCTTTTAATATATATCATAAGTTTACATGAATACTGTTCAACTAGTCAAAGCCTCAATTACTTTCTTGAAAATTTGAATTTAAAATTTTCCCATTTTGTTGAAATATATATATGTATACTATTACATGGTGAGCCTACCAACTTTAAACAAAAACATAATATTTATATGCTTACAATAAGGTTTTAGATAAAGTTAGTAATATTTTTTGAGGTGGAAAATGGCCGAAAGACACGTGGGATCCCACAAAGAGTTATGATTGAGTTAAATATTAGGTTTGCATTATTGCAATAATTAAATAGGCTCGTGAAGGGGAAGCTTTTGTTATTTTTGGGACCAATTTTTTCAGCAATTAAAGTTGGATGGTTACCATGTGGGTTAGATTACTATTTTAATCTAGGTATAATTATAATTTGTACTGTTCGATTTCTAATAATTTAATTTTTATATAATAATTCAACTGGTTAAGACATGCATTATTCGATTGATCAAAATAGATACTTTAAAGATTTAACTAAATGATTGTGAGATATTTCTCATTCTAGTGAAAGATTAAAAAAATTAATAAAATTAATGTGAAAAATGTGTCATATGAATGGCATAATATTGTAACGAGAGAGATGCAGATTTTATAAATCATGTTTATTGAAAAACGTGAATTTAAGTTGAGCAAAGTATGAAGTAAGAGGAACATCCGTACACAAACTAATGTACTCCATTCTCGTTATGATTCAAGAAAAAAAAAAGTTAAAAACACATTTCTTGTCGGGTAATTTAGGTCTCATTCGATAATAATTTATGCTTTTATGTTTTTATTTTTCTTTTTAAAAAAAAACAAAAGTCATAGTCTATAACTGTTTTATATTTTTTAGAATTATTTTTTTTCTAAGTTACAAAGATATGTTAGAGAGAAAAATCTATGTCCCTCGTTTACTAATTCAAGGAATATAATTAAGGTCAAGCTCCATGAGTCCTCCCTCATTTGGGGACGAGGATCGTGGGAAAAATTACCTATTTAGCAATCAACTTTAATTATTTTTAAATTAAAAATTAAATACTAATTACATAAGGGATCATTGTTTGGTGGAGTTGCACTTCATGTGACTTGAACTCAAGATCTGAAAGCCACTCAAACTATCCCTCGGACACAAATCATTATAAATTTTAGACAATGATTAAACTATTACATACTAAAATTCAATAACAAATCATTACTTTTCACTTTTGAATTATATATTATTGGTTTCAATATTATTTTAGTCACCATACTTTCAACTTTAATTCATCTTGATTCATGTATTTCATCACCAAACTACATGAACTATAAATTTATATTAAAAGGTTTTTATTTGTATATAAAATTTTCAAATTGTTACTTCGATACAACGAACCAAATATATTTTTTAATCTTTAGAAATCACACAAAATACCATCTTTTTTAGTGCAACAAATGGAGGGTATAGTTTTAAACTTCTAAACTCAGAAGTAGGTGTAAGTAACTACTGAGCTATGTTCGTATCGTCACAAAATACAATATTTTCTAATGTGAAGTACTTGCATTGTGATATTAATAATATATAGATGCTTTTTAATTTTTAAAAGATATAATCCATTATAAAGCAGAGACTCAAACTTAGAGAAACCGAATACCTAACTACTCCCTTTTAAGAGTTTCTAATTCTAAATATAGACATGCACTTAATCAAAGAGATGGGATTTGAGTAGTATTTGTTAAAGATTCTTCCATTAGAAATTTACAAATGGTACCATTACAATCTACACTAAATATGCTTCTCTACCCAAGAAACTTCACCTCATTTCTAAGCACAGAAATCACCCTAATAGGTAGTTTTACACCGTTGAAAGGGAAATTACAAGAGGTATTCCAAATCTGTATCCAACGGTTATTTGGGGTATATAGAACAATTATTAGAGAGCAACCACATTGTATTGTAGCAGCCACGTTCAATACAAAATCACCCGAACGAGAAAGGTGACGCGTGACGCGAGAAATGTACACGGAATCGAAGAAGTTGATCAGTTAGTGAGGAAAAAGAAGTAAAGAAGAAGCAGAAGAAGAGCAGCACTCCAAGGAAACAGAATGAGAAGCAGAAGCAAACCAACTCCCCAAGGAAACCCCACAGCCGCCTGAGTGCCACAGCCGCTGCTGCCACCGCCGATGGACAGCCAGTGAACGGCAACCACCAAAAGCAGTGGCGAAACCACGACGATCCTCTGAAACAACTCGGCCACCGAGGCGACGGCAGCGTCGTAAATGGCATAGGCCAAGAACCCAAATGTTATGAGGGCAACAGTGGCCAGAAGCCATTGCTCTGAGCCTCCTGACCTGGTGGGTGCAGCCATGACAACAAAAAATGGAAACTTTTGGGAGAAAAAAAAAGAAGTGTCAAAGTGTGAAGTGTGAGGAAATTACAAAATGATTTGCAAGTTTTTGGCTTATATCGTGGACTTTACTTTGGAGAAAATAATTGACTCTCACTCTCTCTCTCTCTCTCTCTAGATTCCTCATCACAGCAAATAATTGCACCAACTCTCTCTCTCTCTAGATCTTTCTTTCTCTCTCTAACAGTTTAAAAAATGGAGCCTTAGCTTACAACAAGTCAACAACATATACAAGTAGCTTTTAAGTTAACCATATTTTCATATTTTTATCCAATTACCATTATTGATTAAAGCGATGGTTATGTCTGAGAATTTCTGCTTTGGTTTATTTTGGTCAGGATACTTTTAAAATAACATTTTAGTCACATCATTCTTATTTATATTCCATTTATTTCAATTAGAATTTTAACACAAAAATTGACTAAAATTTTTTAAATGTAACCACAAATTCATATTAAAATATTTCTTTTATATATAAAACTTTTGTTAAAATTATAACTTAGTTAAAAATATATAATAATTTAGTTCTTTATCGTCAAAATCTAATAAAACTAAATTTTATTTTGCAATTATTTAAGCCATAAACTTATAAATATATCTAATCCCTCGGTTACAAATTCAAAAAAAAAAAAATCATTACAAATTTAAAGGTTAAATTATTACTTACATCGACCAAAAATGATTTTAAACCATAAATTCATCTTATTTGATGTATAATCTATTTAATCACATGTACATTTTTCTCCCAACCTTTGTATTAAAATTAGTTTAATTCTTAGAGGTTCTTAGGAGAAAACTTGTGTTGATAAAATGTTAACAATTTCTTCAAGGAACAATATTCTTACATCCCTTCTGGAAGTTGGCTGTTATGCATTTATCTCTTAGACTTGAATCCAAGAGAGATTTATATCTTAAAGCCAAGGCTAACGAGTTTGTCCTCAAAGTATTCATTTTTTCCGCAACAGGTCCATATTACATTTCGATCGACATGTTTATGAGTTTAACATTGACACAAATCGTGCATCAACATTTCATAAAAAATTGACAAGATATAAAAATATATCAAGAAAACATCACTAATATGGTCAAACATTAATTATAAGATTATAAATTTTATATTAAAAAAAAAAAGACAAAAGGTGTATTGGTTCATTTAAATATATTTTAAGAATTCTTTTATTTTTTTTATTTTTCTAGGAACATCTTGATATTCTGTTGATATCCCCATCAACATCTCTATAAATATAAAACCTCTACCTTTTCAACGTCATCAACATCTAAAACCTTATAGCAATACTAGATGCTATAAATTACAGTATTCTAATTTTATGAATGTAATATCCAAATATCAACAGATAATAATAATAGGAGAAATTAAAATGATGACACAAATTTGAAAATAAGCAGACATTATAGCTGTGGTTGAGAATATATTTCTAAAATCAAGTAGGCTAGTTTATTTCAGACAACTAATTCAGGACAAAATAGGCACTGAATATGTTAAAGTTAATGTCACTGCCATGGAATTGGCTGTGATATAAATATGAAGATTACCTCTCATTGTACAGTTTCACAATACAATAATGAGATCATCAGGTTGAATAATCCAACAGGTAAATTAGCATACAACATATTTTGTTATATATGATATCTTGGAAGAATTACCTCTTCAAGCAACTTCTTCAGATGATGCTGAAGAATCCCGTTCGAGTATGTTGGGAAATTTTTTGGGGAGACTGAACAGAGGCTTGTCTGCAGCGGAACCTTGAAACGCCATGGCCAAAGAATATCCTAATGCTCGAGCGACTGGTACTGCAACTGCATTTCCTACTTGTATGTACCTGTTAAGTGACCATTATTTTTCTTTAATAAAAAACTAAACCTTCATTGAGAAAAATGAAATAATACAAAAGACCAACCCGACAAAAGGAGTCAAAATGAAAGAACGGACTCAAATCAAACAAGATCAAGCCTAAAGAGTAATTACAAAAAAACTTTGGACATCGTAGTCCAAAGAGAGACATGGAACTGAAAAATGTCACACCTCCTCCCTCGATCTCTCTACCACTCTAAAAATCATATTGTTCCTTTCAAACCACAAACCACAAAGTGCAGCAAAGAAATCTGCTTGTCACAAAAACCAACTCTTATCCCTGAACGGTGACCAATTTTCATATTGTTGATGTCTTAGAAAGTACTTTGATCATTAATATTCAAACGAATGCAATATATTAGTTATAGAATCCCCTGCTGGAACAAAAGGATGAATATTTTTACAGAGTGGGATCCACAGAAAAGTTCGCTTTTTTTGAGTGACACAAAACAAGTTATAGAAGCAGAGTTGAACATTTTCTTAGGAAAGGAAGAATAATCACTTTACTTGGGAGTTTACCAATACCACAGGAGTACAAACTCTTCTTTTAACCATTGAATGATGTATTATTTTATTCCATGTGTTCACACTATATTTTAAATGCTTCTGAATTGGCAAACAATAAACGGTAGTATGAAAAAAAATTCATACTCCCATAGTACAGGAAATTTTCCCGTTTACTTGCAATAGAATAGCAATTCATATGATGTTTCAAATGGTAGAATTAAGTGATTCCTCAAATGTCAACTATTAAATGTACCTCTCTTTCACAGGCCCGTGGAGTTTGTAATAATCTGGAAAGCCTTGAAGTCTTGCATTTTCACGGATTGTTAGTACTCTGTCTTGCACCGGATGCGTAATTGCCTACAAGTATCGGTGGACATAGGGAAAATGAGTTGGTTGAAGGCTATTACAATTTAGTATCATGTATTTCTTTTCCTATGCAGAAGCATTAAAAGAGCACAGAAATCGAGTTATAACCTGATTGTGAGGCTCTGCTCGAGTAACAACTGTAGGCACTGTCTCGTCCCACCATAAGCGGGCAAATGGCCTTTATCATTTCACAAAAATTGGAAATATAAGTAGAGGTTAAACTATGTCTATGAATGTTGATGCATGAGAGATTAAAAACCTGTTGCAGACTTCGAAAGATGTTGTAAAATGTGTACCTATCCCCTAATTGGTGTGTGCTGTGTAAGAATAGTGTAGAAGACCAGTGGCACTTGTTTTTCGACTGCCCTTTTGCTTCAGCTTGCTGGAAGGATCTTTTCAAAATTTTCAGCATGAGTTGGTGCTTCCCTAATAATGCCGCTAATGCCCTCCTTCAGCTTTTCAAAGGAACTTATTTCAAAGAGCAAGCGAATCTTCAGTAGTCATTTGGGATATAGCTAGTTTGGTTTGGAGATTATGGTTTGAGCAAAACAAAAGGAGTTTCTTGGTTCAAGAGCCAGAAAGAAGAATCTTCTGGTATAACGTTAGAATTTTTATGTCCTCGTGGGCCTCTAGTAACAAAACTTTTTGTAATTACGGTGTCTCTCAAATCTTTGCCAATTGGGAAGGCTTTTTTAATTCTTTGACTTGTGAGATATCTCATCTCCCCATTTTGTTTTTCCACTTGCTTGATAATGCAAGTTTAGTTTCTTAAAAAAAATAAAAATAAAATAAAAAGAAATATAAGTAGAGGATTGGATGTTAGAATGAAAATAAAAGAGGTATTGAATAAAACGTTATAGCTTACTTTGATGATGTTCCGTTTACAAAACTCATGGCATAATCAGGGACCTGCCAATTGCAATAACATAAGATACAAGAGAGCAAATATGTTACTCCAAGAACTTTCTAGCCAAATTTCTAACTGAAATGGATATAGATGGAGAAAATAGAGATCTTGTGCGAGAGAAAAAAGATACATATTTTATATAATTAAAAAAAAACAACACAACAAAAAGACATTCCCTAGAAGAAGGGGCTCTAATCTAAAAGAGTAACATACAATTACAAAAAAACCTTATAAATTAATCCGATGGTAAAGTATTAAAACTATTCAGCTTCCAAACATACTCTCTAATTCTCCCCACCCCTAAAGATTCTTTCTTTTTATTTATTTGAAACTCTTACTTTTTAGCCAATGAAATATGTCTTAACCAATCTAACTACACTCAAATTGGCCTTTGTAGATTATATTATTTCTCTCCCACCAAATTCTCTCACATTATTTCTCTCCCACCAAATTCTCTCACAAATTTTCTCACAAAGTGACAAAAATATATGCCTGCCCATAACTCAAATTTAAAAATATCTCCTCAGATAATGAGATGTCAATAGATATTTCAGAAAAAAAAAAAAAGGTTACAATATACCACTACAAGAAACTCGTAAAATTGTTTAAATTAATGAAAGAAACCTTAAAGTTTTACATTTAATAATATACATATTTTTAAATAAATACTACTTGTATAGTTTGCCTAATATATAATGTTAAACACTTATGAGACAAAAAAAAACGTCTTACCAAAGGCTTTCCAGAATCCAAATACATTCTCGTAACATCAGGATCCCACTCAACTTTATTATCAGGACGAACACGAACACCAGGTAAATGTCTGAAATTTGCTCCCTATTAAAAAAAAGGTACTAGTAAGTGAATGGGAAAAATCTACAAGAGGCAGCATCTCAAAAACGTTAATATTCAAGAAAACCTTTCTCTTGGGGATCTGACAAACACGTTGATAGTCATCTGTATTTAATTCAAGTGGCCGATGATCATATAGTACATCATGGAATCTTGGCTTAGATTTTGAATAATAATCGGACCTTTCTGTGAAAAAACAATCAACAAAAGATATTAAAATTGGCAGGAGAAAATTAAAACAAAGAAATTAGAAGCAAAACATACAATTAAAGATCACAAACAAGGAAACCATTCACTATCTCTTTTTTACTTTAGATAAAACAAAAAAAACAAAAAAGGAAAAAAAATCACTAGAAAGTTTTTACAAAGGAAAACTTGAGGATTCCCCTCACCCACCGAAACTAAGAGAAAATTACATTTAAGAAGGAAAAAAAACAATCCATCACAAATCACTCTAACTAACATTAATAAAAGATGAGAATTATTACAAAACTCTCTAGATAAGGAACTCCACCCAAAATTTGGAAGACTTTATTAACAGATAAAGTTTGGAGACTGAGATCAAGAGAACTTGGCCTCTACTAATACTACAAAAAAATAAATATAAATAATAATAAAAGTATTACTTTTTTTTTAAATAATAATAATAATAAAAAAAAGTATTACTTGATTCTTTTAAAAGCCCTAAAGTCCCAACAAGAAATCTCAATCCACTTTAAACACGGTTTTTTCTCTCTAAATTGTGGAAGCAAAAAATTTCAAAGATTAAATTCTTTTCCAAGCCCCTAATCTTAGGGAGGATCAACACCTTAGAAATTTTGTGGGGAGCCTCTACTTGTGTTCGTAGCCTAAATTTGTCTTTTTTCTTTTGGAAAGGGTTTGTGAGGGGTGGCACATTCTAACACCTCTCCTTGGACCTATAATTTTATTGCAATTATCAATTATTATTTATCACCTAAAGTAGTGGTTCATACCTATAATTTGCTTTGTTGTGTTCCTTGCTTTTGGTTGGCTCTCTTCTATGTGAGTTGCTTTTTGGACTTTCCTTTGTATGAATGAAAGCTGGTTTTTCTTTTTAAAAAAATAAAAACATAATCAAAAAAGCCCTAATCCGAAAGTTCTAGATTTACAAACAATAGGGTGCCCGTCAAGAGTTATTTTCTTTTTAAGAATGTCCCATCAAGTGAGAACTGACAGCTTGAAAATCTTAAGGGTTTCACCAACTGAAGTTAGAAATTCTAATCAGGAAGCAAATATTACACAAGGACATTATACTTTTCTTTCCATTCGACAAATCTAAAACATATCATATCAACAGATAATTGGGAGAGAAATAAGTAGCTGACCTTCCCTAGGCGATCTAATCAAACGCTGAAACTCTGTCTGGGGAGGTTTATCATAAGACATTTCATCTCTATGTTCATTATTTTCGATCTGCACAGTGGAGGAAAAAATGAATATAAGGACAAAATAAAGAACTGAAAACCAATCTGTTAAGATATGCATAACATACAGCAGGAAGATCAGAAATTGCATCTTCTAGAAGAAGCTTCTTTTCCAACTGGATGCGATCATGTCCTTCATCATAAGCAACAACATTCATCTGCATTGTAGCCATATATTCTCGTTAGATAAAATAACAACTAAACCATATTGCCTCAATAAGAATTTCATACCTCAAATTCAGTAGGAATTACACCCCTCACTACAACATCATGACTTGGGAGAGGATACTGCGGAAGCTTCTGAAAAAATTGGGTAACGAACGTTATTACAAGTCCCAAGGTCTTGAATAGCAAAATCAAAGTACTTATGAATCAACCTCTGTTGGCTGAGCGCCCCACATAAACATACGCATGCGAAATTGTGGAAGTCCATATGCACCCGCTGCCATCATTCCCATGCGAACTTGATAATTCATTGATATTAAACGACCAAGAGCATAGCGTCCCAAAAATCCATTGGCAAACTTTACTATATCAACTACATTCTCCATCAAAACATATTTAGGCCTGAGATACTCCACTAAGTCCATGAAGACAAGGAGCTGTTTGTTTTTCTCATCTTCAAGTGGATTATCTTTGTTCCTGAAGCGGTTGAAACCACTAATGCCTTGGCAGGGAGGCCCTCCACAGATTACATCAACATCACCCTACCAACACAAAAGTTCTACTAAGAATAATATTGGAAAAACAGCTAATGCAGGTTTACAGTAAAATAATTAAACTTACAGGCAATGGTAACCTCTTCGATTTGTAACCACTTGTCACAAAATCTTTCAACTTTTCATTGCAGTTGCTGTTAAATAGAAAGTAACAATTAAGCTGGATCATGCACACAGGTAGATCGTAAAACTATATCAAGCAAGACAACTTCATAAGAATATGTACCTCAGCCCCTCAATTGGCTCCCATGTATCTTCATCAGCATCATAACCCTTCCAGCGAACCTGCATTTAAATAAGAACATGAGAATATAAAAACTCCAGAAACAATTGGAGATGTGCATGATGCCAGAGAGCTCAAAATTGGAGGTGAAGGGAATTTAGAAGTCAAAGTCCATGATATACTAGAGTATCAACTAATTAGAAGCGAGCTTTCATTTCCACATCATGCAAGTACTCTATTTCTATTGCAAGTAGAGTTTACATTCTGCCTGGATGCCAATTTCCATACATACGGTCTTTTCCATTGCAGACCATTTCTCTTGACATTATTAGGTTAACATTTTCAACATCTTGTAGGATTGTACATAACCTATTTCGTTGAGCAATAAGTAGGAAATGATTTTTCCCAGACTTTCTTAAGATAGAAAAGCAATAAAAACAAATCTGACCCTCCTCTTTCACCAACCCAAAAAAAAAATCATCCCACCCTTCTTGTGTTGCTCCCACCACTACCAATTTTGCTTCAGCTATATCAATTTTGTGCTATATTAGAGCTTTTCCTATGGTCTACATGGTCCGACCATATTTCCTAGGATAAAGAAAATTATTTTGATATTCATATTATTTTGGACAACATATCCTTTGTCTCTCCTGTGGTGTAAAAACCCATTGTAATTCCATAGCTATAGTTTATCTTCTCTTTTGACCAATTATAGGTGCTTCTTGTAGCTTCCCTCAATGTGAGATTGATTCCCCCCATATAATTTCATTTTTGTCACTGGAATGATTAATGTTTATCATCACCAAAAGAGGATGTACTATTCAAAATTTTTTGTGGTTGAAACCTCTGAACCCAACAAAAAGACCAACAAAAGGAAAAGCTTTAGACCCTAACTCCTTGACATGAAAAATCAATTCCTAAGAAGCACAAACACGAACACAATCCAGTGCGATGTTAATATCTAAAAATATAAGACAAAGGCCAAAGGCAAGTTTACTATACTATAAATTTTTCAAACTTATATCATTTTATTATATTTCAATAATTCTCAGGCTAAAAAAAATTGTTTTGTTTATGGTACTTAAGCATTTATGATATAATATTTTATGTTAAAATATTCAAAATGCATTCAGACCAACTATCAATTTTCTAAATGATTAACATTTTAACAAAAAGGAAATTTGAAGCCTATATTTTTTTTTCTTTGACATCTATGAGTTAGTATTTGGGTCAACTTATAAGCACCTCGACTAATCTCACCAAACAACCATTTAATCGTACTCCATTTGATTGTCAAGGAAACTCATCGAATATTAAATCCTTGGTAGGTGGTCACCATGGTAGAAGTTTAAACTCTATAATACTTATGCATCTAAACATGTTTCACCCTCAAAATATTCATTGAGTATTCAACATATGTCCAACAAGTGTCAAACTCATTCTACTTATTCAACTAGTATTTGACATCTCTACTGTGCTCAAGTGTCCAAAACGTGTCCAACATGTTGGACACAGACATGTTGCGCATGATGAAGCATTTATGCTTCATAGATGCATCCCTTTCCATAATTACAACCCACAATTTGATGGGTCATCTATCTTCAATGGGTGCAAATTCAGGAAATTGAAGTACACAACAAGGAATATAGCTAACGACCATGCTGTTGAACTATGATGAAAAATAGTAAAGATGAAAATGATCATATATTAGTTCAAAGTCATATACACATCAATTTGATTTATTTTAGCTAAGTAGGAATTAGGATTCAAGCATTCAAATACCTTAAGAAACAATCCACGTTTTTTAATTCCGTTGGGGTCACCATAACATATTGCAAGTACTCTTTCTACTTCAAACACCTCTCCATCATCTTCACCCTTTTCATCATTCTCCTCCTCTTCGTCTTCCTCTTCTTCATCATTATTGAAAAGATCTATGTACTTTTGTTGAGGCTCTTTACTTTTAACCAAAGAAAAATATTTACAAAGTGCTTCCCACTCTTTTAACAACGATAAAAAATCTTCTGCCATTTCATTTCTAACCTGCAATGTAGAAGATGTTAAGAGAGCACAAGGCATATTATGTAGAACATCTAGTTGGATTCTATCATAAGAGTGTACCTCCGTCTCAGGGTGATTGAACTTTAGACTTTCACAAGCATATTGATTTAAATCAACTGCCCATTTCTACAAAAAGCTCCACAGAAGGAGTAACCAGATGTTCAAAAAATGTATATGGGAAAAAAGTAACTACAAAATAAATTTCTTTTGATCAGCAGTTTAAAGGATTCAAGGCAACATACTGTGACTAGGTTCAAACCAGACAAATTGGCCCCTAAACATAACCCAGTTGACATGGCACCACATCCTGAATACAAATCTAGTAGTGTAACATCAGGCTTACAACACCGTTGTGCTTGAGAAACATCCCCAATTTCTGAATTCACTTCACATGCTCCATTGATATCAACCTCAGAGGAAATTGTCGATGATGTCTCACTGCCGACCCTTTTATCACCTACAAGTTACATGCAAAAATTATAAACTCCTTAGACTTGAGTTGCAATTGAAGAACATAATCACAGAAATTGACTTTTACAAAAAAATTACTTGCAGGCAGTTTAACAAATGAAGAATATGGTAGCAAATATAACATGTCACAGTGGAAATCGCAAGCTGGAAGACGTTTTTTCTTCTTATCCGTAGTCATCTGAAAATCAAAATAAAATTAACATCACCAAAAAAAAAACCCCTAAAACAATTACAGATATACGAATGTAAAAATCATACAGTTAGTGGTATTCTAGCTATATTTAGCTTCCTAGTAAGACAATCCAATGGATTATCATCCCGAACTTCTGAAAAGAAAACACGCTTGTCATTGATGAGATGAGCATGATCTTTCACGACCTAAAATGTATCAAACAAAAATCAAATGTCAATTTATTTTCATGGAAAACACAATTGAGTAAAAGTGTAAAACATAATGGAACTTGTTTATCTTACAGTATCTTTAGCCCTATAATACCATTGTGCAGTGAAATATAGCTGCCCATCAACAGCCTCAAACATTTCCACAATTCTGCATATATAATCTTCCTCCCCATCTTCAGCCTAAACAAGACTTTCCATGTACAAGTATAATAAGTATCCATGTCAATAGCTCAAAAAGGAAAAATACTATTCCGAAGAAACTTAAATTCCCCATTAAAATTGACAATGTAAATCACACCTTCACATGAGCATCATCAAAGAGATTGTAAATAATATTGTCAACCTCAGCCTGTGAGTAATGATGCAGAGCTTGGATTACATCCTCGGACTCATCCCTATAAGATAACAGAAACAAAAATGCAACGAGAAGAAAACAAACCATTAATCAAGAGAACATATTGAGTATACATTATAAAACCACTCTCTTCTATAAAAATAATGCATCACCATTCTTCTCACTTATCTTTTCTCAATTATTCTTTTTTCATTGAGCTATAATTAAGGCTCTTGGAGAGCAAATGGCTCGTGGGAAGTCATGTCAATCTATGATAAGGTGTCATTTCACCCCATTTCATGACAAGAGGAAACCATATTACACCATGTTTCCTAGCAAGCTGTGAGATATTTGACTTGAGAGAAATAGCAAGGTCTTAAGAGATGTGAAGAGCTCTTGGGAAGAACGTTAGACCTCAACTAGGTTTATTTCCTCTCTTCACGTCTCAATTACAAAGATTTGTAATCATCCTCTATCACTAATTCTTTTTAGATGGAGGCTTTTTCTAGTCCTTTTTTTTTTTGCTTGCTTTTTGTTTTATGGTTTCTTTCGCCTTAGACTTTTCTTTTTTCTTTTGTGTTGTTTTGGTATATTCTTTTTTCTCCATAAACAAGTATTTTATATTTTTTTAAAAAATGATAAGAACCCATATAAATGAACCTTACATGGCTATATGTATGTATGTATTTGTAAGTGTTTGAAGATTCATAAATTAGTGACATTACCTCGAATTCTTCACCCCAACTACTTGCTTCTTCTTCTAAACAAAGAGATAAAGAAGAAAATGAGAGTAGACACAAGTAAAGCCAGAACCAAACCACAAGCTCTCATGCATAAATGTATTAATATTAAGACAGCACAGACATTTTTGGTGCAAAAAGGCAACAAAAGGTCGAACCTAAGCCGCACTTGCATAGTGAGCTTGGAGATCAATGGCACAACAAATATTTCAATATCAGCATGTATATTCATTAATTAATTTATTTTATCTTCTATAGAAAATAAAATGAAATAGAAAAGTTCATACAAATAAATAGAGCAAAAGCCCATTTGTTTAATCCAACGATATATGCACTTGGGAAAGGGCAATTACATTAAAAGTCAGTCTAGTAATCATGAGTATGTGAACATGGTAAAACATGTTGAAGGGGAAAAAAGACAAATTGATAGGATTTTAAATATAAAAAGAATCATAGAACCCAACAAATGTGCAATAGGAAAAAGGATTCAGAGCTTGTTAACTGGCATATGTGTCAAACAACAAAAACAATAATAATAACAATTATCCCAATCAATCAAAAATTACATGGACATAAGAAAATATATTAACCAACCCGATTAATAAACAAATAGAAAGAAAATTTTATTGAAGTTTTGACATGATAGGGGAGAATACTAAAATTGTGAGAAGCAAAAAGAAAAGGTAGAGATAGAAATGTCGTTTTACCGAGTGTAGATAGAAAGTATTAAGAATGTGAACATAATTCCACATTAATTAAAGGTAAAAAAAGACTCTAAATATATAATTCAAAAAATAATTTCACTGTTAGGATGGGTAAAGTAAAAAATATATCAATACAGAACAATATCATATCATGATATACGCAGATTAATTATCTATATAGAGATGTGCTAGATATGTAAATGGTGTCTACTGGACTTAATCCTGCACATTCAACAAGTTATTTTTTAAAAATAAAAGTTAAAAAAATAATAGAACTTCTCCATGATAATTAATTTTTTACAATTATAATTCTAATTTTATAAGAATGTAGGAATTTAAACCTTTATGAGAAAAAACTTTATTGAAAAGATACAAGAAAACCCTTGAACTAGTGGAAAATTATTATAACAAGTCAACCTACTGGAACTCTAGGGAGATCTTGAAAGAAGGTTTAGTCGTAGGCTAGGTTTAACGTTTCCTCATGGGTGTCAATTTCTAAGGGCTTATGTAATTACATCTCACTATTTTTTATTGAAGTCCCTTTCTGTATAGCTAGTTGGCTGGCTCCTTGGGTTTGTTGGGCCTTTTTTTATGCCGTGTGATAATTGTTCTCTTTCATTTTTCTGGGAAGCTTGGTTTCTCATCAGAAAAATCATTCAAGCCTAATTACTCATATCATAGAAACAGCTTTCATGGTTGTTTGTCTCTCAATTGGTGTCCTCTGAGCAAGGAGTCTAAAACCCTGAAACATATCTTCCTCTATAATTCTTACGCTCCCAATTTCTTAATTCTTATCCTCTCCACCCATAATGATCTTAACAATTTGATATCATACACATTCACAAGGCCAAGCACAAAGGAAAACTCTTTGGGGCCCACTTCATTAGACCAGCCTTTTGGTCTCTTTGGCTCAAAAGAAAATAATAGGACCTTCTTCGGCAAAGAATAACCGTTTGGTAGTGTGCTCCACTCCCTCTTTTTTTCCTCCCTCTTGCTGTGATCATGCTTCACCCTTTCATAATTATAGCATGAACACTCTTTTTACCAATTCTATAAGACAAGGTTAAAGTATAATGAGACTTTCAACAACAGAGAGTCCACAAAAGTATGAAAGTAAACTATAGAAATGACACCATAAAGACATGAAAATAAAACCACATCCCCACATTCGTTTTTAGTATCATTTTCATGTTCCTCCACAAGTACTAGGAGAAGGAGAGAGAGCTTCGAGCAAGAAAGTCAAACAATTGAAATGAACCAAAAATTCCATGTTTTAAACATTTTCTTTCTTTTCTTTCATTTTACATGTAACCCTAATTTACTTTTTAAAAAATGTCACGTCATAAGTATAAAACATAAGCTCGGTGGCAAGGAACTGAACTTATGTCTTCAAGATGAATTTTCTTCCCTGTTGCGTGGAGCAAGCAGAACATCACATATTTTCACAGTTAAAGCCTAACGATGACAACTAAAGGCCAACAGGTTCTTGAATAGCCGGCAACATCCAGCAATACAAGACTTCCAATACTCGATTCAAGTCCTTCACCTCACTATAAACCCATGGTTCCAAATATCACACACATCTATACTAAGATTACCAAAAAAACCATCCAGCGCAGCTCCATTTCCACAAAACAACAATATAAAGAACGATCTAACCCAAGATCCGCGATTGAGAATTACCTTCCCTAAGTACCGTTGAGGCCACCGCTCCCTGGCTTCAGAATCGGAAATACGCGGCTCCAGGAACCTCGCCGGAGGATCGTCGTCACCCTCCAATTCCGCCTTGAGCTTCCTGGTGTGAGGAAGCACCTTAGGGGAAGAGGAAATGGGAGTGCCGTCCCCAGAGGGCTCGGTCTTGAGCTTCTTCAAGGGGGAAGCAGCCGGCTCCGGCTCCGGCTTCGCAGAGACGGCGGCGGCGGACTTGGAGCGGCGCTTCGACGGCATTGTGGGAGAGAGGGCGAAGGAACGGCGGGAAAGGGGAGGAGAGAGGAAGCGAGATTGGAGGAGAGGGACAGAGAGAGAAATGGGAGGGTTTTATAGTGTCGGGGGAGAGGGAGGGGGTAAGATTTCAAAGTTGGGCGGGAACCGTGAAATTTTTTGGATGGGGGAAATTTTTAATTTTTAATTTTTATTATTATTTTTGTTTTTAATGAATAGTCAAATAAACAAGCATGGGGCGAAGAAGATGAACGGTGTGGGATGGGTCGGGTGGACATGGATTGCTGACATTCGGGTCGAGTTGGATCCGACCCGTGTCTCAGAGATGTGACATTTCTGGTTTTTTCTGCTACTGTTCCGTACTGTTGGAGATTGAAAATAAAAAAGAAATGTTCTTATGGCTGTGGATTTTTTCCTTTTTTTTTAAGAAAAAGAAAAAAAAGGAGTGGAGTGCATTTTATTTGGGTGTGATGTAAGATTAGAGCGCGAATAAATTCGAGGTGAATCACTCAGTAAACAAATAAAAGAAGCTTGAGAGGTGAGTTACGTTTTAGGATCTTAGTTTTTACTAATCTCAACTGAATCTGTGGTGTGATTAGGTATAAAGGTATCGAGCTTCATACTATTAGTGTGTATGGGCGTTTGTTAAAGTATTTAATGTTGGAGCTCGAATCAAAATCTCGCCTCAAATACAATTTTACTCTTTTTCCATGTTTTTCAAAAATGAGTTTATAATGAATTTAATAATTTATTGAAATTTAATTTGTTAACCGTACTTTCACTTAGTTGGATGGAATAGGTACATATACTGAGTCTTTTAATAACTTAATTACATAAATGACTTAAATCTTATTAATTTACAAATTTGTCAAAATAGAAGTCGGGCCATGTGAACATTATCAAGCTACCATGTTCATATATTTTTAATAAATAAATAAACAAATTACAAATAAGGAAAAAACCAAAATTTAAGTCACCTCTCGTGATTTTTATCCCCAAATTAAGAAACCTTAAATTCTTTTTCTCTCTCACTAAGACCAGTCGCCCCCTTCCTCGATCCCTCCCCGACAAAAGTAAGCATCGGCAACACGACGGTCGAAACACCCAAGCGATAGCGACACCCAACTGCGTCGCATCCTTATAGCAGACACGACTTCACGCCCACACTCACGTCCCACGATGGCTAACGATGGGATCTATATGTGGGTTCGTGATTTTCTAGTACGACTGTCGAAAATGTGGGGAGTGGACGACGGCTTGGAGGAGAAAGAGAAAGGAAAAGGGAAAAGTCTAGGGTTTTCCCCTTATTTTATTTTATTTTGTTTAACAAAAATAATAATATCATGTCACTGGGGCTTTATGACCTAAAATCTTATGCGTATATGTTAAGGTATGAAGTATATTTTGGATATAGATACAGCATATACTCAAAGGTATATATTATATAACTTAATATGTTAGTATATATCACTAAGTGGTATATAATATACACAATATATTTGGTGAGTGTATTATACTTATATATCATACAACTAAAAGCATATATCATATAACTCTTAACTTATTCATTAATAGTTGAGTATATATCAATAAAAAAATACACATATTATATAACCTTCGGACGAGTATATGATAATCATGTTATTGAAGAAGAAAAAAGATTCACTTGAAAAAATATAAATGAAGGGCAGAAGATAATTAAAATGTGAAAAAAACAAATATTTAGAAGGAATATTCGTTTATCATACTAATAAAAAAATGCTAAAAAAAAGACGTCGACGAGCACAAAATAATGAAATTATGGAAAAAATACTAAATTAAATGGATAATAGTTAAACAATATAATTTCATAAAAACTTTATTAAATGTAGGAATGTTTTGCCCTGCTGGAAAAAGCATATATATGGAAAATGTCAATATGAATGTCGTGGAAAATATCAATAAAAATAAATATGAAATATCTTATTTTACTTAGATTAGGCTCGAGATTTGAGAATTATTTAGTAGTATTCTTGAATTTGATTGGACAATATTTTCGGATCAGTGTATTGACTTGCTCAATAAAAACATTACCATTCTTCTAAATCTATCGATATTATGTACTTTAACAATATCCATTATTACCACAATATGTAATACTAATCCTCGATTATACATCTTTGTATTCAACAGTGACCTAGTACGATTTGAATAGCAAAATATAAATAAGCAAAGTTATGTCAATCTACAATAAAAGGACTTGAATACACTGCAACTCATCTTATGCTTGTTGGAAAACTTCTTGTTATACTTAATCGTTATTTGTTGTTTTTTTTTCATTTTATTGTTGCCTACCCAGGGCCAGACTTGATTACCACACCATAGTACTATTTGAATTTGTCTCCAACATTTTTTCACTGTAACATCGAGACTTAACTTCAAATTTGCTTTAATTGAAACTACAATTATCTCCAAATATACATACATTTATATATATATGAAACTACAATGAAATACTGTTGTTTGGTGGGCGTTCAATAGTAAAAAATGGGATTTTTATCTATTTTCTTGATTCAATTTGGATTTTTATCATTTCTAAAATCTCTTATTTATGGTCCTCTATTAATTATGAATTTAATATGGAAAAAATCTATTTAAAATAGTAATGGTTTAATATGGAAAAAATCTATCTAATATTTAAATAGTTTACCGTTTAATATGGAAAATTTAATTGACAAATGCACAAAAAAAAAGAAAAAGAACATAGACCATAACACTATCCCGGGATACTGTTATCCCTCGGGATACACGTAGTTCCAATTTTTTTTAATTATTATTAGTATCACAACATTTGTTGTATTCCATTTACTTAAGGATTTTTGTAGATTTGTTGTGGGTTATCAATTAGTAATTGATTCTTATATTAAAATGTGATGTTTTTTTCATATCAAATTCAAATTAAAAAGAATTTGTGAGGTTAAGACGAGAGTGGGAGGAAATCAAGATGGTAAAGAATTTTAATTTAAAAAAAATGATATTTTGATAATTTTACAAGACAAAAAGTGAAAAATGATTCAATATTAGAATGGAAGGGGTCACAAATTACGTTTTTTTTAGAGAATGGTAAAAAATCCAAATTGATTTTATAGAATGAGGTTAGAAACCCCAATTTCTCATAACATTTATTCCTTAACTCAAATGTCAAAGGTTCAAATTCCCATAAACCCAAATTGTTGTACTAAAATAAAAGCGTTCGTTGCTGAATTTAAGATTAATGTTTTCAAGTCAAATATTTTTGTATTTTTTTTTTAAGAAAACAAATATTTTTGTATTAATGCATACTTTACAGAAAAAAAAACGAATTAAATGTTTCATCGTAAAGAACATTTAAAATGTTTTCAGCATTATTTGAAATTTTAAGAAACAATTTTGGCTGTGATACAAGTAATTTAAAATTCATATCAAACCCACCTTTAAAAATTCCCAAAAAACGAATGCTTATTTGGAAATACCAATGGCATGAAAGTAACATCAATAAAATGGCACGATTCATTTATTTGCTTATTTGATAAAAATTCAAAGATTACATTATAATCGTGTTTTGGAGTCAAAATAGGTACTTTTTAGGTAAAAAATTAAAAGTCGGTTATATTTTTAAAAGTCTCGATTCGAATAACTCAATAGATAAGACATCTAAAGATTGATGGTTCGATTCCTTACTGCACCATTGTTTGAAAGGAAAAACATTTTTAACAGGGACAAACGAGTGGAGATGGTAATAGAACAGATACTAAAAAGCATTAAGGTTGAGTGTTTGGCAACCTGTTGAGGATAGAGTGCTCTGGCTTATGCTCACATTCAAAGTCAAGATGAACAAACGCCCTCTCAACTTCTGGAAGCTTTTCGATCTTTATCTGCAACGTCTCTCCAATGGCGTGTGCTTCTTTCAAGGGCAGCTCCTCCGGAAGTTCAATGTCCACCTAATTGATTGTCAGGTACAACCATACTTCTTAATTACACAAGTCTACTCAACTGTATAGGGTATTAAATTTTTCATCGACATTTCATGTCAATGTAAAGAGTGATATTGAAAAAAACGATTGATGAAATATATATATGTATATAGAAACAACAATACCATCAATATTGACATAATAATAAGAATTTTAAACTTATTCAGTAGGGTGAAACGTTTGTTTATTAATTTAAATAATTATTGTGAATTTATTGATTTTTATACATTTTTCGTGAAATATCTACTAACATCACCATTTTCTATGACATTTTCGTAAATTTGAGATCTAGACATTCCTGTCGATATTGATATTTAAAATCTTAAAACTAGGCATCAATTGTATCTATAGCATCTTAGTATTTTATCATTTTTGAGGTTTGTTTTAACCTTTCTTCCAGGATATATAAAATATGGGACATTTCAGAAATTATAACATATATATATTTTATTGTTTTTAACATTATGCATCAAACAACATCCTACACATATTTTAAGAGGACAACCAAATAAAAAGTGGTTCCAACCGAAGTAGTTATAGAACGAAAAGTTTGAAATCATTAGAGTTATGATCCAGACAAGGGATCCAATTAACCATGAAGGTAACAGAGAATGAAAATGGTTCCTATGGAATAAGAAATATTTTTTAAAAGGCTAAAGTTGGCTTTTCCACTTGAAGAGACGAGGCATAAGTCTTGAGATGGTAGAAGCTATAAGCCTCAATTTTTAATTAAGAAAAGTGTATAAATTCCAAATTTGTAGGATCAATATTGCTAAACATAATAGTTATATAAAATTATATAAAAAAACAAAAAAATCACTTGTCAATTGCCACTTAAATAAAAATACTAAAAGACATCTTTAACATTACTACTATTATCGTTAATAGGATTGAGTTTAAATTTTAATCTTCAATGTTTTCAAAGTCTAGGTGGTAAAAACAGTAATAGATGGAATGGTTGCAGCTCCTATCTTAACATTATTCCACACACAAAGAGACCTTTATATATATTTTTTATCATGGATATAAAAAAGAAGGACAAATTAATAATATTATTCTAATCAAACTACGAGGCGTAAAGACTTTAAGTCTTACTACGTCTTCAAAGAGGCATAAGTTTTGAGGCTAAAAGCTAGAGCTTATACTCGAGGCAAAAATATTGAGTAAGAGCCTAAAAACATAAGGAAAGGATAAATGAAAAATGGACGTGTAACTCGTGGAAAGTTTATAGGGTGTGACTAACCTCTACAAAATAAAGAACGCCGAAGGTGTAAGCACGAACCGTGTCAACACGCTTGACCCCAGGATGCCTAATGACAAGATATGTCAACTTTTGCAGAACTTCAGGAGGGGCTGATTTTCCCACGAGCGAAACTACAACAGGAGTTACCTCCTATTAGTCGAAAATTGGAAGGAACACAAGTAATATGAAGTGACAGGCGTGATGTGCAATTCAAAAAGCACAAAATGAAGCTGCAAGTATTACAAATATACAATTATTTCAACTTCAAGCACATGACAAGAATATAATTATTTCAGATCTTCTCCCATTTTTTCTTTCCACTCTGCAACTTGATGAACAACAGTTTCATCTCAAACATGGGGTACAAGACCTATAATTATAGAACTCCTTCCCCCAAAGTAGTCGTTGTACTCTTTTTGTTATATCATGCGAGGGTAAAGTAAAAATCATGGCATTTTCCAAAAAGAAGAATGATTAGCATATAAACAACTAGCGCTCCTCCACCTGCAATCTTTTCCCTCTCCAAATAAAGACATTTCACGGATTCTTTTGGTGCCTTGGACAATTATAGAGACTAATTAGCAACTAAGAAACTTGACGGAAATTGAAAACACAACCAGCTGCAATTAATGAAAATTTTGGGGCAGCCAAATTTTAAAAGATACATCAATTTTATGTTCCAACATCCTTTCAATTTGCTTGTTATTTAGAATTTTTCAATTTGGGAGAAAGGGAAGTAGATGCGAGTTAGAAAACGTACCTGCATTTTCCCATACAGTTCCAGACCAATTTAAAATTGTATATATGGCCAAGGCAATAGCACCAACCGGATCTATCCACCAAAAGATCTTATCACCAAGAATAGCAGCAACTAATCCAACCACATTTGTTACCACATCGAAGTAATGATCCTGGGTAATATCATTGCAAGGATTTATGTCATATGCATAGAAAAATTATTTTCTTTAAAACAATTGCATAATAAAAGAAAAATACTTGGCTCCTTAAGAGTGAGGAACAATCTTGTCTTTACCACTTCAACGTTTGACACCTAAGTGAGAGAAATGCAAAAACATGGACTTTTTGTAAAAATTAATGAATTATCAATTTTTCAATAGTGGTGAGGACAAGATTGCTCCTCATTATTAAAGAGCCAATATTTTCCTAAATTGTAGGTTTAACAACCTTTGCATAAGCGCACACAATATCATTTCTTGAGCTTCTGCAGTAAAACCATAGGGCAAGTTTTACTATTGTGGCAGAGATCATAATCGCACACAACCAGATGAACTGTTCTGGCGACAGACTTTCGGACGGTTTATCTTGAATTAATTGTTCTACAGCTTGAAACAATATCTGAAAGCCTTAACAATAAATTGAGATGGTTTAGCTACTCCAAAACTCCAATCATGTACTCATACTCAACTAACAATAAAAGGCAAATGAAAATTATAACCAAGATGATTCAACCATTAAAGATTCTAGAAAACAAAATGAATAGATAACAAGAGATACCTAATGTAGCCATGACAGCAGCAAATACAATAATGCCCACTGGCTGCACCCTCAGCTTTCCGATTGGGTATATATAAATATTTACTCGCTTCATGTACAAGTGAGTAAACCAAAGTATTCCACCAGCCATGAGATCAAGTAAAGAATCTAGTGTAGATGCAGCAATGGCTATGGATCCACTCCGCACTGTAGCATAAATCTGCAAACTGTCACTAGAGAGTGAATTCAAGTATTGGAATAAGGGACTAGAACAGAGCTTTTAAGAAACCATGAAACAACCTTCGCATTTTATCTGCTTAAAGGTTCAAGCAGCTCATTCATGAGAGAATCTTTTATATGAATTAAGTAAATTTGTGGCACAATCAACAGTTCAGCATTGAGATCATATTAATTTCTAACGATTTCCCTTCTAATTCATTTCCGTTTCCTTATAAATGCTTTATACTGGTGGTGCTTATTGCAAGCCTACAGCATTGAAATTGTTCATCTAGAATAATGAAATCTTCTAAACTTATGGAAACATAGACGACCTTCAATATAAGAAGTACTATATTTGCATAATTTGAGATCTTCATAGCTCTCTCTTGCTGAGCTTGTTCTTCACCGTCTTCCTCATCAATGCAGTCAGATGTCCCCAACGAATCAACTTCCTCAAAGGATTTCAAGGTAGCAAGTTGCCTTTCATAGTAGTCCTTTTCCCCTATATCAAAGCAATACGTCAGTATAATCTGTTTTCTCCCTCCCACTAGAACATGGAACATGGTGATTACTTCGACCAAGGAAATCTTAACCAAAAATGCAAGAAATGCGCATTTTCCATCATGAAATTTTTAAGTTTAACAATTAGAGTTCTCTCTAATAAACAGAGGAAAGCGAACAGAGTCGAGCTTCGCGTTCGCCATCATCTTACACATACACTAAAGAAAAGCGAAAAAAAAAACGGAGAACCAGAAAAATACAACAAGATTTCTTCACGTATAGCTTCTTCACTCTCTCAGCAACCAAACTGAAATTCAACAGAAAAAAGAGCGATAAACATAGAGACGGAGAGACAGGAAGAGAAAGAGAAGAACCTCTGCAGAAGCCAGGCGACCGCGAAAGATCAATTTCATATGGAGACTCGACGTCCTGAAGACGAGACCTCAGTTTTTCAGGCAATCTGGATATGAACTCGCTCCGGAGCGAGTTCACCGAGTAACGCCGACTCAGTCGGCCGCCGCGTCTCCCGCTACCGCCGCGCTTCATCGCCTCTCCCAACAACGCCGCCTTCGATTCCGGATTTCCGTCCATTTTCCGGTAAGCTCCGGCACTCACCTCTCCGCCCAATCGAGAAATGGAGCTGCAGAATCAATGCAGGATCGGAGCTGATCTCAGAAAAACGCTCTGAAAGGCAGAAAAAGGGATGCGCCTTTTTAACTGCAAATTGAAATTTTTGGTGCCATTCGCCGTTTACTCGTACAGAACCAAATTAAAAATAAAGATAAAATAATAATAATAAAAGAATATAACTTGACAGATTAAATAAAATAAATATTACTTTCCGTGCTCAATCGAATATTAAATTAAAACAAAAAATCTCAAGAAATCAATTTGTTGATATTTATTAATTTACTTTTTTAAATTTAGATGGTATTTGACTTGTTAGACAGGTATTCATTATAAATTTATATTTTGATTATAGGAACAATGATATATTTATACACAATATATGTACTTTAGTTATAAATGAATTTAATTTTGGTGGAAGATGTAACGTTGAAAAAAAAAAGTAAGTTAACGGGTTTGGGTTAATTTATCTCCGAAATGAATAAGATAAAATTTAATCAAAATATGAATACTAATATTGCGAGCAAGATGTTTAGAATTAAAAACAATCTATGTGGACATATCGAATTAGGCTTTGTAATTAAATACCGAATGAGACCAATTGAGTCGTAACTCAGCCAAATGAGTGTGAAGTTACCATGTAGGTCGTAACTCTATCAAGTGAAATAAGGTGAGTCACGATCGGAGGTGAGGCAATAAGTCATTTGGTGGTCATAGTCCAACCAAGTGAAACAATATAAGTTGTAATTTGACTAGGCGATATCAGAAGCTAACATATGAGATAAAGACCATAAGTCACCCAACATGTTATTCCAAGCAAGACCACGACCACTAGGTAGACGTACTCTAGCGAAGATAGGTGAGGTAGATCATAGTACAACTAAGGGAGATGATAAGTTACATAGTCCACATTTCACATTACATTGCTCGCATTCCAACACACTAAAAGCATACTAAATAGCACAAAGACCAAGAAGATTATATCAAACATCATCCAACCTTCATATGACATGACAAGTATGCACCTTATAACACGTTGTCCATAGTTCCACGCAACTGACCCATCGTATTACCCTAAAGTGTGTCAACTTATCCTACATGCCAGTGAGTCAGTGACATTACCATATCTCGCCTAAGATGTTATGGCAATATCCTACAAAGAATTGAAAAATGAGCATTGCATAAAAAAAAAGAAAAAAACCCTCCCCGTTATATCACAAAAATGTTCTCAAACTCGATATTTTGAACTGACTTAACTATCATTAAAGTGTGTTGTGGGAATCTCAGGATGCACATTACTCATACGTTGTCATATGCTCTAATGTGTTTCTACGAGTAATTATATTTGATAGCAATCTTGATGAATATATTGTCACATCACCTCTAATCATGCAATCAAATTGGAATATATATAAAAAAGAAAAAAAAAAGTGGAAAAGAAGAGGAAAGAGTTCTAGGAACAAGGCTCATTTATTTGGTAGGGCTAGGGCACAGGAAATGGCCTTCTTCCATTGGCGCCAACGCTTGGCCGTTTTGATAGACTTCCGTGGCGCCAAGCGTGCCGTATATGGCACTGCAGCCTCACTGCCACCCGAGCCAGTGGTCAACCACTCGAGCCCGTGTTTGTTGTTAATTAATTGTCTCACCAATAAATTCTCTCCACCTCTTCATTTAATTACTCAAAAGGAAGAAAGAAAAAAAAAGAAGAGGAGTTTAAAATGCTATTTTAGTTTTTTACTCTAAATTTTAGTCTATGTATTTTTAAAATATTTATTTTAGTGTTTATACTTTTTAAAAAGGATAATTTTGATATCTATTTTCAAAATTTTAACACGAATTCTACCTATAATATAAACTCTTTTATATAAAGTCATGGTTACACTTAAAAAATATATATATAATGTATTGTCGTGTTGAGATTGTGATAGAAAAACGAGATTAAAAAAGAAAAAAACTTAACTGAACAAAATTGTTAGGTTTAAAAGTACAATAACTAAAACGAATATTTTGAAAGTATGAGGATTAAACTGAACTAAAGTTGGAGGTACAATGACCAAAGTAAATGTTTTCACGGTACAAAAACCAAACCTAAAAAAAGCTTAAAGTTTCACCCACATGTCTAACATATTTTTAAACTTTGAAATGGTAAATAGTTTAATAGGTTATTAAACTTTCAATATTATCTTTGATAAATTTCTAAAACTTTAAAAAATATCTAACTTTTAATTTTTTTTATCTATTAGACACAAAATTAAAATGTGTTTATATATTTAACCTTTTAATTTTATCTTTTTAATTTTATGTCAAATAGATTTGATATATTAGGCCAAATATATGTTTTTTTAATTGTTTAATACACAATTTTACGAGATTCCAATTTTTGAAGTTTTGATTGATTTTTGTTTAACTCTTTGTCAAGTTTATTTGTTGAATTCGAGTGTGTTTATATATTTATTTATTGAGTACATCAATAATCAACAAGCTTCTTGTCTAACTTTTATGTTTTAAAGAAAATACTTTACCTATCTCTATCTTGTCCAAAATTTGATGGCTCACTATTTTAAAAAAAGTTACATATATTTTTACCTTTCTCTTTTTTAATTGTTAAACATTCAATGTTCAGACAAGATAAGTCCTGATTAACCATTAAGGAGTTAAGTATTGTCCATGTTATAAATAGTTAATCTAGGTTCAATATGACATAATTTTATATATGTGTTTAAAAAATTGGAAAGACAATAAAAAAACATACGTTTTAGGTATGATTTAAAAAATCATTCGGGAAATTGAAAGAAATTTGATGCACTTTAAATTTTTATAAATAATGTACACAAAAACTTATGTTCTATTTAATAACGTTTATGTTTCTTGTTTCTTGTTTCTTGTTTCTTGTTTTTAATTATTTAAAAACAAAAATGTTTGATGACTGTTTATGTTTCTTGTTTGTCATGTTTTATAAACATTTCCATAATTGTGTATAATTTTCTTTCGTTATTCCCGATTTTCAATTTTTTGAAAGCATAAATAAAAATATTATTTTATTTCTTTTTATTTATAGACATAAAATGCATAATAGGTATTAAAAAGTAAATATAACATTAAAAAGTTGTATTTTGAATGAAAAAATTAAATTTCATCTAAGACTTTTATTTTATTAATTGAAAAATTTTAAGAACAACAAATAATAAATAATTACCAAATACGTTTATGTTTCTTTTTTCAATAAAAAAAAAGTAGTTATGAAACGCAATGTTGTTTTTCTTATTAACGATAGGAGTGAAAAACAATAAACAAAGAAACACAAATATTATCAAACTAGTCATTACTATTATTAAGCTTTTTTTGTCAATTTATTTATAACATGTCAAATATTTAATTAGTTACTTAAGCTCATACATTTTAAAATCTTAATTATCTAGTATGACATTTTTCTCATTGGATGTTAAGTCATTTCATTTGACAACTTGAATTTAACTCAATTGATTAAGGTATTTTTTTCATCTATCAAAGGATCAGAGGTTTGAATGTCCACCTCCACGTACAAACTAAAAAAAAAATTTATTTTCATTTAAATTCAATAAATATAAGAGTAGGATTCGAAAATGAAAACATAGGTATCTTATCTGATATTACTAAAATATGTTGAAGTTAGCCAAATTGAGATAATTTGGACCACTCTGAGAGTTAGGTGAATGAAGATTTAAAAACAAAATTTAATGGGTCGGGACCAATAGCACATCCCTGCCTTTCCTTGACTTAATGTTATCTTTAAATGCTCTTGTCATATGAAATATTTTGTATAATCAATCTCGATCCACTTGAATCTAACTCACCTAATTAAGATATGTATGAACTACTAAAAAGTTGTGTGTTCGAATTCTCGCTCTTACATGTTGTTGTACTAAAAAAAACCCTAAGATATATATAATATATGCATAACTCTTTCGTTACTAAGTAATAATAGCACTTCTTTATCGGTAATATCACTATTTCGTCTCATGTGTTTTAATTAATAAAAAAAATTACATTGTTTCTTGTTTTTTTCCCCTCTAAAATTTTATATTGAAAAGAGTAACATCTTTATGTCATATTTATTTTTTGATATTTTTATACGTTGAAAATGATAAAATAATATTTTTATATATATTTTAGAAAAAAATGAAAATACCAAGGGAAAAAACTTGATTATGTTGTTTTTGTTTATTGTTTATGTTTCTCACAAATTGGAAACAGAAACAATGAAAGGAAACGTTATCCATATAGAGCCATTATTGTTTTTAGAATTAAACATAAAATTATAGTAAAAGATACGTTTTCTTTATTAAAAAAGATATATACTGTTAAAATAATTTTGACTTTTTTTTAATATGGTATTCCTTAAACTATTTCAAGGAATATGCTCATCCGCCAACTATTTCAAAAGATAATGCTTGGAAAATAGTTCTCTTGATATCAGCAGAAGGTCATTTTTAGATGTGGTACTTTGTTGGTGCCACGTTTTATTACTTTTTTTTAATCCTAGCAAATCATCTATTTGAATTTTATATATATATATATAAAAGTAATTTATATTCTATCAACATATACAAAGATAATGTCTAGTCACCCCATCAAATAAGGTGTATTGATCCTAAAAGGTATACGTCGTCTCTTAAAGAGACAACGACCATTTACTGCACATCTCTTATAGCATGTTCGTTTCTTCGAGAGACGACTTATTAGGATTTGAAACAAAAAATATTGTTCAATTAGATGTAGCGCTACGTATGAAGGTAGATGACCAACTATTTTCAGTATTATTCTTGGAAATAGTTTAGTGATGAACCTTTTTTTTTAATAGTTAAGAAAAAAGAAATATTAAAAAAAAAGTCCAAATAATTTATGAAAACCGTTTTCAATTTTTATAAAAAATCACTTAGTTTATATATATATATAATTTCATTTGAGAGAATGAGAGAGATACAAATTCAAACTTTTCCATTACTAACGGGGAGGGTGATGCTCCATGGCTGACAATGTTGTTAATATATATAAGCAATAAATGGAAAGTCTTAAAACAGAAATTAAATAAAATAGAACAAATAATTCAATTTTGTAATGAATTATAAACAATGAAAAGACCAGCAAGAATTGTGCATTAATGTAAACTTATATGCTTAATCATGGCACAAATTAATTGTTTTTTTTTCAATTTCATTCTTTAAATAAAAATAATTGAATGACTTTAGTCAATGTTGTCACATGGACATTGAAATTATTTGTCACATATTTATGAAAGAGTAACACTTTATTTATTAAAAAAATAATAATAAAGTCATATACGAGAAAGTACTAAAATTAACAGACGTTCACATAAATAGCATAAAATAGACATATATTTTCAAATATAGCCTAGAATTTAAAATTTTATAAAAATAACACAATTCATATCAAAGTTAAATTCAAATATAATGTAAGATACATTTAAAATAAAGTCAAATTTATGCCAGTAACATTTTGGAAAATAAATATTATAGGTACGAAATTGATCTCAAACTAATCATTCAAATATGTTTTTACGTTTTAAAAATATATATAAAATAGAAAATAAAAGGAAATTTTGAAAATAATTTATAGACAAATTTAATTATATGTTAAAGGTGTATCTGATGAAGTCTCCATGTGAGAATGAGATGTATCTGAGGAAGTTTCTATATGCTTGAATTTGCATAGAATTATTGCCAAAAGTTCATTTTTTATTTAGTTTCTAAATAAAGTTTATTTCTTATTTTTTTTTTCAAAGATTTCTGAAAAGGATGAACACTTCCTGAGTGATCATCCAACTTAATACTACTATCTCAAATATGCTTACTTACTGATTTCTTTCTTATTATTTTTATATTATTTGTTTTAAAGTGTCAATTTTACTTGCTGTATTTAAAAAAAAGTGTCAATTTTACTTGGTATTACTTATTAGGGTGAGTAATAATTTACGGTTAAAAAGTTTATGAATGGTTGACAATGAATTGACCTTCGATGAACTAACACCATTTTTTTAAATTTTTTTTAACAAACAACGAATAACACTATATTTAATTATAAAATTATTTATAATTATTCTATTAACAAATATTTTAATCTCGTCAAAAGCATAACTTATTCTAGAGGTTGGAGGTTCAATCTCCAATCTCCACTTTGTTGTATTAAAATAAAAATATTTTAAACTCAACTAAAAAATTTGTAATTATCTAATTTCAAGTTGAAAGTATGAGATTAATTGATGTAGTAACATTTTGACATTCAATAAAATAAAAACTTTAACTTTTTGTATACAATAAATTAATTAAAATTTAAGCTATGTGTTGTCTAAATATAGAGAAATAAAAATTGAACTAATTAATGTTAACAATGGATTTATTAGAGGTGGATTTGGTCATTCACTCCAAATTCTCTTACATATGATGCCCTAAATGATAAGCTGATGATGTCAAAAAAATAAAAATAAAAAATGATAAGCTCATGGGCCATGTATAGTTTCCGCAGCCAATAACGGGCTTGGGCCGAATGAAATGGGCTTGAAAAGCCCAATTCGTAAAGTTCAGATTGGTCGAAGTTGGATAAACAAATGTATACTATGAAAAATAATAAGCCTAATAATCAAATATTGCATAAACGGTTAAATGAAATTTGTTTTAAGACAAATATATCCCTGTAACAAATTAGGTATATGTGCTTGATTTTAAAAATTTATTTGTACCAATAACAAGAACAATAGGAATCAACAGTAACAAATCAAATAATGAAAAATAAAATTTAAACAATTAAAATCTAATTTTAAAATTGATTATCTATATTTTGAAATCAATTTTTGAGGGTAGATATATAAAGAATTGTTAAAATTTTGTTAAAATCTAAACTTCAAAATTTATAAGTGGGAGGGTAAATATAATTATTGGGTATCTAACCTTGCAATTTTAAGGGTTTTTTCTATTTTCCCTCTAACTTATGTTTTCAGTGTTTCCATTATTGCGGACAAACTCATAAATAAACTCATGCTTGTATATGTCCGTGCATGATAATGTTTGGTAAATATACACGTATACAGCAAAATTAAAGTATCAATAAATAAATATACAGTAATATAATGTTACACGTATAGAACAAAACTAAAGTATCAATAAATATATATACGATACCTGGATTTCAATTAAAAATTATCTTTTAAGGTTATTGAGTAAATTGCCTTATTCAATTGTGCATTGCTTAAAAAAGCATGATTTTTTCCATTGCAAAGTTCGATGGACAACCGTGAATGTGAATCATATCACTTTAAGCTCATTGCATTTATGGTGAGGTGTAGTCTGAACTAATGTCCCACCCCCATTTATGGGGTCAATGTTTGTATCTACCTGCACTATCAATATGAGTATCGATAATGGAATGCATTTGTGTCGTACTGATGTCGTACTTCCATATATGGAGTCAATAAGAGTATCCACAATGGATTGCACTTGCGTCGCACTTCGATTTATAGGATCAATGTCGGTATATACATAAGTCTGCATTGGAGTTGCACTCTTGTGACCAATGTTGGTATCTAAAAAACATACAACGATGCAATAATCGCTCCCAACTCATTTGATAGAATCGTTAGAACTCATGTCATGTAGCGTAATAATAACCAACTTGTTTACACCATCCCTGAATAACAATAAATGTGAAACTTTCTTTTCGTGAAAATATATTTCTAAATCTATTGAGGGAGAGTTTGAGATATATTTTATAAAAAAACTAGACAATCTCTAAAAGAGTCCAAATTTTTATTTGGTGAAAATATATTTCTAAATCTATAAAATTCCTTAAATGTTGGAGGAGAGAGTTGATTCAAATTCTTAAAATGTGTTAGGTGGTTCCAAATGAGGGAGTGACAGAGTTTGGAAAATGATCCAATTTTTAGAATTCTCAATAATTGATTTGGTCATTTGTGCAGTATATGATACTATTGGCTATTTATTAAAATGAGTGTCCAAATTTTGCCACCCCTAATCAAATTTAATATTTTATGAGTTTTTAGACAACTAATTTTGGTACCGGTATAGTGATTTAGTGATGTAACTCATGTAACTGATGTAACGTGCCTAAGTTAATTGGGATACCCATAGATATTAATTTCAAAATGTTCATTTTCATCACTGAACTTTGAGACTTATATTAATATGTTACGTAAGTTGGATGAGACAAATATTGAGGCGTCGTTTGATAACCATTTTGTTTTTAGCGTTTAAAAATTACGGTCGTTTTTTACTATTTTATTAGTTAGTTTTTCATATCTCTTTAAAATATTGAAAACCATTATTATTATTATTATTATTTTTAAATTTGACTTATATTTTGAAAATGTTTAAAAAACTATATAACAAAACAAAGAAACACATAAAAAACACATTAGTAAAAAATAATGTTTCTCACTTAATTTTAAAAATAGAAAAAAGTGAAATGGTTATCCAATATGGCTTGTGTGATTGAATTTGTAGCAAATGTCATGATGATTATTTTCGTCGTAACCTGAACATAGTTTATTGACATTTATTTCCAACAGAAAGTCGTGAGTTTAAATTCTTATTTCGACGACACGTTGTACTAAAAATATGATTTAAAAATTCAAGAACTAAAATAAACCATTTTAGAGTCTAACGATTAAAACGGAACACTTTTTAAATTTCATAAATCAAAATAATTTAAATTTCAAAAAGTTAAGTAATACTATATAGTTTTATTTAACTTACCAATTAAGTTATATCAAATGGGGATATAGCTCAGATGGTAGAGCGCTCGCTTAGCATGCGAGAGGTACGGGGATCGATACCCCGCATCTCCACTTTTTATTTATTTTCATAAAAAATAAAATCTAGTTTTTATTTAGTTTTTAAAAAATAAAAATAAAATCTAGTTTTTAAGAAGTTCAACAATTTGATCAGTGAGCTAGAATTGGTCGAAATCCCTCTGGTCAAAGACAGGCGTGGATTCTACTCATTCATTGCTTGACAGATTCTTAGTTTCCAATGGATGGGAGGACATTTTCTCAAATTCCAAAGTATCCAGGGGTGAAAGGACTACTTCAGATCATTTTACGATCATTATGGAGGCAGGAGACTTTCAGTGGGGTCCTTGTCCATTCAGATTTTTTAACTCATGGCTTCACAACAGGGATTGCATTGGGCTACTTGAATCGACCTTAGCCAATGATCAATCTTATGGATGGGCTGGCTTTTCTCTAAACTCCGAGCTTCGTAATCTTAAGTCTCCCTTAAGAGTTTGGCACGTTCAGAACGAGAAACGCAAGAAAGAATCTGAAATTCGCATTCTGTCCTTAATCAATTTCCACTTTGTTGTATTAAAATAAAAATATTTTAAACTCAACTAAAAAATTTGTAATTATCTAATTTCAAGTTGAAAGTATGAGATTAATTGATGTAGTAACATTTTGACATTCAATAAAATAAAAACTTTAACTTTTTGTATACAATAAATTAATTAAAATTTAAGCTATGTGTTGTCTAAATATAGAGAAATAAAAATTGAACTAATTAATGTTAACAATGGATTTATTAGAGGTGGATTTGGTCATTCACTCCAAATTCTCTTACATATGATGCCCTAAATGATAAGCTGATGATGTCAAAAAAATAAAAATAAAAAATGATAAGCTCATGGGCCATGTATAGTTTCCGCAGCCAATAACGGGCTTGGGCCGAATGAAATGGGCTTGAAAAGCCCAATTCGTAAAGTTCAGATTGGTCGAAGTTGGATAAACAAATGTATACTATGAAAAATAATAAGCCTAATAATCAAATATTGCATAAACGGTTAAATGAAATTTGTTTTAAGACAAATATATCCCTGTAACAAATTAGGTATATGTGCTTGATTTTAAAAATTTATTTGTACCAATAACAAGAACAATAGGAATCAACAGTAACAAATCAAATAATGAAAAATAAAATTTAAACAATTAAAATCTAATTTTAAAATTGATTATCTATATTTTGAAATCAATTTTTGAGGGTAGATATATAAAGAATTGTTAAAATTTTGTTAAAATCTAAACTTCAAAATTTATAAGTGGGAGGGTAAATATAATTATTGGGTATCTAACCTTGCAATTTTAAGGGTTTTTTCTATTTTCCCTCTAACTTATGTTTTCAGTGTTTCCATTATTGCGGACAAACTCATAAATAAACTCATGCTTGTATATGTCCGTGCATGATAATGTTTGGTAAATATACACGTATACAGCAAAATTAAAGTATCAATAAATAAATATACAGTAATATAATGTTACACGTATAGAACAAAACTAAAGTATCAATAAATATATATACGATACCTGGATTTCAATTAAAAATTATCTTTTAAGGTTATTGAGTAAATTGCCTTATTCAATTGTGCATTGCTTAAAAAAGCATGATTTTTTCCATTGCAAAGTTCGATGGACAACCGTGAATGTGAATCATATCACTTTAAGCTCATTGCATTTATGGTGAGGTGTAGTCTGAACTAATGTCCCACCCCCATTTATGGGGTCAATGTTTGTATCTACCTGCACTATCAATATGAGTATCGATAATGGAATGCATTTGTGTCGTACTGATGTCGTACTTCCATATATGGAGTCAATAAGAGTATCCACAATGGATTGCACTTGCGTCGCACTTCGATTTATAGGATCAATGTCGGTATATACATAAGTCTGCATTGGAGTTGCACTCTTGTGACCAATGTTGGTATCTAAAAAACATACAACGATGCAATAATCGCTCCCAACTCATTTGATAGAATCGTTAGAACTCATGTCATGTAGCGTAATAATAACCAACTTGTTTACACCATCCCTGAATAACAATAAATGTGAAACTTTCTTTTCGTGAAAATATATTTCTAAATCTATTGAGGGAGAGTTTGAGATATATTTTATAAAAAAACTAGACAATCTCTAAAAGAGTCCAAATTTTTATTTGGTGAAAATATATTTCTAAATCTATAAAATTCCTTAAATGTTGGAGGAGAGAGTTGATTCAAATTCTTAAAATGTGTTAGGTGGTTCCAAATGAGGGAGTGACAGAGTTTGGAAAATGATCCAATTTTTAGAATTCTCAATAATTGATTTGGTCATTTGTGCAGTATATGATACTATTGGCTATTTATTAAAATGAGTGTCCAAATTTTGCCACCCCTAATCAAATTTAATATTTTATGAGTTTTTAGACAACTAATTTTGGTACCGGTATAGTGATTTAGTGATGTAACTCATGTAACTGATGTAACGTGCCTAAGTTAATTGGGATACCCATAGATATTAATTTCAAAATGTTCATTTTCATCACTGAACTTTGAGACTTATATTAATATGTTACGTAAGTTGGATGAGACAAATATTGAGGCGTCGTTTGATAACCATTTTGTTTTTAGTGTTTAAAAATTACGGTCGTTTTTTACTATTTTATTAGTTAGTTTTTCATATCTCTTTAAAATATTGAAAACCATTATTATTATTATTATTATTTTTAAATTTGACTTATATTTTGAAAATGTTTAAAAAACTATATAACAAAACAAAGAAACACATAAAAAACACATTAGTAAAAAATAATGTTTCTCACTTAATTTTAAAAATAGAAAAAAGTGAAATGGTTATCCAATATGGCTTGTGTGATTGAATTTGTAGCAAATGTCATGATGATTATTTTCGTCGTAACCTGAACATAGTTTATTGACATTTATTTCCAACAGAAAGTCGTGAGTTTAAATTCTTATTTCGACGACACGTTGTACTAAAAATATGATTTAAAAATTCAAGAACTAAAATAAACCATTTTAGAGTCTAACGATTAAAACGGAACACTTTTTAAATTTCATAAATCAAAATAATTTAAATTTCAAAAAGTTAAGTAATACTATATAGTTTTATTTAACTTACCAATTAAGTTATATCAAATGGGGATATAGCTCAGATGGTAGAGCGCTCGCTTAGCATGCGAGAGGTACGGGGATCGATACCCCGCATCTCCACTTTTTATTTATTTTCATAAAAAATAAAATCTAGTTTTTAATGCATGAGGGAGGGCAAGGATCTTCTGCTAATGAGGCACACGTTATAATCCGTCCAAACATCCATCATCCACCGTCCATCACCTCAACCCCATCATCCAACGGCTGTCATTTCCCACTTCTGCCACTACCGTCCACACCACAGCGTCCGATAGCAACAACTCACAGGCCCTCACTTCTATGGTTCGTCAACAAAATTTGCAGCTACACTCCAAAAAAATGTGTTCTCTCTTGCAAAAAGATTTTTTAGATTCAAACTGTCACTCACCCATCAATAGTATTTTAATCCCCCCCCTCAAAAAAACTTACAATGTCTTTTTATTACGGGGAAGAGCTCGACAGTGACAAATCTGATCCATTCCATAGTGAGATAAATCACTAGCGTCTGTTCCAAGAAGGCAAATACAGGGGATTGGAGGGGAGCCAATTTCTGTTCTGGGTTTTTGGGATTTTGCTCTGATTTTGCAAAATGAGTTCATCTAAGACTGTGAGGAAACTTCAGGTGGAGTCTCCAGTGCCTGCGGATATAGTCATTGCCAATTCAGTGGAGCCTCTGCACATCGCTGAGATCGCCAAAGACCTCAATCTCAGCCCCACCCACTACGATCTTTATGGCAAATACAAGGCCAAGGTTGATTCTGATTCACATCGCTTGTTTCCCTTTTCTGGATTGCCATTTTCCTTTTAGGATCCTGAGTTTTTTTAGTGAATCTGTTTCTGGGTTGTTCTTGATTGGGTGGAAAAATGGAAGTATGAGGAGAAGATCATTGACTTTTTACTTTCTATTGGAATGTATGGGAAAGATTTGCATAAAGTTGAATTGGAAGTGTTTGCTGTTTGTTTCTGGGGTTTTCTTGATTGGGTGGTGGAAAAATGGAAGTACGGGGATATCATTGACTTTTTACTTTCTATAGGAATGTACAGGAAAGAGTTGCATGAAGTTGAATTGGAATTGTTTGCTGTTTGGTGGATTGATTGGGTGGTGGAAAAATGGAAGTACGGGGATATCATTGACTTTTTACTTTCTATAGGAATGTACAGGAAAGAGTTGCATGAAGTTGAATTGGAATTGTTTGCTGTTTGGTGGACTGATATGGGTATTTGGTAATGTGAGGCAGTAATTGTTTGTGAATTCATCCAGGAGGAGAAGAGCCAGAATTTTTAGGAGGAACAGAATATTACCTTGAGTATAATGTTTTAGTTCTAAAAATGACAAGTTAGAGGAAATTCTAGATCTTAAATTTTCTACTTAAGATTTTGAATCTAAGCTAAACTAAGGGGCAATTGCTCTCATCCTTCCCGACCTGATTGTGTTGGGGTTTGGTTTGCAGGTCTTGTTGTCTGCACTTGATGAGCTTAAGGGATCTGGGGATGGATATTATGTGGTGGTTGGAGGGATTACTCCTACCCCTCTTGGGGAAGGCAAATCCACTACTACTGTTGGTCTCTGTCAAGCTCTTGGCGCTTTTCTTGACAAAAAGGTAATTTTCTTTTCGTATAAATATGTGTTTTAGTTCCTAATGTTTGAGTGTTTTTCCAATTTAGCCTCTACTATTGTCCCTTATGTTTTAACATTTTAAAATTATACCCTTAATATTCGTGAATGTTAAAATTGTGTCATGATAAACTTGCATGACATGGTACTTAGTGAGTTAGCAAAAATTCTGCGGAGGAGTTAAGACACCTAATTTAAACTTTTTAAATAACAAGGATTAAATTGAAAAAACACTAAAACATTAAGTACTATTAACACATATTTTTCCTTTTTTTTGCTTATTAGATTGAGTTCTCATAATTGCATTGCATGTTTGATTTCTTTTTGAAGTAGTTGCATCTTTGATTCAAATGGAATACTGTAGTTTTTATGTCTAAGATTACAGTGCAAATTTTGCAATGAGATAAGAAATGGCCACTTTGAAAAGCAACATTATGCTTTTTGCTTTAAAGTTTTGAACTCATTCCCGCAATAAATCTTGTTTATTGTTTTGGAAGACTTTGGTTCAAAGCAGAATCTTAAAGTCAAGAAGAATGTCATGTTTTCAATACATATTTGCATATTTTCTTACAACTCAGTTTTGTGGCCATTTATATGCAAGTATGAATTTTTATTTATGCGTAAAAGTAATTGACAAATATTCTTCAATCGTCTGTTGATAGTTTGCATTTTAGAAGATAGTTTATTTTTTATGGGCATGTACCGTATAGATCCATTAGCCATTTTACTCGACAAGAATGAACAAGGAATGAAAATTATTACTCTCCATTCCCATTTCTAATATTTACCTTAATCATTAGATGCCTCTTTTATTGTCATTCTCAACCCAAAATCAAGAACAGTTCTTGATTTAGTGATACAACCTGTTTTGATTCCGATTCCAATACAATGTTAGTTAACACAATAAAAAGAATATTATTCATATTGCTGCATATTTTATTCTTTTTGCTCATTCCAATTATCTTCAAAAGCGATTTTCAGCAAGTAAAGGACCTTAGATCACTGATCATGTTATATGCCTAATCCATTCATTTATGTTATATGAACTAAGGTTTTTAAAATGATTGTTACATCACTTTTAGTGTTTTTTGCTTTATTGATGTGTAAATTAAAGAATTTTGCTAGTTCAATCAATACTGAACATAATTATACTTGGGATCTACATGTACAGCCCGATTCACCTGTCTAGGTTGGTTTCAGGTGGTTACCTGCCTCCGCCAGCCGTCACAGGGACCAACATTTGGAATCAAGGGCGGTGCAGCCGGAGGTGGTTACAGTCAAGTGATTCCAATGGATGAATTTAATCTTCACCTAACTGGAGATATTCATGCAATAACAGCTGCAAACAATCTCTTAGCAGCTGCTATTGATACCCGGATTTTCCATGAGGCATCTCAGTCAGATAAGGCTCTCTTTAATCGGCTCTGCCCGCCAAACAAAGAAGGAAAACGGAGCTTTAGCGGTATCATGTTACGACGTTTGAAGAAGCTTGACATTGCCAAGACAAAACCAGAAGATCTTACGCCAGAAGAAGTTAAAAAGTTTGCCAGGCTTGATATTGATCCAAATTCTATTACCTGGAGGCGAGTCATGGATGTAAATGACCGGTTCTTAAGGAAAATTTCTATCGGCCAGGGTCCGGATGAGAAAGGGATGGTGAGAGAAACTGCATTTGATATTTCAGTTGCCAGTGAAATAATGGCAGTTTTGGCCCTTACAACATCCCTGGCTGATATGAGAGAGAGGCTAGGAAAAATGGTTATTGGAAATAGCAAGGCTGGTGACCCTATAACTGCTGATGATCTCGGTGTAGGTGGTGCTTTGACCGTGCTGATGAAGGATGCCATTAACCCGACATTAATGCAGACTCTCGAGGGAACTCCTGTTCTTGTTCACGCCGGTCCTTTTGCAAATATTGCTCATGGTAATTCCTCTATAGTGGCTGATAAGATTGCCCTGAAGCTGGTAGGACAGGGTGGGTTTGTAGTCACAGAAGCAGGTTTTGGGGCTGATATTGGCGCTGAGAAATTTATGAACATAAAATGTCGCTATAGCGGTTTAACTCCTCAATGTGCTGTAATTGTGGCGACGATAAGGGCATTGAAAATGCATGGGGGTGGGCCAGAAGTTGTTGCAGGGAGACCTCTTGACCATGCCTATTTAAATGAAAATGTGGGTCTTGTTGAAGCTGGCTGTGTTAATTTGGCCAGGCATATTGCAAACACAAAGGCTTATGGTGTGAATGTAGTCGTTGCTGTGAACAAATTCACCACAGATACCGAAGCAGAAATGAATGCGGTTCGGAACGCTGCGTTGGCTGCGGGGGCATATGATGCCGTTATTTGTACCCATCATGCTCATGGTGGAAAAGGAGCAGTAAGCCACTCAATCTCGATAATTAGTAAGCTTTAGATTAAATTAAGCTTTAGATTAAATTATAAGTTTAGTCCCTGAACATTGAAAAGTGTCTAATTGGTTCTTAAATTTTCAATTTTATCTAATAATTCACTGAACTTTCAAAGTGCTTAATACGTCATTGAATTTTCAAAGTATCTAATAGGTTCTCAACCTATCTTATATTTTCTTTTAAAATCTCGAACCTATTTGACACAAAATTGAATTTTGAATCTAATAGGATCCTGACATTTCAATTTTGCATCTAATAGATCTCTAGATTTATGAAAATGTCTAATATGACTTATTATACACAAATTTAAAATCTCAAGGCCTATTTGATACTTCTAAAGTTTGGTACAGATTCAAAATTGAAAGTTTAGAAGCTGACCTATTATTTTAAAGTGTAGGGATCTATTTGACATAATCTTGAAAGTTTATTGACTAAACTTGTAACTTAACTTAAGCTTTATATATATGACACAATAGCTTACCAGTTTTTTAAATATGTTATTAGTTTCTTCATCTTGTGTGTCGTATAGTACATCCTTACGATTACACTATTTCAAATGTGAATATTGTCTACATGTCTTGAGTTTTTAGAAAATGACATTTGTCGTGTTCATGGCGTATTCATGAATACGTGTCTATGCTTTTCAAGTGACCAAATCCTATAGGAAAAGGTAAAAGAATAAGAAAATCTATTTCAAATGGTATCGACATTTCTTAAGCTTTATGAGAAAGTTTTTCTTATTATTCTCAATACAATAGAGTGCAATATATACAAGAGTATATTCAATCAAGAGACTAGAAATTAGGTATAATCTAATTCTACAAGGAATATATTACATGGTATACAAGGAAAGTAATCCCTAAATTTTAGCTTGATTTTATACACTCCCCCTCAAGATGGATGATATATGCTCGTCATTCCAAGTTTCGAAATCAATCTACTAAGACTGGTTTGATGCAATGCCTTAGTTAATATATCAGCTGCCTGTTGTTGAGAAGACACATATCTTAGATTCATAGTGTGTCTCAATCTTCTCACTGATGAAGTGATGATCTATTTCAACGTGTTTCATCCGGTCATGATGTATTGGATTTCTTGCAATGGCTATGACAGATTGATTATCACATAGTACCTCCATAGTACCTTTAGTCTTGATCTTGAGCTCAGTGAGAAGACTTTTTAACCAAATTCCTTCACAAATCCCATGGGCTAATGACTGAAACTCAGCTTCGGCACTGCTTCGAGCTACAACCTGTTGTTTCTTACTGCGCCACGTTACTAAGTTTCCCCATACATAGGAACAATATCCTGATGTTGACTTCCGATCAATCGGAGATTCGGCCCAATCTGCATTAGTGTAAACTTTAAGTGCTCGGTTTGTGGTCTTTTTGAACATAAGTCCCTTCCCAGGATCGTGCTTGAGATATCTCAATATTCTATACACAGCTTCCATATATTCCTTTGAAGGTTTGTTCAGAAATTGACTTACCACACTAACCACAAAGCTAATGTCTGGTCGCGTATGAGTTAAGTATATAAGTTTCCTAACTAGATGTTGATATCTGCCTCGATCAACTGGTTCATCTTCGAGATTAACTCCAAGTTTTGAGTTTGCATCCATAGGTGTATCTGCTGGTTTGCAGCCACTCATCCCGGTTTCTCTTCGGAGATCAAGGGTGTACTTTCGTTGAGTAACAAAAACCCCTTTACTAGATCTTGCGACTTCCATTCCTAGGAAATACCTTAGGTGTCCCAAGTCTTTGATCTCAAATTTCTTTGAGAGAAGTTGCTTCAGTCGAATAATTTCCTAGGAAACATTTCCTATGAGAATTATATCATCAACATATACTATTAAAACAGTGATCTTACTTGGTGAGAAATGCTTGATGAAGAGGGTATGGTCGGATTGACACTAAGTATAGCCATCTTATTTCAACACAGTTGTAAATTTCCAAACCAAGCCTGATGTGACTGTTTTAGTCCATAGAGAGACTTCTTGAGTTTACATACCTTTCCTCTAGTATACCCATTCTCAAATCCAAGAGGTATGTCCATGTACACTTCCTCTACTAAATCGCCATTTAAAAATGCATTATTTACATCTAGTTGAAACAAGGGCCAATCTAGATTTGTTGCAATAGAGAGAAGTACCCAAATAGTATTCAGCTTGACAACTGGAGCAAACGTTTCCTGATAGTCAATCCCATACGCTTGTGTGAATCCTTTAGCCACAAGGCGAGGTTTGAATCGCTCTATACTACCATTTGGTTTGTGTTTGGTCGAAAAAATCCATTTACATCCAACTGTGCGTTTACCTGGGGGTAAGTCCGTATGTATCCACGTCCCATTTTTCTCTAGAGCCTGTAGTTCTTCTAGAGTGGCAACCTTCCATTCAGGTCTCTGTAGAGCTTCTTGAACTGTGTTGGGAGTTTGTATCTGATCTAGTGAAGTCATGAAACATGACGACAGATTAGTGTAAGATAAGTGATACTGTATGGGATGTTGAGTACATGAGCGAACACCTTTCCTTACAGCAATGGGTCTATCATCTTCTGATATCTCGTGTGCTATTTTAGGGACACTGAGATTTTGGTTTAGAGCTTGGCTTTGCTGAACTTGTGTAGGTTGTATCTCAGTCCTCTCAGGTTGTCTCGCTCTTCGCGAATAAACTTGCAGGTCTAGCTCAGAGGTAGATAAGAAAGTTGGCTCAGAAGGAGGTACAAGTGAGGGTACAGGAGAACTTTCAGAGGATGGATTTAAAGTCACTGCAGGAAATTAGGAGTGCAATCCTAATTTTGTGATTCAAGATCATGATGCTCCCCTAAATTACAGAATTGGGATAATATGGTTGATTTTCAAAAAATGTGACATCTATTGTATGAAAGAATTTTTGAGATGGAAGATGATAACATTTGTATCCTTTCTGATTCGGTGAGTATCCAAGAAAGACACATTTTGTGGATCTCGCATCAAGTTTACTACGATGCTGAGGATATACATGAACGAATGAAGTACACCCAAATATTTTTAATGGCAAGGGAGAGACCAGATGGGATGTAGGATAGATCATAAGTAAGCTTTGCAAGGGTGTGTTGAATTTGAGAATACGAGAAGGCAATCGGTTTATGAGATACGTAGCAGTGAGAACAGCTTCACCCCAAAAAGATTTTGGAACGTGTGATGTGAGCATTAGGCAATCGGGATGAGGGTTATGCTCACGATGAAGGCCGCCGGGATGAGAGTTCTCTTTGCGAATGGACGTCGCGACGGAGAGGATCGACGGCGACAGATCTGCCGTGAAGAGTTCGCCGGAGGTGGATCTGATGATGGTTAGGGTTTGTAAAACTAGGGTTTATTTCCTGACGGCTAGGGTTTTGAAAAAATAGGATTTATTTCTCAAAGTTCTGATACCATGAAGCTTTATGAGAACGTTTTTCTTATTATTCTCAATACAATAGAGTGCAATATATACAAGAGTATATTCAATCAAGAGACTAGAAATTAGGTATAATCTAATTCTACAAGGAATATATTACATAGTAATACAAGGAAAGTAATCCCTAAAGTTCAGCTTGATTTTATACATTTTGTTTTTGTTTTTGTTTTTTTTTTGATATCCGTGTGTCCGGGCCAGCTTACGCGCACCTCGACTATTCACGGGTCAACCGTCTGACCCTACTACATTTGGTTGACAAGGAAACTCGTAGGATATTAAATCCTAGGTAGATGGCCACCATGGTTTGAACTCATTCCCTTCAAGTCTTTTGCTATTTACATTGGCCCTCATTAACTACTTGAGCCATCCCATGATGGTTGGTATAAGACATTTTCATATCCAAGTCCTTAAAAATTTTCTTTTCATAGGTGACGTTCCCAAGAGTCAATGAACACATAGGATATATATTTCAATGTGAGCTAGCTAATGGAAAAGTGATGGTGTCTTGAATGAAAACGATCATCTTTCTTTGATTGGACATTAAAATTTATCACAATTTTTGATTTTCCAGGTCGACCTTGGGATTGCAGTTCAAAAAGCATGTGAGAATGTAACACAGCCATTGAAATTCTTATATTCACTGGATGTAAGTATTAAAGACAAAATAGAAGCAATAGCCAAGTCCTACGGAGCCAGTGCGGTGGAGTACTCGGAACAGGTGAGTTCTATGCTATATCTATGACGAAGATTTTTTTCAATTCGCATTAACCTTATCTAAAATGAGTCACCTTATAGATTTGTCATTTTGGCTGAAAAGATCCACATGGTTTTTCTTCTATATGAGAAGTCATAGATAAGAGAGTTGTTTCTTGATTAGTATCATTTACTCCATGCCTGATTTTGTTTGACACAAGAAAATCTCTATCCATGACCATTATAGCCATAAAATCTTTTGACTGAAATCTGCTTATAACGGCAACTATTATTTTGTCCAGAACTCATTGATCTCAAAAATTTCGTCGTGGTCTATTGATCCTTAATGATCGTTACTCCTATTTCCATGGAGATTGGATTTTTCATTTTCAGCATCATTTTAATTTTCTGAGTATGAATCTGATATTTTCGTCCCTGTGCTTCCTTCAAATTCAAATTCCAAATTCCTTCTTTAATATGTCGAAGCTTTTTTTATTGGATCACAATCAATAATTCTAGCTAGAATAGGATAATGATAAAGTGGCATAAATAGTCTTGGGATTGTTCAACTCATCAACCTCATGTTGGCTTATTTATTTATTTTTTAATTTTTTAATTTTAAACAATGAAAAACACTATTTCATAGATCAATGAAATGCACTACTCGGTGGGGAGAAAATCCAAACCCTGAAGCAAAAGAGGTTACAAGAAAGCCCTCTGCGAAAATATCATTTAGAGAATAATCACAAAAAGCTCTACCAAACCTACACCAACAAAAAGAAATGGACACAAAAAATCTCCATCTTTTCCTACAAAAAAGTCTGTGATTCCTCTCTAAAACAGCCATCTATCCTCCCAAAACAAAGTACTCAGGCCAGGCCTTGATGTTGCATCCAGAGGAGACTAGCGATCTTCTGATATTTTTGACAGCTTGAGCATTGGTCCACAAATCCAAAGGAGAAGATTCATATTTGGCCTTTTATCACTTTCCTCCATAGAGCTGATTTTTCCTGAGCAAAACGCCACGGGGATTTAGCAAGAAGAGCTATATTTTTCTGTTGCAAATTTCCGATGCCCGAGCCTTCCAGCTGACAAAGATGCGAGGCCGAACTTTTCGAAGCAATACCTTGATTAAAATTCCTCAGTGATTCTTTCCACGGCTTCCACAACTTTCTATGGCATTTTAAACGTGGGCATAAAGTAGGACGGAGGCTTGTCAGGGAAGCTTGGATCTAGGTGAGCCGCTCCCATTTGAGAAACAAAAACTTCCTTCCACCCTTGAAACTTCCTTTTGATCTTCTCAATAATAGGATCCCAAGAAGAAGCCTTTTCAGGACCACCATATTGGATTTGCTTCTCATGGTCAAAGATCAACATCATTATTTTGAGAAAGAAATAAAAGATCAAATCATTTAAGAAAGCAACATTGTTAGCCTGTCAACTACTGTTCTAAGTTTTAGGTTCAAATGGGTAATTGCATGTTCTTCTATTTTCACTGAAATCCGATCGTGCTCTGGGAGTTAATCCTTTTTTTTAACAAAAAACAAACTTTTCATTGATAATATGAAAATGAAGAAAAAGTTCAAGGTTATAGGCTCCCAAAGGAAGGGAAAAAACTCTGGAGTTAATCCCAATTCAAGGCTTTCATATATTGTGGTTAAAAGTAAAACGATGGTTGAATAACTAAGAGCTTATCAGGCCATGTGTTCTTAGCTTCACAAAACCACCCACTGTTGGTCACTACTAACAAAGGAAACTGTCATGCAGTGGTTCCTCAGCTTTGATCTTGGTAAAGAGTAAAAGATTTAAGAATTTATGAACATAGTTAAAAAAAAAAACTTAAGAAGTCCACAATAAATCTACTAAGAGCTGGTCTCACTGGCATTATGTACCGCAGGTAAAAATACAATTGGCCGTTTATGTGAGAGAGTTTATGGACTAGACTTGTAACAAATACTGATAGGGAGCTGAAAAATGTTATTGTTTGAATCAACAGGCTGAGAAACAGATTGAAATGTACAGCAGGCAAGGATTTTCGAATCTACCGATCTGTATGGCGAAGACGCAATACTCCTTCTCACACAATGCTTCCGAAAAGGGAGCACCAACCGGATTCAAGTTGCCGATAAGGGATGTGAGGGCGAGCATTGGTGCTGGCTTCATTTACCCCTTGGTAGGAACCATGAGTACAATGCCGGGGCTTCCTACAAGACCTTGCTTTTACGACATCGATCTCGACACCGTTACCGGAAAGGTCATTGGTCTTTCTTGAAGCTGGAAGAGGAGCCTTCCAAAACAATTTCCTTGCCTGGAACTTTCTGGTTTGGGGAACAAGCAATTCTCAACATTATCCAGCAACAACTGTCTCAAAAGTTCTTGTCCAAGTACATTTTCTTTGTTCTTCACTGTTGTGATTCTAGTCCTTCCTGTCATGATGCCGCTTTGCTGAATTTTGAATAGTATGAAATTATATCAAGTTAATAAAATGGAAAAAGGAAATCACGTCTGTGTTATTGCTTATATATATATATGTGTGTGTGTGTGTCTTCTGTCTTCCTGAGTATTGCTATTTTGTGTTGGGATAAATTATAAGTTTGGTCCTTTAATTTTTAATTTTTAAAGTTTGCATCTATTTAATGTCTACATTTTAAAATAGAAACCTCATAGAATATAGCGATTAAATAGACAATTTTAAAAGTTGAAGGATGAAACGTATGATTTCACCTTTGTGGTTCATTAGCAACTTTTAGTGCATAGAATTTTTAGTGCATAGAATGAGTATGTCTAGTTGGTCACTCTCTTAAATAATAATAATTTTTTTTAATTGTAGGTTTTTGTTTTAGATCTATCCCATAAATAGTGTTTAAAATATTTATATAGTAATATACTCAGTAGACAGTCAAAATCATTTGCACCTTTACAATCTAAAGAGGGCATTTGGTAATTTTTTTCTCCTAATGAATAGAAAAATGGTTTTGAGTTGTTTACTCAAAGACGTGCCAAAGATGGTCCCAACTATGGTAAAGGTCATCGTAGGAATAAAATTGATTACCTTTACTTGGGTTTATAGTACCTATAAGGTTATTCATCTGTAATTGATTTGTTGATCAATGAAATTCTCAATGAATTTTTATACATCTTTGGTAAGATCTCATCTTTTGAAGATAAGTCTAACTAATTCGATTCTTTTTGTATTAGTGTCCAAACTACATCTTCATGGTGGTGTTTTAAGAACATATATATATATATTTTGTAATTACAATCTCTTTCAAATCTTTTAGGATTGAAGAGCTATCCTCTTGGGCGACTCGTCCCTTGTTCCTTGAGCTGTTTTGGTTCCACTTTTGTTTCAATGAAAATTTTCTTATATATATAAAAAAATCTTTGGTAAGATCTCTAAACTTGAGGTTTTTTCATTTCTTTTTTCTTTTTCTTTTTCTTTGCACTCTAAACAAGTTCGCTGATGTTTCTTATAGGGGCATGCCTTACTCAGAAGACTTTCGATATTTTGATCATCATTGTTGTTATCCCCGGCATGATCTTTGATAATTTATGTAGCATCTATAATATTTTTATCCAATTGAGTGGTAAAAAACAGCACATAATTCAAAGTTTCTTCAAAAAAAGAAAAAAAACCCCATAATTGAAATATCATCATATAACATGCCTCGATCAATTCTGTTTACACCATTCAAAAGTTGAAATAATTTATTTTCAAAATTAAAAACAAATTAAAATCTCACATTTCACTTCTTTTTTACAAACGGGCACATATAAATTCTTAATTCACAAATAACTACGTGATGTTCACGTCATTTGTGTAACACTACAACTCAAAGAAAGAGATAACGATCTTTAAGAAGATTAAAATTTATATTTATAAACTTGAAAAGTCCTATATGAATTGAGTAGGCCATTCTTTGTTAATACTTGATACATTTTCCTATATGAAGACCAAAAAGGAAAAAAAGCATTTTGGAACAGTTGGTGCCTCAACTTCAATTTGATTGCTCATAATGACATTCATATTCAAAATAAACATTAAATATTACAATATAGTACCTCCTACACGCTATGGAAGTGGTCGTTCTAGAGCGACGATTAAATCAATAATACACAGGAAATCAACAATCCAAAGCAATGAAAATGTGACAAGAAAGATTGAAGACGACATGGTAAAAAAAATGGGGCAAGAACTATCATTTAATGGTGGTAAAGCCATCTAAACAAAACTGAAATGGGAAAGTACAACACATCTGTAATTTGTTAATCTATGCTGCTAATAAAGTTAACCCAGTGAGAGTGTAGAGACAGTTTGTCATGTGGGATTTTCAAAAGTCCCCGTGTGGTCAACGAAAAATGGGTCAAGATATTGCGTCAGATTTATGAACTGACATGGCATCGAGCTCGTGCAGCATCATAGGGCAGTGTTGGGGTTGTTTCCAGCAAGGATTAGTGAGATCTCCAACCCCCGACTGAAAGCCTGGTTGAACATGAGACGAGTTTGGAACGTTGATACAAATGGAAACCATGAAAGCAATGCAATGGGGACAAAGATAAGCATCCCCATCCCGGCATCATACAGCCGAGCAAGAGAGCGGATGGATTTCCACAGTCCCAGTTTCTTTACCAAAGGTTTCCAAGCTGCAGCAATCTGAAACAGTGAATATATTATTATGTCAGGATGTTTTACAAAGGGAGGTTAGAATCGTTCTGACCATATCTTTTGGTTCTGACCTAATAAAGAAATCTTATTAATGCAAATGCACCGTGTCCTAAACACCATTACCACAATTGAGATCCAAGAAAACCATGTGAAATGTAATTTAGGCAACTCATTTTGCTCATTCAGAGTTGACAATAGTCTTGATCAGGGACGTTACCACCAGATGGTATTTATTTTTTATTTAATTTTTCAGCTGTCATATGCACACGTGCGGGCACACACATACTCTAAAGTTGACCTAGATAACAATAGGACTAGGAAACTCACAGAAAGAATGGCCCATCCTGTAGGTATAAACGCCAAGACACAAGCAAATACATCAGGCAGTGACAAGTCTGTAATAGCAACCGCAACTGCCAAGCCAGCCAACGCCAATAGGAAAGAAAGACCTTGGATGAACCGCAACAAAAGCTGGAAGTTGACCGTCATCTTCTGGCTAAAGGTAAACACCTGCAGAACAGAGATGCGGAAGATCAAATGACTATAATAGATATTAGATACTGGAAAACCAATTGTGACTTTGATGTTGTTGCGCACCTTGAAAAGAACTATAAGCCCAGCGAGCACAGCCCAGGAGAGCCCATATACCTAAAGAGTTTCACATGAATTGTATTAACTGAAACGATCCATTCTTTGGCTCACACAAACATAAAAATGAAGTGCTTAGATCGCCATTACCAAGTTTACAAGTTAATAGAAAAATGAAAAATAACATCAAACTGCTCAAAAAAAATATTTAAACAAAACTTCTGTATATTTTGAACTTTTTCGTCCAATATTGGTAAATTCAAGTAAAAAATGAAAAATATACACAGAGAGACCATACCGACAATGATGTGTTTGATCCTTGCAAATGGAGCTTGTAAACAATGCCATATTGAAAAATAAAAAATCTTAGATTTAAAATAGTCTCTGCTATCCGCCCTTCAATTGTTTTTATGTGTGCCTGCATAATGTAAAAGCACTTTACAATTAGACAATTCAGAAAAGACTAGTGCCTAATATATAATGGTTTACCTAAAGCTTATTATCTAGTTCACTAATAGCGCCTTTATACAGGAAAATTTTACTAGCAGCTAGAACAATCAATCGGTAGCATGAAGATAACATAAATCTGTGTCAGGTATAGTTCTGTTTTGCCCTTTTACTGTACAGCTGTGGTTTAATTATAGAAATGGTTGGAAAGGTAAATTGCTTGGCTTTCTCAAGAGTCAAGTGCATCCAAACCTAAATACTAAGGAAAACCACTTCGGCAATTAACTTCATTAACTGTAATGTTTTATTTCTTTTCTTGTGGAGGATTACATTTACTGGTTGATTTAATTAAATAGGAAGAATATTATACCTTTTCTGCGAGTGAAAGTATGAAAGGAAAATGGAAAACAACTAGGACCAAAATTACTGACTCAATACAACTAAAAATATCTACTTGTAACCACATTGTTGAGTTGAAGGGCAACTGATATTAAATACAGATCAACAAGCATTGCATTTTAAATTCATATAAAGAAGGAAAAACAAAGAGAAGTAAAAAAAACATAGACAGAAATTTGAATTACCAGTTCCGAGTCCCACCATGCTTCCCAGCTTTCTTCACCCTTAACACCAATTCCACCTCGGTAAAAAAGCCAATTGGTCCATTCTTTAAAATCCTCTACAGTCCTGAAAGGAAATAGAGCTAATTAAAAATTATGATTTGATTATCTAGTCAATTCAGCATAGAGATTATGTCTTGCATCTACTATCTGCGCAAATAGTGAAAAGACCTTTGAGGATGTAATTAAATAGGAACAATATATACCTTTTTTATTGTTATTTTTATTTCTTATAATCTTATTCTATCAAAGAAGAAACAGATGTAATGTAGCGAAATGACTCACTTTTGCCACTCAAACCCAGATGGATTGAACAGATAGGGAGCAAACAGCCAAGATAATGCCATGAACCAACTGCTTAGAGTGACAAGGATGTATGCCAATGAACCACCTGAATTATATCCATAGGCCATGTATACTACCAACAGAAGTACAACTTCCAACCTGAAAGCGTTAATAATGTAGATATTATTTGTGATTGAGTATATACTAAAACAGAACTAAAAATCGAATCCTCTTCCAAAGAACAAACAAGATGGGACAATACTGGGGAGGGCTTCCAACTCTCTCCACCTCTTACAACAATCATTTCCATACAATTCTGAGTTCTCCATTAAGAAAGGGCAACAGTTCCCAAGGGAGATTTGTCGGAACCAATTCCTTGTTTTAAAATATAAACATTTTTCAAACTAAAACAGATAAGGTAAATTAATTTTAAAATTTCATCTTAAATACAATACATAATTTTTTTGCCATGAAAAAGTATAAATTTTCATCAATATAGGAATTGATACATAATATTAATAAACATTTAATTATTAAACAATATATGAAATATATAAATTAATACACATTTACTGGAGGCGAAGAAAGGTAAGTATGCTCTGCTCTCTCTCCTCCCTTCTCTCTCTTGTCCTCTTCTCCATCCATTCGATCTTCTCTCAGTAAATCTTCGTTTCTAGATTCAGCCTAGTAGTTTGTAGTTGCTATATCTCGGTTTTTTAGAATTGAAGTTAGTATTTGTTGCATCGACGGATCATTTTTCTGCATACGGTTTGAAAGTGATTTGATCATGTTAGAGGATGTGAAACGAAGAATCGTTATGCCTATGTATTCATCTCAATTCCTTTGGTTCGAAATTCATATGGCAGAGGTCACTCGACGGTCGGCTTCTGATTCTCTATTTTTTCAGTTAAGAGATGACTTAGGACAATGTCGAATTCAAAAATTCTGCTCAAAGGGAATTTGGTTTCTTGAATGGGTGTTATGCCCATCCACAGGAGGTCGTAAGAGTGTCGTTATCCCGGTTGGAAGTAAGAGGGACGGTTGGAACGTATTTTGGAAAATGATGAAAACGTTTTCAGCACGATTAGCTGAGGCTCAAGCAATGAAGATGGTTAGGAACACTCGTTCTTCCGGAGCCAGGGTTGCAAATTCAAACGAAAAGTCAAAAATTCGAATTTTCAGGATCAGAGAAAGAAACCTGTAGCACAGATGTTACGGGTAGGAAAAGAAAAGACTTATGCCGAGGTGGTGGCTGGTAAGGGAGAAGTTGTATGTACCAGGCCATCGGTTGATTCTCAGAATTCCCTAGAAAACTTAAAGATGCATTCTGTCCTTAATCAAGGTTTCTGTGTAAAAAAAGAGACAGAGGTGATGGAGTCAGATTGGAATCATTTGATGGTTGTGCACATGACGATTGGTCTGAAATCGCGATGGCCTTAAAAGAGAAGTATTCTCTAAACTGTATCATCAATCCTATAATGGTAAATAAAGGTTTACTGAAATTTACATGGGATAGGGTTCTTAAACCTAGTGAGTTTTCTGGAAAATGGAGGAAGATAGGAAATTTCCATTTAAAATTGGAAAAATAGAGCTCTTATTTGCACAATAAGGAGTTCATTCAGGGTTATGGAGGTTGGTTATCCATTCAAGACCTACCTCTATACTATTGGACTCGTTCAACATTTGAAGCCACTGGAAAACAATGTGGCGGGTTGCTGGAAATCTCTACAAAGACTCTTAACATACTAGATGCTTCTGAAGCCTTCATTAAGGTTAATCGCAGCTCTTGTGGCTTAATGCCGGCTTCATTGCCCATAGAAGATGAGAAATACGGTTCATTTGAAATTAGGATTGTTGCTTGTCGTCCTCTACATCCAGATGGTACAAAAGGTTTGAGTTTGGATGCAGAACCAATGTCAAACCCTTTAGACATAGAGCGGATGAGAGTGATTTTGGAAGATCAACAGTCAGATCTGTTTGAGATTGGCAGGGAAGATGTAGGGTCGCAAAAGAAAGGCATGAATTCTGAGGTGCCTGAAATCACGCTTGATCAGTTAGTTGACGAATTGATTAGTGTAGGCGAAGGGACGGATCTCAAGGCAGGCAACATTGTAATCAAGGCGCCGGTTGATATTTGTAACAATGGGAAAGTAAATCCCGATTCTAAAGCAGAGATTTAAATTAATTGTTTTGAAGGGTTAGATTTCGAAGGAAGATAAGAACATGATGAGTTGGCAATTGAAGATCCGATTGAGGATAATTTGAATTTGAATCCCCTCGGGAATCAAAAGACAGTATTAAAGGCAGTAAGGGACTCAAGCCTAAACGCTACGCCCGATGGGCTTCCAAATCTTCTGGAAGACGATTCAACTCCAAATAATTTGGTTGGTGCTCCAAATCCAACCATTAAGATTCTTCCCAACGGACGAGTGGCCCCACTTCCTTATTATTATTCCTGAAGTAAGACAAAACAATCGACAATTAATAAGTCAGAAAAAAGGGATGCCATCAATCAAGTTTCGACAAATCTGCTAGAAGATTTTAATGAAGAAAGAGAATCCACTCCTCATTGCAACACTTCGATTGATCCCCTGTTATTGGAAAATGGTCTTCCGCCCTCTCTATCACACGAAACAATACATTCATCAAAGGTTCCAGCCCCTTCGCCTTCCTCTCCTCAAGATCCACTGGGTGAGGATTCTGAATCAGAAGAAAGCGTCAGCAACCCTGATTATTCTCCCGTCCCTAACAGTTTTGAGAGCCAGGACGAGGTAATCTGTGGGCAATCTTATGAGGAAGGAATTCAGGATTGATTATGTGAAGCAAATGAATCCGTAAATCAAGAAGCTGTTCCACCTTTTTTTCAAAGCGGCGGGTATTCAATTTGTTCAAATATCTAATCCGCAATGAAAGTAATCTCGTGGAATGTTAGAGACTGTGCAATGACGAGACAAGACTAAATGTTAAGAAGTTTATCCAGAATCACTGTCCAGACGTGGTGTGCCTACAAGAAACAAAACTACAGCATTTTAAACAGCAGTTGATTAAATCATTGGAGAGTCCCAAAGGCATTGGCCGATCAGTAGTTGATTCTTATGGAAAGTTGGGTGGAATTTTAATCATGTGGGATGAAGGTCAAACCCGAGTAAGATATGTCATCAAAGGGGGGTATTCTTATCCATTCTTATCTCCTTCTCAGACATTGATAACATTTGGCAACATCTGTCTATGGTCCAACAGATTATAAGGAAGGAGGATTTTTCTTTCAAGAACGTAGGGATTTCTCCACTTTGTGCGAAAAACGTTGGTGTATAGGTGGAGATTTCAATATTATCAGATGGCCATCAAAGAGATCATCTTGTGTTCGCTCGTCTAAAGCCATGAAGAAGTTCAACAATTTGATCAGTGAGCTAGAATTGGTCGAAATCCCTCTGGTCAAAGACAGGCGTGGATTCTACTCATTCATTGCTTGACAGATTCTTAGTTTCCAATGGATGGGAGGACATTTTCTCAAATTCCAAAGTATCCAGGGGTGAAAGGACTACTTCAGATCATTTTACGATCATTATGGAGGCAGGAGACTTTCAGTGGGGTCCTTGTCCATTCAGATTTTTTAACTCATGGCTTCACAACAGGGATTGCATTGGGCTACTTGAATCGACCTTAGCCAATGATCAATCTTATGGATGGGCTGGCTTTTCTCTAAACTCCGAGCTTCGTAATCTTAAGTCTCCCTTAAGAGTTTGGCACGTTCAGAACGAGAAACGCAAGAAAGAATCTGAAATTCGCATTCTTCAGCCAATTTCCGCTTTGGATGCTAAGGAAGACAGTGGTTTATCGGAAGAGAAAGAGAGTCGAGAAGCACTTTCCAGAGAGAGTTGCTTAATTTATATGTGGAAAATGAAAGAAATTTAATCCAAAAAAGCAAGATTCATTGGTTAAAGGTAGGAGATAAGAATTCCAGCTTCTTTCACAAGTATCTTGCAGCTCGTAGACGAAAGGCCGTAATCTCAGAATTAACCAATGAGCAAGGCGCATCACTTATCAATCAGAAGGAGATAGATGATGAGATTTTACGTTTCTTCGGTAAGCTCTATTCTTCAAATCCTGGCTCACGGTTTTCCCCAAGGGGGATCAACTGGCGTCCCATTTCTCCATCAGATAGGTAGTGGTTGGTAAGGGATTTTGAGGAAGCTGAAGTATGGTATGCTTTGGATAATCTCGGTAAGAATAAGGCACCAGGAACCAATGGCTTCACCACTAAATTTCATATCAGATTCTGGCAATTTTTAAAGGATGATTTCATTTGTTTGTTCAAGGAATTCCACAGCGATGGCCATATTAATGTGTGTCTCAAGGAAAACTTCATCTGTCTTTTGCCCAAGAAGATTGCAGCAACTAGAATCCGGGATTACAGACCAATTAGCCTTTGTTCCTCGATATACAAAGTGGTGGTTAAGGTACTATCTAAACGTCTCAAAAGGGTTATGCCTGCAACTATCTCTATCACTCAAAGCACCTTTATTGAAGGTAGAAATATTTTGGACCCCATCTTGATAGCCAACGAAGCAGTGGAAGATTATAAATCTCGAAGGAAAAGCGGGTGGTTACTTAAGCTAGACTTTGAGAAAGCTTTTGATAAGACATTCCTTGACGATGTCCTTTTTCAGAAGTAGTTTGGTAAAAAATGGTGCAAATGGATCAATGGTTGCGTAAGAGGAACTAAATATTCTGTTTTCATTAATGGGACATCGAAAGGTCGTATTGCGACTTCAAGGGGCTTGAGACAAGGTGACCCGTTATCACCTTTTCTTTTTCTTATCGTATCTGATGTCTTCAGTAGCATGCTAGACAATATCCATATGGGAGGAGTTTTTGCAAGCTTTCTAGTTGGAAGAAGGGAGTTCACATCTCCCATCTTCAATTCGCAGATGACATCCTTATTTTTTGCAAGGATGATGATGGCATGCTGAGAATTCTGATTGAGACTATAAAGGCATATGAGTGGCTATCGGGCTTTTCTGTTAATTGGGAGAAATCAACAATTAGTGGAGTTAACATTTCACTCCAGAAAATCCAGCAAGCAGCGAGTGCTTTAATTGTCAAAGTGCTACTCTTCCAATTCAATATCTTGGACTACCTTTGGGAGGAAATTCGAGATCTTCAGCCTTTTGGGATCGCGTTCTGGAAAAAATAGAGAAAAAATTGGATCGTTGGAGACGGTTTAACCTTTCAAGAGGAGGTCGTTTAACTTTATGTAAATCTGTCATTTCTAGTATTCTTCTCTATTACCTTTCCTTGTTTCAAATGCCTACAGGGATTTGCAAACAAGTTGAAAAAAGAATGAGAACTTTTTTATGGAACAGTGGTTCCTCCGGAGCTCTAAATCATTTTGTCCACAGGAATATTTCGTCCAAACTTGTGGAAGATGGAGGTTTGGGTGTTGGCGGGCTCTAAAAAATGAATAGCGCTTTGTTAGCAAAGTGGGGCTGGCGGTTTGGCAGGGAAACAAGTGTTCTTTGACATCTGGAGGTAGCAAGTCTGTACGGGGAAAAGGAATTCAGTTGGTCCCCAGGGGAAAAGGTTAACGGCTGTCTCAGATGTCCTTGGACCAATATCTCTCAAAATTGGAAGCTGTCCAGCCGTTTTGCAGCATTTAATTTGGCTCCGGATCCAGCATCATGTTCTGGAACCACATCTGGGCAGAAGACAGGTCTCTATCGGTTAGATTTCTGAAAATTTATAGTTTATCATTGTCTACCTCTGGTTCAGTTGCAGATTTTTGGGATGCACATACATTTTTTTTGGAAAGTTCTTTCTTGTAGGGCGTTGAAAGATGACGAGATTGAGGAATATACCTCACTTCTGTCATTGACTCATTGCTAAATTTATATTCTCCCAATTCTAGCCCAACAGGATATGGTCCTTGGTTCCATCAGGTTGCTTCACAGTGGCATCAATTCGCAAGTCTCTCCCGGATGTCTCTATGCCAACAGACCTATTTAAAGCCATTTGGAAGACTAAGAACCCTAAGAAGGTTAGTTTCTTCATTTGGAAGACCTATTGTATGGAAAGGTGAACACCACTGATGTCCTTCAGAAGAAACTCTCTGGCTATACTCTTCTGCCTTCAATCTGTCCTCTCTGCCAAGCCAATGAGGAATGCTCAATCCACATATTCTTCCTTTGTCCCTATGCTTGGCGTTGCTGGGAACGTTTGTTCGAAGAGTTTAACATGTCCTGGGTGTTTAGCAACACAGTAGCAAGGAATGTCCATCAACTACTGTTAGGACTATCTCTAAGTCCTGAAGCCAATCTTCTATGGCTAAACGCTATAAAAGCTGTTCTCTACCAGCTTTGATTTGAAAGAAATCTCAGAGTTTTCAAAGGAAAAAAGCAGCCACTGGGAGTCTGCTTCAGTCTAGCTAAGTTTAAAGCTTCTCATTGGTGTTATTTATCATCTACCTTTAGGAATTACTCTCCTAGTTTGATATGTTTTAATTGGAAGGCTTTCATTATATCTTGTTAAGATTATGTGTTTTATTTTTTATTTTCTTTCTTTTACTCTTTCGAGAATTTGTATCTTTGAACATTTGTTCCTTTTCATTATTTCATTGAGAAGTTCGTATCTTGTTCAAAAAAAAAAAAAATTAATACACATTTATTTAATAAACAATATATGAAATGATAGAATTTGAGGATTGGGAATTAGTATATAGCGGAAGTACACTATTGGAATTCTATTTCATTTAATTGGGAATTAGTATTGGAGAAAAAAAATGTAATTATATTTAACATAATATTTTATTTGGTCTCAAAACCTTTGAATGAAGGAAGGTTTGTAATAGGCAGTTTGAAAATTAAAAATCTGTTCTTACGAAATAGGGCTGGCATTTTTGGAATTCTATTTGAAGCCAAGTGGTCGCAAGCATTCATGGGCTTGATAATTTTGGATGGCACACGTCTAGAAAGATAAATGTCTGTTTTAAAAGCCATTGTCTTAGTATTTCAAGGCAATGGAAGGCAGTGGAAGCTATTCCTCAATATTGGGCACTGCTTAAAGAATTTTTAGGCATGACCTTATGTGTGGATCTTCTCCCTCCAAAATTATTTTCCCTAAGCTGTTTACTCTCTCACAGTGCTTGGGATAATGCAGGTATTTATTTGTAAACAAAATAAGTTTGTATTTTCATTCTTAGAAAAACCACAGATGCCTAAGCTATCTTAGACACACCCAAACTAATCTCATATCTCACCTTACAACATTTGGAAACTCGTAAGATACTCAATATCCTAGGAAAACTGTCATGATTTAAAACATGATGTCAATAAAAAAAATTAAGTTAAGTTTGTTTAAACTTTAATTCTGATTGCATATGTAAATGAAAAGTAAGGGAAGGATGGCATCGATAGCATAAAACGGAGAAATTTACATAAACAGCAGAGATCAAATAATTGAAGCATAAGGAAATCCGCATGTGAGATGGAAAAGGGAAAGAATAACACCAACCCTTTGATAAAATGGCTGCGGGAGTAGAGTCGATAATTTTCAGAGAATTTGATATGACGAACCACAAATCCCCTTCCAGTTGCATGATACTGTATTAAAGCAGAGTTCTTAAAATACAATATTCTTTTGGACATTGAAAGCAGCAACTATAGCACAACAAACCTTAGCACCCCCATGAAGAATTGTTCGGCCAAAATAGTGAGTTTTTGTGCCAAGAGAGAATGTGAAGAAGACAGAACAAAGTTGAAGTTGCATGGTTATAAAGCTGACAATAGCCTGCAGTGGTGATTTAGAGTAATATCTGAGAGAACAGAAAAAAAAATAATGGAATCTTGATACCACCTGAAAGAGTAAAAAAAATTCTAAGAAATAAAAAAAATCGAAAAATTAATCCTCAAGAAGATAACTAAAAAGTCTCATCGATAATGACTTCGAATTTGCTCTTGCATACATCAAGCTTGGATGCTCTATTTGGCCCAAACAAGACATGTTTCACATTCATTCCAAATTTTTTAAAATTCCAAATATAAGTCATCTCAATTAATTTTCAAGCTAATCTTCAGATGTCATTTGAGACGTCAGACAGAGAGGATGGCCAACTGGAGCAACAATGATAACATCATATTGAGGTAGTATAAGAGCAGTCAAATATTTCTCTTACAACAAAAGATGTACAAATTTTAGCAATTCATATCCTCCAAGAAAGAAAAAGCAATTCATATGCAGAAAGACGTAGGAAAAAAAAGTTATTTTAGAATAGCATTTACCCTGAAGAAACCTTGCTCCAGTATAAATCCCAAGATCATAGGTACAGCAGTGAAGATACCAATTTGGATGAGGAACTGTGTATTCAAAGCAGCTGACAATGCTGTGTTATCTGTAATATGAGCTCTATCTTCAATTGTCTCACCAACTCCAGACAGTGCCTGAAACAGAGCCATTAATCAGTTTTCACTATGCTACTCATTGGACCATGAGGAAAATCTTCATACAAATATATGTAAACAAGTGTCAGAGTTATGGTGCAAGTCAAAATCAGAAAAACTGACAAAACCAACCTAATTTGGTTGTTTTGAAGTATTCTTATTGGTTGGTTTGGTTTTCTAAAGTATAAAACCTAGAAATAGCAAGTTTGTGGGCAGTGCCATTTTTGGAAGTGTAAGTTGCTTAGGTCAAAATAGGTCCATTTTCTTGTAATTCCTTTTTGTATCTGATTAAAACTGAAGAATAAAGAAAGCTCGGCCCCTTTCATATCCGTTTAGAAAAGGTTCAAATCCTCTGAATTGTTGAAGCTTAGAAGATTTTCTCCAACATCCATTTTTAAGTTCTCAAAATCTAAAAGATTCGTTAATGGGAAAATCTTGATTATGAAGCATTCAAACTGGCATGGTTGGTTATTTGAGATTTCGTTCTCCTCTATTGATGGAGACAAAATAAGTATTCATGTCCCTGCAGGTGAAAAGAAGAGGGGCTGGAGTGTTTTGGAAATGTTACGCAGTTTTTTAGGTTTTTTGATAAGGGCATGGCCATTGAAGCAGGCCTCCCCTTGATTGTTGGTGATTCTAAGGTGGTCTCCTGTGCATTAGGGAAGTCTGTGAAGGAAAAACTTGATGGGTTAAAATACACTTTAGTCCGTAGGATTTAAGTTAGGATTCTATTTGGTCCTAGATTACAAAATCCAACAGTTTATTCCCAAAAGTTTTAAAAATAGTTCTAATTTCTAAATAAGGATCCCTTCGTATCCTTTTTCATAAGTTCATGAAGCATGGGATCCGATTACCTCCTCCTGGAGACTGGAAACTAAAAGAATTTTTAAGGATGATGAGATAGTTGATTGAGTAGTTGGGTCTTCGTTCCAGCCTCAATTTGTTTACTATAAACGAGGAAGAAGATGGTATAAGGTGGAGTTTGGATTCTTCAGGAGTCTTTTCAGTAAGCTTCTTAAGAATGACAAAAGATTCTTCCTCTTGGCCAAAAAAACTATTGTGCAAGAGGATTCTTCCTCTTGGTCCAAAAAGCAGTTAATTTTCTTGCTTGGATTCTTCTAAATGGCAAGATTAACACCGTGGAGGTACTTCAAAAGAAAATGCCTTATATGTCTCTTCAGCCATATAGTTGTGTTTTCTGTGGAGCTTGGTGTGAAAATAAGATGCACATATTTTTCCTTTGCAATCATTTACTGCAGCTCTTCAGTCTAGCATGGGTTTCAGATTATGAAGTCCTAAACATGGTACATCTACATCAGCTGCTTTTCGGGCTATATGCTTGCCTACGAAAACAGGACTGCTTTGGGTTAATGGAGTGAAAGCATAGTTATATGAGCTTTGGTTTGATAGAAACCAAAGGAAGCCAGAACTAAAACTTCTCAACATCACCAAATTTAAAGCCTCTCAATGGTGTACTCTTACTAATTTATTCTCTAATTACTCCCCTAGCATGATTCAAGTGTAAAATCAATACATGGTCACAAAGTTCCTTGTGGATTTTTTGGGTTAAGAGAAATGAAGAAACTGTGATGATGGGGGCATACCATTATTGTTACCAAACTCCATTTGAATTGTAATCGGTCAATCATTTTGGACACTCTTAAGAAGGAAGTTCTTCTAAGAGGATCAATTAATCCCTTTTCTGTGACAAAGTCCTGTGCTGTTATGGTTCCATCGATGATGGTGGTTGGATTTTGGTTAGTGATCTTCCAATGGAGGGAAGAGGTTTTTGCTGCCATTGAAGATAAATGTGAGGGTTATAATTGGAGTGCCTTAAACACTTCCAATTTGATTGAATGCTTGGAAGCAAGAATTGAGATTGAGGAAAACCCTTTGCGGCTTTATTCCGGCTTCAATCAAGATCAAACTTCAAAGTTCCAGGCGGAGGTATGTTTTCGGTCCACACAAAGGCTATTCACTTGACCGATCCCAATCTGGAAAATATCCATTGATTTTTTAAGGAATTGAGAAATGATTTCCTGAAACACCTAGATCGATATAGTCTTGGTTGCTTAGTGGGAGATGAACAGTATTTCTTTCATACAGTCGGTTAGTTTAGTTAGTTTGGTTTAGATAGATTTTTATTATTTTAAATAATTTCAGTAAGTTCGGTTAAGGTATTGGCCAGCTTTACTAGGTTATCGTCAGATGATCAATCCAGTTTTCGAGAAGTTTGTTGCCGCTAGTTTTGATATGAAAACTGACCCAAACCAACATGTGTCCCCCTTCCTGGTCAGAGTTATGTCCAGCGCCACTTGAGTAAAAATTACCAGGTAAACATTGAGGCGTACCACTTAAACTAGCTCCACCCAAGTCCACCTTACCAAATCAGTAGGGTTACATTTTGAGTAGTTCTAGTGCCTTAACGGTCATCAACAAAACTTAAAACGTTTGATTCTAGAGGCATAGGATTGCTTCCAAGCAATGCTCGTGAAGCTCATGACCATATTATCAAAGACAATTTTCAATTTCATGGTATAAAACAGAGAATTATGAATTAGTAAAGAAAAAAACATCTTTATACCTTACATATAAAAATTAGTTGCGTAAGATAACTTACCAAATATGCTTTTCCATAGAGAAAAATGTACACAGTCAGCACAGTTAACTGCACAAAGAAAACAAAGAAAGAAAATAAATCATATTTCTTCTAATGACAGAAGTTTGAAACTTTACTTAATGTTTAACTCATCAATATACTATATCAATATACAATCTCGTTCAATAAATAATGAGACTTCATGTTCCCGACCTACTTGCCTCCCCTAAAGGCTAGAGGTGCAAGTCCCCACCCCTTGTTTGTGGTGAAGAAAAGAAAAAGGAGTTCCTGTTTCATTATATTGGTTAATTATTGCACCGTATTTTTTCTACTTTAGAAAAAAAGAAGCTCAAAATTTTTCATAGGATGAGTAAACATCTATTGCAGGAACCGTTCCAAAATTAATATGGATTACAATGGTAAGGTATCTAAACTTAAAATTAGGCATATTCCAGATGAATATCTAAAGGAACTCAAATTTAGAAATTAAAAAGTGAAGAAAATTAAGATTAAAACACTTAGGGCCCGTTTGGTAACGTTTCCATTTCTCGTTTCCAGTTTTTCAGAAACAAAAATGTTTTGTAACGGTTTTGATTTCTCATTTCTTAGAAAAATTTCCAAAATTATCAAGTTGCTTGTTTTTGTTTCCACTTTTTTCAACAACATAAACAAAATTTTGATTTTATCATTTACTTATAAAATGCGTAATAAATATTTAAAAGATAAATATAACAAAAACTTAGAATAATTAATTAAAAAAATCAATTTTAATAAATTTTTTACTTTTTTTTATTTAAAATTTTAAAGAACAGGAAATAGTTATAAAACATATTTATGTTTTTCTTATTAGAAAAGAGGAAACGAGAATTCAGAAACAAGAAATAAGAAACAAGAATCAAGAAACAAGAACATTATCGATGGCAAACAACAAAACCATTTAGCAAATAATGGGGGGCTTCACATTTTCCAGATAAAAAAAACCATGAACACCCTTCTGTTTGTGCAATGGATTCAAGCTATTTCTCCCCAATATTTCCTGTTCAATGAGATCTAACTAAGGATTTAATAAAATGAATAATCATTGCTTAAAAATCTACATGTTGTACTGGCATACCATGGTACAAAAGTAGTAGCCGACAGTGGTGAAATAGAATGACATCATCCGGAAAAAATCAAACAGTTGGCCAAGCCTGTATACATCACGGCTAAGAACTTGTTCTCCATTACCACCAGCAACCTTCCCCTCGAAAAGAGCAATCTGATTGAGACCAACATCTCGTCCTTTACCAACCTGAAATAACTCAAACAGTTTATATAAGCTCACCACTCTAGTAATATCACGTTAGAAAAATTAAATGACAAAATCCTACCTGAATATACTCATGATGCGTAACGTTCCCTTGCCGCAAGGTTGTATTAAATCCTTCAATACAGAAAGTGCACAGGTAATTGAAATCTTATGCCTTTGAAAAAGACAATTTAAAAATTTACACTAGTAATGAAAGGAAAATAAAATATGCAATGATGCTAAAACTATTATTGTTGATTCATTCTTTTTCACAAAGTTGATTATAAGTAGAACACACAAATGAAAGAATAAAAGGAACTACAACAAATAACAAAATTTGATGCAGAAATTACATAAATAACAGTTCATTTTATTATTATTATTTTTACAATTATTAAACTGAATCTTATTTAAAAAAAAAGAATGCATAATATTAGAGTTCCATCAACTATACATATACAATTGATGCTTGTGGACAGATTTTTTCTAGTTACGTTTCCTTTATCTGAATCGTTTAAAGAAAACATTACGATAAAGGAAACATATCAAAGCAATTGTGTTCCTTATTTTAAAAATCAGGTTCAGTTTACAATTGTCAATTAAGAAAAAAAGGTAATGGAAGCATCTTGCTGCAATAAATTACAATGATCAGAAATAATTTCTTGCTTAGTAACTAGGGAAACAAAATCTATTTGCAAATGATAAAAATATTATCAATCACATCACACTGGTACCAACAATTCAGCAGTAACTATGGGACTTCAAAATATGGCATCACGAAACAAAACATTAGAGTGCAGTTGAATAAAGATATAATTTAAACGAAATAAGATACCTGCAAAGATATCTTCACTAATGTTGATGACACGGGAGGCCTTGCTGATGCCACCTCGTGTTAAATGGAAAATTCTATCAAAAACATCTGGATGACCATAATGCATGCGCACTCTGACCAATTTGTAAAGAGTTACTTCCATGTGGAAACTTGAAAGAAAAATCTGAAAAAACTAATCAATTTATTGGACGGTGGCAGATACATACTTTAAGGGATTTGCCAGAACACGCTGGCCAAGAGTCACAAAACTAGCTTCTTGATTTGACATGAAAGAGGCAAGAGAAGAAACACTACACAGATGAAGCGATTATTACATATCCTGAAAATAGTTGAGAAAAAGGGAGTGGAACTTTTATCTGCAATGGAAAGTACCTCCCAGTAAATACATGTTCCCTCACACCCAGTATGGTAGGAGAACGAATACCATGATCAGAGCCAAATTCCTCAAGCAGATTTCTCATCTTCAATGCTTCTTCAAAGTAATTATCCTAGGCTCCCAGAATCACACATGTTACAACCAATCAAGAAAAAAGAAGATTTGACATAATTCATCTTTCATGAACCACAAACCTTGATTATTATATATGGAAGAGTGTGAAACATTAATCATTCAGGAATCTTTACTAATATGTCCTATAGTTGGCTTTATTAAACTTTCTGGAACCTTGTCTTATTTATCCTTACATTATTACATTATAACAAGATGGGTATTTCTTTCATAAATTATACTGCGAGAAAGCCTTGTCCTTATTTATCCCCCCTTTCTTCCATAATATTTTCTCATGTTAAACAAGGAAGAAAAGCACTTCTCCTAACTTAAGAAACTTAAGACAACCGGTAAAACCAAAATATAAATAAGCTTTCTGCCTACAAGCTACCTGATTTCAGTTGAATTGCTTTAGCTCAAGAAAAACTAAAAGAAACTACAATACAATGAGAAATAACTCTCACCTGATTCATATCAATTGTCTGAACTGCATTTCCACGTGTAAAAACAATAGCATGATTTTGATTCTCAGGCTTTCCTTCACCCAACTTGGGATCTCCAGGCAATTTGATGGAATATATCTCCTACACAATGGAGAAAAATAGCAAAGATAAATCATTCAAGAGGTATAAGGTAGAATAAAGAAAACAGTTCAGAAATTCTAGAACTTGACCAAACCAACTATATAAGACAGACCAAGATAAATTAGGGAAAAAGCAATAGATCCTAAATTTGGAAACTGTTAAAAGTAAATAATGGGCATAATTATATATAAGGAGTTTAAATAAAAACATGAAAAGAAATGAAAAATAGAGAAGAAAAATTATTAAGAAATCCATTTTTTACAAAAGAAGCATGACATGAAAGAATAGTCTTTGTATATATCTATTATCAGAAAAAAAAACCAAGGGAAAAAATATTTTTTCCACGGAATATTGAAAGGGTAAGGTAAAAGAAAGAATAAGACCTTATCTTTTCCATTGATATCAGCCTTCACAAGCTTCGAGTAAAATTCCTTGTGAACCTTACCATCCTTTAGGGTTTCAATGTCATCAATGTAGGCAACACGAAGAGCTTCATTTCTAATAAAAAGTATTTAAAAGGATAAGAAATTACAACCAAAAAATAAGAATTGAAGCACATAAAATTGCTACTTAGCAAAAGGATTTCCCCAAAAAGAGTTAAGAGTAGATAATAGATAAAGACAACTTAGCATTACTTCTTTTAAGGGAGATTCAGTGGGGTAAAGAACACCCCACAACCCACCTTTGCATAAGCAATGCAATGTCAGAAGCCTCAGGTTTTTGTTGTTCTCTTTGTTTTCCATATATTTGACATGTTACAACATAAGTAAATTTAAGATCTGCCTGTGCACGTGCTTCAGGAGATAAATCAAAACCCTGAGTATCAATATTCTCAGTACATGGAATGGCAGCTTCCAAATCTGAAATCTCTCATATGATTAGATAATGCAATACCAGGAGAAACAATAAAAGATAAAAATGATTGTTCCGACCTCCATCAGTTCCTCTCTCTAAATAAGTCTGCAACATAAGAGCTTTCCTGTAGTACATCATTCCACGAACTGCAAAAAATCTCCTGTAGCTTAGTCTATATATCAATATCTATCTATACACAACATAAATTGTGGATAATGGAGAAACTGTTTTTTGGCCTATCATTAATACCTCAATTTCCAAAGTCTTAAATATTATTGTAATAAGGAAATATATATGATTAAATTTGTATTTGGTGTTAAAAAAAATACTACATTTCAAAATTGAGTATAATTCTCTTTAATTCTATAGAAAAACAGTGAAATTATTAAAATTACATAAATTAATTATTTTGATACTCTTATCTTTTGTCCAAATTCCAACAGGGAATTAAGGCGTTGGTAGGCGGTTATTCACTTGTCTCTACAAGGTTCAGGTCCCTCAAAAACTGGTAAGTCTTCCCTGTGTCAACACTGACCCTTCTTTATTGCAACTGTGGGCTGCAAAGTTAGGTTTTAAAGCCGAAGCTCTCCCTTTTAACTATTTGGGGCCGACACTTGGGGGTAAGTGGGTAACTACCAAAGGATAGCGTTTTGGGACCCTTTAATTGAAAAATTTAAGAAGTAGCTTAGCTGTACAAATGGAAGAATACTCTTCTCTCAAAAGGCTGGCACTTGACTCTGGTTCTCTCGGTCCTAAACAGTTTGTCCATATATTCTCTCTCTGTTTAAAGCTCCATCGAAGGTGATTAATGAAATGGAAAAATTGGTTCGGTCCTTTTTTTAGAGTGGGGAGGCTGTCATACCCAGAGACAGTTAGTTAATTGGGCCTCCTCTTCTTTACCAAAAGTCTATGTGGGTCTCCAACATTGACCCTTCTTTATTGCAGCTGTGGGCTGCAAAGTTAGGTTGTAAAGCTGAAGCTCTCCCTTTTAACTATTTGCGGCTGAACTACCAAAGGATAGCGTTTTGGGACCCTTTAATTGAAAAATTTAAGAAGCTGGACAAAGAGAAGAATACTCCTCTCAAAAGGCGGGCGCTTGACTCCGGTCCTCTCGGTCCTAAACAGTTTGCCCATATATAATTTCTCTCTGTTTAAAGCTCCATCGAAGGAGATTAATGAAATGGAAAAATTGGTTCGGTCCTTTTTTTGGAGTGGGGAGGCTGTCATCCCAAGAGACTCTTAGTTAATTGTGCCTACTCTTCTTTTCCAAAAGTCTATGGGGTCTTAGCATTGGAAATTTCAAATTGCGGAACGTGGAACTCCTACACAAGTGGTTGTGGAGATTTTCGACAGAAAAGGATGCGTTGTGGAGAAGGGTAATTTCTAGTAATTATGGTGAGAGCATACACGGGTGGACATCTCTCCCTCCAAAAGGGAGAGCCTTGGGAAGACCTTGATTTGGTATTGCAAGTTTTATTCATTCTTTACTGAGCTTTATCCGGTTTAGGGCATGCAGTGGGCAAAAGGTCAAAATTTGGAAGGATATATGGTTGACAGATTCCCCCCTTGAATTTTCTTTCCCGCTTCTGTACAATCTCTCCAGCAAGAAAGAAGCTACGGTGGCAGAAAGTTGGGATGAACCCTAGTGTGATTGGAACCTAAATTTTCGAAGGGGATTCTGTGAGACAAATTTAATAGCATCGTCGCTCTTACAGAGTTTATTGGCTCCCATAGATGGGAGAAAAGGGGTGATGATATCCAGTGGAACTTAAAAAGCAAGCGTTCCTTCACTGCCAAGTCTTTGTTCTTGACATTGACTGAATGCCCTTCAAAGCTAAAGGCCCCTTTGATAAAGCTGATATGGAACTTCTCTTCACCTAAGAAGGTGATGTATTCGTTGATAGTTTTACAATAATTAGTTTAGTTGTCTTGTTATCACCTTAAGGGGTTAGTTGGTAATTGGTTAGTTAAGTCTGTTATTTGTTATCCCTTCCAACAGAAGCCTATAAAAGGCATCTTTCCCTTCTGTTTTATTCATTCAGAAGATTAGTAAAGTTTCATCCTTTGGTTATACACCAGAAGGTTAAGGTTTCCTTGTAGAGTTTAATTTATAGAAACCTCAATACACAGGAGATTCTTCGAGAAGAAGCTTTCGCGGTGGTGCCTTTCTCCTTCTGCTCTCTGTTATAAGGCAAGGGAGAATATGGACCACCTTTTTCTACATTGCCCTTTTGCACAGGAGGTTTCGTCCTTTTAATTTAAAGAGTTTGATTTTGTGGGCTATTCACCAAAGACAGTAAGACGAGTGGATCCTCGAGGCCCTTCCTGGTTACATTTTTAAAGGTAAAGCCAAGGTTCTTCGGAGTTGTGCAGTCCGTGCTATTCGATGGTGCGTATGGAGAGAAAGGAATAGCCAGGTCTTCGACAACTCCTCCCACAACTCCTCCCACAACTCCTCCCACTCTTTTGATTCTTTTGGTAATTGTCTACAAATGACCGCTTCTACATGGTGCTTAATAACAAGATCTTTTTTTGCAAGACTAAATAACAAGATCTTTTTTTTTGTAATTACAGTCTTAGGATGCTTATACGGGATTGGAAAGCTGTCCTTTTTAGTCTGTTACTTGGTGGGGGACTTCTCATCCCTCGGCCTTTTAGGCTGTAAACTACTTTTGTTTTATATAAAAAAATTAATTATTTTGATAAAAAAATAATATTTAATTTTAATAACTATTGCTAAAATTTTATATATAATTTTGTTTAGAATGTATTGCGTGCCATCCATGAAATATTAAGGGAAATTGTAATGGGTAGTAAAAATCTGTCATATGTTTTTTAAAATTTTCACTTATATCAGTAGTATATCAGATACTCATATCAGTAGTATATCACACACTCATATCAGTAGTATATAAAACACTCATATCAGTAGTATATTAAATATGTATCACACACATATTGCACAAACACTTATATCAGTAGTATATCACACTCATATCAGTAGTATATCACATACATATATCAGATATATTACAGATATTTTTTTTAAAGTGTTCTATTTGAAAAAAACTAAATGTAGTTACTATTTTGCTAATTTTACTAAATGTTTTTGCCATATTTGCAACTGCCCAAAATATTAAAATAATATACAGAAAAACATAATGAGAAAATATATTAACATTATAAAAAAAGGGTGAAATAGATAAAATTGGATATATGATAACAAAAAAAAATTATTAGAACATCAATCAATTCACGTGTACACATATTTAGTCATTACTAACAATTGTGTCATTAGTATTTTTGAAGTTTAAAATGTTGTTTTATATTAGTATCAATGTTACTAAGGCAAACCCGGGCACTCACCTCAGGCGAGAGGCGAGGCGATTTCACCCAGATGCGCCTTGCAAGGTGCCTAGGCGAGTGCCTTCAATCAGGCGCTCGTCTCGATGTGCCTTTGTGCGCCTCTCACCTGAGGCCAGGCGATCCCCTTGTTGAAGCGAGGCGATCTACCTTATATATATATATATTTTTTTTTTAACTTTTAATGTCTTTTTTTAAAAGAACATTTCTCCCTCGCGAAATACCTCAATCCACTAACCTTAATAATTCTCTCTGCCTCTTGACATTCACCTTCACCACCCTCAATCTTCGGCCATCACTCGCTCTCATCTCCGACTAAACTTATTGAATTTGGCTGCTTTATGTATCTTGTTGACATTTACTATGACACTATTTTGGTATTTATTTTTTAAACCATGTTTACTATATAAATTTATGCACTACATATATAATTTTTATTTATTTATTAAGGTGTGCCTCGCTTCACTCGGGCGTCGCCTTTGTATCGCCTTTAAACTTTCAAAAAAGACTCCAATTGTTGAGAATAAGAGTTATTATTTTATAAATAATCTGTATTGTCTTAAAAAATCATACTCAACCTTTTGGAAAGAAAACAAAATTTACTATATAATAAAATAATACAAAAAAATGATGTGCAAACCACGTTTAAAAGACATATAATCAAAAACATAATATCCATATTCTATCTTTAGCTACACAATTCTATAATTTTAAACTTGTCAATGAGAAAATTTGATGGACAAAGTATTAACCTCAATATAACATAGAACTTTACCTGTTCTTGCTAATGTTTGTCCCCGATAAGAGGCCCAAAATCGTAGTGCAAGAATGTCATTAGGGTTATCAAACAATTCTGGGTCAACTTCATTCTCATCTCGGCCAATTCGAGCAAGGAAATTTTTCCACTCGTCTATCATGAAAAGACTTTCAGTTAGCATGGAATGTAGGACGACAAAGTAGAAATGAGGTCAAAATAAAGAAGGGGCAGAAAGAACACAAACTGAAAGATAAATCACCGTTGGAAGTGCGTGAATGTACATAATCGATAATTCATGAGAATATTTATTCTTAAGTTAATGAGTCGTTGAAAATAAGTTGAAAAAATTAAGGTTAAATTACAAATCTAGTTCCTAAGCATTGATGGTCATGTCTTTTTAGCGTACGGCTCAAATACCAATTCGTGTTACAATGCAAACGATTAATCTCTAAACCCTATATAACTATGCCTAACGCTGGAACATGAACCATGCTTATAAGGAATCCTTAACTCACACAATAATGTTCTTTTAAGTACTTGATTGGTAAAGGGCAAAGTCAAATCTAACAGTTTGTCAATGTAAAATTCGTATGAAATACCTGGATAAATTTTTTGCAAGTAAAACAAAGTAGATATGCCATCCTCATTTTTCTTCAGGAGTTCCCCCATACTGTAGAGCACCGTCTCAGAATAATATGGAGTGAATACACTGCATAAAAACAAACAAAAAGATTTAAGATAGAAGGAACAGAGACATACAATTCGTAAAGAATTCTTGTCACCAAATAAATAAACTATATGAACAAAAGATGCAATAGAAAGAAGCACCACCTGAAAGAAAGCATCTGACGAACAGGTTTTGGTGTTGGCATCGCCATGAAAAGTGAATTTGTAAAGAATTCCAGTCTACGTCTGGCCTCAAGATTAACTGGAATATTTGAAGCTGAATCTTTAATAGTTAACAGTGAATGCAATCTTTTGACTTGTGATTTCTGCCAATGTTTACAACAATTCAATCTCCCAAAAATAATCAAAGGAAAAGCATGAATGAAAAATAAGTATGAGGAATACGCAAAAGTAATACCAATTCTGGATCTTTGGGCCAATTTAACTTTGTAAACAAACGACCTTCATTTCTGGCTTTTATCAATATGTTCCATGTCTCATAGTGTCCCCTACAAAATGCAATATTATACGTCAAAAGATAAATCAAGATCTAACTCAAATAATCATCAAAAGAGTATCAGACCTCTTGTCGCCAAAGAGGATATCATGGTGCACAACATCATACAAATCCTGAACAGCCTTAACAGCACCTTTTTCCAGCTCAGGAGTTTCTGGCTCTTTCTATACAATGTCATAATCAAAGTAAAAGACATACAATAGATAAGCCAAAAATACAATGAGCATCTCAACTTCGTCTAGTTATCAACATTCCTTTCTCATACAAAAGGAAGTTATTCAGAAAACTAATCAAGTGGATCCAAAATTCCCATCAGAAAAAAACTGAAAACTACTCAATAATTGCTTAACACCATCCCTCTAAGGAAGACTACAGAAATATCCTCCAAATCACTACTCACTGAGATTCATAAAGATGACAATGTATCCTAATTTAGTCATAGTTTATTCCTTTAAACTTGAATTGAAAAAAATCTATGATAGTCTTAGAAGCTATTAAGCATCAGCCCACATAACAGCAAATAGGAATAATTGCAAATCACACGATTCACACCCCTATAAAATTTTACAGTTAATTTCCTCAATGGAGTAGCCAATAGGCACATGCAACCTACAACAGTTCTATTGAAATAGTTATCAACATTAGCAGATTTCACAAATCAATGTTTAAACCATTTTTAAGATACAAATTATAAGATTTGAAAATTATACAAACTACAGAGGTCTAATTTGAAACTACTACTAAGAAATAAAGCAATATTTAATTTATGATGAAATGACTTAACCAAGCAAAAAAAAAAAAAATAATAATAATAAATAAATAAATAAAATAACAGAGAAAAAAGAAGAAGAATTTTTTTACTGCCACATAAAAAATGAATTTATTATAACTCGTTTCCATAATTCACAACCTTAAAAGGAAATTTACCAACAAAACATGGAGCAACATAGAAATGAAGAACATTTATAGCCTGCAGGGCTAAAATGTGAGCTTTTTAGCAACCTTCCTTAATATAGATCAGCAAAACTGGCCACAGCATTCATGTAACAATTTGACGATATAGTCTTAGGTACATCATATAAAAGAATAATCAATTTTATATCATACTATTAGTACACCATGTAAGTGAACAAGCTCCTTAGAAAAGAAATTAGTGACAAAAACCACATTTGATGTTTTCCTACAAGGTAGAACATGTCATTTTGTTCTTTTTCTCTCATTCTTTTCTTTTTCTTCCTTTTCTTTTTAATATGAAAATTTATCCAAAATGAAAACGTAGATAGCATTACATGGTTCAGTTTAAAAGTTTGTTGTTCAATCAATTCAAAACTAACTATACGAACCAGAATCCCCATCAGAGCAGTTATTCTTGTAATCACAAGTGGCAGCTTATTTAGTTGGAAGTCTTCAATAATGGACTTCTTTGTTATACTACCTTGAAGGTCTTCAAATATCCTTTCCACCCTGAAAAAATTCAAGCAATTAAATAAGACTTTTTGAAACAATTTAATTTTAGGAATCGTTTTGTTTTGATGAAAATTAAAATAGGGAGGTGCAGGATCTAACATGTTTGTTATTTGCTTGCCAACTCTATACATTTTTTCCTAGTTGAGACGAGAAAAGAGATAATTTTTCCTATCTAGTCAATTAAAGAGTTCAATTTTTTCTTTTTAATTTTAGTGATCCCTTTGACTGATGCTTTGGGCGGATATATAGTCTTCCTCATGCATCCTACTTTTAGTTAGAAAAGTCAAGCTCTCATATATCTCATTATTAAGCTTATAACAAAGAAAATAACCATATGTGGACTACAAGATAAATACCACATCCTTCCTTCCCCGACCAGTAATTCTGTTAAAATCAGCTTAATTGCATGGTAACATTCCTGTACTGCATATTTCATATATTCATCTCTTGAAACACGCTCCCACAGCTCGTCTTGCAGATCCCGTCTCTCCACAGCAATATCCTTAGCTAGAAATATCTACAATTTCATAACCACAATAAAGATGTTTTAAACAATTGGAACTGAATCAGTAAAACAGCAAGTATTAAAAAACATCATTATTTAAGTCGTTTCTTTCAAGTGTTAGCTGACCTTGCTTGCAAGAAGAAAAAGGGGCCACTGAACCAGGGGAAGATTCCCCTTGTTTTTAGGCATTTGTAGTAACTCCATTTCCCTAAAAAACCAGAAGAATTTTATAATTGAAGAAAAAATATTTTGGATTACAAGTACGAAATTGAGGCAATAACAACAATCTAAAAACATCAGACAGCACCACAATAGTCAGTCATATAACAGCAAGAAAGTAAACTCACAAGTTTGTAATATAATCTTCTTTTCGCAAACGTGCTATGATTTCATTCCAGAAGGGAGAAAACCGAGCAGCATCAAACTTGTCTTTCTCAATAACCTTGAGATAAACAGCATAGCATGTTTTCATGTACATTTAACATAATTCACCAGCCAAAATAATGCCACCATAGAGGCATTTAAGGAAGAAAAGTAACATGAGCATCAAACCTATCATCTACCCTATCCCACTCCAGTTTCACACGCTTAGCTTTTATTTTCCTTTGTATATTTCTGAATATACCACCCATCAGCAACCCAAAAAGGTGGCTTTCCTTTTAATTCTCTTTAGTTCTCTAGTCCTAATCCCCAAAATAAAGCACTTTTGCCATTCTCCCTAAACCTACCAGCAAACATAATCTTAAACACGTACAATGCATGCATACACAAATTTTCTGGTAGCATGTCCTTGGCAGACGTGCAAAACATGACACATCAGCACTTGTCTGACCATCAAATTAAAGTGTTGGATCTTTCAAATTTAACTTTCCCCCTTTTTGGTTTTCTTTTTCTTTAAAATTTAAGACACTATAAACGAATTGTGGATATGGTTGATGCATAGGTCTAACAAAGGGAACAAGATAAAAATAATGAATATTTGAATGAGAGCATTGGATTAGTACCATGTACTTAGATTCTTTATTTATTACTTTTAAACACTTCTATAGAAAAGAAAAAGAATATTTCTATCATATAATTGACTCGACGTATGTCTGATCTTCGACAGAATTTTAGCACACCTCATTTTATTTCTGATGTTCAGAAATTGAACCTCTGAAAGAATAGAAGGACAGTATTCAGAAAAGACTCTCAGCTTCAACAGCAAAGGTTTTCAAGGATCTCACAGTTTTTGTTTAATCCATGCATTTATATTTTTTCTATTTGGATTTTTTTTTTGTTTTGTAGTGTAACTAGTGTTCAATAAATCTCGTCCATCTATCAATATCCATGATAAGCCACAAGGAGGTGCAGTCTTATCGTGGTGCCTCCGTTCCTGGGTGTTATGGTTTATTAAAAAATGCTTAGGAGGATGCTGACCACACTTCTTCAATTGCCCCTACACCACTACATTATGGAGAGAGTTCCTTCCTTTTGAGGCCCAACTATCTCTCCCAGAACTAAGTCTTGACTCTTTTTGTAATATTGTACATATCTCGGCCTCTTGATGGTATCATAGAAAATGGAAAATCTTTTGTAACTACAACCTCTCTGTGATTATGCAAGACTGGAGGGCTTTACTCTTTCAGTTTTGTTTTGGGAAGAAGCCTCCTCAACCCCTGTTCTATGTTGTTCTTTTTTTCCCTTGATCAATGAATTTTCTCTTATCCAAAAAAGTTGAAGTTCTCTGGAATGCTAATTTGCTCAACCAACAGGGCAATTGTTATGTGAACGAACATATGTTCTTTTGAGGGGTAATGCTGTAAGCACCATCTTCTAGGAAGTAACGCTAAAGAAAAACAAAAAAATTTCCCAAAGTAGGGAGAAGGCTATTCATGAGTTAAACGATGCTGTTATTATTATGGCCTCCTCTAGGATGCAGTTCTGTAAGTGCTCCCTACTTGAATTATTTCCACGTCGTTAGTCTTTTTGTACACCTATTGGTTGTTGAGTCTCCGTAAATTTCATTTATTCAATAAATTTTTTTCCTTGAAGGAAATCTCGTCCATCTTCCACTGTTTGCAACCCTTTTATAATTAATGATACAATTTGTGTTCCCTACAAAAGGAAACTGTATAAGGTGGACCCCAAAAATATATACAGAACTGGCTTATTTAAGTAATTTGTGTTACTTCACTGGGTTACTGGCTTATTTAAGCACTTTATCCCCAGAGGACTCAGAAAATTTATTGAAGGGTGATGATAAATAAAAACATTCGTATGCCTCAAACAGAGTATCCCTCTAAAGATTTTGGACAGGTCAACAAGTGTTTTTCGAAAGATCAATTAAGATTCGATCCCAGAAACCAACCATAGTAAATCAAGCATATTTCTGAAACAAGGAGGCAGTAGTGGAACTCACCTGCATTGGAGAATGGTTCGAATTCCTGCAAAAGATACATTCGACAAGATAAGAGCGGAGAATCATTTTTAGAATAAAATACAGTTAATAGATTGACTATCTCATGGGAAATACCCAAACCTGTTTGTGAGAGGAACATGAAGAGTGTGCATAAAAGCTCCAGGAAACTGCTCAAAAAGTTTATGAAGGGCTTCCAATGATCTAATCTGAAGGTGATTACAAAAGGGAGAAAACAAAAGAAAATAAAAGACTAATTAGATTAACGAGGTAAAATTGACATCATTAATTTATAGGAAAAAGTTCAAATGTTCAAGCAAGCCAAGTTGTTGACTTGTTACAATCCAAACTTTACATAACACCATCTCGTCAACATCATTAATTTATAGGAAATGATTCGATTTACAACCTTATTTGAGTGAGGAAATTTTACCTTTGGCCACACTCCTTATTAGAATGAAAAGGATCAGAATGAAAATGAAGCCAACAGAATATGAATGACACTCCTTTGATGCTGTCTACTTAAAATTTTATAAATCAAAAGCCTATTCATGTTATTTTCTAGGAATGAAACAACTCCAATTATCAGAACATCCCATTTGAACTTTAACATCTAAACCGATTAAAAAATATATACTAACTAAGAAAGGATGGATTAACATCAGAAAGAGACATTACTTAATAAATTTTGTCTTCATAATTTGTTTGATATCAACAAATAATAATTAAATTAAAATAAGTAGCAGTGCATAATATTTTATAACAAAACCGCAAAAAGAGTAGGCATTTTGAAGATAAGCAGCCCCTTGAGGAGAGTTTTCGTAGCAATATACAGCATTATGCTTTGTGGTGGTCTATAAACCACAACAAATTATTTTGTAACTATAGCCTACACATGTTAGTTAGAAACTGGAAGGCCGCGATTGTCTAGTTTTTTTGGACAGGGTAATTTCAACCCTTTGCCCTTAGGTCGTCTCCCTTTTTAAGAAGTTCAATGAATTCTTTGTTTCTTAATAAAAAAACAAAACCGCAAAACTATTTATAATTTTTTAAGAGGGAAGAATAATTATTGATAGAGAATATTATTCAAAATTATTGTTATATTATTTAATAATATGATTTTTATCTTAACAGTTTTTTTTATATTAAGAAATAATAACTCATTAAAATAAAATAGTTGAACGAAATCACATCAAGATTCAAGAAAAGGTAAGCACATCCTTTTATTGAAAGAGCAATAATTGATAAAAATATTAGTAAATTTTTTTTTTGTTTTTTTAACCAGAAACAACTTTTCATATTATTCTTATGTTATTTAATAATGATAAATTCTATCTTAATAGTTTGATATTAATAAATAATAAATAATTAAGATTAAATAATTGATAAATTATAAAAATTTAAAATATTTCACGATAAAATCACATCAATTATTGATAAACAAATATTACAAAAGTTTCTTATTATTACGTAATTTAACAATAGTAAACTCCATTAATTATAATAATTGTAAATTAACCTTTATATAACAACTAATAATTATTTAATACTGAATGATTGACCAATTAAACAGAAATGCTTAATATTTCATGGTAAAATCACACAAAATTTTTTTTTTATTAGGTAAAAGGGAGGTTAAAAGTTTTAAAATAATTAAAAGAATAATTATGTGGCTTCCATGAAATAGGAAACGGAAATGGTATATACAAGATTTCTCAAGGGGATGAGCTTCCGCCATTTGTGGGAGAAGAATGAGTGGTGCAACTAATACCTATATTTTTTGCTGCTCAATTTTGGTTGGTTGTATTTGGGTTCTTTTGTGACTATGTTTGGTATTTTTGTAGCTAGATTTTGGACGTTATATTCATCAGCTTTCATAGGTGGTTTGTTAGTTGTTTGGCTTAATTATCTAAAATTGTTTTGGAAAGAGTATTAATGTTAAATCACCACGTAAGCTGATCGGTTACGGTAAATTTAATCCTTTATTAACACTTTAACACTTTAAAAATTTGCAGAAGGCCCGACAAGTAGTTATCATAATTAATTAAGGAAATGAACATTACAAGAGTTCAAACACACAACCTCCTTTTCTGATACCATGTTAGATCATCCGTGAACCTAAAAGCTTAAGTTGATGGGTAAATTTATTTTTTATTAATATTTAAACAATTAATTTAACAACTTATTCAATTTAAGGTTCAATTAGATGACGTTGATACACCCTGTTAAGTACAAGGGAAAAAATGTAGGGAAAATGTACAAAATAAATAAGATTTCATCCATACCTCTCCAAGACGATCTCTTGCACCAAGTAAGAAACTCCAAATGGAAGATATAACAGTATAGAACACATGAACATCCAAGATGTAAATCTACAACCATAAATAAAATAGAGATAAACTATATATCCATAATATAAAACCATAAATAAAATAGAGATAAACTATATATCCATAATAAACACGAGAAATATAAATAATTTTTTTAAAATTAAGAACCAATTTCATTGATGTATGAAATTTACAAAGAGGAGGAAAGAAAGCACCAATTGCCAAAGGAGATATATGAAATAACTCCAACTAGTCAACAAAGAAACAATACTATAGATATTAAAAAGAGGTGATAATTTACACCAAGATATAGCAAGGAAGATAATATTATAAAAAAGCCTATCAAAATATTGATTTCAAGAAGGATCCAAGTTTATATTAGAAAGAAAAAATGCAGTGGGAAGCAGCCTTTTTTAAATAAAAGTAGTGTGTTGAAAAGTGTAACGGCAGGGGAAATTAATTGGGAAAGGAAAAGCCTCTTTCAGCATAATGAAGATTCCAATTGATGGCTGTAAGGAGTCATCTAAAAACCATCGAACGCTACTTTCAGAAGGATTTTTTGGTGGAAGATAAGCCCCTTTGTATTACGTTCCCTCGTTTGTACCATTTTTCTATTATGTAATTGCAGTTTATAGCCTCTGTTTTGCCTCCCTAGCAGGGGAGGAGGGACGTTTGGTTGTAGTCCTTTTGCTTACGAGTGATTACCACATTTAGCAGGGGAGGAGGGACGTTTGGTTTTGGTCTTCCAACCCTACAAGGGGACTTTCTGGTAACTGTCTTTTCCATCTCTTAAGTGTCCCTTCACTCCCCCAATTACCCTTTGTAACTCTCTCTCTCTAAAAAGATCAAGATCTCCAAAGGAAAAAAAGTCAAATTCCTTTGCTTTGCAAGTTTCGGATTGCATTAAGAGGCATTCTCCCTTCTTTCTAGGATCACAATGGTGCATGCGGTAGAAGAGCATAAAAAAACCTTGCCCAGATTCTCGGGAACTACCAGTTTACTCACAATTTCCTTTTTTGGACTTGTTCAACATTTTAGCAGATAACAAAGATTGTCGTTCTATGATGGAGGAGGTTCACTCGCTTCTCCTTTCCACAATAAGGACAAAATCGTTTAACCTGTTTTTCTTTTGCTATTTTGTAGGAGAAATATCATTAAACTTAATACACATTTGCGGGCTTCTATTCTAAAGATTTTTGTAATTATATGCAAGTCTTATTCTTTTGGATGGGAGTTAGTTTCTCCTTTGTTAATTTTAGGCTTCTACTCCTTTTATGCTTTTAAATGAGATTCAGAGCTTTGCTCTGCTATACCTCAGGGCACCTGTGCTCGCCCCAGAACCTAGACCTAGTAGACATCAAGGATTTTTTGTATTAACTTGCTAGAAGATTTGAACCTGATACCTCTAAACTGATATGACCAAGAGACCCCAAACTCCTATCAATTGGGCCGCCCCATAGAGGCAAGCTCGTACTTGTTTCGTTGGGCCATTTTCTTCATTTTACTCAATAGAAGCTGAGTTTCTCACTAAAAAAATATGGGTTCATACATAAGTATTTATGCATGCAAAAGTGAACTTACAGCAACCACTGGAGCCCATAAGCTGAGAATTGTCAAAGCATTGTGATTATCTGCAAATATGATGAGATATTAGAAGTCAGAACCACATAGAAGACCTTCTATACAAACTAAAAAAAGAGCACCAAAATAAATTTCCTAAATGTTAACAATATGTGAGAGTCCTAGAAGGGATAGTTTGGGAATATTATTAGTACATTAGTGGAGTTTATTATGGTAATTAGTTAGTTAGGAGTGAGTTGGATATAAATAGAGGGTAGTAGAGAGAGAAGGGGGTATCTTGGAGAATTAGTTTAAGGTAAGGAACCTAGGAGAGTTCTTGGAGGAGAGATAATCCTCTCGAAAGGCTATTAATATTGTAATTTCTCTTTTAAGGAAGGCAGTAATTGACTTCCAACTACCCTGAACACAAAAACTTGAAATAACCATGGCGTTATTCCAATCTCTTTCCACAACTTCGGATTGCTTTTCGACCTAATAAGAGTTGCTCCCTTTTCCAAATTCTCGTTGATTGGCCATAGAGCAATTTCCCTAAAAAACCTCATCCTCTATGGTAGTGGATGGCATCATGCTATCTTTGTTCTGTTCTTAACCCTCTCTGCTTATGAAGAGTTGGAGGCCTCCTTCGATAGCTTTCCATTGGATTTCACCAAGGAATCTTTTAGCATGTCCCAAAGGTTACCCAGACATTCTTTCTAAACTCTGTCGGTACAAACTAACATGGGCCAAACATCACATTCCAAACACGAGCTATGCAAGAATCTATTTTTCTAGAATCGACAAGTTCCATTCGTCCCTAACTTGCATAAGAAACCTCAAATGCAGTGGAAAATGTAGTAGCTCCACCAAAGCCTTTTCTAACCATTGAAGTTGGGAACCTGAAGAGGAATATGAACATTCTTCATAGAATCTTCGATGAAAAACCAATCCTTGTCATGCCGAATCCAATAGAAGTTATTTTCAACGCTGCAGCTTCTCCTCAAATCCATCTCCAAACTTAGAGAAAAAGGCTTCCGGCGAGTCCTACAAGGCGACGACGGAAAAAAGAGATTGAACCCTAGATGGTGGCGTCTGACAATAAACAAAGACTACGGCTGTGTCAAACGACGACAGCGTGAAAGACCATATGGCCGCAGGGAATAGGAAGAGGAGGCAGAGATCAGATGGCAAAGGCAACTTTGTCAGAATAGAAGGTAAATGATGAGAGAAAAGAACGGCATGATGAGAACGGCGCGAAAAAGAAAGAAGAGAGCAATGATGAAGGTGATGACAGGTGGCAACGAGGGCATACGACAACGTTCATGGCGGGTGGCGGTGGCAACGACGACTGCTGGAGTTAGGATTTAGGGTTCCATAGTATGGTACATGGCTTTTATATACACACAAGCAACGAAAACTAATTGCTTAAGAATAGGAAACTAATTTAAAACCGTTATACAATATCTCAATTGTTTATTGAAAGGAAACTAATTAATTCCTCAAGATATTCTAATATCTTGGACAACATGTCACTTCCACCAAATAACCAAAATAAAAACACATAATTCTATTAAAAAAATAGCACAAAACATGTGTCTGTGACTCAAATTTAAATGAAATGAAAATACTCTCACTTACTTTTCGACACAAAGTCATGCCACGAATATGTTATACCTCTCATTTTTACAATAACCTTGGTAGGTCCAACGAGAGGCCTGATCTGCAAAAGAAGAATAAAGAAAGAGTTCAATTTCAATGCCTATAGACAAATATCATTGCATAAATATAACAGTTAACCTGAAGAAAATAGGCAAACGAGAATTTTGCACCCAGAATGATGAGCCACAAAAGCATATACCTGCAAAATCAGATTGATAATTTCCTCACGCTGACAAATAAAATTCATAATACTTCAGCAGTTACGAAGGCATAATCCTAGAAAGAATTTTTTTTTTTAATAACTGGGAGTCGAAGCTTTGCTCCTCTATACCAAGGGGCACCTGCACCCGCCCCAAGGCCAGGATCCAAGAGACATCAAGGGTTTTTGATATTAAGCTCACCAGAGACCCCAAGTTCTTATCAACTGGGCTGCCTCTTGGGACGTATTAAAATGTCTAAAGAGAAATTGAAAAAGAAAAACCATGACTACAAATTGTAGAAAATTACGACAAAATTAAAAAACAAACCACTAGTGGATTCAGATCAAGAAATTCATATAATTACTTGATAAAATCAGTAGTCCTCTCATACATCCCACGTCCAACATAGTACCGTTCCTAACCAAAAGAAAAAAAAATCCAGAAGCAAAATAAAAATATAGATTTAATAAAATAATGTCCAAATTACTCTAGCAGAAAAAACAAAATAAAGCAAGCACAAGAGGGCAAAACCTGTCGCATCCACTTGATAAAGCGAACAAGAGGCCACCGATCACATTGATTTGTTAAAAGATGGCAAGCAGGTATACGCATGAGGATACTCAGAAAAAGTTGCACACCACCATATATTCCTATTACAATTACATATAGTCTGAACATCACTTTTTCTGGAGTTGGTTTACTCCCTTCCTGAAGAGCTTTTCTGTAAGGGAAGGTATAAAAATAACAGTAAATGTCTTGTTCAAAAAAGAAAAAAAAAGAACAAAGTAAATAAAGCAAGAATACATACACATAAAGGAACGTTACAGAAGCTGAAGCAATACTGAACCAAATGAAACGAAGAAAAATTCGAGAAACAGCAAGACGCCTTGATGTAGAATATGCACCATACATCATTATGATATCCAGAACACCTGCACAGAAGTCCATGCAGTGAAATAGAAAATTTTCAAAATAATTAACACTAAGATAATGCTTTCCAGCTACTTCACTCAAGATAATTGAACAAATCAGCGTCTAATAATTTTTGTAGAAATGACTAAAATGGCACATACTCTCAATAAACTTCATTACAACAAATGTCGGGCCAAGACTAAGAACTTCCAGCAGGGTCTTCTTATTAAACGTTCCATTATTAAAAGCAATTATAGTAAGAGCCTGAATAACAAAATGATGAGAAATAATTAATTATATGACAACTCAGAATCATATTCTAAGCCAATAAAATCTCATGGACCAAACTAGCATCTTCAATAGAAAACATCATCAAGAAAAATATAAATAGAGAATACTATCCTACAGACGTACGTTTCCTCCTTTTTTATGCAACGTCGGAGTCAAATTCATTTAATCAATTAAGAAGAATTTGAATCGGACCTTGTACCCTTTGTTTCCCCATTGTCCCTTTCCTCATGGTTTCTGGTTGTAAGTTCCTTTTTCTTCATTGTTTTTTCCTTGAAGCTAACAATTGATTGGTTTCATTTACGAGTTTGAACCGGTAGCTTTGAGTATTTTATCGTTTTGGTTCTTTACCATCATCTTGTACTTCATTTGTCTTGCAGGGCTATAATATTCTTGGGATTGCCTTTCAGTGGGAATCTAAATGAGTAAGATTTCATTGAATTTCTGTTTTCTTTCACCTTTTGTTAATGATGGGAATCACTCTTCTTTTAAAAGAAGATTCTTTTAATTTTTTTTCTAAAAATAAATTTCACTAAGCATAACGAAAGTCAATAGATTCCATATAAAAACAAAGGCACACCAATCATGAACAGTTAACAATTTAGATCAATTGGTCTTACCACTTCTTCATACAAAACATTGGCTAAAGTCCTTACCGAGCGGCTAAAAAAAGTGATATCCAGCTCTATTTCCACAAACCAAAGTGCTTTCATTGAGAGAAGGCAGATTTTTGACCCAGTGTTAATAGCAAATCGAGTTGTGGACTATTATAGAATTCAAAAGAAGAGAGGGTGAGCTGGATATTGAAAAAGCATTTGGCAGGGTGGATTGGGACTTCTTGAGTAACTCCTTCCGAAAAGAGTTTGGAAGTAGATGGATCCGTTGGATCAATGGCTACATCCGAGGAGCTAAGTTCTCGGTTTTCACTAACGGTAGGGCTAGAGGAAGAATTCTTGCTTCACGTGATCTAAGAAAAGGTGATCTCCTTTCACCTTTTATTTTCTTATTAACAAGTGATGTCTTAACCAGGATAACAACTTCAATTTGGTATTAAAATCCATGAAAAGGGTACTTTTGAAGGCTTCATTGTTGGCAGCAATTTGGTTCACACGAGTCACTTGCAATTTGCAGACGACAAACTACTCTGTGTAAGGGTAATGATGAGATGTTGAAAGCTTTGTTTGATACTATCAAGGTTTTCGAGAGACTTTCGGGCCTAAGAGTAAACTGAGACACGTCATCATTGTGCGCTTTCACTATTGATTCCAAAAAGTGGCAACTTAAGGAGGTTTTCATAAATATATCTTCCTGTCTTTTGGATAATTTTGCTAAGAAAAACATTTAGGAAAAAAAACAAAGAATAAAAAGAGTGCTAATAAGCAATCAACACTACTATATTGAGAGTTAAATGGAGGGAAAGGTAAGGAAGTAGGTGATGCACATGGCTATGTTATTAGTTATTCACGCATTAGTTTACAAGCTGTAACGGTCAGCTTGACTCTTAACCTTGGTTTTCAAACATCATCTTAGAAATGATTCTTTCTCACAAGTTTCTGATCCTGGCTAAAGAATAACAGTAAACATAACAATTCTAATGGTCAACAATCTGGATCTTAACGTTTTAACTTTTATCTTCAATTGCTTTTTCTATCCTTTTTTTTATATTTGAGCAATAGAGCCCCACCCTTCTATTCCAAGCACATCACTCACCCTGACGAAGGTTCTATGAGATCAAGAGTTTTCACTTATTCAGCCTTCCACCTACAAGCTTGAACAAGCATATCAAAGAACTTCCCCCAAAACATCCTATGTTCTTGATAGCCCCCAATTACGAAGGTTTACTCAAGGAAGGGGGTAGGAAAGGGGAATAATGTAAGAGGGAGGGAAATATGCTTTTGTTACAGTGTGGGGCCCAAGTTAGTTATGGGGCATTTTGGGAACAGAACGGTTAGTTATATACTGCTGCTTGTAAAGGGGTAGGGTATCTTTTTGTAAGCTGGTATTGTCCTGAGGTAGGATTATAGGACCCTGTAAATTCCCTCTGTTTCATAAATAATAGAAACTAAGAAACAGTTTCTATCAGTTCTTTCCACCATGACCACCACATGGGGCCCTATTTTGTTTCAGTTCCAATACTGCAATATTTCTTTTTCACGAAGTTCTAATACTATAAAAAAAAAAAAGAATTTACAAAGAATCAAGAAGCAGGTTAACAAATTTTACTTAACAGGACTAAGGATACGATAAGGCAAGCATTTAAAGGCCATATACCTGAAACATCATAACCAAAAATATCCATAAACGATGAAAACTATGATAAAGATGAAGAAAAGTCCGGTGCTCAACAAATGAAGTTTTTCCTTGATGGCGACTCCTACCAAACATACTCTGAAAAAATTGGAAAAAAGCAAAAGAAGGAAAAAAATATTCAGCACACAAGAATAATCACATCACAAACCAAAATAAAAAGTAGTTGACATGTCAAGGCTTATGTACTATAATTAAGGCATGAAGCCGAATACCACAAGGTTTTTCTAATATATCGATAGTATCATCAAGAAACTTAAGGTTAATTTTAGACAAAGTAATTATGGTATAAAATGATAAATAAACCTCACAATAAAAATTAAGAAACTACTTGGCAGTTATATAGAGATAAAAATGAATGCATGGAGTGGAAAATATTCATTAGCCAACAAGTACCATTTCTTATTGAGAATCAGCATAATTTTATAAATAAAAAACTGACATAATTTGGGTAGTAGACAATCACACCGATCTCTTTTTCAAGCAGAATTTGAGTTCAGTCAGATGCACAAATTGGATAGAATACTTCTTCTCCATTAAACGATATTCCATCAATTCAATAAGAGCTTTCGAAAACCTTTTGAGTTGGAAGAAGTTTTGTCTCCAGTCAGACAAGAAGTTCAACGGCATATTGGGTTAAAAAAGAAAGATAAGTGGTTGAAGTGGACTGGAACAATGTGACGATTATTTTTAGACTTAAGCGCATGATAATTGGGAGGAGATTACCACCGTCTCAAAGAAACATTTTGAGGTAGATTTTTTGCTTAATCCTTTTATGGCTGATAAGGCTCTTCTAAAGTGGAGGATGAGAAGATTCTTAAAGGTCTAAGTGTAAATGGAAAAAGAAAATTGGTTATTTTCATGTTAAATTTGAGAATTGTTAGTACTAAAGAATAGCAAACCTGGTTTTTTTTTTTTTTTTCGGAACAAGAAACGAACTTTTCATTGATATTGGACTCATAGTTGTTTTGAAGCTCTCGGAAGTCACTTTTGTGGATTGGTTGATTGCTCTTCTTAGACTTTGAGTATGCTGGATAGTGGCTCTATTTGTATGATAGTTAAGAAGAATTCTTGTGGCTTCCCCCCAACTGAGATTGAAATCAAAGACCCATGTTTGGGTAGTGTTTTTATACGAGTAAAAGATCATTCTTAGTTGGAATCCCGTGATGAATAAAACGGTAATCTCAATCTCAGTGATTTCTCCAACATCTTGAATATCAATCATATCAAAATGGTGAATGAAGATGAGTCTCGGGATTATTGATCTCAATAGAAGCTAACAAAAACCCTAAACAATTTTGTTCATCCTGAATGTAAGTCGTGGTGCAATCAAGGAAATTCAGAGAATTTGAGGAAATGCATATCAGACCCCACAATAGCTTCCAATGGCCTTGAAAACATGTCTCTTCCATAATTCAAGGGGTAAGTCTAGCACTTGAATTCCACCCCCATACCCAAAAACTGCGTTTTTCCTATAGTATGTTTTGAAGTTCCATCTTTCTAGCTTTAGAAAAATGTGTACCGATTTCTTCCACTTCTCGAAAGCTCTTCTTTCTTCAGCATTCTAACATCTTCAAGCTTTAATAAGGCTTTGTCAACCATAAAGAGATTTCCAAACCATTTTGAGAAAACCGAACTTCAAGCTCTTTAGAGATGTCCCTCCAATCATCATGAGCACAACATTAAGACTACATCATAGAATCCCACTCAATATTCAGAACCTCCATATCCTTCTGAACTCATTGAACTATTCTCCTTGGGTGCTAATTCAGTATTCCTTCCCAACTTTTCTTTGGATATTGTGAGGAAGACTATTTTACCTCTTCTTTGTTTCCTTTTTTTTACAATGCAAAGAGGAGCGGTAATATAATTCACTTTTAAGATGCCTTGGTGGTGAAATGGTTAAGCAATGGACAGCAAACATGGTCTCGCAATAGCTCCTTCTCCCTCATTGACTAATGGCAGTATTGACAAGTTTGGGATGCCAATGGCAAAGAGATTGGCAAGAACCACCTCTGATCACTTCCCTATTCTCCTGGACTTTGGACAAAACAGATGGGGTCCAACTCCATTTAGGTTTGAAAACATGTGGTTGGCTCACAGATCCTTCAAACCCTTCCTTGAAACTTGGTGGTACAGTAATCCCGTTCGTGGTTGGCCCGGTCATGGATTGATGATGAAACTAAAATCCTTAAAGATGGCTATTAAGCTTTGGAACTCTAAACACTTCGGGTGCATCCACACTCAAAAGGAAAACCTCACCAAGCTTCTCAACTCGCTGGATAACCAAGAAGGATATCATCCCCTTTTTGCAGAGCAAATACTTGTCTGAAATCAAACTAGGGAGGATATCATCTCCCTTGCTGCCAAAGAAGAAATATTCTGGAGGCAAAGATGCAAACAAAAATGGCCACGAGAGGGGGATGAAAACACCAAATTCTACCATAGGATCCTTGCAAACAAAAGATTAAGAAGCACAATAACAGAAATACTCTCTAGAGAGGGTAAAAGCCTTACTCGAATCAATGAAATCGAAGAGGAGTTCCTAGAAATACTCTCTAGAGAGGGTAAAAACCTTACTCAAAACTCTCTACACAAGGAAGGATGGACATCAAAGCTGCCCCACCAACTTGCCTTGGGATCCCATTTCCACTGAAAGTTCCAAGTTTCTAGAGCAACCTTTTACTGATAAAGCACTGATAGAGCACCAGGCTAGACGGCTACACTGCTGAATTTTTCAAAAAATCATGGAACATTATCAAAGCTGACTTATTCACAATGTTTCAAAAATTTTTCCAAAATGGAATCATCAATGCTGCTCTTAATGAGATGTACATCTGCCTCATCCCGAAACGCATAGATGCAAAAACAGTACATGATTACAGACCCATCAGCCTGATCCCTTGCGCCTACAAAATCCTAGTCCGAGTCCTCTCTAAACGACTTAAGAAGGTACTACCCCACGCCATTACTGACCATCAGCCTGCTTTTCTAGAGGGAGATAAATTCTGAATGCTGCCCTTATAGCAAATGAAATTATTGATGAATGGAATTCTCGGAATATGGAAGGTGTCGTTATCCAACTTGATCTTGAGAAGGCGTTAGATATGGTTGATTGGGATTTTCTTGACAAGGTGCTACAATACAAACGGATTTGACGTGTCTATGTCCATGTGATGGAGACTCACTCAAGAAGTAAGAGAAATCTCAATCTGTTCTATTAAATGTGGAGAATCCCTCCTATTTATGGAGAGATCCAAACCAAGAAGCTACTAACAACTTTAAAGTTACTACACAGTAAAAGGTCGTTTAAAAGAACTACAAATATAAGCTAGGCTTAAAATTAAACAAGCTACCCAAGGCCATACGGCTACATCAATTTTCCCCCACCTAAAAAATTAACTCGTCCTCGAGTTTAATCAGCTAACAAAAATTCGTCGGGGGGATAGAACGGATGAATATCTGCTACATTGAAAACTGGGCTGATGTTGTAATCCAGCGGGAGGTCTATCTTATATGCATTCTCCCCAAAACGTGCAATTATAGCAAAAGGACCAAGCTTCCGTTTCTTCAATTTATTATGTCCCAACGGGGAATCGTTTCTTCCTTAGGTGAATCATTACAAGATCCCCAATCTGGTATTCCTTGAATCGCCTCTTCTTGTCTGCCACTTCCTTATACTTTGCATTTGGCAGTTCAAAATGTTGGTGCACTTCTTCATGGAGTTGAGTAATTCTAGTGGCCATTTCTTCTGCTTCCACACTAATATCAAAAGAAACAGGAAGATTAGATCGGTCAATAGTTATCCAACGGAGTTTCGTGTACACAACCTCAAATGGGGACTTGCCTGTTGTACAGTTCTCCATGTGGTTAAATGCTAATTCAGCTTGTGCTAGTGAGATATCCCACTGTTTTAGACGATCTCCGCTAAGGCACCGAAGCAAATTTCCCAAAGAACGATTGTAACCTCGGTTTACCCATCCGTTTGTGGATGGCTAGTGGTGCTGAATTTGAGTGTAGTATCAAACTTTTTCCACAAGGTTCGCCAAAAATGGCCAAGGAACTTGACATCATGATCAGATACTATGGATTTTGGGATTCCATGGAAATGTACAATCTCTCTAAAAATAACTTAGCAATAGAAACTGCATCGGAAGTCTTTTTACAAGCTACAAAATGAGCCATTTTACTGAATCTATCCACCACCACCACCACGATGGAGTCAAAACCCCTTTGTGTTTTGGGAAGACCCAAGATAAAATCCATAGATAGGTCCTCCCAAATGTTTTGTGGTATTGGTAAAGGAGTGCATAACCCTATATTTTATGATAAGCCCTTATATGATTGACAAATATAACATTGGTGAACAAAGTTTGCAACATCTTTTCGGAGTTGTGGCAAAAAAAAACGAGTATTAACAATCCCCCCCCCCCCCCAATTGCACATCTTTAATAATAGATTCACGAAGGGATGTGTGAGGAATGCATAATGTGGTAGTCCAATATAGGCAAGTGGCTTGTACAGTTATGCCAAATGTCTTTAAAATCCGGAAATGTTGCATAGGCGTCGGGTAGATGATCAAAGGCCACTATTTCTCCTTTAAGTAATGTAAGGAGGGTATGCTTTCTACTTAAAGCATCGACAACTTTATTACTTTCTCCCGAAGTGTGTTTGATGACAAAATCAAACCTTTGTAAAAAGAATAGCCAACAAGCATGCATACGACTGATGGACTTTTGGGTATGCAAGAATTTGAGGGAGAAGTGGTCGGTAAGGACAAATTCTTTCCCTAAAAGGTAATGTTCCCATTGCTTTAAAGCTCTTACTAAAGCATAGAGCTCTTGTTCATAAGTACTCCATTTCTGTCTTGATGGGCTCAATTTTTCACAAAAATACTCTATAGGATGATTATGTTGAGCAAAGATGGCTCCTATGCCAATACCCGAGGCATCTCCAGAGACTTCAAATGGTTGGTCAAAATTTGGTAATGTAAGAGTGGGGCTATTGCTTAGCTTTAGTTTTATGAGTTTGAATTGTTGTCCCCACACGAATGGCCCCTTTTTTAGGTCTTTTGTTAATGGTGCTACAAGGGAACTAAAGTTTCGGATGAATTTTCGGTAAAAGAAAGCTGCCCAAACGATGGATTCAATAAGTTCTTGCCAATAACCATGCCCGCTGAATAGAAACATTAAACTAAAACCCCATACAAAATGAGCACCTAGGAAATAAAGGCCATATGCAAATAATGAAGAACCATAAGACTGAATTACCTGGGATGCCTGTGCCCATAAGAAATCGCGAAGCCACCCATTAATAGTAATATGAGTTACTACTCCTTGATCACTTATACTACCCCAAACATCCAGGAAACTTTGGACTTCTTTAATTGTTTTAGGTTCTGGCCATTCTAACTATGGCTTGGGTTTTTTGAGGATCCATTTTTACTGTGTTATGTCCTATTAAGAATCTGAGGAAGTATATTTCAGAGGTTAGAAAAATGCATTTCTTGAGGTTTATGACTAACGGATTAGAGGCTAAGACCGAAAAACTCAATGGAGGTGTCGTATATGTTCAGACATGTCTTGGCTACATATAAGGATATCATCAAAGTAAACTACTACAATTTTGTTAATAAAAGGAAGTAATACCTTATTCATAAGCCTCATGAAGGTGCTTGGGGCATTGGATAGGCCGAATGGCATGACAAGCCATTCAAATAGTCCCTCATTTGTCTTGAATGTTGTTTTCCACTCGACCCCCGGTCTCATACGAATTTGGTGGTAGCCACTCTTAAGATCTATTTAGAAAATATGGTGGCGCCGCTTAATTGATCCATAAGATCATTAATACGTGGAATAGGAAACAGGTATTTTATAGTTATCTTGTTTATGGCACGACTATCCACACACATACGCCGTGTACCATCCTTTTTTGGTGTAAGTAAGGCAGGTACGGCACAGGGACTCAAGCTGGGTTGTATGTGGCATTTATCAAGTAACTCTTGGACTTGGTCATGTAGAATTTTATATTTGGATGGGTTCATCCGGTAATGAGCCAGGTTGGTAAAGTTGCCCCTCGAAAGAACTCAATATTGTGCTCAATATCCCTTAAAGGAGGTAGGTTGGTGGGAGGTTCCATGATAGTTTTGAATTCACCTAACAAATTTTCCACTTCGGGAGGGATGGTATATGTTTGATTTGTTGTTCCGAAGCTTTTGAATACCAGCCCAAGAATAGACATATTCTTATGTATGAGAAGTTGTTTTGCAGAAGACAGGGCAAACAAAGTGTCAGTTTTGTATGTACCTTCTTTAGAAGGCTGCTGAGATAAAGGAAGGAAAGTTAGTAAAACGACCTTTTTTCCCATCCAACTGAATTCATAGGTATTACTTTCGTCCGTTATGGATTGTTTGGGTATCATATTGCCACGGTCGACCCAAAAGGATGTGGCAAACATCCATATCCAATACATCACATATAATTTGATCCTTGTAACTTGCCCCAATAGACAGGGGTACTGTACAAGTATGTGTTACCTGAACTTCCCCCCTTTTTTTATCCAAGAAACTTTGTAAGGATTCGGGTGAGGTGTTAGTGATAACTGTAGGGCTGTAACAAGTTTACTTGCCACAATATTTTCTGTACTCCCACTATCAATGATGATATTACAAACTTTACCTTGAATGGTGCACCGGGATTTGAATAAGGCATGCCGTTGGTGGGCAGCCTCGACCTTTGGAGTGATGAGAAGTCGTTGGATGACACAATTAATAGGATCCCTTCATCAGGGCCGAGGTAGCTCACTTCATCTTCTTGTAGATCCTCCTCACTACCCTCTAATTGATCATCCTCTTCAACAAAAGGAATCGCCTTTTGTTGGGGACATTCACAGGAAAGATGTCCTACATGTCCACAACGAAAGCACTTGCCCAAAGTAGGGCGATTATAGGTGTTAGTTATCTTTTTCCCAATATTTGTATCTGTACCTTTATCTTCAATAGGATTGTCCTTTGCGATTCGCTTGCCCTTGGAAGACTCATCTGCTAGTTGTGTAGAAGATTTATCCATAACGGGAGCATTCCTTTGGAGGTCCCTCCTTGATCCCAAGTAGTCCGACGAGCATACGTCTTCTTGTACCTTCATTGAGGTAACCAATAGGATGAACAGAAATATGTTCTTTGATGCCAGCTCGCAACACTCCAATGAATCGGGCCACCAAATATTGTTGACTTTCCAAAAGACTCGTTCTTGCACCTAACCGATGGAATTCTTCGGTGCAATCAGCAATTGAACGGGTTCCTTGACAACAATTTTGATATTGATTATTAAGAAACTGTTCAAAATTGATGGGAAGGAATCGTTCGCTTATCAACTTTTTCATTCGCTCCCAACTTCGAATAGGCTGCCATCCATACCTTTGCCGATTAAGTTCCAATTGATCCCACCACGCAGAGGCGCCACCTTTAAGTTTAAGAGCAACAAGGCGTACCTTTTTATCCTCTGGTGAGTTGAGATAGGAGAAAAAATTTTCTACGTTGCAGACCCATTCCAAGAACCCTTCGATCTCCATTTTTCCACTAAAGGTCGGTAGATCAACTTTCATTTTGAAATCAAGTGCGTCTTGTTGTCTATACAGCCTCCTTGGAAAACCCCGCTGATTGTTCTCCATTGCCATAAAATCATTCTTCATTGTTGGAAAAATCCAGAAAAGAATCTTGGCGACCTTGAAACAAGGGATTGTGATTGACATCTCGTTGTTGATGAAAATTTTGATGTAATCTGGACCCCCATTGGCCTCATATCCTTTTTCTTGGCGAAATCTTGGAGGTGCGACTGGCCTTTCTTGAATATGAATCCCCGGCCGATCCCCTACCTGAAAATCTTGATTGGATCTTGGGTGCAAGGGTTGATCACTCTTTGTCGTATTTTGATTTACATTCAATATTTCCAGCTGCTGATGAATGATTCCCAAAATCTGCTTAATCTCACCCACATCACTCCATAATTCTTTGACTTCAACCTCGACCAACTGCAAGCGTGTGGCCATCGATTGTGATGAGAAAACGGTTGATTGCTCTGTTTCTTTGCTGGTTAAGGAAGAAACTTCTCCCACTGTTGGTTTCTTTCCGGCCATCAGATGCCCCGAGATTCTTTGCTCTGATACCAATTTGATGGAGACTCACTCAAGAAGTAAGAGAAATCTCAATCTGTTCTATTAAATGTGGAGAATCCCTCCTATTTATAGGGAGATCCAAACCAAGAAGCTACTATATTTCCCCACTAAAACTAAATAAGTACAAAAAATAAAAATTATAAACAGCAAAACATGTTTCGAAAAAAATAAACATAGAAAGTAGACAACCTTTGGCTTTGGTGCTGGCTTTTGGAAAAAAGATTTTCCTTTATTCCATGGCCAACTGAGGTCAAAGCAACGAAGCGACCTGGAAAGAAAATGAACAACATTTCAAAACTTTTTTTAGTGTAAATTGTTCATCAGAATCAAACCCAGGACTTTGAAACTAACCAGAAATACTCGTTAAAATCATCATAGTTTCTCCATGCAGAATGCGGTGCCCGCCCACCATTATTGTTTGCAGCTTCCTGAAAAATTAATAACCAGGAGTAATCAAATTGGCAGTTTTAGACAGCAGACCAAATACTTACCCAAAGTGGAACATACTTTAGATGGAAATTTCAATCCAAAAACTAGGATTTTTAATAAGGAATTCAGCAAATAGGATTTTAACAAGGAATTCAGCAAAAATACATTATCGTGTATTCAACAAGAATCAAAACAAATATCATCCTAGAAGAGCCAGAGGGTTTATCCCTCAAGGGTCATGAAGATTTTGTAGGTTAGTAGTTTCCAGTGATTTTGTGAAATGTAGCCCAAATGCAAGCAATAAAAGGATTGTCAACAATGAACAGATAACTGCTGAATAACCTTTCTTGGAATTAATTTTAGTCTATTTTGTATACCAGAAATATCCCTTATAGCTCACCGGAAATATCCCTATCTCAGTAATCATCTCTAGAAATTTAATAAGGGCATCTTGGTAAGTGGTATTCAACAAATAAAACGCATTAATACTTAGTTATATTCTTTAGTGCATTACAATAAAACATTCTCTTCTCATATCTCTCTTAGTTGAGGCTGATGAATCTTCAAGTATTTCTCCAGTAGAGGATTAGAAGAGAACAGAGGCTGGTGTGTGGGAGGGGATTTCAATGTGGTTAGAAGATTGGAGGAAAAGTCTAGTGGGGGCAGAATCACTAGAAGCATGAGGAGGTTCAAATCCTTAGGTAAAGAGCTGAAACTTTACGTCACCCACATGAATAATGGCCGATTCACATGGTCTGACTTGAGAGAACGGCCAGTTGCTACTTGCATTTGATCGCTTCCTTCTTTCTTACTTTTTTTTTTCCTTTTTTTAACCAGAAACAACTTTTCATTGATTTATGGAAACGAAAAAAGGAAATATATTATGTTCAACCATGTATTTCATGTTAATCTAAAATATATTGAGCCTTTGTTTACTATATATAATATATTTTCCTATGTTAAGAAAATGTGTCTGATTTCATAAAAAACAATACTAAGTGCGCCTCTAGCACTCATTCAAGAAAGAAATTATCAGGTTTAAACCATAACCAGTGACTCAAAAAAACTGGAGTAGGCAATTTGTGCAAATCAAATGCCTAAAGCAATCAATGAAAAACGAGAAAATTATTTCAGAAGAAAGGAAAAAATAAAATTATATTCTTCCTTTAGAAACTTTATGAGAGACAATAAACAGATAAAGGACATACCGCAGCCAGAACCTCGTAAAGGGGACAGATAACTTGATCAAGAAAAGAAACACCATCTTTAGACTTGCAACTATTGGCTGGCTGCGCAATCGGTTGCCTCAATATCTCATCCATTTCCCTGACCATCTGTATACAAATTAAGGTGCAAGAGTAAGACAATGAAGCTCATGGGGAAAGAAAAAAGTTATAAAACTATATATAGAAAAGAAATTTTTAATCCTGCAAAAAATCACACGTTATTTACTATTAGAGCAACACAGTATTTTCAAGTATTCAAGGAACATGAGAAATTCATTTGTTACTACAATGGGACAGGCAGGAAACTAGTGCTCACAACTTGAATTATACGGAAGAACACGAAAAATAAGATGTAGTAAATAGAAGCTTTAATAGACTAGCTATCTTCTTGATCAATTAAATTTTAATTTATAGCGGCAAGATTGTCATATGGGTTCTATCAGGGTCCAACAGAATTCCATGGTTCAAAGTTGTTTTGTAACTTTATATTGAGTAACAACCATGATGGGTGGCTCGTTGGTCCAAAGGGGCTAGGGTTAATTAAGAGGGAATGGGTTTAACCCTATGATAGCCACCTACCTTAGGAATTAGTAATTTCAATGTGTTTCACGACATCAAATGTTGTAGGTACTTGTAAAATGGCCCGGCAACTCACGGATATAAAAAAATAAATGCTCGATTATGTAATAGATGTGTCACCAGATATGTACAGAGAAGAGAACAAGATGCCCTAGGAAAAAGAACCTCTATTATGTAAAGAAAAGACTCTGGGAAAATATTTGAATGGCTTGAAAGAGAAATGAAATTTAAAAAGATAAACTGATAGCCAATAACCTTTTAGTGAATTGAAATAAACAAAAAAGAAAAGAAAAGAAAAGAAATTAAAATGGATTAAAACTGACCAGGAACCATAAATAATGAAACGAGCAGTAGCTATGTGCACTCTGGTATTTTGACAGAGTTTAACAAGAAACGATTCTGTTAGGGGAAAAACATTAAAGAATCATACAGGAAAACAACAGAGTAAAGGCTATCATTCATTTGAATTTTACTTCAACAGTGACGTACATGAAAAACTAAGGGCCTGGTAGAGAATTCAAATACTGTTTCTTGTATTCAGATTCATCAAATCAACTGAATTCAATGAATATCTATTTGGTAGAGTTGTTTTTTGAAATCCGTTTTCGGATTCAGTAATCCAAATAGAGAAAATTATGAAAATAACTTTTTTATGTTTTCAATATTTTCAAATTTTGAATCCAAAACTTTAAAATGCAGAATTATATTTAAAATATATAAAAACTTTAATAAATACATTGTTTCATTGTTATAAACTCATTTCATTTTTTTTAAATTAAAACAGGTAAAATATAATATATTATAAATTATATAATATTGTAAAATACTAATTCTAAATTAATTTATGTTAATAAATTAATTAATAATATTTTAGACTAAACTAAATATTTAGTTGGTAACTAATGACTTACCAATATATTACAAAACATCTTGAATTTGTTTCTTTTAAATTGATATTCAATTTTCAAATCTGCTATCAAACACATAACTAAAAACAAGAATACAATCTTGTTTTCATTCAATCCTTTGTTTTCAAATTTCTTTTTTATATCACTAACCAAACGCACCCCCCAAGAGCTACCAATAGCAAGAAACTAACTATGACTTAGCAAGAAAATAAATACTGAGACTAATTTCAAATTTCTTTCAAGCCTTGCATTTAACCAACAAAAATATAAAAAAGGTGAACATATTCAAGTATAATTACAAAATAAAGTCCACAATTACGTACGTGGTGAAATATGTAGCATAAGCATTCTGGAAGAAATCTGACGTTGGATGCTTCACCCCATATAAGAAAGTATAAGGAAATAAATAATAGCTTCTTTTCCTTGCTAACAGCAGCCAAACTACAAACAATAGAACACTCTTAATTTTTATTTTCTTTTTTTCTTTTTTGAGACAAGAAAACTTCTAATAATTACAGTCCATCAAATAAGTGTTTCTTCTAGGAGTAATCAAATTCGTAAGTTCAACGTTAAAAATTAAAATACAAAATGAAACTAAACTCCATACAGGAAATAACAAGAATGAGTTGCTAAAATCAAACCTGCTCCAAACAGGTTGAATGCATAAATATTCACACCATTTAATGTAGTTTTCCAGGGACTTCTTAAATACACCTTCCACAGCAGCCTCATCCAATTTCTATAGCAACACAGAAAAAAAATCATAAAACAGGATCTCTAAAATATAGAGCCATAATTCATGTTTAAATATAGCCTAAAATAACATTAAATATATCAACTAGGTGTCTATAAATAACCGTTACAGAGTCAAAGATCTACAATCTTAAAGATTCAAAAGAACATACATGACTCCAAACATAAGGGTCAATAAAAAAAAAGAACCCAGCTACACAAGATATTCCTAAAAAAAACTACAAAATAAGAAGATAAGCGAGCTACACAGGATATTCTCTAAAAGAAAAATTACAAAACAAGAAGATAAGCCAGATACACAAAATATTCCTAAAAGAAAAATTACAAAATAAGAAGATAAGGAACAGTAAGTAATTGCTTCATATTTAGCTACGTCAAGTATTCAAGGAACGTGATGCATTCATTTGTTACTACAATGAGATAGCCAGGAAAAACAGTCGGTTGGTTTAAGAAGGTTAGAAAATTGTAAGTTTCTGACCGACTGAAACCAAATGGTCGATTTTCGGTGTTCGTTTTGTGCTAAACCAACCGATGTACACCCCTAGAAGCAACTCCGACTGTTAAATGATTAAAATTAAATTGCACCATCCATCAATGTTCAAGAATAGAATAATAACACATACTGGTTCAGTTTCTTCCAGGATACGAAGGCGAGATTGTTCATTGGCAAGTAGGTGCACTACATGTTCACGCTGATTGGAAACATTGTCTTTCTAAAAGCCATAGAATATGAATGTTAGACAAATTAAATTAAAAATCTAAAAGGAACAACTATGGTAATCAATAATGACCAATAAACTAAAAAAGGATAAATAAACATAACAACATCCTTTGTTTCATATCAAAAAATAAAACAAAAAACATAACTCCATTTCAATAGTACAGATGTACAAGTAATTAAACTCAGAACGATAAAACTAAAATTCAACATCAAAGAAGGGTGTAAATACTCACTGCAATCATCATTATAATTGAAATTATAATTATGAACAAAAGTTAATTCCTAGGCAAAAACAAAAATATACATACCTGGTTGACAGAATGGAAGTTGAGTTTACAATAAGGTCAAAATGAATTCTTTATTTTTATTTTCATTTTTTTTTTGTTAGAAAACCAGCAAAACATCCATTAAAAAAAGGGCCGAAGCAAAGAACAACCTGATGGACAAGGTGTCCCTTCTCCCAAAAAGGGGATCACAACATGAAGGTCAAAATGAATTTATAGAAAGACTTATTCAGTAAAGAGTTATATGATCAAAGAAACTTCCTTTAGGAGTTCAAAAGAAACTACTCTAACTTGTTCGTGCAATTAAGGTACAATTACAAAAAGAATTAGAAAGTTGGCACCAAGACGAGGATTGGTATTTGGCAAAATCAAAGACATCACCAGGATGTCTATCCTTGTCATTTTCATACAGAAGCAACTTCAAGAAGGATGACATATCACTGATCTCAATGAAGGGAGGGGCACAAAGAAAGTAGAGAGAGGGAGAATAAGGAGAGAGAAAGTATAGAGGGAGGGTGGAAAGGTGAGAAAGAAAAAGTACAATTAAAGGACCCAATTTTCTCATTAATGAAAGTTTGATGCTTTAATTATTTTTTTTTAATTATTATTGGGAAAAGAAACTGGAATTTCGTTAATAAATGAAATTATAAAAGGGGGAGCAGTCTCAAGTTATGGGACAATGGGAAAATGGAGAAGAGATGCCCTGCAGGATGTTGTCATTAGTTCTAATTGCATTATGAGAAAGCTCCCAAAGGAAAATTCTGATCTTTTAGAGGCAAAATCAATTCCAAATCATAGTATATAGAGGAGAAGTATCAAGCTCTTTATGTTTTTTCTTATGAGAAACTGAGCTTTCATCGAGAGAAAATTAAAAAATATATATACAAAAGGCAAACAAAAACACAAGGCAAGCAAAAGGAGGCTGACCTATAAAGGGCCACAATCCAAAATAATAATCTAACTGATAACTACAATAATCCTTCGAAACTGACACCCACAGGGAGGCTTTTTGGTTTGAATTGGCTAGTTTCTTTGGGCTAGGAAGTCCTCCATGTCAGTGGTGCCTAGCTGGTGATATTAACATTGCTAGATTCCCGTCGGAAAAGTCTGGGGTGAGGATTTCTACTAAGCACATAAGATTGTTTACTAGAGTCATTGATGATTGCGGCCTGGAGGATCCTCCCCTTTCTAATGGAAGGTTTACATGGTCTAGATCAAGTCTCTATTTCATATAAAGAGAGAAAAAAAAGGACAGTAGATTATTCCACTGCTCTACAACTACTTCATAAACCTTAGTTCAAAACAAGGCTTACTCATTTCCATCCCATTCTCACTCTCCCATAACACGCGGTCCCAAAGACTAAAATAGAATTGCATTGCCACACACCTCTTTTTGACTGCAAAGGCTAGAGAATGGTAGAAACTATGCCTCATTAAGTTACCAGGAATTAGAATGATAAGGAATCAAAATGAAAATTGAGAATGTTATTTCTTTGATGCTATTGACTAGAAATTTTCTAGAATAAGAATCAGAAGCTTATGATGTTGTTTACTAAAATAATAATTTAATAAATAATAAATAATTTAAAATAAAATCACATCAACTAAAAAAAGATTAATATAATTTTTGTTAGAACCATTACTAATATAATATATAATTAAATTTTATTGTTGTAATGAAAAATAATAATGAATTATATTTTAACAACCCTTTGTATTTATTAATAATAAAAAGGTAAAATTAAAAAATTGATTAATTAAATAAAATTTTGTAATATTTTATAATTAAATCACAACTAATAAAAATGGTATCATTTTTTATTAGATAAAAAATTATTAGTAGAATAAATAAACAAAGAAAGAAAAATTGTAAACTAATTAATTAAAAAGTTTTGAGTTTCATTAATAGATAAGAGAGAATAGGCAAAAGTCGTAAAGTAATTGTTGAAAAGGTGTGGACCTCACGAAATAAGGAACGAGAATGGGATTGATAAAGTTTTGGAGGAGAAAATAGGATAACCCCATTTTAGCAGGAGGAATGATTCTCAAGTTTAAGGTAGGTTCCACCAATTGATTTTATGAAAATCTGTATTCTCGTTCTTTCTTTTCTTTTTTGGACAGTCTGTATTCTCCTTCTTTTATTCTAATTCCCTTGAAAAATAAACATGGCCCTAGAGAATCATTACCAATACAGAAAACTTCCCACAAGCAAATAAAATATGATGCTCATTTCCCACACAAAAAAAAAAGAAGATATTTAAAAACTTTATTGAAGAAGATAAACGAGCAATGGCTTTCCAAGGACTTCTAAGCGTTCAGAGATCATAGGCATGGCCCACCATGTAGAATGATAGCCATAATCATGACAATCCTATGTCATTAAGAGTTTGGCCCTAAAAGAAACCACCGTAACCATTTGTCTAATGGATATCTATCCTTGTCACTATAAATCCTATTGTTTATTTCCAAGCATGCAACCCACACGAATGCTTTGACTGGACTCATCCATTATATTTCAGAACTTTTGAAGTAATCAACATGACCACTCAAACGAACTGAAAATCACAGTTCAAAAGCTATATATTTATGAGGCAAAAATACAAATATATTTCAAAGAAAGAGATCAAAGAAGCTCAGGTTAACGTCATAGTACAAAACAGAGGAATTAGTACCGTGAGATTTCAACTCAAGTCAGTAGTAAATTAGCATTTCAAAAATCAAAACTAATTTTTATTTTTCTGATTAAAAAACATAATGGAAAGATATTTTATTTATTGTGTTATTTTAATTTTTTTCTTCCATATAATATTTTGTCTTTTTAACAAGAAACGAACTTTTCATTCATAAATGAAAAGGAACAAAAATTGTTCATAGATACAAACCCCCAGAGGAGTGAAAAGAAGGGGGATGAAGAAGAAAAAAATAAAAATAAAGATACAAACAAACCAAACGTAATAAAGGAAGCTTAAACATTACACAGAAAAGCCTCCCAATTAGAACAAATCATGCTAGGAGAATAATTTGCAAAGAGATTGGAGAGAGCACACCATTGTGAGGCTTTGAACTTAGCTATAATAATGTAAAAACATAACACATCAAAATCCAGTTAAACAACTACAAATGGACAATTAATTTGAAAATATAAAAAGATAACGTTTGAAAACAACAAAATACTGCCTCCATTTTCTGCAATTTTAATCTTAAAATATTATTCTACTACATGAGGCTTTTTACATCAAAAAACATACATATTCTTTTTAATAATAGAAACTAATTTTCTCAATCCTGGACACTTAGAGCTAGGAGGAACCTTACAGATGAAGGGGCAATTGAGTGGTCCTTGTTGCTGCAAATTCTTTTCTTACAGAGGCCATCTATGAGACAAGATTACAGAGTTTGGAACCTAAATAGTGATGGGGTCTTTACGGTGAATTCGCTGATGGACAAGGGTACGGAGCAGGATAATGCTCTCCCTGATGAGTTTATTCAATGCCTTTGGAGATCTAAAATACCTAAAAAAGTGAAGGTATTCAGTTGGATCCTTATCCAAGAGAAGTTCAATACCTGTGATAGGCTGCAATTGAAAAGGCCGAACTTGGCTATTTCTCCTAGTTGGTGTATTCTTTGCAAAAAAGGGGAGGAATCACATGCGCGTACTTTCTTCTTTTGTGATTTCACTACTTCTCTGTGGAATTTTCTGCTCAATGAGTTCAGGGTGGTTTGGTGCTTCCCTAAGAGCTGTAAAGGGGCCTTCTTTCAGTTGCTAATTGGATCCCCCTTTAAAAATAGAGCCTTCAATATCTGGCGTAATGCAGTGGTTGCTACGGCTTGGAGGATTTGGTATGAGAGGAATCAAAGAATCTTCAAAGGGAAAGAAAACTCCATAGTCCATTCCTGGGAAGTTGTTCATACTTTTGTCTCTTCTTGGGGCCTCATTGATAAATTGTTTTGTAATTATAGTTTCAGGAGTCTAAACGCAAACCGGAAACCTTTTTCGTAACTTTTGGCGCTGGGGTTTGCTCTTCCCCGCTCTTTTGTACATCCTCTTTTTGATAATGAAGTTCTCTGTTTCTTATAAAAAAATAAAAAATAAAAAAAGAATAGAAACTAATTTTAAACTTGATTCCCAATCGGAACCTTAGAGAAAGGCTTAATGTTATTTTAGAACCCTGATCAGCACATATGGAGTGCAGAGCGAAAACTAGAATTACCTGTTAATATTTAAATTTGTCAATATTACCCCTAGAAGAACAGAAGTACATGTACATTCTTAAGAACTATAACATTGAAAATCAATAATAAACATGACAAATAGTGAGACTAGAATGAGTTCTACATAACCACCCAACATAGAAATGCATACCTGAAATCCAAAAACAAAGTGTAGAAAGTCAAGAATATCAGGACTCCTAGTCTCTGGAACAGAAAATTCTGCAGGCAACCTTGAAAGGCCACTGAAATACTTTAAAGCTGACACTGCTGCTTTCACCTGACCATGAAGTTGGGTTTCAAGGTTAACAGAAGAAAAAGGTCAACATTCACATTCCGAACAAGAAAATTGTAGTATAAAAGACCTCGATTAAGGACCCAATAGCGTTTGTCATAGAAGGAGAATCTAATGGAATAATGTTATAAGCAATTAGGTCCTCTGTCATTGCAGCATCAGATTCCATGAGTCTTTTCATCTGCAAGAGAAGGCAAATCATATAAAAAGGAGTTGCAAAACACAGAATTTGTTTGTTGATACAAAAGAAAACAAACGACTTCATCACAGGAAAATGCCAAGGCATTCCACTTTGTCCAAAAGCCTATTTCTGAACGATGCATCATAAAGGAAAAGTCCATGTCAACTGCCTTTTCTAAGCCAGTTTAGAGCATCAACCCTTTAGTATTATCCTTTTTTTCAGTCATCCACTACTTCGCTAGCAATTCTTTTTGAACAAAAAAGAATCTTTCTTTTGATAGATGAAAAGATAGAAAAATGTTCAAAGATCCAAAGTCCAAATGGAATGAAAAGAAAACAAAAACACCCAAATAAGTAACAAATTTCCAAATATTATGAGAGGTTAAGAATAAAACATTCAAGAATAAATTGCCAAAGGTGGAGCACTTTCGACAAAAGAAAAGACGGCCCTCCTCGCCCCTTTCTCACCCTAACCTTGGTACGTTCCCCCACCTCCCCGATCCTCGTCCTCAGATCATGTTCTGGCTAGTGCTTAGACCCATGCTAACGTATCTTCTCTCAAATGGGATCGAGGAGTAGGTCAGTCAGAATTGAAAATAAGACCTTTGGGTGCAGTCTTGACCATGAGAAAATGATGTAGTTAAAATGTTAGTTTTGTTCATGTGCTTAATTTGTTAGGTTGTTAGTTTTATAAAGGTAACTTAGTGTTACCGTGTAGTTAAAAGCCCAGCTAGCTCTAATAAATAGTTGCTGGTTTTCATTAATAAAGGATTATCATTTCCTTTCAAGAAAACTTCCCCTCTTGTATACATCAGAAAATAGGACACTTCCTCAAGATAACGGAAAAACATAGTAAGAGATTCTTCTCTATCTCAGTTGAAGAAGTGGTAGCTGTGTGGATCGTGGATAACCTTCAGGACTTGCTCCTTGCTCCACAAACTCAATAGTTCTTTCGGAAGGTGGACTGCAGTGGAGGTTTAATTTGGCTCCAAAAGATCTCAAATAGAAGAGGTTGTTTTGTGGAGATAACGAAAGTGCAAGTAAATGGAGGAAAAAGAAATTTGGTTGTTCCATCAGACCAAGATTTCAAAGGCTGGGTAGCTCTTAGGAAGATGCTTATAAGTTTTATTAACTCGGTGGGGGAAGTGGAGCAGATATAGAGCGTTAAAAAGGTGAAAACTTATACAGAGGTTATCAAGGACAAAGAACCGACTTTGACGGGTAAAAGCTTGGGAAAGGCTGGGACAACAGAACAGGGTGAAGAGGGAGAAGTTAGAGCTTTCAATTGGGAAGAAACTTTAGTAGTGACATGGCAAGATTTTCATGATGATTGGGGTCGAATTCTGGAAATTCTACAGAATCAGATGGAAGAAAGATTCATCATCAATGCTTTTCAACCAGACAAAGCCCTCTTAAAGTGAAAATCAAGTGAGCTGGCGAGACTTCTAGGCCAACCTAGGGTGGTTCTCTAATTGCCTTATGCCTAATGAAAGAGTACATAGGGGTATTAGGTAATGCAAGAATGGAAAAGATGATAAAATTTGTAAAGCAAGTATTTCCCCACGACCAAGAGAAAATCTACACAACCATGGTCCTTAAAAGAGTAGCATCAAATATTTCTACATACATATAAATATTACAATTATAATTGTAGGACCAACCTCTTCTGGGATTGCATCACCGAGTTGCTCCAGTACCATTGCTAATACTTTCAAGGTAGCAAAAACTTTTTTCCGCCTCAGCGTTTTTCGCTCCAACCTTAAAATTAAGTGAAAACAAAATTATTTACCATCCATAATACAAGATGATTAGCTACATGTAGCCACATGGATAGAAGATAATGTCCAATCCAAACCATTCAAAGCCAAGACACTCGTAAGAATATATAATACATGGAATTTAGCGTCTAGACGACCAAAAATACTAGTTCCGTTTCAAAAGTATTATAACAAAACAAAAACTTCACTTTCCTCCACAGATCATTCCACCAGAGAGGAACAACATTTAATATCATGAAACCAAACTAATTTCATCAACTGTACGACCTATATGAATATACTGTTGGAAACTCATATAAATTGTAGAACTTTATACCTGGACACGGCACTAGGAGCAACAACCACATCATTTGGTAAGATTAAAAACAACAGGGAATATAATAAAAACAAAATTGAAAAGGAAACCAGACTAGCTAATAAAAACAAAAAAAATTTAAGTAACCGGATTATAATAAAAATTTAAGAGCCAAATAGAAACATAAAGATTATGAGACATATTCAAGCAAACAAAACTAGCTAATAAAAGGCAGTGTGAAGGACGACTTAAGGTAGGATTTTTTAAAAAACGGGAGAAGTGATGGACACTATATCCTCTCTCCTCCCTCCTCCCTCTTCTCTCCTTCACGATTTCGTATGTCTTTCAAGCATTTTTCTTAGCTGAGAGTTAAGTTATAGCATCAGTTTAATTCAGTTTATAGTTCCCTGAGCAGTTTGGCATCATGGAATTAAATAGTTGTTGTGTGCAGAATACATATTTTCAATTAAGGTTTGGAGAAGACTGGCTTTATGTGGAAGATATTAGTCAGTAGTCACAAAGAGGTTTTACCATTGAAACTCTTGCAGTTAGCTTGGTTTGAGAATCAGATGGTTCAGTGGATGCAGCTACTGATGCATTATTTCCTTTCTCATAAGAAAAGAGATGAATTTGGTATGTGTAAGATTCAAAAAACAAAGTATGATGCAAGATGGCACATCGAACTAGTGGTTTGGCTGCCAACAAAGAAAAGGGTCGTGCTGGATCGGGAAAAAGAGGACAGCTAATGTTTTGGGATATGGTTAAGGACAAATTCGAACGAGCAAAAGAACTTTTGCTGAGGCTCTTGAAGGGAAAAACAGTAGGAATATGAGATGAAAAGGAGGCTATGTTGAGTGGGAAAGGTGTCAAAGTCTCTGCAACAAAGGGGGACTTGAAACATTTAAAGGATTTGAAGCACTATTGGATCAGAAAAAAGACTAAAGTGTTAGAGATGGATTGGGAAAATGTCATGGTAGTCACGAAACTTTGCGCACAAGATAATTGGATGAAAATAGCAAATGCTTTTAAAAAACCAAATCCTCAAAATTGTCAAGTTAATCCCTACTTAGCTGATAAGGCTTTGATGAGATTTGAAGATGGTAAAATCCTAAATTGTGATTGTCTCAATGGCAAAAGGAGAAAATTATGTGACCTTCACGTGAAGCTAGAAAAATGGAGTTATGAAGGTCATTGTAGAAATGAAGTAATAGTTTGTTATGGAGGTTGGGTTAAAATATGTGATTTACCTCTACAATTTTGGAACAAGCATTGTTTTCAAGTCGTGGATTAAAGAAGATCTCATCAAAACTCTAAATATGCTAGATTGCTTAGAGGCTCAAATTAAAGTAGAGTTGAACACATGTGGTTTTCTTCCAGCCTCAATATACGAAGTTTGGAGCTTTTGTTGTTCGTGTGGAAGACTTCTTTAAAACCGTCAACTAAGACTGGAATTCCAAGAAGCATTATTTTGAAGAGTCTTCAAACTCGACGGATCACGAAGTTTTGGCAGTTGAGGAGTCATCGATTGGAGGTGAGGTTGCTTTTAAAAAGAAAGTGGGTAGTGAAAAAGGAGTCATTAATTCAAAAAAAAAAACTTACCATTGGAGAAGTTTCTGAAAAAGGAAACGAAAGCTCCCTAGATTTGATCCGAAGAAATTTTATTCCTCCCCTACCCTTTTCTTATTCAAGTTGGCAGTTTTTCTCAAAATTTCCTCGTGTAGTAGAAGCTTTAAAGAGAGTTGAATAATGCCAAATGAATTTGGAAACTCCATTTAATAAGGAAAGAAAATTAAATCTGAATGGCAAAAGCCTTGCTCAAGATTCTTTGGAAAATCCTCCATCTTTTTCGGTTTTGAATAACAAAAAGTTGCCATTTAACGTGCAGGAGGAAAGATAAAGAGTTTCTCTAAAGACGGCTGGTTCAAATCAAACCCATTTAGAAAATGATTTAAATGAAGAAAGAGAAGGGATTCATAAGGGTATTCACTTACACCATCAAAATTTTTCGAATGTTATCAATTCAAATAAGAACAAGACATCCATTCAGATCCAGCTGCCTCTCTCCCTCGAATCCATTAGGTCAACCAATGAAGGAATAAAGAAAAGCCAGGAGGATTCTTTTTATTCGGAAAATGAGAATGATTTTAATGAGTATAAGCAGCCAAGACTCTTCACTTTTTTGGAAGCTCATTTGACTTGCCATGAAGATCTTTCGGATCACTCTTTTTTTCTTCTTTTAGATAAGAAATGGGAACTTTGAAAACTGATAGAACCATGTACAATAAAGGCTGGGGGGTGAGAAAAACCCCACCTTTTCAAGAACTAGTGAAGAGCAGCTTTTCTATCATAAATAAGCATCGCAAGACTGTAGTTACAAAAAGAATTCCGGAAGCTTAAACACCAGGAAGACGTTGCAATTTGTACACCGTTACAAAAAGAATCAAAAGACCCATGTCTACTATTCAAAACCCAACTATTCCTATCCTTCCAAATGCTCTAAAACAATGATATAACTGGGCAGCCTTTTAGCTTTGCCTCTGAACATCCCTCCTTGTAAAACCTCAAGGACCCAAAATTTTCGATTGATCTTGACATACAACTATTAAGGTCGAAAACTTTGAACAAGAAAGACCAATAAAGGGACAAGGGAAAATTGTGATGGAAAGGGTGCAAAATCAAGTAATTGCATGCCAACTGTCATGGAAGAGGGAGTGATCAAAAAACTCAGAGAACACAATTTGGAACGATGTCTCAGAGAATCTTTGAAGGAAAAAGCAAATCACCGGAGGATTGTTCCAGTCTAGCCAAGTTTAAAGCAACTCTTTGGTGCTCTCTTTCAAATTCTTTCTTTGGCTATTCCCCTATTTTGATATATGTTGTAACTGAGAGGCTCTTAGTTCTTGATCTGATTCTAGTTGTATCATTTTACTTCTTACTCTTTAGTGAGTTTGTTTCTTTTTTATTCTCTCTCACTCCTCTTTATCTTTGAACAATTTTTTCCTTCATTGTTTGTATCTTGTTAAAATAAAAATCATGACTTAATGTAGAATAATGAAACCCATGACAAAATTTGATTTGGGAAGCATAATCAAGGATGTAATTACTTTTGTCGATGAACTTACTCTCCAAGGTTGCCACTGAAAGCACCGGATTCCCTCAGTTTCATTTCATCTTCCCGCAGCTTATCTACATTATTTCTCTCTCGGTATAGTTTGTAGAACTCTTGTAACCGAGTAGTGTCTTGGCTTCTATCAATGGTTCCACCCTCCCTCTTGGCTAGCTTTTGCTGAAGAGTACCTCTCAAAAAATCAAGAATTAGACGATTGAATAAAATGATGAGCCTAATTGGCTCCCAGATAAAAGTCAAAGAGTACAAAAAAGTTGATGGCTAAGTTTTCATTCTATAAAAAGCAAAGCATAAATTTTATCTAAAAAAAAGGGGTACGTGGTTGACAAGAAATCAAACCACCACCGATCAACCTAGAGTCAAGAAATACAGAAGCCAAAAAATCTACATAAACTGCATGAGAGAAGATGATATATTATGGGGATACCTCATCTCCCCTTTTTAGCATTTGTAAACATATATCTCAGTTTCCTATCAAAAGGAAGGGTATATCTCAGTTTTCTTTATTCTTTCCTTTTTATATTTAAGATGTTCTTCAAAGGAAGCTCTCTGCCTCGTGTCTTCAGCCCTCAATATGCATGTTTTGTCAAGCAAGTGGGGAGAATCTGGTTCATATCTTCTTTCAATGTCCTTATGCCTTGCAATGCTGGTTCTTGTTATTCAAAGAGTTCAATTTATCATGGGTTTTCAGCAACATAGCAGTGGATAATGTGCTTCAATTCATCTTTGGCCCAATCTTGCCTCCACAGAGTAGTTTGCTGTTGGTAAATGCTGTCAAAGCCTTGCTCTATGAACTTTGGTATGAAAGAAATCTCAAAATTTTCAAAGACAGTCGCGAACCTCCGCTAGATCCCTTCGGTTTGGCTAAATTTAAGACTTCACAGTGGTGTTCCATGTCAACTATGTTTGAAAGTATCTCCCTCACTTATCTGATACAATTGGGGAGCGTTTACCTTATCTTTTAATTCTTGAATTTATCTTGTTATCTTTTTTTGTTCATTTGTTATTTCTCTTATCTTTTTCACTCTTTCGAGAGTTTGTATCTTTGAATATTTTCATTCCTTTTCATTAATTCAATGCTTTGCTGTTCAAAAAAAAAAGAATAGCACCTACCTAATAATTACATAAATCTCATCGACTGCCCCACTTGTTACTAAAATAGAATCTAAGAGTACAACAATGGAACTTAGATTATAGAGACGATTATGAAACTAATATCCTCAAAACAACAGGAGTTTGCATCAAACTTGTCATGAATTCAAAGAGTGAAACAATTACTTAGTGAATAAGACAAGAAAAATACTTGGCTCCTCAACAATGAGAAGGAACCTTGTCCTCCTCACCATTAAATGTTTGCCAACTAAAAAAGAGAAATGGAAAAATAGACCTTTTTTAAAAAACAATTAGTTGCCAAGTATTTAATGGCAAGGAGGACAAGGTTCCTCTTCATTATTGAGGAACCAAGTATTTTCCGTAGTACGTAAAATTACAGCCAAAAGACCCGGACTACTACTTGAAAGTTTAAAACATGAAATACATTCCTGAATTTATCTCCATCTATGCAAAGTCATTTCCAATTTTACGAGAGACAGCTTATACGTAGTCATAATATACTGCAAATTATCATTTAGTTTCATATACAGCATAAAAATAAAAAATAATAAAATAATAAAAAAAGAGAGAGAGAAAGAAATTAAGACAGCACATACCTTAATGACAGACATCAGGCCAGTTTTGAATTGCAAAACACCTCTTCCTTCACTGTTAGGATCCAGGTTTTGCGCAAGTGAATACGCATGCTCACATACTACAGGCAAACAAAATAAAGAATCATGTATGAAAGAAGATAAAAGAAGTTTCAAGTGCTTAGGAATGATCTACCAAATGTATAAACAAAATAAGAATTTTATATCAACCGCCATGGAGTTGATGTAGTGGTTAGTGGGGCAAATGAAAAAAACAAAGAGACTTGGAGGGAATAAATGAAAAGAAACAAAGATTATTCGTCCTCTAAGAAAAATAATCTTATATCAAAGGAAATATAAGGAGTTCCAAGTGTTTAGAAATTATATATCAAATATTACTCTGCATGTTATAAAATGTAAAATTGTCATTTGGATTCTTTCCTAGAATTTCAGTTAAGTTGTTGATGTAACCCACATGGTAATTTTACTTCGAATATCTATTTCTTGTAAAAAAAAAAATAACTCACTGGTAAACAAAAAATGCCGAACTATACAAAAGAAATGTCCTTGTTTTGTTGGATCCAGGGGGAGAGATCCTTGAGTTTGGGTTCCAAATCCATCCAAGGGGTTTTCCAGTAGCTCTATTTACCATCTTTTAGGTGATCCTTCCCCCTCTAGTTGCGATTCGTTCTTTCCTAATAGAATGTCAAATTCTTTGGTTGGCATGTTTTACTTGGGAGGGTGAACATTATGGATTGTATGGCGAGTTTCTTCTTTTGTGATGGGACCGCAATGATGCTGCCTATCCAGGAACACGGCCAAGGATGTCGATCACATCCTGTGGGGGCGTCGGTTTTCTAGTTCTGTTTGAGACAACCTCTTCCAAAGGTTTGGTGTGTGTTTGGCTAGGAGCAAGGATGGTAGGTCTATGGTAGAGCAGGCCCTTTTGTTTCCTTCATTTAAGAATAAGGGTCAAACTTTGTGACATACTGGTTCTTACCAGTTTTATGGGGCTTGTGGTCAGAGAGGAATAACAGAAGTTTTAGGGATGGGGTAAGATCCTAGGAGGAGGTGTGGTCTTTGTCTAGGTTTAATGCCTCTACTAGGGCATCAGGTTCCAAGAACTTTTGTAATTATTCGTTAGGTCTCGTTATTTTGGATTGGAGTCTTTTTTTGTATAGTTAGGTGGGAGGCTCCCTTGGTTGCGGGCTGTTTTGGACTGATTTTTTTGTTGCCCTTGATTTGTACTTTGTTCTCTTCTTTTCTTTCCTTCTTGTCTCAATGAAAGCTTTGTTTCGCATTAAAAAAAATAATTAATTAATTAAAAAATAAAAATGCCCAACAATTTGATCCAAAAAAGTCTTTAGCAGTTGGATAGGACAAGAGCAAATGATCTTGATGCCCATAAAATGATTACATAAGCAGCAGTCATTAGATGTAGATTTAAAAAGAGATAAACGGGTTTCTTCTTTGTTGCATCTTACAGAAAGCTCATAAGAACAATTATTATCATTTCTTCAAGATGGGAGCTTTCCACAACATTTTACATAAAAAATAATAATAATAACAAATTGACTAAATGCCTTGAAGAGGGAAGAAAACAAGGACTTAAAAGAACAAAGCTCAAATTTCTCAAGACGCCAAGTTCTTGTATCACTCCCTAGAGAAGAGAAGTTGTTAAGTTGAAAGCACATAATATTCTATTCGGTCATATCCTGGTCTGGAAAACCTCTTTTGATTTCACAGGATTGGAAGAATGCGATTGTATAGTTCTCTTTGGGGAGGGTTCTCTCAACCCTCCGCCTTTAGTTTGTTCTCGCCTTTTTTGGGCTCTTTTGATTTGAATGCATTCTCTTTGTTTCTTATCAAAAAAAAAAAAAGAAAACCTCTTTTGAATGTAATGGACAAAGAAAGTCTTGTGGAAGCCCTTAATGAAAATCCTTAATATCCTTTTCTTCTTTCTTCAAAGAAATGGGGATTTTCCCTAGTCCCGATTGATAGGGCCCTCTGGTTCTCAATTTGTTGGTGAAAGATGTCTTAGATGTTGCTCGTTTCGCAAAAAGGATGTTCTGTTTTGTTTGTGTGAGCTTGGTGGGTTTGTCCTTTGGTGTTTAGGGTTTTGGAAGCTAAAGAGTCTGGACAGATTATTAAATGTGTTCTTTTGTTCTCAAGAAAACCTTTTCGGTTCTCAAGGTGGTTTGCTTTAGCATATGTCTCTCCTCGTGTGAAGCTTGGACAGTCTTTTTGGTTCCTCGGTTTTGACTTTCAATGTGGTTTATTATTAATGGCTGGTTTTTCGAGAAGTCTGTGGAAAAGAAGATAAGCAGCAGACTTTATTATGGGTCTCTTTTTGAGGAAGGCAATTTTATTGGCTAGAATATGAGTGGGTTTTCGTTTCTTATTTGCTAGAATTTGAGGAGTTTTTCTTTTGCCTTGCATTTCTTATATAAAGAAAGGTTGTTCTTTTGTTGGTTTATCCACAGACTTCTCCCCTTGCATCTTGATATACTTTACAAGTTTCTAAGGAAGATCATGGATCGCCCTCTTCAAGTTGCTAAGGAAGATATTGTCTCCTCCCTCAAGTTCATATCTAGTTTATCTCCATCTGAATTGGATGACTATTTGTCCTTGCTTAATTCCGAGCTAATCAAGATTAGTGAAGAAATGGCTGCCCTTGAGAAGATCATTCTAGAAGAAAGTTGGAGCTAAAAGTTGCACGGGATAGAGATTGTTGAGATTAGGACCCAGGTTTCAAACGATCTCAAAGGCCTTTTTCAAGAAGATGGTTCTCATGATCAAGACTCCTAAAGTTTTTTAGTTTGTTTTTGCAATTACGAGGCTCTTTCTAAAAGAAGTTCTTATAATCTTTATGTCGCTATTATTATTGTTTTGTTGGGTTGTAATGCCCTCGATGGGTTCGTTTTCCTCTTTTTCCTCCATTTTCTTCTCTCTCCTCGGGAGTTTGTATCTTTTGAGCAACTTTTGTTCCTTTTCATTAATCAACGAGAAGTTAATATTTTTTTAATAAGAAACGAGACAAAATATGTTACAACCACAAAAGGAGGGATAACAGCCTACGGGCCCACATTTTTTTCTTTTTATAAGAAACTGCACTTTTCAAAAGGGAGGGGGGTGTCGTTGGTCCAGAAAATTCGGCTTGCCAATTTCGAAAGTAAAGCTAGATAGTAATTAAAAAAGAATTGCCTATAAGTGAGGCACAACAAGGCCTAGTAATTTGTACATTTTCCCAAAAATATCGAAAGGGGGAGGCGTCTCGTTGAAAACTCTTTGATTTCTTTCCTAGGCAAACTCTACCAGCACAACTCCAAAGGACCCTCACTTTCCCTCTAAGGATACCTCCTTGAACTATTTCAACAACCCAATCATCAACCTTTTCGAGAAGACACCCCAAGAGGCCGCACTCCCTCATCAAAAAGATCCAAGATCTTGAAGCAAAGGTACAATAAAGAAACAAGTGGTCTATATTCTCCTCATTTCTCAGGCAAAGGGAGCACACGGAGGTAGGGGTGTTCACAGGTTGGTTTGGGTCGAGTTAGGGGGATTTTCTGGACCAACCCGAATTCTTGGGTTGATCAGATCTGAGAAATGACAAAAACAAGTGTGATGGCCAACCCAACCCAAAATTTTCGGGTTGGGTCGAGCTGGGTTGCCGCGTTGCTCTCAGTTTCAGTTTCAAGATCCAAACAAACGAAAATAGGAGAGAAAATCTAGAAACCTTAACAATATTCACTCACAATCACAACAATCTGAGATATACAGATCCAAATAGATCCAAACAAATCTTACAATCTGAGATATACAGATCCAAACAAATCAATAGAAAGAAATAGGAGAGAAAAGTGCAAATACAAAAAATTCCTAACTTAACATCTACTCACAAACACAATCGTTACTTATATATAACGGCGGCAACGGGCGACAGGCGATGATGACAGGTGTCGGCCTACGACAACAGGCTATAGCGATGGGCGACGAGTAACAACATGCGGCAACGGGCGACGAAATCGTGAGATAGGTGAGATCGAAAATGAAAGATGATAGTGACGAAATTGGAGATGAAATTTTGATAGATGGGAGAGGTGAGATCGAGATTAAGGGATGAAAACGTGATAGAAATGGTGATGGTGAGATGGAAGATGAGAGAGCTGAGAAACAAACTTGTGAGAGAATGAGATGTGAATACTAAAGAGGCGATTGGAAGATAAGAATGAAATCCTAGATGCATAAATATATAATAATAATAATAATAATAATAATATAATTTCGGTTCGGTTCGATTCGATTCGGGTTAAACCAATATTTTTTTGTCAAACCCACGAACCAAACCGAACTGCTCAATTGACAAAAAATATAACCCAACCCAACTCAATTCTTTATCTAACCCAACCCAAACCGTTGCTCTGTTCGGTTTGGAACTGCTCGGTTTGGGTTGGGTTACTTGGGTTCTTCGGGTTCTCGATTTTTTTGAACACCCCGACATGGAGGGAGAGATCATCCAACTTTGAAGCTTCTTCTGCAACTTATCATGGGTATTAAGGCTACTGTATGCAATACTCCAAAGAAAGACTTTGATCTTCTAGGGCAAGAAAATTTCCATACCATGTTAATAAGAGGGGACTTTAGAAAAGGTGCAACTTCCATTAGCTAGAGGAAAGTAGATTTGGTGGTAAACCGTTTCTCACTCCCCAAAGCCCACTCCACCTTGTCCCAACCCCCATCTAAAGGAGTTCAACAACTTCTGAGACCCAAGCTCCAGTCACAATGCTCATTGTTCCAACATTCAGCCACTGTACTATCTTTCTTGGTAGTTAATCTGTATATATCAGGAAATCTGATTTCAAAAAGGAGTGTTTCCCAGCCAAGCATCCTTCCAAAATTTGATTCTTTGTCCACTTCTAACCTTGAATGATATAAATTTCACAAAACAAGGGCTCATCTTAGCAATTTCCACCCAAGGTCTCCCCTTAGTAGCCCCCCTAGGGGGAGGCAGCCAACTGTTGCTATCTCTATTATATATACTCGAGATAATGCATTTCCACGAGGAATTCTCTTTCTGGATGAATCTCCAAAGCCATTTTTGGAGCAAAGCATTGTTTCTCTGCTTGTAAGCTTTCATCCCTAACCCTCCAGAGGCCTATGGCAAAGAAGTTCACTCCCAACTCACTAGGTGTCTCTGAGGATGGCAACCATTATTTTGTGAAACAAACAATTTCATTGATATATGAAATTACATGGAGCCCATATAAGGGAGTACAAAAGCCCATAGATGGGTTACAAAAGGCACTTCCAATTGGACAGGAGGGAAGTGTAGTTATAGTAAAGAAAAGTAGCAGATGTTTTACACCATGATATAGCTTTAAACACTATAGCATCAAAAAAACGATCAAAAGATTGTGACTTGTCAATGAAGATCCTTTGATTTCTTTCACCCCAAGTAGTCCACAGAAAGGCTCGGATGAAATTTGTCCATAGCTGTTTCCTTTATGTTTTTGAAGGGGTGTCCCATTAAGGTGGCCTCAAGGAGAAGTTTAGGGTCATTTGGTAATGTCGTGGACAAAACAAAAGCCAAGAGGATGACATTCCAAAAATCAGAAGCAAAAGTTCAGGAAGTGAAGAGATGTTGTTGAGATTCCATGCCGTTCTTGCAAATGATACACCATTGTGGAGAAATAGCCATAAAAGGGAGTCTTCTCTGTAGCTTATCGTTGGTACTGAAGGCTCGGTGACTAAGTTCCCATAGGAAGAAATTCACTTTTTTAGGGTAAATTCCCTTCCAAATAAAGTTGTATAGGCTAAATTGAGCTTGGTTGCTATGTGTGAGGTCCTTTGTGAGGGAGCTGGTGGAAAAAGAACCATTTGTTTCTAGTTTCCAGTAAACAACATCCATATCTGCTATTAAATGAATATCTGATAGCCTATGGTTAAGATCAGCTCATTCAATTATCTCGTCATCTTTAAGGTTCCACCTTAATCCCAAATTCCAGCAACCTGTAGATTCGTCCCAGATATCAGAGACTGGGGCGTCCTTTCTTGTTGATAAAACGAAAAGGAGGGGAAAGGATTGTTTAAGCGGCAAACTATTCAGCCAAGGGTGATCCCAAAAGGAAATATTCATTCCATTTCCAGTTTTAAAGGCCAATCGATCAAAAATCAAATTTTGCATCTTTCTAATGGCAGCCCATGGGCTTTTAGCAGAAGGTTGTGATGTAGAGTTAGGTTTGAGATTCTGTGATGCTTTACCAAATTTTGACTCGATCACCTTCCCCCAAAGAGATGTTTCCTCTGTAATGAATCTCCAAATCCATTTTGCAAGGAGGGTTCTGTTTTTCAGCTTCATATTAGCAATCCCTAGGCCCCCCATATGGATTTGATGCTGTATAGTGTCTCTTTTGATGAGATGTAGTCCACTATTGTCTTTGTTATCCTTCTGTAGAAAACTTGTGTCGATGCTGTGCTACTTTTGATGGCAAAGGGAAGAGGGAAAGATAGTAAGTAGGGAGGTTCGATAAAGTGGCTTGGATGAGAGTATGTCTACTGCCTTTGGAGAGATAGGAGGACTTCCATGATAGGAGACGTTTCTGAATTTTCTCAATCATTGGGTCCTGAAAAGAGAGAGACTGGTGCTTACCATGAAGGGGAAGTCCAAGGCATGTGGGCGGCCAAGTCCCCAATTTACAAGCAAATTTGGATTGAAGAGTTGTCAGTTCATCCTCTCCAAGATTTATCCCCAAAATTTCTGACTTTTGGTGATTTATGTTTAACCCCGATGCCTCCTCAAAAAGCCTAATGATGTTGAACATGTTTGTGAGGGAGAGGTTATCATATGGGGAGAAAAGGATGGTGTCATCAGCAAATTGTAGATGATGAATGGTCAATGAGTTGTTTCCCACATCAAAACCTTTAATAAAGTTGATGTTTGCTGCATGTGTCATAAGTCTACTATAGACATCAAGAATCATAATAAATAAAAAGGGGATGGCAACCATGACTATTCCAAAAGAAATTTCTGACAATTTTCTCCATTTCCATGATCAATTTCTTCGGAGCCTTAAAAATAGAGAAGGCGTACAACGCAATGCTATTAAAAATAGAGAGAGCAATGTAAGCCTCCCCTCTTTTGAAAGCGAAAGATTTATCCAATTATCAATTTTAGCCCTAAACTTATCAACAATGTGATCCCACAAGGATCCTTTTTTGTAATTACCTCCCAAGGGGACTCCCAAGTAATACTAGCCTCCTTAACCGTAGCTCCTCAATACATAGCCAATTTGAAAAGCCTTGAGAATATCAATTTCAAGGAACCAACTTTAAGCCACAAATCCATTTTAAATAGGGTGTTGGCTCCCTCTTTAATCTTGATGTTTCAGTTCTTCAAATAAACCTTCTTGAGCTTAGAGACTAAACTATGGACAGTAAGAACTAACGAAGGAGCATGGCAACAGTAGGGGGCACGGCAGGGGCTGAGATAGGGATGAATTTCCCATCTTCTCAAGGATCTTCAATCTCCATCCCCACCCCACTCCTCGATTTTGGAAATTGTGGCCAAGGTCGAGGATTATGAGGAAAAGTCCCCACCTCATATATTATTTTTGGTTATTTTAAATAAAAATGTAATTAGTTACTAACAAAATATTAAAATAATATATTTTCATTAAGAACATGTTTTTTATTCAATTTTTCAACTGAAATACTTAGTTTGAGACAAAAACCATATATATTTTATAAATAATTTAATAAGAGAAGTGTGTGTGTGGAGGGGGGGTCCTTTTTTTTGTCAGAAACAAGTATTTCATTACCAAAAAGCCATAATGGCTAATTACAAGAAAGCCCGCCAATTATAGATTAGGGCAGATAGGGAGTATTTGTTGAAGGGGGAGTAATAACATTTACACCATCCAAGGGCTAAAACAATAACCCTATCAAAAAAAGACCTCAAATGGGAGAAGTGTGTCTTTGAAAATCCGATTGTTCCTTTCCAACCAATGCTCCAAAAAAAGGCACAAACTAACTGTTCCCGAAGAATACCATTTTCCTTCCTAAAGGGGTGACCAGTCAGTAGAGAATTTAGGAATATGGAGGGAGTGTTGTGTTGTACAGTGTGCCAGTCAAAGGCCCCAAGTATTCTGTTCCAAAAGTTGTAAGCAAATTCACAATATATAAAGAGGTGACCCAGAGTTTCAACGTCTTTGTATCATAGGTGACAACAATTTGGAGAGAGGGCTAGGTGTGGCAATCTTTTTTGCATTTTGTCATGTGTTGATAGCACCATGACTAAGCTCCCAACATAAAAATTTTGATCTTCTTGGGGTATTTCCCTTTCCATATTTTGTTGTAGAGAGTCTGTGCCTGTTGGTTTTCTGGGGAGGTTAAAAAGGTGAAAATAGATTTTGTGGTGAAAGCCTTAGACGAGTCAAGGGGTCAAATCCATTTGTCCATTGGTGGGAGAGGTATCAGCTTGTTAAGCTTGGATGATAGGAGCATCCATTCTTCAACTTCAGAGTCTTTGAGGGGTCTACGGAAGCAATAATCCCAAGAGTTGGTGTCTTTGGACGGGGGGTTGGGGTTATTTTGGCATCCCTAGGAGCTAAAAAACAAGAGAAACCAACACCCACATTCAGCACATTGAGTAGCATATTTGATTATAATACTTTCTTAGATAAGAGTATTCTTCTCCATAGAGAAGCTCCACCAGAGTCAGTCGACACAGCTTAGCTTTGTTTCTACTCCTCGTGCTTTAAATAATGAAACCACCATTGGGAATCTGTTGAAAACCTAAATCCTACCTATCTGCCACCAAACCATCTAAAGTTGGCCCTATTTTGTTAGAATATAGCCCCATTTTATTTTAGTTTGACTCCCTTTGTGGGGCTGATTTTTTTATGGCAGTTGTATTTTTCATTTTTATCCATGAGAGCGAGGTTTGTCATTTAAGAAACGTTTTTTTCATTTGATTCATCAATAATATGATTCATCATTATTGTATTGAAAGATAAAATATTCAAAAGTCATTTTTGACACTTACACTCCAATTTAAATGATAAAACTGAAATAGATTTTTTTTATATCCATGAGTGTATGAGCTGAATTAGGCGCACCTCAATTAATCTCACGTGCATGGCATAGAATAATTATAAATTCATGCATTGCACACGTACATAATCTAGTTTAAATAAAAAAGAGAAATTAAGGAATAACATACATATTCTTGAGACATTGGGATCTTCATCTTGGATTTCATCTGCAGCTCTCAAGATTTCATCGATATCCCTATTGTTTGCAAGTGAAGATGGAACGTTCCCAGCAATGCCACTTTCAGGCCGCCCATAAGCATCAATGCCAATTCTATCCCTTCGTAAGGCAGCTCGAACTAAGCGTTCCCACAACTCCTCAACTCGTGTCATTCTCTATTGACACACAAGAGAAAAGTTACTTAAAATAGAAAAAAATAATAATAATGATATATTGAATGGCTTACCTTAATGAATCAAATAGAAGCATAAAGTAGACAAACATACAAGATCAAGACTAATCATGAAAAGAGGCAGAGTATGTTGTCTGGAACTTAATAATGGTTCACCTAGGCATGCAGAAATTACTAATGACAAACAAATTGAAGCAAGAAATTGAAAGTCGATTCTTGATGGCAAAGGTGTAGGTAAGGATTAGATTCCTCTTAGTTACTTACAATTTTGGCTCTATTTCGGTCTATATGTATCTTTATAAGTTCACAAATGTTGTTCCTAATTGTGTGAAATGATGACCAAGGAACAGAATTGTGAGATGGGGTAGGTCTTCCACTGCAGGGAGTTCCAAATAACCTATGATGGCAAAGATTATGAGCAAGCTCAAAAAATGGATGAAATCTACATTGTCTAGGGATGAAAGGCTCATGCTTGCTAAAGCGGTCCGTTCCAATCTATTTCCTTTCAAGCTACATCATCCCCTACTTTGTTGCTATGATAATTGATAAGCTTAATAAGGACTTGTTTTGGGACAGGGCAGACATGAATGGTAGTAGCAATGTTGTTAAAACGTAAAACGAAGGCCAAATGATTCAAATCGTGTTTTGAATCGCAAATTTCATGTATCGTACGTTTCAAATGTTAGAACCGTAAAAAAGGAATGAATCGAAGCGTTTCGATTCAAAAACAAAAAAATATTAGGGCTTTTTTACTCATCTAAGCAGTAGAGAAGAAGAAGAAAGAAGAAGAAGAAAAGTGGTGTAAGAAGAAAGAAGAAGAATAATGCGCTTGAGGGAGGTGAAAAGGCTTTACCCTCTTTTAATTATAAACGAATTTGTTGGTCGGTGTTGGGTTGGGTACCAATGGGCTAGAGGGAGGTGAAAGGGCTCTAATATTTTCAAATTATAAAAAAAAATACATACATATGATATATATATCTATTTATTTATTTAGTTAATATAAATATTAATTAAAAATAAAAACTTACGATACATGATACATTATATTTTAATTACGATTTACGTTCCAATTCACGAGTTAACAACCTTGGGTAGTAGCACTTAGTTAACTAGAGCACATACATCTTTCTCAAGGTAAAGGTGGGCTAGGCATCAAAAACATAAAAAATGAAGCTCTTCTTTGCTGAGTGGTTATGGAAATTTGATTTTAATTAGAAGCTGAGGCCTTTTCTCCTTTTCTTTGGATAAGAGACGAAATTTATAAATACAAGAACAAAAAACAGGGGCAGGGGATGAGAAAGCCCCTTCCCAACAAAAGAACTAATGAATCAACGCTTTCCAATCTTCTTATTAAAAAAACGATTTCCAATCTTTAAGGATCATGGATAAGCCGTAACTAAAAAATAATTTCTTGTGTTATAAGGAGTAAGGACCACAAGAAATGGTAAGCTGCACACTATGTCGTACTTTGGTTTCTTTCCCTCCAAATCTCCTAAAGCAAAGCTCTAAAGTCGTACTTCCAGAGCTCTCGCTTTACCTCTAAGTTGCCAACCATTAAGTAGTTCAAACGTCCAAGCATCAATTGGGGCATGCAAAACTAACCCAAAAACCAAGCACAAATAATTCAAAGCTTTTAGCCGCAAACTCACAATGCAAGAACAAGTGGTCCAAACTCTCTCTATTTTTCCAGCAAGGGCAACAAACTCTCTCTGAATTTCTTTTGTAATCTCTCTTGGGAATTTAAGCTCCTATGAGTCAAGCTCTAAAGGAAACTTTCACTTTTTTTTCTTTTTTACCTTTGGAGAACTTTCACTTTTCTAGGAACGTTTAACTTCTACACATACTCAATCAATGGGGCAGCTAGCTTTTTAGAAGTTACAATCAGCTTAATAAATGTCGATTTGGAAGTGTAAGCCGATGAGAAGTTGGGGCTTTATATTATATAATTAATGCTCAAATTTATGTCATTGAGGCTAAGAGTGGTTAACAAAGAAGCTTCAACAATAGCTCTAAAGGCACTTCGTTTCCTTTTTTTTCTGATAAGAAACAATTTCTTCTTTTTTTTTTTGTGTTTAAGAAACAATTTCATTGATAGCATGAAATGACAAAAGCACCATATAGGGGATTAAATGAAGGACTTCCAATTGGCTAAAAGGGAAGAGTAACTATAATGATGGAAAATAGGGAGCCTTTACACCAAGTAATAACTAGATAGACTATAGCATCAAAAAGTCTCTCGTAAGGGAGGAAATTGGCGTTGAAGGTTCTTCGGTTTCTCTCTCTCCAAAGGAGCCAAAAGAAAGCTCGAATGAAGTTCACCCAGAGTAGCTTCTTTTCCTTTTTAAAATGGTGGCCGACAAGTGTGGCTGCAATGAGGGGAGGATCTATTGGCAATACCGTGGACCAACCAAAGGCGTTTATGGACAATTAACAACAAGATGTTGTTGGGTCTCCAAGTCGGATTGGCAGATTGTGCACCATTAGCAGGATCTAGCCATATGTGGCAGCCTTCTTTGAAGTTTATCATTAGTATTGATAGCACGATGACTAAGCTTCCTAATAAAGAATTTCACCTTTTTGGGGTAGGAGTCCTTCATTCAGCAAGATGGGGTGAGGGGTCCGGGCTGTGGTGTGTTAGGTCCTTAATCAGAGAGTTGGTGGAAAAGATACCATTTGTTTCTAATTTCCATACCATGAGGTCAGTGCTTGTGGACAAATGTACAACAGCTCTACTGGTTGATAAGAAACAATTTCATTGATGGTATGATACTGTGAGGTATCTCCTCACTATTTCTATTACTTCAAGAACAAAGGAGCCCTCAGGCTTTACAAAACGCTAACCCACCAATTCGAGAGGGTGGGGAAACTCTCCCTTGCTTGCTTAACAAGACAAACACAATTCAGCCAAAAGATAAAAACCTCCCTACAACCTTCTCCCTACCTTATACCCTAACCGTACTCTCTAACAGCAGCTACTAACATTCTCTCTCCTGACCGTTATGGCCTATACTCCCAACATTCCCCTTTTACCCTTCCTATGATATGTCTTGGTTATGAGGGGCCTAACAGATACACATGCACTTAGTTTTCTATTCTTAAATTAGAAATCTAATTTATGACTTAATATGTTTTTTAGGTTGGCGTGGCATGCCTGGTACCTGTTTCATTTAAGGAGGATGTTTGGCTAGAGAACTGCCCATGTGTTTCTCTTTCCTAAGGCTGTACAATACCACTAATAGAAATACCTTTCTACTAGCCAACAATGGACTAATGTCATCGGTTGTTGGAACTTCTTAATTAGATTTTAGGAGACAGCTTAATGAATAATGACAGAGAATTTGAATGAGCTGAGTTCTTCCACAATCAACAATTTCACCAGGGCCAATATTCTAGAGAGTAGTTTTCAACATTATGGTTCCTAATATATGCATTCCATCAAATTAGTGCATAATTTAACCATTTTGATTTTCTTTCTCTGATCCAACTAGTTTTGTCTTCTTTCCAATGGATCAGCCCTATGAGATCAAGAAGGGCTTCCAATTCTATATGACAACAGAACGAAGATTGAATGAAATGTCGGCATGGGATTTCGGCAATTTCAATTCCATTTTCAGTCTTTTCAACTGAAATCGATCTTGTACACGCCAATTGAAGCAAAATATTACGATGAAAAGACCAATACAATAAAATCCAACCTAAAAAGCTTCTTTGAATACTCTCTAGCTGGAATGAGACTACGAAGTAAACAAAGACAAAGAATCTGCTGATTTTTTTTTTTTTTGTAACGGGGAGTCGGAGATTTGCTCCCCTATACCTAGGGGCACCCGCGCCGCCCCACGGCCCAAACCTGAGAGACATCAAGGGTTTTTGGTATTAAGCTCACCAAAAAGTTCGAAGTCAGTATGACCAAGAGACCCCAAGCCCTTGCAAACTAGTCTAATTTAATTGTGAAATGGTTTCTCATTGTCAGCTTCAACTCGTCAAAAATCAAACAATATCGTATCGTATGATCCATCAAAAGACATACCCATACCATTCAAAAACTCAGTACAGATTCTAATAGCAAAAACAATGTTACACAATTCACACTCTTTTAACTCAGTATGGTGTCTCGTAAACCATGGAGCAAGCAACAAACAAAACGTCAGAAAATTACCATCAAAGTTCAACAAAAGAAAAAATCACAAAACCCAATAATCACAGAAACCTCCGTCAATCCGATAATTAAACGCCGTATCATGCTGATGGCCCAGCCAACTCACCAGCACTTAAAAACCAAAATAACAACAAAATTAAAAGGAAACAGAAAAAAAAAAAAAAAAGGACGGGCAAACGTCACTGCATTTCCTCTTCTTTTCAATCCCCTAAATATAAATCTTCGCAAACCATACACTAGCAAGCAAAAAAATGAACATAAATAAGAAGAAAACGAGGAAACAAAAGAGATTCTACATGCCTGATTAGATGGAACAAAACCCTACAGACAGAGAGACGATGAGGAGTGAAACTGGAAATGAAAATGGAGTTTTGGGTTCTTCTTCGGGTTGCTGAAGCTGTGTAGATTCGGAAATGGGAATGGAGAAAACGATGGGGGAAGGCGAAAGGAAAAGGCAGACGAAGCAATATGGTGGGAAGTGAAGAGAAGAATCACCAGAAATGACCGGAGGTGGGTTTTGGGTCTTTAATTGACGCGGACGCGGTGACGAAAAATCTCAAAGGCTAAAATTCTAAATTACATAAATTACAAAAATACCCTTAACTTGGCACTTTCCAACCGGAGCATAGTTTAACGGGTTACGACACCTATATCCGATAACTTGAAATTCTCCCGTCCAACATGTTGTACTTCAGAAAAAAAAAATTGTGGTTTCAAAAATACTCCTATCATTTCAATAGTTTCAATACTACTGTAAATATTTCATTGAAATTTTGGAAGCATGTTTGGAATAATTAAATACTACTCCAACAAAATCAACCCTAATAGATTAATAGTAATTTTGTCATTATTTTTCCCCATTAATCATTTTTACTGTCATTAAAGGTCAAATTAATTTTCATTAATTAACACGTAGTTTCAAATTCTATCACATTTATTTTTTTTAAATATTGACGTATACATTAAAAAAATTTTAAATGTTCAGTGTACTTATTTTCTATCAAAAAATCATTAATTCGAATATTCGAGGGTATTTATGAAACAATAACAAAATTAAAGGTACCTTATTTTTATTTTATTTTTTTGTAATTTAGTCAAAATCTTAGGGCCACATCCACCGGCACTTGCCCGTAAATTTCCTCTCACTCTCTCTATTTCCCGTTGTTAAGCAACCTTTGTGCACACTTTTTTCGAGGCTGCAGCCTGTAGCTCATTTTTTTTTCTTTTACCTTTTTTTCTTTTCAGGATATTTTCTTAATTTTACTTTTTATAGTATTTTTTTGTTTTCTGGTTGGTTACAATAAATAATACATCGGATGGTTAGTTATCTTTTAGTTAATTTCCAATTTGGTATTTTTCTATATATTTCGGTGTGGGCTGGGATTTGAACCCATGGCCTTTCCATCGAGTATGGATAAGTTAACCATTTACATTATATTTAAGTTTGGTAATTTTTTATTTTATATTACAAATTTGATTTAGCTTGTTTGGTAAAAGTGCGTTATATTGTTAACTACAAATCTACATGTCATTAAATTATTGGTTTATTAACATGTATTTGACGTGTGGACATCCCGCTTATAATACATGGATTTTGTTGATTTACGAGTCAAATTTTGACTATAGGTAAATTGAGTTTCATGAATCAAATAGTATGTGAATGGCATGTTTGCATTATGATATATATGATAACAAAACAATAATTCAATCATTCATGGACAAAGTTGCTTACAAAATTCAAAAAATATTTTTTTTTTAACTAAATCACATAATTGATGGGTTTTTATATGTATGGGTAAAAATAGGAATTTTAAAATATTAAGGAGCGAATTGAGAATTACCGTTTTGAATATTTAATCTTTAAAAGAAAACAAGACACCACCTTACTGCACGTAAAAAAAGCACGACCTTACTTTAAAATCCAATAAAAATGATTGAATTGTGTAAAAAAAAGGAAAAAAAAGTATGTATATAATACTTGGGCATATATGTTTTATATGAATAACTCAACTTATAAAAACTAGTTATATATCAAACTTATGTCCACCAATATACTAGGTGGTGGATCCAGGATTATATGTCGGAGGCACAAATGTATATAAAGATTGAAAAAATCAATTTTATACTAGAACTTGGCAACATGTATCAATTTTCATCTTGGGATAATGTTGTAATTTTCACCTTGAGTTTTAAAATATGTTACAAAATTTACCGTTCGATAGGTTTTCATTTGAAAATTCGTTGAAAAAAATAATATCATGTGTCAGAAAACACATAATATAATTGTTATAAGTTTGAAAGTTTTGGCTTGAGTTATTTGCATTAATCAACTTAATTTGAGAAACATGATTTTTATTAAATTAGTATGTTTTTGTAGTTTTTTAAACTTAATAGATCAACTAACATAAATTTTAGATACATAAAAATTATAACATCTATCTAATCTTAGGATTATGAGCTTACATTTATTAAAAGAAATACATTCAACCACATAAATTTAAGGGTAAAATACACTTTTGGTGTCTGAATTTGAAGATAAGTTTCTATTTTGTCCTTAAGTTTAAAAAATGGACAGTTTGGTCCCCGACCTTTAAAAAATGGTTCTAAAAGATCCCTGAAGTCAAATTTCCGTTAATATATTTAACAGAAAATGACATGGCAGTTAAATTGGTGAGTGGACTCAATTGACATGGACTTTTTAAATGAGGTGGCAAAATATATTAGTTTTATATTCTTTTAGGATTTATGTGACATTTTCCCTCCTCTATCTCCCTTTCATTTCCCCTTTCTTATCTGCCGCTATCACATGCACCACGCCATCAACCTGAACCAAATCTGTCTTCCAGATCTGAGAAGCTGAGTGGGGAGGACTTCTTCCAGATATAAAGGGCGATTGGAAGGGAAGCTCCAAATGCGTGAATGGAGGGTAATCAACCGGTGTCGAAGGCTTGGATTTAGTGCTTAAAGTTTTAGATCTAGATGAGTTTATTCTTTTTAACGTGGAAAAAAATAGAGATGTAAGTGAGGTAAGATTACTTTTAACTTTAGCAATATTACGATTAACAAAACATAAACATATAATTTTTTTGTTCCCATTCTTATTTCCCAAATATTTTAGTCCTTAATGAGTTTACGCCCCAAATCAGTTTGCGAATTTTTTTTATTCGTATTAAAGGGGAATGTGAATTGGAGAAAAGTTGAGGACGGTAACCCATTTGGAAAGCTCATCTAATTTGGCCGAAGAAGCAAAATCAAGAATTAGAAATCAAGATTAGGAGAGAAATTCATAACCAGTGAAATAGCCATAGCCATGGGAGAGAGTTTCATAGGGGTGGTAGAGAGGGGAAGTTAACCGAGATTTTTCCTAAATCAACTAATTTGGTTTCTTTTCTTTTTTCTTTTTTCAATAACCCACAAATCTCACATCATTTACCATAAATAGTAAATATATTAGCAAATGTCACATAATGCTTCAAACTTCCACATCAGCATTCCTTTAAATATACTAACGAAAGTTTGACTTCGAGGATGTTTTAGAACCATTTTTTAAAGTTCTGGGACTAAACTATTAGTTTTTAAAATTTAGGGACTAAATAAAAACTTATCTTAAAATTCAGGGACTAAAAATATATTTTACCTAAATTTTTTACTTTAGAGGGGAGGGGCATTATATGATTTAAATTTTTTCACCGACCAATGACATATGAATGATTAACAATCTAACTTTGTATAAGTGTGATGGTGAAAATAGATATCACGGTACAACCTTGTGATCTTTTCGTTTTTAATCTCTGATTATATTGGTAATTGCAAACAAATTTGACGAACCAAACCAGGTAACAATATAAATGCAATTATCTCTAACTTCATATGTTAATACGAACACAATTTAATTGGTCAAGACATATATCATCAATCAAATCGATTCTTTAAAAAAAAACATCAAAAGGTCGAAGGTTAAATCCATACTCATGTGTTGTTCGTGAACTAAAAGGGAAAAAAAAAACTTCATAATCTTCTAGTAATGTCCATGAGTAAAAATGTATTATAATATCATTACAGATAGATCAAGTCTATGAAGTCTTATACGGGGAAATTGGGATTTTTTACCCCTTTCAATAACCACTTGGATTTTTGATCCCCTTTTGATTTTTACTTATTCATGAATAGAGGGAGTTATTTGTTTTTCCGCTGTAATTTTTAAAATAAAGGTTTAAATGTCCCTCAAAAGTAAGTAAGTAGATGCGAAACATATAAAACGCTGTTAATCTTGCTGTGGAACAGACTATTATTGCGAAAATCGGTGAATACAACCAACTATCATTAAGAATTTCATCTTTGGACCAAAAGCAGGCAAGGGGGGGAATACCACAAAGAGAAAGGGTACCTAATAAAAAAGCATTTTTTGTAATTGGCACATGCTTTGTTAAACCACCCATAAGAACCATATTCTGACTTTTATCTGGAGAATATCCAACAACGGATTCTATTGAGTGATGTTCCTTCACCTCAGATTTCTGACCCCTCCCCTTATTTTATCATGTAAATTGACTAAATTGCCCTCATTTCATAATGAATGCATTTATGATATAATAAATTTCCAACCAACCCACCAACCACCAACTTAACAATTCTCACTTTATTTTTTCAACTCTAAATCACCACACACACGCAAGTCACATTTTTTTCCCAATACTCAAGATTTTCTCCACGTGATTGTTGGCCCACATTATCCAATCGATCGGTCCCCACATAATCCGTTATCTCGAATCCATTGTTTTCACAATATAGGTATGTCCATTTCATCATTTTAGAATATTGTACTTCTTCAAACTTGTAATGATACGAAATTTTATCATTTTTCTAGAAAAAAACGTTATTTTACGGAAAACAGAAATGAAGTCTAGAATTTATCTTGGACCGGGATTGGTACCGGGATGAAATTTAGAACCGGGTTTGAGACCGAGATAGAAGGTAAACTCAAGCCCGGTCCTTCATGTCCAGATACGACCGGGACCGGGACCGAGATGGGGATAAACTGGGGTAGACCGGGTAACAAGACAAAACAATATTGCTTAGAAACGGACCGGGTTGAAGCCTGGGATGGAATCCAGAAAGTCGAAGTACAAGATATGGACTTTCTGGATTCCATCTCGGCCTCGTCCCGGTCCATTTCGAACCGGGATGAGTCCCAAGATGGATTCCATAAGGATGGTCTTTCTGGATACCATCTCGGTTTTCATCCCGGTCTATTTCGAACCGGGATGAGACCCGAAATGGAATCCAGAAAGTCCATCCTTCTGGAATGGACTTTCAGGGTTTCATCCCGGTCCTAAATCCACCGGGCTTAAAGCCAAGATGGAACCCTGAAAGTCAAAAATTAAAACAAAACAATGGAAGCAATAATAAATCAAACTTCATAATAACCTTGGCTACTTCAGATAGAGTCGAAGGTTGAAATCATTCACACCCACACAAAGAACGAAGAAAAAAAAAGGTAGAAAATCATTCACAATAAGATCGCGAGTTCGAAAGAAAAATTACCTCAATTAGGGAATGGGGAAAGCTCTGATAGAGACGAAGTGAGGGAGACGAAGAAGAAACGACGAAGATGAACTTTCTGGTTGTGAGGGAGAGACCGGGATGAAGACTGGGATGGACAACGAGATAGTGAATGATGGAGGGGAAGGACCGAGACAGGGAGGGAAAGGAGGGGAGGGCTGGGTTTGATTTCTTTTTTTAAATTGAGGGTTTGGTAATTTTACCAAGCAAAATAAGGGGAGGGTCAGAAATCTGAGGTGGAGGGGTCATAAATAGGTAAAAATCAAAAGGGGGGTCAAAAGTCCAAAGTAGTTATTGAAATGAGTCAAAAATCTCAATTTCCCTGATATACGTTGACATGCAGTAGAATAAGTCTCTATAAAACATGCATGAGTTAGAGGATGTGTGAAGTTATATATAACTATTGTGTACCCTAATTCTAAATATTTTAACCAATTTTTTTTATTTATCCAATATTACAATTCGCAATTTTCATTTGAGCACAAAAATATTAAAAGAAAATGAAATTGTCGAATATTATTATTTTTTCAAGTACCACAGTTAGGACTAGGGAGTCGAACTTACAGCCTATTCATTAAAAATATATGTCAATGGTAGTTCATGGGACGGGCAAGGATGGGAAAGACTTTCCTGTCCCATCCCTGCCCACCATTTAATTCCCCATCCTCGTGAAATTTTCCATTAAATTTTGCGGGATGAGGGGTGGGAATTCTTCGTGGGGAATTTAGGATCAGTTCCCCATGTGGATTTTTTCCATTTATTCTTTAATTTTTAAAATTATTTCTCAATTAAACATTTTTCTAAGGAAATTTATTATTAATTAATTAAATTTTAATTTATAAAAATTTTATTTACATGGTCTAATTCTCCTCTGTATATTTGGTGGGCAGAGAATAATATGATTTTAACAGTATATGTAAGTAGAGAATGAGTAAAAAGATTATTTTAATTTATATATATATTAAAAAAAATACGATGCGAAGCGGGGATGAGCATTCCCCATCCCTGTCCCCATTTAGGTAATGGGGAAAAAAAATTTGCAGGTCTCGTCGATCCCTTTTATTATAGAAGATTGGTGCGAATTTGACGGAATCCCAAGAGATCAAATTTTTGTATCAACAACAACTCTGAAATATTTGTTATGAATAAACTATCAAGCAAACTCCCCAATGACTCCTGATTTTTAAGAGGTTTAAGTCGAGAGCTCGATGAATGTTGGTAATTGGAAATAATCTGTCATTGACACTATTATTTACTTATAATTCTTGTTATGAGATTGATATGATTTAGGAATCAATCGATGTGATTTGGGAATCGATTTGATATGATTTGAAATTTAGAATTTAATTTTGGATATCATTTTGATTCAGATGTTTCATTCCTATTATGATTAAGAACCATTCTATTATAAATAGGATGATAGGTTGTGTATCAAATTAAAGAATTTAATTGAATATGAAACTTTACCCCTCCCCCCCCCCCCCGAACTCTTTGTAAGCTGTAGTATTCTTAAAAAGTTTCCAATCGATGACTTCTCATTGTTTGCTGTTGCATTATGCCGAATTTCATTTTATCTCAATCTAGTACAAAATAGAAGTGCCATCTTTATGACCACGGACTCAAACAATTGGTGTAATTTCTGGGCGCGTGTAGTGGTATACAAACCACTTTTCAAGTTGGTTGACAAAAATATGAAAAAAAAAAAAAAGGATTTTGTTGTCTTTTTCCCGTTTTCACTTTCGGGATTGGACTATTTCTCTATCGCAGGGTTTGATTGCGCGGTGGGAAGACCTTTGCAATTATTAAGAAATTGCGAGGCTTGAATGTAAATAAAGAAATTACATAGAAATTGAAGGATTTGTTTGAGAGAATAAACTTTTTTCTTTTTGAAAAAGCTCTTTGTTTCCGTATCTCTTTATGATACTCATTCAATTTGCACTCAATATATATAAATTTTCAAAATTCTAGATATTAATTTAAGATTAATAACTTTGTCAGAATAGAATCAAATGGTGGGCTTTCAAATTTGGTAATCTCATCCCTTGAAAATAGGTAATTCCATTATCTCCTACAATCTCGTACCAATAACTTTTTAAATTAATTGTTTTATAGTTTAATTATTTCTTTTTTCATTTATACTATTAATAATTTTTATTCTTGTGATTTTATTATAAAATATTATATTTATATTTAATTTTTTAATTTTACTTGTTATTATTAATAACTATCAATAATTTTTAAAAATATAATTGATTATGATTAAATATTAGAATAATAAAATTTAATAAATTAAATAATGGTTATTCTTAAAAAAACGTATTTTAGTCAATGAAATTTTATTTTAATTATTTATTATTTATAATATTAAATAAATTGTTATAATAAAAAAATGTTTAATCCAGTAATCAAATAAACTAAAATTTATTATTATTTTAATTTAAAAAGATTAGCACAATACAATATTGTGAAGATAGGGGTATACCAGTAATTCAAGTTCTTCTAATTATTTCCATTAAACTATGGGAGGATAACTTCATTGGTTGGTAGTAATACATATCAAATGTAAAATGTATGTTGTTTGAGCCCGAAATTGATTGAGCTCGGACACGATTTAGATCGGTATGCTCAGGACGAGCTATGGCCAACGGTCCTACACCTTCCCTGAACACTTCTTGAGACCTGCAAAACAAAGTTAGCACTCCGACGAGCAAGTTAGTTCTAGTCTGAGCTAACTTGCCGAGTCTACTTAGGATTGCGTACCTTGCATTTAAGGCAAAAGTTTCTATTTATCGAAATTGGGCCTGACAAGGGTTCTGACACACCCTAAACTCGCGGCGTGTTGTCGGGTACGGAAGGGACACTGTTACGGACTCTGTACAGCTCAGCTCGGCACTATAGGTCCTACCCTGACTGCCGACCTGAGTATTATGGAGCCGCTTTCTCCATTAAGCCCGCGCGTTTAACCAACTCACCATTTCGATCACGACACGCGGCAGGCCAAGATTCGCCTCCAACATTGGCCTCCACTTCGGCGGGGCGGAGGTCGGCTCGGCGAAGTCCTCCGAGCTAACTGGAGACAGGTCGAATCCACGCGTGCATGTGTGACGTCATGGATGTCGTCAGCCCTAGCTTCTGCTTCGGGAACCCAAACGTCGTCGCGGGGACAGCCTGGCGTGGGCCAATCTTGTCCGTTGATCCCTCCTTGATCTAACGACTCTCGTGCCTCCGGGCTGTCCTATAAAAGGGGAAGGTCTTTCACTTTTCACTTTTTACTTTTCACTTTTGAGTTTTCGTGTACCTCGGCCGTTTCCAAGTCAGGTACTCTCTCCCTCTTTCTTTAGATAGTTCTTTTAAGTCCTGCCAGTCAGGTCTGGCGATGAGTAGCTCGTCTAGGGATTCGTCGTCTGGGTCGTCTGGTTCCTCTAGTTCAGACGACGTTTCAGGGGATCCGACCTTAGCTCCTACCTCAAGGAACCCTTACGTCGAGGATAGCTCGGCGAACCCTAACATAGCCTCAACCTCGGGAAACCCTAACCTCGGTCCTGTAGTTGAACTTCCTCCTTCATCTTGCTCGGTAGGTAGGTTGGCCGAGCTCCGCAAAACTTACTCGATCCCCAACTCCATAGAACTTAGGGTGCCTAACATCAGAGAGCACCTCAACGACCCTCCTTCGGGCTTCGTCAGTTTCTACCCCACATGTTCCATAGGGGGGTCAGACTTCCACTCCACCCTTTTATACAAAGGTTCCTTAACGCAGTCAACCTGGCCCCGCTCAACTCTCCCCTAATGGATGGTCTACCGTGCTCGGGGCCTACGCCCTATGGTGGGTCCTCCGAGACGAGGATGAGAACAGGCTCACGGTGGACCAGCTCTTAGCGACCCACACCGTCAAAGCTTCCAACGAGGGAGAGGGTCGGTATTACCTCTCAGCTCGGCGGAACGTAGGTCAGCTGATCAGGAACCCCTCCCTAACAAAAATTGGAAGGAATGTTGGTTCCTTGTCTCTGGCGAGTGGCTTCTGAGGGACGGAGTGGGTGAGCCGACCTGCCAAGTCCCAGTAGAGTTCGGGGACGTAGGTGAGTGTCTTAGGCGCGAGCTAGGGGGTGTGTGTTTTTTGTCTTCTTAACTTGAGCAACCTCGTTGCTAACGTCGGCTCGTTTTGCAGCTCTTCCATCCCCTGTTCCGAGGATCAACAACAAGTCTTGGGAGATCATCAAACGAGCCCAAGGTCGGAGACTAAAGTACGCGTTGTGGGGTGAAGCACTCGTCTCAAACTCCCACCTCTTCTCCAGCGGCCTCAGTCCGCACGATCAACCAGACGAGCTCAAGAAGCTCCCCAAACCTCGGCAACGCAGCTCGCACAAACGTAAAGCTCCTGAAGGTAACTTCTTCTCGGCACTTTAGCTCGTTCAATACTAACCTCGTCATCTTTCCGCTCGTTAGTTTACTGACCTCATCCCTTTTCAGAGATGGCCTCAAAATTCCTCGCGCTTAGCAGCACGAAGCGTCAGCGAGCTTCGGCCTCGTTTGCTCCGCCAGCGCCTCCTCAGGCTCGTCATCGTACCAGCAGTGCCGACGTCCCGGCCCCTGGGATGGCGAACTTGGCCAAACTTCAGGCCCTTCAGGCTCAGCCACTGCAGACCGTCGTTGGTGGCGAGGAGTCGGCTACTCCACTGCAGCGAAATAAGAGAGTGAGGGGGACACTTCCCTCCGAGGAGGTTAACTCCAGATCTCCGCCTCCCCCCATCGTGGTGGACTCGGAGGACGGGTCGCAACCCGGTCGGCGGCAATGCGACGAGCTTCCTCTGCCATTCAAGCTCGCCTTCTCTCGCCTGAGCATTCACGAGGCGGCAACGAAGGTGAGATCCTCCAGCTCTCACCGTGTGGAGCGAGTCGTTCGGGCGCCCGAGGACCCTGTGGAGGCGGTGAGAAAGACCATAACTCTCGCCACAGAGGTAAGCTCGTGCCTACCCTTCCTTCATTCTTTTTCCTTTCTCTCTATTTACTTCCTTTTGATCTAACCTCGGACCTAAACAGTTGCACTACCACGCCTGCCTCTCGACGTCGATGATGAGCCTAGAGCTCGGGGGACGGGACCTGAAGGAGGAGGAGACGAACGCCTCCTACGAGCGACGGATTGTCGAGCTCGAGGCCGAGGTTGTCCAAGCTCGAGCTGAGAAGGAAGCTGAGGCTGACAGGTCGCAAGCCCTAATAGCCCAAGCTCGCACTGACTTGAAGAACGCTCGGGGTCGAGCCGAGACTGCGGAGAAGGGCTGGGACAAGGCTCGGCAGAACTTGGCGACCTGGGCCTACTTGGAGAAGAGAATCAAAGAATTCCCCGAGTTCGACGGCTTAGCTCGCGATATGGCAAACAAGGGCTTTTACTACGCCATCAACAGGCTCGACACTGCCTGCTCGGAGGACGCCGTCACCGCCGTCGAGCAAGAATACGAGTCCATCTAGGTGGAGCGACCTGCTGAGGCCGATAAAGAGGATAAGGTTGCTGGTGCCGAGGCGGGGTCCAGCAAGCTCGTCGACTCTCCCCAGGAGTAGATCGTCTCGGCCTTCTGTTGCTTCTCGCTTTTCCTCTCTCTGTTTTTTTTTAATCAAATCTGTACTGAGCCGAGGCATATATACCTCAGCTCTCCATTAAACTTTAGTCTAAATGAAATGACATTGTTTTGCTAAGATCCGAGTAATTCTTTCCGAGGTCCTTATACTTGTTGAAATTTAATTAAACCTTAATAATACCTCGGCTCTTCATCAAACTTTAAATTCAATGAAAACGAATTTCATCCGAACTTGAGTTGTTCTCTCCGAGGTCCCTATACTTAGAGAAATTTAATTAAACTCAAACTTCAATTTTAGTTTTGGCCTCGTTGTTTGAGTTTCTCAAGTCTTAGTAATTTCTTACTTACACAACGGCTTACGAGCCAAACACTTCAGCTCGGCGGTGTGCATTTGGGATAACCAGGTCCCTACGAGCTGACCATTGCTTCGCGTGTTTGTATTATTGTAGGTCGTTTAGCATAGGTCATACCCCACGTAGTCTTCATTGGCCCCCATTTGACGTAGCTCGGTAGTAGTAGGCGATGCTAACGGATAAAGTCAAATTTTGCACAAGTCATTGGAGATCAGCTTTCATTAATGAATGAAATTTTTACACGTCGGATTACACACATTTCACTGATAATAAACTCGTAAATGCTCGACATTCCATGGGTGAGGGAGTTGTCTCCCGTTTAGGTCGGACAGCAAATACGCTCCAGGTCGGAGTATTTTTAAGACTCTGTACGGGCCGCCAGCCTTCCCAGTTCGACTCGAGTGCTCCGACATGCGGCATTACCTTCTTGAGGACAAGGTCGCCAGGCTTGAACGTTCTGACTTTTACTCTGGCTTTGTAGTGCCGAGCCATACGGTTTTGATATTCTGTTAGCCGAAGCTGGGAGTGAGATCTTTTCTCCTCGAGGAGGTCAAGATTCACGAGTAGGACTTCACTGTTGGCTTGCTCGACGAAATTCTCAACTCGGGGCGTTGGCATGCCGACTTCCGCAGGGACAACAGCCTCCGACCCGAAGGCTAGGCCGTATGGCGTCTCACCAGTAGATCGGCGGGGTGTAGTTCGGTAAGACCACAACACCTCTCGTAGCTCTTCTGCCCACCGACCTTTCAGAGATTCCAGCCTCGTCTTCAGACCACGCTTGATGATCTTGTTGATGGCTTCAACTTGCCCATTAGACTGCGGATGGGCAGGCGATTAGCTGAGGTGACGTATGCTGAGCTGTTGACATGATTGATTAAACCGGACACCGTCAAACTGCTTTCCATTGTCAGTAATGATGGCGTTCGGTATACCGAACCGGCATATTATGCTTTTCCATACAAAGCTGACGACCTTCGCCTCGGTAATAGACGCCAGAGGTTCCGCTTCCACCCACTTGGTGAAGTAATCTACAGCTACTATGGCGAATCTCAACTGTCCCTTCCCCGTCGGTAGCGGGCCGATTATATCTATCCCCCACTGAGCGAAAGGCCAAGGGCTTGAGATCGGCGTCAGCATCTCCGGGGGTTGTCTCAAAATGTTCGCGAAGCGCTGACATTTATCGCATGTTTTGGCAAACTCTTTAGTGTCGCGTTCAATCGTCGGCCAGTAATAGCCCTGGCGGACGACCTTTGCGGCCATGGACCGAGCTCCTCCATGACTTCCACAAACCCCTTCGTGAATCTCGCGCATGACATACCTCGCCTCCTCTGGGTCGAGGCACCGCAGTAATGGTAGGGAATATCCCCTCTTGAAGAGCTTGCCTTCTTGCATCAAGTAGTGAGTAGCTTGGCATCAGAGCTTTCTGGCCTAGCTCGGATTGGCAGGGACTGAGCCATTGACTAGGAAGTCCTTAATTGGGTCCATCCAAGTAGGCTGAGCTGACTGGATCTCCATTACCTCAGGCTGGTCGATGGACGACTCGGCGAGTATTTCAACTGGAACCGTTCTCGGTAGGTCGGTCTCGTATGCCGAGGCTAAGTGAGCCAGTGCGTCGGTGTTGGAGTTTTCGGACCTCGGCACCTGTCGAATTACATAGTCCTCGAACTGGGCAAGGAGTCCTCGGGTTTTGGCCAGATACCTCTCCATACGGGCGTCCTTCACTTGGTACTCCTAAGTAACTTGATTGACGATCAGCTAGGAATCGCTGAGAATCAAGAGTCGCTTTACGCCCATCCCCGTGGCGACCTTCAGTCCATTTATGAGTGCCTCGTACTCGACTTCGTTGTTGGAAGCTCGGAAGCTAAACCGGAGTGCGTACTCAAACCGAAGGCCACCGGGGCCGAGGAGCAGCATGCCTGCGCCACAACCTCTCTCACTGGACGAACCATCCACATAGAGTGTCCACTGGTCACGGACATTGCCCCCTGGCCTGGGTGGGGTCAGCTCGGCAATAAAGTCTGCGGCGGCCTGACCTTTCAACGCTGTTCTCGGCTCGAAGGCGACGTCATGCTCACTGAGCTCTAGGGCCCACTTCATCAGTCGGCCCGACGTTTCGGGCTTGTAGAAAATCTGTCTCAAGGGGAAGTTTGTCAAAACGATTATCTTGTGCGCCTGGAAGTACGGTCGTAGTCGTCGTGCCGAGGTCACCAAGGCCAGGGCCAGCTTTTCGACACAGGGGTATCGAGCCTCGGCCTCGGTCAACGATTTGCTTGTGTAGTAGACTGGGCTCTGGTGCCCTTCTCCCTCCCTGACTAGTACTGAGCTCACTGAATTTTCTGACACTGCTAGGTACAAGTAGAGTACATCGCCAGGCAGCGGCTTTGACAACAAGGGAGCTGAGCTGAGGTACTACTTCAACTGCCGAAGTGCAGCTTCGTAATCGTCGGTCCACTCGAACCGACCCTTTTTCCTCAGAACTTGGAAGAAAGCGTGACACTTGTCAGTGGAGCGAGATACAAAGCGATTCAAGGCTGCCAATCGACCATTCAACCTCTGTAGCTACTTAATATTCTTCGGTGCCTCTATCTCGAGGACTGCTTTTATTTTGTCTGGATTTGCTTCAATTCCGCGCTCGTGGACCATGAACCCGAGGAACTTTCCTGACGAGACCCCAAAGGCGCACTTGCTCGGGTTGAGCTTCATCTGATACTTCCGAAGCACGTCGAAGGCCTCTGCCAGGTCGGCTAAGTGGGAGCTTGTCTGCTTACTTTTTACCAACATGTCCTCTACATATACCTCCATTTTGCGTCCAATCTACTTGGCGAACATCATGTTGACCATGTGCTGGTAGGTCGCCCCGACATTCTTCAGACCGAAGGGCATGACGTTGTAGCAATACAGCCCTTGGTCAGTAACAAAGGCAGTATGCTCTTGGTCAGGCACATGCATCCGAATCTGATTGTACCCGGAGTAGGCATCCATGAAAGAGAGGAGTTCATGCCCTGTCGTTGCGTCGACGAGCTGATCTATCCGAGACAGGGGGAAACTGTCTATCGGACATGCCTTATTGAGGCTCGTGAAGTCAATGCAAACGTGCCATTTGCCGTTGGACTTGTTAACTAAAACTACATTAGACAACCACGCGGGGTAATGAACCTCTCTTATGAATTTAGCTCGTAGCAACTGCTCGACTTCTTTACAAATTACATTACTTCACTCGGCGTCGACAGGCCGACGCTTTTGCCTCACAGGCCTATGACTAGGATCTACATTAAGCCTATGCACCATTATACTTGGGTCTATGCCCGGCATGTCGTCGTGGGACCACGTAAACACATTAGCATTTGCTTTCAAAAAACCGACGAGCTCCTCCTTCGCCTCGGCCCCCAGTTTGCTGCCGATGCTGACCTGCTTTTCTGGCCCCAGCAGGGGGACAAGTTCTAGTTCTTCAGCTGGGGTGCCACGGCTCGGCTCTGGCTCCTCGGCATATGACTTGGGCGCGCTCGTGACCACCGCACAAGTGGCTGTTCCCTTCATCGCAGCGGCGTAGCATTCTCTGGACGTCTTCTGCTCGCCCCGGACTGTCGCAACTCCGGCCGAGGTGGGATACTTCAAGACCTGGTGGTAAGTAGATGGGATTGCCCTGAGATCATGAATCAAGGGCCGACCAATTATGGCGTTGTACGCGGATCTCCGATCTATCACAACAAATTCTGTGACTTTAGTTACTTGTTGATCTCCCTTGCCGATGGTAACAGGGAGCGAGACACGTCCTTCCGCGCTAACTGACTCCCCTGCAAAACAGACCAAAGGCGTCGGGCTGAGCTTCAAGTGCTTCCTCTCCCATCCTAGGGCCGTGTAGGTCGAGAACGATAAGATGTTGGCCGACACTCCACCGTCGATAAGAACGCTTCTCACCTTCACATGATCTATGAGTGGGGCGATTACTAGGGCGTCATTATGGGGCATGTGCACTCCTTCGTCGTCTTGGTCGTCGAATAAGATCGGCATCATAGGCTCCTTGGTGTACAAGGTACAGACCTCGTGTGCTGCTTGACGAGCCAGAGCTTTTCTCTTCTGCCCCGACTGTCCCCCATTCGGGCCCCCATGGATGGTATTTATAACGGCGAGACGATCTTCCTTCCGTCTCGGCGGGGGCAATTTCTCTCGCTTGTCTTCCTGAGCCGACCCCTCTAGATCCGCCCTTTCACGCCTGCCGACGTATTTTTCAGATAACCCCTCCGGATCAGATCCTCGACCTGCTCCTTCAAGTGGAAACAGCGTGAGGTGTCGTGGCCATGATCCTTGTGGAATCGGTAGTAGAGCCGCTTGTCTCGTTTCCCTAGAGGTCGGTGGAGCTTTTTTGGGGCTGTGAAAAGCGCCTCCAGATCGGTGTCTTCGGCCGCCGCGTAGATCTTCGCAATTGAGGCATTCAACGGAGTGAACTTGTCGAACTTCGGCCCTCGACGGTCTGAAGGGGCTTTCTCGTCTCGACGGCCTCTACTCTTACTGTCGTCGGCCCGCTGAGACGTGCTCCAACCATCGCTGCGCTGCTTCTTGAGAGGAGGGGACCTTTGGTCTCGATCTTTACCACTGTTGCTCCCCCGAGCTCCATTGGCTTTCCACAATTCCAAGCCGTCGATGTACTGGCGAGCCCTAGCGAGCATCTCGTTCAGGGAGGCCGGCTGTCGGCTTCCGAACTCTATCGTCAGGTTCCTGTCGTTCAAACTCGTGGTGAAGTACATCATGGCGATGTCATCGGTGCAACTTACCACTTTGACATGCTCGTCCATGAACCGAGCGATGTACTCCGTCAAGGACTCATTGTCCCGTTGCTTCACTGTTCCGAGGTGAGAGGGTGGCAACTTCAGCAACTGTCGAGCTGAGAACTGGTTGATGAACAACCTCCTCAGCTGTTGATAACTGTCGATGGATCGTGGCTTCAACTGTCGGTACCACAATCTTGCTGAGCCTTCTAAGGCTATTTGAAATGCTCGGCACTTCATGGCGTCGCTCGCGGCCAGGAAATCCATCTTCCCCTCGAACACCTCTACATAGGAGATCGGATCTCCAGACCCGTCGTAAGAACTCATGACCGGAGCCTTGAACCTTGGTGGAATAGGTGCGTCCAGGATCGCTTGGGAGAAAGGCGGTTTCTCTTGCTCGACCACGCGATGCGGGTCTACGGGCCTGCACTGCCGCTTAAGATCTTCTATCTCCTTCTGAAACTGATCCCGGAGGAGGTCTACTTCAGACCGAAACGAATGGTCAGCATGGGAGGACCTCTCTTGAACGTCGACCACTGGGCTTTCCTCCTCCTCGTCAACCAAATACTCCCGATCTTCGGGTGCCACTACTCGTCGCCTCGGCGTCTCGACACCTCAGCCCTGATGGGCGTTGGAGTTATCGAAAGATGCCAAGGGAGTCCGAATTGGTCGGATCCTCGGGCGCCGGCCCTCGACCCGATCGTCCTGCCGAGGGTGGTCGTGAATCTGTGCTTCCAGGGCACTGCCTGTCCTCACTCGTTGTGGCTTTCGCGAGGGTGCTCTAGCTCGAGCCTCCCTGCGGGGTCGGAACTAATACTCCGTTCTTTGGGTAGGATGCATCGGTCCCTTTCCTCGAATCAGATCCCTAGAGACGGAAGAGCCAGACACCTCGTTGCCTCTCTCGACCGCCTCAAGCCTTGCTTTGACTTCCTTGAGCTCGGCGATCACGTCGGCTACCATGACGGGGTCCACGCCCGCATCAGCACTTGCCCCGGAACGTGTACCTGTGTTTCCCCAACCGCGGAGGCGAGGTGCGCGGGGCGGCAACCCGTTTCTCTGAGGTTGCAGTGGCGGGAACTGATCTGAGGCGAGGTGGAAGTCCCGGATTGCTACTGGATCGGATGTGGCCGGCCGACCTCCATTCTCTTTGACCTCCCTTGCGTGGGGTCGTTGTTTGACGACGGGAGTTCCTGCCACCTGAGAATACATGAGTCGATGATGGGCTCGAGAAGTGACAGCATCCCTCATCGGAGAGCGGATAGGCGAAAGTTGAGATCGTGACTGTTGGGAGCGAGTTTGGGCTATTGGCTCAGATTGCAAAAGGTGAGGCTGACTTCTAGATATGTCTTTCCCACAGACGGCGCCAGATGTTTGAGCCCGAAATTGATTGAGCTCGGACACGATTTAGATCGGTATGCTCAGGACGAGCTATGGCCAACGGTCCTACATCTTCCCTGAACACTTCTTGAGACCTGCAAAACAAAGTTAGCACTCCGACGAGCAAGTTAGTTCTAGTCCGAGCTAACTTGCCGAGTCTACTTAGGATTGCGTACCTTGCATTTAAGGCAAATGTTTCTATTTATAGAAACTGGGCCCGACAAGGGTTCTGACACACCCTAAACTCGCAGCGTGTTGTCGGGTACGGAAGGGACACTGTTACGGACTCTGTATCAGCTCAGCTCGGCACTATAGGTTTTACCCTGACTGCCGACCTGAGTATTATGGAGCCGCTTTCTCCATTAAGCCCGCGCGTTTAACCAACTCACCCTTTCGATCATGACACGCGGCAGGCCAGGATTCGCCTCCAACATATGTACAGGAAGAATCATAAAAGAAAGTGATTTATTTATTAATTTTTTTTTTGACAAAAAAAGTGATTTACTTAGTTATAAATTTAAATATAAGAAGAAAAATAAAAGATTGCCAACTATATTTAATATTTCGGGTATCACGAAAAAACAAACAACCCTAAGTGTAAAAAATATTTCTCATTTACTCTGTCATCCCTTTTGTTATCTTTTCATATTTTATTATTATTTTTTTATGGTGAAGCAGGTTATTTATTTCTTTCTAATTTATAATTTTGGTTAGCCATGAATTTGAGCAATCATAAAACCTTGAAGAGGACAATATATGATCGTAAAACAAAAAACTAAAGCTGATTTATCCTTTAATTTTCCTTTATACGGTTAGAAAAAAAATGTTGCAAACTCTGAATAAACTTACCGATCTAGGTAGGTTAGAATGTTTTTATCTAATCTTAAAAAATATATAAATAAATAAAATAAATAAAAACCATGCTTCAAGCATCCCCTCCTAAGATCTTAGAGAGAGAATCAAATGGAGGGAGTCAACTTAATAAGCTTTCTTAATCTTAACATGTTGGTACGTCAATAATTTCATTAGCTCCCTTGTAGGATTATACAAGATCAAACCGAGTCTGAAGATAAGACACAAGATCTTCCCATCTTCACGGGCTCTAATAAGTGGAAGGGAAGATGGTAGATGATGAAAATATTGTTTTAATATGAGCACATCAAATTCTCTTCCATCTTACATGCATGGTAAGCATACTTGAAAACAAAGAGTGTCATTAAAGATTCCAATAACCACAAAGAGATTTCCTGCGATTCCTCATTTTCTATATCCAAGCAGTACAATACATTTACATTTGTAGGAGGTGATCTTAGGTGATTTCCAACCCAATACAGGCCTCTATTAGTTTTTCCATTCTCCTGAAAGGAGGCACAAAAGTCCTACGAGTGCATTTCCAATTTGTGCCAAATGTGAGAATCTCCACTAACATAGCAACTTCATCTTCATCACGTGAAAAGAAGAATCTCGCTAATTTGTACTCTTTTGTTTTAGGACTAAACCCAAATCCGTAACTTAAATTTATGCATCTATCAGCATTTGAAACAGGAGATTTGAAGTAGTCATTTGTCGTGGGGTTTAATATGCAAACTTCAACTTCACAAGGTGGCTTTTTGGTTGTTCTATGCTCAAGTCAAAATAGCAACAGAGAAGTCAATTGCAAGAATTGACGATTGAGATGCGAGTGGAGGACAAATAAAATTCGGGATGGAAGTTCAATTTGGCAACACTCTTCATCTCTCCCAAATGTTTAGGATCCAAGTCTAGACAAGGGAGACTGCGATCATACGGAGAATCATGGGCAAAACAGAGGTCGTTGGAAATTGAGATCAGGGGATGAAACTTATAAGTTGAGATCAGATTGTTCCATGCTTTACACACCAGTCTGCAAATCGACCGATTCACGAAGAGGAGTTTCGAGAATATTAAGTGAATCAGATCAGGTGGAAGCTCCCAATTTATGTTGCTTCTGTTCTTCTTCTCCATCTTCGAACTCATTAGGTTGTTTTTTTCTCTTCTTCTCCATCTTCGAATTTATCATCTTAGATTTTCCCAAACAATTCCTCTTTCATCTTTTTCTATTTATAACTCCAAAATCCCAGAAAGATTAGGTTTTAAATATATGTATATATATATACTTTTTTTTTCTAGAAGAATTAGGTTTTCCACGTTACATGTTTACGAGATTTTCTTTTGCGTGTTTATTCATGAAATTTATGACGATTCCTCAAATTTCAGATTTTTTTTGTTGACACTCTCGAAATTTAACATTTTAGTGGTTAATTTTTGTTATTGTTTAATTAGTATAATAACTTTAAAAATATGTCTATTAGATCTCCGAACTTAATTTTGACTTTGTAACTTTTAAAATATGACTATTAGATCTCGAGGTTATAGTTAATCTCATGAGTATTGTGAGGTTTTTTATCGTATTGTTGGAGTTCTTTATCCCATAATCATAATAGAATCCCACCAAACCAGTATAAATTCTTTTTGTTCTTTGTGTTGTTTCTACGCTTTTTCAATTTTCCTCTTTTTATTGTGGTTAGCTTATTTGTGAGGAGGGGAAAATATTATTGGTAAGTAAATTTTCACCTAATATGTTTTTATACCCTTTCAATCATGTGTCTAATAAGTTAAAGCCGCATATATCTCCATGTTGTGAGTTCGATCACCCACCACATCATCGTTGTACCAAAAAAATTTATGTGTAAGCTCCATACCCATTATAATTTAATATTGATATTTTAATCTTTGTTTTAACCCAGCATTCTAATTTCTACATTATTTAATAGAAGAAATTTAAACTCGCACCTCCCGTACATTTTGCTTCCCACCTCCTTTTTCGTTCCAATTTCTAGCTATAAACATAACGGTTGGCGTTTTTGAGCAACATTATTAGTTGCAATTATCCTCTTGAAATCTTCAAAACAACATGATCTTACTAAATTAAATCATTAGGATCATTTTGCAAAAGCATAGTAACAAAGAAATTATAATAATACTTTGTACTAATGTTCTTCGTTTTGCTATGTAGTTGCGAAGACTCTTCAAATTTTACTCGTGTGACTTCTTTGCCGGTGGTAATTAGTCTGATATTTTTTTTTTGCATTCGTCCTTTGAAAGAAAGAGGATTGAAACATGATATCGAAATACTCTACTGAGACATCTTCGTGTCTCCAAGTTATTTAGATCCCGTTTGATTGGAAACTTGAATTTTGTTTTTTTTTTCTTTTCAGATTGATTCAGTGAATACGAGGATTTGGAAAATTCGTTTTTGAAAACAGTTTTCGGATTATGTGATCCAAATAGAAATTCTGAAAACGACTTTTGTATATTTTCAGATTCAGAATTTGAATTTTTAAGATGCAGAATTACATTAAAAATAATAAAAACTTTTGATAAATATATTACTTCATATTATAAATTCATTTTATATTTGTTAAAATTAAAACATGTAAAATATAATGAACGTTGTAAAATAATAATTATACAAAATTTATAAAAATTTTTAATAAATTAATTAATATAACTTTAGATTCATCGAAATATTTAGTTTGTAGCAAACACATATATGAAAACACTAAAAACAAATTGATTACCAACCAAACGCACTGGAATACAATCAGTTGGTCCTACAGATAAAGAATTCAACATAAAGTGTGATTATTGGTTTCATTAATACTTGAAATTTGAATAATATGAGAGAGGAAACGTTTGATATCTGCCCAGACAATCTCTCCTGAATTTAAAGAAAAAAAAACCTCGTTATTCCATTCTCTTAAATTTAGATATCGTATCCTTACAATTACATATTTCTGTACTACAATTTAATGTTCTATCTTCAAAGCAACCACCAAATATAAATGTCATTAAAGAATAGTACGAAACGGTGTCGGGAGGGAATTATGACAATTATATATTATAGTTAACTTAGAACTTGTCACACCCAATCATTTGGGGGCTAATGGTAGAAAACTAGTGAAGTCAAAAATTCATCTGGTTCGTACGCGGACACAGGTGGTGCATGACTACTGACTACTTATGTTTGAAGCAAGTCACATGTTAAAACTCTAATCTATTAAATATGTTCATCAAAATCTAAATTTTGAAAAGAAAAAAAAAACAATATAGATGGTAGGAGATCTTTAAAAACTCTGCGTTTTTCCTTTTTTTAAGGGCAAAAATAGGGGTAAGTACATTGGTGAGACCGGTCCTCGAATTAATATTTATACCTGTAATTTATTGTTATATTAATATTTTTACTTGTTATTTATTGATTGTTTTAAGTAGAGTAACTTACTAAGAGTTCCTCCGCAAGATTCATCCACTAAGGATGAGTCGGGGTCTAAGATCAGGGCAAAAGGCGTAGTCGGTGGACAACAAGTGAATATATTTATCAAGGACGTAAAATATCATTACTTTTTAAGGATAAAAAGGATAGAGAAAATATCTCGAACAAATGTTATCCAGGCATACTCCCAAGACTATTCCACAAATATTTCCTCCACCAGCGAATTATTGTGGCATTTGCTGAAGAAGATGGATGATATAATTGAGTAGAGGCTAGAATATTGGGCATCCTGTGGTAGTGCCATATCATTTTCTCACTGAGAATATTGTTTGCATCCTCTATATGGAACCGAGCTTGTATAGCATTATTGTTGCCATCCAAAAGAGAGAAACACAAACCTCCTTGAACAACAGTTTTAAATTTGGGAGGTCTGTCTCCCATCACCAACTGAAGTAAGGGATGTGGCTCTTAATCAAATTTCAATGTTTGAACTTGAAGCAAAAGTAGCTAATGGGAATGGAGATGTGAACAGAAACTATGAAGAAAAACCAAAATTTGCTGCCCATAAATACTCACTAGTCTAACAACTCCTAATAATATAAACAGAGAGACACTGTTTTGATCAAACTAAAAGCATGAATCCAAAATCAAAATGAGAGAATTAAGCGTTCTAATTAGCTTACCAAAAGCAAGTATGCAATTGCAAACAATGTTGTCGTAATCAAGGTGACGAGATTCGAGACGAATGTTAGCTAAATTAACCCCTGGAAAATTGCACTCAACTTTCACCTTCCAACTGATACAGTCTATAAAAAGTATGAAAAAAAGATTTAAGTTCATGATTTCATAGGCCTACATTCAGAGTTATTTAAAATTAAGCTGATAGAAACCTGTTTTTTCTTCTGTTTTGTTTCAGCAACTCACCTTCATTTCAAACAGTATTAGAAAAAACACAACACCACCCATGATATGCCATATCCCTGCGATCTGTGATCAAATCATGAGCTCATCTTGACTACCAACTAATTGAAAAACTGAGTACGCAAGTAAGGGGATTACAACCTCACAAAACAAAACCAACTGATGTAAGCATCAGTTATAACTGGAAATAGTTTTCAAACCAGCAATAAACGCGCCTCGATTAGAACCTCACTAGCTGCGTCATTGCCCCAAGCGCAAAGATATCAGCTATCTTAACAACCTATCACATTATTATTCTAACTTGGATACTAAATTCTTCCAACATCAGTCTCAATTGAGATCATGAGCTAGTATGAAGGAAATCAGTCGAAAACATTTGCAGCCTTCCAATCCTTTGCACATATTATGGCTTCCACAGTTTTTGGATGCAAGGAGCTGTGATACTCATCCATCCTTTTCTGTTTAGTACTGAATACTGACACCAAAGAACTAATGGCAGAAACTGAAAATGACAAAATATTCCCAGCCAATTTTAAAGTCCCACACTTGAGTGGGTACTAGAGCATCTTCCAAATACTGATCCAACCCTGTTGTCATTTGTCTCAACCATACAACTCAAAATTTGTAAGGGGTGGAGCCGGCTCGACATATTCAGAAGACAATTATTGAGTTCCCTTATCCACCACATTGAAGCAGCGAGAAGCTTCTTCGCTGTATAGTTTATGGAAGCTAAATTCAACCATCCTGAAGCAAGGACCCATCACAATACCCCACCCCTAAAACTATGCTCCAATCTTTCAAATATTTTTTTTACCATAGCTCTCTTCAGCAGCAGAACCTTAGGATGACATAGCCTTAAAGTTAAGGTCGAGGTTCAAATGAGGAAAGGCTTACGGTGGATACCTACGCACCCAGAGACAAGGAAGGGCGTAGTAAGCAACGAAATGCTTCGAGGAGTTGAAAATAAGCATAGATCCAGAGATTCCCGAATAGGTCAACCTTTCAAACAGCTACGGAATCTATGGGCAGGCAAGAGACAACCTGGCGAACTGAAACATCTTAGTAGCTAGAGGAAAATAAAGCAAAAGCGATTCCCGTAGTAGCGGCGAGCGAAATGGAAGCAGCCTAAACCGTGAAAACGGGGTTGTGGTAGAGCAATACAAGCATGGCTAGGCGGGTTCACAAAATAATCCCCACCTGCCTCACACAATAAAGAATATATATTCCAAATGTGTTCAAATATAGCGACCGGATGTGAACGGAGTTTAGTGCTAAAAATGTTTACTTATCAAACATGAGCTTCAAGTACTTGCACACAATCCCATCTTTGATCCAATCTTTCCTCGAATAGGCGACTTTCTAATGCTCTATAATCGGAATCAACAACATCAAAGGATAAAAATTATCTCATTTCAAATATTACCACCAACATGTTATACATTGTGTTCCACTACGTTCAGTCATCAATATCAAACAACACATTACCCTCAATTGGTGGTGTTGCTCGAGTTTGAGAAACTTTTTTTTGATGAAAATCTGAAGTAATCACAAAGGCTAAAGCACGCCAAACTTCTGCAAAGTACCAAAAATACAACTTTTGACCAAAAGTTGACGAACAAGGATCGGTAGATCACAAGTGGAAAGATAACGCCAAATAGTATTAAAAACATTACCATCAAATGATTTGATCGATGGTGAGAAAGAATACCTTTCTCTCCAATAGAGATACATGCATCAAGAGAACCGTTAAAAGTGTTAAGGTTTTTAGAATGTATTTGTGTAGCCTCCAATGCCTGGTAATGAAACTTCCGATAAGAAACACTACACATACCCGACATGTCGAGCAGACCTCCACGTGTCCAGACTAAGAGATATGCGATTGGGAATTGCTTTGATGGATCTATTAAGAGCTTCCCTCCCTGCTGGGTAGATTTCCAAGCATTACCTCAAGGTTAGAGTTTAGGTTGAACTTAAGCGAGAAGTTTTTAGCTAATGAAACAAACTCAAGACTCTATATCAAGTCGATGTTCACACATGATAACCATCCAAACAAGGTCGTCGCAGCGACCAAGTAGGTTCGGAGCTGAGGTGGAGCATGTGGGTCAGATTCCTCGATTACAGCCTTGGTCATTATTTTCCCCACCAGTAACAACAGTGAAACTTTCAGAAATGCGATATTAAATTGACCATTCACTCAATTTTCTGAACCATGAGGTAAACTTCTCTTACATGCCATCTTAGAATCATCATTTACCGTGTCATACAGGTATCAAACTTTTTTCTACACAGATTTATGAGAGCATCGTCCATATTTGGCGAGTGAACCATTGATAAGTTAAAAAATTGAAAATGTTGCAAATCCAAAAACCGTAGTTGAGTGATGCTCGGATAATACTACAAAAGGACAATTATAAAATTAACACAAAAAGCGGATAATACTACCAAAGGACAATTATAAAATTAACACAAACGTAAGGGAAGAAAGCAGAGGAAAATGGACGAAAAAGCAATAATTAAGTTTGGACATGAGAATGAGGAAGAAGCCAATTGATTTTGACTTCTTTCATTTTCATGATAACCTAAAGACTTGCTTACCTTGATGGAGTCTGACAATATAAATTCACGGATTTTAATCACAATATTCGCATTGAAATTTGAAATGATAAATAAGAGAGAAAATCAATTAATCATACCTTACTTGCAAGTTGCAGCTGCAAAGGGTTTGAGATGTCGCTATTGGAGTCTGTACTCTTCGCACAAGAAGATTTGGGGGCAACTTGATGGTTGTTTTTAATTGGGCCCTAAATCATCTTGCGCGAAGAGTCCAGACTCTGACGACGACGTCCCAAACCGAAAGAAAGGTATTGTTAACTGATTCTCTCTCTCATTTGTCATTTCAAACTTCAATGCGAATATTGCGATTAGAATCTGTATTTTCAGAGTTCATGAATGAAATAAGCAAGTCTGTCTATAACCATGAAAATGAAAGAAGTCAAAAATCGATGGGCTCATCCTCATTCTCAAATCAAAATTTCATTGTTCCTTTTCCACCCATTTTCCTCCGCTTTCTTGGAAGTCTACTGTCAGTTTGTGTTAATTTTATAATTGTTCTTTTGCAGTATTGTCCACATAACTTAACTACTGTTATTGGATTTGCAACATTTTACTTCACATTCTTTTATTAGGTGTTCACTCTCCAAATATTAGCGTAGAAAAAAGTTCGATATTTCCCTGGTGGTTCAGAAAATAGAGTGAATAGTCAACTTAAAGCACCACGTTTTTTAAGGTTGCATTGCTGTTCCTGGTGGGGAAAGTAACGGCAGGTTATAGCCAAGATGTTTCACCCACGTGGCTCCACCTTAGCTCCGAAGGTACTCAGTCGTTGCGACGACCTTGTTTGGATGACTATCATGGGTGAACATCAACTTGATATCATCGAGATTCCTAAGTTTGTTTCATTGGCTAAAAAGCTATCACCTAATTTCAACCTAAACTCCAACATTCTATAGAGATATTGCTTGAAAATCTACCCAGCAAGAATGAGAAGCTCTAGATAGATCCATCGAAGCAATTCTCAATCGCATATCACCTAGTCTGAACACAGAGGTCTCCTCGACACGTTGGGTACATGTTTCTAATTGGAAGTTTCATTGAAAACCATAGAACCCTTGACACTCTTAAGGATGCTCCTGAGGTACAATTGGAGATTGAAAAGAAAGGTATTCTCCCACCAACGATCTTCAATGGGTAATGTTTTTAATACTATTTGGCGTCATCTTTCTACTAGTAATCCATGTACCCTTAATCATTAACTTTGGATCAAAAGTTGTACTTTTGAAACTTTGACTAAATTGCGAAGATGTGTTATGCATCAGAGAAAATGCAATAACAGAAGATCAGCGTGCTATAGTCTTTGTGATTACTTACGATTCTCATAAGGAAAAGTTTCTCGAACTTGAGCAACAACTTCACGTGCCAATTGAGGATAATGTGTTGTTTAATATTGATGACCGAACGCAGTGGAACACAACCTATAACATGTTGATGACGGCTTTTGAAACGAGATAAGTACTTTCTCCTTGATTCTGATTATAAGGCATTGGAAAGCCCCCATCTAAGGAAGATTAGAACAAAGTTGGGATTGTGTGTGAGTACATTAATCTCTTGTTTGATGCCATAAATATTTTTAGCATCAATCCCCGTTCACAGCTGTATTTGAACCCATTTGGAATATATATTTCGAATTGTGTGAAATAGGTGGACATTATTTTGTGAGTCAATTGAAAATAGCTGTGGTAGAAAATTTTGAAAAATATTTGAAAGATTGGAGCATAGTTTTAGGGGTGGTTATTGCTATGGATCTTTTGAAGATGGTTGAATTTAACTTCCATCAAGTACAAAGATGGTTGAATTTAACTTCCATAAACTGTACTTAGGTAAATTTAATGTCTCTAACAATGTGCCCATAATGACCCTATCGCCCTTACCATTGTCTTTCGAGTTCAATTCCACTGCCTTGTAACCTTCCATTAAGTCTATAAAAGAATGACATCGAAATAAGAAGAAAATATAAGAGATGAGCTTAGAAATTAGTACACAGTTCAAAAGCTATATATTAATGAGGCAAAAATACAAAGATATTTCAAAGAAAGAGATCAAGGAAGAATCTCATGTTAGAGTCTTAGTACAAAACAGAGGAATTAGTACCGTGAGATTTCAACTCAAGTGGTAAATTAGCAAATTAATCTTTCAAAACTAATTTTTATTTTTCTGTTTAAAAAACAAATGGAAAAGATATTTTATTTATTGTGTCATTTTAATTTTTTTTTCTTCCATATAATAATTTAAAAACATAACACATCAAAATCAGTTAAACTAAAAAATTAATTAATAACTATAAATGGACAATTAATTTGAAAACATAAAAAGATAACATTTGAAAACAACAAAATACTGCCACCATTTTCTGCAATTTTTATCTTAAAATATTATTCCACTACGGTTTTTTACATAAAAAAACATACATATTCTTAAGAATAGAAACTAATTTTAAACCTGATTTCCAATCAGAAGCTTAGAGAAAGGCTTAATGTTATTTTAGAACCCTGATCAGCGTTAGAGGTGAGCAAAGCACCCTGAAATACTGATCCAGTCAATAAAAGCCAACCGAACCAACATTGGTCGGTTGGTTTGATGAAGAATTCGATCAGAATCGGTTTTTCATTTAAAAAACTGACTTGTAAGCCAATCGGTTTGGTCGGAAGAGTGATTTCCAACCGAACCGACCGATATTTATTAAAAAAAAAAAAGAGGACAGACAGCATTTCATGTGCCGCTGGTTTCCAATGTTCTATTAAAAAAAAATAATATTTCTTTTTTCTTTATTCTATTCTTACTCTCCAGTTTTTTCAACTTCAACTTCAGCCGTCGTTCTCTCTTTTTTATTTCTTTTACTTATCTCCGTGCTCTCATCACTAATCTTCTTCATCTTCTTCTTCATTCTTCTTCGTTCCACCTCTTCTTTCATTTTTCTTCTTTCTCTTCTTCTTTCATTTCTCTTCTTTCTTTCATCTCTTTCAGTTTTTTTTTTCTCAGGGAAGGCCGACTACAGCTCCTGTGCCGGCAACTTTATATGAAAAAAAAGTTGTTACAAAAACCAACGAACCGACCGACCAAACCGACTAGTTGATCGGTTGGTGCAAGTAACCATAACAGAGGTAGTCGGTTACTCGATTTCCATAATAAGAAACCGACTAGGTCGGTTTTCAACATTGGAGTCAGCCAAAAACCTACCTGACCAACCGATGCTCACCCCTAATCATCACATATCGAGTGCAGAGCGAAAACTAGAATTACCTGTTAATATTTAAATTTGTCAATATTACCCCTGAAAGAACAGAAGTAGATGTGCATTGTTAAGAACTATAACATCGAAAATCAGTAATAAACATGACAAATAGTGAGACTAGAATGAGTTCTACATAACCACCCAACATAGAAATGCATACCTGAAGTCCAAAAACAAAGTGTAGAAAGTCAAGAAAATTCTGCAGGCAACTTTGAAAGGCCACTGAAATACTTTAAAGCTGACACTGCTGCTTTCACCTCACCATAAAGTTGGGTTTCAAGACAACAGACAAAAAAAGGGTAGAACATTCACATTCCAAACTAGAAAATTGTAGTATAAAACACCAACATACCTCGCCCATCGCTTGGAGAAAAACTGATCATCATTTGGATTTTATTTCAACTGAAGTAATCCTTAGATAAATGATAGGAACAAGTGGATAAATGGTATGATAACGGAGTGAAAGAGAAGAAAGATGTAAGAGTAAAGAGATGAAGAGAGAGAGAAAGTAGGAGAACAAAAGAGAGGGAAAAATTGATTGAAAAGAAAGAGAACAAAAAGGGTGGCTAATAGAGAGCTAAAATAAAATAAAAAAAAAATTATGTTTCACGTGAGTTATATTTATATAAAATTATATATACTTTTATTTATTATTATTATATTTTACTTTTTAACCATCCTTTTATCAATTTCTTCTCCTTTTCATTTTCTCTCTTCCTCTTTCTTCTTCCATGTTCTTCCCCTCTACCCTTTCATCTTTCTTATCGTATTTCAGCCACAAAACCACTCCTTTAAACTGTGTTTTAGTTTCGAATTGAGTACCTTTTAAAAACCGACCAAACCGACCGATTGACTAGTCAGTTAAAATTTAAACGGTCGGTTTGTAAAGAGACGGAAGTATAAAGAAAGTTGCTAGGTCGGTTTTTGGCATCGTAGGCACATTTTTTTTTAGTTTCGGGACGTATTAATTATATTTAAAATATATAAAAACTTTTGATAAATACATTTGTTTCATTCTTATAAACTCATTTCGTTTTTTTAATTAAAACATGTAAATTTAATATATTATAAATTATATAATATTGTAAAATACTAATTCTAACAAAATTTATAACATTTATATTAATAAATTAATTAATTATATAATATTTGCAAAACATCTTGAATTTGTTTATTTCAAATGGAGAATCAATTTTCAAATCTGCTACCAAACACATAACTGAAAACAAACAATACTCTTGGTTTCAAATTTCTTTTTAGCAGCCTCGTCCAATTTTCGTAAAAGAATGAGGGTGGCGGTGGCTAAGGCAACAAAGAAAAGGGAAGAGAAGAGATTTAGGTAAGGGAAATTGACAAAAACAACATTTAAAAAGTTTTCACTTTGCTCAAATAACCTGTACTTTAAAAATTTACTTGTTAAAACTAAATCAGTAGAACGATGTGAAATTACTGTAATATCCTCATTTTTCGAAAAAACTCATTTAATGACCACCAACCGAACCATAACTTGGACAAGTAAATAATTAACCTTGCCCGCGTTACATAAAATTTTAGAATTTATTACTAACCAACTTGTACCTACAAAATTACTTGTACCAACCAATTTGTACTTCCCATTAATATTTTGGATAACAAAAATCTTAAAAGTAAATGTTTCCTTGGATGTTATCTTCTCAGGAGCTCGTACAAATTCCAAAAAGTTAAGAATTTTTAGCTACTTTGAAGAAATTATTTTTATTGTCTACGGCATTCCACATTTTTATGATCGTTTAACTTTAATGTTTGTTTTGCAGGTTCAATACATTTTAACGAGGTCTGTTCTGCTCTAACTTTCTTTTTTGCTTTCTGTTATGGATTGATAAATTCATAAGTCGTTGATATATATTTTTGAACAATTTTTATGTGTTTGGTTAAAAATCGTAGCGTTCTAATTAGTTTGAAGCTATTCTGACATATTGATTTAACGACACCCCAAGTTTTTGCACAAGGTATAAATTTATGACATATTCAAAGATTTAATTAAAAATCTGTTTCCAAAATTCCAAAACTTGATTTATTAATCCAAACAAATTAAATCTTAAAATAAAAATAACTCGAGTTTTCAAATTCCAGGCCCAATACCTATACCTTAGGAGGGAGCTCTTTGGCAGACTCAAATTGCCTAGCTTAACCATAAAACCACTTTCATCCAAATTGACTCTGTGTTAATAAAGATAATTATCCTATCTTATATAGCTATGATCACATCTTTCCACAGCCCAGACTTTATTTGCATTTACCTTACAAATTTAAAATTTAAGAACCATAGAGTTTAAATATAAAAGTCTCAAAATCAAGTTCGAATACCAAAAACTCCAGCAAACATAAACATAAAATAGTCCAAAGATTCTCCAAGAATACTAAAAAATTTCAGTAAACATAAACTCATATGGAAGAATGGTCAAATTTCGAAAAACAAACCCAAAATCTCCACAAAACAAAACTTAATCTTATGCGATTTCAATTTATAATCAAATATCATACAAAATGTTTTCTCGTCTTAATAATATTTATAATCAGCCATCTATTGCCTGCCACCTGTCCACATACAATGAGACTTTATATAAAATAATAAAGTAGTTCAATAAACAAATCAAGTTTTGTTAGTAAGCCGAGTCAATCTCCATCTCACTTATCGACCTAACTGTCATGAGGTCGAGCCGACCTTAAAGAGTGCCAGTAGGTGCGAACCCAACGAAGATGTTCTTTTGGACTGCTGTCGCATTATCCGAATATCGGAGAGCTATTGGACTGTTGTCGCCTGTCGGAGTCCATCTCTATAAATAGAGATCATTCATCTCATGCGACGTACGCAAAACTATTCACTTTATAATAATGTACGCAATCTATATTATTATAAACATGTGCCAATTTGAGCCTAGCTCGATTTGTTAAGCATATGACCAAAAGGTCCTTAATTCAAATCTTCATCCCCACATATTGTATTGAAAAAAATAGTAGGATAAACATACACTGAGTCCAAAATGTTAATATAATACATACCTTTTATCGGTATTTATATAAAACTATTAGTTTAAATTTCTTCTATTAAATAATTTAGAATGCAACATTAGTGTTAAAACACGGATTAAAATATCACTCTTAAACGGTAAGTTTAGTCGCTAAGCTTCTGGATGCATGTCGAGTCAATAAACTTTAAATAACGTCTACCAATAATACTATAATTATGAGTATAATATGTTGTGAAATTTTTAATTAACTTTGTGTTAATAAATCCCTTAATTTTAAAAAGTGTCTAATATATTTTTAAATTTTTGATAAATTTAAAAATTAAATTGTCAGATACAAAAAATTTCATGTATAAGATTAGTTAACTTTAAGAAAGGTCAAATAACTTTAAGCACTGAATTGTTAAATTCGATAAATCTTCATAAATTTTTTTTGGCTAAATATGGAAAACCTAATTTGTGTGGTTTTCTGGAGTTATAAATATTAAAAGAAGAAGCCCGAAAGAGGAGTGCGGGAGCCACTGTTTTGTTGGAATCGTTTGGGAAAAGTTAAGACGATGAATTCGAAGAACATAAGTTGGGAGCTTCCACCAGATTTGATTCGTTCTCGAAGTGTGTAAAGCATGGAACAATCTGGTCTTAACTTGTAAGTTTCATTCTCCCATCTCAATTTCCAACCACTTCTTTTTTGCCCGTTGTTATCAGTCGTTTGATCGCAATCTCCATTGCATAACCTTGGATTCTAAACATATGAGAGAGATGAGCAGTGTTGCCAAATTTAGTTTCCATCCTGATTTTTTTTCTTCGTTTTCTTTGCCTCCGCTGTATCTCAATTGTCAATTCTTGCAATGGACTCCTTGGTTCTTATATTTAACATAGAACCAACACCAATATAACCAACACGCTAGCCTTTGAAGTTGAAGTTCGCATATTAAATCCCATGACAAATGAGTATTTCAAACCTCCTATTCCAAATGCGAATAAATGAGTACAAATGAGCAAGACTCTGCTATAATAACGATAAATATGCTATCTTATTCAAGAATTTCACATTTGGCACAAATCGCAAATGCATGTGCATCCCGTGGGAAAGCACTGTGTTTACTTTAATGGAGGCCTTTATTGGATTGGAAACCACATTATACCTCCCAAAAATGTATTATACCGCTTGGATGTAGAAAAGGAGGAATTGCAGAAAATTTCTTTTCCCATATATGGCAATTATTGTTCGATTAGTCTTTAATTGACACTCTATTTAACTTTAGCCTCGAGAGACTTGAACCTTGAATACCATGCTTACTACGTAGTCTCGAGAGACTTGAACCTTGAATACCATGCTTACTACGTGTGGAGGATGGACGGAGATTTTTCGTGGACTAAAGCATTTTATGTGCTCTTACCAAAAGAATATTTGAATCAAAAACCACTTCGTAACCATCAACTTCAACTTATTAAAGCCTGTGAAGATGGAAAGATCTTGAGACCAAGATGTTAATATTATGGAAGTTCATCAAATCAACTCCTTCAATTTTGAATCTCTCCACAATCCACAAGATTTTAGCAAGGGATGCTTGAAGTATAGTGTTTATTTGTTTATATATCTTTTTTAAGATTAGATAAAATCCATGTTCTGACTTATCTAGGGGTAAGGTTTTTTGTTTTTTTGTTTTTCTATCCATCTAGGGTTAACAAAGAGTTTTAAACTTTAGCGTTTTTTTTTCTTTTTTTTTTTCTTCGTACAACATATTGAGAGGGATTCGAACTCACTCTTTGTTGAGGTATATATCAATTATCGCTGAGCTATGCTCACTTTGACGGTTTTTTTTCTTTCTAAATGATTATGAAGGAAATAAAATGATAAGTCAGCTTTAGTTTTTTTTGGTTCACATGATCCCATTCAACGATCATATACTGTCCTCGTCAAGCTCATGATTGCTCAAATTAATGGCTAATCAAAATTATAAATTTAAGTATATAACCTGCTTCATCATAAAAACAGTAAATTTAAACAACTCAACCAAAAATAAAATAAAAAACTACTAACTATTTTTCTTTATTAAAGAGTAGGAAGCAGAAATAAAAAAACAAAAAACGTCGAGTCTTAAATAACCTAATAGACACTTTTTGAAGTTAATTACTAAGTTTAAAAGTCCAGAAACTAAACTTGTAAATTATCCCGAACATAAAAATTAAAAAATTACAATTAAGATTATGCCCATACAGCCAATATAAATGGATTTACAAAAGTAAATAAGTTAAGTACTTACAAAACTATTTGTCAAAATCAAATGCTTACAACCATGTACCATTATATCAACAAGTTTAACCTTTATTTTAGTTAACATAATGATTTAAAATAATAATTGATTAATAAAAATGAATCAAAAGAAGTAGGGCAGGGACATTGCGTAGTGAATAAGATTCAATAATGTTATTAATAATAATGTTTAAATACAAGAAAAACCCCATCATCAACCATATTCAACTCTAGCAAGATTACATTTTGAGTAGTGGAATGGACGTGTGAACAGAAACTATGAACAAAACCAAAATTTGCAGCCCATCATACATACTACTACTCTACTACTAGTCACTACCTACCATTGATTATAACTCCTAATAATATAAACATGCCTCTCAATGCATCATCAACTGCAATCAAGGAATTGGTGAAAGGTACTGTTCTTACAGTGTTCTTAATCTTTGTTGCGGGATGAGCGGTCCTTCCGATGTCCACCGAGAATACGAGAAATCTGCAAACCTCTGCTGAAGGCTTGGTTGAAGAGCATACGGGTCTGGAATTCTGAAACAAAAGGAAACCAAGCAAGGAATGCGACCGGAGTGAACAGAAGAAGACCCATGATGATCTCGTAACCGCGAGCGAGTGTCCTTACGGATCCCCAGAAGCCAGCTTGATGGACGAGTGGTTTCAATGCTTGCGCAATCTGAGAAAACATCAGTTTAAGTAGGAGAAATTTGAAACAAAAGAGAGGGTCCGGGGTGAGGGAGGGAGAGGGTCTCTAAGCATTCTAATCAGATGGATTGAAAAATTAAATTTGGAAATAAAGAGGAATCAGTGATCTAATGGACTTACCAAAAGCATACCCCAACCAGTAGGCATGAAAGCGAGTATGCAGACAAAGATGTCCTGAACCGTCATATGAGGAAGAGCAATCAAGGTGACGATAATCGAGACAAATGTTAGGAAAATTAACCCTTTTATCAGACGAAACACAAGTTGGAAATTTGCACTGAACTTCCGCCTTCCAACTGATACAGTCTGTAAGAAGGAAAAAAATGTTAAGTTTATATTTTGACAGGCCTACATTCAGAGTTATTTAATCTTAATTTCCCTTAGAATAGCCAAAAGGGGCCATGAGAGAGATGCATACATAATCTAAGAAAATCATTTGGCTGCACTAGATCAACAGCATATTTCCATGCAATGAACAAAAAAAATAGCTAATCAATAAAATGGAGTTGTCACTTCAAGTGCAATCCTAAACCAGTATAAAGCTAACTTTTTCTTCAATGGTAAATTCAAAATTTCACCGCAATTGTTGTATAAGTTTAAGCTAGCTTTAGTTTATATATCAATTTTTTTTCTCCAAGTGACTCGTAAAATTAAGAATATCACAAAATTCTTTTGTCTCCGGTCCAGAATTCTCTGCAACTCACCTTCATTACAAACAGTATTAGAAAAATCACCAGCCACGATATACCATATACCTGTGATCAAATAGGGAAAAGAAGAGTAAAATAATTAACTTCGATATTCCCACAACCTAGATACAAAGGTGAATGGAATGGGACATGAATTGGTTGATTTACCAGGAAACTTTTCGTGCGCTCAGTAATGCTAAGATGATAGACAAGACCATACTGATAGATAAAGAACCGAGACGCTAATAGTATCTCAGCAACTAAACCACGCTTTCCAGAGTGGCGTAAATGCTCTTGTTCTTCCTCCCACCATGATTCCCAACTTTTTTCTGGTGGAACACCAATTCCACCTCGATTACTAATCCATTTATTCCAATCTGTCCAATCATCGACTATCTTTTGCCACTCGAAACCAGAAGGGTTGAAGAGGAAGGGGGCAAACAACCACGTGCCAACCATAAACCACATGGATATAGTAATCAACAAATAAGCCACAGCAGATCTGTAAGTGTGACCAAATATCTGGTACACAAGAAGTAAAATCATGAGCTCAAGGCCTTTGACAAAGTGGCTACGGGAGTAAAGCCTGTAGTTATCAGCAAATTTGGCATGAAACACCACAAACCCTCGACCTGTAGGCCTGTATTTAGAGCCTCCATGAAGTAAAGTCCTCCCATAATAGTGGGTCTTTGTTCCAAGAGAGAAAGTAAAAAAGACAGGGGCGAGTTGTAACTGCATCAGTATGAATTCACTCAATGCAGTGCGGAATCCCCTTTCCAAACCAATCTCCATCAGCATAGGCAAGGCCATCAAAAATCCAATCTGGACAAAAGATTGAGAAGCAAGGGCCACTTGCAGAGGTTTATTGTCTCGAATCGCCGGTTGTGTACTCAAACCTTTTTCGAGTCCACTAAGAACAAGATAAAGGCGACCATAAAGGAACACATATACTGTGAGTACAGTAATCTGCAAGAAGAGAAATCATAAAAATGAAGCAGAAAGTGAAGGAGAAATTGAATAAATATGATAACACATGTCAATATGTATCAGATAACTAATAGAAACAACATTTAAATATAAACAGAAGACAGAGAACAAACTCCATACCAGAGTACTGAAATAGAACCCGATCGTGGTAAAATAACAAGACAACATTCGGAAAAAGTCAAAACGATGTCCAAGCCGGTATATATCACGACTCAGAGTCTGCTCCCCATTCCCATTAGCTATTTTTGCTTCAAACATTGAAATCTGATTAAGACCCACATCCCTTCCTTTCCCCACTTGAATGTACTCGTGATGAGTGACATTGCCTTCACGAAGAGTTGAATTGAAACCTAAAATTTATAGATACATTAATTATTTGGTGAAGCCAAAATCATTTGTAAAGAACTTAAAGACAAATCATCTCATACCAGCAAATATGTCTTCGCTCAAATTGATAACCTTAGAAGCTTTACTGACGCCCCCTCTAGTTAGGTGGAAGAGCCTATCAAACACATCTGGATGTCCATAGTGGAAACGAACCCTATACAGAACAAAAATATAAATACATTGTTGATTTGATTTCAAGTGGTCAATTTATGGTACAGTTTATATTACCTAATCCATAAACATTTTTATCATTGTTTGAACACAGGAAGACAACCGAATTGAAACAACCATAATGGGATATCATGAGTGCATGCAACATAAGCAGACTAAAATTCTTGGCTTCATCAGTTTTCTACAATTAACCTCAAAATGACCCTGTAACACTCAACTTGTGATAATAGTGAGACTTAATCCCTCACAAGTCTAACTATAATTGTTATAATTTCATCCAGACACCATTAGGTCCAATTCTTTTATGGCCTTAATATTCGTTACTTTGAAGATTGAGCAATATTAAACCAAGAACATTTGTACTTCAAATTATGATTATAATTTAGTAAGGTCATGTCGTTTTCAAGTTTTCAACATGACGAAGCAAGTTCAAAGCTAATTGCAACTAATCATATTTCTCAAAAACCATGATAAATGCTTGCAAGATGTACAAACGTCCTATTTATAGATAAAAATAAAACTACATCAAACAATATTCTAAGTGAACAAATAAATATGGAACTATCTCAGTTTTCATTTCTGTAATTTTTTCTCGTCTACAAGCACGCAATCATGAAGAGATGATTACTTCTTTCATCGTTCTCAATGAAAGCTGGTTTCTCATAAAAGGAATGACTACTTACTTCAGAGGATTGGCCAATAGTCTCTGACCAATGGTAACAAAACTTGTTTCTTGATTGGACATGAACCATGCAAGTGAAGAAACACTGCATTGACAAACAAGAACAATTACGATGAAGAAAGCATAAATTGGCAACGACAACGACAAGCTAAAAAATTAAAGGATCAAGAGAAAGAGAGAGAATTTGCCTTCCAGTAAATATATGCTCCCTAAGTCCAAGAATTGAGGGGTATCTTATACCATCATGCTTCTTAAGAAACTCTTGCAACAAGTTCCTCATCTTCAATGCTTCTTCCATGTAGTTATCCTAACAAATAACAATATAAACAATCCAGAAAGTACACAACAAGAATAAGACCATTACAATTACTGAATATACCTGATTCATGTCTATTGTTTGCAAGCCCTCGCCTCGTGTAAATATTATTGCATGGTTCTGATTTTCTGGCTTACCCTCACCCAAGATAGCAGGACCCGGGAGCTTTATTTGATAAATAATCTGTATTTCCATTTTGCAGGACAAAAATGAACTATCATTTACATTGAAAGTTCATCTAATGGAGCTTTCAAATTTTTACAAAAGGACGTCATCTTATTTAACCCAAGGAGCATATCAGAGAACTATCTAAATTACCTTAGAAACCATAAGATCCCAAAAGGAACAAAAAAGTTTCAGCTTTGAGAAGTAAATGCGCGGCAGAATATAAAAGTGTTATCTTTAACAACAACAGGAAAAAACGACCTGTCAAAAAGCACCTCCAGAAATTTACACAGCATCTTCCTCGCAATCATTCAAGATAGCATTGACCATGTGCTCATTGCTAAGATAACAACTAAGTTTACTTAACTTTGTCTTTGATTTATTATTTGAAGTTACCATGCGTTTTTCTGGTACAATCAGGGTAGGGAGGCCAATAGTATACTACGGTAAAAAGTTAAGCTTGGTAAGGACTAAGGAGACAAGGATACAAGAATTTTATGGAATCATCAAGCCCTATAGTTTGGTAGCACTACCTAATAATAGCTAACAAATTTATTCTACATTCTAATCATAGAGCAATAAAATTGGTGAACTGAAATTTCGAAACCCGTTGAGAAGGTTGCATGCTTTTTAGGTTGCTCACCTAGTTCGCATTCAACATAAAAGCACATGTACAAATAAGGCTGTAGCACACCAAGTGAAGGTTCAACTCTCCTACTACCTTAGATTCTAATATAGAGGCTTATAATATAATGATCGTCCTGGTTCTGCTAAAATTTGGTTCGAATGAAGATGCCATGCGAATCATAATTTCTTTTTATTGCGGACTATTCTCTATTTAAAGAAAATTCATTGTGCTCACCTCACCTTATTCTTCATCATGAGAGCATGTTAGTAGTGAACTTTATTCTAATGGACGGTATGGATATTATTGAGCAAATAAAACTTCGGCAAACTCACTTTTGGTAGATTTTACTGGCCACAGGGTTGAAAGGATGCAATTAATTTTATCTGGTAGTGTCCTATTTGCCGAATGACCAAAGAGACTTTCTTCATTTGAATAAGACTATTCACCACATCCAATACTAGTGAATATTTATTGTTATTATTTCGATAAGAAACAAATCTTTGCAACTAAGGGCAACTAGAGGTCTTCTTGTTGGTTGTTATTTTGTGAAATGAACAAAATAACCCGAAAGACAGGATTACAAAAGGGACTTCCAACCTGTTAAGAGGTACTTTCTAGCCATATGATCCAAAGGAAAGCTCTAATTAGTTCAACCCATTGTTGAAAAAGTGCCCCACCAACAAGGCTTGCATAAATAAATTAGGGCTAGATCGTAGTGGGGTTTGCCAACCAAATGGCGAGACAACCCAATTACAGAAACCAATAAAAAATTCACAAGAAATAATTAAGTGTCCATGTTTTAGCCTCTTTAAAACAAAGGAAGCAGTAGTTCGGAGATATGGCAACGTGCGGATGCTTCTTTTTCACCAAATCTTGAGTATTGATGGCATTACGATTGAGTTTCCAGCAGAAAAATTTTAACCATTTTAGGAAATTTGTCCCTCCAAATTCTGTTGTATAAGGGAGTAAATGTTGCTCCACATTAGAGATCAGAAACCTTTAGATGGATCAATGGGCCATAACCACGTATCTTTTGTTGGGGGAAGCATGGTTTGGGAGAGCTTATGAGATAGAACCAGCCATTCGTCAAATGTGGCATCCTTTAAAGGTCTCTGAAAAACTATAATCCTATGATTTAGTGACTTTGGACCATAGCTCCGAGATTCTGGCAGATTTGTATGTGGCTAGAGCATAAAACTTGTGGAAATTGTTGCCAATGTGTTGAATGTGAGCCATTTATCCTGCCAAGCACTAATGTTGCTGTTGTCGCCAACTGCTCAAGTTGATTTAGGGGAGGATTGCACGTCGAGGGCCTTTGAAATTATAATAATTGGTACTCGCGACACATCAAAATGGGTTTCACCATATTTCTGTAAGGTATATCCAAATCCATTTGGATAGAAGATCAATGTTCCTTTTCTTTATATTCCTCATGTTGAGACCCCTCCGTGAAGGGGAAGCTGAACTTTTTCCAATGACAAGGTGAGTTTTACCTTTGGAGTTTGGGCCTTCCCAAAGAAAGTCACGTAAGACTTTTTCCATCTTTTTGGCTGCCTTACCCAAGATGTGGAATATGGAAAGGTAGTATGTAGGGAGGTCTGAGAGAACCGATTGGATAATGGTGAGTGATGTGAGCCTTCCTCCTTTAGAAATATAAAGGTTGATCCATTTAGAGAGTTTACACTTCAGTCTCTCAATGATAAGCAGGCAAAAGCCTCCTTCAAAGTGTTTCCATTTAGAGGAATCCTTATATAACTGGTTGGCCAAGAGCCCATTTTGCACCCTCACGCTTTGGCATGGCTAACCCCTAAGAGTTCTGGTTTGCTGTACTTGATGTTAAGAACCACTGCCAGCTCAAAGTCTTTAATGATGATGAAAAGATTATTGATGTTTAAAGGATCCTTGCTAGAAAAACGAAGGTGTCACATTGTAAGTGATTGATCTTAATAGTAATATGAGGCCTCTGTTTGCTCCATGCAGGAGCAGCCAGCTTAGAACATCGATGACCAAGATGAAGAGAAAAGGAGATAGGACGTCTTCTTGTCTTATACCGCTAAATAGTCAAGAGTTACTCCTGGGTTTTTCCATTTATGATGATGGAAAAGCTCATCCATGAGATGCATGCATGAATCCACTTCCTCCATTTTGTTAGAGCTTTATTAGATCCCAAGTTTATGACCACCTTATAAACTTCCTTCAAGGTGAATTCTTTTTCTAGAAGATGGTTGCTTTGCATAGCGATTGGGTCCCATGACATATTTTAGGGATAAAAACAATGGCCTTTCTTCCAAGGGTAAGGAACTTGAGGTAACTCGATTCTAACTCGTATGCCGATACCCTTTATTACTTCTTATATTTAGTGATAGAAGCTATTTTATCTTTTAAGGGGATTGGGTAATGGTTCAGGTTTAACTGGTTAACTATATCATGAGCTGGCTACACAGGTCATGTTGGTGAGGGTCAACATCTCCGTTGGTTTGAGGCCTTTTAGGTGAAACAGAAAATAAAGTCATGAAGACCTATGTCCAAAATGAACAATATCATTGTAGAAATGTGGAGGGTGTGATTGTCCCTAACTAGTGGTATCAGAGTCATGCCTCTAACTTAATCATATCAGTAGAATCGTAAGGTGCCGAAGAAAGAAGCAGCGAGCCTAGAAAAATGTACTCACGGGGTGATCCGTGGTTGAGCTCTATCAAATAGGCAGAGTAATCTAAAGAAGAGGAGTAGGCCTGGATAAGACTTGACAGATGGATAACTATGTGAGGGGAAGCACGCCGGTACTTTGTTCGAGGGGAGGATTGTTGGAAATGCAATCAAAGTCTCATATTGGCTTAATAAGGGAAAGATTATGAGTATATGAGTGAGGTACAACATCTCCATTGGTGTGAGACCTTCTAGGTGAAACAAAAAAACAAAGTCTTGAGAGCTTATGCTCAAAATGGACGATAATATCATACCATTGTGGAATATGTGGAGGGCCTGGTTATATCGAACAAGTGGTATGCTCCTAACTTAGCCATATCGGTAGATTCCTTAGGTGCCGAAGAAAGAAGTAGTGAGTCTCCAAAAGTGTACTCATAGTGTGATTTGTGGTTGAACTCTATCGGATGGGCAATGTGCTCTAAAGAAGAGCAGTTGGCCTGAATAAGAGTAAGAGTTGATGAATGCATGACTATTTGAGAAGAGGCATGATGGTACATTGTTTGAAGGGAAGTTTCTTGGGAATCCAATCAAAGTCTCATATTGGCTAAACAAGAGAAGAAAAACATTCTAACTGAGGCCTTTTAGGTGAAACCACAAACAAAGCGAGGACTTATGCCCAAAATGGGCACCATTGTGAAAATGTGGAGGGTCTAGTTGTCCCTGACAAGAAAAAGACTCTTCCCCGTGTATTTTGAAATACACCTTTTCAAAATACACGGGGAAGAGAATATTCATTATAATTTTTGTGAATTAAATGCTTAAAAGGCAGTCCAATGTCTGGAGACAACCCAACCAATCGACTGACTTTTGACTTTTGGCATGTTGACAGTGACCACCAAAAAATGATATTCCCTGTCGATTTGAAGCCAACAACTTTAACATACTGACATGTCACCATAGATGTTGATGTGTTGGTTGACATTTAATCTATCCTAGTAAATTGTTTAATTCTATTCTAGTATAAAAACATCAATGTTCATTTGGTGATGATCAAGACAGAAATGAGGAAAAAATGGAAAGGGGGAAGGTGTAAAAGAAGGACAAAGCAGAATGAGCATCATAACAAACGGTTGGTAAACTGACAGTCAGCTCCTATACAAGATTGACATCAGTAACTAAAACCATGTCAAACTGAACAGGTTATTTTGAGAAATACCTCATCCAATTGCACATGCTCAGAAGAATCAATGGATTTGGGTGAAGCAGCCTTCACAAGGGATGAATAATAAGTCTTCTGGTTTTTCTTGGATTTGTCTTTACTAGGTTCTTCTACCTCATCAATGTATGCCACTCGAAGTGATGGATACCTGCAACAGAGTAAACTTACCCATGAACTACAGTCCGTGGTCAAGAAATATAGAGCAGGGTATTGTTGTTTGGAAGCTTTCGTTCGAAATTTTGCTTTTTATAAACTCAAAAATCGTTTAGCTGTTCATTTTTCAAAATAATCTTCAAAACAGAAAATGATAGTGGTAATAACAGAAGATTATAAAACAGAAATAACATCTCGCTAATTTCATGAGTTTTCTTAATGGATTAATAAAACATATGTTCCTGTAGATAATTAACGATCTTTTTTTAGTATTCAATGATTTAAATCCATTACATTTAAAAGTTAATATAAAAAAACATAAACAAAATAATAGGCGCAGAAAAAATAAAACAACAAAATGCTATTTGAATAATTAGTAATAGAAAACAGCTAAATAGAAGTTAGTCTAAAAACTGTATCTAAATACAGTTGTTAAAAGAAGTTTTATCGAACTAGTCCCTCACATACTTTGTCATTAGTTTCAAAATGTCCTGGGCACGAGCATCACCAGTTTGCTTCTGAATACCATACTGCTGACATGACACAACATACGTAAACTTCATGTCAGATATTGCCTGACAATGTGCCCATAATGACCTATCACCCTTAGAATTGTCTTCTGAGTTCAATTCCACAGCCTTGTAACCTTCCATCAAATCTAGAAAAGAATGACATCGAAGTAAGAAGAAAAGAGAAGAGATGACCTTAAAACCAAAAGAATGCTAGTTTTAAAACCTGACAAAAGAATACAAGTTGGAAAAGAGTACCTTGATCCTCAGCGGTATCAAGAAAAGCTTGAAGCTCTAATGCCTTTCGGTAATACATCATTCCTCTGACTGGATTTAAAACAGTGTTAGATGCAGAACAATGTAAATGCAATGTAAATTACAAATGTAGAGAAGGAGAGAACCAGTTTTAGTCAATGTTTGGCCTCTGTAGGATGCCCAGAGGCGAAGTTCTTCCTCAAGTTCACTCACTCCTTTTAATTCCTCTTCCGAAGAACAATTCACTCTTTCAAGAAAGTTCTTCCATTCATCTAAAGATATACAGACCATTTTTTCATCAAAATATAATTACTTCTACTGGGTAATACTTCAAGTTCAAGTATAACAATACAAAGAAGAAGAAAAAAATACCTGGATATATCTTTTGTAAGTAGAAGAGAATTGAAACTCCATCTTCATTTGGCTCTTCCAGATCATGCAATGAAAATAGAACCTCCTCCGTGTAGTATGGAGTTAAAACACTGCATTTAATGTTACAGTATCAGCAAACAGATAGAAAAGAAAATAGAGTTACGGCCACATATATAAAAAGGAAGAAATCTGTCTAGCTTGATAAAGAAAAACCCACCACCTATACAACAGTAATAAAAGAAGATAAAATATCCAGTGAATGAGGAAAATATGAATGCAACAATAACAGAAAAAGTCTAGAATAAGGGAAAGAAAATTTCTTTCTTTTTTTCCCATGTAGCTCTATATTGTTATTAAAATCAATTATAATACATAACCGATTGCAATCAACTTTGGAGAAGATTTATTTCGACAAAATAATCTGGACCTTCCTCAACCATTTGGCCTACCATCTGCTACTCAAGCTATAAAGGGCCATGGACAGCGATTTTTCAACATGTCTGCCTCATAAAGGATGTAGGCATCTGCCGAGTGGGGGAGAAAAGCCAGCTCAGCTTCTGGAATGACAGATGGCTTACACAGGGATCCTTGGCTAGACTCTTTCCGACCCTATTTGCTCTATCAGTGAACAAGGGGCCACAATTGCAGATCACTGGTCTAGAACCACCTTCTTGTGGAACTATAACTTTCGCCGGGCTCTCAAGGAGGAGGAATTCCATGATTGGCTGCGCTTATCTCAGATATTAAACTCGATTGTCCCTCCCTCCCTTGAGGATCTATGGTTATGGCCTCCAGAAAACAATAGATCTTTTACCACAAAATCTGCATTCAGAATCCTCAATTCACACACCTTCCCTTGGGCCCCCACCCTCTACCCAAGTCTTTGGCAAGGAAAATGTCCTAAGAAAGTCAAATTCTTCTGCTGGGAGCTTAGCCACGGGGCCCTAAATACATATGACAGGGTTCAGAGGAAACACCCCCACATGGCTCTCTCCCCCAATTGTTGTCACCTCTGCTTTGGGGCATCAGAGATACAAGGCCCCCTTTTCATCCACAGACCACTGTGCCTTTGCCACATGCTTTTGGAACCGTCTTCTCTTGGAGTTTGGATGGCAAACTGCCCTACACACTAGACCCTCCATCTTCCTTGACTGCCTCCTGACGGGCCACCCTTTCTGAAAGGCCAAAGCTACCCTTTGGGCTCTTATAACACAGGCTTACCTATGGAGCTTATGGTTGGAGAGAAATGATAGAGTCTTCAATGATAAACCTCATTCTTTTGATAGTTTTTTTGATAGAGTTATATTATTAGCTCTCGGTTGGTGTAAATGCTTCTACTCTCCCTTTAACAACTACTCTCTTAATGATCTTATTACAAGTTGTGGAAGGCTTTCTTGTAATTGCTTACACAGCCGTTTGTATATTTCATACCATAAATAAAATCAATCATAATACGAATTTAGTTGCCAGCAACAAAAAACATTCTTACAGTGCCATCTATTCATCATCTCATCGAGATATGAAATGACCGGAATTTATACAGCTCAAGGACAATTCCCCGCACTAAATAATATGATGAATGATGACCTAATTTTTTTTTTTGAACAAGATACGAACTTCTCATTAAGATAATGAAAAGGAACAAAAATGTTCAAAGATACAAACTCTGTGACTGGATATTGAAATTCCACCGGCAAGTATTTTTAGCCTGATTATGCACAAACCATTACATAAAGCATAAAAAGTACAAAAATATAAAGGCTTATACATATCAAAACCAAAGACCATCCTCCCTCCTAGACCTTCAACTCCAGAAGCTTCTCCAACCCACATTTCATCCTTCACTAAAAGGACGCTAAGCTATAACTATAAGCCATGTGAAAATGTCACACACAATATCTGAGGCGTTAATATCTCCCTCACTATGTTCGACTCCCAAAAATCCTCAATGACCAACTAAGATGCTTGCCATGCGGACTATATATAGCCAACTCACTAATCCATCTGGCTCTAACCTGTTGGCCCAAATGTGTCACCCGATTCAAATGCAACATGAAAAGTTCACCTCACAAAGCAATGGGTTAGGTTGACAGTCAGTAGGGATTGAATAGACTAGAGATAGGTTCAATGTTGACTATCAATTGGAGAGCCAAAAAACCAAAACCTTTTTTACTGGGACAGAGAAAGTTGAAAGAGAGGAGATCAAGAAGACTTACTTCAAATTAACTATTAGAGAGCAGAGAAAGTGGGCTCAAAAGTGTAAGCTAGAGTGGCTCAAGGAGGGGATGAAAACTCCAACTTTTTCCACAGATGGTCTTCGGCTAGAAAATCTAAAACCATTATCTCCCTGCTAGAAAAGGATAGTGCATATTTGCTAACCTCATAAAATGAGATAATGCAAGAAATTGTTGGTTTCTACAAACAGTTATACGGGGAAATTTCGGGGCCTCACTTTCTTATTGAAGGAGTTCAATGGGATGGCCTTGGGGAGAGATGGTCAACATGGCTCGTAAGGCCTTTTGAAATAGAAGAGATTCAACAAGCGGTCTTTAGCCTTGGGAATTTGAAGTCCCCAGGGCCGAATGGTTTCACAAATGAATTCTATAAAAAGTCTTGGAAAAAACTTAAGCAAGACATTCTAGGGGTGTTCCAAGATTTTTTTAGAAACGACATTATTAACCATGCACAAATGAGACTTTCATATGCTTAATCTCGAAGAAGTTGAAGGCGATGAAGGTTGGAGAGTTCAGACCGATTAGTTTGGTAACTTCTCTGTACAAGATCATCTCAAAGGTTCTTGCGGAAAGAATAAAGAAAGTGTTGTCGATGATTATTCACGATGCACAATCGGCTTTCATAGAAGAGCGTCAAATCATAGATGCTATCTTAATTGCGTCTGAGGCGGTAGGGGATTGGGAGGTGAGGAATAAGTCTGGTTTCGTGTTAAAACTAGATTATGAAAAAACCTATGACAAAGTTGATTGGTCCTATTTGGAGGCAGTCATGGAACAAAAAGGCTTCGGCCCTTAGATGGAGAAGATGGATCAAGGGATTTTTGTCTTCCGCAAACTTTTCTGTTCTTATAAATGGCAGACCCCGAGGGAAAATTCTTGCGAAACGGGGCTTGAGAAAAGGGGATCCGCTTTCCCCTTTCCTCTTCACATTAGTAGGAGATTCTTTCAGCAGATTGGTTCATTTTTTTAGTCAAAGGAGGCTGATTAGAGGCTTCGGAATTGGTAGACAGGCGGTGGAGGTATCTCACTCGCAGTACGCAGATGACACCATGATTTTTTGTCCAAATGAAATAGGTATGTTGGAAAATTGGTGGATGATTTTAGACATCTTTCTACAAGCCCAGGCTATCTTTGAATTTAAAGAAAATGGCCATCATCGGAATCCATGTAGAGGAAGACTTGCTTCAGGCTACTGCTAGAAAGTTGAGATGCAAGGTGGAAAGGCTCCCCTTTCCCTACTTGGGAATTCCTTTGGGGGCAACTATAAGAAGAAAGCTTTTTGGGAACCTTTGATTGATAGAGTTAGACAAAAGATTGACAAATGGAAGAACCTTTACCTCTCAAAGGGTGGTCGGCTTACACTCGTGCAATCTGTGATTACCAGTCTTCCTCTCTACTTCTTCTCGATCCTAAAAGCTCCAACGAGAGTTGTTAATGAAATCGAGCCGTTGACTCAGAATTTTTTTTGGAATGGGGAAGGATAAAAAGCCCTTGTAATCACTAGGTGAATTGGTGGAAGACCGCACTTCTGTTGCAATATGGAGGCCTCGGAATAGGGGCTTTACATCAAAAGAATAATAGTTTACTGCTTAAATGAATTTTGAGATTCACCCAAGAAACCAATGCTTTGTGGCGAAAGGTGATTACAAGTATCTGCGGTGACAGCTCCCATAGGTGGTGTACACTTCCACCTAAAGGGCGTGCGAGGGGAAGGTCGTGGTTTGATATTTTTAAAAATAGCACGTTCTTTTCCAAGTTCCTTGAGTTCAAGGTGAGAACGGGAATTAGAGTTAAATTTTGGTCGGACATGTGGATTGGGAATGATTCTCTACGGAATTTATTCCCTACCATGTTCAACCTTTCTACAAAAAAGGAGGCTACGGTAGCTGATTGCTGGAACATCAATGAAAATGACTGGGATCTAGGCCTACGTAGAGGCCTGTTCGATTGGTAGGTTGAGAGTTGGATGGGGCTTATGCAAGCAATAGATGTGGTGCGGCTGGGGGAGGGTGAGGATCGAGTAGGATGGTCCCTAGACAGAAATGGTCGATTCTCTACCCGTTCGGCCTGTTTGAAATTGGTGGAATCAAGCCCTCTTTGAGGTCCGCTTTCATTTCGATAGTGTGGAATTTTAAGGCTCCAAAGAAGATCAAAGTCTTTCTGTGGTCCCTCACCCATGGAAGCTTGAATACCCATGATAAACTTCAGAGGAAGTGTAAAAACTGGATGTTGTCCCCCTCAGTCTGCACTCTTTGTATGATGCACAGTGAATCACATTTTCTTACACTGCCATTTTGCAACTCAGACTTGGTATTTCCTCCTAAATATTTTTGAGATCTCCAGCTGCTTCCCAAGACAGATAGAAGATTGGTTGGCTGAAGTTCTCCATGGGTGGACTCTACCTAAGAAAACTAGGTTTATTTGGTGTTGCACCTCAAGAGCCCTCCTTTGGCATCTTTGGCTCGAAAGAAACTCTCATGTTTTTGAAGATAAGTCCACTACTCTTGGTCCTTTTTGTAGGAATGTACAGCACATGCATCAATTATAGTAAATTCTTTTGTAATTACAACCTATTCATGACAATTGGATAGTGGTTGCTTAGCTTTTTTGGTGGGGATTCCTCTTCCCTAGCCTTTAGTCTGTTTCCTCATTTTTTGATTTATACAAAGAAAGTTTCTTATCTAAAAAATAAAAATGAAAAAGAAAATGAAAGAATATGCGAGCACAAGCAGCTAGACAATACAAAAAGCAACCCAAAGCGAAAGGAGCCAAAACAAAAAAGGCAAAGGTGAACTAAAATATAAGCTATGACCAACACAATTTTGACTATCAATTGCAGAAAGCTAAAAAACCAAAACTTTTTTTCCCATAAATAAAGAAACCAATCAGTCAGTTAGTAGGAGATAGTCGATAAACAAGGGAGAAATGGCATGCAGCAGGGAGAAATGGCATGCAGCAAAAATAGGGAGGGGTAGTGAATGATAGGTACTCGACATCAGTTGCAAGATGCAACATATGAACTGAACAGTGAACCAATGTTTTCAAAGGTGTCGAGGCTTATGCATTGATGCTAACAGGCTCAAAGTTTTAGCCACTACAATATTTAATCCTAAACTTTGGTGGTTTCCTATTTCCCATGCCTTACCACTCTCAAACAATTAATGATGCCTTGTTCCATCAGTCATGCTTTCTCACTGCAAAATTATACTTTTTTCTATGGTGAAAATTGGGAAGTCGGAAAAGGACCAGTTCCTGTCAATTTTTCGAATTAATTATTGCGCCCCAAACAATGAGAAGCTAAAATAATAAGGCTCTGCTACAGAGAACTGGGCTTAATCTTTGAGAAATAAGGATTCAATAAAAATTTAAAGCAATAGATGTTTATGTTGCACACAAAAGGTTGTGTAACTTGGTAGGAAAGAATATTTAAAGATTTTAATTTTTTTACCCAAAAAATAAAACATTTAAATTAACAAGAAATTTGAACCCCCCCCCCCCAAATACTCTCTCTCCACATCTTCAATAAAATAACCACACATTTTGATGCTGCGCAGGTACAAACAGATATCCAATAACTGTTAATATGAACTCGATACAGACATAAAATGATAAGTAAGATTTCAAAATAACAAAATCAAAGGAATGCAACCAAAAATAGAATAAAACAACCACCATGGTTAAAAACATTTAAAATAATGAAGCTTACGAGAAAGAAAGCATGTTCCGGACTTTAGGCGATGCAGGCATGTCCATAAACAATGAATTTGAAAAGAAAGAGATTCGCCTTCTTGCTTCTAAGTTGGATGGTACATCCATGGCAGATTCCTTGGTTGTAAGCAATAGGTAGAGTCGTTTAATCTGAACATACAAGTATACCCATTACACTTCGTGCCACAAGCTAGTCCACAGAAAATAAACTGTTAGAATCCTCTGTTAACCATGTAGCCGACGCTCCTTGAACAGCTTTTTCTTACGTTACGGTAATTAATACATAAACTTCAGGAGTGGCCAACTAGACTTTTGGGAGTTGTTTCTTTCCTTTTTTGTCTATGTTTGTATTCAAGGAATTTATTGTATACCAATAAAGTGTGATCGTTTTGAAATTACATTACATGGAGTCAAAGAGATAAAAGCACGTCCCTAATGCTGTTTCTAAAGCTAGAACCACAACATCAGTATTTATAAATCAAGCACAGACCTTCTCCTTCCAAGCTTCCGTCTGATCAACCGGAAACTTAATGGCTCCAGTGGATGCAAATAATTGATATTGTTGATCCAGTGAAGTCATTCCTTCATGCCAAGATCCTCCATGGAGTGAATCAACCAGACTATTAAAAATTGTTTCATTTTTCCATGTAAGATACATGATAAATGACCAAAAAAACAATATTTAGACGCTATAATTTTTTGGGACATCTCAAAATTAAGATGCAACACCTGGATATATGATCCTCAGGCATGATATCTCTTGTTACATCCTCAAGCATGTCCTGAAATAATATTACCACAGAATCCTTGTCCTCCTGCTTGTTATCCAACTGAAAATTAAAGATTTTACTCGGTTAGATTGCACAAACTGCAATGCAAGAGAAACAGAAGAAAGAGTGATAATTATGAAACTTTACCAAATACTTGGTAAGCTTGACAAAGCGATCATAGAGCTTTGGAAGAGCACTCATCTTGAACTCGCTTATTAAGTTACCCTCTACGATGTGTTTGTCCACCTCAGTAAATAGGATATCTATAACCCTGATAAAATACAACCATCACTTAATAATAGGATAGCTAAAAATAAATAATCAGAAACCAATTGATATCAACTTGTACATTCATTTTGTTCCTAAACAAAATCATATGTCAGAATACAGACTTACTCTTTCTCACGATTGCCTTGGACCAAATGTTTGATTATCTTCCTAAATGAGGCATAACATTCACGAATAGCACAGGACATATAGCTGTCAGCTTCAATTCTCTTCTTCAGCTCCCGATCCTTGCCATTGCTATCTTTAGCCATGTCTAATGCAATTGGAATCTAAATGAAGAAGAATTGTCACTCCACGTTAATAAGCACATGAACATTTCTCCAACAACTGAGGTCCACAAAAAAAAAAAAAAGACAAGTAAGACGAACCTTACTAGCAAGAAGAAACGGAGGCCACTGGACAATGCCTAATTCCGTGTCTGCCCAATATGGAACAAGCAAAAGGTCCATTTCCCTGAAATATTAACAGATTAAGCCAATGATATGCTAACCAAAATAATTCAATGAATTGCATAAATTCAGTACCAAAGATAGCCAAGGAAGATGAGGTTACCTGTTACTTATAAGATCTTCCTCCCTAAAACTACTGATTATTTTATTCCATAGCTGAGCAAATCTTGCAGCCTCTTTCTCTTTGTTAGATGGATTCTGCTGGATAGCCAAAATTTACAAAACATGGACCATGAGAGTTTGGAACAAAGAAAAGAATCAAGAGATTGGAATTTTAGGGAGAGAAAACAAACTGTAACAAAGTTTCTGGACAAAGTCGCCTTCAGTCCTTTCTTCTTAGGCTCACCCTGTTCCTCTGGAATTAAACAGGCATTAAAAGCACTAGGTAATGACTGAAAACGAGACCTAAGCATTCCCAACGTGCGGATCTGAAAAATATTAACATTTTCCTTAAACAGTAGTTAAAGAATAATTAATAATGCTTTTTGAATTTTATTTTAAGTTTGAAGTTAATTAACTTTATTTGATATTTAATAACTTTATTAGCAGAAATGTCTTGGAGGATTTTGACCACATTTTGTGGGCATAATTGTTAAAGCTACTTATTCATTAGCATTTTGTATGACTTATATATAATTTACATATAAAAGTAAATAAAAAATGAATGTCATAAATTTTTTTTTTTTTTGGTGAAAGAAACAATTCCATTGATATATGAAATTACATGGAGCCCATATAAGGCAGTACAAAAGCCCATAGGTGGGTTACAAAAGGCACTTCTAATTGGACAGGAGGGAAGTGTAGCTATAGTAAAGAAAAGTAGGAGAAGTTTTACACCATGATATAGCTTTAAACACTATAGCATCAAAAAAACGATCAAATGATTGTGACTTGTCAATGAAGATCCTTTGATTTCTTTCACCCCAAGTAGTCCACAGAAAAGCTCGAATGACATAGCTGTTCCTTATGTTCCTTTATGTTTTTGAAGGGGTGTCCCATTAAGGTGGCCTCAAGGAGAAGCTTAGGGTCATTTGGTAATGCTGTGGACAAACCCAAAGCCAAGAGGATGACATTCCAAAAATCAGAAGCAAAAGTACAGGAAGTGAAGAGATGTTGTTGAGATTTCATGTTGTTCTTGCAAATGATACACCATTGTGGAGAAATAGCCATAAAGGGGAGTCTTCTTTGTAGCTTATCGTTGGTACTGATGGCTCGGTAACTAAGTTCCCATAGGAAGAAATTCACTTTTTTAGAGCAATTTCCCTTCCAGATAATGTTGTATATGCTAGTTTGTGGAGCTTGGTTGCTATGTGTGAGGTCCTTTGTGAGGGAGCTGGTGGAAAAAGAACCATTTGTTTCTAGTTTCCAGTAAACAACATCCCTATCTGCTGTTAAATGAATCTCTGATAGCCTAAGGTTAAGATCAGCTCATTCAATTATCTCATCATCTTTAAGACTCCGCCTTAATCCCAAATTCCAGCAAGCTATAGATTCGTCCCAGATATCAGAGATTGTGACGTCCTCTCTTGTTGACAAAGCGAAAAGGAGGGGAAAGGATTGTTTAAGAGGCAAACTATTCATCCAAGGGTGATCCCAAAAGGAAATATTCCTTCCATTTCCGGTTTTAAAGGCCAATCGGTCAAAAATCAAATTTTGCATCTTCCTAATGGCAGCCCATGGGCTTTTAGCAGAAGGTTGTGATGTAGAGTCAGGTTTGAGGTTCCATGATGCTTTACCAAATTTTGCCTCGATCACCTTCCTCCAAAGAGATGTTTCCTCTGTAATGAATCTCCATATCCATTTTGCAAGGAGGGTTCTGTTTTTCAGCTTCATATTAGCAATCCCTAGGCCCCCCATATGGATTTGTTGCTGTATAGTGTCTCTTCTGATGAGATGTAGTCCACTATTGTCTTTGTTACCCTTCCACAGAAATCTTGTGTAGATGCTGTCCAAAGTATGTGCTACTTTTGATGGCAAAGGGAAGAGGGAAAGATAGTAAGTAGGGAGGTTCGACAAAGTGGCTTGGATGAGAGTATGTCTACCGCCTTAGGAAAGATAGGAGGATTTCCATGATAGAAGACGTTTCTGAATTTTCTCAATCATTGGGTCCCAAAACGAGAGTGACTGGTGCTTACCATGAAGGGGTAGTCCAAGGTATGTGGTCGACCAAGTCCCCAATTTACAAGCAAATTTGGATTGAAGAGCTGTCAGTTCATCCTCTCCAAGATTTATACCCAAAATTTCTGACTTTTGGTGATTTATGTTTAACCCCGATGCCTCCTCAAAAAGCCTAATGATGTTGAACATGTTTGTGAGGGAGAGGTTATCATAAGGGGAGAAAAGGATGGTGTCATCAGCAAATTGTAGATGATGAATGGCCAATGAGTTGTTTCCCACATCAAAACCTTTAATAAAGTTGATGTTTGCTGCATGTGTCATAAGTATACTATAGACATCAACAATAATAATAAATAAAAAGGGAGAGAGGGGGTCACCTAGACAGAGGCCCCTAGAAGCAGTAAGTTTACCCCGAGGACGACCATTTATAATGATTGAAACATTTGTTGTTGAGATATACCCCCAAATCCATTTTCTCCATGTGTGTCTGAAACCCTTGGCTGCAAGAACTTCATCAAGGAAGTCCCAATCCACTTTGTCAAAAGCCTTCTCAATATCAATATCAAGCTTGATAACCACTCCTTTTCTCTTTTTCTGATAACCACTCCTTTTCTCTTTTTTCTATCTAAATCCTCAATAATTTCGTTAGCAATTAAGGAGGCATCTAGGATTTGTCTTCCAGCCACAAATTCAGATTGCTCCTTGGTAATAGTATGTGGCAGTAAACTTTTACTACCTTTCTGAGAGAACTCTAGCTATAATCTTGTAGAGGCAAGAAATGAGGCTAATGGGCCGATAATCCCCTACCTTCCGAGCATCCACTTTCTTTGGGATGAGACAAATATAGGTTTCGTTGAGGCTAGCATTAATGATGTCGTTCTTAAAAAAATCTTGGAACACTCTCATAATGTCTGGCTTGAGAATGTTCCAAAATTGTTTAAAGAACTCGGCCGTGTAACCGTCGAGACCAAGAGACTTGTTTGATCCCAAATCTTTTACAGCTCTCCAAATTTCTTCCTCAGTGAAAGGCTGTTCGATAAAGGCACTTTGTTGTGGGGAGATCGGGTTCCATTCTAGAGGGGTTGGAAGAAACCTTGTGCCTTCCTTCTTGGTGTATAACCTGTCAAAGAAAGAAAGGAATTCTTGTTCAATTTCCTTTTCTTCAAAAAGGCTAGTGCCTTTGCCTTTGGAAGAGAGGATTTCAGAAATCGTGTTTTTCCTCCTTTTAGCCGCCACAATTCTATGGAAAAAAAAGAAGTGTTTAGATCACCCTCCTGTAGCCATCTGTTTTTGCACCTCTGTCTCCAAAGGGATTCTTCTTTTGCCACTGTAGAAAGAAGTTGAGCCTTGATGGATCTCCTTTGTGTGGATTGTACAGGTTGCAAGAAACCCACTTCTTCTTCCATACTATCCAAATGTCATAAAATATGATATGCTAAGATACACAGTACACTATATGCTAAGATACAAAGTACACATGTCCGGAGCGTGTCCGGACGTATTGGTGTCCGAGACGCGTCCGTGCTTCCTAGCTTATCACCTTCGATATGCTGCTTATGTAACAATGGTTCAGAAAATTTGGACCACCTTTTCTTGCATTGATCAACAACTTCAGATACCTTGTCCTTTACAGCGTGTTTCCTTGAAGGGAAAAATCCAAAATTCTTTGGAGTTGTGCTGTTAGAGCTCTCGTTTGGATCTTATGGAAAGAAAGAAATAATTGGGTCTTCAACAACAATCCTTGCTCTTATGATTCTTTTTTGTAAATGTGTACAAATTACTACTTCTTCTTGGTGCTTAAACCGTAGGAAATTATTTTGTAGCTACAGGCTAGCAATGCTCAAGCTGAGATTGGAAAGTTGTACTTCACTAGTACTTCACTAATCCTCTAATTCTTTTTGGGGAGGGGGTTGTCTCATCCCCCGCGCTTAAGCTATTTTTTATCCTACATATTTTAGGTAAGTCTTGAAACCGACCAAAGTCATAGAATTTTACAACCCAACAGAAACAAGTTTATAGTTTGGGTTGAGTTGATTGGTTTTTCAGGTAATCGGATTTTCGAACACCCATAGCTTGGACAAATGAATATAATAATTTTTTTAAAGAAAAATATAACATTATTATTCGTAGTAAAGAAAATTTAGTCTAAATAAAATATTGTAAGTGGCATATCGTGAAGAATTAGAAAGATTTATTAAAAAAACAGAAAAAAAAATGAGAATGTAAAGAAAATAATTATAATAAAAAATAATGTGTAACCCATGGGGTTGAGTAGTAAATACTATTCAACCCCATGGGAATGTGTAGAGGATGCCAAGGGTTCTTATTACCATGCTCCAATTGAGGGGGGTTTGACTTATGATGTCAAACCCACCTCATTCCAATCTCATCCCTCAAACACCCCCTCCTCTTTGATTTATGATAGATTTATGTAACTTGAAGATCAATCTAAAAGAGAATACAACAGCCCTTTTTATAGATTGGAGCTACGACTATAGGCAAGAGGCTATGGATTTAGATAAACTAGTCATTAGCCAGAACTAACCTAACAAACAAAAGCTCCTAACTAACTAAATGACTTAACCGTATAAGAATATAGTTAGTTACATCAGTTGGAGACTCCATGTTTCCCTTACACGATAATAAAGTTATGCGGGTTCGGTTAAAGGCTTTCCCTAGAACTCTCAAGATTATCACTTGAGCTTTGACGGGTATTCAAGACCTTGAAGCGCTAGCATTCGTCACAAATATTCTTCTGAATAAGCTGGAATCAGTATTGAAAGATAAAAAGATAATACAGTACAACTCCACAAGTACCTCCCCTCTTGAGTATTCTCACCCAAGTCTAAACCCACTAAACTATTGTCTACCTCCATCCCCACCCCCACTTCCTCTATTTATAACCAACTCCTTGGCTAATTGCTAATACTTATTACCCTAATATCCTAACTACTCCCATGAGATGACATTCCTATCACACATCTTTTTTTTTTTTTTGGAAGAAACAATTTCATTGGGTCATGGTATGAAATTTAAAAAAAAAAAAAAAAAGGGAACCCAAATGCAAGGAAATTACAAAAGACAATTCCAATTGGAATGTAGTGAAGCACTATCACACATCTTCCTAAGCACTTTATCTTTCACACCCATTGACCAAAAGGGGGTAAAGTTTGCAATAAAATAATGGACAACAGCAAATTCCCCGTTTTATTCAATCGTATGACAAGATTTTTTTATCGAAATGATCGAGCTTTCATTAAGAAAAATGAAAGAATACATAGAGTCAACCCAAGTGTCACATTTCCTAGAAAATTAACATGGAGTGCTCATTAAGTGTGAGAAACATATGACACAAGATTAGCACCATTCCTAGCACCATGCCATCAAGGGTGGAAATGCACTCAATTCCCAAGTGGGTGAAAAGGTTATATATGAAAAAGAAATGACACCTCTCAAAGAAAGCATAGGGGCACTTAAATCTCCCTGTGGATTGGTGATATTGGTCCCAACACTATAGATTGAAAGAAATAATTCTCAGCACCACCTTACTAAATCTCCCCTATTACCTCCCGTAGATTAGTGAGATTGGTCCCAACACCATAGATTAAAAGAAATAGTTCGTAGTGCGACATAACTAATTATCCCTATTACCTTATGACCTACATGACAAAAGCGCACAAATGGCCAAGCTTAGTCGTAGTCTTGCAGTACTGGTCCTAACCCCTAAAGTGATGGTAGATCACATATGGCCATGAACAGCCCCACTATAAACAGTATCAGTTTAAGTAAAACTTTTCTAGTCAATGTCTATAGGACATGCCTAATCTGTTACCAGTTTAATTACACCTCTTCTATATGTTGTTTAGAGGAAATGATTGAGCAGTTGGCAGGAGAGGATGAGTGGAAGATAACATCTAGAAAATGAGGAGTTTTATCCTGCTCCCATGTTTGTAAAACTCAAATCATATTGCCTCTTCTAGGTAAGCCTGAGATAGTCTATTCTATTTTGATCATACAATGATCTTCTGCAGAAGAACGTGTAATCAAATTGCAACCAGTGTTTGAAGCACTTTGCACAAACAAGCTCTATGTGAATTCAAAGCTAATTTTATGCGGATTAAGTTGTTTTGGAGCTTTGTTATAAGGACAAGGGAGGTGGTGTAAGTGTTATTCATAATAAATTTGAAGCCACAAAAAGCAGACAACAGACACTGTTTGCCAAAGTATGAAGTTTTTTAGGTTTCTATGAGAAACTCATTCCTAATCACAATTCACAGTCCAATTTCAGCCCCCGAACTGATTTCCTGAAAGAAAAGAACTAGAAGTTTCTTCGGAAAGAAAGACAGCAAAATAGTTCAAATATGTAAAAGAAAAAGTTGTGTGAAGCACCATTTTAGCTTTAATAACTGATTTTGATAAGCAATTTACAATGCAAGTAAGCTCATGTGGGATACTACGGTCTTTTATCTCAAGAGGATAGGTAATTAGAGCTCTTCAGCAAACTATGTGATAATCAAGATAAATAGGGAACCTCCGCAGAGATATATGCTCTTGTAGAGGCCCTCAAGAAGTGGGGGCATTATTTTATTAAAAACGAGTTGTGTTGTTTTGGGGTTATCAAATGCTTAAATTATCAATTATTTTTATATCTGTGAGTGTCCAGGCCAGCTTACATGCACCTCGATTACATGCACCTCGATTAATCTCACGGGGCAAACCCTACAACATTTGGTACCGGGAAACACATAGGAATTACTAATTCCTAAGGTAGATGGTCATCATAGACTTAAATTATCAATTTAATATCATCAGCAAGAGATTCTAATAGTTTCATGAACAAAGATAAAGATATGAAAACCAAATCATGATATAAGTGATAAAATTTGACGTGAAAAGTAAAAAAGAAAAAAGGAAGTCTTTAAATGCTACACAAACCTCTCCCAGGCGACGAAATGCACCGTATATACCACCAAATAATGTGGAAAATATGGCATACCAAATTTGGGCATCCATAAAGTAAACCTGAAAACTTTTAACTCATTAGGACAGAACTTTGGACAAAGCAGAAAACAAAACAAAACAAAACAAAAAATGTCTTTTTAGGAATAAAAGAAATCATACAAGAATAATAGGAGCCCAGAGTGCAATGACAACGCCAATATTGTTTTTTGCTGCACAGAAATAAAACAACATTAGAGCTTCATCAAAGTCTAAGGTAACAACTCCTTTACAATTATGTCACCCACCCCGAGGAAAGAACTCATGCCATTGGAAAACAGTTATTCGAACATTCATGATAGCTTTTGTTGGACCTACTAGAGGCTTGATCTGACGAGAAGAAAAAGGAGAAACAAAAATAAGCAAAGGTACCATTGTTTGTAAGAAATAAGCCAACAACACTCCCAGGTAAAGTTTTGGCATCATAGAGAGAGGTCAACAAAAATTCAGCAAATGTTAATTTACTTAAGAGCTGACGGTTAAAAAGCAGGCACAAATGGTCAAGAGAAGATAATAACACCTCTATATAATAACTGAACCCCAACTTGGTTGCAATAAGAAGAACCCAGAATAATGTGTACCTAAAAGTTTGAAATAATATCGATCAAACATAAACAGTAAAAAATTGCTAAAAGCAAGAATTCTTAATTTTTAAAATAATAACTCTTACTTGACAAGAGAAAGTGTACTTTCATGCATTCCTCTACCAACATAAAGTCGTGGCTGCAGATCTCAATGAAAATGCAATGAGAAAATTGAGATTGCAGAACAAGAAAATGGAGAATAACACAATAGCTATTGTTTTACCTGTGACCACCACATCATGAGCATTACAATTCTGTAGTTGGATCTCTCAAGAAACCGACGAATAAAAGGAAATAGAAAGAATAAACCAGCAAGCATATTCGGTGACAAATAGATGACAACAGCCAAGATAAACAAGGAAGGTGAACTTGTACTCTTGCCACCAAACCAGCCTTTGATAGTTTGAGCAAATCCAGATGGATTTTCCCAGCTATAAGCATAAGTCACAGGAAGAATTACCACCCATGCAGCAGCTGAAACCACCTTCAAGATATATCTCAACTTAACGTAAAATGACATACTACGGTGCGCTTTCCAACTAAGAATTACATCAAGCACAGCTGCAGAAGATAAAATATCTCAACTTAACCACCGACAAGGAGGATAGGGAACAAGGATAAATAACACATGACAATAACTAGGGATACACAAACAAACCAGTTCCACGGTTCAAAGATAAAATATCAATGCTTAAACTAAGATCAAGATGCCCAATTGCATGGTAGTTTACAACAAATAATTTAACCACCGTTCAGTTGCTTCAGGAACGGTGGCAATGATACATTTTTGCTCTTATGTTTATCATCTACCTCGTGATTTGAAAACAAGAGAATGGCTGTACGTGTGTGCAATATATTTTTATTTCTCTGTCTTTAATTCAAGTTAAGAAAATTATAATTTCATTTTGAAAGACACTAGGACAAAACACTAGTGATCTCATCCAAAGGCCATTCTCCTATAACATTGGAGCAGTAGTGGTGTTTTCTTTGAGAGAGTGCTTATGAGGATTTGGATCATGACAACGCCAATTCAAATACTCAATTTGGGATAGTAGATAGCTTTTCTAAAGCTTTCAACATGTGCTTGGCTCAAAACAAAGAATGACATAGGAGCCGCTTAATGTCTCTCTTTGGGTATTTGTTTGGTTAAAATACTATTTTGGTCCTTGTACTTACAGCCTATTTTGGTCCTTGTACTTTCAGCCTTGGTTCATTTTAGTCCATGTACTTTGAAAATGTTCATTTTGGTCCATGTACTTTTAAAAAATGATCATTTTAGTCCCTCTTTGCAAGATTTTAACACAAATTTTATACATAATGGAAACTATTTAGTATAAAGTAACGTTTACATTGTAATAAATATATCGATTATAATGTGGTGTTGAAATTGCGATAGAAAATGTGAGTTTTGAAATAAAATGAAATGACTAAAATGGTCACTTTTTTAAAAGTACAAGGACCAAAATGAACATTTTCAAAGTATAGGGACTAAAATGAACCAAAGTAGAAAGTACAAGGATCAAAACAAACATTGTCTATAGATGTGGTGAGGCTTGGGGAAGGAGAAGACCATGTTGTTTGGTCTCTAGGAAAAAACGGGCTTTTTCCTACTAGTACTACGAGGATAAAAATGGGGGAGTGTAACCCTTCTTTAAGATCTCCTCTCATCTCGGCGGTTTGGAATTTCAAAGCTCCAAAGAAGGTAAAAGTTTTTCTCTCGTCCTTAGCCCACAGAAGTCTCAACACACATGACTTACTCCAAAGGAAGTGCAGAAACTGGGTGATGTCCCCTTCAGTTTGTAGCCTTTGCAATGAAAGTAGCGAAACCATTGATCATATTTTTTCTCACTGCCACTTCACGACAAGAGGATGGCATTTCCTTTTGAATATTTTTGTGGTGGCGACATGCTTCCCAAAACATATTGACGATTGGTTGGTGGAAATTCTCCATGGGTGGATGATTCCAAAGAAGGCTAACTTGATTTGGAAGTGTGCTTCAAGAGCCCTTTTATGGCATCTTTGGATAGAACGGAACTCTCGGGTCTTCGAGGATAGAATCAGCCCTTTTGACATTTTTTGTAGGAATGTACAGCACACTGCTTCTTGGTGGTATATTAATTACGGAAAATTCTTTTGTAATATCAACCTCTCCTTGTTCATGAACAATTGGAAAGAGTTGGTCTAGTTTTTGGGTGGGGTTGCCTCTACCCCAGCCCGTTCGCTGTATCTTTCTTTTGTGATTAATGAAAGTTTCTCTAAGTTTCTTATCAAAAAAAAAAACAAACATTTTCAAAGTATAAGGACTAAAATGAATCAAAGCTAAAAAGTACAGGGACTCCATAGTATTTTAACCTACTTGTTTCTAAGGATTTTCATAATTATCCACCATCTCTATCCCTAACTATTAACAACTGGAGAACTCCAATCTTGTTTTTTATGGACAGCTATTGTTTTGGAATGTCATTCTTGTATTGCCTGAAATATCTGAATAAAAGTTTGGCTTCTCATTAAAAAAAAACAACTATCATTTCCTTGTGCACTTCTGTCTCCACAAAGCTTAACTAAGTCCTCACAGAGTACATATTATCTTTTTCAAAATTAAAATCCTCCTTAAGAAAATAACCGTAGCTTATTGCCATCACCTAATCTTAATGTTAAGAAGAAAGACCTCCAACTCTCTTTTCAGTTTCCAGCGTTACTCCTTCCTCACATGCTCTCCTGGATTACTTACTCCCCACCCTCCACTCTTTTACAGAGGCAGTCAAACAATTTTTAAGAAATCATTGAACTTGAACAGGGAAAAAAAAGGAAAGTTTAACGACCTTGACCAAGCTTCAGTATGGCTGCAGTAATGAAGACACTTAAAACTTTCATGAACACAACAACATTAAAGATTGCACTTGGTTGCCCAGAGCCATTCCAAGATACAATTATCATCGCCTGAAAAGAAAAAGTCAGAAGTACAAAGTAAATAATGTTTTTCAACACCATGCAAGTGTGTCATTATCACAAAAGAAAAGTAATGCCCAACCTGCAAGCAAAGAATAAAAAAGCTCCACATACGATCAAAGCTTCTGAATAGATGCCAATATGACCTTATTTCAACAAAATTAACTTTCCCCACCCATCGATCTCTTGAGAGGGGCTTGTCCTCCTGGATACACAGCCAAAATAAATCAATTTCACTAATTGACAACAGTTGCAGTACGTTATAAAATACCTAAAGCACAAATGTAGAGCCTGACCACCTTCATGGAGGAAATGGAAGGTAGACAACGAGAATATAAAGAAAAAACAGCCCAAAGCAATCAGAGCCAAACCAAGGTACTACTTAAGAACTCCAAATATTAAGAAGAAGCACGGGATATTTATGAAAACTCCTTAGACACTGATACCCAAAGGGGGGTATTGACTTGGATCTCGAAGTGGACCAAACCTCCCCCAAGATCTCTCCTCTCTCGAGCTAGATGTTTCGTGAGATAGTAAGATAGCCGAAAAGCCGATCATCATTAAAGCCACTGGAAGCACATATAGCTTTTTATAACATTATCGAGTATGAATTTCTTATCTATAATTAATTTTTCACTTGTTCTCACACTAACCCATTCACTGCTCATTTCAGGATCTAAAAAATATTGACAAGCAGAATCATCGTTACTTTACACTTGGATGCAAACAATTATAACAGAGTCCCAACAGGAATAAAAAACCATTACTTCCTACAAGAGATCAGAATGACATATAGAAGTCCTCATTCGTTCATACATACAGAAACAACTTTGTAAAGCAAAACCCAATGTTATTCCAATCATATGGAAATTATTGATAAAATACAAGGAACTTATTGAGTGAGAGAGAGAAGATCCAGTAAAATATAATTTTCTCAAACTCTGGCAACAAATACTTACCAGAGTATGACAGACCACAAGAAGAACGAAGTGCAAGTTACATCATAGGAAATCTCTGCTCAAAAATCAAATAACTCACCCCACTTTTGTCTGCACGGATTTGATGATGAGGAAGGCAAAAGAAATCTGCATCTGCACGCATTGGCCAGCCTAGACGGAAACAATCAACTGACCTACATTTATAAAACAGATGGGATAATATAGCCTACTCGCAAGAAATCACATAGCCTATTTATTTGAAGGTGAAATACCACAATGAAAAGTTACCAGAAATATTCATTTAAATCATCATAATTCCTCCACTGGGAATGCTTTGATTTCCCTTGTTTACTCCTTGCAGCTTCCTGTTGCAAGATACTATTATCAAAATGGAAAAATATTCCTAACATTTTCATTAGAACAAGCATAAAACTATATAAATACAATACAAATTAATGGCACAAAAACCTTTGCAATCACTTCATAAATGGGAGTCACAACTTTACGCAAGAAAGCTTCATTTTCACCACCATAGGCCGGCTTGACATTTTCTCCTGTCATAGGGCTGATATTCCCAGCTAGCATGCCATATAACTCAAATGCCATCTTTATTTCACAACAAAGAAGCAATCTATTAATAAATGAAAGTTGTTCACAGTTCATGATGGAAGCTCTTGCACCCAAAAAAAAGGACACACTACATCTATGCAAAGAAGTTATTTTTTTCCCTTGGAAAAGGAATAAAGCTTTTCGTTGATGTGGTAAAAAGTTGCTTACAGAAGTATGAGTCTCCCATAAAAAAAAAGTTCAACGAAATGAGCCCAGTTTGAGTTAATTGCGAAGGGGGAGTAATTACAAAAATAGTTTGACAGCAAACATCTATGCAGGGAGTCCAAGATTCCAACTTCCTAAACTTAATTAAAGAAAAGCCATATACAACTTTTAGTGCATTACTACCACAGTTCACAAACAGGCATATGACACAGAGTATCCTTTCTTATAACTCAATCATCTTGTATTTCAAATTCCACTTCTTCCAACCAGACCTCTAAAAGGAATCCACACATCCAAGGTGTTGACTATTCTTACGGATGTCTGGCATCTTAAAAGTTCTACCATAAATTCCAACAATGCTTAGGCCAAAAAAGAAAGTTTCAGTCTTCTTATTGAAAGAATAGATGACTTTCATTCGGTAATTTCCGCCCGAATTAAAAAACCATAAAAAAAAACTAGTTCTCATAAACCCTAATTACAACTTGTAAAGAATAAGGATCAGGTAAGAACCAAGATCTAGAGTGCTTCTGGCTTATTCGACTTAACAGCAACTTTCTTCAAAACCATTTCCAAAAAGCAAAAGAACCTTTTTAGCCTCCATATCCCCATAAAAGTAGTACAAGGGATTGTAGAATTGGTAGGCCACGGTAAAATCCTTAACTTGAAAGACTTGACTTTAACATACAAAAGAGGCCCCTATTTATAGATATGAAGGCCACAGTAAAAGAATAATACTCTACTAACTAACCAACTTAAGAAGAGTTAGTTACATCAAGAATAGGTTAAGTATAAAAATTATATTTGCATTAAAAAAACATAAAAAAATTCATTGCACTTATTCAGTTCGAGGAATTGGGGAAAGCTTTTCGTGTTTACAAACAAGAAAAATTCGGGGGCTAATCCCTAATAATAAAGCACTGGAGACTTTAAATAAAAATGATAATATTTTGGCTACCAATTCAATTCCCTAAAAGCAAGTACAATGTAAATGCATCAAAATATCAACCCACACAAAACCATGTTTTGGATCTTCTACCAAAAAAGTAAAAGAATGGAGTACCGAGGCATACATGATGGTATATGTAACAAAGACACTCGGGCATGAATCTCAAATTTGCGGCTTCACCCCATATTAGAAGATATAAAGCCATGTATAGAAGTTTCCGTTGTTGCACTTCCTGCTGTATGGTAGGTAACCTGAAGTGTCAGAAGCCCAAAATATATGAAATGTTGTGTGGCCACTTTCTTAGTAATATAACTAACTTTTTTTTTCCTTTGATAAGAAATTGCACTTTCATTGAGAGAAATGACAAATAGATACAAAAACAAGGAGGGCATACAAAAAAAACAGCCCTGCAAAAGGGAACCCCTAAAGAAACAGGCTCCAATCCAAAGAATGAGACCTAATTGATAATTACAAAAGACCTTAGTGACCGAACCCCATGAAGAAGTAATATAACTAATATTACTTAAGATAGGTATCAAGAAGTAACACAATTAAGTACTTTTTTTTATGGAAGGATTAAGTACTAGCTGATCGAAATTCAGAAATACAATTCAAAGATCCAAATAATTTAAAAGAATATAAGAACGTACCAAAGACTACTTTTGCGATCCAAATACTTGCACCATTTTTTGTAGTTCTTGAAAAGCTTCTTCATTACTTCAGTCACAGCACGTTCGTCCAACTATGCAATGAATAAGAACATATATGAGAGATGAAAAGGATCGTAATTGACATTAACTATTACTAAATACTCTCCCAGTAAACTTTAGGCCCAAAGTAGACTGACACAACCAATGCAGTTCCCAAAACTGGAAAAAATATGAAAATAAGAAAAGACATGAACTCTCCAGATATCTGCCCCTTGTCACAGAAAGGCAGAGACAAAAGAAAATGTGATCAATGGCTTTGTCACTTCAAATCTCCAAAGATAAAAGTAAAGGTTTCCTTCCTACGAAGCCCCGACGTCTACTCTAAATAATTGCAGTAAATTACTGACCTTAGGCTGCTGATCAGACTTTGGAAACTGCCGAATATGCACATTTGCAAGTAATAAAATAAGGTGCTCCCTTTGATTTGCCACATTGCCTTCCTGCGTTCAAGTTAGCGCTATTTAAAATAAGTAGATCAACTTTTGCAAGGAAATATGCATTTGAATTAGATTTTACTTCCTAGATATCCCATAAAAAATAATAATAAGAAAACAGCACAACAGTCATGCAAACCTCTAATGCAATGCCAAATAAAGAAGACAAGATTTGCTCATTCTGTTACCTGAAACCCAAACATTGCTTGGAGCCAATCCAAGATATCTTCGCCATCTTTCTTCTTGTGATCATTTGGCCAAAGAAGGCCCCTTGTGTTACGCAGGGCAATCACTGCAGCTTGGATCTGCAATGATTTTTCAGAAACTTTTAATCAGAAAATGATTTCTCAGAACCTTTTAATCAGAAAATGATTTCATTATATCAATAAAACAACGATCAGATAATACAAACTAATACCAAACCTCATGATATCTCATAATTGTCTGATTTGCACTATCAGGATCGAGAGGAAGAATATTATATGGGAGAAAAATCTGTGTTTTCTGTGCAACTTTATCTTGTGCTTCCAAAATCTATTAAGGAAAAAAATGATCGCAACGATATCAGCCATGGTAAATACCAGAAGATGATGATGACATGCACATATTGGCTTTAAAATTAGCCAAAAGCATTATCCTACAAGTTTCAACTTTCAAGTTCACCTCTTTCCTAATAAATTTTAGTTTTATCTCCAAAAAGAACACCACCCAAAAATATTTCATAAGGACCAACAAAATGGTGACAGAGAAGATATCACAATTTCACCTCACGATCAACTTCTATGGATTGCGTCATGTTAACAGCCTTTAGAACTTCAAATAGCACATTAGCAGTTTGATATGCCTTGGTAAGCTGAGCACTGAACATGCAGAAAAAGGAAATGTTAAATGATAAATTCAAACAAAGAAACAAATATAAGACAGAGGTATGGAATGTGTGTAAAGGTGAGAGAGAGTAAAATTAAGAACAAGAAGAATACACCACTTTTTAAGACCGAAAGACCTAGGAGAATTTAAACAGGCAAATTAAAGTGGCTGTTTAGGCGTGTTTACAGCATGATGATTTGTAAAAGCTGTTTCATGGAACTATTTTTATTTTTTAAAACATGATGTTAGAGAGCACATAAGATCACAATTCACCAATCCAAAGAAATACCAATTTCAATTGCTCTAAAACATAAATATTCCATAAGAACAATCTAAACAATAATGAATTCTAAAAGCTATCCAAAGATTTTTTCACCAAAACAGAAGAAAAAAAAAGCAATAGTAATAACTTAAGCTTTTAACATGACCAAAGTTTCATGCGATCCCAAACAATGCCTACAAATCCTCTTTTTCCTCTTCAGAAACCTCTACTACTTTGTCACCAAATTTCTCATGCAGTAGGTAATCAAGAGGGATAAAATTGCAACAGTCAACTAAAATACCACAAGGTTACCAAAAAAGACGTACCGATCAGCTTTATCAGCAGCATTTTGCAAAGCTTGGATGTACTTTTTATAATAATGTTGATAGAAGCTCTGCATTTCACGGGCATCGCTTTTCTTTACTCTTCCCATTAAGGTTGGATCATTTTCCTACAAGCAGAGAATAAGAATGTAAAGAAACAAATTGAAATATCAAATAATGACGAGCAAAATATATATATATATATAGCAACAAATACATATGAGGCAGTATATGAAAACTTATATAATGGGAAACCAAGCTTTCGTAAAGAAATAATGAAACATATAAGGAAATATATGAAAATTTACAAAAGCATGAAGAAGAAATTGAGTAATAGAAAGATTGCAAGAAAGAGAGACCATAGATGGTTACCACTAGAGCCAAATAGAAAACTGGTTAAAGAAATGTAAGTTTCCCCTAATTTAAGTAGATGATGATGTTTCTATGATTGGCTTGAGAAAAGTAGCCTGCTCAGATATAACTACAGTAGACTAAATCGAATAAAATGTAAAATTGAAAGGTTAAATTCAGAAATTACTCATCTAACTCACTTCAAAATAAATAAAAATAAGAAAATAATTCCAAACTACTCACGAGAGGAGAGAGCTAACCCTTTCAAGCCGTTGAAGTAGAGCAGTTTTAAATTGCCGAACACCTCGCCCACTAGAAGTTGGATCTAACCTATGGGCTTTCTCAAATGCATAGAATCGACCTACAATGAACAAAATATATAGATTGAAAATATCACCCATAAACTTAGAAAAACTAGAAAGCAAATAATTAATAACTAATTAATCAATAAATATTACCTCAAGTCAATGCAGGAAAACAAAATGCTAATGACTAGACATAACTAAAAAATGATTGATTGGTAGGTACCACTATGAGTAGACATATATCCAGTCAACATATATGCCTTGACAAACATTTAGTACTAACAGAACTGCAGGAAGAGACGGATTTGAAGACTATAAAATATTGCACCATAACCTAAACAAAAAATAAAATAATCAACAACATAATTATTGAGTTATTTCCATGCCCTTCCACATTGGAAATAAAAAAATATACCCATACTCAATTGTCCATACATTGATTTGAGTCCCTTAAAAGTTAAAACAATGCTCGACCAAGTTTCAACACATATAATGAGGCTCAAGGATACCATTGTGAATGTGTTGACAACTACATCAAGCACAAACACCACTGCTTCCTAAAAATACAATTTGTTCTCTTCCCAAAATGAACAGAAATCTAAATCAACCACCACGAACCAGAATAGCATCTTTGTCTTTTTTTTTTTTTTATATCTGTGGGTATCCGGGCCAACTTACGCACACCTCGACTAATCTCACATAGCGACCCTACAACATTTGGTGCTAGGAAACACATAGGAATTACTAATTTCTAAGGTAGGTGATCATCATGGGGTTTGAACTCATTCCCTCTCAATTAACCCTAGCCCCTTTGGACCCATAATAGCATCTTTGTTCGAAATCCATTGGTTTACTAGAAGTTCATTAGATTGAACCAAAAGGTAGGTCTAGCTGCACATGATATGGATCGATTCATTGATTCAAAGTCAAGTTAATACCTCAGAGTTTTGGACAAATGCAACCAGACAGTATGGACCATCAACAATTTCACTATCAAGTGTAGAGTAATGAAACACAACCCAACTCAGAAAATTGACAGAATCCCAGGGTCACAATTCGCTTGCACGAAGGCAACAACTGGCAACATGTAAAAAAGCACATAAAAAACGTGCTTTTGCAGCCTCACAGTGTGAGCTGGCAGTCTGGCACTAAGACAGTAAGCATTGGAAATAAAAGACTAATGGTTTTTCGATATTAACATGAGCAGGCACTTCAATGAAACCAGTATCCAAATTAGTACGGCAATTCCATAAGGCTGCAGTTTTTTCTCTAAACAAAACAAGAATAAAAGGAACAATCTTTAGCATAAGCCTTAAACCATTAATTTCCAATTCTTGTTCGTCTTAGAATTCAGCATATACCAAGATAATAACCCTACAACAGTACAGCATTGGTCCCAACTTACACAGATATGCAACTCTGGGATTGCTGGACTCAACCTCATTAGCCACACGCAGGATAGGAGCAATCTCTTTGAGCGATGACGGAACAACTTCACTGTCGAACACCGACTCGCCGAGGTTCCCCGTCGTCTGCGTCCTCGTGATCCTCCTCTGCAGCGGAGGAGGCTGATCAGATCCCCCTCTCGACGACATTCCGTTCCTTCAGACTCTCACACTCCAAATCTCCCTGTTCCCCTCAAAAGAATCAAATAACAAAACACAGTCACACAGAAAACCCCAACAAAAGTTGCACATTTCAAAACAATAAACAGTAAAATAACAAACAAAACAAAAAAGGAACAACCCACACAAAAGTTCAACAACTACCTGCTCAATGTGACAACTTAAACGCAAGATTCAAGCATCTGGAACACGAAAACAGAAAAGGGGTATCAACAGTGAGTGAAACAGACCGGGAATCATCAGTAACACATATGCATTTCAAAGATTCACATAATGTAGAAAGATTTTGAAGCATAAAAATGAATCACCTGCGGACATGGAACTTTCAGAGGCAGGGGAAACCCTAACCAGTGTAAGGACGGATAGAGAGAGAGGAGGGGAGGAGAGAGGGAGCTGCAAAATTAAGCTACTTAAGAGAAAAGGAAACGAAAAAGCAAAGACGAAGATGGAGCCAAGAAAAAAGAGCAACTTTTTGGTGTCAGTGCCCTTCTCCTGCTTACACACACTACAATCTTTACTGCTTTGTGGGGCCCATTTCTTTTATGCTTAAATTTTCGGAAAGGGTATCATCTTTTCACATAATAGCGAGAATGCCACTGATGTTTGGATATTTCCGTTCCGTTCCGCCGCCGTGGACGGCTGTCGGTAGTTGAATTTAATGTTAAATTACCATTTTAAGTATTTCTTTATTTTTGGAACACATTTTAAGTCTATTACTGTTTAAAAATTAATTTGAAAATTGCACTAAATAGCAAAAGAAAAACAAATATGTATTCTAAAAATATTATTACTTTTTGTTATTTTCCAATAAATCACAAATATCGCCTTTGGTTGTTGTTATGATTGTTTAAATTTGCAATTCATGCCATTTTTGTACAGATTTTAAATTGATGCTATATATAAATATATATTTTCTGTTGTGCTTTTTTTCTTGGTAATTCATTCTTTATAATTTTAAAAAATTTTAACTTTTTAATTACATATCCTAAGTATAATTCTAATATTTATTTTATGGGGTTAATGTTGTTAATATATTGATTAGACATCAAAGTAGTAAGTTTATCGAATAAATATTGGTTGACTCGATAAGACATAGTAAATAATTGGATATACCTAAATAACAATTATACTTTTTTTAAGCGAGTAAACTAACTTTTGTTGATAAAGGATACTGAAAAAATGAGATGGGTTCTCTATAAAACTAGGAATAATCATGTGAACTAGTCAAACATCAATACCATAACTTTCAAATTTGTGAATGTAGTCACTTTAATATGTTTATATTAATTTGTTTGTTCGTGTATTTTAAAAGAGTTTTTAATATGTGAATCGATTTTCAATCATTTATTTTGTTAGTTCAACAATCAAGTAATATGCTGACTTATTATTTAAAGATTGGATGAAAACTAATTTCATATAAACTTATTTTGTGACAAACACGTTAAAACTACGTTTTAACAATCATGACACGTTAAATTAAAAAGCCTACAAAAATATTTTCAAATAATAATATAATGCGTCATTGCGTTAAACTAATTTCAAAGCACATAAGCTACAGAAACACGATTCAGAAAGTTTATATTTAACCAAATTTTAACTTTGGCAAAATTGCGATTTAATTAACGAAAAGCTGAAAAAAATATATATCAAAAGTTGCACTTTCTGTGTGTGGCAGGGTGGGGGCTATTCAGTCAAATCACTGAAACACCGGGAGGGGCAACGGGAGTATTAAACGGAAAAGGAGAAGGGCATTTAAGTCACGTAAATTCAAATTTCGAAAAGGCCTCCTCGTTTAGAAGAGAAAAAAACCGATGGGCAGGGAAATCGGGGATGGAGAAAGCAAAAGCAGCCGTTCTTGAACGCCGAGCGGACAGTTATACCCTCATGGCCCAACTTGACGAAGCAGAGAAAGAAGGGTAATATGGTAAAAAAAAACCACGTTACTTGATCGCTAGTTCGGGGCTCCGGTTTTTTAACCCAAATTACGGGAGAGAGAGAGCTGTGATTTCGCAAACAAATAAAGGAAAAGAGAGTAATACTTTGGTCAAAATCAAATTTCGTGTTTTACCGTTTTACTGCTTTTTTTTTCTTATTTATACTACTAATATTTATTATTACAGATAAATGGTGTAATTTTGTAATCAAATATAATTTATATTTAATTTATCAACTATCTAATTTCAGTTGTACTAGAAAAAAATCAGTTTGTTACTATTATTATTTATAGCAAACAAATTAAATATTATTATATTTTAATTTCAATAGAAAAAATATTAATATTTTAACTGATGTAATTTTGTTTTCATTATTTATTGATATTAAATTAACTGCTTAAATTATTTTAATTAAAAATAACATCGTTCAACTATTTAGTTTATGTATCTGAAATTTGAACTATTTAGTTTACTATAAATAATAAATAAATATTATAATAATTGTTATATGTATGATACATTTTGATTTTAGTGTGTGAATATTTATTCTAATTTCGATACATAAAATATTTATTCTTATAATTGAGTAGGGTTTTTACTTTTTAGTACAATACATGGGGTTAGGGATGAAAAAAAAATAACATGCAGGACCCGAGGACCTAATTTACTCACATATTCAATTCGAGCAGATTTGAGAATCTCCACATTTGATCGGAACGGGGTCAAATCGGAATCTCTAGCAAGACGGGACGGGCTTTACCTCGTCCACATTTAATATTTTACTCTTTTTTTATATTTTTATGTATAATAATATTAATATATATCAAATACTTTTTAAAACATGTACTCAAAAGGGAAAAAAAATTTAAAACATTGTAACTGTATTTAATTAAATTTTATAATATTTCATCCAAAAATTTATATTTTAAAAAATAAAAATGTATATATATACATTCGAGACAAGTTTCTTACCGATAACTCATCATAGCCCCATTTTTGTCTCCAAGAAGTGGGAATAGGATAAAATCTCCAACGAAACAGACTTAATTACCATCTCTATATAGAGTGAGAATTGGATTTTTTTAACAAGAGATTAATATCTTGACCAATTAAATTAAATTTACTTATGAAAAGCGAATAAAAATGTAATATTCGATCAAGTGGTAAAAAATTGCATGGATAAATAAAATACAAAGTAGTCGGGTGAGTGGGATAAGGGAATCTCGATATGTCGGTTTGTTTTGTCTTTTAGCCTTTCCTTCGCTTTATGTGTTCTTTATTTTTTGGATGGGAAGATGCGGTGGGCCCATCCTCTCATTCGTCCAATCTCGGCATAGTTTTTCTTTTTTTCTTTTTTTTTTTTTCAGTATTCCTTCTTTCTTTTTTAAGACTGTGTTTATCTCGTAGGTCAAGATGATGAGAATTTTTGTTAGTACTAAACCATGGGTATTACTTATGCTCGTGGTCATCATAAGAATAATAGTCATAGTAATATTAAACAACTATGACAAAATCATCAATTGCGTGAAGCTTCCATTCGAATATAATTGAGGTATATACAGTAGTGGATCCAAGAATTTAGGTTAAGGATACAAATGCATATAAATATAACAGAAAAATATTAATTTTAAACTTGAATTTCACAATATTTGTACTAAAAAAAGAACTCGGCAATATGTATCAATTTGATAGGATTTAGACAATGTTGTAATTTTTACCTTTCCATAGATTTTCATTTGAAAAATTGTTGAAAACGACATCAAAGTTGATTTTTTGATTTAAATTTTAAGTTTTAGCAAAGTTATTTAACGGTGCGGGAGGCGAGGGGCACTAAATCGAGGGGATGATGTTACCAACGATGCCACATATACTTTCTTTAATATACCAGTACACTATATTATTTTTAATATAAATCCCACGTGCCCCCGGTCCCCACGTGGATCCGACCCTGTCCATATAGAACCTGCACACAGAGATGAAAATTAAGGGCTCGTTTGATAACCGTTTTGTTTTTTTATTTTTAGTTTTTGGTTTTATGTTTTTAAAACACAAAAACCAGTTTGATAACCATTTTTTGTTTTTAAAAAACAGAAAACCAAACATGTTTGGTACCATTTTTAGTTTTCTATTTTTAAAAAGTTAGAAAATTGAAAATATATATTATAGAAAGAAAATTCTATGTAGTGTAGAGATGACCGTGTGAGTGAGGATGCTCTCCTCATTTTTGTGCTTGTGAAAATTTGTAGTCCTTGTCTCCACCTCATTTTTCAGTCCGAAAGATGTTCTCGAGAGAATTATCGGTTTTATAATTGTTTTTAGAATTTAAGTATAAAAACGTGTAATAAATATATATTAATTATTTAAAAAATGGAATTGGGACGGGATCGGTATATGCATTTCTTATTTTTTGGGTTCGACTATGCATAAATTTTTGTCATCCTAGATACATGAAAATACATGTTTAGAGAGATGTAAATAAACATTTAGAAGATAATTTTTAGAGAGATAAAGTAAAAAGATTTAGAAACAAAAAATAATGAAATAAAAGTTAAAATACAGAAAAAATTTAGAGAAAAAAAATAAAAAATTGAGAGGAAAGGATATGTTAAAGAAAAAAAAATTATAAAAAAAAAAGAAAAATTAGAGTGGAAACAAATTTAGAGATAAAAACAATATTCAAAATATAATTTCTAGAGAAAATTAATAAATACAAAGATAAATAAAAGTTACACTAAAAGAAATTTGAAAGATAAAATAATATATAAGGAAAAATAGATTAAGAAGAGAAGTGAAAGTAGATAAAATTTTAGAACCAAAAAAGATTAAGAAAAATGTTAAATTTTTAAAGGGAGAAATGAAACTAATCTCTTAAAAAAAATAATAAATAAAAAAATTTGGAGAGACAAATAATAATAAGTACTCAAAAATTTTAGACAGAGAAAAATAAATTATGCAATAGTGAGAGAAATAAAATTATAGTAAAAAATTTAGAAAAAAAATGTTAGAGTGATAAATAAATTTTTTAGAGATAAATATGAAAAATAAAAAAAATATTGAATATTAGAAGAAAATATAAGATTTTGAAAAATAAAACCTATTTTTTAATTTCTTTTATTGAATTTACTTAGAATTTCAAAATGATTTTTGAAAAAACTGTTTAAAAAAACTAAAAATCTAAAAATTTCCACTTAGGTCAAGTCCAATCTATACGATCTTTTATTTATTTTTCATGTAATTCGTAATTTTCGTGATTTTGCATGATTTGTTTTTCCCAACTATTTTTCTTTTTTACTTTTGTTTTTTTCTCACATAATTTTTATTTTTCCGTGATTTTTTTCCTATACATTTTTCTGTGAGTTTTTTCGGTATTTCTCTGTGAGTTATGTAGAAGCAAGAAAATTTCCATCAATTTTTCATGATTTTTAGAGGGCGGAAAAAATCATAGAATTATACCTATTTAAAAAAATAATAATAGAAATTACAATATTTCTATACAAATAAAAAGTAAAAAGATATTTCTTTCAATAAAAAAAAAGAAGAAAATATATAAGGGGAGAAATTTAAACATAATTTTAAATGATATAGTCACCTCTTATTCTTTCAAATCTACTAAAAAATTATTTCAATTTATATATCATCTGTCGTCTATTTGGTCATTTGTCGTCTATTTGGTCAATTTGTTGCGAACAATTTCAAAGTTGATTTTTGTCTTTAATTTGTATGTTGTCGTTGATATAGATAATATTTTGTTCTCTAAATTATTGTACTAATATTTTGTTTTATTATTTTTAAACCATCATTTTCAAGATTCGATTGTTCTTAATTTATATAAATTTTTATTTTTATTTTTCAAACTCTAAAGAATTCGAAAATGATGAATCATAATTACATCTCTACATACGAAAATGAGTTGCTATTTACAGGTGGAAGGCAATGAACTAACTTTATACATGATGTGATTGTTGAATAAGTAACTGTAATGGCTGATTTGGCAATTTATATTAATTCAATATTGTTTGTACGACGTTATATGTTCTTCTTCCTTGCTTCTTATTATCGTTCATCTCTCATTCTCCTTCTCCTTCTCATATTTTCTAACTAAACTCGCCCATGTCTGTCATCCGTCGTTTGCTCTCCATTTCATACATGGAAACTTCCTCCTCCATGGAACATAGAAGAATATCGTTTTTCAAATCTGAAAACTCTGTTCTCAATGGAAGAGGAATATATCTATAAGAAGTCTTTTCCCATTCCTCATTTATATCTAAAATAAGGCGATTGGCGATGGGGCGAGCGACGATGGGCGAGCAACGTCGAGTTCGTCAAAAAAGGGATGAGGACAAGGAGAGGAAAATGATGATAAATAATAAAAATTGAAGATAGTCCAACCCATATGAAAAATATTAGATTCATATAAATTACCATGTCATTCGTTGTACTCAGCCACATCACGTTAAAGCTAGTCAACTAACGATGAATATCTCATTGACCATTTATAATCATTTTATAAAATTCACTTAAAAGCGTCAACTCTAAAATAATGTAGTTGCTCCACATCTCGTTTACAAAAAATGTAGTTTTTCCTATAAGTAATATAGGCATAATTTTTGTTTCTATAACAAATATATCTTCATATTTTATTTATTTAAATTTTGTTTTCTTGTTTTGTTCACTATCATTTTTATTTTTATTTATTTATTTTATTTAATAAATATATTCTTGAACATTTTATTATCTATTTATTTTTTCTCTCTTTAGTTTTTTCATTTATTTTCTCTAAACATGCGTTTTGCTCTCAACTTTATATGCTTTATCTAAAAATTTATCTTTTTGTGTTTATATTTTCTCTAACTATTTTTTCTTCTCTAACTTTGTTTTCTTTATTTTTAAATGTATTTTATCTAAAGGTCCTTAATTTTTATAATATATTTAAACTTTTATTTTCATATATTTACACGAGAGATTATAAAAATTATGGGATCGGATACCCGCCCAAAAACAGGGAACACATTTGCCACGACGCCCCATCACCGATTCTGTCACATATTTCATTTTTAAATAATTCATATATATTTTATTAAATATTTTACTAAATTATGAATTAAATATAAAAAACAATTATTTATTTTTTAAATACTAAAATAATTAAAAATAATTACCCAATCGATAACTTTCCAGCAAACATCTTTTCCCAAACAAGATGCCCCACCTTATTATCAGCAGTAGTTTACATAGTTTTCTCTCTCTCTTGTTTTTTGTTTTAATTTTATTATTATTATTATTATTTAAAAAACATAGTTTTTTTCGCTATCTAACATACAACTTTATGACTTCTAAATAAAATAGTTATCAGACATATATGTTTTTTTTCTTCTAAAAATATATAATTTATGAAAAAATCATAAAATATAATCGTTGCCAAATTGTCCTTAGTAATTGAATTTTAGTATGTCGTGTAACAATTTAGTCTCCGTATTTCAAAATTCGTAACAATTAAATACCTCCTGTGAAAATTTCCATCCAAATTAACGGTGTATTTTTATAATGTAACAATTTAGTATTTTTAGTTTATAAGCACGGTTGATATCTAATTAGTTTATCAGTCCACATTTATAAGAAATTTCGTTCAACTTTAACAAAATTTTGTATAATAGAAACTAAATTGTTACAAAATAAGTATAATGACTAAGTTGTTACACACTCAATTACTAAATTGTAGTAAAAAAAATGAGAATTTTAAATCGTTACAAATTACAAATTAATTTGTAGGATTAAATTGTTCATTCCATGAGAGCGCAGTGACTATAAATATTTTGTAGGATTAAAGTGTTGATTCCATGACTACAAATATTTGTTATTCCGAAATTAAAAAAAAACCTAAAACTAAACGTGTTAAATGAAAAAAATAAAATAAAAGAAAAAACACTTTACTTTTCATTTTGCTACATGCTTTTTTTATTTTTTGTTTTTTTGGACAAAAGCCTTTTTTGTGGGCTATTTGATTTTTTTTCATATGATTGGTTAAATTGATTATTATCGATGAACAAAAGCAATAGTTAGGGTTCCAATCCCAACAGCAGAGCAGTCCACAGTCGTCGGCAGGTCACCGGAGCCACCCCCAAATTACAGAATCATCGTGCTCATCATTGGAATAAAAGTATTACGGTGGCCGGAGCATGGAGGCGGAGAATCAATATCCGTTTCAGATCGACCTGGGTAATCTCACGGCGTTCAATCCTCACCATCAATTTCCTTCCTCGCTCTCCTCCAGGTTAGTTTTGATTCGCTCCCAAAGTATACTCGGAGGACTGATTCTTCTTGAATTTTTCATCCTCTCTCGATTTTTGTTTCGAAATTCGCGTGTTACTTCAGTAGGTAGACGAAAAAAGGTTTGTCTGTAGAGATTTTTCTCTCCCTGAATTTGTGTTGTTTTTGTCTCACCGAGGCTGGAGTACATTGGTGTGTGTAATGTGTATTTTGGCTTTGCGATGCTATGCTATTCACATTACGCTGTACTGTTTTAAGAGTCTTCGTTTTATGAAGGATCAACTACATGCTTGCCTGAGATAGATACGCCTGCTCAAATGATAATGAACATTTACATGAGTGCATTAGTGACTTTGAAGTGTTAGTTACATTCTTCTTGCCAATCAAAGTAGAAGCCTCTTACTAATATTTAGCTTCATTATCTTTGATGCTCTTTTCGATGTTTAGAATATCCACGAGAGAATATCTAATTGCTTATTTTGTTAAAAGAGAACCTCTGTTATATTTGTTTAGTTTCTTTTTAAAAAAATTAGGGAGGATCTAGTTAATGAATGTCTGCAGAAGGGCATAGAGTTGGTTCAATTTATTGCCAACGAACTTTTCAATCGGCCTTCCACTGAAGACAGAGATGGTCCCCTTGTGAAGTTGCCTCCACCTACTACAAAATTGCCCAGAGAGAAGCATGTAAGGGGCTATGTGCTAATTTGTCATCTCATTTGTTTCTTTTTAAATCTGGATGATTTCTGTACTTGGTAACCACTGTCATTGATCGTGCTGTATTGAAGAGCAGTGGCTGCAAGTGTCAATTCTGTAGTTTTGGTTGAGGTGATATTTTCTTCTTTTACAGTTACCAAAGCCTAAACCTCCTACAAAATGGGAACTTTTTGCCAAAAAAAGAGGTCAGTTCCTTATGTGCACCCTTTTGTGCAAGGGTACATTTGATAGAGAAATAGCATATTCCATTATTTTCTGCAGAGAAAATAAATTTGAACTCAGCTAAAAGCAAGACGAGGAAACCGAGAAGAAATAGCAGCACATAATTAATTAATTTGATGACAAGCTTTTTTTCCCCAAGTATAATTCATTCACAATAATAATTATTATTTTTATTTTAAAACTTTTGCAGGTATAAAGAATCGTAAAAGAGATAAGATAGCATATGATGAACAGACGGGTACATGGAGACGTCGCCATGGTTATGATCGTGCAAATGATGAGGATAACATACCCATAATTGAGGCCAAGATGACTGATGGTAGTATTTTATGTGATCTTGCTTCTTGCAATATGATTATTTGTTCTACTAGTTATTCTAGTTCTGTTTTGCTTTTTCTGAACTTGATTTGCAAATCTGCACACAGTTGCAACATCCAGATAACCAATAGATTATTGGTTTTAATTACTGGGTGCATTTATGCTCAAGACACATAATAAGTACTGAAATGGTTGTGAAGTATCATGGTTGATAACTTGATTTGTCTTGCAGAGCCTGGGGAGGATCCATTTGCTACAAGGCGCGCAAATAAGAAAAACCGAGTTGAAAAGCAAGAAAAGAATCGGTTAGAGAATCTGAAGCAAGCTGCAAAAGTTGGTGCCCTACCAAGGTTTTACCTCTTAAATACAGTTTTTGGTTGTTGAATTTGATATAAGTTCTACTGCATTTTGTTTTATCTCAGTTTATACACGAGTTTCATTGAATTTTATTACTTGATCAACGTCTTCTCCAAAATGTTCTTTTTCATCTATTCCATCGGAGTCATTATCCATGTTGCTATTCTCAAGTTACCTGTTTTAAGGTCCATCTCCAGTTGTGTTTTCTCTTCCTCCTAGTTTTAACTCCAATCTATTCACGATAGCATAAAATTCACTGTACTCATGCAGCCACGTTCAACTAGCTGCCACCACTTTGCCCATAACGGGAACTCAAGCTGCACCTAAGAAAATTACCAAGGATGACCTAGGAAATGCAGCTGGAATGGCAGCAACTTCAACAGCCAGTGGTGGAAAATTTGACAAGAAGCTGGCAGGAGAAAAACCTGCTAAACATCAAGGAAAATATCGCAAGGTTAATTGAATAAGCCTGTTGATCCGCATTTATGCTCAAGTTTATTTTATACTTCTCGTAAAAAGTTTGTTGCACATTTTTTTTTGTGTTTGCATGCAGTTTCTGCCTGTTGTGGAGGGAACAGGGATTGGCTCCCAAGAAAAAGAGCAAACTGAGAAAGTTCTCAACAGATTAATTTCCAGAAATTCACATGAGATTCTCAACATTAATAAGGTATGACCGCTGAACTGCACATCTCTATTTGTTGAAGGATAAAACTCACAAAATTTGACAAGCAGCAAAAACACACCTCTCTTTTTGTTCTCTCATCACCCAAATTGGATTAAGTAGATGACATGTTACCTTTTTATATTATATGATTTAACATGATTGAAAATGGACCTTGTGGTGTAAATAGATCATGTCGTGATTGATATTCATTTATCATTTATGATGCAAGTAAAGATCATTATTTTTAGACGGAGAGAGGGGCTTTTGAATCACATGAAATTTTAGAGGTATGTTTGGGATATTTCTTAGAATTCAAGGACACGGTTGTACAACCTATAGAATAGATCCGGTTCAAGTAAGCTTATGTTTGGGATATTTCTAGAACAAGTACTTTTATAAAAAATACTTCTTGTTTTGTAACGAATCATTGGACACCCCTAAATGCTTTTGAAATTCGAGCCTTTGGGCCTAAAACACTCTGACACAGTGCTTTTGACTTTTTGAAAAGCACATTTATGTTACTCCCATTATAATAATGACAAAAAAAGTGCTTCTTGCCATCTCAAACTTACCCAAGAGTATTTTGGAACAATCTTTTCCTAAGCCTATTTTGGATTCCTTATCTTGATTTTCAGGCCGTCAACATGTACAACGTGAAAAGAGAAAAGAAACAAAAAGGGCAACGAGGAAAGTCTTCATCAATGTCAAGCAAGTTGAAACCAAATAAGAAACTCCAGAAGAAGTCGTTGAAGAAGGGATCTTCAAAGAAATGAATGATCCCTTTGCAATAGCATGAGTTCTTGTAGAGGTGCGTGTATTGGATTAAATTATGGCTTAAGTTTTTAATGTATCATTATCATCATTATTTTGTAGTGGAGAAATTTTAGTCATCTCGAAAGCAATTTTGTAGTTCTCATTTCAGCGGCCAAATCCTTCCCATAGTATCTCCCATTTTGCCTTGTTGGTTTTCTTCTCATCTTCGGTTCACATGATTCGCTCTTTGTTTTTTTTTTCTGGGTATTTTTTATGAAATTTATGTTTGTTTTTCTATGAGAATCCTTTTGATGTCTGTCATATGTTGTATAAATCATTATTTTGATTCTGATTCGAATTTTATAATTCTTTTCTTGTTTAATTTCCTTCATTCTTTAATTTCTGTTCTATTTTTAATTCAGGAAATAAATTTAGTTTTTATATGAAAATTAATGGAAAATTGGATCAATTATGCCTTTTAGTAGGAGATTTGAACCTTTATAAGTTTAACGTGGAATTATTATATACTATTTACCAATGTTATTTTATAAGTTTAACGAGCAAAGTAATTGTATGCCAATTTAGACACATATCTTTGACTAAAAAACCGTGAGTTCGAATTTTCACTCTGTACTAAAAAAAAATATTAAAAGTTATTTATTAACTGTTCATTTGGTACATTCTAAATTTTTTTAAATTCCTACCAACTTTTTACTTTTTTAGAGAATAATTTTCAATTATTTATCCGTCTTAATTTTCGTAACATCTACAATTATTTATTTCTTGAAAATTATTTAGAATTTGTTTAATAACTATTTTTTAAACTTGAGTTACTTTTACCCCTTTTTTTGTGAACGTTTTAAAATGTCAACCAAAATTTCAAAAATCAAATTGAATAATTGGAGTTTAGATGTTCGTGTAGGAATTGAATGTGAATATTTAAGTATTTAGCCAACATAACTCATTTCTTCTATTTACCAGATTTCACAAACTTTTTTTTTAAGTGACAAAATGTAAGGAAAAATTATGATGGACAAGTCTTTTATGTTCTCTAGAGATGGTTTAAAAAGATGCAGCTTTTACTTATCATATAAATTAAGACAAATATACTCAACTAAAAGGTCGTTATTCGTTTGTCATATATTGTTTAGTTGCATCTAAGTTTGATTTTGTTTGAATCTTCACGGAAGAAGAAAAATTGGTTCACTAACTACTACATATGTGGATCTCACCAAATTATTAAACGTGGCAGTTGTTCGCTCTTTGACCAGTGATTCATTCATCGCGATGAAGAGTCTCTCGAAATAAAATACATCACATTTTGTTGATATATTTATGCTTCTACATTCTACACTATTAATTTAGTTAGTATAGTCTCTCGAAATAAAAAAACATCACATTTTGTTGATATATTTATGCTTCTACATTCTACACTATTAATTTAGTTAGTATAATAAAAAATATAAGAAAAAAGTAAAAATAAATACGTTGTGACAATGCACTAGTCATTAAAAATTTATGTATTTATTAGATAGGGAAAATTCAAGTACTACAAGAGTACCATACTCCATTTGTTCACATTATAATTTTACTTTTAAACATAATTTTTTAATGTTGGTGAGGTATGATAAACAGTAAATAAAATGAGTATTCAGATTCTCGTAGATTTAAAAACTTTCTCATATTAATATTTAAAAAGTTAAGCACTAATTTAATAAAATATCTTATATAGCCAGCTGCATACGCGGGTTAATGTATTATATTTATAGCATATTATTATTATTGAACTTAAAAAAACAAAACATATTAAAAACAAAGGAAATAATAAATTGAATAACAAGACGGGGCGGGCGGCAGTTGAAAACGGTTGATGAGTGAATCCCAACGAGGAAGAGCCAGCTCAAACAAAACCTCCATTGACGAGGTCCTCTCAGCCCCTTCGCTGAAAGTTGGAGCATTTCTCTCTCCCATTTGTCCACTTTCACTCGTCACTCTTCCCACTCCGTCTCTTCCCTCGTTGCCCAGTGTAGCCCTCTTCTCTTTGGACCTTTCTCTATTCTGCAGTCTTTTATATCAATATATATGGCGCCCTTTTATCGCCTACAATGCCCATTCTTCCACCCTCGTCACACATTTCTTGCATCGTTTCTCGAAACCCCTCGTCCCGGATTTTCGAGTACGAAGGGAATTTCCGCTGTTGGGATTTTGGGGTTGCGGATTTTTATGCCCTCTAGGTGTTTGATGAAATTCCCACTCCAAGGCACACCCACGTGGGGGTTGATTCTTCTTCAATATTTCTGGTTCCTTCGAGTTCAGGCTGCAGGGGTTTGATTTTCGTAACTTTATATGGATTTTGCGCACTATAACAGCTCTGATGAGTGATGATCTTTCTCTCCCTCTCGCTCTTACTGATCGGTTACTGGTTCATTAACAGCTGATACTCCAACCCGCGTACGACGCCTCATCTTTGGTAAGTTTTCTTGTCTTCTTATTTAGTGTTTGATCGAGTTTGGCATTTATTGTGGCGTGTTGGATTGGATACTTGCTGGGTTAATCATGATCTTGTGAAATCCAAGGAAATTCATATATGAATGTATGTGGTCAAGTTCTTCTCATCCCTTTGATTTTAGTTAAGCCGTGCATATTCCTTCTACACGATGTTGAGAATTTTCTTTTCAAAGTAATCTGATGTTTTCCTTCTAGAAAAACAAAGGATTAACTAATTTCGAGGGTGAGTAGTGTCGTATTTTGGGATTTTCTAAATTTGGCAAGTACATGAGAATTCTGGCTACAAAAAAATTTATTAGTTTTTTGACTAGATAATGTTTTTTTTTTAATAATTTTTAAAATTTCGTAAATATGTAAAAGTTAGTGAGAAATTTCTCACTAAATTCTTGACGAGGGATGTTTGAAGTTTAGGAGTATGATTTCTTATAATCCTTAGTTGTGGAAGTTCTACCAGGAGATTGAGATAATTCGAAAATTAATATTTGTAAATTAATAATTCAAAATTTTATGGAAATAATAAATAACGGTAACTCTATTTCCCTTCACCTTTTGTTAAGTTTCTGTTTTCCGTATATATCCTCCTCTCTTTCCACACAGAGAGAGGAAATATCTGTAACTCATACAGACGCCAAAACTCTTTTGTGTTCAATTGTACGAAAAAAGGAAATCAATTAATATGGGTAGTATGATAATAAAAATTCCTTTCAGTTCTGTGTTTGGTCGCAGCCACGATCAACATGGCTGCGAACGCTAGTGATGATCACGGCAGTATGAATATGCATGTCCAATTTCTATAGAAATTCAATATGCTAGAAGTGAATGAGCCTGTATGAGCTTTTACGGAAAATAAAGCCCTTACTTTCCTGATCCAATTAGAGTATTTAAAAGTTAGTTTTCGGGGACCTCTTTTAACTTACCACACGATTGTAGTGCAGTGGAAATTATTCAGAGTTAATGGCTTCATCTCTGGAGGAGCTTCTTGCTGAAGAAGGGTTTAGAGGAAGAAGACCGATGAGGAAGTCTAAAGGGTCCATCAAATCATATGCCACAATCACTTCTAACGATCATTCCCAAGAAACAGGAAACTCAGATTCTGATTTGGACGGTCAACTTAGAAATGCTATGAGGCCTTCTCTATTCCGGCGAAGCTCTAGTGGAGATTTTCGATCAAGAGGTATAATCAAGAATCTGACAGAAGGGGACAATTTTACAAACAGAGAAAAAATAGATAAAAAGTCAAGTAGAGAATATGTGGAGAGACTTTATGGAAAAGGACACGGTGATGTAATAGAACGAAAGCCATGTCTTATAAATTCCTCCAGGGATAAACCAAAAAGAGGCGATAATATAATTTTGGAGGAAGAAAGTGAGAGCTTCAAGGACATATATTCAAATGAAGTGCATATCCGACATGGAGTAAAAGGTGAAGCCAGAGAAAAGGAGCAACAAAAAGAGAGGTGGTCAGGGAATAACATAGATGTGGAGAAAAGGCAAGGAAACAGTTTGAAGAAAAATCTATTTGCGGGTATAAATTTTCATCATAGTTGTAAGGCAGCTGTGAAGTTGCCAGAGAGATCTTATGATAAATCTGTCAGTGCATGCAATAGGAAAAGCTTTGAACATAATCAGAGTCGAATGCAAGACAGTAACGTAGAGTCAGTTTCTATACCTACTTTAGATGTAGTTGCTGTCCGAGCCGTGGTTTCTATCATCAATGGATATCTTAAACATTTTCTCAAAGACAAGGATTTCCGCTTGACGCTTCGGCACAATAGTTCCACTTTACTAAATTTTATTGGAGTTGGAGGACGCAACACCTCCAAAGTTGTTGCCAACCTTGAACAAGCAATTGACGTAGTAGAAAAAGCAGCTGAAGGATTGTCAACTGAAAAGGATTTAAAGAAAGCATTATTGCTGCTAAGCATGATGACGGGTCTGAGTACAGATGCTCTAAAAGATGGCTTCAAATATGGAATTTCTAATACAAAACTGTCTGCCTGTGCCCATCTCTATCTGAGTATAATATTCAAGATACAAAAGAAAGAAAATAGTTCAGCCAAGCATATTTTGCAAGTATTTTGCGATCTGCCTTTTCAGGCTAGAATCATATTGTTTCCAGAACTATGGGATGATCTATTTCTTCCACATCTAACGAATATAAAATCCTGGTATGACCATGAAGCTGATAAATTAGTTGATACCCCAAGCCAGTCAAGCAACCAGAAACTTCTTGATAAAGTGTTTAATGAAACCCTGGATTCTGGTACTCGAAAATTTGCAGTTTACTACAAGGATTGGCTCACAGGAATTGAAGCTCCTGCCCCGTCCATTGCAGTCCCAGCCTTATCTTTTGAGGGAGTTAATCAGGAAAGTCCTAATAATTCAACTGCAAAGAAACTTCCTAATGATTTTGTCTCACCTCATCTGATGGTTAGTAAAAAACTATATGATGCTATGTTTGCCACCACAAAGAATCCTGGAGCTCCAGATACTGAAAGTGAATGGGAATCAGAGAACCCTGAAAATTGTGTCAGAAGCTCTAATAGTTCCAATGTTTCAAAACATACACAGGTATACTACTCTGACACAGTTAAAGATATAGATCACGATACTGATGAGGATTCTACAGGAAGCACGACAGATAACACATCCTCTTTTGTAAGTATTTCCTTGAATTTGTTTTTCTTTCATATTGATGTCTTATATTGTTAATAAAGATTTCTTCTTAACTCTAGCAATGAGTTGCTACTTTAAACAGCATTCAGGAAGACGGTAGTTTAGGATTTTAGTGTTATTAAGAATGATTTCTGCAATGATCACTACTATATTCTACCCTTTCCTTTTACCTTTCTGTGCCAACAGTGGCATTTGCCTAGTGCACATAAATCCCGGTAGGTCAAGTACACAAGAAAAAAGGATAAGTTTGCAGGTCTTAACTGTTCCTCATCTTCTTTGCCTGCCCACAGTTACTTGACATCACAAGTTTTATTTTTCTACGATATCACTCAAAAAATCTTGCAGTGAAAAGCAAAATGGCAATTTATTTGACCTCTAACTTGACTCCGCTACACTTCCCATGCAAGGCGTTCTCTTATCAACTCGGCGAGTATAGGCTTGTCTTTGCAATAGAATAAATTGCATGGGATATTTATGTGTTGGCATAGAAATTCATTTACAAAACTCAACTTAATTGGTGGGAGCCAAATTGTTCTGACGGCTCTGTATATTAGGAGCGTGGTCTCTTATAAACTCTAATGCATAAATTTCTCTTAATTTCTTTCTCCTATTATGATGACTGCTCGTTCACCTTCTTTGTGATTCTCAATTGCCATTCTTGTTGGTCTTCTATTAATTTTCCCGTTGATCTGTCCAACTGTTTCTCTAGGACCATCCAATAATTAAAAACTCAAAACATTTTTCTGCAGGAAAATTGTAAAGCACAAAAATGGAAGATGTATAATGTCAATATTCTACTAGAAATGGACGATAGTGATGAATTCTGCAGTTCTGTGACATGGAAAAAGAATGACATAGACTTTGAAGTGCTGCATGCTCAGCCACATACAAAAGAAAACGACCATGGTCTACAAAAGCTTGCACAACCCAACTTTGAAGTACAACACGCAGATGCTTCTGAAGATCTCAGATCATTCGATCCTTCAAATTTCAGCCATGCATCATTTTCTTCTCATGTAAATATATCGAGATTCTCAATTTCATTTAATTTTATGGAAATATAATGGTATTTTTTTAATCTATTATTAATTTTCTGCAGCCTATCAAGGTTAAGCCCTCTTTAAGAGGTAAGTCGAGAAGTTTTAGGTACGTGTATACCCTTTGTTTATGAATGCTCTATTAATGTACTGTGCTTTTTGTTGTTGCAGAGCCAAATGATAGTTATGAGTACTTTGATGAAAGATACTGTTTCTTGAGCATTCCTAAGGGCTTGTAACTAGACAGTTTGAAGATCCTGTGATCATGGAGACTGGTGAAAGTTTTGAGAAGCCGGCCATCAAGGCGTGGCTTGATCAAGGACACAGAACTTGTCCCATTACAGGAAAGAAGTTGGAAGTTTTAGTAGAGTCTCGTACTAATTTTGTTTCCAAACGAACCTAAGCTTAGCTCAACTGATTAAGACACCTATCTCCAACTTAAATGTTGTGAGTTCAAAATTTCCACTCCACATGTTGTATTAAAAAATTCTAATGTATATGAAAGGAAGTTATTGATAAATCATAAATGCCCTTGATGTTAGCTTAACTAATGAGAAGGTTCGAAAAAGTTGTTGCAAAGCAGTCTTAAATGAATTCTCCTCACTATCAAGCATAAATGGATAGAAAAATTTCAGTTGTTAACTCCTGAATTGGAACATGGATTGAAATTAACTTTTAGTGTAGTTTTTATTTTAGTTATATATATATATATATATATATATATAAAATATGAAATTTAGCCTTCCTTATAAATAAAATCAATTATTACTTGCTCTTATATATCTATCTATTTTATGTTCAAGTTATAAGTATTCGATAAGCTACTACATATTATTTTTTAAATATTTTTTTATGAAGTTCAGGTCACATGTGTTTGACACGAACGAAACTTAATTTGCAAATGTGTGTAATTTTTTAAGAGTTCATATTTTGTCTTCAAAATATTGAGTTTTCCTTTTTCAAATAAATTCTTACTATTAATTAACGCTACCAAAAATTTAACTTGTGAAATAATACTTTTTATGTCTATTATCTATAGCAACGGTTTATTATAGGTTAAGTGAGTTATTATGAGTTTATTCAAAAAAATAAAAAGAGTGAGTTGTTCTCAGTTGATTGTGTGAAGTTTATCCATTTTTTATTTTATATATAGACATCTTCTAATCACTAAATTAAAATATATTTAATTTATCATGTTAATAATGACGGTTAAACTTAAATATAGTTTAAAGTAAATGATATCTTCTAATGAAGTGGTCACGATTTCGAATCTCCCACTTTACTTATTATACTACAAAAAAAATTTCCGCCAACCAAAAGATTAAGTTGGAAGTTCAAATCCGTTTATCCTAGCTGTACTAAAAAATAATATTGCGGGAAAAAGAACACAAATGACTGATAGATTGAACCTTTTGAAAAAATGAAAAAAAGGGTATAAATAACAAGTATCGAATATCTAAATTGATGAAAGTAAAATAAAAAAATGGACGAAAATCAAAAAATCCCATAGGTCACCGCCTACTCCTACTTCTTCTTCTGGTTCGCCGTCGGCCGTTCTTCTTAAGCGGCCATGCATGTGCCGTGGTTCAAGTGAGCAAAATAAAAACCATACTCTTCTTTTTGTTCTTGAATCGGATCAATTCGATTCGTTCCATTTCTTACGATTCATTATACGAAACCTATGGTACATACAATTTTCGTTCCGATTGTGGGATACTAAGCTTCTAGATTGGTGCTGTCATATCCGCAGGGAAGCAGAAATTGTAAAGAGAATCAGGGAAGCAGTTAGTTTATGGCTAAAATTACATCCCTTGTGATCTATATTCGCCAGAACTCTCGATTTGTCAAAAACCTTGGGATCTACATTCGGAATCTCTCGGTGGGAACAAATGGGGGCAATAATGGATCTGAAGAGATCAAACTCAGCGAGAAACGGTTTAACCCAGCACACAGCCAAGACGTCACGGAGGTTGCGAAAGAAGTCTGTAAGGTAATCAGGAGCAAACCCAAATGGGAGACGACTCTGCTTTCTGATTACCCTTCTTTCAATTTCTATGATTCTTCCTTTTTCTGCGAGCTTTTAAAGGAGCTAAACAATGTTTTGCTTTCGTTGAGGTTTTTTCTTTGGTTAAGTTCGCACCCTGAGTTCGTGCCTCATCCAGTCAGTTGTAACACGCTTTTTGATGCGCTTTTGGAGGCCAAGGCTTGTGTTGCCGCAAAATATTTTCTTCATTCTTTCAGTTTTAGTCCCGAGCCTGCTTCTTTGGAGGGTTACATTCGATGTGTTTGTGAGGGTGGATTGGTCGAGGAAGCTGTTAATGTATTTGATGTGTTAAAAGAGACTGGATATCGTCCATCCATTGAAACTTGGAACTTTGCTTTACAAAATTGTCTCAAGTTTGGGAGGACTGATCTTCTTTGGAAACTGTATGAAGAGATGAGGGAAACTGGTGTGCTCGCGGATGTGAGCATTGAGACTGTGGGGTATCTTATTCAGGGATTTTGCAATGATGAGAAGGTTTCAAGAGCTTATGACCTTCTAAGACAGGCTTTAGACGATGGATTAGCCCCTTATAATGATACTTTCAACAAATTGATATATGGGTTATGTGAGGAGAATAATTATGATAGAGTATCCGAAATTCTTCACACGATGATAGCTAATAACCGTAATCCTGATATTTTTACGTACCAAGAAATCATTAACGGGCTCTGCAAGAAAAGGAAGCAGCTGCAGGCTTTTCAGGTTTTTAATGGCCTCAAGGATCGGGGATATGCTCCCGATATGGTCATGTATACAACAATGATTCATGGCCTTTGTAAGATGAGCTGGCTTGGAGATGCTAGAAAGTTGTGGTTTGAGATGATTGATAAGGGATATCTTCCAAACGAGTATACGTACAATGCATTGATTTATGGATTTTGTAGGATTGGAGATTTAGATGAGGCCTTGAAGCTATACAAGGAAATGCATGATAGAGGCTATAAAGAAACCACTTTGAGCTGCAACATAGTGATTGCAGGTTTGTGTCTACACGGAAGGACAGATGAAGCATATGACTTCTTTCGAGAAATGCCTAGCAAGGATGTAGTTCACGATGTTGTAACATATAATACCCTGATCCAAGGATTTTGCAGAGAGGGGAAGATATTGCAGAGCACAGACCTATTCAGGGAGCTTCTAGAGCAAGGGATGCATCCTTCGACTTCCTCCTATACTCATCTCATTCAAAGGCTTTGTGAAGTAGGTGACGTGCAAGAAGCAAAGAAAATGTGGAATGATATGCATAATAGAGACCTCAAGCCAATGGTTTGTACTCGTGATCATATCATTAGTGGATTATGTGAACAAGGATGTGCAGTGGAGGGGATGGAGTGGTTGATAACTATGTTGAAGAGCAAACTGAAGCCTCAAAAGCAAACTTTTGATAAGTTGGTTAAGAGTCTCATTCAAATAGGTAAATTAGATGATTCTTTATCAGTCATAGATTCAATGTTTAGATTGGGTTATAAACTAGAGGAAGGCACTCTCAATTATCTATTGAATAAACTATGCAAAAATAAGTATCAGTTTGTTCAATCACATTTAGAGGAAATCATAAATTTCAATTAGTTGGAGATTGATTCTCTAGATACTAAGCAGGTGCCCGTTTAACATGTTTGTACTGCTGACTAGAAGTGGAGATTGGAAGCTATTGAATTGGCTCAGAAATACCTGTCCTATTTTTGTTGATGGGATCTATTCTATCCCTCAAATTTTTTTGAAGGTAGATCCGTCAACAATTGTATGCTTTTTTGGGCCATAAATTTGCTCTAGTTGTTGAAGAGATTCAAGTTTCTTCCAGAGGGCATGGGACAAATTGATTAATCATGTTTCTCATTTACTTTTGAGGAACTCATGGAAGATGACGACATGTTAGAAGTGGTCTTCTCGACTCCAAAAGCCATTCTTGCATCGACTGAATGACCTCCTCGATTCATCTCGTTAGGCTATTGACTATTCTGGGGAAACGAACTCAAATGGGATGTGAATAATGAGCTCTGGCAGTTACAATTACATTCTACTTTTTATGAGCAAGGTCAGTAGATGATTGACATACGGTAACGGTGTTTAGAACCTTATGTTTTATCAAAGCTGTGTTATGTTGTTGATTGAGAGTTTTGCAGCTGAGTTATGAAGTGGTTTGTAGTTCTAGGAGTAGAATATTTTCTACACAGGAAGGTGATATTGATGCAGTCTCTTCGTTATTATGAGTAATTTTTTACACACATTGTTGAACAAAAGGTGCAGCTTACAAATGGGTTATACAATTTCCATGTAATGTAACTTAGTTCCTACCCTACTTGTTTCTTGCCACTTCATTGTAGCTGAATGGTGATGGTGCAATATTTCATGCCATGTTTAAATCAATTCTCATTCCAAATGTTAAAATCAGTAGTAAAGCAATACATCTCAGATGAAGTTTACCCTCCCCCTTCCATTTCCAAACCCATTTCGTGGATGGAAACAGCCTAGTTGTCTTCTCTAGTTGATTGTAAAACTCTCGCCTTTTGCAGGTAGGGAATCTCTTCACAACTTATAGGATTTGCTTTGCTTTCATTCAGGTGCTCATTAGCTGAAGTTAGAATTTAAGATATACAGCAGAACTTTGATTGACTGGAAGAGATGATAATTCATGAACTTAATTAAAGATCCATGCAATGACCGGAAGTCCATGACATTAGGTATGCGATTATTTTTCTTGTGTCTAGATGTAGTTTCTTCTCACAGTACTTTTGTTGTTCTTTTTTGGTACATAAAAGCTGGAGAAGTATTTAGGTTACTCCTTTGGCTACTGGATGATTATTTTGGCCTCTTTTCCCACGTCTCTTTAGATATCAACATATGCATTTCCCCCCCCCCCCCCCCCCCCCCCCCCCCAAAAGAAGTTTTTAGTCGAGTCTAATCTTGACTATTATAAATGAAGGGTATATGATTTCCCTCAACCTGAACGAAATATGGATAGTCATTATTTTTTTGATTTCATCATCTACGGTATAGGGAAAGTAAAGAAAAATATTGGGTATTATACTAACATAGTCATGCTCTGCTAGTAAAAAAGCTGTTAAAATCTGATGGCATTACTCTCTCTTCCTACCACTCAAATTCTCTTCCACTCGTTCCTCTCAACTAGCATTAATAGCAGTTCCTATTAACTTTTCTAATGTTAGAATGGATAATTGTGCTCAAATCTTCTGTTTGTGATTGTATTGAAAACAAACCTCTTAAAATTTCTTCACCGAGAAGTAGAAAAAAGCCTAGATCAGATTTGGGATGTTATTGCCCTGTCTTGGTGCTTACTGTTTAGAATATAAAACCTTTTGTAATTATTCTTTGTTGGATATGCTGATTGATGACCTATTTGGAGATCTTCTTTGGTAGCTCCTTTGGTAATTTCCAGTATATTTCTTTGAAATACTTTGTTTCTCGTCAAAAGAGAAGAAAGAAAACGATGATGACACACTCTTGAGGAATGTTTTGTTTTGAAATTTCAGCATTTTTTGCGTCAGTTTTATGATATTGGCATTGTAATCAGTTTTGTTCGAACTTTTGAATGAACAATTAAATGTTGGTAGATTTGATTATCTTAACATGGAATGTGCGAATTAGTAGCTTCCTAAAAGCTGATTCTTTTCAATTTCTGAATTATTACAAATTAATTTCCCCCCTTATTCTTGCTATTATATGAAATGATATTAGCTTGCAACACAGTATGCTACTTGAGCACAAGATTCTTGCTTCAACTTGTCTGCCCAATCTCAGCAAAAATCGCAGGTTTCTCTCTCTCTCTTGCTCTGTTTTTTTCTTTTTTTTTTTGGTTGTTAATCTTGTTATTCAATACATACATGTTGCATGAGACATATTCTGTTTGCGAAGCAGATTTCTTTGGAACATTTATTTAGTATATTTTTGGTCCTTTTAGTATTTCTTTAAAAGAAAATCCTCCTCATTTAGTCTTGTTGGTTCTACCTATTGCTTCAGAGCACCATTTTTTATTCCTCGTAGACATTACCGAATGCATGTTCGCACATAATAAACCAGTCATGTAGAAGGATATGGATCTGGGTTACATGTAGTTATGTGCCTTAGGTACCTTAAATACACTCAGACAAGGATGGTTGCCATCAATTTATAAATTGCAAGGAACCGTCTCATCGATCAACTCATGATCTCAGTTTCAATGGTTCTGCTGATATGCTCAATCCAGAAAATTGTGCAAATTCACATAAGACATCTTCAGTCTTACAAGTTACAGTTACACCTGCCATATATTACGACAATTCATTGTAAAATAGATAATTAGAGACTGACCACCTTATTTTTAGGGACATCATATTAGTTTTTGGGAAGTTAAAGAACTAGTTGAGGCAGAATTAGAGATCATAGATGGGTGGGGGAAGAGAGAGGGAGAGAGCCATGAGTTTTTTTGTTTGTTTTAACTCACATTTCAACAAATGTGGGGCGGGATATCGAACTTTGAAGGTAATTGGTGTCTTATTTTCTGTGATATGCTTGAATTTGTAGAGAGAATGGTGAGGTTTTTTTATTATTTTATTATTTTTATAATTTATGATAAGTTGAGCTTTCATGGAGAAAAATGAAAGAAAACAGAAGGCATAAAAGAAAAGCCCAATAAAATGAACCAAACTAAAATAACGGGCTCAAATCTAGCAATATCAAGTTTGAGTAATTACAAAAACCTTTGGACCCTAAAGCCCAACAGGAAATATGAAACCGATCAAGGGCTCACACGTCCTCTCAAGATCTCTCAACCTGGATTTTCCTGTTATTTCTCTCGGTCCACAAATACCATAGAATAGTTAAGAAACTCGTCTGCCACAAAAACCGACCCCTACCAGGTTTGGGGGGGGGGGGGGTGATAGAGAGAACCATGAGTTAATATGTGAACACTTTTATTCATGGTGCATCAAATACATTTAGCCAAATTGCCAACCTACAATGCCCTTTTGTGACGCAGAATGCAGATTACTTGTGATTGCCATGGGACTGCTAAGCAACTTTATGCCATTATCAGTAGAAGAGGAGATCTTTGAAGGGAATCAAAGAAGATGAGAAGAAAGAAGAGTTTTGATTTTTTAGCCGATTAACCTTTCTTTTTGGACATCATTATAGATACCACTATGAAAGACTGCACATCTGCAAATGTTTGGATATGAGACCTCTATTGGAAAAAGGGGAAGAATAATACTCGGAAACTAATAGCATCTCTCTACAAATTTGTACAAATGGAACCTTTTTTTTTTGGGTAACCGTGTGAGATTGTTTTCTTTTGGGAATGATTTAAGAGTGAATATGTAATGGTAGAATGTAGGAAACTAATAGGATGTTTTTTCTCAAGCTCTGTCCAACAATTCTCTGTTTATAAGTGACGTCTGAATTTGTGGACATATTTTCTCCCGTAGTTATTACAGTTAGCCCACTTATATTTTCCGGTTTTGTTGGAAAATGTTTTGTGACTAACATTAATTTTTATTTTTTGAAGATTTGAGCTTTCATTAAGATAAATAAAAGAGAAATAAAACCATCCCGGTAAGAGCCAATCTAAATAGCAAAAGACTTAGAGTAATGTGTTCAAACCAAGGTGGCCCCCCAATGTAGCACGGAGAGGCGGTTGGTCTACGATTAGTTGAAGTGCGTGTAAACTGATCCAGACGCATGGATATCAAAAGAAAAAAAAGAAAAAAAAAAGAAATAAGAGGGCATATAAAAAGATAGCCCAAAAAGATCTAAACTAAAGGAACAAGTTCCGCTCAAGCAAGATCCGAACCAAGGAGTAATTACAAAAAGCTTTGGATACAGAGGTCCAAGCTTGCCCACCACAAAACGACCCTTATCTTAGAATGAGGATGGAGAAGGGCCTCATCCATCGTGTTCGAACACCCTCTAGTATGAGCCAAATAAACTACAGAAGTTTGAAAATTTGATTTTTAAATTAATTTCAAACCGAGGCTAGAATGAGGATTTCAAACTCTAACCTGATTATGTATTACCTAATTTAATTGCACTTAAGTTGACAACTAACTTTGTATGCTTTATTTGTGTATATATTAGAATGATTTTTTCCACATTTTTTTAATGTTATTAGAGTAATCTCGTTGTATACAAATGAATACAATAGTTGTCACTTTTAATAATACAGGTGTACAAATTAAATTGAAATAAGTTTAGATGAGATGATAACTGATATTATGAATTTATGACCACATAAAACTTCATAATGAGTCACAAGAAATGAACAAGGGCTAACATGAATAAGGGCTGACATTAGCAAATCCAAGTATCATAATTAAAAATAGTTTAGAAATGTGAAAAAAAAAGGGTAGGGAGATCAATTCTTCTACAAAACTTTAGAAATGCTTTCTTTTTCTCTTGTAACTATTTATGGAACTATCTTGCTTTCCATATTGCCTATTGGAATTGGATGATGACTTGACACTAATAAGGCCACTTGGTGATGATAATCTGCATTTTTTGAGAGACTGCTCAAATTCACTCTCTCTGTTTCCAATGGAATATTTTTGCCATTCCCCACTTTCATCTAACATTGATTTCTGATAATCATTTATAAAAATTAGAGAGAGAAAAAAAGAACAACAAAATTCTACAAGGGATTTTAAACCATTGACATGGTAAATTGCTGTACTTACATATACTAATCTGGCTCCATCATTGAGGTCAGTATCAACTGAAATATCATGTGGATTCATTGTTACCTGATGATTTTAAGATGATGAGATTTTGTACATTGGCATGTTTGGAAGTGATTTTTTTATAGTCAAAATCACTTTTGCCATTTTCTCAAATCACTTGTATATCATTGTAAAACATGACTATTTTAAATGGAAATGATTTTATCACCGGACTATGATTTTAGAGAATAGCTAAAATGGTTTTGGTTATGCAAATACGTGTGTTTGGAATGACTTTAAAAAAAAGTGCTTTTTAAATAAAAATACCTTTTATATAGATACTTATGAAGAATTACTCATTGAGTGTGGGTTTAGTATAGCTTAGCTTCTAAAGACTAGAATAGTTTTTAAAAAGTATATAGTGTTTGATAATAAATAAAAAACATTGGTAGAAAATCATATTAGTTTTAAAACTTCCTCTTTTCAAGAAACAAGATTAAAACTTCCTCTTTTCAAGAAACAAGAAACAAAACAAGATGTTTTTGTCCAAAAAGTAACTTTAAAGTGATTAGTACATATGCTTCAAAAGTAAGCGAAATTCAACAGTTCGGCCTTACCTCCCTATCTTGAGGAAAACTTGAACTAATCTCCTTCATGAATCCAGCTCTCAAATGCTCATAGAACTTCTTCATTAGTTTGTTGAATTTCGACATGATATGCGACCTTCCCAACTTCAAACTATCCTGTTGAGATAGTAAAAGCACGACACGAAAACCAATCAGCTCATATAATGCAAACGTGGCACGTGCACACACATGTTTCAATATTGATTCAGCAAACCAAGAACTGTTATCAAAGTTGGAAACTCAAACCTCAAGACTTGATATATCTTTGAGTTGCAAGCCGATGCATAATAAAATGGAAGCTTCAACATCAGATAACGATACTACAAGTTTTTTATTGAAGAAGTTTTGAGCAAGGGTAGTTGCAACATGGAAGACCTGCAAAGTTGAAGAAAATAATAAATCAATTTCGCTTCTTGAAGATCCTCTGGACTTACAGAGGACAAAATAAGAGTATTGAAGTGTTTTTGGAACAATTAAGAAAAACATCTCTTTTAAATAAAAATATTAATTCTATTAGCACTTCAGAAAAAATTACTTATTTGGAGTGTGTTTCTCGCCGCTTCTTAAGTGTTTAGACGACTAAAAGTGCTTTTTAAAAAATCTAGAGTATTTAAAATAATAAAATAAAAATACTTTTGAAAATTAGATTTGTCTAAAAACACTTGAAACAAAAAACTGAGAGAAGATTATCCCAAAAGTAGCTTTCAAGTGAGCACAACTCCTATAGTTTAAGCGCAATAAAAAGTACTTGAACTAGAACATACGCGAAACTCATTTTTACTTTGCAAAATATTTCAATATTTTTCTTCCTACAAAGTTCCAAGAATGACAATTAGAAGATAAAAAAAAACTCTACACAAGTTTGACACTCACCTCTTTGTAATCAATATAATCATTTATGTATGCTTCCAGTTGGTCAAAATCAGCAAGGTCAATAAGTGATTTTGAGCTTTCTGTTTCCATAGACTCAGATTCATCACAAGAGAGACTAATCTTTGAATCCAATATGCTAAAGAGGTGAAAATACAATAAGTATATGATAGCAAAAGAAGATGTGTGCCAATTAAGCAACCCTTGTTCACATACCTTAAAACAAGCTTGTAGTCGAGATCTCGAAAGAAATGAGGAATATCGCGGATGAACTTGCTTCTAAAACCTACAAGTCAATATTACATAATAATATATACAACTTCAAACCAAATCAAGAAAAAACATCCAACAACCAAAACACTCACGTTTGTAAAATGCAGTGGTGAACTCTTGTGGTTGAGAACAACAGTATTCAATTTGGTCTGTATTTAATCGCTTGAGCACCATACAACGACACTCCCCGGTCACATCATTCTACATGCATTAAAAGTTGATATCAACAAAAACAGGAAAAATAGAAAATAGCAACAATGAATGGCGAACACAAATATAAAACTATATAAGAAATATAAAGGCGATTCGAGTCGTAACTGGATTCTGACAAACATAAAAGGGAAGGAACTCGAGTTTCTTCCAAAAGCCAAATAACTCGGTTGTAAGTCCAAATGAAGCACCAATGTAATCAATCTTTTCAGGTAAACGTTCAGAAACAGGAACAAGCAATGGGGGAAGGTTTTGTTTGGGAACTATGGTTTCTTTTTGCAACGACACCTGCAAGTTAAACAAATATTTAATGGGTGAAAAAAATAAGGAACGTTTAAGATAGAAACAAAGGTTACATAGAAGAAAAAATAAATAATATCGATGTAAAAAGAATGTATGCCGTCCATAAACCTTGAAAACAACAAACTTGCTCAACTTTTTTTCTTTTCTTAAAAAAAAAAATTGTTTGAGAAAAAAAGAAATTGACCTTAAATATATTGAAATAATATCAAGAGATGGAAGATAAATATCGGTTACGACCTAACTTCGTTAATTCTAACCTTTTCTGCTTCGAGTATGATTCTACCACAAGAGGTTGAAGTATTCTCAAATTCTGTTTCACTCAGACCAAGTGTTGTTAAATTTTCTTCATAGTACCTGCAAAAAATGAAGGCCAGAATCAGTTTAAAAACAAATAAAATACACACAATATCTACTCCCATTTTCTAGAAAGCGATCTTTAGAGTAATCTTTATCAAACATAGGAAAGGAAACTAGAAGCAGCCATGTTTTGAAATAAATTATTTTCACACTTCTCAAGCTTATTGCTTATTTTCCATCTTTGTCAGTGGTACATCAAAGAGAAGATTTTAGCCTCCAGACGTTTAAGATTGGAGATCTATTACTGCCTTTCCTCTTTGTTTTGGGAGGAAATGTGCTAGTTTAAAATGCTGCTATTGGCCAGGTTCCGACACACATGTTGGTACAACACTAGCTCCTAGGAAGGAATTGGAGAAAATTCGAAAAACTAGCAACTAAGTCGGGGAATGAGGAGATCCTAAATGACAATTTTTAAACAATCTCAAGTTGGAAATACGAGCAAAATTGCAGGTGTTGCAACTTGTGGGTTTTGCCCCAGTTGATAGAACTGTCTCACTGTTCAAAGAGTATAAAGCCTTGAGGAACACAACGTCGATTGAGTCATCGGTAGTACAACGCGTGTCAAAATAAGTTATGAATCGGACAGCGTGAACCACCATGGTATGGTAACCACTCATGGGGGCAGAGCAGCCCAATAACGAGGAAGACATGATCTTCCATTCTGGTGACTTATGTAATAACAGATCAAGGCAAAGATGGAAAAGGATCATGCTTGCAGTGCAATGCAAAGCATGTGCTTGGACCCCAGAGCAAAAAAATAAAAAAATAAAAAAATAAAATAAAATAAAAGAAGTTGCAAATGAAAGTAGAAGTAGTAATGGTGCACGTTTGGGAGGATGGAAGAGAGGGGGGTAGAGATTTAGAGGAAAAAGAGGGAGAAAGAGATGAACCGGGGGGGGGGGGGTGTGGAAGAATTGGCTGAGTTTCTATGAACACTGTTGTGGGGGTTAAATTCTCCGCACACCATGAAACTCTTGGAGACCATCAAGACATGGGAAGTAGTGGTGCTCCTGGACAGTGACCACTCAAATTTCATGATAGAATCGATGGTGGAGAGAAATTGAAACTACCTATCACTCATTATTTCTTTCGATATATATATACACATATATAAACAGAAACCAACTTTTCACTAAGAATTTGAAAAGTTACGAAGCATATACCAAGGATACATTCAACTCTCATCTGAAAGCAAACCCAAAGCCAGAACATGCGCAAAACGAAGAGAATAAAGCATGCGTGATATATATGAGCTTGTTTTTCTATGTTTTATTAGTGTATTATTGCTAAGGTATAGTCTAAGGTTTGCGCCATTACACAATTCATGAGACACCAATCATTTATAGAAAACGAATGAATTATTTGAAAAGATCTGACTTCTGAGTGCTCAATTTTTTTTTTTTAACAAAAACAAACTTTCCATTGATCAATGAAAGAGAACAAGAAATATTTAAGGATACAATTGGGAGTAAAAATATGAGCTCTCAATAAATGAGTAATTTTGAAAAAGATTCACTACTATAAATTTTAAAGACATCAAATACAGTTTCTTAATTGAATAAAGGTTTATGTTTTCAGTTGCCATATTTTACATGTTCTAGTTAAGGAGTTTCCTACCAGATCCCCTCTTTGGCAACAGGCTCAAAGATACATATATATTTCATTGGATTGGACGTTCTCAAGCAGTCCTTAAGAAGAAATTGGATTGAAAGGGAAAGGAAATTTTATAATTTTGAGGGAAACTTAGAGGACCTTTGAGATGCTATAATTTTTGTTTCTCATAATCTGTTTGTAAATTAATGATATTTTTTATCAAAATTTTGAGAGATTCCAAATAAATTAATAAATAAAAGGTGAGGTTCGTACAAATTTTTACAAGAAAGCTATAATCAATGTCCAATTTTATGGTGTGACAAATAGAAAACCTAAACACAAATAGAATGTACCTTGTCAAAAGTCCCAAAGCAGCTGACCCATATCCCTCCTACAAAATGAGAAATTTTCAGTTTGAGAAAATAACCATCTTTTTTAATAAGCACATTTTGTTGATGAATAAAATTCATAAGGATAAAAGGAACTCAAGGAGCTTACAAAAAGACGCTCCAATAAGAGTTCATGCAGGTGGGAGGAAGTTATAGAAGTGCTGGGAGCAAGAGCTCCAAAAGAAAGAAACAAAATATTTTCCCAAATAATATAAGGCAATTTGAACTCTTCACGAAGCAGTCTTCTAATCCTTTCAAACCAAGACTTCCCAAGAATTAGTGTAGCAATATGAAACAAAAGAACCCCAGCTTTCTATTTAAAAAAGCTCCACAAGCACTGTGCAGAAACTATCTTGACCGACCCTATTCATCCCCCAAACCTCCCAAAGTCTCCACAAAATTGCCTAGCACACAAGCAAAAGAAAAATAAGTGATGAGGGTTCTCGCAGTCTAGTTTCTACATGAGACACACATATCTAGAGAAAGACTGCGATGAGGATTGGTAGCTCAGATTTTCTCTCATCTTTCACGTTAGGGTACTTACCCTTACAATAAGAATATGATAAGGTTCCACTTTCCAAGTTGTTATATCTTCAACTTACGTAGATGTAAAAGGTTCCCATATAAGAAAGATTTGTTTACTCCTCAATTTCATCATCTCTAAAATTCCTTCAAACATTCAGGCTGCTCCAAAATTTAGAATAAATATCGTCTAAGGAAGAACGATCATCTGACACACTCTAACAAACAAGCCTTACTTTTGTTAGGGAAGGTTCATAAGAGGAAGGGTGAATATAAGTAGAGTAAGTTGAGGATTAAAAGTAGGCAAAATATTGGGTAGATTTTCCAAATAGCTTGGGATTGTGAGAGTGAGGAGGACCTTAAAATTTCTCTCTCATTATATTAACTCGTTTCTTAATATAATATCAGTTTGATTCTTAATACTTGGAGTATTTAGGGATACAAATTTCCTCTGGTTATTATTCTTTGTATATCCTTTCATTCTCACTATGAAAGTATTGTTTTTCATAATAAAAAAAAGATTCTTTCTCACTCCATAACTTTTTTCTTAATACAAATATCAATTTGACTCTTATCATTTCCTTTCCTTTATAAATGAGTAAAATATATATATATATAGAAGCAAGAGATGTTAGACAGATACCCTTAAAGCACTAGGATGAACAGCTATTCTTACAACACGTGCACCTGAGAGACTTGAAAATTCTGTATCCCTAAATACTTCACAAAATTTTGAAGGTATTTGATCCCCAGGCGGCAGCTGACCCTTTTGTAAGCACTTCAATGTAGAATTACGAGAAATTTGTCCTTCCAGGCAAACCTGTATACATCCAATCTTACTCGATGAACAAAAAGGGGCTTTTTTTATTCCATAAAGTTTGTAAGTTCTAAAGATTACTAATTGTAAGCACATAATATATATATGTGAGGAAATACTGTACTTCAATCTTTCAGAACATGAAGTATTGCAAAACCAACCAAACATACATGAAAATTTTAATACAAGGTTGATATCGGGAGGACAAATAAAAGCAAGCAGTGCAGTTTTAAACATTGCAATAGTGATGTAATTACCAACCCATTAGTTTTATTAGTTATTAGTTAAAGGCTGAAGTTAGTTGGTTAGCTGTTATTAGTGAGTTGGTTGGCTGTTTTTAGTTAGTTGATTGGCTGTTATTAGTTAGTTCTTGTTAAATGTCTTTAGCCCTCTTCTACAAAAGGGGATGCTGTCTTCATTTGTTGAGTAGTTTTTTCAATCAATAAAATTCTCTCTCATTTGGTTTACATCAAATTGGTATCAGAGCATCCCGATTTTCTGGATTGTATGGCGAGAAAGAAGTCGATCAACATTGGTGACTCTTCTCTCGTCAAAAAAGAAGTGGATCAAGCCTCCATTCTCTCGCCACGATCATCAACCACACGCTTGCCGTCGGTTGAAGGAAAGGTGAAAACCATCCAGCAGGATGTCGGCGAGATTAAACAAATTTTGGAGATCATCCATGACAAGCTCGAAGCAATGAGAGTACAGCAAGCTACGGTTAGAACTCCTCAAAATTCTGCAAGATTGGATCAAGAAATGTGGATGGAGGATCAAAGGACTAATTACCTGCCGGAGAGGTACCATACACCACCAAGAAGAGTCCAAGAAGTCAATCGGAGACCAAGAAACCTCCAAGAACGGCACCTTGTGCAGCCTAGAAGGTACCAAGATTATGTTCTTGAACCAAGAATGCTCCAAGAATCGAGAGCTGTCCGGTAAGACTTCAACCAAAATCTTGGAGCTTGTACGCCAAGAAGGTACCAAGAAGGTTAAAGCAACAATGTTGGAGTTTGTACGAATTTTAACAAATTAGTTTCATACAAGACTGAGGTATTTTGCCACCAAACTCCAAACAACAGCCATGAAATTTTTCTTTCTTCTTTTCCAAAAATCCCAACTGGAGAAAAAAAAACCCAAGTGATACCTTAACCAAGATGGGAAGATTTTGCCACCAAAAGAGTGAAGACACTTTAAATGATTTCATAAGACCAACAAAAATTTCAGAGAATGCCAGAGGTAACTCAATTTTGCCTCAAGTTGATGCCTTCGATGTTGATTTCAAAAATTCTGGAATCCAAAACTCTTCTCAGATTGAGGCAATTGAATAAGAGGATGAGTTTTTTCTTAAGTTTGAAAATTATTTTGAGGAGGAAGATGAGGTTGATAGAGAATTGATAGGAAGATATGATGATTCTAATTTTTCTTTGGCTACATTGTTCTTGGGAGTTGAAATGCAAGAAGTTAACCAGCACAATTCCTTAATTTCTCAAAAAGGCTTCCAAATTGAACAAGAAAATGAGAAGGAGAAAGATGAGGAACAAACTACAAAGTTTTTCCACCATGATAGACCTCAAGAAAGCAAAAACAATGGGTTCTGGGTTCAAGATTCTGATTTTTCCAGCAAAGAAGAAGAATTTTGCTGTGGGTTTGTAGATTATTTCGATGATATTGAACCACAAGAAAACTTCAAGAATGTAGACATGAGAAGGAGTATTTTTGTTTGGATGAGTTAAACTCGAGGACGGGTTTTCTTTTAAGAGGCAAGGAAACTGATGTAATTACTAACCCATTAGTTTTATTAGTTATTAGTTAAAGGCTGAAGTTAGTTGGTTAGTTGTTATTAGTGAGTTGGTTGGCTGTTTTTAGTTAGTTGGTTGGCTGTTATTAGTTAGTTCTTGTTAAATGTCTTTAGCCCTCTTCTATAAAAGGGACTGCTGTCTTCATTTGTTGAGTAGTTTTTCAATCAATAAAATTCTCTCTCATTTGGTTTACATCAAATAGAGGAAAAACAGAGGTCATTGCCTTATTACCATCATGAAGGAAAAAACCAAGATAGGAGTAGAATATTGGCAATATATAAGGGGAAAATATGAAATTACATGGCAAGGGTGTTAATGTTGACCATGACTAACCAACAAAACAAAAGTAAGAGTACACGTTTTTACTTACTTGTATAACACATAAAATATCTGGGAGGACGTTCTGTGACTCATCAACAGGACCTGCACATGGGTCAAGAATAATTATTTCAAATGTCAATTAAGTGTAAAAGATAGCTGCAATGTTAAAGAATAAGAATATACCTAACAACACAAACAAATGATGATCTGGAGCATCGGCCATAAATTGAAGATCATCAGGAGAATTTTTATAGTGGGACGAAACATAAAGAGCCATCATCCGCTAAATAAAAATACAAAAGAACAAATTGATATAAAAACCAACAATAAAGTGGCTTCAATGATCAAATAAAGTATGAAAATCACCTGCAGAAAAATTTCACTTTCTTTGTGAAAGGAGAACAAAGTGTCTCGATTTATGTAATATAAGTGGCACTCACTTGGAAGGGGTAACCTAGGTCCAAAAACAAGGATTTACGATCAGAGATTTTTACTCATAACTTAGCCTCCAAAATTAGGAAGGGAAAATCGCCATGCTAACCTAAAGATGGCAGGTATGGAACTTGTGACATTCAAGCAAAGTAAATTATTGAGCCAATTCTCCAAAGGATCCCCAGAAGCATATCTTATAGGTTCCTACAATTCTAACGTGCAAAACTTTCTCCCTGCAACCAAAAACAAAAAGGTTTCCCTAAAAAATGTAAGGCTAGGATGGATTGATTGCAAACATGTACTTATTATGTTAGAAAGACATACCAGAAGTAAAAAAAACAAAAGAATTATTAGAATTTAGAAGTTTTTTCAGATATTAAAAGAATTTAAAGCTCTAATTTCTTAAATTTTTCATTAGGACCAGTATCATTGAAAAAAAGACTAATCTACAATACCAGCAAAATTGATCATGTGCAAAGCTTTTAATATTGTTAATCTTCATGATTCTACGTGAATATAAAGGCAAATATATTAACATATAATTTTCCATCTTAAAAATAATCACATTTGAACCTTAACGAGGTCACTAAGAAACACTACAAAAAGATGAGATATTTTCCATGAACTGGTACCTGAAAGGCTAGCAGAGTCATTACAATCTGTTATTTGACCTTTCTTTCCCAAATGCTTAAGAAGTTTTAAGGATAAAGAGCGGCCGGTACCTTCATAACTATACATGAAAGCATTGAAAAAATTAGTATCTAAAGAATATCCCCCCGTTCTCTCTGAATTAACATTTCAAAGAAAAGCAACAGAATTTCAAAAGATAATTAACAAAGATATATGTAGTCTATATAAGATACTATTACCCATTTACTTTTGAAGATAAGAAAACCATATAAGGTCCTAGTAATGAGTGAACAACAGGTAGAGGCATAGCAGCCGCTTCATCAATTACCAATAGCTCAGCCTGGGTAAGCTTTGCATGCTCATTTGGTAGTATATACTGCAACAGTTTTCAAAGACAGTTATCTTTATTGAAATTATTAAACTAAAAATTTATATTGGAACTTCAAGATCCAAATTCATAAAGCCATTGCATCAGAAGGTAAATCTTATTACTAATATTATAAGCCATCCGAGGTCAAGAGTTATTATTAAAAAAGAGACTTCAACAAATGCATCACAGAGCTCAAGAGCTTAATGGAAAGCCAAAGATCAAGAGGCACAAAAGTAGTGTCATCAAATATTCTACTCCTCTCAAGACAAAGATTCAAAAAAGTAAAAACCAAAGCATTAGACCAGAGATTAAAATAGTGCCCTTTGAAACAGGGGTCACAAAGAAGTTGCTCTATGGCTTCCTCAACAGAATTGGGGAGCACCAACAGAAGCCAGCAGTGTTTGAGATTGTTACCGATTAGATGACTGTAGAGACAATGCAAAAGGTGGTTTGTGTGTGCAAAGAGGAAACCAATTCAGGGAGACAGAGCAGTGCGAGTGATTATTCTGGACTACATTAGCAGTGTAGAGACCTAGAAGATACATAGTCCATATGAAAATTTTCACCTTCTTGGGAATATTAAGCCTCCAAATAGTGTTGCTAAAAACTGAGGAAAAGATGGGAGGATGGGTTGTTGGCATTCCAAGAGGGTAAAGTGCTTTTTCTTTCTCTTCCTGAAGAATCCTCTAAATCATCCAACTGCTAGAAAACATAATCTTTACTCTCGTTTAAGCTGTGACATTAAAGAGGCAAGTAGAGAGGTTCAACAATCTACCTTTTCTTAAGCTGGCTCACGAAGCATCAGTCCTATCTATGTTAGTTGCATTACAATAATCTTTCACAACAAAGTTTTGAGATTTAGCAAGACTGAAGAGCAAAGGCAAGGAAGCCTCCATAATGAGATCAAGAAGTCAATGACGAGTCTAAAAAAGATTGTTGTGGCTGTTATCCACTTTGAATTTGCACAAGGGACCTACTCCAAGCTTGAGAAAGATTTTAACCGCCCTTAGATTTTGATTAAAAGCAAAACAAGGCCATCTTTGAGTAGGGGCATTACTTCACCAAGAATTTAAGGAAGAACAGAAAGAAGAGTGTTGGAATTAGGAATTATCAAACTTGAAAGAAGAGGGACCCGGTGAAAAGAGCCTATCTCCAAAGTGATTGGGATGTGATCGTAAGTAACCCTATCCCTCCAAAAAGCCCTGGAATTCTTGAAGGTGGAAGTCCAATCATTTGACATAAGAAATTTGTCTATGACAGTTAGGATAGGCTGCTCTCTGAGATTTGGCCAAGAAAATTTATGTGGGCTTGGGGGATCCCACAAAGACTTAAGGACGCAATGACACGTCAATTTTTTTATAAAAAGGAGGACACAAAATTTAAAGACACTTTTTTTTAATAAATCATTTTTAGAATATATGTATATATTTATATATTTAACTTTTCAAAATATATAAAACATGTAAATTTAACATTAAATAAAAAGGAATCAGTATTGATTTCAAGTCAATTGACAACAGTACAATACTCATTATCCAACAAAGTTTTGAATACAAACTAGAGAGTGGAAAGTAAATACAAGAAAGGACATCAGTTTTTTTGATAAAAAAAACTATGCCTCTCATCTAAGATTTCACTTTCAGGGTTCTGACAAGGTTCTGACTTGAAGAAATCAGAAGGGCTGAATGATTTTTGTTTCAAGGGTTGTAGTTGCAGCAATCCTTCATTTTGTTTATTTAGGGTTGGGCCATTGCAGCGTATGAATGGGCTTTCTCCTTACTTGAGTTGCCACTGTGACGTATAAATGAGTTTCCTTTTCAACTTCTCATTATTTGTTTTAGTAGTATGTATTCACATGTCCGAATGCATCCATGACAAGTCTAAAATTCAAAAAAAAGAAAAAGAAAAAAGAGGGCACTCTTTGTTTGCATGTCCTACACATGTCCGTAGTTCGGATGTATCCACATTCAAGCCGGACACTTGTTTCTCAGTCAAGTGTGAATGAAATTTCCTTGGTAAGCAAGCAACAAAATCTTGCCAGAAGTATGACCACCATCAATTTGGGATATGACGCAATTGTCCAAGTCCTATGTGATGATGTTTAAACCACACAATAATTACTAAGGAAACATTCTTACATGACGTTTGGGACGAATAATGAAGATTTTAGATAGCGAATATATCCTTGTTCAAACATGCAAAAGATAAAGCCATGTACCTGAATTGTTTGCCGATGATGCTTGTAGATATTCACTTTTATAATTATCTTCTGCGACTCAGGACTAGAACTTCGCACCAGAGTGTAATGCAAATGTTCCTTACAAAATAGGGTGATGTTTTATTATTTTTCAATTAGAAGAAAACATAACACTACATGATGAGGCTAAGAGGATGCTGAAGTGACTAAGATTAACAGAACAAAATATAGTAACAACCAAATTATCTCTTTAACTTTATGTAGTTATCCATAAATGTTATTCAATAGAAGTGGATACTAAGTCATTATAAGGACAATGAACAAGAACCCACATACTTACAGAAATTTACGCTTCTTCTCGAATATTATTTTATGACTATTTCACATGGCTAATGGAATAAAATTGGTGTTGTTTATCAAATCAAAGAAACAGAATTGAAGTATGAGGCTCACCTCAAAATCAAGTAACTCTTATTAAATCCAGTTATAATAATAATCAATCTGATTTACATTTCCATTCCATGAGCCTATTTTCTAATCATTTTATGCTTGTACCCTCTCTTTCTTCTATTTACCTATTACTATATTAATAACATAACAGCGAAATTGAATAATATTCTCCATCAATAATCGTTCTTTTAATAAAAAAATTCTCCTAACACATTCCCTCTGTCTTTGTTTTCATGGTATCATCAAATTTTTTTTTAACAAGAAACGATGTTTTCATGGTATCATCAAATTTTATTTTGCAATATTTGAGAATCACTATCTCTACTATGGAACAATCCTTTGTTCCACATTGTAGGTCTATTTACAACTAGCCAAACAAAAATTCTCAGAAGTAATAGTAACTGCAAGAGCAAGTGCATTTTTGTAATAAAAACAATAAAATTCTTCAAGGCAATTTAGCATGCATGATAAACATGTAAAGATGCACAGATGATAAGTTCAAATTGCAGAACTTGGATTTTTGAACATTTCAATATTCTGAATTAATCAAAATGGCAAGATATTAAACTAGAAAATGTTATTTTACAAGAATAAAGAAAGAATTGACCTACATCCATCAATACTTTTCAACAGTAAAACACTGATAGTATACCTCATATTGAAGTGCATTGAGTGACCTACAAATAAATTCGAACAATGACTTCAAATTTTCTGGTGTAGGAGCAGTCACAAAAATATTAGAGTACCTATGCAGAGGAATCATCGGAAACAATACATTAATATAGGTACCCACAAAAATATCCATGCAAACTATGAATATAACTTACCCCGATGCAATAGCTCCAACAATTGCTATACCAAGTGCCGCAGATTTACCTCTTCCTCGAGGAGCAATCAGTGCAACAGTGGTATCAAGCGCTTTATCAAGAACAATATTGAGGAAAACTGAAACAGCTCTTCCCTAGCCATCGGACAAAACAAAAAACAATGAAATAAGAACACTCCATGCTAGAAAGACACACTCGTAAATAGATATCAGGCTTGCCTGGTCTAACGTTGTGCACAGATTGACCAAGGGACCTATTGGAAAAACATCATGTAATTGTTGCTTTAGATTTATTAATGCTGGCTCCAATTTCAATCTAGAACCACATCCCTTGCAAACGCAATGAAAAGGTTAATAAAAGAAAAAATTCTAGAATATTTTAAAAAGCAATTGAAAAGAAACTTCAATAAAATATATCAAACCTCGTCGACCATAAACAAATAATCTACTCAATTCTAATGAAGAAGGGAAAGGGGATATGAAGAAAGACTAATGCAGCTTAGTTAAAGGTAATAATCTACAGCTGTTTGGGAGTATTTTGCAAACAGCTTGTTCAAGAAGAAAAACTCAATGAAAGGTTGTTTGGATAATTCTTTTAATTGTTTTTATCATAGTTTGTTTTCACAGATGGCATATCGTTTAAAACAATTCAAGTTGTTTTCCATCCAAAAACATGAGATCATTAATAAAGATTTCATATGCACAATAATCATACTTTTATAAGTTTAAGCAAAAAATGGCATTTAAAAACAGTTTTGGAAAGAAAAACAAAAGACTGTTTTCTAAAATAACTATCAAACGATCCCCTAGTATTGAACAATAATTTAAGTTTCCACCATTAAGTCTCATAATGAGGAAATTTAGAAGATTGTCGAAAGTTAGTCTAGAGTAGCGTCTCTTCTAAAATGGGTCATTCCTATGCTTACTCAACAAAGATCATAAAATTAAGGGACACAAAAAATATGCAGTGTCAAAAAAAAAGGGGGCATAGGGATTCTAAGAGAGATACTTCTTAATGCATTGGCTAACCTCATCAACAGATTCAGAAGTTAATGACCTCACACAAGAAGAGAGAGGCAAAATATTGAGTTCATCATCCATGACCAAGCAAGCTTTGCAAGATGCAAGAGACAGCAAGAACCTTTCATTAAAACGAGAAACAATCTTAGAATGTGCTTCTGTTCGGTAACGTTCATGAACATCCTGAAACAAGTAAGAGTAACCCAGGAACTCATATGAGTGCCAATGAATGTCGACAAAAAAAGGTAGTGGTGTATAGAGATAAAAGAAAATAATAATAAATCATACCATAACGATGGTACAAAGTTTCGTAAGAGAAGAGAGAGTATTAAGAAGCATAACCACCAAACCTCCACCTTCTACGGTCTCAATGGTTCTAGCAAGGATATTAGGCGTCAAAGCCTCAAAATCCTATATGCATGAAAAATAAAGTGAAAAAATGTCAAGAGGTTTAGTCCTTATAGTGTAAGACAATCTTCATTCTAACAGAAAATACACGAGGTATAAACCTGCAAAACACACATCCCATAAGCACTTCCAAGGATGCGCTCTGTGTCCTTGTATAGACAATATGACAAACCTCCGCTTTCACTAAAAAGTAAAAATGGGTCAACTTTTTCAGGATCGAGAAGTCCCCTTTGCATCAACTTTTTCACCTGCTTTGCTCTTTTTATTTTATGGCTAACATAAAAATTATTACAATAAGTGACAGTAATATTTAAAATTTTCTCAAAAACGACAATTAAGATGCAAGTGACAATTAAGACCATGTAGCTGCCTTTACGTGCTGATTTCAAGAGGAATAGTACCCAATAAATGTTGAAAGGCTCTGCTTAGCACATAAAGAATTAAAATATTTTTTTTTCAAGCAATATCTTCAATATTACTAGCTACATTCCTTGTGTGAAAAAGTCTAATAATTTACAAAAACGATCATAAAACTATGTTTACCTATAAGTGGTTACTGCATTATAGAAAGCAACGATTATGGTATCTAAATAAATATTGTAGAAACCTGCTAATCTCTAATTTGTTCTTGTAACACCACAACACAGTTGGACGTACTTTCACGGCTGCCTTAGTTAGCAAGTAATGGAGATTGACCACCTGAAAAGAGATTCATTAATTCCCAGGGAAATAATTATTACAAATTCTAATTAAGCTTCCAATATAAAAACGATAGTTCTGATTTATTCATAAATATGATAAACAACCTGATCATGACCCTTGTCACCAATTACCACAAACAGCGAACGATGCCTCATATTCACTCCATTCTGAATCAAGGTGGGAATTCGATCATCCACCTTCTTCCTCATACTTACAACTAACCAAGAAACTGATAGAAGTTATAATCTAAAGATTATCTTGACACAAGCACACACAATACATTTTTTTTAGAACGGGGAGTCGGAACTTTGCTCCCCTATACCCAAGGGCACCAACGCCCATACCCAGGAGACATCAAGAGTTTTCGGTATTAAGCTCATTAGAAACTTCGAACTTGAGACTTCTAAGTCAGTATGACCAAGAGACCCCAAGTCCTTGTCAACTGAGCTGCCACTTGATGGCGACACGAGCACACACAATACATTGAAACCGTAATTATGCGTTAAAACAACAACAATCATATACTTTCTTTTTTTTTACAGTAACAATCATATACTTTAAGGCATGGTCAGAGACTCGTATTAAACTAGTACTATACTCAAAAGCCTCAACACTCCTCTCACTCGTGGTATCAACATTATCGGGGAGTGGATTAGCCAACATAATTACACGATTACTTTCTTTCAGCTAACAACAAGGTGCAAAAATCAGTATAATCTCATTTAGCTCTAATCACGAATTCTTAGACATGAAGCAGTTCATAGTACCACTGAAACCACCAGTTACGGCACCAAGTATCAATCGAACGGAACGGGAAGCAGCGAGGAAAATAGGGGAAATAGCAGAGAGTTGCCTGCACCTGTACAATGGAGAGAGCAGAAGGAAGAGACAGTACCAGAAGGCGAATGAGAAGTTCCGGCGGCCGGAGCGAGAGAATACGAGGGCTCGCCGGAGAAGAAATTGCAGATGGAGAGGCAGAGCGACGGAGACGGTGGGAGTTTTCTTTTTGTACAAGTAATCTATAATTTAAAATTTGAAATAGGAAATTTTTAATCAGGGTCCTTTTAGTTTTTGTTTTAGGAAAGTTCTTTTTTCTTGGCATTCTTTTACCTTAATTGGAACCGAGTTTAAAATTAAAATAATAGAACGATATATCTTTAATAATGAATTCAATTTTTAAAAAAGAAAAATCTAAAATCGGATTGATTAATAAATATTATATATTAATTTAGAAGTTTGATTCTGGTCATTTATTTTCAGGGATATTAGATGTCGATTTTTTTTCCAAGTACATGCAGGAGTAGGAGGGTGAATGATCTTCAAATCGGAAACATGAGATCTTTTTTTAATAATGCTATTTATTAAATTTATTTAAAAAATATACCATAACCAACTTCTTTTCAAGAATAATGTTTGAAAAATAGACAGTGGTCTCGACCTATGAAGTGACATTTTTTTTTAAAGGAAGTCGTGTGTATTAATTTTCTTTTTTTTTTTCTAATTAAAAACAAAGCATTTTGACGCTTTCAAAAAGTGTCTTTTCATAGGCCGTTTATCTATTTTCCAAGCACTATTTTTTAAAATAGTTTGATTATTGATATATTTTTTGAATAAGTTTAATAAATAGTATTATTAAAAAAAATCCTGATGCTCGTCAAATTTCTTATTTTTTGTTTAAGTTTTCAGTCTAGACTTAAACGAAATATTATATTTTTTTCAGGTGGTTTAAGAAATTTTCCTTTAAATGAGAGGGTTATCACTTAACTATATGTAAAGGAGATTACAAACTCTTGAAAATTAAGTATTTAACTAACCATTTCTTTTAAAAAATTATTTAAAACGATAATAATAATAAGTGGAATCCTCGTGAAATATAGTGGAAAATTTAATGGGGTGGGAATTGAAACGGGGGCAAGGACGGAGACGAAGAAGGCTTCCATGCGCTCGTGAACACCAGTATTACTAAGTGCGAGTCGCCAAGGGCGATGAAGCTGGCAAGACATTATTTGTAATATTATGAATAATATTAGGGTGTTTATGAGTTTGATTGGATTGTGTTGAGATACTTTTTAGACCCTACTCAATTGTTCGAGTTGTAAATTTATTCAACTCAAACAACCATTATGAAATAATGAACTCAACCCAACGCACCAATGAAATATTTAAGTTAGGTTGTTCCGATTATTCTTACCCCTCATTCAAAATATTGTGTTTAAAAAAGAATAAATGCTAATATCATATATTTCTTTAAATATTTTTTAACATTAAATCAAAATTGGTAAGTGAGTGTGTTTATTTATATGGTGAAAATTACACTAAAAAACTTAAAAAGTAATTTTTAAAAGTGGTTGGACAATAAATAATCGATATCAAAAATAATTTTCATTAACACATAACCAATCTAACACATATAAGTGAGTGGCTTCGATTCAACTCAAATTTATTTTAAGGGGGTTGGGTGAACCAGATTTTTCAAGTCATCGAATTTTTGGAATAACCATAAATAATGGTAGTAGAAGAATTGTCAAAACGCTTAGATTGGTATATATCTCCAACCACAAAACTGTGAGTTCGATCAATAAAAAGCAAAAAAAACCGTAGTAGAAGAATTCTTTAGTATTAATTGAATTGAGTGAAAGATATATTGTTCTATTTTTTCTATACTATCTTGATGTTTTTGTTATATTTATAGCTGATAATAAACCCGTTCTCTTAAATATCAAAAATAAGATTTAGAAACTTGTATTTTCCAAATTATATTGACAAAAATTTCCTCAAATAAAAAAGAAATAAGGAAGGAGTTTCAACATATATGGAAAAATATTTTTCATTGATACTTGGGTTTGATTTTGTTCGAGGATGGAGCTGAGAACTTGAGAGTCCTCCATGAATAATTATTATTTTAATCAATTTGTCTTAAACAGTACTATTTCATACAAACGAAAAAAAAAAGACATTCATACTTGATAAATAGTAAATATGTTTGGAGTTTGAAATATATAGTGTTTTTTTTTTCTAGTTTTCATGTTATGTGAAATTGATAAATGAAATAACTATTTATTTACATAAGTTCTTTCTTAACTTTTATATTGTATGTTAATACTAATTATTCACTATACTTTTGTCCATATACAAAATAATATTCACTATATATATATATATATATATATTTTGAGTTGGGTTGGAAAATCAAACATTCAACTTTTTGTCTTATTAAGTGAACTATGCTCAAATCGATAGGATAAATATATAAAATAATTCTTAATGTTTTAGTCAATTTTTAATATCTTCCCATAATAGACCTTCAAGGAGATTATTGGAACACGCAAAAATTTGTCCCTTAAATGCTTATTGAACATGTGAATATTTTGTTAATTTAAGTCTAACTTAATGATTCAAATTCTCACCCTAATAAAACTAAACGAAAATACAAATATTAATCACTAGTTTATTAGCTAAAGTAAGAGAAGATAAATAAATTTACATAGGAATTGAAGACATAAAAATAAAATAAGAACTACAAATTTTAAAACTACAAATTTTAAACTTTTAAAATGAGTTTTTAATAGGTTTTTAAACTTTAAAAAATATTTAATAGGTCCTGAACTATAGTAAATGTCATATATATTTTTATATATCTATATATAAATTATATTCTATGTCTAATATGTGACCCATTAAATATTTTTTAAAATTTACGGATACATTAGGCACAAAGTTGAGGAAATTTTCTTGTAGCACGGACCTACTGCTTCCTCCATTTAACACCATTTAATAGGGATATCAGATTTCGTAGTATTAGAAATATTCTCACATAATTGAAAATTCAAGTTTTTAATAGGTATAAAATTCAATTTTGTATCTAATAAGTCCATTAATTTACCCAATGAGTCTATTAATTTTCAAAAGATTAAGCACCTCTTAAACACAACATCGAAAGTGTAGATAGTTATTGAACACTTTTATTAGACACAACTTTGAAACGGGTCATCTATGAAACGGATCATCTAGAACTTAGTTTGAGCGACAAATATTAATACTCCCGGGAAAAGACAGCCACAAAAATGGTTGAAGAATACTGAACCTCAAACCACAAAAATGAAGAATATACAATTGATAAAAATAATTGCTGAACGAATAAAAGCAACTTGATTACATAGCAACATGTAGAAGAATCTGTTGGCATGTCACCAAATTATCAAGCAACATTCAAAGAATTCTGGTGGAAGGAATAGCCCATTCACAGAAAGAAAAATGTGAAACAAACAAAAGCATGCAACGGGATCCATGTTAATACTCAAAATTCACATGTAAACGAGTTTTGGAGGAAGAAAAGTTGCAGAGAACAAGAGGAAAAAACCGATTCCATTCAAGTCAAGAGCCTTAAACAATAATCTTGTCCCGATTTTTCCAACGAAGAATGCTCGTGTGCTACAACGTAATCGGATAACATTTTCAAAATTTAACAAATGATTCAAACAGAGAAAATCAAAACAAAGAACATTTTTGTTCAAGAGGAGAGATCCACTGGCTGCTACAAGTCTGCTGGCTGCTGCAAAGTGGTCGGTCATATTCCTGGTTTGCGTAATTCACTTTCACCGTGGGCAAAATGGCATCTCTCTCTAAACGTACAGGTACCTTTTGCAAAATTTGCACAAAGTTTCGTCTTGAAGTTGTTTGCTGAGCCAGAAGACTGCTGCTGGTTGGCAGAATGATGTTGCTGCTGCTGCTGCTTCATGGCATTATTGGCAGAGGCAGCGCCAACATTTGCAATCAACTCGCGCACCATCGAACTTGCTAGATTGATCTGATCAAACGTACCCTCAAGCTCAATGTTCTTCAGGCTAGGGTCTGATTCATGTTCTTTTATAGAAAGCTTTGCCCCAGTCATACGGCAGATATTCTTTGAGTTTACACCATTTTTCCCAATTATGGGGCCTGCGAGCGATGCATCTACGCTGATCTTTGCAGTTGCAGAGGCGCCAAAGCTAGCAGCTGGTCCATGACTGGGCGGTGGTGGTGGAGGCATGTTCCAGCCACCACCCATTCTGGGGGGGTGTTGCATTGGCAGTCCCATTCCGCCATGATCTGCAACCGATGGAGCAGCTGGCCTTCCAAGTTCCCATTCGCCATGAGCAAAATGACATTTGTCACCAAACCTGCAGCCCTCAGCTGAGTTGAATTTATTGCACAAACGCGTCTTGACAGCTGGAGGATTAACACCATCTGGAAATGATGGGGGCCCAACTGGATTTCTAATGCCAGGGGGAATAGCAGGACTGATCATCTGAGAAATTGCTTTGAATCCGCCAGGAACATAATGTGCAAAATGACACCCCTCACCAAAAGGGCAACCAGAAGTGCTGCATTTTTATTTCAAAAAAGGTGTAAACTTCACAATAATATGACTATGTAGAATACTTGTACAAAACGCGTACAAGATTTTAAAAAAACAAGAAAAGGCCAATGAAAAATTAGTTAGCATAAACATAAACAACAAAGAACCATGTTTGAGCTCAGCAGTAGTAATGTGAGAAAAAACATTTTCCTAAAGTCCATAATAAGTCCTACTGAATGATATTTCAAAAATTTTACTCCGAAATAAAAAGACATCTTACTACCAAGATAAATTTTCTACTTAGCAACAGAAACAAGTTGAACAGCAGTATCATAAAATTGTAATATCCAAAACCTTAACAGGAAAACAAATTGAAATCTTAACTGACTTGAACATCATTCAACGAAGTAGTTCCAGATGAAATATGGTGATAACCTGTACCATTTTCTTTTTTGAAAACCAAGCTTTCATTGAGAAAGCTGAAAGAAAAATACAACTGCACACAAAAAACTGCCTCTTAAGGAGGAGTCCCAGAACTACAAAAGCATAACCTGTACCATAACTTAAGACACCAATTCAATTCTGCATCACACTGCTTACTTAAAAGATCCAAGTAAGAATTATTTATCCACTTTAGAGAGAACAAGTTTGGCATCAAATGTAATAGCTTTCGATTAAGACAAATTCCAGCAAAAGGTTATTCCCACTGGACTCTCGTGAATCAACTATTTCAGTTCAGTGATTGTTGTTATGATTACATCAATGCATAACCTGAAACAACTTTAACTAACCAATTCATTAGTCCAAATCATAATAATTTTGCTTGAAAAATTAAGTAAATCTTTCTGGAAATTAAAAAACATTAACAATAGATTGACTGAATTACATTGATTCATTTTAGATAAGTTAAGATTAGAACCTGAAAAACTTTGTGCAAGGCCTCGATTTGCTTCCTAAACCAGTAGATAAGGAGTCCATTTCTGTCGCAGAACATTAATTAACTTTCCTTAGTTAAAATTTCAGCATACCATTGATCTCCCAGTTTATAATATCTAATATTATTTTTACCGTCGTTTATCACTATGACAACACACTACTAATTAAGACGGTGAAATGGGACTGCAGGAGGAAAAAGAAAGACAACCACATTCCAAATTTTATACACTCAAACAAAACATATCCCAACATTTTAAATCATCTAGCACCATTTCAATTAAAAATCACATCAGTGTGAAAAAAGAAAGAAAAATATACAACATCCACTTTTACATTGTTTTATCTACTGAAATAAGAACAATCAAGTCAACTAAGATCTGAACATCATACAACAATTACATTACAGAAATAAAATATAAAGTCGTCTCTTCAACTTCAACAATTATCAACAAAACAATGACAAAAAGGAGTAATGTATATATCTTGCACATCATAAGCCTAGGGGAATAGGGAAAAAAAAAATAGAACACCAAGCAAAAGATGTGAAATTGACTTCAGTGAGGCAATACAAAGTAGTCTCGTAACCTACCTATCATAACCAAAAGCCTAACCAGAACTCGGAAAGAGGCATACAATCATTAACCAAATACCACAAGCAGATTCCAACTACTACCAAACAACCAAATCAGAATACTCCAATCTAAAGAGAAAACAAAATACTAAAAAGCTATAACTACGTCCATATATTCAAATAGGGAGCAAGTTAGTAACAGAGTACTGACAACTGAAAGACACCCACATAAAAAAAGATGCAGAAATAGACCAAGATGCAGAAATATTTACTTCGAACATAAATCAAATAAAATGTACTTCATTTTCCATTTAAATCCAGCAAGGAAAACGCAACTCACCAAACCCAATAATCAGTTAAACGATATATAAACCAGAGCGTCGTTGAGAACACAAAAAAAAAAAAGAGAGAGAGAGAGAGGAAGAAGAAGAAGAGTCCAGAGCGTGCATTTATTGAGCATTAACGAACCTGGTTTAGACTTCTTAAAGCCGCCATTGCCATTCAAGGTGGTTTCAGTTCTTTCCCTCTTGCGAACGCCGTCGAGCTCCATTGAAGACAAAAGCGAACGACCCAATACTCGAAACGAAGAGGAAATCTTAGAAACAAGAAAAAAAAACTGAAAAAGAAGCAGCGGGAGGGAGGAGCAGAATGTGGAGAAACCCTAGAAGCCGAGAGCAGGAGCAGAGGGCGGATTGGAAAATTAGGTCAAAATAGGGTTTGATAAGATTGAAGAGTGAGGTGGAGAAAAATCTGAGTCTAGAGTTTTAAGTATGGATGTGAGTCACGTGCTGTGCACGAGAGTTCTGCTGTTTGCATTTAATGCTTATCTTTTTTTTCCCCCCCTAGTTGTACTTGTTACCATTTCTTACACCAACTTATGATTATAAAATTTAGATTTAAATTCTATTTGAGTGGATGGATTTTGGTTTTGTTTATTTTAATCCATGAATTTTTAAAATGTCTATTTTTGTTCTGAATGCTCCAATTTTTATTATTTTAGTCGACGTATTTTAAAAATGTTCATTTTTGTATTTGTATTTTTTAAAACATATCATTTTGGTCTCCACGTGCATAATTTCAAATTTATAGTTACATTTCAAGAATTTTAATAAGCGAAGTGTTATGCTAAAATTTTGATGGAAATAAATGAGAAAAAATAAAAATGAAATAGTCGCAATTTTAAGGTATTGAGACCAAACTAAATGTTTCAAATATACATAAACTAAAATAAACAAAAGTTGGAATAAAAAATGAACATTTCAAAAATATATGGACCAAAATGAACGCTTAAAAAAATGCTAAGCTAGTTTAGGTACCTTAGCAGTACATCTATTCGTTTGGCCAACTTAAATAGTAGTGCTCAACTGGTTTAAATATTTATCTCCGATCAAAAAATTTCTTCCTACCTATTGTACTAAAATAAAAATAAGAGATCAATAAATGAATAGATGTACTTTAGAGAGTTTGTTTTACAAAATATAACACTGCAAAAAGAAAAAATAAACAAATAAACAAAAAATCTACATAACAACAAACTAAGAAAGAATACTATGGAATATATAGTATCTAATCTATATGGTTGAGGAGTCCGACGATAGGGGGAAAATCAATATCATTGATGGCTACTTTATCATTTATTACTTTAAAAAATACTCACAAATTACTTAGAATGAAACAATAGGATTTGGGACGAGATGATTCAGCCTTATATTCCGACTGGCTTAATATGAAGTGGTTTTGCGCATAATTTAGTTACTACATCGAGGGTGGACTCCATCTTCTTAGTAAGAGAGCTTTGAAAAGTGACCAACGCTCTATACTTAATAGTTAGTAATGGGTTGGCAGTATCTACGTCCCCTAGCCAGTTTCAAACTAGGCTCCCCCACTTTGGGTCTCACTCTTAACATGTTAACCAATCACCTGACCTACGATGTTTAGTTGACAAGGTAATTGTAGGATATTTTTTTTTTAAATTTAGTTATATATATAATTTTTGAACTCAACCATGAGGCGGGATTTGACCTTTAAAGTAGATGCCTAGGCTGATTTCAACAAAAGTAAGACCGAAACATTAAATCAATGACAGGCTAACACAGCTACACATTTTGTCATTTATTTGTTCTCATAATAAATAATCTAACATTATTACCCTAAATTTCATAATCTAATCAACAAAACCGATCCCTATTCCCTGCCAAGAACTTCCCACACAATTACAAACACAACCAACCCGAAAAAAATAATTACTTGCACTATAAATTAAATTAAAAAAAAAACCCCTCATTAATGCTCACACTCTGTTGAGCACATCATCTTCATCCTCGTTCCGCTCCTCCGCCGGCGGCGCCGGAGCCGGCACCGCGATGTCGATCTGGATACACTTGTACCACCTGGCCCGATACACATAGATGAGAAAATCAATCGCCGTGAGCGCCGCAATCAGGAAGTAAAATCGGTCCATATGGCCGGAATTCAGATCTGCCGGAATCCAGCCAGGGTTTCCCCCTTTGGCCGTAATCGCCATCACCATATTCACCAGCAAGCTACTCCCGTAATTCCCTAGCGAAATCGACGCCATACACAGCGAACTTCCCAAACTCTTGATTCCATCGGGCGATTGCGTGCTGAAGAACTCCAATTGGCCGACGTACATGAAAACCTCAGAGCATCCGACCAGAACATACTGCGGGATCTGCCAGAACACGCTGAGCGAACTCCGCTTCTCCCCCGGAATCACGTGCTTGAGGCGCTGGATCTCCGTCGCGGCGGCGGCCAGCATCGCGAGCATCGCGATTACGAGGCCGACCCCCATCCTCTGTAGCTCGGTGAGGCCCTTAGGGTTTCCGCTGAGGCGGCCGGCGAGGGGGACGAGGATCTGGCGGTAGAGGCCGGTGCAGACGAGGACGCTACAGATGTCGAAGGCGGACATGCTGGCGGCGGGGAGGTGGAAGCGGCCGCCGGCGACGGCGGTGTTCATGACGTCGCCCTGTTCGACGAAGAGAGAGGCCATTTGGGCGAAGACGACGGAGTACATGATTGTGCAGAACCAAATCGGGAGCATTCTGATGAGGCATTTGGCTTCTTCGACCTGCGTTACTGTGCACAAACTCCATGGATCCTTCGATCCTTCAATGTCTTCCTCTGTAATCGTCGCCGCCTTGTCCAGAAACCTGTTCCACGCCCATTTACGACCAAGAATTGAAGGAATTGGAAAATTTAATTCTTATATTTTCAAAACATTTGTAATTTTGAAATTGGTTCGTTTTTTAGTCTCTATTTAAAAAAAAAAAAAACCAAATTCTATTCTATATTTAATACAAATACGTCAGTTTATCACTCTATTCTCAAGAAATTTTATCACTTATTAGAAGTACATGGATTATCGATAGGAGCGTTTTCAAAAAATTTAAAGATTAAAATATAGGTTTTATAAATACAAGCATCAAAACAGATCAACATTGAAATTAAAGAGACCAAGATAGGATTTAACCTTTTTTATTATTTTTTTTTTCCTAAAAATTAGTATTTAACCTTTTGATTATTATTTTTTTTCTAAAAATTATTAAACTATGCTTGGTTCCAAAAAATTAAAAAGGTATTATTTTTATAGTTTTGGAGGAAATTTTTCATAAGGTAAAATACCTCATCTTAGTTCAAAATGTGTAAAAAATGAAAATAAAGATTTTAAAAACTAATTTTTTTACTATTCATTAAACACGATTTAAATTAGTAGTTGAAATTAAATTAGGGGTATGTACCGACAGCTGCTGCTATGGAGGATCTTCCGACTCCCTTTAATGGCAGATTGCGGCCCCTCAACTTCATAAAGCCCATCGCCACTCGCCGGAGCCACCTTCCACTTCTTAATCGCCGCCGTGAAGACTTGCGCCACCCGCGGTAGAGGATTCCCGCACGTTTTCATGTACCGGTATCTGTTGGTCCCAAGCAAGTATAAAATTAGCGCCAGAACAGCTGAGGACAGCGACACTAGAAACCCTAGCGTCCATTTTCCCGTATCCTCGAAGTAGACGAGGATGGTGTTGGAGAAGAGCGAGCCAGCATTGAGGGCGAAGTAGAAGTAGCAAAAGAAGTCTGCTTTCGCCTTTACTCCCTTGGGGTTCGACTCATCGAACTGGTCAGACCCGAACGTGGCGATCGTTGGCTGGTGGCCACCGTACCCGAAGGCAATGAGGTAGATCGAGAAGTAGAAGATGTTTATGCCGATGGAGGACGTCGGCATGCACTTGAGGGTGTCGTTGCCGCAGCCATCTGGTTTAAGGAGGAAAAGAGCAGAGGTAAAGGAGAGTAGACCCAAACCCTAGACATGAACGAAAAGAGAGTTATTAGTCAATTCTAGATCGAATAAAACTTTGTCAATTGTAGCAGCCACATTCATTGATTCTTTCTTTATTAACCTTCGAAATCATTATCAAAACATGCAACAAATACTTACCTACAAGTAGAGAAATCCACTTCATAGATGAGTAATTTTAGTGTTTCTTTTCACCGATATGTTGTCAAATATTTTTTCCCAACTATATTATAATTATAATTTATAACTGTGCCACATTACCCTAAAAAGAAAACTAAAACGATTGAAACGAGATGTAATGCAACATGGAGGTTACTGACAAGTACGAAAATGAGTAGAAAGATGGCGCAGGTGACGTAGCGGCCCCAATAAGAATCGCTGAGGAAGGCGCCGATGAGGGAGCAGAGGTAGACAGTGCCAGTCCACATGCTAACGCCATTGGCGGCGGTGGCACTCTCTTGCTCAAGAACTCGGGTTAAGAACAGAACTAAGTTCACTGCAACTCCAAAGAAAGCTAGGGTTGCTAGGGCTTGGTTCACTGTCCACAAAATTAATATATGTTAAGAAAGAGAAGAGGGTTATTAATCAATTCCTGATTGGATAATAATAGTTTCTTAAAACAAAACAAAAACAAAATCGTTTCTCTCTCTAAAATTTCTCGGCTGATTAGAAAGAAAAAAAAAAGTAATTTATTTGGCAGTACCTAATAACAGACTTGCACTTTTCCATCCTCCTCTGTTCTTTGCAACTGTGGGTCGTTCCTTAAATTTTGAAAGTGGTTTTTGCTCCTCGTTTTGAACTGCTTGTGGCTCCTCATTTTCCTCGTTTTCAACTGCTTGTGGCTCCTCATTTTCCTCGTTATGAAGTGCTTGTGGCTCCTCATTTTCCTCATTATGAAGTGCTTTCGGCTTCTCATTTTCCTCATTATGAAGTGCTTTCGGCTCCTCATTTTCCTCGTTATGAAGTGCTTTCAGCTCCTCATTTTCTACATTATGAAGTGCTTTCGGTTCCTCATTTTCCTCATTTTGAAGTGTTTTTTGCTCCTCGTTTTTGCTGTTTTCATTAACAGCTTCTGCTTCTGCTTCTGCTTCTTCCAAGGTTGTTACTTCAGCATCTTTCAAGCCAGTTCCTGCAGCAATCTAAAAATAAATAAATAATAATCAGATCAAATTAAAAAGAGAAAAAAAAAACAACTCCAAAATTAGATTAAAAAAATAAGTTTGGTAAATTAATCAATAAATTTCAAGTCTTGTAAATTTTTCTAACCTTCACCGCAACCTCTGTCCCAGAATCGACAGAATCCATTTCAAGTTCTGCAAATCATTCAAAAATCACTTTAAAAGAACTTAAAAAATCTAAAAAGTGAATCAATTTTATTATGCGATGTTGGAACTAAAAATTCTATCAAACTCACCCTAATGTTAAAACTCAAGATTTTGATCTTTTTACGAAACTTGATTAGGGCAAGAGTGACTTGTTCAGGAATGGTAACGAGAGATTCCGGTGAAGGCGAGGATCGAGTATCGACACGAACGAGAGGTAATAATCCAGATCGAGAAATCAACCGTCGATTTGGCCAAATACGAGAAGAACCATCAAAACCTTTTGTCATTTATGGTAAAAGAATGATCGTTTATGTCACACTGATAAAGCCAACTCGATTCGATTCGATTCGGTCAAGAAGAAATTTGCCTTACAACACTTCTGTTGAACATCTGCTATATGAATGTTAGAACATGAAAAATTAAGCTCTAACAATGGTGGGAGCTGCCCTTTTTTAGGGTTAGAAAGTGATTTTGGAGAGATAAGAAAGAGAATAAAGTGAGAATTGTTGAGAGAGAGATTAAATATTTATATGTTGAAATGGTTGTTGATGAGATCCTAAGTAATAGGATTCAATTGAGGAACTGATTGGCTGAGAAATCTCCAAAAAGCACCATTTGACTTGGTTTCTTTTTATTTCTTTTTAACTATTGGAAAATAAAGGATAAAAATAAATTATATTATAATAATAATAATAATAGAATATCTTAAATTAATTTAAATAGTTTTTGGAAAACAGAATCTTAAAAATGGGAAATTTAATTTGAATGTAAATTGATTACAAAGGTTTGGTATTAAAAGCTATATTCTATAATGAATTTCATATTCATCCGCTTAAGACATTAAAATTTTCAATAATTGTTTTGATTAAGAAAAATATTTTGGTTTGAATTTAATTATTTGAATCTTTAATTTATTCGGGTGGGTCTCTTAATAATAAGTTATGTCTCTAAAGAGTCAATTCAAAATCGGATTTGATTAATAAAAAGACTTAGTTAATTTGATTTGACCAACTAAGTTCATGACTTGGATAAAAGACTTAACTTTCTTGGTGTTTGATAAATGTTTAACCTATAGTCTAAGGCTTTGTCGAGACTATTCCTTAAGAGTTTGGGTAGTCAATTTTAAGGTTAGGTTAACTCGAGTTAGTCCAATATATTGATGAACTTTTGATAAACAACTCTTGATTTATTGGGGTGGCAAAAAGGTAAGATCTAAATTAACCACTCGTGGTGGCTCATTCGTCCAAAGGGCCTAGGTTAATTAAGACGAAATGGGTTTAAATCTCATACATCTATATTAGGAATTAGTAATCTACCTTAAGAATTAGTAATTTTTATGTGTTTTCCACACCAATCAAGACTATATATAGGATTTTGTACTAAAAAAAGACTATATATAAGATTTAATTAGTTAGGTAAAATAGATGTAAATGGTATATGTTAATTACCGCTGAGCTATACTCTGTTTTGTCTTACTCTTTGGTCTTTGATTTCATTAGGAGGAATAAATGTACATCAATGATGAATGTTTATTCAACTTTAATCAAAGAATTTATAAATTCCAAAACTTTTAAAAAAATGACTATATAGATGCCTTTTAAAGTCTAAAACCCTATTAGATATATTATTAAAATGTGTGGTTCTATTAAACACATTTTAAAGCTAAATTAAAATAACTTTTGTTGACAGATGATATGAGTTTTTTTTTTTATTTAAGTAAACTTGTAATTTAACCAATTATTTTAAAAAATGACAAAGTTTGAAGATACAAAAATTAGAATTTATAACCATAGAGTGAAATTTCAGTTTGCATATCAAGGGAGGGAAATGCCAAAAAAGATATATCTTTCCTATTTTTTTAAAAAAGTACAAAGATGTGTGCTAACCACTATTAAATTTCGACCGAGAAATATATTACCAGAGATAATTTTCTATTTTTCATAAAACTAAAAAACTTGAATATGCTTTCGTTCAGGTAAGTATTCAAATATTGTTATAAAAAATAATAATAATTTAGACGTTGATATATGACTGTAATTAAATTTTTGACAAGCAGAGAATAGAATTAAGGATAGAAGGTGTATAGTGGCGGAGCAACTAAGTATTATTTTATCCAAACAAAATACACTTCATTTGGATTTTTCATAGCTAGTTAATTAACAGACGACACAGCTAATTCAATTAGTTTACAGTAAATAACATACTAAATTAAGATTAAATATGGGTGCAACTACAAATTTAAGATTAAAAGAAAAAAGAAATGTGTTGCTTTCTCAACTTATTTGCTTTTGAAAACTAGTGTTGTCTTTCATGGTTTTGGTTAAATTAATTACTCACCAGTTTGTTCAAAGCAACCAAATGCAGTTCAGTTTCTGAAAACTCTCCACCTTTCAAAAAATCCTTCTTTCAACAGAAATTCTCTCCATTCCCCAACTTCTTCGACAATGTCTTCTTCTTCCTCTTTAATCCCATTTCTCCTCCCCATTTCCCCACATCCGCCATGGAAGACGAAGCTTCTTCCAGCTTGCTCTCCCATGTCAAGACTCACCAGCCGGCCGACGAAGCCTCGGATTCCAATTTCTCCGATTGCGCCCTGCCCGCCGCCAAGCGCCCCCGGTTGGTCCACGATCTTAACGTTCTCGCCGCCGTCGGCAAATTCAAAGGCGTTGTGCCGCAGCATAACGGGCGCTGGGGCGCGCAGATCTACGCCAATCACCAGAGGATCTGGCTCGGTACCTTCAAATCGGAGAGAGACGCCGCCATGGCTTACGACAGCGCCGCTATCAAGCTCCGCACCAGAGATTCCCACCGGAATTTCCCCTGGACTCGCCGGTCAATCGAGGAGCCGAATTTTCAAATCAATTTTTCCACCGACGCCGTGTTGAGCATGATCAAAGACGGATCGTATTCCTCGAAATTCTCCGCCTATTTGAGAACGAAATCTCAAATTCACGACTCGGATTTCCAGAATCCGCGAAGCGGCTTCGAGAATGGCGACGGCGACGGCCATTTCTCCTGCAGCCATCTGTTCCAGAAGGAATTAACGCCGAGCGACGTCGGGAAGCTCAATCGGCTCGTCATCCCTAAAAAATACGCTGTGAAACACTTCCCGTACATCAGCGAGAGCGCAGACGAAAACGGCGACGACATCGAAATCGTGTTCTACGACACGGCGATGAAGACATGGAAGTTCCGATACTGCTACTGGAGGAGCAGCCAGAGCTTCGTGTTCACCAGAGGCTGGAATCGATTCGTGAAGGAGAAGAAGCTGAAGGCGAACGACATCATCACGTTCTACACATACGAGAGCTGCGGCGGAGGATCAGACGAAAATGGCGGAAGCGTAACACTGAACTTCATAGACGTGATCTACAAGAAATCAGAGGATCGTGAGAGCGAGAGTAGTTGCTTAGCGGACAAGAATGAGAAATTGCAGAGTGGATTAGGGCTTAATCGGGAGAAGGACTGTGGGAAGAAGAAGAAGGAGGTGGAGGAGATTTTAAACAGTGGAGTGATGAACCCTAATGAGGAAAAAATTGGGGAAAAGCGAATTAGGCTATTTGGAGTTCATATTGATTGAATAAAATTGAATTGCTACTTCAAATTAGGGTTTTAAGGATGTAGATCATAGGTGGAAAATACGTGGGGATGCAAATGGTTAGAAATGGTAGAGATAAAGTTAATGGGAGGGAAGTTCATGAGTACTGCATCTTTTCGGTGAAACTAAAAAGTAAAGTCGGGATTAGACATGCAGTGGACAATATCATTATATCCTTATGGAAATAAGGAAAAGTATGTTGTCCGGACGTGACAATTGATATTATAGTGATGCTCTCCTGGTGCTGAATTAAAAAAATTGGTGATCAGTTTGAGAAGCATAATCATTATGAATTGTGGAAGGATTCTCATATGTTAAATAGAAAGTCATCAGCAAATCTCAGCAATGGGATTTGTAAATTCGTGGTAACATGCTTCGATAACAAGATTGTTGAAGAGAGGCTTGACAGATCATCACTTGAATGGAAGATTGTTTAAGATGGTCACCATCAATTATCCTATACCGTGATTTGTCGTTAAGCTCTATTAAGACATGCAATGTGCTTTAGAGAAAATGATTCTAATTGGATAGAGCATACCCTCCAAGTGCCTAAGAGTTGATTAATGGATAATTATTTGAGGGAGACTTGGTAGTGCTTCGTTTGAGAGAAGAATAGTAAATAATGCAAACATAATATTGCACATTAATTAAGGTCATGTTGGAATGAACTTTTCCATGATGACGTTTACCAAATTATAGGAATGAAGTCAAGTGGTGGGACTCAAATTTGATAATCTTATTTCTCTTATAGGCCTTCATCAATATCATTCTTAATTTTTTATTACGTATTTATTGCAATTACTTTTTTCTCTCATGTATTAACAAGATCCATGACTTTTTTAATTAATTGTTTTATATTTTTATTATTTATTTTTTATTTACACTATTAATAATTAACTTTTTTCTGATAAAAAATTTATACCACTCTTATTAGTGGATGTGATTTTATTATAAAATATTATAAATTTGTATTTAATATTTAATATTTAATTTTACTTTATTATTATTAATTAATATCAATAAAATTTTTAAAATATAACTCATTATTATTAAATATTAGAAATAAAACTTAATGATTGACTCATACTTTATGTAAAATGAGGGTTGTTTTAATAAAAAAAATATTTTAATCGATGAATTTTGTTTAATTATTCATTATTCATTAGTATTAAATAAATTGTCAAGTAAACAAATCAAAGAAATTCTGATTTCGACTCCATCAAATTTCTGCTAAACAACATAAAAACAATAACATTCTCATTCCGATTAATTTAAAAATTAGTTTAAAACGTTATTCAAGATATTTTAGTAATATATTTATAAACTAATGATATTTACTAACTAAATATTTAGTTAAATCTATCATAATATTAATTGATTTATTAACATGTATATTATAAATTTTTGCATAATTATATATTTCATAATATAATTATGTTTTGTATTTTTTTAGTTTTAATAAGAACGAAAATAATTTATAGCATGGTATAATATATTTATCTAATTTTGGTTTTTAAAATTTTCAAATTCAGAATTTGAAAACATTTAAAACATAAAAAAATATTGTTTTGAGAATTTTCACTGACATAATAATTTTTTTTTTTTGAAAAAAAGTCTGTCAAAGATATATTCACTTAATCCATTTTATTTTGATGGAATGAATCTGTTAAAAAAAACATAATCTAGATTATATACCCTGATAATTCTTTGATTATTCTTTGATTGTGAAAACTTTTAAGACTATATAACTTATTAATATTTGTACACTACCATGTATTTTATCCATTAATAGTAATTTGAAATATTGTATTAAAAAAATTGATTTATTCATTTTCTATGTCGTGGGATTTAATGTAGATTTTTATCCGCTTATGTGGAAAAGTTTCTGATTTTTGTTTCTTATTTTTTATTTCCCTTTTCTTGTTTTCTTGTTTTTTTTTTTTCAATCAAGGAAAATAGGACTACGTTAAGTTGGTAATTATTTTTTGTTTTTTATTATTTATTATTATTATCGAAGAGGAAACGAAAACATATTTATTAACTATTTCTAGTCTCTTATTCTCTAAAATTTTGTATTAAAAAGTAAATTTTATATCAAATTTAATTATTCAAATTAACCCTTCAAAATTTTTATGTCATATTTACTTTTTGCTATTTATTAGGCTTTATTTTTTGCCATATGATGTACTCTATTTTACTATTTTTGTGGTAGTAATTTGGACCATTTAATCGGATATAGGTCATAGTGATAACCAGTTTTTCCATTTATTCATTCCATAATTTTGAAGATTCTTATGTTTTAAGTCTAAATGTACTATTTTTTGTGCTCCACAAAATAATCATGTATTTCATTCTTGTGTTTCATTCTTTAAGAAATAAAGATGTTCCCTAATATTGAAAGACAAGTCTTTTAACTTAGGTTTATTTTTAAAATAAAATGATAAAATACTGCTTTTTATAATCTGTGTTTTGAAGGGAAAAAAATAGAAACAAAAAACCTAATTTTATTGATTCCAAAAATTAACTTCATTTAAGAATGAGAAACAAGAAAAACGTTTATGTTGGTAAAAAAAAATGAAAATAAGAAACAATAAACAATAAAAAAAAAATAAACGAAAATATTTTATCAATATATTTTTCGAATAAATATGAGGATTTTTTTTTAGAATGATTGAATATTTATTAAACTTTTTATATAAAAAAAATTGTCATTATGGTTGTTGTTGGTTTTCACTCAATATTAGGGGAAATCGACATATCTAACCTAATTAAGTTTTCAATTTGCCACAATGATCCAAAATTAAAAATTTCACTTTTTCAACCCAATTTATTATTTTAATATAAATCAAATAATGTAAAATGACAAACTTACCCCTCATTTTAGAATTAACCGTTGCTCTTCCTCCCTTTCGTCGTCCCTCTTCTTTCATTTCCACTTTCGTCTTCTCTCTACTTTCGTCTTTCCTTCTTCCTTTTTTCTTCGTCGAGTTTTCCATCAAGTTTTTTTCTTGTTCCATACTTCATCATTTGTCCGTGTGAAACTCGTCTAAAATCTAAAGCGCATACTAAAAGGTTAGTATCTCACACGTTTCAACATTTTTTTCCCACGAATCTTGGGTTTTTTGGCAATGACAGAGGTAGTATCTCACATTTTTTATGGCGATTTTATGTGGGGTATTAAACGAGTTGTTGTTTTCGGTTGTTTCTGAGTGTTTGTGTTACATTTGTAAAAAAAAAAAAAAAGTAGTTTTTGGATTTGTGAACTAAAATCTGGGTTTTTCTTTGAATCCCAGTCGAGTTTTTCATTGAATCCCTCTCGAGTTCTTTAAGTTTGTTGGCAAAAAATAGGTGCCAAAACTCGAGGAAGTTTCCACGGGATTTCAGTCTAGGGTTCAATTTAATTTAGGGGATTTCAAATTAGGATTCAATTTGGATTTGAAATTTATATATGCATTCTATAACAATATTGAATTAATTAGGATCAATTCTCTAAGCGTGTACAATGCATTTACTAGGTCGTCATATGTTATCATTTCGTCGACGTCTAAACCTCCCATAACACCACCTTCATAAACAGTTCGTACCTCATTTACCATCGTAGATTACAAATAGGCGACACATTCTGCAATGAGAGTAAACAAAAAACAGATAGTTAATTGAATTCGGAAAAATTTCTCGACTAGTTATACAAAATCTCGACTAGAATTTTGAAAATTTACAAAACTCGACTGGGTTCCTAAGCAACTCCCTCGAGTTTAAGAACTCCCTCGAGTTTCATATGTAACGGACTTCGAAAAAATGTCTCGGTTGGGATTTATAAAACTCGACTGGGTTTAAGCGACTCCGTCGAGTTTGATATGCAAATCACCCGACATTTAACAAAACTGAAGTAAAAAGTTAAAATTTATGCTATCGGTCTAGTTTAGAATCTCTTTCAACTTAAAAAATGCAACTGATACTCAAAACAAATAACAAACTAACCTCCTTTAAAATAATGAAAAGTTGGTGATAATAATTGGGGTTGGTCAAAATCATTTAAAAACTCGATCGAGTTGGCTGCAATCTAGGTCGAGTTTTATCGTTACTTTGATATCCAAAAATTTGAACTTTTTCATATAAATTAGGGACAATCTCGTCTTTTCACAGGTTCTAAGGTATAGACAAACTTCTCTTAAATCAAAAAAAGTAAAATTTCTGATGTTAGATCATTTGGACAAAACCTGAAACTTTTTAGGTCATATGTGTCAATTTCCCAAATACCTACCCTCTCCCTCTAGTCCCTTTAATGTTCGTTTGAACCAACTTATGTGGCTCAAATATGTGTCAAATCCAACATATTGATATATATACTTAAATCCACAGTATTCGTCGTTGAAAGTAAAAAACGGTGAGGTCTAACTGTCTAAGATAGTTACTTTTATTAAAAGTTCATGAACCACAAAATAGTCACTTTGAACGTGAAGGGACCAAAATATACCGAATGTAAAACTTCGAAAGCTAAAATAGATATCTTCAAAGTCATGGGACCATACTAGAATATAAACAAACAGAAATAAAAGAACTATAATGCTTTTTAATGTGGTATATTTTATTTTTATTGACTAAACTATTTTAGTGATATACTTAATTTATAAATGTTATAGAAATTGACCCATAAAAATACGCCATGACCATGAGTATGAGCTTTTACTAGCCGATGAATAGGCAAGTAATGTGGAACAAAATTTTCCATATAAATGAACAATACTTACATGCACACTGATCGGTATAAAGTGGCCAATAGAAAAAAAAAATTGACAGCTATATATTTTTTAGAAAAATGAAAAATTGTCGAAAACATGATGGAGGGCTAGGAAATACTCATTCATCAATAGTACTAAATTTTTTTGTATTAATATATTTATATTGTATTTAATAGCTAAATGGATCCTACTAATTACTTAAATTTTAAGTAATGCAAATGTGAACATAGTTCAATTAGTTTAGGTTGAAAGTAATCCTCAACTTAAATCTCTAATCTAAATATCATGAGTTCGGATCCCCACTTTCGATTATACGTTGTATTAAGGAAAAATTAGTTGATAAAAAATGGAAAAAACTTCCTTCATTAAGATTTAGCATATAGACAGGTGGATCACTCAGAAATTATACAAAATTAAAAAAATATATATTTGTCTATATGCTCTAGACTAGGACCATGTAGGAATTCAAGAGGGAAGTTACGTTAGAAAATGTACCACCGAGCAAGAATGTACTACTATCTCAAAGGTCGATGATTCGAAATCCGTAATCATGTGAAGTAGAAAAAGAGAGAAGGCAAAAAAGAACAAAAAAACAAAAACTCTTTCTTCTCCAATGGCCAAAAATTTTTTTGTGAAAGCAGCTGAGCTACCATTACCAACATGGCTCTTCTCTCCAACTGTAACCCAACTGCTTCATCAATTCTCTCTCTCTCTCTCTCGTAATCCGCTGTGTCTCAACGACCCTTTTCGACATTTTCGAAGCTTCCTCTCAACCTCTACAAACCCATTAATTCTTCGCTTTCATCCACACGCTCTCTAGTTTTCACTATATTACTTCCCTTGATCACTCTTCAAAACCCAATCAACAAACTGCCGATTGATCATGTTGTGATCTCCATTGCCGCCCTCCGTCGCGACCAATGTAAAAATTCTTCTGCTGTTATTTCTCCCTGATCTTCCTGGAAAATGTGTAAATTATGTCGTTATCTCATTCATTGCGCCTACGGAGTTAAATCTCTTGAATCCTGCATGTTATTCGATCGTTTCTGCTATTTTTTCTCTGATATTCCTGGAAAATGTGTATATATGTGCCGTAATCTCACTGCGCCTAAGGATTTGAATCTCTTGAATCCTGCATGTTCTTCGATGTTCTCGGAATCTGAAATCATTTGTCCTGATGAATTTTTCGTACATTGGTCGGTTACCGAAGTGAGTGCTTAAGAGTTACTTTTTGTTCTTTAGATGTTTGTAAATATGTCCGTGTGATGAGAGTGAATAGTTTCTAGGCTTACATTTTCAGCTTAATTGGCCGAGTTTTGGAGTTATGGATTTTTTATTTATAGATTGCTAATCTTCGCAGCAAAACAATTGATTCTGAAATATGTCGACAACAGCAGCCACCAATATTCAGATTACTACACTGAGAACTTGCAAATTCTCCACTCCAAGAAGTGTCAAGGTTGTTTTTCCACCAGTTCTTGGTGGCAATTCAAAGGCAATACCATGGGCTACACTTAGAAGTGTCCACAATATATCCTCTTTGGAACACTTTCAGCTGAATTCCACCACTCTATCTTCTACAAAATTTGAAAAGATTTCAACTAGAGCCGTGTCTGGATCTAGTGAAGACAAACCAGTCTTTGGGCTGCCGATTGATTTAAAAGGTTATCCCTTCAGTTTTAAAGTTCCTCCTTTTATTGGCTCAAATTTTGTTCCGTCAATATGCACATGTTTCTTAGTTTGACTTTAGGTTTGTAGATTTCTTTTACACATTAATGTATTTTTACTCTTAACAGTTCCTCTTATTTTGAAAAAACAGATTGGGGGATCTCTCTGTTTTATATTTTCTTCTTGCTTGATTGCTTTTAATAAATCATGTCGTGTCATCATTTATGCTATACTTGATTGCATACATCAATGTAAAACTTCAGTAACATTCTTGTTTAGATTGTTAAAATACCACCAATTCAATTATTGAAGTTATTTCTTAGAATTCTCCTTACATGAGGGCTCAAATTTTTACTTCACTAAAGAGACCTTACTCCTGAACAATTCCTTCCGAAACTAAGAAGATGAACATATAGGAATTTGAGTTCATAACCTTCTACTTCTGATGCTGATTAGTTTAATTCTCTAAATAACTTCTTAACATAAGTGGCTGATATTTTGTTTGAAGATTAAAGATCAGCAATTTTTGCTAAAATTAGGATATCTGTTAAGGTAAGCGGGCATTTATTGCTGGTGTAGCTGATGACAATGGCTATGGTTGGGCAATAGCAAAGTCCCTTGCTGCTGCCGGGGCTGAAATCATTGTCGGTACGTGGGTGCCTGTAAGTATAATCTCAGAGAAATTTTTATCTTTATATTTGAAGATGTTTTATCTGTTTTTGTAAGATTGGTCATTAAGAGTTTGGAGTAATCTTATCTAGGCTTTAAACATCTTTGAATCCAGCTTGCGACGTGGAAAGTTCGATGAATCTCGAATGTAAGATGTCATGACCATATTAAATCCTGAGTAGAACTTGATTGTAGTTTCTTCTGCTACTGAGAATTTGATGTTTCAGATTGCCAGACGGATCTTTAATGGAGATCACCAAAATGTATCCTCTTGATGCAGTTTTTGACAATCCTGAGGATGTTCCTGAAGATGTAAGCCAGAGAATTGGTGTTGTTTTTTAACATTCCAAAAGAACCCGTGCATGAGTTGATTTCATTTCTTGCAGATAAAAACAAATAAGCGGTATGCAGGTTCCACTAATTGGACAGTTCAGGTACTGAACTTCCCTTGCACAAGTATCATTCTTTCAAAGTAACCACTTCTATTTAATATATGTACGGGGCACTTTAGGGACCGTTTGGTAGCATTCTTTTTCTGTTTCTTATTTCTTGTTTTTTTATTGAAAAAATAAACAAGAACATGTTTGTTAGCCATTTCATTTTTTTTTCTTTTTCTTTTTTTGAGAAAATTTGTTAACCATTTCTTATTTCTTGTTCTCTAAAATTTTAAATTAAAAAAATAAAAGCTTTAAATGAACATTAAAATTTAAAAATTTGTATGTCATATATATTATGTATTTTATAAGTCAAAAATGATAAAATAATACTTTTTATTTTGAAGAGGGAAAAAAAACTGGATACAATAACAAGAAACTTGATTGTGTTGTTTCTAAATTTTCTACACAATTTTGAAATTATTTTTTAAAAATGAAAAACGTGAAACAAAATAGTTACCTATCGTTTATGTTTATCAAAAATTGAAAATGAAAACGTAACCAAACAGACCCCTAATTTTCACTTTGTACAATTGAGTTCAGTTCTCAAAGTTTTCTCAATTTAGGCTTTTCGATTTAATAGTAGTATTGGATAGTATTAGAGTTGGGAGATTCTATAGCCAAAATAATGTAACGTTTTTTTCCTCCCCACCTAATATTAATAATCACTTTAACGGATGCGAGGAGGACTAATAAGACTAAATATATGCCAAGGCGAGCATAGCTCAGCGTTAATTAGCATATATCTCCAACGAAGAGGTTGTGAGTTCGATCCCCCGCCCCCACATTTATTAAAATAATAATAATAATAAATAAGACTAAATATATCCTACCTAGTGAGTTTTTTTTTTTTTCCTTTTTTTTCTTGACTCTTCAGGAAGTAGCAGAATCAGTGAAGAAGGATTTTGGGACCATTGACATCCTTGTGCACTCACTTGCAAATGGGCCAGAGGTATGCAATTTCTTTAATTCACTTAACTATACCACCATTTGGTATCTTCATAATAAAAGATTTCATTTTCAACAGGTGAGTAAACCTCTCTTAGAGACATCCAGGAAAGGTTACCTAGCGGCTTTATCTGCTTCAAGTTACTCCTACATTTCTCTTCTTAAGCATTTCATTCCAATAATGAATCCAGGCATGTTCTCTAGTCCATTCTTCATTGCTTGTCTTTTTTCCTTTCATGAACTATGGAAGCTTTTGGCTGGAAGGGCATGTCTTGTGCTAAATTTTGATTCCTGATATTAAAGGCGGTTCTTCGATCTCTCTTACGTACATTGCTTCTGAAAGGATCATTCCGGGGTATGTGTATTTAACACGTTGTTGCTCTACATCTCCCTTCTCATGAGGTGACAACTTGAATTGTAATTTGTAAATGATCAGATATGGTGGAGGTATGAGTTCAGCAAAAGCTGCACTGGAGAGTGATACACGAGTGAGATGCTGTACTTTGCTTTATTTCTCCTCTTCCTTTTACTTTTCCTGATGGCATTCTTAATTTCTGTCATATCAGGTGCTTGCTTTCGAGGCAGGTAGAAAAAATAAAATCAGAGTCAACACCATCTCTGCTGGTAATTTAACTATCATTTTTTTGTTCGAATTTGACATCTTCAAGGCCACTAAGTCAATATTGAGAGTTTCTTATCAGCTTCAATGAGTCAATTAGGGAAACTGCAGTTTATCTTTAGAGTTAAGAATCTAAGCTCTCAATCCTCAGGTCCACTAAGAAGCCGTGCAGCAAAAGCAATCGGATTCATTGATATGATGATAGACTACTCACTAGCAAATGCACCTCTGCAGAAAGAATTATCTGCAGGTAGTTTCTTCTTTCTCTTCTGCATCATTCATTTTATTCTAACGTTGTTTTTACCAAATCTTGATCTCCAAAACTGGTTCAACAGAGGAGGTGGGGAATGCAGCTGCCTTCTTGGCATCACCTCTAGCTTCTGCCATAACTGGCTCTGTTATCTATGTGGACAACGGTTTGAACGCCATGGGCGTGGCAGTCGATAGCCCAATATTCGAGGGACTTTGATAACCCACAGACACCATAGCTAGCTGATAAAGTCAATACAAGAGAAGAAACTGCTGCTGCTGACCCTGGTGCCAAGTCTTTGTATCTCTTCTTGTTCTTGCTCCATAGTTTGCATGAACTTCATTTCATTAAGCTCCTGGCCCTAATTTTGGCAAGAGGTTTTCTTTTTCTACTTTGATAGATTTGTCAGTTCTCTATGATTTCTAAAACCATGTCATCATCCAATTAACTGGGTCCATTTAAGATGTATTCACAAAGTCCTCAAAACGTAAGGATGTTGCTTCAAAGTATATATTGAATGGGGCTAACATGCTTATAATCAGATTATCGGTAAAGGATTATACCATTATAAGTACTTTAAACTATTGAGCAATATTCGAGTTGGCAAAGTCGACATATTTAGATTATTGCAGAATTACAAATATATATATAAATATAATAATCGCCCCTGGCCCTAATGAGGCACTTTACTTTTATATGGTAGTTTTAGGGGAACAAAAAAGGACCTTTACAAAATAATTGGAGCTTGATCTAAGCTACCCAGGCACTCTCACAGCTACTCCCCAAACATCCTTTAACAAAACCCTGTTAGAAAACTCAAATTGCCAAATTATCGTTCTCTGAGAACCTAATCAGTAATGACCTATTTACAATGCAGCCGATAAATATACAACCAACAGAACAATGAGAGGAAAGAAGCATTCTTCACATCTGGTGAGTTTTCCAAGTTCTAATTTACCAAACCTTGACTGAGCTTCCTCTTACACCTCAAAATTGCAGTTGGTCCTGAATGAGTGTCATTGTCAGGAGAATCTTCAACCACAGATTGCACGACTAAACCTCGATTTCTCGACAGCTTCCGGATTGGAGTAGTGGGTAAGCCCACTGCTTCAGAATCATCGCCTGCTGATGCTTCTGCTTGCGGTGGCGGTGCTGAGTTCAGAAAGTCCCTGTGAGGCATCAACTCCTCTCCAACTGGTACCTTGCTCGCCATTAGCTGCAAATAAATATCACAAGTATGTGTTCCTCAATTGAAGCCAAAGATCTAAAAGAGTATACAACATGACATATACTATAAGCTTCTAGCCAATTTTGTATACATTAATCAAGAGGGCATAATATTTTTAGTAATATTTAAACTCTGTTACATGATACTGCAAAGTGCCAAGTTAAAAGTTTTTTGTACCTTCCAGTCTTTGAAATCGAATCTGAATACAAAATGACTGTAACTAACTTCATGTGACATAATGGAACTGTGGGCAGGGGCATTCTTTGGTGCTGAAAATTTTGAAAGAAAATGTAAGGATAATGCAAATAACACAATGCATTCGAACAAAAGTATAGAAAGTTTTGTAGATGTTTACTCACACACAAAATGAGAGCCATTTTTATCGATAGTTATCTCAGCCCGACCATCCTTAACGAGAAATGATAGAGCAAACAAGTTTTCTACTGTCTGTGCAAAAGACCTTCTATTCAATATCAAATGTTCAAGTTTAACCCTTTTATTCCTCCTCAAAGCTACAAACATTATGCTCATGTTCTTGTCTGTATCAGTTTTTTTTTCAGATCCATTTTCTTCAACCTGCAGTTATGAATTAAAATTATGAACATGCTAGCACCAGTGTGATGATAAAATATCAAGTTCATAAGAAACAAAAATAAAGTGCAATCTAATTCAAACCACTTAAGCAAATAGAACAAAGTTATAGACATGAGTAAAGAATATCCACAGCAGTAGCCAAGCAAGCCTTGAAGAGTGACTCCAAGCAAATTCTGTAAGATCCAGCTTTAACACTAGCAAGTTCAATGATTTATAGCAAACACCTTGTATAGGTTCAACCAACAAGTTAACAAAGCTTAGAACAGAGTGAGAGATGACTCAATCCTAAAATATTTAGGTCTTGTTTGATATCTATTCCATTTTTAGTTTTTTAAAACTTTTTAGTTTTCTGTTTTAAAAAATTATGTTTATTTTTTATTATGTTTTTTACCTTAAAAACATATTTGAATCCTTAGCAAATATTCAAAAACAAAAACAAATTTTTTTTTCCAAGTTTAACTTAGATTTTGAAAATGTTACTAAAATGTAGATAACAAAGCAAACAAACACATAAGAAGAAATAGTGTTTCTAAACTTAATTTTTAGAAACAAGAAACAAAAAAACAAAATTGTTATCAAACTGGTCTTTCAATATCCAAATCTTTACGGCCTAACCTCTGCAGGTCTCGAACTTTCAGTAGGCTTGGAACGTTTCCTGGAAATATTATTAGTCTTTCGCTGTTTCAACTGAGTGCTCATAGGTCCAAGCCTTGAAAAAAAAACACAAGACAAAGAAAGTTACATAATTGACCCAAAACATCCATTGAAGACACTTTAGCATCAGGTTAGTGAGAAAAAGGAATCCATGAATCTCACATGGTGCAGCATCCATGGCCATTCATGAAAATAGATGAAACACCACGCCCAATATCTTTCCAACTGACAGAAACCATATCATTTTCTTCAGAAGTTACTCCATTGCCAATCTGGGCAAACTCTCTGAGCAGACAACTAACAAAATCCGATGGAGTAACACCTTCATTTGACTGCGACCTTATAGATGTCACGAGGGAGTTTGCAATATCTTGCAAAGCTTCTGCATCTGCAACCTGTTCCCTTGGCTTCTGAACTGAAACCCAAATGGAAACGCCACAATTTCAAATGAGTAACAATATTAAAAGGGGAAAAAAAAAGAACAACTCTTTAACATTGTGAAATCACTTAGATTGAAAAGTAAGCCGATGATGTTATAAGTCAAACAAGCGGTCCATTCGATCTTTTTTAAGATAAGAAATAACAAAATATTAGACTATGAGAGCTGAAATCTGCCTTTTTTCCAAAAGTCGATGAAAAAGTGGACGGGTATTGTTTCATAGTTCAATTGACATATGAACTTATAAGAATGTAAGAATGGGGGGGGGGGGGGGGGGGGGGGGGGGGAAGATGGACGATTTAGTTTTAGTTTCTTTTTGATGAAAAAATTAAAGAAATTGAAGAACACCATACATGAAAAATTATATTCAAACAACAAGAAAAGAGACGACAGAAAATTACCTTGCTCGTGCAACTTTTCCACCTCATTGATGATTACATTAAACTTATCCAAATCCTTCGACAAATCTTCTCTCCTTTCTTCAAAGCCAAGAAACCCAAAAAACCCCGATTAAACACACAAACAAACAAATCAAAATTAAATCTCATAACTCGAAATGTAGAACTCAAACAAACCACTAATCTCATGAATGACCGCGAGGTACCGAGACCGCAGCACCCGCCGCTTCGTCAAGTCCTGCGGACCCTCTTCTTCTTCAGTGGAGTTGTCCTCGCCGGAGTTATCTCGCTCCATAGCAACTCTCTCCCGGTGAACATCCCTGAAACTCGCAGCATCGGCGGCGGCGACTCTACTCTGGGCACCACGGTTGGTGGCAGCGGGTTCGCGTTTGACAGGCCTCATCGTGCTCGCTCAATGGAAACCCTAATCCAGAATTAGGGTTTAAAGTTTGAAGTCACGGTGAAGAATCGAGATCCTGAGGAAATCAGAGGGTTGCTTGGGAATTTGGCGATAGAAATTGACAATTTTGTTCAATCTGGAGAGAGAGAAAAAAGGAAGACGAAAAAAAAAAAGAGCGGGCCTCTTCGGCTACTGGAATTTGGCGTTTTTGACTGTGGAGGTTTCTTTCCCGCTTCTTCCCAATTTACGCCCTATTTGCTTTTTTTTTTTTTTACCAATTAATTGCAATATAAGATAAAACGACAGATTCCCATAAAAAGGGGAAAAAAAAAAAAGATAAAACGACATATTTATAAATTAAGAACCATATAAAGCCATTTTTTAAATGATGTTTTTTTTTTTGAAATACATTTCTAAATGTCGAGATGTATATTTATTTTAGTCTATTGTTTTTTTACTTTGATTAATTTTAGCACAAATTTCACAATATAAATCTTTCGATACAAATTTATTGCTACATTTTAAAAAAATTTGTGAGGAAAACATGGTACTAAATTTTTAATCAAAATAAATAAGATATTAATGAAAATAAACAAAAGTCGAAAGTATAAAAATCAAAATAATATTTAAACCTTTTAAAATGGAGTTGAAAACAGAGTCAAAACTTCATCAAGTATGAAAAGTCACTTGGGCTATCATGACACCAGATAAATATGTGGATAAATTGAACCACGAAGGAAAGGTAAAGAAAGATGGCCATAACACATATGCATGAGAGGAAATTATTGCTTTTGCCATACGATCAGGTGAGATGTTTAAATTCATTCGAATGTGCGGTGAAACCACCTCCTTAAAATAATTATTCAGCTTAAAGATTTATGCATTTTGCAAGTCTAGTGCAAGAGAGATGCCCTATTTGGTTGCTAAAAGTTCTACGTGTAAAGATTCATACCCAATGTCTATAATTTTTGAAAGGGCATACGAAATTGCCTCTGTAAAGGTTCATACCCAATCTCTATACATTTTGAAAGGGTATACAAGATTGCTCTCGTACTGTCTCAAACCAAAACTCTGATCACGAATAGGACACGGTAATTTTACCTGGAAAAACCCCTAATGGGTTGTCGAGCATGGGTGCCCACCTATTTATAGTCCAATCATACTTGCTCATCCAGCAAATTTATACGACTACAAATATGTCTCATTTTAACCTTTGAGATAAGGTGGCGATCTTGTTGCCACAATTTTACCACGTTTTACACTTTAGTAGCCTACAGTTGCTTCAACTCTCCAAAGCTTTTTAACAAATTTGAAAAACCACTTAATCTAATAACTTCTTTAGAGATATTATTTAACACCCAATCCTCCTATTATATTTATTATGTTTCTTTTTAATCTATTACTTTCGAATAGATTAGTGGTCATTTAAGGCACATATATATACTAGTGTATTACCACGTGCAATGCACGTAACATTTTTTTTAATTATAAGGTAACTTAAATTTTATATAATTTCACCTAAAATATTTTAAGTATAATTATTTTTAAAAATAATTAAGATTAATTTTTATATATATTTATTATTATGGACAGCTAATTACTAATAATAAAATGTACTATTTATAATTATTTTTTAAATATACTATTTATAATTAATTGTTAATGATATATTTTGTAAATAAATAAATTAAAAGTAAAGGAAAAAATTATATATTAATAAAAAAGTAAATAGATATTTTAATATTTTTATTTTTAAATTATTTCAACCTAATATGGGTCCTTTATTTTATTTTTTTTAATATTTTGTTTGTTTATTAAATATTTGTTTAGAGCTGACATTTTGTTATACATGTTGAATTTTTTAACTAAATATAAATTATTTTATTGATCTAATTTTATATTATAATTAAATTTATTAAAGAAAAATTCTTCAAATTATATTATTAGAAAATAAAATGACCAAAAGTTTTATATTCCACCTTTTAAGATTCTATACAAATTATTGTTTATAATTAATTTATTAATTAAACATTTTTTTATGTATTGATTTCTATGATTGTTTTTTTTTTCAACAATAAGAACATGAGCTTGTAATTATCTATATTTTAAACACATATTCAAAATAAAATTGCTCAAAAAAGAAACATTCCAAATAAAAAAAGTACACTAAACAATAAAAAAACATTAGTAACAAAAAGAAAATTCCAAATCCTAAACTAAATTAAATTGCTAAAAAAAGAAAAATTCCAAATAAAAAACACACTAAATTAGAAAAATAACAATAGTAACAAAATAAAAAAAATCCAAATACTTACTATACACTCATCTTTTAGAGTAAATATGCTCATTCTTGAAGATTGCTTGACATATACTATTATTCAACTTTGTAAAATTGTGGAATGGTAACGTCACAAACCTAGTATTCGAGATATGTAGATTCAACATATGCCTCCCTTACAACTTGATGAATATCTCACAAATATCTCGAGATGTTTTCATGATTGAATCATCTTTGAGAGATGTTTGAAGGAACTAAGAATAAAAAAGTATTGAAACTTGGGAAAAACATGTAGAAGAACCCTATTTTTATAGTAGTAGAGAATAAAACGTTACGAAAGTTTTTCAAATTCTAAAACTCTTGAAATTTTAGTATGAATTTTAATTAAAGAAAAAATTAATTTAATGTTGTTGGAAAACTTTTTGCATTCCAACTTTTTATATTCCATGCATTTATAGTATGGATAATTAATAATTAATAATTAATTTAATATTTGTAAATGTTATAATTTGTAATTTGTAAATTTAGTAAAGGGTAAAAGTGTCCAAAAATGTTTTTCCTACGTCCTACCTTTTTAATACAATATACATATAGATATATATATATATTTAAACAATTTGAGGCAAATATTTTCACTTATTAATGAACGGTTATATTTAAGTAATTAATTGATTAAACAAATAAAAGAAAGAACTTTCCAATGTAATTAACGAATTATACTCAAAACATTGGTATTCCAATGTCTGTTTGGCTCATCTGGCAAGGCCGTGAGTTTGGATGATTCGAACCTCTCCCGATCTTGGGTTCTCAGTTGAAATCAATCCATTTGTGCGCATGAGCTCCATAATTTCTTCCCTCCTCCACCATACCTCCCTTAAATCTGGTGTTTGATTTCTGTAAACTTGGCCAAACTCTACATTTTTTTCCCACTCACTGCTCGCTTGAAGGATCCTACTCCTCTCGTAGTTGTCTGAAGCTATTTCCATGGATTCCCATAATTCTTAATTAGGAATATTCCAGGCACAAGTATTCATTCCGAACTAAATCTGTCTCTGGGCATCATCCTCCATCCTCACCGGGTAATTCTTTCTTTCTTCGTTTCACTTTCGCCTCCTCTATTTCTCTCATCGATTTTGGGCGATGGAGTGTTCGATTAACTTGTTTTTGTACAATTTATCATGGGGTCTGCTTATTAGTTACCGCGAGTGTGTCGATTTCAGAGGGCTAAACATGTTATGTATTTGAATTACTTGTATGACTATGTTTTTTTACGTGGACCCAATTATGAATTTATTGTGTACGCGGAAGGTTTGTTAGATTGGATCACGATGTGTGGCACATTGTAGGTGTCTGGGAGATTTTTATGATGGGCGATCGAAGAAGACACAGAATTCTGATGGTCTCTGATTTTTTCTATCCCAACTTTGGCGGTGTGGAAAGTCACATCTATTATCTCTCGCAATGTCTGTTGAAACTGGGTCACAAGGTTAGGGACGATTCTTCAATGTGTTTCATATGGTTTTGTTATTGAATCGAAATGTATTTCAAGGTGTAGAGGGAGTATTTCAAGGTGTATATTTCTTCTGCATCGTTATTTGGTAGTTCATTCTAGAGTTATCAGTTTTCATTTTCTACCCTCCCTATTTATATGTTAAGAAACATGGGGCATCTCATTTTGAGTAGGGCCGGTGTTAAGTCATTCTCAACACGTGGTTTGGACTTTGGAATATCTAAGTCTTTTAAATTTTCAAATACATCGGGACGGGCCATTTAGGGGATGTTAAGAGACAGGGAAAAAGAGGGAAACATATTGAAGAACTAGTAAGTGATAACTTATTCAAGCTTAGATAGTACTTTAAAATATGAATGAATAAACAAATTATATAAAAGCTTAGGAAAATTAAATTAAAATTTCTGTATGCAATTTCAATAAAATGTTTTGTGCAAAATATTGTATTTTATGGGATGTCGATGGAATTTAATCCCGTCAAAAATCCTAAATAATATGTTGATGAGAAAGTTTTCACTATTTTGGTCCCCAATTTCCGTTGAATTTCCCTTCCTAGCTGTTTACATGCCTAGTACCCTTTTTGATTTGATATCTATGCAAGTTTAAACTACTGGCAATTTTATAAACTTCTAAGAAAATAATTGTCTAGGTTGTGGTGATGACTCATGCTTATGGAAATCGTACCGGTGTGAGATACATGACGGGAGGCCTAAAAGTGTATTATGTACCATGGAAACCATTTCTAATGCAAAATACATTGCCAACCTTCTACGGGACACTTTCAATCGTCAGGACAATCCTTATTCGAGAAAAAATTACGTTAGTGCATGGACACCAGGCGTTTTCAACTCTTTCTCACGAAGCTTTGATGCATGCAAGGACCATGGGATACAAGGTTGTATTTACTGATCATTCTCTCTATGGTTTTGCTGATGTGGGAAGCATCCATATGAACAAAGTATTGCAATTTACGTTAGCAGATGTTACTGAGGCTATATGTGTTTCACATACTAGTAAGGAAAACACAGTTCTACGATCAGGTTTGCCACCAGAAAAAGTTTTTGTAGTACCTAATGCTGTTGATACTGCTATGTTTAAGCCTGCTTCAAACCGACTCAGTACAAACGAGATTATCATTGTGGTTATAAGTCGATTGGTTTATCGCAAAGGGGCAGATTTGCTTGTTGAAGTCATTCCTGAAGTCTGTCGGATGTTTGCAAATGTAAGTTGTTTCAAGTCCAGATAGTGTGTATTTGAAGTATTCACTTTGGCTAGTCTTCTTATGGGTGGTTGATTCACCTGAACCCCTGGCTATGCAAGGACTGTTTTTTCTTTAGTTTTGCCATAGGTTGAGTTATTATGGACTTCATTGTTTTCTTATTTCACGAACCCCTGCCATTTAAGCATGATATTGATAGCTTACTTTGCATGGCTACATTTCTGCTTGCATGACCTAACTTATATGCATTCTCAAATTAAAAAAAAAATCACTTAAGTTAAAATTTCCAAATAAAATGATGCTTAATGAGTACAATTGAGTAGACAACATATTAATTAGTATGACATTCATGTCAAAGCCTGCATTATATTGAGGATGGCATTTTTATGTCATCAGTGTATTTCTCCGCAGAAAGATGTAATTGGAGTATTTCATTCTTAGATTACATGTAATTGTCATAGGTACGATTCATTATTGGAGGAGATGGACCGAAGCGTGTGCGGCTAGAAGAGATGAGGGAAAAGCATGGTCTTCAAGATCGGGTTGAGATGTTGGGAGCTGTTCCACATGCTCGAGTTCGATCAGTTCTTATATCTGGCCATATATTTCTAAATAGGTTGTCACTTCTTGAGTTTTATATTTAAAGTACATACTTTACTCTAGTGTTTTAAACTAAAATTTTTAATTCTTTTTGGAAAATCAGGGTTTTTTTCTTTAATTGATGTTGTCAATCAAACTCAAACAATTATGTCATTGGGTTGATGTCAAATGAAAATTGATTGTCAATTTTTCCATCCTGGAATGTAAAGGTGAATATTAGAAATGGTAATATGTGATACTCGGTGTGTTTCTTATTGTGAAGCTTTATTTTAAAAAAGAAAAAAGGTTGACTTCTTTTTTATTTCTGAATGTTGGAACCTTTTAAGAATTTGGGAATAGGAGTAGTTTGAGAATCATGTTGTCCTAGACCTTGTATTTTTGGAGTAGTAAAAATTCAATGTCTTTTGGTGTTTACTAAAAAGATCATAGCACTTGTAGATTTGATAATAAAGCACTTACGATTGTTTCTATGTTGTCCATGTTGTCTTTGGATTGTCATCTCATCCATGCTGCTGATTGTTACAATTTTGCTTGTTTGTTTTAAAATAAAAGAGCATATGGTAATTAAAAAAAGGCTTGATTAGAACATTGCAAATCTGGTTTTCTGTTGTTTCTATAATCACCTGGTCTGTAAATGTATGTTTTCATCCGAATTCTGACTCTTACCATTCTTGCAGTTCTTTAACAGAAGCTTTTTGCATAGCCATATTAGAGGCTGCTAGTTGTGGATTATTAACAGTTAGTACGCGTGTTGGAGGCGTGCCAGAGGTTCTTTTCTACCTCTTTCATCTTAATAATTCATATATTATACATATGCTAATGTTTGTTTCTTTACTTTTTGGTTTATTCTATGGTTTGGATATTTATATTCTGATGCCAGGTTCTACCAGATGACATGGTTGTACTTGCAGAACCAGATCCTGGTGATATGGTCCAGGCTATAAAGAAGGCGATTTTCTTACTTCCTCTGATTCACCCACAAGAAATGCATGATCGTGTGAGTGCATTCTTTGAAAGGAACAAAAAGTCTCTATATGCATCTGGTAATGTTTATATGTACTAACTGTATTCTCTTTCTATCTCTTAAACAAACTGTTAGATGAAGAAATTGTATGATTGGCATGATGTTGCAAGAAGGACAGTTATTGTTTATGACTATGCTCTGAGAAGCACGGATCAAAATCTTCTTGAACGACTCTCCAGGTATGCTATTGAAATCATATGTTTACATGGAAATTCAAAAGAGCATTCATCGTTCAGATATTACTAGCAACATCTTCCATTTGTCAGCATACCAGACATTGAATGAGATATTAATCCTTACTTAAGTTTGCTTGATATCTGAAAATTAGAGGACTTAAATTTTGTCATTCGTGCAACCTACTGTAGAGTGCTGCTTATGAGATAATATTGAAGGGTCATCAAAACTAAAATCTAAATTTCAGGTATCTCTCATGTGGGTCATGGGCAGGAAAGCTTTTTTGCGTGGTTATGATCATCGACTTCTTAATATGGTATCTTTTGAAACTGTGGCAGGTAGTAATTTGTATTCCTTTTGGTTTCATTGCAATGTCTTCCACTGATTTTCATTTTTATCGACTATCTTTTATACTCTAATAACAGCCTGATGAGAATATTGAGGTGGTGCCTGATATTACATTAACGTGCAATCAAGATCAGGGGCCAATGGAGGACATGGACAAAAAAAAGGCTTGAAATGACAGTGAGTGCTTTTTGAGGTATGCGAACAAACTTTTGGTCCTGTACTTTCATTGAAGTAACGATTTAACCCTTGAATTCTCGATTTTGTCCCTGAACTTTAGTTTATGACAATTCAGACCCCATATTTTAAAATTTGTAACAATTTAGTCCAAGCGTCGGTTTTTATTAGGTAACAATTTAGGCTTCGTAGTTCATAAACACATTTAGTCCCTAATCTACATGTATAAGAAACTCCATTAAATCTCAACAACATTTTTCATGGTAGGAACTAAATCATTACAAATTTTAAGCTACAAGGAGAAAATTGTTACATACTAAAATTATGGGTCTAAATTATTACAAATTTGAAATACAAGGACTAAATTGTTCAATAAAAGTACGGGGACCAAAAATGATTTTCAACCTAGATTCATTATTTTTTAATCAGGCAGTTAAAAAACTGAGGTTGTATCTTGTAACTAGCTTCAAGAAGATAAGGAAAGGCCGATCTTTGGTCAAAATTCCGGATGAATGAAATGTATTTAGTTGCTTTAAGGGTGGAAAATTGTTTTATTGTGATGTTGGGAAAAAGTGAAGTATGATGGCCAGTCCAGTTTAGTGTCCTTAGAGCTATTATGCTGATGATGACTATTTTTGTGGGGGATTTGGACCAGAGAAATAATAGAATCTGTGAGGGTGGAGAGATTCAAGAAGTATATTTGAGACCTGGAGATTATTAAGATTATTAGATCTAATACTGCCTTGTGGGGTGGTTAAGTCCTTTAGGATTTGAGCCCCTTTCTTTTGGTGGGTCTCCTGTCATTGGGCTATTTATTATTATTATTATTTTTTGTATGCCTATTGTGTATCTTTTTTTTTTTTTTTTTCTTTCCATTTTTCTCATGAAAAAGAAGTCCTATTATGCTTATGATGCATATAACATTTTATCTCCTTAAGTTTTTGAACACTGCATATTGGTTTTTTATCATGTGTTTTCCTTGAATATTATTTAGGAGTTAGGGCACTTGTGAATGTCACATCTTATGACCTATGTATGCGTTGAATAGATAAGATAGCCTTATGCAAAATGTTCTCTAAAGGGATATTTGGTATGCAGGCATATTATGCGGTCAAATTCCGCGATCTCATTCCTACACAATCTTCTTACTCTTGTCCTTCATTGAGTGAAGGGTTCAGAAACGTTTTTTTCATGGAAAAAAGGTACTCTTCCCTAACGAATGGTAGGTTGACACCTAGTCGATAGGTTTCAAGTGGACTTTTGATCTACTTCCTTTTATAATTTTAAGGATAGGAAAGATCATGAGTAATTTTTCTATAAGAGAGTGGGAGATCTCATTTGAACATAGGGAGGTAGTTTCGAGATCGTTCGAGTTAGTTTGGGCATAGGTAACACGGTTTGCCAGTCTTTTGGAGACTGGTGCTTTGTGTCAGATTCGGTGGGTCTCAATTTGTGGGGTTTAAAGACAGTTTTAGAAACTCTTGGAATACGCTAGGAATTTTCATTTGTTGACTCCTAACCCTTCATAAGGGGTATTTTTTCTCTCTTATGTGACACACTCTTCCATTTTCCTTTTTATTTTTCATGCTTTTGAAGGCTAGAATCTTTTATGGGGTCAAATCTTTCATTGGAAGATTAATACTATTTGACTTTATACCACTTTTTTTTTTGTGTTGTTGGGGCCTCAATGGCGCATCCTATATTGTGGAGGTTTTTCCGCTGCTTCAAGACATGGAAGAGACTTGTCCTTGTGCAACATTTCTTTTTACTATTTTATGAAATATTTTGTTTTAGAGGAACAATAGGATTTTGAGAGTCCTCGAGTAGAGGTGTGATTTATGATTAAGTTCCACATCTCACGAAAGAGTTTTGTAGTTATCTTCTCTCTTATTCTCGACCTCTAGAGTCGATTTCTTTTTGTAATTTCTATATTTTAGTTTTGGTTTTCTTCCTTTGTAGTGTTAACAATACTCGAGAAGTTCAATGTTTCCAAAGTTAGAGAGAAAAGATGAAATAAATGCTGAGTTGTGCATTGAAACAATGGTGTAAATTATTTGTGCTATTTCACTTCAACTATCCTCTATTATTTGATCAATGCATTGGATGAAATGCAGCACTCTTTATGAAGTCTATGAATATAGGTCCTTTTGGGAGTGGCTAGGTGAATAATTCCAAGTTCTTTAGGGGCTTTTTTCCTTCAAATATTCTGCTGAAGGAGGACCCATCATCCATTGATTGGACAGAAAGTTTACACTTGGTGGCCATTGGATCAATCCAAAAGTTCCACCTTTCAAATTTACACTATATTTTATGCCTATATAATAAAAATTTTAAAATATTTATCTAATGGTTTAAATCTCATTTTGATTCCTTTCGCTCCTTTCGCGATTAGTTGCATCTCACCGAGCTTCTAATCAATAGACCACTACGTAATAAAAAGATCCATATACCAGTCATGAGCAATAGTGAAACCTAGAAATAAGCTAGAAATAAGCAAAACAGGCTAGAAGAGCTTAGTGTGAATTGTGAAATGCTTTAGAAAGAAGTATGAGAGTTGTGCACTCTCTGACCCATTAACCTAGAAATAATGGACTTCTTTTGAGATTATTCTATTTTGGTCTTGGAGTTTTAAAATTGTCCATTTTAATTTTTGAACTTTTGAAAAATATTACTATAGTCCTTGAACTTTGAAAAGATTATTATTTTGTTTTTTGTTTTTAATTTTTTACCTAACATTTGCTCACGTAATAATTGTCTTGATCTACCTATGTGACTTCAATACGTGCTTATGTTGATACGTTAGTACATGTACTTGTACTTGAAGTTATCATATTCATTTGTTAAAAGCACATATATGAAAGATCAAAATAGTTTTTTTTTGTTAAAAAATACTTTTGGTCCCTGTATTTTTTCTTAAGTAACAATTTCGTCTTTGAACTTTAATTTGTAACGATTTAGTCTCTGTACTTTCAAACTGACAACAATTTAGTCATTGTCGTGATTTTTTTTTTGTTAAGTTTCTTATATGTATAGATTGATAAACTAAATAGGTATTAAATATGTTTATGAATTAGAAAGATTAAATTGTTATATGATAAAATTTGACACTTATTTTTAACAAAATTTTTTACGATAAGGACTAAATTGTTACTTTAGGGATGGACTAAATCGTTACAAATTAAAGTTCAAGGACTAAATTGTTACTTTAGTGTAAGTACAGGGACCAAATGTATTTTTTAACATTTTTTTTAAATATATAGTTCAACGATTAAAATAGACATTTTGAAAGTTGTTTTTTTCTTTTGTTTTTTTGTTTTTTTTTATAAACAGACATTTTGAAAGTTTAAAGGCAAAAAAGAAATAAATTATATAAATCTACTCTTTAAATTATGAGTTTAGTATTTAAAATTTTGACAGCATAACTATTTAATCTTCAAATTAGGAAAAAAAAAGAAATCATTTACATTATTGGTATTAATAAGAATTTTTTTAGTAGGGGATGGGGACTCGAGCTCAAAACATCTTGATTAAAGATATATGTCAATTAACATTGAGTTACGTTTGCTTTGGTAGAATTATTTAATAAGACGTTGATTATATTAATCTATCTAGCTATATGTTATATGATGACGAAAATTCAAGCAAATTTTATTATTTGATGATAGTTTTTTTATCTTTTTAAGTTTAAGAATTAAATTGACGCCAACACACAAAACTCAAAAGTTAAATTTACAATTAATTTAATAATTTTTAACAGAAACCAAACTTTTTTTTTTTTTTGGAAACATAAGAAACAAATTAATTTTATGCTATCCAAAAGAATCAGTTTTGATTTAAAAATTAAATATAAATATATATATATATATATATATATATATATAAACTAACTAATAAATTACACACACAAAAAAAAAAAAAATCTGACCTTAAACCATTTTAAAAACACTCAAATGGGAATTTGGAAAAAAAAAAAAAAGTTTTCCCAACTTCTAGTGTTTTGTTCTCCATTCGTTGGAATGAAAAACAAATAAGCTCCATTTTGATTCTGCTCTCAAATCTGTCAATTCCGCTCGAAGAAACCGAATTTTGGTACCAAATTAATCGTCGGAACCCTCTTCTCCGACCACGTCTCCGTCAAAATTGGTTATCTCCCAACCAGAATCATTAATTCCTCCGTTTCCCCACAAGGATTAAATTCCAGTTGCAGCCTCCGATCCAGTTCATAGCCCTCAGTTCCTCTTCGTCCGCCTGTTTTTGAACTGTCGGCGATGTCGAACTGCGCCGTGGAGTCGTGTAAAGTCGAGACCAGTGATGGGGTGAAGCTCCACGCGAGGGTTTTCAAGCCGAAAGATGAGGAGGCGAGGGAAAATCTGGTGGTTGTTCTGGTCCATCCCTATTCCGTTTTGGGTGGTTGTCAAGGGCTCTTGAGAGGAATAGCCGCTGGATTGGCGGAGAGGGGTTTTAGGGCTGTGACTTTTGACATGAGGGGTGCTGGGAAATCGTCTGGAAAGGCTTCTCTCACTGGATTTGCGGAAATTAAGGATGTCACTGCTGTCTGCAAGTGGGTCTGTGAGAATTTGTCTGTTGATCGAATCTTGTTGGTGGGTTCATCTGCAGGTATGTCGTTCTTCAGTTTCTGCTCTGGAATTTTGTGGGTTATGGTTCGGTTTTGGTCTCAGTTAGTGAAATATTGCTGAGATTGCTCGTATGTTTTGGTGATTGCTCTCGGATTTGATTGTTCTTACACGCTAACTGATTGGAAGTTTGAAATTCTTTTCACGAGTCTGATGGAGAAGGAGGATTATGAATTACCTGAAGAGATTCTGTAACTCTCTGGTTGATTGTTATATGATCTCTATCCATGGAAAAAAAAGCAACTTATTTATAATCTTGCTCACACAGAACAAAGGTGCTTTAAAGGTCTATGTGTGTTTTTATATGGACTAGTAATCTTATCTTGCAGCCGATTGAATTTTTAATAGATTGGCATAATCGAGTTGAAGAATTTGAATGTAGAAGATGCAAAAGAGAAATTGGGAAGTAGAATTAACTAGTACCTTCTGCTTTGCCATCAGATATTTCTTTGTGCAATGAATTCAGAGAATAGTTTTTCTGGGATTTCAGGAATTGATTAAAGGAAAACTTTCCTTTAAGATAAATCGGGAAGTAGAATTAACTTAGTTTTTTGCTCGTTGAAATTAGTATGTTACTGTTGGGTTAAGTGAAGCAAATATTTGAAACATCTTTATCTTGGTGTTATCAAAGATTCTTTTTTTAAGGAAAAAAAATATCTTGTTGAATCCGTATGAATATTTCTAGGGCTTTCTAATTGTTGTGAAACTCATCTATAACTAGGCTATTGTGAGTGAGATCTTTCCTTTCCCTCCGTGATGGAAGTAGGTCGCCTCCAGTTCAATGGCGATGCTGCTTCAATTTATCTGTATAGTTTTCTCTATATGGACAAATCTTTACAACTTTTTCTTTTCTAAGAAAGAACCTTTACCATCTAAGATTGTTCCAGGATGAAACCGGGTTGGGATAAAACAATAACGTATCTCAGGAGAGGATCTATACTCTTTCGTTTTCTCGGTTCCAACCGTCTTGATTCTATCAGAACATCAGACACTGGAAAGAAACATTGTGTCAAAGCAAAATTGAGGGCAGGATAGAGGGAGGGTGGTGCAATATTGATGATGCATCTAGTGAAGTTTGAAGCGCTAAGATCATCATTTTCCATTATTTTGTGGGGACAGAGAACAGGTGAAATTATTCTGAATCACAAGTGATGTAGTTGTATTTTTTGCAGGCGCCCCCATTGCTGGCTCATCTGTGGATTTGATAGAACAAGTGGTAGGCTATGTTAGCCTTGGCTACCCGTTCGGTCTAACAGCCTCGATTCTTTTCGGTAGACATCACAAAGCCATTTTACAGTCTCCAAAACCAAAGCTTTTCGTAATGGGGACACGGGACGGATTCACAAGTGTGAAGCAATTGAAGAACAAGTTAAGTTCTGCAGTGGGACGTGTCGAAACACATCTAATAGAAGGTGTGAGCCACTTTGAAATGGAAGGCCCTTCATATGATGCTCAAATGGTGAATCTTATCCTTCATTTTATATCTTCTTTGTAGGATTCATACTTTTGTTCAGAATATTTGTGGGAACAAACCCACCCTTTGTTGCCATTGTGGATCAGGCTCTGTAATATTAACTTCTTGTGTGTACTGCAGGAAAATTAGAGGTTTTGGCTCAACAAATTTTGCAATTATTACAGTGAAAAAACAAAACTAAGCATCTAAATGAGATTCTATTGACTCTGGAATAGAGTTTTACAGGAAGAACATTTCTACTGAGTTAAAGCTAGATACCAAAATAAAACAAGAATTCTTAGTACAATCAATAAACAGAAGCCATGACTTCATTAACTGCACAGTTGATCACAAGAGTTCAAAAATGCTCGAAAACGCCATAACGGAGCTGAGCACACTGCAGAAATTTTTCCATAGCAAGTCTGCAAGTTGTAGAATTTTTGCCATTTTGGAGCTTCAGCCACTTTACATCATCATCATACACGAACCATTGATTGCCCTTGAGAATATGGTTCTCTCCCATCTGCTTGAATCCCAAAAAAGAAAAAGAGGAAGAAATATGATCTTCTCACTACCAAGTAACCCAATTTAACCGCTCTTAATTCTTTATATTAAAATATATATATATATAATCCATTGAAATTATGACGATGAAATTATACACCCAAATTTAATAATCAGATGGGTTTTTAGCCTTTCACCTTGCTAATGTTTTGTGAGAAGAAGCTATCACAAATATATTAATAATAAATACCAGGCAAACTTTTGGATCCATAAATCAGTACTGAAGGAGAAGTCTAATAATTGAAGTGAACAATTTTACAAAATTGGGAGACCGAGAACTGAAGTTGATAAAAAGAAAGCACAGTAAAAGAAAATGAAGGTTTGGTATGTTTTCAAGCACAATGTACATATACAGAACCCAATGCATATCATTTAAATTAAGTACTGTACACCAGTAAGCATGTTTAATTAGTTATTACCACTTTCACCATCGGATGCATCTTCAAGCCTTGCGATCGCGTCGACGAGGGATTGTTCGTGCTCCTGCATTCACACAGATCCGAAATAAGTTAGATAAGTAAATGCACATAGAAAAGTTAAGTCGGAGCTTAGGATGAAGAAAGATTCATACTTTCAGCACTTTCTTAGCCTTTTCGATCTCCATCGGGTCGGGATGATTGGCACCAAATACTTTTTCCACCTGTTCGAGCAACTCAAATAACAAGGGAAAAACAAAGGTCATCACTTGCATTAACCAAAACAATAAAGAACAGAAAATGAATGATAAAAAGAAATCATATCATATCTTGCACACCTCCTTAATCAGCGTGTCGGTGTGAAGTATTTCAATATCGCCCGTAGCCTGCTTCCTAGAACCATTTTGAGAGACAGGTAAGTCTTTCCTGGATTGGCCCTTTGTGGTCCCCCGACCCCTTCCACCAGCTGCAACTGCACCACCCCGTGTCATGGACTTCTTATTGCCCCTCCCGTGTCCAGGTCGAGCGCCACTGCGAGGTAAATCGCCACGTTCCCACCTAATATCTTCAGGAGGTATCTATAACAGGAGAGGTGTATAGATAACTCATAAGTGACAATATTCCACTTTAGATCAGGATTTCAAATAGAAAAATGACTACTGAATTTATGGCTGGTCATCTCATCATCCAATTAATAGTCTGATCTTTAAGTGAAAAAAGAAGCAACATTTTCAGACACACTACAGTCATGTGGTTTACAATCAACAGCAATCACTGTTAGTGGTTTTCTATTTGAGCAGAAGACATTACAATTCTTGAACAACTCCCCTGGTATATTCTTTCATTTTTACTTGATTAAAGCTTGGTTTCTTATTAGGGAAAAAAAATCTTGAACAACTGCACACACACACACACACACACACACACACACACATATCATAAGCTGAAAACTAACAAGCATACTATTAGAAGATTGGAAAACAGGTAAATGATAATCTATACTATCTTCCAGTTACTAGTCTGATCTAAAAGCTCAAAAATATGCACAAGAAAACATTGCAAAAGTGCATCAAATAGTTACTACTTCACCAGCGAACAATTGTTACAAGAACTTGCCAAACAGATCCCATCCTATAACGGAAGTACGTGACCTGCTTTATCTAGCATGCACAGAATATTGCAATATGATAATAAACATCCTATCGATCATGCCACCGATTGCATTATAACCCTAGTTGAGAAGTAGTCTCAAATATAAACAGCACAATATCCAAAATGCTTTTCGTTTTCGTCAGCTTGAATAAGTGAAGAGCAAGCCTTTTAACAAAGGTAATATTCTTATAGAGAGGAACAATACATGAACAAGCGCAATCTAGAAAGTCCCTCATTTACTGTTTTATTTATGGGGTGGGGAGTACCTCTTTAAGGTTGACCCATTCCCACGTCTCGTTTGCCGTATTGATATCATAGACCAAAGCATGACGGCCCTGTCCAAAATAAGGATCGATGAGATCAAGGATATAACCCAGGTCTGGGGTAAAATCAAATCGTTCAAAGAAGTGAAGAACAAACCTCAGCATGGTTATAATCAGTTATAACAGCCTCATAGAAGCTGTTGTCTTCGGGCCACCTAGTCCAAACTTTCCGTCCAATTACCGGTTGATGGGTTGCTCCTTCAGCAGGTTCATGTGAAACAAAGGCCCCTAAAGAACCTCGATTATTCCCTTGGCCACTTCCCGTAAGACCTGTATGCATGGACTTCACAAAAAGTGTTGCAGTCAATGCAGTGAATTGACCAAATAATAGAGGGTAACAAAAATTAAACAGAACAAAATAACCCTAATTTATTCAATAGGTACAATCTAAAAAACTTACTGATTTCGTCTTTATATTCCTAGCTCCAGGGGGAGGACCGCGTCTCATGGCTGATGAAGATGGTTGCGTACCAGGAGGTACTGCAGGAGTAGGTCCACCTTGGGACAAAGAAGCCTGGGACGTTTTCTGTTTCTTCCGTGATGCAGATGCAGTAGGGCTGGGTGTGGGATCAGCCATCAGTTGATCAGTATTCAGCTTTCCGGGTTGAACCCCATTTGCTGTTCTCCATTCCCTAGAGCATTATTCATAACAATGCATGACAATATAGCATGATTCATACCAACTGCCGTAAAGTAGCAGTACAGGACAAGCATTACCATATCAAAATAAAATATTATTGACAATCACTCGAAAAATCATCAAACCTTATCCTTTTGATGACATCGTCTGCATTTACCCTGGATAAAAGTTTTCTGTGTTCTTCATCTGATACTCTCAACTCCTTTCTTAATTCTGTTATTAAACTTTCCTTTTCCTGATAAAAGTTAATTGTAAGGAATTTAAAAGCTGAACATAAAAATAGATTTTACAAATTCAACAAATAAACAATTTGAAGAAAAGATACCCATGTAATCGCATCTGATTGAGCTTTAAAAGCACGGAGGACTGAACTATATGCTTCCTGCTCAATGTGGTGGATCTGCATTTCCATATCACCGAGCATCCTAGGTAATGTAGAAGAATTGACCGCAGCAGATCTTCCGTTCCCAGCAGGAAGCCCACCTCGTTGAAATCTATTTTGATGAGGAGGAGGAAGGTCATCATCTGTTCCTGAAGCCGTTTTACACCGTAAAATCTTAAAATTAGAAGAGGAAATCTCCAGAATAATGTTGCCATTCTACAAAATAGTAAGATTAAACTAACAAAATCCTCCAAGCAAGTTCATAGCGCACCTTTCATACCACCTCACGGGCAGTCGCTTTATTACGCACAAAGCAACCGAATTTAAACAGAATATAAATGTCAATTCATTGCCCATTACAACACCAGAATACTTCCTTGCTAGTGACTACAGAAGACGTAACTAGAAGAAAAGAGCTAAATTAAAAGAGAGAAAGGAGAAAGCTCTTAACAGCCAAAGGGAAATACTATATCTACAGAACAGAATGAATAACGCAAAAGCTTTTCTTTCTTTCTTTCTTTCTTTCTTTCTTTCTTTCTTTTTTTCATTCCTTTTCTAGTAGGGTTAGCACAAAGACTTCCTGGTAAAAATTTTTCCTCACTTCTACATAACAAGGCAAGAAGGCAATATGAATTTGATGGCATACTTAGAAGTTAGAACAGCCAAAAAAAAAAATAAAAAAATGCATAAATAAATAAAACCTAGCTATTATCAAGAGAAAAATATAATTCATAAGGCGAGCTACTGCTATTGAGCCCCAGAAAACCCCTACCCTCGAAAGCTCAAAACCAATCTTTTCAATTTACTCACCACTGCTATCCGACGGTTCATACTCCATCGAAGTTCCGGCCACCCAAATCAACGTTCACCCACTCCAACCCAGGAAAGGAAATCAACTTCGCGACAGACCCAACTCAAAATTCGACCGGATTCAGCAAGAACACCGGCGACGAACAAACAGGAACGACGGAATATGGGCCCGACTCCGAGCTCAGCCGCTGCCCATGAAGTGGAGGAAGCTAAAAATTTGGAGACACGGCTAGATCCAGTGAGACGACTCGATCCGCTCGAAAAAGTTGGAGAAATTCAGGCGGAAATAATTGATAGGAAGAATCTACGGATTGGGAATTGAGGGTTTTTGCGAGGGGCAGAAGGTGTGTAAAGATGAACGAAGCGAGAGAGGCAGGGCGTTCTGCGTTGGGAGGGAACTCGAAGGCGGACTTGAAATTGATTATTGTCTCCGTTTGTCTATTTTGTTTATGGGATAATAATTGCTTTCGATTCCGCTTTGGGACTTTGCTTTCATAAAATCAAACCATGGGACATTAATTTGGTTGAAAATTTTACTCCATGCTTGGGTTAAAAAAATGTTTTGAGGATAATCTACCTCGTTGTGTCGAGTTGGACTCCACAAATTATCATTAGGGAAGATCGGATCAATTGCCATGAGAAGCTTCACGTGTCGGGTCGAAAAAGGTGCGGACTCGGAGGCGGCTACTATCGAGATATATATATGTGCCTCTTTTGAAAGTTCTTAACTTAGTAGTAATTGACATATGTTTTTTTACTAAGAGAACATGAATTTTAATTCTCCATTGATCATCCTACTCGTTGTACTAAAAAACCAGTTATATCGGTTAAAGACTTTATATAAGATTTTTATGAAAACAAATGATATTTGTGTTTGTTTTGCAATGAATATTCAACCAATAACTACAAAATATACATGTATGTGTGTGTATATACCTAAATAGCATCAAATAAAACATATATTTGAAATAACCTAAATCAAAGTCAAAGTCAAAGTTAAGTGTAATGTAAAATATACTAACCAAAATTTATGCCATGTTTGAAAAACAAATTAAAATTTATGATATTCTTACAAATACATATTAAAATTATGTCATGAAGTAAATATATATATATATATATATATATATATATTATATATATGTCGCGTTTTTTTTGTCCTAATACTCGTAGTTTGTAAACAGTGAACATTAATTCATGTGAGGTTATTCAAACAAGTGTTGAAAGTGAATTTTTTAAACTCTAAATCCAATAAACTATGAACTCTTGGTTATTATAATGAGTACTTGGACTTTATGTGGAGACATAAACTGGATCAAATTCAAGTAAATAGCATAAACAGTCTATAGTACATGGATTAAGTTTGATACTTTTTCCTGGAGACACTATTGAATACAGCCCGCTTTATGATTGTTACAAATGTTGTAAGGTGTCATAAACAAAGTGATCTTAATTCGTTCATGTAGGAACATGTGAGTGGGGGTGTTCTACACAATGAGATTGTGTAAGATTGACCTTGAAATAATCACTGTTACTTATTAACATTGTTTATGTAAAACACTGATTAATTTCGTTTATCGATGACCTAGATAACTTGATCTAAATTATGAGCCGTCTATGAACTCCTATTTTTTCAGGATTCTCCCTTGATCTGCATAGGTGAGAGTAAGCTCATCAGCACTGCTCAATATGTCTTCCGTTTCAGGGATAAGACTGGGTAGATAGCTGGGGACATAGAAATTAGCAAGACAGAACTCACTCCTACCTGATTTAGAGATAGTAGAGAGGTTGTTCCCTTAAGGGCTAATCCCGGGTCTTGAACAAGGGGCCCCATCATCTCACTGGCCCGAGAGGAATTAGATTTAGTGATTTGATCTTAATTCAATTGTCCATTAAAGGGATAGCGGTACTTAAGGAGAAAAGATGTAACTCAGGGGTAAAACAATTTTTGACCTAGCTGAGGTTACGAACGGCCTGTGAAGGATCAACTTACTGATGACGGTTATATGGAATGGACACAAATATATCTACAGTGAGGGGAGTGCATCTACAGGCTATAGTAGACAGTCCTGTTAGTTAACAAATGATGATTAACTAAGTTAAAGAGTTTGACCGGTTAGTCTCAAATCGTTGGAGCTCATGATCTGTAGGTCCATCGGGTCTCCATGCTAGCTCAGAAAGGATAAAATTTATGAACTAGGTGAAGCAAAAATTTGAAGTGTTCAAATTATGTTTTTTAGGAAATATTGTATTTTATATGAGATATAATATATATAATAATTAATTGAGAATTAATTATTATGGAGAGTATGACTTATTTAAATTAGTTTTAAATAAGTTTAAAGCATAAAAAATAGTGGTAATTTGATTAATGTGATTAATCAAGTTTAAGTGTAAAAGACCAATTAACATGAGATATTATTTTGGCTTGGTTTTTGTTTTAATAGAAAATTGATATTTCAATTTTTGTTTTTATAAAAAATTATTTTTATAAAAGTTTTATTTAAAAATCAAGATCAGTGGAAAATCCAACTTCGAAGTTGGATTTTCATACTAACTAGTGGTTTTTGAAGTGTTTCTTTAAGGCATTAACACCTATTTTTTACATGCTCGTGGGGTTTAAAATGGAAAGCATGCAAGGTTTGTCATTGCATGCATTTGGTCTTTGTATAGGTGATAAAGATCACTTTGAGAAGGTTAATGCTTCCTTGCATAAGTACATAATTTTTCCACTCAAATTTCTAAGGTTTTCTCCTAGCCATTAGTACTTTCCCTTTGCTTTCACTCAAAATTCGGTACCACAACCATGTTCATCATCCCAAGGATAGCACGGATTTGCCGTTGGTGGTCCCATTGAGTTAGGAAAAAAAGTTATAGTGAAGGTCTTCAAAGGTGTAAAGTTAATCACTTCTTCTTTACTTTTTTCATCATTTTTCCCGGCATGCTTATTTTAGTTAAATTGCTTCATTAAATATATTATGATCCTTAGCTTCCGTTGTGCATATCAAAAAGTTCTTACGATATATATATTTTTTCCTTTTTTTTAAACGTTCAAAGCATATAATTTCTAAGTTGGAGATTTAAATTCCTATCTCTCATATTTATTGTTTTGAAAAAAAAAATAATTTTTAAATAATTAAATGACTAAAACAAATATTTTTAAGTTTAGAATCAAGATCAAATAAAAAAAGGTTAAAATATGTAAACCTTCTTATACATTAGAGTAATCAATTAATACTTAATGTCAAAACGAGCATAGCTCAGCTGTAATTGACATATATCTTCAACCAAGAGGTTGGTGAGTTCGATCTCCCACCCCCACATGTACTAAAAGAAAAGGAATCCTTACATTACATTGATTAGTATTTCCAATATATACTAGTAGTGGTACAATGGTGATAAAAGTTCGTTCAATCTCCTTAACTCGCATTCGAAGAGGCCGAAACCAACTATTTCACATGTTTGCAAAATGTAGGCTCAGTCATTTTGGCTCTTTTTTATGGTCTCAATAGACCACCTCCTACTTCCTTTATGACTCGTTAATCTTATTGAGGATGAATCCCTTTTAAATGTAGCCCAAGTGACATCCTATTGATTTTAATATAAATATTCTAAGTGAGAGTATCGTTTTGTATTTGTAATATTTCCCCGAACTCCCCTACAAATTCCAACTGGGGTATTAAATTGGTATAGACTTAAATACCTCACACTCAATTGATGTTTTTACATACTACGATGTTTGATCTCTTTTAAATGGATTGAATTATGATACAACTTCGAATAATAGACTGAATCAGTGGAAAATTCTGGAAAGTGAGAGAGAAATATACTTTCGCAATAAGTGTATATCTTATATCCGCTCTGGGCACAACCTTCGCTTTGTTTTAATTTCTCCAAAATATCTCATATCAATGGAGATAATTGTTTTCTCTTATATACCATAGATCACTTCATTTCTTAGCGAGACTTTGTTTGCATTCCTCTTACAAACCCAACATTTTATAATAACAAAAAAAAATTATTAGGTTAAATTTGTGGCGTGTTTTAATTGTAGGGTAAAATGCACTTTTGGTCCATGAATTTGAGGATAAGTGTCTATTTGGTCCCGAGTTTCAAAAAGTGACAGTTTAGTCTCCGACATTTAGAAAAGGGTTCTTAATAGTCTCTGAACTTATAACGATGTGGCATAATTGAGTTGTCAAATTTTAGATGACGTGAGAATATTAAATAGTTTTATATTATTTCTTCTTTCCATTCCCTTCTCTTCCTTTATTTTTCTCCCCTTCTTCAATTTTCTCTACTCTATCATTTTCTAATTTTCTCCCATCAACCGTGATCGGAGAGAAACAACAACAAATATCAAAAGTAAAAAACAATTATATATAAATGTGTATTTACCTAAATAGCAAATAAAGTATATATTTAAAAATGTGGCAACAAGTTCAAAGTTTAACAAAAACTGATGTTCTCAAAAAGAAAAAAAAATTAACAAAAATGAAGTAACGTAACCTAATCGAAGTCAAAGTTAAATGTAATGTACAACACATGTTGGGGGCAAAAATATGACCTACCACGTGGCGAGATTATCTACGGCCGACCTCTTAAGTCCATCTAGGAAGAGCTCTTAAGCTCATCCACGATCGAGCTCTTAAGTCGATTTAGGAAAAGCTCTTAAGCTCATCTACAGAAGAGCTTCTAAGCTCATCTACGGAAGAGCTCCCAAGCTCATCTACGGAATATATCGTCTTAAGTCCATCTATGACGAGCTCTTAAGCTCATCCACGGTCGAGCTCTTAAGTCCATTTAGGAAGAGCTCTTAAGCTCATTTACGAAAGAGCTACTAAGTTTATCTACGGAAGAGCTCCCAAGCTCATCTATGGAATATATCATGTCCATCTAGGAAGAGCTCTTAAACTCATCTACGGAAGAGCTATTAACCTCATCTACGGAAGATACCTTAAGTCCATCTAGGAAGAGCTCCTAAGTTCATCTACAGAAGAGCTCCTCAGCTCATCTACGAAAGATATCATGTCCATCTAGGAAGAGCTCTTAAGCTCATGCAATGTCGGGCTCCTAAAGGACAAGCTTTGATGTCATGCGGTTCCATCGACAATTCAATATTGAAGGGCAAACTGTCGTAGGTCGACCTGTTCTCGAAGGATCATAGGTCGACCTCAGAGGTCGGGCCCGATTACTTAGACGCGGATGAGAACCTTCATTATGCTCCAAGACAGGGATAAATCAAAAGACTAACACGGACCAACAGTCCATAGCAGATCACTTGACCCTAGAGCAGTGAAGTACCTCGATGGGATGTGTAACTACTCTCAAATCCCTATAAATACACCTTCACTTCACCCACTAAAGTATGAAAATCTGTCTGACGCTGATCTGTTGAGCTCAGATTATTACTGACTTGGGCATTGGAGTGGGTTACCTGTTTTGCAGGTACCCCTGAAGAATACACCAAGTGTTACCAGTCGACCTCCTAGATCGTCCTCCGTGCCTTGGCAGATTTTTGCATCAACAACACACATATAATTTTTGAAAAAAAAATGAAGTAATACTTTTGCCATATTTGAAAAAATAATAAATAAATAAAATTGTGATTTTTTTTTACAAGAAATAACTTATTGATATATGAAAAGGAAAAATGTTCAAGATGCAAAACCATAAGGGGGTTAAAAAGAAAACAAAAGAGAGAATAATAGAAAAATAACAAATAAATATCGCAACAAGAACAATACAAGATCAAAAGAGATAAAATCATTCTAAAACAGAACTCAGAAGAACTACTTGCTGCCGAGCTTGGGAAAACAAGCTAAATCCAGGGACAACAACCGCATGAGGGAAAAACCTTCCTTAGCACCAAGAAACGAAGATCAAACTCCAAAATGACCCAAGTTTAAGATAGGGCACAAGAACAGATTGCAGCCAAAATGCTAATAAGGAGAAAACATCAAATACAAAGTCTCAATGTTGTCTTCAAAAAGCCTCCAAATATAAACCACTAAGTGTCAAACCAATCGCTGGAGAAAGACTTTGAAAACCTTACCAACCAACCAACCGAACTAAAACTACAAAGCTTTAAAATATGCGTAAGGCATAATTGAGGACATTCCAACATTTCAAACAACTTAAAACTTAGAGAGCATACTCAATTGGGACAAGAGTAATCCCCAATTCTTCAAAAAAGGAAGAAATGATTGTTCGCTGTGAGAGAACAGGTTTCTCATCTTCTTTTTGCTCGTTAAATAAGGATTGAAAATCGTCCACATAGGAATGTTCAGAAAAGTCCTCAATTGGGATGTCTGACTTTGTAGAAGAGTCTAAACTACTAATACTGATTGCACCATCCTCATCTTCAAAATCATTATCTGAGAATTCTATGGAAGATGATCGAAAAGGCAAACATTTGTTAATGGAGTGGATAGTACCAATGGACAGGACATTTACCTCATCCGAACAATTTTTACTCACTACATCTCGTTTCTAAAAGAAAGTCTTATTAAAGTTGACTTGAACCCCTTCAGCTATTGAGGGCTTTGCAAGCTCGTTTCCAAAATTAGAATTAGGCTTTCTACGAGAGTTGGTAAAAACGAAGGGGTTGAATTAATCGTTCAGTATTCTTCATACCCGATGGAAACGGATTGCCCTTTGACCTTTGGTTCAAAATAACTTCTGCATTTAGCTCTTGAAAAACAGTAGGGCCAATAATTCACACTTCTTTTCTGACCATAGGGGTGCTCAATTAACTCGACATATTGTTTGGACCAACTGGTGCGTTTTGAATAGATGAGGGGACAATTGCAATATGCTTTTCCAAGCTAGTCTTATTAGAAATGTTGCCAAATTGAAACTCTTCGTGTATGGACCGTTTCAAAGTGAAAAACAAAAAAAAGGGAAAAAGAAAAAAAATTGGAATTTTAGTTGGAAGCGCATTTTGGTAATTTTGCAAAAAAAAAAAGAAATGAAAGAAATGAAAGTTTTTTTTAGAAAGGCACGTGTGTGTGTGTTGTTGATTAATGAAGGTGGGTGACAGGTGTTTTAAAAAGAAAAGAAAAGGAGGGGAATGAAAAGAATAAATAAAAAGAAAGAAAGAGAAAGCATAAGAACGGAAAAAGGAAAGAAAAGAAAAAAGTGTGAAGAAAAAAAAGAGAGACAATGTAGGAGAAGAAGAATGAACAGGGAAGAGAAAGAAATCGAAGGTGGTGTACGGCTAAGGAGGAAGGAAGAGTTTTTTTTTAAACCGGTTGGAGTTCTTGAAGCTTGTTTTTGGGTAAGTTTCAGTGTCTTAAACCATGAGATTCTCGAAAATAGACTCCTTTCATTTGTGGGTTTTGTGAAGGACAAGTTATTTGAGGTTAAAATTGTGGTTCTTGGTTGAAGAAAAAAAAAAGAAAAATAGAGAAAGAGGATGGAAGGAAGAAAATCCGTGGGTTTTGGAGAAGAAAGAAGAAGAATAGTTTTTAGGAAGAGAGAGAGGAATTTTTTAATTGAATTTAATTGAGAAAAGTAAAAATGAATTGTAAAGAGAGGGGAAATCACGTGAGAAGGTGAAAGGGAGAGAAATTCAATGGGTTTTGGTGGGACCCACTTGTAAATGGTATGAGAGAGAAAAATGGTGGGTTGCTAATGAAGAGGGAGAATGAGTTATAAAATTGGGTTTATGTAGATTAATTTGGAAGATAATGTAATTTCAATTGGAAACAAAAATTTGTTGAAGTTAAATTGGATTAAAGCATGAATTAATTTGGTATTGAATCGATATTTCAGGTCGAGCAGAAATTGGAACGGAGGACGACCGAGTTTGAAGGATTAGTGAGTGGTTATTTTTATTAAATGGTTTTAGATACCTATTGATATAGAATTTATGAGAAATTATATATTATGTATGATTTAGCATTTCTGCTAAGAATGAAAGAAAATGTGTTTGTTCGAGAATTTAAAAAATGTTTTTGAGAATTTAGAAATGTTTTATGATTTAGAGAAATATTTGAAGGAAGATATGAAATGTTATTTAGAAAGAGATTTCAGAAGATGATTTTAGAATTTTATGAAATGTACTTAGAAAAAAAGATTTTAGAAATGATTTGAGAAAGAAAGAAAAGTTATTAGAAAGAAGGAAAGAAGAATTTTAGAACAGTTTATGAGATTGAGAAAGAAGTTTTCAAACCACCATGTTATTGTATCCAGGTGATTATTCGTATGCTATGTGAATGTGTTTCTATAGTATACCCAGAAATAGAAGGTCTTTGAGACCATTTTACTCCACGTGTTGAGAAAATTATTCTGCTATGCGTATTGAGATTACTCTATGCTAGTGGACCAAAATTATTATGTTGTGCGTATTGAGATTACTCTATGCCAGTAGACCAGAATAGAATATGGATACATGTGTGGTGTTGAGTTTTATCGATCTGTTTTATGTTTGAAAGAAAGAATGTTTTATATGTTTTAAAGCATGTTGAGAAGTTGGCGTAACTAGGTCGCGGGGGACGCAGGGGAATGCCGGGGCGATAAGGGCCAAATCCGGATTCCGAATCCTGGACTTGGGAGCGTTGTCTTTTCGGTTTGCCTGTAAAGAAATTGTTGTTACAAGTTTAGTTTTGAGAAGTTTACTGAGTTTTATGAAATGTATAATGTTGCTCTAGTTTTACTCGAATTTTATGGAATTTTAATGAGAATGATTATTACTTCAGTTTTATGATGTTTGTTTTAAGAGCTAAATTTTAAGTTGTTTATGAAAGAAAGTTGACGACAATATTTTCTTATTAACTTACCACTCACTGAGCTTCTCAGCTCACTGTTTATGTTTTGTTTTCCCTCCAGGCTGTACCTGAGTATCTGAGTTTCTGAGTTTCAAGAAGAATTTAGTTCAGCTTCTGCCACCCCGAGTTGTTCAAGAGTTGCATATCTCTTTGTATGTAGTTTAATTGGTTTGTAAGAAATTTTATCTGCATTCTGTTGATAGGAAAAGAATGTATAGAATGGATGTAAGAATGGTTGTTTGGTTAAGATTAATATTTTATTGTGCATCCATTCGGAGTTGTTAGTCAAAGTTCAGGTCAAAGGAAAGAAAGAAGTTGACCACTAACTTCGTAGTTAGTCGGGGTCTGTGGTCGGCGCGACTCGTTCTAGGACTAGTAGGTGTTTGGGACGGGTCGTGTCACTTCGTCTGCTAAGACTTCCTGCAATCTTTGGATATCCAAAGGATTTGAAGAATCTGCAACTAATGAAGTCTTTGAAAGTTGAACGGAGGAGAAAGATGGCTTGATAGCTTCATTTAAGGCAACCACGTTTACCACAAACACTCCACGTTTCATAGTTATCTCGATAGAAGCCGGAATAAAGCCGCAATCATTATTCTCTACTTGAATGAAAGCTGCTGAACAATCTAATAGATTTAGTGTTACTGAAGAGATTTTCTTCAAACCTCCAAGATGTGTTCCAATGGCCTTGAAGCAATTTGTGTTCCAAAGCTCTAAAGGTAAGTCGTAAATTTTCAACCAGCCACCAAAACAAACTGTCAATTCTTTCCTGCCATGCTTTTCAAGATCCCACTTCTCCATCTTCACGTGAAACCCATCTAACTTGCACCATTTACCATTGAGCCAATAAGAGTTCAAGGGTCTTCCACTTTCGAATCTAAATAAAGCCTTATCTGCCAAGAAAGGGTTAACTTGACAATTTCCAAGAAGAAACTTTTGAGGGAGGCAATGCCTCCCAACTATCCTGAGCGTAAAACCTTGAGATAACCAGGACATTATCCCAATCTGTTTCCACAACTTCATGTTCCTTTTGAACCCAATAAGAGTTGCTCCATTTTTTTTTTTCTCGAAACCTCATTCTCTGCGGTATGGGATGCCATCATATTATCTCTGTTCTTTGGCAAAAGAAAAGTTTGAGGCGCCCTGCAATACCTTCTTTTGAAATTCACTATTGAGTCTTTTATCATGTCCCAAAAGGTTATCCAATCGATCTTCCCAATCCCTACAGGTACCATTATGAATTTTCTTTCACCTGAAGGGGCTAAACAACCCAAACCAGCCTTCAAAGAATCTCTTTTTATGGAGTCGACAAGTTTCGTTCCCATCCCTAACTTGCATGGAACATCTTGAATACAAAGGACAATGCAGAAGTTCCACCAAAGTCTTTTCTAACCACTAAAGCTGGGAAAGTTGAAGAGAAATCTGAATATTCTTCCTAGAGTCTTTTATGAGAAAACGGTCACTGTCGCACCCAACTCAGTAGTAATTGTTTTGAATGCTGCAATTTCTCGAATCCATTTGAAAGCAGTCAAAAAGGACAGTGAGCTCGTTAGGAAGGTGTTCGCGACAGCTTAGGATAGGAGGACGATGGCGGTGGATTAAGGTTAGGAGGGAGTTGGCGGCAGATTAAGGTTAGGCTAAAATTATGCTAGAGAGTGAAATTTTTATTTATTTATTTTTTTTAGTACAGGGAGTGAAATATTTCTTATACATACACATGTGTTTATATATATATTATTTTGCTTACATTCCAATCATATAATTTCTGAATGGGATATTTAAAAAAAGTAATTATTTTTTAAATAATTAAATGGCTAAAATAAACATGGTTAATTTTAGAATCAAAATCAGATAGATAAAAATAAAAGATATTTAAACCATCTGATATATTAAAGTAATCAATTAATACTCAATTATAACCGTTGAAAAATGAATAATTGCATTAAATAATTAATACTTATCCAGTATAAGCTTAGCTCAGTTGGAATTAGCACCTGTCTCTAATCGAGATCATGAGTTTGAATCCCCACACTTACTTGTTCTACTAAAAAATAATACTTAAGTTGTATTAAATTTATATAGTTTTTTATCACTGAAAATTAATTAGTCGTAGTACAAATAGACTAAGGGTGTGTTTGGAAATGATGGTAGAATTAGTGATTTTGAAAAAAAAATATAATTGATTTTTCAAAATCACAATCTAAGTGATACATTAAAAATTAATTTTAAATGATTTTAAATTTTCCTAAAATTAATTTTTTAATTTTCCAAACATGATCGCTAAAAAAGGGAGTGATTTCCAAAATCAATTTTGGAAAATGATATATACTCAAATCTCTTTTTCAAAATCAATCATTCTATTATCACTCCCAAACACACATTGTAGTGAAATCACTCCTCCCGTATCAAAATTACTTTCTTTTCCATTGATCATGACAAATTAAAAATTTTGATTTTAAGAAAGTGTAAAATTACTTAAATTGATTTTTAAAAATTAATTATACTTAATTTATTTACTTAATCATATATCAAGGTGATTTTAGAAAATTAATTATAATTCTTTTTTTTTCATAATTACTCATTTTATCATCGCTCTCAAATACATCATAAGTAATTTGTTATGGCCATGGCGGGTTGCGTCAAGGGGATCCTCTGTCCCTGTATCTTTTTGTTATAGCCATGGAGGTGTTGTCTCAGATGCTGGATAGGCTACCACCGAGTTTCCAGTCTCATCAGAAGTGTGATAGGGTTAGTTTAACTCATCTATGTTTTTTAGATGACCTGATGATTTTCTCGCACGGGGATCTCGCTTATTTATCCTTTATTAATCATGTTTTGGCCTCTTTTGCAGAGTTGAGGGGTCTTGTTCCGAATACTCGAAAAAGCTCATTTTTTGGGGCAAGGCTTGGTAATGTTAAGGTGGAGTAGTTGGCAGCTTTCTTAGGCTTTTCGATGGGTTCTCTTCTTGTGCATTATCTCAGGGTTCCGCTCCTTTCCCGCCAGCTTTCCCATCATGATTGTTAGCATTTGCTTGAACGGATTGTCTCTCGTGTTCAGAGTTGGTCAGCTCGGGTGCTTTCTTTTGCTGGTCGGTTGCAGGTTATTCGATTGCTTCTGCAGAGCTTTCAGGTCTATTGGGCAAGTGTGTTTATCCTTCCGACTCGGTTTGTTCATGATGTTGGGCGGGTTCTGTGTTTTTTCCTGTGGAAGGGTCGCGAAAGCGGGCGGTGGGTGCTAAGGTGCTTGGTCTAAGGTGTGTATTCCTTAGTGGGAGGGTGGTTTGGGTATGTGGTGTGAATCCATTTGGGACCTATTACATGTACAAAAAGAGCAATTACTTGAAGAAAGACAAAAAATATTCAAAATGCTTTCACACTACATTTTCAAAAGCTTGTTAATGAACAAGAACCAACAAAGAGTTTTGAGTCCAAATTTATTCATAATGTTACTTCAACGAGTCAAGAAGAGAATGAAGTAGAGATGACACAAGAAAAGTTGTCTATTTTGAGAGATGACACGGAGGACAAAAGAAGTGTGCAGAATTGTGAACAGGTGCATTGGCAGATTGCACCTCTTGGAAGTTTGTGAAGTCAAAGCTTGTCAAACCTCATCCAAATATGAAGCGCCTCCTACATGTGATTTTAAAGTCATTCTATGTTTTTCTGATCTGCATTTAGTTGTCTAGATTGATGTGCAATCAAGTTTTAATTTGCATTAAGTTGGATTTTGAAAGACTTTTGGTATTCCTTTGTTGAACGACCCCTTGGCCTATTTAAAGGCTTGTAATGCTCTTGTATGGAGATAATTTAGACATTCATTCATATTGAAATCAAGAACTTTTGTTCCTTAACATATTTGATGTTGTCTCTTTTAAATCTTGTTTTAGGTTTGATGTTAAACCGATTCATTGGATTAGTCTCGATCAAGCTAATTCTGGAGTGAGTCGTCTTAGGATCTAGGAGTGATCATCAAGATTCTAGGTTTGATCTTTAAAGTGATTCATCTTCTAACCTTACTCTTGGTCGGAATCATTTGGTAAGTTAGTCACTTTTGTGAATGTTTACAAGGATCTTAGAAGGACCTCTAGCTTTGTAAACCCGAGCAACCTTGATGCTTATCAGTATATGTCACTTGGCTTTGTGGAATTCTGTTGCTATAATGAAGCTGCTCTGGCTTCTTTTTACGTGGGTTGGCTCTATTTGGGTGGCTTGGGTGGAGGCCTATATTCTTCGTGGGGATTGTATTTGGACCGCTCATGCTTCACCTTAGTTCTTTGAGTGTTGGCGAGATATTCTTTTTGTACGGGATGCTTTTCGACCTCTGGTTCGATTTGCCTATTGGAGATGGTTAGTGTTGTTTTGTGTGGCATGACGCTTGACTTCCTAGGGTCTGATTTATCCGAGGTTTGGTGATCAGATTATATATGATATTGTAAGCTTGTCATGGGCGAAGGTTGCTTATTTTCTATTTCCTGATGGTTCGTGGCGCTCGCCTCTGGGGTCGACTGATTTTCGTCAGTTGGTCTTTGATGTTTCATCTGTGCCGGGTTTTGTTGGGCGTGTTGATGTACCCATTTGAATTCCCATGTCATTGGATCTTTTCTCGTTGTCGAGTGCGTAAGGGGTGTTGCAGCCGACCCAACCTCTTGTTCCTTGGTTTTCTTTGCTTTGGTTCAGTGGGAACATTCCGAAGCATTATTTCATTGCTTGGTTGGTGGTGCGTGATCAGCTTGCTACGAGGGATCGCTTATGTCGTTGGGATTAATCTGTTCTCGTTTCCTGTGTGTTTTATGCTGGCTTGAAGTCCAGGAATCATTTATTCTTTGAGTGCTCATGTAGTTCGGAGGTATGGTATGACATGATTGTTTGGGCTGGTTCTTCTGACCGGGTTTTATATTGGTCTACCGAGCTTACTTGTATCTATCACATTAGTGCTAGTAAGTCTGCTTGTCGTCATGTATGGCGCTTGACATGGACTTCGACTGTTTCTTTCATCTGGAGGAAGCGTAATGCTTCATGCAGGTGGGGTGCGTCAGTTGACTTCTATCCTCTTATATGCTTTGAAAGCTTAGGTCTATTATCATTGTACTACATAGAGTGAGAGAAGTTGTTTGAGTTCTTATCTTATGATTATCTCGACTTGGGATTTGTTTTCTTGATCTACTCTTTGTCTTCTTCTTTAGGGTGTTCTGCCTTGATCAGATCCTCCATTTTCTTGTTTAATATATTTACCTTGCAAAAATAAAAAAAATAAAATCATCCTAAGTGAGACTATAACCCGTATTGTAATATTTCCCCAAACTTCTCCACAAATTCCAACATGGGTATCAAATTGGCATGAACATTATCATTTTTAAATTGATCAACTTATAATATAGTCTCGTATAATAGACTGAATCAGTAGAGGATTGTGAATTACCTTTTAAATCTCTCTTAGTAAAAAAAGTGGGGCAAAAATCTACCTTGACAAGAGTCGTATATTATACTTATCAAAGTGAGGGAATATACTTTAAACCATCTTATCTTTAGCTAATCTAATACTTTTTAATAGCTAAAGTTTTTATTTGGTCACATTGTGAATGTTTTAATTTTATATATTAAATAAAATTGAAGCTCTTGCTTGATTGCTACATAGAAGACAAAAACATTGTCGTGTTGTCGTGTCTAATAGAATTGCTTTGAAAAATAAAATGTTGTGACTTTTATTTTGTCCCCATCCTTGAAAATTAAATAGAATATTTGAGTGAATTTTTCTTACTATAATTGATATTATGTAGTCTAATTATTTTCTTCTCCACAAATGTTTGCCTGGCCTATTCAGTGTAAGAAAGAAACATAAATGTTCATAGCACGATTACATATTTTATCTGCTGACTGCAAAAGATAAGGATTCCACGAACTTCCTTATTTTCAGATGACTCGTTGAATTATATTCGAATTGACTATCGTTACTTTATCTATTACTCAGAGATGGTGTTTTTTTTTTCTTTTTTCATTTCCTTTGTTGTATGCAAACTTTTGGAGTTAAATTGAGATTAATTTTTCATTTTAAAATACTTTGGTCATGTAATTTCATTGCAGTAACGATTTAGTATTTGTACTTCCATTTAAGTTACAATTTAGTCTCTATATTTTTAACTTAGTAACAATTTAGTCCATATATTTTATTGTGTAACAATTTAATTCCTATAGTATAAAGTTTTTATCGAGTTAGTTCCTATTGTAATTTTTTTTTGTTAAGTTTCTTCAATATGTAGATCGATAAATTGGTGAAGGATCGGATGTGTTCATAAATTACAAATACTAAATTATTATATAGTAAAAATCGACACTTAATTTTAATAAAATTTTTTATATATGAACTAAATTGTTACATACTAAAGTTTAGGTGCTAGATTGTTAGTGACTAAAATTCAATAAATAAATTGTTATTTACGGAAGGTAAAGTAGTGATTAAGTGTGTTTTTTATTTTAACCTTCATTTTCTTAGACAGCGGTGGAAAAATTGTAATTATTGATTAGTTAAAATTATTGCTGACTCACTTCCTTAACATCCCTGTTAAGGTTGATTCCACAATCTAATTAAGAGTGATGATAGTGGCATCTTACAGATTAAAGTTAGATGTTATTTTTTAAAAGCAAAAATCATTTTGAAATACATTTAAGTAACATTTTAGGTAAAATTACATTTTTGGCCTGATATTTTAGTCAGGTGTTTATTTGGTCCCTAGAATTTTAAAAGATGTACTTTTAATCATTAGGGTTTGATATATTGTTCTATATAGTGTCTAAATTTATTTAATCGTTGGTTGACTAATAGAAATATGATATGGCTGCTAAATAAAATTTTCGACTTAACTAGTTATATTAAGTTTATATGTTTGTTTTGCGGTGATTAACCATGTGAGGTGACCATCTTCTTCCTCTTTTTTTCTCCCCTCCAGCATCTCCACCTCACATCAACAACTTCACTGTCGCAATACGTTACCGCTTCACCTCACCTTGATGCCTTGATCACTGTAGCTCGTCCAAGATGTTCGCGATCTGAAATGAATGCCCCCTCGTTTCATATCTACAACGAAGGATCCCTCAAATCTGGAACGAGGGAGCTTCTCCCTTTATGGTAGATCAACGATCTTGTACGAGTGGCGATGAAGGCATTGAGGGGAAGGGGAGATGTGACATGTTGCGGTAGTGAAGGCGTCGAGGGGAGGCAGAGTGACAATGGGTTGCGATGGCGAATGCGTCGAGGGGCAGTGGAGTGGATACGAGTCGCGATGACTAAGACTCGAGATGAGGCAAAGCGACAACGAGTTGCGACGGTGAAGAGTCATCCTCATTGACGCTGTCGAATTTCATTGGAAGGGGATAAAAAAGGAAGGAGGAAGCAAGAAATGAAGAAATAGAGAGGGAGAAAAAACAAACAAACCATCTCACTTAATCTACAGAGAATTGATTAATTGATCCAAATAAGCTATGATAAATTGAGAGGGAATGAGTTCAAACCTCATGATAGCCATCTACTTAAGAACTAATTATTATGTATTTTTTGACACCATTTATTATAGAATCAAATGGTTGTCTGGTGAAGAGGTAAACTAAATTTTAGGACCACTTATAACTACTAGTGTATCACCACGTGCAAATGCACGTAATATTCTTTTTATTTAATTTTTCATTAATAAAAATATCATTATTTATTGAAAAAATGTATCAAAAGTAAAAAACTTAAAAGAAAGGTTTATAAATGAATAGAATTATATAACTCAATTTTTGTTGGTGAAACAGTGTTGGAAGAAAAATTTACTTCATATTTTAGAAAAAAATTATAAATTTTTTCAAGTAAGTAAAATGATTTTTCATATCCACTTTTTTGTAAAATTCTATACATTTATTAGGTGCACTTAAATTTTCATTTATTCAAAATCGATTTTCCTTTTACTTAATAAAAATATCATTGATTCTTTCCACTAATTAATTTTTAGCATTAAGAACTTATACATTTTTCTTTAAGAACTTATACATTTTTCTTTAAAACAGTAGATACTCATAAATTTATATCTAAGTTAATTTTACTTATTATATTTGGGTATTTAATAAATAAATATAATAATTATTGTAACAAAAATTATTATATTATAATATTTATTTTAATCCACTTTTAATTTGTTATATTAATTTTAATGAGTTATAATAAATTTACAATTGTGAGTAGAAATACACTTTAGAGTTTTAATTTAACACATTTATAAATAAATGCACATAATATTCCTATGCATAATAGAATATCATTTTTTAGCTACTTTTAATTTAACGATTACTAAAAATATGCTATTTCCTTTAAATGAAACTCAACAAATAAAAACATTAGCTTCTTTTAATTTAACAATTACTAAAAATATGTTATTTCCTTTAAATGAAAACTCAACAAATAAAAACAATAGCATTATTGCTTAATGTTAGTAGGAGATAACTTTTTCTTTTTTTTATCTACAAATAGGAGAGAAAGTTGATTAATCCATATTACATAGAATAAAAAATCACAACAATACTAATTGTAAAATAATTTATAACATTTATAGGAATGATTTAATACCTTAATTTCTCAGAAATTGTTCACTTTAATTGATAATTGAGATGAAATTGTAAGATTTAATGACTTCTACTTATAAAAAAACATTATTATGCAACTCTTATAAATACAGCGCTCAACGTGCTACGCCATTGTACACTATAATGCTACTAAATCTATATATATAAAATTTAAAAGAATTGATCAAGAAATGAAAAGAAGCATAAACTAAGGAAGAAAGCTAAATTATGGTGGGAAGAAGAATGAAGGAACTCATATATATATATACACACACACACGATGGATATAAGTTGAAAAACTTTTGAGATTCCAATATCTTTTGAACTCCATTAATTTCAATTAAAGTAAAATCATAAATTGTTAAGAGTAAATATACGTAACTTTTCATATTCAAGCTTTTTCATATTCATAACTTTTATGTTTTTATTAATTAAAGTTATTAAAAATAAGAGATGACATTCTTAATAAATTAAAAATCGATAAGTGGATAGAATAATCTAAAAATATTTTTCCAAGATGCTCATTTTTAATTTTTAGCATTAAGAACTTATCCATTTTTCTTTAAAACAATAAATACTCATAAATTTATATCTATAAGTTAATTTTACTTATCATATTTGGGTATTTAATAAATAAATATAATAATTACTGTAATAAAAATATTATATTATAATATTTATTTTTAATCCACTTTTAATTTGTTATATTAATTTTAATGAGTTATAATAAATTTACCATTGTAAATAGAAAAATGCTTTAGAGTTTTAATTTAACACATTTATAAATCAATGCACAAAATATTCCTATCCATAATAGAATATCATTTTTTAGCTACTTTTAATTTAACAATTACTACAAATATGCTATTTCCCTCAAATCAAACTCAACAAACAAAAATAATAGCATCATTGTTTAATGTTACTAGGAGATAACTTCTTTTTCTTCCTCCCTTTTTTTCCTCCCTTCCTACAAATAGGAGGGAAAGTTGATTGAATAAACCATATTATATAGAATAAAAAATCATAATAATATTAATTGTAAAATAATTTATAATATTTATAGGAATGATTTAATACCTGAATTTTTCAGAAATTGTCCACCTTTGATTGATGTTTGAGATCAAATTGTAAGATTCAATGACTTTTATTTATAAACAACATTATTCTGCAACTCTTATAAATAGGACGTTAACGTGCTATGCCATCGTGCACTATGACACTACTAAATATATATGTATAAATTTTAAAAGAATTGATCAATAAATGAAAAGAAGCAAACTAAGGAAGAGAGCTAAATTATGGTGGGAGGAAGAAGGGAGGAACTCATATATACATATATATACACACATACGTAGAAGATGAATATAAGTTGAAAAACTTTTGAGATTCTAATACCTTTTGAATTCCATTAATTTCAATTAAAGTAAATTCATAAATTGTTAGAAGTAAATATACGTAACTTTTCATATTCATAACTTTTTTGTTTTTATTAGTTAAAGTCATTAAAAATAAGAGATGACATTCTTGGTAAATTAAAAATCGATAAGTGGATAGAATAGTTTAAAAATGTTTTTTCAAAATGCTCTCTTTTTAATATAGTATAGATATAGATATAGATTTATATTTCAAATATATATCACCTCCATTTTTTTAAGTGCTATATTCGAGGAAACGAAATGGAGATGATATTTTACTAATTTTAGCAAATGTTTTTGTCCTAACGATTTATAATTATTATTATTTATTTTATTTTTAAGAGATGCCTTCAAAGTCAGAACTAAAAAAAAGAAAAGAAAAGGAAAGAAAAAGGCAAAAAACAGAATGTCCTTGCGTTCACATTTCTTCCCAAAGCTCTCGCTGCTTCCCCACATCTCTCTCCTCTGCCATGGCCACCGCCTCGGCTTAGTTCGCCGCCCTTCCAGTCTCCTCATTCGCACCTCCTCCTCCTCTCTCGTCTCTCCGCCTCCCCCACTCGCCGGACACTTTGGCCACCGTCGCCGGAGAGTTTCTATGGACTCTGCTTCACCGGAGGTTTCAGTTTCGGTGTCGGTCGACTCCGTGGCGCAGGATTTGAAGAATCAGAGCTTGAACAGCGATGATCATGAACACGAAGGAAGTAGCCTCAAGAACAAGGTGAAAAAGAAGCTCGAAGATCTGAACTGGGATAATTCCTTCGTTAGAGAGCTCCCCGGCGATCCCCGCACGGATATCATTCCACGAGAGGTTCTATTTCTTTGTTTTCAGCTTATTTTGTTTTTTTCCCCTAATTTAAATGGTTATTGGGGATTGGGGATTGGGGTTGTTACTTGAATTTATCGGAAATGTGGAGTATGGGAAGAATTGTGTGTAATAAATTGAAAGCTCGAGTATGAATTTTTCTATAAGCTGTAGTTTAGTGGCTTATTCTTACTATATTTTTTTCACTTACTTCTCGGTGATAAAATGGGTTGTGATTTTGATTTACCCTCTATTTGGTGTATAAGATGATAAACAGATGAAACGAGATTTATAGTTTATGTTATCGTGTTTTCATTTTGATTCAAAAGAGAAGGTTCTACGGTTTACTTGATCTCCGATGCTAGTTTCATATGTTTCGGGTCGTTTTGAGCCATAATCTAACTGTATGCAGAACTTTCATGTGCTGCTGTTGCTGTTATATCTCGTTTATAAAATGATTGCATTTATTTAGCTATGCTACAGGCATTTTCTGTCCGAGATTGGATTTGGTTTAATGGGTTATTCTGCTATTGTGAATCTGTGATTGGTTAGTTTATCTACACTTTGAATCTCAGGTATTGCATGCATGTTATTCAAATGTATTACCTTCAGTTGAAGTAGAAAGTCCTCAGCTTGTTGCTTGGTCAGAATCGGTTGCTGATTTGCTAGAGTTGGATCCTCAAGAGTGAGTTCACGTATTTGGTATTTCTTCTGATTTTTGATTGATGCCGTATATGCACTATGTGCTATAACTTATGAAACATGGACGTTTAGTTTGAGCAACATCTTAAATATCACAGTCTCATATATTGTACACTCTACTAGACGTTTAAGATATAGTTTAAAGATCTTTTATCATTCTTGTTTAATTTTGAATGAAATGCGAATATATTTAGATATATTGACGCCGATGCAGATCCTATTGAAGGTCTCCTTTCTTTTCATCGAGGATCTCATCTTAATCATCTCTATCCTTTGGCTGTTGGTTCACATGGTTGATTTGGGATTGTTCTTTTTTGGAGTTGTTTGGTGTTTGTCTGACTTGAAGTGGGGACTTTTGTTCAATGACAGAGGAGGTTATTCTATTTTTGCTCTTTTGTAACAAGGGACATATCTTTTGGTGTTCTGGTTGTTTTGCTATTTTGTGGAGCATTTATCTTGAGAGGACTAGCAAGATTTTTAGAGGGGCTAAGATGTCTCGCAAAAGGTTTGGTTCTAGCTAAGTTCAATGCTTCTCTTTGGGTGTTAGTATCCAATGATTTTTTAATTATCCATCGAGGCTTATCCTTTTGGATTGGAGCCTTTTTTTTTTGTTTAGTTATCTTAGGGTTGACTCCTTTTGTCTTACTGTATATTTTATGCTCTTTAGTATTTTTTCATGTTTCTCAATGAAACTTTGACCATAAATAAAACGAGCTAACCGACAGAACACTTTCACTTGTTGTGGGCACCATCATCTCCCTACAACATCACCCACTTTCTTCTAAAAAATTTCACCTAAAACTGTAAAAAATCTGACTAAAATTATAATTGAGTGTCTTGAAGAATTGGGCACCAAGCTCTCATTTCTGATATAAGGATTTGTTGAAAGACTTCTTTTTGGGGAATTTAATTTGGAGATGTGTCAGTCCCCATATGAGGAATCCCTCTAGCATTACGACCCTTCTCTTGTGCAAACTTTTTAACCCCACAACCTGGAATGTGATCTTAAAGATTTTAAGTATCTTGAACATCTGATCGTTCCTTTCTGTCCATGGGCACCACATAAAAAAGCTCACACCAGTTGCACCTGAGCTTCCATATAGCAGATAGCAGGATGTAGCGGTCAGTGTTCCACGGAGATTGTCAAACGAAGGTCAAGGGAAACTTGTTCATTTACCAGAAAATTCGCAAGTTACTAATAAGTGGCCTTGTATTTATGAGTTTTCAGACACATTGTGCAGTAGCTGGGAGAAATGGCATGAGAGCTGAAACTTTTTTGACTGAGTTCCCAAAGAAAGAACTTGATTTTCTTGGTGTATTTATCCCTCGAAATATTGCTTTAGTAGATTGCTTTGGTGACTTAGCTCCTTGTACATGGATTTGACTGAGAATTTACTTGTGGGATCCAGTGGCCACGTATATGTGTCAAAAGGATTTGTTAGAGTATATATTAGTATATTTTATATTCTTGTATTAATATTAATTTGTCATTTACCTTCTCCTTATAGGATTAGGTCAACTTTGTATATTTGTCTATATATATAGACTTTAATAATGAGAATACAATACATTGGATTCTCTCCAACCTTAATCTCTACATAGTATCAGAGCTCTAGGTTTCTTCTAAATGCCCATTAGGGTTTTGTCCCTTAGGGTTTTTGTTTATTGCTATCCAACACAACTCACTACGACCGCCGTCACCGCCGACCACCACCGGCACCACCGCCGGCTGCCGCCGACCACCAACCGCCGCCGCCGCCGACCACGACCACCGCCGCCGCCGTTTGCTGATTTGCCAGTTGTTTTTCCAATTGCTATTCGTGGGTTTCGTCTCGCCGTCCTTCGCACCTTCGTCGCGGTGCGCTTCCGTCACCGCCAATCGCCTTCGTCCCTCTGGTTGTCGTGGGGGAGCACTTGGGGTTTCTGGTTTCAGAAAACACCTAATCCGGTTTGGTTCCAACCGTTTGATTCATATGTTTTGTTTAGTTCGGGTGGTTTGGTCTGGTTCTGTCGTTTTGTTCAAATAAGTTCGCTTGTTTGTTATGGCTAAGAAGAAATCAATCGTAACTTCTGAGGTGATCCCAATGATATCAAAAATCACAGAACACAAGTTGAATGAAGCACGAATAGATTATTTGTCTAACAAGTTGGGCATGATTAACATATATGCACCAACTTGAGGGGGAGTGTTAGAGTATATATTAGTATATTTTATATTCTTGTATTAATATTAATTTGTCATTTACCTTCTCCTTATAGGATTAGGTCAACCTTGTATATTTGTCTATATATATAGACTTTAATAATGAGAATACAATACATTAGATTCTCTCCAACCTTAATCTCTAGCGGATTAAACAAGGAGAAAGGCAAGAGCTTGTTTGAGAGAGCCATACAATCAGTAGTTTCTTCTTCTTTTAAGGATTTACGGAAAATGTAGTCCCAAAAAAGAGTGTCAAGAAATAAAGCTTCATTTAACAAAGCTGTCTTAGAGGAAGATAGAGCAAATAGTCTTGGGAGTGGAGTCTTTGGGTTTGGGAACTCGAGTGAAAGAAATCAAGTGTTTATGGCAAAATGTGCGGTGATTCTTAAAGGATTCCAACCAGATTTACCACTTTCAAAGTGGTGTTTCTAGCATTTATGGAAAGAAGATAAGTAGTTCATAAATGAAAAAAAAAGGAAGTTGCCGGAGTGGAACATTGCCAAGGTGAAGACTTGTATCCTAAAATTATTTTTGGTCAAATTAGGTGATGGAAAGAAGATCAAATCTTTTATAGATGTTGGGAGGGATAATCAACCTCTAGGCTGCAGTATATTCCAAGGTGAAGACTGGTAATAAACTTTGAGATGTAGGCTAAAGAAGTTGGATTATTTTGACAAGAAGAAACTTAACACAAGCAGAAATTGGTGAGATTATTGAGCTGTTGAGGTTGCTGGAAAACACACAAATTGAGGAGGGAGGGAATGTGAGGATTTGTAGTTTACATTCTTCAATTGATTTTTCGATCAAATCTCTTATTCTACAATCTAGGAAGTGTTGTAATGACCTTAGGAAAGAAGCTATCCAAGGAGATCTGGAAAGGGAAATGTACCAAAAAGGTCAACGTGTTTGTATCTCCAATTCTCCAGCTTGTCTTTGTGGTTTCAGTATAGTAGAAAAGTTATGGATTAGATGCCCTTCAATGGCTTTGTTCCCCTCACTGCGTCCTCTCTGTTTGAAGCAAGTGCAGGAATGGATCGTTTATCTTTCTTTGATTTTTTAATAAGAAAGCTTGGAGCTCACTTCTTCAGATTCTTCATCTTTCTTGGGTTTTCTACAACTCCCCGGAAATGAATCTTCTTCAACTTGTTATGCCTTTCCTCAAAGGTTGAAGCTTAGAACCTTTGGGTTTGTTTAATTAAATCCTTACTTTGTTGTCCTTGGTTGGAAAGAAACAATAATGCCTTCAATGAGAAGGAAAGAATTGGGGGGTTTGAATTGGCAAAATTTCATTCTTCCTTTTTAGGTTTTTATAGATAGCGATTTTAGCAACTGCATATCTGGTAAGTAATTATTTCAAATTTTGGACCTCTGTAAGCTCTCTTGGGGAGGACTTTTTTTTTTTTATAAGTTATATGTGACTGGGTTCTTTTCCTCTTCTTTTTCTCCCTCTTTTTTATCTGTCTTTGTTTTCTTTTCTTAAATGTACATTTTAAAAATTTTAAATTAAGAAAGAAGTGAATTTGGGTAGTATGACTGGTTGTCACAGGAGTGTTCTAACGCATAATTCTCTTTGGATTTCAGTCTTAATCCACATGCAGTCACTTCTGATGACTGATTCATTAATTTTGCATCATTAGATGTATGTTCAGGCAACGTTAATGTTAGTTTAGATAAAAAAATGCTGAAACTTATCCAATCCATGCCATGTATGTCCTCTCTCTCAGAGTTGTATTCTTATTGCAAGAGCTGAAGTATTTTGCTTTTGGCATTGCAGATTTCAAAGGCCAGATTTCCCACTGTTGTTCTCTGGTGCATCTCCATTAGTTGGAGTGTAAGTGTAAAACACTAATTGATTGCCAGCACCAGCATTGTGATTTTCATTATCCCTGCCAGCTAATATTTTGTATTACAGGTCGCCTTATGCTCAATGTTATGGGGGCCATCAGTTTGGTATGTGGGCTGGACAGTTGGGTGATGGTCGAGCAATAACCCTTGGAGAGATACTTAATTCCCAATCTGAAAGGTGGGAGTTGCAGCTAAAAGGTGCTGGGAAGACTCCATACAGTCGGTTTGCAGATGGCTTGGCTGTGTTACGAAGTAGCATCCGGGAGTTCCTTTGTAGTGAATCAATGCACGGTCTTGGAATACCAACAACTCGTGCACTTTGTGTTGTGACCACAGGAACATTAGTTACTCGAGATATGTTTTATGAGTATGTAGGATGATCTTATATCTTCATGTGCATTTGAATAGAGCCCTCATAAATTAAAGAACTCTTAATTTCTGAATATAGTTCATTTTTTCTTCTGCAAAACCCTTACACAAATGAATTTCATTACGAAGTTATTGTCCAAATTATTTTTAGACCATGATTGTTTTGTATTTTTTTGACCAAGAAACGAACTTCTCATTTAAAAGAAACAGAAAATGTTGAAGAGTTCTTGAATATACGGATCTAGGTACTTTTATGATACAACGTGGAAATTAACTACAAAATGTGAAGAAAAGATTTAACATAAATCTTGTTGATTATGGCAATGCAATAATAAGTTCCATGTTTGTTTCCATTTATAGTGGGAATCCAAAAGAGGAGCCTGGTGCAATTGTATGCAGAGTGGCTCAGTCCTTTTTGCGTTTTGGATCATACCAAATTCATGCCTCTAGAGGAAAAGATGATTACAAAATTGTTCGGGCTTTAGCAGACTACGCGATCCACCACCATTTTCCTCACCTAGAGAATATGAGCAGCAGTCAGAGTTTATCTTTCAGCACAGGCAATGAAGATGATTCAGTTGTTGATCTCACTTCAAACAAGTATGCAGGTAATTGTATCTGTTAAAAGATGTATTTAAAGACGTTGTTAAAAATAGTTCGTGACATGAAGTGCTAGTTGCAAAAATGCTACTTGAACTGAATTGTGTTTTTTTTGAACAAGAAACAAGATTTTCATTGATTAAGGAAAAAACCATACAATGTTCAAAGATACAAGCCCCAAAAGGAGTGTAAAAGAGATAAAAGTAGAATGTAAAATACGGAGCTTAAAAGAGAAAGAAAAGCTTCCCAATTGCTGTAAATAATGGATGAAGAATAGTTTGGGAACAAATCCGAGAAGGCACACCATTCGGAGCGATCTTTCTTCTTGTCATGGAAAATACGTTGGTTCCTTTCAAACCATAACTCCGAAATAGTGGCTTTGATAGCATTAACCCAAAGAGATTGGGCCTTAGGGAGGGAGAAAGAACAAAAGAATAGCTGCTGAATGTTGCTTTTGGTGTCAACCGATAAGAGCCCAGACAAATTAAACAGCTGGAAAAGATATGACCAGCAGCTTGATGCAAAAGGACAATGGAAGAAGATATGATCTTGTGTCTCACTGTTAGAATAACAAAGGCAACAGACCGAAGGCTGTAAATGGAAGGTGGCCATCTTTCTTTGCAAAGTTTCTGCTGTATTCAAATGCCCATTTAGGAGAATCCAAGAAAGAATATTAACTTTTGTCGGGCAAGAAGATTTCCACAGACCGGAGAATGAAGCTTTTGGAAGAGGGATCCCTTTTGTAAGATGAGAGTGTAAAGAGTTTACTGAAAAACTCTTTTGAGGCCTCAAGATTCCAAAGCAATTTATCTTCCCCCACAGTAAAGGTGCATCTATTTTTCAGGAAAAGCTCATGCTTAGAAATTAAAGATGGTAGCAAAATGCATATATATAAGACGAATGTAAAAAATTAGAAATATGATAAGAACCATCAATGATTCATTGGTCCAAAGGACTGGGGTTAATTAAGAGGGAATGAGTTCAAATTCCCATGATGACCATCTACCTTAGGAATTAGTAATTTCTATGTGTTTCCCGACACAAAATGTTGTAGGGTCAGGTGGTTGTGCCGTGAGATTAAGTTGCCCGTAAGTTGGTCCGGACACTCACGGATATAAAAAAAAATGATAAGAACTGGAACTAAAAATAAAATGGTATTGTAACCATCATGGTTTGGTCTAGTTGAGATTAAGGTGCCCGTAAGCTGGTCCGGACACTCACGGATATAAAAAAAAAATGATAAGAACTAGAACTAAAAATAAAATAGTATTGTAACCATCACGGTTTGGTCTAGTTGTCAATAAGGCTAGGCCAATAAGGGCCAATGTGAATATCCTAAGACTTTTTGAAGAGAAAGAGGCCTCTTTTGAATCTATCAGTGTGAATATAAAGCATATAGCTTCTTGGTGGGCTTCGATCTATAACAAGGTTTTTTGTAATTATGGTTTCTCTTTGATTCTACAAAGTTGGAATTCCTTGATTGTATAGTCCCCTTGGGGAGGGTCTTCTCGACCCTCTGCCTCTAGGCTGTTCTTTTGCCTTTGTTTTGGGCTCCTTTTGATTTGGAATACAATCTTTCTGTTTCTTATAAAAAAAAAAAATAGTAGGGTCAGACGGTTGTCCCATGAAATTAGTTGAAGTGCGTGTAAGCTAACTCGGATACTCACACACACACACACACACACACACACATATATATATATATATATATATAAAATGAATTGTAGATAAAAGGATAGAGATGTACGATAATTTTTCTAGTATTCGAGGTACTTGGAACCCTCCTCCCTCTTTGAGTATTTTCAAGTCTAAACCCACAAAGCCGTTGCCTTCTTCCATCCCCTCCCACTATCTCTCCCTCTATTTATCGCAACTCCTTGGCTAGTTACTATTATGTCGTTACCACCCTAATAATAGGGGTATTCTTAACAAAAGGTTACCTGTATGTTGAAAAAACTTTCTTTTAGCTAAGTAAAAATGTGTTTTCTGCTCAATATCATTTTTTTTTGGGTATTCTTAACAAAAGGTTACCTGTTTGTTGAAAAAACTTTCTTATTTTTTTTTTTTAATAAGAAACTGAACTCTTTATTGAGGCACATGAAAACATAAAACATATAAAAGGGCATACAAAAACAAAAACAAAGCCCAGATTTCTGCTCAATATCATTAAATAAAGCTATAGTTTGAAATGCGCTACTTGTTGCTATTTTATGAGAGAATCAGTCAACAGGTACATTAGAGGAAAGAATGAACTAAATTCTCCATTTTTCCTTTTCTTTGAGTTGCGGTGGCTTGGAAGGGGATAGGGGGAGGATGATCTTCTTAATGTGGTTTCATTGTCAGTTTATTCCATCCTTAGCGAAGTTAGGTTATCATTTAGTTGATGCTATGCTAAGATTGTGTAGGTTTATGATTCTTCATCATCTGAATTTGCCTAGTCCTTTATACCATTGTATTGTTTTCCTCTTGTTACTGTTTTTCAAAGACTGCTTTTGTCTTCTTAAGATCAAAAGTTACTCATAATGTAATCAAGGCTCCAATTTGTTAGAGACAAGGGTAGGATGATTATCTTTATTTAAAATTTATGAAGATGAGAAATTTTCCTCGTGCTTCCTGAATTTCTGACGTCCCACACCCACATGTATCTTGCCCTTGAACTGGCATTCAAGAAGCTGCCTCAAGTTTAGCAATACCTATGTAGTTTATCTTATTTACTCTCATGCATGACACGTTTTTGAGAACTCTATCTCCTTAGAACTCAAGGACATAGACGTACAGCCTATAGAACAGATCCTGTTCAAGGTCGGGTTTTTGAGAACTCTATCAAAAAACTTAACTACTAGCTACAAGAATCATGATTGTTCTTGATATCCTAATTGATGAATCATGGGCCTGGTGCTCTGTTCCTCGAGGCTGCTTCTATGTACGGTATCTTTCATATGTTAAAAGGCCAATTTTTAGTTGGACCAAATAGCCTCTGTTTGCTTACATGGTTACAAATCTAATTGGGATGCTGATTCTTGCCTATAATTAAGCAACATTAGACGATCGTTCTTCTCTCTCTCAAGACCTTGGTCTCGATCCATGTTTAAATTTTATTCCTTATGGCATTTCGCAGCAACGAGGAATTTGTTAGCAAAGCAAGGATAGGATGATCTCTGTAATGAATCATGATTAACAATTTACTTCTCAACTGTTCCTGGCTCTTCTGTAAACTTTTGTAGAGCCAGTGCATGCAATCTTGTTTGCTTACGTTCACTGGCATTGAAACTAGGTGATCTCTTTACTAACTTTTATCTGTTGCAGTTGTAAATATCTTCTCCATCTTATTGCACGGTTGCTGAGAATTCTCCTTTTAGTTGTATTCAACTTGCTATTTTTGAACAAAAGGGTCTTGCATGTTATCATATTGACATTTCTGTTTCTATTGCCTTTACATGGATGATGTTATCAGCTTGGACCGTAGAGGTGGCTGAGCGAACTGCTTCCTTAGTAGCAAGTTGGCAGGGAGTTGGGTTTACACATGGTGTACTCAACACTGACAATATGAGTATCTTGGGTCTTACCATTGATTATGGTCCATTTGGATTTTTGGATGCTTTTGATCCTAGTTATACACCTAATACAACTGATCTTCCTGGAAGAAGATATTGTTTTGCAAATCAGCCGGATATAGGCTTATGGAATATAGCTCAGTTTTCCTCAACTCTTTCAGCTGCTGAATTAATAAATGATAAAGAAGCAAACTATGCCATGGAAAGGTAGTTTTACTTTGTCGGACTTTTATATGTTTTAGAATTGTTGATTTTCCATTTCACTCATATTGTGACATTTTCCCTCTCTATTTACAGATACGGAACCAAATTTATGGATGACTACCAAACAATAATGACCAAGAAAATTGGTCTACCAAAGTACAATAAACAGTTAATCAGTAAGCTTCTCAACAACATGGCTGTTGACAAGGTCGATTATACAAATTTCTTTAGATCACTTTCCAATATCAAAGCTGATCCCAGCACCCCAGAGGAAGAACTGTTGATCCCTCTGAAGGCAGTTCTATTAGATATCGGCAAGGAGCGTAAGGAAGCTTGGGTTAGCTGGGTAAAGACCTACATAGAGGAGGTATGGTGACAAAATATCTGATGGTTCAAAAATAGCAATTGTGACTTCAAATATTTGCATATATCTGTTTCTCCCTTTGTTATTTCTGATCAGTTTTCCTGTTCCTTTGCATTTTTTAAAAATCTTGATTTAGTTTGTCACCACCCGACATAAATGTTGATTTTGAGTTAAAAATTATGAAGTTCTCGCATTGCCATAGATTTTGTTGTTGTTTTCCTTTTTTTCCTTTTTTTTTTTTGTAAATTTTAATTAATTAATTATTATTATTATTTTTTAATCACATTTTAAACCTATATAGCTTGCATGTCTATATCTGCGATGGTGTTGGCATAGAATATCCCTACTGTTTCTTTCCTGCCAAATTTTCCACAGGAAAGCTCTGATTTATTGGACCAATAGGATTCCAGCTTCCTTCTTAGGAGAGTGACCCGCCAAGAGGGCTTGAAGAAAAGCTTTGGGTTGTTGTGAAGTGGAGATTTCCAACAAAAAGCACCCCAATTTCTGTTCCAAAATTCAGCAGCGAAGTCACCACCAGTAATAAATAAGTGCCCCTATGTTTCAGCATCATTTAAACAAAGATGGCAGCAATTTGGAGAGATGCTTAGGAAAGGTTGCATCCTTTGAACCAAATCATGTGTGTTGATGAGTCACGCAAAATTAAATCTCATAAAATATTCAAATTCAAGCTACAAAAATTTTCAAACTGAATCATTTAAATAAAACCTAGTTGGAAACAAATACAAAAAAGAGTCCAAATTCAGCAACAAAATGCCCAAACCCAACAAAAAAGGTATCCAACATGACTACAAGAATCAACGCCCGCGACCCACAAGGCCACAACCTTTGTTTTTGTCTTGGTTCCCCTTAGTTTGGACTGTTTTTTATTGCCTGTTTGTACATCCTTCCATTTGATCAATGAAAGTGTGATTTTTCATTAAAAAAAGAACCAACTGTTCAACCACAAGGATTGAGAGTATTAATTCGCCCACTCCAGTATGGGGGTCTTGACATTGGAGCCCTCCAACATAAGAACAATAGCTTGCTCCTGGAGATTCACCCAAGAGAAAGATGTGCTTTCGAGGAAGGTGATTGAGAGTATATATGGGGAGGATTGCCATGGTTGGTTCACACGTCCTGCTAAAGGAAAAGCGGAAGGAAGGCCTTGGTTTGACATCTCTAAAAACACTGCCTTCTTTCTCAGATTCCTCAAGTTTAAGGTGTCAACCGGCAATAGGATAAAGTTCTGGTCAGATAGATGGGTGGGTGAACAACCTCTGAAACACTCCTTCCCCGCTTTGTTTAACATTTCCACAAAGAAAGAAGCTACAATAGAGGAGTGCTGGAACAGAGATGAAAATGATTGGAACTTAGGCTTTCAAAGAGGCCTTTTTGATTGGGAGATAGACAACTGGGTGGATTTTATTAGTTTAATCGATGTAGTCAGACTTGGAGCAGGAGAAGATCAAGTGAGATGACCGTTAGACAAAGCAGGGACTTACTCCACCCATTCCACTTGCCTGCAAATGCTGGAGTGTACCCCTTCGGTAAGACCTTCTCTCCTTTCAGCAATCTGGAAATTCACTTCACCAAAGAAAGTGAAGGTGTTTCTGTGGTCCCTTGCACACTGAAGTTTAAACACTCAAGATACCCTGCAGAAGAAATGCAAGAAGTGGCTGCTGTCTCCCTCGGTTGGTAGCTTATGCATGAGCAACAGTGAGAGTTTAGACCATTTATTCATCCACTGCCCTGTTGCTGTTAGACGTTGGAACTTCCTGCTGAATGTTTTTGGGGTTTCGGTTTGTATTCCAAACCAAATAGATGATTGGCTTTCAGAAGTTTTACACGGGTGGAATCTCCCTAGAAAGAAGAAATTCATGTGGGGATGTGCTGCAAGAGCTTTTGTTTGGCATTTGTGGCTGGAAAGAAACCAGAGGACTTTTGAGGATAAGAATATTTCTTTTGAGTTTTTTTTTGTAAAAATGTACCGCCTCTTGGTGGTGCATCAACTATAGAAAATTCTTTTGTAATTACAACCTTTCCATGGTCACAAACAATTGGAAAGAGTTGGTTTAGTCCTTGGGTGGGGTTCCCTTTACGGCTCTACCCCAGCCCTTAGGTTGTCCTCTTTTATTGAGTCATACACAAGTTTCTTACCTGAAAAAAAAATGGTTAAACTAATGAAATTGAGAGTTAATTTGGCCACCTATTTAAGTTTAGGGTTCAATCTAATGAAATTGAGAGTTTAAGGTTAAAATTGACTCATAGGAGTAAAAAATATATTCTTCCTAAAAACAAATCCTATATGATTCATCTTTGACATGTTATGTGATGGGAAAACCTTAGTCAGAGGAAAAGTAAATGTAGATGAAGAGTGCAACTTATAAATGTCACCGAACTTCCATTTTGTCAGTTGAATAATGTTGTGCAGCCTTTAACTTCAACTTAACTCCTATCAGTAGTTAATATTTCAGTTAGTAATGGTTCTATCCTTGTGAATATCAATGGTAAAATTGACCTTTTCCAATTTATAATTTCATATTTTCTTAAATGTTTTTTTTTCCATATTTTTCTTGATCTGTTTTGAAGCCGTTGGGTTAAAAGTTATAACAACTATAACAAACTGGAGTCATCAATAAGTATCAAGGAAAGCCACCTGTTTAGACATATATATTCTTATTTTTCATTTTAGATGGAGAAGATGAAAGTGTCAAACTGATATAATTGTCATTGGCTTAAAACTTATCCTCTGTATCCTAATCTGAGGAGTGAGCGAGTATCTGGAATCCAATCATAAAACCTCCTGGCTCCAACCCAACAGCTTACAGTACATCTCATGGTCCTGTTTGCGTTGGCTAGAGTTTATGCCCAGATCTCATGAACAGCTTACTTAGTTCATAAATGCATTCTTCATTGGAGGAACGTTGTTGGCATGTTTTGAATATCTATTTAGAAAGATAAATTAGTTCTATTTTATCTAATCCAGTATCCTACTGCTTTTGCAGCTCGCTGGAAGTGGAATCTCAGATGAGGAGCGGAAGGCCTCTATGGATGCAGTAAATCCTAAATATATTCTGAGGAACTACCTATGCCAGACTGCCATAGATGCGGCTGAGCAGGGTGATTTTGGGGAGGTTCGTCGGCTGCTGAAGATAATGGAACGGCCATATGATGAGCAGCCAGGAATGGAGAAATATGCACGGTTACCCCCTGCTTGGGCTTATCGACCGGGTGTTTGTATGCTTTCTTGTTCTTCATGATTTGATAGCTTCCTCTACGCCACACACACAAAAGGAAAAAATTTATTGATAGAATGTCTGTATGTATATAATATTGTCAAGTCAGTGTTATAATCTCGAACACTAATGTTCAGTTATTATTTTTCTTTATGATATAACGTCAAATTTAGTAATTCTCTCATTTCCATTTCTTCATTCATATCCATGGTTTATCGTATTGTAGTTAAATTGTTGAGAGAAAAGCAGTTTTACAGCCTTGGGATAGCGTTCATGGACGATAATATTGTGTATTTGTGTTTGTATAATATTGTGTGTATATATATATATATATATATATTCTTTTTATATATATATTCCTTTTTTTATATCCATGAGTGTCCGGACAAGCTTGCATGAATTTCGACTAATGTCATGGAAGAATTGTCCGACCTACTACATTTGGTTATTAAGGTAACTCATAGGATATTAAATCTTAGGTAGGTGGCTACTATGGTTTGAACTATTCCTTCTAAGCCCTTTACTATTTACATTGGACCTTATTAACCATTAGACCAAACAATGATAGTTTGTATATTATTATGTATTTGTATTATTGCAATGAAAAAAAGATCCAGTTGATCCAATCTTCTTTTAGTTGTATTAGGACACACACCTTGATTTGTTTGTGGGGTTGAGTTTAAAAAGTTATTTTTATTGTTTAGAACAGAATTCATTGAATTGTTTGTGGGGTTGAGTTTAAAAAGTTTGTTTGTGGGGTTGAGTTTAAAAAGTTATTTTTATTGTTCAGAACAGAATTCATTGAAGCGATTTATGGATCTGATTCTTGCGATGACTTCTTTATCCAAGCAATTGAATTTATTCTTCTTTTGAAAATCAGAGACTTCTGTGAATGAATATTTCAAGGACACAAAGAACTTCAATTTTTACCATCTGATCAAATAGTCAAATAGTGTTCTAGTCTCTCTCCTTTTCTTTCCCTTTACTATCCTGATTGTATCTGTTTTCTAATGAAAGAAACTGTAGGGCTTTGTTCAAAACGATTTCAGTAATTTAAACAAAATTAGGAATACTGCAGACTCTCTTAGTCTTAATTTGCCTTGAATGGTTTCATTCTTTCTTGTAGTCCATGTTTTGTGCCATTTCTCTTCACCTTGATAGTTTCCAGTATCAAGAGGTTAGAAACAAAGTTTTAGAATTGGTAATTTGGTTTCTCTTATAGAAAAGTGTCTTCTGGAGATTCTCTTAAGTTTCTTTTGGAATATTGATTTATCTTGGAAATGTTGAAACTATATAAGGTTGCAAGTGGAGATTTTATGCTGTGGTGAGATATCACCCGCAGAAGCTGAAGGTTTGGGAGAGAAGGCTTACGATGTGGATTAAGAAATATTGGAAATACTACCAGGCAGTATCGATGCGATTCTAGGAACACCATCATTTGACAAAAAAATGTATAGAACCATCGCCCTAAAACTTTTGGGAGGTAGATATAGAGATTCTTTTGAGTTATGGATTCTCATTTTTCTTCGACTTTCTAATATTTACAGTGCAAATATTTCACCCATGAGGTTGAATCTACTTATCAGGTAAACATATTGATTTACCATGAACTAATGGACTGAAGAAATTTCTCTACAGGTGGAGGTGAAAGGGCAGGGACTTGGAGGTATAGGAACAGGAACATGCCTTCAACCATCAGTATTACCTCTTTCGTTGTGGGTCTTTCAGATGGGTCTTCTTGAAGGCACAAAATTGCAACCATTACAAACCTTTCCAACCTCCTCATGTCATCAATGGCCTCCAAATCACCTTCCATTAGAACATCTAATCTTCCTTGGCACTAACATTTCTCTTCCCTCTTCCAAAGCTTGCACATCTCATTCCTTCTGCAACAAATGATTTCTAGCAGGACACCAAAACTATACACATCAACCTTGGTAGTCACTGGATCCGACTTGAACCAATCTGGAGCTATGTACCCTGTTGTCCCTTTGATATCAGTTTCAACTCTGTATCCATTTTGATCCATTTTCAATAGCTTTGCCAATCCGAAATCGGAATTTTTGGCATTGTAATATTCGTCAAGGAGTATATTTTGAGGCTTTATATCGTAATACATGATCTCCGTGCTGCATTCTTCGTGTAAGTCCGAGAGTCCTCTAGCAATTCTGTTGGCTATTTCGGTTCTGAGGTTCCAAAATAGCCTTAAGTCAACAAAAAGGAAGCTTGCTAGGTTGCCATGGCTCATAAAATCATAAATTAGGATGCAATTTTTACCATCACCACATTATCCGAGTAGGCGAACAATAATTTTGTGACGTGTTTGCCAACCACACTCAACTCAGTTCTGAATTCTCTCTACCGTCTTCAAACATTTTGTCCAATTTCTTAACAGCAATAGGGCCAACTTTGATCGCCCTTTTGTAAACAATGCCACAAGATCCTCTTCCAAGTTCTTCCCCGAACCCATTTGTAGCTTTTTTAGGATCCCAAATACTTTAAATGAAACAAAGATAACTATATTGCAATATCAAGAGAAATTACAATATCAATAGTCTTTTGAGAGGACTATCTCTCTCCCAAGAACTCTGTTAAGTTCTTCACCACAAACTATTTCCCAAGATATCCTTCTCCTCTCCCTACTACCCTTAGGGCCCTATTTAGTATTTATAACAAATCACCCCCGACTAATTATCATAATACCCTCCCACTAATATACTAATAATATTCTCAAACTATCCTTTCTAGGACTCTCACAAGCTTTTCCAAGTTCTTTATATGTAAATTGATGTAGACTTCTTTTGAAACTTTTCCTGGGCAGGAATCTATCAACAATTTTCTTGCTGCAGTACTGGCATATCAAACTAACCAGTATGAGAATGACAAATAGAGAGCAAGCTAACAATATGGAAATCACCAGGATTAATGTGTCTTGATTCTTCCTTCTATCAAGTTTTGGAAGATCAAATTTTTGCCCCACGGAACTAGCAGATTTTCACTACTATCTTCCCTCTCATTTGAGAGTGTTAGCTTCTTCTTCCAACAACTATTCTCTCTATATACAGCTACCACACAGGGGCAATCGAGCAAGCAAGTATTTTTGCACTCTTCACCAGCAAAAGGCCTTATCAACTCATAATCCAGTATTGGCCAATCAGTATTTGGAAGATCTTGTAGACTATATAGATCATGGTTGAATTTTTCGCACCTTCTTCAGATATTTGGGGAATGTTTGGCGTGCAGTTGCTATACTTATTATCTGGGTCAATGGATGAATAATCTGGTGGACACTTGCAACTTGGCCGTTGATCATTGTGAAATGTGCAAAATACGGTTGTATCCACAAACTCCAGAGCGCAAGTTTCCACGCATAGCAGTGCAAATATTATTTGGTATCTTCTTAAAGTTCATCCAGGTTAAAGCTGAAGGATTCCTCGTATGGTGACTAATGGTGAGGACACCATCAAAATTAAGAGTGACTTGGTAATAATGAGTTCGAGTAGGGTAAATTTCTTCTTGTTCTTTGCATTGTATATCTGAAACAATTTCGTAACCATCAAAGGCTTGTGCAACATGGTAGGGTTCATAAGTATAGACGGTGGGCAAACTTCTGATATTGAGTACAGCATTACCGTCATACAAGCAAAATTGGAACTTTCATAATGAGTAGAAAGGAAGTTATTTACCTCCATTTTTTGAGTAGGAAGCAGAGTGTCAGTGGTTGTTTGAAACTCTCCCATAAGGGTTTAGAATTTGAATCTAGAAGCACAGGATTGTCTGTGTCATATATCATACCTGAGATGGGACCTGATTTCCATGGTTCTCCACCTTGGGAGCTTTGAAGCAATAGGCCATCCGAAGAAGTTGCTTCAATCTCCGAACCTCTTGGGGCTGGGTTTTGATGATGTCTAGCAAACCAAACTATGGTTTTTTCATCCAATTTGTTGTACCAAATATAAATTATAGAATGTTGGATTAGGATGGCAAGTTCTGGTGATTCTATTCTGTGACAGGATACCCACCAGCAAAAGTTGAAGTTCTGGAAGAAAGTTTGACAATGTGTCTCCAACAATGCTGGAATTATTTTCGGGCAATAGCAACGACGATCAATCTTTAACATCTTTAAATGTCAACCTTCCTATTCATTTTTAATGAAAGTTTTGGGAGGCGAATTTAGGATATGACTAAATGCACTAGCGAGATATTACTACTAGATATTCTCTTCGAGTTAGGGAGTCTCTTTTTCCTCGATTTGCTAAATTCTACAATGACTACTTCTTAAGCCTACTAAGAGTGAATTTGGGATAACTTTTTAGAGTATTGCTTCAAGGGAAAAGAAAGAAAAAACTTGAGGGAAAAACGTCCGGTGCTTTCTCAAAATTACTTGTCGTTATTATGAGAACATTGAACTTAAATTTGGAGGCCTTGATAAAGCAAAAGGTTATTTTGGAACATGGATCCTCCATTAATGAACGTGGGACTTAGGCTTGAGAAGAAACCTTTTTGAAAGGGAGGTGGACAGATGGGTAGCAATGATGGGAAAGCTTGATGGGGCAATTATTGGTCAAGGTAGAGATCAAATCTGGTCGAAGGCTGACAGTAAAATCAGCTTTCTTTTTTTGGCCATTACTTCCCCTTTGCCTAGGCTGAATTAGACCGCAGCTCTCATTTGTAGAGTAGAGTTCCTAAAAAGGTCAAGGTTTTCCTTTGGACACTTTTTTACAGAGGCACGAATACGACGGAGAGAATTCAGTGGAAACCCTCCCATTGGGCTCTCTTCCCAGCCGCTTGTGGTATGTGTTGGAAGGATAATGAAAACGTGGATCACCTCTTTTTGCAGTGTCCATTCGCTACCAAGGCTTGGAATTATGTGGCAACACTATTAGATGTTTCCTTCTGTCCTCCAAGAAAAATTGACGATTTCATTATTATGGAAGGCTTTGGTGGCTCCGCTCTCAAAGGGAAGACGTTTGTCTTTTGGAATTGTACGGCGATGGCTCTCCTTTGGCTTCTTTGGAGGGAGAGGAATAATGGGCTTTTTGAAGATAAAGGGGTGCTTCTTGGTGGGCACTCATCTACAAGGAGGTTTTTTGTAACTACAATTTTCGTTTGATTATACAAGATTGGAAAGCCGCGATTGTATAATTCCTTGGGAAGGGTTCTCTCTACCCTCCGCTTTGAGGGTGTATTTCCCTCTTCTTGGAGCCTTCTTTTAATGAATATATTCTCTTCTGTTTCTTATAGAGAAAAAAAAAAACCCAAACCCAACCATCCCTTCGTTGGTTTAAAGGTGCCTTTTTTTTTTTTTTATATGAAACGAGTATTTCATTGATGGTATGAAATATAGAAAAGGCCACATTGGCAATTACAAAAACGCCTTCCAATTATGGATAAGATCGTTGAGAGAGTAACAATTGAAGGGTGAGTGGAAGCTTTTACACCAACCAAGAGCTAAAACAGTAACTCTATCAAAAAAAGAATCAAAGGAAGAGATTTATCGTTAAAGACTCGGTTGTTCCTTTCTAGCCATAGACTCCAAAGGAAGGCTTTGATGAAGAGGGTCCAAAGTGTTGCCTTGATAAAAGGAAGGTTTAAAGGTGCCTTGATAAAGGACCCTCCTCTGTTTATAGTAGGACTTTAAAAAGCTCAAGTATTTTTTCGAGTGGCAATCTTTCAATTGGGGGAGGTCCATTTTCTCATGGGGTGGCTCATTCTTCTAAAGAAAAATCTTAGATCCCCTTTGGAGATAGATTTTTTGGATGATGATGAAGATTGCAATCTAAGTGTAGTAGTTATAACTCATTCGATAGAGAAATCATTCGATAGAGCATGATTTTTTAGATTATTTTGAGCAAGCTGGCATTCCCTTATTCCTATATCAAGCACAAAGTTCGGAAGCTGCTAATTTCAAAAGAGCAAGAAATTTTTGTAAGATTCAAAATCTTTTCGGGATTTTTGGTTTGCTGGTCCTTTTTTGTTTTTATTTTTGGTTTGGCTTTTTGGTAGAAGTTACTTTTTCTGGTTCCTGTTTTTGTTTTCCTACTTAGTTTGCTGGTAACTTGGCTTATTTTGGATTATTTATTTTGGACTGTTGTTTTCCCTCAACCAAAGAGTTGGTCCTTGGGTTTTTTTCTTTTTCTCCTTTTGGTGCTTGTTTTCTTCAATAGGTTCTTTTTTATCTATCAATGAATTATTTTTCATGTAAAAAAAAGTACTTCAAAGTATTTCTAGAATTTTTAAAAGCACATTTTCAAAAAAACATTTAGAGATTTCTCAAGGACTTCAAAATATTTTTAGGACTTCTAAAAGCACTTTTGATGAGTATATACTCCAAAAAATTTGAAAGTGTTTTTCACCATTCCAAAAATACATCTGAACTCAGTTCAAGTATTTATCTCACAAATTTACTCGTTCGGTAAACATATTGATGTAACATGAAAGTAAGAAATTTGTAGTACAAATTGAACTAAAAAAACTTGTCAGCAGGTGGAGGTGAATGGGCAGGGACTTGGAGGAATAGAAACAGGAACTATGCCTTCAAGCATCAATATTACCTTTTTCATTGTTGGTCTTTGAGATGGGTCCTCTTGAAGGCACCAAATTGCAACCATCACAAACCTTTCCAACCTCCTCATGTCATCAATGGCTTCCAAATCTCCTTCAATTAGAAAATCTAATCTTCCTTGGTGGAAACAGTCATATGCCCAATCAACTAATACATCTCTTCCCCTTTCAAAAACTTCCATATCTCCATTCCTTCTGCAACATATGATTTCTAGTAGCAGGACTCCAAAACTATACACATCAACCTTGGGAGTCACTGGGGCCGACCTGAACCAATCTGGAGCGACGTACCCTTTCGTCCCTCTGATGCCAGTTTCTGTTCTACTTTGATCCATTTTCAATAGCTTTGCGAGCCCGAAATCGGAAATTTTGACATTGTATTGTTCATCTAGAAGAACATTTTGAGGCTTGATATCACAATGGATAATCTGCTTGTTGCATTCTTCGTGCAGGTAAAGGAGTCCTCGAGCAATCCCATAGGCTATCTGGGTTCGGAGGTTCCAACTAAGCTTTGTATCACCAAAAAGGAAGCTTGCTAGAGTGCCATTGCTCATGAACTCGTAAATCAGAATTCGGTTTTTGGCCTCGTCACAATATCCTAGCAGTCGGACGAGATTTTTGTGGTGTGTCTGGCCTATTACATTCACTTCAGTTTTGAATTCTTTCTCACTATCTTCAAACATTTTGTCCAATTTCTTAACAGCAATCGGACCCGTTTCAATTGCCCCTTTGTAAACAATGCCACAGGATCCTCTTCCTAGTTCTTCCTTGAACTCATTTGTAGCTTCTCTAAGTTCTTTATATGTAAACCGACGTAGGCTACTTTCAAACCTGTCCCTTGGAAGGAGATTACCTACAAGTTTCTTCTTGTGGTAAAACCCTCGACATATCAAACTAACTAGTATTAGAATGACAATAAGAGAGCTACCCAACAACACAGAAATCACAACAATGATTGTGTCTTGATTCTTTTTTCCTTTTGGGATTGGAAGATCAAGGTCTTGCCCATCGGAACCAATATTTCTTCTTAGCTTTAGATAAGAAACTGACCTTTCATTCATATCTTCCCTCCCATTTGAGAGTGGCAACTTCTTCTTCCAACAGGTATTGTCTCTATACACAGCTACCACACAGAGGCAGTCGAGCAAACAAGCATTCTTGCACTCTTCAGCAGTAAAAGGTTTGAACAACTCATAATCAAGCATCGGCCAATCGGTATTTGGAAGATCTTGTAAACTATATAGATCATTGGTTGAATTCTCTGCTCCTTCACATATTTGTGGGATATTTGGCTTGCAGTTGCCGAACTTATCGTTCGGGTCGATTAAGGAATAACCAGGAGGGCAGTTGCAACTTGGCCTTTGATCATTTAATGTGCAGATGCTATTGTATCCACAAACTCCAGAGCTCAAGTTTCCAAACATAGCAGTGCAAATATTATTTGGCAGCTTCTTAAAATCCCTCCAGGTTGCATTTGAAGCTGTTGAACCCTTTGGATGGTGGCTTACTGTGAGAACACCATCAAAATTGAGAGTGACTTTGTAGTAATGAGTCTCAGCTGGGTAAGCTCCTTCTGGTTCACTAATATTTACTCTATTTCCATTTCTTTGCATTATATACAAGAAGCCATCACTGTCAAGAACAATTTGGTAACCCTCAGAGGCTGGTGCAGTATAGTAAGGCTTGTAATTATAGGTGGTGGGCAAGCTTCTAATATCGAGCACCGCGTTACCTTCGGACAATCGAAACTGGAACTTTCCTAACGAGTAACTATTCTGTGATTTGCGCGAAGAAACGATGTCGTTTATCTCTAGTTTTTGAGTAGGAAGCAAGGTGTCTGTTGGTGTTCCAAAGCTTTCCCATAAGAGTTCAGAGTTTGAATTCAAAAGCTCAAAATTGCCTGTATCGTTCATTAAAGCAAAGGCAACAGTACCTGAAACAAGACTTGGCTTCCATGATGATCCACCTTGGGAGCTTTGAAGCAATAGGCCATCAGAAGCAGTTAGCTCGATTTTCGAGCCTCTGGGAGCTGGATTTTGATCATGTCTAGCAAACCAAACTATGGTTTTCTCAAGTAAGTTGTACCAAATGGAAAGCAAGAAGAGGTCATTATCGACTTCTTGAAACCCGAACGCAAACTCGTTTGAAGGTGAACGCCATGAAGAAGCAGAAGCGTCACCAGCAATAAGAAAACTGCCAATGTTAATCCTTGCATTATTTTGAGCACAGACGACGAAAGGCAGCAAAAGAAGAAGATGGGGAATCACACAAGCCATGAAAGTTAATTGGAAAGATGGAAATCTATCGATTGCAAAAATCTTTTTCCCTTGTTTATCTTGTGGAATTTTTCATTCCTAAATGTTGGTCTCAATTGAATAGGAAATAATACATGTCATGTTACTGTTAGAAGTTGGAAGGAGGTTGGTTTGAATATAGACTTTTGAAGTTTGGCGTACAAAAAGAGTTGGAATTTTAGAAGTCTTTTTTGTGTACAGAAAGAGTTGGAATTTTAAATGTTTTTTTCTGTAAAAAAGAGTTGGAATTTTAGAAGTTTTTTTTTTGGCGTAAAAAAGAGTCAGAATTTTAAACGTTGTTTACATAAAAAAGAGTTGGAACTTTAAATATTTTTTTTGCTTACAAAAAGTGTTGGAATTAATTTTTTTTTTTCATACAAAAAAATTAGAATTTTAGATGTTTTTTTTTTAAGGATTGGAATTAACATTTATGCGTAAGAAAGTGTTGGAATTTTAAAAGTGTCTTTTGAGTACAAAAAGAGTTGGAGTTTTAAATGTTTTTTACGTACAAGAAAGCAAGTGTTAGGAATTTTAAAAGTTGGAATTTTAAAGGTTGGAATTAGATGTTTCTTACTTGATCAAAGCTTTGGACTCTAGTGTTTGCTTGGGAAAAGAAAATTCAACGTTGACAAGCTGAAATTCGGGCTTCAAAAATAGTTAAAAATTGTCATTAAAATAATTTATGACAATTATATAACTGGATTAAGATATCAAGGAAAATGAGAATATACCGATTTTGAAAAATTGTCATTAATGTATTTACAACTATTTGTCATGAATAGATTTTCCATCACAATTAAAAAATATCACAAAACTCATTTGATGACAGTTTATAACTGTCACTGAAACAATCGAAGATTTTATTATCCAGTCAATAAAAACTTAATGACGACAATTTATAAATGTCACAAAATATTTTTTTTAACAACAGTTCAAAATTGACATGAAATATTTTTAACGACCGTTAATAAATGTCAAGAAAAACGTAACAATGACTATTTATAATTGTCACGAGAACTTTTATGGTGATAGTTTTAACGGTCAATATTAGTAGTTTTAACGAGTGAAAATCTTTGTATTGACAATTTTTAATTGTCATGAATACCTTTATATCGACAATTTTAAATATCACGAAAATCTTATATATGACAATTGATTAATTGCGACAGTTTTTTTTGTCACAATTTGTGTTAAATAAAGTTTTGTAATGCCAGGAAAAGTTTATATATGATAATTTCATGATTGTCACAAAATAAATTTAATAACATTGTATACATTTCAAAGAAATTCTCGATATCTGTAAATTATGAAATGTAACAAAGTTGCATATAATGAGATCAAAGTCTTCAGATACATGTACAAATTAAGTATGACCAAATTTGTACATTATAATATTTTATTCAAATACTATATTATTTAATAAATTATGAAAGAATAATATAGTCCGACGGGTTCTAAATAAGTCGGGAGGTGTATTCTTTTCTTGATTATTTTAGTCAATAGTCGGCAAAGTCCCGACTATTATTCTTTAGTCGAGAAAAAGATGTTTGTCCAACGTCGAGAATAAAAGCGTCGGGAAAAACTCATAATTCCTATAGTATCAGCGATCGAGTATGTAAATTTGCGTCATCTAAGTAACGGATCTTGAACGACGGCATGATGAAGATGAAGGATGACGGTGAAGGCAAAAGAGTGCGAGTCAGATATGTTTGGTGTGTCATAAGTCTCACTGATATCGAGTTCAATTTACACATGTAATTAAATATGTTTTTATTTATATATTTTAATTTTTTTTGATAAAAAGATATATCTACTCAATTTTTATTTTTTATTTTATTGAGAAACTTATTTCTATTTTCTTTCAAAAAGTTTCATTTAATATTCTTAAAAATTTGCGCAATAATCTAATGGAAAAAAATACAAATGTTTAAAACTAAGATTTAATTAATAGATTTGTATCTAAGATTCAAATTTTATGTTACAAAAAATTTAAAGGTTCGAACCTAACTAGTTCCAATTTAAACTCAAATTAATTTCTAAACATTCGATTAAGTTGACTACCTTCCATTCAAATATAAAAAAATTCAGGGTATAATTTAAATATGAATATTTTATTTACGGAATGCTTGGTGAAACTAAAATTAAATAAAATTATTTTATGTTTATCATCATATTTTAATTTTCATGATGAATTAAATTTATGCAAGGAAACATGAATACAAAATAAATATATATTATTTATTTTAAATGGAAAATATTTTTTATTGTAAAAAGTGATTTTTTGTAAAAATATAATAATAGATGGTTGAAAAAATAATTGAAATCCATTGGCTCAAACTTGAGACCGAAGAGGAAGGCCACAATTATGAAGCAGACCACTTTACCAAATACTATTTTCTACTTATTTCATGGAGTATTTGGGGAAACTATTAATCATAAATGCATACTCGATATGATCGGAGAATCCCGAAATAATTAATATCATCCATAAAGCTGCAGTTTTTCCGATAGAAATGAAACGCGCTCAAAATCTTTTGTGACACCTTTTTTATGTAATAGTTTCTCAAGATGTTCTAGCTACCTGTCATGGAATAGTTGATTGTTTTTTCTTGACAATTATAAATAAAAGATGAAAATTTTCGAAAATCATCGTTTTTTCTCGCCAAAACCGCACCTCAACCATTTGGTGACAGTTTTTCACTATCATTGAAAATTTGGTTTTCATGACAGTTTTTAACTGTCATAAAATTAACAATATCTAAAAAGTCACATTTTTTCCTGTAAAAAACGTGCCGCCATGATTACAGTTTTTTTTCTACAAACTTTTTTACTATTTACAATTGTTATGGAAGACCATTTTTCTAATAGTGGTTTCAACAATAAAAAAAAATTGGATTTGTGGTCAATTTCTATATAAACCCACATTTTGTTTGAATCTATCATAAATTTGAAAAATGAATTGGGAAAATGAGATTTTCATGTCACTTTAGGAAACCTCGAAAATTATATATATTAAAAATAAAAAAATTGTAGGATGAGAATGAATTAATTTTAGATAAATGGAAAGAAAGATTCATATTTTTTAGTTCAACAATACAAGGAGGTGAGAATTTGAATTTTTGATATATCTTTAACAGACAGCTATATTCAAAATATGATAAATAGAAGTATGTGTGTAAATGATATTACATCATAGTTAATAAAAGGATAATTATAAATATAAAAAAGATAAGAAAACATGTAAATTAATGTTTACCATGACGTAGGTTAATAAGTGATTTTATAATGTCAACTTGAGTAAGGTTCTTGACTTTGATCAAAACGTCGTAGATTCGAATCTTCCACCCACATATATAATTTGTTGTACTACAGAAAGTGATTTTATAACTATATTTAAAAATCATCCATTTCTTTTTACCGAAACAAACTATCAAATTAGGTAAACTAATAATTACTTTAGAAAAATATATTATATTGATTAGTACTACAAACAACTACTAATATGTTTAAAGGTCAAAGCGAGTAGAGCTCAATAATAATTCATATATCTTTAATCATGAAATTGTGAGTTCGATCTTCCGTACCCGTATGTTTTAATTAAAAAAATGTTTTTATGAATAATTTTTAAAAAAATATGTTTAAATGAAAGGTTAGTTGTATCTATAGACACAGGTACCTATGTTTAACTAGAAATATAGTTACTCATTGGAATTTCCTAAACAATTATCATGGATATCGTTCACTGGTGTTTTGATGGAACAGACTTCAATTATTTAAATTTTTACATTTATTTTAATTCTTCTACTTTTAAAAAGACTAAAATAGTCGCTTTTTAAATATTTAGGACCAAAACTAATATTTAAAACCACATGAAATAAATTAACAAAACTTAAAAGTATAGGGCGTAAATAGACATTTTGAAAGTATATAGACTAATTAATCAATAGTGAAGATATCAAGATCAAAATAGTATTTAAACATTTTTCATTCTCGACATATTTGAAAAACAACAAGCAATAATCATTAAAGAAAATAATTTTCGTTGCTTTGTCTCGATCCATTGAACTTAAAGCCTTTGATTTTTTTTGTCTTAGTTTTTTTTCCTGAAGTTCAATGACCGTAGGTCGGGATCGAACCCAATGACTTTATGAATGATAATAGATAGACGCTTTATCTGTTGGATTTAAACGTGTGAAAGAAAGCGTAAGAAACTTATTCACATATACGTTGTGAATATGTTTGTGGTTTTGTTTCTTTTAATATTAAATTTGGAGTTATTTATTTAAATGAAAAAGTTTTCTTTATTTTGTTAACCTGTAACTTTATGTATGTTAAATTTACAAATATGAAAAAAAGTTACATACGTATTTATTTTTGTGTGATAGGTTACGTGTTTGGACAACTATATATAGTCGTGGATTTCTTCATTTTGAGATATCCAAACATACCTCAATTAAGTATTCTCCTCATCTCACAAGAATTTTCTCTTCTTTTCGAGTTCTTGTTCTTATTTGTGTTGAGAGCAAGTGTCTAAGAGTTCTGCCAGATCCAAGTAGTTCGAGGTTGCAGTTCTACCGGAGTTAGTCGTTGTATCCTGTTGAGACGATTGTTGTAGTCTGCTAGCAACTTGTGCAGAGCGAATAATTGTCTGTAGGTCAACGCTATTGAAGCGTGCCTCGACTATTTTATCAAGTTTTGGTGTTCATCAAGTTGTTCAAATTTATATCTTTTATAGCCAGTTACGTTGTAACAATCTGTTTGTCAGTACAACATAATTCATATTTATCCAACATTATACACTTGAGCTATAACCACATTAGCACCTTATGATTTTAGTTGATATAATTTTACAATAACATATTTTATTACAAATCAACCTGATAGCTTATCATAATTAGTAACCTCAAAATCAAAATTCATTAGTGAGAAACTTCAATTTGAAAAATTTTCATTTTCTTGTGGCTTACAATTTCTCTCTCTCTTTCTCTCATAGAAAATTTGCTTCCTCTTTCTCCATGTTTCCCATTTTGGTTTTCTTTATGAATGAGAAACTTTTAAAATTGCCAAAGTTAACTATTTTGGATTGAATATTGGAAGAGAGTAATATTTCCCTTACGTGAGAGAAAGCTCTCTCACACTCTCCAACTTTTTCGTCACTTTCTTCATTCACTACTCTTTGATTGTGTCTTCACTTAATTTACCGGAGAAAGGGTTAAGGAGCCCAAGCAAAAATATCTTAAATCTAACATATTTTACATGCTTTTTTAATTTATTCTTATTTTAATGAACTCTCTAAAATTCTTTGGAGTCTAAAGAAAAAACTAAGATACTTCTGAAGCATCTTCTAGAAAGACTAATACATCTAAGAGAGATATGTGGAGATTTCGAGAAGTTTCTAGATAGGTAGCAGTTGTACTTCCATCATAAGACGTGATTGTTTATCCAATTTAAAAATAATGGTATATAAAAATTTATTATTATTTTTTTTGTTAACAGAAAAGACCAAATATAGTGTCAAAAGTTGGCATGGTTTATTTTCTTGTTCAACATCATCAATAAATCTTAAATCACATTAAATTTAATTAGATTCAAAAGCTAACAACAAATAAGCTCACATTTTTCATTCACTATTTATATAGTACACAATAAATTTATTTAATTCGTAACTGATTTAATTAAGTTCAAGCACTTTCTGCAAGATTTTATCATAGCTCATGCTTTTAACTTATAGATTAAACTTCTTATACACAATTCTAAATAAAGTTTATTAATTTAAATTTGATTTAAAGAAGCTAGATCTACTTGATCTTTCTCCAAAAAGAAAAATAAATAAATAAAAAAGGTTAGACTTGAAAGCTAAAGTGCTCTTTGGTAGGTTTTCGATGTCTAATTTTATTAAAAAAAAAACAGAGACAAAACAAAATGTGATTAGTGGATCCATATCGGCCTAACTAAAGATTCTAGATCCTTGCCAAAACAAGCATAGTTCAGCCACAAAACAAAATGTGATTAGTGGATCCATATCGGCCTAACTAAAGATTCTAGATCCTTGCCAAAACAAGCATAGTTCAGCCATAATTGTTGTACTAAAAAAAATTATGGATCCTCAATTCATTTTTTTCCCTTCATTTGGATTTTGAGATTAATTTCATCTTACAACAAAACACAAGAATTATAATTGAAACTACATAGTTGATTTTTTTTTTACATCTGTGTGTTCGGGCCAGCTTACACGCACCTCGACTATTCACGGGCAACCGACCCTACTATATTTGGTTGACTAGGAAACTCGTAGGATTTGAACATACAATAAAGTTATCACCAAACCACCTAATTTGACGGTATTCGAGTTCAACTTTCCTGTGTATTTGTCTCCAATAAGACTTGAGATATCGAATTTAACCATTATAAAATGGTTTAGTTGTCAATAAAGATCAATGTAAATAGTAAAGACTTAGAAAGAATGAATTTAAACTAGAGTGCCACCTGCCTAAGATTTACGTGTTTTCTTGGCAACATATATACATATATATTTATATATAGTTTCCTTTTAAAAAATGAACAAAATGTTTACCCCTCCTGGCCTCCCTATGTTTCTTTGAACTCTTTTTTTGCAATAAAAATGATAAAGGAAAATATTTTACTTGAATTCTTTTTAAAGAAATACTTACTGTAGAAGATTATTATAAAATTGGTTCAATCAATGAACCAACCTCATTTAATGTTGTCACTTGTCAGTGATTAATTAATGAGGATAGATTCTAGATGGTAGAGAGATAAATAATAGTTGAGAGAGAGTTGGGGAGTTTGAAATTAAAGAAAATAGAAAAAAAAAATTTTGGAGAAAACAAGGGTGATGCCAATTTCTTTTACAAAAATTATTAAAAATTGTTAGAGGGATTACAATTTCAAACTAATTGGTTTGATGGAATGCATGGCGGATTCCTCTCATAACTATTGTTTGTTTTTTTAATTTCTTAATAATCCTTCAATGCAAGTTTAAAATCTATAGATCTCTAATACAAGATCCAAATGTAGTTTGCAATTAAGAGTTCTATTTTAAATCACTATTTTTCACACCTTTTCGCTTTGCTTTCCTTTTTCAAATGAAAAATATCTCTCATTTATTTAGACTTTAGTTTTGAATATTTTATTACAAGATATTTTAGTCCTGTTATTTTCTAACCATGAACCTAATTCAATTGGTTAAGACATATATTTTTAAAAATCGAAGAATGTTAAAATTGGTTGAACTAAAAGACACCTATATACATTAGGTATATCTATAATTTGCAAAATAGTTAATAATAAAAAATCAAGAAAGAAAGAAAACAATAAACAAAACTATAAAGACTTTCAAACTATGGAGGTGAAGGGGAAAGGGCATGGAGGAAGAGAGACATGTTCATTACCTTCAAGCATTAGCATCACATTTTTCATGGTGGGTCTTTTGGATGGATCTTCTTGAAGGCACCAAATTGCAATTTTCACAAATCTTTCCACCTTCACAAACTCATCCATGGCCTCCATGTCTCCTTCAATCAAAACATCCAACTTTCCTTGCTCATAGCAGTCATAGGCCCAATCACTCAAAACTGCTCCCTCTCCTTCCATCTCCACATTCCTTCTACAACATATGATCTCAAGCAACAACACTCCATAACTGTACACGTCGACCTTCGCGTTCACGGGCGAAGATCTGAACCAGTCTGGAGCCACATACCCTTTTGTCCCTCTTATGCCAGTTTCAGTTCTACTTTGGTCCACCTTCAACAGCTTTGCCAGCCCGAAATCACAGATTTTGGCATGGTAATTCTCATCCAGAAGTATGTTTTGAGGCTTTATATCACAATGGATGATGTGGGTGCTGCATTCTTCGTGTAGATATAACAGTCCTCTTGCAATTTCAATGGCTATTTGAGCTCGAAGCTTCCAACTCGGTTTCAGATCGCCATTGAAGAGGAAACTCGACAATGAGCCATTGCTCATGAACTGGTAGACAAGCATACGGTTGTTCCCCTCGTCGCAATATCCGAGTAGACGAACCAGGTTTTTGTGGTGCGTTTGGCCAATCACGTTCACTTCAGTTCTGAACTCCTTCTCTTTGTCTGCTTCAAACATTCTGTCCAGTTTCTTGACAGCAACAGGACCAGCTTCTGTTGTCCCTTTGTAGACAATGCCACAAGATCCCCTTCCTAGTTCTTCCTTGAAACCATCTGTTGCTTTGTAAAGATCTTTGTAAGCAAACTGGATTAAATTACATTCCAAAGCGACATTCTTTGTGCAAGTTCCAACTAATATCTCCTTTTTCAAGGCAAACAAACCTAAGCATTTGGAACCCAGCAATATGAAGATGACAAACACAGAGCAGCCCAAGAGTGCAGACATGACAACAATTATTGTGGTTTGTTTCTTTCGTGTTCTATTATCATCAGGGGAGCTCTCGAGTGAGACATTACTTTTTCTTAATTTAAGGAAAGAAACGGATGTAATACTTGCATCCTGTCTCCCATATGTGAGCGGTGGCCTTTTCTTCCAGCAATCACGGCCTCCAAACACCGCTAGCACGCAAAGGCAATCTTGCAGGCAAGAACTTTTGCAGTCTTGTTCATTTGAAGTGGGAAAACGCTCATAATCATTCATTGGCCAGTTAGTCTTTGGAAGATCCACCATCTCATACAGGTTATGGTTGAAATTGGCAGCACCTTCTTCTTCTCCTTCACAACCTTGTGTAAAATCAGGTGTGCAGTTACCAAACTCATCGTTTGGATCAACCAAGGAATAACCCTGTGCACAATTACAACTTGGCCTTCCATTAGATTTCAGTGTGCAAATACTGTTGAATCCACAGGTTCCAGAGCCAAGTCTTTCAATTGGATTTACATTAGAAAGACAGATATTGTCAGGTATTCTAAACAAATCTTTCCAGCTTCCATTGGCAACTCCACCAGAGCCCTTGGGGTAAGAACTTACAGTCAAAACTCCATCAAAGTTCATGGTGGCTTTGTAATAATAAGCCTCAATTGGGTTACCATCACTAAGCTGTGTAATGTTAACTTTTACTCCATTATTTTTCAGAACATACAGAAATCCATGTTCATCAAAAATCACTTGTTTCCCAGAATTCTGTGTGCTCGAAGAGTCAAAAGTGTTGCTAATATAGTATGCATCATACGGATAGCCAGAGGGCAAATTAATGGTGTTCGAAACAGCATTTCCATCTCGAAGCAAACGAAACTGAAATCTTCCGAGTGAGAAGTTACCTTGCGATTTGCGAGAGGAGATGACGCCTCCAATCTCCAATTTCTGCGTCGGAAGCAACGTGTCTGTTGGATAGGTGAAGCTCTCCCATACGGATCCATTGATTGTATCCACAAGCACAAAATTGCCTGTATCGTTCATCGTGCCAAACGCGACAGGGGCCGTTATAGGCTCCGATTTCCAAATTTCTCCGCCGCTAGGGTTTCGAAGAACCAGGCCGTCTGAAGCAGTGAGCTCAATCTTCGATCCTCTCGGCGCCAGAACTGGATTGTCGTCGTCCGCTTCGGCGAACCAGACGACGTTGTTTTCAGGTACTTTGTAAAACCAGATGGCAAGCAAGAATAAATCATTGCCATAGTTGTGAAATCCAAATGCGAAATCGCCGGAAGGAGAACGCCATGGCTGAACGGAAGCGTTGCCGGCGATGAGAGAGGTGCCGGCGAGTTTCCGAGTTCCATTACTTTGAGCAGACACGACGACGAAACTCAGGAACAAAAGAAGAAACACAGTTCCGGAAGCCATAGAAGTTTTTTTGAGCTACTTCGAGGATTAAACACTCCAGAATCATGTACTGTACTTCCCCTTGTTCTTCTTGCTTGCTTTCTGAAATTGCATTTTAAAATGGAAAAATGAAGCTTTGACCCCTTCTTTCAAATCGTCGTTGAAAAATCAAGAGCCAATTTTCAATTTCGTCTTTAATTTTTTAAAATTTTTAAAATTTATCCTTTTAACCTTTTACCCTTGAGGAAAAAAAAATATATATATATATATATATATATATTTGTTAATTTTTTTTCTAAGAAAAAGGCTCATGTATCTTGTTATAATTACATATTTAGACATGTAGATATGTCACTCGGAAGATATTGAGTTTGAGGTAGGTGTCAATACCATTGAACTATATTCGTCTTAACCTAATTGTTGGTCAAATTTTACTAATTAACGAGATAGATTTCATATTTCATGTAGCATTTGGATGACATGTTCACTTGTTTAAATATATGAATGAAATAATGATTTAGTGATATATCAACAGTTTGTTAACTAAATGAGACTTTTTTTTTTATGTAAGGGTAAAATTAAGAATTAATTCAAAAAGATTAATAACCATCTTGCATATTTTATCCTAAAAAGGAAAAAACAATCTTGCATATTTAGCCCTTTTTTAATCAAAATAGAAATTTAATTAGAAGATCCATTTTCTAAAATGTTAACCTAATTGTTAATACAAGGATTAAAGGTCAAAGCTTCAAAGCGAGTATAGCTCTGCTTGACATATATATAGCAGATATTGAGGTTGGCAAAAATAACTGAGGTATTGAGGTTTGCAATGGTAATTGATATATTTTTTAGCTTTATATGATCATTTTTGTCATTATCGATTAAAAGTTATCGACTATAATAACAACAATAACTTATCAACTTGTATTTTATTTCATCATGACGCGTCTTCTATTGGACTAATTTTTTTTTTTTTTTATTGTATTAGAAATTTGATGCCATTTTTCAAAACTTCAATTTTTTTAATTTTGAAGTTGAAAGATTAGGTGTGTGATTGACGTTGACAAATCAAATAGTTTGAACTTCATGTATTAATTAAATGGCGGGTCAGTTTCAAATTCATGGTTGAATGTTCTTTTTAATTTAGTTTTTGTTGATTAAAAAGTTCTAATTTAATCCGGTACATTTTAATTTTAATTTAGTCATTCAATATTGGTGAATGTTAAAATCGATCAATGAAAAACTTGCAGGCGTAATACTTCCTGAATTGATCCAAAATTTTGGAAAAGGAAATATGTTATCTAGAGAATAAAACTCAAAATTTCTACTAATTTTTTAAAAATTTAGCGGAGGAATTTGAAACTCCTCTTGTTTTGTGACTTATTTCCTCTAAATTTCATCTATTCACCAAATATTACATCATATACGTTTATCCTAAGCTAATTTTAATATTTGCATAGGGTGAAAGACTAAATCAAAACTTTTTAAAAATAGAGACTAAATTGGAAAAAGAAAAGTAAAATATTTTTTAGCCTTTTGAATTTAGTGCTGTTTATAACTTTTGAAAATTTGTTATATCGATTTTTGTGCTTTTTTGAAGGTTCAAAGTTGATGGGAACTGACTCCATCAACCCAATGCCTTGGCCACGTTGAAAGTCATTTAATTGGACAAATTAGCACTTTTGTGTTTTATTTTATAATGTTATTAAAGTTTTAAAAAACTCGTACTGAGTTTGAAAAATTATTTAATAAAAATATGAAAAAAAAATTAAAAAGTAGGCATTGTTTTCAAATTTCACTCATGATTACGTTTCAACAATCAAATTATTAAATAAAAATATGAAAAAAAAATTAAAAAGAAGGCATACAATATTTTGGTCTCCTTTCAATCTCCAACGAACCCGAGTTCAAATCGAACGAGAAACTCGTAAGAAAGGGTTCCTTGTCCGTATCTAAAACGAGGAGTTTCCTCGTTCCAAATTCAATGAGGAAACAAGTATTTCTCGTCCAAATCTAGGACGAGGAACACATTCTTGAGGTTTTAGAGCAAAGAGCGGTGGTGAGGAACCGTGAGGAAAGAGGCGGTTGACAAAGGGAAATGATGAGAGAGGAAGGAGAGAAAGTCCAGCCCCGGACCATTTAGAGCATTTTCCTAAACATCAAGAACCAAAAGTCTCCCTTTCGAAACCTCAACAACCAAAATGGATACTTCTATGTGTTAATTACAATGGTGTATATACTTCTATGCAAAATCTAGAGAAGGAAGATTTTGGGTTTGAAAGGGTCACATAAACAATGGTACAAAGAGATTTTTCTTCACAATTTAATTTTCTTTATTGACCCCACACGTTTTTAGTTCCATAATGATTTCAAATTTGAAAGATACATTTGAATCATTCTTTAACTTGGAATCTTCATTTTCTTCCCCCAATCCTTCTCTTCTCATTCATCCCCCAATTTGTGGGGTTTCAAAAAATTACAAATGGAACACAGTCATCCACACAGCTACAAATGAATAAATTTACACAGACTTCCAGAGAACTTACAATTGCTTTAAAACCCATTAAAAGCACTTTTCAAAAGCATAACCAAAGTGCTTCCCTCACAAGTCATTTCAAACTCTCAATCTTAGCCCCAAAATCTAATTCAACAGGAGGATTCACCTCCACCTGAGTTCTACCATAACCAAATAACTTAACAAAACAAGAAATCAACTGCTCCTCCAGAACTGCTTCACCAGGAAGCACTGCCTCAGTCTCCCTTCTCAAAGAGGTCACATCTTTATCAGCAATCCCACAAGGAACAATATGCTTAAAATACGTCAAATCAGGATCTAAATTGAAAGCCAGACCATGAGAAGTGATCCCACCTGAAATTCTAACCCCAATCGCTCCAATCTTTCTATCTCCAACCCAAACTCCTGTTTCCCCCTTCTCCCCAGCCCTAGCCTTCACTCCATACAACCCTGCCATCTCAATCATGCTCAGTTCCAGATTCTCCACATATTTTCTAGCCCCAAATCCAACATTTCTAAGGGAAATTATTGGGTACAGAATTGCTTGATTTGGGCCATGGAATGTGATATCCCCTCCCCTCTCTGTGTAGTGAAGTTCAGCTCCTAGCTTCTCTAAATCAGACTCTGGGACTAACAGATTGTGATCAGTGCGCCTTTTTCCAAGTGTGTATGTGGGTGGATGTTGCAGAGACAAGAGGGTGTCTGGGATTTTACATGCCTTTCTAGCAGCGACCAGACTTTGTTGCAAATGGAGTGCATCTCTGTAATTGACAATCCCCATTTTCCATATCTTGAGAGTTCGTGGAAATCTCATTCCCTATTGAAGTTATAGAAACGAATTTCAACAGTTTCTATCTCTCGAACGATATCTAGGGTTCCGAATGCCAGAATCGGAAATTACAGACACGGACGACGGATTTGTAGAAATTCAGATTGGATTCTTTGTGAAGCGAAATCGAAATTTACCTCTCTGCGGTGCTTTCATGGGTGCTGCAGATCTGGTGCCGCCGGAGAAGAAGCTGGTGCGGAGGCGTCGCCGGCCGTCAGGGTTCCGCGGGGAGCTGCGCTTTTCACCGCCTGCAACTCACGCGCCACCGTGGAGAGGAGAGACGCCGCCGCTATTCGAGGTCGCGCCGCCGCTGCTCGGAGATGCTCCGCAGCCAGCGTGAGGGAAGGCAGGAGGTAGTTTCTAGTGGCTGAGGAAAGAGAAGGCCGTCTCTCTTCGAATTAAAATTACAATATTTTAAAAATTAATTCTGAAATAATTATATTTAAATAATTAGTTTTTTTTACAATACTAAAAAAAAAAAAACCTTTGATATCTCATATAAATATCAACAAAATATAAAATATATCATCAAATCACCAATGAATTGCTAACATGAGTATATTTCTGTTTGGAAATTATTAATAAACAATTATCACACATGAAAGGTGGTAGGGGTTTTATCAATATAATCGTTTTTTCTCGTTCTTCCTCTATTTTTCTTATTTTTCTCTTGATGAAACCCGTCACAACCCACTTGATTTCAACATTTTTTTTCTTAATATTTATTTACTAATGCATTAAAAGAAGTCTACACAAATGTGAGAATTGTTATGTTAACATTTTTAAATGGACAATAACAAATGATATAAATGGATTTACTTATGAAATTTTCGAATTTTAAAGAAAAACTTAATTTTTAAAGTTTTAATTGATACAATTATTAATTAAAACTTAATTTTAATTATACAATTATTAGTTTAAAGTTTTAATTGATTCCACTTGCATATTTCGTGAGTATAAATTAATTTTTTTTCTAATTAAATATTAATAGTAAGATTTATAACTTAGGTAAAAAGTGAAAAGAACTTGACTATTAAAGGAAATAACTTTCATAATTTTTTTGGTTTATAGAAACATTTGATATTGATATAATATATATTCTTAAAATTGAAATCTCGATAATCAATAATCGATATTTTAATAATGGGCTACAACTAGTCCAAAAATTAACCCACTCATAATCCTTAAAATAATATAGTCATTGTATTGTGTAGGTAAGCGTTTACTAACCAAATTAAGTGCAAACCGTTATTAGAAACTTTTGAAAATATAAGATTGGATAAATAAACCTTTGAAAATTCAAAAATTTATAAGAAAATTTTTAAAGTTTAGTCTTACCAGTTCAAGCCTCATTTGATAACCATTTTTCTAAAAAATAAGCTTTTATATATAATCATCATCTACCCTTCGATTGGGTCGGGTAAATCAACCCGAATTGATTTGGTTCGATTTAATTTTTGGGTCGTGGTTCTTTCACCACCACTAGTCATTTAACACAGTTTTTTTTTTAATAAGTAATGAGTTAGGAGGGTAATTTTGGCATACTTGACAAATGATTTTGATATATTTTCCATAGGCTATTTTTCAAATTTAGAAGACAGTGTAGTAATGATACATGAAGAAATACCTAATTAATATGAAGAGAAAACTAAGTCAAAGTTAGACCCCATGGTGGTAATGATATATCAACTACTTCATTACATATGCACAACAAAAAACTGAAAGTCAATTGTAGACCCCACGGTACTACTCAAGTGACTCGTACCTTTTCTATTAAAAATGACTCATAAATATTAGATTAGATAGCATTTTAAAAAGACAAATTCAACATAATTTAATTGATTAGGACATATGTTTGGGGAGGAAAATTACCATGCCACGTGGAGGATAGACGTATGCCCATGAGGCCGTAAATCAAATCAGGTCCACCTCGCACCTATCCGAGTTGGCACTTTGTTATTGGGAAATTTGAATCTATGACCTCTCCCATAATTGAAATTAGAGTTATGACCCATTTTGAAAAAAACTTAATTCTGACCCCAACCACCCTTATTTATGACCATTTCCAAAATTTATAAAAGTGAAATTACTCTATTACCCTTATGTTTCAAATCCCACATCTTTCCTTCCTCATTCTCATACCCATCCTCTCCTTACATTCCCAAAAGTAAAACCCTAAACTCATATTCTCAGACCATTCGTCTCCCTCCATCCACAGTAAACATTCTATTCCATCTGTTCCAACGTTTTGCATCCACCATCGTCAATCGACATCATCGTCGTCTTGGATCTCGGAGGAAGCGAGGTATTGGCTTTAATCTTCGAAAATTTTCGTTACTTAGTGTTAAGTTTCCATTTTCAGCACCATCTGAAGTAGCCAATTTGTTTTACGGTAGATTGTAGGGTTCCAAATATCGAAAATAGAAGAATCGTTTTCCAGATTCAATTCCGGACTCAATCACAGACTCAATCCTGAAAATCAAATAAAACTAGGTGAGAGAAGAAAATTGTTAACAAAAAAACAAAAAAATCAAGACATGTCTCGGACCAATCTTGGTTCGAGATCAGTCCGGGATGCATCCAGATCATGTCCCGAACCAAATTGCACCGGGATTGAATGCAAGATTGAATTATTCAATCCCGGTGCAATATAACTTCGATCCCGGATCGGGTATTGATCCAGGACAACGATCTGAACCACATTTTTTTTCCAAGAACTCCGTTCCAGCAGAATATATTGATGGGGAAATATTTCAAATAATTTCAACAATTATAAAGTAAAAATGTTGAAAGTGTAACATACCTAACTTTTCAAAAGTGAAAATATGGAGACAATGATTTTGGATAGCATGGAGACAATGATCAAACATGTTGACAACAATATTTGTTGGAGAGGATTTAAAAAACATGAAGTTTGTTTGTTTTGGAATTCAAACCATATGTAAAACATAAGTTTAGAATTTGGTGGAATAGGTTGGTGAAAATATTGAAGGGGAGGTTGAGTCATAAATTAGGTTTTTTCAAAAGGAGATCATAAATCCAAAATCATTTGTAGGGGGGTCATATATTCAAATTTCTCGTTGTTATTCATGTAAATGGTTTGATTTTCTCCAAGGGCCGATGTGCCAAGTCTGACATGTCCGACCTAACATCCGACACTGGTAATTGCCGGTTGGAAGGTTTGTCGAATCTTCAACCTATAAATAGATGGAAGATATCAGGTATCCAATTTCTCCGATGCTCCTCGACATATCCAGTCAGCTTTGCCACATGTTTAATCTTGACCAGGTCTGACCTCGTCTCATTTTTTGGCATAAACAATATATATATTGATAAAAGAAAGTTAAAATATTCGAATATTCACATTATATATATATATATATATATATTTTGAACTTAAAACAAAAATAGATGAGATGAGAAATTTTGAGCGAGAATTGACTATGATTTTCGAGTGGAGTATGTCTATGAGTACATGTAACTGTAGGTACTTTCCATCTATTGTATAATTGATCAATCGGTTGATAATATCAATTTGTTTTTAGGCTAAATATATATTTCGATCCTTAATATTTAGATTTTTTTTTAATTTAGTCCCTAATATTTTGACACTTTTCGATTATACTTTCTGTTGGTGAATGTTATAATTGGCTAATGATAAACTTACATGACATTATACTTAGTGATTTAGCAGAAATTTAGAAGATGAATTAAGAGATTTATGAGATAGAATTATCTAATTATTTATAAAAATTTCTAAAAGACCTTTCTTATTTTAGGTGGCATAATTTATTTTTTAAACTTCTACAAATTCACTAAATATCACGTCTATAAGTCAAATTTTAACATTTAGTGACATGAAAAATATAATTAAAAAATGTTAAAATAACAAGAACTAAATTGAAAAAAAAATTCTAAAACATAACTAAGACATGTATTCAGCAGCATGGGAAGGTCATTAATTTCGACTAACCCCATGCAACTTTTGCTCGTACTCTTATTAAAGTTGTCCAAACCAATTTGTCAAAGGAGCACTTTTGACAAATTTACATCATAAATCATTTTTTAGAAAAAAAGTCTAAATACACATTTTATAGAGTTGAAAGAAAACTAATTAGATATTAATAAAAACATATGTTTTGAATTTTTGACAAATAAGATTGATCAATCCAGAAAAAGAGATTCTATTTTTCTGCTTATCACAAAACAAAAAAACACAGTTGAAAGACTGCACATAACAGACAAGAAAATTCCCAATACTACCTTTATAATCACCGAACGATACTTTCTATCGAGATCCAGATAGGATCTAGTAACCATGCGACCACAAAAGTTCAAACTCCCTACTATGTACGATGGCTCAACAGATCCTATTGACCATCTGGATGCGATGACAGAGGCAATCAGGTGCAGAATATTCTCTTTCACATTAACTGGCACTGCCCACGTCTGTTTTCGACAATTAAGAAGAAAATCAATCTTCTCCTTCAAAAAACTGGTCGGGGCATTTGTCGTGCAATTCGTTGGAGGGCAGAATAGGAGCCGACATATGACCTACCTCCTAACCATAAAACAAGAATCAACTGAGAGCATCAAAGAATATGTGGCTCGCTTCAACGAGGAATGACTACTAGTCAAAGACCTTACCGACGAAATCTCACTACTTGCTTTCGTATTTGACGTAATAGATAAAAAGCTATCATTCTCTTTTAGAAAAAGAGTTCCAACAACCTTCTCAGAAGCATTGACTCGAGCTCAAAAGTATATGAGCGCAAAAGAGCTACTTTATTTAAAGTGGGGTCTCAACCAAACTCAAGATCAATCAGATCAACGAGACATTCTGAAAAAATATACCCCAACAAGAGTTTCACTAGAACAAGAGTCAGAGGAGAGCAACGATATTGCGATAATACTACCACACTACTTTAAGAGGCCACGAGACAACTCAACAAACATGCATTACTGGATTGTATTTAGTTTCTCTCTCCCTATTCATGGTTAACAATTGAATATTTCAGGTTTTAATAACTCTCTATATGTTAGCATAGGATAGGTTTTCTGATTATGGTTTGTCTTACTTCAAATTATTTATGATTCAATGTTTTAAAAAATATTAACTTATTTATGATTAATTGAAATTCAAGCATCTACGATCTAATTAATTCCTTATTACTTGAAAATTTATCTTTTATTCTAAATAAAAACTCCTCAAGTGGGGGTATGGGTAAGTTAATCAAGACCTAGAAGCAGGCCGATAAGCTAGAAGCCGGTCAGTGAAACTGGGGAAGAGAATCTCAAAGGTGTTGAAAAAAGGCATGCGTTCAAGTCCAACAAGTTGAAACAGAAAGCAGGCAAGCCAAATAGGAAACTCAGGGTATAAAATCATTTGGCAAAAGCCAAAATAGGTTAGAAACCCAAGAGTGTTAATTAACTCAGGGTAAAAAACTGGCAGAAGCCAAGTAGGTAAGAAACTCAAACGTTCCGACTAAACTTAAGGTATAAAATCATTGGTGAAAGTCACATAGGTTAGAAAAATAGGTTAGAAACCCAAAAGTAAACCCCAGGGTATAAAACCAACCAAACAAGTTAGAAACTCAAGGGTGGTACCACTGGCCCAGCTAAAAGTTAGATCTCAATGCTAAAATCTAACGGTTAAAACTAAACGTATAATAGAGCCCAAGATACCTGATTTCAACCAACTATGTCAAAATAGTATGGAGCAGGGAAGACCAACCCATGAAACGACAACCGACAACGAAGAAAGTGTATCGATTGGACTTAGGGTATAAAACCATTGGGAAGCCAAACAGGTATGTTGGAAACCCAAAGTAAACCTTGGAGTATAAAACCATGGGGCAAAGTCCAAACACATTAGAAACTCAAGGGTGGTACAGCTAGCCCAACTAAAAGTTAGATCTCAAGGCAAAAACATAAACAGTTAAAACTAACTAACCGTACGGTAGAGCCAGCCCAACTAAAAGTTAGATCCCAAGGCAAAAACATAAACAGTTAAAACTAACCGTACGGTAGAGCCCAAGAGACTTGACTACAACCAACTATGACAAAAGGGTATGGGGGCTAAGAAAATCAGCCCGTGAGATGACAACCAACAAACGACAAGAGAATGAAGGGACTATTCCGCAAAAAAATCATTCATGGAATGGTCAATTGATAAAGTACTCTCAATATAGAAGATTTAACATTTTACGTTCTATGTTGAGAGTGAAGACTACTGTTATAGGGAAATAAGCGAGATCCAACTATGCGACAGGAGATCAGAAGAAAGCCAAGAAGTGGGCAAGAACCATGAAAGGAGGCCGGCACCTGGCGACCCGAGCCGGCCCTCGACCGACCAATGGTCGGCGTCGATACCTCCTCGGCGCCTAGCAATTCTCGGCCCCTCGACCGGAACCCTAACAGTTCATCTCGAACCATCCCACCTCGAATTTTGATTCGACCTTAAGTCCACAATGAAACGAGCAGACCCAGCATGAGTCCCACTCTGTTTAGATCTCCTTAGTGTATTAGGATTTAACTTATGTAAATCCTAAAGGGAATAAGATTCAACTTATGTAAATCCTTAGGGGATTAGGATTCGACTTCTATAAATAGGAGAGTAAGCTAAACCCTAAAGATATGCTCACAACACCCTACAATTTAATCTCAACTACTTCGTTTCTAACATAAGCATCGGAGCCCGTGTGGCTAGAGCCACACTGGTCTTAGTACTATTCAATTTTGCAAGTGTCATCGATCCCTAGAAGATTGGTACTAATTTGACGAGATCTTAGGAGACCAAATTTCTGCATCAACATACAATATTATAAAAGTTATAATATATTGTATTTTACATGTTTTAATTTTAACAAAAAAATGAAATAAGTTTATAACATGAAGTAGTATATTATCAAAATTTTATATTTTTTAACGTAATTTACGCCTTTTAAATTTTCAAATTCCAAATATGAAAATACTAAAAGATTAAAAAAATGACGTTTTCAGAGATTTGTAAGAAATTAGCAAAAAAATTATTTATTTTTATCTTTGAATTCCGACCTCTAATTTATGTCAACTCGTTATTTGTGGTATTATGTAAGTTTATCATCAATCAATCTTAATATTCACCAACAAACATTAGGGAATAATTAGAATACCATATATTTAGCCATTAGTTTATTGTAATTTCTCTGTCGCCTATTTTTCATAGAAAAAAAAAGAGCAACCAATCAAAAAATTCAAATTAATTTAATAGGATTGAGCAGAAATTCCATTTGAATAGAAGAAATCAAAGAAGACATATAAATAAAAACAAACTAGTTATCAAAGGGTAATAAATTCCACACGGAAAATTCAGCTGTTTGTTTTTCTTCTTCTTTTACCCTTGTGGGGCCGTATATGTGGCTCTATTTTCCAATTAATGCGCCAAATGTCTGGGTTTGTCATGATTAGCTTCCATGAACTTTCAGAAAGAAGTTTGCGTTTTAAAAAAAATTATTAATGTCTTACTTAGTTAAGTTATATTCATATTCAGATTGATAAAGAACGGAAAGATATAGGAACTAAAAGCAATTTTAAAGATGTTTCTGACGATCAGTATAAGTCCGATCTATAACTCTCAAGATGAGAAATAGAATTGCGTACCTGAAGCACCACAAGGTCCACTTCCGCTCGGATACATGGACTTGGACCTAAGCTCGAGTACCTCGAGGAGAGAAGGATGGGAGCTCGTGGAGATACGTTCCAATTACCGCTAAGCTATGCTCACTTTAGGAACGCTTTCAATTGAATTATATAATATCTTCATTTATTTTTAATATTTGGAAGAAATTATTATCAATAATATCTATTATCTTAAATAGGTAATTTGAAAGTAACATTTTTTATTGATCCGTATATCTTTCATATTTTTCTTTAAAAAAAATATAATTTGATAATATAAAAAATAATTTCACCTCAAATACCATTAATTATAAATACTATAGTCGAAAATGAAATCTATGATCGACCGAAACACATTTTAATTAGGTGTGTGGAATTAATATAAAAACAAAATATTAAATTAATAAAAACGAATGTAAAAGGTAAATTACATTAAAGTAATATATAAATTATATGAATATTGGTAAGACATTTTTTAAAAATAGTATAAATTTAGAATATTTGGGACATTTAAAATTCTAGAGATGATACCAAACATCTACATTAATTCTCAAAAAACAAATTAACCCATCCTCGTCCTGTTTATTATTTTAAATATTTATTATTATGTATATTTAAAAGAAATCATGAACAAAACCTAAATGTTTGTATGTGAAATTTAGGAAACACGATCTTTTATTGATAATTTAAATTGGGAAATTTAAATTTTAGAATTTTTGATTTGATGAATTATGATTTATGAAACATGGTTAGAAAATTTCAAGAATTTTCTCCTCCCGTAATTTAACAAATGAATATTCTCCGTGAAGGGTTAGCAAAACTTTGAATTTGAAAAATAGGTTTAAATTTTGTGGAAAGAATGTATGAAGAACATGTCTGTGGGAAATGCTCAACGAAACCAATTTCTGAAGCAAGAAGAAGGAAAAGTAGATAATTTTGAAGTGTTCAGTTCTGTCGAAAATGGCTATGGCTTCCATTGTTGCCTCTGCCTTTCTTCTCATGTTGCTCAGTTTCGTCGTCGTGTCTGCTCAAAGGAATGGAACTCGGATACTCGCCGGCACCTCTCTCATCGCCGGCAACACTTCCGTTCAGCCATGGCGTTCTCCTTCCGGCGATTTTGCATTTGGATTTCACAACTATGGCAATGATTTATTCTTGCTTGCCATCTGGTTTTACAAAGTACCTGAAAACAACGTCGTCTGGTTCGCCGAAGCGGACGACGACAATCCAGTTCTGGCGCCGAGAGGATCGAAGATTGAGCTCACTGCTTCAGACGGCCTGGTTCTTCGAAACCCTAGCGGCGGAGAAATTTGGAAATCGGAGCGTATAACGGCCCCTGTCGCGTTTGGCACGATGAACAATACAGGCAATTTTGTGCTTGTGGATACAATCAATGGATCCGTATGGGAGAGCTTCACCTATCCAACAGACACGTTGCTTCCGACGCAGAAATTGGAGATTGGAGGCGTCATCTCCTCTCGCAAATCGCAAGGTAACTTCTCAATTGGAAGATTTCAATTTCGTTTGCTTGGAGATGGAAATGCTGTTTTAAACACTATGAGTTCGCCCCCTAGCTATTCATATGATGCATATTATATTAGCAACACTGCTGACCCTGCGAGCACACAGAATTCTGGTAACGAAGTGATTTTTGATGAACATGGATTCCTGTATGTGCTGAAAAATAGTGGAGCCAAAGTTAACATTACAGAGTTGATTGGTAACCCTGCGGAGGCTTTTTATTACAAAGCCACCATTAATTTTGATGGAGTTTTGACTGTAAGTTCTTACCCCAAGGGCCCTGGAGTTGCCAATGGAAGCTGGAGAGACCTGTATGTATTACCTGAAAATATCTGTACTTCCATTCTACATGAAGAAATGTTTGGCTCTGGAATTTGTGGATACAACAGTATTTGCTCACTTAAATCTAATGGAAGGCCAAGTTGTAATTGTCCACTGGGATATTCTTTGATTGACCCAAATGATGAGTATGGTAACTGTAAACCAGATATCACACCAAGTTGTGAAGAAGAAGAAGGTGGTCACAATTCCAACCATAGCCTGTATGAAATGGTAGATATTCAAAATACTAACTGGCCGATGCATGATTATGAGCGTTTTCTGACTTCAAACGATCAAGAGTGTAGAAATTCTTGCCTGGAAGATTGCCTTTGTGTGTTAGTTGTGTTTGGAGCACGCAATGATTGCTGGAAGAAAAGGCTACCACTCTCCAACGGGAGACGGGATGCAAGTATTAAGTCCATTTCTTCCCTTAAATTGAGGAAAAATGTCTCACTTGAGAGTTTCCCTGATGTTGATGTTGCTGTCCGTAGAGCACAAAAGAAGCAAACCACAATTATTGTTGTCATGTCTGCACTCTTTGGTAGCTCTGTGCTTGTCAGCTTCATATTGTTTGGTTGCAAATGCTTAAGTTTCTTTGCCTTGAAAAAGGAGATATTAGTTGGAACTTGCACGAAGAATGTCGCTTTGGAATGTAATTTAATCCAGTTTGCTTACAAAGATCTTTACAAAGCAACAGATGGTTTCAAGGAAGAACTAGGAAGGGGATCTTGTGGCATTGTCTACAAAGGGACAACAGAAGCTGGTCCTGTTGCTGTCAAGAAACTGGACAGAATGTTTGAAGCAGACAAAGAGAAGGAGTTCAGAACTGAAGTGAACGTGATTGGCCAAACGCACCACAAAAACCTGGTTCGTCTACTCGGATATTGCGACGAGGGGAACAACCGTATGCTTGTCTACCAGTTCATGAGCAATGGCTCATAGTCGAGTTTCCTCTTCAATGGCGATCTGAAACCGAGTTGGAAGCTTCGAGCTCAAATAGCCATTGAAATTGCAAGAGGACTGTTATATCTACACGAAGAATGCAGCACCCACATCATCCATTGTGATATAAAGCCTCAAAACATACTTCTGGATGAGAATTACCATGCCAAAATCTGTGATTTCGGGCTGGCAAAGCTGTTGAAGGTGGACCAAAGTAGAACTGAAACTGGCATAAGAGGGACAAAAGGGTATGTGGCTCCAGACTGGTTCAGATCTTCGCCCGTGAACGCGAAGGTCGACGTGTACAGTTATGGAGTGTTGTTGCTTGAGATCATATGTTGTAGAAGGAATGTGGAGATGGAAGGAGAGGGAGCAGTTTTGAGTGATTGGGCCTATGACTGCTATGAGCAAGGAAAGTTGGATGTTTTGATTGAAGGAGACATGGAGGCCATGGATGAGTTAGGTGGAAAGATTTGTGAAAATTGCAATTTGGTGCCTTCAAGAAGATCCATCCAAAAGACCCACCATGAAAAATGTGATGCTAATGCTTGAAGGTAATGAACATGTCTCTCTTCCTCCATGCCCTTTCCCCTTCACCTCCATAGTTTGAAAGTCTTTTATCCATTGTACTTTTATCTTTTTTGTTTTGCCTTTTCTTTCTTCTTTCTAGATGTGGAAAGCCCACTCTTTTAGGCCATACTATTTCTTAGATTTTGTAACTGATGTAAACTATATTGTTTACTCTGCATGTATGCTAATGTATTAAAGTAGATATGTTTTCTTTTGTTCCCTGTTAATAAATATATAAATCACTTCTGGTACCTATATTTTTGGCTCGGTTCATTTTGGTATTTATAGTTTCAATTTTTATCCATTTTAGTGATGTTCTTTTAAAACGTAATTTAAAAAAGTGACCAGGTCCTTATTTGTAAAATCTAAACGCAAAGAAAACCTGCTAATACAAATTTATGACTACCTTTCTATAGTGGGTGAAATGTCATACTAAAATTACGATACAGAAAAATGAGATAAAAGTAAAAATGAAAGTACCAAAATGGACGGCTCGAAAGCATATAGAGACTATAATGAACAAAAGTTGAAAATATAAAAATTAAAATGAACAAAAGTAAAAAATAGAAGGATAAAAAAAGTATTTAAACCAAAATAAAATTACCTCTTTAGTTACCTTGTTGTAATAGGGACCACAATACCATCGAATTTGGGGATGAGATGGAGATGGAAATGGAGAATTTTTCCTTCTTGTTTTGGGATGAGGGATTGGGAATGTCTTTCCCACCCATCTTCATCTCCAATTTCCTAAAAATTATTAATTTTTATATGTTTATTCACTTTTGAAATCATAAATTAATGAAAAATAGTTAAATCTTTTGATGAAATGGATGATTAGAAATAATCCAAATATGAATAGGAGATTTTTTTTTTTCTTGGGTGGTTTGGATTTCTCATTCATTATGTAACTTGCGAATATTTCGTGATTTTTCTCATTATAATTATGGTACAAAAAATCAAATAAGAGGAGGGTCTCTTATCTAGGTTAATTATGAGTGGCAATATCATTAGAAAAAATTGGTAAGACCATTAGAAAAAACAAGCACAAGAGTATTGGAGAATTTCAATCACACAAAAACTCAAACTTGGATCATACAAATTTATCCCTAAGCATCTTGCAACTTACCACTATGCTAACATCCTAAGTACCACTATGCCAACACCCATGCAAACATTGTATTCTTTTATAAAAACAAAACTTTAAATTTATTTTTTAAAACAAAAAAAAATTATGAATTTTTTTAAATTAGAACAAAATAAAAAAAAAACTTTTTATTTATTTCATTTTATTTCTTAATTAAAAAAAGGTTTTATTTAGAACAGATTTTATTTACTTGAGATTCGTTTCAGAACTATAATTAACAAAGTTGTTTAAAAGGATTTTATTCCTTTATTTATAAAACTTATCGTTTTATGCTTTTTTTTTTTGCAAAATTTATTTTAATAAATTTTTTTTAAAAAATGATAATTTAAAAACTCTCAAAATCCTTTAAAATAAAAAATAAAAAAGCAAAACACTTCTTCTAATTTAAAACAAACTTTTATTTATTTTACAATAAGAAAAGAAAAAGAAAGAAAACTCATTTTCACTTTTAAACCAATTATTTTCAAAACTCTTTACCTTTTTTTTTTAAAGAAATTTATTTAAAAAAATTTATTTAGAAAAACCATTTTTCAAGCAAGATCCTTTATTTTTTTTAAAAAAAAAACCTTTTAAATTACTTTAAAAGGAAAAAAAAAACTCTCTTTATTTTAAAGATTTTGTTGCAAAATCTTTATTTATATGCAAAAATTTAAATATATATTTTCTTTTGAAAAAAAACGAAGAAAAGATCAATACTTTTTGTGTGCTGTAGATGGATGAAGATGGTGACTTTTAGAGACAGAAGGAAATGAAAAAGGAAAAGAAAAGTGGGTTTTCAATAGTGAAGAAGATGAGAAAATAATTGGGTTTTTTTTACTCTCACTCTTCCACAACTTTCTTCTGGCTCTCCCTTTCTACGTGCTCTCCGTGTTCCTGCTCTCTACCCTCCCTTAAATACGCACATACAGTAAGAAATAAAAAAGAGGGAAAGATGGAAGAAAAGAATGAAGAAAGAGCCACATTAGTTTGTGGGTTTCGATGAGAGAAAATAGGAAAACAAAACAAGATATTCTTATAAAAAAAAACAAAATGCTTTTAATAAAATCAAATTTTATTTAAACAAAATCAAAATTTAATTTTTTATTAATAAAATCAAAATCTTTAAATAAATCTAACATTTTTTAATTTAAGTTAATTTAAATTTTATTTTAAAACTACCAATAAAGTAAACTTATGATATTTTAAACCAAAACAATTAAAATAAAATTTAATAAAGTAATAATAAATAATAAATAATAAATAAATACAAAAATTAAGTCGGATCAAATATGGTGTCTACAATAACATAGTAGGAAAAAAAAGGGAAAAAGGAAATATGGAAAACCTTGTTAAAGACAACGATCCTCATGACTTTACTTTTGGTTTCACCCAAATGACCTGATACCTATGGAGATAATTGTCATCTCTTAAAAGTTTGTCAAATGATTAATTTTTTAGTAAATTTGTCAAATCAAATTAAAAAAAATTTTCTATACAAGAAGATTTTATTATTTTTTGAAAAAAATTTATTGGGAAAAAGCATGGAAATTCACCTTTAATAAAAAAAATCTTTTTGATTTTATTACTTTTTTTAAATTTTATTTAAAAAGATTTAATTTTGAAAAAGAAATCAATATTGAAATCAAATACTTTTTTATATTTATTTTTTGATAAAACACACAAAATAGAAAATATTGACCATAAAATAAAAACAAAAATACTACGAAATATCCGACAAATTTAGGAGTCTACACCTATAATCATTTCCTTCTCTAGCCAAGAGACTTTGTTTCCATCCTTCCTACAAACCCCATAGACGAATAGTTGTTGGGAGATTTATCCAACTTTAAATTTAGAAATCCTCTCTTTTTTATGTTGCAAAGTGATATTCAAGGGATATATTGAGTGTCAATCCGGCGCAAGTCAAATATAAGATATCTATTATGGTTTCACTCTATAATTATTGAATTAAAAGAAAAAGGGATATATTGAGTAAAAAATAATGTTTTTTTCAATCTAACCACATTAGAAAGAAAAATTAGAGAAAATTGGATAGACTTAAAACAAAAATTACACGAATTTTCTTTTTGACGACGAAATTAAGGCACCTTCGAAGTCGCAAAAAATTATTTATTGCAACTAAATTTCATTTAGTCGTCAAAATTTTCGTATAATTTAAATTTTTTGATTTAATTTTTTGGCAACGAAAACTTCTAGCGACAAAACATAAACCTCGTCGCTAAATGTACCTTTTGGCGGCGAGATTAATTTCGTCGTTAAAAGCTTTGATTAAATTGTTTTTAATTCAAAATTTTTTTTGCGACAAAACTTGAAATTCGTCGGAATAAGGTATATTTGGTGAATTTTAAGGTGACGAAATTAGAGGTTCTGTGACGAATATTTATTTTGTTGTCATAGATCACGATTTATTTCACGACGCATATTTATTTCATTGCCTTCCGGATAAACCTAAAGCGATGGGCATCCAAAGTCATGTGGATCAGGTCAGCAAAAATTGGGGCCAAAATGGAGTGTACTAGGCTTATTTTGTAGCACATCGATTTCAGGAGTTGAGTGCACTTGGACAACCTATACGCAAGACAACCAGCAGCCAGAGCGCTGACACATTGCGTCAAATCACAGGTCGTTCCAAAGGATCACCCAGGACACCGACATTCCCCCTTTTGCAGGACATAGAGGGAAGTAGAATCACTATTGGTCTCCACAACCCCTTGGTGCAACATTCTACCACCTGTGTTCGCCTCTCCACAATCCCTTTCAACGTCCCTTCCTTCCGCATATAAAAAGGGAGGAACAACCACAACTGAGGTAAGCCAAAATTTCTTACATAACTCTGGGTGAGAATTTGGCACACACAGTTAATCTCAAGCACTCTCATTTCAAAATTACTGCTTCCTTATTCTACTTGCTCCATACACGTTTGCTTTTATCTTAAGTTCAAACTTTGACATCAGAGTGCATTTGGCAGAGTACCACACTGATGCTAGATTTCTATATGCAGATAACCTAGAGAATTAGAAGACGAAGACATACGTGGCACCTACATAGACACCTACATAGTACTTGCCTAGAAATCGGCATCAACATAAAGGATTTTTATAATCTTATAGGTTAAGAAATTTATCTCACGGTAGATGGTAGCATTATTAGCATCAATTTTTTTTGGTAAATATGTCAATTCGAGCGTAGTTAATCTAGTCGAGGTACGACATAGACTTTGTTTTTTGTTATCTATTTTGATAAAGGGGGTTCTAGCCTAAATTTTGAATTCAAATACAATGAAAAAAGAATCTAAAATCTTATCATAAAGAATAAGAAAAAGAATAGATTATAAGGTGGCATGTAAGTAATTTGAAAAAATATGATAACTTTATATGAGTTATATTTCCTTCAAAAAAAATTTTTTTAATACAATAGGGGTCGGGTTCGAACTCTTGATCAGAGATATGTGTTTTAACCACTTGAACTATGTTCGATTTGATATTTTTCTTTCTAATTAAAGTATAATATTTTAATTAAAAATCTATGACACAGATTTTTAACATCTAGACATAAAAAGAGATATACATATTTAAAAATTTAAAAATATTTTAATAATTTTTTTAATATCTGTAAGTATTCAGATCAGCTCGACTAATTTTATAGGACAACCGTCTCATCCGACTATAATTGATTATCAAAAAACTCATATAATATTAAATCTTAGGTAAATCGTCATTCTAGTTTGTTTGAACTCATTCTTTTCCATTTTCTAAATTTCATACACTACAATATCATATTTATACAAGCATACACTAACATATACTTCCTTTAGCTAGCATTAATATATCAAATAAATAATGTCACAACCATATTTTATAATTTACATAGAATTTAATTTTTGTCAGAGAATAATTAAAACAAGCAAAGGAATTATTTTGGTTATGGGTATAGAGAAAAATAAAATATAATATTATATAGAGAGGAAATGTTTGCTTGTTGGATCCTCTACCCAAGATTGAGACGATTGTTATTCATAGTTCAAAATATTTGTCGACATATGGACGTTTCCATCGACATTTCATATTTTTATGGGTTCAACATCGACATGATGAGTAAATTGACAAAATATGAAAAATATCAATAAAATGTCAATATATATAGTATTAATATTAATTATTTTTAATTTATTTAGAACTAAGAAAATGTGTATTTGTTAATTTAAATATTTTTTACGATTTTTTAATTTCCATAAAATATTTTAATTTAAATAAAATGTGTATTTCCATAAAATTGAGACCTTAACATTTTCATGACATCGACATTTAAAATCTTACAGCTATCTCTATTTATTTATTTATTTTTCTTTCAACCTGCATCTTATATTTTAAATATATAATATAGTTTTAAAATGAATATTTATTATTTATTTTATTTTTTAAAAGAAAAAGTTTCTCTTCACTCTCAATTTTTGAATCCACCTCTAACAATGAAAAAGTGAGTGGTGGACGATAGGACATCTCATGCTGCCTGGTAAGAAAGTATTGTTCATATAATTTTGTGTTTAGATGTCTAATTGTGGCCTCTAAGCTTTTTAGAATCATATTATTTTGTTTAGATCTTGGAAATTTTATGTGGAAATGTGTGTTTAAAACTATGCATAGTATGTTACGGGAGGAAACATGGGCAGCCACGTATTACACAACCAAAGGAAGTAGGTTGAATTAGTGATGTCAGCAAAGCTCTGTGGGACGAGTCAGGTCGACCTCGCCTTACTGTTACCATCGTCAGTGCGTGTGAAAGGGGGATTTGACTGAACGTGGTTAGCGCCCATCACCATTTTGACCACGCCCGAAATCAAGGGAGAGAATCTCGACCGTCCTTACCAACCAATTCAATTTCAATTGCCTATAAAAGGAGTGAGTAATTGTTACCTAGGTATGTTGGAATCTCCGCTCATATACTACACACATTCTCTCCTCCATGAGTTAAAATGAAAAAAGGAAAAAAAAATAGATAATAGATATGAAAGAAAAGAGGAAGAGAGAGAAAAAGAAGATAAAAATGAAAAAAAAATCATATAATTTAAAATAAAAATAATAAATATACAACTCACCGATGCCACATCAGCATTTAGTTATATCACTAACGGAAGTTTAATCCAGGGAACCTTTTAGAACTATTTTTCAAAGGACTAAACTGTAACTTTTTGAAACTTAGTGACCAAATAGAAATCTAATATTAAATTCAGGGACTAAAAGTATATTTTACCTGATAAAATATCATATTTTATTTGAAATATTTATAAATAATTTGTCACGTTTGATTCTATTATACCTTAGTAATGACATAAATTCTAAAAGCGGAACAATAATAGTCAAACTTTCAATGAAACAAATTAAAGTCAAAGGGTAAAGCATATTTCACTAAAATTGTCATTTAATCTAAAACAAGTATTATTGGTTATCCTTGTAAAAATAGTTTAGCCTAGTTCTCTTTTTTACCCTTTTAATAATAAAAAAAAAAGTTTTAAGACTTATTCAAATTCATATATTTTTAATTAAATTGACGTATTAGACCCCATATTGTTAATATATAATATTACATCATGAAGCTCATTTCTCACATCTATAGGTAGCTCACTTTTAGATTTTTTTAATTAACTTCAATAAAAATATAAGTAGAACTTTCGAAAGCAACAAATTAAAATTATGGTCAAAGCATAGGGCCTCTATAATTTTACCTAATTTTAATTTCATTTCAAATAACCAAGGGGTGAAAAGTAAGATGTTGATAGTCTCAACCCAGGACTTAATAATGACAAGGTTAAAAAATGGTAATGAGAAACATTTTTGGATTTATTGTAACTTGTAAACAGACCTGTTTTAAATGATAAAAAAAAAATGGAGAAAAAAACACAACTTTTCTTTTTTTCCTATCAAATTTCTACCAAAAAAGAAAACAGTTAAATTATAAGTATAATTTTAAAACTCCCTAATCTTTTATTAGGGTAATATTTATTTAATCCCTATATTTTAGAGCGTTCTTAATGTCTCTAAACTTTCAATTTTATATTAATGAATAAGTCTCTACCATTAATTTGTTTAACTACTACATAATAAGCTAATTATGTTTTTTTTTTTTATAAGATCATACCTACGATGAGTTGGTTTTAGGCATAATCCTAAAATAAGACAATCAACATATGAAATTAGTGCTAGGCTAACAAAGTTAATGACAACAACTTATAAGATAGGAGGATTTATAGTTAGACGGCAATACATACCAAAAGATTCGAAGAAGAAACGTGCATAAAGAGTATATAAACCAACCCATCATTCAATATAACTATTAACATTAGTGTAGCAAAGGGATACGCACATACGTTTGAGTGACCTTAGTCGATAACCTACAAGCATGATTTAATGGCTAAACTAGGCCATTTGGACAAAGTTTCTCAAATTTGAAGTCTCTATTGCCTCTCCTCTCTAAGTAAAAGTGAAATCTCGAGGTAACTGAAAGAAGTACAAAAAACGGTCAAATGTAATTACCAACGTCAAAAAGAGTCAGTTTAGAGATTTATTAGAAACTTTTCAAGTTTACGAACAGTGGATAGAATTTTGCTTTAATAGCTAAACTAGGCTCGTGAGAGAGATGAAATCAGAGGTTATATAAAGAGAGACCCAAATTTCCCCAAGATTTTCATGACATCACTGAGAAATTTCATTGCGTTGAGTGATACAAATTTACCGGAGTGGCCTCGCTGTTGGACTTTTGCCTCTCACTACACACGCTATCAACAAGAAATATCTCTTTACGCCTCTCTCTCTCTCTCTCTCTCTCGTGCTGCCTCTGATTCATATGGGCAGGTCTTTAAGTGGCCTTCCCCACTGTTTCCCATATCCCCAATCCTTCTTATTCCTCTTTTCGATTTCAATGTTCATTTAAATCCCCTCTTCAGATCATTTCTTATGCCTCTGAAATCTTTCCCTTCTTCAACAGCACCACCCACATGAATCTTTCTCTGTTCTTCTGAGTTTCTTTTGCTTCTTTCACAGATTGAAGCTAATGGGTCCTCTCCCATGATTCGTATGGGCTTCGCTTCTTGTCAGGTTTTCCCTTCTTTTTATTTAAGTTTATTTGCTTCTTGTTCTTGTTCTTGCTCTTGGTTCTTGTTTTGGCTGTGAAATTAGATTAGTTTGTCAATCAACTGCTGTGGTTTTGCTGTTCGAAGAATCTTGCCCCTCCAATCGGGTTTTGGTGCGTTCTTGGTGGATCTTGGTTTGTTTCTGCTGTTGGGAGATTTTCATTGTTCTGATTATTTGAGTTTCTGCTTCTGTAAAATCTTAGCGTGCTTCGAATTGGGTGTCTCGGATTGAGATTTGTTCATCTTTCTGATTATGTTATCTTGTTCTTTACTGCGATTTTGTGGGTGGGTTCAAGAATTGAAGAAATTTCCATGGAAGTTTCATTAGTTTTAAATTTTCAATTTCCCTCTCTGTAGTTCTTTTTGAATGTGCTGATTGCTTGCTATGTCTTCTTTTTGGGAATTCTTCTCTAATGGGATTAACTTTGTTTTGCATTTTGGTTGAGTTTTCATCTCTTGGGGAATGGTTTTGAACTCCGATAGCTTACCTAATGTGGGGAAGTCAACTTCAAGTTTGAGAAACTTGAGTGTCCCAATAGCAACTCCGATTTTGTTTTATGCTAAACTTTAAATTGATAGGTTAGAGCATATAATACTCTTAACATTTTCCTCTGCTCGTGGGCTGTTGATATCAATTAGGAGAAAATAACATCACCGGGATTCAAACTTAGAATCTACATCATTTATCCCCAAATCTTAAGTTGATTGGTTTGAGCATCTCTATTCTTTTATATATACTCTTAACACTCCCATCACGTGTAGGCTTAGATATTAACTTGATTCACGAAGCCTAGCACGTAAAACATCGATATCAGTTGCGAAGAAAACAATGTTGGATTCAAAATCAGGAACTCCTAGTTGATATTATGTTAAATACCCTCGAACCCAAAATATTGAGTTGATAGGTTAAATTATATTTGATCTTTTATTTATATTCTTTAACGTGTTGTTATCTTTTCGTGATTCAAGATGAAAGAACTTATGATTAAGCTTTGATAAATTTGTTATTTCTCTGAGCTTCTTGACCTATAATGTTCTCACTGTGATGTAACTTTGGTCTAGTTCTCACTGTATTCTACTGATTAGGTAATTTCCATACAAAAAGTATGTTTGAACTGAGGAAGTATTATAATTGCATCAGATGCTTTATGCTTGATGTATATCCATCTGCTGGTTACCATATTTGAGTGTGTCAAGTTCGTTTAGTTCCCGAGTTTCTTACTGTAAGAGAATCAAAATCTTTTCATATGTAATTGCATTGTGCTTGTTTCGTGCTTGGCAGTGGTCGTTTGTTGCGTGATTTTTCTTTTTCCATTCTTGGAGTTGTTGAAGAGGATGGGTAGAGGGCGAGGAAAGGGGAGGAAGTTGAGCGTCACGAATCATGATGATGCTGGGAGTGGTGAGGAGGAGAAGATTCCCGCGCAAAAGCGGAGGGGAAGGCCACAGAAGCCATTGAAGGATGAGATTGACGAGGAAGAAGGTGAGAATAAGATAGAAGACGACGACGGAGAGAACCTGAAAGGCGGGGACATCATCAGCAATAAGGAGATGAAAAGCCCTGCTGCAGCAGAGAATGGGAAAAGGAGGAGGAGAAACTCACAGGCGAAAGAAAAGCTCGACTCGGTCAAAGAGGAAAACGGGGATGGAACGCGATCAAGCACCGATGAATCAACCAGATCAAATGGATTCCGCCACAATGGAAGCAGGCGAAAAAGCAAGCCCCGTCGAGCTGCAGAAGCGGGCGTCAACTGCAAGTGAAACCAACTTGAAAAGAATATGGTTCTCTCACAGAAGGAGCAGATAAAATTTTTCAAGGTAGAAAAATGAGGCATAGTGATCTTCTAGATTACCATATTTTTCTGTTTCTCAATCTCTCATCTCTATAACTATTTCCATCACCATTCCTTTTCTTATTCCAAAAAAAGGAGAAAAAAAAATTTGTTGAATTGAATTGAGGATTCACTCTGCTGGTTTTAGTATTCTTTCTCTCTACTTCCACATTTTGGATTTTTTTGACAGTCATCTCTTTGTTCCATTACAATAGAATCTAACTAAGAATCAATATTTTTTTCCTTTTCTTTTTTTCATAATTTCTGCTTATAATGTCTTCATTTCTTCTCAATCTGATCATCACTTGTGAGAAAAAAAAAAGCTTCAAATTCTTTGCAATGGGTTCAAGAAATGATGTATGATGAGGTTGTTGAATAAAGTGAGAGTCTTGATGCTGAAAGGATGTGGGTTTGGTTTACTCTTCTTTTTGGGATGTTATTATGTCTGATAATAAACAAACATTTTTTTTAAATGTCTTCATGGTGGAAAGAAGATTGTGTGGCTTCTTGTTTTCAGGGTGAAAGAAGGTTTAAATTCTATTTTGCTTCCTCGAGACGGTTTCTTTTTGTTTTTAGAGATCTTATGATTATTTCATTTTCGTTTTTAAACTTTTAAAGTATATCTTTAGTACTTCCTAAGCTTTCGAAAATTTTTACAAACTAGATTTTTACAAACTACTTTTTCTAGTTTTTAAAATTTGATTTAGATTTTGAAAGTATTTTTAAAGAGCATTGTGGAGTTCATAGACTTAATTTTAGAAGATAAAAAACACAAAACAAAATGGTTATGATAATAATTTTGTTAGTTCTTGTTGTTTCTCGATCATAATTGTTTAATTAAAAGACAACATAGCTTCGACCATGTTTATTATCATGTTAGTGTGGACATGTTTTAGAACCATATAATTAAGTTGGCTCTAAGATAAGTATTCAGTGAACAGATATTAGGTGACTAAATAATAGTAAGAATCAAATTAATTTATAAAAAAATTTAGGACTAGAATAAACTTTTTTTAATATTAGGGACCAAAATGATAAATTTATATTTATTTAAATCTATAAACAGTTGAATAATTGAAAAAAAATATAATATTATAAAAATTGATAAATAAAAATTAGGGTTGAATTCAAAGAGATTACTGAGTGAATTAGGCCTTTTAGCAAAAGCTTATTGGATTTAGATGGAGGTTTGTTGGGCTAAACACATAAGACCTGACCCATGATCTAGTCCAAAGTTTTTATTTTTTATTTCTTTTTTACTTTATATATAATTTAACTAATAAAAGATTTATTTTATTAGAATTCTAATAAGATAGGTTTACCATGTCTTAATCAATTGATAAGCTATATATGCTCGACTTGGCCAATAAAGTCCTAAAATGAATTTAGTCCCTATTTGAGAATGATTTTAGAATGAATGATTTTAGCCTCGGCTAATCGAATACCATAACGAAGGGCCAACAGTTCTTGGATAAACAAGTTGTGGTCTGGGTAGGAGTTCCTCAGGGAATAATATTAGTAAATATGAAAATTTGTAATTATCGCTTATGTATTAGATTTTAGGGATTAGTATATTGATAGGCTATTTAGAGACTATAATTACATAAAATGATTGAATGTATAAAATTTACACTTTTGTCGTGAAATAACTTTTTTGTCATGAAACAACTCCATTCTAGTACCCATCACCCAATTTACTAGTATATCCTTTTGTATCTACACCTCAATAGTAATTAATTTTTAAAATCCAAAATTAGTTACTTGGGAGGTTACATTTTAGATCCTTAAATTTTGCCCAATTAGAATTTCCAAAATTAAAAAAATACCAAAATCCCCAAAATCCTCAATTATTGAAAAAATTCGTCTCTTTCGTTCTATTTTCGTCCGTTCCTTCGTCTCCGGCCGCCATCTCAGTTCTTCTTCGTCGCCAGAACAGTCCGTCTAGCTTCTCCTTCGTCTCCGATCGCTCGTCCATTGTTTCTGTCTGTTTATCCCGAAGTTTCTTTTTCGTCGCCGGTTGCCCGTCGCCTATTATTCGAGCCCTCCGTTTATCCCGACCATTGTCTAGTCGCCGACTGAAAGGTTTGTAGGTTATTTGCTTTGTTTGTTAATTGTGGAGGGATATAACCGTATATACTTTATAGTCAGATATAGGTTATATCCCCATATAAGTGTATGTTATAATGACTATAGTTTATATCACCATTGTTAAGTGTATGGTGCTTAAGTTTATAGCCGATATAGTTTATATTTCCATATAAATCAAAAAGTAGCCGGATATAGTTTATATCTCCATATATAAAAATAAATAAGTGTATGTTATAATGGTTATAGTATTGAAAATTTGGCCAAAAATTGGAATGAAATGAAAAAATATTTTGTAATAAATTTCATTATTTAGTAGAATATATTAAGAAGTAAATTTGGGGATTATGAGAATAATTGAATATTTTGTAATAAATTTCATACTCTAGTAGAATATATTAAGAAGTAAATGAGAGGATTATGAAAATGATTGTATTTAGGTCCCACAATAATTCAATGTTTACAAAATCAAACATTAATCTTTTGTATTTAAATAAAAGACTAATTATAATAAATATAAATACCATAAATAAGGATAAATTTAACATTTGGAAAAAATTTTAAATCCAGAAATCAAGACGGTAAAATTTGTAAACATTGAAAAATAAGTTTCCAAAATAGCTCATCCAAGACATTATCTCTAGATTTTATTTGTTTTCATTTTAATTCTCGTATTCTTGCCAACTTTTTTTAAATAGAACATGTGGGATGAGGGAATGAACTCAAAATCTCTCGGTTAGAAGTATATACTAATTATGCCAACTTGATCATAATTTCTTTCGTTAAGACATTAATGATATGTTTAGTAATGTTTTGTTTTGTTTTTTTTACTTGTTTTCTCTTTTTTATAATAAATAAAAATAAAATTGTGTTCGGTAATTCTTCTTCGTTTTTGTTCTTTATTTTTTTTTATTGAAAAAAGCAATATAAATATGTATGTCAACCATGTTTTATTTCTTGTTGACTAAAATTTTAAATGGAGAAGATAAAAATTTTATATGAAAATGAATTTTTAATTAAATATTAAAAATTTTATGTTATATTCCTTATGCATTTTTATAAGTCAAGATGATAAAATAATGCTTTTATTTATATTAAAAAAAAACTAGCACCAAAAACAAAGGAGTAAAAAAACATGATTTTGTCATTTTCAAAATTTTGGAGATGTTTTTTAAAAATGAGATCCATAATCTAAAAAACACGAGTTTATAAAATTGTGAAGCAAACCTGAGTTTGCCTTAACAAATCCAACTCTGGGTTTTGAAAATGGAAACCAAACATCTCCTAAAAAAATTGAAAACAAGAAATAAGAAGGTTATCCAACGTTAATTATGTTATGGGCTTACTTTTATAGCTTGGATCAGGGTGGCCCATGCCAAAATAGTAACTTGGGAAATCCTAAGAAATGGCTACCTACAGGATATCATAATGAAAAATGACTAAAATTTTCGTAAATTGGATATATGACCATACTTGATTTCCTGAATTTAAGGGGAGAGGTAGAATTCCATATTTACCTCTCCGCACATTTCATGTCCAGCCCTTGCATCATTTCTCCATTTTACCCGTCCAGTTTTCAACAACCCACATTCCATAAATCACATTATTAAACTACCAAATCCCTAAAATTTGTCCAATTTTAAAAATATTATTAATTTGTCTCCAACATATAATCTAATTAAAATCTATAACAAACCTAACTAATTGGGTAGTAAATTCCGTTGCAATCACATCTTCTAAATATTCTTACACTCATCAATCCCCATTTTTTATCAACCCAACAATCTCAAGTTCCTTCAGACATGGAGGGATCAACAAATCGAGCAGTGAATGACTTGTAAAGTTTGAGTCTCCGATTCCGTGATCGAAATTTATCTGGTAAGCATTTAGATTATAAGAAGAATTCAACTCAACAATACAAGAACTGAAGGTTTTTTTTCTTCTCCTTGATAGTTTTCTGCCACAAAATATGTCATCCAAACCGTTTGTTGTCATATTCATTTGAAATGAAGCTCTACTCTAGCTTGATTTTTTGGATGTGCGGATTGTGTCATTTGAATCCTATTTTAATTTGTGCATTTGAGTCCTAATTTGCAAAAATTAGAAGCAAACATTGGAATAATCGATATTTAAGGTAATATAATTATTGAGAGTTGAGAAAAAGTAGTAGAAGATAGGGAAGATGATTGGAAAGGAAAATGAGTATCCTTCCTCATGAGTCATTATAGTGAGCAGTCATATGATCTCATTGTTGGGTGTGTTGCTCTAAACTCGTAGTTTGTATTTTGTAAAAACAAATGTCTATTTAATAAAGTTTTATTCAATAAATTTGTTGTTGAATCATCGCTTTGCATTGTCCAAAATCCAATAAACTAAACATCCAAGGTTATTTATGATGTAATCGGGACAGTATATATACTGCGTATATAGTTGATATACGGGGTATATAGTTGATATACGGGGTATATATTTGATATACCCCTGATATATGAATGGATAATGTCCCGTGAATAACCTAAAGGGTCTATAATATATGGATAAGACTGGGTACCTTATCCTGGCAACACTATGGATACGGCCCACTCTGTAAAGGTTACAGACGACTCGATCCAGGTCGTTCGTGTGGAGACATGCGAGTAGGGGTATCCTATACAATGAGTTTGTATAAGATCGGACCGCGAAATAGGCAATCTTTAGATGTAACACCGTTAACTAATAGATTGACATTTCTTAGAATGACCAGGCAACTCATTCTCAATCCTGAGTGAGTTATGGACTCCTGCCCGTGAGGGCTCGTCCTTTGATCTGTATGAGTGAGAGTGGCCCGAGTCGCCGACTCAACATTCCTACCATTTTGGGGACGAGACCGAGTGAGGAGCTGGGAACATAACTTCACAAGATGAAATTCACTCCTCCCGACTTTAGGGGAGTAGGTGAGTGTTTCCTTAAATGCTGACTCCGGGACTTGAACAAGGGGCCCCACCCTCTCATTGGCCGAGAGGGACTTCTGGTTATTGGTTGGACCATAACCGGGTTGTTCATTAGAGGAGCAGTGGTGTTTAAGGAGTAAGATGTAACTCAGGGGTAAAATGGTAATTTGACCCAACTTGAGTTACGAACACTCGTGAAGGATTGACTCGTCATTAATGGTCGTATATCCATGGACACGAAAACATTCTGCAGTGAGAAGAGTGCAACTGCGGGTCTTTAGTGGAATGACCCGTAGTTAACGAATCTAGATTAACTCGGTCAATGAGTTTGACCGATTAATCTTGCATCGTTGGAGCTTCAGATCTGTAGGTCCATTAGGTCCCCTTGCTAGCTCATAACGGGTAAAACGAGGATCAAATTTTTGGAAGAATTTGAATTGTTCAAATTATTTAAGGGATTATATGTATATTGATACATTATAATATATATAGTTAATTGTAAATTAAAACTATATATTATGAGAGATATTATTTGGATGAGATTCAAATAAAATTAATATGAATGAGATTCATATTAAAATTATAGGTTAAAAATAATGTGCATAAGATGTACATTAAAACTATAGGTTATATGAGAGAAATGTTTTAGAATATGATTCTAATTTTATAATAAATAATTAAGTGTCAATTATTTATTTATATATATATTAATTAATTATATATATATTATAATTATTATTATATATTATATATATATATATTAATATTAATATTAATATTATTATTAATATTAACTCCCCTGCAAAATTGCAGGGGAGTGGGAGATTTTGTGACGTGGGGAACTCCCCACGTCATCCCTCTTCTTCTTCAAGGGTGTTGGAGAAGAGGAGAAGGGTGTTACAGAACAGAATAGAACCAAGGAAAACTCCCACCAATTCTCTCAAGAGTTCTCTCCATCTCTCCCTCTCGTTCCAAAGAAATTCTCCCACAAGAACGATCTCGTACCCAGAGGATAGCGAGAAAGGCTCGGTGGTGGTGTTCGTCGGAAATTTGTTGAAGAAACGTTCTTCGAAGGTATTGAATTTCCTCTGTATTTTTCTTCTTTAAATTTCGATTTTGTATCCCGAAAATCAACAACGAAGATCCGCTTCCGCTCCGGGAATCACATCCCTTCACTCATCTAGTCTTTTGCAGTCAAGAAAAATCCAGGTACTGTGTGTATCTTTATTTACTCTGTCTTTATTTCATTTTTTCTTTATTCTGTCTATACGCTTATTTACCCTATATTAGATAGAGATTATCTTTAACCATGGTAAAAACTAAGTAATGAAATGGTGCAAGCAAGTCACACATTATAGTGTAAGTAAACTATTTTCAGTACCACGTAAGTATTATTATATACGACGTATAAATAAGAAAATACCTTAGCTTCATCCTCGTCCAGGTGCTTCACCACGTTTCTAGTTTGTCATTACCTTTATTTGTAACCTTTTTTGTATGTTCTTTTTTGATAGATTACGTTTTTTTTTTGGCAAGAATGAGACGGTTCGCGAATTTGGTATTAATTTTCATGTCTCACAATGTAGCTACCCCTCCATAGTTTTAGAAATAGGATTTGATTTTTCAATCTTATTTTTTCTAATCATTTTCCACTTTTATTTACGTTTTATTAGGCCATATATTTTTCATACTTTTCTACATTATATATATATTTTTTTCAAATCATTCATTTAACCGATTTTGTTTTTGAAAATTTGAAATTTCTAAATCTTGATTTTATTTTTGAAAATTTTGAACTTTAATTCACTATTTTATTTCCTAAAATTAAGCTAGAGCAAAAAGTTGTTTCGAGGGTATTTTTGCTAAAAAAATTTAAGGGGTAATAGTAGGATAATTTAGTTATTTTGGTGGGAGAGTATATTTGTCTATATTAAATTCTAGTATTGAAGTATAACTGTCTCATAGCTATTTTTGTGATATTCTCTAGTTGTCCCTAAGTAACTTATGTCATGGGCCTAGTCAAGTCCCTTTTCTGGATCAAAATGACCTTACTACGACTTATGATAAGAAAATTTTCTTTTTAAACTTCATATATTGGAGGGGATATACCCTAATGACAACTTATAATAGTTCCATTTTCTATTTTGAACTTTATAGGGACCTTGCTTAGGTTTTTCCAATTTTTCCATTTTTTTCGTTATTAAACGCCGATAGCATAGTTTATGGTAGGTGTCGATACATCATTATTGTAGCTTACTAGTGATCAGGAACACATCTACGTACCAGAAGACATGTGTCTCTGAACTTAAATTAAAGAAGATATATTATGCATTTTGATAAGAAAATATGTTGGAGTAAATTTACCCAGATTAAAAATACAAAATATTGAGAAATATATAGTGTTATAGTTTTTAATTTTATTTCTTTATTTAAACTATTTATATAAAAAAGAAAGTTAATTTTATTAAAATATTTTTAATAGGTAGTTCAAATTTGATAATCTTTTTTTTTTCTATATGATACAACCATATTTTATTTTGAACATACTAAAATCAAATTAATCAAATTAGGCATATATAAAGTCATTTTTTTAAAATTTATTTTACAAGAATTTTTAGTATTTATACTAAATAAATTAATAGGATACATAATGTTATAGTTTAACTTCCAATATTACTTAATCTATAAATACATCTAAAATTATATTTCAGAAAAACAATTTTTTTTCTTACTTCTAAATTGGACACATTGTATCATTTTTATAGTAAATTTTCAAAATTTTCAAATTTAATCCTAAACTTAGATAAGCGTGGCAAATTTTATCCCATATTCAATTTCTGCTAATTCACCTATTAATTTAAATAAAAAATTAATTAACAAAACCACAAATATTATTGGATGTCCCACCTTTATATCTCTTCATTCTGACTTCTCAATAAAGGCAGGGATGATCTTTGAAATAATCTTCTGATTGGTTACTATTTATTATAAGAGTATACAAGATTTTTTTTTTTTTTCAAATTATGGCTGATTAATGCACAAAATCAACTATTAAATTACATCATCTAAACCTAAAAAAACAAAAAAAGAAAAACATCCCTACTATTGTTTTTGTTCAAATCCTATCAATTTCATATCAATTATATATTTTTATAATTCCTTTTAACACACATGAGAGTACTTCTTTCAACAAATTTTCAGATGAAAATCTATTAGAGAAAAAAATTACAACAATTTTAAAAGTTTAAGGGGAAGGTTATAATGCTGATTATTCAAATTTAAGGTGTAATGGGGTCAAATTGAAAGTTTAGGATAAAAATTCATATATATTATTATCGATCAGCGTTAAAATCAATCATATTTCACTATCTGTAATTTATACGAATTCGTCTCATCTAATATAAGAGTCTAGATCCACCACTGTCGATTCTGATATATCTTTCAAAGGAGAGGTTTTGATGTACCCATTGCATGTTAGAGAGAAAAATGTTGAATGAGAGGGAGAGAGTGATGTTCACGATAGAGAGGAGAATGTGGGTTTGCATATGGCAAGAGAGATGATATAATTAACTTGCGTTACGAATGATTCATGTTATAAAGAGATATTAATATTTTTTAAGTACGATGTATCGAGGTGGGAGACTGTACTCACAATCTCTTGGTTGGAGATATATGCCAACTACCACTAAACTATGCTCGCTTTGACAACAGAGAGATTAATGTTGCATGTGAGAGAGAGGGTAAATCTTAATTACGAGTTACATGGAGTAAATCACGTACGACGTATGTAATTTACATGTAAATTCATATCGTTGGTAGTTTACCTAAGTCATGAAAATTGTATTTAAAAGTTGTAAATTTTTACGTGACAAAAACCACTATGTTTATGCAGAGATGTGCACAACAGTGTGTTCCTGATTGTAGCTCGAACTCGGCCTCCGGACCGATCTGAACACTTAGGCGGACCTGCACAAAAAGGTGAGCACTCCGACGATCAAGTCAGTATAGGTCGGATTCCAAGTTTAGTTCGAAGCCAGAAATCCTCGTACCTGGTCGGGGAGTGAGGTCCTCTACTTATGGGTGGTAGTCTCGCTAATCTAGCGACGGTTACATTCGGTAATCTCGGGACCGTCGGTTACGCCCGGTAATCTCGGGACCGACGGTTACGCCCGATAATCACGCCGCAGACAGTTGCTCATCTCGGCCCATACCGAGTTCCTCGGTAGGTCAGACCTGGGCCAGGTTCACCTCGGCCCTCATACTTAGCATTTGTCGGCGTTGGTGGCGGCTATCTCGGCTATCCGAGCTGGGCATGACTCATGAGCCATCTTGGAGCACCACTAGGGGTCCTCCACGTGTCCAGGGTATTCCCTTCCCCAAACATTGGCCCCCTCTCTGTCTGGTCCGATCTCGACCTGGCAGAGAAGTTCATTCGACTTGCTTTGGACACGTGGCGACTTCCTATTCGTGGGAAAATACAACCGTCGCGGAAGATTTATCGTCGGAATATTCAAATATTCCGACGCTTCGGATCTCAGAGAGGATCCTAGCCGCTCGTTGATTACACGTGTACGGTGGGGAAATACTTCCGACGGGCTATAAATGCCCCCAATCCTTCAGATCATACCTTACGTTCCTTAAATTCTTGGAGTTCGATCTGAAGGCAGCTCGAACCCTTGGTAGGTCGACTTCTTCCCTCTCTCTTTCGAACGTAATTGCCATGTCGTCCTCCATTAGCAGCAACCTAGGATCCGATTTAGCTCGTAGGTTAGAGTCCGAGCTCGAGGAGATAGAAAACTTTAGAATCTCCGATGACGGGGAGGACAGTGACGCCTCCACTTCAGGTCAGGGTTTGGCATACCCTTCTAGGATACCTGAGCACTACCTCAGATCCCTTCGTAGGGGGTTCGCTATCCCTGAGAACATCCTCCTCAGGCTTCCGGAGGAGGGGGAGAGAGCTGACAATCCTCCAGAGGGATGTGTCACTCTTTACTTCAAAATGTTTGAGTACGGCCTCAGACTTCCCCTTCACCCTTTTGTCCAAGAATTTCTCTTCCGGACTGGGTTGGCTCCGGCTCAAGTGGCCCCCAATGGGTGGGGTGTCATTTTCGCTTTGGCCATCCTCTTCTGGCTACGAGCTCGGGATAGTGAGGAGGCCGAGCTGTTGGACGTAGACCAGCTCCTCGCGTGCTTCGAGGCGAAAAGGATAGCTAAGAAGCTTGGTCGGTTCTATATGTGCGCAAGGAAAGGCGTAGGCGATATAGTTAAGGGGCCGACCTCCATCAAGGGATGGGTGAGGAAGTGGTTCTACGCTTCCGGGGAATGGCTCGCAAAGGACGAGTCAGGTCGTTCCTTCTTTGACGTCCCCACTAGGTTTGGGAACCTAGGTATGGAGTAGTTCTTACTTTTCGTAATTTTCTTCTGTCATTCAGGTCTAACTCGGATTTTGTCTTCGTGCAGTTTCAATCCGACCAGTCCCCGAGCTTACGCAGGCCTCCTTCGATACTCTGAAATACTACAAGGAGCGCTTTCCGAGGGGTAGGAAGGTCGGAACCCTGGTGACTGACGAATTGCTTCTTGAGTCCGGGCTTCTAGATTACAACTCGGCAGTTCGTCCCATTGAATCCTCAAGAACGAACTCTGAACTTGGTATGCCGAGCTTGCCTCCCCTCTTTTTCCTCTAACCGTGTGTTGACCCCTGTTTTTATTTCGCAGCCATGGTTTGCGGATTTGCAAGCGGCGTGAAGCGCAAGTCTAAGGGCCGAGCCCATGCTCTTGAGGCCGCCCAGAGTTGCCTCGGAAGATCCAGCCCCGGTGATCGAGCTGGAGTCTTTTGGGGGTCCCTCGAGGGAGAAGCGCCCCAGGGATCAGACCGAGGCGGTGGACGCCCAGACCGAGGCGGTGGACGCCCCGCCTTTGGGCGAGGAGGCGAGGGAGGAAGCCCTTCGAAGCGAAGAAGGAAGAAAAAGAAGGCGATCTCCCCCTCGGAGGTCGGAGCTTGCAGGGTCTTGCCTGCAAGTTTCGCAGATCGGGTGGACGATCCTGCGGCCAGGATGGGCGGGACGTCCGACGTGACGGCACGGTTCAGAATTGAGCCGTCAAGTTCTGGGGTGAGGGACCAGGTGTCCCGCATCTCAGCTGCAAGTTTGGACCGCTGCCTAAGGAGGGCGTCCAAATTTGTGAGCGCCCCTGGGTCCGTTCTGCAGAGGACCATCGACTACGCCGCCGAGGTAAGACTAGTGCCCCATTTTTGCTTGATTTCGCCCAACAGGTAGTCCGATCTAACTTTTTCCTTGTACCATCTCTCAGGCGTTCGTTGCTTCCATTCAATTGGCTCTGGCTGTAAAGGCCGAGCTGGATGGGAGGGAAGTTCTGGCAGCGAGGGAGAAAGAGGAGTTCTCTGCTGCCTTGGAGGCTGCTTCCTCCACCATGAAGGATGAGCTGCTGAAGGCTCACTCTGAGGTGGAGACTTTGAAGGCCGAGGTGGAGTCCCAGGCCGAGTTTCTGAAGAAGGAAGAGGACAGGCGCAAGGCCCAACTCCGAGCTGCCCACGCTATTACCAGGGGCCTGGAGAGGGAGAAGTTCCAGCTCCTGAAGGAGAAGGACGACATGCTTCAGGCGCTCGAAGCGAAGGATAAGGAGCTGGAGTATGCGACTGCCGAGCTGGAGACGGCGAAGGAGCGCCTCAGCAATGGAGTCCTACTGGAGGAAGCGTTTAGGCAACATCCTGACTTTGATGGATTTGCCAAAGATTTTTATGACGCGGGCTTCAAGTTCCTCATGAAGGGCATTGCTTCCGACATGCCCGACCTTCAGATCGATCTCAGCGGTCTGAAAAGGAGGTATGCCGAGAAGTGGGCGTCTGGTCCTGGCGGCACCCCTGGCCCCCAAGCGTTGGTGGAACAGTATGTCAGAGATCTAGACTCTGACTACTCCGATCTTGAAGAGGACCAGGTCGGCCCCACTCAAGAGGGCGCTCCTCCAGCGGGCTCTTAGGCGACCACCCTTCACGAGGCTTTTCGCTGTTCTTCCTCCCTTCTCTTTGGTTTTGTAAGTGTCAGGGGCAGAGCTGCAAGGTCTATAAGCCTTGGCTCTGCTCTTCATTCAATAAAGAGACTCACATTCGCTTCTGCTTTGTTGTCGGCAACCTCTTTTCTTTGATTTTCCTTTGAACTGCAGCTAATGTCACCTCGCACCTCTTGCTTTCGAGGTCGCGCCTTTAATTAAAATAATTTGAAAGCTTGAGTTTGAATCTCTTAATGTTCAATACATTGCACCAACTCTGGATTTTTAACATTTCACCCTTAACTTAAAAAGGTAAAAAGGCTAAAATCCCAAGTCCGTAGCTATTCTTCATATCGTTCCTCGTACCCCTAAGTTCGGAGGCTTGATCATTTTGAACTTTCCTCATCGGCCCCTTTGTCTTGAAGGTTTGAATTTCAAGTCCGTCAGTGGTTTTGGCATCGCACCTCGTTCCCTTAGGCTTCGAAGGATTGAATTTGAACCAACTGCTGGAATGCGATCGCGTGGGAGTCCGTGGCCCCCATTTAATTTCTTGTCGAACTCGGAAGCATGAAATTAAATCATCACATTTATTCTGATCATAATTCTTTACAGATGCATTGAAAATTCTTTTGTCATTTCAAGGATAATAACGCTTCAGGTGCTCCGCGTTCCACGGGTGCGCGAGGACATCTCCTTTCAGATCGGCCAATATGTACGTCCCAGGTCGGACTATGCCCTTGATCTCAAACGGGCCCTCCCAGGCCGGATCAAGGGCACCCACATGCGCTTGGACCCTCCTTAAGACCAGATGTCCGACCTGAAAGGCTCGAGGTCGAACGCGGGCATTGTAATGTCTGGCCATTCTGCCCTGATATTCCGCTAGGCGTAGCTGGGCCATTGCTCTTCTTTCTTCCAACAAGTCGAGGTTGAGGAGCAGCTCTGCCTCGTTTGCCATAGGCTCATAATGCTCTACTCTGTCAGATGGCATGCCGATCTCAACCGGGACTACAGCTTCGGAGCCGAAGGCCAGAGAGAACGGGGTCTCACCCGTCGACTCTCGTTGGGTGGTCCGGTACGACCACAGAACTTCTGGTAGCTCCTCGGTCCACCTGCCTTGCTTGGAGTCCAGTCTAAGTTTGATGCCTCGCGTGATGATTTTGTTGACCGCCTCCACCTGTCCATTTGCTTGCGGATGTGCGGGGGACGAGCTGAGATGACTTATGCCAAGTTTGCTGCAAAAGTCTTTGAACTTGGCGTTGTCAAACTGCTTCCCATTGTCTGTCACTATGGCCTGCGGTATACCAAAGCGACATATGATATTCGTCCATACGAAGGACGTGACCCTGGATTCCGTTATGTGGGAGAGCGCCTCGGCCTCGGCCCACTTGGTGAAGTAATCCACAGCAACCACAGCGAACTTGGTCTGGCCCTTGCTCAAAGGGAAAGGACCAATGATGTCTACCCCCCACTGCGCGAATGGCCATGGGGCCGAGATGGGGGTGAGCAGCTCGGGAGGTTGGTGGATTATGGCCCCGTAGCGTTGACAATTGTCGCAAGTTCTAACGAACTTCTTGGCGTCCTGGCTGAGGGTCGACCAATAGTATCCTTGCCGGATCACTTTGGCTGACAGCGACCGGGCGCCTGAGTGATTGCCGCATACTCCTTCGTGGATCTCTCTGAGGACGTACAGGCCCTCTTCAGGGGTTAGGCATTTCAATAGAGGCAGTGAAAAGCCACGTCGGTACAATGCACCATCTCGGACCACGAACCGAGCTGCCCGCCTTGCCAACTTTCTGCACTCCTTGGGATCTTGCGGTGAACTGCCCCTAATGAAGTCCGTGATCGGGTCCATCCATGAGAATTCTGGAGCGCCGATCTCCATCAGATATGGCTCTAAGATCGAGGGATTATCTAGGATCTTGACGGAGACCGACCTGGCGAGGTCGGTCTCGTACGCCGATGCTAACTTGGCCAAGGAGTCAGCATTAGAATTTTCTGCTCGCGAAATCCGGCTTACCTCGTAAGTTCGAAACTGGGCGAGGTATGATCTGACCTTGCCCAAATACTTCTCCATTCGGGTGTCCTTGGCTTGGTATTCGTCCTTGATCTGGCTCACAACCAGCTGGGAGTCACTGAAGACCTTAACACAAGAGGCCCCCAATGCTCGAGCGATTCGCAGGCCGGCAATAAATGCTTCATACTCAGCCTCGTTGTTAGAAGTCCGGAAGCTGAATCGCAAAGCATACTCAAATCGCTCACCCCCTGGTCCGAGCAAGAGGACCCCGGCTCCGCACCCCTTCTCATTAGAGGATCCGTCGGCATAGACTGTCCAAGGTAGGTCGGACTCGCTCAGCTCGGAAGGTGGTGTGAGCTCGGCTATGAAATCTGCCGCTGCTTGTCCTTTCAACGCAGTTCTGGGTTCGAACTGGATGTCGTACTCACTTAGCTCTATTGCCCACTTGATTAGGCGTCCGGAAGCTTCCGGCTTGTGGAAGATACTTTTAAGGGGCACGTTAGTGAGCACCACCACCGTATGGGCTTGGAAGTATGGTTTAAGTCGTCGGGCCGAGGTGACCAAAGCGAGAGCCAACTTCTCCATCTGAGGGTATCTAGTCTCGGCTTCGGTCATAGCCTTGCTTGTGTAGTAGACCGGGTTTTGCCGCGCTTCCTCTTGCCTGATTAGGGCCGAGCTGACGGCACTGTCAGACACTGCTAGGTACAATTGGAGCTTGTCCCCCGGCATGGGCTTGGCAAGCAAGGGTGACGAACAGAGGTAGCTCTTCAATTGCTGAAACGCTTGCTCGCACTCCGCTGTCCATTCAAACGACCCTTTCTTTCGTAAGACCTTGAAGAAAGGGAGGCACTTATCTGTCGACCTTGAAACAAACCGGTTCAGGGCCGCAATCCTGCCACTGAGGCACTGAAGCTGCTTCAGCGTTTTAGGTGCCTCCATCTCAATCACGGCTTTAATTTTTTCGGGGTTGGCCTCGATTCCCCGGTTATTGACCATGAAGCCAAGGAATTTTCCCGAGGAGACTCCAAAGGCACACTTAGCAGGGTTGAGCTTCATTTGATATGTCCTTAGAACCCCGAAGGCTTCGGCCAGGTCGGAGATATGCGACTTAGACTGCTTGCTCTTGACAAGCATGTCGTCCACATACACTTCCATATTCCGGCCGATCTGCTTGGCGAACATTTTGTTCACCATCCTCTGGTAGGTCGCTCCTGCGTTCTTTAACCCGAAGGGCATGACCTTGTAGCAGTACAGACCTTGATCTGTTATGAAAGCGGTATGACCTTCATCTGGGACATGTATCTTGATTTGGTTGTACCCAGAGTAGGCGTCCATGAAGGTGAGCAGTTCGTGTCCGGCTGTGGCGTCCACGAGCTGATCAATCCTCGGCAGTGGGAAACAATCTTTCGGACATGCCTTATTTAAGTTCGTAAAATCTACGCACATTCTCCACTTGCCGTTAGATTTTTTAACTAATACAACATTGGAGAGCCACTCGGGATACGAAATTTCTCTTATGTATTCAGCTTTCAAAAGTTTGTTAACTTCCTCAACAATTACATCACTCCTCTCCTTGTTTATAGATCTTCTCTTTTGTTTCACAGGTCGGAATGATGGATCTATGCTGAGGCGATGCGTCATAATTCGCGGGTCAATGCCAGGCATGTCCTCATGGGACCATGCAAAGACGTCCGAGTTGGATCTGAGGAAGTGGATTAGCTCCTCCCTGTCAGTGGCCCCCAGCTTGGTTCCTATGCTTACCTGCTTCTCGGGACTAAGCAGAGGAACAAGCTCGAGCTCCTCAGTAGGTGCGGCAAACTTCTTCCTTGGCAGGTTGGCCTCGAACTCGAGCGTCCCATCCCTGAGAGTTTCGAGGGCGCAGACCGATGAGCCTTTGAGTACGGCGGCATAGCATTCCCTCGAAGCGGTCTGTTCTCCTCGGACCGTGCCCACGCCATTGGGGGTGGAATACTTCAAAATTTGATGAAGTGTTGAGGGAATGGCCCGAAATGAGTGGATGATGGGTCTCCCAAAGATGGCGTTATAGGCCGATCTACCGTCAACTACCACGAACTCGGCCATCTGAGTGACCCGAGTTTGGTCCTGCCCCAGCGTGACCGGCAAGTCGATGCAACCCTCTGGGATGACCGATTCTCCAGAGAACCCAACCAGCGGCGTCGGGCTTCTCTTCAATTGCGACCTCGTCCAGCCCAAGGCGAGGTAGGTCGGTAAGGATAGGATGTTAGCGGATGCGCCCCCGTCTACCAGCACTCTCCTGACCACCACATGATCAATCAAGGGAGCAATCACAAGGGCATCATTGTGGGGCAGGTGGATCTCCTCTAAGTCTGCACCGTTGAAGGTGATTGGGCAGGTCGGCCCCTGCTCCCTGATGATGCACACCTCGCGCCTGGCTGCATGGGCTAACTCCTTTCTTTTATGTCCGGATTGGCCCCCGCTTGGCCCTCCAAAAATGGTATTGATAACCACAGGTCGGTCGGTGCGCCGGGGTGGCGTCCTTGAACGCTTTCGCTCTTCCTTTTTCTCCGTCGAGCTGGTCCCGGGCTTTCCCACAAACTTCTTGAAGTAGCCGTCTTGAATTAGATCCTCAATTTGACGCTTCAATTCCCAGCAGTCCGACGTGTTGTGGCCGTGCTCCCGATGGAAGCGGCAATACTTGTCCTTGCTGTGCCTCTCCGGGGCTCCCCGAAGCTTCTCCGGACGCTTGAGTAATTTTTCCATTCCAGAATCCTCGATGTTCGTTAGGATCTCGGAAATTGGAATCGTGGTTGGGGTGAAGCGCTCGTAAGGTCGGCTCCTGGTAGGTCCGTTCTCCGCCCTTCGATACTCAGCTCGGCCGCTGGAAAAGGATCCCTTGTCCTTGGACTTGGGATCTGCCCTTTCATCTTTTCCACTTCTGCCCCGGCCGATCTTTCGTTCAGGTCGGCCGGTTTTGGTCCGGAGGTGCTCCTGTCCATCGATGACTTTCTTCGCCTTCTGGAGCATCTCGGCGAAGGTGGCCGGGGCCTCCTCTCCAAGTTTCACCGTGAGGGCTTCGTCGGCTAGACCGGTGAGGAAATAACACATGGCCGAGTCATCGGAGCAGTGTGCAACCTTCAACTGCTCCTCCTGGAATCTGGTAACATACTCTCGCAGCGTCTCACCCTCCTTCTGCCTGATGTTGGCGAGATGGGTCGCTGTCCTTTTGTCATAGTGCCGAGAAGAGAACTGGGCGAGAAACTCCCTTCTCAACTGAGAGTAGGCCGAGATCGACCTGGCTGGCAGTCTCCGGTACCACAATCGCGCGCTGCCAGTAAGCGCGATCTGAAAGGCGCGGCATTTGATTGCGTCTGATGCCGCTTGGAAGTCCATGAGGCCTTCAAAGACCTCAACATAGTCCTTGGGGTCCTTCGTCCCGTCATAAGGCTTCACGGTAGGAGCTTTGAACTTCGGAGGGATTGGTGCTTCCAAAACGTCCGAGGTGAAAGGCGATTCTCCTAAGTCGCTGTCGTTCAGTGAATCGTCTTTCTGCTCACATTTAGCCTTTAAGGCCTCCACCTGAGCATCGAGCTCCCCCCTCAGCTGGTCGAACTCCTCCCTTGTGATTATCCCTGCGGGATTGTGAGAGGATTCAGCCTGCTGGTTGGAGCTCCTGTGGGAGCGGGATGGTGACTGCCATTTTCGGAGAGACGAGCCTCTCTTTCTGTTGAGATGCTCGCGGAGGTCTCCCCTCTAGCGAGTGTACCCCTCACTCTCGTTGTCTTCGGGACGTTCTTCCTCGACTGGGCCGAGGTGGGAACCCCCTTGCTCGCGTACGTCCATGCGCGTCACTCGATTTTCAGATCGGGACCCTGCGGCTGCAGCTAGCACCATTTCGTTATACATTGCCTCCATGGAGCGCATTTGTGTGCGCATTGCCTCCATCTCTCTCTGGAGCGCATCAAAGTTCTCGCTTGTTGGAGCCGGGGCTGGACCCCGGGCGCCCTTCTTAGAGGTCCCACCTCGGCCACAGGTGGCCTTGGACGTCCTCGGGTGCGCAGGCGGTAGGGCAGGCGCGGTGATCCGTGCCGACCTGCGGAGGGGTTCCGTTGCTAGGCCGTCGTGACCCTGCCCCTCTACTGCCGCTGCTCCGACCTCCCTAGGGTGGGCATCGCTGGCAGCTAGAGTCCTTCGATCTGTCGTATTGGTCGAATCCGCTGGTTGAACCATGTTCGCTCGCGTGTTGGTTTAAAGGAATTGGGATGACTTAGATTGTCAGTCGTCCGCACAGACGGCGCCAAATGTTTATGCAGAGATGTGCACAACAGTGTGTTCCTGATTGTAGCTCGAACTCGGCCTCCGGACCGATCTGAACACTTGGGCGGACCTGCACAAAAAGGTGAGCACTCCGACGATCAAGTCAGTATAGGTCGGATTCCAAGTTTAGTTTGAAGCCAGAAATCCTCGTACCTGGTCGGGGAGTGAGGTCCTCTACTTATGGGTGGTGGTCTCGCTAATCTAGCGACGGTTACATTCGGTAATCTCGGGACCGTCGGTTACGCCCGGTAATCTCGGGACCGACGGTTACGCCCGATAATCACGCCGCAGACAGTTGCTCATCTCGGCCCATACCGAGTTCCCCGGTAGGTCAGGCCTGGGCCAGGTTCACCTCGGCCCTCATACTTAGCATTTGTCGGCGTTGGCGGCGGCCATCTCGGCTATCCGAGCTGGGCATGACTCATGAGCCATCTTGAAGCACCACTAGGGGTCCTCCACGTGTCCAGGGTATTCCTTTCCCCAAACACACTCTATAAATTATCATACTTTTATAATTTTAGAGTTTGGTTTATTTAGGACGGTCCGATAACCATTTCACTCTTAATTTCTTTGTTGACATATTCCAATTTTTAACCAAATTTCAAAAACAAAAACATGTTTTGAATCTACTATTTTTAATTTTTAAATTTAGCTTAATTTTGAAAAAGGTTAATATCAAACAAAGAAGTAGGGATGTGTTTCGATCAATATATGTAGCTGGGGCTTTTCTTTGCAATATATATGGTTGGAGAGTAACAATCCATACTTCATGGATACAAGCAAACTTGATCCTACAACGTTGTACTGAAAAACACATAGAAATGATTGTTTTTCCTTCCTCAAGACGTGGAAATTAAAAATTAAATTTTAAACATAAATTTCATTTCCAAAATGCTCAAACGAGCATCCGGTCCAAAAAATAGGATCCGACCAAGCTCGATGAGCCAAAAGAGCGACGATCTTGAGAGGACATGTTAAGGATCACACATTGAAAAGAAAAAAGACCTTACAATAGTTTATAAAGACATGAGCTACTCCTCATTGCCAATTAGTTTTGAAATGAAACTTCATGAATATTAAAAACGTTGAGGGTGATTTTTTTAGTAGGATGGTTACGCGTTTATTTTATATTTGTATAATTTGGAGTAGAAATTCGAACTCATTACATTTTGACCTCATATAAGTATCTAAATCTAACGAGCTATATTTCTGTTTGGTAAAATCTCTATAATTTTAACTTTATTATTTAATCTCCTACCTTAATTTAATATTTAGAAGGAACAATGTAGAGCCTCAGCACTAAATGGAAACATAATTTAGAATTAGAATTACATGAATTTAATTTTAAAATTTCAAACTATTAAATAAACTCTTGAGTCTAGACTTATAAATTAAATATAATTACAAAAAGACAGAAAAACCCATGATTTTGTCTTTGAACGAAACAGATAAGTCGGCCATCCGTTTGTTTGTCTTCCTCGTTTTCTTCCCAACTTTTCTAAAGAGACGTTTATTTTACTTTTTTCTTTTGTATTTTTCTCATAAGTTGTTGAGAATTGAGACAAAATTACCTTTTATTTTCTTTTTTTTTTAAATTACAAAATCGTTTATATTGTAAGAGAAAAAAACAAAAAAATTAGGGCCAGTTGTTTCTATCAAGTTGGTACGACTATTACTTCATGGGGTTGGAATAGCTTGAAATTTCTTCATGATCTAATTGTGATCTGTAATAGATATGAAGGATTTGCAATATTTAACTGGTTTTTTGAACAAATAAGGACAAAAAGTCTTCTTATTCAGTCTTCTCGAACGAATTTGAAACTTCAATAATATTCGAATTTTCTAATACCTTAAATCAAGCCGCCTTGAAATAGTCAACATAAGTTTAGTTCAGCGACAATTGACATATGTCTAAAGTCACGATTTCGAATCCTCCCTCCAATTATTGTATAAAAAAGGCCGCCTTCAAATGATATAAAGTAATATTGGAGGGAGTTGAAGTTATTAAATCACAAACATGTTGATTTTTACAATGGTGTAGTTAATTATGATTAATTTAAGTTTTGTTGGACAATCGTTTTGTTTTAGTTTTATATTATTAAAAATTATAATTTCTTTATTAATCATAACTATTTATTTAGGTTTTTACTTTTGAAAAGCATTTTCACCAATCATTAAGACCGATGTTTAAAATTTATTTAATATTAAAAATTAAGTAATCTAATTAGGATTTAGAAAATGACAGTTATGAATGTGTGATCTTAATTTCGCTTTTTAACCAAAAGGGAAGTTTCTATTCGTCTTAGAGACTAGATCGAGGCCGGTGGTAGGTTCAAGGTTTTTTTTTTATTATTATTTTTAGTATAATACGTGGGAGAAGAGATTTGAACTCGCGACTATTTGGTCGGATAGATGTCCTTGACTAGTCAATGATATTTTTAAAAATATATTACAAAACACAGAAATTCATTAGTAGATTGAAATGGTTTCAAAAAGTAAAAAATGACAAGTAAATTATTGAAAATAGAAGGAGAAATTTAGATGAAAAGATCGTTGTGTCGTGGACGAGGCCACTGTCTTGAAAGCAATTTCGATACGACCATGGTGCTAGATCGTATGTAAGTCGGTTGCTCCCCAAGGTTAATACAACTTTGAACTCAGGCGTATAATCGTCAGTATCGAATGAAATCGGAAAACATGCTCAAAAAATCTCGTCAAAAGCTTTGCGTCCCTTCAAGTAGAAGACTTTGTTTAAAAAGGAATAACAGAATTAATTAATTAAAACGTTACAAAAAAGAATCGATTAATAGAAACGTTAAACAATCAATTCAGTAACGTTAAAACAACACTAAAATGTTTCTATTAAAACTTAAAAATATAAGCAATAAAAATATTACTTATTTTTGTTGTCAATACACATTTTCCATTTGTCATTCTTTTAACAAAAATTAGTTTTGGTAAATCAAACGAGAATGAATTCAAACTCCATAATAGCCCCACTTAGGAATTAATTTCTATATGTTTTCTTGAGAACAAAATGTAGTAGTAAGGTCAGCAGCTCTCCTGTGAAATTAGTCGAGGTACTGCAAATTGACTCGAACACTCACGAATATTAAAAAAAAAAAAAATACTCCGGAGAGATTTTGTCTTTTGTGTGAATAAACTATTAGATCTATATATTGAACCATTAAAAAAAACCAAAAATAAAATATAATTGGGTACTTTTTTTTAACTTTAATTAGATCATAACATAGATTAAACAACACCACACTTATTAATAAAGCCAAAAAGATCAAGATCACCCACTGATTTACATTTAATTTCTGAACAACTTCACAAATAAAATGTACAAGTCCATTTGTTCCAGATTAGATTCATTTATATAGCTTTTAAGTCATATCTTGAAATTCTTACCTATTTAAGTGAATTTAAATTAGATTATTTAATTTTAATTTCGAACCCTTAGTTTAGGTAAATTAAATTTTCAGACTTTGGGATAGAGATTTTTTGGATCAAAATTAACATCCAAATACTAATTAAACAAGTTATATCCCATTTATGGCAACAAATTTAAGGATTCCCATCTCAAACATCCTTAGTGGGTGTGTCTGTTTTGAGTCTTTGTCCATACTTGAAAAAAGGTAGAATCTTTTACATGAAGTTTCAACATTTTTCTTCTTCTTTGGTGTTTTCAACCTTTTTTTTTTCCTCTCTTGACATGACACATATATTTGAAAATTTACAATAATTGTTTTTTTTACTACAACCAATAATTGTTTTTCATTATTGTATGTGTGCTTTTTGGGAGTTTCTTTTCTCATGATCCAATTATAAAAGTGCTTTTTATTGGGACCAAAATAAGAAATCTATGGCGATGGAGGGCAATCTTCTAAGAGAGCTTCTTCTTCTTCTTCTTCTTCATATTCTTGTTGTTGCTGGTGTTGGTGGAAACCCTAGCTATGGCGTCGAGTCTTTGAACAGAAGTAGTTTTCCACAAGGGTTTGTTTTTGGGACAGCTTCATCGGCTTACCAGGTGAGGATTTTAATAATTTGGAGCCATTTATTGGAATTCAAGGTTGTTTATTGTCTGTGTTTTTTAGTATGAAGGTGCTGCAAATGAAGACGGGAGAGGGCCGAGTATTTGGGATGCCTTCGCACACAAATTCTCAGGTCTCGCATGTTCTCTCTCGATCTTCTACCATTATGGACTTTGCTTTTGGTTTTACTCATATCTAGTCGTTTATGTTCTTTTTGTGTTCTCTCGTTCTACATACTATACATGATATTATCTACTTTAAGTGTATGTTTATATGATGTTGCTCGTGGATTTACCTATATCAATATAGATATTCTTAAGGATGAATAAATCACCATGGTTCGAACACAGGAACTTTCACTCCGATACCATATTAAGGAAGAATAAACCATCACTTAACCTAAAAGTTTAAGCGGTAAATTTAATTCATTTATGAATATCTAATAATTATGGTAAACATAGCGATAGAAATAATTTTGATAATAGTTATTGTAAATGTAGAGATAGAAATAATTTTGATGAGAAGAGAAGTTTCCTTTGATCTTCTTTTAAGGCATAATTGACCATTCTAATAAATGTGAAATAATGGTAGAAATAATAAAAGTAAGAAAAATCTATATTACAGTATTTTGTTTTTAATCAATTATTGCTATTTTCTTAAAGGAACTAAAAAAGAAGTCAACAATTACTATGATAGTACTCAATCAATATCATCAAGGCCAATTATTAATTATGTAAACCAATAATTATCTTATAAGATAAAAATACATTAATCATCATTAAAAAAGGTGCATTAACTTTCATTATTATAGTCACAAATATGAACATAATTAGTGGTAATTGACCTGTTCTCTTTTTATCAAAGTGAGAACAAACTGTTGTAGTTAAAAAAATCATTATAATAATCAACTAAGGATTGATATGTTTTTTTATTTAGAAATTTATAATTGCAATTATCTTTTTTAATAATACCATTTTTATAATTACTTTTAAAAAAAAAATAAAACTACATGTTTGTAAATATTTAAGAAAGACAAAGTTATCCACTTGCTTTTTTTTTCCCTAAAAAACTATTTTTCCATTTTTAAAATTAAGCTAAAATTTCAATGTAAAAATTAAAGGGAAAATATAGGTAAATGAAAATAGAGGAACTTTGATTTTGAAAAAATATTTGTTTAATAATATATTTTTTGCGCGTCAACTAAAGTTGTAATATATTTTATACAATTGTTCTGAGGATCTCGATTAGACCAGACAAAGTCTAACAAATACTATTTAATTGGGTTAAAAAAAAGGTATTTTAATAATATAATATAATATTCAGTCTATTTATTAATATTAGACAAAAAAATAAACGTTATTTATATAGAAAAGAAGTGTAAAGTTTTTGACCCTTTTAACAGTGGAAAAACACACTGGCCCACAAATTGATTTTTTAATTATTTTTTAAAAGATATTAAATTAGAAATATAGAGTCAAGGTTCGAATTTATTACCTATGAAAAAAAAGTAGAAATACATTAACCAATAACCATCCAAACATAATTTTAATTTATATTTGATTTAAGGCTGATATTAATATAATTTTAGTTGTATATTCGATTATGGATTGTTTAAATTTTATATTTATTTTATTTTGATTCTTAATTTCTTTTAGTTGTTCAATTTATATTAAATTTAACTTATTCCTTGTCAATGGTCTAATTATTTAACAAAAATCTATTTTACGTACGTTGACAAATATTTAAAACAAAATGTAGTGAGTTAGATATTGAGTGTTTGGAAATAGATCCAAGTTTACAATAATTAATTAATAAGAAATCAATAATTAGAACTAAAAACTTTTTTTTAGGTATAAAGTTAGAGAATGAAATAAAGAATTTAAAAGTTTAAAGATTTGAACCACACCAACTTTATTCTTATTTATAATAATCCTAATTTTAAAGATTAAAATTATTTATTAATAACTTTCATTTACCAGATCCTTAAAAACTTGGCTAAATTTTTGAAATGTTCCTTAAAAATATGTTACAATATAAAAGATAATTGTTAAAAGGATAATTGCCGTTTAGTTTTCTTTTATATTAAAAATTGAATTTAATTAATTACCAATACCATTTATTTTCTTTTGTAATCTTCCAAACATAAAATCTATATCAACTCAAATATATATATAGTAAACAAACTTATCTTTAAAAATTAAATTGAATTATTATAATACAAAAAGAATTATTAGTTAATCTCTCTAAATTATTTAATCTCTCTAGTGATAAATAATATAATAATATATATTTGGGATGAATGGCAGGCAAAATAATTGATGGGAGCAATGGAGATGTAGCTAATGATGCTTACCATCACTACAAGGTAAAGAACATGTTATATCACACAATAAAATCAATTATTTAATTAAATGATTTATTTCCTTTCAAATGATTTATTTATTTATTTCGGCAATTTGATTTTATATCATAATTTTAGTATGAGTTGGTGTTTTATAAAATACCATTTTTCCATTAACAATTAATATGTATAATTAATCCAAAATTTTGACGTTTTAATATTGTGATGAAACAGGAAGATGTTGGGATTATGAAGAACATGAATTTAGATGCTTATAGATTTTCAATTTCTTGGTCCAGAATCCTGCCAAGTAAGTTTCCTTTTTAGTTTAATTAATGATAGTATAGAATGAAATAAAATCCAATTTTTGAAGGGAAAAAGAGTCCATAAATTTAATTGATAGGTAACCTTTTTTTAGGTTTATTTTGATGAAGCGTTGTCGTTTCTCTTATTTATTAGAGAAAAAATAGTATTGAGAAAATAAAGTATTAAATTTAGATCAATTTAATATGGATAGGATATTAAATAAATCTTTATTCGACAACGAAAGTATTTTTTTACTGCCAAAACAAGCATAGCTCAACGGTAATTCACATGTACCTCCAACCAACCGATTGAACCAATAAAATTAGAGAATAGAGATTAATAATGGAGATTTATGCATTCAAGTTAGCAATATCTTAGGTTCACAGGTTAGATTTTAATTTCTTGATCGACATTATCTTGAACTTAATTACCAACTTATTGTGAAATGCTTTAGTGTAGAGAGTTGTTAAATAAGTGTAGATCTAGAGATTCCCGAAAATATGTCAACCTTACAAATTTCTATTGATTCCGTGGGCAAGCAAATGATTTCTTTCGTGTTTAAATCCCAAATAGTTCGAGTAGGAGTAAGGACAACGAGTTACATTTATGTACTATCCGTACTAATACTGACATGTTTGATATGATAAAACGAATAACTAAACTGATTATGTCCTTTTACGGTAGATAATATTATTATTATTTTCTTATTAATTTAATAACTAACTTAACCTTGTGTGCCTATGAGTGATTAAAAATGGTATTAGAAGGTGATATGAGTTTTTAACCTTTGCAATTTTATTTTCTCTCAATTTCCTATTGTTTTAAACTTATTTTTTTCCCCTAATAACTTAAAGCCTTCAAGTTGAATAATAATTTGGTACACATCAAGAAAAGTATGTACTATGGTCCATTTTTCATTATTAATTTTAATCAAATTCTCAACTTCACAAATTCTTTTATTTTGACAGAAGGAAAGCTCACTGGGGGAGTGAACATGAAAGGAATTCAATACTACAATAGCCTTATCGATGAGTTATTGGCTAAAGGTCATTACATTATATAAAACTCATTTTCATTTATTATTTTTTTTTAAGTTCAACAACATATAAAGTGGAGATTCAAACTTCCAACTTTTTAGTTAAAGATATATATTTTAATCAATTGAATTATGTCGATCTGTTTATGTTTATTATTACTAGCAGGTGTTTATTGTTTTTGTTTTGTGAAATTATTTTAAAAATTATGATCGAGTAGCTTTAGAAAAAAAAAAAGTAACGAAATGATGAGCATAAAACAAGAAGGAAATACAAAATTTGTTAAAACAAAATTTTTACTAAGCAAATAGGCAACCAATTAGATGTTTAGAAGAAGGCTTTTACAAATTGTTTTCTCCAACAAATCTTTGATTTGGTTTGGTCAATAAAGTATGTTTAGACTCTAAATTTTGTTGATTTAATTTATTTATTTTTATTGAAGTGTAGGAATAAAGCCTTTTGTTACACTCTTCCATTGGGATCTTCCACAAGCCTTAGAAGATGAATATGGTGGTTTCTTGAGCCCTCATATTGTGTAAGTGATCAAAGTGGCCATAATATTTTATTTACTTAAGGTTTCATTAGATAATTATATTTTTAGTTTTAAAAATTATGTTGATTCGTTGACAAATTTTTTCGTTTACTTTTACCCTTTCTTAAAAACACATTGAATAATTCTGAGCTAAATTTGAAAAATAAAAATAAGTTTTTGAAAAGTATTTTTTTTTAGTTTTTAAAATGTAACTTAGATTTCAAAAAAGTATAGAAAACAAAATAAATAAATAAATAAATGGATTAAATAGTGTGTTTACAGACTTAGTTTTAAAAAACAAAAAAATCAAAGACAAAATAGTTTATCATCAAATACCAATTACTTTGAGGATATAGAAAATCGAATCTCCGATCTCAAGAAAAGCACATGTCAATTACGACTGAGTTATATATGTTCATGGCTTCATGGGAATATTATCTTTAGAAACAAGTTCTTTTAAAATGTTTGATAATTACTTTCATATATCTTAGTTCTTTTAAAATGTTTGATAATTACTTTCATATATCTTATTGTCCCGCTTGTCCATAGATTTTTTTTTTAAACCTATTTTAGTGGAGTAACCTATGTATAAAGCAAAGTAGAAAAACCATAAGAATACTAATACCAATAATTGTGTGTTGAATGTAAAGGAATGATTTTCAAGACTATGCGGAAGTTTGTTTTAAAGAGTTTGGAGACCGAGTGAAGCATTGGATCACATTGAATGAACCATGGAGTTATAGTATGGGTGGTTACGCACAAGGTTCATTTGCTCCAAATAGATGCTCCTCATGGATGCACCTCAACTGTAGCGGTGGAAACGCTGCAACTGAGCCATATCTTGCTTCTCACTACCAAATTCTTGCTCATGCGACTGCAGTCAAACTTTATCGAGACAAATATCAGGTCTAATCTTGTACCCATCTTTTTCTATTTACTTTTAAGAGTCAAAAACACTTTAAATTATTCACATTTATGAGTTCCCACCTGGTTAAGTTAAATTTTTCTAGATGTCCCTACTATTAGTGAGCAAAAACATGATGAGTTATTTCTCGACATGGTGTACCTGAGTTTCATTAATGTGACATTTTATGTTTTAGTACTAATATAAGAGTTTGATAAATCACATTCGTCGACAAAATCCGAATCTGGGTTAGGTTGAAGATATTATTTTAGTTGAGAAGTAAAAAGGGCTAGAGTCGACGCACAATGACGATGTTTGTGGGACATATATTCTTTTTATGTTTTGCCACAAAATAGCTTATTGAAAGTCTTGTTTGGTAACGTTCTTATTTTTCGTTTATGTTTCTTTATTTTTAATGAAGAAAAATGTATTGCATGGTTCCAATCTCTAAGAATTCAAGTATGATAAACAATTCTTTTTATTTATGTTTTGGAACAAATTGGAAATGAGAATAAGAAAGGAGAAATTAGTTTTGGTTGTTTCTAAAATTTCTACACAATTATGAGAATGTTCTCAAAAAAAGGAGAAACAAAAAAAAAAAAATACTTAGATTTATTAAGAAAATTGAAAACGAGAAACAAAAAACGGGAATGTTACCCACGGACCCTGAGTAATTAGATTTCTATTGCATGATATGTAAACATCATTCAATATAGGAATCACAATAAAAGTTTTGAAAGCATAAGGATATTATATTAAATTAAAATTACAGTTAATCATAAGCCAAGATTGAAATTCAATCATTAGTAAGGACTTCATTTTTAGTGAAAGTAATAACGGAAATTTGATATTTATTACAAAATTTGGTTTGGCATTAATATGATAATCTGAAATAATTGAAATGAGCTTCAAATTTATTTGCAGAAATCTCAAAAGGGTTTGATAGGAATAACCCTAGTATCGCACTGGTTTGTTCCAGTTTCCAATGGGAGAAAACATCGCAATGCTGCACAGAGAGCTCTTGATTTCATGTTTGGTTGGTAAGTTTTAGCCTTTTTTTTTTCATTCTAGTTTAAATTTTAGGCTAAATAATTTATCCAAAAAAAAAAAATTTCTTTAGGTTAAATATATATCTTAATCCCTAATATTTTTCTGTTTTTTCAATTTAATCAATATTATTTAAAACTTTCAATTTAGTTCCTTGTGTTTTACATTTCAACTTACCTTTCAAGTTTGAATTTACATTTAGTTCCTTATCTTAATCCCTTCCTGATGTTTTAAAAAATTTAATGATTTTATTATTGATTTCATCAATAAAATTTCGTACAAACGAAATCGAAGATATTGTCTACTACTTATATATCATGAATTTTCTTTCTTCCTGACTAATGATATTCAACTTTGGTCGTATTTTCAACATTCAATTTTAAAACCACTTTGAAATTATTGTTCCAAAATACATTGAACTTTATTGTTCCCAAAATGCAGGTTCATGGATCCAGTGACGTTTGGAGATTATCCAGAGAGCATGAAGTCTCTTGTTGGGAAGAGACTACCAAAGTTCACGCAAGAGCAATCTAAGTTGGTTAAAGGGTCGTATGACTTTCTTGGATTCAATTACTACACAGCCAATTATGCAGCCTACACGCCTCCCAACGCCAACCGCACCACCTACTTCACCGACGCTCGAGCCAAGCTCTTGACCGAGCGCAATGGCATAGCCATCGGTCCCAAGGCAGCTTCCCCATGGCTCGCAGTTTATCCTAGAGGCATTCGAGACGTGCTGCTGTATACAAAAGCCAAGTACAATAATCCCCTCATCTATATCACTGAGAACGGTAGGTTAACTATAAGCTTTGCTATTAATGTGTGTTAATAAAGACCTTCTCTATCGGGGTTTGCATCGGTAGGTCGGGTCGATTAATTTCTGGTCGAAAACTACCGTCGACCGACCGACTAGACAAAACTCCGACTGACCGATCTATTGTCAGTTCGGTCAGTCGATTATTGATCACAAACCGATCTTCTTCTTTTTTTCCCTTTTTAACTTTGGTGTTTTACAAGTGATGACGGGTAGTGGCTGAAACGGGGCGGCGACGCGATGTGGGGTGATGGGTGAGTGAGGGAAAGGGAGTAGGTAGGTGTGGGGGTCGACGGCACGATGCCAGGTTGGGTGGGGGTCGACGACAGTCACTGCGTGAGGCGAGGCGATTGGGTGGCAGCCGCGAGGGACATGGACAGCCGGAGAGGGTGAGAGACTAGAGGAGTCTGAGAGAGTAAAAAAAATGAAATGGGAGGGAGGCGGTAAACTCTAAAAAATCCCTTTTATATATATACAAATAATTTTTTTTTGAAAAGATGTATATATCCGTTGGTTCGGTCAGTTATAGGGGGGTTTTGCTGGCTGACCATCGACCGATCGGTCACTAAAACCGACTGATCGACATTTGTTCGATCAGTCGGGTCAATTTGACATATACCTCTTTACACTCCTACTTCTATATCTTTATAACAGTATAACAAAGCTTATTATACTCCTACTTTCGCCTTCTCTAACAGTTAAAATTAGGTTTGCATGATGCATTCCAACAATCTTCTTCCTCGAATCATGGATCATCTAAGTGTTCTTTTTAAATAGTTATTCATTTGTCGAACACATCATAATATTTGTAGTTATCCAAATCGAATACTCTTGTTCTCTAAGCACATTGATATCTTTAACAAAACTTATCAACGGATAATCGCCGCTCGCCCTTGTTCTATCACATTCTTTCAACAGTGTCCATAACCATTCTTACACATACTTGGGTTTATTGTAGGAGTTGATGAGGTTAACAATGCCACTCTCCCCCTAAAGGAAGCACTTGTGGACAATTTCAGGATCCATTACTATCAAGCTCATCTCTATTTCCTACGTAAAGCAATTGAGTGAGTATTTTCAACACAACTCTCTCTTCTCTTCTCTCTCTACTTTCTCTATATTAATTACTTGCATATATATGTTTGGAAATTTTTGAAGGGATGGTGTGAAAGTGAAAGGGTATTTTGCCTGGTCCTTGTTGGACAACTTTGAATGGTCGAGTGGTTATACAGTTCGGTTTGGCATCAACTTTGTTGATTACAAAGATGGAACGAAAAGATACCCAAAAAGCTCAACTTATTGGTTCAAGAGATTCCTCAAACACTAGCTTAGCTCCGTTTATCTTCGACGCAAGAGTGCTCGATCAGTGAACTATTATGCATAATTGATGCATATACTCGACCAGAAGTTATGGCAGAGAGTGATGTCCAATTAAGTCGGAGCTCTTTCAATGGAATAAAATAGTGCGGAATCTCACCTTTTCAATAATTTGTATTTTGTATTTCTCCAGTAATGTTCTGAACGCTACACTATTTGTTTTGAATTTATTCATTTGATGAAGTGTCAAGATATTAAATACATGTTTTAATTTTTGTCAAAACTCATTTTTAAATCATTGATAACAAAACATTGAAAAAAATCTGCGTAGTACTATCATAACTATCATAATAATTTTGTTGGTTCTAAGCTGTATCTAGGATCATAATTTGTTTAATAGCTAGATAGATAATGTGGCTTTGATCATGTTTAATTAAATTGGCTAAGGTAAATATTGAGTGAATAGATATTAGATGACTAAATAATAACAAGAATTAAATTTATTCATAGAAAAATAAATACTAAAATAGGTTTTTTTAAGAGCTATATATATGAAAGATATGCTTGTTTTCTATTTTTTATTCCTGTGTTTTTTTTTTATTTGAAACAGATATGCTTAATAACCTATTATATTTCTTGTTCCTAAATTTTGACAAACGTTTCCAAAAAATAGAGTCAAGTTTAGTTTTGGAAACTATAAGAAATAGTTTCGTTTATCTCATTTTCGTTTATTTTTTAATTTCTCTGTCAAAGGGCCTCTAGGGCATGCATTGAACTATAGTTTTATGTCTACCTACCTGGTCCAAGTTCAACTCTCATAATAAACAAATGCTAATTTGTTTGTTTGTTTTTTTTTTTAATATTTTCTTAAGCAAAAAATATATTTTACTAAATTTTATTTTAACTAAAAATAAAAATAAGTAAATATGAGTGAAGCCATATATCTTTCGTGAATAGGGGGTTCGAATCTTCACTCTCACAAGTTGTTGTACTAAAAAAGAAAAACAAGAAACGAGAAATAGTTAACAAAAATATTTTTGTTTCCATCTCTTTTTTTCAAGAAATAAGAAATAAAAATGGTTACCAAACGTATTCTTATTCCTAGTTATAAAAAAAATTAGAAAGATGAAACACAAATGATAAACGGGAAACACAAAACAAGAACGTCACTAAACGAACTCCAAATTTCTTGATTCTGTTCCCGTTTCTAGTTTTTCTCAAAACATAAATAAAATCACTATTTTATCATATTTGACTTATAAAATGCATATAATAAATATTAAGAACAAATATGACATAAAATTTTGAATATTTTAATTAAAAAATTAATTTTCATAATGAAAATTTTACTTTTTTAATTTAAAATTTTAGAGAACAAGAAACAAGAAATGGTTACAAAATACGTTTTCTATTTCTATTTTCAATAAAAAAAACCAAAAAATAGTTATCGAATGCAATTCTATTTTCTTCATTTAAAAAAAATTAAATGGGACAAAAATGGGAAGATTAAAGAGAGCAAAACAAAACAAAATGTTATCCAACCGGTTAAGCTTAGAGGGGGGATTCAAACTCACAACCTCTTATTTTGAGGTATATGTCAATTAACACTGAGCTATGCTCGCTTTGGCTAATCATTACCACTTAATCATATCCTTGAACTAAATTCTATTGAGATTATACGGGCCAACTCGAGCACATATATATATATATATATATATATATATATATATATATATATCTTTTAAAAAATTAGTTTTAGTCTTTAGATTTTTTATAAATAAACTTGGTTGTTGTAATTAGTTAGCCACCTTAATATTTATTCACTCAATATTAATCTTAATCAATTTAATTAAACATGGTGGAAGTCATGTTAAAGTGAATTTTCAGACTAGTAATTTAAAGAATTTTTTAGTTATTTGATAGTTTCTATGGACATTTTCTTTGATAATTTATTTAATTGATTTTAGAATTTCTTTCTTTAGTTGAAATAAAGAGGAGAAAAATAGCAAATAAAGAAGCAAAGTGAGCCAAGGCGCTAAAAAATGGGCACAAAGGCAGAATGTCGGGGGCCTAGGCACTACGAAGTTGAAGCGGAGTTTTCTCCATGCATGCGTTTGGACACTTAGGTGCTGTGAACAGATTTTGCATTTGTAAGTTTAATTTCAACCTCGACGGTGAGACTAAGACTTTTTGAGACTAAAAAACAGGGGATATCGAAAAAAAAAAGTTTTGAGATTCCAACTAAAAAGTGGATGACACGAAGATTGAAGATCCACAAGAATGTTTGTGATTTACTTCTTCCTATCTTTTTCCCATCGTTTCTCTATTTCTTATGAACATTGAGATGTTGATCGTTGCTCTTAGTTGTAGCATGAACTAAATACATTTTTCTAGGCCATTGATGTAACATTTATCAAACTTTACTCTTCCATGTTCTTTATTTGATTTCTGTTCTAAACTTGTTGGTTGTGAGAAATTTTTTGCTCTTAATCCATCACTGTCAATGACAACTCAACAGCAGCCATTGCCACATTAGCCAACAATCACTGTCATGCATCTCAGCCAACGAACAACTTAGGAGCATAATGGGAGATGCACCAAAGTCAGTCAATTACACTAACATCAAGAAAATTAAAGTCAATTAATTCTCTGGGCAACTGCAGGAATGACCAAAATTAATAACGCATTTTAAACAAATATATTCTTGTAACCAATTAGGTATACATGCATAATTTTAGGGATATATGATTTTTAAGAAATAGCAAAAACAACCCGCCTCAATGTTAGGGAATCAACTTGAATCAAATTAAAATAATTAACTTAAAAGTAATTTAAAATTGATAATAAGAATTTGAAAGTACAATTAAGAAAAAAATTGTTATAAATGTGTTGAGGTAGATTTTGACATTTATCCCTTTAAAATCTTAAATTTTGAAATAAGATGGTAAATATGATTATTACTAGGTAAATTGGACAATTTAAGTCTTACCTTTGACTTAATTAAAAATGTTAGGGTTTAGGAGTATCTTCATCTTCTCCCATCTTTACTTCACGCGCCCCCACATCATCCCATCTAAACTCATAAAAAAAGTATTTGAATTTACCTCTAACGTCAAACTCATGGGTTGTATACTGCATGATAATTATTAGTAAATATACGCATATACAACCAAATTGAAGAATCAATAAAAAAAAAAAATGTACGCTGATGCTCAAGTTCAGAAAATTACACATACGTTCCTACATGATAATATTTGGTAAATATGCACCAGTAAAACTACAGTATCAGTAAATATATATACATTACCTGACTTTTCTCAATCAACTTTGATACGAATGACGGAATGAGTTCCTTGCGTTTATGGTGAGATGTGGTGTGTACTGATTTCCTACTTCCATTCATGGTGTCAATGAGAGTATCTACAACAATGTTATCTAGTGTAGACTGCACTCTCATAACTATGCTAAATGTTGATATTTACATTCATTTGGAATGGTGTCCTACTCCCACCTATGGAGTTGATATGTGTATCCATAGTATCAACGACAATCAGTACTCTCTCCTCAACTCATTTGACAACATAGTTAAAAACCACATGACATCTCTATCTTCAGCTAGTCTAATAATAAGAGACTTATGACTATTATTATTGATCAATGATATGGATGCAACTTTTTCCCCGTCTGTTAAATGAATTTTCTTCCTAATGCCTTCAATAAGGTGGGACAATGCTTCTTTCGGACTAACATCGGAGACATGTTGAAATTGTTGAACACATTTTTGTCATCCCATGTACCACCATATAAAATTGTGATTAATACACAATCCATTGTTGCAAAGAAAGAAGAGGGAGCTTAGAAGAAGAAGATATAGAACAATAGCAGAATGATGAGATGAGAGACCGTAGAACAATAGCAAATCGTTTAAATTAACTGAAATTCAAAACAAAAAAATTAAAATAATTAACTTAAAATTCCTTGAAGGTATGAAACACAATTTAAAATTCAAAACATGTGTTTAAATATAAGTAACTTCCAAAAAAACATGGAATGGAAAAAAAATGGACATTTTTTAAAATGGGTGCCAAAATTTAGCAACTCACCTAAAATTCCCTTAATTATCTCCTTATTTGACCTTCTGGTTTTAATTTTCCCACATAAATACTGTAAATTACCATAAGGTAAATCCTACTCAAAGCTAGTAAACTTCTCACTTTTTCGGTTAAGGTTGTTAGGGCTGGTACACAACCTATAAAGTCTTCTCTGTAATTAAAGGTGAGTGAGTGATTGTACTATGTAAAAATCTTGTTTCTTACAAAATAAGTAAAGAGAGAAACTGCCCTGACAGTAGGTGTAGGTCATCTTGACCGAACCACTTAATTCTCTTGTGTTCTTCTTCTTCTTCTCTATTTTCCTCTTTGTGTTCGGTTGCTTCAGTAAAGAGAGGTGCGTGAGTTCTTCGATCCCTAACAAAATTGGTATCAGAGCGTTGGTTGAAAGAATAGCAGCTCTTAAAACCGAAATCAAGAATCAATGGCAGTCGCAAGAATCGATATTGACAAGTTCTATGGCAAAGGTGATTTTGAGTTATGGAAGGTGATTAAATCACTTCTGGGACAACAGAAAGCATCCAAGGCCATTTTAGATCCAGCAAAGTTACCAGAGACAATGATTGCAAAAGAAAGGGAAAAAATGGAAGAAATTGTATACGGGATAATCATCTCAACCTCAGTGATAATGTTCTAAGGAAAGTAATGGAGGCTGAAACTGCATACAAGATATGGACGAAGTTGGAAGAAATTTTTCTCTCTAGAGAACTACCAAACAAGGTATACATCAGAGAGAAATATTTCACTTACAAGATGGACAACTCAAAGACCCTAAGTGAGAATCTTGACGACTTCAAGAAACTATCATCAGAATTCAAAAGCTTAGAGGAAAAGATTGGCGATGACAACGAAGCTCTCATCCTTTTGAACTCACTTCCTGAGGCTTATAAGGAAGTGAAAGCAGCATTGAAATATGGTAGAGTGTCCATCTCAACAGAGGCTATAATCTCAGCTGTTAAAATGAAAGAATTAGAGCTACAGGTTGTGAAACGCGATAACACAAATGCTGAAGGACATTATGCAAAAGGTAAAATTAAAGGAAACTGGAAAGATACTAAGTATAGACAGATGACAAAGGGAAGTCAAAACTGCACAGAGAAGGACATCTCAAACGAGATTGTTTCTTTCTGAGAAGAAGAATGGCAAATTTAGGAAGAATAAGCATGCAGAAGCATATGTAGGAGAAAATGCCTTCACCTATTCTGATGTACTCGCTGCAACTGACCACTAAGCGAAGTTAGAATATAATCAAAATAATCAAGAATGGGTCCTTGACTCTGGGTGTTCATACCATATGACACCCTTAAAGACTTGTTTCCAGACCTATAGAGAGTGGGATGGAGGCTCAGTTTTCATGGGAAATAACAAAATTTGCAATGTTGTAAGAATCGACAATGTGTCCCTAAGAATGAAGGATGGCTCAATTAAATTCCTACAGAATGTAAGGCATGTAGCCAGCCCTAAAAGGAACTTAATTTCCTTAGGAATGCTTGATTCTATAGGCTGCACATACAATGGGCAAGATGGATCAATTGAAGTTCGAATGGACTTTAAAACAGTTTTAGTTGCTGAAAAGGTAAACGATCTTTATGTTGTTAAAGATATTGAATCATCAGGGACAGCCTATGTGTTGGCTTTTTGGCCCTTAATCTCGGTTAATTAATTTAATTAATTAAGTATTTTGATGATAACAAACACACTTAGTATTAATTATTTTTGGTGTGTAAGAATTATTGTTATAAAACATAAATTTATTATGAGCTTCAATAATATTATATGATATACTGATAATACATATTTTGTTTATTGATAATTTTAGTGTTTTAAAGTGTCCACAGTGTAGAGTTTGATACGACGATTCCAACGAATTTTGAATCGTCTAAATCAGAGCTCAAACGAAGAAATTATGACAAAAACAAATTGAAAGGAAAAATATCGAGAGGATGACGTGGCGGCTAAATCAATTAAGTGGACCGATGAAATAGCGACACGTGGCGAGATGTATTTATTGAAATTTGTTCTAGTTTATAAAAGAAATGGAAAAGAAAAAGAAACGAGGAAAAAGAAATGAAATGAAATAAAAAAAAAGAAAGAGATAGAGAAAGAGCCGTTTGAAAAAAAAAAACAGCAGGAGCTGACAGGAAAAGAAAAAAAAAGAAAGAAAGAAAGAAAAAGAAATGGCGTTGGAGTCGTTAGACAGAAAAAAAAATTATTATTTTATTATATTATATTTTCAAAATCAATTATTATTTTATTCAATTAAATCTCAATCTTTAATTTTCAATCATTAAAGATCTAATGGCTCAAATTCAATTTCGATTTCAAATTTATTTTCAACTTTTCCTCACCTATTTAAACCCCACTTTCTTCAACATTTTATACAACTCATTCTCTCCCAATTTTCTCTCCAATTTCTACATTGTTAATCTCTCTTCAAAGCTTCAATTTTTGTTCTATATTCTTGAGGGAGATTTTTTATTTGAGAAATTTTGAGCTTCCAATTTTATTTCTTTTAACCAATTTGAGGGCTTTTATTTGTAAGAATTTTTTCTTACAAATTTGTGAGCAAATATTTGTATACCCACTAGAAACAGATAGACTAGAAACGACATCTCTTATCTCAATGACACCACAGGGATATTAAATGAATGAAATTGGGATATGGATGGAATATAATGAAATAGAGCCACTTTGAGGTTCTCTATGAAATGAGGCATGGAACGGAGCCACTACGAAGAAGTTCCGGGAGTTACGAACGAAACCTCGAGCTCATATTGGTCATGGGTTGAGAACGGGAATTGAATTCTATGAGACCTAATTTCCCGTTGTTCCTCAGTAGCTCAGTGGTAGAGCGGTCGGCTGTTAACCGACTGGTCGTAGGTTCGAATCCTACTTGGGGAGATTTGAGAGAGTTTGTAAGTTTATTCTCAAATTTCCATATCCTTTGTAAGGGTTGCTCTTGTGCCCGAAAAAGAGCGTGCTTTATTCCAGTTTGACTACCAAAAAGTTTATAAAGTTTAATTAAACCCTATTCACCTCCTCTAGGGTTGTCATACCAATCCAACACTATGTAGCTGCAAGAGAAGAACTGTCAGAGGGAGACCTATGGCATAAACCACTATCTCATGTGAGTGCAAAAGGATTACAGGAATTAGCCAGTCAAAGAGTTCTACCAAAAGGGGTCGGGTAAGTAAAAGCCTACAATTTTGTGAACATTGTGTGATGGGCAAAGTAAAGAGACAGAGCTTTCAGAAAAGTAATCATGTAATAAAAGCAATCATTGACTAGATACACTCAGATCTTTGGGGTCCCCCTCAAGTACCATCTCTCAGTGGCTCAAGGTACTTCTTAACCTTTGTTGATGATTTTTTAGGAAAACATGGATTTTCTTCCTTAAAACCAAAGATAAAACTGTGGAAAACTTTAAAGAATGGAAGAAACTAGTAGAAAATCAAACTTCTAGGTCCATCAGATACTTAAGGACAGACAATGGGCTAGAATATTGTAATGAGGAGTTTAAAAATATATGCAAAGAAAGTGGGATAATGTATCACAGAACTGTAAGGCATACTCCTCAGCAGAATGTAGTGGCAGAAAGGTTAAATAGAACCATTTTAGAACGTATTAGATGCCTTTTATCTGATGCAAACCTACCTGGAAAGTTTTGGGCAGAAGCTGGGTCATATGCAGTCTATACAATTAATAGATGTTCTCATACAACAAATGATTTTATAACTCTTGAAGAAAGATGGACCAAACACCCACCAAAATTAGATAACCTAAAGGTGTTTGGTTGTGTGAGATTTATTCATGTAAATCAGGGGAAACTAAACCCAAGGGCTGTTAGGTGTATGTTTGTTGGGTTCACAGATGGGGTAAAAGGTTTTACACTCTGGCATCCCATGGAAAAACGGTGTATAAATAGTAGAGATGTTTTGTTTAGAGAACGAGAAATGTTCATGTATCAGGAAGTGAAGAATCTACAAGAAAATACCCCAAACCATACAGCAATCGAGGTGGAGCTACACAAAGTACCAGAAATTAATAGAAATCCTTCACCTCCTTAAGATCCCACTCCAAAAAGAGGAGAAAGTGGTATAGATCAAGAAGAAATACCACAACCAGTGAGTGATCTTGCTGACTACTCATTAGCAAGAGATTGACAAAGAAGAAACATTGTGCCACCTGCAAGGTATCAAGACTCTAACATAGTTGCTTCAGCTTTAAATGTAGCCCACCCTCTAAATGATGTTGAACCTCAAAACTTCCAAGAAGTAGTAAGTGGCCCAGATGCACTAAAATGGATAAATGCCATGAATGAAGAGATGAAGTCTCTAGAAGAGAATAAGACATGGACATTGATGCCTCTACAGAAAGGGCAAAAGGTGATAGCTACCAAATGGCTCTACGGATTTAAAGAAGGTATTCCGGGAGTTCAACCGAGATATAAAACAAGGCTAGTAGCTAAAAGATTCACTCAAAGAGAAGGTATTGATAACATCGAAGTTTTCTCACCAGTTGTAAAACACACATCAATAAGGATGTTATTAACCATAGTAACTCAAAAAGAGCTACAACTTGACCAGCTAGACGTAAAAACAGCCTTCCTACATGGATTCTTATCAAAAACAATCTTTATAGAGCAACCAGAAGGATATCAATAAAAGGGAAAAGAAAATCAGGTATGCTTACTAAATAAAGCTTTGTACGGTTTAAAGTAGTCCCCTAGATGTTGGTACTATAGATTTGATGAATATATCACAAAAATTGGCTTCAACCGAAGTGATTTTGATAGCTGTTTTTATGTTAAAACAACTACTGATAACAATGATATATTCCTACTCCTCTATGTGGATGATATGTTGTTAGCTGGCAAAAGAAGAAATGACCTCACCTATGTAAAAGAATGCTTAAAGAAGGAATTTGATATGAAAGACTTGGGTGGTGCAAGAAAGGTACTTGGAATGGAAATCAGTCGAAATCTGAATGAAGGCACCCTAAGCCTAAATTAAAGCTCATATTGTAAGAGGATTATTGAGAAGTTTAAGCTAAACGAGACAAAAATAGTTAAAACTCCTTTAGCTCAACACTTCAATTTATCATCAGAAAACTAACTGCCTCTGATGACTATGAACATCAAAAGCATATGAGCTCTATACCTTATTCAAATGCAGTTGAAGCTTGATGTATCTAATGATCTGCACAAGACCGGACCTAGCTTATGCAACAAGTCTAATAAGTAGATTTATGGCAAATCCTGGGAAAAGGCACTGGGAAGCCACCAAATGGGTATTACGGTACCTCAAAGGAACAGAAAAATTAGGGCTAATCTACAAAAAATCAGTTGATCAGAAACCACAGTTATATGGATATGTGGACTCAGACTATGCAAGGGATCTTGACAAAAGAAGGTCACTCATGGGGTATTTGTTTCTAGTGGGTGACAATATCATCAGCTGGAAAGCTTCTTTACAACCAGTGGTAGCTTTATCTACCACAGAGGCAGAATTTATAGCCCTAACAGAAGCTGTCAAATAAGCCATATGGCTCAAAGGTCTCCTAAAGGACTTCGGTTGTGTTCAACAGAAAGTAAAAATCTACTGTGACAATCAAAGTACTATACATCTATCCAAGAATCAACAATTTCATAGTAGAACTAAACACATCGATGTCAAATATCACTTTGTTAGAGAACAAATTGAAAAAGGAGAGATAGAAGTCATGAAGGTTCATACTTCAGATAATGCTGCTCATATGCTAACGAAACCAGTCAATCAAGAGAAATTCAAGTACTGCCTTCAGCTGACTAGAATGAACCTCGTAGACAAAGGATGAAAAGGAATAATCAATGGGCAGCATCTTTACTTCCAGTATGATTTAACGTGGAGATTTTGTAAATTACCATAAGGTAAATCCTACTAAAAGCTAGTAAACTTCTCACCTTTTCGGTTAAGGTTGTTAGGGCTGGTACACAGCCTATAAAAAGCCTTCTCTGTAATTAAAGGTGAGTGAGAGATTGTACTATGTAAAAATCTTGTGCCTTACAAAATAAGTAAAGAGAGAAACTGCCCTTACAGTGGGTGTAGGTCATCTTGACCGAACCACTTAATTCTCTTGTGCTCTTCTTCTTCTTCTCTATCTTCCTCTTCGTATTCGGTTGCTTTAGTAGAGAGAGGTGCGTGAGTTCTTCGATCCCTAACAAATACTGATTCTCTTTCTTAACTAATTTTGTGCCATTTAAAATTAATACAGTTGGACTTTTGTATAGAAGGAAATTATTAATCATTCAAGATTTTGGTAAGTTTCCATTCCTTCTTTCAATTGTGTGTATATAGAAAGGTCTTAAACAATCTTTGTATATGAAATTCTGTAACATTTTGGAAATTCAATAAACAAATGAATTCTTCAAATTTATGTCAAAGGCCTCAAAACCTTTGCATATGCAATTCTGTAACATTTCTTCTTGTCAATAATACTATGCAAGTTTTACAGACGACTACTCTAGATTTGTGTGGATATATCCTTTAATAAGAAAAAAATCTTACTTTATTGCTTCCTTTGTTAAATTTCAATGCTCAGTAGAAAATCAACTAGATAGAAAAATAAAAGTTTTTTAAAGTGATGGAGGAGCATAATTTCAATCCTTAGCTCTCAAACAAATCTTTGAACAAAAAGGCATATATCACAAATTTTCTTGTCCCTATACCCTCAACAAAATGGAGTGGTGGAGAGAAAACATAAGCACATTGTAGAGACTGGTTTAACTATTCTCTTTCAATCTCATATGTCACAAAAATATTGGGTAGATGCTTTTCTTATAGCAACCTTTCTTATAAATAGGATGCCCACAAAGATATTAAGCATGGATTCCCCCTTTCAAAAGTTGTATGGGAATGGTTTAACTATTCTCTTTCAATCTCATATGTCACAAAAATATTGGGTAGATGCTTTTCTTGTAGCAACCTTTCTTATAAATAGGATGCCCACAAGGATATTAAGCATGGATTCCCCCTTTCAAAAGTTGTATGGGAAAGAGTCTAACTATAGCAATATTAGAATTTTTGGTATAGATGCTTTCATTACCTAAGAAGTCTTCCCAATAGCACCAAATTTACTAAAAGAGAACATGTCCTTGTGTGTTTATTGGATATAGTAATGCTCATCAAGGATATAGGTGTCTTGATTTGCTAAATAACCGTATTTACATTTCAAGACACGTTGTCTTTGATGAAAGTACATTTTTTTTTATAAGACTGCTTCTAACAACACAAACCGGAATATTGCTCCCCTTGTAGTTACGGACTTTGTAGGAATCAACAATGAAGATTTAAAGGGACTATAGGCAATCCGATCATTGATGGTATGAACAAACAGTCACAACATCAAGTATTGCATAGCGCCTCACAAAACTTCAACAACCATAGAAGAAATTAGCAATAATGGTTCAAACTAGAGATATAATCTCTTAACTCTCCCAACTGTGTAAAATGGAGTTGGAAATGAAGAAACTGATACAAACATCACCATCAATTACAACTTAGAAGGCCAAAATTCTCCAAACACTCAAGACAAAAGAGTAAATAAGGAGGCAATTGTAAGCACTAGTACACAAATATTCCAATTCATGAGTATCATCATCAGGAGCAGGCAACTGCTCAAAATGAAGTGTCATGCGACAACATCACATATTTGGATATCTTTCCCTCTCCATTTACTAATTTTTCTATACTTCCTAATATCAACAATAATCTTCATATTGACTTATCCTTTTCTGTTGCAGGAATATCAAGGTCACAAAGTGGAAGCACTTCCTCCCACCAAATGATCACATGAAGAAAGTTGGCCAACAACCTTGCTCTTGACCTTACTTTGCATCAACAAATCAACAAATTAAGAAGTAACCAAAATCAGCAGTGTTATCTTGCAACCAACCACAACACAGAACCAAAGAACTATAAAATTGCCTTGTCCATACCTCATTGGAAAAATGCCACGAAAGAAGAGATGAAAGCTCTCTTACAAAATACCACTTTGTCCCTTGTTGAAAGACCTCATAATACAAATATAGTAGGATCCAAGTGGATTTTTAGAACCAAATACAAAGAAGATGGAACCATAGATCGTTACAAGGCTTGCCTAGTTGCTCAAGGGTACACTCAAATAAAATGATTGGACTATGAAGAAACCTAAAGTACTGTGGTCAAACCAACTACAATTCAGCTAATTTTATCCTTAGCCACTAGTGCAGAATGACCCTGACGACAACTAGATGTCAAAAATGCATTCCTACATGGCTATCTAAAGGAACAAGTTTACATGGAACAACCTCCTGATTTTAAACACCCTATTTACTCTCACAGTGTGTGTAAACTTCAAAAGTCTATACATGAACTAAAACAAGCCCCTAGAACCTAGTTTGATAGATTGGTCAACCACCTTCTCCATATTGGTTGTATCAATTATCACTCCGATCCTTCTCTACTCATCTTCTCTACTTTGATAATAATGCTAATTTATGTTAATGACATCATACTTACAACAAACAACATATGCCGTATCCAACAATTTATTGCTTCCTTGAGCTCAGAATTTTCCTTAAAAGACTTGAGAAATTTACATTATTTTCCTGGCATAGAAGTCAAACCCACGACAAAGGAATTATGTTATCTTAAGGAAAATATGCTCGAGAAATCCTAACCAAGTAAAAAATTGCTGGAGTAGCTACTATAAACACTCCCATGGCTACCTCCACACAAGAATTATCCAAGTGACACTCAACCAACCAGTTAATACTAAGGAAAACTACATACCTTACACTCACACGCCCAGACATAGTGTATGCAGTAAACTACGTCTATCAACATCTACAATAACCCACTGTTAAAGACTTTAAGGCTGTGAAAAAGATTCTATGCACATCCAAGGAACATTAAACTATGGCATATCTCTATATAAAAATAGTTCACTTAACTTGTATGCTTTTGTGATGCGTATTGGGGTGGTTGTCCACTTACAAGACGGAGCACCACATGATACTGCATATTTCTCGAATCAAATTGCATCTCGTGGTCATCTAAGGAGCAACCCACAATGGTTTGATCAAGCTCAGAAGCTAAATACCAAGCCATGACCACCACAATAGCTGAACTTTGGCTTGGCTTCATGCTCCGAGACTTGGGAATCCAAATTCTCAATACTCATTTATTACACTGTGATAACATGAGTGCCCTACACATGTCCATCAATCCTATTTTTCATGCCAGAACCAAACATATTGAGTTGGACTATCATTTCGTTTGTGAAAAGATAGCACTTGGTGCTCTTGTTACAAAATTTGTACCATCAAACCAACAAATAGCTGACATCTTCACGAAACCCCTTCAAAAGATGATATTTAGAGGCTTAAGAAGCAAACTTGGCATCCGTTTAACCACTACCAATGACAACTCAGCATCAGCCACTGTCACATCAGCCAACAATCACTGTCATCTTAGCTAACGAACAACTCAGCAGCATAATGGGAGATGCACCAAAGTCGATCAATTACACTAACATCAGGAAAATTAAAGCCAATTAATTCTCTCCTTATTTGGCCTTTTTAGTTTTAATTTTCCCACATAAATACCGATTCTCTTTTTAGAAATGTGTACTAATTTTGTGCCTTTTAAAATTAATATCATTGGACTTTTGTACAGAAGGAAATTATCAATCTTTCAAGATGTTGGTAAGTTTACATTCATACTTTCCACCGTGTGTTTATAGAAAGGTCTTGAGAAACTTTTGCATATGCAACTCTGTAACATTTTGGAAATTCAATAAACAGAGGAATTCTTTACCTTTCTGTCAAAGGGCTCAAAATGTTTTATCTTCATATTGATTCTTTGTCATAAATCGAGGTTGAGAAACAAGATTGTTGGCTAGTGTTGTGGTGTGACTCAAACATATCTCAAGGGTTATTAAATTAAAGAAGTTGGGTTGGGCTATTAGTTCTTGTTTAAACCCAAATTATGTGGCTACTTTATTACATGGTGTGTAACCTTAGTTTGAGACTATTCTTCTTCACGTGAGATTGAGAACAAAGAGGAGCAGATTTTTGTTACACTTTTTTTGACCGCATCAACCGAGGGTGGAAAAATCTACATAAGAGTTTGTTTATTTCTTCTTGTAGTTTGTCCATTGTTTTCATCTTCTTCGTGGGTTATTCTGCTTAGAGTTTGCATTTGTTATTCTCCCTCATTCCGTTTGTTATTGTTCTTGGATATTGAAGCTAATAGATATTTTGCTCTCACCTTGCACAGTGGATGTAGACCACATTGGTCGAACCACTATAAATTTTGGTGTCGTCTTCTCTTCCCTTATCTACTTGATATAGTGTTAATATTGCTTGGTGGATTATTTGGATTAATGATTAATATTGTCTGATAAAAAAGCAGTGGTTATTGGTGCATTTTGCACAATAGCTAGGATTAAATAGTTCTCCATTATTAAATCAAGAGATAGAGATATTCTTTCAACTTTTGTGGCACCTTTGGGTTTTACGTGTTTGAGTAGTCATATAAGTCAATTGTCTGGGTTATAAGGCTACTTTATTCTTGCTTGAGAAAGAGTATCAAGTCAATAGGGTAAAATCCGCCAACAACCTTAGTTTAGAAAAGTTTCGATTAAATTTGTAGGAAGAGTATTAAAGTGTGATATTGAAGTCATGCTCTAGAATTTAATCACCTTGAGTTTAATTTGATACCTTAATACTTGTGTTGTTTTCTTGTTTCTATTCAATAGCCTTATAATTATTTCTCTATTTACACTCCATTTAAACTTTCAGATAAAATTTAAGTAAAGAACTTGGTAATCAGTGATCATTCATTCCTGTGGGGACCATACTTTATTCACTTTCTCTACTACCAGTGAAGATTCGTATACTTGCAAATTCGAACAATGGTTATCCATCTATCAAACAATTATGATCTAGAAGCACCAACAACCATAAATATTATTAGGATACTATTTTATTTTGGGTAAAATACACTTTTTTTGGTACAGTATAATACACTTTTGGTTCTTGAATTTGATGATAAATGTTGATTTGGTCTTTAGGTTTCAAAAAGTTACAGTTTGGTTCCGACCTTTAGAAAATAGTTTAAATGGTCCCTGAAGTTAATTTGACCGTCAGTTAACTAACGAAAAAGATGACATGACAACTAATTGCTTATTAGGCATGTTGACTTGGCAGATTATATATATGTGTGTGTGTGATTAGATGATGAATTGGCATCTTCATCTTCTTCCTCATTATTTTTAATTTTTCTCTCTTTTTTCTTTCCTCTTTTCTTCTCTCGGGCAACCTTAAAATTATTTATTCCCTTGAATTTAATTAAATTCTAATTAAGAGGGTTAACAATCTTCTCTGTTATATTTTCCCCCAATTCCCTCTCTCGCCACCACTGCCATTTTTTTCTTCCATGTGGACCATTTCTCAAAGCCTCCGCTTTCCCACACCTTGTCATGTCTTTTCGGGACCATTTAGAATTATTTTATAAAGATCACAACCAAACGGTCACTTTCGAAACTTAATAACCAAATAGAAACTTATCCTCAAATTCAGGAACCCAAAGCGTATTTTACCCTTCTATGTTTTATTCTTTGTTTTTTTTTTAAAATTAAACCTATATAAACACCACATCCGCATATATGTTTCAATGTTTTGTTATCAATTGTTTAAAAATGACTTGGACAAAAATTAAAATATGTATTTACTCGACAGTTCATAAAATAAATAATTTCAAAACAAATAGGGTTGTGTTCAACATTATATATTGGAGAAATACAAATTATTGAAAAGGTGAGATTCTACCCTATGCTTCCAGTGAAGGGTTTGGACTGAATTGATGATCTCTCTGGCATAAATTGTTGTCCAATATATCACCAGTTGTACTGGTTTTAGGAAACTCTTGAACCAATGAGCTGAGATTTTTGGGTATCTTTTCATTCCATCTTTTTAATCAACAAAGTTGATGCCAAATCGAACTGTATAGCCACTCGACCATTCAAAGTTATCCAACAACGATCATGCAAAATACCCTATTACTTTCACACCATCCCTTCAAAAATTTGCAAACATATATACAAATACTTGATATATAAAAAGAAAGTAGAGAGAGGAGGGAGAGAGTTGTGTTGAAAAGGCTCACTCAATTGCTTTACGTAGGGAATAGAGATGAGCTTGATAGTACTGGATTCTGAAATTGTCCACAAGTGCCTCATTGAGAGAGAGTTGCATTGTTAGCCTCATCAACTCCTACAATAGAATCCAAATATATATAAAAACGCGCATTTCGATTAATCTTACGAGACAGCCGCCTGACAACATATGAATATTTGATTCTTAAAGTAGATGGCCTATCATGAGATTTAAATTCATTTCCTCTCACTTTGTCCTAGTCCTTTTGGACCAATGAACCACCCATAATAATTATATAAGAATGATTATGGATATAATTATTAAAGGATGTGATAGAACAAGGCCAATGCCGACCATCCTCTTATTTTTACTCTCGAAGCGTGAGAGGTCCATGAATCAGGATCGTGATTTGAAAAGAAGATTGTTAGGGATGCATGTACCATGCAAACATAATTTTATATTAGCCTGAGAAGGTGAAGGTTATGGGTATAAATATTTTAGCTTGCGTCAACAATAAACTATATATATGATACTATTATAAAGATATAGGGCCCTTTTGGTAACATTCCCGTTTCTTTTTCTCATTTCCAATTTTCATAAGAAATCAAATTAGCATTTTCCAAGTAATTATATTTCTTTTTTTTTCCTTTTTTGGAACATTCTCCAAATTATATAAAAATTTTGGAAACAATCAATCCTACTTTAATTCATAGATGTTGAGATCTGCAATTTATTTTTCTTTATTAAAAACTAAGAAACAGTAACAAGAAATAGAAACGTTATCAAATGAGCCCATAGAATGTGGTTATTAAAAAGCATTAATAGTAAAGTTTATAGTAAACATACCGTTCTCTGTGATATAGATGAGGGGGTCGTTGTACTTCGCTTTTGTATACAGCAACACATCTCGAATGCCTCTAGGATAAACTGCCAGCCATGGGGAACCCGCCTGCAGACCGATGGCTATGCCATTGTGCTTGATCGAGATCTTGATACGAGAGTCGGTGATGTAGGAGACGTCGGTCACATTAGGAGACGTCACATGGGCTACATAATCGGCTGTGTAGTAGTTGTTGGAAACGTTGATAAGCCCTCACTATAATTTACTCTAAAACTCACCAACTTTAAAGAGAAGAATTTTGTTCTCTTATTAAATTCAAGAACATACAAGAGAAGAATATTGTTCTCTTTTCTTTCTTGATTGAAATGCTTCAATTTGCTTCTTTCTTGCTTGATTACAAATGAGGGAAATGATCCCTTTTATATAACATCCAAGAGACACATCTAAAAGACACAAAATAAATGGATACATGTATACATACTATTCATGTATCTTAATACATTATCTTACATGAACCTAACAATTCATGTATCTAGGGATTCATGCATGTGTATAGAAATGAATTTAGCTTAAATTCTAACATCCTCCCTTAAGCTAGATTTCCATAACTCCAAGCTTCTCCTTAATTTTCAAGAACAAGTCTGTCTTCAATGCTTTTGTAAATATATCTACAACTTGATCTTGTGTTTTGCAATGCTTGATGCATACTTCCCCATCTTTGATCAATTCTCTGATGAAATGATATTTGATCTTTATATGTTTACTCCTTCCATGAAAAACTGATTCTTCGAAAGAGCAATTGATGAGGTATTATCACAAAACATGATGGTCCCTTTTTCTTGAGGACACTTCAATTCATGTAGCACATTTCTCAACCAAAGTGCTTGACAACTGGCTGTGGATAAAGAGATGTATTCAGCTTCAGTTGTTGACAATGCTACAACATCCTGCTTCTTTGATGCCCATGAAACTGCTCCATAACCAATACTAAACACATATCCAGAAGTACTTTTATAATCATCAATATTTCCTCCCCAATCACTATCACTATATCCAACAAGAACATTATCAATGGTTTTCTTATAGTGAATTCCATGATTAATAGTTCCATGAACATATCGAAGAACTCTTTTTCCAGCTTCCCAATGATTTTTCTTTGGTGATGCCATAAATCTACTCAATAAACTGACTGAGAACATAAGATCAGGTCTAGTTATTGTTAAATACATTAAACTTCCAACGAGACTTCTATAGATGGTGGCATCAAAATCTTCACTTTCATCATGCTTGCTCAATTTCAAACCTACTTCCATAGGAGTACTGGCAGGATAAGCATTCTCCATTTTAAACTTGAACAACAAATCCTTCGCATACTTCTTTTGGGAAATATTAATCCCAGTATCACTTTGCTTTACTTCGATACCAAGAAAGTAATGAAGCAAGCCCATATCAGTCATCTCAAATTCTTTCTTCATGCTCTCTTTGAACTCTTCAAGCATCATTGTTGAAGTTCCCGAAAATATCAAATCATCAAAGTATAAACAAATGATCAAGAAATTACCATTCTTGTCCTCTTTGGTGTAGAGAGCATGTTCATATGGACATCTTTTGAAATCATTCTTCAGGAAGAAACTATCAATACGACTGTACCAGGTTCTTGGTGCTTGCTTTAACCCGTACAATGCTTTCTTCAATCGACATACCTTGTCCCCGTCTCCATTCTTTACAAAACCTGGAGGTTGCTCAATATATATCTCTTCCTCCAAGTACCCATTTAGAAAAGCTGACTTGACATCCATTTGATGTACTTTCCAGTCATTTTGTGCTACAAGAGCTAGAGTCAATCGAACAGTCTCCAAGCGAGTCACAGGTGCAAAAATTTCTTCATAATCCACACCATACTTTTGCTTGTACCCTTTAACGACAAGTCTTGCCTTGTATTTCTCAACTTCGCCATTTTGCTTCAGCTTCATCCGGTAGACCCATTTGACTCCAAGAGCTTTTCTATTTTCCGGTAGATTGACTAACTCCCATGTCTCATTTCTTCTTATTGCATCGATCTCTTGATCCATTGCAACCTTCCATTTTTCATCTTGAATTGCCTCCTCAAAGTATATAGGATCAACATCTGCAAATAAAGCAAAATCAACATGTTCATCTTCAGGTATTCTTCTTGAAGCATTATAGATCTCTTGAATATTCCTCATCTTCCTTGGTGGAGTTGATTCATCACTTGTGGAAGGTAGAGATGAAGATGAAGCTGCTGGTTGAGTCTCTTCAAGCTCCAAGTCTTGAACATCTCCTTTGTCATTCATGTCGACAAGTAATGGATTATGGTTTCCATTTGTTGCATCCCATCTCCAAAATTCTGCTTCACTGAATTTTACATCTCGGCTGATAATGATTTTCTTACTTATAGGATTGAATAATCTATAAGCCTTGGAGTTCTCACTGTACCCGACAAAAATGCATTTTTCTGATTTATCATCGAGCTTACCTCTTTTTTCATTTGAAACATGAGAATAAGCAATGCAGCCAAATACTCTTAGGTGACTAACAGTTGGCTTTAATCCGCTCCATGCTTCTTGAGGAGTAAGGCTTTGAACACTTTTGGTTGAAGCACGATTCAAGAGATAAACAGCACATGTCACCGCATCTCCCAAAAATTTATTTGGAAGATTCTTGGCCTTCAATATACTTCTTGCAAGCTCCATTATTGTTCTGTTCTTTCTCTTTGCAACACTGTTTTGTTGAGGAGTTCTTCGAACAGTCTTTTGATGCTTGATTCCATTTTCCTTAAAAAAATCTTCAAAAGCAATATATTCTCCTCCACGATCAGAATGCAACATCTTCAATTTTAAGTTGCTTTCATTTTCCATCATTGCCTTGAATGTTTTGAAATACTAGAAAGTAGAACTTTTTTCTTTTAACAGGTAAATCCATGTCTTCCGACTATAGTCATCAATAAATGTGAGAAAATAACGATTACCTCCAAACGTAGTAGTTCGCATGGGTCCACATAAGTCTGTATGGACTAGCTCGAGAGGTTTTGATGCTCTCCAAGAACTTCCTGTCGGAAATGGATTTCGATGATGCTTTCCCAAAATACATGCTTCACAAAGTTGATCTTCCCTTTTAATATTTGGCATTCCTCTCACCATATGTTGTTGACAGATGTTAGACAAAGTGTCAAAACTCAGGTGCCCATACCGATAATACCAAAGCCATGAAGAGTCTTTTACTAAAGTCTCAAGCTCATAATACATTTTGATTGGAAATATTTTGTTGTGAGTTATGTGTACCTTTGTTATGAGACTTCCATTCTTGGCTCTGATCTCGCATATGCTATCTTTGAAGACAACATTATGTCCCTTCAATAGGAGCTGCCCAACACTTAAAAGATTGTGTTTGAGTCCTGGAACATAATACACATCAGTGATTCTTTTTGCTCCATTCTTTGTCTTCACGATAATATCTCCTTTTCCATTTACTGCGAGCTTCTTGTTGTCACCTGTCTTCACTTCATTTTGAAGAGATTCATCTGAAGTTACGAAAATATCCTTTCTTCCTGTCATGTGGTTACTGCAACCACTATCAAGATACCATATATCTTCAGTACTTGTTTCTTGGACATTAAATGTGAGGAAAAGAAGGCTTTGATCATCATTTTGTTGTTCATGCATCAGAGTGGTCTCTGCCTGATTAGAATTGGTCTTTTTAGACCAACAGTCTGCTTGAAAATGTACGTAGCGTCCACAATTGAAGCATTGTATGTGAGAAAAATCTCCACGACCTCCACCTCTACTTCTTCCTCTGCTGGAACTTCTTCCCCTTCCTCTATTTGAAGAAGTTTGATTATCTCTTCTCTCTGACTCAAAACTTTTGAAGTCATTAGACCTTCCATTTCCTCGACCACTGCATCCACCTCTTCTTCCATTAAATCTCCCTCTAGAAGAAGTTTGCATATGAAAAGCTTCTTCTGAAGGAGTAGAATCAAACCGCTTCAATCTAAGCTCATGAGATTGGAGAGATCCCATCAAGCTATTTATGGAGAGTGTTGACAAATCTTTGGACTCTTCAATTGCTACTACAATGTGCTCATATCTTCTGGTCATGCTTCTAAGGATCTTTTCTACCACTCTTTGATCTTCAATTGCATCTCCATTTGATCTCAATTGATTAACAATAGAGAGAACACGATTGAAAAATTCTTCAACAGTTTCAGCTTCTTTCATTCTAATGGTATCAAATTCAGCTCGAAGTGCTTGCAACCTTACCATTTTTACCTCTTCCTCTCCTTCATACAAACTTTGCAATTCATCCCATGCTGCTTTAGCAGTTGAGACTCCTGAAATTCTTTCAAAGATATTTTCATCGACAGCTTGGTAGATAAAAAACAACGCCTTTTTGTCTTTCTTTCTAGAATCTCTCAACTCGTTGAGTTGTTGTTGTGAAAGACCATCCTCACCTTCTGGCTCCGAATATCCTCTATCAACAATATCCCAAAGCTCTTGAGATCCATAAAGAACCTTCATTTGTTGACTCCACCGTCTATAGTTCTTTCCTTCAAAACGAGGAAGTTGAGGCTGCAACATGTTGTTGGATGACATCTTTTGAACTTGGCTCTGATACCACTTTGTTGGAAACGTTGATAAGCCCTCACTAGAATTTACTCTAAAACTCACCAACTTTAAAGAGAAGAATTTTGTTCTCTTATTAAATTCAAGAACATACAAGAGAAGAATATTGTTCTCTTTTCTTTCTTGATTGAAATGCTTCAATTTGCTTCTTTCTTGCTTGATTACAAATGAGGGAAATGATCCCTTTATATAACATCCAAGAGACACATCTAAAAGACACAAAATAAATGGATACATGTATACATACTATTCATGTATCTTAATACATTATCTTACATGAACCTAACTTTCATGTATCTAGGGATTCATGCATGTGTATAGAAATGAATCTAGCTTAAATTCTAACATATTAATAATCCGAGAAAATCAAACGACCGTTTAACCAACATATATTTCTCTTGTGTGTAACTTGGTAGTCTCTTCCCAACAATAGACTTCATGATCTTTGGATAATCTCCATACGTCAATGGATCCATGAACCTTCATTTTGGGAACAATAATTTCAATATATGATCTCTATATGTTGTGAGAAAACCGAATAGTTACATAGATTCTCGAAGTTATTCATAGGTTAGGTTCTATATTTAACATGATCCTTCAAGATCGTGGTTTTTTTGACTCATCGATCTTGGTTGGATCCCATTTTGGGATGGATGCTCATTTAAGTTTTTGAGCTCTAATACCATATCAATATTCATTGGGCTCCATCTCAAAATCAATTGACAATGAGAGGAACAATTCACTCATATTATAAATCATTGTTAGGTCTATCATCTTTTCAATGTGTGATCATTGACAGAAGTTACATTGGTACCATACTTAATAAATCTAGAGAAATTTAGAAGGGAAAAAAAATCTTCAAGAAAAAAAAAACTCAAAATTTCTCCAAATTTCTGGAGTAATTAATTAGGAACTTTCCTCTCGAGACTTTTTTCCTCATCTAAATTTTTACCAATTTTGCAAATTGTCAGGTAAGTTTATCAATATTATTGATAACGGTGAGAGATTAAATTACAAAAATATTAAAATATGAAGATCTAAATTAAGAAAAAAAAATCAAAATATTAACTAAAGCATATATTTAGCCTAAAATTCAAGCTATGATAAACTTACCAACCAATCATGAAATCAAGAGCTCTATGTGTAGCATTGCGATGTTTTATTGCATTGGAAACTGGAACAAACCAGTTCGCCACTAGGCTTATTCCTATCGAACTCTTTTGAGACTTCTGCAAATAAATTTAAGCTCATTTCAATTTCAGAATTTTCATAATTTTAAATATAATTAATATGATAAAGATATAACAATTCCAAGCCAAAAATTACCATCAAAATTTGAACACATAACTTTTAGTTTAAAGTTTTGAATAAAGCTTACCAGCCATGTTTATATTAACAAGAAGTTATCATAGAAATCCAACCCAATAAACTATTTGTGGCAATTTATTACACGTTGAATAAACGTAATTAATTGCATTCTAAAACAAGATCAATTCGATCTAGTCCCTTTTTGCTTTGCACCGATATACGTATTTTGTTAATGAATATTATTTATCGAACTCGCATTATTAATAAAACTCACGTCCACACCATGTCGAGAGATAATTTATCATATTTTGGATGATTTTTGTGTGACTCCTCATCCATAGTAGGGATACGTAGAAATTAAAACTTTAATTAACTTAACTTTATGGGTTGGAATTTAAAATTTCAAGTAATTGAAAGTGTCTTTGACTGCTAAATAGAGAAATAAAGATGAGCAAAAGATTATGTAACTTGTAGAGATTAGAAAACATACGAGAGACAAATATCTCTGTAAAGCTTGACTGCAGCAGCATGAGCAACAATTTGGTAATGAGCAACAAGATTGGCTCAGTGGCGGAGTTTCCACCACTACAGTTGGCGTGCATCCACGAGGAGCATTTGTTTGGAGCAAATATACCCATTGTGTAACCAGACATGCAATAACTTGATGGCTCAATGTGATCCAATACTTCACTCTATCTCCAAATTTTTGAAGCAAACTTCAGCATAGTTTTGAAAATCATTCCTTTACATTTCAACAAACAACGATTCTTGGTATTATTATTCCTATGATTTTTCTTCTCTATTTTATCAGAACTCGTTCCTAAAAATAATTTCCAGAAAACTCATCGTCCAAACAAAACAGAGTGCAGCGATTAGCAAATGAATTCTAGAAGCTTGTTTGTAAACATGTTTCCAAAATAGTTTCTTTTATTCTTCTGTCAAAACTACTTGTATAATAATAAAACTAATCATAAAAGATACTATTAGCTTTCCAACCAAAAAAAAAGGAAAGAAAAGAAAAGAAAAATTAATATTATTATATAAATTGAAATCATGACATACCAATTGATGGTTTTATTTAAAAATGGAAAAAAAAAGAAAAAAGAAAAAGAGCAAAGGTCCTTTGATAATATTTTATTTTTTATTTTCTGTTTTTGAAAATGAAGCTCCAAAATACTACTTTTTATTTTCTGACACATTGTATTTATTTGTTTTAGTTTCTATATTTTATCATTAATTTTTCTTTTAGAAGAGACATCACACTCTTTCTAAACCCATCTATATTTAGAACATTTTTTAAATTCAAGATAAATTTTGTCAACCAAAAAAAAAAAAGGCTCAAAAAACCACCATATTCATCTTCTAAAGCTTGGGGAAGATCCCAATGGAAGGGTGTAACAAAAGGCTTTATTCCTATGCTTCATGTAAAAATAAATATAAAATAATCACCAAATTAAAAGAGTTATTATAGAGGTCAAAACGAGCATAACTCAACGGGTATATATCTCCAACTAAGAGGTTGTATGTTCGATTCCCAACCTCACATGTTGTACTCCAAATTATTATATAGAAACCATTTTAAAGACAATTAACCCTCAACTGAGTCGGAAACTGCCGTGGTGCAACAGTTTTTGCTCTATTTAGTCGGTACATACTTTTTGAATGAATGATGTGTTGTTTTTTTTTTAAGTACAACATGTTTGGGAGGGGATTTGAACTCATAACCTCATGATTCGAGGTATATGTCAATTATCGTTGAACTATGTTCGTTTTGACGAATGTTGTGTTGTCTTACAATAAGCCATTCTTCCATAGGTTACCTTTTTGCTCAGTAAAATTTTGTTTCAATGATTTTTATATAAAATTTTTTACTCCTTGTTTTATTCTAATGATTTGGTTACTTTTTTATTTTTATTTTTTTATAATTTAACTCATATACTTTATCAAAGCTACTAAATCATAATTTTGATAGGTACCAATAGTCTATCTCCAATATATTTCAATAATCACCCGAAAACGAGAACAAAACACAAAATTCCTTAGCACTTCGAGAGGCCAACGAACTCTCCTTTTCAAAGATTAACTCATCAATCCTAAACCAGACTAAATAATTTCCTACCTTTCTCTTTTTCCCTCATTCTATTTTGAACAATTATTTCCAATAACTTCATATCTAGTTACTAACATACCCTTATTATTCTATTAATAATCCTAAGTACCAAAGGTCGTTCCTAACAAATTTCTAAAACGATTTCGCAAAATAAAACATCTCAAATGTTACCCACTAGTAAAAGTAATAAATAGAAATGAGTTCTGTATATAAAATTTACCTTTAGCCAACAACTCATTGATAAGATTATTGTAGTATTGAATTCCTTTCTGGTTCACTCCTCCGCTGAGCTTTCCCTCTGTAAAAATAAAAGAGTTTCTGAAATTGACCAAACTTGAAGTTATTAGAACTCAATGATTTCCATATACAGAAATATTTATTTTAAAAAATAACGAATTAAATTGTTAGATTTTTCTTCCATTAAAAAATTGATTTTATTTTATCCTATACTATCATTAATTAATTTAAAAAGGAAACTTACTTGGCAGGATTCTGGACCAAGAGATTGAAAATCTATAAGCATCTAAATTCATATTCTTCATAATCTCAACATCTTCCTGTTCCATCACAAAGATTTAAAGGTCAAAATTTTGTATTAATTATATACATTAATTGTTAAGGGAAATGGTATTTCATAAAACAGCAACTCATACTAAAATTATGATATAAAATCAAATTGCCAAAGTAAATAAAAAAAATTTGAAAGAAAATAAATAATTTAATTAAATAATTGATTTTATTGTGTGATATCACACGTTCTTTACCTTGTAGTGATGGTAAGCATCAACAGCTACATCTCCATTGCTCCCATCTATTATTTTGCCCGCCATTCATCCCAAATATATGTTATTAATTATAATTATTTATCACTAGAGAGATGAAATAATTTTGTTACCAAATATTTATTTTTATATAAGTATTTGAGTTATATATATATATATTTGTATGAGTACAACATGAGATTTGAACTCATGAATTTTTGGTCAGGATAGATACTTGTGGTTAAATTTTATTCCATACCAAACAAAATAAATGGTATTGGTAACTAAATTAAGTCAAACTTTTATTAAAAAAAAATCTAAAAGCAATTTTTTTTTTCTATTTTCTATTTTTGAAAACTCAGGCTTGTTATCTAACAACTCAATTTATCCAAATAACATGTTTTTAAGAAACGTTTTTTTTTTCTTCTAATTTTGCCAAGTTTTCAAGGATCTAGGTAAATGATGAAATTATATTAATAAACAAACTTAATATTAATAGAAATAGGACAATTATTGAACAAGAATAAAGTTTCTATAATTCAATTTGTAAACTTTCGAATTTCTTATTTTAGTCACTAATTTTATATAAAAAAAATTATTTTTAGTTCTCACTATTAATTTTTTTTTTTTTAATCAGTTGGATCTATTTCGAAACTCTCAATTTCCAACTCACTAAATTTAGTTTTAATTATTTGTCTGGTATGTCTCTACTAAGTACTAAGTAAGTAAAATAACAAAAAAGAAAATATTTGATTATAGTTTTGGTAGAAAAAAGCCTAATGACAGGGGCTAAAATTATATTTAATACATAACATTTAAAAGATCAGAATCAAAATAAAATAAATATATAATTTGAAGCAACCACAATTAAATACAGAACTAAAATTTATGTCTCGATGCATGCTAACAGAGCTTAATTTAGTAGTAATTCAAAAAAAAAATTTATTATATCCCGGCATAAATTTTAACCTTTATGCTTTTAAATGATATATTTTTCCTTTGCAAAAAAAATATATATACTTTCAAAAAAATAAATATTTTTTCGTCAAAATTTCAATAATAATGATAATTAATGTGCTTCCTTAATGGATAATTAATGTACTTTTATCTTATATGATAATCGTTGTTTTACCTAATTAATAATTCACCTAGATATTGATGGATTATTATCATAAAAATCATGAAATTTTCGTCTTTTTTGTTTTTGTTTATGTTATATTTTTGATAATTTTTATTTGACTTTTATTTGGTTTCAAGATGGATGTTAGTAAAGACCTTGAACATAATGTAAATGAGTTCGACCGGATAAGCAATATAGATGAAGTAATGTCTGATGAACACAAGGCCATAATATTGCTTAATTCTCTTCTTGACTCCTACAATGAGGTTAAAACAGCTATAAAATATGGAAGGGATAGTTTAACATTAGACATTATGTTAAATGCTTTGAGATCCAGAGATCTGGACGTTAAGAAAAACAAAGCCAAAGACTCTAAAGCATTGATGGCTAGGGGGCAGAACAGATATAAAACCAAATAAAAGCCGTCATAGAAATAGATCTAAATCTCAGGGGAAGGTTAAGAAGTGTTTTTATTGTCACACTATGGCACATCGTTTGCCTTGAACAAAACAACACATTGTTTTTCTTAGTTTGACCGAGTCTTTTGAAAAGTCTTCATGCCCAATTCGTTCTTCCTGAGATCAAGCAAGAAGAAATCAACATTACTTGATTCAAGATATCCACCAACCTCCTCAAGTTTTATCCAACAAAGTGCACCTTCAAAGCTCTATAAATACAGCTTCCAAGTGACCTCAAACCATCTCATTTCCAGCTTATGAAATTCCTTTAGAATTCTGTTTGATTCATTTATTATTGTATTTTCAACATTTAGATTCTTTTCTTGAATTTATTTTTAACTTTTCATTGTACTTATTTTTCACAAAGTCTATTTAAAATTCTCGCATTCCTCTTATTATTTAATTTTTGTATTCAGTTCTAAGTTTAATGCAGATGTCTTCTTTTGAACAAATTCTTTTGTGCTTCCGTTTCTCTCATTTCTAGGATGAGCTAAATTACCTTTTTAACCCTTCTATAAATGTCTTAGTCTAATTTTTATTCAAACTGCAACTATCAAGGAGCATGGTGTTTTTACCCTGATTGCTTATCTTGATTGATTAAATTTATTAGGGCTCGTTTCGTAACGTTCTCGTTTCCAATTTTCTTAAGAAATTTAAGCATTTTACAACTAACTTTGTTTCTTGTTTCTCCTCTTTTGGTAACATTCTCACAATTGTATAGAAATTTTGAGAACAAGAACAATTAAAACAAGTTTCTCCTTTCTTGTTTCCATTTCCAATTTGTTCCAAAACATAAATAAAAATATTGTTTTATCATAGTTGAATTCTTTGACGTTGGAACCATGCAATACATTTTTCTTCATTAAAAATAAAGAAACAGAAACAAGAAATAGGAACGTTACCAAACGAACCCTTAGTTGATAACTAACTAGCCACTTGTATAATCACACAAGTTTAAGTCTAATTCTAAAAAGGTTAGATTAGAATGGAGTTTATCAAGATAAAAGAGGAAGTAACTTTAGAAATAAAGTATCAAAACAAGAACCTAGACATATGTTCTCTTACCCGTTAAACAGGAGTTGACGTTGAATTATTTAGGTTTCTTTTTTAGTATTTGATAAACATGTGAATACTAGCCTAAGCTCCTAAACAAATTAAAAACAGTATGGAATAGGAAGAGAACTTGGACGATGCGCCGGGCCCATTGATTAGTTGCAGAATCTTTTTCAAGGCTAAAGGCAGTAGTAGGTGGATTGACTTTCTAAATTCTATTTTCTTTTGTGTTTTAAATAGTGTTTTGGAAACAACTTAACTATTTTATCCTAAACCCAATTGCTCATTCAAGCGATTTGCAAATTTATTTGAAAAGAAAACTAGTCAATGTGGAGATGAACTTTGAGTACTTCTATATTATTACTTGTGACAGTATGCGTTTGTACTCGAACCAGCTGCTAATTGGAGGCGCAACAAATTTTTGACACCATTTGTGAGGACTTTTTTTTCTTTTAATTTTATTCTTTTGTAAATTGATTGTACATGATTTCATGAATAGTTTACTTATATAAGCTAATAATTAGTTATAACAATATCTAATACTTTATAGTGTTAAATATTTATTAAATATGTTTCTTAAAGAACGAGTGATATTTTTTAAATGGTGTAACATGTTTTATAGTGTTAAATAATTATTAAATATGCAATTTGTTTTATGACGATCACCACAACGTCACTCTTGGCCAAAAGACCCTGCAGCAACCTGCTTCGTCTATAAGAAAACGCATCAATTCATTCATTTCCACTTTTTGCCTCATCTCGATATGATTCAACATCGTTTTGGTTCCACCAATCCCAACCGTTAAGGAAGAGAGTTTGGTTTTACAGGTAACCAAGAAAGATTGAATATAATTAACTTAAATTATGTTATGAAGTGATGCATATTAAAAAGGGAAAAAGAGGATAATCTTATAACATTTGTTAAATTACCAATATTACAATTTTTTTTAATTTATTTAGTATAATATTTGGAGATAGGAATTTGAATTGACAATCATTTCATTCGAAATATATATCTTAATCAGTTCAAATAGGATCATATTAACATAAATATTACAACTTAACTATAAATTATGGTAAAAACAAAATATTCCGATTTACATTGCACATGTAATTTACATGTATTACCCTTTTTTAGCCTGCATGAAAAATTGTGTTTAAAGTTCACAAATTTTTACTACATATATATAAACTGCCCTATTGCGATAATTTTAGAATTTATGTTATCTAAAGATCTGGTAACTATTTCACTTTAATTTATTTTTTTATTGTACTAATTTCTTTACACTTTTTTTTTTTAGTTTTTACTTGTGAAATACACATTTTGAGTTGACGTTTGAAGCAAAGCAATAAGCGTATGATAACGTTTGGACATTTCACAGACAATATCAATTTGAAAATAGTTAAGTAGTTAAGAGATGATTTCGACGTACTCTAGAGGGTTATAGGTTTGAATCGAATGACCATCTTTATATTATGATGTAATATTTAAAAAGGATATTATTGCGTGACGGTTAAATAAAATCATAATTTAGAATTGTTGATTTTTCTTTTAAAATTATAAACGATTAAATAAACTCTAAACTTATAAATTAATGTAATTACAAAAAGACAACCTCCATGATTTTGTCTTGAACGAAACATACAAGTCGGCCATCTGTTTGTTTATCTTCCTCATTTTCTTCCCAACTTTTTTAGAGAAGGGTTTATTTTATTTTTTGCTTTTGTATTTTTTTTTTCATAAGTTGTTTTTTTTTTTATAAAATTACAAAACCTTATATTATTAGTTGAGAAAAAAATTATAAAAGAAGAGATTAGGACCGGTTGTTTCCATCAATTTGATACAACTATTAATTTATGGCAAAATTATGTTTTTTTTTTCTTTTACGAAAATGTACCATTTCATTAGGAAGCATGTGATAAACATACATACAAAAATAGATGCCTAGAAGGAAGCATTTCCAATAGAGAGAAATGGTAGCTATATTGTAATTATAAAAGAGATTGGATTTAGAGGACCAAGCAGATGCAATTGTTTCCTCTAGGTTATGGTCTTCGATCTAAGTTTTGGTTAACTGGTTAGGGTATTTATATCCAACTAAAAGGTTGAGAGTTCAAATTCTCATCCCGACATATCGTTGTATTAAAAAAAATTATATTAGGGTCTTATTTAGGTTTTGGAGCTTAAATGAAGTGGTCCAATTAAAAGAAAAGGTAACTGTAGAGTAATTAAAAAAAGGTTTGATTTGGAGGACCGCTTTGCAAATAGTTGATTAGGAAAAAGACAAATATTAAAAACTTCTTTTACCATTCTTCTTCAACAACTAGGAGAATTTGAAACTTCATAATTAAAATATTCTAATACTCAGACGGCCTTGAAATAGACAAAGAAATTAAATAAATTGGTTATTAAATCACAAGCATATTGATTGAACTATGATGTAGTTATATGGTTAATTTAAGTTTCGTTATTCAATAGTGGTTTTATTTTAGTTTTATACTATTAAAAAATTTAATTTCTTTACCAATGATGATTATTTATTTAGGTTTTTACGTTTTAAAAGCATTTTTTGGAAACTTAGATGATGATGACACATCAACACAATCCACTTCAGCAAACCAATCACCTCCAGCCCAACATGATGAGAATATACACACAAAGATGATTCCCACGGAAGCCCACTAATTGACATCAACAAGGCAACAAAGCAATTATAATTACCATACATAGCCGGTGGTATATTAGCCTTATCCAGCAGCTCACAGTTCCCTTATACAAGAACTCTAAATTGGAATGTTTCTAAAACAATGGAAGTGATCAGCCCACCAAATCATTATGTAAATGCCATTCTTACCGTTGAGATTGCTGACTATTAGGGCCAGCTAAAATCTTGCACTATTTTTACTTTCTTTCCTTTATTGAAAAACCCCTTCGAGCGGTATTTTGTAATGTATATAATAACCATGGATCAAGATCAGAAGGATAGAGAATTCTACTAAAATTGTCTTGTTGGTCCATTGATTCTTTTATTTTTAACCCATCATTAAAAAGTGGGATTTTTTTTATATTACTAATTTCAAAACTTATGTTTAAACAATTATAACTTTCAAATTTGAATTAAAGAAGTGTGTTTGGGGAAGAGAATACCCTGGACACATGGAGGACCCCTATTGGTGCTCCAAGATGACTCATGAGTCATGCCCAGCTCAGACCGCCGAGATCACCACCACTAGCGTCGACAGATGCTAAGTATGAGGGCCGAGGTGAACCTGGCCAAGGTCCGACCTACCGGGAAGCTCGGTAGGGGCCGATGTGAGCTACTGTCAGCGGCGTGATTATCGGGTGTAACCGTCAGTCTCGAGATTACCGGGTGTAACCGACGGTCCCGAGATTACCGAGTGTAACCGTCGCGAGATTAGCAGGACTACCACCTATAAGTAGAGGACCTCACTCCACGATCAGGTACGATGATTTCTGACCTCGAACTAAACTGGGAATCCGACCTATACTGACTTGATCGTCGGAGTGCTCACCTTTTTGTGCAGGTCCGCCCAAGTATTCAGGTCGGTCCGGAGGCCGAGTTCGAGTTGCAATCTGAAATACACTGTTGTGCATATCCTTGCATAAACAAAGTGCTTTAAAAAATCTTCCATCACTAGATCGTCTCGTGAAGTTAAAAGTTTTGTTTTCCTTCCAATAATAATAATAAAAAAAAATCTTAGAAGGCTGCCTTGGTGGGACATTGGAGATTTTTTTTTAAAAAAAAATAACTGCTAAATGTATTATTGATGGTATCTTGTAGAGATGACGTGCTATAAATAATTCAAAAAATTAATTACAACTACATCATGGAGGTCATCTCTTTCAGAGAGAACCTCTATTGAATTGGAATAAGTGAAAAAATTAATTACAATGGCTCAAGAGGCGACTACGTTGGAATAAATTTTAAAGTATTTTTGGAATAAATTTGAAAGCTATGATATTTTAAAAATAGATTTTAAAATTAGTAACATTTCAAAAAAACATCCTTAAAAACTAGGTTGGAAGCTATTGTTGTTATTTTTAAAATTTTGAAAATGAACTAATCTTGCTAGATTAGAAAAGGATGGTTATGAATGTGTTACCTAGTTGCAATTTGATCCAAGGAACGTTTGTATTTGACCTAGAGGCTAGATCAAGGTAGTAGGTTCGAGTGCTAACCTAAACTTAGTTCAGCGGTAATTGACATATGTTTATTACCAAGAAGTCATGAGTTCAAATTCCCTATCCCAATTATTGTACTAATAAAAAGGCGGTAGGTTTGATGCTATTATGTGGAAAAAAACCCCTCGGTTTCTCGCTTTTCATGAATGTGTCTCCTCCCTTTCCATTGAAGTAGGGAGGGCATCCTTCCCCACCATTCCGACCTATTATTGATAGGGATTTAACGGATGCTGAAGGTAGCTTGCTTACCAAGCCACCCACTTGAAAAGCCAGTCGCTAGAAAGAAAATAAGCGAAATCCATTATGTATCAGATGATGAGCACATGGGAAAATTTTCTCTTTTATTGGCGCCGAAAGCCTACCAACGCATAAAGGTTCCGACGTGACACTTTTACAGTCTTGTGCCTCTCTAGAAAGTGGAAGAGTCAATCTCATTTGAAGAAGCTAAGGGTCTGAAAGAGTGGGAGAATGTGACAAAAGAGGAGGCAACAATGGGGAATTTTCCGCAATAGCTGAAAGGTAGGTCCATCTATTATCGCACAGTTTGTCACTGAGTGTTTAGTGCTAAAAAAAACTGATTGTGAGTGTTTATTTATTTATTGATCATTGCTAATTTTTAATGATATTTTAAAAATTATTAAAAAAAAAATTCGTTAGTAGACTGATACGACTTCAAAAAAGGTAGAAAATAAAAAATAAAGTACTGGTTTAATAATAAATTTTTTATTATAAATAAAATAGTAAGTATAAATAATTTTCATATGCTTACTTTTAAAAATGAAACAGAACCATTATTAAATATGTTTCTTATCCAACGAGTGATTTTTTATTTAATAGTGAATAACTTAGAAGTTAACTAAAAATTTTAATTAAATCTTTGAAACACTATTCAACAATCCTTTCATAATAGTAATATTTTGTCTGTGTGAACAAACATTTAGATGTATTGACCATTTAAACAAAAAACCAAAAAATAAGTAAGTAAATAAATATATAATATATATAATTTGGGTACTATTTCAACTTCGAATGAGATATTAACATCCATTAACGCAACACACCACCACTATATTAATAAAATGAAATTCAAATCGGAGTATGAGAGTTTGAATCGTCAATCTCAAACAAATGACCCGTAGATGTCAGTAATTATCGTTGTACTATGTTTGTGTTGGCCTAACCAATTTATTCTAGATTTCTTAACAACCTCACAAAATAATATGTAACGTCCCGTTGAAATTTAGCTTTCAAGCTACGATTTGAAATTCTTTCTCCGGTGAATTTTAATTTTGATTTTACTTGTTTAGGAGCTTTAAATTAAAATTTAATTTTGAGTCCATTGATTCACAAAAATTAAAATTTCAGATCTTGGAAAAGGGATTTCTTGCCAAAAAAAAAGCATGGAAATATTAAACAAGTTATAATTTATGTCAAAGCGTTCAACTGTAATTGGCATATACCTATTCCATTTAAATACCCTTGGTGGGTATGTCTGACTGAATTGAGTCTTTGTCCTTTTTTTTTCCTTGACATGACACATTTTTGAAAATTTCCAATTGTTTATCACTGTACGTTGTTTACACATATTTTTGAAAATTCCCAATTGTTTATCATTGTATGTTGTTTTTGCTCTTTTGGGAGTTTCTTTTCTCCTGCTCTCCAATTATAAAAGTGATTTTATTACGATCAAAACAAGAATCTATGGCGATGGAGGGCTATCTTCTAGGAGAGCTTCTTCTTCTTCTTCATATTCTTGTTGTTGTTGGTGTTGGTGGAAACCCTAGCTATGGCGTTGAGTCTTTGAACAGAAGTAGTTTTCCACGAGGGTTTCTTTTTGGGACAGCTTCTTGGGCTTATCAGGTGAAAGTTTTTAATAATTTGGAGCAATTTGTTTTAATTAAGATTGTTTAGGGCCTGTTTGGTTGTAAACTCGAATTGTATATTTTGTTTTTAGATTTGTTTGGGGAAGAAAATACCCTGGACACGTGGAGGACCCCTATTGATGCTCCAAGATGACTCATGAGTCATCTCAGCTCGGATAGCCGAGATGGCCGCCACTAACGTCGACAAATGCTAAGTATGAGGGCCGAGGTGAACCTGGCCTAGGTCCGACCTACCGGGGAGCTCGGTAGGGGCCAATGTGAGCAACTGTCAGCGGCGTGATTATCGGGCGTAACCGTCGGTCCCGAGATTACCGGGTGTAACTGTCGCGAGATTAGCGGGACTACCACCCATAAGTAGAAGGCCTCACTCCACGATCAGGTACGATGATTTCTGACCTCGAACTAAACTGGGAATCCGACTTATACTGACTTGATCGTCGGAGTGCTCACCTTTTTGTGCAGGTCCGCGCAAGTGTTCAGATCGGCCCGGAAGCCGAGTTCGAGTTGCAATCTGAAATACGTTGTTGTGCATATTCTTGCATAAACAAGATTCACTGAATTTAGTGAATACGCCTTTGATATGATTTGGAAGATTCATTCTTTAAAACTGTTTCCGGATTCTGTAATATCCAAACCGTAGAAATTTTAGTGTTTTCAGTTTCAGAATTGAAATTTTTAAGATGCATAATTACATTAAAAAAGATAAAAACTTTGATAAATATATTACTTCATATTATAAACTTATTTTATGTTTGTTAAAATTAAAACATATAAAATATAATGTGTTCTAAATTATATAATAATAATTATACAAAATTCATAAAAAATGTTAATAAATCAATTAATATAACTTTAGATTAAACTAAATATTTAGTTGTAACTACTCCCTAGTTTACAAATATATTATTAAACACACATTGAACAATATTTTAAATTGGGTTTCAATTATCAAATCTGCTACCAAACACGCATCTGTAAATGCTGAAAACAAAAAATACAACTCTAATCTTTATTGAATCGCTTGTTTTTCGATTTATGTGTTCTGACAACCAATGTTTTTTTAGTACGAAGGTGCTGCAAATGAAGATGGCAGAGGGCCGAGTATTTGGGATACCTTCACACACAAATACTCAGGTCTCAACTCTTTCTCGTTGCTCTTTCTATTCCTTTTTGTTCTATACTTGACTTTGTTTTTGGTTTTACTCAAATCTAGTTGTTGAATACCATTTTTTTCTTTTTCTATCCTACATTATACCTAATATTGCTGTGTTTGGTATGACTGTACTTATGAATATACCCAAAAAAAAGTCTGATATCAATATAAATATTGTGCCTGCTTTTGTTAGTTTAATTGGCTCATAGAGATCTGCCAAAAAAATCTTTAAAATTAAATATAGCAAGTTAGACATTGAGAGTTTTGAAATAGGTTCAACTGATCAAGGTAAGAAATTAATAGAGTGATAACTAAAAATAATTTTGTTCCTGAATTGAATATCTCTCTGTCACTAATTGATGTCAAATATATTCACCATGTGTCTAGTGTTCGAGGAAACTCTTGAACCAGTTATTAGCTGAGCCTTTTGGGTATTCTTTAACACCATCTTTGTAATCAACAAAGTTGATATCAAATCGAACGGTACAGCCACTCGACCATTCAAAGTTATCCAATGCAAAATACCTTTTCGATTTGAAAGTGAAAGGGTATTAAGAAAAAATAGAAAACTAAAAAATAATTGCGTTTAGTTTTTCTTTTATATAAAAAATTAAACTTATCTTTTTAATCTACCAAACATTAAATCTATATCAACTCAAATAGATATATATAAATAAATATGAGTAAACAAACTTATTTTTAAAAATGAAATTGTATTATTATAAAAAAAAAAAAGGATTTTTTCATCTCTCTAGTTATAAATAATATAATAATATATATTTGGGATGAATGGCAGGCAAAATAATTGATGGAAGCAATGGAGATGTAGCTATTGATGCTTACCATCACTACAAGGTAAAGAACATGCTATATCACACAATAAAATCAATTATTTAATTAAATGATTTATTTCCTTTCAAATGATTTATTTATTTATTTTGGCAATTTGATTTTATATCATAATTTTAGTATGAGTTGGTGTTTTATAAAATACCATTTTTCCATTAACAATTAATATGTATAATTAATCCAAAATTTTGACGTTTTAATATTGTGATGAAACAGGAAGATGTTGGGATTACGAAGAATATGAATTTAGATGCTTATAGATTTTCAATTTCTTGGTCTAGAATCCTGCCAAGTAAGTTTCCCTTTTAATTAGTTTAATTAACAGTGATAATCAAATTTTTGAAGGGGAAAAAATCTAAAAAATTAATTGGGTAATTTTTGAAATAAGTATTAGATATGTTTACGACAATAATTGAGTTCTAATTAACTTTAAAATCCTTTAATTTAGCACACATCAAGAAAAGTACTACCCTTTGATTTCTTATTATTAATTTCAATCAAGTGTTAAACCTTACAAACCCTTTTATTTTGACAGAAGGAAAACTCAGTGGAGGAGTGAACAAGAAAGGAATTCAGTACTACAATAATCTTATCAATGAGCAGTTGAATAAAGGTCATTACATTATGTAAAATTCATCTCTATTTGTTATTTTTTATTAGTTCATTTTAGAAATTGAGTAGGTTGATTAAGTACATGAGTTAAAGAAATAATAACCAAATGAATGAGAATAAAAAAATAGCAAAAAGTTAATAACTAGCCAATTGCAAAATGAGCAACTATACTTCAATTTTGTAACAATAGTAAAACTCAGAGGTCTATTTCATTAATATGTAGAAAAAGCCCATTTTACCCTCGGATAGTATCTAAAAAATTTGGAATGGTAAAATCAAAATAACTAAAAAATTGAAAATTAGATTTTAAATAATTTGTGCAAAATCGAAATAGTTACAAATATGACAATTTTTTTTATTTAATTATTGATATATACGTGTGTTCATATACTATTGACATATCATTGATAGACCTGATTATATATATCATTGATATACTTAGTTTGAATGCTGATATATCATTGATATACCTAATAAAAATATTGATATTCTAATGATATACTTTAAGTTGTGTTTTATTTCGATAGAAAATTTTCATTTGAAATTCTAGATTAAAAGTGCAGTATTACCCGAAATTAGAAATTTTAGACAACGTCATAAAAATTCTTTCTCCAAACTAGATCGAACTATTCAACAAAGGACCATTTTGATATACATACTATGTTTTATTTTTGGAAAAACTACTCCATCAACATCAATTAATTAATATATGCTATATGAAGTACATTATTTTTTTAGAAAAAATTATATGAACATTATTGATATCATATTTTTGATCATTTATATACTTCGTATAAGGTATATCACTAATATACCTGATATGAACTTTGAGATATATTTTATAGAAAGTATATCATAAAACTTATATACATTTAAATACTACATATTAGGTATATCATTTATAACTCATTTTCATCCTTTTGTATAAGATAAATCATTCCAATATAATATACCGAGTAAGTAGTACATAAGGTATATCAATTATAATTGAAATAAAACTGGAATAATAAGATTTAAATAATTTGTCATATTTACAAAACCTACAAGGAATTGTCATATTTATAAATATGGTAAAAGATTTAGCTACCCATGATCCCCTAAGAAAGGGTAAACCATTTTTATAAAATTGTAAACAAAATAAAAAAAAAATGGAAATAGGGAAACCAATGAGATGTTTAGAAGTTGGTTAATTGTCTTTAAAAGAGCCTTCTCTCCAACAACTCCTTGATTTGATTTGGTGAAGAAAATATTGTAGATTTTTAATTATTTTTAATTTATTTATTTTTATATGAAGTGTAGGAATAAAGCCTTTTGTTACACTCTTCCATTGGGATCTTCCACAAGCCTTAGAAGATGAATATGGTGGTTTCTTGAGCCCTCATATTGTGTAAGTGATCAAAGTGACCATAATATTTTGTTTACCCATGTTACATTAGATAGCTATATATATATTTTTTAGTTTTTTCTTTTTGAAAACTATGTTTACTGCTCAATATTTTTTTGGTATGTTTTCACAATTGCTAAAAGTACACTTGAATTCTTATCAAAATTAAAAAAATTAAAAAACTATTTTTGAAAACTACTTTTTTTTTTTAGTTTTCAAAATGAATGTTTCTAAAATATAGAAAATAAAACAAATAGATATATGGGTTAAAATGGTGTGCTTACAGGCTTAATTTTCAAAAACAAAACAAAATGGATTATCAAATGAATCCTTTTTAATTACTTTTCCTCATATTTGTATGATCAAATGCATTTTTTAAAGGTTTTTTTCTGGAACAATAAAGCTATAACACAATGCTTGGATGACCCATATTTTTAAAGTAATTTTATTTTAGAATTTCTTTTATTCCATGATTTATTTTAGAGCAAATGATATTTTTTATTTTATTTATTTTAGCCATCTATCTATATGTAATGATTTCAATTTATATAATAATTATAGCAGTTTACTTTTTTTTTTCTTTGAAAAGGTTATATTAATTCGCTTTTATAAGTATTCTTATTATTATACAAGCTAATAGTTTTGAAAGAAGAATCATAAACCTATTTTGAAAACATTTTTCCAAAGTGTCTGCAATTCATTTACTAATCGCTTTGTTTGGTTGGATCATTAGTGTCTACTAATCCTCTAAATCCAATCCAATGTCTTTTGTAATTACGATATAGTTACTATTTCTTTCAATTGAACGGTTTTCTTCTGGACATCTGTTTTTATATGTCTGTTTTTCACATGCTTTTAATGAAATCACACCGTTTCTTTGGAAAAAAATGGAAATATATTAAGTTTGGAAACGAGTTATTATAAAATATTCAATAATTATTTTTTGGCTCACGATTGTCCAGAGATTTTTTCTTAAATGTATAAAATAAATAAGAAAAACAATTAGAATACTAATGTCAAAATTTTTTTTGTTGAATACAAAGAAACGATTTTCAAGACTATGCAGAAGTTTGCTTCAAAGAATTTGGAGATAGAGTGAAGTATTGGATCACATTGAATGAGCGATCGAGTTATAGCATAGCCGGCTACGCACTAGGCTTATTTGCACCAAACAGATGCTCTTCATGGATGCACCTCAACTGTAGTGGTGGAAACGCTGCCACTGAGCCATATCTTGCTTCCCATAACCAAATTATTGCTCATGCAGCTGCAGTCAAGCTTTACAAAGACAAGTATCAGGTATGTCATATGTTTTCTGGAAGTTATATAATCTTTTACTCAATCTTTCTCTAACCCCTTTAGTACTTTAGTAGTCAAATATACTCTCAATTACACAAAATTTACAAATTTATAAATTCTATGAATATTGATAATGTATTCAAATTTGCACTTGCGGGTGTGGCGGAGGGGTCTCAGAACCAAGCCGCATATACCCTTAATTTATAGGATGCCCCACGAAGGGTTAAGCAAAAAGACGGGCAATTTTCGGATCATAAAAGAAAAAAATTTATAATAATAAATAAATAAATAAAGTCTTCAAATTTTTGGCCTTGAATCGTTATGTATTTAAAATTATGAAAATCTGACATTGAAATGATTTAAATTTATTTGCAGCAATCTCAAAAGGGTTTGATAGGAATAACCCTAGAATCTAACTGGTTCGTTCCAGTTTCCAGTGCAAGAAAACATCGAAATGCTGCACATAGAGCTCTTGATTTCATGTTTGGTTGGTAAGTTTATTGTGCTATAAATTTTAGGCTAAAAATATATGCTTTAGTGTTAATATTTTATTTCATTTTTTTCAATTTAATCCCTATTCTTTAGAAAGTTTTAATTTAGTGTTGTATTTTAACATATTTTAATTTAATCTCTCACCATAATAAATATATCAAAATTGATGGGTGATATTGATAAACTTACCTCATATAATACTTGCAAAATTCTACCAAATTTATACGTGAAAAGAAAAAGTAATCCAAGAGAAAACTTTCTAATTACTCCTCTATAAATTTGGGAAAATTTCGAGTTTTTTTTAGACCTTTTTTTCTCTACTAAATTTTTGTTGATATTAAGTATCGCCGTTGTAAGTTGATGATTTAAAAATAGAAATCTGAACAAAATATTAAATAAAAAATAAAGTTATATTCTAGATTTAGGAATTAAATCTCAATTTAAAAATTGTTCTAGTTTCAATATCGGTGAAATTTCATCTCAAACTTAATTGACAATGCGAAAGGAGTAACCACTTATATTATAAATTACTGTTGAGTCTATTATTTTTTTCCACGTGGGATCCTTAATAATAAAAGTTAATATATACTTCAAGAATCTATATAACAATTTTTCCTATCGAGATCATGCATTGAGGACCCGTTTGGTAACATTCTCATTTATTCTTTCTTGTTTCTTGTTTCCTGTTTCCAATTTTTTTTTAAAAAAATCTAAGCATTTAATAAAATAATTGTTTAATCATACTTAAATTCATGGATGTTAAGGTCATACAATTCATTTTTCTTTATTAAAAATGGAAAAACGGAAACAAGAAACCAGAAACGTCACCAAACGAGCCTTGAAATTATTGTTCCCAAAATGCAGGTTCTTGGATCCATTGACGTATGGAGATTATCCAAAGAGCATGAAGTCTCTTGTTGGGAAGAGACTACCAAAGTTCACACAAGAGCAATCTAAGTTGGTAAAAGGGTCGTATGATTTTCTTGGACTAAACTACTACACAGCAAATTACGCAGCTTACGCGCCACCTCCTAATGCCCGCACCACCTACTTCACCGACGCTCGTGCCGAGCTCTCGACCGAGCGCAATGGCATAGCCATCGGTCCAAAGGCAGCTTCGCCATGGCTCGCAGTTTATCCTAGAGGCATTCGAGATTTGCTGCTGTATTCAAAAGCCAAGTACAGTAATCCTCTCATCTATATCACAGAGAATGGTATGCTAACTATAAGCTTTGCTATTAATGCTGGTAATTAATAACACGCCTTCTCTATATCTTTATAATAGTATAACATAGCTTATATTCAACGTAACCCTACTAGTTTTGTTTTAACCGTCACCTTCTCTAACTGGTACAAAATTATATTTGCATGATGTATTCTTGAGCATCTTCTTTTAGAATGATGATGTTGATTCATGGATATCTCGGTTCTAGAAATAAATATAAGAAGATAACTAGTAGAGGTGTTCACGAGTTAGATTGGGTCGGGTTTGAGAAGTTTTTTGGACCAACCTGAATTTTCGGATTGGTCAAATCATGGAACTGATGGAACCGAACATAGTGGGCAATCCAACCCAACCCGATCCAAAATTTTCGGGTTAGGTTGGGTCAGATCATCGGGTTGATAGAGGTAAGAGAAAGTGAGATGAAGAAAAGTGAGGATGACGGAGAGATGAGAATATATACGCCATCCTTTCTATCTCCGACGACCAATTGAACAATCCCAAGTTAAATTAGACGGCAGCACAAATATCGGATGCACGAAGAAAGTTGATGTTCGTGGTTAGAAAGTGCTTTCTGGTGGTGAATCTGAGGTTATAACAATTTTGAGATTATCGTGTAGAAAGTGGAGACAGTGTGAGGGGAGATGAAGAGGGAGACGGAAGGGGAAGGGGAGGAGACGAAGGGGGACACATCAGGGGAGGGAAGGGGGCCTGGAGCAAGAAAGGGGGAGAGGGGAGGGAGGCGGCAGAAAAACTTTAAATTATAACAATAAAATATATATATATATATATATATATATATATATTTTAATTTTATGGGTCCGGTTCGATTCAGGTTGAATGACCAAAATGTTATTGAACCTGTTAATCGAATCAAAATTTTTGGTTCTTACAAATTTCAACCCAATCCAATCCGAAAACATTTTTAACCCAACCTTAGGTTGGGTTGTCCAAATTGTTCGGATCATCGGATTTTCTGAACACTCCTAATAATCGATACTCGTCTTGTTCTATCACATTATTCTTTAGAAGTTATTCATATTAATTTTTATATATACTTGGTTCCATGGTAGGAGTTGATGAGGTTAACAATGCCACTCTCCCCCTAAAAGAAGCACTTATCGACAATTTCAGAATCCATTACTATCAAACTCATCTCTATTTCCTACGTAAAGCGATTGAGTGAGCATTTTCAACACAACTCTCTCTTCTCTTCTCTCTATACTTTATGTATATAATTAACTTTGTATATATGTTTGGAAATTTTTTGAAGGGATGGTGTGAAAGTGAAAGGATATTTTGCATGGTCGTTGTTGGATAACTTTGAATGGTCGAGCGGCTATACGGTTCGATTTGGCCTCAACTTTGTTGATTATAAAGATGGAATGTAACGATACCCAAACAGCTCGACTTACTGGTTCAAGAGTTTCCTCAAACACTAGAATCGGTGAATATATTGGACACAATTTATGGTAGAGGGATGTCCAATTAGGTGTAAACCCTTTCAATGGAATAGAATAGGGCAGAATCTCACCTTTTCAATAACTTGTATTTTTTCTCCAATAATGTTTTGAAGACTACACTATTTGTTTTGAAATTATCCATTTTATGAACTGTCAAGACATTAAATACGTGTTTTAATTTTTGTCAAAGTCATTTTTAAACCGTTGATAACAAAATATTGAAATACATTTGCCCACGTAGTATTTATATATATATACTGTAATGTAGGAGATTTTGAGAGAAACATAAGGAAGGCGAAGATTGGAGACCGGAGACATCGCTAGATTTGTCTTCCATCTATTCTTCTTTTTCTCTTTTGCTTGAACTTCTTTAATATTTTTTATCATGATTTTCTTTTTGGATTCAAGCATAACCTAAATAGTCTTTTCTAGGGCATTAATGTAGTATTTATCAAACTTTACTCTTCCATTTTCTATACTTGATTTCTCTTCTAAACTTGTTGGTTGTGATAACTTTTTCCATTCTTAATGCATTGTTTTGAATTGGTCTTGCATTGATTCCTTATCGTAAATCGAGGTTTGAGAAAAAAGATTATTGACTAGACTTGAATAGTTCTCCCTAATTATTAAAGCAAGAGATAGAGATATTCTTGTAAATTCTGTGGCATATTTTTTGGTTCTACGTTCTTAATTATTTGAATTGTCGGAGTAGTCATAGAGATATATAGATACTCTACTGTTCGAATAAAATCATTATTGCTTAAGAAAGAACATGGAGTCAATAGGGTAGAATCCGCCAACAACCATAGTTTAGAAAAGTTTTGATTAAAGTTGTAAGAAGAGTTAAATAGGCGATATCGGTGAAGTCATGCTTTAGAGTTTAATCTACTTGAATTTACTCTTGTTTAATTTCTTGATAAAATTGAAGTAGATAATTTGGTAATTAGTAATCGATCCTTCCCTGTAGAGACGATAATCCATTCATTTATGTATTACTTGTGACGCTTCATACACTTGCAAATTTGAACAACAAATAACCTAAATATTCAAATCACATAATCTAATATAAAAAATAAAAATAAAAACACATTCATATTTGAATGTGATAAAGGCTTTTTAAGAATATTTTTGAAAACAAATACACAAAATTAATTTGTTTAAATTATTCCCAAACAAACCGGCCATATCCATAAATCTTATACATTATAACATAATAATAATGGATTAAAAAAAATCGGAAATGGAAAGAGGAAAAATGTGTAGATAATGAAAGTGATGGTATCTTCAATTCCTTCAATAAAAACGACAGACATTTAAAACTAGATAGGGACCAATAACAAATATGAAAATTGTGTTAGCTTAGATTCATTGAACAAAAAACGACAGACCTTCTTTTTTTTTCCTCTCTTTTTTCTTTTAATTAAAACAATGGACCAATTACAAAAATGAAATTGATGTCTTAACATTATGGCAAATGTGTAATTATTTTGTCCGACATTCAATGATTTAAAGTATTTATTTATCGGGAAAATGAATTTTTAGCTCAGCATTAATTGACACTTATCTCTAATAAAAAAGTAATGAGTTCGAATCTCCCGATTCTCACTTGTTGTACTTAAAGAAAAAGTGACATTTATTTATCTCGAAGAGTTAGAAGTTCTAATCCCTCTATCTACTTTGGTCAAGTCAATTTGAAAAGTTACTACACTACAAAAAAAAAAAAAAAAACAAAAAATACATTCAGCGACGAAATATTTTCGTCGCTGAAGTAGTATTTTCGTGGCTGAACACATTCAGCGACGAAAAGAAAAACGTCGCGCGCTTTGTCGCTAAATAAATACCGCTATTGGGCGTTAGCAACGAAAAGGCGCGCATCGCAAAGTTCGGTGACGAAAACGTTGTTTGGGGAAGGGAATACCCTGGACACGTGGAGGACCCCTATTGGTGCTCCAAGATGGCTCATGAGTCATGCCCAGCTCGGATAGCCGAGGTGGCCGCCACTAACGTCGACAAATGCTAAGTATGAGGCCCGAGGTGAACCTGGCCCAGGTCTGACCTACCGGGGAGCTCGGTAGGGGCCGATGTGAGCAACTGTCTGCGGCGTGATTATCGGGCGTAACCGTCGGTCCCGAGATTACCGGGTTAACCGACGGTCCCGAGATTACCGAATGTAACCGTCGCGAGATTAGCGGGACTACCACCCATAAGTAGAGGACCTCACTCCCCGATCAGGTACGATGATTTCTGGCCTCGAACTAAACTGGGAATCCGACCTATACTGACTTGATCGTCGGAGTGCTCACCTTTTTGTGCAGGTCCGCCCAAGCGTTCAGGTCTGTCCGGGGGGCCGAGTTCGAGCTGCAATCTGGAACACACTGTTGTGCACATCTTTGCATAAACATTTGGCGCTGTCTGTGGGGACGACAATCTAAGTCATCCCAATTCTTTTAAACCAACACGCGAGCGAACATGGTTCAACCAGCGAACTCGACCAATACGACAGACCGAAGGACTCTAGCTGCCAGCGATGCCCACCAGAGGGAGGTCGGAGCAGCAGCGGTAGAGGGGCAAGGTCACGACGGCCTAGCAACGGAACCCCTCCGCAGGTCGGTGCGGATCACCGCGCCTGCCCTACCGCCTGCGCACCCAAGGACGTCCAAGGCCACCCGTGGCCGAGGTGGGACCTCTAAGAAGGGCGCCCGGGATCCAGTTCCGGCTCCAACAAGCGAGAACTTTGATGCGCTCAAGAGAGAGATGGAGGCAATGCGCACACAAATGCGCTCCATGGAGGAAATGTATAACGAAATGATGCTAGCTGCAGGCGCAGGGTCCCGATCTGAAAATCGAGTGACGCGCGTGGACGTACGCGAGCAAAGGGGTTCCCACCTCGGCCCAGCCGAGGAGGAACGTCTCGAAGACAACGAGAGCGAGGAGTACACTCGCCAGGGGGGAGACCTCCGTGAGCCTCTCAACAGAAAGAGAGGCTCGTCTCTCCGAAAAGGGCAGTCACCATCCCGTTCACACAGGAGCTCCAACCAGCAGGCTGAATCCTCTCACAATCCCGCAGGGATAATCACAAGGGAGGAGTTCGACCAGCTGAGGGGGGAGCTCGATGCTCAGGTGGAGGCCTTAAAGGCCAAATGTGAGCAGAAAGACGATTCACTGAACGATGGCGACTTGGGAGAATCGCCTTTCACCTCGGACGTTTTGGAAGCACTAATACAATAGTACAAAAAAATATGAAAATGTCACTAATAGTACAAAAAAAATGATAAAATATGAAAAATATCAACAAAATGTCACTAATATATACATAATATCAATATTAATTATTTTTTTAACTTATTTAAAAATATGAAAATGTTTATTTTTTAATTTCAATATTTTTTACGATTTTTTAATTTCTATAACTTTTACAGAAATATCCATCGACATCGATATTTTATCGATATTTCCGTCGATATTTTTATGAAATTGAGACATCTACACCGACATTTAAAACCTTGTTTATAACAATTGTCACATAAAAAGATTTAATTTTATATATAGACACAAAAAATATAAAAACATAATTACAACTAGGACACAACAAAAACTTAAGCATGTTCATGAATTATTGAATAAATAATAATAATAATAATAAAAAAGTGTATTTGGATTTTTTTTTTAAATTTTATATTATTATTTGTGAAAATTGCAGAAAGAATCAAAGATCGTAGCAATGGAGATGTGGCTGTGGATTCATACCATCGCTACAAGGTGTGCAGGGACAACCAAAATAAATCGGGTTGTTTTTATTTATTATTTATTATTCGTCATTCTTCTTTATAATATATTATGCAACAAAATAAAATGATTAATATTTCTTTATATGATGTAGGAAGATGTTGCGATTATGAAGAAAATGGGCTTTGATGCTTACCGATTCTCAATTGCTTGGTCTAGAGTTTTGCCAAGTAAGAATATCTAAAAAGAGTAAATTGTTTATTTTGAACTTTTTAAAATTTAAAAGATATTTTTTCAATTGTTCTAACATAGGAGGGCGAGGATTCGAATTTATGACTTTTTAGTTAAAAATAGGTTGGGCAATATTCCGACTGGCTAAATTTAAGAGAACTTATAAATAGCAAAATTTCAAGAATAATAATTAAATAGCAACATTTTAAATATATTTCTAAATTATAAAAGGGAAGATATTAATGTTAGATCCAAAGCATTTTTATGAGGCTGTTAATTGTTATTACGTATAATATCAATTTAATAGGTTAATTTTCTATAACAACAAGTATAAATTATGTTTAACTTGATTAATAAGTTTTTTTCTTTTTTCTTTTTAATTTAATAGATGAGTTGATAGACTTATTTCGTGAAATTAAAACATAAACCATGTTTAACTCAATTGTTAAAGATATATTTTAACTCGACATCATTGTTTTTGGTTAATTTTAACGCTTCAGTGACATCAACGATTTGATTCAAAAAGATCAATACATAAAAAGACAAAATTAAAACTTTTAAAATATTTAGGGACCAAATTGAAAAGAAAAGAAACTAAAGGTTAAGAAATAAATTCTATATTTAGCTTTTGTTTTTCCTTCTAAATCTATGAGTTCGTAAATATTGTTTTTAATGTGCCTCAACAATTACGTGAACTTAGCTCAACAAATTGTCTTATTTATTCTATAGGGGTAAGTGGTTTAATCTCCCCCTCCTCTTTATTGTACTAAAGAAAAAAAATGAATCAATCAATAATATTATATTAAAATTACTTTTGATAACAAAATGGAAAAAAAAAAATTCACACGTTTTTTTCCCAAAATTTTAATATTTTTAATACATTTTTGCATAGTTTCAATGTTTGTTTGTGAATGTTGCCTGCCTATTATTGTTACATAACATTGCAAAGTTGCAAAAAAATCACCCAATATCATATAAATAAGACTTGGTCCCAAATGAAGTAATTTTCGTAACCCTCCCTTTTAATTTTTAGATATGGTTTTAACATTGTAAGAAACTAATTAAATATATATACAATTGTTTTCATTTAACCATTAGAAATTTAACGGTAATTAATATATATCTCCCAACTAAGAGGGTGTGACCACTCTGATCCCCTCCCCACATGTTTCCACATATTCTAAACAGAAACAAAATTAGTTATCTTAATCCATGTATAATTCTTTTCCTTTTTGTTTTAAATCTCAACCTATAAATATTCATGGAGTTCTCCCATGTATCTCAGCTTATAGACATTCCTTAACATGTCTGTGCGCTAATACCATATCAATATTAATAAGATTTTATCTTAAAATTAATTGAAAATGAATAGAGTAACCATATATGTTATAAACCTTGTTAGGTTAGCTTATCTTTTTTATGTGGAATCTTTAACGATTTTTACTAATAAGTTGTTGAAAATATATTTTTTTAGTTTTTAAAATTTGATGTAATTTTGAAAATATTTTTTAAAAAGTACATAATTAAATAAAGAAACACAAAGGTAAAAGTAGTATTTATAAATTTAATTAAAAAAAAGGAAAAAATTATAAACAAAATCGATGTTAAATGGGACCCAAATGTTTTGGAGAAATTGATTCTTAATATGGTTTTTGAAATCAAATTGTAGGAATGATTTTCAAGATTACGCAGAGTTTTGCTTCAAGGAATTTGGAGATCGAGTAAAGCATTGGATCACCTTGAACGAGCCACATAGCTTGAGCCTAGGAGGCTATACTGTGGGAGTAATTCCACCAGGCCGATGTTCATCTTGGCAAACTGTACCATTTAAATGTTTGGAAGGAAATTCTGACACTGAACCATGTATAGTTTCTCATAACGAAATTCTTGCTCATGCCGCTGCTCTCAAAATTTACAAAACTAAATATCAGGTTCTCTCTCACAACAATTACACCAATGCATATTTGCTTGGGGCAACCAACCTAAAATTATAGCTGCAAACCTTTGACTAAAAAATTATTTAAAAAATCACTCACGAGGAGGCAGAAAATGTTGATTTTAATTTGCCAAGGAAATTACATTGGATCCATGAAATGATATTCTTTCTCTCTTCTCAACTCAAAAAAGTTGGTAATTTAAGTCGAGTAAATTGAAACTTGATCATTATATATATGTATATTTTTCTCTAAACCATGTGGGATTTGCAGGAACAACAAAAGGGTGTGATTGGTATCTCATTGGATACGTTTTGGTATGTTCCATATTCAAATGATAGTGTGGCAGACAAGAAGGCTGTAGATCGAATTCTTGACTTTGGTTATGGCTGGTAAGTAAAATTTGTGTTGAACATTATGTTTGGGGAAGAGAATACCCTGGACACGTGGAAGGCCACTATTGGTGCTCCAAGATGACTCATGAGTCATGCCCAGCTCGGACCGCCGAGATCACCACCACTAGCGTTGACAGATGCTAAGTATAAGGGCCGAGGTGAACCTGGCCGAGGTCCGACCTACCGGGAAGCTCGGTAGGGGCCGATGTGAGCTACTGTCAGCGGCGTGATTATCGGGTGTAACCGTCGGTCCCGAGATTACCGGGTGTAACAAACGATCCCGAGATTACCGGGTGTAACAAACGATCCCGAGATTACCGGGTGTAACCGTCGCGAGATTAGCGAGACTACCACCCATAAGTAGAGGACCTCACTCCACGATCAGGTACGATGATTTCTGACCTCGAACTAAACTAGGAATCCGACCTGTACTGACTTGATCGTCGGAGTGCTCACCTTTTTGTGCAGGTCTGCCCAAGTATCCAGAACGGTCCGGAGGTCGAGTTCGAGCTGCAATCTGAAATACACTGTTGTGCATATCCTTGCATAAACATTTGGCGCCGTCTGTGGGGAGGACAATCTAAGTCATCTCAATCCTTTTAAACCAATACGCGAGCGAAAATGGTTCAACCAGCAAACTCGACCAATACGGCAGATCGAAGGACTCTAGCTGCCAGCGATGCCCACCAGAGGGAGGACGGAGCAGCAGTGGTAGAAGGGCAAGGTCACGACGGCCTAGCAACAGAACCCCACCGCAGGTCGGCACGAATCACCGCGCCTGTCCTACCACCTGCGCACCCAAGGACATCCAAGGCCACCCGTGGCCGAGGTGGGACCTCTAAGAGGGGCGCCCGGGGTCCAGCCCCGGCTCCACCAAATGAGAACTTTGACGCACTCCAGAGAGAAATGGAGGCAATGCGCACACAAATGCGGTCCATGGAGGAAATGTATAAGGAGATGATGCTAACTGCAGGCGCAGGGTCCCGGTCTGAAAATCGAATGACGCGCATTGACATGCGGGAGCAAAGGGGTTCCCACCTCGGCCCAGTAGAGGAGGAACATCCCGAAGACAACGAGAGCGAGGGGCACACTCGCCAGAGAGGAGACCTTCGTGAACACCTCAACAGAAAGAGAGGCTCATCTCTCCGAAAAGGACAGTCACCATCCCGCTCACACCGGAGCTCCAACCAGCAGACTGAATCCTCTCGCAACCCAGTAACTCCTGCAGGAATGATTACAAGGGAGGAGTTCGACCAGCTGAGGGGCCAGCTCGACGCTCAGGTGGAGGCCTTAAAGGCCAAATGTGAGCAGAAAGAAGGTCCACTGAACGATGGCGACTTGGGAGAATCGCCCTTCACCTCGGACGTTTTGGAAGCACCGATCCCTCCGAAGTTCAAAGCTCCTACTGTGAAACCTTATGATGGGTTGAAAGACCCCAAGGATTATGTTGAGGTCTTTGAAGGCCTCATGGATTTCCAAGCGGCATCAGACACAATCAAATGCCGCGCCTTTCAGATCGCGCTTACTGGCAGCGCGCGATTGTGGTATCGGAGACTGCCAGCCAGGTCGATCTCGACCTACTCTCAGCTGAGAAGGGAGTTCCTCGCCCAGTTCTCTTCTCGGCATTATGACAAAAAGACAGCGACCCATCTCGCTACCATCAGACAGAAGGAGGGTGAGACGCTGCGAGAATATGTCACCAGATTCCAGGAGGAGCAGTTGAAGGTCGCACACTGCTCCGACAACTCGGCCATGTGCTATTTTCTCACTGGTCTAGCCGACGAGGCCCTCACGGTGAAACTTGGAGAGGAGGCCCCGGCCACCTTTGCCGAGGTGCTTCAGAAAGCGAAGAAAGTCATCGATGGACAGGAGCTCCTTCGAACCAAAACCGGCCGACCAGAACGAAAGATCGGCCGGGGCAGAAGTGGAAAAGATATAGAAAAGACAGATCCCAAGTCCAAGGACAAGGGATCCTTTTCCAGCGGCCGAGCTGAGTATCGGAGGGCGGAGAACGGACCTACCAGGAGCCGACCTTACGAACGCTTCACCTCGACCACGATTCCAATTTCCGAGATCCTAACGAACATCGAGGAGTCTGGAATGGAAAAACTACTCAAACGTCCTGAGAAGCTTCGGGGAGCCCCGGAGAGGTGCAGCAAGGACAAGTATTGCCGCTTCCATCGAGAGCACGGCCATAACACGTCGGACTGCTGGGAGTTGAAGCGCCAAATTGAGGATCTAATTCAAGATGGCTACTTCAAGAAATTTGTGGGAAAGCCCAGGACCAGCTCGGCAGAGAAAAAGGAAGAGTGGAAGCGTTCGAGGATGCCGCCCCGGCGCACTGACCGACCTGCGGTCATCAATACCATTTTCGGAGGGCCAAGCGGGGGTCAGTCCGGACATAAAAGAAAGGAGTTAGCTCGTGCAGCCAGGCGCGAGGTGTGTATCATCAGGGAGCAGAGGCCGACCTGCTCAATCACCTTCGACGGTGCAGACTTGGAGGAGGTTCACCTGCCCCACAATGATGCACTTGTGATCGCTCCCTTGATTGATCATGTGGTGGTCAGGAGTGTGCTGGTAGACGGAGGCGCATCTGCTAACATCCTGTCCTTACCGACCTACCTCGCCCTGGGATGGACGAGGTCGCAATTGAAGAAAAGCCCGACACCGCTGGTTGGGTTCTCCGGAGAATCAGTCGTCCCAGAGGGTTGCATCGACTTGCCGGTCACGCTTGGGCAGGACCAAACTCGGGTCACCCAAATGGCCGAGTTCGTGGTGATTGACGGTAGATCGGCCTATAACGCCATCTTTGGGAGACCTATCATCCACTCATTTCGGGTCATTCCCTCGATACTTCATCAAGTTTTGAAGTATTCCACCCCCAATGGCGTGGGCACGGTTCGAGGAGAACAGACCGCTTCAAGGGAGTGCTATGCCTCCGCACTCAAAGGCTCATCGGTCTGCGCCCTTGAAACTCTCCCCAGTAGGGATGGGACGCTCGAGTTCGAGGCCGACCTGCCGAGGAGGGAGTTTGCCGCACCCACTGAGGAGCTCGAGCTTGTTCCTCTGCTTAGTCCCGAGAAGCAAGTAAACATAGGAACCAAGCTGGGGGCCACCGACAGAGAGGAGCTAATCCACTTCCTCAGATCCAACTCGGATGTCTTTGCGTGGTCCCATGAGGACATGCCTGGCATTGACCCGAAAATTATGACGCATCGCCTCAGCATAGATCCGTTATTCCGACCTGTAAAGCAAAAAAGAAGACCTATAAACAAGGAGCGGAGTGATGTAATTGTTGAGGAAGTTAGCAAACTTTTGAAAGCTGAATACATAAGAGAAATTTCGTATCCCGAGTGGCTCTCCAATGTTGTATTAGTTAAAAAATCTAACGGAAAGTGGAGAATGTGCGTAGATTTTACTAACTTAAATAAGGCATGCCCGAAGGATTGCTTCTCACTGCCGAGGATTGATCAGCTCGTGGACACCACAGCCGGGCACGAACTACTCACCTTCATGGACGCCTACTCTGGGTACAACCAAATCAAGATGCATGTCCCAGATCAAGGTCATACCGCATTCATAACAGACCAAGGTCTGTACTGTTACAAGGTCATGCCCTTCGGGTTAAAAAACGCAGGAGCGACCTACCAGAGAATGCTGAACAAAATGTTCGCCAAGCAGATCGGCCGGAATATGGAAGTGTATGTGGACGACATGCTTGTCAAGAGCAAGCAGTCTAAGTCGCATCTCTCCGATCTGACCGAAGCCTTCGAGGTTCTGAGGACATATCAAATGAAGCTCAACCCAGCTAAATGTGCCTTTGGAGTCTCTTCGGGAAAATTCCTTGGCTTCATGGTGAACAACCGGGGAATCGAGGCCAACCCCGAAAAGATTAAAGCCGTGCTCGAGATGGAGGCACCTAAGACGCTGAAACAGCTTCAGTGCCTCAATGGCAGGATTGCGGCCCTGAACCGGTTTGTTTCAAGATCGACAGATAAGTGCCTTCCTTTCTTCAAAGTCCTACGGAGGAAAGGGCCGTTTGAATGGACAGCGGAGTGCGAGCAAGCATTTCAGAAGTTGAAAAGCTACCTCTGTTCGGCACCTTTGCTCGCCAAGCCCATGCCGGGGGACAAGCTCCAATTGTACTTAGCAGTGTCTGACAGCGCCGTCAGCTCGGCCCTAATCAGGCAAGAGGAAGCGCGGCAAAACCCGGTCTACTACACAAGCAAGGCTATGACCGAAGCCGAGACCAGATACCCTCAAATGGAAAAGTTGGCTCTTGCTTTAGTCACCTCGGCCCGACGGCTTAGACCATACTTCCAAGCCCATACCGTGATGGTGCTCACTAACTTGCCCCTAAAAAACATCTTCCATAAGCCAGAAGCTTCTGGACGCCTGATGAAGTGGGCAATGGAGCTAAGTGAGTACGACATCCAGTTCGAACCCAGAACTGCGTTGAAAGGACAAGCAGCGGCAGATTTCATAGCCGAGCTCACACCACCTTCCGAGCTGAGCGAGTCCGACCTACCGTGGACAATCTATGTCGACGAATCCTCCAATGAGAAGGGGTGCGGGGCCGGGGTCCTCTTGCTCGGACCAGGAGGCGAGCGATTTGAGTATGCCTTGCGGTTCGGCTTCCGGACTTCTAACAACGAGGCTGAGTATGAAGCATTTATTGCCGGCCTGCGAATCGCTAGAGCATTGGGCCTCTTGTGTTAAGGTCTTCAGCGACTCCCAGCTGGTTGTGAGCAAGATCAAGGAAGAGTACCAAGCCAAAGACTCCTGAATGGAGAAGTATTTGGGCAAGGTCAGATCGTACCTCGCCCAGTTTCGAACTTACGAAGTACGCCGCGTTCCCCGAGCAGAAAATTCTAATGCTGACGCCTTAGCCAAGTTAGCATCGGCGTACGAGACCGACCTGGCCAGGTCAGTCCCCGTCGAGATCTTAGATAATCCCTCGATCTTAGAGCCAGATCTGATGGAGATCAGCGCTCCAGAGTCCTCATGGATGGACCCGATTGCGGACTTCATTAGGGGCAACTCACCACAAGACCCCAAGGAGCGCAGAAAGTTGGCAAGGCGAGCAGCTCGGTTCGTGGTCCGAGGTGGAGCGTTGTACCGACGCGGCTTTTCCCTGCCTTTATTGAGATGCCTACCCCTGAAGAGGGCCTGTACGTCCTCAGAGAAATCCACGAAGGAGTGTGCGGCAATCACTGAGGCGCCCGGTCGCTGTCAGCCAAAGTGATCCGACAAGGATACTATTGGCCGACCCTCAGCCAGGACGCCAAGAAGTTCGTTAGAACTTGCGACAATTGCCAACGCTACGGAACCATAATCCACCAACCTCCCGAGCTGCTCACCCCCATCTCGACCCCGTGGCCATTCGCGCAGTGGGGGGTAGATATCATTGGTCCTTTCCCTTTGGGCAAGGGCAAGACCAAGTTCGCTGTGGTTGCTGTGGATTACTTCACAAAGTGGGCCGAGGTCGAGGTGCTCTCCCACATAACGGAATCCAGAGTCACGTCCTTCGTATGGACAAATATCATATGTCGCTTTGGTATACCGCAGGCCATTGTGACGGACAATGGGAAGCAGTTTGACAACGCCAAGTTCAAAGACTTTTGCAGCAAGCTTGGCATAAGTCACCTTAGCTCGTCCCCCGCACATCCGCAAGCAAATGGGCAGGTGGAGGCAGTCAACAAGATCATCAAGCGAGACATCAAGCTTAGACTGGACTCCAAGAAAGGCAGGTGGGCCGAGGAGCTACCAGAGGTTCTATGGTCGTACCGGACCACCCAAAGGGAATCGACGGGTGAGACCCCGTTCTCCCTGGCCTTCGGCTCCGAAGCTGTAGTCCCGGTTGAGATCGGCATGCCATCTGACAGAGTAGAGCATTACGAGCCTACGGCAAATGCGGAAGAGTTGCTCCTCAACCTCGACTTGTTGGAAGAAAGAAGAGCAATGGCCCAGCTACGCCTGGCGGAATATCAGGGCAGAATGGCCAGACATTACAACGCCCACGTTCGACCTCGGACCTTTCAGGTCGAACATCTGGTCTTAAGGAGGGTCCAAACCCATGTGGGTGCCCTTGATCCGACCTGGGAGGGCCCGTTTGAGGTCAAGGACATAATCCGACCTGGGACGTACGTATTGGCCGATCTGAAAGGAGACGTCCTCGCACACCCGTGGAACGCGGAGCACCTAAAGCGTTATTATCCTTGAAATGCCAAAAGGGTATTCAATGGATCTGTAAAAACTGTTTCACAAGAATTATGATCGGAATAAATGTGATGATTTAATTTCATGATTCCGAGCTCGACCAGAAATTAAATGGGGGCCACGGACTCCCGCGCGATCACATTCCAGCAGTCGGTTAAAATTCAACCCTCGAAAACCTAAGGATACGAGGTACGATGCCAAAACCACTGATGAACTTAAAATTCAAACCTCCAAGAATTCAGGGAACGTAAGGTATGACCTGAGGGATTGGGAGTATTTATAGCTTGTCGGAAAAATTTCCCCACCGTACACGTGTCATCAACGAGCGGCTAGGATCCTCCCTAAGATCCGAAACATCGGAATATTTGAATATTCCGACGATAAATCTACCGCAACGACTATATTTTCCCACGAATAGGAAGTCGCCACGCGTCCAAAGCAAGTCGAATGAACTTCTCTGCCAGGTCGAGATCGGACCAGACAGAGAGAGGGCCAATGTTTGGGGAAGAGAATACCCTGGACACATGGAAGGCCCCTATTGGTGCTCCAAGATGACTCATGAGTCATGCCCAGCTCGGACCGCCGAGATCACCACCACTAGCGTTGACAGATGCTAAGTATGAGGGCCGAGGTGAACCTGGCCGAGGTCCGACCTACCGGGAAGCTCGGTAGGGGCCGATGTGAGCTACTGTCAGCGGCGTGATTATCGGGTGTAACCGTCGGTCCCGAGATTACCGGGTGTAACCGACGATCCCGAGATTACCGGGTGTAACTATCGCGAGATTAGCGAGACTACCACCCATAAGTAGAGGACCTCACTCCACGATCAGGTACGATGATTTCTGACCTCGAACTAAACTAGGAATCCGACCTGTACTGACTTGATCGTCGGAGTGCTCACCTTTTTGTGGAGGTCCGCCGAAGTATCCAGAACGGTCCGGAGGTCGAGTTCGAGCTGCAATCTGAAATACACTGTTGTGCATATCCTTGCATAAACATTCTCTTTTTGGTTTGAATTTATTTGCTGTGTAGGAGATTGGTTACTATCGCAACCAAAATTTGAATCAATTTTTTTTTAGCTTATGAAATTGGGTAGATTTGATTGGCTAATTTGGTAATGAGTGTGAGTTTGGTCTTGGTAGATTCTTCTTCCTAGGGTGCATAATTTCTTCCTCCTCGTCTGGACCTTCCTCTTTGCCCAAAAAGGGCTTGGTTGTGGTCATTGTTTTGCTGCTTCTCTTCCTCTGTCAGCAATGAGTTGTTGTTCGTGGTTCTAAAGAGCTGAAACAAAATGATTGTAAGAGGGATAAGGGCCTTGGAAAGCATTGTAATTCTAAAATCTTTGTAATTACCTCCTAATCCCCTTGTAAGATGGAAGACTTTGGTTGTGTCATCAAGACTTTTTTGGTTACTATGTGCTGTGAAAAATGCAGCCAACTAATAATTATCTCAATCACAGATGCAGACAATATTTGTTAACTAATCCCAAATCAGGTTTTGGTTCCAATTAATGCATAATTCAAATTTCAAATTGGAACTTTCTACTTTAAAAGATTAGATAAAATAATCTAAAACTTTTAAGTAACAACAACAATAAATAATGATTAAAGAGAAGAAAATTAAACGTTGAATTTATAGTGGTTCGCCCAATGTGGACTACGTCTAGTTCTCTGCTACCATTGCAAGTTCAACTAAAATGTCAGGAAGAATCTTCCAAGAGTTTACAAGCCCTTTACAATGATTTCTCTCAGTTTTGCCTCACACAAAAAAACACTCACGAAACACTCTACAAGCTTTCAAACTCTCGAATGGATATACAAGTATTTAACTCTCAAACTCTCTCATTTGAGAATTTCTCACAACTCTCTATTTGTGCACACAATCAAATAACCGATCTATCTCTATTTATAATAGATGGTATGACAAAAACTAAAAGGGAAAGGGAAAAAAAAAACTCAAAATAAATAGGACAAGGAAAAATTCAAAAAGACATTTTCCCTAAAAGGATATTCTCCTTGGTTTGACTCCATTATCCCAACGTCATTCTCCCTTTTCTTAGATTGACTAAAGGTTTTATATGGATCTCATTTTCTTTTATCATGGTTAAGAGGAGTTCTTCGAGAGATTTCCATACTAGAAAATCGGTTTCAGTTGCCTCCATCATAGATAACACTTCTTATGTTATTGTTCCCCAAAAGCCAAGAGGCCAATTGAATTGTGGATTGAGAGTTGATTTCGCTTTTGTATCACTATTTTTGGGTTTGGAGAACTATCTTGTAGTAAATGATACTCAATGCCCAAGCTTTCGAGAAGAGGCATTACCTGAGATTTCCTTAAAATAGAATTATGGGTATTGAGTTTTATAGATATATCAGACTTGAACGTCAGTGAAACAAGTGGACATTGAGCCTTGTTGTTTCGGTTTTGGCCATGAGAAATGTTGGGGGAATTACAAATAACAGAGATAAATGGAGTAAATATCAAGAAACAAACACGTAATCAATTAGGTTAAGGCGCGGGTATCTCGCTCTCTTTAAGGAGATTCAAGCCCTCTGCGGTGTGTATTTCTTTATCAATCTTCGATGCAGCATGTATTCTCTAGCCTGTCTCTCCACGATATAACAACCCAATTGAAATATTGTGTAGCTCAAACCATCCTGCAACTAGAGGTTAAGCTCAAAGCTCCACAACAAAGAACACCCCCTTTTTTAGCCAATCGATCTTAAAAGAGCAAAGTAAAGAAAGTAACAAATATAGAACATATGTTGAATGGGTTGTCTTTTGAGAGTTTAGGAAGAGAGGTATTTATAGGAAACTTGCATGTAGTAACTTAATAGAAAATTTAATAAGTTTCTTTAAACTTCTTTTAGAATACGTTTTACAAAAATTTGATAAAACATCTCAATCTGTAAACTCTCAAATTAAATAAAAAGAAACTCATATTTAAATAAATATTAAAATGTTACAACATTCCCCACTCATTTTAATATTTAAAATACTCAAAACCAATTAGCCAAAAGAAAGATAATTATGCATTATAAATGTGTGACTATGCATTGAACCTTTACTAGTGAAATAATAATGTCTACTCCAGCATTACTAGTTGTCTCCGACTTGAACTCTAATGCTAAAGGGAAATAAAGAATTATTATCCATACATAATTATCCAGGTGTTAGACATGAGCTTTAATGGTTAGCACTTTAAGGCCTTCTACTAATCCCAGTATTTCGTGAGTGTATTTTGAGGATAAGCCCTATATCCTCATGGAAAGCGGCCTCACTCTCACACTCATATAGGTAAAATCTGTCAAGGGTGCTTCTATAACAACAACCACCCACTCATAAGAGCTATAGACTTTATTAAGAGTTTATTGAAAAACTTAACCCTCCAAAACGTTATAGGATTAATGCACTCACATCATAGGGATGGATCAAAATATATAAATAATGCATTTTTACGGCCACCTTATAATTCGTTTTTCCTGTTGAACCTAATTCTTAGGATCTCTGATCACTAGGTGGGTATCATTATATATGGCTCATGACAATGATAAGGGCTTCAACCCCATCCCCCTCAATGTGTCCAGACCTTTTCTCTAGTCAAGGCTTTTGTTAATGGATCTACAAGATTATCACAAGATTTAATGTAATTCACATTAATAATTCCATTGCTCAAATAAGATCTCACAATACTGTGTTTTCCTCTTACAGGTCTGGATCTACCGTTATAAAAATGGTTTTTTACTCTACCAATTGTAGTAGTGCTATCACAATTAATTAAAATTGGAGGTAATGGTTTCTCCCACATTGGAATCTCATATAACAAATCTCTTAGCCAACTTGCTTCCTCACTAGCCGAAGCTAAAGCAATAAGTTCTGCTTCCATGGTAGAGTTGACAATAATTGTTTGTTTTTTAGATTTCCAACAAATAGCACTACCTCCCAAGGTAAATATATATATACCCAGTAGTAGATAGAGAATCACCTGACAAAGTATTCCAGTCAGCACAACAGCAGGATATTTTTTATAAAATAAGCCATAGTCTTTTGTGCCCAATAAATATTTCCTAACACGTTCGATGGCATGCCAATGCTTTTTACCTGGCTTACTTGTAAATCTGCTAAGAACTCCTATTGCATATGCAATGTCAGCTCTTGTACAATCAGTTGCATACCGTAGGCTACCAATCACACTTGCATACTCCTTTTGATTTATTACATCACTTTCACTTTCAATGGGAACCAAGTGAACACTTGAGTCAAAAGGAGTGGACACATGTTTACAATCAAAATAATTATACTTTCTAAGTATTTTCTCAATATAATGTGATTTGTCAAGAAAAAACTCATTAGAGGTTTTAGTTATTTTCATACCCAGAATGAAATTAGCCTCACCAATATCTTTCATGTCAAAATGGCTCCTCAATAAATTTTTCTTTTTTTTTTTTCATTTATGACAATAATATTTGAGCAAAAATTAGTAGATCATCAACATAGAAGCTAATAATAACATGTGAATCTTCCCATGATTTGAAATATATGCATTTATCACATTCATTTGGTTAATAACCATTATTTAACATGCATGAATCAAATTTCTCATGCCACTGTTTTGGGGCTTGTTTTAAGCCACATAAGGATTTATTAAGCTTACTTGTTCTCATTTCCAGGTTCTATAAAACCTTCAAGTTGGTCCATATAAATATCTTCTTCTGAATCATCATTTAGAAAAGCTATTTTCACATCCATTTGATGAATGCTCAAATTAAAAATTGGGGCAACTTGAGATATGGCAAAAAAAAGTTAGGAAAATAAGCAAAATAGCAACAAGGTTTTGGTTTTTCAAATATAGCATTTTTTTTTTGCAAAAAAACGGAGGCCTACGTTCTAAATTACAAATATATCCTGCAGGCCCAAACCAACAATAAATTACTTCTGATTGACTTCTGATATACTCATGATTGATAGATATACTCCTAATATATATGTGATATATGTTTGATATACATATGATATGAAATTGATTTACTTCTGATATAGCTATGATATCTACTACTATAGGTGACATAGAATTGATTGACTTCTGATATACTATTGATTTACTTATGATATAACTATGATTGACAGATATACTCCTGATATATATGTGATATATGTTTCATATATATTTGATATGAAATTGATTTACTTCTGATATAACTATGATATATACTACTATACGTGATATGAACTGATTGACTTTGATTTACTTATGATATAACTATGATTGACAGATATACTCCTCATATATATGCGATATATGTTTGATATACATATGATATGAAATTGATTTACTTTTGATATAACTATGATACCTACTACTATAGGTGATATAGAACTGATTGACTTCTTATATACTATTGATTTACTTCTGATATAACTATGATTAACATATATAATTTTGATATATATGTGATATATGTTTGGTATACATATGATATGAAATTGATTTACTTCTTATATAATTATGATATCTACCAATTATTTCGAATATATTACCTCTAATATATGTTTTATGATATACTACTAATATATTAAATAAATTTTTTTTTTCAAATAAAAGCAATGGTACAAACACGAAAAATGAAATAAAAAAACATCATCGAAAATGTTGATGTCGTTCGTCCCAAAAGACAACATAAACCAACGCCAAAAGTGTTGTCTATGGAAAAGCAGAAAGCTTCAAAGATAGTATCTCTGAAAACACGACAATCACCAAGAACGAAGATTGATGTCCCAAGCTTTTACCTAAAGATTATACAAGAATGAAACTTACGCTTTTCTAGACTGTTGGAACTTATGTTTCTGGAACTTATGCTTCTTCTTTTATATAATTTTAAGAATGACATTATTAGTCTACTTTTGGTTTATGCTACTGGTTCGTTTTGATGTTTAAACCTTTAAGTTTTTGGTTGATAGACTTTGCTGCTGATTTGATGTTGATGTTGATACCCAAGAATGCTATTTAAACCTTTTAAGAATGACATTGTTGTTGATTTCATTTTGATCTTTAAAACTTTAAATAAAACTTAATTGTACTATTGATATATGTACGATGTATACTTGATATATCACTGATATATTATTGATATACAGAAAAAACCTAAGTTTCTATTTACCTCTAATTTCTAATTGATTTCTCATTCGCAGTAATTTCGAAAATCACCATTGACGTTCACATTCACGTTCTTTTCAAGTTTTCTTTCTCATTTTCAGTAAGTATCAAATTTTTTTCTCATTTTCCATGCATGCCAATACCTAATAATTTCTAATTGATAAAAAAATACAAGACAAAGAGTTAAAGCAGGTAAAATAGCGATTTACTATTATACAACTGCTATAGAACTGATTGACTCTTGATATACTATTGATTTACTTCTGATATACTAATGTTGTCAGATATACTCTTGATATATATGTGATATATGTTTGATATATAATAACGAAGCGATAACTAAAAAGAGTAATTTGGGAATAACTAAAAATTTAAAATCAGGATTTTCAAAAAGATACTACATCTGAAAATATAAAAAAGGCATGCTATTTTGTTAAATATAGAAAACTTATATGCTACCCATTACAAATCCCCTTAAAAATGGTAGCAATTGCTATTAGCAATCTAATGGATGTGATTCTAGTAACCGGGGAAAAGGTATCAAAAAAGTCTATATCTTCTTTTTGTTTAAAACCTTTTGTGACAAGTTGATCTAAGAGGCAGCGATGTTAGTGCACTCGAAATCTGAAGAAAATTTGTGTTCTATGTTGTTAAGGTTTTAATTTTCAGTGCTATTTGAAGCAGCCAAGTTGTTTTTGGTAGAATTTTTGGGTTTTCAAGTATCGTTTGGAATTTTGAACATAAGGTTCTACTCCAGATGCAATCTCGGATTCCATCTAAGTGCATTTCGTTCCAAGATTGGTGAGTATGAGCAGTTGGGATGGTATATCATCCGAGATGAATGGCAGAAAGATGTGGCATTCTTCTAAATCATCTCGAATCAAGATGACTTCTTCTACCTTTCATCCTGGTCTATGTCTCGGTATGTCTCGAATCGGGATGAATGGTAGAAAGTGGCCTTGATCCGAGTTGAGGACATTTAATTTTTTTTTTTAATTGAAGTAGTCTTTATCTAATTTTCTATTTTTACTGTGTAGTAGGTATGATGGATTTAAAACATGGGGTAATTGAGTGTTTGAAATTTAAAATTTGGTGAATGAGTTAGTTGGCAATTTATTATACCATAAATGCTTACTCATTAACCATGAGGGTAAATTCGTCATTTCACAATGTTATGTTAAAAAATTGAAGGGGTAAAAAATTAAGTTATGATCGGGTCACAAACAAGGGTTTTTAAAAAGGGGTTATAAATCGAAATTTACTTATGGAATGGGCCATATATCCCAATTTCCCTAATTATTTGTTGTTTTCCTTAAAAATAAGATTTTTAACTCTACTATATACAAATAGAAGCTAAGTTGTTTTGGGAAGGATGTTTGATAGCGCACTATGTGAGCTACATTTCATGATATTTATATTGAAATTATTTATTAGTTTTCATTTCTTTATGATAGATTTACACACATAAGATATATTTTGCAGGAATTAATAATCGAGAGGAAACAAGACATATTTGGATCAAAATGAGAGAAAGAATGGAGTCAAAGTGACCTGGAATAACAAGTTAGAACTAGGATGCATAACTAAAGGAGTTCTAAGATCGGGAGATTTAGAAGTCCTTTAGAGGTTGTTAAAAGACATATTCAATAAAGCCTTTAATTTTTATAGAAACTATATAGGTATAATGGTTTCTTAATTGGTAAGGAAAATTAGCTTGCGTTCGAGAGATGCATTTGAGATTTGAGAGTTCTTGATCTATAGAATTAATAATTCGTTCAATCTTAGGTAATTAAGTAATTGATTCATAGGTTAAATAGGTGAAATCAATTCCCTAAGATGTTTCTCCCGGTCTGTTTTTATCTTTATTTTAATGCATGTTTATTTTCTTTGATTCTATTCTTTCATTCGGATTCGATTCTCTAAATAAGATTTAGTGATTGTATTGTGGTAATAGGGTAAGCTATAAACCCAATTTAGAGGACGTATGCACTTACCATCTATATTAAAACTGGACTCGTACATTTGCGGTAAGCAATTTCTGCTACAATGTTAAGTACCCCAAATTGGAAAGACAAGATACCTAACAAGAATTTATAATACAAATGAGCTGTGGTACTTCAGCCTATTTATCATCAAAATCAATTTTGTTCCCCTCCAAAACCATGTTGTCCAGCCACAACATTCACTCGGATTAGGCCAAAATTTGTTTAATTATGCCCAATTTTCCCCACCTATAGTTAGTACCCCTCCCTCTTCATCTCAATTTATGTTTTTAGGAGAGATGCCGATGAGTGGGTATCAACTGGGTCCTATGTTTCACAAGGTCGGAATTTTGGAATGTAATTGAGACTTCTTGAGCCTCCTTTAAGGCCCGCTACTGCATCTAACACCCAACCACCCTTGCCCATCAAAAAGTTCATTCCTATGGCTCCCCCTTATAGTGCCCCTAGTAACCCACATCTTCCTTTAGAACCTTTAGTTCAAAAGAAAGATCATGTGAATGGTGAAAATAAAGGAAAGGAGATCCCAAGAAAAGGAGGCAATGTAAATTTTGATGGATTAGGACATCGGCAGGAGAGGCAGTAGGGGAACATAAAGAGGGAAGTTCAGGGGTTCGCAGCATGGAAGTTGATGAGAGTTTGAATGCAGAAATTTAGGCAAGGTGCTTAGTGCCTCCCTCTGTGTCAGTGGTCGCGGGCAGGTTCAGTAGATTTATCTAGTGGAACAGCGAAGGGAAGTAAGGAGGATAATTTTTGGAGGTATATATTTAAGGAATGGGAAGTAATGTTTCAAGATACCAGGAGGTTGGCTAGTCAAAACGCTTGGAGAGCTTATTATATGTAACCTCCTGTGCAAGCGCCACTTTGAGGAAAGTTTCATTCTTTTTATGTTGGTTATATTATTTTTTGGAATTTAGTTGCATGTTAGATTTTGGTAGAATGGTATTGTGAATCTTTTCTAGTTGTTTCTGAGTTTAAATGTGAAAATATGACCATTTAATTTCTTCCTGTTTTGATCACGTTCTCATCCTGTTTTGATCTTTTTGTCCGAAAAAGCCATGAGCCATTTGTGACCAAGTTCTTTTCAATCAAATGTTTTCTTTTCTTTTCTTCTTTTGAAACTTAAACTTTTTCAATATTTCATGAAGTCCTTGTCCTCTTTTACCTTGATTTTTGTGTTAAACAGAATTGAGCTTGGATTAGAACAAAAAGTGATAAAATTGAAATGATATTCTCATGTATTCTTCTATATAATTGCAGAAAATCAAATTGAGAAATTACAAGCTACTGTTTCTGTTTTAAAGAAAAATGCAGAGCGGCTAAATATGTTCAATCCAGATCCAAGAATCTTGGTCTGATTGGAACATATAACATAATTAGTACAATCCATAATTATACAAGGAAAGATTATAAAGTGCAATCAAGGTTATTGCTACAATTAGGGATAAAACCAAATATTCATAGCCGATGGGAGTATTCATTCTACAACATCATTCAAGGTATTTATGGTATATGGAATCCTGAATGAATGTTGTGATTGCTGTTGTCCATGAGAATGTTGTTGTCTGTGAGCTGTAAATTGTGCTATCCTTGTTGAGCTGTTTGACTGATATGGCTTCCATTGTTGGATTGTGTGGCAGTATTTATTTTTTACCTCCTTTCTCAAACTTAAGGTAGTAGTAGAACGTACGCCAAGTTTGTCTCTTAGGCCTTTGAATACTGCCTTAGTGAGAGGTTTGGTGAAGATATCTGCAAGGAGGGAACAAATTTTGTAATTAGCGATCCAAGGGCTACTTTTTCCCGAACAAAATGATAGTCCATTTCAATGTGTTTTGTTCTAGCATGGAATATTGGGTTTATGGACATGTGTAGGGCACTCATGTTGTCGCAGTATAGTTGTGGTGTGTTGATAAGAGGTATGCCTATGTCGCGTAGTATGAAACTTATCCATGTTAGTTTAGCTGTTGTGTTGGTCATGGCGCGATATTCAGCATTCGAGCTTGATCTTGCCACAGTAGGTTGTTTTTTGGATGACCATGAGATGCAGTTAGATTCAAGGAAAATGCAAAAACCAGTGGTACTTCGTCTTGTTAGCTGGAAAGCTCCTCAATCTGCATCGTAAAAACCATATAAGTTATTGGAGCTATGTTTATAAAGAGACCGTGGTTCATTGTCCAATGTACATAGCGAAGGATTCGTTTCACAGCTTTGAGATCTTTAATTGTTGGATTCTGAAGTTGCTGGCACACTTTATTCACAGCATGCACAATGTCTGGTCGAGTGAGTGTAAGGTATCGTAGGGATCCTACAATACTCCTATATTGCTTCGCATCAGTAGGTTGATTATCTGTGGACAATTCTTGAGTTGAAGTGGCCATAAAGTGTGGTGATGGAAGTTGCTTCTAGCATTTTTGCTTTGTAAAGTATATCTCGTGCATATTTGCCTTGGCTTAATATAATTCCCTTCGAAGTTGGTTTGAAGTAGTGTAGGGATTCCAAATCTTTTAAGGCAAATTTTGTGCCAAGGTTTGTATGAGTTGTTGGATTTAGGTGGCATTGTTGTCTGTGAGAATGATATCGTCAACGTATATTAGCATGAGTATAAGACTAGACTTACTTTTAAAAATGAATAGAGAGGGATCAGATTGACAGCACATAAATCCAATATCGAGCAGATGGTTAGCAAGTCTATCAAACCAAGTCCTGGGAGCTTGTTTTAATCCATAAATAGATTTTTCAAGTTTGCAAACATAATCAGGTAAAGAAGAGTTGATAAAACTTGGAGGTTGCTTCATGCATACTTATTCTTTTAAGTGCCCATGCAAAAATGCATTTTTCACATCTAACTGACGTATAGGCCAGTTTGAACTAGTAGCTAAGGAAAGAATTAACCTAATTGTAGTGGGCTTATCACTGGGCTATATGTTTCTGAATAATCTAGCCCATCCACTTGGGTGTATCCTTGAGCTACTAGGCGAGCTTTATAGCAATCTACAGTCCCATCTTCCTTATAATTGATTTTGAAGACCCATTTTGATCCAACAATGTTGAGGTCTTGAGGGGTAGGAACTAGTTTCCAAGTTTGATTATCTTGGAGAGCTTTCGTTTCTTCTTCCATTGCTCGTTTCCATTGAGGTTGAGTTAGTGCCACCTTGAAGTTGTTAAGTTCTGTCTCTTTTGGCTCAGATGTGTAAGCAAGGTGTCTTTTTGAGCTTCTAAGTTGGTTGATCTCTTTAGTGAGAGCTGGATCTAGAGATGGGTTTTTCTCTAATTTCTTCCTTCTAATCATATTATGTTCTGCTTTGATGTGTGAGGATGAAAGTTGTTCTAAGGTAGTTACAGTTAAATTTTCTGCAATGGGCAGGTTCTGTTCAACATTTTGCTAGTCATTGGTTTGTGGCAAGTGTATTGTCCCTGTAGGTGATGAAAAGAGATCAATGTATAAATTATTACTTATGTCAGGAAGAGAGGTGAAATTCATTTGAGTAGAAGAGTAAGGAAGATGCAAATCTGTGTTGTTGCAATCTGGGCTCATTGTGATTGCTTGTTTGGATAGATTAGATGTTGTGCCAGTTTTGTTCTACAGAGCTGCTTAAGTCCAATAGATGTGAGGTCTCTTCTTATGCTAGTTCAATTCTTTTAGAGTCATTCAATTGTTGCCAAGAGGGACTGTTGCTATCAATGCTTCCCTTTGCTTGATTGGGTTATTGCCGTGCTTGAACAAATGCAGATTGAGGTAAGAGGTTGTGTCCAACAAAGGTGGTACAATCACCAAATTCTGTTGCAACTTGTGAGAGTGTAAGATTGTCACTACTCTCTTTTGTTAAGTATTGTGAAGTTTCAGTGTGTTCTCCCCATCAAAAACTATGTTCTTGCTTGGTATATCTTTATTCTTGCTTGGAGTACTTGTCAGAGAACCATTCATGTTCTTCTTTTGAATACCTGCAAAATCAGTAACCTCAAGGAAACTTGCACTTTTGGTGGTGCTGTTAGCAACTACTTTATCAAAGGGAAAATAATTTTCATAAAAAACCACGTGTCTTGAGATGTAAATTCTATTGTTCTCAAAGCCAAGACATCGATATCCTTTATGTTCCATGCTATACCCAACAAAAATGCAAGGATAAGTTCCTTTTGAGAACTTATTGGTCTTAGGAGTGTTTCTAAGATATGGAAAACACTTACAACCAAATAGCCTTATGTTATTGTAGTTGGGTGGTTTTCCATTTATTTCTTCAAAGGGAGACAACATGCCTATGACGTTTGAAGGCATTCGATTTATGAGAAATGAGGCGGTGAGGAAGGCATCTACCCAATATTTTAAAGGCATGTGAGATTTAAATAAGAGAGAAAGACCTGTTTCCACAATATGCCTATGTTTCCGCTCAACAACCCCATTTTGTTGAGGGGGTGTAAGGGCAAGAAAATTGGTGATGTATTCCTTTTTGGTCTAATAGAAGTTTGAAAGTTTTCGATGTAAACTCTCCACCATCACTTTGAAACACTTTTATTTTCCTTTCAAGTTGATTTTCGACTAATAATTGAAACTTGATGAAGGTGTTTAAGAAATCTGATTTTCTTCTTAAGGGATAGATCCAAACGTATCTAGAATAATCATCTATAAAACTAACATAATATTTAAAAAGTTGACAAGAAGCAATAGGAGCTGACCCCAAAGGTCACAATGCACTTTATCTAGAGGTTTGGAAGCATGATTCTCATTCAATTGGAAAGGAAGCTTACAATTTTTACCAAGTTGACAGCTAGTGCACACTTGTTGCTCTTTTTTCCAACTTATACATTAATAATCTGTTTATTTGCAAGAATTTTCAAAACACGGTCATTAAGGTGACCCATCCTTCTATGCCATACAAAACATGAGGCTTTATTGGTAACTAAAGCAGTAGATAAAGATAACTCAGCTACAACATTGTCTGTGAATGTTGCCAAAGCAGTTTGACTGTCTTTGGTAGTTTCAAGACTGTACAGCCCTTGTTTTCATATCCTTTAGCTAGAACTCGACCCTGTTGATCCTTAATAACAAATTTGTTAGCAAAGAAGGAGACACTACAATTATTATCTTTAGTTATTCTACTAATGGACAACAAATTTTTTTTTTTTTATTTCAGGAACAATTAACACATTCTTAAGAGAAAGTTAGGTATCCCCAGTGTGTGTGATGTGAAGACCTTGACCATTACCTACATATAGTTTATCATGACCCTTGTATATGTGTTTAGATAGAATTGTACTTGGGTTGTTTACAATGTGAGTCATTGCCCCTGAGTCTGCATACACGTTGGTATCATTAACTTCATTTAAGGTGAGTGCAGCTGGAGCTTCTAGTATTTCCTCCGTTTGATAGGCATGGTCAAAGCGATTACAACTTGAGCTTCTGGTATTTCCTCCGTTTGATAGGCATGGTCAAAGCGATTCCAACACTCCAAAGTTGTATGGTTGTTCTTCCCACAAATTTGGCATGTTGTCCTCCTTACAAAGCTAGGCTCCTGAGATTCACTGCTGCTACATTGAACATTAGAAATTTTCTTGTTTTTCAAAGAATTACCTTGCTGATAAATATTGTTTTGGTGCTGTTGTTTGCTGTGATAAAACCCTCTCCCTCTTGAAGAGAATTGTCTTCCCTTTCCTCTACTTCTTCCATGGTTTGAGTAAAAGGCTTGGTTGAGGTTGATTTGGTTGCTCTTTTCTTCTTCCTCATCATTGAGCACAAGCTGTTGATGTGTCTTTAAAGCAAGAATAAACTCATTGTAAGTAGGATATGGAGCTTTGGTTAGCATAGCAATCTTGAATTCTTTGTACTTGCATCCTAATCCTCTTGCTAAGTGAAACACCTTGGTTACATCATCTAGGGGCTTTCTCACAGCTGCTAGTTTGTCACATAAGCCTTTAAATTTCCTTATGTATTCATCTATAGACATGGTACCTCTTTTTAAAGTAAGCAAGGCTTCATTTAGATGTATTTCATTCTCCTTTGTCATGGTTAAGAGAATATTCTGAAGAGAATTCTATACTTGTTTTGCAGTTTCAGTACCTTCAATTAGAGCTAGCACATCTTCATCAATGATTCCAAGTAACCAAGAAGTCAAGAGGCCATCATTGTTGGTCCATGTACTGGTTTGAAGGTCAATTTTGTGCATTTTCTTCCTTGCTTGTTGAGTCCTCTGCCTTTGGAGCTTCCCCATTGAGATGATGTTGCAAGCCAAGTGTTTTGATTTAAGGGCAAAACCTGAGATTTCCACAGTAAATAATTGCTTGAATTGAGTTTGATGGATATCAAACTTGCACACTGATGGAATGATTGGATCGTGAGAGGTGTTTCTTGCTTAGACATGACAGATGCAAGGAAGAGAAGGATTAGAGAAGAGATAGATTCAAAAGAGAAATTTTCAGACTTCTTTCTGCACAAGCTCTGATAGCATAAACAGAATTGAGCTTGGATTAGAACAAAAAGTGATAAAATTGAAATGAGATTCTCATGTATTCTTCTGTATAATTGCAGAAAATCAAATTGAGAAATTACAAGCTACTGTTTCTGTTTTAAAGAAAAATGCAGAGCGACTGAATATGTTCAATCCAGATCCAAGAATCTTGGTCTGATTGGAACATATAACATAATTAGTACAATCCATAATTATACAAGGAAAGATTATAAAATGAAATCAAGGTAATTGCTACAATTAGGGATAAAACCAAATATTCATAGCCGATGGGAGTATTCATTCTACAACATAATTCAAGGCATTTATGGTATATGGAATCTTGAATGAATGTTGTGATTGCTGTTGTCCATGAGAATGTTGTTATCTGTGAGCTGTAAATTGTGTTATCCTTGTTGAGCTGTTTGACTGATATGGCTTCCATTGTTGGACTGTGTGGCAGTATTTTTTACTTGTGTTACCTCTTCAAAAAAATTTTTCCAGTGAGGACACTGTCTCTCTTAAGTTTGGGGATAGTCCTTCATTTTTTTAGAAAGAAAATGCTACTTTCCATTCTTGAAAGAACATGCTATTATTTTTGCAAAAAAGAGTCAAATAAAAAAAATGAATATAAAAAGAGTCTTTGCAAGAAAAAAAAAAAGTAGAAAAAGAGTCGGAAAAAAAAAGAAAAAAAAGTTTGCAAACAAAAAGAGTCTTCATTCCTTGTGAGGAAAAAAAAGAGAGTGGGGAAAAGATTTAAATTGTGAGAGAAAAAGAATAGAGGAAGGAAAAAAGAGTGGCAAGAAAATGTCTTTATTTTTATCATTGTAGACACACATTATAGCTTAGGTCGAGTGGCGTAAGCAGATTCGAGGGTAGCAATTGGGTCTAGTATAACATCGTGCAACCCACCGTAGATATGTTATGACTGGTTGTTACTTGAAAGGTCTCTACAAAGATGTGGAGGAAATCTCCACGGAGGCTAGTAGTCATTCCTTTTATTGTAAAAGTCTTAGGTGAAAAAAGGGAGCGTGCATATTCTTTAACATTGTTAAAAAGTTTTCATGTTTTGAAATAGGGAAAGATTTTTAAGAAACTTTTTATTGTTTTGAACTTTGTTGGCTTATGGTAAGTTGGCTGTTGAAGATAGGGAGACGACAAGGTTTTGATGATCTTTCCTGAGGCACCATATGAAAAACAAGTCTAGTGTCTATCCTTATGTTCAATGTTGCTTATGGTTGTTGCATATGATTTAAGAGATATATTTTTTTGTTGAATTTGCCTGGGGACAAGCAAAAAGCCAAGTTTGGGGGTGTGATTCCCCTTGTTTATAAGAGTAAAAAGGAACTAATTAGGTGCTGTTTTCTACTGTTTTACACTTAGAATCTGTGTTTTAAGCTTGGTTTAGTGTCCAAAACCTTTCATTTGGAGTTATCTTAGGTTATACATGCATATAGGACGTTTTTACATCATTTAGAGTTGATCTCTAACGAAAATTACAATTTTTTGTAGAAAAATACCGAGCTGGGCGCCCGACGACTTTCCCAATTCCGAGAATGTCCTTAATGTAAAACGCAAGTTTTTGTGTGTTTTGAAGCTTCCCCAAGCCCCTCCACCTGTCTTCCATGCATTGATGATTGCTAATTCAACAACAAACCAACTAAAAGGTGTTATAAAGGGATGGCTCTCCATGAATGTCTCAACCTCCTAACCGCCTTGAAGTTCCTATAAATACAGCAGCTCCTCTCACTTCAATCATCATCCTCAAGTGATCATTTTAACCTTTAGACATTTTACTCTCAGCTTATTTATGTTTTTCCTTTAAGTTTTGAGTTGTTATTGTTTTAACTTTTGCTTATTTCAAGTTCTTCCTTTACTTTCCAACTTGTTATTCTTCAATTGTAAGTTTGATTTTATTCAATTAAAATTCCAACAAGTTCTTTGATATTCATCTCTCTCTCTTTCATTACGAAGTTGTAATCACACAAACTTGTGGAATTCACAGAGTATTACTCCTCAATCTTGAAAGAGAACGGGTTAGGGTCATTCGGGTTGCAATTCACCCATTTTCAGCTTGTTTTAATTATATTAATCTTTTTATTATGTCATCTACTTCCATCACCGTTCAATTTTGTTTTTCCCTTTAAATTCATGAGCTAAATTTATTTCACCAAGCCTGGTTATGGATGATTAGCTAAAGTTCTTAAAATCCAACAAGGCAAGTGGCCTTTTTCTCTTCTTTTATCACTTTAGGTTGTTTTATAAAGTTAAAACTTGATTTGGCCAATAAATGTTTTAACCAAGCATCAATACTGAAAGGGTTGATACAATTTCGCAATTTTAATGATTTAACTTTGGAGGGAAACACTTTAGACATAAAGGTTTCGCTCAGGTAGCCTAGACATAGGACCTCGACCTAAGGTTACAGTTGTTTTTTATTTAATTAAGTTCTATTTTCTAATAGACATGTTAGAAATGAACTTATACCTTCAAAATCACTTAGACATAAGAAGATGGTAAAGCAAAACTGATGAAAAATAAGGCGCCTAATTGGAAAAAATTGTTGTATTTTTAGTTAATTCGAAGTAACTAGGCTAAGTTTATTGCATTGAGTCTTAACATATCAAAACCAACATTATCCTTGATATTTGTTACCCCGACTTCAATTGCAAAGTCACCGATCAACAACATTTTCATTAAAAAGACTACATTTGTCCTTGAGGATCGATACTCAGAGTACTCATTCCGTTTTACTACTTGTGACGGGTGTACACTTGTGCTCTATCATTTATTTTCATTCCAAAATCCCAAACAATGACCATGTGAATTCTTAGGTCAATTATGGTTGTTTTCAAGAAAGTCATGTGCCTGATTATTATCATTTTGATTATATGAGATATGGAAATTCTTTGTATGGTGACAATGAAGGTACTTGGAGCCAAAATTATCCCAACTAGATTAAGGAAAATTCATCCCTCGAAGATCTATTGCGATAATATACTTTGGAATGTAGAATTAAATATCTTTTTGTAGAAGAATTAGAGAGGATGAATAAGATAGAGGCCAAAGTGGATAGGATGGAGGCCACAATTGAAGAAAACAGAGCTGCTCTAAAGCGTTTGGAAATACAACTTAGCCAAATAATTGATTCAATTAAAGCCCTTCATGAGCAAAATTTTTTCCATACCACTGAGGCAGAAACTTGTAAAGCTATATGCATTGATAATGTGGATGAGTTGGAGAAATTTTAGCAAACAGAAACCTATGGAGCTATTTGCATTGACAATGGGGTTGAATCGGAAAATTTTGAACAACACCAGGAAGTATAGTTTTGTGAAATAAAGAAAGAAAATGAGCCTAATGTGGAGGAGGAAGTTAAAGTGATCAAGGATGAGGCTGAAAAACTTAATCCTATTTTATCTTTTGAAAATTCTCTTAATTCTCATCTTTTTTTCTTTATCCTAGGAGCCTTGTAAATATGATTTTGATTTAGTTTACTTTAATTCTGATAAAGTTTTCTCTCTTTCTGGTGCCCATGAAAAGCAAATGAGCCTACTAGAACTAGTATGATACATCGAGGAGTTTTATGTACCTTAACAAAAATAAAATAAAATAGAGTCACGTCTAGCTACAAAATAAAGCGCTTGTACCCCATAGTTTTTTTTTTCAGTTTATTTAGATTTATTTTTCTCATTACATTTTGTGCTTCATGCAGGTTTAATGTAGATTTTAGCGGTGTTTCTAGGCACTCTGCAATATTGGCATTAAATTCAAGGCAGTATTGTTCCTTCCCCTTTTCATTTTCTTTGTCCTCTTTGTCTGCTTCATACGTATATTTTTATTACATTGAGGACAATGTAATTTTTAAGTATGGGGTGATTTGTTGTATTTGACTTGATTAAGGACAATCTATTATTTTAATGGATGTTGTAATGTATGTTTGTTGTGCTATTTTTGCATTTTAATGTAATCGTTAGGTATGAGGGTGAAGATTTTTGTCAACTATTTCATGCTTTAGACTCACTATGTGTCATAATTCATATGTGTTGATTTTCCCTTTTAAAACCGTTAATTTTGATTAATAATACCCTTGAGTACTTTATAAGTTACGAATGCATCTTTGATTAGATTTCTTATGTACGAAGGAGATAAGCATGATTCATTTTCTTTCAAAACTACATGATGGTATCTTATTGATTTCTTAATTGAATGCACCTGACTTGATGCAATTTACACACCTAAGTGAGCTTTCTCAACCTATGAGCAACTCCTTATATTTTGCTCAATTTATTTTCATTCTTGTGTGTGATCCAACATAGCATGATTATTCAAGAACTTGCTTGTGAATGCATTTTGTGACTGTTTGGTTGAGTTTATGCTTTAATATAATAAGGGCAATTTAGGCTTACTTAAATTTTTTAGACTTCTAAAAAGCCCACCTTGTTGACATTTTCCTATAGAAAGCCACCTTGGAGCTTAATTTCCCATTTATTCTTTTTTACATGTCATGTTTAAACCTAAGGCTTTCTCATTCATTATCCTTAATATATCTACCACAATCGTTCTTTCAAGTTATTGTGCAAGTTGTATACTACTGAAAAAATTATGAAAAGAAAAAAAATAGAAGAAAAGTGGTGTTGCATCAGGAAAAGAAACACTTCGTTCAGTAATAAAAAGAAGATATTTGGAGAAATATTTTTCAAGAAGCAATTAATTGATACTACTTCTCCAATATCGTTAGTACGCGATGAAAATGGTTGATAATTCAAGAAAATTATAGTAGTACATTATGTTCATTTAGTTATGCAGTTATCATGCAACTAAACATCTTTATTGTCTTGATTTTGAACCTCTAAAATTTATTGCTATCTCACCTTTACCTAATCCTTATTACAACTATTGTCGAAGTCCCTTTGATTTTTCCTTGTCAAAAAAAAAAAAGTCCCTTTGATTTTTGCATCCAGTTCATCTTCAAGTGGTGAGATTTGATTCACTTGCAAGTCTATGGTAATAGCATGTTTTGTTTTGATTTTGAGAGTTAAAAACACCCTTAAAAATACATTGAGAGATTTGAGTGAAACTCCATGAGGGTGTCAAGTCTTTTGCATTCGATTTCAATGAGTTAATGAGATGCTTTAATTTTTATAAATTATATATTCTATCATTGCTTATTATCTTGATTGTCATTTTGGTTCATATCATATATGTGTGATTGACTTTATTGGTATTATTGGATATTGAAAAAGTTGAATAAAGATTAGAAAGGATAGTTGGTATGTTGAGTTACGATATATTCGGGGATAAAACATGATTTAGCTGTGGGAGAATTTGATAAAATGAGATTTACACCCATTTTAACCTTTATGTATTATTATGCATGAGATCATTGGATATAAAGTTGTTATGTTTGCTTGAAGACAAGCAAAAAGCAAAGTTTGCAAGTATTTGATAGCGCACTATATGAGTACCATTTCATGATATTTATATTGAAATTATTTGTTAGTTTTCATTTCTTTATGATAGATTTACGCACATAAGACATATTTTGCACGAATTAATAATCAAGAGGAAATGAGACATATTTGGATCAAAATAAGAGAAAAATTGGAGTCAAAGTGACAAAGATGGAATAACAATAAGATTTCAAGTCAAAAATCCGAGGAGAAGTTTAAATTTCGCGTTTTTGAATGGTGTAGCATCATGACCTTGTGTATAGCACCATGGCGTTAACAAGCTAATTTTTTATAAGAATAGGGTTTTGCAGCCGTCGAAATGGAGGAGTTTTGGAAAGGTTTTCTGGCAGTTTGCTTTTTTGGCAAATTTGGAAGGGAATGAGACCATAGCTTAGAAAAGAAATTTTCAACGCTCGGGATAGTGGAGGTCGCTTCAGGGATGAATGATTAACATGCCAAACAAAGTTTCTTCTCCTTTCTTTTGATTTTTCTAGAAGATTATTAATAAAACATAATTAAACAACATTGAACTTCAATTTACTAATTCAAATTATTCTTATTGATATTCATTATCTTGTTCCGACTTTTCTATCGACATCGACATTTTCATAAGTAAGTTAATCATATTTATACATATGGTGGATAGAAGTGATGAATTATAACTTAATTAAGCTACAATTAAAGTTTTATTTACTAATTAAAATAATTTTTATTAATTTTCACAATTTCTGTAATTTTTCTCTAAATATCCGTGGACATCGACATGTCCATAAAATTGGGACCTCGACATTTCCATCGACATCGACATTTTGAACCTTAGGTATATTATAGGCATATATCAGTAGTCAGATATATTGCAGATATATATCAAATATATTGCGGGATAAAGTTGTAATTTTAAAATTAGGCCTCCATTTTTTTTTTCTTGAAAGAAAATGCTATATTTGAAAAAACTAAATATGGTTGCTATTTTGCTTATTTTACTAAATATTTTTGTCATATTTGCAACTGTACCTTTAATTTATTAGTTCGAGAAATTCCTTTAAATTTCTATGATTTATAACTATTTTCTTTTTTAAATTTTCATTGATATTGGCCATCGACATTCCGATTATAGTAATCCAATTGACGAAGCCACGTGTATCGATTTCAGGTAAAAAAAAAATCCATTAACATTTATATTTCCATCAACATTCATATAATTAAAATTACTTATAACATAAATAGAAAATTTTAAATAACATTATTTATCTATTCAACTTTTGATACTATAAAATTGTATTGTTTTTTTGGTTACAATATTATATATATACATATATTGGTTCATTATTTTCCTCCTGGTCATACATATATTGGTTCATTATTTTCCTCCTCATCATACATATATTCGAATAATAGTAATACACGTACTCTAGTCTAGTTAAGCAATTATGATATCTCCACCATTTCCCTCAATTGGAGTGTTTTTATATAGTCTCCCTCTTGTATTTTGTATGTTTCTCACATACTCTTTTGAATAAAAGTGTTCCGGTATCTTTTTTTTTTTTAAAAAAAAAGTCTAGCTAAGTTACCATTAAAGTTTCATATATCAATTTAAGTACGTATCGTATGTCTAAGTGAGCATAGCTCAACGGTAATTGACACCTTATCTTATCAATATTGGATCCTTAAGAGGTTTCTTTCCGGGAAAAAAAATTATTGTCTCCATTCTCCTCACTCTATTTCTTTGTCGACAATTTCTCTCCCCCCTTCTCTCGTGTTTTCTCACTCAACACTCACATTTTTCTCTCTCACTCACGCTCTCCTCCCCTCTCTCTTTCTCTCACTCTCAAGTACCATTATGGCTGTTTGTGTTATTATGACATTTAATACATTGTTAATAATGAATAAGACCAGATGGGAGTAATTAAGAAATCATATAAAACAAACACTATCTGCCTCTCTCTCATAATATAAGAAGCCTTAGAAATCTCACAGCTAATCCAAACCGGTAGTTATGGCTATCAAACATGCCTATGTTGCTATCTTCTTGCTTAGTTTTGCCTTTCTGCCTCTTCTTCATCTAACTGCAGACGTCGCAAGTGGGCTTCCGATAAATACACTTCAACGAAGTAGCTTCCCCGAAGACTTCGTTTTTGGCTCAGCATCTTCTGCTTACCAGGTGAATAAAGTTTGCATATAATTTATTAAGATATCTATAAATGTTTAAATTTACTTTAATCCATCAGCTTAACATTTTGGATTGACTGGTGATGTAACATAGTTTTACGTTTGATTTCATTGAGTGATTTTGGTTTGTTCTTAGTACGAAGGTGCTGCTTTTAGGGTTCGGTAAAGGGCCAAGTATTTGGGATAACTACACTCACCAGCATCCAGGTCTCTTCTTTTTTTTTTCTTATAATAAATTTAGAAATGCCATCCAAATAAATAATCATTAATTACAAATGCTTAAAAGTTTGTTACAAGAAAAAGTAACATTATATGGATTTGTAAAATTGCAGAGAGAATTGCTGATCACAAAAATGGAGATATAGCTATTGATTCATATTATCGCTACCAGGTATGTGAATGTTGAAAAATAACAGGAAGGAGGTGTATTTTGTTCATACAAGATTGAGTTTTGTCCTAGTTTTAAATTTGAAAATCAATGTTTTTTTTTTTTTTTTTTTCATTTTTCTAATTTACAAGGTATGGAGGGGATTAGAACCTCCCACTCTATGGGAGGTAAGTAATAATTAAAGCGTGGATGTTAGTTGAGCCTAGGTAATTTCCTAATACTATAGCTAATTAAAATTGAGTGTGAAACTTAAAAGGAAATTAATATCTAGGAAGTACGAAGTAGCTAGAAAATATAATAATAATTCCTTTAATTAAACAAAAAGAGTTAAAAAAGAAATAAAAAAAATATTTCATACTTATTGTTATCTATATTCATGAAGTTTGATCTCAAAACTAATTAATAATTAATTTAGTAGCTTAGGTCTATTATAAATCTTTGTAATGTTCATTTTCTTTTCAATGTGGATTATTAACATGCTCCCTTAAAAGTGTGACTTGTTTAGCTTATCGATCTTGGTCGGATTTTTTTTTCCTTTTCACCGGATACTCGTTTGAGCTTTTGGATTTTTTCCATTTTTTAAGATTGAAAATTTGAATTCCACCAAATATTATAATTGGAAAAGAAACCAATCTTTTGTTTATTAGAACTTTAAAATATTTAAAGAAGTATATTAATAATTAATGACTTTAATGTATATTGATGTTTTTCCGTTTATTTTAAATCACTATTTTTGTCCTCGAATATAAATCTTAGTACTGTATAAAAGATCAATAATCTTGTAGAAATTATAATATATTTGACACATTAATTTAAGGTGAATATGATGAAAAAACATCATTAGGCTAGGACTAGGAGTAGTTATGTAAAGAATATCCTAAAATACAATCTGTAATTTATTGTTATAAAATATTAAGCATTAATTAATTTTTTTTATTATTTTATAATTATTGCAGGATGATATTTCACATATGAAAGACATAGGTCTCGATGCTTATAGATTCTCAATCGCATGGTCTAGAATTTTGCCAAGTAAGAAATTAACAACTTCCACACAAAGACCATGAATTATATTTTGTCTGAAAAATAGAAAATAGTTACGTTGGAAATAAATGAGAATAAGTAATATCTTTCTAATGTATAAAATGTCATCAAATTTTATGATTTTTTTTTTTAAATTTTAAATCTCTAAGTCAATCAATATGTGTTTGATCAGCTACAAGTTTCCAATTTTTGTTTGAATTGTTTGAAAGATCATCTTCTTCTTGTTTTTTTTTTTTTTTTTTGTTATTTTCTTAGTTTCCAAGATAAACAACAAGAATAATAAAATTCTTAGTTTTCAAAAGTTATTTTCTTCTAAACAAACATGAATATAGTTTAGTTGTAATTGACATCAACTCTTTTTGGTGAGGTCACAAATCCTATGCTCCCAATTTTTTATACTAAAAAAAATAATATATTAATCAAGAAACACACTCCAAATACAATTTGAGATTATTGATCATTAATTTATTAACCTACTCACTTCACATTGTTTAAAATACACTTTTCATTTCATTTTTAATTATTAAAATAGAGGGAAATCTCAGAGGGGGTGTGGATATGAGAGGAGTTCAGCACTACAACAGCACCATCAATGCTTTGCTTGCAAATGGTTGGTACTATTACAATTTTCAATTAATCTTTTTTTTTGTATAAAAACATTTCATTAATTTCAATAACTATATGAAATTAACTTTATTAATTGATGAAAAATATTGTGATCTCTTACTTGTAGGCATCCAACCATTTATCACACTTTTCCATTGGGATGTTCCCCAAGCTTTACAAGATGAATATCAAGGCTTCATGAGTCATAAAATTGTGTACGTAAATTTCTTTGGTTATCACATTTCCGAGATATTAAGTATGTGTTTGGGAGTAATTTTGACAGGGTCAAAATCACTTTTGCCACTCTTAAAATCACTTCCCTTCCCATTGATCATATTTGACAAATTAAGAAATTGATTTTAGAAAAGCTTAAAATCTTTTTAAGGTATCATTTAGACGGTGATTTGAAAAATCAATTATTTAAATCTCTTTTTTCAAAATCACTAATTCTACCATCACTCCCAAACACACCCTAAATGGGTTTGAAAATGACTTTTTCAACATAATTTTAACATTTAAAACTCAACCAATTTCAATTTGTTTCGTTAAATTTTAATAGAAATTTTAACGGTAGAGACTAAATCGGTACTATTACAAAGATTAAATGTTACATTTGAAAGTTCAAGAACAAAATTGTTACTTTAATGAAAAAGTACAGTACCAATGTATTTTTTAACCCAAAAAATGTAGTATCTAGAAAGAAGAAGTTAATTGGTAAAAAAAGTATAATTACAAATAGAAATAATCTTGGAAATTAATTTCAGGGATGATTTTCGAGACTATGTTGAGGTTTGCTTCAAGGAGTTTGGAGATAGAGTTAAACATTGGATTACCTTAAACGAGCAATACATCTTCACTACAAAAGGTTATGCAATAGGAGCATATGCACCCGGTAGATGTTCAAATTGGCAACCATACAATTGTCTTGGTGGAGATTCTGGTACGGAACCATATATTGTCGGTCACAACTTAATTCTTGCTCATGCTGCTGCTGTCAATGTTTACAAGACCAAATATAAGGTTTTGCTCTCTTCCTAGCTGCATATAACAATTTTTGTTGAGTTTTAGGCGAAAGAATTTTCAATAATACATTCAATATTTATTTTCAAACACTCTCCCTACAAGTGAGATAATATACTAAATTTAATTTAGAGAAGTAACTTAGGGACTAATATACATGTAGAAAGTACAAAAATAACATTTTAGAAATGTAAGTGGAGATCAAAATCTTCAACTTTTAGAACGATAAATAATACCTTCACCCATTAAACTATGTTCAAGGTGATAACTCAAACTATATAATATTTAAAAGTTATTATTCCATAGTACATATGATCACATATGTTAATTAATAGACTAAATTTTATTATTCCATATAATTTGCAACAATTGTTATGTGGGATTTGCAGGAACAACAAAATGGTGAGATTGGAATCACACTGGCAACAGATTGGTATGTCCCATATTCAAATAATGAGACAGACGAAGAGGCTACAAATCGAGCCATTGATTTTTCCTTTGGTTGGTTAGTAAACTAATTCTCATGCCAAACATTATGTATTCAATACCCTCAAAGTTCTTAAAATTTTCATTTGAATTCCAATTATTAATTTAGAACGTTCTCTAATTTCTCATTGTTTAGGTTCTTGCATCCAATGGTGTATGGAGATTATCCACCTACAATGAGAGATCTTGTGAAGAATAGATTGCCTAAATTCAGCGATGAAGAAAAATCTTTGATCCTAGGATCCTTTGATTTTCTCGGAATAAACTACTATACAGCCAGTTATGCAAAAGACGATCCCGATGCAGCTAATCCCGCACAACTGAGCTACTTGACTGATTTTCGTGCAAATCTTACGGGTATATGAACATAACTTAAATTAAAACTTGCTGTGATTCTTTTTTTAGTACAATATATTGAATTGGGGATTCGAACTCGTGAGCTCTTAGAGTCACCTAAGATTCAGATTATCCCAAGTAGGGTTAAATAATTAATATGTTTTTCAAATCTTTAATTATGTTTACAAGTGTAACTCAAAACTGAAAAGTGATTAGAACTTTAAGTTTTTATTTACTTTTTTTTTTTTGAAAAATGTTAACTATATTTTTTACATAAAAAAATGTAATTTCAAAGAGGGAGTACTACTCCAAATTCTTATATACAAAACACTCCATATTTCTAATTAGACTTATCTCTTGGTGTCAGATGATCGAGATGGAGTCCTAATTGGTCCAAAGGTAATCTATGTGGAAACTTCCATTTCTTCAGTGAGCAATGTTTATAGCATTAATAGTTGTATTAGATATTGATGATTGGATTGCAAACTGTGAAAACAAAATCTCGCATTGATTAGATAAGAGAGTGATGCATAGTATATAAGTAAACCCAATTATCTACATTGATATGAGGCCTTTGGAGTGAAATGAAAAGCAAAGTGGTGAGGCTTATGTCCAAAATGGATAATATATCATACTATTGTGGAGATATTTGGGATATCGTGATCCTTAATTAACAATATTCTTATAAATGAATTAAATTTACACTAATCTATTAAGCCCAAAAATAGACACCATCTTGATAGATGAATGTTAAAGATTCCACATTGAAAAGATAATGAACCTAAAGTTTATAATATACATCGGCTACTCCTGCTCTTGTCAATTAATTTTGAGATAGAACCTCATGAATATTGATATGCATTTCTTTGTTTTTTTTTAATTATGTTTTGTAAAACAGAAATCAAACCTTATTCCACTTTCACTATTGAATTGAAACTTTTACTAATTATATTTTAACAATAATACAGGTTAATGCATCGTCTTGGCTTGCTGTTTATCCACAAGGATTGAAAGATCTGATGCTGTACACCCAAAGACACTATAAAAACCCAATTATCTACATCACAGAAAATGGTACCAAATTTATAGAAGGTTGAGAAAAAAAAAATTATGACTATATAATTTAATTACCCTAATAACTAAAATTTCCATTGCAGGATACCTGGATTATGACAGCCATGATGTTGCGAAACTAATCAGAGATGAGGGTCGAGTGAAATACCATCACGACCATCTTTATTATCTTCTCCAATCAATGAAGTAAGTAGCTGAACAAAACAATAAAATCTCTCTTCTATATGCATTGTTTGACATAAATCTCTCACAAAAATGATAATTCTACTCGAAACAATTATGCATTATTTTGGCTATATTAAACGTGTCGACTTGAGCATATCTCTGATCACAAGGTCGGGAGTTCAAATCTCTATCCACATATGCGGTTGTACTATCTCGTCGATTTTGTATAGCTAAGGATTAAACTAAATTTTCCTTGATATAATCATAACATGATTGATTTTATACCTTTTACCATATTTACATAACCTTTATTCTTCACGATATTTTGAAAAATATTATAGGGAAGGTGGTGTAAGGGTTAAAGGATACTTTGTATGGTCATTGATGGACAACTTTGAATGGGCGAGTGGATATACAGTTCGCTTCGGTCTCACTTACGTCGATTACAACAACAATTTGACGAGAATCCCAAAGGACTCATCAAGGTGGTTTCAAAATTTTCTCAAAACTTGAAGATGTGTCATATGTTGTTGGTGTGTTCTCTTATGTACCCTAGTAGTTCTCTATGAACAGAATAATAGAAATGCAAAAGAGGTAAAGAAAAATGGAATAAGAAAACACTTTTGTTGCATTGAATAATTATGTAGCTTTCCTCACTGAGGATATTTGGGAGAATAAATAAAGAATGTTTATAAGGAGTTTGTGTGGCATTGTGTGATCAAGAATATAAATTAATAATTAAATTACCATGACGTTCAATCCTTGGAGGTCCGATTTTCGAAGTCCTTTTATAACTTTTTGGGGCTAGATTATCGGATGTTTGTTTGAGTGTTTGAGCTCTGATATCGTATCAATATTTAGGGTTCTGGTTAGATCTCTTATATTTTCGATGTGGGATTTTTGACACTAAATTAAAACATTACCCCCACATTTAACATACATTTTATCTCGCTTAAAAAGTAACCCTTACCATGTTCGGAAAACATATGTACAAAACTCAACATTGCTTTAAAAGTTTGGATACAACATTTCTATCCTAGCAAAAATATGCAAAATAAGAACTCTTGCAATTAAAGCTTTCAAATAACTCCAAAAAATTAATAAATTTCAGCTCTTAAAAAAAAAAGAAAAAGAAACTCTTCAACTTGTTTATTAATCGAGCCCCCAATTTCTTCATGTTAGAACAAAAAACCTTTCTTCTTTTAATTTTTATTTTTTATAACTTGAAATCAATAGCTTTTAGTTTTTTTACTCCTACAATCGAGAACACCTATGCCAACTCCAAAGCCTAAATCTAGGAGATATCAAACATTTTTTGCATTAAGCTCAAGTAAAAGTTTGAACACAAGGTCGCTTCATGATAATGTAGGTGATACCGGTAGGTTCCATATCGAAAAAAAAAATTTCGATAATAACTGATGTTGTAAGAAGTTGGACTGACCCGAACCGAATTAGTTCATGTTAGTTCGGTTTAGATGTTTACATATATTGAACCGAAACCGAACCGAACTGAACATTTCCTATTCGACTCGGTTTGTCTTTAACCGACCAGGGTTCCTCCTTACCCTTCCCCCCAATGCGCCGCTCACAGCCTCCCCATGCCCTCACAACCCACGACCCCCCTCTATTTCCAGTCTCCAGTGGCCATCTCAAGCTGCGGCAACAACTAGTAGCTGTGGCGGCCAACTCCAGCGGCGACATTTAGTGGCAGTCGTGGCCATCTCCATAACCCACCCCCGCTCTCTCCGTGAAGTTTGAACAACCCACCTCCATATTTGCAATGATGACCATATGCCAAATCAAATGAAAAGTAAGAAGCCAACAAAAAGGATAAGATGATTTTGGATCCAAAGAGAAGAGGAAGAAAATGGAAGATTTTGAAAAATGGGGCAAAAATTTCCACACATTTGGGTTTCAAGTTTTCGTTTGAAACTTGAAAACGATATGCCTAAATATGAGATCTAAAAATTGGGGAAAAACTTTCCTCATATTGTCCATATGAAGGTGTTATGAGATAGAAAACGATAGACAAAGGACCGTACTAAGCCGATGGAGACAACCCACTAAGGCCGAGCGGGGACGAGCAGGGCTCGGTTCTGACCCCTGCTCGGTGTCGAGTCCCGTCCATCCTTCTCTCTTGCTGTAGGAGATGTACCAGTCCATAAGTTCACACATATCATGACTCGATGAGCCCGACGATCGTAAGATGACCTAGGGTTAGGATTCGTGAAACCCTAGGGGGAAGATCAACTATAAATAGGAAGGGAGCCACCCATTGAAGGTAAGCCAAAACACATGCTAAGTACTCTTGCTTGCTTAGTTATTCTCCCTTGGCTAACTTAGGCATCGGAGCCCGTATGACGGTAGTCACACTGGTTTAGGGTTATTTGGTTTTGTAGGTATTTGGTCCCTTATTTCATCGAGTTTCATGTGCATTTTGGACAGAACCGGGAGAACCAAAATTCAAGCATCAATAATTGGCGCCGTCTGTAGGGACAGTACAAGCTATACATCCGAGCAACTTGATTGAAAGCTAGAAAATTTTGAAGGAACAACGGTAAGGGTAAACAGACACAAAATGTAAACGTGGCCGCATAAAATACGACCTCCACGGGGTAGGATCCGTCAATACTTTCTCCGAGATTCGGCAGGTGAAGACTAACGAAATCCGAAATGCGATATTTCAAGCGAAGGCGACGTAAGTGTCCCTCGCTAGAAGCATGGAATTATCTACCCAAGAAGGATGATAGAACCTGGATTCGGAAGACGGGTTCAATGACGACTCGTCATCTAAGGTAGTCCACTCGAAATTCAGGTCAGTACCGGACAACATGAAAATAGATGGGCAACAAATAATAAGAGAAGAGGAGAGGTTACCTCGAAGTGAAGGGAATGAGTAGAATGTGGAGGACGTTAGGGGGTTTATATAGCCCCCAAAAAGTGAAGGAGCACGGCTCGGACCAATGGTCTTTGTCCATTAAGCCGAGGCCTGCTCGGCCACCACGAAACCCGTGACCACCATGGTCACGGGTCTGACCATGATGTGAGGGGTCATAGCTTGATGTGATTTTACCTCCACGGGAACCAATAAAGCTGGGCTTGGCAGCCGAGGTGGGATATAATCTTGCTCACGAATCCCAACATTGCTCAACTTGGCAGTCGAGGTGGGAGACCATCTCGATCACGGGTCTGACCAAGATGCGACAACACAATAACGGATGAGACCCATGACTCACAGGTTTATTTAACATGGCATGAACCAGAGGTCAACAATGACAACTTTTTTCATGACACACCTACAAATGTACTCACGAAGTGATGAGTCCGGAAAACTAGAAGTACATCACCTCGAGAGTAGGGGGCAACTGTTATGAGATAGGAAACGACGGATAAAGGACCGTACTAAGCCAAGGGAGACAACCCACTAAGGCCAAGCCGGGACGAGCAGGGATCGGTTCCAACCCCTGCTTGGTGCCGAGCGTACATCCTTCTCTCTTGCTGCTGGAGATGTCCCAATCCATAGGCCCACACGTATCATGACCCGATGAGCCGACGATCGTAAGATGACCTAGGGTTGGGATTCGTGAAACCCTAGAGTGAAGATCAACTATAAATAGAAAGGGAGCGACCCATTGAAGATAAGTCAAAACACATGCTAAGTACTCTTGCTTGCTTAGTTACTCTTCCTTGGTTAACTTAGGCATCGGAGCCCGTGTGACGGTAGCCACACCTGTTTAGGGTTATTCGGTTTTGTAGGTATTCAGTCTCTTGTTTCATCGAGTTTGATGTGCATTTTGGAGAGAACCGAGAGGACCAAAATCCAAGCATCAACAGAAGAAAATAGTGGTCTGTGTGTAAGCTGTAGAGGAAGAATTGCATAAAGAATGAAGGAGAGAGAGAAGGTAAAGAAAAAGAGGTAAAGAAAAATGAAATAAGACAACACTTTTGTTGCATTGAATAATTATGTAGCTTTCCTTAACCAGGCTGCTTGAGAGAATAAATAAAGAATGTTTATACAGGAGTTGTTGTGGCATTGTGTCAAAAATAGGATTTGAAATTCCATGTTTCACTCAAGTTCACAAATTGGGGTGGTTCTTTCTTAAGCTTTAATTGTTTATTATGGCGGCTAAAACTTTCGCGCTTATATTTTTTCTACACCCCATCAATTTTTCCAGTAGCTTAATTCCCTTTTCTGACCATCATTATATATTATATACATTTTAATCTAATCTACAGTCTAATAGACATAACATTCAACGGGTTGTATAATATATATATTGATATATACTAAACTATTAGGTTACATAATATATACCTTTATTAGAATGTATATGCAGTATATATCTAAAATATACTCCATATAAATAATTTCGTATCATTCGTAACATTATACGTTGTCCATAAAAACAATATCATTGAGGATCGTTTCCGAACACGGCCTGTGAGAATCGTTTCAATAATAGCTTCATTGACAGATGGTCGGAGTCAGGACCGACTTAAGGTATTAGACAAGTGAGGCGATCGCCTAAGGACTCCAATCCTAGAAGACCTCATATTTTTCATATATTAGTATATATAATATAATATTGTTATCTATTTATTTTAGTTTTTACTTATAAATGTATTTGGATTATAAAATAATATATTTTTTCATGGATTTTGCTCTTATAATATTGAAAATACAAATTAATAATAAGTATAATTCCCTTGGAAAAAAATCTTTAATTAAATATAAAACTCATAATCAATCTGTCATATAAATTTCTTTAGATTTTAATATTTTTAATTTTTTGGGAAGAAAATGGGACTAAAGGCCATCAAACTAATAAAAAAAAAGAAGAAGATAAGACGAAAAAAATTACAAGACGGGGCATGGAGACCTCAAAAGAACTCTCACTTAAACCTTTCAAACTTCTTTAAAAAAAAAAACATTACCATAACCCTTCAAAAACTCTCTCAAATTTTAGATGCTCCGTATTCTTTCTCCTTTTATTTATTTTTTTCACGGTCAAAATTTTTCAAATTCTCTAAACAAAAAATACTTTACCATAAATATATTCTGTAGGTTATACTAATTTTAACTTAATTTTGTCAATCCAAAGGGTTAGAATAGAAACCAAAACTTCAAAGTTTATTACTTTTTTTTAAATGTATTTCATATTGTTCAATACGTTAATATTTGATATTTGTTTAGGTTTACTTACTTGTTTCAATATAGAATATTAACATGTCTATAAAAAATTATGAATATGGCCTATGAAAAGCTTAAAAAAATATAAAATATAAAAACTTATTGAATCTAAAAAAAATCATGCTAAAAAACAGATTGAATATGAAAAAATGTTATCAATAAATTAAATTTTTTTAGTAGAAGTAAAAGTAATAGAAATGATAAAATAGTAGAAGAAATAATAGGTATAGATAAATCAAAACATAAACAAAAACGATAGATAATGAAGCATTTAATCAAATAAAGTTCAACTGAAAAAAATAATCATATTAAGGCCTTGGTTTCAAAATTTTGCCTAAGGCCACATATCATCGAGACACCCCTGGTCGGAGTGGATGTTAACGTCGCCCTGGCAAGTATTATTTGTTGGGCAATCTGGAACAACTTAAATAGGATTCATAAGAAAGGAGCCTTCGATATTAAAACGAGGGTTTCATGGATTCTGAATTATGTGGAAGAAATGAGGGCTAAAGATCGCGAGAATTTGGGTGATCGGAGCAACAGGTTACCTCGAAGAAACTCTTAGAGACCCCTCCTCGAGGGGTGATGAAGATTAACATTGATGGCGCTTGTGCGATGAACAAATCCGGAATAGGGGTGCTTGTTCAAGATGATAGGGCTGAGATAGTTGCTGTCATGGTTGATGTTCTTCCAAAAATGAGCCTCTAACTGGTTGAAATTGCTGCGATTAGAGAGGGTCTGAAGATTGTAGTGCGATTAGGGCTTTCACGGGTGATTATTGAGTCGGATTTTCTGAGCGCCATTTCTCTAATTCGTGAGGATTCTCCTGTGCAAAATGAAGTTGCGAACTGGTTGGCAGATGTTCGAATGCTGTCAGAAAATTTCTCAGCGATTTCTTTTCACCATGTCTTTTGGGAGTCGAATTCAACAGCCCATTGTCTGGCTAAAGAGAGTTTCAAGTTGGGGAGAGCTCTTGTGTGGCTCTCAGTGTTTCCCCCTTTTCTGTGTCGATGTGCTAAAACCGATTTTCACGACTATGTAGCCTTAATGGCAGGGTGATTTCATTTGTACAAATTTCCTTACTCAAAAAAGAAAAAAAGGGAAAACAATATCATTGAAACATGATTAGCATTACAAAATTTATGCAACATATTCCAAAATATCATAAGAACTATAAAACAAAGAGAGTATAAAACTGTCCGATTTGGATTTTGGGCATTTTCGTGGCTATTGATTATTGCAGCAGCTATCGGAGAAGACGGGGTCTGATGGTTGAAGAAACAGACAGGCAAATGAGAACCTTAATTATGAAATGAAACCAAAACGAACTTTTGCAAGAGAGTTGAAGACTCTTCCTAATAGGGAAATAAATAAGTTCTTTGGCAAAATCACCCGCTTTAGGAAGCAATATGGGAATGGGAAAATTAAATGAAAGTCTAGGTATCCATAACTTTTTAAAGACCAGCAACTTGTCGGACGAAAGTTCTGAAGGTCAGGAGAATGTTACCATGCATATTCTTATAAGATATTTTGGTAGTTTAAATAGTATCACTCTAATTTTATTTTTGAATTTTCTTAGATGGATAGTCTTCCTTGATTTAGTCCTTTTTTTTTTCTTTAGTCCTTTTATCTCTCACCTATCATAAAGAGTTAGTGTTAGGGATAGATTAGATAAAAGTAAACCGGATTCTAAATAAATTTTAAAAATAAAAAGAAATAAAGGATATTACCTCACAGTTGATCTTGGGCCTCTCTCTCCATTGTCTGAAACTGCTTTATCCACCCCCAATACCCAACAATCTAGCCCATCAACCACGCATCAAAACAAACACCGAAATTCTCCTCTTTCACAACCTGAGCATGTCCTTGAAGGCAATTTAGCAGCTCTGTTCGAAGAGCAAGCAGAGGGAAATATTTGCCAATCTGAAGGGGGACGGGAAACTTTTAATAAATAGTTAAGTGAATGGTTGATCGAAAATGGCTTCTGCATAATGTCTATCAACTCCAGCCAGCAAATCCAAAGGAGATTTACACAAGAAAATGACACCAACAAGAGGCCAATCTCTATGCCATCTTCCTCAAGGGGCACAACTGGTTGCCCATGAAGATTCTTGTCTGGAATGTAAGAGGGCTAGGCTCAGCCTCAAAGAGAGCCACCATAAAAGACACGATCACGTCTTTATGTCCTGATATTGTTATTCTTTCTGAAACAAAATCATCTTCTATCAACAACAAATTTATTAAATCTCTGTAGAGCTCCATTAGCATAGCTTGGGCTTCTCTCAATGCCTCAGGTGCTTCAGGCGGTATTATTCTCCTTTGGGATCAGCTCTCTACTTCGGCTGTTGAGGTTATCTGTGGGCACTTCTCTATATCTGTTCATTTTAAGTTGGCTGATAACTTCACATGGTGGCTTACAGGTGTCTACGACCTTGTAAAATGAAAGAAGAGGAAACTTTTTTGGCAGGAGCTCTTTTACCTTAATGGGCTCTGTGGACCTATATGGCTTTTAGGAGGAGACTTCAATATATATAGATGGAGCCACGAAACTTTTTCAGCAAGTCCTCCACAAACTGGTATGAACAAATTTAACTATTTTATTGATTTTACAGGGCTTATAGACCCCTTTATGAACAGTGGCCAATAGACATGGTCGAACTTGAGACCTCACATAGTGCTCTCCAGAATCCATCGCTTCCTATACTCCAAAGGTTGGAGTGATAAGTTTTCTCATCATCACATTAAGAGGCTGCCTAGAGCTTGTTCTGATCACTACCCCATCCTGTTGGAGTCGCCCAATCAACAATGGGGTCCTTGCCCATTCCGCTTGGAAAATCTATGGCTTCAAGACAAACATTTTCAACAGCAAATTGAAGCAATCTGGTCCTCTGGTTTGTCCGATGGTTATCCGGAGTATGCTTTAATTAAAAAGCTCAACACTTTAGCCCAAGATATTAAGCGATGGAGAAATAATTTTTGACCAAATATCCCAAGAGAGAAAGCCAAAATTATGGAGAAAATTCTTTCAATTGATAAACAGGAAGAGACTGGCTTCATTAATCAAGCAGATTGCCACCTTCAAGTAGCTCTAAAAAATGAGCTTAATTCTTTAAACCTGGCAGAAGCAAGACTTCGGAGCCAAAATTGCAAGAAAATTTGGCTTTTGGAAGGCGATGAAAATTCAGATTTTTTCCATAAAGTTTGCACTGCTCGAAAAAGACGTAGTTTTATATCCGAGATTGTTGAACCAGGGGGAAGAAGTTTAGTAACTGATTCTTTGATAGAATAAGAGGCATTGAGGCATTTTAGAACTATATACCAAGGTTCAACAGAGTCAGGGTTTTTGGCATTTAATCTCGATTGGGCTCCCATAAATGCTGACCAATCTTCCTGGCTTGTTCGCCCGTTTACAGAGGAGGAAATCTACAGTAGTATAAAGAACTTGGGGAACAATAAAGTTGCGGGACCTGACGGATTCACAATTGAATTTTTCAAAAAACTTTGAAACATTTTCAAACCATCCTTAAAGGAAGTGTTCCTTGATTTTTTTCAGAACTGGCATAGTGAATCATGTCCTTAACGAAACCTTCATCGCATTAATTCCAAAAGTCCCTAGTCCCAAAAACATGATAGAGTTTCGACCTATCAGTTTAACTACAAGAATATACAAGATACTTGCAAAAGTTCTCACCGACCATCTCAAGACAGTCCTCCCATCCACCATAGCTAGACAGCAGAATGCTTTTGTTCAAGGTCGCCAAATTACTAACGCCATTCTAATGGCAAATGAAATGGTGGATTTATGGCGCTGCTCTCGCAAAAAAGGTGTTATAATCAAGCTGGACATCGAGAAAGCCTTTGACAAGATCAATTGACAGTTCATATTAACAGTATTAAATCAGAAAAGATTTGGCGATCGCTGGATTTCTTGGATTCGTGGGTGCATATCGTCTGTTTCTTATTCAGTATTGTTGAATGGGAAGCCGCGCGGTAAAATCCTTACTTCCCGTGGCATACGCCAAGGTGATCCTCTTTCACACTTCCTCTTTGTTTTGGCTATGGATTATCTGAGCCGTCTTCTAACAGAAGCTACTAAAAAGAGTCTTATCGAAGGATTTCAAATCGGACAGCAGGATTTCAATCTCTCACACTTGTTGTTTGCTGATGACATTGGTTGTCGATGATTGTGGTTTGCAGGATTTGGGTTTTTGTGGTGATCGGTTTACATGGGTTAATCGGTGTGACGACCGGGAGCTCATTTTTGAACGGTTGGACCGTTGTTTTTGTACTTCAGCATAGCACCTCATTTTTCCACATTTTCGGTTCAGCTCCTGATTATATTTTTTCCAATCACCGACCACTAGCGTGTCATTTTGGGGCACATCCAGTTGGGGGTCCGCTCGGGGGGTCCTCTATCCTTCGTTTTGAAGAAGCTTGGTTATCTCATGAGGAGTGTAAATCGGTGGTGGCCCACAATTGGAACTCCATCTCAGCAGTTGGTCTACCAGAGGGTCTGGCTCGAAATACCAGGGTGTGTATGAAGGCTCTTTCTCAATGGGGCCACTCGAAGGTTGGCAACTATGCCCGACATATCTGGGAGGCTTCGGCACGAGTTCAGGCAACCATCCAGAATACCTCTTTGGGTGGTTCGCGAGCCGTGATCTTAGATGCTGAATCTGCTTTGGAGTCGTTGTTATTGGAGGAGGAAGTTTACTGGAAACAAAGGTCTCGTGAATGCTCGCTAAAATGGGGTGATAAAAATATGAAGTGGTTTCACAATCGCGCCTCGCTTCACCAGCGAGTGAATTCTATTGTTGGCTTGGAAGATTCCTCTGGTTGTTGGGAGCAGGACCCTGACGAAATTCGAGCAGATGAAGTTGTGCAGGCTCTCAAACAAATCCAACCATCTAAGGCCCTGGGGTTGGACGGTCTTACGGGGTCCTTCTGCATGAATTTTTGTGAGGTAATAGGGGCGGATTTCGTCCGTAGTTATCTTCATGTACTCAATGATAATGCTTCCCCAAGGGCTTTAACTCCGACCCTTATTACTTTGATTTCGATGACTAAGCAGCCTTGCTGGATTTCTGACTATCGCCCATTCGTCTGTGTAATGTCAGTTATAAATTGATTTCTAAGGTTTTGGTGAATAGAATGAAATTTTTGTTGCATGATGTTATTTGGCCAAACTTAAGTGCTTTTGTTCCCGACCGATGTGTGGTGGATAATGCTATTTTGGATTTCGAGTGTATTCGTTCGCTTTGTAAGAAAGCTTCTCATCGATCGGGGTGGGCGGCCCTGAAACTTGATATGAGTAAAGCGTATGACGGGGTCGAGTGAGTTTTTCTTTGACGAATGGGTTTCTCTGATAATGTGTTGTGTATCTTGGGTCTCTTTCTCTTTTAAGTTAAATGGGGGTCGTGTTAGTTGTCTTCAGCCTAGCCGGAGTCTTCGCGACCCTTTGTCTCCATATTTGTTTCTGTTGTGTGCACAAAGGTTGTTGAGTCTTTTATCTGGGGCGGAGGTGTGGAAACAAATTTCGAGGTTTAAATTATATCGCTTTTGCCCGTCTATTTCTCACCTGTTTTTTCCTCATAATAGTTTATTGTTCTTTAAAGCTTCCTTTAGTGAAGGCCAGGTGGTACTGCAGCTTTTCGATTTGTATGAGCAGGTGTCGGGTCAAACCATTAATTTCGATAAGTCGGTGATTTCGTTTAGTCAACCTACACCTAGCTGTTTACAGCTTAGAATTAGTTCTTTGCTGCGGGTAAAGAGGGAAGATTATCATGCCTTATATTTGGGGTTGCCAACCTTTATTCCTCGAAACAGACGGGGTCATTTTCGTTTTGTTAATGATTGAATTCGGAAGAATCTGCAGGGTTGGAAAGGTAAACTTTTGTCTGTAGGTGGCAAGGAGGTTCTCCTTAAATCCATCATTCAAGTCATTCCCTGTTACGCGATGAACTGCTTTCGCCTCCCGAAGAGTGTTTTTCATGATATTCATATACTTATGGCTTGGTTTTGGTGCGGTGAGGGACTAGAAGCGTCTGATTCATTCGGTTAGTTGGAAACAAGTGTGTTTGCCCAGATGTTTTGGGGGATTTGGCTTTTCGAGACTTGGAGCATTTTAATGGTGCCTTGTTGGCGAAACAATGCTGTCAGATTTTCAAGGCTCCAGATACCCTTATTTCTCGTGTGCTTAAGTCTAAGTATTTTGTAGGTTGTGGTTTTCTTGATGCGAAGCTGGATTCTAATGCTTCCTTTATTTGTGGAGTCTTCTTTGGGGACGTGATCTATTATAGTCTAGCCTTCGTTCCAGTAGCTCTTGGGTTTAAGTTAAATGTTGATGCTGCTTTTAGAAATGATGTGTTCGCGGCGAGTCTGGGTGTTATTGTTCGGGACTCATGTTGGCGAGTCTCTCTGTCTGATACAGGCTGTCTCGAATGTGGTGGACGTCGATATGGTCAAGAGTTTGGCCGTTCAAGCAGGCATTCAACTGGCCATGGAGGCGGGGCTATTCCATTTCAAGATTGAGATTAATTCTAGCTATATGTTTCATCTATTGAGTTCCGAGATTGAGAACGTTTCAAGGGTGGGGATTTTTCTTTCAAGTCTCCAATCTTCAGTTCGACACTTGAATGGGCAGATTCACTTTGGTATTGGCAAATTGTTTTAAATCACGGGCCAACCGCTAGACAAGATAGCTCGTAAGATATTAAATCCTAGATAGGTGGTCACCATGGTTTGAATTCATTTCCTCTATTGACCACTAGGTCATTCCATGATGGTTACGCTGGGGTCATTGCTTGGTGGAGTTACGACTTCAAGGATATTCCTTGAAGCCCCAAGCCACGTCCCAAACTATCTCTTGGGGACGCCTTTTAAAAAAAAAAAAGTTGAAAAGACCAAAAACACGTTTTTTTTTTTGGTCTTATTTTATATGTTTGTAGTTTTTATAATAAATAATAATTATGAAATAAAATACAAAATGACTCGGACTAAATAGTTAGGTGTACCTATGTACATAGAATAGTGTTTCTTTTAGTATGACGATATTATATACAAATACTTTTCAATGCAACGTCTCAAAGTTTTCTTTTTCTATCTCTGTTGCCTTTTAGCAAAATAACGTGAAATACAATGGGCACAGAACAAACCAAAGACAATAAGTAGATTGATTATATGAAATTTAAAATAAATTTTTAAAAAAGTATTATTAGAAAAAGAAAAAGAACTCAATCGGGGCACGGATGAGGATAATGGCTCCTGCCTTCCCTAATAAATGCTAGTATATATCTATAATAAATGTTAGTATATATCTCTAAAGATGACAACATGGAAGACACGTCAACAAAAGTTAATCTCCACCCCACAGTTTTTTATTTTTTATTTTTTACTTTATTATTTATTTTTAAAAGGTATTATTAAAAAAGAAAAAAAGAATTTTAAGGTGACAATATGAAAAGGCTTTCAAACATGGCCTTGGCTTCCTTATCCATAACTTCATGAAGTCGTACATTATTATTGAAAAATAGTCATACAAAATGTAGATTAGTTAATTAAGATATATATATATATATATATATATATCCATCAATATGTCGATTCTGTGAGTACAAACAACAGAAAATAAATTACTAAGGACACCCTACAAGTTGTTAACTAAAAAGAAAAAAATATTAAAAAGTTCAGTAGTAACAAAAAACTAATTAAATAATTAACTGGGTAAACATAACTTTTTTTGGTACCTTCATCAAATATTTTGAGCTTTATCAACAATTATCAACTACATCACCAAATTCCTTCAAAATTATATGGAATATAAGACTAAAAATACGAATATCACCAACTATACAAGTTTTCCACGATGTAGCTCAAAATTGAACCTACCTTTTGGAAGAAATTATTTTATTGCACCATCTTTGCCAACTATACAAATTTTTCACGATGTAGCTCAAAATGCAACCCACTTTAGGGTTTTATTTATTTATTACAAATAATATGAATATGTGTAGCTTGGTAATTTTGGCCCCATCATAAACAGGTTTATATTTTGACAAATCTGTAGATATTAGAGTTTTTAGACATATATTTATGTAATTAGGCACCTGAAAATGTCTAATTGTGTTGTCATCCCTCTCTATAATTGAAAATGCCAAAGTGCATTTTTAATAAATAATAATTATGGAGGATTAGGTAAGGACTTCGCAGTCTTTTAGTTCAACGACATTACGTACAATAGTTTCCAACGCAATGTCTCAAAATTTTCTCTCTCTGTCTGTAATGTCTTTTAGCAAAATAATGTGAAAAAAAACAAAACAAAGACAATAACTAGGTTATATAAAATTTTATAATATAAATTGTTAATTTACCAATTTAGTCCATAGATTAAAAATTTAATTAGATAATTTTTAAAGTTAAGGAAAGTTATTAATTTAACTATTATATAAAAAGAAAGAAAAAGGCAGCCATAAACTTTTGTAACTTATTTATTGCAGGCTTCATATTTATGGAATTACCTCAATATAATATAGTATCCATAGAAACGAAAAAGAATCCAAAAGAAGTCGACAAAATGTAATCTCCAGCCTCCACTCCACGATTCAAAAACAGTATATTGAAAAAGAAAAAAAATAATTGAAAAGATGTTGAGTTTGTGAGATTTTTGTCTATCTTGACAGTATAAAAAGGGGTATAACGTAACTGAAGCATTACAAACAGTTCTATTCATCCGTCGCCATTCAAAATGGCATTCAAACATGGCTTCCTTTGCTTTGTTCTTCTTCTTGTTGTTCCTCTACTTGCAGTTGCAGACCCCGACGTGGCCCCTTCACATGTCGTTGACATTCTCCACCGGAGCAGTTTTCCCAAAGGCTTTGTTTTTGCCTCAGCATCTTCTGCGTATCAGGTAAAAGAGACCGTTCTTCGTTTATTGTTTCTTGATTTTAATTTTTTTAAAACATAAGCCTTTGGTTACTGTTGCTATTTTCGGTTGATAAACATAAGTCGTCATCGGTTGTTCCGCCGCTATCGACCTTCAGAACTCCAGTCTTCCACCATCCGCATGAATCACATGGAGAGGAGATGGAGAAAACGGGACAGCAGAAAATAACAAGGGCAAAAAATGGGACAAGAGAAAGAAACGAATGGGTAGGAGAGAGGAGAGGAAGAGGGAAGAGAAAGTAGAGAAATTCAACAAAAAAATAATGGGAGCAAATACATAATTTACCTGAAAATGATGTCACTGATCAGAAAACATAAGTTTTGGGTGGAGACATATCAAAGTGGGCCTATGAGACGAGTTATTTAGAACAAAAACCCGTTTTCATTATTGAAAGTATAAAGTTTTAGATTATTTATTTTATTTTCTGAGCCTGCAAACCTCAAAATCTTTAAAAAATATTAAAGTACATAAACCCACGTTATACGCCTCTTCTTCATTTTCATGTTTCTCACGTACCTTTAATAAAATGGTACCTATTTTTCAAAACGATTTTATTTTTTTCAATTAACATCGTAAAGAAAGTTTTGTAACATTGGTGTGTTTTCTTTTATTTAGTACGAAGGTGATGCATTCAGGGATGGTAAAGGTCTAAGTATCTTTGACAATGCCACTCACCATTTCCCAGGTCTTGCTCTTTATGATTTTTTTCCTCATAATTCTCTCTATTTTGTTTAATTATCACTGTGATGATGTTTTTCAGTATATAATAGGTTTATTTGTTAAAAAGAAAGAAGATTAAAATATGAAGAAACGTCAACCAATTATTTAAGGTCTAAAATATGCAAACTTGACAATTTGAACATAAGTTAACTAGTTAAGACATATATTTTCGACTTAAAAATCGTGAGATTGAATTCACACCCCACATATTGATGTACTATAAAAACATGTCAATCTGAACATAGCTCAATTAATTAAGTAGGTTCGAATTTCTACTATCATTGTTCAACTGAAAAAAAAAGTTATGACATCAAAGAAAAGTTAACAACAAAGATGTAAAAATTCGGAAAAAAGAAATACAAATACAAGGAAAAAAGTAGAAAAAAAAAATCATGCACGTGAATTATTATTATTATTATTTGAGATAGTGGATTATTAATTATTATGAAGTGTATAAATGGAGAATTTTTAAATAAATTAATTTTATCGTGATTTGTAAAATTTGTAGAGAAATTCAACAATGATAACGGAGATGTTGCCATTGATCAATACCATCGCTACAAGGTGTGTGAAAAAAGATTGTATTATTTATTAGTGAAGAAATTTCTCTTATAATATTATGCAAATTTTAGTAATGGTTGTTTCTAACGTAGGAAGATGTTGCAATTATGAAGAAAATGGGCTTAGATGCTTACAGATTCTCAATTGCTTGGTCGAGAGTTTTGCCGAGTAAGAAATTAAAGCTCGTTTAGTAATTATTTCGTATTTTATTGTTTTATTCTTTAGAATTATACTTGTTTGCTGACAATTTTTTTAGCATATTTTATATTGCATAAAAAACTTTGATTCTTAATTTTTCAAATTTAACTTAAATTTTGGAAACGTTTCAAAAAAGTAGACATAAAATAAAGAAATACAGGAATGAAAATAATACTTGCAAATTTATTTATTAAAAAAAAAGAAACTAGAGACAAAGAGTAGGTCGAATCTCCCACCCGTCATGTACTAAAAAAGAATTTTTAAAAATTTTAATAGAAAAATAATTGGAGCTAGTTTTAGTGAAATGGATAATTAATTTTAAGAGTGGTGTTTTTCGCTGTTTTCTTCTAGTGTGTTCTAAGGAATAACTTCTTTCCATAACAAATTAAGTTTTATTTGATCCGTTTGAGGTTTATTTTATTTTGATGTCAAATTTTTTTGAATTCAATTTTTTAATTAACTATTTATAATCACTGTTAATAGAATTATTTTCTCATATGAATTTAAAAGCACAATTTTCAATTCTTATTATACCATCATTTTAATGAGTCAATTTTCAATACAAGTAATCAAGTAGTAAGTTACTATATGCTAAGTCATATTAAATGGTGTGTTTTTAATTAAATGAATGAGCGGTAGATTTATTTCATAAATAAAAACATAAAGTATTTTCAACTACATATTTTAACTTTGCATTATTATGTTTTTGTTATTTTATTTTAATTTTTGTGACCACACATTGACGTGATGAAAAAAAAATAGATGCATAAAAATGAAATTATTAGGAGCCAAATTTAAAAAACACACAAAACATTATAAAACTTCAGTATATATTTAGCCTTTACTAATTAAAAACTATTATGCATAAAGAACATTAAAAAATTTACTATTTTCGAATGAGAAACCATCTCATCAAAGAGATAGTAGGTGAAAAACATACAAAAATACAAAAGAAAAAGAGGTTTAGATAATTCTAGGAGAGAGAGGTTCATGATTAGTCTAATAATTTACTTCTCGCTAATATTTGGTTGGAGAGAAACAATCATATCTTTTCGGAGGTCTCTAAATAAACGGAGAATATATGAAAATAGATGCTTTATCATAGTCGTCTAAACATCCATATTTTTTATGATTATGATATCTCTACTATTTCTCTTAATTGGATGCTATCACGTCTCTTCTTTGTAACATAATTTTTGAATGAAATGATGTCTTTTTTCATAAAAAAGAAAAAAAATTAAAGTAAACATTATTCTCCAATATTATTGTAGATGGAAAACTTAGTGGAGGAGTGAACAAGAAAGGAATTGAGTACTACAACAACCTGATAAATGAACTACTTGCAAACGGTGAGTATTAATTAATGCAATAATTTATTAATCTCTCATTTATTATTTTGCAACCATTTTGTGTTAATTATTCGACAAATATTCACACATTGCTATGAGATTATTTTTGTAGGCATCCAACCCTATGTCACACTTTTTCATTGGGATGTTCCCCAAGCTCTACAAGAGGAATATACAGGCTTCGAGAGTAACAAAATTGTGTAAGCTATTGTTATTTTTTATGACATTTTTTTTATTTTTCACACAATAATAGAAAACAAAATATAATCACGACAAGATATTAAAATTAACTAATTATGACATATTTCACAGAGAAAAAATGGTTTTTAGAATTGTGTTTAAGAATTCTAGGAACGTTTCTCTCAACCAAATTTTAATAATGTTACTCTCAATCAATTGCAGGAATGATTTTCAAGATTATGTCGATCTTTGCTTCAAGGAATTTGGAGATAGAGTAAAGCATTGGATTACCTTAAACGAGCCACATTCCTTCACCCTGATTGTTGATGCTTTTGGTATAATCCCTAGAGACTGTTCTAAGAAACACGATGTACGATTAGATTGTTTGGGTGATGATTCTGGCACCAGAATGTACATTGTTGGTCATAATGAACTTCTTGCTCACGCAGCCGCTGTGAAAGTTTACAAAACTAAATATCAGGTTTTGTCTCACAACTATTCCACCAATTCATATTTACCTTTGCTTTACTATTCAACCCAACATTAGAATTGATCCGAACTTTGACTAGGAAGTAAAATTAAGAAAAATAAATATGTCGTTAAATTAAAGTAAAACTTAATCTTTAGATGTATCATCAATGGTTCTACATGAGTGAGTTTAGAGGTTTGATTTTGATTTGTAAAGTCAAGATCATTTAAACTATGATAATAAGAAATAATAAATGAAATCACACCACATTTTTATCAAATGCTCATGTTAAAAAGTTGTTAAAGTTAGAGTTAATAGGAAAATTTAACACACATATTAAAAATGTCACCATTTTTAAAAATTATAGCATAATTTTGACTTTTTTAATTATATTTTCTTACATTTAAGTTAGACACTAATCTCATTTCATTGTACAATTTGAAAATACATATTTATTTTATGTTTTTCTTGTTACAACAACATATAGGAATTGAAATTCGAACTCACGATCTTTATATATGTCTTAATACATATTTATTTGATGTTATTTACGTAACTATCTCGTATATAAATTTGAACAACGTGAGATTTTGCAGGCACGCCAAAAGGGTGTGATTGGTATTACATTGGATTCGTTTTGGTATGTCCCATATTCAGACAGTGTGGCAGACAAAAAGGCCGCAGAACGAATGCTTGATTTTGGTATTGGTTGGTAAGTAAAGTTCATTGATTACAAATGCATTATACCACCTTATAAAAAAATTTAAAAAGTTTAATATTTGATATATATTTTTGACAACATTAATATTTGATAATCTAAATTAAAATACATGACATGACAGGTTCCTGCACCCACTTACTTATGGAGATTATCCAGCTTCCATGAGAGCGCTTGTAAAGGAGAGATTACCAAAATTTACAAAGGCAGAAAGTAGTTTGATCAAAGGGTCTTTTGATTTTGTTGGAGTAAATTACTACACCGCTAGATTTGCAAAAGACAATCCCAATGCGCCTGGTCCAACGCCACATTACTCAACTGATAGTCGAGCAGACACTTCAAGTAATGTACTTAAACTACGATGATCAAAATTCAAAATTCATCTTTACGTATTCACAAAACACTCAAACAAGTCTCCAGTTCAAAAATGAGATCTGGATAAGATTGATGAGCTGCTAAAAGAGCCAAGGGAACATGTTAAAGATCCCACATTATAATAGACATGAGCTATTTTGCACATTGTCAATTGGTTTTGAAACGGAACCTGTTGAATATTGACACATGACATGATACTTGATACTGATATCTCTTGTAATGTTTTATTTTGGGTTGCAGTGGATCGTGATGGAGTCCTAATTGGTCCGGTGGTAATCATCTTTGTGCAAATTTATTCAATGATGATTATTTATTTATTTTTTATTGCAATGTTTGAAGTCTCAACTAATGATTTATTTTGGTTAACATTGTTACACATAGGCGAATAAGGAATCCTGGCAAGCTCAATATCCACAAGGCCTCCACGAACTATTGGTGTACACGAAGAACAAATACAAAGATCCAAATATATATATCACAGAAAATGGTAACGAAAGAAATCCTTAATTAGGGTATAGTTAATAGTAAAAAATATATTCGTTATTTTAGATAAATGCACATAATTAATTACCTTTTTTATTAATTTCATTGTATGTTGTAGGATTTGTTGATATTGGTGGGACTAAGGCTACGTTACTCAACGACACAGATAGAATTAGATACCATCAACAGCATCTCAGCTCTGTCCTCAAAGCAACCAAGTAAAATCTAAATTACAAAAATTCTCGTGAACTTGGTCTTTTTTGTTTCAAAATATCCACTCCCTTTTAAAAATTTCAATATTATTTTTGTCCTTCGTTTGGAAGTTTGTTTGAGGCTGGAACAATATTAACGACGCTACAACAAATTTGACTTTTAACGTGGTCAATGGTGGATCCATGAATCCATCATTGTTTCTACTCATGCATTTATTTTTACCATCGTTAAAGGTCAAATTTGTTCATGTGTCAGCTAGCTAATTGTTCCCAACAAACTTCCATTAACTACCACATGGTTCCAGATTTACGTTCAAAATATCTAAGTGGAGGTTGCTCAAAGGGTATTTTTTTGAATATTTATAAAAGGTTAAGGATGTAGTTTATATTGTAAGTATATGGTGATCAGTTTGAAGTTTGTCTCAATGATGTTTGCGAAACTTATTATTGCAGGGCTGGTGTAAGGATGAAAGGATACTTTGCATGGTCATTGTTCGATAACTTTGAATGGATATTTGGATATAATTATCGTTTTGGCCTCAACTTTATTGATTACGACAACAACTTGACAAGAATTACCAAGTTGTCAGCCAAATGGTACCAAAATTTCCTCAAGAATTGAAGATGATCCATCAGATCAGATTGTCCCATCTGGCTATTGAAGCTGCTAAGTAAAAGTTAAATAAATTAGGGCCGTTATATTCCAATAACTATATATATTTCTTTTTGTTTCTAAGGAACAAAAGATCAATTTCGTTTGGCGCGCATTCTATTAGAAATCAATGCTTTTTTATTTTATTTTATTTTATTGATGCATACCATTGTGACTGAGGAAGGCCTAGAATATTTGAATGTAAAAAAGTTATAACTGATAGCATTTTAAAAAAAGTTTAAAATATAATTACTATAGCATTTTAAAAATCTTCAATTTTAGTGTTTGGTTCTTCCCTTGGAAAATATAGATTTATGTGACCTAGAATTGAGAAATATGAACTTTTTTAGCTTACGATTGAATTTTGTAAAGAAATGATATTCAAAAGCTTCAATTCATGACACTAGTTAAGGTATTATAGTGTCTCTAAAAATTAGAAATTTAGATTCCATCCTCTAATTCTTTGTTTAAACTGAAAACAAAAGTTAAATTCAGAAGTTATTGTAACCAATGTTAGCAAGGATGGTAGGAGTGATCAAAATAAATAAATTGAACGTATGATTTTTTTTAATCGTGAATAATATTTTAGACAATTATACCATTGTAACAAATTAAGTATATGTGCTTAATTTTAGGAATTTGTTTGATTGAACAACGGACAAAACAACAAGGCTAATTATAAGAAATCAATGGTAAATAATCAATCAAATTTAAACAAGTAAAATGTAATTCCAAAATTGATACTGATAAATAACAAAATTTTAAAATTTGTTAACGTAAATTTTGAAATTTAATAGTTGTTCTAACCTTTAAAATGTCAAATTTAAAATTTAAAATTCAAGGTAAATATGATTATTGAGTCCTAACCTATTTGAAAGATTTCTTCCTAGGAAAATAATAGGTTTCTTCTTATTCTCAATTTTCAAAGACCACTTTTTTTTTTTTTTGTCACAAAGAGCCACCCATCCTCTCCTTCTTCCTGCGGCCGCCCAACCATTGCCAACCACCGGCCGTCACCTGCTGCAATTGTTTCGTCCACCGCCTACTCCTCGCCGCTCAGTTGCCGCCAGCACCGATCCATATCAAATTTTTAAATCAAATTCTGCTCGCCGTGAGTGCTACCCTACGACCGCTCGTCGTCCATCGGCTTTTCTGTCGTCCACTAGAGTTATCGCTCGATCCTTCATCCACCATCCGTTCTTGCATCGCCACATCTCCGACCGTCGTCCGGTAGTCGATGGAACCAAAGGTTATCTCCCTCAATTTTTTTTAGAAGGTATGTGTGTTTTCTGTCCAAGTTGGGTTTATAAAAGGTTTTCAATTAAAAAAAATTATTAAATCCACGTGGGGCCCATCGAGTGAATATGTTGATTAGAATCTTAGCATTATATTTAGTTAAATCCAAAACTTTGTATATTTAAATAGATTTAAGAAAATATGAGTGGAATAAATTCGTAGGAATGGTCAAGGGTAGAGGAAGCTCGGTCAAGTGAAAGACTCATTAACCCCAAAAAGAAATTAGGTTCAGGTAAGGAAAAGAGTCTTATGATACCTTTTAATGAGGTAATTATGTTAATGATGTAATTAGTATGGTATAATGTTATTGGTATATACATGTATTGACATTCTAATTATGAAGAGATATATACATTGACCTTCAAATTTTGATAATTATTCAATTGTTATATACATGTATTGATCTTTAGTTATGATAATTGGATTGCATAGTCATATATATATATATATATATATATATATGTATTTATATGTGTTTATGCAAAGATGTACACAACAGTGTGTTCCTGATTGTAGCTCGAACTCGGCCTCCGTACCGACCTGAATATTTGGGCGGACCTGCACAAAAAGGTGAGCACTCCGACGATCAAGTCAGTATAGGTCGGATTCCAAGTTTAGTTCGAAGCCAGAAATCATCGTACCTGATCGGGGAGTGAGGTCCTCTACTTATGGGTGGTGGTCCCGCTAATCTCGCAACGGTTACACTCGGTAATCTCGGGACCGTCGGTTACACCCGGTGATCTCGGGACTGACGGTTACGCCCGATAATCACGCCGCAGACAGTTGCTCACATCGGCCCCTACCGAGCTCCCCGGTAGGTCAGACCTGGGCCAAGTTCACCTCGGCCCTCATACTTAGCTTTCGTCGGTGTTGGTGGTAGCCATCTCGGCTATCCGAGCTGGGCATGACTCATGGGCCATCTTGGAGTACCAATAGGGGTCCTCCACATGTCCAGGGTATTTTCATCCCCAAACATTGGCCCCCTCTCTATCTGGTCCGATCTCGACCTGGCAGAGAAGTTCATTCGACTTGCTTTGGACACGTGGCGACTTCCTATTCGTGGGAAAATACAACTGTCGCTGAAGATTTATCGTCGGAATATTCAAATATTCCGATGCTTCGGATCTCAGAGAGGATCCTAGCCGCTCGCTGATTACACGTGTACGCTGGGGAAATTCTTCCGACGGGCTATAAACGCCCCCAATCCTTCAGTTCATACCTTACGTTCCTTGAATTCTTGGAGTTCGATCTGAAGGCAGCTCGAACCCTTGGTAGGTCGGTCTCTTCCCTCTCTCTTTCGAACGTAATTGCCATGTCGTCCTCTATTAGTAGCAACCTAGGATCCGATTTAGCTCGTAGGTTAGAGTCCGAGCTCGAGGAGATAGAAAACTTTAGAATCTCCGATGACGGGGAGGATAGTGACGCCTCCACTTCAAGTCAGGGCTTGGGATACCCTTCTAGGATACCTGAGCACTACCTCGGATCCCTTCGTAGGGGGTTCGCTATCCCTGAGAACATCCTCCTCAGGCTTCCGGAGGAGGGGGAGAGGGCTGACAATCCTCCAGAGGGATGGGTCACTCTCTACTTCAAAATGTTTGAGTACGGCCTCAGACTACCCCTTCACCCTTTCGTCCAAGAATTTCTCTTCCGGACTGGGTTGGCTCCGGCTCAAGTGGCCCCTAATGGGTGGGGTGTCATTTTTGCTTTGGCCATCCTCTTTTGGCTACGAGCTCGGGATAGTGAGGAGGCCGAGCTGTTGGACGTAGACCAGCTCCTCGCGTGCTTCGAGGCGAAAAGGATAGCTAAGAAGCCTGGTCGGTTCTATATGTGCGCAAGGAAAGGCGCAGGCGGTATAGTTAAGGGGCCGACCTCCATCAAGGGATGGGTGAGGAAGTGGTTCTACGCTTCCGGGGAATGGCTCGCAAAGGACGAGTCAGGTCGTTCCTTCTTTGACGTCCCCACTAGGTTTGGGAACCTAGGTCGGAATAGTTCTTACTTTTCGTAATTTTCTTCTATCATTCAGGTCTAACTCGGATTTTGTCTTCGTGCAGTTTCAATCCGACCAGTCCCCGAGCTTACGCAAGCCTCCTTCGATACGCTGAAATACTACAAGGAGCGCTTTCCGAGGGGTAGGAAGGTCGGAACCCTGGTGACTGACGAACTGCTGCTTGAGTCCGGGCTGCTAGATTACAACCCTGCAGTTCGTCCAATTGAATCCTCAAGGCCGAACTCTGAACTTGGTATGCCGAGCTTGCCTCCCCCCTTTTTCCTCTAACCTTGTGTCGACCCCTGTTTTTATTTCGCAGCCATGGTTTGCGGATTTGCAAGCGGCGTGAAGCGCAAGTCTAAGGGCCGAGCCCGTGCTCTTGAGGCTGCCCAGAGTTCGAAACCTGCCACCCCTGCCGTGGTAGGGCCTGCCTCGGAAGATCCAGCCCTGGTGATCGAGCTGGAGTCTTCTGGGGGTCCCTCGAGGGAGAAGCGCCCCAGGGATCAGACCGAGGTGGTGGACGCCCAGACCGAGGCGGCGGGCGCCCCGCCTTTGGGCGAGGAGGCGAGGGAGGAAGCCCCTCCGAAGCGCAGGAAGAAAAAGAAGGCGATCTCCCCCTCGGAGGTCAGAGCTTGCAGGGTCTTGCCTGCAAGTTTTGCAGATTGGGTGGACGACCCTGCGGCCAGGATGGGCGGGACGTCCGACGTGACGGCACGGTTCAGAATTGAGCCGTCAAGTTCCGGGGTGAGGGACCAGGTGTCCCGCATCTCAGTTGCAAGTTTGGACCGCTGCCTAAGGAGGGCGTCCAAATTTGTGAGCGACCCTGGGTCCGTTCTGCAGAGGACCATCGACTACGTCGCCGAGGTAAGACTAGTGCCCCATTTTTGCTTGATTTCGCCCAACAGGTAGTTCGATCTGACTTTTTCCTTGTACCATTTCGCAGGCGTTCGTTGCTTCCATTCAATCGGCTCTGGCTGTCAAGGCCGAGCTGGATGGGAGGGAAGTTCTGGCAGCGAGGGAGAAAGAGGAGTTCTCCACTGCCTTGGAGGCTGCTTCTTCCACCATGAAGAATGAAGTGCTGAAGGCTCACTCTAAGGTGGAGACTTTGAAGGCCGAGGTGGAGTCTCAGGCCGAGCTGCTGAAGAAGGAAGAGGACAGGCGCAAGGCCCAACTCCGAGCTGCCCACGCTATTACCAGGGGCCTGGAGAGGGAGAAGTTCCAGCTCCTGAAGGAAAAGGACGACATGCTCCAGGCGCTTGAAGCGAAGGATAAGGAGCTGGAGCATGCGACTGCCGAGCTGGAGACGGCGAAGGAGCGCCTCAGCAATGGAGTCCTACTGGAGGAATCGTTTATGCAACATCTTGACTTCGATGGATTTGCCAAAGATTTTTCCGACGCGGGCTTCAAGTTCCTCATGAAGGGCATTGCTTCCGACATGCCCGACCTTCAGATCGATCTCAGCGGTCTGAAAAGGAGGTATGCCGAGAAGTGGGCATCTGGTCCTGGCGGCACCCCTGGCCCCCAAGCATTGGTGGATCAGTATGTCAGGGATCTGGACTCTGACTACTCCGATTCCGAAGAGGACCAGGTCGGCTCTCCTCAGGAGGGCGCTCCCCCAGCAGGCTCTTAGGCGACCACCCTTTTCTCTTTTTTGTTTGTAAGTGTTAGGGCAGAGCTGCAAGGTCTATAAGCCTTGGCTCTGCTCTTCATTCAATAAAGAGACTCCCATTTGCTTCTACTTTGTTGTTGGCAACCGCTTTTCTTTGCTTCTCCTTTGAACTGCAGCTAACGTCACCTCGCACCTCCTACTTTTGAGGTCGCGCCTTTAATTAACATAATTTGAAAGTTTGAGTTTGAATCTCTTAATGTTCAATACATTGTACCAACTCTGGATTTTTAACATTTCACCCTTAACTTAAAAAGGTAAAAAGGCTAAAATCCTAAGTCCGTAGCTATTCTTCATATCGTTCCTCGTACCCCCAAGTTCGGAGGCTTGATCATTTTGAACTTTCCACATCGCCCCCTTTGCCTTGAAGGTTTGAATTTTAAGTTCGTCAGTGGTTTTGACATCGCACCTCGTACCCTTAGGCTTCGAAGGATTGAATTTGAACCAACTGCTGGAATGCGATCGCGTGGGAGTCCGTGTCCCCCATTTAATTTCTTGTTGAACTCGGAAGCATGAAATTAAATCATCACACTTATTCCGATCATAATTCTTTTGGAACAGTCTTTACAGATGCATTGAAAATCCTTTTGTCGTTTCAAGGATAATAACGCTTCAGGTGCTCCGCGTTCCACGGGTGCGCGAGGACGTCTCCTTTCAGATTGGCCAATATGTACGTCCCATGTCGGACTATGCCCTTGATCTCAAACGGGCCCTCCCAGGCCGGGTCAAGGGCACCCACATGCGTTTGGACCCTCCTTAAGACCAGATGTCCGACCTGAAAGGCCCGAGGTCGGACGCGGGCATTGTAATGTCTGGCCATTCTGCCCTGATATTCCGCCAGGCGTAGCTGGGCCGTTGCTCTTCTTTCTTCCAACAAGTCGAGGTTGAGGAGCAGCCCATCCTCATTCGTCGTAGGCTCATAATGCTCTACTCTGTCAGATGGCATGCCGATCTCGACCGGGACTACAGCTTTGGAGCCGAAGGCCAGGGAGAACGGGGTCTCACCCGTCGACTCTCGTTGGGTGGTCCGGTACGACCATAGAACCTCTGGTAGCTCCTCGGCCCACCTGCCTTTCTTGGAGTCCAGTCTAAGCTTGATGCCTCGCTTGATGATCTTGTTGACCGCCTCCACCTGCCCATTTGCTTGCGGATGTGCGGGGGACGAGCTGAGATGACTTATGCCAAGTTTGCTGCAAAAGTCTTTGAACTTGGCGTTGTCAAACTGCTTCCCATTGTCTGTCACTATGGCCTGCGGTATACCAAAGCGACATACGATATTCGTCCATACGAAGGACGTGACCCTGGATTCCGTTATGTGGGAGAGCGCCTTGGCCTCGGCCCACTTGGTGAAGTAATCCACAGCAACCACAGCGAACTTGGTCTGGCCTTTGCCCAAAGGGAAAGGACCAATGATATCTACCCCCCACTGCGCGAATAGCCATGGGGCCGAGATGGGGGTGAGCAGCTCGGGAGGTTGTGGATTATGGCTCCGTAGCGTTGGCAATTGTCGCAAGTTCTAACGAACTTCTTGGCGTCCTAGTTGAGGGTCGGCCAATAGTATCCTTGCCGGATCACTTTGGCTAACAGCGACCGGGCGCCTGAGTGATTGCCGCACACTTCTTCGTGGATCTCTCTGAGGACGTACAGGCCCTCTTCAGGGGTTAGGCATTTCAATAGAGGCAGGGAAAAGCCACGTCGGTACAATGCACCATCTCGGACCACGAACCGAGCTGCCCGCCTTGCCAACTTTATGCGCTCCTTGGGATCTTGGGGTGAGTTACCCCTAATGAAGTCCGTGATCGGGTCCATCCATGAGGATTCTGGAGCGCCGATCTCCATCAGACCTGGCTCTAAGATCGAGGGATTATCTAGGATCTCGACGGGGACCGACCTGGCGAGGTCAGTCTCGTACGCCGATGCTAACTTGGCCAAGGCATCAGCATTAGAATTTTCTGCTCGCGGAATCTGGCTTACCTCGTAAGTTCGAAACTGGGCGAGGTATGACCTGACCTTGCCCAAATACTTCTCCATTCGGGTGTCTTTGGCTTGGTATTCGTTCTTGATCTGGCTCACAACCAGCTGGGAGTCACTGAAGACCTTAACACATGAGGCCCCCAATGCTCGAGCGATTCGCAGGCCGGCAATAAATGCTTCATACTCTGCCTCGTTGTTAGAAGTCCGGAAGCTGAACCGCAAGGCATACTCAAATCGCTCACCCCCTGGTCCGAGCAAGAGGACCCCGGCTCCGCACCCCTTCTCATTGGAGGATCCGTCGACATAGACTGTCCACGGTAGGTCGGACTCGCTCAGCTCGGAAGGTGGTGTGAGCTCGGCTATGAAATCTGCCGCTGCTTGTCCTTTCAACGCAGTTCTGGGTTCGAACAGAATGTCGTACTCACTTAGCTCCATTGCCCACTTCATTAGGCGACCAGAAGCTTCTGGCTTATGGAAGATGCTTTTTAGGGGCAAGTTAGTGAGCACCACCACCGTATGGGCTTGGAACTATGGTCTAAGTCGTCGGGCCGAGGTGACCAAAGCGAGAGTCAACTTCTCCATCTGAGGGTATCTAGTCTCGGCTTCGGTCATAGCCTTGCTTGTGTAGTAGACCGGGTTTTGTCGCGCTTCCTCTTGCCTGATTAGGGCCGAGCTGACGGCACTGTCAAACACTGCTAGGTACAATTGGAGCTTGTCCCCCGGCATGGGCTTGGCAAGCAAGGGTGCCGAACAGAGGTAGCTCTTCAATTGCTGAAACGTTTGCTCGCACTCCGCTGTCCATTCAAACGGCCCTTTCTTTCGTAAGACCTTGAAGAAAGGGAGGCACTTATCTGTCGACCTTGAAACAAACCGGTTCAGGGCCGCAATCCTGCCACTGAGGCACTGAAGCTGCTTCAGCGTTTTAGGTGCCTCCATCTCGATCACGGCTTTAATGTTTTCGGGGTTGGCCTCGATTCCCCGGTTGTTTACCATGAAGCCAAGGAATTTTCCCGAGGTGACTCCAAAGGCACATTTAGCAGGGTTGAGCTTCATTTGATATGCCCTCAGAACTTCGAAGGCTTCGACCAGGTCGGAGAGATGCGACTTAGACTGCTTGCTCTTGACAAGCATGTCGTCCACATACACTTCCATATTCCGGCCGATCTGCTTGGCGAACATTTTGTTCACCATTCTCTGGTAGGTCGCTCCTGCGTTCTTTAACCCGAAGGGCATGACCTTGTAGCAGTACAGACCTTGGTCTGTTATGAAAGCGGTATGACCTTCATCCGGGACATGCATCTTGATTTGGCTGTACCTAGAGTAGGCGTCCATGAAGGTGAGCAGTTCGTGCCCGGCTGTGGCGTCCACGAGCTGATCAATCCTCGGCAGTGGGAAGCAATCTTTCGGACATGCCTTATTTAAGTTCGTAAAATCTACGCACATTCTCCACTTGCCGTTAGATTTTTTAACTAATACAACATTGGAGAGCCACTCGGGATACGAAATTTCTCTTATGTATTCATCTTTCAAAAGTTTGTTAACTTCCTCAACAATTACATCACTCCTCTCCTTGTTTATAGGTCTTCTCTTTTGTTTCACAGGTCGGAATGATGGATCTATGCTGAGGCGATGCGTCATAATTCGCGGGTCAATGCCAGGCATGTCCTCATGGGACCACGCAAAGACGTCCGAGTTGGACCTGAGGAAGTGGATTAGCTCCTCTCTGTCGGTGGCCCCCAGCTTGGTTCCTATGCTTACTTGCTTCTCGGGACTAAGCAGAGGAACAAGCGCGAGCTCCTCAGTGGGTGCGGCAAACTCCTTCCTCGGCAGGTCGGCCTCGAACTCGAGCGTCCGATCCCTGAGAGTTTCGAGGGCGCAGACCGATGAGCCTTTGAGTGCGGCGACATAGCACTCCCTCGAAGCGGTCTGTTCTCCTCGGACCGTACCCACGCCATTGGGGGTGGAATACTTCAAAACTTGATGGAGTGTTGAGGGAATGGCCCGAAATGAGTGGATGATGGGTCTCCCAAAGATGGCGTTATAGGCCGATCTACCGTCAACTACCACGAACTCGGCCATTTGAGTGACCCGAGTTTGGTCCTGCCCCAGTGTGACCGGCAAGTCGATGCAACCCTCTGGGATGACCGATTCTCCAGAGAACCCAACCAGCGGCGTCGGGCTTCTCTTCAATTGCGACCTCGTCCAGCCCAAGGCGAGGTAGGTCGGTAAGGACAGGATGTTAGCGGATGCGCTCCCGTCTACCAGCACTCTCCTGACCACCACATGATCAATCAAGGGAGCAATCACAAGGGCATCATTGTGGGGCAGGTGGACCTCCTCCAAGTTTGCACCGTCGAAGGTGATTGGGCAGGTCGGCCCCTGCTCCCTGATGATGCACACCTCGCGTCTGGCTGCACGGGCTAACTCCTTTCTTTTATGTCCGGATTGACCCCCGTTTGGCCCTCCAAAAATGGTATTGATGACCGCAGGTCGGTCGGTGCGCCGGGGTGGCGTCCTCGAACGCTTTCCATCTTCCTTTTTCTCTGCTGAGCTGGTCCTGGGCTTTCCCACGAACTTCTTGAAGTAGCCGTCTTGAATTAGATCCTCAATTTGGCGCTTCAATTCACAGCAGTCCGACGTGTTGTGACCGTGCTCCCGATGGAAGCGGCAATACTTGTCCTTGCTGCGCCTCTCCGGGGCTCCCCGAAGTTTCTCCGGACGCTTGAGTAGTTTTTCCATTCCAGAATCCTCGATGTTCGTTAGAATCTCGGAAATTGGAATCGTGGTTGGGGTGAAGCGCTCGTAAGATCGGCTCCTGGTAGGTCCGTTCTCCACCCTTCGATACTCAGGTCGGCCACTGAAGAAGAATCCCTTGTCCTTGGACTTGAGATCTGCCCTTTCATCTTTTCCACTTCTGCCCCGGCCGATTTTTCGTTCAGGTCAGCCGGTTTTGGTTCGGAGGAGCTCCTGTCCGTCGATGACTTTCTTCGCCTTCTGGAGTACCTCGGCGAAGGTGGCCGGGGCCTCCTCTCCAAGCTTCACCGTGAGGGCTTCGTCGGCTAGACTGGTGAGGAAATAGCACATGGCCGAGTCATCGGAGCAGTGTGCAACCTTCAACTGTTCCTCCTGGAATCTGGTGACATACTCCCGCAGTGTCTCACCCTCCTTCTGCCTGATGGTGGCGAGATGGGTCGCTGTCTTTTTGTCATAGTGCCGAGAAGAGAACTGGGCGAGGAATTCCCTTCTCAGCTGAGAGTAGGTCGAGATCGACCTGGCTGGCAGTCTCCGGTACCACAATCGCGCGCTGCCAGTAAGCGCAATCTGAAAGGCGCGACATTTGATTGCGTCTAATGCCGCTTGGAAGTCCATGAGGCCTTCAAAGACCTCAACATAGTCCTTGGGGTCCTTCGTCCCGTCATAAGGCTTCACGGTAGGAGCTTTGAACTTCGGAGGGATTGGTGCTTCCAAAACGTCCGAGGTGAAAGGAGATTCTCCCAAGTCGCCGTCGTTCAGTGAATCGTCTTTCTGCTCACATTTGGCCTTTAAGGCCTCCACCTGAGCATCGAGCTCCCCCTCAGCTGGTCGAACTCCTCCCTTGTGATTATCCCTGCGGGATTGTGAGAGGATTCAGCCTGCTGGTTGGAGCTCCTGTGGGAGCAGGATGGTGACTGCCCTTTTTCTGAGAGACGAGCCTCTCTTTCTGTTGAGATGCTCACGGAGGTCTCCTCTCTGGAGAGTGTACCCCTCACTCTCGTTGTCTTCGGGACGTTCTTCCTCGGCGGGGCCGAGGTGGGAACCCCTTTGCTAGCGTACGTCCATGCGCGTCACTCGATTTTCAGATCGGGACCCTGCGCCTGCAGCCAGCACCATTTCGTTATACATTGCCTCCATGGAGCGCATTTGTGTGCGCATTGCCTCCATCTCTCTCTGGAGCGCATCAAAGTTCTCGCTTGTTGGAGCCGGGGCTGGACCCCGGGCGCCCTTCTTAGAGGTCCCACCTTGGCCACGGGTGGCCCTGGACGTCCTCGGGTGCGCAGGCGGTAGGGCAGGCGCGGTGATCCGTGCCGACCTGCGGATAGGTTCCGTTGCTAGGCCGTCGTGACCTTGCCCCTCTACCGCTGCTGCTCCGACCTCCCTCTGGTAGGCATCGCTGGCAGCTAGAGTCCTTCGATCCGTCGTATTGGTCGAATTTGCTGGTTGAACCATGTTCGCTCGCGTGTTGGTTTAAAGAAATTGGGATGACGTAGATTGACAATCGTTCCCATAGACGGCGCCAAATGTTTATGCAAAGATGTGCACAACAGTGTGTTCCTGATTGTAGCTCGAACTCGGCCTCCGTACCGACCTGAATATTTGGGCGGACCTGCACAAAAAGGTGAGCACTCCGACGATCAAGTCAGTATAGGTCGGATTCCAAGTTTAGTTCGAAGCCAGAAATCATCGTACCTGATCGGGGAGTGAGGTCCTCTACTTATGGGTGGTGGTCCCGCTAATCTCGCAACGGTTACACTCGGTAATCTCGGGACCGTCGGTTACACCCGGTGATCTCGGGACCGACGGTTACGCCCGATAATCACGCCGCAGACAGTTGCTCACATCGGCCCCTACCGAGCTCCCCGGTAGGTCAGACCTGGGCCAAGTTCACCTCGGCCCTCATACTTAGCTTTCGTCGGCGTTGGTGGCAGCCATCTCGGCTATCCGAGCGGGCATGACTCATGGGCCATCTTGGAGTACCAATAGGGGTCCTCCACGTGTCCAGGGTATTTTCATCCCCAAACAATATGTATTAATCGACCTTCTAATTTTGATAATTCTTCAATTGGTATATACATTATTAACATTATAATTTTGATAAGTTTTCCATTTTTATATACATGTATTGACTTTCTAAATATGATGATTGAGTTGCATAGTGGTGTATACATGGATTGACCTTCTAATTTTGATAATTATTCAATGACTATATACATATATACTTATATTCTAATTTTGATATTATTTTTCAAATGTTTTAAAGTATGATTCAAAAAATGATGAAGAGAACGAAAGAGAGAATGATGAGTCTACAAATGAAGATAAATTGAATTTGATGAGGTGTGGTCGTAAAATGATGGTTGTCGAGGGCAGATATTAAAACATTCCATTTGCTAGGTAGAGAAAATCTTAAAAAGTGAGGAATGATTGATTTTGATAATTGGTCATTTTAAATAGTAAAATTTCCATAACCCTTCTGCAATTTTAATTGATAATTCTTTTATCTTAGATATCAGAGCAAATCTTAGTAACGTGTTCGAGGAAAAAAATGACTAAATATTTTTCAAATGGTTGAAAGGAGTGATTAAAAGTGATAGTAAAAAATATTTTTCAAATTGGTGAGGCAGCTCGGCTTTGGGCAGTTGGTGCCTCAGTCTCAGCCTCCAAACAAAAGGAGTACTTCTTCCCTTATTATTTGCTACCGCTTATGAATCAATGATTTGATCCCAATTTAATTACAATACGTAATTCTCTATGTAATTTCAGATTAAAAAAAAAAGATTGATCATGGTAAAACTTTTGTATAATCTCAACTATAACACATTCCAGAATCATGAACTTCAATGTATCCATTATACAAAAATTTGTACAATTTAACTAGCACTTGTCGCAACGTCATCGCGACGCGGAGCGGCCGATGTCATCCCCTGAAGGGTCTCTTTCGACATAAGGGTTTGGAGTCGTCACCAACCATCTACGAGGTGTGATTGGTCACCTAAAAATAAAAACAAGGTCTGCGAAAATAGATTGTTGGTTCGGGAGTCGACTGAACGTAGTTGTTAGCACCCTACGACACCTGAAAACGGTACCACATTTTGTCAAAAATTATCCTAGAAATATTTTTATTTGATTTTAAATGTCTCATATTATATTAATTCACATTTTGTTATAAGATATGAATTAATAGGTATGAGTGGCACGAAAGCCATTAGAAAAATTTTGACACCTCGAGAATATTGGAAGGTTCCAATTCCCGTCATTGGAGACTTGAACGTGCAACATGAGTGATGACACTCCAACGCCTCACCAACATACCACCACCTTGGGATATAAGTTATGTTCCTTTTCAAAATACATATTTTGTATTTTTTAATTTTGTTTTTTAAAAAAAAAACTCTAAATGAAATCTTTATTTAAAATAATTATTTAGTAAAAATGAGGCATGCAAAGACTCAAACTTGAGTCATGTACATTGAAAAACGAACACTTTACCACTGTGCCAACATTTTAAGATGTAAACATTATATTCTTTTACACAAACAAAAGTTTTAATTTATTTTTTTAAACTAAAAAAAAAACTACGAATTTTGTTAAATTTAAACAAAAAAAATATCTTTTTTATTTATTTCGAAATTTAAAAAATTATTTAAAAGAAAAAAAATTTATTTAAAAACAAAGTCAAATTTACTTTAACAAAACTTATTTGCTAAAAAACTGATTTTTTGTTAAGATTTTTTCAAAACCATAACCACCAAACCATTAAAATAATTTTAAATGAGATTTTATTCTAAAATACTCTTTTTTATCTCCTCCTTTGAAATCCTGGAGCAGATAATTAAAAAGAACTCGATGTCAGGAGAAAAAGAAAAAGTCAGACTTGGAGAAGAAAGAGAAAAAAAAAATTTACTTTTACACTTTTTAAAAAAATTATTTAAAAAAGAAAACTTGTCTTTTCAAGCTTTCTTTATTTACCTAAAAAATCATTAATTTTAAAATAAATTCTATTTATTTAAAACTTTGATTTTGAAAGGCTTATTCTCTTTAAAACTTTAACTGCTATTAAACATAGCCTTTTTATTTTAATTATAAAATAAAAAAAAAACATAAACGGTAAATTAAATTCAAAACCTACCAATTAAAAAAAAACGAAAGAAAAATCTACCAATTTTAAATAAAAACTGCCAAAAAAATCTATACTCAAAATATGAAATTTTTAATAAAATACAACCTCTAAATTAGCTCCAAAAATTGTCATTTATAACAAAACACAAATCATAAACCTTCAAAAATCAACAATGAAAAACAACCTTTAAATAATGGGGAAAAAAGGTTCCAAAAGCAATTGAAATCACAATGAAAGCAGTGATTATAAAAACGCAAACACAATTTACTCACCTTACTTACCAACATAGGAGAAAATGGTGATTTCTAGAGAGAGAATAAGTAAAAAAGAAAGGGAGAAGCATAGAGATGACCGAGAAAAAAAAAAAAACTCTTTTGTTCTGCTCTTTCTGCACTCCTCTATGCTTACTCTCTATATCCATACGTGTCCTCTTGTGTTTCCCCCAGACTTTCTTAAATACATGCAGATGGCAACGATAATATGAAGAGGGTAAAAGAGAGTTAGAGAAAAAGAAGGGAGAGTTAGAGAAAAAGAAGGGAATGAAAGGTTGAGGAGGCCACATACGTGGCTTTGATTCGAAAAAATCAAAGAGGAAAAAAAAACTGTTATTAAAAACAATCATTTAAATTAAAAACAATTTATAAGATAAAACTAAAAAAAATCAAATCAAATCAAATTCTTTTTTAAAACAAAATTTATTTTTTTGGTTAAATTTAATTTAATTAAAACTTTACATTAAAACTTATAATAAAGTAAACTTATGTTATTTTTTTAATAACAATTAAAAATAAACCGGACCAAATACGGTGTCTACAGCACTAAGGGAAAGTAAAAAAGGAATGAAAGCAGACCAAATAATTAATCATAATTGGGCAGTTCTTTATAAAGAAAAGATCTGCTATATTTCCTAAAGATAGCAACGGTAATATTTGCCAAAGAAGGGAATTGAAGGTAATTGACTTAGGTGCAATCAATCACTAATGATTTGGTGATTGATTGTAGGCTTTATTCCTATTTATTTCTTGACCAATATCAACGATGGGTATTGCTATTGTTTTAAGGAAAATGTGGGAGACTAGTTTGGAAAGTCTACTGTCATATTTATCAAAATATCCTTCTGCTGTCATTGAGTTGAGTGATCTTGATTTTCTGCTATCATTAAGTTGAATGAGCTTTGTTCTTTTACATCATTTCTCCATCTGGAGGTAGGAATTTCGCGAACTCCAAGTTTGTTTGATAAGTTTTGAAAAGTTGCCTTGGCAAGGGGCTTGGTCAAGATATCTGCAAGTTGTTGATGAGATGGCACAAATCGAGTGACTAATGATCCCAATGCTACCTTCTCTCGTACAAAGTGATAGTCGAGTTCAATGTGTTTGGTACGAGCATGGAAAACTGGGTTGTTGGACATTTGAATGACACTAGTGTTATCACAGAATAGTTGTGGAAGTTTATCAAGAGGTATTCCCATGTCACGAAAGAGAAATGTGATCCATGTGACTTCAGCTGCTGCATTTGCCATTGCTCTATATTCTGCTTCAGAGCTTGATCGAGAGACAGTTGGTTGCTTCTTTGAAGACCAAGATATTAAGTTGGAGCCCAAAAAGATACAATAGCCAGATGTACTTCTTCTAGTTATTGGACATCCTCCCCAATTTACATCACAAAAACCATATAAGTTTAGGGAACTATTTTTCAAAAAAGTAATGCCATGATACATGATCTTTTTAAGATATCTAAGAATTCGTTTCACTTCTCTGAGATGTTTCACTTGAGGTTTGCATATTTTGACATACTTTATTCACAGCATGGAAAATATCAGGTCTACTTAGTGTGAGATATTGGAGCGATCCCACTAAGCTCCTATATGTTGTAGGATTCACTGGTTCTTCATCCTTTGGAGAGCAATTTGGACTTAAGGCCATAGGTGTAGAAATAGGTGAAGCCCCCATCATTTCTGACTTTAGCAATATATCTTTAGTATATTTGCTTTGGGTGATATGATATCCATTTTAGGAGTTTTGCACTTCGATACCAAGAAAATAGTGGAGCTGGCCTAAGTCTTTTATTGCAAATTCCGTACCTAATTTTTGAATGAGCGATTGAACAAAGGTTGGTTCATTCCCTGTGATGATGATATCATCTACATAAACTAGCATTAGAATAAAAGTCTTGTTATGTTTATAAAGAAAAAATGAAGGATCTGAAGGGCTACCATTAAAACCTATGTGTAGCAAAAACTGAGAAAGGCGATCAAACCAAGCTCTAGGAGCTTGTTTGAGTCCATAGATTGCCTTGTTTAACCTGCATACATAGTTAGGTAAGTCAAGATTAGAAAAACCTGGAGGTTGAGTCATGGATACTTTTTCTTTGAGGTATCAATGAAGAAATGCATTCTTCACATCCAGTTGTCTTAGCTTCCAATCATATGACGCTGCAAAAGCTAGGACAAGTCGTATAGTTGTGCTCTTGACTGTTGGACTAAAGGTCTCTTTGTAATATAGACCTTCCACCTGTGAATATCCTTGAGCTACCAACCTTGCTTTATGTCTTTCAATTGAACCATCTTCTTTAAGCTTTGTTTGGAATATCCATTTGCAACCCACGATATTAGTATTTAGAGGTTTCCTCAATAGTTCCCAAGTCTTGTTATCATAAAGAGCTTTGAGTTCTTCCTTCATAGCATCTTTCCAGATTGGAATGTTTAGAGCCTCCCTGTAATTCTTGGGTTCACCAGCTTCTGTGGTGCTAAGAAAAATGTTGTGTTGTTGTTTTGATTTCCATCTAGTGATCATATTATGTGTATTTAGTTCTCCTTCTGATCGGGGTTCAATGTTGGTGTTCACCTGAGTTGATTTTGATTATTTTGATCTTGAGTATCTGCAGTAGAAAAAGAAAGATCAATATACAGTGAGTCACTAAGATTAGGTAAAAAATCAGATGAGATTTTAGAGGTTGCAGTGGATGGAGATTTTGCATTTGCAAATCTGCTAGCTTCATATTCAGTCTCCACCCGTATCAACTCATGCTCATTTTCTATATTTTGTTGTTCAAATTGAGATTTCTCCAATTGTAATTCTAAATTTGAGAAGTGTTGGTTCTCAAATTGATTTTCTTCCTATTGTTGAAATTGGAGGTGATCAATTTGGTTGTTCTGAGATGTATTAGTTTGATCATTTCTCTGTTCTTCACTTGTAAGGTCTCTTGCTTCTTGGACTGTGTTTTCTTCAATTTGTTCCAAGTCATCAAAGCACATATTTTTGTTGTAGATCTCAGCACCTTGAATTCCTTGAGGTTGAGGTTGACCTGCTTCAGTGGGAATATGCCATTCTGCTACATCTAAAAAACTTGACATTTTTAGAGATTCACAATTTATAGGTTTATTTTCTGATTCATGATCAAATGGAAAGAAGTTTTCGTCAAATATAACATGCCTTGATATGTAAACTTTGTTACTTTTGGGATCAAGACATCTGTACCCTTTATGAGATATGCTATAGCCTAAGAACACACAAGGATAGGTTTTCTTTGCAAATTTGTTTTTGGATTGACACCTTAGATAGGGATAACATCTACAACCAAAAACTTTTAAATTAGTGTAATTAGGTTCTTTTTGAAATAGAGTTTCAAAGGGTGTTTTGATTTTCAAAGAAGAAGATGACATTCTATTTATCAAAAAGGTGGTAGTTAAAAAACTATCGACCCAATACTTAAGAGGTATTTTGGCTTGGAAGAGAAGAGCTAAACCTGTCTCAATTATATGTCTATACTTCCTTTCGGCTACTCCATTTTGTTGTGGAGTGTGAGGACAACTCATTTGATGATGGATTCCATTTTCCTCCATGAGTTGTTTTAGTTTTAATGAAGTAAATTCTCCCCCACCATCTGTTTGAAAGACTTTGATCTTCCTTTCAAATTGAGTCTCAACTAGTTTATGAAACTTAAAAAAGCATTCAAATAATTCAGATTTTCTTTTTAAATGGAAGAGCCATGTATATCTAGAGCGATCATCTATAAAACTAGCATAGTATTTAAACTTTTGGCAAGAAAGAATGGGTGCCGGACCCCATAAATCAAAATGAAGCTTATCTAAAGGAAACATACTTGATTCATTTCTCAAAGTAACTGGCAGTCTACAATTCTTACTAAATTGACAAATCTCACAAATATCAGTAGCTTTCTTCCAATCAGATACTTGAATCATTTGTTTATTATTCAAATGTTTCACAAAAACTTCATTTAAATGGCCGAAACGCTTATGCCATAAATCAAAAGACAATTTATTTGAATTTTCAACACCAAGATATGCAAAAGCAGTAGCTGGTTTTTGTTCCTCCAATGCATAAAGATCTCCCTTTTTATGTCCCCTTGCTAGCACTTGTCCCTGCTTCTTCTTCACAACAAAATCATTGGATGTAAATATAATTGAACAATCATTATCCTTAGTAAGCTTACTTACTGAGATAAGATTCTTTTTAATTTCAGGAACTACCAATACATTATCTAGTTTTAAGTTGGTATCATGGGAGTGTATCTGACCTATATGAGTAATATTAAGTCCATCTCCATTTCCTACATATAGTTTTTCATTCCCTTTGTATATATGAGATGTAGATACCTTACCTAGATCATTGACAATGTGTGAAGTAGCCCCAAAATCAGCATATAGGGCAGGATCCATAGTACCTTCAAAGGACAGTGCAGCCAAAGCCTTGGGAATTTCTTCAAGTTGAAAGGAGTGATCAAACCTGTTCCAACACTTTATAGCTGTGTGATTAGTTTTGCCACAAATTTGACATGAAACATACCTACTTTGATTTGCCTCTTTGGTAGGAGATTGACTTGAGACAACATTATTAAGGAGAGGAATATCCAGAGTGTGGAGAGGAATATCCAGAGTGTGGATTTTGACTTGTGTTGGATCTAAAACCTCTTCCTCTTGAATTGAAGGTGGTTTACTCTACTTCCCTCTTCCTTTTTGACTGAAAAAAGCTTGATTTGCATCAGGGACAACAATCTTTTCTTCCTCAACTTCAAGTAAGTTCATCTGTTCATAAGCCTTCAAAGCGAGGATGAATTGGTTGAAAGTTGGATATAGAGCCTTTTATAGCATGGCTGTTCTAAATTCTTTGTACTTGTTCCCCAATCCTCGAGCCAATGTAAAGACTTTGCTTAAATCATCTAGGGGCTTTTTCATAGCAGCTAATTTGTCACATAGACCTTTAAACTTCTTAATGTATTCATCAAGAGTTAAATTTCCCTTTTTCAAACAATGTAGGGATTCACTAATATGTATTTGATTTTCTATATTTTCTTTTGTAATGGCAAGAAGAGTTTCTTCTAAGGAAGTCCATAACTGGTGGGAGGTTTCTAGACCTTCAATCATGACCAAGACTTCCTCTAGATGATGTCAAGCAACCATGAAGTTAGCAACCCATCATTATTGAGCCAAGTCTGTTGCTTTTCACTTGTTTCACTGGATTCTTCCTTTTCAAATTCTGCTATCTCAGGTGGACAGTCTTCTTTCAAGTGATGTTCAATTCCCAGACTTCTCACAAGAGGTAGAACTTGTGATTTCCATAGTAAATAATTGGTGGTGCTAAGTTTAATGGATATCAAACTTGAGCATTGGTGGAATGATTATATCGTGAGTTTTGTTTCTGATTTGGCCATGTGAATAGAGAAGTAGAGATGAATTTGAAGTTTGAACTTTCCCTAAGTTTCAGGCTCTCATACCATGTAAAACTTTTGTATAATCTCAACTATAACACATTCCAGAATCATGAACTTTCAATGTATCATTATACAAAAGTTTGTACAATTTAACTAGAACCAAGGGAAAGTAAAAAAGGAATGAAAGCAGACCAAATAATTAATCATAATTGGGCAATTCTTTACAAAGAAAAGATCTGCTATATTTCCTAAAGATAGCAACGGTAATATTTGCCAAAGAAGGGAATTGAAGGTAATTGACTTAGGTGCAATCAATCACTAATGATTTGGTGATTGATTGTAGGCTTTATTCCCATTTATTTCTTGACCAATATCAACGATGGGTATTGCTATTGATTTAAGGAAAATGTGGGAGACTAGTTTGGAAAGTCTGCTGTCATATTTATCAAAATATCCTTCTGCTGTCATTGAGATGAGTGATCTTGATTTTCGGCTATCATTAAGTTGAATGAGCCTTGTTCTTTTACAATCATGACTCGAGTAAGGAGTGTTGGGATTATGGAGCCAAAACAGGAAACCTATATCCTATTAAGAAAAGGATTTTTCAACACTATTACCAATTCCTACTGGGAGTAGGATATTGTTGACTTATAAGAATTACAATATTGTTTTCCTATAAGAATTAGGATATTTGGTCTCTTATAAATAGAGCCTTTATGTTAAGGTTTCATTTGTACAGAATCCAAATAGAAGGGACTTCAGTGGTTGTGGGCAATGTTGAAAAGGATTCTGTATCCAGTGGGTTTAGTGAGTGTTTTTCATTCATGTACCTAAGTATAGTGTGTTATAATACTTAGAAGCTAGAGGGCTTTTGTTGGGACCTCTAGGGGATATTTTTGGGGAGAGTTTTGTATTCTAATCCTTAAACAATTATTAGTGAATTACCCACATCTGAGTGGAAGACCGGTGTAGCCCTTAGTGGTGAACCAGTATAATTTGCTATGTCGTTATTTTTGTGCTTTTACAGTTTTCTTCCTATTCTCATATATTTTGGTTGTGTTTGGATATTTCTGTGGAAGGGGAAATTATTCAGGGTCTTCAATTTCCCAGCAAGTGGTATCAGAGCTGTAAGGTTGCAGCATCATGGGTGACAGATATTCAGCACACCATTATTATAAAGGGGTCCTGAAGTTCAATGGAGAGAATTTCAGTTTTGGAAGATGCAAGTAAAAGATCTTCTTACATGCAAGAAGATATACAAGACTTTAGGGAAGAGACCAGCAGGGATGCCGGACAAGGATTGGAATGAGATGGATGAGCAGGTCGTTGCCAACATCAAAATGGCATTATCAATGAATATTTGTAGTCTGGTGGCGAAAGAGACTACAGCGAAAGATTTGTTGAAGGCCTTGCAGGACAGGTATGAAAAACCTTCTGCCAATACAAAGATACTTCTATGGACGAACTATTTTAATATCCACATGGATGAGGGAACCTCGGTGAATTCCCACATTAATGAACTCACCGATATCTTGAACAAGTTAGAAGGGATGGGTGTCAAGATTGACGAGCAGGTGAAAGCTATGAGGCTGTTGATGTCTTTGCTTGACAGTTGGGAGACGATGAAGACCGCAGTGTCGAATTCGCTAGGGGAAAATAGCTTGAAATTTATAGCTATTTGTGATGCCGCCTTATCTGAGGAAGCCCGGAGAAAATTAGGGAAAATGTCTGCATCTACTTCAGGGGCAGAAAACGTGGTTGAATCAGCTTTGGTAGCTCAGAACAAAGGGAAAGCAAAGATTAGTTACAACGGGAAGCAGCAGCAGCAGAGATATAGCAGGGTAGTGGGAGTTCCAATGGAGAAGTAGAGTGTTATTACTGCCACAAGAAGGGACACATTAAACTCTTTTGCAGGAAGTTTAAAGAAGATCTTGAGAAGGGGAACACTACTGCAAATGTTGTAACTGAAGAAGAACGAATTGAAGAGTTTCTGGCTTGTGTTCAGAGGAACATATCTGTAGACCAGTGGGTGGTTGACACTGCAGCATTAGCGCACGTTGCTTCAGACATATGTTGGTTCTCATCTCTTACTGTAGGTGATTATGACTCAGTGAAGATGGGGAATGAGAGTATCTCCAAGGTGAAAGGAATTGGAGATGTTTGTTTGAAGACAGGCAAAGGGGACGAGTTGGTGCTACGAGGTGTCAAGTATATTCCTAGCTTCAGATTCAATTTGTTATCCGCAGGGAAGCTAGATGACGATGGCTACAACAGTGAGTTTAGTGGGGGTTGCTGGAAGCTCAAGACGGAATCCAGGGTGGTGGCAACAGGCCACAAGAGATCTTCTATTTATGTGTCAGAATTCGGGGTTGCCAAGGGTTCACTGAGACAGACGATGCACAGAGTAGCAGGAGATGGTTTAGGGCGAGACCTTAGAGGACCAGCAGCAATGATGGTCAGAACAGATCAGAAGAATCTGCCATCAGCTCAAGTAAAACAGTTGAGAAGTACAGAAAAGGGAAACAGGAATTTGATAGGCCATCGAGTTCATATCTCAGCTGTCAGACGTTCAGGCGAGCTGATGAAGTCGCATAGGCGAATTAGTGTATTGAAGGGTACGAGTCATGTTTCTAGTGTGGCGACAGACTTGGGTGGAAGCGGCAAGTCATCAGGGGAATCTTCCTTTAAAGGTCGTTGGGTTCGATCGAGAAAGGAAGTGACGGGGACCACTTAGATCAAGTGGGAGTACATGGCTATGTCTCTAAGTCTGGGGGACAAGACCACAGAGAGTTGCCTAGTCTCGGGGCAGAGTCAGACGATACTTAGGTAGGGTCAAGCAGTGTTGATCAGTTCGTTGATAGAGAAGTCAGAACTGTGCCTTGACAGAGGGTGTCAAGAAGTTGATGGGGGCACTGTTGATGCAGTGGGAGGCAGAAAATTGTCATTTTGTCTCCAAGTGGAAGATTGTTGGGATTATGGAGCAAAAACAGGAAACCTATATCCTATTAAGAAAATGATTTTTCAACACTATTACCAATTCCTACTGGGAGTAGGATATTGTTGACTTATAAGGATTACAATATTGTTTTCCTATAAGAATTAGGATATTTGGTCTCTTATAAATAAAGCCTTTATGTTAAGGTTTCATTTGTACAGAATCCAAATAGAAGGTACTTGAGTGGTTGTGGGCAGTGTTGAAAAAGATTCCGTATCCAGTGGGTTTAGTGAGTGTTTTTCATTCCTGTACCTAAGTATAGTGTGTTATAATACTTAGAAGCTGGAAGGCTTTTGTTGGGACCTCTAAGGGATATTTTTGGGGAGAGTTTTGTATTCTAGTCCTTAAACAATTATTAGTGAATTACCCACATCTGAGTGGAAGACTAGACGTAGCCCTTAGTGGTGAACCAGTATAATTTGTTGTGTCGTTATTCTTGTGCTTTTACACCTTTCTTCCTATTCTCATATATTTTGGTTGTGTTTGGAATTTCTGTGGAAGGGGAAATTATTCAGGGTCTTCAATTTCCCAATAAGGAGTTGTGCAGAATAAATAAAGCTTGACTTGTGCTTAAATCTACCTGTTTGATTCTTTAATTGTTATCCTTCTCTGCCCATTGAGTATAGTTTAAGTGTTAAGATACCTATCATAAATGGGATGATGTTTTCTACCAAAAGAGAAGAGAGAGAAAAATATTTTTTATTGGTGATGCCAATTTAAGAGCGAGTTTTGTTGTAGGTGCCACACGAGTGCCCACGTCGTCTTCCTCTCTTAAGTTCAAGCTTTACGTGCACACAACATGGTAGATCTAGAATTTTTGTACAATGAACTTATTTTATTAACTATTATATTTAATAATCTCAAATTTGTCAAAGTTAAATATAGTTCAACCAGTTAAAACATATATCTCCGACAAAAAATGTTATGAATTCGAACCTGATCATTATATATTGTTCTAGGAAAAACCCTCGAATTTACAATACATCATGTTAAAGATAAAAAAGTTAACTTACACAATTAATATTGAAACTGTTAAATTCTTTAGAGGATGAAAAATTAAAAGGAAAAAACTTGAGGATGATGCAAAATTCAAGTTAAAACATTCTGGAATATTTTGGCATTTTGACTATTTTTCAGAAAGCTTTGTAACTGGATGTTTGACATGAAATTTTGATTCTGAATTAGTTGCCACTTGCACTCTTTGTATAGGATTAAATTTATGGATATTATTGGAGGTTGGGAATGATTAATTTGTCGTTAAAAGACTTAGTCTTCTAGCTATTTTTAAAGTTGGATAAATTTAGAGTATGCTATTTTTAATTTTATTATTTTTTAAACCACCAAACATAGTATACTGTTCGTATATAAAGAAGAACTTGTTTTTGTTCTAGAACAGAGAAACAAAATTTTTATGAGCACGTTTATCGATTCCATTTATGTTTGGATTTGAAGTTGTGTTAACCTTGGGAATCAACCTACGAGCATACGATATAGCACTTTGGTCGTGCCGTAATTGCTTTCAGGGCAGCACCACGGCAGAACGATATTTTTTCTTTTAATCCTAATTTACTCCAACATTGGATTGTTTATTGCCTTAAAAAAATCATCTTATGAAATTATACGGCTATTTTTGTTCTCTAATCATGCTGGTATGTAGATTATTGACGGTTGCACAAGTAACTAACTATGTTTGTTGTTATTTGGGAGTCTTGTATGAGATGTGTGTTTATGCAAGTATTTGCACAACGGTTCTTTGCCTTGAACCCGGTCCTAGCTCCGACCTGAAAGACTAGGGAGACCTGCACAAGAGGGCAAAATCTCTGACGCTCAAGTCTGTAAGTAGTTCGGACTCACTATTAAGTTCGAGGAGAAAATCGATACCTGATGGTAAAATGAGGCCCTCTATTTATAGGTTTAAGTCCCGACAGGGGTCACGACAGGTAGTTTACCTTGGTCGGTTTTGAGGTTGGATATGTCAAGTTCTAGTGGGTCGAGCTCGGATATTTTAGAGGTAATACAATTAGGAGTAATGAGCTTCCCTCCTCGGAAGGTTTTGAGGAGGAGCTTTGCAAAACGAAAAACAATCTCGTCTGACTGCCAATCTCTGTCCTCCACGTGGCCATTGGATATTTTATCCCCGAACAATGTGAATTTTAAATTTGTGGTTATTTCAATTTTTTATATTTAAGTTCTGAAAAAAATGTTCGACTATTTGATGAGTGCATCTTTTCCAGTTTGAGGATTTTGAATTGTTAATTGTAAGCCTATGTTAGGATAAGATTTGATGATTCTTGGAAACTTTTCTAAACGAGATTTTGTTTGAATAAAAAGGATTCGTTTAAACGAGATTTTGTTTTAAGTGGCATGGTTTGAATAAAGTTTTCGATTTAATTTCAGCATTAAATGAAAATTTTCAAATCCACAGCTTTTTTAAATAATTAACAAAATCTTAGCCAATAAAATATATTTTTAGTATGTAGACACCTTCTTTGGTTTGACTAAAATTTTATTTTATTTCATATTTTCTTTTCTTTTCTTTTTTAATTAGGAAGATTGTACTTAATTTGAGTTTGATTAAAGAATTTATTTTTCTAAACTAATTTGTTATGAAAGGATAAAAATAAATAAATAAATAAATTGAAAACTCATCTTGGTCTTTAACAAAGTTTTTTTCCAAAAGAAAAAGGAGGAAAGATATTTAATTTTGAATAAGTCTTTTAGTTGAAGATTTGGTAGGTTAGGTATCTTTTCTTTTTCCTATCTACCTTCAGTTAAACACTCCGTTGTTTTTCCCTATAAAAAGAGGATTAATGTTCATCAAGAGGGGAGCTCAAAAAGAAAAGAAAGTGCGAAGAAAGGAGGGGAAATAGTAAAAGAACACTCTTATACTTTACACAAACTATTGAGGTTACGATTGCATTCCCAACATTCCAACAAATTGACCCACACATTTCTCCACACAGGTGAGCAAGGTGGGTTCTCTTTTTTTTTTTCATATGCTTTATTTGATACTGGAAATTCAAGGTGTTTTACTCTGGTTTCTACCTGCTAAGAGTTTAAGGTTTTCAAGGTATTCTCCTAGGTTTGTCCCTTGAAAATAAGGGTTAGAAAAAAAAGAAAGTTTTACCTTTTATTTGGAATAAAAGTGGTTTAAGGAAAAGAGTTTGTTTTAGAGAGAAATTTTTGTTAATAAAAAAATGTTTTTTTAGTAAAAGAAACTTAAAAGAAAAAAAAAGTAAAGAACATTTTTTGGAAGAAAGTTTTTTTTTTTTTTTTTTAACAAAGAAAGCTATTAAAATTTTTTGATAAATAAAATTTGTTAAAAATAAAATAAAAATAGTTTTTAAAATGAAGTAAATAAAAATTTAATTTCATTTAAATAAAAGATTTTTCTTTAAAATTTTGGTTTAAATATAATAGGGATTCTTTTAAATTTCAATTAAAGTTTAAAAGTTTAATTTTTAGTAAAAGCAAAAATTTTTAACAGGGTCTACTTTTTTTTTTCAACTTTGTTTCTTTTTTTAATTTAAAAAAAGTTCTTCGGTAGGATTTTAAAAACGAGAAGATAAAAAAGAGTATCTAGAAAAAATCTTTTTTGTTCATCATTCAAAAGACTTATTCGCAAGAATTTTCCTTTATTCATTCATTTTGTCTTCCTTTTTTATGAACTTATTCAATATATGTCTATGTATAAAATATGCTAAAAGATAAAATCTGATAAAGGCCCATCTTATTTATTAAGACAATAAACCTGTTGTTACGCTTCCACATCAAAGTGAGCTATAGTACTTAATTATTTTTTCTTTGCTTTAATGCCTATTGGTGTAGAATAAAATCTCGTATTTTAAAAATCTTTTTAGAATAAAATCTCATATTTCTAAAGTTTCTTCGAAACAAGTGATGGTTATGGTTTTGAATTACAGAATCTTTTGCATAAAGAAAGTAATGTTTGTATCTTAGGGTGCACGTTAGCAGTTCACTTGGGTATTAACATATGTGGTTCACATTCGAGTCCTAATGTCGTAGCCTTCTAATATTCAGGTGATAAATTTTTTTTAATTGCCTGGAAACAAAATTTTTTTTTTCCATGCCACCCATATCTAATAATTCATATCTTATAAATTAAAATATTAAAATAAATTTATTTTGGACCAAATAAAATAATAGGATAATTTATGACTGTTTCAAACGGTGTCGTAGGGTGCTAACACCTTAACACCTTCCTTACTCTCGAACTTTTTCTTTTAAATAGGTGACCAATTACACATCGTGGATGATTGGACAACCAAACTCTTATATCGAAAGAGATCTCCTTCAGGAGATGACGTCGGCTCTTATATCGTGGATGACTTGAGACAGCATTATCAAAATCTGTTTTTCGTATACCAATTACACATCGCGATGCCTTATATATATAAGGCATGTATATAAGGCATGCAGACAGGCATATATATGGAGTGCAGGCATACAGGCAATACTATACATATAAATAAACTAGAAAGTTTAAACAAAGTTATGCTCACATGCACATTCCAGCCAGACCACCAAAAAGACCTATGTTAAGAATTTCACATCGAAAAGGTAAGAAACCTAATAAATATTATAATATGCTTGACCTAGTTTTTTCATTGTCTATTAGTTTTGAGATAAATTCCATGAATGTTAATATGGTATTAAAGTCTAACAAGCTCAAACGAGCATTCGATTCAAAAATGAAATCCATGACAAGATTAGTGAGTCCAAAAGAGCCACCATCTTAAAGGGGACATATTAAGAATTCAGTACTTAATAAAAATGTTTATATGATATATAGACTGTTTATGCAAGGATATGCATAACAGTGTATATCAGATTGCAGCTCGAACTCGGCCTCCGGACCGATCTGAATTCTTGGGCGGACCTGCACAAAAAGGTGAGCACTCCGACGATCAAGTCAGTATAGGTCGGATTCCTAGTTTAGTTCGAGGTCAGAAATCATCGTACATGATCGTGGAGTGAAGTCCTCTACTTATGGGTGGTAGTCCCGCTAGTCTCGCGACGGTTACACCCAGTAATCTCGGGACCGACGATTATACCCGATAATCACGCCGCTGACAGTAGCTCACATCGGCCACCACCGACCTTCCCGGTAGGTCGGACCTTGGCCAGGTTCACCTCGGCCCTCATACTTAGCATCTGTCAACGCTAGTGGTGGTGATCTCGGCCGTCCGAGCTGGGCATGACTCATAAGTCATCTTGGAGCACCAGTAGGGGTCCTCCACGTGTCCAGGGTATTCTCTTCCCCAAACATTGGTCCCCTCTCTGTCTAGTCCGATCTCGACCTGGCAGAGAAGTTCATTCGACTTGCTTTGGACGCGTGGCGACTTCCTATTCATGGGAAAATATAACCGTTGCGGTAGATTTATCGTCGGAATATTCAAATATTCCGACGCTTCGGATCTTAGGGAGGATCCTAGCCGCTCGTTGATTACACGTGTACGGTGGGGAAATTTTTCCGACGAGCTATAAATACCCCCAATCCTTCAGGTCATACCTTACGTTCCCTGAATTCTTGGAGTTCGATCTGAAGGTAGCTCGAACCCTTGGTAGGTCGGTCTCTTCCCTCACTTTCTCTTTCGAACGTAGTTGCCATGTCGTCCTCTTTTAGCAGCAACTTAGGATCCGATGAGGATTTAGCTCGTAGGTTAGAGTCCGAGCTCGAGGAGATAGAAAACTTTAGGTTATCCGATGACGGGGAGGATAGTGATGCCTCCATCTCGGGTCAGGGTTTGGAATACCCTTCTAGGATACTTGAGCACTACCTCGGACCCCTTCGTAGGGGGTTCGCTATCCCTGAGAACATCCTCCTTAGGATTCCGGAGGAGGGGGAGAGAGCTGACAATCCTCCAGAGGGATGGGTCACTCTCTACTTCAAAATGTTTGAGTACGGCCTCAGACTTCCCCTTCACCCTTTCGTCCAAAAGTTTCTTTTCCGAACTGGGCTGGCTCCAGCTCAAATGGCCCCCAATGGGTGGGGTGTCATTTTCACTTTGGCCATCTTTTTTTGGCTACGAGCCCGGGATAGTGAAGAGGCCGAGCTGCTGGACGTAGACCAGCTCCTCGCGTGCTTCGAAGCGAAAAGGATAGCTAAGAAGCCTGGTCGGTACTATATGTGTGCAAGGAAAGGCGCAGGCGGTATAGTTAAGGGGCCGACCTCCATCAAGGGATGGGTGAGGAAGTGGTTCTACGCTTCTGGGGAATGGCTTGCAAAGGACGAGTCAGGTCGTTCCTTCTTTGACGTTCCCACTAGGTTTGGAAACCTAGGTACGAAGTAGTTCTTACTTCTTGTGATAACTTTCTTTCTTGTTATTCAGGTCTGACTCAAATTTTGTCTTTGTGCAGTTTCAATCCGACCAGTCCCCGAGCTTACGCAAGCCTTCTACGACACGCTGAAATATTACAAGGAGCATTTTTCGAGGGGTAGGAAGGTCGGAACCTTGGTGACCGACAAGCTGCTGCTTGAGTCCGGACTGCTAGATTACTACCCCGCAGTTCGTCCAATTGAATCCTCAAGGCCGAACTCCGAACTTGGTATGCCGAGCTTGCTTCCCCCCTTCTTCCTCTAACCTTGTGTTAACCCCTGTTTTTATTTTGCAGCCATGGTTTGCGGATTTGCAAGCAACGTGAAGCACAAGTCCAAGGGCCGAGCCCATGCTCTTGAGGCCGCCCAGAGTTCGAAACCTGCCACCCCTGCTGTGGTAGGGCCAGTCTCGGAAGATCCAGCCCCAGTGATCGAGCTGGAGTCTTCTGGGGGTCCTTCGAGGGAGAAGCGCCCCAGGGATCAGACCGAGGCGGTGGACGTCTCGCCCTTGGGCGAGGAGGTGAGGGAGGAAGTCCCTCTGAAGCGAAGGAGGAAGAAGAAGAAGACCACCTCCCCCTTGGAGGTCGGAACCCGTGGGGTCTTGCCTGCGAGCTTCGCAGATCGGGTGGACGATCTTGAGGCCAGGTTGGGCGGAACGTCTGATGTGACGGCACGGTTTAGAGTTGAGCCGTCAAGTTCTGGGGTGAGGGACCAGGTGTCCCGCATCTCGGCCGTAAGTTTGGACCGCTGCCTAAGGAGGGCGTCCAAATTTGTAAGTGACCCAGGGTCTGTTCTGCAGAGGACCATCGACTACGCCGCTGAGGTAAGATTGGTGTTTTTGCTCAATTTACCTAACAGGTAGCTCGGTCTAACTTCTTATTTGTACCTTTTCTCAGGCGTTCGTTGCTTCCATTCAATCGGCTTTGGCCGTGAAGGCCGAGTTGGATGGGAGGGAAGTTCTGGCAGCGAGGGAAAAAGAGGAGTTCTCTGCTGCCTTGGAGGCTACTTCCTCCACCATGAAGGATGAGCTGCTGAAGGCTCACTCTGAGGTGGAAATTTTGAAGGCCGAGGTGGAGACCAAGGCCGAGCTACTGAAGAAGGAAGAAGACAGACGCAAGGCCCAGCTCCGAGCTGCCCATGCTATCACCAAGGGCTTGGAGAAGGAGAAGTTCCAACTCCTCAAGGAGAAGGACGACATGCTCCAGGTGCTTGAAGCAAAGGAGGAGGAGCTGAAGCATGCGACTGCCGAGCTGGAGACGGTGAAGGAGCGTCTCAGCAATGAAGCCCTATTGGAGGAATCGTTTAGGCAACATCCTGACTTCGATGGATTTGCCAAAGACTTATCTGACGCGGGCTTCAAGTTTCTCATGAAGGGCATTGCTTCCGACATGCCTGACCTTCAGATCGATCTCTGTGGTCTGAAGAAGAGGTATGCTGTGCAGTGGGCGTCTGGGCCTAGCGACACCCCTGGCCCCCAAGCGTTGGTGGATAAGTACGTCAGAGATCTGGACTCTGACTACTCCAACCTCGAAGAGGATCAAGTCGGCACCACTCAAGAGGGCGCTCCTCAAGCAGGCTCTTAGGCGACCACCCTTCAAGAGGCTTTTCGCTATCTTTCTTCTCTTCTCTTTTGTTTTTTGTTTGTAAGTGCCAGGGCAGAGCTGCAAGGTCTATAAGCCTTGGCTTTGCTCTCCGTTCAATAAAGAAGCTCTCATTTGTTTTTACTTGGCAACATCTCTCCTTTCTTTGCTTTTTCTTTGAACTGCAGCCAATGTCACCTCGCACCTCTTACTTTTGAGGTCGCGCCTTCAATTAAAATAATTTGAAAGTTTGAATTTGAATCTCAGTCTAGCATTCAATGCATTGCACCAATTCTGGATTTTTTAACATCGCACCCTTAACTTAAAAACGTTAAAAGGCTAAAATCCTAAGTTCGTAGCTGTTCTTCATATCGTACATCGCACCCTCAGGTTCAGAGGCTTGATCATTTTGAACTTTTCACATTGTCCCTTTACCTTGAAGGTTTGAATTTTAAGTTCATCAGTGGTTTTAGCATCGCACCTCGTACCCTTAAGTTTTGGAGAATTGAATTTTAACCGACTGCTGGAATGTGATCGCGTGGGAGTCCGTAGCCCCCATTTAATTTCTGGTCGAACTCAGAATCATGAAATTAAATCATCACATTTGTTCCGATCATAATTCTTTTGAAACAGTTTTTACAGATCCATTGAAAACCCTTTTGGCATTTCAAGGATAATAACGCTTCAGGTGCTCCGCGTTCCACGGGTGCGCGAGGACGTTTCCTTTCAGATCGGCCAATACGTATGTCCCAGGTCGGACTACGCCCTTGACCTCAAACGGGCCCTCCCAGGTCGGATCAAGGGCACCCACATGGGTTTGGACCCTCCTTAAGACCAGATGTCCGACCTGAAAGGTCCGAGGTCGAACGCGGGCGTTGTAATGTCTGGCCATTCTGCCCTGATATTTCGCCAGGCGTAGCTGGGCCATTGCTCTTCTTTCTTCCAACAAGTCGAGGTTGAGGAGCAGCTCTTCCTCATTTGCCGTAGGCTCGTAATGCTCTACTCTGTCAGATGGCATGCCGATCTCAACCGGGACTACAGCTTCGGAACCGAAGGCCAGGGAGAACGGGGTCTCACCCGTCGATTCTCTTTGGGTGGTCCGGTACGACCATAGAACCTCTGGTAGCTCCTCGGCCCACCTGCCTTTCTTGTAGTCCAGTCTAAGTTTGATGCCTCGCTTGATGATCTTGTTGACTGCCTCCACCTGCCCATTTGCTTGCGGATGGGCGGGGGACGAGCTAAGGTGACTTATGCCAAGCTTGCTGCAAAAGTTTTTGAACTTGGCGTTGTCAAACTGCTTCCCATTGTCTGTCACAATGGCCTGCGGTATACCAAAGCGACATATAATATTTGTCCATACGAAGGACGTGACTCTGGATTCCGTTATGTGGGAGAGCGCCTCGGCCTCGACACACTTTGTGAAGTAATCCACAGCAACCACAGCGAACTTGGTCTGGCCCTTCCCCAAAGGGAAATGAACAATGATATCTATCCCAACTGCGCGAATAGCTACGGGGCCGAGATGGGGGTGAGCAGCTCGGGAGGTTGGTGGATTATGGTTCCGTAGCGTTGGCAATTGTCGCAAGTTCTAACGAACTTCTTGGCGTCCTGGCTGAGGGTCGGCCAATAGTATCCTTGTCGGATCACTTTGGCTGACAGCGACCTGGCGCCTGAGTGATTGCCGCACACTCCTTCGTGGATTTCTCTGAGGACGTACAGGCCCTCTTCAGGGGTTAGGCATCTCAATAGAGGCAGGGAAAAGCCACGTCGGTACAATGCTCCACCTCGGACCACGAACCGAGCTGCTCGTCTTGCCAACTTTCTGCGCTCCTTGGGGTCTTGTGGTGGGTTGCCCCTAATGAAGTCCGGAATCGGGTCCATCCATGAGGACTCTGGAGCGCCGATCTCCATCAGATCTGGCTCTGAGATCGAGGGATTATCTAGGATCTCGACGGGGACCGACCTGGCCAGGTCGGTCTCGTACGCCGATGCTAACTTGGCCAAGGCGTCAGCATTAGAATTTTCTGCTCAGGGAACCCGGCTTACTTCGTAAGTTCGAAACTGGGCGAGGTACGATCTGACCTTGCCCAAATACTTCTCCATTCGGTAGTCTTTGGCTTGGTACTCTTCCTTGATCAGGCTCACAACCAGTTGGGAGTCGCTGAAGACCTTAACACGAGAGGCCCCCAATGCTCTAGCGATTTGCAGGCCGGCAATAAATGCTTCATACTCAGCCTCGTTGTTAGAAGTCCGGAAGCCGAACCGCAAGGCATACTCAAATCGCTCGCCTCCTGGTCCGAGCAAGAGGACCCCGGCCCCGCACCCCTTCTCATTGGAGGATCCGTCGACATAGATTGTCCACGGTAGGTCGGACTCGCTCAGCTCGGAAGGTGGTGTGAGCTCGGCTATGGAAGATGTTTTTTTGGGGCAAGTTAGTGAGCACCACCACAGTATGGGCTTGGAAGTATGGTCTAAGCCGTCGGGCCGAGGTGACTAAAGCAAGAGCCAACTTTTCCATTTGAGGGTATCTGGTCTCGGCTTCGGTCGTAGCCTTGCTTGTGTAGTAGACCGGGTTTTGCCGCGCTTCCTCTTGCCTGATTAGGGCCGAGCTGATGGCGCTGTCAGACACTGCTAAGTACAATTGGAGCTTGTCCCCCGGCATTGGCTTGGCGAGCAAAGGTGCCGAACAGAGGTAGCTTTTCAACTGCTGAAATGCTTGCTCGCACTCCGCTGTCCATTCAAACGGCCCTTTCCTCCGTAGGTCTTTGAAGAAAGGAAGGCACTTATCTGTCGATCTTGAACAAACCGGTTCAGGGTCGCAATCCTACCATTGAGGCACTGAAGCTGCTTCAGCGTCTTAGGTGCCTCCATCTCGAGCACGGCTTTAATCTTTTCGGGGTTGGCCTTGATTCCCCGGTTGTTCACCATGAAGCCAAGGAATTTTCCCGAAGAGACTCCAAAGGCACATTTAGCTGGGTTGAGCTTCGGTCAGATCGGAGAGATGCGACTTAGACTGCTTGCTCTTGACAAGCATGTCGTCCACATACACTTCCATATTCCGGCCGATCTGCTTGACGAACATTTTGTTCACCATTCTCTGGTAGGTCGCTCCTGCGTTCTTTAACCCGAAGGGCATGACCTTGTAACAGTACAGACCTTGGTCTGTTATGAATGCGGTATGACCTTGATCTGGGATATGCATCTTGATTTGGTTGTACCCAGAGTAGGCGTCCATGAAGGTGAGCAGTTCGTGCCCGGCTGTGGCGTCCACGAGCTGATCAATCCTCGACAGTGGGAAGTAATCTTTCGGGCATGCCTTATTTAAGTTCGTAAAATCTACGCACATTCTCCACTTTCCGTTAGATTTTTTAACTAATACAACATTGAAGAGCCACTCGGGATACAAAATTTCTCTTATGTATTCAGCTTTCAAAAGTTTGCTAACTTCCTCAACAATTACATCACTCCGCTCCTTGTTTATAGGTCTTCTTTTTTGCTTTACAGGTCGGAATGACGGATCTATGCTGAGGCGATGCGTCATAATTTTCGGGTCAATGCCAGGCATGTCCTCATGGGACCACCCAAAGACATCCGAGTTGGATCTGAGGAAGTGGATTAGCTCCTCTCTGTCAGTGGCCCCCAGCTTGGTTCCTATGCTTACTTGCTTCTCGGGACTAAGCAGAGGAACAAGCTCGAGCTCCTCAGTGGGTGCGGCAAACTCCCTCCTCGGCAGGTCGGCCTCGAACACGAGCGTCTCATCCCTACCGGCGAGAGTTTTGAGGGCGCAGACCGATGAGCCTTTGAGTGCGGAGGCATAACACTCCCTCGAAGCGGTTTGTTCTCCTCGGACCGTGCCCACGCCATTGGGGGTGGAATACTTCAAAATTTGATGAAATGTCGAGGGAATGGCCCGAAATGAGTGGATGATGGGTCTCCCAAAGATGGCGTTATAGGCCGATCTACCGTCAATTACCACGAACTCGGCCATTTGGGTGACCTGAGTTTGGTCCTGCCCAACTGTGACCGGAAAGTCGATGCAACCCTCTGGGATGACCGATTCTCCAGAGAACCCAACCAGCGGTGTCGGGCTTTTCGTCAATTGCGACCTCGTCCAACCCAGGGCCAGGTAGGTCGGTAAGGACAGGATGTTAGCAGATGCGCCTCCGTCTATCAGCATCCTCCTGACCACCACATGATCAATCAAGTGAGCGATCACAAGTGCGTCATTGTGGGGTAGGTGGACCTCCTCTAAGTCTGTACTGTCGAAGGTGATTGGGCCAGTCGGCCTTTGCTCCCTGATGATGCACACCTCGCGCCTGGCTGCACGAGCTAACTCCTTTCTTTTATGTCCGGACTGACCCCCGCTTGGCCCTCTGAAAATGGTATTGATGACCGCAGGTCGGTCAGTGCGCCGGGGCGGCGTCCTCGAACGCTTCCGCTCTTCCTTGTTTTCTGCCGAGCTGGTCCTGGGCTTTCCCAGAAATTTCTTGAAGTAGCCATCTTGAATTAGATCCTCAATTTGGCGCTTCAACTCCCAGCAGTCCGACGTGTTATGACCGTGCTCCCGATGGAAGTGGCAATACTTGTCCTTGCTGCGCCTTTCCGGGGCTCCCCGAAGCTTCTCAGGACGCTTGAGTAATTTTTCCATTCCAGACTCCTTGATGTTCGTTAGGATCTAGGAAATTGGAATCGTGGTCGGGGTGAAGCGTTCGTAAGGTCGGCTCCTAGTAGGTCCGTTCTCCGCCCTTCGATACTCAGCTCGGCCTCTGGAAAAGGATCTCTTGTCTTTGGACTTGGGATCTGCCTTTTCTATATCTTTTCCACTTCTGCCCCGGCCGATCTTTCGTTCTGGTCGGCCGGTTTTGGTTCGGAGGAGCTCCTGTCTATCGATGACCTTCTTCGCCTTCTGAAGCACCTCGGCGAAGGTGGCCGGGGCCTCCTCTCCAAGTTTCACCGTGAGGGCTTCGTCGGCTAGACCGGTGAGAAAATAGCACATGGCCGAGTCATCGGAGCAGTGTGCGACCTTCAACTGCTCCTCCTGGAATCTGGTGACATATTCTCGCAGCGTCTCACCCTCCTTCTGTCTGATGGTGGCGAGATGAGTCGCTGTCTTTTTGTCATAATGCCGAGAAGAGAACTGGGCGAGGAACTCCCTTCTCAGCTGAGAGTAGGTCGAGATCGACCTGGCTAGCAGTCTCCGATACCACAATCGCGCGCTGCCAGTAAGCGCGATCTGAAAGGCGCGACATTTGATTGCGTCTGAGGCCGCTTGGAAATCCATGAGGCCTTCAAAGACCTCAACATAATCCTTGGAGTCCTTCGACCCATCATAAGGCTTCACGGTAGGAGCTTTGAACTTCCGAGGGATCGGTGCTTCACCCAAAACGTCCGAGGTGAAGGGCGATTCTCCCAAGTCGCCATCGTTCAGTGAACCTTCTTTCTGCTCACATTTGGCCTTTAAGGCCTCCACCTGAGCGTCGAGCTTGCCCCTCAGCTGGTCGAACTCTGCCCTTGTGATCACCCCTACGGGAGTTGCTGGGTTGTGAGAGGATTCAGTCTGCTGGTTGGAGCTCCTGTGTGAGCGGGATGGTGACTGTCCTTTTTGGAGAGATTAGCCTCTCTTTCTGTTGAGGTGTTCACGAAGGTCTCCTCTCTGGCGAGTGTGCCCCTCGCTCTCGTTGTCTTCGGGATGTTCCTCCTCGACCGGGCCGAGGTGGGAACCCCTTTGCTCGCGTATGTCAATGCGCGTCATTCGATTTTCAGATCGGGACCCTGCGCCTGCAGCTAGTATCATCTCGTTATACATTTCCTCCATGGACCGCATTTGTGTGCGCATTGCCTCCATTTCTCTCTGGAGTGCGTCAAAGTTCTCACTTGGTGAAGTCGGGGCTGGACCCCGGGCGCCCTTTTTAGAGGTCCCACCTCGGCCACGGGTGGCCTTGGATGTCCTTGGGTGCGCACATGGTAGGACAGGCGCGGTGATTCGTGCCGACCTGCGGAGGGGTTCTGTTGCTAGGCCGTCGTGACCTTGCCCCCTACCACTGCTGCTCCGACCTCCCTCTGGTGGGCATCGCTGGCAGCTAGAGTCCTTCGATCTGCCGTATTGGTCGAGTTTGCTGGTTGAACCATTTTCGCTCGCGTATTGGTTTAAAAGGATTGAGATGACTTAGATTGTCGTTCCCACAGACGACGCCAAATGTTTATGCAAGGATATGAATAACAGTGTATATCAGATTGCAGCTCAAACTCGGCCTCCGGACCGATCTGAATACTTGGGCGGACCTGCACAAAAAGGTGAGCACTCCGACGATCAAGTCAGTATAGGTCGGATTCCTAGTTTAGTTCGAGGTCAGAAATCATCGTACCTGATCGTGGAGTGAAGTCCTCTACTTATGGGTGGTAGTCCCGCTAGTCTCGCGACGGTTACACCCGGTAATCTCGGGACCGTCGGTTACACCCGGTAATCTCGGGACCGACGGTTATACCCGATAATCACGCCGCTGACAGTAGCTCACATCGGCCCCCACCGAGCTTCCCAGTAGGTCGGACCTTGGCCAGGTTCACCTCGGCCCTCATACTTAGCATCTGTCAACGCTAGTGGTGGTGATCTCGGCCGTCCGAGCTGGGCATGACTCATAAGTCATCTTGGAGCACCAATAGGGGTCATCCACGTGTCCAGGGTATTCTCTTCCCCAAACATAGACTACTTCTCTCATTGTCAATTATTTTTTAGATGAAACCCATGAATATTAATACCTAGGTCACGTGCTCCACTACACCAACGTAAGATTTTTTTAACATGACTATATTATGTAATTTATAATATAAGTTGAGGGGAGCTCGTGCTCCATAAGCCTGCTATACATTTTGCCCATGCTTGCGCACAAAAATCTAGTCCCAGTATGGTGTTTTGTGTGTTAATGACAACGGTAGCTTAAGTACTCTAAGTATCTCCAAAGTGGTATGATATTGTCCGCTTTGGGTATAACCCTCATTACTTTGCTTTTAGTTTCACAAAAAACGCTTCATATCAATGGAGATAATTCTCCTCATCTATATACCACGGATCATGTTGTTCCCTAGTGAATGTGAGACTTTGTTACATTCCCCTTACAAACCCAACAATCCTCTCCTCAAGTAGTCACTTATCCATCTACTCTCAAACCCGGATAAGAGCTTGCTATTATCAAAGGCTTTAGGCACAGTAAGATAGAGCATACACACGAATTACACTATGACTACATCTTTTGAGACAGACCACTTATTTGTTCGGCACTCGAGGATTCACCAACACAATTATGTTTAGATCATGACTCTGATAACACTTGTGAAGGACACGATACCCCAAGTATCTTCATAATGGTATGATAATGTCCGCTTTAGACATAACAATACAATAATAATAACAATAAGAACAATAATATAAGAACAAGAACAATAGAATAATAATAACAATAACAATAGAATAATAATAACAATAACAATAGAATAAGAACAACAAAATATTAATAATAACAATAAGAACAACAATATATTAATAATAACAACAATAATAATAACAATAGCAACATCAGTACTAGTAATAATATCAACAGTAATAACAGTACTTGTAATAATAATAACAGTGATAACAGTACTAGCAATAATAATAAGAAGAAGAAGAAGGTAAACCTATTCTGAACCTATTTCTTTGATGCACGGCGTAAAAGAGGGAACAACTTGATGAATGGTGTACAAGAGGGAACCAGAAAGAAAAATGATTAAAGACACAAGTATCAACCTATCCAGAATAAACAAAGGTTTTTTTTAGGAAAAGAAAAGAGGGAGATATTGGAATAACAGAAACAATAATAATAATAAATAAATAAAATAAATTGAAAACAGTCGTTGTTCCAATGGTAAGATTCGATGCCTTGAAATCAATTTAAGCACTACTTTAGTGCTAAATCGTTTGCACATTTATTGCTTCTCAAGGTTTACACAACATTCTTCTTAGAACTCGTTTCAAGAAACCTTGGAATGGATTAAACTTTAAAGGAAGATGTAGAAAAAGTTGTACTCTGCAGGAAAAAAAATGAGAATATTAATGAAATTAATTTAGAAACATTGATGAAATTAATTTAGGGATGTTAACATAATTAGTTTCATTGATTAAAAGATTTATTTAGTCCAAAAAATAAGAACAAATAATTAAAAAGATAAATATAATTCTTATTTTCATGCAGGTGTGAGTTACTACATGAACTTGTCTGCCCGCCCGACCGAATGTGGCACGCATGTGGGGAGATATCTTTTACAAACCCACTAGAAGAGTTTGCCATATAAATTATTCTACCAATTGTGAAATTTCGTACCGAGGACAAAAGTCAAACATTTTTACCCAATAATTATTACACCTGCTAAACTATATTCATGTTGACTTCAGAGGAGATAACGATGTGACATACAAAGGTTGGTTCATACTTCATTTACCTGCTCCTTGATCTTGTAACTATTACCATTATTTGGACTAAAAAAAATACAATTATTAATGGCATTATTCAAAAGATAATAATAATAATATAATAAGGTGGTGTATTAATTGACTCGGCTTGAGAGTTTCTCTAATTCTTTAATATGTCATGGCGAACCTAAACTTAATTTGCTTTTCTCTTTTTTCCTATACAAAGTTCCAACTCAATTGATTAAAGTACTTATATACCATTATATTAAAAAGTCGTGAGTTCAAATTTTCCTCATGTTATATTTTTTCGAAAGATAAACCATCTCATTAAAGAGAGTATGTAAAAAATATACAAAGGTACAAAATAGAGGCTCAGATAAAAGCACTTCAATGGAGAGAAATGGTTGAAAGACCTAGATACAAAAGAGAGGTGATTTGGATGACCAAGATGAACAAAGAATCTTTCAATCATCCCAAAAATGGGTACAAGATCTTGAAGTATCTAAGAAAATGCAATTATTATGCTCAGACAAAATATTCCAAATTATGACAGAGACCGCAACATTGTTCTACAAAATGTCCCTTCGACTCTTTAAAGGGATAGAGAGGAAAGGCCAAAATATGATACCCGAAGGGCCCGGCGCGCACAATCCTATCCTATCCGAGTCCGAAAAGGGATCTCTTAGTCAAGTCATCAACACTAGCTGGGAGAGGAAGATTGATGCTGAAAATGCCAAAAAGGAGGCTTTGAATATGGGCAATGCACGAATAAATAAAGGTTCTTTTGAACAGAAACATATATATTTTTTTGAACAAAAGGAAGATGCAAGAGTCATATTCTCTAAATAAGAAAAGATTCTGCAAAGAGAGAATTTTTAGTACACACCATATAAAGCTTGTTTCATGTCTTTTAATTTTGTTACAGGACTGGATCTCCCTAATTCTCTAATATTTGTTGTCCATTACATAACCGAAAAAGAAAAACGATTACAATTGAAGGACTCATAAGAATAACCAATCTGAACATACTTAAATTGGTTAAGACATATATGCCAAATCCCGATCAAAGATCGTGTGTTAAAATCTGAAAAGGAAAAAAAAAAAGTTCTCAAGAATAAATAAAAGGAGCTTTTTAACAAGTTATCAACGGTAGATGCAAGATTCAATATTATCTTAATAAGGAAAGATTCTTTAAAGACATTGACACCTTATAAAGCTTGATTCATGCCTTTGAATTTTGTTATAGTATTTATCTCCAAGCTTTGATTTACCAGCATCTTCGAGTGTTGGCATAGTGGCAAGAGATTTGAATATTCATACCCAAGATCCAAGTTCAAGTGCTCCAATATGAAGAGAGAATATTAGTATTTGAATAAATAATTTTTTTATGGTAATTCATCTACTTAAGCACTTAAAAATTTAGCAATAATTATGTATTGACCTTTTTGTAACTGAGCCTCAATATACTTCTCAAACTTTTTCTCCATACTCTGAACTAGGCTATAGAACATATAAGTAGTGTTAGAATTGTGGTTCCCATGGATAAGATTCTCTTCAATTCATAAAGTTAAAAGATAATAAATATTAAAAGTCGCATAGAAAAATTATGTATCTAGTGGGGTTTATGCCCTATAGTTTTTACTTGTTAATTGTACGTGAGATAATTAGATTAAGAGATATGTATCGAGAATGAAGGACTTTTGCTTAATTACACTATTGACATGAGTTCACTTTATAAATGTCACGAGAAATAAATTTATTTGAATAGCCCTATGGAGAAATGTGAGTGAAGACATAGAGCAAAATGGAGATCTTAATCTCGATTAATTTTAATGTTTTTGGAAGCATGTACAAGTACCAAAAGAAGATAAAAAGATGGTCTCCATTTTGGAGACTTTGCATAAGAGATTATTCCAAAAAGAAATCAAACCTAAATATAAAAAGAAAAATGAGAGATAATTGATCCCATTTACAAGCTGTACAAGATCTATTTAAAAGGAAAAAAATAGTAGACAAATACGATAATAATTACAGAGATATGTATTTAAATAGCACGTTTGATGAATTTTTTTATTTTATCTTAATTTATTTGTGGTCTTTGTTGGCGGTATGGTGTGTATTTGGTTGTTCAGATTTTGCCGTTTTTGTTTAGATAATACATTTAAATTATTGGCCATGTGGAGACGTGTGATTGAATATATTACATGTGGCATATATAATCATATAAGATTGGAACACTATTTGTTGAAAAGGAGCACTATTTTCTTGTTGTAGCTTGATATAAAAAATTAATACGAATTAAATACTAGGATGATTGTTTGCAAAATTTAATATTAACTCGAATTCAATGTGCACAACTCACAATTTTTTAGTGTAAATATTAAGTGCGTGGCACCCTCAAGTTTAGGAAAGTCTAAAACAACTCATGATATTACAACTACGAAATAGAATCTTACTCATGATATTGACTATGAAATACTATCCGTTAGAGAATTAGCGAAATGGAAAGAGATAATAGATACTTTTATACTATAGAATGATAGTTTACAAACTATAACTATTGATTGCATATGTAATGATTATATCTGTCGTTGTCATAGTTTGAATAATGGAAAACCCCGACTTCCTTATTCTTTCCCACACATAAAAAAAGACCAAAAAAAAAAATTAATAATAATAAAAAAACCAAAGTGTGTGAAAGAGATCCAAAAGCTTGAAACCCGCCTAGTAAAGCGATCTAGAATCAAAGAAAAAGAGAAAAAAATACATTTATAGAATTGCAGAAAAATAAAATAAAATAAAAAAATATATAATTTATTACATATTTGGTTGAAAACCCTATAAAAAGGGAGGGGAGAGCAGCTGATAGAGCACCACAAAGAAAAAACACAACCCTATAGCTTCTGTTTGTTGTATCATTTTGTAGGTTGTGTTCTGTTCTCAGGATCAATGGCTCCAGGTAAATGGAGTTAACTACTTTCTTTTATTATTTTTCATCCAACTTTCTCTTTCAAATCCAACATTTCTTTAAATTCTTTAGCATTACATATATATATATAATACAAAGCCTGTTAGTTATTCTCATGCTCTCGGGAGAGAGTTTGAGCAGGTAGTTTGTTAACGTTTCCTCAGAAGTATTGTTGAAATCCGAGGACGTTACAGTTGGTATATATATCCTTTGAAGAGCTAGCATATAAAAGATGAAACATTAAAGTTAATGTGTGTTTCTATTTTGTTTTATTTGTTTAACGTCGGTATTTGTTTGATTTGTTATCCACTTTTCAAAAGAACTTATTCGAAATCTAAATTGACTTCTGAAACGTAATTAAAAAAAAAAAAAAAAGAGTAAGTGGTTTGTCAAAAGCTTGTGTTTGTTTTTAAATTTTGGCTCTTTTTTATGGTTTCTAGTTCCAGAGGTTATCGATACACCCATTGGTAGTGTTGTCAGGCGGAGCAGCTTTCCTAGTGGCTTCGTCTTTGGTTCAGCATCTTCTGCTTATCAGGTAAATAAACTACTTCATAATTCAGATATTTATATATGGATTAAATTTATCTCGATTGGAGGGTTTTACCCTGTTTAAGTACTCATTTTTCAAAAAAAAAAAAAAAAATCCTGTTTAAGAAAAGTTGTATGTACATTTAATTTTCATTTTCAATTTTCTATAATGAAATAAATGAGTTTTGACTTTGGATGATTATGTTTTATTTAGTACGAAGGTGCTGCTTTTAAGTATGGTAAAGGGGCGAGTATATGGGATATCTACACTCATAAATATCCAGGTGATCTCCCAGCTCCAATATTATTTTGAAAGTACACGGATTAAATGATTACAAATTGAAATTCAATGGCTAAATCGTTACTTTAGTCAAACTACAAGGTCAAACGTGTTCAACTTTGTTTTAGTGCTTTTTATATCGTTACAGAGAGAATTGATGATCGCAGCAACGGAGATGTGGCTCTTGATTCGTACCATCGCTATAAGGTTATTATTATTATTTTTATTATATTTTTTTATTTCGTCGTATAATTGCGTATAGAATTGTGGATCTCAACATTGTAAAAAGTTTAAAGTATAAAATATTATTGTAGGCTAACGATTTTGTAATTCTTCATAATACAGGAATATATTGCCATTATGAAGCAAATTGGTTTGGATGTCTACAGATTCTCAATCGCCTGGACTAGAATTTTGCCATGTAAGAAATTCAAGATCAATTGGATTTATTTACAAGTTACACTTTACCATTGTTTATTTTTTTTTTCACATTAAGAAATAGTAAAAATACGATAATAAACAAAATATTTTCAAATATGTTTTGTGAATTATAAATTTTTGTTCTTGATTTCCATGATATATTATAATCCATACGGTCGTATAGCCATACCATTCCATGACTTTTTTTTTCTTTTTTCTGAATTTGTGAATTTAAGAAAACAAAACAAAACAAATCACACACATTCTTCATTTAAAAAGTATGTGAGGAACATGCACAGAAGAAAGTTAGATGAAGAAGGTGATGGTAGAATTTCATAATTACAAAAAAAAAGGATGGGGTTTTAGACGATCGAGATGAAGCAGCAATTTTAGAATCATTCCAAGAGTGAGAAGCTCGAGAAGAGATGGTTATTTTCATCGCCAAATAAATCAGATCAAGGAGCTAAACCAATTACACCATGGCACATCCCAAAGTGTTTTAATTTGTCTATTAAACTTCTAATTTCTAAAGTTTACCACATGTCTACTTTTTTTTAATGATTTTCGTACTATTTCATATGCTCCTCAATGTCACATGCAAACTTATGGATTCACATAAAAAAATGTTTTTAATACTCTTGATCTTGTCAAAAGCTTGATCATTATTTTATTGGTAATCATTAATATGTGCCTTATTTATTTGAAGAAAATATATTTTCAAAGCAATAACTTAATTTTATCATCATTAATCCACTTATTTGCCCTACCTCCAATGATTAAAATATAAATTTTAGATGGAAGACTTAGTGGGGGTGTCAACAGAGAAGGAATTCAGTACTATAACAACCTCATCAATGAACTTCTTGCAAATGGTAAGAGTAATTAATTAATTAATTGTAATATTTAATTAGTTCATTGATTATTTTGAAGCAATTTTCTTTAGTCTAATTGGGCAACAAAATCACGTGGCTGTGATTTGATCTATAGGAATCAAACCATTTGTCACAATTTTCCATTGGGATGTTCCCCAAGCTTTACAAGATGAATATCAAGGTCCCATGAATCGCCAATTTGTGTAAGTAAATTTTTATTTGATTGTTCATATTTCCCTCACAAATAAGAGCATACAAAACATATCTGTTAATAAAGAATATATGATGTGTGAATTGTGAAATATGTGTGTATATATATTTATTTTTATTAAGATTACAGGTTGTTAACATAATAACATTTTTTATAGATCTAATATTTCCCACTCAACTAATAAAATGTGTTTTTACGTGGCATTACAACAAATTTTACTACTCTTGAGAGTAAGGCTTGATTGTAAAATATGTTCCAAAAAATAATAAAACTTGAAACTCAAGTTTTCAAATTTCGTAAACACCATCGAAGAAGAATGAGGAAATATCTAACCGAAGCAATCGTCGTATTTGCTTCGGTAGATATTCTATTTAGGTATTTGAACTTGTTTGGGATCACATCTAGACAAACTGAAGTGGGACGAAGGATAATATTAAAAATGAAATTGAAACTTTACTCCATTGATCCTGTTTACGAGATCTTAAAATGTTAAAATTAAATACATTAAATTAATTAGGTAGGTAATAATTTTTATTTTTTGTTTTATCTAAATTTTTTTTAACTAACAATCTTTTCCTTTTAAGATATACATTTAAAAAAATCTAAATCTCAACCAAATTTTAGAAGTAAAAAGTTACTTTTTAAAAAATGTTATAAGTGGCTAATATTTTAGAAATGTTTTTAAGAAGGATAAAATAAAACAAAAAATTATTAAATGACAACAATTTCAAAATTAAATCATTGTCTATTGCATATATTACAAATTCCTATTAATAATGAAATGTTTCGAAGAAAATTAAATAATTGTGAAAATTAATTTCAGAAATGATTTTCGAGAATTCGCTGAGCTCTGTTTCAAAGAGTTTGGAGATAGAGTGAAGCATTGGATCACGTTGAATGAAGAATACATCTTCACCTTAAAAGGTTATGTGCTGGGACAATATGCACCTGGTAGAGGTTTAGAATGGGACCCAAGTCGTTATATTGGTGGAGATTCTGGCACCGAACCGTACTTTGTTGGACACCATCTAATTCTTGCTCACGCGGCTGCGGTCAACGTTTACCGGACCAAATATCAGGTTATTTCTCTTTTCTACCTTCAACATCATATATTTTCTTAATTTTAGGATAACGAAGTTTCAATAATTTAGTGTATATATATATATATAGGGGTAGTAGCAAATTTAACATAAGTTAAATAAAATATTAGAAAAGTAGTAGCTAAAAAGCATGCCAATATAGCAAAATCAAAATACAATAATTGCTAATTAACACATACATATATCAGTGATTTACTATCAACATAGTTAATGAATATGTAACAATATTTAGATTATTCATTGATTCACCTTTATTAACCACTGTTACATGAAATAGAGAAAAAAACATATTGATTACTATTATTTTAGTTTAGAAAAAACTCAACGATCTTTAAGAACTGCTATCTTTGCAATAAAACATCATATTTATAATTCCTTTTATGAAAATACATACTTGCCAATGCGTTTTCTTTCCTTAAAAAAAAAAAAAAAAACTATTCATCAAAATATCCCTTTAGTATATTTTCAAAATTGAGCTAGACGAAAATGGTCCTCTGAGGATCATGTAGTGTTAAGGATTTTGAGCTTGTGTTATCACACCTACTATGAGGTCTTGGTCACAATATTGTTCAGCTTCGATTATAGAGATCTACGCAGCATCCCGATTATATATATATATATGTATTGAAATAGAAAGGAAATAACATGGCTAAGATTATGAACCCCAATTTTGTAGGCAAACCAGAAGGGTATTATTGGCCTTTCATTTGCAATTAATTGGTATGTCCCATATTCAGATAGTGAGGCAGATAGAGCAGCTGCAGGTCGAGCTCTTGACTTTTCTCTTGGTTGGTAAGTAAATAAATTAGTACATGTTAATGAATTCATTACTCTACCTTAAAATTTCCAAAATTATTATCAACATTTTCTCCGAAATTATATATATATATATATATACATGACCAAATTAAATAATGCATGTAGGTTTTTGCATCCACTCGTGTATGGAGATTATCCACGTAGTATGAGATTTAATGTGAAGGAGAGGTTGCCCAAATTCACAGCGGATGAAGTGGCTTCGATGATACAGTCCTTTGATTTTATTGGAATAAATTACTATACAGCTAATTATGCAAAAAACAATCCCAATATGATCATTCCAAAACCAAGCTATTTGAATGATATTCATGCAACTCTATCAAGTATGCACTTTATATTAATCAAAATCCTATGCATTTTCAAGTTTTAATAGTATGCTTGTATGTTTTCTTTTTCTTTTTTTTATAGATAAGTAATAGATAAAAGTATTTCACACAGTACACCACTGGTTAACTCATCTGTCTATATTAGTATTAGTTGTCTGTCAAGATGGTACAGTGACCAGCATAGGGGTTCCTATGCTAGTCACAATATTGTCCAGTCCAGGTAATAAATTCTATTGATAGATATTTATTAACGTAAGCCACACCATATTGATTTCAAGAAATAAAAAAAAAAAAAAACCATGAGTTGTTTATTTTTGTGCAAATGTTTCAATCTTCCACAATTTTGACTTTGTATAATTTTTTTGTTGGGTTGTAGCTGATCGTAATGGAGTCCCAATTGGTCCGAAGGTAATAACTTTACAAACTCTTTAAGAATGATAAATTTTAAATTGTGCATGCATTTCTCAATTATATATCTTCTTCTTCTTTTTTTCTTGAATGGTGTGTTGTTCTTTCAAAATAAAAAATATCTGATTTTTTTTCCCTTTGTCATGCCTTTTGAAATTTAAATCAATTCTACCCCTTTTTTCCTTTTTCATCTAACAAAATTTTTTAATACATCAAAATATTTCATGAAGATTTGAATCCAATACTTTTCTATATGCTTTAACTAGTTAAATTATGTTCAAGTTATCTAACAATTTGCTATCTATGTGTTGAATATCTTATAGGCGGGACCATCATCGTGGCTTGCAGTTTATCCACAGGGATTGAAAGATTTGTTGGTATATATAAAGAACATGTATCGAGATCCAACTATTTACATCACAGAAAATGGTATTAGAAATTAATAATTTCCAAATTTCTATATATGGATCAAAATTACGTTGTTCATTAACAAAATTTTTACATTGTATAGGATACTTTGACTATGATAGCCCCAATGTTGACAAATTAATCATGGACAAGGCAAGAATCAAATACTATCACGATCATCTCTATTACCTTCATGAGGCAATGAAGTAAGTGGCAAAACAAAAGACTAAATTGCTCTTTCTTTGTTCTTTTAATCTTCTTTTCAATAAACTAGGGTTTACTCAAATGGTGGTGTGTTGTGAGTTCTAGTTGTTTTTGTTACATTTTTCCAATGCCATTTTTTGGATTTCATTTTAGGGGTTACTTTTATGATTTACTTTCTAATGTTTGGTTGTAATTACTCATGTTACTATTAATATTCATGGATTTCATCTCAACATCAATTGACAATGAAAGGAATAGTTAAATTCTTAACATGCCCCTCAAAATCGTGGCTATTTTGTTTCATCTATCTTTGTCGGATCTTAATTTTTTTTTTACTGGATGTTCGCTTGAGCTTCTTGAATTTTGATACCATGTTAGTATTCATGAAATTCTATTTCAAAATTAATTGGGAATGGAAGAGTAGTTCATATCTATTAAAATTCTTAACAATTATATGTGGTAACTGATCCTTGTTGTTAATGATATTTTGAAAAATGTTTTGCAGTGCTGGTGTAAGAGTGAAAGGATATTTTGTATGGACATTGTTAGACGACTTTGAATGGGCAAGTGGCTACACTATACGCTTTGGTATGACCTACGTTGATTTCAAGAACAATTTGAAAACGCTTCTGAAAGAATCAGCAATATGGTTCAACAATTTCCTCAAGACCTAAAGGAGACTTATTGGCTGTTTTGTTATTGCATTCTTCTAATAAGAAGACTACTAAATAAATTTGCAATAGCAAAACCATGTCTTGACATTTATTAAGTATGTATCTTAATGTTTTCTATATTGGTGGTCAATGAAATAAACTTCTCTTCTCTTTACTTGTTTGGCATCTATATGTTTTTTTATTAATTTGGAACACCATAATTGTTATTTGAATATTATCATAATCATATATTAATGTTGGTGAATTCGCCATTGAATTAAATCTATGTTTGTTTGATTAGTTTATTTGAAAGGAGTGATGATAATACATGTTGATTACCATTTTTGGGTGAGGTCCGTGCGTAGGTGCCACTGGAGTGTCACGTACGTCTTTGTCTCTGATGCTCTCCTACTTGGTACGCACAAAAAAATCTTGTACCAGTGTGGTACTTGTTAAAAATTATTGTAAACATGTGTTAGTTTCTTTGTTAATGGTTCTACATTTTTAGAAGTCATGCAAGGTAATTAATTTCATAGTTGGAAGTTTATGAAGTAGTGGATGAGTGTATGTGTATGTTGAGAGAATTTGTAGGTTAGTTGCTTAGTGGAGTGTGGTGTTAGGTTTAGAGAGAATTTGATGGGTAGTGGTTTGAGTAGTGGATTAGTGGTTGGTTATTTACTTTTTCTATAAATACTTTATAACAATCTCAATTCAATGAATAGAAGTTGTTCCTTCGTATAATTTCTCTATTGCTTCCACTTTGTTGTTATCTTCGTTTTTTCCATTACATATCATGTGTTTGAGTTTAGTGCTCGTTGTTTGAGTCTACTGCTCGGTATTTGAGTTTATGCTCGGTGAAGATGAACGGTGGAAACAATGTTTGTGTAGACAAGCTTGCCAGTGATAATCATAGCTATTTAGAGGCTATATGTATGGAAGCTCTTCTACAATGACAAGATTTGTCAGATCTTATATCTGGTGAAGACACTGTAATTCCATATGATACTCTACAAAATGCTGAGGTACGAAGAAAGTGGAAGATCAAGTGTGACAAAGCTTTATTTGCTTTGCGAACTTCTATTGGCAATGAATATATTGAGCATGTTCGTGATGTAAATTCTCCAAAGGAAGTATGAGATACACTTGAAAGGTTGTTCACTCAGAAGAACACAACGAGATTGCAGTATTTGGATAATGAACTTGTTGTAACAACTCAATGTAATTTGTCTGTTACAGAATATTTTCTGGTAGTTAAAGCTTTGTATTATAAAATTTCATAATTGGACAAGGAGGAGCCTATTAGTGATGCTCGTTTGAGTCGGTATCTTATTCGGACTATGTAAGGAGTTTATGCCATTTATTTTTTCGATATAAGATTGGGTAAATAAACCTTCTATCTTGAGTTGGAAAATTTGCTATCAAACTAGGAAGCTTGGGTGAAACAAATGCTTGGTGATAACAAGCGGTCTTCTCCTGAGGTGACATGTAGTCGCTATGATATGAAGTGTTTGGACCTTGTTACATGTCAAATTAACCTCTTGTGCTTTGAGAAAGAAAATGATATTCTACTCCTCGGCTATGTCAAGAAACTGAAAAGAGGAAGCAACTTGGTGCTGTCGTGGATCGTTTTCATATGGGGTAAACTGAAAGGAGGAAGCAACTTGGTGTTGTTACTTGAGATTTGAACTCGTGACTTGAGTGTTGACATTCCAACATCACACCAATGTGCCACCACCTTAGGATGTAAGCTATGATCTTTTCTAAAATAGAAACTTTGTATATTTGAATTTTGTTTTAAAAAAAAACTCTAAACGAAATCTTTTATTTAAAATAATTATTTAGTAAAACAATGATAAAATGAGGCATGCAAAGACTCGAACTTGGGTTTGTATATTAAAAGCCAAACATCTTACCACTATGTCAACACCCTAAGATGTAAACATGGTACTCTTTTACAAAAACAAAAGTTTTATTTATTTTTTAAACTAAAAAAAAAACCTACAAATTTTGTTAAATTAAAACAAAATTTTTTTTATGTATTTTGACATTAAAAAGATTTTTTCAAGAAAATCTTTTATTTCTAATTAAAAAAAATCAATTTTACTTAAAACAAATTGTTAAAGATTTTCTAAAATGATACTCATGTTACAAAATAAGATCTTATTTTAAAACAAATCCCTAGAAAACAATTTTCTTTAAATCCTCTATTTTTTTAAATCACTGCAGCAGAAATTCTCTTTCTAAAAATAAATTAAAAAAATAAGAAAACAAAATTAAGAACTTTGAATGGAAATTTTAAAGAATCCAATTTATTTTTAAAACATTATTTAGTTTATAAAAACTCTTATTATTATTTTTTTAACTTACAAGACTTTAATGCAAAATCTTTTATTTAAATGAAATTAACTTTTTGTTTACTTTATTTAAAAATTATTTTATTTTACTTTAAGAAAAATTATCTACATTATTTTTCAAAACTTATTTTAAAAAGTTTATTTTCTTTAAAGGAAAATTTTTATTTTTCTGTTAAAAAGAAACTTTCTTTTTATTATTAAAAGAAATGTAGGGTATACTATGCAAAGATTTTTACCACGGATGTCGTTCGTCGTGTTAGCGTGGGTCGCTGGACTCTTCGTCGTCATCGGTCTATCACCGGAGGATGGTCTCAAGGCAGCAATGGAGGTCGTGAGGTGTGCACCGAAGTTTTGTTTTGTGTTGGTTCGAACAGCCTTTAGAGACTAAGGGAAAAAATAAAAAATAAAAAATAAAAAATTTTCTTCACCCAAATCAGTCTTCTGTGTGCTCTCTGTTTTTTCCCTCCCCTCTGTGTGTTGTGTGCCCTTTAAATATACCAAAAAAATAACAGTAACATGCGTGGGTCGAGTAAAACCAGAGAAAAAGAGGGAATGGGAAAGCGTTCAGTTTTGAGGAAGGAAAAACGGGAGGAGAAACCAAATGTTTATTTTTAACCAAAACATAATCTAAATTTTTTTAATTAAAAAAACCTTTATTTAAAACAAAATTATATAAATAAAATAAAATCTTTTTATTTCTTTTATTTTAATATTAAATCAAATTCTTTAAAACAAAATCTATTTTTTTAATTTAATTTAAACTTTAGCTTATAAACAATAATAAAGTAATCCTATAGTATTTAATAAAATAAAAATTAAATAATTAAAAATAAAACTAAAATAAAGTCGGACCAAATACGGTGTCTAGTGTGTGTGTTGAATCTTCACGAGTAATTCTGTAGGGGAATGCAAATTACTTTTGCTAGGGTTATCTCTTTCTTTTTATATGAGATGGAGAAGATGTGAGAGAGGTCTTCATTCCCTTGGTCGTTCGCAGGGCAGAGGTATATTGTGCGGAGGGTCTGCGAGGACCATCGACATCCTCTATCTCCCACTATTGCAAAGGTGAGGGCCTTGGCATGCAACGACCTATTTGGTCCCCTGGTGGCATGTATCCGTTTGGGTATAGGGTGTCAGTGGTCTGTCAATTGGTTGTCCATTATAAGAACTCCTCGACCAAAACGTTGGTACACTCGGATTCCTTTTGGTGTGCTCGGTCATGCCAGGTTGATTTCTTGACACATGACATGTCGTTTCACCCGATAACAGTACAACAAAAAATTATTAAACTAAAAACGGAAAAAGCCTTTGTCAAGTTTATCTAACTAATCATTCTAATGTTTAGTTTAATTAACTATTATTATTCCCTAAAGTTCATATAATATATTTTGTTGTTGGGTTTGTAAGGAGTGCAAACAAAGTCCCACATTGGCTAGGGAAGTGAATGATCATGGGTATATAAGAGAGGACAATTATCAGGAAAATTGACAAAATAAGCATTCTATAGGGCCCTTTTAAGTTTTTTAATCATCATTTTCAAAACACAATTTTTTCCTGATTCTCTCTAAAATTTTCTTGGAGTTTCTCTTTTCCTTCTTCCATCTTTTTGTATTTTTTCTAATTACTATTATTCCCTTTCTTCTTTACTGACCACAAAAAGCAATTTACTTTAAAAGAAAAATGTTGGCCTTTTGGCCCTTAATCTCAAATTAATTAAGTAATTAATTAATTAATTAATTAATGTTTTGATGATAACAAACTTAATTTTGTTATTTGACAATCTTAGTGTTTTGAAGTATCCACACTGTAGAGCTCGAAATAAGGATTCCAACAGTTTTTGAATTACCCAAATCGGAACTCAAACGAAGAAGTTATTGCCGAATCAAGTTGAAAGGATAAATTCCCGAAGTGAATGACGTGGCAATTAAATCCTACATGGACGAATAGAGGAGGACATGTGGCGAGTCAAAAATTTTAGTTTACAAATGAAAATGAAAAGAAGAAAAGAATACAATTTTTTAGTTTATAAAAAGAATGAAAAGAGAAAAGAAAAGGAGAAGAAAAGAAATAAAAAAAATTAAGTTCCAACGGTAGGTTAAAAGAAAGAAAAGAAAAAAAAAAGCTTTGAAGAGCCGTTAGAGATAAAAGAAAAAAAAATTATTATTATTATTTTATTATATTATATTATATTTTCAAAATCAATTATTATTTTATTCAATTAAATCTCAACCTTTGATTTTCAATCATTAAAGATCTAATGGCCCAAATTCAATTTCGATTTCAAATTTATTTTCAACTTTTCCTCATCTATTTAAACCCCACTTCCTTCAAAATTTTACACAACTCATTCTCTCTCAATTTTCTCTCTAATTCATCCATTATTCATCTCTCTAAAATTTTAATGTTTTTCTAATTACTTGTGAGAGAAATTTTATTTGAGAGATCCGTGTGCTTCCAATTTTATTTGTCTTAGCCAATTTGAGGGCTTTTATTTGTAAGAATTTTTCTTACAAATTTGTGAGCAAATATTTGTATACCCACTCTTTGAGAGAGTTTGTAAGTTTGTTCTTAGATTTCCATATTCTTTGTAAGGGTTGCTCTTGAGCCCGAAAAAGAGCGTTGTAACGGTTTGATCCTGAACCGTGGAATGATTGGATTTCTTCTTGCTCCCGAAAAAAAGAAGGTTTTATACCGGTTTGACTCCTACCGTGGAAAGAATCAAAGTTTCTTAATCGAATGTCCAAGAGGCGCTTGGGGAGTGGAGTAGGTCGGTTGTTGCCGAACCACTATAAAATTTCCGGTGTCATTTCTCTAACCCTACTCTATTTAATCTTTGTAATTAATTTTCTTTATTACAAATTGCATAAAATTAATTGTTCGAATTTGTTATTCATATTTATGCTCAATGTTTATATTTGAATTATGTGGGTGGTGAAATTAATTAGGGTGTTTGTATTTCTAATTTATTGTTTAAATTGTGATAAAATTAATAGTTTACTTATTTGTTTAAATTTGGTCCCACCGTAGTAAAAAGTTTATAAAGCCCCCCCCCCCCAGGTTGGCTAAAGTTATGACAACTTTAGATTTTCATGAAAGTCAATATATTGATAGACCTCCTTTGTTTGATGGTAAAAGGTATGATATTTGGAGACATAGAATGAAAACTTTTTTGCTTGATATTGATTTGGATATTTTGTATGTTTGTGAAAATGATTTATCAAAATCCAAATTAAGTGATGAAAATGATTTCTTTTAATACTCAAGCTATAAATATCATATTTTGTGCTTTAGATAAAAATATGTGACAAAATTTCACATTTTACATATGCATATGATATTTGGAATTTTCTTGATATTATGTATAGTGTTGAAAATTCTCCTTGTACTACTAATGATTTATTTGATGTGAAGGAAAATTATAATTCTCAAAATCAAGAAAAATTCAATGAAGTGGGAAAAGAAAAATTTGATGGATCCTCCTTGTGCTTGATGGCTCATTCAAATAATGGGAGCGATATCGAAAGCGATGAGGACGAGGTAATTCATAAACCCCCAACTTATGATGAATTATTTGATGCATTTGAGAACATGCAAAATGACCTTGATAAAGTTAACGCTAAATATGTTAGACTATCAAAGAAGTACAAAACATTGTCCATTGAAAATAAATCTTTGATGGATGAAAATACTTGTTTGAAAAATAAAGCCACAAATGATTATGTATTGCATGATGATGGTTGTGATGAAAAGTATGTTTTGAATGATAGGATTAAATTTGTTGAAAAAGAAAATGAGGATCTCAAATCTCTAGCATGCAAATTAAAAATTGATTTGAATGATTTGAGAAATAAGAATGAGAAAATGGAATATTTTTCTTTAGAATTAAAGGATAAAATTGCTAGCTTGAAAAAGTGAAATTGTGATGTTGGAAACTAGCAATACATCTTTGGAGAAAGAGAAAATTTCATTTATTGACAAAATTAAATTTTTTGAGCTTGATATTTGTGAGAAAAATGATCTTTTGCACGTGCTTAAGGAAAAAGAATTACTTGCTAGTAAAGAGCTTGAAATTGTAAAAGAGTCTATTAGGAAGTTGACAATAGGTGCTCAAAGATTAGATAAAATAATTGAAATAGGCAAACATTTTTGTGATAAGAGAGGTTTAGGCTACATAGATGAATGTTCTACTCCTTCAAGTTCTAAGACCATCTTTGTTAAAACATCACCTATTGAGTCTAAGCTTAATATGCCTAATGTTGTTTCTAAGAATGCTAAAACTAATTTTGTGCCTATATGTCATCATTGCGGTATTAAAGGTCATATTAGACCTAAGTGCTTTAAATTGAAATACGCACAAAATACTTCTCCTAAAAGAAAATTTTTTCAAAGAGCAAAGTCTCACAATGCTCTAAAAGAAAATTTCTCACAGAAAAGTAGAGTGCATAAATTTATTGCAAAAGATAATTCATTGCATAATGTTAATTATTCATCATGTGGCAAATATGGACACAATGCTTATTCTTGTTACTTGTCTAAATCTAGTGCTTTAAATGTCAAAGGAAATGTTAAATTTATGCATATACATGTAAATGATAGAAATATGCATGTAAAATCAAACCTTGTGTCTAATCATGCTTGTGGTAAAACTAGTTGTATGCCTAATGTTAAATTTGTGCCTAAGCATGTTCATGGAAAATCAAATTATATGCATAATGTCAAATTTATACTTACATGTCATTTTTGTGGAGTTAAAGGTCATATTAGACCAAATTGTTTCAAATTGAAAAATTCTCCAAACAAAAATTTATTTAAGAAAAATATTGTGCAAAATAATTTTGTTAAGAAGAAATTATTGTCTAATGATTGTGGCAAAATTAATCAGAAATTTCATACATGTTATTTGCCAAAATTAAATACAAATAATGTTGGGACTAACTTGAAGTGGGTTCCAAAATCTATGCTTCCTTACAATGAAGGATCCAAGAAATTGGTACCAAGATCTTTTGGTTGAGCTTTATTTTTGTAGGTATGTTTCAAGAAGCAAAAAGTTGCTTTGGACTTCAAATTGAAAATAAATTTCAAATGAGCAACGTCATGGCTTGCTTGAACCTAACAAAGGAAAATTGCCTATGTGGCAACCTTTATTTTTTTAGATTATTTTGCTATCGATATAATTTGTTAGAATAATTATATATTTTTTTGGGCTAGAGAAGTTGAGATTAGTTTCTTGAATTTTATTTGAATCAAATGTCTTTGAGTAAATTGAGAATTTGTTTGACACTTATGTCTATTGGTCGATTATTTATGGATGAGTGGATTAATGCTCTGGAGTAAATTGCAAATTTTTTTTTGGCATGTTTTTTTTTTACTTGATTATTCATGAATTAGTGAATTAATGCTCTTAAAAGTATGTGGTAGATTTTGTTGACATTTATCCATAATCCTTATTGCTTATTGCTTGAATATTGGATTATTGATTTTTAATGTTGATGTTTATCAAATAGATTGATTCGTAAATTTATCCAAATTTCTTGATTATTTGATAAATTTAAAGTCTTGAATTTTTGATCATTTAGATGATTGTTATTTTGATAATTATGGTCATTGATAGTTTGATATATTTTTTGAACAATTTTGTTTTATTGAGTTTTATGTCTTTTACATGAGAATCTTCTTTGGATGAGATTGACAAAATTTTGATTGAATGCTTTTTGGCCATAAACTATTTGCTCTCTATGAAAATTAAATTCAAAATTTTTCTCATGTTGAAAATTGTTTGTTTTGAAATTTTGTTTGAAAAGAGTTGTTGAATGCATTTTCATAGGGGGAGTATTTATGAAATATGTTTTTTTCTAAAACTTTTGTTAACTTGTTTATCAAAAGTGTTTGATTGATTATTGTTTTGAAATTTTTTTTGAAAAGAGTTGTTGAATGCATTTTCACAGGGGAGTATTTATGAAATATGTTTTTTTCTAAAACTTTTGTTAACTTGTTTATCAAAAGTGTTTGATTGATTATTGTGATTTTTTTTTTGTCTATATTTGATTGATATTTTTTTTGTGGTGACATAAGTCAAATTAGAGCTATGATCAAGTACATTTGGCATCAATCTTTGTTTGATTAATATTTTTATGATGTCATTTGCTTATATTTAATCTGTAATTTTTTTTTTGGTGGCATAAATGGTGATATTGTTTTTTTGACAAATTGGTATCAATTTTGATTTTTCTTTATCAATTGGTATTTATTCTCTAACATTTAATATTTTGGTATCATGATGGTGTTTTATATATTGCATGGATTTGATAAGTTCATTCCTTGAGATTAACTTGCTCAGACTATCATTTGATTTGAAAATTTGTTTTTGTGCATAACCATGAGAATTAAAATTACTCTCTTGAAATTTTTCTTGTCTTATGCCATATTTTCTTGAATGGAAATTTTGTGTAATTTTTTGATAATTTGTTGGAGAAAGATTAATCTACCTTGATTTTTTATATATATCTATCTTGTGCAAATTGTTGAGATAATTTTTGTTTGCATCTCTTTATCTCCTTGATATTTATTGATATGTCTTTTTAAGAGGAGAATGCATATCTTTAGGGGGAGTTATAATACTTGTGAATTTGATGAAATTATTTCTACATATTGCTTTTTATTGTTTATGTGTTTTTTAAAGAGTATACATAGTGATTTTGACATTGAGTATGCCGGGAGAATTTGCTCAAATTGTTTAAAGTCAATTAATCTAAAATTGCAAAAACTCTCATAAGCACCTCTACTAAGCTTGACAAAAATTAAATGCTAAATGTGTTGACGTTAAAGCTTATTGAGGTATGTTGAAACTTTACCCCTCTTATGCATAATCTTTATCTATTTAGGGGGAGCAATTCTCTTCGAAGTAAAATTTATTTTAGAATTGCTTTATTTAGAAGGCATCTTGATAGGGGGAGTTTTACAAAAACTTGTGCTAAATGTTTTTTTTGTCCCTTATTAAATGAAGTGTTAAATTGCTTTTAAAAGATGAGATTCATGTTTTTATTATTTTTCTTACTTGCCCTTTTTGATTGATTCCAAAAGGGGAGAGATAATAAGAAAAATGAATTAATTTGTTGGAAATTAAGTTTTGAATGAATTTCGATTATGTTTTTTTTTTTTGGTGATATGTTGGAATTAATGTTGTTATTATTGATTGTCTACGAATTTTTTAGTTGTTTGTCATCATAAAAAATGGGGAGATTGTTGGCTTTTTGGCCCTTAATTCAAATTAATTAATTTTAATTAATTAATTAATTAATGTTTTGATGATAACAAACATAATTTTGTTATTTGACAATTTTAGTGTTTTGAAGTATCCACAGTGTAGAGCTCGAAATAAGGATTCCAACAGTTTTTGAATTATCCAAATCAGAGCTCAAACGAAGAAGTTATTGCCGAATCAAGTTGAAATGATAGATTCTCGAAGTGAATGACGTGACAATTAAATCCTACATGGACGAATAGAGGAGGACATGTGGCGAGTCAAAAATCTTAGTTTACAGATGAAAATGGAAAGAATAAAAGAATAAAATTTTTTTGTTTATAGAAAGAATGAAAAGAGAAAAGAAAAGGAAAAGAAAAGAAATAAAAAAAATAATTAAGTTACAACGGTAAGTTAAAAGAAAGAAAAGAAAAAAAAAAGCGTTGAAGAGCAGTTTTGATTAAATTTTAAATTAGGAATGAAAGAGATGAAAGCAAAATGAGGGGTTTTTAATTCAATCCTAATTAAAACTACGTTGAGAGATTTAATGAGATTGAGAATAGATTTCGGGAAACAAATTTGAATTAATATTGAGATAGTATTTTTAGATTCCCTCAATTCTCGTTCACCCTCGCTCAACCTTGCTCCCTCTCACTCAACCTTGCTCCCTCTCACTCAACCTCGCTCTCTCTCTCTTTATCTCCTCCCCCTTTCCTCTCCCACTGATTTTCTTTCTTCGTCAAACGACCTCCTTCGTCGGCTTTGATGCATCCATCGTCAGCGATTGCTAAAAGTCACAGGAATCATAGAGGAAAAAAAAATTGCTTTTTGTGGTGAGTAAACAAGAAAGAGAATAATAGTAATATAAAAAAATAGAGAAAGAGGGAAGATGGAAAAGAGAAACTCCAAGAAAGTTTTAGGGAGAATGAGAAAAAAAAATTTTGCTGAAAGGAGGAAAAGAGAATAATGATAAGAAAATAGAGAGGAGAAAAAAAAAATCTGGAAAAAGAGAGAAATGGAGGTAGAGAGAGAAAATAAGAAGGGAAGTCTAAAATATTAATGGAGGAAAGAGAAGAGGAATGGAGTCTGGAAGAGAAAAAAAAGTAAGGAGGGGCATGGGAGATCATTTGGTAAAGTTGGTGATGTCAGCAGCGACTAGACTCAAGCGAGCACACCGGTGCAGCAAACTCCGACGACGAAGCAACATTCAGGCGACGGCGGCCTCCAGTGACCGACCCTCCCTCGCACCTCTGGCATAACACACTCACAACCTCCAGCATTACATAAAGAACAAAGGTAATAAAGGTGAGACCAAAGGAAAATTTTACGAGAAAAGAAAACTTTAAAGAGAAAGTGTTAAATGTTTTAGAGTTTTTTCTTATTTTTTATTTAAGGTAACAAATTTATATGGAAAGAGCTTTCTTTATAAAGAAAAAAACGTTTTTAAGTTTTAAATAAGTTTTTTTTATAAAACAAAATAAAGATTTTGTAAGTGAAATTTGGTTTAGAAATAAAAATGTTTTTCTTGATAAATCTTGTATGTTTTGAAAAGGAAAAAAATGTTTTATGTTTCAAACTTTTTTTTTAATAAACAAATAGTTGACTAAAAATGAATTGTTTTAACATAAAAGATTTGTTAGATAAAAATAAAAAATGATAAGAGATTTTTATAAATACGTTTTGTTTTAGAAAGTAAAAAATTTTGAATGAATTTTAAATTAAAGAAATGTTTGTCTTTTTTTTTTAATAAAGATCTCATTTAAAAAAAGCATTTAAAATAAAGTTTGAGTATCAAAGCCTTTGTATTTAAAAAGGAAATTAAATTCACAAAATAAAGGATCCAAAGAAGTCCTTGCATGCCTCAAATTATATATATATCTTTTTATCATTTTTTACTAAATAATTATTTTAAATAAAAGATTTCGTTTATAAATTTTTTAAAACAAAATTCAAAAATACATTTGTATTTTAAAATGGAACATATAACTTATATCCCAATGTGTTGACATATTGGTGAGATGTTTGAGTGTCAACATTCAAGTAACAAGTTCAGGTCCCAATGTACCCTAAAAATAAAAATATTTTTTTTGACCAAATAAAATAATAGGATAATTTTTGACAAATTGTGGTACCGTTTTCGAACGGGTGTAGTAGTGTGTTAATACCTTCCCTATGCTCAATCGACTTCCGAACCAAAATCTGTTTTTCGTAGACCAAGTTTTTAAAATAGGTGACCAATCACACCTGGTAGATGGTAGGGCGACTCCAAACCCTTATCTCGAAAGAGACCCTTTAGGGGATGACGTTGGCCGCTCCGCATCGCGATGACGTTGCGACACTTTTTTTTTTTTTCCAAAGTACAAATAACAAAAATATTTTAATAGATAATTCTTTTACATATGTAAGAAAACTTAAACCTAAACAAAATAATTAAGATTAGGAAATTGATTTTTTATCCATTTTATTTTTCTTTTCACATTTACGGTTCATTGTGCAAAGTCAAGCAAGCATTTATTATAATTTTTGTTCGTAAAATTTTATTTGGTACTGTAAACTTTTCATAGTTTTCTTTCTATGAAATCCTTTCTTACTTTTTTCTACCCCTTTTTTCTTTATACGAAAGAAAAAAGGGAGGGACCGAGAACTTAGGAAAGGTATTTTAGATGGATTTTTTTCTTCTTTTGAAAATAATTTTAGAAGTGATTTTAGCCGAAGATATTTAATGATAATTGATTTTGTAAAAGTAAGTTTTATATAATTATTTTAATGTTGGGTTACACATTGTTTTAAATAATTTTTATATATACTATATATAAATGGGATTATAGATGGGAGAATCTTTCTCTCAAGTTTTGGCCTCAATTTTTTAATATATATCCCTTTAAACTTCTACGGGACATTCAAACTTTTACGAGATACAACTATCTTGGTCGAAGTGTATCTATTGAGAGAAGCATTACAATCGAGATATCGTAGAATTATGTCTATTCTTGTGATTGAGATTAGAGTTGTGTCACACATTCAAATGAAAAGTTAATCCATCGAAGGTGCAATTCTTTGACGAAGTGATGCGTCAATCTGCATATTACAGTGATTACAAATCATCTATGGAACAAAAGAATACTGAAGTGGTCATACATAAATTTGTGGCTTTTCCCCTTTCATCGAGAATGTCTATGAAGTGTATATATCTTCTATTCCTTTCAACGAGAATGTCTATGAAGTTTTTAATTTCATCAGATAACTCGAATCATTCCAAAAAGAATATTAGCAAGAGAAACATTGAATCGTGTCAAATTGAAGATTTAAATTTTGTAAAGTTATTTTAGTCTTAGGTACATTATAAAATTATGCTTTTATGTTATTTTTAAATTTTAATTTTTTGTAGACTTTTTAATTTTAATTTTGAATAAAAAAAAACTCGAACTCTTATAATCTTCTTGAAGGAAAATCAACAAAAACTAAAGATCCTACCAATTTCGTGAAGGAAATCAACCATCCGATATTTTATTTGAAAAGTAAGTATTCGATCATTTGTACACTTTAATTTATTTTTTGGACATTTTATGATTTATCTTTTTAATTTATTTTCCTTCAATTATCATCAACAACATCTTCCATTTTTCGTACCAACGAGATGTATCACTTATTATTTGACTATACTTAACCTTTTTTACTAATTATATTTATATGTCTAAATTTTAATAGGGATTAACTTCCACTATAATGTCATTACGTCAAATTTATTCAAATGGATAATTTCACCCTACCAGTTATGGTCTAAAAATTTAAAACCCGGTACAATAAACGTGAATCTAACTAGTATAATCAAAAGTAATTTTTAATGATTAATATTTGAAGTTTAAAAGAGAATTTGACAAAAGTTAAACATCAAGAACAAAAATCTCATGATTAATATTTGAAGTTTAAAAGAGAATTTGACAAAAGTTAAACATCAAACAACAAAAATCTCAGAGAGATAAATTCTTTAGGGTGAGACAAAAATTTAGACAAATAAATTGACTTAGAAATCTAGAGAAAGATCAAAAGTTTTAGAAAAAAAAAAATACTAATAAACAAAATAAAACATAAATAAAGTTAGAGAGCTACGAATCTTAAAAATAAAAGAAAATTAAAATTTCTCAAATTTTAAGATAAAAATAAGGTGAAGTAATGGAAAAATAGTTTTGAATTTTAAAATAATAACCGTTTAAAAAATTAATTCTGTATTAATTTTTAACTAAAAAATCACTTGAAAATCATGATTGACTGAGAATTTTAAAGTCATTTTGTATTTTTCCAAAATCACTAGAGAATTATTGTTAAACATGCATTATAAAATTATAGTGATTTTGACATTGGTGGAAGTTATTCTAGCCTACTAAAATCACTCACAAATAAACCCTTCAAAGACTTCTCTCGAAAGATCTCACAAAAATTACTCTCTCCTCACATTTTTTACAAGAAAATCCATTTTCATTCTTTTCCTTGTTTCAATCCAAACAAAAGATTGGTATGTAACTCGAAGAAGATAAGATAAAGTTCAAAACATCACCGGTACAGAACTCGAACACAAAACTTCATGGCATAGATTTTATCACAAAAACCTCGTATTCTTGTCATTGCATCATCCTCTGGAGGACGAAGCAGGATGAAAACAGGGGAGAAGCAGAAGCTACAGGCCACACGGGCCGAGGAGGTAGCGCCGCGGCGCTGTCCAGATAGGGGCGCAGCACGAACTTTCCGTCTGTAGCACCATGGCGCTGTGTCAACTTTATAAAAGTGCAGTTTTTCATTTTAGGGTTTATTCCAGTCGTCTTTTAGTCGTTTTGAGAGTTTCGTGGCAATTTCAAGGGGAAGGCTCGGGCATTGGCAGAGGCATTGAAATGGATCAAGATCAACGTATTTGGGGTAATTAGATCTTGATTCTTGTGAGTTTTCCATTCCTGTTCCTAAGTATTAATTGTGTAAAATACTTAGAAGCTAGGGGACTTTTGTTGAGACCTCTACGGGATATTTTGAGGAGTGTTATTGTATCCAATTCTAAACAATATTAGTGAATACCCACATTTGAGTGGAAGACTGGACGTAGTTCTTAGTGGTGAACCAGTATAATTTTCTGTGTCGTGTTTACTGCCTTTCTTCCTATTTGCATATTTGTAGTTGTGTCGGATATTTTGTGTGAAAGGGAAAATCATTCCGGTCAATCAATTTTCCAACGATATAAGGCTTGATTCATGTGCTCTCATAAGATCCTTTCACTTGCCATCATTATTAATGGCACCCTATGAAAGAAAAAGAAAAGATAATGTATTATTTGATCCATGCTTGATTTATATAACACGGCTTGATTATCCTTTGACTTGCTACCATTATTAATGGCACCATTTGAAAAAAAAAATATTTTTTGATAGAATTAATTGGTTTTCTGGTTGATTGATGAGGGTAAATTTTGTTAATTATATTCAAAGGGAACTGTGTGGATTATTTTTATTATATTTTTATTGTTATATACCTAGATAGAGTATGAATTGTGAAAAAATAGTTGAAGGAAAAAAAAGCGATCTAATAAGAAAGCAAAGAAATAAACAGAAGCTTTCCTCATTTTTCATGATTAAAAAAAATGCATTTTCATCCTTTGACTTCTTGTTTCGTGGTGGAGCATGCATATTCATTTTTTTCGTTGAAATCGATTTCAGGTGACTTATGCTAGTAGATTCTATAGACGTATTTTCGTTTTAAAAATTTTCATTTATATACTTAAAATGTATTTTTTTTTTTTTATAATCTATGTAAAACTAAGATTGCATCTGCAACTATCACTATCCTCAAACGTCATAAAAATTGTTATGGTTAAAATAAAATAACAAAGATTACGATAGCAATGATTTTGGATAAAGTATAAATCATTCATCTGTTGCATGCTTAGTGCCATCACATCATAATTTATAACAAATTGCTTGTTTCATATTATCACTGAGCTCTACATTAAATAACACTTAATTTTGGAATGATCTCTGCAATTTTTTAACACATATTATCACATCATTAAAAAAAATATATATATTAAAAGCCTCATAAAAACAAACCAAATATATTTTACATCTCGATATATCATTTATTATCTCTTCAACATATCGTTATTATATAGACCATTAGAAAAGCAAATATTCTATCAAACAAAAACTACTTTCTGATGGGAATCATCAAGAACAAGTGAGAAATAACACTTGTAAAATTTTATCTAACGCTACAAACCATTGAAATAGTATTTTAATTCTGAGTCCAGTTAATTAGAGACTCTTAAATTATCATAAAGTTTATGAATATAAATATTAGAAGTCACGTCAGCTGGATTTCATTGCCTAAAGTTTTGTAATCTTATTCAAATATGAAAAAAATATATATATTAAAAAGACAAAATACCAAATTCTAAGAAAATCTCGCACGCACAAAATGAATATTATAATATATATACATTTTTCTGACCCATACACCTTATAAAAAGGGAGGGAGGGGCAGCACTAACACCAATCTGAAAACTTCTTTCAAAGATCAAAGGAGAAGGTTCGAAAGGATCTATGGCTACAGGTAAATGAAATATTATTGGTATGTTCATTAATTTATTTTAAATCCTTATTTTATTTATATTATAAGCGCTATTTATTAAGGATCCCATGTTGAAAAAATAAGGGCTCGTTTGGTAACGTTTATATTTCTTTTTTATGTTTTTTTATTTTTAATGACAAAAAATGCATTGCATGATTCCAACCTCTAAGAATTCAAGTATGATAAAACAATTTTTTTATTTACATTTTGGAACAAATTAGAAATGAGAACAAGAAAGGAGAAACTAGTTTTGGTTGTTTCCAAAGTTTCTCTACAATTGTGAGAAAGTTCACAACAAATGGGAAACAAGAAACAAAGTTAGTTGAAAAATACTTAGATTTCTTAAGAAAATTGGAAATGAGAAATAAAAAACGGGAATGTTACCAAACGAGCCCTATAAGACCTAACAAGGGTTTATAATTGATATGTGCTACACCTCTCATCGTCAATTGATTTAAGATGGAACCCATGAATATTGATATGGTATCAAAGCCCAAAACACTCAAACGAGTATCCGGTTCAAAAATGGGTAACAATTATTTTATTGGAAGAAAAAATCAATATTTTTGTTGTTTTTCCTTTTTTCCTTTTTTTTTTTTGTTCTTTCCTTCCTTGCTTATGTACGCGGATGGGGACAATGCCAATACCCCAAAGTATAGGGGCAAGGCCAATACCCCAAAGTATAGGGGCAAGGACCGCAGACTCTGGGTAATAACAAATATATATATATATATATATATATATATATATATATATATATTCCTTTTTTGTTTTAGTCCTCCCAATTTTCAAAAGTTTTAATTTAATGGTTAAACCTTAAGGAAGAAACTACTATTAATTTTTGTGATTATTTATTTAAAAAGATTCTAAATTTGAGTAAATTTGAGAGAGACTTAAAAAAAAAAGTATTTTAAAATTTAGAGGTCAAAACAGAATAAATGTTTAGAACAAAACCAGGATTTAAAACTAGTTTTTGTATCACCCTTGTACCTATATGTATATATGTTCGTTCTTTTGTCTTTTAATATTACAGTAATAAAAAGCATCCATAATAGAGTTTACAAATCGAACTTGAATAATTTGATTACTATTTTCTCAGTAAATTTTTGAATGCTTACGATAATAGTAAATGCTAAGTGCTTTTAGATGAAGCATTTAATAAGTTTTCTTTAATGTTCATACTTAAAAACACTTTTTTTTCAAAAGAAATGCACCATAAACTAAACCTAATTATGTTAGCTTTGAAAGGTACCTATATTGTTTTCTTCTCTTCTTTGTGTTTAATTGTCTTATATATCTTTGTAGGTGTGGATGCTCTCGATATACAGTCCCATCAAATAGACATGATCGGGAGAAGCAGCTTTCCTAGAAGCTTCGTTTTTGGTGCAGCATCTTCTGCTTATCAGGTAAAAGGAGAAAAAGAAAAACGTGTCGGAGTTGTAAAAGGAGTGCAAACAAAGTCCTACACTGGTTAAGGAAGAAATTGATCCATGGTACATTAATATTTTTGAATTGGGATGCTCGTTTGAGCTTTTGGACTCTGATACAATATTAATATTCATGGAGTTCTATCTCAAAACAAATTGACAATGAAATTACTAGTTCATATGTATTATAAACCCTTGTTAGGCCTCTTATTTTTTCAATGTGTGATCCTTAACATGTCCCCTCAAGATCGTTGGTCTTTTGGTTCATGGATCTTGATCGGATCCTATTTTTGGAACGGATGTTCATTTGAGCGATTTGGACTCTGATACCGTATTAATATTCATGGGGTTTCATCTCATAGTCAATTGGTGTTGAGATAAAACTTCATGAATATTTATATGGTATATATAAGTGAGGAGAATTATCTCCACCGGTATAAGACTTTTTGGATGAAACCAAAAGTAAATCCGTGAGGCTTACATCCAAAGTGGACAATATCACACCATTATGAAGATACTTTGAGGTATGAGCTAGGGTATCATTGTCTTAGCAAAACATTGTATGTGTTAAGATATCTATTTTTTGATTCATTGATGATTTAACATGTTTAACATGGTATCCGAGTAGAAGATTCTATATTCGGAAATCTATATTATCATTTTGTATTTAACAATTTGTATTATATTATGTGTACTTTCAAATACTCAATGAATTAAAAGAGTGATTGAATTCGACTTTTTCGCGGTTGGTAATATTTTATTCAGTATGAAGGTGCTGCTTTTAAGTACGGAAAAGGATCAAGTATTTGGGATACCTACACTCACGAACACCCCGGTATCTATCTCATAAAAAAATCATATACATCTCTTTCTCAACTTAAATTATGTTTAGATGTAAGTCCTAAAAAAAAGCTATTTTTACAATCTATTTTTTCTCGTTGTTTGTGATACTGCAGAGAGAATTATGGATCGTAACAATGGAGATGTAGCTGTTGATTCATACCATCGCTACAAGGTACATCAGACAACAATAAAATAACGAGAAGCGAACTCAGTTAATTTATGATTAGATTAGAAAAACTAGTTAAGTTTAATAAATCCTTCAAGTTGAACTATAGTATCAACTTTAGGCTTAGACCACCATTTGTTGGCCCAGTTTTTAGTATGGAAAAATCTATTTCCATGTTTGCACAAATACCTCTATTTGGAAGATCTGTACCTTTTTTTTTTTAAATAAAATAACTTCTGCCTTATAAAATTCCATATCAATTGGGGTATTATATTATGATAACTTGTTTTAGAACTACTTTATTCTACTAATTTATTTTCAAAACCATAATATTAATTCTTAATTAAATATATAATTCATGAAGTTCAATATTATTCACAATTGATCATTGTTGGCAATGCAGGAAGATGTTGCCATTTTAAAGCATATAGGTTTTGATGTTTACAGATTCTCAATCGCCTGGTCCAGAATTCTGCCGAGTAAGAATTAAAGATGTTCTCAATTATATTTCTAAATTCTAAAATTGCAAAAAAAAAAATAATAATTATAATAAAAATACACGAGAATAAAGTATCTTTTCAAATATATTTGTGAATAATAAAATTGCACACAATAGTTTTTTTGACCATCTGTAATTGGAAAGTATATATGTCTTAATCAGTTAAAGATTTCTAAAGTTTCTGAGTGTCCATGGTTTTACTTTATTTTAAGACTTGTTAATATGATGCTCAAATATAATCCACATGCAAAATTTTACGAAGTATATATTTTTGCTCTTAATGTTCGGGTATTTTTTCAACCCCACTATTTAATAAATTTTAATTTAGTCCCTTATCAGGGATGACCGTTAGAATTTGGATAATTAATTTTGTTTGATGATTAATTTACGTGACATACTACTTAACGAATAAACAGAAATTTAAAAGAGAAAACGACAAAAATTCAAAATTTTTACCAATTTCTTAAAAGTCCAGAGGAATTTAAAATTTTCCCCTCTTAGGTGCCCCTTTTCCTCTTTTAAATTTGTGTCGATTCAGCAAGTATTGTGTCAGTCAGTGGAGACGAAATTGCAAATATAAAAACGTAAAGATTAAATTGAAACGTTTAAAACATAATAGGAATTAAATGAAAAAAAACATAAACTTCTAACGCAATCCTGGTTTACTTGATCTCTCTCTTCTTTTTTTTTTTTTTTTTTATAATATAATCTTGACCTTTTGAAATCTTGATCGTGAAGTTATTGGCATCATTAATATTTGTTTTTCTTTTTTAGAAAATAAAATATATTTCCAACGTAGAAATTACTAAGTTTATCAGCATTAATCTTCTAATTTTATTTCCTTCCAATGTTTAAAATATACTTTTTAGATGGAAAGCTTTGTGGGGGTGTGAACAGGCAAGGAATTGATTACTACAACAATCTCATCAATGAACTCCTTAGAAATGGTGGGTATTGTTGTAATATTTTTAATTAATATCATCAATTATTTGAAGCCATTTTGTAAGTGAATTGGTCAACTAATCGTGTGGCTGTGATTTGATCTGTAGGCATCAAGCCCTACATCACACTTTTCCACTGGGATGTTCCCCAAGCTTTAGAAGATGAATATCAAGGCTTCTTGAGCCACCAAATTGTGTAAGTAAATTTGGCATCGCATTGTAATATAAACTTATTTTTTTTATTATTTGTTTAAAACAACGTTGCACCATACATTCAAAAAAATATGTGACAAACATAGAAATGAGAGGCTAAATGAAAGTACTAAAGTTCAAAGAGATGATGGGAAATATCGTAATTACAAAAGAAGGTTGTGGAGGAAGTAGCAAGTTTTAATGTCCCCCCATAAGTTAGTCACAGGTCTAGAAATGTCTGATAAGAGGCGATTGTTTTTTCAAGACAAATATACTAAAGAATCGAGTAGTGGCAATAGCACTTGAGACGACGTTGAGGTACTACCTACTTTGAGGTCTTAAGTTTGAGCTCTACGCTGGTTATAGTTTTATTCAGCTCATACAGCAAACTGCTTCGATTATAGGGATCCACTGGTGTAAGCCATACGAAATCGACGTGGGGAGATCAAAATATAAAAAGTGGGATGATTGGTAAATTTAAACAAGTATATTTTTATTAAGATTGTTAATTTTTAGTGAAACAACAGTCTCTTTTGGGTAAAGTTTTTTCTTTTTTTTTTTAACATGTATTTTCGGCAAGTTAATTATTACAATTCAGGTTATATATGAAGTTGTTACGTTATTTATTTTATGGGTGGGATTTTTGGTTTTATCAAATTAAAACATGTGATACTTTCAATTTGGTTAATAAAAAATATTTTAATGTTACATTATTGTTTGTTTTTTTAGTACAATAGGGGACGAGGGATCGAACTCACAATCTCGATTGGAGTTATATGCTAATTATTGCTGAGCTTTACTCACTTTAGGATCACATTATTTGTTTGTTGATAGTATATAATTTATTGGAAAAAAAGTCATTAAATAAAATATAAATGGAATATATTAAAAGATTATAGATGCATTTTAAAATTTGTTCAATTAATTAGAACTAAATTATATATTTTGTTAAAATGATTTATGATTTATTATTATTGATTTACGTAATCTTCAGCTACCTTTAGTATTCCAAACCGAGCATAGCTCAAATGGTTAAGGCACCTATCTCTGACTAAGACTTCATAAGTTCGAACTCCCACCCCACATGTTGTATAAAAAAAAAAAAAATCTACCTTTACTATAGTTGTAATTATTGTATTTTTTCTACCAAAAAAAAAAGTATTGTATTTTTTATTAAATTCAATGCAGAAATGATTATATCTGTAAATCACATCACGTATTAAAGCTAAATTAATTAGGCAGCAGGTAAATGTTTATGTTTTTAGTCTTTTTTGTTTTTTTTTTTCCTGTAAAATTATTAGATTGTTTACTAACCATTTCTTATGTTAAGAATCTAATTATATATAAAAAAAAAAAGCTAAACTCTTGACCAAATTTAAAAGATTAAAAAAGTTACTTTTAAAATGTTAGGATTTTAGCAAAATTGCAGTTTTTTAACAAACTGTTAATTGACAACGCTATTTTATAAAATAAAATCATTGTCTAAAGATACTATAAATTTTTGCAAAAAAGTTATTATAATTATTAATTTTTTTTTTAATAAAACTCAGTAACAAATGTGAAAATTAATTGCAGAAATGATTTTCGAGATTATGCTGAGGTATGCTTCAAGGAGTTTGGAGATAGAGTGAAACATTGGATCACCTTGAATGAACAATATATCTTTACTTTAAAAGGTTATGTAAACGGAGAATATGCACCGGGTAGAGGTTTAGAATGGGACCCATGTCATTATCTTGGTGGAAATTCTGGCACCGAACCGTACATGGTTGGTCACAACTTACTTCTTGCCCATGCTACTGTTGTCAAAATTTACAAGACAAAATATCAGGTTCTCTCTCCTCTCTAAACGAACCATTATTTACGTTTATCAATGATCATCACACATTCACTACTACCATATAAGTTAATCGATGATTTGTCAACATGAAACATAGTTTAAGGGGAAAAGACATCTACTCTTTTTCTTAGAGTTGGACATCTAAATCCTCATGCCCCACGCTTTCATTATAGTAAAAAAAAAAAAAGAAAAAAAAATCAAAATGTGATTGAAATGATATTTTAGTAATTTGAACGGAAGTCTTTTGATTTTTTTTTCCTTAAATACAACAAGAGAGGGTGAGGATTTTAACTCACAACATTTTTTAGTCGGATGTATATGTTTTAACAAGTTGAATACTCAAATTTTTTAACGACAGCTTATAATTGTCACAAAATATTGCTTAATGACTATTTATAAACGTCAAGAACATAATAATGATTATTTATAACTGTCATGAAAACTTTTATAGTGAAAATTTTAACCATCAATATTGACAATTTTAACCTACATATAAATCTATATATTGACAAGTTTTAAGGGTCATAAATACCTTTATAGTGACAGTTTTTATTTGTTACAAAAAGGATTTTAGTGACATTGTTTTAGTGTCACAAAACATATTTTGTTGACGACTACAATTATGAAACAATCACACTCAACATTTTTGGGCCGGAGATATACGTCTTAACTAGTTGAGCTATACTCAAATTGGCATGCCGGAATTTTAGCTATTAATTAAGCCAAATTTAATTATTCCTTATGTTTCAACCATTGTCATAATATGAGATTTTGTAGGCAAACCAAAATGGTACAATTGGCATAACATTGGTGTCAGATTGGTATGTCCCATATTCAAATAGTGAGGCAGATGAAAAAGCTACGAATAGAGCTCTTGAATTTTCTCTTGGTTGGTAAGTAAATAAGTACATGTTAGGCCTTTACAAATTCATTATTAATTTGCCTTAAAATCTTTTGAATTTTCTATTATATTACTACTCAACATAACTGCACAAAAATTGCACGTAGGTTTTTGCATCCACTCGTTTATGGAGATTATCCAACCAGTATGAGAACTCTTGTGGACGAGAGACTGCCCAAATTCACAAAGGAAGAAAGTATTTTGATCATAGACTCGTTTGATTTTCTTGGAGTTAATTATTATACAGCTAACTACGCTAAGAACAATTCGAATAACGTTCATCCAAAACCAAGCTACTTGAATGATATTCATGCCACTCTTACAGGTAACATTTAAGGGCTCGTTGATAACCTTCCTATTTCTTGTTTCTGGTTTTTCATTCTTTTAATAAAATGGAATAAAACAAATTTTTTTATTTGTGTTTTAGAAAAATTAGAAATGAGAACGAGAAAGAAGAAACCTTTGTTGGTTTTTTCTAAAATTTCTATATAATCTTGAGAATGTTTTAACATGAGAAACAATAAACATAGTTAGTTGCAAAAATGCTTAAATTTCTTTAAAAAATTGAAAACAATAAATAAGAAACGGAAATGTTATTAAACGGATTTTAAATTATTTCAAATCCTAACTAGGTATTTCGAAACTTGGTAGTATGTTTGGGATCCTTTATGTTCTAATGTCTAAAAGTGCTTTTTCTAATTTGTTAAAAAAAAAAAAAAACCCACATCTTTAATGATGATTCACATGAGAGCTTCCAAGAAAAAAATATAGTGTTTTTCTTAATTTCTATATTTCTATTTTTATAAGAAAATTGCCAGCTAAAAAAGTGATAACTTAAAAGTTAAAGTTGATCTGAAATAAACTTTTGATTCATGATCTATATTCAATTTGGAGATTTTTCTCATTCAAATGAAACATTTGAACATTTATTTTATAATTCTAACTTTGTATAATATCTTTGAATTGTAGCTGATCATAATGGAGTTCCAATTGGTCCAAAGGTAATTAATTAATGTTCAAATTCTCCTAAAAAATGATTTTTATCAATAGTGTGCTTTCCTAAATCCATTTTTCATTTTTAATCTAATAACTTTCTACTTATGTGTTAACCATATATATATTTGTAGGCACACCCATCATCTTGGCTTGCTGTATATCCAAAGGGATTAAAAGAGTTGTTGATTTATATAAAGAATAATTATAAAAATCCAATTATTTACATCACAGAAAATGGTAAAAATATTTTCATTTTTTATTTGAATTAACAAAAATATTACTATATAATAATTTTACCTTATTCATTTATTGAATTTACATGGCAGGATACCTTGACTATAACAGCCACCATGTTCAAGATTTAATTAGAGATAAGTGTAGAGTCAAATATTTTCACGACCATCTATATAATCTTCATGAAGCAATCAAGTAAGTAACTAAACAAAAAAGAAAATTTCTCTTTTTTCTTCAATAAACTAGTTTCAATTAAAATAGTGTTGTGAGTTTTAGTTAATTTCTTTATGGCTGAGTTTTAGTTGTTCTTTCTATAATTATTTTAGGATCTAGATATCTGATACTTTTACATGTTCGAGATATTGGATATCTGAATTTATAGATGTTTAACGGCTTATATAATTAGGCTTTGTATGAATATTTATAAATGTTTTTAAAATACGTGAATATAACTATGTTTGTTTTGCAAAGCTAGGAATGTATTAAAATTACGTAGTGTTTCAACGATACTCTTATTGATATAATTCAAATGTTAAAATATATATTTTAAATATAGTTCAAAGATTGCACCCTAGACTCCCATTGAAAATAAATTAAGATATATTAACCGCTGACTAAAATTTATTTTATATTTCAATGGAGCATATAAATATAATTGTATATATAGTAATTTGTCAAATGGATCCATGCATTAAGTTATTTTTAAATAAATAAAAAATGATATAGTATTCTCTTAGATATGTTTCTCACGTACATTTTGAAGGAGAGGTGTCTTTGTCTTTTTCTCAAAATAGAATAAAAATGAAGGATAAAATTGTTAAAACGGCATGCCTCAACATGAAAATCTTAAAAACCCACGTTTTGGGGAGCCATATCCAAAATTGTTTAGTTGCCTCATGGAAGGACATCCTAAGATATCCAAACATCTACAAAAATGTTAAGATATCCAATATTCATGTAAAACAAACATGAGAATCTAGATACTCATCTCACGAAAATCTTAGAATATCTCAAAACAAACATCTTGTGTAGAGCTTTTTTTTTTCTTTTGCGTAACTTTTCTAGCTACTGTTTTAATTATACGTCATATTTGTAGTTAATCACTGTTCTTAACGAAATTTTGGAAAAAATTACAGAGCTGGTGTGAGGGTGAATGGATACTTTGCTTGGTCATTGTTAGACAATTTTGAATGGGCAAGTGGATATACCCTACGCTTTGGGCTCACTTATATTGATTTCGAGCACCATTCATTGAGAATGCCAAAAGATTCGGCTAGATGGTTCAACAATTTCCTCAACAACTGAACATCATACACACAAACTAATTTCTACCTTATTTGCTTTATTTGTGACGCTGCAGACTCGTTTTCGAATGCAGGAAAAGCTCGGATTATTTGCTTTATTCGACCACAAACCCACTACGCCACCACCCGTTATCTGCTCTATTTGTTATGTTAATTTTTTTATTGCAACCTTCTGCAACTACTGCGAGAAGCAACTAAATTAAACAACTTTGCAATAACGAAACCTCGTCTTTTCTTAAGTAACTTTTTGATGTTTGTGTTGGTGGTGAATAAAATAAACTATCTTTTTCTTTTTTATTGTTTGGTCTGTTTGATTTCTTGGTTTGACAATCATTAATATTATTTGAATGCTATCGTAGTCATTGATGTTAAGGAATTATCAATTGAATTCAACATAGGTTTATTTGATTAGTTTATTATAAAGAATGATGATAGTACAACAAATAGCCTATACAAATTTATCTAACTAATCATTCTCACGCCTTGTTTTTTTAATATTGTGACTTTTTCATGCCGTATCTCAAGAACCTTTTCATAACATATTAATTGTTGTGAAAAAAAAAAAGATCTTGTAGGTCTCGAGCGTCACCCCATAACAGCTCGTGATATTAAACCAAATACATTGATATACTGTCAATATTCTCCTCAACAAATTGTCAGCAAATATATTGGCATTTATGAATCACAATCTCAACAAATATCAACTTGGTTGTGGTTGATTTGGTTGGGTTTTTCTTCTTCTTCCTCATAAGACGACTTCTGTTCATATGCTTTTAAGTCAAGAACAAATTGGTTATCGGTAGGATAAGGTGGCTTTGTGAGCATTGTTGTGTGATATTCTTTATATTTCACTCCCAACCTTCGAGCCAGATGAAAAACTTCTGTGACATCATCTACAGATTTGTTCAAAGCTACCAACTTATTCACAAATACCTTTCAACTTCTTTATATACTTATCTAATGACATGTTTACCTTTTTCAAGCTTATTAGTTCTTCATTGAGATGAATTTCATTTTCTTTAGTCATTGTTAAGAGCAATCCTTCCAGAAAAGACCATACCTGCTAAGCAGTCTCGATTCCCTCTATCATTGCCAACACATCTTCTGCGACGATTACTAGCAGCCAAGATGTCAGCAGGTCGTCGTTATTATTCCATGTGCTTGATTGAGGATTGTTCTTCTCGGTTCCATTTTCAACTACTTCATCGGTTGTCTTTTCTTGCTCCAAATGATCCTTAATGTTCAAGTTCCTAATCAAAGGTAGAACTTGTGATTTCCACCAGAGATAATTGGAGAACTTCAACTTGATTGAGATGAGGCTGGAACATTTGTGGAAAATTTGGATTGTCAAAGAATCTTGAAGTTTTGGCCATGATACAAAACTTTGAAACTTTGGAATGAGTTAGTTTCTTTCCTTTGTGTCAAGGCTCTAGGCTCTGATACCATAAACAATTTAGCAAGGTGCTCAAAGTTTGAAAAACAGAGTGATTTTATATTACCTTGGTACATAACCTTCAGCTAAACTCAATACATATAACTATGACACAAAGGACAAAAGGTGGTTAGACGTAAACTAGGAAAGACCATAAATCTATTGAGGTCATATGACAGCTTGGAGTAAGGTCCAACCGTAAAAAGGCTTGAATGTTGTTTCCCAATTTAGTCCACCTATTTAGGTAAGTAATTAAAAGGATTTAAGCAAAAGTTCCAAAATCAACCTTGAAGTTTGTACTCACATAAATGAGGATAAATTTGCAAAGAAACTTGCTGATGTTTGTTGAGATTGTGACTCATAAATGCAAATATATTTGCTGATATTGTGGCTGATATTTGTTGAGATTGTGATTCATAAATGCCAATATATTTACTGCCAATTTGCTGAGGAGAATATTGATAGTATACTAATGTATTTGGTTTAATATGCTTGCTCAAACTGGTGTCAGTGATGAATGAACACCTAGTTTGTTTCAGAGATCTTTGAAAGTGTTCTTTGCCAATGGCCTGGTGAAGATATCTATAATTTATTGGCGTGAGGGCACGTAAGTAGTTAATAAGAGATCCAAGTGCCACCCTCTCTCGCACGAAGTGATAATCCACCTCAATATGTTTTGTGCGAGCATGAAATACAAGGTTTATAGACATATGGAGTGCACTTATGTTGTCACATATATAATAGTTGAGGTGCCTTGTGAAGTGGTATGCCCATATTGCGAAGAAGAAACATGATTCGTGTTAGTTCAACTACTATTGAGGTCATTGCTCGATACTCAACTTCGAGGCTTGATCGGGCGACTGTTGGTTGCTTTTTGGAAGATCATGAGATGCAATTTGATCCAATGAAGGCACAAAATCCAGTGGTGCTTCGATGTGTTAAAGAACACCTTCCCTGGCATTAGAAAAAGCATATAAGTTTAGAGTACTATTTTTGTAAAAAGTGATACCATAATTACCGGTGTCTTTCAAGTATCTTAGGATTCTCTTGACTGGTTTAAGATCCTTGAGTGTTGGTTGTTGGAGATGCTAGCACACACGATTCACTGCCTGTACTATGTCTGGTCCAATGAGAGTATAGATATTGTAATGACCCAACTAGACTTTTGTATTCTTTGGCATTCACAAGATTCATATCATTTGCTTGGCTTATAACAAAAGTCGGTATGGGAGTAGTGTTCTATGAGGCTTCTAACATTTGGGCCTTCGCAAGTACTTCACGAGTGTAATTACCTTGAGAGAGGGCAATGTCATTTGCATTTTTATGAACCTTGAACAAACCAATCTCAATAGATAAATCACAAAGTAATTCTCACTTGAAAATTTGATTTTTTACCAGAGCAGAGATAAACTCAACTTATACAGAGGGGTCTGAAGCTACTGTCATGTTAAAATAAAGAAGGAGACACAATAATAAAATGAGAGATACGATGAGAGAAAAGGATTCCAACTGTGAATTAGGAAGCAAAATATTCTGCTGCATTTTATATTACAACCGCATAATATTTTACTGATTTGATGCTTTATATATATCAATTGTGCTGGTATGTACGACGAGATTTTTGAGGTGGCACAAATCATTTTATTTGGTCTCTTATATCCTTCCTCAAATTGGAGTGTTGCAAAGCTTGAACTCCAAGTTTGCTTCGCAGTTGATGAAAGCAGGCATTAGTGGTTTAGTAAAAATATCAGCTAACTTTTTTATCGGAAGGCATAAAGCGAGTAATATTGAGAGAGCCATTTGACACTTTTTCTTGAACAAAATGGTAATCAAGTTCAATGTGTTTGGTTCATGCATGGAGCACTGGATTCACAGTCATGTAGAGAGCACTAAGATTGTCGCACAAGAGTTGGGGAGTGTGGTAAAGTGTCATGGCAAGGTCACGAAACAATCAGGTGATCCATATAAGTTCAGCAGTAGCACTTGCCATAACATGATACTAAACTTCTGCACTTGACCTGGCCACTGTTGTCTGTTTCTTTCGAAGACCAAGAAATTCAATTTGACCCCAAGAAAGATGCAGAAGCTAGTAGTGTTGCGTCTAGTTGTAGTACTTCCAGCCCAATCTGAATCACAAAAAACATAGAGATTAGAGGTGCTATTTTTCAAGATTGGAAGACCATAGTCTATAGTGCCTTTAATGTATCGAAGTATATTCGGTTGACAGCTCTCAAGTCTCCCTTAGTTGGAGCCTAGAGCTTTTGACAAACTCGATTAACATGAGAAAGATCTGGACGTGTGAGGGTCAAGTATTGTACAGAGCCAACTATGCTACGATAGTGGTTGTTTGAGATTGGAATGGGAATGAACCTATTTGATCCTGAAGGTGTGGTAGTAGAGATATCTATAAACTATTTCTAATTCATTATCGTTCACATCTACGTTCAATGCTAATCCAACCATGTCAACAAAATGTCTAAACTCAATACCACTATTAACAATGAAACCTTCACATGGCGATCGATCAAATTCAACCCCATTTACACTTTCGACCATACAACTATTCATATTCAAAACAACCACCAAACATTTAGCTTGCTTAACGCACCGATTACCAAACATTTAGCTGTCATATTCTATCATAAAATAGAACAAACAGACGTTAAATAGGATAACTAAATCTAATTAGATAAATTAATAAAAAAATAATTAAAAAGTGTTTTTTCAGTAATTAATAGTGATAAATCCTAATTACCAATTAACTATCTAACTTTGTTAAAATAGGTATACACTAGTTATATAATTTCCAAACTAGTTAGTGAACATATCAATTTAATGTAGGTAACTATTCTAAATCTATTATAATTAACCTATCTAAATAAACGTATAATAAAAAATAAAAACAACAAAATCAATATAAAAAAAAAAACTGAAAATCAATATAATAGAAACATAAAACTACACAATATGTAATCTATATACACACAATGCTACAGAAGACATAGCTAATTATGATATAAAAAAGTTAATTAGATGGTCCTGAAATAAAATAACCGAATAAAAATGGAAAAACTAACATTTTGGGTGAAAGTTGTCCCAAAGAATTCCTTGGAGTTGATTGGAGTTGAGCAAGTGGTCCACAGTGGTATTAAAAAAAATTGTTGCAAAAATTAACTAAAAACATAAAATTCAAATACTTATCGATGCAGGACGGCGTTAGCCAGAGGGAAGCGTCGCAGAGAGAAGTTGGCGCCAAAGCTTTGTGAAGTGTCTGTTCTTCGGGTGGGCCATCTGATATTAGAGAAACCCATAGACTATCCTTCCCCCATAAGAAATCTCCAAGTCTTGGTCAATATAATTGGCTAATAATTAGAGGAAGATTATAAATGTCAAACTTGAACTTAATTAAATTTTGGTTCCCTCATGTTCTTACATTTAAATAAAAAAGAGATTTTTAGTATATATAGTTGATGTAATTTCTTTTTAATTATCTATTATTGTTAAAAAAGTATTTATGACCGATAAAATTAATTATTGTTCTAATTGAAAATAATACTAATACAAGAACTTAAGCCATCCTTCAAATCTTCCCACTTACTTTCTCTCAATCTTCAGGCTCAAAACAGAATCATTGAAATGCATTGAAAAAAAGATGATGAAACTTTCTTTGGACTGCATGTTCGTTTTTTAACGTTTTGGGTTCTGATATATCATATTAATATGCATGGAATTTCATCTCAAAACCAATTGACAATAAGAAGAGTAGTCTAAGTCTATTAGAAACTATTGTAAGGTCCATTTTCTTTTCAAGGTAGGATATTAACACATTTAATATTAATTTAGATTGAAATAATATTAATTAGCAGATTTATCACATTAAAAAAAATCATAGAATTTGTCACACATATATATTCAAGAATAGTGAGAAAATAAGAAAAGAAAAACAAACTTGAACATAGGTCTCAACTAGTTAAAAACATATCTTTGATCACTCCGCATGACGCTAAATTAAAAAAAAATAATAAGAATAACACGATGAAAGTTTATTTTAATTATCGAACAACTAAGAGAAAACATCGAGAAATAGGTAAGATAAGACATAACATGTGATAGTACATCAAGAAGGTTACAATATAATACATAACATAATAGAGTAGAGCAAATATATAACATGAACTGATTGGTGAAACATACATATACCATCAGTTCTTGAGGAAATTTTGGAACCATTTGAGTGAGAGCTTTGGAATTCTCTTCAAGTTGTTTTTGAAATCAATGTAGACGAGACCAAAGCGCATGCTATATCCATCTGCCCATTCAAAGTTGTCCAACAACGACCATGCAAAATATCCTTTTACCCTCACACCAGCCCTGTAATAGATGGAAAATTTTGTCACCAAAAAGGAAAAAAAAAAGGTAAAACTTATCATCCGCATATTAAATTTCGATAACTTCTCCGTATGTCAATGGGCATGCCATGGTCACGTGACGTAAATCTACATTTCTATAGCATCGTAGAGAAATCGATAAAGTATTTAAAAAAATATCAATTTAGTATCACTAATATAGATATATGTTCATATTAATAATTTTTAACTTATTTAGAAATGGTGGTACACACAGCATTGAGCTTAACTCAACAATTAAAGGCATTTTGCTCTTCTTCCCTTGGAGGACGGAGTTTCAATCCTCCATCCCCACATTTATACTAAAAAAAGTGTGAGATAATATTTATTTGTTACAAATATATATTATTTTTGTATTTTTTTTTCAGAAATATCTATCGATATCGATATTTTCATAAAATTGAGACCTCAATATTTGATCGACATCAATATTTTCATAAAATTAAGGCCTCATGATGCATCGAGGAGAAGACTTTTATGATAAAAGAGGATCTTTTGTTTTAGTTACTTACTTGATTGCTTCGCGAAGAGAAAGGAGATGATCATGAAAGTATTTGACTCTTCCATTATCATGAATTAGTTCTTCCACATGATCAGAACTATCATAGTCAAGCCATCCTGCAAAATGTACAATTTAATTAATTATAGGCATATTTGTTTTCTTCATATGAAAGGGAGATTATTTTTTAATACCATTTTCTGTGACGTAGATAATTGGATTTTTATAGTTATTTTTTGTGTATAACAATACTTCTCTCAATCCTTGTGGATAAGCTGCAAGCCAAGATGAATCATTCACCTACAAAGACATTGTTACAACATAATTAATTAGCAAATTAATCGATAATTAAGAAAGGGAAAATGACATCAACTTAATTTAGATTTTAATAAAAGGCATGACCAAATTAAACAAAAATAATCAAATATTATAATTGAGAAATGCATATTATTGTTAAAAATTGACTACCTTTCGACCAATTGAGATGCCATCACGATCAGCTGCAACCCCGAAAACATTATACAAAGTACATCTAATTAGAGAATATTCAAGTATTTCATTTGAAAACTACTCATTGGTGTAGATGAAATTAAATATACTTGGGAGTTGGCTGTCATAAATTGCTTTGGTAAAAGATCTTTTCAATTATAATTTTAAAACTACTTCAATACTCATTATTTAGAGTAGAAATTAGGTCACCCAATCAAAGTAATTTCTTCCAATTTTTTAATAATTCTTTCTCTAAATTCATGCTAACTTAGTATCATATCATTAATTTTATCATTAATCAATTTTAACATCCATCGAAGATGATATATGATTAAAAAATATTAAAATATAAGGGATTAAAAAAATTAGAGAAAGTACCAAAATAAAGAACTGAGACATATATTTAGCCAAAAAATTTAAAGAGTTAGAAAATACTTTTAAAATATTAAATAAAACAATGATTAATTTAAGTGCTTACTTGTAACATTTGCAGCAATATCAATTAGGTAGTGCGGTGGAAGACCAGGTGGGGTAGAATTGGAAGTGTCTATTGCATAATTAGCTGTGTAGTAGTTGATTCCAAGAAAATCATACGATCCCGTGGTCAAAATAGTTTCTTCCTTTGTGAATTTGGGCAATCTATCCTTTACATGGCTTCTCATGACGGGTGGATAATCTCCGTACACGAGCGGATGCAAAAACCTATCATTGTTGTTACAATTTGAGTTATGTTCAGGTTGACTAATTTAAGACAAAATTTTTAAAAATTTAATGAAGTAATTGTACATAAGGTTCAACGTGAGGGTGTGGAAATTCGAACCCACGATCGTCTTATTTAAAATATATAGCTTAACTACTTAAACTATGCTCGGGTCGGTCGCATTAAATTTACTTACCAACCATAAGAAAAATCAAGAACTCGACTTGCAGCTTCTTTGTCTGCCCGAGTATCTGAATATGGGACAAACCAAGCGGACACCAATGTGATGCCAATCTCACCCTTTTGTTCTTTCTGCAAATTCAATATTATAACATTGGATGAAAAGTTATGAAATAGTTAAATTTAGTCCAAGACTCAACAAATAATAGTTTGAATTTTGATAATATTAGTGATAAACAGCTTTTTATTTTATAACTAACATATGTTTTGAACTTTTAATTTTGTGTTAATAGGTCATTGAACATTAAATAGTGTATAATAGAATCATTAACTTTCAATTTTGTGTCTAATAGATTCGTAAACTATCAATAATTTTGTCTGTAATACATCATTGACCTAATAAACAGTTCTTAAAATTCACGAATTTATTAGACATAAAATTAAAACTTATTATGATTCTATTATTAGACACAAACTTCAATATTATGTCTAATAGATCCATTAATTTTGAAAAAATCAAATATGCCAGAGATTTATTAGATAGAGAATTGAAAGATTAAGAACTTATTAAGCATTTTAAAGTTGAAAACCCTATTAGACACCAAGTTGAAAGTTTTTAAGGTTTATTGGACACTTTTTAAAATCTAAGATAACCTGTTAAACACAAATTTTTAATACTAAAAGTAGTACAAGTATATGAATGCAATTTAATAACTGTACATCATTTGTGAAGAGAATGTTGAAAATATATTATATATATATCTCTTATTTTTGACAAATTAAATGGTTGATATTCCATCAGCCTAACCATCCAACTAAGTATAGTCGTTATAGTTAGAGATTTGAAAAAAACCTGATATCTCGTCTTGTAAACTTTGACAGCATTAGCATGGGCAAGAATTAAGTTATGACCAACAATATATGGTTCAGTGCCAGCATCACCGCCAATACAATTAGAATTGAACCATTTTGAACATCTTCCTGGTGCATTTTTTCCTATTACGTAACCTTGTAGGGCGAAGGTGACTTGCTCATTTAAGGTGATCCAGTGTTTGACTCGGTCTCCATACTCCTTGAAGCAAAGCTCCGCATAGTCCCGAAAATCATTCCTGCAATTAAATTTTTACTTTTATTTCGTTTTGGTGCAATCAATTTTTTTGAGGAAATTTATGGTAAATCTTGTGTTTGTTTATTTAAAAAAAAAATTATTGTCTGCTTGCCATTTATTTATTTATTTATTATTATTATTATTATTATTTTGTCTTTTGACAAACTTTTAAAAATACTCAGACAAATATTTAATATTAAAAATATGTTCATAGATAAACAATTTAAGTAAGATTTTATATTAATTTTGTAGTGCAATCGAGAAACAAAACAAAATACTATCAAGCCAACATGAACATAGCTTAGTAATAATTGACATTTATTCATTTTTTAGATCGATGTTCGATGTCCACATCCCTAAATCGTTGGGCTAAAAAAAGAAAAAAAAAAACACTATCAATACAATAATATAAGAAAAAATATCAAAATAAGGAGGTGGGAGAGAAAAGTGATGAAAACAAGGCTCAACTCGTGGTCAACAAGGAATGAATAATATTTCAACCAATGAATTGTATAATAATTTTTAAATATATTATTTTTTAATAGTCTGGATTAATTATTTTTTTAAATAGTCTTGTTTTACTACATTATTGTTTAAATGGTTGATCCACAAACAAAGAATTATACGACATTCGTTGTAGAGGAGTCACTTCAAAGAAGTGTTCATTTCTAACTATTTTTCAGTGTTCATTTCTAACTATTTTTCGGAAATTATAGACTAAAAGTGATTAATTATTTTAAAATTTCAATGACCAAGTAGATAATGAACTCAAATTTTATAGAGTAAAAGTATATTTTTCCCAAATTTCTTTCTTTCATTTATTTTAGGGAGTAAAGGTTATTTTCTTATAAAACAATTAAAGTTATTCTCTACTCACAATTTTAAAAAAGTGTTCAAGAACTATTCTACATGATCAAAATAATTCTTATAAAATATAACATAACATTGGTCACCTCTGATTGTGTGTCACCAACTTTTCACATTTCTTAATTTAAATACAGTATAAATGTTATTTTCTTTAGTGTGTTTTATATTACCTTTGAGTTTGAGTTCATTTTTCTTTTTGTTATAATTTTAATTTGATTAAAATATATCATGACTACTTTTATAAAATTTTAAAATTTTTGCTATATTTAAAAATATTTATTTATTTTTTATACTATTTTATGTAAATATCTCAAATGAAACCGTGCGATCAAATGAGGCCTAATTTACTCACACAATTTGACGACCCATGAAGCCTTGATATTGATCTTGTAAGGCCTGGGGAACATCCCAATGGAAAAGTGTAACGTAAGGTTGGATGCCTACAAATCCAAATCAGAAGGGTTTGATTGATAATATATAGTCATAATTAACCATATTTAATTACCAATTAACCAATAAAATCAATCTAAATATTACAATAATACCAACCATTTGCAAGCAACTCATTGATGAGGTTGTTGTAGTACTCAATTCCTTCTTTGTTTACACCACCACTAAGATTTCCTTCTGCATTAATAAGAACAGAAAGTATATTTAAAATGTTGGAAGATTAAAGTAAATTAAGTAGATTACGATTGTTAACATTAAGTTTTGTTTTTCAAAAATATATTTCTTTTGAGACTTAAGCCATATATTAGTGGTTAAAAAAATAAAAATAAAATCATGTCAACCTAGTTCAAAAGAAAATTGTATCTCTTCATTCCTTCAAGATCCGAGGTTAAAAAAAAAGCCATCAATCATAATTATCAAATATATATTGTGACTATTTAATTTCTTACTTGGTAAAATTCTAGCCCATGAGATTGAGAATCTGTAAGCATCCAAACCTGTTTGTTTCATAATGGCAATGTCTTCCTGAATTTAAACAAAAAAAGGTACTAATCAAATTTTCTTAAAATTTTTTTTTAACATAACTCAGATGATTAAAACATCTAACTCTTCTTTTAAAGTTGTTGGAGGTTCAAATTCTTACACATGCATTTATAATATACAAAAATAGAACAATATTTTGGGTTGTGTGCAAAATTAGCAAACCCTCTCGGTCAGGAAAAATAATTGCAAAAATAACAAAGTACGTGTGTCAAGCCCGATAATATATCATACTACTATCATGGATTCACCCGTATTCCTAATTCACTAACTTATTAAATGCTTGTTTGTTTGTTTAGTCTCCAAGGGATAACTTGAGTGGTTTGAGACCTCAAAGAATATTCTTGACATCTTGAATTCAAGTCACATGAAACCTCGTTTCGGCAAAAAATTTTGAATTTACAATCAATTCCTATTTCGCTTAACCCCGTGTAGGACACCCAATCAATTCGGGCATCTATGGCCATCATCAAAGTACCCAACACAAATGAATGTGGGACTCGAATCTAGACATTGGATATCAATCTCCCGTCTTTAGGACCACTCCGCCACACCCGTGAGTGCTAATATTCACTAATATTATTTATTCATTAACACTCGTTATTGTATGCCAATCTCCAAACGTGTTTTTTTTTTTTTTTTTTTTCCTTTTGCCTTTTGCTTTTGTTTTTGTGTGTGTTGTAGTATTCCTTTCCATAAATATTGTGGTCCAAAGTGGTCTCTTTGCACCTATTATCTCTCTTCTTTTTTGTCCATATGTTGAAGTGAAATTCCCTCCAAACACAACAAAACACATCTATTTTTTATTCAAGTAAGAATGGGTATCCTCTCCCCAATATGTTCTGTTTGAAAACACTTTTGAAGATGTCTCTTTTGATTGGATGTGTTCGATGTGATTTTTGTCAAACTTGTATCTTAAATCTACCGTAACTTTGTTAAATCAGGATTAATTAACTAACTCATGTACTTAAAAAAGACATATTTTGATCTAATCCAATCTATAAATTAATTAAATGCTCCTTAATTTTCTCTTATGTTTTGCTAATATCATGCTTACCTTGTAGCGGTGGTATGAATCAACAGCTATGTCTCCATTACTGTGATCGACAATTCTCTCTACAATTGAACAAACAAAATTGGGTTACTTTTTATTTTTTCATCTATCACGACCATCATAGCATAATTATTCAAACACAAAAGAAAGAGAGAGAGAATTTAGAGACCTGGGTATTGATGAGTATAGTTATCCCAAATATTTGGTCCTTTTCCATGCTCAAAAGCAGCACCTTCATACTATAAAAAACAACAAAACAATGTCAAAGCCAAAGCCAAAGTCATTCACTGATCTTTACTTTGTTTCAAATTCGGGTTTATAAAACGAACATTATGGACTTTTCTCCACCTGATAAGACGAAGATGCTGTGCCAAAAACGAAGCCTTTCGGGAAGCTTCTTCGCTTGATAGCTTTAATGGATTTGCTTGGTGTGTTGGGCGCAGCCTCTGCAAATACAAACACAAGAAGAAGCACCAATCTAAAACAGAAGACAACATTACCATATTTTGAAGCCATCTAAATTTGGTTACTGATCAAAGTTGCACTCCCAAGTTGGCCTTATAAAGAGACAGGTAAGAAGAAGAAACTGCCTCAACAACAAAACGTGCGCTATTGGACTTCAAATCTTAATCATTGTATTATATTGCAAACCATAGAGAGATAAGCTAGCTAGCTAGACTTACAAATTGTTCGGTGATAATAGTAGGTTACATCTGTTTGGTTGAATAAGTGAAAGATCTTGAAAGACAACACATCCAGGCTTGCGAAACTAAAGAATTATGTCAAAATGGATATAATTATTTTTTATATAGTTTGGTTCAAATTAATTCAAGATAAAATATACTTCTAGTCATTCATGAATTTGGAGATATGTTTCTATTTGATCTTTAAATTAAAAAAGCGACAGTTTTGTCGTTCATCTTTAGAAAATAGTTCTAAAACGTGTGGAGTTAAATTCCTTAATAACCGTAACGAAAAATGCTGACGTGGCTGGGAGAATTAGATATTTATTTAATTTTATCTTACTCTAACATATGTGTCATTTTTTTTTTATTTTTCATTCTATTTTTCTGTCTCTCTCTCTTCCCCTCTTTCCCTCCTCTATCTCTTCCTCTCCCCCCTTCTTCCCTCCTCCTCCCACCTGATTCTGACCCATTATCGTCATCGACGGCCTCCAACCAACACCAATCGCTTCTCCCTCCGCCGCAACGTCGAATCCGGTGCCTCGATGGCATAACCAGAATCGAACACGAACAGGGAAACCACAAGCAGATCTGAGCACCAACAGATCCACGAGTGCACAACCAACGCCTGAACAAATCCACGAATGCACAGCCAACCCCAAATAGATCCACAAATGCACAGATCCAGAGATGGGGTTCGGTCTAGCTGGCACTGGGTTTTTCGATCCAGTGGCTAGGTAGTTCGGGTGGTTGTTGGCGACCGGCAGCACTGGAGCGACAGAGGAAGCGAGTGGTGTTCATCGGAGGCTGTCGATGACGATAATGAATCAAAATCAAGTGGGAGGAGGAGGGAACCAGAGGTCCCCAGGGATATGGAAGAAGGGAAGAGAGAAAGAGGGCGAGGACGGAAACAGGGGAAGAGAGAGAAAGAAAATGGAAATGAAAAAAAATGACACATATGTTAAAAGTAATATAAAATAAATAAATATCTAACCCATCACGTCACGCTAGCATTTCGTTAGGGTTAATAACGGAAGTTTAATCTCAGGGATATTTTAAAACTATTTTTTAAAAGTTGTAGACCAAACTATCACTTTTTGAAATTTAGGGATCAAATAAAAACTTATTTCCAAACTCAACGATAAAAATATATTTTACCCTTAATTTAATTAATTCATATTGTGTAACAAATTAAATTGACATATTAACAGGGCTTTGTTAGAGATGAGCACCCGACCAAGTCGAAGTGACCTAATCCACCAAAACCACAACCTAAGAAGACACTTTATATAAATTAAAGGAGAGGCCTTGGGCAATGAAGTACATTTGACGATCACACTTTTGCTACTCTAAAAAAAACATTTTGCTAATTTAGGTATCAAAGTTTGTTGGACTTAGTACCACACCAGTACATAGATTTCTATTTTATCATGGAAACATGGATCCAAATTCCTGCATCAAAGTGCATTGGTGATGATGAACTACAAACTTTCCATACAGTAGTGTGGTTCATTTTGAGCATAAACTAGCTCGTTGATCTTAACGGAGATTAAATATAAAAAACTTTTGGGATATAACATATAGATATATTCACGATTATAATTCTAAACATATATTATATATTGTTCGAGTCTCTTGTCTTCCCTCGAGTAAATAGTCTAGTACAATCGAGGATGATCTTTTTCATTGATTCTCATTGAATACAAAATGATGATTCTTTATTTATTTATCTCAAGTGGGACAAGAAGTTGAGCTATAATTCTCAATATAAGTCTCTATGTTCATGGCTAAAAGATAATTATGGTATGAAATAAATTTTAGATATTTATCCAACAAATTAATCCCACACTCTCATCTCTCTCCCTCTTTCATATGAGCTTCTCTCATCTGATTTTTGAATTGGCAAATTGGTAAAAGAACCACACTTTTTTCTTTCTTTGCGTATTTATCCCATTTATTTTAGTGATTGCGAAGGGCAGCCAAGAAGGGACAAATTCCACCGACAGCTTTAATATTATATTCTACCCCTTCTAAGCTCACAAGTTTAATACTCCATTTCGTTCCTTATTCGTAGATTTTATATATTTTCACTAATTATTTTAATCAATTCGAAAATTAATTCTAAAAAGAGTATAATAAAGTTTGAACTCATTCCTACTCGCATGACTATTGAATTAATCCATGATAATTTTTTCTTGAGCAAATCCTTTTGGTCTATTGCTTTTCTTTTTTTCATTAATTTGATATAGTGTTATTATAAAATATTAAAAATTCTATCTAATTTACCATTTATTTAATTTTACTTCGTTATTGTTAATTAATATCAATAAAATGGTTTGGAGTAGAATTCATTTTATAACAATGAAATTTAATCATATGAATTGTTGTCATAAAAATTATATTAATATTTTTAGTAGATACAAATTATTTTAATTATTTATTATTTGTTAATATTAAATAAATAGTTAAAATAAAATTATTAATATCAAATAAATTAAAATTTATTATTTTTTAATTAAAATTAATATTAGCATCCTATTTTATTTAGTTAATGTATTTATAAATAACTAGAAATAAGAAATGAGTGCTCTACATAATTATTATACGTATGGGTGTTCTACAAAATTTGAGTTCTTATTATGATAGTTTTAGATAGGTCTGATTGATATTCTAAATGGTTTTAGTAAACATGCTTCTAATTTTGATTCAAAAAATTTATAATAAGTAAAATAAATAATATTCTCATTTCGATTGATTTCGTTTAAATTGATTTTCACTTTGACTACATATTGTGATTGATGGTTAGTAAACTAGACCAAACTTCTAATATTGCGCTTATAGATTTTGCATACTCTTAATTCCTCTTCCCTCTATACCTAACAGAAAGAAGCATCATCATTCTCGATGATCATCGTGTCAAAGATTCGGACACACGCCTCCTCCGCTATATGTTTCCCATACGAACCCCAGGGTTTCACTGGACCTGGAATGCATGTCGCTTAGAATTTACTTAGTAACACTTAGCTTCACCCCATCCTTTAATTTAATTGAAAGTGAATAATAATTAATGATAAATACCACTCCATCAATTATTTAAATAAAAATTTCAAATTCAAAATTCCTCAATCATCACAGACTCTTGAATAGAAAAAATAACGACTCTGATGAGGTGTTATACTCATGGATAAAAATAATTAGAAACTGCATTCATATGACAAATTTTCGAACTATAGATTAAAATCTTACTAGGAGGATTAAGATATGCATTCATATGATAAATTTTCGAACTATTAAAATCTCACTAGCAAGACTAAGATATTGACCATGGTTAAGAATTGATAAGAAGAGAGAAAAATAATCTATTTTAATACATACCCAAAAATTTCAATAGGTATTGGAGGATCTGGGAAAAAAAAATAGATAGATCGATCATCCTGTAAGCTCTTCAAACAAGAACTATTTGATTTTCCCCTTCAACAGACTAAAAGCATATAAGTAACAATAAAAAAGGAATAAAAGATGGGGGATAGAAAAGCTTAACACCACCGGCATTATATTGGTTCACCCCTATCTTGGGCTACGTCGAGTCTTCTGCGAAAAAGCAGGCTCAACTATAGTAGAGAATATTACAATGGAGATCTCACTCAAGATATTACTATCTTGCTTCTATGCATCATTACAATGGCTACCTAGGATTACACAATTGGAAATACGCTCACTAAACCCATCAGATACAAACTTCTTTTCACACACTGCCCATAACCACTCAAGTCTCTCTTATTTGGATTATGTACAGATGAAACCTTAACAGAAAGATTCTATTTATAAGATGTCAAATATCTCAATCCTAATAGGAAAACAATATTGTAATTCTTATAAGACAATAATATCTTACTCCTTGTAGGAATTGGTAGTAGTGTTGAAAATCCTTTTCCTCGTAGGACACAGATCATTTGTTTTGGCTCCATTATCCCAACAATCTCCCATTTGGAGATAAAACATCGATCTTGCCTCCCACTGCAATAATAGTCTCTGATAATCTTGGAAAACTCCAAGGCTTCTATTGCAACAACTTCTGATCTTCTTGAAAAAATCTTCAAGGATTCTCCTGCAAGTTTAAAAACTTGTAAAACAAAATATCAGAAATCATTGGTCTTATCTGTCTTTGCCCTGAGGTCGGGCAATCTACGTGGTCTTGTCTCCCATACGCAAGAGACACAACCACGTGCTCCTACTAAAACTAAGTGGCGATATCTGAAGCTTCCTTCTTCGTTCTCAAACACTGATTATTGAAGGAAGAACTTCCCACTGATGACTTGAAAACTCTATTGAAGCCTACTGCCAGAATTGAAACTCCATTATTTACCTCAACACCTACTGGGTTCATCTTCTATAATGCAACTGTTCACTGACACGACTTCATCAATTCACCCATCCGTCTGACAACTGGGGATAATCCCTGACAACCTAAAGAACATGTTCTCGTTCTTTGACTTCCAATTGTTGTTCCTAAATTGATGGTAGATCCTCCTGATTTGTAATGGTTGTCTTTGTTGTTGGCTCAGTCCTACCTCTTTGGATACCATCTGCAACTTGCATCAACTGTTTCAATGATCCTTTGGCAACACTCAACTGCGACGTGTAAACTGTAGATCTTCTATGGCCAACTGCCACCAACTTAGATTGTGAGCTTCCACTGGTTCCCACCAAACTCACTCTGATAACCATCATCGTCCAACTTACCTGTACAGATAATGTTCATTCTGATACTGGGTACATACCTAACATCTCGCAGTAATAACTCAGTCACATTATTGGTCTTCAATCGTATATTTCCAATCCCTTTAGTCTTAGAAAGTCTTCCATTCTCCATCCTTACGTGGCTGCGATTGCCTTTTCTAAAAGATGTGAATAATCTTCTATTTGAAGATATGTGTACTGAAGTTACGCTGTCTATTACCCACTCTGATGACTGGTTTCCTATTTCCGTGTTGCTTTCAACATAGACGAGGGCATCATCTACAACTGCATTTGACTCTGTCATATACCTCTTCAGGTCCTCTTTTAATATTCTACAGTTTTTCTTGATGTGGCCTTTTCTGTGGTAATGAAAACATTTAGCATCTCTCTTCCAATCCCTCCTACTATGCTTCTGCTGTCTATTATCAGACGCAACCTTCTCTTTACCTTTTTCGACAACCAATGCTGAGCTTTTTACGGAAGTAGATTCTTTTCCACTCCCCTTTCTGCGAATTTCTTCAGCAATTGCTACAACACAAATTTCTGAAAATTTCAAAGATTTGTCTCCTAACGATTGGACACTGCTGTCTTCATCGTTTCCCAACTTTCAGGTAAAGATGTTAGCAACTGAATAGCATCCACTTCGTCACTAAAACTAATCTTAACTGATGCCAATTGATTGATTAATTTTGTGACCTCATTTATGTGAGAATTGACAGAAGTATTCTCCTTCATTTGAATGTTAAAGAATCTCCTTATAAGATATACTTTATTATTAGCTGAGGGTTTCTCGTACCTATTCTTCAGTGATTTCATCAGATTTATTGCCGTCGTTTCGTTTGCTACGAGACTTGCCACATTCATCGACAAACACAATCTGATAAAGGCAACTGCCTGTCATTCGTCTCTACCCAATCTTCATCTTTCATCCCAGCTTGTCGTTCCTTTAAAGCTTTATTCAACTTCTTGCAGGTCAAGTTAATCATTAATCTGGATCTTCCAATATTTGAAATTGGCCTCATCAAACTTCATGATTCCTTCAAAACCTGACTTCTCTACTGATCCCATGACCCTTTGAACCAAATGCTCTGATACCAATTGTTAGGAAAAAAAAAAGATAAATCGATCCTCCTGTAAGCTCTTCAAACCAGAACTATTTGATTTTCACCTTCCACAGGCTAAAAGCAGATAAGTAAGTAACAATAACAAAGGAATAAGAGATAGGGATAGAAAAGCTTAACACCACAGGGATTATACTGGTTCACTTCTATCTTGGGGCTACGTCCAGTCTTCTACGAAAAAGCAAGTTCAACTATATAGTTGGGAATATTACAATGGAGATCTCACTCAAGATATTACTATCTTGCTTCTAAGCACCCTTACAATGGCTACCTAGGATTATACAATTGGAAATACGCTCACGATACAAACTCTTTTTTCACACACTGCCCACAAGCACTCAAGTCTCTCTTATTTTGATTTTGTACAAATGAAACCTTAACAGAATAATTCTATTTATAAGAGGTCAAATATTTCAATCCTAATAGGAAAACAATATTATAATCCTTATAAGACAATAATATCCTACTCATTGTAGGAATTGGTAGTAGTGTTGAAAATCATTTTCCTCGTAGGACACGGGTCATTTGTTTTGGCTCCATTATCCCAATAGGATCAATTTTCTTGATGGGGTAGGCCATGTAATTCTCTCTTGTTATAATTTTGTGATTGAAAAGTTGCTGATAAAAGCAAAAGGTAAAGTGAAGCTAAATGTTAGCGGATAAATTTGAGGTGACACGCGTTCAATTACCAACCAAGTTATGGATTCTACGTTATCTATAAACTTTCTACGCACGAAATAAAATAAAATAAATGATAAATAATTTTGAGCATGATCTGTTTTGATATAAATATACATGTGAAGCATATGGTCCGACCTTACCTAATTAATTAAAACATATAGATGGTCCCCTTCTCTTTTTTCTTTTCTTATCCCAAAAGATTAGAAAAAGATAGTAATAATAATAATTTACTTATTCCTCTTAAAAAATAAATGGAGAAATTTAGACACGTGGGGAAGTGTTGGTATGAATTAATTATATGGATTAAGATTAGGTGGAGAAATTGAAGTTATCAGAAACCTTTTTTTTATTTATTTTATTTTATTTTTTTTAATTTTTAGGTTTAGTCTAGAGAGGTTTCGTGGTCCATTCATATTTCCTGATTAAAGTGTCCAAAATCATCATAGTCGCAATCGCCGGCCTCTATCTTTTCTCTAATAACCCAAAAATCTCATGAATCACGATTTTAATTGCATCTCACATGAATGATTAATAATAATAATAATTAAAACTTTTTAATATATTTATTAATTTTTTTCCTTACTAAAAAAAAAAAAGTTTTTTTTTCCTCCTCTGATGCATGATGAACTTACCTTTATATAAGGTAAAAATAAATCATTCAATTTAGGAAAAGAAATTAAATAAATAATTTCTCACAATCTTTTTCTGGTATTAACAGAAGAGAGAACCAATTTTAATCTCAGCTTTCAAACCACGCATTTTTAATACTTTTTTCCTTATTTTATTTCTTTTTATTATTATTATTTTTTATTAAAAATGCACAAATATTTTTGAATTTATTTTTTATATTTTCTTTTTGTTTTTTTTATATATTTACAAAGAAACAACAAAATTGAGCTGAGTCAAATACGGTCTACAGTAAGGTAATTGCATCCATAACTTGGCTCTCGATTTAGTTATTTTCAACATAAACCAACTTCGAAAATATTTTTAAAAAAAAAATGTCTGACTTAAAGAGGAGGCTTGTATAATTTGAGAAGTTTATTCTATATTTGATATGTGAGTTAGTTTATCTGGTTAATCTCGTAAACCATATAGATTACTTTCTAACATACGGTACAATTCAACTTTCCCCTTCACACATACTCTTGATAGATTTTAAACATTTTAGTTCATTGGAGTTAATCCCTGACAACCTAGACAACCTGTTTTTGTTCTCTAACTTCCCAATTGTTGTTTCTGAATTTATGACATATCCTCCTCATCTTTTGTATTTGTCTTTGTTGTTGGCTCTGTCATACCCCTTCGGACACCATCTATAGCTTGCATCTATCTTCTCAATGATCTTCCGACAATACTCAATCTTGATGTGTAAACTATATATCTTCTACGACCAACTATCACCAACTTGGATCCTTTGGTGAGCTTCCACGAATTTCCACCAAACTCACTCTAATAACCATCACCGTCCAACCTACTTGTAGAGATAAGATTCATTATAATATTAGATATATACCTGACATCTCGCAAAAGTAACTCAATCCCACTACTAGTCTTTCAATCAAATATTTTCAATCACTCTAGTATTGGAAATTTTTCCATTCCACATCCTCACTTGGCTGTGATTTCCTTATTCTAAAATATATGAACAATCTCTATTTGAAAATGTGTGTGTACTGTTGTTGCGCCCCTACTTAACAGATCGGCGGTAGAGTTTAAGTGCGCATCGTCACAAGTAATAATACGAAAGTATTGTGAGTTCGTCTCCACAGTGAAAAGTTTTTGCCAAATAAATTTTTAAGCTGCTTGAATGAGCAATTGGGTTTAGGAAAAAAAAATAGTTGAAATCATTGGGAACACGTTTTAAAAATATAAGGAAAACAGAATTTAAAAACCCCAACCCCTACTACTATTTAGTTTTCAAAAGATAAATTACACCTACCAGATGCACCAGACGCATTTTTGCTCATTTTATCAAAACCAGTTCGACTCCTATTCCATACTGCTTTTGGTTTGTTTAGAAACTTCGGCTAGCATTTACACATGTCTATAAAACACTAGAATCCTAAATAATTCAAACTCCAACTTTCATTTAATGGATAAGAGAGCCTATGTCTCTAGGTTATTATTTTGGTTCTTATTTCTGAAACTTCTCATTTTACCTTAACGAAGTATGTTTAACTCTAACCTTTTCAAAATTAAATTCAAACTAATGTGATTTAGATGAGTGACCAAAAAGTAAATAAAATAGATGAATTAGATTAATCAAGATAAGCAAGAGAATTGTAAACGTCATGCTCATTGATAGATGTAATTTAAAAAAATAAGAAATTAAGACATTCGTAGGAGGGTTGAAAGGATAATTTACTTACTCATGGAAATAAATAAAAATCATAAGATAAAATAACAAAGTAATTAATTTTCAATAAACTTGGAGAAAACTACAAAATTATAATTAGAACAAATCAATTTGCTAGGGAACTAAACAAAACTTCGAAAAGAAAATTAAAGCTGATAAAAACTTAGGAAGAAAGCTCAAAAGTTGGAGGTGCGTTGTGATCTGTTTTGGAAGCTTGTATTTATAAGCTTGGAGGTTTGCAACTTCATGAGGTTAGACAATATCCTGGATCAACCAAATTGACTTCCTCTTGTGTGATCTCACGGAGAATGAAGTGGCCATTTGATTTTGTCGATCTAGGCAAGAATGTTCCTATTGCATTTTGTGTGCAGCAGAGTATCTAAACAAATGTGGTTGGCGCATATAGTCAATAAGCTGGGTCTGTGGGAGTGCTATGTGTCCGGCATAAGGTTTGTATTGGCACCGAGGTCTGCTCCTCCATGTGGATGTTGAAATACTTCATCCATAGAAGTATTTTTGTACTGGCAGAAGGTTTTTCATATCTACCTTGCAAGACGTGCAAAAATTCTTTCGCTATAGTTTCTTTCGCCACCAGACTGCATACCACCATTGATAATGACATTTTGATGTTTGCAACGGCTTGCTCATCCATCTCATTTTAATCCTTATCAGTCATCCATGATGTTCTCTCCCCAAAGTCTTGTGTATCTTCTTGCATGTAAGAAGATCATTTACCTGCATTTTCCAAAAACTAAAATTCTCTTTGATGAACTTCATAATCTCTTCATAATAGTGATGTACATGATATTTATCTTCTATAGCTCTAATATCACTTGTTGGAAATTAACGGTCCTGTATAATTTCCCCTTTCACAGAAAATATTCAAACACAACCACAATATGCAAATTGCTTTTTTCCCTTTTTCAAAAGAAAAAATTGGTTCTCTTTTATCTGTTAAGGCTAGGGGTGAGCATCGATCAATCAGGATCGATTTTTAGCCAACTCTGACGCCAAAAACCGACGATTTTTTAAACTATCATTGTACCGGCCGACCGATCATCGATTCGGTCATACGGTTTTGTCGAAATTTTGAGAATTAAATATTAAAAAAATCGAAAGAAGGCACCATCGTGGGGCTGTGGCAGTGTAAAATGAAGAAGAAGATGAAGGGTGTAGGATGCGTCGGTGGGAACTGAAAATGAAGACGAATAAGATGAAGAAGAAGATGTTGGGCATAGAGTGTGTTGCGTGGTTGGGAAGTAGGAAAAGGAAAAGAATGGGAGAGAGGGATGAGAAGAAAAGAAGAAATGGAGGGAAGAAGAGAGAAAGTAGAGGAGAAAAAATGGAGATAAAAAAGATAAATAAAAGTAAACAAATAAAACTAAAAAATTAAAAACTAAAAAAAATTATTAGCCTCAAGACCAACCGCCATTTAATGGCCGCTAGTTTCCAATGCTGCTACAATTTAAGACTGCAACAGCACCGTAAATTGCATTAAATGCAGTATGCTTTTTACTTTTCTCTTTTTTTAATATAAATAAGTATTCGGTCGGTCGGTCGGAAAATCACTTTTCTGACCAAATCGATCGATCTTATTTCGGGGTTTTTTTTTGTAAAACCAATTCCGACTGATTGACGTCAGTTCAATATGTTTTTATCGGTCGTGTTTATGCAAAAAAATGTGACGGGTATGACCTGGTTAAGGTCGGCCACAGGGAAGAGCTCGACCTACTCTAGGTATGATCGTCGAGAGAGCATGACTTGCTTTTCAGATATAACCGCAAGAAGAGCATGACCTGCTCCAGGTATGACCGCTGGATGAACTTGGGTATCCTTGGAAAAGGATGACCAGCTCAAAGGGTCAAGGTCGGTTGACTGGGATGAGCTGAAGTGTCAGGAATGAGCTGAAAGACCACTTGGCGAGGAAAGACCTACACAAGGGAACAAACACTCTGACGCTCAAGTCAGTTTTGAGTTCGACTTTAGTATGGAGGCCGAGCTAGAATACCATACCTGACTGAAGATTGAAGTGCCCTATTTATAGGCTGAGGTACTTGACAAGGAATCCGAACAGCAATTGAGCATATCGAGACCAAGGTCGGCCTGTCGGGAGTAGCTATTCTAGTTCATACTCTATCATCTGGAATTTGGCTAAGTATGGAAGGTCATTTCTCCATTGAATGATCTTCAGGGAAGACCTTCAGATCGGCCTTTAGGAAGGCCTTAGGTCGTCCCTTACGGGAGCTCTTCAGGTCGGCCCTCAAGGGAACTCTTCAGGTCAGCCATCAAGCAAGGCCTTCAGGTCGGCCGTTAAGGGAGCTCTTCAGGTCAGCCCTTAGTGGAGCTCTTTAGGTCGGCCACTTCAGGTCAGCCACCAAAAGGAAGGTCTTTAGGTCAGCCACTTCAGGTTGGCCAACAAAGGGAAGACCTCCAAAGTTGGATCTTTTTCTGTCCTCCACGTGGCAATACGATTTTCAACCCCCAAACATTGGCCCCCTCTCTGGCTGGTCCGAGTCTTACCTGACCTGACAGAGAAGTTTTTACTAGGTTTGAAAATTTGCCTAAATGGTGACTTCCGTCTTTCAAGATTGAAGTAGATCACACATCGGACATGGAACAACATATAATAGGTCGGACATCGAACACAGTGTTATAGTCATGATCTGAGCCAACTTTGAGAAACTCATCTTAGACTTGTCATGTTGATTAAGCTTGGTATTTGAAGAAGCTTGACCGAAGTTGGATGCTTAGGAGTTTGAAGTAAGAGCTGAGAAGCTCAGTCTAAGCTTGGCGCTTAGGGTTGGAGTAGGACCTGCATACTTTGTATGGGGTGAATTCAATCTCATCTTTGTCATTTTGAACTTGTCGTAATTTTTCGTACATCGCACCTCGGACTCGTAAGTTTAGAGGTTTGAATTTTTTCTTATCAAATTACATCACACCTCGAACTCGTAAGTTTAGAGATTTGAATTTTCTTTCATCAAATTACATCGCACCTCGAACTCTTAAGTTTAGAGGTTTGAATTTTTTCTTGTCGAATTACATTGCACCTCGAACTCGTAAGTTTAGAGGCTTGAATTTGGTTTTGAATTGTACCTTGGCACTTATGCCATGTGGGAGTACTTGGCCCCCATTGGAATGTAGGTCGGCAGCCCCTAAGTTGGATCTGCCATGATGGATGAAATATGATCAAACGATCGAAATTCTTCCTTTGGATGAGGATGAGTTGCCTGATGGCTGCTCTTTCTCTTGGCGAAGTTGAGTTATCTGATATGAAACTCTTCCTCTAGCGGGGATGAGCCGAGGTTGAGCTATGATGATAGCAGCTCTTTCTCTTGCCGGGGATGAGCTGAGATGAAGCTCTTCCACAAGGCGGGGATGAGCTGAGATAAATGATAGCACACTTTGTGAGCTACATTTCATGAGATTTTTATTGAAATTATTTGTTAGTTTTTGTTTCTTCATGACAAATTTAAGCACATAAGATATATTTTGCAGTAATAAAGTACCGAGAGGAAACGAGACTTATTTGGGTCAAAATGAGAGAAAAATCGGAATCAAAGTGACCAAGATGAAATAACAACAAGATTTGAAGCAAAAAACCCGAGAAGATAGCGCCACGGCGCTAGTATAAAGCGCCGCGGCGCTCCGAAGTTTAAATTTCGCGTTTTGTGAATTGTGTAGTGCCATGGCCCTGTGTGTAGCGTCGTGGCGCTGCCGCGACATCTTTTTATAAAAATAGGGTTGTGCAGCCGCCGAGAAAAAGGAGTTTGGGAGAGGTTTTTTGGTAGTTTGCCTTTTTGGCCAATTTGGAGGGCAAGGAGACCATTGAAGAGCTTAGGAAAGCGATTTTCAAGGCTCGGGATCGTGGAGGTCGCTTCGGGGACGGACGATTGACACACCAAACATAGTTTCTTCTTCTTTCTCTTGATTTTTCTAGATTTTTTATGGACTTTTCATTGTGATTTTATTGTTTTCCATTGAATATGAGAAGCTAAACCTCTCATCTTAGGTATTGATGTAGCCATTGAACTTTATGCATTGATTTTTTAGTTTTCTTGGTTGAATGTTTATGAATGTTGTATTTATGCTTCTCTATGCTTAATGCTTTGAATCTACTGGTCATAGATTGATTGATTTTAGACTTGAAATCTTACGCTCGGGAGAGGTGGTTTAGAGTTAGAAATGGGATGCATAACTAAAGGGGTTTTAAGATAAGGAGATTTAAAAGTTCTTTAGAGGTCGTTAAAAGACTTGTTCAATAAAGCTTTTACTTGTTATAAAAACTAGATAGGGATATTGGTTTCATAATTCGTAAGAAGAATTAGCTTGCGCTCAGGAGAGGAAGTTGAGATTTGAGAGTTCTTGGCCTATAGAATTAATAATTCGTTCAATCTTGATTAATTAAGTAGTTGGTTCATAGATTCAATAGGTGAAATCAATTCCCTATGACCTTTCTCCCCATTGTTTTTATCTTTTTTATTGCATGTTTATTTCCTTTGATTATATTCTCCAATTTGATTTTGATTCTCTAAATAAAATTGAGCGATTGTATCTCTAGTGCTTGAGTCATCTAGAAACTCAATCGAGAGGACGATATCGGTATTTGACTTACCACTTTTATTAAAACTTGACCCGTACACTTGCGGTAAGCATTTTCTGCAACAATAAAACTCTTCCTCTTGACGAGGTTGAGTTATCTGATATGAAGCTCTTCCTTTAGGCGGGATGAGCTGAGATGAAACTCTTCCTCTTAGCTAGATTGGGTTATGATGATAACAACTTTTTCTCTTGTCGGGATAGGCTGAGATGAAGCTCTTCCACAAGGCGGGGATGAGCTGAGATGAAACTCTTCCTCTTGGCGAGGTTGAGTTATCTAATAACAGCTCTTCCTCTAACTGAAATGAGCTGAAACGGAACTCTTCCTCTTGGCGAGGTTGAGTTATCTAATAGCAACTCTTCCTCTAACCTGGATGAACTGAGATGAAAACTCTTCCTCTTGGCGAGATTGAGTTATAATGATAGTGGCTCTTTCTCTTACCGAGTATGAGCTGAGATGAAGCTCTTCCTCAAGGCAGGGATGAGCTAAGATGAAACTCTTCCTCTTGGTAAGATTGAGTTATGATGATAGCAGCTCTTTCTCTTGCCGGAGATGAGCTGAGATGAAGCTCTTCCACAAGGCGGGGATGAGCTGAGATGAAACTCTTCCTCTTGGCGAGGTTGAGTTATCTAATAGCAACTCTTCCTCTAACTGAGATGAGCTGAAACGGAACTCTTCCTCTTGGCGAGGTTGAGTTATCTGATAGCAACTCTTCCTCTAACCTGGATGAACTGAGATGAAAACTCTTCCTCTTGGCGAGATTGAGTTATAATGATAGTGGCTCTTTCTCTTACCGAGTATGAGCTGAGATGAAGCTCTTCCTCAAGGTAGGGATGAGCTGAGATGAAACTCTTCCTCTTGGTAAGATTGAGTTATGATGATAGCAGCTTTTTCTCTTGCCGGAGATGAGCTGAGATGAAGCTCTTCCACAAGGCAGGGATGAGCTGAGATGAAACTCTTCCTCTTGGCGAGGTTGAGTTATCTGATGGCAGCTCTTCTTCTAACCGGGATGAGCTGAGACGAAACTATTTCTCTTGGCAAGGCTGAGCTATCTGATGGTAGCTCTTCTTTTAACCGGGATGAGTTGAGATGGAGCTCTTCCTCTTGGCGAGGTTGAGTTATGATGATGACAGCTCTTCTCTTGTTGAGGATGAGCTGAGATGAAGCTCTTCCTCTAGGCAAGAATGAGCTAAAATGGATCTCTTCCTCTAGGTGAAGTATGAGCTAAGATGAAGCTTTTCCTCTAGGTGGGAATGAGTTGAGATCGAGATCTTCATCTTGGCGAGGTTGAGTTATGATGATGCCGCTCTTTCTCTTGTCGAGGATGAGCTGAGATTAAGCTTTTCCACTTGGCGAGGATGAGCTGAAATGAAGCTCTTCCTCTAGGTAGGAATGAGCTGAGATAAAACTCTTCCTCTTGGCGAGGTTGAATTATCTGATGGTAGCTCTTCCTCTAATTGGGTATGAGCTGAGATAGAGCTCTTCCTCTTGTCGGGATGAGCTGAGATGTAGCTCTTCCTCTCGGCGGGAATGAGCTTAGATCAAGCTCTTCCTCTTGGCGAGGTTGAGTTATGATGATCGCAGCTCTTTCTCTTGCAGGGATGAGCTAAGATGAAGCGCTCTTCCTCTAGGCGGGAATGAGCTGAAATGAAGCTCTTCCTCTTGGCGGGGATGAGCTGAAATGGAGCTCTTCCTCTAGGCAGGAATGAGTTGAGTAAAACTCTTCCTCTTGGCGATGTTGAGCTACCATCGTTTACACGTTGATCGCCTAGCTCGGTCCTTGAGAACATCTCGGAGATCCCAGTTGAGATGCAGATATTGAATTGTTTCGTGCATACAACTTTGTTTGGTAGAAATGACTTAAAATGTCCTTCCCCACAAATGGTGCCAAATGTTTATGTAAAAAATGTGACGGGATATGACCTGGTCAAGGTCGGCCATAGGGAAGAGCTCGACCTACTCCAGGTATAACCGTCGAGAGAGCATGACCTGCTTTTCAGGTATGACCGCGGGAAGAGCATGACCTGCTCCAGGTATGACCGCATGAAGAGCTTGGATATTCTTGGAAAGGGATGACCAGCTCAAAGGGTCAAGGTCGGCTGACTGGGATGAGCTAAAGTGTCAAGAATGAGCTGAAATACCACTTGGCGAGGTAAGACCTACACAAGGGAACAAACACTCCGACGCTCAAGTCAGTTTTGAGTTCGATCTTAGTATGAAGGCCGAGCTAGAATACCATACCTGACTGAAGAGTGAAGTGCCCTATTTATCGGCTGAAGTACCTGACAAGGAATCCGAACAGCGGTTGAGCATGTCAGGACTAAGGTTGGCCTGTCGGGAGTAGCTATTCCAGTTCATACTCTATCATCTGGAATTTGACTAAGTATGGAAGGTCGTTCCTCCCTTGAATGATTTTCAGGAAAGACCTTCAGATCGGCCTTTAGGAAGGCCTCAGGTCGGCCATTAGGCAAGACCTTCAAGTCGGCCATTAGGCAAGACCTTCAGGTCGGCCCTCAGGGGAGCTCTTCAGGTCGACCATCAGGCAAGGCCTTCAGGCCGGCCCTTAGGGGAGCTCTTCAGGCCGGCCCTCAGTGGAGCTCTTCAGGTCGGCCCTTAGTGGAGCTCTTTAGGTCGGCCAGTTTAGGTCTGCCCAAAAGGAAGATCTTTAGGTCGACCACTTCAGGTCGGCCAACAAAGAGAAGACCTCCAAAGTTGGACTTTTTTCTGTCTTCCACGTGGCAATACGATTTTCAACCCCCAAACAGATCGGATCAATTTTTCGATCTTCTATGCTCACGAGGCCAGATAGAGATTGTGAAAAGTTTATTTTTTTCGAAATTCAAAGATTTATTTTTACCTTATGGAAAGGTAAGTTTCGTCATGCATCATAGGAAGAAAAAAAAACTTAATAAATATATTACAAAGTGTTAATTATTATTATTGTTAATTATTCATTTGAGATGCAATGAAAATCGGGATTCATGAGATTTTTGGGCTATTAAAAAAAGGGGTTAGAGGCTGGCGATTGTGACTATGATGTTTTTGGACACTTTGATCAAGAAATATGAATGGACCATATTGTTAATTCAAGAAATATGAAACCTAAAAAAATTAAAATAAAAAAATAAAAAGTTTCTGATAACTTCAATTTCTCCACCAAATCTTTATCCATATTATTAATTCGTACCAACCATTCCCACGTATAAATTTCTCCATTTATTTTTTAAGAGGAATTAATGTTAAATTACTAATTTAATCCCATAATAAATAATTTAGGTTAACATAATACTTTGGTCCCTATAATTTCAACTTTGGTTCATTTTGGGATCTGTACTTTAAAAGTGTTCATTTCGGTACAATCAACATTTCTTAAAATGTAAATATTACTTTATACTAAAAAATTTCCATTAGGTAAAATTTATGTTAAAAAATTGTAAAGAGGGATTAAAATGATACCTTTTAAGTAAATGAACAAAAATGAATATTTTCAAAGTACATAGACTGAAATGAACTAAAGTTAAAAGATACAATGACCAAAATAAATATTTTGAAAGCACAAAATTAAAATGGAAACAATACTGAAACTACATGATCAAGATAGTATTTTAACATTCTTTTAAATCTTAATCCACATTATTAATTCGTACCAACATTTATTTCTCCATTTATTTTTTAAAAGGAATAAATGTTAGATTACTAATTTAATTCCTATAACGAGAATAAATCATTTATTTTTACTTTTACTTTTTTGGGATAAGAAAAAGAGAGGGGCCATCGATATGCTTTAAGCAATTTGGTGAGGCCACCGTGGACCATATAATTCCCATCAAATAAATATGTATATATATTTTTATTAAGAAAAAAAGACAATGCTCAAAATTATTTATTTATTATCTTTTTTATTTACTTTTTTTTTCTCCTTAGAAAGCTAATTATAGATAACGTAGAATCCATGACCCTGTAGAGCGGGGACGCGTGTCGCTTAGAATTTATCCTTCACTTCACCTTTTGCTTTTCTCAATAACTTTCAAATCACAACAAGACAGAGAATTACATGGCCTACCTTATGAAGAAAATTGATCCTCCCCTCTGAAAATTTTAAGGTTTGTTTTGATTGCAGAATTCAGTGAATATGTATTTGGTTGATCTGTTTTTAAATTATGTGATCCAAATAGTATAAATTTTGAATTTTGAATCTGAAACTACCTGAAATTGTAGAATTATATTTGAAAAGATAAAAATTTGATAAATATGTTATTTCATGTATAAACCTAATCTTATTCTTGTAAATATTATAGGCCAAGAAGGTTATATATGTGTTCCACTCTCTCCCTCGAAGATGGAATCTTTTTTAGACCCTTGTTCATGATCGAATAAGATAATTGTCATCCTTTTGAATTTCCCACGTTCTAGTGGACCTACTTTAAATATATTTAAAGTTGTTGTACGTTCTTTGGTGCGGTAGAAGAAAAGGAAACCCACTCTTCCTTTTTTTTTTTAAACAATGAAAGTCCTTGAAGAATATGAAACTTGTTCATTAAGAATAAACATGTAAAATTTAATATATTATATATTATATTATATTCTAAAATAATAATTGTAAAAATTTTAACATTTTATGTTAATAAATTAATTAACAATATTTTATATTGAACTAAATATTTAGTTGGTATCCCACAATGGTATACAAATATATTACAAAACATCTTTAACATTTTTTTAAATTGAGATTCAATGTTAAAATCTGCTACTCAATACAAATATGAAAACATAGAATACAACTCTACTTTAATACGTCTGTTTTCAGATCATTAATCAAAGGCACCCTTCTAAAAAAATTATAATCAACAAAGACATGTTACAGAATATCACAAAACAATTACCACTGGCGGATGAAGGTGTATGGCTTGTGGCCGAATAGGTATATCTCCTTCCTCGGTTCGAATCCCACGTCAGTTGCAATTGGTAAGCTAGCTAGTTTATCTCTGCAGTATAATATAATAATGGTTGAGATTTGAAGTCCAATAACGCACGTTGGCCCTGAGGTAGTTCCTTCCTTCTTATCTATCTCTATATAATGCCAGCTTGGGAGTGCAAGTTTGAGTACCCAAACAAAACCCCAAATTGTGATGGCTTCCAAATATTGTAATGTTGTCTTCTTTTTTAGCTTGGTGCTTCTTCTTGTCTTTGTAGTTGCAGAGGCAGAGGCTGCCCCCAACACACCAAGCAAATCGATTAACACTATCAAGCGAAAAAGCTTCCCGAAAGGCTTCGTTTTTGGTCCAGCATCTTCGTCTTATCAGGTGGGGAAAAGTCCATAATGTTCGTTTTATAAACCCAAATTCGAAACAAAGTAAAGATCAGTGAATGAACTTTGGCTTTGGCTTTGACATTGTTTTGTTGTTTTTTAAAGTATGAAGGTGCTGCTTTTGAGCAAGGGAAAGGACCAAATATTTGGGATAACTATACTCATCAATACCCAGGTCTCTAAATTCTCTCTCTCTCTATTGTGTTTGAATAATTATGCTATAATGGTCGTGGTAGATGAAAAAATAAAAAGTAATCCGATTTTATTTGTTAAATTGTAGAGAGAATTGTCGATCGCAGTAACGGAGATATAGCCGTTGATTCATACCACCGCTACAAGGTGAGTGCGATATTATTGATAAATCATAAGAGGATGAAGCATTTAATTAATTTGTAGATTGGATTAAAAAATATGTCTCAATTATGACTTAGTTAATCCAGAGGTAGTTAAAGAATTTATGTTATACTAAAAACAATGTTTGGTGTCATGTTTATTTTAAAGATTGGAATAATAAATGATGCCTTTGGATGTTGCATACAATAATGAGATAATAATAATATTAGTGAGAATTAATTATAGATTTTATAAGTTATTGAACTAGTTTGAGTCGGTTTTAAATTTCAAATTTGCCTTTCTATTTTATCTCATTTTCATTTTATTTATTCTCTCCAAATTTTTTCTGTAAAATTTTTTTAATCTCTCTCTAAATTTTTAGTTCCCATCTATTTTCTAAGTTTATTTCTCTTTCTAACATTTTTTTTTCTCTCTAACTTTTCTCTCTTTCAAACTTTGATTAAATTATCTCTTTAAACTTTAAATACTAATCATTGAAAACCACTTGAAAAAGTGTGTAACTAAGCCTTGAAATAACTATATAAAAATAACTTTCATAGAATTCAATTATCATTTAAATTTCTTTCGCTAAAATCACTTATTACATAAAATCATTTTCAAATAAGCCCTTGAGTTACTGAATTAAGGATTCTGGTGAATCCATGATACTAGTATATAGTATATTATCAGGCTTGACGCAAGTACTTTTGTTATTTTTGCAATTATTTTTACGGGCCAATATGATTTGCTAATTTTGCACCTAGCCCAAAATATTGTTCTTTTTTTAAATATAGCATAAATATAGGAGTAAGAATTTGAATCTTCAATTTTAAAACAAGAGGCAGATGTTCTAATCATCCAGCTAAGTTCAATTTCTTTGAGAAATTTTGATTAGTTTTTCGTTTAAATGTAGGAAGACGTTGCGATTATGAACCAAACAGGCTTTGATGCTTACAGATTCTCAATCTCATGGGCTAGAATTTTGCCAAGTAAGAAATTAAATAGTCACAATATATATTTGATAATTATGAGTTTTCGTCTCTTTTAATACAACAAATCTAAGGTAGGAAAATTTGAACCTGTGATCTTAAAAGGGACGAGTAGATATAATTTACTTTTGCGATTATTGACATGATGTTTTTTTTTTTTTCTAACCACTAATATACGCCTTGAAACTGGAAAGAAACATATTTTTAAAAACCAAACTTTATGTTAACAATCATAATCTACTACTTTATTTTAATTTTCCAACATTTTATAATATACTTTTTGTTCTTATTAATGCAGAGGGAAGTCTTAGTGGTGGTGTAAACAAAGAAGGAATTGAGTACTACAACAACCTCATCAATGAGTTGCTTGCAAATGGTTGGTATTATTCTAACATTTAGATTCATTTTATTCATTAATTGGTAATTAAATATGTCATATGGGTAATTATGATTATATATTATCAATCAAACCTTGTGATTTGGATTTGTAGGCATCCAACCCTACGTGACACTTTTCCATTGGGATGTTCCCCAAGCCTTACAAGATCGATATCAAGGTTTCATGGATCGTCAAATTATGTAAGTAAATTAGGCCCCGTTTGATAGCACGGTTTCGTTTGAGACATTTAAATAAAATAGTGTAAAAAATAAATATGTAAAATAAGTGATTTACTATTATTTAGGAATTCTCGTCTATTTTTACAACTATAGTTGTTATTATTGTCGCGATGTATATAAAATTCACTTCTTAAACTGTTCTTCTATTCTTACTTAAAATAAAGTAAAACAAAAACCGATTTTCTTAAATTGTTCTATTTGAAAATAGTCCATGAAGATATCAAAATTGAATTAATATTAAGTTTGTAATAACTATTGTCTTTAGTTTTTCATGCTTTAAAAAAGAACCGGATGCTTATTAATAATTTATTTGTTTGCGGATCAACTCTTTAAACTACTTAAAAATTAATCTAAAATTTTAGCAAAATTTAAAAATAAATAGTTCTATAAATATGTTTTTAATATTAAATATTTGTCTTATTTTTAAAAGGTGTCAAAGAAAAAATAAATTGCCCATAGACAATATATATATATATATATATATATATATATATATATATATATTTTTTTTTTTTTTTTTTTTTGAAGAAACAAACACTTGTCAGAAGATTTACTATAAATTTCCACACAAAAAAAAAATGTTTGCAACAAAATGAAATAATTGTAAATTTCAATTACAGAAATGATTTTCGAGACTATGCTGACCTTTGCTTCAAGGAGTTTGGAGATAGAGTCAAACGTTGGATCACTTTGAACGAACAAAGCACCATCACCATACAGGGTTACGTAATAGGAACACATGCCCCAGGCAGATGTTCAAAATGGATGAATCGTAATTGTACTGGTGGGGATTCTGGAACTGAACCATATATTGTCGGTCACAACTTAAATCTTGCTCACGCTAATGCGGTCCATGTTTACAAGACCAAATACCAGGTTTAAATCTCTCTCTAACTAATAACTAGAACAACTTATATTTGTTGAATGTTAGGCTAATGAATTAATATCTTTATTTAATATATTTCTACCTTTCCCTCCACAAATGATCAACGATATCGGATCTTGTTAAACATGAATTTTGTGTCTAATATTAGAATTCTAAACTTGTAATTTAACTACCCACCTAGAGATTTTGGAAATCTTTTTTCCAGAATCAATGACGTGTGTGTTACGGTAGAATTAAATTTACTTAAACTATCAGTTTAAGCTTTTAAATTCATTTATAGTTTAATAAGGTTTAATAGTCCTTGTAATTAGGATTCGTTGCTTGGGTTGAACAACACTGTGACTAGCATGGGGTTCGAACCCAAAACCTTGCTTCGATGCTATATTTATCATCAATATTAACCACAAAATCTAATTAGACTAAATTTATTTCTTTCATCAATTTTCAACCAACCAATGTTATAATATTGGATTTGCAGAAAGCACAAAAAGGTGAGATTGGCATCACACTAGGGACCACTTGGTTTGTCCCATATTCAAATACTCGGGAAGACAGAGAAGCTGCAAGTCGAATTCTTGATTTCAATTATGGTTGGTAAGTGAATTATTTAATTCACATGTCAAAATTTATGACTAATTACTACATTAAAATTTCAAAAACTTTATATTAATTAAATTAGTCAAATCTGAACATAATTCAACTAAAATGATAGGTTCGTGCATCCACTCGTGTATGGAGATTATCCACTCGTTATGAGAACCCGCGTAGAGGATAGATTGCCCAAATTCACAAAGGAAGAAAGCATTTTGATCACAGGATCGTACGATTTTCTTGGTATCAACTACTACACAGCTACTTATGCAATAGACACTTCCAATTCTACCCCATCTACTCCACCCAACTACCTGACTGATATGGCTGTAAATATTACAAGTAAGCACTTAAATTAGTCATTCTTTTCTTTAATGTCCCAAAAGTACTATTTTCTAACCATTTAAGTTTTAATTTGAGTCCTCGTATTTTAAGATTTTTCAATATCATTCTCGTGGGTGGAGGTTAAGATTGGGTTTTCTTTTTTAAATGTCGGAGAGGGGATTCAAACTCACGACCTCTTGATTTGAGACATATGTCAATTACCACTGAGCTATGCTCGTTTTGACGAAGTTAAAATTGGTTGATGATGATAAGTTGTTTATATGGTATGATACTATAGATTTAGGGAAAGAGATAGGTCACTTAAAAGAGGAAAAAAAATTCTAATTCTTCCAAAATTCTAAAAAGTTTGTAGAAATTTCTAACTTCTTGTCTAAGTTTTTATCAAGTACCGTACTTGCAAAGCTTATCATCGGCCAATTTGATTGAAACTTTTTAAACTACTCAACTGAAAAATTCAGTTAAATATGGGAGACTAAAGCAAAAATAATAATAATAATAAATTGATGTTTGATTATTTGGTCGTAACGTAGTATTGAAATTTTTTTAATATAACTGAAAATTGTAGTGGCAAAGGTTTTGGACCTCATAGTATCAGCTACCATGAGATCTTGGATTCAATCAATCCCACGTGGTATCGATTCCAGAAAATTTAAAAATAATAATATAATAGAAAAGATCTTTTTACAAAAGTAATTTAATGACACCCAAGCATACTTTTATCCATACAAATAAGTACTAGTTTTCATATTATCTCTAATTAGATGTACTTTGTATAATTTTTTTTTGGGATTATGCAGGTGAACGTGACGGTGTCCCGATTGGTCCAAGGGTAATCAAATTTTGACAATATAATATAATATGTATTTCTCAATTATATATTTGATTATTTTTGTTTGGTCATGCCTTTTAAAATCTAAATTAAATAATTGATGCCATCGAACAATGTTCTAATTACAATATGGTTTCAGGTGAACGAATCATCTTGGCTTGCAGTTTATCCACAAGGATTGAAAGAAATATTGTTATACACAAAAAACAACTATAAAAATCCAAATATCTATATCACAGAAAATGGTATTCAAATATAATCTCCTTTTTATATCAAGAAAAGAAAATGTGACTATAATTAATTGCCATATTTATTAATTAAATTGTACATTTTGCAGGATACCTCGACTTTGATAGTCCTCAAGTTGATAAACTAATTAACGATACGGATAGAGTCAATTACTTTAAAGATCATCTTCATTATCTTCACAAATCAATCGAGTAAGTTACTAAACAAAAGATCCTCTTCTATAGACATCTAATTTTATCATAAAGTCTTCAGAAATGATTTTACATATGATAGTTTGTGGGGTAAACAAAATTTTATATATCAAGATTGTTAACGTAACTTCAGCAAGGAAGTTGAAGCCACACACCACGTCATAGTCAAAACAAGAATATCTATTATTGTGCATTTTTGTTACAATATTTTTGTTAAAGTTTAGATTCTTTTTCTTCTAAACTTAGGATATACTTTTGTATAAATAGAGCCTTTGAGTGCCATCATAATAGAGTGAAATATAAACATCATACCTTCTGTGTGAAACTTCCTCTTGTGAAATTCTAACTTGGTATAAGAGCTGTAATGGCCAACGCCTCCTCCAACACCTCTACCCACCCCACCTTTAGCAGCCCACCACTCAATCAATTGCTTAACCAAATCACCACAATAAAGCTAGATAGAACCAATTACTTGTTGTGGAAAAACCTAGCCTTACCCATATTACGAAGTTACAAACTAGAGATACACCTCTCCGGCGAGCACCCATGCCCGCCTATGTTTGTGCAACAGTCGATTGGTAATATGGAAACAAGCCAAACGAACATATCTGCACCATCGAGTTCCTCTATAGCAACAGAAGCAGCCGTCAATCCACTATATGAGTCATGGGTAACTACCGACCAGTTACTTCTTGGTTGGTTGTACAACTCTATGACTCCAGAAGTTGCAACACAGGTGATGGGGTACGAAAATGCTTGTGATTTATGGGCTGCCATACAAGAACTCTTTGGAGTACAGTCTCAGGCGGAAGATGATTATCTCCGTCAGGTATTTCAACAAACTCGAAAAGGTTCTCTTAAAATGACTGATTTTTTGCATGTTATGAAGTCTCATGCAGACAATTTGGGTCAAGCTGGAAGCCTCGTACCCACTCGATCTTTGATTTCTCAAGTTCTGCTGGGATTAGATGAAGAGTATAATCCTGTGGTAGCAACGATCCAAGGAAAACGAGGCATTTCGTGGCCTGAAATTCAAGCCGAATTGTTGGTATTTGAGAAGATGTTAGAACTTCAGAATTCTCATAAAAATACAGTATCTTTTAACAACTCCTGTTTCTGTGAATATGGCTAATAGTAGCAGAAGTGTAAGTGGTGGAAACCAACGTCAAAATCAAAACTCTCGGCCACCATTCAACAACAATCGGGGGGGTGGTCGAAATCGAGGTAGAGGACGGTGGAACAACAACAATAGTCGGCAAATTTGTCAGGTGTGTGGTAAACATGGACATTCAGCACTAACGTGCTACCATCCATTTGATAAGGAGTACAGGAACAATACACAAAGCCAGGGTAAAAACTTCAATGGCGACTCTAACCAGGGGGTTAACAACAACTCTGGACAAGGTACATCTTATGCCTTCACAGCAACCCAAAATAACAATCCTTTTTTGGCCAATCCAGAAATAGTGATAGACCCGAATTGGTATGTGGATAGTGGTGCTTCAAATCATGTCACCGCCGACTACAATAGTATGGTTCAACCTACTGAATATGGAGGTATGGAAAGAGTTACAGTAGGTAATGGCGATAAATTAAAAATATCTCATGTTGGCAAATCCTGTTTAGTTTCTGACGGTGGGTTGATCATGCTTGAAAATGTGTTGTGCGTACCTAACATAGCTAAAAATCTAGTTAGCGTATCTAAACTCGCTAAAGACAATAACGTATACCTTGAATTTCATGCTGATTCTTGTCTTGTAAAGGATATACGTTCGGGCAAGGTGGTGCTGAAAGGGGCTCTTAAGGATGGACTTTACCGCCTCAATACTGTTGTAGTAGTCATTGGGAGTACTTCGATTCCAGTTGACTGTGGCTTGGAGTTGGCTGCTAATAAAACTATTTGTTCTGTGTCTCTTCCCAAATCATCCAGTAGTATAAATGTTGTGGTGTCCAAGGACGTTTGGCATCGTCGACTTGGACATCCGTCTTCTCAAGTTTTTAGAAGTTTAATTAAACGTTGTAATCTGCCCTTGAAAGTTCATGATAATGTCAACTTTTGTGAAGCATGCAAATATGGTAAATCTCATGGTCTGCCTTTCCCTCTATCTAGTTCACAAGCTACTGCTCCATTCATGTTAGTGCATACTGATCTATGGGGACCTGCACCTGTTATGTCATCTGATGGGTATAGATACTATGTTCATTTTCTTGATGACTATAGCCGATTTGTATGGATTTATCCTTTGAAGTTAAAGAGTGACGCACTTTCAGCATTTAATCATTTTACTACTATGATCAAGACTCAATTTGGCAGCCATATTAAAATGTTACAGTCTGACAATGGAGGAGAATATAAACGTGTCCATCAGTTATGCCATCAGTTGGGGATACAATCCAGATTTTCGTGCCCGTACACTTCTGCGCAAAATGGTCGAGCTGAGCGTAAACATCGTCATATTGTTGAGACCGGTCTCACTTTGCTCGCTCAAGCTTCCATGCCTCTAAGTTTTTGGTGGGAGGCCTTCCTGACATCAACCTTATTAATCAATGGTCTTCCTTCCCCTCTGCTTAATGGTAAGTCTCCAATGGAGTTATTGATACAACGAAGTCTTAACGTCTCCGAGTTGAGAATATTTGGGTGTGCATGCTATCCCTTTTTACGCCCTTACCATACTCATAAGTTTCAATTTCGAACTAACAAGTGTGTTTATCTTGGTCCAAGTCCAGCTCATAAGAGTCATAAATGTCTCAGCTCATCAGGAAGAGTCTTCATCTCACGACATGTTCAATTCAATGTAGATGATTATCCATTTGCTTCTGGATTTGGCCTTCAACAATCCACTGTGTCTGACAATGCTTTATCTCATTCCACCGCTGCTCCAAACCTACACACGTGGTTCGGTAGCCTGCCTACTCTTGAACCTGCTACTCACCCACCATCCAACACCCCTCACCCATGCCCACCAAATTTGCCTATCACCCATAACTCTCAGCCTCCTAGATCCCAGGCCCCAACAACCTCTCCAACCTCACCTCCTCAATCACGACCTAATAATCTAGAATTCCCCATAAACAGTCCCCTAAGCCATGAACCTTTACCAATTGACACATCTTCTATTTCTAGCTCATCCCACCAGCTCCCTAGTATGATTTCAGCTGACTAACATGCGTTCTCCACCCCCTCCAATCCACCATCTTTCCCTCTATCTCCACTACCCACACCTGAAGCATCTGACCTAAATATACCAACCTCGTCCCCTTTACCTTCTCTCTCTATTCCTGCACCGGAAACTACCTCAGCGGTTAAAAGCTCTATCGCACCTCAGCCTCCCCCACCATTTCAGTCTATCCACCCTATGATTACAAGAGGGAAAGCTGGAATATTCAAGCCCAAGGTGCTCCTATCCTCCACTCCCACTGATTGGTCGGTAACAGAACCCACAACTGTTAAGGTTGCTCTTGCTACTCCTATCTGGAAATCAACGATGGATTTGGCTCTTATGCAAAATCAGACTTGGACCCTCGTCCCTCCTACTGGTTCAGTCAATGTAGTTGGGTGTAAATGGGTTTTCCGCATCAAACGCAATTTTGATGGCTCGATTCAACGCCACAAGGCACGGTTGGTGGCCAAAGGCTTTCATCAAAGTCCCGGTATTGACTTTTTTGAAACCTTCAGTCCTGTGGTCAAAGCCTCCACTATCCGAGTTGTTCTGTCATTAGCTGTATCTCGAGGCTGGAAACTACGACAACTTGACTTCAACAATGCCTTTCTCAACGGCAAGTTAGATGAAGATGTCTATATGTCTCAACCTCCAGGATATGTCGATCCCAGATATCCGAATTATATCTGCAAACTACATAAAGCACTTTATGGCCTCAAACAAGCTCCTCGAGCTTGGAATGTCACTCTTAAATCTGCCTTGCTTTCTTGGGGCTTCACCAATAGTAGATCAGGCACATCCTTGTTCATATATCACCGCGGTCCATCCATCATCCTCCTTCTGGTCTATGTCGATGATGTCATTGTCACTGGAAATAATGTTGCTCTCATAGACAGTCTTGTTGCCACACTAGATAAAACGTTTGCGTTGAAAGATCTTGGCTTGCTCAGTTATTTTCTTGGCCTCCAGGTCACTCATCTCCCTTCCGGAGTTCTTTTAACTCAGGCAAAATACATAGATGACGTGTTGCGTCGCCTGGATATGGAGGACTTAAAGCCAGCCCCCTCCCCCACTGTATTGGGCAAACACTTGTCAATTTCTGATGGAGAGCCCATGAGTGATCCCTTTCTATACAGAAGCACTCTTGGTGCCCTTCACTTCAATTTTATGAAAATATCGATAAAATCAAACAAACATTTCACACTTTTTAAAATAAGTTTATTAAAATTATGTCTATATTAGTGATATTATGTTGATATTTTTTTATATTTTATCAAATTTTTTTGTGATAATGTGAAAATGTCGATTCACCCGAACAATATCCATACCCACAAACAAAAATTTACTTAACAGGCAGGCGGTAAGTTTTACCCTATTATAGTTTGGTCGCAAAATTTTAATGATTTTCTGTTTTTCAAAAATATTACAGGGCTGGTGTAAGGGTAAAAGGGTATTTTGCATGGTCATTATTGGACAACTTTGAATGGGGAAGTGGATTTACAGTGCGCTTTGGTCTCACATACATTGATTACAAGAACCAGTTGAAGAGAATTCCAAAAAGCTCACTAAAATGGTTCCAAGATTTCCTCAAGAAATGATGATGTTCCACCAACCAGTTCATGTTATATATTTTGCTGTACTATTAATATGTGTTATGTATTATTGTAACCTTGTTGCTCTACTATTATGTTACATGTTTCCTCTCGATGTTTTCTCTTAGTTGTTCAATAAAATAAATTTGATCTTGCTTTTTCTTTTTTTCATTCATGACGAAGATATGTACATTAATAATTGTTAGATAGAATTTAAAGATTACATACGGCCTCCAGCTATAGCAATCAAATTTAGAAATCAATTAAAAAGATCACACCGTTGATAGTCTATCCAGTGCTTTAATCCGTGTCGAAAACATAGACTTCATTCTTCTTTCGTCGAGAGGAATAAGATGGAAATAAAATAATTTTAAAACATAATCATGTAACCACCCATAATTTGAGGAAGAAATTTTTGGGGAGTCGTCCACTAAAGAATAGGAGTCCAATTAAAATTTGGAAAAATATATTTTTTAATAATAAAATAATAATAATAATATATGATGAAATTGAACGGTTAAACTATGCTCCCTTTATTTTCTCTCTATTCTTGAATGTTATATATAAAACAAATTTTGTGATTCTATTATTCTATTTTATTATTTCAATAAAATAAACTTGATGTTGATCTTTTTTAATTTTGTCTTTTTTTTTCCTATTATCAACAATGAGGTGTTCAAATACAAACGGGCATTAACGATGCTCCTAGTGCTGCCAAGAAATATTGAATGGTGATATAGGCAAGAGTTTTGGGATGTGGGAATTCAAATTCTTCTCAAATTTGCGGTCGCTTTTTTTTTTTTATCTTTTCCGGCGACTTTTATTATCTGCGACTCATTAATTTTTTTGACGTATTAATTAGGTTTTATAATATATACATTGTATTGTTTTATGATTATATAATATATGGTATATGTAGTACCTCTTTTCCCACGAATAATATCTTTTTCTAGCAAACATTATATAATAATTTTTTTTACACAGTTCCCATAGGTAGAAAATCTACTTTTCTTGTTAATGTGCTGCAGGTGCTGTGCTACCTTTTTGGGTGTCCCGACATTGTTCTCTTGGGTATTTGGGCTTCAAAAAGTGCTGTAATGTCTGCATTGATTGCTTAAGCTATGATTATCCTCTCAATTTGATTCATTTCTGTCTCGTTTCTTCATTATTATTCATTCCTGCAAAATATAGATTAGCTTATGTGCATAAATCTGTCATAAAAAAACGAAAACTAACAAATAATTCCAATATAAATCTCATGAAACGTAGCTCACAAAGTGTGCTATCATATCATATTTTATATATATATATATATATATATATATATATATATATATATTAAATGTTTTTAAAACATATAAGGTAGAAGTTGAAAATCAATTTGAGAAGAAAGTGAAAATGCTTAGATCCAACAGATGTGGTGAATTTGAATTATCGTCACTCTCTGAGTTTTGTGAGGTTAATAGTATAATCCATCAAACTATGTCATCTTATACACCACAACAAAATGGTGTAGTTGAAAGAAAAAACCAAACTTTGAAGGACATGATAAGGTACATGTTAAATGGTTCAAGTTTATCTCATAATTTGTGGGTGGAAGTTTTGCTTACAACAATTTTATGTTAAATACAATTCCACATAAAAGACTCATAAGTCGTTTTAAAGTGTGGAAAAGAAAGTTACGCTCGTATAAAATATTGAAAGTGTAGAGTGCTTGACAAATGTACAAGTTACTTAACTAAAAAGAACAATGCTTGGACCAAAAACAGTTGATTGTGTCTTTATAGGTTATGCAATGCACGATGCTGCTTGTAGATTTCTGGTGGTTAAATAAAAAAATACCTGATGTAAATGATAACATTCTTATCAAATCTATTGAAGCTAAATTCTTTGATGATATATTTCATTTTAAAGAAAGATACGTGGTGCCAAAAGGAATCATGAGGCAAGCTCTTTGAAAGGGATCAAGAAAATTATATTGAACTTATAGAAGAAGCAAAAAGCTAAGAAAGCTACTTCAGTTGGATTTGATATCATAACTTATATGATAGAAGAAGAGCCTTAAAATTTTTAAGAAGTTGTGTCATCTCCGGATGCACCTTTATTGGAGAGAAGCTATCAATAATGAGATAAAATAATTCATTTTGCAGAACAATATTAGGGCATTGGTTGATATGCCTCCTGGAAGTAAACTAATGGGAAGTAAATGAATTTTAAAAAATCTAAAGGCTGATGGCACTATTGATACATATAAAGCTTGTTTAGTAGCTAAATGCTATCGTTAGAAATATTTTCTTCGATAACTATTCTCTAATGCAAGAATTACATCTATAAGAATGTTAATCGCTATAGCAGTTTTACGAAATTGGAAAATACACCAAATGAATGTAAAAACTGCATTTTTAAATGGATATCTAGATGAAGAAATATATGAAACAACTTGAAAGGTCTCTTGTAAAATGACCTGAATATAAAGTTTGTAAACTTGTTAAATCTCTTTAAAGGTTGAAACAAGAATCTTAAGAATGGCATGAGAAGTTTGATCACACTATCCCTCTGTTTGGACTAGGATTTGCAATGATTTGCACATCAGAAATGATTTTGAAATCATTTCCTGTGTTTGTTTCGAAAGTAAAAAAATGAATTTTAAATTACAATAGATTTGAATTCACGTTTTAAGTCCCAAAATTTTCCATTCTAAATAGTTCGGATTTGAAATTAAAAAGTATCTAATTCAAAATTTATGCTACATTCACATAATGTTCAAACATGGCTTCATAAGTAAATAGCCATTCAAGTAAACTATTTTTTTAATTCATTTTTGTATTTTTATTTTAAAGTTCCCTTCTTGTGTTTTTCTTCGAGAGGGGTTTTCTTCTATCAAAAGATTTTTTTTTTAAGTTAAGCAAATAAGAGGTTGCATTAGAAGAAAAAAAAATAAACACAAAAGATTTCAAATAATTTGTTTACAAGTTATTATTATTATTATTGAAAAGATTTAAATTAGTATCTTGATTTGATTAAATGATTTCTTTTTTAGATGTGGTTGACATTACTATTTCATTGTTAAAATATTATATTATTATTAATATAATATCATGTTAAATTATAAGGGCATAATAGTAAAATGTTATACTTTCTTTTTATTTTTTGTGAACATCCAAACGAGAAATTTTACTTTTGATGATTTGAACTCCATTTGGTTCCAAATACAATTAGGAATTTGAAATCATTTCCATTATTTAAAATCCTGGAATTTGAAATCATTTCTCACCAATTCCAGACGTTGAACGGAGCATATGTGTTATCGAATGGATTTAAGATAAACGAGTGTGATATATTTATCTATGTTGAAACCATAGATTAAGATTGCGTCATTTGCTTATATATAGATGATATATTGATTATGGAAGATCTTGTTATTGCTGATTTTATCCTTAGAATTAAAAAAATGAAAAATATGGGTGGATATATACTTTCTCAATCTGATTACATAAAAAAATTGTTTAGAAAGTTTGGTCATTTTAAGGGTAAGCCTGTAGTTATTCGATTTGATCTAAATTGTTAGTTGAAGAAGAATAATGACTATGGTGTATCTTTATTGTGCCTCTACTTAATAACTAGAGGGTAGAGTGCAAGTACACACTATCACCAAGTAATAATATGAGAGTATTCTAAGTTCGTCTCCATAAGGACTAGTTTTCTTTTTAAATAAAATTACAAACCGCTTGAATGAGCAATCGAATTTAGAATAAAATAGTTGAAATTGTTCGGAACACAGTTTAAAAACACAAGGAAAACATAATTTAAAAAAGCAAACCCCTCTACTACTATTTGGGAAGACAGTTTAAAAACACAAGGAAAACATAATTTAAAAACGCAAACCCCTCTACTACTATTTAGTTTTAAAAAGATGAATTACACTTACCAAATGCGACAAGTGCATTTTTGCTCGTTTTATGCAAACTAGTTCGACTCCAATTTCATACCGCTCTTGGTTTGTTTAGAAGCTTAGGCTAGTATTTACATACGTCTACAAAACACTAGAATCCTAAATAATGCAAACTCAAACTTTTGTTTAATGGGTAAGAGAGCCTATGTCTAGGATCATGTTTTAGTTCTTATTTCTTTCTAAGTAACTTCCCGTTTTACCTTGATGAAATTTGTTTGACTCTAACATTTTTCATAATTAAATTTAAATTAATAAGATTTAAACGAGTGGCCAACAAGCATATCAATTGGACAAGTTATATCAATGAAGATAAGCAATATGAGTGAAATCGTCGTACTTAATAATATTAGTTTTAAATTAGGTTTTTAATTTAAATGATTGATTTTAATAATAGTTTTTTTTTCCTCTTTGATTTTTTCCAATCAAAGCCACGTATGTGGCCTCTTCTCCCTTTCATTCCCTTCTTTTTCTCTAACTCTCTTTTACCCTCTCCATATTACCGTTGCCATCTGCATGTATTTAAGAAAGTCTAGGGGAAACACAAGAGTACACGCAGGGATATAGAGGGAGCAGCAGGGATATAGAGAGTAAGCATAGAGGAGAACAAAAGAGTTTCTTTTTTTTTTCTCAGTCATCTCTATGCTTCTCCCTTTCTTTTTCACTTATTCTCTCTCTAGAAATCACCATTTTCTCCTACGTTGGTAAGCAAGGTGAGTAAATTGTGTTTGTGTTTTTATAAGCACTGCTTTCATTGTGATTTCAATTGCTTTTGGAACTTTTTTCCCCTATTATTTAAGGTTGTTTTTCATTGTTGATTTTTGAAGGTTTATGATCTGTGTTATGTTATAAATGGCAGTTTTTGGAGCTAATTTAGAGGTTGTATTTTGTTAAAAATTCCATATTTTGAGTATAGATTTTTTTGATAGTTTTTATTTAAAATTGGTAGATTTTTTTTGTTCTTTTTTAAATTGGTAGATTTTGAATTTAATTTACCGTTTATTTTTTTATTTTATAATTAAAATAAAAAGACTGTGTTTAATAGCAGTTAAAGTTTTAAAGAGAATAAGCTTTTCAAAATCAAAGTTTTAAATAAATAGAATTTATTTTAAAATTAATGATTTTTTTAGGTAAATAAAGAAAGCTTGAAAAGACAAGTTTTCTTTTTTAAATAATTTTTTAAAAAAGTGTAAAAGTAAAAAAAAAAAATTTCTCTTCCTTCTCCAAGTCTGACTTTTTCTTTTTCTCCTGACATCGAGTTTCTTTTTAATTATCTTCTGCAGAGATTTAAAGGGAGGAAATAAAAAATAGGATTTCAAGAAGATCTTTTAGTTTTTTTAAGTAGTTATCTTTTGAAAAAGAATCTTAACAAAATATCAGTTTTAACAAATAAATTTTGTTTAAAGTAAATTTGACTTTATTTTGAAATAATTTTTTTTTCTTTTAAAGAATCTCTTTAATTTCGATATAAATAAAAAGTTGTTTTTAAACAAAATTCGTAAGTTTTTTTTTAGTTTTAAAAAATAAGTTAAAAGCTTTGATTTTGTAAAAGTGTACAATGTCTGCATCTTATGGTGTTGGTATAGTGGTAAGATGCTTGGGTTATAATATATATGACCCCAAGTTTGAGTCTTTGCATGCTTTAAATTAAAATTATTTTATTTATTTTTTTTTTAAAACAAAATTCAAAAAATACAAACTTTGTATTTTAAAAGGGGTCATAGCTTATATTCCAATGTGTTAGCACATTGGTGAGATGTTTAAATGTCAATGCTTAAGTCACGAGCTCAAGTCTCAATGTCCCTACGCTCAGTCGACTCTCGAACCAAAATCTGTTTTTCGTAGACCAAGTTTTTAAAATAGGTGACCAATCACACCTCGTAGATGATTGGTGGCGACTCCAAACCCTTATCTCGAAAGAGACCCTTCAGGGGACGACGTCGGCCGCTCCGCGTCGCGATAACGTTGCGACAATGATATTTCTACAGCCTCTGTTCCACTAATTCTCACCTCCAATTCTCGCCCTATGCAAACTCAGAGCAAGTCTGGCATTACTAAAAAGAGGTTATTTCTTGCTAATGTAGGTGCTGACACAAGTGAAAACCTTGAGCCTTCTTCCTTTACTAAAGCTTCTAAAATTCTTGTTTGGCATAATGCAATGACTGAGGAGTTCAATACTTTAGTTAAGCAAAATACTTGGTGTTTGGTGTCTCTTCCTCTTGGTAAAAATGTTATAGGATGCAAATGGGTTTATCGGATTAAGCGATATCCTGATGGCAGCGTTGCTCGTTATAAAGTCCGTCTTCTGGCTAAAGGTTATCATCAAGAGAAAGGGAATGACTATGATGAAAAATTCAGTCATGTTGTCAAAAAGCCTACTGTCCGTATCTTTCTTTCTTTGGCTGTTCAATATGGTTGACAATTAAGACAACTTGATGTTAAGAATGTGTTCCTTCATGGTGAGCTTCATGAGGATGTTTATATGCAACAACCCCAAGGTTTTGTTGATCATCTTCGACCCACTGCTGTTTGTAAGCTTCTTAAGTCGTTATATGGCCTCAAACAAGCACCTCGTGCTTGGTTTGATTGCTTCACTTCTTATTTGCTTACACTTGGATTTGTGGCTTCATTGGTTGACTCTTCTCTTTTTGTTCGACGTGCTAGCTGCTCAATCACTTACCTCTTATTATATGTGGATGATATTAGTGACTGGTACTAATCCTTGTTATATTACTGCTCTCATTTCCCAGTTCAAGCTTCAATTTGACATGACTGACTTGGGTTCTTTAAAGTATTTTCTTGGGTTGAAAATTTCTTATTCTCAGGCTGGTCTTCTGATTCATCAAACTAAATATACCAAGGATGTTTTACAACAATTTGGCATGCTTGGTGCTAAATCTTGCACGACTCCTTTAGATTTGGTATTTCCTACTGATCTGGGTGCTGTTCATCAAAGGATACTAAGATCTGGGTGTTGTTTGTTTGATCTGGGTACTGATCAGAGGCATGCTCTCCCAATACATGCACATGTCTCATATTGCTCGTCTTGTTGCTGCAAAACGGGTTCTTCGTTATCTTAATGGGACTCTTGGTCTTGGATTGATTTTTTGTAAAGGCCACCATGATTTTCTTCGTTTGAGTGCATACTCTGATTTCGATTGGGGTGGTGATTCTAGTGATCGTCGCTCTACCTCAGGGTTTATTGTTTTCTTAGGTCCTAATCTTATATCTTGGGGTGCTAAGAAACAGTCAACTGTGTCTCGTAGTTCGAGGCTGAATATCGAGGCCTTGCATCGACTGCAGTAGAACTTGCTTGGTTACGCTAGTTACTTCAAGATCTATGTATTTTCAGCACTAAACCCACCCTTATTGTGGTGTGATAATACTTCGGCAATCAAGTTGGCTCATAATCCGGTGTTTCATGGTCATACCAAACACATAGAAATTGATTTTCACTTTGTTCGTGAACAAGTGGTTCGCAAAGATCTTGAGCTTGCTTATATCTCTACTGATCTTCAAGTGACAGATCTCTTTATCAAGCCCCTTCCTTCCCCTCGTCAGATGTTTTTCGATCCAAACTCATATCTCTCTAAGTATTTGTTTGAGGGGGATGAAAACGGTTATATGTTAATTATATTTATGTATTATTAGTTTGTTAAGTAGAGTAGTTATGATAACTATTATATGCTAATTATACTTATGTATTGTTAGTTTGTTAGGAGTAGTTACCTTTATGTTATTTTGGCTTACTGAAGCCTTTATAAACTCTGTAATCAGTTTTAATTAATACAGCAGAATCCTCATTCATTTTGAAAGGAATTATCACAGCCCATATGTAACAATGTTGACTTTAATTTCGTTAACTGCAACAACACTATCATCATCCAACGGGGATAGAAATCTGGCCACCGTCTGCCACCACAGAAACTAGCGATAAAGAACGATTCTCCTCGAAAATTGCCTCCACAACAGCAAGAGAGATTCTCGTAATATCTTGATCCATGCAACTTATTACTTGAAAAAAACCACAAAAGAAATGAAATAAAGCATAAAAGAACACCCTCTTGATGAAAAGAAAAGAAAAGAAGGAAAAAAAAAACTCAGCTAGAGGACTGAGAGAAAACGCACACCTTTCACATAGAGGAGATGGAGAGGAGGGGAGTCGGCCACACACGACCCTCTCTCCACTTTTTTCGCTCTCCTTTGAACATACTCAGTCTTTGGAAAGGAGAGAAAACCGGAAGAGTTAACACCAATTTTGAAATGGTCCTCACGGATTACATATATATACAACTATATATAGTTTTTTTTTTCATTTGAGATATCCAACCAACATTTGAGTTTTTCCTCCTCTCACAAAAATTCTCACTTTTTTTATCTTGTTGTTCATGTTTATATTGAGAGCAAGTGTTTAAAAGTTCTGCTTGATCCAAGTAGTTCAAAGTTGCTGTTTTACCAGAGTTAATAATTGTATCTTGCTGAGACGATCGATGTAGTATGCAACACTACAAGAAATTTGAGTTTTCCCGATGCACAAAATCATCGCTAAAGCTCAATATTTCGTCGGCAAAACTATTTTTCGATGATTTTTTTTCATTGCCAAGTTCGTCGGCATAGCCCGTCATGATAGACTTTTGGCGACGAATTTCAAATTTCGTCGCCAAAAGTACCTATGGCGACGAATGTTGTCGTCACCATAATTTCATCGCCAAAGAAATCTGAAATTCGTCGGCATAGACTTTGGGCGACGAAATTTGAAATTCGTCACCATAGACCTTTAGCGACGAAAAAATGAATTTCGTCACCATAGATACCCAATCTAACAATTTTCTGCACGCATTTTTTTTTCTTGTAACCTAAATATTTCTTCAAATTAGGGAAAGGAAAAAAAAAAAAACTCTATAAGCACACATTAAAAATTATGGCGACAAAATTCAATTTGTCGCCAAAAGTTTTGACTAAAAATTTCAAATTAAACGAAATTTTTTGCGACGAATTGAAATTTCGTCGATAGAGTAATTTTTCGCAACGAAAAATGAATGTCATCGCCAAAAGTATTTCGTCGCCAAAAGTTTTGACTAAAAATTTCGTCACAAAAAAAAAATTTCTTGTAGTACTAGCAACTTGTGCAAAGCGAATAATTGTCTTCAGATCAGCATTATTAAAGCATGCTTCAACTATGTTTCATTAAGTTTTGGTATTCATCGAGTTGTCAAGATATATAATTGTTTATAGCTAGTTACGTTGTAATCAGATTGCCGATGTTACACACTTGACATATACAACGTATATTTACCCAACAAATATATGTAGGTAACTCATTGAAAAATGTATTAGAAAAAGAAAATCCATTTATATTGTTGTGCAAAATTACATCAATAACCACTGCTTATTTTATCAAACAATATTATTCAACATAAGGATAAATCCACCAAGCAATATTAACATTAAATCAAGTAGATAAGAGAAGAGAATACGACACCAAAATTTATAGTGGTTCGACCAATATGGTCTACATCTACTGTGCAAGATGAGAGCAAAACTTCTATTAGCTTCAATATTCAAGAATAATGCAAATGGAACGAGAGACAATAACAGCAGAACAACCCACAAAGAAGATGAAAACAATTGATAAAATACAAGAACAAAAAAACAAACTCTTCTGTAGATTTTTCCACCATCGGTTGCTGCGGTCAAAAAGAGTATAAAAAAATTCTGCCTCTTTTTCTCAATCTCACGGCAAGAAGAATAGTCCCAAACAAGGATTGCACACCATGTAATAAAGTAGCCACATAATTGGACTTAAACAAGAACTAACGGCCCAACCCAACTTCTTTAATTTAATAACCCATAAGATATGTTTGAGTCACAACACAACATATATTCGTCTAACTTCATGCGTCATAGAAAAATAATAGTGATTTCAAAAAAAATTAATTAAGTTGGGGCGAAAATAAGACTAACCCAAAAGTCTTATTTACATTTACTTCGGGATCATAATAGTTAAATTTATCCCAAATACCTTAGTAATCCCATTAAATGTGGACTTCATGTAAGACAATATTTATGGTCTTACATTGACCATTCATATTAGACATGTATCATAAGTCATATGCCTAGATCTAGATATTGACCGATGAATTTCAGAGAGGTCTACATGTCCTTCGTACGAGTGTATACTCCAAAGGGCAAATGAACCTGTAACAAGAGAACTCGAACACCGGTGCGGTGTCTCGCCTAATACACTCTGAAGCTCAAGTCAGTAATTAGAATATAGAAAATAAAAGTAGACACCTTGGATTTCAGTGACAGATTTTTCACTTACTTAGTGTTGGGGGAGTCCTCCCCTTTTATAGTGCAGGTGGCCGACTATGAAGGACGACGATTGTGGAGGCAGAGGTGCGTCGAGCTGTATAAGTTCTGAAGAAGGGTTGTACGTCCCTAACAAACAGTGGGTAGTGTGTTCACTTGCAGGTTTGAAACCTGTCGTTCATGGGTTTCACACTATAATCCTCGGTGTCCCCTTCGTACAACAGTAGTGGTGACGCACTTATACGTCTGTGCAGAGTACAGTGATAACCGTCTGTGGCCCCGCTCCTCACTGTTGCTCCCGATTCCATACACATGTCTTGCCCGGATTTCTCCCTCAACACTAGACAACATCATAAAAAAATTGTAATCTACATCGAACATGGACCATGTTTATGCAAAGAATTGCACAACGGTGTTTACGAACCTAGCTCGAACCCGGTCTCCGGCTCGACCTGAACCTCAGAGTGAACCTGCACAAGAGAGCGAACTCTCCGACGATCAAGTTAATATAGATCGGACTCAATATTAAGCTCGAGGTGAATGCTCCATCTCGGAGTATGAACCGAGCTGCTCTTCGCGCCATCTTCTTATGTTCTTTTGAGTCTTGCGATGGGTTTCCTTTAATGAATTCCACAATTGGATCCATCCATGTGGGTGCTGATGTGTCAATGTCCATCATGTCCGGCTCTAGAATTGACGGGTTATCCAAAATTTCAACCGGGACCGATCTCGCTAGATCGGTCTCGTATGCTGATGCCAATTTGGCTAAGGCATCTGCGTTTGAATTCTCTGATCTTGGAACTTGATTCACCTCGTAAATTTTGAACTGGACGAGGTGCGATCTGACTTTACTTAAGTACTTCCCCATCCGGGAGTCTTTTGCTTGATACTCCTCCTTGATTTGATTTACCACCAATTGGGAGTCGCTGAAGACCTTGACGTGGGTGGCCCCTAGTCCCTTGGCAACGCTGAGTCCTGCCAGAAGCGTTTCATACTCGGCCTCGTTGTTTGAAGTTCGGAAGTTGAAACACAATTCATACTCGAACCACATGTCATCTGGTGCGAGCAAGAGGATTCCTACTCCACACCCTTTCTCGTTAGAAGATCCATCTACGTAGATCGTCCACGGGAGGTCGGACTCGGCGGGTAGAGGTGGTGGAGTGAGCTCTGCGATGAAGTCTGCAACTGCTTGTCCCTTTAACGCAGTTCTGGGTCCGAACTGGATATCGTACTCGCTCAACTCTATTGCCCACTTCATCAAACGTCCTGATGTTTCAAGCTTGTGGAAGATGTTCTTCAAGGGCAGATTAGTAAGCACCACAATGGGGTGTGCTTGGAAAGACGGCCTAAGTCTTCGGGCCGAGGTGACCAAGGCGAGGGCCAGCTTTTTCCATTTGGGGATATCTGGTCTCGGCCTTGAAGGGATATGAATCCCAGAGCGGAAGCGGATCTTCGTTGCTGATTTTCGAGATACAAAACCGAATTGGAAATAAGGAAAATACAGGGGAAACCATTACCTTTGAAGAACATTTCTTCAACTTTTCCCAACGAACACCACCAAAATATCTTCCTTGCTATCCTCTTGGGTTTCGAGAACCGTACTTGTGGGAGCACCTTGTTTGGAATGAGAGGGAGAGTTTGAGACAGTGAGCTTGAGAGAGAAATTGGCAGTCACTTTTTTTCTGTTCTGTTCTTGTTTTAGTTTTGCAGAACTGTAAAGGAAGAAGAACAAAAAACAGTGACGTGGGGAGTTACCCCACGTCACTTAACTGCCCACTCCCCTGCAATTTTGCGGGGAGTAAATTATTAATTTATATATTAATTAATAATAATAATTAATATATATATAATAATTAATAGTATATATATTAATTTATTAATTAATCATATTAATTAATAAATATAATTAATTATCAATCCAATTAATAATTAATTAATAAATATATATATAAATCAAATAAATAATTAACACTTAATTATTTATTATAAAATTAGAATCATATTCTAAAACATTTCTCTCGCATAATCTATAGTTGTAATGTACATCTTATGCACATTATTTTTAACCTATAGTTTTAATATGAATCATATTCACATTAATTTTATTTGAATCTCATTCAAATAATTTCTCTCATAATATATAGTTTTAATTTAGAATTAACTATATATTATAATGTATCAATATACATATAATCCCTTAAGAAATTTGAACAGTTCAAATTCTTCCAAAAAAATTTGATCCTCGTTTTACCCGTTATGAGCTAGCAAGGAGACCTAATGGACCTACAGATCCGAAGCTCGAACGATGCAAGATTAATCGGTCAAACTCATTAACCGAGTTAATCTAGATTCGTTAACTACGGGTCATTCCACTAAAGACCCGCAGTTGCACTCTTCTCACTGCAGAATGTTTTCGTGTCCATGGATATACGACCATTAATGACGAGTCAATCCTTCACGAGTGTTCGTAACTCAAGTTACCGTTTTACCCCTGAGTTACATCTTACTCCTTAAACACCACTGCTCCTCTAATGAACAACCCGGTTATGGTCCAACCAATAACTGGAAGTCCCTCTCGGCCAATGAGAGGGTGGGGCCCCTTGTTCAAGTCCCGGAGTTAGCATTTAAGGGGAACACTCATCTACTCCCGTAAAGTCGGGGAGGAGTGAATTTCATCTTGTGAAGTTATGTTCCCAGCTCCCCACTCGGTCTCGTCCCCAAAATGGTAGGAATGTTGAGTCGGCGACTCGGGCCACTCTCACCCATACAGATCAAAGAACGAGCCCTCACGGGCAGGAGTCCATAACTCACTCAAGATTGAGAATGAGTTGCCTGGTCATCCTAAGACATGGCAATCTATTAGTTAACGGTGTTACATCTAAAGATTGCCTATTTCGCGGTCCGATCTTATACAAACTCATTGTATAGGATACCCCCACTCGCATGTCTCCACACGAGCGACCTGGATCGAGTCGTCTGTAACCTTTACAGAGCGGGCCGTATCCATAGTGTTGCCAGGATAAGGTACCCAGCCTTATCCATATACTATAGACCCTTTAGGTTATTCACGGAACATTATCCATTCATATATCAGGCGTATATCAAATATATACCCCGTATATCAACTATATACCCAGTATATATACTGTCCCGATTACATCAAAAATAACCTTGGATGTTTAGTTTATTGGATTTTGGACAATGCAAAGCTATGATTCAACAACAAATTTATTGAATAAAACTTTATTAAATAGACATTTGTTTTTACAAAATACAAACTACGAGTTTAGGGCAACACACCCAACAGGCCTCAGTCATGGCCTTACATGTGTAGTAAATTGGACTTTGGCGTACTCCCTCCTGCTTAATTATGGTCGAACTGACGGCACTATCGGATACCGCCAGATACAAGTGGAGCTTGTCTCCCGGCAGAGGCTTGGCGAGCAGTGGTGCCGAGCAGAGATAGGTCTTCAATTGATCCAGAGCTTGCTCGCACTCAATCGTGCATTCAAATGGTCCCTTCTTTCTCAAGACTTTGAAGAAATAAAGGCACTTATCAGTTGATCTCGATATGAATCTATTTAGGGCTACAATCCTTCCATTGAGACATTGAAGCTGCTTAAGAGTTTTAGGTGCTTCCATCTCGAGCACGGCCTTTATCTACTCTGGGTTGGCTTCGATTCCACGGTTGTTTACCATGAAGCCGAGGAATTTACCCGAGGAGACTCCAAAGGCACACTTGGCTGGATTAAGCTTCATTTGATACTTTCGTAGAACTTCGAAGGCTTCGGTCAGATCGGAGAGATGCGACTTTGACTGTTTGCTCTTGACAAACATGTCGTCCACATACACTTCCATATTCCGACTGATCTGCTGGGCGAACATCTTATTCACCGTTCTTTGGTAGGTCGCACCCGCGTTCTTTAGGCCGAAAGGTATAACCTTATAGCAGTGCAGACCTTGGTCTGTTATGAATGCGGTATGATCTTGATCTGGCACATGCATTTTAATTTGGTTGTATCCGGAGTAGGCATCCATGAAGGTGAGCAGCTCGTGCCCGGCAGTTGCGTCTACGAGCTGGTCGATCCTCGGTAGTGGGAAGCAATCTTTTGGGCATGTCTTGTTTAAGTTTGTAAAGTCTACGCACATTCTCCACTTCCCGTTAGATTTTTTAACTAATACAACATTCGAGAGCCACTCGGGATACAGAATTTCTCATATATATTCAGCTTTCAAAAGTTTGTTTACTTCCTTAACAATTACACCACTCCTCTCCTTATTTACAGGTCTTCTTTTTTGCTTTACAGGTCGGAATGATGGGTCTATGTTGAGGCGATGCACCATGATCTTGGGATAAACACCAGACATGTCCTCGTGAGACCATGCAAAAACATCCGAGTTGGACCTGAGGAAGTTGATCAGTTCTTCCCCATCAGTGGCCCCCAGCTTGGTTCCTATGCTTACTTATTTTTCAGGACTAAGTAAAGGAACAAGCTCAAGCTCGTCTGTTGGTGCAGTGAACTCCTTTTTGCCTTCTCTGGGTAGGTCGGCCTCTGACTCTTGCTTTTCAGCACATTTGGCTTGTTTTTCAAGGGCGCATACCGATGACCCCTTGAGTGTAGAGGCATAACACTCCCTTGACACGTGGAGGACCCCTATTGGTGCTCCAAGATGACTCATGAGTCATGCCCAGCTCGGACGGCCGAGATCACCACCGCTAGCGTTGACAGATGCTAATTATGAGGGCCGAGGTGAACCTGGCCGAGGTTCGACCTATCGGGAAGCTCGGTGGGGGCCGATGTGAACTACTGTCAGCGGCGTGATTATCGGGTGTAACCGACGGTCCCGAGATTACCGGGTGTAACCGTCGCCAGATTAGCGGGACTACCACCCATAAGTAGAGGACCTCACTCCGCGATCAGGTACGATGATTTTCTGACCTTGAACTAAAAACTGGGAATCCGACCTATACTGACTTGATCGTCGGAGTGCTCACCTTTTTGTGCAGGTCCGCCCAAGTATCCAGATCGGTCCGGAGACCGAGTTCGAGCTGCGACCGGAAATACGCTGTTGTGCATATCCTTGCATAAACATTTGGCGTCGTCTGTGGGGACGACAATCTAAGTCATCCCAATTCTTTTAAACCAACACGCGAGCGAACATGGTTCAACCAGCGAACTCGACCAATACGGCAGATCGAAGGACTCTAGCTGCCAGCGATGCCCACCAGAGGGAGGTCGGAGCAGCAGTGGTAGAGGGGCAAGGTCACGACGGCCTAGCAAAAGAACCCCTCCGCAGGTCGGCACGAATCACCGCGCCTGTCCTACCACCTGCGCACCCAAGGACATCCAAGGCCACCTGTGGCCGAGGTGGGACCTCTAAGAAGGGCGCCCGGGGTCCAGCCCCGGCTCCAACAAGTGAAAACTTTGACGCACTCCAGAGAGAAATGGAGGCAATGCGCACACAAATGCGATCCATGGAGGAAATGTATAACGAGATGATACTAGCTGCAGGCGCAGGGTCCCGATCTGAAAATCGAATGACGCGCATTGACATACGCGAGCAAAGGGGTTCCCACCTCGGCCCAGTCGAGGAGGAACATCCCAAAGACAACGAAAGTGAGGGACACACTCGCCGGCGGGGAGACCTCCGTGAGCATCTCAACAGAAACAGAGGCTCATCTCTCCGAAAAGGACAGTCACCATCCCGCTCACACCGAAGCTCCAACTAGCAGGCTGAATCCTCTCACAACCCAGCAACTCCCGCAGGGGTGATCACAAGGGCGGAGTTCGACCAGCTGAGGGGCAAGCTCGACGCTCAGGTGGAGGCCTTAAAGGCCAAATGTGAGCAGAAAGAAGGTCCACTGAACGATGGCGACTTGGGGGAATCGCCCTTCACCTCGGACGTTTTGGAAGCACCGATCCCTCCGAAGTTCAAAGGTCCTACCGTGAAACCTTATGATGGGTCGAAGGGCCCCAAGGATTATGTTGAGGTCTTTGAAGGCCTCATGGATTTCCAAGCGGCATCAGACGCAATCAAATGTCGCGCCTTTCAGATTGCGCTTACCGGCAGCGCGCGTTTGTGGTATCGGAGACTACCAGCCAGGTCGATCTCAACCTACGCTCAGCTGAGAAGGGAATTCCTCGCCCAGTTCTCTTCTCGGCACTATGACAAAAAGACAGCGACCCATCTCGCCACCATCAGGCAAAAGGAAGGTGAAACGCTGCGGGAATATGTCACCAGATTCCAGGAGGAACAATTGAAGGTCGCACACTGCCCTGATGACTCGGCCATGTGCTACTTTCTCACCGGCCTAGCCGACGAAGCCCTCACGGTGAAGCTTGGAGAGGAGGCCCCAGCCACCTTCGCCGAAGTGCTGCAGAAGGCGAAGAAAGTTATCGATGGGCAAGAGCTCCTCCGAACCAAAACCAGCCGCCCAGAGCGAAGGATCGGCCGGGATAGAAGCGGAAAAGATGAAAAGGCGGATCCCAAGTCCAAGGACAAGGGATCTTTCTCCAGTGGCCGAGCTGAGTTTCGAAAGGCGGTGAACGGACCCACCAGGAGCCGACCTTACGAACGCTTCACCCCGACCACGATTCCAATTTCCGAGATCCTAACGAACATCGAGGAGTCTGGTATGGAAAAACTACTCAAGCGTCCTGAGAAGCTTTGGGGAGCCCCCGGAGAGGCGCAGCAAGGACAAGTATTGCCGCTTCCATCGGGAGCACGGCCATAACACGTCGAACTGCTGGGAGTTGAAGCGCCAAATTGAGGATCTAATTCAAGATGGCTACTTCAAGAAATTTGTGGGAAAGCCCAGGACCAGCTCGGCTGAGAAAAAGGAAGAGCGAAAGCGTTCGAGGACGCCGCCCCGGCGCACTGACCGACCTGCGGTCATCAATACCATTTTCGGAGGGCCAAGCGGGGGTCAGTCCGGAGATAAAAGAAAGGAGTTAGCTCGTGCAGCCAGGCACGAGGTGTGCATCATGAGGGAGCAGAGGCCAACCTGCCCAATCACCTTCGACAGTACAGACTTAGAGGAGGTGCACCTGCCCCACAATGATGCACTTGTGATCGCTCCCTTGATTGATCATGTGGTGGTCAGGAGGGTGCTGGTAGACGGAGGCGCATCTGCTAACATCCTGTCCTTACCGACCTACCTCGCCCTGGGATGGACGAGGTCGCAATTGAAGAAAAGCCCGACACCGCTGGTTGGGTTCTCTGGAGAATCGATCATCCCGGAGGGTTGCATCGACTTGCCGGTCACGCTTGGGCAGGACCAAACTCAGGTCACCCAAATGGCCGAGTTCGTGGTAATTGACGGTAAATCGGCCTATAACGCCATCTTTGGGAGACCCATCATCCACTCATTCCGGGCCCTTCCCTCGACACTTCATCAAGTTTTGAAGTATTCCACCCCCAATGACGTGGGCACGGTCCGAGGAGAACAGACCGCTTCGAGGGAGTGTTATGCCTCCGCACTCAAAGGCTCATCGGTCTGCGCTCTTGAAACTCTCGCCAGTAGGGATGGGACGCTCGAGTTCGAGGCCGACCTGCCGAGGAAGGAGTTTGCCGCACCCACTGAGGAGCTCGAGCTTGTTCCTCTGCTTAGTCCCGAGAAGCAAGTAAGCATAGGAACCAAGCTGGGGGCCACCGACAGAGAAGAGCTAATCCACTTCCTCAGATCCAACTCGGATGTCTTTGCGTGGTCTCATGAGGACATGCCAGGCATTGACCCGAAAATTATGACGCATCGCCTCAGCATAGATCCGTCATTCCGACCTGTAAAGCAAAAAAGAAGACCTATAAACAAAGAGCGGAGTGATGTAATTGTTGAGGAAGTTAGCAAACTTTTGAAAGCTAAATACATAAGAGAAATTTCGTATCCCGAGTGGCTCTCCAATGTTGTATTAGTTAAAAAATCTAACGGAAAGTGGAGAATGTGCGTAGATTTTACGAACTTAAATAAGGCATGCCCGAAGGATTGCTTCCCACTGCCGAGCACGAACTGCTCACCTTCATGGACGCCTACTCTGGGTACAACCAAATCAAGATGCATGTCCCAGATCAAGATCATACCGCATTCATAACAGACCAAGGTCTGTACTGTTACAAGGTCATGCCCTTCGGTTTAAAGAACGCAGGAGCGACCTACCAGAGAATGGTGAACAAAATGTTCGTCAAGCAGATCGACCGGAATATGGAAGTGTATGTGGACGACATGCTCGTCAAGAGCAAGCAGTCGAAGTCGCATCTCTCCGATCTGACCGAAGCCTTCGAGGTTCTGAAGACATATCAAATGAAGCTCAACCCAGCTAAATGTGCCTTTGGAGTCTCTTCGGGAAAATTCCTTGGCTTCATGGTGAACAACCGGGGAATCGAGGCCAACCCCGAAAAGATTAAAGCCGTGCTCGAGATGGAGGCACCTAAGACGCTGAAGCAGCTTCAGTGCCTCAATGGCAGGATTGCGGCTCTGAACCGGTTTGTTTCAAGATCGACAGATAAGTGCCTTCCTTTCTTCAAAGTCCTACGAAAGAAAGGGCCGTTTGAATGGACAGCGGAGTGCGAACAAGCATTTCAGCAATTGAAGAGCTACCTCTGTTCGGCACCTTTGCTCGCCAAGCCCATGCCGGGGGACAAGCTCCAATTGTACTTAGCAGTGTCTGACAGTGCCATCAGCTCGGCCCTAATCAGGCAAGAGGAAGCGCGGCAAAACCCGGTCTACTACACAAGCAAGGCTATGACCGAAGCCGAGACTAGATACCCTCAGATAGAAAAGTTGGCTCTCACTTTAGTCACCTCGGCCCGACGGCTTAGACCATACTTCCAAGCCCATACTGTGGTGGTGCTCACTAACTTGCCCCTAAAAAACATCTTCCATAAGCCAGAAGCTTCTGGACGCCTGATGAAGTGGGCAATGGAGCTAAGTGAATACGACATTCAGTTCGAACCTAGAGCTGCGTTGAAAGGGCAAGCAGTGGCAGATTTCATAGCCGAGCTCACACCACCTTCCGAGCTGAGCGAGTCCGACCTACCGTGGACAATCTATGTCGACGGATCCTCCAATGAGAAGGGGTGCGGGGCCGGGGTCCTCTTGCTCGGACCAGGAGGCGAGCGATTTGAGTATGCCTTGCGGTTCGGCTTACGGACTTCCAATAACGAGGTTGAGTATGAAGCATTTATTGCCGGTCTACGAATCGCCAGAGCATTTCGGGCCTCTTGTGTTAAGGTCTTCAGCGACTCCCAGCTGGTTGTGAGCCAGATCAAGGAAGAGTACCAAGCCAAAGACTCCCGAATGGAGAAGTATTTAGGCAAGGTCAGATCGTACCTCGCCCAGTTTCGAACTTACGAAGTAAGCCGGGTTCCCCGAGCAGAAAATTCTAATGCCGACGCCTTGGCCAAGTTAGCATCAGCGTACGAGACCGACCTGGCCAGGTTGGTCCCCGTCGAGATCTTAGATAATCCCTCGATCTCAGAGCCAGATCTGATGGAGATCGACACTCCAGAGTCCTCATGGATGGACCCAATTGCGGACTTCATTAGGGGCAATTCACCACAAGACCCCAAGGAGTGCAGAAAGTTGGCAAGGCGAGCAGCTCGGTTCGTGATCCGAGGTGGACCATTGTACCGACGCGGCTTTTCCCTGCCTCTATTGAGATGCCTAACCCCTGAAGAGGGCCTGTACGTCCTCAGACAAATCCACGAAGGAGTGTGCGGCAATCACTCCGGCGCCCGGTCGCTGTTAGCCAAAGTGATCCGACAAGGATACTATTGGCCGACCCTCAGCCAGGACGCCAAGAAGTTCGTTAGAACTTGCGACAATTGCCAACGCTACGGAAACATAATCCACCAACCTCCCGAGCTGCTCACCCCCATCTCGGCCCCGTGGCCATTCACGCAGTGGGGGTAGATATCATTGGTCTTTTCCCTTTGAGCAAAGGCCAGACCAAATTCGCTGTGGTTGCTGTGGATTACTTCACAAAGTGGGCCGAGGCCGAGGCGCTCACCCACATAACGAAATCCAGAGTCACGTCCTTCGTATGGACAAATATCATATGTCGCTTTGGTATACCGCAGGCCATTGTGATAGACAATGGGAAGCAGTTTGACAACGCCAAGTTCAAAGACTTTTGCAGCAAGCTTGGCATAAGTCACCTTAGCTCGTCCCCCGCACATCCGTAAGCAAATGGACAGGTGGAGCCAGTGAACAAGATCATCAAGCGGGGCATCAAACTTAGACTGGACTCCAAGAAAGGCAGGTGGGCCGAGGAGCTACCAGAGGTTCTATGGTCGTACCGGACAACCCAAAGAGAATCGACGGGTGAGACCCCGTTCTCCCTGGCCTTCGGCTCCGAAGCTGTAGTCCCGGTTGAGATCGGCATGCCATCTGACAGAGTAGAGCATTACGAGCCTACAGCAAATGAGGAAGAGTTGCTCCTCAACCTCGACTTGTTGGAAGAAAGAAGAGCAATGGCGCAGCTATGCCTGGCGGAATATCAAAGCAGAATGGCCAGACACTACAACGCCCGCGTTCGACCTCGAACCTTCCAAGTCGGACATCTGGTCTTAAGGAAGGTCCAAACCCATGTGGGTGCCCTTGACCCGACCTGGGAGGGGCTGTTTGAAGTCAAGGGAATAGTCCGACCTGGGACGTACGTGTTGGCCGATCTGAAAGGAGACGTCCTCGCGCACTTATGGAACGCGGAGCACCTGAAGCGTTATTATCCTTGAAATGCCGAAATGGTTTTCAATGGATCTGTAAAAACTATTTCAAAAGAATTATGATCGGAATAAACGTGATGATTTAATTTCATGATTCCGAGTTCGACCAGAAATTAAATGGGGGTCATGGACTCCCACACGATCACATTCCAGCAGCCGGTTAAAATCCAATCCTCCAAAACCTAAGGGTACGAGGTGCGATGCCAAAACCACTGACGAACCTAAAATTCAAACCTTCAAGGTAAAGGGGCGATGTGAAAAGTTCAAACTGATCAAGCCTCCGAACTTGAGGGTACGAGGTGCGATATGAAGAATAGGTACGGACTTAGGATTTTAGCCTTTTAACGTTTTTAAGTTAAGGGTGCGATGTTAACAAATCCAGAGTTGGTGCAATGCATTGAACACTAGACAGAGATTCGAATTCAAAATTTCAAGTATTTTTTAAGGCGCGACCTCAAAAGTACGAGGTGCGTGGTGACATTGGCTTTAGCTTAAAGAAAAAGCAAAGAAAGGAAGGCAACAAAGTAAGAACAAATGGGAGCCTCTTTATTGAATGGAGAGCAGAGCCAAGGCTTATAGACCTTGCAGCTCTGCGCTGACACTTACAAACAAAGAAGAAGAGAAGAAAGACAGAGAAAGGCCTCATGAAAGATGATCGCCTAAGAGCCTGCCTGAGGAGCGCCCTCCTGAGTGGTGCCAACCTGGTCCTCTTCGAGATCGGAGTAGTCAGAGTCCAGATCTCTGACATACTTATCCACCAACGCTTGGGGGCCAGGGGTGTCGCCAGGCCCAGACGCCCACTGCTCGGCATACCTCTTTTTCAGACCACTGAGATCGATCTGAAGGTCAAGCATGTCGGAAGCAATGCCCTTCATGAGGAACTTGAAGCCCGCGTCAGAGAAGTCTTTGGCAAATCCATCGAAGTCAGGATGTTGCCTAAACGATTCCTCCAATAGGACTCCATTGCTGAGACGCTCCTTCGCCGTCTCCAGCTCGGCAGTCGCATGCTTCAGCTCCTTATCCTTCGCTTCAAGTGCCTGGAGCATGTCGTCATTCTCCTTCAGGAGTTGGAACTTCTCCTTCTCCAAGCCCCTGGTGATAGCATGGGCAGCTCGGAGCTGGGCCTTGCGTCTGTCCTCTTCCTACTTCAGCAGCTCGGCCTTGGTCTCCACCTCGGCCTTCAAAATTTCCACCTTAGAGTGAGCCTTCAGCAGCTCATCCTTCATGGTGGAGGAAGCAGCTTCCAAGGCAGCAGAGAACTTCTCTTTCTCCCTCGCTGCCAGAACTTCCCTCCCATCCAGCTCGGCCTTTACAGCCAGAGCCGATTGAATGGAAGCAACAAACGCCTGAGAAAAGGTACAAAGAAGAAAATTAGACCGAGCTACCTGTTAGGTAAATTAAGCAAAAATGGAGACACTAGTCTTACCTCAGCGGCGTAGTCGATGGTCCTCTGCAGAACGGACCCTGGGTCGCTCACAAATTTGGACGCCCTCCTTAGGCAGCGGTCCAAACTTGCGGCTGAGATGCGGGACACCTGGTCCCTCACCCCAGAACTTGACGGCTCAACTCTGAACCGTGTCGTCACATCGGACGTCCCGCCCATCCTGGCCTCAGGATCGTCCACCCGATCTGCGAAGCTCGCAGGCAAGACCCCACGAGCTCCGACCTCCAAGGGGGAGGTCGTCTTCTTCTTCTTCCTCCTTCGCTTCAGAGGGACTTCCTCCCTCACCTCCTCGCCCAAGGGCAAGGCGTCCACCGCCTCGGTCTGATCCCTGGGGCGCTTCTCCCTCGAGGGACCCCCAGAAGACTCCAGCTCGATCACTGGGGCTGGATCTTCCGAGGCTGGCCCTACCACAGTAGGAGTGGCAGGTTTCGAATTCTGGGCGGCCTCAAGAGCATGGGCTCGGCCCTTGGACTTGCGTTTCACGTTACTCGCAAACCCGCAAACCATGGCTGAAAAACAAAGGAAAGAAATCAGCACAAAGTTAGAGGAAAAGGAAGGGGTAGCAAGCTCGGCATACCTAATTCGGAGTTCGGCCTTAAGGATTCAATGGGACGAACTGCAGGGTTGTAATCTAGCAGCCCAGACTCAAGCAGCAGCTTGTCGGTCACCAAGGTTCCGACCTTCCTACCCCTCGGAAAACGCTCCTTGTAATATTTCAACGTGTCGAAGGAGGCTTGCGTAAGCTCGGGGACTGGTCGGATTGAAACTGCACGAAGACAAAATTCGAGTTAGACTTGAATGACAGGAAAGAAAATCACAAAAAGTAAGAACTACTCCGTACCTAGGTTCCCAAACCTAGTGGGGACGTCAAAGAAGGAACGACCTGACTCGTCTTTTGCAAGCCATTCTCCAGAAGCGTAGAACCACTTCCTCACCCATCCCTTGATGGAGGTCGGCCCCTTAACTATACCGCCTGCGCCTTTCCTTGCTCACATATAGAACCGATCAGGCTTCTTAGCTATCCTTTTCGCTTCGACGCACGCGAGGAGCTGGTCTACGTCCAACAGCTCGGCCTCTTCACTATCCCGAGCTCGTAGCCAAAAAAGGATGGCCAAAGCGAAAATGACACCCCACCCATTGGGGGCCACTTGAGCCGGAGCCAACCCAGTCCGGAAGAGAAATTCTTGGACAAAAGGGTGAAGGGGAAGTTTGAGGCCGTACTCAAACATTTTGAAGTAGAGAGTGACCCATCCCTCTGGAGGATTGTCAGCTCTCTCCCCCCTCCTCCGGAATCCTGAGGAGGATGTTCTCAGGGATAGCGAACCCCCTACGAAGGGATTCGAGGTAGTGCTCAGGTATCCTAGAAGGGTATTCCAAACCCTGACCCGAGGTGGAGGCATCACTATCCTCCCCGTCATCGGAGAACCTAAAGTTTTTTATCTCCTCGAGCTCGGACTCTAACCTACGAGCTAAATCCTCATCGGATCCTAAGTTGCTGCTAAAAGAGGACGACATGGCAACTACGTTCGAAAGAGAAAGTGAGGGAAGAGACCGACCTACCAAGGTTCGAGCTGCCTTCAGATCGAACTCCAAGAATTCAGGGAACGTAAGGTATGACCTGAAGGATTGGGGACATTTATAGCCCGTCGGAAAAATTTTCCCACCGTACACGTGTAATCAACGAGCGGCTAGGATCCTCCCTAAGATCCGAAGCGTCGGAATATTTGAATATTCAGACGATAAATTCACCGCAACGGTTATATTTTCCCACGAATAGGAAGTCGCCACGCTTCCAAAGCAAGTCGAATGAACTTCTCTGCCAGGTCAAGATCGGACCAGACAAAAAGGGGGCCAATGTTTGGGGAGAGAATACCCTGGACACGTGGAGGACCCCTATTGGTGCTCCAAGATGACTCATGAGTCATGCCCAGCTCGGACGGCCGAGATCACCGCCGCTAGCGTTGACAGATGCTAAGTATGAGGGCCGAGGTGAACCTGGCCGAGGTCCGACCTACCGGGATGCTCGGTGGGGGCCGATGTGAACTACTGTCAGCGGCGTGATTATCGGGTGTAACCGTCGGTCCCGAGATTACAGGGTGTAACCGACGGTCCCGAGATTACCGGGTGTAACCGTCGCGAGATTAGCGAGACTACCACCCATAAGTAGAGGACCTCACTCCGCGATCAGGTACGATGATTTTCTGACCTCGAACTAAAAACTGGGAATCCGACCTATACTGACTTGATCGTCGGAGTGCTCACCTTTTTGTGCAGGTCCGCCCAAGTATCCAGATCGGTCCGGAGGCCGAGTTCGAGCTGCGACCTGAAATACACTGTTGTGCATATCCTTGCATAAACATCAGGCATGTCCTCGTGAGACCATGCAAAAACATCCGAGTTGGACCTGAGGAAGTTGATCAGTTCTTCCCCATCAGTGGCCCCCAGCTTGGTTCCTATGCTTACTTATTTTTCAGGACTAAGTAAAGGAACAAGCTCAAGCTCGTCTGTTGGTGCAGAGAACTCCTTTTTGCCTTCTCGGGGTAGGTCGGCCTCTGACTCTTGCTTCTCAGCACATTTGGCTTGTTTTTCAAGGGCGCATATCGATGACCCCTTGAGTGTAGAGGCATAACACTCCCTTGACATCTTCTGCTCTCCTCGGACTGTGTCCACTCCATTGGGAGTCGAGTACTTCAAAATTTGGTGAAGTGTTGAGGGAACAACCCGGAATGAGTGGATGATAGGTCTCCCAAAGATAGCATTGTAGGCCAACCTGCCGTCGATCACAACGAACTCGCCCATCTGCGTGACTTGTGTACATTCAAATACATTACTTACCTAGGTTTCAATCCTCACCCTTTATTGAACCAAGAAATAGCCAAATTACACGAGTAATATCTGTATTTTAAAAAATGGATAATAGATCAAGGACCTATTAAATAAAAATTAAAAGTTTAAGAACTCATTACTTACTTGAAAAGCTCGGGGACCTATTAGCCATAAGTCTCGATCGATAGTTTAAAGACTAAACTTGTTATTGAAAAAAAAATCATTCACCGAAATAGACATTTTTTAAATTTCGGACCAAAATGAAAATTTTTAAAAGTCTTATTTTTATGAAAAAAAAAGTCTTAAAAAAATGGAGTTTGAACTTAAAAATATTCAAAACCAATGACGAAATGCAGGCACCGCGCCATTGCTGCCCGCGGTTAAGAAAATGAGACGATGCTATTTCAGCTCTAGGCTCTTCTTTCTACTCGATTCCTGCAAATCAATCGACCAAATCAAACAAACCCACGCCCAATTGATCACCTCCGGCCTCATCCTCCGCCCCATCCCCGCCAATAAACTCCTAAAACTTCTAACTTGCTCAAGATTCACCTTTTTTTCTTATGCCCACATGGTGTTCGACCATTTTCCTCAACCAGATCTCTTCCTCTACAACACCATCATCAAGGCCCACGCCCTTTCCCCCACTTCCGCAGCAGATTCATTCACAACGTTTCGTTCTCTGGTCCGCGACCTTAGGCTATTGCCTAACCAGTACACCTTTGCCTTCGCCTTCAAGGCGTGTGGCAATGGCCTCGGGGTTTTGGAAGGGGAGCAACTTCGTGTTCATGCCATCAAATTTGGGCTGGAGAGCAATTTGTTTGTGGGGAATGCGTTGATTGGGATGTATGTGAATTTGGGTTATGTTGCGGATGCTAGAAGGGTGTTTGATTGGAGTACGAACAGAGATATGTACTCGTGGAATACCATGCTTAGTGGGTATACGAGGTTGGGGGAAATGGATCGTGCTCGGGAACTGTTTGATGAAATGCCCGAGAGGGATGTGGTGTCGTGGACAACACTTATTGCTGGTTGTGTGCAGGTAATTACATAAAAATTGAAGTTTATTAAATTACAAGTCGAGTCTTTGAACAATTGAACTTTCAGGTTGTATCTGTTTGGTTCATGTAGGTTTCTATTGGATATATGAGCTTTTATAGCTCAGTCTATCTTGTCTCTATACTTTAAAAAAATAATAATAATAATAATATTATTAGGGTTGTGAATTTTTAATTTTGTATTTATTAGCTCTTACTTTGGATGATTACATGACCTCCTAATTGGATTATTTAAAGATTACATGGGCATAGAATTGATGACAGGACTTATTAGACATAATATTGAAAGTCAGAGACCTACTAGAACCTTTTTAATGTTTAGTACAAGATAGACAAAACTTTCAAAGTCTAAGGGCCGATAAAAAATTTTAAACTATAGTGACTGAATTAACACAACTTTGAAAGTTTAGTATCAAACTTATAGTTTAACCTCACTTTATTTTAGTTTAATATTTCAGGATTGTAATTATTTCTTGATTACTTACAGTATAACGCTATGCCATTTTGAGAAGCCATTTTACTCTCTTTGTGAGACAGTATTTTCTCTGTCTCGTTACCTCAAATATGCCCCTGCATCCATGAGGAAAACAAATGGTAAGAAATTACTCAGTATAATGTGAGTTGGGATTAGTTCTAGCAGGGATTATTATGCTTCAAAAAGCCTGAAACATGATCTTCTTCCATAGGTTGGTTATTTCATGGAGGCTTTAGATGTCTTCCACAAGATGCTCCAAGGAGGCGCAAGCCCGAACGAGTACACATTAGCATGCACTCTTGCAGCCTGTGCTAATATAGTGGCATTGGATCAAGGAAGATGGATGCACGTTTATATTCGAAAGAATGATATTCAGATGAACGAGCGGTTGCTGGCCGGACTCATTGATATGTATGCAAAATGTGGAGAGTTAGAGTTTGCATCAAAACTTTTCAACAGTGATCATCAAGTGAAGCGAAAGGTTTGGCCATGGAATGCCATGATTGGTGGGTTTGCAATGCATGGGAAATCTAAGGAAGCAATTGATGTTTTTGAACAAATGAAGGTAGAAAATATTTCTCCTAACAAAGTTACATTTGTTGCATTGTTAAATGCCTGTAGTCATGGAAATAGAGTTGAGGAAGGAAGAGACTATTTTGAATCAATGGCAGGTCGTTATGGAGTCGAACCCGAATTAGAGCATTATGGATGTATGGTGGATCTACTGGGACGAGCTGGGCACTTGAAGGAAGCGGAAGAGATCATATCGAGAATGCCTTCGACGCCAGATGTTGCTATTTGGGGTGCCCTGCTTAGTGCTTGTAAAATTCATAAGGATATTGAAATGGGAGAGAGAATTGGGAAAATTGTTAGGGAGTTGGATTCTGACCATCTTGGTTGCTCTGTTCTATTAGCTAATATATATTCCTTGACTAGAAATTGGAATGAAGCCAGGACATTGAGGGAGAAGATTGCAGCAAGTGGCAAAAAGAAAACTCCGGGTTGCAGCTCCATCGAGTTGAACGGGACTTTCCATCAATTTCTCGTTGGTGATCGGTCTCATCCTCAAACAAAACAGCTCTATTTGTTCTTGGATGAGATGATCACCAAGTTAAAGATTTTGGGGTATTTCCCTGAAACGAGAGAAGTTTTGCTCGATATCGATGACAACGAGGACAGAGAAACAGCTCTGTTAAAGCACAGTGAGAAGTTAGCCATTGCCTTTGGGTTGATGAATACAGCACCTAAAACTCCAATTCGCATTGTGAAGAACTTGAGAGTATGTGGGGATTGTCATCAAGCAATAAAGCTCATTTCGAAGGTCTACGATAGGGAGATCGTTGTTCGGGATCGGATTAGGTATCACCATTTTAAAGATGGAACTTGTTCGTGTCACGATTTCTGGTAGTGTTGATTCTGTACATTCAGGTACATTTACTAGCAACTTCATTGACAATATTTAGAAAGAAGATCCTTTTTGCTACTTCTGTTCATGGTAAATTGTTTAGCATCTAAATGATCTAGCCTTGTGTAGAAAATTTCATGTACATTATTAGTCTAAATGATCTACGCTTCAAAGGAACTTATAACTGCCACTAAAAGCATTCTAAGACAAATAAACCCACTCTCACTCCTCTTGTTGGAACTCGGCAAAATAGTCTCGTAACTTTAGAAGAAGGGGTGCCTCCTCACAATCGGGGTCCCTTCGGACATCTTGTAGTCCAAATTGCCACAATATTTTGTGAAGTATTTCAAGTCTTTCCTGGCCATGTGCACTGACAACACTGATTGCTAGGTAAATTTATGATCGATTATAGGATAGACTAATCTGAACATAACTCGAATGGTTAAGGTATATATATTTTGGTCTAAAAAGTTGAAGGTTCGAATTTTCAACTCTTATATAGACATGCAATTTGACCTAATGTGGTTTAAACTAAGCTCCAAAGATATGGAGATAGCCATATATCCCAACCATAATTAGACGTGCATGAACAAATTCATCCGTACGTACCGTCCTAAGAAGTACGAGACACAAATACGACAATAGATGGACACGGTCATACGTTACTTTCTAAAAATCTAAGAGGGGTGTGGCAAGAACATGTATATCTAACATATATTTTCACAAAACAAATAAATATATATCATTTTTATATGAGAACGAAATTTAAAGTCAATAAGCTTATACCTATGCTAAAAAAAATGAGTTTGATGTTTTTTCTTTCAACATATTTCTAAAAAATTATAAACAAAGAAAAATCATAACAAATATTTAAAATAACAAATAAGCATCTCACTTAATTAAATTTATAAATATTAATATCATGTTTATATGAGTTAAACTAGTGATACTTTATTGATATTTTTTATATTTTGTCGTCGTCTTTTTTTTTTTTTTTGGTTGCAACACTATGGAAATTTCTACATGTATCGAAAATTTAATACCTTAATTCTAACTATAAATTTTGATGTTAAATATTTGTTCTTTATTAAATTAATATTAAATACAATGTTTATATTCATTTTTCTATGATTTGATATGTTTTGTAAGAGCGTATGTAGGGAATGCATTATAATGAAAAAAGAAAGAGGTCTAAATCCAATGTATGAGAGAATTCAACCCTTTTCTTTTCAGAAATAAAAAAAATTAATAATTTAGAATTACAAATGCAGTTAATTTAGATCTTATTATTTTACTTTTCTAAACTTTTATACTTATTTGTAAATTTAATATTTTAATATTTTATGTTTTAGTCTCTAAATTTTCAAAATTTGTTGTTTTCTAGTTTTTACATAAAAATATTATATTTTTTTTTAGGTTTGACCATCAATTTTTCATTCATTATTTATTTTTTTTAATTAAAGACGATTATCATTTTTGTACTAACGATTCATTTTAAGGAAAAATAGTAAAAAACATTTATGAACTGTAGAAGTTGTACAATCACTTTTAAAATTTACAAAATTTTTGCAAACATACCTAAATATACCTAACATACCATATTACCTCATATTTCAATTAAATTATTTATGAACAATACACCGTAAGAATTTATATGTAATTTATAAGTTCAACCAAAAAATACTAAAGTTTTGGGAGTAAACCAAATAAACATTAAAATTCAAAGGTAGATTTTGACAGTTAAAAAAATAAAATAAAAGTATCCAATAAGAGAGAGAGGAAATCCAAGTTGGTGTTGTTTAATAAGATAGAGTTGATGTTTTTAATTGGTCCCCCTATTAGAATACTTCCTAAATATAGCTGTTACTTTGGACAAAAGTTAGAATATAATCAAGCCACGGTTGTAAATATGGTAAAAATATTTAATAAAATAGCAATCACATTTAATTTTTTCAAATATAGTACTTTGAAAAAAAATGGAGGTCCAATTTTATCCAAATGATATACATCTGTAATATATTCGACCACTGATATATATATAATATATCTCTGATATACTACTGATATGAGTGTCAGATATACTTACTACAATATGTATATGGTATACATCTGATATACTACTGATATAAGTGTCTGTACAATATGTATATGATTTACATCGGTTATACTACTGATATGAGCGTGATATATTATTGATATATTTTTTATAAGAGCATCTGATATATTGCTGATATATGTGAAAATTTTTATTATATTTGAAAATTTAAAAAACGGGTGACATATTTTGAAAAATATAGAAGAGTTTTGCTACCCATTGTAATTTTTCTAGAGTTAAAGGTTAAAAAAATGCATAGGGATTATAAATTAATTATGTATTTTTCCATTAAATACGAAACTATGAAGATTCCGAAGACCTCAACCCCCATTACTTTATTGCACTTCACCCCATCATATATTAATTCATAACCAAATTTCATCCTTGAGTAGCTCACCAAATTTCATCATATTTTCACAATTTTTTTTTCAAAAATTATCTTTTCACAATTAATTTCATTAAAAAAATTAAAGCAACAAAAGTTATGGCACACCAACTTTTTGACGATGATGAAAGAGAAATTTTTTTAGTATAATAGTGGAGATGGAGAATCGAACTTACAACTTTTTGGTTGAAGATATATATTAATTACTGTTAAGTTACACTCGTTTTAACCGCGACGATGGAGAACTTCGTTCGAAAAAAAAAAAGAACTATGGTCTTTTTTTCTCTTTATGGTCGATTCTTAATTTTTGAGACGAAATTATTCGTCATAAATGAAAATTTTGGGGTGACATCCTTAAATGGTGTATTATTTGATTTCATTTATGTTATATATCATTATTATTTTTAAATGTTATTATTTATCAAATTAATGAATTGGAGTACATAATATTTTCCATACTGCCATAATACTATAAATTTTCTATTGTACAGAGGTATCAAAATGAACACTCCGCTTAATCTCGGTGCACATTCATAAGAAAAATTAAATATATCATAATTTTATCCTTTTAAATTTTTTGGTTAATAATGATTTGAGATTAAATCAAAGCAAGAAATTTTATGTTCAACATTCTACGGCATGAATTTGAAAAGTAAAATATTAAGGGAGTCGGTATTCTCATAGTACCATAAATTTTTTCGTAAAAATAATCTTTTTTTTTCCACAACAAATTTGAGGATGAGAGACTAAAACCTCTAATCTATAGAAAAGAAAACAAAATGTTTAACTACTCAATTATATTGAGGTTAGTCGTATATATATATTATATATATCATATATATATATATAGTTTTTATTTTTTAATTATTGGATTCAAATGCAATGCATATCATCAAGACATTGGGAAAATAATAATAATATAATCTATGGTTCCAATTTCCAAACATGCATATCTTCCACTAAAATAAGTAGTCAATGCTTAGAAATTCTCAAAAAGAATTTTGAATTAATAAATTACTATAAATTAGTTGTTTATTTTTTTTTATGCTTTGCTTTTTTAACAGGTACAATTACTGTTGGTTTTAGTGGAGATTTTGTGGCTGATTTTCTTTGATTTTAAAAAAGTGCTTTAATCGATTAATTATTAAAAAGAAAATGTTCGTTTTGTGTGTTGTTTAAACCACCCCAAAGAAAGAGAATCATATGATAAATGATAATTTTCTAACATGAGTCATGATTATTTATATCTCTAAGTTTGAATCCCTTCCATTTCTATTTCTTTTTTCAACTTCAATAGAGTTTAATTAATTTTGTTAGTACATCGATAGAGATATATTCAACTTGTTAAAAGATTGTACATTTGTACTACATGTTAAATATTTGAATCTCCACCCTGTGGTTGAACTCGGAAAAAAAATTCTTTTCAATCAGACAAGGTATAGGATCAACTGTAACAACTTTATAACATATATATATATATATATATATTATTACACTCCGTACTAAATTACAAGTGTGTTTTGATAATTTTGCTAGATTTTTTAATTATATATTTAACTATTCAAACTTTTTAAGTCTTTATACTTTTATTGGAATAATGATCTCGTGGCACTTAATTTGTACCTAAGTAATGGATTGATATATTTACTAAACCCCTATTTAAAGTTCTTAAAACTTGTTAGAAGTGCAAACAAAATCTCACGTTAAGCTAGAAAAAAGAAAGATTCATTGTATATAAGTGGAGAATATTACCTTCATTTGTATAAGGCTTTTTGGTAAAACCAAAAGTAAAGTCACGAAAACTAATGCCCAAAATGGATAATATCATATCATAAATCTCTTTTGGTTAAATTGTTATATACCAAAGTTCAAAAAAAAATAATGGACTAAATTGTTAGAAACTAGAGTTCATGGACTAAATCATTACTTTCACGAAAGAATAGGGACCAAATGTACTTTTTAACCATCGTTTTTCTATTATCAATTTGAGCATGGTTTAAATAATTAATTAAGTTATTAGTAACCTCCATATATAGAATTTTTTTTCATCTCTAACCATGTTTAATTGTAATACTAAATAATATAGCCTTCCTATTGAAATTGGTTAAATTATTCTTTTAATATTTATGCTTCAACTTTAATTTAAATTTTCTTTTATTCAATTTCTATTACCATCCCTGTAATTTAACAAAATTTACTAGACATCTATATAAATATAAATATTTTCTAGTACAACATGTGGATTGAGAGTTTGAATATACGACCTTTTGATTCGAAATATATGTCTCAACCAGTTGATAGACACATATATAATTAATGTGAAATAATAGAAAACCAACCCAACATAACCAACATTATTTTGTTCCACTCCAAAAGGAGGATTCGTCCTAATCCCTATTGAAATTTTAATCGAAACAATATTTTAAAATCTAATTCAAATTTATAATTTCTATCTATGAGATTTACCGATTCTCACGTGTGGTTAAAACGAAACTTAATTATTTGTCACATCAAAAAATATCTCTTCAACATTGAGTTGTTTCATTATTCCTCGTTGGGAATGTTTCATTATTCCTCGTTGGGATGTATAGTACGCTTTAATATTCAAAATATGATGATGATAATGAAACTTTTCAAATCATATATATTATATTGAAACTAAGGATATAAAGCATATGTAAATTTTAACTTTAAAATTATTAACTACAACGCATTTTTTAATCTATGCTCATTTATTTGTCTGTTGGGATATTTGAGTAGGTAGATATCTTTCTAAAGTATTCATTTTTACAAAAAGTAGTCATAAATATGACGTTTCTTTTTCCAAGTAATTGAAAATATAGCATTTTTATTAAAAATATATATATTGTTAGCTTAGTGACTTTTATTTTATGTGTCAAATAGTTGATTTACATAATCAAAATGACTTAACCTAAATGTAATAATCAACTATAATCACATTAATAATAGATTAACATATATATTAATAAAATATAATCATATTATTAATTGATTGAACATGTATATTATTTTTTGTTAAATTTGTAACTATTTTACTATGCTTTTTTTTTTATAAAGAATTATTTTATAATGCTTATTTGTTGTCACTGTCATCTATTTTTCTTTGTTATGGAACTTTAATAATTATTAGAAGAAATTCAATAATATTTTTTTGAGTAAGATTCAATAAGTATTGAATGACGTATTTTGGTAAATTGTTAAAATACCTTGTTATTTGTTTCTCAAATTTCATAAAGTAAATATATACAAAAAAACATAAAATTAAAATGTTTGTTTTTTTTCTCTGAGTTGGTAATCTTGGTATTTGAGTGATCTATAGTATAAAACAACTAGTTAAGATATTATATATCTCAATCAAAAGATCGTGGAATTGAATCTTCGCTCCGTACTAAAAAAATATACTAAAATAAATATTTACACATTATATTTTTCAATTGAAACTTGATCGTTAGCCAAACCACGTGAACGTATTAAATAACTTTTAATGAAAAATAATAATAAGAATGATTAAAATATTTTTTAAAATAGAGGGGTTTGAATTTTATTAGTACAGCAAATATGGAGATTGGAAATTTGAACCTACAACGACTTCTAGGGAAGGAATAGTCTTTATCGTTGAGATACGCTCATGTTTACAAATTATTTGAAATTTTAGATACTAAAACTTTAGGTTATAATGTTTAGAATTTAAACTATGTTAACAAAGATTTTAAACGTCGATGTCAAGTGAAACATTGAAATCTCAATTTTATAGAAATGACCATAGAAATATCAGTAATGTTGATGGATGTTTCTAAAAAATTTTATAAAAACAAAAATAAAATTCATAATAAATATTGAACTTAACAGACAAAATTTTAACACTTTTTAAACAAATTAAAAATAATTAACATTAATATTATCCTCCTATAACTAGGATATTATATTGCTATTTTTTTTAATTTTTTCGATTTTTTTGCAATACTGTGTAATGTCGATTCACCCTACATATCGATGTTGAACCTACAAACATTTTTTTAATACAACAAATGGGGGTGGGGGATTCGAACTCATAATTTTTTTGGTCAAAGACATATGTCAATTACTTTTGAGCTAAGCTCGTATTGACACCTACTAACATATTAAAATGCCGATACATCCACGAAAATTTAATTACTTGATTATAAAAAAAAGTGTTATTTATTATAATTTGTCATTTAGAAAGTTCTTTAAATTGGTGGAGGGAGAGAGAGTCAAAACATACCATTTTGGCAATCAAGCCAAAAGGGAGATGCCAAAAAATGAATGGTCGGAGATCACACCCTAGATTTGACAAAAAGAAAAACCAAATAAAAAATTGTTTCTTTGCTGAAAGGCACCCACTTTTCACATTAATAAAAAGGCTTTGTGTGGCGATGTTGACTCTTTTGATGTAAATTGTTGGGGGTGGTTTATCATCTAACACATGTCGATATCAAAGGTTATTAATTACCATGATCAGAAGAATCAGATGAAAAGATTCATGTAGACAAATCAAGTAGTTCGGCGGTAGAAGTTGGGCCAAACCATATTTCATCTATTGGTCGATTCCTTGTCAAGTACGAGCTGACTTTGAAGAGTATTTGCAGGTGCAAAAACAATAAACATGTTCTCCGACAAGACACCATAATCGTAAGTGGTTGGAGAGACGTTGAACTGCTGTCAAAAAGCCTATCTGAAGCTCTACTTATAAATAGAGACCTACATCCTCATTTTCACGTACACGAAACTATATTTTCTTTCGAATGTAGATCGGTCAATCACTGACTTGAGCGTCAGAGTGCTTATTTCATTTTACAAGTCCTCTACTTACTCTCGCTTCAATTCATTTGTGGAGTCAGTTCAACCAGTGCCAAGCTTCGTAGACCTGGTCAAATTCCTGATTAAACACCAATGTTTAATGTACATGTTGAGTTTCATAATAACTATCAGTGTCGGTGAAAATAATTAAGTATATGTTTGACATTGAACATAATAAACAAGTTGATAATTATATAGACATTATAGTATTCACAAAACATTAAATAGTGCTAAAAAAAATTAAGTTAAACTATATGGTAATATTACATACATACATATATATAAATATATAAATGATTGTCATGTATAGAGTTCTCAAAATAATTAATCACTTATTAGTGTTTAAGACTCGATCAACATTTGTTTTCTAAAATACAATAGGGAAAGCTAGTGGCAAAACGGTTGGAATTTAATTATTTTTATAAAAAATAAATAATCACAACTTTTCATCTAATGATGTTGTTATATCTTTTTATATTAAAAAAAAAAAGAAAAAAAAAACATAACTTTACCCGAAAAATATGACTATTTGAGTCGCCACAAAGACTTTATATATATGCGATTGGTTGTTTATTTTGAAAACAGAAAAATCTTCCCTTAAAATTCTCATTCTTTTCTTTGTAGGATTATTTAAGTACTAGTGTTCGTTGAGTCCTGTAATTGGAATGTTGCACGCACAAATTACTAATCTGTCCTATCTTAAGAGACAATAGTTTGTGAAACCTTGAACATCAGGAAACAAAATTGTCTTAAGGAAACAACGGTATTGTTGAGTTCCGATTGTTTATTTTCGTATCTATGCTATAAAAAATATTTTTTTGACCATTATATCTATTTATCAATTTTTAAATTACTAAACATGTCATTTTTTATTTTTAATAATTTGACGAATGAAAAGTGAAAGTTATGAATATGAAGAGCTTGAGTATGAAAAGGTGTGTTATTTATTTCTAATAATTTATGGTTTTATTTTAATTGAAATTTTTTAATGCAATACAAAAAGGATTGAAATTTCAAAAGTTTTTCAATTTTTATACATCATCTACATGTTAACTCTCTCCCTCGATTTGCTTCTTTTCATTTCTTGATTTTTTTTTTTTTTATAGATTTAGTATTGTCATATTGCACAATGGCCTAGTAGACTTAATGTCTCGATTTATAATAGTTCCAATGATATTTATAAGTAGAGGTCATTGAATCATACAATGTGATTTGATCTCAAACATCAATCAAAAGTAGACAACTTTTTTTAGAAATTCAGATTGAATCTTTCCTATAAATGTTATAAATTATTTAAAAAAAATTAGTATTGTTATTATTTTTCATTCAAAAATTTTGAAATGTAATTTACTAAATTTTCAAATTTATCTATGTAATATGGATTATACATCAATTTTCTCTCTAATCATGCTATAATTTTTATTTTTTGAGTTTTAATTAAAGAATATAGCATATTTTTAGTAACTATTAAATTAAAAGTAGCTAAAAAATAATATTTTAATATGCATAAGAATATTTTGTTTAGAAATATTATGTACATTGATTTATAAATATGTTAAATTAAAATTCTAAAGAATATAATTTCTTTCGTTAATTATAAGTTTATTATAATTCATTAAAATTAATATAACACATTAAATGTGGACTAAAAATAAATATTATAGAAATATTATAATATAATAATTTTTTATTATAGTAATTACTATATTTATTAATCAAATATAAAAATCAAATAAGTATAATTAACTTTTACCATGTAAGAATATGCGTAAGTTCATTACGTTGAAAATCAGAAAAAATCAAAACGTTGAATGTGAAATGATTGGAATATTTTATCTTCAATTATAATTAACTATTCAATTATAATTAACTATAGAGCTTTAATTGAGTTTAAATCTCAAAAGTTTTATAATTTTTTCTAAAATATAAGTAGATATTTCTTCCAACATTAATAATTCTATCTATTTTTAAATATTTTTTTAGTTTTTTACTTTTGATATATTTTTGAATAAATAGTGAAATTTTTTATATTTATGTCAATAAAAAATTAAATAAAAAAATATTACGTGTATTGGTAATACACTGGTTTCCTTAAATGCATATTACTTTAACAAAAACTTCATCAATATACTATTTTGATGAACTACACTGAAACCAAGCATTATCACACCCAGAAAACGGTGGAACAATGTCTTTATATAGGTGAGGGAGGGACAGTCAATTTAACATATAAATAATTACAAATATTGTAATTATAATTAAATTTCATAATTAATTAGGGAAATGGACAAAATAAGCATTCTGTAAGGTCTCTTAAGTTTTTTAATCGTCCTCCCCAAAATACAAGTTTTTTAGTCATTGTTGACATCACCCACTTTGACAAATGACCTCTCATGCCCCTCTTTGCTTTTTTTTCTCTTCCAGACTCCATCTCTCCTCTCTCCTCCACTAATATTTTAGACTTCCCTCCTTATTTCCTCCCTCTACCTCCATCTCCCTCTTTTTCCAGATTTTTTTCCTCCTCTCTGTTTTCTTATCGTAATTTTTTTTCTCATTTTCCCTAAAATTTTCTTGGAGTTTCTCTTTTCCATCTTCCCTCTTTCTCTATTTTTGTAGTATTTTTTTTCCTCCATGATTCCCGTGACTGACGATGGATGCATCGAAGCCGACGAAGGAGGTCGTTCGCCGAAGAAAGAAGACGAGTGGAAGAGGAATGGGGGAGCGAGGTTGAGCGAGAATTGAGGAAATCTAAAAATACTATCTCAATATTAATTCAAATTTGTTTCCCGAAATCTATTCTCAATCTCATTAAATCTCTCAACGTAATTTTAATTAGGATTGAATTAAAAACCCCTCATTTTGCTTTCATCCTTTTCATTCCTAATTTAAAATTTAATCAAATGAAAATATCAATTTAAAATCTAATTACAAAAAGAAAGTATTCGAATTTGAAATTTAATTCAAATTTGTTTCCCAAAATCTCTTTTTTAATTAGATTTTAAATTGATACATTTGATTAAAATTTAAATTAGGAATGAAAGATGAGAAACCAAAATTGGGGGATTTGAAAACCAAAATTGGGGATTTGAAATTCAATTATAATTAAAACTACATTGAGAGATTTAAGGAGATTGATGAGAGATTTCGGGAAACAATTTGAATTAATATTGAGATTCCGTTTTTCTCAAAATTAATTTGATTTGATAAACATTAATTCAAAATTAATTTTTAGATACTATAAAAAAACAATCTCATTAAAAATATTATTTTTAGATTCCCTCGATCTCTCTCGCTCACCCTCAATCTCGCTCACCCTCGTTCTCTCTCTCGCTCGCCCTCGCTCTCTCTTTCGCTCACCCTCGCTCTCTCTCTCGCTCGCCCTCGCTCTCTCTTTCGCTCACCCTCGCTCTCTCTCTCTATCTCCTCCCTCATTCCTCTTCCACTGAGCTCCTTTGTTCGGCGAATGACTTCCTTCGTCAGCTTTGATGCAGCCATCGTCAGCGAAGTCACGGGAACCATAGAGGCTGCTGGGTTTTTTAAAAAAAAAAGTTGAAAGATTTAGGGTTTTTTTTAAAGTAAATTGCTTTTTGTGGTCAGTAAAGAAGAAAGGGAATGATAGTAATTACAAAAAATACAGAAAGATGGAAGAAGGAAAAGAGAAACTCCAAGAAAATTTTAGAGAGAATGAGAAAAAAAACTTTGCTGAAGAGGAAAACAGAATAATGAAAAACGATAAGAAAAAAAAACCTGGGGATGGAGGTAGAGAGAGGAAATCAGGAGGGAAATCTAAAATATTAGTGGAGGGGTAGTGAGGTTCATTTGGTGTGAAGGTGATGTCAGCAAATGCCTATAAAACCTGTATTTTAAAAAAGATGATTAAAAAACTTAAAAAGGCTTATTTTGTCCATCTTCCCTAATTAATTAAGTACAATGGTTACTATATAGTTTTTTTTTCTTTTTCCTTTGAGAGTACATGACGTTACAGATGTGGGTGGAATTTGAATATTCAACTTTTTAAGAAGGTTACAAATATCTTAATTACCACTTAAGGAATCAAGTTGGGATGGTCAACGAAGAGATAAAACATTATAAATTTCAAAATTAATAAAAATAGTACCATGGGTACGTATTGTTTTGTGTCCATAATTAATTCCTAGAGTTAAATAATTTTTGTAATTCATTTTGGTAGACCGTCGTGCACTCACAAGTTTAAGCAGTCTACATCGAAGATTACCATTTTTAGCACAATAAATATAGGGTATGGAAATTTGAATCTCTGATCTCAAAAGAAAAAATAAATATCATTTATCGGCAAGTTACGTAATAAAGTGCATTTTTATTTCCGGAGCAAGTAAAAGAACTCCAAAACTAAACTTACTTAATTTGTAAATTGGATGACGTGGAAGGATGTAAAGTATGTGAGTGAGGATATAAACCAAGGATGAGACTTATCTACGTGATTGTGTTTGAATTGGTAAGAAAATAAACAAAATTGATATTACTTTTTCCAACCAAATAAAATTAAATCAAAATTAATTTGTACGTTACAAGTTTGTATTTTCTCTCTGCATTTGTAATGTTAATTTTTCTTATATATAAAATTAACAAATAATTACTTTATTATTTATATAAACAGTCGGGCAGAAAATAGCCTTACCATATGTAGAGAATAGAGGAAGATCGAAAGATAAAGTCTAACCTAAAGACTATCTCGAAAAGGATTGACCTTCTATACTTAGTCGCAAACACCAAACATAGACACCTTCTGTAGCGAAGATATGACCCAAGGTCCGACCACAGGTACTCGACAACCCGATCTTCGAGACGACGTCAATAACCACCCGTTGAATCCCCATCCTATAAATAGAGGGCTTCACTTCCACATCAGATATCGTATTCTAGTTTGGTCTTTACACTAAAGTGGAACTTAAACTCATTTAAGCGTAAGAATGTTTGTCTCTTTTTGTGCATGTCTTTTTCCTTGCCATGAACACTTAAACTCTCTCAAAGTGGCATACCAGGTTTGACCTTGACTAATTTTGTGATAAAAACATGAACAATAAAAAGTCTTATCTAGTATTATTATTTTAATTCTATGTTATATAATATTGTCTTAAATCAAACCTTTGGAATGATAAAGCTTTTATCTTGAAGCTAATCTAAAATTAAAATTTCAAAAAGAAGGTAAACTATTTCATTATTTTAACAGTTAAAAAAATTAATTGAAAACAATTTATCCAAAAAAAAAATTGTATCCTCTAAAAGATAAATACCATGAAATATGTTGGAGGGTAAAAGTATACTAGCCACGTGGAGAGTTAGGAAAGATTGATATGAAAATCTTTTCTCATAAGCTCGAAGATAACGTGACCGACCTTTAAAGCTCGACCTAAGTGACCTAAAAGTATGGTCAAACCCTACTTGGTAAAAAAATATGCTTCGACCTGAAGGACCTGATAGTCTAAAGTTGTACAGCTGATTTTTCAACAGCATAACAAAATGATTGGAGGTCGCTATCACCTGACTCCCTATAAAGAAGCAATATTGTGGCATTAGGTACACTATCTGAACTCCGACTTGAGACCTTAAATCGGTCCCTTACTAACTTGAACGACAGAGTATTTGCTTCATTTTTGCAGGCCTGTTTGATCCAAAAATGGTTAAGCTAGGAATCCCTTGAGATCGGCACTCGCGAGACGATCTACCTTGTTCCTCCGAAGAACCTGCAAAACAAGGTTAGCACTCCGATGAGCAAGTCAATCACAGTCCGATCTAATACTCAAGATGCGAATGGATTCACGTACCTTGTATAAGGGACAGACCTCCCTATTTATAGGGATAATCTCTAACAGGGCTTTCGACAATAGCATAACGGGCACCCGACTGTCCGTGAAACGCGGCGTGTTGTCGGAGAATGGTGTCGCCAATATCCCTGTGGATATCTGCTTTTAGGTCGACTCGGACATCCAGGGGATCGACTGAATAAAGTATCCAAGAGGTTGGCTCAACAAATATGCGCTGACTCGAAAGGACTTGTTAATATTAATAATCAACATTTATGTGAGGACCTTTTCTCGTCGACACGTGGCAGGTGGTAAATGACCTCCTAGATATCCGATCTTCTCTAGTTCTTGAGCTAGATCATAATCCACCCTAAACAAAATTAAACATTTTTTAATGGAAAAATGGTTTCTTTGTTTGTTGTTTTATATTTTTAAATTTATTATTGGCTACTTATAAAATGCATAGTAAATATCTTAAAATTTAAAAATGGGGTCATAACTTTGAAAATTTTATTTTTCAACTTAAACTTTCATCTTCCAGTTTAAAATTTTAAAGAATAGAAACAATAATGCGAGCCATCAAATTCATATTTATTCTGTAATAAAAGAATTTAAAAATATTACCAAATATATTTTCATTTTTTCTTAATTAAAACAAGAAGTTGAGAACAATACCCAACGAGGCTCCAATAACTTCTATTTCTAATTTTAATTTTGGGAAGTTTTTGAAAGAGGTGTGAGAAATAGATAGCATTGTTAATATATTTGTTTCTCAAATACAAATGAATCCTATAATCTTTAAATTACTAACCAAATTTTGAATCTTATTACAAATTAAGCAGAGGGGCAAATTTTATTATTATTATTTTTTTAATACAATCATTATAAGGTAGGATCGAACCACCAATATTTAAGATGAGACACAAGTCATTGAAATCTACCGTTCATCTATAAGAGAAGATATTAGTGTCTAACCACACTTTTTTTTTTGCAATAAACTAATATGTTAATAAAATTGGAATGTATACTTTCTCAGGTTTCAAATATCGATATGAATGAAAATGTCAGTGTCTCAATTTTATAGAAATATCGATGAATATTTTTGAAAAATTTATAAAAATAAAAATTCATAGCAAATATTTAAATTAACAAATAAGCCTTTTATTCTTTTTTAATAATTTACAAGTTTTAATATTCATATTAGTGATTTTTTAATTATACTTTTTTAGTTTTTTATGGAATACTGTAGAAATGTTGATTCACCATGCGTATCAATATCTAACCATGCAGTAAATAAGACATTTTTTTTAAAAAAATGTAAGGTTTGAAAGCAATGATGTTTATGCAAAGGATTGCACAACCCTGTTTTATGAACCAAGCTCGAACCCGGTCTCTGACTCGACCTGAACTCAAGAGTGAACCTACACAAGAGGCCAAACTCTCCAACGCTCAAGTCAATGTAGGTCGGACTCAATATTAAGTTCAAGATGAGATTCAACATCTGAGCGTGAAATGAGGCCCTCTATTTATAGGTGGTGGATCTGACAGTACTCACGACCCGAGGTTATATGTTTTTTCTCATGTCGGACCTGTCGGGTTCCGAGCAGATCAAACCCGCCCAGGTCGAACTGGAGCTTTTTACACTTAGCATTGTCGATGGGCGAACGTAGTCTCCTCGGCAGGTTCGAGGTGGACCTAGGTTATTTCACTCCTTGAACTCTAATGAGTGTCATCCACATGTCTAAGGTATTTTTACCCCCAAACAAATGACTTCACATTTTTTTAATTCACTATGTAGGGAGGAATTTGAATTCAACCTCGATCAAAAATATATAACTTAATTAATTGAGATATGCTGATGCGAAACTTATCAATCAACGCAATGGAATTTTAATGGGTTTCAAAATCAATTTATTAATTTGACTCACCAGATTTTTTTTTTCCTCACAATTTAGGATGTTGTTATGTTATGTTATTTAAATGTATATTTTCTTTCTATTTCTAGAGACCAGCCCAACAAAATTTTTAAATCGAATCCATTTCCAATCACTGTCATTAAAAAACAACACAACAATTTAAAAAACATTTCTAGTTTTTCCCACCATTTGAAATCGTTTCTTATTCGGTCTTCATTCCAAACAAAGGATAAATAGATTACTAAATTCAATCCTCAAAGATGATTATTCAATATATACTATAATTATTTTATCAAAATACTATTTTCGGATGCTTAATATTTACAACTTTGTGTCTATCAAAAATAACCAAAAAAGAAAAAGAAAAAAAACCATTTTAGTTACTTTATTTTTAATTTCTGTTCATTCCTAGTCTCTTACTTTCAAAAGTAATATTTTGATCTACTTGACTAAACAGCGTGGACACAATCGAATTTGGTGCTTTTGGTTTCATCCAAAAGGCTTCGTACGAATAGAGATAATTGTGCTCGTCTAGATACTATAGATCATTCCCTTAACTAGCTAACGTAGGACTTTGTTTGCATTCCCCTTTATAAACCCAACAAGAATCTCGACCTTCCTTACTATCCAATTTACCTTCGTTTACTTGTAATAAAACTTGGTAATCTATTACCAAGGTATGTTTGAATGCCTTCTAAATATAATACACAAATTCACCGATCAAGATTGGCTTCAGCATCGAAGTACTCACCTTTGTCTTACAGGTCATCAAACTCATGGAAGAGATAAACCTGATTGTTTGGAGGAACATTTCCTTGCACGAACTGTAAACAATTTTATATTAAAAACTTTCTATTATGTATAAAATCTATGTTAAATATTGTAATTAAAGACTGAATTAGTTAACTTTCAAGAATACAGGAACCAAATACAAATTATTTTAGTACAATACATTGTGGTGGGGATCGAATTCACAACTTCTTTGTTGGATATATATGTCAATTAACTCATAATTATGCTCACTTTGATAACAAAATACAATCACTAAATCGAATTAAAGTTGAAAATACATCAATCAAACTAAACTTATATTAAAATGAATTGAAGTTAAAATTAAAAGAAAATTGGAAAGGTCAAAATGGAAATTTAACAGCGTAACTTGGGCTCAGGTCCTTGACCGTTCTTTCCCTCTCCGCCTCTCTGGCTGCGTAGCATCTCTCTCTCTCCTCTCTGTGATTTATTTGTTCAATTGATTTGTTTTTGTTGTAAAACCCCTTTTTGATTCTTCCACTGCCTCTCTCTTCTTCATTTGCATCGGATTTTCTGTGATTCTAAGCCTTTTCCTCCCTCCTTTTTCACCTCATAGTCCATCTTCATTCACTCTTTTCTGAAGGGCTTATGAGCGCCGCCCCATTGTTTTGGATAATCCCATTTTCCCTCTCTCGAGTTTCGATTTCTATGCCTCTTCACCCATAGGTTTCGCGATTGGACTCGATTTCTGGTAAGAATTTTAACTTTCCCATCTGCCCTGTGATTCAATTTGGTCGGTGGGGCGAACTTCTTTTCTTTCTTTCTTTCTTTCTTTTTTCCCGAATACTTGGAGAATTTGTTGAGATTTTTATCTGGGTCGTGTTGATTTGGCTGTAATTTCATAGAGATTTTAATCTGCTGATTGCTGGGATTTGAGAAATTTCTATTTGGGGGGTTTTGTTTCTCTCTACGGTGGGGTTTGAATATTGGATTCAGCTACTATGAAATCATGGCATCTGAAGGGAGTTCTTGAAGGTTTGAATTTTTTAGGTTTTTGGGCTATTTTGGCGTGTTGGAAATGATAAGAGGAAAGGGCTATTCTGATCGATGATGATACTTGATTTTGCCAATTTCTTTTTTCAGTTCTTGTTTGACTGGTGTGAAGAGATGAGAAAATTGAAAAGAGTGTAATCTGAAATTTTGTTGTTTCGAAATGAACGAAAACTCAGTTTAATATCGTAATTTTCACTTCGTCGAGGATGGTGCTTATGGAATCAACATAGCCAATTAGACTCTAAATTCATTTTGCTCTCTCTTTATCATCTTTTACTATTAGGCTTATCAGAGATTGTCATCGTTAATGGAGAACTTCATGATGGCTGATGACGGTTTGGGAGATAGTTCGGATATGGAAGTTGATGATATAAGGTGTGATAATATGGTGGAGAAAGATGTTAGTGATGAAGAAATCGAAGCAGAGGATCTGGAGAAGCGTATGTGGAAGGACCGGATCAAGCTTAAAAGGATTAAGGAAAGGCAGAAGCTTGCTGCACAACAGGCTGCTGAGAAGCAGAAACCGAAGCAGACATCGGATCAGGCTCGGAGGAAGAAGATGTCTAGAGCTCAAGATGGGATTCTCAAGTATATGCTGAAACTGATGGAAGTATGCAAAGCTCGGGGATTTGTATATGGCATTATACCTGAAAAGGGTAAACCAGTTAGCGGGGCTTCTGATAACATTCGAGCTTGGTGGAAAGAAAAGGTTAAATTCGATAAGAATGGACCGGCTGCCATAGCCAAGTATGATGCAGAATGTCTTGCCAAGGGAGAGGCAGATGGAAATGGAAGCGGAAACTCCCAGAGTGTTCTTCAAGACCTGCAGGATGCGACTCTCGGATCTCTTTTGTCATCTTTGATGCAACATTGTGATCCCCCTCAACGGAAGTATCCTTTAGAAAAAGGGGTTCCTCCACCATGGTGGCCCTCTGGAAACGAAGATTGGTGGGTAAAACTTGGGCTATCCCATGGCCATAGTCCTCCTTATAAGAAGCCGCATGATTTGAAGAAGATGTGGAAAGTTGGGGTTTTAACAGCCGTGATTAAACATATGTCGCCTAATATAACAAAGATAAGGAGGCATGTACGCCAGTCGAAGTGCTTACAAGATAAGATGACAGCAAAGGAGAGTGCAATTTGGTTGGGAGTTTTAAGCCGAGAGGAATCTCTAATTCGACAACCGAGCAGTGATAATGGGGCATCTGGAATAACAGAGACGCCAGTAGGTGGCCGTGGTGAAAAGAAAGCTGCAGTAAGCAGTGACAGTGACTATGATGTTGATCTTGCCGATGATGGTGTCGGGTCAGTTTCTTCTAAAGTGGACAGGAGAAATCAATCGGTGGATGCCGAGCCATCCAGTAATCTACGCAGTAATGCTCGTCAACCTGTTCAAGTAAAGGAGCAAGGTGAAAAACATAGGGGAAAAAGACATCGTGGTGGCAGGTTAAAACATGCCGATCAAGCACTTGCTTCATCTCGGAATGAACAACCGTGCGTGGAACCAAGAAATACTCATCTAGATATAAACCATTCTGATGTACCATTAGATAGATTTGAAATTCCAGTAAACCAACAGCAAAATGACACTGTCACAGCTTTGAGCCCACTGGAGAAGGATTTGGATGTCCAATCAGAAGTGCCAGCTCCTCAGTTCGACGTGTTCTCCGCCACGCCCTCCGATAACGTCAACTTAATGTCCACTCAGAGCATGTATGTTGGTGGAAGGCCTTTGTTATACCCTGTTATACAAAATGCTGAGATGCAACATGAAAGTGCCTACAATATTTATAACCCATCCGTGGAATATAGATCCAATTATGATGTTCAGCATCCTCAATTTGTTAGCGAGCCTCAGTTGAGATTGGAGGAAGGAGTACCAGTGTCAATACAGAATAGAAATGATGAGACCACAGGAGCAGATTTCAACTACGTAAAAGAAACGTTCAACACCGAGCAAGATAGGCCCGTCGATGCACAGTTTGGATCACCAATCAACAGTCTATCGCTAGATTATGGAGCATTTAACAGTCCATTCCATCTTGGAATCGATGGTGCAAGCTCATTCGATGACTTTTTGGTTGATGAAGATTTGATCCAATACTTCGGAGCATAGTTTTGCTAATAAATCTGTAAATTCTGAGCCTTAGGAATGCCTCCTTGTAATGTGCCATTTCTTCACGTGGTAACTTGTTTATGTCCAAAGGAATTCTGTTAAAAGTTATGCTTCAATACTAATACAATTCTATGTCCAGGGATTGACTGCAAGAAATGCAGCTCACCGACATCCATGGTCGACAGGGTTCTTTTCCCTGAATAGCTGGGAATCGTCCTCTTCGATCTTGTCTAATTTTATCAAGACTGTAGGTAATAGGAGTTGGAGTCTTTTTGCAACAAAATGATCACTTTCTATGCGATGGATCCCTTTGCTTTCCTCTACTGAGAATAATGCTCATTTTTTCCAGTAAATTAGTTGATTTGCAGACTGCGGTTGTGAAATGACTTTATTCTCATGTCTTTAGTAGATTAGATGTTAATAACAGCATCATTGTCTTATCCTGATTAGAATCTCTGGTTCTTCAATTCTGTAAAGGTTGCCTTGTTGTATGATCCATTGACATGCATCAATCTTTCTCCAATTTCTGCTGTCAAGACTACTCTTATCCTGCTCTCAAAATCTCTACCGAGTTTCACCCCGCCTGCATTTCCTTTCATAAGGGCTAAACAAATGTCTAGTTTTCTCAATTGCAGTCCTAGGTCTCCTTACTCGTCTAACAATTTTTTCTTCTCTATTTCACTTAGAAGAGAGTGCGAGGGAAGAATGGGCAGACAGAATTGTGGGTGCATCCAACAATGTTCTATAGCAGAATTGTGGGTGTGCATCCAACAATGTTCTAACCTGCTATAGACATTTCGATTGAGAAAGAAAATCAAGGTGATTTATTTAAGTTTGTTGTTATAGTTGATGACAATTATGACCGTCGAAGGTTTATGCGGTTCTCTGAGGCATCCGAACCAAGGCAACGAGGGTCAGGGCAGATTTTATATTGTATCCACCTGGTAACTTTTATCATCTCCTATACTGTGTAAACTGTCAGTAGAGTCAGGTTCAAAGTGAGGCCAAGATATGAAGTTTGTATCAGTTGGGCAATTTCGGCCTCGTTTGCGTGTTATCTGTGGATCATATGTTTCAGAGTATAAGCGCGTTTCTCGGCGCTTCTCTCCCACCCTCCTTAGGGAAGAGATCAACAGAAGGTATTATTTTCCCAGTTGATTTACTTTGGGATTTAATGAAACCACTGAGTTCAGCTTCCTCAGATGAATTATAGTTCTAAATCAGACACATTCTACAGCCATTATGTTCTCCATATACCTTTGAAGTTTTCAAATTTGGGATACCCTTCACCACTGCCCCTTGAAGATATGAAATATAAACAAATTGGTTATTTGATTGGTTTGGTCAAATTTTCACTTTCAATTTACATTCCTATTTTAAGTAGAGATGGAAGAAAGGAAAAAGGAAAACATATTTTTGGAAACTAAGATAACAATCTCTATCATGGCAGGTTTTACTCGAGTTAAGACTTCAGATTGGATTTTGAGACACTCGACCGACCTTTCTGATAGGACTGTAGTGTTGTATTCTTTGTCGAGCAGTAGAGGGCTTCGATCATCTTCTTTGGAGCTGCCACTGTGCATCCTTAGTTTGAGATTACTATTTCTAGACTGTGTCATTCGCTTGGCTCATCCTAGAGCGTGTTCGAATGTGATGGAGGAGACTCCTCTTCATCCCCAGTTTTGAGGGATTGTGAGTTTTTGGGAGGAGGTTTGAGATCTTGTTAGATATCATGTCTCTTTTTGAGCTAGGTGTCTAAAGTTTTTTTTTGTAATTACTCCTTAGGTCAGATCTTGCTTGATTGGAGCGTGTCCTTTTTGTAAACCTCTCAGTTTTTATTTCGTTCGTCTAAATGAAAGCTCAATTTTCCATTAAGAAAAATATAGTTGACATTTAACTTTAGTCTTTTCATTATTTCTATTTGGCCTATGTGGGATGAAAGAAACAATGTTTCTTTTTACATCAATGCACAGTTGATGTATTCTGTCTTGGGCTCTTTCTTTTATTGAAAATGTCATTAATTCCCAAACCTCTTTCCCAAGAGAGGAAGAGCTCAACATCTATTTTATAGACATTTTATCTCAAGTTTACCAAGTAAATTATAATAAGTTTAAATTTTCAAAAACAAATAAAATTTTAATTTTTTGTTTTATAAACTAAAGTATGTGATATTATTATATTAGCCGGACTTAGTTTCAATTTGGCTCGTGTGGTTTTAAAAGGTTTTATTTGATTCCTATGGTATTGGTTTCAATTTCAATTGGGTCATTATGATTTGGAGACATTCAATTTATCATTTGATCAAAGCTAAAGAATTGCCTATATTGTAATAAGCTGGTGTTTTTTATTTGATCGATTGATGCTAAGTAAAAAATTGTTGAACTTAGTAGATTTTCAAGTAGGTACAAAAATGGTTTAAGAATGATCTGTGATGTTTAACCAAATTAAGAGATTAAATAACTTCTAAAATTATTGGATCAAATCGATGCTAAGTCTTTAATCATAGGAACCAAACTAGTCATTTATCCAAATATTTAAAAAGATTGTTTGCAACTATAGCAAAAAGTTAATAGTTAATTGAAAAAATAGTAATAGCCTACAAATATCGTAAAAAATATTGGCCCAACCCAAACAAAATAATAGAAAAGTCAATTATAACCCTCAAGTTGATATACCTAATGTTATCGGGTAAAAACCAAGATGTCATCAGTCGTAAGTCCCATTCAGTCATGTGGATTGAGTAAACAAAGGATAGGAAGAAGACGAGCGCACTGGCCTTGAGGCCAAGTGCACCTAGATGATTTGTACGAAGAACTGCAAGCGTGCAGGGTGCTGACACCCCATACCCAAACCATGATATGCCTCAGAGGATCCTCTAGGGTACCGCCACGCCCCTCATCCACGACACATAGAGGGAAGAAGGATGTCAGTGGTTTCCACGACCCCAGGCACGACATACTACCCCTGGTGTCCATCCCACACTAAAGGGGAACTCTCTTTCCATATAAAAGGAAAAGAGCAACCTTAATCAAGGAAAGTCGACTTTCCCTATACAATTCCTCCTGAGAATTCGACACACACTCTCAAGAAAACTCTCACCCTCGAGATTACTACCCTTCTACTTTACTTGCTTCATATCCGTCTACTCCCAACTTGAGTTCTAACTTATAAGCATTGGAGTGAATTCGACGGAGTTCCACACCGTTGCTAGATTTTTGTGTGCAGGTAACCAAGAGCTTGGAGACGAAGGCATACATGGCGCTTGTCCAAGAATTGACATCAACACCTAAAATGAAGTATATCACTTATATATTTTGGGTGAATATACATACAATGAAATATATCAATGATATACTTGATATCTCAATTAAAGAAAAAAAAAACTACAATGTTACTTGAATAAACAATTTCAACTTGAAGAATGATTTATCAATGAGATACCTAATATATGAAGTATATTAGTTATATAATTGATATATCTAAAATCAAGTATATTAGAGATATACTTTATATAAGATATATTAGTTATATAACTTATATATTTAATAGGAAGTATACCAATAATAATAAGGACAAAATCAAAATAATAAAAAATATTATGTTGAACCTTTTACCCTATTTAAAATAAAAAAAGTTATTGGTATATTTATAAATATAGTAAATATATTTTTGCTACCAGTTAAAAATATCCTATTTAAATATGAATATTAATGAGAGATGTGACAAGGGTTGGTTACTTTTTATTGTTAATTTATTTTTCTTTCTTAGTATGAAAGAGATTTTGATTTTATTTGGCGAAAGAATGAAAGGTTACTTACTTTACTTGTGAAACGGACATTAGATCTTTTGCAAAAGAAAAGGAATAGACACTGGATTTTGACTTCTCAAAATGATATTTTCTTTTGTCTTACTCTTACGTGGAGCTCTCTAAGTCACCCAAAATTCCTTACGTGTCGTTTCTCTTTGTCATTGATAAATTGCCACGTGGCAACTTATGTTTCATGGATTGAGATTTTGAGCTTCTTGAAATTATAGGTGTAGCTTTTTTGGTAGTATTTGTGGGAAAGAAAAATGTATATCAATTTTGACTGTGAATTCGGTAAGGTGTATCAATTTTAACTTTAAATTTTTTATTTTATTGAATTACACTTTAAATTTAGATAAATGTTATAATTTTCATCTTAAATTTTAAAATGTCTTATAATTCTTACCCTTCAATAAGTTTTTTTTAAGAAGAATTCATTGGAAAAAGGTATTTTCATAGGTATAAATTATAAAACATACGTTTGATATTAAATGGATAGAATTTAGATAAAGACAACATTTGAGTTGGTTTTTCTTTTGTTTATTGAAATCAGTAAGTTTTCACGAACAATACTAATATATTTCTACATCTAGGGATTGACCACAATAAATGCAATTGACCAACATCGACATCCATGGTCGACTAGGTTCTTTTCCCATCAATTGGGAATCAACCACTTTGGTCATGTCAAATTTTATCAAGAATGTAGGTAATATCACAAGAAAATGATCACTTTCTATGCCATGAATCCTCTTACTCTTCCTCTAGTGAGAATGATAGAAGTCATGACATTATGATTATGGTCATATTCTAGGAGATCAAATGTTAATAACAATATCATTCTCTTATGTTGACATATTTGAATATCTAGTTGTTCAGTTCTAAAAGTTCTCTGGTTATTATGATCCATTTTATCCTTCTCCAATTTTGGCTACCTACTCATGAATAAAATTTTTCTATTCTTCTCTCAAACTCTCTGCAGTCGAATTTTACATGCTCGCATTTCTTCGTGTGGAGACTAAAATAACGTATCATATTCTCAATTATGGTTAAAGGTCCCCTTACCCACCTAACTTTCATACTTGTCCGAAATTTTGATTGAGGAAGAAAATCGATTTACTTCAATTAAGTTTATTGATATACTTGATGAGAGTAATATGACAGTCAGAGATGTGTGCCTGCTCATCAAAGTATCTTCCCTAAGTCACCAAAACCTAAGCAATATGGTCATGTTAAGTTTTATATTATTTGCACCTAATATAACTCTAATTTGCTATCATTTCTCGTGCTTGCAAATTGTCGATATAATCTTTGATCATCTTGAGCAAGTTCTTAGACTTTTCCCTCTGAGGCCAAGCTATGAAAGTTGCATCAATCGGAGAATTTCGAACCAACAATTGGATGTTATTAATGAATCATATATTTCGTACGCATAAGCATGTTTCTTGGCGCTTCTCTCCCCTCTAGACAAAAAAAATTAAAATAAAGGGAAGAAAAATCAAGAAAAACTTTACTTTGCTTAGAATTGGACTTATAATAAGAGAGGCAATACAAGATTATTGAAAACTTTTTATTTTCCTTTGTAGTTAGATAGTACACATGACACCTCTTTGCCACAAGATAAGCTTTGACTAGTTAAAATAACTCTATCTTCATGTATGATAATGTTCTAAAAATAATTAACAACTCTTCAAAAAAAAATTTGAAACTTCTAATTTTTTTTTTCTTTTAATAATTAGGGCAAGTGATTTTGAATCAAGTAGAGTTGGTTAGGTTTTTTTTTCCCTTCTCTTTTTTCTAATTAGATATTTAATGATTAGAAAATAATATTTTTCGGCCGTCAAAAACATCATTCCATTGTTTATTTTCAATGGTGTAATTAGAAGATCTGAACCTCATGTCAAAACAAAAAAAGAAAGCAAAAAGAGGGGAGATATGAACTTAATTGAAAAATCTTTGATGTTAAATTCTTCTTCTTCGATAAAAATATTGGATTGTCCTTGTGGTTTTAAATTATTTGTCAAAAATGGCGACGTAATAGTTTGAATAAGAATTCTTCACTCAAAAAGTTTAATACTCAATGAAATTAGCTACCCTATCTTATATATAATGAATCTTCTCCTTATCTACCCAACGTGAGATATATTTTGGTTGGACTCACAATACTATTAGGGTTAAGAAAAAGAAATGAGAAAATTAGTAGATTTTGAAAATAGGTAAAAAAATAATTTAGGGACCATCTGTAAATGTTTAACCAAAGTATAAGGGTCAAACCGAAAATTTTAACTTAGGCCCCGTTTACTTACTCTCAATCGTAATAGAAATCAATCGTAATAAAATCAATCGGAATGGTAATGTTATTTTATTGATGTTGTTTACTTGAACATATTTGGAATCGCAATCAGAAACCAATTCATGGTGTTTACTTCTTCCATCTGGAATCGTAATCAGGCATTTGCTGATTACCAACCCTTATATATTTATAACTAATATAAAATTATATTAATTAAAAAAGGTTTTATGGGATTTTTTATATTGAAAAAAAAAATTACTTATAATAATTTTTAGATCTACTTATATTATTTTACTTAATAGTAATAAATTATATATTTTGTATTTAAGTCTAAATTTTTTTAAACTTTATTTGATAGTATCATTACATTATTTATTGTAATAAACTTTCTTTTACCCATTCAATCTAAAATTAAATAATTTTATAATACAAATAGGTAAATGAGAAGAGGAAAAGCAGTGGAGCAATTGAAAAAATAACCTTAAGAGAGCAAAAAATCGTGAGTCTAAGAGAGAGAAGGGTATTTGTTGTCAAATTACCAGAAAATATATTGTGGGTCCCACAAATTAAGAAATTGGAATGAGATTACACAGCTATTTTGTCTTAATGGGATTTCGCATTTTTTGGGAGTGATTCCTAAATTGGAGTGGGTGAGTTTTATTTCCATTCATTTATTTTGGTAAACATAATCAAACGTAATGAAAATTTTGATTACAATTCCTTGATTACGATTGCGAGCAAGTAAACAGGATCTTAATACATGAAATTGGTAATTGATTGTGTAAATTAACAAATAAGCATTGTACAATTGCTTCATTGTTTTTTTTTCAAACAAAATTAATGTCAAAATTCTGAAGCAGTGAGTTATTGCAGTGGGTAGCAAAAATATTTGATGTATTTCAAAAAATGTCACCAGTTTTTCAAAATTTCAAATATAGCAAAATATTTGCATTTTTATTTTTGGAATTTTTATTATTCCAATTTTACTTTTATGATATTTGATATATATCTGATGTATATCTATATCTGATATACATTTGATATATATCATACATCAAATCTATATCTCTTATAAATCTGATGTAAATTTGTATATGATATACCTCCAATGTATACCTAATGTACATCCGTTTAACTCTAATATACTTCTGATATACATTCAATGTACCCCTAATATATAGTATCAGATGTACCCATGATATATATTATCAGATATACCACTGATATACATCAAATGTACATATTATACATATAATATATATATATATCTGATGTATTTCTAATTTATGATATACTAAATATATTTCCAACTGATATACTAAATATAAGGTATATCAAATGTTTAACTTTTAGTATTATATCAGCTGTTTAAATTCTAGTTTACCATTTAATTTGTTGATTAATATACTAATATTATCAATAATGTTGATTACTATATCATTACTATTTATTCAATATTAATATTAATTAGATACTAAATATAAGAGATATCAACGGTTTAAATTTATAAAATATATCAAAATTTTGACTTGTCTTTTTGGATGTGCATGGTCCACGTAAACCTTTTATATATTAACTTTATATTTCAAAAATAAAAATAAAAAATTTTGCACCATTATTTTCATCTGAAAGAAATATTGGATATAATAATATTATATCAATACACATGTATCATAGTTATATTAGTAGATATAATGGTTATATCAGAGGTATATACATGGTAAGTTAGAAGCATATTAAGTATATATTAAATATATATCAGTGTTATATTAGTGTTAAGTTATATAATCATATAAGAAATTATATCAGTAGATATCATAGTTATATCAGTGATATATCATTTGTATATCAATGGTATATCAATGGTAAATTATATATATATCACATATATATGTGTTGTATCAACGTGGTCAATGGTTATCATACATATATGAGTGGTAAGACATGTTAGAAGTTGAGTAAATATCATGGTTATACCAGAAGTAAATCAATTGTATATCATTATTATATCAGATATATATATCAGTGTTTAAATATATTACAGATATATTAAAGGATGAATTTGTAATTTTATAATTGGACCTCCGTTTTTTCGGAAGAAAAATGCTATATTTGAAAAAACTAAATGTAGTTGCTATTTTACTTATTTTACTAAAATTTTTTGTCATGTTTGTAAGTGCCTCTTATAATTATTGAAGTTTTCCTTCAAATGTTAGATGTTTTTATTTTTAATTTTCACCGTCATTTTAAGGTATTTGTTAGGTATACAAACCTTTTCATATTTTCATAACAATATGATAATATTACTCACTTTGAGTTTCATCGTTGTGGTTTTACTTTTAATTTCACAAAAAAAAACTTCAATACTAACAATATTAGTTGCATCATAACTTGTAAAGGATGAATATTCCTCTTATTTACTAAATGTGGAACTTTTAGTTACACTTTATAAAGTAAAAAGAAACAAGAAAATGAGTGTATTTTTTGAATAGGTAAAAAATAGCTTAAAGACCATTTGTAAATGTTATGAAATGGTTGATTTTAATTTTATTTGGTTATGGTTGAAGCGAGAATAGTTCAACGATAATCGGTATATGTCTTTAATCTAGAAATTGTGAGTTCGATCCCCATCCTCACATGTTGTATTAAGATTTTTTTTTTTAAATTAGGTAAATAGTTACTTGAGAAATTGGCATTTGGATTTTGACCTCTCAAAAAATGACTTACTTTTTTTTATTTATTCTTTTATTATTATTATTATTTTGTCTTCTCTCTTTCTTCTATACGTGGAGCTCTCCTAGTCACCCAACATTTGCTTACGTGTTTTGTATTTATTCATGATAAATGCCACGTGGTGACTTGGGAAAGTATTTTTTTTTTCCTTGATATTTTGAGCTTCTTAATATTTTTTTCCTTGACAAGGAGAATCCTACCACTCAGACCAAGTCATTCTAGAGGGACAAAATAAAAAAGTTTGGTTCTCTAAACGTGAGAGAACTACTCTTTCGTCACACTATCGAGACTCAAATCTAAATCACGTAGTAGTAATACAAAGAACTATAAAAGAGTCGAATCTGTACTAATACAACATTTAAGAGATTGTCTGTCGTTGTCAGTGCAATGGACATCTCTACTAATTGATTGTTGAAAATTAAACACTGATACAGTATGAAATGAAGAGAGCCGTTGGTGGATTAGACTAGATTCTACCAGAGACATGGCAGGTTGTTGAAAAGAAACGTAGAGAAATCAAATACGTAGAAATTATGAAGCTTTGAATGTCCTTAATTGAAGTAGTCCACCCCAATTTCATTTGATGTGGTCAGACTCTTCAATCGACAACAAACAAATCTGATCGAAATGAATTGGATTGTCGAGGAAGTAATTTCAATAGACGAAGAAACGAGTGTGGTCTCACAGCCCAATGATATAGTGTACATGAAGAATGTGATTGAAGATCTAACTCACCGCTTGAAACTTTAATTTGTACTTTCATTTCTATTAATTCTACTTGAATTTGGAATGATATATCTGGTAATATCAATTACTTTGTTTACCTAATAAATGTGAATTCTAAAAGATGTTCCGCTCAAGTTTTAATAAATTGTATTTTTGTTCTATCAATAATTGAAAAGTTTGAGCTTGTATAACATATATGCGTTTGGACTTTGGATTATATGAAAATTAGACCATAGAAAAAGGTTTGTAATTTGTAGAACTTAAAATTTAATGTAAAAAGAGATTAGTTATCATAAGTTTGTTGAGTACAGAGATTAGGAACTCAACTGATACAACCCATATTAATTTATTAATATGTAATGGTTTTTATTTACAAATAATTAAGAATAAGATTTAAATACCCTTTTAACTTTCAATTTTTGTTTTTGTTTTTTTTTTAAGTTTTAAAATATTAATTTCAAATAATCAAAAAAGAAAATTGTCTGATTTTAATTCTTAATATTTATAAGAATAACTATTATGGTCATTGCTACTATTTTTTTTACCTAATATCTTTCCACACAGTATTCATGCTCAACCCACTTTTGTGACTCAAATATACGTCTATGTCATCATGCTATTATCATAGTATTAAGATAAAACAACGATAAAGAACTGAAAATAGTTATATTTTCTTAATTTATGAACTAAAATAGACTTAAGGAAAGTTTATGAATGAAAAATGGAATGATCTTAAAAGTTCAATGATTAAAACATAACTTAAACTTAAAAAAAATGACACGTAATAATTTAAATCTCGACTATAGCTTCAAAATGGGTGAGAAACGAGATTAAAAGACTATTTTGATTCCATTTCACTCTATTAGCATCTCAATAGATAGAAGAGAATTTTAACAAAATTGAAATCAACCATTATTTTCTATTTAGCCCAAAGAAGAAAAAAAAGGCAAAAAAAAAAGTTTATTAATAATACTAGCACACATTAACATTAACTTGTAATTAATTAGAAAATGGGTAAAGGGTATTCTACAAATGGTTGTATTTCTTCTCCCGGTTCCAATTTTAATAAACAACGTCAACAGTCAACCTGAAGACTTTTAAGTAAAAGGTCTTGAATTCAAATTTCAATTCTTAGAAAATAACATGAATAATTTTTGTTTTTACTCCAAAAAATTTCTACCAAACAACATTTGAAAAAAAGAAAATTAGAGTTGTATTCTTTATTTTCAGATTTATGTTTGGAAGCAGATTCGAATCCAAACTTACAACCTTAAAATTCTCATCCAAGAAAAGGGAAAAAAAAAGGAAAGGAAGAAAAAAAACCTATGCTTATTGGGAGATATTTACTCACCTCATGACAAAAAAAATGAATTTTTTTTTTTAAAAAGTGAACATTTGCGTTGCCCCACCTATCAAAATATCTTCTCTCTCTGTCTCTCTCGCTCTCTCTAACTACTAAATATTAACCACTTCCAAAATCATTCAGCTCAATTTCTTCTTCTTCTTCTTCACTCTCAGATTCTGCAGCTTGTTTCTCTCTTTGATCGGCGGCCATGTCCTCATCCGAACCCAACGGAGCCCCTTCCTCTTTCCACTTCGAAACCCCACTTCTCGACGCCCAGTCGCCGTCCCTCCTCCACTCAATCTCCGAGCACGGCGGCTACGCCTTCGTCGCCATGGCCTCTCTCGCTGCCGCCGGTGATTCATGCGCCGCCGAGGCCGCCGCCGAGATGGCCTGGGAGCAGCTCCACTCCGGGCCCTGGCACTCTGTTCTCCCAATCTGGCGCGATGCTTACTCCATGGCCTGCCTCTACATGGCCAGCTTCCATTTCGCTGCCCGTGAGTTTAAGGAAGCCCTTAGGGTTTTGGATATGGGGCTCATCATGGGCGGCGCGCTTCTCAGGAAGGATTTGGATTCCGCGATTGAGAAGGTCTCTGCCGAGGCGAGGATCGTTAGGGTTTTAGATGTGGCGCAGAGTGATGACCAGTCCGAGCGTCCATTGCTTTATGACGAGCGTAGTAAGGAGGTGAGGTTCGTTTTTTGTGTTCTGAATTCTTGCTGGTTCCAATGTTTTTGGAGAAATTATTTTTGCTGATGCTGAAATGTTTTCGTCGTCTTCACTGTGGCACTCTCTGTTTTAAAATCATTCTTATAATGGGAAAAATGTTAGTTTCATTCATTCATCTGTGATGCATTTGCTGTTTTTTCGTGCTCTGTTTTGAGCTTTTAAGTTCCTTTTCTGTAATTATTTGTGGTAACTTGGGACTTTTAACTTTGTATGAGTGAAGCATGAGGACCAGGGGATGGAGTTCTTTGTCTATTTCTTTCTGACAAAAATGGGAGATTTCATTGAAAACGAATGAGATTCAACTTAATTTTTTATACAAAATTAAAGCTTAAAATATTAACTCACACTAAAGATCAGAAAACAAAGATTGGAGTCTACAAGAAAAATATACTTGTCTTACCCTCCAGAAGTAAAAACAATATGGATTTGTTTTTAAACATCGTTGTATATCTTATTTTGCTTTTGAATTCAATCCTCAATGTTTACTTATGGCGTTTTGGAATGGCTTTATCATTTATTCTACCTCAAGATCCATAGTAATGTTGAGTTACACAAGGAAGTTCAGAGCTACCTCAGATTCAGACAACTAATTAGCATACTTGCTCATTAACGCTGAATATTGTTCTCCAAGTTGTATTTCATTATTCGGGGAAATGTTGACACAACTGAACACCGATTTTCGATTTCATTCATTTCCATAGGCAGCATGGATTCACCATGGATTTGACTGTTGTTGAGGACGATTTTATCCTGAAGCTTCTTTCTCTTGGAATATGTATATGTTTGAAGGTGAATACAATTATGAGGTGACTTGGAGGCCATCTGAGAAAACAATTTTCTTGCAAGGGACTCCTGATTTATAACATATCATGACTTTAAGCCCCTACCTACTTCAAAAAATTTCTCTCTTAACATCATTTTTTTTTATAAGAAACTTAATTTTCATTATCAAAAGAGGAATGTACAAGAGAAGTGGGAGATGAGATATCCTCACAAGCTTTTCTCTTCCATCATTTTATCATATGATTATGCTAACTTCTTGTTTTCGTGGTGTTGATATAATCATATGATGCTCGTTTCGAAGTCTATTCTAAAAGCTATTCTAATTAGTAAAATGTGATGCCTTTGATGTATAGGTTTCTTGGAATTTGCCAGGAAAGGCTCTCACTAATAAGATGGTCACAAAGATGTCTGCTTTGTCTCTGGAGGGATTCTTGCGTGAACATTTCCAACCAGGTTTCCCAGTTATTATTAGTGATGGTATGGCTCATTGGCCAGCTAGGACAAAGTGGAAGAGCATGGATTACTTACAAAAGGTTGCCGGTGACCGTACAATCCCAGTTGAGGTGATTTATTTATCTGTTCGTTTGTGTACTATCAATATGATAAGACAGTCTTGGATTTTGAGATTTTGTTGGTGTCACAAATGCTATTAGAAATTTTCTCTACTATTATTCTGCAAGTTACTGGAATAACAAATATAAAAGTAGCCTTTTTGAGATGCTTATTTCCTGTCTAGTTTTTTTTTAATCCATTTTATAATTTCTCTTCCTATTGTTGTTTAACTCCTGCTGACTGGTATATTTTCCATCCCTGAACTGAAGACTTGTAAAGCTTTTATGCGTTTCAGGTTGGGAAGAACTATTTACGCCCAGAATGGAAACAAGAGCTTATTACGTTTTCCGAATTTCTTGGCAGGATCCAGTCCACTGACTGTTCTGATGATATTACATATCTTGCACAACATCCATTATTTGACCAGGCATGTACTGATACATAACTTTTATCTGCTTAGCATTTTAATTTCTTCAGAGAATTAACCTGATGATATATATATATATATATATATATATTTATTGTGTATGGATATGCATACGATGCTCTGAAGAATTGACTTGTTTCTGCAAATATTATTCAATGACTTTCTTTCTTCAAAGACAGATAAATGAGCTCCGGAATGACATTTGTATTCCCGATTACTGTTTTGTCGGTGGTGGAGAGTTAAGATCTCTTAATGCTTGGTTTGGCCCGGCCGGGACAGTAACACCTTTACACCATGATCCCCATCACAACATATTAGCTCAGGTTTGTACTTACAGATAAATTCTTTAACCGATTAAACTGGAAAGTGTTGTATCCCTTTGAGTTTATTTCTCATTTTGATTTTCCCACATTTCCTCGATGCATTTATTCTATGTTGAGACTTTCAACCCTACATTTTGAATTATGGGATGGAGTCATTTTTGTGCTTCGAGGATTAAATAAGCACTTCTTAAAGCTGAACATAGAAACTGATCATGCCATGTAAGCATCCAGGTTATAAGATCATTGATTCACTGAGTAGTAAAACTGCAAATTTTTTCTTAGATGAATCTTTTACCTTGGAAATTGCTGACAGACTGGATCGATACTGAAAACAGAGATTAAGAGCATCCTCTGTTGTGTGAGCATCCTCTGATTTCAACAAAATTTCTTAGATGCAGAAATCTAAAGGGAAGCGTAAAATCTTACTGGATACATTTACATAATCATGTTAGTTTATCTGAAAGAGGGTTGGATACTGATGTTGTGCATGTGTGGAGAAAAGAAAAGGAATATTCTGCAAGTTCTTATAACCAAGAAATTGCTGTTAGATGAATACTTTTTGTCGTTTTTGATACTTATAAAGCTATACTCTATTTTCTCGTGTACAGGTTTTAGGCAAAAAGTACATTAGGCTTTATGATGCATCATTGTCTGAAGAACTTTACCCATACACTGAAACTATGCTTTGCAATTCCAGCCAGGTAACCATTCTCATAAATCTCAACTACATTACAATGGTCAAAAGAAGGAATTGAATCACCATGGGTTGGATATGGATCGAGTTCAATTCTACAAGTTCCCTGACATGCTTATGGTTTATAAATTTTGGAGCATAACTAGGAGATGCGTATTGTCTTCATTAATTAATTGTTTCTTAGATTTGTTTTGTTGAGAGGTATTCACTCTTTACCACGACTGTATCGTTTCGTGCTTACTTATCTTTTCATGCATAAATCTGCCGTTGAAGGTTGATCTAGATAGCATAGACGGGAAGGAGTTTCCGAAGGCGGTGGACTTGGAATTTGTGGACTGCATTCTAGAGGAGGGTGAGATGCTATATATCCCACCAAAATGGTGGCACTATGTTCGATCCTTAACGACTAGCTTTTCTGTTAGCTTTTGGTGGAACAATTGTGAAAATTCAACCACTTCCTGATATTAATGCCATTTTTTTACGTCTCATTTTTTTGTCTTGATGATATAGAAACATTGAGAAGCCTATATCATTAGCCTGATATGATATACCTTTCATATTTCTGACAGAGTTGAGTAGTTGAGTTGTCATAATCTCAATGTAGATGATTGTACTATTTAATGCACTTTTGAAAGCCATTGTTGATCTTGAGACAATGGTTATTGTTTTGGCCTCAATTATTGTGTACTATGATGTCACTGTTGATGATGGTTTTGTTGGTACCCTTTTTTTTAATTCTACTTTCAAAATTTATTCATTTTAGTCCATGCTCGTTCGAAAAATAACGATTTGGTCTATGTGCTTGTAAGAAGGGACTATTTTAGAATTTTTATTTTCGTTTTAATTTTAATTTTAGCATGATACTTCATTCATTGAATTTCTTGAAATCTAATAATAAATGTGTATTAATTGATTTTCATTTCGTATGAAATTATGTTAAAATTTTTAAATATAGATTAAATTGGTCACTTGTTAGTTTAAGGATCAAAATAAAAGTTGGTACTCAACCCTATTTGAACCTTATTTTTAAGTTTAATGTGACAGTTTTTTTTAAGTATTTGATGTGACATTTGCTTTCTTGTGATTTATAAGTGGGGATTCTGTCTTACACGATATTTTATTTTTATTATGTTTGTTGGTAGGTATGGGTGTATTCAAGGAGAAGAAATCAGCTTAAAAGTGTTTTAGAAATAGTTCTCTGACTTTAGGATAATTGTTTCTTTCTTTCTTTCTTTTTTTTTTTTTTAATTGGGTTACTTGACTTTAGTTGATTGAACTTTAATATGCACAACAATACTAAAAATGTCCATTTTTATTTAGAAAAATGAAGAATGCATAGAAGGAATATAAAAGAGAAGAAAAAACCATAGCAGTCAAAGTACAAAATGTTGGCTAATTACAGAAAGGCTCTAGTTGATCAAAATGAGAGATGAAGGATTGCAAATTCTAAAGGGAGGTGTCGAAACTTATCCAATTTTAAAATTTCCTCTCGAGAATTCTCTCCAGAATTGTTAACACATTCATAAACCCAAATAGTTTATGTTCCATAAGAATGTAAAGAGAGCGAAGAGTTGCCTTTATCTCGAAAATAAGGATGAAACATCCTTGTGACTTGCTAACAATCTATCCCAAACTCCCTTCGGAAAATATAATTTTGTATATTTTTTTAGAAAATATTTTGCATGATGGTATAGTTTGGAACACATTAATTTGAAACCCCAAATACCCTTCAACCTGAGCTTTAAAATCTTGAAACTAAATAGAAAAAAAAAATGGTAGTGTTGGATGCTAGCAAGTCTACTAAAAAAAAATTGATTGAAGAGATAATATATAATATTGATATTTTCAATTGTGTGTAGAACAAATACTAAATATCAAAAAGTTCTAAGTATTTAAGTATAAAATAAGAATCGGCAATCCAAACAAAATTCAGTAGATAATTAACTTCCTTATAATTCAGAGTTCTATTTTCCACTTTTGTGTGTGCCTCTATATTTGTTGAACTAAAAAGGAAATAACTCCAAATTTTGCATTATAAAATTATAATAATTTAAAAAATATATAAATCAGACCGGACGCGGCACGTGGCACAGACTTTAGTGATCCCCTCGAGCTGCCACGGATCACGATCCGCGTGAAACAAACTAACAGCCGTCGATACGCTTCCAAAATAAACGGTCCAGATTGATCCGGAACGAAAACTCTGGCTCAAAACTTTCCCGCCCCTTCGAAATCTCTCCTATAAATACAACCAAAATCGCGCTTCCCATCATCAATCATCGACAAGATCGAAATCTCTCGATTTTTTCTCTGAGAATTCCGATCCGAATCTCTCCGTTAAGTGCTGAAATCTTCATCAGATGGCGAGAACGAAGCAAACGGCGAGGAAATCGACGGGAGGAAAGGCGCCGAGGAAGCAGCTGGCGACGAAGGCGGCGAGGAAGTCCGCTCCGGCGACGGGAGGAGTGAAGAAGCCGCACCGATTCCGGCCGGGGACGGTGGCGCTGAGGGAGATCAGGAAGTACCAGAAGAGCACGGAGCTTCTGATCCGGAAGCTTCCGTTTCAGCGGCTGGTGAGGGAGATCGCTCAGGATTTCAAGACCGATCTCCGGTTCCAGAGCAGCGCCGTGTCGGCGCTTCAGGAGGCCGCCGAGGCGTACCTGGTAGGCCTATTCGAGGACACCAATCTCTGCGCCATTCACGCTAAGAGAGTTACGATTATGCCCAAGGATATCCAGCTCGCTAGAAGAATTAGAGGCGAAAGAGCTTAGAGCTATGATTCTCTGTGTAATTGTTGATGAAGTAGAAAGATAGATTCTGTTTCACGTTTGCGTTTCTGATCTATAAATTAGAATTGCAGAATCTGTAATTCATATAGCTGAGTAGAATTAGGGATCTTGTTCTTTCAGGAATTAGGGCTGAATCTGAGGTTGGGTTGAACGATTTTCATCCCCAGGATTGTAGATGTTAATTATATAGTTGGTTTGAGTAATGTTTTTTGAAAATGGACTCGCCAAAGTTATAATCTACCTTTCAAAAATTATTTTTTCTAATCCAAAATAAGGAGAAGCAAATATATTGTATTGCTCCAGTTTTTACATTTTGCATTATCTCAAACAAGTTTGAAATTGAATGTATAATTTTGATTGTCTTAACTTATAGCAAATTAGTATCTGACTGGATGGACTTAGCCGCAACCCCTTTTTGTTTCTTACCGCGTGTGCAAGGGTTTGAATATTGTGTAATGCAGTTTATTGCTCTTTTTCTTTAATAAAAATGAGGATAAAACGTTTGTGGTAGCATTTGAACCTCAACACAAGGAGATGTAATTTCCGCTCATGACCAACGAGTCAAAACGTATATAATACATATATATTTAAATCTTTGTCTAGGAAACTTGCTGATGTTTTTCCGCGAATTTCATAACTCGGGAGGGTTCTTTGTGAACTTGCTCGAGTTTTGGCTTTCCCGGACGAGATCTTGCTCGAAAAATAAGACAGAGCCTTTGCCTGAGTTTAAGCCTCTACTTTATTTTCTGGGTGAATTTATGCCCGATAAATGAGGCAGAGGTTGATTCTCGGGAAAAATTTATGAGTTTTGACTTCTATTTTTGCCTAATTTATTTTTTGGGTAAAATTTGTTTGAGTTTTCATCCCGTAATAGAGTTTTGGCATCTATTTTTGGCACTCGTTTCTAATATATCTATCTATATATATATATATCCCTAAACAAAATTAGTGATTTGAGATGGCATGAATTCTAGTTGAGATTTATGTCCATTTAATTTCAACAAAACCAAATTAAAAAATAATAATAAAATTGAGGGCCAAGATTATATGAATCCCAATCGAATGCAATTTTATCGAAATTCAAGCCCAATATTTATGCCCATTTAATTTCAGTGAACTTATATTAAAAATAATAATAAAATCGAGAGCCAAGATTGCATAAATTCCATAACTGAGATTATGCAATTTCAGTGAGATTCAACCCCAAGATTTAAGTATTAATAGTGAGATGCTTACGAAGCCATCCAGCAGTGTAGTATTTTTATAAGTATAGTGAGATTTATGAATTTTGAGGGAGATTTATGAGGTGAGATTAAAGGCTGATATTTGCGGCCATTTAATTTCAACAACCCCAAATAAAAAAAAAAAAAAGAAAATCAAGGGATCCAAATTTATGCAATATGGATTGAGATTCGAGATTTATTTATATTTTAATTTCAACTTAACCATACAATTTCTATTTTAAAGAATGATTCATTGTTATAAATAACTCAAGAAATTTGAAAGAAAGTAAAAAGAAAAATGGGAAGAAATAGAAACAAAACAAAGAATGTTTTGTACTTCCACATCTCTTAATTTATCATAAGGGTATAAATGTAATTTCAATTCTTTTTAACTAATTAAAATAATAAAATGGATTAGAAAAAATAATTTTTAAGGGATAGATTATTTGAACAAACTAAAACTTTTTGTGGGTCAAATAATAAAATAGGTTAAAAAAACAATTTAGAAGAACTCTAGATTGAAATCAGTGAGCAGAGTTTCTTAGGGTTTAAAAGGGAAAATCCTTTGGTTACTTAGCATGTCTTTTAGAGTGATTGAAAATTTGATAATTCATTATTTTATAATTTTACATTCTCTTACATTTAAGAGCAGTGAGTATAAAGTTAATATTTACTAGTTAAGTGGTAATTGACACTTGATTTATGATCGTCCTCATTACGAGCAAGGTTAACTTTTTTTATATATTGTGATATAATTTGTAATAATATTCACCCTGGTGCTTTGAATATGTGTCTTCTCCCAAGTTTGATTCGGATTCGGAGTAGATGTTTTTTGGAATTTTTTTCTTTATTTAAAAATGAATATTTAAATGAAAAACTAGCACAAAATTGAGACTCCATTTACTTTCCCGCAAATTCTAGGAATGAAAATTAAATGGTGGATCTATCTCAAATTTTGTAATCTAAGTATAATACAATTACTCTTATAACTCATTAATCCTATTTTCATTCCTTATTTTGTGGGTTCAACGTATTTATTATAATTACTTTACATTTTTTACCATTTTTCTCTCATCTATTTTAATTAGTTTTTTTTATATTTTTATAATTTCTTCTTCATTTATACTCCAATTTTTATTGGTTGATGTGATTTTATTATATAATATTATAAATTTATATTAATTAATATAATATATTTTTAAAATAGAAATTATTTTTTTAATATTAGAATAATAAAATTTAATAATATGTTATATTAAATTAGGGTTGCTCTAATAAAAAAGTATTTTATTAGATCTAATTTTATTTTAATTATTTAATAATAATTAAATAAATTGTTATAATAACAAATTTTTACCATCAATAATATAGTAATAAGTTAAATTTAAATTTATTATTATCGTAACTAAAAACGATTAGCACAATATTTGTAATTAGCTAAAAAATGAAGAAAGTGATATTAGTAAGGGACAGTTATAAATATGGCAAAAAAATTTAAGGAAATAAAGAATTTAACATCTACATTTTAGATTTGCAAATATAGCAAAATTTTTAGAAAAAACGGAGGTCCAATAATAAAATAACAATTTTACCCTTGTAGCATTGATATACCATTGATATAGCACTGATATATACTTGATCTACATCAGATGTAGATTGGAAGTATATCAAAGATATATCGGACGATATCAGATATACATCCATCGAGTGTATATCAGATATACACCCATTAGGCTTATATCAGATATACATCGGGTGTATATTAGATATCATAAGGGTAAAACTGGAATAATAAAAATTCCGAAAATAAAAATTTAAATATTTTGCCATATTTGCAAAATACAAAAGTGGTTGATATTTTTGTAAATATGTATAAAAGTTTAGCTACCCAATACAATTTCCCTACTAGTAATTGTTATATATTCGATTCCAATTACAGTTTTAGTAAACAACATAAATGAATTCTGATTACGATTTCAAAAAATTTCTGGTAAACAACATCAAAAGAATAACATTCTGATTCCGATTTATTTCCATTACGACTGCGGATAAGTAAACGGGCCTGAGATTTATATCTAGAAGAGAATCAGAACCAAGCTCTTAAGGATGGTAGGATGCATTCTAAGCCAACACTTCGAGAAAGATTTCACTTTAAAAATTCCCACGTAACATGTATTACAAATTTTATTTCACTTGGAAGTCATCCCCTAGTTATGGAAACTGTCCTTGAACCAATGGTAACTCAGGCAATGCAATTTTCTTTGAATGAATCCATGCTCAAGATCTATACTCATTTAGCCAAAGCGAGCATAGCTCAATGGTAATTGACATATACCTCCAACCATGAGATTGTGAATTCGATACCCCACCCCTACATGTTGTACTAAAAAAAATAAAAAAAGATTTATAGTCATCTAGATTCAACGAACCCAATTTTAAAAAATAAGGGGTTGAGATTTATGCATTCTCGGCCACATTCATGCCAATTTTAATTCCATCTAACCCAAATAAAGAAGAAAAAAAAATCATTTGAGATTAAAACTAATTGATCTCAATCCTCTATTGGTTGTTTGGCTCGTCAAAATATTGTTGCCTTTCGTTTTTTTTTCCAGCAATGAATCTCTTCAATTTTTGAAATTGAAAAAAAGTGGAAATAAAAAGCGAGGGTAGAAGAAGTAGAAGAGAAACAAAATAAAAAGGAGAATTATTATCTTTTAGTACAACTTGTGGGGTAGGAGTTCGAACTCATGACCTTTTGGTCAAAGATAGATGCCTTGACCACTTGTTCGATTTGGTAAAATAAAAAAGAAAATTAAAAGTAGCATAATAATCTTTTTATCTAACTTGACATTTCTTAAATGCTTTAAGTGGGTTAAAAATGTTTTGTCCAAATTGAAAACTTTTTTAGGTTACATTTGCAAATTTGCCTCATTTTAGTCTAATCAAAATCTTAAGAAATTCTCTACGTTTTTATTTTTGTTTGGAGCCAAACATATATTATTTAAGGCTGAGATGTTTTTAGAAGATCAGGTTAAATAGATCAAACTGATTGTTTATTTAACAACTTTCAATAGAATTGTAACTAAACATATAAAGTTTCGAATAATTCATTTAAAGTAGAATCAAATTATGAATGTATGTTTACTGTTTGATTAGGTTGCGTTGAGTGGGTTTTTTTGAGTTATTAGATTTTTAATGGACAAGATATCTTTCTAGGAATTGCCTACAGATCTGAGTTATTTCTATTATTTTTTAGCACAAATTAAATGTGAGAAATCAATAATAATTTTTACCTTGTCCATAATTGTGCTTCTTAAATATGATTTGTGAATAAACATTGATAAATCATGTGGTAGAAAATTCACACCACCACATTTTTTTTGCCAAAACCATGTGAATCATGCTGCGCTCAAATTGGTCAAGGCATTTAGTAGTATTTTAAGATCAGAGGTTAATCTCTCATCTCTTGTTTGTTGTACTAAAAAATAATTAGTTAAAACATATACTTTCAACCAAAAGATTGTAGGTTCATCATCCTTAAACATGCTAAAAAGAAAAAAGCCATGAATCAATCAAACGATAAATCATGTATAGTGAACCTAATTTATTTAAGTTTAACTTGTCAAGATGGTTAACTTAATAATAGTTCAATTGGTTAAGACATATACCTCAAGTCAAAAGTTTGAACTAAGTTGTGAGTTCAAATTTTCATTGAAAAAGAAAAAACCGCAAGTGCAGGAGTCTTGCAAATATTGATCCTAATCCAAGAGTTAATATTAGATAAATTTGTCTAAAATATGATAAAGTTCTTGTATCCCATTACTCAATTTAGTACTCAATATAATGTTTATATCCCTCTCTCAACTCGATCAAGATACACCTTCCTAATTCACAACTTAACATTTTCGAATTAGTTTCATATTAGCCCTTTTCCAGCATAGTATGTATGTACTAATTAAAGTATAACTCAGTAGATAAGTAGTTGTTATCAACTGATTTGATACTCGCCTTACTATGGTAAATCTTAATTGAAAAAAAAAATAGGTACGGTTAAGGATCCCATATTGATAAAAGAAGAGACCTTACATAAGTTTATAATACACCTGGGCTAATCCTCTCATCGACGAACATTTGGTCCAAAAATAGGATCCGATCAAAATTGTCAATTGGTTTTGAGATGGAACTCCATAAATGTTGATATGCAGTAGGATACTAAATTTCTATAGTATCGCAATCGACAAAATATAAGAGAAAAGAAAAAACAATAAACAATAAGCTAAAACAGAATAATTTGTCATGATAAAGTGTAAATAAAATCTATTTACATGGATTCTGGAAGGGGACTCACCCGAGTTCTGAAGGCATTTTTCAATTGCCCTTGGAGTTCCAAATATTTGTATTCTCCGCCAAACTCAATAGCTCACATTTTGGGTTCAAATAGGAGCTGGGAATTTGTTTAATCAATCTCTGCTTCTAAATTGATTGCTTCTTCTGGGAAATCATGATCAAAGATGAATTCTGAAACCCACCTCCCCCAAAAGTTAGGATTTCATTAAACAAAAGGTGAGCAGGCAGCTAATAAATAGTGAACAATATTTCAAAAAGAAAAACATATAGCAATATCACTAGTTTCGATTGTTTTAAGGCTACATCATATGAGATGGTATTAATTGGGTCACTAAACGAGGAAATATGAATTGCCATTCTAGTGAACCGTAAATGGAAGTAAAAAGAAAAAAGGAGGATTGAGAAGAGAAGGTATTATGCAATAAATAGTAGGCACAACAGAAATTAAGAAAATGAGAATGTTAGGTTCCCGATCACGGGAAAGTAACAAGATAAACTATATTACAATATCAAATTACGCTACAATATTAATAGACTTTCAAGAGGGCTATATATCTCCCAAGAACTGTGCTAAGTTCTTCACCTTAAACTATTTCCCAAAAGATGCCCCCTTCTCTTCCTACTACCTCTATTTATATCCAACTTATTCCTACCTAATTACCATAATACCCCCACTATTTTCCAAAGTACTCTCACAGAGAATGAAGAGTGTCCTAACATAATATGGGTCAGCAAGACTTATTTTCCCAACCAAAGAAATTAAGTGAAACTTGATTTAACTCTATAGGATCAGTTTTAAGATTGGGGCAGGCACAGTTTTCAGAGAATATAATTACGGGAACTGTGCGAATATCATTGAGAAAGACTCCACCATAATCTCCAGGATGTACTTACAAACCACAAAATTTTTCATACATTACACTAAAATAAGTATGTGCTATATGTTATTGTTACTAACAAGTATTATGCTTGGAGAAATGTTCATGCGATCAAATCATGAAAGATTTATAAACACACAACACATTAAAGTTCTTCACAAAATACTACCTTTGTTCCGGCTATAATGGTGCCATTGAGGGGGTGAGCAGCACAAGAAGTAACTCCTTCAGACAATTTAACAAATCTGTTTTGTCGTTTTTTGTTTTCTCCTCCAGCACTAATTAAATCATCACTGGAGCACGAAAAGATACAATAGACAGCAGATAAGAATATCAATCTCTTCTCCATAAAATATTACTCTTTAACAAATTCAAAATCATAGACTATTGGAGGCTCAATTTACTTGTGTTGCCATATCATTGTTTTTTTCTTCCCAACTATTAGTATCTATAACTGCATATCTCATATTGTGTTCTTACAGAACCTACGGCTACCTAAAACTTTGCACATTAAATTTCTTACTTGTAGTCCACATGGCTGGGAGAGCGGGAGTCAGGATGAAAATCCAAAAGATGAATACCTTCATCAGAAGAAGATCCGACTGCAAAAATCTGCGCAATAGTACATCATTGCAAAGCTAAAAAGTTGTAAGAAACTCGAACTGAAATGAAATTAAGACCAGCTGCACATGCTACAGGTACACATAATCAAAGTACGTTACTGTACTATGTAACTTCCAAGCTTAACATTTACTAAACTGAAAAAATCTTTCATCTTCCCCATGAACCAGAAATTAACAGATTATGTGGGACTAATAGCTTTCAGTTGCTTACACAGTCATTTTTGTTTGTATAGGACCTGTGCAAAGATCCTTCATTTTCCTTGGTCTTCCTTTTATATTATATTACTACTATTATTTCTAACACAGCCTCTAATATAATAGCCCACTGCTAAAGCTTGCAGCCCTTCTCTTCCGTTGCTTTTCCCAAATTGTTCTTTCCTTTTGGTGCTTATCCCTATTTAGAAATAGGCTTAGTTAGTCCTTTGGTTCGATTATTAATTTCCTCTCCTCCCTGCCTCATGTGGGTTAACTTGTAAAGAGGAATAGTTTGCAGTAATCTTGGGCTTAAAGAAATTTTTTTTTTCCTTCCTCTTATGCTCTACCCTCTCTTGGAGCAAGAGGAAGGGAATGCTCTTTCGGAGGAGACTATGCCAATACAGAGAAGGGGCTTCAAACATGTTGCTATAAAAGAACACGAGAGACTGATATAAGAGATATCCAAGAAGAGGAAGTTACATCATATAGCAACATTGAAAATAGCAAGTACTTCTATTTTGTTTAACTTTAACCTATGGGCATGACCGCATTGATGTAAGTTGGACACTAAAGCACTTACAGAAGTGCAATGTTAATTTCCTCTTTATTATTTCATATTTTGGCATCCACAATAGTCTCAATCATTCACTATCTTCTTGCTAATTGTGACAAAAGTTATTAATTATACAGAATAGGGCTTATGTGATGTTGATGTGCTTTTAACTTACCTTTAATCAATAATAAAACTTTTTTATGAGAAATAGAACTTTCATTGAGGAAGATGAAAAAATTCATAAGGGTATACAAAAACACAGCCCAACAAAGAGAATTTGTACGAAGTAAAAAATCACGTGTATGAGAATTCCTGCATTGCAATTTGCATGTACGAAATTCCTGCATCAAAACTTGCACACAAGAAATTTCCTACAGTTTGCAGTTGACTTTAACTGCACAGCTTAGAGATTTCTTTACTTGATCTACAACCTAAAATATTAGGACTATTTTCAAATTTCAATAAAACCCAATACACGAGTATATGAAAATTATTCAAGTTGCTAACAAAACAAACAGAAGAAGAAAAGGCTACCCAGAAAAACTGACCACCACATATTGTTGTTGTGCTGTATGATTGAAGATTTTGACAGAACAATTCTGGTCGTGCAAATATTCCTATATAACACTGGGTTGCTACTGTGTCAAAAAGTGATGAAACAAAATAGAAGCACAGGTTAAGGAAACTTACAGAATCTGTAGGCAGCCATGATGGTTTCCTCAAAAACAATTGATCTGAGGACATGTTGGAATCATTTCTGCTCTTACCGAACAAAAAGAATGATTTAGAAAAGTATCTGATTCCTCACATAATGAATATCTTCAATTTTACGTAAGTTTAAGTTTACTTACAACCAAGCTGGTGGTGGGCAATGAATGTGTGTGACCTGAAAATTATATACATCCAAAATACCTGACCTACATTGTAGAATCATAGGAAAATTATAATCCTGGACAGTCTTTTGAGAACATATTAAATGGAAAAGTTTATCCTAAACTAATAGTTTAATCTTATGCGTGTAGACATATTTCACAGAGTATCAAAGCAGTTAAAGATCTAGAGTTCAAATGTTTGTAATGTTATTTCCTTCAAACTCTTATTAATCACGTGGTAGATGTGAGTCGAAATTATTATCTGAGTTCACATGTAAGAGAAAGTGCTGAGAATATATTAAATGATTAAAAATTATAACCTAAAAGTTAAAGTTTGTGGGTACTTTTATAGGTTTTAATAGATTACTAATAAAAATATAATTCCGAAGAAAGGGCGAAGTCCTCAACTAATTTTCACAAAATCCATTTGCCAATCTAGGTAGCACCGAGCCCAACATACAAACATACCATACATATGAGAGGGAGATTTCTGCAATAGTAGTCTGAAATGTTGGGCGGTTGGGGTAGGTGTGCAAGTTTGACAATTAGTGGGAATGTAGATGAGTTGTATACTCCTCAAATAGATACATACTATTCTAAATTTAGCTAGGAAAATAGTTAAATGGTGACTCAAGTAGTTTGAACACTAAAATATAGAAATATCAAGCTCAAGAGAAGGATTCTAAGCCATTAAACTTGAGCCTAGAGTTAAGAGCACCTAAAATGTTATGCTCCAAACAAAAAGAACAGATCCTAATCGTCTTCCTCCCAGTGTTGTTGCCCGTTGGGGGAAGGAAAGTTCAGTGCCAACCGAGACCTAGACCGATTGACCAGACATGAAAAGTTTTTTTTTTCATTAAGCTTGACTAATTAGTCAAGGCACTCCTGCCCCTAACCTAGGGTTTTTGTGCCATTAGAGAGCAAAGATTTTATTCATTATTTTAATGCAGTGCCTACGTGCTATATCACTTAGCGCTTAGGCACCAGACCAAATGCATTGCAAGCCCTCATCACACAACATTTTATATTAAGTTTTGTGAGATTAGAGAGGAGGTGACACCAAACAGACACCAAACATTAGATAACTCCAGAACTTATCAAAGTTATCTCCTCTCTTTTATTTCCCTATCTTTTGGTGTTCAATACTATGGTTAATAGATTTTGATTAAATTATTCTCTAGATTTCTCTTTTAAGCTGAGAAGCATAAGCTATGAAATCCTCCGTATTTCTCTTTAATTAATTGAAGATTATTCCTGTACGGTTCAGTTATTCTTTTTGTTCTCAATGCTTGTGAACAACTGGCCACTATTGAATGATCAGAGATCTACTCTAAGGATGAAAGATGGCTAAAAAATCAATTAAATGAATTTGTTGACAACCGTAAAGGATAGTCTTCGTAAATCCTAGGCTTTTCTTCAGAGATTTTCCTTCCTTTCTAAATTGTTCTCTTTTTTATTGCCATAAAACAGATAAATCAAACAGATCATGATTTGATTTGTATGGTAATTATTAATAAACTGAAATCTCAGTGGGATGACTTTATTCATTATTTTATTACTTGTGATGATTCATGCTCTTGAAAATCAATAATAACAGTGACAGATGCATAACCATTTGATTAAGTAGAGAAAGCATGGCCGAGAAATTCCTACTGCTAATAGAGTTGAAATATTATCCGATCGTGTGAATGGAGAGGGCAGGTCAATAATGCTTCCTAGTAACTGAAGATGGTAGCTGGAAGCCATGATAGTGTTTTTATGGTTAGAAAAGGGATATCTTTTAACCATGCTTCAGCTAAAATAAACTATTGACCGCATCCATGAGCTCGAAATAAGAATGATACTTAAGCACACAACAGTGTAAATGAAATGCCGATCCAATTGACTAATTTTCCTATCAACATCACGTGAAAAATGGTTCACAATGGATAAATTCAATACTTGGGGAGGGAATATGAAAGTTTCTTTTCCCAACATACCAACCGTCATCAAGATGGAAGGCCAACTGATAAGGACAAGCTGGGTTGAGGTCAATAGAGTGTATTTCCTTTGGAATGATATTTGCTTGCTCCTACATTGTGATGCCAGATTGACAAAAGTAAATGTAAGGCATTTCCTTACAAGACTGATATTCAAAAGTGAGAACTATAGTTCCACGAGATTACAGGGTGCCCAACCTATCGAGAGGGTTTGACCTCTCCTTCACTAACACAAACCTTCCACACAATACACAAAAGATACCCTGCCTAACTTGCCCCAAAAGTATAAGTACTGAAACCCATACAAAATATACCCAATAACTAGGAACTAGGAATTTACCTCTTTACCCTTCCTAACATACATATTAACAACAGGGGGCCTCACAGTAAACCACAGATGGAAATTTAGTCTTAAAATGCATGTAGAACAAAATAATTTATCATTTAATTGCAACTTATACTACTTAAAATTAATATTAAAGTCCGTTCAAAACAATATAATCATTCTCACTGCAAATTTCAACCGGTGAAGTAAACCTTATCACAATTTTCATATGTAAAATTTAAATGCTATAAAAATATATATTTTTTGACATTTGAAGAAACGTACAACACGAGCATACAAAACCTTCACACAATGGTAGAGACATTTTAATAACAAGTTATCTGCTACCTAAGAGAGAAGGGGATTGTGCACAAAGTTCTTTTAGTGACACAATTCAACAAAACAGGATTGGTAGACACCTCATTGCCATAGTCGGGCCACTTATGATCTTCACCTACACACCTCAATGATTTTGGAATGAAGCTATGCTTATGGCCACCAACCTAACTAATAGAATGCCACCACGTAACTTAATTATATATTGACTACTATCCCAATAGAAGACTTCTTAAGAAACACCCCCAAACAAGCAGGGAAAGAGGTTTACTTTCTATTTCTTAAATGAAACTTCTATTGGGAAAATGATGTAATATAGTAGAAAACACAGAATTAAATCATGTAATAAGTTGGAGGCTCCTCTGACTATCAAAATGTAAGGAAATTCATTTTCAACAATCTCATTGCTGGAGACCAGCAACAGCCAACAGGAATATATGATAGTAAAATATTCTCAGTACCTTCAGAGTCCCAATTTTCTCTATCATTGAGGCTAACTTCAATGATTTTAGAGGAGGATGGCACACCTGCGTGAAAATGCTTCAATAAATGCATGCAAAATGCAATAATCTGATACTTCAATATAGAATCTACTGAAGACAAACAACTACAGAAATAAAAATAACATTATGCCGAAACTTGTCATTGGCAGGTTATGATGAGTGTTAAATTTCTATGTAACCTTAGCCAGAATTAGCAAAATTGATCAACCATCTGACCAACAGGTCAACGGGCAACTAAATTGTTGACCCAGGTCTTCTACTCAGAATATATTACTATTATTATTGGCATCTAAGAGTGATAGTCATCCGATGCAACAAACTTTTTTTTCAGCACGTAAGAGAGAAAAATAGAAAGGAACATATAGAGAAAAAGGTTTAGCCAAGGAACCATAACTTAATTGCATAGGTATAAGCCGCTTTAGGCAGATTTATTCATCCTGCATGGTCATTTAAAAGCAAAGTAGAAACAAGAATAACGTTTCTGCTTACAAAAATTGCACTCTGATTGCCTTTTGGATGTGCAACATATATATGGACAACTACGGCATCCAGCCCCACATGTAACATGTAGTCAACTAGTTTGCAAGAGAAAAAGCGTGCTAACTCATAAAGTTATATAATTATTTTTTTTATAAGAAACAGAACAATAGTACATGAACCAAAAAGGGTGGAGAAGAACAGCCTAAGGGCCCCGGGAACAAAATGAATATTTATCCTATTTGACAACAATAAGTGATTTCACATCGTTAGATATCCTATAAATGATTTAAATTTACTTAACCCATCAGCTTAAGTTTTTGGGTTGAGTGGTAGTTTATTCATCCTTAACATGATATCAGAGCGAGAGGTCATTTGTTCAAACCCCTGCATTGTTGTTTCTTCCCCATTTATAATGATTTCCACTTGTTGGGCTTTGTGAAATTATTCAAGCCCACAAGTGAGGGGGAGTGTTAGATATCTTATAAATGAATTAAATCTTAAGATTTTGAGTTGAGTGGTAGTTTATTCATCCGTAACACGCATCATCTAAAACTCCTATATGTACAGCAATATTATTGACGAATAGGATGAATTCATTTTCAACAGAAAATGAAATCTAAAATCCACCAACTCATTATCAAAAAAAATTTTTTTTTTTTTTGAAAGATTTGGTTAAATATGACAAAAAAAGTGTGAGAATTGCTCTGACTAAATCAAAATGAGGGGAACAAAATGAAAACAACCTTAGAACAAATGAGATTTTCTTCCTAGCAAAAAAAAAAGGAAAAATGTATCGACTTAACCCTTTCATCAATGGCATCAACATTATTAGTTCTATTACCGTTTCTTCCTTTTGTAAGATCTATTAGTTCTGTTACCTCTTTATGATTTTGAAAGGCACCAGATGTTCTCCCTCCACGAAGATCCCAAATATAGATAATTCCATGCTTACCAGAACCAAAGATAATCTATACCAAGATATCCATGTTTCAAAAGATGGAACCAAAGTTCTCAAAACTGTGAGAAATGTAATGCAGAAAATGAAAGAACATGATTCATGAGGAACAAAGTCATGTACATGTACGTCCAACATCAAGAACCTGATTTTCAACATTCAGCTGGATTCTGTTAAGGGTGCTGCACGAATTACTGGTAAGCTCAAGACATGGAAGTGTTCCAATTCTTCTGTCCCACATATTGATTCCACCACATGTATCAGACGCAAGTAACCTGCCAAATGTTCATGTAATACAAGAACATCATCATCATTTTTTTCTAAAAATAAAAATAGTGATGACTTATCTTAAGTGTAAAAACATAAAAAAGTTTTGGTGTTTAGAGGAAATCAACAGTTAGCATTATCGATAACCAATAATATACCACAATGTCACTGACACATGTATTTGATATTCCATTAGGAAAAACTCTGCCATATTGAAGGCTTTTGTTTGAACACTTCAAATTTTCAACTTGATTGGTCCATCAGAGATGTCCACTGAAAGAAGACCAGAAATCAAGTTTCTGGAGGCCCCAAATTTAAGTAAAGGTCAATCCATATATCTATTCCAACAAATAATTTAGGCCCATTTTTTAGTCTTTAGCACATTCCTTTTCTGTAATATGTAAAGTTGTTTTATTACCTTTTTTTCTCTTGTACCCCTCATGTACTTTTTACATTAGTGGCTATTTGTATGAAACCGATATGGTTGAATCAAATAGAAAAAAATAAAGCCTCTTTAGGTATAAAAATTGACCAATTGCGTTGTTTCTCTTCCTCACTCCATCAACGACCTACTCATAATTTACTTTCTCTACTCCATTTATCATCATTCGAATCAGCTATTGCCAATCTCTGCTTCATTTGGTATGATCCAAATTAGCCATCATCTACTAGGTCTATGATTAAAAATGCTCTGTTTTGTCTCTAAGGAGTTTTCAGAGGAGTTGAGAGTCTTTAGAGGAAGTGTGGTCTATCACTAGGTTTGATGTCCCTTTTGAACGTTTGTTTCTAAAGTTTTGTAACTATCTAGGTCTCTTATTCTCAACAATTGAAGCCCCCCTTATGTAATCTCAAATTTGGTTTCTTTGTATAGGCTACTTTTGTAGTAAACTTATTTCTTTGTATTCATTCATCTGTCTTAATGAAAACTTAGTTTTTTATACTGTTCATAGTTGATCCTAAAATTCGAAAAGGGAAAGAGTAACCCAATATGAATAGAAATAAATATGAATCAATCTTCTTATTAAATTGTTTGTTTCCAAAATTATAGATTATAATAGTTGTATACCTATTTGTAGAGACTAAGGTTGGAGAGAATCCAATGTCAATGTATTCTCATTATTAAAGTCTATATATATAGACAAATATACAAGATTGACCTAATCCTATACGGAGAAGGTAAAGGACAAATTAATATTAATACAAGAATATAAAATACACTAATATATACTCTAACACTCCCCCTCAAGTTGGTGCATATATGTTAATCATGCCCAACTTGTTAGACAAATAATCTATTCGTGCTTCATTCAACTTGTGTTCTGTGATTTTTGATATCATTGGGATCACCTCAGAAGTTACGATTGATTTCTTCTCAACCATAACAAACAAGCGAACTTATTTGAACAAAACGACAGAACCAGACCAAACCACCCGAACCAAACAAAATAGATGAATCAAACGGTTGGAACCAAATCTGATTAGGTGTTTTCTGAAACCAGAAACCCCAAGTGCTTCCCCATGACAACCATAGGGGTAAAGGCGATTGGCGGTCACGAAAGCGCACCGCGACGAAGGTGCGAAGGACGGCGAGACGAAACCCAAGAATAGCAATCGGAAAAATAACTGGCAAATCAGCAAACGGCGGCGGCAGCGGCGGTGGTCGGCGGCGGCGGCGGCGGCGCTGGTGAGTGTTGGATAGCAATGAACAAAAACCCTAAGGGACAAAACCCTAATGGGCACAAAACCCTAATGTGCATCAAAACCCTAATGGGCACAAAACCCTAATGAGCACAAAACCTAGAGCTCTGATACCATGTAGAGACTAAGGTTGGAGAGAATCCAATATCAATGTATTCTCATTATTAAAGTCTATATATATAGACAAATATACAAGGTTGACCTAATCCTATACGGAGAACGTAAAAGACAAATTAATATTAATACAAGAATATAAAATATACTAATATATACTCTAACACTATTGAACCATCATGGGTGGCTCATTGGTCCAAAGGGACTAGGGTAAATTAAGAGGGAATGGATTCAAACCCCATGATAGCCACCTACTTTAGAAATTAGTAATTCATATGTGTTTCTGGACATCAAATGTTGTAGGGTCAGACGGTTGCCAAAAAAAAAAAAGTTGTATACCTATTGTCCATGCAGATCTAACAAATTAAATGTAATGAGTTGTTTGACCAACCTTGAATTATCTGAAATAAATGCTATGTCAGATAAACCTTTATGATTATCAGTCCCTAAATTGTTGATGCTTTGTCTTGCCCTCAACACCTACAAGAATAATGAATAAAATTATCATTCATTTTCAACAGTGAAAAGAAAAAAAAAAGATCGTATGGTGAATACAACCAATATCGATTAATTTATTAAAAGCATAAACATGATTACAACGATATGCCATTTTCCAAAAAACTAGGGCATAAACATAAAGATGGACAATGTTTCCCTATTTCACACCCAGAAACCTTTCTATTCGCACAAGCAAGTTCCTCCATTTTGAAGTGTTATGTCTCTGATAGACAAGATACAGATCATTAAACAAAACATTATTTTACATGAAGTAAATTGCATTATTTGTACTTGGCACTTTTAGTAAAATGGAAAGCTAGACGGTTGTAAAATGAGAAACTTGAGGATTTGGCAATTATACAATGGAATTGAAGGCTATAAGAATCCAAGAATTCATTGAAACCCATGAGTATTTTCTATGTTAAGAAGCATCCATAATAAAGGTGAAATAAGAACTTACTTCGACTGGTTTAGAAGAAATATAACCAATGTCAAAGATTCTTAGTTCCTTACTTTTCATGGATGTACAGACCACCTAAGAAGAGAACACGAGTTAGCAGACAGCAAATATAGGAAGAATCCACTGATAAATAAATAATTCAACATCAGAATTAGAATAAACAACAGATGCATTCATGGGAATAAAATTCGAAAAGACGGTGGAGACATTATGTTGCACTGGAGTAAGAAATACCAAATTAATTTATAGGAACTTTTACATATGCATATGACTTCCACACATCATTAGTTTGGAATAAGGATTTAGACTGCTGGGATTTTTGTTTAGAAGGCCTTTAAATGAGTATGAATATTAGAATGCTCCAATCTTATCCGAGCAATTGGTTCCTTTAAACCATCAAACAGGTTGGATCACCAGGTCTGGAATTTGGAATCTCCTAGCACCTTTAAATGATTACATAAAAGAAATCCAATATAGCCCTTTCCACAAACCGGTGCTCTGTATGCAATGTTAGTGATGAGACAGCTAATAAATTAGTTTTTGGGTTGCCCCTTTTTCTCATGCTCTTTGGATAGAGCTGTCTCAGGTTTTTTAATCAAGTTCTTGTCTTCCCAAACTCAATTCAGCTTACTTAGTGTTTGGCGTCAGTATACAAGGAAACTAAAGTTTAATGGCTTCATGCAATTAATGCAATCCTATGTTTCTTGGTAAGAAGGAGAACAACTTTAAGGATTGTCAATGCGATCTGCCAAGCAAGAGAAAACAGTGTGGTCAGCTTCTGGAAAGACAAATGGCTTGAAACAGAATCATTGGCATCTCTCTATCCCAGCCTAATTGCCATCTCTATGGACAAAGATGCCAAAATAGCTGACCTTTGATCCAAGGACACCAACTCTTGGGATCATTGCTTCCGTAGACCCCTCAAAGACTCTGAATTTGAAGAATGGACGCTCCTGTCATCCAAGCTTAACAAGCTGATACCTTTCCCACCAATGGACAAATGGATTTGGCCCCTTGACTCATCTAAGGCTTTCACCACAAAATCCATTTTCACCTTTCTAACCTCCCCAGAAAACCAACAGACTCTCTACAACAAAATATGGAAAGGGAAATACCCCAAGAAGATCAAAATTTTCTGTTGGGAGCTTAGCCATGGAGCTATCAACACACTTGACAAGATGCAAAGAAGATTGCCACACCTAGCCCTCTCTCCAAATTGTTGTCACCTATGCTACAAAGATGCTGAAACACCAGGTCACCTCTTTATATGTTGTGAATTCGCTCACAACTTTTGGAACAGAATACTTGGGACCTTTGGCTGGCACACTGTACAGCACAACACTCCCTCCATCTTCCTAAATTCTCTCCTGACCGATCACCCCTTTAGGAAGGAAAAGGACCTTCTTTGGGAACAGTTTGTTTCTGCCTTCATCTGGAGCATTTTGTTGGAAAGGAACAATCGGATTTTCAACAACACACTTCTCCCATTTGAGGTTTTTTTTATAGGGTTATTGTTTTAGCCCTTGGATGGTGTAAATTTTATTACTCCTCCTTCAACAATTACTCTATATCAGCCCTAATCTATAATTGGTGGGCTTTATTGTAATTAGCCTTTATGGCTTTTTGGTTATTTCATACATCAATGAAATACTTGTTTCTGACAAAAAAAAAAAAAACATTAAGGATTGTCAAAAGAAATGTGTTAGATTTGCGAGACCATAGGTTTTTCTTGCTTCTTCTTTCTAATTACTTCTTTAACGATGTTCTTTTTACTATTGAGGTCAATTAAAAAGGTTTTATGTAATACTTTGGTCCCGTTTTCGGTCTTCCTTTGTTGTACGCTGAACTCTTCAATAAAATATGGGGTCTTCCCTCTTTTTGTATGCTTCATTCTCTGGATGAAATTTGGTTTCACACACACACATGGAGCCAAAATGTTCCCTCTTAAGTGTTTGAAGGAATTGAAGTTGTCTAGGAAAACTGAAAGAAAGGCATACTGAAATATAAGAATTAAGTATCAAAAGAAAAAAGGGACAAATAAATAGGGAGGAGTAAAGGAAAAAAAAACCAATTAATGGTCAGAAAATGTTAATTTAGTAAGGCCAATTTCCATTGTTAAGTGATATATGTAAACTTACCTCGAGCTTAAGCATAAGACTTCCCATCAAAATTTTCATAAAAACAATCATTTCAAGAAAGTTCTTTCAAGTTCAAGGAACTGATAGCTGTGTAAAAATTGTCTAATTGAGTAAAATTATTTCAAGCAAGGAAAAAGCTTGCATAATGGCATCAGAACAACAACAAACCGTTAAAGCTATTTTGAACATTCATTGGACAACTTTGCAGCAATGTATTGAGGTAACAATGTATTCTCTTTATTACAAGGAAAGAGTTGAACAAAAAACCTCATCTTGGTTGGCAGGATTCCACCTTACAAAGTCTAGCTGTTCCTTTAAGGAAAGGTGCAGTAAGTGTTTGATCTCGTCTTCACTCGACCCTATTAGTAGAAGGAAGGTACATTTAGATCCTAATGTGAGTACCTGATAATGTTCACTGGCCAGATAAATAAAATTTCTTTCCTTTTAATTTTTACTATAAAGGAGAAACTACAAAATTATAATAAATTTTATATTCGTTAAACAATGGACATCATCCTGCAGTATAAGTTGAGTTCATAAATTTGGATTCTACCTACCCTAGTTGCAAATTCAAGATGACAATGTTATAAAGCAAGTTTTGTAGAGAAGGAGGCTACAAATATCAAAAGGACATTGAACACAAAAAAATGAGAGAAACCAAGGAAGAAAGAAAGGAGGAAAAGAATAAGACAAAACACTTTTCGTCTATGAGATTTTATTTTGGTGTCTATCCAGTGCTTGAGGTTTAAAAGGGACACTTTAGACCTTCAGTTTTGGAAAATGAATCTAAATGGTCTCTGAGCTCAATTGATGAACGAAGGAGAGAGAAAGAAGGAGCTGTCACCTCACCTCACATTCCAATTACAAAAGAGCAATATAAAATTTATATATTTTGCCACATAATCATAGTCCAATAAGCAAGTAATGGCCATGTCAAAATTTCATTAGTCAACTATTAGTCAACTGAGCTTGGCGATCATCTAAAACTATTTTCCAAACCTTAGGGATTAATGTTTACCATTTGGTCAAAAAGCTTAGAACAAAAAGTACACAAATAGAAACGGAGAACAAGTTACCTGCTTCATTAGTCTGGAAATAAAGACTTTCAAAGTCGTGCACTGTTAAACAACCTGTTTTCGTTACTGAAACCAAGTATATTCCCTGGCATAGATTTCCATATATGAGTATGTGGATGGGGGTGGGACAGGCGCTTTGGAAAAAGAGCAAAGAATAGAAAGTCAGAGATTATTGAGAATCTAAGATACTATCTGAAGGTAATGATCCAACAATTCACCTTGTTGTCAAAGTCCACAGCAGATATGCCTTGTCTGACAAAAGAATGAAAATTAGCAATTTTTCTTTCCCGAAGGGGGATGGGGAGGAAGAGCTGATAGATAGGGATGAAATTCATGGAGGATATCCAGTGAGAGGGAGAGGTAAACACTAAAATAAAAAGAATATTTCTCCCATTGAAAAAATAAGTATATACATATGTATAAGAAATTATAAAGAGGTATGTGAACAGAAAACACTTCTATTTTGCCTATGGCTTTCATTTTAAAATGATAGCCTTGCGAGAATTGGCATCAGAATCTGGGTAATCAAAGAAGGTATACAAAAATTAATTTTAAAAAATGCACAACTGTCTCGTCTTTTTGAAAAAACTCATAGTTTTACCTAAATTTTCATAGAAGAACAAACGATGAACCAAAAGCAGAAGAAAGTAAGAAAGTCACATCGCATTGCTTGGAACATGATTTGATAGAGAAATACTGACTTCTTAAATGGCAGTAGATGATCCTGAGCTCGATTGGCAATCCGATTCAACTGTAGACTCTACATTTTCAGCTTAAACAGAAAGTAACCACACAATAACAAAAATAAAACTGAAAATTTAGTAGTGAACAACGTACACTAGTTGGACAGAAAATGCCGTCTATGTGATACAAATGAGGAAACGCTCCAACCTTAAGAGAATGAAAAGCAAAGACGCACAACCGTTACATAATCTTCAAGAGTGGAGGGAACATTCAACAAACCGAGCTGCAAAATTAAGGAAATGCCAGAAGAACGTCGAAGTTGTATACCTCGGTATAAGATTGCATTAGAAGCACGGACAAGTCCTGACGGTACTTCGGATCAAACTTCCCATTCAATTCGACGTTGCTTAGTTTCCACCTATTCCTGCTGATGAAAACAAACTATGAAATTCAACTGACAAATCCGGAAGACAGAAAAAGGGGGCGAAGCAATTGAAGATATGACCTCGGCAACGGTTTAGGATTTTGTGATGTAGAATCGGAAGGAACCAAGTACTTGTCCATGGCTGATAAAACGGAGCTTCTATTTGAGTTCCCGAAACTGAGGATTCTGGACTTGTTCCTCCGCACCGGAGCTTTCCTCCACCTCCTTCACAGATTGCTTTTGCTTTGGCCGGCTAACAGTGACGACGGCGACCGGAAATTTCTCTTCCCTGGCCGTCCGTCGGCTTACAGTTCCGTGAAATACTCTCGCTTCCGGCGAACGTAGTCGGTGAATTGTGATCGCCTGTGGTCATTCCGATCCGATGAAGGTTAGGACTTGTGAGCCGTTTTCCCACCACTCGGCATTTTGCTAAACTGCGCGGGTCTCGAGTGTTAATCCCAGGATGCGAAATTATGCTTTTACCCCTTTTCTAGAAACATTTATTTGGACTTCTGACCCCTTTTCTAAAAGCAAATTATTTGTCACTCCTCCATAATTCGAAGACATAAGGATTTTTAACCCCATTCTATAATCCATTTGGATTTTTAATCTCTCCTAAAAAAAACGTAATTGTGATCCCTCCCATTCTAATTTGGGATCCTTTTCTACTTTTTTCTTGTCTTTGTAAAATTATCTTTTAAGAATAAATTCTCCACCAATCTCCAACCTTAAACCTAATTCTTTTTAATTTCAATTTAATATGAAAAAAAAATATCAACATTTTAATTTCACAATCAATTATCAATTGAGAACCCACAACAAACACTTATCAGAAAGGAGAAACAGAACCCTGTTGGACATGGTTCGATCAATGATGAGCTATGCTCAGTTGCCTAACTCGTTTTGGGGTTATGCAGTAGAGACTGCAGTTTATATTTTGAACGTAGTTCCATCAAAGAGTGTTTCTGAAACACCCTTTGAGCTATGAAAGGGTCGTAAACCTAGTTTACGTCACTTTCGCATTTGGGGATGCCCGGCACATGTGCTCATGACTAACCCGAAGAAACTGGAACCTCGTTCAAAAGTATGCCCATTCGTAGGTTACCCTAAAGAGACGAGAGGTGGTCTCTTCTTCGATCATAAAGAAAACAGAGTGTTTGTATCGACAAATGCTACTTTCTTAGAAGAAGGCCATGTTCGAGATCATAAACCACGGAGTAAGGTAGTAATTAACGAGATTTCCGAAGAGGCTACAAACACAAGAGTTATTGATCAAACTGGCACTACAACAAGAGTTGTTGATGAAGTCAGCACATCGCGTCAGTCACATTCACCTCAAGTGTTGAGGGTGCCTCGATGTAGTGGGAGGATTGTGTCACAACCTGACCGCTACGTGGGTTTAACTGAAACTCAAGTTGTCATACCTGATGACGGCGTCGAGGATCCATTGACCTACAAAAAGGCAATGGAAGATACTAACAAGGATAAATGGGTCAAAGCAATGGACCAGGAAATAGAGTCAATATACTTCAATTCCGTTTGGGAACTTGTAGATCAACCTGATGGGGTAAAACTCATAGGGTGCAAATGGATCTACAAGCGAAAACGAGACGCCGAAGGAAAGGTACAGACCTATAAGGCGAGACTTGTGGCAAAAGGCTACACCCAAAGGGAAGGGGTGGACTATGAAGAAATCTTCTCCCCTGTAGCTATGCTTAAGTCTATTAGAATACTTTTGTCCATTGCCACATATTATGACTATGAGATATGGCAAATGGACGTCAAGACTGCTTTTCTGAATGGCAATCTTGAAGAAAGTATTTATATGTCTCAACCCGAAGCGTTCATAGAACAAGGTCAAGAGCAAAAGGTTTGCAAGCTTAAACGGTCCATATATGGACTAAAAACAAGCATCTCGATCTTGGAACATAAGGTTCGATACAACGATCAAATCTTATGGTTTTGACCAAAACGTTATGAGCCTTGTGTATACAAGAAGATCATCAACAACACTGTAGCCTTCTTAGTGTTGTATGTGTATGATATTCTACTCATTGGGAATGATGTAGGATACCTTACTGACATAAAGAAGTGGCTAGAGACTAAGTTCCAAATGAAAGATTTGGGAGAAGCTCAGTATGTTTTTGGCATCCAAATTCTAAGGGATCGCAAGAACAGAACGTTAGCCCTGTCTCAAGCAACTTATATCGACAAGATGCTTGCTCGATATTCGATGCAGAATTCCAAGAAAGGTTTACTACCCTTCAGGCATGGAATTCATCTGTCTAAGGAGCAGTGTCCTAAGACACCTCAAGAAGTTGAGGATATGAGACGTATACCCTATGCTTCAGCAGTGGGAAGCCTGATGTACGCTATGCTATGCACTAGGCCTGACATTTGCTATGCGGTAGGGATAATCAGTAGGTACCAATCCAACCCAAGATATGATCACTGGACTACTGTTAAGGGAATCCTCAAGTATCTTAGGAGAACAAGGGACTATAAGCTCGTGTATGGCGCTAAGGATTTGATCCTCACAGGATACACTGATTCTGACTTCCAAACAGACAAGGATTCAAGGAAATCCACGTCAGGGTCAGTATTCACTCTTAACGGAGGAGCGGTAGTTTGGCGAAGCATCAAACAAGGATGTATCGCAGACTCCACCATGGAGGCTGAATATGTTGCGGCTTGTGAAGCAGCAAAAGAGGCGGTTTGGCTTAGAAAGTTCTTGACAGATTTGGAAGTCGTTCCAAACATGAACTTGCCCATCACACTTTATTGTGATAACAGTGGTGCTGTGGCAAATTCTAAAGAACCTCAAAGCCATAAGAGAGGCAAACACATTGAAAGGAAGTACCACCTTATACGGGGAGATAGTGCAGCGAGGAGATGTGATTGTCACGAAGATCGCTACAGAGCACAATATTGCTGATCCTTTTACAAAGGCACTCACGGCTAAAGTGTTTGAGGGCCATCTAGAAGTCTAGGTTTACGAGCTTTGTATAGTTAGTCTAGGGCAAGTGGGAGAAATGTAATTGGGTATAGTGTATGTCCTAGTTTATTGTATTTTCCCTTTGCTTTATGATAATGTACACCCCACCCGAGTTTAGTTCAAGTGGGAGGTTGTTGGGTGTGTTGCCCTAAACTCGTAGTTTGTATTTTGTAAAAACATATGTCTATTTAATAAAGTTTTATTCAATAAATTTGTTGTTGAATGATAGCTTTGCATTTTCCAAAATCCAATAAACTAAACATCCAAGGTTATTTATGATGCAATCGGGACAGTATATATACTGGGTATATAGTTGATATACGGGGTATATATTTGATATACCTCTGATATATGAATGGATAATGTCCCGTGAATAACCTAAAGGGTCTATAGTATATGGATAAAGCTGGGTACCTTATCCTGGCAACACTATGGATACAGCCCACTCTGTAAAGGTTACAGACGACTCGATCCAGGTCGTTCGTGTGGAGACATGTGAGTGGGGGTATCCTATACAATGAGTTTGTATAAGACCGCACCGCGAAATAGACAATCTTTAGATGTAACACCGTTAACTAATAGATTGCCATTTCTTAGGATGACCAGGCAACTCATTCTCAATCCTGAGTGAGTTATGGACTCCTGCCCGTGAGGGCTCGTCCTTTGATCTGTATGGGTGAGAGTGGCCCTAGTAGCCGACTCAACATTCCTACCATTTTGGGGACGAGACCGAGTGGGGAGCTGGGAACATAACTTCACAAGATGGAATGCACTCCTCCCCGACTTTAGGGGAGTAGATGAGTGTTCCCTTAAATGCTGACTCCGGGACTTGAACAAGGGGCCCCACCCTCTCATTGGCCGAGAGGGATTTCCGGTTATTGGTTGGACCATAACCGGGTTGTTCATTAGAGGAGCAGTGATGTTTAAGGAGTAAGATGTAACTCAGGGGTAAAACGGTAATTTGACCCAACTTGAGTTACGAGCACTCGTGAAGGATTGACTCGTCATTAATGGTCGTATATCCATGGACACGAAAACATTCTGCAGTGAGAAGAGTGCAACTGCGGGTCTTTAGTGGAATGACCAGTAGTTAACGAATCTTGATTAACTCGGTCAATAAGTTTGACTAATTAATCTTGCATCGTTGGAGCTTCTGATCTGTAGGTCCATTAGGTCCCCTTGCTAGTTCATAACGGGTAAAACGAGGATCAAGTTTTTGGAAGAATTTGAATTGTTCAAATTTCTTAAGGGATTATATGTATATTGATACATTATAATATATAGTTAATTCAAAATTAAAACTATATATTAGGAGAGAAATTATTTGAATGTGATTCAAATAAAATTAATATGAATAAGATTCATATTAAAACTATAAGTTAAAAATAATGTGCATAAGATGTACATTAGAACTATAGGTTATACGAGAGAAATGCTTTAGAATATGATTCTATTTTGATAATAAATAATTAAGTGTTAATTATTTATTTAATTAATATATATATATATATTTAATTGATTATTAATTAGATTAATAATTAATTAATTAATATTAATTAATTAAATATATATATTAATTATTATTAATTAATAATATTATTTTATATTATTATTAATAATAAATCACTCCCTGCAAAAATGCAGGGGAGTGGGAAGTTGCATATGACGTGGGGAGTTACCCACGTCATATTTCCCTTTGTTCCTTTTGCAGTGGGTTCTGCATAGTACAGAAGAAAAAAATCTCAAGCATTGTTCAATCTCTCTCAAGGTCTCTCTCAACTCTCCCTGACATTCAAAACAAAACGCTCCCACAAGCGTATTCCCGAAACCCAAGAGGATAGCAAGGAAGACTCGGTGGTGCTGTTTGGGTGGAAATCGTTGAAGAAAAGTTCTTCAAAGGTAATGACATTCCTCTGTATTTTCCCTCTTTCAATTTCGATTTTGTATCCCTAAAATCAGCAACGAAAATCCGCTTCCGCTCCGGGAATCACATCCCTTCAGTATCTTCCAATTGAAGTGATCTTTTGCTATATTGAGTCAAGATCAGTAATCTGTAAGTCTTTATTTTACCAAAATTAAGACTGCTTGGGACGAATTGCATCAGTATCGTCCGATTTGTACTTGTACTTGTACATGTGGTGGAGCGAAATCTGCTTCTGAATTTCTCTAGTTTGAATATCTGATGAATTTCCTCATGAGACTCAATGAGTCATATGCGTCTACTCAAGCTCAAATTCTTCTCTCATGGATCCACCGCCTTTTGTTAATAAAGCGTTTTCCCTTGTTCATCAAGAAGAACAACAACGCACCATTTGGCTCTTATTTGGCGCCATCTACTGCAAATTCGTTTCCTCTTGTCGTTCAAAGTGATACTTCCGCTACAAAATCAACTGCTAAAACTTCATCTATTAAGTCTAAGATTCGACCAGTTTGTACACACTGTGGTCTTCTTGGACACACGATTGATCGATGCTACAAACTCTATGGCTATCCGCATGGATATAAAACTTCAGGCCAACACACTGTTGCTTCTAATTTTGTGCCTACAAGCATTAATTCTGTTTTGGCTTAAGCATCTCCATTAGGCACCAAGTCTTCAAGTTCTTCTGTTGTGTCTCCTAATTCCACAAACACTAGTGATGTTGTTTAACAATGCCAACAATTGCTGAATCTGCTACAATCACAATTTTCTGCTACTAAGCTTACTGGTGATTCTGAGGCATCTACATCCTATATGGCAGGTAATTCTCCATCTACATCTTGGATTATAGACTCGGGTGCATCTGTTCATATTTGTTGTTCGTCGTCCTTGTTCTCTGCTATGCATCAAATACAGCCTGTATAAGTGAACTTGCCGAATAAAGCTCGTTTTTTGGTGGATCATTCTGGTTCTATTCGGTTTTCTGATGATTTTATACTCCATGGCGTTCTTTATATACCTTAGTTTCACTTCAACCTCATCTCTACCAGCATGTTGTTGCGTGATATGCCTAATATTGTAGTGGCTTTTTCTGCTGGTTCTTGTATAATCCAGGACAAGTACACTTCGAGGATGATTGGTAGGGGTGACTAATGCAATGGCCTCTTTCCGTCTGATGGATTATCCTTTCGTTTTATACAATTTGTACCTCTTCTGTTAATGTTTCAATTGATACATGGCATTGTCGTTTTGGCCATCCGTCTATTAGTAGGTTACATGTCTTGAAAGACATTTTGAATCTTGATACTTGTTCTGTGAAGGATTGTCATTTCAAATATTGTACTGTTTGTCCTCTAGAAAAACAAAAGAGGTTATCTTTTAAGTCTTCTCACCATATGATAAAGAATTGTTTTGATCTCATTCACGTTGATATATGGGGACCATTAGCTCATGCCACACATAATGGATATCGATATTTTCTAACAATAGTTGATGATTATAGCCACTACATATGGATTTTTTTGTTACGAAGTAAATATGATGTTTTGAGTATCATTCCTCAATTTTTTACTTATGTGGAAACTCAATTTAATGCTCGGATTAAATGCTTCAGATCTGATACTGCCTAAACTGCTTTTTAAGGATTTTTTTTTCTATTCAAAGGGGTCATTCACCAGTTTTCATGTGTAGAGAGACCGGAAAAGAACTCACTAGTATAAAGGAAGCATCAACATATTCTCAATGTGGCTCGGGCTTTATATTTCCAATCTCGTGTTCCCATTAATTTTTGGGGGAGAGTGTGTGTTTACTGCAGTTTTCCTTATTGACCGTACCCCTTCTCCTGTTCTGGATTGGAAATCTACATGTTTTTATCTATATCAGGATCTTCTAGATTATTCATCCCTTAAAGTGTTTGGCTCTCTTTGTTTTGCTTCCACATTATGTGGGCACAGAACAAAACTTAATCATCGAGCGCGACAAGCTATTTTTGTTGGCTATCCTCTAGGGATGTAGGACTATCACCTTTATAACATAGATAATCATAAATTTTTTGTTTTAAGGGATGTGGTTTTTCATGAAGATGTATTTCCTTTCCTTCATGGTTCTATTCCTAATCATGAAGTTGATCCATTTCCGAATTCTGTATTGCCTAAGGCTGCTGATTTTCATGGTGATTCTCCCATTGCTCCTATTGTCACAACTCAAACAGGATCCACTCATGTTTCTAATCCTCAACCACCCTGAATACTGATGCCCCAAATAATATTGATGCTGATGTCCCTATTTCTCCTAATATTAATGGAGCTTCTCATGGTTTTATTGTTGAGGATCATGGAGTTTCTAATGGCTTAATTGTTGAGGGTGTTTCTAGTGATAATTCTGGTAGTTTTTCTCCCAATGTTGATGCAGAACCTACTATTTCTCTTCGTCGGTCCACTCGGTTTTCCAGACCACCTTCATACTTACAAGATTATCATTGTGCTCTCACTGATCACAATACAATACACCTATTACTTGTTTTACTAAACATCCGTTGCAGAATTATCTGGATTACTCTAAGTTGTCTCCATCTCATTACAACTTTGTTATGAGTGTCTCTTCTTCTTATGAGCCTCAGTTTTATCATCAAACTGTAGTGCATCAGCATTGGCGTGATGCTATGACGGCTGAGCTTCATGCAATTGAAATTAATAACATATGGACATTAGTTCACTTGCCTCCTCACCAACATACTATTGGTTGCCAGTGGATCTATAAGATCAAACACCATTCGGATGGCTCTATTGAGCGTTATAAAGTACGCCTCGTGGCCAAAGGCTATACACAACAAGAATGATTGGATTTTATCGAGACATTCTCCCCGGTTGCCAAGATGGTCACTGTCAAGGTTTTTCTTACCTTGGCCGCATCAAAAGCTTGGCCTATTCTCCAATTGGATGTTAACAACACTTTCTTTCACGACGATTTATTTGAGGAAGTCTACATGGACCTTCCCCTGGTTATCATCCTCCTAAGATCTCTCATCGTCAGGGGTAGTGACTTGTTTATCGATTGAATAAATCAATTTATGGTCTAAAACATGGCTCCCAGCAATGGTTTGCCAAGTTCTCCTCGACTTTATTTGAAATTGGTTTCTGTCAATCCAAATCAGACTACTCTCTATTTGTCAAAGGCATAGGGGATTCTTTCATTGCCCTTTTAGTATACGTCGATGACATTCTTGTGACAGGAGCTAATTCTTCTCATATCCGAAGCTTGCAAAAATTACTTCATGATCAATTTCGCCTAAAAGACCTTGGAAATCTCAAGTTTTTTATTGGTCTCGAAATTGCACGAAATAGTACTGGGATTAGTTTATCTCAACGACATTATACCTTGTCTTTAATAGAGGAAGTTGGCCTCCTTTGGTTGCAAACCAACATTAGTACCAATGGATCCATCTCTTAAACTCCGAGTGTCTAATGGTGACTTGCTAAAGGATCCTACTGTTTATCGACGTCTCATTGGGCGACTTATGTATCTTACAATTTCACGGCCAGATATCACGTTTGCTGTGCACAAACTAAGCTAGTACGTTTCTAAGCCTTGCACTAATCATCTTAAGGTTGCTCATCGTTTGCTTCGATATTTTAAGGCTTCTCCAGGCAAAGGAATTTTTTTGTTTGCCTCTACTTCTTATCAGATCTGAGGTTTCCTAGATGCTGACTGGGGATCTTGCCCAGATACAAGGTGATCTACCACTAGTTTTTGCATTTTCATGGGTCCATCTCTGATTTCTTAGAAATCCAAGAAGCAAAACACTGTCTCTCGATCATTTGCCGAAGCCGAATACAAGGCAATGACTGCTGCTACTTGTGAAATCATATGGTTTTCTCATTTATTTTCTGAGTTACAAGTACTGTTTTCTTCGCCTGCCTTGTTGTTCTGTGATAATCAAGCAACTATGCACATCGCCTCAAATCCAATTTTTCACGAACGTACTAAACATATTGAATTAGACTGTCACTTTGATTGAGATCATGTTCAATCTGGTTTTCTTTGGCTTCTACCCGAATGCTCTGCTTCTCAGCTTGCTGATGCTTTCACCAAACTGCTTTCTGCATCTGTTTTGCCATCCTTGGTTTGCTAGATGGGTCTTCTTGACATTTATGTCCCATCTTGAGGGGGAGTACCGGAGAGTATATGAAATTAGTTGTATTTATGTTAAATGAGTTTGTTATGTTCAGTATTTTCTGTTTTACTGACTTTTATCATTTTCTATTTAAAAGGAGATTGTATTTCATAATTTTAATGAGAAATAACTCACTCATTCTCCCGACTCTATACTTTAATACCTATAAATCCATCCAAACAAACCGACAAATAAATATGCTTCAATAAACTTAGTTTGATTGGTTTTGATTAAATTATACCTTTCATACATAGATTTTGGCGATTGTATCAACTTTTTTCTTCTTTTTTAAGAATATAGCATTATGAATATGGGTCGGGGCCGTCAAGATATATTTTAACTTTCAATCATATCCTTTAGCATTCATGTGAAGACTTGCGATGAGAGTTTGAGTTATGGTGTGTGTTGATGCAAAATTCTGTCGAGCTATCGAGGTTGGTCATGTGGCAACTGACCGAGCTAACGAGGTGTGAGCTCATGCAAGGTAGGACCTACAAAAAGAAAGCAAATTACAGTCTGACGCAATAGGTCAATCTCGGAGCAAAATTGCATACCTGAGTCGTGGAGCGGAGTGTCCCTTTTATGGGTAGGCAGAGAAGACAAAGTCGTTGGAGTTGTTCCGACCTGCAGTTACGGCGGTTGGGCCCCCAGGTCGGTGGTCGGACCTGAGGTCGAATTCCTCAGGTCGGTTGATATGATTTGTTCATCTCAGCTCGACATAGATCAGGTCGACAGGTACGGAGGGCCCGTTTTCTACCTTCTGATGACTCCGAACTGAGTAGGTGCTAAATTACACGTGTCGATTTTGATTTTGACCACCGACAATGTATTTTAGTTAAGATGTCAAACCCATATTTACTTCATAGATTTCTCAAATCTAAAATTGTTTATATAACCCCCGAGATTTAAACAATACCCCAAAGGACCAATTTCCTCAAAAACTACTCCCTCACACAATTTTGTAGATTCTAAGTTAGTTTTTTAAATATAGACTTCTTAAATCTTCAAGTTTAAAAGGTTAAACCCCTGCTCCAAACACCAGGGCTTAGTTGTTGTAAATGAGCACAAGTTCAATTTACCATATTTTATAAGAAATTTTTATTTTATGATATTAATTTGTGCTTTTATATGTTATTTGTTAATGTAAATTTCAAAAATTGTGTCCTTGTGCTCAAATATGTTGTATTATTGTAGTGCACATAAGAGTAGTTACCAAGTTAATTTAAAGCAATTAATGGAGTTTGGATATAATGAGATGTATGAAAACCTCGTACCAAAGAAGCGACTTTAATTAATATGTGTGCCCTAATAAAAGAAATATATATTCGAGAGATTTTAGATTTAATTCTGTTAAAAATCTCACTATTATATAATATGTAAGATTATAACAAAGAGGGGTGGCACAAGCTTGTTTTTAAAGTGATTTACTGTATTTTACTTCAAACAAAAATAAATATAATAAATGTGGCTAGTAATTGATCTGAGAGAAAAATATGAACGATCAACTCCTTATATTAAAGGTGTTGCAACTCTTTGCATATCTTTTGTGATCGAAAGAAGGAATTAATGTATTTGTGATGTAATACACGGGTTTGATATCTTCTTCCTTCCAAAGAAATCAACAAAGAAAAATTTTAGATGTTAAAATTTATTGTCAATGATCTAACAACTAGCTAAAAACTTAAAACGCTCGAAAGATTTAACCAAATAACCAGAATCACGATAGAGCTTAATTTCTTGATAAGTTTGAGATTGTTGGGTCATTGTGAGGTCATAGCCGTGTCATGTGGCATAGCTTGAGAGTATTAGTAGCTAAGTTATGACGTGGCTAGAACATCATGTAATTTGTTTTAAGTTTGCCATTTTTGCAATTTCTTTTTCGGGTACAAGATCTGCAGTCATTGGGCCAAAATATTCTGGCTCTACAACTACCCCTATATTAAAGCCCTTAAAAGTTTGGAATCAAACTTGAATTCAAATCATAAGTTACTATCTATTTGTACATTATAAATAGATGTGTCACATACGTATTATGCGTAGTAGCCCAATTTCAAGGGATAAAAAACTGAAGTAGCTTGAATATTAACTCAAGTCATCTTTCGGTTTAAATTGACTTGAATATGGTTCAATTGGTTACAGCATTATATCCTCTACTAAATGTCAAATTTTCGCATCCCCACTATTGCTCCATAGATGGGACGTTCACAGGTTGGATTGTGTCGGGTTAGGAGAGATTTTGGAACCAACCCAAATTTTCGGGTTGACCACATATAAGAACTGCCGGGTTTCAATTGGATGGTCAACCCAACCCAATATTTTCGGGGGGTTTTTTTTAATTTTTAATTATCTTGGCGACGGGGAGTTAGGATTAAACTAAATGGACAGATGAGATTAAAATACAAAATGGGAGAAGATGATATAAAACTCTTAAATAAAGGAGTATGACTAAAACTAAATGGACAGTTGACATTGAATATAATATATTATAAAAAACATACATATATGCATAAATTTGAGTTGGGTTGGGTTGACCCGATTTTTTAAATGTTGAACTCGAGACCCAACCCAACCCAACCCAACCAAACCCTTACTCATGTTGGCGGGTTTTTTGAACACCCCTATTACCCCACCCTCGTTTGAGCTAAGAAAAAAACATTAGATTTATTATTATTATTTGAACTTTAACTCTTGCACGAGTGACAAATTTTTTTTTTCGCGTACAATATGTGAGGACGGGGGACCAAACTCACGATCTCTTGGTTGGAGATATATGTCAATTATCTATACTCACTTTGACAAAGAGTGACAATTCAAATTAATCTCTGCAATAGTAATAAATACCTTGTCTTTTACCATTAACCTCCAAAGAGTGACAATTATGCTCAAAATTGATTAAAAAAAAAACACATGAAACTCATGCTCTTCAAATATGTTCTCCTTACTTTACATTTAATAAAATGAACCTCGTGGAATGTTCTCTAAGAGAAAAAATGTGGAGATGCCCCTTTATAGAAACTATATACAAGGACAGTTACTTACCTTGTAACTTCCAAAAAGAAAAAAAAAAGTGTGTCTCAGTACATTTCAATACCAAATATAAGGAAACAGAGCTGGCCTCATAAAAAATCTAGTAACATCCAATATGAATACAGAGATAATGAAGAGCAAAACAACACCACATATAGTTAATGAGCAATTTGACTAAAAAGGCTCCATTCAGATGGGAATGGTTGTGTTCCTTTGTGACTCACACCAACCCATTTTCTCTCTCCCCAATTATAGAATGAATGAGCCTCAACACCCTCCAAAAACAGACTATTTCTCAATACTTCTATATCAAAAATAAATACCAACCTGTCGAAGCTCTTTATTGTCAACCACCGGTAAATAGCTAAGTATTTTCCTTCTCCACTCTCTACAAATATTTCTTTTGCGAAATGTTAACATGAATTATTTGTTTGACAATATTATTTTTATAAACAACAGATTCGAACCTACAATTAATAAGAGAAGGTACTAATGGGTGACCACTTCAACTCGATTAAGTTGTCCCTCCCTACGTGTGACTACATGAGCTTGCTTACGTCATTTCTCTATATCTGACATCTGAGCTAAGCCTCTCTATATCAAACTACTCGAGCTATGTTTAGATCTTTTCTCTCCGGACGGAGCAATACCTCAAGTTGAATACTTGAGCTGAGCTTGCTCAAGTTATCCCTCCTTATATCAGACTACTCGGTTTAGGCCTTTTCTCACTTGGGAGAAAAGCTGACCAGCTGCTCTACCTTAGCTCCTCAACATTTATTATTCTTCTTCTGAAACTTGCCCCCTTGGAGCTTCATTAATTAAATTCACAAACTCCAACCAGGAAGCCATCCATTCCACCTAACTTTACAAACAAAGTCTTAAATTGGACAGATTTATCAGTTGTGTCTAATGGGAAAATGTTTGGGACCAAAGAAAAGTTGTGGTTGTAATCACTGATCGGATCTCACCCACTAACTTGGCCACAATATCCCTTTTCCATAAAGCAACAGAAGAAAAAAAAAAGAAAAAGAAATAGCCTATACCAACCTTTATAATGTAGGCAATATTCTATAAAAGAAAACACTGAATTGAAACCCACTAATCTTATAAAGTACTCATTTGAAAGAGAAATAAAAGGATGAAAACTAATAGCATTTTGATACTGATATATTCCACAATATCTGTTTCTGTTTTCTTTTTTGTTGGAGAATCTGCAAAATTCAGATTCGGTTTCCTTCCAACTTTTCTGAAGCCATTGAATAAAGAGAGCATAAAAAGAAAGAACAAAGCAATTAAGATAAACGATGCACATAATGATAATAGTAAGCAATGTAGCAGCAAATGCAATCATTTATCTGTGAACTTTTTCATTACAAATCAGGCAGTTTATTCCCCAATTCTTTCTAAGCCATTTCTTGGGCCAGCCATTGATGGCAACTTCCCTTCTTAATTCTTCTAACCAGATCTACACCCAAGTCAATTTCTTTCTCTCTCTCTCTCTAAAGTGACAGATTATATGCAATGGAAGATCTAATAATCATGCATAGTTATTTTAATTTACACAGTGGTGGAAAGTACCAGCAGGGTCTTTAAACTCACATGTACAACCAGCTTTCAGCAGTCCTTTGTCTTCATTTCTAATCGCTGTACCTCACTATCTGCTTGTCCTGTGCAGCCCTTTATTTTGCAAACTTTCTTCATGCCAAATCATGCTGACTCACTATTTCTTCTTGATTAGTGCAAATAATTAGTTATATTTTCAGAGAGATTCGTGTTCTATCCTAGGAATTCAAATTGTATGGCTCTGTACATAAGAATTTTCACGCCAAGGCCTTTCCCATTATTGATGCTGACTATGCGAGCACTTACATTTTGCACGATTATCTGAAAGCGTCTGGACAAACAGCAAGAGAAGATAAGAAAAAACGAAAATGGGGTAACTTTTATCATACAAATACGAGAATGGGTCATGAATTTATAATTACCTGAACCTGTTTCTGAAGGCCTTTTATGTACTCAACTGCCAGATCTAACATGTCTGATGTGTTGGTTTGCTGTGGAGAGAGAGGGAGAGAGAGGGAGAGAGAGAGAGAGAGAGAGAGAGAGAGAGACGTTTTAACTCAGCTTTACCGACTTTTATAAAAGAAAAAGTGAAAAAGAAGTTACCTTGTCCATGTTGGGTACTAATTCTTGCAGCTTCCTCATTCGTTCACTGATTTTAGTTCGTCTAACCTGAAAGTTATCAATGAAGGGAAAGACTTCGTTCAGAATCCAGAGTTTAATCTCATACACTAAAGAGTCAAGGATATTCCTAAAAGATGGGAAGTTTTAGTGCAACTCTCTCCAATTTCCTTGAATCATGTATGTAAGTTCAGATTCAGCAGATTAAAACTTTGCCACTTCTATACTTCTCAATAATGTAACAACCAAAATACAGAACTTTATACAAAATCAGAGTCATCTGGATCCAGCAGAAGGTTTGACAGATAAGAGAATCCCAATCCAAGTTGCTATTTTTATTCTATTGCAGGCAGTTTCAGAAATAGAATAAATACAGCCAATGGTTAAGACCAAGAGATTATATCTAATTGTTCAATATTCTCAGTTCAATATCTTGACTTACTCTTTCTGCAATGCTTCTGGGGTGAGTAGCACAACCGCGCTTGGCTCGAAGTTTACAAGGGACAGAATCTGAAAACTGCAAGATCTTCTCAATAGCATTCATTTCTGCTGAAGTATTCGGCATACTCAGATGATGAGAAAGCAGGGGAGGGCGATTTCCAGGATCCACTTTCTGAGTTTTCCAACAAAACAATAAAGATGAGACCAACTAGAACCAGTTTCAAGCAGGACCATCACAATGGACTTGAAGTAATTAATTACCTGAGTGTCGACTGAAAGATTGAAATTTGAGTATGACTTCTCATCGTCATCGTTATCTTCGAGCACTTTACGACCAACAATGTTATCAGACATGGCAGATTCATCCCAAGAACCAACTGGGTAGCTAGTGCTACCGTAATCGCTGGCGTGGCTATCGGCAAAGCCTTTACTATCTGGATTGTTTTCTCTGATACTTCTTTTCTCAATTCCAGCCATGGGACTACTCATCAACCCTGATGAGTGTGGTGGTATGGTCCTTGGTGAGAAGTTTTTCAACCTGCTTGGAGAAGACAAAGATGCTTCTTCATTAAAGCTACTACCAGTTCCAAAATTTCCCTTGCCTCTCAATGCAGCATAGCCTGCCAGTTGCTAAGAATTTTCAGCACCATGTGGGAATATTGGAAGCTAAATTCTAGTATGACAAACAGACCAGAGATCATAGCAAATCAATATGGTTATAATTATACCTACAAAGTCTGAATTGTATAAATCAAGTTTCTCTCAACCCAAATAATCAGAAACTATGAGAACAGAAAGCCAACTTCAATTTCACCAGAATTTACATTCATTCATCCAGGTGAAAAGATTACATACCACTTTCACTAATATTTATGTGGTCGAATAGTCCAGCAGGCGAACTACTTTGCCGAATAAGATTCGAAGCTCTTCCACCATCTGTTCTTATCCGTGGTTTTAGATCAACTCCCATTGAACCAGATCCATCCGTTCCCGGAATCATACCCTGATTTGGAAGTGGGGGTTTCATTGAATTCTGATAGAAACTCGGGGTTGATGAAGCAGAGGGGTAATTGTTGTTGACATTGCTCGGCTGCTGGTGGATACCTCTGGTTTCATGACTCACATAAGTTGTTTGTTGATTTGCTTCAGTGGTTACGAACACTTCTCCGGCCGGAGCATTCTTCTGAGCCTCCCTCAGGTTTGGAGATGATTCTTCTAGGACGCCGCCGCCGCCTCCGCCTCCTCCACCACCAGTGCCGCCGTCGCCTGTCATAAACCGTGCGAAAATCCGTTCTGTTTCGGGGCTGGATGGCTGATTGAAGAACTGATCGCAGAATTCTCTATCCGCCAGTCTTCTGAAATACGAACTCGGCGCAGAACGGTACCGTGTTAAGCCAGAATTCATCTGCGGCTGGAGATGTTGCTGCTGAAAATCTGCCTCCATCGGTCCTCCTTTCTCCAGCTCTGCTCCAAGCAGACTAACAATAACAGACCTTAATCAAACAATACGAACCTCTCGAAGATAAACTTCTTCTTCACTCCTTCCTTAATCACGCCAAATTAAACGTCGAACAGCACAAATGCAATCAATCCGCAGAGAGCTCTGCTTCTTTCAACACAAAATCAGCTCCACAAACCACCGAATTCCCTCAGTAACAGAGCGCACAGAGACCAGAACTTCAAGCGGACCACCTGATCCAAAAACAACGAACAACAGACCTAAATTAAACACAAATCCAATCAAGAACACATGACCGTGAAAAACAAAAGCAGGAAGCAGAACACAGCATAAATTCAGCCTCATTCACGTGGAAATCATCCCCATGCTCTCTCCACAAACTACAACAAAAACTCCCTCCCTTCGTCAACGGTAAGCAAAACACCAACTATCAAATCAAACTCACAGCAGCACCAAAAATTTCTGTGGTCGAGCATAAATCACTTTAAAATAGAAAGAAAAAAGAAGAAGATAAACCTCCAAAAGAAACAAAAAGAATCGCAATTCAAGTAAAAAAAAGCAACCATGACAAGATACCAAAATCTCTTTATTTCTCTGTCTGTACTATCCAGGAACCAAAAATCGTCTCCCTCAACAACTGCTGCCGGAAAAGTATTCCGCAGCTCCGGTACGGCGGAGGCGCGTAGAGAGAGAAAATCGTAAAGGTAAAAGGAAAAATGAAATGGCGTTTGTTCAGTGAAATTAGGAAGAAAAGCCAATGGGAAGTGAACAGAGCGTCCCAGAATCTAGGCCCTCAGATTGTGTATGTTTGTGCAGTGGTGGAATGACGGAACTGCCCTCAAGTATTGGTGTTATTTATGGAAATGCACTGTTAGGAAAAGGAATGACTGGATTGGTTCCACGTCAGCTGGTTCGTGAGAGTGGGCCACGTGGGGCTCCATCAGTGGACCACAACATCGATTCTGTTTTCAGAAGCAAAAGCTTTGGCTTTGGATAAAAAGGTCAAATTTAATTACTCAACTCCCCCTTTTTTGGAACTAAATTAAGAATTTAATTCTTACAAAATTCCACATATATATTTATATAGATTTTTGCCTTTATCTGATAAATAATATTAAAAAATAATATATATATATATATATATATTTTAAAATTAGTATTATCTGAGTTTTTTTTTTTATATTCCTAATCTGTCTGGACATTCGCGGATATAAAAAAGGAAGGGGAAATTTTGTAAAAGACTTATGGATCGAATCTTTTTACGTAAAAGAGTATTTGGTTTCTTTCATCTTAATCTTTAAACTTACCTAGAAAAAAAGAATATTTTACTCTATAAATTTTTAAAAGATAAATTTTTTAATGATGAACTTTTAAATTTCAAATTTTAGTTTTTAAATTTTTAAAAAGTAATCATCTTGATTATTGGTATGATTCTACGTATCTTTGATTATTGGTATGATTCTACGTACCATCTAATATTTGTCCTCATATTCGCTTCAGCAAATTTATATATCCCAATACATGTCCACACCATAAATATACACATATTTCAAAGTCTAAAAAAATGTAGGGACTTGAATACAAATTTTAAAAATCTAGAAGCTAAAATGAAATAATTTGTTAGACTTTTATATAAAATTTATTAATAAGTTTTGAATTATATTCAATAGTTTATTCTCGATATAAGTTTTTGAATATATATATATAGGCTATATAAAATTTAAATATTGTTTTTACCTTCAAACTGTTATTTTTTAATATATGTAATTTATATTTTCACATCTAAATTTTTAAAAATTTTAATTTGTTCTCTAAACTTTTATCTACCTTCTATTTTATTATTTTATAGCATTTGAAATCTCAAAATTCAACCTCGCTCTTACCGAAATTCAAATTTATTTTTTATCTTTTAAGTAATGTGTAACACACACATATATAAAATAAGTGGATTACATCACACTTCTATTTAATTAGACATTTTTGTGTTAAGGCCTAAATATGGAATTTAATAAAAGTTAGAAAACTAAAGTTGAGACACCGCAACATTGAAAACTGCTTAAAATATTCAAATCTTGATATGTTTATTCAATAGGACTCAATTATTAATGAATCAAAAAAGAAAAAAAAGGACTCAATTATTATTAATAACACATATCAAATTATTAGTGTGTCAAATTTTTAACATATCTGCAAGATTTAATAAATCATTATATAATAAAGAATAATTCTTGGTGTTATCTCAAATGACGTTGAAAAATACGGTCCACCAATTTATTAATTTTGTGTTGATTAGTGACATAAAATAATGGATTTATATATGATTAAGTTTATATAATCATTTAATAAGGAATATATACACACACATCATATGGTATATTTTAATATCATGGAATTAAAAAATATTATTCGGGATCATAAACTTATAAATCTTTGGAGGAAAAAAATTGAAAAATAAGAGAGATAGTGGAAGAGATGAACTCAGAAAGTAGTGGAAGAGAGATAATCTTCAAAAAGGGGAAAAAATGATGTGTTACAAGAAAAGTGTAGTGAGAGAGAACTCTTTCATGTGGAGAGAGAGAGACTTTTGGACATCTATGTGAAAATGACATGGTTTTTTTTTCAGCTTTTCAATCCCTTTTATATGCTACTTTCCATCTAGTTACGGTTTTGAGTTTCTCCAAAACGATTTATCGTTGTGGTATTTCTACGAAATTTAAGAACTTCTATGGTTGTGTTGCGCGATTTTGGGTCGAAAGGTTGGTCGAGATTGATTGAATGTATGGTACACAATTAATAGTGTATGTTGTGGCAATGTGAAGTTAAAACGATATTATTGAAGAGTGAGAACGTGCAGAACCTAAAATTACTTAACGGGACAATTTGAGTTTGTACTAAAAAAAATCAAATTTTGAATTTATCAGGACAATATTCAATATATTAGAGAGGTACTTTTAGCTTCTAACATTCACCCTCCTACACGATATTAATGAAGAAAATATATGATGATTATCTAGGTATCTCGACTTGTTATAAGTGCATCTTTTAGGGTAGTTACCAAGAACAATACTTCTAAAACTGTTTTCTATTAGATTTAACTTTTAAGAAATATATCTTTTTCGTTTTATTTTTTTTAGATCATATATGTATTATTTTTTAATATTATATATCTAAATCAATGTCATAGTTGAACCGTAATAATATATACTTCATTCCTAAGAAAATAAAATATTAGATGTATTTACTATGTTTTATTCTGGTTAGAATTACTTCTAAAAGTTATTTTGTACATAAAAAAACTATATTTTAAAAAGGTTTTGAGAAATAGAAAACTACTTTTAAATTACACGACTTCCAATAATACACCGTTTGAGATCTCAAGTTTTATAAAAGAAAATTTCACATCCAAAGTATTTGGAAGAGAAAAAAAAAGGAAAAATATTGTTAGGCATGTTAACCTTGATAGTGCTATACAAATATTAATTAATATTCAGTGACATCAAATTAATTGATTGTGGTGTCTCAAAAAAAAAAAGATTGTGAGACTATTATATATATATCAATATTTCTGACCTAGCAATAAATATAAAGGGTCAATTATTTGGGTGTCAGACACTTGTCTTGAAAAAAAGAAAAGGTAAATGTTCGAGTCAACTTACGTACACCTTATCTAATTTCACGGGAGACACCCGCCTGATTCTATTACATTTAGTTACTACGAAAGAAAACTAGCTCATAAAGATATTAAATCTTAGGTAGGTGGCCATCCTGGCCCTTTGTACTGATAGACAAACTCGTAATCGTTACCAAATGAACGTTTCGAAAAGTACAAATATTAAAATTAACAAAAATTGAAAATATTGGACCAATATATTTCTTGATCATGACTTTTTTAGTCATGACCTTTCAATTAAAACACAAAAGCCCCATGCACATAGCAACTTCATCCATCACTATTTGACAAGCTACTAAACAATTATAATAAACGACAGTAATAATGGATCTCCCTTTTATAAAAGTCAGAAGTTTGATTCCCAGCTACTGAATCTTCCTCCTAATAATATAAGTTGCTTTATATTATTATTATTTAGTACGTCAAATAGACCCATCGAAGAATCAACTGTTTAACCTCAAGAAATGTAATATATATTTTATCCACTAAGTTATAATTAAATTGAAAGAACTGTGTGAGTTCATAGCAATAATATAAGTTTTTCTTTTTTAGTTCAAAAACATGTGTGGGGTGTGGATGCAAACCTCATACCTATTTGGTGAAAAGTTGGTCAAGGTTATATATCTTAACTAGTTGAACTATATTCAAATTGACTAATATATAAGTTGTTTCTAAAGCACGATAGAGATATGAAGTTTGTATCTTATAGTTCTAATTAAAGATAGAGGTAGAACTTTGACAAAATAATAGAGTTCTAGTCATTGAAGTCGTGTGTTGAATGATGCATATGTGGTCCCGTAGAGCCTTATCTCTCTAATCCCAAGTTGATAAAGTCAAATGTAGGGGTGAGCGATAACCATGTTAACACCATTCTAGATTAAGCAAATTTATTCCGAGAAGTAGGAGATGTACTATACCCACATATCGTAATCGAAGTATCTCGAGCTAGATTTATTTCGACTATTCGAGTAAATGTTAATATAGAACACTTCTATTCTATATAGATACATACATATACGTATATAGAATGTTTTCTATAGATTGATGATATTTCAATTTGGAAATAGATGTTGAACTTGAGAGAGTGGGAGAAATTTGTTTTTAAAAAATGGCAGTCATGCCTATAAAGGTTGAGCCAAATTTCAATGGGTTTTGGAACTATGTGGGAAGACATTACTTCCACACTTCCACAACCATGTGACTCCAAACCTTCAACCTTTTGTTTTTCCCCTTTGTTTAAGAGGTTAATTTAGTCTAAATTAATATAGTAAGATTGGCATCACTTTGCAGTTTGCACTTTAGTGGGCAAAAAATGTTGAATGAATTAAAACCTACTTTTTTTTTTTTTTTTCCAAATGAAAACCTACTTAACTTAACTACTTTTTGAAGCACTTTCCAATCCAGTATTAGGGTCTAGAGTGATTTTAGAATGAGTGACTTTAGCAAAAGTGATTTTTATATAGTTATCTTAATATTTTCTTACACACGTTTTTTCAAGTGATTTTTATATAATTAAATGTGATCTGAAGGAATAATGTTTTAAATTTAAAGAGAAAATTTGACAAAAATTTGAAAGGGAGGGAAAAAAAGTTAGAGATCATGAACAAAAATCTCAAGGAAAAAGTTTAGAGAGTGAGAGGAAAAAACTTTAGAGAGAGAAATAAACTACAAAATAGATGGCGCTAAAAAATGAGAGGGAGAGTATAAAAATTCCAGAGAGAAGAAACAAAAATACTAAGAAAATATAAATTTTCTGAAAATTTAAAGTGAGAGTAAGGTAAAATAGAAACACACCCTTGAAATTTAAACCCTTTCAAAAATAGTTTGCTATTAATTTTCTTTTCTTTTTAATCAAAATTCACTGGAGAAATCATGGTCACTTAAAGTGATCTTAGATTTTTCCAAAATCAAACATGTGTATTTAATTGGAGTGATTTTGGCAGGGTGAAAGTGATTCCGAATATGTCAAAATGACTCTTAAACATGCCCTTTAGCCAAAAGAATCTACGAGTACTTTCTCACCATAAATAATTTACCTAAGTTTTTAATATATTTTTTTTCAGAGCATATTTATATTACTTGCAAACACGGATACCAAACAAAAATAGTCTTGTTTGATTTAGTATTTCACAAGATTTTCCCCTAAAAATTATCAAACATCCTCGTTCATTAAAAACTTTTTAATTGATAAATAAAAGTCAAAATGCTTATTAACAAAGATAGTAAGAAATACTTCAGAAATATTTTAAAATAATAAAATATTATTCTTTCAATCAATAAGTTGAATTTCCTTTAAACAACATCCTCGGTGACACTTTCTTTTCTTTTTCTTTGACAAATGTTATATTTAGCAAAAAATGCGATTTTGATTAATATATTCAATTCTCTATGATGTAAAAGTGTATAAGGATGGAATTTTTTGTCCAAATGAATGTAATGAAACTAAATATGGATCTTATTAATTTCTCTTAAAAAATGATTAGTCTTTTAAAAGTTTAAAACAACACATTATATCAAATTGAGCATTTTCTTGTGATTACATAATCTATATTTAATATTATAAATTACTTATATGCTTTTGTCTTTCTTCTTTAACTAAAAGATAAAATATTCTTCCAAATTCCAAAAACAAGGTCATTAGAATGATGAATAATATAGGTTAACAAATGTTGTTTGAAAATTGTTTTTCCCTCCTATTTTTTTTTTCATTTTTTCAAGGTAATTAATTTTTTTTTTAAAGATAATTGACTTCGTTCCTTGTTTTCATAATTAGGGGAACTCGTGAACTAATTACTTACACAACAATTCTATTATTTTATAAATCACTCCCATTATCATTCTTAATATTATTTAAAAATGATCTTATGTAATAAATTACAAAAAAAAAACATAGTAACATAGATGAGTGCTCATGCGAATCTGTAAAGATCGAGTAACATAAAATACAATTTATTTGATATGATCTTGAAAAATGTGACAATGCCAGTTGTGCCTATTCATTAGAGTACTAAACCCTAATTTAATTTAATGGGGGCATAATTTGAATACTTAATTAACATAAAATTAAGGATTAAAAAATTGATTAAATGAAGCACTACCACATTAAAATATTAGATAATGTTGTATATTCAAAGCAAAGCCAATCTTTTTAGGTAAAAAGAAATATAAAAATAATTGAAGCAACCAATCATTGCGTGACTCGTCTAAGTCTACATTTTTATACCTTGTTGTGAAAACCAAAAGCCAATCCTCCGATGTCTAAGCACTAAGAAGTGTCGTTTCCTCCTACTCTTCCCCTTTTTTCTTTCTATTTTTTTTAAATTAAAAAATTATTCAAAACTCGATGAGAAAAGATCGGAGTGTTTATGGGTTGAATTGGATTTGTGAAGGAATTTTTTAGACCCAACATAATTATTTGAGTCGTAGTAATTATTTGTAATAGATAGGACGTTTGTGGGTTGGATCTAGATGACAGATCCAAACTCAACCCAAAATAAGATATTTGAGTTGTTTAAAATTAGTTAAATAAATAGTCAAAATTTGTCATTATTAGATGCATAAATATTCAAATGGTTGACCCGTGAAAAGTAAACCAGCACTTTAATCAGAAAATGCTCATTAATATATATATATATATATATGCAAAGGAATCATTTTAAACAAGGTGTAGATTAAAAGGGTACTTTTGTAATTTTATATTGGTTATAACTTCAAAAGTTTCAAACTTGTTTTTTGTTTTTAAAAATTAAATTCAGAAAAACAATTTTTTCAGTTATGTGTTGGTTTAGTCATTTATAAATATAAATATTTTCAAAATCAAGGTTAAATTTTGAAAAGAAAAAAAAAAGGTAGTTTTCAATTTTTTTTTTATTTTGAAATTTGGCAAGAATTCAAATATGTTATTGAGAGGATGAAAGACTTATAAACTGAATTATACAAAAAGAACATAATTTTTGACCGACACTTAAATTAATTATCATATAAAATTTTTACTTTTCTTTTTAATTTAAAATTTTAGAGAACAAGAAACAAGAATTAGTTAACAAACATGTTTATATTTCTTTAAATAAAAAAAAATAACAAAAAAACAAGAAACAATTATTCAACACAATTATATTTTTTTAATCGAGAAATAAGAAACATACAATTAATAATAAACAAGAAAGAGAGAGCAACCACGCAATTTATGAAATATGATTGAGAGTGTGGAAACCTGTTGGTGCGGTTACCTGCAATTTTGGAAATTTGATTTAACATATCAAAGTCAAGTGTGTGGGCGCCAACACACACACACACACGCCAGCCCTTTCACTTTATAAATATAATGTCCTAAATCAAGTTGACTTCTTCGAGCCGAAACGATTGGAAAGTCGTGTGAAATCTGATCAATGATGCTTTTGATAATGAAGTACAGTTGATAATTGATGATACGAGAGAGGGATGTAGGAATAGGGGCATCGAAGAAATCTTACTTCATAGGGCACGAGTAGAATGAAGTTGCAAACATTTAAGCAATTCATGCCGGAAGACAACAATATTTGAGAGTCTTAATCGAATAACAAAACTCAATATGGTTGGGAGAGTTGATTTGTTTTCTTTTTCCCTATTTATCTACTTTTGCTATGCAGTCAAGAAAAAAAAGGTTGGTGACTGTCGTGACCGTAGTTAGTAGTAGGTAATTTTAGCCTCAACTATGTATTTCGGTCAAATTCCATTGTTAGATTTTTAACTACGCTTATCGTTAGTGTTTTTAATATGAACGTTACTTTAAGGATTGCATATGTGATGCCACCCTATTTCTTGAAAAATTGGATGAGGCAGTGTAATCCAACCGATCATGAATTTGAGATAATTTGTCCAATCTAATAACTATGTTAAGTTCCTATTTGTTGATTTCTAATTTGTTCGGCTGAAAGTTCAATAATGTCATCTCATCTAAATTTCAAGAAATAGAGTGTTTAATAATTTATTTTTGTTAATTGAAATTATTGAGACGAAAGATAAAATAAGCATGTATGTAATTTAAAATTTCAGAATGTAAATGAAATTTTTTTAAGTTTCAGAAACTAAGAAGTGATAACCGAATGAATGTTTAATTTTACTAACCTAAATATTATTAAAATTATATTCAACCTCTCATATAATTGAAAATGAAATATAGTTTGAAAATTGTGACATGTTGAGCTTAAAAAAACGACAAAGTTGTTCAACCTCTTTCTACATTTATTTCCTTGTTTTCTTGAAAGTTTGTTTCATTGTTTGTATAAATGAATCATATATTAGACTTATGAAAAAAGAATAAAGATTTTGAATTTTTCTATTTTAAAATCAATTTAAATCATTTTACAAAATACTAAATACATGAATTTGTCAATTTCATCTCCTTGATATTATAAAACTTTATAAAAATTTCAATTTCATGAACATTGGACCATAAGTTAAATTCTTTAAATGAATTCTTTAAAATTGTGAGAAATCAAACATAAATTTTAATTTTAAAACTCGGCTAAGATTTTGAAACCTTTTAATACTAAAGATAAAAGTTATATATTTAGCCTTTATAAATAAAAAGTATAAATACTATTTTGGTCTTATATTTTCGACTTTAGTTCATTTCAATGGTAGTTTCGTCAAAATATTCATTGAGTTCTCGTACATTCAACTTTTGTTTGTTTTAGTTTATGTACTTTCAAAGTATCTATTTCGATCCATTTTGCAAAAATTTAACATAAATTTTATATCCAACAAAAAATCTTTAATACAAAGTCATGACTACGTTTGATGAGTATAGTGTAATGTTGAAAGAATGATCGAAAAATGACATAAAAGGGAAAATGATAGGACTCAAGTGATAACTTTTGAAAAATAGAAGGACCAATATAAACGACTAAAATTAAACCAAAGTTAAAAATGCACGTTTTGGGATAAAAATAATATTTAAAAATAAAATGATATTCCCATTTCAAAACAGTTAATTATAAGCCTATCCTTTTTGCAGCCGACATACCAAAAAGGTCATGAAAGTTTAGAAGAAATAAATGTCATCATTTTCAATCGCTATTTAATTTTTTTTTTCTTTTAGTAAATTTCTCTCCCATTTATTTTAGTAGATATATCTATTCATGCCATTTTTAACAGAGCAGTATTGACACCTATCTCCAACTATGAGATTGTGAGTTCGGATTACTGACATAGTTGGAGTTCGGATCCCTGACATCACTTATTCTATTGAAAAAGAAAAATGATGCAAAATACACACAAAAAAAAGAAAGAAAAGAACAAGAAATTTAATTTTGTTACTTCCTAAATTCCTACACAATTTTAGAAATGTTTATTAAAAATGAGAAATGAGAAACTAGAACAATTACAAAACACTTATGTTACTAAAAAAATTGAGAACGAGAAACAAGAAACAAGAATCATGAACGTTACTAAGGGCCCGTATATTAACGTTCCGTTTCCAATTTTATTAAAAAACTTAAACATATGACAACTATTTATATTTCTTGTTTCCATTTTTTTAGAAACATTCTCAAAATTATATAAAAATTTTGAAAAAAAAAGTTTCTTGTTTATTGCTTGATCCAAAACGTAAATAAAAATATTGTTTTATCTTTCTTGAATCTATGGGTGTTTGAACCATGTAATTCTATTTTTCTTAATTAAAAATGAGAAAAAGAAAGAATATTACCAAACGGATCTTAAAGAATCCTCTTTCTCATCTAGAAATCTATCTAAAATTGTATGTAAATTTTAGGGAAAAAATTTTGGTTTTTTTATTATTTTTAATTTTTTTAAACATAACTAAAAGCATTATTTTATATTTTCATAATAAATATTAAAAAAACACAAACTTAATATAGCCTAATAAATTTTAAATATTTTGTTTTAAAAAGTTTATTTTTAAGTAAAATTAATTTTTTTTTGATATAAAAAGAGAAAGAAGCAAGAAATGACGGGATTTTTTTTAATAATGTTTCTTCTAAAACTTTTTCCAAAAATATATTCTTCACCAAACTATTTACAAGAATAATGCTTGAAAATAGTTTGTCGCCTCTTGAAGAAAGAGAAACAACAGACACAATTGACTTTTTTTTTTTTAAAAAAAATTAAATCTCAAGTTGTGTTGAAGAGACGACCATCCCTGTATTTTAGACACTTATGGTAGGTTAACTGTTATTATTTTTTTTCAAAATCTACTCAACTCATGTGTGACACTCAAGATTTTAATTTTTTTTTTTTGCCAAAGCGAGCATAGCTCAGCGGTAATTGACATATAAGGTTGTGAGTTCGAATCCTCTTTCCAACATGTTGTACTAACAAAAAGAAATCTATTTTTTAAAACAAATGTTAAATTAAACTTAACTAAAAAATCGATCGATTATGCGATTAAAAAAAGACCTTAAATTAACCAATAAAAAAATCAATTTATCTAATTATTATTAAATATTTTAAATTTTAAATCTAATTATTTTTAAATATATCATATGGTATATTGGGTTTAGTCAAATGTATGACTACTCCATTGCCTCCAATAATCCAATAAAGTGTTGAGTCATAATTTCCAACTGGCTAATCACTTACTGCTCGTTTTCCTTTCACCACTTCAGTGAAAATTCATATTCTGGATATGACATCCAGATTTGAGTTCTAAGCCTTCACATCACAATTTTTCATCATGGTTATCTGCTTCTTCATTAGTATTTATGGGAAGATATCATTTGATTTAATTTGTTTTATTTAATTTATGTTTTGAATACTTGATTAGTTAAATTGATTCATTTTAAGATTTTGCTAAAAAATTTTTAGTTTAATTTAATTTAAAGTTTGGTTTAAAAAATAGATTTCTTAACAACCAGTTTGTTTTAAAATTTTGTTAGATTTGTTTTAGTTCAATTTAAATAACAAAATCTTTGGTGGCACATGAGTTCAGGAGATTTTGAAAAACAAAAAAAGTTACAAATCCTGCAATACGTGGTTAATATACAGGGATGGTTGTCTCTTCAATAGACGACGTATTGAGCTTTAGTGATGTGCATGTTGTTTCTTCAAGAGACGACCTGCACTGACAAACTATTTTTAAGTATTATTCTTTGAAATAGTTTAGTGAACAATATATTTTTGGAAAAAGTTATAAAATAAACCTTATTAAAAAAGTACGAAAAAACAAAAAATAAAAGATGAAAAACAAAAAAACAATAACGTTATTATTATTATTAAGGATGAATAAACAACCACTCAACTTAAAAGCTTAAGTTAATGTGTGAGGTAAATTTCAAATCCCGCTTTTGAGTTGAGTGGTAGTTTATTCGTGTTATTAAACCATCTTAAAGTTTCCATCCACTAGTTCAAATCTTCCCGTTTTTACTCAGTATATTTTTTTTTCTAAAAAATCAAATAATACACAAAAAAAAAAAAAATTATATTTGTGGAAGTAGAGAATTTACAATGAGAAAATCTCACACCTCTCATTTTCCAATTAACACTCCACCGCTCATCTTCTTACCACTTATAAATTTCTAATTGACCAAAAAATGTACCAAAAAATTGTACGGAATATGTGGGTCATAACATTGGAATAATATGAAGGAAAAGAAACTCCTAAAATTATTTTTGAGTAATCAAAATGATGTTGAAATGCAAAATAATTGACATCTCCCATCATTTGTCATTTTTAACCTTATTCTTTTTCTTTCTTCCTCCCTTCAGTACATAATGGTGTAGAACAAATGGAATAGATTCTTTCTTAAATAGGCAAACCCAAAATTTCTATTTTGTCTTCTTCCTTTATTTTTGCTAGTTTTATATTTATAAAATGTTTTGAGACCAAATTTACTTCTCTATGGAAGTTTTAGAATAATATATAAAGACAAATGGAAAAATATTAAAATAATAATAATAAAAAAATAAATAGCCAGCAACATCAATATATCGCAGTAAAGTTGAAATTTTCAATGTAATCTCAAATATTAGATATAATAACGTAAATTATGTTCATCAATGCTAATCGTCCACAACATGTTCAAATTTCTGAACATAAAAACAACTAAATTAAAGCACATAAATTTACAAAAAAGTAATTATTTAAAGGATTGAATTTGGATTATAATACTGTTTAAATTAGAATAGCTTTTGAATTAGATTTTATAATTATATAATTAGTATAAATAGGTTATTATGTTTTATATTCGAAGCAAATTGTCTCATTTTCACTAGATGCATGTTTTAATATTAGATAATTTAAATATTTAGAATTTCAAACGACAATTAAAACAAATTCAATAACTATTTTTTTAAAACAATTTTCTTCTCTTCGTTTTAACTTTCTAACTATATTAATCCATATCAAAAGCATTACAAATACAGAAATTTAAATATATATATTACAAATATTATTAGCATTAGTATTAGCAAGCATAGTAGCCCAATAATGACATCCAACTAACAAAGTTTGTCCAAAGTTTTCATCTATTTTCGAAGTTGAAATTGTTTCTCATTTACTTGCCACTTTGTGAAAGAAAACAAATAAGTATGAAATGTACATAAAAAAAGTTAGGAGAAAATTCTATATATATATATGATCCCATCTTCGAACATTCCACCCATAAACTTATTACCATTTATAATTGAGCAAAAATGTCCCAAAAATTGTGTAAAGGAATATGGGGTCAATGGGTGATGACACTTGGAACATATATTGATGAAAAAGAAATTACTAAAATTGGAAGGAACCAAATTAAAGGATGTGGAAATTCAAAATAATAGACAACACCCATCATTTTTCCATTCATTTGGAACCCTCAATGCAATGTTTCATTTGGTGTAGAACAAATGGAATAGATTCTCTTTCTATATGGGAAAACTAATTAAAAAAAAAAACTCCAAAGAAGTTTCTATTATTGGTATATATTCTCATTTATTTTCACAATATTTTTTTTTTTGTAAGACTCCCACTCTCCCACTCTTTGGTTGCAAGATTTGGGAATTGGTTCAATTTCCCTTTCACCACTATCCCATATGATGAAATGATTAATGCCATATTGCTTCCTTTGCCCAAAAGCTAAAAAAAAAAAAAAGGAAAAAATGTTTGGCCAATCCTTGAAGCAATTGGCAGAGCATACATGTATGTGGAATGAGAATTTTAAGGGACATAAAAATAAAATGATACTGCTAATTTATGGTATTTTTGGATTTTTGGATTTTTCTATTTTCCTTTTTGTGTTTTATTTTCATATATTGTGTTTTGGATAATTTTTAATCTAGAAAGTTCTAAATAAAAAAAATATATATGAATACCTATTTCTCTTTCTTTACTTTCGCATATTGTTATTAAAAGGTAAGCTCAACTAGTATTTTGGTCCTTGTGCTCTTAGTCTTGTTCATTTTCGTCGTTGTATTTTGATTGAAAATGTTCATTTTGACTCCTATATTTTTAACTTTGGTTCATTTTAGTCATTGTATTATGAAAATGTTCATTTTGGTCTATGTACTTTTAAAATGCGATCATTTTAGTTCCTCTTTGCAAAATTTTAACACAAAGTTTATACATAATAGAAACTATTTAGTATAAAGTAAGGTTTACATTTTAAGAAACATATCGGTAATGTCGTGTTGAATTGTGATAGAAAAAATGAGATTAAAAATAAAATGAAGGGACCAAAAGAGCCACCTTTTAAAAGTACAAGGTCCCAAATGAACATTTTAAAAGTAGAGAGACTAAAATGAACCAAAGTTGAAAGGAGAGGGAAAAAACTAATATTTTAACCTAAAATTTAATAAGTGTATCTAAACTAGATTAAAAGTATTTGATTTTCCTACCATGACTGTTTAGTCTAATTACATTATGTGGTATAATTATTGGGCTAAATTAGATAAATTCAAGCCCACCTATGGTCTATAGAAAACTATGAAAATAAAGATGAGTTTCAAAAAAAATCCAATTAGTCTTTCTATTGTTTTGTTTATTAAATTTGCAAAATGCAAATATATATTATCTAGGCAGCCATTTGAAAGTCTAATTTGGAATTATTTCCATTCTTGAGAGGATATATGCATTTTGTGAAGCTATCAAAACTATTCTCACGTATGTGAACCATTTCCATAACTACTTACAATTAGGTTATTTTTCTCGACACTTTAATTTGTTAATTAGTCGCGAAGTAAATACCAAGAAATTTAGATATAGAAAAAAATAAAGGATAAGACACAATCTAAATCTTAATACATATAATCAAATTGGTAAAGAAATACAATGAGATATTTGATAACACTCTCAAACATAAAAACTTACAACATAATAAATTCATCTGACGGATTAAAGTCTCGACAATTCCGTAGAAGATACTTGTTACTTGCATTATTATGAATACTTAAAATATAATCTTTAATAAATAGGTGGAGGAGGAGGTGAGGCGTAATAATAGGAGGGAGGTGGTGATGGAGATGGAGGAGGTGGAGATTTATAAATGTAAGGAGGCTGTCGGGATGGTGAAGGTGGCGGTGGAGATTTGTAAACATATGGTGGAGGTGGTGATGGAGACGGTAGTGGTGGTGACTTATAGTAGTATGGTGGAGGGGGTGAAGGGGATGGGGGCGGGGGAGATTTGTATACATATGGAGGAGGTGGTGATGGAGATGGTGGTGGTGGTGACTTATAGTAGTATGGTGGGGGGGGTGAAGGAGATGGGGGCGGGGGAGATTTGTATACATATGGAGGAGGTGGTGACGGAGATGGTAGTGGTGGTGACTTATAGTAGTACGGTGGAGGAGGTGAGGGAGATGGGGGTGGAGGAGATTTGTAAACATATGGAGGAGGTGGTGACGGAGATGGCGGTGGGGGAGATTTGTATACATATGGAGGAGGTGGTGACGGAGATGGTGGTGGTGGTGACTTATAGTAGTACGGTGGAGGAGGTGAAGGTGATGGGGGCGGGGGAGATTTGTATACATATGGAGGAGGTGGTGACGGAGATGGTGGTGGTGGTGACTTATAGTAGTATGGTGGAGGAGGTGAAGGTGATGGGGGCGGGGGAGATTTGTAAACATATGGAGGAGGTGGTGACGGAGATGGTGGTGGCGGTGACTTATAGTAGTATGGTGGATGAGGTGAAGGAGATGGGGGCGGGGGAGATTTGTAAACATATGGAGGAGGTGGTGACGGAGATGGTGGTGGGGGTGACTTATAGTAGTACGGTGGAGGAGGTGAAGGTGATGGGGGTGGAGGAGATTTGTATACATATGGAGGAGGTGGTGACGGAGATGGTGGTGGTGGTGACTTATAGTAGTACGGTGGAGGGGGTGAAGGTGATGGGGGCGGGGGAGATTTGTATACATATGGAGGAGGTGGTGACGGAGATGGTGGTGGTGGTGACTTATAGTAGTACGGTGGAGGAGGTGAGGGAGATGGGGGTGGAGGAGATTTGTAAACATATGGAGGAGGTGGTGACGGAGATGGCGGTGGGGGAGATTTGTATACATATGGAGGAGGTGGTGACGGAGATGGTGGTGGTGGTGACTTATAGTAGTACGGTGGAGGAGGTGAAGGTGATGGGGGCGGGGGAGATTTGTATACATATGGAGGAGGTGGTGACGGAGATGGTGGTGGTGGTGACTTATAATAGTATGGTGGAGGAGGTGAAGGTGATGGGGGCGGGGGAGATTTGTAAACATATGGAGGAGGTGGTGACGGAGATGGTGGTGGCGGTGACTTATAGTAGTATGGTGGATGAGGTGAAGGAGATGGGGGCGGGGGAGATTTGTATACATATGGAGGAGGTGGTGATGGAGATGGTGGAGGTGGTGATTTATAGTAGTACGGTGGAGGAGGTGAAGGTGACGGGGGCGGTGGAGATTTATAGACATATGGAGAAGGTGGTGATGGAGATGATGGTGGTGGTGACTTATAGTAGTATGGTGGAGGGGGTGAAGGAGATGGGGGCGGGGGAGATTTGTATACATATGGAGGAGGTGGTGACGGAGATGGTGGTGGTGGTGACTTATAGTAGTACGGTGGAGGAGGTGAAGGTGATGGGGGTGGAGGAGATTTGTATACATATGGAGGAGGTGGTGACGGAGATGGTGGTGGTGGTGACTTATAGTAGTACGGTGGAGGAGGTGAAGGTGATGGGGGTGGAGGAGATTTGTATACATATGGAGGAGGTGGTGACGGAGATGGTGGTGGTGGTGACTTATAGTAGTACGGTGGAGGAGGTGAGGGAGATGGGGGTGGAGGAGATTTGTAAACATATGGAGGAGGTGGTGACGGAGATGGCGGTGGAGGAGATTTGTATACATATGGAGGAGGTGGTGACAGAGATGGTGGTGGTGGTGACTTATAGTAGTACGGTGGAGGAAGTGAGGGAGATGGCGGTGGGGGAGATTTGTATACATATGGAAGAGGTGGTGATGGAGATGGTGGTGGTGGTGACTTATAGTAGTACCGTGGAGGAGGTGAAGGTGATGGGGGCGGGGGAGATTTGTAAACATATGGAGGAGGTGGTGACGGAGATGGTGGTGGTGGTGACTTATAGTAGTATGGTGGAGGAGGTGAAGGAGATGGGGGCGGGGGAGATTTGTATACATATGGAGGAGGTGGTGATGGAGATGGTGAATGTGGTGATTTATAGTAGTACGGTGGAGGAGGTGAAGGTGACGGGGCGGTGGAGATTTATAGACATATGGAGAAGGTGGTGATGGAGATGGTGGTGGTGGTGACTTATAGTAGTATGGTGGAGAAGGCGAAGGAGATGGGGGCGGAGGAGATTTGTATACATATGGAGGAGGTGGTGATGGAGATGGTGGAGGTGGTGATTTATAGTAGTATGGTGGAGGAGGTGAAGGTGACGGGGGCGGTGGAGATTTGTAGACATATGGAGGAGGCGGTGAAGGAGATGGGGGAGGTGGTGACTTGTAGTAGTATGGTGGAGGAGGTGACGGTGATGGGGGCGGTGGAGATTTGTATACATATGGAGGAGGCGGTGAAGGAGATGGGGGAGGTGGTGACTTGTAGTAGTATAGTGGAGGAGGTGAAGGTGATGGGGGCGGTGGAGATTTGTAGTAGTATGGTGGAGGAGGTGAAGGAGATGGGGGAGGTGGTGACTTGTAGTAGTATGGTGGAGGAGGTGAAGGTGATGGGGGCGGTGGAGATTTGTAAACATAGGGTGGAGGTGGTGATGGAGAAGGTGGAGGTGGAGATTTGTAGTAATAGGGTGGAGGTGGTGATGGAGAAGGTGGAGGTGGAGATTTGTAGTAATAGGGTGGTGGAGGAGAAGGCGATGGTAGAGGCGGTGATTTATAATAATATGGTGGTGGTGGAGATGGTGATGGTGGCGGTGGTGATTTATAAATATATGGAGGAGGCGGTGATGGAGAAGGTGGAGGAGGCGACTTGTATACATATGGTGGAGGTGGCGATGGTGAGGGAGGTGGTGGAGATTTGTAATAGTATGATGGTGGAGGCGGTGGAGATTTAAGTGGCAGAGGTGGTGAGCTATAATAATAAGGAGATGGTGGTGGTGGCGGTGAGGCATAAACATAAGGCTTCTTATGAGCAACTACAGTTGTGCTGAGAAGACATAATGCAATAGCCCAAAGCATCGGGAGCCGATGTCCCGGGGGTTTCGAAATCTCCATCATTCTCCCACAATTCTCTCAAATGGGTAGAGAGAACAATTGTGTTGAAAATTTATGTTTAGTGATCAAGCTCTAAGCCCATTATATAGGCTTCCTTCCCCACCTAAACCTTCTTTGTTTAATAGGAAATAAACAACTAAACAAGCTCCAACTAATTATAAACATTTTTTAAAAGATATTCTCTATCAAAATGGATGGCTTTGAAAATATTAAAATTGGCCTAAAACTCCTCATTGGCAACAAATATTTAAATTTTTAAGGAACAAAACACATTCAAATTTCAACTCAAAAGATTGGTGAGAGGAGGAAGTATTCATTCATTGATCTAACGAAGACATGTTTGAAGATGTCTTTGTCTGCCAAAAAGAAATCAAAGGAAGATTCAAATGTCCCACTAATGTAAGGACAAACATACCTCTACCCAACAAATGGCAATAAACAAAATGTTTCTATATCAATTTTTTTAAAGAAAAAAAATGTTGGCTAATGTTTCAAAGTCAAAAAAATATACTACATTGAACTCAGTTATGAAAAATAAATTATTTATATATATATGAAATAGCATATTTCCTTCTTTTTTTTGAGAACATGCATGGCACTATGATAGGGTTGAATCACAATCACATTATTATCAAGATTCAATGTTATTTGCCAATCGTTATTGTTCTTTGTTTTTTTTTTTTAATTACAAACAAGTTTTTCTAAACATTGTTGACATATTTCTCATATGTCTCAAAATTAGCAAGACTAACAGTACTAATTTACATAGTTTTTTGAAATACAAAATTTTGTATATTTTTTTCCTTCGTAGACATAACCCTCGTACGTTTGTTCTTGGTTTCACCCAAAAGGTCTCATAACAATGATGATGTATGTTTCACACATATATTCATGCTCTTTCCTTTATCTAGTCACTGTAGAACTTTTGTCACATTTTCAACCAAATTTATTATCAAAAATCTTATCTGTCATTATTATTTTACCGACATATAAGAACATGTGGATATGCAAAAGAATTTGGTCCGCTCAAAAAAGAGAGAGAGAGAAATTTGGTTGATGGGCGTGTTGACTTTTGCTAGTGGATAGGTTAAGTTTCATGGTCTCAAATAGTATTCAAGTGGCATATTCACGTGCTTAAATATGTTAATAAAACATAATCTAACACAACACGGTTAATAATTTCTTTTACAGGAAGACCTAATGGAAAATTTTTAATACACTCAAGGTAAAATTGAGAATTATCAAAAGTCAAATTAGTAATTACCTAAATTATTAGGGATGATTTCTTATATTTGGCCTTTTCCTAAATTGGTGCAAAATTAAAATCCTTAGATGATCAAGTGTTCTTATTTAATAAAGTTGACATTCCATGTCTCATATTTCTAATCATTTTACTTCATGAAGGTAGAACTAGGAATATTTTAGAAAAAGAATGATATATTTGAGGACATTACGGAGACTTCAAATATTTTAAAGCATGTTTGATATGTCATTCCAATTTTACTTTTCAAATTCGTTTAATCGATTGAAAATTCTGAAAATAACAATTTTATGTTGGTAGAGTATTCAAAATAATTTTGAATGTGAAACTTTAAAATACAAATTACATTAAAAAAATATAAAATTTTTGATAAATATACTATTTCATATTATAAACTCATTTCATCGTTGTTAAAATTAAAATAGGTAAAATATAATATATTATAAATTATATAATTTTGTAAAATAATAAATCTGCAAAATTTATAACACAAATGTTGATAAATTAATTAATATTATTTAATATTAAACTAAATATTTAGTTGATAACTACTATTAGTTTACAAATATATTATTAACTACGTATCTAAAAACATTCAAAATCAAACAATACAACTATGTTTCATTAAATCTATTATTTTTATATTTTTGTTTGTAAATCACCCATCAAATCAACCTTAAAAATTAAATGGAAAATTAGTTGAAAGTTTAGGGACATTTCTGATATTTTTAACTACAACTCAATAATTAAGCTATTAAAATTTGACACAATTGCAAATTCGCCCATTCTAATCTGAAAATGACTATTTATATCTAAACGATTTGATTATTTTACAAAATAAAGCCATTCTTTCTAACATAATATAGCAAACCATAGGGTGTGTGTTTGGCAATAATGAGAGTAAAATGGTGTTAATTAAAATGCCTCGACAAGTTGCTGAGAGAAATAAGGACGGGGTAATTTTGATTAGTTTGTGTTGAGAAATTAAAGACTTGTTTGGTAATGTTCTCGTTTATTGTTTCTCATTTCCAATTTTTTTAAGAAATCTAGTATTTTACAATTAATTTTGTTTCTTGTTTATCGTTTTTGTGTAACATTATCACAATTCAATAGAAATTTTGAAAACAACCAAAATTTCTTTGTTGTTCCCATTTTCAATTTATTTCAAAACATAAATAAAAATATTGTTTTATCATATTTGAATTCTTAAAGGTTGGAACCATGCAATACATTTTTCTTCATTAAAAATAAAGAAACAAGAAACATGAACGTTACCAAACGAGTCTTAAGGCTCTCTAAATGATGTTTGATCTTGCTCTGCCTTTATGCTGCCAACAATCCTGAGCTTCTGCCTCACAAACGCTACAAAAATTGCTCCCAATTTCAGCTCAAAAAACCTAAAATGAAAAAACTGTGAATTTATAACTTCGTTACAACGTCATGACATTGTCCATAGTGCCATGGCGCTACGGACGCAAAAGAACATCAGCACGCATCTGGAGAGCGCTGCGATACAATAGCGTTGAGGCTTCCTCCTTGGCCAATTAGTCCTGCAGCTTGTTTCTTCGTCTATTTTTAATCTTTCTGTTGGAGAGATTATGCAGAGATAACTTAAGGAAACACAAAATAAACAGTCCGAACCCAACGTAGCGTTGTTTCCTTAAGACAATTTTGTTCCCTCTACGGTGCTCAAGGTTTCATGAACAATTGTCTCCTCGGATAGGACGGATATAGCAACATGTGAATGCAGCACTTCACACACAGGACTCAACGAACTCACAATATTTAAGGAAAAAGAGAATTTTGAGGGATAATATTTTTTTGTCTTCTAAAACTGAGAAAAACCACGTATTTATAAACTATTTGTGGCCATTCAAATAGTCATATCTTTTCATATAAGGTTATGTCCTTTTTTACCACCGTTCATGAAAAGTTGTGATTCTTCATTTTTAACAAAAATAATTTTATTCAAAAAATTCCAACAATCCCCCACATGAATAAAATTTATTTTTAAAAACATGTACGATTACTCATGAAGAATAACTACATCAGGATAAATAGTCTAAGACTTTGAACTTTCCTTAGTAAAACTATAGAGTTTACATAGCCGGTCAGTAGTTAAAGAACTTTGAACTGTCAACTTTTTAAGGGTAAGTCAAGTCCATAATAATTACATAGATATTCTTCGAAATAGTAATGGTTCTCATGTTTGTATTCATTTTGGCCCTAAATATCGCCGGGTTTCATGAGTATTTTTAGAGAATTTAGCCTTGAAAATTCTCATAGAAGCGGCCCCTTCACACCCACATAGGTGACTTCTTTAAAGAGTATCCTGGAAATACCTCACTCTTATAAAGGAGCTAAAGAGTCATTAAAAGCATATCTTAACCTCATTCATTTCCAGGTTAGCACTAATTTTTATAATAGGAATGGTTAGATATTTATAATTCCTTCTTAGTGCTCCTCTTAATTGTATACATAAATTTGTTTTCCCTTTTGAACCTAGATTTTGGGATCTCCAGTAAGCTAGGTCGGGTTACCATTATGTCAACTCTTATATTTATAGGCTTCAAACCCATTCCTATTGAAGACAATTTCACTTACTCTCTTGTCAAAGCTTTCGTAAGCGGATCCGCAAAAATTTCCTTTGATTTCACATAATCAATTGATATAATTCCATTAGAGAGCAATTGTCTTGTGGTATTATGTCGTCGACGTAGATGTCGAGATTTACAATTATACATTAAGAATTGCACTTGATTTCATATTACATTGAATATGATAATTCCACCTTTGGATTTTGCTCATTGGTATCAAAAATCCAATTTTCATCACTTTATCCTCAAAATACGAGTGCAACCGGCCATCATTTTGAATACTTTTAAATATTCATATTATCGTCACTTCCCAATAATCTTTTCCAAGATTATTTGCAAATCTTCTAAATTTACTCACTGTATATGCTAAGTTTGATCGTGAGTAGTTTGTATAAGATTCATTAGACTGCCAACCACACACAATGCTTCAATTGTGAAATACTACATCTAATATCTTTTAGCTAAATGGAAGTTTACATCAATGACACTTTGTTAGACTTAATTAAGAGTATTTTTCGCTTTTGCAAGACACCCCCACAATTTCAAATATTTATATGAAGACCTTTCCACGACTTCATATCCATACTTTAAAGTACATTATTTATAACAAGAATGTACTAATTACAAAAGCAATTTGGATATTTAACTATATATCCAGTTCAAGCATTTAACCATACCGCTAAACTTAATTCCATATAAAATAAGAAACTATTATAGAGTAATTACTCAGCATGTAATTACATCCACACTCATTCACAAGAATGACACCACAACTCTCATGAATCTGGAAATTCGAGATGTGTAGACAATATATCCAATATTAGACCATGCGATTTATACCAATAACGTTGAAGTATATTTTCATATTGTCAAGGCACAATATGGAATAACCCACTAAATCACAATATTTATAAATCTCAATTTTAAGACACTAAGATTCAAGATACAAATTTGAGTGCCTTTTAGACAAACACACTTGTGTTATGTGATGCATACTCAATAGAGTATTAAAGATTACCAACACACAAGAACCGATGCATAAAATTGATCAATTGAATGACATTATTGGGTACAAATATTGGTTAAGAAGCACAGACCAATAAAAAACTTGCAATAAACTCATGCCACATGACAAATCAATAAATGCATTTCAGAGCATGAGTATAAAATTGCAAAATATCAATAAAATGTGATTAACAAAATTGAGATCACAACCTTTTATAACCAGAGAACAAAATTGTGACAACTTAAATAAAAATGCATTTGTTTCAAACCACACAAAACAATAATGCATAACTGTAGTCAAGATTGGAAACAAAATAAAATATAAAACCAAAATTGTCTTAAGATTGTTATAGAAATATGCATAGAAATCTTAAGGAAACATGAAATTAAATTAAACAATCCGAACCCAACGTAGCATTGTTTCCTTAAGACAATTTTGTTCCCTCTACGGTGTTCAAGGTTTCATGAACAATTGTCTCCCAGGATTGGACGGATATACAAACCTGTGAATGCAACACTTCACATACAGGACTCAACGAACTCACAGTATTTAAGTACTCATACAGAGGAAAAAGAGAATTTTGAGGAATAATTTTTTTTTTGTCTTCCAAAACTGAGAAGAACCACGTATTTATAGGCTATTTGTGGCCATTCAAATAGTCATATCTTTTCATGTAAGGTTATGTCTTTTGATAAAAGGACATAACAGTTATCATCCGTTCATGAAAAGTTGTGATTTTTCATTTTTAACAAAAATAATTTTATTCAAAAAATTTCAACACTTTCTTCGCCCCAACTCTTGTGACGTTCTGATGTCGATTTGGCTCCACCAATCCCAACACCTTGATTAGTTTTGATTTCCATTTTTCACCTGATAATTATTAACCTCGATCAAATTAATATTCTATTTTAATGATTGAATTTTACATTATAAACACTTTATTCCACATCGTTTCTTTCTCATAAATCATTTAGCAAAAACCTAATAATAGCCCATCTTTAATACATTTAATTACTTGATGAATAGAGGTCTATTTAGATACGTGTTTGAAACCATGCAGTAGGAGGTTATTTTTTAAAAATACATCAAATTCTGTTAAAATTATAACGAAAAAAATTAATGGCAATGACTAAAAATTCTATTTTGAGTACAGCATTTCTTGAAATGATGTCGTAGCTTTGTACTAAATAGTTTTTGTTTAGAATTTGTATTACAAGGAGTAGAACAATCAACATGTGTGGATTCGAAAAGTCACAATTTTTTTTGTTGGAGTGCCTTAACCGGGAGCATATCACAATTTTTTTATCGGAGATAAGGCTATGCTCGAATAGTCACTTTTTAAAAGTAAAGGAATAAAAATTGATGTTTTCAAAGTAGAGAGGCCAAAATGAAGCAAAGATAAAAATACATCGACCAAAACCGACAAAAACTAAAAATATAATCATTTGTGTTTTTGGATTTTGGTTTTCTGTTTTTAAAAAACAAAAACCATATATATTTGATAACCAAACAGGTTTGGTAACTATTTTTAGTTTTCTATTTTTGAAAAGTTAGAAAATTGAAAATAAGAACGTGAGAATTTTTAATCCTCGTCTTTACCTCGTTCTTCGGTCTGAGAGATATTCTCCAGAAAAATTATTGATTTTATAATTGTTTTTAATTATTTTTAGAATTAAAAAAATGAAAAACGTAATAAATATATACTAATTATTTAGAAAATAGAATCAGGGACGGGGTTGGACATGCATTTGCTATTGTTGGGGCCTCACTCTGCGGAAAAGAAAAATTATAGTGAAAAAAGTTTAAAGATAAAAACAATATTCAAAATATAATTTTTAGAGAAAATAAATAAATACAAAGTTAGAGTGAAAGAAAATTGAACTAGAAAAGATGGAAAAATAGATTAGGAGAAGAGAAAGAAAGATTATAAAAGATGACATTTTAGAGAGAAAAAAGTTCAAAAAATATTAAATTTTTAGAAAGAAATGAAACTGATCTTTTAGAAAAAGAATAAAAAATAAAAATATATAGAGATGAAAAATTTGGAGAGAGATAAATAATAAAAAAAATTCAAAATACAGTAGAGAAAGAAATAAATTTTGTAGAGAGAAATTTAGAAATAAAAAAAAATTAGAACGAGAAAGAAATTTTTTTAGAGATAAATAGATGAGAAATAAAAAAAATTGATTATTAGAAAAGAAAAAACATAGATTTTGAAAAACATAAATCTGTTTTTGATTTTTTTTTAATTTACATAACATTTCAATATAGTTTTTAAAAAAAAAAAAGAGAAAATTGAATCGGTTATAAAACAATCTTGTTTTAAAAAAACTAAAATCAAAAATAAAAAACTAAAAACGAAATTTCTATTTAACTTTGTTGCTAATACTCCGTAAACCGAGGAGCAAAGGAGGAATCCACCCAAATAAAATATAATTAAGAAATAAGAAAAAATAAGCAACCCTAATATAATTCAATGGTTGAAATAGTAGGACGGTTATTGGCAACAGTTCTATTTCTCATTTCCTCTTTATTGTTTCTGATTTTCTCTTAAAATAGGATTGGATCTAGTTAACTACTTTTTTTTTTTCTTATTCTTTCTTTCTTTTGTTTTATGGAAAACAAGAAGCAACTTTCTTTGTTTCTCATTCTCTAAAATTTTAAATTAAAATTTTCAAAATTTATATGAAATTTATTTTCTTTAAATTAAATATTCAAAATCTTTGTGTTATATTTACTTTTTAATATCTATTATGCATTTTATAAGACAAGAATATAAAATAATGCTTTTATTTATGTTTTTAAAAATCTAGAAACGAAACTAAAACAAGAAACTCGATTTTATTATTTCCAAAATTTCTACAAACTTTTGAAAATTTGAAAACATTTCTAAAAAATGATAAACGAGAAATAGGAACCAAGAACAATTATAAATGCTTGTGTTTCTAGAAACAGGAAATATATTACCAAAAGCTTGGGCTCATTTTTTTATAACGTTCCAATTTTCTGTTTCTTGTTACTGTTTCTCAAATTCTCATTCTTGAGAAACATATATATTCAATAATCAATCTTGTTTCTCATTTCTAAATTTTGATAACATTTTAAAAAGAAGGACCAATCTTTAGAAACTACAAAATAGTTTCGTTTTCTATTTCAATATTCTTATTTTCTATCAAATTTAGGGTTTGATCCCCATTGATTGAAGGCAAAATTCTTTTTTTTTCTTTTATTATATTTATATTTTTTTAATTTAAAATATTTGAAATTTTATTTTTTATTTAAGTTATTATATTTTCTTAAACAAAAAGTAAAATTTTATTCTTTATTTAAAGGTAATAGTTTATACTTTCATATCAAAAAAATTTATATTATAAATTATATTTTCTTTAATATCGAGTATATGTTATATCTTTTTATATTACATTTACTAAATTTTATTTAACTAAAAATAAAATAAGCTAAACTGAGGTAAGGTATAAATTTTTGGTCGAGGTTGTGATTCGAATCTCACCCCTACAAGTTGTTGTACTAAAATAATAAAAATAGAAACAAGAAATAGTTATCAAACATATTTTTGTTCCTGTTTATTTTTTCAAGAAACAAAAAACATAAATGGTTAACAAAAGTATTCATGTTTTAGTTCTGAAAAGATTAAAAACAAGAAACACAAAATGAAAAATGGAAAATAGAAAACGGACGGCAAACAGGAAACGAGAACGTTACAAAACGAGCACGAATCCTTCCTCACCTCTTTTATTATAGGTTGACGGGTCCGAATCCACCGTATTTTTGTAATAGTATATTCTAGAACCAATGAAGAGGAAATTGCAATTTGGTAAAAGTCAAATTAGAGTCACACAGTTGTGGTGTCAATTGTGAAAGACTTTTTAACAAATTTAATTTGATTAAACAAAATTGAAAGTAAATGATTGAGGGAAATGGTTGACAAATGGATTGGTAATGAAGCACATGGAGGAGCAACATACAGCTTGTGACAAATTAATTTTATATAATTACATAAAACCCTATTATTAATATAGTTATGTAGCAACATGCTATTTTCTTCTTCTTCTTCTTCCTTTTTTTTTTTAATATAACAATTTGATTTGAATGTGGCAAAAAAGAAAAAAATATTGAATAGGTAATATATGTATAAATATAGTTTGAAGATTGAAATAAATTTTGCTTACCGACTCTATCGAATTTTTGGCCCCTTTGTATTTATTTATTTGACCTACTCCTTTACGTTGTATATTTATTAAATTATTATTTCTAAACAAAATGTCATGTCAAGATTTACCTTCCTTTGAGAATAAAAAAAATTCAAAAATGATTTCAAGTTTCATAGTTTGAAACTTTGGAAATGCTTTTAGAATTTTTAATACTTTAGTGGAAAGGAAAATGATTTTTGATTAATGTAATTAACCTTTTATATTCTGATGTTGGTTGGAAAATAAAAGAAAATAAAAAGTTTGTTGATGTAGACTTTTAGTTTTTTTATTTCTAATAAAAAAATATAAATATAACAATGTTAAAATAGTAATTTAAGATAAAATTTTATGAAAGTTTGCAAAACCAATCATTTTAGTCTAGAAATTTTTTTTAAGTAAATACAAAGAAATCATGTAGGATGTCAAATCATTCGCTCCATAGATAACAAACTACATATTCCTTTGGAAAATCCCTCAAAATCTTGTGAAAATAAACGTGATAATCTAACAACAAGAGAAAACTTATTAGAACTAAAATAAAAAAATTTCAAGAATATAATTGAAACTTTTCGAAGCCCGTGACTAAATAGATACAATTATCTAAGTTTGAAAATTGAAGTTATAATTTAACCCTTTTACATAAAGTCTCTTTCCTCCTAGTGGAGTAAAAAATCTATGTTTCAAGAAACTTTTTTACCCGAATGTCGGGTTAGGGTTAGTTGACTAGCTGAACGCTCTGGTTGGTAACAAAATCTATTAAAGAATGTCTTCAACAATAAATAAATATATATATATATATATATATATATATAATTAATTAATTAATTAAGTTGCAGTAATTTTGAATGGAACATAAAAATATTATATGACCATTCCAAGAGACTCCGACTTAACTTCAAGTACATGTACCTAAATATTCCATGGAAAATTCTTTCCTTCCAATTTTAAGTACATGAAGAGAAAGAGATTTCAACTATGAATGAAAATTTTAAAATAATTGAATTTATCGATTATTTTAACTCAAATATACTAAATACAAGTTAATTGAAACATTTTTAACTTTGAGTTCAATAACATATCAGCGTAAGATTCAACCTCTGATTTCTTGATCTAAATTTATGTTGATTAATTTTGTAAGCCCAGTGGAATCTTTATAATTAAAATTAAAAGGAAGTTTGGTCTCAAAAAAAAAAGAAAGAAGGAAGTTTACCATGTGAAATAATTAAACAAGATAGACTATATTAAGTTTAATTAATAAGCATATTAAATGATCTAGAATTGCAAGTCTAGTCTATACTCCGATTAAAAAGTATGGTTAACTAATTAAAATCAGCTTATTCAACCAATAAAAATTATGATAACCTTACGATCAAATATTACAGTCTTCAATATATTAGTTATTACATTTTTCTTAATACAACAAATTGGGAGTACGAGGTTCAAACTTCTTACCTCAAGAAAATGAGTAGGTGCTAATTAACGTTGAATTATGCTCAGGTTGGTATATTAATTATTATATTAATCTATTGTTTTCCATCCAAGTTTACAGTGTATTTAAAAAAGACAAATGTCTCAATTAACTAATTCAAATTCTCAGAGCGAGCCTAGCTCAATAGTAATTGACATATATCTCCATCGTGAGTTCGATCTTCCACTTCGTATATTGTTCTAAAATAGAAAAATTAATTCAAATAAAATAACCTTAAATAAATATGTGTAACAAAATGTTAGGTAAAAGAATGAAAATTTAAACAAGATAGGGAAAGGAAAAGTAAGTTTAAATCTCAAGCAAAGAAAACGTCCTTTGAAAGAGTATTGCGAATAGTTGGAGGAATGACCAAATTAAATTACAAAAATGAAAGAAGAAAAAAAAGCCTCTAGTTGACATCATCATTGACCTCAAATATATAATAAGATCGAGACTTTTATTAAACAAACGATTTAGTTATCGACGTTCCTGCTTTTATTAAACTAACGATTTAATCTTTGAACTATAATTTGAAATCTTGTGGGTGGCAATTTAATTCTTAAACTTTAATAAATAGTAATTTAGTCACTATAGTTTAAAATTTGTAATAATTTAATCCTCACCCTAAAAATGTCATCAAAATTAAGCATCAATTATTATTATATAACAATGAGATTTTGAAACTTATTTTCACAGATGTTTAATATTTACAAATTTTACCGTTTTAGATTTCTGGATTTAAAATTTTTTTCCAAATGTCAAATTTACCCTTATTTATGGCATTTATAGTTACTACAATTAATTTTTATTTAAATGTAAAAGATTTAATGTTCCAAATTGACTTTCTAAACATTAAATCATTATGGGCCCTAAATTCCTAATTCACTCCTTGACATATTCTACTAAAGAATAAAATTTATTAAAATTTTTTTTTTTATTTCATTCCAACTTCTAAATACTCTGTACAAATGAATATAACAGACATGCTAAAAACACGTCTTTCTACTTGAAAACACATCTTTCTACTTGAAAGCATAAAACTAGTTTACCCAATACAACAACATATATAAGTTAACAGCAAAATATGAGTACAACCGCATAAAAATAATCTCATTATAACAGCAATCGCAATAACATAAACTTATATGGAGATATAAACTATATTCGACTACCATTATAACATAAATTTATATGGAGGTATGAACTATATTCGACCATAAATTATAAGTGTTGATGGTAGCATGAAAAATTGATTCACCAAAATCAAGTTCATATAAACTTATATAAGAACTATAAAATATATACTACTATATCACACTACAATTAACAAACAAAACAAACTACATAATCAAATAACACACTAGCATATGCTAAAAAACCCATAGACTAGGATAATCCCCCATATTGAAGATCTATGTTTAACAATGCCCCAAACTCCAAACACTCAAAATTAGAAATCAGAAACAAACCTAAAAGTTTCAAAATGTAAACGATAGAAAACATGCAGCCAAAAAATGGCCCAGAGACGATAACGACAGAAAACAAAGAAGACGAAGAGATGGCCGGCCGAAAACCATGGCGAAAAGCGAGAGAAAACAAGACAAATGAAGAAGACGAAAAGATAACTAAAATTTGAGAAGTTTTTTTTAGGAAAGTTAAAAAGTACGGTAATTTAGGGATTTAAAATACAAACCGCTCAAATCAACCATTTTTCCATTTTTTATTTTCATATTTTAATAATAATTAAATGCATATAAAAAAAAAGTTTATACCGGTAAAGTTATGTGTTTCATCTTAAATGGGCCTATTTTAATATAAAAGTGTAAATTTTGTCAAATGAATCCTTTTATGTAATTATCATATCTAAGTAATTATCATATCTAAATGGTCTATTAATGTATTAATTCCTATAACAATTGAACCCTCGTCAAATTATCGATCTAAACATAAAAGAAACTTTATCAAAATCTTAACAATATTTTTCACGATAGAAAATAAATAGTTACAAATATTAAACTATGAGGCTAAATTGTTACATGTAAAAATTAAGAGACTAAATTATTACCAATTTGAAAATACAAGACTAAATCGTTACACTTCAATAAAAACAATAAAAGTACACAAACCTTTGTTCGTTAATAGTAGATATAGTGAGCCAAAACGAGTATAATTCAACGGTAAATTACTTGCAAAATCTCTCATAAAATATTCTTGTTCATGGATGTATATAAAATGCCAAGAAAGAAACTAGTTATTTCCATTCCAAAAACTCACAAATCCTTTCCATTTTTACCCTCTTCATTCCCATCCCATATACCAAATGACACTTGAGGTAGGATTCATACTATCATTACACATCTCTTACCTTTGTCAAAAAGAGAGAAAAAAAAGGCCAATCCAAACACCAAACACTTATAAAGCTAATACAAGAAACTAATCTTTATTCACTTTAGCACTGAGGTATTTACTAAAGTGGGAAAATTTAAGAAAGAAAATCAAGTGATTTTTTTTTTCCTTTTTTTCTGCCACTCCATATTTTCACAAAATTTTTTAATAATAAAAAAATAACAAGATTCTGTTCTTCTGTCATCTAAGAATAAAAGACTTAGCGTTTTGAAGTATCCCCAAACACCTCTGTGTAACAAATGGGGCAAGCCTGCAAAAACCAAAACACAACAAAACAAAGGGCATTATTATTCACTGAAAAGACTCCTCTGGCTCACAAGAAAACGTGGACTACTACTACACAAACATACATTAAAGTGGACCTTTCAGTAAATGAAAAACTTTTATTTAAGAGAAGAATAAATTAAAGTAACCTAAATTTTACTTTATTAAAGAGAAGAATTCAAGTTTCTTGAGAGTTGGGTTTAAAAACTTTTCCTACTTGTGGTGATCCATTAGTTTGATCTCATGGGTGGCTTTCCTAAAATATGTGTTATTTTTCTTTAGAAGACGTATAACCTCAAACTTTTTATAAACCACTCGGGTTATGAAATAATACAAAAAGGAAAAAAAACAACAGCCGAACAAAAGGGAGTCGAACTAAAAGAACCGACTTCAATCTAGATCAAACCTACGGAGTAGTCACAAACCACCCGTTAATAGCTCTACTAGAAATTTTTGGTGTAAATCAAAAACTATCTAACAGCCTCTTAATATCATCCTTATAAACCTACATATGATGCGAGTAAGGAGCTAGTGTACTTGATTTGAGGTGGATAAAAAAGACGAGAGAAGTTTGCATTGGACTAAACATGTCTGGGAATTATTAAGAACAGAAAGAAACGTAATCAGCATCGAATTCCCCACCCAATATAGATTTTGCTATACACACAAAAGCCTACCATCTAAGACCCATTTTAACTCCAGAATGGAATGGTTATCATGCAATCTCAAACAAAGAAAGAATCAGGTTTTTATTATATTAGAATATACGGCCTCGAGTCCTACGAGTAATAATACCTTGTTGACGCTAAGCCATTTGGTTCCACAACCAGCATGATAGATATGTTTGCATGGCAGAGTGATCCTTCGATCACCTCGTTTATATTCCATCTGGCATATCACACATCTACATGCAATTAAAAGGAACAAACTTAGACTTGCAAGAAAGAGAACAAACTAATACACAATCAATTATTCGAGATTAGAAGTAGATAGGAACTAGACTGGATTCTCAACCAGGTGCAGGTATTATATATAGAAGCCTAAAGTCCAAAATGTTTATCTAGAGGATACATAATACATATCGTTATTTGAATATTTAAAATTATCTGCATCTCGTGATAAACAGTTCAAAAAACAAAAAGAATAGATATTTTAGTTAGTAGAATGAGGAAATCAGTCGGGCACCATAGGTGATTGTGAGCTCTCATAAATCAATAGGAATACAAAAACGCTTGTATCTTCTATCAATGCATTACAGAAATAATCCTATTAACTGAAACCATTTGTCTTTTCTTCTTTTCTTAGAGGAGAGAATGAGTAGATAATTTGGAAGTCAATTTCATATGAAATTTTCTTCGTGCTTGATAATCAAATATTTATTACCCTGTATCCATGATTCAAGATGAGCTAGTAAGACAAGCTGCAAGTCAATGTTGATCAATTAAGGAATTATGAAATAATATGTGTGTGTGTGTGTGTGTAGAAGTAAAAATACTAAAAATTTTGCTCAAGAACTTGAACATGGGGATAACATGAGACATGTCAAGGTAGTGGCAGAGAAAGGGAAGGAAAAAATTTTAACAAACTCCATTAAATGCACATCATGAACAAAGATGTACCTCTCTCCACGAGATTTTTTCCTCGAGAAGAAACTATATTTGTACTTTGATATTGGAAGCAAAGCAATCAATTCTTGTGATAGACCTCGACTTTGAGTTCCAACTGTCTCACCCAACTCTAGTAATTCCTGAACTTGAAATATTATAGAATTTTATCCAAATATTAAAAACCACATATTTGAAGAAATCAGATCAGATACTAGATACGATGAAATTTGTTTAACATTACTCAGAAAAACAGACATTACGCCATGAACCAAAATAATGGTTCAGAAGGTCCATAGACCCCTATATCTTTATCAAACTAATTACCCAATAATATCCCAAAAAAACAGTTATTTTCATGTTACATTATTATAGAAACTTTTAGTGCCTCATCATGTTTTCTGTCGTATGATCAACCTGAAGTCTTCTCAAGTTCCTTGACAGTAATTCTATCGCATTCAGTTCAAAATCTTGTTTAAGACCAAAGGTAGCTTCAAGCACTCAGTAGATCTTAAAAATCGATTTTAGAATTCCATGGTTTTTCCATTCCCAAGAGCTACAGAGTAATGGGATAAATAATTTCACTAACAAATAAAAGTAGGAAAACAAGTATAAGAAAATTTTGTCAAATGCACTAACCTCATAAGTCATATTGTCAGGATCTACATTGTCTTGCCAAACAACCTGCACTTAAAGATAAAGCATCCACTCAGCAATGATTTTGAGCAAGTTTTTATTAACATGTTTAAAGTAGAAAGTTAATCAGTCAAACAATATGAAAGCACAAACCTGAAAATCATGTGAATTATGGTGTCTTCTCGGACCTGAGAGAAATCAAGAGAGAGTTATTTGAATCAATCGTTAGTGCTATGAGGGAGAGGAAAGCAGTGAAGAAATTAGAGATAAAGCAATAACTAAATTCAAGGGAGATCTGTATTTAAGAACCTTTTTCCTTTTGGATGTTCAATTAAACAAAAGCATACAAAAATTTTCTACAAGAGTTATTAATTCATCCATGTATGCAATGTTTTCTCAAGGTTTAACATGCAGCACATAATAGCTATTGAAAACAATATACAAAGATGAACACTGTTATTCCTCAACAATGATCATTAAAGGGTAACCAATTATATCCATTCCATTCATGTCAATTATGTTCAATGAAGTAATATATGTTCATCCTCCATGTCAATCAGTCTTAATGATAGTTAATATTTTGCACGCCTCCTGGAAATATCTATGGTGAACCCAACAGACATGAAACAATTGGAAAGACCTTTTTCTGAGGATGGGAAATATCTAATTAACTGAGACTTATAACTTACATTCTACATGGTTGTCAAATGTTGCAGTATTTGGAATTTCTTCCAATTCAAGATTTAGTGCAGAACTCTGTACAGCAGGCTGAGTTGCCGAGTTCTCTGGCCTTCTATGTTCATAAATTATGGGCTCATGAACATGATCATGCATCCTATAAGCTTGAGGTTGGCTGTAATAGGTAGGGCTCCCAAAATCTGAAAGCCCAAACTTGTAAAAGCTTGAATTCAGCGGAGGATAAATATTCTCCTGCAAGTGAGAAACTAAATAAGTTACATTGTCATTTTCCATTTATAATCAAAATTAAGTTAAGCAACTAGAGAGAGGAGCACTATGGTTGAGTATGAGATCGGTTTGGTTGTAGTTTATTAAGAGAATGCAACTTTCAACTTCAAAGCAGGTTCAACGCAAAGAGGAAGGTCAGAAGAAGAAAAAACAAAGAAATCCCTAGACATTTCTCCAAGATCACTCCAAATGTGAATATTAAACTCTCGCATCTCACAAATGGGAAGGGAAAAAAAAGCATGTGCTGTGAAGAAGATGATTTTCCATGAAGTTAGAACGACAGGCAGCAGTATATCAAAAAGAGATGCTCTCTCTGTTGTGAAGCTAAACAGCCAAGAACAAATCCAGTTTAGAACACAGAAGCATGCAGATCTGAACTCTGAAGTACCTGAGAATGTGAAGCACCGGAAAAAATGAAATTTACATGTTCGTAGGTAAGACCTTCAAAATATTCCAGAAAACTTCCGGCATTGTTATAAGGATAAGTAGTGTTGATATGATGAACTTCCGTATGTGTGTTGTTCCAACTCATTTCAAATATAACTGAATCGGACTCCAACAAATATTCTGTAAAATACAGAAATGTTAATACCAACAGAATATTTCAGGAAATAGTCAAAAGAGCAAATAGCCACTCCAAACTCTTCGTGAAAGCAAATTCTATCAAACTAAGCTACAAAGTGATCCTATCATGGGTTCAAAACAAAAAATCAAACCCAGTTTTCCTTTCCCCCTAAATGAGAGTAACAAGGCATGAAACACCAGCCCCAAGAGTACATAATGCCCCAGATTAAATGAAACGAGATTTGGCTCAGAAAACTATCGAAATCAATGAGTTTTTTCTAATAAAAGAAGCAGCAGTAAACATATACACAAATTGCACAGATCAGACGAGACATTTCGCCTAAAATAATCTGTCGCAGCCAAAACCATCTCTCAGCAAATCTTTAGGCTACCCACATCTCAGATCCCCGATCCGGTAAGAAAGCTATTAAAATTGAAGTTCCCCAGAATCAAACATTAGCAACAAAATGAAGTAATAATAAAAATATATATATATTATTATCGGAATTGGACTCCCGCGAGAAGAAAGGTACACTCGACGAGAAACAGCAATAGTGGACAAAGAAGGGAAAAAAAAAAAAAGATGATCCAAACCAAAAATTTCCTCGTTTCATCAAAATTAGACACAACCAATCGACAGTCAGCAAGCATTTGTAGAGAAAATCACCGATTAATCAAAATGTAGCTTCTCCAAAGGCTCGTAAGTTCTCACCTATTCTCCCCTCCGCGACCCCAATCTTCGATGCGGAATCTCAACGATCAAAAGCTCGCGAGTGCATCCGGTCACTAGAGGCAAATTGTTAGGAGAAGTGAAGAGAAATGTGAAGCACAGAAACAAAAAGAGACGCAAATGGATCGAGAAACCAACAAAGATAAAGGAGACCCAAAAAATAAAATAAATAAATAAATAAATCCGAAAAGGAAAAGCAATTGATTCTAAAGTAGGAGGGAGAAGGGGATTACGATTAAAGAAACGGACAATGAAAACTTTTGTGATGAAGAGAGAGAGAGAGTCTACGGTTCCATGATTGTGCTGGGATTGTTCAGCTTGCGATTGATTTTGTGTAAGGTTTGGATTACGGGGGGAATTGCAAATTGAAGGGCTACGAGAAGATCTCTCGCTTTCGCTCGTTTGGTTGTGAGAATTGAGTCTCTGCGAGAAGAGAAAGAGAATCGATTTTTGTTCTTCTTCTTCTTCTTCTTCTTCTCTCTGTGTTGGCTTTTTATGGGGGCGTTTCGGCGCCACGCGTCGGTTGAATGACAGGTGAGCGCGTGGGTACTACTTTCTTCAACTGTCCAACTGCCCACTCTCGCCCCCACTCCAAATTTGACAAAATGCAAGGGTTTGTTTGCAAATTTAAATTCTCGCATCACGTGTCTAATAAATTTATAAATTTTAGCAAATCTTTAATGCGGTGGAAATTAGATTAAAAAACTTGTGAGAAAACAAACATAATTTTTAAACATGATCAATGGAGGTCTAAATTTTCTCTCGTTTTTGTAATATAACTAATATTTTAATTTAAAAAATGATCAGTAGGTCGTAAACATAAAATTGAGAGTTGAAGAATCTGCTAGTTCGATAATCCATTGGCCACAATGTTGATAGTTTAAGAATCTCTTTAACATTTTTTTAAGTTGACTAGCTTATTAGATACAATTTTGAAAGTTTAAGGAACCCAATTTGTTAATAAAATAAAAGATAGATTATAAATTTCAAGTCATGAATTTTGATGATACTGGTCGTTTAATTCTTACAACTTTAAAAATATTTGGATTGATATATTCAAACTTTTAATCCTAATTTTCATACTTTTGCTAACTAAATGATATAACATGGACGCTTTATTTCATTATCCTGACATTTGGTGGAAGAAAAGTGAACAATTAAGCGGGAAAAAAAAAAGAAAGAAAAAAGAGTGGCAGGACATTTTCGTGTGTTGAAACTACGTATCAAGTCTTTTTTTATAGACAGTATCAATCTATTAGTTCCTATCCTACTATTAACATCATTAACAAAATGCTAACACGATGTGCCCATGAATAAAGTGTCGATTGATTTGATGTTATATATATGACAAATAAAAAGTGAATACATAGATAAATTAATTTAACTTACTTGATTGTATGTCTACGGCTTTAGTCTATTTAGTCACCCACTTATGTCCACACGTGTCCCCTCTATTTTATTAAAATTGGAGGGAAAAAAGTTATTTTATCCTTTATTTTTCACTTTTTTGGATTAAATTAAATTAATTTATCAATCTAATGGTCTTTATTTAGTGTGGGCTTAGATTGCAAAATGAATTGATATTCATCCTACCAAATTTGAGAAAATTAAAAATTGGGTTTGAAAAATGGACCAAAACCCAAGTTTTTTGGTAATGTGTTGTGAAGAAGTGGTTGGCCTCAATTTGGCAAGAGAATAGTTGAAGAAGGATCACCAACACCATCTCATATTCTTGACTCTTTTAAAAGGTGGTCAGTTGGTGACTGTTGGAGGTTTGTTAAGAATCTTCTTCCTAAGACTAAAATAAAATTCGGCATATATAAATCTTTTATTTATTCGTTTGTTTGAGTTGTAAGAGATATTCGTAGAATCTGACTTGTTCGGAGTCATCTAACTTTTGAATCAGCAGGAATATGTAAACCTCGACGTATACTAATGGCTTTATAAGCAAATACCTGGATTTGGCGCCACAACAAAAAAAAATGTGAAAGCATTTGTTCAAACTTGGGGAGGGAAAATGGGGTAGTGCACGCGTTGGCGGAACATACTTCTCGCTTGGAGATGAAGTGAACCAAGGAAGAAGATGAGAGAGGAGAAAGAAGAAAGGAAATGACACGTCACATGATAAAATTATATAAATTTAAATTTTTTTTACAACTCATTTAAAAATGTCGAGTTAGAAAAGTTCAGTCACTTATTAATTGTCACGTCATTTTTCCGTTAAGTTAAGTAATGGTCAAAAGATGTTCAATGACCATTTAGAACAATTTTTCAAACTTCAAGGACCAAAAGTGTTAATTTGAAACTATATAAACCAAATAGATACCTATTCCAAACCTCATAGACAAATGTTCATCTTGAAACTTTAACGACCAAATTGACACCTATCCCAAACTTTGGGATAAAAATATTTTTTTCCCTATATTTTACCCCACCATGTTGTTATTTTTATTTTTATTTTTTCTTTTTCTCATTATGTTTTAAAACTTTTTCTTTAATATCTCTATGCATAATAAGTAATGTACTTTATTTAACACATTTTCCAATATTTTCTTAATTTTTGTAACTCTAAAAAGGAAAAATAACTATTGTCTATTTAATATTTGCATATGTACTACCTACCCAAAAAGTGACTCAATATTCAAAGGGATCAATACTTTTCTGAAGAAGAAAACTAGGGAGACAAAGTTTATGAAAGTACATTTAAAAGATGGATTTTTTTGTACAAGTGATGGATTTGATATGAGACAAATAATAATTAGTTTTAGAAATGTATCCTTTTAAATGGACTCAGACAAGAGAGTCCTAAAATAAAAGTTTGATATTTTAGTTAGCACCAGGAAGAGGTATACTTTTTTATGTGTCTTTAACTCACCAAACCATATTATTATTAAGGTCATTAATCATCATCACGGGTATTTATATACTATCCATTGATGCTGAAAATTGGAGAGGTCCATATGTTCTTCGGAACGAGTGACTGTGGAACAAATGAGTCTGTAATACGAATCTCGACATTGTTGCGATACCCTGCCTAATACTCTCCGACGATCAAATTAGTAATCGAAGAAATAAGAGAACGGTAAGCACCTTAGTAGTTTAGTGACATATATTTCACTTACCCTGTGGTTGTGGTGTTCTGTCATTTTTATAGGTGTTGGGGTCGACCAAGAAGGACGTTTGGCACGCGGCGTGGTGGGGTTCATCGACATACAAGATCTTGATAGACCATTAGGAGGGGCGGCAGCCTAGTCGCCTGCCACCCTTTCTAGGCATACTGTCGAAGGGTGTGTGGCGTCTCTCATACGTTCTTGTAGATGTCAATGTTGCTCCCTCATCTGATCGTACTTTTGCAAAAGGTTTGGTCCCCACTGCCAGCTATCGCCAGTCGAGCCTCCCACATCTCCGGTTAGATTTTCACCTCGACACTATCAAACCTCTAAAACTGCATTCTATAGTGAGTATTTAAAAAATACTTAGTAAATAGAATTTTACTCTAGCAACAATATAATTAACTATCAATCACATACCACTAAAATCTAAATAATCTCATCATATGAGTTAGCAAAAAAAGATTTAATTGGTTCTGCTTTTTAGTACAATAAATGTGGAGTATGAGAATTTGAACCTTCAAACTCTAAATTAAGGAGTAGATGTCATTTATCGTTGAGCTATGTTCATACTTACGTGATTTGTCAATTTTAATTACGATCTTGTGACAAACCTCAAATATTTTGTAATCCTATTTGCCAGATTGAGATGAAATTTAACCTTTGATTATATGGTAATTTATTTGAAGCATCAATATGGCCCTCCTATTTGTGGAATCCCAAGGCACTCCATATTGTCATCCTTGGATTCCATAATGTGAACTGAAAACAACATAAATAGCATGTGTATTGTGACCATGATTCAAACAAACAACATAAAATAATTTCATGAATCTTCTAGTACATATGCTAAAATTACTATTTCCATGTAAGATATATATATATATATATATGCAGTGAGAAAACATTTATCTTCATATACATTTTCTAAAATATTATTTTCATAACTCCTGCAATGAGAATTCTAATTCTCATTCTTATCCATTATGATATGAACCAAACTTAACATGAACTCATCTAACGCCTCAAAATCTTTTCTTCGTGTGAACTTTCTACTATTTCAGAAAAGAAAAAAAAAATTGAACTTTCTACTTTTATCGTCTCATCTCTTCGATCCTCACAAGTTATTCATAGGGTTGTACTCTAAAGTAAGATCGACTCTAGTTCTCTTTTCTACTTTTCAATCAAAATAATGCTTTTAAAAATCCAATTCAAATTCATATTTTTTAACTCACATATCTTCCTAGACTCCTAATCATATAAACTAAAACAAAATATCATGTCATGAAGCTCATTTATCATAAATACAAATATTGTTTTTCACACGTGGAAACTTCCAGTGACTCCTAATCAATAGCAATAGAGAAATATAATGATAAACTTAAATGCAAAAATGAAGAATAAGAATGGCAAAGAAACTTTCAAAAGAACTAGTATGTGAACTTTGAGAAATTAATTGAAAAAATAGTATAATGAGAGATGTTGTCTAGCATGGGGTGAAAGCAATCACACAAGCCTTAGCCAATGGGACAATGCCTTTTTTGAGACAGACTCAGACATCATGTGAATTATTTGGAAGAGAGAGAGAGGAGAGAAAGAGAGCACTCAGTGAATAATGTTCTTTATTCCTTCTGTCTCCCAATAGATATATTTTCTTTTTTTTTTAATCAAATCACCATTTTTTATCTTTATCGCGTAAGTTTCGAAAAATAATGAGTTGTCGAATATTAAATGGGAAGGAGAACATCGTTGAGGAGCTAAATATTTTCCGTAAATTACTATTGTTTTTTGATTGAGTTACGTTAAATTACTAATTACTCTCTCCCAATGAATGGAATGAAAAATCCTCATTTGGAACTATATTAAGAGTTCCCAAGTAAGAAATACTTTGAACAAATATCCTAGTATTGGATGCAAACGAGGATAAGTAACATCATAGCATACTTTTAAGAAAATATTAGACAAACCTTCAACAAAAGAGTATGTGTAGTCAAAATCGACAATGTTAATGATGAGACTTTCTTGTGTGTATTCCAAACAAAAAAAAGGTGAGCGACGGTCAAAGTAAAGGATGTTGTACTTGCCCACCTCGAACTAAACCTTTATTCTAGCCTTAGATTTTTAATTACTACAACGAAACTGCATCTTTATCGTTGATCCTAATCACCTCGACTTCGATCCTAAACTTTTTTACTATTATCTTATATTTGACATCTCAATCTATCCTAACCCCTATCTTCACTTTAATTTTAATTATGCATTACACTTCTCTATCTCTAACTCCAACCTTGATCATGTCACCGACTTTAATAATTATTATTTTACATTCTAGACAAGGTATTAAATTTCTATCAACATTTTCATATGTTTTCGACATCAATACGAGAGGTGAATCAATATCTCTATAGTTTTACAAAAAAAAAAGGCAATATATATATATATATATATATAACACAATATCACGACATAATATTAATATTGACAATGTTAAACTTATTTAAAATGGTGAAATGTTTATTTCTTAATCTAAATATTTATTATGAATTTTTTATTTTTATAATTTTTCTAGAAATATAAATCGATGTCAACATTTTATCGAAAATTTCATCCACATTTCTATAAAATTAAGACCTCGACATTTTCATCGAAAATTTCATCTACATTTTTATTAAATTAAAATCTCGACATTTTCATCAACATCAACTTTTAAAACCTTGATTCTACATCTCCCTCCTAATCTCGATCACAAACCTGCAGTGGAATTTACTTATTTCAAACAAATAAGTTCATTGTTGTTAATCTCTTATTTGCAAGCCTGCAAAGCATTTCTTCAGCCCTAACCCAAAAATCCCTTAAATATAACACAAAATGGCTTCTAATTTGATTATATACAAGACTTGGAGCATCAAAAGGAACTGTAACTATATTCTGAAAAATCATGTAAAATACAGGAGTTTACGGCTCCACGCATCTTGGCAATTGATTTATTGCAATAAATAACTTACCTTGTGCTAAATGGTTTTAGAATGACATATGACATTTTCATCATCTTCCGAGAATCCTCTCCCTTTTCAGAATTCATTTCTGAGATCTTCGACATCCATCGGAATACAGGGATATCATGCAGACCCCGTCAATCCTTTGTGTTTCATTCTTGGGAACGTACTCTCTAGATAGGATACTAGCTACGACATTGATACACAAAACGTCTAGTATCCATTGGTTGTGGCTAAGAATTGCTAGGATGTCTTATCCCATCTGCTTCCCTAGCTTTCATCTCTTGGTATCAATATCGGCCCACCAGAGTACTTTCGTCATTGATGTTCTTTTCGATCTCTATGCATTTCACAGCACCAAAGACCATTCTCACAACATGAATCTCAAAGCCCTTCCTTCCTTCCCGTGGGCACCCTTAGCAGTTAACAGGCCATCTCTAAAATGTGGGGAATCACATTGATTAGGAAGCCGATGTGCATAAAACAAACGTAGAAGGAAAGGAAATAAAGGTTTCCAATAAAATCTTGCTCCAAGGTTACAATGAGTAGAAGAATCAAAAGCACCACAGAACATCCACAGAATGAATTTTATCTTGTTTTCATACCACAACCAAAAGCCTCCCATGATCACATTCACAACCATCTGACAATGTGAGCCTAAAATTTATTATATAGTTCAAATCTTATTTTTATCCCCAACCTTTCTACTTATTTTGCTTTGGTCCACTTTTAATTATTCTATTCAATTTTCAAATATTTTGTTCAAAATACTTAAATTCTAAAGAAAAGAGAAACTATTTTAGACCAAGACACTTTTCGTACTTATACTTTCATTGAAGTAACGATTTAGATCCTAAACTTGAGTTTGTAACGATTTAGTTCTGTACTTTCAAATTGATAATAGTTTAGTCCCCGTAGTTTAAAGTTTGTAATAATTTAGTCCCAATCGTGAAAATTTTTGTTAAATTTATTATATATGTAGATCGTTAAACCAATGAAAGACCAAATGTTTTTATAAATTACAAAGATTAAGTTGCTATATGATAAAAATCAACACTTAATTCTGATGAGATTTTTCACAATAGGGACTAAATATTACAAAATTTAAATTACAAGACTAAATTGTTACCTACTAAAGTTTAGAGACACAAATTGTTATCAATTGAAAGTACAGAGACTAAATCGTTACAAATTAAAGTTCGGAGATTAAATCGTTACTTGTAAAACTATTGAAATCAAATGTGTTTTTTAACCATAATTATACATGGAGAAATCTATGAATTAAGTTGGGGAATAAAGATTGCATATGCCAACTTTCTAGTAAATAATTACAAAAAGAATTGCCTGCAATAAACAAAGTTTAAAGACTAAAACAAAATGAACACTTTGAGATCAAAACTGAATAATCATTAAAGTTTATGGGCTCAAATAGGATTTAAACCGATTTACATTCTGTATCACTTTTTGAAATTGCTTTGTCCAAAACTGATAGAAAGCAGTCCTATTTTATTGATATTCAACGAGAGAATTACAGTGCCAAGGGAGAAATATGAGATCTCCAACCTCTCCACTGACCTCACTAACAACGCAGCAAAAAGGATCCTCCTCTCTCTCCTACGGCCGATATATACACCCACAAAATACCCAAAACAACCCTTATGATAACTAACTCAAGCCCACAACATTCCCCACCCAAACTTTCTTCTCAATCCTCACCCGCATCTTTTCTTCTTAGAACACACATTCTTGATAGGGGGCCTATCAAAAACATCGTCACAGTTTAGGACGTTTAAAAACCCAAGATGCTACTAGTGTTGGGCACGTATAATAATCCTGAATCATAATCCACTGTCACATATGCTTCCATGAAGCACGTAATAAAACTTGCTGGTGACTTATTATAAGAATGGTGGGGCAGAAGATGTACCTGGTTTGCATTTCATTTCTGTTTGATGTTCTTCTCTTGCCAAGTAGATGCCATGCTTCCAATATAACTGGACAAGGAAATGCAAGCAAAAATTCAGGACACTGAAGAAGCTTGGAAACAATTCATTTAACATCCAGCAGATGAACATTCTTTTACCATTCAGAAGAATCTTCTACTGCTGATCTTTTTTGTGGAAGCTTTCTGGACTGAGAGGGAGACCATAATCTCAATGTAATGAAGAGAATCACTTCTCATCATAGTCGCTTCTAGACTAGAAAGCTTTCTTTTAATAACTGTTATGTTTTGAACCGGGGCATGTCGGAGGGTCCCCACCACTTGTATAATGCTAATACCCACCTTCCACTGACCTGCAGAGAGGCTTGACACAAAGATAGCTAGGGAGGTATCAATGGTTTTAAGTTAAAATTCTCAACTTGGAGGCTTAAACCCAGGACTTTTCGATGGGTATCTCTAACATTCCAAGTCCTTACCATCAGGACATCCTTAAGAGGTAACTAGAAAGTTTTCTAGTGACGATCTTTGTAGCATAATCATGTCTCATCATCAAGATTTGAATTTTCTCTTGGAAACATCCTTGAGCACAAGCTTGTGAGAGAGAGCTTAGTAGGTTTCTTAACTCAAATATGGCAACCTAGATCAGCACCAAGAGGAAAGTTCTTTCAATGAAGAAGTTTCATCCTCAACAAGTTCGAGCTGTCTTGTTAATCGAGTCAAACACTCATAAATTTTCTCTGATTGAGGATGTGATTGGTCACGAATTATAAACTCAAAAACTACACCATTCATTTCAATTGAACTGCAACCAGGTGTTTTCTCCACCCCTCTTTCTTCCATCATCTTTCTCACCTTCCTTGCCTGCTCCCACATATTAGCGTCGCCATACATATTTGCAAGCAAAACATAAATTCCACTATCATGAGGATCCAACTCAAGAAGCTTAGAAGCTGCTCTTTCTCCCATTTGAACATTTCCATGAATGCGGCTGCCAAAGAACAATGCTCCCCACACTACGGCATCTGCCTTGAAAGGCATGCTCTTAATAAGCTCTTCCGCCTCTTCCAAGAAGCCAGCCCTACCTAGAAGGTCCACCATACAAGAATAATGCTTAAGGTTTGGGGAGACACCATATTTGGAGCTCATTTGGTAAAAATACTCTCGACCTTTATCGACCAGTCCACCGTGACAACAAGCTGATAAGACCCCAAGGAAAGTGATCTCATCTGGCATCAGTCCAATGCCAATCATCTCTGAGAAGTAAGTTACGGCAGCATGTGATTGTCCATGAAGTGCTAAACCACAAATTGTAGCTGTCCAAGTCAATGAGTTTCTTCCTGGCATCTCCCGGAAAACCTGTAGAGCCCTTTTTATGTTCCCACACTTAGCATACATGTCAACTAGAGCAGTCCCTAAGGCAACGTTCACAGAAAGATTATGTTTTTCAACATAATGGTGCATCCAAATTCCAACATCAAGTGCTCCAAGTTGAGAGCATGCAGACAAACAACTAACGACAGTAATCTCGTCCGGTTCAACATTGCTGGCTTGCATTTCATGAAACAGAGCCAAAGCCTCCTTACTACGCTTGGCTTGAACAAAGCCACCAATTAGAGCATTCCATGGCACAACATCCTTCTCTGGCATCTCATTGAACAGCCTCATAGCACTTCCCAACAACCCAAATTTGGCATATCCAACAACCATTGTAGTCCATGAAACAATAGTTTTCTTTGTCATGTTCTCAAACAATGTCTTTGCAGGCTCAATATTCCCACACTTAATATACATATCCATCAATGAATTCGTAAGTGGAACGGTCAAATTTAAACCCATCTCTTCAATGAATTGATGAAGCTTTCTTCCAAGAGTTAAATCCTCTAGCTGGGCAGAAGCTGAAACAACTCCAATCATTGTGACCTCATCTGGCATCACTTTCAGTTCCTCCATCTTATAATAAAGATTCAATGCTTCATTTGCCAGCCCACACCTAACATATCCATTGATCATGGAGTTCCAAGAAACCAAATCTCTCACACGACTTTCATCGAACACCTTACGTGCAGCCAACAATTCTCCACATGAAACCAGCACATGAATGATCGCATTGTGCACAAACAAATCCGAATCAAAACCCAACTGTAGAGCATGCCCAAGAATCTCACCAGCCGTGAAACCCAATGATAAACCAGCACAAGCTTTGAACAACAGAGGATAAGTATAATTATCAGGAGTCGATCCACCTTTCCTCAGCATTTTCCTGTACATAAGAACAGCATTTCTGGGATTTTCACTCTCGGAATAACCCCTAATCGCCACATTCCAAGAGAAAACGTTGGGGTTCTCCGCATTGTCGAGAATTTTGTCACAATAGTCAAGATTTCGCCACTCCGATATCGCACAGAACGCGACGAGGCGACTGAGGGCAAACCCATCTGAGATGAAGCCGGTCGAAATCATCTGGGCTTGAACTTGCTTCATCTGCGCCATGGAAGTGCATTTTTCGAGGAGGAAGAGAAGTGGCTTGGATTGAATGAGGGCGTGAGATGCGTTCCAATTGGTGGGTTTGTCTTTGTGATGAGGAAGAGAGTGAGTGCGGAGAAGGAAAATGATAGGGATTTGGAATGGAGATGAAGTTGGAACCAGAAGCGGAAATCTGAAGCTGAGGAGCTTAACATTAAGATTGATCATGTGAAGCTGGAGGTGAAGTTGAGGAATGAGAATAATGAAGGATATAAAAGGCGCCAAATGACGTTCTTTGATATTATTTTCTCGGGGATTTTTGAAAAACCAGTTTTGGCGAAAATTTAGGGATGTTTGGTAATGTACTTTTCTTGTTTTTCGTTTCAATAAATCTACTATTTCACGATTAATTTGTTCCTTGTTTCTCTTTTTCTTTTTTTAGAATATTCTCACGATTATAAATTTCGAAAACCATCAAAATTTCTTCTTTTTGTTTTCATTTTCACTTTTGAAATAAAAAGATTGTTTTCTCATACTTGAATTTTAGATATTTGAACCATACAATACATTTTTCTTCATTCAAGATAAAGAAACAAAAATAAAAAATACTAACGTTACTAAACGAGCCCTTAGAGTCCCTCTTGTTTCCATGTTTCTTTTTTTTCTAATTTTTTATAACTACAAACAGGAATACACTCCTTGAGATTAAATATGCACGATCAAAATGAATATAGTTCAACGATAATTGACATATATCTCCAACTAAGAGGTTGTGAGTTTAATCTCCCACCCCCACTTGTTATACTAAAAAAGAATTAATAATAAATATGCACGCCTACACCAACAGAGAAATAAATCTATCCTTTTTATAATTACATAATTTATTACATACTAAGAAATGAAAATATAAAAAACGAAACTACCTTTTTTTTTCAAAATTTAGCCTTTTTTTAATAAACATTTCTCAAATTTTAGAAACAAGGAAACAGGAAAAGTTATGAAACATGTCTGTTTCTCAAAAAATGAGAAATTGGAATAAGAAACGGAATGTTACTAGACGAATTGTTAAATCCGAAATACGAATTATATGATTATGTTTGGTAACTAATAATTTTGCGGGATTTCAAATTCGGGTGAAATTCAATGAATTGGTTATGTTTGTTTTTCATCCCTAGGATGAGAAGGTATCTAAATATATAATTTATTTACAATGGCAAATTTTTGGCGAGGTCCACGTGTTCTCGAGAATGGTACGTCGTCAAAGAGTAAATGAACCTACAACCAAAAAACTTGACGTTGGTGCGGTATTCCGAATAATACACTCCAATGATCAAGTCAATAATCGGAGTAAAATAATAAGGGTAGACACCTTAAGAATTTCAATGACATATGTTTCACTTACTTGCTAGTGATGGGGTCCTTCCCCCTTATAGGCGCGGATGGCCGATCAAGAAGGACGACAGTTTTGGGCGCAGGGGCGCGTTGGGTTGTACGGGGTTCTGACGAGCTAGGGCGGACATCCTTGACATTTGGTAAGCAACACCTTCACTTGTCAGTCGGTGCTCCTTAGCTGCAAGCCACGGGCTACGACTTGCGACGTGCTTCCCGTACAGCTCTAGTGGTGACACGTCCATACGCGCTTATAGTGTACGTTCCTAACTGGTTGTGGTCTCATGTCTCGCTATTACCGGCGCTCGACATGTCACCGCTCGAATTTCTCCCTCAACGATAGTCTTCAAAAATATTTATAGATCAAATATCACATTTAGTAAAGATTTATGATACATGTATAGGGTGTACTCAATATGTTCGATCTTGCTTCACATATGTATTAGATTAGAAATGATACATTGGAGCGGATGTAAAGCTAAGCAAATAGCTTCAGCTCCAAGAATTGAAGATTGTGTTGGTTGTAAGAGATATGAATCCGCTTGTCCGATGGATTTCTTGAGTGTTCGCGTTTATTTATGATATGAAACAACTCGAAGCATGAGTTTTGCTTATTGATACGTTTTATAAAAGCATATGCGCCTCAAACCCTCCTAACTACCAACCTGAACTGTGTTCGTCTAATTGTTACTACAATTTAATACTTATTTTTATTTTCAATTTATACATTTTCCTTATTTCATATAATTTTAAATTTGATTTTTGCCGAAGAACTCCACAAAACTCTTTAAATTTTTTCTTTACGTAGTTTAGATTTTATATACTTTTTTAATTTAAAATAAATAATTTAAATTTCTATATTTTCTAGATTTATATTGTAGATTATATATTTTTTTAAATAATAATTTAAATCTATCTCTAAAATACCTATAAGTATGGAAAGTAATTATATTTCTAAATTTTATCCTCCCTCTTCTAGACTTGGAGAGAAAATTTAATAATACTTATATTGAACAAATTTCTTAAACTATGAATTTAATACATGTGTCTAATAGGTCTACAAACCTTCAATTTTAAATCTAATAGATGTTTGGATTTTTATTATTATTTTTTCTTAATATATGATCCCTAATCTCTTAGATTATTTTTTAAAGTTCAAATGCCTAATAGAAATAAAATTGACATTTTTTAAGCATATAACGATATTAGACACAAATTTGAAAGTTAAAGGACAAACTTGTAGTTTACGTAATCTAATATCGAAAAACATAAGCTAATATACGTGTGTGTATACATAGATACATACATATATCAATGTGTTTTAAATTCTCTTTATACAAATTTAAGCCTCCCTGACATAAGTTATGGATCCATTACAGAATGTAATGGTTAAAAAAATAGACATTATGATCATAGTCATTCAACTTTAAAGTTTAAACTATTAAATTTGTAATTTACACAAAAAAGGGGTTAAATTATAACCATAGCCCTTGAACTTTAATACCTATTTTTATTTAGTTTTTAAACTTTTAAACTTTTCAGTTATGTTATTGAATTTTTTCTTTTTTTTTTAATCTTTATTCTAATAAGTTCCCATCATTAATATTATTGCTTAAATATTACATGCTTGATTGAACAAATAAATTGATACATCAACTACGTGAAACCACATTTAATGAGCCAAAATTTTGATCTAAAATTTATTCTACCAAGGTTTTAAAGGTCGATGTCTCAATTTCATGAAAATATCGATGAAAATATCAATAAAATGTCGATGTTGATAGATATTTTTATAAAAGTTAGAAAAATTAAAAAATTATTTAAATTTACGAATAAACATTTTTCTATTTCTAAATTAGTTAAAAATAATTAATATTAATATCATGTATATATTGTTAATATTTTTCATACTTTGTCGATTTTCTTGTATTATGATGGAAATATCGATTTATCCCTGACGTCGAACCCATAAAAACATGAATATATTGATGAAAATGTCGACGCATCGACGGATATTTAAAACAGTGATTATACCACCAGCTGTATCTAGTTTTGTTTAGCCCATCACTTCATTTGCTTACTCGTCTTCACTCTTGATTACCACATCATTTCTATTCTCACTGGTTAATTAGATCATCTTTTTAAAGTTTTAGAGAAATTCTCTTTGCAAAGATCATGTACGTGGCAACTTGCAAGGGAAAAAAGAAAAAGTAGGATCTCATACTCTGAGATCAAGGCACAACGGGAACATAAGGCCCACACAAAAATAAAAGCAGGAAACCGAACAAAAAAAAAAACCAACCACACAAAACCAAGAACAAAACCAAAAATACAAACAAAAAGAAACGAACTACAAACTCGAAAAGAAAAAATAACTTCCAAGCAGTCTCTATCAAAGTTCGACCTCTGGAATGAACACTATCACGCCAAGTGAAAGCATAAGCATAAACATCACTCTGAACAATATGTAATATAATCGAATCCGAGCGATAAACACCTCTATGGATTTTGGAATTATGCTTCTCCAAATATGAGATCTAGATACAGCCTAAGCAATTCTCCATGATATGTATCTAGGTGATCGACTTTCTACTAATACGACACGTCAACTCCAGCTCTGTAAACAGTGGGCGCACAAATACTATGTGAAGAGCCTCTCGATGCAATCATACCACTCCGTACAAGATTGCTAATAATACAATCAAAGAAAATATGGTCCCGAGTTTCAATCCTATCAAAGCAAAGTACACAACAACCTGGATTAGAAGAACACCAAGAACGAATATGATCGCAAGTCGATAGACGATCACCAATAGCCAACCAACTCAAGAAATAATGTTTAGGGATACCACCAAAAAGCCAAATCACATAATTTGAAGGGACGTAGGTGTTCTTGGGACAAAGAGCATCCCAAACACTTGAGATAGAAAACAACACAACGAAGTCAAAATAATCCTGTCCTCTATCTCAAGAGACTTTGAGGCATAGCTTCTAAAAAACTTGTACTTCGAAAAAATCAATGAAAATATATGGTCAATGTTACTTCTTATCAGGACCTATAAAATAAAAACTCATAAATTTAGAGAATTTTAAAACTAAATAGATGCAACCATTCAAATTGCATTGAAAATGAAAAGAAAAAAAAAAAAAGGTAAATCTTACCATTTTTCCAAATACAACATATAGAGGTGAGAATTCGAAGTTACTTGCTGCGCCTGTTATCTAATCATTTAACAACCTAGAAAGAGAAAAGAAAAGAAATTTCTCAAAGTTTCTTTTCCAAAAATACAATTTAATCAGAAAAAAAAGAGAATGCCCAAAGTTTCTTTCTTTTTCCATAAAGTTTGGTTCTCTTTCACAAATCCGTTCTAATTTCGAATCAGAGTTTACAGAAGAAGAAGAGTCCCATTTGCTCTCTTCTCCTTCTCCCCCATTCCCGCTCCGACAATTCTTTGATTCTTTGGAATCCTTCAAAACCCTAAACCCTCACAGCCCCGAATTTTTGAATTCATCCTTCAAACAAATCTCCAATGGCTACCAATCTCGCCCTCCGATTGAGATCACAGCTCCTCTTGCGGTCAACTCGTTTCCAGTCCACTTTCCGCCACATTCCAGCTCCCCCCATCTCCAAATCTTCATCTCTAATTTCCCCCCCACTCTCCGATTTCCGTCGACTTCCTGATGTACCGGTCTTCAGCTTCTCTGGGTTTCGCTTTCTCTCAACGGCACGGCGGAATTTGACCCGTCCGAAGCAAGTAGACATCGGAGCCCGCGCCCGGCAGCTCCAGACGCGGCGGCTCTGGACCTACGCTCTGACCTTCAGCTGCATCGCGGGGTTTATCGTGATCGTACTCAGTAATTTTCAGGAGCATCTGATGTTCTACGTGACGCCGACCGATGCACTTGAGAAATACTCGGCGAATCCGTCGAAGAACAAGTTCCGGCTTGGTGGTCTGGTTCTCGAAGGCAGCGTGGTGCATCCGGCGTCGTCTCCGCAAATGGAGTTCGTGATTACGGATTTGATCACAGATATATTGGTCAGGCATCAGGGATCGTTGCCGGACTTGTTTAGGGAGGGGCATTCGGTGGTGGTGGAGGGTTTTGTGAAGCCATTTACCGATGAGATAAGGAAGGAGGTCTCTACGAAGAGTGTTTCGGGGAAAGCGAGGAGTGGGGATTACTACTTTTCGGCTACTGAGGTTTTGGCAAAGCATGATGAGAAGTATATGCCTGCGGAGGTTGCTGCAGCTATCGAGAAGAATAAGAAGAAGATCGAGGAAGGAGAATTGGGGGTGAACCACGCTTGATTCTCAAATGGGTACAACGATTCAAAATTACTTTTTGTGATATTTGTTTCAATATAATACATACAACAATAGCTTCAGAAAACGTGATGAGTTGTATTCCTGTAGTTAGGACTTGATTAATCAATATTTTTGTGAGGTAGTATACCCTCTGGGTAGGGTGAGAGCAATTGGTTTTGATTATTTTGAGGCATCTGATCTGACTGACATCTCAAATTTTGTCCTGCAATACTTGTACCGAAATCTTTGGTGATTCCTTATTATTCTGAATAAAATGAAATTACTGATGGATGTTATGTCTTTTTAGTACAGCTTCCTTTTCATTATTGAAATTTTATGAACTGGTTTCTATATCCTTGTATTCTGACAAATCACCAGGGAGTGATATGTAATTATCCTAATTCAGGATCAGATGTCACAATTTAAAATGAAAGTGGTTGGGCATGGAAATTATTGAGATGCAATGAGACTTAAATATAAAGTTGTATTTCAATATATATAATAAACATGTTACTTTTTTTTTTTTGGTGATATTTGGAGTTTAATAGCATGTTTACAATGGTATCTTGTTGTATTCCTGTCACTTTTCTGTGTTTATGGTTCTTAGATTATGAGGTTGGAAAAAGTGAATGCTAGTTTGAAAAGGAGAAAACTTCATTGTTAATTTCTTCCTAATTGTGTCTTTGCGTTGGGTTTATTATTTGGCCTTCATTACGAGTATGATCTATTAACGTTTCATCCTAGGTAGGCCTTTTCAATGGGATACTGTTTGTGGTATAATTTTTATTTGTTTCTTTATTTTTTTTTATAGATAATTATTTTGATTTGTTTCTTCATATATTAATATAGAAGACTTTCTTGTCTTAGAATGGTAAGACTTTAGATTTTGGTTTTACCTTCTCTTCTATGTGCTCTAGTTGGGCTACTTTTTTCTCTAATATTTTTTTTTTAATTTCTTTTTTTAGTGAGAGAGTTTCTCACCATTTTCTTTCTTGTAAATTTTCTCTCATATATATAATTCTGTGTTTATCAAAGCAATGTCATTGTATAGATTGGCAAAAGAGTCTCTTAGTGGAGGAGGATTCTTTAAAGATTGTCTGTTTCAATAGGGTTCATAACTTCGTATCGTCGGGAATATGATATATTGATAATCAGACATGCTAACAATGACTGGGGAACGGTGAAAGTTGTGTTGCTGTTGACTGTACAGAGTTTTCAGTTCTATTTCTGTTTCAGTGTCCCTAACTATTACTGTAGTACTGTCAGTTTAGATCAGGCAATTTTTTTATCATTCTGTGGAACTTTATTGGATGTTTGGTTTCTCGATATTTCCGTGAGCTTAGTTATGCTTATTATATTAATTGTGGTTTAAGATATTGCCTGCTGCTTGATGAATGTTTAATTGCTTGGACTATTTGAAATAATCCTATTGGTACATTCCAGGCATCATGTTTCATTCTCTCTCTTCTGAACCCAAAATTTTGATATTAACTCAGGATTCTGAAAATTAGTGGTTGAAACTTGAAAGGTTGGTTGTTCTCTGATCCAATGTCATCACGTTCAGCTGTTCCTATTGAGAATGTTCTACTTTCTTTTTCTGAAAGGGACTCATCCCATCCTTATTTTGTGCATTGTTTGAGTTAAGAAATTTTAGAGATAAATAGATAGATAGAGAGATTGATTAATTGATTGATGAAAATTTATAAACTATGACTTGGATTCATACTGTTGTATATGCTGCAGACTCGAGTGGGTTACTTTATTCTTTTCTATTACATATTTTAGCACCTAGCTTACCCATGTCTGTTTCTCTAAGGTTTTATGTTTCTAATAAACCATCTCAAGACACCCATTGCTAATTGCAAGATTTTGAGTAGAATTTAATGATATTTATTGTCCAGTCTCCAGTGAGCTTTCATTGTAAGTACTTTGATTTCTTAGCAAATAGATTAAGTCTTGAATTTTTGGAACTTTGACGTAATCCTTTTTCTTCTCCTTTTAATTGCCCCTTGTCTGGCTGCCGAGAAACCGTGTGAAAAAGAGCATTGCCAGATTCCTATGTGAGTGTTCTTATACTTCTCCATGCATTTTCTATATGGTCATCCTTTGCTACATCTTTTTCATTTTGGAAAAAATTAGTGTCAAGAACAATTCTTTATTGATAATATAGCCCTGAGATTACATATCAAAAGCATGTAGAATCAAATTCCCAAAATAATACCATGGCCAAAAAGAAAGAGAAAATAGTGCCAGCACCGTTGCAACAACATATAGATATAAATCATCAAAATCCAACCATACTGATCATTGAAAGCAGGAAGATCTGAAATCTAATGCCAAAGAAGTGCGACGACACAGACGAACATCGGTAGCAGAACTCCACCACTGGAAGATGTCACCTGAAATCCGGTCCCGGCGTCCATAGCAGGCAATGGTGCAAGTCCTCCACTGTCCTGAGCCCTCACCACCGTCAGCAGAAGGAGCAGCACAGCCACAATGAGCCACCTCCTTGTCCTGTAGATGCTGAATCCTGCCATCGAAGAAAACTCAAAGGTAAGGGAAGAACGGATGAATGAAGAAGAGGACGGTATTATGAAATTGTTGCTGCAGATGGAAGTGAGAGAAGCATTATTTATAACAGGCATTTGGAGATGAATTGTTGTGTTTTGGAGATTAAATTGTTTGTGATTCATGAATGTTGAGTTTACTGATTGTGATGTTGCTTCTTTAAATTGCTTACAGCTCCCATTGAAGAGGACATATTAGCTTCCGCTGCTGCTCACAGGGCCCTATAACGCCTCTCCCGCAGCTAACTTGAGTAATTTTGTGGTATCAGGCAAGCATTCTATTTCTTCTGTTTTTCTCCTCTTCCAATGGCACTACCGTAATACTACTTTTCTTTTAATAAAACATTGCTTCATGGCTATAGTTGAGTTTGTATTAACCTTTTTTTTATTTTATTACTTTCAAAGGTATTGATGAGTTAATGTTGATAGAATTTTTGTCCATCCTCTTGTTTGGTTTCTAACTTTGAATATGGTTTTGGTCCTAAGGGGGTGTGTTTTTTATAGCTGGTTTAAAAATTGAAAACAAGTAAATGTTGTATTCAAAATTTTTACTTGAGTCAGCAAAATCTGAATACCATTTTAAAAAGTAAACCTATTGGACAGAATTTAATGAATTGAGTGAATTTGAACACAAGAAATTGAATTTAGGTGAGATACTAAACATACCTTAAATTTTGTTTTTTTGGTTTCTTGTGTCGTGAAGGTGTAGAGTGAGCGCGTGCCCAACTTCTTCGCGTTCTTTCTCACATCAAATAATGGTTGAAAGGATTTGAAAGACACTTTTTCAAATTCTAACCATTTGGTGTCGGAAAATATATAGAATTCACTCTTAAGGTAGGTGACCATCATGAGATTTGAGTTCATTACTTCTCAATTGGTACCCTAGCTCATTTAGAACCAATGAATGGTTATAATTTTTTTACTGACCAATAGAATTTTGACTTTGGCTATTGAACTTCTATTTACATCTTTTCATTTTTTTTACTTCACCTCTCAAAACTTTAGTTGCCTTCTCCGAGTTTCGGTTGAACTTCAAGTGCAGTAGTGTTTAGTCTCCTACGAAACCTTCTAAACTGAACGAGTTAGGGCTCCTACTCATGCATGGACAAGATAAACATGCTATTATTAAATGTCCAAAGGTTCAAATGAAATTAAAGAGGAATCTTACCTTGCCAGGATTTTGAAGTTGATCGGGAGATGAATATGTTATGATCTTGATAAAAATTACATCTATTTGCTATGATTGGGATCCTATTGGGCCTAGGGGTGACAATCCATGCTTTCAATGGATTTGATTTGTTAGCCGTCCAAGGAATTATACCCATGTAGGTATTTTAATAAAAAAACTTTTTCTTAAAAAGTTACGAAGTATTTTTTGGCTCTACGATATGGCTTATTAATTTTGAGTTGATTTTCGTTTTTACTTGATGGATAGATCAAATCCAAATAAAGTTGAATTCGTCAAAGAAAATGAACTTTTAATTAAGTAGATCAAACAAAATAACTTAAAGTTTTTTTTTTTTGAAAGATAAAAAAGTATTCTAACACTTACCAACAATTGCAAAATGTCAATAGAGTTGAAATGAACTGAGATATTATATTTTTGTGATCATAAACCATAAAGTTATTGTCTATGATGCAATTAATAATTCAATACCAATTTTCTTGTACCATTTTAATTTAGTTATCTCCTATTCTTTTCAATGCAATTGACTTCCTATCACATTTGATTGCAACCTTTTTTTCTTTAGTTGATTTTCAAATCATACCACTAAAAATATAAACAGAAAATAGCCACAACCAAAAATTCCCTCTTTATAAACAAGATAAAGTTACATATTTTAAAAAATAAGTTTAGCTTAAATTACAAATTAAGAAAATAAATAAAATTCACTTTATAATTTGGGCTGCTTAGAATTTCTAACCATACAAATAATTAAACTATCAATTGCACCGCATGATACACTCTTATCTTATTTTTGAAACTAACACCTTTAAATTTTTGTTAAAAATCAAGATAAACTACACTCCGTACCATAAATTTAATATATATTTTTAAAAAATGTCACTCATTTTTTTTTTCAAATATAATATTGACTTTTTTTTAACATGTTTTATAGTACATATTGCCTATGAATCTGTTTTTAAAATCTTAAAATTTCTATTATATATGAAAAATATATATTAATTTTTATGTTGTTTATGTAAAGGCCTCTAAAACCTTATGCTTATGATTCCCCTGTCTTAAAAAAAAAAACCAAATTTGCCTCCGGTTTTTTTTTTTAATTATCCTAAAAAATAAGAGGATGTGAGTTCGATCCCCACTCCTACATGTTATACAAAAAACCAAATAAATAAATAACCATGTTAATGTAGATTTAAATTTTCAATTTTGAGAAAAGAGGTAGACATCTAGACGCTTACAAAAGCAGAAAAAAAAAATTAATAGAACTTAGAAAAGTAGCAACCACTTTTCAATTTTGAAACCCACACAGAGTTCAATATATTCTTAATTAACACCAGACTAATGATATAATTGATATACCCTTATACTTGATTACGAGAATGTTGATATACCAATAGTATATCTAATATGAAGGTTGGTATACTAATGATATACCTAATATATTACTTCTTTTTATTGTGTTCAATTTCTCTTATTGAATTGTGTTATATTATTAACAGATTTTAGATGAAATGTTTGTCTTCTATACCTGATTTATTACTGAAGGAATCAATGATATACATGAGTATGAGTGTTGATATACCAATTATATGCTTGATATGAATGCTACTGTTGATGTGTGGATTTCGATCCTTCGGTTTTCCTCCTCGCACACACCTAACTCGATGATACGGGAACCGGTACCTGCAAAACCAAACTGATCTAAACTGGTGTGACCTTAGTCACGCGGGCTCCGATGCCTAAGTTAGCAAAGGGGAGTTTGAGAAATAGTGAGTTTCAAGTATCATACTTGCGCCCCCCCCCCCCCCCCCCCCCTCCAGGGTTAGACTACGCTGCTATTTATAGCTGTGAGAGTGGTTCCAGAATCTTTTGTTAGTCGGGCCCTAATTTGGAGTTGCAAGATCCAACGATTGTTAATTAATAGAAGAGGGTGGATGTTGGGCTCGGCCCCGAACAGGTGTGTTTAACCTCCTGACGTTAGATCCGAGCGGAGGAAGTTGAATTGTACCTTGGCCCGAAGGCCAAAGTGAGGAGCCGGCGCCTTGGCACCAAGGTGGAGTTGGCGCCTCGGCGTCGGGTCGTCTTTTGGCATGGACCGGTCTGTTATATCACGGGCCGGTCTCCCCTAGTCGATGATCTCAGACTTCAAACTCTTGACTCATTTCAGGTCGTTTTTGTTCTCTATAACAATGGTCATCATTCTCAAATTAGAAGATGAATGACTGTATCAAGATCTTTGTTTTGAGAGTACCTGTCGCTTGTCGTTACCACGAGATCATTCTATAACATAACCTAACTCATATGTATATCAATGGCTAATTATGTCAAGGTTTCTAACGCACAGAGCTTCTACCAAAAGCTTTTGATCCAATTTTGGATTTTAGCTACTTGGTTCCTACTACTGGTTTTGTGCCTTGAGCTTGTCGATACTACTTTATGAATTGGAAGTTTTTCCAATTTTCGTTGGTCATGATCAGGTCTCCTGAGCCTGGTTTTACTCTCATTTGAGTCTAAACCATTTATTTTTTGCCTTGGGATCTAACTTTAACAGAACTAATGTTGATACCTTTGGATTTCTAACTCATCTGGCTTTTTATGCCAAATAGTTTTATATCCCATATTTTTCTGCTTTAGTTTTGACCATGCTAAGTCGTTACTGGCTTTTTGCCTTTCTGGCTTGCTTTTTGGTATGTCCCAATTTTGAATATCTTGATTAGTCGTAGATATGTAGATATTTACGTATAATGCCTATGACCCCCTGCTTGAGAAATTTATTTCAAAATGAACAAAAAAACTCAAGTATTGCGTCGAATGTCGGAGACTTTATTATTAGGAAGATCGTCTTGTCGAAATTTAGTTACAATAACTTTAGTTGGCCAAAATAATGGAAAAACATAAAATGTCTAGAACCAATGTGTCGAACTAGTGGTAGTATATTTTGAGGTGCTGAGCGTGTCATAGGTGTAGTAAGGTCTTCCCCCGTTAGTCTTCTAAAGCATAAGTGCCTGCTCGAACCACGTTAGTGACTTTGTATGGGCCCTCCCATGTTGGTCTGAACGCCCTGCTAGTTGAATCTTTGGTATTAGACATGATCTTTCTTAACACTAGATCACCTTCTTTAAAGTCACGTTTCTTAACCTTCGAGTTGTAGTATCGGGCTATTCGATTGTTGTATTCAGCCGTTCGTAGTCGTGCTGTTTCTCGATGCTCTTCTAATACGTTGAGGTTGAGCTGCACTGACTCATTGTTTTCGAGTAGACTGAACTGCTTTACCCTTGGGGAGGGGAAACCAATTTCTACTGGCACTACTGCTTCAGAGCCAAATGATAGTGAAAACGACGTTTCTCCCGTCGAAGTACAAGATGTTGTTCTGTAGGCCCATAATGCATTGGGAAGTTCTTCTGCCACAACCCTTTAAGCTTTTCTAATCTGGTCTTCAGAGTTCTTTTGATGATTTTGTTGATTGCTTCAACCTGCCCATTAGCTTGCGGATGTACTGGTGAGGAACAGATGTGCTTAATGCCCAACTCCCTGCAAAATTCTCCAAAGGCAGCATTGTCGAATTACTTTCCATTATCACTGATAATGGTGTAGGCTATTCCAAAGCGGCAAATTATGTTCTTTCAGATGTCGGTGACCTGTTTCTCAGTAATTGTAGCTAGGGCTTTGACTTCGGCCCATTTAGTAAAATAGTCGATTGCCACCACTGCAAATTTGGTCTGGCCCTTTCTTAGTGGGAGGGGTCCTATAAGGTATATTCCCCACTAAGCAAAGAGCCAAAGATTCATTATGCTTGTTAGAGGCTCTAGCCGTTGCCTAGGTACTGTTTCAAACCATTGGCATTTGTCGCATTTCTTGGTGAATTGATTTGTGTCATTTAGTATGGTCGGGCAGTAGTACCCTTGTCGAACTATTTTGTAACTTAGGGACCATGCTCCAGAATGGTTCCCACAAACGCCCTTATATCTCTTTCATGACGTAGTCAGCTTCGTCGGGCGCTAGACATTTTAGAAGTGGCAACGAGTAGCCTCTTTTGTACAGATTGTCGCCTTTAAGTACATATCTGGTTGCTCGTCATTGTAGTTGCTGGGCCTCCATCTTTTCAGTAGACTGGACCCTATCTCTCAAATATTTAATCAAAGGGCTCATATAATTTTCTTCTAGTTGTCCTTGTTCGTCGATATCCGTTGCTTCTTGAGCTTCTATGCTTGGCTTAGGCAGAATCTCGAACGGTACAATTCTTCCTAGGTCGGTTTCATAAGCTGCAGCCAGTCGAGCTAACGCATCTGCGTTGACGTTTTATGTATGTGGAATTTTTCAAATTTCATATTTTGAGAAGTGGTCGAGCTGGTCTTTTACCTGAGAAAGGTATTTCGCCATTCGTAGTTCTCTAGCCTAAAACTTCTCTTTCACCTGACCTACAATCAGTTATGAATCATTGAGTATCAGTATGTTCCTAACTCCAACGTACCTGACCACTTTTAGTCCTGCTAGCAGAGCTTCATACTCGGCTTCGTTGTTAGATGCATGAAAACTAAACCATAGTGCATATTCGAATCTCTCTTTATCTAGAGAGACCAGTAGAAGTCCAGCCTGACATCCTCGAAAATTTGAGGACCCATCTACGTAGAGTGTCTAGGGTTACTCTTCCTCAACCAATTGTGGGTCGATATTATATACTTGAGGTTCTGCTGGTATTAATTCTGCTATGAAGTCTGCCACAGCCTGCCCCTTCATGGTAGTTCTTGGCTTATAGTGAATGCCGTACTCGCTGAGCTCCACAGCTTACTTTACCAGTCGCCCAGAAGTGTCTGACCTTTGCAAAATCTGTCGTAAGGGAAAGTTGGTGAAGACAGTTATTCTGTGAGCTTGGAAATACAGACATAGTCTTTGAGCTAAAATGACCAGTACTAACGCCAATTTCTCCATTTGCGAGTATCTAAGCTCTGTATCTACCATTGCTTTGCTTGTGTAGTAGATTGGAGACTATCATCCATTTTCTTCTTTTATCAACGCAGAACTCACTGAAGTGTCAGATACAGCTAAGCATAAGTAGAGTCCATCACCCACGATCGGCTTTGAGAGGAGTGAGGCTGCCCCTAAGTATTACTTTAGCTCCTTAAAAGAAGGCAGCCTCATACTCTTCTGTCCATTCAAACTGCCCTTTCTTCCTCAGGATTTTGAAGAATGGCAGGGATTTGCCAATTGAACGGCTAACGAATCTGTTGAGTGATGTTGTCCTTCCGTTGAGTCCCCTGTAGTTGCTTTAGATTTCTAGGTTGACCCATCTCCAGAACAGCTTTGATCTTATCCGGATTGACTTCGATTCCCCTTTGGTGTACTAAAAATCTCAGGAACTTACCTGAGGTCACTCCAAACGTGGATTTGGTAGGATTCAACTTCATCTTGTACTTTCGCAAAACGTCAAATGCTTCTGCCAAATCCTCCTCGTGTCGCTTGTTCTTTTGACTCTTTACCAGCATATCGTCTACGTAAACTTCCATGTTTTTGCCGATTAAGGCTACAAACATCCGATTTGCCATTCGTTGGTAGGTCGCACCTGCATTCTTTAATCCGAATGGCATCACCGTGTAGCAATACAGACCCCGGTTCGTGGCAAAGGAGGGTTTCTCCTGATCCGGTAAATGCATCTTGATTTGATTATATCTGGAGTAGGTGTCCATGAAGCTCAATCTTTCATGTCCTGCAGTGGCATAAACCAATTGATCTATTCACAGTGAGGGAAAAGAATCCTTTAGACAAGCCTTATTTAGGTCTGTGAGGTCGATGCACATTTTCCATTTGTCGTTTGGCTTTTTTACCAATACTACGTTGGATATCAACTAGGGATAATGTACTTCCCGAATGAAGCCTGCTTTCAGTAGCTCTTCTACCTGCTCAGCTACGATCTCATTCCTTTCTTGGTTGAACGCTTCTGTTTCACTGGCTTACAGCTCTCGTCGACGTTGAGTCGATGTTCCATGACTCCTTGATCGACTCCTGGAATGTCCTCATGTGACCATGTGAACACGTCAGTGTTGCTTCTGAGGAAGTTTATAAGGCTTTCTCTTTCATCATTCCCCAATGTGGTTCTAATGTTGACTCGTCGATCTTCGGCTGTCAGAGGGACAGATTCTACCTCCTTAGCCGGTTCTCCCCTGTCAAGGGTGGTCGAATTAAGTCGATTACTAGAGCTCGGTCTTGCCTCACCCGAGTGCTCGGTCGCTTCATTCGAGCTCGAAGTCGATTCTCCCTTGTCAAGGGTTGTCGGATTAAGTTAATGATTAGGGCTCGGTCTCGCCTCACCCGAGTGGTCGGCCGCTTCATTCAGGCTCTTCTTTTCGAAACATTGCTGGCTCTCCCCAAGATTCATGTCATCTTGCTCCACTCTACACGCCTCGGATTGGGATTTCGCCTCGGATCGAGATTTCGTTTCGACTAAGCTTGCTTTGATGTATCGTCCCCACCTAACTCGATGTGTGGATTTCGATCCTTCGATTTTCCTCCTTGCACACACCTAACTCGATGATACGAGAACTGATACCTGCAAAACCAAACCGATTTAAACCGGTGTGACCTTAGTCACATGGACTCCGATGTCTAAGTTAGCAAAAGGGAGTTTGAGAAATAAGTTTCAAGTATCTTACTTGCTTCTCCAGGGTTAGGCTGCGCTGTTAGTCGAGACCTAATCCGAAGTTTCAAGGCCCAACGATTGTTAATCAACAGAAGAGGGTGGATGTTGGGCTCGGCCCCGAACATGTGTGTTTAACCTCCTGATGTTAGATCCAAGCGAAGGAAGTCGAATTGCATCTTGGCCCAAAGGCCAAAGTGAGGAGCCAGCACCTCGACGCCGAGGTGGGGTCGGCTTCGTGATGGCTTCGACGCCGGGTCGTCTTTTGGCATGGGCCGGTCTCCCTTAGTTGATGATCTCGGGCTTCAAACTCCTGTTTCGTTTTGGGTCGTTTTTGTTCTCTATAACAGCTACTATATTAATAATGTTACCTTATATAAATAACTTATTTGATATACCTGATTCGATATACTATTGATACAACTGAAAATTTGGAAAGAAATTGAGATTTTTTACCTTTTTTTTTTTAATTTCATTTGGATTTTTGACCTATTTTCTAAAAACTCTTATTTGTAATCATTTTTCACTTCGTGCCTTTATAAAATTATCAAAATATCCACATTAAAAAACAAATTCTCCACAATTTTGGTATCATTCACCAATCTCACACCCTCTGCTCAATTTGAATTTAATAGGGAGAAAATATCACCTTTTTAATTTGAAAAATAAATTACAAATCTAAAAAATCTAACATTTAATTTGAAAAATCAACTACGAATTAGGAAAAAAAGAATCTCAACTTTTTAATTTGAAGTATTAATTACAAATCTAATATGGAAAAAATCTATAAAAAAAGGTGGTTCAAATTACATGATGAAATATTAAATATTTAATCGTTTAACGTGAAAAATCGAAGGACACAAGATTACATAAATGCCCGGATTTAATTAAAAAAAAGGTCAAGATTCCATGAATCCCAAGCCAAGGTTTATAAATATCCTGTATTTAATTAATAATGAGAGAAAATAAATGTCCAGATTTAAAAAGACAAAAAAGGGATTGCGTGCTATCCTGGGTCAAGATAGCACAACCCCATACTAGGATTGAACAATCCTGATTTGGGATGGTATAAAATCGAAACGATAGCATGGAATTCCAATTTTGTTTTTAAATATTTGGACATTTATTCTTGGTCCTATTTGTTAATTCAAGTCCGACAATTTTTTCCAATTCGTAATTGATTATTCAAATTAAAAGTTAGATTTTTCCTTATTAAGTTGAAATTGAAAAAAAAATCAAATTGAAAAGATAGATTTTTTCCATATTAAATTTGTAATTGAAAAAAAATCAAGAACGTCGACATTAATCTACCTATAGCCTTCCTAAAATTTTGACAGATTTTATCAAAATGGAAAAGAAATTGAAAACAAAAGGAGAAAAAAGAAAAAAAAATTGAGAAAAATAAGAAGTTAGAAAAAAAAAAAAAGAATGCAAACGTGTACAAGTGCAAAAGATAAAAAGAGATTAAAAAAATATGTCGGGGGATCAAGCAGAAGCTTGTAGGAAAAGGATAAAAATATCTAATTAAAATTAGTGAAAGGATTAAAAAAATATGTTGAGGGGTCAAAGTAGAAGCTTTTACAAAAAGGATTAAAAAAATCTAATTTAATTAGTGAAAGGGTTACAGAAATCCCAATTACCCAAAGGAGGATAATATCGAAATAACCAAAAATCCAAAAATCAAATATTTTACCATATTTAGAAATTAGAAAATTGTTGCTATATTTACAAATATGGAAAATATTTTAGCTACAAATTCCTTAAAAAGAAAAAATTTAGGGAAAAGGAAATTGAAGATATAATATTAATGGTTGGCTGGCAAATCTGTAATTAAAAAAACTAAAAAGGGACAAAATGAGGAATGAGAATGTTGATGAAATTACACAGCTAATAAAGTTCTTTCTCCTCGTCGCCATCAATCAGTACCCACAGTTCTTCCTGCCGATAAAATTTTTGATTTTGCTTTCGGGAATGGGGATGAGGGATTGATGATAATTCTCTCTTCTTCCGCTTCTACTCACCCTCTCTCTCCTCATCGACCGTTCCGTATCTGCTAGGGTTAGGGTTTCCAATCCCCTTTCTGTTTTCTTTCGATTTCTCGAACGGATCTTTATCTCTGAGGATTTGGGTTACTCTACTTTGTGTTCTTACACGAATCTTAATTGCTATGTTTCGTTTGATTGCGCAGAGGTTTTGCTTGGACGCGAATTTAATCTTGGAGATCGGTTGAAAGCCCTTGTCTCTAAGGGTTTTAAAGTCCCAGCAAAAGGGGTGAGGGAATTTTTTACTTACCTTCTTTTTATGTTAAGTTCCAAGTGTGTTTTATTTTATTTTATTTTATTTTTTTATGCGTTTGTTAATATTTCTCCTGATTGAAGTTGGGGTTGAGTTGTTCTGACCATCCAGACTATGCAGATATGTGTAGAATTATGCAAGTAGTCGTAATGAATATGGAGGAATTTTGATTGTTTAGTACAGACTTCGAGAGTTGCTGTTCTGATCAAGACTTTCTTATTGAGATGATTTTTAGAAGTGTTAAGTTTGTACATATGGACTTGGCTTGTCAATTGTCAATTGTCATATTCATTTGTTTTTCACAAGTTCACGTTTTAGGATTCCGTGAGTAATTTGATGAAGGTTCGATAGTGGGTTCGAGCGTCCTGCTAGTGTACATGTTTTGAGTTCAAAGGTAAATTTAGTGTTCGAGATATGAAGACTGGAGAATTATGGCCATTTTTCTCATTGGGGGCATGGAAGGGAACTATAAGATCGTGATGATGGAATATGTTTATCACTCTGGTGTTTTAACAATTTAAATCTTTTGATTCTTTTGGTTCTCTCTGGCTATCTTGAGTTTCTGTTGACAGTGTAGGAAATCTATGACTATCTATGTACATGACAACTTCTGTAAAAATAACCTTATATGACAACTTGTTCTTGCTATACTTCTCTCATATATTTTATGATCTTAATCTTATTCCTCATATATCTAATTCAATTCATAATTCGTATATTTTCACTTTTAGACTTGTAGTTAATGGGTTCCGAGACCTAGGAACTAGCCTAAGAATCATACTTAACCCTTTCATGTCCCAAATTAATTGCAGTACCTCATCCACATGCATAATTTCTTTGTTAAAGAACATTCATGAATAACATCCTTTGTTCATTGACACCTGGTATGGTTATGGAATCTGAGATCTTCGAAACCTTCACCTGTTAACTTAAATTTGGTAGTGTGGTCATGTCTTCCTGATTCATAATGCAATTTGCTTTTTGGATGGAATTGATGTGTAGTTCTTAACATGTGTATCAGTCTGTTTCACTCTCAAAAAGAAGAGAAAAAGATTCATGTGAATGTGTTGCAGGAGAGTTGAAAACATGGAACATGATGAGGCAAGCTGTCAAGCTCCCCCTGAGGGTCCCTTTCTGTGCATTAACAACTGTGGCTTCTTTGGAAGTGCGGCTACTATGAATATGTGTTCCAAGTGCCACAAGGATTTGATGTTGAAGCAAGATCAAGCAAAACTGAGTGCTTCAACTCTCGGAAGTATCATGAATGGATCATCGAGTTCTAACCAAAAGGAATCCTTTGTCACCACCGCCAGTGTGGATGTGCCAGTTAGTTTGGTTGAACCAAAGATCACCCCGATGCATGTGTCTCCTGTGGTTGTTTCTGCAGGGAGCAGTGAAGCAAAGCCAAAGAATGGACCTAGACGATGCAACAGTTGCAACAAGCGAGTTGGATTAATGGGGTTCGACTGTCGTTGTGGTAACATCTTCTGTGCCATTCATCGTTACTCTGACAAACATGATTGCCCCTTTGATTATCGCACTTCTGCACAAGACGCAATTGCCAAAGCCAACCCCATTGTGAAGGCAGAGAAGCTCGATAAGATCTAGCACTTATCTAGCACATGTTGGGTTTGTGTTGATCAATTGTCATCATTTCATCATCACGTAGATGATTTCTGCTTTGCTGCATGCATATCCTGTAACCTGCATGCATATTTGAAGGAGGTATGGCAATCAGCTGCATCTCTGCAGTTAGAAGAAAATGTAGGAAGCGTTACGTCGACATCAGTATTTTCTGGTTCTTATATCGGTTTAATGTTATCATCATAAGCGTGTTACATGACTGTACTGTGTCATAAGAGGAATACGTATCTGAATGCATGCTGCCCATGTTTAATTTGTTTGTAAGCAGCAGTTGTGCTTTAAAATGTTCATGGAATGCCCTCTTCTCTTTGATGGATTTTTCTTAAATCTTTTTACATTTTGGGGTTCTGCGATTCAAATTAAACAGGGTTAATCAGTTAAAAAGTTTAATCTATTTGAATAATTAAGGGTTTATTTGATAATGATTAATTTTAATATTTTCTTTTTTAAAATGTGCTTGGATGGTAATATAGTTATGTTTTAATCTCTCTTCATAATTGTAATATTCAGACGAGAGATAACATTATGGTTTTCTTTCTTTTTTTTTTCTTCTTTTTTTTTTTTTTGGAAACAGATACTTCATTGATGTATTATGGTATTAATTGCAAGTAATTTGTGAAGAATAATTTTGCATACATATATATGTGGTATTTACAAATTTAATTTATAGAATTCATGAATTAAAATTTAAAAACTTAGGTATAGAAGTATCAACTAGAAAATGTAAAGTAAACGTAATGTTTTAGCAATTAGAAGTAATGTAAAGTATCAATTAGACTCACTATCTTTTAGCCAAAATAATAATAATAATAATCTCAAACTAGAAAAACCTACCACACCAATTAAGTATAATTCAACTACCATTTTTTGATTTCTACCCCTCCATGTTAATATTAAAAAGATGAAAATACATTTTTGATCCTTGATGTTTGAGGTAGGTATCTAGTACATGAAGTTTTAAAATGAAACCAATGAATACTTTTGGTTTCAGAGGTTTGAAGTAGGTGTTACTTGATTCCTAAAATTTCAAAATGAACATATTTGGTGCTTGAGGTTTATAGTTGCTGTCAACTTGGTGAAATTTTAAAATAAACACTTTTGGTCCCTAAAATTTAAGAAATAGTTCTAAATGACCCCTGATTTTTTTTACTGTTAATTAACTAATATTAAAATGACGTGGTAAATTGTAATTAAATTATTTATTGTAGTTGCTGATGTGGCAAATTATATAAATTAAATAATATATGTGTAGGTGATGATATTTTCTCTCTCCTCTCCTCATCTCTTCCTCTCTTTCTCCTACCCTTTTCCGACGATCACCACATCTTTGCCGCCACAATCTGTCATTCATACCAGACATATATCATTTAATTTATATAATTTGCCACATCAACAACTGCCAACAACTACACTAAACAATTTAATTACAATTTGTCACGTTATTTTAATATTAGTTAATTAACAGTAAAAAGAAAAAATATGAACCTTAGAACCACTTCTCAAATTTCAGGTACAAAAAAGTGTTCATTTCAAAATTTCAAGGGACCAAGTTAACACCTATCTTAAATCTCAAGGACAAAAGTGTTCATTTTGAAACTTCAGGGACCAATTAGACACCTACCTCAAACCTCAGAAACCAAAAGTGTTCTTTTTGAAACTTCAGAGACAAAGTAGACACCTACCTCAAACCTCAGGATCAAAAAATTTTTTTACCATATTTAAAAAAAATTTAAAAAAAAACCTAGAAAGACCCACTGGTTTTTTATTTTCATCACCCAAAAGAATCTTCAACATCCCAAAAAAAAAAAAAAATTGTTTCTTTCACCGTCATTTTCAAACACCACCTAAAATTTTGTAATATCTATAGATGTTTATACAACACCTAGGAGGGAACATATTATGAAAATAGACAACAATAGAATTCAGTATAAAACCACATTTATTTTAACAAATGCAGCCATCACTATCAGCATCAGATCAGCAGAATAGCAAATGCTAAAAGAGAGAATGTAGCAGAAAAATAATATACTCTGTAAGCATGTTTCTGAGAAGTTCTTACAGAATCAAGCCTACTTTGCCTTCAATCAAACTACAAACAATCAACCAAAAAGAAAGATGACAGGAAACTGCATGGAATATGATGCTCTAAATTTAAACCTCAGCTTGTCAAAATTTGGGGAGAATCCTGACATGGTGCTCCAATGTTTCTCCATGAGTATTATTTTGTTAAAAACAGCTATGAAAACAGCTCACAGTCTCACCGATCTCCTCAAACCGGTATGTAAGCGACAAGAGGATGTGAAAGTTAGATTGTGATTCCACTTGATTCAGCTTCAAGATACTTACAGATCCTCTCCATCACTTCTCTACCCTTGGCACTGTTTTGCACGAACTTCTCCGCACACCGTTGCTCCACTTTTTCGGCCATTGATGCCAGAGCTGACAATGGCTTGATTCGAATACTCGTCTCCTGTCTGCAAATTGTCCATCCATTCGGATTATCTGGGTGAGGATCATACCTGATCTTCTCCACTACTTCTATGAACCTCTGGAGACTGATATTCCGAGTGGAGAGTTGCATGGATTGCGACTGTGCGTCTACCATCGAAGACTCAATGCAGTGGCAGATATCCTGACCAACAATTTTACGAACAAACCATGGTCCAGGGGCATGGATGGTAATGGCACGGGTTGTATATAACTTCCCAGATTCAGGGTCGACCTTTCGGTTTAATGTGTCGACTTCAAGAATATGAGACAATGTACGCTTGTTTTCAGGATCGGCAAATTTACGCCAAGATGCAGAAGTTACCCGTTCCCACGGGTGCTTGTAAGTGTATTCCTGAGAGTATGCTTTAACCATCACACTATTTCTTCAATCCTTCACCCGCTTATGGCACAGTTAAGTGGCCTGCATATGAAGAGAGAACCTAAATTAACCACTCACCTACTAATTTGGGAAGAAAGGAATTGAAAAGGCAAAAAAAGTTAACGAAGATGATGGATATGTTACCTGAAGACACAATCAGGATGAGAGAGTAAACACAAAACAGACAGAAAACATTATCCATCATCTAAGACAACAACTATCTTGCAAAAATTAAGATCCCATTTGATAATCGTTTAATCTTCGGCCTTTTATTTTAAAAAATTAAGCTTACAAACACTTGTATTTCTTTGTTTTCTTAAAACTCAAGAACACAAGAGTACAACCTATAGAATAGATCCTTTGGTCACATGTGTTTCTTTATTTTGTTATCTACTTTTTCAAAACGTATTCAAAATTTAAGCTAAATTTTGAAATTAAAAACAAAAACTTATTTTTGTTTTCGAAATTTGCCCAAGAATTCAAATGTATTTATAAGAAAGTGAAAAACATTCCAAAGAAATTAGGAAGAAACAACAGAAAACTAAAGTTAGAATTGTTATCAGATGGGGTCTAAAGAACTAGAGCATTGCAGATACATACGTCCAATCAGATAACAAACAGTAAAAGATTATTTTACCAAGCCAATATATCCCGAGTCCTGACCAACCCAAAAGTTCCTCAAAATTCATTAATAGTTCATTCACAAAGAAAAAATACAAATCATATCTAAAACCGTAGTCTACCATCAACCTATCACATTTTCTGGAGGCTTTTGCTTCTGATTTCTGAAAATCAATTTAACCTAGATACATGAAAAGAACAATTATTCTTGCAGTTCTTTTACCACTTTGCACAATTAAACCATTCAAGTAAAGCTAGAGGGATTTTAATTTTAGGGGATGAATTGAACACAAATGAGCAATTGTTCCAGACAAATTCAAATCATAAGATGGTACAAGAAGGTTCTTCTATTCTTTTGACAACAGCAAGAGAAACCTCCACAATAGCTTATGACAATATTTTTGAAATCTAAGATGGTAAAAATATGTCTAAAATATTTATTAGTTTAAATTCTTAAATTTAGAAATTTAATGTAGTTTACCATCGCATCAGAGTGTTCAAACACCCAATAATATCCTTTTCTCTTCGATCACTATAGATAATTACTTGTTGGGTGTGCTAATTTCAAAATGTTAAGAAAATATATAAAAGATTGATACCATATCCTATCAATTCAAGGATTTGGGTTTAGTTCTACTTCAACCAAAAAGAGGGGTTTTGGCATTCAGAACAGATCAAATTGTGGGAACAAAAACTAAAGTAGGAAGAGGAAAAACAAAAGATGTTTCATTTTCTTTGAAAAAAGAAATTGATGGATGAAAAGGAAGAAATGAACTCCGAAAGGGAGGGAAAAAACACTAAACAGCCAAATAAAGAACCAATCTCCAAAAATTAGAACATTATGTCAAATATCTTAATAAAAGGAGCCGAAACAATCAAAACCACCCCTTCAATGTGAAAAAGCAACACGAATATTACAAGGAATGATCCATCACTAAGCTCAAAACCAAATACACTCAAGCTAAAGGTTTGCAAAAAGGAAACCGAGTTCCATTGATTTACAAGTAATGATCCATCAAAAAAATTGGGAGCAAATCGTATGCTTCTTTAAACCCGTCCCTATAATCTTGATTTCTTCTCCGAGTTCGGAGACAAAGATGAAATACACAACTCGGTTACTTTCCACAGGCACAGCTAGAGCAGCTAATTTGAATTTTCATTCGGTGCATTTGTCAATAACTATCATCCACAACAAATACACAGAAATCCAACAGATAGTGCAAATACAGTAACCCCAAAGATGCGGAAAGCAAAATTGACCGAAACCCAAATGAAAGAAGAGCAAAAGAAAGAAAAGCTCACCTCGGAAATGGAAGAAGAAGCCCCTTCCAATGGGTCGAGTCGAGATCTCAATCTGAGAAGGAAAGAGAATTTCGGCAATGAGCTTCAGCAGAGAAAACCCAGTTGAATTCGACCGATTTCTGGTCAAATAGAGAGGTGGGTTTCCACGAAATGCCCTTCGCCGTGGAGCAAACGACAGGACGGCGCACTTTCAATCCTCAGAGCCTTTTGGGTTTCGAGAAAAAGGCAAAAATGGCCGATTCGAACCCATTTTTCTTCTCCTCTCTCCAATCTTCTTGTTTTTCTCTCTTTGAAAGTGAAATTATTACAATTTCCTTTGAGGAAAGATTTGTGCGTGCCCACTCCTTGTTCTTGCCTTCAGACGGTGCGAAAACGCCGAGTAGAGATGGTATTCTTTTGTGTATGTATTTATGTCCGGATAAAATAGATTTTTAATTCCAAGTTTTGATTTTCGGTTAGTTTTTTTTAGGTTTCAAAATCGACAATTTAGTTTTAAATATCGGAGAATAGTTCTAAAGAAACTTGACTTAAATTATATATCTAAAAAGGTCCACTCCAACCTAAACATAACACATAAATTCCATTACTTAATTGATTAATGCATACATGATGGACTAAAAAATTAGAGGTTATTGAACTAAACAAAATTATTAGTTGAATTAACAACTGGATGTATTAGGTAATGTTGTAACAATACTTTATTGGTAAAATTTATTAATTCTTTTAAAATAAATATTAAATTTGATTAAATATTTCAAAATAAGAATAGTTTTCATAATAAATAAATTGAATTTTATGAAATAAAATATGGTAATAACATCGTAGGGTGTTATTATCTTCTCAATACACAAACAAATGATTCCTTAACTTGATTTTTGTAAATCAATTTTTTGTTCTTTTAATTAGAAGACCGAATCATACCCACCTAAAGGCTATGATTGATAAATTGTGAACTAATTTGTAATAAGCATAAACAAAGTTCCACATTAACTAAGGAGAGAATGATTCATGATATAGAATATTATCTTTAGTTCTTTTGGGTGAAAAAAAAATCGTTATACTCAAAACAGACAAATATCATACTATTATGGAGGTACTTAAGAGTACGAAGGTACCGTTGTCCTTAACATGAACCACCAAAAAAGATTACGAAAGTGAATAAACTGTCCATGTATATCAACCATTTATACACCACTAAATTTAGTGGTTAAGACATTTCTACTGCTCTTTAAAAAAGTAGTAGGTTCGAATATTTATCAGCGCTCTCGCAATTTAGGAGGACCAAAATATATATTAAACTACAAAACATAACAAAGTGAAGCTAATGAATAACTATACAAGCTAAATCTCAAGCCAATATGCATTGGTTTCTTCAGAACGCAATAAGAAAGAACCATATATTAAGATATGAACACCAAGGAAACTTGACATTTATGTCCTCCAATTTGAAATGATAAAAACGATGATGTATTTGGCTTCTAAGCTATAACCCACTTTTATTGCAAAGTTTTGGCATGAATATACACACACACAACTCAGGGAAGGTTGCAGAAGATGGACCAAGAGAATGGCATGACAGTGATTATTTCATAACGTATCTGCAAATATGAGCGATAAAGAAGCATACAATACAACTACATCATATGCTAAGTTTGGGACGGAAATTTGGACTGGCAAATGGATTAGTGAACTCATCTAAACACGCCATTCGGATTCGCTCTGGTGTTGCAGGATTATCGAGAGGAAACCAATCATCGTGCCCTGCGTCTTTCCTTGCGGCGATTATGGCATCCTTGATTGCGAAAAGGACAGCAGAGGCCAAAAAGAATGGAGGTTCTCCCACTGCTTTTGATGAATGGAGGGCCTTCACGTTTGGGTGACCCTGTCAATGATAAAGAAATTAGGTGGACATGCATATAATCTAATGTGATTCTAAACAAACTGAAATCCTAATGCAATATGGGAAACCTTCACTAAAATGACCTTAACATACAACAAAAGCAATTATATTTTGTAAAAAACCAACTTTTAAGGCCAAATGTCGTACTCAGGAAAGCCTCACATATGCAAAATGTCAAACTGATTTTTTTCCTTTCTGAAACTATTACATATGGACGAGGTGATTTGAGTCGACCGACTACTTGAAATAGAGGTGATTTGAATCGACCGACTACTTGAAATATATTCAGATTGGCAAAATCTTGTCTAAAATTCAGGGTAGCCTTGGTTTAGGGAATACTAAAGTGACAATATTGCTTCTCATGAACTGGCTTTGGCAGTTTATCAATCGGGGTGATTCACTCCGGAAGCTGGAGATAAAAAGTAATGGTGTTGTTAGGATTCGATTCCAAGAAAATGATAATATAACCATATTGCAATATCAAAAGAGACATTACAATATCAATAGCCTTTTAAGAGGGCTATCTCTCCCTCAACAACCTAGACTTTTCCCCAAAACTATGTTTGCCTTCTCCTTTCCCTAAAAACTATGTTTGCCTTCTCCTTTCCCTTTCTCCTTTCCCTAACTTCCTCTACTAATGACCAATGCGCCTCTGACTAATTATAAATTTATAACTAATTATCATAATTACGCTACTAATATCCTAATAATATTTCTGATATACCCAATTGTTAGCTCCTTGTTAAATGTTCCTGCATCAATATAGGAGCCTTTAGTTTAGCATCCCAAAACTAGAAAACTGTTGGGTTTGTAAGGTGATTGCAAACAAAGTCCCACATTGGCTAGGGAAAGGAATGATCATGGGTATATAAGAGAGGATAATTATCTTCATTGGTATGAGGCCTTTTGGGTGAAACCAAAAGCAAAGTCGTGCGGGCTATGCCAAAGCGGACAATATCATACCACTGTAGAGATACTCGGGGTACGAGGGGTATCGTTGTCCTTAACAAGTGGTATCAGAGCCATGGTCTAAACCTAGCTGTGTCGGTGAATCCACGAGTGCCGAACAAAGAAGTGGTAAGCCTTGTGGAAGGTGTGGTCATGGTGTAATCCGTGGGTGTGTTCTATCAAGGTATGTCTGGAGACTTGGATAAGAGCAAGCTCTCGATCAGGTCCGAGAGTAGACGGATGAGTGACTACTTGAGGGAAGGCTCGGGTGGTACTTTGTTTGAGGGGAGGATTGTTGGGTTTGTAAGGTGATTGCAAACAAAGTCCTACGTTGGCTAGGGAAGGGAATGATCATGGGTATATAAGAGAGGACAATTATCTCCATTGGTACGAGGCCTTTTGGGTGAAACCAAAAGTAAAGTCGTGCGGGCTATGCCCAAAACGGACAATATCATACCATTATGGAGATACTTGGGGTACGAGGGGTACCGTTGTCCTTAACAAAAACTTATTGAGCCAACAATAAAAAATAAAGATAAAAAAAAGGCGCTAGAGAGCCATTTTAGTCGGATCGTTGAACGGAGAGGTGCCCCTCTTGATAAAATATTCCCTGCACTTTGCCTTGTGTATGTGGATAAGTCATAAGAGCATATCAGTAAAGTGGCATAGAATGATGAAAAATGTGCATTGAATGGTAGACGTCGTAAGGATCCTACTCGATCGATAGCTAACCCGATTGGGGCAAATTGATGAATGACCTTTCTGGCTTTGGCTGGCTCATAAAAGTGACTGTAGAACTCAAAGACTCAATTCAAATGGCCTGTAGACCGTAAAATGCCTATTTGACTTCTTGGTGAAAAATGTTCCTGTTCTCAATTCAAGCTTTTGTAAAGAGTAATGGAGCTCCAAGGTTCCCAAGTTTTGGTATCTTTATTTGCTATGACAGGATCTAGAAGAGGAACACTCTAACATCGCCCTTCGCCTGAAATTGTGTTGCATGTGCCAAGCTAATGAGAGGATCCTAATCATCTTTTACTTCTGCCTCTAGAGGTGGCTTCTCTTTGACAGATTTCTGATCATATTTGGAAGTCAATTTTTTTTTTTTACCCTTTATGCATCAAAGGTTTTGTACCCCAAGGGATTTGTGCCTATAAGTTTAAAGAATGCAAAAGACATCTTTAGGACAATGTAATTTCCAGTTTGAAAAGGTTATTCAACATGCAAGCTTGTCAATAACCCTAGAAACCTGAGTAATTAATAGTTATGACTAACCACTCAGTAGGCAGTTAAAAGTTTGGAAATAATTCACTGTTAATCAACCTGACAACAGCTTTTGTAACTATATAGAAACAACCAAGTAACAAATACATCTAAACAGAACACAAAATGAACAATAAACGCTTCCTACTACATCAAAATATGGTTGATTGAATACAATTCCCTTAAGTTATGGTGTACAGTGTGTTTCAAAGCTCAATTGGTTAAAGCACATATCCTCAACCAAAAGATCGGAGATTTGAATCCCCACCCTCGCATGTTGTTGAACTCAAAAGAAAAAAAAAAGAAAGGAAAAAATTTATGGTGTGTTTTTACTGTGGTTTTCTGGTTCAGAATAAGGATTGATATTCTAGTTAAACATTATTTTGCATTTAATTATAATGAAGAACAATACAATTTAACAAACAATGGAAGAGTGGAAATTAGTATACCTTCAGGAGATAAACATTAAACTTGAAAGGGACATCATTAATAGATGGAATTTTGTAACTTCCGGGTCCGGACGTATATAGAGTACCCGGGGCAATCCACCTATGAGATGGATCTCCCCACTTCAACTCTTCGAGAGCTACCCAACCCAATCCTTGTATAAATGCTCCTTCGATCTGTTTTATAGACGACAAGAAAAGGTGTACATTTGATTATGAGAATATATGATATGTTTATGTCTAATAATATTCAATATTCATTCCTTGAGAATGTAAACTAAATAATGAAATCTCTATGCACCAAGTGCAAATAACAAAACTACTGCATGATAAAATTAATCCATATCAATCAAAAGAATTCTCCGCTTAAACAGAGATAGTAGGTTAAAACTAAATTTATGTTTATTTAGTTCTTGTACTAAAAAAATTCTAATAGGTTAATGAACTTTTAAAGTTGTGTCCATCTCATCAATATACTTTAACATTTTTAATAGGTCCTTGAACTTTTAGTTTTGTGTCAAAGAAGTCTCTAAGAATATCGAGGGAGCTAATTTCAGGCAATTTCTGGCCTGATTGTTAAACAAATGTGATAGATAACAAAGACCTATTAGACATAAGTTGAAAGTTCATGGTCACTAGCATTTTTCAAAGTATATGAATTAAATGGACATAATCCTATTAGTTTAGAGAACTTTAAAATGTAAAAACTAGGGACCAGACTTGACTTATAATTTTACTAAGAAAATCAATCAAGAGAGTTTGAGCCAAATGGAATCAAACAAGAGCTATTGAAATTGCTATTGGATTTCTGTCTGTTTTGTTGGTTGCTTAGTATCACCAACCTAAGATATCTATTATCTAGTAATAAAAATTTGTCACTAACTTTAATCTTCTTCTAAGAAACTTAGGATATACCACAGCATTCTCATCTAATACGCAACAATAACAGATAAACAAACATAGATTGTGTAAGGGAGTCATAAAAATGCATCTAAAATATTCCAATAAAACAGAAGAAAGTTGAGGATGAAAAGTGAGAGGAAAAATAAGTACCTGCCCAACATCAATGGCTGGATTGAGTGAATGACCAAGATCTAGGAAAACATTTGCTGACCGAGTGTGAAAGTCTCCGGTTAACGTGTCAATTTCGACTTCAGAAAATGCCGCACCATAAGTGAAATATCTAAATGGGATTCCTTTACCAGTTGCCCAATCAAACCCAATTTCAGGTGTGATAAAAAAACCATGGGCACAGAGATCAATCCTTTGAGCGTAGCATGCACGTGCCAGCTGAGAACAATAACTGATTATCATATATATCGAAATGGGAAACAGTACCACAAATAGCTGGCAAATAAGACTTCTATACTTTAATTAAAAACTTTAGAGAATAAGACAACATGAAAATGCTACCAAACACATTCCTATTTCAATTTTCAATACAAGAAATTAAAAGAAAACCAAGAAATCTATAACAATTACCATAACAATTTTTATTTTTATTTTTCAAAAAAATCAAAATGAAAAACGAAAAAGCAAGAATTAGGAAATGAAAAATGAAGAAAATGAGAGAGTGAAATGAAACGGTTATCAAACAAGCCCTTAATATAATAGTACCTCTTCAAAAGAGCTGAAATTATTCTGCGAAGCAATAGGCTCCATTCTTGCCTTGATTTGCTCACATGCATCCAAAACTGCAGCTCCATACATATCAGAGCTTGCAGAAGCTGCAGTAGGAGATGCATTAGGGACCTGTTTTCACAAAAAGTAGAAAAGAGGCTAAAATAAACCATCAATCTTATGGACCAGCAATTGAAACATACCAGTCTTGTTTTCTTCAACATAATAATAATAATAAAAGAGGCCAACTAATTGTTTAACAAATTCAAAATAAAAGAGAAAAAGTTCAACAAATGAAAATATCTTGAAATGCTATTTGATCTACCAGGCAGTACAAACTTACATGAAAGGAAAAAGCAGCAAAGAACCACAAATGTTCAAGCCCAAATAACCACAAAAGTGGAATCTATCTTAGGGTGAATTTCGAATGTATACCATTGCCGTACTTAGAAGACATATGAGGCAAAGTTCCCAAGTAAACTTGATTACACTAGTTGGATAGTGCTCGACCGTGGAAGGATAAGAGTAAAAGTAAAGACAATGCAAAGAAAACTTTTTTGTTTCTCCCAAAGGGAGTTTTAGACATATTGGGAGCTCCTGAATAACAAGTGGATTCTTAGAAAACTTTTGAAGTTTATGTTAATCGATAAGAAAAGAAAATAATTCTTCCTTGATTATTCCAAATGATTGATGCAAGGCTATATAATAGCAGTCACAGAGAAGAAACTAACAAGAAATTCTTGCCTATTAGGATAAGGAAATACTTACCTATTAGAACAGTAAAACCCTAACCTAAATAAAATAGGAAACCTTTAAAATAAAATAAACTATAATTTAATAGTTTATGTTTCTGGGTTTTCAAAGAGAGTATGAAAGATGATCCTTAAATTGAATCATCCTAGAATCAAATTGACTATCTTCGTGAGAAAAAATTGAAAATAAATGTCTCTACCAATATAACTTTTGTGAATCTATGAAAGAATATTTCATATATAATTAAGTAAAACCAAGTTGAATGTCCTCTTAAATGGTATATAGTGCATTAACATCCGAGGAAAAAGGTAAGAAAGAAGTTACAATTAAATCTCATATTACCTTGTCCGTACTCGTCTCTGATATGAAGACTGAACTAAGAGGAATATTAAAGGCAGAAGCAGCAACCTGGGCAACTTTTGTATGCAACCCTTGCCCCATTTCAACACCTCCATGAGAAACTAAAACAGTCCCATCAGTATAGACATGAACCAGAGCACCTGCCTATGGACATAAATAAAAATGTATGAGCTCAGATTTCTTAAGCAATAAGCATGAAATATTGCCTCTGCAAAAGCATCAAAATGAAAGCAGGCTTAGCACGATCATTTTCAGCAACAAATTCTTTTCCCACCTGATTCATAAGCTTTAATGTGAATGATATGCCAAACTTTGTAGGAACCATAGCAATGCCACGCTTCCTCCACCTATTTTGACTGTTAAATTGTTCGACTTCTTTGCGAGCATTTGTAAAGTCACAAGATGCCTTAAGTTGATTCCATAGTGGGTTCAGAGTAGAGTGTTGAACTTGTTGACCATAGTGCAGCATATACCCTTCACCTTGGAAATTGATTTCCTACAGAAATATAGAATACTCAAGTAATGGTAACAGCAACAAGAGAACGATACTGACAACAATAATCACTATTATTTTAGTTTAGCAGGGGTGGAGGATTCAAACCTCCGACTTTTAGGGTGTAAGTAATCCCTTGACCAATTGAGCTATGCTCATGTCATCACAACAATAATCACTATTACTAACACAATACCACAATAAACATCAACATTATGGAACTTACCCTTATCTCTTCTGGACTTTTCTTCAGTTCAACCGCAATCCTTTGGATCCAGTTTTCAGTAATAAGCATGCCTTGAGGACCACCAAATCCACGGAAAGCAGTATTACTGGGAAAATTAGTGAAGCAAACCTTTCCTTGAATCCTCACATTTGGAATCTCATAAACATTATCCATGTGAAACATAGCACGTTCAAGGATAGCAAGCGATAGATCTAATGAATTTCCACCGTTGTTGTAGATTTCTAGATCAAGAGCCATCACTTTTCCCTCATTTGTGAAACCAACCTGGTTGTTCAAAATCCAATCATTATCCAGTTTCATAACATTTTAATCAAAGAGATAATACTTGCAGAAGTAGAAGCAATAAAAATGACTAAGGCCTTGTCTTTTCCCTCTATGATTCCGTCGATTCTTTGTAGGGGAACAATAAAAAATAATGACATCAGCCAATTATTGAAAAAATCTAAGTAAAATATTCAGTGGTGGATCTACAAGTGATTAACAAGAGAGGAGAATGTCTCTCTCCATGTCATACTGGCTAGGTGTTCTTTGATCCAGGAAAGGGATGCCTTCTTGTGAATTTGATAATCTATAAGCAATTTCATAGAACAAGCAGCATTGAACATAAACAAGTGTTTATCTCCCCTATGAGTTTGTAAAGATCAATATTAAATGAAAACCCAACATTATGGTCAAATGAGCATAAAATAACACCTTATACTTTCCAAGAAAGCTATGCCGCTGCCCAGTAATCATCATGTCTGTGTCCCTGTCTAATGTGATTTTCACTGGGCGATTCAACAAAAATGAGGGAACTGAAGCTGCAGCAGAAAACATAGCTGCCCTCGTTTCTTTTCCCCCAAATCCACCACCAATTCGTTTGGTTTTACAAACCACTTTGGACATTGGAAGCCCAAGAACACTGGAAACATATCTCTGGTGCTTTTGAGGAGTCTGCACAAGGAAAGTTGGGAAAATACAACGTCTGCAACATTAAAAATATAAAGAATGCTAATTTTTCGAAAAAAATGGGAATAAAGCACCGTGGGAATGGACAAAGAACAAGAACATCGAAGCTAAAACTGTAGTTAAAAATATTGGGAACTTAACAATGTAAGATTCCATTGAAAATACATTGATTCCACATGAAAATTCTAGTGCTTGAGCTGAAGATAGCAAAAACTATTGCAGGAAGAAGTTATATGATGGAAATACAACGTGCAGCCTTGACACTAACGAAAGGATATTTGGTTACTGCAACATAAATATGAAACGGCCTACATTTGAGGGAAGTTAGATTTTAGGAGTTAGCCTCTGGCCATTATTAACACATTCCCTGTACTTATTTATAGTCCCTCTTTGGTATTTCTGTAAATATCCCTTCTTTTCTTCTTTTTATTTTTTACTTTTTATTTCTCACTCCTCCCTTGCCCCCCAATTCTTAAACCTGTTAGTCTCCTTCCTTGGTTGATCTCCGTACAGCTAGACTTTCCTCATGCATATAGGCTAACTATCATCAAAATTAATTTGAAAATATATAAAATCTAATATGCAATTTTTATGATAAAATTAGAAAATTTTTTAATCTAAAGTTGAACATCTTCAGTTTAAAATATATAAAAATGTATAGATATATTACTAGAAGCTTATTCCAACACAAATTCACATTGTTACAAATAGTTAAAAAAATTGGAGTTTCATATACATGTAACAGAAAATACAAATTGGATTCACAAGTTCCTGTTCTTACTTTATTAAAAGTCAATGAAATATTTATTTCTCATCATTTTCTTTGTTGTATTACAACATAAAGTAAACTGAAGAGAGAAAAAAGAATCTATCTTATTCCAAAGAAAGCTCGAGAGCATCATTCCTAGCAGATCTTGCACACGATCTTTTGACTCCTAATATTTCCTTTCTTAGATAGAGTTGATTGACTCACTAACTTACGAATATTCTTTGGGGACTACTTTCAAGAATTAGACGATCGCGGGTTAAACAGCAAAAGGTCTGGGTGGGATGATATGAAATAGCTATAGGTCTCGGTGGGATGATATGAAATAGAGTAGTTGCCAATTGGCATGTGAAATTGAGAAGGAACTTCCTTATCCACTAACATTCTTATGTGAAAAGGCAAAAATGATTTACTGTTTTAGCGTAGAGCGAACTTTCGGGTGAACAGATGATTTTAGATGCAACGCCTGATTTTATGTAGTTCTGTATATTGATTCTGACGAGTGAATTTCGTCCATTTACTGAGAGGAACCTACCTAAATGTCTCATTTTCTAGAGGTATAGGTTTTGGAATAAGGAGCTGACAGGAAAGAACTGGGGTTTTAACCTAGTAAGGGTGTGAGGGCACAAATGAAGTTGTTTTTCGTAGGAGACCACTTTCCAAGGCTTCATAGGAAATAGGCCTTCGACCCGAATTTTTTAGAATGGGCAAGGGCCACGAGAGAGGTTTCCTATTTTCTGCCACTATAATCAATCGGTAATGGAATAAAAGGGTTATCGTGACAATTACAATAGGCTAGCGTTCCTGAGTGATGTAACTACTTATAACAAAGATTGAAAAAGAAAATTGGAAGCCAATTAACATAGTTCTTAATTATTTAATACCTTGAATAAGCTTGAAAAGAAAATCTAATATAAGACATCCACAATTGAATACTATAAAAAGTAGAAAACAAAAAAAGGTCTAGAAACAAGGTAATCTTTCTCATTTATATATGCATCATTTTTCCCTATTTCAAATAGGTTATTGTAAATTATCATTTTTAAATAAGTATAACATCACATAAATAGGAGAAAACATGCAAGAAAGAAACGAAAAAGAGGTATACCATACTTGTGTTGATGAAACCATATGAACTTCGTTACCAGAATCCAAAGTCCATATCACACTGCTATTCGGCTCCAAGTAAAAGTGTTCCTGACCTCCCACTCGAACTTCACCCTCTATGATCTTATCACACTGACCAGATTGGAAACAAAATTCCACATCCCCTGTCTTCAAACACTTCTCTGTGTTGGGATGAAAACTTTTAGCAATGATGGCATCCTCAATTGACAGTATAGCTGGAAGCTCCTCGTATTCTACATGGACCTTTCTTGCTGCTAGTTTTGCATTTTCATGCGTATCAGCAACTACTACTCCTATAATCTGTAAAAAAGGTTACATTTTCTTCAACAGTAGAAAAGAGAACATTATATTAAAATAAAAACAGATTAGTCCTAAACTTTAGAGAGACAGATGCCCGAAGAATTGGGAGATTTACAAAAATGATAATATGCTAATTACTTGTTTTCTCTCCTCTTGCACCTCTCTCCAACATCCATGTGTCCTACCTGATCATTCCTTGTAACTATGTTTTATTTTCCTTTTTCTTTCCCCTAAAAGGGTGGCTGGCAGTGTCTGGTGGAAGGTGCATGGTTGAGAGTAAGATAGCACCAGTCTCCTTAGTGAAGAATATAGAGAAAATAAAGTTCATAGGTGAGATATCTAAAAAGCAGCCAACACGAGCTTAGCTCAGTGGTGCTAGTGGTAATTAGCACCCATCTCTGACTAAGAGATATCTTAAAAGCAATTTTTTTCTTGCTGTATTCTGTTTTTTTATTTTTTTTTTTTTTTTTTTTTTTTTTATCTTGGCTTAATGGCTTATTGAGAATCGAGATCTTTGCAAACCTTCTTTGCCTTCTTAGAGTTATTAAGTTATTTAAAGAATCCCACTGCCAGTGGATTTTTTTTTCTTTTTTAATTTTTCTTATGTAAAGAATCCCACTGCAAACCTTCTTTGCATTAATTTTGATTCTGTAGATTGCTTTTGTAGAAACCGTTTATAAATTAAAAAGTAAAAGGTCCAAACATGGGTCAAATTAATGCTTGCTATGTACATAGCATATAAAGCAACCATACAAAGATTCTAATCCATACATTTTCTAACTCTTTAAAATACACATCACATTAAATCATAAATCAAGGTGCAGTCAGAAAACATCAATGTAGAATACACTTTGATTACCTGACCTACGCAGGTGACAAATTCTGAAGCAAAAAGTTCCTCATCAGGAATAACTGGCCCAAATTTATTATCACCTGGGATGTCTTTGGCCAGGAAGATGCCAGCAAAACCAGCAGATTTCCTGGCTTCCAAGTCGTTTATGGAACATATGCGAGCATGAGGTTTCTGGCTCAGAACCAAAGCAGCATGCAGACCATGAAGAGGTAAAGGCATGTCATCTGCATATTCTGCCTCTCCTGTAACCTAATTTAGAAGTCCTATATTAACAATAATTTCCTGGATATATTCTACAAGACCAAGCCCCAGATCACATTAGAAGTATGATCAAGGTAAATGGATGAATGAAACATGTTATTCTGGAGATGTGTACCAGATATATTCAACAATTTGATTGTTGTTCCATAATATCCAGAATTAAGATAAAAATTTTATAACCTTTTTACATTGATTGTGTAACTAAGGGTAAGACATGCGCTAAAACTCTAAGGTGCATGTATAAATGAGTACAAAGCAAACGTATACACACAGACCTTCCATCATTCAAGGCATTGAAAGAGGAATACAGCATACAACAGTAAAGAAAAACAGCATGCAGCATAACTTCATATAGAGAAGGATAGTGTAGATAAGACGATAACAATGCATTTTTTCCTCATAACTTGTCCGCTCAAACGATCACCAACTTCAAAAATTAAAACATGCAGGCCATTCTGAATTATATATATATATATATATATAGTAACTTTTAAGGATTTAAAATATGAAGGGTATTTAAATTATATAGCAGGTAGGCTAATCATGTAATGCAATTGAATTATATAATGCACAGCCTAATCATGTAATGCAGTTGAGTTATATAATTCACAGCCTAATCATAGATTGCCACAGGCTCTACCTCCATTTCTCTCTTTCTATCTATCTAAACCTATCAATTCTCATCCACTCAAGATTTCTAAGTCTCCCACCATTCAGAATTTGACTAGCCAAAAGCCATGTATATTGACAGCTCATGCAATCACAGGTATAGCAATCCTTTTTTTTTTATATATAAGAAAGGACACTTTCATTGAGAATAATGAAAAAAGATACAAGAACTACAAAAAGGACCTACAGAAAGGGCATAAAAAAGGCAGCCCGGAAAGAGGACGCCCCCTAAAGAAAAGAACTCTAATCCAAAAGAATAAGTCCTAGCGGATAATTACAAAAGAGCTTAGAAACTGAGCCCCATACCGAAGTATTAAATCTAACGATATCCCAAACATGGTCACAGACTTTAGCCAAAAAAGTCTTTTGTATGCCCTTTCTGTAGCCAAAAAAGCCTAGAATCATGGAGGAAACGCCACAACCATTTAGCCAAAAAAGCCTCATTCCTAAGCCTTAAGTTCCCAATACCCAAACCCCCCACTTCCAGAGGCTTAGTAACCTCTTTCCAACTAACCAGATGAGCGCCACCTCCCTCTTCCACACCTTCCCAAAGAAAAACTCTCATATGATCTTTTCTAAGGCCTCACTAACCACCACCGGGATCTTGAAGAGGGAAAGATAATAAGTCGGGATACCCTTCAAGAAAGAATGGATCAAAGTGAGTCTCCCTCCTTTAGAAAAAAGGTCTTCTTCCAAGAGGAAAGGCGCTTCTGAAACTTCTCACACACCCAAAACGTCACACTTTTTGGGTTATGATTAAAGGAAGACCAAGATAGGAGGGAGGGAACTCACCAACTTCACACCCAACTAGGGTCGCCCACTCTCTAAGCTTACCAGCGTCACAATTAACCCCCCACAAGGAACCTTTTCCTCTGAAGATCTTAAGGCCCGATAGAGCTTCAGAAAAACCTAGGAGGCAAATCAAGTTCTTAAAAGCACTATCTTTACTGAAACAGAAGAAAATGGTATCGTCTGCAAACTGAAGATGAGATAGGCGAACATTGTCCTTTCCCACTTCAAAGGCTTCCAGGGCCTTATTCTCCGCTCCAACAGAAATTAATATGCTAAGAATGTCCACGACCAAGATAAAAAGGAAAGGAGATAGAGGGTCACCTTGCCGAATGCCTCTTGAGGCGATAATTTTTCCCCTAGGTCTCCCGTTCACAAAGATAGAATAATTAACGGATCTAATACAACTCCACATCCAAGCTCTCCATTTGAACCCAAAACCTTTCTTCCCAGAACCTTGTCTAAGAAATCCCAGTTCACATGATCATATGCCTTTTCGAAATCAATCTTAAACACTACACCCTCCATTTTACTCTTCCTATAATCCTCAATCGACTCATTAGCTATCAACACTTGATCCAGAATTTGCCTACCTGCAACAAAAGCCCCCTGTGTCTCTAAAATTGTAGAAGGCATGACCTTTCTAAGGATTGGGCTGAGTTCTATCCTACAATCTCAAATAATATGTTTGCTTTTCCTCAACCACTTCAAAGCTGAATATATTTCATCTTTCAATATAACTTCTGCTAACTCAGCCTTTTATTTTATTTTTATTTTTATTTTTCTTTCATAAGAAGAGAAGTTTTGTTCAATCAGAAAAGGGAGAAAAGGGAGACTAGATGTCTAATTCTATACCAAGAGAGAATGGGAGATTATGAAAAAGAAAACTTTGGTCGAAGGACAACTTTACCGCCCCAAGAGGTAGCCCAGTTGGCAAGGACTTAGGATCTCTTGATCATACTAGTTTAGAAGTCTCAATTTCGAACCTTCTAACGAGCTTAATACCAAAAACCCTTGATGTCTATCGAGTCCGAGCCTTGGGGTGGGTGCGGGTGCCCCTGGATATAGGGGAGCAAAGCTCCGACTCCCCGTAAAAAAAAAAGAAAGGACAACTTTTCTTTGATTTAAATTTGTTTTCCATGCCAATAAAAAAATATAGACTTCTTCAAGGCTACAAAAGCAAACCTTGCAAGCTCTTCAATACAATTATTATTTTTGACTTGACTTGAAAGTCATGGGATGGCCTAATGGTCAATAAGGGTCATTGTAAATAGCAAAGGGCTTAGAGGGAATGGGTTCAAACCATGGTGGCAACCTACCTAAGATTTAATATCCTACGAGTTACCTTGTCAACCAAATGTAGTAGGGTCAGACGGTTTCTACCCGAGAAGATGAAGAGGACATACACAAAACTGTCAAAATAGAATTCAACCATGTAACATTTTAAATGGATTATGATTATATGGTCTAGACATCGCTGCCCTACAAACTAGACAAATACATGAGGATGTCTTCTTACCTAGCTCACTATAGGAAAATCGTCACTCACTAATTTCCTTAATATCCTTCTTCAATCACATCATGGGTTTCATGAGATCTCAAAGTCTCACCTAGAGATGGGAATGCCATAGGCCAACTCATTACACAAAATAAATTGCGATAGTACATTAAGAAAATTTATTGTTATTTACAGTCCCAAGACAAAAATACTACTAGATAATTGCTCTAAAGCGTAAAAACAATCCTGCAAAATGAACTTTTTTTTTAGTTTAACAATGGTGGGATGGAGAATCAAATTGCGGGTACCTTATCCATTAAGCTATACTCAAACATATTTTATTTGATCACCATTCAAGTTTTGACACATAGGAGAAAAAAAGGTAGAAAGAGAGTTAATTTTTATATGTTTCAAAAAATAATAAACTGTCAAATTTTTAGGGTGGTCAACAGTAGGTGCTGACTAAGTATTTCTCTTGGCAAAATGAACATTTTATTACTATTAAGAGAGTGATAATAGACATGTATCAGATGATAGTTTGATATATATTAGTTCGTTAAAAATGTATTTGGTTCATTGCAATATATAAATTAATACAAATTATGTACCTGAAGTCTTGCAGAAAGATGAACTTCAGGAGAGCCGACAGCCGTCCCATGTCTTTTGATTTCATAGTCTTGACTTCCAATAACATGTGGCCGTTGAAATGATTTTACAGCAGAGAGATGCGACAATGGCACTTTCTCCTCAATAAGGTTATGCCTCTCCAACTCATGAGAAACCCAAAGATAAAATTTAAAGAAGAAGCTTAGAGTTAAAGATTTGCGGAACTCCACCATACCTCCTGGAGCATTTTCCTGCAGAAAAGTATCTTCTTCTAAGATTTTTAATGCATCCTTGAGTAGCACTTGATCCCAAATTTTCCCAATTAGATATTTTTTAGTCTTTTTAGCTGAAAGTGATAACGGAGCAACCCCACCATAAACAATGGATGCATCCGAAACAACCCAATTTTTACCTTCTTCCTCGAGAAAGACACGTATACCAGCATTTACAATGGCAATATCATCATCTCGCCTGTGGGCCTGTTTAAACTCTTTCACATACTCAAAACGCCTACTCCATGGCAAGAATATAGAGAGTAAGAATTCATCATTCGCCAAATCCACTTTACGGTAACCCAGGAAAAAATTTTCAGCCAATGTTGTTCTAATTTTTCCCTTGCAATTAATAATTCTGAACTTTGCTCTTGAAGCCATCCAGAGAGGGTTCAAATCTGATATCGGACTTGCTGTACATATGTTCCCACCTACAGATGCAACATTTCTTATCTGTGTCCCAGCAAACCATTTTAATTGTTCAATAAATGCTTTACAAAATGAAGTTTCATAGGCTGCACGCTCTGCTGTAACCTTTCTTAGAATACTCAGCAGTTCTGATAATCGTACTGCAGCTCCCATCTCTATGCCATCATCTGTCACACTTGTCATATTTAACTCAGGCACATGCATAACGTGGACCAGAACCTTATACTGCATCTTTTTCAACCTCATTTCAATTCCAACCTCAGTATTACCAACTAACAACTTGGCTTCAGGGTATCTGGCCTTCAAGTCTAACACTTCTTGAAGTCTTATGGGTCGAAACCATTTAAGCCCACTAAACCCACTCAAATTCAAATAATTTAGTTTCCTTCGCAATAACTCAGGAGGGAAAATAAGCTCTTTATCTGAGTATGTACTGCCATCAATCTCACTATAAGAAATTGGCTCACATCTATTGCCACAAGCCATACCTTCTGAGCAGTCAACCCTCTGTCTTGCAGTTTTAGATTTGCAAGAACACGGCTTCCCAGTTGAAGGGCAAACAAATTCATCTGTTGCACTAGTATGCAAAGAATCTGTGTATACAGAGTCATCGGTTTTCGCAAAAACCCGAAATGCGTCAATAATTGGTCTATAACCTGTGCAACGACACAAATTTCCTGCCAGGCATTCTTCAATTTGCTCTTCACTAGGTGGACTTTTACTCGACCTTAATAATGCATATATGGACATGATAAAGCCAGGAGTACAAAATCCACACTGTGAACCATGAGAACTTGCCAATGACTCCTGCAAAAAATTCATTTAGAGAAAGTTGACAGTCTGATTCATAAAACTGCAATTATAGTTGACCATGGCAAACTTGAAGTCTTCTACTCTACCCTCTCTAGAGTGACTAAGATATAAGACTTAGGGTCCTAGTCAACTTTTATATACAGTTTCTAAAGCCAATAAAATCAAGATTGTCATCAAAAGAGAAAAATAAGATCCAGAATTTCAAATGAAATGGGATGAAAGGATCAGAGTCTTCACGAGTTAGTACAACTTAGTTGACCACATCTGAATGGAATACTAAATGACAACATAAATATATAAAGTACATTATAAGAAAGAAACTGAAAAGTGGCATATATTACTTGAATAGGATGCAATCCACGTTTATGACTACCCAAACCCTCCACTGTTATTACATGCATCCCTTCTACAGAATACAGAGGAGCCAAGCAAGCATTAACAGCGTAGTGCCTGAAATATAAGATAGTATTTATGCAAAGTTAGTTTGATAAAACTTCGATTGCAATAGATTTCAAAAATTATCCACGAAAGAAACCAACCAGAGACTCACATGCATTTATTTAAATTTGCATCGTAATTTGAAACCATAACAGTGCATGCTCCACAGCCACCTTCGCCACAACCAAGCTTTGTCCCAGTCAAACCAGTATCTATATCAGCAGAAAGAAAAAGAATCCAATTTCAAAATTCCGGAGCAAGAATAAAAGTAATTTCACACAGTAAGTTAACTGAATCGCTTTCTCGAATCTAGGATGACTTTTGCTTTTTCAGCAAGAAATGCTTTAAGAAGAAACAATAAGAAAAACATTTTAAGAAAGGTTTTTTTTAGATCACTTTTGATAATCTAGCGTTGAAAAATGTATTTAACAGGCTAAACACTTTTCACCCTTCCAAAAGTTATTTCAAACTCACCCTGCTTCTGGGTGGTTTCTCTAAAATCAAATGCAAAAAAATTGATTACTTTACACCCCTTAACCAACCATAAAAGGTGTTTTTATTCCAATTTTTATACCAAATTCACTCAAAGATCTATCTCAAAAGTAAATTCAAAGATCTAAATAAATTCAAAACGCTGAAGAAAGAACATATAAGCCCAACTCAGAGAGCAAGCTAATCAAGACATTGCATCAAACCAATTCATATAAACAAACACTTGGTAGGCATGCAGTACCTAATTCCTGAGAAATGATGCATGCGAACCCATTGATGGAGCAAATTACTCTAAACCGCCAACAAAAGAACTCTACCAAGCTTATCAAGACCCAAAAACCAAACAAACAAACCCATAAATCCCTTTACCTCTGAGATATTCAAGAAGGGTCAAATGAGCTAATCCATTAGGAAGAACTCTCCTCACTCCATTAACGTAAAGTATTGCCTCCTTTTCCTCCTCCCCAATCTGTTCAATATCTTCTTCGCTCTTCAAAGATCCCATCTGGCTCACCAAGAAGACTTCCCAAAACCCAGTATACGATCAAATTATCAGAACCAAAAGCAGCGGAAAAAGCACTTCAAGGATCAACACGAAATATGCCCAAATCGATAAGAACAGAGATAAGAAATGCAAAAACGAAATCGGTCACCATGACATATCTGTATTTGTCTGCTCATACTGACATGGAAAGCCAAGCTGTACTGAACTTTAAATTTCTCCAGGTTTTTTATTGCAAAGAGGGGACCTTTTAGAAAAATCCACGCCTTACGCCCTTAGCCACTCACAAAAAAGATAAACTCCAAGCGGTTGCTGACACACAAATTCATCGATTGAATTTTGTATCTGATGTTAATTTTGTAAATGGGCTATAGAATTTCTTCTACCTAACTTTCTTATATTGTTCAAAATTTCAAATTTGTCAATGATATCTTGATACTGAAAGTGCATCATAAATTACAACCTTGATTTATTATGTGCATATCACATGGGACATTTTTCTTTGGGAGGATGGTGACCTTCCCTCTTAGAAGCCCCCTCTTGAGTGTGGGTTTCATATGGAACTTTTTTTGTTCTCTCTCAGGCACAAAATTTTTAATATTTTTAGAAAAAAAATTTGGTTGTCCCATTTAATTGAGTGATGTACTGTGACCGTACACGTCAACTTTGAGAATTTTATAACACAAAAAGTATATATTATTGTGAATGACTTACCTATCTATTTCAGACCAACGAATTTAATTTTTTATTTTTTATTTTCTGAGTACAACATGTGAGGGTGGAGATCGAATTCACAACTTCTTAATTTTAGATATATATCAATTACAGCTCTATGTTGGTTTTGGCACCAACGAATTTATCTCTACGGTGTACTAAAATAAAATATATTATTATTAATTTATTATTCCTTTTTGGAAAGGGGAATTTTTTTCATGACGTACTTGTTCAGATTTATTGTTTCAATTAGGAAAGTGTTAAAACATCTCTCTCTATCTTTTGCAAAATAGCACAATTTTTTAACTTTTATTACTATTATGAATTGTATTTATGCTTGTACTTGATTTATGTTATTTCTGATAAATTTTAAGCTCCTTACAATATTTAAAAATATATATTTATATAATAAATATATAACTATATCCATACTATATTAGAAATGGACAATTTTAGAAAAATGTTTTTTTATTAATTGTCAATTTCTAAATTATTAAACGTACCACTCCTAATTAATTTCCAAAAATAATTAATTATTTTTCCCTTTTTTCTAATACAACAAGTGGGGTGAGAGACTCGAATTTATAACTAGTGGGGTGAGAGACCCCCTAGGATATTCTCTTGTATATTCTCTTGTTTCAGTTGGGTTGTTGTATCCTAGGGGGTCAAACAAGAGAATATCTACTGCATCGATGGTTGATAAAGAAATAGACACCGTAGAGGGCTTGAATCTTCTTCAAGAGAACGAGATACCCGTACCTCAACCTAATTGATTAGGTTTTTGTTTCTCAATATTTACTCCAATTACATCTGTTATTTATAATTCTTCAACGTAGATCAATTATGTTTTATTATGAAGTAAGAGTAAAAATTAACTTATCAACTAAGTTCGCTTTACTTCAACCGAATGAAATTTTAATTTCCTTTAAAATGTAGTAATTTATGAGATGCACCTCAAACTTGAGAATTAAATTCTCCAGGAATAATTTCACCCTTATTTTACCACCTCATCAATCTCATTCCTTTTTTTTCTGGCCCCCCTACCTTTTCAATAATTATTTTACAATTTTTACCATTTCTCTTTTACTATTTATGAAACTCATATTTAAAAAAAAAACTTTTTAATCAATTGTTTTACAATTTTACTCTTTCTCTATCTATTTTTGCTAATAATGTTTTTTCCTGTGCTTGTATTATAAAATAATATAAATTTATTTTCGATACCTTTGGGTGCCACAAACTTTAAAAAACTGGAAAGGAGTGAAACAACCTTTAAAAAGGTCAATAATTCAAGTTTACATAACTCAATTAGTTAAGACACTCATCCCCAACAAAAAAGGTGGTGAATTCGAATCTCTATTATAACACGTTGTAATTAAAAAAAAAAGTTAAGTAATTTATGTATTGGAAATAAAAAAAATTATCAATGCAGTTTTACTTCTCAAAATATTGTAGATTCGTCACCCCTTCATTTATAATGTAAAATTCTATATTAATTATTATTCTATGTTTCCTGAAACATTGGTCTTTAATTCTAAAGAAAAAAAAACATTGTTCTTAAATTTCAGTACGAGCTAAATTATCCAAATATTAGGTCAATTTTTATTTATTATATTAAATATAACAATATATTTTTGTTTATCATAAATTCATTTGAAACAAAAAATTTCAAAATTTGCAGTGACAAAGATTGCGTATGAGTAGTAGACTTTTTCGAACTTTTATCTCTAAAATGTTTAAGATTTAAATCATAAAATGTTAAAATTTTAAGAATCCAGTAGTTATAAAAGTAAAAATTCATAAATCAAAGTTATTAATTTAATTTTTAATATAATAAGATTGTCAAAAATCATGTCAGTTCACCTCATAGATGGATTATATGAATTAAAATTAACCAAAGAAACTTAAACCCCGTTTACTTACCTGCAATCGTAATCAATGAATCCTAATAAAAACTTTCATTTCCTTTAATGTGTTTACCAAATTGTAGGAACGTAATCAAATGATGGGACACACCTCAAACTTTGTAATCCGATTACATAAAAATGTGTAATTCTATTACACTCCTACAACCCCATCAATTTCATTCTCATTATTTATTCCATGGACTCCACATATATATTATAATTAATGTATTATTTTTTCTTTTCCTCTCTCATCTATGGATTAAATTCATATAATTTTTAATTAGTTTTTTTATACTTTTATAATTTCTTCTCCCTTTATACTCCCATTTTTATTAGCTGATGTGATTTTATTATATAATATTAATATTAATTAATATCAATAAATTTTTTAAATAGATATTATTACTTTTAAATATTAGAATAATAAAACTTAATAATATGTTTTTATTAAAGTTTGGTTGTTCTAATAAAAAATATTTTATTTGATGTAATTTTATTTTAATTATTCATTATGTATTAATATTACATAAATTGTAATAATAAGAAATATTTACTATCAATAATAAAGTAATAAATTAAATTAAGATTTATCATTATTGTAATTTAAAAAAGATTAGCACAATAATATATTTGTAATTGGCTAAAAAGGAAAAAAGGGTATATTAATTATTGTCAATACATCTGATTCCGATTTCGATTACAAACAGTTTTAGTAAACAACATCAAAGAAATTCTGATTACGATTCCAAAAAATTTCTAGTAAACAACATCAATGGAATAACATTACGATTGCTTTCTATTACGATTGCGGTTAAGTAAAGGTGACCTTAAAATAACCCCAATACAAAATTAGAGATATAATCCGAACATTATAGGCTCCATGTGACAACAATTTCATTTCTAGTTTTTTATTTTAAAAAATTATACCCACTTCTCAAATTTTTTGATATATTTTTCACAATTCTCATAAACACACATTTGAATTCTTATATAAATTTAAAAAGCAGAAACAAAAATTTAAAAACTACTTTCATGGTTAAAATGTGGTTTACTTTAGATTTGACTAACCTTTATAATAAAGTAGACGACAGAGCACAAAAATCACATAGTATTACAACTTAAGGCAGAATTTATTGTATATTTTCTGAAGTGTTAAAAATTTTATCTATCCAACCCTAGCATAATTGAGCGATTAATGCAATTATGAATAAAAAACAATTAATACATTTTTACCTCTCGTCAACCTGAACTAGTTTAACAGGATAAGACACCTATCTCGATCAAGATGTCATGAGTTTGAATCCCCACCCTCACATGTTATATTAAAAAAATGCATTTTACCTCTCAAAAGATTATTGATTCAAATATAAGCTCTCATTTATGATGTAAAATTCTATGATAATCGTCCTATGTTTTCTAGAATTATTATTATTATTATTATTTTTTAAAATACTTCATGAAATCATTAAAATGCCTTAAAAACTCGAGCCAAGAAGAGAAATAGACCGCCAAAGAAAATATGATAATTAAAGCTAATTTATTAAGTAAAAAAATAGTGTTACAAACTCTCTTATACAGATTTATCTAAGATTTTAAAACATAGATTTTTCTTTGATATTAAAAGATACATAAGGTACAAATCATTCTCCCTTCAATCATCCCGTGCTCCTACTAAAATTTTGTGAAGAGAACCAAAATTGGAAGACTCGATCTGATGAACCCATAAATTTTTCTTAATTTCATGACCCATCAATAACTTAATTCTCTTAGTCTTTGGGTCACACAAGATTAAATAGAATTCATCAACAAGACACAGGATGTTTCCATCTTCACAGATTTTGATGAGTTGGAAGCCATCAAATGGATAATGCAAATATTTTGGAACGGCAACCACAAATGCTTTAGCCCATGAAAAATCTTCTTCCATCTTCCACACGGTACTTAAATTCTAAGTCTATGCAAAAAGTTAGATAGAGGATGTCATTAGAGACTCCAACGGCAAAGGCAATGACATCTCGGCTAAGTTGGGGAGAAGAAATTTGGTCCAATTCCTCATCTTCAATATCCAAACGAATAATGACGACAATTGTATCATATGCAACCACCCAATAGAGGCCTCCATTGAAGTAAACACCATCGTCATCAATGCAAAAAGACACAAATTCTATAGGGGTCCATTCGGGACTTGGACTTGTAGTACTACCAAATGCAAAAATCTCCACGAAGCTACTCTCATGTACAAATGAGAGTCTTGCCAATTTGTAGTGCTTTGTTCTAAGACTAAATCCTAATCTGTAATAATAATCTATATCTTTATGATTGGAACTGGAGGTGGGAGGTTTGAAGTACTCGTTTGTCATGGGATTTAATATGCAAGCTTCGCAACATCTTCTTATGGAGTCAAAAGAACAACAGAGGAGTCCATTGCAGGAGTTGATGATTGAGATACTAGTGAAGGACAAATCAAAATCAGGATGGAAGTTAAATCTTGCAACACTGTTCATTCCTTCCAAATATTTAGGATCCAAGTCCACACAATGAAGATTCAGAAAGGAAGAAATATGGGAAAAAAGAAGATTGAAGGATCGGACTTGCAACTTAAAACCATATTGTTCCATGCTTTACGGACGAGTCGACAAGTGGGCAAATTTACAAATGGGAGTTTCGAGAATATTAGCTGAATCAGTTCAGATGGAAGTGAAAGTGGGAGTAGCTCCTTCGAATTCATGTTCTTCATCATCTTGATTTTCCTCTTCGAATTCCTCAGTTTAAACGGCTGGCGATGATCAATAAATGATCAATCTTGATCAGTCTTGTATTTTATAAGTGAAATCAGGACATAGATTAGATTTTCCATTACATCTATCTTCTCCTCACTTTAGGATTTCCCATCTCGTTTTAGTAATGGTTATTATATTTAAAATAATATCTTTTTAATATTTGTATTCGGTCTTTTCTAATTTTCTTTTCCATATTTTATTATATACAATCTATTAGAGTTTGGAAACTCTAAAAAAAGTTTTTTTTTTCCTTCATGTGTAGGGCGATTAAGATTAAATAATATATATTGGGTAAGATTAAATGTCTAAGGCTTTGGATGATCCTGCGTGCGAATTTCATGACAAACCATCACTATCTTTTTTGGAACTTAATTTTCTTAAAAAAGTATTTTGTATTTTTTAAATTAAACATATTTTGAAAATTTATGCTACTAATTTAGATTTTTTTAATATTTTCTTAAACAAAAATATATTTTATACTTTTTTATATTAAAAGAATTTTGATTTTTTTATTATTTTAAAGATAATAATTTAGGATAAATTATATTTTCTTTAATGAATTATATTCTTCGTATATATGCTATATATTTTTATATTATATCTATTAAATTTTATTTTAACTAAAAATAAAAATAAGCCAATCTGAGTTAATAACAGTAAATAGGTATCAAACATCATTTTTTGTTCAAATTATTTTTTTTAAGAAACAATAAAAAAAATGGTTACCAAATTTATTTCTATTTGTAATTTTAAAAAAATTAGAAACAAAGAATAACGAAATGAAAAATAGAAAACAGAAACAAAAATCACGCACGGCCGACTTGGCTCAAGCGAAATCCAACTTAGGCGAATGGGTGAACCGAAGGTCGCTCGGAAGAACCCTGTCCGAGCAGCGAAATACACTGATGGGACGTCCATCTACTCGCTATAAATATACCAATCATCCATATGGGCCCAAGTATCAAAAATCTGTTTGATACTTATAAATACTAACTTGACGGAGTGGCATATCTGATACCTCCTTGTAGGTACCTCAAGAATCGTTCTAAGTGCCGTCAATCGACCTCGGCAGAATTTTGCATCCACAGCTTCCATTTGACTAGTGGCTGCCCAGTTAGGGCTTCCATTGCATCTTCTCCTCATTTCACAATATTCCTGTTCTTTTTTTTTCTACGATTCTCTTATTTGATTATTTCCTTATCTATTTCATTTTTCATTCTAAATATATTTCTTGATATATATTTTTGTTTTATTTATTCCTTTCCCTCACGTTCTGTTCTTTATTTTTATATTTGTATTATTTTCATCCTGGCCTTTTTTTCCTAATCTAAATATTCACTTTTGTTTACTTGTATTATCCTTCATGCTTAAAAAAAAAAAGAAGTTATAAATAATATTAATTTATAATTTAACTAGGTAGGAAAACGAAAAGTTTATTTATTAATTATAATTTATATAAATTTGTTAATTTTTTTTAGTACAAGATTGAAGTTGAAGATATATATCAATTAACCCACTGAACTATGCTCATTTTGACTATGAATTTCTTAATTTATGATAATATCTCTAGATGCTGATATTTGATTTCTTTGACAAATTGATGTACATTTATTCATTAATTAAATTGTTATTGTTTGTCTTGTGAATTTACTTATTCGCTATTTATATTTATATTTTTGTTTGAATTTTTTTAATAAAAAAATATCTTACCTTCATCCTAGTTTGATTTCAAAAGAGTAAAATTTTCTGAAAAATTCAGAAAATTCTAGAGATTGATCCATATGAATTTAGTTTAGAATGCCAAATAAAATTCATAAACAATTTTTTTTATTTAATTATGGATGTCAATACCTTCTCCATACACAATCTTCAAACCCAAATCTTTTTGTGCAGATAAAGCATTTAGGTGACCTATCACACTATATAAAAAACTCATAGCGACCTATTTAGTCTTTATTAAAAATTATTTATTTGAGTAAATAATTAATCATGGCTTTAAACCTTTTCACAAAGAATGTTTCATAATCATTATAGATTTTCAAATTTGAAGAAAGATGTGTTGTTACTAAAATATATATTCTCCTTTATGATTTCTCCTACCACATTTATTATGAGATTTAATTTATATTTTTATAGTTTGATTTTTATTTAAGGAAAATATATTTATTAATGATTAAAATTTCACCATTTTGAATTTTTATTAATAAATAGGTTATACTTATCTGATAAAACCATAGCTTAATCCTTGAGTCTCTATTAACCTCTTAATTTTCCACTTTTTACTAGATTTATTTAGCGTTTTTTTCGATAAACAAAACCATGTGCATTTTAGTTCTTGTGAAAATAATGTGTGATAAAACCATGTAGTATGTGATATGCAATTAGAAATATAGAAGATTGAGTTCCTTCCATAGAAGAAGCTATGGTGGTCAAGAAGATTATTAGAAGTTATAATCCTAATTTATTTAAGGTACTTGTAGCTATATTATGTAATAAACATATTCTACAAAGGATGAATGCTTTAATTTTGTCGAATTAGACCACAAATTCAAAATGTCTGGAAAAGCTCTATTAGTAGGTTTGGTTCGACGCTTTGAAATGTGTTGGACATGTATCAGGTGAAGCTGTGCTAATACATTATCTTTTTTATGGTTCTATCTTTTGGAATTCTATAGGTAATATTGTTTTTTATTTATAACTTATAATTTTAGTTAGCCATTAATTTGAGTAATCATGAGATAGTGTGGTTGATAAAACCTTATTAGAGGACCATATATGATGGTTGAATGGGACAGTTTGTGACAACCAAAATCAAAACAAAAAATTAAAGCTGATTTGTCATATTTTATTTGCTTTATAAGCACTTCGGGAAAAATAAAAGAAACAATGTTACAAACTCCCCCCGAGTGATCTAAGTTTAGATTGTCTCTATTCTTAAAAAGATATATCAACAAATAGGAACTATTCTTCAAGCAACTCAGACTAAAATCTTGTGGAGAGAATCAAAATTGAAGGAGTCAAATGAACTTTCTTAATTTTAAGATGTTGATTTGTCAATGACTTCGTCCTCTCTGTCTTAGGGTCATACAAGATTAGATAGAGTCCACCAAGAAGAAGGGTCATACAAGATTAGATAGAGTCCACCAAGAAGACATAAGATCTTCCCATCTTCACAAGCTCTAATAAGTTGAGAGTGAAATGGTTGATGACATGAATATTCAACTGGTATATTGATAACATCAAATACTTTAGTCCATTAAAAATCTTCTTCCATCATCCACACATCATATGCATACTTGAAATCTTTGTCGCACATAGGATTAAACAGAGTGTCATTCAAGACTCCAATGAAACAACAAAGAGAGCTATGGGGGAAAAGAGATTTCCTGCAATTCCTCAGCTTCCGAGTATATGACATGTGTAACAACTGGTTGTAGGTCATCTACAATCCAATAGAGACCTCCATTTCAAGTTTGGAGGCAGAAAGCCAACGAGGGGTCCATTTGCAACTTGTGCCAAATGTGAAAATCTCCATCAAAAAGAATAATAATAGCATCTACCCTTATGATATGCATCTAACATGGGAAGTTTGAAGTACTCATTTGTGTTGAAATTTAACAAGCAAGCTTCAAAAGATGGCATTTTGATTTTTCTATGGACAAGATAACATTGCACAGGAATTGACAATGGAGATACTAGTGGAGGAAAAATTAGGATTTAAGCTAAAAAAAAAATAAACTAATGAATCATATAGAGCCAAGGAAATCTAATTCAAAATTTAATATTTAATTCCAAATCTAGGTTTAATTGAAAATCAAATTCAAATTCGATTTTGCAATATTTAAATTAAGACTTAATCAAGTATCAATTTTAAAAATAATTTGATCTTTAAAGTATCTAAGTTACCTCTTTTTTTTTTAAAAAAAAAATTGTTTTCGATATGTTTAAATTTGAAATTGTTCTAAAGATTTAACCAATAATCTATTTCAAATTTCCGTTATTTTTATTTTATTTATTTTGTATTTTTAATAGAAAATTAAAAAATAATCGGTACTAAATAAGAGTGGAGCTGTATTTTTATAATTGAAATATATTCTTGAAATTTGAAGTTATATTATTTTTTCGAAGTCTTATATTTTAATAATTGAAATAACTATAGAAGAATCTGTTTTCTACAAATTACAACTCCAGCATCATCCGTACATATGAAAAGAAGATAAAAGAAAGAAATTTTAGGCAATGGATGGTTAATGATGGAAAGGTGAAATTTTGTAAATACCTCTATAAAAATCTCCAAATCTAACCAAAATTGGAAGGAAAAAGGAGTTTAAATTTCTTCTAATAAATAATGTAAAATCCAACTTTACCTTTAAACAATATCATAGTTAAACACTAAACTTCTAGATTCGGTGTCTAGTAATTTGACAAACCTTTAAAACGTGTATAATAAATATATAAACTTTCAATTTTGTATATTCTTATTGAAAAAGAAAAGTCTAATATGTCTTGAAATTTTTAAAAGTGTTTAATAGGACTAGTTTTGTGTTTAATTAATTTTTGATGGATTTCATATTTTTTTTTAAAATTAAATTATTAACCACAAAATTGAAAGTTTGTAAAGACCTATTAAATACTTTTTAAATTTAAGGGATCCATTCAAGCTCAAAATCGAAGGTAGGGAGTTAATAAGTATTTTTTAAAGTTATGAGACATATATATTAAATTTAAAGACAAGAGCTTAAGCACTAAAATCTTAAATTCGAAAAATCCTAATAAATTTGTTTAAAAAAATAAAAATTCCAATAAATTTTATGGATAAATATTGAAAACCTAATATGTGTAGGTTTTTAGTTATAAATAGAAAAAGATGAAGCCTTAGGCTAAAGAGTGCCGGCAGCCACCGTTTTGTTGAATTGTTACGGAAGAGTAAGATGATGAATTCGAAGACGATGAAGAACATCAATTCGGAGGTTTTACCAGAACTGATTCAGTTGATATTCTCGAAACTTTCCTTTGTGAACTTACCCAGTTGCAGGCTCGTTTGTAAAGCATGGAACAATCTGGTTTTAACTTGTAACTCCCATCCTCCCATCTCAAGTTCCAGCCTCTTTTTTATCCATATTTCTCCGCAGGATAGCAATCTCCAAGGCATAGACATGGGAGGGAGGAGCAGTGTTGCCTCGTTTAGCTTCCATTCTAATTTCCCCTTTGCCAGTATCTCTATTATCGATTCATGTAATGGACTCCTCTGTTGTTATCTTGTCCATGAAAGAACCGCAAGGCCACCTCGTGAACCTTTCATATTGAATCCCATGACAAATGAGTACTTTAAACCTCCCTTCTCGAATGCAGATGTTTGGTATTATTGTTTCGGATTTGGGTTTAGTCTTAAGACAAAGCAGTACAAATTAACAAGACTCTCCTTTGCTTGGGAGAAACATGCTACCTTGGTGGAGATTTTCACACTTGGCACAAGTCGCAGCAAATGGAACCCCGTTGGCTTTCTGCCTCCAGACATGACAATGCAAGACGATGGTGTTTACTTCAATGGAGGCCTTTATTGGGTTGCAAATCAACCATTTGGCCGTACCAATGTCATGTACCGTTTAGATATAGAAGATGAGGAATTGCTGGAAATTTCTTTTCCCCAACGTGGCCCGTGGGTGTTGTTGTTGTTTCGTTGGAGTCTTTAACGACACTCTCTGTTTAACCGTGTGTACCTCAGATTTTGGTTATGCGAACCATGTGTGGATGATGAAAGAAGATTTTTCATGGACTAAAGCATTTGAGGTTAACAATGTATCGCTATTGTCTTTGTGTGTGCATAATCGACCATTTCATCTTCAACCTATTAAAGCTGGTGAAGATGGAAAGATCTTGTGTCTTCTTGATGAACTCTATTTTATTTTACGCTGGAGATGTTGGAGATACTGACATATCACCATGTCAAAATTAAGAAAGTTTATCAGATTGACTCTCCACAAGATTTTAGGAGGGGATGCTTGAAGTATGGTGTTTATTTATTTTATTTATTTATTTGACATATCTCCATTGTTTTTTTTTTTAATTTTTTAATCCTGTTATCAGCAAAATATAATTTATAATTTAATCATGTACCCAAATTTAACTCTCTCAACTTTTTTACTGATCTTTACCAAGCAATTTTTACATCTTTCATTGACACATTATTTACATTTAGTTCATCCCTTTTCATCATTCCCTCTCTATTACTATTCATACTTGGACATCTTTTTTAAATTTATATTTAATGAACACTCTCTCTGTATATATGTATATAGTTGTTTGAGTTTGCTTTTAATAATGATATATTTCATTTTTTTTTCTTTTAATAACAAATTTACAACAAAAAATATAAATAAAATAATACCATCTATTTTATCATTCATCAGAATAAAAATATTGTTCTTCGAAACACAAATATGTGGTATTGAAAAGATACAGTAAAAAAAGATACAATAAATTTGAAAAAAGATACCTTAACTTAAAAAAAAATTAACATTTTAGTGGAGACTTCATTAAAAAAAGAAATTAATGGAGGAAAATAGATAATATTTTTTTTTCTTTTTTAAGTATAAAGATTGAGCGGGAGAATTCAAACTCATGTCTAGAAAGGTCAAGAGTTAGCGAAACAAAAAACTTTAATTAAGTATTAAATTTAGAAAAAAGAATCAGTTGATTTTATTTGGATGTTTGGTTAAAAAGTTATTAATTAAATATGTTTATTCTGTCCATAAATAATGAATGAAAAATGTGAACTTATCTGTGTGGTTGCTTTTGAATCTAGGATTTATTAGTGTTTAATTATATAGAATATTAAAAGTTGTAGAATCTCAACAGTTTAATATATTTAATTTGCTTGTCTTTTAAATTCTATTTCAGTGGAAGGATTAGAATACGAAAGTTTTTATCATCTTTAACAGTGTTTAATTATAAAGAATATTAAAAGTGGTAGAATCTCAACAGTTTTGCAACCTCTTCCTTACAACTATAAAATAACTGTTTTTCACTCATTTTCAACAACAATTTCATACTTGTTTCTTTCTTTCTTATTCTCCTACTTTTGTTTTTATTTTCTCTCTCGCTATTTCTTATTTTTAAGATTTCTTAAGTAGGTGGATATAACATTCTAATTTTTTAGAGCATATAAAAAATCATCGAAAACATAATACTTAAATTGTGACAAAGACAGACAAGAGAGGCTACCTTCTGTAATTGTAAGAGAGGTAGCGATGAAGCAACTCACGTGGCTGCAAAGATGACGATCCATTCTGTAGTTGAGGGACTATGACCAGAGGAGACACCTGCAAAAATTTTGAGGGAGCTGATGCAACTTACATCTGTGAAAATTTTGACGAAGATGATGCAAGTTGCTAGGACTATAAGTCTTGAGGTAACTGAGTTACTTTAATTTTATTTATTTTAACTATTTAAAAAAAATTGTCTTTATTGAATTATTTTTTAACCACTCCTCATCTCACTCGTTATTCTCCTATATTTGATGGATTTTTTTTTGTCTTTTTAAATATCTTCATCTAAATTTCATTATTAATACATTTGTTTAAGCAAGGATATGCACAACAGTGTATTTCAGATTGCAGCTCGAACTCGGCCTCCGGACCGATCTGAATACTTGGGCGGACTTGCACAAAAAGGTGAGCACTCCGACGATCAAGTCAGTATAGGTCGGATTTCCAGTTTAATTCGAGGTCAGAAATCATCGTACCTGATCGCGGAGTGAGGTCCTCTACTTATGGGTGGTAGTCCCGCTAATCCCGCGACGGTTACACCCGGTAATCTCGGGACCGTCGGTTACACCCGGTAATCTCGGGACCGACGGTTACACCCGATAATCACGCCGCTGACAGTAGTTCACATCGGCCCCCACCGAGCTTCCCGGTAGGTCGGACCTCGGCCAGGTTCACCTCGGCCCTCATACTCAGCATTTGTCAACGCTAGCGGTGGTGATCTCGGGCGTCCGAGCTGGGCATGACTCATGAGTCATCGTGGAGCACCAATAGGGGTCATTCACGTGTCCAGGGTATTCTCTCCCCAAACATTGGCCCCCTCTCTGTCCGGTCCGATCTCGACCTGGCAGAGAAGTTCATTCGACTTGCTTTGGACGTGTGGCGACTTCCTATTCATGGGAAAATATAACCGTTGCGGTGAATTTATCGTCGGAATATTCAAATATTCCGACGCTTCGGATCTCAGGGAGGATCCTGGCCGCTCGTTGATTACACGTGTACGGTGGGGAAATTTTTCCGACGGGCTATAAATGCCCCCAATCCTTCAGGTCATACCTTATGTTCCCTGAATTCTTGGAGTTCGATCTGAAGGCAGCTCGAACCCTTGGTAGGTTGGTCTCTTCCCTCACTCTCTCTTTCGAACGTAGTTGCCATGTCGTCCTCTTTTAGCAGCAACTTAGGATCTGATGAGGATTTAGCTCGTAGGTTAGAGTCCGAGCTCGAGGAGATAGAAAACTTTAGGTTCTCCGATGATGGGGAGGATAGTGATGCCTCCACCTCGGGTCAGGGTTTGGAATACCCTTCTAGGATACCTGAGCACTACCTCGGATCCCTTCGTAGGGGGTTCGCTATCCCTGAGAACATCCTCCTCAGGATTCCGGAGGAGGGGGAGAGAGCTGACAATCCTCCAGAGGGATGGGTCACTCTCTACTTCAAAATGTTTGAGTACGGCCTCAGACTTCCCCTTCACCCTTTTGTCCAAGAAATTCTCTTCCGGACTGGGTTGGCTCCGGCTCAAGTGGCCCCCAATGGGTGGGGTGTCATTTTCGCTTTGGCCATCCTTTTTTGGCTACGAGCTCGGGATAGTGAAGAGGTCGAGTTGTTGGACGTAGACCAGCTCCTCGCGTGCTTCGAAGCGAAAAGGATAGCTAAGAAGCCTGGTCGGTTCTATATGTGCGCAAAGAAAGGCGCAGGCGGTATAGTTAAGGGGCCGACCTCCATCAAGGGATGGGTGAGGAAGTGGTTCTACGCTTCTGGGGAATGACTTGCAAAGGACGAGTCAGGTCGTTCCTTCTTTGACGTCCCCACTAGGTTTGGGAACCTAGGTACGGAGTAGTTCTTACTTTTTGTGATTTTCTTTTCTGTCATTCAGGTCTAACTCATATTTTGTCTTCGTGCAGTTTCAATCCGACCAGTCTCCGAGCTTACGCAAGCCTCCTTCGACACGTTGAAATATTACAGGGAGCGTTTTCAGAGGGGTAGGAAGGTCGGAACCTTGGTGACCGACAAGCTGCTACTTGAGTCCGGGCTGCTAGATTACAACCCTGCAGTTCGTCCCATTGAATCCTCAAGGTCGAACTCCGAACTTGGTATGCCGAGCTTGCTTCCCCCATTTTTCCTCTAACCTTGTGTTGACCCCTGTTTTTATTTTGCAGCCATGGTTTGCAGATTTGCAAGCAACGTGAAGCGCAAGTCCAAGGGCCGAGCCCATGCTCTTGAGGCCGCCCAGAGTTCGAAACCTGCCACCCCTGCTGTGGTAGGGCCAGCCTCGGAAGATCCAGCCCCAATGATCGAGCTGGAGTCTTCTGGGGGTCCTTCGAGGGAGAAGCGCCCCAGGGATCAGACCGAGGCGGTGGACGTCTCGCCCTTGGGCGAGGAGGTGATGGAGGAAGTCCCTCTGAAGCGAAGGAGGAAGAAGAAGAAGACCACCTCCCCCTTGGAGGTCGGAGCTCGTGGGGTCTTGCCTGCGAGCTTCACAGATCGGGTGGACGATCCTGAGGCCAGGATGAGCGGGACGTTCGATGTGACGGCACGGTTCAGAGTTGAGCCGTCAAGTTCTGGGGTGAGGGACCAGGTGTCCCGCATCTCGGCCACAAGTTTGGACTGCTGCCTAAGGAGGGCGTCCAAATTTGTAAGTGACCCAGGGTCCGTTCTGCAGAGGACCATCGACTACGCCGCTGAGGTAAGATTGGTGTTTTTGCTCAATTTACCTAACATGTAGCTCAGTCTAACTTCTTATTTGTACCTTTTCTCAGGCGTTTGTTGCTTCCATTCAATCGGCTCTGACCGTGAAGGCCGAGCTGGATGGGAGGGAAGTTCTGGCAGCGAGGGAGAAAGAGGAGTTCTCTGCTGCCTTAGAGGCTGCTTCCTCCACCATGAAGGATGAGCTGCTGAAGGCTCACTCTGAGGTGGAAATTTTGAAGGCCGAGGTGGAGACCAAGGTCGAGCTGTTGAAGAAGGAAGAAGACAGACGCAAGGCCAAGCTCCGAGCTGCCCATGCTATCACCAAGGGCTTGGAGAAGGAGAAGTTCCAACTCCTCAAGGAGAAGGACGACATGCTCCAGGCGCTTGAAGCGAAGGAGGAGGAGCTGAAGCATGCGACTGCCGAGCTGGAGACGGTGAAGGAGCGTCTTAGCAATGAAGCCCTATTGGAGGAATCGTTTAGGCAACATCCTGACTTCGATGGATTTGCCAAAGACTTTTCTGACGCGGGCTTCAAGTTTCTCATGAAGGGCATTGCTTCCGACATGCCTGACCTTCAGATCGATCTTAGTGGTCTGAAAAAGAGGTATGCCGAGCAGTGGGCGTCTGGGCCTGGCGGCACCCCTGGGCCCCAAGCGTTGGTGGATAAGTATGTCAGAGATCTGGACTCTGACTACTCCGATCTCGAAGAGGACCAGGTCGGCACCACTCATGAGGGCGCTCCTCAGGCAGGCTCTTAGGCGATCATCCTTCATGAGGCCTTTCTCTGTCTTTCTTCTCTTCTTCTTTGTTTGTAAGTGTCAGGGCAGAGCTGCAAGGTCTATAAGCCTTGGCTCTGCTCTCCATTTAATGAAGAAGCTTTGTTCGTTTTTACTTTGGTGTTGGCAACATCTTTGAATTTGTATCTCTGTCTAGTGTTCAATGCATTGCACCAACTCTGGATTTTTTAACATCGCACCCTTAACTTAAAAACGTTAAAAGGCTAAAATCCTAAGTCCGTAGCTGTTCTTCATATCGTACATCGTACCCTCAGGTTCAGAGGCTTGATCATTTTGAACTTTTCACATCGTCCCTTTACCTTGGAGGTTTGAATTTTAAGTTCATCAGTGGTTTTGGCATCGCACCTCGTACCCTTAGGTTTTGGCATCGCACCTCGTACCCTTAGGTTTTGGAGGATTGAATTTTAACCGACTGCTGGAATGTGATCGCGTGGGAGTCCGTGGCCCCCATTTAATTTCTGGTCGAACTCGGAATCATGAAATTAAATCATCACATTTATTCCGATCATAATTCTTTTGAAACAGTTTTTATAGATCCATTGAAAACCCTTTTGACATTTCAAGGATAATAACGCTTCAGGTGCTCCGCGTTCCACGGGTGTGTGAGGACGTCTCCTTTCAGATCGGCCAATATGTACGTCCCAGGTCGGACTATGCCCTTGACCTCAAACGGGCCCTCCCAAGTCGGATCAAGGGCACCCACATGGGTTTGGACCCTTCTTAAGACCAGATGTCCGACCTGGAAGGTCCGAGGTCGAACGCGGGCGTTGTAATGTCTGACCATTCTGCCCTGATATTCCGCCAGGCGTAGCTGGGCCATTGCTCTTCTTTCTTCCAACAAGTCGAGGTTGAGGAGCAGCTCTTCCTCATTTGCCGTAGGCTCGTAATGCTCTACTCTGTCAGATGGCATGCCGATCTCAACCGGGATTACAGCTTCGGAACCGAAGGCCAGGGAGAACGGGGTCTCACCCGTTGATTTTCTTTGGGTGGTCCGGTACGACCATAGAACCTCTGGTAGCTCCTCGGCCCACCTGCCTTTCTTGGAGTCCAGTCTAAGTTTGATGCCTCGCTTGATGATCTTATTCACTGCCTCCACCTGCCCATTTGCTTGCGGATGTGCGGGGGACGAGCTAAGGTGACTTATGCCAAGCTTGCTGCAAAAGTCTTTGAACTTGGCGTTGTCAAACTGCTTCCCATTGTCTGTCACAATGGCCTGCGGTATACCAAAGCGACATATGATATTTGTCCATACGAAGGACGTGACTCTGGATTCCGTTATGTGGGAGAGCGCATCGGCCTCGGCCCACTTTGTGAAGTAATCCACAGCAACCACAGCGAACTTGGTCTGGCCCTTGCCCAAAGGGAAAGGACCAATGATATCTACCCCCCACTGCGCGAATGGCCACGGGGCCGAGATGGGGGTGAGCAGCTCGGGAGGTTGGTGGATTATGGTTCCGTAGCGTTGGCAATTGTCGCAAGTTCTAACGAACTTCTTGGCGTCCTGGCTGAGGGTCGGCCAATAGTATCCTTGTCGGATCACTTTGGCTGACAGCGACCGGGCGCCTGAGTGATTGCCGCACACTCCTTCGTGGATTTCTCTGAGGACGTACAGACCCTCTTCAGGGGTTAGGCATCTCAATAGAGGCAGGGAAAAGCCGCGTCGGTAAAATGCTCCACCTCGGACCACGAACCGAGCTGCTCGCCTTGCTAACTTTCTGCGCTCCTTGGGGTCTTGTGGTGAATTGCCCCTAATGAAGTCCGCAATCGGGTCCATCCATGAGGACTCTGGAGCGCCGATCTCCATCAGATCTGGCTCTGAGATCGAGGGATTATCTAAGATCTCGACAGGGACCGACCTGGCCAGGTCGGTCTCGTACGCTGATGCTAACTTGGCCAAGGCGTCAGCATTAGAATTTTCTGCTCGGGGAACCCGGTTTACTTCGTAAGTTCGAAACTGGGCGAGGTACGATCTGACCTTGCCCAAATACTTCTCCATTCGGGAGTCTTTGGCTTGGTACTCTTCCTTGATTTGGCTCACAACCAGCTGGGAGTCGCTGAAGACCTTAACACAAGAGGCCCCCAATGCTCTAGCGATTCGCAGGCCGGCAATAAATGCTTCATACTCAGCCTCGTTGTTAGAAGTCTGGAAGCCGAACCGCAAGGCATACTCAAATCGCTCGCCTCCTGGTCCGAGCAAGAGGACCCCGGCCTCGCACCCCTTCTCATTGGAGGATCCGTCGACATAGATTGTCCACGGTAGGTCGGACTCGCTCAGCTCGGAAGGTGGTGTGAGCTCGGCTATGAAATCTGCCGCTGCTTGTCCTTTCAACGCAGTTCTGGGTTCGAACTGGATGTCGTACTCATTTAGCTCCATTGCCCACTTCATCAGGCGTCTAGAAGCTTCTGGCTTATGGAAGATGTTTTTTAGGGGCAAGTTAGTGAGCACCACCACAGTATGGGCTTGGAAGTATGGTCTAAGCCGTCGAGCCGAGGTGACTAAAGCAAGAGCCAATTTTTCCATTTGAGGGTATCTGGTCTCGGCTTCGGTCATAGCCTTGCTTGTGTAGTAGACCGGGTTTTGCCGCGCTTCCTCTTGCCTGATTAGGGTCGAGCTAACGGCGCTGTCAGACACTGCTAAGTACAATTGGAGCTTGTCCCCCGGCATGGGCTTGGCAAGCAAAGGTGCCGAACAGAGGTAGCTTTTCAACTGCTGAAATGCTTGCTCGCACTCCGCTGTCCATTCAAACGGCCCTTTCCTCCGTAGGACTTTGAAGAAAGGAAGGCATTTATCTGTTGATCTTGAAACAAACCGGTTCAGGGCCGCAATCCTGCCATTGAGGCACTGAAGCTGCTTCAGCGTCTTAGGTGCCTCCATCTCGAGCACGACTTTAATCTTTTCGGGGTTGGCCTCGATTCCCCGGTTGTTCACCATGAAGCCAAGGAATTTTCCCGAAGAGACTCCAAGGCACATTTAGCTGGGTTGAGCTTCATTTGATATGTCCTCAGAACCTCGAAGGCTTCGGTCAGATCGGAGAGATGCGACTTAGACTGCTTGCTCTTGACAAGCATGTCGTCCACATACACTTCCATATTCCGGCCAATCTGCTTGGCGAACATTTTGTTCACCATTCTCTGGTAGGTCGCTCCTGCGTTCTTTAACCCGAAGGGCATGACCTTGTAACAGTACAGACCTTGGTCTGTTATGAATGCGGTATGACCTTGATCTGGGACATGCATCTTGATTTGGTTGTACCCAGAGTAGGCGTCCATGAAGGTGAGCAGTTCGTGCCCGGCTGTGGCGTCCACGAGCTGATCAATCCTTGGCAGTGGGAAGCAATCTTTCGGGCATGCCTTATTTAAGTTCGTAAAATCTACGCACATTCTCCACTTTCCGTTAGATTTTTTAAGTAATACAACATTGGAGAGCCACTCGGGATACGAAATTTCTCTTATGTATTCAGCTTTCAAAAGTTTGCTAACTTCCTCAACAATTACATCACTCCGCTCCTTGTTTATAGGTATTCTTTTTTGCTTTACAGGTCGGAATGACGGATCTATGCTGAGGCGATGCGTCATAATTTTCGGGTCAATGCCAGGCATGTCTCATGGGACCATGCAAAGACATCCGAGTTGGATCTGAGGAAGTGGATTAGCTCCTCTCTGTCGGTGGCCCCCAGTGGGTGCGGCAAACTCCCTCCTCGGCAGGTGCGGCAAACTCCCTCCTCGGCAGGTCGGCCTCGAACTCGAGCGTCCCATCCCTACCGGCGAGAGTTTCGAGGGCGCAGACCGATGAGCCTTTGAGTGCGGAGGCATAACACTCCCTCAAAGCGGTCTGTTCTCCTCGGACCGTGCCCACGCCATTGGGGGTGGAATACTTCAAAATTTAATGAAGTGTCGAGGGAATGGCCCGACATGAGTGGATGATGGGTCTCCCAAAGATGGCGTTATAGGCCGATCTACCGTCAATTACCACGAACTCGGCCATTTCGGTGACCTGAGTTTGGTCCTGCCCAAGTGTGACCGGCAAGTCGATGCAACCCTCTGGGATGACCGATTCTCCAGAGAACCCAACCAGCGGTGTCGGGCTTTTCGTCAATTGCGACCTCGTCCAACCCAGGTCGAGGTAGGTCGGTAAGGACATGATGTTAGCAGATGCGCCTCCGTCTATCAGCACCCTCCTGACCACCACATGATCAATCAAGGGAGCGATCACAAGTGCATCATTGTGGGGCAGGTGGACCTCCTCTAAGTCTGTACTGTCGAAGGTGATTGGGCAGGTCGGCCTTTGCTCCCTGATGATGCACACCTCGCGCCTGGCTGCACGAGCTAGCTCCTTTCTTTTATGTCCGGACTGACCCCCGCTTGGCCCTCCGAAAATGGTATTGATGACCGCAGGTCGGTCAGTGCGCCGGGGCGGCGTCCTCGAACGCTTCCGCTCTTCCTTTTTCTCTGCCGAGCTGGTCTTGAGCTTTCCCACAAATTTCTTGAAATAGCCATCTTGAATTAGATCCTCAATTTGGCGCTTCAACTCCCAGCAGTCCGACGTGTTATGGCCGTGCTCCAGATGGAAGCGGCAATACTTGTCCTTGCTGCGCCTTTCCGGGGCTCCCCGAAGCTTCTCAGGACGCTTGAGTAGTTTTTCTATTCCAGACTCCTCGATGTTCGTTAGGATCTCGGAAATTGGAATCGTGGTCGGGGTGAAGCGTTCGTAAGGTCGGCTTCTGGTAGGTCCGTTCTCCGCCCTTCGATACTCAGCTCGGCCGCTGGAAAAGGATCCCTTATCCTTGGACTTGGGATCTGCCTTTTCTATATCTTTTCCACTTCTGCCGCGGCCGATCTTTCGTTCTGGTCGGCTGGTTTTGGTTCGGAGGAGCTCCTGTCCATCGATGACTTTCTTTGCCTTCTGAAGCACCTCGGCGAAGGTGGCCGGGGCCTCCTCTCTAAGTTTCACCGTGAGGGCTTTGTCGGCTAGACCGGTGAGAAAATAGCACATGGCCGAGTCATCGGAGCAGTGTGCGACCTTCAACTGCTCCTCCTGGAATCTGGTGCATATTCTCGCAGCGTCTCACCCTCCTTCTGTCTGATGGTGGCGAGATGGGTCGCTGTCTTTTTGTCATAATGCCGAGAAGAGAACTGGGTGAGGAACTCCCTTCTCAGCTGAGAGTAGGTCGAGATCGACCTGGCTGGCAGTCTCCGATACCACAATCGCGCGCTGCCAATAAGCGCGATCTGAAAGGCGTGGCATTTGATTGCGTCTGATGCCGCTTGGAAATCCATGAGGCCTTCAAAGACCTCAACATAATCCTTGGGGTCCTTCGACCCATCATAAGGCTTCACGGTAGGAGCTTTGAACTACGGAGGGATCGGTGCTTCCAAAACGTCCGAGGTGAAGGACGATCCTCCCAAGTCGCCATCGTTTAGTGAACCTTCTTTCTGCTCACATTTGGCCTTTAAGGCCTCCACCTGAGCGTCGAGCTTGCCCCTCAGCTGGTCGAACTCCGCCCTTGTGATCACCCCTGCGGGAGTTGCTGGGTTGTGAGAGGATTCAGCCTGCTGGTTGGAGCTCCTGTGTGAGCGGGATGGTGACTGTCCTTTTCGGAGAGATGAGCCTCTCTTTCTGTTGAGGTGTTCACGAAGGTCTCCTCTCTGGCGAGTGTGTCCCTCGCTCCCGTTGTCTTCGGGATGTTTCTCCTCGACTGGGTCGAGGTGGGAACCCCTTTGCTCGCGTATGTCAATGCGCGTCATTCGATTTTCAGATCGGGACCCTGCGCCTGCAGCTAGTATCATCTCGTTATACATTTCCTCCATGGACCGCATTTGTGTGCGCATTGCCGCCATTTCTCTCTGGAGTGCGTCAAAGTTCTCACTTGGTGGAGCCGGGGCTGAACCCCGGGCGCCCTTCTTAGAGGTCCCACCTCGGCCACGGGTGGCCTTGGATGTCCTTGGGTGCGCAGGTGGTAGGACAGACGCGGTGATTCGTGCCGACCTGCGGTGGGGTTCTGTTGCTAGGCTGTCGTGACCTTGCCCCTCTACCACTGCTGCTCCAACCTCCCTCTGATGGGCATCGCTGGCAGCTAAAGTCCTTCGATCTGCCGTATTGGTCGAGTTTGCTGGTTGAACCATTTTCGCTCGCGTATTGGTTTAAAAGGATTGGGATGACTTAGATTGTCGTCCCCACAGACGGCGCCAAATGTTTATGCAAGGATATGCACAACAGTGTATTTCAGATTGCAGCTCGAACTCGGCCTCCGGACCGATCTGAATACTTGGGCGGACCTGCACAAAAAGGTGAGCACTCCGACGATCAAGTCAGTATAGGTCGGATTCCCAGTTTAGTTCGAGGTCAGAAATCATCGTACCTGATCGCGGAGTGAGGTCCTCTACTTATGGGTGGTAGTCCCGCTAATCCCGCGACGGTTACACCCGGTAATCTCGGGACCGTCGGTTACACCCGGTAATCTCGGGACCGACGGTTACACCCGATAATCACGCCGCTGACAGTAGTTCACATCGGCCCCCACCGAGCTTCCCGGTAGGTCGGACCTCGGCCAGGTTCACCTCGGCCCTCATACTCAGCATCTGTCAACGCTAGCGGTGGTGATCTCGGGCGTCCGAGCTGGGCATGACTCATGAGTCATCGTGGAGCACCAATAGGGGTCCTCCACGTGTCCAGGGTATTCTCTCCCCAAACAACATTGATTTGAGTAGATACATAATAATCCACCCAAATAAATCATTTAACATTTATTTTTTATTCCATACACATCTAATTTTGAACTAAATAAATCTCTATGTTCTTTATTTAAAATATTCACTTATAGGGATTCTTCATTTTTTCACTTTTAATAATTAAATAAATTATAAAATAAAAGTACAAATACACATTGAAATTAATAATCTAAATAGATTCATAAAATTAACCATGAAAATGATGGGAAAAGTTTGAATATACATTTTATCAATTTATTCATAAATTTTAAATTTAAAATTTAAAACTTCATCTCTAACTATTATAATCGAATTTGAAAAGTTACCGTGTTTTAATAGTTAAACAATATTTTAAAAAAATAAGAATATAAAAATATATTAAAATTAATAATCAGATGGCATTCATAAAATTTTCAATATCAAATAAACCTTCTTACGTTATTTATCCAAAACATTGACTTTGAAATTTATGATTTATGTTTTTTTCATTTTTTACTTTTAATAAAGTCATAAAATTTAAAATTTAATAATGAAATTTGAAAAGTTAAAGTGGTTTGATAATTAAACAATATTTAAACAAGTAAAAGTAATGTTATAGTGTTTTAATAATTAAACAATATTGGTTTTTAAAATAGTGAACACTAATGCCATAATTTAAAAAAAATTATTTAATTAATTGATATAATTTAAACATTAAATATTTTGATTTTAATGTATTATATTTATTTAAAATATAGAATAAAATAAATCATTCTTACTTCAATAATCAAATTATATTTATAGTAAAATGTTTAGATAAATCTGATAATTTTAACTTAAAATGTTATTTTCTAATGAAAAATAGGTTTTTATTTAAAATGTCATTATATTATATAATTATTATGTAAAAGAATATATGTTATAAAATTATTAATATTTGTACCATTTTAAAATGACTTGACTACATCTAAAAACCATTTTTATTGATATTTGTTTTTTAATATAAAATTAAGTATTTAACACTTTAAATTAGTAGAAAAAATTATAAGATTAATTTATAGTAAATATATAAAAATCTCTATAACATAGAGATAAATTGAATATAAATATTACGATACCACGTGCAATGCACGTGTTAAAATACTAGTAATTAATATGTCTGATTTGGACTAGTTAATTATGAATTATTATTAGATTCTTGGCTTGAATTATTTTTTTAACTCGTTTTTTTGTCGCGAGCATGAAGCAGAGGGTATAAGAAAAAAAAATAAAATAACAAATTTATCATAACTAAAAATAAAAAAGACTTTTTTTTTAGGAAAAAAAATAAAAAGATTAATAGGCCTCATATGGACTAGTTAAATTATAAATCTTATTATTAAGTATTTACAGCTTGGCATGAGTTCTTTTTTTAAGAGCATGAAGCATATGTAATATATATGTTTTGAGAACAAAAATATTGATATCTCACAGGTAAGAGAAACAAATTAAAAATAGTAAGGAAATTATACAAATATGGAAACAAGGTAGGGAGAAATTAAATAAAAATATATTAAGAACCCAAATATGTTATATAACTCAATCTAAATGGAAAATTGAACTAATTTTAAAAAATTAAATATATATATATATATATAAATTAAATAAAAAAAATACTATAAAATAATTTTCTTTAATATAGTTTTTTTCAAATTAAGACAAGCTGAAAAGAAGAGTTTACGGATGAAATTACAAAAATTATAGAAACTGATCCGGAGAAGTTACATAAAAAAATTCTAATTAGATGGAAAAGAAGATAGTAGCCAACCAAAACATGATTCAGCACCCACGAGATGGAGAGTTTTAAACGTCGCACAAACAAATGGCAAAAAAAAGCAAGTTCCTTCCCTTTTATTTCCTTTATTATAATCATAAAAAATAATATGATTTTCAACCAGGGGTAGCCTAACTAAATCACAAAGTTCATTGTTGAAAATAATGACAAGCCGACCAATCAACACTAAGCAGTAGGTGGGCGAATAAAGGACATCAGAGTTATCCCGTGATCAAGAACTTGGACATCACCGACCCCTCATATCTGGACCTTGAACGCTGATGCAGGTGGGCGCACGCCCCGCAAGCGCAGCATGGCAAGCACCCGCAAGAGCGAGTGCGCGCCCTAGGCAAGCAGGTGGCTAGGAGGAATGTGCGCGCTCACGCGCAGGAGGGCGCAAGCCTCGTGTAGGCGGACATGAGGCAGCGGCATGTTTTTATACAAGTTGGATGGACTTAACACTTCCTATCAAGTCATAGGTGCTAAATTTAGAATTTAGCAACCCTATATTTAGGAGGAGGGGTGGAGTTGTGCTCCACGTTCTACTCTAACATCCACTTAGTGGGAGGTTATTTAACTACTTGTAGTGCATCCCAAGTAAGCTAAACTTGAAATGTTTAAAAATAGGCAGGTCGTTGCATGTATGAAAGGATAGCTTGAGGGAGTGTTCAAGCATCCTTGAGAACCCATTCCATTTTTACACATTGTATCTCTTTGTCGTGGAAGCTTACTAAAGTAAGGTAAGAAATCCAACTTTGTGTGTTTTGTCATGCTTTGATTTATTCCACAATCTTCTATTGTGTCTGGATATGGGAATTAAAAGGTGTTAGGTTGTACAAAGGCAGTGTCCTTAGGCCGCACGGGACGAAAAATTTTTATGGGGATTTTAGCCTCCACGTACGATGATAGACCTAGCGGCAACCGCAACCCATTCACAGCCCTATGTCCCTCTCCCGCGACGAACAATAGACCCCAACAAGTTTTTTATATTTTATTTTTCTTCCGATGGTGTCACTCGTAAAACCTCGACAACCAACGATGGCGAGTAGATACGGTGGTGGTGCTAACCAGACCCACAACTCCGGCGAGTAAGGTGAGGAAAATTTAATTTGTGGAATCGTGGTTCTAATTTTATATTTTGTTGGAATAGGACAAAATGGAACCGTAAGCAAATAATTTTGTTATGTCGTGGACAATACCATTACCTTGAAAGCAAAATGGGCACAACTTCAATGCTAAATCGTTGTATTGCCGGAATGCTCTCCAAGGTTAACAAAACCTTCGACTCAGACGTGTACTCGTTGGGACGGAGTGGAATCAAACTCTCTAAGAAAATCTTTTTAAGGAAAACAAAAATTTAATAGAGAGGGAGAGAAGAGAATGGGATGATGAAAGAGTGGAGGGGAACACTAAATTTATAGTGATGGATAGACCCATAATAGAAATTTAATTTGTAAAAATAAAAACCTCAATAACTTTAAGGTCTTCCATGTGTCTTTTGACTACCACAAATCTCTCCATCTTTGCCACCTATCATTTGTAGGTTTTACCAAGCTTGTTTCCCTCTAAGTAAGCACAAGCCCTAGTGGGTGGCCCATGATTTAAGCTTACCCCAAATCATATTTACAAGTTCACTATAGGGCTTTAGCTTATAAAGTCTCTTCCCAAGGGATAATCTTTCCATGTGGGACAATTTGTGGCTAAAGAATTATTTTACAATGTCATTCCCAATAATCTGTCACGAATGACAAATAGTAAAATAAGAGAATAGAGAAAAAAAAAATTTCTAAGCAAAAGGAAATTAAACTTAAGCATTAATATCCTTCTATTTGAATTAATGCATAGTGAAGTAGGGCAATAACAAGAATAGTGAAAGTGAGTTACCTTTTGAAGTTCCAGTAATTATGGTTGAGACCCCCACAACACGTTTAGATCCTTGATTTTGATTCCACTGATATTCATCAAGTGCTATTCATGGTCATGCACATACACCTTGGGCATCTGAAAGCTCTAGAAAGAGGCTCCTCAACTCTTTCATAGAAGGCAGCCTCACCAACACAGTCACATTGTCGCTTCATCAAGTTTATTATAGATAAACCACTCAAAAATTGAGCTACGAAGACTTTGAATATTATCCATCAAGTCCATGCATGGACCACCAAAAAAGGGCTATGGATTCACAGCGTTTCACCATATCCATCGAGTCCATTCATGGACCACCAAAAGAAGGGCTATGGATTCACATATGTTTCACTACATCCATCAAGTCCATACGTGGACCACCCAAAAGAAAGGGCTATGGATTCATGCCACTGAGTAAGCTTCATGACTTGAGTCTCATACATCCTGAGGACTCCAGAATTACTCTCCTTGTTTGGCCTTTGATGAGAGGACTCGCTAAATTCCTCCCAAACCTCACATAATCCAAGGATTTTTAATTCCATCTTTCAGTAACTGCTTCACAGATTCATGTCTTAGATGTATGTAGCATCTCTTGCCATTGTACACACTGTTTTTGGCAATCCCTATAGCAGCTTGTGAGTCACAATGTATGGATACAGGTACATATTTCCCCCACAGTGGCATGTCTCCAAGAAGACTTCTCAGCCATTCAGCCTCTTTACTTGCCAGTTCAAATGCTATGAACTCAGATTCCATGGTAGAGCGAACAATGCAGATCTGTTTTACTGATTTCAATGAGATAGCTCCACCACCAAAAGTAAACACATACCCGCTAGTGGAGCTCACTTCATCATTATCTGAACCCAATTTGCATCACAATATCCTTCTAGCACAGTAGGAAACTTGTTAAAATGCAAACAATAGTCCATATTGTACCCTTATGATACCTTAACAACCGATGTAGAGCAGTAAAATGATCTTTACCAGGGTTACGAGTGTATGTACTTAGTTCGTGAGTTTAATATTGCCATAATACAAGTAAGTGGATCGATCAAGTAGCCCAAATCTAAAGAAAAATCATTATTGATAGTCCAAGACCATACATATTGATAGATATAATTACTATTTATTTGATCAATAGACAGATAAACTGAAAAAATCATAACTATACTTAACAATAAAACACTCGGAAAAGACCACATACGTCGAAGGTTTTTTGTTGCCGTCGGAAAAAGTAGAAGTCCGACTCCTATTAAGATAGGAATTTGAAGTGAGATGAAAGGTATGATCCATGAATATTGATACATATATTCCATAAAAAAAGTATATTTAATTCCTAATTAATTTTTCTGATTCACCAGCTCTTATCTCTTTTCAAAAGGATCAGTTAATAAAAAATTTAAATATCCACAACTTAAATATAATTTCCTATTCTTAATTTTTTGATAAATACTTCAAATATTTCAACTCAAGAAGTTAGAATTGTTCAAATAAGATGACCCACTGAAACTGATATAAAGCAGTTCATACTTATGATCTTTGCATATTCGGATTGAGATACACTATCGCCCTGATTTTTTAAGACTCATGCTAGCATCATAAGTTGTTCATACAGGTAACTTATCAAAGTGATCAAATTTTTCTAGCATTTTCTCAATGTAGTGTGATTGGCATAAGGAATACCCATTATAATTTTTCCTTATTTTTACAGCAAGTATTACATCAGCTTCTCCTAAATCTTTCATTTCAAAATGCGAAGAAAGGAGTAACTTGGTCTCATTAATGATATCTAAGTTTGAACAAAAAATGAGCATGTCATCAACATACAAGCATGTTATCACATAATCAGCTCGAAACAACTTTGAGAAACACAAGTATCAGAGTAATTTACTTTATAACCATTGTTTACCAAAGTGCCATTAAATTTTTTATACCATTGTTTAGGAGTTTGTTTTAGGCCATAGAGAGATTTTTTAAGCTTGCATACTTTATTTTCTTGACCAGTAGCTAGAAAACCTTCAGGTTGTGTCATGTAAATCTCCTCTTCTAAATCACCATTAAGGAAAGCCGTTTTTACATCTATATGATGTATTATTAAGCCTTGAATAGCAGCCAAAGTTATCAAAGATCTCATTGTAGCAATCTTGGTTATAGGAGAGTACGTATCAAAGTAATCAATATCATATTTTTGTGTGTAACCCACAACCACTAGTCTAGCCTTGTATTTTTCTATTGTATTATCTGGTCTAATTTTCCTTTTAAAGATCTATTTGCACCTAATAGGTTTATTTCCTACAGGTAAGTCTACCAATTCATAAGTTTGATTCATAACTATGGAGTCTAGTTCACTTTTAATTGCTTCTTCCACAAGCTAGAATCTAAAGAATTTATAGCTTCGTTGGTAGGTTTTAGGATCTTCGTCTATCAAATACATGCAAGCGAACTGATCATCTATCTTGTCAAAGTTTTCTACTAGATAGGAAGTTAGGAAGTTAGGTCCGAAGCTTTTACTAATTTGTTGCCTTTTACTTATCTTAGGTTCAGAATCCATTGCATCATTAGATCTAGGGTCACGGTCTATCATACCAATAGAAGTGGAGGGCAACGACATGCATGCAGTTTTTGAAATACCACCAGATTCACCATCAGTTCTAATCATATGGAAGATATTTTCAAAAAATATAGCATCTCTATATTCACATATTAATTTATCATTCAAGCTCATGAACTTATATGCAAAACTATTTTGAGCATAACCAATGAAAACACAATCAAAAGTTTTAGATCCAACCGTAGGTTTTTTCAATGCTGGATATGCCACCTTTAAGAACCCCCACATCTTCAAGTAGCTCAGAATTGGTGAATATCTTTCCAGAGCTCGTATGGTGTCATATTCAGCTTTTTGTGAGGGCCCTGTTAAGAATAAAACAGGCAGAAAGTGCAGCTTCCCTCACATATCATTAGATAAACCAGAACTTAAGAGCATGACATTTATCATTTCTTTTAAAGTTATATTTTTTCCGTTCTGTTGAGGTGAATATGGAGCAGCAAATTCATGTATAATTCTACTTGATTCACAAAAATCTCTAAGCAAATTATCATTATATTCACCACCCCTATTTGATCTTATCATTTTTATCTTTATGTCAATTGTTTTTCTACTTCAGCTTTGAATTTCAAAAATATACTACCAGCTTCATCTTTAGATTTTAGGAGATATATTTTCGTATATCTAGAAAAATCATCAACAAAAGAAATATATTAATTTTTTCTACCACTGCTAGCGGTTTATTTTAAATCAGCTAAATCAAAATGAATTAATTCTAAGAGTTCAGTATACCTTGCAGCGACAGGTTTAAAAGGTTTTTTTTAGTGAATTTTGCTTCTACTCAGATAAGACATTTTGTAGTTTCAGGAAAATCATAAGCATTAATTAAATTTAAAGTTCCAAACTTTTTAATCAATACAATGTTCACATGCCCTAATCTACCATGCCACACATCACATCAAGAGACTCAACGATGTAAGCAGAACTATAATTAATTTCATTTGAAGAAGTAGTGTTGAGAACAAACAAACCATCTGTTAAATAACCCTTACCAACAATGTCACCATTTTTTGTGATAATAGCCTTGTCAGCCTCAAACACAATCCTAAGTCCGGCTCGGTTCAGTATACTTCCTAACACCAAATTTCTACGCAGGGAAGGAACATACAGCACATTACTTAATGATAAAGTTTTGCCAAATGTGACTTTCAAGACAACCTTCCTTTTCCCAAGTACTCTAGCTATGGCAGAGTTCCCCATAAAAACATATTTACCATCAACGAAGTCCTAAAAGTCGTGGAAGAGATCACGGTTCGAGCAGAAATGTTTGGACGCTCCTGTATGAAAAATCTAGTTGGATTTGTTCTCTACCAGATTTGCTTCTACAACCATAGTGGCAATGATGTCGTCCATCTCTGTAAGGTTGGCTTGTGGAGTAGCCCTTTGATATTTCCTATCTTTCCTCTGGGTGCACTGATAGGATTTGTGCCCGGATTTTCCACAACATATCATACCAATTTGGATTTCTCGATTCTTCTACCAGTATTTTTTGGTTGGAGACATTTGTTCTTTTGAGCTCTATACCTTGCAATTTGCTTCCCTTTGTTTTTGTTCTTCTTATGTTTCAGGTGGTTGTGATAATCACTCCAGGGAATTTCTCGAGCAACACATTGGCCTGAAGAATCTCGCACATCTTCATGCCTTCAAACAACACACTTGCCACCAGGTTCTCGTACTCATGAACCTGATCCATCACTAGTTTGTCGTTCGACATTTGAAATTGTAGCCATTTACCGACGACGTACTTCCTCTTGTGTCTCAAATGATCTTTGCATGTTTTTGGACTACAAAGAGATCAAAGAGAGAGTTGTTAATATGGTTGAGAAGATGCCCACGGACCGTTTTGTTGTCTTTCTCGAATTTTTCAGCTTCAACGATAGCGGCAATAGACGTCCCAAGATCAGCAGCAACAACTAAAATGGTGGTAGCAGCAATGACAAGCGGATCAATGACGGCTGCAGTGATGAAGCGGTAGTGGCAGTAGTAGTAGCAGCGACAGTGGTAGTGGTGGCAACGGTAGCAACAGCGGCGAGTTGAACAATAGTGAGGATGTAGTCGATCTCGAACTACTTACAGAAAATTAGTAACTTTTTTAAGGGATGTGAATCCCAGAATGGAAGTAGTATAACGCGTTCTTGAATTTCTTTTGAAATTTAAAACATAGAAAAATATAAAACAGGGAAGAACGTTGGATTTTACCTTTGAAGACTCTTCTTCATGTGATCCCAAAGAGACAACACCACTTGATCTTCCTCGCTAAGTCTCTTGGTTGAGAATCCGGATTGTGGGATCCAATTGCAAGGGATTGAGAGAGTAAGAGAGTTGAGAGATTTTTTTAGCGTTACTTTAGGGTTTAGCTTACTGTTATGTTTATAGAGGGAAAATTCTAAGACCATCAAGATATCTTATCCTTTTAGATATACGATATCTTCTCTTGAATCTAGGGGAAATCCCAAGGCCATCAGGATAAAGAATTCAAAAGGTAGAAAATAAGGATTTTTCTCTTTCATAAAACTAGCCTCCACTCTCAAAATACATAGTATTAATTTTGAATCTTTATCCAAAATTAACATATATTTATATAATGTATCAATATACGTTATATACATTCCCTTATTAATTTGAACATTTCAAATTATTTTCTAATTATTGATCCTCGTTTTACCCATTATGAGTTAGCAATGAGACCTAATAGGCCTACAGATCAAAAGCTCTAAAGATGCGAGATTAATCAGTCAAACTCACTCTACTAAAGATCCGCAGCTGCACTCTTCTCATTGCAGAATATTTCCGTGTTCACGGATGTACGACCATTAACGACAAGTCAATCCTTCACGAGTGCTCGTAACTCTAGTTAGATCAAATTATCGTTTTACCCTTGAGTTACATCTTGCTCCTTAAATACCACTGCTCCTCGAGTGAACAATCTGGTTATTGTCCGACCAATAACCGGAAGTCCTTCCCAGGCCAATGAGAATGTGGGGCCCCTTGTTCATGTCTCGGAGTCAGCATGTAAGGGAACACTCATCTACTTCCCTAAAGTCGGGAAGGAGTAAATCTCATCTTGCGTAATTATATTCCCAGCTCCCCACTCGGTCTCGTCTCCAAAATGGTAGGATTATTGAGTTGGAAATCTGAACAACTCTTACCCATACAAATCAAAGGACGATCCCTAATAGGCAGGAGTCTATAACTCACTCAGGATTAAGATCGAGTTACCTAGTTATCCTATAAGATAACAATTTATTAACTAACGATGCTAGAGAGCCAATGATTAATTATTTCGCAGTCCAATCTTATACAAACTCATTGTATAGGATACCCCCACTCACATGTCTCTACATGAACGACTTGGATAAAGTCGTTTGTAACTATTACAAAGCGGGTCTATCTATAATGTTACTAGGATAAGGTACCCAACCTTATCCATGTACTATAGACCATTTAGGTTATTATTGGAACATAAACCACTTGTATATGGAATATGTACTGTATATATACTATATATTAAATATATACATTGTATATTAGATATATACGGTATATCAAATATATATTCTTCCAATTACATTAAATAACCTTGGATCTTAGTTTATTAGAATACGAGGAATGCAAAGAAATAATAAAATCACTTTTATTAATAATAAATAATATATTTATAAATTACAAACTCACGGGCTCAATGCACTAAACCCAACACTTTTGTGACCATCGGTGGTGGTTGGATCCGTTGAGTCGTTCCAATTTTGGCAAGTCCGACAGGACCTTCCCAGATCGGATAGCAGCCATGGGTAGGTGAGATTTTTACTTTCAACTTGTTGGAATAGAAGGACAAAAATGGAATGTAAGCAAATAATTTCATTGTGCCGTGGACAGGACCACTACCTTGAAAGCAAAAACGGCACGACCTCGGTGCTAAATTGTTGTATTGTCGGAATGTTCTCTAAGATTAACACAACCTCCGACTCAGACATGCATTCGTCAGAACGGAGTAGAATCAAACTCGCTCAGAAAATCCTTTAGGAAAACACAAATTGAATAGAGAGGGAGAGAAGAAAATGAGATGATGAAAGAGTGGAGGGAAACACTAATTTATAGTGATGGATAGGCCCATAATAGAAATTTAATTTGTAAAAATAAAAAATTCAAAAAATTTAAGATCTTCCATGTGTCCTTGACTACTACCAATCTCTCCATCCTTGCCACCCATCATTCTTAGGTTTTACAATGTGATTCCCAACGTATCTAACTGTTATATATATATATATATAACAAACCATTATATTAAAGTATGCTGGGAGTTATTGTACTTTATGACTTAATTTATTCCATTTACTAATTTTATAATTAAATATACAGTAACAAAAATATTCAATAAACACCAAATTATTTAGTTGAATAGTTATTTTTTGGTACAACATGTGGAGATGTCTGAGATCTGAGATCGAATTCACACTCTCTTGATTTGAGATATATGTCAATTATCGTTGAGCTATACTCGATTTTATTTAATGTCAGAAATAAATTATATTAAAATAATAGAAGAAAGATAGATTTTTTTTTTTTTTTAAGAATGAAGAAAGAGAGATTTAGAATGGTAAATTTACATTTTATTTCTTAATTGAATTTGAGTAATTAATGAGGGCCATGTGCAGAGGGGTGCATGATGTGAATGAGCTGTCTAAAAAAGAGAGCGAAAGACATACAACTATGGGTTAAGCAAAACTTCACATTTTCATGCATTAACATAAGAATTGGCACATGGGTATTATCATTTCTTTTTCAAGACAAAGAAGTTCCTTTATATTCATATTCCCAATCTTTTTCTTTTTCTGGAAAAGAAAAATATATCACCAAAACTAATATTATATATTTCAAAATATTGAATTTCTTTTACTCAAAAAAAATATATTGAATTTCTTATAACATAAGAAGACAAAAGAATGAAACTTTGTATAACTTTGTATCTTTTACTTGATTGTATAAAAGCTTCTTCATCTAACTTCTACGTTGAAAAAACATTAGTTATAACAAATAGAGAGGGGAAAATGAATTCTACCTTAACTGGCATCGAGAATTATTAAGATTTTTCCTTTAATACAACAACATGTGTGGAAGTAGGATCTCGAACCTATAATTTTTTAGTCGATAATATATACCTTCAGTTGAACTATGTTTAGAGATCGTAGTCTATAGATCGAAAGATAGTGAATAATATTATAATATTTTGAGAGATTGAATCGTGAACAAACTTTTGGCGTGGATGATGGAGAAAGTGGGGAACAAAAAAAAGTGGGCAGTTCAAAGCCTTTTGTCTTTTGGTTTGCACTCTATTGAGGGACCAGATGATATTTTCTCTTGATCTATGTCTTGTTTTTTTTAGTTATAAATAGAAAAAAAGATGAAGCCCTAAACAGTGCCGGCAGCCACTGGACTTTTGTTGAAGAAGTAAGATGATGAATTCGAAGATGGAGAAGAAGAGGAAAAGCAACATAAATTCGGAGCTTCCACTCCAACCTGAGTTGATAAAGCTAATATTGTTGAAACTTCCCTCCGGGAATTTGCCCAGTTGTCGGCTCGTGTGTAAAGTATGGAACAATCTCGTCTTAACTTGTAAGTTTGATCTTCCAATCTCAATTTCCAGTCTGTTTTTTGCCCATATTTCTCCTTTTCGCAAGCTCCATTGTGTGGACTTGGATCCTAAACAAGGGATGAGCAGTGTTGCCTCATTTAGTTTCCATCCTGATTTGTCCTCTGCTGATATCTCAATCATCAATTTTTGCAATGGACTCCTCTGTTGTTATTTTGACCGTGGACGACCCACCAAAACACTACTACCTTGTGAAGGTGAAGTTTTCATATTAAATCCCATGACAAATGAGTACTTCAAACCTCCCATCTCGAACGCGGATAGGGTTATACGTCTATATCATTATGGATTTGGGTTTAGTCCTAAAACAAAACACTACAAATTAGCAAGACTCTCCTTTGCCTATGATAAATTTGCTATCTTAGTGGAAATTTTTGCATTTGGCACAAATGGAAAATGGACCCATGTTGGTTTTGTGCCTCCTTTAATAAGATGGGAAGACCATGGTGTTTACTTCGATGGAGGTCTCTATTGGGTTGGAAATGGCCTACGACAACCTGATACGAAGGTCATATACCGTTTGGATATAGAAGATGAGGAATTCAAATTCCAAGAAATTTTTATTCCCCATTATGGCGAGGGTTCTTGTATAATTGGAGTCTTTAATGACACTCTCTATCTAACTCTGTCCATCCCAGATGTCGGTTACCATATGTGTGGAAGATGGAAGAAGATTTTTCATGGATTAAAGCATTTGATGTGCTCCTACCAGAGCATCATCGTCCATGTCACCTTCAACTTATCAGAGCTTGTGAAGATGGAAAGATCTTGTGTCTTCTTGCTGGACTCTATTTAATCTTGTATAATCCTGAGACTAAGAGGACAGAGTTATTGACAAATCAAGACGCTGAAGTTAAGAAAGTTCATCGGATTGACTCTTTCAATTTCAACTCTCTCACCAAGATTTTAGCCGGGAATGCTTAAAGGATAGTTTTAATTATTTATGTAGAGAAAATCTATGTTTAAGTTTCCTACATCACTCGGAGAGAGAGAGTTTGTAACCTTGTTTTTTTTCCCCAAAATGATTAGATAAATCAGGTTTGTAACTTTTGTCATGTACCCAAATTTTAGTTCTAACAACTTTTTTACTGATCTTTACCAGGCCTATTCCATCTTTCACTCTCTATTATTCATTATTATCCAAAATTTGACATTTTTCTAAATTTATATATAATGAGGACTCTATAATATACTTGTTTGAGTTTAGGTATCTTTCTTTGAAACAAAAACACATTCAGATAGCTAAAAGGTTGATTTTTTACAACAACAAAAGTTGTTCTTCCTATAGAAAGCATGGCCTTATGAGTGGTGATTTTAGTGGAAAGTGACCTTAATTTTTACAAGAAACCTAATCATAGTTATTAAAGAGAGTTCTGAAAACAAAAGCATCAAACTTTTCTAAAAAGAAAAACATTCTTCTCTCAAACAAACCCTTCATCAATCATCAACGTCTCTGCTATTCTTTATTTGCATTCAAGCCTGAAATTTTCTTAATTAAATAGAAAAAAAATGTTTAAAAAATGATTTTCTTGATGTACTTAATTTAAAAAATGATTTCTGAGCTAACAAGCTTTTCAGATTTTTGTTTTCTAATCACCAACCAATCGTACCTTACACCTTTTTCAAGAGGAACACGTGCGGTATCGATCTGGACGGCGATTGAGTGTGACAATGATTGTTAGGAATGTAAAAAGGAAAAAAAATAATAATAATAATTTTTGTTACAAAATATGTTTGGTGGTCCACTACTTTTTACAAAATTAATAATAATAATAATAATTTGGTGACTGTTAGAATAGCGGTGGCATAGCGGTGGCATTTGGGCCACTTTGATCCACCCACACTATGCCCATTAAAATCAAATTCAAATTCGACTTAGTAAAATAGTTGGGATTTCATTTTGATTTTGTAAACGCTTTTCCTCCTTATGGCCGGTCATTTCGTGAGCGATTTTAACATTAGTGGTGAGTATTTTACCTTTTATTATTATTTAAAATAATAATGTGAGGAAAAATGGTTTCCATCCAAGCTTATATATACCCGCACTCTTTTCATTTACCAGACACACCATTGTCAATAACATTCTTCTCTCTTTTTAATTCTCTCTCAATTCCCTTTCCATTTTTTGTTTTCAAGTTTGTTCTGAGCTAATTTCTATCCGTCTTTCAGCGAGTCCACGCCTGAATTCAGATGTTGTGTTAACCTTGGGAAGCAACTGACAATTAACGATTTAGCACAATGGTCGTGCCGAATTTTGCTTTCAAGGCAGTGGGTTCCACGACACAACAACGTCTTCTTCCTCATATAGCTCTGACAATTTGAAAGCAAAATTTATGGCTTTAATAAGATTCGGCAAGGTACTCCCCGACTTGTCCGAACTCGAATCATTGGATGGATCAAATTATCGTTGCTGGTCTCAGAAGCTGCTCATCTTCTTCGAGCAATTGGAGGTAGACTACGTCCTGACCATCGCAGTCACCAACGTCACAGTCGTCGTCGCTGCCGCCGCTGGAACTGTCGCTGGAGCCACGGGAAATGTCGTCGGAGCTGTCATCGGACACTGCCGCTGTTGATGCCGCCAATAAATTCGAGAAGGATAACAAGACTGTCCGCGAGCATCTCCTCAACCATATAAATGACTCATTATTTTATCTTTTCGTTGCTCAAAAATCTGCAAAGATTATTTGGGACACTCTAGAGTCAAGATATGGTGTAGACGATGCTGGGAGAAAGAAGTATGTGGTTGGCAAATGGCTGCAGTTTCAAATGGCAGATGGCAAATCAATTATCGATTAAGTTCACGAGTACGAGAATTTGGTAGCTAATGTTTTATCTAAGGGCATGAAAATGTGTGAAATCGTCTAGGCAAATGTGCTGCTTGAAAATTTTCCACCTTCCTGGAGTGATTATCGCCATCATCTGATATACAAGAAGAAAGATCTGACCTTACAAGAATTGATTTGTCATATGCGCACAGAAGAAGTCAATAGACAAAATGATAAGCTATCTCTAAACTTGTCAATTCAGTTAAAGCTAACTTAATTGAATCTTCTGGTGTAAATAAAGACTAGGGGTGCAACAAAAAACCGACTAAACCGCCCAAACCTCTTAAACCGCCCGAAATCGAAGTCTGCTCGGTTTCTGTTCGGGTCGGTTTGTCGGGTTCGCTTGCTTTTGCAGTAAACCGATGATCTTCGATTCGGGTGCAGGTTTGGCAGTACAAAACTGTCCACACCCGAACCGACTCGTCTCTTTTATGTTTTTTTTTTAATTCTCCTGCTCTGTTTCCGTTCCATTCCACGAGTCTGCAATTCCGCTTGGTGGGCCGCCCTGTGCCTGTGTCGTCAGCGGTGAATAGGTGAATCCGTGGTGGAGTGGAGATTCTGTTTTCTAATTCAATTTAAATTTAAACAATCCTATTCCTAATTTCCTATTACGTATTATATTACTTACCTTACCCGATTTCAGCGAAACAAAATTACAAAATAGCCAGTGAAGATTTCAAAGATTTCAATTTGAAAACTGAGAAGGAAAATACACATTTTAATCTAAATTGAAAAGATATTATTTATTTGACTTTTATTTTATTTTCTAATATCAATTATCCCTCATGAAATCAAATCTTCCATCCTTATCATTCTCGACTTCTCATTCCGTCGCTCAAAGCCTCGAACTTCCTTCTGCCATAGTGCCGTTATGAACTTCTACGTGTTGGTAGGGTAAGGGTAGTGCATTGTACGTTGTGCATTGTACTGCTTAGTGAAATCTTCTCCATTCTAAACTTCCTTCCGACTTCTCATTATGCTGTTCACCTTGGGTCGACACTCAGCATTCAACAATCACAAACAATCAGCACTTGACTTGGGTAAGAAAATAATATTGCTAAAGCCTAAAACTTCTAAATTTTGATGAAGGATATAAAATAGAAATTGGGTTTTAAATTTTGATGTTTTAAATTTTAACTTCTAAACTTAGTTAGAAGTTACTAATTAGAATAAAAACTTACTTGATTTTTTTTCCCAAATTGTCAATTGTCACAGGTGATAGAAAAATAGAGTATATATCATGTCAAAATCAATACGGAACGAAGAAAGTAGACGTGATTGTTGCGAGGATGAGAATGACGATATGGATGAAATTGGTGAGATGCCACCTCCACCTCTCGAAAAAAGGCGGAAAAGAACTTCAATGGTATGGGATCACTTTACTAGATTGCCTGATTGTACTGAGAATAAACCACAAGCCAAATGTAATTATTGTGATACCATATATGCATGTCATGCAAAAAGAAACGGGACAGGAACGATGAGATTACATATTGAGAGTTATTGTAAAAAGAGCCCCTATGTGAAGAAGAAAGATGCGTCTCAACAAAAACTGGTGTTTAAAAATAGTGAGAATGTAGGAGTAAACATCTCACTAAAATGCGTAGCTTTTAGTGTAGAGAATGCAAGAAAGCTCATTGCTGAGATGATCATTATTGATGAATTGTCTTTTAAATTTGTGGAGAGTGAAGGTTCTAAGAGATTCATAGAGGGGACCATCAGTTTATTAGAACCGAAGTTTGTTCTCCCTTCTCGAACTACAATTGCTAAGGATATTTTAGCAATATATGCTAGTAAAAAACAAGAAATTAAAGAACTTTTGGTGAATGAAGGGTATAGAATTTCACTTACAATACTTGGACATCTTGTCAAAATATCAATTATATGGTCTTGACTGCACATTTTATTGATTGTAACTGGAAGTTGCATAAGAGGATCATCAACTTTTCTCAAATTGATAATCACAAAGGGGAGACTATAGGTAGAGAAGTTGAAAGATGTTTGAAACAATGGGGGATAGAAAAGGTGTTGACATTGACTGTTGATAATGCTTCATCAAATGATATTGCTATTGCTTATCTAGTTAAGCGATTCAAACAAGGATTGGTGCTTAATGGTGAATTTTTGCATGTTAGGTGTTGTGCACATATTCTGAATTTGATTGTGAGTGATGGTTTGAAAGACGTGCATGAGTCAGTTAGTAGGATTCGAAATGCTGTAAGATTTGTTAGATCTTCTCCTGCTAGATTTGGTAAATTTAAGAAGTGTATTGAAGAGGAGAATATATCTAGTAATAGTCTTTTATGTCTTGATGTTCCAACTAGGTGGAACTCGACATATTTAATGCTTGATGCTGCAGAAAATTTGAGAAGGCATTTGAACGATTAGAAGACCACGACTTAGCCTATTTTAATATGAAAGATGATCAGAATCCAAAAAGTACTGATTGGGAGATTGCTCGTACATTTACTAAATTTTTATCAGTATTTTATGAAGTGACCATTTGAATTTCTGGTTCTCTTTATAGTACTTCCAATATGGTCTTCCATGAGATTTCTACTATCCAAAATTGTATAAGAAACTATTCTTGTGATAGCAGTAATCCCATTCTTGCTAGCGTAGTGACCAAAATGCAGCTGAAATATGATAAGGATTGGGGGAATACTGAAAAGGCGAATTATTTATTATATGTTGCATTTGTTCTCGACCCTCGTTATAAGATGAACTTTCTTATGTATTGTTTCACTCAACTATTCGAAGCTAATGTTGCAAAGGAAATAGGAAAGAAAGTGGAAGATGTTTTGAGACAACTATTTACTGAATATAATTTGTCTATGCCTAAGAATGTTTCTTCTACTTCGAAGGGTCGAATGAGTCAATCTATTGTTGCTTCTACTAGTGATAGTGTTGTACAGTCTTTCCGCTTTCAAGTCAGTAATATGACAAATTATAAAAATAATGTTGATGTGGATTCAGAGGTGGAACGTTACTTGTTAGAGCATAATACAGAAGATGATGAGAATTTTAACATCTTAGACTGGTGGAAAGTTAACTCTTCTAAATATAGGGTTCTTAGCAAGGTTGCAAGAGATGTTTTAGCAATTCCAGTATCTACTGTTGCTTCTGAGTCTGCATTTAGTACTAGTGGGAGAGTAATTGATCCTTTTCGCTCCACGTTGGCTCCAGCTACAGTTGAGGCACTTATTTGTGCACAAAATTGGCTACGCTCAAATGCTATTACTATTGACCTTCGACCGCATTTGGAAGAAGTTTGTCGCGTTGAAGAAGGTATGAAACTTCATTAAAGAATTATTTTATGTTTTGTAATATTAATAAGCTAAATATAAATTCTTTTTATTTTTGCAGATTTCAACAAATTTACATTAGATGAAGCAACAAATAATAACATGGACAAGACTACGAGAGAAAATGATAATGTTTCATGAAATATTATTGTTTAAACTTTAAACTTTCATGTTTAGGTTTATATTTTATTTACAATTTAAAACTTTATCGTGTATCTTAAATTTTATTGTTTATTTTAAAATTTGGACTTATTGCTACTGAATACTTGATAGTTATTCACTTTTATTTATGAATTATGATTTGTATTTTCGTTAGCAAATAACATTATTTTTTTTCTCTTTAATTTTTGAGATTGCAGCACTTGGATTAAGGATACTTTTTAATTTTTATGATAAATTTTTAAAATTTTAATACCCAGACTTTCAAGTTTCAATTGCAATGTGTAAGACTAAGTGGCGTTCTTGTTAAATGTTAATTGTTATTAAATTATGCTCTCATAAAGAAGTTATTTTTTGTCTTCGACTAGACAATCAAGTCCACTAGAACCAAAGCAAATTTCAAATTAGAAAAAAAAGAAGTTGAAAGGCCCACAGCCCGCATCGCCAGCCCACTTGCCCTAAGCCCCAAACAAGCAAACACGTGCAAACCCGCCCGCCCCGACCGGAACCCGCGTGCATCCGCCTGTTGTGCATGCATGCGATTTACCCGCCAAGCTAAACCGACGAACCCGACGATTCTTTGACCGGTTCGGTGCGGTTTTCGAACAAATTATCGGTCGGCTCAATTTTTTATTATTTATTCTATATTGTTCGGTTAGACTTTTGGTTCTGCGATAAACCCGATCGAACCGAGCCGTTTACACCCCTAATAAAGACAGGTTCAAAAGTAAAGGAAAACAGGTTGCCGAGGAACAAGTCCAAAAGAAGAAGGGGGGTTTCAATTCAAAAGTCCCGGTGGAAGAATTGAAAAATCAAAGATAGTATGTTTTGTGTGCGGGAAACCTGGACACAAGTCATACAAGTGCAACCAGAGAAAAGGAAAGCCAGAACAAAAGCATGTTCCACAAGCCAACATTGCTGAGACGGACGACATCATTGCTGTTGTAGTTGTGGAAGCAAACTTAGTTGAAAACAAGTCTGACTGGGTTCTAGACACTGGAGCTTCCCTGCACTTCTGCTCAAACCGAAACCTCTTTCACGAGTTTCATGATTCCACTAACGGCGAATTTGTCTTCATGAGTAACTTAGCTATGGCTGGAGTCCTTGGAAAAAGAAAGATTATTCTAAAACTTACATCTGGCAAAACTTTATATTTAAGTGATGTTTTGTATGTTCCTTCTCTACGTAGGAACTTGATATTTGGAAGTTTACTAAATAGGGTGGGACATAGGATTGTTTTTTAGGCCGACAAGGTTGTCATCACAAAGAATGATGATTTTGTTGGTAAGGGGTATCTGGCTGATGGTTTATTTGTCCTTAACACTCTGATTGCTTCTGGTACAATGAATGAAAGTAATTCTCGTTCTGCTTATATCGTTGAATTCATTGATTTGTGGCATGGTAGACTACGTCATGTGAATGTTGTGTCGATTAAAAGGCTTAAAAGTTTAAATTTAATCAATGCTTCTGAACTGCATGAAACTGGAAAATGTTCTATATGTGTAGAGGCAAAATTTGCTAAAAAAACCGATTAAACCTATCAATACTAGGAGTACTGAACTGTTAGAATTAATTCATTCATATCTAGCTGACTTCAAGAGCACCACTAGTAGAGGGGGTAAAAAATAATACATTTCATTTGTTGATGATTTCTCCAGATACACTAAAATGTATCTTCTAAAATCTAAAGATGAAGTAAGCAACATGTTTTTTAAATTCAAAGCTGGGGTAGAAAACCAAATTGATAAAAAGATAAAAAGGTTAAGATCTAATAGGGGTGGTGAATATATTCACAACTCTCTTAAAGATTTTTGTGAATTTCATGGTATTGTACACATGAAGTTACTTCTCCTTATTCACCTCAACAAAATGGAATAGTTGAACGTAAGAATAGAACTCTAAAAGAAATGATTAATGCTATGCTTTTGAGCTCCGGTTTATCTGATAATATGTGGGGGGAAGTTGTTCTCTCTGTTTGTTTCATTCTTAACAAAGTTCCTCACAAAAGGTTAGATAAGACACCATACGAGCTTTGGAAAGGATATCCACCTAACCTAAGCTACTTAAGAGTGTGGGGATCTAAAACCTTGATTGCGTATTTATTGGCTATGCTCAAAATAGTTATGCTTATAGATTCATGAACTTAAATGACTATTCAATTTGTGAATATAGAAATGTTGTGTTCTTTGAAAATATATTTCTCATGATAAAATCTGTTGGTGAATCTAGTGGAGACTTAGAACTAGTGCCTATGCATGTTCCTTATATCTGTGATTCTATGATAGAATCTATGACTGATGTTAAGAATCCTAAACCTAGGAAAAGTAAAAGGCAGAGTACTAGCAAAAGTTTTAGACCTGATTTTTTAACTACCTTTTTAGTTGAAAATTGTGATAAGATAGATGATCATTTTGCTTGCATGTATCTAATAGACGAAGATCCTAAAAACTACCAAGAAGCAATCAATTTAATAGATTCTAGCTTATGGAAGGATGCAATTAAAAGTGAGTTAGATTCCATAGTTTTGAATCAAACTTGGGACTTGATAGATCCACCTGTAGGAAATAAACCTATTAGGAGCAAATGGATCTACAAAAAGAAAACGAGACCAGATGGTTCAATAGACAAATACAAGGCTAAATTAGTGGTTGTAGGTTACACACAGAAATTTGGTATTGATTATTTTTATACATATTCTCCTGTAACCAAAATAGTCACTATTAAATCTCTAATTGCTCTTGTTGCTATTCATGGTCTGTTAATACATCAAATGGATGTAAAAACAGCATTTTTTAATGGAGATTTAGAAAAAGAGATCTATATGACTCAACCTGAAGGTCTTGTAGTAGTTGGTCAAGAAAATAAAGTATGCAAGCTTCAAAAATCACTCTATGGTCTAAAACAAGCTCCCTTTGTGGTATGAAGAGTTTAATAGTACTTTAGTAAACAATTGCTATAAAGTAAATTGTTGTGATACATGTGTTTATTCAAACAGTTTTGGAGCTGAATGTGTGATTATTTGCTTATATGTTGATGACGTGCTTATTTTTTGTACAAACTTAGATGTCATTAATAATACCAAGTTATTGTTGTCTTCACATTAAGAGAGACCGATGTAATACTTTATGTGAAAATAAAGAAAAATGATAAAGGTTTCTCTTTATGTCAATTACATTATATTGAAAAAATGCTGAAGAAATTTAACTGCTTTAATAAACCACATGTTAGAACACCTTATGATGCGAGCATAAGTTTTAAGAAAAATAAGAGTGAAAGTGTATCTCAATCTGAATACGCAAAGATCATATGTAGTGTTATATTTTTAATGAACTACACTAGACTTGATATTGCATATGTAGTTAGTAGATTGAGTAGATATACACATAAATTTAGTAAGGAACATTGGAATGCTCTTCATCGTTTATTAAGGTATTCAAGAGGAACAATTGATTATAGTTTGTATTTTAACAAATTTCCTACTATGTTAGAAGGATATTGTGATGTAAACTGGGTTACAGATAACGATGAGGTAAGCTCCACTAGTGGATATGTGTTTATTTTAGGTGGAGGAGCTATATCGTGGAAGTCAGTAAAACAGACGTACATATCACGTTCCACCATGGAGTCTGAGTTCATAGCACTCGAACTAGCAGGGTAAGAGGCTGAATGACTCAGAAGTCTTCTTGGAGACCTGCCATTGTGGGGGGCATCTGTGCCAGTGTCCCTACACTACGACTCCGAAGCTGTCGTAGGGATTGTCAAAAACAGTGTGTATAATGGCATGATGAGGCATATACGCCTGATACATGGAGCTGTAAAATAGTTGCTAAAAGGCGGGGTAATATCCTTGGAGTATGTAAGGATCGAGAGATACTTGGTAGATCCTCTCACAAAAGGCCTAACAAGGAGTGTAATTCTTGAGCCCTCGGCATGTACAGGACTAAAACCTCTTATACATCAATTGTGAGTTTATAGCCCTAGTCTTTGGGTGGTCTATTCATAGACTTGATGGATTAGTTACAAAGTCTTCATAGCTCAGTTTTGAATGGTTTATCTTTGATAAACTTTATGAAGCACTAACGTGATTGTGAGGGTGAGGCCGCCTTCTATGGAAGAGTTTACACTTTTTTTCTAGAGCTTTCACGTGACCCAAGGTTTTGTGTGCATGGTCATTAAAAGCACTTGTTGTATATCGCGAAATCGAAAAGAAGGATTTAAATGTGTTGTGGGGTCTCAAACATAATTATTGAAAGTTCAAGAGATAACACATTTTCACTACTTGGGTTGTTGTCTCGCTTCACTATGCATTAATTCAAATCGTAAGATATTAATGCTTAAGTTTTATTCCTATATTTACTCAGAATTTTATTTTATTTTTATTATATTATATTTTCTCCTTTTCTCATTTGTGGGGATTGTTAGGAATGTCAAAAGGAAAAAATAATAATAATAATTTTTGTTACAAATATGTTTGGTGGTCCACTGTTTGTTACAAAATTATTAATAATAATAATAATTTGGTGACTGTTAGCATACCAGTGGCATTTTTGATCCACCCACACTAGGCCCATTAAAATCAAAGTCAGATTTGACTTAGTAAAACAGTTGGGATTTCATTTTGATTTTGTAAACGCTTTTCCTCCTTATCGTTCGTCATTTCGTGAACGATTTTAAGGTTAGTGGTGAGTATTTTACCTTTTATTATTATTTAAAATAATAATGTGAGAAAAAATGGTTTCCATCCAAGCCTATATATACCCTCACTCTTTTCATTTACAGGACACACCATTCTCGATAACATTCTTCTCTTTTTTTAATTCTCTCTCAATTCCCTTTCCATTTTTTGTTTTCAAGTTTATTCTGAGCTGATTCCAATCCGTTTTTCGGCGAGTGCACGCCTAAATTCGGGTGTTGTGTTAACCTTGGGAAGCAACTAGCAATTAATGATTTAGCACCATGGTCGTGGTGAATTTTGCTTTCAAGGCAGTGAACCCACGACACAACAACGTCTTCTTCCTCATATTGCTCTGACAGTGACCCCTCGACTTTTGACTTTGTGGATTTTGTTGGACATTTCGCTACCGATCGAGGGCAATTCTAGCATTGTCCGAGGAGATGAAGGTGAGTCTGTGGATGAGGAGATGTTCCATCGGCATTCCAAATCGAATCCCGTATTGGTGTCATCTGCTCTTGATGGCAATGCAGTCATCGTAGAAGATGATGAAAAAGGAATTTGAAATTGAATCGAGAATTAGCGACAAATTTTGATGAGGAAGAAAAAAAAACTCCATGACTATGACACTACTACAGTCTACAGTTTGGTGAGCTGGGATCTTTCATTCTTCTTCCTTTTTTTTTTCGCAGTACTACACTGTTCTAAATTTGAACCGAACCTAATAAACCGGCCCATTAATAAACCCTTTAACGATAAGGACTAAATTGTAACGAATTTTAAAGTTTACTTTAGGGGGCGAAGGAGTTTCGACAAGATGTCGGTGGACATGCTTGTGCGCTTCTAACGAAGATACCTCATCGAGATCCTGAACATTGTTTGGGAAAGTCAAGAGAGCTTTAAGTGTGTCCAAGGATTTGTCATCCGTTCGAAACAATTGGGATTTTTTTGGAGATTGGATGCAGTTACTAATTCATGATCTGACATGTACAGAATGAAAACTTCATTCTCGATTTTGCGATAATTTTTAAGAAAGCTTTTCATTTTCTTCTCTTCGACGGAAGTTTTATTTTCCCAAAATGTATCTTAATTTTTGACCTAAAGTCTTCTCGTCATGGTAGAGAAGAAAAACGACGCACGGATCGTACACGAGTACATGGATCAAATATTTTTTTAAGGTATAATAAATTATTAAAAAACAAAATAATTATGATATTCATATATCAATAAAAAAAAGATTATAGAAATTGGAAATAATTTATTTAAATTAATAAATCATTATTTTTTATAATAACAAATATGTGTAAAATGCCGAATATTTAGTTTAGCCGTAATTGACACTTGTCTCTGACAAATAGGTCCCAAGTTCGTATCTCACACCCCTTGTACTTAAGAAAATATATATGTGTAGAATAAAATACTTTTTTTTTTCTAATAGAAAAGTATAAAAAGGCTCAGATTTTCAAATTTGATTAAAACTATTATTTAAGGGAAGAAAGGGAATATTATTTAATCAAAATGTATTTTTAATTTTTCATTTCTAATAACAAAAAAAAGTAAAAAGGAGAGAAACTATTAATATTTTTATTTATTACAACTCATAATCGGATTTCTTTTAAATAATGTTTTTATTTAAACTTACTTTTAAAATAATGTTGCATTAAGGAAAGAAAAAATGCTTCTTTTGAAACTCGTGCAAAAAATAATATTTTTAAAATTAGTACGCCACTTGGCTGAGAGACGACCATGCCATTTGAGCAATTAGTCGTCTCTTCAAGATACGACCATAACGACGTGGCGTTCTATTGGCGCCATGTTTGATTTTTTAAAAAAAATCATGACATGGTCGTCTCTTGAAGAGATAGTCATATATTGACACGCATTTGTGGTCGTTTCTTACTATAACGACGTTGATTTTTTAGGAAAAATAAAATATTATTATATATTATGTATTAAATAACTGATCCATAAATTTAAAAGCCAGTTCTGGCACAGTGGATATGTACTCACCTTATCTACAAGACAACTAGTGTTCGAGCCTAGAAGAATTCATTCATAATTTAGTATAAATAATATATAAAATATAAAATATAATAATAATAACTTAAAAAGTTGATTAACAGTAAAAAGAAAAAAAAAAGCAATTTTGAATAAAATATCATTAATATATTTTTTTTAAAATAATAATTATCTCTTGATAGCCTGATCCAAAAATTTCACTTCATCCAAATTCTAGAAAACAAAAAAAATAGTATAGACTAAAGATAATCATAATATACAATACTTGAGACATAACTAAAACAGTTTACCAGTTAATTAAACATTCTATTTGGCGTATGCAATTTAGAAATCTTCAACATCATTAAGCCTTCATTGATTAGCCCCACCATGGATTTCAGATAACAGGCCAATAAATTTTATGTCATCTGGAGAAACGCCAAGAACTATGGGAGAAATCTAAAAGAAAATTATTTACTGAGTTACACAAATTTAAACATGAGAAGAAGAAAAATAAAGGAAATTAAGGAACCAAAAGCACATCAAATAATGCATATATTATGACCACTTTATTGTGACAACCAAAACAAAAAATTAAAGCTAATTTATCCAGGAAACAAAAAAAAAAACAATGTTACAAACTCTCTCTTGTAGTGATATATCTAAATTAAAGATTTTCTCCGATCTTACAAGATACTAACTAAAAAACCATCTTTAGTCTGTGCTAAAATGTTGTGAAGAGAATCGAAATTGAAGGATTCGATCCGAAGAACCAATAAATGTTTTTGTCAGTTTCAACATCTTTGTTCGCCAATAACTCCACCTTCTTCTCAGTTTTTGGGCCCCACAAGATTCAACAATACACAAGATCTTTCCATCTTCGCAGGCTTTGATGAGATGAAAGCCATCGAGAGGATCCAACAAATATTCTAGAATGTTAAAAGACAAAAACTTTAACCCAGGAAGAATCTTTTTCCATCTTCTACGCCTGTTATTTCATCCAACAAAATAACATTTAGTCCTTAAACTTTCAAAATAACGATTTAGTTACTATACTTTAAAACTGGTTATAATTTAGTCGTTACCGTTAAAAATTAAGTTAGATTTAACGGAAGGTGTGACGTGACAAATCCATGTGTACAATAAAATGATCAGCTGTACGGTTCAATATTGGGTTAGTTCAAAATTAGGTAAAAAAAAACAAAATAATTATATTAAAACCTCCACCTCGACTTTCTCAATACCTCCCACAACAGACGATGCTGTCTTGAGTCGTCCAAGCCCACTCCCCCGCCGATGCCGACGTCGATGATGTCTCCGGCATCGTCTCTATCTCGGACGAAAATCTCGTGCTTCCACCGCCAACCCGTCCGGAGCATTTTCGAAACACAGCTTTAATTGAAAAAATCAAACTCAGACTCATACTCAAGGATGCAAACCGAGCAGTTCATGGTTTGACTGAAATCTTATGTTTCCTTTCACCCATTTTCAGTATCTCTTGGGTCCCTTTTTTGGGTTTTCTAGTTTGTGTAACTATTCTCAGCAGTAAACCTTTAGTTTATATCCTAATTTTCCCTCCGTTAATATCTACATTGTCAATTCATGCAATCGACTCCTCTCTTGTTATCTTCACTATGGAAGAACCAAAACACCATCTTGTAAAGTTTGTATATTAACTCTCATGACAAATGAGTTCTTCAAACCTCCCATCTCGGATGCGGATAAGGGTATATGACATTATTATTATTATGGATATGGATTTGGGTTTAGTTCTAAGACAGTACAAATTAACAAGACTCTCCTTCATCTGGGACAAACTTGCTACTTTGGTGGAGATTTTCACATTTGACACAAGTCTCAAATGGACCCATGTTGGCTTTCTGCCTCCATCCATGATAATAGAAAGTCATGGCGGGTTTACTTTAATGGAGACCTCTATTGGGTTGGAACTCACCTACGGCTACCTAATACATATGTCATATACCGCTTGGACATAGAAAAGGAGGAATTGCAGGAAATTTCTTTTTCCCAACATAGCCGTTATTGTTGTTCCATTGGAGTATTTAATTTCACTCAGTTGTTTGACTTTAAGTCTGACCAACTTGGACTTCAAGGATCTGAACTATGTGTGGATGATGGAAGAAGATTTTTCATGGACTAAAGCATTTGATGTTGTTGATAGGCCAGTATTAGATTTGCGTCATCGACATTTAACCTTTTATCTATTAAGGTCTGTGGAGATGAAAAGATCTTGTGTCTTTTTGTTGGATTTAATTTTATCTTGTATAATCCTAAGACAGAGTTGATGAAGTTATTGACACACCAACGTAATAAAATTAAGAGAATTATGAAAGTTTATTTGATTGACTCTCCTTCAATTTTGATTCTCTTCTCAAGATTTTAATCGGGATGCTTGAAGAATGGTTATTATTTATTTATATATTTTTTAAGATCAGAGAAAATCTATGTTCCAACTTTACCTAGATCACTCTAATGGAGTTTTTAACATTGATTTTTTTCTAAATGATTATAAAGGAAATAAAAGGATAACTCAGCTAATTTAGGTTTTTTTTTTCTTTTTGGGTTCACATAGTTTTCATTCAACGATCATATATTGTCCCTTTCAAGGTTTTATCGACCACAGTCTCATGATTGTTCAAATTAATGGCTAATTGTACTAAAAAAGAAATAATTAATGGCTAATTGAAATGATAAATTATAATTAAATAAATAAATAACTTGCTTCACCATAAAAAACAGTGAAAAATGCAGCATTTATCTAACTCACTCAACTTGTACAGACCATAAAAAAGAAGAATGTATCAGCACATACAAAAGCTTCACCTTCTCCTTCAACCAACAAAAGATATGGAAAATTTTTATCATCAACAGGAAATTTTGTCATATTATCAATAACAAGGAGTTATTTTGGTAAAGTAATTGAACTTGACTTAGAGGAGAAAAATAAAATCTCTTCTATATTATTCTGTGAATAATAACACTTATATATACAAATATTTGAGTAACTCGTAGAATAATAGAAAAATATATTTAAGCAACAACTTAACTACTCTTAATACTCTCCTTCAAGATGGAGCATAGATATTTACAAATCCGATCTTGATCGACAAAAAGAATAACATACACTTATATATACAAATATTTGAGTAATTCGTACGGTACAATAACACAGAAAAACATATTTAAGGAACAACTTTACTACTCTTAATACTCCCCTGGAGATGAAGCATAGATATTTACAAATCTTATATTGGTCAGGAAAGAAAATAAAAGGGTAGAATGAAGGACTTTGGTGAAGACATCTGCTGATTTGAGCGAATAGGTAAAAATTTGATAAAACCATCAACAAGTTTTATTACACCACGTGGATGGTTTCTAATTATTTTATGTTTCATTAAATGTTAAAATAAAACTAATTACATTCTTAATAAAATAAATTGTTAAATGCAGTGTAACACTAGTAATATACAATCTACACCTCCAATTCATTCCCTAAATTATAAATCTTTTTCGAAACAACTTTTCAATACATTATCTTGTGGTTGCGAATTGCACATTTTTCCACATTAATAAAATTACTAAAATAGTTGAATCGGACAATTTGGTTAAACCTTGACATCAGTAGATCACAATCGAAGTGAACTTTCGAGAGTGTGTCGGTAATCTTCTCCATAAAATGATTATGGTGAAATATATTTGTGAAGCTGAGTAGTGAATTAACAATTCAACAAATATAAATTTACCTTATATAATATTGTAATTTAATAAACGTGTTACTTTTCTTATTAAAAAAATTAATTGCAAAGAGCAAACAAAAAAAAGAAAAGAAAAAAAATAGCAGAAGAAAATCAAGACGTGTCTATTCATAATTTTCTTAAAATAGATTTATTTTTCACTTGATAGACAAATGCCACTATATTATAACTTCATATAATGAAAATGAGAGAAACTAAACTACAAAAGAATAAGAAAAAAAATCAAGATGTGTCTATGCATAACTTTCTTAAATTAATAAATTTACATCTCACTTCTTCATAATTGCTAGACAAATTATAAAATGAAACTGTAAAACTTTTCGTATTTAAGTATTTTAGACTCTAATGCATTCATAAATTATATAATGCACTTAAATTTTTATTTACTCCCAGCTAAATTTATATCCATATATATTTTATTTATTACAAATTTCAATAAATACTGAAGCTAATTTTTATTTTGTCAAACTTAAAAAAAAATTGATATTTTCATATTATTATTTTTAATAAAGTAAATGATACTTAAAAAGTCTTTTAATATTCTAACCATTGGATTTAAATTAAATATATAACCTACTAACTATTGGTTACTAACTAGTGACATATTTGTAAATATAAAATTTGATGAAAGACATAATTATCTAAAAATAATTTTTCAAAATCCTCTCTTTTTAACATAATAATAATAATATAAATTTAGATAGTATAGATTTATTCTAAAATCCAAAAATATCCCATTGAAACTAAGTCCAAAACTAAATACTAAATTAAAACTTCTAAAATTCCCCATAAGCAAAGTGAAATTATGCCAAAATCGTGTGGAAAAAATTTGTAATTTGATGGCAGAATATTTATAGATATTTAAGGAAATGATTACACCAATCAAAATTTTTCTATATTTTTCCTCTCGCAAACCGAAGACAGAAAACAGGAAGGCCAGGCCATGGCCAGCAAGTTTCAGTTAAAAATCTGCGATCACCATCACTATGTTCATAATTTGGAGCTTCTTCCAAGGGCACCCATCGCACTTCTAACTCCTTAAAATCTCCCATTTTCTATTATTCAACCCAATTTTCTCTCTTTTTTATTTCTTTTTTTTTTTTCATCTTTGCCATGGCGATCCCTGCCGTGCTCGTTATTGTTCCTCTCGGCGTTCTTTTCATCCTTTCCGGCCTCATCGTCAATTTTATTCAGGTTTTTGGAGATTCCCTTTTTGTTGTTTCTTCTCCTGATTATTTATTGTGGTTGGAATCGATTTTTTCATTTGCGTATTTGCAATTAGAAGGGTTGAATCATTCTCGGAATGGCGTTCTATCTGATTCTGTGTTCGGGTGGGCCGTAGATCATATCAAAATCCTGATTTAATTGCAAACTACGTAGAACTATAGATTGTTTGAATCTGTAGTTAAGCACGAAGATGAATGGAAGTTTGTATCTGGTTCGCAGGGCTATAAATTATAATTTTAATGAAGTCTGTTGTATGGTTTGTTATTAATATTATTATTATTATTTTTGATAATTTGGTGATGAGATCGTAGTGATTCAAACAGTATTTGACTCCTAAAAGCTAAAGATATACGAGCTACTGGCATTAATCAATTATTCTGAATCTAATATTTCCTATATTCTTATTTGTTATTTGAAACTCTTTTATCTTAATTGAACTTTCAGGCACTTGTATTTGTTCTTGTTCGTCCCATTTCAAAGGGTGTATACAGGAGAATCAACAAAGTAGTTGCTGAATTGCTATGGTTAGAGCTCATTTGGCTAATCGATTGGTGGGCAGGTGCCAAGGTCTCATGGTTTCTTTAAAATATGTTTTGGTTCTTAATATGCATCTCTTTGCTAATGCTATATTTGCAAATAGTTACTCTTTTGTGATGAATCTTTTTCTATTAAGTAAATGAAATATGCATTTAGAACATTGAACAACTAAAATTAACATAGATAGATGAGCATTTCTCTAATCAGGCATCCCATTTCTTGTGACTTGAGTTTGCTTAGGTAATTTGTTCTTATTGCAGGTCGAAGTGTATACAGATCAAGAAACCTTTAAATTAATGGGTATGATATTATGTTTAATTACTAGAGCTCTATCCTCTCTCTTTCTTTATTATTATAAATTAAATGTTGAAAACGTATATGAATGCAACTAGAACACAATCTTATGCATACAAAATTACAGGTAAAGAGCATGCACTCGTTATGTGCAACCACCGAAGTGACATTGATTGGCTTGTCGGATGGGTCCTAGCCCAGGTACTTTAAATTTGTTGCATCTAGAGTTAGCAGGGCAGGGCCATAAATTTTCTTGGACGGGAAAAATTTTTACATCCTAACTTTTTATATACATAATCTAAAAGTTTTGAGTATTTTATATATAATTGGCTCCACCCTTGCATATGGGTATTGGTTTGTGCTATAGTTTTGAGACATTTCTTTCATTACCATTATGCTTGGTAGATTATGTTATGATCATATTGTTTCTTCACAGGATTTTCTTGAATAGTCAATTTAAATAGATTAGCCCAATCTACATTATTGAGGAGTGGGGTGAATTGCTTAAGACAATAGTGGGTTATTTCATTAATTCAATTCTTTTCTTTGTTCTTACCTCTGAGGTATGGAACTTAACTTGGACCATATATTTATAACTTGTGCAAGACATGCTAAAATGTTTTTCTTTTTCCATTACTGTTTCAAAATTAACCCTTCTTATTGCAGCGTGCAGGTTGTCTCGGTAGTGCCTTAGCCATTATGAAGAAAGAAGCAAAATTCCTCCCAGTAAGTATTAACAATATGGCATTTTAGCTAGATGAAACTGTAAAAAATACATGTATTTCTTTAAGTTGCATTATCTATCAGCTCTGACCCATTTCATGAGTTGCTGACTTGCTGCCGTCACTGTAATTGATAATTAGATTTGAAAGATTTGAAATATAGAATTTATCCCTACCTATCTTTCAAATTTGTGATTTTTATTGAATTTTAGGCATAAGTATTGACTCAATTAACCTTTCCAGGATCTAATTACCATTCTAAATGATATTCAATAGTTGGTATATTTTGCCTATTTACTTGGTGAGCCTGAGAATGTCTTTTTTTGGTGTAGTTTCCATGAATAATCTACAGATTCTCTTAATTTTCCCTATTTTAAATGTTCTCTTCATTTTCCCTACTTTTAGCAATGGCTACAAAATTTTCTCTTGGGCCAATATTTTCAGGAGTCTTTAGTTGCAATGTTGAGACGCTGAGTTTGTTCATATATCTCTTTCAGTTAGACTGGTTGAGTTTCCCTAAGGATTCGTTTGCTAATTGACAAAAGACATCATGCTACTTTTACAGGTCATTGGCTGGTCAATGTGGTTCTCTGATTATATTTTTTTTAGAAAGAAGCTGGGCGAAGGATGAAAGTACTCTGGAGGTGAGCTTAGACGCTAGCAACAGTAGTTACATAAGCATTTTTCTTTTTGAAGAAACAACTTTCGTTGAGAACAAATGAAAGAACCTGAGGATCTATAATGCAGTTATAAGCATTTTGTCTCTCCATTTACCTTCCATTTTCTAACATCCGAGGATTTTTACTGCAGTCAAGTTTTCAGTCGCTTGAGGATTTCCCCATGCCATTTTGGTTGGCACTTTTCGTCGAGGGAACTCGTTTTACACAACAAAAACTTCTAGCATCTCAGGAATATGCTGCATCTAGAGGATTGCCTGTCCCTAAAAATGTTCTGATTCCTCGTACAAAGGTGAATTGAATAGTCCTCTACTGTTGCCAATCAAAAGTGAGGATAAATGCATGAAGTCTATCCTTACAATCACCTTGTTTTTCTGCAGGGTTTTGTTTCAGCAGTGAGCCATATGCGTTCATTTGTTCCAGCTATTTATAATTGTACTGTGGCGACTTCCCCCAAAGATCGCGCACCTACATTGTTGAGGATCTTTAGAGGCCAATCGTTCGTGGTAGGCCAACATAAACTATAGAATAATAATTATTGACTAATCCATATAACATTCCTGGAATGCTTCAATTGTTTCTCTTATCCCATCCATGTCCATGAAGACAACAATTATTTACAAATTCATCTACTTCATGGATGGAGTATTTTTAAAGGAGAGAGAAATTTCCATTGATGAAATGAAATTATGAGAGAGTACCAACATGTACATTGGTACGAAAACTGGAGAAACTACACAACTTTGAACCCAACAAACTTGAAAAGACGAATATTAAAAAGCTACCATAAACTTTACAAACGACAACGGCCTAACTTAAAGATTTACAAAAATTGACAGCATCTGCTCTACTTTTCCTAGAAAAACATCCTGCTTGCTCCTTTGGGGCCTGTGTTATGTCAAGTTGTGTTTCTCTGTCACAAATTGCTTGAAGAAAATATATGCTCGCTATTTAAGATGTGGTCTCCTTCCAAATAGATGATTCTACTAAATTCCTCTTGGACATGGCAGAAGTACAGTCCCTATGTGGAAGGTGTAGACTGTTTTATGTGATCTGTGGAACTAATGCATTAAAAAAACATTATCAAGTATATAATAATCAGAGATTCAGAGGTAAGTATGGGTTATGTCAGCAATATTATCCTAACTCGAAATGAACTGATCCCAGATTAGGCTAATTACTTTGGTGCTAGAATAAGAGCATATTAAAACTTGATGCTGTTATTGGAATTGATCCCTACATTCGTATGAACAAACCGATTGGTTTTTGTATCTTCTACAAAAGAAGGTATGCACCTAATGTGTTCCCATTCCACAGGTAAAATTGCAAGTCAAGCGACATGAAATGAAGGAATTACCGGAAACTGCAGATGGGATCTCACAGTGGTGCAAGGATTTATTTGTTACCAAGGTATGGGGAACAATTGCTTAAGAGATAACTGAAGCTAGTTAGTTTCAAAATCATGTTCACATTGACCCTACAAAACACTTAGATCAACGAGCTTATATCCTTGGTTAAAAAATTTCATTTCATTTTCATTTTTTTGTTTGGCTTGACCAATGTTAACTTATTTATATTATAGGTTAAATTACAAGTTTAGTTATTGAAACTTTCAAAATTGTTTTTAATAGGTTCTTGAAGTTTAAAAGGTATCTAGTAGGTCCCTAAAGTTTTAACTTTATGTCTGACAAGTCTCTAAACTTTAAAATATCTAATAGGCCCCTAACCTTTTAATAGGTTGTCCATGACTTAAAAAAAAAAAAAAATATATATATATATATATATATATATAGGTAAAGGATCTACGATCGCAAAATTTAAAGTTTAGGGACGTGTTAGGCACTTTTAAAGTTCAAGGACTTGGACAGAGAATTGAAAGTTTAGAGACCTATTAGACACAACTTTGAAGCTCGGGCTAATACAAAATCAGAAATAAGAAGTCCAAAGAGATTCAATCAATAATGAATCTCAGAGGTGATAGAAAAGGTTGTTAATCTTTCTTCCTGTCTTGAGACATAGATAAAATTATAGAAGCAGCTGAGCTATTAGCTTGATTCATCAATAAGCAACTATTTAGTCAATTATTTGTTTGCTTTGGTTGAAGCCAATAGTAGGAATGAGAAACATACCTTTCAGTTTTCTTCTGTACTTTTAAAACTTTACTTGTATTTTGTCATTGCTCCCCAATGAGACAGAGTTAAACTTGAACTTTGTGCATTTCCAATTACAATTGCCTTTAAACTCTCTCTGTGTTCTCTCCCTCTCTTTGTTATTTACTCCCTTGGGAAACTTTTCAGGACACGTTATTGGAGAAGTATGTGACCAAGGATTCATTCAGTGATCAACAACCTATGAACATCGGCCGACCAAAAAAGTCGTTGGTGGTATGTATAGTTGACATTAAGACTAATAAACCACGCGATAATCTATATGCATTCTCCGCCGTTCTTATTGAACCTGGATATTTCTAACAGGTTGTTATTTGTTGGTCAAGTATCCTGGTTTGTGGCATTGTTAAATTCTTCCAATGGTCTGCACTCCTATCCTCATGGGAGGGCATTGCATTCTCAGTTGCCCTCTTGATTCTAATAATCCTTGTTATGCAACTCCTCGTTCATTCGTCCGAGTCGACGCGATCTACACCTGCCAATGTACTGTCTCAAGATCCCGCCAAGGAACGGCTACTTAAGAAATGAGATAAGCCTCTGTCATGTGGCTATCAGAATGCATCATGGATTCACATTCACTCCATTCTTTGTGAAATTTAGCAACTCTTTCAACACCAAAGTATAGAATAGAAATTCTGTCTGAAGCATCATTCCAATTTAGGCATTTGGGGTTGGTTCAAGTGTGTAGGTGTATTAATTAAAACTTTATTACTTGTATAGCCATAGTGATTGGTAGAAGTAGCATTCATAAAATATTTGTCCTCTTTGTACACGTTCAATACTTCAATCCCATTCTTTTCATTTCAATGGAAAAAAGGTTCCATTTACTAAAGGGGATTAAAATGTTGATGAAGATGTGAATATTGAGGTCTCATGGAAATATCCATGAAGTATCTATCAATATTAATGAATATTTTTAGAAAAATCATAGAATAACTTAGAAAGTTTATTTCATAAATAAATTGTAACTCTTATTATTAGTTTTTATATTCATATTTGTTATCTTTTTTTTTTTTGGTTTTCGTTGACTTTTTTATTACTTCATTGATATGTTTATGTCATAGGATTTGTCAATTGACCTCTAATGTTAATGTGAGATCTTCCACTTTATGACGAAAATATTAATAGAAATGTCTAGAGGTTGATGAATAGAAATTGTGGTCAAATTAAAAAAAATATGTAAATTACTACCCAAATAGTTATCATGTTGAAAATATTGGTTTTTAAAGTATTTATCATAATTGAAAAGTAGATTAGCCAATAATATAATATGAAATAGTTGGTGATATGAAAATATAAATTTAAAGACAAGCTATTTGAAAAATAGATTTGTATTCCATGTTTTTAGTGACAAATATGTGTTTGGTAGTCTAATTGAAAATTGAATCTGGATTTTAAAAATTATTCAACGTGTTTTTTTACCAACCAAATGTTTAATTCAATTTAAAAATATTATTAATTAATTAATTTATATTGTGTATAATTATTATTTTACAATATTATATAAATTTATAAAATATAGTTTTAATTTCCAAAAAGATGAAATGTGTTTGTAACCGAAATAGTACATTTATCAAAATATTTATATTATTTAATGTAATTATGCATTTGTATTTTGTAGTAAGAAAAATGTAATTTTACATTTTCAAAATTTTTAAATTCAAAATATGAAAAGAATTAAAACATAAAAATATTATTGTTCAGAATTTCTGTACTGTTTGGATCTAGAAAATTTTCCCTAGAATACAAAAAAAGGAAAAAAAAAAAAAGTTTCCAACTGCTTCCTTCCATTTCTCCCGGCGACTGAGGCGACGGCGGCGAGCGAACTCCCGACAACTGAGGCGGTGGCGGCGTCAAACTTAATCCGGCGACAATCGTGGAAGCTCACCGACTGAGACCAGTCAACGCCACCAAATGTTCAGAATTTGTCTCAACTGCTCAATATAGTTGGTAAATACAGTTTGCAGACAACCCTTTGCGAGGAAGGATCATAGCATGCTATTAAAACCTCGAAAACCCTCAATTTCGATCGCTCAACTTGCCCAGATCCACGCCCAACTCGTCACAAATCCGAACCCTCTCAACTTCAACCCTTTCCTCGGCGCTTTTGTAGCTTCCATCGCTCCTGAAAATGGCCTCTTCCTCTACAACCAAATGCTTCGCCACCCATCTTCATCTTCCCACAACCACTACACCTTCACCTACGCCCTCAAAGCCTGTTCCTCGCTCCATCAAACCCACAAGGGCCTCGAAATCCACGGCCATCTAGTTAAATCTGGCCACCTTTCCGACATCTTCATCCAAAATTCACTGCTCCATTTCTACATTGTCGATGGCGATGTTCCTTCTGCTTCTCGAATCTTCGCGTCCATGCCTGACCCAGATGTGGTTTCCTGGACATCCATCATTTCGGGGCTCTCCAAGCTGGGTTTTGAGGAGGAAGCTCTAGTTAAGTTCTTGTCTATGAATGTGAGGCCTAATTCTGCTACTCTTGTCACTGCTTTATCTGCTTGTTCTAGTCTTGGATATCTCAAGCTTGGGAAAGCTATACATGGGCTGAGATTGCGGAGTGTGGATGAGGAAAGCGTTAGTTTGGACAATGCCCTTCTGGACTTCTACGTCAAATGTGGGTCCTTGAGGAGTGCAGAGAACCTGTTTGTTAAAATGCCTAATAGAGACGTAGTGTCATGGACTACAATAATTGGGGGTTATGCTCAGAGTGGATTGTGTGAAGAGGCTGTGAGGATCTTCCAAAACATGGTCCAAGAGGGAGAGGCTGAGCCCAATGAGGCCACTCTCATTAATGTATTATCTGCTTGTTCTTCCATGTCTGCTCTGAATTTGGGTCAATGGATTCATTCCTATATCATCTCTAGGCCTGATGTGATACTTAATGGAAATATCGGAAATGCTTTAATAAACATGTATGTCAAATGTGGTAGCATGGAAATGGCAGTTAGGATCTTCAAAACTGTTGAACACAGGGATATCATATCATGCAGCACAGTCATAACTGGGTTAGCCATGAATGGCCTAGGCAAGCAAGCTTTTGTTCTGTTCTCACTCATGCTAGTTCATGGCGTTTCTCCAGACGACATAACATTTCTTGGCCTGTTATCTGGATGCAGCCATGGTGGGCTGATCAATCAAGGCTTGATGGTGTTTAAAGCCATGAAAGATGTTTATAATGTTGCACCTCAGATGAGGCATTATGGCTGCATGGTGGACATGTATGGAAGGGCTGGACTTTTTAGATGAAGCAGAGGCATTCATGAAGGAGATGCCTGTGGAAGCAGAAGGCCCAGTATGGGGAGCTCTGCTGAATGCTTGCCAGATTCATGGGAATGAGAAGAAGTATGAGAAGGTTAGGGAATGGCTGGTTAGAACTAGAAGCAAGGGGGTGACAGTGGGAACTTTGGCTTTGTTGTCAAATACTTATGCAAGTTGTGACAGATGGAAGGATGCTAATGAAGTGAGAGACACCATGAGAAGTAGAGGGTTGAAGAAAATGGCGGGATGTAGTTGGATCGAATTGGTTGACCATTGAATCCTCTGGGTTAGATAGAGAGTAATATGGGTGAGTCCTTCCTAATGGATTAGCCCATTTGACTCTTCTTGAATATCTTAGAGGCAAAGGGATTTTTTTCGTTTGTTTTGTTTTTGGTCTTAATAAGCTTGGTAGAGTTTTTGTCTTGGCGGTGTAGAGTAATTTGCTCGATCAATGGTTCTCATGTATCGTTTCCAAGGGATTAAGTACTGTATGCCCACCAAGTGTCTGTTTATATACATTGGTTTGATGCAATCTGTTGATCAGCTTGCTCTCTGAGTTGGGCTTATAATTATATGTTCGTTCTTCAGCATTTTGAATTTATCACTATTTTTTAATTTAGTTTTAAGATAGCTATTTGAGTTTGAATTTGGTATCAGATAAAAAATTGGATTAAAAGCTCCTTTTATGGTTGGTTAAGAAGTGTAAAGTAATCAATTTTTTTGCATTTGATTTTAGAGAAACCACCCAGAAGTAGGGTGAGTTTAAAATAACGGTTAGAAAGGTGAGGAGTGCCTAACTCATTAAATACACTTTTCAATAATTTTATACAGTTTAGATAGATTAATGATTATTAAACGTCATTTAAGAAACCCTTTCTTAAAACGTTTTGTCGTTTTTCTTACTGTTTCTTCTAAAAGTGGTTATTGGAGAAATGCTTCGTTTGAAAAAGTAAAAGTCATCCTAAACTTGAGCAAGGTCTTCAGTTAACTTACTGTGTCAAGCCTCACTTTTAGTCTTGCTGAGGATTTTGAAATTGGATTTTCTTTCTTTCTACTCTGGTTTGACTAGGACGAAGCTTGATTGTGGCAAAGGTGGCTGTGGAGCATGCACTGTTATGGTTTCTAATTATGATCCAAATTTAAATAACTGCGTGTGTCTCTGCTTGGTTTCTTTCATGTATATTTTCTGAAATATATTGCAATTGAAGTTTTATCAAACTAAACCTTGAATATATACTATCTTATTTCAGGCACTATGATGTTAATGCTTGCTTGGCTCCTGTGTATTCTGTAGAAGAGATGTATGCAATAACAGTTGAGGGTCTGAGTGGTCATAAACGTGGATTGCTTCCAATTCATGTAATATATGCCACTTTTCAGATTCTTTATTATCAGGTACTTTACTTATTTATGTTGTCATTTAGTATCCCATTAGGCTGTGATTCTGGTGATAAAATTTCAACTCAGTTGTACTAAATTGTGAAGACTCTGATCCTTTTATCCCATTTCATTTGAAATTCTGGATCTTATTTTTCTCTTTTGATGGCAATCTTGATCTTATTGGGTTTAAAACTGTATATAAAAGTTGACTAGGACCCTAAGCCTTATATCTCAGTCACACTAGAGAGGGTAGAGGATAACAAAGAAGACTTCAAGCTTGCCATGGTCATATAATTGCAGTTTTATGAATCAAACCGTCAACTTTTTCTAAATGAATTCATTGCAGGAGGCATTGGCAAGTTGACATGGTTCACAGTGTGGATTTTGTACTCCTGGCCTTATCATGTCCATATATGCATTATTAAGGTCAAGTAAAAGTCCACCTAGTGAAGACTGGAGAGCAAATTGAAAAATGCTTTGTAGGAAATCTGTGTCGATAGCTTCAAGAGCAAAGTTCAGAATTATTAATTGCAAGGGAAAGATTAAAACAACATTGGCTGAATTTTTTTTCCTGGGTTACCGTAAAGTGGATTTGGCAAATGATAAATTATTACTCTCTATATTCTTGCCGTGGAGTAGGATTTTTGAGTATGTGAAAGAGTTTAAACAGGCTCACAGGCGAGACGATGACATGTAAATGCTGGTATATGTGTCTTTCTCAAGGAAGAAGATAAAAATTGGTTTGTTTCGGATGCATCCATTGTTTATGGTGGGGTTGCTCCATTATTACTTTCAACAAAAAAGACTAAAAATATCTAATTGGGAAAATTTGGGATCGAGTGCTACTCAAGGATGCATTAAAAGTCTTAGAAGAAGATATTTCGCTGCAGGAAAATGCTCCAGGAGGTACGGTGGAGTTCCGCAAACCTTTGACTCTAAGATTCTTCTTTAAATTTTATCTTTGGGTTTCTCTTGAGATGGAGAGGCATAACCTTGGAGAGAGTATCATTGTCACTTCTCTCTGCCGTAAAATCATTTCAATGGCCACATGTCATTGGAAGTTAGGACTATTTAATCAAAAGACATGGGACAGTTGTCGGCTCTTCTGAAGTTCATCTTTCTGTAAGACTTCAGGTATGTAAATATGTATCAGTTTATATATTGCAATGAACCAAATACATGTATAACGAACTAATATCTGGTATATATCTCCAGAATAACATGTTTCAATTATCTCCTCATGGTCTGGATGCTGCTTTGATTCTGAGCTAGAAACCTCATGCGTGCATATGTTCCATAGATGATTTGGAACTTGGAAGCTAGGAAATCTGCTGGTTTTGCTGGCATCTTCCTGGCCAAGGACATCCCAGGTGATAATAAGTTTGGGCCAGTTATTCCTGATGAGGAACTTTTTGCTTCAGAATTTGTCACTTGCATGGCTCAGGTAATGAAAGCTTATTCTACATTCTGACTGCACCTTGCTTTATGTTTTAATATGATATGTATGTTAGAAAATGTATGGATTAGTAAACCATCTTGGGATGGTCTAGTGGTCAATGAGCACGAATGTAAATAGAAAATGACCTTGAGCACGAATGTAAATAGAAAATGACCTTGAGCACGAATGTAAATAGAAAATGACCTAGAGGGAATAGGTTCAAACCATGGTGGCCACCTACCTAGGGATTAAATATCTTACGAAACTGTCCTGGCACATGTTTGGAGCTTGGTACTTTTTATTGGGATTCTTTAAAGAACTTACTAACTCTAAGAAGGCTAAGAAGGTTTGCAAAGATCTCAATAAGCCAAGACAAGAAATCAACTGAATACAGCTAGGATAAAAGTTTGCTTTTTGAGATATCTATGAATTTATTTCCTCTATATTATTCACCAAGGATCCTAGTTTCTTACTCTTAACCATGCACTTTTAATTTTTAGGGGAGAAAAAGGGAAAATAAACCATAGTTACAAGGAATGATCAGGTTGGACACAAGGCTATGGGAGAGAGAGATGCAAGAGGAGAGAAAACAAGTAATTTGCATAGTAAATCTCTCATTTCTTTAGGCATCACACTCTAAAATTTAGGACTAATCTGTTTTTATTTTAATATAATGTTCTATTTTATATTGTTGAAGAAAATGTAACTTTTTTACAGACTATAGGAGTAGTAGTTACTGATACGCATGAAAATGCAAAACTAGTGACAAGAATTGATGCAAGAAATATAAATAGTAGCTACAAAGAAAAGAAAATGAAATCCTTGCCTATTAGGATAAGAAAACACTTACATATTAGAACAAGGAAATCCTAACTATTAAAACCTAAATACAAAACCATCCTGTTGTAGCTAGTGGTCAATAAGGGCCAATGTAAATAGCAAAGGGCTTAGAGGGAATAGGTTCAAACTATGGTAGCTACTTATCTAGGATTTAATATCCTACGAATTACCTTGACAACCAAATATAGTACGATTAGTATTCGGATGGGACGGTCGTAAAAGAATATAATTTAACGCTCCTTTTCTCCATTCCCATTTATAGAATCTAAAAATAATTTTAAAAAACAAATCTACAAAACGATTTGAGGGAAGAGTGGAGTTGTCAAACTCCCTCGGCTGGACAATTTAGTTTTTTTGGAATTTGTTTTATGTTAAGTTGTTTTCTTCTTATTTTCTCAAAAAATAAAATAAAATAATTTTGTGAATTTGGAAGTCCGGATTACATGTTAAACAATAGAAAAATGTTTTTTTCCCTTCTTTTTGGTCTTGGAGGAGAAGCACAAAAAAACAAATGCTCTACCTTGGTAGAGATTTTTGCATTTGGCAGTACAAGTCGAAGCCCGGAATGGACCCCTGTCGGCCTTGAGCCTTTCTCAATTGATGATCATGGTGTTTATTTCAATGGAGGCCTCTATTGGGTTAGAGGAAATATGATGCAAATATCATTATACGTTTGGATATAGAAGATGAGAAATTAGAGGAAATTTCTTGTCCCCAACTTAGGATGCTGATCACTTTGCCATTGAAGTCTTTAATGGCACCTTCTGTCTAACTTGTTGTATGGAATTGGAGTTCGAGTACCATGTGTGGAAGATGTAAGATTCTTCGTGGGCTAAAGCATTTGTTGTTGCTATACCAGAAAAATACATGTACTCCTCTTGATGGCTTCCAACTCATCAAACTCTGTGAAGATGGGAAGATCTTGTGTCTTGTTGCTGGATTTCATTTAATCTTGTATGACTCAGCCACTCAGAGGAAGATGTTGAAATTAAGGAACATTTAGTGAATGTTCATCAAATTGACTCCTTCAATTTTGGTTCTCTCCGCAAAATTTTAGTGGGCGAACCAAAGGTATGATTGAAGTGAAGGATGATTTTTGTTTCATTTGATTCCTAAGTTTATTTAATTTCTCAAGTGTAACCTATCAAAGAAGTATTATATTCGAGTATGAATTTTTATGCATGGGTAAAGAATATTGGGCAAATTAATAATACTTTGGTTGTAAAATATATAAAAAAAAGACATAGAATATAAATATATTAAAAAATATTTTAAGAAAATCGCGTACAATGGAAGTCAACGTAAAATGTAGGCTATTTCTCCTACTGACTTATCTCTCCATATCCTCATATACGATGCATTGGCACTTAAATTGCATCAATTACACACTTAACCTACTTTTGTAAATAGTTTGAATATCTAATTTTTTTTATTTAAATTACATTTATTTTGTTATTACTTTCAAATTTGCATTAATATTTTTTAAAATTACATTATTCTTTGAGGAAAAAAAAGTAAGTATAGGTTCCCACAGAGTAAAAAACAAATGTTGATCTCAAACCCTATTTATCATATATTGGATTAAAAATAGTGTATGTGCTCCCTTGATAATTTATTAGTTCGGCCACTGGCTTTTTATGTATTTTTTTTTTCTCGTAAAAATAGTGAGGGTGAGCCGAGAGAGAATCTGAGAGCTCAGTTAGAATTTTTTTTATGTCCCGTGATATCCATCGAAGAGTTTGAAGAGACTTGTGTAGAGTAATTCGTTAGGGAAAGGTTGAGAGAAATTATTGTAAACTATACAGTAAACTCTGGGCAAATTCTCCCGACAACAGTAGTATAGAGTTGCCAGGTGAGGTATGCAGTGAGCTGAGAAGAGAGCGAGATTGACGAGCGTGAGCGAGCTAAGAGTCACCTTCTAAGAACAGGTAGCGAGGTCCAAGGTCAGTACTCTCAGACCGTCTCTCGACATGGGGGCTGGCGTTGGTCGAACTTTTACCCTGTATCTGACACGAAAATCGAGGTCGAGATATCAAGGTGGGTTGGGTTTGAACGTTTTCACCCTACATAGGGAGGGATTCGTGCCTTCGACCTTCGATCCAAAAGCCCAAACATCGAAATAGGAGTAGTAATGGTCAAGTGAAGGTAGCTCGGGAGAGAGTGGCTTTTCCCTTTGGGGGCCTAAGTTTGTGTTCACACCCTGGAGTATGGAGTAGGTCGTCTTCTGGTGGCTTGGCCAAGGACTTAGGAATCCAAAGTATGGAAATTCAAGCATATGAGGGTTCAGCTACTTGCAGACAAGACCCTAGCCTTCATTAATTAGGGATTAGATATATACATGGATCCCTACTGCATAGGGATGATGTTTCTTTGAGAATCCCCAGAGGGGCATGTAGCCTTGTACAAAGATGTTTGAGTTTGAGATTATTCATATTTAAAATGACGTATATAGTTTGGGGTTGGGGAACAAATATAGCCAACTATATTACGTCATCTCCATTTTTAAGTGTATGAAATGATTGTTTTGAAACAATTTGGTTGACTCCTCCCATTTTGAAACCATTGAAACAATTAAGTTATTCATATTTAAAATGACATATATACTCTTACGTCAAGTATCTTTATTCCATTTAGTCTTGTATGACCCTAAGACTAAGAGTAAGAGTAAGAGGTGTGAGGTATTTACAGATCAAACATTTAAAATTAGGGAACTTCATCTGATTGACTCCTTCCGTTTTGATTCTCTCAGGAGTGATGCAATTTGAAGGTTAGTTTTTATTTATTTATATATTTTCTTAAAGATCAGAGAAAATCTACCTTCTAACTTACCTAGATCACTCTAGGAAAGTTTGTAACATTGTTTTTTTTTTTTTTACTTTTTATTTTGTCTCTTTTCTAAGTGATTATCAGGGGAATAAAAGGGCAAATGAAGCTTTAGTTTTTGGTTTTGGTTGTTCCATTTAACAACATTAACAACATTGGTCCTCGCCAAGGTTTTATCAACCACTATCCCATGAAGTTCCTTCGACCGTGAGATTCCGAGTACGATCCCCCACCCGCACCCGCACATGTTGTACTAAAAAAAAAATCAATAAATAAAAAGTTTGACTACTTTAATTCATGTGTCTAATAAATCTTCATCAAATATTCAAAGTAATTATTGTGTTTAATGATATGTGCCAAATCGGTGTGAATTTATATTCAATTTGTCCAATTAATATTTGACATATATGCCCAACGGCCGTTGTATTCTATTTGTTAAAACTAGCATTTGACGTGTCTATGACACTAACAACTATGTGATACTAGGAGACATCATAAAGGAGAGTATTTTAGTAACAAAAATCTTTCTTCAAAATTTAAAAATCTAAAAGTGTAAATATTACTAATAATAGACAATTATGAATTATTCTTTGTTAAAACGTCCTCCAAGGACAATTTCTGTAAATTATAAATGAGGCTTTTTCTCGTAGTGTGTTTCCTATTTCCCAGCTGAAACTTGAGCTGTTAAATTTATTGTTATTAAGTACACAATTAACCCATTTTTAAAATAGTATACAAAATCTTAAATATTTACATTTTTGTCAATATATAGGCCTGTTTGACGAAGCTCATCAATTGAAGCAAAAATCTGAAGAAAAAAGAGATTTTTTTCAAGGGGAGGAAAGAAACAAAAATTAATTGAGAATCAGAGAATTCATTTTAAAATTAAAAGGAGTTACAAACTCAACTTATATTAATTAATTTATTAACATTTTTTTTTATGAATTTTGTATAATTATTATTTTACATGGTTATATAACTTAGAATACATTATATTTTATATGTTTTAATTTTAACAAACGTAAAATGAGTTTATAATATGAAGTAATATATTTATCAAAGTTTTTATCAATTCTGCACCTTAAAAATTTCAAATTCTGAATCTGAAAACAATGAAAACATAAAAAATTCGGAAAACGAATCGAGTTTCCAACCCACCTTAAAAGATAATGTACTGTCACGCTGGTTTATGTTTAAAGCAAATATGAAAATTTCAATATCAAACGTCAAAGTCTCAAATTTATTGATGAGTATTTCAATATTGACAAATATTATTCCAAATTAAAAAATGCGTATACATCGATATTGGAAAAAAAAAAAAGGCAAAAGGAAGATGGAAATAATACAAATGTGGAAAAGACTGAAACCTTGAGGAAGAAGTAAATAAAATTATATTAAGAAATATGTAAATGAAAAATTAAATACATTAGGAAATAGTCAAAACTCAATCTGGAAAATATAAAATTATTAAAAACGTGATTGTGACTAATCGGTTAGGAAATATCTTTTCGGATGAAAATCTTTATATGATATATCATAAATGATCCAACTCCAAGCATGTTTTAAAATTAATATATAAAAAAAAAAAAAAACAGAGAGAATCCTACAAAATAATAGAAATATTCCTGATTTATTCTTTCATTTCATTTATAATCATTTAGAAAAGAAACAAAGGAACAATCTAGATAAATTAGAACATAGATTTTCTTTAATCTTAAAAAAGATATATAAATAAATAAAAACTAACTTTCATACCTCCACTCCTAAAATCTTATAGGGAGAATCAAAATGGAAGGAGTCAATCCAATGAACTGTTAAGTCCAAGTTTAGACCTCTCAACAGTAACTCCATCATCTTAGTCTTAAGGTCATACAAGATTAAATTGAATCCACCAATGTAGCACAGGATCTTTCCATCTTCACATGCTCTAATAAGTTGAAGGTGTTGTCGATGATGCATATGCATGTATTGTTTTGGTACGAGCACATCGAATGCTTTAGTCCATGAAAAATCTTCTTCCATCTTCCACACTTGGTATTCGAGACGATCCAAGATGCACATGGTTAGACACAGTGTGCCATTAAAAACTCCAATAAAATAAGAATAACCATCCTTTCGGGGAAGAGAAATTTGATGGAGTTTCTCCTCTTCTATATCCAAACGGTATATGAGATTCTTAAATCTTAGTCCAACCCAATAGAGGCCTCCACCAAAGTAAACTCCATGCCTTCCCATTCCCTGGATGGAGCCAACGGGGGTCCATTTACGACTTGTGCAAAAATTTAAAATCTCCACCAAGGTACAAGGTTTACCAAATTTATCCCATACAAGTGATAGTCTTGCTAATTTGTAGTGCTTTGTTTTAGGACTAAACCCAAATTTGTAACAATAGGACCTTCTTCTAACCTCCTCATTCGCGTTTGAGACGAAATGTTTGAAGTATTCATTTGTCATGGGATTTAATATGCAAACTTCACGAACTCGTGTTGTTTTATGGTAAAAAGAACAACAGAGGAATCCATTACAAGAATTATTAATGGAGATATCATAAGTATTACGGGAGGAAAACTTAGGATGGAAACTAAATTCAGCACTGCTCATCCCTTCCAAATATTTAGGATCAAAGTCTACACAATGGAGCTTACCCCAATATGAAGAAACATGGGCAAAAAGTAGATTTGAAGGTGAGATTGGAGGATGAAACATACCACTTAAGACCATATTGTTCCATGCTTTACACACCAGCCGACAATTTGGCAAATTGAATAAGGGGAGTTTCGACAATACTACCAGAATCAGATCGAATGGTAGCTCCCAATTTATGTTGTTTTTTCTCTTCGAATTCCTCCTACTGATATTCATCTTCTTGAATCCAAGCAAACTATGGCCGCCCACTCACTAGGGTTTTATCATCTTCTTCTATTTATAAGTTATGAAATAAACTAAGAGATATTAGATTTTCCATGAGATCTTCTCTAGGTTTAGGAATACTCATTTCAATATTTGTATTTTAAATCTTCAACATTCTTATCTTATTTGATTATTTCCTTGTCTATTTCATTTTTATTTTGATATTCGTGAGTGTCCGATGTCGGGAAACACATAAAAATTATTAATTCCTAAGATAGGTTGGCCATCCTCGGATTTGAGCCAATTCCCTCTTAATTAGTCTATTTCATTTTTCATTATATATATGTATATGTATATTATTTCCCCGTTTCTTCGCACTTAGAGGTTGCAAAACTCAATCAGTTATGGAGGTTTGGGATCAAAATTCCAGTACTTGGAACTTTCTTTATCCCGTAGACCTGTCTTTGATAGAGAGCAAGTTTCTTGGAATAAGTTTTGATTACATATTTCATTCTCAACCGTATTTATGTACTATTTATGTTTTATTTTTTTTATTTGCCCATACCAATAGTATCTTCTATTATTTTATCATTTTTATTACTTTTACTCCCATAACAAATTTATTGATGCTACTTTTTTGAGATTTTTTTATTCTTCTTTTATGTTCAACTAGTATTTGATATGTGTCTATGATCAATCACTGAAGGACTCTCATCTTCTACGTTTCTACCTGCATAGGACTTGATACTAACCTATATGCACATTTTTACGCATTACTTTTGATGTTTACCAAGCAAAGAAATTGAAAATCACAACTCTTGGTTGGAGATATATTCCAATTACCACAGAGTTATGCTTGCTTTGACATTAATTGTAGTGCTTTTATTAGGTAATTATAATAATTCATTAATAAATATTCAAAATTTGAATTTCTATTTATTAATAAATCTATTTTTCTTAAATGAAAATCAAATTAGAAAAGTATAAATTAAAATCTCATAATAAATGTACTAGGAGAAATTAAATCATGAATGAGAGTATTTTGGTAACAAAATTCTCTCTTTCAAATATAAAATTCTAAAAGTATAAATATTACTAATAATAGACAATTATGAATTAGTCTTTGTTAAAATGTCCACTAAGAACAATTTCTGTAAATAGTAAATGAGGCTTTTTCTCATAGTCTGTTTCATATTTCTTAGCCGAAACTTAGAGCTGTTAAATTTATTATTATTAAATACACAATTAACCAATTTATAAAATAGTATACAAAATCTCAAATATTTATATTTTTGTCAATATAGACTTGTTTGCCTATAACAGAAGCGGATCCACAGTAATTGTGAGAGTGAGAATTCAAGTTGTAATCAACATATATATATAGATGAACCCAAGCCATATTTGGTTGGATTGTGATGTCTTAACCAAAACGTTTTAAGTTTAATGATAAATCATTAGCTTATTTTCCTTTTGCATGTTTCTTGTTCAAGTAGAACATGTTGGTGAGGGGATTTTAATTCACAACCTCGAGTTCACTTTGACTTCTTACTTCTTGTTTAACTTCTGATCTTTTTGTTTTTGAATTTTGTTTAATTAATAATCTGATTGGTTTGTTCCCTTAGCTTGATGGTTAAGCTTCATATTGTTTTCATTTTTGTTTTCTTATTTTACTTATTTTGGGTCTTGGATCTTAGTTTGAATTTCCTTTAAATCCTCTTTTCAATTCGGTGGAATTAGTGTTTTATTTATTTATTTAGGATCCGATTTTCATTTTCTGTTTAATTGAATATTGTTAATTGATTTTCGATTCGGTGGACTTTTATTGAATTTTGTTGAATTTCTCTAGCTCCTGTCAAGAGGCTTTTCTTTTTGCTCTTGCTTGATTTTAAGACCGGTTCTAAAAATCTAGCACACGTCGATAGGGTCTATATTTCAAAGGAGGAAAAATACTTTTCTCCCTTGTCGACGATATATGATGGTCGACATGTCGATGACATATCGTCGAGATGTCGTACGCTGGCCCTAAATCAATTAGAAAACTTAGTCCAGTTGAAGTTCACGAGAGAAAGAGCAGAGAGAAGTTTAGGAAAAGTTGTTCTCAATTACATTGAAAGACAAGAAGAAGCAAAAGAGAATAAATACACTCCAATGAGGAGGAAAGAAATAAAGGAATAACAAGGAGTAGGTTAACTACTCTTTACCAACTTCTACAGTAACTATAAGTACACAAAGTAGAGCAGATGAAGTTATGTCTTGACATCCCCCTCAAACACGGCGAGAGAGCAGCGAGGCCAAGTTTGTCTCGAAGATAACTGAATCTAGAAAGGTGCAGAGGCTTGGTTAGGCAGTCGGCTAGTTGATCAACAGAAGGGACATATCGAACATCTAATTGTTGATGGAGCACTTGATCACGAATGAAATGGATATCAATCTCAATGTGTTTGGTGCGAGCATGAGTAACGGGATTGCGAGCTATAGCAGCAGCAGAGACATTGTCACACCAAAGAATTGGTGCGGACGAAAGAGGAACATGGAGCTCGGACAAAAGGGATCGAATCCACTTCAATTCACAAGAGGCATGAGCAAGAGAACGGTACTCAGATTCTGTGCTGGATCGAGCTACAACTTGCTGTTTCTTGGAGGACTAGGAGATCAAAGTAGAGCCAAGAAATATACAATAACCGCCCACATATTTGCGATCAATGGGGCAAGCTGTCTAATCTGCATCGGAGTAAGCAGTGAGAGTGAGAGATGAGGCCGGTTGGATAGCAAGACCAATGTGCAGAGATCCACTGAGGTAGCGAAGGATTCGCTTAAGGGACTACCAATTGGAGACGGTAGGAGCTTGTGAGAACTGACTCAACCGGTTGACAGCAAAGGCAATATCTGGACGAGTGAGAAGAACATAATCCAGTGAACCAAGAACACTTCGATATAGAGAAGGATCATGAAATACTGCACTTCCAGCCAAAGTTGGAAGTGAAGTTGTGATCATAGGTGTGGGAGTAACCTTGATCTTCTGCATTTGTAGACGGTGAAGAATATCACAAATGTAATTACCTTGAGAAAGCATAAAACCAGTAGATGTTCTTGCAACTTGGACTCCCACAAAGTAGTGTATAGGGCCAAGATACCGAAGAGTAAACTGGCGGTTAAGCTGATGGATGATAGTGTTAATGAGCTTGCTGTCTGAACCAGTGATGAGAATATCATCAACATAAACAAGAATAATAAGAAGACTGGTTGAAGTACGACAGTAGAACAAGGACGGATTAGTTTGAGCTTGACAGAATTTCCAGTCTTGAAGAGCTTGACGGAGCTTATCATACCAGGCTCGTGGAGCCTGCTTGAGGCCATAGAGAGCCTTTCTTAACCGACAGACATGATTAGGACGCAAAGGATCAACATAGCCTTGCGGTTGTGGCATAAATAATGTCTCGGTAAGGCCACCATTTAGAAAGGCGTTGCTAACATCTAGTTGCCGCACGGGCCAATTCCATGTAGCAGCAAGGGTAAAAACCAGCCGAATTGAAACAGGCTTAATGACGGGGCTATAGGTCTCATGGAAATCAATGCCGGGGGTTTGAGAGAAGCTTTGGCAACAAGACGAGCTTTGTAACGCTCAATGCTCCCATCGGCACGGCGTTTGAGCTTGTAAATCCACTTGTTACCTATGAGATGAGATGCTTCGGTAGAGGGAACCAAATCCCAGGTTTTATTGCGTTGGAGAGCATTAAATTCATCATCCACTGCATCCTTCCAAGAAGTGATAGAGATAGCATCTGAGAACTTTGTAGGCTCAGTTAATGACCAATTAATATTGGATGGAGAATGAGTATAGCAGCCATAGAAGTGCTTTGGTTTGCTGATGCCAGCCTTGCTGCAAGTAAGCATTGGATGAAGGCTGGTGGATGAGGGAATTAGGGAGGGAGGTAATTGGGGAATTGGTGACTGAGAGGGTGAGGTTTCGGATTGAGGATGAGGAATAGGTGAGTTGGTATTGGGATGATTTGAAGACGGTGGGGATAGAGATGGGGAAGGTGGTTCAAGTCTCGATGAGGATGGTCAGCAGGGCTCGGTGAGGATGCCTGAGGTTGGGTAGCGTCGGATAATGAGGTTACAGGGGCAGTAACTTGCACAAGGAGCCAGGATAGAATGGTGTTATAGCTTGGTTGGTCAGTAGAGGTAGGTTGTTCCATAAAAGTATTAGCAAATGGAAATTCATCTTCATTAAAGCACACATGCCTAGACACATAGATTATCCCTGAGGGACTGAGGCACCTATAACCCCGGTGATTGCTGTTGTATCCCAAAAAGACACACTTGGTTGTGTGAAAGTCAAACTTGTGCTTCTGATATGATCGTAGGCAGGGGTAACAAGCAGATCCAAACACTCGTAAGAAGTTGTAATCAGGTTGCTGGTTGTAAAGAGCTACAAAGGGTACTTCGCCATCGAGTGCAGTAGTAGGAAGCCGGTTTATTAGGTAAACAACAGTGTTAAAAGCATCCCACCAGAAATTTAATGTCATCTTGGCTTGAGCTAACAATGATAAGCCGGTTTCAACAATTTTCCTATGCTTCCTTTCAACTCTCCCATTTTGAGGGGAGGTATAGGGACAAGTAAGCTGAATTTTTATTCCAATATCTGAAGCATATCGAGACAAAGGTTTGAACTCTCCCCCTTCATCACATCGAATGGTTTTGATTGTGGTCTCAAACAAGTTCTCAACTTGGGACTTGAATTGCTTAAAAATGACTATAGCATCACTTTTGCTTTTAAGAGGAAATATCCATGTGAAGCGAGAGAAGTCATCAAGGAAGCTGATATAATATAGATATCCATCTAAGGAGGCAATAAGGGCGGGTCCCCAGAGATCAGTATGAATCAGTTCCAAAGGTTTAGTTGCTCGAGATTGTGAAATAGAGAAAGGCAACTTATGTGATTTCCCATATTGACAAGACTCACAAAAAGAGAGTTTCTCGTTAGATTTACTTTTCAAGTTACAAGTAGTCAAGATGTGATTTAGAGTACGAGAAGAGGGATGACCAAGTCTGTTATGCCAAACATCCTTGGTACAATACAAAATATGATGACTGCCAGGGGAGGTAACTAACAAAGCCTCATTTTGACATTTCCGTGTCATTTGGGATACAAAAGCAACAAAAGTGAACTTATTCCTTGAGAACTCTTGACCAAAAGCAGAGGAGGCTGAAAAAAGAGGAATCTGGTACCGTCCATCCTTAAGCATTCCTTCCAGAAGAACCTTCCCCGTGACTTTGTCCTTAATAGCACAAAAAGAATCATGAAATTCAACCACTGCATTATTATACAAGGTTAAACGGGAAATACTAATCAAGTTTTTTCTAATCTGAGGTACATGCAAAAGATCCTTTAGAATCAAGTGTTTAGCATTGGACAGTATAAAAGAACTACCAACAGATTGGATAGGGAGTTGACAGCCATTCCAAACGATAATACATGTCATACCTGTGTAGTCACTCTTGATAGACAGATTGCCAAGATTAGTTGTGACATAGTTGCTTACCCCACTGTCTAAATACCAGGCTGTATCATTGAGATTCTCTGGTGTGGCAATCATGGTAGTGGGGTTTCTTGATGACTGTTTGGGATAAGGGTTGTCACCCCCTTTATTGTGGCTTTGATTGTTGTTAAAGTTCCTCTCATAACGATAGTAACACACAACAACAGTGTGTCCTACCTTCCCACAGACTTGACAGATAGGCTTAGAGGAGCTGGAATTGGAGAACCGAGTGTTCTTGTTGCTAACACGAGTGTTTTAGTTGCAGTTGCCATTGTAATTCTTGAAGTGAGACTGATTCTGATGCATCTGGAAGTTGTTTGCAACAAGATGAGCTGAGGGTTGGTTGATAGAAACTACATTCTTTAGGGCTTGGAACTAGGCTTGGCGCATTTCAAAGGTTAAGAGTTGTGATTGAACTTCATTCCAATTCATCTTCATATTTTGTATAACCACCACAATAGGTGTATACTCCTCATCAAGTCCAGCAATAACACATGAAATGAGATCTTTGATGTCCATCGGAGAACCTGCCAAATGCAAACTATCAGCATATCCTTTCATTAAGCTTAGATAATCGGCCATTTTCATACCTCCTTTACGAGTTTGTTGCATCATGCTCTTGATATAGTCCTTTTGAGAGGTAGCTTGAATGCCATAGAAGTCTTGAAGCGCTGTCTAGAGCTCATGAGCGGTTTCACAGATTGTGACTTGAGATGCAACCTCAGGGGTCATCGAGTTATAAAGCCAGCCGAGAAAAAATTGATCTGCAGTGCTCCAAACATCATATTCAGGGTTGGGCATTAGCAAACCTTGGGGTTCTTCTTTAGATGGAGGAATCACAATGGACATTTCAGGGGCAACACTCTTCCCTGTGAGATCGACTTCAAGTTTGTAGCTCCTTAGAATCGGCAGTATAATATTCTGCCATAGCTTGAAGTTGTTGCGGTCCAGCTTGATCGATGTGGCTTGGTTTAGAAGATTAACAAATGCAGGGGTATGGACAAGTGTTGTTCCAGATCGAACTTCTACCACTCCCTGTGGTTTGGGAAATTGAACTTGAACATTGGTGGGATTAATTTTTGGATTAGGAGTGGGGTTGGTCTTTTTGATGGTGTCAGCCATTGGTGCTCTGATACCAAGTTGAAGTTCATGAGAGAAAGAGCAGAGAGAGGTTTAGGAAAAGTTGTTCCCAATTACATTGAAAGACAAGAAGAGGCAGAGGAGAATAAATACACTCCAATGAGGAGGAAAGAAATAAAGGAATGAAAAGATTTAACAAGGAGTAGGTTAACTATTCTTTACTGACTTCTACCGTAACTATAAGTACACAAAGTAGAGCAGATGAAGTTATGTCTTGACATATTGACGAGGGAATGAAATGAAGGAGGAGAGTTGGAGATGGTGATTTTGGTTCTGTCGAACTTACCGGAGTCGTGGAGAGCCGATGCGGCGAAGGTAGTTGGAGAAGGAAGGTTGGGCTGCTCTGTTATGTGACTGAAATAATGAGAGATAACAGAAATAATGAGAGAGAGGGAAGTTATGAGCAGCATGAGAAAAAAAAGGAAAAGAAGAAAGTAAATCAGAAACCTTAGGTGTTTAAATTTTTTTTTTCTTTTTTTCTTTTAATATTTTTTAAAACTATTTGATAGCAGCAGCCATCAGGATATCAAAATTCAAAAAGTCAGATTTTATTTTATATTTCAAATAATATATAATTGGTAATTATATAACAAAATTTTATATTTCAAATATCTTACCATGATTTCATCCTATATATATAGATATTTTATATCTTGTTCAAGTATGTAACTACTAGATTTGATTATAAACTATTAATAAAACATAATTAAGCAATATTGAAAATTAATTTACTAATTCAAATAATTTCCATCAATTGATTATCTTGTTCCGTCGATATTTCTAAGATAAATTATTCATACATTTTACATATTATGGTTAAAAGAGTGATAGGCTAATTCAGCTACTTATTTACTCATTCAAAAAATTTGCATTGATATCCACAATTTCTGTGATTTTTTTAGAAATATTCGTCGACATCGACATGTCCGTAAAATCGGGATCTCGACATTTCTATCGATATCGACATTTTTAACCTTGATTTTAAGTGGAGTTAGTGTCCGATTAATTATGATTCTACTAAAATAATATATTTTACCTGTTTTAATTTTAATATATTTTACCTGTTTTAATTTGGATGAAAGTGAAATGAGTTTGTTTTTATTTTTTTTAAATATAATTGTCTTTTAAGGTTTCAAATTAAATATGAAAACAATTTTAGAAATTTCCACAATTACATTTGATTAACAATTAAAGAGAGAGAAAGTAGAGAGAGATTCTCTCTACCTCCGAGGGAATGTCCCAACAACGACATCTTCCCCGTTCATGCATCATAGAGAAGAAAGAGTTCCAGCTTCAAACCGACGAGAGAACCCATGGCCATAATGTCCTCCTCTCAGAAATCGGATCCTACAAATCTTTTTCCATGTTGTTGCTATTGGACACCATAACATGGCTTCAAGGATCTTTCCGAACACTCATAGCTACCCCGAGAACAAACCGCTTCTTCCAAGAGGGGAGATACAGTGACTACTGTATATGGATTGAAAAAACGTCGAACCGAAGAGGTTGCATAGCAGAAATTTATCGAGTAGACGAAAAAGGCCACAAATGTTGTATTATAGTTCCAGAAGGTTACGACAAAAGTGGCTGGAAAGATTTTCATAATATGATTACTTTTAATGATGTGAAACCAAAACAGATCATGCAACCCCCCAAAAAGCCACAAAGCAAGGCCCCATCAAGCTCCTCGGTGAGTGACACATCATCCCGCACTTAGACTCTCAATTCACCTTGGGTAACTCTCATTCTCAACGTTCTGTGATTAATCAAGGAGAAGAAGACACCCCCATATCATGGGAAAACACGGTAGTTCTCACCTGTTGGTGTTTTCACTATGACTGGACTAAAATAATAGAAGCTTTGTAGGAGATAAACGAATCTGTGGCAACTTTCAACCCATTCCAAGCCGACAAAGCTATACTCCATGTTCGGGACCCAGAACAAGCAAGACTAATGTGCATGAATAAGGGATGGGTAACAGTAGGTCCCTTCTATGTCAAATTCGAACACTGGGTTTCAGAACAACACTCAACCCCTAAATTTATTCCAAGCTATGGTGGATGGTTGAGATTTAGAGGTATCCCCCTTCATTTATGGAACCTAAAAACTTCGAAACATATTGGGGATGCATGTGGGGGATTTGAGCTTGCTGGAATAAACACCCTGAGAAAAATAGATATCATGGAAGCCGCCATTAAAGTCAAAGATAATTTTTTTGGTTTCATCCCAGCCTCCATTGAAATCAAAGATGCCACCGAGAAAATTTTCATCGTGAATACTGTAGCTTCGGCGAAGGAGAAATGACTAATTATCATACACCCACAAATTCATGGAACTTTCACGAGAGAGGCAGCTGCTCAATTCGATGAATTCGATCCTTCGTCAGAAAATTACTATTTTCAAGGTAACTCTGCCATCCCTCCTCCCATACCTGCTATATCAAATCAAATGCAGATCTCGAATACTTCCGTTTTTATTTCATCTTCTCACATTGGAAACAGCAGCATCCATCCAGTCCAATCTGAACAAACCCAAATAAGAACCAAAGGGAAGGAAATCTGCAAAGAAAGGAAAGCGTCTCATCCGAACCCAATTTTACCTAAATCAAAGAAAGTCATTTTCCCATCCCAAAAAAATGCTCCTATCATTTCAATCCTGACACAACTCCTCGACCATACAAAACCACCGCCCCCCAACAGTCCACTCCAATACAAGCCAGCCCTATCACCCAAAAAGAGGCCACCACAAATAAAGCTGTTGAAGCCCACAAACCCACCCAAAAGACCACCTTCATCACCCAAAACAAGCCCACAGTTACCAAAGCCCACCATCCCACACCCATCCAAACCACAAACTTTAGACCCATAACCATACACCAAACAGCTAACCATTCTCTAGATTTCTATCTCACGGTGGACCTTGGCCCATTATCGCCCATCTCTAATACCGTTGTGTCTATCCCGAATTCATATCAAGATAGCCCACCAAACTCAAACCTCAAGCAGAAAAACCATACAAACCTCATTGCCACAGAAGAAATCTTGGACGGCAGCCTTCTAACATTATTTAATGAAGCACAGAAAGACAAAAATCCTCAAAATGACACAGGGAAAGAGAGTTTCAAAAAACAGTTAAACGAATGGCTGATTGAAAATGCCTTCTGTATAATGCCCATCTCCAACGCCCAACCACTTCCCATTCATAGCAGACAAGAAAAGGGATTTAATCAGGGGGATACTACAACGCCTTCTTCTTCCAGAGGTCAATACGACATGCAATGAAGATTTTGGCTTGGAATGTTAGAGGGCTGGGTTCGGCCTTTAAACGAGGCGCCATAAAGGATACTATTTCTACTATCTGCCCCGACATTGTTATCTTATCGAAATCGAAAGCTTCCTGTATCTCTAGTCGCTTTATTAAATCTATATGGAGCTCCATAAGCATAGCTTGGGCCTCTCTTGATGCATCGGGTTCATCTGGTGGCATTATAATCCTTTGGGAAAGACTCTCTATTGAGGCTGAGGAAGTCATTTGTGGCACATACACGATTTCTGTCCTTTTCAAACTTGCTGACAACACACATTGGTGGTTAACAGGGGTCTACGGGCCTGTTCGACGAAGGAAACGAGAACTTTTATGGCAAGAGCTTTATGCTCGAAACGGGCTATGTAGTCCTTTGTGGTTATTAGGGGGCGATTTCAATATCTATAGATGGAGCCATGAAACATCCTCGGCAAACCCCCATCGAGCTGGTATGAGACATTTTAACAAGTTTACTGATTTTGCAGGGCTTATCGATCCTAGTCTCGAAAATGGGCCTTATACATGGTCAAATCTCCGCCATAGACTAGTTCTCTCGCGCATTGACCATTTTCTCTTCTCACAAAGCTGGTCTGAAAAGCCCTCCTTCCATAACACCAGACACTTCCCACGAATTTGTTCGGATCACTACCCTCTTCTCCTTGAATCTCCGACTCATAAATGGAGACCTTGCCCATTTCGATTAGAAAATCTATGGATTCAAGATAAAAATTTCCAGCAGCTCATATCTACTCAGTGGAGTTCAATCACCTCCCATGGATATCCTGGTCATGCCATTATTAAAAAGCTTTATATTTTGGCTCAGAACATAAAAAGGTGGAAAAAGACTTGCGGCCCAAATTTCCCTATAGAAAAGGCTCGCATCACAAAAGAATCTCTCTAATTGATCAAAAAGAGGAATCCGGTCAAATTGATGAAGCTGACTGCCATCTACGAACATCCTTAAAAAATGATTTGCAGTCGTTAGCTCTAGCCGAGACAAGACTATGGAGCCAAAAATAAAAGAAGCTATGGTTACTCGAGGGGGACGAAAACTCAGTTTTTTTCCACAAAATTTGCACTGCTCGAAGGAGGCGTAGTTTTATATCAGAGATTACTGATCAATTTGGAGTAAGCTTGGTTCTGACTCTTCTATTAAGGCTGAAGCAATTAGACACTTCAAAGGAATTTATCACGTGAATAATGATGTGGGTTCTTTTATCACAAATCTTGAATGGGCGCCTATAACTTTGGATCAATCTAACAGGCTAGTGCAACCATTCACAGATCTGGAGTCCTTGCAGATCGCTTTAAACAAACTCTTCCTTCCACCATTGCTCACCAACAATCTGCTTTTTTTTATTGCAGACAAATTACCGATGCTATTATTATGGCCAATGAAATGATGGACCATTGGAGATGTTCGAAAATGGCTGGCATTCTTATAAAATTGGATCTCGAAAAGGCTTTTGACAAATTGACTTGGAACTACCTCTTCATGGTGCTCAAACAGAAAGGCTATCCTAAAAAGTGGATCCGGTGGATCAAAGGCTGCATTACCTCGGTTACATACTCCATACTCCTAAATGGCAAGTCGAGAGGCAAAATCAGTGCCTTGAGAGGCCCTTGACAGGGCGATCCATTATCGCTGTTTCTTTTTGTCTTGGCCATGGATTATCTTAGTCGCCTGTTAGATAAAGCGTATGATAAAGGCCTCATCGAAGCATTCCATATTCGGCTAGGTAACTTTCATGCCTCCCACCTTTTATTTGCTGATGATATCCTTATTTTCTCAAGTGCAGATGAAACAAAGCTCTGCAACCTTTATGACTTGCTATATTCTTTTGAGCTTGCATCTGACCTGAATATGAACCTCTTAAAATCTTCCTTCACAGGCATCAATATTCCAAGTGATGACTTTCTCAAAGCTCTTGAGATCCATAAAGAACCTTCATTTGTTGACTCCACCGTCTATAGTTCTTTCCTTCAAAACGAGGAAGTTGAGGCTGCAACATGTCGTTGGATGACAAGCTCTCACTAAAATTCACTCTAAAACTCATCAACTTTTAAGAGAAGAAATTTGTTCTCTTATAAAACTCAAGAACACACCAGAGAAGAATATTGTGCTCTTTTCTTTCTTGATTGAAATGTGCTTCAATTTCCTTCTTTCTTGCTTGGTTACAAAGGAGGGAAATGACCCCTTTATATAACATCCAAGAGACACCTCCAAAAAGACACAAAATATATGGATGCATGTATACATACTATTCATGTATCTCATTACATTAACTTACATGAACCTAACAATTCATGTACCTATATGAATTAATGCATGTGTATAGAAATGAATCTAGCTTAAATTCTAACAATTACATGGTATTGATTCTTGTTCTATTGGAGTCTTTAATGGTACTCTTTGTTTATCTACGTGCATCCTAAATTTAGAGTACCATGTGTGGAAGATGGGAGAAGATTTTTCATGGACTAAAGCATTTGATGTGTTCATACCAACACAATGTTTGCATCGATCATTTCACTTTCAACTTATTAGAGCCGGTGAAGATGAGGAGATCTTGTGTCTTCTTGGTGGACTCTATTTTATCTTGTATAACTCTAGGACGGAGAGGATGAAGCTATTGACATATGAACATTTTAACATTAAGAAAGTTCATCATACTGACTCCTTCGATTTTAATTCTCTTTACAAGATTTTAGGAGTGAGTGATTGAGGGTTGGTTTTTGTTTATTTATATATCTTTTTTAAGATCAGAGAAGATCTATGTTGGTTGGAGTCTGTAACATTGTTTGTTTGTTTTTCTTTTCCAAATGATTATAAAGGAAATGAAAGGAGAAATCAGCTTTAGTTTGTTGGTTTTGGTTGTCACAAAGTGTCCCATTAAATCGTCATATACTGTCCTCTTCAAGATTTTATCAACCACACGATTGCTCTAAATTAATGGCTAAGTAAAATTATATATTATATATATAAATAAATAAATAACCTGCTTCTCTATTTAAAAGAGAAAAAACAATAGTACTTAGAATCCCAAAGATTGACCATAACAAAAAGAAATTTTGTTTTCAGAACTGCTTCACCTTCACCTTCACCTTCACCTTCACCTCTTTAACGTTATAAAGACCTTTCTTAAGTTCCTGCTACTGTACTTGTCTAACCTGTGCCGCCAGCTTCTGTTTTGAAACTCGTTTGGGAAAAGCAACCTAAATGGATTCCAAAAAGATGGAGAAGAAAGAGGAAAATCAACATAAAATTCATATTTCTACTTTTCTAAAAGATGAATGAATTGGGTTCGGAGGAGTTTTCTGTATGATGTTATGTGGCATAAAGTTGTAAATCTTTAATTGATATATTTATAGTTTTTTTTCTTCTTAATTTAGGTGTATTGACTCAATGGGAATGATATTAGATGGGGTGTCAAAACTTCATTTTCAAATGTGAACTCCAAGATTATTGCATGTGTGTATATATAAAGACACTCCGATACAGTTTAAGAAAGTTCTAACAACAACCCTCGGATATATCTGCATATAAACTAAATTTCATATAAACTTCCTAAAATCACTGTTAGCAACTCACTCCCCAACTACAACCCTGGGATATATTAGGATATAAACTTCCTAAAATCACTATTAGCAACTCACTCTCCAACTATAACCCTCGGATATATCCCAATATAAACTAAATTGAAAACATTCGTTGGAATGCAAACCTTTCAATCTGGAGATGAACTGCTCTAGCTACTGAGAAAAAATGGAAGCGACCGGAGATGAAAGCAGATAGATGTCGGCCGGAGACGAAGGCAGGCAGAAACGATTGGAGAAGAAGAACCGACGAATTGTTTAGTGTAAATTCTATATTTTTCCATCAGTTTACATAATTATGATTTCTAAATGGACCTAATCCCAGTAACTTTTTACTATTTTTGTCGGCCCAACTTGAATAGAATGCACCAGGACTTTTTTATTTCATTAGAAATAATTTCAAATTGGAGTAAAAAGAGGTTGACCTTATGTTTTACCAATGGCCAGAAAGAAACTCATCACTCTCCTACATTTGCACCACATTTCGCCCCACACGTTAATTACTTCGACATGAGGCTGAAAAGTATCTGGATTTTATTTTCTCTTATTTTCATAAAATTTCCAATTGTCTGGTACGCTTCTCACATACTTGTTAATGAAATGCTACCTCTTTTCTAAAAAAAAATAATAATAATAAAATTTACCATTAGAAACAGCAAGTCTTTTGTCCTAGCCTTTGATACTTGTTACAATGCACTTACAAACTATACGGATGTCCTTAGGCCTTCGTTGAATTGACATGTGTTTGCCTTTCATGTAAAACCACCGTGGAAATTAGTCTTTCCTAAATTAGCAAGAATAACGACCTTTTGACTTTTATGCCCCTATGTTGGAGGTATGCATATGTTGGAGCACGAACAAACAAGTTTTGTTGGCTAGGCTTTCAAAAATAATATGACTAATTTCATTCTCATATAATCTTGATCTTGAATGATTTCCACCGTTTTTACAAAATTTCTGTCAACATCAAAATGTCTTCCATAAAATTAGACCCTTGTCATTTTTCGTCATATCAATATTTTAAACATTGCTCAAAATGGTTAAATAATTATAATTGAACTAATATCCTAAATAAGCTAATCATTACATCGATTGCCATTAGTAATGTAATTTAGTAACATTGTTAATCACTTCAACACCAATTTCAAGTTTGGTTACAACTCGTGCCACGATTCTACTACTTCTCTAAATCTCATTTTGGGGAAAAAAAATTTCCTCAAATTTCTTCATTGTCGTTGGATATGAATTCAACTATGATTCCCAATATATGCAATGCCAATCTCTGACATTAATAAGGTGCTTTGGTCATCATTGTCATTTTGGATCGATTAATAACTATCGGTTATAGTATATATCTTCAATCAAAAACTTTAACATCCAAATTTCCACTCTAAAATATTATTGAGCTAAGAAAATAATCAATTACCTAGTTTGTAGTATTAGATCAAATACTATAACTTTTGCGTTGTTGATCCCAACTTAAATTTAAGTTATTTAATTAAGTTTTTTAAAACTTGATACCATTAATTTAGTAATTTGTTTAGACTAAAAAAGAACAGATAACCAATAATGTAAATGAAAGAAGACATATATTAGCCGATGAATGGCAGTGAAAAATAATAAATGACAAATCTACTCTTCTAGAGGTCGAAAGTTCAAATCCTAATATTTCATTCTAAAAAAAATACATATTTACTTTTTACAGAACGGAGGTAAATGTGAAATGAGAAGAAAAAAATGTGGTTAGGATTTTGAACACCCAATCGACTCTAATTTACAAAAATGCATTAATAAAAGTATAGATGTGGATCACAGAAATTTGCATAAAATTTACCAAACTTCCACTGAGAATATCTATATATAATTTGCATAGAACTTATAGATTTCATCCAATCTTAAAAATATATAAAAATAAAGCAAATTAAATAAAAACCCTCCTTCAAGCTAAAATGGCAGGGAGAGAATCAAAATTGAAGGAGTCAATGGAATGTAACGCAGTTATTTTAAGGTCTTGGCCTGTGTCAATAACTTCATCCTCTCCGTCTTAGGGTTATAAGAGACTAAATAGAATTCAAAAATATGAGATGTTCCAATCTTCACCGACTCTAATAAGTTGAAGGTTAAATGGTCGTCCACATCCTTGATGTAAGTATTGATTTGGTATGAAAACATCAAAAGCTTTGGTCCACGAAAAATCCTCTTCCATCTTCCACACACTGTACACGGAATCCAGGACAAGCAAGACCAGACATAGAGCGCCATTAAAGACTCCAATGAAACAACAATAACAAACACGATGAGGAAAAGAAATTTCTTGGAATTTCTCCTCTTCTATATCCAAGCTGTATATGACCTTTGTAACAGGTAGTTGTAAGTGAGTTCCAACCCAATAGAGGCCTCCATTGAAGTAAACACCATGTTCTTCCATTCTCACATATGGAGGCAGAAAGCCAAGAGAGGTCCATTTGTGAGTTGTGCCAAATGTGAAAATCTCCACCAAGGTAGCAAGTTTGTCCCGAACAAAGGAGAATCTTGCTAATTTGTACTGCTTTGTCTTAGGACTAAACCCAAATCCATAAAAATAATACTGCCATATATCCTTATCTGCATCCGAGATGGGCGGTTTGAAGTACTCATTTGTCATGGGATTTAATATGAAAGCTTCACCGGGTGGCATTTTGGATATGAAAGCTTTACAAGGTAGCGTTTTGGTTCTTCCATGGCCAAGATAACATCAGAGGAGTCCATTGCATGAATTGACAATAGAGATACTGGCAGAGGGAAAATTAGAATGGAAGCTAAACGAGGCAACAGTGCTCATCCCTCTCACGTCTACGCAATGGAGATTGGGATCGCACGGAAAAATATTGGCAAAAAACACATTGGAAATTGAGATTGAAGGATGGAACTTACAAGTTAAGACCAAATTATTCCATGCTTTACACACCAGCCGACGACTGGGCGCTCAGGTGGAAGTGGAAGCTCTGAATTTGGGTTGATTTTCCTCTTCTTCGAATTCATACTTTTCCGATTCTGTTCACCGATGGGAGAAATCTGAAATTAAGTTTTTTGAAACGTAAACGTTGCCGACTCATTAGGGTTTCTTTTTCTATTTATAACCAAAACAAACAGATAGGTTAGGGTTTTTTTCAATGTTTAATTAGGATTTTCTTTTCCATATGTTTGTATTATTATTTTCTACATTTTGAATTTTCCTTTCTATATTTATACATGAAACTTATTATAATTTTTCTCATTTAAAGATTTAAGTAGGAGATAAGAGGATGAGAATTAATGATTTTGAAAAAATAGATTTAATTAATTTTCAACATTTCTGCTTGAAATTGAGTGAGATTCACTAAAATCTGTCCATAATTGAAATTGAAATTGAACACAATTGAGATTGAAATTAGGGAGAGAGACGAGATTCCATTGAATTGAACTAAAAAATATTCCATAATTGAACCAAATCTTTTCCATCCTCGAATTGAAATTGAACAAAGAAATTGTTTCGTCCTTTTCCGTCCTCAAATTGGAGAGAAAGGAAATTAAAATTAAACTTGATTGCCGTTTCGGGTCAGCCGCTTGTCAAGGGATAGGACAGCACGAGAGAGAGAGAGACTAGAAAGACTCAAAAGAGGTAGTGTAAACACTCCAGTTGGTCGGGTCAAACCGATCCAAATCCACTATTATTCCTTAAACTTTCAATTTTGTATCTAAACAGTAAATTCTCAATCACTTATTTTTTATATTTGGTAAATACCTAATTAACAAATGATATATATATATATATATATTCTTATTTATTTATTTATATTTAATTTAATAAATAAATTAAATTAAAACCTATTTTAATTAAATTAATAATTAATTAAACATAATTTAATTAAATCACATTTAATTAAATTAATTAATATTTGAATCATATTCAAATATACGTATCCCTCGTAACCTGTAGTACTTAATATAAATCTAATTCACATTAAATTTTAACCTATAGTATTTAATATGAATCTAATCCACATTAAACTTTAACCTATAGTTTTAATATGAATCTAATTCATATTATTCTCTCATAATATATAGTTTTATAATGTTTCATCATACATTATATTAAATTGTCTCATACATAATTAACTCAAATTCATTTTAATTAAATTTGAACAATCCAAATTCCTTCCAAGATTTAATGTTCTTAATTACTCTTTACAAGCTAGCAAGGGGACCTAATAGACCTATAGCTCAGAAGCTCTGATCCAACATTACGAGATTAATTGGGTAAACTCATTAACTACCTTAATCAACATACGTTAACTACGGGTTACTCCACTAAAAACCCGCAGCTGAACTCTTCTCACTATAGAGTATTTCTGTGTCCACGGGTATATACCATTAACGGCAAGTCAATCCTTCACGAGTGCTTGTAACCACAGATGGGTCAAATTACCGTTTTATCCCTATGTTACATCTGGTACCTTAAGTACCGCTGATTCTCTAATGAACAATTCGGTTATGGTTCGACCAATAACCGGAAGTCCCCCTCGGGCCAGTGAGAGGGTGGGACCCCTTGTTCAAGTCCCGGAGTTAGCACTAACACTCATCTACTCCCCTGAAGTCGGGGAGGAGTGAATGTCATCTTGTGTGGTTATGTTCACAGCTCCATACTCGGTCTCGTCCCCGAAATGGTGGGAATGTTGAGTCGGCGACTCGGGTCACTCTCACCCATACAGATCAAAGAACGAGCCCTCACGGGCATGAGTCCATAACTCACTCAGGATTGAGAATGAGTTGTCTGGTCATCCTATGAAATAGCAAGGTAATTTGTCGGTTTCAGAATACTTTCTAAAAATTAAAACTCTGTGTTATGAAATTTCAGGACTGGACGAGAAGGAGCTCATTAGTGATGCTAGTTTGCGTCGTTATCTTATTCGTGGACTGCGAAAGGAATTTATGTCATTTATTTCTTCGATACAAGGTTGGGTAAATCAACCTTCTATCATTGAGTTGGAGCACTTGCTTTCAAATCAAGAAGCCTTAGTGAAGCAAATGCTTGGCAACAACAAGCAAACTGAACAGGTGGAAGACTTTCTTTATGCAAAAGACAAAGGAAAAGACAATTCTTATTCCAAGCGTTCTTCAGATGACAGTAAGCATTCTAAGATTGAAGGGCAGTCCAAAGGTAATATAAAAAGATGTTTTAAGTGTGGCAAGTTGGGACACATAAAACGTGATTGTCGAGCAAATGTGGTGTGTCGTCATTGTGGGAGGTTAGGTCATATAAGACCACATTGTTGGGTGAATCTCAAAGAAGCATAAGCAAATGTTATACGGGAAAGTAACAAACCTGGACAACCTACATGGGATCAATGTTTGTCAATTGAAGCTGTTGATCAACCCATTAATATGCATGTCAATGCTTCTATAGATTATAATAAGGATTGGATTATTGATTCCGGTTGTTCTCATCATGCTACTGGAAATGTTTCTCTTCTCTCTGAGGTACGTACACATCATGGAAGAAGAGTCGTTGCAACGGCCGATAATTCCTTACATCTTGTTGTTGAAGAAAGACATGTTAATGTTGAGAATGGTGCTCCAAATGTTGGTGGTGTTTCTCTTGAAGATGTTTATCATGTTCCAAGTTTGAAGAAGAATCTGGTTACGGTCTCTCAGATTACCGACTCTGGGAGGTATATTTTTTTGTTGGTCTAAATGATGTGAAAATTGTTTCAAATATTAAGCAATTTTGAGCTGATATTCTGTTAACTGGAAAGAGAAAAGATTCCCTCTATGTATGTTTTATCTGCAAGTGATGCATTCATATGTTGAAAAAATGGGTCAGAATGATAGTGCAGCACTTTGGCATGCTTAGTTGGGTCATATGTTTGTTATCAACAGTTACAGCGAATTTTGACAAAGAAGCTTTTGGGGCGGTATTCCTCTACTCAAAGAAATTCACCTTGATGTGGTTCATCCTAGTTGTCAATTTGGAAAATCACATCGTCTCTCTTTCCCAAATTCAGACAATAGAGCTATTGTTGCATTGCAGTTAGTTTGTTCAGACTTGATGGGGTCAACTAGATCAACACCAAGTTATTATGATGGTTGTTATGTAATGCTTATTGTGTGGACGATTTTTCTCGGTTCACTTGGGTGTATTTCTTGGAGGCTAAAAGTGAGATTTTCTCCACATTTATTCAATTTAAGAAGCAGGTGGAAAAGGAATCTATGCTGTCAATAAAGTGTTTGTCCACTGATAATGGGGGAGAATATATGTCCGATGAATTTCAAAAGTATTGCAATGAGCATGGCATTCAGCACCAAATGACGTGTCCTAATACTCCACAGCAGAATAGGATTGTTGAACATAAATTAGCACATCTTACATCTATGTGCTTGTCTTGGCTGCATGCAAAGAACCTTCCAAAAGAGCTTTGAGCAGTAGCTATTTAGACAGCTTGTCATGTTATAAATTGCCTACCTTCATGGTTGGGGTTGGATCAATCTCTATTTGAGGTACTTTATCATCGCAAACCCAATGTGAGTTATCTTCGAGTTTTTGGGTCAATTTGTTATGTTCATGTTTCAAAGAGTAAGCGTACTAAACTTGACCCAAAGGCAAGACGTTATATTTTTGTTGAATATGATACTCACAAGAAATGATGGAGATGTATGGATCTGAATACAAGAGAAATCATTGTTTCTCGAGATGTGGCGTTTGACTAGGTTTCGTCACATCAAATGGACACGAGTACAAAGAAGGATTTTAATGATAGTCCTGGAGAAAATGTTAGAACAGACGAAGCTAGAATGTATGTCAAAAATTTTAGAAAAGGCAAAAAAAAAATCTCAAATTTTAAGGTGAAAATACCACTGGTGGGTGGTGTGGCGTAGTGGATTTATGGCCGAATCAGGATACCCCCTTCTCTGTTCGAGCTTGCGAGATGCGTAGTCGGGACTTTCCCCTTCTCCTATTCAAAGGATGAGTCCCGCAACGTCAATTACAGTGTTGGGTGGCTGTCGACATCCCCAATTATAGGGACCAATTGGCGAAAGCACACAACATCGATTATGAATTATAAATAAAAATAAAAATAAAAAGATAATTTTGAAAATCAAAACAATAACCCTTTAAAAAAAACTAATTTTTTCTTTTTTTTTTGTCAAAAACACTCGGATAATCCCTGTCCAAGTGATTGACCAAGAATTATTAAACTGGTTTTGAGTTTTTTCAAAATTGCTTATAAATCCTTGTCAAATATTCTATTTGAAAATGAAAGTGATTTTGGCATGAGTAAAAGTGATTCTGCAATGCTAAAATCACTTCCAAACAAGCTCTAACTCTATGGTATTAATTTATAATTGATATGATTTGGGATCTGATAGGATTTAAGTTTCGTATAACAAATTAGAATTACATTTTTAGATTTTATTTTGATTCATGTGTCTTATTCCTATTATGATTAGGAATTATCTTATTATAAATATGATGGTAAGTTTGTATAAGAGATTAAGAAAAAGTAATTCAATGAATATTTTGTTATTATGTTCACATCTTCTTGACTCTCACTGTGATTTGATGCGATCAAAATATATGAGTTTAAAATTTTTTTACCTTTTTTTTAGTTCAACAAGTAGCAAGAGTAGGAGATTGGACTGCCAACCTAGGTATATTTTCTATTTGAGCTACCTTCAAAAGAACCTTTTACCATTTTGTTTGGTTTGGGTTGGCCGTCCATCTTTAAAATCATTGCAACCGTAAGAAAAGTATAGAGAAATGTATGCATGAAGTTTTATTATTTTACAATTCTATCAACAATTTGTCGCTTTGGCCGAGTGGTTAAGGCGTGTGCCTGCTAAGTACATGGGGTTTCCCCGCGAGAGTTCGAATCTCTCAGGCGACGATATCTTCATTTTTTCTTTTCTTTTTTTTTTCTCTTTTTCCCTTATTATCATCCGCATGAGAGAATTTTTTCTGAATTTTTATAATACTTTTTGTAATCCATATGTTAATGTAATATTTTGTCCAAAATATTTAGTCTATGGTCTTCTCTATTGTATTTTAGAAGGGCTGAAACACAAGGATTAAACTTATATAACCAATGAAATAGAAAAATTGAGAGAGAGAAATTAAAAAACCAAAATCAATATCGGTTGATGCTCATTAACTGATGGTTGATAGTTTGTTTTTTATGGCTCAAACCCGACTATTGCCCGATTGATTAGGGAGTTTAATCTACTCTTCTCTCCAAATAAAGCACCTAAATTTATATATGATATAATGAAATTGTGACATAAGTTAGAGAGAAAGATAAGAGAGAATTTGTTAATGAAAAAAGTGAAGGCATATGGTGTAGAGGCATGAATTCAACGGGACAGGTAAAAATGGAAACAAATTAATGTCTTTTTTTATTTGTTTAATTTTTCTTCGAATGGGTTTATATTTCCAATATTGTTATTCATTTAGTACGACAAATATAGGGTGTGAGATTGAATTTCGATCTTCGAGAAAAGATAATCAATATCTTATTTTATTGAGCATGTGGTGTAATAGTTTGTTTAATAATATTTATATTTGTGATTTCCTCAAACATAAATATAATGTTTGTAGGTTAAGAATTATATTAGTGAGATTATAAATACTACTCGTATCATTTCAGAGTCAATGTTATTTGACAAATATAAACATGCATCGATAACTCCTTTGATTTGGTTTTATTTTTTAAGTTCAACAACATCTAGAGATGTAGACTTGAACTTCCGAACTTTTGATTTAGAATAAGTCTTAATTAGTTAAAGTGGGTATAACTCAGTGATAATTGGCATATATCTCTAATCAAGAGGTTGTGAGTTCGATCTTCCACCCCTACATGTTGTACTAAAAAAAATTGGTATTTATCTACTATCTTGTGTATTCATTTGAGTGGATGACATGTCACTTTCAAGTCTTTTTTATTAGTACAACATATGCGGATGGATGATCAAACTCACAACCTCTTAGTTGGAGATATATGTCAAATTACCGCTGAGTTATGCTCACTTTAGCAAGTCTATTTTATTTAATTGAATGTATTTGAATTATTAAATATAATATAATAATCTATGAAATAATTTATTATTTATTATTATTATTATTTTATATATATATTGTATATAAAAAATGAAAGTTATATTTGTACTAAAAAAATTGAAATGAAATTTGTACTAAAATATGTGCAATTCAAAAGCTCCTTTTAGAAAATGAGAAACTAATAGAAAAATGAATGAATATATGCTTAAATTTTATGAGAATATTCACTTTTTTTTTTTGAAATCGAATATTCACCCATTTATCCATATGGTATGGTTGAGAGATTCATGAATGGACTAAATATCCACAATTTTTTATGACCATTTTTTTTTCTTTACAATAGTATGGAAATTTGAACTTAACATACAACCTCGAGATGAGGGATACTATATGCTATTGAATTATTAGTGTCAAATTGGTACATGAATTGAATTTCAATTTTGTGTAGAATAGTTGCCTAACGTATCATACAATCTTATAGTTTAGGGACAAACTCAACAAAAGATTAACTATTCAATTGTAAGGTTATAGTCAATAAACTCTTATATTTTGTGTTTAATAAAAGTTAATGAACTTTAAAAAGTGTGATAAATTCATAAACTTTTAATTTCGCATTTAAAAATTCTTGGACTTTAAAAATAATTTTTCATTTTGTGTTTAAAAGATCATAACATATTCACTATTTTTAAAAGTTAACAAATATATTAGACGGGAGTTATAATTTTTGAGTCTAATAAAATACTAAACTTTTAATTTTGTACTTAATAAGTACGTGAATTTAAAAAAATGTCAAATAGGTCGATGACTATTAAACATAAAATTGAAAGGTTTCAAAGATTTATTAGATCAAAAATTAAAAGTTTAAGAATTTATTAGAAAAATTTTAAGGTTTAGGTACTTATTGGATATAAATTATAAGTTGAATGACCTATTATGTAATTTTTAAAATTGGTAAATTTATTAGACAGTTTAGAGACTAAATTTGTAATTTGATTTTATTTTTAATTTAGGATAGTTTAATAATTAATTCATATATAATTTTTGTGAGAAGTAGGTTTGAAGCCCTATTCAACAATTAAAAATTAAAGGAAAAAAAAACTGAAGCTAAATCCTCCGACCAATGGCAAGTTTATTGTGAAAAAAACAAAAACCAAAACCAAAATAAATAAATAAAGCTAATTTACGAAGGAAAAAACAAGATTACAAATCTTAAAAACAGTCAAAGCGAGGCTAGCTTAAAAAAAATCTAAATAATAAAAATTTTGAGATTGCAGCAATGTTCTCTATATAGCTTTGTTTCTCCCTTTTAAAATATCATAAATAGGAGAATTTATTCATCAAGTTGGTTTTTAAATAAAAAAAAAATTCTTTTTGTTTTCACAAATAAAAAAATCCGATTTGAGAACTAGGAGTGTTTACTTTGTGAATTTTTCTAAAACTCACAAATACATGATAATTTTTGGGAATAAAGTAGTGGTCTTTTTATGGTTTTTTCATAAATTTCATAAATACATGAAATTCTCCTTTTAAAATAAATTTTAATAATTTAAAACAGCTTCTTTTCATAAAACAATTAAAATGAATTTCAAAAACTACTCACAATTTTTCTAAAAAAACAAAAGGGGGATTGGGTAGAGTTTTCATTTTTTAAATTTATTAAATTCCTTTTAAAATGAATTTTAATAATTTAAAACTTCTTTTCATACAACAATTAAAATGAGTTTAAAAAACTACTCACAATTATAAAAATAAAAAAAAAATAAAAAAAGTGAGATTGAGTAGGGTTCTTTTTTGAAATTTATTAAATTCTTTAAATACATGAAATTTCTCCTAAAAATAAATTTTAATATATTGAATAACATTTATGTCACCCGTAATAATTAATTCATATCTTATTTCTAAAATATGGATTAATAAACGTGGAACATTTAAAAATAAAATAAAATAAATTTTTGTGGACCTTCAATAATTTAATAAATTAGATAATAAAAAATAAAATACTGGTAATCATTTTCATGAGGTATTGTAGGGTGCTAACACTAATGACTCCCGAACTCAATCTAATTTACGCATACTAATTTTCTTTATTTTATTCTAATTGGCTGACCAATCACACCCTCAACATGGTTGGTGGCGACTTCAAATCGTTTTATTTTGAGACTCGACGTCAGCTGCTCCGCGTCGCGAGCATGTTGCGACAGACTATATTCGCATTTCTCTGTCGATCTTTTTTGTGCATGTAATTGATTTGGTTGTTGAATATAATATCTATTGTTTTTTTGGCGTTAATCTCCATCGATCTCCTCTGTTGAACCTCGATCCGTTTTCAATGTCGTTTGAGATTGTAATTGTTAAGATAAATCGAATTCAGGTCAATTTTTTCTTTCAATTCGTTTTTAATTTTTTTTAGGTAATTAATTAATTAATCGGTTTTTCTTTTCGTTCTACTCCTCTTTAATTTACGGATATACTTTGTTTCTTGATTCTTTTTAAGTTAATTTCAGAATATTTAGGGAACTTCAATTTGTTCTTCCAATTGCTTACCCATAATCTGAAGTTAGTCGATTGCGTACTTCCAACTTCTAATTCTTCTTCTTATTCTAATCATCTTTAATTTTCTGATTTACTTTGTTTCGGGATTCTTTTTAAGTTAATTTCAGAAGGATAATACTCGAATCTTTAGGGAACTTCGGTTTTTTCTTCCAATTTCTAACCTATGATCTGATGAGTCATTTATGAAGTTATTCAATTGCATTCTTCCAACTTCCATTCTTCTTTTTGTTGTTCTACTAATCCTTGATTTTCTGATTTACTTTGTTTGTTGATACTTCTAAAGTTTATTTCAGCATAATAGTACTTGAAGTTTCCATTCTTCCCATTTCTTACCCTATGATCTGATGAATCGTTTAGTTATTCAATTCTGTTCTTCCATTAGTACAACTTTAAGATTAGAGTCTCAGTTTTGGTGCAATGGTATAGGTGGTCCAACCCAGCCTCTCCCTCGTTGGAGGAAGTATTTATGATCATTCTTGTGCCTACTCTGTTTCTGAGTAGGCACAAGAATGATCATAAATACTTCTTCCAAATTAAAAAGAGCATAACCATATATATGACTGTTGCTGCTGAATACAATAAGTAACAGAACAACTTCTCAACGAAACTATTCTAACTAAAACCAATCAAATTAGAATAACTAAAAATAGAATAACTTAGGCTAACCACTGTAACTAATCACACTAATGAGCAGTCTCAATACCCCCTCAAGCCAATAGTGGATGGAGAAACCACATTGAACTTGGCTGTAAGAGGCAGAAATCGGGTAGCGGAGAGTGGTTTGGTGAACAAATCTGCAATTTGAGTAGATGACAAACAGAAAGCTTCTTCTAGACCACCAAATCCTACACAAAGTATATATCCAACTCAACATGTTTAGTGCGAGAATGTAAAATCGGGTTTGCACTAAGGTGGACCACTCCCAAGTTATCGCACCAAAGTATAGGAGGCTGAGAGAGAATAATATGCAAGTCAGAAAACAGAGACGGCACCCAAATCATATCAGTAGCAACATGAGCCAAACTCTGAAACTCCACCTTCGTACTTGACCTCGAAATAATACTCTATTTCTTAGAAGACCATGTAATAAGATTACCACCAAGATAAACACAAAAACTGGAAGTAGAGCGGCGATTGTCAGGATCCGAAGCCCGGTCCGAATTGGCAAATCCCTTAAGAGTAAAATCAACTGGTTTTCTAAGATACAAACCATGAGCAAAAATGCCCTTGAGGTATCGAAGAATGTGTTTAACAGCTTGCCAATGAACTATAGTAGAGGCATGCATGAACTGACACATTTTGTTCACTGAATAAGCCAACTCAAGGCACATGATAGTAACATACTGCAAGGCGCCAACAGTGCTACGAAACAAGTGAGGATCAGAAAACGGCTCACCCTTAAAGGCAAAAACACTGCGCCACTTATCATAGGTGTAGCAATAGGATTAGACTCATGCATTGTAGTCTTATGCAACAAAGCAAAAATATACTTCGATCGAGACAAAAATAGGCCACCCATAAAAGGATAAGACACTTCAATTCCCAAAAAATAGTTGAGAACACCAATGTGTTTAAGTGAAAACTTAGTATGTCAAGCCACCACCAAGTTATCAATCTCAGATTGTGAACTTCCTGTGATTACCATATCATCTACATACACTAAAATGTAGCAGTGAGAAGAGCAAGAGTGCCAAAACAGCAAAGAAGAATCAGCTCGAGAATTAGAGAACCCCAAAGAATACAAGAAGAGCCTATTTTAAGCCATAAATGGTTTTATGTAACTTACAAACAAGAGGAATCTGACTACCACGAACTTCCAAATCAGGTGGCTGGGTCATAAGAACTTCTTCAGAAAGAAATCCATGTAAAAATGCATTATTGACATCAACTCGTCGGAGTGACCATCCATGAGCAAGAGAAAGTGTTAGCAAAACTCGAATGGTAGTAGGTTTAACCACGGGGCTAAAAGTTTCAGTATAATCATATCTGTCATCTGATGAAATCCTTTAGCAACAAGGCGGGCCTTATAGCGAGCAATTGACCCATCGGAATTCCTTTTAATCTTGAAGACCCACTTTCACCCGACAATCTTTTTATCCTGCGGTTGAGGAACTAAAGACCACGTTTTGTTACGTAAAAGAACATCATACTCCTCATTCATAGCTTTAACCCAATGAGGACACTGTAAGGCTGCTTTGACTGTTGGAGGCTCAATCTCAAGATAATTTGTAAAGAAAGCTTTGGGTTTAGAAATACCATTCTTTGAGCTAGTTACCATAGGATGAGTATTAGTAGGTAGAACAATCACTAGAGAGGATGGGGTTAAAGCAGGATCAATGGGAGAAGAGAGGATGGGGTTAAAGCAGGATCAATGGGAGAAGAGGTGATAGTTGATGGTGCCAAAGGAAAAGAGGGACCATTCGAAAGAGAAGATACTATCAAAGTAGAAGAAGTTGTCGTAGGAGAAGCAACAGTAGGTGAGGTAGAATGCAAATGAGGTAAATCAGAGGGAACAACGACACAGGAAGGAGGCAAAGAAAACGGTAACACAGGAATAGACGAAGAAACAGATGGCTGTGGAGCGGAATTTAATGAAGGAAATAAGGTAGAGAAGGGAAAACAGTGTTCATCAAAAAGAACGTGTCTCAAAATGTATAAATGGCCAGTGGAAGCTAGACATTTATACCCTTTATGTTGAAGACTATAACCAAGAAACAAGCACGGTATAGAACGAGATTGAATTTTATGATTATTATGTGCTCGCAAGGATGGAAAACATAAGCAACCAAATACTTTAAGAAAAGAACAGTCAGGAGGCCTACTAAACAACTTCTCAAACAAAGAAAGTCCATGTAAAGTAGTAGTTGGAAGACGATTTATCAAGTAAGCTGCTGTAGAGAACGCATCATCCCAGAAGAGTAATGGAATAGAAGCTTGTGAAAGAAGTATGAGACCCATATCAACAATTTGACGGTGTTTTCGCTCTACAAGACCATTTTGTTGAGAAGTATGGGGACACGATAGGCGGTGTTCAATTCCATGAGTTCGGAGAAAAGGAACAAAAGACCGAAACTCACCACCACCATCAGTTTGAAGACGGATGATTGAACAATTCAACGATTTCTCAACGAAAGACTTAAACAGTAAGAATGCTTGAAAGGCTTCAGATTTATTGTGCAGAAAATAAATCCAAGTGTGACGCGAATAGGCATCAACAAAACTAAGAAAGTAGCGAAAACCATTTCGAGAAGAAACATAAGCAGGCCCCACAAATCTGCAACACCCCATTGAAAGGGAGAAGTATATACAGTTTGAGAAGTGGGAAAATGAAGATTATGAGCTTTGCCAATGGCACACGCATGACACAAAGTAGCAATTTATTACGAGGAACAACAATATTACAAGATCTCATAACAGTTTGAACAATAGGCAAAGAAGAATGGCCAAGATGCCTATGTCATATATCCAGTACATAAGCATTAGAAGTAATTGGAGCATGTAACATAGGTGAATTAGAGTACTGAAGAACTGAATTGAAAATAGTTGGAGAATTATTATTGGTGGAAGACACTGAAAGAGGATTCTGGGACGAAGCTTTACGCAGCTCAAATTGATAAAGGCCGTCATGAACCGTCCCTTGAATGAGGAGTTGTCTAGTTGTGAGATCCTTCACAAAACAAGTAGAAGGATGAACTCAAAAAATACATGATTATCTTTTGCAAACTGACTAACACTAATTAGATTTTTTGCTATTTGAGGAACATGAAGTAAATTTTGTAAGTGAAAGACAGGTTGATAAGAATTGGAAGCGGAAATAGACTGTAAGAGTGCAGCACCAGTGTGAGAAATGCTCAAATTTTTCCCTTACCTATTTGAATCTTACCATTACCATGATACTCAGATCCAAGAGAGAAGTTCCCAAAGTCATTCGTCACGTGGTTTGTAGCGTCGGAATTCGTATACCAAGTAACATCCCGATTGAAATCATTAGCAACCATCATGGCTTGCATTTGTGGAGTGAAGCCTCCAAAAACACTAAAATTACTTTGAGCATGTGTAGATGAGGATGAAAAACTAGTGGAAGACTGAACTTGTGGAGGAAATCCATGGGAGAAACCATTCGAAGAGGGCTGACCATTATTATTAACATTTGGTCCATGATACGATCGTTCAAATCTCATATAGCAGCGAAGTGTCGTATGGTCAAATTTACCACATATTTGACATTGAGGTTTGTTATTCCCATTCCAAAATCGCCGATTGGAGAATTTGTTATTGTTATTCCCCTGTCCTTGATTTGAATTAGAAGAATTAGGGCTATTCTTCTTGGTCAATTCACTAAGAGCAAGGTTAATAGAAGGAATTAATCCATCCAAATTGACAAGACTTCTCTCATTCCGACCTTCTTGTTGAAGTAAAAGTTAACAAACCTCTTGAATCGTCTGAGGAGACTTTCGAGCAGAGATGGCAGACACTATGGAATCGAATTCAGGTCCTAATCCGACTAATATGTGCATAATATGATCATCTGCCAGAAGTCTCTTCCCTGCAGCAGCTAGAGAATCTACAAGATTTTTTATTTTGAGAAAATAATCCTTGAGATTCATACTTCTTTTCTTCATATTTTCCAGATTCGATTTGAGTTGCATTACTCGAGCCAAATTTTCGAGATGCAAACATACACTATAACAACGTCCAGATTTCTTTGATCGTTCGACAATCCAACATTTGCGACAAAATTTCTTCACTCATTGATCCAAACAACTATGAAGAAATAAGTTTGTCTTGCTTAATCCAGTGAAAATACTTCAGATTCGATTGTTCAGAAGTCGACGAAGTAACTCCATCACCATTTTGAATAAATGGTGAAGGTGGTTCTGTATCTAAATCAATATACTGTTCCAAACCATGCCCTTGAATTGCTGTAAGAACTTGAAACTTCCATAACTAAGTAGTTGTCATCATCCAATTTCACAACTGTGGTTTTTGCTCCCAGGATTGATCGTCTTTGTTGTTTGAACCATGCTTGAATTTTCTGGATTTCCAATTGAAGTGACTGATGCCATTATTGCAACGATAAAGAGCTAGTCGTTTGACTATGGCTCTGATACCAACACAGAAAAGGCACAAGAATATCATAAATACATTCCTTCAAATCTTATTCATTGATGCTAAATACAATAAGTAACAGAATAACGATTCAACGAAACTACTGTAACTAAAACCACTAAAATTAGAATAACTTAGGCTAACCACTGTAACTAATTAGACTATAATATTTATAAATAAAAAAATTTATAAAAAGAAATTTTACAAATGTGTTGGAACGCATTTCACGGTCATTTCTTCAACGGACGACAAAATGACTTGGATTTTTAAGGAAAAAATAAATATTATTATACATTATATATTAAAAAGTAGATATTTGTTTAAGATATCCATTAGTGTCTAGGGGATGATGGAGTAGTTTTCTTCCTTCTCCTCACCGGTTTACCTCGTGTTGATACGGATATTCAAAGACATTATTTTTGCGAATTGGGATTTAACCCTAAAACAAAGCTGTTCAAATTAGCAAGACACTCTTTGTACGTGATAATAAATCTAAATCTGGTGGTACCTTGGTGGAAATTTTTGCATTTGACAATGCTACTGGCGAATGGACTCTTAATGCTTACTTCAATGGAGGCCTCTATTGAATTGCACGTCACCATCACCTACACTCACTTATACCCAAGTCATATGCCGTTTGGATATAGAAGATGGGGAATTCTGACAAATTTCTTCCCCAACATTGGCAGGCCCTCTAATCTAACTCTTTCCATCTTGGATTTTTAAACCAAAGACTATAAATCCAAAGAATATACCATGTGTGGAAGATGGAAAAACAAGATTTGAGAAAAGTATTTGTAATTTTCAAACCAGAAACTCATCATCCTGACCCTATTGGACTCGATTTACTCTTGTATAATCCAAAGATTGGCAAGGTACATCAACATGTTCAACTTAAGAAACATTTATGAGTTCATCAAATCGACTCCTTCAATTTTGGGTCTCTCCCTAACATTTTAGCTAGGAATGTTCATGGGCAGGGACGGGGAAGCCATCCATGCCCCCCATTTCATTCCACATCCCACGAAAGGGATCTGGAGGAGATTCCCCAATGGAAATTAATTACTTATAAATTTTTTTACTCGAGAGAATAATAAGATTTTTTAGTGATATACAAAGTGAGATAGGACGGGGAACCATCCCCTTCCCCATCTCCATCCCCACTCGTTAAGCGGATCCCTACTGTTCCATCCCATAGGGAAAATGAACCTCCCTAATTTTAGTCGAGAATGATTGAACAGAAGTTTCTATTTATTTTATTTATTGATATGGGTTTTGGTACATTATTTCCTTTTATGCTTATTCCTATACATGCAGTTTCAAATTTGGTAATCCCATGGATCAAATGGGAACTTGTAATTTGAATTGTTCTGTGACATAAATCCAGTTTGAGTATGTGGTTAAGATGTGCATTTAGTATTTCATTCTTTGGCGTGGATTCAGGTAAAATGAAACATAATGCAGCAGCAGCAAACAATGACAACTTTTTAAGAAGACTACAGCTTACAAAGAGAACTGTAAGTCAATAATAGCATCGACCTCTCGACTTAGACCTCTTAAAAACCAAGAGTCATTCGGGAGGTGCTTGACAGTTTATTTGCATAATAACTTTTAACAAATATTTCATAGTTGTAATCAAGTGGCTTGTAATGGTCGAAGTTAGTATACAATAGAAATCATTGTTCGTAAGTACATAATTTTTGAAGGACGATCAACTTTAGTTATTCTATAAACAAGCCTGTGATAAGAACAAATTAAAATAACTTCTAAAGAAATGACAAGGCAAAAAAAAGAAGGTCTAATTGCTTTTTATAAATATTTTGGGAACTAAATGTTTCATATGTACAAAATTAAAATGATATTCTATATGATCAAACAAACTTGTTTCTTACAAATTGATTCATAGATACTTGTCCAACCATGGTAGATCCTTGCTGCCTTTCAGTGCAAATGATACATCATCGCTGCATTACAGTCAGAACGCAATTAAGTTAAATCACACAATTGTAATTATTGAGCTATTAGTTGGAATCATCTTTGTAATTAGCAATCCAACTGTGAGTTTTGAACAGCAACAAGGTCAACTACGTTTAGCTGGATGTAGAAGTTAGAGGTAATGAGACCAACCTTGGAAAATTAAGTTGCAATTTTTGTAATCGATGTTTGGCTCCTGATTCACATAAAATAATTCTGCATTCACCAAGCCTACAGCTGCAAAATTAAGAAATCACGAGAAAGAAAGGAGCGCTCAGTTAGTTAATACAGAGTGCCAAAGCAATGCAAGTGAATGATTTCATAATAAATACTACACATCCAGCTACCCCTTGAGATTAATCGACGTGTGCGCAAACTGGTCCAGACACTCACAGATATCAAAAAAAGTTACCCACCCAAAATATTCTCTAATAGTTTCTACTCTGCTAGATTAGATATTCTTTTCCCTTTTCATATCCTTTGAATATTTTTAGACACGCTAAGACACACCTGACTAACATTAAAAGACAAATATCTAATCCTAAAATATTTAGTCGTCATTTTAATATTGTTGTCCTGCCTCCACCCATCCCATATCATCAACCCTGTTGTAACTAGTCTTTTTGGGGTCCTCTGTACAGTTTTATTAGCCCATTTTGTCCTGGTTTTTATTAGGCCACCTTCATCTCTCTCACAACAAAATTAGGTTTCTTATTACAAAGATAATTTTAAACAAATGCATAATAATAATAATAATGTATGAAGTACAATGGAATCTCTTACCCAACTTTCAAGAGAGCATCATATCCTGGAAATTCCTCTCCATTGCTTGTACAAAGACACGAGACAGCCATGGCAAGCTGTAGCACAAACAGAAAACAATGAATGTATTTATAATATCAAACTTTTCTCTCCGAAATAACAAGTTCATTTTCAAAATCAGATAATGTCCTAAAGTTCACAGAAAACAAGTTTTGGTAGACAGTGGGCATTGAACTCTCCCATTGTCGACCTAACATTCCAATTAAGCATGTACTGAAACGGAAAAAGTTTATGACATAAAAGATTCCCATGTACACCAATTGAATTCAATGCCTTACTGTGAATTAAAGATCAAGATTTTTGGAGCTTTAATTGATATTCACTAGAGATGAGGAGAAGAAAGTAAGAAATATAGAAAACTTGAGTTATGGACCTTTTCAAAGGTAGTTTCACCCGTTCCAGTTTTATAAAGTTCGTGCACCATAGCAGTCAAGAAGATCTTACTATGCTTAGGACAATTCTTCATCACCTACACAGGAGAGAGCAAGTGAACACTGTAGCCGACAACTAAAAGATGAATATCAAGTGGCAAACAACTGAAATTATTAATTAATAATTTTTTTTAAATTGAAGCTTCCCGACATATAAAAACTCTAAATATTTGTTGAAGCAATGATTAAACGTGTATTGCAGATAAATGCTAAACATAATTTTCCAATATTATTTACCCATGCACCAAAAATTCATACTCTAGCAGAATATTGCTTTGATAGACTTAAGAAACTGAATTAACTTACTTGAATATGAGGTGCTTGAAACATTTCTCGAATCGCTGCTTCTACCTCAGTTATTCCTACATGTGTTTTTGCTGAGATGTAGAAATGTGAGTTCAAATGGCCAAAGACCAAATCGTGAGTAAATTTCAGAGATACATTACTTTGCACATAAAATTTCAGATGTTATTATTCTAAATGCTTGTTGCTAGAAGTAGGAGGTTGCAACCTTTGCGTTACTCTATCATACAATATACATGTTTGAGCGTTCTTATATCTAAAGTTTAAACATCTATACAATTTTAGATTTACACCTTTGTGTCACAAAAGCATAACTGGAGGAAGCTCCCCAAAACCCAATCTCCATTCATAGTGTCTTTTGGAACACTCAAGAAGAAACTCAAGCTGCATTTTTTTCACAGAATAATCAAATTTCAAGTTCCTCAATGCATGAAATATCTTCTACTAATTACTCCCACTTAGCTATCAAAGGATAACTTCATTGACTGGATAGTGGTGATACAAACAAATTTTAGAATTGAATTTAAACATAAAAAAGGAAACAGAAAGGAAGGTGACAGTGGTATAAAGAACCAAAAGTGCATCAAATGCATTAACCTCTAGGACAACCAACTGCTTTAAATTCAAATACAGAATACACCAAAATGCCAACCGATTTCTCAAAAACAATCAGAACAAGATCCGGGACTTGTGTCTATGACGATTTCAAAAAACAAAAATTAAGCAGATTGGCAATGGTTAACAGGAAGTTTTTCCATTGGTGGAATTCCATTTTCATGTGAAATATCAAGCTTCTCAGCAATAAGATTTCTAGCAGCAGTGTGAAAATCTTCTAGTAATCCTTCTAAACTTTCTCTCTTTTCTTTTTCTTTTTCCTAAGAGATGTACTTCTCAATTCAGTTTCAGAATCAGCTAGGTGACCAGCAAAGTATCCTTCTGGACAAGGGATGGAGCAAAGACTACATAGTTGTGAGACTCTACACTACATTACATAAAAGGATTTGGGTAGCTCCTACTTCCTGTTAGTAAAACTACTATTAGTTTTCTCTCTTACATGGAAGAGACGAAAATTTAGGAACAGTAGCCAAGACCTAATATTGCCCTAACTGCATCCAACGCAAAAAAATCGCAAAAGGATACAATGTAAAGGCAACAAATATCTGGTACGTTAAATTAGGCTTTCATTGTTTAAGGGCACTACATTTGGTTCAAAATATCTTGCAATACCAAACTTGACTACATAAGAATTTATACCAGTCATATCAGTGTTGGGACTCGAACTCAGTGACTTTATATGGTAATCAGTAATTTCAGCTGCACGCCTACATATCTCTAGAGCACGACGTGCGTCTCCTGAAATAGCAGCTACCTAAAATGATTTACACCATATGATGATCAAGTAAATAACAATCCAAATTATGAGTACAATATATATTATGCTCATAAATGAAACTAATTATTTGAATTATATGGTACATAATTCATTTTATTAATTACTTAAAATAAATATATAAGAAAACAACTACCTTTCTCGATGCAAATTCAATAGCTTGTTTTTCAAATGCATTGTTTCCTTCAAGGCGGCTCAAAATGATTTCTTGAAGTTGCTGATAGTTATAGGGGCCAAAGCAAAGCCTTTCAATACCCATTCGGCTTGAAATTCGAGGAAGCAACTTCTCAGGAAGGTCCATGGTGTTTGCAATTCCTGTATTAATCTCGATTAGAGAAAAGTTACTGAACTCACTCCTATTCAACCATCATTATCCTCTAAAGGCTTTATCGAGCACTATCTCATGTTCTGAAGGGACTTTTGTGAGGGTAGATAGAGATCCTGATGAAGCTCCAATAGCTAATGAATTAGGACACTGTTTACAAAATAGGTTTCGGAAAGGTCTATGATCACATACTCACACAACAAGAACCTATTTCTCTGAATGTGTCGTCTAAAGAATAGTGAAAATGCATCTTTTTAATCTGAACGATCTTAAAGGTTAAACCTATTGCCATCTTTTAATGCTTGAGAACTTAATTTTCTAAAAAGAACTTACATTACAGTGAAAAGAAGATAAAGTGATGATAGGAGACGAGAGCAGACCAAGCAAAGAGCACTATCAATGAGTACCTATCACAATCAATTTGGCTTGTGGCTTTGTAGGCCAATCAAGAATGTTGTATAGAACCTGTAAAAGTATAACAAAAAGAGATTAGAAATCAAGTAGCTGCTATCAGACAAGCATCGGCAAATAACAATTTCAAGATTTGGAATGAAGTAGCTCTTATTTTTAACAAGCATCAGAAAGTGCAATACTTACTGACTGATTTCTTGTTACAAGAAGATCAAGTTCATCAATGAGCAGAATACAAGGACGGGCATCCTCTTTGCAACTATTTACATCCGAAAACCGTTTAGTCAACAACTGAAGAGCCTTCTTCCAATTAATCTTATGCCCAGTTAATGCTTCATATATTACCTGAAAGAATATAAAGCATCATAAACAATAATCACGGTTGCAATCAAGTCGAGTCAACACCATCATTACCTTGTATATATTTTCTGGTGATGCCAGCTTTAGACCATTAACCTCCACAAAGCAATGAGGTCTTATATTTCCTGCATCAACTTTAGCCCGCAAGTTCCTCATTACTGACATTACACTCATTGTCTAGATTCAAGAAAAAGTTAGAACGTTGTTATAATATATATTTTTCTAAAGGCAAAAGGAAAAGGCAAGTTTGGTTTAAGTATCAAAAGTACCACTTGTAAATAATCCAAGGAACACTATAGCCATAATCAGTCACTGTCTAAAAGAAGTAGATACTACCTTGCCTGTTCCTGGAACACCATGGATGTACAAGCAACGCCCCAAACATTGATCATCACATATAGCACTTTCTATAAATGTAGTTATCTCCTCAATTTCTCTAAATTAACAGATATGTTTTGTCAAACATGAGAAAATAACCCATCAAGAAAATGAGTTATAAAATTTCCACTTACTTATTTCTACAAGGTAGAGACTTGGGTAATGACGCCAACATGAGGGTTGCCTTTGCTCTTTCCAATTCAGTCTGTTTGTGGCATCTTATATGCTCTGGGATCTTTTTTGCTCCTATCTTTTGTAGTCCACGAAATTGTCCTTTTTTTGAATTCTGCCCATGCATTGCAGCTCTCAATAGGAGTAGTTTGCATGATCAAAGTCATAATAAATTCATAATAAGAAAAAAAAAGATTCATACGGCAGCCAATTCATGGGTCGAGCTTGAGTAGATTCTAGATTGTAAACTTTGTGCTCTCTCTTCATCATATTCCACATCTCCATCTGAATCAGATTCTGCATCTTGGTCCAACTTCCAGTCTTTGTCGCTATCAACGGCTTCAGCATCCTACCAATGTAGAACATACAAATAAAATTTTAAATATATATATGAAACAGTGAAATACAGAAACCTTTTATTCACAAAAGTCGGGAAAAAACAGCCCAATGCTAATTCTACTTTCGAAGGCTTACCTCTTCTTTATCAATTTCAGCTAACCGTTTGAAACTATGCCAACGAACATCGTATTCATACTCACATAGAAAGATATCATCCCCTTCCTTAGCATTATAATAGTCTTTAGGATTCATGACTTGACACAATCTAAGAATGGATTCCATCTGCAAAGATTATATAGAAACTTTGACAATGATCGAAAGGATCTCTCCTTGCATATGAGATAATATTAGAGCTTTAAAATATAACTAAAAGCAGTAAAAGAGAAGAGCTAGCATAATTAATCATTTCTGGTACCAACTCTCTTTCCATCACGAAATACAAACAGAAACTTCAATCTAGTGAACCTTACTCAAACTTAAATATTTCTTTCATCCCGCACATATGCAGGAATAGCAAAGATTCTTCCCAGCTTCAAATTTAAGATAAGAAGTCTTTGGATGTAATCTAATCTTCTTACAAGAATCCAACTTGGTCGTTGCTAATGCTAAATGCTAAGACACCTCAAAAGAGCTTTATTAGGATCAATGGTTTCAACGAAGAATAAACACAATACGGCACGATCGCAATGACATTATTTTCTAAAAATATAGGATAAGGACATGGTAAGGCCACATTTACTAGAATATACATTTTTAAGATATATATTAGAAGGAAATCTAAATTTAACAAGCTTATGCATTTATATGCTTAAAAAAATAAGTTCATTGTATTTTACTCTCAATATTCATTAGTTTTGTTCTATTTATTAATGGTTTATTGAATAGCTATAAAGACCTTAAGTCAATCATAACGATGAAATCTTCTAACCCCCACAACATTCATCTTTACCACAATATTTTCCACTTAAGGACCCAACCTGCATAGACCCAATATTAACCTATGCAAATTCTTATTTCTTACAATCAGTTCTGTCACACATTATTTTCACAAGAACTAGAATGCACATGGTCTTTTTGCAACTTCTCATATCCAGCCCACATAAGTTCAAATTGTAGAAATAATTTAACCTTATATTATACCACCAGCTAAAGAAAAACTCTGGACTCCCCCACATTTACTGCATATTTAACCACATGTTATCGACTATTCTAATAGAATGCACAAGGACTATTTAATTTTCATTAGAAATAACTTCAAATTGAAGTAGAAAGACTTTGGCCTTATGTTTTACCAATGGCTAAAAAGAAATCCATAACTCTCCCACATTTGCTGCACATTTTGCCACATGTTACTCTGACATGAGGCTGAAATGCACATGGATTTTCTTTTCTTTTCTTTTTATAAAAAATTCCAATTGGAAACAGTAACTCCTTTGTCCTAGTTTACTGATCATTTTGAATGCAAGGATTCGTCTTAAAGAGTCTTTCTGCTTGTTACTATGCACTTACAAACTATAGGGATCTCCTTAGGGCTCAGTTGAATTGACGTGTGTTCTCCTTAATGTAGAACCATGATGGAAATCAGTCTTTCTTCAATCAGAAAAAGAAAAATTATGAGCATGAACAAACAAGTTTCGCGGCTATGATTTCAAGAATGATATGATTAGTTTCATTCACATATAACCTTGTTCTTTAAAGATGCCGCAACATTTTTTTTGCATAATTGCATATAAATGCCATGGGGTTTCAGTTGCATACATGACCTTTCAATAGATAAAACTAGCAAATATAAAGAGAAATATAGATAAAACAAGAACAGAAAAGAAAAGAGAAGTATCTCACATATGTATAAATTAATATAACGATGATCACTGAAGTAAGGAGATATTAACAGCTACCATCTATAAAAACCAATTAGTTACCTCAATATCTGCATAATCATTAGTTAAATAAAGCTCTCTCTTCAAGTTATGCGGTTGTCTTCCAACTGCTGTCTCTTCTGGAATTATATACCATCTAACCTTACACCGATAGTTACCATCTACATCTTTCCATAAACTGCACATTTCAATTAGTCAAGTAAACTAGTTGAACATACTAAAATTAAGCTGACATTTATAAACATTCAAAAATTTAATAAAAAAGTAGAGGAAAAGAAATCCACCTTTCAATGTGAGCAGCCCACAAGTCACCCGCCAGAAGCTTCTCCCTCATTGTCCTAACCCGTTTTTTACCCTCTGGAGGCTTCGGCAATTGAACCTGTTTGCCCATTTTATTAGCCTCACAAAATCCACATATCCAGTCCCCCTCAGGAACTTCCTTTAATGATGGCTTCAAACACTTCAAATGGAAGCCACCAAGACAATCATCACACTCGATCATTATAGCCTTTCCAGACTTAAAACACACTCTACACTCCTCAACTTCAGGGTCTTCGTCGTCGGAGCTCGCATCTTCTCTCCTCTTCAAATAAACATCCTCCCCAACCTCAAATTCACCACCATCAAAAACCACTTTCTGATAATACACCCTCTTCCTGGGTCTCCCACCCCCTTTGTGGATCCCCTCATACTCAAAATTCTTTGAAGCACTTGCTCTTGTGACCACTGCTCTCTGACTACAAGTTTTCCTCTTCTTCCCCTCCAATTGCTCAGAAGAGAACAGAACTTCATTCGAATCACTTCCACTCTTCCGCTTCAAATTCTGCCTTCGTCTGGAAGAATTCTGGATTTTCCCAGTTCCACCACATCTCTTTAACTTGAGTGATTTTGCAATTTCACTGCTGGTGGTCTTCTCTAAATGTACCGTTGCTTTTTCCACTAATCTAGTCGATCTCCGAGACATCTTTGAGTCAAATGGTTAGATTTCACATGGGAAACAAGATCACATTCGCAATAGATACATTAGAGGGGGTGGCTAAAGAGAGGGAGAGTAGCTAGTTTATTCCCATTCCCATAACAAGACACATTGTTCTGAAGGTGAGATTGGAGGGAAAGGTTTGGTGGATGAAGAGGACTGAATCGAACCGACCAACTATTAAAACCCAAACTGGTTCGATTCAGTTCTTTCTGGTGGGTACTATCGACAGAGCCAATGGACCTCACATCGGCGCCATCAAAGTAGGACAAATAGGCAGGGATCCAAATGGGACAACAAGCGGCAAGGCAGTGGGATACAGTGGTGAGGAAAAGGCTAATACTAACAGATAGTCCAAGTTGAAGAAGAGAGAGGATGTGAATGCCGCCCGTCTTCGAGAAATGCCTGAAATTTTGTTAATTACAGTGTATTCAAATAGGAGCATAGCTGTTATTCATCTGCGTATTACAGGTCTAACAGTACATGCATTATAGAGGAGTTATAAATGTTTATCCAGAATGCTAACTTCTGTTTGTATGTCAAAAAAGTCAAGTCCACACTGCTCAGCTTATGAATCAAAATCCTGTGCAAAGAAGGAAGCAAAAGAAATGCTTCAAGTTTCAAGCTTCAAGCAAAAGAAATTGCCTTTAAAGATTCACATGCTTTTTTTAATGGATGGAATTGGGCAGTTTGGTCACCAGTAGACTTGGTGGAAGACATTGAAATAAACCAAATTAGTCAAAAGGAAAACAAAAAAAATGCAAGGTAAATGACTATTTAACATTCTATTTTTTCTTGGAATATCTTGCAATGTCTTCCAATGCCAAAATCAAGCAACAGACCATCGAAGGCATTGATAGCACAAATATATTACAACTGCCTTGAAATAGACCAAAGAATCAAAAGAAGACAAAAAGATGCAAGACCAATGACTATTTAACATTTTGTTTTTTTTCCTCGCAATATCTTTGCACTCCCAAAATCAAGCAACAAACCATGAAAGTACAAGTTGGAAGGCATTGAATAACAATAATATGTTCCAATACATTGAAAGAGTTCAAATAAAAAAAAATAAAAAAGAAGATACAAGGGCAAGGACTATTTAACATTCTATTTTCTTTCTCGTAACTTCTCGCAATGCCAAAATAGAACAACAAACCATGAAAACCCAACCTCTAAACCATTGAATAGTAACAATATGTTCCAAATGGCTTCAAATAAACCAAAAGAACAAAAATATGCAACGCATAGCAAAAAAATTATTAGAACAAGATGGTACTAGTTTTGTAGGCATAGCAACAAAATTATTGGAACAAAAATGTAGTAAATTTAAAACAACTGATGGGATGAGCTTTGCTGTGAATATTGGTAATAGTCCTACCAACACATCATTAGGGGATGGGAAAAGGTTCGTGTTTTGGCCTGCTGAAATGAATATTAATCGTGTGGAGAAACGGCTTGAGGAGTTGGGTTTTTAGATCATCCATGGTGATTTTTCATGCAAAGCTGTTTACTGTAATCGATTGTAGCATTCTGACTCCAATAATGCTCAAACTACAGTTTTTTTTTTAGTTGTTATTCCTGTTTACTATGCAAAATATCATTTCAAAAAAGTAATGCTAGAAGTTGGCTTTTGTCCGGTCAGTGTTTCAGGAACTTCCATGTTTCCAATATGTTATCATTTTTCTTGTGTATGCCTGCAAGCATGAACTTAGCAATGCCTCTAGGTAGCGCTCTCAAGTTGCTTTTTATTATTTTAGAATACCACATTGCAATAGAAGGAAAAGGAATTTGAACCTACGATCTCCATAGGAAGAAACATTAATGCTTGACCACTTGAGATGTTACCAACCACAAAAACACAAGTTCAACGCAATTTTATAGCAACAGATGTTCCAACTCACTGCAATTAAAGAACAAGATCAAAAGAAAAGAAAAATGTAAGTCAAATCGCAATTTTACATTCGATTTTTTTCTTGCAACTTCTCGCAATTTCTTGCAAGGCCAAAATCAAAGCAACAAACCAGAAAACTCAAACTACGAAGAAGAGAACTCAAGCAACGAAGATGAGAACACTTAGAAGAAGAAGAAACTTAAAGCGAAGAACGAAGATGAAGAACTGACTTACCAAAGAAGAACCAAATCAGCGTGCGGCGTCGTTGCTTGAAGCTAGCTCACCGGAGTTCGCCGTCGTTGATTCCTTTCGCTTCGCCGTTGTTCGCGCCTGGAAAATTTCGCAATGGCCGCCGGACGTTCGCTGTGTTCGTCGCCTGAGAGTTCGCCGCCGTGGCCTCGCTCGCCGGAAGCAGATGGAAGGAGTCGTTGGAGGACGAGAGAAGGGCGTGGGTTTAGGCTTTTTTTAAGGTCAATAAAGTCTTTTCACCTCCCAAAATCCTAACATTATATAAAATTATAAACTAAAAACTGATTCAAATAGTCTTTAGGATTTTTTTATTTCAAGAAGAGGAAAAAAAGATGATTTTTTTTTTAATATTACTATCCTAATAAGCTCTCAATTTCTAAATCCAATATGTTAACCTCTCTTTTTTGTAAGATAATTGTTTTAATTTTATATAATTTAAATGATAATTATATTTATTTATTTTGAATTGTCTGATAAAAGATTAAGAAAAACAATTGTTAGAGGAAAAAAAAATGCCGTAGAACAAGATGTTTAAAAAGTTTAATTACAAAATAAGTAACAACAAAAAAACTTATTGGTTGAATAAACAGGTAAAAGTAACCAACCAATTTATTTGTGTTCAAATTGATTAAGATATTGATGGCTGAATATCTACCTATCTATACTAAAAAAAAATTAAGAATTTATAAGTTTATTGTAAATACATCAAATTCTTGTTGGAAAAGCCAACTTCAAAAGTTGCTCTTAATTATTTTAAATTAATAAGGAATAATTTGATAATCGTTTTATTTTTAAATTTATGTTTTTTAAAAATTAAATATATTTTCTTTAGTTTGTTATTTATTTTTTAAATATTTTCAAAATATAAGTCAAGTTTTGAGAAAAAAAAAGTAGTTTTTAAAAATTTAGACCGAGAAAAAAATCTTAGAGAGAAAATTTAAAGAGTAATTGATAAAATTTGTAGAAAGAAGAAAAAACTTAGAAGCAAATATATGGGAACTAAATTTTTAGAAAGAGATGACAGGAAAAAAAAATTAGAGAAGATAAAAGAAAATTAAAGGTATATAAAGTTAGAGAGTACCAAAAATTTATAAAAGAGAAAAAATCAAAATTTAAGGTGAAAATAACATTAATAAAAAGACAATTTTGAAAACTAAAACAATAACCATTTAAAAAATTAAATTTTTATTAATTTTTGTCAAATATCCCTTCAAGTAATTTACCAATGATTTTACTTTTTTTCAAAATCACTTATAAATCCTAATCAAACATTATGTTTTAAAATGAAAGTGATTTTGGCATAGTAAAAATAATTCCAGTATGTCAAAATCACTCCCGAACATATTCTAACTTTATAGTATTAATTTATAAAATATCGACTCTTGCTGTGATTTGATGCAATCTTTATTCTTTATACACAAGCTTTAAATTATTTAAACTTTTTTTTAATTCAAAAAATAGCAAGAGTAGTGAGCTTTTACCATTTTGTTTACAATCGAGGGTTTGGGTTGGCAGTCCGTCTTTAAAATGGGTGCAATAAGAAAGGGATAAATAATTATTTATATTTGTATTTAATTCAAAGCTAGCAACAATTCGTCGCTTTGGCCGAGTGGTTAAGGCGTGTGCCTGCTAAGTACATGGGGTTTCCCCGCGAGAGTTCGAATCTCTCAAGCGACGGTTTTTTTTCCGTGATATTCTTTTTTTCGTTCTTTTCCCTTATTTCCCTTTTTTTCCCCTTATTTTTTTCCGATTTATTTTCCCTTATTTTTTTTCCTTTTTCTTTCCCTTATTTTTTTTTTCCTTTTTCCCTTAATACTCTTTTTTCCCCTTAATATTTTTGTTCTTTTTTCCCTTAATATTTTTTTTCCTTTTTTTGGTTTGTTAACAATTTTTCTGGTTCTTTCTCTTCCCTCAAAAAGTTTTATTTTTTATTTTTTTATTTTTCTCTTAATAAATTTTTCTTCTTTCTTTTTCCCTTGATATTTTTTCTTTTTTCTTTTTGTTTCCCTTAATAATTTTTATTCTTTCTTTTTCTCCCTCAATAAATTTTCTTTTTTTCCCTTAATAATTTTCATTTTATCCTTTTCTCCCTTAGTAATTTTGCTTTTCTCTATTTTTTACTTAATATTGTTTTCCCTTTTCTTTTTCCCTTAATATTTTTACTAATTCGAAAAATAATACCACTTTTAAACTAATTCAAAAAATGATGCTCAATTAAATTTTGAATGAACTGACAATGTTTGTGGGATCCACAAAAATATTTTTCTTATGAAACTTTGGATAGGTGGCAATCCATTCACCTCGCCTTCTCCTCCGATTGCTACTCCTCTCGTTCCGACGATTTCAAATTCTTTCTCCCGCGGCGGCAGCTTTGGATCTTAATTCTATAATTAATAGATAATTACAACTAGCAGCAATTGCTTCGAGCAGGAGTGAATTCTACGGAAGGAGAAGATCACGAAAGGCGACGGTTGGTATAATATTAATGAACTTATTTGTTGCATCGAAGCCCTAATTTCTTCCCCAACTTTCGTTTTCAAAATTTCTGCTTCACAATAATTCAATTGAGACTCGAAAAAATGAAATTACCTTCAAATCGTCTCACAACTTTAGGATTTCTAAGTGCTGCTAGATATTCGGAGGTAATTTCTGAATTCGTAGTTTCAAAACAATCACTCTGGATTCGTAGTTTCAAACAATTCTCTAGAAACTTCAACCATTCAGAGAAAACAAGTGCTTACCGCTTGGTCGATTTTCCAGTGATTCGACTTTCAGATTTTGATCTAATTCCATTTTCTTTAACATCGTGGTTGTAGATTTCGAATTCCTTTGAAAGCTATTCAACAAATAAACAAATAACAAACAAATCGCAAGTAGCAGAGACAAACAACAAAAATGAAAGAAAAAGATGTTGATCGGTTCACGGGCGTTGGACGCTAATCGCAGAGAAACAACGAAAGTGAAAATTCCAAACGGAATCGGAAGAAACGTAGATGGCAATGAAGAAGTCGTGCTGCTCAAAGAAAGACCCGAAGGTACTGCCGCCGCCGCCGCCGCCGCCAACGAAGAAAGAATTTGAAATAAAAATAGTCGGAACGAGAGGAATAGCAATTGGAGGAGAAGGGGAGGTGAATGGATTGCCACCTGTCCGAAATTTAAAAAAAAAAAAACTATTTTTGTGGGTCCCACAAACTTCAAAAACTATTTGAATATTATTTTTTGAATGAGTTTGAAAGTAGTATTATTTTTGGAATTGGTTGGATTCTTAACAATATTATAAAAAATTCTTAGCAATATTTTATTTATTTTTCCTGAAGAAATTTTCCTCTTGTCCTTAATTATCATCGGCATACAACACAACAGCATAGAATATTTTTATAATTTTTTAAGATATTTTTTACCATCTATTTCACAACTTTTTAAAAATCTTAAAAATAATTTCCTTTCTTTCCCTTATAAACAATTAAACTTTTTTTAATTTTTTTAATTTTGATCCATTAGAGAAGAGAGATAGAATGAGAAGAGAGATAGAATGAAGGTGGACTGATATGACATGTTTAAAGAATTAGGATATGTTATTTATACTATAATAAAACCACAATATTTTGTGCAAAATATATATACTATTGTCTTCTTTTTTGTTATTTAGAAGAGTTGGAACACACATGTTAAAGTTATATTACCGATTAATTTGAAATATTGAGAAAAAGAAAAATCAAAATCGAGATCAATGCCCATGAGCTTATAGTCGACATAGTTGGTCTTTTAAGGCTCAAAATTGACTATTGCTCGCTTGATTGGAGAGTTTAATCTACTCTTCTCGACGACCAATTAAGCACCTAAATTTATATATGATATAATGAAAATAGTGACATAAATTAGAGGGAGATATGATAATTTGTTGCCAACTTGAGCATATGGTTAAGACACCTATTTACAATTAATAAATCGTGAATTCAATCTTCATCATTATATGTTGTACTAAAAAAAAGATAGGAGAATTCGTCAATGAAAAAAAAGTAAAGGTTGAGTGCATGAATTCAACGTGATGGATAAAGAAGGAAAACAAAATTAAGGTTTTATTTGTTTACTTCATTTTTCTTCTAATGAGTTATATTTTTAATATTGTCTCATTTTTAATACAACAATCATAGAGATGTAAGATTGAGTATTTGCCATTGAAATATGTAGTCTATATTATTTACGGAGTAGACTGTTTTAATATTTTGTTTAATAATATTTATATTTGTAGTCTACTAAATATAAGTATAATGTTTGTTGTTTAAGGTTTAGTGAGATGGTAAGTAACGCTAATTGTTTAAGAATCAATGTTATTCGACCAACATAAATATAAATATAATACTTATAGTTTATTATTATTATTATTTTTTTTTTGAGTTCAATCGAGTCAAACTTTAAACTTTTTATATATTTATCATTATTCAAATTTGGTATTTATCCACTATCGTACATTTATTCAAGTGGATAAGATGTCATCTTCAAGTCAATTTTATTTTATTGAATCTATTCGAATGATTAAATATAATATAATCTATGAAACAAAAATTTTGATATTAAAGTGAAAAGCTAGTTTGTACTTAAATTTTGAAATGAAATTTATACTACAATGTGTAATTTAAAAGCTCATCTAAACCTCGTTTTAAGAAAATAAAAATAATAAAAAAAGTGGATGAATATGATTTCGTGAGAGAATATTGGCATGTTAATTCACATGCTTTGAACCTCTTAAAACGTTCATTAATTGACTAAATAATTTTCTTATTTTTTTTTTCAACGAATGGGATAATGGAGATTTAAACGTAAGTTATAACCTTTAGAGAAATCAGTGTATACTATTTAACTATAAACGGATGATTTGTTTATACTTAATAGTTTATAAACACTAAAAAACATATAGGTATTTAGATTTCCAATTTCATGTATAATAAATGTCCAAACGTACCACATAATTTTATAGCTTAGAGACAAATGGAATAAAAAAGTAACTATTCATATGCTTTTCTTTTTTAGTAAGGGTAATTCACATGCTTATTTTGTGTTTAATAGGTTTATCTAACTTTAAAAAATGTAATAAATCTATAAAATTGTAATTTTAGGTCTAGAAAATTCTTAGACTTTGTAAATATTTTATGTCTTTAAACTTTTTATTTTGTGTCTAATAAATCCCTAATCTATTAATTGTTTTTAAAAATCAACATATATATTAGATGAAATATAATTTTATGCTTAATAAGTATGTGAATTAAAAAAAAAAAGTCGAATAGGTTAAGGACCGTTAGAAGCAAAATTGAAAGTCAAAAGACTTGTTAGACACAAATTTGAAAGGTTGAGATTTATTAACAACATTTTAAAGTTTTACCTAGATATTCAACATAAATGGTAAATTTAGACACGACTTAAAATATTGGACACAAACATGAATGTTATGAACTAAAATTGTAATTTAACTTATTTCATGAGCCTCTATTAAATACAACACTCATATTTTAAACTAGCATCAACGTAGTTAAACCACTAATTCATATAAATCTTTTATAAGAAGTAAGTTCGAAGTACTCCACATACTTGTGGATACTATACATATATTGAAAAAAAAAACGAAACAAGAAGACCTATCAAAAAACACGACAATAAAATAAATACCACATACTTTATAAATGAGACAAAACATAACAACTCATTTATAAAAATAAATCTCAAATAGATTGATCGTATCAATAGTTGGAAGTTAGAACGAACACTGTCTGGTCAAATAGTTGCACAAATATGAATATTGAACAATATATAAAATAACTACACCAACATAATAAACACCATTCTAAAAACTATGATACGTAATTCTCTAACTATCAATAATCAAAGTCAATCGTCAAAATGAGTATAGATCTACGTTAATCTAATTTTCCTGAGTAGAAAATTCAAATCTCTATACCCGATAAAAAAAATCAAAGTCAATCCATGATCAATGATTTGTGTAAAAATACCATATTTGCATTTTTTGTCCCTTACTTTTGAAAGAACACAATATTTAGAATTATTTTCGTGCAAATACACATTATAAAAAAAAATTGATTGTTTTTGCACCGTCAAAATTATTGAAAGATAAAAAAATCCCCAAAAGAGAGAGAGAGAATTTTTGTTTTCCCCTCAAAAAAAACTCCATTGGAGGTCCTCTTGTTGCTCTGAAGCTCTTGAGTCTTGAGGTGTTCTCTCTGCAGTCTGCTGTGGCCTCGATGCCATTCTCTTCCCAGTAGCACTCAGTACTGGGACGATGCCTACCTCTGCTTCCTCCACCACTCCCAAGCCCTCCTCCGACCTCGTCGTTCGATTGACCGCCGCCGACGCCGCCGTCAAGCTCAAGGCATTGAGAGACATCAAGAACCAGATCATCGGAAACCGCACCAAGAAGCTCTCCTTCATCAAGCTCGGCCTTGTCCCTCACGTTGCTGCTGTTCTCTCCTCCACTTCCGACCCCAACATTCTCGTCCAGTCCGCTGCTGTTCTTGGCAGCTTCGCTTGCGGCGTCGACGCCGGTGTCTCCGCCCTTCTCGATGCCGGAGCCTTCCCTCACCTCCTCCAATTGCTCTCCAATCCCGATCCTAAGGTGCCGGTCTTCTTGTTTCTCTGAATTTGCTCGGAATTGAAGATTGCATTTATTGAAAAATCCCATCACTAAATTTAACTAACAAATGCTCAGATGTATTCTAGGTGGTAAATTAAGATTTTAAAAAGCTTCGTTCTCCTTCTGATTTCTCTAAACACGGTGTCTGAATTATCTCAACTGGGTGCTCTTGCTTGCGAGGTTGTTTAGTTGTGTTATAGACGTTCAGTTGACTACCACTACAAAAAGGGAATAATTGGAAAGTAGAAGTGGCAGGACCATCGTTTGATATATTTTTCTTACTGGGAATTTTTCGAATGCGTTGTTTCTATGGCCATTTATTATTAAGGGATGATAATCACGATAACAAACTCCCCCCCCTACTCTCTTTTCGTTCAAGTTTCACCCACTATCCTTTGATTTGATGGAATTTATTTGTGGGGATAGTGTTGGATTTTGAACTCTTTCTATGTCTATTAATAATCAAGAGAGAGGGGCTATTGATTTTGGATGCTGACAAATTGTTATCCATATTAAGATGGAAATGAATACAACAGAATAAAGAGGATATAGTTTCCCCCAACCTAAAACCAAGGGAGATAAATCCACAAAGGGGGAAAAAACCCTTTCCAGTTGATATTACGAAGAAAAATAGAATAACTACAAAATGTTTTATCCAAAGTGTTCCAATTCAGCAAAGCTCCTACTCCCAGTTTTCAAAAAGAAAAAAAAAATGTGTTCCAATTGAAAGTGACCAAACCAGTAATTCTTCGAAAGTCATACAAGTTCCTTTCAGTTCCTCAAAATTCCTAAATTTATTTTTTCAAGCCAAATCCTCTTATAAAGAACCTTGTTGTAGCATTAAGCCAAAGAATCCTCTTTTCACAGCAAAAAGATTATGACACAGAATCTGCGTGGATCACACCAAGAGACACCAAAGATGTTGAAGATTTGCCATTAACAAAAACATGAGAATGGGAAACGAAGGGAAATATGGTCAAGAAATTAGACGGGAAGCTTTGGGTGCCTTTTTGAATTCTCTCACATGTATTGATACCTTAAAAGCATCCATCGGAAAAATTTAGCTCTCTTAGATTTTTCCTTCCAAAATCTTATTGGAATAGTCTTCTAGAATGATAGTTGCCTGCTTGTAAAGTGCTTAAATCGGGACTATCAAGAAAAGTCCCCAGCTCCAGACAATTTGTTTTGTCAATTAACCGAAGATATAACTACTTTGTATCCATTTTGACTTTTCTTTATACACGATTCCTTTTTTTTTTTTTTAACAAGAACTTGTAATGTACATAATGCAACCTTTATCTGTTGTCTTCTTCGTTTTTTATTTGCAAATTTTTTCAACTTTACTTTTCATGCATAATGTGAATTTTGTTTAATATATATTTTTCTGTTTTAAGGTTGTGGATGCAGGAGCTCGTTCACTAAGAATGGTTTATCAATCAAAGTTGGCTCCTAAATATGATTTCCTACAGCAGGAAAACACCAAATTTCTTCTTTCATTATTGAATAGTCAAAATGAAAATGTGACTGGACTTGGGGCAAGTATCATTGTTCACTCCTGTGAGACAATTGCAGAGCAGAAGGCACTATATCATGGTGGAGTTCTAGAAAAGCTTATTGGCCTTCTTGATGGTTCTCTAAGTCAAAGGGATGCTAGTTTAGAGTCTATTGCCACAATATTTAAGAACAATGTTGAAGCCATAGCAAAGTTCATGCAACCTGGTAGAGAAGACTGTTTGAGTTATATAATTGAATTGATGAAGGATAGAAATCCTAAGACCAGATTGCTAGCCTGCGTATGCTTGATTGTTATAAGGAATTCATCACCTTGTTATCTGCAAGATATAGGAATCAAAATGAAATTGATCCATAGTTTGCTTGAGCTTCTTGACAATCCAGGTCATGTTGGAGATGAAGCTTCCTTCGTCTTTTCAACTTTAATTGCAGAGAAGGAGGAGCTACAGAGACTAGCTTTTGAGGCAAATGCCATCGATAAGTTTTACAATCACTTGCAAAAGGATCAGTTAAGTCCTAGACGTTTTGAAGGAATATTGCTGGCTTTTGCTCATCTATGCTCAAACGTGGAGAGCTGTAGGTCAAGGTTTCTCTCATTGCAGGTTTGTTTCTTAGTCTGATTGCATTAACTTCCTTTTCAAGTCAACTTTATTGGTTTTTGTTAACATTTATCAATTACGATGTATTTAACTTGTGCAGTTTTCCTAGTCCAGAGGTTAGTCATGTTTTTCACTAAGTCAACATGGCTAGGTACCTAAATTGATATCTAAAATTGTTTGCTTGTCTATTTGAATTTTTGTCAATGGTTATTTCACCCCTGAGTTGATCTGATCCTGATTATAAAGATTTAAAAAAAAAATCTCCTTTGCTTTGACAAAGGTGTATTTGTTATCTGTTTTCTGATCCTTTAAACTTCTTCCAAGGAAAAAAGTGTTATGTGGTTTTAAAAATTATATCAGCTGGTCCATTCCAGTTGAAGGAAAAAAAAAAAAAAGAAAAAAGAAAAAAAAAGAAGAGGATGAAAAAGAACATGAAGAAAAAACACATTTGTTGAAGAAAAATAGTTGTAGTGGGTACTCAAAATTTTTTTTTCTTTATTTTACCTTTTTGTAATTTTATTAAGCTGCCAACTGACAGAGGTTAACAAATCGGAAATTTGATTGAATTGAACTTGCGTGTATTGTATAGATTTCACTTATTTATTTACAATCATGACCTAGGTAATGAACATAGTGATGGATGCCCTAAAACATGACTGTAGTGACATACGCACTGCAGCTTGCACTTGCTTGAGAAGCGTCTCTCGATCAATCAAGGTATGCTATATTAATATTAGCTATTCTGATTACATACAATGTTCTTCTCCGTTTCCCCTTATTTTTAATGTCATCCTATTCAGAATCTAAGTGCAGGATACTTTCTGAACGAAGCAGTTGTCCTTCCCTTAGTTCGGCTTTTACACGATTCTTCTAATGATGTTCAGGTATGCATCTTTATCTCATTCTCACCAAATCAAGTTTCCAAGGAGTGGGAAACTTCCTATTCTTTTAGCCATTTAATTTTCAGATAGAAAGGAGTTGTTTGGAAAACTGTTGAGTAATTTTTAGTTTTTCGCAATAATCATAATTTTGTACTCTTTAACCAGGTTGCAGCACTTGGTGCTATAAGCAACATAGTTGTCGACTTTTCTACAAAGAGAACAATTTTTATAGAGTGTGGAGGTGTGAAAGAGCTGGTCCGATTATCAAAGTCTATGGATTTGGCTACACGGCCTAATGCATTGTGGGCTCTGAGGAACTTAATGTTCCTCGCGAACAACATGTGTAAAGAAGTGATCTTCATGGAGTTAACAGCTTCCTTGTTAGCCAGCCTTGTCTGTGGTACTATTGACCTCTGTCTGTCCATCTCTTAAACTGGTTGATTTTATTTTGTGTTTAATCAATTTTGCTGCATATGTTTATGTTTCAGATTCTGAGCCTTCCGTACAGGAGAATGCTATGGCCCTTGTGCGCAATCTTATTGATGGATGTGTGGACTCAATTGAGTATGTGTTCGCTGAAGATGGTATTATATTGAATGCTATTGGCCGGCAATTGCAAAGTATTTCAAGAGATGAAATTGGAGTGCAGGTTCGTTCAGTTTTGTTTTAATGATGTAAGCTCAAAAGAAAAGTTTATTTTGTAAGCTCAAAAGCTATGAAATAATTATTTTTTTTGTAGCCATGTTAACCCAACACAATAGGCACACAAATTGATTAAACATTCTACATTGAGACATTTACATTTTCCCTCCTTGGTAGAGCTCATAAATACGTCTGACACTCTGCTTACTATTTTACATCAAGACTGACAAAGTAGTAAGATATCTATTTTTAAGGTCACAAGGACCTTTAAGCTAGTCTCTGACTCTCTACTCGAAGTATCACTTTGAGTGAAGAAAGGATAAAGGAACTGACATCTTTTCTTGCTTGTGCTGTAAGCCTGTAGCCCCGTATCATAATTGGGTGTCTCTTTAGATGGAAACCCATAATCTTCTGATTTCTGGTAATTGGTTGAGCAAATAACCTTGGGAAGACTTGCCAAATGAAAAATTTTCTCCTTCCTGTTGGAGTTTCATTTACCCTTCCTCACTTGTTTTGTGGCATTTGTCTACAATTCCTTTTTATTACATGTCTATCTTACTCTTACCATAAAAGCTGACATTTGTCTGTCTATTGAATAATTATCAGCATATTCATTTTCAAACAGTATCAAAGGATTCTCATATTAGCACGTGGCACTTATCATTAGTGTATGTAAACCTTGATAAAGATTTGAAATTGTTAGCATACTTTAGGAATTTTATATGACACTATAAAATCATGGCATGTTGCTGTGGTATTGAATATATCTATCAACTACTAAGTAAACCATATTTGATAAAAAAAGAAACCATATTGGAATGGAGAAGAGGGGTTAGAGCAGCAAATGATAAGCTTCATCTAGTTGAATAACTATTAAAGTATGACGGATGCAGGGAATGTATGTACTTTGCAATGTTGCAAGTGGAAATGAGTTTCATAAGGAAGGGGTAATGAAACAACTATTTCCCTTAGGAGATGACGCGATCCAGTCATTTGTAGTGAAGTTTCTGCAGAGTGGCAACAGTCAGCTTCGGATTGCTGCTGTCTGGACCATTATAAATCTTACTTTGCCTTCAAGTCCATGTGCACTAGATCGGGTTACAAAGCTTCGAAAAGCTGGTATTGTTTCTCAGATAAAGAATATGGTCAATGATGCGTGCCTGGATGTAAAGGTCATCTATTTACTATTTAAACCTCACTTTCCCCTCCCCCTTCCTCTTCATATTTTATCTTAATATCTTTTCTCCTTCACAGCTCCGCGTGAGAACAGTGCTTGGGCAGCTAATAGCTTTTGGTGACGGTATTACATTATAAATTTTCCCATCCTTGAAACCACCCAAGAGAAGAAGAGGCTGCTTGCAATTTTGTTTTTTATCAACCTTTTCTGTAGGATATTGTTGAGCTTTTTCATTGGCGGTTTTGATCAATTTGGTATGTTTCAATCTTATTAGTTTACTTCTGTTTTTCCTTCCCAGTTGTCCAATCAAACTAAAGGCTTCTCGTTATTACATTTAGGAGGCTGTCACAGATGGTGTACTTGTGAAATATATATCAACCAATATGTCATGTGTTGCTTTAATTTTTAAAAATGGCAGGTGGTTATAAAAAACAGTATCTTTGAAATAAGCAATTTTTTCTCTTAAAAAAATGCAATTTAGTGCCTACTGTGCATGTTAATTTATAGGCGAACCTTTTAGTCTATTATTTTCTAAATGTTTTTGTGAATTTTGATGGATTTACATTTACGGTTCTATCTCTCTGTTCAAAGAGATTTGTGGAACTTGGGCAGATCTTCATTTGCTGTCAAACGTTTTCTGAATAAAGAAATGTAACCCGAGCTCCAGCCTCTAACCTAGCATACTCTGCTTATGCCGTCTTGCTTGCCTTTTGCAGGAACATAGAAGCCTTTTCTGGGTTTCCAGTAAATCCCACGGGCTGCTCTTGACCTTACAGGTTACTCATAAAAATCTTAATTTTTGGATGCATACCAGTCTCTGTTGGTGGGAGTTTTGCATCTCTCTCTCTCTCTCAAAAATTTCTTTTTCTTCTGTTTGTTATCAAATGATCATGTGGTTAGTTTGGCTTGAAAGTGTAATATAAGACTCGTAAATATTGCCTATAAAAAATTCATTATTCATCAGGTGATATAAATTGCTGTTCTGTTTGGAGGGTTCGGTATATAGGCAACAAATTGTCACTTTCATGCTCCGAGAAATATATTCTAAAGTTTTGTGAAGGAAAAACACTGAAAACCACGTGAATGATTGTTTGGCTAAGTTGTACCTTTTCAGGGACAGCTTATATTATGCAAGCTTCCACAGGTAATTCAATTTATGCCAGACGTTTCCTCTCCTTCAAACCAGAGGCAAAATAAGTAGTTGGTGTAATGACATGGTCCAAATCTACCACTCTACTTAGTTATCTCTTCCTCTTCATTGTCTTGTTTCCGATTTAACTAATTTAGATTTGGTTATAGTTGATTAATATAATATAAGTTGTAGCAGGGCCATTTGTATAAACAAATTGAGTGAATAATCTGAATAGTCCTTTGAGCTGAGATTTATAGCTGTTATTTTAGAACAGGTGTATAAATGGACAAAGCTTTGGAGTGTCTATTGTGGTGCAGTCCATATTTATCAGCAGAACCATCATTTTTCTGTGATGCAGGAGGAAAAGGGATGCTCCTGTATATGTTGATGGTCCAGATCTTACTTATTTTCCAGTTTTTTGTTACTTAGGATAGAAATGAAACGTTGATGATGTAGCAGAATTTAAGATGTTTAAACTAGATTATGGTGTTGATCGGTGGAACATAAGCTCTTTTCATCAGAGATAATGAAGAACAGTCCCTTTCCATGGTTGGAACCTCTGAATGGTTTGTTTGAAGCGTCGGATAGTTGAAATAATACACTGGACTCTATTTTGCAGTCTAATGTCATATTTGAAACATATTTGTGAGTGTATACAGCTTTGATTTTGGGTGCAAGTAGAACAGGGCTTGCACTCATAAGTGCCATCCGATCTTTTCTGTTATCAATCTTCTTGGAATGACTTTCCTGCTTTCTCGGAAACTAGAGATCTCAAGAAATGTTGGTAAATTTTGTTCTACAAAGGGTGCAAAGGCTGTGTTTGAGAGTGATTTCAAATTAGATTATGTCGACAAATTAGAAAATTGATTTTAAGAAAGTTTAAAATAACTTTAGATTGATTCTTAAGGAACCATTTGGATGATGATTTTGGAAAATCAATTATATCTCTAAATATGTATTTATCACAAATATTTTGAAATTGAACTTAAAAACTTGATGCTATTTACTAAATTTTCTTCGTATGACAATTTTTTTTTGTGACTTTTGAACACAAGACTTGAACCTGGATCTTGAGTGTCAACACTCAAACCGCTTGCCGCTGCGCTAGCACTTGAAGGTGCAAGTCGTATGACAATTACTAGAATATCTTTTCTTATTTCTAACTAATTCCATATACATTTATTTAATAACTATAACTCTACATTACAAAAGAGTGACAATTCAAGCATATTTGCATGAACTTGGCTCAATGATTAAGGCATTTTACTATTTTTTTTAGGTGTTGAAGGTTCGATCAATCGTCTCCATATTTGTTGAACTCAAGCACAATCAAGTAAAAATGTAACATTTTCAAGGCCAATCTTTTTCAAGTTGTGCAAACAATTAGAGCCAAAAAATTATCCAAGGTGGGAAAAATAAGGAAAGAATCAGTAACTTGCACATTGAGGCTCATTCTGGCAGCCTCCCATCCCAATATAAAATAGAAGCATAAGTTCTGAGAAAATCCCAGCTCTACATTAGTCCATATTGAACTAAAATGGAGGCTAAATATATATACATCTTACATAATATAATGACTGACTGCATCAATGAACTTACCAACAAAAAAAGACTGCATCACTGAACCATTCGTCGATGGGTGAGAATAAGATCGGCAACTCGACAATCAAACTAATTACGAATGAAGGATGCAAGGCAAGAAGAATTGACAAGGGAGAGAGAACTCAAAGCTACTCATATTCTTTAGCCAATCTTCTCTGTGTTTGTGTCATCTGATGGCCATATAACAGTCTCCATAAGCCGTTCTCGCATTACTTCCACGTTCTCATCCAAGATCTCTTGGTATATTTCGGCATGGTTACATTTCTACACCACAGAAGAAACACTTATTTGCACACTTGTGATGATTTGGTGATCATACCATAACAAATAGAAAATATTGTATTGAAGGAATATTATAATAGTAGCAATACCTTCACCCATTTGCCATACAGGTGAAGACGTGTGACCATTACTCTTTCAGCAAGATCTTGCCTTTCCTGCCAGTTAGGAAAACAATGATTCAGGTGCAACAAGACCCTATTTTACAAGGGGTGCCAATTAAATTGTTTCGGATTCAGAAAGAGGTCATTCAGGAGTGAGGATTTTTTTCGTTTTTTTTTTTTTGACAATAGGGAGTCAGAGCTTTGCACCCCTATACCCATGGGCACTCACGCCCGTCCCAAGATCCGGATGCTTTGCTTCCCTATACATCAAGGATTTTTAGTGTTAAGCTCACTAGAAGGTTCGAACTTGAGACCTCTAAACCAATATGACCACTGGGTTGGCTCTTGGGGCCACATTGCTTGAGATTTTAAAACATTATTTTGATTGAAAAGATGAGTTAATGTTATTTTATAGTACTACTAATAAGATCCATTACATTCCTATAACTACTTTTCAAGTGCAATTGCCAATAACTTGGTAATAATAGACATCTGATAACCTTTAAGCAAAAGATAGACTGTAACAAAACTTTTAGGAGTGGACTACACTGAAACTAAAATTTTAAAACTATTGCAACATATCATATTTTGTAACATCTGCGTGCTACCACTACACTAGGATGTACATTTTTCCTGAGATAGCCAAATGCTTGAAATAAAGCCATGTTAAACATGAGATCCCTAGAACAAGTCACAGGAAGAGTACAAAACCAGTAGAGAAAAACATGTACTAAGCATTGATTAGTGGAGGTTTTGCTTCTCCATGTTACTTAGTAGTATCTAAGTCATGAAGTACGTATGGATTGTAAGTACCTTTACGAGTGTGCGGATGAAACGTTTTCCTTCAGCTGGTTTGTGAGTTAAGACGAAACTGTTGACAGAAATAACTGTATCAAAATTTAAGAGCAGACCCGCACTAAAAGCCTATAACTTGACAGCTAAAATTGAGCTCGCTTGACATAAGATGCTGCAACTATTTGATGCATTTACATTGGAAACCAGTATTGTGAACTGATCCCATTTATTGTATCACATAGAAAAAATGGCTAATCTCAAAGTTAAAAAATACGTCAAGTTTGAGGTTTAAAATCGTGAAAGGATATGTTAAGTTGTAGGTTCGAGATCATACAAAACTACATCAAGCTGTAGGTTTAAAATAGTGAAAAAATATGTTAAGTTGTAGGTTCCAAATCTTACATTCTTCTTCTCCCTCCCCCAAAATTCCAATTAAAATGTTCAAAACAGGCATCACGTTTGTACATATTCTTTATACCATTATTATAAGAAAGTCAAATATTGGATGGAGGAGTCAATCTTAGCATGACTTAAATAATTAAGATACTACACATTTGTACTAAAGGTTAGAGGTTCGAGTTCTCACTCCCAAATCATTAAACTAAAAAAAAGGTATATTGAATAGAGGACATATAAATCTTGATCTAACGGATAGTTAAGCATAAAGTCAAAATTATGCCCAAGTTTTCGTTTAAGAGATTCACATTCATCTTGAATACGACTAAATCATAGTAATAAAGAACACACTTACTCGTAAAGCCACCTGTACTGTGGGGGGTTCATTTCATAAAGCTGGTTCATAACAGTCCTCACAGCCTTGTATGTAAAATAATTAAGTATTTGCTGCAGGCAGAGAAATATCAGTCAGTTCAATTGTTAACTTGTAGGCAACCGCAAATGATCATACAAAGGGTGGGAGAAGGATAAAGCTCAAGAAACTGGAAAACACAAAAGTAAAGGGAGAAGATGTAATCATTCACATCAATGGAAAACTTAAGTCCGAAGCATCTCATAAGCATTAAGAAGAAAATTTCCAGTTTCCTCTCTGCATCCTACTGGCTTTTGTACTTCTTGTGTACCTTATTGGTAGCCTTAAAAAAGCTCATGAATTGACTTGAGTTAAGAGTGTGGTTTGGCTGTATTGACCGCATCCTCTATATCTTGGGACCAAATTGATTGTTTGGTAGTCAAAATTGTAATAGGTGCAATGAAAGCTATTATTTGGTAGAGTTATTATGTGGGAGAGCTACTGTGGGACAATCTTTTATAGTTTACACACTTTTGTTACCTTGCACACTTCTTTATTACCTCTTCTTAATTCTTATGATTTATGTTAGTGCAGTTCCCAATGTTACTTTAGGAAGAAATTCCCATTAGCCATGGTATAACCAAACTTTTGGCTCTAATACCATTTGTAATGTGCAACCAATCTCCAGAATACAGCAGGTAAGTTGAAGAAGTCCTTTCTAGCTTTTACTATATAGTCACGCATAAATGCCCCCAAAATATTTCGAAAGCACTAACAAGCAAGAGAACAGATGTTCTAACGCTGTTGCTATAGACTTAGTATGCCTTTAGAGTTTTAAGTATAAAGGCCAACTTCCTTAGCTCTCTAAAAAATCTTCACATGATCATTTGGAAGAAAGGATTTTCACAGTTTTCCCATCATTGTTCCATGCTTAAAGCCCCACCAACATCTGAATTGCATCGTTAGGACAAGAATCTATTTGTTGTCCTATATTACTAATGTTTATCAACATGGTAATAATCAAGTAACTGGAAAGAAACATGAATTTCAAAGACTTCTTAGCATACGTGATTTGCACAAAAAACAAGGCCTTCCAAGAACTATTATCTTCGTAACAAGTAGTCAGTACGAGCATAACTTAGTAGATAAGATACCTTTCGCCATCTCTAAAGTTGAAAGTTTGAGGAAAAAACCACGAAAGAAAATTTGAATACAACACAAATTGTAACATTTTGAGGAAGAAGCTGGAACCACACACTCAAATCACTTTTGAATTAGAGTCAAACATTCATTTAGATACAAGGGAATTCTTGTCAAAATTCAGTAACATATCAGTCGCAGTGCTTCTCCTTAACCATGCAAAATTCATCTCCTAAAAGACATAGCAACAATGTCTCCTAAGAAACTACCAAAACATGCTTATTTGCCTATCTATCTTTAAGTAACACATTCTTACCGTTTTAACATCCTCAAAGCTATCTTCATACTGCCCTCCAAGTTCATCAACAACCACAAGTCTTCTTCTGTTCTTGTGCTGCTTCCTTGAACTCCGATTTATCATATCCACCGAGAGCAGCCACTCTCGGCCAGTATCGACGAACGAGCTGCTCAAATCCAAGTGCTTCGGTTTCGGCAAACGGTTCCGACTCATTGAACTCTTTTTCATTACAAAATCTCCGCTACTTTTGAGATTGATACTCGTTGTGGGCAAAGCATCCAAACACAAGCAAGGGGAAGTATGCGAGTCCACCACTGAAGAACCCACAACAGACAAAGCTCCCACCATACTTTTCAAAAGCTAAACGAGAGGAAATACGCCGATCAAAGTTCGACCCGTCGTTCGTTGCGAGTCGATTTGAAGAACGAGATGGAACCCTTAAATTTACCGCCAGAGATTTGAAATGGGTATTGGAGAAATTTGGAGATTAGGGAAATTGGAGAGTGTTCTTGGGCAATGAAGTCTTGAGCAGGAAACTTGTCACAACGTGAGAGCTGTGGGAGATTTGAAGTCGGATGAATCTTAACCAGACAATTTGGTGAGGTCCAAAATTCTCCAACCCAAAAGCTTTTTCAGAATTTAGGACGAAAAATTCATTCCTTTCTGAGGAAAAAAACAGGTTGAACATTAGATATTTTGGTTTTGATGCTCGAATTCACCTGGACGGTTTCTTGAATTTGGTGGGTTTTCTAAGTCGAGTGATAAAAAATAGATCTTTTTACCTCACTAACAATTTGGCAAAGTACGTAAAACTACTTTGCACCAATCAATCTTTCGAACTTCCCACTGTAAGAAATCTTAAATAATATCTTAATTTATTTTTACATAAATTAGATACAATCGAGCAATAAAACAAGAGAGACAAAAATTAAGAATTAACCGAAGTAGATAACTATTGTTCTAATAAGATATCTACTATCTCTCCACGGTTAGTCTTACTAAGTCATTTTATTGATGTAAGGAAGTAGAAATCTCTAATCAACTATGAAAGATCCTTGATATGTTTTCAATTTACTTATCATATCTACTGACGATTTGATTGAGGAGAATTTTTTTTCACACAGTCAAATAAAGAAGGATATGTATATTAAATTGGATCACAAGTTACGTAGAAAATATAGATGCATCGCTTTAATCCTCGTAAAGCGACCTCCCGTGGATGAAGATTCAAATTGTTCAAAGACAAATTAGGTTTCTTCGTCTCTTTGAGATACTATATGATGATTTAGGTTGCATTTTTTGAACTTTGCAAGATTGGGAGTAATTATCTTTGTCTCAAGAAGAAATCTTCTAATTAGTTGCTAAAAGGACGACCTATATGCTCACATAATGGTTTTCCATCATGGATAAACATTAGATTAGGGAAAAATAAGTATTTTATGTCAGGAAAAATTACCTTGCACTGCACAACGGGTTTGAAACCTCATGTTGGTTAATATAAATAAATTCTGATGCAATTTGCAACCAATAAAGAAGACATACTACAGTCGATGTTGTTCTTCATGACGATTTGAATCTCTATAGATAATCAAGTGAGATTGCTCATCTTCTTACTAGGAAGTCTTTCAAGACGCCTTGTCCCTCTAATCTAGCTTGTTTAAAATGTGGAGTCTAATATTTCATGATTTTCATCATCTCTAGTGTAGTTGCCTTTTACGTACTTCTTTGAATGGAGTACTTATTAAAAAAACAAAAAAAAAATACTCTCTCCAAAACACACCTTAGTTGTATAAATTAATTACGTTGAGTGGTTTGAATAATTTGGTATAACCATTAATAACATCTTAGATTCATTTGGTACCTTAATTTATAAAATATAAAAAAAAGGATAATCTTTGTGAATATATTAGTCAATTACTTTAAATCAATTACTAATAATCGATTTAGTAGTATATTTCATACCAAAAAAAAAAACAAAAACAAAAAATCTAAAATCAATTACAATTTTGTAGTATCATACAACCGAGGAGGTCCTACAACTAGATGTCTTTAGGTGGCCCATCTTCAAATGAATTTTGAGTATTTCAGCCCAACCCAATAACAACAATAGTAATTTATAATTTAATTTAATTTATAAATTAAATTAAATTAATACGATTTTGCGTTGACCAATAGTAATAAAATTTATAAATTGAATTAAATTAACTGTAAATTTCATTTTACTCCCTAAATCGTTCTCTGTTTTTTAAAATTAAGGCTTAAAAACATTTTCAAAATATAAATAAAAAAGTAGTTTTCTAAGGCTTGCTTGTGTGTTTAAAAAAACTGATAGACGTACCAAAAAACTTTTGAGAAAGCAAAACATAACTCTTAAAAGTAAAATAAAAAAACAAAATCATTATCAAACGGAGGCTAAACTTTTAGATTTATTACATTTTGGTTCTTAAACTTTCAAAATGTCTGTTTTAATCGTTGAACTTTCAAAAAATAACTATTTTGATTATTACTATCATTATATTACCTAATATCCATCTATTTAGTACTTCAAATGTATGTAGCTTCCATAGATATCTATATCAGCACATTAATATACATCTTTAAGATCATCTTGCTATCCATTTATTAATTTACTACAAAAATAACGACGAAGACCAAAATACTTAAGATCTAAAATAAACTCCTAAAATGTTCAAAGATTAAAATAGAATATAGGGACTAAAATGATAATCAAACTATTAAGTTAACAAATTGATTATAGAGTAGAAAAAGAAATTAAAATAAATACATGAATCTACCTATGAAAATGAAGGCTCCTGGGGATTAAAATAATGATGTTAGAATAATAGGCCTTAATTAGGAATTTTAATTTAATAATAAACTTCACATTTTTTTAGAGATTGGTATTAATGTTAAGGAGCATTAATTATTTTAACCATCAAATTGCTTTATTTGTGTATGTTTGTGGATAATGGCTACCTGCCAAACCGCCCACAGTGCCTTATATTATATATTTAATAAATTTTCATTGGATACCTTTACATTTTTGTTTTCTTTTGTTCTTTTTAAATATTTGTAAATTAATAATATTTTTATAAAAATACTTACAAATAATACTATATCATTTTTAGAAATCCTATTAATCACCTATTAACTTTATAATATTAATCAATTCACCTTCATATAGTAATCATTCATTTACTTTGATATTGATAGAGATGATTCTAATAACTAATTTTTTTTTGCAAAGGATTCTAATAGCTATTAATTAACTTGTATTATTATTTATATAAAAAAAACAACTTGTATTATAATATTTTAAAATCATGGTTACAATTTCTGTTTCACGTGTTGCTATTTTTTCTTTTTTTCCTTCTTTTACTTTTCTAAAAAGACTTTAGTTTAGGTTGAGTTAGACGTTTAAAGAATTGAAGTTTAAATTTGCATGCTTAAAATTAGTTAGCGATTTGGTTGTCGCGTATTATGTAAGTTTTGATTAATACAATAAACATGTCCAACATGAATATGTCTAGTAGTAAATAAGATCTACTAGTTCTCTTGAGGTCGGAGATTTAAATAATTCACCCCACATTTGTTGTATTAAGAAAACAATAAACATGTTAGGTAAATATTAATTTGAACAAAAAAAATAATAATTTATTATACATAAAACAAATTAAAAGTTCAGGATGATATTAAAACTTTCTAAAGTTCATTTTCTAAAGTTCATAAATATAAACTGACACAATTCTAATAATAGAGTTGGACCACGAGAAATACTTAACCACTATGAGTTAGCCTATTAGAACATTAGAGGAAAAAATAATTTTCTGATATTGAGTACAATATCCAGAGTGGAGATTCGAAGTTATAATCTTTTAATTATAAATAGATAGTACTTAGACTGGCTAATCAGTGAATATGACAAATTTACCCTTGACACGAAGGTAAATATGGCAAACTTAACCTTAACACAAGGACAATATAAAAATGTATAATTTTTCTTTTTCTTTTTTACATAAAAGCCACTCTTTTACCCATATTTATTTTTTTAAAAAATTAGAACTATGATAACAATTTTTTCCTTTTTTAAAAAAGAAAGACAATTACTATCCCCTCATTGGAGAAAAAAAAAAAAACATTAGTAAAAGACTATGATAACACATTTCAAAATATGACATAAAGTAGACATGTGCCTTGTTTTCCCTCCTTCACTATAATAGAAATCCAAATTCCAAATTCCAAACCCTTCCCTCTTTCAGCCCTTCTCCTCCTCCTTCTTCAGAGCTTCAACCCACCCTCCAATGGCGTTTCCCAACTGAACCCATCTCTCAAAACCCAATTTTCTGAAATGGGTCTCTCCAAAACTCTCTGTATCTGAACAAATTCCATCCAAAATCCTTTCTTTTCCACCAATCCATGGCTTCCAAAGGAGGAATAGCAAGAACAAAGATGAAGATGAGCAAGAAGATCAAGAAGAAGAGCCCACAGAGGATGAAGAAGAGAAATCCTCCTCCTCCTTCTCCTCCTCCAAAGAATCAGGAAACCGAAACCGAAACCGCAGTCGAATTAGCTTCAAGCTCAGCAGCCATGGCGGAAAATGAGAGCATGAGCAGTGATTTGGAAGAGTGCTGCACTCCAAAAGCAGAGAGATTCAGAATCCCAGAGATCAAAATCTGCCCTCCAGCTCCAAAAAAACAGAGGATTTTCTCCAATTGTTCTAATTTACAGAGACCTTCTCCAATTGCCTTCTTTGCTTCTCCAGATATAGAGCTCTTCTTCTTCTTCTCCTCCTCACAATGACACTAATTTTATTGCTTGTGCTCAAATTTTAGCTTCTGGATTGTTGATCAAATTCATAGGAAAAGAAAAAAAGAGAAAAATGTTGATAGAGAGTATATAGAAAACAGAAGGAGAAGTTTCAGAATTGATGAGTGATTCTTAGTTGTTGCTAGCTAATTTTTCTTTTTGGATATTGATCATCAGAAAATTCAGCTTTGAATTTTACCATGGGGCTGGTTTCTATATGTAATTTCATGGCCATGGCTATAGGAAGTGGCAATGGCCATGGAGGGTTTTTTTTTTTTTTTTTTTTTTTTTTCGAGTTAGTTTAATGTAATATTATTTCTGACTCTTTTTTCCCTTTTTGGTATTGTTTTAATGAGTGGAATGTAAGTGTGTGGTTTTGGGTTTGTGTTTATGATATATCAGCTTTTGAATAATTAGTCAACCTGAGAAAGCTAAAGAGCCAAAGACTTGATTGGCTCTCTTTTAGAATTTGTGTAAAAAGCTCTCTCCTCCATAAATTCTATATATTTGACTCATTTCTCGTTCATCTACCATTCCAAAATAATAATAATAATAATAATAATAATAATAAAACATGAAAGCAAATCTAAGTGTATAATTTAGTGCATAAGACACCATTACCCTTCTTAAATTTGAAAGTTCGATTGTCTATTCCTACGAGTATTTTACTTAACAAAAAAAAAAAAAAGAAAAAAAGACTTATAACAATCTAAGTCATTGAGTTAAAATTTAAATTTATTAGAAAACAACTTACATAGATGAAGCTAACAACCACGGTTTATTTTCATGTGTCTACATTACAATAAAACTTTAAAAATGTACTAAATCATTGTCAACATGAACTTAGCTCAGCGATAATTGAACCTCCATATTTCTAATTTATTGTATTAAAAAAATAGTATAGTTAAAGGACCAAATTTTAATTAATTTAATTGTTTTTAATGAATGTTTTGTGATGAAGTTAACACCCTTTGGGTTTTTTTATTTGATCTAATGCAAATTAATCCAAAATGCAAAAAGAAAATTGGATCATTTTATGTGGTCCTTGAGATTAAAAGATCTTCCCTTTCACACTGATCAAGGTTGTGAATTAAAAAAGAAAGAAAAAAACTGTTCTTGTTCTTGGTGCTTCAAGAACCTGCAGTATATAAAAGACTTCCATGAAAAGGTTTCTTATACAACACCATCCTACTTTTGAGAAGTGCTTTCTTTGGTGTGAGATTTTTTCTTTTAAATTTATCTTATTTTGGGTTCTCGAATGACGATACTACCCACTTAACCCGCTTGGTTGGTTTAGTTTCAACTCAAAAGACTTTATACCAATAAAAATGTTGTCCTTACTTGTATACTACTTAAGATTTGCCTAACTTTTAACCGATGTGGAATTATGTTTGCATCTCTAACGATTATATTACATACAAGGTTTAAATTTCATTTCGGTCCATGAAATTTTAAGATTATTTCATTTTGGTCTTCTGAGCTTTCAAAATCGTACCCATTTTGGTCCTAAAATGAGTTATATTTTGTTCTCTAGACTTTTAACTTGTCTATTTAGTATCTAAACTTGTAAAAATAATCGTTTGATTTTTACTGTTACTTCTCTCTTTTGGATAACGCGTCTTTGAATGTGTATGAATATGCTAATATTGAGCTCGTATAAGAGTTGTATAGATTGGTCGAGGCGAGTTTTAAGTATATGAACATTACAGATGAAAAAACTTTTTCTTCTCATTTTTCAAAGTTTTAGGAACTAAGAAAAAGAAAAAACTCAAAAGTAAAAGAAGATCATGAGTATATAAGTAAGAACAATTATCTCCTTTGATATAAGATCTTTTGAGTAAAACCAAAAGGAGAGATACGAGGGTTATGTCTAAAGCGGACAACATAGTATTGGAGGATGTTTTCTCAATATTTCTGAGAATAAAGTTAAAAAGAAAAGAAAAAAAAAAGAGAGAGAAAAAGTGTAAAGTTAAGTTGGAAAAAAAGACATGAATTAGGGTTTGAAAGAGAAGAAAAAGGGGACAGGAAGAGCAGAGGGTTTTGATTTTATGCATAAAAAAATAATTGTTTGGATTTTTAGGGTTTTGGGTGATCAGTTGGTGTCTGATCAGAAGACAAGAGAATCCTATGAAACGACTCGTGCGGCTTCTGAATCATTTTCATTGTCAAATTTGGGGAATCTCTCAAACAAAATTTTTAAAATTCTCTCATCATTTTCCTCTTTTTTTTTCATGGACGAGAGATTCCAATGATCAAAATTTGGTTCTTGTGAGAACAAAATGAGCATCATAATTTTCAATTATAATTTTACATTTTTTCTTTTTGGGTTTGCGTCGTTATTAAGGTTTTGATTTCATTAGTGAGGTTTTTAATCTATTGATGATTTTCTGTCTCTATTTTTGTTGAATTTGGATACTAAGAAATTGCTAACACTGGCAATTACATACAGGTAGATCCATGATTAATTTAACGGACAATCGCTTGACGTTACAATATTTGGTGTCGGGAAATACATAGGAATTCATATGATATGTGTTTGAGAGTTATCTTTGACATTAAGTTACTAATTCATTTGCCAACATGAGCATTGTTCAACCGTTAAAATATTGACCTTCTTCTCTAGAAGTCAAAAAGTTCAATCTTCCCTCCTTACATTGTTATACTAAAAAAAATGTTATCAATTTGTTTGAATTTGGTTCTTATGAGTTGTATTTATTAGTTTCACTTTTTCCGTTCCTATATGGTTTGAAATTAATTTAAATTTGATATGTGGTTCTGGACTTGGTTCTTAATGTGGAGGTGGGGATCGAACTCACAACCTCTTGGTTGGAGAAATATGTCAATTACTACGCTTTGGCAGTCAAGCCTCTCGTAAATTGTCCCTACAACAATCTATTACCATATTGAATATATATGTGAGACATTTTTTTTTTATCTTACATCTTCCTGAAATAATATTCTATATTTAAAAGGAGGTGTTAGGATTAAGATTTAGGATTGAGTAAAAAATTTTTTTTTTTAAAAACGACACACCATTCATTCAAAAGGTATGTGAGAAATATACAAACAGATTAGGAGGCTAGTTAGATAAAAGTACTCAAATTTAGAGACGGTGAAAATATCATAATTACAAAAGAATGATCGATTTTTTGGACCATGAGGAAGTAGCCATTTTTATATCATCCCTTTAAACAAGTCACCAATCTCTCTATAAAACCTACATTTAAAAAAAAAAATTAAAAATTATTTTATATATCCTAAAAAAAAACCCACCTAGAAAGAGCATCAAACAAAAAAACAAGATCCCATGAAGGCAACAAATCTGAATGCTAAACAACTAAGAGATTTCCATAATTGCAATATTATTATTAAAATATATTAAAGATGCAAACTTTCTTTTAAATTCAATTTAAGCTAAGTTTAAAACTCAAAACACTCTCCAAGTTAATCCGTGTGAAACAACTTTTATTAAACAATTTGGCCTCCCTTTTCAAATTGATTTAACAACATATTGTCTCTTTGTACTCTAGAGAGAGAAAGAGATAGGAGAGAGACAACAACATTGGAATGAGGAAAAACTAAGACACTATGGGTTTGAATTGTTCTTTAACTATATTTAGGGTTTGGGGATTGATATTTATTATTTATTGTTTAAGTTCTGTTTAGGGTCCTTCCGCTTTAACATTATTCTATTTTGGATCTTTACATTTACTGTGTTTTAATGTGTTAATATGAATACGTATTCAAATCATATAAATTGGAGCCAACATGAGTATAGTTTACCGATAATTGGCATTTATCCCTCCTTCCGAGGTCGAAGATTCAAATTTACACACTCCCAATTTATTGTACTAAAAAAAGTCACATAAATAGGAGGCAAATATTAGATACGTGGATCTTAGGCGGCGAAACAATATACAAGGACTAAAATAGTTATTTTTTAAAAGTTCAAAAACTAAAATAGATATTCTATCAAAGCGAGTATAGTGGTAATTGACATATATCTCAAATCAAGAGGTGTTGAATTCGATCCCCACTCCTACATGTTGTACTAAAAGAAATTAAAATAGATATTCTAAAAATTTAAAGACTAAAATAAGAATTTTAAAAATTTAGAGATCAAAATAAAACAAACGGGCTGTAACCGAGATTTAAACCTTTGATTTACTCTTATCTATATGCATGTGGATGGGAGTTTGTGTGTGTGTTCTCTCTCTTGAAGTGGAGGAGGAGGAGGAGAAGAGAGATTCCTTTTTCAATATTCCAACAATGAAACCATGTCATGAAGAGCAAAGCAATCAACTTTTGCTTTGGTGATTGAAATAAAGTACATTTTTTTTCCTTTGCCCTTTTAAAACATTATATAAACATAACATGGGGATGATTAAAACTTTCATAGAATCCTAGGTTAATTACCCTCCAAAAATTTGTTTTCCCAAACCCAAATATATTGAGCCCTTCTTTGTCCTTTTGGTCAAACTTTTGCTTGGGAAAATTTTGGCTTTGCTTGCCTTGTGGTTTTATGATTATCTTATGCATTTGTTTTTATCTCTTGGGTCAAACTTTGTTTTTGTTTTTCTTCTAGCCAAAGATATTATGCCTAATACAACTATTTTTCTTTCTAATTTGTTTTAGGTGGTTCAGATAATTCAGTTTTTAATTGAGATTTTAAATGTTAAAGAACCAAAAAAAAAAAAAAGTGAATACAAGTTTAAAGAGAATTTTAAAAATTGATTGATAGGTACCACCAGTGTGTATGTATATGTGTATGTATATAATTGAAAATTCAATATTTCATATATAAAATCTAAAGTAAAAAATCTCAAAAATCACTTTATATATAAATAAAATTCAAAAAGCCTCTTTTATACATATAAACTCTAAAATTTAGGTTGGCTGAAAGTTATAAAATTAGTCGCTACTGAAAATGTTTGACTCATAGTTTTAATTAACGCTTATATAAAATTTAGGTTTGTTGAAAGTTATAAAACTAGTCGCTACTGAAAATGTTTGACTCATAGCTTTAATTAACGCTTGTGATGGTATAAAGGTGGAAAGTTGAAAACCTTGAATTTTATTTGAGTTATACAAAAATCATAATAGATTACAAAACTTTAAATGTGTAACTTGAACCTTAACTCGTAGGTTTATTATTTTATAAAAATCTCGATATATATACGGTGTAAAAGTAAGCTTCCACCAATCTATGGTTATATACAATTAAAAAGTCCTACAATTATAGATAATTAAACAAACGGATCATCACATACTAAATTTAGACTCCCTTTATAAAATTCCACTTACACAAGTTTAATTTGTGAATTGTAAATACTCTTTACGTGTTCGAAACGCGTTTTGAATGTTAAATAACACATCTTTTTCAAATGATATTGCAAGTCATATCAAATTAGAGTTATACATAAATTATTATTGTGGTAATTCAAAAGTGAATGTACTATATGACTTATTAAACCCAATTCAATGATAATTAATTGGTTGATAGAAATGATTTTAAATTAAGAAAAAATGGAGGTTCCCTTTTTTTTTCCTTGTGAGTGGAAAAAGAAGAGAGGTGAGGTGGTAGTGTGTTTTAGTGGTGGTGGTTAAAAAGTTTTTGGTGTATTAAAAGAATCAAATGGAGGATCCTAAGCTTTGTTTAAAGAAGAAAATAAACAAACAAAAAAGTATATACAATATTAAATTTAGGTTGTCTTTGTGCCCTACCTGTCTTTCTTCTCCATGTGGTGGGCCGGCCTCTTCAACAAAATAGGTAGAATTTTAAGCCCGTAAACGACCCGCATTCACTTTACGATAGACTGGAACATAACTCAATTGATTGAGTCATTATGTGAAAAAATTAGAAGTTTCAATTTTTATTTTTATTGACATTGGCACATATGTTGTTAGTACCTCTCAGACATGATTTAGTAGTTGAAATATGCCTGTCTTCTCTAAAAAGACACATGTTTGAATTATCTGTACCTGTATTTATGTGGTATATATATTCTTTAAAAATAGGACTCATAGAATTACTCTTTTGGTAGGAAATTGTGATTGAATAGTGTTTTTAGAGATATTTACATAAATATTATGGGGTAGGATATGTGTTTTTAAATATAGTAGAAAGTTAGAAATTTTATTAAAAACTTTATTATTCAAATGTAAAAGACAAAAAACAAAAAATGTCACAGTTATACTATACTTTGAAAGAAAAAAATATTTGTAACAATTTTTAAAAATAAATATTAAATTTATGTTATTTAGTAAAATCTCTCTCATTTATAGGATTTTAATACTGCAGTTTTATTTTTTTTTACCGAAATATAAAATTTTGCAATGAATTTTAGTTCATTTATTAGTCAATCAATTAATTATTTATAAGATTTTAATAAAATTATTTATGCAACGTCTAACACAAAATATTATATATATTATTTTCTAACTTGCTAAAAAAATTTGTAACTAGTCTTTTTTATCAACTAAAGAGGGACGCAAATTATAAAATACAACTATAGGTTCCTTTTCTAGTACAACAAGTGTGCCGAGAGGATTGGAACTCGTGACTTCATTATCAGAAGCAGGTGCTAATTGTTAAGGATCTCACATTAAAAAGAGATGTGACCTAATAACGGTTTATAATAGATACATTTCATTACCAATTGATTTTCAAATGGAACCCATGAATATTAATATGATATAGAACCAAAAGCTCAAATGAGCATCGACTACTCCTCTTATTGCCAATATAATCAAATATATCTGAAAGATAAGATTATTTAATAGACCTTTTTTTATTAAATTTTTGTTATGATAATCTTAACAAAATTACAAAAACAAAGTTGCACTTCCCCTCAAACTTATTTAGACTATTCTTTCAATAAATCTAATCAACACATTATTACAATATATTATCGTCAAAATCTTTAATATTAATATAGAATTTATGGAGCGATTCAATTATAAAGATAAAAATACTTTATTACTCCCTACATGCATTTTTACTAATAGGTCACTTTGATCTCTAAATTTTTAAAAGGTTCGAATTAGTCCTAAAAATTTTAAAAAACAAGTTTAAAAAATTTCAGATGAAAATTCAGGAATAAAAAATGACTCATTATATTAGTGAAAATAATTTTCCCGTCGAAGTTATGAATCTCAAATACTCTCTCTTTATTATTATTATTTTTTTTTCAAAGCTTAAGGTATCTTCCTTGCTTTATCTTCAAATTCCAAAAGACCAAGAAAATAAAATTGATCATAAAAGAGAAATTGAGAAAATATATGTATGTGTGTCAGCTTTAGTTTGGCATTAGATGGTTGGAAAAAATGGTTGCAAGAGGCTTTTGATATGTCTAACTTTGTTTAGGATTTGATTTACAAAGTAACAATTATAGGGAAAAAGAATTGCTTTGTCTTTCTTTAGACCATGACTTGCATTCAATTCTGCACTCACACTTTTTTTTTCCCTTGGTGGTAGATTTTTATTTTCATTGTTAAGGTAAATAATCCCACGCATAGATTAGGCCGATTTAAAATGCATTGGCTCAAACAACATCATGAGAATAACTAAGGATTTCAAAAGCAGTCATTTGTTTGATGAAAAAGATAAAAAGAAATATCGAAAATTCGAGTGGTTGAAGTTAAGCAGCTACTTTCAAAGTAATAGAAAAAAAAAAGGGCTAAAGTGTGAGTCAGAGTTGAAAATAGAATTCTTCGCTTATTTCTCTCGTTCAAAACCATAGATTAAAGTGATTATTTGAGTCTTGATCGGGCCATCCAACCTCTGCAAACTAAACGTATGGGCAAGTCATATGTTTGGTTTGTTGATTAAAGTTAGATTCATATATATATATATATATATTTTATTTTAAAGTATACTAATCTATTTGGCTAAATATCTAATATATAAAATATACCACAAATATATTTGATATTAGATATATATTGTAAAAAGTATAGATAATTTTTCATTTTTTTCATTTGAGTCGAGCTTCTGATTTTTGCTATATCTGCAAATAAAAGAAAAAGTTGCTATATTAATTATTACTTTTTTTTTGTTGTATCCAAAATAGAAAGTAATTTTGAAAAATGGAAAACTTGATGAATAAAAATTGACTTATTGAGTCAAAGTTGACCCAAAGACTTGGAAAATTACAATGTCTTTGGTCATCCTCGATACCTAGTCGGTTGGATCAAATGGCTTTGACTAGTTGGATCATAATTTTAAAATATATTTACCTGAATAAGATAAAATAAATAAATAAATATTATTAAATATAGCAAAAGTTTTGAAGTTTTATAAAAATAGCATAGTTCCAGATCAAACTTAAATTAGATGTAATATATATAAAAGTCAATAACAAAAGTCATATTTATATTATATTCGAAAAAAATAAGAAGTAATGATATTTTAAAATACATATTATTATTGATGTCGATTTTTGGCGAGTGTCACGTGAGTGCCACATGTACGTCATTGTCTTCTAGCTCAAGTTGAACCTACACATAAAGATCTAGTATCGGTGTAGTATTCAGCCGTTAGTGCTCAAAGTAGGAGCAAAAATAAGGATGCGCTCAATTCCCTTGCCTCATTCCACCTAGGCATTGCCCATATGACCAATTGGATTGGGTTGGCTTGTTAATATTGGATTGGGTAAATTTAATTCATATATTAGATATCTAATAATGGAAATCAAAGAAACTAATTAAGACCGCTAAAATTATTATTAATTTCTTTTTATGAAAACACTTGTGAGTTGTGATACTGAAAAGATAAATTGAAGGGAAGTTTTATTTTCTTCCTTTTTTTTTCTTTTTCAAATGAAAAATAAAAGTATTATTGTCTTATTACTAATAAGATATTATTAACCTCACTAAATAATTTAAGTTGAAATATATAGTTAATTAATAATATATTACATGTTTGTTCAAACATAACTTAGTAGATAAGAGATAAGATCAGGACCAATTTAAACTAAATTAAAATATAAAAATAATTATAAATTTTATTATAATATTAAAAATACAAACTAAAAATGTATATAATTATCTTAGGATGAGCTCATAAATTTTTTCTCAATTTTAATTAGATATTATTTCAAATTGGTTAACTTTTTATCTTCTTTTTTTCCTTAATAATTCCATTCAAATTTCCTTTAAAATCTAAACCATTGATATAACTTCAACTCTCCCAAATTCAGATGGGAGACCTTCTACCTTCTTTATCTTTTTATTTATTTTTTACCATTAAAACCTTCGACTCTCCCAAATTCAGAGTGGGGTTCCTTATCTATTTATTTATTTTTTACCATTAAAACCGTTCAAGTTTCTTAAAAAAAAGAAAAAAAAACTCAATAAATATATATTAGGTAGGTTGGACTAATTTTAACTTTAACTTGCTCTCTCAAATCTCAACTCTTCATGTTTTATCTTCTACGAAATCTCGGAACTCCTGTGATTATTAATTGCTAGAGTAGAAATCATTATTAATTGCAGCTTTAAAGTTTCAGGTTTTTTCATTCAAATTCTTTTACTTTTTTTAAAAATTTTATTTCATATATTATTGATTGTTCAATACCTTAATATTTTAGATTTGTTTAGATTTTACTTACTTAGAATATCAATATGTCTAAAAGAAAATATGAATCTAGGTAGGAAAAACTTAAGAAAAAAAAGAAGAATAGAAAAATTGAATGTAAATTGTAATATGTATGAAAGTTTTACTTAGGTTTACTGATGCATTCCGATTATAACACATATGATCAAGGAAGATGGAAAAATTCGCTTCTAATTTAATTGATTTATTGGTAGAAAATGATCACAAAGTTATTCAATTTTTCAAAAAGATGAAAATGAGACATTTTTCAAATATTCATCAGACATTTTTCAAATCTTCATTTTCAAATCTTCATTCCTGAGATACTCGGGTATCTTGATTTTGATAAAATTTATTATTTTTGTTGTAAATTATTTGGTATTAAATCTAATACAAGTCAATTAGGAGATAAAATGAGTTATAATTGACATAGAAGTCATGAATCTAGAAATGAATACATTTCATATGAATGCTTGAGTTGACTTACAAATTAGATTATTAGAAAATAAAACAATTGACAATGGTATTCAAGAATTAATTAATAAAGAAAAAAACATTGAAATAAAGTATTAATAAGAATTATTGATGCTGCGAAAATCTTAATATATTAAGGTCTCTAACAAAGTCTTGTCTAAGATCTGATATCACTTCGAGGTGTCCTTAGATAAGATATATATAACAAAAAGTTGATACTTCAATTCTTACGATGAAGTTACTCAACTAAAATGACAGTTAGAGACCTTCCTTTCTAAGTCATCTTATTAGGTATTGGTATTAATTATTAAAATATATTGTGTCAACTTAATTTATTTGAAAAATGAAGAAAAATACTTTTCTCATATTTATAAACTTTCAATTTCATCGTATTCAATCCTAAAATTAAAGAAACGTGGAAATAATTGATATCTATTTTCAGGAGTGTCACTTGATTTTTCAAATTTCAACTAACAATAAAAACTCAGGACCATTTGCAACTATTTTCTATATCTCAAGATAAAAAAAAAAGTCACTTTAGAAACCTTAAAGATCATATAGATATCACGTCCAAACTTTAAATGTTAATAAGAAAAAAAAAACCCAATTATATTAGTTTCAACCACTGACTCAAATTTAGAGTTCCAGTCGAGAAAAAAAAAATCAAATTTAGAGTTGAATCACAAAACTCATGTTTTCCTATAGAATTATTCAAACCTATGATAAATATATCTTTTAGTCCTTAATATTTGAGTATTTTTTTCAATTCAGTCTCTCTAATCTCTAATGTTAAAAGATATTAGTGTACTTTTGGTAAAATGGATCCGAACTCTTGCCACTTAGTTAAAAATAGATACTTTAACTAGTTGAACTATGTTTAAATAGTTGGGAAATCTATACCAACTTTATCACGTATAATGTCATATAATCTTATAATCAACTCATGTCCATAGAAATAATATAACTAAAAAATAGATAATATTCAAACTTTTTAAACATGTCTAAGCGATGATAGCTTAGCGATAATTGACGTATACCTCTCTAATCAAAAACTTTTTAAACATTAGAAATTAAATTATAGAAAAACCCCCCAAAAGGATTAAAACTCTTGTAAAATTATGGAGCAAAATGAATCACGAGTCACTAACAAATACAAGATTTAAACAAAATATAGAATTAAAATATAAATTTGGAATTTTGAAAATTAAAAAAACACAGTTTTAGAATCTACATAAATTTCCACCAAAATCCACTCAAAAATTTTTCCACTATGATTTGCCAATATTTAGAGATAATTTGTACAACCATAAGGTGTTATATCTGGATACTAATATAGATATACATGGTTAAGGGTCAACTCGTCACTTGAAGATACTAAACAAATTAAAGAAATTGATACAATTGATACATAGGTTAGGGTTATTTAGACATTCATATTTTGATACCTGGACATCTGATTTTGGATAATATTCATAATAAAAATCAATATTTTAGACTTTAAATTATAAATTGTTGGTCGTGTGAAAGCATAGTTTTATCAAAAGGGGAAAAACGAGAAAGAAAAAAGGTTGGAGCATAATTGAATTTAATAAGAAAAGAAAATAAAGTAGGGACACGTGGCGATCAGTGGCGTGAGTTGTTTGCTGAAGTGGTCCAGGCTTTGGCGCCACGTGTTGGGAGAATTGGTACAGTCAAGTCAACACCGCATTACGTGGCTTCCAATCTCTCGATTTTTCTCCAAAGTGGGACTGATATAATCACCCTCACCCACCTCACAATCCTTTATTTTGTTTCGTTTTTTCTCTTAGTATTTTTAAATACCTAACAATTTAGTTTTTCAAATTTAGTATTTAACGATGTAGTCTCCAAAATGTAAATTTTATAATAATTTAGGGTCCTACTAATATAAACCCTATAATAATTTAGGTCCTCCTAATCTTTTATAAACACATTTGGTATCTCGTTAATTGATTGATCTAACATTCTTAAATAATCATTCTTAAATCTTAACAATATTTTTGACCATAAGAATTAGATTGGAAATATTTTAAAATTATTTCTTTTATTTTTCAAAGTTTTACTAGATTATGAAAATATTTTAAAAAAAATAGATAGCAAAACAAATAATTACGTAAAGTGTAAAATAATTACATATAAAATTTAGAAGTAATATTTTTTATAAGCTTAATTTAAAAAAACAGAAAACCAAAAACAAAATATTTAACCAACTTATTTTGTTTAGTTTTAAAATTTTAAATTAGATTACAAAATAAATAACACATTTGATGAAAATATTGTTTATAAATTCAAATTTTTGAAGTCTCAATTCATAACTATTATATTTCGTATTTTATATTTTAAAAAACATCCATTACACCGAAATTTAAATGACCCAATATCTTAGTCCTTTGAGGAAAAAAAAAACGTAAATCTTAGGATTTCTATATTCATGAAAAGAACTATTGGGATTGAATCTTATGATTTTTCATATTTATTATACTTTCAATCGTTCCTGCATGACCTTTTTTTTTTCTTTTGTAGTTTAACGATTATATAGATAGCTAGATATCGGAGCATTTACTTTCAAAATAGCAATAAATATCTTAGATAGCTAGATATCGGAGCATTTACTTTCAAAATAGCAATAAATATCTTATTCATTCATTCGAATTTGATATTTATTAATTAATTGTGATAGTTGCTAGATTTGAGTAAGAATATTCCATAAATTTGTGTTTTAGAGTCCTATAGGTAAGTCTAGCTAGTATTGGATTTAAAAGTATGACTTAAAATCTCTATCAAATACAATTTAAAAGTTAAAAAAAAAAAAGAATTATCATGGACTTTATACTTTGAGTAACAATTTAGTAAATAATTTTAGTTTGTAACGATTTAGTCCATGTATTTTTAAATTTTATAACAAATTACTCACTGTGTTTTAGTATTTAACAATTTAGTCCCATGTAATTTAGAGTTTAAAATAATTTAGTCATTGTCGTAAAAAATTACATTAAAATTTAATGAGAGTTTTTAAAAAGAGTAAATCATTACATAATAAAAATCATGATGAAATTTTTTACGATAAGTATTATATCATTACAAATTTTAACTACTTGGAATATGTTGTTACTCATCGAAGTTGAGAGACCAAAAGTCTATTTAATTGACAATCTGGATTATGCGTTTGACATATTTGTTTTTGAAAACTATTTTCACATCATGTGATCCAAACATAAAACATTTTTATATGTTTTTAACGCTTTCAGATTTAAAATTTAAAATTTAAAATCCAAAATTACATTCAATAGAAACTTTGATAAATATAATTCTATTTTTTATTGTATTATTTTCAAATTTCTATTATCTAATCACCGACCAAATACAACCTATATTATTATCAATTTAAAAATACATAATTAAATTAAGCACCGGGGAGAAAAGTTTTTTTCTCTCCCTAAAGTTAAATAATAATAATAATAAGAAAGGAGGAAATGAAATGAAGCAATGGAGAGACAGAGGGGAAGCTGCCACGTGGGTGAGTGGAAAGTGAAAAAAGCTCTGGTGGGTCCCACAGTAGGTGAGATTATCATATCCATAGCTTTGAGATTTAAATGCCCCAAAAGTTGAAACCTGAAAAAAAAAAAGAGTCTTCCAATTCCTACTGAGAGAGAACACAATTCTTTCTCATAATCGTATTCTGAATTCGGGAGGGATTTTTTTAATTCCTTCAATCTTCTCAATTCTCTCCACCGTTTCGATTTCCCCTTTTTTTTTTTTCCTTTTTTTTCCCCTTCTCTCTCGTCTTTGCTTTCCCCTTTCTCCCTTTGGAGTCTGGACGATTGTTTCTTCCGCCGGTAAGCGATTTTTGTTGGGTTTTTTTATTTCTATTGCTGGGTATCTGGTGTTTGGCTTCTAGGGTATTCCCCCAATTCACTTTTTCTTTTGGGAATTTCTGTGCCCTTGTTCGCTTTTGGGTTCTTTCTGCGATTGGTTGTTGGGAGAGTTTGAGTAATTGGGTGATGTGTTGGCAGAGAATTCCTGTTCGTGCTCCGTTTTTTTGCTTTTCTCGGATTGGGGATTTTTTATGCTTGTCGGAGGTTACTTGATGGTTTGTGTGTCACATGATCACAGCTTTGAAACTGGATAAATTATTGCCAGTCTACTTTTGTGATCATTTGGGTGCCAAGAAACACGTAGCTTGTGGGTGAATTCGGAGGTTAACTTATCAAACTTGATTTTCTGTTGATAGGAATTTAGTGGATGCAACTTTATGGAAACCAGTGGATGAATGTTTTTCTACTTAATTTCTACATTTTTTAGCTTAAAGGGGATGGGGAAGGGGTCTAGAACTGAAGTGTAATTACCTAAGATTAGTTCTTCTTCTGCTTTGGGTAACTCCTTATGTTAAATTTAATCATGCACCAAGTGTGTATGACCTGGTACTATGCTCTGTTGGATCTTGAAAGGAAGCTAGGGTGGTGGAAAGAAACTGTTTTGGGGATATAGTTTTTATTAATTTCAAGGTGAGACTTTATTAATTTTCTAGGGGTATATATATATATTTTTTTGGAAAAGAAACAGATTTCATTAATGTAATGAAATGGAAAAGGAATACAAAAGGGGAAGATCCCAAACCAAGGGAGTTACAAGAAATCTCTCCAATTGGTTAAAAGAGAAACAAAGCTATAGTGATTTTCTAGGGGTATATAGTTTTCAGGTTTAGTTGTTAGTTTATTTGGTATCAACTGATTGCAAGAATAGGATCAATATCAGTCTCGTTGGTTTTGTTGGTTAATTTAGGCTTTAACTTGGAATTGTTTTTAGTTTAGCTTAGTTTGGTTTGCCTTTATTTGTGGAGCATTGGCGTTTGGTGCAAATTCTTGTTAGAGTTTGATATGAACCGGTTGATAGTATTTTGTTGAGCCGCATTTTTTCATATTTGTCGTGCCTTTTTGTCTTCTTAGATTAAGGTGTTATGCATAGAATTTAACCCTAAACTTATAGAGTGATGTGAGGGTTCCATAAACTCATTACTATAGAAGAAAAAAAAAGTGGAAGTGTAGCCATCCAGGAAAACTAAATTTAGTCACACATATTACATAAAGAAAAAGAAATGGAGATAACAATTTAGGCAAAAGGTACCAAAAAGATGGAATAGTACAGGATTGAATCATGAAAACATTTATTTGATATGCTTTTTGTCTGCTGCAGTTATTCTTTACTCCTCACCCTGGCTAAAGTAGAGGGAGAAGAAAGATTTTCCATAAAAAAAGAGACTGAATAGTCTAAGAGTTCCTTAACTGTCTGTGTAATTAGGTCAGATAGGACTACTAATTTGGACCATTACAAGGATCTGTGTAGCTTTCAACTTACTATGATCATAAATTAAAACTCCTTAAATAACAGATAATAGGGGAATCCATTACCATTACTATTGACATTAAATGATACTTTCTAACTGGAAATAGGAAAGGATACTTTTTGGAATTACTGACTATTAAAGTCTTTACTTTAGTGGCAATTGAGAACTCACGGCTCTTTTGTTTGTTTCAAAGGGTTTGAAGGTATGCAGTCAAAGTCTGAAACCAATAATCAGCTCGAATCTGATCCAAATGGTGCGCCGTCCACAAGTCTCTATTACGAACCCTGGTGGCGTGGTATTGGGTACAATCCTATTCCCTTGCCTGTGGTAGGGGGAAATGTTTCCAGTTCAACTTCTCTTGAATTCCCTAATGGTGGTTCAGAGTCAAATGATGGTCAGTCTGTGTCTAATAATGATTTAAACGATGAAGAAGATGATGTTACCAAAGAAGTGCAAGCTACTGGATCCCCACATTCTGGTATGTCTTTAATTGATTTCTAGTTCTTACAGCAAGTTTCCTCTCAAATAAGCTCTTCACATCTTTGGATTTTCTATTTGTGCTTGACAATATAGAATCTTATCTTATTTGAAGCTTATTGTAATGAGAGGCTTGTCATAACAAAAAAATAAAAAAGTAAGTAATAAGTAGAGAACAACTTTCTGAGTCAAAAGTTAAATCTGGTAGGATAATTTCTGAAAACTATCTTAAGAAGACCAAAATTAGCAATAGACCAAATTTGTGTTGTCTTCAAATGTTCTTGTTTCTTAAGTAACCATTAATTCATGATGATGAAAATTAGTTGTACAGTTTTACTATACTACATAGTGATTTAAATTCCTAAAAAGAAAAGCAATAGAGAAAATGTGCAACATTGAAAATTTCGTTTAGTTGTTTAAACTCATGACACTAGCAATGAGAAATAATTTTTCTAAACTATATCTGACTTTATAACAATAGCTTCTCATGATTTCAGCTGGAAGCTACAGACTGGATGCTCAAAAGATGCAGCATGTTTCATCCACTCTGCCAGCTATGCACGGTGAATGTCCGACGCAGTCTACACAACTCGAACTTGTTGGCCACTCTATTGTAAGTTCCGTTCCTTTTCAGTCGAGAATGATTTATCTTGTTTATTTCTTTGGCTGTGCTTATATTTCCAGATTCTAGATTCCATTACGAAGTGGGCCAAAGTTATGATTGTACAATTTATAACTGAATAACTTCCTGTGTTTCTTGCCAGGCATGTGCATCAAATCCATATCAGGACCCATATTATGGAGGAATGATGGCTTTTTATGGTCACCAGCCCTTGGTATGTTATTATCTCAACCTCATAGAAATGAGAGAGTGGTGTCACTTTCATCTTTTTTTTCTTTAGTAGCCTGTGCTCAATACCATAATTGTTGAAATCAGAAGTCAAATGACACCTCCAAAGGACACCAATAGGGTTTTTGACTGTTGTAAAGAATGGAAGTTCAGCTTCCAGTGCAGAAGGCTCTTGGTCCAAGTTCATGAAAAATGGGGATTGTGCTTCCAAATCTGTGGAATTCAATTCGTTTGTTGATCATATATCAATTAAAATTTTGCTTTTACTTTCGGGTCCATTCCGTTGATGTTTCATGAAATAATGTGACTGTTGGGAGATCAATGCTGATGGATCTGGACTAGGACCAATATTTTTTAACACGTAACACTCTTTTGAGTCAGTCTTTTGTCATTTCCAAAAAAAAACTCTTCGTACCATGTTTAACTCAGAGAAAAATGCTTATGATATTTATATTTTCTCAAAGTTGTTTGTTAGACTACCATAATTTGTTGTATTTTGTAATTATTTTCTAATGCAAAGAGAGCTGATGTTTTCATTGCACAAATCTCCAGTGGGAAATATTTTTCATGCTTCTTTTTGTAAATGTTTGTAATGGACAGGGATATCCTATGGTTGGAGCACCGCATGCTAGAATGCCATTGCCCATTGAGATAGCACAAGACCCCGTTTTTGTGAATGCTAAGCAGTACCAAGGAATTTTGAGGCGAAGGCAAGCACGTGCAAAAGCTGAGGCTGAGAAGAAGTTGATAAAAGCCAGAAAGGTGGATTTTGTATAGTTTTGGTGGACTGGATTTTGTTTTTTCTCTCTTTTTTTGTTTTAGGGGGGTTACTTTCTGAATTTTGATGAGTAACCTTTCATGTACTCTGTTATCATCTTCAAATCTTAGAATCTGGTAGTGCCTTGAAGTTTGAAAATATATTCTTCATAACAAAATGTTTCTTATGGTCTGGCGATTTAGAACTTAAAGCAGGTTAGAAAAGAAAAAGGGTAAAGAAACAACTGAACAATCTAAAGCTGTTTAATAATAACACCCATCTAATCAAGATTTATATTCTCTGATAGACAATGTTTTTGGTTAGTAGTATAATTAAACGACTTTTCTTGAACAGGATCTGCTCTATAGGTTGTACAACTGTATCCTTGAATTCTAAGTACTGATACCAATGAGTTATTTCAACAAAATACTTTTGCTTATTAATTATATTTACTCTCACTCTCTTACTATATACAAATGAATTCCCTTTTTGGCTATGTTGCTCACTTTTCTCATTCAACAGCCATACCTCCATGAATCTAGACACCAGCATGCCATAAGAAGGACGAGGGGTAGTGGAGGGCGTTTTGCCAAGAAAGACGAAGCTAATGAAAACGAGATGCATTCTGACAAAGCAAACGAGAGTGGTTACTGCCTAAACGACGGTTCCGAACAGCGAAATGGAAGTTCATCGATGAACAAGGCCTCTCAGTAGCAACTTGCACCAACCACCAGTGGCGAATACCAAGACGACGACGACCCAATTCGGTTAGGGGGGATCGATTGCTTGGCTGTTAAAGTAAGTGGTACTGCATTCCCGGCGAGCACGCTAGGCGGCAAATCATTCTTGGCTTTGTTCTGTTCTGAAAAAAGATCGAATGTGGAATGACATATGACTTGCAGGATCTCATGGCTTGAAAGGCTTCTTTATAAGTCTTTGGGATCTCTCCTTCATTCCATTCTCCTGTTTTTTTGTGGCTTTTTGTACAGAGTTTATTATGATGACTGGGGACTGAAGGGAGTGGGGAGTTTGACCTCATGTATTATATAGCAGAGTGAAACTAAATGGATCATAAGGCTTAGGATGGATATGGTTTGTGATTCACAAAGCTTACTCTTGAAATGTTTTTAGATTTTTTAATCTAAGGTGGACAGATTACTGGTTCAAATTATAATTTTCAGATAAAAAACTGGGTGGAGTTTACAAGTTTTGCTTCAGCTTTGATGGCCATTGTATATCTGTATTTAGTTTATAATATTTTGATCTATGATATTGTGGAATAGAACAATTTAAATCATGAGGAAAAAAGTTATAAAGTGTTTATCTTGTAAGAGTAATAATGAGTGTAAAGTAGAAATGGTAGGAGCAATCTGAAAGATTCTTCTTGCGTACGTGAGAATGCTTGAAGCCCTTTTGAGTTTTACAGAGATCATTGCAAATATTTTTTTTTATTAATCCTTGATAATTATTTTAACTATGTTCATATGCATTGTATCACCGTCATAAATCATTTATTTGGTTGAAACATGGAGAAATTGAAAGTCTCTCTTTATTATTAATAACATTTACTTTTTCTTCTTTGGAAAAAAACATATTTTTTTTCTAAAATTTAAAAACTACTTTTAAAGTGTATTAAAAAAGAATTCCTGGAATAATCTTCCTATAGTATCTAAACCATTAGACGAGGGAGAGATTTTCTAGTGCCCTACATATTTCGTTAACCCGAGTGGAATTGGATAGGAGTCGAGAAGCAATTGAGTACAAGGCTCGAGAACAAATTGGAGCTCCATATTTGTTAAGCACCGCATTGTTGCATGCAAGGAGAGCTTACTCGATTCACAAAAAAAGTTATGAAAAACATAGTTTTTAAAAATAAAATCGTTGTCAAAACGAACTGCGTAAACTAAATCGAGTACTCGTTAAAACCCACCCCATTGACTGAAATTTTGTTTCACAAAGTTCTGAACAGGTTTTAGTTAATAAAACCTTCTTCCAAGACCATCCAAAACACAAGTTTTGGTTGGTTTGGTCAATGAGTAGTTCAATCAACCTTTTTCAAACAGTCAACTTTAATCAGTTCAATTATTGGGAAAGAAAAACAAAAGAAGTAAGTTCATAGCAGGGAAATTACTTCAACCAGCTTCATCTACCAGATTGTTGAAAGCTTCTTCCCTCTAAAGTTACTACTAAAGCAAATTGGAGAGACAGGTTCACAGAAGAGAGACTCGGGCAATGGATGACGATTCGACAATAGAAACAGGAGATTAAAGCAACTTCAAATGTCAGCAAAATCAATCAACGAGTATTTGCAACATTTTAAAGAGAGAGAGTTTACATGTACATGTCACAGATGATTTGTGGTGTGAATCATAAAGAACTCAGTAAAAAAGCTCACTTTAGTTTGGATATAAACCAACTTCAGTGACTCCTAAAAAGGTTATAGGTAACAAAAACCAACTGTTTTAACAAAAATAGAAAAAACAAAAAACAAAGCTGATATAAGAACACATTTATCATGGTTCTCCTCTTCCACAAAACATTGAAACAGACCTCTACTGATGTGTATGGTCACTGTCGCGATTATATTGATCAGAGTCCACTACATCGTCTACAATTTCTGGCTCAGGTTGTTCTGGGATAGAATCCGAACCTGTACTGTCAACTGTTTGGTTCTCTGCCATTTCGGGGTCTGGATTTGTGGCATTCACCACTGTTTGCTGCTTCTCCATCATCCCAGAAAGAGCAAGTCTTGGAGACCATTCGAGAACATCGTCGATGATATTCGACACACGCTTTTGATATCTGCAAGAGCAAAATCAGTTCATGACCAAAACCAGAAAGATAGTATTTGTTCATATATTTACATCTTCTCAGGTGGGAAATGGGACAGATGCCCCTAAGAAATAAAAATTCAAGTCAGTTAACAGTAGGTAATTGAACATGGTATCACGACTTTCTTCGACATTCAAGGTTGGACAATGCCGATTATTCGTATCATATGATAAACGCGCTACACAACAATTTTCAAATTACTTTTGTACTGAATATTTCCTCAACTCAAGGACACAGTTGTCCCGCCTATTGGAAATAGATTAGGTACAAGTAAGGTCGTATTTTTTCAGCTACACCAAAGTGTAACTTGTCCCATTCTAAACTGCTCGTCGTATTTTTTCAGCTACACCAAAGTGTAACTTGTCCCATTCTAAACTGCTCTTCAAATTTGGGTGCTTCAAAAAGAGCAGCAGTGAATTATCATACATAGACTTCTCAGACATATCTTTTTTTTTTTTATAAGAAAAAACACTTGATACAAAAACAGGAAGGGCATACAAAAACGCCCAACAAGAAAGAACCCCTAAAGAAAAAGACTCCAATCCAAAATAATGATGTCTGGCCTTAGTGACCGATCCCCATAAAGAAGAATTAGATCTAATGAGATCTCAAACATAATCCACAAATTTCTAGACTTCTCAGACATATCTTTAGTGGTATGCGAGTTTAGAAAGGCGTGCACTAACCTTGCTCTGGCAGCCTCATCAGGAGCATGATGCCTCATGAGTAATATGATCAGTACAGCCACCATTGCATAGAAAAGTCTTGTTGTCCATTTTGGTTTCTCTTCTTCATCTTTGTTCGGCCAAAACCGGAATAATTCTCGCAAAGTTGCTTCCTCCGCGAGAATATTGGGGAAAAACCACATGCGCTTACCCAGAAGAATATACAAAACACCAAATACTGCTCCCCTCACTGCAAATTTAAACGAAACCTTAACACGTTAGAAGAGAGAGTGATGACCAGAAAATTTTGAACAAAGTCACTAGGTATGGTGATATTTAGTCCATCAATGTAACAATTACTATCACCTAAAAAAATACCCAAAGGCTAAACAAAATCCAAGGACTTGGGCAATACAGAACATGAGATTGCTAAGGCTCAAGCCACTTAGGATTCTCTAAAATAAATGAGAACCTTTTGGGGTGCTAGCCAAGTGAAGATAATTCTTCTACATCCGCAAAGAAGAAACATAATAAATGAACAAATAAACCAACCAAGCCACCACAAATAACATCGAAAACTGAATTCAAAATTGAGATGGTTTTCATCTCTATCTTTTTGGTCAGTAGCAAGAACACCTAGAGATCAACAATCTAGAAAGATAAACGATTTCTGCAATCATTTTCTAATTTTTTCACCCAATCTATCCAACAATAATTACTTTTTGTGTTGCCTGATACTTAGAGAATTGTCTTAAAGTGGTAAAAAAAAATTGCACTCCTGGCTTCTTATTCCTAAAACAATAATAATAAAAGTATCAAACAAAATTATGCTTTTCCTGTATTTTAATTTTCAAAAAAATGAATACAAATAACAGGTACTTGCAGCAGATACTGAAAGTAAATGATACAGGCGTAAAGGTTCGACATGGCCAAGAATTGTTGAGGTGTGCATAAACAGACCTGAACACTCGCAGTATCAAAAGAAAATAAATCCAACACGGCCAGTAAACGTGAACATTAAGAACTTTGTGGTATCATCCTACCATAATGCTTCATGCTACAAACTTAAATTGATAACACCATTTAAATGATTTATAGTATAGAAATGAAGCACATTACAAAAATAAACCAATGAAAAGTGCTGTATGACCTACATAAAAGAAGTGAGAGTATAAGCAGCAGAACCCCAGCGCATGAGTAGAGTATCAAAAGCTTGCACTGATGAGGATATACAGGAAACAAGCATATTGCAAGCGTCAACACAGGCCAACAAAATGAAAGAAGTGTCTGCCAAAATGGCCGCCGCTTAACAAACGTCCAAGCAAAAAAGGCATCATGTTCAGAGAACACCTGATCCTGCAAGAGTAAGCTCCACATTCAAAACCTGGGAAAATGGTAGAGGACATGATATTCAAATAACTTATGGGAATGAGATAAATAGGTTTCTCCCATGATTACTTGAAATTTGCATCAAGATGCCAGCTACTAAATAATTAGAAGGTTGGCTAAAGATATTTAGCTAAATCAGCGAGTAAATACTATATTTCAATAGAAAAAAGGAATGGCTAGAACAAATCTTTGCCTAAAAAAATCCAAAATGAGTAAGGGGTGAAGGTGTTTCAAATCTTTCCCATCTGCTAGTTTGTGAGTTTGGATGGTGAAATGAAGGAAAATATTTAAGGAATATATGAGGACATAGGTGATAAATGGGATAGAATGCAACTTCATGCCCTTTCTTTGGACTATGAATTCTAATTTTCTTTATGCAATATTCCTCTTATCTTGCTACTGGCAGATTAAGAAGGCTTCCGTATTCTTTATAGAATGTTTAGTTCAACCCCAGTCCACCCCCCTTCTGTATATATCTGTATGTATTCACAATCCAACAGAATTGTGACTTAAAAAAGCCACTTATTAATATTGAGAATATTCCAGAGAGAGATTCGACAACACACGTGAGGAAAACAAAGGAAAAACAGAGGAAATGGTAATATGGGAAAAAGGAAAAAGAAGATAAGAATGTTGATATTAATATTGAGAATATTGGAATTTCAAAATTGAATATAACTTTTAAAAGCATTCTGTGACCATATATTTGCCATAAAAAATAAATCAAATGTATATGACCAAGTAGAGAGCACGAGGCTTAGTCCCCAAATTTAAGAGAGAAATAATGCATTAAAAATCCGCACCGGGAATATCTCCAGATGTGCGGGCCATGTAGACAATTTTCTCTTTCCAGGACGAACAGTTTTCACCACACGATCACACCGAACTAGGAGATTCTTACTTAGCAATGCATTGCCAATATCTTCAGTTTCCAGATTCTTATCTGAATCAAGAATATCCTTGAGCTCCGGATGATTTCTCAAAAAACTAACAAAATCCTTGCCTCTGAAATACTCAACACGTGTCTCTTGTAAAACAGCCCACCTTGATTCTAAATCCTTGTGGTCTCTCACCTTCTCAGCAAACAACTGAAACACGTCCTTCTTTGCAGCTTGTTTCTGAAGATTAAAAATATATAGTGTGTGATCACCAAGACAGCCAAAATGAAATAAATAAAAAATAGAATCCTGATTATAAAAAAATGGTGATTGAAACAATCTATCATAATATAAGCGTAGCAGTCATGAAATTCATAAATTATAACTGAATAAAAGAAAAGCATGCAGAACCACCAGCAACCAGTGCATAATCTGCAGCAATTTGAAACCTCTTGAAAAGTTCCTTTAGAAATTGGAAAAAGGACCAAAAACAATCCGCATCATACTGAGAAGCACATAAAGAATATTAACTCAGCACAATGTTGAACATGAAGGTAATTAAAATATAATTGATAACTGAAAGGCAGCCGAATTGAAACCAATACTGAATAGAGGTTAAAAGAACTTAATTTAAACAAAAACAAAAGCATTTTTACTTTACCCTCTCTTTCGACTCACATGCACTCAATCAATCAATCACCTTCCACTCTTCCTGATAACCATTTAAGATGTTTCTACTCTATCTAAAGAAACTAAGAAGTTTCAATGTGAAGAAATAATGGTGTCTAATGCCTTCAGCATATCCAAATCAAATGCCCATTCATCGTCACTGATAGAAATTAAAAATACTCTAAATTTGTGATGAAACACCAGAACCCCACAATTTATACTTTCCTAAATTCAAACCATAAAATAACAATTAACAACGCCCATATAGGTGGATGCAAATCTGAGCAATTGGGGCCCAAGCTATTTTAATTTTACAGTTTAAACTTCTAATTGACCTTCGGCCTACCCTCCAAAGCTGCAAAACTGAGAACTGCAAAAACCCCTTTGAAATGCATGCACATTAATCGCTCTTTAATCGCAAAAGCACAAAATATAAGCAGCCAAAAGCCTTCTCTTTTTCTCTATCATTGATAAGAAACCAACGTAAGAACACCAAACAATGAAAACTCATTAGCACATAAGTTAATCATTTCTCCAGCCACACGCCATACGTTTCTGCATTAAGGAATTCGAAATCACAGATGGCAGATTCCGTAAGCTTCACCTCCATCAATCATTCTAACATTTCTCGCAAAATCACAAAATATAAGCACCCAAAAGAAAAATTCCAAGAACATGTCCAAAACATCAAACCCCATTAGTGAAAGACGCATTCTGGGCAAGGATACGCCAGTCGGGTATCCAAAAAATCGATCATAGAAGCATACTGAAACCCCCATTTCCTCTTCGCGGCGACGAAAACCCAGATCAGGAAACGAAATCAGAAGGGAAATGAAGAAGTTAGATGGGAAAAGAGGGCAAACCCTAGGAGGAGTGTCGGAATTGGGATCTTTGGCAGCATTTTGAACAGCAGTTGATTGCCTTCTGACCCTCTTCTTCTCGGTCCCTCCTGTTTTCCTCATCTCACAGCAGGATTTGATTCAAAAAAAATAAAGGAAAAAAAAAAACAAAACAAAAAAATATTGGGTTCCCGTTGATTCTTCGCCGCTGAGAGTGCGTTTGGTTGCGAAGAAAATTTGGGGAACGTTCGTAAAGTTAATGAGAAACGAAAGGAAAAAACTTTACAAACAATTTCTTCACTTTCACCCCTTTTCCCACCGCCAAGAAACACGCAGAAGCTTTTGGCTTCGCTTCATCGCAACCAATCAAATTCTGCCACCTCAGCAACTGGACCTACCTACATTTCCTTTTATAATTCACAAGTTTTTCCATGCTTCTTTTCTCTTTTTTGGCCAAGTAACAACTTTTTTTTTCTTTTTTTTAGACGTTTATTTTATTTTATTTACCTCCATACGTCTATTTTAGTCTATATATTTTAATAGAGTGAATATTTTAATTTCTGTTTGGAAATTTCTAACACAAATTTGATATCGGAGGAAAACTTTGGAATACAAAAATTGAGTATAATGTTTGTGTTGAAATTGTGATTAAATAAAAATGGATAAAAAGTTTACTACGTTATTACTTTTGTTATAAAATCTTTTAAAAAAATCACATAGCCACCAAAGCTACAGCCAAAAAGTTGTAAGTTCGATCATCCACCTTTATGAGTCGTACTAAAAAAGAAAATGATGGCATAGCTTATGTGAACACTTTTTTTTTTTAATATTTGTGAGTGTTTGAATCAACTTGTACCGACCTGGACTACTTTCGAATATTTAAGAACCAAAATTGCATTAACGTCTTTCTAAAAAGAGAGATAGAAAAGAAAAAAAGAGAGAGAAATAGGCCGAGCGGTTAATACTTTTAAATACTTAAATTTTAAGGTTGGCTTATTAATTCATTAATCACTTTTTTATATGAGTATAATATGTGATATTTAGATGCTCAAATGTAATACCAATTAACATGTAATAGTCCTCGAAGGCTTGAAATGTAAATTCATCATTAGTATTGTCAAGATAAACGATTTAATGTATGATGTTGAAATTGTACTCTAGGCAGATGTTGAAATTGTATTAATAACTTAATTAATTGAATTAAGTCTAGCAAATAATGTAAGGCATAAAGAAAAATTTAAACATACACCTGCCTTTCAAGGTATTTATTAAAACCATAAAATATCAAAATGGAGTTATATGAAGGACGAATGTGTAATTACAAGATTCAACCACAAGACCAAAAAATAATAGGTTAAAAGTACTATTTTTGGTCCCTAAATTTTTGTGTCTCCGTTTCTTTCACCCTTCTATTTTTTAAACATATTTAATTGGGGAGTTGAAAATATTCTTACACGAGATGAAATTTACAACTTTAAATACTAGAAAGTGTAAAGTGTGGGTTTCTTCTTGTTAAATGTACATATGAGTGATTCTTTTAAAGTGCAGGTTTGGAGATTTGATAATAAGGTATATGCATGCCTTCTTGATATCCCAGGAAGATTTTTCTCGGAATCATGGAGACTAACCATTAGAAAACCAACAAGACTTAAGGAGCCAAAGATGAGACTACGAGCAAAACAGTAATTTCATACAACTAGGACTATGAACCACTTTTGAAGGATTGGATGAGCGGATATAATTTATATCCATGGAATTAACTCATTTACCGTGCATGGAAGTGCAACTATTCGTCTATAGTGGAGTCATATTGGGTTAATGGTAAAATTTATTACTTAAAGAGCTTAATTGATAATATTTTTCCCTCAAAGCTGTAGGTCCATACAATGTTTCCTGCTAACTCGTTAACATCCATGGTGAACATTTAGAAATTACGTTGATTATTTAATTAAAAAAATTATTTAATTTGGTTATTAATAATAATTTTGATTTATTATTAATTTAAGAGAATTTATAGTATGAGGTGTCCCTATTTGTCACTTCGTTTTAGAGATTTTATTTTGACCATCTTATCCATCCTTTCCATGTAGTTATTATTTTCAAAATCAAAATAATACTCTCTCTTAAATTCTCAAATTTGTTTCTTGTTATATTATCTCTACATTTTCTCTTCCTAGATTATATAAATAATTTATCTCACTTTTTAAATATATATTTGAATATAACATAACATAACTCAGAGACACGATCAAGGGGTATCGCGAGGGAGGCCAAGACGGGTGACATAACTGTAGGTGGGGCAGGGAGTGGATGAAATTGAGCGAGAGAGAGCAAGAGATACAACGGTGGAGCAACAAGGCGGGTGAAAAGTTGCAAGTGGGGCGGGGAGTGGCGGAGGGTAAAGAAGAGAGATCAACCGTATGAATTTCTACGGTACCTTTTTGAGATATAATTTTTTTATTATGTGTTCACTTTATTTTATATATACATTCATTTTAATGTTCAGGTAATCGTATTTGTTCATATGTTTACCTTATTTGAAATTTTGTTACATCCTCGGTATTAGTATTTCCATTTCTAAAATGATTTTGTTGTTTAAATTTTGATATTTCTATTTCTAAAATATTTTTTTGTTTAAATTTTGTTTTAGATTTTAATTTAATTAATATTTTTCCTTAAATTTGTTAGTATAATTCTTTTGGAAAAATATTTGAATTAAAAAATATAGGTAAGATTCTCAAAATATTTTAACGATTCACTAGTAAAAAAATATAGGTATGATTCTCCTATAAAAAAGAATAAAATAATATATTCATTTAAAAATCATGGGATGATAATTTCATATTTACCGGGATTTTTCTATTTTATGTTGGTCACTCCTCACTTGTTGCCATTTTTTGAAATAACATTTTTATTTTAAAGGGTTATATATGTCGTTACCCCTGATTTAAATGTAAAATGGGTTAGTTGGAAGCCGACTTGAAAAATTAGATGTTTATTAGGCCCAAATAGATAGGAACTCATTAGGTTTTGGAATTCCCAAAATTTATAGTAGGTGTCCTATTTTGCAGGTTTGATTTTGACACTACTACTCTTTTTGGAAGACGACGACTAGAGAGGGAAACAATCAGAGTGGGAGTAAAGGAGGGAACAACGGTGGGGTGACATGGTGGGTGACAGAGCTGGTTGTAAGTGGGGGGACGGGTGGCGAAGGAGAGAGAGGGCTATATGTTAAGTTTCTACAGATTGTGAAGGTAGAGTGCTTTTATATTTTTGTGTATTAATTTTTCACAAAAGCACAAATTTATTTATTACATTATATTTTTGTGTATCATCGTTTGTATTTGTTCCTCAATGAATATATTTTTCTTTAGATTTGTTAGTATAATTCTCCTAAAATTTTGTTGGAAAAATATTTGAATTAAAAAATATAGCTAAGATTCTAAAAATATTTGAATTGTCCCTGGTAGAATATAGGTACATTCTTCTATAAAAAAATAGAAAATAATATATTCTTTTTAAAATCATTTTAGGAGGGTAATTCTGTAACTAAAAATTAATAGAGATTTTCCTATTTTTACGTTGGTTCTAACTTAAATTATTAGGCCATCCTTTGAAATTGTTGCTCCATACCAAATAGAGGATACGGAAGTAAATGGTCTCTAAAAGTGGCCAGTGAGATTCACATTATCGTTATAATAGCGCGTGCTTCCACAACATCTAGCGGTCAGATCCACTCCAACTTCCAGCACATACTAAATAATTAAGGGTTGTATTCTTATGATAAAGATGAAAATGGGGGAGAGGCAAGAATATTATACCATCAGCAGTTAGGGTTGTCGGAGATGATTTTTCAGACACCCCATTTCAGCACTTGTGAGTGAAAAGGTGCTAAGTCATCATAATAATATAGTACGGAGACCAAACTTTTGAAGGTAAAATAAACAGCTCGAAACTTCTTGAAAACCGACCTGACATTAATGTTATTGGTTGTTCGCAACTTATTAAAGGCTAAGCCAACCAATAAGGATCTTAATAGCTCATCCTCTTAAGAGACGAGTCAATGATCATTATCTTATTTGTTGCAAACCAACAATCATTTCTCCAATAAAGTACCATGATTTATCGTGCGGTCATAACAACTCCTCAATTGCTCTAAGAAACTCAACCTCTATAAATAGAGAACCTGGTTCAATTTTCAGCTACGCGAAACTATCTTCATACTGAGTATAAATAGACTGATTGGAGTGTCGGAGTCTTTTTCTATCTTCGTGCAGATTCTGTGCGTACGTCAACCACACCCGAATTCTAACTAGTTGGTCGTTTTTATGATCAAACAAGGGTAATTAAAATTGCCCCGAGATTCCCAAATCTAACAAAATCGGAACCCAACCTCATAGATTTTGTTTTTTTGGCAATCCCAATTTAATTTAAAGCCCTCTTATTAACAATGTTGTGACCTTGTGTTCATAAGTTATTTTCATAACAAGTATAATAATATATACCCTTTCAAACTTACCCACCAAGTTGCCATGTACGATGTGCTTTGCTCTTATTGAGGCACTAACTATTATAACAATTAGCTTGGGATACTTTTGGATTTCGAATTAGATTTGTTAATTAGCTAAATAATCAAAGATTTTTATTTAATACTCAACCCTCGTTCCTCTTCTTTTACCATTCATTTCTTTTTCGAGTCAGCTCAACTCAATTTATTAAGACATATATGATCGACTAAAATGTCGAAAGTTTGAATCTATGAAATACTCTGGGAAACATTTTTTTCTTATTAATAACATGGACGATTATTCATTTTCCCGTCTTCTAAAACTACTTTCCAAACACTTTTGGAAAGTCTCTCCACTTACTTTTCTTGATAGAAGTTTCCCAACAAAAGTAACCCCTAAATGGACTTCTTTCACAAATATTTCTTCAACTAACCATTTTGCTTGGTCTTCCTCCTCAGTCAAATAAAATCCTTCCCATTTTTCAATAAGAGATTTTGTTGGATTAAAAAAAAAAGTAGTCTTTGACCTAAATGATAAATGCAAAGACCAACCATTGAACAAGTACATGTAAGATTTGCTAAAATACCCAAATGATAAATACAAACAACAACACTTTTTTAAGTAATATTACAATTTCTTTTAATAAGAAAATGTTGAACATATAAAAACGTAGCATCTTAAATAACGATCTTTACACAATTGATATTTCACTTGCCCAATATTGTTAGACTGAGTTTTTGCCCAAATATGAAATTAACAAGTTTGCCCCTCCTATAACTTGGGCAAAAGCTTACAAGATTCTTTGTATTTAAGAAAGATAGTTCTCTTTGGAAGGAAGGTTATTCTATACGTCAAAACTTCAATCGACCCTTGAGAAATCAAGAAACTTTAATATAATTTTTAGTCTTAGGTCGAGTTTTATTTGTTTTTCTTTCCCATAAAATATAGGGGGGTGGGGAGATTTAATCTTTAACCTCAAAGTAATACGTGCTATTTAAGTATTATCCACTAAGCTAGGTGATTGACATATTCGTTTGGATTTCAATTTTGTATCCAATAATAAAATAAAACTTATCTGGTTATGAGTTAAAAATATAAAATCCAAAAGTTAACGTCTAAATTTGTAACTTTTTAAATGTGCAATCATTTACAAATTCTCATAATTTTTCAAGAAAGACACCTCTGACCATCTAAAGAATAAGATCTTTGGAAAAACAATTCATCAAACATGTTTTTACCAAATTTAATTTTTGAAAACAACTTTCAAGACTATCCCTAATTTACCCTTAATTTAACTTTATGGTTTAAAAAGTAAACTTATTTTTGCATTGATATTTTTATTTTCGATCAAAAAATCTAAAGTTTGAATTCGCACGGTTGTTAGAACTAAAAAAGGGAGAGTGCTTAAATAACCAATTTTCTATGCTTCATGATGCTCACATATACAATTAATATTTAAATGAACATAGTTTTCAGGTATTTATTTTTTTTATTACTCTTTGATACAATTTTCAATATTTGTATTCTTTGGTAGATAATTTCTTTTTTTTTTCCTTTTATTTTAGTGCGACAACATTTCAAAGCAATACTTTTTTTTGGGTAATTGCAGTGGATAGCAAAAATATTTATGTATTTTATAAAACGTTGTCAGTTTTTCAAATTTTCAAATATAGCAAAATATTTGAATTTTTATTTTCGAAATTTTTATTATTCCAATTTTACCCTTATGATATCTGATACACATCCAATCTATATCTGATATATATTTGTATCTGATATACACTTGATGTATATATGTATCTGATATATATTCAATCTATATCTGATGTACATCTGATTTACCTCTGATATATTTCCGATATACATCTAATGTACACATGAATCTGGTCAATACTAGGGTATTCATTAAAATAGTTTAAACTTGTAATCAAGTTAATTAAACTCCCTCAATCCAAATCTTACAAAGTTTCTATTTAGATTGAATATCAATGCATCTCGTGGGCTCTTTTCAGATATTCGGCGAATTAGATGCACTAATTTTAAAAGATTTCTATTTGGGTTGGTGCTAGTATATTGAGAATGTTATCTATTTATTCTAATTTTGAATATTGTTGCACTTTTGCATTAAAATACCATATTTAATTCTTTTGTTAAAGTAAAATCAACATTATATCATATGTAAATCATACTATCATATCAATAGTATATTAGACAATCATATCATTAGTATATCAAACAGTCATTTCGGTAGTATATCAAACAGTCATTTCAATAGTATATCAAACGATCATATAAATAGTATATCACATTTATATAAGATAGAAATCAGAGGGAAATCAAAAGGTAGGGTTTTATGAGCTTGGATTTGGGCCTGCAGGACAATGTTGTCATTTAATATGTGGGTCTCTTTTTTTAAAAAAATGCTATATTTGAAAACCAAAACATGGTTGCTATTTTGCTAATTTTGCTAAATTTTTTTTTGCCATGTCTCAAGTTGGTCCAATCCCGTGAAATCAATAAAGAACATATATTTTCATAAAATATATATATATAATATAATATAATATAATGTTACATGCATAACCATTGAGAATTTAAATATTAAATATATGAAAAAAAAATTATTGATTGATTCAATTGAGTCATAATTTACAACATTAAAGTGTACATAATACTTTATATATTCAAATCGATAAAAAAAATATTTATATTTTGTCATGTAATTTTAGAAATTGAGATGGAACGGGAGAGCATATTCCTCATTACTATCAAAATGAGAAAACATGAACACAAGTATATTTATATTTATATAAATTAAACTAGTTATTATGTTGTATGTCGTTTGTAAGATTTATGGTATTTCTTTTGCTGTTTCTCTGATTGAGTTGTGCTGTTGACTTTTTTGTTGGTGTTGAGGTCGCTTTATTGACAAATCTTTTTGTTTCATTTGTATCTTGATATCAAACTATAAGATTCATCTTTTTTTTTTCCCTTTCAACGTAATTAAAACTTTGGTAGAATAAAACAAGAAAAACTTTGGAAAATTAAAAGAAAAACTAAAATATTTTGCCACTTTTCATTAAAAGTGTTTCTTAGCGTGAACACAAATAGGCTTAGGGTTTATGCGTAGAATTCCCGATAAGAGTTCGATAGAAATGGTTAGAAAATTTCCAATATCTGGAGAGAGAAAAAAAAACACGGTTGATATAGACTCGTTCCTTCAGTGATTTAACATTAAAACAACATCAAATCTTTTGTTAACCTGAATTTAACTCAACTGTTAAAAGACATTTATCTCCCATCAAAAGATTACGAGTTCAAATTTCTACATTCTACATATTATTATATCAAAAAATAGTAATAATAAAGTATTTAAAGATCTTCACATCACCATATTTTATTCAATTTCAACACAAACAAGTAGGTATTTAATTGAAAAAAATTCAAATACTTTATGAGTAAACTCTCTATCCTTAGTAAAAAAAAGGAAAAAAAAAGCCGAAACTCTCAAAACTTGAACCAAATTATATATCATTTTAAAATAGTGATCTAAAAAAAATTCCTTTTAAAATATAAAAATACTCTGGGTGTCTATACCATTTAATAAAATATATCTCTTAGATTTATAGATGAATTAGACAAACAAATCTTTAGACACCCATTTAATAAAATATATCTCTTAGATTTATAGATGAATTAGACAAACAAATCTTTTTCAGTAATTTCAATCGTGATTACAATTCATATGATTACTTCATTAGCCGACTCTAGGAAGATAATTCATTAAATTTTGATTTAGAGTTTGTAAATCTAGATTATGTGCAAACCACTAGTTTTCGGACAAGAGATATCTGTCCTAATTATTGTGGACGCATTTACTCATCAACGTCTTGAAAAACTAATATTGAACTTATTAGATCCTGAACAATTTAGTCGGGTCAAAAGGAATTAACAAAAATAATAAAATAGTGAAGTATAATATGTTGATATATTACTTTTCATAGTTTTAGTTGAGCACAAAAAAGTCCAAAAAGTAGTTGCAAAATGTGACCAAAGAGGGGAGCTAGCTTTTGTATGAGTTGGGGAAGAAGATTTTATCCACATTTACTTTTTTGCATAAATCTTAGAAATTTTGAATGGAAAAGTCCAAAAAGTCCAACCAACTGTACATGTGTTGAACAATTGGTGGCTTCTCAACCCCATATTTATATGGGTTTGGTTTAAAACTTAAAACAAATCCCAACTTTTTTTTTTCCTTTGTAGTATTCAATTGCAACATTTTAAATTTTTAAGTGAGAACAAAAATATAAAAAAAAACAACAATAATAATAAATAAATAACTAAAGAAAAAAGCCTTTTGAAGCATTAATGAAACTAAAGAATGTTTAATTTTATAAAACAAGTGTCTTGTAGTATTTGTTTGGAGTCTTTTTTTTTAATAAATAATTGTCATGATCATATTAGCCTGCACATATCTTTGATTAATTCCAAATTATTAGTGTATTTTGTGTTACACATTGAATTCTAACTAAGCTATTGAAAGATACATAAGAATTGAATTTTTATTTTTCAAAAAATTTTAGTGGGTATCTTTATCATTTAAATTTACGCATTTTTATAAAAGTAGTTACAAATCTAATTTTCGTCCGGAACAAAAATTGAACCAACAAATTAGTTGAGTTGGACTTAAATTTACTTCCACACTCATTAATGTGTATGTATAAGATAGTATATAGAAAATATTAATTATTTAATTATTGAGTGAGGCGGCCTAAAAAGGTATTTTAAATAAATTTGGCAACAATAATCAATATATAACAAACTAATAAATTATAGCATAACTTTAATAAGATGACATAACAAAATCAAATCATGCATTATTAAATATATCAAACAAGTTAACAGCACAAATAACATTAATCAAAAGTTGTATTTTAAACTCCACAATTTTAAAAAATATAGGTGGAATCTTTTTTTATCGATTCTTTGGTTGAAAAAGTTATAGGTTTAAATCTTCACGTCATATATTTATTTTGCTAAAGGAAAATAACGTGAAGTTAAAAAAAATTTACAAAAACAGCATAATACGAAATAAATAGCACAAACAAAAAGTCATACATATTGAAAAAATAAAAATTGCGACTTTAGAAAAATACATATTAAATTTATGGTATTGCAAAGTAATTGGTGGTACTTTGGGCTATACTTTAAGATCATTCACATGTAATTGGTTGGAGTTGCAGGAATTGGGGAGGGACATTTGTTTTGTCTGATTGAATATATCTGTTTTGATTTAAGCAAAGTGATGATAATAATTCTTGGGAGAATTTGCAATGTACATGAAATTGAAAACTCCAAACCAAATTCCAAAAGATAAATTAATAGAGAAAGAGAGGAAAAATACACCCATTGATTGGGAAAGGGAGAGAAAACAAAGGGGAAGAAAAAAGAGTTTTCTTTTCTCTCTTCAATGAATCAAGGAGAGAGAAATTGGAATTGAGAGAAACTCAGAGAGAGAGAGAGAGAGAGAGAGAGAGAGAGAGAGAGAGAGAGAGAGAGAGAGAGAGAGGGTCTCTGCAGAACGAGCTTTGACCTCTCTCTCAGAGAACCCATGGCGCATTCACACTTTTGAAGAGTTTTTTTTCCTCCCCTTCTTAATCTTTCCCCGGAACAACTCTTTCAATCTCTCTCTCGTTGAGTTCTTCAGAAGATTCAGAAGAAACCCATTTCGATTTCTGGGTGTTTTCGGAGAAATTTTGATCTTCGTTCCTGGATTTCAGGTGAGCTTTCTGGGATTTTCTTATTCTTCTTCCTTCTCTGTTATGTGTGTTGTATTTCAAACGTTATGAAAAATTTCTTACTATTTGCTTTTCTCAGACTCAGCGTTTTAACTTTTTCTTTTTCTTTTTCTTTCCCTTTTGTTTGGTCCATGACAAGGCCATCCTCTCTCGCTTTTGGATAATTCTGGAAGATATTTGCGGGCTGTTGTTGTTTTTCCCCCCTTTCTACATTCATATGAAGTGTTTTCTTGTTTCTTTCTAAGCTATTGCTTTCAAATACCCTCTAATATCCCCCTTTAAAATCTCGATTCCCCTTTATCATATCTCACGATTCAATCAAACTTTTCTGTCTTAATCAATCGTCTTGCAGATTTTGTAACATCGAGATCTGTTTCCCCCTTTTCGTTTACTGGGTGTTGTTAGAGTCTGTGTAGAAATCAGACCCTCTGAAAGCTCGAGGATCTGATTCATGGGGAATTGCTGCGCCACGCCGGCCACTCCTTCAGGGAAGAATCATCACAAGGGGAAGAACAAGAAGCCGAACCCATTTGCAGCAGATTATGTAGTGAGCAACGGCAATGGCGTTGGGAACTGGGTGTTGAAAGATCCGACGGGCCGCGACATTTCTGCTCAATACGATCTGGGCAGCGAGCTCGGGAGAGGCGAATTTGGAATAACTTATCTATGCACTGATTTATCCACTGGAGAGAAACTCGCCTGCAAATCCATTTCGAAGAAGAAGCTGAGAACGGCTGTGGATATAGATGATGTGAGGAGGGAAGTTGAGATTATGAAGAATTTGCCTAAGCACCCGAATATTGTGTCGCTGAAGGACACCTATGAGGATGAGCATGCTGTTCATATTGTGATGGAGCTGTGTGAAGGTGGAGAGTTGTTCGACAGGATTGTTGCTAGGGGACATTACACAGAGCGAGCTGCTGCAGCTGTCATGCGGACCATTGTTGAAGTTGTTCAGGTATTCTTGTCCATCTTTGTGGTTCTTGTAGTTGTTTTTTTGGAGGGTCGAGGATAAGATTGTTATTGCTTCGTGAGCTTGAGCTGTTTCCATGGCGCTTGATAATATTTCTTTTGGTTGTTTGATTTGATTATGACTTGGGTTTAACGTTTAAGTTACAGATTTAGTCGTTGAACTTTGATTGTTGCGTTTATTTAGCTTCTGAACTGTAGATAATTTTTGTTTATTTGAACTTTGAATTACGATTCTGTATAGTTGTTAACTAAATGATTTCATTGTGGAGTTCGATCTCTAAGGTCTTTTGTAATTATCAGTTAGGTGTTTTTCTTTTGGATGAGAGCCCTTTTCTTTAGTGGGCGTCCTCTTGTAGGACTGTTTTTTTGTATGCCCTTGTTCTTCTTTTCATTTTTCTCAATAGAAGTGTGGTTTCGTATTAAAAAACTAAATGATAAGTTGATAGCATAGGCATGTCTTTGGGAAAGTATTGGTGGCACGGTGTGTTACATAAATGGTAAAAGGAAGTGGAGAATTGGATGACTGGACAAGATAAAAAATGACTCATGCAACATACCCTATCTCTAAAGCAACACATCAAATCCTTGTTTATAGACCATGTCACTTTGATTTATCTAGTTGTCCACTTTCTTATGTTATTTCTGTGTCACATCATGTCAAATTAGCCCACATTTCTTTAATAGGCATGTCACCTAATTATTTAGGCCCTATTTGATAATTATTTAACTTTTAGTTTTTTAGTTTTGAAATTTTAGTTTATAAACATTATATCTATCTCTTTGTGTTTTTCTTTTTGCTATGTTATCTACTTTTTTTTTAATTACATTTTCAAAATCTGCCAAATTTTAAAAACTAAAAAAAATGCATGTTTTTAAAAACTTGTTTTTCTTTTTGAAATTTGGCTAGGTATTCAGATATATTTGTAAGAATGGTAAAAAACATACTACAATAGATTGAGAAGTATGAATAATTTTAATAAGCAGAAAACTAAAAATGTAATTGTTATGGTTAACTTAATTAACGATGTTTACCGGAAAAATAAATGGACACAAGGGTAAGAGTTTAGCAACTAAATTTGTAGTTTAACCTATAACTTATAACTAATATTTGGAACAATGTTATTGCCTTGTTGCTGCTAATCTTTATATCCTTTTTGTGTTTTCAACTTCAAAATGTCTATTCTGCTGCACGATTGATTGCATATTCTGGTTGAAACTTATCGTTGATGGTGGCAATACCTCCATCTTTGTTGAGCTTATTGAGAAGTAATATGACTTGCTCATATAGTTATATGCATTTTGCCATGCAGATGTGTCATAAACACGGTGTTATGCATCGTGATCTCAAGCCTGAAAACTTCCTCTTTGGAAATAAGAAGGAAACAGCTCCGTTAAAGACAATTGATTTCGGGTTATCGGTGTTCTTCAAACCTGGTATTGGCCTCTAGATCCATTCAGCATGACTACTTCTTACCTCTCTTACACAGTTGCTTTCATGTCTGCAAGTGTAATATAACAAATTTATGATCCCGTTAGGTGAGCGGTTTAACGAAATTGTTGGAAGTCCGTATTACATGGCGCCTGAGGTCCTGAAAAGGAACTATGGTCCAGAAGTTGATGTCTGGAGTGCTGGGGTTATACTCTATATTTTACTTTGTGGTGTCCCACCTTTTTGGGCAGGTTTGTTTCTCATAACTTATATATTTTCTTCTTTTTTTCTTCACCTAATATCTGTAAGGGATAGAGTTGGAGAATCATTATGGAAAATCTTCTCCATTTTCTCATAAGGGAAGCATATAAATGAAGATTTTTATCCATCTCTGTTTCTGTTTGGTTGAGTTTCTTCATATTTTTGCAACCAGAAACCGAACAGGGGGTTGCGCAGGCTATCATTCGCTCGGTAATCGATTTTAAGAGGGACCCCTGGCCTATAGTCTCCGACAATGCAAAGGACCTTGTGAAGAAAATGCTTGATCCTGACCCCAAAAGGCGACTTACCGCTCAAGAAGTCCTTGGTACTAGTTTTATTCAGTGACTGAAGATTATGTTGGCTTCTCACTTCAGTGCTTCACTTCTTAATGATTTTCCCTTTTGTTCATATGTAGAACATCCATGGTTACAAAATGCCAAAAAGGCTCCAAATGTTTCATTGGGTGAGACTGTGAAAGCAAGGCTAAAGCAGTTTTCAGTAATGAACAAGCTCAAGAAAAGAGCTCTACGGGTAATAACAACTTGAATACGAATAAAACTTTGCGACGATTCGAGAATTCTTGCTGAATATTTAATATCAAAGTAGCTTTATGTCTAATATTTGAATTTTTTTACATCAGGTTATTGCCGAGCATTTATCAGTAGAGGAAGTGGCTGGAATCAAGGAGGCATTTGAAATGATGGATACTGGCAAAAGAGGGAAGATAAACCTTGAGGAGCTTCGTGTAGGATTACAAAAGCTCGGTCAGCAGATTCCCGACCCCGATCTTCAGATACTCGTCGAATCTGTAAGCATTCTTCTCTTCCTAACTCCATCTAGCTTTTGGCCACTGTCCTCAAAACAATATTACAACACATGGGTCTGTGCTCTTAACTCTGCATAATCATTCGTCATCTTAATTTGAACTTTATACTCGGATTTTCTTACTTTACTTGATGAAAAAACATGTGGAGGAAGTGAAGAACAGTATAATGTAACCACTGAATATTGGTCTGCCTGCATAATAGATGAGCTCACAGTAGTTCTATCTGGTTTTCATTGTTGTAAAACATAGGAGGGGCAAGTTTCTGGTTGTTATTGTTATCCTAAGCAAAGTGTACAACTATGACAGGCTGATCTTGATGGTGATGGGACATTGAATTACGGAGAATTTGTCGCGGTTTCGGTTCATCTTAAAAAGATGGCCAATGATGAACACCTGCACAAAGCGTTTTCGTTCTTTGATCAAAACCAGAGTGGGTACATAGAGATCGAAGAGCTTCGAAATGCACTAAACGATGATGATGAAACGAATGGCGAGGAGGTTATCAGTGCCATCATGCATGATGTGGACACAGATAAGGTCAGTATTTGTAGCTGAATACAATCGTTTCTTTAGGACCTACTTGCATTATGTCCATGAACTACTCACACTAATCCCACACCTTCCCGATCGGGCAGGTTCCTAGAGATTTTTGGAGTGTCCTTGGCTTGTAATAGGGTGTGTAGGGCGATGGTGAAGGAGGTTTTGCTTTGCCCCCTTTTCGGGATAGAGGGGCCCTGTTGTGCCCGGCTTCTTTTTTTTTCTTTGCTATTTTGCTTCTTTTTTTTTCTTTGTTATTTTGTAGGGTATTTGGAGCAAGAGAAGTAGTAGGAGTTTTAGGAGGTGGAGAGGTCTTGGAGGGAAGTTTGGGATCTAGCTGGATTTAATACCTCTTTGTGGATGCCTGTTTCTAAGTCTTTTTCATTTAGATGTCATTCTTTTAGATTGAGTTCCCTTCTTGTAGGTTGATCTTGTTTTGGTAGACATATTTTATATATGCCCCATCATATATTCTTTCATATTTTTCAATGAAAGCTTTGTTTCTTATCAAAAATATATATTATTTTCTCGTTCATTTCTTTCAGGATGGACGTATAAGCTACGAGGAGTTTGTAGCCATGATGACGGCGGGTACGGATTGGCGAAAAGCATCAAGACAATATTCGCGGGAAAGATTCAACAGTCTAAGCCTAAAGTTAATGAGAGACGGATCATTGCATCTAAGTAACGAGGGTAGATGAATCACAAACAACATCGAAAGCCGATTGATTATCGCTATCAGAATTGGATACAGGGGAGAAACTCTTAAATTTTCATATATTTTTTTTCCTTTCTCACCACTTGAAGATGTTAGAACAGACATTTTGGGATAGGGAGGATTAGAATGGAGGTCCAAACTAAAAGGGCCATTGAGATCAGAGGAGAAGATCACCTAGTTGTAGAGAGAGAGAAAAAGAAGAAATGGGTATAAAAAAAATGTTGGTTAAAGACTTCAGTGTGTGATTGTTGTGTGTATATAATCAATTAGGCCAGCAAGTGATTTCATTTACTGCTGAAATTATGTAAGAATTTGCTTCATTTGATCTCTCATATTTTTTCAACTTCTCTTGTGCTGTTGAATTAGTATAACATTTTTCAATCTCTTTCTCTCAATAGTACTTTAGAGGATTTGAATATATAGTTTTGGTCCAATAAAATTGATGTTGAGCTAACATGCGAGTTTAAGAAAAATTGGTGAGTGAAGACACTTAGGGTGTGTGGGAATCATGGTAGAATGAGTAATTTTGAAAAAAAAAAAGATTCAAAGTATAATTGATTTTTCAAAATTATCATTTAAGTTAAAATGATTTTAAGTTTTTCTAAAATCAACTTTTTAATTTGCTAAAGATAATGAATGGAAGGAAAGTGATTTTACACCAAAATCACTCTGATATAAACCAAGGAGTTGGACCAATTACAAAATCAAGAGTTAGGAAACAACCAGCCTTGCGATGGTGAGCTCAACAAAGGAATCAAAGGAAGATGTGCACAATTTGGTGCAAGTTATGCATTTCTAAGTGTTTTTAAGGCAAGTTAAAGACAACTTGGTCAAGGTCAGAGTCGACGAGTCAAAGTCAACTCATTCAATTCAAAATCAAAGATAAACACTCACGTCCTTCATTATGGACGAGATTGAGATTTATTTAGTTGGCTTCCCATTTTCTTAGTCTTTTCATTTGCTTGTTTTTCCATTTATTTAAGTTATGTCTTTTCACTTGCAAACACTTTAATTTCTTGTAAGTTATGTCTTTTCATTTGTAAGTATTTTCATTTATGGGAAGTTATAATTTTAAATTAGGATGACTACATATAGCCTTAGGTTTTTTAGACACAATTTGAAATTGAATAAAAAATAAGTTTTCTCATTAGTTCGGTTGGAAGTTTTATCTTCCATTTCTTGTGATTTTAGAATTTGCATGTTAGAATAATTCAAGTGAGACTTGATCTGTCTTGCTTGTGGAGTGATTCGAATCTCAAACAATGAACGAGTTTTCTTACCTTGAGATATTTGATCAATAAGGTAATTCGATTTTTACTTTCCTTGGGTTGATTCTATGATCGTTTTGGGGTTTTGAGTCTGTAATGTAAAGGTCTTGTTTGTCAACGACGTTATTAGATACAATTCTCAAAGAGTTTCTTGACACACTCTTATTACCATTCTAATTTCTAAGTTTGATGGTTCGATCTTCCACTCATGTCATAATTGAACTAAACAAACCAAATTTCTAAGAAATCGAATATTGAAAAATAAAATTCAAAAATTTATCTAAATGATATTGACTAACTGTTTTTCGATTTTGTACTTTAAATTAAATTGAACCAGCTTAACTTGGTTTTCTCAACTTGGCTTGTACTCCTACTTCATTGATATACATATATATATCAATAAAATATCGTTAATATAGACAAAATATTAATATTAATAATTTTTAGCTTATTTATAAATAGTGGACCGTTTATTTGATAATTTAAATATTTATTATGATTTTTTTTTTATTTTTTTTATGCTTCTATCTATATTTCTATAAAATTGAGATATCAAATTTGAAAATGTACGCTTTGAGGAGAATATATTGTCAAGATAAGTGTAGGATATTAAATTTTCATTTGACATTTCAATATATCTAATTTATACTTTCAACATCAACATAAGAGATAAATAGACACTTCAATAATATCGCAAAATAAAAAAATAATAAAAATATCCACAAATATAAAATATATCACCAAAGACCTAATATATTAATAATAAATTTTTTTAACTTGAAAATAGTAAAATATTAATTTAAATATTTTTTTACGATTTTTTCAAAAAATATCCCCCAATATTGGCATTTTAAATAAAAATCCTACCGTCAGATATTTTCTTTTGAAACAAAATTGACAATAAGTGGAGACAAATAAATGAAATGGAAAACTTTGGAAATATTGAAACGGAAATTAAAAAGATGTATATTACAGTAAAAATATAAGTTAAAAAACACATTTGTTCATTATAGTTTTATAGTTTTGTTAAAATAGTGATTTTACTTCCGTAACGATTTAGTCCATGTACTTTTAAATTGGTAATAATTTAATCTAACTTTAGTATGTAATAATTTAATCTAACTTTAGTATGTAATAATTTAGATCGACAATAATTTTGTACCTATCGTGATATATTTTATTAAATTTTTTATACATTTAGATCGACAAACTAACGAGCGACAAATTTTGTTTATTAAAATTAGAAAGACTAAATGTTATACGATAAAAATCATAAAATTAATAATTAATTTTAGTAAAACGATTACGGATTAAATTGTTACAAATTAATTTTAAACTATAAAAAGTTTTAAGAACTAAATTAAAAATATTGGTTTAGAGCCCATATATTTTTTGTCGAAGAGAATAATATGTTATGTTTTATTTTATGCTTCATTTTAAATAGAAAAAAATAAAAAAGCCGATAAAAATACATAACTGAACTGAATACGTACCATAGTCAAACAATGAAATTTCGGTCACATTAAATAATATTATTTTAATGTTGATTTTGTAAGGACATTCGCGGCGGCGGCGTATTGTTAGAAAACTGGTCACGCGCGTCAAAGGCGCGTGGATTTTGTTAAAAACAGAAATTATGATACAATGAACCTGGACTTGATTCGAATCTTGGACTAATCAAAAACCCTAATTTGGTATTCCTTTCACACATTAATTAAATCAATTATTTCATACTAATCTTTCAATTTACTCCTAATTTTGGATTAGTTTTAGATTACCCATTCAATTTGGTCTCAAAATAGTTTTTTACCCACCAAAAAACTTGTTAAATTACAGATTTAATTATGAAACTTTGAATTGCGTGTTTAATAGGTTCTTGAATTTTCTATTTTGTATTTAATAGTAATGTTACAAATATCTAATCTATACTATATTAAAATGAGAGGATCTCGGAGAAACATTTTTGGACGCTTTTGTCCCTTTCTTACTTTATTAATTTACAAATTATGTCATTAATAATTTATTATAAATATTAAATTAATTATTGATTATTAATTATCAATAATAATATAATAATAAATGTCCATGTTCTAAACAAGGTTAGAATACAAAAGGTTTTCCACACTATTAAATTAAATTATTTTCTTTAATTATAATTTATAATAGAATTACAAAAGTTTTGTAACGTTTTATCTCCTAATACTATAAAAACAAACTTTCTTTCACTATTTTTTCACAACACTTAATTCTCTCAAAACATTGCTCTCAAATATTATTCAATCTAAAAAACATCTCAAAATCATGTTGGCGACATATTCATCAAGTTGTAGAGAATACATGTGTCGACACTATATCTTGAATCCAACGCTTGCGAGATCATCGTTCCATAATTTATGAGGTAAAATAACTATTTTGTTTTTCACCCACACTTAAATTGATAGATTATGATTTCTGAGAAGGAAATAATTTAGCATAATGTATTTGGTAACATCTCTGTTTTTGATTCGTTTATAATTTCCATTATATTTTTTTGTTTGTTTTTAATTTCTATTTTCAATTTTTTTTTCTAAAACATAATTAATAACAGTATTTTATCATTCTTAACTAATAAATATTAAAAAATAAATATATGATAAAAATTTAAGTATTTTAATTGAAAATATTAATTTTATGTAAAATTAAAATTTTGACTTTTTTTAAATTTAAAACGGTAGATAAAAAGAACAACGGTTGAACAAGAAACATTGACCATTACCAAACAAGTTGTAATAACGTGGATTCAAAGATTTTTAATTTTTAATTTTATTTTTTTAGGAACTGTTTAGATTTAAACTCACAGTTTTTTAATCGAAAATAAATGATAAATTCGACCCAAACAGATATTGATACGAAATTAAATAACTAGGAGTCACAGTAAAGAAAGACTCACAAAGAGGCGCGTGAAGGGAATGAGAGTGGGCGTGGGTTGAAAGGCGCCACCCGTGTGGCAGGCACGTGACGACGGCGCACGATAAAGCCAAACAGCCCACAAAAACGCCCTTTCAATAAACTAAAAATTAATAATAATAATAATATTAATAATAAAAAATCAGTGGAGAATTTCGTTTTCGTTTTTCGCCATTACAGGCCATCCAATCTGATTCTCTTCTTCTCTGCTTCACTCACTGCGCATTTCTCCAAAAATTCACTCACAGCCCTACCTTCCTCCTCCGATGACTACGACGCCGTTCGCCGCCTCCAACGCCGCCGTTCTCGCCGACCCCACCCTCCAGATTCACACCTTTCAAGGTCTCAAATCCACCTCCTCCCTCGCTTTGGCCAGCCATGTCCGCTTCTTCCCTCCTACTGCCTCTCCTTCCTCCTCCTCCTCCCGCCCTTTCCTCGTTCGAGCCGTCTCCACGGTACGCTGCAACCCACCCCCTTTTCTTTCTTTTCCTTTTAACTCTTTCAATCTGTTTTTTTTTTCTGTCAGATTCCGGAAATTGGCGTCTGGGGTTGTTCCTGCTTTGGATCTTCCTGATTGTTGTGGGGATTATTGCAGGAGAATGTGATTTTGTTTTAATTTCATATAGTTATTTTGTTTTTTGCTTTTTTTTTTGTTTGTTCGAGATGGTGGCTGCAGAGTGAAGTAAATGCAGCAACATTTATTTTACTTATTTGTTTGTTATTAGACTCGTTTCTTTATTCAAGCTGGGACAGTGAGCTTTGTAAGTAAAGTTCATTACTAGCCGCACCTTGGTGTCAAAAACAATGTCCCTTTATGTTTTGAAGCTTCTCAAATGATGAAGTCATTTGACATTTTGTAACCGAATATATTCTCTTCAGACTTTGTGTTTATTACTGAGTTCTGTTTTGGTTTTTTGTAGTCCATGCATTCACTTTTACTATCTGCTCTACCGGGAATATAAGTTAATTGATGATATAAAAACAGAGGAAAACAACCAAAGGAAAAAAAGAAAAGAAGAAGCTATATATTTCTTTGCATTTATTTGTCTTTTCTGTTAGCCCTTTCCTGGAAATAACGTGAAGACTGTAAAAGTAGTGTTGTATGCATCTCTGTTATCTGGAGTTACGTCTTGGTGGATTTTTGCCGAGCTAGATTCTTATATCTTTTAATTTTATGGCCAATTTGCAGCCAGCAAAGCCTGGGGTTGCAGCTGAGCCGAAGCGTAGTAAGGTTGAAATTTTCAAAGAACATAGTAACTATATAAGATATCCTCTTAATGAGGAGTTGTTGACAGATGCCCCTAACATAAATGAGGCTGCCACACAATTGATCAAATTCCATGGGAGCTATCAGCAGTACAACAGAGAAGATCGAGGACAGAGGTCTTATTCATTCATGCTTCGTACCAAGAATCCTTGTGGGAAAGTGTCAAACAAGCTGTACTTGACAATGGATGATCTTGCTGATCAATTTGGAATTGGAACGCTTCGCTTAACCACCAGACAGACATTTCAACTACATGGAGTTCTCAAGAAGGATATGAAGACTGTTATGAGCACCATTATTAGAAGCATGGGTTCTACTCTTGGTGCTTGTGGTGATCTGAACAGAAATGTTCTTGCTCCAGCTGCTCCACTTGTGAGAAAAGATTACCTTTTTGCACAGGAAACTGCCGAAAACATTGCTGCTCTGTTAACTCCTCAATCGGGATTTTATTATGATATGTGGGTAGATGGGGAAAGAATCATGTCAGCAGAACCTCCAGAAGTGGTGGAAGCCCGTAACGACAATTCTCATGGAACAAATTTTCCGGATTCACCTGAGCCTATTTATGGAACTCAATTCCTCCCAAGAAAATTTAAAATTGCAGTGACCGTGCCAACAGACAACTCTGTGGACATTCTCACAAATGATGTTGGTGTTGTTGTCATTTCTAATGCTGAGGGGGAGCCTCAAGGATTCAACATATATGTAAGTGGATTTAGTACTTACATGTATTACTTATTAGAAATTAGGAGTTATTACTTCATTTTCTTTCTAAAGTTTTCCTTGCCCTATGGTCTTTTTGCTTAATATTTCTTGTTGCAGGTAGGAGGAGGCATGGGAAGAACACATAGAGTTGAGACCACTTTTCCTCGTTTAGGAGAGCCATTAGGATATGTTCCGAAGGAGGATATTTTATATGCAGTTAAAGCTATTGTTGTGGCACAACGTGAAAACGGAAGAAGAGATGATCGCAAATATAGTAGACTAAAATATTTGATTAGCTCCTGGGGGATTGAAAAATTTAGGAGTGTTGTTGAGAAATACTATGGGAAGAAATTTGAACCCTTCCGGGAATTACCAGAGTGGAAGTTTGAAAGTTACTTGGGGTGGCATGAGCAGGTTAGTTCTGAACCCTGTAAGACGTCTACTTTTGTTAGCTCTGATACTTGAATGATTGCTTCTTTTAAATGCTGAGGTGGAGCTTCACATCACAACTCCTACTTTCAGGCTGCAACAGTGCAACATTCTGTCTTTAATTCACATCACAAATTTTCTCAAGCATGGATGTTGTACATATGTTGTATATACATCTAGAAAATATACGCTATTTTAAATTGAACAAGTATTTTATGCGTATATATTGAATTAGATCCTTGTATGGTTTTTTCTATATTTGATCTTTCACGAAATATCATTTCCCATGTGCATTATGTCTTAAATGCATCAGTTGAACTTAAAAACATTATTACATTGAAGCTGTAGATTAAATACTGTGTAATAGTTAAAAATATGTCATCGATATAGGTACTTTGACATGAGAATATCATTGGAAATTTGATTTTCATTTATGGTGATCATGAATGTTGATAGCAAATGCCATCGTCTGTTGGAAACTTAATACAATTATAAAAAATGTTGATCTTGTTCCTTTAGCAACCCCGGAAACCATTAACAAATTAAGAGTTCCCTTGAGGGTTGGCTTTAGTCTCTTGATGCCTCAACATTTATTTCCCACCTTGTCTGAGAATGTTATCTACTTTCCAGGGTGATGGTAGCTTATATTGTGGGCTACATGTTGATAGTGGTCGTATTGCCGGGAAAATGAAGAAGACATTGAGAGAGGTGATAGAGAAATATAATTTGGATGTTCGGATCACCCCAAATCAAAACATCATCTTGACCAACATTCGCAATGCATGGAAGCGTCCCATTACCACAGTTCTTGCACAAAGTGGTTTGCTGGTAAACTAATGTTGTTTGGCACTACTTAGTGATTGAGTTCTATCTGAAAATTTAAATCTACATGTTTCAACATAGCATGAACATCTCGATTGGCTTTCCTACAGTCGAGTAGTCTTAGCTTCAGTTAATCTATAAAAACAGAGATGATGTGATATTGAAAGTTGCTTGTGTTGATAAGAGACTTGATGATAAGGAGTAAGGACTTCTAATTTCTGGGTTGTAATCTTCATAATTGATGCTGAGCTGCTGATGCTAGGATGGATATAAAGTTGTGGTATAATTACATGGACGTTAGAATTATGAAGTTGTTTTCTACCTTTTTGTTGGGAACATTTTTTGTTCTTTTGTACTGATCACATGTGCATTCTTTTGACTGAATTATGCTTTTACAGCACCCAAGGTATGTAGATCCCCTGAACATAACTGCGATGGCATGTCCAGCTATGCCACTTTGCCCTCTGGCGATAACAGAAGCTGAGAGAGGAATTCCAGATATCCTTAAGCGAGTTCGAGCTGTATTTGAGAAGGTATATAAGATGGGCAACCACAATTACCGGTGTGGTAGTGCCCTCCCCTGTGGGGGGGGGGGGGGGGTACCCTCATAATTTCAAAGTGGTTATTGATTTTTTTTTTTACTTATTTAAATGGAAGAAAATAGTTTTAATTCTAAAACTGATGATTGTATGATTAATCCCATGGATGGATTCTTGATTAGGTGCTTTTTTCTGTGTATGCATGAACATGAAAACATAGAATCATGAGACTTCAGGCACTGATCACTATGTTTGTCCTGTTATCTTATCAGGTTGGTCTCAAATACAGTGAATCTGTTGTTATAAGGATAACTGGGTGCCCCAATGGTTGTGCTAGGCCTTATATGGCTGAGCTTGGATTTGTAGGTGACGGTCCTAATAGCTACCAGGTATCATGAACTGCAAGCCAATTGTCTACTCCTTTCTAAGTGGAAACTTTTGAGAATGCGTACTCAGATTTTATATTTTCGTGCTGCTATATGTGTGCTCTTGCTTCATTACAGATATGGCTTGGAGGAAGACCCAATCAAACATCATTAGCAAGGACTTTTATGGATAAGGTTAAGATCCACGACCTTGAAAAGGTCTTGGAACCTTTATTTTACCATTGGAAGCGCAAACGACAGTCTAAAGAATCATTTGGAGACTTCACAAACCGCCTGGTGAGTTTGTAAAGGATCTAAGATTTAATTTTGAACTATCAACTGTCCTTTTTGCCTCCATGGGCGGCCAGGAAAAGGCTTGGGTCTTTGAGTAAGATGTACTTGGGAGATTGTGTGTTTGAACTTTTGGGTGAGCTTGATAAGGAAAATCCCTGACGTCTCTTGGGTGCCTTGATACCGGCTCAAAAGACTGTTTTCTGTGAACTCACAGATCTCTTAGTTATTGTCTTATTTTAAATGATAAACTATGGTTATTCGATTAATGCTCAGGGATTTGAGAAGCTCAAAGAGCTGGTTGAAAAATGGGATGGTCCTGTAATTGCACCAGCACGTTACAACCTGAAGCTTTTTGCTGATAAGGACACGTACGAGGCCATGGACGACCTTGCAAAGCTTCAGAATAAGAATGCTCATCAATTAGCAATGGAAGTCATCCGTAACTACGTGGCTGCCCAACAAAATGGGAGGAACGAATGATTTGGGTGAGAGAAGTTTAAATTTTGTCGCCTTAGAAGCTGATGTTGAAAGGGCGAATGAGTGTAATAGTCTCGTTCTCTCTTCAAGCTCGTTACTGTTTTGTAACAGCTGGGATGAACGGATGCTGCTGGATTTGGTATAATTTTGTACCCAAGTTGTTTGTTTGTCAGAATGAGCTTTGTATTTACAGTTTTTTTTGGAGATTTGTATCTTATTTTAAGGTTGCTTTTAATAAAATTCTCCTCTCCAGCTTTTCTTGTGATCTGTTCTGTCTAATTCTGCTAGTTGAGAAGACATTGTTGATATCTAAGTAGTGTTTTTGTTCATGGGTATGTTCGGCGTTTCCAGTAGAAGTGCGTCGGAAATATGTTGTGTTGTTCGTGTTGCGTGGGAGGGGGTGGAGAATGTCTCTTGAAAGTAGGTTGATTTCTGTTCAATATAGTAAAATAGAAAAGGATAGTACAGAAGGGAACAAGAAACTGCTTCACTGAGATTGTTGGAAGAGACTCTGTTTGCAAGTATATCTGATAGATGTTTGATCACACACTCACTAGAAAATGTCAGTTCATTTCAGGTGTGGTGGTCGATCGAGCACAGGCAATGCTTCGATTTGTTCAACACGAGGGAGAGTTCGATAAACTATTTTGGTTACATATTGCAAAGTAATTTTTAAAAAGGTAAAATACAATTTTGGTCATGAGTTTGAAGATTAGGTTTTATTTGATCATAAATTTTAAAAAGTGACAATTTGGTCCTTGAGAAGTAGGAGGAAGGAAGACAAGGAAAGAGAAGAGAGAAATGAGAGAAAATGATACCAAATTAAAAGTAGAGAAGAGAGAAATGAGAGAAAATGACACCAAATTAAAAGTAATATGAAATTAATAAATATTCAACTCATCAATGTCGGAAGTAGGAGGAAGGAAGACAAGGAGGTAGGAGAGAGAAATGAGAGAAAATGACACCAAATTAAAAGTAATATGAAATTAATAAATACTCTTTCATCACCTATATTTGGTGGATTTTCTTCACACAACATCTCAGAAGCCACTCAAGGGAAATTTTCACTTCTCAATGTCACCGTATGATGTGGTAGGTTTTTCTGATGTCTTGTTCTGTTTATCCAATTCTCTTTACTACGTTAAGTTCTTTATATATTACCCCTTTACGAGAGACTAGGAGCGGCCTAAAACCAAGGAATTTTTTAACCCTGGTGTGGTGTATGGGATTAGATTTCACCCACAAACAAACTAAAATTGTGTACTCTCTAGGGTTTCGTAGGGTTTCGTTGGATTGAGAGATACTCTTATCTCCACTCGAAGGTTCAAATTTTCACTCTTGGAACCTCCAATTGGAGGAGCATTGGCAAATTTGCCACTGTCCGGCCTAGTGGAGTCAATGACAAACTCCACTAGGTATCTTTGTCGTGGCGGCACAACCTCGGCCGTAGCCTCATGTCGTTCGACTTGGCCGACAAGCAATTTTAGGAAATTCCAAAGTCGGAATTGGGGACCTTGAGCCGATGCAGTTACCATTCGGTGATTCTTGACGAGTGCCTCTTCGCTGTGGCCTACTAAAACTACGGGAAAATGGAGAGATATGGGTGATGAAAGAGTACGGGGCGAAAGAAAGACATTTTTCTTTTAATAATTATTTTTTAAGTTCTAGATCGGTCTAAAATTAAACCGATCCGATATTGAACCGACCCACATAGTTGGCCATTTAATTTGTACACATACAAGCCGCATCATACTTCTGTTAAATCTAACCAAATTTTTAACGGTAGAGACTAAATTGTGACAAATTTAAAGTACAAGGATTAAATTATTATTTTTAAAAATTCAAGAACTGAATCATTACTTTAATGAAACTTTCAGGACCAAATGTGGCTTTTAATCTCAAAATTATAATAAGAATACTTAGAGAAAACACCTCATTTGTATGTGATTGAATGGTTAAAAAAAAATTGAAGTGTTTTTAATGCTTAAAGTTCAAAATACATTTGAGAAAAAAAACATCATCTTTCACAAGTTCCAAAAATTTTATTTTGAGCCACATCCAAAAGGCTCCCAAGACATGGTCATGGAGGAGATGTTCGAGGAAAAAATTTATTGATGTTTTTACAGTATATCATAAATATTGACCAACTTCTTGAATATTTATATTAATATCAACATATCGATGGCTACGGCTACTTAGACTGTATTCAATAATGAGGATTCATCAGAATTTGTCCCTGTTGATGGTTCTAACGGAAGTTTTGACTTTTCAATTTCAAGTTTGATATTGTGTTGTTAAGATTGTCTACGACTAAAATTTCATAACTAGAGTTTGACATAGTTTCAAAAGAATCGTTACCGATTTTAAAATAGACGTATTTACACAGACTAAATATATAATTTGGTTTATGAGGTACGTATCAAGTACTATTCCTAAACTTACAATTAGGCTAGTGCGTAACCCGATCATATATAGTTCAGTGACAAGATATATAAAAAGTTTAATCCCTATTGCAATTGTTGAATGGGAAATTCCTTTCTTAACAAAATCATGGTTTAGGGGGAGCCTCAGTTAGCAAGTACAAACTTTAACAGAGAACCATTTTCTGAGTGAAAAGACTGACTGATCTCTCTTGGAATGTATTGGCCAAAGTCCCCTTGCCCTAGCTTCAGGCCCTTGTGCTAAGTTTACAGAGACATGGAATCTTGTTGGAAAAAGAGCTGTGTCTTACTGTGGAGTGATGGTATACGAAAAGTACTTTGAAAAGACAGTTCAAAAGTAGATGTGTGTGAAGTGGTGAGTTCAAAAGTAGTGAAAGTTAAGTACATGGAGGATTAATTTTAAAAAAAAAAAGTACATGGACGATTAAGCTTCGTCTGAAGCTCGGATTCTCTTTGTTGTTTTCGGATTTGATTCAGCCAACACGCATTTGATAGGATTTGGGAGATTAGTTTTTCAAAATTATTTTTGGATTCTGCAATCCAAACGATACAAATTATGAAAACGACTTTTTTTTATGTTTCGAGTGTTTTCGGATTTAGAATTCGAAATATTTAAGTTATAGAATTATATCAAAAAATGGTAAAAACTTTAATAAATATATTATTTCATATTATAAATTTATTTTATGTTCGTTAAAATTGAAACATAAAATATAATGTATTCTAAATTATTTAACGTTGTAAAATAGTAATTATACGAAATTCATAAAAAATATCATAAATTAATTGATATAACTTTAGATTAAATTAAATATTTAATTTGTAAGAGATTCAATTACTAAATCTACTACCAAACACATATTTAAAAATACTACAAACAAAGGATACAACCTTGGGTTTCATTGAATCTCTTTTTATGATTACCAACCAAACACACCCTAATATTTTTTTTAATCCCTTTCAGATAATAGCTGAAGGGTCATTTGGTTTATACCTACGGGTCGGACTCGGGATTGTGTACAACATAGGAGTTCCGTCCTTTTTGTTTTTCTCACGCATGTGGGACTCCAATATTAATTTGATTTTCAAAGTTGAACACATGAACTTATACCGAAGAGAATATAACGTCGTATGATTTAGGTTTAAGATATATTTGCAATGAAAATCACTACTCAAGCCAAAAGTGTTAAATTAATATGATCGTGAGTAGGAGTATAATTTGACTTGGTTATTAGAAATACCTAGCCAAATTATCGAAAGTGCTAATTCAACTTCTTATATGTCTATCCTAAATCATATTTGAGGACATAAAAAATTTTTATTTCCAGCTCTCCTCTCTCCATACAAATCCACAGAATAACATAAAAATTACCCAAATGGCAAATACAGCTACTTATTTCCTATATTCCTATATGATATTAATAACATCCTTCAAAACGATTTAAAAAAACAAAATAAAATAAAAGACCATTTCTCATTACAAGTAAATAAGATTCAACCATTAGTTAATTATTTGAACACAATTTGTTCCAAAAACCAAGTTTTTAGTCTTTCTTTTCAGCAGCTGATATGAGTAGTTTATTTTGTTGGATTGTTGAATCAGAAAACATTTGCAGAGAGTATTTTGCTCAATTGCCTAAATGTCATGCTAATGGAAGAATCAAAATGATATTATTCTCTAATATACTTAGAGAGGGAGAGGTGGGTGAACAAAAGTGCATATAAAGTAACATCACGAAACTTGTACGTTTTGATGTGGGGAGTATAGCTTTAAGCTTTCCATCTCAACAAAAGTAGTAGACGGTCTTAATTAACGATTGAGCTATATTTAGGTTATTATACAACCACTGAACCTTCTTTTTCATGATCCGATCCACACCTAAGATCTAAGATTGAGCACCAACTCACAGACTGCCTCCTCAACCCTGGTGAGTACGAGAGCTTGGTAAGACATAATCTCGAATGTGGAATACATTCGCTAACGACAACATTTTCACAACTACCAAACTACATAAAACCCAGTAGAGATCTTCGACCCTCCACCTACGCAATGACATATTCTTTCGATCCAAAAAAAAGATAAAAATACATTAACCTAAAGACATTCTACTCGGATTTTCCAAAACACAACTGTTGTGGTTCAAACTAAGCTCACACATAATATTACAATTAATTACCCAATAATACTTACTTTTATTCATTCAAGCACCAGTCGAGCTATTCCATTTTCAACAGAAACCAGTTTTAGACTCTTTCTTTTCTGCAGCTGAGGAGGCCAATTGGGTGGCAACTGAACTTGCTCCCAATTTGTGACCTTCTGAACAACATCATTCGACTCACGAATCTGTGTCTGAAAAAACACAGTTTTCCCGACAGGACTCTCAATCAATGCCTCTGGTCCAAAGCTGCTAGAACTCAACTTGTAACATGTTCTACAGCTCAAAACAATTGGCTGAGACCCTTCTGGGAGCTGCTCAAACCCATTGATCAAAACATGGATACTAAAAACATTAGTCAGTGAATCATCAGACAGAGACAAATTTATGTTTGGAAAAACATTGAAGTAAAATGGGCCATCCCCCAAATTTGATTCCACCAAGGCCACAACACGATCTGGGACTCTCTCTACTCTGTTGTCACGAAGGCACAGAATTATGGAGGCGTTTGAAGGGATTTTTCTGGTTGTGGTTTTGACTCCCAATTGAACTGAGCCTATGTTCATAATGTTGTAGTATTTTCCTTTGCCACGATAGGAAAAAGGGGCTTTATCAAACAATTTGAAGGCTCCTCCACCATTTCCGAAGCTGATTTTGCTCTCTGAGGTTCTTATGGAGCGATCTGAAGAAGAGAATAAAGTGAAGGGCTTTGTTGTTTTTCTGTAGATTTTGGAAGTGGGGACTTTTGGCATCTTCCATTTCACCAATTTGTTTCCTTTTTCTATGTATTCTTCACCTTCTAATGCATGATCAACTCCTCCCACCAACTTGGAACAACATGACCCCAAAAATTGAGGCATTTTGATCTACACCCAAAGTGGGGTTTTGGTTTTTCTTTTCTTTGGAGAATGAAGAACCAATTGAATGGCCCCTTCTCTTCCTTTTGAACACCAAATTTGCTTAGAGTCTTTGGAGTATTGGATGCACTACGCTTTGTTTGAGAACAAGAAAGTGATCCTCCTTTGTATATATAAGTAAATCAATATATTTATTTATTTATTTTTGAGTATAAAACAAATATTCGAGACTGAAAATTTAAACTCACAACTCTATTATAAGAGATAAATATGTTAACCTAATTATATATATTGGAGTTCAAATCAAATATGCGAGGGTGGTAATTCAATTCAAGTTCGAAATTTCCTAGAGATAAATATGCGGTAAAGCTATAAAGTGACAACTAAAATTTAGTTAATAAAAGAAAAAGTTAAATTATAATTTATTATTAAAGTTTATGATTTTGTCGGTTTAGTCTAAGACTCTAAGTTGTATCTATTAGGTCGTTTGAAAGGTTTCTAATTAATTAATAGCTAGATCAATAATAACAATAATAATTATTTAATTTTATTAGGTTATGGAGGAAGCTAAAGAGATTACGGATCCATCAAAAATTTCTTCTATCATGCACGTGGATAGAGAAGCAAACTTGCTAGCTCACTCAATTGTTTAATGAATACACAATGAGCAAAAGGCCTCGACAGGCTTACCAAACAATCGAGCCGCTCGTCATTTTTGATAGAGTAGGCGGGGGATGCTAACGCCGTCGAACTAGCCAATCTCGATGTCCTTCTCCCCAGTGCAGACTCGTCACTATCGATTCCCGAGGAAACTTTAAGGAGATTTTGTCGAGATCTTTTGAACTTTCATGTAAAAAGTTCCTGTACTCAGAGTAAATTCAAAATCAAGCTATCAGAAGTCGCAGGACATCGCAACATTGGTCTACTCTACCTCAATTTACCATTTCGAACTTTATACAACTTACAAAAGAATTAGAATGAGAAAGTTACCTCTTTGACGACTGTTTATGGTGGTAAATATATTTTTTATTATAACTATTAACAAATAATAAATAATTAAAATAAAACTACATCAACTTTTTTTTATATTATAACCACCCTCATTAATATAAAATATTATTAAATTTTATTATTCTAATATTTAATAAAAATGAATTATATTTACTTTGTTGATATTAATTAAAATTAAAAATTAAAATAGAAATTTGTAATATTTTATAATAAAATTTCATAAACTAATAAAATTTGTATACTTATAAAAAATTATTAGTAATATAAATAAACAAGAAATAATAAAAGTATAAACCAATTAATTAAATTGGTCTTTTTTTTCTATAAATTAAATGGGCTTTATTAAAGTGACCATTTTGGTCCTTAATTTTTAAAATTTTAATACAAATTCTACAAAAATAACTTTAATATAAAGCCATTGTTACACTTTCGGAACATATTGCAAGTAGTGTGGGATTGAAATTGAGGTAGAAAATATGAAATTAAAAATAAAATTAAGGGACAAAAATGAACATTTTTTAAAAGAATATTAGGAGTAAAATAAATATTTTGAAAGTATATGTACTAAAATAAACCAAAAGTTGCCAAATACTCAGCCGTAATTGACATATATCTCCCACCAAAAAATTGTGAGTTCCATTCTCATCCCCACATGTACTAAAAAAAGAAAAAATAAAAATGAAAATGAAAAAAGAGTTCAAGGCCTGATACAAACTTTCAAAATGTATATAATTATTGAAGAATCTATGGCAAAATATATTTTTGGTGCCTCTGGTTTAAATCAGGTGTCTATTTAGTATTTGAAGTTTCAAAAAAGATATTTTTGGTCCCTTAAGTTTAAATTAGATATTTATTTGGTCATCGAGATTTCAATATAGACATTTTTGGTCAAGTTTGGATAATAATTTTAAATGGGCTTTGAAGTGAGTTGATGTTGACTGGGCTGTGACTTGCAAACTTGTCAATTTTGTAAATTACGTGACAAATGAGCTGGAAATTAGAGTTTGGTAAATTTAAAATAATAAAAGGTGCATTAAAAAAAAAACCAATAAAGAAGGTTAAGGAAGAGTCTTCGCCACTGCATCTCCATTTTTCCCGACCAAATTCAGCTATCTTCCGGTGAACCCCACCTCTGCCTCCGCCGTATACATAAGCCAAGCCCCAATTTATCCTCTCCCCAAAACCCCTCTTCTCATCTGGCTCCAGGGAGGCAATTTACACAAAACCTCAATTTCACCTATGGTGTCTCAATTTACACTAGAAAGAAACCGACCCACTCCTCCTCCAGCCAAATCCAAGCTCATGGAGCCACAGTTCAGCCTACTTTTGCTCGACAACCCCATTAAAATTGGCTACATGATTGCTACTACATGGGATAAGAGAGAAAGACTGTTAAATTGGGTATAAAAATGACCCCACCAGTAAACAATCCAATCTCCGAATGGCTTTTCTCCTTTTCTTAAGATTCTTACTTTAAGATATGGTTAAAAGATTACAGGGTAAATAACCTACTCATTTTGAATCTTTTACCCATTGAATAAGAACATTTTGAATCTTTTATCCATTGAATAAGAAGAAGATGATGATTTTATATATACGAAACATTTTTGACTGAAAAAAAAAATATAAAAATTTACTGGATTGTCGAGATATGTGGAAATTCATCTATTGGCTGATAAATTTCGACGAATCACAAATTACCACATATTAATGACAAAATTATATGACATTTGAATTTGACCCATCAAATTATATTATGGCTATATGATGACATAAGTTGGCCAAATAAGATTGCGCTACGTATGACATAAATTGTTCCAATCAAAATTCGTCATGTCTATTTTATGACATAATTAAGCCGATCCAATTGGATTAGAGATAATATATTCGGAGGACTGTTTTAGAAACTTATTTATACAAATGTCTAAATTTTTCTAATTTTACACTTTTAGATTTCTGCACGTATGATTTTATTTAATTTCGATTTTACCCTTATTTATTGCATTTACATTTATTATAGTTATTTGTTTTTTTTAATATAAAAGATTTAATTCTATAAATTATTATCATAATCCTTAAATTATTGTTGGCCCATACTAATTTTCAACACAAATCCCTTAATTCACTCATCCAAAACCTTAATTTACTCCTAATTGATTTTTCCTTAATTCACTCCCACTTTGATGCTCAATCTTCAAAGACAATTCAAAATCACATAAACGTCTTTTGAAGTCTCGATAAACATATATCCGCATATTCAAAAAATATATTCAAAATCACAGTATATATCCACTTATATATCCGCATATATACATTCAAAATCATTATAGTATATATCCGCATATCCGCATATATACAAGTTGAGTTATAAGATATATCCACTTATATATTCGCATATATACATTCAAAATCACTATAGTATATATCCGCATATATACAAGTTGAGTTATAAGATATATTCTAATCAAATCACTATACTATATATCCTCACCTATACAATATTTCACACTAAATCAGAAATTGAAAACATTCGTTGGAATGTAAACCTATCTAGAGATGAACTACTCTTTGACTGAGAAAAATGGAGACGGCCGGAGATGAAGGCAGGTAAACGTCAGTCGGAGATGAAGGCAAGCAGAAAGGCCCGGAGAATAAGAACCAATGGAAATCTCTTTTCGAAGGTGGCCGAAGATGAAATGCTCTTGCGACAAAGAAAAGTGGAGCCGGCCGGAGAGGAAGGCAGGCGGTTGGAGAAGAGGAATGAAGGGTTGGAGAAGAGGAACGGAGGGTCGGAGGAAGGAAAATCGATGGTCGGAGGAAGAAAAGAAAAACGAGGAAGAAGAAAGGGGTGAGTTTCAAAAATGGATGAGTTTTTGGGGTTTTAGATTTGACCTCCCAATTTACCAATTCTAAATTTTAATAATTATTTAATATTGAGATGAATCCTAAGGATATACTAGTAATTTGTGTTATGGGTACCATCTAATTAGAGATTGTTTCATGATAAATGTGTAAATTCTATACTTTTCTATATTTTTACGTAATTATGATTTCTAAATAGACCATCTATGTACTAATCTCATTGGATTATGACACGTAACAATGAACTTGAAATCAGATAAGTCCAAGCCCACATAAGTCCATGAAAGACCCTATAGAGTGGTTCATTCATTATCTAAATCATGAGGATCAAAATTCTCCATCCTCCATAAGATCAAAATTCTCTCGACAAATAGGATTAAAATTCCTCTACCCTCTGAAGATTAAGGAGAATTCAAAGAAGATTAACATCAACATCAAGCAAGAGGCTGATCAAGATCAACATCCAGCCAGATGTCGATTAAGATCAACATCAAGCAGAGGGTGATCAAGATCAACAACAAGCCAGAGGCCGATCAAGATCAGCATCAAGCTAGAAGTCGATCAAGATCAACATCAAGCTAAAAGGCGATCGAGATCAACATCAAGTTAGACGCGATCAAGGTCAACATCAAGCCAGACGCGATCAAGATCAACATCAAGCCAGAGGCCAATCAATATCAGTAACAAGCCAGATCAACATTAAGCCAGAGGCCGATCAAGATCAACATCAAACGAAAGACTGATTAAGATCAACAGCAAGCCAGAGGCGAGCAAGGTCAACATCAAGCCAGAGGCGATCAAGGTTAACATCAAGCCAGAGGCCGATTAAGATCAACAAGCTACCAAGAGACTGATCAAGATCAACAAGCTACCAAGAGGCCGATCAAGATTAACAAGTTGCCAAGAGGCCGATCAAGATTAACAAACGAAGAATTCAAGGGAAAGAATCAGAGAATAAATATTAAAAACTGTACGAACCCCAAATATGAATACAAATTGTATTTAGTCCATGAAATATAATTTCTTCGAAAATATCGTGTGTGAACACCATCGTCCTACCATTAAATTTTAAGGTTGATCGTATGTATATCTCATTGAACTATGTCAACATATAAAAAATGTTGTTGTTACCAAACTTGGAAGAAGTCATCAAAGGATTTAATCTTTCCATTCTCCATCATACTCTTACTTTTCTATATCTACCTTTTTATCATATTTTCTATGTACCATTTGAGACTTCAAATGGTACAAAGATACTTTCCTCGCAAAACTCTTTGTCCGAACGGACGACGGGAACTTGTTATGGAAACAGAAGTTCATTGCAGGCCTTCCGAAACTCGCAGAACGGATCTTCATCCACCTTGTCGATCTCTACGATGGATGATCAATACCTTGGGACGAAATCATCTATGGAGATCTTATCAGCCCGAGTAAAAGGGGAAATATTGAAACTTTGCAATGAAGTGAGGCATCCTAACAAAGTTGGCAGTCTTGGTTTTAAAAAAAGAAAAACGAATTGGAAATTTTTTGTGAATGACAGAGGTGGTTCCTCCAACCATTCAAAAAAGAAAGCAGGCCAAGAAATGCAGATTGAAGCAGAAGATCAATAGTCTTGAAATAGACAAAGATTTCAAGAATCCACTTCTTGGATTAGTCAAACTCAGATTCGATGAATCTGATTCAAGTTATTGAAATTCAGATGATGAACAAGACGAGGAAAGCCCATGCTTCGTCATTCAAAGTTCGAACTTACTATCTTATGGTGTTGTGGTGCTATAACTTCCGAATGATGGCACAGACCGAGACCGAAACTGTAGTGTCGTGTCACAATGCTGTTGTTGGGTTTGTAAGTTGATTGCAAACAAAGTCCAATATTGGCTAGGAAAGGAGGTGATCATAGATATATAAGATATGACAATTATATCTATTGGTATGAAGTATTTTGGGTAAAATCAAAAGTAAAATCGTGATGGCTATACCCAAAACGGACAATATCATACCATTGTGGAGATAATTTAAATACTGTTTGAAGAATTCTGGAGGAGGACCAAATTAATTTGTTTTTTCCCAACACCCTGAACGAGATGGAAATGATGAGCATGGAAGCACATGATCACCTATCTTTTTTCACAGCTTTCATTTTAGAGATATTGAGATTCAATTTAGAAGTTAGGGTAAGAGTTGCCTACAACTTATTTTGGAAGAACAATCGAGAACTAATTGGTGGTATGATTTTACAAACAGTAAATAGGTAAAATCCTAACTTTTAAAAGTGATTTTTTTAATATATTTTATTGGATTTAATGAGTTAAAGTTTTAATTTGTCTTGAACTTCAACATTTTTTACTTAAATAAAGTTAAGAGTTAATCAATGTGGTGATAGTATATTTCTATCCAACTTGAGAGAAGGGGCATTTGATATATACTATATACTTACCATTAATATAATTGAGGTTAGCAACATAGATTACTAACATGTTTTTTTTTCTTCTACTAACGCCACACCAATTAGTAAAAGGATCTATTAAAAAGTAGACATCAAAAAAGTAAAAGTAAAAAGTAGAAGTATAGAGCAGAAGGATTAAGTCCTATGATAGTTTTTTTTTTAACTATCAACAACATTTTTTTAGATGCCGACATGAACATAATTAGTCAAGGCACACTTGAAATTTAAATATCGATGCATTCAATCTTAAAAATTAACAATAAACTAGCATGACAAAGAAAGAAGTCATTTTTAGATAAAGATTCATCAGGGAATATCGGCAAGGACTTCTCCTTTTCCTTTGATCGATAGTCTTCAAACCAAGCGATTTGGCCTCCACCTACGTGAACCCTCCTCCAGGTCTCATCATTTATTTAGATTTGTCTTCAATAATTACAATCGATTCTTCTTTACCATGAGTGAAAAAAAATAAAAATAAATAAAAAAAAGTACCTTAAATAAAGAATCTTAAGAAAAAGAAGAAATATTAAATAAAAAGAGGAAAAAGGTAGTGACATTGTGATCGAACAACTTTTAACTTATGGACAAAGTTAGGCTACATGATTGGTGAACTTGTCTATTCAATTGGATAAAGAAGAAAAAAGAAAGACTATTTGTAGTCTATGTTTCTTTATGGTCCATCATTGACATAGTGGATGAGAAAAAGTATGACCCATGAAAAAGAAAATGCCACTACCCCTTTCTCTTTTTGTTTAATCTTTCTTTTTCTGAAAAGATTCTCTCTTTCCTTAAAACACGGTGGTTCTTTCCACAACCTACTTCGTAGAATTTCATTGAAGTCGTGTATAATACACACGATTTCACTGAATTCGTGTACATGTACACGAGTTTTGTCTCCACCCCACCCCTCCCCCATCTCTAACTTTCAAACTAAAAACCCTAATCCCTCCCTCTCTTTCTCTCCTCCCTCAACTGTCTCGCTGCCATCCGTGTTGCCACCGTTGCCCACATCAGATTTAAGCGAACATGTGTAACTCGTATACGTTGTCCACAAATTTTGACTTTGACCATAACCAGCTAAACTAGTTTTGTCTATCCTATTTCGAATTTGTTATATTAGTTTATTTACTTTTTTTATTATATTTTAGTCTGTAATTTTCCTTAAATTTGTAATTTATTTTTAAATTACATTATTTATGAAATCAATCATAATATATAGTGCCTCCCCATCCCCATCCCCATCCCCATCCCCATTCCCAACTCAAAACCCATTTTGTGTGTTGCAAAAAATGTCAAAGCTTTTCAAGTGTGCAAGTTGTTGCTCCAAATCATCGTCTCATCCTCTAGACACCGAAGAATACGACCAAGTGGGGAAAGGCAAAGATGTTCTAACATGGAACATCCCCACTCTCCCCACTTCCAAAATCTACAGAACAAAACTCTTCAATGGCTCTCCTTTTTCCCCAAACTCCCTCATCAGAACCAAGGAGGGTCAATGCTCCCTCGACGAAGCTGCATGCCTAAACTTGTTATGTGGAAGTGACTTCTGGGTCCACAATAGCAGCCACACATCGTCATGGCACCTCCAAAACGAGTACCACTCAATCCATGTCGGAATGGTCCAAATTGGAGTCAAAACCTTAACAAGAAAGCCCTTGAATGCCACGCTTCTTATGTCCCTTCGCGACGCCAGACAAGGCAAACTACAGGACTCTCTTCTGGCCATGGTGGAGACCAGTTTGAGCCACGGTCCTGTCTACTTCAATGTCTTTCCCAACATTACGGAGTCGCTGTCCAAACCAGCTCGGCTGTTGGATTTGCTGTTGCTGGATGTCAAAGTTAGGGACTTTGAGAACCTGCCCGCTGTCCCCGATGACATTGTTTTTATCTATCGAGTTTGTTATAAGGTCGTAAAACCTGGGATTCAGACGCGAGGTTTGCTTGAGAGTCCCAATGAGAGGACTGTTTTCTTCGTGGACACTAATAATAATGTTTTGGATCAAAAAGTTACAGTGTGGGATAAAGTTCAGCTGCCCCAAAACTGGCCGCTCGCACTGTAACTCTGATTCCATCCATGTCTCATTGTTTGATTCAAACTCTCAATTTTATGATTGGATACCTATATTTTAATTGGCTAAATTTGACATGTTTGGAGATGTTACTATGTGTATATATATATAATTTTGGTATGTATGTGAGTTTTGGAAGGCTTTAGTTAATGAAACTAGTTATCTACATGCTGGTTAGTACAAGTGTTCTGGTAACTTTTTTTACCTTTTTTTTTTACTTATTTTTGATGCCACAAAGTTTTAAGCCAAGAGAAACATACCACGTTAGAAAAAAAATTAGTTACTGGTTTAATCTGTTAGTGGTTCCGTTCGGTCTGAAATAACGAATAAACCGAATTATTGGATTCGATTTCGATTTGAAATGGTAAAATGGAACTTCAAACCAAACCAAACTCGTTACATTTAAATATATATAATCTTTTTATATTGAAATATATGTATATGTATATTATATGTATGCGTGGTTGATACATCAGTTGTGATGTGAGTGGATGACAAAAAAGGACAAATGGATGACGTGTGCGACATGAAAGATGAGTAAGTGTCAGAAATGTCTTTTCCTTTTTCTTTTCTTTCTTCCGGTGAATTTCTTTCTTTATCCTTTCTTTTTCTTATTCAAAATAATTATGACTTCTTCCCCGGTGTAGAATTGAGGTTTTGATCCACCAATAGTTCAAATGGGATATTTGTCCTCTTTTTAAAAAAACATTGTATCTAACTCCAACGTCCCTTAATTTTAACCTTTCTCTAACTGAATTTACCATCGTACTCTCATGTTTAAAAAATCAACTCCCTCCAAGTAAAAGCGGCGAAATTAATCTCTTTTAACCTTAATTTCCACCCATCTCGGACGTTTCATGGCCCCAACGAAAATTTCCACCCCATCTTAGACGTTTCCTAGGTCCCAACGGAATTTTTCACCCATCTCGGTTCCTAAAACCCTAAACCCCATCTCAGATTCAATGCTATCTCGGACGTTGGACGAGTCATCCACAACATCATACAATCGCTTCCAAGACTTTTTCTTCCATTGTTTCGCACTACGAAGTCATCAATCACAATGTTAGTTTGGTCGGGTCAAATATAACGAAAATTTTAATTATTTGTTGTTCTGAGTATCATTATCGTCGCTATCTGAAGCAGCCATGTAGATCTAGGGTCAATTTCATTTTGTGCTTACAGGACTGAGAAATCAAACGAAAAATTCAATCTCGAATTCAATCTCGGATTCAATCCTGGAGGCATCTAGCTCGGGATAGAATCCGGGTTTGAAGCCGTCGTTCCGGGATTGAGATGACGTTCTGCCTTCCATCTCGGATGTGTGTCCCCGATCGATATCATCTTGGATGAGGCTGGCCTGCCTTTCATCCTGAAACGAAACGGTCCGGGATACAGTCTGAGATGTAAGGCAGAATGACGTCTTCGAGATGATCTTGGATGAGGCTCTCTGCCTTCCATCTCGGACCTTATCCCGGTCTGTTTCGTTCCTGGATAAAAGGCAGAAAATAAGGCTTTATTTTGCTAACAAGTTCGTCTTAATATGTTGTATACAAAAGCAATGAAATGCAGTGGGAAATACCTTGTCAATTGCCTTACAAATAGTTTGATGTCTATCGGAAACGAAAACCAAATTGTTCACTACGCCGAGCGCACCTTTTAATTGAGTCATAAACCATACCCATCATGCTACGGTCTCACCGTCGACAATAGCAAATGCAACCGGGTAAATCTAGTTATTCGCATTCGCACCAGAAGCTATTAACAATACCCTTCTGAACTTCCCTTTTAGGTAGGCCCCGTCGACAACCAACACTGGTCGAATACAAACCAGAAACCCTCTAATCGATTGACCACAAGCCATAAAGACATATTTGAAATATTTGTCATCTTTCAGTTCCAATTCGAAAATAATACCTGGGTTCATGAATTTTAATGCTTCACCATAAGCTGATAATAGACGGTATGACGATGCTGGATCCCTTCTAATAAGTCGAAGTACTTCTTCACTGGACCGCCAAACTTTGTCATAACTTAAATTGACACTATATACTCCTTCCTTATATCTTGTATGATGTCCTTCGATCTATACGTGCGGGAGAAGTCTGTAAACTTCGCTTGAACAAGATGTCCGACCACCTAACTCTTGGCTTGCCTATGATCCTGTTTCAAAACTCCACCATTGCATGTATGGATGATATAGTATTTTTTTTTATCTTAAACAGATTGCAGTCCATCAGCTTTGTAGCTCAAAGTCTCCAAGTGCAACTAGTATCAACGTAGCACAGTATATATAGTTCCGGTGTCGACTTTTTTACTTTAAACTGAAAATTCATCCGCATTGCAACTAAATGCATTCTCAAACTCAACTTCTTCTTGGTATCAAATACTTCGCCCTCCTTAACATCATTTGTTCCAAAAGGCTGTACTATGAATTGTAACTCTTCATCATTATGCTGTCTAGTGAGACCATCACACCCCATTTGTCGGACCGCTGCTTCATCCCTACGAATCTCAGCTTGTACCTGTTCCACATCGGGCTCAGACTCTTCATCAAGTGCATCGTCATAGTCATCATTCACAAATTCTCTCCTTCTTCTGACTCTCCCAACGAGTCATATGATTCATCACTTTCATCTTCATTATCATTCCATAATCTCGACACATTCCAATCACATACCCTGTCATCTCCTAGGTTACATGGAACAACATTTGATTCCAATGGTGTTAAACCCGCTATATCATGACCTAAATGCCCGTAGTAGGGGTGTGGTTGTTGGGAAGAAGAGGGGTTCGATGATGAGGAAGGAAATGAAGGTATCAGATATGTGGGGCTCTGGAATGGGGAATACGAGTTGTGGGCATACAAATCGAGGACACGTTTTGGCCTACATGATATCGGAAAAAAGGCATGTACGTTTCATTCACATGTACCTGCTTTGGCATGGTAGATATGTATATAGGCAATTCAAATACATCCTCACCAATTAAAAAAAAATTCAAGTCATTGTCATCAGTTATCTCCATTACACAAACTTTAGTTTTAAAATGATATACGTGTCTAAGTATAATATCAAACTGAAGGGGGTTTATATTACTCAATCTATACACGTGACCTAGAAATTCTTTGTACGTGGTTGTACTATCTACTGTCAATCCTCTCGTGCGACCACCAACGTAATCTTTTTCACTATCGTTCCATTCTCCACCAAATGTTATGAAAACACGAGGCATCCTGCAAATAGATAAAATCAAGTGAGATAAGAATATCGTTGAAAAAAAGTAATAAAAAATTAACAAAAAACACATGTCATCTTGGACTGTCTCGAACCAGTCTTGGTCCGAGACATATCTCAGACCACAGTGGTTTGGGATTGGTCCGAGACGTATCCTGGTTCATTCTCGAACAAAAATGAACTGGGATTTTTTGGGGATTGAATGTTCAATCCCGGATCTCGAACCTTCAATCCCGGACCATACTTGGTCCGGGATACCGATTGAATTTTTTTTTCTTTTTTCAAGAAGCCAAGTGAAAATGTATGAATGGAAAATATTTCAAATCATTTCATAAATTTTAATGTATAGTGTAACGTACCTCTAATTCTTTAAATGTGAAAATGTGGGACAACGATTTTGGATACTGTGGAGACAATGATCAAATACGTGGTAATGTTTCTTTAGAGGATTTTAAAAAACGTGATCTGTTAGGATTTTGGATGGTGTGAAGATTTTAGATTGTTTCAAATTCAAAACATAAGTAAAATATGAGTTTTAAAGTTTGGTGAAATGGTTGGGTGGAAGTTAATGTATCATAAATGCTATTTATTAACCATAAGGGTAAATTCGTCTTTTCACTCGAGGTAGGTTCAAACTTAAGTAGAGATGAAGTAAAAAATTAGGTTTTTTAAAAAGGACTTCATTTACCCCATTGGAACTATTGGTGGGGATAGAAACCCCAATTTTTCTTCCCATATCCACGAATTTATTTTTCTTATTTTATGTTGGAGGCTTGTGATAGACACTCACAACATTAAAATTAATAAAATTTATTCGAGAATAAACAATTTTATTTGAATTGAAAATTTATGACAAAATACATTTCATTCACAAACTTTTTTTTTTTCCTACTCCATACACTTGCTTAAAATACAATAAGAGATCATCCTATTTATAAAAGATCTAGAACCATAAAACTTCTATCTTATGAATCTATACATACATAAACCATACAATTAAATCATAATCTTAAAAAACTAAATACACGAATGTATTAGTTCATGTATATGTATCATGTACCTAAGAATGTACATGCATAATGTATCTCGAAGAATAGTGGTTCATGTAGTACCATGTTTAATTTTCAAGAGCCCGCTTAAACATGTCTTCCTTATAACTCCAAGTAAATTCTCTGACTTATTAAATACATCAACTTTGAGTGGATTTGTGAAGATATCTGTCATTTAATTTGAGTCTTCACATAATCAACTTAGAATCTTCTTTTTTGAAATGCATTCTCTGATGAAGTTAAATCTTTCATATCAATATGCTTACTTCGATCACAGAAAACATTGAATTTTTTGCTAGAGCAATTGCTGATTTATTGTCCATATTGACCATAGTTGCATCTTTTTTCACAATTCGCATTGTTTTCAACAAATTTCTAAAACAAACTATATGACACACACATGACGATGCAATAACATATTCCTCACAAGTAGATAGTGTCACAATAACATGCTTTTTAGAATTCCAGTATTGCCAATAAATAACACAAATGCATTTGTGCTTTTTCAATCATAATTAAGATCTCAAATCCAACCACTATCGCAAGAACCTTCAAGTTTGAATTCTCAAGATTATGAATAAAATAATCCATAATCCAGTACGAAGGATTGGCTTCGCTACTTTCAAATGAGTAATTGTAGGAGATTCCATAAACCGACTAACCAATCCAATACTGAAAGGAATTATTATTAAAATATCTATAAAAATTATTATTACTTTTCTTCAATGGAGATATGTCTCAATCTGTTTTATAGTATCTTTCCATTTAGATACAATATTAAATCTACAAGAATATTAATAAAATTAAAATATAAAGTTAAAATATAAAATATGAATGATAATAATTATATGTATAGAAGTAATTAACCAATTTTATAGGATAGTTCTAACTTTTTATTAACTATTATATTTAAAATAATTTTTCACTAATTTATATAAAAAATTGCAATTTCTCTCTTTTTTTTCATTTAAAAAAAATGGACCTAATTTATGATTTTTTGTATTTATTTAAAAATAAAATTGACAAAATATTTTCATTCTATAAAACTAACAAGAAAATTAAATAGGAAAATTTTAAGGAAAATCACGGAAAAAGATAGTGTTGAGAGAAAAAATTAAAAAGAAAAAAAGAAAAAAATAAACGCGTACAGGGGCTAATTCATGAATGTGCCATTGAACTAAAGGTAAATTTGTTAAACATTATTTAGAGTTTTATTTACTTATTGAATACATTAAAAAATTCAGGGGTTTCGAACCTTTCGGGCTCGACGTAGCTCCACCTCCGACCGAAATTACTTTTAAGACAGTGAATTTCTTCGAACGGCACAACAAGTCTATTTTAATTTAAATCTCCTTCAATTCCAACGTTATAAACCAAATGGATAACATTTAAAAAATATATATTTTAACTTTTATAATTAAAATATACATATATTATAGGTATAAGTGGTTGCTACATTGGGAGTATGACGTAAAAAAATACAAATAGGGTGGCGTGCGTGACATGAAAGATGGATAGATATCGGAAAATGTCTTTTCGTATCTATTTCTTTTTTTATTCTCTTTTCTCGTGAGTCTCTTCTTTCTTCCAATTTCTTTCTTTCTTTTATTTTTTCCTTTCGAAATATCTTATGAATCTCCTAATTCCTCTAAAAAAACCCACTAATTTCTTTTATCTTTTCTTTTTCCCTTTCTCAAAAATCAAAATACTTGCTCAACTAAGTTATGAAATTAGTTGACAAAATATATATATATATATATATATATATATATATATATATATATATATATATATTTACTTGCTCAACTAAGTTATGAAATTAGTTGACCATATATATTGGATAGAAATTGCGGTCAATATATATGATTTCTATCGTGACTTCTTAGAAGTCATGTCACACTGAAGTTATATTCAATAGTCGCGTCTTCATACTTTGGTCGCAATTTCGACTTAAATCGTATCCTATAACTGAAACTTATATGTCATTTTCTTTTTTAAAAAAATTCCTCTCCTTCTCCTCGATATCCAACCATTTCTTTTTTCTTTCTCTTCTAGGAGTCTCTTCAACTTCCATGATCCACAAATTTCTTTATTTTTTTTTAAATTCTCTCAAATGGTTCAAATTATAAAGTTTTCATAGATGTTTGTTATTTTAAATATTTACCAATCTAGATTTTTAAAATTTAATAAAGCTTTATTTGTTCTTAAATTGTCCTCAATGTACATCTATTATTAATATTTTAAAATGCATTCTTCCCTAATTCTATAGTTATTTAATGCAAAATATTTATATTAATGATTAACTTATAATATTTTAATAAATAACTAAACAAATATAGTAACTAAATAATGCATTTAATCTTACTTAATTTTCCGGCGTATATTATTTTTTTCGACATCTTTTTTTTTTATAACTTTTTGCCATTATTTAGTTTCTCAAACTTATGACAATGACTCTATCGTTTTCTCATAGACTTGATTTTTTCCGACGACTTATTTTGTTTTCTCGTAGTTCGTTTCACTTTTCCAACAAACTTTAATTTTTCAGTGGCTGAAAATTCCAACGACCATTATACTATATTTTTCATTTCAATCTAATATACAGTATAATAAACATATACTCGTCTAAAATATTATATAATATATACTTTTTATAGGTATATATTAAACTATTAAGTTATATAATATATATTGTTAATCTAACCTACAGTATGATAATAATATACCGACCTAATATATTATATAATATATAACCTTTAGTGGTATATAAAGTATAGGATATACCTAAATATACTCAGTAACAAACATGAAAGAATAATACACAAACTATGCCGGCTGAAATTAGTGAGATTACATATGTGACTAAAATAATCAAACCAAAAATACTTCATACTATTATTTCTGAAATTAGGGTATAAAAATACTCAAAACAAAATTCAGTAATGTATATATATGATACAAAGTTAAATAACACAACCAAAATTCAAACGAGTCGAGTCTCTTTCTCCTCCTTCCCAATATCCACCAGTTTCTTTCTCAAAATAGTTTAAGAGTCTTCTACTTCCAAGATCCACAAATTTCTTTATTTCTTCCTATATATATATATTTTTTTGAAAAATTCTCTAAAATAGGTCAAATTATAATATGATGTTTCTTTATGTCCAACCTTGATTGACTGCTGCCGGTGAAAAATCGAAAATCCAAGTTCCTTTTCATCCGTGGAAATCAAAAACATATTGGGAAATTAGGCGCTCGAAACAATTTCTCCATTCTACAGTTATCTCCAACAACATCACAATCAAACAATACATAAGAGATTAAGGGAAAATCAGAAAACGACACAAAGAATTTATACTGATTTACCCCAATAATTTATAGGCTACGTCTAGTCTTCCGCTCAGATGTCGGTTCCACTATAATAAGAGATTGTATACAAAGCATTCAAATATCCCACCCCGATATTCACCCTTTAGAGGTCCCAACAAAACCCCTCTAACTTCTAAGTATTATAACACACTATACTTAGGTACAGAAATGAAAAACTCATAAAAATCAAGATCTAATTACCCCGAACACGACAATATTGATCTATCTCAATGCTGCTGCCAATACTCAAAGCTGTCGCCTTAATCTACCACTAATTAACTGCTTTGAAAATTGACTGAAAAATCAAACAACATGGCGTTAGAACCATAAAATCGCAAAACAGCGAGACATTGATACAACACTACAGCACACTACGGACGAAAAACTTCATCTGCGCGCCTCATCAGGACAGCGCTGCGACGTCGTCCCTAGCACTGCGACGCTGCCTCCTTGGCCCTCCTGGCCTACAACGTCCCACTTCAATTGTTTTCATTCCTACTTCGTCCCGACGTGTCTAGCTAGATCCCGACTCGTTCCTAGCTCATTCGATGTCAAATTGGCTCCACCAATCCCAACAATCTCCCACTTGGAGACAAAGCGACCACCTCGCTTCCAACTGCACCAACAGTATCCCATCATCTTGGCAACCCTGCCAAGGTTCATGACTGCACCAATAGTAACTGACATTCATCTGCTTGGCCCCACCCAAGCTCTGTTTGAGTAATCTTACGTGGTCTTATCTCCCAGACGCTAGAGACACAGTCACGTGCTCACACTCGATCTAAATGGTCCACAATGCTTCATTTCTCCATCAAACTCAACAACCTCTAGAGGTAGATCTCCCTGTAGGTTGGAACCACCAGTGCTGTTGCTGGAGAGAAGAAAGTCGAGAAGGGGTTTGCCGTCGTCTGGTATTACTGCCGTGGTGTCTCTAATGCTTGCTATGGTGGGAGGAGGGCCTGGGGAAAGGGAGCGGCCATCGTTGCTCTTGGATTTCTGTTAGCGAGAAAAATAAAGAAAGAGAGGGAGAAGTATGGGAATTTTTACTAAGAAGTGAGAAAGATATTAGGGTTTAAAGAATTTGTAAAACCATATATGGGAAGTTTCCTAAAATTTAGTTGTTTCATTTTTTTTTGTTTGTAAATTATTGATTTATTTTATTAAAAATATATGAATATTTGTAGTTTTGTAATTTGTAGGTAGACTCTATTTTGACAAATATGTAAATATTAATGTTTTCAAACCTTTATGCAATTAGGGGTCTAAAAATGGTCTAATTGTATTCTTATCCCTTTGTTATTCTTCTTCAAAATAGCTTAGGAATCTCTTGGGAAATTGACAGATTTGACCCTTAAAAGTTTTCACTTTGTCCAACCAATCTCAATAAGAAAAAAATTTTCAACTGACCCAATTTATTATTTTCTGACGTATCAGAGAGGATGTAATGGCGAATATACCCCTCAATTAATGAATTTATAACAAATATTGCACAGATAGCGAAGGTTGAGGACATTAAAATCCCAGGCTTGGTGGACATGATTTTCGGCTGTGAATTAAATGAAGTATCACCAACTTATTAAATCCCCACCTCACTTTTGTACTATCACTTAATATATACCACACATTCGCACGAATTGCAGAGAATAAATTTTTGTTTTAGTCCTTATGGTCCTCCCGCACATCTTTCACGTTTATTTGAAGAACGTCCATACTTTTTCCAACATTTTCACATCTTGAACACCTTAAAGGAAGCCATTGTTGACAACCCTAGAGGGGGGTGAATAGGGTTTAATTAAACTTTATAAACTTTTTACTACGGTGGGTCCAAATTTAAACAAATAAGTAAACTTTTTTAGGAACAATTAATTTTATCACAAATTAAACAATAAATTAGAAATACAAACACCCTAATTAATTTCATCACCCAATTAATTCAAATATAAACATTGAGCATAAATATGAATAACAAATTCGAACAATTAATTTTATGCAATTTGTAATAAAGAAAATTAATTGCAAAAATTAAATAGAGTAGGATTAGAGAAAATTTTATCGAAAATTTTATAGTGGTTCGGCAACAACCGGCCTACTCCACTCCCCAAGCGCCTCTTGGGTATTCGATTAAGAAACTTTGACTCTTTCCACGGTAGGAGTCAAACCGGTATAAACCTTCTTTTTCCGGGAGCAAGAAGAAACTCGATCCTTTCCACGGTTCAGGATCAAACCGTTACAAATGCTCTTTTTAGGGCTTAAGAGCAACCCTTACAAAGGATATGAAATTTGAGAACGAACTTACAAACTCTCTCAAAGAGTGGGTATACAAATATTTGCTCACAAATTTGTAAGAAAAAATTCTTACAAATAAAAGCCCTCAAATTGGCTAAAAGAAATAAAATTGAAAGCTCAAATATCTCTCAAATAAAAAATCTCCCTCAAGAATATAGAACAAAAATTAAAGCTTTGAAGAGAGATTAACAATGTAGAAAATTGGAAGAGAATGAGTTGTATAAAATGTTGAAGGAAGTGAGGTTTAAATAGGTGAGGAAAAGTTGAAAATAAATTTAAAATCGAAATTGAATTTGGACCATTAGATCTTTCATGATTGAAAATCAAAGGTTGAGATTTAATTGAATAAAATAATAAAATAATAATAAAATATTATATATGGATGTGTCAAACGGATATATATATATATATAATATAATATAATATAATATATATATATTTTTTAAAACAAATATGCATTTAATGTGATGTGACATATATATATATTTTTACTTTTTATTATTATTTTTTTCTTTCTTTTAAGTTACCCTCAATGGTAACTTTGTTTTTTTTTCTTTTCTTTTTTTTCAAACATCATGCCACATGTCAACATTTTGTTGGACCACTTAGTTGATTCAACTGCCACGTCATCTATCTCGGGTAATTTTTCTTCCAACTTCTTTCGATCATAATTTCTTCGTTTGAGCTCCGATTTGGATAATTCAAAATTCGTTGGAATCATCTTATCGAGCTTTGCGCTGTGGACACTTTAAAACACTAAAATTATCAATAAACAAAATATGTATTATCACTAAATCATATAATATTATTGAAACTCAAAATAAATTTATGTTCTATAATAATAATTGTTACACACCAAAAACAATTAATACTAAGTGTGTTTGTTATCATCAAAATATTAATTAATTAAATTAATTAACCGAGATTAAGGGCCAAAAAGCCAACAACCATTTGTTCATCTTTGACATCCTGAACGAGGTTAGTCTTTGAGTTGTTTATAATATTGTTTTCGATTCTTTCAGAATTTGATGTATATAGTTGTAGTTCGAAGTGAATGTAATGTCTGATCTTTTCTGGGTATATTTGTTGGTTAATAGTTCACTAAAAGAAAAGAAAAAGTTTAGAAGTCAATGAAACACGATGGTGAACTTTCGTCACACGACCGTGGTTAATGTTTGTTTGATTCACGGCAGTGGTTGAAGGTGATATTGGCCGTGGTTGTTTACAGATACACTTTAATTGGTCGTGTTTCTTAATTATTTGATTCATGACCGTGGTAATTAGTTCCTTCGGCCGTGGTTGTATACGGATACAATTTCTTTGTCCCACGACCGTGGTCAGCTGTTGGGTAATTGTCTGCTGTGGTTGTGGGTTCTCATGGCCGTGGTCATTTGTTAGGTAATTTTTGGCCGTGGTTATGGGTTCTCACGGCCGTTGTTGTATATTTATATATTCACGGGCTTGTTTTTAACTATCATGGTCGTGGTGTGCAACATTGATTACTAATTACATGTGTGTTGTTATTATTATGTATGCTGAATGCATCGACTATTCGTGATCTACGGTGGCGAGTGGAACGAGGCTGGTACAATGTATGAAGGTGGCGTTATGGGTGGGCTAAATATTGATGAAGCAATAACATATGTCGACCTAGTAAGTGCATTGCACATGCTTACTAGAATTGATCTTGACCGATCTAATTTTGTTATACAGTGTGTATATAGATCTTATTTTCAATTCGAAGTCCCGAGCTATCTGATATTTGATGATGCCAGTTTGAGATTCTATTTGAATGACCCTCCCCATCCATCACAAGTACCCTTGTACATAACCGTCGAACCTAAAGCATCATATAGTAGTGGGAGCAACAGAGGAAATATTTTCTTGGAAACCCATATATCGTCTTCATTCCCATACTACCCAGGCCAGAATGATCCATGTTTCGGCCCTTCTGTGTCTATGCACTCTCCCTTAGAGGGTGTATATCCCCCTCATTCGTCCCACCGATTACACCGTTGATCGATAATGTTGTCCCATGTAATCTAGAAGACGATGAATCTGCATATTATGGTAATTGTACGAGAACAATGTTGAGTATGTGGATCAGAGCAACGTTGAGAATGATTATGATGAATATCATACTGAGGAAGGTGGGAATGGGTATGACAATATGTACGAGGATCTCGTTGAAGACCATTATGAGAATGGAGGTCAACTAGTCCATGAGGTGCATACAATGAGTGGCAATGCACCTACACAGACAGTTGAAGGACTAGTTTCACATCCGATGCAGAATATCATATCTGGCGATGAGGTGGACTATGTAGGTGACATTGCTGTTAAGGGTATTTTCCGTTCTAAGGGTGAACTATGCTTCAAGTTGTCTATGTTAGCTATGAAGCTTAATTTTGAACGTCCGATGCAGCATATCATATCTGGCAATGAGGTGGACTATGTAGGTGACATTGCTATTAAGGGTATTTTCCGTTCTAAGGATGAACTACGCTTCAAGTTGTTTGTGTTAGCTATGAAGCTTAATTTTGAATATAAAGTAAAAAAATCGACGAAGATATTGTACAACGTTGGATCTATTGAAGAAGGTTGCAAATGAGGTTTGCGTGTGAAGTCTATTCGAGGTGGTGACTTATTCATCATCTCGAAGTTCACTGATGTTCACAAGTGCAAACGTGAGGTACTGAACCATGACCACAGGCAAGCTCGAAGTTATGTGGTTGGTCAGTTATTGAAGTCCAACCTCGAGGATGTCAGCCGTCAGTACAGACCCAAGGACATTATTAACGACATGTGGAAGGATTATGATGTGAACATTAGATATGGAAAGGCATGGCGGGCTAGAAATGTTGCGTTGAGTCTGCTGGTGAGATCACCTAAAGATTCATATACTCTGTTACGCAAGTATGGTCAAACATTAAAGGCTGTTAACTCAGGCACCGTTTTTGAAATGGAACTGGAGGAAGATAAGTATTTTAAGTATGCGTTCATGGCCCTCGGTTGCTGTATTAGAGGATTCTATAGTTGTATCCGCCCAGTGCTCGTGATAGATGGTGCACATGTCAAGGGTAAGTATAGGGGTGTTATTCTTATTGCTTCTTCAGTTGATGACAACAATCAAATCTATCCTCTAGCATTTGGAATTGTCGACCAAGAGAATGATCAATCGTGGACGTGGTTTCTTAATATGGTCAAGCATTGTATTAGAGAGGTTGATGGGCTATTTTTCGTATTAGATCGACATGTCTCCATTACGAAATCTATTAGACGGGTCTTTCCTCAAGCATCTTACGGAATATGCCTGCACCACTTGTCCAGGAACCTTAAGGACAAGTTCAAGGACGATGCCATTCAAGAAATGTTCATATTAGCAGCAAAGTCATGCCGGAAGTCAGAGTTTAGGTACTACTTTTCCCAACTAGCCGAATTTCCAAAGGTTCAGCGGTACTTGGAAGGAATCTGTTTTGAAAACTGGACTCGTTCCTTTCAACCGGGTTTGAGGTATGACCAAATGACATCTAATATTGCAGAGTCTATAAATGCAGTCCTCGTCCATGCACGTTCATTGCCAGTCATTGCACTACTTGAATATACAAGAGAACTCTTACAACACTGGTTTTACGAGAGAAGAACATATGCATCCAGTCGCGAAACTATTTTTATTGTCTACGATGAGACTAAAATGCGTACTGCGGAGAACCTCTCTCGTACTCACTCCATAACACCAATTGATCACCACGAGTTAGAGGTGAGCGCTGGACTAAGAAGGGTGCAGGTGAATTGAAGTTCAAAGACATGTGCATGTAAAGAGTTTGACTACTTCCAACTTCCTTGCTCGCACGCCATTGCAGCGGCAACCTATCGGAACGTGAACAGGTACACACTATGCTCATCTGCATATAGTCTCGAATCTTTTATTAATGCATATGCTGAACCTGTTTACCCTCTCGATGATGAAGTGGATTGGATTTTACCTGATGATTGCGTTGAATTTAAATTAGAGCCGCCCTATGTTAATCGTGTTGGGCGACGTCAAACTGTACGGATTCCATCTACTGGGGAGACACTCCAAGTCCGCAAATGCAGTCGGTGTGGCAACATAGGTCATAATAGAAAAACATGTCGTCAACCAGTTTGAAATACGGATGGGGCCACGTAAAACATTAACTGATATATTTTTCATTTTACTCTTCTAAACGTTGTACTCTTATTCTTGAGTAACATTATTTTGGATAACGTTGTACTACTATTCCGTGTTCTAATGTTCGACGGAACTAGATGATTTATTTTTTATTACTCAGCATACTAACACAGTCGAAATATATCTAAATAGCCCGGCAAAACTAATGTTCTGGACTAATTCACGACTGAGGATTGTCGATCACGGCCGTGGTTAAGCTATGGAAAATGACCACCACGATCCATAATTCCAACCACCATGGCCACGAACTCTGCCTCTATTTCTCAGTCACGACCTCTATTTCTAAACACGACAGCCGTGAATTTTATCAAACCCGACCTATAAATAAACACCACGATCATGATTTTAAGCAAACACGACCTCCATATATGAACACCACGGCCGTGAATTTTATTACATCACGGCCATGAATTATGAATAATTAGGTCGTGGTTCCTGTAATATTACATCAACCTCAAATTCAAGTTATTTCTTTCATCAACTTATCCTGTATATGAAAGACGAACCCACATTTGACTATATACGATTCGAAAAAAAGTTCAATCATCACAATAACAACGTTCATAAATGTCACAATCACCATCCATCCATTACAAATGTATTACAAACATTCATACGATTCGAAAACTATTACAAATGTATGGTTTACATAATAGACTTGTTCGCCCAAAGCTGAACGGCAAATTGCCGTCTAAAAAATGACATCCTAGACTGCGTTAATGTATCAAAGCTACATGAAGTCACATCATATTCAAAAAAATTTATACAAAATATACCACAATCACCATCCATCCCTTGTTGGGGTGCTGATGAGACTCTACGGATGCGCCATGGTGTGAGTGGTATGTTCGGTTTATATAAATGAACCCCGACCCTGCAAATAAGTGTCGGGATAATAGTGATCATTGGCTTCAACTCCTGTTCCAACTGCGGTAATGGTGTCATGTTCATGAAGGAGTCCCACACGATGAGCTCACCCTCATCGAAGTCGATACAAATCACTATCCAGTGCACTCCACCGATGTTGTACGGTAGATATACTGCATCGACATCCATCCACCGCGTATCATTGTCAGAGTGAGTACCATCGATGTAGCTTAGCATAGACCATGCTCTTCCCTCCCAATCATAGTCCGATGCAACCCGCGAAGCAATGACGTTAGGTGATTGCATCATGACATAGACACCGTCGGTGCTTCTGAGGAAGTTCTGTAACAAGTACGACTATTAATTAAAATGTGGGTAAATAGACATTGATGAATGACCAAATAATAAAACTTACTGAAATCAATACGTCACCAGTGGTGAACTTGCGACGACATAAGTTCGGTCGCAATTTGAGCTTATTACACACGAACATGACCAATGAATCAACTACCTGTGAAACCAGTCACATATTTAGGTTCGGTCGGACATTAATATAGCAAATTTAAGCTACGGAAAATGGTCGTACCTCACACGAACACCATTTTTGTGGTGTTAGAATATCCCGGAACCATTGCTTTTCTCGATTTGCGTAGCACGTTTTCCAGTCAATTTAGGTTTACTGTCGTCATCTAGCCACTTCTGAAATTTGGAGTCTTGTTTATTCGGGATATTAGCAACCAAATTGTAAACTATGACCTTCTTTCATTTCCCTCCAACCTTAACTTCGAAGCACCCTTTAAGCTTCCATGGGGTTTTTTTTCTTCCGTTCCTCCCTACGAGGTGGAGGGTGATTATGTGGCTAGGATAGAATGCGCACGTCCCTTGGGGTTGTGACTGGACATCGAGGACATCTGATTCCGTGTCCGAAAAGTCATCAAAGACTTGGTCCTGAAAAACATTGTGTGTGGTACGTGAAACCCTAGTTAGTGAGGGAAGTATATCAAAACACTAAAATTCGTACTTACCTCGCGTGTCTGTGGAACTGGTACCTCTTTAAGATGTTCGGTATCTTGTTGTGCCCCACCGGCCGATACCATAACGTCCACATTTGACTACTTCCTGTCAACAGGTTCCGGGTCTTTCAAAGTCCCACCGACGTCTCCAGACACATCCGCAGCCTCTAATGCATTCAACTCTTCCCCAATCTCACCTCCCTGGTTTGTAGTCTCCATATCCATCGCGTAGGTAGGGTCCGTTTCCATCGCGTCGGTACTTTCACCACCGCGCTGGTCATCCTTATCATTTGTCGGACCACCGCTACCATCTCCCGATCCTGCAGTATCACCATCACCAGTGCCACCTTCATCCCCACTAGTGTTCTCTCGAAGAACAGAAGTTTCCACTGGTAGACCCTATATGCAGCAAACATGATGTAAGAGCAAATGTAATTGAGATATATATAACATTAATGGAGTACGCACCTTAACTAGATGACGTAGGAACTTCCGAATGCTTTTTAGATCACCCTCCATGCTAGCAACACGATCGTCAATAGAGGTGACTACCTGTTCCACATTGGCAAGCCGCGTATCTATAGCAGCCACCTACTCAGTTAGGATCCTCAAGCCATTCTTACATTTGCACCGATGCTTCTTGCCACTCTTGGTCTTCACTGTACCTCGTACATCAGGATTGACATGGCTGGCATCAGGCTGCATGTTACGACCTTCCACCACAGGGACCACTTCCTCCATTCCATGTTCATCGTCTACAAAATCATCACTCGATGGTGGCTCGAATTTCCTTGCCATGAACCTCTCCTCCGCTTTCATTGCGAACAGTCTGACGACCATTTTAGCCTGCACATCGGTATACTAATGAGGGCACGTTATGTGAAAAGAAATACTGAGGTCACGTTATATGTTTGAGTCCGAATCTTACCGAGGTCGACTGGAATATCTCCTTCTCCAGGACAACCCACGCAGGTGAATGTCTGCACTTCCACTTCAGTATGTGTGGGACAGCATCCGATTTTATAGGGTGAGCAACCCGCCCAGTCAAACAAGATATAGTTTCATATCCCCACACCTGTGTAGCAACATCAAATTGGGACAACGTTACATAGAATGAAAAAAATATAATATAATGTATAACTAAAATAATAAGAACAAATACCTAGAAGGCCCAGGGGAAACTGTACAGACTATACGTCTTCCTCAATCCCCCATCTTTCGCCTTCATATTCAGTACGCGCTTTAAACTTCTTATAATCTTCTCAAAAGACATCTCACCCCAGTCATAATTGCAACATACCTCTAGGTCATCCACGACTCCTAAGAGGCTATTGTCCAGCTTCAGAGTCCTCTCCCTCCAAAACAAGACAAGATCCACAAATAATAACATTGATATCTTCACTGCATCAAGGTCGTCCTCAAATCGTATCACCATGTACTTCGTCTCGAACTCACTTAGTAAAATGTCAACTTTGTCATCGAAGTACAACTTCGTAAGCCTTTTGGGAGAAGTGTCTCTACGAATCGGTCGCCTACTATATTTTAGTCCCATAATCAGATTAAATTCGCTCAATCCAAAGGATACCCTATTACCAAGGACGTCCATAGTAATTACGTCGGTCTACTATTATCCAACTCCCTAAGCAACAGGTTGTGTATAAGTGGCCCGTTAAGTACGAGCTCTACGTCTAGGAAATGGCCGAAAATGGTATTCCTAGACATACTAAGTTGTCTATTGGTTAGTTTACTTTTAATAGCTTTTACCGTGCTCCCTATGTGGGATTGGCAGGTCAAACTGGCTGAACGATAGCTAGAGGGAGGAATCTTAGGTACCAGTTCCATTTTATAAACCTGAAATACATTAACAATATGTACACATCTTAGTATTCAGCAAATCAAAAGAACAGAAACCAAACAATAGAAGGAACATATGAAAACATGAAAAGAAGAGTAACAAAACCATGTGAAACCATGATTTTGTCAAAATTCTCGGTCAAACCACGACCTAAATCGTGACTGAAAATTATGGCAGAATCTAATTCCCCTGCCAACGTGAATGGGATTTTTAATTTTGTCGAAATTCTTGGTCACGATTTCGGTCGTCGTAAGACCGAGGTTATGCATTTTCGAAAATGATGATTGAACCACGATCGTGAACGTGACTGTGAATTTGGACAGAACACTATGGTTCATTCCCCCGTTGTGAGTGCAACAATGAATTTTCGACGAACCATTAGTGTTCTGTCCAAATTCACTGTCACATTCATGGTCGTGGTTTAATCATAATTTTTGAAAACACATAACCTTGTTCTTCCTCGGCCAAAAACCCACAAAACCCACACAAAAACCTAATCAACAACCCACAAAAATCATACACTACAACGCAACCCCACAATTTCAACCATTTATGCAGCAGAAAACACAAACCCTAAACCCTAACCAACCAACAGCAGACAAAGGCGAAGATAGCAAAATCAAATATTGGGAAAATACAGAGACGACAATAGCATAAGGTAAATATGCCGATTTCGAGCCCTACGAGTGCATGAACTAAGAAAAATACTAAATAGGAGGCCATAAAAGCAATGCAAGGACGAATAAACGAAAATCACGCAACAATCAGTAGAAAAAATATCTTTCTCTAGCCATAAAATCGACGCAAATACAAAATAAAATGTACTAATCTCAAAATTTCATATATGACTTGCGATTCAGAGCAAAAAATTGGAAGAAATCAGTGGAGAGGAAGATGGAACAGAAGATTAAATCGGATGGGCCAAAACGAAACAGAAATCGTAAGAAAAGAAAGGAAGATGGATTGGGAGGATATCAATGGTTGAAATTTAAACATAGGGGTATAATCGTCATTAAATTCAAGGCCATGGTTCTCTTGTTTACGATCGTGGTACAACTAACATTTACCACGGTTAAACCACGCCCATGAGAGAAATTTCATTAACACGACGGCCGTGTTGATTCGATCACGCCCGTGGTTATTGATTCTTTTGCGAAATCTAATTTGCTTTCCATATTGAGGCTAAAATAGTAAATTAATGCTTCAATATTATATTCCAAATAATAAATTGGGTCAGATGAAATTTTTTTTCTAATTGAGGTCAGTTGGGCAAAGTGAAAGCTTTTAAGGGTCAAATCTGTCGATTTCCCCTTAGTTGGGTTGGCCAAGTTATCAGTGAAGAAGCTTTCCTTAAGGAGTCATTGAGTGCGATCAAAGAAAGAGGCTTTAGGGACCACTTAGTACGAGTGAGATCATGTGGCTGGGTCTCTTACGTCTGGAAGACAAGGCGACGCATGATTGTTTAGTTTCATGGTAATCACAGATGAAACTTTCGTTGGTGTGAAGAAGATGTTTGAAGTTGTCGGTGCAATGGGAATTAAGCCTTGGTTGGTGTCAAGAAGAAGTTAATCAGTTAGAAACTGTTGATGTAGTCAGAACTGAGTAATGAGGGACACTATTGTTGTAGTGGGAGGTTGATTGTCATTTTTTCTCCAAGTGAGAGATTGTTGGGATATGGAGATAAATGGGCTGACCCTAGATGTTACCATAAGGTGGTTCGTGTAGCAAGTGCTCTATCTGGACGTGCTGAATAGAAGCAAGCTCTCGTTGTCTTTGTCATGAGTAGATGAATTGCATGGCTATTTAAGGCAAGATACGAGTGACACTTTGTTTTAGGGGAGGCTTGTTGGGGTTGCAAGGTATGCAAACAAAGTCTCACATTGGCAAGAGAATGAGGTGATCCATGGTACATAAGATATGACAATTATCTCTATTGATATAAGGTCTTTCGAGTGAAACCAAAACTAAAGTCGCGAGGGTTATGTCCAAAGCGGACAATATCATACCATTGTAGGGGATACATGGTACCGTAGTCCTTAACAATTTTTGTATATTTTATTGGATTTCATGAGTTAAGTTTTAATTTTTCTTGAACTTAAATTTTTTTTTATTTAAATAAAGTCAAGAGTTAACCAATGTGATGGTAATATATTTCTACCCAACTTGAGAGAAGGGGCATTTGATAAATACTATATATACTTACAATTAATATATTTGAGGCTAGCAACATACATTACTAACATGTATTTTTTTTCTTTTACTAACACCACACCAATGAGTGAAAGGATCTATTGAGAAGTAGACATAGAAAATTAAAAGACGACATAGGGTAGAAGGACTAAGTACTGTGATAGCTTTCTTACCAAACATCCTTTAGATGCTGACATGAACATAATTTTACTAGTCAAGGCTCACTTGAAGTTTAAATATCGATGCATTCAACCTTAAAAATTAACAATAAACTAGTCTGACAAAGAAAGAAGTCATTTTTAGATGGAGATTCATTAGGGAATACTGCCATCACGACCTTTTCCTTTCATTTGACCAATAGGTCCTCGAATTAAGCGGTTTGGCCTCCACCTACATGAACTCTCTGTCAGGTGTCATCATTAATTAGATCTCTCTTCCTGTCGATGGAACCTCTTCCCGACCGAAGGTGGCCAAACACTCAACGGCCCTGCCGCAAAACAACCAGCGACCCTCGTCGCCGAGAAATGATAGCACCATTTCTCCTCAAGCAGTAGCATCCTCTTCCATAGCTACTACCTCAAAGGGCAAAAGGCCCATTTCTCAATCATTTGTACCATCTCTGATGAGTGTAGAAAATTACGCCATGGATATTCAGTTCGAGACAATATCCAGACGTCAACAAGGTTCTTCACAAAAGACCTTGTCAATTCAATCAGGCCCTTCTAGCCTTCCAATTCCTTCAAGTACGTTGTTACGCCCTTTCGGCACTACAACGAAAAGCAGGCGTCCTACTACAGCGGCCGCCTCTTCAAAATCTACTATTCCGAGGAATCCTTCCTCGTTCTCCCAAATTGTCAAGCTAAAGGTTTTTCAGCCAAGGCCCCCAATCAATGGTTATTTCACTAAAACTGTCATGGTGGATTCAACCATCGAATCAGAATTCGACGGACCTTTGGTCCAAGAAGTCTGCAAACAAATATTTCCTCACGGCTTTAACTTCTTGCCAGAGAATCTTCAAAAGACTCACACCTTTTATGAGTTTATTCTGATTGATTCTAAATCAGCAGAAATAACTCACGTTCCAGATAAAAATGATCCTTCCAGGACCATTTATTCAAAATTCAGCATCTTCCGAATTCTTACCCTTTCCTCTTGGAAGAAACTTACAAGACCCTTCAAGTCACAAACCTACAATTATCGCTACTACATGAAGGTGTGGTATGTTGTCTTCTGGCTTCAAGGCTACAACCACTATTGGTTTGTGACTTTTTGTAAACAAGCTTACAAATTTCACTTTCCAAATTGGTTTCAAAGTTGGTGGACGTATTTTGGACTGTTCGAGGAAATTTTCCCGGTCGAAGTTCAACGTTCGTACCATCTTTTCCAGTAGTATCTACTCGTCTCCCCTCTCTAAGACGTTTAGATTCGCTTTGTATTTCGAAATTCTTTGGATCTTCTGCTGGAATTTCCAACTATGACCCAGTGGCAATTTCAAAGCGTTGAGCAAAGCTTTACGCATCAAATGGTGGGAGAAATTTGATTATTCCTACCTAGAAGCTGATAAGATGAAAATTTGGTTCAAGACCAATGTTCATCTCCAAGACACGTCGGGGCAAGAAGACGAGAGTTTCCTTCTCGCCAAAAACGCCGTCATGAGCTCGCTAGCTGGAGCCGGATCTCAAGCCCAATTCAATTCAGTTCTCAATACCATCACGGTTCAAATCTCTGATCCAGACGACCTTCAGGCGGATGCTGATTCCTCCGCCTCTGTCAATAACGATGTTGAAGACGACGAAGACGACTTCGATCCCTTCGAAGGCTACGACATCAACGATCCATATCTAGATTCACAGCCCTGCTGATGATTCTGGAGCTGGATATCTCAAGTTTTTAATTTAATTGTAAATTTCTGTAAATTAATTTGTTTAAATTTCGTCTAAGTTTTTAGATAAGATCTTTGTATTCCGATCTTATCATCACTATCCCTGTCTGATTTCGTGAAGGAACTGCAGAAGAAATTCAGATGAAGTAGATGGCGAGCTCCTGATGTGGAATAACCAACCACAATGCAGCGCAGTTAGCGTAAAGGATTGACTCAGTCGAGAGGATTCTATATCTCACAAGGCAACCCTGGTCGAAGATCGAAGGTGTTCCTTGGGCAGTTTAGGCGAGAGGCCGTGAGTAAGACCGTGGATGGAATGGCCTAATCAGACACCGGAGAAGCCTATACGATGATATACAGAATCCGTAATCCTCGCCAAATCAGAAGAAGCCGGGTGACTTCATCAAAACTTCTGAAGCAAGTTTCCAGTCCGAAAACAGTCATATCAGCTTTTACTTTCTGTCTTTACTTTAATTTGCCAGTTTGTAATAATTTTCCGCTTTACTTTATTTCCTTTTGAAAGATAAGATGCCCCGTGTCGGCCACGCTTATCTTTACTTTTTATAAATTAGATTCCAAAGAGATAAGATGCCAGTCAAGGACTTGTCTTGTCAGCTAATCTTTATCTCTTTTGATGTATCCAATTATGTTGAGACAAGTGTCAAGACAATAGAAAAAATCAATAATTGTAGCAAGTTGCAATTATTGGTTCTTTTCTATATATAGCACTTGGCTTCGACCTGAAATGACAAGGAATATGCGTCAATGGTTAACTCCGACCAATTGATCTGATTGGTTGTAGAGTTTGCTACTGCCGCTTGATAAAATCTTTGAGCAATATAATGCGGAAGTCCTTCAACAAATTTTTGTTTCCTCGAAGAAGAGGAATAAGAGGAAGCTGTATCTATGATTGTTTGAGAGTGGGGAGAGATTTTAGAGAGAAGTTTGGAGAGCATAAGAGAAAGGGAAAGAAAGAATCTGGTGATATCAAGGAGATTGAAATAAAATCTTAATAAGAGTATATTCTTTAATTATGATAATAATCTATCTTTTAATTAAATCAAATTCTTTGATCGATCGATCTATATCCAAGCTTTTTCATATTCCTTAACTAGAAATCCTCAATCATGAAGATTAACCACGCCTTTATCATGATTTCTGAGAATAAGTAGCTAGAGAATATCAAGAAGAATCGAATAAGAGAGATACCCGAATTTGATTTCATTAATAGATAGATTAAGAATCATAAGGAAATAATATAATCTTAAAGAGAGATTAGATCCATCTTCCCTTCCACCCCCAGACTCAGAGAGGAGTCTATTCCATGAAAGAGAAGAGAGAAGAAAAGAAATGTCGGAGTGGCTCTGATACCATTTCTGGTCGAGGCCAAGTGCTATATATAAAAAAGAACTAATAATTGCAACTTGCTACAATTTTAAATAAATGGAAAATTTTGAATAAATGGTCCTGGAAGGATCATTTTTATCTGGAACGTGAGTTATTTCTGTTGATTTAGAGTCAACCAGAATAAACTCATAAAAGGTGCGAGCCTTTTGAAGATCCTCTGGCAAGAAGTTAAAGTCGTGAGGAAATATTTGTTTGCAGACTTCTTGGACCAAAGGTCCGTCGAATTCTGGTTCGATGGTTGAATCCACCACGGTAGTTTTGGTGAAATAACCATTGATTGGGGGCCTTGGCTGAAAAACCTTTGGCCTGACAATTTGGGAGAACGAGGAAGGATTCCTCGGAATAGTAGATTTTGAAGAGGCGGCCGCTGTAGTAGGACGCCTGCTTTTCGTTGTAGTGCCGAAAGGGCGTAACAACGTACTTGAAGGAATTGGAAGGCTAGAAGGGCCTGATTGAATTGACAAGGTCTTTTGTGAAGAACCTTGTTGACGTCTGGATATTGTCTCGAACTGAATATCCATGGCGTAATTTTCTACACTCATCGGAGATGGTACAGATGATTGAGAAATGGGCCTTTTGCCCTTTGAGGTAGCAGCTCTGGAAGAGGATGCTACTGCTTGAGGAGAAATGGTGCTATCATTTCTCGGCGACGAGGGTCGCTGGTTGTTTTGCGGCGGGCCATTGAGTGTTTGGCCACCTTCGGCCGGGAAGAGGCTCCATCGGGAGGAAGAGAGATATAATTAATGATGACACCTGACAGAGAGTTCATGTAGGTGGAGGCCAAACCGCTTGATTCGAGGACCTATTGGTCAAATGAAAGGAAAAGGTCGTGATGGCAGTATTCCCTAATGAATCTCCATCTAAAAACGACTTCTTTCTTTGTCAGACTAGTTTATTGTTAGTTTTTAAGGTTGAATGCATCGATATTTAAACTTCAAGTGAGCCTTGACTAGTAAAATTATGTTCATGTCAGCATCTAAAGGATGTTTGGTAAGAAAGCTATCATAGTACTTAGTCCTTCTACCCTATGTCGTCTTTTAATTTTCTATGTCTACTTCTCAATAGATCCTTTCACTCATTGGTGTGGTGTTAGTAGAAGAAAAAAAAAATACATGTTAGTAATGTATGTTGCTAGCCTCAAATATATTAATTGTAAGTATATATAGTATTTATCAAATGGTCCTTCTCTCAAGTTGGGTAGAAATATATTACCATCACATTGGTTAACTCTTGACTTTATCTAAATAAAAAAAATTTAAGTTCAAGAAAAATTAAAACTTAACTCATGAAATCCAATAAAATATACAAAAATTGTTGAAGACAACGGTACCCTATATCCCCACAATGGTATCATATCCTCCCAACAAACTCTAATTTGTTTATGAAAGGGATTCGATCTAACCATTTATGTGTTTTATGCAGGAAGGAAGAGGAGATATCCAAACACCTATTTTAGGAGTGTAAGGTAACTAGAGACCTGGGGAGTTATTTTCTTAATATCAATACAAATCCCTTTTCTTTGAACAAGTCCATGCTTTCTTGTCAGGACTATTGGGACAAGATCCTAGCTATCAATTGGAGTCAGGACGTCGCAAAAGCTATATAATCTTAGTCTGGCAAATATGGGGATACAGAAATTCAGTGGTGTTCGAAGGCGAACAACCGAATTAAGACCGGCTTAGGCTACTAATTGAAAGACATCTCAACTATCAAGCACAAAAGGTTTCACAGAGAATCATCAGACACAGTTCATGCGGATGGTTAAGCTATTTCTACATATGAAACTCGGAGATTCAAGCAATCAGAAAATTGGAACCCACCCCCAATCAATACTTGGAAAATGAACACGGATGCATCCTAGCTCGAGGATAGACGAGTTGGGGGCGTTGGCTGGGTTGTGGGAAAATCAAGCGGCATGGTGGTGCAAGCTGGAAATTGCTGCATTAGAGAGAAAATAAGTGTAAAATTTATGGAAGTTTGGACTCTTCTTCAAAGTCTTAGGAGTGAGTATCCAGAAGCTAGAAGGATACGACATTTACCTTGAGATTGATTCTTTAGAAGTGGTGCATTTGTTGAAGGAGGAAGGGGCTGATATCTCGGAAATTTGCTGGGTTGCGGATGAAATCAGGATTTTGTTAGCCCATGAATTAATTGTCTCAATCAATTTCATTCGGAGAGAGGCCAATTGTGTAGCTCACCTTGTTGCTCGATCTTTCTCAGAAGAATAATGGGTTGTAATTTGGGGAGGGGTTCTCTAAGATCCCCTCGTGGCTTAAAGCTGTGTGCATTCCCACTTCTGTTTAATGAGGTTTATTTCTTTCTAAAAAAAAAAAAAAATTTGAGGTTAGCAAGATACATTACTAACTTTGTATTTTTTTCTTCTACTAACACCATACCAATTAGTGAAACATAGAAAAAGTAAAGTACGACATAGAATAGAAAGATTAAGTCCTGTGATAGCTTTCTTTCTAACTACCAACAACATTCTTTAGATGCACATGAAAATAATTTTACTAGTTAAGACACATTTGAAGTTTAAATATCGATGAATTCAACCTTAAAAATTAACAATAAACTAGTCTAAAAAAGAAAGAAGTCATTTTTAGATTGAGATTTATTAGGGAATACCACCATCAAACCTCTCATTTCACTTGATCAATGGGTCCTTGAACCAAAGCGGTCTGGCCTCCACCTACATGAACAGCATTCAGGTGCCATTATTAATTAGATTCGTCTTTAACAATTATAATCAGTTCTTTTTTACTGCAAGTTGAACAAAATTCAAAAGGAATAGATTCGTGGAAAGATCCTTCAATCTTTTCACCGTAACTTAAACAAAGAATCTTAAGAAAAAGAAGAAAGATTAAATAAAAAGAGGAAAGAGGCAGTGACATTATGATCTTACAACTTCAACTTGTGGACAAAGTTTGGCTACATGATTGGCGAACTTGTCTTGTCCATGGGATAAGATAGAAAAAAGAAAGACTGTTTGTAGTCTATGTTTCTTTATGGTCCATCATTGGCATAGTGGATAGAAAAAGTATGACCCATGAATAAAGAAAATGCCACTACCTCTTTTCTCTTTCAGTTTATCTTTCTTTTTCTTAAAAGATTCTTTCTTTCTGGTTTCCACGAACCTACTTTTTGTGGAATTTCTATTCACAGAAAAGAAGAATGGACTATAATTATTGAACACTGATCTTATTATGGTGATGCATTGGTTTGGATTTGTATGAATCCTTCCTAGGGGTGACTTCTATTCTTTATCAGATAGATTATTTGTTTAATTGTTACGGTTCAAGAAATGGATTAAAATCTGGTGTCAACGTGAATACAATTCAACTGATTAGGACATATATCATCGATAGAAAATGTCAAGAATTCGAATCTTCGCCCCCATACGTTGAACTAAAAAGAAACCTTGAAATAATGTATTTACTAGTTAAACTATTTTCATGTCTACACATATAAAATGTTGTTGGTAGTTGGAAAGAAGTCATCACACGATTTAATCTTTCCACCATCTGTCATACTTTTACTTTTTCTATATCTACTTTACAATGGACCATTCATTTCACTAATGGGTGTTAGTTACGTGGTAGAAAAAAAAAGTTACATGTTACTAATGTATATTGTTGCTCAATTAATATATTTATAGTAAGGTATATATTACATATCAAGTATGCCCTTCTCTAAAGTTGGATAGATATTTGGTAGTCTTCTACGTCCTCTTGTGCGCTTTGAAAGTTGATGTCTATTTTTGTTGTACTACATGGCCTGGGAATTATTGTTTAAGCTCTGATCCTATATTTATCACGACTTGAGATTTGGTTTCTTGATTTATTTTCTGTTTTCTTGTCTTGTGTTTGCCATTTAGATGTTGTGCTTTGATCTCGAGCGGTGAGATCCTTCATTTTATTTGTTTAATATATTTGTTTTCTTAATTTATTTTCTGTTTTCTTGTCTTGTGTCTGCCATTTAGATGTTGTGCTTTGATCTCGAGCTGTGAGATCCTCCGTTTTATTTGTTTAATATGTTTACCTTTGAAAAAAAAATGTTGGATAGAGATTTTTCAAGTCTCTTAAGAACTTTGTTTCAATAAATAATTTAATCATGAATACAAATTAAAACTTAACTCGTGAAAAAGATAAATCATATCATTCTTTCCATCTCGTTGTTGCACTAAAAAAGAAAAAACTTCTCATCCTTTCCATCTTCAAGGGTGAATTATAAATTTCTCTCTGACCCTAACTTCTTCTATAATTTCTTTTAAAGCTGGTAGTCACCTATTTAGGATAGACGTGTTTTTTTTTTAACTAAATGTAGTAAGGTCAGACAGTTGTTCCATGAGATTAGTTGAGGTGTGCTTACACTCGTCTATACAATCACACATATATAAAAAGAAATTTTCTTTAGATTTATACCAACTCATCAATCTTCGTATCATATAAGTTTATCCTCGACCATATTTACTATTCACGGACAAAAATAATATAATTGAAAAATGTTAAAATGTAAGAGATTGAATTGAAATTATCAGGTTGGAGAACTTAAAAAAAGAAAAAAAGGCCGAACATTCTAGATTAAAACATATATTTAGCTTTCTTTTCCCTTCTTTCTTCCTTAATACACTAAAACATCAGTCGGCCATGTAGAAACATAGACTACAAAGTCTTTATTCCTTCCTTTTTCCCATAAAAATAGGCAACTTCACCAATCATGTAGCAAACCTTCGTCCACAAGTTCAAGTTTTTAAAAAATAAATTAATGCCTTTTGAGTTCTCTCTCACAACCCTTCAATAATTTACACTCTTTTTTAAAGGGTCATCTTCTTTCTTCAAGGAATCTTGCACCAAATATTTCCAAAGAGTTCCCAAAGTTCTTACTGGTTCTTCATTCTCTCCAAAGAAGAAGAAAAAAAAATCCCATTTTTGGTGTAGAAAAAATGTCACAATTTTTCAGGTCTTGCAGCTCCAAATTTGGAGGCGATCATGCCTTGGAAGGTGAAGAATACGTAGAGAAAGGAAACCATTTGGTGAAATGGGAGATGCCAAAAATCCCCACTTCAAAAATCTACGAAAAAACAACAAAGCCCTTCACTTTATTCTCTTCTTCAGATCGTTCCATAAGAACCTCAGAAGGAAAAGTCAGCTTTGGAAATGGTGGAGGAGCCTTCAAATTGTTTGATGAAGCCCCTTCTTCCTATGGTGGCAAAGGAAAATACTACAACATTATGAACATAGGCTCAGTTCAATTGGGAGTCAAAACCACAACAAGAAAAATCCCTTCAAACGCCTCCATAATTCTGTGCCTTCGTGACAACAGAGTGGAGAAATTCCCAGATTGTGTTGTGGCCTTGGTGGAATCAAATTTGGGGGATGGCCCATTTTACTTCAATGTTTTTCCAAACATAAATTTGTCTCTGTCTGATTATTCACTGACTAATGTTTTGAGTATCCACGTTTTGATCAATGGGTTTGAGCAGCTCCCAGAAGGGTCTCAGCCAATTGTTTTGAGCTGTAGAACATGTTACAAGTTAAGTTCTAGCAGCTTTGGACCAGAGGCATTGATTGAGAGTCCTGTCGGGAAAACTGTGTTTTTTCAGACACAGATTCGAGAGTCGAATGATGTTGTTCAAAAGGTGACAAAATGGGAGCACGTTCAGCTGCCACCTAATTGGCCTCCTCAGCTGCAGAAAAGAAAGAGGCCGGTATTGGTTTCTGGTGAAAATGGAACAGCTCGAGTGGTTTTTCAATGAATAAAGTTTTTAAGTATTATTGGATAATTAATTGTAATATTATGTGTGAGTTTGAAAACACAACAGTTGTGATTTAGAGAATGCGTGTACTATGTTTTTGGTCTAATGTATTATATATAAATAAAACACAAGTCCTTGTACCAAAAAAGACTTGTGAGTTCGGTTTATAAAACTTTTGTATGCATTTTTGTCACCTCGGTTGCAACTACTTGCACTGCAGTGCTCTGATATTCCACAATCCAAAACAATAATATCACTGGCAGTTAATTAGAAAATTAGTTCTTTAATGCATATGGTAATTGCTAAAATCAAAATAATAAAAAGGAATAAGTGAGGCTTAATTGATATAACGAGAGAAATTTCTTCCTGAACCATCACCGCAAGAAAACTACTCTTCAACCACATTTTTTAGGGAAGGAAATAAAACTCAGTCGCTTATAAAACAAATAGCGACAAAAAGAGGTTTTGTCGCTCTTACGGCGACAAAAAGTAATTTCATCGCTTAAAAGCATGATGAAAGGATTTTTCATCGTTGCGGTATGCGACAAATAAGATTTTTGTCACTTACATTTAGCGTGGGCTTAAAAGAAAGGCATAGTTTTGCCTTTTTAGGAAACGAAACGACACCATTTTGCACCAGGCGAGAAAAAGGTTTCGCTGCCTAAAGCCAAAGTGACGCTGTTTTGGAGGCAGGCGATGAAAACCTTTTCGAAGTGTTATGACTTATAATTTTTAAAAAACTATAATTATAGTTCAGGTTAGTTTTATCCGGATATATTTTATAGTATTAGTTGAGATCAATGTCGTCACGTTTTTAGGTTTAATATAAGGTAATATAAGATTAGGGTCATGACAATTGTCACGCATGGTTCATTTTATGTAGGCTGCCATTTTTCGAGCCATATCGAAGATTTGTCCAAGAACATAACGGTTTTTTTTTCAAAGTTTTGTGTCATTGGTGTCCATCATTTGGCAAAGACGTCTTGCAACTACCCGCCACTCTTCTTGATTACTTTATTTTGTAATTATTGTATCTCAGGCATTTTTTTTTTAAACTAGAGTGCTCTTGATATTAATGTCTCTTCTCTGGTCGTATATTTGTCACGTACTTTTCTTTTACATTTCTTTTACGGTAATTGTAGTGGGTAGCAAAAATACTTTATGTATTTCAAAAAATATCACAAACTTTTAAAAATTTCAAATATAACAAAATATTTGAATTTTTATTTTTGGAATTTTTATTATTCAAATTTTACCCTTATGATATCAGATATATATCTATATTTGATATACATCTGATGTATATCATACATCAAATCTATATCTGATATCATCTAATGTAAATTTGTATATGATATATATCCAATCTATATCTAATTTACATCCGATGTAACTCTGATATATTTCCGATATACATTCGATGTACCCCTAATATACAGTATCAAATGTACCCATGATATACATTATTAGATATTCTATTGATATATATCAAATTTACGTATTATACCTATAATATATATATCTGATGTACTTCTAATTTATCATATACTAAATATTTCCCAGTTGATATACTAAATATATCCGCTGTTTAAATTCTAGTTTACCATTTCAATTTGTTGATTAATATACTGATATTATCAATAATGTTGATTACTATATCACTACTATTTATTCAATATTACTATTAATTAGATACTAAATATAAGGGACATCAACTGTTTAAATTTATAAAATTATATCAAAATTTTAACTTGTCTTTTTGGACGTGCATGATCCACGTAAACCTTTTATATAATAACTTTATATTTCAAAAATAAAAATAAAAAATTTTGCGCCATTGTTTTCATATAAAAAAATTGGATATAATAATATTGTATCAACGCACATGTATCATAGTTATATTAGTAGATATAATGATTATATCATAGGTATATAAGTGGTAAATTATAAGCATATTAAGTATATATCAAATATATATCAGTGTTATATTAGTGGAAAATCATATAATCATATAAGAAGTTATATCAGTAGATACCATAGTTATATGAGTGGTATATCATTTGTATATCAATGGTAAATTAGATACATATCATATATATATATGTGTTGTATTAGCGTGGTAAACCAATGGTTATTATACGTATATTAGTGGTAAGACATGTTAGAAGTTGAGTAAATATCATGGTTATACCAGAACTAAATCAATTGTATATCATTATTATATAAGTGGTATATCAAAGATATATATCAGTGGTCAGATATATTACAGATATATATCAGATATAGTAAAGGGTGAATTTGTAATTTTATAATTGGACCTCCGTTCTTTCTGAAAAAAAAACGTTATATTTGAAAAAACTAAATGTGGTTGCTATTTTGCTTATTTTACTAAATTTTTTTGTCATATTTGCAAGTGCCTCTCTCTTTTATCTAATGCTAATACGATATTTAAAAAACCATCCATTTAAACTTTGATTAAACTTATTTCTATTTTAATCTCTGCATACTGCACAACACAGTGTAATCTCAGCTCATTCGATTTCCAAGCTTTGTGATGTACACTTTCGAGGAAAGTTCCTTCACCCTATAACGTGACCAAAACAGCATAAAGTTATGTGGAAAAACAATTAACAAAGCTTTAATTTTCCAATGTATGTCCATAGGAAAGGAACTTGAGAAGAAAGAAGAAATAAATTTCCAAAGAAAAGGAAAGGTGATGAGATATGTGGGTCATTCCTATTGGCTACTTTTGCAGTATAAAACATGATGACGATTCAAAGGTGAGCTAAAAATTACAGATAATGATATCATATATAAAGAGAATAAATCATTTTAAATTTTATCATACAATAAATTTTTTAATAAATAAACTCAACAAAACTCCAACATAGGTTAAATTATATAAAATCTCGTCTTTGGAGTATCCTACTTTCATGCCATTCACAAGGTTCAACAAATAATCGATTTTTCACGATCAAGGGTATAGTACTATTTGTAGTAGCAGTCCTTATATATTTTTAAATTTGCTCGTTTAACATCGTCGGCTAGGAAAAAGGAAAAATCAAAGATGTGCCTTTACTAATATATCATTAGTATTTTCCCTCTCCTAACCGACATGGATTCCTAACAATATATGTAACATGCAATGCTTACTATATTATTTAAGGTTTACGTAGTATGTTGACTTTAGGTAGTTTAAGTACCGCGTTAAATTGGACTAAGAGTTAAATAGTGACAACTCATTATTTTTCAAAACAATTTTTTGTTTTTGCATTTTTCTCCTTGTTAGAGATATTTAATGATGGTAAGGAAGAAGTTGCTTAGTAAAGAGTCAAGTATTTTCCACATTTGGTGGAGCGGCTATTTCTTTTCAACCCCCTGCTAAAACACAATCCTAAAAATTTAATAAATAATCTTTTTTAATTTTCCTCTCTTGAGAATAAAATGGTCACATCACAAAGAAAAAAAAAAAGAAAGCATCAACTCAAGAACTTGCTTAGCAAGTTCAATTTCTATCTTTCCATGAATCTTCTCTCTAACACTCAATAATACACACACAGCACTAAAGAGTCTATATAAAGTCATCATTTTCCTACCATAGTCATCAAAAACCAAAATAAAAAGCACCATTTTCCTACCTTTCTCCACTGATCAAAATCTGCCTTAAAAAAAATGCCACAGTTTTCCAAACCCTGTTGGATCTCAAACATTGGAGGAGGAAGCCATGCTCTGGACACAGAAGAATTCATCAAAAAGGGGAACAATCTATTGAACTGGAAAATCCCCAAGGTACCCACAACCAAAATCTACAAAAAAAAGTCCTTCACTTCCTTCTCTGATCCCTCCATAAAAACCATAGAAGGGAAAGTCTCTTGTGGAAATGGCAGCCAAGCCTTCAGATTGATAGCTCAAAATCCCTTAATTGATGGCCTAAAGGACAGGAGACTCTACACCATGTTCAATGTGGGGCTGCTCCAAATTGGGGTCAAAACTTTAACCAAAAAAATTCCCTCAAATGCCTCAATTATTCTCTGTGTTTGTGACACTCGCTGTGAGAAGCTTGAAGATTCGATTTTGGGAGTGGTGGAAGCTAGTCTAAGGGATGGCCCTTTGTATTTCAACATATTTCCAAACATTACCATGTCTGTGTTTCATCCCAAGTTGTCGGATGCTTTGGTTTTGAATGTCATTGTCGAGGGTTTTGAGCAGCTCCCTGTGGGGACACAGCCCATTAGTGTAATGTCTAGGACTTGTTATAAGTTTCAAGGGAGTGCAGCTCCTGATGCCCTTCTTGAGAGCCCACAAGGGAAAACTGTGTTTTTTCAGACAGATTTTGAGAACTCCAATGTTGCTGTTCAGAAGGTCTCAAAATGGGATGAAGTTGTCCAAAAAGTCATCTACTCTTGTGCTGCAGAGTAGAAAGAAACGTACTCGGTATCTCCACAATTTTATGATATCGTCCATATTAGGTCTAAATGGTGTGATTTTTACTTAAAACAAAAAAAACTGTCGTGTTGGTGGAGATGATATGTTGTGTCATTACTTATATATATTATAGATTTTTTTCTTTTTGGAATTGATGAGAGACTATGTTTGTATCTATAATATGGATTAATAAGTGAAAGAAGTGGATTTTTTTTTATTTAATGAAGCACTGTATATTAGTTGTTATCTAATATAAACCAAGTTTATATATATCCGTGTGTGAAATATAAGTTTTTGTATTAATTTGTATTGTGTATGCCTTTGTTACATAAATGTTATGGTTATTTTCGTACATGTTTATTTATAAAGTATGCTTTTTATTGCACAAAGGTGTCGTCTTCTTTCTTAGAAATGTTTTATCTTAATGGCAAAAAAAAAAAAAAAGTTTTATCTTCTTGCCTACTTTAATAATTCATGTGGGGATCTTTAGAATAATGTTTAAATTTGTTACTGTTTTTTCATAAATGAAAAGTTGGAGTCTTTTATGAATAATGGAATAGCTTTATGAATGATTGGGCTGGGTCTTTTCATGAAGTGTTTGTCTTCTTTCTCGAGCAAGTTGTTACCTTGTAGTCCATTTTTCTTTCCTCTTATATCTAATAAAAACTCATTTTCTCCGGGATCTAAATATGGTTAATTTTTCACTTGTCATCGAAGGGTAGCCCGATTGACAAGAGTTTGAGTCTTTTGGTCATACTAATTTAAAGATCTCAAGTTCGAACCACTAGAAGAAAATTAAGTATTTTCAAAGGTCAACTACCTTTGAAAAAGTATAAAATAAACTTTCGATAAATCCTTTTTCGAAGGTTTACTCAACCTTCAAAAAGTGTCGAAATAGGTCTCGTCGAAAAAGCTTTTTCGAAAGATTTGTTAACCTTCAAAAATTCATATTTTCCAAAAGTTATAAGCCTTCGATAATTCTTAAATTAGTTGTCAATAATTAGTTAGTTTCAATTACTTTTTTTCGAAGGTTTCATTATTTTCTAAGGATCATAATCTTATCTTCAACCATTTTTAAATCTTCAAAAAAAAGTTGTTTATTGACATTTGTAAATCCTTCGAAACAAATCAAATAGAATGATAGCGTTTGAAATTAGTATTAATTTAATATTATTTGTTTGGAAAAATTAAATTACTTTTCCTAGTTAAAATTTATAATTTCAAAACTATATTCAAACAAAATATTATTTACTATAACCAATAGTTACTGCAAAAACAATCAACAAGTAGTCACGATATTTCTAAAACTAATTCAAATAATACAAATACTTCAAATACGTAAAACAAACAAATTTTCTAACCCCTACTTTAGGATTTCTTTCGCATCATCTCAGCCATCATTGCTTGAAATCCATGCTCAAAACGATTTTCTAATTCAATAATTTGATCTTTGAGTCCTTGTACCTCAACTTTTCTTTGTCGTTCTGACTCGTTAAGGCGTCGCTCAAGATCACGAACTTTGGAAGATGATCCAAACAACCCAGAAGGAGTAACACCGGCTCCATAACCTCGAACACACCCATGTTTCTCTGGTTCAAATACTTGGACAAAAATCTCGTTGTTGTTCATGTCAAGTGTACCATCAATCACTTGAGAGACATATCATTTGAGTTCCGACTAAAGACATAAATAAAAAGTTTAAAGACAAAAATAAGATATTTTCTAGTAATATGAAAGTAATATCGAGTAAAAATTGCAAAACAAATATCAAATAAGATCATCTCAAATATTGCTCAAGAAATATCAAATTGCAACAAATTCTAAATTCTAAATTCAGGTACCATCTCTTTTCTATATAAAATTTTAGCTTATTGAGCAAAAATGTATTATATTCTTCGTTAGCTCCAGACTTCTAAAAAGATCAAAAAACAACAAATATATAATTTATACACCGCCAAAACAAACCTTGTGTAAGGAGGAGTGATGCAAACAATTGTCAAAACTTAAATTGCACCAGATTATGCAGATTCTGTGATTCGTATTTGAGAAACTCATATTCCAACAAATAGCATAGTAGCAAATCCCGAAGAAAAACCAAAAGAAATGGAGAGATTTCAATTTGATTTTAAACATTTAAGAGATAGAAAGGCATGAATCATTTTAACTTAAGAAATATAAATCCATATAGTGTACTTATCAATTTCTCTTGTATAGTTTCATTCACCGTCGTTCCATCATTTCTTAAGTGAGTTATCTCCCAAATTCTTATGCGACTAGGTTCATTATTAATGTCATGAACCTAGCTATTTAAATGAAAAATATATATTAGATGATTGTACTAGATTAAAAGAAGTTTATGTGATTATTCATTTACCTATTTCTCAACCCTTTGTTGTATACTCTGTGAACCCCATGTGTGATATACATTCAATTTAGAACGGTTCACTTTGTTCCTGTCACACATCTCCTACATTTCAAAAATAGAAAATGAGAATGATTACCATTTAAAGAGATAAACATATTCTTGTTATATGTACTAGAAGACAAATTTTAGAATATAACCTGATATTCAGTTGACTTCCACAAGTTAGCAAGATATTCTGCATCTTCTCTTGTAATTTCTGGTGGAATATTAGCCAAAGCTTCTGCAACTATATCATATTTGTACAACCATTTTTTCTTCAAGCTATCTCTCCAATTATTATAAGATCGATTAAGTTGACGTAAAACAGAAGCCTCATGACCTTCAACTTTAAATCGCTCTTACATGGCAAAAAACAATGACAATTAAAGCAAGTAATACGTAAATAAAATAACTATTAAGTTTTTATATCACATATAATGAAAGCTCAAATAGTTTTCTTTTTGTTGCCATGTCAATATCTTTCCAACGTTTCCCTTGTAGAGGTGTAAAGTTGACTTGTCGAGCCAAAATAGTGGATTGGCTTTTGAAAATATCAGCATTATCTCCAACGGGTCTTTTGTTCCTCCATGATACTTCAAATCTAATCCCATGAGGTAATTTAACTAGTTTAAGATTGCGTGTGGGACTACACACTTTTCTTGGCCCTACAAAAGAAGATTCTGAAATAAAAAGATAAAAAGAAAGGGAGAGTTAGAAACAAATCAAATAAAATTAAGTTAACTAAAAAAAATATATTACCTCCATTAACAGTCCTTTCATAATTAGTAGTTGATCCAATTTCTCTTGTAAACGATGATGAAACTTCTAGACCAACTTGTCTTTTAGATTTTGTTGAAGATATAGATGTAGTCGCCCCTACTATTCTCATGACTATTTATACTATTTCTATCTTGGAATTTGAACTTTGCTCTATGAGATGAGAAGTTTTTCATCTTTTTCCCTATCGTATATTGCACTTAAGAGTAGAAATTGCACTTTCAACCTGCAAATTATAACTTTCTCAAATACAGATAATTCTACAATTCAGTCTCTAACAAATAAACAGTACATAATATTCAATTCAAATAATTTTCTAAACATATTAATAAAGTCATATAATTGGACAGTTGCTTAGGAAAATCATTAATAAAGGTTCATAATACCAAATAACAAGAAGTAATTCAAAAAGAAGTCACCATCACCAAATAATTATCAACATTAAATTCCTTCATAGCCATCTTCTTCTTGACAATCTGCATCTTTGATTACAGGGATCTTGTAATAATCTCTTGGATCAACCTTCAACACAAAATACCAAGTTGGATTTTTTCTATCTTCAAGGTAAACAACTTGTTCAGATTGACATGCCAATACAAATGGCTCATTTGTAGCAAATGTGTAGGTCATATTCACACTAGTTAGTCCATGATCATCAACTTTAATTCCTTTACCATGACTATTGACATCCCACCATTTACATTTAAACAAAACGACATTATTTCCTCCCATATACTAAAATTCAATAATTTCATGCAACACACCAAAGTACTCTTGATTGTCAGTTCCTCTCACTACTACTCCACTAATTTGTGTTTTTATTAAATCATCAACATCCTTTATACGAAACCTAAAACCATTAACAATATATCCTTTGTAGTATATTACTTCTTGTGATGGACCTTGAGCTAAATCTAATAGTTGTTTGTCAACTTCATGCTTCCTTCATTATATAGTTCAGTAATCTACATAGACAATAGTATTATGTTTAATAATAAGTAGATAAATACAAACAAATAGATCATAACTACTATGTCTTTTCTTACTTACATGACTTACAAACCATTCTATAAACTCTTTATCGTGCTTTCTCTGTGCATTTCTGGCATCAACATGTTGTAATGCTTGTACGTGTTCACTAAAAAGAATTATAAAATCAAAACACACTTTACGTTTCATTTTAAAATATTTATCACTAATGAAATTTTTTCTTACCCAATATACGATAGGACATCATCACAATTCTTTAAAATATAATGATGTGCTTGTCTTCACTCTTCTGTCGTGAGCCTTCTTCATTGTTTACCTGGTCGCATAGGATGACCAACTGGTTTAAAAATAGACAATCTATCATATGAACTATGATCATTGTCTTCATTTCTTCTCATTTGATTGAACTTAGTTTCAATGGTATGAAAATATCTGGTGCAAAACATTACACATTCATTGGCAATATAACCTTATGCTATAGAACCTTCAGGATGAGCTTGATTGCGCACATAAGCCTTTAGCTTACTTAAGTACCTTTCAAATGGGTACATCCACCTATATTGAACTGGTCCATAAATTCTAGCTTCATTTGGCAAATGAACTAATAGATGCACCATTACATCAAAAAATGATGGTGGGAACATCATTTTCATTATTCTACAAAGAATCCTTATAATCTCATTCTCAATAATTTTTATAGCATCAACTTTAACCACTTTTGAGCACAATGTCTTAAAAAAATTGCTCAAGTCAATCAATACGTCTCGTACATCCTTCTTCATCAATCCTTGCAATGCATATGGGAGCAAATATTTCATAATAACATGATAGTCATGACTTTTGAGACCAAATATTTTTCTTCCTTTTAGATTAACACACCTCCCAATAGTATAAGAGAATCCATCTGGAATCTTTAATGTGTTGAAGTACTCACAAAATGTATTTTTCTCATCTAAAGATAATGTACAACATGAAGCTGGCAGGTGCCATTTGTTTTCATGTTGTACTGGATGCAATTCTGTTCTTATTCCCATTTGCTGGAGATCAAGACGAGACTTTAGAAGAAACCTAGCCGCAACTAGGGTACGTTCTTTTTTAGAAAGGTAAAGTTATTTTTTTCTAAACAGTAAAGTTCTTTTTTTCTTGTTTAGAAATTAAAGTAAATTTTATTACTTTTAATAATATTATATATTTTTTCCAAGGTTTTAATAACCTTCGATAAAAGGTTTATGTTTTTTTAAGAGGTTTTCAATAATCTTTGATTAAAAATAAAATAATATTTATAAAAGGTTTTTAACCTTAGGCACCTTCGGCGAAGAGAAAATTTTTATTTTTCTAAATAGAACCTTTTTCAAAGATTTCTAGCAACTTCGTAGAAAAAAGTTAATAATTTCGTAGCTTTTTCGAAGGTTTTCTTAGAACCTTCGATAAAAGATCATGTATTTTTCAAAGGCTTCAAATATTTGTTGATAAATATATTGTTTTTCAAAGGTTTTCAACAACCTTCGATAAAATACTGAATAATTTTCAAAGGTCTTCAGAATACCTTCGATAAAAGATTATCCTTTTCGCAGCTTTTTAATAGCCTTTGATAAAAAAAAAATGTATAATTTTCGAAGGTTTTCTAAAAACCATCAATAAAATGTCATATATTTTTCAAAAGTTTAATATTTGTTGATAAATATGTATTGTTTTTCAAAGTTTTCAATTACCTTAATAAAATAGTAAATAATTTTCGAACGTTTTTCAAAATACCTTCAATAAAGGTTAACCTTTTTCAAAGGTTTTTAATAACCTTTGAAAAAAATGCATAATTTTCGAAAGTTTTCTATAAACCTCCGATAAAGTATCATATATTTTTTAAAGGTTGCACATATTTGTTGATAAATATATTGTTTTTCAAATATTTTCAATAACCTTCGATGAAAGGTGGTCGAAACAACCTCGTTTTCTTGTAGTGAACCTTTCGGTGAGTTTAATACTGAAAACTCTTGATGTCTTTCGAATTTAGACTTTGAGACGGGTGTGAGTGCCCTTGGATATAGGAGATCAAAGCTCCAGCTCCCGGCTATAAAAAAAAAAATCCTTCACTTATTAACTTGTTTCAAACAACAGTATTTGCATTCGTTGATCTGTGCTTCTTGTAAAGGAAAATTCATTGCATCTAAAGATGTTTTGTTTAGTCTTATACTATTAAGGGTTTCACCTTCCAAGTCAAAATGATAAGAAATATTAATGAAGTTTTGCTAAGATCCCATCCATGTGTAGTGAATGAAAGAAAGATATTAACAACAATAATTCCTATAAATAACCTTCTTCCTTTCGTTACGTTTTTTTTTTATCAAATTGACATTAATTGGCTCATAATTTAGGCATACACATAGTAAAGATTGACCATTATGTCGATTGAAATGCCAAAGGCGACATTTTGTTATCCAAGGGAAAAAAAAAGTTTCCTCCTATTGATAGACACAAGTGTTGATGCAGAAATTTGGCCTCCTGTGATTCCGTCAAATTCGCACCAATCTTCAAGAATGAAAGGGATCAACGAAATCTGTAAAAAATAATAGCATTAAAGACCGGTGTGGCTCTTACCACACAGGCTCCAATCATTAAGTCAGAATCGGAGTGGTTGAATATAAAGTGTAGAGTGTTGTGAGCATAGCAAAGAGCAGAAATTTGTAACCTATCAAATAGTAGGGATTTGTAGCATACTTTTATTATGAGTATTTACCTTCTATTTATAGAGGTAAAATCCTAAGGTCATTAGGATATCTTCTCCTTTTGAATATAGGATATATTGTCCTGAATCTAGGGGAAATCCTAAGACCATGAAATATATCTTCTCCTTTTGAATTCCTTAAATAAAGGGAATTCGAATTGTAGAAAATAGGGATTTTCTCGTCCATAACAATAGCCCCCACTCTCAAAGTTGAAGATTGTCAAAGTTCTGCTTTGAGAGTATTTTGTCGTTCATGGGTTGACTATTTTTGTGGAATAGCCTCTTTTTTATTGCTGTTGATTGTAGTCTTAATTGGGCTAACTTTCCTAGCCCCCATTCTCTTTTGTTGTAGTTGGCTACCATCGAGTCCCTTACTGTTGAGAGTATTTGTCGTTATCAATTGTCGTTTTTATAGGCTGGCTTGTTATAGCCCCCATACCCTTTTGTTGTAGTTGGCTGTAGTCAAGTCTCTTGGGCTCTACCGTACAATTATTTCTAACTGTTTAGGTTTTCGCCTTGGGATCTAACTTTTAGCTGCCAAGCTGTACCCCTTGGGTTTCTAACTTGTTTAGATTTTGCCCAGGGTTTTATACTCTATGGTTTACTCTTGGGTTTCCAACCTATTTGGCTTTTGCCAATGGTTTTATATTCGAGTCTAGTCGATACCCTTTTGTTGTTGTCAGTTGTCGTTTTATGGGCTAGCTGTCATAGCCCCCATTCTTTTTTGTTGTAGTTGAATGCAATGAAGTCTCTTAGCTAGGCACTGCTATACGGTTAGTTTTTACCATTAGATTTTGGCCTTGGGATTTAACTTCTCAGCAGGGTCAGTGGTATTTATTTGGATTTCTAACCTATTTGCATAGTTCTATACCCTAGGATTCATTCTTGGGTTTCTAACCGATTTGGCTTTCGCTAATGGTTTAATACCCCAAGTCTAGTCGGCCTTGGGTTTATAACCTTTTGGCTTTTGCTGGTTTTTTACCTTAAGTTAATCAACACCCCTGAGTTTTTAACCTATTTTGATTTTTACCAAATGGTTTTCTACCCCTGGGTTTCATTGATTAGTTAGGTTTGCCTGCTTTTTGTTTTAACCTTGCAAGGCCAGTACGCGTGCCTTTCAGTACCTTTCAGATTCTTTTTCCTGGTTTCACTTAATGGCTTCTAGCTTATCGGCCTGCTTCTAGGTCTATTCTTGCTCGAGTTCATTGACCAGCTGTTGATTTACTTATCCATACCCCCACTTGAGGGATTTTCATTTAGAATAAGAGATAAACTCTCAAGTAGTAAAAATTTAATTACAACTCAAATGTCACTAATCTTATTCAGAATATATAAAGAGATAATTGCTCGAGTAATAAGGAATTAATTATATTCCAGATGCTAGTAGCTTTTTTAAATCACAAACGAGTAAGTATCTTTGGAAACATAATATTTGACTTTATCAACATGCAGTTACCAAGAAATCAGTCCTAAATTATACGATCTACCAAATATGCGATTACCAGAAAATTAAACCTAAATTTTCGTAATCATAAACAACTACAATTACACAGCAAACTTACCATTGTGTAAAGTAGAAACTCCGTATGTTAATCAGTTGCTTTTTCTTTTATGGGATTTGTTGACTAGTTTATCGCAGAGTCAGTTTTGGAATCCGTCGATTTATCTTATCGAGGATCTATCCTGAAATTTTTTGATTTGTTCGTTCTGGGTCCTATTTTAGAACTTATTGATTTGTTTTTTTTCCTCGGCTACCTCAGGTAAGGGAAGCCCCCGAGTCGTATGGCATTCATCGTTAGAAAGTTTTGGTCTGCTTCTATAATCCATGTCGATTTGTTTCTCCCGAGATCTCCTTGGATCTAGATCTTAGTTATCCCCACAGACGGTGACAATTATTAATGTAGAAATTTGGCCTCATGGGATTCCGCCAAATTCGCACCCATCTTCAAGAATAAAAGGGATCGACGAGACTTGTAAAACAGAATAACATTAAAGATCGGTGTGGCTCTTGTCACACAGGCTCCGACCCTTAAGTTAGAATCGAAGTAGTTGAGTATAAAGTGTAGAGTGTTGTGAGCATAGCAAAGAGTAGAAATTTGTAGCATATCAAATAGTAGGGATTTGTAGCATACCTTCATTATGAGTATTTACCTTCTATTTATAAAGGTAAAATCATAAGGCTATTAGGGTATCTTCTCCTTTTTAATATAGGATATATTGTCCTAAATGTAGGAGAAATCCTAAGACCATCAAGATATATCTTCTCATTTTGAATTCCTTAAATAAAGGGAATTCGAATTGTAGAAAATAGAGATTTTCTCATCCATAACAACAAGTTTACAAAAACTGTTATTTTACTTACTTCATAGCATAGTTCATCAGTCTTTGCTATGAAACATAGTTCATCATGTTAAAAAATAAATAAACCACCGCTCAACCCAAAAACTTATGTTTTTTAGACTTATGTCTATTATTGATAGAAAGTTATTTATCTTGTTATTATATTGGTCTATTTTCCTTCGTATTCCTTGTGTTATAGTTAGTTATTTGGTCACCTATTATTGTATTCTATGTGTCCAACTACACTTTTTATATTTTGAGCAGTACATCTTTCCTTGATGAGTCGATTAATACAGAAATAATATTATTCTTTGGCTGTATGGTACCTTTCTTCAACTTTTTTAATTATAAACTTTTGTTAGGTCATTTTTCTTTTTAATGTGGGATCCTTAACATGCTCCCTCAAAATTGTAGCTCATTTAGCTCATCGATCTTAGTCGGATCCCATGTTTAGACTTGATACTCGTTTGAGCTTTTTGGGCTCTAATACCATATTAATATGCATGAGGTTTCATCTTAAAATCAATTGACAAATAGAGAAGCCATGTCTCTATTATAAACCTTTGTTAGGTCCCTTATATCTTTTCAATGTGAGATCCTTAACATACCTCTGATTGGAAAAAAATATGGATCATTCAATCCTCATGTAAGTTCTTCAAAAAGGATCGGAACTATTTGATTTTCCCCTTTCACAGGCTAAAAGCAGATAAGTAAGTAACAAGAATAAAGAAATAAGAGATAGGGATAGAAAAGCTTAACACCACAGGATTATATTGGTTCGTCCCAACCTTAGGACTACGTTTAGTCTTCAGAAAAAAATAGGTTCTATTATAGTTCGGGATATTACAATAATGGAGATCTCACTCAATATATCATTATACAATGACTATCTTGCTTCTAAGTGAAGGGATGTAAATCCTGGAGCGGAAGCGGGCCGTTGTTCGTGATATTTGGGTGACAAAATCAAAATGTGCAAGAAGAAAAAACAGAGGAAAAATTATACGTTTGAAGAACTTTTCTTTAATGAATTTGCCTCAAACAACACCACTGAATCTTCCTTGCTATCCTCTTGGGTTTCGAGATGACGCTTGTGGGAGCGTTTCCTTGGAACGAGAGGGAGAGTTTGAGAGAGATCGATTGAGAGAAAATGAGAGTTCTTTTTTTTTCCGTTCTGTTACTCTTGCAGAACTGCCCACTCCCCACGTCACTTAACTGCCCACTCCCCTGCAATTTTGCAGGGGAGTTAATTATTAACTTATATATTAATATTATTAATAATTAATAATAATAATTAATATACATATATATCAAATAAATAATTAACCCTTAATTATTTATCACATGAATAGAATGATATTCTAAAACATTTCTCTCGTATAACCTATAGTTCTAATGTACATCTTATGCACATTATTTTTAACCTATAGTTTTAATATGAATCTTATTCATATTAATTTTATTTGAATCTCATTCAAATAATTTCTCTCATAATATAGTTTTAATTTATAATTAACTATATATTATAATGTATCAATATACATATAATCCCTTAAGTAATTTGAACAATTCAAATTCTTCCAAAAACTTGATCCTCATTTTACCCGTTATGAGTTAGCAAGGGGACCTAATGGATCTACAAATCATAAGCTTCAACGATGCAAGATCAATCGGTCAAACTTATTGACCGAGTTAATCAAGATTCGTTAATTACGGGTTATTCCACTAAAGACCCACAGTTGCACTCTTCTCACTGCAGAATGTTTTCGTGTCCATGGATATACGACCATTAATGACGAGTCAATCCTTCACGAGTGCTTGTAACTCAAGTTGGGTCAAATTACCGTTTTACCCCTGAGTTACATCTTACTCCTTATATACCACTACTCCTCTAATGAACAACTCGGTTATGGTCCGACCAATAACCGGAAGTCCCTCTCGGGCCAATGAGAGGGTGGGGCCCCTTGTTCAAGTCCCGGAGTCAGCATTTAAGGGAACACTCATCTACTCCCCTAAAGTCGGGGAGGGCCCGGTGTTTTTGGTGGGTGTTTTCATATTTTCGAAATATGGGTTTGCGAGTTGGAAAATTTCCGGTTTTTGGCATGTAGATTGCGATTTAAGTCTTGATTTGATCATGTAAGGGCCCGGTGTTTTGGGCATTGTGTTTCTGTAAGTCCGGGTCGCTCGAAAGTCATTCGTGGCGTCGAATTTGGCAAAAATTTGCAGAAAACATCGAAGAAGACGAAGCAGATTATGCAGACAGCGCGATGACGCTATGCAGCAGCGCCATGGCGCTGCGGGGACAGCACACAGCGCCACGGCGCTGCCCTTAGGCGCCGAGGCGCTGTTCCGGGTGTTTTTCGACGCATTTCCGTGGTTCTGATTCGCGGTTCGAGGGCGGTTGCAGTCGTTCTCTCTTTTTTTGTATTAATTTGCTTTCTTAGGGTGTCAAAAACCGTTCTAACTTTGCTATTTAATTATTTTATGCATTATGAATGTATATTTTAATTAAAAGCATATTGCATATTGTATGCCATATAGTTTTAAAATCCCACCATAGGTTACATGCATAATATGTATGTTTGATATATAGTATGTATGTATGGTCATGCATCATATAGTTATAAATGTTATAATGTATGAATGCATGTTTTATTTTCATAATTAATATAAGTGTTGTATTAATTAGATGAAAATAAAGTTGCATTGAGCATGACATTAGTTTGGTTAATATAATTGTTATATTAATGTATGCTTACAATGCATGATTATAGTTTTAATTTCTTAAATTTTATAAGAGTTATAAAATGTGGTAGAAAGAAATTAAAATCTATAATAAAGAATTGCATGCAAACATAGGGTCTAAGTTAATTAATTTTAAAGGGGTTTAAAATTAATTAGACCTTAGGTTATATCTTCTAATATGATTAGGGGATAGTCTTTTATTTTATTTTAACTAGGTTTAAAATGAAATGATAAAAGACTAAATATAAAATATTGCCTATAAAGGAATCCTGTCTAAGGAAGGTTCTGTCTAGGTTGAGGTATTTAAGCTGACCGTAAGGGAACACCTCTACCTGGGAACCGACCTGATGGTTGAATTAGTCAATATTTTATATACATGCAATAATATCGTTGGTTTATTAAAGTGTTTAAAGAACTAAAACATTATTGTACAACTACCAATATAATAGTTATATTGGGCCGACTAAAAAATCACTTAGTTATTTTCACTTAGCCGGGATTTATCTAAGTAATATACCCTAGTCTTAGAATACTAAGTAGGAGCTAAAGAGAATATGTAATAGACAACGTATATATTTGATATACAAAGTATATATAACATACTTTTCTCTCTCTATCACGTTCTCCTTTATATTCACAGTGTGAGTTCCATGCTCGGCCTCGTGTCGCCCTGGGCTCGGCCTCCGTACGGAAGGTGTTTGCATGGTTCAATATCGAGGTGAATGGAGATAGTATTCATAGTAAGTGGGAAAAAGACGTGTGACAACACATCATGCGGTCTCCGCCATTGGTTTGCACCGTGAGGTTTCATACATGACCTGCGTGTCGTCCTGGTGCGACCATCCCTACGGAGGGTTCATTGTATGGAATCAAAAGCAAGGCAAACTCCAGAAATGGATAAGGGTCTCTTAGGTTTTGCTCAAATATTTTCCTTCCCTACGGCGAGATTATTGGGGTGGATCTCTGAGGTCCGGAAATGACGGGTCACACTTACGAGGGGTTGTTAAGTTAGTTAACAACTTCCTGACCAAATAAACGATGACAAAAGTTTATAGGAATAAGAGTTATTCTGGTGTAAAATTTAGTTGAGAACGTCTCAATTCAGTAAAGGAGTACAGGTCAGCCCTACGGTAGCTGTTGCTCTAAATCACTGAAGCGTCGTTGCAAAACAATTTTGTTAGGGTGCTTAATTACTTTTGCTAAAATTTGATTGGGTTTAAAGGCTAATGCATGAAACTGATATAGGTTGTTTTTACTTTCAGCATGTCTACTTCCATTATTGCACTCCTATCCGCTCAAACACTTAACGGCGAGAGTTACAAACAATGGAAATCGAATCTAAACACTATTCTCATGATAGATGATCTTAGGTTCGTCTTGCAAGAGAATTGTCCTCAAGCTCCTGCGCCTAACGCCACTGTAGCGGTGCGCAATGGCTAAGACAGGTTGATCAAGGCCAATGACAAGGCCAAGGTCTACATCTTGGCGAGCATATCTAATGTGCTTGCCAAGAAGCACAAGGACACAGTCACCGCTAAGGAGATCATGGACTCGTTGCAGAGCATGTTTGGACAACCGTCCTCACAGGCTTGACGTGAAGCCCTTAAGTTCGTTTACAACTCCCGCATGAAGGAGGGTTCCTCAGTGCGAGAACACATTCTCAACCTGATAGTCCACTTCAACGTGGCTGAGTCGAACGGGGCCGTCATAGACGAGCATAGTCAGGCCAGCTTCATTCTGGAATCTCTTCCGAAGAGTTTCCTGCCATTCCGCAGCAATGCGGTTATGAATAAGCTGGAGTACACTTTACCACGCTCTTAAACGAGCTGCAGACCTACCAGTCTGTTATGAAAAGTAAGGGACAAGAACGAGAGGCAAACGTTGCCACCTCAAAAAGGTTCAACCGAGGTTCGTCCTCTGGAACCAAGTATGCGCCCTCTTCTTCTGGAAGTAAGACTTTTAAGAAGAAGAAGGCTACTAGTAAGGGATCTAAACCTGACTCCGCTGCTGCCGCTGCCAAGAAAGGCAAAACAAAGGTTGCAGAGAAAGGAAAGTGTTTCCATTGCAATATGGACGGGCATTGGAAGCGCAACTACCCAAAGTACTTGGCCGAAAAGAAGAAAGCCAACGAAGGTTAATATGATTTACTTGTTTTGGAAACATGTTTAGTGGAGAACGATAACTCCCCCTGGATATTGGATTCAGGAGCCACTAATCACGTTTGTTCTTCATTTCAGGGAATTAGTATCTAGAGACAGCTTGACACTGGAGAGATGACTCTCAAGGTCGGAACGGGAGAGGTCGTCTCAGCTGTGGCGGTGGGGGAGCTCAAGTTGTTTACAAACAAGAATATGTATATAGTATTAGATAATGTGTACGTGGTTCCTAAAATTAAAAGGAACTTAATTTCAGTTTCTTGTTTGTTAGAACGTATGTATTCCATTTCATTTCAATTGAATGAAGCGTTCATTTCGAGAAATGGTGTTAATATTTGTTCTGCTTTGCTTGAAAACAACTTGTATGTGCTAAGACCAACCATAACTAAAGCAGTTTTAAATACCGAGTTGTTTAAAAATGCTAGAACTCAAAATAAAAGGCAAAAAGTTTCTCAAAAAGAAAATACCTATCTTTGGCATTTAAGATTAAGTCACATTAATCTCAATAGGATTGGGAGGTTGGTTAAGAATACCATTCTAAGTGAGTTAGAAGACGATTCTTTACCACCATGTGAGTCTAGTCTTGAAGGCAAGATGACTAAAAGACCTTTTACTGGAAAATGTTATAGAGCCAAAAAGCCCTTAGAACTTATACATTCAGACCTTTGTGGTCCGATGAATGTTAAAGCTCGAGGAGGGTATGAATACTTCATCTCTTTTATGGATGATTATTCAAGGTATGGTTATTTATACCTAATGCAACATAAGTCTCAAACCCTTGAAAAGTTCAAGGAGTACAAGACTGAAGTTGAAAATCAATTAGGTAAAACCATTAAAACACTTCGATCTGATCAGGGTGGAGAGTATATGGACTTGAGATTCCAGAACTATATGATAGAACATGGAATCACTTCCCAACTCTCAGCCCTTGGTACACCTCAACAAAACGGTGTATCAGAAAGGAGAAACAGAACCCTGTTGGACATGGTTCGATCAATGATGAGCTATGCTCAGTTGCCTAACTCGTTTTGGGGTTATGTAGTGGAGACTGCGGTTTATATTTTGAACGTAGTTCCATCAAAAAGTGTTTCTGAAACACCTTTTGAACTATGGAAGGGTCGTAAAGCTAGTTTACGTCACTTTCGCATTTGGGGATGCCCGACATACGTGCTCATGACTAACCCAAAGAAACTGGAACCTCGTTCAAAAGTATGCCTATTCGTAGGTTACCTTAAAGAGACGAGAGGTGGTCTATTCTTAGATCCTCAAGAAAACAGAGTGTTTGTATCGACAAATGCTACTTTCTTGGAAGAAGACCATGTTCGAGATCATAAACCACAAAGTAAGGTAGTGATTAACGAGATTTTCGAAGAGGCTACAAACACGTCAACAAGAGTTGTTGATCAAACTGGCACTACAAAAAGAGTTGTTGATGAAGCCAGTACATCACGTCAGTCACATCCACCTCAAGTGTTGAGAGTGCCTCGACGTAATGGGAGGGCTGTGTCACAACCTGACCGCTACGTGGGTTTAACTGAAACCCAAGTTGTCATACCTGATGACGGCGTTGAGGATCCATTGACCTACAAAAACGCAATGAAAGATATTGACAAGGATAAATGGGTCAAAGCAATAGACTTGGAAATGGAGTCGATGTACTTCAATTCCGTTTGGGAACTTGTAGATTAACCTGACGGGGTAAAACCCATAGGATGCAAATGGATCTATAAGCGAAAACGAGACGCCGAAAGAAAGGTACAGACCTATAAGACGAAACTTGTGGCAAAAGGCTACACACAAAGGGAAGGGGTGGACTATGAAGAAACAAATATATACACAATATATACCTCGTATATCAGGGGTATATCAAATATATACCCAATACATATACTGTCCCGGTTACACTAAAATAACCTCGGATGTTTAGTTTATTGGATTTTGGACAATGCAATGCTATGAATTCAACAACAAATTTATTGAATAAAACTTTATTGAATATACATTTGTTTTTACACAAAATACAAACTACGAGTTTAGGGCAAGATACCCAACACTAAGAACCCTAACAATGGCTACCTAAGATTACATAATTAAAAACACCCTCACTAAACCCACGAGATACAAACTTCTTTTCACACATTGCCCACAACCACTCAAGTCTATTTTATTTGGATTCTGTACAAATAAAACCTTAATAAAAGGACTATATTTATAGGAAGCCAAGTATCATAATCCTTATAGGAAAATAATATTATAATCCTTATAAGAAAACAATATTTTGCTTCTTGTAAGAATTCATAGTAGTGTTGAAAATCATTTTCCTCATAGGACATAATAATCTATTTTGGCAGCTTAGGAACTCTTCGTGAAGTAACAACGCCCTGAATTTGCCAGGACTATTCCAGTGAGTCCTCCAGGAGAATTCGGGATTGATTGTTCTGTATAGTCAATTCGCTCACTAGACCAGAAGCTTCTCAAGCTGAAGCATTTACTTTTGTAGTTAGAGAAGTTTTTTTTTCCAAGCGTGGAAACTTCAGGACCGTCTGCTCAGCAATGCTACCTTGGGGAGGAGACAAAACACTCGCAAAAATGCAGCGTGATTTTTCTCTAAAAACTCAGAAGGTTCCGCCAGAAATAGTTTGGGACATAAAAAATCGTTTAAATCCGGACTGGGCTCTCGAAAGCTCATGTGCCAGTGCGGAGCCTTCCACTGTGGACCTAGACTACGCAAAGGTAGAACACCATCGAAACTTCATTGACTGGCATGGGTGGATAGTAGGTTGGATTCTTTCCATTTTCATCGAAAAACACGTAATATGTGGGTGGCTAACCCGAGGTACTATCTTATTATGAGTTAGTATATTATTATGTGTAGTATCTCATTGGACAACCACTAAACCAACTCCTAAAAAGTGGTTGGATCGAAGTATCTTGAACATTCTCCATCCGTCCGCCAGCTACATTATCTCAACAATGTCCCGCTTGGAGACAAAATATAGATCTTGTCTTCCACTACAGTACCAGTCTCTAATAATCTTGGCAAACTCCTACCCAAGGCTTCTTCTGCAATAACTTCTGACAATCTTCTTGAAAAATCTTCAAGGCTTCTCCTGCAAGTTTAAATACTTGTAAAACAAAATATCAGAAATCACTGCTCCCATCTATCTTTGCCCTGAGGTCGATTAATCTACGTGATCTTGTCTCTAAGATGCAAAAGACACATCACGTGCTCCCACTCAAACTAAATGGTGATATTTAAAGTTTCTTTCTTCGTACTCAAACACTGATTCTTGAAGAAAGAACTTCCCACTAATGACTTGACAACTCTATTCAAGTCTGATGCCAGAATTTAAACTCCACTCTTTACCGCAACATCGACTTGGTTCATCTTCTCTGATACTACTGTTCGCTGACGCGACTTCACCAATTTACCCATCCGTCTGAAAATTGGGGATAATCCATGACAACCTAAAGAACCTATTTTTGTTCCCTGACTCCCAATTGTTGTTCCTTATTTGATGACAGATCCTCTTGATATGTTCTAGTTATCCCTGTTGATGGCTTAAACCTACCTCTTTGGATACCATCTGCAACTTACATCCATTGTTTCAACGATCCTCTGGCAACACTCAATTGTGACGTGTAAACTGTAGATTTTATGTGGCCAATTGCCACCAACTTGGATCATTTGGTGAGCTTCCATTGGTTTCCACCAAACTGATAACCATCATCATTCAACTTACCTATAAAGATAAGATTCATTATGATATTGAGTACATACCTGACATATCGCAGTAATAACTCAGTTTCACTATTGGTCTTCAATTGTATATTTCCAATCCTTCTAGTCTTGAAAAGTCTTCCGTTCCCCATCCTCACGTGGCAGCGATTGCCTCTTTAGGAAGAATGTGAATAATCTTCTATTTGAAGCATGTGTACTGAAGCCGCACTGTCTATTACCCACTCCAATAATGATTGATTTTTCTGTTTTTGTGTTGCTCTCAACACATACGAGGGCATCATCTACAATTACATTTTCCTCCGCCATATACCTTTTAAGATCATCTCTTTTAATATTCTACAGTTTTTCTTGATGTGGTTCTTCTTGTGGTAGTGGTTCGACCTCTTTCTTTCGATTCCACTTACTATGCTTTTGCTCCAGTCGTTAGTCACAACCTTCTCTTTACCTTCTTGAACATTAAATTCTGAGTCTTGTTTAGAAGTAGACTCTTTTCCGATCTTCTTCCTACAAATTTCTTCAACAATTACCGCATCACAAATTTCTAAAAATTTTAATAATTTGTCCCATAACGAATTGGATACTGCTGTCTTCATTATTTCCCAACTTCCAAGTAAAGATGTTAGCATCAAAATAACATTCATTTTATCACTAAAAGTAATCTTAAATGATGTCAATTGATTGATTAAATTTGTGACCTCATTTATGTGGGAATTGACATAAGTATTTCTTCCATGCGAATGTTAAAAAATCTCCTTACGAGATAAACCTTATTATTAGCTGAGGGTTTTTTGTACCTGTTCTCCAGTGCATTCATTAGACCTATTGTCGTCGTTTCATTTGCCACGAGACTTGCCACATTCATCGACAAACACAATTTGCTGGTCATTCCTTAAAGCTTCTAAAGTTTTTTGTAACTTGTTGCAAATTTGGAAGTCCTTAATCTACGTACCCCCAAGTATCTCCATAATGGTATGATATTGGCCACTTTTGGCATAACCATCATGACTTTGTTTTTGGTTTCACCCAAAAGGTCTTATGCCAATGGACATAATTGTCTTTATCTATATACCATGGATATCACTTTGTTCCTTAGCCAATGTGAGACTTTGTTTAATTTGTAAACTTTACATATCCAACAACTCCCTTCGGATCGATGAGCCAAAAGATCGATGAAGTCGTGGTATTTTCTTCAAGAGTATGTGAAAGGGAAAGAATTGGAAGTCTTTGGGTGTGTGTTATGGCTTTGTGAAGGAAGAAGGATAACAAACACTAAGACAATAGGAATTGAGAATTATTGAGGTTGAGAGAGAACTTTCAAAAAAAGCTTATATTAAGGACACGAGAACAAGTTGTACACCAGTATGGAGTAAAATGATTTAGGACTATTTCTACCAGAATGATATTTAGGTGGTGATTGGTCATTGCTGTCTTTTACTGACCATAATTAAAATTTTGTCATGTGCAATAGGGAAATGTAGAAAGATAGCTACCTTTTCTGTAAAAAAAAAAAAAATATGAGTTGTAAATTTATTTTAGTGATGGTACAAGGAGCTAACCAATAAACACCTAAGTATTTTTCTTTTCTATATAGAAAAAGGGTAAGCCGTTCTGTTTTTTTGTTAAGAATATTATGTATCCAAACTAACTCCTTCAATTTCTAAGTTCAACAATGATTTAATATGGTATCAAAGTATAATGGAGGCTTGCGTTTTTTAGCTCATATAGTTGTTAAGATTCCATATTGATAAAAGAAGGGATCATAGGTTTATAATAGACATGAACTACTTCTCTCATTGTCAATTGATTTTAAGATAGAATCTCATGAATGTTAATATAGTATCAACTTCCTCCTCCTTTCCCGCTTTAAATTGATGGTTCTTTCTTTTTGAGATACATTAAAAAAGTTTTGGGGTTCTTTTTTAAATGGATTTTAACAAAAATAATAATAATAATAATAATAATAATAATAATAATAATAATAATAATAATAATAGTCTCAAACAACCCCATTTGGAAAACCATTTTAGTTTTTGATTTTTGGCTTTTTCTAACTTTCTATTTTATGTTTTTAATAAAAACCGTAAAGTAATTATCCTTTATTTTATACTATAAGTTTTAAAATTTGAAACACCAAATATATATACTTGGACTCATTTAATAATCATTTTGTCTTTTATTTTCTAATTATAAACACTATTTCCATTTCAATGTTTCTATATTTAAAAGTTAGTTTTTAAGAATTAAAAAAAAATAGTTTAGCCAAAACAAGCCTAGCTTAACGGTGATTGTGAGGTTGTGAGTTTGATATCCCACCCCCCACATGTTATACTACAAAAAATAGTTTAAGAAAAAACTTCGAAATCCTTGGAATATTGGTATGAGATTGTAGGATAGTGTAAAATTTTATTAAATACAACTACAATGTTTTAAAAAAATTATAAAAGTATTTATCAAAATTAATATATTAATATTATTATATATAAAAATATAAAAACTAATAAAATATTAAACTGGGACTGGGACGGGGCGGGGAGACCTCCCCATCCCCGTCGGTGACCCGATTTGACCCCGTTCCCGACCCGATCGGATCGGGTCCCACGGATATTTTTGTCATCTCTACCGTCTATTAAACTATTTTCATTTAAGAATAATGCTTGGAAAATTCAAAGTTGTCTCTTCAATTTCAAGAGACCTATGACATCTCACGCCTTTTCAGTTGCATGGTGTCTTGCCATGTTTGTTTTTTTTGTTTTTTTTAATTCTGTCATATGGTCTTTTCAAGAAAAAAAACATAGGCCCAAACTATTACCATTTACCCTTTACCATTTTGGTGGAGTGGTTGTACACTTATTTTTATTACAAAGATCTTGGTTCAAGTCCCACTTTTTCTTTTCTTTTTTATTTAATAGAATGTTATATTGGAATTGTTTTCTCTTTTAATAAATTTAAATAAACTATTCTAAAATAAAATAACTACTAATTCTACAAAAATAAAATAAAATAATTCAAGAAACGACATGTCAGAACTAAAAAAAACACATACACATGGCGCCTGTAAGATACCATAACTACTAGAAAATTGGGTTCTCGTGACGTTCATGAATAGTAAAATACTGTTCAAAATAAAAATATGTGTCACGAAAGGCAAAAAATGTATATTTGGACAAAAAAAACGGAGATTTCCAAATATTTGACCTTTCGTGACGTTTTTTAACCGTCACAAAATGGTGGTCAAAAAGTTGGTTTTTCATGACAATTAAAAAACGTCACGAAAGGTTGATGCGCGTTTTTGGCTGGAAATGACGGAATGTTCCGAATTTTTGACTTTCTATGACATAAGTCGTCCATCAATCCTCCAAGCAAAAGTGCGTAGATCGTCTCTTCCTCCAATTTTCCAAGCAAAAATCCGTATGCAGGCACACCCTTCAAATTTTTAGCATCTTCAGGTTCTAATAATATAATTTGGATATATTAATACGTTTCTATAATATTTTAGTTGGCTAAATATACCAAAATGTTCCTAATCTTTTTAAGTAATTCTTAATTTGGTACTTAATCTTTTAGAATTTATAATTTTATTCCCAATAATATTAAAGTTCTCAAATAAGTCTTTTTCCCAAAAAAAAAAAATTGTTAGATTTCCTTACTAAAAAAAGTTGATGTATTATATAGTTATTATTTTGATAACATATTTGAGTAGGTGTGTGAACGCCAAATATATGACACATGAAACTCCACTAGTTGATTAAAAAAGTTCGACTCACTCATTAAGGAGTTCATTTCTTCTAAATGAGTTGTCATCTTAATAGCATGCCTATGTGTTGAAATATATTAACAAAATAATAACACATCAACTTTTGTTCAAATAAAATTTAACCTATCTTTTGTATGGAATGATTTAATTAGAAATTTTTAACACATTAATAGTAGAATTAAGAATTTTTTAAAATAAAAGCCCAAATTGAAAAAAAAATTAAAATATTAGGGACAATACCATATATTTAACATTTATGACATTAAAATTACAATGCAGACACGCAAGAACAAAATTGGAAAGGTTGGGTTATTTCACCTCTCTGTATTTCAGTTTTCAATGAATACAGGTTTCTATACAGGTTTCTACAATTGTGAATTTATGTAACCAAATTAGATTTTTGGAGAGAGAAACAAGAAGAATTGTAAAGTATTTTTGGTACAAGTGTTGACTACATAATGGTGTTAAATAATAAAGGTAAGACAAATTCTTGTTAGTGGAGAATTCTAGAACTACTGAGGTGTCCATCATTAGACTACTGTAGCTGCGGATTTGTGCACATTCTCCTTTACATCCCTCATCAAATGAGAGGGGAGTTCAGCAACATCAAGTTTAGACCTAGGCGAACTGAGAATGAGTTAGGGACTTGGTAAGACAGTCGGTCAATTAATTAGATGAGGGACCATAGCGAACCTCAAGAGCACCACAAAGAATCTAATCTCGAACAAAGTGTACATCAATTTCGATGTGCTTCGTGCGTGCGTGAAAAACTGGGTTTGTAGTGAGAGAACCAACACTTATGTTGTCACACCACAGGATGGGAACGGAGCGAGAGCAGATTCCAAGTTCATGTAGAAGTTGTTGGGGCCAAACAATCTCGAGGCATGAGCTAGAGCACGATATTCAGATTTTGTGCTCGATCAAGATACGACTGTTTGCTTTTTGGAGGACCAGGAGAAAAGTGTATTTCCAAGAAAAACACAATAAGCAGCAACTGATTTTCTGTCATCGACATTGGATGCCCAATCAACGTACGAAAAGGACGAGATTGATAACTCATCACTGGGGTGAATTAACAACCCATGTACTTAGTAGCACTTAGATAACACAAAACTCTTTTAACAGCTTGCCAATGAATATCAAACGGTCGTTGCAGGAACTGGCTTAAGTGATTTACAAACCACAGGCTTTAACACAGGCTTCGACCTCGACTTGCATCGGGTTTGATTTAACCGAATGAGAAAATGAGGCAGACCTGGCTTTAACACAAGCTTCGACCTAGACTTGTATCTGTTTCGATTTAACCAAAGATAATGTTTGATCACAAAAATTACCAAGCTTGCGAGCTCGGCTCGGACAGAAGGATGACCTTGAGGATGAACTGAAATGTGTTGAGCAGGAGACCTGCAAAAGAAAATACTCTAACGCCCAAGTCAAGAAGAATCTGAGCTGTATTCGAGAGAAAATTCAGTATTCGCATACCTGGGATAGGGCAAATGATTTCTATATATAGGAAAGATCTCTGACAGAATTCCCGACAAGGCCTCAATGACTCTTTAAGGTAAGTGTGAATCACGACGTGCTGTCGTGGAGTTTGTTAGAATATATGGTGAGCAAGACACATCTAGGTCGGTCTGACCAAAGAATAGGAACGAGATGAAAAGAGATCTTGTCGGCTTGGCCATTACGGGCGTTGGCTCGGTTGATAGTGGAAGTACCAAGGTGATAAAACTTGTCTTCATAGGCTTAAAGCCACGCGTGCTTTTCTCCTCCAATAAGGAGCGTCACGTGTGAGGTAAAAAACTACCTTTAACATATTAAATGTAATTTCCTAAAAAAAGCTGAAGTGATTTGATTTACTTGAAAGCTCTTTACCTAAGTGCAGGGTTTAGAGATTCTTTTAAACTTGCTAAGTGCATGAGATAAAGACTTAACGCATGACGTTCATGCAAATGCGAACTTCCAATGGCAGAGTACTTATCGTAGCAGGAGTCTGACATCCAGGCGAGAGGTTAAACCAATTCAATTCATCCTAGCAACCGACACTATACTACGTAGGTACCTGTACAAGTGAGGCATCGGTCAGTCCTATAAACGGTCGCACGGTGTGAGGAGTTAACGACTGGAATGCCTAGAGATCATAAAGAATGGGATAGGAATGAAGGTGGTGGAAAGTTGTACTGATATTAAATTGCGTCCCCTTGTAAACGAAAGAGCTCCTGCCAGAAATAACTAATGAAAATCGGGTATCCTGTCGCTAATAATTGAGTGTGGCCTATCAATTAGCTCTAACTCTAAAGGCCGAGGAAAAGCTAACGAGATCCGCAGGAGACTCCATGGGAAGCTGATGCGCTACCTCTGGTGCAACTATCTTATGACAGATGGGTGTATCTACAAATGTGTATTGCCAAAATGTCATGAATGACAAATGATGCTCCTTTTTTATTTTCCATTTTTTTATCACTTGAAGAATGATAACTCACTGACAATGCGTGACAGCATATGACCTATTTTTTAGCTTAACCAATGAATTTGACCCTCAATGCATGATGCAATAATATATATGCATTCTAAAAGCTCGATAGTTGCAACATGTATACATGATACTCATTTTTGTTTTGGCTCAAACAATAGAATGTGACTATGAATGCACAATGCATGATATTTAAATTTTCATAATTTAACCATGATATGAAAATGATTTTTTTTTTTTTTGAAGAATATATATGCAAGTGATGTGAATGCATGATTTATGAAAATATGGATGAGAGAACAAGAAGGTTTTCCATATTTTACAAAGATATTATCTTTTGTATACTCTCATCCCTCTTATTAGCAAATATTTAGTAAAGAAAAACAATAATGTCGACATTGGAGGAAACTTGTCAATATTCTTTTCTTTGCTTTTGCTTTTTTTTTTAATGAATGCCTTCACATCAAGGTAATTTAAACCATATCGGGCTTGGTGGGTTTCTTTTGTAGAGGTAACTCATGTGCTAGTTTAGAGAACAATCAAAGGTAACTCATAGCATTGTACATCTTGATTGATTAAACTGCTTCATAACCTCGACCTTATAATTGATAAGAAGGTCGGATACGAGACAACAAATTTAAATTAGGAGCAAGTGGAGTGGCGATCATGATTTTGCACTAAAGATTAACAATGAATGAAAGTCGATGAACTTCCTTTTTTTAAAGACAATGAAAAAAGTGTTCGATGATAGTTTGTCAAATCTCTTGAACAATAAGAGATTGAAATTTTTTTTAAAGCTTTGGTAAGATAAAGAGTTAAAATGATCCAATATCTTTGGATAAATACCCTTGAGAATTAGTTGCGTAACTCTCTCAATAATTCATCTCATGTGCCTCACTCCTTCCTTGAGCTTAGCTAGAGACATTTGATGAAATCATCTTTCTAGCCACATGTTATTCTTCACCTAAATGTTGTTGCGGTCCACTTTTGAATTTAAAAGACTAACTTTTTAGTCTTTGCTCCGAAGTGCAGTTCTTCCTAGGAATATTGTTGCAGCCCACTTCTTGAATGTAAATGACCTCTCCTTTTAACCTTCAATTTCAAAGTTATTTATGGGATGTTGTCTAACAGCCCACTTTATGCAATGAAGGATTGAAAGATTTCCTGCGAGAGAAATGAGACCTTCTTAGTCTGAAAACGATATTTGTTTCAAATTTTTGTATAATGCAGTCAAAATTTTTCCTTGACTTACCATTGCTTGACTTTGCCCCAGTTTGGAGATTTGTAAAAAGGACCTTGAAGCCTTTGAAACTGATATCTTTGATCTATGTGGATTGCCCGAGTCATTGAATTAAAGAATTGTCATGCCCTTGGACATTTCATATATATATATATATATATATTATCTTTTTTCCTTATTATTTTTATGCTTTTTTTCTTGTATATATAAATATATATATTTTTTGGCTAGACATACTCTTTTTACAAGCACAATATGGTGCAATCACATAAAAAATGGTCGATCATGTGTAGTCGCTTTTTGCAACCTTGACCATTGTTCCAAATTATTTGTTTGTCGATGCTGCTTCAGTATCATGATAAGATCATTCCCAAACAAAACTCATTGATAGAGATTGATATCTTGAGACTATTTCTTAGGTTGTTAACTTCTCAATTCTCAAAATCATTATCCTCAGCCTTGAAATCACTTTTTACTTAAAAGATAAGAACAGACAAGGATTAAGCTTGAAGAACAAGACGGAATAGATTTGAGAAGAAAATTTTAAATATGAATAAAAGGCAGTCAAAATAAGGAAATGTTTGTGCAACTACAAGTACCAATTCATGAAACAGTAAATCATAAGAGCCCAATATTATTTTGTTACCTTCAAAGTTCTAAGAGTAACACTAGGTGAATAATTTTGGACGTTTGTCACGCAATTAGATGTGTGACAGACTTAACAAAAGACTTTTATGGTAAGTACACAAATATTGATATCCATCACAAAAATTGTATGTGACGGGTTGAGCAAATGATTTTTTTTTGTAGTAAATGGTCAACTCTCAATGTTGACCATATTTACCATATATTGGTAGGCTAAGCTCAAGGTAGATTAGACTCAAAGTAAGCTTAGGCTCAATGTTTTATAGGGAGTGAGTAATTTTGAATTTTCACTTTAAAAAAATTCGTGCCCCAGTATGAAAATTTTGTGGTTTGCTAGTTACCACATGAAAAGAAATAGGCAGGTCAAGATAAAGTTGTTTTGAGTCAGAGATTTAGCCCGACAACAAACCTTGGAGGAAAAATCTGGTAAAAGAGGGAAGTAAAGTAGTTGAGAATTGATAAACTTTCTACTTTATTGAGAACATCGAAGGCATTCATTTCTTTTTCTTTTTCATAATTTTTTTTATTTTCACAATTTTTTCACTTTCGTTTTTTCAAATGTTTTCACTTTTTTTTCATTTTTTTAACCTTTTTTTTTTGTTTCCTCCAGGTGACTTACTATGGTTGGTTTATGATTCTTGCTAAAGTCTCAACTAACAAGAATGATAAGAGTAGACCATATTAAAATTATTATTGAAATTCTCAAAACATGTAATTTCCCTTTTTTATCGAGAGAATTTTCAAAGAAAACACTTTTTTTCAACCAATGATATGATATTAGTGATGAATGAATGAATTTATGACTTTGAGATTTTTTTTTTTTTAAGAAAAATAGCTCAATTTCCACGTACTCACATTCTTTTTTTCAAGTACTTAGTTAAATCATGGATGAATAAAACTTCGTTGTCGTTTTAACATTAGCAAGCTATGAGTCGTTCGCTATCTTTCAATCTTAGCAATCTCAAATATGACTTCAAAGAAGAAATAGACTTTATTCATAATGGAAAAATATTAGATCCATATAGATTTCCATAGTCTTGTGAACTCATGATTTTAGAACTTCATGTGTGGACCATATTCCTTTGAAAACCTAAATCATCCTGCCTTCATTAGAACTTGCACTTTATGCTTCAGTGAAGTACAGTTCTCAGTTGAATGACCTACAGCTCAAGCATGGTAATCACAGCGGACTTGTGGGTCGTACCACTTTGGATAAGGCGGTTGCAATGGTTCTACGGGTACCAGAGCTAATAAATTACTTTGAAATAATTAGGATAACAACTCGATATAGGATATTACATTCGGATGACTTCCATTTTTCTTTCTTTATACCTTTTCAAGGTCTACAATTGGAAGATCTCTCGCTTTAGTTGTCTCCGACTACTATGATTATCTGATAATGTTGGCGATCTTACTTGTGGGTCATACTGCAGAACCAGCAAGCTTATGGATACCGTAGAAGGATTGTATGCCACGAATCATTGTTGGTGCTTCCACTTGCGCTTCGAAATTACTACCTGTACTTTATATGTCTTCTTAGTAGAGCCACTATTCTTTTTAGGGACTGATTGAACCTTCAGCTCTTTATCAATTGAAAGCACTGGCACTTGTTCGACATATTCTTTCCCTGTACTTTTTTTTTCCATTCTCTACTGAGCGTGGCTCATACCGATGTCATGCTTGTATTGATTTAGAAAATAAATTTTCCTGGTTTCTTCAGCATTTCCATTGGTAACATTATCTTTTCTTTTCCCTTTTAAATTATTTGAGTAATTGGCCTTGGATGTTTGTCCATCTTAGAATGTAAATTCAGTCTGACATATTATTGAAGCTTGTTGACCTTTCTTGGAATGCTGAGTATCATGTGACGAATTATGTTGGGGAAGCCCTTTGTTGGTTGACAAAGAGGTAGGTCAATCCTAGATGATGAATTATTATGAGACTCGACTAAATTATTAGGTTGAGAAATGCCTCTAACTGTAACAATATTCTTTAAGACGTTGAAAATTTTCGTGATTACTTGAATCTTTTTATCGATGTCTTGTTTCATCTTCTTTAGCTCAACATTATGCACCATAACCTGTTCTTGAATCTCGTCTCCTATTTTTCTTTGGCTCAACATTCAATTCTTCCATGACCTGTTCGTGTATTTCGTCTCTAATTTTCTTTAGCTCTGCATTAAGTTCTTCTATGATATGCTGCTTTATGTACCTTGTATATAAAGAATGGTAAATATGTGGTTGTTGAGCTATTTTATCTAAGAGTTCGTGTTAATGATGTAATGGAGAATGCACAGGTTTTGATTTTTTTAAGATAGAATTTGATATGTATGTGACAATGTGATGCAAATGTTGGATCACAAATTATGAGAATTTTAAATAATTATGAACATGTGAAAAATGATGCATGCATAAGATGATATAGAGTTTTTTTTAGTGTTGCATGAGAACGATGGACATGTAAAATGATAAATACAAGATATATTCTTTTAATTTATGATATGGACACATGTGACATTGATGCATGAGAAAGACAGAGTTTTTTTTTTGTTTGTTTAATTTCCCTTACGGGAAGGAAAAAAAACTTATTTAAAAATGCTACAAAACACCTTAATGATATGATACATATTTCATGCAATTATTTTTTTCGAAACAATATTTCATACAATTATTAGTGCATGCAAATGCAATGCTAGACTCTAACTCACCCTAAAATAGAGACATGAATATGTATGACATTTAATTCTAGAGTTAAGGCTTAACTCCTAAGTTTTGATCGAAAATGAATGAATTTGAAAGTCTTTGGCGTGCCTAGGGACATTTATAATCCTTTGAAAGATAACACTTATAAATTCATTTAAAAGTAGACTAAATATGTGACTCAAAAAAGTAAAATAAATGTGATGTAGATGCATGTTGAAAACGAGTAATAATTAAATAAAATAACTAGGAAGAAATAAGGTAAATGATTTTTTTTAATTAAAAAGTGGTTCATTTAAAACCTTATGGTTAAAACTCCAAATTGACCATAATTTTTTATTTTTTAAAATAAACAATATGACATAACAATACAACAAAAATAAAATGTAATATGAATATGAGTGGGAAGTTATGTACTAATGCATCCTAGAAGATAACGGCCCCCAAATGTTTCATATGATTTGGCAGTATGGTCGACTTAAGTGGAGAATTTCATGCGCCTGCACGGGAATCGAAATTCCACGAAGGTCACACTACTCAGTCTCTGATTTAATCTTAAGGGTAAAGTCCGGGTAGGAGGCTTGTGAATTTGTGCGAAATACATGATAATGCAAACTTACAAAAGCAAATAATTAAAACACAAAATGTGCAATAAAAAAGGAATGGCCAAAAATATTTTATAACGGATAGTAAATGACAAAAATAAATGGTTTGATTCTCATAGTCCCCTGTGGAGTCTCGTGCAACATCATCGCGATGCGAAGCGGCTAACATCATCCTCTGAAGGGTCTCTTTCGAGATAAGGGTTTGGAGTCGCCATCAATCATCTAAGAGGTGTGATTGGTTGCCTATTTAAAAAAAAAAAACTTGGTCTGCGAAAACAGATTTTTGATTCGGGAGTCGACTGAGCGTAGGGAAGGTGTTAGCACCCTACGACACCCGTTCGAAAACGGTACTACATTTTGTCAAAAAATCCTATTATTTTATTGGTCCAGAAGAAAATATTTTATGTTTTTATTTAAATGTCTCATACTCTATTACTTCATATTTATTATAAAATATGAACTAATAATTATGAGTGGCAGGAAGGCTATTAGAAAAAAAATTTTATTATGATTTTTCCTAAACAACTTATATTTGCAAAATCATTTACTTTGTTTTCCAAAAATTTATTTAAACCTTATTAGAAGGTTTCCTCTTTTTTTAAAAAAAAAACTTGGTTTATTTTACTTTAAAAAAGAAATACATTTTTATTTTCTTTATTAAAAGGAACTTTCTTTTCTCTTCTTAAAAAAAAAAAAAAAAAAAAAAAAAAAAAACTTCAAAACGTAACCCACCTTTACTCACCGATCGTCAGAAGGATGGAGGTCGTAGAGTTTGTACAGGGTTACTCAGAAAACGAACCGTCGAGTCCTGTCATTGCTGGAAGTCGTCGTCTAGTCCGACCACCGTCTGGGCTCGTGATAAGGTAAGATAGAGAGGAGAAGACAAATGATGGTGGTAGAGTTGTGGAGAGATGGATTTTCTTTCCCTTTGGCCTTTCACGATTGTTTTTTTTTTTATTTGGTTATTAAAAGGGAATAGATTCCCAACCAAAATGATAGTAGGAAAAAAAGTTTTGTTTTAATGGTTTGATAAAAAATGAAAACTCGGATGGAGATTGATGGAATAAAAAAAAAAGTAATAAAAAAAAAGAACAAAAGAAAGAGACACAATGGAGGAAGCTTTCCCAGTAAAGTATGGAAAAAAAAAGGGTTTTGACCTATGGAGCTGGATGAGAAAGAACTAATAAGCTACCTATGTAACACTTTGACTAAGAAATTTTCAAAATTGCAAACATTTAATTAATCAACTTTTAACACACTTAAAAATAAATAAAACTCACTTGAAAATAAATAAAAAAAAACTTCCAATTTAAAGAAATGCTTATTTTTTTCAAAAAAAAACAAAAATCAATTTATTTTTATGTGATGCTTCCGTTATTTTTCTTTGTTTTCTCTAAAAACAATAATTTAAAAATAAAAAATAAAAACTAAAATCAGACTTTTTTTAATAAAAATAAATAAAATAAAATTTTAGTCGGAGCAGATACGAGGTCTAAAAAGGTATTTTTCTTATTCCTCTTCCCTCCCCACCAGACAACCTTATTTCATTTTAGTTGTAAATGCTCTTCATATTTCTCACATGATTGCCTCCCCTACACCATCCTCTCTCTCTCTACTTTTGATCTCTCTCTTTACCATTCTCTCTCCCCATCTGAAATTTAGACTCTTCAGATCTCAAAACCCACCATGTCCATGGCTACACCTTCTCTTCTACATCATTCCACCACTCCCATTTTCACAAAACTCACTCCATTTTCTTATTCCTCTCCCCTCCCCAACAACATTTCCCCTTTTCCCACAAAACCCACTTCATATAATTACTCAAAAAGTTTCCTTCCAACAACCTTAAAATCCCCATCATCATCTTCTTCTTCTTCACCTTCTCCAACAACTGTGGAGGATTTCGAAGCTCAAGAAGAGGAAATGGAGGAGGAAAATGATAGAAATCTTCCTCCACTCAGTGAAATCTGGAAACAAATTCAAGGTTTCAACGACTGGGAAGGCCTTCTTGACCCTTTGAATCTTCACCTTCGTAGAGAAATCATTCGTTATGGTGAATTCTCTCAAGCCTGCTACGATTCCTTCGATTTTGACCCTCATTCTAAGTACTGTGGCACTTGCAAATACCAAGCTTCCCAATTCTTTCACAAGCTTCTAATGGCTGATCGTGGATATCAAATCACCAGATATCTCTATGCAACTTCCAACATCAATCTCCCCAACTTCTTTAAGAAATCCAACATCATCACCCGGTCCGAACCCAGAAATTTTTCTCAGAACAGGTCAAATTTTACCTTGTAACTTTTTGTACACACTCGTTAAACCATAAGTTGGATTTCGACATTTTCGAGTTGTCTAATAGGACAAATTTTAGAAAGATATGGAGTAGATCTCTAGACTTTCAATTATGTTTAATCGTTAAAAAGTATGTAATAGGTTGTTTAAATTTCAAACTTGTCAGTAATGGAAGAGGGATTTGTTAGATATAAAATAGAAAGTATAAAGATTTATCAGACATTTTTTGAAATTCAGACAGCCATGGGATGAATTAACTTTATAGTTTAACCTATAATTTTTCAGATTTAAAAAGATAGGATGGGAAGTAAATTTTCTTAACGTTCTCATTTCTTCTTTGTTTCGCCTTCAGGAGCAGAGTTTGGAGTCAACATGCTAATTGGATGGGCTATGTTGCGGTTGCCACGGATGCTGATGAGATCAAACGACTCGGCCGCCGTGACATTGTCATTGCTTGGAGAGGAACGGTAACGTACCTCGAATGGATCCATGACCTCAAAGATATTCTCCAACCAGCTGGGTTTAATCCGAAGGACATGTCAGTTAAGATCGAATCTGGCTTCTACGATTTGTACACCATGAAAGAGAAGAACTGCGACTACTGTGGATTCTCAGCTCGTGAACAGATTTTGGCTGAAGTGAAACGACTTGTCGAGCAGTACTGCAAATTGGGAGGAGAACAAATCAGTATCACAGTCACTGGACATAGTCTTGGAGCTGCTTTGGCTTTGACTACTGCGTACGACATTGCTGAGATGAAGCTGAACATTGTCGACAGCGAAGGTGGGCACCTCACGGCGGTCCCGGTCACCGTCTACTCGTTTGCCGGTCCTCGGGTTGGGAATCTCAAGTTTAAGGAACGATGCGAGGAGCTCGGGGTTAAGGTGCTGAGAGTGACCAATGTACATGACAAGGTTGCTACTAAACTCAAATGCTCAAGTTGATAATTTACGTAAATTTATTTTATTCATACTGTAAATTCACTTACCTCAATTTTTCATTAATGTTGTCTACTCAAAGATAATTTAATGGTTAAGGTACAATTAACTATTCCTGACTCGAAATTCACACTTCTACAATTATTGTAATAATGCATGCTTAAGGGAAAAAAAAGTACGATTCTCAATCGTATTCTCAAACCTTTAAACCAAATATATCATTGTGAAATTACTATTAAATCCTAAAGTTTGAGACGCCACGAAGTTCGAACACAAACTCACATACTCTAATACTAATTAACATTACTAATTCTAGAAGTTTAAGCTGTGAAGGTTATAGTAATTTATATATATATATATATTTTTGTTCATATTCTTTAACAGGTTCCAATGGTGCCTGGCATTATAGCCAACGAGAAGTTACAATTTCAAAAGTACTTGGAGGAAGCCGTGGCATTTCCTTGGAGCTATGCTCATGTTGGTACAGAACTTGCATTAGACCACACTCACAGTCCATTTCTAATGCCAACAAACGATCTCGGATGCGCACATAATCTCGAAGCTCACCTACACTTGGTCGACGGATATCATGGCGAGGGACGGCGGTTTCGACTAGTGACAAAGAGAGACATAGCCCTTGTGAACAAGAGCTGTGATTTTTTGAGGAGGGAGTACGGCGTGCCACCATGTTGGCGGCAGGAGGAGAACAAAGGAATGGTCAGAAACAGCGAGGGGCGGTGGGTGGTACCGGACCGGTCGAGGCTGGAGGCCCACCCGCCGGACACCGCCCACCACCTTCAGCAAGTACTCAAAGTTTCAGCTGGTACTTAGGTTTATTATCATGGAGAGAGTAGGGTTGAATAATTTCTCTAAATAATGTCATTGTTATGAAAAGTGGCATTATGTGATGTCAATTAATGTAAATTACTATGTGAATTGAACTTTCCTAAATGGTATTATTGTCTAGGTACGGTTTCCCTTTTTGTTTCGTGGGAATTCACGATCTCTTAATCGGACATATGTGTCTAAATCAGACTCAAGTTAGCATGTACCATCTTGCTTTTGAATCAAGGAACTCACGACTTCTTGATCGGATATATGAGTCTAAATCAGGCTTAGATTAGCATGTACCCTTTGCTTTTGAATTGTTTTTGAGATATTTTGTTTCCATATATTTAACGGCGTATACAAATTCTTAATTAGTTTTGAGATCAAATTTATCTAATAATTAAAATAAAATTATTATTTAATTAAACATGGTCTAGGTAATATTTTTATAGTTAAATTACAAAACATCAAATCTCTCAAACGAAATATATCCAAGTCTATTGTGTCAAATTTGAACTTATACTTTATTTTAATTTAAAAAAATAAATTACAAGCAGTAATAGAAGTCTGGTGTGTGTATGTATGTAATTAGCTTGCACGTACCTAGATTATTCTCACAAGACAACTGCCTGAACGTACTATAGTTAAATAGGTAATATTTTTTTTATATTGGAGTTGATGCTTCAAAACATCAAGTCTCCCAAACGAAATATATCCAAGTCTATTGTGTCAAATTTGAACTCACACTTTATTTTAATTTAAAAAAATAAATTACAAGCAGTACGTAGAAGTTTGGTGCGTGTATGTATGTAATTAGCTTGCGCGTACCTAGATTATTCTCACGAGACAACTGCCTGAACGTACTATATTTTCCTAGATAAGTGGTCATGATGAGATTTGAACACATTCTCCCTATAAATTCTTTTGATTTATCTTGATCCGTTCCGACCAATAAAACCAACCCATGATAAAACCAACCATGATGATTCTAGAAGCATGTATAGGCATTAACTGTGTTGGACACTATGCTTTGATTAGGAGTTTGAAGAAAATTCATTCTGGATCCCCTTAAAAGTGACCATTTTGTGCACATTTTGTACTCTCCGTTGTTTGATTTGATGTGTAATGGAATTGGCATTACTAGGTTTAGGTTGTTAGGTTGTTCTCCAATAAGAGAACAGCATATAGTTTTATAACACTTTTCAACTATGTTTTTCCACTATATATTATATCCACATGGTGTGTTGTTGCCAATTGGAATAATAAGTCTTGTGTGAATTTTGTATCATAGAGAAAGGTTATAATTATAATATGTTCCTCCTATACTATGGATTTGTCTTTTTAACACTCTTCTTGAGAAACCTATTCAAAATTAATATGATATCATAAAATTAATTAATATAATACTTGATTACGAAGAATTAACTAAACATTAATACAAGTGAATCCAAGTATAGCTGAGTAGATAAAGGGATTATCATCTATGTTATTGGTTTTTCATCAACCCAATGACATAATATTGCACTCGTTGAAGCCAAAACCTGCAGAACAAGAAATTTTCATCCAGATAGAAGCAAAATTCTACATTCTAACCTCATATATATATAGAAGGGCAAAATAGAGACCATTTTAATCTCTTAATAATATTTGTTGGCCGTTGAAATTCAGTGTGGCCAGCCGGTGATGTGGTAGCATACTTCTGTGTGTAACTTGCAAGACCAAACTCAACACCAATGCGAGCCCAAAGGAGAGCAAAAGAGTATGTTGCATGATATTGCCTACTTTTGAGAATGATTGGACTCCTTTTATAAGGGAGTGATTTGGGAGAACGTGCTCCGTAAAATCCAGGTGGTATCCTCGAGTTAGCCTCTTCAAAAGATACTCTAACACGCAAGGTCGTGCTCCCGCTCAATGTTCAGTAGATATTCCATCGGGTGAACTCTGCCCATTAAAAGTAGTCAAGCTAGACTGCTCAATTTTGGGGCACGCGGACTTTTCCTTTGTGGCCTGTCGAATTCAGACTGCACCCGGAGATTTGTCCATGTGTTAACATAGAGATTCTTTCTTGTTCTTCACTCTACCCGTGATTGAGACCATATATATCAACAAGTGATTCGCGAGCACGCCGAGCACCATGTGGAAAACACATCCACAAATAAATCCATATGCAGAGGCAAAGAAAATGTTGTTAAATTCTAAAGAGAAAGATAGGGAATATAGTGCTACCTTTTGACTGTAGTGTGTGAGTGCACACCATTTATATGGAAATGGAAGTAACTTTTTCCCTATTGCTTTGAATGGCCAACATCAAGTCCTACATATATGCTCCTTTTCTCTCACCATTTCTTCTCTTTCTTTCATCACACACTGTCAAGAGAGGGAAAAAAAAAGGTTATTTTTAGATGGTGTTGGGTAATATGTGGCATCTAGAGATGTGTCCATCATATTGTATGTGTGATCATGGTGGCCTTTTGCTTTGTGCTTTCTTACCAAAATATATCACTCCCACACCAAGGAGGGCTTCTTTTCTAAGGGTCTTTCAAAATGCCCCCTCTACATCATTTGATTTGAGTACTCCTTTGAAAAATTTTAGGTAGTAGGTATGGTACTAGTACTATTTATTGTGAATCGTTACATTTCAGAGGATTAGAACATCTAGTTATGAATTATGGTGTCGAGGTTTCGAATCTCTCCTCTCCTTCAATTGGTCAAAAAGGGAAGGAATAATGTTTCTTCTGGAGGTAGGAAAATCATGATTTAAGTAGTGGACCTAAAGTTATGAAACTTGTGCGTGTTCAGTATTTTCTCGAATCGAATACTTTTCATTTTTCATTAATGGGTAAGGGTAGAGTTACGGTATACCCAATCTGAATCAATCAGTATATATTTTTTTTGTTTTAGGTCCCGCAGTCAAACTTGAGCAGAATATAGCGTTGTTTAAAAAAACCGTTTGGAATTAGAGCCGTCTTCAAAGAATTATTTATGAATGAAGAAGATTATAATAGTGGAAAATCATGATTCGTACTCGGCTATCTTCCTATCATATCTTTCATTCATACAAAAAGAAAAGGGACACTTGCAAATATGGCAAAAAATTTTAGTAAAATAAGCAAAATAGCAATCACATTTAATTTTTTCATTTTCAGAAAAAACGGAGGTTCAATTATAAAATTACAAATTCATCCTTTAATATATCTGTAATATATCTGACCACTGATATATATCTCTGATATACCACTGATATAATAATGATATACAATTGATTTACTTCTAGTATGACCATGATATCTACTCAACTTCTAACATGTCTTACCATTGATATACGTATGATAACCATTGATTTACCACACATATATATTTGATATGTCTCTAATTTACTGTTGATATATAAATGATATATCACTGTTATAACTATGGTATCTACCAATATAACTTCTTATATGATTATATGATTTATCACTAATATAACACTGATATATATTTGATATATACTTAATATACAGAATTTACCACTTATATGCCTCTGATATAACCATTATATCTACTAATATAATTATGATATATGTGATATCATACTATTATATCTAATATATTTTTCAGATGAAAACAATGGTGCAAAATTTTTTATTTTTTATTTTTGAAATATAAATTTATTATATAAAAGGTTTATGTGGACCATGCACGTCCAAAAAGACAAGTTAAAATTTTGATATACTTTATAAATTTAAACAATTAGATATCTCTTATATTTAGTATCTAATTAATATTAATATTGAATGAATATTAGTGATACAGTAATCAACATTATTGATAATATTAGTATATTAATCAACAAATTGAAATGATAAACTAGAATTTAAACAACTGATATACTACTAAAACTTAAACATTTGATTAGTTGCAAATATATTTAGTATATCATAAATTAGAAGTACATCAGATATATATATTATATGTATAATACGTACATTTGATGTATATCAGTGGTATATCTGATAATGTATATCATGGTACATCTGATACTGTATATTAGGGATACATCGAATGTATGTCGGAAGTATATCAAAGTTACATCGAATGTATCTAATTGGATGTATATCATATACAAATTTACATCAGATATATATCAGATATAGATTTTATGTATGATATATATCAGATATATATCAGATATAGATTTTATGTATGATATATATCAGATGTATATCAGATATAAATTAGATGTATATCAGATATAGATATACATCATATATATATCAGATATCATAAGGGTAAAACTGGAATAATAAAAATTGCAAAAATAAAAATTCAAATATTTTGCTATATTTGAAATTTTGAAAAGTTTGTGATATTTTTTGAAATACATAAAATGTTTTTACTACCCACTACAATTACCCAAAAGAAAAAAATCCTTGACACGTAACTTAGCCTATATTATTGAATTGTCATTATTCTTTCATTTCTAGCATTCTAAAAAAATTTTTAACATTGCATTAATTTTTGAAGAAAATATACTCTTTTGGTCCCTAAGATTTGAAATAGGTATTTATTTGGTCCTTAAAATGGACGCTTTTGATATTTGAAGTTTGAGAAATGGTTTTAAATAGTTCTGGAAGAACTTTGAGCGTTAGTTGATTAATTAATGTTAAATTGTTGATTCTATTATATTAATTTGACAAATTTATCAATTTAATAAATTTTTTTAATGACTGGACTTTTTTTTTCAAATAATCTATTCAATTTCCTTTCACCTGTTACGACAATCATATGATGTCCCCATAAATTTGGAATGTCAAGATTTAAATATGCAATACATGAGAAACACTCTACAAGGAGGAGATCAAACTCCAAATGCCTACATTGCTGACCTGAAGTTGTTACTAATCCAAGCTGGTTAATTGATAGTGGAGCAACAAACCATGCAACAAATTTATTTAAATGATGTTACAAATCTTGGTTAGCAAACAGAATATAAGGGAATGAAAATCTCACCGTAGGTAATGGATCTAAACTAGCTATTACCCAAGTTGGATCTACTATTATTAAGTCAAAAAGAAACAATGGTATGTCTATCTTCTTGAACAACATACTTCATGTGCCTCAATTAAAAGAAATTTACTAAGCATATCTCAATTGACTGCTGATAACCGAGCTGTTGTTGAATTTAACTCTTATTGTTGCTATGTTAAGGACAAGGAAACAAAAAGAATAATGCTGGAAAAGGGAGGCTTATACCAACTAGACCTTCCAAAACCCAAAAGATGAGAGTCTATCAAAAATAAAAGAGCAATGCAATCTACTCACCATGTTGCTCAAGTCAATTCTCAGTGTCAGTCTTTTAGTTCCCAAGTTCACGTAGTCCAAAAATCTCCAAGCACTTTATGGCACCAGAGATTAGAACATGTATTAAAAAGAGTCTTGAGTCTTGTTTTACGTTCTTGGAATGTTAAATTTCAACTAATGAAAGTTTTAGACTTCTGTGAGATGCTTGTCAATATGGAAAATCTCACTCTCTTCCTTTTGACAAATCCACTTTTAAGACTCAAGCACCACTTGAACTCATACATTGCGACCTTTGGAGAACGTCTCTAAATCCTTCAACTTCCGGTTACAAATACTATGCGAGTTTTGTTGACAACCACACATGTCTAACTTCCATTTTTCCTCTAAAAAACAAATCAGAAACTTTGTCAACTTTTATTCAATATCAAACTCTCATGGAAAATAAGTTTGAAAGGAAAATAAAAATTGTACAAGCTGATTGGGGAGGCGAATTTAGAGTGTTTTCTCCATATCTAAAAGAAAAAGGGATAAAATTTAGACACCCTTGTCCCCACACTGGTGAACAAAATGACATAATTGAGAGAAAGCATCGCCACATCGTGGAGATGGATTTAACTTTGTTAGCCCAAGCTTCAATGCCTCTTAGATATTTGGTAGATGATTTCTTTATAGCTGTGTACATCATAAATCGAACACATACACTCGTTCTTAACAATCTCTCTCTTTGGGAAAAAGCATATCACCAAAAACCCAATTATAATTTCCTTAAAGTGTTTGGTTCAGCTTGTTTTCCTTGTCTAAGGCCCTATCAATCTCACAAATTTTAATTCCACTCCACAAAAATGTGTTTACTTTTTTGGGTATAGTGAGTCTCACAAATTTACAAATGCTTAAGTTCAAGTGGGAGAGTCTACATATCTCGAAATGTCGTGTTTAATGAGGGTAAGTTTCCTTTTAAATTTAGTTTCTTAACAACTAGTCCTGCCAACCAAACATCTCATAAAACTATCATTACATGGATAAACCCCACCTCTCACCAACATCAGTTTTCATCTCAAAGCAACCCTCCAAATCTTCTAAATAGCTACCCACCATCCCAAATTCACCCGGTATATATACAAGTCAATGTTTGGACAACCAACCAGTTTTGTTCTCTCCTAACAACAACAATGAAAATTCAATAAGTGACCAGTCTCCAACATCACCATCAAGTGTGTTGAATCAAAGTGTGTTGTTCAACAATAATGAAAATCAAAGGCAGCCCGTTGATGACCCAACACCAGAAGCCACTGATATGGAAAATATTGATATTGGTCCAATCATTTCTACTCCTGCTATCCAGAGAACAAGTGTAAGTTTGGCTACCTCACACCCAACGCAAACTCACTCTAACTGTAGAATCTAATGCAATATCTCGAAGTTCGAAAAAGCAACCTGCAGTTTTGTCTAGTTTTGTCTTCCGCTGAAGCAGAATATACAGCCGCAACTGAAGCCGCTTGTGAAGCCATTTGGCTAAGGAGAATCCTCAAAGATATTCAAATGGAGCAGGTGATGCGACAAAAATCTTCTGCGATAATATGTCAGCAATTGCAATGACCAAAAATCGTGTCTTTCATATGCTCGGTCCAAACATATTGAGCTACGTCATCACTATATCAGAGATTTAGTAAACAAAGAAAAAATATTTTTGGAGTTCATCAACACCAATGATCAACTTGCATATATGTTCACCAAAGCTGTTACGACTAAAAAGTTCGAGAATTTCAAGAAGTTTTTAAAAATTACAAATTAATAGGGGTGTTGAAAAATAGTAATTTGTAATTTTCAAACATGCTTGAAGCTTGTAGAGTTATCCAGACAAAATAATTATCTATATATTTATCTAGAAGTTTGTAAATAAATATGTAAATGAAATACTCTAGAATCATATCGTTTTTTTCTTAGGTTCCAAGACATTCTAGGATAAGGAGTTCTCTCAAACACCTATAAGTAGAGTTGTTATCCACTTGTATGTAATCAAGAAAAACCAAAAGTGGAATGAAGAGAAATGCCAAAGCACAATATTATAAGTTTCTCTCCATACTTGTCTCTTCGTTCTAAATCTTTCTCCTACTTAAGAAGTCTTTGGAATTTCTGAGGGAGTTTTTTTTTTAGTACGTGGCAGAGGGAGTGATTCAAACTCACGACCTTCTGACTTTATATAAGTGCCTTAACCCGTTAACCCGTTGAGCTATGACAAATTTCTAAGGGGGTTAGAGAGAGGGAAAAAGTGTGTTCTCCCTTTCATGAATGTTTGATGTATCAATATTCATGAGGTTTCATTTCAAAACCAATTGGCAATGAGAGGAACTTGTAAGATCCATTTTCTTTTCAATGTGGGATACTTAACATGTCCGCTTAAGATCGTGGCTCTTTCTGACTCATTGATTTTGGTCGAATCTCATTTATGGTCCAGTTGTTCATTTGAGCGTTTTGGGCTTTGATACCGTATCAACATTGATGGGGTTCCATCTCAAAATCAATTGGCAATTAGAGGAGTAGCTCATGTCTATTATAAACTATTATAAGATCTCTTTTCCTTTTAATGTAGGATCCTTGACACAGGATGAAGATACGGTGATTTCTAATTTCTTGTAAGGCTTCTTTTTGTTGTTTCTGACATTTTATCCTTTTTTTATTATACTCTTTCTCTTCGTAATAACACTATCTAGTAAAGGTTAAATCTCTGCAAACCAAAGTATATATAACTACTACAAATTTTTGTAAATTTGCTGAGTGTAAGTGAATCTTTAACGGCATCAAAAGTTAAGTAGTATATATATCAACGTAGGTTTGCCATTATGAACTTAGCTCGGCGATAATTGTCACACTTTTCTGATCAAAAGGTCATGAGTTCGAATTCTCCACCCTCAGTTATTTGTTCTTAAAAACAAACATACATTTGTGTTTTTAGAGCGCGACTCATTTGGGACGGTAAATATATATGTGTCTTATTTACTGATTCATGCTCTCCAAAAATAGCCTAATTTAGTACACCTCTTATAAAAATTTATTGAAACTAAAGAGTAATATTAATACCCATTACTCTAAAATAAGAAAAGTCCAAAAATTAAAACATAAACAAATTATATATTAACATATACATACAAAATAAAGTTTGAAAATTTGCACTGATTTTGGGTTGATTTCTCTACTATTATTAATTTATTACTCAGCTTAATTTCATCAATGTAATCCTCCCAAGCCAAGCTTGGTAAATTTCATATATAGCTAACCAATTGGAAGAGAGAGAGGATTTAGCTCAAGCCATGACTTCCCCACCATAGCAAGGCCTGTAATACACTTCTGTAACATTCATGTCCACCATTTGTACATCACAACACTCTGCTCCTCCTGCCTGTTAAACAAGAACAACAATAACAAGAAGAGAGAGAGTTAAATCACTATTAGATATAAAAGCTTTCAGTTGGGATTGGTTACGTTTTTATTCATATTCTTAACTCCATCTCAAAAACCAATTAGAAATCAGAGGAATAATTCTTGTAGGTCTTTTGATTTTTGTGGGATCTTTAATAGTCAATGGGCTTGGAAGTACACGACCCCCGACAAATGGTAATATTATATTATTATCACTAGATTCAGAAGGTGTTAAAGCATCGGTATAACCTACCTCCACTAGATAATTGGTAACGTTATATTATCACTAGACCTAAAAGCTGTTAAGACATCAATAATACTTGTTACGGCATCCACCTCCACACCTCGACAATTAGTAATGTTATATTATTACCATACCGAAAAACTTAAACTAATCGGTTACCATGTATTCAATCTTGTTAACATAGAGGGGGAGAGAGAGCACACACCTCCAAAGGGAGCTCAGCAGAGGAAAAGACCCTAATCTTGGAGATGGGCTCAGCAGAATGGTTCCCAGAAGCAGCACAAGAGGGAAGATTACGAGCCCACTTCCTGACATAAGTAGTGACCACCCTCTCCTCCCCATCTCTCTCAATGGACTCAAAGAACAGCGCATGGGGAGCCTCGCAAGGGTTGCTAAGGACCCCCCATCTGGTATTGAACATGAAAATAGGAGCCCTGGCTCGCTCAAACGGCGCGAACGTCTCCAATGGCCTCTTCAGATAGTTCCTGGACATGATGGCCTCGTAGATGTGGGCGGAGTAGCCCCACGACATAGAGAAGGTCCAGTTCAAGGGGCGGTGGTAACAGATGGTCTGCTGCAGCAGTCGGGACTGGTCGACCGCCCCCGCCGCCATCAGGTGGTTGATGGCAGCAGGGCGGTCCATGTTGGGGAAGATGGGGTTGATAAGGTCGATGTGGTGGAGGGAGAGGAGAGGTGTTTGGGGATGGTATGACAGGTACCCTGATGCATCTCCTCGGAGGTCGATCTGATAAACGAAGTACATGATCATGGCAATTAGTAGAAGGATAGATGATGACAATGATAATAGAGTATGCAAAAATAGTAATGTAAACTGATCAAATTAATGTCGTTTTGATTGAATTCAAGAGCGGAGTGAAGAAGGAAAGAAAGAGAGGTTGTAGTTATGCTCAGAGTTGAACATTCAAATCTTCTAGTTGAAGTAAAAGAAAAAAAAAAGATTGATTTTTTTGATAAAGAAAGTAGAGATATCTTAAGATTTCTTTATATAGTTTCTTTTTTTTCTAGTTTTATTGAGAAACTTAACTAGCAACTATTTGTGTTTCATGTTTCTCATCTTTTAAAAACATTCTTGAAATTGTATAGAAATTTTGGAAAAAAAAATAAATTTCTTATTTGTTGTTCCCATTTCCAATGAAGAAAAAAATAAAGAACAATAAATAGTTATCAAATGTAATTATATTTTTCTTTATAAAAAATATGAAATGTCATCAAAAATTAGGAATTAAAATAGAACATTTTCAAGTTTTATAGATCAAAAACTAAATAAGCCTAAAAGATATATCAGGGATCAAGATAAAATTTAATATGCAAGCTATTAGAATCTCCATGTACACCTTTATGATTGTGAGGATTTGGTCTCTTTGATCTTAAAAGCTTTAATTTTTCTTTATAAATCTCAATGGTCCCTAGTTATCATCTTAGAAGATGAGTGTGTATTGCAACAAAAACATGATCGGTGATATTGACTTTTCTATTTTTTAATATAATATATAAGAGTGGAGATTTAAATTCACAATCTCTTGACTGTTTATCTTAACCAATTGAAAATAGTTCAGATTAGCAGATGATATTGATTTAAATGATAGGTTCATCTATTTTGTCAACTTAATTATAAATTAAACATATATGTTGGTTAAAGTGTCTCCTCACTTATAATATATTGAGGCATCATTTTAAAAAAAAGAGTGATGTGACCAATGCATCTTTTTAATACTTATTAATAGAATGTCAACATATATACAATTAAATTAAAACTTTTATCTAAAACTATATTGAAACGAAATTGACACAAATATAAAAAAAATATAGGAATTAAAAATATAATCCAACCTATTCTAAACAAGATCGTGATCTTAAAAGCCATTGAAAGTTGAAAGATATATGTAACTTTCAATAATAACATAAAAATTCAATATGATTTTTGAGAAAGGTGAAAATGCGGCTATAATGATTAAACACATGAAATTAAAAACGAAATAGTTATGAAACGAGGTCTTTACCTGATGAAAGCCCTTCTCGTGGGTAATAGAGAATCCCAAATCAGACAAACATTGGAACAACATTTGATCACTAACCCTCAAGTAAGGATATCTCTCAATGCAACCATCCAACCTTTTTGCCACCATTGCTGCAAGAGGGTAGCTCAAAGCATAACCAGCTCCTCCAAAAGCCATATCAAAGGAGAAATCAAAGTTAGACTTCACACACTCTGAGTTCATCCCTATGTACCAATGCTTTCTATGATCATACTTTGCCAAAGTCTTCACCAAGTTATCCACAAATAAAACGGTATCGTCGTCCGCCATTACAAACCACCTCACATCTTTATCGCCTTCTCGAAACGACTCCATCACCCTTCGAAATATTCTCACCTATGTTAAGATTATAAGTAAACGATTAAAAATATACTATAAAAACAAATGTTCTTTCATGTCTGATAATTCATATTGATAATTGTTAAGGATCCCACGTTGAGAAGATAAGGGTCCTTACAAAGGTTTATAATAGACATTGACTAATTTTCTCATAACCAAATGGTATGGAATCTCATGAATAATATTGATATAATATTAAAGAAAGTTCAAACGAGCATCCGGTCTAAAAATGAGATCATGTCAAGAATGATCCAAAAGAGTCACGATTTTGAGAGAACATGTTAAATATCCCACTTTGAAAAAATAAGGCCCTTACAAAAGGTTTATAATAGACTTAGACTACGAGAATATGCTTTAAGCTTTTGAGTTCAACCTGATCCGGCCATTTGATCTTAGGATATACTGCAAAGCCCGTGATGTCTTCGTTGACTCGAAATGGAGGGGACGAGTCCGACCATGGTAGGAACTCGGTGGAGGGCGGCCGTTCGAAGAAGACATGGCCGCGGGTTACGTTGGGTCGCCACCATGATTCACTGTAATGTCTTTTGAACTTCCATGTGTTCATCGAGCCGACGATGCTGAACACGATGTGGGAGATGTTGGTCGGAGGATCGGCAGTGGTCGGCGGTGCTGGGGTTTTGATCGGCCATTTTTGTTTGAGGCTTGTAAGAAGATCGGAGGGTTGGTAGTTAGGAGATGAAAACACGAAAACATAGAGCATGAACAATGCCAACCCTGAAAATGCCAAAACTTTGCAGACATTTCCAATGTCTAGTGAACAAAGCTTGCTCTTAAACTTGGCTATGGCGGAGTTGATGGGGTGTGGAGAAGACATGTTGAAGAAGAACAAGAATTGTGATGAAAAGGGTATGAATTAATCTACATGGCAAGATGGAGAGAAGAAGCTCCACAAAATTCCATTAATGGAGGAAATATTCCTTCTATACTCTTTAAAGGGTGTTTTTGAAGAAGACTTTGGAAAGGAATCTGAGTTATAAGGCCAAGTTTCATGTTTAAGTTTGCAAATAAATGTGAAGATATGCCTAAAATGTAAGAAGAAAAATAGGAGTTTTTTGAATGCCATTTACGCAGCCTAAAGTCAATTTTGTAGGGGAAAAAAGGAGCTGTTAGCACATTGTAATTCTTTTAGTTATTCTTTCAAGGTGTTTTCACATATATCATTTCATTTAAGCACTTCTTTTTTACCTTTTTTAGTAATCATTTTAAAGTTACTTTTTACATAATCATCTCTCAATTGTTTCTTTTAAATTGATTTTTTAAAGTAACTCTTTTAAAAATATTTATCTATTTATTACCAAATGTTGTAGATTTTTTAAAGATTAAGTTTAGTTATATATCTAAAATAACTTAGCAAACAATATCAAATACACTCTTATTAAATTAGTAATCCTTTTCGGAGTAGTTTTATTTCTATGTAAGTTTTTTTCAAAAAGTCATCCTAAACACACTATTATTCTATCTCTCTTTTATCTTTTTAATTTGGTTTGAATATTACATCGCAAAGAATTGTTTGACCAAAAATCGACGAAAATTTTTCGTGGGAGAAATCATTCCCGATGTTTTTTGGACTTTTCTCAATATTTTTTGGCAGAAAAAGTCTTTTTTCTTGTAGTGACATTTATTTTATTTATATGTTGGCCTAAATAATTTGTGCTTTAATCTTCTTTATTTTATTTTATAAATTATGCTTATATCCAAATATTAATACACCTAGTTCGTCATAACTTTGGAAAGTCTTTATAGAATTCACATATATATTTTTTTTAATAATTTGGTACTTCCCATGGTATTTATTGGTGGTTTGATTGGTCAACTGAGGATGAACTCGTGTAGTGGGCATACGATTTCAATAAAATAGTACTATTTATGAAACTGTAAAATATTTTACCAACGGCCTTAAATTTCAAAGGCGTATAATCTTAGTACTCTCATTTATTGAGTATAGTTTTCTTTAGTAAAAATTGCATTGAAGAGCAACTTAATACTCTCAATAAATATAATTAATCGACGAAATAAAATGTGTGACAAACAAGCATTAATTTAAATACATGGTTTGAATTTTGGAGTGGTAGCCTAGATCCTTGCATAAATCTTAGACCTCACCATTTAAATAGTCAAAATTTTACTTCAAAAATAAGCTTTCTTCACGTTTCATAAGAATATTAAATCTCTGAAATTTGCATAATACAAAGTTCATAGACATGAAACTTCTGGTTTGAAGAGCCAAAGCCACCACCACTCTCTATGAAAGTCAAAACGTTTACATCTTCCAATAAATCAAGTGGCTACAAAATTAATTCCATCAAATTTCCCTTCAAGTGCACGTTATATTAGATATATATATATGTATACATATATGGGTGAATATTACGATTTTGTCTCTAAAGATTCGTTTGATTCGTTTGGTAATATTTCCATTTCTTATTTTTGGCTTCTCATTTCTCGTTTCTAATTTTCTTTTAGAAATATAAGTGTTTGGTAACTATTTTTATTCTTGGTTTCTTAGAAATCTAAAATTGTGCACAAATTTTGAAAATGGCAAAATCAAGTTTCTGATTTCTTATTTTTAGTTTTTTTTTTTCAAAACATAATTAAAAGTATTATATTTCTTATTGGTTAAATTTAAGGTGACATGCATCTAAGCTCCAATCGAGTCACGTAGACAACACCTGCATGATAAAAGATGAAAAAGGGTCGAATGCACTGGGTGGTTAGTACAAGAGAGCTTGCAAGATAAGCGCTGACACACCTCGCACCCAAATTGTGATACGGACCAAAGGATCGCCCAAGCCGCTCTTACGCCCCCCCCCCCCCCATGGGGCACAGAGGGAAGGAGAATGTCGAGGTCCCCACGACCACTTGGCATGTGGTCCTCCACTCCCTGTGTATCTCTCTCTTCCTATCCAAAAACTTCATAGAAACCATAATCTAGTTTCGCTTAAATTCCTACCCCAGATCTTTAGGAAATTTCAACACACACCCTCAAACAGACTCTCACTGAGATTCCTACATCTTTATTCTACTGGCTCTCATCTTAAGTTGTAACTTAGGTATTGGAGTACATTTAGCAAAGCACTACATCAATACAAGGTTTCGGTGTGCAGGTAAACTCTGAGTTTAGAGACAAAGACGTACGTGGCACTCCGTGGCACCAGCCCGAAAAACATCATCAACAATATTATTTTGTCATTTTTTTATTTATAAAATACATAATAAATATAACATTAACATTTGGACATTTAATTTCAATTTTTTATTTTCATATAAAATAATTTTTTTTAATTTAAAATTTCAAAGAACAACTAAAAATATTATAAAACTTGTTTCTATATCTTGTTGCTATCTAAAGTGGACTCGTAAATATTTCAAAAAATAAAAAGGCAAATATGCTAACAACTAGCCTCCACATTAAATAAAAAGAATATTTATTTTTAATTATCATAGTATTGTTCTCCTACATGGTAAGGACTTTTATTGAAAAAGCTTAGTACATAAACGATAAAATTGAAACCTTTTTTAAAAAAATGAGAGAGAGAATTAAAATTTACATACATTAGGACTAAACTAAAACATGTAACACTCAACTAGAATGAACCGATACCACATCCGAATGAGAAGGATCCTGAGACCATAAAAAATATGGTTAAGAAAACTTAAAAGAAATGATAGTTACTACCTATACTAACAAGGTGTACCTTCCTTTTCGGTAACTCAATCATAAGAACTCTAAACTTAAGCGTGCTTGACCTGGAGTAATCTTCGGCTGGGTGACCTCAATCCTTATCCGAGCGTTACATTATATATATATATATATAATAATACAACATCTGAACTTACCATGGTTAGAGATATGCTGTGCTTACTTGGGTTGTTTGTAGGGACCGTTGCAACATTGAATTTCAGTTACAAGCTGTAAAAGTAACTAATTTCCATGAATCAAGGGACGGGATGTGGGTGGGGTAAAAACGAAAATGGACTATTTCTATAATTTTCGTAAATAAATGTTGGCATCGAGAATTATAAAACTTATTACTATTTCTCAATATTTTATACGTCTCCATTACTCAGGATTTCCCAAAGAAAATCCAAGCATGTAAGAAACAATATCAATCCCATCTCTATCAACAATTAAATAAGGAATGGTGAATGGTTTCATATATCATTCCAATGCAATAATACAAAACATGGTACTTTGACCCTTCCCTATTACGTTATCAATTTTCCTTATAGAAAATGGAGCTGTAGATCTCAAGAAAAATGGCTATGGCAACTCCTTCAAATGGGGGTCTTGGGAGATGGTGCATAGTTAAATGTGTTTGTTTTCTTAATCTTCTCTAGGCCAAATGGACCATTTTTGTTCCTCAAATAATTGAAGTTTGTTTGAACAAGAACTGTTCTCGAAACAATACATTTATTATTTTGTTTTCGCTTTCAGAATAGTGTTGGATACATCGATTAAGTGTTTATCTCGCGCTCACCCTCGAGTCTATGCTTTAATGTAAATTGAACTTCGTGACTTGAATGGTTAGAAATTTTAATAATGCGGAGTCACACATATAATTATTTAATGTATTGTGATATTAAATTTTAATGAGTAAAAAAAATTACCATGAAAATCAAAGCGAGCATAGCTCAATAATTGACATATATCTTCAATCAAGAGGATGTGAGTTCGATCCTCCCACCCCCATATATATATTACCATGGAAAATATGTGTAGATATATTAGTCAGTGTCTAATTTAATGAGGGATCAAATAAAAAAAAATTGTAACTGGACGGTGGTTTTGTGGTTCTAATGGAGAAGTTATGGTCCTAGCGTCACATAATTTCATCCCATCAAAGAAAATTTTACGGATTCGTTTGGTAACGTTCTCATTTCTTATTTTCACGTTTTACAATTTTATTAAGAAATTTAAGCATTTCTCAACTATTTATATTTTTTGTTTCTCATTTTTTTTTTAGAAACATTCTTAAAATTATACAGAAATTTTGGAAAAAATATTTATTTATTTCTTGTTCCCATTTTTAATTTCTTTCCAAATATAAATAAATATATTGTTTTATCATTCATGAATTATCTATTTTTGTTTATTAAAAATAAGGAAATGAAAATAAGAAACAAAAACGATACCAATCTAGCCCTACACTCCGGCATTTTTATGGTTGATTCTCTTGAATTCCACATCACAAAAACGATTTGTTAAATCTCATTAAGAATATGTGTCATAATTTTTCATCGTGAATTTTGTGAAGATCAATATAGTTTGAAAAAATGAGAACAAACTTCATTTATTCCAAAAAAAAAAATAAGAAAAAAAGGTCACATTTGGTGGAAATATTCTAAACAAAATAAGATCAATATAGATCTCGATTTCTAATTCCAATTTCTTGTTTCAATTCTTCAAGAACGAAAAATGAAAAATGCATTTTTTTTCTTTCATTTTAATGGAAAAAAAAAAAGAAAAGAGAAATGACTTGAAATAGAAATGACTTTGGCAATCAGGAAAATGAAGACTTTACCTTCCAAGTAAATTTTTGAAAATAGACTTTTAAAAGTTACAAAGTAATTTCTAGTTTTGTGGATATTTTTATGCATTTCAAAATTAAAAATGATAAAACAATATTTTTATTAGTATTATGCAAGTTATTAGATTTTCATCGACATGTCAACATTTTTATATGTCCATGGATTAAACATCAATATGAGACGTACATCGACATTTTCATAGTATCGAAAAAAATTGACAAAATATAAAAAAATATCAATAAAATATCACTATTATAGACATAATATTAATATTAATCAATTTTAACTAACTCATTTTAAAATAATGAAATGCTTATTTGTTCTCGATTTTTTATTTTTATAAATTTTCCAAAAAAAAAAAGTTAAAATACTATTTTGGTTCTTATACATTCAGTCTTGGTTCATTTTAGTCCTTGTACTTTAAAAATGTTCATTTTAGTCCCTCTACTTTAAACTTTTGCTCATTTTAGTCCCTATACTTTGAAAATGTTCATTTTGGTCCTTGTGCTTTTAAAAATTGTTCATTTTGGTCCTCAATTGCAAAATTTTAACTCAAATTTTACACAGTATAGAAACTATTTAGTATAAAGTAATGTTTTTACATTTTAAGAAATATATTGATTTTAGTGTCGTGTTAAAATTGTAATAGGAAGAAAAATGAGATTAAGAATAAAATTAAAAGACCAAAATGGTCACTCTTAAAAGTAAGGGATCAAAATGAATATTTTGAAAATATAATGACTAAAATGAATCAAAATTAAAAGTACAGAAACCACAACGAACATTTTGAAAGTATAAGGACTAAAATGGACCCTACCTGAAAGTACAATAATCAAACTAGTATTTTAACTAAAAAAAAAAAATCATTAATATCGACATTTTATCAATATTTCCATCGACATTTTCATAAAAATTGATATCTCAACCTTTTCAAAGTACTTTTTCATAAAATTTAAACCTAATAAAGATAATTTAAGGATGAGTCAAACTTGACAATATTAGCTCAGCGGTAATTGACATATAATCCTTCCTTCGAGGTTGAAGGTTTGATCACCAATATCCCAAAATTGTTGTACTCAAAACAAAAAACTTTCATGGGCCGTTTGTTTTTATTTATTTAATATTTTGGCTATTTATATTAATTTTTTTTGTATACTATTTTGTAAAATAAATTAATTCATATTAATTATAAATTTCATTTTCTAACTTTAATATTTTGTCAAAATGACACTTATATAATTGATGTTACGCGGTGAAATTTATTTATCATATTATCAAATTAATTTTTTTTTAAGAATAAAAATATCAAATGTATGTTGGTTGTTAAAAAAATTTATTTTTCCTATATATTAATTTTTTTGTATGTTATTTTGAAAAACATATTAATTCGTATTAATATAATTAATATGAAAAATAAATTTCATTTTTTTTAGTATAAATGTGATTTTCCACTTTAATATTTTTTTAAAATAACACTTATATAATATTGATGTTATCTTATTTATCATACTATCAAATTAATATTTTTTTAAGAATAAAAATATCAAATGTATGTTAGTTGTTAAAAAAAATTATTTTTTTGTATATATTAATTTTTTTATTTTATTTTGTAAAACAAATTAATTCATATTAATATAATTTATATTAAATTTATATTTTTTCAATAGGACACTTATATAATTGATTGATGTTATCTTGGATGAAATTTATTTATCATATTATAAAATTAATTTTTTTAAAAATAAAAATATCAAATGTATGTTAGTTGTTAAAAAAATTATTTTAAATTTATATATTTAAAATAATAAATATAATTCATAATAAAATTCCTTCAAAATATTAAAAATAAATGAAAAATATTATCTAATTTAACTTAAGTTTTATTTTATATGTAAGTGTAATATATAAATATATTTAGGAGCCATTTGTTTCGTAGATTCCCATGAGACGGGCATCTAGATTCTCACGTTTGTTTTGCAGTAATGTAAGATATTTTGGTATCTCGAGATGTTCGGGTATCCTAAGATGCCTATACGGGAGGCACCTTACGAGTTTTGGATGTCCTTCTGAAACACGGGTTTCCAAGATTCCTGTGTTTGAGGCATCCACTTTTTACATTTTTGCCCTCCATTTTTTTCTCCGTATATTTTCTTTTATCAATTTTTTTAAATTTTTCCTAAAAAATTTCTTTATTTTATTTTTAAATTTATAATTAAATAAATTAATATACTCATCATTTAATAAATAACTTTATGCTATTAAGTATATTTGTACATTAGATTTACATGTAAAATAAACAACAATTAAATTATACAATATATCCATTTATTTTTAATATTGTGAAAGAATTACATTATTAATAATATTTATTATCATAAATATATAATTGTAAAACAACATTTTTTTACCGCCAACATACCCGTGATATTTTTTTCTCTTAAAAAAATATAATATAATGATAGGATAAACAAATTTTACCCAAGATAATATAAATTATATAATTGTCTTTTGGACAACTATTAAAGTTGAAAATGAAACTTATATTAAATTCATAATGAATTAATTTATTCGACAAAATAACATATAAAAAAATAAATATATTAAATTAATTCGAATAAATCTATTATATTAAATGAATTTATAAATTATATAAATATTTGTGAGGACATTTTTGGAACATTCTATAAAAATTAACGCATTCATAAGAATAAATCATGCAAAACAAACGTGACTATCCAAATATTCCCGAATATCTTTTAAAATATTCCTACGAAACAAACGTGGTTATCTGAAGATGTCGGACATCTAACATTCTGAGCATTTGAAATTTCGGGCATCTCTAGATGCCGATCATCTACATTCCCGAAAAACAAACGGCACCTTAAATTTCATTAATTTATTTAAACTATAAAATTAAAAATTAAAATAAAAATTTGATGAAGTAAAATATATGAAAAAAAAATGTCGGCAAAATGTAGAGAGAGGAAGCCTCAATATCTCAAAAACCCATGTTTCAAAAACACATCTGAAACACACGTTAGATGTCTTCCGTACGAGCATCTTTAAATACTCGAATATCTTGAGATGTCCGAATATATCTTAAATTATGGCGAAACAAGCATAGAAATCTAGATACTCATCTAGTGGAAATCTTAAATATTTAGTTTTGATTGAATCACTTGCGTGTTGGATTACATCTTTTAAACGTATTTTTAATATACTAGCTTTTTTAGTACACCCGAGGTGAAAGATCGAATTCACAACCTCTTAGTTGGAAATATATGTGAGTTATCATTCTTTTGACTTTAATATACTAGCTTGATAAGTTGTTCTTCATTCAAAAGTATTTGTACTAATGTCAAATCACCATTAGAAACTATTAAACGTTGGGAGACAATTAATTACAATTTACAAGTACATGACTTCCGTACCTATGCACAAAAATTCATTTTAATAACCCTTTAAACATATTGTTGATGCATAAATTTGACCTCTTGGAATGCAGCCAAATTCGCACCCATCTTCTAGAATAAAGGGATTGTGCAAAACAAAATAACACAACTGGAGAAGTGAGTATGGAGAGTAGGATATTTTATCATAGGAAAGAGTAGAGATTTGTATTAGTAGGGATTTATATCATACTTTAGGTTTGACCGAATTGTGGAATTCAAATCCCTAATATATCTAGAAAATCTGATTATCTACGGAGATTTTCTCCTTTTAAATATAGGATATCTTATCGTGAATCTGGAGGTCATATCTTCCGTGAAAATTGGAATTTTCTCATCCATAACGGATATTAAGTTGAGATTAGACATTATAAAATCATGAATTACTCGTTCTAGTTTTTTTTTTTTTTTAAGGCATAAATTGATCTCAAAATTTAGATATAATTCCTAAACATTTAGAAAATGTACAAACAAATATTGAAATCTAAATATATAATCTCTAAATCTAATTAAATATCTACTGATAAGACATAAGATTTGTAGGGGCGGGGATTGGAGCTCCAACATTTTGGTCGAGTATGTATATCTTAACTAGTCGATATACGTTCAAATTGGCTAATATAGATCAACCTTTTCTTTCTCGATTGGGGATACCCGAGATAATTTTTTTCGATAAAAAATAATTAGGGATCATTTGATAATCATTTTGTTTTCTATTTTTTTATTTTTAGCTTTTACTTTTTGAAAAACATGCTTGTTTAATAATCAAATCAGTTTTCTATTGTCCTTTTCAAAACGTTTTTTAAAAATTCTAGGTAAATTTCAAAGAAGTAAATATATATAGTTTTTTAAAATATATTTCTGTTTTTTAAAAATCTTATTTTTCTTGTGAGGCTAAATTTCTTCTTTCTTTTTTTCATAATTCTCTTTAACAAATTTCTTTCTCATTCTAAAATTTTTTTCTAATTAAATTTCTCTCTAAAAAATTTATCTTTTCCTTTTCCTTTTTAAAATTTTTATTTCTCAAATATTTAATATTATTTCTCTCACCCTCACAAATTTTTATCTCTATCTAACATATCACTTTCATTTTCTCTCTAAAAATTTAATATTGTCTTAAACTTTTCTCTTTCAAATTTCACATTTTATAGTTTTTATTTCTCTTTTTAATCTATTTTTAATATAGCAAATATGTCACCCACTTTTCTCGTTTTAAATTTTTTTCAATTTCAATTTTCTTTCCCTATAACTTTTCTTTTGCTTTTTATTTTTTTATTTTTCTGTAACAAATGTATCTCAAATTTTTTTCAGTTTAAAAATTTTATCTATAATTTTTCTTTCTTTCTCTAACATGTTTTTCGTCTCAACTTTACTCTCTTTCTCCAAAATTCTCCCACTAAAATTTTTTTTTCAATCTTTTTTTATCTTTCTAAAATTTCTCTTTAGAAAATTTCTTTTTATCTCTTTAAAATTTTATTTTCATGTCTCTAAATTAGGGACCACAAAAATCCCTACAAGGTCGGGTACCCACCCCAAGAATACGGAATGAATTTCACCATGGCTCGACCCCATCCCCAATCCTTTTTTTAAATAATAAATATATATTTATTAACTATTTTACTAAATTAATAATAAATTATTAAATATATTTTTTTAACTAGTTATTTATAATATCAAGGGGCTTTCGGCAAACACCAGACCGGGGGTTGGTTGATATGCTACGCTGTTGGACTATTAATCTCATTCATTCAAACGAGAGGAGTTCAGTTGAATTAATGTTAAATTATATTTTTTTATATATTTATTACTCTTTTTAAAATTTAAATTCTAAACATTTTAAATTAATTACGAACCCAGTAATTTTGCCCTTGAAAATTTTCATCCCCAAACGAGGATTTCTAGACCTAGGACCTTGATTCCCAAGATCAAGGAATGAGGTGGGGACAGAGACTAAAAACTTCCATAAGTACTACGAGGATGGGAGAGCATGCTCGGCTCCTGAACCATCTCGTAAGCATTTCTACCTTATAGAGATTTTTCTCTCTAGCATGTCTCTTAGACTCTTTAACTTTTTAAAATCAAAAAACAAAAATTTGTTATCAAACCATGTTTCGTTAAAAAAAAACAATTATCAAACATATATAAAATAAAAAACAAAAAAATAAAAAACAAGAATTGGCTATCCAACAAGTCCTAAGTAACATTAATTAAATTAAATACTTGAAAGAAACTGTAATTTACGTCTACTTTTGTGTGCAAACCTTTAGGTGGATAATGTGGACATCCCAACCATGCTCAACGCCTTTAGATTTTTTTTTCTTTTCGATTTTTTAAATACAACATATGGGATGGAAATCAAAATCCACGACCTTCTAGCCCAGACTAGTTTTTGCTAAAATATACAAAAATGGTCTCTAATCTTATAGATTATTCTCAATTTGGTACTTAAATCTTTTAAAATATTTGCTTTACCTTGCTGTACCCTCAATATAATCGTGTAATTTCATAAAATATTTGTTAACAAAAATTTGATGTTATTATTAACTTATTGTTTTATTAACATATTTGAACGTATGCAACTGAAATACTACTTATTATGTGAAACAAAATATATATGACCTACCCATACGACCTCGTAGAAGAAGTAGATGTGTTTTAACCACGAAATGATGCTCGTGTTGACAACAAAACCTATTTCCTTCATGTGTTTGTTTATAAACACACTCAAAGTAATATCATTACTAAAATGAATACTCAAAATATCACATAACGAGAGGAATTATTTAGTAAACGTCTACCCGAAATATTCCAACATCAAACAATGTATCGATATTTTAACCATGTTCTAAAAAAAAAAAAAAGTTTGTAAGCTTAGAACTAAGATTATTTATTTTTCCAAGGTCTGAGTCAAAATCAGCTAGGCATACAGCTCAACTGAGAGACCACATTGCTAATCAACTTTAAATATGTAACTCAAGTATGCTTCCACTTTTATTAATTTATCAAATGTTATGAACTTTTGTATTGTTTACATAATGATTTATAAAAAAAAATAAAATAAAATGGCTCAATCCTTCCTTTTTAGAGAATATAAAACCTGAAAACAATTACCAAAACATGTTTGGTTTTCTATTTCAAAAAGAAAAATAAAAAATAAAAATAAGTTACCAAAAACATATGATGTTTGTTTCAGAAAAAGCAGAAAACCAAAATCAAAAAGTGAAAAAAATTAAAGCCTATATTTTGTAGTTTTCACATTTTAACTTGGACTATGAAAACATTTCCAAAATGTAGGGAAAAAAAACAAACAAATGGATGGAAATAATGTTTATAATTCTATTTTTGTTTTCTAAATAGAAAGCTAAAACAAGACTGGTTGTGTTTTTTTTTTTTTCCAACATGTAGGGTCAAGATTCAAACTCACTAAAAAACGAAATAATTATCAAACAAAACTTTAAGAACTTACTAGACATTCTATAAAATTATCGACCCGACATTGAAAGTTCTAACAACTGATTAGACACAATTTTCAATGCTCAAGAACCAACCTGTAATCTAACCGTTTGCTTAAATATCAGAGAAAAAAGGGGAAATGATGAAAGAATAGAAATGGAAGATAAAAGCCTAAAAAATGAGACTGCACTACATTAAGTTCCATCCAAGGAATGAAACTAGATCCTCTAGAAAGACAAACTTTGATTTATGACATAAAAACTGTTACATGTAAAAAAAGGTACATTTTGATCCATCTACAGGCTTTTTTTTGACACTAATCATACATACTAAGAACAGTAAGATCACAATGATATCTATTGCTTACTTTTCAAAAATTTGTCAGCACTGATTCTATTATACACCTTATTCAAGATATGGGCTCATCAGCTTGAGCCTTGAGCTGAATCCATAAATAATATCAAAGAAAACCACTGTTATTCAGTGATTTTCTTTCCTAATCTTCCCCCCTACTACTACAACTATTCGTTTCTGAGGCAGAACTAAGATTTGTGGCATAATATATAAATAAGTTAGATAGATACCAACCGACCAGATCAACTGCTTTCTTCCGCAGAGTTGTTGGGGTGATTTGGTTATGCATCTCGAGGTCCGTCAAAGGACTGTGTCTTTCTTAGATTCCAGTGAAGGCCATCGTGAATGCTGCGTAAGAAGTCGTTTGTCGAATCTACCTGGCACGCTGTGGGCACTGGCCATGGCGCCATGCTGCACACAAGTGCGTCTCCTGCTGCTAATTGCTTCCTGTCCTTCCCGTCAAAAGACGCCCATGCATGGCCCCTGCTATTGAAAGGGACTTGTATGCGTATCGTTACGTGCTCCGGTAATATCAAGGGTCGGAAAGACAATGAATGCGGACATATTGGGGTGAACAGAATGCCAGGAACCTGTGAATGTCATGGAAGCGTTTAAGAAATCGTCACTTTGTCCAGTATAAAACTGCTAACCGAACGTATTGGTCGACCGAGGAACATACCTGAGGATGTACCATTGATCCCCCAGCAGCCAATGAATATGCTGTGCTGCCAGAAGTTGTTGAAAGTATTAGTCCATCCCCTTGGACACAAGTTACAAATGAATTGTCACAATAACATTCCAAATTTGTAAGGTATGACGATATTCCACGATCAATTGTAACCTCGTTCAGCACGAGTATGGGTTCTTCAGTTTCATATTCATTTCTCGCTGACTCTCGAATAACATGGCACTGCAGTCGGTGTCGCAGTGTGATACTGATTGGACCCTTTAGAACTGAATCCAAGCATTCTCTGTAATGCTCGCTGTCTGAAGCATGTTAAAGAAACTTTTCAGCAATGAATGAGAAAACGTGGAGGCGTAATAGGTTGGTTTTGAGAATAGCTTTAAACATAAAAGAACTATCACAGAAGTCTTACTGATGAAAATCAATTACTTTCTGGTTACACAACAAATGAATTAATTTCTAAGGTAAATAATACTTCCTCAGAATCTGAAGGATACAAAAAGGGGTCATAAAACCCAGAGACCCTAAAGAAAACGGAACAAGGGGAGGAACTGGTCCTTTAAACATTGATGCTGCCTGCAATCAAGTGCCAAATTATTCCAGAACAAAGCTTTCAAATGTAACATTCAAAAAGTCATAAATCATAGTAAGAAAGTGACAGAACGATAGCAAGGGGTAATGTACTAATTCCAACCACAGAGTTGCAGTATCAAGCCTGAGTTCTAACTAATAAAAACTCAAAATGTCATTTCCAAGAAAAATTTCATGATCAATAACTGTTAAAAATATAGTGAACTTTAATGTTAATATGCTAAACAAAAGTAGTGAGATTAGACAAGTTATTTTTGTTCCTCTGTTTTGGTATGAACACTTTTTTTTTTTTTTTTGATAACTGGGATTGGTATCAACACGTGTTTAACTGCAAACTATTCGATGAATTCATTAATGAAGATCTTAGGTAGTGTTTATGAAGAACAAGGAATTACATCCTTCTCACGGTAAATTTTCCACAAATGTAGCAGCAAAGAGTTTTTTTTCGCAGTTCGGTAATGGTAGCACTAGCAACAGAATTTTGATGAAGGTGGCCAATGAAGCATACAGTTCACAATTATTAATAAACTTGTGTAGCTTCAAAATTTTCTGAAACTACAGCAATTACAATGCCAATTATAATATCTAGAACAATAAGACGATACTCCCAAAAGTTAAATTATCCAACGTACCCAAAGTACAGTTCCGTCTCCACCAAGAGTAACCACAAGATCAACTTTAGTGTGGAGGAGCATAATTTCCTCGTCTGTTGAGAAGTAGAAAAAATCGAGTACCCATAGACAGAATCAAAAAATAGGTCTTGTGGGATGCATGTATAAATGACAATTGGCTATTGCCATAATAAAGAATATAGCTCAAATATGCAGTAAAAACCATCCTTGTCTAAACAAACATGGCTAAGAAATAAGAACAATATGTTTAATATAACAAATAGCAATCTTTGACCACTGACCATCTTTCCATGTTTGAACAAAGTTGAAGAACTCCGACTCCATCAGAAGCTCGCTTTTCACACGTGGTTCAACATAAATGTGAAGACCTTTATGCTCTCTCAACCATCTGGGAGGAAGAGAAAATATGAATTAAGGGAAATAGCATTCTTTTTACACCAAGTCAGAGACTTTTGCAATGATGCATAAAACTCTAGCCTAGCTAGGGGAAAAGAGAAAATGAAATTAAGTAAATTAACACAATGACACGTGTAGGTACAGAAAATATTTTTGCCCAGGCTGGCTCTCGGTTAGTGTAAATGCTTTTACTTTCCTTTCACCAATTATAGCTTAAATGATCTCTTGAGGACTAGATGGCCTTTTCGTAACTTTACTTAATGGGTTCTCCCCCTTTTTCTTTTCTTTTTTATATTTCATTCCATCAATGAAATATTAGTTTCTTACAACAAAAAAATAATGAACTCATTTGCTGAAAGAACAGCTGGCATATCTTAACAGCCTCTCACTCTGACATTCTGAAATGATAAATACGAGACTCATTAAGTTGACCTAAGATTCTCGTTATTAAACAGCACTAATTCCATCCTTATCCCTAAAAAGTAAAATGGATGAAGACTTTCATATATTTATTTGCTGACATGAAATGAAAATAACTTGGAAAACTGATTTAACTAGTAAACACAAAAAGAATTAAGCATCCACACCTGACCATCTCAAAACAAAGAATTCGAACCGATATCGAGTTTGGTTTGGTCAATATAAGCACAGTCTGAGGTTGAGATTCCCACTTCAAAGAAATCTGAAATGAAAATGTTTTATCAATCAAAAGATGGACCCTTAAACCACATTATCGTGGATAAAAAAATGATGGGGAAAAGGTAAAAACACCAAAGAGTTATTGACATGTAAAGAAATGTCGGAATGATGGCTGAATTGTAACTTCTTCGCATTTTTTACTCATTATTTAAGCATATAAGTTCAATAGACATGTTAAAATTTGAACTACATTTGTAAGCCTTTGTCATAGGATGTGACATCATTTACAATATGTAATTGAATTGTTATGCTTATAAGCTTAGTTTTTCAGTTCCATTTTGTCATAAAATTGACTGTTAGAAAAGCAAATACTGCAAGTATCTTAAACTATCACATATATCAGTTACACGAGTTATTTTTAGCAAGAACTAGTGCAATGTGTTTCAGCAGAAACGAACCTGTCGACTGCTACGCTCTGCAGTTGTTATGTTTCCTTTTTCAAAGGAGACAACATCATGTTTATGTTGATCACTATCCTCACCATGGCAGCACCAAGAAAGTTTAAAAGATGCCTGTAATTGTCATTCATATGGGATTAACACAATTCAGTAAATATCTAAAATCACTTCGTTACATTTCAAAGTATTTTTTTCTAAAGAGTAATGATGCTTTTATCAACAAAAAGAAGAAGTATCCTCTTAAAACCTGGAAAAAAAGATTTTTTCCCCCCTTTCAGAACAAAACAGAACTCTACCGATTTGATAAGATTACAAAGGGAGATGATCACAAAAGGAACATTGAAATATGAAACACCACTAGAAACGTCGAAATATGTATACTTGTATGTATCCCCAATACAAGCATGTATATTTGAGAAAAATAATGAAATTTAAGGGAAAACTTTCGATTTTATTTATTTTGCAACTAAATGCCTACATTTGATTTTGAATTTTTTATCGTATCATAAAGTATGAAAATTTGATATGGCTTAACTAGAAATATGTAATTAGTCTCCATATCTTCTTAATGCAACCTTATTAGAGACATGCCTACTTACACTTTTATGGTAGAGTTTCAAATTTATATACATTACTAAAGATCAAATAAACTATATTAGACACAAACAAATATTAGTGAAGCAAAAAGTATCAATAGATAGAATCAGCAAGGAAATGCATAATTTTTTTAAAAAAAAAAAAAAACACGATGGAAGCAGGCAAGCAGTTACTTAAATACCTTTCTCATATATTTTTTGGACGTCCTCTGAGAAACAGAATCAATGTCCCCATCTTGAAGAACTTCATGAGAACATATTCCATTTGATCCACAACACCATTCTGATTGCTCTGTAGCATCTGTGGTTTGATTCCTTGATCTTTTACTATCCAAATAACCATTTCGTTCGGCAGGTGACTGCCCTATAATGCATAAGTATGTGTAGTTTAAAGTACCAAAAAGAAAAAAGAAAAAAATAAATCAGAAGGAAGGAACAAATGGATTGCATATGCGAAAAAACGGTTGATGATATACAAGAGTAGCTATCAAAAATTCAGCAAAAGACCAGCACATTCAATAAATCAGCTGGTTACCGCAATACCATGAACAAAAATAAAAAATAAAAAATAAAAGCATCAGGTAATGTTATTGCATCTGCACTTTGAGATTACTCCTGATGACACAGGAAAAACAGGAAAGTTTATGCTTCAAAAGACATAAAAAGCTTCCATGGACGCATACTTAGCTCAGCCTCAAGTTTATGACTATTGAATTCAAGGAAAAAAAATGATAAGAAACATCAAAGTGTATAAGACAAAAGGGGCTAAAGAACAGCCTAGGGATGGGGGTAACGATAACCCCGCCCAAAGAAACTATACAGTCAAACTTTCCAATCATTGATAATCATCCGGATGCCATAATTACAAAAAAAAATTCTTACGATTTGAACACGACTCAGAGGTAGTATGTTAGTATGTTGTACACTACTCCAAAAAGAATCCCTATTAGACGACCTATCTTCAAAGATTCTCTGATTTCTTCCTTTCCATATATGCCAACATAAGGGCCTCATGACACAACCCCACAATATTATTTTAGCCTTGCCTTGAATTTAAAATTAGCTCCTCATTCTACATAAGTTTACCAAATTAAACTTCTGCCAATTCACACACAGTACATTCAATATGCCTTTTCCACAAGTTCTATCTGATATTTGAATGGCGTTGCCGCAAATGGCATTTAATTTTTTAGTTTAATGTAAGGTAGAAAGTTATTTTCAATCCAATACTATCTAAAAATGAAATTTTACCTACTTTGCCCAAAAGTCATAAGATATCTTTGGAAAAGGACTGCAATGCTCATTGACAAAAGTTAATGTCTTATCCACTTGTAGGATGAAGATTGGAGAGATTTTAAACATAATTGGAGGAGAAGATTTTTTAAACTAAAAATAAAACGTTCAATGAGTCGAGCACCTTTTAAAATTTGAAATAAATGGATTCTACTTTACCCCAAACAAACAAAAACCATTTTGACATCGAACTCAAGAAAACTAGGATGAAGTTTGTCCAACTTTCTCAAACGACTATCAAAGATCTGCACTTCAGTTCAGAACATTGAAGGTGTTTATTATAAGCATTAAACTAAAATTTTCCAATTTAAAACATTAACAAATATCATCTAATTAATACAAGTAGTCCTGTAAGACCAACCTTTATGCTCAAGTTGAAGATTTCTTGTCCTCTCCAATTCGAATTTTCGCTTCCATTCAGCTGCCTCAGCTTGTGCAGAAGCCTTTCCCTCAGCTGCCCTTCTTAATGCTTTTGCAACAGCTAAACATTAAGGAAGATAATATAAGCAGTATATCTTAACCAGCTCATGTTCAGCAGCAAAAATGTGAGTAGAACTACACAAAACATACTTTGAAAGGAAATTACTCGAAACAGCATATCTTTCACCAGAACAGCACATGTTTCAGTAACATATACAAAATATGACTGTGATACATACTTCTCAAGGCCTCTGAGAACTCAACAAGGTGGTCATCAGTCTCCATTAACGGAGACCGTTGAAGAAGTTCTTGGACGGCCTTCTCAGAATTCAGCAGAGAAGTTGCATTAAGAAAACCATTCTCCGGCGGCAGCGGGCAAGAAAAGTTTCCTTCTCCCTATATCAACAGCAGTTTAGTAACTTTAGTTAGCCAAAAACCAAAAAGCACAAGAAAGACAGTTAAATCGAATATTTAACACAGCATAAAACTTCTTTTTTGCTACAGGGGAAGCAGTAAAGCAACATTATACATCAAAAGCACAAAAACAAAAACAAAAAGAATCAAAAAGAGAATAAGAAAAAAAAAAGTGCCCCCACTTTTCCCGTTAAGGCTCGCTTAGGAATCTAAAAGATAGCCCCATGTGAAGAAAAAAAAAACTTTATTCGTACTACAAAAGCATCTCGTCCTTCCTACTCCAACCACCCATCAGAGATTCAAGCTTAAACAGACCACTTCACAATTTCTCTAAGTAAACAACAAAATCCACCCAATTAATCCATGCTCCATACGCTTCTTTGCAGGAACATGACATGAAGATCAAAACTAAGAACACCCAATTCACAAATAGCACCACATCCTCAACCAACTCAAAAACAACCAAAAACACCCACCTCGAGAAGCACCCAGAAAACCCAATTAAGAGTTGAAAAACCCCAAATAAGACATGGGGTGGAATCAGAAATTAAGATCAAAATTCACAACAAACAAGCAGTAGAGAGAGAGAGGGGGGGGGGGGGGAGGGATTACAGAGGAATTGAACTTGCTGGGAGACATGGGTAAGATAGAGAGAGAAGAATAGGGAAAATTTTCAGTCCCCTCGTTAAGCCCTCCCGCAACCGCTAGGAATTTGCAGCAGGAGGAGGAATCAGCAAGAATGTAGAATGTTTTGGTTGAATTTTTGGGAACACCCACACCCACAGGGTCCAGAGGGAAATCAAGAGAGAGAGAGGGGTAATTTATAGAGAGTAGAGAGAGAAAGAGAGGTGGGTGGGGGCCATGGCAGAGCGCGTGGCGACTGAGGCCGAGCTACAAGAAGAAGAAGATGGGCGCTGGTGGGGTGCGGTGTGTGAACAAGAAGTTTCTGGCCACAGTCTTTTTCAATTCAACCAACCAACTACTCTGGTGAAATGACGGGAGTACCCCTGAACAATTGGGAAAATGACGTCTTGAGTAAGATTTATTCACGTGCTCGGGTCGCCAAAGTTGGAGGGCTTTTTGGGAGTAATTTTGTGGTTAGGTGGTGGAAGAGAATTGGAGACTCTTTTTTTGGAAGTATTTGGAAGAGCTTGACTTCAGCTGTCCCTTTTTTCCAACTACGGGAATAAAATGCGAGGTGGATAACAAGACACTTATCACTGTATAAAAGTTGTTGATTCCTTGCACTCGATTGGTATAATTTTTTGGAAGCTGTGAAATTAATCCGACCTAAACTAAAGTTTTCATTCAAACATTATCATCAACCTAATCATAGTTCAACTTTTCATTCATTAACGGAGTTCTACACTTTGTCCCGAATACGTAAGGTGTATTAACATGTGCTAGAGGGAGGATTAGGAAGTTTGTGTTAGGATCTAATAGGTTTTTGTCCTGTTTAGACATTTGGTGTGCTTTCTGTTGATTAGCTTTAGCTAGCGATAAAGTTACCTTCTTTTGGAGTTAGTGAGGAGGACAATCTCACACTCTGATAGTTTCTTTGTGTTAGGATCTAGTAGGTTCTTAGTGTTTGATGGAATTTCGACTTGAGGATACTTTTAACCGATTGTCTATCCTTTCATTATGATTAGTAAGATGGAGAAAAATTAGAAGAAGAATGAAATAATAGGATTTGATTGCAATGACTATAACTTCGTGGTATTTGGTATTTTCCCTACCTTTTTGTTAAAAAATTCATATTTTTTTATTATACCTAGGCAATATTGATTCATACTTCATTGAACCTTTAAAGCTTTACTCAACGGTAAGTGATTACTCTTTAGTACAAAATTAGATTTCACTTCACATGTTCGAAGAAGAAGGAGAACCATAAGTAATCTATTCCTCCAAATTAATCAATTAACAATGAGATCACGATTATAAACCTTGTTAGATCCCCTTGATCTTTCGATTGGAATTTTTAACATAAACAACATTTGAAAACATTTACTTCTAGCAAACTCTATTCAGACATGTTGAGATTTTCAAAGAAGTCGTCTTTTCTGACAATGAAAGACTCATGTAAAGTACTAAATAATGAACTTGATCTTGATAGATAAATTTAAATAGAACCTCTAACAACTACAATTTTTCAATTCAATAAATTATAAAACAAAATTGACCAATCTATTGTTCAAACTATCGAACCAACTCAATTCGATTGATATCCATATATTTTTTTTCTAAAGTTTTTCTAAAAGTATGTAAAGTTGGCCCTAATGTTGAAATGGGCATTTGTCAAAAAAAATTAAAAAAAGGAAAAAATAAAAGGAAAAAGGAAAATAAAAAGGGACATGTTTCTTTTTTGAATATACTATATGGTTGTAGTGTTGAAAGTTTGACCAAACATGGATATAGGGTTTGAAATTGAATGGTCCAACTTGAAGAGTATGGTGGTAGGTGAGCCTTGCTAAATAATATAAATGATTTTATTGACTAGGGAATTTTTTTTTTTTTTTTGAGAAATTTATTGACTAGGAATTCAAGGATATAATATTGACCAAATAAGTGTATTTTTCATAGGCAATTCCACAACAAATATTTGCTTATTAAGGAAGCTCTCAATTTTACATCTCAACAAGTTTATTGTCATCTATTTTGAAAATAATCTTTTTAATTTTGTTTTTATTTCCTAGAAATAAAACAGAGCAAAACAAAACAAAAAAGTATTTTTTTAAAAAATATATGCTTTTTCAAATTTGAATAAGATGTTGAAAAAAAAATGAAAATTAAATATTAAATAGAAGTTTAATTTATATAATAATAAAAAACTAAAAATAAAATGGTGTAATTGGATATTTACGTTTTCCCACCATTATTTTGCTTTTGCATTTAAATTTTTGGTCGTTAGGTATGGAACTAACTTTGACATTATCAACCTTAATTAAGACGTTAAACATCATTTTCAATACGATAAATAATTCAATTGATTAAATCATTATAACTTCGATTAAAAGATGAGAGCACCATCACTTCAACGTCTTTACATATTGTTAAAATAATAATAATAAAATAAAAAACTATACAACTTCTAGAAGCCCTCATATTCCATTGAGACTGGGCATGGACATTTAAATGTCTTTATTTTGACGTGTACAATGATTTCAATCATTTTCATTTTAGTCCCGTCAAACATAAATATGCAACGTTAAAGAAGAAGAAACAATGTGCACTATTTACGGAGGTAAATAATAAAATATATAAAATTAAAATTATTAAAATAATTTACAGAGGTAAATATATAATATTTTGACCAATTGAATTATGAATATGTAAACCGTTATTTTTATCTGAATATATTTATTTTAGTGACAATTTTTTTTTAATATATTCACATTACATTATTCAAATTTTATATAATAAATAAAATTATTATTTTAATAATAAAATTATAAACGAATTTCTAGAGGCTCAATCCCACACTCTAACTTCAATGATGGAACAACCTCCTAAGATCAAATATTTCGAGCCGGCTCCCATAGAAAATTAAGACTTTCTTTTTGAACCCACGCATGGTGGATTCACAATCCACTGCCTTGATCCACTTCGCTACAACGTATAGTTCCCGTGATTTAAATTTTGTGTAGAATAAAAAGGATTTCGATTATAATTTTTTCTTGTGACAGTTTGAGAAGAGGTGATACTTTTTTTTTCGGCTTAGGACACCTTTTATTTGACCATTTTTTGGATGTTAATATTCTCTACTGAATGAATTACTTTCTTATTCACACAGGGAGTATATCACATTTTGATAGGGTAATATTTCATAATCTATCGAATCTCCCACCTTAATTTGATGGGATGGTTAATGAAAGTGGAACTACGTCTTATGTAGAACATTTTTTTTTTCCTTTTTATATGAATTTTGTTCATGTAGGATTTGGATTGTCTATGCTATGATATGATATCAATAATAACTCCGATGAACACCTGCACATATAAGAAATTTGCACACCAGTGTCGTGTTAAGTCCAACACATTCTAATATTAAGTTAGCAAAAAATAGGGTTGTAGAATGTACCTTGCACCTTAGGATTCTCCTCTTATTTCGAGAGGGAGTCTCCTTGAATTGATTCGGATGGATCGGTTCAACCAAGTTAGGTCGACTCGAGTATGATCCAATCATGTAATACAGTCGACTCAGTCAGGTGGTTTGACCCTAATCGGGTCTAACGTGGTCGAGTGGTCCAACCTAGTTAGGGTAGGTCTAGTTGGATCTGGTTTGGTTGTCCAACCTACGCATCAACCTACGTCACATCTTCAACCTCAGTTTAGGTGAACCTAGTACGATAATTTCACTCCTAACAATTTTATTTTTGTTTTTATCAAATATAATATGCAATCTATCTTTATATAATTTTCCCAACAAAAAAATATTGGGAAAAAGTTTTAATGATCTTTCTTTAGTACAACTAGTGGGGTAGGAGAATTCCTTGATTTTGTTCTCTCCCTAAAAAAAATGATCCATTTTATTTATTCTAAGATTTAAATATTATTTTGTTCGTTGTACTTTCTACTTAGTTCATTATAAGATATCTTTTTTGGTTCCACTTTCCACTTTTATTTATTTTAGCCTCCATATTTTCAAAATGTTAGTTTTGGTCCATGTAATTTTAAAAAGTGACTATTTCGGTCTAAAATATTAATTGACATATATCACAGCGTAATTGACATATGTTTCCAACAAAGAAGTTGTGAGTTCGATCCCATATATATTAACACAAATGTATTATACACAATGAAAAGTTGAAAACCCTTTAATACAAATTATGGTTATATTTTAAAAATGGTAGGAATAAAGTGTCATGCTAAAATTTTGATTGGAATAAATAAGATAAAAATAAAAATGATCACTTTTTAAATATACAAAAACCAAAACGAACGTTTCAAAAGTACATGAACTAAAATAAACAAAAGTTGAAAGTATAAGAACAAAAATAGACATTTTGAAAGTACAATGATCGAGATGAACAAAACCGAAAGTATAAAGACCAAAATGGTATTTAAACCTTATTTGAATTGATGAGGACAACAAACCATTAGTTTTAAATTTTCTTTAAATATAATATGCATCAATTCTAATCTAATTATTTTTTTTAGTCTAGCAAAACACGCTAATTATATAAGTTTCATTTTAAAGAATAATAATGTGTAAATTTAGAGCACGGGAGAAACACGTAGAGCCTTATGACTTGATAAGAGGAGAGTGTCGAGCACACTACTGAATCAAAGTCGAGCGCAGCATCGAGTGCATCGAAGAATACCGAGTGCCCCGTATGGGCGTATGAATACGGCTAAATGAGCATCTTTATACTATATTAGTAGTGTCTATGAAAGAACAAATTTTTCATTTTGTCCAATTACTCTATACTATAGTAGTGGTGTCTAAAAAGTACAAATTTTTCATTCTGTCCAATTACTTCAAATATAATATTCATAATAGCATTAAATTTACGAATTTATCCTTCAACATGCCTATGGCAAAGAACTCAAAAAGAAATGGAACTTTTGATATTGATTATGAGAAAAACTTTGTGAATTAAAAAAATTAGAAAATCAATAATCATACCCCCTATTTTTGCATTACAAACTCCATTTCCCTAGTTTTACTGGTCCAAGTTTGGATCTATACCTAAATAAAAGTAGTTTAAATCAAAGCTTGGGCTAAAAGTCGTAATTTAATAAGTTGGATTCCCCTTAAAAATTATGGAGCAAAACGAGACACCATAAGTATACGAGTAACGGGAGAAAAATGTAAATGGATAAAATAACAAATTACCAAAATTATAAAAGAAACGAAACTTTCAAAATGGAATTTCACATCAAAATTCTTCTCCAATTTTTCACATATTAAATGAAACATGAATTGCCACTATTTATAGGCAATTTGTACAGCCACGAAGTTTTACAAACCACGAAGTATTACAGTTGGACACTAATCATAAGTAGAAAATAGACACATGGAACATTTGAGAATTAGACATTTGGTTCAATTTGACACTTGGAGATACTAGACAAATGAAGATATTGACACATGAGTTAGGGTTTAAGGCATATTTCTTTTTGACACCTGAGATGGACATCTACTTTTCTTTTATAATGTTTATGTTAGATTCTAAATTCATTAGATGGGAGCGAAATTGAGATTAATTAGAAGCATAATTTAAAATTTAAAAACATAATTTAAACTTCTAAAAATTCAAGGATTAATGGAACACAGGTTTAAGCTATAATACCAATTCCGACATAGTTAAGTTGATGTTAGACATCTATTACAAACCTAAAAGAGTCGATATGATTCGATCTTTCACCTCCACTCAGGCATAATATCTTTTATTTAATATTTTAATTTTCAATAATTTAAAATATATATAGAAAGAGGTTAAATATATAGTTTAGTCTCTAATACATGATATGCAAATAAATTTAGATAATAAAGTGGAATTTGTTATTTGAACATCCTTCGTGACAATAAAAATGTTTTTTAACCACTACACTAGACTAACGCTCATGTTTCAATTTTATTTTTATTATATATTTAATATTAAATTACATGATTAACCCTTGAACTTTCTTTTATATATAAATATTATAAAATTAACCCATATGCCCATGAGTTTTCATAAATAGCCCTCACAAACTAACAAAAATTTGATATCAAAATCAATATTCTAAAATAGAAATAGAAGTTAGTTATTTGATTGTGCAATTTTTTTTAAAAAAAAATTATTTTCATATCAATTCTTGTAAGTTTGTGAGGTGATGGATCAAAATGAAAATTGAAACGATGAAAATTTCATAATTTAGGAGTTAATTATCCATGTTTCTTTGGTATTATTATTACCACAAAAATAGGTGCAGCTAAATAGTTAAGATTTTACCTATGTCAGTGTTCATCAAATATTGCAAATTTAAATAGGTAATTTCTAAAAATTTTATTTTTGTTTTTTAAATTTAGCAAAAAATTCAAATGTATTTTAAGAAAGGTAAAACATACCAAAAAAATCGAGAGAAAGCAATAAATTAAAAAAATAAAAATAACTAAAAATAAGGTGTGTTTGATTACTATTTTTTTTATAATTAAGCTGCTAAACGCTACTTTCAGTTTCGGCTATAGTTTTTTTTTATTTTCGATTGACATTTCAAATATACTATTATTCAAATTGAAAATTTGGTCCTCAATCTTTCAAAATTTTCAATTTTATCTTTTAAATATAAAAAATCTCAATCATTCCCGTTGATAATATATTAAATTATTGTTTTATGAACATATTTAGGTATGTGAATGAATTTTTTTTTTTACAAGTGAGGATGAAGATCTGAACTTATCACTTATTGATCAGAGATAGATATCAATTAACAACTAAGCTCACATTGACATATGAATGTATTGCTGACATGTTATTTGAAACTTGAAACTGAACCCGTCCCTAAGCAAAAATCAACATAATTTTAATACATCATATTCCTATCGATATTTTTTTTTTCGTCAACACCGATATTAATATATATATTTTTTTAATAAAATCAATATTTGAATATATATATAGTATAATATGTAGGGGTAGAGGATAAGCTCACGTCTTCAAAATATGTCAATTATCGCTCAACTATGCTTATTTGACCGATATTTGAAACTTAAAACATACATATCTATATGATTAAGAGATATAGCTATGACTCAATTTTTGTTAGAAACTTAGAACTAAAAAAGGAAAAGAAAAAAAAAGAGTTTTTTGAATTTTAGAAGAGAGGGAGACTTGGAAGTACCCAAAATTTGTCCCTTCAATCTCTCAGCCCTATCTGTCGAGACTCCAATTCCAATCCAATTGCCTTCTCCTTCTTCTTCTTCCCTCCGGTTCTTCGTCAAAATTTAGTCCGAATTTTTCAAGGTTTCTGTTTTCAGAATCGTATGTGAAGTAGACGGAGCATCACTCTCCTTCTTCCACATCACTGCCCGATTTGTCAAACCCTATTGGGCTCGTTCTCATGGATTCCCTTCGTTCCACTTACAGAGACGAAGACGATGAGGAAGACGAGTCGGTTCGCGCCACCGGCATCGACCCACCGGAGCTTGCTGATCCACCAATGGATGCCAATGTCAGTGCCTCCTCAACGGAGCCCCAGGACGGTACCAGACAGGACCCACCCGACGCCTCTGAAGACATCTCCGAAGAAGAACCCGCCTCCGACGACACTGAGAAATCCGCTAAGTTGGCGAAGTCCCCAGCGAACGACGACGACGATGAAGACCCACCTCCCAAGAAGCAGAAGCAGTTGTCTTCGCTTAATCTCCAGCCTGCGGAAGAACCCAAATCGCCTTTGCTGGAATCCACCACTGCTAAGAACAACGGTTCCAGGAGTGCCAATGCTGCACCGGCGGCAACGGCTTTGAATCCGAAGAAATCGAAGAAGAAAAACAATAATGTTTGGGTTACAAAGTCGACCCGGAAGGGGAAGAAGAAGAACAAAGCCAATAACAATCACAATGCCCCAGCTGAGGACCCTGTTTTGATCACTCCAGTTCCGAGGTTCCCTGATAAAGGGGACGACAATTCCGATATGCAAATATGCTTATCGAAGGTTTACAAGGCGGAGAAAGTTGAATTGACTGATGATAGAATGAGTGCTGGTAGTACAAAGGGGTATCGGATGGTGAGGGCCACTAGAGGGGTGGAGGAAGGGGCATGGTATTTTGAAATCAAGGTGGTGAGCTTGGGGGAGACGGGGCATACTCGGCTCGGATGGTCGACGGATAAAGGGGACTTGCAGGCGCCAGTTGGGTACGACGGGAATAGTTTTGGATACAGAGATATAGATGGAAGTAAGGTGCATAAGGCTTTAAGAGAGAAATATGGGGAGGAGGGATATAAGGAAGGTGATGTTATTGGTTTCTATATCAATTTGCCTGATGGGGCTCTATACGCACCCAAGCCGCCGCATTTTGTTTGGTATAAGGGGCAGAGGTACATTTGTGCTCCTGAAGGGAAAGAGGAGCCGCCTAAAGTAGTTCCTGGTATGTTAGAATTCTTTACTAAATCCTGACAAATGATGCATTCTATGTTCATTTTTTCTTTAAAGTGAAGTAGTGAAGATTGTGCTATATTGAGAATATTACAACTGAAGCTTGAATGTTATATAAATAGTTATTCCCTCTTAACTTGTGCTTTTGACATGTTATTTTGTTTCGGTTTTCAATTCGATAACACCTTTCTACTGGTGAAAGTTAGTTTGGCAAACTGTTGGGGTCCTAGTTATCCAGTCCTGCCGCCCTGTGAGACAACTGGTGAAGAAAAAACATAGTTGGAGTTTAAGCCTTTTTGACTTGAAGTTGCTATAGTAAAGTTTGGGTTTTATCGCCATTCATCTTAAACGAAGACTCCTTTTGGGTTTTTCCTTTTTAAGAAGATACATGTGTTTCATTGACTCCTCTAGAATTATGTTTTGTATCTGTTCGTGTTTCCATCTAAATTTGAGTCATCTGACACTGATAGTTTGGAGATTCTTAACCAATTTGATGCTATGTATGGTGCTTCGTTTGAGGAAAAATACTTTATTTATTCTGGCTAAGGGAGGATATAGTTTCCCTGACCATTCCTTGGGTGGAAGAGAGAAGCCATTATAGTTGAACTATTCTGCATGAGCAATTTCAGAGAGAGAGAGTTTTACCATATATACTAAGAAAAGTGGCTTATAAAAATAGGAAATTGAGATCAATGATTTCAACTCTCAAATATATGCACTGCAGCTTTTCTAGGAAAAAAATCCCTGGAGTATCAGATCATATCAAATACAAGGCGTATGTTTTGTTTCTAACTTATTCAATACTACGAATGGCTAGGAATGACTGTCTATGTTTGTACGTTTTTAGATGATAGGACCAAGCCACCCGTTTACTCTAGGAGGTACAAACGCTACAAAGAAGTGGGCCAAGAGGGTAAGGGCAGTGAAGGGCTGTTTTTTTTTCCTTGGGGGGGGGGGGGGGGGGGAATGGAGCCTCGTTTGGTCTTTTGAACATAGGTGATGGGAGTTTGTTATTTGGGTTTGCGGTGGGAACATTTTATGGGAACTATGGGAGATAATGTGAGGGACAGTTAAGAATCGAGTAAGGAAGGGCTGGTTGCTGCCAATAGGAGAGAGAGATAGTCCTCGCTAAGAGCTCATACCGTTTGGCTATTTTCCTAGTAATGAACAATCATTTTGTTACGTTTTGACTAATTGAATTTTGTTGGGTTTGTATCATCAATAGGGTGCAGAGATGGAAGTATCTACTTAGATGCATGCTCTTTCGTATTTTAAAGCTGACATAGTGTACACATCTATTCTTTCCTATTTCCCCCTTCTGTTCTTGTGGGTCACATCTATCTATTCATTAAGCTTCTGGCAAGAGTGATTCTATTTTTTTTCTTGTAAAATGTTTCAATATGTGCTGTTTTTCCACAGTAGGTGGTTGTTAGATATAATTTACAAGTAATTTAATCTACGAGTCAAGTTGGTTATCTAGTGATTGATTGAGGATCAGGAACTAGAGATAGATGCCCCAGCAATCTGTTGCATTTTGCCTTTTGTTTTTCATTATCTTCTCTTCTTTCCCTTTTTACTAGTTGAACTCATGATTGAGATACTATCTCCTTTATGACGTTACATGATGGGTCAGATATTCATCGTGCAGGAAGTGAGATTTCGTTCTTCAAAAATGGAGTATGCCAAGGGGTAGCTTTTACAGATCTGAATGGAGGTCGTTATTACCCTGCAGCTTCAATGTACACTCTACCCAATCAACCAAATTGTGTCGTCAAGTTCAACTTTGGCCCTGATTTCGAATTCTTTCCTGAGGACTTTGAGGGGCGCCCTTTGGCACAGCCCATGGTCGAAGTACCTTACCACGGGTTTGACAACCAAGCCGAAAATGGAGTTTCGAGTGAGAAAAACACAGTAGTTACCAAGTAGTACCATTTTTTAACCACACCAACCACTGCCTGAGTTGATTTTTTTTTCCTTTTAGTTCATGTGCATTAGGACTGATGGATGGAAGGATGAGTGGTGTAAATTTTTCTAGCTACAATCAGCAGAAGAGAGCAATTTTCTATGTGAGATGTAGAGAGACACAGTGCAGGATCCCAACAATATTTATATAATTTGATTGGGTTTCTTCCAATTCCATAATTCAAAGTTGCATTGATTATTCTTATTTGATTGGGAAGCTAATGATCTGATTTCATTTTGATCCAAAACAGCTAAGTAGATAATTTTGTAAGAGATGAGATGTCACAGTGATATCATATGAATGGTTTTTTCAATTAGCATAGTTAAGATACCGATCTCCTATGCTCAGATACCTATCTCCGATCAATAAATCGTGAGTTCGAATCTCCACACAGCTGTTGTTCTAAAAAAAATATAGGCGTACATCATCGCAATTTAGCAACTATGTGGGAAATTAGAAAAAAAGGGCAAAAGGGATGCAATTATTTTAAACTGTAATGGCCAATTGGCAGTTACTTAAATGTTGGAGACTGGTGAAAAATAAATTAAAACACAAGAAAATTAAATAAATAATAGAATATTTTAGCAATGTAAAAGTTATTTAGGTCAATTATTATTACAACTTAAAAGACGAAAAGTGTTACTTAAAGACATCACTATTTCTTACTAGGCTTTTCATTTGGTTTTGGGAGGTTTGTAGGGGCTGTCCATGTTATATGAGTAAAAAAATTTCTAAATTCTGATAAATAAAAATTTAGTTCTTAAATTTTTAGATTAAATTAGAATTTTAGATCGCGAGCTTTTCAAGTTTTCAAGTTTATATTTAATAGGTTCTTAAACTCAAAAAAGTATATAATAAATTTTTGAAGTTTCAATTTTGCATCCTACGAACTTTAAAAAGTGTCTAATAATATTTAAGTTTTCAACTTTGTGTCTAATAATTCACTGAATTTTTAATATCTATCAAGTCTAATCGACTCAATTTTTTTTAATTCATGAACATTTGACATAAAATAAAAAATTAATAATATGCTCGACACGAAATTGTTCAGGAATTTATTAAACACAAACTTAAAAATTCAAATACTAAACTTGTTTGATTTCCCAGTAAGTCAGAAAGATAATAAATAAATAAAATGAGTGGAAGGAAAGCGACTTCAAATGTTCAAAAGGTCATTTTCAATACGATATATTGCAATATCGAAATGTAAAAATCCAAGCAACTTATGAAAATTTAAGTTCCAACCCGTTCTAGATGACTTCAAATAAAGCAAATGAGCAAAAAAATAAAACCCAAAAATATCTAAGTAAAACTACTCTTTTACATTCTGTTTTTTTTTTTCCTTGCAATGCAAAGATCCAAGCAATAACTTATGAAAATACAAGTTCCAAAACATTCAATACCATTATATGTTCTAAACAATTTCAAGTGAAAGAAAAACAAGAATATCTATGGGAAATGATCCTTACGTTTGCCAAAATCCAAGCAACAATCTATGAAAACGCAAGCTCCAATCCATTCAACATCATCTTTAGAATCAAATAACTTTATTCCACATATTTTATATGTACAATGTTAATCAATTAATACAATGGAATGGAGTATTTGTCCATAATTGAAGGGAAGTTGTTTTCTAAGTAAGACAGGTTTTCTTGATTTAAAGTTACAAAATCAAAACCAGTTACAACATATTCGAAAAACTTAATTATATTACGTCGAACTGGCGTTGATTCTACAATTACAATTCGCCAAGGTTTGGACATGTTCAGGTGACCCACCTTGTCTATCAAGGGATTGTTGATAATGCCATGTTGAGTTCAAGACTTTAACACCTAAGAAAATATCATTATTCAAAGGCATTAAAATAAACCAAAAGAGCCAAATAAAAACAAAAAAAATGCAAGACCAATGAACTATTTAACATTAACCAACAAACCATGAAAGTAGAAGTTCAAAGTCATTGAATAGCAATAAAATGTTCAAAATGGCTTGAAGTAAACCAAAAGAGTCGAAGCAAAGCAAGAAAAATGCGAGGCCAATGACTTTAACATTCTTTTTTTTTTTCTTGCAATAACTTGCATTGCCAAAATCAAGCAACAAGCCATAAGTTCAAAGTCATTGAATAGCACTAAAATATTCCAAATAGCTTGAAGTAAATCAAAAGAGTCGAGCAAAACAAGAAAAATGCGAGGCCAATGATTGTTTAACATTCTGTTTTTTCATTCCAATAATCTGCAATGCAGAAATCAAGCAAAAAACCAGAAAAGCACAAGTTCAAACTGATTGAATAGCCCTAAAATGTTCCAAATGGATTGCAGTAAACCAAAATAGTCCAAGCAAAATAAGAAAAATGCAAGGTGACATATTACGCCAACAGGTATGAGTATATGCATTCAAAAGATATGATATACAAAACAACGAATCGTTATAAGTTAAAGTTGAAGATAAAAACTTCAGGGCTTTTACCAAATAGAAAGATTATGTTGGTTGCTGCTAATTTGTTTTATGGGAGAAACAATAGAATCGAGAAGAAAATTCAATTTACAGAAACACTAACCTTTTCTTAGCTGCCCAACTTTCAGATTGATTTATTTCACATTAGGAATCCGCATCATACATCTCTTGGCACTTTTGAAACTGTGCACAATTGACACAGTAAGAACACCTTGCATCACCTATTGCCATATCACAGTTTGCTAAATAACGTAACACATACCGAAATAGATTCTTGTCGATGCCTTGAACTGCACTGAGTTCCAAAAGATGTCACTGTATACATGAAAAGAGAATTGATTTTGTGGTTCGTTCCTTATTATGTTTTTCAATCTGATGCCAAGAATATGAAGATAATATCAGAAAAGGAAAAATGTCTAGTAGCCCATCAACTTAATGACTTCTGAAGTAAAGATAAATTGCAGAAAGTAACATACCTGAAAGCCAAAATATTTTTGAATGTATGTGCAAACACTATCGTTGGTCCGAAGTTCAGGACAAGTGAGGATCGAACTTTTTTCCATTTTGATTGCTAATGTGGCCCTTGAAATGATCCTCGAGATCCCTATGAAGTTGTATAGTCTGAGGTATGAGACACTTTCAAGCAACACTGAAAGAAATTGATTCACAAGGCACTCCAACCGGTTCTCTTCTCCACCCCTCTTTCCTTCATTATGACACGCACTCTTTCGACCTCCTCCCACCTTCCCAAGCAGCCGTACAAGTCAGACAGTATTATATAGTACCCATCATTTTCTGGATCAGATTCAATTGCATGCCTGGCAATCCTTACCCCCATTTCAAATTCATTGTGAAGTTTACAAGCACTTAACAAGGAGCCCCACACAGTGCCATCCGGAGAGATGGGCATTGATAAAACCAGAGTCTCTGCCTCTTGAAGACTACCTGACCTGCCAAGAAGATCTACCATACTAGCATAGTGCTTCAGACTGACTTTGACACCATATTTCTGCATCCTATCAAAGAGACGCCTTCCTTCTTCAACGAGCCCTCCATGATTGCAAGCTGAGAGAAGAGAAAGAAAGGTTAGCGAATTTGGTTTGACATTTGACTCCTCCATTAGTTCGAAGATCTCAATTGCAGATTCTGCATGTCCGTGCATCCCATAACTTGATATCATAACATTCCATAAAATAACATCCCTCTCTTCCACTGCGTTGAACAATTTTCTTGATGTCTCGAGCTCTCCGCATTTTGCATACATATCAATCAATGAAGTTCTAATGGTTATATCAGTCCCATATCCATTCTCCCTTATGTACTGGTGGATCCTTTCGCCTTTATCTAAGGATGCAAGATGAGCACATGCCGAGAGAACTATTACACATGTAATGGCGTTGGGTTTAAGGTTATTTTTGATCATTTCATCAAATAAGACAATGGCTTCAGCAGGATGCCCACTTTGCTTGTAGGATGAGATCAATGTATTCCAGGAGATAATATCCCTTTGCTGTGTTCTATGAAATATCCTCCATGCGGTGGTTAAATTACCACTTTTCCCATACATGTCAAGGAGTGAGTTAGCTATTGATACATTTTCAATTATAGAGTTTTTAATCGCATAGCAGTGTATGGACCGACCAATATTGACTGCCCCAACTTGTGAACATGAAGAAATTACAGAAGCTAAACTGATCAAATCAGGTCCTATGCCTAGAAGTTGCATGTCCCTGAAAAGGTCTATACACTTCTCTTTCTGCCCCATATTGCTATATCCTGATATCATAGTGTTCCAATCTTCTTTGCTACTTTTGTGGAAACTATGGAAGATCTTCTCTGTAGTATTTAAGAGTCCAAACTTACAGTACATTGAGAGTAATGCATTATGAGTTATTTCACTCACCGCATAACATTGTCTCAGAATCCAACCATGAAAGGCTTTTCCTTCAGAGGTTCTATCAGAATTACCAAAACCCAGAACCATACAACTGATAGCAATTTCATCTGGGATGATTTCATCAGCCTGCATTTCCCAAAATAAACTTAGACATTCAGTCATTAACCCAAATTTAGCGTGAACTGCAATAATTGATGTCCAGGAGATAAGATCTTTTTTGTTTAATTTGCAAAAGCAACGGTAAGCTTCTTCAGGTGACCCGCACCTCGAATACATAGAGAGAAGACAAGATTTAATGACTTCAAAACACAGAATTCCAGTTTTTAGAGCCAAACCATGTAAACATCTGCCCTCTACTAAAGCATCCAGATCAACACAAGCTTGAAACCCGCTTCCTAATGTCCTATAATTTGGGGCCCCTCCATACCTATGCATATCAAACAGGCATTTCAAACCCTTCTCACTTTCATTATTCTGGACGTGCCCAACTATAAGCGCAGTCCAAGCAACTACATCTTTAAGCGTAATTTCATCAAACAGAAGAGATGCACTTTCTGTATGACCACATTTGGAATACATATATACTAAAGAAGAACCAACAGCAGAATTACCATAAAATAGCCCAAGTTTCAAAGCTAACCCGTGAATGTTCATGCCATGGTTGAGCATCATTAGTTCAGCGCACGTGGAAAGCACCATGGGAACTGTAAATTGGTTTGGTAGGCTACTTGAGGCTCGCATCTGGAGGTAGAAACCGAATGCCTGCAAGTAGTCACCATTGGAGAAGTGGGATTGGATAATGGAATTCCAAAGAAATCCGTCTTTAGGATGAATTGAATGAAACAAATGGGTGGACAATGCGGGTTGCCTGTGAGAAGCATAAAAGGACATGAGCTTCGTAGCAAAGAAGACATTTTTCGAGTTGCCAGTGGTGATAATCAAGGAATGAAATTGAAGAAGAGATTTGAACGCTAAAAATTGTTTTGAGAGAAAGATGTGAAAACAACTGTTAAGATAGCAAGGATCTAAAAGTGAGCTGAACGGTGAAGAGGAAGAAAAGCGTATGTGAAATTGGCTCGGCCGGAGTCTAAGCATTGAAACTCCTCCAGTGCTATTACTTCCAACTACTGGGGTTTTCCTAATATATAATGATTTTGTGATTAGCAATTTCGTATCGATGTATTCCAAAGTTTGATAAATTTCTCTGCAGTTGAATGTAAATAAATTGTAATAAGCTTAAACTAAAACATACTAAAATTGTAAGTATGTTTAAACGAAGCCCATCGATTTCCTTGTATAGGCCATTCTCGCGTCTCTTCTTTACACCATAAGCTGGAGTTCGCCGCCGTTGCTTGAAGCAAACTCATTGGAGTTCACCGCTGTTATTCACGTGTGCTGCGGCCTGCAAGGAAGAGATTTTGCAATTGTAACTACTATTTTTTTTTCCTGGAATATATTGCAATGCCAAAATGAAGCAACAAACCATAAAAGCACAAGGTCCAAGCCATTGAATAGCTCTGATATGTTCCAAAGACCTTGAAATAATATAAAAGATTCAAAATCAAGGCAAATGACACTTTTTAACATACTGTTTTTTTTCCCTTGCAATAACATGCCATATATTGCTATGCTAAAATGAGCACCAAACCATGAAAGCACAAATTTCAAGCCATTTAATAACACTAAAATGTTCTAAATGGCTTGAAGTAAACAAAAAGAGTCGAAGCAAAACAAGAAAAATGCGAGGCATTACAGGGTGGTTTCATCAAGGAAAACACTAGAGTTATTGGTGCACATTGTGGAAGGAAAGAAACAGCGAGTCTTCAACAACAGAGCACGTTCTTTTGATTCTTTTTATAATTGCGTACAAATTACCGCTTCTTCTTGGTGCCTTAACCACAAGGTGTTTTTTTTTGGAACTACAATCCAACAATGCTTATACAAAATTGGAAAGTTGTACTTCACTATTTTTTTCTTTTGTAAGGCAGGGGCTCACTCATCCCCGGCCACTAGGCTGTTCTTTCCCATCAATACAATTCTCTATTTCTTATTTAAAAAAAGAAACAAAAAAGAAAAAATGAGGCCGATGACTATTTAACATTCTGTTTTTTTTTTCTTTGCCATATATTGCAATAACTTGCCATACAAAAATCAAGCAACAAATCAGAAAAGCACAAGTTCAAAGTCAATCAATAGCACTAAAATGTTCCAAATGGATTAAAGTAAACCAAAAGAGTCCAAGCAAAACAACAAAAAATGCGAGACCGATGTCTTTTTAACATTATGTTTTTCTTCTTGCAATGCCAAAATTAAGCAACAAACCAGAAAATCATAACTTCAAAGTCATTGAATAACACCAAACTATCCAAATGGCTTGAAGTAAACCAAAAGAGTTGAAGCAAAACCAGAAAAATGAGAGGCTAATGACTATTTAACATTTTGTTATTTTTTTCCCTTGCAATGCCAAAATCAAGCAACAAAAATTCAAGCTATGAAGAATAAAACTCAAACTACGAAGCCGACAACACTTAGAAGAGAAGGAAGAAAATCAAGGCGACGAAGAAGAACTAAAACGGTGTTCGGATTAAGTTACCGAGTAAGAACAGCTCACAGGAGTTCGCCACTGGGAGATTTCGCGACTGTCACCAGACGTTCGCCGTGATCGTCGGCTGGAAGTTAGCCGCCGTCGCCTCAGTCCGCCTCCGATTCCCTCCTCAGTCGCCGGAAAAAAATGGGTATTTTTTTGGAGGATTCGTCTGCGTGCATGATAGAGTGTAGAAATTTGTTGGGATTTCAATTTTGAGAAGATTTAAAAGGGCAATAGAGTCTTTTCACATCCCAAAAATAAATAGTCCTTTCAAATTAAACTTTCGGCAATTTCCCAGCCAAAATACCCTCGTCGCCTCGTCTCTGCAAATCGAACGCCTTCGCCGGCGGCGCCACCACTTCACTCTCTCCTCTATCCCGGCGGCCATCTCTCTCTCTCTCCAACCCAAGGAATCATCTCACTTTCACCAAAAAAACCCGCAGCAGCAGCAGCCAATATTCTCCAACCCAAGCTCTTAATCCACTTCAAACCAGAAGAAGAAGGACGCACTGGTTATCTCTCCCGCTTCAGCGCTACATTGTCGGTAAGTTCTAAATAAATAGAACCCACCAAATATTATCGCTTGTTACTTCAATTGGTTCGTTGTTTCAGTCAGATGTGTACCTCTGATACTGTATAGTTTGCATTTACAGGAAAAAAGAAGAAGAGGGTGCATTGAATGGAGCATAGGTTAGCCAACGCGTGGCGTCTCTCTGCGAACGAGAAGAAATTCATCGAAACAGCCCTTCTTTCGGATTTGAGGGTCGATGGTCGCCGCCCTTTTGATTACCGCAATCTCACTATCAACTTTGGCAAGTAATGTTTCTCACATGTTTCTTTTTGTTTAAAGTTATGTCTTTTCCTTTTCTGGTGTGATTTTTGTTGGGGAATAATGATGAATTTTTTTGCAGGGATGATGGTTCTTCAGAGGTGCAGCTTGGCCAGACTCATGTAATGGGCTTTGTGACTGCTCAGCTAGTTCAACCGTACAGGGACCGTCCTAATGAGGGCACTCTCTCTATATATACTGAGTTCTCTCCAATGGCTGATCCCTCGTTTGAGCCTGGCCGTCCTGGAGAGTCTGCTGTTGAGTTAGGGCGTGTAATAGACCGCGGTCTACGGTAATTATCTTTTTGGTTCTTTTTATTTGCTTCCCGCCGTATGCTGTCATTGAATTCTTTGCGTGAATCGTGAGTAGCAGGTGTTTACCTCTAGTTCTGTTAATTTATTGCATGATGCTAGTGCAAATGGGGCATCCGAGGGTAGAAGAAAGGTGTTGTTTTGACTTTGTTATTTTTATAATCTGGTGCCTGGCGTATATGGATATTTCTCATTCCTGATCAGTGATGCTTTTAGCTCTATTCCAAATTGATATGTGATTAGTCTTTTCTTGATCGTGTCGACAATCTGTTGAATCCCCAAAAAAAGGGATCTGCACAGTCATCATATTTTCCAATAATGTCTCTACCCTGGTTAAGTGGAATTGTGCATTGAATACTAATGTTGTTGGTTCTTAATTGATGAGACAAACACTGAGTACTGACCACATTAATGTTGTATGGAACTAACATGACATGTCTATATATTATTCCGTTACTTAATCACCAACAAATTTAGCTATCAAGCTATGCTCCTGTTGTATTGACTAACTAATAGACAGAGGGTAAATAGAGTTGAATGCTTCTCTAGCTTCACAGTCACTGTCAGTTAGTAAACTATAACATTACATTAAGCTACACATTGTAATTTAATGTTGGAGGTACTGATGCAGGGAGAGTAGGGCAGTGGATACAGAATCACTTTGTGTTGTTTCCGGCAAGTCTGTATGGGCCATCCGAGTTGATCTCCACATTCTAGATAATGGGGGGTAAGCTTTTGAATTTCTAATATTTTATTTTATTTTAATTTTCTTATTGTTATAGTGACACTAATGATTGGTATTTAACAATCCTGCAAGCAGAAACCTTGTGGATGCAGCTAATATTGCTGCTTTGGCTGCTCTCTCAACTTTCCGAAGACCTGAGTGCTCATTGGAAGGAGATGATGGTCAGGAAGTGATAGTTCATCCCCCTGAGGTCAGCTCTTCAAAATTTTGTTGGAAAATTCTTGAAGTGCATCCTGTTCGAATGATGTGACATTATTTACTTAAATGCATTGTTATATACGAAGACAACATTTGTTTTTAAATCCCACATGTGATCAGGAAGATTATCTTTTTGATACATTTGATGAATTTAACTTAGATTTTGGTCTCGTTTTACTTCCTAAAAGTTATTTTCTAGGTCGATCAGTTTTTTTTCTTCCCTTTTTTTTTTGTTGGGGGTTGGAGTGGGGTGGGAAGGGACTCTTGGTTTCAAGGAACATTAAATTGTATGACTTATTAGATAAAGCTTAGTATCGTTTAAGATCAGACATTAAGATTTGGGTAAATTGTCTTATTTCTAAATCCTTACTAGTTAACTGCCAAGTCTAGTAACTGGTGTTTGAGTTTAAGGTCATATGTCTTAGGGGAGACTTTCAAATGAACGAGATGAGAGAGACAGGGTGAGATTGTAAGAAGGCTGAGAGAGCTAAGGTTTTGTTGGTTGTAGAGTAGAAGGTGTTTGAGTTTAAGGGCAAGGATCCAGTGAGAAAGGTCAAGTTGGCTGAGAGGTTAACTGGAACCTACACCAGATCCTTCTATTGCGATTTTTTAACAGACAATTCCTTCCTTTCTATTTTGAAGGAATTCTTTCGATCATTTAAAACCATTGGAAGATCAATGGTGATCTGTAGCACTGTAGTCCTTTAAATATCTTAAATGAGACATATTAATATTATATTTTCAAATATTTTATGCATGATCGATGGCTTTTCTTATTATTATTATTTTTTTGCAATTTCAGTAATTGACGGAAAATTCATATTTTCTATTGACATCAGCAGTTTTATGTATTGTTAACCTCATACATTCTGCTTTGACATCCACATGTTTATCCTTAGTCTTACGATTTAAATTCTTTTGTGTGAAACAAATTATTATGTTTGGGTTTATCTTCTGTCCTAACTGCCTGTATCCTTGAATTTATCATGTGAATGTTGCTATTTGCAGGTTAGGGAGCCGCTTCCTTTGATTATACACCATCTCCCTATTGCAGTAACCTTTGCTTTTTTCCGTAGTGAGAGCACTCTGGTAGGCACAAGTTCTTTCTATTTATTGTATTGAGGACACAGTTATATAGCAGGGTTCTCTAATGTTGGGGTGCTATGCAGGTAGTAGATCCAACTCACTATGAAGAGGCTGTTATGGGGGGAAGGATGACCGTCACACTTAATGCTAATAACGATGTTTGTGCTATTCAAAAAGCTGGAGGCGAGGGTGTACTTCAGAGCATGATCATGCAATGTCTGCGAATTGCTAGTGTCAAAGCTGGTGATATTACAACTAAAATAAAAAATGCAGTGAGCTTCTTTTTTCTGAATTGTTTTTGAAAAAGAGTTCATGCGACTCCTGCTTCTCTGTAGTCCAACATCTTGCTTAGGCTTAGGGTGAAATCATTATCTTGTATTAAGAAACCAGCTTAATTAAGGTAAATGATAGAACAAATGGAAGGGCCTACAAACAAGAATGATTTACACAAAGGAGCAAAAGAAAAAATGGAGAAAATGGAGGGAAAAAAATGATGAAACAAACAAGAGATCTAACTGAACCATCCTCATTGGTCCAAGAGACCAAGGTAAATCAAAAGGATTTAGAGGGGATGGGTTCAAATCTCATGATGGTCACCTACCTGGGAAATTAATTTTCTATGTGTTTCCTTGGTAACCAAATGTAATAAGATTAGGGTGTTGTTCAGTGAGATTAGTCGAGATGCGTGCAAGCTGGCTCGAACACTCTTGAAAACTCACGGAAAAAAAATAAAATAAAAGGTCTAACTATTAAGAATATTAAGGAAATAATAGGATAATTATACACTTAAAAACCTAGAGGCATTGATATATGCAAGTGTCCCATACCTTTTCCCAAGATTTCTATGTACCTCTAAAGATTCTCCTATCTAATCTCGTTCCATAAATTCCACAAAATAGCAAAGAACGTCACCTGCCAAATAATACAGCCGTCTTTTTGCTATAATTCAATTCAATTTTTATTGTTCTGATATTTTGTGGCTAGCACATATAGGATCTCTTTTTACTCATTTCTACAACTTTATATAGGTTGAAACTTACAACTCAGCTAGACAATTGCGAAAGATTAAGAGACACCCTTCTGTTAATTTGGATGTCGGTGGAGGTGTGGCTGGTGTGGCTAATATGAAGAATAGCCAAGGTGTATCTGATGGACAAAAGAGTATCAATGAATTTTCTGACAGATTGAAATTGAATTCTCAAGAGAGCATGGCCAGTCAAAGTGGGAGCACTGAGAGTGACATTGTATCTACAAATCAAGGACAAATAATTAAGAGAGATTTGGATGCTAAGAATTTCATTGGGGGCCCTTCGAGCTGGTAAGGTGTCACCTTGATTATGTTTGCATTTCCTTAGTTTTGCCCAATTTTTATGTCGACAAGAATAATATTTTTTCTCTTATGTTGTCTAGCATTTTTTTTAATATATTCCCCCAACAGAAAATCTTAGGTGTGAAGCTGTCTTACTATTTCAAACGTTATTTACAATCTTAGAAGGGAGAAATGCAGTAAGAGAGAGGAGATTTTTTTCCCATAAAAAAATGAACAGCTGTCAAATTTTTAGTAATATTTTGGAAGTTTCCTCCTAACCAGTCATCAGTTGGGAGTTAAGTATTATTCTTAACAATAATGGATACTAAGACGAAGTGATTATACAATACTGAGAGGAAAATGGCGTGTGGTAAAAAATAGCCTAACAGTTTATCTTCAGGAATTTGTTTTTCTCAACCTCCATTCTTTTTTCAGGGACCCTTACTCCAAAGGCGTTGATTCGGATTACTTGAAATCTACTTTAGCTTCACGCGGTACTTTACCATGACATTAGAATTCTTATTTTGCTTTAAGTTTCTCATCATGTTTATATTCTTCTCTGAAACAGTTACTTCATATCCATTTTTGGTCGATGTAGTATATATGGATGAAGTATGAATATTATCTTAATTAGTTTTCAATAGTATTAGTTGCAACTTCATTGGGTGACTGATGCAGGACAGCTTTAAAATCTTGTGCTTTGTGGCTGTCTTTAGGAAGAAGACTTATTGCTATTATGTGATGTAATATGAAGAATAGTTGCTGTATTGGTGACGAATAATGGAGAAAAGTCGTATAAAAAGCAGGCAAGAAGAACAAACATGGAGAGAGAAGTGAAGTTATAAGCATAAGCAACTAGTACTCGAATATGACTCATCTTATTAATTTACTCGAATATGACTAATCTTATTAATTGAGTCTTAATCTTGTTTAGGTAGAATATGCTTATTCATGAAGGCTAACTACCTACCTATTCTCTCAAGGATTGGAAATTTGGAATAGTTAGTTTAAAGACTTTTTGAACATCAGATTCAGGACTCCTAACTAGACATAAGCTTAGAAATCTGACTCAGGTTAGGGTAAAACAAAAAATTATAGGAAAATCAACTCATATCAAGATAAAAATAGACATAACTTCAGCCTTTCTTGACTCCAATTATCTTAACATGTGTTCTACAATCTAACACCATAAGGAACTCTTCGATATCTTTGGAATCCTATACCTTTTCTGTTCTTCTAGAGACGGAGAGGAGAGGGCAAAAAAACTGTGGAAGAGCTATTTCCATTCTTATCTAACTTTATCATTGTTGCATAGTTGGTATGTATTTTTCAGGAACAAATATCTAAGCATATTATCCCAAGGGATTCAGTAAAACTTATGCTTTTTTTGTCTTGGTTTCAACTAAGGATTCATATTCTTTGTTCTCAGTCATAGCTCCCTACTTTCTTTCGGCGTTGATGACTGCAGTTGTTTTCTGATAATGAGGAGAGTTCACGAGAGTGAGAGTTCAAGTGTATGTGTATGTAAACTTTCTGATTAGGCTTTTCTTACGCTAGCTTCTTGTTGCAGGAAATCCAACCATGATGAAGAAACAAAAGGACTCGAGTGTTGAAACAATGTCCTCCGAGGAGCTCGGTGAACAAGTCAAAGATAATCAGGCAGATTTACCTCTAGCAGCTGCTAAAACTTTGTCAGAAGAAAACAGGAAGAAGACCCTGAAAGATGCCGTGAAGCCGAAGAATAAGAGGAAAAAGAAGTCCACCCCCAATGTTGCAGATTAATACACTGGTGACAAGATCTTTTGGAATGTATGTTCTATTCTCCTGTTCTTCATGGATTCTTGCATTTATGTGTGATTAATGTTCTTCATTTTGTATTCTTCTTTCAGTTTTTGAAAATCTCTCTTAACATGCAATTTGCTTGTATAGTTTCCCGGAGGATGTGAGTTTTGAAGCTCGATTTTGAAGTTCGAAGAAGAGATCAATTGAGAACAAGTGACGGTTCGTGCCAGATTTCATCAATGTTTACTCGACGAAACGTGATACTTGAGGTAGTTGAGATCGAATGAAGTCTGGATTTGGATCAACTCTAATTATTGAGAAAATAGTGATGCTGTTGAAAAGGCCCTTGTGCTATGGAACTGCAATTTCAATCAATCACTCTCCAAACGTGGAGTATATACTTCATACAGAATCTTAGGCTTTGCTATTTTCTGATTGTAAGTTTTGGCTGCTGTATTGAGATTATTTTTTATATTATTGAAGAAACTTTTTTTTATTTTTATCCATATTATATTGATTGTAAACTTCCGTTTCATAGTATACATATATTTGGAAAGGAAAAAAAGTGCTATTCATTAGATTCTTCCCCCCAAAATGAAGTTGACTTATGAGGTTACGAGTTATGAGTTTTGAGTAAGGATATTTTTAAAACAACCAATAAACTTGAAGGTACAACTGGACTTCTCTTTAAAATTTTAAGAACTGATTTGAGATTGAGAATAATTGAGTATATTATTTGCAATTTGTCCTAGAAATAATAATGTTGGAAATGTTCTATAAGGACTTTGTTCCTAGCCAAGGAATAGAGAATTTTATTACGGTTCTTAATAGGATTATTTACTTTCATGTCTTTTGCGTTGGGTTTATGCGACTCGAGATTAAGAAATCAAGTTTATATTTATTACGTGGGTTAACTTATTCAAGTTAATCTCAATAGTTGCATAATTTTATGTACGTTATCTAGATTTGATTTGCATATGTTAGATGAATATGATAAATTTCGATGGTAGAGTTCAGTATCGATTTATTGGTTTTTTTTTCTTTCAATGGTAATCTAATTGATCAAATAATTTAAAACTTAATCAATAGCAACGGTTAGAAAAATTCTTCAAAGTATATTAATTTTCAGTAATCCAAATTTAAAATAGTTAAACTCGAATTTCCACCTAACAAATATTTCAAGCAATAAAATCTAACACAAAGCAATTAATAGGTAGGTGTCACAAGAATAGGTTCAAAGATAAATAAATAAAGGAGATAAAAGGATGGAGAATTTCATTCAGCTCAAGCAATTCATGTCTAAATTAGGTTCTAATAATTTTACAAAAATCGATCAATCTTTTTGTCTGAGTTCAATAACTATAAGGTGAGAGTTCGAATTATCACTCTTTTGAGATGGTAATAGATATATTATCAACTACAAATATATATATATATATATCATTTTATAATGATAAAAACTCACTTTTTGATGGTACAAAGACTTTACATTTACTAAACAACGAAAAAAAACAAAATCATTCTATAATGATAAAAACTCAGTTTTTGATGGTACAAAGACTTTATAGTTACTAAACAACAAAAAAAAAACAAAATCATTCTATAATGATAAAAACTCACTTTTTGATGGTACAAAAACTTTACAGTTACTAAACAACGGAAAAAAAACAAAATCATTCTATAATGATAAAAACCCAGTTTTTGATGGAACACAGACTTTACGTTTACTAAAGAACACAAAAAAAACAGAGGTTTAAATCTCTCCGCATGTTGTACTCGAAAAGAAAAAAATCCTTGCATTCTAGTTCATTTTAAAGTTGAAGACCCCTAATTAGAACGATCATTTCAAAGCAAAAGCTCTCACGTGGTCATTATTGTTATTATTATTATTATTTATTAAATACACTTGCAAATACAAAATTATGAAGTATGGTGTGAAAACAAAATTTAAATCATAAGAGCTCTCCGCACTCTTAGCCAATTTGCACATAGTTCAAATGAATAAATGCACTTGTACCATCCTAGAGTATACGGTTCGATCCTGCCTCTACAATTATTCCATTCAAAAGGAGAAGAAAAAAAAGACAACGACTCTAGGGTATCGTCCTTTTGAAAAGTAGTAGATATGAGGAGGTTTTCATTCTTCTAACTCATACGAAACTACTTTTTTTCAACTCTTTTGTATTTGTTAGGTAAGAAGATACTTTTTCTGTTGGTTTACATTTCATATAATTAATTTTTAAATTTATATGAGTAGAAAAGAAAACCAATCTATCCTACAATAATAAAAATTAGCCACATACGTACTTAAAAGAGAAATAAATGCATTTATTTGATTAGATCAATCCAACAATCCTATCTCAATAGCGCTGCTATCAATTAATGCATGAAACGTGTATGTAAAACGTATCGTTTAAATCAAATTAGAAACTAAACTTCAAAAAACAAACAAATTATAATGGAAAAAAAATTGTATTTGCTCCATAGTAGCTTCATAATTAAATTAAAGTGGTTGGTATGGTACAACTCTATGACTATGGTGTCTCCCTAATTTGGTTGCTTTCATCAGCATTAAGTGAGAAAGGTGGAAAAAGTTTGCCCAATTACATTTAATGTTATTAATTAAATTAATACAAGTTTTTCTTCCACCATCATAATAATAATAATAATAATAATAATAATAATAATAATGGACTAAGATTGTTTAGTTAATTAATTAACTAATTAGGGGTGGGTGTATGGCTGCTACATTTATATATTGTTCTTTATTATTTTTTTATACAACAAGTAGGATGTATCTATTAATTTTTTAGTCAGGTGTCAATTATGGCTGAAATTCTTAATGAATTTTTTTCACCCGAAATAATTAATTATTTCTTTTTATATTAATCAATTGAAATAGAATCTTTTAGATATTAATTATTTTTTTGGAAAATTGTTTTTTTTATATGTATAGGATGTATCTATCAATGAACAGTAATTTCAAATTGTATATCATACCTATATACCTTTAAGAAGGTGAAAGCAGAGCATTCATGAGATTAATTGCAAAATGGATACGGAATCTAATATTATAATTTTTCTTTGGAACATATTTTATAATCTTAGTAACCTTAAGATCTATAATATTAGTTTTTAACTTTGAATTTTTTTCAATAATAAATTTCAAAAACTTATTTTAGTTTATAGATATATTTTAAACTCATGTCTTCATCTCAAATGGTTGATGTTGACTTTTAAAATATATTAAGATTTAAGCTATATAAATATTTACTTTAACCAACCTAAGATTAGTTCGGGGTAATTGACACTTAACCAATACTTCATGAGATTAAATCTCACACCTCCACTTGTTGTACTAATAATGAAGGTACGTGAACTTAGCCACCAAATGAAGAAAGTAAAAACGTGCTTAAACTCCACCATTCTTGTAACCGTCACTCGTAATCCGCGCAGGTGTGTCTCCCTAAGTGGACGAGAAAGAAAGGAGATTTCTCGGAGCAACCCAACCCCCCAGATTCCAAACCCAGGGATCAACTTTCACGTATGAGCATCCAGTACATGTATCAGTCCGTGGAAGAGTGAAAGGGTCACCACTACTGAGGATCTCCCTCCTAATCTTAGATAGGTCGTCTGATGGTTCGCCGCGGTTCACGCGAAAAAATTGGTCACTTCATGCATGCTCCAGATTGTGGCTACGACTTTCTCTCATGGCACCTCAATCGCTAATGCAAGAAACATCCATCTAGTTTCATTCTTTACCCTGCTCTCACCTTCACTCGATTTCCGAACCTTTCTTTCCCACCCCATTCAATTTGTATCTATTGATCGCTATCCATTTTTCTTGCATCCATCCCGGGAGCAGAGCTATACCGAAAAAGATTTCAAATTGATATCAGTCTTCTATGTTCTCACCCTCCCTATTCCCCAGCAACTTCAAGGCAACCAAAGAGGACTTAGGGGGAGATTATAGGGAAATAATAGAGTTGCGAATAAAATTTCACTTTCACACAAATGATAAAAAGAGTAATAACAAAGATAGGGAAGAGAAATAAAATTTGAGATTTATATTAATACACCATTTTCAAATAAATTACGTCTTCTATTCTAATCAATGAGAGATATCGCATGAATAATATAAGGCATGATATTTTTTCTTTGAAAAACACTATGAACACTCTTTGAATACTCGCAACGCCCACCTACAAAAACCACAGCGAAAGAGTGAAACAAAAATAGGTATTTTGAAAACTTATCGCTTATGCCACAATATTGATGATACATCGAGAACAAGTTTGTATATTTTGGCGTTGTAACTTTAGCCATTTTAAGAAATCTACTTTGCTTCTAGCACTACGACACCCATCTCTTTGGATTTGTATTTGATGCCTTAACGCTCATGCCCATCGCGACGACCAACCCTAAAGAAAAAAAAATCATGTTCTACCTTATTAGTTGTCACGTTGCACACATGCCTTGAAAAACAAGTTGGGCTTGAATCTCGACTTAATTTGAGCTCCACGACTTGACCATAATACAAATAGTTTAGTTTCGATTCCATCACTCAAGATTAATACAACTAAAGTAACGCTGTTAGCTAGATCGCCCCCAACTGATCATAAATCTTTACAGAAATAGAAAGTTAACTAATAAAAAAAAATTAATTTTACCACTCATTTAAGTTTAGGTTCAATAACATAATAGAATCAGAACTTTAAAATTAATCTCAACCCAAAGAAAATTTTCCATTTTCCTCACAATTAACTTCTTATAAGAAAAAAAAAACATTAAAATGTTAATTAATAAGAAACTAGGAGAGACACTTTCCTAACTCTTTTTTTGTTCTCTTTTTTTTTTTAATAAAGAAAGTAAACATGATATACATTTAATTATTATAAAGTGGGGAAAAGTCACTTTCCCAATATAAAGTCAATTGGACTCTTCCCCTCTAAATAACAATAGAAATAAACACAAAATTATAATCTTTAGTGGAAAGAGCCCTAAACAAAACAAACCAAAGCAAATTCCAATTTTAATGGTATTAAGTTCCTCTCAACCTTCCCTTTTTCAAGTTAGAAAAGGTCTTTTTTTTTCAAACTATGCTCTCTGAAAGGGAGCGATATTCATAACTTTAAATAATAAGTTAGATTTGTATAAATCGAAAACAAAATTAAATAAAATCATTATCAAACATATCTTTACAAGTCGCGTGTTGAAAATATTTTGGACAATTCAAATTAAATGAAATGTTACACAATAAAGACGCAATAACGAGAGAAGTCTCACATTAGATAAATAAAAAGAAAACACACACAACCTTATAAAACTTAAATAATTAATATTTGTGCATTGACTTTTTGTTATTTAATACCTTTTTAGTAAAAGAATTGCAGAGGTGATAATTTAAATCTCCGACGAAATAGAACTTTAACGGAGCTATTTTATGTGGAAGTGGGGATTCGAACTTGTGAGTTTTTGGTCGGAGATAGATATCTTAACCAGTTGAGGCATGCTTAAGTTAGTTGTTGGCTTGTTATTTAATACTTACGTCACAGAAAGGATTACAGTTGTCATTTTTGTTATTACAACCAGTGTTCAAAATATCAATGTCGATGAGAATGTCGAGGTACCGATTTTATGGACATGTCGATGGATATTTCAAGAAAAATAATGAAAATTGATGAAGATTTTTGAATTAGCAGATAAAACTTGAATTGTAGCTTAATTAGCCTATAATTGATCACATTTAACCATTAAATGTAAGAATATGACCATTTTACTTAGGAAAATGTCGATGGCGACGGAAATATCGAAAAAAAAAATTTCCTTCAATGAAGATTGATGGAAATTATTTGAATGTGTAAAGTAAACTTTAATTGTAAACTTTTAACTACTTCTTTGTTGTTTTTCATAATAGGATTCATTTGTAAATGAGATAATTACCGACTTGCTTTCCAAACGCATTTCTAAATTCTAATTAACTCGTTTACTTTTTACCTACTTCTCTTTTCAAATTTGAATTTACACATTTTTCAAACACATTTTCAAATCAATCATCAATCCAACTTTCCAATCAAATTTACACAATTTCCAAACACCTCAACCTCGTGATTGTGTCATTCATCCAAATTATCTACAATGAGATTCATATGTGCTTCATATTCTACTTGAGCAAGTTACCTTCAAAACGTTCAATCTAAGATGACATGGGAGAATTATTGTAATTTATATGCACTAAATCCTCCGAGATCATCTTTTTTGTATTAATTAAGTTACGTATTCTACATCATGTTTCACCACTATTTGTATACAATAAATTGGTTCTAAGCCACTCCCAATCGGGTTGCCTTCCCAAGTCTCGCCGGTGTTGCCTGTAGGTCGTGCTGTGCCGATGGCCGTCTCCTGTCCCCCTGCCGGAACCTTCGTAATGATAGGATATTTTTTACATATAGCCATCAGACCATATGGATGATGGTAAGCAAGCAAACAACGAGCAGACATAGTATAAAAATCCATGCGTCCAGTGTCTGCATAGCTGGCTTTTGTATACTTGGGATTGATTGGGCTTCCTAATCCTTGTCGATCTTCTAAGTCGGCTATCAAGCACAGTGCCTTCAGCAGGGATCCTCTTTCATATCTTGTTTCTCTGCCACGCTACTCTCACAGGAACTGTAACTGTGTGACTAACAACAGTACCTGTTCGTATTCTCTTATCTAAGCTTCTTCCCTGTGTATTCGCTCCCCCATCGTAGATGGTTCAGCCACGCCCGGTGCCACGAAATGATTGAGAACTACGACAGGGTCGAAATGCAACCGGGAAGGGAAGCCTGACATAGATATTGATTTGAACAAAGGAACTCAAACCGGTACCAGAAACCAAACAAGAGATGGAATTCCAGATTGAACAGATGACCGACCTACAATAAGACGCAAATCGAATTCCCTAAGATTATTTCAATCTTTATATATGTCAATATTTCACATTTATTGTTCAATTGTGTAACTAAGGACTAGATTAGATTAGAAATTATCAATAAAGCAAATTCCTAATCTTATTAGTTATACTTTATACAGTATTAAAATGTGAATGTTTCATTGAACAGACTAACATTACAATCATTGAGGTTGTGAAAAATTATAGACTGTAGTGCATAGTAGGAAAAGGTTGAAAATAAAATAACCTTAAAAGAAGAAGAGGAAAAAAAAAACATGTCGACATTTGAGTCGAGGTGTCGACGACAGGGGGAAAATCGATTTTTTAACATCAATTTAATCTCTACACTCCAAGGACATTGTAGAAGGATTTTATAAATTATAAAAATCAAATTGAAGCAAATTTTAACTTATTTTTTTAATGATGGTCATATCATAATCAAGTTCTTACATCATATGCGGTTAGCAATCAAAATGAGGGACCATGATTCTCATGAATTTTGGAATATGACTCTATGTAGGCCCATTGCATATTTTAGACCAATATACCCTTTTTTTTCCTTTTTTTTCTTTTTCTATCTCTTCATTTGTCAATAATCCTTTTAATTTTTATTCAGCTTGAAAAATTGAAGTAAGTAGTTTTAAGAAATATAGCTAATTTTTAAAATTTAGTCAATAACTCACAATCATATTATTAAAAAAATATCTCATTCAAGTAATCTCTAAATATGTGCTAGAATTTAAAAGAGATATGAAGGGTAGATCATTAAATACAATTTTTAATTCATATATTATCATTGTTTTAATATTTAATGAGATAAATATAAACCCGAGCACAATTCAACTAGTTATACATTGATCATTTCTCTGAAAGGATCACTCTTTCGAACTTTTAAAACATTTAAGGAGAGACCGATTACCCGATTGAAAAAGAATGAAATCCCCATCTACCAAATTTTAGATACTAGCTATTAGAATTTTTTGCTCAAGTCCCTCCATCAATTTTTTTGCCCCAAACACTTAACTTCTCATCTGAAAAAACAAAGAAAATTTGGACGGCTGAGATGGAAGCAACAGAAAGTTTGAATCTTAAACATGGCTGAAAGAGAAGAAGGACTAATCCTTTCAAAAGAGAGTGTTGGAGTAGCAAAATTCAATGAAGGTAATTTTCTTTCTCTCTTTCTTTTTTCTTCTTCTTTTTTATAAAATAAAAGAAAGAAGCAAGAAAAGTCATTAGCAGTAGGTGAGGGAAAAAAATATATTAAGATTGTAAAAGAAGAAGAAGAAGAAGATAAACTAACCCCATCAAACTGAATTTCACTGCTTTTTCTGTCATAAATCCATTAGAGTTGACAAAACTGAAAACTTTCTTCTTCATTATTAACTACCTCTCTGTTTCTCTCTGTTTTTGTCTCTCTCTCTCTCTTGTTATGATCTAAAAGAGCTTTAGTTTTCCAATAGAGAGGGAAAAAAAATCCTTTTGAGTAGTTTATGATGCTTCCCTTTTCTGCTATGGTCCATATGGGGCACCACATAGCATAAAAATCTTGGCTTTCTTTTTCAATTTTTAGGATTAGTTTTTGCAGCTGCCACAAACTATGCTCCACTTGATAATTCTCATCTGGGTCCTCTCTGTGAGCAGCTCAGGAGTTTTAGGATCAATCAACTCATACTGCCCACATCATCATCTTCAGCGATTCGATCGGAAATTCGAGCAGAAAACCGATAGGTTTTGGAAGTTCCAAGAGCATTCCAACAGCTGGGTTGAAGTCCAACTGCCTTATGATCTTGTCTCTTGCAGAAATGGGAGTTGCACCAAGTTTGGCCAGATTAAGAATTATAGATTGGAGAAAAACAGAGGAGAGAACATGGAGAAAGAATACGATGGAGGTTTCGACGAGCGGACCGAGAACTCGAAAAAAGATGGGGGAGTAGAAGTTGCACACAAGTTTGATGTTGATTTGCCTGTGAGAAAAAGAGTGTCATTGACTAAAGTTTCAGAAATTTCCATTTGGGTCACTGGTGAAAGTGGTTCAATCTATGAGAGGTTTTGGAATGGAGTTCAATGGGTGATAGCTCCTCATGATTTGCCAGTATCAGCAGGTCCTGCTGTTTCTATTTTTGCTGTCAATCACTCAATTCTAGCTCTGTCTGAAGCAGGTGTTTTGTATCAGGTACTTCCAAAAACCAATACTTTCAAAAACCCGATAAAATGTCGATGCAAATTGATGATAGAAGTATCGATATCGAATGAAACTTAGGAAGTTGCATAAGACTTGAATCAACAATACACCTCAATGATCATTTTCTACCTTGAATCAACAATTTAGTCTTTGTTCTTTCGAATTTGACGATTTAATCTTTAAACTTTAGTATGTAACAATTTAGTACCTGTAGTATAAAATATGTAACAATTTACTATCTACCATGTAAAAAATATTTTTAAGCCTTAATGAAATTTCTTACATGTGTTGATTGATAAATCGCTTAAAAGAAACTATATAATAAAAGTTGATGCTTCACCTTGATAGTACTTTTCAAGGGACTAAATTTTACAAACTTTAAAGTACACGTATCAAATTGTTATGCACCAAAGTTTAGGACTAAATCATTATAAATTTAAATGTACAAGGACCATAAGTGTTTCTTAACCTTCCTGATACGAATACCTTCGTCCTTCGCAGTAGCAAATGAAAATCAGAAGCCTGCTGTTTTAACAGTGATGAAGTTTGTTTGTTTGTTTATTTTTCAAACTTTCTGCCTTTTTGTAGTTGCAGCTCAGTGAAAGTTCTCAACCAATTTGGGTTGAGCTAATACCAACACCTCATCAAACTACTGGTGAAGAAGAAGTGAATCAAGTTTCTTCAATCCAAGCATTGGCTGGTGTAGTTTCTCATGATGGGATGTGAGGCTTTTCTTTTAAAAGAAAAAAAAAATCAAAATCTCATTAAGATGACTGAATGTTACAACTTTATTTACTTTGTTTTTTCTGTTATTTGCCTAAACAGGAGAGTTTATTTCAATACAAAGAAAGGAACTCTGTTGGAACTGACTGAGCTTGAGCCTCCAAGGTAAAAGACAGGAAGCTAAGTAAAGAAAAGAGCTTTCAAAAGAGAGTTTTTTTTTTTGAAACTTACATTAGAGTGAAGAGAAATGTTTTTTACTTTGCTGTTGAAAATGAAGAACAGATTGGTAGATCACGGCCAACCCCGTGATGCCGATGTTGCAGCGATAGTAGATGTTGCTAGTTTCAGAACAGAAGTTGTGTATACCATAAGGTTCTTCCTTTTCCTCCCTTCTAAATTTTGATGCATCTAAATAAAGCTTCATCATGAACACAACTTATTACACGATTAAACTTACTATAACGAAACAAGTTAAATATGATATAGTAGGAGGTACTAAACTAAACAAACATCTACAATATCGGTTCTTGTGAATTCGTTAAAGAGAATTGTTGTTCGTCGAGCTAACAACCTAAGGTTTTGGGTTGATTTGTAGAGCTTGATTTGAATGTCAAAAATGGGAAGAGGGATAAAACTTTGCTATGCTTTGAAACAGGAAAGAAAAAGAGGGGCTAATGGTTCATTTGGAAATGTTGTTTATCAATTTAGAGGCATAAACTTTTTTTTCATTTTGAATTTACAGATTATCAGATTAAGGTAAAACAAAGAAATTGTGAAATGCAGCTCTGTGGGAGATCTCTATGAGTATGATAGGAGCTCAAAGCCACTCTGGAAGAAACATGTAAGAAAAGATAAAGCAGCACAAGATCTCCGTCTTATGGCGTCGACGGGATGCTATATACAAAGCTTGAATGGAGATTATTCCATATCCCTTTTTCTTTTAACTAAGGTACTACATATGCAAGAGAGAGAGAGAAGCCATGCCAAAAATGAAAACCAATGAGCTGACCTTAATTCCTTTCTGAATCTTACACAAAATTGCAGGATGGCAATTTGGTAGAAAGAAGATTGCACAAAAGGAAGTGGAAATGGATAGTCCATGGAAGACCAAGTGATCATCACCTTGCATCTGTTTTACCAGCCCTGGTAGATGAATCAAATGAGAAAATTCTCTCATTGTTTCTCACTACGTCTTCCGGTTCCGTATTTGAGTATCGAACGCATAGTTATCCAGGTAAAAGGCCACCTTATTGACATCACTAATAGCAAGAGGAAGAGTTGTTGAAAAGAAAACAAGCAGAACAATTCATAGTACTGGGTGAATTGAGTTCAGAAGATTTAGTTCATGCTTTATATTTGTTAGATTATCAACGTTATTCTCTTATAATTGAGATCGTATCGATACTCAACCTTTTTCTTGACACATAAAAACAGGTCATGGTCAGGAGGATGAAGTACCAGAAGCTTGGGTAAACCACAAGCATCCCTTGAATGCAAAAGCTGCAAGAGGTATTGCTGGCTTACAGTTCCAAGTTGGACGAATACTGTTTGCACTCGACGACGGTAGGCTCGGAGAGCTGCATCTTGCAGGATTAGGTGGAGAAAATTCAGGGCCAACTCATCACACTACTTCAAGAAGAAAAGCAGCAGTTAGATATACATGGTCGATACTAGAAGCACCGGAGACGGAAGGGTGGAATGCAGAGTACTGTACCGAACACCGGGGACCGACAAACTGCTTAACAGGCACTAAAGATGATCTAAGTGATCAAGGGGCAAGAAGATCAGCATCAAGAAGACCAAAGGGAAGCCAACCACAACAAAACTACTTAATCCCAGGAGAATCAGAGAGTGTACCTGAAAAATCATCTGACGATTTCAATCTTCTTGCGGAAAACTGGACCAAGAACAGCTTCCGACTTCGTGTGATGCACGGAGGAAGATCGTTTTTCCTGATAACAGTTGATGGCTTGATTTTTGAGTACCTTTACACTGGAGATGTATGGTTGTGGCTGAGGCATGAGAGCCCAACTCATATAAAAGGTGCAGTCGGCAATTACAATGGAAGTTTATACTTAGTTGATACTTTTGGTAGCTTGCTGATTAGAGAAAGAAGCAGCCAAGAACTGGCATGGACAAACTGCACTGCTTTTAGAAGAGGGAAACCGCTCATTGGAGGTGCTCCTTGGGATAAGTTCTTAGGTCTATCTATGAAGGTTACAACAGAAGATGCACTTTTCTTTGTCAGCAAAACAGGGAGATTACTCCAATTCACTGTAAGTTTGAGGAATGAAAGAAATTTGCATAAGATGTACTTTTAGTTGATTCAAATATATCTATGGGTTCTAAACAGATCCTTCAAACATTGGGACTAGAAGTATTGTGATTACATATTGGGATGATAAGTAGAGGCAAGGATTAGATAACAGTCATTAAACTACACTAAACCCAGAACGAAAAAGCTTAACACTATCCTACACGTGAAGGGTCGGTTTATAATTTGCTTTCACAGAACTCAACACGTGAACTGTTAACATCAATTGAGAAGAAAATGACATTGCAGGGATTCAAACTCAGGATCTTTTGCTCTGATAGCATGTTAGATTAGTTCTTTTTAACTTAAAAATAATATGTATGTAATCTTTTTATATATATATTATTAACCATTCCATGTCCTTGCCAACATTATTTTATTATTAATATTTCCAACATCATCGTTAAGTTAGTCATATTATACCTGTTCAAGGCTGGTGATGAAACCATTGTCTTTTAAGTTGAATTAGACAGTTGTTGTCATCAGTTTTTGACCACTAGAAACTTTTTCAGGTTGCATCGAGAAAATTCAAGTGGAAAGACTGCCAAAATCCTCCGAACACCAAAGTTGCAAGCATCATAGACCAGGAGACGTTCAGGGAAAACATAGTATTTGTGATCGGAACAAACGGTCGGCTATACCAGTACAATAAAGTGACAGCGTTATGGCATCAACATCATCAGTCTCAGCATCTACTTCTATCAAGATGGCCTGGAACCGCAACCAGACCATCACCCTACTCTCTTACAGGCTCACTATTTATGATCTCTAAAGAAGGTGGCCTCATTGAATACCATTGGAACTCATGGGATGGTTGGAACTGGGTGGAGCATGGAAGACCATACAGAGGCGTGACGTTGGCAAGCGCGCCCGGGCCGTGCTTCGAAGGTAATCAACTGTTTCTGATTGGTTCTGATGGAAGAGTATACCTCAGGTATACAGATGAAGACACATGGAAATGGAGAAACTGTGGGTTCCCACACATGTTTGATAAAGATGGAAAAGTGGATTCAAAAGATGGAAATGGGCTAACTTGTGTTGATGAAGAGCGTGCATTGGAGAAAGATCCTGAAAATGAAGAGGATATTGACAAAAACTGTGATCCAAAGGTTAGATTCTGACATTTTTATGCTATTATTACATTATGAGATGAGATTTTTTAAGCTTTCAAATACTATGCAGGTTGCATCCACAAGACCAATTCAATTTTCTGAGGATGCAGTCATTTTTGAGCTAAGAGATGGCAGGGTAAGTGTTATTTACTTTAATCAACTATAAATGGCACAGAAATTTTTTTAGGATTTGCTTAAAATTATTGTGCATTAGCTCAACTCAACCAAACTAATAAATGTACAAACTTAGATGTTTCTTCCAGGTACGTAGCCGATATAACAACATTAACCTCCAAATATGGGCTTGAAAATTAGTACGAGGCCCAACAAGTAGACTATTATACGAAGAAATAAGTAGAAAATGATATTACAAGAATTTGAATTTAAGATATCTCTTATTCTGATACCATTTTATTTTTGTATCCATGATTGTCTGGGGCAACGCACACCTCAACTAATGTCAAGAGGCAATCACAAAACCTTGCAACGTAGGGTTATCAAGAACAATAGAATTTTATTGTATGTAGGTGACCAGTGACCAGTGACCACCATGAGATTTGAACCCTTAACCCCCGGTTCTTTTTTCCTTGTCCTAAAGTCGTAGGCCGATGGTCAACTTTCGTACCATATTAAACCACTACTAAACTTAAAAGTTTAAGTTGATTGGTGGAAGTAAATTTATTATTTTTAATATATACTTAACATTGTTGTTTCTTCTTTTGCCACTGTTCGGTTGAGTCAAATCGTTCCAATAGGTAAGGTTTTTCGAGTCTTTTTGTGCCTCACACTCCCAACTCCCAAATAATTAAGGGGTTTACCCATTTTCATGCTAGTATTGGGTGTTGTTCTACCTGAACATATTTCAAGCTTTCTTTCCTTGTGCTGTGCTGTGCAAAATTATATGAATAACCAAGCATAAAGGCACTACCAAGTCTTGAAAATTATCTCGGTTTCCTTATCTAGAAGAAGAAAAACAAAATAATGTATCAAGTTGAAGTTTTTAGCTATAGCAAATCCAGTTCACAGCTGCATTTTAGACAAGTTTCTAAACCAGCAATCATATCTTGACTAAAACTTGTGTGTTTCTTTACCTTGATAGTTGGCTGAAATGCGACAAACGGATGACTCGAACTGGATCTGGTCTCGTGTTATCGTCACTCCCACGAGCTTATGTATTGCAGATTACTGGACAGCTTTGGCATCATGAAAACTAATGCAAAGCAACCAAGTGTTGAAGCTTTTGCAGGCAAAATGGTAACATCCTAAGGTTATAAAATGTTGTACAAATAAAAAGACAAACAGCCAATTTGTAACAGTGCAACAATGATATTAAGGGAATGTTTTCTCAGATGAAGCTTTCTGTATATATAGCATAAAAAGTGAAAATATTTGCAGAAGATACATGTTTGGATGAATTATTTCATACTAAATGACATTTATATTTAGGTTATATAAACAAATATATTAAAGGGTTGTGAATTTGGACTTGTAGGCCTCTCGTCTAATGAGAACTTTGGTTTAAACGCTACATATATATACAATACAAGCTCATGGTTTTCAATGTACTAAAATTTTTCCAAGTCTTTTATTACCCGTCTCTAAAATTCTATCTTCTCAAGTCTATTTAATCTCTAATCTTCTAAAAGAAATTCTCCTACATCTGATTCTATAATGGCTCTATCTTTAGCAAAATGATGACATAATATGTCCGATTTGTAGAAACTATGTAGAATTATAATTCAAAGTTCCTTAGAATAAAGGTTAATAGTAGTGACCTCAAGCATATTTTGTCAAGATTCAAAACATATAATATGATTCTTTTATTAGACCATAACTTATAATGGTAATCCTACAAATTGTAACTTAACCAAACATAAATAAAATGTCATATTGTTAAATATTTTTTAAAAAAACTAACATAAATTTTTTAAAACCGTGAAGATCAAATTAGAAACATAGCCGCTAAAGCGAACATAACTCAGCAATAATTGACATATGCTCCAACCAAGAGCCAAGAGGTTGCGAGTTCGAGTCACCACCTCGCATGTTGTACTTAAAAAATAAAAAATAAAAAAAATTAGAAACATAGAAAACGAGCATAGCTCAACGATAATTGATATATGTCTCTAACAAGAGGTTGTGAGTCTGATCCGAGGTTGAAAATTCGAACTCACAATTTTTTAGTGAGAGGTGACCCAGTTGAACTATATTCAGGTTGTCAACGTTGAGAAAGGTTAATAGGTGCTTTATCGAAATTTTTTTATACATAAATTTTCGATCCTAAAAATTTTAAGAGGGAAATTTAAAGAAAAATTATAAAAGTTCAAGTATTTAATATATAAATATATATATATATATTTAAATAAATAACAATTGTCATCCAACTTCCAAATCATACAAATAATTTTCTGAAGAAGGAAGTAGCCGTTGAGCCTACAAAAGATTTTCGAAAAAATCTCTCACCACTAACGTTCGAAAAAGCAGAACTCTGAATCGAAACCCTTCAACTCTCTCATAATTCTCAGAGAAGGGAGAATCCATTGGTTTCTTTCTGCTTCAGATTCAAACCCAGAGGGGGAAGAAAAGAAGATCCAACATAAATGGCGGCCATTAACAGACGTTACGAGACTGCACAGAGCTACCAAGATCAAGACGACGACAACAACGCCGCTCACCAGTCTCTCCCACCTCCGAAACCCATAGAGTCTCACTCCGTCCTCAAGAGGTACTACCCCAATTCAACGATCTCGATTCCATTCGTCCTGTAATGATAATTCATGTTAGGGTTTCTGATTTGTGATTTTCTCGTTCAATTAACAGGTTGCAAACTGAATTGATGGCCTTAATGGTAATAATAATAATATAACTAACTCACTCACTATTCTGAATTCTCCTCCATCCACCGCTGCGCTTTCAACAGCAAATTCCATGTGTTTCTGATCTCTGAGTTTTGTTTCAGATGAGTGGGGATTCGGGTATTTCGGCTTTTCCTGAAGAAGGCAACATTTTCTACTGGAAAGGGACGATCAGTGGGAGTAAAGATACAGTGTTTGAAGGGACTGAGTATAGATTGTCCTTGGCGTTTCCCAATGAGTATCCCTTTAAGCCACCAAAAGTCAAGTTTGAAACCTCCTGCTTTCATCCCAATGTGGACATCCTTGGCAATATCTGCTTGGACATTCTTCAGGTAACTTTGGGCTAACATTACAGTTCCCAATTGGGTCTGGAAGCCTGATGGAATTCTTATTGCAGGATAAATGGACTTCTGCTTATGATGTCAGAACTGTCTTGTTATCTATTCAGAGCCTGCTTGGAGGTGAGTTTCTTTTGTTGGGCTCTTCTGTTCCTATCCCAATTCCATACTAGAAGATGAGTGATGGTCTTTTTCTGGATGCAGAACCAAACATAAGCTCCCCTCTGAATAACCAGGCAGCTCAACTTTGGAGCAACCAGAAAGGTTGGTTGGATTTTTTGTTTTTGTTTTTGTTTCTTGTTCTTTTAGGTTGGTTTTGGGGGGTGAGCAGTGGTAATAACAAACGACTAAGTCACTAAACATGTTTCTTATCCAATGCTATAGAATATAGGAAGATGGTGGAGAAACTGTACAAGGCACCAACAGCTTAGAGTGTGGATAAGAGGATGATGCCAAATCAAATCAGGCCACTCCTTGATCTTGGTGAAGGAGATGATATATACAGATGATAATCAGTTAGTTGTGTTTTCAAACTCTTTCCTATTTCCTTATTTCGTGTTGTCTGAATGAATAAAACATGAAGGAGATGTAAAATGATGGTTTGGAAATCATATGTAAAAAGTTTCCTCCTTGAGTATTTTCCTGCTCCTATGTTCGCATTTCTTAAACCTCAAGGCTTAAACAAAAAGGATGCAGAAATGGTCTAAAAAACAACCTTACGAATCCAACAATCTCCCCCAACAACTCAACAGCTGAACAGACAATAATAATTATCAAACAGCATGAATATTATTTTTGCTTGGTTCCAAAACTTTCTAAATTAAACTAGCTCAAGGAAATGCTGAATACATTTGTTGATGTACGAAGTTAAAAAAGTGCTCAGAACAGCCGAGAGAAGTAAATAAATAGCCTATCCTATTGCTTTCCTGATGTGAGCTGCCTCAGATTGTACTTGGATAACTCCTTATACCTTTCCACCACTCCAATCAAGCAAATAGTCTGAAAAACAAACAACAAAAGTAAGAAACTTCATGTGGGAGAATTAGGAAACTTAATGACTCGTCCCAGAGCAATCACAAGTCAGGCAAACAACCCCATTACATGTACAATAAGCAACTCTAAAGACGTAACTTTGTGGCTATAACTTAAAGAGAAGTTAAAAACATATACATGATCAATGATAGATAAAAGATCATGATCATTTAGCCATGGCTATTAAAACAATCATATATTAGGGGGAAAAACTGATTCAGACTATTCTACTGGCACCCATTCTCACAAAACAAGCCCTGCAATTCTTCAGGTACGAAAGCCATAGTTTTTTCCTTCCAGTCTAACTTGCAGATGATACTAGTTCTGTAAGATCCTTGAGGTTCTACACAATACTTGCCAGAAAACAAAAATATGGAATCTCAGTTGTGTAGACTTTTGAACTTCAGTTACTCCCAGGAGATTTAATTCAGACCTCAAGCAACACATACACAGAGGAGGCACCAGATAAGATGAAATTATCAAAGCAAGAGATGAAGTTGTCAAAGCAAGATTTACGATACATGTATTTTATATACATATTCCACGTATTCCAGGCTGGTTAGAGCCTTCTAACCAGAGAACATTTTTGACAGAATTTGGAGCTGCAAACCTGCACTGGGCAAGTGAGCGTAGCAGACCTTCCATGGACTAGCTTGATAATGACACAGAAAAAGTGACAAAACATCCATCAAGAACAACTGGACAAAGGAAGGAGGGCAGATTTCCTCGTTCTAGATCATGTCTAAAGAGAAATATCTAAGATAAAATTGACTTCCAAGAAAAGAGTTCCCCACCTTCACAATCTCAACCACAATGGTTTTTTCAGGATTGTTCAAATCAACTTTATGAGGCTCAGGAACACATTTTGCTACAGTGTTGATTATAGTTGCCCTGTCAATGCCACTATTTGCACGGGCTTCATATAGTACTGCAAACTGCAAGAAAGAGCATAAAGAGTTTAAACATTATTTTGCTATCATTCTAATAACAGCATCCTCATGTCAAATCACAGTGAGACTCTGAAAAAAGCTCCATTACATAGATAGACAAAAATCTCTTGGGAAACAACATAAATAATCTCTTAGGAAATAATTCAGAGGATATTAGTTTCTTTTATAAATTGATAGACTATTATGGTTAGATATAACTGGAAATTGCAACTAAAGAGAATACAACTAGAAGTGTCAGATCAACCAAAACTGAGAATTTTTAAATCTATCACACCCCACAAGTTTTTTTTTTTTTTTTGTGATAAGAAACAGAAAGAACTTGCATTAATCACAAGTTATACCTGCTCGATCCACACAAGTCGTTTAAGTCAAGCTGGACCCCTAACTAGCCCATACCTAGTTGCAAGACATGTGGTGTCCGATAGGAATGACTTTAAGGGTAATTAGGGATATTAGTAGAGTATTGAAGGTACCTTAGTAATTAGATATAGAAAGTTGTTAGAGAGGGTATTATAAATAGAGTGAGGGTGTAAGAATGAAGGTATGCAATTAGTGAGTATTGTAGTTTGTTTATCTTTAATATATTTCGGGTTCTAACACATGCATATGGAAAATACCTTTACAGGACTTTCAAATTTGGGAATATGCATATGGAAAATACCTTTACAGGACTTTCACTCTCGACAGGAAAATTCTTTTCTATTAGAGGCTTTATTGCCCTCGAGATCTCCTCTACTGAAGCATAGCATGCTACTTCAATTGGTAATACCCTAAGTATGAACCTGGGTATATTAAAACATATGATAAGGCATGTTAGTGAACCAGTTTAGGAACTTCTTCACACTTCCGTTCCTTATTAGATTCAACAACTGTACGCAAACCTTGATATGTGTTTCCTTGTTGAAGCAATAGATGTCATCATGTGCTTCACAACATCCTCAGGACCGGGTTCTCCATCCCCCTTCCGCATTTGGATAAAGACAACACCATTACATCCCGAATCTAGATTGAAAAGACGCCTCTGTACCAGATTGAATAATAAAGGATTAACTACCAGTCTGGCTGTCTAATATTAATAGAATAATTCAAGAAAACAATCCAATATTATAAACATGTTTAAAACTGCAGGCCTGACAGTCACACTCGTAAGAAGTTATCTGTTGCCGAGATCACTTAAAATTATGAGATAAATATCAAAAGATTTAACCCAATGAGGCTAAAAAAAAAGGAAAGATAAATCGAAGATAATTTGAGAATACGATGCTCAAATTCCGTCAACAGGAAAGAATAAGAACCTTTTGTCCAGCAATCTTAAGAACCTTTTGTCCAGCAATCTAATCCACTTCATATGGTTTGCAGACTCTTGTCAGATATGTTCTTAAGAGTTCCTCAGAATTAAGAAGGTTCAATAAACTTGACAAACTTAAATCAGACAGACTAAAAAAGAAAGTAATCCACTCTTCTCTTTCTAACATTCATACCTGCCAAGTTGATTAAAACTGGACCATGCCCTTTTAAAAAACACATTCAAAATTCCCCAAAGAACAATTTTCCAGGGAAGAGAAATCAATACAAAACAATTTTCCATGTATCATGCAGGCATATATGCTTGTCCAGCTTATAAATAATCTAAAAATTATGAAGATTATAAACAAGAATAACAACCTTAACATTGAAATTTTATCACTGACCTTGTTCTTATCTCCCAATTCCTCAAGTTCGGCCTCAATCAATTGATCAATGGACTTCGCTTTTTCCTGCACAACATTTTTTGATGTATCTGCTTCAATGCAGTGTTTCTTACTTGGTGGCTCCTCAACTTCATTTGATAAAACTTCATGACATTTCACATCACTATTGTCATTTGATTTTTCCTCTGTTTGATTTTCGGTGACCACAGCATCCCCTTGATGAGGATCTACTTTTTCAGTTGTTTCATTTTCATTTGAAGGATCATTTTGCTCTGTATGAGATTTAGACTTGCCTTCTTCCTCAGGAACCTCCTCTTCCTCCTCATCCCCCTCGTCCTCATTATCATCATCAGAACTAGAAGACTCAGAATCCGAAAACTTAATTTTTTTGTTTAATGGTTTATCAGCTAATTGCGACAGCTTCACACCAGAAACTTTTCCATGGACTAACTCCTCAAAAAACTGAAAATTGAATTCAAAAGAAAAAAAAACAGCTATGTAAAAACCAATACTATCTTCTAAGCATATACTTCAGTAAAGCCTTTTAAAAAGAATACTATTTCAAGAGCTAGCAATTAATAATCCTACAATGAACAATTAGATAAAACATTAATCAGAATTATTTCGAGATAATCTTGGATATTTCCCTTTATGTTTATGATTCCATTGGATCAGTATTCACTACTCGTTAATCACAAATATGATTTAGTTTGGCCTCCATAAATAGACCCTTTGCAACCACGAAAACAGTTTTTTTTTCCCCTTAACATCTTTGATTATTGAGTTACCAGGCTTCCCATTATCTCCCCCAAATTCCCTTTAATTATCTTCCATAATTCCCTCTTTCTCTGCCCTTTCTCCTTTTTTCATCTCTGCTATTTCTAACAGGGCAAAAAAGAAAGGTTCCAGTTTCAATTCCCCCACTAACTTATATAATAGGCAATAGGAATACCCCTTGAGGACTATCAGAATGTAATCCATTCAACTATTCATCCAAATCCCATCAAAACATAATCTAGAAGCAGCAAAAGAGAGGAAGGTCATACAGAGTCAATAACGTTGATGGCTTCAATGGAGGCTTGGCGTTCACGGCCGCCATCGCAGGTAAGAAAGAAACCTTGAACTCCGGGGTGTAATGGGTAGTGGCCCTTCTTCTTCACTGGCTTCTGAGGAAGGAGAAAAACAAGAGAATCAGAAGAAATTAACCGATGAGAGAATACAGATGGCGAAAAGAGGAAAAGAGAAAGAGGGGTAACATTGTGGGGGAGATAGCGCTGCTTCCTCTTCTTGGCTCCGGTGGAGGGTTTGTTTTCGGCGGCCATTACAGACTACAGGGAGAATCTTCAAAAGTAGCAGAGTGAAAGTGAATCACAGAGTTCGAAGTTGTGCAAGTTCTTCAGGTTCGAGCCTTGCGGGGTTTTCGAAAAACCTGCGTCCCATTTCAAAGGATTCTTTAGGGGTAAATGTGTAATTTAGCCTTGAGTCATTTTCCCATATTTTTGAAAATTTTTAAATTATAATAGTCAAATTTTTTTTTGAATAATGCGGGCAACCCTTTAGCCTTTCATGCCCCTATAATCAGGGGTATGTCCACTGTTGTCATACCCGTACATACGCAAGGTTATTATATGATTGTTAAATTGAAACTTTTCCAAATTCATAAAAACCAAAGTTGTAATTTAATCTAAAAATTTTAATTTTATCCGTTTATGTATTTTTTTAATACAAAATATAGGAATAAGAGATCGAACACATAACCTTCTAATTTGAGATATATGCGCATTACGACTAAACTATGCTCACTCTGGCTTATCTTTATATGTATTGATTTTCGTATTTCCAAACAAATTTTTAATGTTAACTATTAGACTTTGTTAACAAAAATGAGATTTGATGTCAGATATATTTTATTTATTAATTTTGTTTAAATTAGGAAGCGGATTCGATTTCAAACTTTTTATTGAAATATATTTTATTAATAGTCCATTTGAGCCTAAGAGAAAAGAAAAAATAGTCGAAATCTTTCCCCCTCACATTCTTGAACCCATTGAAAATGCCCTAAATTTGTAATGGGATAAAATAGGCATGTCCACCTACCTAAACCCTAAGGTGATTAAGAAGTTAATTGTACCCTCTCTCTCTTGTTCATCAATTATAATCATTCTTAAGCTAGTATACATTTATATTTTATACAAAATACAATCTAGAGTAAAGTTATCTTTATTGAAGAATAGTATTAATAAATAGGTTTAAATACATGTCGATTGATCCTAAATTTTCAACTTTTGTTCATTTTACTTCCAAAACATCTGTTTTTGTCTCCGTACTTTAAAAAATGGTCTCTATTTGCAAGATTTAACATAAATTTTATACCTAATGGAAACCCTTTAATGCAATTTTATATCTACATTTCAAGAAATTTTGAGAGTGAAGTATATGTTAAAATTGTGACAGAAAAAAAAGACATAAAAATGAAAATGAATGAATCAAAATGGCTGCTTAAAAATATCGAAACATTTTGAAATTACGAGACTAAAATGAATAAAAGAGGTGAGGACCAAAGCTTGATATGCTGACTAGATCATGGACCATACAGTCCATACCTTAAAAGACTAAGACCCAAAAGTAGGTCCGACCCACTGATCGGCCATGGACTAGTCGCTAAACCAAAATTGATACTAATTTGATCATTTTACTCGGCCAAAGTGCCAATGATTGATACTAATTTGATCATTTTACTCGGCCAAAGTGCCAATGTTCTTATATACCAAAATTACGCATCAACAATCATAGGCATCATCAAAGTTACATTTGATATAATGTTTGATAGGCTCCTATTAGACAAGTAGATTATTATGCTCTCAATAAATTTGATCTTTTAAATCAAATTTGCTTTGTTTTAACCTCAACTTCACATTCAGAACAATTAACAAACAGCAAAATCACATCCATTTGAAACAGGCAAATCCTTTGGAGCCAAAAAATGGGAAGGGTAAAGGGCAATTTTCACATTATATTTCCATGCCATTTGAAATCATGATCTGTAATTGTACATAACTTCACATTTTGCAATGAATATAAAGAAACAATCCAATAGAAAGAACACTAAAAACTTTAAGCAATAGAAAGAAGAAGAAAAATTAAATATGGACAACCTTCTTTATACACAGATATCAAATATTGAAATGAATTGCTAAATGTACAAGGCTAGGGGAGCTATACTTTTTGTGTGTATAATAGCTATATGAATACTTTATATATGTAATCATATAATGTGTGTGAGTGTATTTATAGCGAGTTTACGTTGTTATCCACAGGTACCGTGTCGTTGGATGAATAAGAAGCTGCAAGTAGTGCTGCCCCAATGCCCGAACCATCTTCAGTTGGCTTTAGAATTACATGTGGGGCTATCTGCTCTCCAAGTATTTCAACCAGAGCTTCATGTAGGTACTCTCTGAACATTGTATAGCCTGTATACAAACCTCCCTCGATCGCAACAACTGTTCGTCTAAGTTTGACGTCGGTTCTACTTCTTCCACCTGCGATTCCACTGCTCCCGTCCCGCCCTATCTTCTTCAGGATGCCCACAATTCCAGCAGCTGCCAAGCGAGCAGCTCTCCGTGTCACAATGTCACATATTTTCACTACAAGCTTTCGAACCTTCAAGGGTATTTCAGTGATCTGAGAGGGTAAAGAAAAACGAACTAAGAAAGGAAAAATACGTGGAAACATGGTTGTGGCCCCAAAAACCAGGTTCATTCTCATTCAAGAAAAGAGATGAGACAGATGAAAGGAAAAAAATATAGATTTCTTATCTACCTCCAGGATGTCTTCTAGGATCCGTGCTACTTCTGTTAAATCCGGAGAGCTATCCTCGTGCATCGCAGCCATCAATGGCGTTCTGAAAATTTGATGGAATGGTGATCACATTGCAACGGAGGAGAGAGTGACAGGGGAGAGAGGGAGAGAGATTACCTCAAAATGAAGGGCACTAATAACCTGGTAGAAGCAGGGCCAAAAACATCAGATTCTTGTGATATCCTCATAATCACTCTTCTCACAATGTCGCCGAGATACATACCCGATATCATTTTCTCAAAGCCCTACGTCAAGCCAATACACAAAACCAAATTAATTCCAACATCATAAAGTAGTCCAAGATGTTTGACATTGAAAAAGAAACCATACTTGATCATTGGGATTGGGGCTGTCGGCATCCAAATCAATATCATAAGTAGTTCTTGGTAAATGAGAAGACCAAAAATTTCCCCATTCCATGTTGATGACCTGGATGATCAAAAATATGTCATTTGCTACTGTATGCCTTCTAGACACAAAAAGAACATTATTCAGTTTTTACTAAAAGAAAAGTACCATGCTTCCAGATGTCGTAAGAAGCCCCTGGCATTTTATAATGGCATCTGTACGCTCAAGATAGCAAGCATTGGTGCCAGTGCCAATTATAACTGCAGCAACCGTGTCAGGATCTTGGTAACGTCCAACAGCCAATGTTCCCACAGTGTCATTAATCTGATTCAGAAATTGATAATTACACTTACAAACTCCAAACAATACTGTCACATAACTACTTGCGATCAAATTGAAATGGGGCAAAATAAAGAGGCCCCATGAATATATATATAGATGAGAAATAAAGAGCTATGTCAAAACATAATCACCCTCTACTCCTAGCACAAACCTGGTCATCACATGAAAATGTTGTATACTTATGTACTCGCCACCCCCATGTAAAAACTACATTAAATACCACTAACATGCTCGGGCATTCAAAAATATCAAAAAGACGATTTATGTGACCACTACTTTTTAAATAATGAAAAAATGAGTGACAGACATCCAATATGTTAACTGTTTAAATTCACTCTTTTCTACTCAATTTCAGCAGCATAAACAAAATTAATAATTACCATCAAGCAGTAATATAGTTTTATGCTAAATAGATTATATACACAAGTCACAAGCACTCTAGGAATCATAGCCACACAGCGTCATTTCCATTACAGGAGTATATTTTTGGTTGCGAACATAAAACATGACCACAAAAACGAGAATGAGCACATACATATTTGCTGGCTTGAGATGTCTAGGAATTCATACAGCTCCATCATAAACATTAAATTTATTGAAAAGATGGATAAAAGTAAACCTATATTTTATTGTATCTGTGTGCTTTGATAGACCAAATCGCCATCCAAATACAAATAGCATCAATAGACTGCAATTTTATAACAAACATGCATATAAAGTAAATGTGTATCTTAAGTTCTATGGAACAACACCAAAGATATAAACCAGGAAAAATCTTACTCAGACCAAACCAACTCAAGCAAGTGGGCTATGAAAGATGGTATGTCAGAAAACTGCAGCATCGCCTTAACTTACTTCTACAAACTCTAAGGAGAAAATACATTTGTTGTTTCTACCCCATAGATAAATAGAATTGAGGTAGACCATGCAACTTCTTTCTATAAGAAACAAGATTTCCTTCAGAGTACAAAAATACAGGCAGATGAGTGGGAACCAATCAAGAAAGGAACAGAACACTTGTAAACAGCCACACCAATCAACAGCTTTTTGGGGAGCGAATAGAATTTGTCAAGTCAATAGCAATTGAAGCTAAAACTGAAGCCTAAATGTGGTCTACACACGTCACCAATTTTTGCCAACTTGCTAATCAACAGAATGCCTACCAGTACTGATACTCTCATATCTAGTCCACTCCTATCAATCGCTTGTTGTAAAGATTCTGCAGCATCTCGCCCAACCTGAAAAGTAGAACAGTTTGAAAGCCAAGTAAATAACTGATGAAGCATATTCCCTTGCATTAGCGTTAAGCTAATAATATAAGAACTTTAAGATAAAAGCTGATGTGCTTTTATTCTTTGAGGCCAATGCATTTCACTTTTTATATTAGTCAAACACTGTCTACACTACACACTCAAGGCAAATTCAGACTCAAATGTTTGGAGTAGTGCCCCTAAGAAAATGGTATGTATGCTAAAATAAGCAAAAAGCAAACAGGTGAACCTGTACCATCCAGTTTTGGCATCGCCAGGAACAATTTACACAAGAAAGAACACTTCTTCATTCATCAATTTAGTGTTCCAAAATCCAATCATTTAAACAGTATCGAACTAACCATGTCTTTAATGGAAAATCCTTTAGTCCATTTAATCAACACGCCTGATGATGCAGATGTTTGTTTAACAGGAAAGGAAAATGTAAATCCAAGTTCTCTTCTAGCCACCAACTGTTCAGGATCATCGGCTTTCTCTACAAACGTCTTCAGTGATGTAGCAATAAAATCAAAGAGATCCTGCAAGCAAGAAACATAGAAAGGTAAAGGACATGTTAAATAGAAAATCAACAGCAGAACTTTATAGTAGAAATGAAATCACCTCGCTTGTGCCAGTCATAAGATGCTGGGGAATCGGCTGCCGCTCTACATCATGTTTCAAGCTAGGAGACCTCTGGCCACCAAGACAAGCTCTCAAAACCCTAAAGTTAGTACCCCCAAGATCCAGAGCATAAAAAGTTCCTTTCTCGCTCCTGAAGAGGGAAAAGGGAAAGAAAAGGAGAACCACCCAATAAGAACAGCGAAAACTTCCCCCACACTGCAGCATAAACATGATAAATATGCATAATTACAACGTATACTGCAACACATCAATCAAAATTCAAATAAGAGACAAAAGAAGAAAAAACTTCCAGCCATACAAGAACAAGCAATTATAAATTTATGTAGCAGCCAGACAGTGCTGAAAGACTGACACCTCACACCAGTAACGCTGCAGACAGAAACCAAACTGAAAAACGTGCAAAATATAAAAAGCAAGCAAAAGAAGGAATAATAACAGTTGAAAGAGAAAGAGATCATAAACCACAGTAATTAGAGACATACAGCAAAAGATGTCATTGAGGATATTTCCTGAAACAGACCAAAGACGCACAGAGAACAATGAGAGACCACTCAATCAATTTCCGCTAATCCGAGATCAAATCAAAGGATCCAAAAAGCGAAGTTCAATGAGAACTACTACAACCAAACAAATAGAAATCATTCGAATCTGATAAACGCAGTCCCCCAGCAGGTCAACAATCAAAAAACCCCCCATTAGAAAAGAGTTAATGGAAATGATTGGTGGTTACCCATTAGGCAGATTATCGACATATGTGAGTAGCATTTTGAGCTTAGAACCACCTTCAGAGGCCAACCCAGCGTGCATTTCGACGGCCATAGCATCGACCACCTGCCTCAATCTCCTCACAGGAGTGTCACACGCCTCCTCAAGCTCTTCCAAAACCCCGACCACTCTCTTCCACTTGCTCCGGCTCTTCACCCTCCGACCGACCACCGCCGCCGCCACCGCACAAGCCGCCGCCGCCACGCCCACCGCCACGCCGAACACCAACTTCCCCATCACCTCCTCCCCCCGCGATCCCCAATTAATCCATCCAACAACGCCTCCGCTTAAAGGCCTTCTTCCTATTCACTATTCCGACGAACTCCCGCCGCATCCACATGCACGCCGCTTTGGATCCTTCACACCCACCCCACTTTCGTCTCCACCACCACCGCCGTTATGCACCCGCCCGAATTGCACAGTCCACCGCCACTGGCCGGAACTCCCCGGCTAATCCTCCGGCCACCGTCGCCGGTGAGACGCCGTAACAGACGCGGTTTCAGAAAACGCTGAGGAGAGAGAGAGAGAGAGAGAGAGTTTATTAGGAGAGAGAAAGTGAAGAGAGAAGGGTTTTTCGGGGAACGAGAATTGTTGGAAAGCGAACCGGGTGGTTACTTATAGGAAGGGGAAATGACGGATTTGCCCCTGGTAAAATAGGAATTTACGGATCCGATGATTATTTACCGTTATTAATGAGAGAAGATATTCGGAGAGGGAAGTTTTAATTGCAATTTTGACTTTGCCTTTTAACTTTTTCTTTTTCTTTCCTTTTTCTTTCTTTTGAACGTTTCTCCACAAACAATCCCACAGAATCCAAATTCACTTCCTTTTTTTTTTTTTGCATTAATTACGATTTTGACCATCACTTTCCAAATTCAATAGAGTATATTTTGATATTCTTTTGATTAGTCCCAAATCCCTCTTTGGTTTTAACGTTTTTAATTCCACGTTTTCAATTATATTAAATTAACCAATGACATGATTTCTAATAAATTGAAATTGTCGTGTAATAATATCGCCTACTTATCCCTATAAAAAAACATGGTAACTAAAATAGATTAATGCATAAAGAAATAGAGAATAAATATAATAAATAATTGTCAATATTTTAATGATATGATAAGTAGTAGCATACCTACTTATCACTAAGCAAAGTTTTATCCATACATAATTGCAAGATGAGAATTACTCATGACATAATTATTGAACTGAGCTACGCTCAATTTCCTACTATTGGATGTTTATACTCTAATCCATCGTTAATCTTTATCTTTAGTCACTATCACATGCATTAGTCGAAAGAATGCTACTTCATTTTTTAAAAATTTTGGATGGCATTGACTAAGTAGGCAGTAATCCGGTAAGATATTTTCAATTAAATGAGAAATAAAACTAAAAATATTTCCTAAACACACATTATAATTGAAAGTTAATGTAAGTTTAGAAAGATCATTGGTCTAATTTTCCATATGACAATGTTGTAGCATTGAGTAAATCAAGGGCTTTCAAACCATAAATTAACATTCTTATGAACCATCATCATATCTTCTTCCCTCCATCTTAGACCAGAATTTTGAGTTGCTATCTTCTTTATGGAGAAAAGCACATCATGTATATCAAATTGCTTAAAAGTCACTCCTTTTGAGCATACCATAGACCACAAGTTTTATTTCAACTTTAAAATTCCACATATCATTTTTCTTTCCTATCATTTCCCTTCGTGCCATCTACGATTTCTATTTCAAGTTTGATTTAGATTACAAATTGTCGTGTGCGTGATTAAGTTCACTGTAAATTTAAATAGTGGGGTTCGAACTTCCGACCCTTTAGTAAGATAAGCTATACTCTCCATTTAGTATCTCTAGATTACACTGTATTTAAATGTCCAACATCGTCTTTCATGCCTCAAAATGTAGGATTTTGAAAAAATGAACAAAAAAGAAAATGTTCTAGATGCTCAATTGTTTGAATACGAAATAGTTACTAAAAAACAAATTATAATTTTTATGATCATGAAAATTGTGTAATATGTGTTTGGATTTGTATGAAGAAATACCTCACGAAATCTAAATTGGTAAAAATAATGAAGTTTATGAATTTATAAATTCTAAAATATAATATTTAACACAAATAGATAGGTTTAATAGATCTAAATTTATGTAGCCTATAATACCAACAAATCGAAAATAAAGGATAATCGAAATGACATATCATAAATAGGCTCGACTTATTAACCTTATAGTCATACAGATAAACTCTTAAATTAAATATCTTTGTCAATTTTTACAAAACTCAATTGAGTAAACACTTATCGATGAAGAAGCAGTGAGTTAAAATTTTCACATTAAAATAAAATAAAGGAGTGAAACATACTTAATTATTATAATTTAATATACCTCCACACTTGAATGTTTATGAATAATTCGAAACATTTTCTTTAATTGCGATATTTATTACTTCATGATATTGAAAATCATTTTTTTTCCTTGCAAAGTATGATATTTAAAAATCTGCTCCAGAAAATAATGATCTGCCTTCAATTATGTTCATTATTTGATTTGATTTTATTCGTATAATTTATGGAAAATTTTTCTAAATCACTATCTTATTTTTTTCCTTTTTTACCTATCCATCTAAATATCTAATGACTTTAACACATCTAAAATTACGTAAGAATATATAATTTAAAATTAAATCTGATATGATTTGATAAGATACTGTATAATTTGATAGGATTGAAATTATATTAGTATTTGATTTCTAATTTGGTATTGGGTATCCAATTATGATTTGAGTTTTATTTGGTGGATAATATTATTAGATATTATATGAATTAAATTTATGATTAGTAATTATATTATTTGATTTAGATTTTTTATTCTTCGTGATTATGAATTTTTCTATCATAAATAGGTGGATAGATTCATCAATACAATACAGTAAAATCGTATTTTGTTATGTATTTTGTTATTCACTTTATTTTCTCTCTTTTCTAAAATTTATTATTTCAACATAGTTTACTTCTTAATCTTTTTTACCAATTTTGTAGATTTAGTTTATCTAAACTTTTTGAAACCTAAAATTTTTTATTTGCATTTTTGTTTTGATCTTTAACTTTAAATTCTCAATTCAGGTGCCCTTTTTTAAATAATATTTTTAATAGAAAACGTTTTCTATAGACACATCCTTAAGAAGAAATACTAGTGCGAGGTGTTTTTATTATAATTTCAAAATTTTTTGTCAAAATGAACATCAGCTATGATTAACATATATTTTTAATCAAGAAGTTGTAAGTTCGATCACCATCTCTCCACGCATTTACTTAAAAAAAGAAATTTCAACATTTTAATAATATTTAGCCTCTTCCATTAAAACATATTAATTACATGAAATATAGTGAAACATATCATTTGTGAGTGAGTTATGTACGTATTATGGTATTTGTTTTGGTTGGCATCTCTTTAATCTTTAATTTTTTTTGAGTATTTTCTTAGTCATCGATATCAATTTCGTTTTTAGTTTTCTATTTTTTAAATGATGTTTGTTTCCTCGCAAATTTTTTTGGTATGTTTTCCATATTCTTAACTACAAATTTGATTTCTTGGCTAAATTTCAAACATAGAAATAAATTTTGAGAACTAGTTTTATAGGCCCGATTTCATTTTTAGTAATATGTTTTTTTAAAATTATAGTTGTTTTCACCATTTATTTAGTAAGACTTAAGTCAAATTTAAAAAATAAAAGTAAGCTTTTCAAAATTATTTCTTCTAGTTTTCAAAATTTGGTTTAAATTATGAAAAAAATTTTAACAAGTTTTTTATAAACAATTAAAAAAAAAGGACACATAAGTACAAGTTGAGGTAAGTATATAGGTTTAATTTTTAAAAACAAAATGATTATTAGATGAGTTATTTGTTTTTAAAATTTGACTTATGTTTTGAAAATATTTTTAAAAAATAAATGATAAAAGAAAGAAACAAGAAGTGTGAGTAGTATTTATAAACTTAATTTCAAATAAACACTAGATTAAGAATAATTAAATTGTTTATCAAAGAGGACTTGAATTTTTGTGATTTATCAATTAGTTTTTCGACAATTTTCTAACTCAATTTTTTTTTTTTGAGAATTGGGAGTCGGAACTTTGCTCCCCTATATCTAGGGGTACCCACAGCCGGTCCCAAGGCAATTTTCTAACAAGATGCTGATAAATTTGACTCCTTAATTAAATTATGTTATAGTCCATCAAAATGAATTTGATTACTTATTTAAGTATTTATGGTTTATTTTTTAATTAACTTGGCTATATATATATATATAATTAATTAATTATCTAATGTTGTCAAAATTTTGTGCATATATCTTATTTATTTTATAAGTTAATTGTTAAAATAGTAATGAATAATTAGAATAGGCACGATAGTAGTCAATATTATGTAGTGTGACCCTACCCAAGATATGTACAATCTTTTTGATGCAAAAGGGTAGTCAAGTTGTAAAACAAGGGACAATTCTCTTCCCATCTCATAACTAAAAGGAAAGGGCACATTTGGTCCGAGAAAAATAAAACAAGTCACATCCTTCCTATAATCTACAGGAGTGACGTAACCAAAACTTTTTGTTAAGAAGATTTAAAATTCGTATGAAGGTAACTTTGACGCATTTATAAATATTGATATCAGTTTATATATTTTAATATTGACAGCTTATTCAACCTAATTTATACATCAAGTTATGTTACATTATATTTTACAGTTTTTGAACTCTACAAAAAAAAAAAAAATGAAAGCAAATTATTTTCCAACTAAAATTGGACTTCATATAAACCCTAAATTCTTTTGTTCTTTACCAAAAAAAAAAAAAAACATTTTGAAAAGTCAAATGGCTCATCCAACAAAAACATGTTATATAGAATTAGACAATATGATAGTATGGGAATTTGTGTGTTTAAGATCCCCAAGGGCAAGGCAACATCATCAATTCAAAACAAATCCTTTGTTACTTTTATTTATTTGTTCTGTCTGGATATTCCTTTCGATTTTCCAACATTATCAATTTATTACTATGAAATTGGTCTCCTGTTTTTTTCACAAAAAAACAAAACATAAAGCTGTGATCGGCTAGAGATTTTAATTTGCCAAAATTTCAAATAATAATGTTTTGTTTGATTAAGATTTCAAAGAAAGAGATCAAACGAATTAAAGGCAACAATAATTGTATAGGATATGGGGATGTAACGTCCCGACTTTTTACAATCAAGACTGTCTAGAAACGTTACACGTACATAGCTTAAGAATAGAGTGAGTTTGTCTCGAGCGATCTTATATATGTTGCACAGCGGGGAGAAGATTTACATTTAATGTCTTGACTCAATAAAAACGCCGATGGTGAGATAGTCCATGAAAAGCAAGCTAAGTAAGCAATCAGCTATTTATAGAGCACCTTTAGACCTAATGTAGCTAGGTCAAATTATAGAGCACTAGACATTTTGACCATAAATACTAGTCATATCCTCATCTATGTGAATTAAACGACACCCACACAAACTAGAGTTCATACTATATTCAGTATTGGGAGATCAAATTGCATATAAATATCGATTCCTTTAATAATCTTACTAGAAAATGACAAATATTTCCTGAATAACCGAACAAAAGTATATAAGATACTGACATGTCTCTACATGAATAATCTATATAAGATCGTCGCTTGACGTTTTTTTAGTAAATTATTTTAATAAACTAACATATGTACCTCTTTTGTTGGAATAAGTAGATATTTAAGTGAACATGTATTTGAACCTACATGCAGTAGGTCACGTGTCCGATTTGGAAAACCGTTTTTTTTTTTTTAATGTTTAAATAAAATTGATGCAAAAACTTAAAACAAAAACAGAGTATTTGAAAAAAAAAATTAATAAAAATCTTTTTTTTCCTCTAAAAAGGTGAAAAATTTAGAATAAAAAATGCTCATAATTTGTTGCCAGCTATGTTGTGCAGATTTCCAAGCTGTGAATGTGATCTTATGACAGACAAAGGTACCACCAATGTTTGCTGTTTGTTTGTGTTTGGCTTTGGAGAGAGCAATAAAGAGATTTTTATTTGAGTTGAAAAAGTACACTGCTCATTTTTTAGATTTTATAATCTCAAATATTTACACTTTTGTGGATAAATTTACTCGTTTGGGAGGAAACTCGTATATAAATTATCAATTTTACCATAGTGACATATTTTTAATAAACAAAAAAATAAAATTTTGAAAAAGAAACCAGAAAAATTTGGGTACCATTATACACGAATGTGAGCTAGATTGTGGGAATTGTTTTCCTTTTATCACTCTCAAACATTCATCTCGTGAAAGCATCCACATTTCTCTTCACCACCATGATAACTGTGTTCGTCCATGTCGCTAGAAGTCTGGTCTGAGCATTCTGATTGACAATTCTCCATTATTGTTGTCGTCTCTCACAATTACTACTTTCAATAATCAATAACGACTACAAAATCCAAAATAATCAATAGTATATTTTGGTATTATATGTGGCATATACTTTTTAGTGTGAAATAATATTTTTAGTCAGTATATTTTGGGCATATGCTACCTATACTTTGTAACGTTAAATAATACACTAATGGTACTATTTTGTGGATAGATTATGAATGATATGAAGTTATTTAAATGAAGTATACTTTGATATTTTGAGTATATGTTATTCAATTTACTTTATAATGTTTTAAATCATATTCCATATATTTTCTAATTAGCTTACGGTGTGATGAATGATTTAGAAGTTATTGATGTGGAGTATATTTACTGCATATACTTTATAGTGTAAAATAATATTTTAATGATATTATTTAATAATATGAATTATTATTAGTATATTTTGAAAAGAAATAGATCACCGCCGGAATAAAGTTACAAATAAAAACAAATCACCGCCAGAGGTTTGAAATTGAAACTACAAAAAACTAAAAAATAAAAAAAGATGGAAGGAATTTCAAATATTATTTTGGCATCTAAAACGTATAATAAATATGATTAAATTTAAAACTTTCTTTATTTATTCGGACCATTATGAAAAACAATGATTCGTTCATAAATGTCAATTGAAAAAGCATAATAAATATAATAGGAGGAAATTAACTAGCCTATTTTGGGATCAAACAATTATTTTAATGTTGAAAATCTATAAGGGTAAATAATAATAAAAATGGAGATTGTCAAAACGAGTCTGACTCAACAGTAATTGGCATATATCTCTACTCAAAAGGTTATGAGTTCGATCTCCAAACATTACATGTACTAAAATGAAAATATAATAAAAATGGAAATGTGTGAAATATTAGTTCTAAAATGATTCTGTATGTTTAGTCTTTTTTAGCTCAAATTACAAATTTGGTCTCTATAATTTAGACTTATTTTAAATTTAAGTTATTTTTAAAAGTTTTAAATTTAATCCTTGGGGAGGAGCCATAATTTTTTTAGACAATGGTAAGATTATAACTTTTTGTAGGTATAATTTTTAAATTCTAAAAATTGGGGGTATAAAAACTTGAACGTGGGTTTGGATGATGATGGAACAACGAAAATATGAAAAATAAGGGATTTAATGAAAACAGAATTATTTTCATGTATATGTATTTGGTAACAAATTAAGAAATTGAATTTCAATTAAAAAAAACTGTTCAATGTGTTTAGTATACATTTGTAAACTATGGGTACTTACCATTTGTATGATTATTATTTTACAATAATATATATTTTATAATATTTTATATATTTAATTTTAACACAAGTGAAGTAAGTTTACAACCTGATTCAATTATTTATCAAAATTTTTTATCTTTAATTCACAATAGGAAAACGTTAAAAGCATAAAATGTTATTTTCAAAATTTCAACTATTTCAATCACAGAATCAGAAAACTTTCAACTATTTTCAATCACAGAATCATAAAACAGTTTTCGAAAACAAATCTCCTAGATCAGAAACAGAATCTGGATTGCATGCCAAATTAAGTATTAATTATTTTACCAAGTACTTTTTGAATTATGACAAACTTAAGTTTTCTTCTCCGGTTAACTCTTAGACTTAATTTTAATTTAGCCTCTATAATTTTGTCAAACTTCACACGATTTATATTTACGTGATAGCGAGCCTATGTTTTTTAAATTTAGAAGTGCTAGCTAATTCTATTAGGATCTAAATCTGACTAAAAATAGAGAAAAATTAATAAATTCTCTAAAAATTAAAAATAGTGTATATATGGATTAGGGGCCAAATTAAAATTAACCACAAATTATAGGACCAAATTTGTAACTCTACTTGTTTCTAGTTGTTTCTAGTTCATTCTTAGTTGAGACTTGAAAGGGGCATAAATGTAATCACATATTTAATATCCTTTTGTGGATGCAATTGCTTTTATTATTTATTTAATTTAATGCCAATTTATTCATATTAGCTCTTATAATCATTAATGGTAATTTAATTCATGGGCATGCACTGTTCTAGAATACTAATTAATTTTAATTACTACGATTACCTTATCTTGTTCATATACTCCTTCCTAATATTGTGTTGGTGAAATTATTTCAACTTAAAAGAAAAAATCAATTGGGGCTGTGAATTATATTCATCTTGAATTTTTTTTTATCGATCTTGATTTGGAGTACAAACGCGTAATATTTTATTAAGGAGTACAAAGAAGTGGAGTATTACATTTTTCTTAGTACAATATGTGGGGGTGAGGGACTGAACTCGTTTGGAAATATATGTCAATTACCGCTGAGCTATGTTCGCTTTGGAGCACACATTTACGTGATGCTTCATTTTTTGAAACGTAGATGATGGTGTGACATAATCTGCGAATTAAACAATTTGAAAATCAAATATTATAACAAGGTCATTGTAGTATAGTGGTGAGTATTCCTGCTTGACATGTAGATGACTTGGGTTCAATCCTCACATCGACGAATTTTAAAGAGTTAATTCATATAGTAGGTGCAAATCATGAGATTAGATTTTCTGAACGTTGTTTAAATGTAGAAGAGAGATGGTTAACAAAATATGAAATCCAAAATATATTTTGGAAATAAGAGAATAAGTTCAACCAAAGCAATCTCATCACAAACATTTTAAAATGAAGACAAGACCCATAAGGTCAAATTCGTCCACTTTCTTTTTTATTTTTTTTTTTAAGTTTTCTTTATTTAACAAATGAGAAAATTAATCAAAAAAAAAAAAACTAGTTTTCAAATGAAAGGCCAGAGACATTGTAAAAGTAGAACCCAAATTTTGAAATGGAGTAGATGAAGAATAGAGACGGTTCATCACATGCCACATTATAGGAAAAAATAATATTTTTAGCCTTAATTTCAATTTAGTCCCTATATTTTTTAAAAAGTTAAATTATTGTATCTATCGTTCGATTGAACTTTACCCCACGTCCCTGCTAGTGAGAAATAATAAAAACCTAATATATAAATAACGTGTAAATATATTCTAATAAACATTATAATTTCTTTTTATAAGACATTCGACCAGTGCACTCGACATAATACTATTTTTATTTTTCAAACAAAATATGACATTGGTCAAACGTATCCAATGTCATTAAAGCAAGATGTACTTATAGGTAAATTGTCACGTTGAATTTGTAGTAAATTTTCAAAGCATTAAGCGATATCCACACAATAAAAAGGAAATTATGCAATTTTGGTTCATGTATTTTTACTTTGGTTTCTATAATTCGAAACATTCATTTTGGTCCATGTACTTTCAAAACGTCCATTTTAGTCCTTATACTTTTAGAAAGTGAATAATTTAATCCCTATTCGTAAATTTTTAACACAAATTTAATACTCATTAGAAACTCTTTAATACAAATTTATGGTTAAATTCCAAGAAATTTAGTAATGAAGTGTTATATTAAAATAATGATCGAAATAAATGAGATGAAAATGAAAAGACATTGACCAAAATAGTTACGTTTTGAAAGTACATGAACAAGTTAGATATTTGAAAAGTATAAGAACTAAAATAAACAAAAGTTGACAGTACAGAGACCAAAATGAACATTTTAAAATGAACAACCAAAACAAAAAAATACAATATCGAAACCAGAAAACTAAGTAATAAAATGTTAATTCATCCAAAAAAAAAAGAGAAAACAATAAAGAAAGAAAGAAAAAAGTTTGTAGAAAAATAATTAAAATGCCAAAATCAAAGCATGATGCCAACAATCATCCACCATTGATTTGCATTTTCTCCAAAAAAACAAAAAAGGAAAAAAAAAAGTTGAAAATGAAGTTTCAATTAAGCACAAGAGGAAGATGGCACACTAAGAGATTCTCCAAGAATATTTTATTTTTAATAAGAGATTTTGGAAAACCAAAGTCTTTTCATCTTCAACTTTATGTATTGGAATAATCAAATCTTTGTGTGACGTTTAAGTGGATATTTATTTTTTATTTTTATTTTCCCTTTGTTTTGTCTTTTTAAAGAGAAAAAGTAAACAATGACATATTATGGGTGATGTATGTTTGATTAGACCACCTAACAAATGGGATTTAGTGGACAGAATAAATCCAAATAGTGATTTATAAACCTATCATTTTCTTCCTTTTCTTAGTAAAATCTTTTTTTTATTTCTTTTTTATTTTGTTTTGACTACCAAAAATCATTTTATATATAAACTATATATTATTTTCTTCACTTTGTTGTTTGTTTAATGTCGGTTTTATATATAGGTGTCAATAAAAATAGGGAGGTATCAAATTTATGAAAATATTGATTGATATTTTTTTAAAAAATTATAAAAATAAAATGCAACGATCTCTAGTTTGGTTCTTAAATTTTTAATGTATATTTTTGTCTCGTAGCTTTAAGGTTTTTTTCTAGTTTAATTTGGTTCTAAATTTTTAAAAGACAATTACATAAGTAGCATAAATAGATTTGTATTTTTAATATAGTTAGAACTTTTAAAATTTTAGAAAAGTAGCATAATTGAAATTAAAGTCGGTTAAAACATACCAACAAATTCAACTTATGCCATATTTTTTAAAATATATATTAAATTTATGCTATGTAGTATAATTTTTCATGTAAGAATTTTTGTTTTGGTTTCTAAACTTTATTAAAATAATCATTTTGTTCTTGCCATTTTTCCATTATTTTTTTTAACATATTAACATAGGCAATATTGGAGTCACATTGATTGGTTGGTTTAGCAGATATTAATTAGATGATAAAACAATAGCAAAAAAATAAGTAGTTTTTTTTTTTCTTTCCTAAATCGTGAGCTAAAATAGATATTCTCAAAATATAATCAAATTGAAAATTTAGAAACTAGGAAGCTAATTTAAGCCTCTAAAATTTTATATATTAAGCTAATTTTGAAATGACATGTAGGGGTTGGTTTTTAAATTTATTTTGGATCCTTGTTAAATATTGTTTACTAAAAAATTAATGGTAAAAAACAAAAATACTTTTTAATTAAAATTTTAGGTTTGAAATAAAACGTTTGAAAATTGAAGGATTAACCCACAATATTTGAAGGTTTTATAATCAAATGAAATAAATATATGTAAATCCAAACAAATAGTTAGGTGAATTATGCACCAAATTTAGGCTCTTTTTTTCTTTTTTTTTTATATAGCCGTTTTTTCTGTTTTTTTCTTTAATTTTAAATTAAGCTCACATTTGATTTTAAACCTATAAGATATTAGATCTGAAAGTAGCATTTAACAAAAATAAATAAATATAATAGGCATTGAACAAAGATATTATAGCTCTAGTCTATCATTATATGATAATATTGTTAGTATAACAAGGTTTCAAATATCGATGACAATGAAAATATCGACGGAAAAATTGATAAAATGTCAACGTTGATAGATATTTATGAAAAATTTATAAAATTAAAAAACTCGAAAAAAATATTTAAATTAACAAATATTCGTTTTACTATTTCTAAATAAGTTAAAAATAATTAATATTAATATTATATCCAGTAAAAATTTGTTGATATTTTTCATCTTTTGTCAATTTTTTCGTAATATTATGAAAATGTCAAAAAAAAATTTAATGTTGATATCGAACATATAGATACGTGGACATATCGATGGATATTTAACACTATGATTATACTCATTACTATAGATAAGTGTCGGCCGAAGCATAGTTAAACGGGTTAAGACACATAAATAATAGATCACTAACATATAAAATACTTATATACTTAATTAAGTTTTTGGTGCACGATTTAAGTATGCTATTGGTATATCATAAAATAATAAGAACTAGTATATATAATAGATACATACTCAAATATTATAGTCTATCATATTAAATGGTCAATACAATATTTAATTCTATGTCACAAAGGAACTAAACATACGTAAAAAAGTATATTTTATAATTTAATATGGTTGATGGATGCGCTTAATAATGGTTAGAATTATAAAATGATGAATATTTACCTTCACATTGACCAAGTTATATCATAATTATCACTAAGTAGGTTCATTTTCTCATATCTTCATACCCTTTTTTTTTTTTAATTTATTCTCTTTCTTGTTAGCCTATAAATAATTATAAAATAAATTGGTGTTGAGATTCTTTTGGGGCTAAAAATCCAGCCAAGTAAAAACTATGAACTACTAATTTTACAACAAATTTTCTTTTAAAGCCTGCTTACCCAACCATTTATATATTTGGTGTTTCTTACAAAAAGGAAAATAAAAAGCTATCAATAAACAAATTTAATTTAAAACGAACATCAAAATTGTTATCAAATGCAATCCACAATGTCGAGTCAAATCCGCTCATTGTGTAGAAAACTCTTGACTATATCACGATTTCCTTTTCTTTTTCAACGATCTCAATAATGAACTTAATATCTATTTTTAGTATTCGTAGTACTCAAATCAACTTTTCATAGGATGTGATGGGATGAATTTAATGTAAAAGAGACATTATCTTCAAAATTCAAATTAAACCACTCTCTCGTGATAATAATAATTGAATCAACATTCAATTTCTAAAGTTTATTGTGAATTTTAATTATTTTTATTTCATATTCAAAACCCATTATACTTTTTCTTGTTAAGGTGGCTTCAAATTGGGTCCCAATCCTACTTTAAAGAGTAAATTTATCTCCCTTAAAAAGGCCAAACTTAAATTCTATCATAAATCTCTTTAAGAAAATTAAAGAGTTGCTTTTTGAAAATTCAAAGTAGAAAGGAAAAAAAAAAGTTGACCTTTCAAATGAATGAAAACCCTAATATTTAGGGTAAAATGTGTGGGACATTGGATTCAAAAAGGAGTAAAAAAGTGTGTTATAAAAGGTTAAGTATTTTGAGTTCATTAATTTTTAACTCAATTGGTAAATTGATTGAAGAAGAAAAGAAAGATCTTTTCAAATATCAGAATGATATTTTTCTTTTTTAAGAATTTTTGTTGAATAACCTTTTTTTTAATGATTGCTTATTAATTATACAACGTGGTTAGAATTCTAATATAAAAGAAAACTTTAATTTTAGAGAATATTTTTTATTTTTATTTTTGATGACTCTAACTTCAACTTTAACTTTAAACTTTTAATTTCATCACGTTAAAATTCTTAATTAATTAATTTTTTAATTAATTTTTTAAAGATTTATGACTACAGAATTTTTATGTTTGGAATTGAACATTTTGTTAAATAATTTTAAGTGTTTTGTTAGGTAAATTTGGTATAATTTATTAGTTACCGAGAGCAAATTCTAATATAATTAAGGTATTAATTTTACCATTTATTCAAATTTATGGTTCAATTTGATTAAATTTACAACTCATTATGTATATGTGTAGAAAAATGATTTTTTCCCTAAATTTTAATTAACGTGTTTGATAATTTTTTTCCCACATTCTATTTTTTTACTTTTTACTTTGTTTAACAGTTTTCTAAAATCTATTATACAATGATTATGGTCATATTTATTTCTTTAATTACAAAAATCAAATGTATTTTCCTAAAGTATAGTTTTCACACTTTATGTTATATTAATATTTATAAAATGACATTAGGGAGATAAGAGAAAAGGTAATGAAAAATTATACGGACCAAATTTAAACCTATTGGACGCTTCAATCAATAGACTAGAAGTAAAATATTTAACATTAAAAGACAAAACAATCCAAAATTTCTAATATCAGCATATATGTCAATTCTATAATTTTCTCAGTGTCGGCTCAAGGTATATGCGAGAATAAGGCGATTATCTAAAACCTCATAATTTTGTAGGTCTCTATTTTGTATCATAAATCGCCTGTTCCGTGTATGATAATCTAATGGACAAAAGTTCCATAAAAATCCAAATAAATATTGATAAATATGAAATAGACTTGATTGAGAGATTTAAAGTTAAATAATAAATATAAATTTTGTTTAGGAACTTTAAAGTAAAATATAATTTTATCTATGTTTGTTGTCTCAGGCTCGCCTAATCTTATTCAACATATTATTAATATTTATTCATTTAATTTATCTTATCAATTCACCTATACCATATATAAAATGTGCTATTAAAATATATTATTTATACATTTTTTCTCTTTAACTTTGAAATATTTTTAACAATAATGCAGGTATAATATTAGTAAAATTAACAATATTTGAAAAAATATCTTCAAAACTAAAATTAATTAAATTGTACTGGAAGTCAACTATTTGTATCGAAAGAGATATTTTAATAAAATTATATTATATACTAAAAAAAAGTAATAATAAAATTAGACGATCAAAATTTAATACATATAAATTTGTGTCTTTAAGCCCCTTCACGAAAAAATTGGCCTCATGCCCTATATTATCTTCAGCGGATTTTGAATTTGTACATCGGATTTTTTTTTAATATTAGGAGTGAATTAACTTGAACAACTTACCATGTCATGTTAGATTTTCGTCGACATATGATATTTTCATATATTCATAAGTTTAACATCGACATGATGAGTGAATCAGATTCATAATACCACCAAAAAATTAATCAAATATAAAACAAATATCAACAAAATATCACTAATATTAATAAAATATTCATACTAATAATTCGGATAAAATATTTATTTTTTAATTTAAATATCTGTTATGAATTTATTATTTTAATAACCTTTTTTATATAAATATTCATCGATATTTCCATAAAATTGAGATTTCAATATTTAAATTATACACCAACTAATAAATTACAAGTCAAAATAAACCTAACTAAGCATAATTTGACACTTAATCATCACCTCTCCAGATGAAAGATTTCAATCTTTCCAACTTCTAATTTAAAAACTAATAAATTATTTGGTCATAAGGTAAAAAAAAAAAAAAAGAAGCTAAAAAGAAAAAAGAAATGAGACAAGTTGGCGACAAAAAGTGCAGATTTGAATAGATTGGTCTGATACTTAATGTCCCATTGGCCCTTTTTTTTATAAATTTTTTTAATTCAATTTCTCTCTCTCTCAAGTTATAAAAGTTTAGAGAGAGAGAAGAGTGGGCCCACAGAAATGAATTTGCATATTCACCTAGCTGTGATTGGCTGTATCCCATTACTTTTTTATTTTATTAAATTTTATAAATAAAGAAAATTTACTTTTGAGTTTGAGAGAGTTTAATTGATTTGTGTGTTCTTGGCTGTCCCCTTCATAGCTGCAACCCCATTTCATTTCCCCTCACTTGGACGCTGCCAATTTTAATAAATAACCCTTTTCTTTAGGGTTTAGTTTAGAGGTATTCCTATATCTCTTTCTTTATTATTAAAGGTGTAGTCGGGTTGGATTGAGTCGGGTAGGATTTTTTTTTTCTTTTTGGTAAAAAAATCAGTTCGACTTTTGGTTTGATTTATTAGGTGGGTTTTCGTCGGGCTTTTAGATTTTCGTTATTAAATAGCATTTGGGATAATGAGTCAGTTTAACCAACGATATAAAATGAAACATTTAGTTCGGTTTGAGTTATTTCCTTACTCCCTTTATAAATATTTCAAATACAAATTAAATAGGATATAAATTATTCTATTTAATTTGAATAAATTTATCTTACGAACCTCACATGAATTGAAGTTAGACAAACAACAAGTGTCGAGCCACTCGGGTCAAATCACCCTACCAGACATGACTCGAGCACTCGTACTGATCCAAATGAGACTCCCTAATCTATAAATAGGGGGAGAGACCAGAGGCGCGAGGTACACTCCCACAACCCCATTTTAGTTCTTCTTCAACTAAATCCTTTGTTGACTTTAGGATTCTGAGTGTGTTGGACTTAGTAACACACTAGTGTGTAGATTTTTTGTTTGCAGGTATTTGTTGGAGCTATCGATGTTGAAGACGGGAACTTACATCAACAACATGTAAATTTACTTAAAATAATCATATTCTCATGGTAAATTACTCATGCACTCGATTATAGTAGTGACATTAGTTTGATTTTAAATTATCGTGTTGGTATATGGTATATGGGAGACTTGATATATACTAGTTAGAATGAAGACTATTGAGAGTAGTAGGAGGCATGTGAGATTTGAGGGAGGACAACCGGAGGTGGGGGGCTGCGGACTACATGGAGCATACGACTAAGGGAGGACGAGGCATGCATGCCTGCTACGTGGTACTGGAAGCACGCAGTGGCCTAGGGATGCCAGTTTGGCGGCAGGACAACCATCGCAGTCCAAGGAATGCCCTTGCCTGTTCGTCAGACTATCGTACCACGACGAGCCTCCTTTGTGCCACATACGAAACGTCATTCCTGGTCGGCCACAAGCATCTATAAAAAGGGAGAACCACCACTACCACGAAGTAAGTGAAAAAATTGTCACTAATTTCTGATGGTGTTTTAATTTCTACTACATTTCTCTTCGATTATTAACTTGAGTGTCGGAGTTTATTAGGCGATACACTGCACCCGTGTCGAGAATCATCGTTGTAGGCTCATTTATCTGTCGACAGCTCATTTCGAAGGACATGTGGACCTCTCCAAAACTCTCATCAATCGAAGACAATACTAAAAATTAGAACTATAGTTTATCATAACGACGTCAAATGGTTGATATCCATTTGAATGAAAAATTGATTCGGAAAAAAAATTAACTTAAATCACTCTGATTTCTGAAATTCAAATAGAACAAACATATATTACAATACGAAAGCTTGCATAAATAAATAAAAAGGTCACCGTGTGGATGAGTGTAATTCCGGTCCGGTTAATTTTCTTACAAAAATGTCCAATTTTTTTAAACAACAAAAATATCAACTAAACCCTATTAAGTGAGTCATAACTCATAAGTTGTTCAATAATATTTATTTATTGTTTCTTATTTATTTATATTTTTTTTAGTGAAAACAAATGGGTTTGTTAATCATTTCTTTTTTTTTTCCTTCTTGTCCGATCTAAGTTAAATTAAGGGGAAAATCAAAGTTTTACATGAATTTTTTTAAAAATAAAATATTTAAACTTACTGTTTTATATTGTTTTTTAAAATGTTTATTATACATTTGATGAGTAAGAAAATGATAAATAATATTTTTATTAATGTGATTGAAAAATATAAATAGGAACTAAAAATTATAACATATATATTTTTTTACTACCACATATGGAGTGGGAGATCAAACTCACAGCCTCTTGATTAGAGACATATTTCAATTACCATCGAGCTATACACTTTGATGAAATTAGAATATATATATATATATAATTTTTTTTCAAGAAGAAAAACAAGAAATAAGGAAGAATTAATCAATAATGAAGAAGACACGACACACATCGAGAAAAATCATAGGATCTAGAGATAAAGCTTTGCTGGATGAATATGTTCCGAAGAGAAAAATTGTAGAAGAATGGTTCGTGAAAAGTATGGGGCGTAGGATAACACCGAAAAGAAAAAGAAAAAAAAATGACTAGTATAGACACACAGTTTTGTGTGTCTCTACCCAAAGTAAGAAATTTAATTAAGAAGTAACTTGTGGTCCTAAGCTTAGTTGTCTTGGATTTATTCATAAGCCCTAATCTTTGTCACATAGGAAACCGAGGCCCCAAATTTTGTCTGTCGTCTATGGTTTGCTTGCCCCATCGAAGATTTTATTTCTTCCTAAATCTTTTGATTATGAGAGAAGGAACAATATTATATCATAACTTCCAAAATTGTTTCCCCTCAAATGACACCCACCAATTTTTAATGAGTCTAAAACCCTTCAATTTTTTACACATCTCACTCTCACATTAGATATTCATCTTCATTTTAAGATGAAAGATGAGTTATTTTCAAACAATTTTAATGGTTAAATGATAGTTCTTAAATTATAGGGATATAAATGAAATCTTAACCCAGAAGTACAAATGGAACAATTCATACTCATATTCACTTGACGAGAAATATTTCAACACTACGTGTATGAATACTTCTTTCATTTACTATCTGTTATTTTAGCATGTATAAAAATGATATGAGATCAATCAATATTAAAAAATAATTTATAAAGACAAAATCGTAGGGTAAAAAAAATACTTCCAGAAATTTTATAGTCACTTGTGCCTCCATCGTGATAATTCATGGTCCAAATCATGCCACTCCATTTTCTTATAATTTTTTTTAATGAAAAAGTGTCTTTTTGAAGATAATATCCCGAGGGTAATAACCAAATCTTGTCCTTGTCGCGATTTAAAAATTGATAACTCATCTTATCTTAAAAATAAAAAAAATTTGTTTTTGCAATTCATTTGTCAAACATTTAAAGAGTATAAGTATTTTCTTTTTTTAATCAAAGACATATATCTCTGATCAAAGAGGTTAAGTTGGATCTGTCGCTCTCCCGCTGTGTACTGAAAAAAGTATTGGTTACATTTTTTAATAAATTTTAAAGGTTGGAGATTGAATTTAAAGTTCTAAAATAACAGAATTTGATACTTACTTTGTTCATACTCAACCCCGTCCCGTTTCTCCACCAGCCAGAGGCTCAAATTCATCCACCAAAGCATTCACTCAATTTTCTTCAAAGCTCTCCTATGGGGTTTTCAATGCGTCAACCTTCAACACCGTGTCAGTTTCCAGTTGCATTAATTCGCCATGGAAGCTTGGGGACAAGCTCCACACAAGTCAATGAGTCAACAGCAGAAGCGACGTATCATTTTCACAATTAAGACTCAAAGAAATCGCCAACATTAAGCAGGTTTCAGGGTTCTCTCTTTCGGAATTGCGAAGCAGATGGTTTTCTGGATCCCTTGAGTGCCGGCTCATGGCTTCATCGATCTTCTCCAAGTTCTGCTCCGTTTCGCTACTGTTGCTCGGGGCTTTGATTTCTGCAGGTTTCCGAATATTCGGTAATTTCCTTTGATCTTTCTGTTTTCTCCATGGTTTCGAGAAGATGAAGGGAAAAATCAATTATGGCGAATCTCTGATCATTTGGCACAAATTTTCTGGGGTTTTAGTTGTAAAGATTCTCGTTTTATGGTGAAACAGGACTGAAATCGGGAAATATGGCGATGGCGTTGGCGATTGAAGAAGTGGATTCCATGGCTCTTTTGCCGTTTGGATCTGCCTCTGGCATTGACAGCTTCGTTCGACTTCCTCAATGCGGTGGCCCTCGCCCCACTGGTACTTTTTTCCCTTCAGTTGTTTCTACTTTGCTTTCCTGTTCTTATGGATGTGCATTTTTGTGGTTTTTCTTCTGCATTTATAGGTTAGCTTTTGAGATTTCAGATGTAAACAATAGGATTTAGAATCTTCTTGATATTTTGGGATCCATGGCAAATTTCCATATTTGAGTTTCTTAATCTTTTCCTTTATTTTTATAACCGGGTATCGAGCTCCACCCGTTGCATTGTGCTCATGACTCACTCTCTAATCTCGAGAGGCTTTGCCCACTCGAACCCAACTCTGGATACAACAAGATGAAGTTTTGTGTTGTTAAAACTCTGTTTGGTTACTATTTCGTGTTTTTAAAATTTATGCTAGTTTTTTTGTACAACTTCGATAGTATACCTCTCTTGAAAACATATTTGAATTCTTAGTCAAAACCTTTTTGGTCTTCAAAATTTGGCTTAGATTTTGAAAATGTTTATAAAAACTAAAGCAACACCTAGATGAAAGTAACGTTTCTAAGCTTAATTTTTAAGAACAGAAAATAAAAAACTAAATGGTTATCATACAGAGTCTAAGGTTTCAACTCGTAGGACTTGAACGAACTTTGAAGATCAAACGGAGAAGAAGAACTTTCCATTTCAGAGGACATCAAGAGGACTGAGTGAGCACATGAGTGTCACATTTCCACCCATCCTACCGAATATATCTAACTGAGTTTGATTTTTTCAAACGTTTCTCATACTAAAAAACTGTATTTTCCTTTCTCTTCAATTATTGTTGCATGTTTCTTGGCAAATCTGTTGATGATATAAAATGAGTCGAATTGTTGTCAACTGCAACCATTCGATTTGGGCGGGCTTAACAACTTATGCTGCTTGAGTTTGTGTTTTCTGCCTTTCGAATTGATCAAATGCTACATTCATATGGTTGCAGTTGCAGAATCCGTTGGTGTTTGCTATGCAAGCTCAGGCAGCAACTTACCAAGTGCCACAGAAGTAGTACAACTATACAAAAACAATAGCATAGGAAAGATGAGGATTTACAATCCAAGTGAAGCAATACTAAATGCTCTCCAAGGATCGAACATAGAAGTCGTTGTAGGTATCCCAAATACCGACCTTGAACATGTTGTTAATCTTTCTTCTGCAGCAAACTGGGTCCAAAGGAACATTCAAGCCTACATATCGCATGTCAAATTTCGATACATCGCCATCGGAAATGATGTCCATCCATCTGATTCTTTCGCTGGTTATGTCCTACCGGCCATAAGAAGCATTTATGGTGCAATTTCAGCAGCCAATTTGCAGGATCAAATAAAGGTTTCCACAGTAATATCCATCAGCTTGTTGTCCAACTCCTCATTTCCTCCATCTATCGGCTCATTTAGCTCCGAGGCTCGTGGATTTATCGAACCAATTGTTAGCTTCCTGGCTGAGAATGGTTCACCACTTCTTGCTAATGTGTATCCCTACTTCACTTACACGGATATCGCCCGAACCATCAGCCTTGACTATGCTCTGTTCATGCAATCGCCAGCTCTTGCAATAAGAGATGGCAATTTCATGTACAACAGCCTTTTTGAATCAATGGTTGATGCTCTTTACGCTGCTCTTGAGAAGTCAGGTGGAAACGAAGTGTCGATCGTGATATCGGAGAGCGGTTGGCCATCTAGCGAAGGGACTGCTGCTACGATTGAGAATGCAGGTACATACTATAGAAATTTGATTAACTTTGTCCAAAGTGGGACGCCGAGAAGGCCTGGAAGAGCTATTGAAACTTATCTGTTTTCTATGTTCGATGAAAATTTGAAGCCCCCTGAAATAGAGAAACATTTTGGTTTATTCACACCTAATAAGAAACCGAAGTACCAACTTAGTTTCAGTTAAGACTTTAAGAGTCGTATGGTATGTTTTAACTGATTAAGACATTAGTTTGAAGGTTTGAATCTCTAGGCTTCAATTGTAATGTATTATTAGGTAAATAAAAATATCTACTTTTTACTATTGAAATAGGAATACTCTCTATGCTCATAACTATAAAAGTATATATCGTTGGCGAAAAAATTGGAGGTTCAAATCTCTACATGTACTTGAAACAAAATAATGTTGGCTTATTCTTATCTTTCCCAGATGAGGTTTCTGTTTAGCAGCTGAGAGAATGTATCTGGATGTGGTTTGGCATGATTTTAGAAAAGTGTTTCCAAGTATTATATAAATATTTTTTTTGCCTGAGCGAACATAGTTGCGCGATAATTGACATATATTTTCAGAGGTTGTGAGTTCGATCTTCCAACCCCACATGTTATATTAAAATAAAAGTATTATATAAGCATTTTTAGAAGAAAAATAGTTAAATGCTTTTTCTAGAAGCACTTTAAAAATCCTTTGGTTGGAGATTTGTTAAGGACAGCGATAGCATAAGTAACTAAAGTATCTCTATTGTCTATTTTGAGTCTTACGACTTCTTTTTGATTCCACCCAAAAGGTCCAGATGAAGATAATTATCTTTATTATATGATCACTCTATCCCCTGATCAATGTATGAATTTGTTTCCATACTTTACAAAACCAACAATCCTCCCTAGTCATGTCTGGCTGACGACGAGAGCCTACTTCCATCACTTCTCATGTTTGGTAAACAGTTTTTAATACTTTATCCTTCCATTTTCATGGTTTTTTTTCTTCTTCTTAGTACAACATGTAGAGGTGGGAGATCGAACTCACATCTCTTAGTTAAAGATGTATGTCAATTAGCGATGAATTATGCTAAAGTGGGTAAGTTTATCTTTTTAACAACATACAAAAGCCTCTAATTAATTATAATACATTTTTGTTATACTAATTTAATAAATTTGGGAATTTCAATTATTTAAATATTTTTAACTCAAATATATATTTTTAAAGTTTTCCAATAAAAATGTATACTAATTTTTTAAATAAAATTTGTACTAATTAATTATACAGGTATATATTAGAGTTTAGTTAAATAACATTTAGCATTATTTATTCAATAGATCGTTGTGCTTAGTTGTTCGGTATAACTAGAATATAAAATTTATGTGATTTTCTTTTCGAAAATAAATTTTATATGATTTATACTTTAGATATAATTTAATAAATTAAAATGGATTATTAAATAAAACTAATTCAATAGATTGATTTTAAATTATTAACTACAATAACTTAAATAACACTATTTACCATCAATTTACTAATTAAACTTAATTGATGTAAATCATTTTTTACAAATTAATGAAAACTAAATAAAAAGATAAAACTGGGTTGAATTGAATCAAAGTATATTATATTAGAAATAATTCAATAATTAGACATAATTAATATAAAATATTTAATAATAATTCAATTTGATTAGCTATTAATAAATGTCTATCGTAACAAAATTTTTAGAGTAATAAAAAAAAACATATATATAATTTATTTTCATGAAAATTTGATGATATTCTCGTAAATTACCCATCACAATTATCTTCGATTTTCAGATATCTTATTTCCATATAAGATATCGTAATCTCATACTACTTTTTGAAATCTCAAACCAAACAGTCTCCAAGTATTTTTATCTTCGTTATAAAGTTCTAAACCATTTTTTATTTTTAAAAATCTTAAAAAGTACCTTTAATTAATCCATTGAAAAAAGAAATAGAGTTTAGAGGGAATTTATTGAGATGATTTAAGGTGAAAAATTCATTTGATTCCAGTGCAAGTTAGTTTAATCGAATGAGCTTAATCTTAAATAAACAAACCCATCAAAATTCAACTGAGTCTATCTAAGAATAATTCGAATTATTATTTCTTCGCGAACATAATTTATCGAAACTGCTTTTCCGATAAATGTAAGTATTGTTCCTATTCGAAAATCATGTTACAATTTATTAAGTCATCAGAATTATAGAAATATTTTATTTTAAAAATAACATTCGTGGGAACTATTTTGGGTCATTTCTGTCAATTTTCCGAATCCAACGAACACGTTGGGAAATTGACTCAAATAATCTTCCTATAAAACAAATAATCCACCCCTCAAAATTTGTTTTAAATGACCTACATCAGCTTTTTCTCATATGTAAGTAATAGTCAACAAATTGGAAGGTCTTGAAGATTTTGCGGATCCCGTTGCTGATTGTAATTTGGTTGACCTCCTTATAGGTCTTCTATCCACATGAGTTAGCGTAACAAGAATGAATTTCTTGATTGTGGGGCGAGATTTAGGCGAGAAATGTGCTTGACCTACATTAAATTCACGATCCTGAAACGTAATTGTCTCGTTCGAAAATTGAAGTTGTTTCAATTAATGCAAACACCTAACTTCCCCACATATTTAATGTTGAGCTAACAATTCCTAGGAAACTCTATTCATCCGTGCATTTTGTACCGAACTCTTAGAAGAACAATAAGAATATTGTACGTTACTGAATCTGAACCACTCAGAAGAATAAATTTTTTCACCACCAACGAGGTAGGTGATATTTCCTTTAGAAACTGATGATTTGTTTTTGTGTATAAAATCGCACATATGCATCTCTGCCTTTTTATATATATATATATATATTCTTTATTTCGTGGAAATAGATTGCATCTGTGTTTTCTTTATTTTTCCTTTGTGTACAATGTGTTGGTTTTGACATTTGTTGCTGAATTTTTTTGATGATTCTCGCGGCGAATATAAGTATTTTCGCCCGAGATGTATATTTGATTTTTATATTATGAAAATTCGCACGAGATCCCGTAGAAGAAGGAGATTTCACCTGAGAATCTCGATTTTTCACTTTAGGTTCTGTTAAATTTTTCGGGGCCTCTCGGATGAGATCGTGCTCCGAGAAATCTAATGGAGTGTATGATCAGAGAAACCCCTAACTAAAAGTGTAAATTAGGGAAATTGTAACCTCGATTTCGCGGGTGAGACACGCAACGGAAGAAAATGAGTCTCCAATGGCACAACGGAAGAAATCCACAAAGAACCAACGTCTTTTCTTGCACGAGAAGAGAAAGATAGAAAACGAACAGAAGAAGATGAAGCGCGCACACGAAAAAAGAACGAGGGGAAACGAAGCGCAACAATTGTTTTTTAATTGAGGGTATAAACGTAATTTCAAAAATTTTAAAATTCATTAAAATAATACAGTGATCATTCGTATTTGAGCGAAATGAAAGCTGAGGAGGTTATTTGAGTCCATTTCCCGAACACGTTCACCTCGTTCTCAAGAATTTTCGAGAGTTCAGCTTTCAACATCAGTACCGTGTGAAATGTTCGTAGAATTTTCCAATGGAAGTCTGTGGACAAGCTCCGCAGAAGTCAATTTGCCAACCGCAGAAGCATGTATGATTTCCACTATTAAGATTCAAAGAAATCGCTGTAGATGGATTTCTCTACAACCTCATGGCTTCGTCACTCTTCTCCACGTTTTGCTCCCTTTCTCTACTCCTCCTTGGCGCTTTGATTTCTGCAGGTTTCAGAATAATAGGTAATTTCCTTCAAATCATTCTGTTTTCTCCCTGATTCCGAAACTACACCAGTTTCGCTTGAAGAATCGTTGATCAATTTCTAGGGTTTTAACCGTAGCAATTCTCGTTTTGTGGTGAAGCAGGATCAAAGTCTGGAAATATGGCGATGGCGATGGCAATGGCGATTGACGAAGTGGATTCCATGGCACTTTTACCGCTTGGATCTGTCTCTGGCATTGGCAGCTTCATTCGACTTCCTCAATGCGGTGGCCCTCGCCCCACTGGTACTCATCCCCATCACTTGCTTCCACTTTGTTTTCCGCTTCTTATGATGCATTTCTGCGGTTTTTCTTCTGAAATTTTATCTGTTAACTTTTGTTTTTCTTTGCAATTGGGTTTTGAAATCTTCCTGATATTTCAGGATTCGAGGTGACTTTCCATATTTGAATTCCTTAATGAGGATGAGAAGTAGATTAATTATGAGTTAAGTTACAAGTTTGGTCCTAAATGCTCAAAGTTGTGTTTAATAGTTGCACGTACCTTGAAAAATATTTAGTAGGTCTCAAACTTTCAAAGTTGTGTCTTATAAGTCGTGAGTAATGGATTATTTGAACTTTAAAAAGTTCCTCACAGGGTCTTAAACTTTAAAAATCGCGTAAGACCTCCGACCTATTAGATCTTTTATTAGATATTTTATAAAATATGTGGACCGGACCCATTAGACGACAAATTAGTTAGGGACCTTGAAAGTTCAAAGATCTCTTACGACACTTTTTTTAAGTTCAAAGATTTACTAGCCACTTAATTCAGTGACTTAATAGACATACCTCTAAAAGGTTAGACGGTAAACTTTGTAATTTAACCTTAAATATATCATGGTTTAACTTTTTTTTTTTTTTTTTTTTTTAAAATTTAGTTGTAACTTAAAATGGTATTAAAATAGGAGGTGTTTGAGTTGAAATGTTTGCAATGTCATTTCTTCTTCAATTGATATCAATATTTTCCGCATTGAGTTAGTGAATCAAATTAGTATCCTAGCTCACTTGCTAGTGTAACGTTTTCATCCATGCTCACAGAATCTCCAACGAGTTTAATTGTTTCAAACTGTTCATTCTTCTTCTCTACAATATTGTTGTTGCATTCAACTTTATCTTATTGTGTATATTACAGGGTTTACGAACATGCGTGCTTCTTGTCAAATCTTTTCATGATAAAATTAATCGATTTGGTATCTACCATGTCAAAAACTAGATGGATTCAATCAATTTGGGGTGGCTAAACAATTTATTGTGCTTTAATCTGTGTTTTTTGCCTTCCAAATTGATCAAGTGTTACTTTTGTTTGTGCATTCAAATAGTTGAAACTGTACAAGCCGTTGGTGTTTGCTATAGCAGCATGGGAGACAATTTACCAGAGCCTGGAGAAGTCGTCCAACTATACAAAAGCTATGGCATAAAAAGGATGAGGATTTATGATACAAACAAAGCTATATTAAATGCTCTTCGAGGATCGAACATAGAAGTCGTTGTAGGTATCCCGAATAATGACCTCCAACGTGTTGTTAATCTTTCTTCCGCAGAAAGCTGGGTCCAAAGGAACATTCAAGCCTACATTCCCCACGTCAATTTTCGATACGTTACTATTGGAAATGAAGTGCGGCCGTCCGATTCTTTTGCTGGTTATGTTCTACCGGCCATGAGAAACATTTATAGTGCAATTTCAGCAGCCAATTTGCAGGATCAAATGAAGGTCTCCACAGTAATATCCACAGTCTTGCTGGGGGCTTCCTATCCTCCATCTGCAGGCTCGTTTAGGTCCGATGCTCGTGAATTTATAGAACCAATTGTCAGCTTTCTGGCTAAGAATGGCTCACCACTTCTGGCTAATTTATATCCCTACTATTCATATATCAGTAACAACAGGGATATCACCCTTGACTATGCTTTGCTATACGATTACAATTTCCCAACTGTTGTAGATGGCAATTTGGTGTACCACAACCTTCTTGATGCAACAGTCGATGCTCTTTATGCAGCTCTCGAGAAGTCGGGTGGAGCCAATTTTTCGATTGTGATATCAGAGAGCGGTTGGCCGTCGGGTGCAGGCACCAATACTGTAGTTGAGAATGAAGTTGCAGGAACATACTATAGAAATTTGATTAGGCATGTTCAGAGTGGGAGTCCAAGAAGGCCTGGAAGAGCTATCGAAACGTATTTGTTTTCTATGTTTGATGAAAATTTGAGGCCTTCTGAAACGGAGAAACATTTTGGTTTATTCACACATGATATGAAACAAAAGTACCAACTTAGTGTCAGTTAAAGGAAAAGGTCGATTAGTCGACTCGAATGTAAGTTTAATATCATATAATGATGTCTACTGTGAACTGTTTAACCAATGCTCGCGGCTGATTTCTCATCTTTTTAAGGTATGGCTTTGTTATTGTAATTTCTTCAACCATTCTTATTATATAAAATTTTTCAAAAGCACTGTTGATTAACTACCATGGATTGATTACAGGTAGAGGTGCAAGTGAGTTTTTAGATAGTTTATTTTAATAGAATCAACTTAAATCTACATAGCCATCAAAAAGTGAATTTTTTTAGTATATTAGACGTAAGGTTGGGGGATCGAACCTCTATTCTAGAAAAGGAATAAGATATTTTAATGGTTCAAATTATGCTCTAGTTGACATTCAAAAGTGAACTGAATATTTCAAAATCAATCAAATTTATTTAAGTATAAGTCAAAGACATGTTATAGATCAATGAATCTTCGCTCCATCTGTTGAACTAAAAAAAAAGTATCATATTCTAATAGTTTACAATCATTATCCTACTTAAATTAATTTGTTTTATTTAAGTTATCACAACCACGACTCTTTTTTATTATCGATCATTATAATAAATTTATGTTGTTAACATTCTTACTTGAATGTTGAGGTGACACCAATAATGATTTTATACAACGTAACACACGATAGTAGATTGACCATATAAAATTGAGGGTAGCGCTCATAATACAATTTAAGTATAATTTTATATCCTTAATATCTTATTTTATCTCGCAAACCTACTCTTTTTATGTTAAACTGTTAATCTAAATAACTTATCGTTTTCAGTTCATCTAATTAACTTATCCTATTAACATTTAATGCATGCTTTATGTAAAAATATTCAAGAATCTCATAATTGTAATTATGATATATGTCAATATGAGCATATGGTAGGAACAGACATTAATTAATGATAAAAGGTGGAAGTTGAAGGATGAAAAATATAGAGAATATATATATTTTTTCAGTGGAGGTGGAGGGTCAAACTCACAACCACTTGATTAGATATATCAATTACCGTGGAACTATGCTCGACAGAAACAAAGAGAATATTGATATTGATATAATAAATGCATACTTTTAATTTATAATAATAGACCCACACTTACACATGGAAGTGTAGGGAGAAGCAGGGCAGGAGTCAATTTGTCAACGGCAGTAATCGCTGTCAATGGGATTTCTCCATAGCCTCATGGCTTCCTCACTCTTTTGCTCCGCTTCTCTGCTACTCCTACTTGGCGCTTTCATTTCTCCAGGTTTCCAAATCATACCTAATTTCCTTTAAATCCTTCTGTTTTCTCCCTGATTCTAGAAATTGCACCAGTTTCTTCGGTTTGAAGAACGGCCGATCAATCGGCACAAGTTTTCTGGGGTTTATAGTGTTGTAATGATTCTCGTTTTATGGTGAAGCAGGATCCAAATCGGGAAATGTGGCGTTGGCGATTGAAGAAGTGGATTCCATGGCCCTTTTGCCGTTTGGATCTGCCTCTGGCATTGGCAGCTTCGTTCGACTTCCTCAATGCGGCGGCCCTCGCCCCACTGGTACTCATCTTTCCCCTTCTTATGGATGCATTTCTCCCCATTTAACTGTTGTTTTTCTTTGCAATGGAGTTTTCAAATCGGATTCAAGCTCAGTTTCCATATTTGTATTCCTTACTCCAAAGTTAAATTACAAGTTTGGTCATAAACTTGTCCCTAATACATCCTCAACTTTGAAAAATATCTGGTAGGTCTCAAAACTTTCCATGTTGTGTCTTATAAGCCCTGAAAAGTGTCTCGTTGGTTCTTGAACTTGAAAAAAAGTGCCTATTAGTCCTTGGATTTTAAATTTTGTGTTTGATAGACCCTTCCGGTATTTGAGAAGATCTTTCGATCAATAGATAGGATTTAGTATTCGAAGTAGGAGATAAGATCCATCTGCTCTTTGTTTCTAAATTTTTTTTAGACCTATTAGATCGTTTATAAAATTTAGGACCTATTAGACACAAATTAATTTAGTAAGGTATAAGATACAAAGTTCAAAGACCTATTAAGACACTTTTTATAGTTTATAGATTTAATATACTCATTTTTGAAAATTCAAAAGACTAAACTTGTAATTTCACATTAAATATAATATGGTCTAACTTTTTAAACTGGATATCCAACAAGTTTGATTATCTCAAACGGTTCATTCTTCTTCTCTACGTTATTGTTAACATCTTGGTCTGATTTGCATTTAACTTTATCTTATTGTGTATATATTACAGGATTTACGAACATGCATGCTTCTTGTCGAATGTTTTGATGATAAAATGAATCGAATTGTTACCGACCATGTCAAAAACTAGAAGGATTCAATCAATTTGGAGTGGCTGAACAATTTATGGTGCTTGAATCTGTGTTTTCTGCCTTTCAAACTGATCAAGTGTTACTTTGTTTGTGCATTCATATAGTTGAAACTGTACAAGCCATTGGTGTTTGCTACAGCACGAAGGGAGACAATTTGCCAGAACCTGGAGAAGTAGTCCGACTATACAAAAGCCTTGGCATAAAAAGAATGAGGATTTATGATACAGACCAAACTATATTAAATGCTCTTCGAGGATCGAACATAGAAGTCGTTGTAGGCATCCCGAATACTGACCTTGAACGTGTTGCTAATGTTTCTTCTGCAGCAAACTGGGTCCAAATGAACATTCAAGCCTTCGTTCCCCACGTCAAATTTCGATACATTACTGTTGGAAATGAAGTGCAGCCATCTGATTCTTTTGCTGGTTATGTTCTACCGGCCATGAGAAACATTTATAGTGCAATTTCAGCAGCCAATTTGCAGGATCAAATGAAGATCTCCACAGTAATATCCACGGCCTTGTTGGGGACTTCACATCCTCCATCTGCAGGCTCGTTCGGGTCCGATGCTCGTGAATTTATAGAACCAATTGTCAGCTTTCTGGCTAAGAAAGGTTCACCACTTCTTGCTAATTTGTATACCTACTATTCATATATTGGTCTCAGCAGGCAAATGAACCTTGACTATGCTTTGCTAAAAGAATCGCAAGGTGTTATTGCAGATGGCAATTTGGAGTACCACAACTATGTCGAATCAATGATCGATGCTCTCTATGCAGCTCTTGAGAATTCGGGTGGAGCCAATGTGTCGATTGTGATATCGGAGAGCGGTTGGCCATCGGGTGCAGGCACCAATACTATAATTGAGAGTGTGGTTGCAGAAACATACTATGTAAATTTGATTAGGTGTGTTCAGAGTGGGACTCCAAGAAGGCCTGGAAGAGCTATTGAAACGTATTTGTTTTCCATATTTGATGAAAATTTGAGGCCTTCTGAGATGGAGAAACATTTTGGTTTGTTCACACATGATATGGAACCAAAATACCAATTTAGTTTCAGTTAAGAAAAAGGTCGATTAGTGCAGTTGTAAGAAAGTTTAAATCTCCCTTTTATACATTTTGTAGAACATGTCGGGCTAGAAATTCGAACTAACGTAAATAGGTGCTCTAATCAGTTAAGCTAAGCTCAGGTTTGATCATTTTGTTATGTTGCTCTTTATTGGTGGAGAAATTCTTAAAAAGAGTTTTTTAATTAACTACTATGAGTTAGTGTAATCATTGAAAGAATGGGTTAGCGAAAAAATGAATGAGCTCAAATTATTGAGATGGGAGAAGAAAATTTCAAATCAACCAAATATTGTATTTCTACAAAATAATTAGAGGAAGTTGTACGTTTGAAAGGATTTATAATAATGTGGTGAGACACGATTTATACGATGTCGTAATGATTTATATGATGGACCTCGACACTCTAGTAGGCCCACTGAATGGATCCCTTGGTCAAGTACTTACACGATGGGGACGTCACCCGCTGCACGACGACTCATTACCTAGGCAACGTGCGACCCACTACCTTTAATGGATAAATAATTAAAGACATATGTACTCTCTTTAAGCTTGAAGATTCAGTTCTTCATCCCCGTATTTTTTATACTAAAAAGGAATAATAAAAAAAGAAGAAATATATATAGAGACAAGTCAAGTGTACACACGTTCTTTCCAATTTAAGTTATACAAATTTAATTTATAACTCGAATTTCCCCTTTTTAAGTCTTAATTAAAAGCCCAAAAGTATTTCTCCACTTACTACATTGATATGATTTTGTTGTGAAGATTTCATACTAATATACAGGTAAGTACCCAAATTGAAAAATCAAAAATATGATCAAATTTTGTAAAATTTTCAAAGAAAAGTTCAAATGAGGAATTTAATCACGATTAATTGTTTGCATATAAAATAGTCATTTTATAGAACCATAATGAGCTTGCCTATCCCGAGATAATCATCAAGTAGGTAACATGCGACTTGCGAGTGGCATAGAAAATAGGGAAAAATTCTTATCTGAAAAAGAATGTGCATAAATTTTTTGTAAGAGAAAAATTCATACATAATATCTTGTGTTTTTCTTGTGGTAAATTTGGACATAAATCATGTTATTTGCCCAAATTGAATATTATGAAAAATGTAACTAAAAAATAATGGATTCCAAAAATTAATTGTACAAACCTACATGGACCCAAGAAAGTATGAGCTACTTTCTTAGAGAGTGCTTTTCTCAATGGGCTAGACCTGATCATTTGAGCTGAAGTCAGGGCTATAGAGCCCAAAGGGTTGGACCCGGTCATTCGCAAGGCCCAATTGATCGAGGATATCAATGAGGCTGTCCGCGAGGCAGAAGGCCAGACCTCGACTGCGAAGACGAATTTTCACCCAATTTCAAGCAAGATAGTTTTTAAGGCCCACGAGGTAATTCCCACTCGAACTGTAACGCTTACCAGTAAAAACCCTAATTCTATGCAGGGGCAAGAACAATGCAAGTGACCAAGAAGGAAACGTCGTACAAGAGATTGAGTGGCTGAAAGACCACCTGAGGTAGGCCCAAGACTGAATGAGGAATCAGACGGACAAGTACCGCAGGGAAGTAGAACATGAGGTGGGAGAGAAGATGTACCTTAAGGTACGTCCTTATAGATAGTGTATCCTGGCTAAACGAAGGAATGAAAAGCTGAGTCCCAAATATTTTGGGCCTTGTGAAATAATGCAGCCAATTGGGAAAGTGGCCTATCGGCTAAATTTGCCGCGGAAGCTAAGACTCACCCAATATTTTTCATGTATCTCAGTTGAAGAAAGCTATTGGTGAAGCTTTAGCCTCACTGCAAATACCACCTCAACTCTCTGAAGATTGGGAATGGCTGGTGGAACCGGAGTCTGTATTTGCATTCCAAACAAACACTACCACCGGAGAGAGGGAGGCACTGATCAGTTAGAAGGGATTGTCGGAGGAGGAAGTGACTTGGGAATCAGTTCGAGAAATCAGCAAGCAATTTTCGGCATTTCACCTTGAGGACAAGGTGACAGTTGATGGGGGGAGAGAGGTGTTAGACCCCGACTTTAAAAACATATATTAGGAAGGGCAAAGAGGTAATTGAGCAGATGTAGGCCAAAATGGCCAAGAGAGAGACAATATAGCTAGGTGCGGGAGGCATGTAGTCCTTTTAAGGGGGAATGAATGTCGTTAGGGGATCATCCTTGATTTATGTGTTCTGGCTACTGTGTTAGCATTTTGGGAGAGATTCCCCACCCTCTCGAATTGGTGGGTAGCTTTTGTCTTAGGGCTTCTTTTGTATTGCTTACGGGCTCTGCTTTTGCATTAATCAAGTTTAGTAAAAAGATACCTCACAGTTTTCTACCATTCTTTGTTCTCTTCCTCTCTAGTGAACATCTGTATTAAAAAGCTCCAAAAATCTTGATCTTTAATTGACAGTACGACATTACATTCAATTGGTGTATATGGGAAGTTTTTATGTCATAAACTTTTCTCGTTTAAGTACATTGTAATGTTAGGTCGACAATGGGAGAGTTCAAGCCCACCGTCTAACAAAAAATTGTTTTCTGTGAACTTTAGGACGTTATCTGATTTTTGAAATGAACTTGTTATTTCGGAGAGAAAAGTTTGATGTTATAAATACATTAATTTTTGTTTTCTGTTTGTGCTATAGCTTGCCATAGCTGTCTCGTGTCTTTGTACAAGCAATGGAGAGGAATTTCCAGGATATGATGCTCTCTTGAAATTATGAGAGCTAAGCTTCCTACATCTGTGTGGGGACATGCGATTTTGCATGCAGCATCACTTGCACGTATTAGGCCAACAACCAATCATAAATACTCTCCAATACAATTAGCTTATGGCTAAGAGTCGAATATTTCCCATTTGCGATTTTTTGGATGTGCAGTATACTTTTCCATTGCTCCACCACAACGTATTAAGATGGGCCCGCAAAGACGGTTGGGAATATATGTTGGTTTTGATTCCCCATCAATCATTAAATATCTTGAACCTCTGACATGTGATGTATTTACTGCACGATTTGTTGATTGTCATTTTAATGAGACAAACTTTCCAACATTAGGGGGAGGAATTAAGAAGTTAGAAAAATAAATTACATGGAATGCATATTTATTGTCTTATTTAGATCCCTGTACAGATCAAAGTGAACTTGAAGTTCAGAAGATAATCCATTGTCAAATATAACAAATCAATTACCAGATGCATTTATAGATGCTAAGAAAGTGACTAAGTCATATATTCCAGCTGCAAATGCTCCATAAAAAATTGATATCCCAATACAACAAGTTGTCATTTATAAGTCCGCGACACGCCAAAAGTGTGGGAGACCAATGGGTTCTAAAGATAAAAATCCTCGAAAAAGAAAAGTTGTCAATAATCAAAATGATTCGATTGAGAATGTGGATGTTCCAGAAGAAAACCTGAATATGACTACTCATGAAAATACCAAGGAATGTCAAGTACCTGAAGATAGTAATGAGATTTCAATAAATTACGTCATGACAGGGAAAAGATGGAACCAAACTAATATGGTTATTGACAACATTTTTGCTTGTAATGTAGCTCTAGACATTATATCCAAAAGTGAAGATTCTGAACCAAAATCTATCAAAGAATGTCAACAAAGAAATGATTGGCTTAAGTGGAAAGAAGCAATCTAGGCAGAATTAAACTCACTTTCAAAACTTGAAATCTTTGGACCAGTAGTCCGAACACCAGAAGATGTTAAACATGTGGGACACAAACAGGTATTTGTAAGAAAAATAAATTAAAACAACGAGGTCACAAGATATAAGGCAAGACTGGTTGCCCAAGGGTTTTCACAAAGACCTGGTATTGATTATAAGAATACATATTCTCCAGTGGTGAATGCGATTACACTAAGATATTTAATTGATCTGACTGTATATGAAAGTTTTGACATGCATCTTATGGATGTAGTTACTGCATATTTATATGGATCTCTTGATAATGATATATATATGAAAATCCTTGAAGGATTTAAGGTACCTGAAACATATAATCAAAGTTTTCGAGAACTTTACTCAATAAAGTTACAGAGATCATTATATGGATTAAAACAATTAAGGCGAATGTGGTACAATCACCTGAGTGGATATTTGTTGAAGGAAGGATACCAAAATAATTCAATTTGTCCGTGTGTTTTTATAACGAAATCACAGTCAAGATTTGCTATTATAACTGTGTATGTTGATGATTTGAATATAATTGGAACTCTTGAAGAGCTTTCAAAGGCAATAGAGTATCTTAAGAAAAAATTTGAAATGAAGGATCTCGGAAAAACAAAATTTTGCCTTGGCTTGAAAATTGAACATTTAGCAGATGAGATATTTGTGCATCAATCAACTTATATAAAAAGTTTTAAAAAGATTTTATATGGACAAAGCACATCCATTGAACTAACCAATGGAAGTTTGTTCACTTGATGTGAACAAAGATATATTTCGACCTCGAGAAGATAATGAGAAATTCTTGGTCCTGAAGAACCATATCTTAGTGCAATTGGTGCACTTATGTATCTTGCTAATAATACAAGACTAGATATAACATTTTCAGTTAATTTATTAGCGAGATATAGTTCTTCTCAAACAAAAAGACATTGGAACGAAGTCAAGCATATATTTCGTTATTTGAGGAATGACTGATATGGACTTGTTTTATTCAAACAAATCAAAATTTGATCTAGTAATTGGTTATACAGATGCCAGATATTTATATGATCTACACAAAGCTAGATCTCAAACAGGTTATTTGTTCACATGTGGAAGAACTGTTGTATCATGACAATTAGTGAAACAGATCATAACAGCTACCTCCTCAAATCATGCTGAAATTCTTGCAATTCATGAGGCTAGTCGAGAATGTGTATGGCTAAGATCAATGACTCAACACATTCGTGGAACATGTGGCTTGTCTCCTAATAATCTTCCAACGATGTTATACTAAGATAACATAGCATGTATAGCCCAAATCAAAAGAGGATATATTGAAGAGGATAGAACAAAACATATTTCACCTAAACTCTTCTACACTCATGATCTTGAAGAAAATGACAACATTAATATTCAACAAATTTGTTCAAAGGATAACCTAGTAGATTTATTTACAAAGACATTACCTACTGTAACATTTGAAAGATTGGTATGCGACATTGGAATACGGCGGCTCAGAGATCTTAAGTGATGTTTCTATGAGGGGAGCATAATTTATTGTATTCTACTTTCATATAAACAATAAGCATCTAAGGGGGAGTAATATGAACATTATCCAAATTTGATGCCCAACCTTAAGGTGTCAAAAAGAAAGATGAAACCCTAACCCCATGTTCTTAATTGTCTATAAATAGTGCCAATTCATGGTTAATTTGTGAGTGAGAATTCGCCTGAGAGATTCGAACTCTCACGGGGAAACCCCATGTACTTAGCAGGCACACGCCTTAACCACTCGGCCAAAGCGACAAATTGTTGTTAATGTTGTAAATTAAAAAACAAAGTAAAATCATGTATACATTTCTCTATATTTTCTAAAGCTTGCAACGATTTTTAAAGATGAACTGCCACTCCAAACTCTCGATGATAAACAAAATGGTAAAAGGTCATTGAGAAGGCAGCTCAAGTAGCAAAGATACCTACTATTACGTTTAAGGTTATCGGTCCGATATCCTACTTTTGCTATTTGTTGAATTAGAAAAGGTAAAAAAAATTTTAAGCTCGTGTATAACGATTGCATCAAATCACAATGAGAGTCGATACATTTTTGATAAATTTGGGAGGCTCTTAGAGCGGAGAAAAGACGGACATTGTTTGATCCAAAAAGACCAAGCTCGGAATCCACAAAGGTCGGAGTACGTGGGTCTTCCTAGCCCTCTGAAGAACCTGCAAACAAGGTTAGCACTCCGACGAGCAAGTTAGATCTTATCCGATCTAACTCAATGAATGCAAATGGATTCGCATACTTGGTAAGGCAGACATATCTATTTATAGGGTTGGATTCGATAGGAGTCCCAACATCGGGCTAACGGTTGTCCGACCGTCCGTAAAATGCGGCGTGTTGTCAGTTTTTAGAGACATTCCCTTGAATTCACTTCCAGGTCGGCTCGAACCATTTAAGTAGGCCAATGGTAGAGAATGAGCAGCTCGGCTCGTGCCTCGGTTTCCGACTTGAAAGGACTTAATAAATTATTAAAATCTAAAATGAGTTTTAATCCAAGTACCTTTACAATGTTGACACGTGGCATGTGAAAATCTGCCTCCAACAGACATCATACAAAATATTCATTGAATTACTTTTTCTTAATCTTGGTACAAACCTGACATCATATTTATAATAAGATAATTCCTAATCATAATAGGAACATGACACCTACATCAAAATAATATCTAAAACAAATGTAATTCTAATTCATAATACAAAACTTAAATCATATCAAAATCCAAAATCATATCAATTATAAATTAATACCATAGAGTTAGAGCATGTTTGTGAGTGATTTTTGCATTGCTAGAATCACTTTTACTCATTCCAAAATCACTTTCATTTTAAAATAGAATGTTTGGCAAGGATTTTTAAGTACAACATGTGAGGATGAGGAGACGAATTCACAACCTCTTGATACACGTACATGAACTAGATAGTAGTAGTAAATTGTATGTTCATGTGTTTAGCTTTTTACTATGAATTAATTGGGTTCATGAGATAAAGATTTATTTTAGGAATCTAAATACTTTCATGAAGTCCTATAAATAGAGTTGTCTTTGATGTGATTCAAGCAAATGTGTGGAAAAAAAAACATAGGGTTTGAGAGAGTTTATGAACCAAGTGTACATTTTGTGAGAAATTTTCAATACAAGTGAAGTTGTGTATTCTCAAATTAAGTATTGTTTGGTTCTCAATTTGTGAGTGTTCATCACAAACTTTCAACATTAATTTGACACCCAAGATCTAGGTTCGAGCCCTTCTGTATCTAGTAATAAAAAAAAAATTGAGCAATCATGAGAGAGTAGTTGATAAACCCTTGAAAAGGACAGTTGTTTGTGACCACCTAAACCAAATAGAAAAACTAAAGCTGATTTATTGACTTTCTGCTCATTGTATCTTATTGGAATTGAAATGAGATTCAATAGAGATGAACGCAACGATGATACTATTGCTGGTGATAAAAATTGTGGACATTTTGATGTATTCAGGCTAAGTGCAGGACCTTTAGGGACATCAATTCAAAGACATGAAAGAAAATTTGACATTGGTATGTACTGAACAACTGTGCAGAGATAAAGTCGTATCGAGAGTAAGTTTGACTTATGCTAAGTTCACTCTAAGTTCACACTAGTAAGTACATAACACTAACTTTTTTTTTCTTTGTTATGATCTATTACAGGTTTTGACATTACATGAACAAAAGGTTTTGCCGACGATTTTGGATCTTGCAGTGACGAAATTTGTCATTGCCAAAGCGTTAAACTTTTGTAGAGACAATAGCCTCACTAACCTATAGTTTAAGCCGGCCGGTACAGTCATCGATGAAGACGACACTTATGCCTTGGTACTGCTTTGGACAGGTTGGCAATGATGTAGAATGCGACTTTACTTTTTTTTTTAAAAAAGGTTATAATATCAAAGTTAAACTACAAAATTAGTCCCAAACAATGTGTATATGGTAAGTCAAGAAACTTTAAAAAGTGTCTAACAAGGATTTTAATTTTTAATTTTATGTTTAATAATTCTCTAATCAATTTTATGTTTAATAATTCTCTAAATTTTAAAAAGTATATGATGTGTGTCACGAAAATTTTTAATTATGTGTATAAGAACTTTCAATTTCATGTCTCATTCATCTACAATGTATTTGACACATTTTGAAAATTAAATTATTAGATACAAAATTGAAAGTTTAAAATTCTATTTATTGGGTTTGTAAGAGTAACGTAAACAAATTCGCACATTGGCTAGGGAAGGGATTGATACATGATGTGAACAATTGTATGAGACCTTTTGGGTGGAACCAAAAGCAAATCCATGAGAATTATGCTCGAACAATATCATACCATTGAGGGTACTTGGAGTATCGTTGTCTTTAACACTATTACACACAAAATTTAATAATAATCAGTTTGACCCGAACCAACCGAAGTATTTACCCTACATCTTTTAGTCTTTTCTAGTTCCTCTTGCTCTCTCCTATCGCTTGACAAGCGGCTGACCCTAGCGCCACGACGCCAACCCGAAACGGCCAGCAAGTTTAATTTTAATTTCCTTTATCTCCAATTTTTCAATTTCAAGTTGAGGATGGAAAAGGACGAAAAAATTTCTTTGTTAAATTTTAATTCGAGGATGGAAAAGATTTAATTCAATTTCAATTTCAATATATGAAATATTTTTTAGTTCAATTCAATGAAATCTCGTGTCTCTCCCTAATTTCAATCTCAATTATGGAACATCTTTGTGTTCAATTTCAATTATGGAAAGACCTTTGGACTCAAATTTCAAAATGGAAAGATTTTAGTGAATCTCACTCATTTTCAAGGATAGATGTTCAATTTCAATTTCTTTTAAGGAGGAAAAAAAAACTAAAAATTTGATTTTAGAAAAGTTTATAATCACTTTAAATTTTTAAACTATTTGAAAATCAATTAAATCTATTTTTTCAAAATCACTATTTTTATCGTCACTCCCAAGCAATCCCTAGTCTCCTGCTTAAATCTTTAAATCAGAAAAATTATAATAAATTTGATGTATAAATATAGAAAAGAAAATTTAAAATGTAGAAAATAATAATACAAACATATGGAAAAGAAAATCGTAAACGAAAAAACCTAACCTATCTGTTTGTTTTGGTTATAAATAGAAAAAGAAACCCTAATGAGTCGGCAACGTTTACGTTTCAAAAAACTTAATTTCAGATTTCTCCCATCGGTGAACAGAATCGGAAAAGTATGAATTCGAAGAAGAGGAAAATCAACCCAAATTCAGAGCTTCCACTTCCACCTGAGCGCCCAGTCGTCGGCTGGTGTGTAAAGCATGGAATAATTTGGTCTTAACTTGTAAGTTCCATCCTTCAATCTCAATTTCCAATGTGTTTTTTGCCAATATTTTTCCGTGCGATCCCAATCTCCATTGCGTAGACGTGAGAGGGATGAGCACTGTTGCCTCGTTTAGCTTCCATTCTAATTTTCCCTCTGCCAGTATCTCTATTGTCAATTCATGCAATGGACTCCTCTGTTGTTATCTTGGCCATGGAAGAACCAAAACGCTACCTTGTAAAGCTTTCATATCCAAAATGCCACCCGGTGAAGCTTTCATATTAAATCCCATGACAAATGAGTACTTCAAACCGCCCATCTCGGATGCAGATAAGGATATATGGCAGTATTATTTTTATGGATTTGGGTTTAGTCCTAAGACAAAGCAGTACAAATTAGCAAGATTCTCCTTTGTTCGGGACAAACTTGCTACCTTGGTGGAGATTTTCACATTTGGCACAACTCACAAATGGACCTCTCTTGGCTTTCTGCCTCCATATGTGAGAATGGAAGAACATGGTGTTTACTTCAATGGAGGCCTCTATTGGGTTGGAACTCACTTACAACTACCTGTTACAAAGGTCATATACAGTTTGGATATAGAAGAGGAGAAATTCCAAGAAATTTCTTTTCCTCATCGTGTTTGTTATTGTTGTTTCATTGGAGTCTTTAATGGCGCCCTCTTGCTTATCCTGGATTACGTGTACCGCGTGTGGAAGATGGAAGAAGATTTTTCGTGGACCAAAGCTTTTGATATTTTCATACCAAATCAATACTTGCATCAAGGATGTGGACGACCATTTAACCTTCAACTTATTAGAGTCTTGGGAACATGTTATGTCTTATTTCTCATATTTTTGAATTCTATTTAGTCTCTTATAACCCTAAGAATGAGAGGATGAAGTTATTGACACAAGGCCAAGACCTTAGAATAACTGCTCTTCATCCAATTGACTCTTTCAATTTAACTTGAAGGAGGATTTTTATTTTATTTGCTTTATTTTTATATATTTTTAAGATCGGATGAAATGTATAACTTCTATGCAAATAATATATAGATATTTCTCAGTGGAAGTTTAGTAAATTTTATGCAAATTTCTGTAATCCACACATACTTTCAATGCATTTTTGGTAAATTAGAGTTGATTTGGGTTCAAAATCCTAACCACAGTTTTTTCTTCTCATTTCACCTTTACCTCCCATTTTGGTAAAAAGTAAATATATCTAATGTGGTATTTTTTATTTTTTTATAATGGAGTATTACGATTTGAACTTTCAACTTAAAGAAGAGTAGATGTGTCTCAATTTTTCAGGGTTATTCATCTACTAATACATATCTTATTTCATCTACATTAAAAAGTTGCCGTCATTGATGACGTGTCAGTGTCAATGTCTGCTGCTGCATTATGTTTCATTATAGGTCAATCCACACCAAAGAATAAAAAACAGAAAGTGCATATCTTTATAACCACATACTCAAAACTGACATGTGATGACATATCTTTATAACATCAATCTAGGCCATGCTTTCAGTAATTAAAAAAAAAAATCAAACTTAAATGTGTTATTATACCATTGGTAGCAAACTCAAACCCAAACAACAATTCTTTACATATATATATATATATATAACAAAATTTTCAATAGGGTCGAATATAAATTTTCAGGAATAAGCATAAAAGAAAATGATTTACCAAAAGCCATATCTAATCTTCTAACCAGTAGCCAGAGTGGTTTATTTTGACAAAAACAAAACCAAAAACTAAATAAATATTACAAACTCCCTCGTAGGGGTTAATATCTAAATTAGATTTATTATCACGTACATGATAATAAATTTAGATTTAGATTTAGATTTAGGCGAAAATTTCCACCAAGGTACCACCAGATTGTACATGATACGAGTAATCTTGGAGAAAAACTTGGGATGAAAACTAAATTTTGAACACTACTAATCTATTCTGGATGTTTAGGATCAAATTCCACACACTGAAGATTACGATCAGGAGAAATATGGGCAAAAACGAGGTTGGAAATTGAGATGAAAGATTAAACTTACAAGTTACGATCAGATTGTTACATGCTTCACTGGACAAATGCACAGAGTAGTTTGGAGGAGATAAGCTTAATCACATCAGCAGGAAGTGGAAGCTCCTCGTAGGATTCCTGTTCTTCATCTTCATCTTGCTTTCCCTCTTCCACATCTTCCTTTTCCTCTTCTTCCCCATCATCTTCCTTATCCATCTTCTGGTTGAATTCTCGAGTATTAAGGTTTACGGTCTCCTCTTTGTCTACATCTACTACTTGAAATTTATAACAATGAATCAGATGTACCTTCATTGTTACACAGATTCATCTTAGTTTTTTTCAACAATTTCTTCTACCCATTTCGTCAACGTAGATGTAACTTTTGAAGCTTAATCATGACGCTCCCAAAACCACCTTTGTAACAAAGCTCTCACATGTTCAAGTAATGAAGTAGCAGGTAATTCTCTAGTTTCTTTTAGTAGAGCTTTCATGGACTATATTATATTTGTAGTCACCATATTGTACCGTCTTCTAGGGCAATGTATACGTGCGCAACGTGAAAGTCCAACTTCTTCCAATCAAATGATGTGATACTCTCCCAGAACTCCCTAAATTTCAACTTCTTATAGACTTTAGTAGTATTGACAAACAATTATTCAATTGTTTCCTTCTTGAATTTAGCACTCAAATTCTGTTTTAAAATGTGAATGCATAACCATGAAAGGCATTGGGAAACACAGAAGCAATAAACTTCGATAGGATATTATTTCGATCTGAAACGAAAACCAGGTCGTTAACCTTACCTATTACCTATTACTCCTTTTAGCTTTTGCAAAATCCATTTTATGGAATTATCTATGTCATAGGATAATTAAATTTGATTATTGTCATTTAAGCATGTGGCCAATTATCAAAGCATCTCAATATTTGAACGTCAAATATGTTCCATCAATAACAATAACAAGTTATACGCAATTCAAGAATCCTCAAATACATGAACCTAGCGCCATAAAATGATACTTGAAAATTTTTCCTCTAATACATGAATCATTTTTAAAACACCTTTTTTTAATTCCTACAACAATATAGAGTAAAGCAGATTAAAAAAAAAGTAATAATTAAGCAGCACATATGACTATTTAATTATTTTTTTCGATCTAAGCAATACAAATAAAATGGAAGGCGATCGAATGACTTCAACATTAATAATCAAAGTAATTAAAAAAATATATATTCAAAGAAAAATCACCATTTTTCATTTTGTTTTTCTTCTTGCACAAACAACTCAAGCGATGAAGAAGAAAACACAGCTTATCAAAATAGAAATGATTAGAACAAGAATGATAATAAAGAAAGGATCAAAGAAAGAAAAGTTGAATACCTAAAATAGTGTTCGGTTTAAGTTACTGAGTAAGAACATACTTGAACGTTCGTTGGAGTTCGCCGTTGTTGACCAATTTCGTTGTTTGTGTGTGCTGCAAGGAGGAGATTTCATGAAGTATTTTGTCCTGGGTGTTTGTCGCTGTCACTGCCTATCATCTAAAAGTTCGCTCGTCGTTGTCACTGGAATCAATAGAGGTTAGTCGTTGGAAGAGGAGAAGTTGAATAGTCATTGGAGGAAGACTCTTCGTGCTGATGCCACTAGATATGCCAATTACCGCTGAGCTATACTCGCTTTGACCTCTTCTCCGTGTATAATTTCACGCGAGATGGAGGGTTTATACACTTGGAGGAAAAATGTTAAGAAGGATAATTAGGACTTTTCATCACTAAAAAGTCCTACTAAAAAAGTGGTACTCAATCTATTTAAGTTCAAATTTAAGAATAATGTTATTTAAAAAATAAATTACAAAAATAACGTAGACTTTAAAGTAAAACAAAAAAAAAATGTAAATTAAATAAAAATTTCAAAACTAAGGTGGTTATGAAAATTATTGACAAAGATAGGGCGGGGTGGTCAAAGTCAAGGATTCACGTGAGATTGAAAATCGTGTACATTGTAGGCGATTTTGAAATCACATATATATTGTACGTGATTTCTCTTCGAAATTGCATATATTGTATACGATTTTCCTTTTTAATTTTTTTATTCAAATTAATATTTATTATGGAACCTATGTTATTTATTCAAATTTGTCCCTTATTCGGTAGAGAGCCCTTAGGAGCAAACTTCATATTTTGAAAATTTATCTCATAAAGTACATTAAAAAGTTTTCTAAAATAATGTTGAAACAAATCTTACTAAATTTTCGAAAATAGATTTATTTATATAAAAGAATTGAATTTTTTAACTCTCAAATAGAATTTTTTTTTTGTCATTATTTTTTTTAAAACATTATTTAAGAAAAAAAAATCCTATGGGAAATTACCAAGTAAGACATTTTTACAGGTTTAAATAGGATTTTTTTTTTAAATAATGTTTTTAAAAAGGATATTTCATCTCTTAAAAGTCTTACTACCTATAAACGAAAAAAGTGATCTTCAATCTCTTTAACCCTTCAAAATTTGGCAATTTCCCGAATGTAAACTATAATATTCATTATAAATAATTTCAAACCTGCAATACCTTACCATTATTTTATCTTAAATCTTTTTCCCCCACGTTGTCACGTCAAATATGTCTATTATTTTTATAATTATTTTATTTTTTAAGTAGATTTTGTATATTAAAAAAAAAAAAAGGAACATTGTTTTTTAGGATTTTTGAAAAAGAGTTTCGAAGCCTACAAAGACAAATAAATGTGTTCAATTTTATATGTTTTTTTTATTTAATTTATGTACTTTGAAATTAGGGACCAAATGTATTAATAAATTACAAAAACTAGATCTTTATATGATAAAAGATGATACTTAATTTTGATGAAAATTTTCGTTATAGAAATTAAATTGTTACAAATTCTGAACTAAAGTGACTAAATTATTACGTATTAAAATTCAAATTCTTATAAATTTAAAAGTAGAACAAAATGTGTTTTTTAACCTATATTATTATTATTATTTTAATGGGCTCAATTGCACTCCGCAGTCAATGAGTGATTTATCACTCAAGATCAACCAAATTATTTAAAAATTACAGTCAATAAGTAGTCTGTTTTTCAAGATTATTTTAGATTAAACTATGAACTATTCTTCAATGTCAGTCAAAAATCAATCTAAAGTTTCATTAATTTATTAAAATAATATGTTTTATGCTATCATTGCATTACACTATGCTTGGTTTTAAATTATAATTAAAGATAATGCATTAACTATTAATAATTATTATGAATGTTAACAAAATTAGTTCATCTGAATTGACATTTTTATAATAAATTAAACTTTACAAGTAAAACTATAGCTAAGATTTAAACCATTAATGAATATGATGATTGAAAAATGCCTCAAACAGATTAATAACAATCGGTGAAAATGCAGAGAATAATATGAATAAAGCTTTTACCATCTCTCAGAATAAAATGCTACAAAGCAGCTTTTCAGTAAACTCAACTCTTCGCTACCAAAAAAGAGAGGAAAATGAATATTCGAAGTTTCTTTTCATAAAAGCAGTTAATACCTTGGCTATGGCTTCATATTCTTCTGTACTGTCACCCATGGCTCCATTTCTAGCTTCAATCTCAATGCCCGGTATTCGGTTTTCTTCATTCATGCTTCAGTTTTCACGTTTGCATCTTCGACAGCCTCGCCAATGGTGAAACGAACGAATCTACGAACCTTTATGTTCTCACCAAGAGAAGCAACAGTTTGCTTTACCAAATCCTTGACCAAAATACTATCATCCTTGATGAAAGGTTGTTCTAAAAGCACAAGTTCTCCGAGCCTCTTGGAAATCCGCCCGTCAACGATTTTCTCCCTGATATTCTCTGGTTTTGTCTGAAGGTCCTCCCTCTGCAACTCGATCTCTCTCTCTCTTTTGACAATGCTTTCTGGAATGTCCTCTATTGATACATACTGCACCCCTGGGCATGCCACGACCTGCATTGCGAGGTCATCGACTAACTCTTTGAATCTTTCATTCCTACCCACGAAGTCAGTTTCACAGTTCACTTCAATTAGAACACCGATACGGGAGTCGTGAATGTAGGATCCGATTCTGCCTTCGGCGGCTAGGCGGCTAGATTTCTTGTCCGCGCTCGAAAGGCCTTTCTTTCTTAGGTACTCTTGTGCCTTCTCTAGATCCCCACCAGTTTCAGAGAGGGCTTTCTTACAGTCCATCATCCCTGCTCCAGTCTCTTCTCGGAGTTTTTTAACAAGCGCAGCAGGAACAGCAACAGCTGCAGCCCTGCAATACAGCATTGAAATTAGTATCACTAGAAAGATAATATGTCTTAGCATATGTGTTCCCATTCTACTGACGAAACAAAGGAGATGGAGGAGATTACAAGAATGAAATGTAATAGAAAAGCTCAAAGCAAAGGATAAATTAAGAGAAGGCCACTTACTTGGGAACAGTTTCCTTAGCTTCCTCTGCACTGGGCTGCTCTTTTACTGTTGCAGTTGCAGCAGCAGGTTTAGCTGCTGTCTGTGCTGCCACCTCAGCAGCAAAATCTTGGCTTTTCTTCTCCAAGCCTTCTCCAAGATTGTATCTCACAAATCTCTTAACCTTAATGTTTTCTCCAATGGTAGCAATAGTTTGTTTAACCCAGTCCTTTAACACCACCTTATCATTCTTAATATATGGTTGTTCAAGCAATGCCAACTCCTCAAGTCTTTTCCCTATCCGCCCATCAACGATTCTTGATCTGATCTGTTCGGGTTTTGAGAGAAGATCTTCCTTCTGCATCTCAACCTCTCTTTCTTTGTTCACGATCTCTTCTGGGACATCTTCAGTCACCACGTATTGTACTTGAGGGCACGCGGCGACTTGCATTGCTAAATCGTCAACCAACTCCTTGAAGATGTCTCCTCTTGAGACGAAATCTGTTTCACAGTTCATTTCTATTAGGACTCCGATCCTACCATCATGAATATAGGAACCTACTCTTCCTTCAGCTGTGGCTCTACTAGCTTTTTTTTCTGCGCTTGCTAAACCTTTCTTCCTGAGGAACTCCTGAGCTTTAGCTATGTCACCTCCGCTCTCAGCCAGAGCTTTTTTACAATCCATCATTCCTGCTCCTGTTTCGTCACGAAGCTGCTTTACCAAAGCTGGTGCTATCACAGCTGCAACGCATCAGACATTCAAAGAATTAAATGAGAAGCTATTTGCAGGCATCATATCAAGTAAACCCAACATGGGAGATCAAGTCAAATATTCAATTGCACTACCAGTTATCATATATGTACAGCTTTGAATTATAAATTATAGTGATTATTTTATCTATTACAAGTCTACTACAATTGACCAAAGAATTATTGCCAATGGCTAGTCTAGGTGATGATTTTCAAATAAACTGGACTTAGAAAAAATACTTCTAAGTCAACCTTTAGGTGCAACTTCTTCCGGAGAATTAGCACTGTTCTCATGAGCGGTTTCTATCTTTTCTTCTACAACTGGTGTTGAGGAGAGAACTTCAGGGTTTTCAGCAGGTGCCTCAATATCAACTTGACTCTCAGCGACTTCTTCAGTAGTTTGACCTACAAAAGGTTGGATTTGATCCTCAGTTGAATCTCCAGAAAGATTAGAATTTCATCCAGATAACTACTTGTTAATGATAATTTCAATATTCTATGAACTATTAACCGCTACTGCAAGTTAGGACTATAATATAGAAACAAATGCCTCACCCTCATGTTTCATCTTAGTCAATGACAAAATCTAGCACTGGGCTAGAAAAATTTGCCCAAGCAAGTGTAATGGATACTGGTCTCTCAGTTTCAATTCTACTTATCCGAATGGAGCTAAATCCAAAATAAAATACGCACCCTCATGATTGAGCAGTTAAAAAATACATATTAAAATTTCTAACATGATTCTGGAATTATACCTAAGATCCCAATACTACCGTTGGAATCAGATTCTGGTTTGTCCTCTTCTTTTTCAGATGGAGAAGCAGAAACAATTTCATTTTCCAAATCTGTTTGTCTTTCATCGCTTTCTCTCTCTTCAACAACACTGTCTTCACTAGTCACCAGCTCTTCACTAACTGGACTTTCTGAAGACACTAATTTGCTAGCTTCTTCATCAGAGGCGAGTACTTTCCCATCAGTCTCAGGTCCATCTATGGGTTGAGCAGGCCCAACCACCTGGACTTTTTCTGATTGGTTGTCTTCTGAAGCCTTTACTTCAGAACTTTCCCCTGCTTCTTTCTCAATGGTATCAGTTGCACCATCCAAAATATTGTCTGATCCAGATATTATGCTTTCTCCTTCATCTTGAGGCACCGAAACATCAGAAGACGAGTCATCTAACACTTTAGTTGGATCAACTGCCTGGTCTGATGCTAATTGGTTGTCTTCAGAAACCTCAGAACTGCCCTCTGCTTCTTTCTTGTCCGTATCAACTACACCATCCACAATAATTTCTGAACTAGATGATATGCTTTCTGAGTCATCTTGATCCATAGCAGATGAATCAGCTGAACCTGCAGGTTCATCATCACTAACTGCTTCATCAACTACAGAAGGCAGACTTTCCTTCTCCTTGTCGTCACTTATTTCCTCATCTATCACTTTGGTGGAATCATCAGCTATGGTCTGATCTGCATCAACTATTCCTTCTACAATTTCCGTAACCTTCTGTACCACAGTTTTTTTAGCAGCATCATCTACTTTTTCCCTTTCATCTAAAAATGCAGCAATATCTTTGTTCTTACGAAATGCTAGCAAGAAGGGGTTTGTTGCAGCATAGACTTTCCCTTGATGCTGAGAATCTGAAGTTTCTTTGTCTTCGTCTTTTTTCATGGTCAAAGTTACCTGTCCTCTTGCAATCCGCAACACCCTAACATCAACCTCTTGGCCAATTTCTAACGTAGAGCCTCCCATAAGATTCCCAAATCCTTCAAAAGATTCCTCTGAATTGGGGAGGAACCCTTCCTCTCCCTCAGGAAGTGATATAAAGGCACCGGACCTGGTAATATTTTTCACTGTGCCCTGTAAATCTTGCCCCTTGACAAACTTTGAGCTTTTCTTCACCTCATCCCTCTTTTGTCTTCTCGGTTTTGGAGAGTTCTTTCTACCAGGCCCAGGTTTATCGTTGCTGGAAGGAGATTCTTTCCTTTCATCACTTTCACGCATTGAGAGAGAGATTCGTCCAGTCTCAGCGTTTGCTTCGATTAATCTTACTTTCACCTCTTGCCCAACAGAAACAACACTTGTGACATCTTTAACAAAACTATCACTTAACCTTGATACATGTACTAAGCCATCAGTGAATGCTCCAAAATCAACGAAGGCACCAAATGGTTGAATTGATCTCACTTTCCCAGTAAAAGTTGCACCAGGAATGAGTTCCTCCTTGTTTACAGCTGGCATCTCGCTCTTCCTCACAGGTCTTGAACGCTTTGACTGTGTCGAAGCTGCAGTACCAGCATCTGATTTAACAGGGTCTTTTTCATCTGTCGAAACTGTGCTGGACGGAAGCTCTGGGCTTCGACTTGAAGCTTCACCAGAAACTGGTGAATCTGACTCCTCCACTACCACATCAGTTCCTGAGGCAGATAATATAGGGATCCTACGGCCATGATTACAAAAATAATTTTTACTACAATTTCGAAACAGTCTAACCGAAGTTGATAGGGGTAAAACAAATCTTTGGTAATGAAGTGTATGTTTGGTGGATTTTCTAAAAAGGCTGAATCTTGTTGAATTATTGCTCTTCCCTGTATGCAAGGTTATGGGAACAAGCGAAACATTGTTGATAGAAGATGGACTTATCACCGACATCATATTTAGTCAAGAAAGTTAATGTGTATGCAGCAGAAAAAGTTCTGTTTGTAGGGAGAAGGGCCTCTTTCTAGTCGTTAGTTCTTCATGCCTTGCTTCCCCCTGCAGTAGACATTAACAGTATCACAATTTTGTACAAGAAAATTCTCCATAATAGCAAAACCATGAGACAAAACGCATAGATTTCATTCTGACATAAACCAATGAAGAAACTATTGACATTACCAACCTTAGAAATTCAACTTCCATCCAACAAATTCAATCTTATTCAACTCTTTCAGGTAACCCACATCAAACTTAACAGAACCATATTAACATATAAAGATAATCAACATCTAAGCTAAACGGTACTCATTAAAGTAGCCTAAACCAAGAACTCATTTAATGATAGAATCCCGTGCCAGCTAAAACTCAACGTCAAAAATTATAGAATTGGCCAATTAAAGCTCTCCAAACCATCCTTATAATTGACCAGAAGAAGTCTACTCAGACATTTTAGATACCTAATCTGACACTGCAGAACTTGAACAAGTTTAGTGTACACCTTAATTAGAATCTTAACCTCCAAAATGTTGGAGGTGATAAACTATATGCTCGTTAAAATATCAAAGAAGTCGACTCCCCAACAGAAACTTCACAAGAATTGGAACTTAATTTCCCTAAACCAATTCAGGGTCAGCTCAGTTACCAAAGTCTCCGACCAACTCCACTGCAATAACCAAACCAACAAACCAGAAAGAAGCAACACGAATATGAATTGAAATTTATGTAAGAATCTCAATCTCTAATAAAGCAACCAAGGTAGAAGCTGATAGTTTTGAGGACGAACGACACAGAATTGAGAAGCCCCAGAAACAGAAAAAGAGCAGAGAGCCATTGGAGGGAGTAGAGGGGAGAATTGAGTACGAACCACTAAAAAACCCAACACACCCACAAAAATTGTCCCTCTGGAATGTCAGAAGAATGAGGAGAAACAAAAAAAAATTGCCAGACATTCAGTGATAAGAGGGTAGCTTCTCCATGATGGTAAGGGAAGGAGAGGGAAATGAAAGGTGGGGCTTTAAATCCTTATCCCATGAGTCTGTTTCGAGGGGATTCACGAGTTGGGTTCGGTTGGGTCAGATTTGAGAGTTTTTTTTTTTATTTACAAGATCGGTTCTTCTACTAGATGGACCAAATCAAGAGCCAAACCCTAACCCAACCCAAACTTTTTAGATTTTCCTAATGTTCATAATAATCCACACCACATCCAACCTAAAATTTCATAAAACTCAAACATCGAAAACTCAATCCTGCTGTCTTTTGCCCTTTGCCTCTAAAGAATAATCATCACAGATCCACAGCACGTCTATGGAATGAATTTAATTCAACAAGTACCGCGAGAGAGATAAGAGTGAGACCGTGAGAGGCGACGGAAGACGGAAGGACAGCGAACGGCGGACGGCAGCCACGGGCGACGGAGGGACGGCGGGAGAGACCCGTGAGAGAGGCAAGAGCTTCTGAAGAGTGAAGATCATGATTCTGTGAGATTGAGAGGCACTGAGATCGCGAGCAGTGAGAGGGAAGAGTTTTTTAAGGTATGAGAACCTAAACCGATTTGGTTCGGTTCGAGTTGAATCGAATATTTTATAAACCACGAATCGAACCGAATCGAACCGAACTCTTGATTCTAAAAGCTCAACCCAATTCTGGGTTGGGTTTGTTGGGATTCTTTTGAGTTACTTCGGTAAATGTTCATGTCAACATGATTTGAAAAGTTTACATTTTTTACTCTGACTTTTTTGTTTAATAATATGAGGTTGGAGTTTTGTTCATTTATTATTTTGCATAAATATTTTTATTTTTGTTTGAATAGTTTGGTCTAATCTCAAATTTGCTGTTATTATTCAAAGCGGGTAACTTGAAAGCCGGAGGAGTAACTTGCAAAAGAGAAAACTATAGATTTATATTAATAGTTTCGTTACATAAAATTGAGTTGTATTTTATATTTGGCTAACCGTCTTGGTTGATTATATTAAAGTTTAGGAGTAAGTAGAAAATTAACAAAAGTAAATAGGTGCCTTTTTTTGGGTGGATAAAAGAAAGTATAAGAAAGAAACAGTGTAATCAAAGGTTTTCTTGTGTCCAAGCACAAAACAGGGGAAGTTAAATAAGATTGGATTATTGCATAGAGACAAGAGAATTACATTGATTTATTATGCTTTCCAATTTGTTGTTTGTTAATTTAAATGTTATTTATACAATAAATATCTAAATTTCAAAAAGAAAATATTATTCATTCACTACTTTGGGATGATCTCACGTCGAAAAGATCAATAGACCTAACAAAATTTATAAAGAATCAAAGTTGATGTGATGGATATCTATTTTTTTATACGTACAAAATAGAAAACTGGGCGAAACTTGAATTTTCAACATTGCGGCGGTTAAGATGGAGGGAGAAGAGAGAACCAAGCGAAGGGATGAAGAGGGAAGAGAGAGAAAAAAATGAAAAAATGAAAAAAAAAAAAAGAAGACAAATAATATAAAATTTATATCTATCGAACTCACACATGTCAAGTTAGCTTTCGGAATGTTAATACAAAGGACAACCATTTTCTAAAGGTTATGGACCAAAATGTCACTTTTTAAAACTTAGGGACTAAATAGAAACATACCTTCAAATTCAGGGACCAAAAGTGTATTTTAACTTTGTTTTTTTCTTTCCTTATAAATGAATAGGCTTCATTTAAGAAGACACGACCATTTAGGTTACATGTAGATTACTCTCTTTTTCAACCTTACATGTGAATAATTCAAAGATAAAGAAGCGCTGCTTGCTTGCATAATGAGTGAGCCGGGAAACGGGAAGGTTTTTCCGAAGACAAAGTAAACTGTTTTCAAAAGCCAAACAATGAGAACCATTTTCCAACTTCTACCCCGTATAACTAAAGGTAATTGTTATAGGCAAAATTATAACGTATATGCTACATCAACTTCTCCGTTACCATTATCACAGAATATGGGTATTTTTAAACAAATGGCAAAGTTCATCAGTACTTTTGTAATTTAACCTATAAAATCTTTATTTTTATATAACGACCTGTGTGATTGGAAATTACTACTTTCACGCAACAGACTAAATTAAAAACAAACATCAACAACTAAAATATATATTTCGCCTTCAATTTTTAACAGATTAAATTAAATTGGACCGAGGATTCAATACTTTCGCAATTTCAATTAACCATTTTTATAGAGGTGTTGGTGGATTTAATTGAATTGGAATAAAAATATTCCAAATCCAATTCGATTGCGTGATTTGATTAAATTAACTAACTCATTTATATAATATTTTATTTTATTTTGGATCTAGTTACTCTTATAATTTGTTCTTAAATGTTGTAAAATATAGGGAAATTATATTATTTTAACCTTTTTTTTTCTATTTTACTCATTAAATTAGAAAAAAAAAAGAGTTAGATCGTAGTTTTTATATAATGAAAAAACACATCTTAAGAATCTAAATCAATAATTTTTAAAAGAATTATTACAGTAAAACAATTGAAAGTTGTCCTAGATAAATCTAATTATAATACATGAAAGAAGAAATAGTATTTTTTTAGAATATACGTTTGGTTAACTAACCAAATCTAAATCTAAACTAATTATTTAGTTAAGTTATAAATATTTAAATATTATTTATTTAAATTAAATTTTAAACTAGATCTAACTAACTAATTAAACAGATAAATTTTGATTAATGATTTAATTACTGAAGAGACAAACGTGGTCTAAATTAAAACTACAATATTTAAAAAGTTAGGAAATAATTATTTTTTTAACAATAAAAAGAATAATCAAAAGAAAAAAGCCCCATTTCTCGAGGACAACAAAAACTTCAATGAGATTTGGTGGTATCTGAGTCTCTGACATATTATTAGTAACAAATATATCTTAAATTTGCTTCGAAGAATATAGAACTTATAATAATATGATAATTAAAAGGAGAAATAATTGAATAAATAGAAGATTTGATAACTATTATTCGAGGAAGAAATTAGGTTTAATATTCTAAAAATTTTCATTTATACTAATAACAAACATGTTTGTTTATATTGTTATTTTGTTTTTTTTTTTTATAACTCAGAAAGATACTGCCACTTGACAACATGCACCTTTTTTTTTTAGGACAAAGTAAAACATTTTCAGAAGCTAAACTTCTGCACATATAACTAAAGGTAATTGCTTTGAAAAGCTCTAGCTAACATCTCAATGTCTTCCATCCATGTTCTGAGTTCTGACAATAAAAAGAGAGGCAGAGCCAATTTCAATTGTTTGCCTAAAGGCATTGTTCTGACGAAGAGAGGTAGTTCCAATTGTATTGCCTGAAAGACATTTGATTATGGACAAACCTTATTTATGAATACTACGTCAAATGTATTGACAAACGAAGTGTTCTAACAATGAAAAGAGATGTAGTTCCAGTTGTGTTTTAACGAAGTGTTCTGATGACAGTTGTATTGCTTTAAAGATATTTGATTCCATACAAATAAAGAAGCTATGTCAAACAAAGTCTATCTAGATAACACAGATCTCAGCTATGAGATTCCTAAATAGGATTTCGTTACAAGTTATTAGAGTTTATTTTACCTATGTACAATAATTTAATGTTGTTACATTTTGTAACCTCTATAGCTGTTTTATGTGGTAGTCTATAAATACTACTATATGCCTTTTAATAAAAATAAGCAAGTTTAATTTACTCTCGAGGTTATAATATGGTATCAGATGAACACTTGTCTTTTTCTTGAGAGTTCTTGCAGATCCCGCCATTTTCTTAGGCGTTCTTGATTTTTCCGCCATCTGAGTTCTTGCTTCATTATCATGGTGTCACCGATTGAGGTACCAACAGACCCTATTGCTCCACCTCCTACTCTGATTCCGACTGGAATTTCGGCCACTTCTGTGATTCCTGCAGCGTCTTCGTTGACTGTTCCTTCTTGTCTCGATCAATATGCAAATCCTTACTTTATTCACCATTCTGATAACACAAGCCTTGTTCTTGTGTCTGATTTGCTTACCGAGGAAAATTATACCTCTTGGAATCGTTCTATGACAATTGCCCTAACTGTTAAGAACAAAATCGGCTTTATTGATGGAACTCTCGAACAGCCGATTGGTGAGTTACTCAATTCCTGGATTATTTGTAACAACGTGGTAATTGCGTGGATTCTGAATTCTTTGTCGAACGAGATTTCGGTGAGCCTTTTGTTTACTGATTCAGCGCGCGATATGTGTTAGATCTGAAAGAGCGTTTTCAAAGTCAAAATCGACCACAGGTTTTTCAGTTACGGCGTGATCTGTCAAATTTGGTTCAAGATCAATCGTCTGTCAGTACCTATTTCACTCGGCTGAAGACTTTGTGGACAGAATTAGCATCATATCGGCCGTTCTGTACATGTGGTCGATGTTCTTGTGGTGGTATGCAGGCTATCTTTGATTACTTTCAGACTGAATATGTGGTGTCGTTTCTGATGGGGTTAAATGACTCGTTTAGTCAAATTAGGGCTCAATTACTTCTTATGGAGCCCGAACCTTCGATTAATCGAGCATTTGCCCTAGTTGAATCTCAGCAACGTGTCATTTCTTCTCCGCCTCTGGTTTCGCCCACTATATTGATGGCGCGTTCTTCTTCGGGCTCTGTTGATTCTCGTTCTTCTTCCAATTCTCAAGGGAAGCAACGAGAACGCGAACGTGCTATTTGCACTCATGGTGGCCTTCAAGGTCACATAGTTGACCGGTGCTACAAGCTCCATGGATATCCTCCGGGGTATCGATCACGTAATTCTGCGCAACATAAGTCTGCAACATCGTCTACGATACCTTCTGCTACTGATACTCAATCGAAATCAGTCAATGCTGTTAATGTGGCTGATTCTTTGGCGTCTCTCAATTCTGATCAGTGTCAGAGCCTCCTCAACCTTCTTCGTAGCCACCTTGTTAAAGCTAAAGATGGTGCTTCTGTTAGCACTAGTGCTTCTCATGTGGCAACTATATGTTCTTCCATTTTTTCTTCCTCTGCCATGGAAAGACGTTGGGTAATTGATTCAGGGGCTTCTGCACACATTTGTTACTCCAAGGATCTTTTTATGTCACTACACTCTGTTTCTGGCATGTCTGTTACTTTACCTGGTCAGTCTCGTTTTGTTGTGGAACTTATTGGTGATATTCAGCTATCATCTGATCTTGTCCTCAGAAATGTCTTATATGTTCCTAGTTTTCGGTTTAACCTTTTATCAGTTGGTGCTTTAACTCGTGATATGACTTTTATGGTTCAGTTTGTTGGTGATTCTTGTCTCATTCAGGACAAGTCCTCATTGAAGATGATTGGCAGGGGTGATTGTTGGAATGGGCTATACTTCCTTGAGTTGCATCAGCATCTTACAATGCCTCTTCTTCTGTAAATGTTGCTTCTGTTTGTATGGTTTCTTTACCCATTTGGCATGCTAGAATGGGAAATCCATCTCATAAACATCTCATTGCTTTAAAAAACATTTTGCATATTAGTTCTACTGTAAATATGTCTTCTGATCCATGTTTAATATGTCCCCTAGCGAAACAACGTCGTTTGTCGTTTGCTTCTCATAATAAGATTCCTGATGCTATGTTTGATTTGGTTCACTGTGCTATTTGGGGGCCTTATCAGTCTCAAACTTATGCTAGATTTCGTTATTTTTTTACTTTGGTTCATGATTTCTCTCGATATACTTGGGTATTTTTGCTTCGCCAAAAGTCTGATGCCTTAACTGTTGTTCCCGTTTCTTCCGCCTCATAGAAACACAGTTTGGCAAATGTATTAAACAGTTTCGTTCAGATAATGCCTCGGTTTACTGAATTATTCCATGAGAAAGGGGTATTTCATCAGTTTTCTTGTGTTACTAGGCCTGAACATAATTCTATGGTGGAACGAAAACATCATCACTTGTTAAATGTTGCTAGATCCATCTATTTTCAGTCTAGGGTGCCCATTCAGTTTTGGGGGGAGTGCATCCTTACAGCTTGCTATCTTATTAATAGGACCCCATCCCCTTTTTTAAAATGGGACACACCCTATTTTAGACTTCATGGTTAGCCTGCTGATTATACTCAGTTAAAGGTCTTCAGTTGTTTATGTTTTGCTTCCACGTTGTCTTCACATTGTTCCAAGTTTCACCCTCGAGCTATACCTTCTGTATTTTTGGGATATCCTCCAAGTGTTAAAGGGTTCTGATTGTTTGATATTGAGCATGGACGGATTTTTATCTCTCGAGATGTTGTTTTTCATGAGAATATCTTTCCTTTTCATGATGTTTCCATTCATGATATATCTGTGGATCCCTTCCCTGAGATTGTTTTGCCCAAAGCTTTTGATATTTCTGGTATAGCAGAGTTTGATGATTCTGTTCAGCCTACCACTACTTCACTTTGGTGTGTCTAATGACAGTGTTGCAATTGATTCTGGTGAAGCTTATGTTGCTAGTTTATCATCTCATGATGCATCTACTGATATCCCTACTGATGAAATAGTGCCCCCAGTTGCACCTGATGATATTAATGGTGTCCTTCCCATGGTTGCAGCTCAAGCTCCTTTGGTTGAGCCTCAAGCTCCCTTGGTTGCAGCTCAAGCTCCCATGGTTAATGAACACACATCCATTATCTCTCGCCGATCTTCTCGAGCTGTTCATCCCTCGTCTTATCTCTGAGATTACCACTGTCACTTGGCTACATCATCTATATTGTCATCAGTTACCTCTCGATATCCTTTACAAAAGTGTCTTAGTTATGATCAGTTGTCTCCCTCATTTCGAAAATTTGCCTTGAATGTTTCTGCTTTTTTTGAGCCATCTTTCTATCACCAAGCTGTTCCTTATGCCCATTGGCGAGAGGCTATGAAAACTGAGCTACAAGCTATGGAAGCCAATCATACTTGGTTCATTGTTCCCTTGCCTTTGGGACACCATCCTATTGGCTGCAAATGGGTTTACAAAGTTAAGCTCAACTCGAATGGTTCTATAGAACGATATAAGGTACGACTTGTTGCTAAAGGGTATACTCAGCAGGGGGGTCTAGACTACATTGAGACTTTTTCTCCTGTTGCTCAATTGGTGACTGTCAAGGTCTTACTTACTCTTGCTACTTCTTTTCAATGGCCTCTTGTACAATTAGATGTGAACAATCCCTTTTTACATGGTGATTTAATTGAGGAAGTGTACATGGATTTACCTTTGGGTTATAAACATAATGTAGTTGCATCTAAGGGGAGCGTTTGGTTTGTCGGTTGCACAAGTCCATATATGGTCTTAAATAGGCTTCTAGACAGTGGTTTGACAAGTTCTCTCATGCTTTGATATTGCTTGGTTTTCATCAAGCTAAGTTTGATTATTCGTTGTTCGTACATGGTTTTGGTGATACTTTTGTGGCATTATTAGTCTATGTGGATGATATCATTCTTACTGGGGCTTCGAATTCTATTGTTTCTGAGTTGAAAGTGCATCTCAATGCTATTTTTAAGCTCAAAGACTTGGGCTCTTTGAGGTATTTTTTGGGTGTTGAGATTGCCCGTTCTTCTAAAGGTATTTTTTTGTCTCAACGGCACGATGCTCTCCAGATTGTTGAAGATGTTGGTTTGTTGGCCTCTAAGCTATCTCCTATTCCCATGGATCCTAATATCAAGCTTTTAGCTTCTGACGGAGTTTTGTTATCAGATCCAACTCAATATCGGCGAATTACTGGGCGTCATCTTTATCTCACTATTTCTAGGCCTGACATTACCTTTGTTGTACACCACTTAAGTCATTTTGTACGCAGCCTCGACGCCCTCATCTTGATGCTGCCTTCCAACTTCTTCGATATTTAAAAGGCACTTCTAGGCAAGGTATATTTTTGCCATGTTCTTCTTCATTCCAGATACGGGCTTTCTATGATGCCGACTGGGCATCTTATTTGGACTCTCGAAAATCTACTACCGACTTTTGTATCTTTCTAGGTGAATCTCTTGTATCTTGAAAGTCTAAGAAACAGACAACGGTGTCTCGTTCTTCAGCGAAGGCTGAGTACCGTGCGCTGGCTGCTACTACAAGTGAGATAGTTTGGCTTACACACCTTCTTAAGGATTTACATGTTCCTTTTCAGCCGCCGGCTCTTCTGTTTTGTGACAATCTTGCTGTCATTCACATTGCCACAAATACTTCCTTTCATGAATGTACAAAACACATCGAATTGGACTGTCATTTTGTACGAGACAAGGTTGTTGAAGGACTAGTAAAGCTTATGCCTATCCGGTCCGCTCTTCAGCTCGCAGATATTTTTACAAAAGTCTTGTTGTCCAAGACTCTTTCTCCTTTGTTATCCAAGATGGGTGTGTTGAACTTTCTTCTCCCATCTTGAGGGGGAGTATTAGAGTTTATTTTACCTATGTACAGTAATTTAATGTTGTTACATTTTGTAACCTCTGTAACTGTTTTATGTGGTAGTCTATAAATACCACTTTATACCTTTTAATAAAAATAAGCAAGTTTAATTTACTCTCAAAGTATCATCAACCTTTATTTTGACTCAATTAGTTGATGGACTTTCCATTCAATACCACTTTGTTGATTTGTGATACTCAGCTGAAATTTTACTCAACTTGACCTTTTACAAACTCTTCTATATACCCAAAATTCATTCACATCTAACCTTTAAATGATGCATTTGAAAATTGTTTATATATTACTTTTACTTGTTTAGCTTCGTAACCAATTAAATTAAGAACCAAATCTGCTTGACAAATTTTGACTAAAACTTTTGATCCCAAATTTGCTTCCCTCTCTCTAATGGTCTGGATTTGATAATTAAATTATTAATTTGATTTAATTTGCTTATTTAGTTAATTATATTTAATTTAAAATTTAATTCAACTAAGTAATATTTAAATATGTATAAGTTAAAACTTAGAATATAGTTATTTTAGATTCAGTTTAAAATAGATTTGGATTTATTTTGCTTTCAAAGTCAAATGATCTTTTGCCGGAATCAAAACTACACTATTTTAAAAATTAGTTTAGAAATAATTACATTTAAATAATTAATTTGTTTTACAGTAATAAATAAACAAATAAACGTCCCATGTAATCGAGTAGAACAAAGACTCTATGATTGGGTCGTGTCTGACATATTATTATTAATAAAACAAGATTTTCTTTAAAAAGAATATAGAATTTACAATAATAAAAGAAGAAATAATTGAACAAATTGGAGAAATTTGGTAACTATTATTCGAGGAAGAAATCGCAAGAAGGTTCCATATTCTGAAATTTTTGTATTTATAATAATAATAAAAATGTTTGTTTATATTATTATTTTGTTTGTTTCTTGTTTTCTTTTTTATAACTCGAGAGGTTCTATTCAGGACATGCATAATACTGTCTTTTTCCAACCTACTATGTGTTGGATTTTTAATAGCGAAAGAAAGTGAAACTTGAAGATATTGAGAAAACCGTTAGTATACAAATTTAACATCCGGATATTAAATTTGTATATTAAGAATTTGAAACTTATTTTACATTTGTAACAATTTCATTATTTATTTCATGAAGTTGTTTTTGTTTCAATTTTTTGTTATGTAACTTTATTTTGTTAATGTTACATGTTGTTAAACTTGAAGTTATACTTCAAATGAGAAGTTTTTCTTCATGTTGTTAAAGTTGAACTTAATTCTTGTGTGAGGAGTTTCATGTTTAAACAACTATATATAGTTGTGATTTTCTTCATTTTGACATATCCAAGCATACCACAATTGGGTATTCTACTCCTCCCACAAGAATTCTCTCTTCTTTTGAGTTGTTCTTCTTGTTTATGTTGAGAGCAAGTATCTAAGAGTTCTGCCAGATCCGAGTAGTTCGAGGTTGCAGTTCTACCGGAGTTAGTCGTTGTATCCTGCTGAGACGATCGTTGTAGTCTGCTAGCAACTTGTGCAGAACGAATAATTGTCTTCAGGTCAGCGCTATTGAAGCGTGCCTCGACTATTTTTTACCAAGTTTTAGTGTTCATCAAGTTGTTCAAATTTATATCGTTTGTAGCCAGTTACGTTGTAATCTGTTTGTCAGTATTACACAGTTCATATATACAGCGTATATTTACCCAACATTCTGAAGACAATTAACTGATGGCTGCAAACACTTCTGCTAATGCTCCTACGATGATGGGATCGACCATTGTCAAATCACATGCAGAAAAACCAGAGAAGTTCAAGGGAGAAAACTTCAAAAGATGGCAACAGAAGATGATCTTCTACCTCACCACCCTAAATCTTGCTCACATCCTAAAGGAGGTTTGCCCAACTACTCCCATAGAAGCAATCACTCCTGAAACTGAGGCTGCCAAGCAAGCATGGTTGCATTCAGATTTTCTATGTCGCAACTATATCCTGAATTGCTTGGATGATACCTTGTATAATGTCTACTGCAATGTCTTTGATACTTCAAGGCAATTGTGGGAGGCATTAGACAAGAAGTATAAGCTGGAAGATGCTGGTACTAAGAAATTTCTTGTTGGAAAATTCTTAGATTATAAAATGGTTGATACCAAGTTGGTAGTCAACCAGTTGGAAGAATTGCAAATTATCATCAGTGATTTGCAAAGTGAAGGATTGGTTATTAATGAACCATTCCAAGTTGCTGCTTTGATTGAGAAATTGCCTCCTGCTTGGAGAGAATTCAAATGTTATCTCAAACACAAGTGAAAGGAGTTGTACATGGAGAATCTTACTGTGAAACTCCGCATTGAAGAGGTCAACAGAAGGGGAGACAAAGAGCCACGTAAAGTTGAAGCTAATGCCCATATTGCTGAAGCTTCAATGCGTCATCCCAAGAAGAATCAAGCCAAGACAAAGAATGTGAATCTTGGGCCAAGGAATGACGCTAACAAGTGCATTCGTGCAATCTGCTGGGTTTGTGGCAAGAGTGGCCATATAGCTACAAATTGTAGACACAAGAAGGGACAAAGCTCCAACAACCAGACCAACACTGTGGAAGATGACAATTTAATTGCTGTCATCTCTGAGGTAAATATGGCCTCTAACACCAAAGGTTGGTGGATTGATACTGGTGCTACTAGGCACGTCTGTGGGGATAAATCACTATTCACCACTTATGAGAAGCTAGATGGCAGTGATAAACTGTACATGGGAAACGCTTCAACAGCCTCAGTGGTAGGCAGAGGAAAAGTCCTACTGAAATGGACTTCTGGAAAGATACTTACCCTCACTGATGTGTGGCATGTGCCAGAGATTAGAAAGAATCTTGTGTCAAGAACCCTACTCAACAAAAATGGGTTCAAGCTTGCATTTGAGTCAGATAAGTTTATTCTGACTAAGGGGGTATGTATGTGGGAAAGGGCTATCTAAATGATGGCATGTTCAAATTGAATGTACTGGCACAAGTGCCCAAGAACAACAATAATAATAACAACTCTTCTGCTTATATTGTTGAGTTGTGTGATGTATGGCAATCTAGGTTAGGGCATGTCAATTATCATTATTTACAAAGAATGGTAAGTGTAGGACTATTGCCTAATTTTAACATTGATAATAAACACAAATGTGAAGTTTGTGTTGAATCAAAGTTTTCTAGAAAGTCATTTTCGTCTGTGGAAAGAAGTAATGAGTTACTTGATTTAATCCACAGTGATGTATGTGATTTGAAAAGTATTCCCACAAGAGGTGGTAAGAGATACTTTGTCACATTCATTGATGATTGTAGTAAATATTGCTATGTATATTTATTACATAGTAAAGATGAGACCTTAGATGTTTTCAAAACATATAAGGCAGAAGTTGAAAATCAACTTGAGAGAAAAATAAAAGTGCTTAGATCAGATAGAGGTGGTGAATATGAATCATCATCACTTTCTGAATTTTGTGAAGTTAATGGTATAACCCATTAAACTACAACACCTTATACACCACAACAAAATGGTGTAGCTGAAAGAAAGAACCGAACTTTGAAGGACATGGTTAATTGCATGTTAAATAGTTCAGGTTTATCCCATAATTTGTGGGGGGAGGCTTTGCTTACAGCAAATTTTAGCTTAAATAAAATTCCACATAAGAAGACTAATAAGTCACCTTATGAAGTGTGGAAAAGGAAGTTACCCTCATATAAAATACTGAAAGTGTGGGGGTGTTTGACAAAGGTACAAGTTCCTTTACCAAAAAGAACAAAACTTGGACCTAAGACAGTTGATTGTGTCTTTATAGGCTATGCTATGCATAGTGCTGCTTATAGATTCTTGGTGATTATATCAGAAATACCTGATATTAATCATAATACTGTCATGGAATCTATTGAAGCTGAATTCTTTGAGGATATATTTCCTTTTAAAGAAGAAATATTGAAAAGTAATGGTACCAAAAGAAATCATGAGGCTAGCTCTTCGAAAGGTCAAAACGATCAGGAAACTGAGATTGAGCCTAGAAGAAGCAAAAGAGCTAAGAAAGCTACTTCCTTTGGACCTGATTTCATAACATATATGATAGATGGGGAGCCTCAAAATTTTCAAGAAGCTGTGTCATCTCCAGATGCACCTTATTGGAGAGAAGCTATCAATAGTGAGATAGAGTTCATTTTGCAAAACAATACCTGGGTATTGGTTGATTTACCTCCTAGGAGTAAACCAATTGGAAGTAAATGGATTTTCAAAAGAAAGCTAAAGGCTGATGGCACTATTGAAAAATATAAAGCCCGTTTAGTAGCTAAAGGCTATCGTCAGAAAGAAGGGCTAGATTTCTTTGATACCTATTCTCCAGTGACGAGGATTACATCTATAAGGATGTTAATTGCTATAGCAGCTTTACAAAATTTGGAAATACACCAAATGGATGTAAAAACTGCATTTTTAAATGGAGATTTAGATGAAGAAATATATATGGAACAACCTGAAGGGTTTGTTGTAAAAGGACTTGAAAATAAGGTTTGTAAACTTGTCAAGTCTCTATATGGGTTGAAACAAGCACCCAAATAATGGCATGAGAAGTTTGATCACATTATGTTATCTAATGGATTTAAGATAAATGAGTGTGATAAATGTGTCTATGTTAAAACCATAGATCAAGATTGCGTCATTGTTTGCTTATATGTGGATGATATGTTGATAATGGGCACAACTAGAAGTGTCATTGATTCCACTAAAAGAATGTTGAATTCCAACTTTGATATGAAAGACCTTGTCTTGCTGATGTTATCCTTGGAATCAAAATAACAAGAAATCCAAATGGATATATACTTTCTCAATCTCATTACATAGAGAAAGTATTGAGAAAATTTGGTCATTTTGAGAGTAAGCCAGTAGTTACTCCATTTGATCCAAATTGTAAGTTGAAGAAGAATAATGGTGAAGGTGTATCTTCTCTAGAATACTCTAGAGTTGTGGGTAGTTTAATGTACATAATGAATTGTACAAGACCTGATATTGCCTATTCCATAGGAAGATTGGCAAGATACACTAGCAATCCCGGGCATGATCATTGGAATGCGTTAGTCAGAGTTTTAAAGTACTTGAAGCACACTTTGGACTATGGATTGCATTATACGAAATATCCATCTGTATTGGAAGGATTTAGTGATGCTAACTGGATCTCTGATAGCATGGAGACTAAGTCAACCCGTGGGTATATATTTACCTTAGGTGGAGCAGCTGTGTCATGGAAATCTTCAAAACAGACGTGTATAGCACGGTCTACTATGGAATCAGAGTTTATAGCTCTTGATAAAGCTGGAGAAGAAGCAGAATGACTTCGAAATTTTCTTGAAGATATTCCATGGTGGCTGAAGTCTGTAAGTGCCATATGTATTTATTGTGACAGCTTAGCAGCCTCAATGAGAGCTAAGAATAATGTCTACAATGGGAAATCATGAAACATAAGACGCAGACATAATTCTATCAAGCAATTGCTCTCTAATGGAATAATTTCCATTGATTATGTAAAATCAAAAGAGAATGTTGCAGATCCTTTGACGAAAGGATTGTCAAGAGAGCAAGTTGCTTATACATCGAGGGAAATGGGGCTAAAGCCTATGAAATGAAATATCTGGTGGTAACCTAACCTAGTTGACTGGAGATCCCAAGATCTAGGTTCAATAGGCAAACTGGCTGGATAATTCATAGTTGGCACACTAAGAAACTTATAGTTTCATCCCATGTCTATGATGTTATGTGTGTAATCTGTTGATGTTAAGGTCATATTGATATCTTGATTACAAGAGGAGTAGTGGCAGAATACTCTTAATCAATATCACCTATATGAGAGTAGAATTGGGTCGGTTCTATGAGAACTTTTCAAATGGCTTATGTTTTCTAAAGCTCTCATGAATTCAGGATCTTGTCCAGGACCAAAATGGACACAACCGTATAGAACTCAAAGATACAAGATAAGTTATGTGTGATATTTGTTGTCTTAATTTATCATGAGAAGGATAGTTCCAGAGCTAGTTCTCACTATTTCTTCGGTAAATTCGATAAATATTCACTAAGGAAGGTTCAAGTCCAAAAGATACCTCTCCTGACAGGATAACTTATCTATTTGCTCTTAACGTCTTGGTCGTGTTTTGTCTGTCTCACTTTCTTTCATGTGGGGGATTGTTGGATTTTTAATAGTGAAAGAAAGTGAAACTTGAAGATATTGAGAAAACCGTTGAGTATACAAATTTAACATCCGGATATTAAATTTGTATATTAAGAATTTGAAACTTATTTTACATTTGTAACAATTTCATTATTTATTTCATGAAGTTGTTTTTGTTTCAATTTTTTGTTATGTAACTTTATTTTGTTAAAGTTACATGTTGTTAAACTTGAAGTTATACTTCAAATGAGAAGTTTTTCTTCATGTTGTTAAAGTTGAACTTAATTCTTGTGTGAGGAGTTTCATGTTTAAACAACTATATATAGTTGTGATTTTCTTCATTTTGACATATCCAAGCATACCACAATTGGGTATTCTCCTCCTCCCACAAGAATTCTCTCTTCTTTTGAGTTGTTCTTCTTGTTTATGTTGAGAGCAAGTATCTAAGAGTTCTGTCAGATCCGAGTAGTTCAAGGTTGCAGTTCTACCGGAGTTAGTCGTTGTATCCTGCTGAGACGATCGCTGTAGTCTGCTAGCAACTTGTGCAGAGCGAATAATTGTCTTCAGGTCAGCGCTATTGAAGTGTGCCTCGACTATTTTTTATCAAGTTTTGGTGTTCATCAAGTTGTTCAAATTTATATCGTTTGTAGCCAGTTACGTTGTAATCTGTTTGTCAGTATTACACAGTTCATATATACAGCGTATATTTACCCAACACTATGTGGACAATTCAGAGACAAAAAGTTATGTTTAAGACAATGTAAATCGAAACCAAATGATGAAACAAGTTTATTCACATATAATTAAAGGTAATTGCTTCGAAAAGTTAAATGTCTTCAATCCATACTTTGATTTCTGTCATTAAAAAGAGAGGTAGTTCCGGTTGTTTGCCTAAATACATTGTTCCGACGACAAAAAGAGAGGTAGTTCCAGTTGTATTGCTTGAAGGGCATTTGATTTTGCACAAACCTTATTTAAAAACGTTGTGTGTCTAACTTCATGACAATGAAAAGAGATGTAGTTCCAATTGTATTGTCTGAACAATTCTACACAAATCTTCACGCCATGTGAAACGATACAAAGATTTTAGTTATGAGAGATTCATAAATATGAGTGACTCGCTACAGTATCATCAACCTTTATTTTGACCTAATTAGTTGATGGACTTTCCACCCGATGCCATTTAAATTTGTTGATTAGTAAGATTTGTTTCATTCGCATCTGAAACGACCTAATTATCCAAGTTATTTAATTCATTGATGGGATGATAACCATGAATGTAAAATTTTCTTTTCTATTGTATAAATAAAAATTAATTTGACTTGTAAAAATGCTAAAAATATGCAAAGCTAAAAGGTAGATGAACACACGACAATGTGGTTTGGTTTCACAAGCTAGTCCACGAGGCTACGCCCAGAGATTTAAAATAGATTATCAAAAGATTAGTACACAATACATAAAATTCCTTCTTTATTTTTATGCCGCAATCTCTTGCTCCAATATCTTTGATGATCTACGTTCACAAGCTCCCTTGTGTCAGGTTCAGTGTATTTAACAACCGTCCGTTTATGACATTCTCAATATATATAACTAAAAGAGAACAAATAATCTGTTTTTTGGTTTTCACCAACAAATGATCAAGTAGAAAGACACAATTGGATCAATGAATAAGTAAGAAAAATACTATGGAAAATATTCAATTTATCAATCAACCATCAATCCCTCAAATCTCTCAAACAAATATATCACAAATTTCAAATAAATTCATCAGACAAAATTAAAAAAAAAATGAATAATTAATGATATTACAAAAGAAATCCAAAAATAATTCCAAATTAAACATTTTCAGCATTAAATAATGAATTTGAAGATTGTTTATGTATTACTTTTAACTTGTTTAGCTTCATAACCAAATTAAACTAAGAACCAAATCTGCCTAAAAATTTTTTACTAAAACTTTTTGATCCCAAGCCTGTTTCTCTCTAACCGTTTGGATTTGATTATCAAATTATTAATTGGATTTGATTTGCTTAATTAGTTAATTATATTAAGTTTAAAATTTAATTCAACTAAATAATATTTAAATATTCATAACTTAATTAAATAGGCAGTTTAGATTTGGATTTAGTTTAAAGTCGACCGGGCTATATTGACACTTGACGACGTTGAAGAGATTGACCTTTTGCCACAAAATATTTTTAAAATTAGTTTTGAAATAATTACATTTAAATAATTAATTTGTTTTAAAATAATAAATAATCAAATAAACCCATGTAATCGGTGACAACAAAAACTTCTATGATGGGGTCGTGTCTGACATATTATTATTAATAAAACTTAAGATTTTCTTTAAAAATAATATTTAACTTTACAATAATCGAATAAGAAATAATTGAACAAATAGGAGAAAATTAGAGTAAGAAATCGCAAGAAAATATTTGCATCACGTTCAATATTCTAAGATTTTGATTTATACACATATAAAAATGTTTGTTTATATTGTTTCCTTTTTATTTTTTCATAATTGAAGAGATTTTTATTAGGAGAGGGATAGCCATTTGGACTACATGTAGATTCCCGTCTCATGTAATTGTTTCAAACAAAATAAAATCGAAAGTTATTCCAGTTAAATCTAATTAGAATGCATATAGGAATAAATAGTATTTTTTTAGTACAACATGTTGGAGAGGTGATTCGAACTCACAACCTCTCAAATGGAGGTATATATCAATTATCGCTGAGTTAGACTTGCTTTCGCAATAAATAGTATTTTTTTTAAATGAACCAAATCTGAATCTAAACTAATTATTTAGTTAAGTCGTAAGTATTTAAATATTATTTAGTTAAATTAACTTTTTTTTACATCCGTTAAATTAGCTTAATTAGAAAACTAAATATAATTAACTAGTTCAACAGATAAAATTTGATGAATTATTTAAACTCGTTCCGGATTAAAACTACGATATTTAAAAAGTTAGTTTTGAAATAATTATTTTTTTTACAATAAAAAGAATAATCAAAAGAAAAAAATCCATTTCTCAAGTACAACAAAAACTTATATGAGATTTGGTGGCATCTGACATATTATTAATAACAAATATAACTTAAAATTTGCTTTGAAGAATATAGAAACTTATAATAATTAAATGAAGAAATAATTGAATAAATAGGAGAAGATTTGATAACTATTATTCGAGGAAGAAATTGCAAGAAGGTTCAATATTCTGAAAACTTTCATTTATACTAGTAATAAAAATGTTTGCTTATATTCTTTTTTTTTGTTTATTTTTTTTTTAATAACTGAATAGGCTTCTATTTAGGAAGATGCTATCACTTAGGCTACATACATAATACTGAATAGACTTCTATTCACGTAGACAATTCAGATATAAGAAATTTTCTTAAAGACAAAGTAAACAAACAAAATGATGAAACATCATCTTCCAACTTCTGCACATATAACTAAAGGTAATTGCTTTAAAAAGGTCGAGCTAACATTTATATGTCTTCCATCTATGTTCTGAGTTCTGACGATAAATAGAGAGGCAAAGACAGAGGTATTTTAATTTGTTTGGCCGAACGCGTTAATCTGACAATAAAAAGAGAGGTAGTTCTAATTGCATTGCACATTGTTTAAGAACGTTGTGTCAAATGTCTTGACAAAAGAAGTGTTCTGACAACCAATGAAACGAGATGTAGTTCAAGTTGTATTGTCTAAACAATTCCACACAAACCTTCACGTTGTGTCAAACGAAATGTTCTGACGAGGTAATTACAGTTGTAGTGCTTTAAGGGCATTTGATTCCACACAAACCTTTAAGAAGTTGTGTCAAACAAAACTTATTCAGGATAACAAAGATTTCAATTTCAATGATGTGATATTCACAAATGTGAGTAACTCAAATTTTATTACCGACCTCATAAACCTTTATTTGGACTAATTAGTCGATGGACTTTCCACTCCGTACCACTTTGTTGATTAGTAATGCTCCACCAAAATTTTACGCCAACTTGACCTTTTCAAACTCTTCTATATACCCAAATTTCCTTACCACTTAACCTTTAAATAATGAATTTGAACATTGTTTATATATTATTTTAACTTGTTTAGCTTCGTAACCAATTAAATTAAGAACCTAATTTCATTAGAAAGAACCAAACTCCCATGAGAAATTTTTTACTAAAACCTTTGTTCCCAAATCTGCTTTCCTCTCTAATCGTTTGAATTTGATTATTAAATTATTAATGGGATTTAATTTGCTCAATTACTTAGTTATATGTAACTTAAAATTTTATTCAACTAAATAATATTTAAATATTTATGTCATAACTTAGTTAAATAGTTAGTTTAGAATTAGTTTAAATTAGATTTCAATTTAGTTTGCTAGCAAAGTCAACCTTGCTATATTGACACTTGATGGGTCGAAGAGATGACCTTTTTGCCCTAATTAAAATTACACTATTTTAAAAATTAGTTTTGAAATAATTATATAATAAATAATTAATTTGTTTTCTCGAATAATTAAAAAGAAAAGTTCCATGTAATCGAGGACAACAAAAACTTCTATGAGATTTGGTCTTGTCTGACATATTATTAATAAAGCTTATAATTTTCTTTAAAATAATATAGAATTTACAATAATAATAAAAGAAGAAATAATTGGACAAATAGAATAAATTTTGATAACTATTTACTCAAGGAAGAAATCGCAAATACAAAATAACTCTCTTTTTGATAAGCGAATTCTATTACAATAAGAGTCTAACATTTATTTTGACTCAATTAGTTGTTGGAGTTTCCACTCAATACCACTTTTAAAAAATGTTGGTCATTAGTAACAGATTTAACCTTTAACGAACGAATTTAAACATTGTTTATATTATTTTAACTTGTGAAGCACGGAATAACTATTAATTAAGCTACATAATGATGAACAGTTTATAAATTTTTTTTTTGTTGTTAGAATTGCTAACAAAGATATGACATGAGAATTTTTTATGAATTTTCAATTATTTTAATTTCAGTGAGGTAATAGATAATTAATTAATTATATAGTACTTTTTAAAATGATACACAAAAGCTCACTTTACATCATTATTAACAATTTGCTACATTAAATCTCAGTAAAAATGAACATCTAGTAATCAACTAAATCTGAAAAGAGAGGAAATGTTGAATAAATTATCATACTTGTTTAGGACAGAATTGAGTAGACAATAGAGAAGAAACTCGATTGACAATGGAAGAAGATTTTAAGGTAAACTTTGGGACCTATATGATAGATCAATTTTTATGTTAATTACCACGACATTATATATTCTACATGTATAAAGGTTTGCTCAAAGAGTATTTTTGAACTATTTAGGTAAAGTCAACGATAGTATTGGAACTTTTACATTCCATTTAGGATTAGGAATAGGCGTATTCGGACGTGTTTTTTACATATGGGACCCTATTCATCTCTTTGGGCTTCTATTGAATTGAGAAATAGGTTTGATTGTCCATCTTTTTGATATAATAGTAAGGCATCCTCCGGATAATTCAAATCAAAGCAGTTGGATGTCCGACTCGGACCTATATGACATGACCGAGCAATAGAAATACTCTAACACTCCACCTTTGTCATATATTCCATACATCACACTAGATAGATATCATATTTATGAGATATGATTCAGTTCCAAGATACCCTGGTGGTGAAATGGTAGACATGCGAGACTCAAAATCTCATGCTAAGGAATATTTTTTAAACAAATGACAAAGTTAATAGATATTTTGTATTTTAACCTATAAAATTCTCACTTCTATATAATGACATGTGTGATTGGAAATTACTGACTTGATAATTATACAAACTTTCACGAAAGAACAAACTAAATTAAAACAACTAAAATATATATTTAGGCTTAAACTTTTAACAAATTAAATTAAATTCGATCCAGAATCAATACTCTCAAAAATTTAAATGTAATTAACTGTTTTAATAAAGGTGCCGGTGGATTTAATCAAATTGGATTAAAAGATATTTCGGTATCCAATTCAATTATGCGATTATACATATGTATATTATATATACACACATACATACACACATATATATATGTTTTTGATACACAAGGGAAACGAAAACGAAACATATATAATTTGTTCTTAAATGTTGTAAAAAATTAGGGAAGTGATATTGCTTTTAACCTTTTTTTTTTCTAACTTTACTCATTAAATTAGAAATAAATAATAGTTTGTCGCAATTTTTATATAATGGAAAAACACATTTTAAGAATCTAACTAAATTATTTTTAAAAAAAAATTATTGGAGTAAAATAATTGAAACTTACCCAAGTTATATCTAATTAGAATACGTATAAGAATAAATAGTATTTTTTAAAAATATACCTTTAGATAACGAACCAAATCTAAATCTAAACTAATTATTTAGCTAAGTTATAAATATTTAAATACTATTTAGTTAAATTAAATTTTAAACAAAAATCTAATTAACTAGTTAAACATATCAAATTTGATTAATTATTTAATTATTGAAGAGACAAACTCATCGAAATTAAAACTACAATATTTAAAAAGTTAGTTTTGAAATAATTATTTTTCTAACGATAAAAAGAATAATCAAAAGAAAAATGTTCATCATTGGATAAATTAAAACTACAATATTTAAAATAATAAAAAGAAGAAATAATTGGATAAATAGGAGAAGATTTGATAACTAGCATTGATGAAGAAATTGCAAGAAGGTTCAATATTCTGAAAATTTTTCATTTATACTAATAATAAAAATATTTGTTTGTATTTTTATTATGTTTATTTTTTTGTTTTTTTATAACTGAACAGACTTCTATTCAAGAAGATGTTATCATTTGGACAACATGCATAATACTCTCTCTTTCAACCTGCCATGTGGACAATTTAGAGACAAGAAATTTTCCTGAAGACAAAGTAAACTATTTGACAAGCCAAATGATAGAAACATAATATTCCAACTAACTAAAGGTAATTGCTTCAAAAAGGTCCAGCTAACATCTATATGTCTTCCATCTATGTTCTGAGTTCTGACGATAAAAATTGAGGTAGAGGCAGAGGTTTCCTTGGCTGAACGTATTGATCTGACAATAAAAAGAGAGGTAGTCTCAATTGTATTGTCCGAAGGACATTTGATTATGCACAAACCTTACTTAATAAAGTTGTGTCAAATGTCTTGACAAACAAAGTATTCTGACAATGATAAGAGATATAGTTCTAGTTGTATTGTTTGAATAATCCCACACAAACCTTTATTTCAGCTATGAGATTAGCAAATATGAGTAAATTGGATTTCGTTATAAGCATCATCAAACTTTATTTTGACCCAATTGGTTGATATCTTTTTGTTGATTAGTAATACTCGGCCGAAACTTTACGGAACTTTACATTTTCAAACTCTTCTACGTACACAATAACCTTCAAATAATGAATTTAAACATTGTTTATATAATACTTTTTAACTTTTTTAACTTCATGACCAATTAAATTAACAACCTAATTTCATTAGAAAGAACCAAACTCGCATGAGAAATTTTGACTAAATGCTTCCCTCTCTAATCGTTTGGATTTGATTATTAAGTTATTAATTGGATTTAATTTCCTTAATTAGTTAATTATATTTAATTTAAAATTTAATTCAACTAAATAATATTTAAATATTTATAAGTTATAACTTAGTTAAATAGTTAGTTTAGATTTAGTTTAAATTAGATTTGGACTTAGTTTGCTAGGAAAGTCGAATGATCTTTTTCCAAAATCAAAACTACACTGTTTTTAAAATTAGTTTTGAAATAATTACATTTAAATAATTTAATTTGTTTCGCAATAATAAATAAACAAATAAAAGTCCCATGTAATCGAGGACAACAAAAACTTCTATGATTGGGTACGACGTATTATTATTAATAAAACTAAAGATTTTCTTTTAAAATAATATAGAACTTACAATAATAAAAGAAGAAATAATTGAACAGAGTGGAGAAATTAAGAAATCGCAAATATTCAAAGATTTTGATTTATACCCATCATAAAAATGTTTGTTTATATGGTTTCTTTTTTGTATTTCTATAATTGAACAAACTTTTATTTAAAAAAAAAAAAGGTCAAGCTAATTTTGTTAAAGGAGAGACACTACTTGGACTACAGATAGATTACTGTCTCCCATAATTATAACTGTTTCAGTGGAAAATTTAGAAATAAGAAATATTCTTTAAGACAAAGTAAACCGTTTAGAAGCCAAATGATGACCAACCATATTTCAACGTCTACACTCGTAACTAAAGATAATTACTTAAAAAAGTTCCTACTAACATTTAAACGTCTTCAATCTAGTTATATTTGGACAATGAAAAGAAAGTAGTTCAAATTGTATCACCTTAAGAGCATTTGATTCCGCACTAACATTGTGTCAGACAAAGTCCATATGAGATAGTAAAGATTTCAACTACAAGTGATTCGTAAATATAGAGTAACTCTAGTTCATTCCAATAGGCGTATTCCATTACAAGAAGCATCGACATTTATTCTTACATAATTAGTCAATGAGTTTCCACCCGATACCACACTTTGCAGAAATGTTGATCATCAATAACACTCGTCGGTTGTACTCACATCTAACCTTTAAAGAAGGAACTCAAACATTATTTATATTAGTTTAACTTGTTAAGAAACTAGTTATATGATAATTTTGGACTCACATGAAAAATGATAGAAACAACTTATTTAAGTAAGTACATAACTATTAATGCAAGTACACAATAATAAACTATTTATATTTTTTTTTCCATAATGATGTGAGTCATGAATCTTTGTATAATGTCATTTTAATATATATTTTTAGTTCTAGCTTAAAATTGTAGGCTTCTCAAATGATTTGAGGAAGACTTTTACACGAATGAATATGAGAGTTTTGTGTAGGTTATTGAACCAAAAAACATGAAAATGTTCAAGGTAACAATGGAACAGATGTTATTCGTTCTGAGTTGTATAACGTTTGTGATGTTGGTAGCAAATATCAATGATTTTTATGTACTTGTTCAAGAAACAATGTGATAGCAATATGTCCATATAGATAATCAAGAAACAAAGTATGTGACTATTATACTAAGGTCATATTGTGCGTAGTTTGTCAGCTTATATATGGGTAATTTGGAGCCATAATTAAATGCTTTATATTTAATTCTCATCAATGACCAACATTACATTCTCTGCTTCATTAATGTTTGCAATTATGGTTTAGTCAACATATACCAATAAATATTAATATAGAAAGGTGTGTTTTTTTTGGTACAAAAAATGTTTGTTTCTTATAAATACTTTTTAGTCATAAAGTTTTTGGATATATAATTCCTTTCAACCCTAAGTTCGAAATCTTATAATTAAATCTCTAAAGTTTTTAATAGGCTGAAAACAGTTTTTCATTAGAATTGCTAACAAAGATATGACATGAGATTTTTCTTTTATGAATTTTCAATTATTTTAATGTCGGTTTACGGTAATAGGTATTCCCTCAAAGTCCTTTGCTAGCTATTTACATTGGTCCTCGTTGACTACTTCAACCATCCAATGATGGTTATAATTCTATAATACGGTATTCCCTCTAAGTCCTTTGCTAGCTATTTACATTGGTCCTCGTTGACTACTTCAACCATCCCATGATGGTTATAATTCTATAATACGGTATTCCCTCTAAGTCCTTTGCTAGCTATTTACATTGGTCCTCGTTGACTACTTCAACCATCCCATGATGGTTATAATTCTATAATACGGTATTCCCTCTAAGTCCTTTGCTAGCTATTTACATTGGTCCTCGTTGACTACTTCAACCATCCCATGATGGTTATAATTCTATAATACGGTATTCCCTCTAAGTCCTTTGCTAGCTATTTACATTGGTCCTCGTTGACTACTTCAACCATCCCATGATGGTTATAATTCTATAATACGGTATTCCCTCTAAGTCCTTTGCTAGCTATTTACATTGGTCCTCGTTGACTACTTCAACCATCCCATGATGGTTATAATTCTATAATACGGTATTCCCTCTAAGTCCTTTGCTAGCTATTTACATTGGTCCTCGTTGACTACTTCAACCATCCCATGATGGTTATAATTCTATAATACGGTATTCCCTCTAAGTCCTTTGCTAGCTATTTACATTGGTCCTCGTTGACTACTTCAACCATCCCATGATGGTTATAATTCTATAATACGGTATTCCCTCTAAGTCCTTTGCTAGCTATTTACATTGGTCCTCGTTGACTACTTCAACCATCCCATGATGGTTATAATTCTATAATACGGTATTCCCTCTAAGTCCTTTGCTAGCTATTTACATTGGTCCTCGTTGACTACTTCAACCATCCCATGATGGTTATAATTCTATAATACGGTATTCCCTCTAAGTCCTTTGCTAGCTATTTACATTGGTCCTCGTTGACTACTTCAACCATCCCATGATGGTTATAATTCTATAATACTTTTAGAATGATATGACAAAACTCACTTTAAATAATCATTAATAATTTTTACATTGAATTGAAAATGAATGTCCAGTAATCAACTAACTTTAAAATGAAAGGAAATATGAAATAAACTATCGTGATTAGGAGAAAAATGAGTAGACAAAACGATCAATTTCTATGTTAATTGTCATGTCCTTCCGATAGTATTGAAACTTTTAGGAATGTTTTTTATATGATGGAAAAACACATCATTTTGATACAGAAGGGAAACGAAAACAATATATATATAATTTGTTCTTAAATGTTGTAAAAGGCAGGAAAATAATGTTACTTTTCACCATTTTTTTTTTAACTTTACCCATTAAATTAAAAATAAATAATAGTTTATCGCAATTTTTATATAATGGAAAAATACATTTTAAGAATCTAACTAAATTATTTTTAAAAAAAAATATTAGAGTAAAACAATTGAAAGTATCCTAGTTAAATCTAATTAGAATACATATAAGAATAAATAGTGTTTTTTAAAATATACCTTTAATTAACTAACCAAATCTAAATCTAAACTAATTATTTAGTTAAGTTATAAATATTTAAATATTATTTAGTTAAATTAAATTTTTAACAAAATCTAATTAACTAATTAAACAGATCAAATTTGATTAATTATTTAATTATTGAAGAGACAAACTCATTCAAATTAAAACTACAATATTTAAAAAGTTAGTTTTGAAATAATTATTTTTAGTTTTGAAATAATTATTTTTTTAACAATAAAAAGAATAATCAAAATAAAAATGTCCCATGTCTAGAGGACAACAAAAATTCTATGAGATTAGGTGGTGTCTGACATATTATTAATAACAAAAATAACTTAAGATTTGCTTCGAAGAATATAGAACTTATAATAATTAAAAGAAGAAATAATTCAATAAATAGGAGAAGATTTGATAACTATTATTCGAGAAAGAAATTGCAAGAAGGTTCAATATTCTGAAATTTTTCATTTATACTAATAATAAAAATGTTTGTTTATATTGTTATTTTGTTTGTTTTTTGTTTTTTGTTTTTTGCCTTTTTTGTTTTTATAACTGAACAGGCTTCTATTCAGGAAGATGCTACCGCTTGGGAAACATGCATAATACTGTCTTTTTCAACCTGTCATGTGGACAATTCGGAGATAAGAAATTTTCCTAAAGACAAAGTAACCCGTTTCAGAAGCCAAACGATGAAACTATCATTTTCCAATTTTTGCACATATAACTAAAGGTAATTCTTCAATGTCTGAAGAAAAGAGAGGCCGATTCAGTTGCTCTGACAATAAAAAGAGAGGCAAATGGTAGTTCCAGTTGTATTGTCTAAAGGGCACTTGATTCTGCACAAACCTTACTTGAGAAAGTTATATCAAATATCTTGACAAACGAAGTGTTCTGACAATGATAAGAGAGATGTAGTTCCACACGCCATGTCAAACAAAGCGCTCAGAATCACACACAAACCTTCTTTTAAGTTGTGTCAAACAAAGTTAGACAACAAATATTCCAACTATGAGAGTTAGTAAATATGAGTAACTCCAATTTCGTTACAGACATCATCAACCCTTATTTTTACCCAATTGGTTGATACCACTTTACTCTCTTGCCACTTTATATATATAAAAGTTTCTCTGTACGTTCTCAAGATATGAAATTAGATTTGGATTTAGTTTGCTAGCAAAGTCCAATGATCTTTGCCAGAATCAAAACTACACTATTTTTTAAAATTAGTTTTGAAATAATTACATTTAAATAATTAATTTGTTTTCCAATAATAAATAAACAAATAAAAGTCTCATGTAATCGAGGACAACAAAAACTTCTATGATTGGGTAGTGTCTGCAATATTATTATTAATAAAATTTAAGATTTTCTTTAGAAATAATATATAACTTACAATAATAAAATAAGAAATAATTTAACAAATAGGAAAAAATTCGATAACTATTTATTAGAGGAAGAAATCGCAAGAAAAAGATTCAATTGATGTATCAGGTTCAATATTTTGATTTATACACATAACAAAAATGTTTGTTTATATTGTTTCGTTTTTGTTTTTAAATAACTCAACAAGTTCTTATTAAAGGAGAGACAGCCACTTGGACTACATGCAGATTACTGTCTCTCATAACTGTTTCAATCTGACATGTAGAAAATTTAGAAATAAGAAATATTCTCGAGGACAAAGTAAATTGTTTAGAAACCAAATGATGAACAACCATATTTCAACTTCTACACACCTTACTAAAGGTAATTATTCTAGAAAGTTCCTACTAACCTTTGATCTAACCTTAAGAGTATTTGATTCCGCACAAACCTTTTTAAGAACATTGTGTCAGACGAAGTCCGTAGGAGATAGTAAAGATTTAAACTAGAAGTGATAGTAAAGATTTTAACTAGAAGTGATTCGTAAATATAGAGCAACTCTCATTCCAATAGGCGAATTTCATTACAAGAAACATCAACATTTATTCTTACCCAATTAGTCGATGAGGTTTCCACCCAATACCACTTTGCAAAAATGTTGATCATTGGTAACACTTAGTCGGTTGTACTCATATCTTACCCTTAAACATTATTTATATTAGTTTAACTTGTTAAGAAGCTAATTATATGATAACTTTGACTTCACATGAGAAATGATGCAATAGCCATTAATGAAACTACACAATAATAAGCGATATATTTTTTTTCCTTTTTTTCTTATTTTGATAATTATGTGACTTGGGAATCTTTATATAATGTCATTTTAATATGTATTTTTAGTTGAAGATTAAAACCATAGGCTTCTCAAGTGATTTAAAGGACACTTTCTCATGAATGAATATGAGATTTTTTTGTAAGTTATTGGACCAAGAAACATGAAAATGTTTTCAAGGTAATAATGGTGTAGGTGCTATTCGTTCTGAGTTGTTTGGATCCTCATCTAACATTCGTGATGTTGGTAGCAAATATCAATGATTGACTCGTTACGTACTGTTTCAAGCAACAATGTGACAATATGTTTATATAGATAATCAAGAAACAAAGTATGTGACTATTATACCACGGTTGTGTTGAGTCACGTGATATATTGGTAGCCTGGGAGAGTCGTAGCATCCTTTATCTCCCCCCTCGCTACATCTTGAAGCTCAATTTACATATTCGTTAACAATTTGCTACATTGAACCTCTATAAAAACGAATGTCCAATAATAAACTAAAAAAGTAAATAGAATTTTTAACCGCATAAAGACCAAATTGAAACTAGGCACCCGGACAAACACAAGTACTTTAACCCCAAAACAAAAGCAATTGGAACTCACAAAGTCCCTCCTGTGAATTCATAAACAAGTGCATGCATGACTTCTTCGTGTACACGGTAAAAAAAAGAGAGTTAAATAGACGTATGCAATAGAGATAGACGTATGTATGCATGCGCGTATGTATGAGTAATGTATATAAAGTGATTAAACTCTGACACACATAACAGAGTAGTGATGAAAACAGTCCAAATTCCAAAAGCAGCATCTTGGAAAAGCACCAAAAACTTACTCGCCAATAAATGAATCGACAAGAAATATATTTAACAATACAAAACAAACCAAAAATGCAAATGCAAATGCCATTCGCATCCAAAACGAGATTCTCCATGTGCTTCCCAATCCCTCACACAAAAACATATACACACCCCAAGAAATCATCACTCTCTCTCTCTGTGTGGTGATTTCTTTGCCATCAAACTCGGACAAACTCATTCTGTTTTCTCCATTGGAGTGGATTCTACTCAAAAACATAAAAAAATCTTCATTCAAATCCCAAAATGACCTTTCACCTCCCCATCAAGCTGACAGGGTCATATCTAATAGATCTCTAAACTTTAAGAGTGTTTAACAAGACCATGAAGGACTTTTCTTTTTTTCCTTAAGTTCGAGGGATGTTAGATACAAACTTGAGAGTTAACGAAAAAGTAAAATAGTAAGTGGGGGTAAGTGGGATATCTGTCAAAACTCTTCAAGGGTCCAATACAAAAAAGAGAGAACAGCTCAGCTCAGGTCAGTTCACATGTGTGCACCATAATCAACCAGAACCATTTCTGTTTGAATCCAGAGCCAAAAAAAAAACTGTAAAAAAGCTACCACATAATTTAAATTGATGCCAGTACAAAAGTTGGGGCCTCCCCCCATGCACACAAAACAATGCACATCACAAACAGCAACAACATAACATATATAAATATAATAAAATAATTTACAATAAACTACAGAGAAAGGGGAGAGAGGTGTAGGGTTGATGCCATTTATACCATGTCAGTGCCCCATGTGATCCCCTTGGTCCTTCCACCATGTGTGGGCCTAAACAGGAACAGTGTGAGACAAAACAGTCCTCTAAAGTTAAAAACTTTCACAAACCAAATCAAAATCCATTTTTGTCCTTGTTTTGTCAATTTGCAAAACCCCTGTCTCCTCATCCACTCAATTTCAATTCATCACCACATCAAAAGAATAATGCTACTGTCATCAAATTATACTATATATTTAGAAAATGAAGGAAAAGAAAAGAAAACCCAACTCTTTGGGTAAACCAACCCTCCCACTTTTATGGTCCCAATGAGTTTTGTGATATTTCTTCATCAGTCAGCTACAACAAATTTTTCAAGTCTTCTGTCCTCTTAGGTCCCTACCACTACTGCTATATACATAAAGAGGCTCTTGTGAGCTTTTCACAGAAACTTAAAATTCTACCTAACTAGAAATGAATGACAAAAACAAACAGAAGAACTTATGTGTAAGTTGAACGATGTAAAACGGAGTTAATCCGACCGTAGTTCTTTAGTCAGCATGGTCCAGCACACACCCCAAATAGGGCACAAAATAAAACACAGAAGACCCTAAACTCTCATAAACCAAATCATCTGTTCCTAAATTGTATGGAAATTATATGTATTTTGCTGTTAGGAGTATGTATTGATGAAGATGATACTTGTGGAGATCCTCTCTATAGTAGTAATAGATCTACTCTTGGAAGTAGGTATAGTTTCGCTATACATCCGGGGATAATTCTTCTGCCTGCTATATGCTTCTCTAATTTTTTTTCTGCATAAATAAAAATGCAAAGAACGCCGTTAGCAGTTTCATTCTATTCGTCAGAACTCCAAACACGATGCTCCAAAATAGCAGAAAGTTGGACAAGTAAAGAGATCAGTAGTCTTACCCTAACATTGTTGATATTTGCTGGCCATGCTCATGCAGTTATTGCCTATATTTCAAAAGATTCACTCAAGGAATAGAATCCTAAGGAAAGTAATGTATCTTACTTTGAATTACTGACTTCTTAAATTAGCACGATGGAAAGTGAGCTACCACAAGGAAGAGAATAACAGGACCTTGCCATTTCAGCTGTGGGGGTAAGAAGTTATTAAGGAGAAGCTATGTCACCAGCAGGACCAGTAGGCAGTGACGAATTGCTCTGGGAAGATGACGGTAACGAATTGGGACCGCACCCATCCGCTTTAACAGAAGAGAAATCAGAATTTTGACCCAAGGCAGCAGATTTTTTAGGAGAAGCAAATGGGCTATCTGGAAGGACCTGCTCAATACTGTCCTCATGCCCAAAGGAAATAAGATAGGAGAAGAAAATGGTTAATATATTGTATAATTACTGTATGCTATAAGTATCTTTAAATCAGAAGTTAAGTTCCGGACCTTTTGTGGATTTCAAGCAGTTCAGAGTTGTAGCGGTCTTCTGTGGCTTTGCCACTGCTGTTGCTTTGGATAAAACAAGGATTCTCCTCCAGCTGAAAATTTTGCTGTGTGGTTATTGCATTGTTGGTAGTTACTTGACTGTTCTCATGGCCTGAAACAGCTCTCACTATTAGCCGGAAGAAGAATTCCTCATGTGATTTGAAAAATATACAAGTGAAAGAAAAGGAGTTTAAGACAGTGAAAGAGCAAACCTTCAGAAGCTTCTTGATTTATAAAATCAGGAGGAATTATAACATTCTGGTTCATTTGATTATGTGATTCAGTGGATAACGGAGAACAAATGGGTAAATTGTGCGGGTGATGGTGGTGTAGCTGATCGTTCTTCAAGTCGGGAAGCTGGAGATTCAATAATCTTCTTCCCTGAAGTTCAAGAGCTTGCTGCAATTCAACTTGCTCTTCTAATTTCCTTCGCAACATCATCCCTTGAGCATTATACATCATTCTTGCTCCTGTCAAGAATGGGAAGGATGAGAAGAACAAAAAGAAAAGAATTTATCAGGCATATTCGATCATTTCCACCAGCTTTTCAAAAACCGACATGGCTATCAAATTTGGGGGAAGGGGGGCACGAATTCTTGTTTCATACCGAGGTTTAAGTCATAAGGGTCCCGGGCGTCCAGTCCAGAAGGGCTCAAACAAGGAGAAAAGTCGCCCCTCTCTAGTTGCTGTTGTTGATGCTGCTGCCTCCTACATTCCATCCCAACTATAAACATCACTGCTATAAAGGTAGAAAGGGAAGTGGATAGAATACGAAAGGGTTTATGGTAAATTTACTTTTCAGGAACTTTTCCCTTCTCCTTGTAGGGTTTCACAAGTACTCGTGATTCACATATGAAATGCGGATTTCCCTTTGCCAATATATGTTTTACGGTTTCTGGGTAGACAAATGTAACAAACCCAAACATCCGCTTCTGTTGGTATGGAATCCTAACATCTTGCACGGGCCCAAATTTGCTGCAAAAAGATAAGATTTCATCAGAAGTTAATCAATGAAAGAAATGAAGGCGAAGTGCATTGCAGGACAGAAATTAGCTTACTACTTTAACAATACGAATACAATTTTATTAAAAGTAAAAATATATATCCATGATTCAAGATTGGATCTCAATCCAGATGAAGATGCCAAATAATTATAAATCTTTCATTCCGTATATAATACACTTTTAGTGGAGCACAGCATTCATGAAAATAGAAATACTAAGAAACTGATGAAAACCAACATGACTTTCATTATGACTGAAGCTAAAGAAAGAGAACCCTTCCATCAAAACCTCCATACCAGACTTCGAACCTCCATCGGGACATAATTTCTTCACATTGTATTGATTGAACTTCAGTAAGAAGAACTATTTCGAGGTCCTTCCACTAAATATGAAACAAAGTATTCATAGGTTGAAGAAACAGAGTGGATATCAGATAGCAATTTGAAGATTTCAAATAAAGTGTGGCATCTAAGAGCTTGAAATCACCATAGAGTTCCAAAGAAAGGTTGCTTCCCAATTGACGTGCATCTAATTTGAAAGCCAATTGTAGCAAACAATATTGCTTCAATATAGATTATGGGCAATTCATTTTCAAACCAGGCGCATAACTGGAAATAAATACAATGAAAGTCAAATCGTATATAAGTATTTACATGAGACACAGACATGCATAAGCAAACAAATGCATATAGAGTTCATTATGCCTACGTCATTTAGGGTTCGTGTTGCACACTGTTTGTATTTCTTTTAGGAGTATAGGCAGAGAAACATTAACAGGAAGATAGAAAGAAATTAAAGCAGCTTGCAAAGGACACATACAGCTAGATGGATAAAAAACACCTTAAGAAACTTTTTCATTATAGATTTGCTAGTACTGTAAGTCTAAAATCCTCTGAATTGATGTTAAAGCCTATGTGAACAAGTAGGATGAACGAAAGTGGCAAGCTCAAATACCAATTGAACAAGTATCAATCGAATATCAAACCATCTAATCATTTACACGTATTGAGAAGTAAGTACACTAAAAAAATCTCATAAGAAAATGAAAAAAGTGACCCTCATCCTCAAACTGAAGTGGTAACACAACAGAGAAGGTTTAAGCAGAAGGTGGGGCATAGAACATGAAGGCTCGTGATTCCAGTAAAAATGAAATCAAGTGAGAGGTGGTAATTTGTTAAGGATCAGTACAAAGGGTAAGAATTTGTGCTGGAACTTAGGCTTATTTCACTATCCATTAAAAAGCCTCAATGGCCAGCCTCCTTAAACCCCTGAAAATTTTTAATACAGAAAACTAGGAATCAGGATGCAGGCAAGTTACTGAAAATTTTCTAAGTGAGTAGTAGTCAGAAACAAAATAATATTTAAGACTAAAATTTCTCGTACGTACATAATCATCTTACTTAAAATTGCATTCTTATACAGTTGCGGCAATAATGACACGAATGGTTCATCCAGATATTGCAACACCCAAAAAAAGGCCATCACACCCCATTGGTTACCTGAAATACTCTGAAACGTCTTCATCCTTAAAGGTGCTATCAGCTGGGAATGTCAAATAAATCTGTCTCGAGGCTGAGTTTCGTTTCTCAGCAGCCAAAGCCAAAAAGTCATTCCTTTCACCTCTGCACAAGCCAAACTTATGATACTCTTCTCCCATCATAAGCGCTGCTGCTGTAGCTCTGGATTCATCCATTTCAAATAAAGAAGAAAGATTGCATTACAGACCAGTCCCAAACTAAAAATATATATATATATATATATATCCCCAAAAAAAGAAAACTATTATGGGTTTCAAACACTATATATAGAAGATGACGAGTCAAAAGGACTAAAATGGGGTTATCCGTCACCATCATACCTATGAGTCTCATTCTGTTGTTGCAGAAGAAAATTAAGATACTTGTTATACTGTGAAGGTGAAACTCCGGCCATAAACTCCGATGCGGCGGCCAACCTCTGTTGCTGTGCGGCCTTATACCTCATCAACTCCTCACGCTGCTCGAACAAGCCCTCTAGTTTACTGGGAGAACCAACAACGGCGGCAGAACCATCAACCGAATCAGAAAAATCGCCATGCAGGAACTTGCAATTACTGCCATTTTTACAAAAACCTCTCGCGAAGTAAAGGCAGGGCTTGTACCCAACTCCAAATCCTCCATCTTCAGACCCAAAACAGACATCGCTAGCCGAATAGCTCCTTCTATGAAAAGGGGTGTCTGCATTGTCCATAGACTGCGTCCAATTCTGCAAACCGCGCCCTAACTCCATCCTTGGATCCACCAAATCCTCATTTCTCGAAGAAGACGACTCATTGAGGAAGGATAGGTACTCGTTAACTTGGGGCTCCTCAATGACAACTTCAGAATCGACATACCCATTTTTGTGCTGCAGAAACGGAGGCACTGAGAATGGGGCAGCTCGAATACTGTCGTAAGACAGAAGGGGGCTCGATTTGGGGCTAATGGCGTTGTTAGCGATGCCCGAAAGCGACCAGGAGCTGGTAGACGAGGGAGAAGAAGGGTTCTTACTCAAGTCAAAGCCATTATTAGGGATCCTCGGCGAAGATTGAGAGAAAGGGTTACTGCTGGTGGGTCTGGCTATGGGATTGAGAGGCGAAGGAGAAGAAGGCGTAGAGGAAGAAGAGTTCAGAGAAAACCCTAAATGAGCTTTCGCCTTCAGAATCAGTGAATGCAAAAGGGTTTCAGGCCCAAAAGCCAACCGTATCAAATCCTTCTCTCCCAGGTCTTGAATCAGAAGAAACCCCATGATTTTCGACGCATTTTCTGGCTCCAAGTTCTTGATCTTCGCATAAACCAAAGTCGTCGCTTCATAAGTATCCATGCTTCCTTCTTCTTCTTCTTCTTCTTCTTCCTCCTCCTCTGCTTCACTCACTCCCTCTTTTCTTCTATCAAACTCCCACAAACAAAAACCAAACAAACCCAAGTAGTAAAATCGCCAAAATCCAACTGGGTTTCAGCAAAATCCCTCTATTTCCCGAGAAACAAACACAATGGGCTCAGAAATCAGTAGGGTTTTCAAGTGTTAGAGAAGTGAGTTTGCTTAGTAGAGTAAGAGGCAGCAGCAAGTGAAGACTTCTTCTCTCTCTCTCTCTCTCTCTCTCTCTCTCTCTCTCTCTCTCTCTCTCTCTCTCTCTCTCTCTCTAGTTTTTTGCAATTGCAAGCAGTGAGAGAGAAATGGTAGTAAGATTTACAGATCTACTTCAACTTAAAAAAGAGTAATTGTCAAACAGTATAAATTTTGTCATACGTGTGTGTGAAATGTGTATGCTCTCTGTATACAAAAAAAAAAAAAAATTAAACTTTTATCATATGAAAGAGATTCCAGTGAAGAAGATAGGTCCCAATGCTTTCTTTTTTGCTTCTCTTTTTTCCCTTTTCTTTTTTTTTCCTTCTTTCCAAGATAAAATGATACCCAACAAAAATTAATTAGTTAATTAATTAAGAACCCTAATTTTCAAATGGGGTCCACATTTTCTCTTCATTTGTGTTTGTTTTTTTCCATTTGCTTAATGTTCTTGTTCATCATCATTATCTCAAATGATATTTAATTAATATTATTAGACCTCTCGTCCATCATTACAACCAAATCTTCAAACTCAATTCTACTTCAATTTCACTTCTTTTTTTTTCACCTTTCATTCTTTTTCTTGTTGCACCATAATTGCTAAAGCTCTTAATAATACTCACATTATTAATTGATACATTTAGATTAATGTTTTCATTTATTTGAGGTTAATAAATTTAATGTAATTCTGAGTTTTTTCGTTTATATATTAAGTGTTGATAAAAAAATCAACTTGAACAGTTCAACTAGTTAAGCATATATCACAATTAAAAGATCAGGTTTCAATCTTCACCCACGTGTCATGCTAAAAGATAAAATAAAATAAGTGTTTATAAAATGATTCGTAATTTTGAATGGATCTTATACTTGGGGTATCCATTGTGATGGGGAGTGATTTAATTATAGTTAATTTTTAAATATTTAATAATTAATTGATTTAATATTTACTTCTATACTTTTAAAATTGATTTTGATATACTTAAAAGTGTTTTTCTTTTGGCAATGATTAACGTTTTTGTTTAAAAAAGTGATTTTAAAATTATCAAATTAATAAAAGGGAACTACATTTTAGTGAGGAAAAAAAGGTAGACAAAATTATTGAGAGAGAAATCGTTAGATAGATATAAGAATTGAGGAGAACAAAACTAGAGAATTCGGAAAAATAAATAAATAAATAAATAAATAGAAATAAAGTTAACAAATAGACGCAACAATTTTAGAGATAACAAAAATTGTATAAATTTAAAAATCAAAATCAAAACGTTGTAAGTATAAACTGGGTGAAATAGAATAACATTTTTTTAACTTAAAATAATTTAAAAAATATTCTCTCACCCATCCGAGTAAAAACACATGGTCATCCCTTTATTAATTAGTCATCCCTTGTACTCTATATAAATAAAAAATAAAAATAAAAAAGTTATCCCTTTATTAATTAAGGGAGAACCACGTAGGAAAATTTATAATGATGCATGAAAATATTTAACTAATTAATTTTTTTTTTAAAAAAAAAATTTGTATTTGAGAATGTTAAAAATTATATATTGTTTCAAAAAAGTCCATGCAAATATTCAACTAATTTATAGATTGATTTTTACATTTTTTTATTTATTTAATAAAAAAATTTATCAAATGTCCAGGTTAGATTGCGTGTAATTTTTTTTTTCAACTTAAAAAACAAATGTCATTGTAACTAAATTTTTAAACAAATGAATTTAAACGTCATTGTGTATAACACATTAATTTAATGTTAATTTAATATTTTTATAAAATATTGAATATTAATTATTAATTTCAATTCTAACTTGACCTTGTGTATAACACAAGATCAAGTTAAAATAATTAATAATTTGCGTGTAAAAAAATTATTTAATAAAACAATTTAAATTATTTGCGTGTAAAAAAATTGATTTTTACATTTTTTTATTTATTTAATAAAAAAATTATCAAATGTCCAGGTTAGATTGTGTGTAATTAATTTAAATGTCATTGTTATAAAATATTTAATATTAATTATTAATTTCAATTCTAACTTGATCTTTTTCTCAAGAGAAAATTATATAAATCGTGGTATTTTCGTTGGACTATACTTTTATATTGTCAAATAAAAAAAAAAGAGAGAAACAATATCTATTTCTGTGAAATTTCGTTTACCTATATCATTAATATCAATTTAAAAAAAAAAAGAAGTCAAAAAAAAAATTTAATTGTTTTTAGAATCTTTTAGGCATGTTGTCAAACATAACAAATTTTGACAGAAGAAATTACCAACTTTTAAAAAAATTAATAGCTTCATTTCTAAAATTAGATAAACAATTCAGGTTTTTGATAAAGTCGGACAATAATTGATAATTGTGGGGGTGTGTGTGTATATATCGAATCAGGTAAATATTTTTTTTTTAATTATGTTTGTTTTTAAAATAAGGTGGATATATATATATATATATATATTTGTCTTTTCAAATTTGGGAAATAACAAGGACAAAAATAATTTTGTTAAATTAGTTTTTTTAGATCTATTTAATGCACATAAAAATAATATAAAGGTTAAATTTATTTATATTTTTTAACTGTAATTTTATTAAACTAATTTGTTACTATGTGTCATGTATATTTATTTTATATATATAATACTAATAACAATAACGATAATAAAATAATTTTCATTGTAAAATACAAATATAGATTAATTAAATCTAATATAATAAATTTATTATTTTATTAATAATTAAAATTAATCCGTGTTATTTTCTTTCACAAAATTGTTAATCTTTTATATTAACATATATCTTATTTAATAATATAACAATTATAAAATAACAAAAATAAAAATCTAGATCAATAGATACATTCTTGAATATAAATTTATCTTGTTAGACAAACATTTTTTTTTTAACTTCATCAAAGTAAAACTGCAATCACACGACTACTTACAAACTTCGATATATTAATTTTGTGAAAATGTATATTGTAGTGAAAATTTTGGGAGGGAAAATACATACTTATACCGGTAGACAAAAAGTTACAAAACTTTTGGAATTCAAAAACTTTTGAAATCCTACTGTTAATTATTATTAGTCCTTCGATAATTAATTAATTAATTTGTTGTTTATCATTACTTATCTGTGTCATGTTTTTATTTATTATAGATAATTAATTAATCAATTTACTATTTCTCATTAATTCTTTATTACATGTTTTGTAAATTGAAATAGTATAATAGTCCAAAAAGATTTTTTCATGTCCTCAATATTTTTAATATAGTTTATATTTATTATTGATAATTAATTAATTAATTTACTATTTATCATTAATTACTCATTTCATGTTTTTATTTATTATGGACAATTATCTAATTAATTTATTATTTTTTAAAATAATTTACTATTTATTATTAGTTCGACATGTTTTGTAAATTTATAAATTCAATAAATGGTATAATAGTTAAAAACAAATCATTTCTTTTGGAGTAGATTATTTTCTTTTAAACTATGAATCCGTTCTCGCATCAAGTTATGTTTTAAACTTTTTTATCTAACATTTAGTTTCGGTATATTTGTTTTAAATTTCATATGTCGTCAATTTATTTTTTTATAACAACTGTGTATTTAATTTTGAAGGAAAAAATAATTTTGAATATTTAAAAATATTATATTATGATTTCCGAAAATCAAATTATATTATAAATCAATTATATCAATTTGAATGAAAAATATATGTATACTATATCAATTTCCAACTAATTTTGGTGAATCAAACTATAGTCCACTTCCAAATTTAATTTCAAAAGTACTAAAATGAAGAATCAAATCTCCTTTGGTGGTTGGGATTTGCCCAACTTGACTGAAAACACATTTAATTACTAATTATTGTTGTTCATTATTAATGAATGTATTTAATGTGTTCCAAATCCCAACAAAAAGATAAAAAATTGTTGTTGACACAATATTTCGAAAAATTTTAATTTGTTGATTTGAACACGAAGATAGCAAGTTTTAATTTGTGAAAGTCTCATCTGATCTCACTTCTGAAATATTTTGGAAATCTTACCATATCTCTAAGGTCCGTGTCAATTATCACTTAATTATTCTCGCTTTTGAGATTATTTAGACGATCTTTAAACCAACTCAAATTGTGATCAAATTGTGATGGTAAGTCGTAAATTATTATTAATCCATGACTCTTAAAAGTTAATTTGTGTTTTAAGGCTGGATTAATATTTAAGAAGTTTTGGAATTGTTTTAAAAAAAAGTATCACTCAAGATATTTTTACAAAATGGCATTTATGTGGCACCCATTTAATTCTAGTGATCTCTACATAAAATATTCTTCAAAGAAAAAAATATCATCAATTTCATAATTATCTTATACTCCAATTTTAAAGAGCAATCATTTGATTTCCATTTTTTCCATATGATTCCAAAATGTTAGTCTCTACCAATATTAGCTTCCATCACATCAAATTTTCAAATAGCATTCCTCACATGTCTCTTTCCCCCAATATTATTCTAGCATGGAAAGTATATTAATAATGAATTAAATTTATTCAATTCATTAACTTAATCTTTTGGATTGAATGGTGGTTTGTTCGATGGTATCAGAGCGGGAGGTCCTGTGTTCGAACCCCTATGTTCGAGGTTGAAATATGGTTAATCATTACTTGGCTTTTAAAACGGTTTATTTTGTCCTCAAGAAAATTTCTTATTTTTGAATTGTCCACATAACTGGTTGAAATAGTATGGAGAGACAGTGCCAAAAACGAGCATAGCGGTTGCGAGTTCGATCCTCCACCACTTGTTTTACTAAAAAAAAAAGTAATGAGAAACAATAGTGTACATGTGGTCGAGGTAGAATATTGAATTATCATTAATCAATTGAATATTTTTTTTTGCGATTTATCCGTTGAATATAATAGTTATCAAAACTTTTCCTATTTGTTCAATTATTCAACTATTATAATTTTGACCGAAACGAACAAAGTTTGACGGTAATTGACATATAACTCCAACGAAGAAGTTGTGAGTTGCAAATATATTTATTTTTAATTATTTTTAACTTTTTTAATTATACCCCTATTCAAGTTGGTAAATGTTAAAATTGACTATTAATGATACCTGAAGTTCGATAAAAATTTAAAAAAAGAATTTGACTACCTAAAGAAAAAAAAAGTCGAAAACTTTTTCAACTTCTAAGAAATTTGGAGGAATTATAAAGCTTAAGCTTAGTTCATCCCCTAAGTTTTTTGCTCATTCACACAATACATACATATGCGTGCATAATAAATAAATAAAAATGATAACATGTTTATTATCCCATAGTTTTCCGTTTCATCATTTCTCAAGTGAGTTAGCTCCAAAATTCTCATGTAGTTTGGTTATTAATTTATACTTGGTTATGAACTACACAAGTAAAAGTAATACAGAGTTTTTAAAACTGTCAAGTTTGTGGTAGAATTTTTCTATAGTGTTACTAATATATCAACAACTAATTGAGTCAGAATAAAGGTTGTTGCTTGGAATCCGTCTATTGGAATAAAAGTTACTCGACATTTACAAATCTCTTCTTACTAAAATCTTTGCTATTTCGATAGACTTTGTTTGACACATACAACTGGAAATACCCGTCTTTTATCGTCCTAACTTAGATGGAAGACAATTAGATGTTAGTTGGAAACTTTTAGAAACAGTTACCTTCAATTATGTGTACAGAGGTTGGAATATGGTTGTTTATCATTTGGCTTTTAAAGCGGTATAATTTGTCCTCAAAATAATATTTATTTCTAAATTTTCCACCTGGTAAATTGAAATAAACAATATTCTGCATGGTACCAAAATGGTAACATCTTCCTGAACCGAAGGCTGTTCAGTTATAAAAAAACAAAATAACAATATAAACAAACATTTTTATTATTAGTTTATCAAAAAAATTTCAGAATATTGAACCTTCTTGCGATTTGTTCCTCAAATAATAGTTATGAAATCTTCTCCTATTTATTCGATTATTGAAATCTTCTTTTAATTATAAATTCTATATTCTTTATACCAAATTTTAAGTTATATTTGTTATTAAATACTGTGTCAGACACGGGCCACGGTCCGGGGACCTTTTTCTTTTCTTTTCTTTTTTTAAATTGTAAAACAAAATCATTATTTTAATATGATTATTTCAAAACTAATATTTAAAATATTGTGGTTTAAATTTAGGCAAAGCAAATTTGTCTCTTCAATAATTAAATAATTAATTTGATTTGATTTGCTTAATTGGTTAATTAGATTTAGTTTAAAAATTAATTTAACTAAATAATATTTAAATATCTATAACTTAATTAAATAATTAGTTTAGATTTAGATTTTATTTGTTAACAAAGTGGGCTCTTAATGCCACTTGGGCAAGAAATGATCTGGCTTCACCGGAATTAAAATTAGCGTTGAAATAATTAAATTTCTTACAATATTGAAAAAAGTCGGGTTACAGATGTTGAAAAAATAAAAAATTTAATTAGCTCGCTCAATATTTGTTATCTGTATTTAGATGAGTTAATTTTGGGATAGAATGGTTGATGAAGCTTGTTCTAAAGTAATTTTAGTTTTTTCTTTTCTTTTTGAAACTGCTTCTAAAGTAATTTTAGTTAAATCAACGTAACTCAAATTTATTATTTACAAATATTTACTAGTTTTAGTAGTCTTTCTAGAAGTTGAATTTAGAATTTCTACTATATTTTTTTAAAATACTATTTATTCTTATATTTATTTTAATCACATTTCGTGATAATTTTCTATTCTTTTACTCTAATAATTGATTTAGATTAGTTGTAAAATGTAGTTTTTTCATCGTATAAAGAACGATCAACTTCTTTTTTAATTCAATGAGTAAAATTAGAAAGAAAAAACATGGTTAAAAGTAATATCATTCCATATCTTTTACAACATTTAGGAAATGAGTAACATGATGCAAATAAAGTCAAATATATTATATAACCGAGTTAAATTAGAGCTATCGAGTTAAATTGGAGCTATCATTTAATTAAATCACACCATTTGATTAGATTCAGAATATCTCTGGATCAAATTTATTTTAATCTTTCAAAATTGTAAGGCTAAATTTGGAAATGACCTTAATGTTTGATTTTTTTTTTTTAATTTAATCCCAATTCCTTTAAAAGTTAGTCTTGTGTGTCCTTTTAACTTTAATTAGACTACCTAAGAAAAGAAAAGTTAGAAAAATTTGCCAACTTCTAAGAAATTTATAAGATAAATTAGAAAGTTCTAGTTGTCTCTAAGTTTTGCCAATTTACCAAGAAAAATATTATAAATAATTTATTATAGTAATATAAACAATGTTCAAACTCCTTCAAAGTTTAGATGTAATGGATTTTGGGTACATGGAAGAGTTTGTAAAAGGTCAAGTTCGGTAGAATTTTGGCTGAGTGTTACTAATAGACTAGCAGTTTTGTAAAGTGGTATTTGGTGTGTTTATGTAAAAGGATTGTACAACGCTGTTCTACGAACCAAGCTCGAACCCGATCCCCGGCTCGACCTGAACTCAAGAGTGAACCTGCACAAGAGGGTAAACTCTCTGACGCTCAAGTCAGTGTAGGTCGGGCACAATATAAGGTTCGAGATGAGATTCGATACCTGAGCGTGAAATGAGACCCTCTATTTATAAGTGGTGGGTTCGACAGTACTCACAATCGACGGTTACTTTTGTCCTTTTTCATGTCGAACCTGTTGGGTCTGAGCAGATCGAACCCGTCCAGGTCGGACCGGAGCTTTTTACACTTAGCCCCCACGATGGGTGAACCTAGTCTCCTCGACAGGTTTGAGGTGGACCTGGTGGTACTTTATTCCAGAAACACCAATAAGCGTCCTCCACGTGTCCCAAGTATTTGTAATGAAATCTCGATATTTACGAATCTCTCATCGTTGAAATCTTTGCTATCTCAATCGATTTTTGTGCGACAAATCAAATGTCCTTCCAACCATACAATTGGAACTACCTCTCTTTTCCATGTATAGAGAAACAGTTATCTTTAATTACGTGTGCAGAGGTTTGGAACGATTTGCTTTGTACTCAAGAAAATTTCTTTATCTTTGATTTTTTCACGTTGAAACAATAATCTACGTGTAGTCCAATTGGCTATATTTTTTGAATAGAAGGTTGTTTAGTTATAAAAAGACAAAATAACAAAAAAAAACAATTTTTATTATTAATATAAATAAAAAAAATTTAGAATATTATATTGAATATTTTCTTGTGATTTCTTCCTCCAATAATAGTTATCAAATATTATCCTACTTGTTCAATTATCTCTTCTTTAATTATCATAAGTCCTGTATTTTTAAAAGAAAATCTTAAACTATATTTGTTATTAATAATATGTCATACACGAACTATATTCGATTAAATTATTTATTCTTAATAATAAGTTCTATATTTGATTTGTTGCTTGCTCAAAATATTTATTGTCTGAATTTAGATAAGTTAATTCATCTGAAGATTGGTTGAATAAGATTTTTAAGTAATTTTAGTTAAATCAAGCTAACTCAAATTTATTACTTCTAAATATTTATTTTACTATGATTAAATTATTTATGTTTAACTCATAGTTCAAAGTTTTAGCTATTCTCAAGAATTGAATTTCCACCTGCATTTATAACGTTATATTCTAAAAAATATTATATTAATTTTTATATCTGTTCTAATTTTAGATTTCACTATATAATAATTTTCAATTTTTTTACTCCAACCATTTTTTTTAACAATTGATTTAGATTTCTTAACATGTTTTTCTTAAATAAAAAAATGACGATTAACTACTTATTTTTTTAAAGCTTTAATGAGTAAAAATAGAAAAAAAAAAGTTGTCAAAATATTATATAATTGAGTTTTGATGAATTCAATTCAATCTATCAAAATTTTAAGGTTAAATATATAGTTTAATTATTAATATTTAAGCTTTTTTTTTTTTACCATGAGTCCTTTTTGTGTCGTTTTAACCTTTTCAATTATACCCTTTAGGTAATTGTTAAAATTTGCTCACTCAAACTTACATTATATAATATTTAGTAAATTATTAACATAAATTTAGAAAACAAATTAGACGCCTAATTAATGAAATAAAAGTTAAAAAACTTTGCCAACTTATAAGAATTAAATTGATTTGGTGGACCACTCATATAGCTTTTTTGCCAATTTCACCAAGTATCACGTCATCTAAAATTTATCATCAGCTATAAAAGATTAAATTAAAACTTTTTAAACAATAACGAGTAAAGCTTACTTTACAACACCCACTTAAATATTTTTCACAAGTCTCCATATTTACAATCGATATTGTTTGAACAAAAGGAAAAGGGTTGAAAAGTTGGGTTAGAAACTTAGAATTTAAAACTTAAAAGCCATCTCTAAAAAAGAAAGATCCAAAAAAGAAAATTCTTTTTAACCTTTTTTTTCCTTTTTCAAAATTCAGTTCATAGAGAAGAGAGATGGAGATCAGCTTTTTTTTCTGACCAATTCTCTGTGTGCGCTGAAATCTGTCTTTTAGATTTCTTTGAACTGGCTTTAATCTCTGCCCTTGGATTCCCTGACTCATTGACGTGGCCTAATCTCTGCCCTACATTGCTTTGACTTTTTTCACAATCCATTTTTAGGGAGTGAAGATTTGGTTTTCTTTTCATTATCTTGTTTAAGTAAAAAGGTAGTAAGGTATTCAATATTCATAGTCAAATACTTTTTAAGGAATTTTGACTCATCACTTAGGTTTTTCATTTCTTGGGTCACTATTTGGTAAGCTAGATTTTGTGTAATCCTCGGTTAAAAAGTTTGAGCTATTATATGAACTTGTGTTTTATAATTATAAAAATTTTATTTATCACGAGAAATTTCTAGTACTATGGAAGTATCATACTTGCTCCCATTTACATAATAAATTAAAGAAATAAATAGATCTCACATCATTTTTAATACACTGTTGATATGACAAGTAGTAAATGAAAGGGAATATGGTACTTCTGTAGTACCATAAATTTTTCCATTTATCACTAATTACGTAAGCCGGTTGGATTTAAAATTTATCGGATATACATATATACATATATATATATATATGTATAATGGTTGCAAATTCAAAAAAAAAAAAAACTAAGTTTACATAATGTGATTAATATTCCTTCCGAGTTGTGAACACTATCAAATACAATATAAATTATGAAAATTACTTAAAATTATTTCGCCAAACAAATATTAAACAAACTTCTATCATTTTGATAATTTAGGGGTAGTTAAAAACAATCTTATTTCCTAATTAATTCAATTTGATGTGTTTTTTAAAATATTTTTTAAATTTTAATACTTTTTCAAAAATAGGTTTCTGTTTTCAAAATCTAATTTCTCTCAAATAAATTTGTTTCTCCCTCTAAAACTTTTTCCTATCCAATTTTCTCTCCCTAAAAAATTTATCTTTCTCTCTAAATTAAAATATATTGAATATTTACTATTATTTCTCCCCTCCAAAATTTTCATCTCTAATATATCATTCTCATTTTTTCTAAATTCAATGTTAATTGCATTCTATATAACTTTTATTTCTCTAGATGTATCTCCAACTTTTCTTTATATAAAATTCTTGTTCTTTCACTTCTATTTCAGTCCAACTTTTAAATATCTCAATTTTTTTCTATCTAAATTTTTTTCACCCTATAATTTTTTTTCTTTCTCTAACACGGCTTTTGCTCTCAACTGTACTCTCTGTTGGAAGGCATTCTCGCCCTTACACGTGGCCTATGCTGGTTGGATCTCGAACAGTACACGTGGCAAATGTCATTTATCTCCAAGTTTCATTAGTTCGGTCATATGCATGTGCCTGCGTCGACGTCTTGCATGGCCGAGCCGACTTAAGCTCCTTCAGGTTAACTATTATCGATTTGGCTGAATTGTCTAGTTTCACCTCGGCTCAGTCCCAGACTCCAACAGACTCTACAACAACACGTCGTGATTCACAGCAACCTTAAGGAGCATTTGAGGCGCTGTCGGGACGATTGTCGGGGAAGTCGCCTATAAATAGACTCATTTACTCCCTTTCATAAGTACACGAACAATCCAATTCTCTCTCTTCAATTGATTTGGACATTCACTAATGTTTGGGGAAGGGTATACTCGGGACACGTGGAAGACCCCTATTGGTGCCCCAAGATGACTCATGAATCACGCCCAGCTCGGAAGGCCGGGATGGCCGCCACCAACGCCGACAAATGCCAAGTGTGAGGGCCGAGGTGAGCCCGGCTCAGGTCCGACCCACCGGGGAGCCCGGTATGGGCCGAGATGCGCAACTGTCTGCGGCGTGATTATCGGGCGTAACCGTCGGTCCCGAGATTACCGGATGTAACCGACGGTCCCGAGATTACCGAATGTAACGGTCGCTAGATTAGCGGGACCACCACCCATAAGTAGGGGACCTCACTCCTCGATCAGGTACGATGATTTCTGGCTTCGAACTAGACTTGGAATCCGTCCTATACTGACTTGATCGTCGGAGTGCTCACCTTTCTGTGCAGGTCCGCCCAAGTGGTCAGGTCGGTCCGGAGGCCGGGTTCGAGCTACAACCAGAAACACACTGTTGTGCAAATCTTTGCATAAACATTTGGCGCCGTCTGTGGGAAACGACTGACAATCTAAGTCATCCCAATTCCTTTAAACCAACACGCGAGCGAACATGGTTCAACCAGCGAATTCGACCAATACGACGGATCGAAGGACTTTGGCTGCCAGCGATGCCCACCAGAGGGAGGTCGGAGCAGCGGCGGTAGAGGGGCAAGGTCACGACGGCCTAGCAGCGGAACCCCTCCGCAGGTCGGCACGAATCACCGCGCCTGCCCTGCCGCCTGCACACCCGAGGACGTCCAAGGCCACCCGTGGTCGAGGTGGGACCTCTAAGAAGGGCGCCCGGGGTCCAGCCCCGGCTCCAACAAGCGAGGATTTTGATGCGCTCCAAAGAGAGATGGAGGCAATGCGCACGCAAATGCGCTCCATGGAGGCGATGTATAACGAAATGGTGCTAGCTGCAGGCGCGGGGTCCCGATCTGAAAATCGGGCGACGCGCATGGACGTACGCGAGCAAAGGGGCTCCCACCTCGGCCCAGCCGAGGAGGAACGTCCCGAAGACAACGGGAGTGAGGGGTACACTCGCCAGAGGGGAGACCTCCGCGAGCATCTCAACCGAAAGAGAAGCTCGTCTCTCCGAAAAGGGCAGTCGCCATCCCGCTCCCACAGGAGCTCCAACCAGCAGGCTGAATCCTCTCACAACCCCGCAGGGATAATCACAAGGGAGGAGTTCGACCAGCTGAGGGGGGAGCTCGATGCTCAAGTGGAGGCCTTAAAGGCCAAATGTGAGCAGAAAGACGATTCACTGAACGATGGCGACTTGAGAGAATCGCCTTTCACCTCGGACGTTTTGGAAGCACCGATCCCCCCGAAGTTCAAAGCTCCTACCGTGAAGCCTTATGACGGGATGAAGGACCCCAAGGACTATGTTGAAGTCTTTGAAGGCCTCATGGACTTCCAAGCGGCATCAGACGCAATCAAATGCCGCGCCTTCCAGATCGCGCTTACTGGCAGCGCGCGATTGTGGTATCGGAGACTGCCAGCCAGGTCGATCTCGACCTACTCTCAGCTGAGAAGGGAGTTCCTCGCCCAGTTCTCTTCTCGGCACTACGACAAAAAGACAGCGACCCATCTCGCCACCATCAGGCAGAAGGAGGGGGAGACGCTGCGGGAGTATGTCACCAGATTCCAGGAGGAGCAATTGAAGGTCGCACACTGCTCCGATGACTCGGCCATGTGCTATTTCCTCACCGGTCTAGCCGATGAGGCCCTCACGGTGAAACTTGGGGAGGAGGCCCCGGCCACCTTCGTCGAGGTGCTTCAGAAGGCAAAGAAAGTCATCGATGGACAGGAGCTCCTCCGAACCAAAACCGGCCGACCTGAACGAAAGATCGGCCGGGGCAGAAGTGGAAAAGATGAAAGGGCAGATCCCAAGTCCAAGGACAAAGGATCTTTCTCCAACGGCCGAGCTGAGTATCGAAGGGCGGAGAACGGACCTACCAGGAGCCGACCCTACGAGCGCTTCACCCCAACAACGATTCCAATCTCCGAGATCCTAACGAACATCGAGGATTCTGGAATGGAAAAACTACTCAAGCGTCCGGAGAAACTTCGGGGAGCCCCGGAGAGGCGCAGCAAGGACAAGTATTGCCGCTTTCATCGGGAGCACGGCCACAACACGTCGGACTACTGGGAATTGAAGCGCCAAATTGAAGATCTGATTCAAGACGGCTACTTCAAGAAGTTTGTGGGAAAGCCCGGGACCGGCTCAGCAGAGAAAAAGGAGGAGCGAAAGCGTTCAAGGACGCCACCCCGGCGCACCGACCGACCTGCGGTCATCAATACCATCTTTGGAGGGCCAAGCGGGGGTCAATCCGGACATAAAAGAAAGGAGTTAGCCCGTGCAGCCAGACGCGAGGTGTGCATCATCAGGGAGCAGGGGCCGACCTGCCCAATCACCTTCGACGGTGCAGACTTGGAGGAGGTCCACCTGCCCCACAATGATGCGCTTGTGATTGCTCCCTTGATTGATCATGTGGTGGTCAGGAGAGTGCTGGTAGACGGGGGCGCATCCGCTAACATCCCGTCCTTACCGACCTACCTCGCCTTGGGCTGGACGAGGTCGCAACTGAAGAGAAGCCCGACGTCGCTGGTTGGGTTCTCTGGAGAGTCGGTCGTCCCAGAGGGTTGCATCGACTTGCCGGTCACGCTGGGGCAGAACCAAACCCGGATCACTCAAATGGCCGAGTTCGCGGTAGTTGACGGTAGGTCGGCCTATAACGCCATCTTTGGGAGACCCATCATCCACTCCTTTCGGGCCATTCCTTCAACACTTCATCAAGTGTTAAAGTATCCCACCCCCAACGGCGTGGGCACGGTCCGAGGAGAACAAGCCGCTTCGAGGGAGTGTTATGCCGCCGCGCTCAAAGGCCCATCGGTCTGCGCCCTCGAAACTCTCAGGGATGGAACGCTCGAGTTCGAGGCCGACCTGCCGAGGAAGGAGTGTGCCGCGCCCACTGAGGAGCTCGAGCTTGTTCCTCTGCTTAGTCCCGAGAAGCAGGTAAGCATAGGAACCAAGCTGGGGGCCACCGACAGAAAGGAGCTAATCCACTTCCTCAGATCCAACTCGGACGTCTTTGCGTGGTCCCATGAGGACATGCCTGGCATCGACCCGCGAATTATGACGCATCGCCTCAGCATAGATCCATCATTCCGACCTGTGAAACAAAAGAGAAGACCTATAACCAAGGAGAGGAGTGATGTAATTGTTGAGGAAGTTAACAAACTTTTGAAAGCTGAATACATAAGAGAAATTTCGTATCCCGAGTGGCTCTCCAATGTTGTATTAGTTAAAAAATCTAACGGCAAGTGGAGAATGTGCGTAGACTTTACGAACTTAAATAAGGCATGCCCGAAAGATTGCTTCCCACTGCCAAGGATTGATCAGCTCGTGGACGCCACAGCTGGGCACGAACTGCTCACTTTCATGGACGCCTACTCTGGGTACAACCAAATCAAGATGCATGTCCCAGATGAAGGTCATACCGCTTTTATAACAGACCAAGGTTTGTACTGCTACAAGGTCATGCCCTTCGGGTTAAAAAACGCAGGAGCGACCTACCAGAGAATGGTGAACAAAATGTTCGCTAAGCAGATCGGCCGGAATATGGAAGTGTATGTGGACGACATGCTTGTCAAGAGCAAGCAGTCTAAGTCGCATCTCTCCGACCTGGCCGAAGCCTTCGAGGTTCTGAGGGCATATCAAATGAAGCTCAACCCTGCTAAGTGTGCCTTTGGAGTCTCCTCGGGAAAATTCTTTGGCTTCATGGTAAACAACCGGGAAATCGAGGCCAACCCCGAAAAGATTAAGGCCGTGATCGAGATGGAGGCACCTAAAACGCTGAAACAGCTTCAGTGCCTCAATGGCAGGATTGCGGCCCTGAACCGGTTTGTTTCAAGGTCAACAGACAAGTGCCTCCCTTTCTTCAAGATCTTACGAAAGAAAGGACCGTTTGAATGGACGGCGGAGTGCGAGCAAGCGTTTCAGCAATTGAAGAACTACCTCTGTTCGGCACCCCTGCTTGCCAAGCCTATGTCGGGGGACAGGCTCCAATTGTACCTAGCAGTGTCTGACAGTGCCGTCAGCTCGGCCCTAATCAGGCAAGAGGAAGCGCGGCAAAACCCGGTCTACTACACAAGCAAGGCTATGACCGAAGCCGAGACTAGATACCCTTGGATGGAGAAGTTGGCTCTCGCTTTGGTCACCTCGGCCCGACGACTTAGACCATATTTCCAAGCCCATACGGTGGTGGTGCTCACTAACCTGCCCCTTAAGAGTATCTTCCACAAGCCGGAAGCTTCCGGACGCCTGATGAAGTGGGCCATAGAACTAAGTGAGTACGACATCCAGTTCGAACCCAGAACTGCGTTGAAAGGGCAAGCAGCGGCAGATTTCATAGCCAAGCTCACACCACCTTCCGAGCTGAGCGGGTCCGACCTGCCTTGGACAGTCTATGTCGACGGATCTTCCAATGAGAAGGGGTGCGGGGCCGGGGTCCTCTTGCTCGGACCAGGGGGTGAACGATTTGAGTACGCCTTGCGGTTCAGCTTCCGGACTTCTAACAACGAGGCTGAGTATTAAGCATTTATTGCCGGCCTGCGAGTCGCTCAAGCATTGGGGGCCTCTTGTGTTAAGGTCTTCAGTGACTCCCAGCTGGTTGTGAGCCAGATCAAGGACGAGTACCAAGCCAAAGACACCCGAATGGAGAAGTATTTGGGTAAGGTCAGGTCATACCTAGCCCAGTTTCGAACTTACGAAGTAAGCCGGATTCCGCGGGCAGAGAATTCTAATGCTGACGCCTTGGCCAAGTTAGCATCGGCGTACGAGACCGACCTGGCCAGGTCGGTCCCCGTCGAGATCCTAGATAATCCCTCGATCTTAGAGCCCGAACTGATGGAGATCGGCGCTCCAGAACCCTCATGGATGGACCCGATCGCGGACTTCATTAGGGGCAACTCACCACGAGACCCCAAGGAGCGCAGAAAGTTGGCAAGACGGGCAGCTCGGTTCGTGATCCGAGATGGGGTATTGTACCGACGTGGCTTTTCCCTGCCTCTGTTGAAATGCCTAACCCCTGAAGAGGGCCTGTACGTCCTCAGGGAGATCCACGAAGGAGTGTGCGGCAATCACTCAGGCGCCCGGTCGCTGTCAGCCAAAGTGATCCGACAAGGATACTATTGGCCGACCCTCAGCCAGGACGCCAAGAAGTTCGTTAGAACTTGCGACAATTGCCAACGCTACGGAACCATAATCCACCAACCTCCCGAGCTGCTCACCCCCATCTCGGCCCCGTGGCCATTCGCGCAGTGGGGGGTAGATATCATTGGCCCTTTCCCTTTGGGCAAGGGCCAGACCAAGTTCGCGGTGGTTGCTGTGGATTACTTCACCAAGTGGGCCGAGGCCGAAGCGCTCTCCCACATAACGGAATCCAGGGTCACGTCCTTCGTATGGACGAGCATCATATGTCGCTTTGGTATACCACAGGCCATAGTGACAGACAATGGGAAGCAGTTTGACAACGCCAAGTTCAAAGACTTTTACAGCAAACTTGGCATAAGTCACCTCAGCTCGTCCCCCGCACATCCGCAAGCAAATGGGCAGGTGGAGGCGGTCAACAAGATCATCAAGCGAGGCATCAAACTTAGACTGGACTCCAAGAAAGGCAGGTGGGCCGAGGAGCTACCCGAAGTTCTATGGTCGTACCGGACCACCCAGCGGGGGTCGATGGGTGAGACCCCGTTCTCCCTGGCCTTCGCTCCGAAGCTGTAGTCCCGGTTGAGATCGGCATGCCATCTGACAGAGTAGAGCATTACAAGCCTTCGACAAATGAGAGAGAGCTGCTCCTCAACCTCGACTTGTTGGAAGAAAGAAGAGCACTGGCCCAGCTACGCCTGGCGGAATATCAGAGCAGGATGGCCAGACATTACAATGCCCGCGTTCGACCTCGGGACTTTCAGGTCGGACATCTGGTCTTAAGGAGGGTCCAAACGCATGTGGGTGCCCTTGATCCGGCCTGGGAAGGCCCATTTGAGATCAAGGGCATAGTCCGACCTGGGACGTACGTATTGGCCGATCTGAAAGGAGATGTCCTCGTGCACCCGTGGAACGCGGAACACCTGAAGCGTTATTATCCTTGAAATGCCAAAAGGATTTTCAATGAATTTGTAACGACTGTTCCAAAAGCATTATTATCGGAATAAATGTGATGATTTAATTTCGTGCTTCCGAGTTCGACCAGAAATTAAATGGGGGCCACGGACTCTCACGCGATCGCATTCCAGCAGTTGGTTCAAATTCAATCCTTCGAAGCCTAAGGGTACGAGGTGCGATGCCAAAACCACTGACGAACTTAAAATTCAAACCTTTAAGACAAAGGGGCGATGTGAAAAGTTCAAAATGATCAAGCCTCCGAGCTTGGGGGTACGAGGAACGATATGAAAAACAGCTACGGACTTAGGATTTTGGCCTTTTTACCTTTTTAAGTTAAGGATGGAATGTTAAAATCCAGAGTTGGTGCAATGTGATTAAACATTAAGAGATTCAAACTCAAGCTTTCAAATTATTTTAATTAAAGGCGCGACCTTAAAAGTAAAGAGGTGCGAGGTGACATTAGCTGCTGTTCAAAGGAAAAGCGAAGAAAAAAGGTCACTAACAATGAAGTCGAAGCGAATGGGAGTCTCTTTATTGAATGAAGAGCAGAGCCAAGGCTTATAGACCTTGCAACTCTGCCCTGACACTTACAAACAAAAAGAAAAGGGAGGGAGAACGGCGAAAAGCCTCGTGAAGGGTGGTCGCCTAAGAGCCTGTTGGGGGAGCGCCCTCCTGAGTGGAGTCGACCTGGTCCTCTTCGGGATCGGAGTAGTCAGAGTTCAGATCCCTGACATACCGATCCACCAACGCTTGGGGGCCAGGGGTGCCGCTAGGCCCAGACGCCCACTTCTCGGCATACCTCCTTTTCAGACCACTTAAATCGATCTGAAGGTCGGGCATGTCGGAAGCAATGCCCTTCATGAGGAACTTGAAGCCCGCGTCAGAAAAGTCTTTGGCAAATCCATCGAAGTCAGGATGTTGCCTGAACGATTCCTCCAGCAGGACTCCATTGCTGAGGCGTTCCTTCGCCGTCTCCAGCTCGGCAGTCGCATGCTCCAACTCCTTATCCTTCGCTTCGAGCGCCTGGAGCATGTCGTCCTTCTCCTTCAGGAGCTGGAACTTCTCCCTCTCCAAGCCCCTGGTGATGGCGTGGGCAGCTCGGAGTTGAGCCTTGCGCCTGTCCTCCTCCTTCTTCAGTAGCTCGGCCTGAGACTCCACCTCGGCCTTCAAAGTCTCCACCTCGGAGTGAGCCTTCAGCAGCTCATCCTTCATGGTGGAGGAAGCAGCCTCCAAGGCAGCGGAGAACTCCTCTTTCTCCCTCGCTGCCAAAGCTTCTCTCCCATCCAGCTCGGCCTTTATAACCAGAGCCGATTGAATGGAAGCAACAAACACCTGAGAAATGGTACAAGGAAACAGTTAGGTCGAACTATCTGTTGGGCGAAATCAAGCAAAAAAAAAAAATGGGGCACTAGTCTTACCTCGGCAGCGTAGTCAATAGTCCTCTGCAGAACGGACCCAGGAGCGCTCACAAATTTGGACGCCCTCCTTATGCAGCGGTCCAAACTCGCAGCTGAGATGCGGGTCACCTGCTCCCTCACCCCGAGACTTGACGGCTCAATTCTGAACCGCGCCGTCACATCGGACGTCCCGCCCATCCTGGCCGCAGGATCGTCCACCCGATCAGCCCAACTTGCAGGCAAGACCCTGCAAGCTCCGACCTCCGAGGGAGAGATCGCCTTCTTTTTCTTCCTTCTTCGCTTTAGAGGGGCTTGCTCCCTCGCCTCCTCGCCCAAAGGCGGGGCGTCCGCCGCCTCGGTCTGGGCGTCCACCGCCTCGACCTGATCCCTGGGGCGCTTCTCCCTCGAGGGACCCCCAGAAGACTCCAGCTCGATCACCGGGGCTGGATCTTCCGAGGCAGGCCCTGCCACGGCAGGGGTGGGCGGTTTCGAACTCTGGGCAGCCTCAAAGGCGTGGGCTCGGCCCTTAGACTTGCGCTTCACGCCGCTTGCAAATCCGCAAACCATGGCTACAAGATAAAATAAGGGTCAACACAAGGTTAGAGGAAAAAGGGGGGAGGCGAGTTCGGCATACCGAGTTCAGAGTTCGGCCTAGAGGATTCGATGGGACGAACTGTAGGGTTGTAATCTAGCAGCCCGGACTCGAGCAGCAGTTCGTCAGTCACCAGGGTTCCGACCTTCCTACCCCTCGGAAAGCGCTCCTTGTAGTATTTCAGAGTATCGAAGGAGGCCTGCGTAAGCTCGGGGACTGGTCGGATTGAAACTGCACGAAGACAAAATCCGAGTTAGACCTGAATGACAGAAGAAAATTACGCAAAATAAGAACTACTCCGTACCTAGGTTCCCAAACCTAGTGGGGACGTCAAAGAAGGAACGACCTGACTCGTCCTTTGCGAGCCATTCCCCCGAAGCGTAGAACCACTTCATCACCCATCCCTTGATGGAGGTCGGCCCCTTAACTATACCGCCTGCGCCTTTCCTTGCGCACATATAGAACCGACCAGGCTTCTTAGCTATCCTTTTCGCCTCGAAGCACGCGAGGAGCTGGTCTACGTCCAACAGCTCGGCCTCCTCACTATCCCGAGCTCGAAGCCAAAAAAGGATGGCCAAAGCAAAAATGACACCCCACCCATTGGGGGCCACTTGAGCCGGAGCCAACCCAGTCCGGAAGAGAAATTCTTGGACAAAAGGGTGAAGGGGAAGTCTGAGGCCGTACTCAAACATCTTGAAGTAGAGAGTGACCCATCCCTCTGGGGATGGTCAGCTCTCTCCCCCTCCTCCGGAAGCCTGAGGAGGATGTTCTCAGGGATAGCGAATCCCCTACGGAGGGATCCGAGGAAGTGCTCAGGTATCCTAGAAGGGTATTCCAAACCCTGACCTGAAGTGGAGGCATCGCTATCCTCCCCGTCATCGGAGATTCTAAAGTGTTCTATCTCCTCGAGCTCGGCCTCTAACCTACGAGCTAGATCGGATCCTAGGTTGCTGCTAATAGAGGACGACATGACAATTATGTTCGAAAGAGAGAGGGAAGAGACCGACCTACCAAGGGTTCGAGCTGCCTTCAGATCGAACTCCAAGAATTCAAGGAACGTAAGGTATGATCTGAAGGATTGGGGGCATTTATAGCCCGTCGGAGGAACTTCCCCACCGTACACGTGTAATCAACGAGTGGCTGGGATCCTCTCTAAGACCCGAAGCGTCGGAATATTTGAATATTCCGACAATAAATCTTCCGCGACGGTTGTATTTTCCCACGAATAGGAAGTCGCCACGTGTCCAAAGCAGGTTGAATGAACTTCTCTGCCAGGTCGAGATCGGACCAGACAGAGAGGGGGCCAATGTTTGGGGAAGGGTATACTCGGGACACGTGGAAGACCCCTATTGGTGCCCCAAGATGACTCATGAATCACGCCCAGCTCGGAAGGCCGGGATGGCCGCCACCAACGCCTACAAATGCCAAGTGTGAGGGCCGAGGTGAGCCCGGCTCAGGTCCGACCCACCGGGGAGCCCGGTATGTGCCGAGATGCGCAACTGTCTACGGCGTGATTATCGGGCGTAACCGTCGGTCCCGAGATTACCGGATGTAACCGACGGTCCCGAGATTACTGAATGTAACGGTCGCTAGATTAGCGGGACCACCACCCATAAGTAGGGGACCTCACTCCTCGATCAGGTACGATGATTTCTGGCTTCGAACTAGACTTGGAATCCGTCCTATACTGACTTGATCGTCGGAGTGCTCACCTTTCTGTGCAGGTCCGCCCAAGTGGTCAGGTCGGTCCGGAGGCCGGGTTCGAGCTACAACCAGAAACACACTGTTGTGCAAATCTTTGCATAAACATTTGGCGCCGTCTGTGGGAAACGACTGACAATCTAAGTCATCCCAATTCCTTTAAACCAACACGCGAGCGAACATGGTTCAACCAGCGAATTCGACCAATACGACGGATCGAAGGACTCTGGCTGCCAGCGATGCCCACCAGAGGGAGGTCGGAGCAGCGGCGGTAGAGGGGCAAGGTCACGACGGCCTAGCAGGGGAACCCCTCCGCAGGTCGGCACGAATCACCGCGCCTGCCCTGCCGCCTGCACACCCGAGGACGTCCAAGGCCACCCGTGGTCGAGGTGGGACCTCTAAGAAGGGCGCCCGGGGTCCAGCCCCGGCTCCAACAAGCGAGGATTTTTATGCGCTCCAAAGAGAGATGGAGGCAATGCGCACGCAAATGCGCTCCATGGAGGCGATGTATAACGAAATGGTGTATAACGAGTTCAGGGTGCTCACTCTGTTTTGCATGCCTTCTGCGTGGTTTCCGAAGCTCATCTTTCGACTCATCCTAGCTGATCCGACGTTCGCGAAATTGGTCATTTTCTTAATCATTTTCTAGAATTTTCTCTTTTTGTCTTGCTAAATTTTTTTCTCTAAATATTTTTATATATTTCTCTAAATTAACTTTTGTAGTAGCTAGCTTAAGCACAGCTAACAAAACGTAGTTTAATAGAAATTGGGAAATCCTCTTTATGGGGTTTTACAGAAGAACAGGGCCCTTAATTTTTGGTTCTTTTTTTTTTCCAGGTACAATTTATAGAATCCTTTAAATGGGTAGATCTTTGACTATGTTATTTACCATTAATTACCAATGAGAAATAGGAATATATGAGCCTAAACTCGTTGAAAACTCGATAAAAAAAATCAACAAATTAAATAATAATTGACTTTGACGAAATTAAAAAGTCAACCTAGCTATAAGAATATGGATCACACAATCATTAAAATGATCTTCATAGCAAGACAGATGTGGCCAACCTCGAGGAAATGGGTTGAAGTGAAAATTTATTCATGGATTACGTTCATATTTAATTTGGGAAATATGAACAAACATGTGCATTCACCAGAGGTATGGTTAGGAACTCAAATTTTAAATGTCGAGTCAACTTACAAAAAATGAAAAATATCGAAGATGAGAATATACATCAATGCAATAAAATGTGGGGGTGGATCGGGATTTAATCCCCTAACATTTTAGTTGATGTTGTAATGTCTTAATCGTAGTTGAGCTCAAATTGATAAATAATTTTGTATTGATGTAGTTTTATGCCTTTAGCTAGATTTATAAAATATTGTTAGTTAATTTTATTTTATTTATGGTTATATTTGGTTGTTCTAACAAGAAAAAAAAATATATATTTATTTATTTATTTATTTATTTTGGTATGTTATATTTTTTTGTAGAAATAAAAAAATATTTGGTTCGTGGGAGTGAAAATTTGAACGAAAAGTTCAACCACACCTTAACTAGTAGATAATGCTGAATGATCATCGATCTTTTCTAGAATTAGTTCTCTTTAGCTTTTCATAGTAACAGAAAGTTGAATAGTTTCATTAAATTAACTTTTACAATTTTCTAAATGCTTATTTTCATTTTTTCTAATTTCTTGGCTTGCATGAAAATAATTTAATTAAATCTAGATTTATTAATTTACCAAAGTGGATGAAAACAAATTCATAAAATTAAACAAACTTTAATGCTGTGTACTTTAATATACATATAGTCATCCGTGAAATTATTGTTTTTTTCTGTTTTTTTTTTAACTATTCTTCTGCTCCATCCAAAGAAAACATGCAAGGGAATTTGTAAGGAGTACATATAAATTTTCTATATTTAACAAAATAACATGCCTTTTTGATATTTTCAGATATAACAGTATTCCCAAATTACTTTTTTTAGTTATCGTTTCGCTATTATATATCAAACATATATCAAATATATATCAGGAGTATATCTGAAAACATTAGTATATTAGAAGTAAATCAATAGTATATAAAAAATCAATAAGTTCTATATCAGTTGTATAATAGTAAATCACTATTTTACCTGCTTTAACCTTTTATCTTGTATTTTTTTTATCAATTAGAAATTAGTAGGTATTGGCATGCATGGAAAATGAGAAAAAAATTTGATACTTACTGAAAATGACAAAGAAAACTTGAAAGGAACGTGAATGTGAATGTCAATGGTGATTTTCGAAATTACTATCACTGAGAAATCAATTAGAAATTAGAGGTAAATAGAAACTTAGGGTTTTTCTGTATATCAATAATATATCAGTGATATATCAAGTATACATCGTATATATATCAATAGTACAATTAAGTTTTATTTAAAGTTTTAAAGATCAAAATGAAATCAGCAACAATGTCATTCTTAAAAGGTTTAAATATCATTCTTGGGTATCAACATCAAATCAGTAGCAAAGTCCTTCAACCAAAAACTTAAAGGTTTATACATCAAAACGAACCAGTGGCATAAACCAAAAGTAGACTAACAATGTCATTCTTAAAATTCTATAAAAGAAGAAGCATAAGTTCTAGGACAACACTTTTGGTGTTGGTTTATGTTGTCTTTTGGGATGAACCACATCAACATTTTCGACGATGTTTTTTTATTTCATTTTTCGTGTTTGTACCATTGCTTTTATCTGAAAAAAAAAATTATTTTATATATTAGTAGTATATCAGAAAACATATATTAGAGGTTATATGTTCGAAATAATTGGTAGATATCATAGTTATATAAGAAGCAAATCAATTTCATATCAAACATATATCACATATATATCAAGAGTATATATGTCAATCATAGCTATGTCAGAAGTAAATCAATAGTATATCAGAAGTCAATCAGTTCTATATCACCTATAATAGTAAATATCATAGTTTATCAGAAGTAAATCAATTTCATATCATATATATATGAAATATATATCACATATATATCAGGAGTATATCTGTCAATCATAGTTATATCATAAGTAAATCAATAGTATAGCATAAGTCAATCAATTCTATGTTACTTATAGTAGTAGATATCATAGTTATATCAGAAGTAAATCAATTTCATACCATATGTATATCAAACATATATCACATATATATTAGGAGTATATCTGTCAATCATTAGTATATCAGAAGTCAATCAGAAGTAGTTTATTGTTGGTTAGGATATATTTGTAATTTAGAATGTGGGCCTCTGTTTTTTTGCAAAAAAAATGCTATATTTGAAAAACTCAAACCTTGTTGCTATTTTGCTTATTTTCCTAACTTTTTTTTGTCATATCTCAAGTTGCCCCTAAAAAGAAACTATCAACGCGACTTCGGCCAACAAGAAACAACAAGGGATGACAAAAAAAAAAAAAAAATACTCGCAGGACCCTAGCCCCGTGGGTACCCGACCCGATCGAGTTGGGGAATCCTTGGTTTGACCGGAGACGGGTTAAAGTGGGGATCCTAAACGGGGTTTCCACGGGGATGGGGGAGGTCTCCCAATCCCATCCCCTCCTCGGACCCCACCATGTTTAATATTTTATTAATATTTTTATTTTTATATATAATAATATTAATATACATTAATTTTAATAAATACTTTTTAGTTTTTTTTTAAAAAAATCCAAATTCCAATTCCAATTTATCCCCTTTTCTTTAATTTCAACTCCCATAAAAATTATATATATATATATATATATATATATATATAAAGTTAATAATAAATATATTTATCGGGGACGGGTTCTCGATCTGAGAATCCCCCATCCCTGCCCCCAAAATTTTGGGGATAGGGGCGGAGATAGGGATGGCCCCCGAACTTATCCCACCCCATTGCTATCCCTAGAAACAACGTCTCAAAAAGATTTAACCAAAGTATATGGATTAAAAGGAAACGTTGGAGATGTAGAGAGAGATAAGATTGGAAGTGATTAAAAGGGTGTGGTAAAGAAGAGAGAGAAGAGGCATTTTGAATGGCCCTATCTAATAAGCCCTGACAGAGTAAAGAAGAGGGTGAAGGGTGCATTTACAGCCATGGCTGCTGCTCCAATTTGTGTAGGCACATTCAGATCACTGCCCTATGCTTAAGGGGCCCCCTCCCCTATGAAGGGTTTTTTTCACTTCCTAAAGTTGTTTTCTAAATTAAATGGTTCCAAATATACTACTTTAGAAAAGGGGTATCCTTTGTAAAGTCCAATTCGAACCTAGTTCAGAGTGGATAAAATTTTTATTGCCTCTCTTCTTTAATTATTTATCAAAAATTAGAACGATAAGAAATCAAAATGAAAATCAATTGAAATGAAAATATTTTTTTTTTGGTCGTTGTTTACTAAAAATTTTCTGGAATCATGATAAAAATACTGATGTTGTTCTACTGAAATGGTAAAAAATGAATTAGATATATAACAATTATTGGTATACCATTTTCTTATTTATAGCTATTTACATATTCATTCACTAAAAAATGTGCTCATATTATTTTAATTAAAATAATAATACATTTATTTTATTTTATTAATAATAGTAAGTATCTTTATTATAACAATTTATTTAATAATAATAACTACTTAAATTAAAATTAAGATTAATATAATTTTATTAGAATTAAAAAAATAGTTTTTTAAACATCATTTATTGGGGTCATTTGATAGTAATTTGATGGTGTAGATAAATATATGATATATTAGTAAATCGTGTGTCGTTGAATTTGAGTTTGATCAAGAAAATTGGATATAAATTATATGTTCTAAAAACTCACCAAGTGAATTTAAAATTTTGTAATAGCTTCATAAATTGAAGGTATGTTTAAAATGTGGGCTTAACCTAATTAATTTTAGTGTACTAAGAAAAAAACTAATTAATCTGTAAACTGATTTTACTTTCCCATCCACTTTTCATTAAAATATATATATATCAAAATCATTCAAGTACTAAAATGTAAATCCACTATTTCTTTTTAATATAAAATGGGTGAAAATTCTAGTTTTAGAATATTACATCACAACAGCTCTGTTTTTTTTTTCTTTTTTAACGGCTCGTTTTTAAAAATTTAGGGTGGCAGTGGAGATATCTTTGACTACTGAACTAAATCATTATTGTCATTTTTTAATGGTCAAACATTGCCTTTTAAATCGGTTAAAATACGATTTTGGTCCCGGTACTTGCAAGTCTTGATTTATTTTAGTCATCGTACATTGAAAATGTTAATTTTTGTTCCTATACTTTTAAAAAGGGATTATTTTTGTCATTCTTTACAAAATTTTGCACATAACGGGAAACTTTTTAGTATAAAGTAATATTTACATTTTAAAAATATATTGATTTTAGTATTGTGTTGAAATTGTGATAGAAAAAAAATGAGATTAAGAATAAAATTAAGAGACTAAAATAGTTACTTTTTAAAAGTACATGGACCAAGATGAACATTTTGAAAGTACAAGGACTAAAATGAACCAAAATTGAAATTACAGGGACCAAAACGTAAATTTTGAAAGAATATGGACCAAAATGAACAAAAGTTGAAAGTACAGGGACCAAACAAACAAGGTGTATTTTAACCTTTTAAATAAAACTGATTTTGGTAGGGTAAAAATCACTTTTTCAAACACTTTTAGGATGTGTTTGGAGTAACGGTAGAATGAGTGATTTAGGAAAAAAAAATAGATTTAAGTATAATTGATTTTCCAAAATCACCGTCTAAGGATATTTTAAAAATCAATTTAAAACTATTTTAAACTTTCCTAAAATCGATTTTTTTAATTTGACAAACATAATCAATGGGGATGGAAGTGATTTTGGCACTCTCAAATACGGATTTTTTTCTTATAATGTTTTATTTTAAACTTATTCCAAATATATATCACCCATCAAACTATTTCTAAAAATAATCCTTGGAAAATTGAAGAGACGACCTACAATTTTCCAACCTACAATTTTCCAAGTAATTGGGAAAGCGTGAAGTGTCACAGATTGTCTCACCTACAATTTTCCAAGCATTATTCTTGAAAATAGTTTGGTGGGTGATATATATTTGAAATAAATTTAAATAAAACATTATTAAAAAAAAAATCCTCTCAAACACACCCTTAGTTTCTTATATTTGACAATGAAATACAAGTGATTTAAGAAAATAGCAAAGAGTGATTTTAGTTTTTTAGCTTTTTTTTTTTTTACTTGATTGATGAAAATACATATATTTCTAAGGTAAAGTAATTCAATTTTTTTAGTACAATAAATGTGGGGATGAGAACTGAACTTCTCATCTCTAAGAAATGAGCTAGATATCTGTTGAGCTATACAGGTTGGCCATTCCATCCCATTTTTAACTTTTTATTTCTAAAAATTATACTTATTTACTAACCATTTTTTTTAATCTAACTAAGATTTCAACTCTTTCTGAAAATTAAAAGAATAAGAAGTCTTTCTATTTATGTTTTTGGAAAAATTGAAAAAAAAAAGCTCCCTACTCTCCCTCCCTTTCTACATTCTTCTCTCTTACTAGTAAAAAAAAAAATATATAATTGTATTTAACATAAGATTCTTATACTGACCAATCAAGAGGCAATTAAATATTATTCAATGTAAAAGGCTGAAATATAAAAATTACAAGTGAATAAGCACAATTTTTAAAGAAATTAAATGAAACATTGGAAATAAAATGATAATGAAAAAAAGAGTAGGAAAAATTCAAACATGGTATCCTAGCTATGACCAACAATACTCATCATATTTGGTAAGGGAATAAAACTATATGCTAAATTGAATTTGGTCAAAAATGAATATATTGGCTGTTGCACCAACTAAGGAAACCAAAAACTATCAATATCAACCCAACAAATTCAACCTTCTTCTTGTGAGCCTTCCCAACTTCACTCTCTTAATTACCTATAAATACAAGACTTTCTCGTCTCTTTGATTCATTCGAATAAACTTAATAAGAAGAGTTGATATTTAGGGCTCGTTTGATAATGTTTATGTTTCTCATTTCTTCTTGTTCAATAAAGAAAAACTAAATTGCGTATGGTAACTATTTCTTGCTTTTTTGTTCTCAACGATTTTAAAATAAAAATTTTAAGCGAAGGTCAATTTTTTTTAATTAAATATTCGAAAATTTTACGTTTGATTTATTTTTTAGATATATGGTATGCATTTATAAATCAAGAATGATAAAATAATGTCTTTTACTTATGTTTTGAAAAAAGATGGAAATAGGAAAAAAAAAATTTGATTTTGTTATCAGTTTAGAAATATTTCTTAAAAATAAAAATGAGAGATGCATAGGAACAAATATGAAACACTTATATTTATCGAAAATTGAAAATTGAAAATGTGAAATAAGAAATAATAAATATACCAAAACTTTCCTGCAATTAGATTAGTTTCTTTAATTTAATTAAAATGATCATATGATTAAAAAATTTTTTTTTAATCTTTAAGTCAATTCCCAAAATCATTCAGCCAGATGAAATCTTTGTCAAATAAATTTATACTCTTACACTTTTTTTATTTAATGATTTTGAGTTCATATATAAAATCCCATGTAAAGACACGTGTAATGTAATAGGTGGACAGGCTACGAGTTAATTTATTTGTCAAATAATTGAGTTTGAAACAGGTTGCCTTTTTCTTCAATTATTGCCTTCCATAATTACATCGCTTTTGGATTAAAATATTGTTTCTAATTTTAAAACTACTTTTGATTTTTAAAAGTAAAAACAAAAATGAATTTGGCATATTAGTTTTTTAAAACCAAAGGGTGGCCTTCAAAGTTCAATATTAGTTTTTTTAGTTTTCTTTTTTTTTTATATTAAAAAAAGACCTTTCATTTTAATGTGGGAAATCAAAATTTTAATTCCCTTTTATTTCTGAAAAATAATTTAGTAATTTTGACTTTTTTTTTTCTTTCTTTTCAATAAGCATGGTTTGGAGTGGATGCATCCAAACATATTTGTATTTTATTTAAAAAAAATAAGAAAGAAACTATAAATAAAAAATAATTATGGGTCTCATTTGATAATGTTTCATTTCTTTCTTTCTTTGTTTCGTTTCCAGTTTTTAGAATTATATTATTCCTATTTCTCATCTTTTTTAGAAACGTTTTCTATAAAAAAAAATTTAACAACAATTAAGTGATGAGTTATCTATAATAATTTTTATTAATCATAACTTAGTCATAAAATTTTTTATTTTATATTTTTTTTGACATATAAAATTTTTTATTCATCATGTGACCATTAAGATGAATAATTTATCCACCTCAAAATAGCTAGCTATTATAGGAAAATGATACCATTTATTTGGTCTAAAAATGTTGTTATTATGTGGTAAAAAAAATTGGTTGTTAATTACCCTAATAAACTAACTAGTCTCAAAATAAAAATTAACATCTTTCTTAAATTTACCAAATGATCTTTTTTTTTAATTTTTAGTGATCCCTCATTTTTAAAAACTAATACATAAATAATGAAATTGAAACGAATTAAAAAAAAAAACTAAATATATATTTTAGTCCATGACGTTCAAATGTTCTTTCGATTTTGCCCACATTGTTTAAAAAGTTTCAATTTAATCATTCATATTTTAAAAATTTTCAATTATACTCTTTTTGTTAGTAAATGTTAATTTTCGCTTATGATAAGTTTACATGACATTATTTTGTGTGAGTTGACGTAAATTTAGAGGATGGATTAAGTCACTGACAGAAAAAGCTAAAAGTCAAGTTTTGTTATTTGAAAGAGAAATTAGAAACTCTCGATCTATTAGACTGGTTACCTATTCTAAATTTCTGTCAATTATGACATTTACCCATTAGAAATTTATAGTGAAAATTTTACAAATATATAAGGGACTAAATTGATACTTCTTAAAACAAAAAAGACTATATTGAAAAAAAAAACTTCCAAAATATTAGAGGCTAAAACAAATATGGTTTAAAAATAATTTGGTCGTTTTACCTTTTAACTTTGGTTCATTTTAGTCTATATACTTCTAAAATATTCATTTGATTTATCGTACTTTCTACTTTTATCCATTTTAGTTTTTTGACTTTCAAAAAGTCCATTTTAGTCTCTCTACCTTTAAAAAGTGACCAAATTGATCCCTATTTGCAAAATTTTATATACATTGAAAACCTTCTAATATAAATTTGTGGCTACAATTCAAGAAATTCAATGCGTGAAATGTCATGCTAAAATTATGATCATAAAAAATGAGATAAAAATAAAAATGAAAAGACCAAAAGGGTCACTTTTAAAAATACATGGACTAAAATGAATATTGCAATCGTACATCGACTAAAATAAACAAAAGCCGATAAAAGTCTAGCTGCACAAAAATAGATATTTTGAAAATAGAGGAACCAAAACGAACGTGGTATCACCTATCACGAAGTCTTGGATTCAAGTCGTGTGCTGCTCAGTCCAAACAACGAGCCTCGATTACAAGAATCCACCGAATAAGTCATACAATATTAATTTCAAAATAAAAAAAATGAACTAAAGTTGAAAGTAACCGAGTAAATAACATTTAACCAACAAATATTTATCTTTAAAAAAAAATAGCATAAAATCTCATAGAGGTGACATTGCTTTTTAGATGTATGTTGAATGGTCTTTGTACAAATTACAAAAGAGAGTGAGTGTGTGTGTGTGTGTGTGTGTGTGTGTGTGTGTGTGTGTGTGTGTGTGTGTGTGTATGGGTGGCAGTGTACGATTTTATTCTTGTCAAATAATTGAGTTTGAATAATAGCCTTTGCCTTTTTTCTTCAATTATTGACTTCATCTATACTTTCATTTACTTTTCTTTTCAACAAATAATTATATATATATATATATATATATATATATATGAAATGATGGTCCAAGAGAATTTTTTTCTTTTCCATTTTTTAACCAATGCAGTTTGTTTTTTTTAGCGTATTACATTGAGGTGAAGATTCGGTCTATAGTTTTGGTCTGGTTATGACGCATTAATACTTTAACGTTTAAAGTATATTTGAGTTGACATGTGATATGGTAATTTAAAGCCTATTACGTCATATACATGACATGTTATGTTAGTCTATTAAACGTAAAAAGATAACAAGTTTATTTTTAGCCAAATATATTATTTGGGTGTGGGAGCATGCATATCATTTTTAAATCTAGAGATAAAGTTTGATATTTGATATTGAAAATATGTCTCACCTCATATGAGAATAATATTTCGCAAATGTGAGATATCGAAAATGTTATATTATTCCGCTTTATTTTTTCCTAGAGTTTTTTTAAACCAATGTTTATTATGGTTTTATATAATAAAATGTTATATTTTTTTTAATATGTAAACACTTCCCAACACAATTACGAAAATAGCACAAACTATATAATATATATATATATATATATATATATATATACACCACAAGTGAGATATTGTGACTTGTTTTTAACTTTGTATTTTGTTATTTTTATAGATTTAAAAATTAGATATTATGACTGTATTATTATGATTTTATTATGTTATTTCTTTAATTCTTTACATTTTGTTTATGTAATATACATTGTGTTTTAAAAGACTTTTTGTATAAAAGAAATGGCTTCTTGACTAGTTTTTTTTTTTCTTTTTGCTGTATGAAATAAATTTAAACATCGAAAGTCCAGTTTCCTTTTGTTATTTTGTTTTGTAAAACATTTTTTAGAAGACCTAAAAAAATCTTTTTTTTTAACTTTTTGAAAACAATATTTTTTTAAAAATTTTGTTTTTAACTAGACATATATCTCCAACTAAAAAATATCGTGAGTTTGAATCCTCATTCTTATTTCTTATTGTACTAAAAATAAACAAATAAATAAATATTTTCGAGAAAATATATAGCATTTAATGTTTATACAATATATGATTCTCTCTGAATTTTAAAAAGTTTTGAGTTACCTAACAAAAATTCTATAATTTGGTACTTGATCTCTTATAACTATCAATTTTATCCTTGCTATATTAAAAATTCTCAATAAAATTCTTCCATTAAAAGAATGGTTAAAATTTGAAAACAAAAATTTTATGTTTCAAGAATTATTGTTTTATTAACATTGTTGGGTTTAGTCCCATATAGGTTAAGGAAATGAGTGATCTAAGAAGAACAATTATCTCCATTGGTGGGAGGACTTTTTGGTGGAACTAAAAGCAAAGCCGTGAGGGCTATGCTGGACCATAACACATCAATTTATATTAAGATCAAAGACCAAAACATAAAATGGTATTATACAAATCAATGAACGGAAAAAATAAATGATGGTTAAATACTATTTTGATCCATGTACTTTTAGTTTTAGTTCATTTTGATCCATATACTTCCAAATTTTGTTCATTTGAGTATTTACACTTTCATGTACATTTTAATATACACTCTTTTAAAATGTGCATGAATTAAAATAGATATTTTAAAAATATAGAAATCAAAATGGTACTGAAACAAAGTAAGAAATAGAACTATAGACGTTTTGAAAATACAAATATCAAAATAGTACGGAGACGAACCAGAAATATATTAGATTAAAAATCCATAATGAAGTGGGGCAGGTGGAAGGGTGGGGGTGGGGGTGGGCAGGGCTATGATTGTCATTTCCTTAAACCAGGTGAAAGCTTGAGGCCCTGTTTGGCTTTATTGAGACATCTTCAACAATTTTGTCTTCTCACACCCTCCCCTCCACTCAACTCCATTTCCACTTCATTTCAATCCTTCAATTCTTTTTAACAATTTTTTTTGTTAAAATCAATCAATGGCTTACCTAAATTGAGTTAATCAATTCCTAACCAGTACGATACATAGTTTGATTTACGTGTATCTAATAAAGAATAGATAATTGTCTAATATGAGCGTCACAAATGTGGCTGTCACTCTCATAACCGTTAGATGCATGATTGTAAAATACTTTTTTAGTTTCTCATTGGTGCATTTAACTTCGTGAAAGTAGTAGTCGTGTTGTGTTAGTAATATGTATGCTAAATTATTTCTTCAAAGTTTGGTGACAAATTATAAATAATTAATGTATTGATTTTCGTTATCATCGAAATGTTACAAATCATATTGACTAACTTTGAAAAGTAAATAGTTGATTAATGATTTACCATGTCAATTTGACTTTGAAATAATAAAATTTCAGTTGATATTTGAAGTGTTATAACACATTGACTTATTTTCAAACTTTAAAGGTAATGTTATTGGTTGAGTATGAGGATTAAACAAGTAATTTAACATAAGATTAACTTGAACGAGAGAAAAATGTTAGAGGAATTTTCATCAAATTTTTAGAAACATAAATGTGCAGTAACTATTGATGTTTATAGTTTCTTATTTTTGAAACATTTTAAAATTTGTATAGAAATTCTACTTCCCTTCTTTAAAAAACTAAATATAAGATAAAATTTTTAAAAAGTAATTTTCAATAAAATCTTACCTTTTACTTTTCCTAATTTTAAGATTTTAGAAAACAATATCTAATTTTTCAATATATGCAATTCTATTTCTATTTATTAAAAAAGCATAAACAAATTACAAATAATAGAAATAGAAGCAAGAAGCAAGAGCATTCCTAAATAAAACCCCAATAATCGTTTTACTTGATATTAATAGGTCATTGAAAAATAGTGGACTAAAGAATGGCATAAGCTAGCCAAAATAAACAAGAGACATATGACAAATCTTTGCATCATTACTTTATAATGCAAATGTTATTTGATATTAGACCTAAAAATTTCTAACAAAAAACACAAAAAAAAGAGGGCTTTACTGTGATGATTGGAAAATGACGAAATCCAAAAGAAAAGCCACGCCATTGATAACCAAATTTGGAACAAAAAAATATATATAATAATAGCAGGTGACAACACAAAAGGCATAAACCTCAAGAAATCCAAAAATGAAAAAGAAAGAACAGCATAAACCTCAGGTCTCTAAGTTACATACAATTCATCAATCCAAATCAACGTCCGACAATTGAGTAAGCTCAGTAGAAACATCTCCTAATCCAATCCAAAAGGAAACACGCTCCCAAATAAAATCCAAAGACAACACACATGGGAGGACTTCTACACCTCAAAATCAATATCTCCTCCTCGGGCTCCTTGAACGTCGTTCCCGAGTAGGTCTGCAATTAAGTTAGGAAAAATATGGTTCGTGAATTTCCCATAATGCAAACCTTTGGTTATCCCCAAGCTTTGAGAAGCATACCTTGTGTTCTTTCTTCTGATGGGTCCATGGCTGAATGCCCAATCGACATTGATAATTTGGGTCAGAAGTTCAGATCCATCCATGGCAGATATGGCTCTCTCTGCTTCCTCAAAGCTCTCGTATTCGATCAATGCATAACCCTTCATGAAACCAAAATAAAATGTCGTCACATTGCCACAGCAGAAAATTGGTAAATATCTGAGAGTTAGGTAAAGATACCCCCACAAAATAGATGGAATATAATGAAACTCAAATAGTAGTCAAGATATAATATTGGAAACAAATATCATACGAACCAAAGAAAAGTGGCTCTAAAGCCGAGCATACAGGTTGGTTGGGTTAACAATTTAACTTATAAAACAAAGCCTGTTAAAAGAAATGGTGGGAGAGTGGCTCCTCGAGGTACAAAGGAAAAGGCAGAGTCCTCTAGTCCAATACCTCTACAGCTCTTTCTTGGCTCCTATGCAAGGAAAGAAATGCTAGGACTTTTTCAGAGGAACTTTTTTGTGATGTTGTACCATTAACAGCCTTGGATTGGAGTGCTCAAAAGAACTGTTCCTTTGTACCTAACTAGGATTGGAGGGCTTTTGTTTGATCCATTCCCTTTGGAAAAGGAACATTTGTCCCTATGTTCTACAGATTGTTTTTGTCGGCTAAGGCCCCTTTGAATGTCATTCTCTGTTTCTTATCTTTAGAAAAAATGGTGGAAGAGATGATCAACGAGGTTGATGGCACTAGCTGTGGACTTCCTCATGTGAATCTTAAAACCCTCCAGTCAACTTTATCGTGAAAGTTGATCCACATGACTGAATCTGAGGGGAGTTACGGATTTGAGAGCTGGATAGAAAAGCGTCCTTTTCCACCAAATCCTTACTCCTAGACATTGAAGCTAAAGGTGAATCTACACATTCCATATTCCCTCTTATATGAGTTCATATGGAGAGATCAATACCCAAAAAAGATTAAATTCTCTCTTTTTGAGTTGGGTCACCGAGCCATCAATACTTTTGACAGGTTTCACCATTGATTACCATGCATGTCGACTTTCCTCAATGGTGCTTCCGTTATAAGAAGGATATAAAGTCTCAAAGCCACATTTTGCTCACTTGTAGTAGTAGCTATGCAATGAGATTTTGGGAGAAATTGCTTTCAACATTCAGTTGGTCAATAGCCTTGCCTACCAATACAAAGAATATTCTCTCTTACATACTCAAGGGCCACCCTTTCAACAAAGAGAAGCAGCTTCTTTGGATGCACTTCATTAGCCCATGTCTTTGGGCTACATGGAATGAGACAAACCAAAGGGTCTTTTGTTTTTGGATGCACTTCATTAGCCATTGCCTACCAATACAAAGAATATTCTCTGTTACACACTCAAGGGCCACCCTCTTTCAACAAAGAGAAGCAGCTTCTTTGGATGCACTTCATTAGCCCATGTCTTTGGGTTACATGGAACGAGACAAACCAAAGGGTCTTTTGTGCTAAAGAGCAAATTTTTGTAGGCTTTTTGAATCTATTGTTTATCTAGCTATTTCAGGGTGTAAATTCTCATCACTTTTTCATGTTTATAGCTACTTTACACTTTTGTCCAATCGGGGAAGTTTCTCGTAACTCCCTTGGATTGAGATTTTTCTCCCTCTTTTGTAATTACATACATTAATGAAATTGTTCTTATAAAAAAATTATGGAGAAGAAAATCCACATGTTTGACTCTAGAATGAGCAATCTATGTTGGCAATCGATATGTAACTTTACCTGAGAAAAATAAATAAAAGTGTCTCCATTGCTTATCTCCATTTAGATGAATTATGAATGTGAAAGTCGACTCTATGATGGTTTCTTCGTAGGAACGTCACTAGGTTCTTTCTTTCAAGATCCTCAAGGGGTCAGGAGTTTGTTGGATTTTATCTATTCTCAAGGTGCACTTGCATTACTTTATCAGGATTCTATTCATAAAAATTTCCTAGCACTCTTTGGATGGTGCATTTCAAAGCTTTCATTAATGAAATTATGGCATATTAAAGAATCTTTGAATTCAAGGACATAGTACAACCTAACAGAACTTGTTCAAGTAAGTTCGTGACATATTCAATAAATTTTCCAGAAGCTTGAGTAGAGTTGAACTGCTTTTTCATCTTGTGTTTGCCAATTTGAAACACATTAATGTTCTTTATTCCATCGTAGCTGGTTAACTGTCCTGTAAAATCTTGGGTGGAGGACACCTTATACTCCAACCTTTTGGTACCCCTTCTTTGATTTATTTATTGCATTGGAGCTGGTTTCCTTTGTACTGCAGGATCTTATGTGGAGGACATAGCCTTAACAACCTCTGGGCCTCTGGCCTTTTGTACTCCTTTAATTTTTATATCTTTTTAATATTAAATTGCAGAGAAAAGGGTACTTAACCACTTGAGCTATGCTCAAGTTGGCCTTTTGTACTCCTTTAATTAATTAATTTCCCCTTTTTTATCAAATTAATTGATTAATTTTCATAATGAACACCTTTAATACAACCAAGAAAGATATTCAGATAAGACCAATAGAGCTTGAAAAGAATTACCCCAATTGGTAGACTTAACAAAGAAATATAATTACGAAAGGAAGGGGGAAAGGTACACCAGAAAGGGTGAGGAACTACTTGGTAACACCCTGTTTAATACTAAAACAATTTATTGTGCTTTCAAGAATGGTAGTGGAACTAATGTTGCCTAGAAAAAGGGAGAATGCGCAGATAAAAAATTGTTTTCAAATATAAAAATAAATTCCACAATACTACTTTCTTCTTACGAACCATCCATCAATCATTAGCAAAACATTAAATTTCTATCTGGATTCCTCTAAAAAATTCCTAGTTATTCTACTTTTTTTAGTTTAAAACAACCAAGTATATGCATATTTTTCTTCTCTCTAATAGGAAACAGATAAAAATATGTAATTCTTGTTTCCTTAGGATTAAAAAAATTAAATAATATAGTATAGTAACCAAATATACCTTGACAAACCCAGTACGACGATCAAGATTTAGATGCAAATTCTTTATCTCCCCAAACTCACCAAATGCATTTTGTAGATCATCCTCCTGTGCCTCTTCATGTACACCAGTCACCAGAATGATCCATCCTTCAATAGCTACACAGTACACACAGTAACTTAAATCATAAATTAATCTGAGGTGTAATAGCTAAAGGATCTATTACCCTCCATATGAACTATTAAGATCACATATTTAAACATTTCTCACTGACAACAGAGTGCCAAGGATAAGCTCGGAAAGCCTAAACAATGGCAACAGACACCATCAACAAAAATAAATGTTTTAAATTTGAAAAGTAAGAAGCAAAGGATCCATCACCTTCCTGCAGAAGCAAGTGCATAAGTTATCCGACTACAATTTACTGTAGCATTAAATCATGGTTAGGATAGTCTTGATCTTTTTGAAAATTCATGATTATTCTAAACTCATGAGATCATAAGAAAAAATGCAACGAAGTAACCTAGGTTATGTTTAGCACCCTAAACCTACAATGAAGAAGCTTTATAAATGAATAAAAGGTCAAACACAGATTCTTACATTGAATCATTAATTTACTCGTAAATTCATTTTAGAATCTTCGATCTGATCTGGAAGCAAATTCTATATTATCAGGGTAAAGTTAATCCATTTTTGGTATGAAACACGATATTTCATTTATAAAGTTTGTCCATTTTCAGTTTCAACCTTTAAGAAAGTCTCGGTAAAATGTTCCAGCCCAAAAATTGAAAACTCAAAACATCTAGATTCTAGAACTGAAAAAGATTGGATATTTGAGAGATCATAAGACCTAGCAACAAGTAGAGTTCTAAAACACCCAACCAATCCAATAATCTTTCCTAAATTTAATTCTTTTCCATTTTCCAACTTAAAATAGCAGAGCTGGTCTACTAAAGATCTACATTTTTTGATTTGGAACCAAGGAGATTTAGGACAAAGGAATGGTGAAGAACAAGTAAGCCAACCGAGACCATCCAGCCCAACCTTGATTTTTAATTAGTTGATGTTGAATGGTCTTCCAAGGGAAATCTCCCAACCCCCACTAGGCCAAAAGGGCTAAATTACCTAATTTTACGCAATGCCCAAACCTCCTTCAGAATGTAAAGGAACATTGAGCACTTCACAATGTGGCTGCCACACTGTATTTGCCCCGCCTTAAAAGAGTACCTGATTAGGTTTAATACTTCTTTATGGGGATCGGTCATTAAGACCTTATGTAATTATCAGTTAGGTTTTATTCTTTTGGATTGAAGTCTGTTTCTTTAGGGGTTCCCTTTTGCAGGGCTGTTTTTGTTCGCCTCCATTTTTTGTATTTGTTTTTTGTATCTATTTTTCATTTCTCAAAGTGATGTTTCTTAAAAAAAAAAAAAAAAAAAAAAAAAAAAAAAAAACTTCTCCATTCTCTTAATAATTTTTTATGGGATTTTAAAAAGGAGAAGTAAGATCATTTGAACGAATCAATTGAACTAACCCCATTTTCTAAATAAATTTTGAAGGGGCATAGAAAGGGAAAGAAAGTAAGGTAATTTGGAGCAGGCTAGGGCTTTCGAATCAAAGCATGGGCATCTGCAACTAAGAGGGCAGTAGATCATTGATTGACCCAATCAAACCAATGTTATTCTTCCACCCCTAGAGAGAATATAAGTCTTCCTTTGAGATAAGTAGCCAGAGATCCTCTCACCAAAAATAGAAGATGAGAAAAACATTGGTCTGATCCCTACCAGTTGTAAAGACCTTCAATAATGTTGGCCACTGTAGACTCATAACTCAGAAGTCCATTGCTCAAGAAATCAGCCAAAACTGTTGAGAGAAAGGGAAAGCCTGGCTGGCGGACTTCCAGACAAGGTCAATGCTGTTGGCCATCCCAAATGAAGCTGAATAAGGGATATTTAGTCATGATTAAATGGAGAGATGTCTTTATGTTAGTCAACAAACCAACCTCTAATCAGGTTGAGCGAACATAAGCATTTAGCCTTTTCCTTGAATGGGTGGTTAGTCGGGATAGAGTGGAGAGATAACTTTATGTCCCTGTGCAAAGGGTTCGTCCGCTCATAAGAAGAAAAGAGGAAATTCCAAAAGCAGGAGGCGAGGTGGCAAATGAATGGAAAAGTGGTTTTGAGACTCATTCTTTGAATTCTCTCTAGAATGTTGATGCTCCATCATAACTTCCCACTTCAAGACTTCGATCCTTATCTCTATGATAATTTCCCACATCAAATTTTAGCCAAGATCTGTTCATTGTTGAAACAGTAAGGCACACGAGCTGACATCAACAGTAAGCAAAACCCCTAAAAAGCTCAAGGGAAAGATTTGTCTACTCTAACCTATAATTTCCGAAGATTCAAGAAGAAAAGAAATAACTTCCCTCACAACCCAAGGGGCAATGTATCTAAACTCGCCACCTACAAAGTAAATAAACATCCAGAATTTCATAACCCTAGCTATAACGAACGGAAAGAACCCAACAAACAAAATGGTGAAAACCAATCTGTCAAACTAGGTAATGAGGAGGAGGAGACAAGGAAGAACTAACATCGTTGGGGGCCGGGGCCATCAGCAGACTTGAGGGAATCAAAGTCGGACCCGGCGAGACGGGTGTTGCGATCGGATTCGTCTCGGAAGCCACGACCCTTGGTCTTCTTGGGACCGGCGAGAGAGGACGAGGCGCCGCCGGTGATGGCGGATTTGAGCTTAGGAAAAGGAGCTCGTGGGGAGGCGTCGGCTTCGGCGGCTCCGTCCTCGTCCATGAGATCATCTTCCTCGGGCTCAAAGTCCACAGCCTCAACATCAGCGCTTGCCATGGCTCGCCGCCGTCTCTCAGAGCTCCTCGTGGGTTCTGCGGAAGAAATGGGAAGGAGAAGGAGGAGAAGAAGATTGGGAAGGTGGGGTTTTTGGGGATCGGAACGAGGGTTTCTGGTTTGCCGCTAACCCAATTTCTCTCTTTTTTTTTTAGATTTTTTTTTCTTTTTTCCCCTTTTTCTCTTCTGATCTTATGACATGCTTTTGCACGTTCCCATTGTAAATGGATTTTTTTTTATTTACGAGTTTGATTTTCAATTTTTTCAAGGACGAGTATCAAACTCACAACTTTTTCGTTTAAGATATATGTCAATTACTACTGAACTATGAACTATAGTTAAATATTTATGTAATTTTAATAATTTCTAAAACATCAATATAATACATACATGTACTTGATTTTTGATAGGTTTGTGACTTTTTTTTAAATTTTTCTATAATACATATTCGTACTTGATTTCATTAAGCTATACTCGTTTGGACGATTTTTTAGGAGAACATGGGTTATGTTCATGTTGTCTATTCATTATTTTTATTAGTTTAATGCTTACGTAGCGTATTGATTGTATTATTAAAGAGTTATATGATAACATACCAATGACACAAGTGTGAAATGATTAGAAGTTTTTTAAAATACTTAAATATATTAGACTCAAAATTGAGATTTCAAATTCTTATTAAAAAATTTTTAGAGTTGATCATACGATATTGGAAAAGCATTAGTAATCTGTCATGAATATTAAACATTAAAATCTCCTCTCCTGATCCTATTCTCGATTGACTACACAAAAAAATAGACTTGGTATTTAAAAAACCATCAATTTTGTTATTTATATTATTTTTTATAATATGTAATGTAATGCGTTAACCTACGTATGGTTCAATTTGTTAAGACATCTTTGACAAAGATGTTAGAGGTTCATATTAATATTAATTTAATAATGTATTTTTTCTTACCGTCATCTATCTTATTGGGCCTCTTTTACTTGTTTTATTTTATGGCCCATTTTTCACCCAACCCATCTAAGTCTAGGTCTTGGTTTGTAAAGCTTATTTAAGCATCCTTATCTCTCTTTAGTTGAAAACTCGAAGAAGAAGAAGAGGGATAGACGAGAGTCACCACCATGAAAGATAGAGATCAAGCCACCGCCTCCACCCACCTTAAATCGGCGGCACCACCCGGGGAATCCGCTTCACCTGCCAAATTACTCTCTCTACTCCTCCACTAACTTGGGTAAAGAGTTCACTTTTCCCTCTATTTTTTCATTTGAAATTTATTAGTTGCTTTTCATCGTATTCTCTCTCTGCCTCAAAAACCTCTCCTACCTCGGTAAACGAGTTTTTTCTTTTTTTTCCAATTTTATGTTTGATTTGTCGTGCCTGTTCGCCTTTCATGGTAAGTTTTCAATTTTTCGTTCCCCAGCTCCCGACCCCTCCTTTCGGAATTTTTTTTATGTATTTCATTCATCATCGCACGTGTTCTATTTATGTTCTTTTGAATAAATATTGTATGATTTCTCATGTGTTCGATTTCTATTATTTCAATAAATAAATATTGTTATGCTTTGGTTTCAGATTGTTTTCTTTATTCTTCTTCATTAGTTTGACTCATTGGTATGTTCAGCAATTGACTGAGTATGATGACGGCAACCTTTTAGGGTGAGAGGTATTTACACGAAGCAATGGATATGCATTACTGAGAGTGACTGCAGATACTAACATAGAGAACAAACAATAACGAGAGTAAGAGCAACAGTGAGAGTCAGAGCAAGAGCGAGACAAAATACAGAGAGGTTTTTTTTTATATATTTTTATATATATTTGTTTGATATTGCTAGAGAATGAGAATTTTTAACATTACTGGAGAATTAAAATACATCAAAATATTTGAAATTTATTGGAAACCAACGCAACTAAGGCCACAATGCCTCCATTGCTCGCAAACGAGCCTCTAATGTCGCCACTCTATCTTCGAGTTTTTTTTCTCCATCCAACCTGTCTGCCCATTCATGTTATCTGTTCGTTATCCTTTCTATGGCGTACATCTTGATTCTTGCAATGCCTTTTTTCTCATCCTCCAACTTACCCCTTGTAGGATCTTCATATGGACTTTCCCTTTGTGATGTACCCCGTACAAAATAGAAGATAAGGGAACATAAGAGAAATGATAAAACTTGAATGCAAATGTATGTCATATATATAAGACGAAGAAGTGCCGGGGAATTAATATTCATTGAATGTGGTTAGGTTATCATTGTTTTGGTCTAATGGCGTGTGAGATTTTCAAAACTTAATTAATTGGTTACGAGTTTCTAGTAATAGGGAAGTGCAAACGTCAAATCATGATACAAAGAGTGAGAGCGAGATCAGTATATTATACGTATACTTTTGTATTTCAATATAAATTTAACTAACAATTCATCAAATATGAGGATTATATAAAATTACAATTATTTAAAGAAATAAACGAGGACTAATATGAGGGCATCTACCCACCCAAGGTTCATAAACGCGCCTTCAATTCAACGACTATATGCGAGCTGTCTTTTCTCTATCCCGCATCGTCGTTCAGTGTCGCGCTCGTCGTTAATCATTTTTTCCATTAAGGAACAGGTTTCCTCTGTCCCCCATTAATAAGAATCTTGTGTTATTGAGTTCATGTATGATAGTATGAAGTTCTCCCTTCAGTTGTCGAATGTCCTCCTCGTTTCTATTAATATAAGCACCATAGGGTCCCATGAAAATTTTCTCCCACTGAAGAAGTTGGTATCACCAGTGGACTTGTTGCCTCTTAAGCAGACATTTCTTTATTACATAGTATATTTCTTACAAATGGCGATATAAGGTAAATGTTAGAATGATTTCACAACTTTGTTCCAAAGTATTATTATATATAGAAACAGGAAGATAATGGTTTTAAAGGAACATTAAATGTAAGTTTGAATATATTAATTGGGAGGTAAAACAACGGTTTGCTTTTTTATACGTGTGTTCCCATGCGTTGGGAATCTTAAAGGTCACGGCCATATTGGAAAGACGCGAGAAAGGGTTAGAAAGAAGTCAATGTAGAGCAAGAGAGAGAAGATAAAGCGAGAACGAGAGCGAAAAGATAAAGCGAGAGCCAAAGCGAAAGCATGAAACAAAGCAAGAGCCAGAGCGTGTTGTGAGCCACGACTAGAGCAAGAGCCACAATGAGATCGAGAGCCATAGCAAGGTCGAGATCGAGAACACATCACAGTCAATAGCAAGAGCACAAAAAAGAGTAAAATTGAAATATAGCTCACAATAAGTGTTACGGTTTTCAAAGAAAAAATAAATAACAAAATAAACATAACCATACATGAAGGTGAAAGTACAATGAGCATGAGATACATTACAGCGTTCCAAAAATGGATGATTTACTTAATATCACTATGCACCCATGACAATCATACGAGCTTCCAACCATGTTACAAAATCATTGAGCTTCTTTTGTCGATCTTCTAGTTCATCTGTCCAAGTGGTCACTTCGTTCAACATCTATGATTTCTCTTGTTTACAAGGGTAAAAATAAGCTAGTTAGATGTTGTTTTCCAGTATTTTACACTTAGAAACCGTGTTTTTAGCTTACTCTAGTGTCCAAAACCATTCATTCATAGTTATCTTGGGTTGTACATGCATATAGAGTATTTTTATAATATTTAGAGCTGGTTTATAACAAAAATTACGATTTTGTGCAGGAAATTATCAAGCTAGGTGCTTGACGCCTTGTTCAATGTCGAGATTGCCCTTAATGTGAAACGAACATTTTTATGTATTTGATAGCTTCTCCTAACCCTTCTACGTGTCCTCTATGCAATGATAAACTCAGTTGAAGAAGTTTTGAAGGCATGACTCCCCACGAAAAGCTCGACTCCCTAACCACCTTGGAGCTTCCTATAAATACAGTAGTCTCCTTCACCTCATTCATCATCCAAGTGATCATTTCAAGCATTCTACATTTGTTCTCAGCTTATTTTGTTTCCTTAGTTCTTTAGCTTGTCATGTTTATCTTTAAAACTTAGTATTTTCAAGTCATTGTTTAAGTTATAACTCTATTTTTCCACCTTGTTACTTTTAATGGTAAGTTTTGAATTATTTTCAAAGTACTTCCAGCAATTGTTGTTGCATCTCCATTCTTATTCTTTACAAAGCTGGTAATTACACAATTTTGTGGAATCTGAGTATTGCTCCCCGAATCTCGAAAGAGAAAAGGTAAGGATCATTCGGGCTACAAACTTCTTATTTGCAGCTTGTTCTTATTTTAAAAATCGAACAAGGCAAAATGTGTTTTCTCTACTATCTGTTTCAAATTTCGGTCAACACATAGACACGTCGTTCTCGTCGAAAATATCAAGACAATAAAAAGAAAAGAAAATTTTAACTCGATGGCTGAGCCCTTAAATCGGCCCAACCAAGCCCAAAATGTGATGAGACCCAACTACTTATTGTGTAGAGCATTGAGCAGGGGAGGGAAGTATATCTATTTATAAAGAATTTACCCTCCTCTCTCACAGCCACAACCCATGTGGGACAACATGGATGAGTTCTTCTAACTTTTAACTTTTCTTTTTCAAGCTTTTCAATTTTTAATTTTACATCACTTCGTTTTTCCTCTCTTTCCTCTCTTTCCTCATTTTTCTTCATTCATAAATTCAAATTATTCTCTTAAATTCTTGTTTCTTAAAAAATATATTTTCCTTTTATATATATGATAGATACTATAAAAATTTGTTTTTATTATTATTCTTCTTACTAATATTTGTTTTATTTTTATAATTTATTTTAATTATATTAAGCAATTTTTTAATCATCTTCTTTTATTTCTCATATATAAGATATTGCACTAGAATATCATCTTTTTTGTATTAATTAAGTTACTTATTCTACTTCATTAATTAAATATATATATATATATATATATATATATATTTCACATATTTGGTTCAATTATCTAACTAAAATTAGATTGGATTAGAAATTATCAATAAAACATACTCAAGCAACGATGAACTTTAATTTACAAATTCAAATAATTTCCATGTATGTATACATGATTTTGTTTAGACGTTTCCATCGCAACGACATTTCCATAAGTATATTTTTCATAAGTATATTACTTATATATTTAGAAACGATGGTTAGAAGTGATGAATTATGGGCTAATTAAGCTCTAATTAAAGTCTTATTTACTAATTCAAAAAATTTGCATCAATATCCATAACTTCCGTGATTTTTTTCCGAAATATCCGTCGACATCGACATGTCTATAAAAGCGGGACATCAACATCGACATTTTGAAGTAATTGGGTTGGGTTTATTCCATTGAGTTTTCAAATACCAAAACCAACATCATTCTTGATATTTGTTACCCCAAAATCAATTGCAAAGTTGCCGATCAATATCATTTTTATTTAAAAAAGCTTCAATTGTCCATGTGGATGGTGTTGGGTTTAGTGCTCTAAGCTCCTGAGTTTGTAATTTGTAAACATTTTATTTATTATTAATAAAAGTTATTTTATTATTTCTTTGCATTACTCGTATTCCAATAAACTAAGATCCAAGGTTATTTAATGTAACTGGAACAATATATATTTGATATACAATATATAGTTAATATACGGTGTATATATTTGATATACAATATGTATACAATATATATTCGATATACAAGCTTGGAATAGTATATATTTGATATATATTTACTATACATTATATATATTCCATATACAAGCTTGGAATAGTATATATTTGATATATATTTAATATACAGTATATATAATCGATATACAGTATATATATATAGTATATAGTTGATATACAAGTGGATAATGTTCCAGTAATAACCTAAACGGCTATAGTACGTGGATAAGATTGGATACCTTATCCTGTTAACACTATGGATACAACCCGTTTTGTAATAGTAATAGTTACAAACGACTTTATCCAAGTCATTCATGTAGAGACATGTGAGTTGGGGTATGCTATACAATGAGTTTGTATAAGACTGGACCGCGAAATAATTAATCATTGGCTCTAACATCGTTAGTCAATAGATTGTTATCTCATATGATGACCAAGTAACTCGATCATAATCTGGAGCGAGTTATGGACTCCTACCTATAAGGGATTGTCCTTTGATTTGTATGAGTGAGAGTGACCCAGGTTGCCGACTCAATAATTCTACCATTTTGGGAACGAAACCGAGTCGGGAGCTGGGAACATAACTACGCAAGATAAAATTCACTCCTTCCCGACTTTAGGGAAGTAGATGAGTGTTCCCTTACATACTGACTCTAGTACTTGAACAAGGGTCTTCACCCTCTCACTGGCCCAAGAGGGACTTTCAGTTATTGGCCAGACCATAACCAGGTTATTCATTAGAGGAGCAATAGTATTTAAGGGACAAGATGTAACTCAGGGGTAAAATGGTAATTTGACCCAGAGTTACGAGCACTTTTAAAGGATTGACTTGTCGTTAATGGTCGTACATCGGTAGACATGAAAATATTCTGTAGTGAGAGTAGTGCAGCTACGGGTCTTTAGTGGAGTGACCCGCAGTTAACGAATGTTGATTAACTCGATTAATGAGTTTGACTGATTAATCTTGCATCGTTAGAGCTTCTGATCGGTAGGTTAATTAGGTCTCATGGCTAGCTGTTCGTTTCCTCACAACTAAGGAAAAATTAGTATAAGTATACACTATTCTCGCTGATTGTAGTATAAACGAGGTAGTCTCCATAGGGATTTAAGTTAGATTTTGATTTAATAATTTAAGAATATCAAAAAGGAAAATAAAAATGGTTTAATCAAGATATTGTGACTGATAAAACGTAATAAAACAGTAAAGCAATAGATTAGAACATAGTAGAGAATTCTAGGTAAGACTTCTAGAGCATCCAACACAGAAAACACGCAAGTTACAAGGAAGATATGATTTATATGTAAATCGAGGGGGATTTTGCTCAGATGCTTTCACCCAATGCTAGCTATGCTCTAACAATCCAAAAATACTAAATGCCAGACTGTCACGGTTCTCTCCCGAGATACCCAAACATACTTTAACCCAACTCTCGTTGTAATGAAAACAAGCAATAAAATCAATCTATAGGCACTAGGGTGAGCCTTATCCCTGAATGCTCACCATCCTATTTAAAATAGAGGAATCTATAGCTAATAGAAGCAATCGCATTCAACAAGGACTCTCCCGAGCCTTAAACAAGTGAGCATACTAAATAGGTTGGCCAAACGAATTCAGTGAGATGAAAGAATAAACACAATACTATTAAGTATTTAAGGTTACTAAACATAACAAACACTAAGCTACAACGAGCTCATCCCCCCGAAGGTGGGGTTTAGTTTATAACGAAACGAAGAAAAGAAATGGAAATAAAGCAAGCAATCTCCATCGTTGAAGTAGACAACAGAGGGCTAGAAGCTTCCTTAATAGTAGAACGTGACCCACAAGAAAGCAACCACTCTCCTCAGCTCCCTTTTCGATGAAAAATATGGTGACAAGATGCAAATGTTCTCTGAAATCGATGCTTCCAAAATGGATATCTGTTTTGTTCCTCCTTTTGCAGCTAGGGTATCATTTTCTTAAATAACGGATCCTTAAAATTTAGGGCACCCCCTGGAAGCTGTATGGATGCAGTGAAAAAAAGATGTAGAGAATAATTACTGCGCGGTCACATGTGTTAGGGCATCCAAGTGGCTTTAAGCTCCAGCATAAATGCTCTTCCAGGCACGCTCCAGCAACACCCTTGTAGCTTTAGCAGCACTTAACTTGTGCTCAACAAATTCTACAATTCCTGCATAAAACCTCAATAATTAAGCATAATTTATTCCAATTGAGGAAATTGAGAACTCTAACAGCTCAGGGACCTAACTGAATGATTTCTCCTATTTTCAATGGTTTTTTGACAATGATCCTCACATTTCCATACAATTAATCTAGGAAGCATGGACACTCCATTTTAGATGGAGTGTCAGTATCGGACACCGATACGTCCGGAAACGCTTCAGACACATGTCCGATACGCCAGCTGGCGGGTCCAATTTTTTTTAATTTCGGACACGGCGCGGACACGCGTGGACACGCTGGGAGAGACATGGGATACAGTCCAACAGGCCTGGCCCAAATTTTTTTGAATAAAAAAATTGAAAAAAAAGACAGCTGAGAAAATCACAAAACCCCGTTATCTTCTGATTTCACGTCTGCTCTCCTTCTCCCTTCGACACAAAACCAACAAAACCCTATTGTCAACCCTTGTTGCCACCAACACCGTCGCCCTTCGTCGCCGCCATCACCGGCAACCATCGCCATCGCCATCTCCGGCCACCTCTTCTGGCAGGTGCCATCTAGGTTCATTTTTTGTTTCTTTTTTGCTTTATTTTTTTAATTAATGGTTAGTACTTAGTTATTTAGTCAAAACTCAAAAGCTGAAATTTTTTTTTTGGGTTTTTTGTTTTAATAATAGATGGCATCTTCTACCTTTAGCAATAATCGTCAAACCCAATCAACTCCAACCGAGCTATCAATTTCTAATTCTAATATTGAGGATGACTCAAAGCCACTTTGACACTATGTGACAAAGCATTAAAAATTGAATGAAGGAGGCGAGAATATTTCATGGCAATGTAACTTTTTCCATGTTATAAAGAAGAGTTCTTATACAAGGGTTGGGGCTCATTTATTACCGATAAGTGGCCAAGGTATTGGAATTTGTCCTAAAGTTACACCAAACGATATTACCGATATGCAAAAATTAGAAACGGGGAAAAGAATCATGCCACTCAAAAGACTCCGAAAAACATTCCTTTACCACGATCAAGCATAACCATTGGTGGAGTTAGTGTGAGAAATGCTCCTACTCAAAGTTCTTTTGAGCCAAAGAAAAGGAAGGGTGCTCCAAGTGCATTAGAAAAGTCATTTAACATGGCATCAAGGGACCAATTACATGCACTAATTGCTCGGATGTTCTATTCTTCGGGATTGCCTTTTCATCTAGCAAGAAATCTGCATTTCATAGGTGCATTTTCTTATGTCGCAAATACTTTATTGTCGGGATATTTGCCACCTAGATATAATTTGTAGAGGACAACTCTTCTTCATAAAGAAAAAAAATATTGAGAGATTATTGCAGCCTATTAAAGACACATGGTGTGAGAAGGGCGTAAGTATCGTGAGTGACGGCTAGAGTGATTCTCAAAGAAGACCTTTCATAAATTTTATGACAATTTCATATGGTAAGCAAGTGTTTCTATGAGTAGTGAACTGCTTAGGTGAGATCAAACATAAATACTTTATTGCCAATTTGTTGAAGGAAGTAATTACTGAAGTTGGACCTCAAAATGTAGTCCAAGTAATCACTGATAATGTTGCTATTTGCAAGGTTGAGGGGCAGATTATTGAAGCACAATTCCCGATAACTATATGGACACCATGTGTAGTTCATACTTTCAATCTGGCATTGAAGAATATATGTGCACCAAAGAATGTTTAAGACAATCAGGTAACATATGAAGAATGTAGTTCGACAGCTACAACTGTTGCTGATGTAATGGTGGTCAAGAACTTCATTATGAATCATTGGATTAGACTCGCTATGTTTAATAAGTTTGTATCTTTGAAATTGCTTTTTGTGGCAGAAACACGCTTTGCATCAGCCATTATTATGCTTAAGTGGTTTAAACTCATTAAAAGTGGTCTGCAAGCAATGGTTATTAGTGACAAATGGACATGTTATAGAGAAGATAACGTGGGAAAAGCGAGATATGTAAAAGAGTTGGTGTTGGATGATGTGTGGTGGGACAAAATTGATTATATCCTTTCCTTCACTTCACCAATATATGACATGATCCGAATTTGTGATACGTATGCACCTAGTCTTCATTTGATGTGTGACATGTGAGATAGTATGATTGAAAATGTGAAGACGACAATTTATAGACACGAAAGAAAACGTGGAGATTAAGTGTCCTCTTTTTATGATGTAGTGTATAATATTCTTGTCTGGCACATTCTTTGAATTTGAGGTACCTGTTCATTGTTACATCTTTCTGTTTATTCTCATTTTCTCATTTTATCTTTAGGTACTATAGTGAGCCATGACTTAGAGAGGATCCTAACCGAGTACCTCCACATAAAGATATTGAAGTAACTCGTGAGAGGATAAAGTGTCTAAAGAAGTTTTTAATGCAGAAGATCGTCCAAAAGTGAACTTGAGGTCAAACGATTTTTCTGATTGTGACTATGTGACTGATAGATATCTTATGAATGCTAAAGATTGGTGGGTCATCCATAGTGTCTATGCACCTATCCTTCAATCAATTGCTTTCAAGCTACTAGTGCAACCTTTATCATCTTCATGTTCTGAGAGAATTGGAGCACGTACTCATTTATTAACTCTATTAGACGGAACAAGATGATGCCACAACATGCAGAAGATTTGGTATTCATCCATAGTAATCTACATCTTTTATCAAGAAGAACTCCAGAATATTTACATGGAGAGACAAAGTTATGGGACATTGCTGGAGATTCTTTTAAGGACGTTGGCATGCTTGAAATAGCTAATGTATCATTGGATGAATCTGATTTAGAGGCTGTGGTTTTTACCGATGATAGTGATGGTAGTGGACCTAGTGGTAATCAAGATGAAGACATTGTGGAAGTTTGAGATGAGATGAAGAAAGTTTTAGTTTTTTCTTGTACAAAAGATCAATTTGACTTCTTTTTAAATTTAAAGTGTAATGTAGGTTGGATAATGGATTTTGTGATGTTAAGTATATTTTGATTTTTTTATGTTCAATTTGTGTGGTTAATTTATGCAAAAGTATTACTATAATCAATTCATATGCATATATTATCTAAAATAAATAACGTGTTCCCAACGTGTCCGTGTCCTGTATTTTTAGAAATTGGCGACGTATCACCGTGTCCGTGTCCGTGTCTGGTGTCCGTGTCTGTGTTTCTTAGCATTTAATACCCCATATTAGACTACAAAACACTCTCTTATGGAGAGTTATCACTGGCTCACAACGGGTAAAACGAGGATCAAGAATTATGAAATAATTTGAAATGTTCAAATTATATATGGGACTGTATATAATGTATATTGATACATTATATAAATATATGTTAATTTCGGATAAAGATTCAATATTAATACTATGTATTTTGAGACTGTGGGCTAACGTTATGGATTAGAAAAATCCCTATTTTCTACAAATTCAAAAGAAGACGATATCCTGATGATCTTAGGATTTCCCTTAGATTTAGGAGAAGATATCCTATATCCAAAATGATAAGATATCTTGATGGTCTAAAGATTCTTCCTCTATAAATATAAAGTCAGCTGAACCCTAAAGAAAATGCTAAAAAAATCTATCAACTCTCTTACTCTCTCAATCCCTTGCAATTGGATCCCACAATCTGGATTCTCGACCGAGAGACTTAGCAAGGAAGATCGAGTGGTGTTGTCTCATTGAGTTTACACAAAGAAGGGTCTTTAAAGGTAAAATCTAACATTCTTCTCTATTTTATATTTTTCTGTGTTTTAAATTTTCAAAAGAAATTCAATAACGTGTTCTACTGCTTCCACTCTGGGATTCACATCCCTTCAGAACAGAGATTCAAAAAGAGAGCATTGATTTTAGAGAACATTCCACATCTTGTCATTATATTTCATCGAAGAAGGAGCTGTAGGAGGGTCGATTTTCTTGGCGTTTCCATCTTCCTGCGGAAGAGATCCCCGTTTTCCTACTTTCTACTTCACCGATGGAGCTCATTTCTCTTTTACACATCATTTTCTTCTCTTTCATTATGAACTGAACCCCACATTTGGGGGGGGGGGGGGATGAGCTCGCTATAGCGTTTTGTTTACTGTGCTTAAGTATCCTTTAATATTGTTTTAGTAGAAGTGTTTTTATTCTTCCATCTCGATGTTTTGTTTGGCTAACAATATTAGTGTGTTAGCTTCCTTGAGGCTCGGGAGAGTCCTTGTTTAGCGTGATTGCTTCTATTGGTTATAAATTCCTCTTTCTGAAGTAGGATGGTGAATACTCAGGGATGAGACTCGCCCTATTGTGCTTATAAACTATTTTTATTGTTTGATTTCATTACAATGGGAGTTAGGTTTAAGCATGTTTAGGTATATCGGGAGAGAACCATATTGGTTTGAGCATTTAGTATTCTGGAATTGCTAGAGCATAGTTAGGAAAGAGTGAAAGCATATGAGCAAATCCCTCACGATGTGCATTACAATCATGTCTTCTTTGCAATCAGTTTGTTCTCAGTATTGGATGTTTCAGCATTGTAGCGAGTATCTCTAGAACTGTTTTCTTCTACGGTTTATGATTTATTTCCATCACATTAACAATACTTTAATCAAACTTGTTTTATTTTTACCATTTGGTATTATGAACTATTAAGTCAAATTATAACAACAATCCCTGTGGAAACGACCTTGTTTTTTACTACAATCAATTATTTAGTGTATACTTGCACTAATTTTCTCTTAGTTGTGAGGAAACGAACAAAGACACAATGTTTAGTGTAGTCGAAGGGTGAGACGACGTACTTACATACCCTGCAGGGGCATCATTGGTAGGATCAACATCAAAAGTGTCATTCCCCACCTCACAGCCTACAACATCATTGTTCCCAGCAGGAAGATCGGCATCTTGCATGTCAAAGTCATCTCGAATGACATCATTGCTATCAATGGCATTAGCAGTAGGTCGAGTTGGCATCACGACATCACTAGATGGATGCACGAATGTGACATCTTCCGTGTCTGCACCTTAAAACGTAAAATCAACGCTAAAAAACAATTGGAATTAAGATTGTGAATGACGGGTTAGAGGAAATATTACCTTACATAGAAATTGTAGCATCGACCTAATCTCCCTAAACTCCAACCTAATATCCCTAACTTCTCTGTAACAAGCAGATGATCATTCAAGGGTTGGCTAAAGTCATCATCCTGCAATCCAGCACTTCCCTCCATCCTAGGGAATGATTGTGTACCTCTCAACGTTGGACTTTGACTAGTACGAGGCAATATTGGTGGGGTGGGATCAACCGCCAGTCCAAGTCCCTTGATCATCATTATGGTGTGGATATCAGAGCGACTGTTCGCATTCGCAACATGATCTGAAGCAATATCCACGTACGAGTCAAGCAACTCATTAAGCTCAGCCTCATTAACAAATCCAAAATGATCATGCAAATCGGGAGCTACTTCCCCATAGTCATGAGGTGAAGTGGTGCCCGCTCGGATATTGGCATAAAAAACAGATCTATCGTCGAAAGGATACTCTCGATATACCTTTTCTATATCGGACTCTAAAACTCAATTAATAATAGTCAACTGCACATGTAAAACCAGTACGAATGATTGAAAAATAATATTAAACATGTTACAATTGCTTTAAGAGAAAAAAATGTAAGATACGAAACTATTTTCCTAACCTCGACTGAATCAAACACTTCGCGTTGAAGAACGTATTTCGTGATCGATTTGTAGCACGGGTACTTAAAGATGTGAGACACATCTGTATCGCTCAGCTATAGGGGTGTTCAAAAAACCTGACAACGCTCAAAGGGTTGGGTTTGGTTTAGTTGAAAAATTCCCAACACGACCCGACATACTGCTTTTTATTTTTTTATTTTAAACACAATATATATATATATATATAATAATTATTAATTAATACCTTTACTTTTTATGCTCAATCTAAGCCGTCCGTTGAGATTTAGTCTCAACCATTCATTTATCATTTAGGGTTTCTCATCTTTCTCCCCTACCGCATTTTGAATCTCTTCTCTAATCTCTTCCTCTCCTCCATTGTTACCCAACCAAACTCTCTCCTCCATTTTTGTCCACCCAACCAAGCTCTCTTAACCCTACTGCCGGCTGCACCATCTCCTTCTACCGCTGTCGCTCGCTGAACCATCATCGCCCGCCGTCACCCACTGACCGTCGTCGCCCTGTTTTTTAAGTCATTAAGTTTCAAATCTGATCTCGTTTTTTATTCTTAGTTTTGTTTATGTTTATGGGTTTTTAATTTAGATTTTGATTCATAGTTTAGTTTTTGTTTACTTTGATGTGTTATTTTATTAAGTTTTAGATTTTATTAATCTGGCATTGTCGACTAATATATTAGTATTTACATTAAGTTGGCTTGTCAATTGATTTCAGGATTTTGACTATTTTATCTATGTTGGAGGATACTTGGAAGAACTTGTACTGTTTTGTAATTGTAAATAAGTGAGTGATTTGGGTTTCTAATTGGGTTGCATGTTAATTTGTCATCACTAGTATTATCCTTAATGTCCCAGTTCAAAGCATCATACTTTTTATGCATATTTTAATTTATAAATTTCTTGTTTTCCCTATTATGTGTTATCTTTATTATTCATGGTCGATTTCTTGTACTTCGGCTATGTTCCCATCTTAACTGTTCTCTGAGGTAAACTAATCGTTTTGATGGATCCCGTTTTAGTTGGGATTCTGTTTTCTTTTTATAAAGTTAGATTTTGATTCAAAGTTGGGTTTCTATTTTTTTTTTCTTTTGCTTTATATTTCTATCGATGTTTTTTTTAACTACTTCATTATATATATTGAAAACAGATTCGTCCGTATGGTAGATCCGTCCGTTGCTGGTGAAAGAGGTCGTCTCCGGTGAGCTAATAAGTAGCTATTAACCTTATTGTTAATTATTTCAAATTGAATTATAGTTACAAAGTATAAATTAATAAATGTTAATTAGTCTCTAGGTATGATAGACTATAAAACATGAAATATAGAATATTTCTGTGAAGTATGATTGAGTTGATTTTTTTTTTTTTTTGGTTATTAGTATCTAATATATTGTGGCTGTGAATTTGTGATTTAATATATAAAGTTGTATTTTATTGATTGATCGAGTTGAAAGCCATAACTACGATGCAATGTGAGTGAGTAGTAATTTTTATTTAATTACTTTTTGTAGATGGAAAGTAGTAGTTCAAGTAGAGGTAAAAATGAAAGTCTTTCCCCTACTGTTGATATTATTTCTGAGATTGGACCTAAACCACCATTACCTACCAAATCTAAGAAGAGACTAAGTAGACCAAGTAAATCTTCGATGTGGGATCATTTTACAAAAATGGAGGTGGTCGATAGTGATTCAGGATCTAAATGCAAGTACAATTATTGTGTGAAAGATTATGCTTGTGACACTAAATCTTGTGAAACTAGTACTTTATGGAAGCACTTAAAAAATCAGTGTATAAAGTATCCATACAGAGAGGAAGAAAAAGGACAAACTACTTTAACTTAAAGATGGAAAAATTGTAAGTAATTTTGTGTCTACATTTTTTAGTCAACAAGCATCTAGAACGGTATGTGCTAAAATGATAATTATAGATGAGTTACTGTTCATATTTGTAGAGAATGAGGGATTCATATTATTTTGCAGTGTTTAATGTCCTTAGTTTGACCCTCCATTGAGAATAATTGTTGCTAGAGATGTGTATCAACTCTATCTTGAAGAGAAAAAATAGTTAAAATCTCTTTTAGTCAAAACTTCTCAAAGAGTTTGTCTTACAACTGACATATGGACTTCACTGCAAATGTTAACTACATGGTACTCACGACACACTTTATTGATTAAGAATGGAACTTGCAAAAAAAATAATTTTAAACTTCTATCAAATTTTTAAAGGAGACTATTGGAAATGTTATTAAAGGTTGTTTATTGGAATGAAAGATTGATAAAATTTTCACTATCACGATTGATAATTCAAGTTCTAATGATGTGACCATTTCTTATATTAAGAAGAGACTCACAAGTTAGAAAAGTCTTATCTTAGATGTAGAATTATTACACGTGAGGTGTTGTGCTCACATCATAAACTTGATTGTAAATGATGGCCTGAAAGATATGCATGACTCCATTTGTAATGTTCGTAATGCAGTAAGGTATGTTAGATTATCTCCCAAGAGAATTGTTAAGATTTAAAGATTGCGTAGAAAAGGAAAAAAACGAGTCTAAAGCTCTTGTTTGTTTAGATGTAGCCACTCGATGGAATTCTACTTATTTGATGCTTGAACATGCTTTGAAATTTGATAAAGGTTTTCAAAAATTAGAAAGAAGAGTTAGATTTTTCTTACTTCAAAGCAGATGAACCAGGGAAACAAAAAATTAGGGGCCACCAACTTCTGATGATTGGAAAAATGTGAATATGTTTGTAAAGTTTTTGAAGGTATTTTATGAAGTCACTACAAAGATAAGTGATTCTCTATATGTGACTTCTAATTCTTACTTTCATAAACTTCATGGTATTCAAGAGCTTTTATTGACTTGGAGTCTAAATGAAGATTCTATTTTATGTTCAATGGCTTTAGCTATGAAGAAAAAGTTTGACAATTGGGGTTCAATTGAGAAAATGAATAAGTTGATATTTATTGTTGTGGTGTTTGATCCTTGTTACAAATTGGATTATGTAGGACTTTATTTTTCGAATTTCTATGAAGATGCTATAGCTAAAGAGATGCTTGATAGTATCAAGACGTATTTGGTTCGTATGCACGATTTCTACAAAATCACATGACAATACACGTAGTTTTGATACTGAAAGTTGTAGTATCGAGTCTTCCCAATCAAATGTTACCATAGATATGTAAATTGGTGGAAACGTTCAAGCGAGTAGTCTTGTAATATCAAGATACAAGAAGAGAAGATAAGATAAGATAAGAGAAGACTTCTTTGGAATTGAAGAATGATGTAGATTGATATTTAAGTGACCCTAGTGAGGAGCTTAATGATAGTTTTGATGTTTTGGTTTGGTGGAAACTTCATGGCTATAAATATCGAGTTTTATAAAACATTGTGCAAGATGTTTTGGTAGTTCCAGCGTCTATGGTTGCTTCTGAATCAACCTTCAGTACAGGGGAGAGGATTCTTGATTCTTTTAGAAGTTCTTTAACTCCTAAAAGCTTTGATATGCACACAAAATTGGATTCATGACAAATAAGTGTTATTAGATCTTCCTCTACAACTCGAAGAATTGGAGACTCGTGATAAAATTGAGACATGTAACTTATTTATTGTCGAGTTGGACTCGATTTTTTTAATATATTCTTAATATTTTATATTTTCTCTCTTTTGATCTCTTTTTTTTTTTTAGAGTTTTCACTCCTCTACCAACACCATGCATAAATAAATCTCATTAGAACCTTATGGTTTCGATGGTAAGTAAAATAATTAAATATTATTCTAATGATAAATGCTTCTCTTTGTTCTTGATCGTTTCAAAACTAATTGTTATTATTGTATTTGAATTTTCAGGACTAGTATATAGAGTCAAAGATCAAGATTTTTTAGCATGTTGCTCGTGATGTCAATTGTTGCTTGTCATAGAGATTTAAGAATTTAATTTTTTTTGTTTGTTTGGACTTTAGATAAACTTTGGATGACTACTATTATAAGCTACAAACTTTTAATATTTGTATTGAATTAAGACTTTCATGCTGGTTTGAATTAGGATTTGAAATTGTGCTTAAATTAAGATTTTGATTTTTTTTATACTTTTTCAATCCATGTAATAAACAAAATTAAAGTAAATTAAAAAAAAAAGGACAACTCGACAACCCAACCCAAAATTTTTTGGTTGGGTTGGGTTGGCTATCAATTTTCAACCCCTGGTTCCCACATATGGCCAATCTGAAAATCCGTGAACACCCCTACTCAACTAAGTAACACTGCCCAACGAGAAAACCTAAGATCAAACATTAATAATACTTGTAGATGGATTGTATGAAACGCCTGGACAATAATTTTAATGATGAATATTTTACTTGGAATGCAAGAGGAAACCCTTTAGGCTGTACCGAATTTGATATTTACCGTTCGAAATGACCATTAACTTGTAGAAAGCAACATTGTCTTTCAGTCATTCCCCAATTTGTATTGTTGCAGTGGTTAAGGTCCTTTACTTCCCCAAATAGATCAGCATTAAAGTTGGATTTCACCTTTTTCTACTCATCATTACAAATTCAGTGTAATATATCAAGGTTAGCTTCACATCGTTGTCGTTGTTAGCAAAGCCAATCTTCTTATATCGAGCTTCAAACTTGTCCAGTTGGATGTCGATCAGATCGTTGAAGTGTTAAATTCGGAACCTTATCTTTGGGACCTTCTTCTGAACCACCGTACCAGATGGCTGCCAAAACCCTGTTATTAATAAGAACTCGATCTCGGAGAACGTCACAATGGTATTGCCAATATTGAAGCTCATTGCATCTTCCATGTTGTCAGCAACCTCCCTAAGTAGAAAGTAATACACCAGAGCACTGCAGACCACGAGATCGAGGTCCACAAAATGGCCAAATATTGTTCTTTTTTTTGAATATATGCAACTGTGTTGGAGTAAACTTCTGTTTGATAAGCTTGTTCACATCGCTGAAATGAGCCAAGCTAGTACTTGACTTGGAAATCGAGCGTCCTCACTTATCTTAGTGGTGGGATCCATTTTAGTCCTGCAATAAACAAACATGGTTTTAGTGTAAAAAAACAAACCAAAATAAAGTAAATAAAATAAGGAAAAATAAAAGGGGGAAAAAGTTACTCTGTTCAATTATAAAGCTCGAATTATGTAACTTTTCTCGCTCTCCCTGACCCTGATCAACACGCTCATCTGACCATTCATTTTCTCTCGCTCGCTCTCGCTTATGTGGAACACCAACAAGTAGACGGATGCTCGAACCACACTAAAATCTAAATAATCCAAACTAAATCATGTCTACTTTTCCAAAAAAAAAAAAAAACATGACAACGGTTGAGTAGGAAGTAGACACAATCAGATTACACAAACCCTAATTAGTTTAAATTTAGGAGAAAATCGACAAAGAGACCCACCCATCTTGCATCAATATTGGGAGCAAATACAACATAAACAAACAAGGAATGAATGAAGCACATGAGTAAAACGAATTCAAAAGGAAATATAAAATCATAAAATGAAAATGAAAATGAATCAATAATACGCATCGTGCGTTGACAGTAAAAGCCTCTAAAGAATAGGTGAAATACGGAATCTTCATGAGAGAAGAACGCCTCGAAGAGCAAAAAAACACGAAGTAAATTGGAATCATTGCTAGAGAGACGAAATTGATAGATTGGTATTGAATGCGAAATAAGATTTAAGGGATCACTTGCAGGAAGTAGAAAAGCAAAGTAGAACGATGGGAGAGGGAGTGTGAGTGAAAGAAAGAAATAAAACAAAGAAAAAACGTGGGAAAATTTTGGAAACCAAGACAAAATTAATTTTTTCATTGAGAAAAGTGTGACTTAGCCCAAATTTCCATAAGTGAGTTACATTTGGGCCCTTGAACCATCTTTTCTATGATTTTTCTTTATTCTAATTATTTTTGCGATTTTTTCCCCAAGTTTTATATAGAAAACGAAGACCCGTTTCTCTTTAGATTTGTTTCAATCAAAATTACAAACAATTTGTAAATAGAGAAATAATCAAGTGATAGATTTGTTTATTAAAAAAAATACCCTTCGATTTTGTATTCATTTTGAAAACCCCTTTCCAATCTCTAAAACACTGCTTTTGCTCCATTCTCCAGACCCCTCCAAGCACTAATATTTTCGTGGTAATTTCGGCGAGAGTGAGAGGAAGAGCGAGAATTTCAGGGAGCTAGAAAGAGCGAGAATTTTGGGATTTTTTCTCTCTCAATATATTACAAGTTTGAAAAAGCTTGAACAATTTGAGATCTTCTCTCTTCGTATAACAACCTCAAGATTATTTTGCTCGACTTTTATTCTTTGAAAAACAGGAAAAAAAAACATTCATAGACTATGGAGAAGAAGACGATCGAGAGATTATGGAGGAGCCAAATCGAAAAAAGAAAGAAAAAATCGTGGAGGACAGAGTTATTACCAGAAATTATGGAGAAGAAGACGATCGTCATAAGATGGAGAAGAGGCACAAATTTATCTCGTTATCGCGCTCTTACCCTAGCTCAAAATCTCGCTCTCCCTCCCTCTCAAAGTCGTTCCCATATCAACTTGCACCATTCTCCCACAATAAACGATCGTCTAAGGAAAAAAGAAAAAAAAAATGGAGTTCCTCGTATCTCGCACAATTATATTCATTATTTTTTTAATTTGTCTTGTAAATGTAACATCTTGCGTTACTGAAGTTAGATTTAATCTAGACTCTCGAGATTCTATCCCAAATTATTTAAATTTATATCGGCATAACTTATTTTATTTTGTTTTATTCTTACTATATTTTATTTTGGATCTCCACTCGCTATCGTATAAACGAGCGTTAGAGCAAGCGAGGAGTCATAATGATTTATAATTTATGTTTCGAAAGGTACTATTGGGCCTGGGTTTGAACCGTTGGACTTAATTATTTGACTTCAATTTTTTTTAGGCTGTTAAGTTTGGTAAACTTGAACAAAAATAAACATATGAGAGTTCTAGTTCTCTACACCTTTGGACGACCTGTTAGAATTGAGAATTTGAGCCTTTTTGTTTTAAATCCAAACAAAAGAAAAGGAGGGGGAAATGCCAAAAACCTAAATTTTTTCTTTTCCCTCCTCCTTCACGCAAGTCTCTCCCCCCCCCCCCACACGTTTCTCTTCCGCTCGTTGGTGACGAGCCTCCATCGATGCGGCGACCCCGCCATCCGACGACCCACTCCAGCATTAGTAGCGCCGCGCCTCCGTTCCCCGACGACGCACTCCGGTGAGCAGCAGTTCAGCGACGCGGGCGTACCGGCGGCGTGTTGCTCGACGTTCGCAGCGGCTGGGGCTTTTCTGGGCGTTTTCGGTGGCTGTTGACGAAGTTCCGGTTGATTAGCGGTGACCCACGACTCTTAGCACTTAGTATTGGTGGCCCGTGCTCCTTGGGTAGTGGCCAGCAACGTTGGAGGTGGTTTTCGGATGACTTTTCCTGCTGTAAAAACGCAAACAGCTTAGATTTCTGCGTTCGACAACTACCCACGCCTATCCGAAACAGATCTAAGTCATTTACACCTAAACAAAGTCGATCTCGTGGTAACGAACTTTCGAAACCCCCTTGGAATGTTTTTCCCATAGCTGAAAATTGGAAATGACTTGTTGTTCTTCTTGTTTTATGGTATAGGTGTTGACAACACGCAAGGACTAGGAGCGTGGTAGTGAGTAAGTAGTAATAGGGGCGGGTGTGTGCGTTTATGAACTGTTGGAAATGTCTTTTGGTTATTGGATTATCTAAAATGCATATTTCATGTCGTTATGAATGTTATGAAATTGGCCATTCGTGCTAGAATTACATTGTGGGAGTAGGTTGAATGAAATTGTTTAGTTTTCTTTTGTCAGAATAGTTACCTGTTGAAAGGGTCTATTTAAAGGCGGTGCGAGTTATATCTATTCTTATTCCTTTGTGTAAAGCATGTTGAAAATGTCTGCGAGTGTTGTTATTTATCTTACAAGAGCCATTACGTGTGCGTTTTCCTATGATGTGAGCATGCTGCTGGTTGTTAAATGTTATGTTATGCGATTTTTATGAGTTAAAATCATACAGGACAACGGGTTGTGCTAAGACATCCTAATAAGTGTAATTAGGAAGTTAGTACTGGAAATCTTGGTTGGAGACGAGGGGTGGAGTGGGATGTTATGAAAGAAGAAACCGTGAGTGTCAGGGCCCCGGGTGCAAAGGTCGGGGACTGATATGGTACTACTGGGTGTCGAGGCTCTAGGTACAAAGGTTGGGGGTCGATACACCAGTCTTAGTATGGGCGAATGTCGAGGCCCCGAGTACAAAGGTTGGGGGTCGATACACCAGTCTTAGTATGGACGAATGTCGAGGCCTCGGGTACAAAGGTCGGGGGTCGGCATGAAGAAACAAATCATTGGATCAGCACTGCTAGTTAGGTGTCGGCTTTCCAGGTACAAAGGCCGGGGGTCGATACGCCAACTTAGTTAGAATGGGTTTCGAGGCTCCGGGTACAAAGGTCGGAGATCGATACGTGAAAATGAGCGTCGAAGCCTTGCGTACAAAGGTCAAGGGTCGAATGCCAAGTTATGTAAATGAGTATCGAGACCTTGGGTACAAAGGTCAAGGATCGATACTAAGCGAAATGTGGTGACGAAGTTAGAAGGTGTTTGAGAATAGTCAAACACCTATGGGCTAAGAGATGTGAGTTGTGATAGTTTAACACTCGTTGTATGTAACCTTTACCACTTGTTGATTGCTTGAAATTCCAGTCAATATGCATTTCGAATATCATGTGATAGTATGCTGGTGTTGTGTAGTTAGTGAGGGTTACTTATGGAGTATTTTATATACTCACCCCCTATGCAATTATTATTTTCAAGTAAGGATCAAGGTTATGATCATGGTGGTGACGTGGAGAGGGCTCAACTGAGGAAGGACCATTAGACTGCGTTTTTTTTTATTTGTTATTTTTCCTTATACTGTCAGGATAGTAGAATTCCTTTTGTTTTGGACATTCTAGTAGAGCGATGTTTAGGTGTGGTCTCGGTGGCATTGTTTGATGTGTCTGGACATTTTATTGCTTTTGAGTTGATGTTTTTCTCTTGATTATTTAGTAAGTTACGAGTATTGGCTATTGAATAAGCAAGATTTTATGTTTTGTTAGCCCACGAAGGGCGAGTTGACTTCTTTGATTATTGGACTTTTGAACTTTTTAAGACCATGTTGGCTTTCATTGTGTGTTAAGGAGGGTCGGTGCATGTAGTTGGGTAAAGTTACACTGAGTGTACAGTAGAAATTCAGGGGCGTTACAGTAAAATTCTAGAAATACTGTATGAATATGTAAATGTTTTTATTATGTTGTTGTTCAAAGAAGAAAAGTGGGGCAAAATAATCTTGTATATATTGAGAGAGAAGATATCTCACAGTGAAAACGAAAAAGAAAAAGAGAGAGGACGAACAATTATAGGAAGAGAGAGAAAAATATAGAAGAGAGCGAGACCAAGAGGGAAGAGAATGAAAAGGAGAGAAGAAAATAAAAATAAAAAAATTGGACGGGAGGAAATAGGGAAATTGGGTTGAATAGGCATTTTAAAAAGACAGTATTGTTTTTTGAATCACTCTTCAGAAAAGTCATGCTTTCTAGGCATTTGCTGATATCACTTGCTACCAAATTATTTTTACTATCCTCCACTCATTTTTTAGATTTCTCTCTTACTTCCTCATTTCCCCTCTCTCCTCTGAAAATTTCTTTTTATTCTCTCCCTCCTCCAATATTTTTTCTTTTCTTACTCTCTCATTCCCCCTCTCTCCTCCTTCCTTAAAATTATTTTTTTTATTCTCTCCCTCCTTCAATATTTTCTCTCTCTTCTCCATTCTCATCTCGTTCTCTCCTTCTATCTTGTAGTTGTTTTGTTCTCCGTCCCTTTGTTCCTACATTTCAAACCAAGAGATATGCGTTCTTTTTGTTTCAATCTTTAGCCGCAATGTTGGATGAAAAGCAAAATTTTCTTTTCCTAGCTCATTCTTTTTTTTTTTGTTATACTTTGATGGGCATTCCTTTGGAGATGTGTGTTCGATTTTGCCTATTTTCTCACATTTGAATCATTTTGATTTGAATTTTGATGGTCCATTAGAAGATTTCAAGTGAAACCTGGAATTTGAAGACCTTCTCACCAGCCCTTCATTTCAGATCGAGAGCGAAAGGACAGAGAACAAAAATCCCTTTATTCGTTTTTGGGATCTACCATTTGGCTATAGTGATCGAGAGCGAGAACGAAAACCAAGAGGAGAGCGAGAGCGAGAATCAATAGTTGATCAAGAGCGAGAATCAAGAATTGATCGAGAGCGAGAGTCAAGAGTCAAGAGTTGACTGAGAACGAGAATTAGAATTTTTTATTCATTTTTTATTTTTTTAGTAAAACCGAGAACAAGAGATCGATGGAGTTTTATTATTATTTTTTATTACTTTCGCATGTACTCTATAATTTAAAATATATATATTAAAAATTTTAAATTTTAAGCTTGAATTCGAAAGATTGGGTTCTTAAAAAAAAATCCCATAGATTGGGGAGAAATTTAGATGTTTTCTTTTTCACGATCACTAATTAAATCTCGATCTCTCCTACAATCTCAATGATATTAGTGACAAATCATAATTAAATTTAAAATTTAATCCAATTAAATTAAAAATGACTTATTAAATTAAGTGTGAAAGGAAAAATAATTATTTAATTTTTAAAATTGGATGAGATAAAAATAATAAGTAAAAATGAAAAATGCGAGATTGAAATATTCTAAGGAAAAACGTATCCCATTTTTTTCTCAGAATTCGAGTGAGAGGGAGAGAATTAAGGAATGTAATTGAAGGAGAGCGACAAAGATTCTATTTATAATATAAATTAAATTTTACTATTAATTATTAAAATTATAGAAATACATGTAAAAAGAAACTCTCACTCAACTCTCTCGCTCACCATCTCTCACTCATCTCTCGCTCATCCCTGTCTTGCTCATGGAGGGAGAGATCGTGGGAAAGATTCTACTTTCTAATCTAAATTAAATTTTATTATTAGTTATTAAAAATTATAGAATACATGTAAAAAAAACTCTTGCTCAATTCTCGCTCAACTCCCTTCTCTCTCTCATCAGATAGATTGTGGGAAATATTCTACTTTTTAATCTAAATTAAATATTTAATAAATTTTATTATTAATTATTAAAAATTAGATAATACGCGTAAAAAAACTCTCGCTCACTCATCTCTCGCTCAACTCTCTCTCTCTTGCTCAACTCTCTCTCTATCTCCTTCCCCATCCTCCTCTCCATCGTAAGTCGAACTTCCTTCCTTCCCTGAACCTCTTTCTTTCTTCAGCAAACGACCTCCCTCGTCGACTTTGATGCATCCGTCGCCAGCGATTGTTGAAGGTCACAGGAATCATGGAGTTTGTTGGTTAAAACAAACAAAGAATGAGTTTTTTTTAGAGTAATTTGCTTTTTGTGGTGAGTAAAGAAGAAAGATAATAATAGTAATTAGAAAAAAGAAAGAAAGAGGGAAGAATGAAAAGAGAACCCCAAAGAAAAATTTAAGGAGAACGAGAGAAAAAAATTCAACAGAAGAGAGAAAGAGAGAAGAATGAAAAAGGATAAGAAAACAAGGAAGAGGAAAGAAAAAAAAATCTCGAAAAAGAGGGAGATGAGGTAGCGAGAGGAAATAAGGAGCATTTGGTGTCTAAGTGATGTCAGCCAAAGTCTAGAAAACATCGGTTTTGAAAAGGGTAACTAAAAAACAATACTACCTCGGTAAAAGACTTATTCAACCCAAAATCCTGAAGAAATAAGGAAAGAAACAATAGAAAAAATAACAAAGGGCAAATACATAATCTGTTGGGAATGACAAATATTAAAACTTGTTGTTGTCCCACATCAGAAGAATAACCTTTGGGAAGTTGGTTTATAAGCATTGACTCAGTATTGGGCTTATAAACTTAGTGTGAGGCAAGTCAAGACCAAGGCCCACACGCGCGCCACCGCCACCGTCTGGCTCGAACTCAGAGGAATTGTTGGATGTGTAGATAGATGAACGTTGAAGGACACATGGGTGGCCAAAATAATTTTTGAATTTTTTTTTTCTAAAAATTCAATTCTATTTTGGGCCACCCCGTCACTATAAAAGGCTCACTCCCCTGCCATTTCATTTCATCCCATTCATCTCAATCTCCACGCTATTCCTTCACTTTTCCACCTCTTTCAACTATCTTAACTGAGCATGAGATTGATTCTACTCCCATTCCGACGAGTACACGTCTGAATTGGAGGTTGTGTTAACCTTGGGGAGCATACCGGCAGTAAAACGATTTAGCACCAAGGTCGTGCCGATTTTGCTTTCAAGGTAGTGGTTCCGCTCACGGCTCAACGTTTTTACCTCATGGTTCCAATTTTGTCCTTTATTTTCCAATATAATCTTACATCAAAGTAATGTAAGCAAAAGGTTCGAAAACTTAGGTTTTCAAAAGAGTGGCAAAATCAAACATGCCTCGGAAAAAAGACAACTTTTGCTAATATCCCAAAATTGATGTGGGTCTATTCGTATTACCCAAGTTAGTGAAGGGGTAAAGAGAGTAATTTGGCAAGTAAGGTGATGTGAGCAAAAGATTGCAAAACATAGATTTTAAAAAAGGGATAAATTTTAGGAGAACAACGGAGATAGCTATCTAAAATAGGCAATTTCAAAAGACGGCCAAACAACTTTAAGTTTTCAATAATGGCCAACGTAAAAATAGGAAAATCTCTATTAATTTTTTAGTTACGAAATTACTCTCCCTAAAATGATATTAAAATGAATATGTTATTTGCCTATATTTTTTTGTACCACATTTGTAGGATAATTCAAATATTTTCAAAATCTTACCTAACTTTTTCAAAATCTTACCTAACTCAAATATTTTCCCAATAAACTTTTAGATAATTATACTAACAAATCTATAAAAAAAAAGGTATAATTCATTAAACAATAAAATCATTATCGAAAATGATACTAAAAATCTTAAAGAATATATAATAAACGTCAATAAACAAAATGTAATTAGAAACATAAATACTAAAACCCAAAACGGAACAGATGAACAAATAACAAATACGACGAACAGAAAAACAAATAACAAATACGATGAATAGAGGAACAAATAAGAAATACGGCGAACAAAAGAAACAAATAAAAAATACGACGAACAGAGGAACAAATACGGTGAACAGAGTAATAAAGGAGGAACAAATACGGTAAACGGTGAATAAAAGATGTGAACAAATAAGGTGAACATACAACGTAAGAAATAAGGGTATTTTTTTGGACAATTAATACAAAAAAAAATATAAAAAGCACTCTACCTACACAATTTGTACAATCTCAATATATAGGCCTATTTCACCTCCGCTACCCACCGCCCCACTTCCAACAAGCTCTATCACTCACAACGTTGCCCCACCATTGTTCCCTCGCCTTGTCTCACTTTCTCCCCTCTCTCCGACTCTGATCAAACTAGAATCAAAGAATCTCAGAAAGATTATGGAAGTTAGGATATTTGATTTTAAAAATAATAATCAAATAAAAAGGGTGGAAATGTCAAAATCAAACTTGCAAAATAGTTAGAAAAATAGAATGGACATTTTTCATTATCAAATATCATTTAGCCATTTTTCAAAATCGGATGATAAATAGGGATACCTATTATAAATTCCCTATATTTTAAAGGGAAGATGGTCATTCAACCCAGCAACCCCTTTTATGATTATGTATCCTCTCTCTTCCATTTCTTTCTTATTCTCTAGGAATACAAATTTTATGCTATTATTCCTCTCCCATCGCCCCCTTGATTTTTATCTTCTCATTCGCCTCTTTAACTCCATCGTTGGACCTTAAAATTCAAACAACACCAAAAAAGCTAGGAAAATTGACAAAATAAGCATTCTATAGGGCCCTTTTAAGTTTTTTAATCATCTTTTTCAAAACACAAGTTTTAAAGGCATTTGCTGACATCACCTTCAACCCTCACTACCCCTCCACTAATATTTTAGACTTCCCTCCTTATTTTCTCTCTCTACCTCCATCTCCCTCTTTTTCCAGATTTTTTTTCTTATCGTTTTTCATTATTCTCTTTTCCTCTTTCAGCAAAGTTTTTTTCTTATTCTCTCTAAAATTTTCTTGTAGTTTCTCTTTTCCTTCTTCCATCTTTTTGTATTTTTTCTAATTACTATTATTCCCTTTCTTCTTTACTGACCACAAAAAACAATTTACTTTTAAAAAAAAAACCCTAAATCTCTCAGCTTTTTTTTTAAACCAGCAGCCTCCATGGTTCCTGTGACTTCGCTGACGACGACTGCATCAAAGCCGACGAAGGAGGTCATTCGCCGAAGAAAGAAGCTCAGTGGAAGAGGAATGGGGGAGGAGATAGAGAGAGAGAGCGAGGGTGAGCGAGAGAGAGAGAGAGAGAGAGAGGAGAGAGAGAGAGAGAGAGAGAGAGAGAGAGAGAGCGAGAGCGAGGGTGAGCGAGAGAGAGAGAGCGAGAGCGAGGGTGAGGGTGAGCGAGAGAGAATTGAGGGAATCTAAAAATAATATTTTTAATGAGATTATTTTTTTGATAGTGTCTAAAAATTAATTTTGAATTAATGTTTATCCAATCAAATTAATTTTGAGAAAAACAAAATCTCAATATTAATTAAAATTGTTTTCTGAAATCTCTCATCAATCTCTTTAAATCTCTCAATATAGTTTTAATTATAATTGAATTTCAAATACCCCAATTTTGCTTTCCCATCTTTCATTCCTAATTTAAATTTTAATCAAATGTATCAATTTAAAATCTAATTAAAAAAGAGATTTTGGGAAACAAATTTGAATTAAATTTCAAATTCGAATACTTTCTTTTTGTAATTAGATTTTAAATTGATATTTTCATTTGATTAAATTTTAAATTAGGAATGAAAGAGATGAAAGCAAAATGAGGGGTTTTTATTTCAATCCTAAATAAAACTACGTTGAGAGATTTAATGAGATTGAGAATAGATTTCAAGAAACAAATTTGAATTAATATTGAGATAGTATTATTAGATTCCCTCAATTCTCATTCACCCTCGCTCAACCTCGCTCTCTCTCGCTCCCTCTCGCTCAACCTCGCTCTCTCTCTCTCTCTTTATCCCATCCCCCATTCCTCTTCCACTGATCTTCTTTCTTCGGCGAACGACCTCCTTCGTCGGCTTTGATGCATCCATCGTCAGCGATTGCTAAAAGTCACGGGAATCATGGAGGAAAAAAAATTGTTTTTTGTGGTGAGTAAAGAAGAAAGAGAATAATAGTAATAGAAAAAATAGAGAAAGAGGGAAGATGGAAAAGAGAAACTCTAAGAAAATTTTAGGGAGAATGAGAAAAAAAAAATTTGCTGAAAAGACGAAAAAGAATAATGAAAAACGATAAGAAAACAGAGAGGAGGAAAAAAAATCTGGAAAAAAAGGGAGATGGAGGTAGAGAGAGGAAATAAGAAGGGAAGTCTAAAATATTAGTGGAGGAGAGAGAAGAGAGATGGAGTCTGGAAGAGAAAAAAAGGGGAAAATTGACAAAATAAGCCTCTTGTAAGGGCCTATTAAGTTTTTTAATCGCCCTTCTCAAAACACAAGTTTTCTAGTCACTTGCTGACATCACCTACTTTGCCAAATGACCTCCAATGCCCCTCCTTACTTGGGTACCAAAAGTTTTTAGTTTTCCCTCCCTTATTTGAAAACACTCCATTTCTCTCTCATTATTTTTCGTTGTTTTGCTTCTCTCATCTACAGGCAACTCTCGATGCTTGAACTCCAGCATCTATCGGTCTTCCATTTCTCTCTCACTGTTAGGGTTGTTTTGCTTCTGTCATCTACAGGCGACTAACTCTCGATGCTCGAACTCCATTATCCATCGATCTTTGTTTTCAAATGTTTCGTTGGGCTTGTTCTCATATAAGTTATTTATTTGTTTGTTTACTGGGTTGTTGATTTTTAGACGTGGAGGGAGAGAAGCTGACGGACAGGGCGTGAAGGCAAGAAGGAGATCGTTAGCGCGTTAAATGGATATGGATAGCTACTTAGAGGATGATCTAGATCGAGAGCGTTCATGAGAGAGAGCGAGAGCGAGAGCGTGCATGAGCTTGATCGAGAGCGTGCATGGGCGAGAGTGAGAGCGTGCATGGGCTTGATTGAGAGCGTGCATGAACGAGAGCGAGAGAGATGAAAAGACGTGAAATTTAATTATTTCAATTGTTGGTTGATGTTCTTTAAAGGCTGCATTTATTTATTTTTATACTTATTCGATTTTAGTTTATTGAGAATAAACGGGTGCAGTGAAAAACAGTAGCGAGAATGCAAAACAGATAACGAAAGAGATCGTGAATAAGCTTGAACGAAAATGAGACGTCATCGTGAACGATTAACAGCACCATACGATAAGTGGATAAATGTGGAAGAAATAGTAATAAGTAAGTGACGATGATCATAATAAAGGATAAATTTTAGAAGTACAACGAAAATTATCGCGAACGAGAATGAGCGTGAAAGAGAAAGAAAACTGTAGGATATTGAGAAAGTAAGCACTAACAACAAATAATTAATTAATTAAAGTAGCAAAGAGGGGAAATCCATCCATCCCATTACAAAAGTTTTTTTTAGTAGCTTAAACAAAACAACAACCATAAGCTACTACTAGAATGAGATTTTAAAAATTATTATTATTACGGTATCGGCGTAGACGGGCAAGTAACAGAGCCACCCTGTCCTCCAGACGAAGTCGTTCCTCCTTCAACAGTCCCTCTAGCAAGTCCCGCGTTTCTTCAACCCGGGCTAACCTATACCTCGTGTTGTTGAGCTCGTGTTGTGTTCGACGTAGCTCTCTCCTGAGCTGATCGTTTTCTTCCCGTGCTTGTTGAAGAGCATCGTTACTTGGCACTCCGTTCTCCGCGAAGGAGGAGGGATGGTTTGAGATAGGACTGGTTGCTCTGTCGGAAGAGGAACTGTTCGACTCGTTAGATGTTGACATGTTTGCTTCTAAAAGAAAATGTTAGATACTTCTAATCTGGATGTCATTGTTGTGTACTTTGTGGTATCTATATATAGAGAAATTTGGTTGGTTTCGTAATGGATGTGAAGACAAGGGAAAATTGACAAAATAATTAAATCGAAAATTGGGATAACGGGTAGGAAGAGTAATTAATTACTGCATTGGAAAGGTGGAAAGACAACTGAGACTGAGGATTTGAAAGAGCGCATTAATTAACCACCCTCTTAACCTCTTAATTATAACTGGGTATGGATACAAACATCTAGAATGCGAGAGAGCGAGAAAGAGAGAAATCGAGAAATCGAGAAAGCGAGATAGCGAGAAAGATAGTTTATCGTTGCGATAAATATACATCGAGAAGAACGATAGCGAAAGAGATCGAGAGCATAACGGCGATATAGCGAGAGCGAGACAACGAGAACAAGAAAGCGAGAGCGAGACAGCGAAAGCGAGACAACGAGAGCGAGACAACGAGAGCGAGCCAACTAGAAAGCGAGACAGATTTCAAATACTGAAGAACAAATATACTACTACAGAAATTGGGTGTTCTTATAGAGGAACTGTCCTATCTGATTGACTTACACCCTCCCCCCATATATGCATGCAGATGTTCATGTCATCGTAATTGAGTTAGTACATGTTTATCTATTGTGACCCGATGTACCGCATCGAGAACACTTGTTGACACGACGACGCTCACCGGTTGAGGCGATCCATTGCGTTCTACGCCGGCCTGCACGTTTAACAAGTCTTGGTGGTTGGACGGGAATATGCTGGTAATCAGCTGGCCTTTTCCATTTCGACATGTGGCCTACCAATAAGATTGGTTCGGTGTAGGCACCAATTAGTTAGTCCACACTGTAGCATGGATCGATCAACGTGTGGCAATTTATATTATTGTGCCTCGCTGCTGCAATTGCGTGCGAACATGGAATGCTCATGTACTGGAACTCCATGCATGTACAAGTACGGGCATTCAAATTAACCGTCTCGTCCAAGCCACCGTCCTCAACATGAAATATGCACCAGTCGACTGGTTTGACTGTGTAGCGACGGGACTTCTCAAACTGAAGTGCAAGTCGCTCATCTGCATAGTCTGAATGAGAGGTGTTTTGGGTGGACCAGTGAGTCCTTCTTTCGTGGAACCATCTTTGTAGCAAGTTTCGGATGAACTCAACAATCTTAGTGATAGGTAACTCTCTAGCCTCTCGAAGGAGGGCATTTACCGACTCAGCGCTATTTGTCGTCATGTTTTCATATCTTATACCAACTTGGTAGCATCAGGCCCACCGTTCTACCTCAATTTCTTGTAAGTATTTGTCAAGTGAACCAGATCCAACCGATAGTATCTGGTTCCAGTAGTACGTGAACTATGACTTCCGATACGCATACGCTGCATCCTGATACAATTTGTAAAATGCAGCATTCTTGAATCGAGCCTTTATGTTGTTCCCTAGGTGATAAGTGTATATAGCATGGAATGCGTCCGGGAATATCTCACTTGTTGCATTGACGATACTTATATGTCGATCAGATATGAATACAGGTTCTGGTGGGTTTCCGATCATGTCCTTCAAGTTCTTCATAAACCACTTCCACAATGCATCGCTTTTGTTGTCTACAATCGCGAATGCAAGTGGATATATTTGATTATTCCCTTTCATGGCGACACCTATTAGCAGCACTCCTCTGAACTTCCCCTTCAAATGTGTGCCATCAACCATAATTACACGCCTTGTGATTGACTGAAATCCTCTAATGCTGGCACCCAATGCCATGAACAGGTATTTGAAGTTAAGCGAACCTTTAGTCTCGATGTGGAAAATAGTACCTGGATTCTCTATTTTTATCTTTTCACCGTACGCATGGAGATGCATGTAAGAGTCCTCCTGTCGGCCCCTAACAATAGCGTATGCTAACTCTCGTGCTCGATGGGCCTTGTCATAACTTATGGTCACCCCGAACTCTTTACGGACATCCTCCTTAATATGCTTTATCTTGTAAATACGACCGGTTCCAGGAACTCTATCCTTAATAAGATTCGCTACGACCCAGCTGCTCGCCTGTTTGTGGTCATGGTTCACAGTGTCAATCGTGTAGGTGTGTGCATGTACATACTTTGATATACAAAATATCCAAGATTTACCAACAGAGTGGGCTGCAACCTTCCAATTGCATGTATTGTCGATGCAGCGAACAACGAACTTTGATTTCGTTGATCTACTGACCTTGTATTCACAGTTAGATCGCATCGCTGCATTTGACAGCACCATACGCAGGTCTTGCTTTGAAACGAATATCTTTCCCACGTGCAGTTCTTATCTGTCTGGTAAAAGGTTGTACCTTATGGCCTGTTCTATAGTCACGGTGCATGCGGATTGAGGTACTGGATTTGGTGATCACCAACATTACCGGGCTCGGTGGATGAGGGTTCTACTGATGGGAAAACATGGTCTATCGAGGACTTGCATGTTGTACTTGTGCTGTATTATTTATTTCATCAGATGGGAAAACATGTTCTGTACGAGGACTTGCACCACGTACTTCTGCTGTATTATTTATTTCATCTGATGGGACGTGCATTACAGGAGGCATGCGTGTCGCAGGGGTGACCAATTTCGAGTCTTGAGTGTATATACAGTCTGAACTGTACATGTCGTGTATGTATACGTCGTTCAACCCCCACTCCTCTACTCCCGTGTAACCTTCTTCTAGTATAGATTCTCCATTAGAAATGGACTGCAGGTTTAATCTAGATGATTGTAGGTCAATGCTTTCGCGAAGGACGGTCGATACAAACAGTGGGACTTTAGAAACCTATTCTTGGAGTAATGCAAATTGGAGGTCATCGTCATCCATTACGAACATTGGTGGTGAATCACATGTCAAGTTGTACGGTACCCTAATTACCAGGTCGTACTCATTCTGGTCGACTTTCATCACTCTGTATAACCGATTTTTCAGTTCATTGTACGTTACTGTAAGTGGGACAATTATTCCTTTCAGCTCACCGCCGACATACGAATTTGTGTTGTCTTCCCACATACCACCAAATCTTATGAATAAACTTTTACCAATCTTCATCCTGCAGGCCACAGAGTCCTGTGTGGAAGTTCTCGTTCTCGCTCAATGACGTTATTGTTCTCGACCAATGTCGATCTCGCTAAGTCACGCTCTCGTGCACTCTCAATCTCGATCGAGATTATCCTCAGTCTACATTAATCTACGTATCATGCATTGTTAATGGAAGGCCAATAATAAGCAGCAACAATGGTATCTATTTAAATTGTACTTGCAAGATGGACAAAATAGTTCAGTGAGGGTGGGATAGCTAAAAAAAACGTGACAGATGTGTTGGGAAGTCTGATGTATTAATCAACAGAATAGTTAATTTAACGCGGGAATACACATTAATGGTTATGAGAGAGTGCTTACAGCATGATAAGGAAGTGTAATGCAATCAATGTCGTTCTGATGCTTCAACAACCGAGCAAGGAGAAGAAGAACTTAATGCAGTGAGGGGGGTGAGACCTGGGTTTATATCCACTTCTAATTACATTACATTGAGTTAATGAGTTTTGATATTGTGAAAATTGACAAAATATAATAAAATTAATGGGAGTGGATTGGTGAATGACATGTTACCATTACACTCTGTCATGCAGTTCAATCAGCCGCATCGCATTGCATCTAACGACATGTGTGAAAAGAAAAGAAGCAGAAGCGACAATGAATAAAAAACGATATCGAGAGCGAGAATGATCGTGATCATGCGCTCTAACAACAATATCGAGAAAGCGAGCGTCGAGAGGTGACATATCGAAATCAAGATCATGTTAGATTAAGATCAAGTTAGATCGAGAGCGAGAAAAAATTTAGCATACAGCAGCATGAGCGATACACACACTGAAAGAAGCGCGACATAGCGAGATCAAGTTATATCGAGAGCGAGTTATATTGAGGGCGAATCAGATCCAGAGCGAATTACATCGAGAGCGAATTACATCGAGAGCAATTTACATCGAGAGCAATTTACATCGAAAGCGAATTACATCGAGAGCGATTTACATCTAGAGCGAGCTATATCGAGAGCGAGCTTATAAGACGCAATGAATAAAAAAAATATGGCATGTTCATTCAAAGTACGATTCATTATGCCAATTATGCCAAAGTTGTGTCCCATACTGCCTTCTAATGTGCGACACTTCAGACTGAACAAGAGTTTCTAAAGTATTACCAGACACAAGATATTCCAAAATTTTACATGCAAAAATACCACAATCTATACTACCTTTCTGCCTCGTGTCGGTTGTAGGACGGTATACATGCCACAGAGTCTTCCTCAGCTTGCAATCGACCGTATCCATCAGCCCATATGCGTACAAAAGCGATGAGAATGTATGACTCAACGGCCGCAGGTCTGTCATCAACTTCGATGTGGAAATGTGGCCTGGCAATGAGTCGTACACAAAAATCTTGGACTGGGTCATATCTATCGCAACCAGGACCTAGTGATCCCTGATAAGAAGCGGGTTGTACACTACGTCGACGTCCACCCAGGATGGAATGAAATTTTCCACCTGACCCAGCACGACATCCATGCACTCTTTATACTCGTCCCAAGCATTGATCGTGTCCTAGACGACCTTCCCCTTGACTCGTGCATAGGGACCACCTGCGGCGGCAAGGACTTGTTGTATAACAGCAACATCACACACACAGGACAATCACCATTAGATTTGTCGAAACATAAATATTATGCGTGTATGAACTACCTATCTTACCATTTGTAGTGGGTCCAGGACAGAAAACTTCTGAACGCACAGGTGCGGCCGACTATCGAGCTTCCTCATAATGAAATATGTTATGCCAGCAAATTTCTGCACTCACAATTACAACAGATATGTTTGGTGAGACACAGTGCAGTAATGGGCCTAGAGTTATGGGATGTGTTGTATCACTTACCGGGTTTTCAACCTTCTCCTTAGCTAGTTTAGCAACTTCAGGATCAGATAAGTGTAGCAACTTCAGGATCGGATAAGTGTATGGTCATCTCTACGGCATCCGTTGCCTTTTCATGCAACGACGCTTCTGCATCAACCACATCATCATCCTTTCCAGTATTGGAACCTCCAAGTTGATGGTTATCAACATCCCCATCATGCTCGGGGATAACATCGGATACCAATGGATGTGACAGGTGGACTGTATCCGACGGAGAGACACCAATATTCACCTCGCGCCTATCGATCTGCAAACGAACTAACGTATTAGCACTTCGATTGAATGAATACATATAGTATACGAATTATACCAAGTCATAGGAAAAAGCTACCTGGCACAATCGTTAAAGCATGACTTTCATTTCACTCAAGTCCGACTTGACCTTCGCCAAATCCGTTTTCACCTCCACCATGTTCGAAGCTAAAAGATCCAGCCTTCTCTCCATTGCCCCGAATCTATCATTCGGGGTGTCGCTCGCGGTGATTTTCGCGTGCTTTGCCCCACATTCAAACGAATAGAAGTACTTGGTCGAAGTATTTCGATCGATGTCTGTTGCCCACCTTCGGACGCGGCCTCTGTACGTGGCATATCTGAAGACTCATCCGGCACTGCCTGTACATTCGTTTCCAACGACTGAGCATCGTCGAGCGGGAGATCGTCTTTGGCGCCAAAATTGTCGGTGATGGGGGGAGGATTTTGTCCATCGTCGCTGTCGGAAGTGGAACACCCAGGCGCATTTAAATCAACCACCTCTCTTTCGTCCAATGGACACCTCTGGTAGTCCCTATCCAGCTCCGTCTCCACAAGTGGATAAAATATGACCAATTGAATGTACATCACAAGAACATAAAGAAGTGTAAATACCATTACAACTACACAACAATAAATATATTCTAGATCACTTGCCACCGCTGAACCAAAGACCTCCTCCCCTAGATCTTTTGTACCGACGACTCTACTGCACAAATACCGAATTATCCGGGGAATCGCGGTCTCGCTCAAACGATTGACACCGAGAGTGATGAGAGATGAGACAACCTCAAATATCAACACCTGAATATAAAATTTCAGTTTAGTCTCACACCTAAAAAAGTTTTCACAAACAACAAACTCGTATGCATACGTATTGATTACCTGAAACGCAAGCGGAAATCCTGGTAGGCTATACTTTACTAGATATTTTTTGTTCGTTCTTACTTTATTCTTATATAGTGCAACTTTTCCATTCATCGCACGCTTTAGGCCGTTAACTGTCACTCCAAACATCAGAACCCCAGTCCAAATGGTTGAAGTAGTCCAAGTCATCGACTTGGTTGTACAAGTCGATGTCAACCTTCGACTTGCTCTTGCTCTTTCCCATCATCACAAGCTCCGTGTACAAAATTAATGTCACTTTAACGACGTCCTCATCATCCTCGAAATCAGTCTGCTTGTAAACCTCTACAAATTCTTTGAGCAGCATGGAGGCTTCATCGTTGAAGTACTTCCTCTACAACCTATTCTTTCCAATATTTTTCTGGACCACCTTACCGGGCAGCCGCCACAATCCCGTTATAAGCATGAATTGATCCTTTGAGAATGTCAACACGTTGCCACCAAATAAGAATCTCATGTTGTCGTCACTGCTACCAGCAACCTCCCTTGATAGAAAGTGGTGAACTACACCACTGCAGAACATCATCTCCAAGTCGATAAATCGACCAAATATTGTTCTTGTACGAAACATATCAAGTTGGTCCGCTGTGAGCTTATCCTTGATAAGCCTGTTGACATTGCTCATGTGAGACATGCTGGTAGCTTGAGCCGGAAAGCTGTCATTCTCCTTAATCCTCAACTGATGGTCCATTGTGCACCTGCAACAAATTGAACAAGATATATGATGACAAATTAAGCAGATAGAGAAACGAAAACATGCAAGTAGTTCAAAAATTTAATAATTGAACATGATATATAATCACGGATTAAGAAGATAGGGAAAGGGAAACACGCAACGAGTTGAAATACAAAATGTAAAACACTGTAATTTTTCTCGATCTCGATGTTTCTTGATCTCGATGATGCTCGATCTTGATGATGCTCGATCTCGATGATTCTCGATTTTGCTCTACCTATTTCACACTCACTATAATTGCAAATCGATGGAGCTTCTCTCGTTCTCGATATTTCTCGCTCTCGATCTTTCTAGCTCTCGATGTTCTAGCTCTCGATATTTCTAGCTCTGGATTTTTCAAGTTTACTGCATCGATCACGATGATTCTCGATTTCGCTCTTCCTATTGCACACTCACGGTAATTGTAAATCACTGAAGATTCTCTCATTCTCGATATTTATCACTCTCGATCTTTCTAGCTCTCGATGTTCTAGCTCTCGATATTTCTAACTCTCGATTTTTCATGTTCACTGCATTTCTCGATCTCGTTTTTCGCTCTGGCTATTTCAACATCAGCCCTCCCCCCCCTCAGTATTATTGGTTTTCAATAACACGATTTTCTCCTTCATCGATTCATTTCCATGGCGCGATTATGTATTATTTTCCTCTTCTCCGAAAGCCCTAGATGTGCAGTGTATAAAATCCACAAAAATCGCAAAAGAGACAGACGACCAACATTGGGGTTGTACAGAACTTACGAACAATAGCTAAAATAGTGGAAATTAAAATGAAAATCTTAAGCAATCGAGAGATAAATGCACTAACCCAAAGTTAACGATGAAATCTCCTTCATTGTAATCTGCTACCAAAATCACTTCGTCTCACCGCTTGAAGACAGGGTCAGAGTTACCTTAAAGAGTTGCAATTGAAATACGAAGGAGAACGAGAACGAGATTTTGAGAAATGTAATTTCAATCGCAGGTGAAGACAAGTCAAATTTGAACGAGCGAAGAATGCTACAGTGTGAGTGCGATAAAGATGGAACGGACGTGGGAAAATTGAAAGTTCGGACTATTGATATTACCTAAGTAAGGGAGGGAAAACTAAAAACTTTTGGTACCCAAGTAAGGAGGGGCATTGGAGGTCATTTGACAAAGTAGGTGATGTCAGCAAGTGACTAGAAAACTTGTGTTTTGAGAAGGGCGATTAAAAAACTTAATAGACCCCTACAGGAGGCTTATTTTGTCAATTTTCAAAAAAAAAAAAAGCAAGGAGGGACATGAGAGGTCATTTGGCAAAGTTGGTGATGTTAGCTAGAAAACTTGTATTTTGAGAAAAGCGATTAAAAAACTTAAGAGACCCTTAGAAGACTTATTTTGTCAATTTTCCAAAAAAAAAACCTCTGCCTCTTGATTTTTTGTTTATGCTATTTCATCTCACTGACTCAATTTATGGATCTTAAAATTTAAACAAAAAAAAAAGATCAAATACACAGCACTCAAGTAGGAACTCAAGTTGAGTTCACACCAAAAGAGAGAACAATAAAAGCTACTAATCGTTGTTTTTTTCCTTCAGAATACTTAGTTAGGGGGAAATACACCCAACAAATAACAACAAGATAGAATCACAAATTCTCAAATTCCACGTAAAAAAAAGAAAATCGTTGCTTTCTTGCAGGGTTGAGATATTGTTGGTTTGGGGCAAATGGAAAAACATGGAGCGACTCTTCGACTGATGAACAATCGTTTTCTCCTGGCAATGGCAGATAAACAGTTGTAGCGATTGTCGCTCCAATTTCAACCATTTTTAACCTATTTTGCAAATGAACCTACAAATTATGAGTGAGAATCATGAGAGGGAGAATAATTGAAAATGAAATTGAAACTGGGAGTTACTTGCTTCAGAGACGAGAATAAATTGGAGAGAGGAGATTGAGGCGGTGGCTCCGAGTCGAGGTCACACTACTAGACCACGTCTCCAACGAATCGTCCAAATCTCTTAGATCTCTTACAATCTCTCTCTCGTTCTCGTTCTTGCCCAAATCTCTCAGATCTCTTAGATATCTCTCGCTCTCCCTCTCTAGTTCTCGCTCTCTCTCGCTTTCTTAGATCTCTCGTTATCGCTCTTGGCCGTATTGTCAGCACTAGGAGCCATAAATTGTGATGACGGCAAGATTGGTGTAACGTGTGATGAGGGCACAGATTAAAATCCTTTTTTTCGTTTAGATTAAAACATGTAAAAATATAATATATATTAATAATATTTTAGATTAAATTAAATATTTAGTTGATAATCAATGACTTATCAATATATAACAAATTACATGTGAAAATAAAGAATATAAATCTGTTTTCATTTAATCATTTGATTTTAGATTTCTATTTTCATATCACTAATCAAACCCATTGTTTTAAGTCCTCAAAAGGGATAAAAATCCATTTTGTGCTACTTGCACTGATATCCCAAAAAACTCACTGTATCTACTACCATGAGCCATTTGTTTATTATTCTAGGGTTTGGGTGAAGTGCGTAATTTTAAATCCCAAAACTCTTCAAATCCCCCCTCTGTTTTCAAGCCTGTTATTTCCTCGAAGCTAACATTCTCAATCTCCCACTTCTCTCTCTAAAGGCCCCCATTTTTTCCCACCTCCGAAGCTCCTCTGCTTCTACAGTCCTGTGGGCCGTGTGTTAATTCGAACCCACTTCCCCATCTCATAATCTTCCCTCTCCAAGACTTCCTTCCTGCTTATACGGAGAATGAGCAGCTGGAAGAGTCTTCTTCTTCGAATTGGCGACAAGTCCCCGGAATATGGCACCTCCTCCGACTTCAAAGATCATATTGTCCGTTTCTCTCTCTCTCTCTCTCACCCTCCTTCCCATTTTCTCTCTAGCACTCGACTTTGGGTCGTTGATTTTTATCGGCCATTTGCAGGAGACGTGCTTTGCTGCGATTCGGCGGGAGCTGGATCACTATGGAGATGAAATTTTGCCCGTAATTACTTGTTTCTACACATTTATTGCTCTTAATTTCTTTGGTTGTTGGCGAAAAATGCAGTCTTTGTATTAAATGGAATTATACTGGTTAAGTTGTTTACCATCTCGCGTGGCTTTATTCCTGGGTATATTGAGCTATCTACTTTATTACTTGTACGTGTAATCTGAGCATTTCTGTTGGTTAATTTTGAGTCGTATCCGTTCATGTCAAGTGCGAGTTGTGTCTAACTACTGTATGCTTGTGGTATTTACTCTGTTTTTTAATCGTCTTACAGTTCCTTCTGCAATGTGTTGAACAATTGCCTCATAAGATTCCTTTGTACGGGACACTGGTAAAGTACACTACATCCTTCAAACCTCCTGTGCATATCCTTCTTTAAGTTTATGTATTTCGTGGATTGGCTTATGTTGTTACATTGTGTGATCTAGAACTCAATTATTTGTTTCATGTTATTGTACAATTGTACAAATATTTAAAGTTTCTAAATGTTTCCCTCAAAATGCCGAACTTGAGATTCAAATTTATGAAATGCAATAGTCTTCCTTGTGATATTGTTTTTTTTTTTTGTTCTTCTAAGTATCGTTTGTGCCTTCTTATCCCAAAAAAAAATAAGTATCGTTCGTGCCAATTGGAGAGTGACATTATAGCTACATTGGCTAGGCATTTCTCCTTTTCCTATATTTCGTTATTTTGATTTTACAAAATTGCATGTTTCAGTTTCTTATAGAAAAAGGAAGCTTTTGAGGTTTCATTTTGTTAGGAATCTATTTATAATAGAAGTAAGATTCAAGAATGTGGCAATTCCAAATCTTTTACTATAGTTCACGATACAAGGTCGACCTTTTGGCTATGTACATTAGACGTCTCATGCTTCATGCAACCATTGCTTTTCAAAATCCCAGATCTCTTGATAATGTTAATTAGGTCAAGTTATTTTTGTGAAAAAAAGGGTCCATATGAGCATCCATAGATATCTATGTTTCATGAAAAAATTTGGAATCTCTAGGTTCCAAAGAAAATTAAGGTTTTAACATGGACTTTTCTTCAAGAAGGTATGAATACTTGTGTGAAGTTGCAAAGAATATTTCCTTTGCTCAACCTCGATCCTAATCGGTGCATTATGTGCAAGCAGTCTAGTTAAGATTACAACTCCACTCTTTCTCATAATTTTGCCAAAGGAAGTAGGAACAAGAACTTCATTGAATCTTTAGAGAACGACAGTGGAGAGGTGGTGAGAGAGGGAGATTGTCTCTTTCTTTCCAAGCAATTATGCTCCTCCCCCTTTCTCTGTACCTTTCCTAGAAGACTTGCAATGGTGTCCCATTTCGGATAAGGAAGGCCTAGAAGGCCCCTTCACTTTGGATGAAATCATAAGGGTGGTTTTTCGGTTTGATAGAAATAAATCCCCTGCACTCGATGATTTCACTATGGCCTTCTTTCAAGGAGTGCATCGAGGAGGATCTTTGGAAGGTTTTCAGTGAATTTTATGAGATAGGGGTTATGATGCTTTACATGCTTCCATGAATGAGAGAACTATGTTTGTATTATCCCTGAAAAGGTGGAAGTGAAAAGGGTCAGGGACGTCTGGTCGATTAGTTTGGTTATGAGTCTTTATAAGATAATCGTCAAAATGTTGGCCGGAAGATTGAAGACTATAGAGAGAAGAATGAGGAAGGGGTGATCTGCAAGATAGATTTTGGAAAAGCCTATGTTCATGTTAACTAAGATTTTTTGGACGAGGTACTTTGGAAGAAAGGGTTTGGGTTTAAATGGAGGGCTTGGTGGAGTGTATTTTTTTTTTTTTTGATAAACAACATCAAAAAGTTGTATTAAAAGAGGGAAAATCCCGAAGTGAGACAGCCTAAAGGCAGAGGGTAGAGAGAACCCTCCCCAAAGAGCTAAACAATGACAGACCTAGAGGTAAGATTTTTGCTTCTATAGGTCTTAGGCAATGCGACCCCCCTCCTCTTTCCTCTTTAGTTTGGTGGTTGAAACCCTCAGCAGATTGGTCTAAATTGGAGTGGAGAAGGGTGCTATTGAGGGGTTTAAGGTGGAAAGAGATAGTATGCATCTTTTTCACCTCCATTTCTTGGTTGATGATACTCTCTTCTTTTGTTCCAGCCAATAGTAGTGCTTCATTAATCTTAATGGTTTTCTTTTGTTCTTTGAGTCTATTTCAGGCCTCAAGATTAATAGAAGAAAATGTTTGGTCTTTGGGATTTTTGGATGACTCAGAATCGGTAACTCTTTTAGCCTTTTTACCCTGGGGGCAAATGTGCTTGTTCAATACCCAAACCTAGGAGACATCAATGAAGCTCACCCAAATGATCTAACACAAGACCTCATGATAGGTGACACTGCAAGGCCCCATGCCCTTGCTAATTGGGGTGCGCCTTGTGAGCAGTTTGGTCTCAAGGATTAATTGTGACTCTTCGAAGTTGGACACCTAGGTCTCTTTGGTGGGTTTTGAGGTGAGTAGTTTTCTTTTCTCTTACTTCGGCCTCCCTTTGGGAAGCAATTTGAGGAGGTTGACGCTTTGGAAGCCTGTCTTAGAAAAGGTTCAAAAGAACCTTTCTTCTTGGAAAAAGGCTTTCTTGCCTAAGGGGGAAGATCAACTTTCATCCCGTCAGTCCTAAGTGGGATTTCGACCTACTCCCTTTCCCTATTTTAAGTTCTCATTTTGGTGCATAAAAGGCTTGAGAATTATGGAAGTAGTTGATTAGTGGGAGATTTTTTCACGGCCTTTGGCTCCAGGGATTTGGGCATTGGTAACTTTAGGTTGCGTAATGAAGCCTTGTTGACCAAATGACTGTAGTGTTTCTCTAAGGAACTGAATGCTTTATGGCATACGATCATTGTGAGTAAATACAATCTGCACCCTTTTGAGTGGGTCTCGGCTTGCGGGTCTAAAGGTTATTCAAGAAGTCCTAGGAATGCTATTTCTTCAGGTTTCCCCTTGTTCTTTGTAAAATGCTTTTTTGAAGAAGGTACAAAGAATTATTTTTGAGTAGGAGATAAGTCCCTTTGTGGCTTGTTCCCTCGTTTGGATCACCTTTTTGATAAAATGTTGCATTCGGTGGTCTCTATTATGCCTTTCTCGGGTTCTAATTTTTCTTTATTGCTAGACTTCCGCCATCCTTTATCGGATAGGGAGACGTGGATGTGTCTACCTTTCTTTTCCTTTTGGGTAATGTTCATATGGGTCTGGAGAGGAGGGATGTTCTCTTTTGGGCACCACCCTTTTAGGGGATGTTTTTGTAACTTTTGTTCCAAATTTTATGTATCCCTTCATCCCCTCCTAATGCCCCTTCTTTCTCTTGTCTTTGGAAGGTTAAGATCCCAAAGAAGATCAAATCCTTTACGTGACAATTTTTTTTTTGTATGGGAGAGTTAACACCTTAGGTCGTCTTTAGAGGCATTCCTCCTTTGTGTTGGGCTTGTAGTGTGGAGTGGAGAAGTGGAGAAGTCGCTGAGAAGAGAAGTGGAGTTGTTAGATTTAGTACCTCTTTATGGGCTTCAATTACTAAACCACTTTGAAATTATCAGTTAGGTTTCATGTTTCTCAATGAAAGCTTGACTCATTCAGAAGAAGATTAAATCTAAATTTTAATTATTATTATTATTATTTTTTTTTTGGTGTGTTTTTGCTATCGGTTGTTGGAATAATCCCCTTGCATGTGGTTTTATTGCTTGATGCTTTCCTAGAAGTTGCAAGAATGCAACTCTTGAGTTCTTATGCGTGCATCCTTTCAAAAGGACAGGTTTTTATAAGACTTTTAAAAGGAAAGTTGCAAGCTAGATTGTTCAGTGCTTCGTTGTTTTTTTTGCTCTTTGGAGAATTTGGTTTATCGGAGGATCTTTCAGAACTCTTTCACTTCGTTTGATGTCATTTGGTTTCTTGTTAGATATTTCTCTCCTCATTTACAACTCAATTCAAAGCTTTATTTAATTATATTTTTTTTCTTTAAATCTTAGTCAAGTGGGATGTTTCTTTTGTAATTGCCTTGGCCTTTGGGGAGTTTCTTATCCCTCTCTTTTCTGTCTCCTTCCTCCTCCTGTTTAATGTTATTTCTTCATGTAAGAAAAAATGATAATAAACTATTGGCAGCCTTAGAAAATTATGCAGAGCTTATGGCATTGACTATTAGTTTTTCTTGGTCTTGGTTCTTACCTCCTGTCCTTTTTCTCCTGGCTTTGGAAGGTTCGTATTCTCAAGATTAAGAATGTTGGATTCTTTGCTTGGCTGGTTTCCGATCAAAGAATTAACACCATTGACCGTGTCCAGAGATTGTCTTTTATTTTCTTGGGTCTTAGTGGTGTAGCTTGTGTAAGGAGGTTTCAATTTGGAGCATGTTATCTGGAGTTGTTAGTTTACTTTCATGATTTTGAACAGTTGTTTGGAGGCATTCAAGGTTTAGATGGTTCGTAATAGATCATGTAGGACTATGATGTAGGAGATCCTATTCCATCCATCATTTCAAGTTAGAGAGACTGCTCTTTGGTGTGCGAACTTCTTTGCGATCTCATGGAATATCTGGATTGAGAGGAACATGGAGGTTTTTAGTGGAGTGGAGAGCTTTGGGAGGAGGTTTAGGTCGTAGCTAGGTTCATGCCTCTCTTTAGGTCTCAGTTACTTTGGAATTTTGTGAGTATTGTTTATTTCTCATTATTTTAAATTGAAGCCTTCTTTTGTAATTACGTACGTAGTTTGTAAGCTTTTTATTTTTTTTATCGGCTCCTTCTTTCTTGGGCTTTCATCTTTTCTGCATTTCTGTTGTGTATCCTTCCATTTCATCTCAAGGAAATTTAGTTTTCTCATAAATAAAGCGTTAACTAGGAAAGGACTTATTGAGAATGTCTTAGCTCTTATTGCATCCTAAATCTTGCTCTTGTCATGAACTATGCTACTGGCCGCTGAAGGTTGCATTGTGTGGAAAAAGGATCAATATCAGTACTTTCATATGGACAAATATGATAGCTTCTTAGCGTGGGATGATCCCCCTCCTGTTGGAAGTTGGATTGTGATGCAAGGACAACTTTTTTTTCCTCTTTTTTTCAGAATAGAGGAATATCTTGGAAAAAGCTCAAAATAAATATCTACTAGAGGCTCTGTAGCATGCAACATTCCAAAATTCCTTGGTGCGTTCTATGGGGCCACATTGGTGCTTCTATGCAAGCAAGAATCAGAGGATCTTGATCACATATTTTGGCACTGCAGTTTTTCTCAGAGCATTTGGGGCCGTTTCTTTGAGTTTTTTGAGGTTTCTTGGGCTCGTCATAGAGATTGGGATGCAATGGTTGAGGAAGTGCTTTTGTTTCCTCCTTTCCGCGAGAAAGGGAGATTTTTGTGTCAGGTGTCCTTCTTTGCTATCTTATGGGGAATTTGGTTGGAAAGTAACAATAGAATTTTTAGGGGGTGGAGAGAGATGGAGAGTCGGTTTGGGACCTGATTAGACTAAATGTCTCTTTTTGGGATTCTGTTTCAAAGTTGTTTTGTATCAGTTGGGTTTGATTGGAAGCCTTTCCTTTAGTTAGAGCTCCTCCTCCTGGGCTTTTGTTTTTGTATGCCCTTTGTATATGCTTCTTTTTCATTTACCTTAATGAAAAGTTCGTTTCTCAAAAAAAAAAAAATTTCAAAATTCCTTGAAAATATTATTTACTTATTGTAGATGCCTCAAAGAAAAGGGAGGAAATTGCTTTGTCACAAAAGATATCTAATTATGATTCGCATGTTGGAGCAACTTTTGCACCTTGTGAATACCACTTGGTTTTAACTATGGCTCAAGGATACATATATGTATCGAGCGTGGAAAGGAGTGAACATAAATCATTCTCATATTTATTACTGTTGCTGCTTTACCATGGGATAACTTGTTCTTGACTTATTGATCCCACCACAAAATTAGGAACAATTCTTGTTTTGGGTAGAATGGACAGAGAGAGAGAATGATAGACAGAGAGAGGGAGAGGAAGAAGAGAGAAGGGGAGAGCAGAGAGAGGGAGAAGAATAGATAGAGAGAGGGAGGGGTGAGAGGGCAGAGGTGCAAACTTCAAACAAATAAAAAAGACCAAAAAAAAACAATTTACCATTTTGTGAAAACCAACAATGCCATTGGTTTTCTCAGAGCGGTATTGCAGATTGAAATAATTTGTAGCACATTGCACACTGTGCAGTTCACATTTAATTAATTTTTAAAAAATAATTTATAGGTTGGTTGGTATTTTTGGTTTTTTGACATCGGGTTTGACCTTGAAAAAATTGACACCGACATTAGCTTGATTGGTTTTGATCAGACGGGTCGATTTTCTGGAATTTTTTGTTCACCCCTACCTCAGAGATCGTTTAGAACTATTTCTCAAACTTTTACGATTGAAGTTTACTTTTAAACTCTAGGAATCAAACAAAACCCAAACTAAAATAATACCCAAACTAAAATCTAAGAGACCAAAAGTGTAATTTTCCTAAATTAAATCAAAGAGAATTTGTCTAACTGTGATTTTTTCCTAATAAATCTTCAGTAGACATAATGTTGTATTTTTATTTATACTATTTCAATTGATTTCTTTTTGATTCCTTTATAATTTATATTGATGTAGGTAAACATAGCCTAATTTTATTTCCCTCTAACGTATTTCATGGCAGTACACATAATTTTCAATATTGTTGTAGTTTCCTTAGAAAAATATATTATGTGATTGTTTCAGTTTGTTATAGTGACATATGTCTATCTTGTTGTGTATACAGATTGGATTGATGAATTTGGAAAATGAAGACTTTGTGAAGAAAATTGTGGAGCAAACTCATACAAATTTTCAGGTTAGCAATTTCAAAGATCAAATGGTTGAGGTGCTTTCATTCCTTGTGCGTCAATTCTTTCCTTTCTAAACTCCTATGTCCACAATCACCCATCCCCTCAAAGTTTGATCCAATTACCTCAAAGTGACAAGTCTCTTAATTGCTTTTAAGGTGAGAAGGGACAAAGAGATATTGTTATTGTCTTAGAGCTAGGTGGGACACTCTTATATAAAAAAGTCTTAAAAACTATATATGGTTTAAATTTGCAAAGAAAATAATAGCCATAGAACGTCAAACCCTTAATGTTCAAAATTTAATACACCTCAGTGTCAAAAACTTACAATATCCAATTACTTGACATCATGATTGACTTCCACTACTTGTTCCCTGACAAGTCACTGCTACTCATGCTTGTATGATTTTTAAGTCATACCCCCGAAAACCACTTCAATGCATCCTTAAACATCTTATTCTATTCTAATAAATTTTCAACTATAGTGAGGTAAAGCGTTCATGCCATCTTTTCTTGCTTTTACCTTTACTGGGCATTCCTTAAATTCCTCTCTTATGGTGGTTGGACATTTTAAACATATTTTGATTTCGGTGTCTTGGATGGTGCAACTTTCAATTCTTGCTAATTAAACTAGCTTAAGCATGGTGCAATTTAGGGTAAGTATTCTTTGTTATGTGATTACTCTTCTGTTAGTGCCAATCATAGAAGAGGAATAAATTGAATATTTTTGGGATGTCTGACTATTATCTTTACTATTCAAATTTCAATCATTTCATCGGAGATATTTTGTCTTACTCTTAGTTCATTCTCAGGATGCCTTAAACTCTGGAAATTGCCACAGGATCCGGATTTTGTTACGCTTTCTTACTGCAATGGTATGGTTTTGCTATTAATGATATATTTTTTTATGACTGAGTTATTGTCATTTTTCTAGATTTGGAAAACTTAACATCTTAGACTTTTCTTTTTCCATCTCAAGAATAGATTCTGACTTTTTAAGTGGGTTCATTTTTTTTTGTCTTACGTAGATGAGCAGTAAAGTCCTGCTATCCACTTCTCTAGTTGTTGTTTTTGAAACATTATTATCTTCAGCTGCCACGACAGTGGATGAAGAGAAGGGAAACCCCGCATGGCAGGCACGCGCGGACTTTTACATTACTTGCATTCTATCTTGTTTTCCTTGGGGAGGAGCTGAACTGATTGAGGTATTGTTGTTTCGTTTCTGGACACCTTTCTCAACATTGTTCTCATGTTCTTGTTCTGAATTGGATTTATATCCTAGGTAATTGAGCCTTGTATTGATGTAATTTACTTTTTATGTACTTTAACAGGTCCAGCTACTGAAAGAACTTTTCTCTGACGTATAATTTTGTATAGTTACTAGAATATTTTTCTAATAATGTAAAACATCTTTTTTAAAAAATAACTTTTGAAGATCTGGTGAAATCCCTTGGATTAAACCAAGTGGTCATGGTTTGACCTAGGGTCACTCGGCTTGAGACATTAAAGTCATATTTGATAATATTCTCACTTTTGTGTTTTATACTTTTTTTTAATAAGAAACTTTTGTGTTTTGCATTTCATTCAATACTTCCTGTTTCATGGTTTTTAAAAGAAAATACTTCTTTTTTTTTTTCCATTTTTCAATGTGGCAATCTTAGTTTGGGCCACACTGGTGTCTTAACACACTTAGAAATCTTGATATAGTTATTTAATTTCTTCTCCTTCTCTGTGCTCCCCTCCTTTATTCTCTTAACTTTGAGAGAAAATTGGGTTCTTTTCCTAGTTGACTGCACTAAAAGAATTATTCATAGAGCCTCTACTATTGATAACTCACTTTTAAATGCAGCAAGTTCCTGAAGAGCTCGAGAGAGTTATGGTTGGAGTAGAAGCTTACTTAAGTATCCGAAGGCACACCTTCGACACTGGTTTATCCTTTTTTGAGGATGATGGTGAAGTTGAGAAAACTCTTAATGAGAAGGTATACCTTTTTTGCTTGATTAGTTGTGATTATTCATTATCATCATTCTAAGCTTTTCCACTTAATTGGAAATCTGTGTTTCAGGTTGACTGTTTCTTTTATCTGACAAGCCCATTAGTCATATCTGTCATAAATAAAGGCGTGCTGGTGTCCAATCTGTCATGTGATAAGAAAAACTTGTGTTATTTAAGTTGGAGAATATTCCTTCTATTAATGGACTGCGTATGTAAATGGTCATGATTTGAACTAAACACAATTGGTTTGACAATGATTTTGTTTTTAGTTTTTCGAATTTTTTAAATTAAGCTTGTTAACTAAGGATTTTTTTCTAATATACATTTATTAAAATGCTCTAGAAATCATAATGAAAATTCAAAATTTTAAAACTAAAAATAAGAGTATCTAAAAGCCTGTTGTTTATTTTTCAAATTTAGCTATGATTTCAATAAGAGATTTAAAAGAATAAAAACATAACAAAAGAATGGTTCATAAGCAAGATTATATTTTAGAAGCAGAAAGTACAAAACGTAAATGATTGACAACAGGATCTCAGTTATTTTATGGCAGTTAGGAAGTCAAATACAGCCAATGGACTACTAACTCAGGATTAACAACCCCCAACTAACTACCCAACTCGGGCTACTAGCTAAAAACCAGTGGCCTTTAGAAACTGAACAAATTACTGTAAACAATAGTAAAAGAATTTTCATAATAAACCAGTCCATGGAGAAAAACCTCCCACCATGCCTTCCCTGCCTACCCCTCCCTCCTCCCTCCCTCCTCCCTCCTCCCCATGCCTCTGCCTCCACCAGAGCTTAAAATAGATAAAGTTTGTTTTTTTGTCTAACATGTCACATTTTTGTAATGACATTAGCAACATTAATTACATTAATATTTTTCTTTTGGTGGTGTTTTACAGGATTTTTTAGAAGATTTATGGGGTCGTATACAAGTGCTATCTAGTGATGGATGGAAAGTGGATAGTGGTGATTTTCTTTAACTTTGAGCCTAAATATGATTATTTACTCTGTTCCTTTTACGACGCAATATCTTATCTTACAAATATATGAAGGGAAATTGTTCCAATCGGAGTATATAGAAGTGATGTAAGTAAATACCATGATTGATTAGTTTGATAATAATTGTGAGAACCCTATTTACACCAAGAATCATATATTTTCTTTCATATTCCTGTTAGATGCTTTGGTGCCTTTGAGAGATACTCTCAGTGGAACATGAGATCACTCAGTTGCAAGAATTTAATGTCACTTTTGATCGGTTTAATATCTTCTTTAGATGGAAATTAGCTAGCAAGTTTATATTTGTCCACCCAAAATTTTTATTTTTATTTTTGATAAGAAACAAAATATATTAAAACAAAAGGAGGAGACAGTCTACAGGCAAGGGTCGAGGAGGCCCTCCTAGAAAACTATCACATCACAGCTTTTAAATTGAGTGAGAGTAAAGCTAAATTGTAATTACAAAATAATCTCCAATGAGTAAGGCACCAAGAGGCTGTAGTAATTTGTACATTTCACAAAAAATATTGTGAAATATTAAAAGGAGTAGACTCATCGTTGAAAGTTCTTTCATTTCTTTCTTTCCAAATACTCCAAAGACAAGCTCTACTAGCACAACTGCAAAGAACCTTGGCTTTCCCTTTTAGAGAGCCTCCCTGAACCACTTCAACAAGCCAATCATCTATCAAACGGGGAAGGCAACCTGAGAAACCGCATTCCTTCATCAAAAAAGACCAGCACTTTGAGGCAAATTTGTAATGGAGGAACAAGTGGTCGATTGTCTCCTTGCTACTAAGGCGAAGCGAACATGCCGAGGGGGATAAAGCCCAATTTTGAAGTTTTTTCTGCAACTTTTCATGAGTATTGAGGCTTCTATAAGCAAGGTTCCACAAAAAAACTTTGATCTTCTTAAGGCAAGAGAACTTCCAAATTAGATTTATAAGAGGGGACTTTAGAGCGGGGTAACTTCCGTTGGCTTGAGAAAGGTGGAGTTAGTGGTAAAAGGTTTCTCACCTCCCAAAGTCCACTCAACCTTGTCTTCCCCCAAACCCCATCTAAAGGAATTTAGCATCTCCAGACGCATCCAACTGTTCAGCACTCTTTCCATGATTCCTCTTTTAAAGCCCAAGCTCCAATCATTTTGCTCACTATTCCAACACTTTGCCACTGTACTGTCTTTCTTTGTTGAAATTCTGTACAAATTTGGAAAATGGATTTCTAGAGGGAGGCTTCCCAACCAAGTGTCCTTCCAAAATTTGATTCTTTGCCCATTTCGAACCTTAAAAGATAAAAATCTCATAAAAGAAGTACTCAGCTTGAAGATTTCCTCCCACAGCCTCCCCTTAGGAGTCCCTTTAGGAGGGGAAGGCAGCCAATCGTGGGGATCTTTACCATAAATACTCGAGATCACTCGTTACCACAGAGGGTTTTCTTCTTGAATGAATCTCCACTGCCATGTTTGAAGGAGGACATTATTCCTTTGTTTGTAGGCACCTATCCCTAGCCCACCATAGATCTTTGGCATAGATGTTCGATCCAACTCACTAGGTGATGCTGGGGTGTTGACATGACCATTCCATAAGAAATTTTCTTACGATCCTTTCCATTTCCATAACCACTCTGTTTGGGCTTTAAAAATGGCGAAAGCGTAAATGGGGAATGCTATTAAAAACAGAGAGAGCCCAAGTTCGGTTTAAGTGGGGCTCCTCTTTTGGATTGGAAGCCCTTTCTTTAGCTCGGGCTCCTCTTTTAGGGCTTTTGTTTTGGTATGCCCGTGTATATGTTTTCTGTTTTCATTAGTCTCAATGAAAAGTTCGGTTTCTTATCCAAAGAAAAAAAAAAGAGAGAGCCAAAGTGAGCCGCCTCCCTTTGAAAGCACAAGGTTTCTCCAATTTTCGAACTTGGCCCTAAACTTATCCACAATGTAATCCCAAAAAGACACCTTTCTGTAGTTACCTCCTAAGGGGACACCCAAATAATTGATGGGAAGAGACTTTGCTTTACATCCCAGAGCTGAAGCCTGGCGTAAAATCACTTCTCTCGCAATATTGACTCCAACCAACACCGTCTTCTTGGATGAAAATAATGGTAATAATTGGGTGCAGTTATACAAAAGTTGAAAGATTTAATGCATTTTTTTCTTATGTTGAATTTTCAAAGATATTTAAGAAGAAAATTTTTTTCTCACACATTTTCCCAATCAAGCGTGTCATCTTTAACCTTTCGGAATTGGTGGATCGGTCATTCCTTTTGATTCTCATATTATTTAGTAGATTTTTTATTTTCAGTTATTATTTATATCTTCTCTTTGTGTGATAGTTCCAAGGCCTCACCTTCTCTTTGAAGCTCAGCTAGTTGCTGGAAAGTCTCATGAATTTGGAACCATCAGCTGTCCAGAGCAACCTGATCCACCTTTAACACTTTCTGGGATTACTTATGGCAAACAGAAGTTTACTGCAGAGTTAACTTATCCTCAAAGGATACGACGACTCAATATATTTCCGTCAAGCAAATTTGAGGTACTCTTTATTTCGAGACTTTAATATATTTCATTTTTTATCGATTTGTGAATGTTATCTACTAAAGGTATGTTAAAGAGACTTTGTGTAAAGAGTTCTATTTCATGTGATTAAATTTTTTTGATTGGTCTCCTTCAAAAGATTTTTTTTGGGGTGACTATTGTTTATTAACATAATATTATGAGAAAGTACTCAATATTATTCCATCTACTAGTCATTTACATATATGAGAGCTTCAAACTATTTGAGTATCATATCACGATAAAGGACAAATAACTAATGGAGTCTAATATATGATATTTATGCCCTTTGAAAGAAGCTCAGAAGGCAGAATCTCTCAAAGGATGAGGAACTTTAATACCTTGATTAACGATCTCAATTTAATGGAAGTTCTCCTTACCAACGATAACTTTACATGGTCTGATAGGAGAGATTCTCCAGTTTTCTCCCTTATTGATAGATTCTTCGTAAGTTCAGATTGGATTACTAAATTCAAAGATTCCAGAGGAGTTGAGCTTTCCAGACCAACTTTAGATCATTTTCCAACCTTAACAGAAACATGGAGCTTCAGATGGGGTCCCTGCCTTTTAGATTCGAAAACTTGTGGCTTGCCACAAGTCTTTCCTTGAGGACCTTGATCGATGGTGGGTTGAAGCAAAGCCCAGTGGGTCGACAGGGTCTTTTTTTCATTCAGGAGCTTAAAATGATTAAGTCGATATTAAAACAGTGGAACAGGGAAGTATTTGGGAATATATATGCTCAGGTCATGTATGAGAGTTCTTTAAAATGATTAAGTAAAGCATTCCCAAAGGAAGTCAGAATTAATGATACACCGTTGAACTAGAGAAATAAATGCTAAAGCCATGCATGAACCATCCTTTCTTATTCAGCCAAATTCAAATGAAGAATGCGAGCACGTCACTTGTGGTCCATGATGAAACACATGGAAAAAGATTCTCCAATTCCCAAGAGCATTAGAAGACATCAGAAATTAACGAGATTATCGATGATTGGAAAGCAAGAAAATCTGATGGGGTGGTGATCCAACTCGATCTTGAGAAGGCTTTTGACATGGTTGATTGGTATTTTCTAGATATGGTCCTTAAACACAAAGGATTTGGGAAGATATGGAGGAAATGGATAAGGGCATGTATCTCCACTGCAAGTTTCTCTATCATCATAAATGGAAAGCCAAGAGGGAAATTCACTGCCACTAGGGGACTGAGACAAGGGGGACCCCCTTTCCTCTTTTCTTTTCATCCTCATTACAGACGCTCTCAGTCGGCTGCTTCAACATGGACAATAACATGACCATCTCCAAGGTTATGCCTCTAGGTGTGGTTAATTAAGATAAATCATCTATTTTTTTTGCAGATGACACTCTCCTTTTCTCCAACAAGGATCCTTTGTACGTCATAAACCTCCACAAGATCATTAAGTTTTTCGAGATGGCATCGGGTTTCAACATCAACTACAACAAATCAAGTATCTTTGCTATCTCTATCGACTCTCTGACCATCAACAATATTGTCAAAGCATGGGGCTGTACATCGGGGACTTGGCCAAGCAATTATCTAGAATTACCCCTAAATGGCAACCTAAAAAAGGATTCCTTCTGGCTGCCTATCATCGAGAAACTTCAAAATCTCGTTGGTAGTTGGAGTAGCAATTACATCTCTAAAGGAGGGAGACTCACCATCCTTCAATCCGTCCTCACCAACCTTCCCACATACTACTTCACTCTTCAAACTATCGGGCAAAGCAGCAGAAAAATTGGAAAGGATCCTTAGGGATTTTTTATGGGAAGGAAACAGCAATGGTAACTCTCATCCCATTAATTGGAAGAGAACTCAACTTCCTATCAATGAAGGTGGCCTTGACATTGGGAATATAAAACAGAGAAATTGTGCTCTTCTATCCAAATGGGTATGGCATTACAAAACTGAACCCAACCATCTTTGGAGAAGACTCATATCAGCAAAATACTATGGATCCCGCTCCACTTTTTGGCCTACCTGCTCCCATCCTAAATACAAATGACCGTGGTTTGCAATCACCCCACTAACAACCTTTATAAAGGACAATGCTGTATGCAGGGTGGGGAATAGGAGCAACATCAGTTTCTGGAACGATAAATGGTTAGCACAGGGTCCATTATCTTCTCTTTTTCCGAATCTCTACACACTAGCAACTCATAAGGAAGCTACTATTGCTGAACAGTGGTCAAGAACCACCTCCTCATGGACACACAAGTATCGCAGGCCTCTCTAGGAGGAAGAGTTTGATGAGTGGATGAGGTTAACAAATCTGATCAACCAGATTGTGCGCCCCCTCCCCTAGGAAGATCTATGGAGTTGGCCCCTAGAATCTTCGGGTACTTTCACTATAAAATCTGCTCTCAAAATTCTTAGCTCTAATATTGATTATCCACCCTCCGCCCTTTACCCTTGTCTATGGCATGGGAATTGCCCCAAGAAAATCAAGTTCTTTTGTTGGGAGCTTAGCCATGGGGCCTTAAACACACATGACAGAAAACAGAGGAAGCATCCTTATATGTCCCTCTCTCCACACTGTTGCCACCTATGTTTGGAAGCTCCAGAAACTCAGGGTCACCTCTTTTTTCATTGTACCTTTGCCACTCAATTTTGGAACAGGATGCTCTCGGTTTTTGGATGGCAGACGGCTCTCCACACAGAACCAACTACATTACTTTATAGCATCATGGTGGGACACCCCCTTAAGCAAAGACAAAGCTATATTGTGGGTTCAATTTGTTCGAGCTTTCTTATGGTCATTGTGGATTGAAAGGAACAATCGGGTTTTCAAAGACAAAGCACTCTCTTTTGGAACTTTTTTTTGATAGAGTTATTGTGGTAGCTCTTAGTTGGTGTAAATGTTTTTATCCCCCTTCAACAATTACTCTCTAAATGATTTTATTACAAGTTGGAGAGCATTCTTGTAATTGCCTTTATGGCCTTTTGTATATTTCATACCATCAATGAAATATTTGTTTCATATAAAAAAAAATGAAGCATATCCCTTCTTTTACACGAGAAAAAATGGGACAGTAACTAACAATGTTACATTTACTAAGGAAAATCGGGAAGAAAAAATCGATTCTGATTTATTTGAGGAAGTTGCATGAAAATCTTGGGATTTATTGAAAAGGGAAGTTTTTCTCACGATGAATCTCTAGTGGAAGATCGTTTATTACAACATCTTCCACATTCCATGCAAACAACTGATTGATGAATTGGCTTTTCTCTCGGGATTATCAACTCAACAAATGGATTTAGCAACATTCAATCATCCCCAGTTGATGAGATCTTTTATGATATAGATTCTATTGTAAGCATAGAGCAGCGTTGAAACTGAGCTTTTCTCCCCTAAATCTAAAGTTGACAACGAAGCATGGAATGAAATCTCGTATGAAGTTCTCTTTTCACCATTCCTAGAAGTCATCCCTGAAAAGGAAAACATCAAAGTCTCCTCAGTATCTAATCAATTAGACAACATTATTTCTGACCCTTCATCTCCTGTCCTTGAAATGAAGATTCAAAATTCTCATCTTTTATTAAAGTTTTATGCAATATTAGGGATTAGAAGTTTTTGAAATCAATTAAAAAAGCCAACAGAAACCAGAAAATCTTTCTTTTTGAAGATTGTTTCATGGAGAAAAAGAGTTTTGGGTGACGGTTGTAAAAGAACATCATTGAAGAAATACCTCAAGAAACATTGCCCTGATTTGTTCTTATTCAAGAATTTGAATTGGAGAATGTTTTTTTGTTTTTGAACAAGATACGAATTTAAATAGCAAAGGACTTAGAGGGAATGAGTTCAAACCATGGTGGCCACCTACCTAGGATTTAATATCCTACGAGTTACCTTGTCAACCAAATGTAGTAGTGTCAGACGGTTGGCCCGTGATTAGTCGAGGTGCGCGTAAGCTGGCCCGGACACACGGATTTCAGGAAAAAAAAGATACGAATTTCTCACTGAAATAATGAAAAGGAACAGTAATGTCCAAGGATACAAACTCTCGAGACAGTGAACAAAGGGAAAACAAAAAAACAGTTAAATTTAACGAATTACAATCAAAGCATTCCAATTAGAGGAAATCGTGCTAGGGGAATAGTTACTAAATAATTTCGATAAAGAACACCATTGGGAAGCCTTGAACTTAGCTATATTGAAGTGCACTGTTGACGATCGACTCTTGGCCCTTGTAGAATGTTGAGAAAAAGAAGATAAAGTTAATTTGGTTCCCCATTGGCTAAGCTGAAGTTGAATACATTAGCAAACCCGGTGGGCTTCTCACCTAGTGTGATGAAAGCAGAATTTGTATTCTTGAAGTACCAAAGGGAAAAAAAGCATCTTTGTATTCGCAGAATCATTGGTCAGTCCATGCTAAAGCAGCTAGATTAAAATCTTGGTGTGTTCCTTCCAAATTCTTTTCAGATTACTCTCTCCAAGACATTTGTTTGAATTGGGAATTATTCATTTCTCCCACCCATTGTTAGCTTTTTCATTTTCTGATGTATTTTTCTTTTTGCTTTATTCCCTTTTGAGGTTCAGTTCTTATTTTTCCTGTTTGCTTGTTATTTCTTTCACTATTTCGAAAGTTTGTATCTTTGAAATTTTGTTGTTCATTTTCATTATTCGTTTCTTGTTAAAGAAAAAGAAAACGAATCAGCATCAAACCTTTCTTAGTGGGAAGGAAAACATAAATCTTTGGTCCTTTTGGACGAATTCTTGTAGGGAGTTCAACAAGTCAGATGAGAAACTTCAATAAGGTCACTGTACTGTTAAGCTGGGATTACTGGAATTTCCACCATCGTAGTGCCTCTAAACAAAATCTCTCAAGAGAGTCGGTGCTAATATGTAAAACACAAGATTTGACCGAGCTGAATAGTTAGAAAATCTGATCCTTTTTTGAAATGGTCTCATACCTCAACTAAGCATATAGGTAGGATGTACTACACAAGCTGAGTTGAGAATGACTGGCGCGAGAAGAAAAATGCGTGCGCCCCACGTGTTTCAGTGCTTAAGGTTTGCATAAGAGTTTTCTGGCAGCACATGAGGCGCACACATGATTCCTTTTGATGATTGGTGATGACGATTCAATAGGTTAGTTGGTGACACTCCTTGAGTGGGTAGTATATAAATGACCACTACGAAGTGGTAGAGAAATCCCTAAAAGTTCTAAGAAACCTTAAACGATCAAACACTTTTATATCATCATGCATATTAACAAAATGTTAGGAGAGAATACTCACTTGAGTCAGATATATAGACATATGTGAATGCTCTAAGATAATATAATGCAAAATTATAATAAAGGACAAATGAGTAATGGGCTTCAATAATAATGGACATATGTGAATGCTCACTTTATTCTTTTTGTGTGAATACAAAGCAAATAGCTTCTTGGTTGGCAACAATCCATAAGAAAGTTTTTTATAAATACAGTCTTTTTTTTATTCTTCAAGATTGGAAGGCTGTGAATGTGTAGTTTCTTTGCAGAGGGTACCCTCCGCCTTTAGGTTTTTTCGCCTTTTTGGGCTTTTTTGATTTGAATTCATTCTTTATGTTTCTTATAAAAAAAAAGTAATGGACTTCTATAACTTTGAAAACGATGTTTAAATCAATATACAATGGTATACATGCTGTAACGACTTTCAACTTTGATCTTCGGTTGTTAAATTTGTATCATATTATTAATATACAATCTGATAATGTAAATGGAAACTTCTGTAAAAAATAATCTCTGTATCATACTTCACTATCTTGACTTTTTAGGAAAAGTTGTGAATTAGTCTCTAAACTCTTTTATTTTAGCCTGGTTATAAATTTTTTATTAGTTGATGACTACATGATATGTTACCAGATTTATATGTGGTCCTTAATTGAATCTTTGTGTTTCTTGGACCTTTATTTGAAGCAGGATCTGCAACCTATTGATCGATTTGTCATGGAGGAGTATCTTTTAGATGTGCTTCTGTTCTTCAATGGCTGGTTCGTTAAATTCTCCAAATCTATAATTTAAGAACGAATACGATCTGTTTTTTGATCAGTAGCTTGTAGCATGAAACTTTCGCTCATCTGGTTGTAGCTTGTAGGGGTATTTTCTTCTCAAAATATAAAAGTTATGGCTAATTAATTAGTTAAGTTCTTTGGTCCTTGAGGTGGTTTGAAGTAAGCGTCTATTTGGTCCCTAAAATTTTAAAATAGACACGGTTGGTCCTTCAAGTTTGAGAAATGATTCTAAATGGTTCCTGAACTCCCAAAAGAACTTCAGAGCCACGAACGGTTGAGGATAAAATATATTAATTTATTATTTAACAAACGATTTGGAAAATATATTAATTTAATAATGTATGTGTGGGTTATTAACACTTTCTCTCTACTCTCTTGTCTTCTCTTCCTCTCTCCTCCTCCTTTCTTCCTCTTCTCCGGCACACCTTGCCGTCGCAGCCGCCGCCCCCTTTTCGCTACTACTGCCTGCGATCTTTGCTGCCACCACCCATTCCTCTTCTAGATCTAAGAGAACTCCCTCTTCGACTCAAAGGAAGTGTAAGAGTTCTTTTTGGGAAGATGAATGAAGAGGTTCCTCCTATGAAGAGTAACTTCTCTTCCACCGAACAAAGAGGACTCTTCGTTCCTTCCTCTTCCAAGGAGCGTTTTTCTTCCAAATCTGGGAGAGGGGTGACTGGTCGGAGATGGTGGGCGACAACAACAAGACGGTGGGTGGCAGTGGCGAAAAGGTGTGCTAGAGAAAGGGAAGGAGAGAGGGAGGAGAGAGGAAGAGAAGAGAAGAGAAGAAAGGAGAGAGAAAGTCTCAATAACCCACACATATATATTATTATTAAATTAATATATTTTCTAAGTCAGCAAATACAATCACCCATTTAACTGCAACATCATTTTAACGTTAGTCAACCAATAGTCAAAAGAGCTCAGGGAATATTTAGAACAATTTCTCAAACATCAAGAACTAAAAAGGTCCATTTTAAAACTTTATGAACCAAATAGATACCTACTTCAAACTTTAGATATTATAAGTTTATTTTTCCCTAAAAAATATCGTCCTTGATGAGATGACCAGGTGGCTTGTAAAAGGAAGGTCATTATGCACTTAAAATGACCATGTATTTAGCATGTTTTTCAAAGAGAAGTTGTGTTCTAAAAAAAGTTATGTGAAAACAAATTGAAGGAAAATAGGGGAAAATCCTTTCAAATTACTGGAATACGTTTTCAGTGAATTTTGTTTCACAATAATAGGAAGCTATTTGGAAACAACTCTTGAACAACCCTACTATGTTATTTATTCATATAATTTTTTTTCTTTTTTTTTTATAAAATACAAAGAATTCATTGGTCTATCAAAAAAGGATACAACCTAAGGGCGGTGGGTTGAGAAAACCCTCCCCAAACGCTAGACAATGGCAGCCTTCCAATCTCTAACTATCATATTTAGGCTATAATTACAAAAGAATTTCTTGTAGTATATAGACCACCACGAAGCAACATGCTGTATACTGTTACAAAATCTCTCATCGATGGGACTTTTCTTTTCAGAAGGCCTCCTATTACTTTCCTTCCAAATCAACCAGTGCTGCCTCACAACACAATTCCACAACACATAAGCTTTGCCTTTAAGCAAACCTCCCCCAAAATTCTCAAGAAACAGATCGCCTATCCTTCTAGGTACGCAGAACTGAAAATCCAACTCTAACCGAACAAATGCCCAAGCCTGAGTAGCAAAAGAGCAATGAAGAAAAAGGTTGTCTACCGTCTCCACTGCACGATTACAAAGCCCACACACCGAAGGAGAGACCAAAAAGGATATCTTCTTTGAATCCTATCTGTCGTATTTAGACTTATGTAGAACACTGTCCATAGGAAAAATTTCACTTTCTTCTAAACCTTAAAATTCCATATGTAGGAGGCAACAGGTGCTTTCAGTTTTGGAGAAGGCTTAGATAGAAGAGAAAAGACTGATTTTGCCGAGAAAAACCCACTGCTGTCCCCTTTCCACCAAAGTTTGTCTTTCTCGTTGTCTGGCTGCAAAAAATCAATCTTTTCTAAGAAACTGGCCCATCGAGAAATTCAACCGTAGGTCTCAACCCCGTAGATCGCTCCAATGACCCGTCTCCCCAAACCTTTTTCCTCATGAGCAAATCTCATGAGCAAATTTCTTTATTAGGCAACAAGCACCTAAAACCAAAAGTCTATGAGGTGGATTCTTTAGGCAGGGGAGGACAAAAGTCATCCGTGCATGGAGATAGAGAAGACAGAGGAGTATCCTCTGCCTAACAATCCTCTTTAAAGTGAGCAACCAAGTCATCTCCAATGGTAAATTTCAAGAGTTCTTTAGAGTTTCTTTAGCCCCAGATTGGGACCCATCAAGTAGATGATCATATTTGCTCACTATGACCCTATGCCTTATCGTATTAGAATTTATGATGTTTCTTCATAGTATTGAAATACTGAGGATTTGCAAAAACTCTCCTAGCTAACCCAAAGAAAATACAAGTAAGTTACGATAATTCTTCTTGTTGACAGCAGATTGAGAGACATTGAATCTTGCCTTGTATTATTTCTTAGTTTAACTTTCTCCACTTTCTAGTTTAAGTTACAATAATTCTCCGCCCACTCTCTACAAAGAAAGATGCTAAGGTTAGTGAGACGTGGGAACAATCCACAGCTTCATGGAATCACCATTTCCGTAGACCGCTCAAAGATGAGGAACTGGCAGAATGGTTTGACCTTGAGCACAGAATCTCGGCTATTCATCTCTCTCATAGGGAAGACCAATGGATTTGGCCTATGGATCCCACTCAAACCTATATGGTTAAATCCCTCCTAAAGCACCTCACAGCGTATCACACTCCTTCCCCCTTGTCTTTTGAGATTATTTGGGCAGAAAGGTACCCCAAGTAAACTTCTTTTGTTGGGAGCTTAGTCACAAAGCTATCAACACCCAAGGTAGATTACAGAGGCGTCTTCCAATGATGGCTTTATCTCCAAATGGGTGTATAATATGTCTCAAGGAAGCAGAAACCCAAAACCATATCTTTGTCACTTGTGAATTTGCTCACAGCTTTTGGAGCTCCATCATTGAAGCTTGTGATTGGAAAATCCCTCAACATGCGAATATAAACACCCTGTTGCAAGCAACCTTGGGGGACATCCTCTCAAAAAGAACAAGAAGATTATGTGGTCCCTCTTTATCAGAGCATTTCTATGGAATACATGGAGAGAAAGGAATAGTTTGAATGATATAGTTAGTGTGTAACAAAATCATTATTAGTTCCTCATGGATCAACTAGACACAAAATTGAAAGTCCAAAGGCTTATCGGAAACTTTTTAGGGTATAGAGACCAAATAGATATGACCTCGAAAGTTTAAAAGACTTATAGGAACTTTTTAAAGTGCAAGTACTAAATAGATATAATTAGCAGCTTCCCTCGGCAGCATGGATAAAGATACTCCCCTAAATGTTTCCAAAGAATTCATTGTTGATACCCTCATATACATCTCTAGTCTTTCACCTTCAGAATTGGAAGCATACTTAGGTTTTTCTTGATTCTGAGCTTGTCAAGCTTCGCAAAGAACAGGAGGCAATGCTAGAAGAGCACTATAGAAAAGTGTTGGCGATTCAAGCTGATCGGTAAAGAGAAATAGCTGAAATTCAAGCCAAATTTTCTCAAAATCTCAATGTCCTTTTTCCAATAGTCAAAGACGTTGATGAAGTTGCTAGCGATCCCGAAGTTAAAGATTCTTAAAGTTCTCTTATTGTGTCTTTGCATCTTAATGGATCGTTTTGCTAATAGTTAGCATGGTCCTTTTGGCTTTTATTGTCACTTCATTATTTGTATTGCTTGCTCTTAGTTGGGTCTCTTTTTATTTTATTTCTTTTCTCTTTTTCTCTCTCCTTCGGAAGTTTTTATCATTTTCATATATCAATGAAACTTGTTTCTTGTTAAAAAAAAAAAAAAATATATATATATATATATATATATATATAACCTTGAAAGCTTAGCTTTTTATCCTTTTCATATATCAATGAAAACTTGTTTCTTGTTAAAAAAAAAATATATAAATATATAACCTTGAAAGCTTAGCGTAAATGTTTTGGTGGAATGAAATATTATATATAATATACCATATTTATACATTCCAACAAGTTGAAATATTATATGTTATAATTATTTTTTTTTTGTTTAATGCAAAGCGTGTTGAAATATTACCTGTTATGATTATTTTTTTTCTTGTTTCATGGAAAGCTAGTCGAAAGGAATGTGCATCTTTCATGGTTGGCCTACCTGTACCTTTCCGATATGAGTATCTTATGGCGGAGACAATTTTCTCGCAGGTATCCAAATATCTTTAGTTATTGAAGTATTTGTTGTCTCTGCCTTTTTTTTTTCAGAGATAACCAATTTTATTATTATTATTATTTTTTATAAGAAACAATTTCATTGATGGGTGAAATTACAAGAAGGGAAAGAGAAACCCACAAAAACCATTGGATCTACAGGAAACTTCTCCAATTGGTTAGTAGAGAGTTCTTACAAATGTGAATGAAAATAAGGGGATGCTTTACACCAAGACATAGCAAGAAAAATGATGTCGTCAAAAAGATTGAGGAAAGGCAGTTCCTTGTTAAGGAAGAGCCTATGATTCCTTTCATTCCAAAAAGTCCAAAGAAAGGCTTGGATGATGTGCTTCCACATAGGGATGGCAACGGGGTGGGGTGGGGCGGGGCCATCCCCATCCCCGCCCCGTTGGGGGTTTTTTCCCCTATCCCTGCCCCCTCCTCGAAATTTTGGGGGTAGGGACAGGGCAGGGGTGCGTTAAAATATATTTTTTTATTTTATTTTTTAAAAATTTTAATTAATTTTTTATTACTAGTATAAGAAGTGAAGAAAAAATGGCTAATTGGGCTATTAGCTTGAGTTTTTTTTTTTTTAAAGTTTAAAAAGTATTTATAAAATTTCTATATTATTAATATATTATATAAAAAAATAGAAAAAATAAAATAAAATATTAAACAGGGCGGGGACGGGGACGGGGCGGGGAATCCTTCCCCCTTCCCCGCCTCGTCCCCGGTCAAACCGGGAATTCCCCGACCCGATCGGGTCGGGTCCTGTGGGTTTTTTGCGATCCCTACTTCCACATGATCTCCTTTGCTTTCTTGAAGGGGTGTCCCACAAAAACAAAAGAGAGTAGGGCTTGGATGTCAAAGGGGAGAGAAACTGTCCAATCAAAGGCATGGAGGACCCTGTTCCCAAATTCCGTGGCCTATGTTCATGTGTGAAAAAGATGAGAGGGGATTCTCCATCTTTTTTCCAATGGATACACTAGTGTGGGGAGAGAGCAAGGAACGGAAACCTTCGTTGCAGCCTATCAGAGGTGTTGACTCCCTTGTGGGCAAGCTCCCATATGAAGAATTTGGTTCTTTTGGAATAGTTATCTCCCCAAATGACTTTGGCAAGAGATGGATGGAGGAAAGATCTCTTCGGAGCCATGTCAGAGAGAAGAGATCTGGTGGAGAAGGTACCTCTACTGTCCAATGGCCAAATCCAAGAGTCTTCACTGGTGTGGAGGAGGGTAGATAACCAATTTTATGAATGAATGAAATGTACAAAAGGCATGAGCTGAAAAGCCAAAGGAGTAACATATAGATCTCTTATTGGAAATGACTAAAGGGGAAGGAATAATTACGAAAATGTAAAGATGAAGTGGACTGAGAGAAAGAAACAAAAATAATTAAACTTGAGGCTTCTTTCGGTGTCTTGGAATATGCTCCTAATGTAACAACACAAAAACTATTTCTCAAAGATATAGTTTCCTCCTTAGAGTCCATCTAAGAAGCATGGACATGGACATGGGACACATATACGACACAATACGCCAATTTTTTTAAAAAGTAGGATGCAGACATGTTCAGGAAACACAATTTTTTAATTTATTTTTCAAATATGTGTATATGTCAAAAATTTCCAATACTTCAATTCAAAATACTGTTGCATATGAAGAAGTTCCTAAGAAGGTGAGGATTTGTTTGTGGCTGATGATGCATGAAAGGCTGAAAACTTGCTCCAGACTTCAAAAGGTGCTGCCTAATATGTGTCTTTCCCCCAGCTGGTGTGTATTGTGTAAGAACAGTGAAGAAGACCAATGGCATTTGCATTTTAATTGCCCCTTTGCCTTATCCTTATGGTCAGATCTCCTCCAAACGTTTAATACGAGCTGGTGTTCCCCCAACAATGCTGCCGATGGCCTCCTACAGTTGTTTAAAGGACTGTTCTTTAAAGGAAGGACGAATCTCTTGTGGTCTCTCGGGATTGCCACCCCAGCAGTAATGGTGCGGCTTAGGTCAACTAATGCAGAGTTCTTCTGAATTTTGAATTGTTTTCAATATCCTCTGTTCAAAGCTTTTATTTTTTTTTAGAAAAGTAAAAAGTTGGGCTAATCCCCCTATCTCTCCAAGGTTTGTGGAAATTATGGTTCGAAAGGAATAGGACATATTTTTTGGTCCGAGAGGATTTTCTGGGAGAATGTTAGAATTTATGTCTCTTCGTGGGCTTCTAGTCACAAAATCTTTTGTAATTATAGTGTCTCTCAAATTTTTGCCAATTGGGAAGCATTTTTGTAATTCCTTGGCAAGCAGGGATAGCTCATCTCCCCTTTTTGTACTTCTCTTTTGATTATGAAATTTTCGTTTCTTATCAAAAAATTTAAAAAAATACTGTTGCATATGAAAAGGAAAATATCTCAAAAGACTCAAATTCTTCATCTGGGAACTTAGTCACTCATGCGCTAATACAAGACAAATTGCAGCGTATCCAAATTTGGCTTTGTATCTCTCTAGCTGCTGTATTATTTGCAAAATTGACTCAGACTGAAAGACTCATTTTTTATACTTGTTCCTTTGCATCAACTTACTGGAGGATGATTACATCCATCTTTGGCTGGTCCTTCATTATGCCAGGGGACTTTTTCTCCCTTATGTCCCATATACCAGTTGGTAATCCTTTCAAGAAGGAAAAGAAGATTCTTTGGCTCAAGCCTGCAAATTTTCCAGGGCACGATTCTGGTTCATTTGGATGGAAAAAAAACCACAAGGATTTTCAATGACAAAGAGGGAGGTTTTGACAAATTTTTCAGTCTCCTCCTCTCTTTTTTGGCTATGATTTATCTTCTCTCATGACCCATCATCTCTCAAGAGCAATCAAAATAGTATCCAAAATCTGTCGACCCTTAAGAAATGCAGCTTGGTTATTGTCAATGATAAGGGGAGCACATTTTTAAGTCTCTCTGCAGGGACCTTACAAGATTTCAGGAAGGTTCTTAGCACAGAAGTCTCCACATAGTAAACTGGTATTTATAATGGTGGATGGGGAATGGAGGGCATTATCACTTTTATTTGATCACTTCACTTTCCCTCCTAAGACTTGATTTTTTGTTTTCTTATTCCTTTCCACCACCACTTCACTGCTAATATAGTAATAATATTATGAAATAGTAATATAAAATTTAATTCAAATTCGATTTTCATTTATGAACTTTTATGTTTGTTCCATTTTGGTTTCCAAGCTTTAAAAGAATAATCATTTGGGTCTTTAAATTTTTAAAATATTTACCTTTAGTCTTTTAACTTTAAAAAAACACTATTTAATCCTTCCATTTATTGTGCTACCTAATATATACTCACTCAATACTCGTTTCAGCCAACTCAGCTGGAGTATATGCTTAGATGAGTACATTAGTATATATGCTCGAAACTTTCTTTTTAAACAAGAAAACTAACTTTTCATATGAAAAGTTACGTGATACCAAAGTCCTAGAGCTCCTGGCTGGGTTTTGTTGTTTGAGAGGCTTTTCTTGGTCAGAAGGTTTAAGAGCGGACTTCTCTCATAAGCAAGATTGAGCTCTTTTAATTTAAAGTTTTCCTTCATTTTAAAAACAAAAAAATTACTTTTTTATTTTTCTCTTTATGTTAAGTTGGTTACTTTAAAGTCAGACTTAAAGTTGCTTCCCATCCCCACCCAAAAACTTGAAATTGTTTCATTGTTGCAGTTACTCATGCTACCACAACCTCCATTCAAGCCAATTTATTATACACTGGTTATTATGGACCTTTGCAAGGTACGTGATTTTTGTTATTGTATATGTGCTTTTTTTATCTTGTCTTCTTCCTTTTTCTATTTGCTACTGTAATTATGGTTTGTTGGTTCCTTTTAACTTGTCAAATTTTTTTAACCAGCAAGTTTTATAAGTCAAAATATAACTTTGAGGTATATTTAGGCTCTTCCCGGGGCCTTTCCTGCAGTTGTAGCTGGTGCAGTTCGTGCCCTGTTTGAGAAAATAGCTGATTTAGACATGGAGTGCCGGATACGGCTAATACTTTGGTTTTCACACCATCTGTAAGTTCAACTTTCCAAACACTAAATAATTTATATATTAGGCATTAGCCAATGTTTTTGGAAAACTCACTATAATTTCTATGTTTTAGCATCAAACTTTAGCTCATTTCTATGTTTTTGCATTCAACTTGAGCATAGCTGAACTTGTTAAACTTAAGACATGTATTCTCGATCAAAAAGGTCGTGGTTTCAAATTCCCACACCCACCTGGTGTACTCAAAATTTGCATGTTCCAGCATAAACCTTCTTGCAATAAATGTGTTGCGGCTTCTTGAATGCTCATATTATTATCCCGTTTCCCTTTTCTTAAAGGTTCCCGGTTGAATTAGGAGTTGAATTTTTTTACTCCCTTTCTTTCATGTATATGATCTGTTGGATATTAATGGTCTCTGTACTTACATTTTAATTTAAAACGCTGTTCTCTTTTCAATGCCTCCCTCCACAATAAATAAACTTTAGGAAGAGATGCTGCCTAATTTAATAGGTCAGCTAATTGTAGTTCAACAGGGGAGATGCTTCATTATAGTGGATCATATGGTGCTGGAGCTATTTGTCATGCAAAGTGCTTCAGTTTGAGTGTTGAAGCTCTATCATTCTTTCCTTGGAGATTGCATGTTCATTCACGTTTAAAGAAAATAGTTGCAGTTTTAGTACTGGGACTCCTGCTATATTTCTCAATCAATTGATTGATTATCCAAATACCAGACAATGGAATGAGTAAAAAAAACCAACCGTAGTCTTTTTTATTTTATTTCATTTTATATATATATGTATATACCTATTTATAAATACTCTCAAGCCTTCTTTTAAGTTAGATGAACGATTTGTTCATGTGCAGCTCTTTTTTTTCTGTCGAGCTCTTAAACGAAATGCAATCAAAACATGTTCCCTAGTCTTTGTTGGCTCTTTGTTCCCTTTGTCCTTTCCTCTATCTTTTTCCTCAATAATATCATTCCTTTTTTCTCTCTCTCTATATATGCTTGCATGTTAGTATGCATGCCTGATACCTGTATTTTTGTGTTTAGGATGTAAAACTTTTTTATGCTTGCATCATACTGAAAAATGTTTACTCTCCCAATAAGATTAGATTGCCTGGTATTTACATCATTTCTGCCACCGCCACTGGTTATGCAGATCAAACTTTCAATTTATATGGCCTTGGGACGAATGGGCTTACGTACTAGAACTCCCAAAATGGGCCCCACAGCGAGTTTTTGTTCAGGAGGTTCTGAATAGAGAAGTCCGTCTATCATACTGGGATAAAATAAAGCAGGTATTTTTTCATGTTGAAGCTATTGGCTTTTTCACCACAGATACTTCTAGTTCATATCTCTTGTACTCGGCATATTTGTAAAACAAGATGGTCCTTCATACAAAATACAGAATGCATGATTTTTTGGCCAACAAGAGAAGAACAATACGTGTGACACAGGATCCACCAAACGGTGACTATGGTTCTGTGGGATGTTCCAGCTTAAGAATTGTATATGCCTAAAAAATAAGAAAAGGCAGTAAATACGAACTTATCCTCCTGATGCTTCATTTTGTTTTCTGACATGTCAAGTATATTGTGTCTATGTAGAGCATTGAGAATGCGCCTGGTTTAGAAGAGTTGCTACCTCCTAAGGGTGGACCAAATTTCAAATTTTCTACGGATGATGACGGAGAAAAAAGTGAACAACATGTAGTGTCTGCTGAATTATCCAATTTGGTGAAAGGACGAGCTGCAGCCCGTGAAGTAATTTCATGGTTGGACGAAAGTGTAATTCCTAAGCATAGTTTAGATGTTTCTCTCGTGGTGGTTGTGCAAACTCTTCTAGATATTGGGTCAAAGAGTTTCACTCATTTGATAACAGTCTTGGAGAGATATGGACAAGTTATTTTAAGAATGTGCAATGATCAGGACAAGCAGGTCTTGCTTATATCTGAAGTGGGTTCTTACTGGAAGAATAACACTCAAATGACGGCAATAGCAATTGATAGAATGATGGGCTACAGGCTAATATCCAATTTGGCCATCGTTAGATGGATCTTTTCTCCAGAGAACATTCAGCAATTTCATACATCAGATCGTCCATGGGAGGTACATAGTTGCCGTTTCTTTTGACTACCTTACTGCAGTTTCTCTTTGTATTTGTATTCTGAATTCAACATGATTAGATTTACGTCTCTCTTTCAAGCTTCCTAGATTAAGTGGTGGTAGCTATTGCATGATGATATGACATAGATTAATTACATTGTTTGGATATAACATGGTCGTTAAAGAGAAAATATAAGTGTTGCTTACCTTTCGGTTTTTGGATGGAGTTTGAGCATCCTATCCAGCTGAAGATGAATAAAGAATTTACTTCACATTATGTTTAAAGTAGCTTATATTTACCTCCACTTTTTGGTAGTATGGTTTGAATAGGTTACTCTAATTGGACCTTTCTTGTTGTATCAGGCACTGTATGTGTGTTCACAGCCCCCCTTACCATAGCTGAGTTATTTATGTTTCTTCTGTATTGTTTTAACTATTAAATGATAGTTTAAACTAAGGTCCTATTTACTTAATAGGCACATAAAGAATGAAAATCAAGCTAAATAAAAATTTTGGAAACAGGATAAAGTTTCTAATATTGTGTTTGAAGACCTAAGATTTGTGTTCAACTTTTCTTAGCTTGTAATCGTTATGGGTGGATCATTGGTCTAGGATAAATTGAGAGGGAATAAGTTCAAACCCCATGATGTCACCTACCTTAGGAATTAATTCCTTTGTGTTTTTCGGTACCAAATGTTGTGGGTCAAGCTGTTCTGTGAGGTTAGTCAAGGTGTGCGTAAGCTGACTCGGACACTCAAGGATATAAAACGAAAAAGAGAGGAGAAGAAAACTTTTCTTTGCTTGTTTTGGATGTTCTTGAAAAGATGAACATCAAGAGTAATAATTTCTGTCAATGAAAGTGATGTTTCTTATAAAAAAAAAAAAGTAATAAACAATGAAGAAACATTTCTTTTTCACATTCAACCTTGGCTCCTAGATTTCATACTACATTTGATGTGCTTTCCATCTCTTGGAGGAGTATGGTTAGAGGGAATAAATTACTAATCAGCAGAGATGCTTGGAATTGTACGTTTCATCCCCTTCAATTTTCATTTGAGGTATATATTAGTTGTTTCAGACTTCTGAATTGATCGATATGATTTTTCTTCTCCCGTCAAATTTCTATTTTGGTTCCTCCAATCTCCTGTGCAAGTTTGTAGTTTTCTTTGATTCTGTTGTGTAAATATCTACTGTATATTTTCAGATCTGTACAAACACTTATACTGCTTTGTACTCGAATATACATGATATCTTTTTTATAAGAATAAGATATCAAATTTGTTCATTACCACCTAGATTTTACTATATTTTCAATCAAACGGCTTCAAGTGCTCTATCCTCAAAGATCAGTAAAATTCTCTTATTACCTCATGTGCAGATCTTAAGAAATGCACTGTGCAAGACATATAATCGTATTTCGGATCTTAGAAAAGAAATATCCTCCCTCAAGAAAGATATTGTGGCTGCTGAAGAAGCTGTTGCCAAGACACAGGAAGAATTGAATGCTGCTGAATCAAAGCTTGCACTTGTGGATGGCGAACCTGTTTTGGGAGAGAATCCCGTGAGACTGAAGCGATTGAAATCGTATGCTGAAAAAGCAAAAGAGCATGAAGTGTCAACACGCGACAATTTAGAAGCCAAAGAAGCTCTTCTTTCGCGAGCTCTTGAGGAGAATGAGGTATTAATTACAAGACTAGAAATAATGTGCACCCCTTTCCTTGAGCATTGACCTACCCAACCTTGATGTCCACAATCAACGTCTTTGGTTTTCTCTGTTAAATTCACCATACAGTTTGTAACTTTAACAGTCTCTTTCCCATTTTAACCAATCTTTTCCATGTGCAGACATTATTTCTATCATTGTACAGAAACTTCTCCAATACATTGACCGAACGCCTTCCAGCTGCGTCCAGTGCTCAAACTCTGCAGGATTTGAAGTCTGTTAATGCTGCTGATGCAAATGCCATGGATCTTGAAGAACCATCAGCCATGGAGATGGACAATGAAGATGCAAGACCTGAAAAAAGGTTTGCTTTCGTCAAGAAAACATTGATGCGATGTCTCTCTGCCAAAATTTCAATCCATATCTTTCCTAGTTCCTTTAATCTTAATTATTAATTTACTATATTTTTGTTATTTTGCAGTCAATTGAATGGTAAGACAGAGCATACCTACACTATTGGTGAAAATGAACAATGGTGCCTAACAACCTTGGGATATGTCAAGGCCTTCTCAAGGCAATACGCTTCTGAGGTATTTTTGTCTTATAGATATGCCATACTTTCTGGACTCCCAATCATAAAAACTAAAAATGATGCAAGTTTTATGATATATATTTGAAAATATAATAACAACATCCAGCAATCGCAGTATAGGGGAGGAAATCCAGTTATCAAAAAATGAAAAAACATGGGCACCAGCACCCAAGTCACCTGCACAACCCAACAAAATAAATTAAACTATAAGTTTGGTCTCTAGACTTTTAGGGTAGTGTCTAATAGCTCTCTTATACTTTAAAACGTGAATAATATGTTTCTTAATTTCTAGTGTTGTGTTTGATAGGTCCTTGAATTTTAAAAGTTGTCTAATGGGTCCCTAAAATTTTAAATTTGTGTTCGATAGGTTTTTAAACTTTAGGAGCTAACAAAAAGTTGAAATTCAAGGAACCTATTAGATACAATTAAAAGTTCAAAGACCAGTCAAGCACTTTTTAGAGTTCAAGATCCTATTAGACAAAATTCAAAATTTATGGACTTATTAGATACTTTTTAAAGTTTCGGGACCTGTTAAAAACAATTATGAAAGTTCAATGGTGTACCTCCAAAAAACCAAAAAGGCCAAATTTATAATATAACCAATAAGTAAATTTTCAGAACATGTATGCTGTTTTTTACTTGAACACTTTCATTGTGGCATTCACAGATATGGCCACATATTGAGAAGTTGGATGCAGAAGTCTTATTATCAGAGGAAGCACACCCACTTTTCAGGAAAGCGGTCTATAGCGGCCTTCGGCGATCTATAGATGCGATCTAACAATCATATTTGTTATAGTACTTATCTAAACATTTTCTATTCTTCCCCTCGATCCACCTTTCTTTTTCTTTTTGTAGATTAGGTGAATAGATCTCTCAGTAGTGTCATGTAACATTTGGCTAAACAGAAAATGCATATCAGACTGGCCAATCGTTGTAGATACCGTTTTATCTATACCTGTTGTTGAGTTATGTTCAAGAATTCCTGTATCATAATATCTATTTTAATCGCACGGGTGTTATGGTCGTTTCTTTCATACCAGATGACAATTTTCTTGAGACATTTTCCAAGCAAAGAGTTATCAGATGCTTTCCTAAGTTTTGTTAGTGGGAAGTGGGTTTTTTTAGTTAAATTTTAGATTTTGACAGGGATGGATTCTATCTGAAACACTAGTCATCTGCATATAATTTAGATGGATAAATTCAAATGAAACATGGGGAATGGTTTTTTTTTCTCTCTCCCCCCTAAAGTTCAAGTTGTTAAACGATATAAACGATATATAGGGATAGAGATGTGAACCTTTGACTAAGGTCAAAGATATATGTCTTGACTAGTTGGACTATCTTAAGTTGATTAAGGGTGATGAATTAGAATGAAATCATAGAGTTTATTTTATGTTTTTATTTTTGAGTGCCTAAAATATTTCTAAAAAGATTATAACATGAGACATAATTAAGAATAAAGATTAAACAAACTTGATGAAATAATTACAACTCTTCTGGAAAAAAAAATCCAACTAATATTAAGAAAAGGGTGGAAGTTCAATATTTTATCATAAATTTATTCCATTTGATTGAACTCTAAACTTAATTTACATGGCAATTAACAGCGGGATCTATGCAAAACGATACCCAATTTATTTGAAATCTAACTCAATTGAAGCAACTCGGTTGTCGAAGGACATCGATGTTACCGAACTTCTTGTCGAGGAGAAGGAGTTGTCTCCATTACCCATATTAGATGGGAGAAGAACAAGTCTGCACAAGTTGGCGAAGAAGGCGATGAACAATGGCGTCCTACTTGGCTGAAAGATGCAGTTGAAACTGAATTATTTTGTTTGTAGTCTTTATATAAATTTTGGCACTAGAGCCACATTTCTTTGAAGTTTCTTAGATTTTTTTTTACTATTAACGATTCGCTAAAATAGTGTATTAGAAGGTTCAAAATTGCAATATTTATACTTTTCAAAAGAAAAAAAGTAGGGATGACAACATCTAAATTAAAAATTCTTTTGATGAAATTGAAAGTTAACCATTGACACCTTACTAAAATTATATTTTTTTTCACTTCAAAACATCATTGAAATAACCAGACTTGTTTTGTTTTTATTGCAAAATGAAATTGAAAGTTAAAAGTTTTTTATTTTAGTAGTTTGAAATTACTTTTTTGCCTATTCATTCTCAACTTTCTTCATTTCTTCCTAACAAAAACTTTTTATGAGAACAAAAACTTCAACCTCTTTCTAGACCGAGAAGATTCATAAATTTTAGAAAAAATAAAAATCTTGGAAGCAAATCAATTAGAAGAAAGAAAAAAATTGAGGTTGTAAATTTTTTGAATTTTTTGTTCTAAGAAAAAATGTTTTTTCTGTTTGTGAGAAAGGTTTAAGAAAAAAATTGTGTATATATATTTTTTAAGTATATAGAAAGAAGTTAGTGAAAGAATGTTTTTTTTATTTTAAAGAGAGGCTAAAAAACAATCCAAATTAAAAATTAAAAATCTTGGGTAGAAAAATGACAATTTCCCAAAGTTAAAAAGGCATGGTAAGTTGAATATATGATCTCATACTAATCATAGTTGTTGGTTTATTAGAATACTCTACCATGGAAGCTCATGATTTCTAAATTTTTTGAAACAATTTTTATTTTAAAAGTTTATAGACTAAAATAAAGTACACAATTAAAATATAATTTTTTTTCAAAATGTTTTAAATAAAAAGGTATTATTTTCTATTTATTATTATAATTATTTTCTGAGTACCGCTCAGCGAAGTTCATATTGACAACTAAAAAGTATTAGTGAAATTTATAAATTATTTGGAAAATAGAAACAAATCCATGTTATTTGACTTTTGATATTTAGTTTCATCCTAATATATATTTTTTTAAGTTCTATTTCACTCATGCATTTAACATTTTTTAATCTCATCCATACCATTTAATTATTTACGAGTGTTACATTAGCAAATGATTAGAAAAATTTAATGGTAATTGAACAGGTAACATTTTATTGAAAAATGTTACGAACACAATTTTAAAAACCAACACTAACAAAAACAATCTTATTCAATCATGAAAATATGACCCCTTAATCACAAATATTAAATTAAAACAAAAAGAACAGAAACTCAACCAACAAAGAGACCATCTTAAAAAGACAATTCATATGATAAAATCTAGTTTTCATAAATAACCTATTAAAGACCATTTATCAAAAAGAAAAAACCTATTAAAGACTAGACTCTACATCATTTGCCATTGTAAAATGACAATAAATAACACTAATTTTATTACTTAATTTGAGTTCAACCAAAGACCATGATTAAAAAAAAAATTAGATTTAGAATTTCTTGTAAATGTAATCAAATTAATTTCATACTCTACTTAGAGACATGGTATATATGAACCTCCAACTTAGCTCACCTTAAATAAGATTTAGTTTTTTTTTAAGTATAAATGGAGTGCGGGATTGACCTTTCAGCCATAAATATCTTATCTACTAAACCACGTTTAGATTGATTATTTAAGATTTAGTCAGACAATCCAATTCATATCCATTATGTGAACTAAAATTCACACACTTTCAAATAGATATTATCAGGTTTTTCCCATATGAAAACTTTCAAGTTAGACATGTCATGGACAAAACATTTCAAACCAAAGCACCTGTCTTGTTGATAGCCCTGCTAAAAATTTGGCCACTCATCATTCTTTTGAAAATTAAAAAAATTGTTTTATTTTCTGAATTTTTCTATCTTATCCGTCAAAACTCTAATAGTAATTAACAAAAGATAAGTACTAAATGAATTCATTGGTTAAACATCTCACCAAAAAGTCGTGAATTTGAACACTGCAGTGAGTTGCTATGCTAAAAACAATGGTTTGAGATGATAGCATAATCATTTAATTTTGTAAGAAAATGACTGTAAACAAAATAGTGTTCTTGCCATTGCCAATGCCAAATCTGTTTGGCCACTTCCCATATGACCCACCTCTCTCTCTTCACGCATCCGTTTTGGTTTAGATTGGTTGGTTGCTTTATTCCCTCTCTTCGGTCCAATTACAAATTTGCAAAGTTTTCGGAATCGAAGAAGAAGAGAATATAATTTTCATTGTGATTTTTTTTGTCAGTTCACGTTACTCTCTCTCTTTCACCCCCACAGCACTTCTTGAGGGCACGACCCATTTCCCCTCAAAAGGGACTTAATTGGTTCAACTGACACAAAACCCGTTTCTGTCTGCATGTTTTTACCATTTTTCTGAGGGGAAATTTCGCTTCTTCCCTCTTTCTCTCTGTGTTAAAGGGCAATTTTTATACATAGCCACAGAGAGGGAGCAGTGGGGGAAGGCTTTGTTGTTTGAATTGGGTTTTTTTCGGCAGCAGATCACAGTGCCAGCTCTTCATTGGGTGTTTTTCTTTAACACCCATGATGGAGTTTGTGGGCAGAGCTGTGAAGAAAGAGTTCGAAGGCGGTGGAATTCAATTGGGGGTTGTGAAATCCTTCGATACCACTACTGGGTTCTTCGAGGTGGAGTTCGAAAGTGGTGATTCTGAAGAATTGAATTTGTCTGAGGTGTCTCTGCTTTTGGAGGGTCAATCTCAGCCAGTGGAGAAGAGGCCCTGCCGTGGCCGGAAGCCCAAGAAGCGTCGGAGAATTGACGGCAGCTGTGGAATTGGCGATGTGTCGAGTAATGCTGGGAAGAGTTTGGTGCCAGATAACGCGAATCCGGATGAAACCCTAGAAATGGACTTTGTGGTAAGTGTTGTTTGTGTTAAGGATTTAAATGAAAGTTTTAACTTGAGTGATGAAGTCAAGAAAACCCAAGAAATAGTTGATGGGGTTGGTGGGAATTTGAATGAAAGTCTCGAGGGAAATAAGAATTTTAATGTGAATGTTAATCTCAGTGATGGGTTTGGAGATATTTTGGAAAGGAGACCCAAGTATGAGAAGGATTTTGAAGGAAATGGGTCGGCCAATGGGAATCTTTGCAGAAATGAAGATTTTAGGGACGGCTTTGATTTGAATGCGAGGTCTAATTCGAATGAGTGGTTGAATTTAAATGACGGCAGTGATGTTCATGCCTGTCCTAATAAAAATGCCAACTTAGAGAGAAGGGGATCCATTGATTTGAATCTTTATGTCAATGCTGAATATGACGAGAATCTTACTGGGGGCAATGTAAGTTGTTCGCCAGTGGAAATAAAGAAAACGAAATGGGATTTTGACTTAAATATAGAGGTTAATGATGACCCCGGGGATAATAACAATAATGGTGGAGAAGAAGTTACTTCTTTTGGGATGGCCGAAGCAGTAATAGACAAAGTTTTTGATAATGAGGAAGGGCTTCAAGACAAAATTATGGAATCTGAGGATGAAGATCTGAAAGAAGTTCAAATAGATATCAAGGAAGAATGGCCAAAATACAGCAATAGTTCTGGTGGAGATGTGACTGTTGAAGCCTCACTTAGGGCTTCCGATCTTAATTGTGTTAATGATGGTGATTTGGTCAATATTCAGGTGAACGATGTGGGTTCTGAGGCTGGTCCTCAAGCAATTGATGGTTGCCAAGGTAATTCGGAAGGTCAATGCAAACAACGAAGTGGCAGAAGAAAGAGAAGGAAGGGTTTGGATGTTGTTAATACATCGGAGACAGTTTTGAGGAGAAGTACACGTAGAGGATCCATACAGAAAACTGTCCCAATTGCATCATCTGAAATATCTTCCCCTGTAGCTAGTGTGGTAACTGAGGAAAAACAGGTAGCTTATGCTTGTAAAGGATCTGACATGCCTGTTGACCTTCCTTCTAAGTTGCAATTACCGCTCTCTTCAAAAAACTTGAATCTTGTTGATATTCCCATCCTTGACTTGTTCTCAATTTATGCCTGTTTGAGATCATTTAGTACGCTGTTGTTTCTTAGCCCATTTGAATTGGATGATTTCGTGGCAGCCCTTAAGTGCAAATCTCCTACTATATTATTTGATAACATACATCTGTCTGTTCTGCAAACTCTAAGAAAGCGTTTGGAGGATCTCTCTAATGAAGGTTCCGAATCTGCTTCTAGTTGTTTAAGGTAGAAATTCTAACCCCTTTTATCTTTTTATTTTTTAATATGATTATAATTGATATCCATGCAGTTTTTTCTTTGATTATATATTTACTTATATGCATAAATAATTATGTGTTATATTTTCTGTTTTGAAATTTTGATCAGGAGTCTTAACTGGGATATGCTAGACTTGATTACGTGGCCTATTTTTATGGTTGAGTATCTATTGATTCATGGTTCAGGTTTGAAACCTGGTGTTGATCTTTGTCACTTGAAATTACTAAAAAATGATTACTACGAACTACCTACGGGCATTAAGATTGAAATACTTCGCTGTCTATGTGACGATATGATTGAAGTGGAAGCCATTAGGTCAGAGATTAACAGAAGGTCTTTGGCAGCTGAGCCAGAAATTATTCGTGATAGAAACATGAAGTCAGAGGTCTGCAAAAAGAGGAAAACAAATGCTGCTGTTAACTCTTGTCTGTCAGAGGACATTTTGGATGACACCACAGACTGGAATAGTGATGAATGCTGTCTGTGCAAAATGGATGGTAGCTTAATATGCTGTGATGGCTGTCCTGCTGCTTATCATTTGAAATGTGTAGGAATAGCCCATAATCTCTTGCCAGAAGGTGACTGGTTTTGTCCCGAGTGTGCCATTGACCGGCACAAACCCTGGATGAAAACACAAAGATCACTTCGGGGAGCAGAATTTTTAGGAATCGATCCTCATGGTCGTACATACTTCAGTAGCTGTGGCTACCTATTGGTGTAAGTTTGATCATTTATTTCTCCGAAATGGTGTTTTTTTATGCATTGTTGCTTTTGCAAATTTCAGATCTGATTATATTATTTTACTATCATTCACTGCTGCATGTTTCTAATTCTTTCTAATTCATAGTTTTCAAAAGTTGCATATGCTTTAATCATTGTACCTTAAGCGATTTGGAGATGGGAAAAATAAATATTATCTCTACCCATTAGATAGTATGCCACCCACATTGAATTCCCTTCCTCCTTTTTTGCAAAGGTCGGTCTTCCTCACAATAATTCTACTATTTATATTAATCATGAAACTCCATAGAAAATAGAAAAGGGGAAAAATACCCTTTTGGTTCATGCCTATAATAGCTACTAATTTTCAAGTTAATAAACTGGCCGCATAAAAGTAACTGAATAACAATGATGCATGGGTGTGTAATGTGTATGTATCAAGTATCCATGTAGAATGCTAAGGCCTCTGATAAAAGAAAACTTGGCCAGTAGTGCATTAACTCTTCTGTCCAGATTAGGTTATTTCTGATTTACTATTGTTTTCATTTAAAATAAATTTGTTTTTATTGAAATTTTTGCAGGTCTGATTCATGTGACATTGAGTCCTCTGTCAGTTACTACCACAGGAGTGATCTGGATGCTGTTATTGAAGCGCTTAGGTCATCTTATTCATCATACAGTGACATACTAGTGGCTATTTACAAGCACTGGAATATTCCTTTCCTCTTAAACGGAAAAATTAGTAAATCAGGTTCTCTGCATTGTACGACTGGGTATTATAGTAATTTTTGCCATGAAGGTGCGAAGTCCGCAAACTTGTTTGAAGCAGAGACTGTATTGGAAGGTCAAACTATGAATACTGAAGAACCAGCTCTAGACAGTAAGCTGAACCCTAGCGTTCAGACTATACAAAAGCATCAGACAAATGACTCAAACGGTTACGATTTCACAAATCAGGATAAAGGAATATCAGGCAAATTCTCTTCTGGAGAAGATCCTTCTTTGATAGATCCTTGTCTAGATGGGATGCAAGAAAGCAATACAAAATATTCAGGTCTTGATCATTCCTCATCTATAAGCATAGGAAAAGGGGATGTCCTTGAAGTTGAAAATGATGATGTTTACTCCAATTTCTATAGCTTTGCACAAACAGCATCTTCAGTGGCCGACGAGTTCATGCGTAAATCATCCGAGAAAGATAAAATTAAAGAAAAGTCTACTATGTCAGAAGAAGAAATAATTGCAGCACAGATGAAGGTCATTTTGAAGAAAACAAGCAATTTTTCTTGGCCGTTTATTCAAAATCTTAACATAGCTACTCAGAAAGAGAAATGTGGATGGTGCTTTCCTTGCAAATCTTCCAGTGATGAATTGGAATGCTTGTTTAGGACTAACATTGGTCGGATTGAGGAGGGTTTGGGAGTTGATGTTCCTGGTCTTCAACTCAGAAGGAAGGGAAAAGGCCACCTCATAGATGTTATATGTCAAATTCTCTCGATTGAGAATCGTTTGCAAGGGTTACTTTTGGGTCCATGGCTGCATTCTCATTATTCTAAACTTTGGCGTGAAGGTCTCTTGGCATTTGATTTTAATTCTGTCAAACCTCTATTATTAATGGTAAGTTCGTCCTGTTATTATTTTCTACTTCTTAAAATTGGCTTATGTTAAGGCTTCTTAGATAATCTTTCTTAGGAAATTGTATTTATGTAGATGAGTACTGGTGACAACAAGAGTAAAATGCATCCTCCTATAAAATCAGAAGCTAGAAATTACAAGTTATAGTTACTGAGTAGAACCATAACAAAGATTAATTAGTTTATTTATAGAAAATAAGACCTTTACTAAAGAAAGTACAAAGGGGCTCTATGTGAAGCAACCAAGAGACACACGTACAGAAACTTTCTCGACTTTTAATCTTGGCTTCCACTTTCTCGACTGTAACTACTCCAATTAAGACTAGAGTATCATACAGTATTTGATGAATTACATTGAATATCAAATTTCTCTAGTTTTGCCCAAACCCTAAAAAAATTGTGTTAAAAGAAAAAATCTGTGATGGAACAATCTTGACAAGAAACTTTCTTGTAGAACAAAAGATCCTCTCTTGCAGAATAAAGAATATTTGTCTCCAAATTGGAGGCGAGTGAGGACCTTCCTCTTCCCACATGAAAACCTTGGACTAATTTCCTATCCATTCCTCGAGACATGAAACTATTATGAACATCAACAACCACAGGGACAGGAAACCACCTTATCTAATACCTCTTGAGGACAAAAAGTTCCTATCCACAGGCTTACTGTAAAATATGATAGAATAATTAATTGAATGAATACAATTCCAAATCCAGGGGCCTCAACTTAAACCAAAACCCTTCTCTCCACCAGACTTATCCAAAGACCCTAGTCAAAGCTTCTTGAAGTCTCTCCTTTTGCTTGCCAAGGCCTAGGCACAGATTAGAAACCAGATTAATGGCCTAAAATCTTTTACTCCAAGTACTTAAAAATTTATATTCTTATATTTTTATCTATTTATTACTATTTAATTATCTTTTGATTATAAAAAGAATAAAAAAACTGAAAAGGAGAAAAAAGGGGGATGGGTAAGGTATCCCAAATGTCATTCAACAGAGAAAAAGAAAAGGAACAACTGGGCTAACATTACTTACCATTTTTTTGTAACTGTTATCTTTGATCGCAAATGTCATTCAATTGAGATTTGTTACAACTTTGAAAATTTGAGAACTCCTCATGGCCTCACAGTTTTCTTCGATTGCTACGTATATTGATTCCATTATTTAGTCCTTATGAAGTCTAATTTTTGTTCTTATAAAAACTTCACAGATAGAATCAAATTTGCGCCATCCTGCTATATCAGCTGAGTGGTTTAAGTATGTCGACTCTGTTAACACCTTGGGTTCAGCTTCTCTTTTCATTACCAGTTCACTACGTGCTACTAGACATGGAATAAGCAGGAAAAGGGCTAGGTTTTCAGATATTGAGTCAAGTGCCTCTTCAAATGGTTCTAGTGGATTAAGTATGTTTTGGTGGAGGGGTGGCCAGCTCTCTCGACGCATGTTTAACTGGAAGGTCCTACCTCGTTCATTGGTTTCGAAGGCTGCACGACAAGGTATGTGACATGTTAATTTTTTCTTGAAGCTGGGTTGACATCATTTGCAATGAAGTCAACTGAATAGTGATTCTGAATTCTTTTGAAGTTTAAAATTCTGCAGCTGGCTGTACAAAGATACCAGGAATTGCGTATCCTGAGGGTTCAGAATGTGCGAGAAGGAGCAGATGTATTGCCTGGCGAGCTGCTGTAGAGGCATCAACAAGTGTGGAGCAACTTGCATTCCAGGTTTTTTAATTTGCATTTATACTCATATAATACTAGTTCCTCTTTCTACTGCATCTTAATGTTCTCTTTCAGTTTTATTCTCGAGTTATTCTTCTAGTATCATCCGTTGTTCTTAGGATGGTTTTATTTTGTCTTAATCTTTTGATTCTTCTTATTATTTGTACTTTCTTTCACTCCTGCGTTTGTATCTTTGAACATTTTTGTCCAATTCATTTATCAATGGAAATCTTGTATTTTGTTATTAAAAAAAAAACTAGTTCCTCTTTCTTGCCATGACCTTTTTTTCCCCCTTCTGTTGTTTATATTCAACTTCTAGTGGCAAAAAAAAAGGAATATTATTTAAATTCAAAATCTGTTATTTTTTCCCTTGTGGGAGGAGAACTTTATGAATGTTTTTTTATCCCTCTGATTGGTGTAGTGTTTCCATTCCAGTCCTTGATCATTTGTTTTAGAAGATGGAATATTGAAATTATCTAATGGTTGTCATGTTTGGACTAATTTACAAATGATGGAATTGTTACATAATTTGATTTTGATCTCTTTGGACGAGAAGGAAGTAGATTAAAACAGGGACTGCAAATGGAGATATCATTCATAGTTTTGAGAGAATTCAATCCTTAGGCCCCCATTACTTAGTGAGAATGAGAATCATTTTCCCTTGCTCTCATTTACATTGTTTTCTAAATTTAAACAAAGGAGGGTGAATGATTTCTAATATGTGAGTTCTGCAGAAAAATTAGGGACCATTTATGTTGATTCATTCCTCTTGGAGGCTAGAAATGCCATTCTCATTCTTCCATTATTTTTGTTCTTTTTCATTTTTTATCTTCCACATTTAAAATTGGGAACTCTGTTTCCGTCGTTATTATCTTTTCCTATTTTTGGGGGTCCATGTGGGGGGAGTAGTGGGGGACTTTTAACTGGGTCCATCCCTCCTTTTAGGGTCTGAGTTTCGGTGAGTTGTTCCTCTTTCATGGCTATTGCCACCGGCTGCTTTTTGTACTTCTACAATTCCGTATGGATATATATATATATATACATACATATATTTCTTCTGTAAAAAGTAAAATGAAAAAGCTACTGGACTTCAGTCTTTAATGTACCCTTCTTGGTGGAAGTTGAGAGACCGAGAGAGAACATTCTGCATTGTTAATAATTGGGAGAAAGATGACAGAGTATATTAACAAGGTATTAGTTACCTTTAGTATCGGGGTAGCTAAAAGATGGTTAAAGCCTTCCAAGCAGTATTATACTGCCATAATAAAGTCGTTTAACTATTATCCTGTAAATGCTGGTTAATGAAAAAAATCCTTAATAAATGAATAATTTTTTTTCTGAAGAATCTGATCAGTGCTTGGATAGATTGTAGTATCATTTTATGTACCTTTTTGGTGACCCGTATGTTCTTTAATTGCTTTCAGGTTAGGGAGCTTTATTCAAACATTAGGTGGGATGACATTGAAAATACCCATCCTCTTCCTACGTTAGAAAAGGAATTAAGAAAATCAATCAGGCTTTTCAAGAAGGTAATTGTGCGCCGTAAGTCTGTTGAAGGGGACTTTGTAAAATATCTCCTTGACTTTGGAAAGAGAAGAGTTATTCCAGACATTGTTAAAAAATATGGGGTTAAACTTGAGGATTCCAGTAACGAAAGAAAGAGATATTGGCTAAATGAGACTTATGTTCCTTTGCATCTGTTGAAGAATTTTGAGGAGAAAAGAATTGCACGCAAAACAAATGAGGTTAAGCCTAAAAATGCAGAATTGCATACTGTGAAGTCCTCCCAGAAGAAGGGATTTGCATATTTGTTTTCAAAAGCAGATAAACCTGATTTATATCAATGTGGCCGCTGTAACAAAGTTGTGCCTGTCAGGTATTTCACATTTATTGTTTGTTCACTTGGATGTGCTTCATAGCTCAAATTTTCAATTTAATTGCTTTTCTAGTTTTTTCGGAAATATAGGACCTGTTTCTGTAGTCTATTACTGTTATTCTTATATCTATTTTCTTACTGTTAAGAAATCTATTTCATTGAATGAATGACATTATAAAAGAGGCAAGAGGAAAATCCTCTCTCCAGACATTCAGGCCAAAGGATTACAAAAATCAGTCCAATTTATAGCTATATATGATTATAACCACAAAAATAATTTGAGAGGGAACTTGAGAAGCAGCAACAAAAGCTGTTCAATTCCAAATTTCTTCCCAGCATCCTTTGATATCCCAGAAGATCTTCTATTTCTCGTGAATCTAACCGCCCATGATTGAAGAGTCCTAATAGCATTATTCTGAAGAACTTTTACCTGCTCTATTAGTATTAAGACCATGTAATAAGGATAAGAAGGAAGAGTTGACATATCTAGGGAGGCACACATGGGAATAAAATATCTACAACAGCTTTTGTTATATAGCCTTTTGGAGTTTTCCAATATCTATAAACATTTCGAACTTCTTTGGTTATTTTAGAATTCAGTATATGATTGCTTAGCAAAGGATTTAATGCAGCTACTCTACTCCAGTCAGAAATGCACAAAAAGCTTGGGCGAATAAATAGTACTAAACCATCAAGAATCCACATCCCAAATTCCTGAGACTGAAAGGTTCATAGTTGGCTATCATTTGTAACAAGACAAAGCATCCTCCTCTTTTCATCTCAGAACTCGATCTAAGTCCCATTATTGTTCCACACCTCTAACTTTCAGTAAGATCTAATAATTTTTGGAAGGCCACAACAAAGGACTCCTCGTCACACTAATCATCTTCCCAAAATTTGATCACAAACTCGTCTTTGATGTTAACCACCAAGTCTCTCGGGATAGGACCTTTAAGTTCCATCATGGAAAATCAGGAGCTTCTAGTTCTTGCATGGGGCAAAAATCAACCATCTAAAATCATCAAAACCGTACTTTCTAACAACCATGTATGCCACAAAGAGGCAAGTTCCTTATGAAACGTCTCCAAGCCCCCTCCCAAGAGAAATCCTTGATCAAATTGACTTGTTAGACTTTGACATAAGAGTTAAAACTTTAAAAACTGAGAAAAGATAAAGTAAGCAAGTTCATAAGCATGGACTGAGCAAGGATTCTAGAATTACCTTTTCCACAAGTGGATTCTAGAATTACAGAGTAATCCTAAATAAATCATTGAATAGCTGCCTACCTGGCAGCCCCACATATTTTTTAGAACAAGATACAAATTTTTCATTGAAATGGTGAAAAGAAAATACATCTAAGATACAAACTCCTAAAAGGAGTGAAAATAGGCAACTGGAAGCCCCACATATTAGCCACACGACAAGACATTTTGAAGCACATTGGCCTGTAGCCACTAATTTAGCAGGATTGACCGTCAAACTAAAGCCTAAAAGATTAATGCATTGAAGAAGATTGAAAAATTTATCCTTCTTCATAGTCAGAAAAATAAGTGTATCATTGAAACAACAAGTTTTGAGGGTGCAGATCTTTCGGTTTTCTGGTATTTTCTTGGTGAAGAGAGGTTTCAGTTTCTTTGCTTCTTCTTTTTAGTTATCAGTTTGTGTTAAGTGGTTGTTTGGTTTCTTCCTCAGTAAGCGATCTTTTCAGACAGTCCTTTTGGTTTGGCAAACTTTGTTGTTGAAAGTTTTTTTAACATCTAATTTCCTTTTTGATATTTCTTGGACTTCAAATATCGTCTATTTCCTTGTAGTTGGTTCTTACATTTGGTTGCTTTTCTTCTTCTTTTTTTTTTCCCGCTTCCTTTAGGAGCTTATATCCGTGAACTTTTTCTTGTTAAAAAAAAAAATCTAAGATCTTGACAAGCCAACGAGCCAAAGCAACCACAACTACAAATTTCAAGGTTTATTTATGCAAATAGTAGGCTTTTTAATGAATGTAGAAAATGATGAAATTGATTACTTTTATGCTTTAAATATCAAAAGGCCTCTGATGTCATTAATATCATTGTTAATATCATTAATATCATTGTTAAACATATTGATAAATCATTAAATTTGCTGTAACCCATCAATTTACTTTTGGGTTTAGTGGTGATTTAACATAGTATCGGAGTAGGAAATCCTGTGTTTGAACCCGGTAATTTCATTTCTTCCCTGTACGATATTGATTACCATTTGTGGGGATTTGTACAAATTTTCAAGCTCACAAGTGAGGGAACAAATTAAAATATTGATAAATGATTAAATTTGCCGTAACTCATTAGCTTAAGTTTTTAGGTTTAGTGATTATTTAACCATCATTATTAAATGACTTAAGTGGCCTTTTGTTGCGTTATACTTCGTGTATCTTCATTTTATCACTTTATTGACTCTATTTTCTTTAAACTGTAGGGAAGCTGTTAGTTGCCGCTACTGTCAAGGTAAATTTGGCGGCTTTCTTCTCTGGACCCCTTTTGTTTTGCGTATTGGGAACCACAAGTCAAGTTATTGAGTTGTTAGTATCAGATTGCAGAAAAGGATTGTGATATAGTACTTGTAGTATTACATTTTGTTCTTCTTTACATTTACCTTTTCAAGCGAGTTCTATTAATTTAAATTTCTAGTACTTCATATCTCACAGTGGAAATGAATTTTACCAGCCATTCATGATGTATATTAATTTTGATGGGGATAATCATGGTTCTCTTTCTATAGTTAACATCCCATGAAGATAGCGCCTTCTAGCAGATCCTTTACTTTTGTACTTGTTCTAATTCTCTGTATTTATGCAGTGATTAATTAGATTCTGATTGAAAAGATAGCACTGATGAATAAGCGTATGGTTGCTATGCTAGCTCATCTACAAGTTGAATGCCTAAATTGTCAACCAAAATAAGAATGCTGATAAAATTTGTTTGGAAAAGTTAATATTTTTGAATCTCTATTTTAAGTTCGGTTCCTAATTATTCTTATTCTACTTTCAGGAATTTTTCACAAAAAGCATGTGAAGAAGTATGTGGAGTCCGTTGCTGCAAAATGTACATACGCCTGCCACAGATGTTGGGATGGTATATCTGTGAAGACTGGTGGAAAAAGAGGGAAAAGTAGTGTAAAAGGAGGGAATTTGAATATGGCAAGACATAAAAAAGCTTCTAGTGATCAACGTGCATTGCGATTGAGAAACAGAAAAAGAGTGTTAAGGGCTGGAAAACAAGTACAGACAAAAAATAAGTCCAAAATTCCAACAGGTATCCCTCTACGCCGTTCAGCAAGACAGGCTAAATACTCATCGCTACAAAAGAAAAAGCAAGATAAAAAGGTTGGAGGAGGTGTGAAAAGGAAAAAGATCAAGTCCAGGAAGGGAACACCAAAAAAACGCAAGAGAGAGACTTCTTTGCAGAAGAAGAGAACTCTGGCGTGTCATAGCTTCTGGCTTAACGGTCTCTTCCTTTCTAGGAAGCCTGGTGATGAACGAGTGACACACTTTAGAGAGAGAAAGCTTCTTGCTCTATCTCAGAGTATTTCTGTGAACCTTGAAAAACCAAGATGCAATCTTTGTTCTGAAGCAGAATATGCTTCTGTTTTGAATTATATTGCTTGTGAAATTTGTGGCGGTAAGTGCCTTCTTTCCTGTTCCTCTCTCATATTGGAATTATTTTTATAAAAAAAATCTTTTAACATGATTTCTTTTGGCTTATAGTAAAGTAGCGTGGAAGAATTTAACTAATATGTTCTCTTTTCCCCTTTGTGTATCATGCAGTGTGGTTTCATGGAGATGCTTTTGGACTTGATCAGACTAAAATAGATAAATTGATTGGATTTAGGTGCCATACATGTCGGAAAAGGATGCCTCCTGTCTGTCCCCATCAAATGAATCAGAAGGCTGATATTTTGGAGGTTCCTGAGGTACAAAATATTACTGTGGTTAATTGTTCTGAGGAACCCATTCCCTCCCCTTTATAGATATGATATATCAAATATTGTAGGAGAGATAACTATGTTTCTTATGAAAAAAAAAGAAAAAGCAAAATGAAAGAAAAATTAACTGCATTCTCCTGTCTATTGTGTATTGACTGAAACTAAATAGAAATTTGAGATTTCAAAATTAGTTGATTCCGATGATACAATTGGCCTGGAGCTATAGGAGTCAGTATAGTTTTTATCGACGTCCTGATTACTTCCTACTGCCGAATTGTTGTAAATGTGACTATCAAACGTTTGTTCTCCCAATTTTGGTCATAAATCTTGCTGTTCCTGTTTTATCCTATTTTCTTTGTTATATTTGAGTTATTATACAACATTAAGATGAGGAAACTCTCTTTCTGCAACCTTGGTTAGCCAATTTTTTTTTTTTTTTGGAATAAGATATGAACTTAACGAAAATGAACAATGATGTGGATTTCGTGTAGAACCATCAATTATGAATAAGATAAAACCTTGGTTAGCTAATTATGAATATGCACTTCCTACTTGTGGATTTCCTGCATATAAATTATTTATGAAATTGTTAAAATTTCTAATAAGGTTTTCTTTTTCCCCATATTTTTCCAGTAGAACCATCAATTTTTATCTTTCACTTATTAAGATCTTTTTGATTTCCTGCAATGGTTAAAATTTCCTATAAGGTTTTCTTTTTCCCCATATTTTTCCAGTAGAACCATTAATTTTTCTTTTTCACTTCTTATTAGGATCTTCTTCTTCTTCTTCTTCTTTTTTAATTTTAAGAAACTAAAAATTTCATATCAAAGGCAGCTCTTTTAGAAAAAAGAAAAAGGAAAGAGCAATCCCCTAAAAGCCAACGGTTACAAAAAAGATCTCCAGCTGGCACTATTATTCACAAAGCTGTAATTACAAAAGTTTTTAGAAAGAAGCGGCACCATGTAGAAGTAAAAATGTGAACAAGATCCCAAAAGCCCTGAAAAGATATGCTTCAATGCCTTTTAGAACTCTTTGGTTCCTTTCAAACCATATCCTCCGTAGGATACTGTAGCTGACACCACGTTTCAGCAGTTTTGCCAAATAACCAAAGCTTTCCTTTTTAATGAAGAACCAACAAAAAGCTGGAGCAAAGCCTCCTTGCAACACTTGGGGAAACACCAGCTTAAACCGAAAATCCTTAAGAATTTGGACCACACAGCATTTGCAAAGTCGTAAAACATGAAGAGATGGGGATGAGACTCCGTTTCTGCTTTACACATGACGCACCAGCTTGCCCTTTCTTCTGAGTCCTATAACAAGTATTCAGCTTCTCTTGGTTAAGGATCTGAAGGAACACTTTCACCTTCTAGGGATATTAGATTTCCAGTTGCATCTGGTTTAATCTGAGGGGATATTGCGTCGTAATTTTAGCGGTCGGTAAACTTACCGAGAGTCCTCCAGAGCTACTTAAACTCCAAACTTTTGTGTCTTGCTTACTGTGCTTGAGCGATGAAAAATACTGCTGAAGACTAATCCATAAATTTCCCTTTCAGTGAGGTTCCTTCTAGATATCGTCTTCCACGGATGGGACTCTTCTGACCACATTTGCTGAACCATGGTCTCTTTGCATTGAATGATTCTAAAGCTCCTCGAAAATCTATTACATAAAGGTCCACATCCTGCCCAATCATCAAGCCAGAACATGACTTTTTCTCCATTCCCCAAATCTGCATTTATACCATCTGTCAACCAGCCCACAGCACTTGGCTATAGCCAGTCCAAGGGCCTTTAAAACAAGTTTGAGCGGTGCACATGGGGAGGGATCCCTCAATCCTTTCTGCCTTAATATTTGTTAGCAATCACCTTCCTCCATAAGGAATTATGTTCTCTCATATATCTCTAGCCGCCGCACTTTGCTAAAAGGCTAATGTTTCTAGTCCTCCAAATCGCCCACACTCATACCACCTTTACACACGGGCGGAGAAGTAATCTTCCATTATCAAGTTATCAAGTTAGAGCCGTTGTCCTTATCATTTCCTTTCCAAAGGAAGTCCCTCATATGCTGCTTCTTCTTCTTCTTCTTCTTCTTCTTCTTCTTTTTTTTTTTTCCTCTTTCTGCTGATAAGAATCAAAGTATTCATTGATCTGTAAAAAAGGAGACAACCTAAGGGCAGGGGTTGAGAAAAGCCTCCCCCAAAAACTAGACAATGGTAGCCTTCCCATCTCTAGCTATCAAATGTAGGCTATAATTACAAAATAATTTTTGTGGTATAAAGACCACCACGAAGCAACATGTTGTGCACTGATACAAAAAACTCTCGTCAGTGGGGTCTTTTTTTTGCCTCGTATGCTTCTCAAGCCTTTAATTATGGATTTAGGGCATTGAAAAACTGAGAAACAGTATAATGGGATGTTTGTCAAAACCGCATTATTCAAGGTTAATCTCCCACCTCTTGAGCTCAGAAAACCATTCCACTTGCCCATTTAGAACTGATATTTTTTTCAATCAGTTCCCAACATCCTTTACACTTAGGATTGCCCCCAAGTGCATCCCTAGATAACCTATAGACCAACTACACCACACCCCCAGTTATCAGCTGTACTTCTCACTGCTTCTTGCTGAATATTAATCCCCATTTGCAAGGTTTTATTCAAGTTAATTTTCAGCCCTGACATCATTTTGAAAAGGCCTATATTTGCTCGCAAATTGGTCAGCTTCCTGCATCATTCATGGCAAAATGGATGGTATCATCAGCAAACTGAAGATGAGTTATATGGATGCAATCCTTCTCCACCACAAATCCTTCCAGCAGGCCAGCCTCATAAGTCATACCCATGATCCAGCAAGCTACTAAAAACATACGCAACAATGACAAAGAGGAAGGGATCAAGGGGATCTATTCTGGTACTATGCTCCCACATGGCCGTTGCTTTATTTGTAGGTGTATTATGTACTTAGCCTTTTATATTTCGTCTTTTCAATGTACTTTGATAACCACTTATTATCACAGCCTCGGATGTGTGATTCCATTCTGACTATTGATTTAACTTCACGCTGAAAGCAAGTAAGCATTTTTACTTCAAGTAATTGAATGATTAATTTGCTCTTTTAGAAATGAAGCATGTTTAACTAAGGGGATGTCACAGGAACCTGAAAGACACATGATCTATTGAAGTATTTGGGTATTTGGATGAATAGAAGCAAAAAGGTTATCGGAGATAATTTTATTGGAGAGTACTGCATGGTTTAGAGTTGTTTCATTGCATCACTTTGAGCCTCTATGACTAAGCATTTAAAGAATTATCTGTCTATGGGATTAATGCTTCTGTTGCTAGACTAGTTGTACTTGTACCCTTTTATTTTGTCTTTCTAGAACTTTTGTACTTGTTTCTTCCATTGTATTCGTTCATTTTTTAAAATGAAAGCTACCTCTTTCTTTCTTTCTTTCTTGTTCTTTTTATTTTTTATTTTTCCTTTTGGGGTTTCAGTAGGAGTACAGACTACTACTCTCTGTAAACTGGATTTTTAATGAAGTGTTGTTTCTTATAAAATATTTGTGTTGACTTCTTGGAATCTGAGTAACTAACTTGGTAAGCTGAAGATGTGTTCATTTTCTTTTGAATATAGTGCCTCCATGATTAGGTAAATGGATGTGATAGAGAATGTGTATTTAAAGTTTGAAACAACAAGATATGTTATCTATATGGATAACAAGAAGAAGAATTAGATTCTTTTGTGAAAATGAGAGAGAGAATTGGAAAGCTGTACTTAGTAGCCAGCTTGAAGGTGCTATTCAGAAAAGATGAGGCAGATGGTCGTTGCGGTGTTGCGTATTTGAAATCTTATGAGGACAGATCAGAGCTGCGGGTTAGTTGCTGCCCGTCCCATGGTACAAATATGTGTTTGAATAATTCAATTTTGTATGCTGAGGGTTAATAGCATTAGTTGTATGCCTTGCTTGTGTACCATCTTTCTATTTTGTATTTTCAGTATTCCTAAATTTAGGTGGCCAAAAATGGAAAAAGGAGAGAAGGGAATATAGAGCTGTTAATTAGAGTGTTGATAAATGATTAAATTCGCCGTAACCCATCAGCTTAAGCTTTTGGGTTCAGTAGTAATTTAACGTGGTATCAAGTAGGAAGTCTTGTATTCTTAATGTTGATAACCACTTCTTTGTGCCTTGTATAAATTTCCAAGCCAACAAATAAAGAAGAGTGTTAAAGTTATTGATAAATGATTAAATTTGTTGTAACTAATCAGCAGTGATTTAACCAGAGCAATATTGATGGAAAAAATTCTTATTTTTGATGCCATCTGTACTGTTAAGCTCTTACTTTTTCACCTAATTGTGTAGTACCTGTTCTTTATATGAGACTATCTATTTGAATGTGGCAGCTCCGACCTTGAGTCGTCTTCTTTTCTTGTATGCTCTCAACAGATTTAAATTGCATTCTCGCGTATGCGGACCAATTATCCTAACGTATAACTTTTTTTTTTTTTTTTTTTTTGTAAACTATTCCCATATCCCAGCCTTCCTGAACTGTTAGATAAAAAACAATGAGATTCCAGCATGGACCTATTTAAGTTTTTTTCATAATTTTTCATCGTTGAAATTCTTATGAAGTATCTTGTTTTAAACGCAGGTTCAAAGGACCAATCTACTTCATTGAAGGTGAAGACCTGAATGGCTAACTTCCATAGTCAGATACCACAAGTTCTTAACTTTTGGCTTGGTATGGTTTGCATACATGTTTGAACCTAGAACATTAGGAACAAAAAAAAGTTGCCGAATTGGATGTGAAGTGGGCGACATCAGACCAGACTGATTCACTTGTTAGGTAATGATGACAGTACGATTGCAGTTATAGACTAACCACATGAATATACGTTGTATTAGGCTAGTCACGATCTCTTGGACTAGCATTAACCCATCTCTTAGGTAGCAAGCTCGACCTCTAACGCATGTATTGGAACTAGGAATTCAGTTCCTGATTAAACACAGTTCTACTGATCTACACGTACTGATGGCACCTTTTTCAATAGAGTCGCTCGGGATTTGAAAGGGACTGCAGATATCCACTGAGTACTGAAGATTGTAGTTAGCATAGATTTATAGAATGATTATAGTTACTGGCTGCGGGACTGTATGTAACATTGGACTCCCTTTGTGAATCCATTGAGATTACAAACTTCAGCCGATAAAATTTCAATGTCGAATTCATTAGTTCGGTTTCTGATTGTATCGACATGGATAGTGATTGATGGTTTTGTATAGTTCTTGCTGTAACTTCATGTGTCTCACAGAGAAGTTCGTGGTTATACCATTACACGACTTTGTCTTCACCATCCACTTTGGTGAAAGTGCACGGCTGGTTTCGATATTCTTCTTCAAACCATTCGGAAGAGAACTGTGTTAAATGAACATAGGTTATAGATCAAGTTAAAAATGCAGTTTTTTCCAAGTGTAATGATCAAATTCTCTCTTTTGAATCTCCTATGAAGAGAGAACGCAGAAGGGTTGCATAGTGAACCAAGTTTTCTGCAATCAGACTGAACTTTTCAGTCGCTGTTAAAAAAAAAAATCATTTCTTAAATTTAATACAAGAACATTACAATGTTTCCAGAATTTTGAGGTAACTTTTGAGACATACGTAATGTCATTTAAGCCTCTCTGAAAGAAGCATGAACTAAGCGCTTCTGAAATAACTTTGGTGTGTTTGGGAGTGATGTTGGTTTGACCAAAATTATTTAACCAAAATCACTCTTACCATTGTCAAGATCACTCTTCTTTTTCATGGATCATGTTTGGCAAATTAAAAAATTTATTTTAGAAAAGTTTAAAATCATTTTAAATTGATTTAGGATTTGTTCGGGAGTGATTTTGACATGATCAAAATAATTTTTCCATTGTTAGAATCACTTTTATTTTCATTGATCATATTTAGCAAATTAAAAAAATGATTTTAAGGTATCATTTGATGAAAAATCAATTATACTATCGAGTAGGTAATTAAACACATTGGACCTGGTTGGGATTTATTGTTTATTGGTTACGTTTCTTGTTTTGCTATTTTTAATAAATAAAAACAAAACTGTGTTTAGAGTGTCTTGTTTCTTCTTCTTATTATTCATATTGAGAAAAGATAGAAACATGTTTAGTATCTATTTTTTTTATTTTACGTTCACTAAAATTTTAAATTTAAAAAATTTATGAATTTTTCAGTTAATATTCAAATTTTATATTATATTCATTTTTTCAACATTTATCCTACATTTTATTATAAGTTAAGAATGATAAAATAATGTTTTTATTTATATTTTGAAAAAAAAAAATAGAAATGAGAACAAATAACAAAAAAAACTTGGATTTTATTATTTCTAAAATGGTTACATAATTTTGAGAAGGTTTCTAAAACTGAGAAACTAAAAACATGAATAGCTACTAAATTTGACACGAGAAACAATAAACAACAAACGAAAACGTTACCGAATGGACTTTCACCATTTTTTAATTAATTTTTAAAAACTTTATTTGATACCTGGTCTTAAATAATTATACTCTCAAATCCTTTTAAACAATGTGCAGTTATGGGGATCCACCAAAATGTCTTGATCTTTCTGAGCAACTTTTCTCTCTAATACTTGGTTCAGTGTTCAACCAACCCTACATTACACATAAACTTTCATTTCAAACAATTGGATTGAATCCAATAAACACTCTTATTTAATGAACTTGCTAGGCTTAAATACTATCCATGAAAGATTAAATTTACTGTGTTATTTATTATGGTTATCAGTTTAAGCTATTGAGATCCGTAGTGATTTAACATGGTCAAATTTTTGGGTTCAATGGTAATTAGAAGGTCCTATGTACTCTTATAATGTCATTTTCTCCTCTTTTAATATTGACTATCACGTGTTGGATCATTGTACAAATTTGAAGGAGAGTGTTAAGGTATCTTTAAAAGATTAAATTTAATATAACCCATCGGTTTAAGCTTTTGAGTTCAGCGGTGATTTAACACAAACTTCCACGATTTTATAAATTTTGTTATACTTGAAAAACAAAGAGGACAATAAATCAATGTTAACACTATACAATAACCATGATTGAGACCCCACATGAAAAGGTTATATTGGATTCCCTTTGATACAAAAATGAACCATGATTGAGACCAAACATCAGTACTCTTCAGCAACATATAGAATGAGCAAAACTAAAACAAATGTGATCTACTTTCAAGAAACAAGAAGGCCACAGGGGGTTTTCGGGTAAGAATATGGCATCGACATTGCGATCGTTCTCCTACGCTGATCAAATCAGAATGAAAAGAATTCTTTAGACTATAATAAGAAACCAGATCCTATATTTTCTTCTACTTACAACACCTCCAAGCCGATACCGAGAACAGCGGTCGATCTTGCCAACATATCATCACACAACCATTCTCTTCCTTCATCCTATAACCATCACAACCATACCCTTGTAGCAGGCTCCGTGCCTGCAGCATGCCGTAATAACTCAAAGACACATGCCTGAACCCTGCGAGATCCAACCGTTGACTCCATTTCTCGCGCTTTTCGTGTCGTTCCTTCCTCTCAGCTCCCTCACAAGCTACTATGTTCTTAATCTCTTCCCCAAATAGCATCTTTTCTAACTTCAACCTTTCCAGGGATGTTCTTGACATGTTCGATTCCAGACAATCAAAAACAGCTGCGTATGTGTGGAGAGCCTCTAGTAATCTCTCCATAAGTGTTGAACCATTGTGGTTCGAATCTTGTTCGGTTACAACCATCACCTTTGGCGTCAAACCCCACAATCCATTCAGAAAGCTATCGATCTTCGTCACGTTTGCTTGAGATAGTGCTGATGAGGAAACTGAGTCTGAACTTGGACTGCAACCATTAACCAAATCCTTTTCGAGTAACTCACTCAAGGTGGTTTGGTTCAGATGCGGGTATCTCGAGTACTGAACTCCATTTGCACCCTTTGATGCTGAAGGAGATGGTTTTTGTGGGACTTCATTATCATAGGCCAGAAGGGCGTGCAACTGAAGAACCGAGTTGATAGCGAGAGCCTCCCCGGTTTTCACTCGAAGCTTTTCCATATCAAGGTTCTCCAATCTGCTGACAACAGAATTGAATTGAAACGGGATATCCAATTTTTCGGCTTCCTCGGTCAGCCTACGAGCCATTTGATCCAGAACCTCTTTCTGTGGATGAACCCCAGTGATTCTCAAATGGGGAGGTCCTTCAGGCCTGGCACTCAAAACTTGCAGAAGTGCAAGCCACTGAGCAGTTTCATTGGCATTGAGATCAATTATATGTATCATCTTTTCCCCCTCCATGGCTTCAACAATAGCCTGATTAGTAAGCACAAAAGCCACCTTGAGGAATGGAAACATTTCAAAGAACAGTTTCTTAACAATAATCTCCTCTGAAACCATTGGCATCTTGGTGGAGTTGAAGGCCTTGTAAAGACCGGGCCAAGTTTTGAGGATTCGATCTGCGAGAGCCTCGGCGAAATAAGCTGCAATCCGCTGCATTGTGTCACCATTTGCAGAAGCAAGATGGGATATTTGATCAAGGGCAAGATTGGCACTGTCAAGGCTACCAACAGCCACATGATTTGCACAAGTAAGCAACAAATGGATCAGATACAAGCCCCTCTCCTCAGATTTGAGCTCTCTAAGCCATGGATATGGAGAACCCAATTTAGGTGAAAGAGACATCATAGTGAAGAACTGGAGAGGGGAGGAAGTTACGGAGGATGTGCCTTCGTCTTGAAACATTGTTCAATGCAGTAAACCTAGAACCAATTTCTAGAGCGGAGGAGCCAAAAAAAAAAACAGACTATGATTTATGAACAATCAACTTCACAGAAACCAGTAGTTTCTTCTTGGTATTATATAGCACATAGAAGAACCAACTTGCATGAATCAGAGTGAGCAAAATCCTCAGTTTCCCTCATCATTTCTCAGAGAACTCATGGGAGATTGTACAAACATGAGAATGGGGATTAAAGGGCAAAAGACAAAATGGGTTTGCTGCTGAGAATAATTACACAAACTAGAGAAAGAGAGAGGAAAAGAAAAACCCCAAAAAGGAAACACAGAAGATACTGAAATGGGCGAGTGGAAACAGAAGATTTCAATGAAAACATGAACATAAACAAACTTGTTAAGCTACAAGAATCAGGAGAGCAGTGGAGGAGACGACCAAGAAGAAAGAAATAAAGAAAGATTCATTAAATCAAGAAAGGGTTACTGGGTTTTGTAGAGAATCGAAAACCCAAATGGAAAATTGGGGGAAAAATCCAATCCAAAGGGTCAGAAGAGAAGAGTACTTGGAATCTGGGGTTGCGAGTGCTTGTGGGTTTCCTCTGTTTCCATCATCAGTCTCAATTAAAGCTCTGTTTTGAAAAGGCTCCTCCTCCATGAGAAGACTACGTTGTCGACAAAGCGTGGTGGTATGATCGTTTTTGTCGTCATTGCATTTTTTGTCCTTTACTCTAAAGTGGGGAATATGGAATTTCTGAGAGGCCGAGCCTCCTGTTTTCTTCTCGCTCCAAAAGGGGTGCAAAACAAATCCAACTTTAAATTCTATTTTGTTACTCAATTTTTGTCTCCTACTACTTTTTAAATATCTGTTTTAGCTCATCAACTTTAAATTTTTATCCGTTTTAAGACTAAAGTTTTAATTTGATTCCTATAATTTTAAGAGTTTCAATTTAGTCCAATAATTTTGAATTAGTTTCAATTTGGTCTCTATTCGTTTAAAAGTTTTAATTTGACCTCTAAGATTTGGACTTGATCTCTATTTTTTGTCTCTATGGTTTGGTTGAATCTCACAAGACGTCCTTAGAGTTTATTCAAACTCTAAACCTTAATACAATAGTCTAACACAATTGTTCGAATAGAAAATTGGCTCATGAAAAAAAAACTGTCAATATTGAGAGTAGCAAAGATGATTTGTGGAGTTTGACCAAACAATTGAGACTTGACTAGAACTTTTAAAATTATAGGGACTGAACTCAAACTACAGGGACCAAATTGTAATTAACCAAATTGTATGAACTAAATTGAAACTTTGTCCAAACCATAGGAACCAAATTTGCAATTTAATCTATCTATTTTAATCGTTGCCGTTTTAAAAAACATCGATCATATATTTTTAAAAGTGACTCTTTTGGTCCATATTTGTTTGCACATATTGCAATCTAGCCTAAAATAATAGCATATATAGCACAAGTTAAAAAGATTTACAAATATGATACAATTTTCAAAAACCTCCATCAACATATGTCAACATCACACGTATACCAAATTTCCATATTTGCAAATTCTTATTTCTTGTATTTTATTGGCAAAAGTGAAAAAACTATTTGCTACCCATTACATTATTACAATTCTCCTCTATAAAAATCCATGGCAATATTATATTTGACAAAATCTATTGAGAGAAAAAAAAAAAGTGACGAAAAGAATCATTTTTTAAAAGTACATGAACCAAAATAGACTTAAGCTAAACATGCATCAATCAAAGTTAACATTCTGAAAGTTACCTAAAAATTACGGATCGAAGTGGCATCGAAACCAAAAGAAAAACCAAGCCTTCCCTCTCTAAAGCAAGAGTCTTGTTTGGGTTGAGTATCCCTATGGTTAAAGTTGTGTTTAAAGGTCCAACTTGAGTTGCATTTTGTCTTGATGTAAGGTGGATGGGGAATCAAGGGTGGGGTTTTAAATATTCCCAAAAGATGGATACATCCAAACAAGCCATAACAAAGACCAAAGGGATACCCATTTGTTGGAGTTTCGTTTCCTAGTGGGGCAAGTGATGGGAGAGAGAGGGGGAAAATGCAAAACAAAGTTCAAAGTTCAACCCAATCCAATGTGCTTCCAAAACACCAAATTTTGTTTTGTTTTCAAATGGCAATGACCATACAATTTGGTTTTATCTTCATCCTATTAAGACAAAAGGACATGGTGGTTAAGCTAACTTCCAAAACAAGATACTTCATTTATCCCTACTTGTTGACTCTTCTTCACACCCTCTCTCTCTCTCTCTCTCTCACTATTTTCCTCTTTGTTTTCTTGCAACTATTTTAACTCTTCAAATTGGATTGAATCGTGCTTTGCTGCTCTGAATTCAGGTTTATTTCGTTTTGGTCTCTAAAATTTTAGGCTGATTTCAGCCTATAATCTTTGGACTTTTACCCACTTTGTTTGTTTGGGTCTATATTCATGTCGTGGTTGGTTTATTCTTTATTCAAATCTCATTTTGGTTCTTGAGCCTTTTTGTTGATTTTATTTGCAGTCTTTCGATTTTAAAATGTTTATTTTTGTCTCTAAGTTTTCTAGTTTTGTTTCGTTCCTAAACTTTTAAAATATTGATTTTAATCTCTAAATTTAAAAATAAATAAACACTAGTTTTGGCCCTCGTTGTCTATTTTGTCGTCAATTTTTTAACATGATTAATGCGTGCATGTATTGGAGCCATATAGATTCGCTGATTGGGTGGGTAGATGTTATGGGGGCACATAATAGGAATGATGGAAATAATTATTTCTTTCTTTTAAAGTTCAATGACTAAAATAGACGAATGGAACACTCAAAAGATCAAAATACCTCTATTTTTAAAGTTTTTAGAATTTGAAATAGACATTTTGAAAGTTGATTAAAATAAAATAAATTTAAAAGTTTAAATATTAAAATAAAATTTAAAATAGACATATTTTTTTTAATCAGTTTACCTAATCCTACAAGTATTTCAGTTCACTTGTGTAGGGCCATGTGTTGGATTTCAAAAGTGAATTAGATTTTTGTTAAATAATTAATGGAAACTAATGGAAATCAGAAGTGTTGCTTTTTAATGCAACTTTCATTCTCTAAAATGTAATTTTAAAAGTCTAAACATCAAAATAGAAATAATTATGAAAATTAAATTATTGGAAATGATTGATTTGATTTGATTTCTTGGAGAAAAAATTTAAATGAACAATAATTACATCACTAAGAAAACAAAAACACCTGTTTGGTACATTTTGATTTCTATTTTCTTGCATTCTTTTTGGTTTGTCTTCAATTATTATTTATACAAATGAAATATTTAAAAAGTTCAGTCTAAAATAAAATAGCTAAATTATGATTTTTACTCCTAAAGTACTATAGCTATTTTTCAATTTCCTCCTTGCAATTAAAAAAGAAAAAAAAATGTTACAACTGTTGTGTTGACCCTGACATTTATGTTTTCCTACTTCTCGTTTCTAGTAAAACTGCGTACAAGTTTTAGAAACAACAATGACAATTTTGTTTCTATTTCTCAAAATTTTTAAAAATATAAATAAAAGTATTAGTTTATTATTCTTAACTTATAAATGTATAATAAATAATAAATATGAACATAAAAATTTGAATGTTTAATTTGAAAAAGTTAATTTTTGTATAATTTTTTTAATATAGGAGAATAAAAAATAATTGTCAAGCATATTTCTATTTATTTTTCAACGAAAAAAACAGAAAACAAGAAACAATCACTGAACGTATTTTTATTTTTATTTATTAAAAAAATAGTAAAGAAGAAATAAGAAACATAAACATTGTTAAACACATTCTAAATAAATCATCTATGATTATAGTGCAAGGATAGATCATGAAGTTGTAGCTTTAGATAGTTTAAGTGGAAAATTAAACTCGTCAACATGAACATAACTCAACAATAATTAACATCTACGTTTTTTTAGGTTGGAGGTTCGAACTCAGTATTCTCTTCTATTAAAAAAAAGGAAAAATTAAAATCTCAGGGATATTAACAAAGTTAAAAGGGTAATTTAGAAATAATAACAAAGTTAAAAGGTATATTTGAAGTTTGCAGAACTTTAGGGGCAAAATCGGAAGTTCGTATATAGTCTATGGGCAAAACAATAATTTGGCTCTGAAAAGTAAGATCTTTGTACTGTTGCAAATATCCAAACTAACAATAATGCTTTGATTTTAAAAATAAATGCTATTTTTTTCTCAAAAAAAAAAAAATTAGTAAATGCTATTTTGTTAAGAGAGAAAATACTAAATGTCGATGGTAATAAATAAATATATGTGGTGCTACCATTTAAATGAAAATAAAATAAATTTCATTTATTATTTATCTTGTTTTTTTAGTATAGGTTCAAATTCACACCATTTTTTTTAAGGAAGCTGTACTAAAAAAAGTCATAGATTATTTTATCTTTTATTTTTTCAAAATTCTTTTACTTCCATTATTGAAATCAGATTTGTTAGTTTGAATGAAATTTAATTTGTAAGAACTCAATTGGTGACTGTTATTTTTCTTATTTCATTTGTTTCTTGTTTTCATTTATTAATTTTTAGTAAAGAAAAACATAACTACATTTTATAATTGTTTTTTTTTTGTTTACCAAGAAACTTGATTTCGTTGTTTCAAAATTTCTACATAATTTTGAAAACGAGAAACATAAACAATTATCAAAAGCTTATATTTGTTGGATTTAAAGGTGTGAAAGAAAATGTAATTTAAAGAAACTTATTCACACATACGCTGTGAATATGTTTGTGGTTTTGTTTCTTTTAATTTTGGAGTTATTTATTTAAATGGAAAAGTTGTTTCTTTATTTTATTAATTTGTAACTTTATACATGTTAAAGTTACCTATGTAACATATGCAAAAAGGTTACATATGAGTTTAATTTTGTGTAATAAGTTACATGTTTGGACAACTATATATTGTTGTGGTTTTGTTCATTTTGAGATATCCAAACATATCAAAATTGGGTATTCTCCTCCTCCCACAAGAATTCTCTCTTCTTTTGAGTTGTTCTTCTTGTTTATGTTGACAGCAAGTATCTAAGAGTTCTGCTAGATCCGAGTACTTCGAGGTTGCAGTTCTACCAGAGTTAGTCGTTGTATCCTGCTGAGACGATCGCTGTAATCTGCTAGCAACTTATGCAGAGCGAATAATTGTTTTCAGGTTAGCGCTATTGAAGCGTGCCTCGACTATTTTTATCAAGTTTTGGTGTTCATCAAGTTGTTCAAATTTATATCGTTTGTAGCCAGTTACGTTGTAATCTGTTTGTCAGTATTACACAGTTAATATATACAGCGTATATTTATCCAACAATATTTCCAAAAAATTAGAAACGAGATCATGATCAAACGAGCTATAAACTTTCAAATCTAGAAGCTTGAATTCTCTCGCTCTCACCCCCACTCTCACTCTTTTTTTTAATAATTAAATTATTTTAGTTTTTATTTATGTTGTTAATAAAAGAAATACTTTTCAATTTACCATTTTTATGTAATTGAATCTTAATTATATGCTTTACAAGTTTTATTACCCAACAAATTTATCCAATTTTTGGATTGAAGATTAAATTTTCAAATTCTACTGACAAGTACTATACAAATTATCAAATTCAAAATAGTTTTTTATTTTGTTGTTAATTTGCAAGGAGATGTAGTTAAGCTAGGGAGAAACATGTCAAAACTAAAATGCTAATGAAGCTGATTGAGTAGTGTTGGTCCGGTCTTTATCTCGGTTCAACTTAAAATTGTCTCAATTCAATTTAGATATATAGATTGTCAATGAATTTTATTGAGCATGTTCGATTTTCAAAAAAAAAAAAAATTCAACTTTCTTAAACCTCTAATTAACACACTTCATAATAATTAAAAATAACGAAAGAAAAATGAAAATAATACAATAGAGCACTATAAAAAACATAAATAAAAGATTACTCAAGATAAAAAGGAGTAGGTAGACAAGAGAAGAGGGAGAAAAAGGTATATATTTTTGTAATGCAACAGCAAGTTGAAATTGATATTCGAACTCACGATCTTTTTAACAGAGCCTTAATTAGTTGAGGTTCAAAAAAGTAATTTTTAAGTAAAAAATAAATAATGTTTTAAAGTGAGTTTAGATAATTAAAAATATATATATTTTAGGGTAATAAATAAATCACATTTTAAAAGAATTTGGTTACTTTAAAGACTCATTTGAGATATGATTATTCAAACAATGACTTTAAAGTGATTGTCACTTATTAGTAAAAGATTTGTACAAACAATAAGTGAGATGTACTTCCCGTCCTAATCTACACATTTGTAGCACATGTCATAGGTATACCCATCTATAATTGGTACTCTTTAAGACAAAGCCACCAAGCAACAAATGTAGGTAGGGATTATGGTGTCAAGGAAGTTACACTCAAAAGTGAGGGAATCTCGTTCACTCGGCATAGCAATCCCGAGTTACATTTTAGATATAGAACAAGACATGTTGGTAATAGATGTTAGATAAATGTCCATATCAACCAAACTCAATACGGTACGATCTCGAACCCTTTGGAATAAAGTTGTGATGCAATTTTGTAATGAAGATTTTAAAAAACGAGCAATAAGAACTCAAAGGGCCCGTTCGGTAACGTTCTCATTTCTTGTTTCTCGTTTTCAATTTTATTAAAAAATCTAAGTATTTGATGACTACTTATGTTACTTGTTTCTCATTTTTTAGAAATATTCTCAAAAATTGTATAGAAATTTTGGAAATAACAAAATAGGTCTTTTGTTTCTTGCTCCCGTTTCCAATTTGTTCCTGTTAAGAATTAGTGCAAACATGTATTATTTTCTTTGTTAGTGGTTCCACAATTTTAGGAGTTATACTTCGTAATTAATTTCATAGTGGGAAGTTTATTAAGTAGTGGAGGAGTGGATTGAAAGTTCAGAGAATTAATAGGTTAGTGGCTTAGTGGAGTTATGGTGCTGGTTTATGGAGAATTTGAAGGTTGTGGCCTAAGTAGTGGATTAGTGGTAGGTTTTCTTATTCCCTATAAATACTTTGTAACAATCTCAAATCAATTAATAGAAGTTCTTCCTTCGTACGATTTCTCTCGCTTCCACATTGTTGTTCATCTTTGTTTTCGTTACATGGTATCAGAGCAACCACGTTCTTTTTCCTATGCTTTGAGTTTAGTGCTCGGTGTTTTAGTCTAGTGCTTGCAAAGATGAACGGTGGAAGCAATGTTTGTGTAGATAAGCTTACCAGTGATAATTATAGCTACTGGAGACTATTTATGGAAGCTTTTCTACAAGGGCAAGATTTGTGGGATCTTATATCTGTTGTGTAATTCTAGATGATACTCCACAAAATGCTGAGGTACGAAGGAAGTGGAAGATCAAATGTGGCAAAGCTTTATTTGCTTTGCAAACTTCTATTGGCAAGGAGTATATCGAGCATGTTCATGATGTGGATTCTCCAAAAGAAGGGTGAGATACACTTGAAAGGTTGCTCACTCAGAAGAACACGACAAGGTTGCAGTATTTGGAGAATGAACTTGCTGGAAAAACTCAAGGTAATTTATCGGTTTCAGAATATTTTCTGAAAGTTAAAACTTTGTGTTATGAAATTTCAGAATTGGACAAGGAGGAACCCATTACCGATGCCCGTTTGCGTCGGTATCTTATTCGTGGACTGCGAAAAGAGTTTATGCCGTTTATTTCTTCGATACAAGGTTGTGTAAATCAACCTTCTATCATTGAGTTGGGAAATTTGCTATCAAATCAGGAAGCCTTGGTGAAACAAATGCTTGGTGACAACAAGTGGTCTTCTCCTGAGATAGAAGGTATTCTTTATACAAGAGACAAAGTAGAAAGAAGTTAGGCTTTTTAATGTTCTTCAGATGATAGCAAGCATTCTGGGAATGATAGGCAGTCCAAAGGTAATTCGAAAAGATGTTTTAGGTATGGAAAGCCAGGACATATCAAGCGTGATTGTCGGGTGAAGGTGGTATGTAGTCGATGTGGGAAACCAGGTAATATTAAACAAAATTGTCGAGTGAAACTTAAGGAAGCAGAAGCAGATGTTGTACAAGAAATTAACAAGCCTGAACAACTCAATTGGGAACATTGTTTATCAATTGAAGTTATTGATCAACTCATTAATTGTTGTACTAATGCTTCTTTTGATTATAGTGAGGATTGGTCTGATGGTTCTGGTTGTTTTCATCATACTACTGAAGATGTATCTCTTTTTTATGATGTTTGTGGAAGATGAGTCAATGCGGTGGCTGGTAATTCCTTACATCCTGATGAGGAAGAAGGACATGTCAATATTGAAAGTCGTGAATTGGGCAATGTTGTTCGTAAAGATGGTTGTCATGGTCCAAATTTGAACAAGAATGTTGTTTCAGTCTCTCAGGTTGCTGATGTTGGGAGTGTTTCTAGAAACAAGTTGAATTGTTGCAGGAATTATGCTCATTCTTGTGCTAAAGATGGTTCCAGCTTAAATTGTTTAAATAATCCGAAGGTTAGCCTTATAGCTGGACTTATTGCTGGGTTAACACTTGGTTGTTTGGTCGGATTATTGTTTTTCTGCAAGGGTGACTATAAAGGCTACACATACGGAGTCTTTGTAGATGTTGCAGGTCAAGTTGATCGAAAAATTTCTTTTGATCAGTTGAAAGGAGTTGCATGGAGGGAAAGCCTTGAGGGAGATGCTTTCCAACATGAGAATTTTGGTGTTGTCTACCATCTTGTAGAACTTAAGCTTAGGAAACTTACTTTGGATTGGCCTACTCAAATGTGTATGTTGTTGGACACAACTCGAGGTTTAGAGTATTGTTTTGAAAGTTGCAATCCAAAGATTACTTATCGAGATGTTGTGATTGCTAATGTATTGCTTGATGAAGATTTTGAAGCATTTGTTCATGATTTTGGCCTAATGAAGTCCGTTGGTGTTAGCATGACTTATGTCACTCGAGTTTGGGAAATAATGGGTCATATTGAATTGAAGTATTTATTTACCGGAGAATCTTTAGGAAAGATTGATATTTTTTGTTATGACATGATTCGTTTGGAACTTGTTACATGTCAAATTGATTTTTTGTGCTTTCAGGACGAAAATGATGTTCTACTCCTCGATCAAGTCAAGAAACTGAAAAGGGAGAAGCAACTCAATGAAACAATGAATTGTTTTCGTATGAGGGAGGCAAAAGCGATTTCTACTCCTATGGAGGAAGATTGAAGTAATCAAAAGTGCACAATGTTGTTGCCTGTATCTGTATGTTTGCACTAAGGGGGAGTGTTAAGAATTAGTGCAAACATGTATTAGTTTCTTTGTTAGTGGTTCCACAATTTTAGGAGTTATGCTCCGTAATTAATTTCATATTGGGAAGTTTATTAAGTAGTGGATGAGTGGATTGAAAGTTTAGAGAATTAATAGGTTAGTGGCTTAGTGGAGTTATGGTGTTGGTTTAGGGAGAATTTGAAGGTTGTGGCCTAAGTGGTGAGTTAGTGGCCTAAGTAGTGGATTAGTGGTTGGTTTTCTTATTCCCTATAAATACTTTGTAACAATCTCAATTCAAGGAATAAAAGTTATTCCTTCGTACGATTCTCTCGCTTGCACTTTGTTGTTCATCTTCGTTTTTGTTACAGTTCCAACATAAGTAAATATATTTGTTTCATCGTTCCTGTATCTATGGGTGTGGGGAGTCATACAATTCTTTTTTCTTTATCAAGAAAAGAGGAAACAAAAAAAAAAAAAGAGAACGAAACGAGCCCAAATAATTGGTTCCTAACAATAAATGAGAACGAAATAATTGATAGATGATAGAGCTTAGGATATTTGGATAAACCTTCAAACATCTAGGTCATGCCCCAAGTTATACGACCCATTTTGGTAAGGCCTCGTTTGTTAATGTTCTCATTTCTCGTTTCCAATTTTATTAAGAAACAATAGTATATGACATCTATTTACATGTGTTGTTTCTCATTTTTTTTAAACATTCTCAAAACTGTATAGAAATTTTAAGAACAACGAAAACAAATTTCTTATTTCTTGTTATCGTTTTCAATTTGTTTCAAAACATAAATAAGAATACAATTTTATCATTCTTAAATTGATGGATGTTGGAGCATGCAATTCTATTTCTCTTATTTAAAAATTAGAATACATAAATAAGAAACAGAAACATTACCAAACTAGTCCTAACGTCTCGTTTCTTATTTCTAGTTTTATTAAGAAACCTAAAAATTTCACAACTATTTATATTTATTTTTTCTCATTCTTTTAGAAATGTTCCCAAATTTGTATATAAATTTTGGAGGAAAAAAAACAATCTATTTCTTGTTCCCGTCTCTAACAAAACCAACTTTTCTTATTTTTTTCATAGGAAAAAATGAAGAAAAGAAATAGTCATGTTTTTTTAAAAAAGAGGAAATAGCAAACAAAAAATGAGAGGGTTATCAAACGGATCCCCTAGTAACTTTTGGAGTTGACTTTAAAGCTAGATTAGCGAGAGTGGGACCATAAGCATAATAACATAAGGAGTATGATCCGGAACACCCAAATTTAAAGAGAAACAATTAATAAATGCTAGTTGAGATTAGTCGGTAAAACTTGGAGTAATACTCTTTATGCCAAAGCAATTCCTTGTTGATCAAAGAGTCAAGTTTCTTGCCCATAAACATAACATCTAGGGACGGTTTGTTTCGTGGGAATCCGAGATTCCCATTGGACAGGAGTCTAGATTCCAATGTTTGTTTTTATGAGAATGTAGGGTATTCGGGAATCTTGAGATGCTCGAGTATCGTAGGATGCCCATACAACATCTTACGAGTTTTGGATGCCCTTTTGAAACACGGGTTTCCAAAATTCCCGTTTTGAGGGCATCCATCTTTTTACTTTTTTTTTTCATGTATTTTCTTTCATCAATTTTTTTAAATTTTTCCTCAAAAAAATTCTTTAGTCTTATTTTAAAATTTATATTTAAAATAAATTAATGAATTCATCGTCTAATAATCAACTTTATGCTATTAACCATATTTGTACATTAGATTTACATGTAAAATAAATTGCAATAAAATTATATAATATATCCATTTATTTTTAATATTTTGAAGGAATTACATTATTAATAATATTTATTATCATAAATATATAATTTTAAAGCAACATTTTTTTTTACTACCAACATACTTGTCATATTTTGATGATAGGATAAGTAAATTTCATTTTACTACCAGCATAAATGATATGATTGTCTTTTTGGAAAACTATTAAAGTTGAAAATAAAATTTATATTGAGTTAATCTGAATTAATTTATTCTACAAAATAACATATAAAAAACTAAAAATATTAAATTAATTCAAATAAATTTATTATATTAAATGAATTTATAAATTATATAAATATTCATAAGGACATTTTTTGAACATTCTATATGACATCTAAAATTCCGAGCATTGGCATACATTTATAGATGTCAGATCTACATTCTCGAAAAACAAACTATTTCTTAAAAGGCATCAAATTCTACCAACTCTACCATATCATTATTTTGCCCAAATCAATGTTGCATTCAAAGTGTACTCTCCCATTTGAAAGCGCAAACAAGAATCGTTTGATAACTATTTTAATTTTACTTTAAAAATTATGCTTGTTTTCTCACTTTTTTTTTTAAGTATGCTCAACATTTCTTAAAAATACAACTGATTTCTGGGTCAAAATTTAAAAATAAAAAACAAGTTTTTGAAAAACTACTTTCTTAGTTTTCAAATTTTGACTTTGATTTTAAAAACGTTTTCAAAGAAGTAGATGATAAAGTAAAGAAATACAAATGTGAAATAGTATTTACAAGTTTTATTTTCAAAAACAGAAAACCAAAAATAAAATGATTATCAAATGGCGCCTAAGTTTTTCGATCCCCAATTTTTTGTCGCCAAATTCAAAATGACCAAGTCAACATATTTTCTTTAATCAACAAGGATAGGAGCTACGCACGAAATTGTTACACTTTTGTCGTAAGATTGTTGGAAGATTACTCGTCTTCCTCTTTTATATCGAGCGTTTATTCAGGTTCTTATCACACACGCACGAGCACACACAATTTAACATACTAACTTAAGAGAGGAAATTCTCTGATGTGATGTTCATCACATTGCTATATCTGAACTATCCCAACCAATAAATGAAATTAAAAACAAAGAGTTAGGCTGCCTTAACAGATTGTTTTTCCAATGACCATACAATACAATTATTTGGCCATTGTTATTCTATTAATAAAAAAAAACGAAAAAAAAAAGTACTTGAAAATACTTCCTGCTATTAGACTCTAAGCTTGGCAAGGGCTACAGCAATTCCAGCCCCAACAATAGCATTATTCTTAACAAGTGCAATATCTTGGGGAAGTTAAGGAAACCAAGAAACATAAGCTTAAAACAAAAATCCAGGTCTGAATATGATAGCTTGGAAAAGTAAAAAAATAAATAAATAACTTTTTTCGCTTCGTCTCGATCATGTAAGAAATATGCGAAAACTTCCTTGTTAGCCTAACTGACAATGCATGTTCGTTATGATTAAAAATATTTGGAAAAAAAAATGGTCTCAATTGAAGGATACTTGAAGCAAGCGAGGCTCCTCCAGTAAGCTCATTCACTCTTTTAAGTAAGAACGGAGTTTCAGCATTTCCAAGTATATTCTTCTCCCTGTAATCGATACATACAAATAAAAAGAGTTTTTGAGTTTACTGGTAAAGGCATCCTCTCCTACAAGTCAAAAGGTTCAAATCTTCATTTCATATTTGCAATGTTATATTTCAAAATAATTAAAAGAGAAATATAAGTAATATTCTGACTTTATTAGTAGTTCTTCTGAATAATAGCTTCAACTCTTTATTATTTACCGAGCTTCTTGAAGTGCGCTTTGTATTGCATTCTCAGTTAAGCTTCCGGAAGCAGAATGCTCTTTTGGAATTGGAACAGCAATCAGAATTCCACTTCCAAGCCCAAGCTTAAAGTTGGCATCTGCAGAGGAAGACCATAAAAAATAAATAAATAAAGAAAACAATGGAATAAATCACAAGATTGCCAACTATGCGAAGAAATATTCAAGAAGTCTATTATTAGATCAACAAAGGTTGAAAGCTCTGTAGTGACTTGCCAATAAGCTTTGCAGCATCTTCTGGGGTATCGACACGACAAGGCGCCTGCATTTTGTATGTCATGAACAAAAAAGCAATCTTAGTTTCAAATAAAGAACATTCTAGCACATCAACCAGTGAAAATTTACACCCTAACTATAGAATGAGTGAAGATAACCAACCACAAACTTAAAGATTATCTTTAGGTATAACACCATATATATATATATATTTTAGAACTTGAGTCAGAGCTTTGCTCTCCTATATCCAGGGGCACCCGTGCCCAGCCCAAGGCTTAAACTGGAGAGACTTCAAAGGTTATTGATATTAAACTCACCAGAAGTTCTGAAACTTGAGACTTCTGAGCCAATATGAACAAGAGACCCCAAACTCTTGCCAACTAAGCTGTCACTTAGGGGCTTGATATAACACCAAATATTAGGGACAATATAACTGGAATTTAATACCCGTTAAACTAAATAGAGGAAGTGAAGAAACTTTTTGGCTTTGGTAAATTACCAGCAGCATTAGAAATATATAGAGATCTAGAAGGCAAAAAGCAGATATTTAGGTAAATACCTTGCAGCCACTGGTTTCAGTGAAAAATGCAGGAAACTCGTTCGTCCCGTAAGCTGCAACACACACTCCTTGGGTTTCCTGTTAATGATATTTTTGGGACAGTGAATAGATTAAAAAGAAAAGTGCATGATGTGTAGAAAGATTGAAGGGAGAGAAATAGACAACTGTACCAAATATTCAAGTGTCCTAGGAATGTCTAAAATTGATTTTACACCAGCCGAGATGACTGCTACAGGAGTTCTTCCTAGCTCAGTGAGATCAGAAGATATGTCCAGTGCTGCAAAAAGCAGTTGAAAATAAGTACGGGAGATCGATAAAGTTATTCAATGCTCCATGTTGAAACATTAACATGTCAGAACTTTATGTTGAACACTCCAGAAAAAAATTAATGTGATGATCTATAATCTCAGCGTGAGCATCCAGTAAAAAACTAAATTAATATTTGACTTACCAGAGAACCTTAGGAGAAAAATTTGTCAAAAAGCTCGCAAAGAATCCAACTAACATCTCCATATTCCATTAGACACCATTGGACCGAAGTGGGAGCAATACACGAATATGATTTAAGATAAAGCTATCGATTCTACAAAAGCTGTAAGGCCCATGATTGATAAGAGAAAGGTGCAATCTAATCTATACATCACTCAAAATCGTGCACGAAAGCATGCTCTCCAAGCCTTCCACAAATGCCCTTGCTTTGAGGTTGTGCACCCATTTCTCCAATCCCTCCCTCCCTCCCTCTCTCTCTATAGCTTATGAATGTATCTTGATTGACCATGCATATCATCAATCATTCTTTTGTTCTCCTCCATATCTCGCTTCTAATTTTGTTCATCACATGAGTTTTTGTCTCAATCATTTTCTCTCTTTCTAGCTTGTAAATGAAAGTATCTTCCCTCGCCCACCCTTCCCCAAAATAATTGTTCCAAACTGTAAACAAACGTATCTTACTTTGTTCACCATGTCTATGAACTCCTCCAATGCCCCCAGTCACAAACACAGAGATACCAACCTACAATAATTCCACGTAAATAACTGGTGAGAAGGTTAAAAGACTGCAAAATGATGAAGTATGTTTATTGAATCAAATGCAGAATACGACGGAACCACCATGAGGTGCTTACCATAGAAGCAAAGAACATTGTTGCAGAAACAGTAGTAGCACCATTTCCTCTGCTAGCCACCTTATAAGACATGACGAGATAACATGTAATTATCCATGTAAAAAGCATATTTCCAAAAAAACACATTAATTATAAACTACCACGTAGTTTATAATAAGTCCATGTCCTATAATTAAGACTAATGGAGAAAAGGAAAGGAAATAATTATTATATCATACAACTACCAACATCGATATTTTTATGACTATTATTCAAATATTCAATTTAAGTTCAAACCTTGATAATTTCTGAGTAAATTTCATTACATTACCAAATTGGTCAATGACAAAACAAAAGGTAAACTAATACTCACAACTTGTGCTATATCCCTCCTAGCAGTCTTTTGGACTCGGTGTCCCAGAATACTCAACCTCTCCAATTCTTCCTCATTTAGGCCTGCATACAGAGAGCTCCACAGAGTTAGAAATCTCAAAGTGAAAATGCAGCAATCAATGAGATAAGTAGTTGTGGGAAAAACAGAACCAACATAAGGAAAGTTTTGAAGTTTTAATTCTGAATGAATACTTTCAACAATGAAGTGAAATTAGCAGAAGGGTTGGTGGTAAATAGACTCTATTCCAATTCAATGCATCCAAAGCCTTTTTCCTCCAAAACAATTTCATACCTCTGCAAATTCCTCAACAAATATGTTACAATACCACACTCCAAAAAGATATTGTCAAATGATAACTGCTTTAGAGCTCCTTTCAACACAGAGTCACTCTTGCAGTAGTGAACCCATAAGATACCAAAGCACGGGAAAAACTAATTCCACACGCAGAAGGTAAAAGGACAATACACTAGAACATGGTCTAGACCCCCAACTAGACCACTTCTTAGTAAAGCACACACCATTATACCTGGAAATGAAAAGGGGGCTGTCCTCAAAATGCAAGTTATAGAATCCCCATGTTCTTCATGTATAAACGACGTGAGAAGAAAAACTAAACTGTTCTGCTTGCTGACAATGAGAAAATCACTGAGGAAGAAGAGAATATCTAGCCAGAAATGCAGGGCAATAAATAGTAGGGAGTTATTAGAGGTGTCCTTTAATAGTTGGTTATATTTATATTCGGTAGGAAACCATGCACGAGAACAAAGGAAATAAAGAGGAACCTGGGCTAAAAGGGGAGAAGAGGAGAAAGGCAAAATATACAATTATTAGAAAGTGAGTTTGTTGAAAGACTTTGGACTCTTGAAATCTTTTCTAGCTGTAACTCTTCTTAACTCAAAGTAACACTTGAAACTACTTCAAGTTATGAGTAGAGAACATATTGTTTGGAATCAGGGCACTACAACCTTGGGCCATGTATCAAGCCAGCAACCCTAGAGAGAATCATGGAAGCTCTGCATGAGAAATTGGGGGCAACGATGTATAACCATTCCCAAAACTTGAGTGGAAGTGGAAACTCCAAAAGCTTAAGAAACCAATGGGGGAAGGTGGAGCCCTTGTGAGTGCACATGCTTACATTGGGAAAATTGGCGGGGATACTTCTCCATGAGCAAGTTGAGAGTGAGAAAGCTAGAAAGGGTAGTGTTTTCCAGTATGGATACGGAGGGTTGGATACATCATACATGGGATGGGTTGATTCTTCTGAATTAGTTGACTTCAAGGGCTAGATTGGTTGGACACATTAACAAAACTCGATCAACAGGAAGGGTTGGATGGAATTTAAGAAGTTATCTGAATTGGAGTGAAAGTTTCCCAGAGAACGAGCTTTTGTTAATTGTGATAAAAGTTTGCTCCATGGAAAGGATGCAAGAACTAACTGTTGCAGTTACTAATCTAATAGAAGACGAGGAGACTAAGTAGTAGGCAGGTCTCAAAGAGCCAAAGACCACGTGCATAGAAGGCCAAATCAATGGGCAGGACATAGATATATTATTTGATATGTCGAGCAACACACAATTTCATCTTCAAGGATGAGGTTGAGACACTACAACTACCACTTACAGAGACATACATTATGCAAAATTATGTCTCAAAGATATATTGAAGATCATAATTGTCCGAATCGCCGTAAAGCAGCAACCGTGTCCGGATCTGATCTATCACCTCGACAATTCATTGGTGACTTCATGATCTCCAAAGAAGCCCCAAGAAGCATCAGCACAAAGTTTTACCATTTTCAAGCACAAGTCAATGCGTTAAACAATCAAAAATTGAAATCAGTTCAAACCATGACACGAAATTTAGTTCACTCATTACATTGAAGTTGTAGGCCTTCAAATATATCTAGATGGTTAATAAATTGTGTAAGACTATCATTAGCAAGCACAAGCAGTGTCAACAAGTATATAGAGATAGAGTAGTTTAATATAAACACCTACGCATGGTGTGCCATCTAAAATCGCTACAGTTGCAGGAACTGCTCCATTCTTCCTCACTATCGCCTCTACTTCCTTTGCAGTTTCCAGATTTTGTGGATATGGCATCCCTAGATACAAAGAGCGAAAACAGCTTCCAACTATTACGAAATGAATGAAAAGAATAACAATTTTATTGTGTTCATTAGTTTTTGAATATCCAAAAATAGTCGACCTTCACTAATTTGCCTAGTTTTCAAACTTAACATTATTGGATCCTACAGCCTAAGTCATCAGAAATGAATCTTCATTTTTGTAATGCCCCCTACTGTGTTTCAAGCTCCTGTAAAACCAATTAATTTCAAATGCAATGGTTCTTCTACTCTGAGAATCATACACAATATTAGTGTTTGATCCATTACAAGATTTGTCCGAGTCACTTTGTTTCTTTTTGTCCAAGTTTGTCCAAGGTACAATCATATCATCATCCATCATAAGGATGAAGAAAACTAGTTTTGACGAAAGGGGATCAAAAGTTTAAAATAATTCTACAAAACCCGAAAGCTCATGGCATGAAATTATTGAAATGGCAAAGAAAAACAGAGTCACCATGTGAGATGATGGTTGATTCAAGGGCAACAACGGGATGGCCGCGAGACAAGGCAGCAGAAACTTCGGCAGACATCTTAATTAGGCCTCCTCCATTTGAAGCGTCAATGGCACCCTTTCAACATTACAGAAGAAGACACATCAGTAAGCAAAAGATGGAAAAGTAGTTCAAAGAGATAATTTTGATGATTCTGACCTGTGGGTTATCTGTGTTTCTCGAGTCTGAAGGGTGGAAGTGTCTACTGAGATTAGATATTCTTGAGAGAGCTGAAGAAGAAGAAGAAGAAGGATAAGACGCCATTGTTCTTTTGATCAGACTGGGGGGTGGTGGATAATTGGGCTAAATCACAAAATTAGTTGCGGCAGAATGATAGAGTTTACAGAATTCCCCGCAACATTACCATTTAAAAGGAGGTTGAAAAATAAATAAATAAATAATTCGATCGCTCGGTCTAAATTTGTAACAATGTTGTTTCTTTATATGTAACGATTTAGTAGTATGTAAACATATTTAATTACTAATTATTTTGTTTTTTTTAAATAACTCATTATTTTGTTATTGTTCTATGTATATAAGAAATATTATTACCACTCACCGACATTTTGTACGCAACTAAATTAGCCTGCACTAAAATTGAAAAAACTTATCAACTAAATTGTAACAAATTTTAAAATAAAAGGAATAAATTGTTACAAAGAGAAAGTAAACATTACTCCCAATAAAATAAAATTAAATGTAAATTGAAAAAATTTATTGACTAAACTGTAACAAATTTTAAAATAAAAGGAGTAAATCTATATCTATATCTATATCTATACTATATTAAAAAGGTAGGAGGTAGAAAAACATTTTTTGACACTTTTGCCCTTTACTAAATTTACAAATTATGCCATTAATATATTATTACAAATATTAAATTAATTATTAATTATTAATTATTAATTATCCATACTATAAATGCATGGAATAGAAAAGGTTAGAATGCAAAAAGTTTTCAACAACATAAAATTAATTTTTTCTTTAATTAAAATTCATACTAGAATTTTAAGAGTTTTAGAATTTGAAAAGCTTTTGTAACGTTTTATCCTCTACTACTATAAAAATAACCTTTCTTCTACATGTTTTCCACAAGTTTCAATACTTTTTTATTCTTAGTTCCTTGAAACATCTCTCAAAGATGATTCAATCTTGAAAACATCTCGAGATATTTGTAACATATTCATCAAGTTGCAAGGGAGGCATGTGTCGAATCTACATATCTCGAATACTAGGTTTGTGACATTACCATTCCACAATTTTACAAAGTCGAATAATAGTATCTGTCAAGCAATCTGAGCATATTTACTCTAAAAGATGAGTGTATAGTAAGTACTTGGATTTTTTTTTTGTTACTATTGTTATTTTTCTAATTAGTGTGTTTTTTATTTGGAATGCTTTTTTTTAGCAATTTTATTTATTTTAGGATTTGGATTTTTTTTTGTTACTAATGTTTTTTATTGTTTAGTGTATTTTTTTTATTTGGAATGTTTTTTTTTTGAGCAATTTTATTTAGAATATTTGTTTAAAATATAGATAATTACAAGTTCATGGTCTTATTGTTGAAAAAAAAACAATCATAGAAGTCAATATATAAAAAAATGTTTAATTAATAAATTAATTATAAACAATAATTTGTATAAAAGGTGGAATATAAAACTTTTGGTCATTTTATTTTCTAATAATAATTTGAAGAATTTTTCTTTAATAATTTTAATTATAATATAAAATTAAATCAATAAAATAATTTATATTTAATTAAAAAATTCAACATATATAACAAAATGTCAACTCTAAACAAATATTTAATAAACAAACAAAATATTAAAAAACAAATAAATGACCCATATTAGATTGAAATAATTCAAAAATAAAAATATTAAAGTACCTATTTACTTTTTTATTAATATATAATTTTTTCCTTTACTTTTAATTTATTTATTTACAAAATATATCATTAACAATTAATTATAAATAGTATATTTAAAAAATAATTATAAATAGTACATTTTATTATTAGTAATTAGCTGTCATTAATAATAAATATATATAAAAATTAATCTTAATTATTTTTTAAAATAATTATACTTAAAATATTTTACGTGAAATTATATAAAATTTAAGTTATCTTATAATTAAAAAAAATTTATACGTGCATTGCACGTGGTAATACAGTATTACCAGTGTTTACAAAAGGAAGTAATCCTTACTTCCACAATAAAATTAAATGTGATATTTATCCATAGAAATAATTATAAAACAAACAAAATTCTAATTATACATATCCCAAAATTTCGGTTTTATTTTAAAGCTATGTATTTCGCTATGTAAATGACAAAAAACATGTAGGTTTCATGTAATTTATACCTTGACTTTTATGTTTTTATTAATTTAATAATTTTTTATCGATTTAGTTTACATTAAATTTAAATGTTATTTTATAGAACATACGAAGACGAAACACGAGAAGCTAAATGACATTTTAATCATCGAATTTGTTTTTAATATAATTTTAAACTTTTAGACTTTAAATGACATTTTAATCCAAATTTAAAATAAAAAAATAAAAAATTTAATCATATTTTAATTAAAATTTCGCAATATTAATAAAATAACAATATATAAATTAAAATATAAATAAAAATAAAAATGTGGAAGTCGCGTACCAAAAGAAAAAAAAGTGATTTTCGCCTAATCACTTGTCACGTCAAATATACACGTTTGCACGAGAATTGTAGGCATTGTATCGCGAGTTTTGACTTTTATTTTTGTCAATGGTTTTGAAAACCTAACTTACATCTGAATTTATTTATTTAAATTACATTTATTTTGTAGTTATTTTTAAACTAATATTATTTTTTAATTTATTTTTAAAACTAGATTATTTTAAGGGGCAACTTGAGATATGACAAAAAAAAGTTAGGAAAATAAGCAAAATAGCAATAAGGTTTGAGATTTTCAAATATAGCATTTTTTTTGGCAAAAAAACGGAGGCCCACGTTATAAATTACAAATATACCCTACAGGCCCGAACCAACAATAAATTACTTCTGATTGACTTCTGATATACTAGTGATTGATAGATATACTCCTGATATATATGTGATATATGTTTGATATACATATGGTATGAAATTGATTTACTTCTGATATAACTATGATATCTACTACTATAGGTGACATAGAATTGATTGACTTCTGATATACTATTGATTTACTTATGATATAACTATGATTGACAGATATACTCCTGATATATATGTGATATATGTTTCATATATTTGATATGAAATTGATTTACTTCTGATATAACTATGATATATACTACTATAGGTGATATAGAACTGATTTACTTTTGATATACTATTGATTTACTTATGATATAACTATGATTGACAGATATACTCCTCATATATATGTGATATATGTTTGATATACATATGATATGAAATTGATTTACTTCTGATATAACTATGATATCTACTACTATATGTGATATAAAACTGATTGACTCTTATATACTATTGATTTACTTCTGATATAACTATGATTAACATGCATACTCTTGATATATAAGTGATATATGTTTGATATACATATGGTATAAAATTGATTTACTTCTTATATAACTATGATATCTACCAATTATTTCGAACATATTACATCTAATATATGTTTTATGATATACTAATATATGAAATAATTTTTTTTTCAGATAAAAGCAATGGTACAAACACGAAAAATGAAATAAAAAAACATCGTCGAAAATGTTGATGTCGTTCGTCCCAAAAGACAACATAAACCAACGCCAAAAGTGTTGTATTTGGAAAAACGGAAAGCTTCAAAGATAGTATCTCCGAAAACACGACAATCACCAAGAACTTGATGTCTCAAGCTTTTACCTAAAGATTATAAAAGAATGAAACTTACGCTTTTCTAGACTGTTGGAACTTATGCTTATTCTTTTATAGAATTTTAAGAATGACATTGTTAGTCTACTTTTGGTTTATGCTACTGGTTCGTTTTGATGTTTAAACCTTTAAGTTTTTGGTTGAAGGACTTTGCTGCTGATTTGATGTTGATGTTGCTACCCAAGAATGATATTTAAACCTTTTAAGAATGACATTTTTGCTGCTTCCATTTTGATCTTTAAAACTTTAAATAAAACTTAATTGTACTATTGATATATGTACAATGTATACTTGATATATCACTGATATATTATTGATATACAAAAAACCCTAAGTTTCTATTTACTTCTAATTTCTAATTCATTTCTCATTCACAGTAATTTCGAAAATCACCATTGACGTTCACATTCACGTTCCTTTCAAGTTTTCTTTCTCATTTTTAGTAAGTATCAAATTTTTTTCTCATTTTCCATGCATGCCAATACCTACTAATTTCTAATTGATAAAAAAAATACAAGACAAAGAGTTAAAGCAGGTAAAATAGTGATTTACTATTATACAACTGATATAGAACTGATTGACTTTTGATATACTATTGATTTACTTCTGATATACTAATGTTGTCAGATATACTCCTGATATATATGTGATATATATTTGATATATAATAACGAAGCGATAACTGAAAAGGGTAATTTGGGAATACTGAAAATTTTAAAATCAAGATTTTCAAAAAAATGCTATATCTGAAAATATCAAAAAAGCATGCTATTTTGTTAAATATAGAAAACTTATATGCTACCCATTACAAATCCCCTTATTTTGAAACATTGTCCAAACATTTCCAACTGTTTTTATTTTTTTAATTTTTTTTAGTACAACAATGGCGTAATTTAAGTGGGGGCACAAAATGGAAATGGATTCAATCTTATTAATCGTTTCCTTGAATGGATGTTAATGAAAAAAGAAAGGAAATGAAAATGGTTTAAATTCAATTCTCGCAGGAATGTTTGGTAGTAATCTTTAAAAAATTTTCGCCAGAGAAAAAAAAGACCTTTAAATTTTTAAATAACCTATTTTACTGCATAAGTATACATAAAATTAGAAGATGAAAAAAAAAACATCGTAATAATCGTCTCATTAATGTTTGCAATGCTATATTCTTCGGTACATTTTTATTTTTGAACTTTTTATTAAGTACTAACGGATTTTGTATGGCATAATCTCTCCGATCTAATCTCTCTAATCTCTATTTGTTCTTCGCATAATACATTAATGGAGTTTGAATGCATTCATTCCTCGTAAAATAAAAAAGTGGGCAAAGTGGGAGCAATTCTTTAAGCTTGATATGTCCAAAGCCTACTATAGAATGAAATAGAAATTCTTGAGACTGGTGACGGGAAAGGTGGGATTCTACGACAGATGGATCGATCTTATAATGAACTGCGTGGAATCAATCAACTTCTCGATTCTTATAAACTGAGTGCCTGAGACGTCTTTCAAGCCAAACAGAGGACTTAGATCCTTTATCCCCTTACCTTTTTTTTTTTTTGTGCTCCGAAGATTTATTTGCTCTTCTCACACAAGAAGAAGAGAAACACAATTTTAACGGCTTTAGTATTAGTAAATACTGTCCTTCAATCACACATTTATTACTATTATTATTTTTGCAGATGACAGCCTTATTTTCTTCATGCACCTCGGAAAGATTGTTAAACTATTAAAGAGATTCTTAGTACCTATGAAAAGGCTTTGGATCAAACCATCAATTTCGAGAAGTCTCTATTTATGACAAGCAAGAACACAAGCCAAACAAGGATCCACTACATCATAACAGAACTTAACGTCCCTTTCTTTGCTCAGTTGGGATAGTATTTTGGATTGTCATCTCAAGTTTCTAGAAACAGGGGTCAAGTTTTTAGCTCTTTGAAAGATAGGCTCGGGAAGACTTTTACAGGGACGGAAAGGAAAGTTTTTTTCAGTGGGTGGTAAAGAATTTTGATTAAAGGCAATCCCACGTGCATAGCTGTTTTAAACTTCCGACTTCTCTTTGAAATAAATTTCATTCCATTTTCTCACACTACAACAAAAAGGTCTACAACAACATTATTTAGGGGCGAAAATAATTCAAGCAACGAAAATTAAATGTCACTGCAGAAGCGACAAAAATTAAATTCGTCACATAAGTTAAGCGGGTACCAAAACACATTTTGGCATTTTGGCACCCATTTTGGCTCTATTTTGACATATACGACGAAAACCCAGCCCCCTTTAACACGCCCCAACCCCTTTTCTCCTCCATTTTGTTTTGCCTCTTCAATCCTCTTCCATTTTTGTTCTCCACTGCATTTTCTTTTAAGGTTATTCTTTTAGGGTTTTTTAGTCAAAAAAATGTTTGGAATTAGTTTTTTAGTCCACTCATGACGCCTTTTGCGCGACGGGCTTAGTGACGATCACATTTTCGTCGCTGATGATGATTAGCGACGAAATATTTCGTCTCATTTTCATTGTAGTGGATCACGCTTTTGGTGAAGGTCAACTAAAGGACAGGAAAATCCACTGGCAAAGATGGAAGCTTCTATGTATCAGGAAGGATCAAGAGGGAATGGGCTTTTGAGACATCACTTCTCTCAACCAGGCAATGTTAGCAAAACAGAGTTGGAGGTTCCTGAGTTGAAGGACATTATTCCTACAAAAACTAATCTTTGCAAGAAAAAGGAATCTCTACTGACTTGTTTTGTGTTATTTGCAAGAACGATGAAGAAACGGTGATTCATTTGTTCTAGGATTATAAGGTAACAAAACCGATTAGAAATACTTTTTTTTTTTAATTCTGATTTGGGTTTTTTTGTTATTGACAAGAGAAGCTGTTAAATCTGGGACTATTGGGATTGGATGTTCAATAATGTGACCATGGAACAGCTGTAGGTTTTTATGATATGCTCGTGGGCGATTTGGACGCGTAGAAATAATGTGATTTTTAAAATGGAGCAACCTAGTTCACAAGTTCTTCTCTATCGCAGGAAATGGTACCAGATTGGAGTCACAAACACTTTGCACAGTAACAGGACACAAAATCAGCAGAGCTCCAAAACCAATAATAAATTGGAAACCCCCCTCTTCATATTTGGACGTTGAGTGATAACGCCACATGGTTGGAGACTCATCAGAAAGGGGGTTTGGGCTGGGTATTGCGAAATTGGGAAGGTGTTGTCATCTTTGCAGGTAACCGTTTCGTCGACGTTTGAAAGAGTGTGAAGATTCTGGAGGTCATGGCTATCTTAGAAGGTTTGCAGAACCTGTTTTGTAGGGTGTCTTACCCTATTCGAGTAGAGATTGATTCGATCGAGGTGGTGAAGTTACTGCAAAAGAAAGAAGACGATCTCAGTAAAATTGTGTGGGTGATCCACGAAATAATGTGCTCGAAGGATATCTGTTTGAGTAAGGTGGACAGAGATAAAAACGGTAGTGCTTACTCCCTTTGTTGAGGAAAGTAATGACTGGGAGTTTGATATCCCATATTGATTGGCCTATATGGCCACGCTTGTTTGTTAATGAAGTTTATCTTTTGTTTTGTTTTTTATAAAAAAAAGGGTCTTTAAACTTTTATATATATATATATATTTTGTTATTTATTTGTTAGATGGATAACATGACTTTAAATATATATATTAAATATCATCAAATATATACATTAAGTATCAACATACTGATGTAGCATGTTAGAGTTACATAGGTAGGCTAAGCACGAGTATTGAATGAGTGAATTTTAGGTGGCAATGACCTAATACTGTTTTTTAAAAAGTTAAGATACTAATAAATAAATATATATATATATATATTTTGTCAGTTCCAAAAAAAATTAAGGTTTGCGCCACATTTCCGAGCTTTCAAAATTATTCAACTGTTGTTTCTGAACTTTTAAAAGTTTATTTTAGTCCATTAATTTTCAGGCTTCTAAGGTCCCTTTAATTTAAAAATATCTATTTTAACCTCTAATTTTAAAATATAATTAATTTGGTTCTCATCATTATTTTGCCATTAATTATTTACATAAGAATAAAATTATTTGGAGTATGTGTATTAACGTGTCGATATGGGTACATATAGTAGAAAAATAAGTTCATTGAAGCAAGTATTTGTAGATAGATATTATATGGCAGAATAATAACAACGATCGAAATAGTTTTTTTATTTTTATTTTTTAAGGACCAAAGTAGGCTTCCAACCTTAACCCTTTTGTTTCTTGGGTCAATAATAAAAGATTGAGAAATTCAAGGTAGTGGTTAAATTTGGGCACCTGTTTTAATAAATGGCAATAATATCACATTTTGCACGAAGAGTTAAATTAATTTTTAGAAAATTTAAAAAAATGGATGATTTTCTAACTTTTCCCTTAAATCTTTTTTTTTTTGTCACTTCTCATTTAAAACCACCTAACAGAAATTTAAACCAACCTCATTTTTCCACATTTAAAGGATCATTTGTTTAGTGGAAATTCAAGAGTCTGTGAGACGGACACTATATTCCCATGTTTTTTTTAGTAGTGTAAGATAGTCATATATCTTAAGATGTCTGGATATCCTAGGATACCATACGGAAGGCATTTAAGTTAATTCCGGAGATTCCTATTTCAGGGCATCTCCTCTCTACAATTTTGCCCTTAGTTCGTTTTTCATATATTTTTCTTGCATCAATTTTCTATACATTTATTTTTAATTTTATAATTGAAATAGATTAATGTACTTATGGACTAATGAATAACTTTATGCAATTAACTATATTTATATATTACATATAAAATAAACTTCAATTAATTTATATAATTTCTCAATTTATTTTTAATATTTAGAAGGAATTATTATCATTAAAATTTATTATCTTAAATATATAATTTTAAAGCAACGTTTTTTTAACCACCAACATACGTTTGATATTTTTTTCTTAAAAAAAATATAATTTGATAACATGATAAATAAAGTTCACCTCATATAACATTAATTACATAATTGTCTTTGAAAAAAAATATTAAAGTTAAAATGAAATTTATATTTAATATTAATAACTTAAAAAAAAGTCTTAAATTAATATGAATTCTGCAAAATAACGTAAAAATTAATATATACGAAATTAATATAAAAAAAACAAAATACTAAATTAATAAAAATAAATTTATTATATCAAATTAATATATTAAATTATATGAATATGTCGTTTTTCATATATTTTTCTTTATAAATTTTCTAACAAAACAAACATGGTTATCTGAAGATGTCGTACAACATTTAAAATTTCAAACATCTGAAGATGCTGGATATTTGCATTCCAAAAAACAAACGTCCCTAAGGGATTTACCCTATTGGATTTTATATCTCCACCATTTAAATTTTAGTCTCAATGGTGATCTCTCATTCCCCCAAACTCTCCCCTCGACCGATTGATTTGATTGACAATATTGCTCAAGTGGACGATCTCTCATTCTTCCAAGTTCTCTCCTACAACGGTAGATTATATGTCTCATCCTTCCAAGCTCTCCCTCTTTGCAACAATAGATTTTGTATTGATTACATTTACATATGATGGTACTTGAGACCACAACAATGTCTACAACGATTTCAAAATCACTCATATGTCAATTCGTAATGACTCTATTTTATCACATTTCATTATATGAATTACAAGAAATATTTATTTACCCGATAAAAAGAAAGTTGCACGCCGCTTGTTATTCAAGAATGTTGTAAACAAGTCGTCATTATTAGGTTATCTAAAGATAGAGATGTGACATGAGTTCTAATGGTTTTGTTGATTGAGTTGGAAAGCGACTGTTGTTGCAACATATTGACCCCAGATTAATAGAAGTGCGGGATCAGTGCAGATCACTATTGATAATGACATTGACCCCATAAATAGAAATGCGACTTTAGTGCCACAACTCACCATCAATGCATGAATGGAAGTGCGACACCAACAGACCAGTGTAGATACTAACATTGACCCCATAAATGGAAGTACGTACTACAACTCACCAGTAGTTATACGTATATTTACTGATATATACAGTGTACATATGTTACTAAAGCGATTAAAAAATATATGGCCATCATCATCTTCTAAATCAGAGATAACATGTTTGTCCTTGCCATTTTTTACAACCTCCTTCCTAACATGAACCTAAAGTTTTGAACGGACAGCAAGACGACTTTGAACAAATGGATGACAAGATGACTTAGAATGGATGGACGACAAGGCGACTTAATCATGGGAATGGAGGCAAGACGGCACGACGACACTATGAAACGGACGACAGCTTTGAATCCAACGGAGAGGAACTTGACAAACCAAAAAAATAAGAATAGAAACAATGGGAAGAAACCCTTCAACCTCATGTGACAAGGTAGGTTTGATTTGATTTGATTTTAGGGCTATGAACCTAATAAACATATTTACCCCTCCCATCTAGAAATTTAAAATTTAAAATTTTAGATTTTAACCTAGAAATTTATAAATTTTATACATTAGTCAAATTTTGAATAATTTTTTATTTATCTACTTTCAAAATACTTGATTTCAAAATATAGAGCATCAATTTTAAATTAGATTTTAATTGTTTAAATTTGATTATTTAGACTTCGTTCCTACAATCAAGGTTTGTTGTTTTTGCAAGTACCAAATAAATCCCTCAAATTAATCATATATACATGTCATTTGTTATAGGGGTATATTTGTCTAAAATAATAATTAAGATTCTAAAAAAAATATCATTTAGCAGTTTGTACAATATCTGATATGTTTGGTCACTTTTTAAAACGTCTTATTTATTTTGGTCATTTCTGCAGTTGCCTCAATAATATTCTTATTGGGCATTCGATTATATGTACGAGTGGAGATTCCAACTTCTCGAATGTTGAGATATGTTGATGAATGTTTTATATGTTTAGCTTTACTCATATTGGCAAAAAAAAAAAATTATACCTCATTTGATAGTCGTTTCATTTTTTGTTTTCTGCTTTTAAAAATCAAGCTTAGAAATTGTAACACCTAAGGCCTAGTATTTAGAATCCGATTCAGCACTTAATTGCCCTGGAATTCCTCTGCATCCGTAGTGACCTTGAGCTACTTAGAAGAGTGAAGACTGTCATAGGTCAATACTTGTCCTTTTAGCATGTTTTGTCCTCACTCACATGCTTCTTAGAAATCAAGTAGGAGTCATCCAACCAAAAATTGCTCCAACCCAGGCATGCTTAACTTTAGAGTTCTTATAATTGAGCCACCGAAAAGGAAGGTGCACCTTGTTAGTATAGGTAGTAACTACAATTGTTGTAAGCCTTTCTTAACAATGTTTTCCATGATCTCAGGATCTATCTCTCTCATTCATATGTGGTGCTAGTTCATCAATGTACACATCCTCTCTACTCTCGGACGTCACGTGTCCACCAGCTTATGTTTTTTCGTCCCCAAACCACATCGTACTAGTAGGCGTTCCGTTCTCTATTATGTAATGCCCCTGGCCCAGCATTCGGACCACGATCGTCCTCAATTATAAAAAAAAAAATACTTATCAAACGGCCCCTCAATTAGTTTGTAAAAAAAAGTTTTTAGCCCTCCTTTGATAACCATTTTGTTTTTAGTTTTCTATTTTTGGATAAAGCCTAGAAACAATACTTTCACCTATGTTTTTTATTTTATTTTATTATATAGTTCTTACAAATAGTTTCAAAAACTAGGCCAAGATTTGTAAACCAAAGCATAAATTTTGTTTTTGTTTTTTAAATTTAGTTAAGAATTTAAATATGTTTTCGAAAAATTAATTTAGCATCAAATTGGCATGATAAAACTTTTTTTTAGCAACAATCTTTTAAAAATTTAACTCATTTAACACTAATTAACACCTCCTAAAAACTAAATTAATAATTATACTCTTTGAAAACTATTTCTATTTTTAGTTTTTGGATTTTTGTTTTCTACTTTCTATTTTTAGTTTTAAAAAAATAAAGACTATAAAAATTTGTTGGTTTTTGTTTTTTTAAGAAAAAACATAAAACCAAATATATTTAATAATCATTTTTAGTTTTCTTTTTAAAAAGTTAGAAAGTTAAAATATATGTTAAAGAGAGGAAAAAATCACAGTGATATGTAAAAAAGGAAAATGAAATCATTTTCAAAAAAAGAAAAAAAAAGGAAGAAAAATGGTCCCAATTGTTGGTCGGAGATGGGGGAGAGAGAAAGAGAGAGGAAGAGGAGAGGGATGGAAAGCCACTAATTGTCAACTCACGGTCAAAGACTATTTCCAAAAATGTTCATTTAGAAATTTCAAATGACTAATAGACACCTAGCTACCTCAAACCTAAGGGACCATACGTGTTTTTTTCCCTAAAAATAAATAAATATCCAATTCACCCAGTCACGTCACCATTTCGTTATAAAATTTAACCTCATGAATGTTTTAGAACTATTTTCTAAAGGTCGGACCAAACTGTCACTTTTCGAAATTTACACATTAAATAGAAACCTATCTCCAAACTCAAAGACTAAAAAGTGTATTTTTATTTTTACTAAACTTATTATTTAAATAAAGTTATGTTTCTAATATAACACTCTTACTGTCTACTAAGTTCTGAATTTTTTACTTTGTCTCAAATAAGTTCTTGAATTTTCAATTATAATATCATAGAAGATTAAAATATCAAAGTTGGAATAATAAATTTAGTCTTTAAATTTTTAGATGCATAACTTTTTTTTTCTACATATATATATATTTATGTATATATTTTATGACAGATGCCTAACTAGTAAGTCAAGAAACTTTAAAATCTAACCATCATTGTACTAATGTGTCAGTGAAAATTTTAATTTTGTCTAAGAACTTTCAGTTTTACGTCTCATTAATTAGTCTACAATGCATTCGACACTTTTTAAAAATTAAATTATTAGTCACAAAATTGAAAATTTAGAATTTTATGTGTAATATTTCTCATCTCCTTTTTAAGTCTCATTATGACGAAAAGATTATGGGTTAAATTGCAATTTGAAGATGAAAAAAATCCTTGGTTCAATTTCAATTTCAAGATGGAAGATTTTTTTGGTTCAATTCAATTTCAATATAGAAAATCTTGTCTCTTCCCAATTTTAATTTCAATTATAGGAGATCTCAATTATCTCAATTTCCAGAAGGAAAGATATTCAATTTCAATTCATAAGGAGGGAGAGAAGTCAATCTCACCGGAAAGGAAAGTCCCGCGAATCATTATACTTATTACTAAAACATAAAGATAAATAAATCTAAAAATTTTATGTATAAATATAGAAAAGAAAATCCAAAATCTAGAAAATATAATACAAACATTGAAAATAAAATCCTAAACATTAATTATAGAAAAGACCTAATTTTTTTTTTGGTTATAAATAGAAAAAGAAACTTTAATGAGTCGTCAGCGTTTTAACTGTTGGAGGCAATGAAAGAGAGCAGGGGATTATTTAGAATGGAGAGACAAATATAGAGAGAAACTTCTAATATTGTGCTTTGGCACTTTCTTAATTTAAGTTTTGGTTTTTCTTGATTACATAAAAAAGGAGATAACACCTCTATTTATAGGTGTTTGAGAGAACTCTATGGAGAATTCTAAAGAGTTAAGGAGTTCTCTAGATACATATTAATTTATTTTTATCCAAAGGAATTCTCTAGAATTCCTTGAAACCTAGAAAAAAGCTAGATGTTTCTAGAGTATTTTATTTACATATTTATTTACAAACTTCTAGATAAATCTATAGATAACTAATTGTGTGGATAGCTCTAGAAGTTTCTAGCATATTTGAAAGTTACAAATTACTATTTTTCAACACCCCCTCCTAATTTGTAATTTTCAAAAACTTCTTGAACTTCTCAGCCGTGACAGATTTGGTAAATATATCTGTGGGTTGATCATTGGTGTTGATGAACTCCAAAAATATTTCTTCTTTGTTTACCAAATCTCTGATATAGTGATGACGTAGCTCAATATGCTTGGACTGAGCATGAAAGACAGGATTTTTGGGCATTGCAATTGCTGACATATTATCGCAAAAAATTTTTGTCGGCTTCACCTGCTCCATTTGAATATCTTTGAGGATTCTCCTTAGCCAAACAGCTTCACAAGCAGCTTCAGTTGCGGCTGTAAATTTTGCTTCAGTGGAAGACAAAGCTACAGTTTGTTGCTTTTTCGAACTCCAAGATATTGCATTAGATCCTAAACAAAACACATATCCTGCTGTGCTCTTTCGATCATCAAGAGAACCTACCCAATCACTATCAGTGTAGCCAACAAGCTTGCAATCTTTCTCCCTTACATACTTGAGCCCATGACTTTTGGTACCATGTAAATAACTTAAAACTCTTTTTGCAGCAGCATAATGATATTTGCTTGGATCATTCATGTACCTTGAAATAATGCTGACATAATTCATAATATCTGGCCTGGTATTAGTAAGATAGATTAATGAACCAACCAGACTACGAAAAGTCTGTGGATCTGCTTTACCAGATTTATCTTCACAACATAACTTCTCATTGTTTGCCATGGGAGTTGTAGCAGACTTGCAATTGCTCATATGAAATTTCTTGAGTAAATCATCAATATATTTTTCTTGAGAAAAAAAATCTCACCTTGATGCTACTTTACTTGAATTCCAAGAAAATATTTCATGAGACCCAAATCCGTCTTTTCAAAATTTTTCATCATGCTTTGTTTGAATTCTTCCAGCATTTCTGAGTTAGTCCCAAAATAGATTAGATCATCAACATATAAACAAACAACAAGGAAATTTGTACCTTCCTTCTTTACATGGAGAGATGATTCACTGCAACTTTTCTGAAATCCATTCTGGCAGAAATATCCAACGATTTTGTTGTTCCATGCACGAGGCGCTTGCTTTAATCCGTACAAGGCCTTATGGAGTCGATAAACTTTCTCCTCCTTTCCATGAACAATATATCCTTGTGGCTGCTCTACGTATACTTCTTCTTCCAGCTCGCTATTTAAGAAAGCAGATTTGACATCCAATTGAAACACATTCAATTGTAACTGGGCTGCTAAAGCAAGAATAGTTCTTATTGCCTCCATGCGAGCTACTGGTGCAAAAGTCTCGTTAAAGTTGACACCAGGCTATTGGGAATAGCCTTTTGCCACTAGACGAGCTTTGTGCTTCTAAATGGAACTATCTTCTTTAAATTTGGTCTTAAAGACTCATTTTAAGCGAATCGCTTCTTTTCCTGGTGGCAAGTATTGAAGCTCCCATGTCTTAGTTCTTTCGATGCTGGCCATTTCTTTATCCATAGGTTTGATCCAAACTTCTTCTTTTGCTGCCTCATCAAAATTTTGTGGCTCACAAGCAAACATTGCAAAATGTTCACTTGAAGCATAAATATCTTGCAAAGAACGCATTCTTCTTGGGGGATATTCCGAGCTTTCTTGATTTGAAGTAGCTTCAACTGGCGATCTCGTAGGAGTTGAAGGAGAACTTCTTGGTGATCTCAAATTCTGAAAGTCTTGTTGGCTATCAAGCTCTTGAATATCTTCGTACTGTTGGGAAGGTTGAGAACCATTATTCTCAAAATCCCATTTGGCCATTTCGTTAAATATTACGTCTCTTGATATCAACAATTTCTTCGTCTCTGGAATTAGCAATTGATATCCCTTTGATTCATCACTGTAGCCGATGAATAAGTATTTAGCTCCTTTTTTATCGAACTTTTCTCTTTCCCGGGAAAGAACTAGAGAATAAGCTGGGCAACCAAAAACTTTGAAGTGATGAACAACAGGTTTCCTCTTATTCCATGCTTCGAAAGAAGTTTTGTCTTCTATTGCTTTGGTAGGATACCGATTGAGGATATAGACAGTTAGTTGTATTGATAGCTTCTGCCCACAAATTATTTCGAAGTCCTTTAGCTTTCAACATGCTCCGTGCCATTTCCACAATGGTTCGATTCTTTCTTTCAACAACGCCATTTTGTTGTGGACTGTGTCGAACTGTTAATTGTCTCATTATGTCATTCTCCTTGCAATAGCCCATGAATGGCTTGTAGATGAACTCACCTCCTCGATCTGTTCTCAAAGTTTTGATCTTTTTGCCACTTTGGTTTTTCTGCAAGAGCTTTAAATTGAAGAAAAGTATCAAAAGCCTCTGATTTTTCATTAAGGAAATTAATCCACATCATTCTTGTAAAATCGTCGACAAATAAAATGAAATATCTTTTGTTAGTGAGAGTTGGAGTTCTTGTAGGACCACACATGTCTGCATGTACCAACTCTAGTGGAAATTTAGCCCTCCACGAAGTTTTAGGGAAAGGAAGTCTATGGATTTTCCCATAGATGCAACATTCACATACCTTTCTATTATCTTCAATTATGGGTTGGCCAATCACCATATTTTTTTGTTTTAGTGTAAGAAGACCTTTGCAGTAAAGATAACCATACCTCAATCTCGGATGTTTCGTGGCATTCCTATCCCAAGTAAAACCCTAAACCCCCATCTCGGAGAATCTCCGTCTCGAAGAATCCATTTCGCACTCATCTATTTTTTCTGAAGATCATTCTTTCGCACTCATCTGTAAGCGTCAGATTCATCTCGGAGGCTGCAAGGTTAGTTTCTATCTTTTACAATGTAACGAAAGTTGCTATTCTTTGTTGTATTAGCATGACCGGCGCTATCTGAAGTGGCCTTATAGATTTAGGTTTAGTTTGACGTTGTGATTGTAGGAGAATAAAAAATCCAGAGATTGCTTCAATCTCGGATTCTATCTCGTATTCAATCCCGGACCACTGAGGTCCGGGATTGAATACTGATTGCATCCAAGATTGAAGCCTTCGAGGGTCCGGGATTGCCTTTCATCTCGGACTTGTCCCGGTCCGATTCGGTCCGGGATGAAGGTCGATCCCGGACACGTCCCGGTCCTGTTCGGATCGAGATGAGATGCAGATTGAATCCAAGATTGAATCTGCCTCTCATCTCTGACCCGAACAGGACCGGGACGGTTCCGGGATCGAACTTCATCCCGGACCGAACCGGACCGGGACAAGTCCGAGATGAAAGGCAGAATGGGACAACTCAAAGCCAGAATGCTACCGTCTCACCATCGACAATCGCAAATGCTACCGAGTAAATCTGGTTATTCGCATCGATACCAGAAGCTGATAACAATACCCCTCTGAACTTCCCCTTTAGGTGGGCCCCATCAACAACCAACACTGGTCTAATACAACCCAGAAAATCTCAAATCGATTGACCCAATGTCATAAATACATATTTGAAATATTTGCCACCTTCTAGTTCTAATTCGAAAATAGTACCTGGGTTCATGATTTTCAAAGCTTCACCATAAGCTGGAAGTAGACCATATGACGATGATGGATCACCTCTAATAAGTCGGAGTGCTTCTTCACTAGAACGTCATGCTCTATCATAACTTAAATTGATACCATACTCCTTCCTCATGTCTTGTATAATGTCCTTCGGTCTATACGTATAGGAGACGTCTGTGAACTTCTCCTACACAAGATGTCCTACCACCCAACTTTTGGCTTGCCTATGATCATGTTTCAAAGCCCCACCATAGCACGTATGGGCAGCACAATATTTTTTTATCTTGAACAAAGTGCATTCCTTTAGCTTGGTAGCTCGAAGTCTCCACATGCAATCAGCATGAACGTACCGCAGCATATATAGCTCCGGCGTCAACTTTATTACTTTAAATTGAAAATTCTTCCGCATTGCAACTAAATGCATTTTCAAACTCAACTCCTTATTATCAAATACATCGCCCTCATTAACATCATTTGTCCCAGAAGACTGTACTATGAGTTGCAATTTCTCATCATTAGGGTGTCCGGTGAGACCATTACATCCCGGTGGCAGGACTGTTTCTTCATCCCTGCGAATCTCAGTGTGCACATGTTCCACATCAGGCTCAAGCTCATCATCAAGCGCATCGTCATGCTCTTCGTTCCCATATTTTGCTTGAGAGTGTCCTTCTTCAGACTCTGCCAACGGGTCATATGATTCACCACTTTCAGCTTCGTTATCATTCCATACTCCCGGCACATCCCAATCACACACCCTGTCATCTCCCAGATTACATGGAACAACATCTGACGCCAATGGTGTTAAACCCTCTACATCATGACCTATATGCCCGTAGGACGTGTGTGGCTGTCGGGAAGAAGAGGGGTTCGATGATGAGGAAGGAAATGAGGGTATAGGATATGTGGGTTTCTGGAATGGGGGAATACAAGCTGCGGACATAGGAATCGAGGACACGTTTTGGCCTACATAATATGGGAAAGAAGGCATGTACGTTTCATTCTCATGTACCTGCTTTGGCACATTAGATATATATATAGGCAATTCAGATACATCCTCACCAGTAAAAAAAAACGCAAGTCATCGTCATCAGTTATTTCCATCACACAAATTTTGGTTTTAAAATGATACACGCGTCTAATTATAATATCAAACTGTAGGGGATTAATGTTACTCAATCTATACACGTGACCTAGAAATTCTCTGTATGTGATTGTACTATCCAATGTCAATCCCCTCGTACGACCGCCGACATAATCTTTTTCACTATCATTCCATTCTCCACTGAATGTTATGAAAACACGAGGCATCTTGCAAATAAATAAAATTAAGTGAGATAGGAAAATCGATCATTTAAAAATAAAATATTAAAAATTAAGAAAATAAAAAAAATAAATGTGTCGGATAAATCTTGGACCAGTCTTGGTCCGAGACATGTCCCGGACAAATCTCGAAGCAAGACTGGTCCAAGACATGTCCCGGACTAAATATGCTTCGAGATTAGTCCAGGACATGTCTCGAACCAAGACAGGTCCGAGATATATCCGAGACAGTCCCGATACGTGATGCACCGGGATTGTTTACATTCAATCCCGGACCAGGTATAGATCCGGGATTGAAGTAATTACAACAATCTGATTTTTTTCCTTGTCAACAACCAAATCTAGTAGTTGAACCCATTAATGGGAAAATATTTCAATAAAGTTCAACAATTGTAGAGTACAAAAGTTTGTGTAAAGGTAACATACCTAGCTTTCAGAAGTGAAATTGTGGGGACAATGATTTTGGATAGTGTGGGGACAAAGAAAAATCAAACACGTTGATGCTTTGAGCGGATTTTGAAAACTTGATCTGTGAGTTTTTCATAATCTAAAATATTAACAAGTTCAAACATATGTAAAATATGAGTTTACAGTTTGGTGAAATGGTTAGGTGGAAATCATAAATGCACATTTATTTATTAACAAGGAGGGTAAATTGATCTTTTCCCGTGAATAAAATATTTAAGGGATCATAAATAAGGGATGGAGGGGTCACAAATTAGGTTTTTTGAAAATTGGTTCATTTATTCAGTTACTGAAGGGGTCACAAATTCAAATTTCCACCATCTTCTCTTCTTCGTAACTTCTCCTCTCCCTCCCATTTTTCCGTCCAACCTCACCCACTCTTCAGCAGTCTCAGACCTCCAGTGGCAGGACACGAAAACACGAGCGGCGCGATTAGAGGCGGCGTATCATTCCAGTGGCGGTCGACGGCAGTGCAACCTGAGAACTAGGGCGTTTCCTTCGATTTCCAGTGTGCGGTGTTCGTTTTCTGCGACGACGACCTGTTCTCCATTGAGTTGCGGGCACAACCGAACAGTTTCGCTTCAGCCTCTCCATTTGTGCCGCTCGGCTTTGCTGCTCAGTTCGTTTTATCGCGCTTATCGTTTTAGCCTTTACTTGTCTTTGCCTCCACTCATTTAGCCATTTTTTCACCCTATTAGAAGAGCCACTGTAGACCCAATCTCATTGGCGTCAGTTTTTACCGAAGGACCTGCTACTGGGAGTCCAATATTTCGTAAGTTTCCCCGCTCTCAACTTCTATTTTTCTTTTTCGTTCTTCCTTAAAAACAAATCAAACCAAAGCCCTCGACAAAATCTCCCTCCCTCTTTTTCTCTTTTTCGATCTCCTGCGATTTTATGTTCTCCAAAACCCACTTCTGCTTGTACAACTCTGCAACCAATTGATTTTAATTAATTCTTTTTGTTTTATTTGTTCGACTTGCTTGAATACATAAATGCAACTCACTCCTCACTTTGAATCTTCTATTTTCATTGCAATTTATTTTATGAAGTTGATTTTCTCTGATCTGGTTACAATTTCTAAGAAAAATGGCGCTTATAGAATTGAGTTTTTGGTTTTCATCAAGAACATAATGAATAGTGAAAGAAAAAGACACTTAATCTAATTTTTATGCTGTAGTGTGGTTATTATAATGTAAATGGTTAGGCTTTATGCATATCCATGAACCAAAATTCTCAATGTTTATTTATTGTTCTGGGCTGATCTTGCACTTCTAGTGCAAGAGTTGCTTGGTGCTTTTAATTTTCCTTATTCTAAATGCTCTAGAGTATATATTACTTTTACTATTCAATCACAAGTTTTTGTCTGAGTTATCTTTCCTCCTTCTAATGAGCTTGGTACGCAGAGATTGATGCATTACTGTCATTATTGATATATTTGTTGCCTTTTGTGATAAATGGAAGTGGATGCCTGACCGTGAATGTCATTGTTTGTGTCGGTTGCATTTTTTAAATAACCAAATATAGCCTCTCATTAAGGATTTTAGCATGTGATACCTTTTGGAAAGAATTTTATTTCTCTTCTAAATTGATTATGAGTATAGGTCATCGATCTCCTATTTCGTTCTTGTTGCTTGTTCTTCTACATTGGAATTCGACTATGGGCAAACTAAAGTAGGATACAAAAGGCTTACTCTATGATGATTCCGGTGCTAACTTTTCCAATTTGACGGATAATTCCCTGCCCTTGGGAATTTGTTCTTCTTAGATGGGTACATCTTCTTCTATTTTCTTTCAATTGGATTCTTTAATAATTTTTCCACTGCATTTGCTTCGTTATCCACTCTGCAAATAGTAAGTTATATCCCATTGTTTAATTTGCTATCTTATTCTACATGATTCTAAACAAGCGAATGATAGCCTTAAATGCAGAAAATATTTTTTGCTAAGCCACTTTCTGAAAGGCCAAATAGATAAGAAAAAGTAGGAAATTGCATACTTGTTGTTTGTACATACGGCTAGAAGAAATTAAGTATTCTTTAAACTGTGGAGTTTTTGTGCTTCATTGTATCTATGATGAAGAAAGGCATCCGTGCCTAGCACAATAGATTTCATTATCTATGCCGAAGAAAGCCACTTATTCCTATAGGTCTCTTTTTATCTTTCTCTGGAAAGTATCTTGCATAGGATTACTCTTTTGTATCTACCCATTGTCACAACTAAGGTGATGCTAACTATTGTGTTTTTTAATTTTCTTGAGTGTTGATTTTAAGTGGGTTGTAGAGAATTTCAAATTATTTTGTGAACTGATTTTGGTTATACTTAATAAAGGAGATTTAAAGTATTTAAGTTGTTATCTGTCCGTTGTTCTTTGAAAATATCTAATTTCAAATGCATATCTTTATTTGCTTGTTTTCTTTGTTTTAGGTTGGGAATCAAGTTTTATAGCAGAATTACAGTGAAGGTTCCAATCATTATATAACTTGTGCACCTATAAATTTTTTTCTTAGCTAACACCCTTGGAGAATTTCGTCGACAAACTCCAACTGCACAACACCCACTAAAGCTTATACTTTTTTCTCTCTTTATTTGGACATATCAATAGCAAAGCTTTTAATCTTTGTTATGACATTTTCTAATTATGTTGAATACTTTCTATATTTAAAATACTAATATTATTTATCACTTTTTTTTTCTTGCAGTTCAGTTCAAAAAAGCTCTATAGAGAGTTCGAGTGACTAGGCACGGGATGAGTGTGCCGATTATGTGGTACTGCATTTTTTAAAATTTGGTTGGGTTCGTACCTCAACGCATATGTGATATTGCATTACTTAAAATTTTGTTTGAATGTTATTGTTTATGTCAAATTTTTTGATAAAGTCCCTTCTCCTGATAAAGCTCCTTCTCCTGATAAAGCCCCTCCTAACTTGCTTATTATTGGTTTATATGACAGGAGCAAGTTTCGCACTGGAACGAGAAGTTGTAAGGACATTTTTTTTTTGTCGGACTGCGTCCAGGTGAGCTTAAGCATGTTGTGGCCATCTCCATTAAAGTTCCATTATAACAAAGGTAAGCTAACTTGCTTTTCATCATCATTCATACTATAGCATTTGAATCTTAAATCTTTCTGAATCGAACTTGTTATGTGCTGTAACTATAACTAATTTAGCACCTTTATTAGATTATTGACTAAGTTTACAAGGAAGACTGAATATTGATTATAGATACTGTCATTAGACGATGAATGTACGTTTACACTCCTTCTAATATATATACTAGCTAGTTTGTGCTATATTGTTTAAATATATTTTGTGCTATGTTGCTGAAGGATATATAGAAGAAGTGTTCGGTTCTTTTATTATTGTAACCTCCTTTTGTTCTATTTGGAACTTGGTTTGGTCATTTTGTTGGTTATTGTATCATATTATTGTGTAAGTACATAAGAGTTTTATGAATGCTTAATATTGATACTTTCGTTACAGGATGATTGTACATTTACAAACCTTATGATTGTATTGATATTTTGTGCTATCTAATTTAAAGATGTAGACAAATGGTAGGTATGTCGTTTATTTAATAATGTTATTTGCAAAGATTACGATCCTTTGTAATTTGTAATAGATAGACACGTTCTTTTAGAAGTGACTTTCTTCCCTTATCTATCTTTCGTTATTCATTTATCTAACCTGAGTATTGTTTTTTCATTAGGTATTTCACGAACCCAAAGAAGTCGACAATTAGGAATGCAACTAATTGATGGATGAGCTTCCTTGTTGGGGTTGGTGTGTGAGACTTGTTTAATTATGTAATTTGTGTTTGTAGGAATTTGGACATGTTTAATATAATGTACTAGCAAGTCAGAGAATACTAATATATTCAAAATTAATATATTAGCTTCCTTGTTCATGTTTAATATATTTCATCTTTGTTATCTAAATTAATATATTTACGTGTTCGATTGAAAATTTCATTATATGATATTTCTATTATGCGACATTTGCAAGCGAAACCAAATACATTTTTTGTGATTTTTTTTATCGTCACAAAATAAAACCATTCGTGACGTTTTTAAAATGTCACAAAAATGTTTCTAAGACGATTATTGAATGTCATGAAATATTTTTTTCGTGAAACATCACGAAAGGATGTCGCATGATCTTTCATCGCTAATTTTTGCATGACCGTCTTTAACCGTCACGTGTGCTAATTTTTGTGACGTTTTTTAAACGTCACGTATACCTTTCATGATGGACGTATACATGACTGCGTCAAAAACGTCATGAAAGAATAAACCGAATTTCTACTAGTGTTATTTATTTAGATATCTTTTTAAGATTAGTTCTATGCAAATTTTTATATATATTCTCAGTGGCAGTTTAGTCAATTTTATGCAAATTCCCTGTAAGCCACACCTACTTGTCAATGCATTTTTGTAAATTAGAGTTTATGTGTTCAGAATCCTAACCACATTGTTTTCCTCTCATTTCACCTTTATCTTCTCTTTTGGGCAAAAAGGTGAATATCTAATGTGTGGTATTATTGTTTAAAACAAGAAATGTGAAGTATTAATTAGATTTGAACTTTTGACTTTAAGAGAGGGAGACTGTCATTTATAATTTTTCATCGTCATTTATCTGCTAATATGTATATCCTTTCACCTACCTTGTTAGTCTAATATTTTACCTGCTTTCTTTTTGTGTCTCAGCAATTTACTAAATTAATTCTATCAAGTTTTACAAAAACCTAAATAACTTGAATTTAAGTTCTAACAAATTAGAGCATCAGCAACAAAAGTTATAGTGATTTGATCTAATATTACAAACTAGAAATTGATCCTTTTTTTTAGTTTAATGATATGTAAGAGTCGGAAATTTGAATCTAATGAAGATATATACTTTAATCCATAGAGTTCTACTTAGATTGACAGTTATTAATCGATTTAAAATGACGCACCTTATTAATGTCGTCACAAATTGGCATTGCTACAGAAAATATTTGATTAATCGGAGGAATCATAGTTCAATTCACAGTTCAACGACAATGAAAGAAATTCGAGCAAATTTCTTTTCCCCAAAATGAGATTTAAGAAAAAGATCAAGAGAAGTCATAGAAGTAGTAGAATTGCAGCTTGAGATCTTAAAAAAAAAAAAAAACAGAGAGAGAGAAGTTAGAGAAATAGTAAATCAAGGTTTAAAATGTTGATATACTGAAGAAATGACATGTTGCAATTTTATGGAATACATTTTGATATTGACAGAAATTTCAAGAAAACGGTGGAAATCATGGAAACTTATAGAAGTTTGTTTAAATTAATAAATGAAATTTTAATGGTAGCTTAATTATATTATAATTCATTATTTGTAAAGTTAAGTAATGTTTATACTTTTATATAATTAAGAATCGTAGTGAAGACTAAAATATAATAAAGGTTAAAAAATAATGATTTAGTACCTGTTACAATTTAGTCTCTACATTTTAAATTGTTTCATGATTATTTAGTTCCTGCCGTTAAATATACGTTGAGATTTAAGTATATAAATTCATGTTTAATAATTAAAGGGTCATATGGCATGTTTAAATTTAGAATGGTTTAGGCTTAAAAAAAGAAGAACTAAACTTTTTCAAAGAGGAACACGTGTGGTCTTGGTTGGGACGGCGGCGACGTCGCCGAACATTTCGCGATGAAGAAGAAAACAAAACCTTAGAATTTTGAAATTGTATTTGAACCAAACCGAATTGAAGTTGAACTAGTCCATTCATCTCAACCTAATATTTAACGACAGAGACTAAAGTGTAACTAATTTTAAAGTATAAGACTAAATCAAAGTTAGACTAAAGAAACATAAGTTTAAAACAAAAATCCACATGTCTGAATATGATAGTTAGCTTGGAGAGTAAAATATAAATAAATAACTTTTTGTTGCTTCGTCTCGATCATGTAAAATATGTGAAAACTTTCTCGTTAGTTTGGTTGACTACAGATGTATGCATGTTCATTATGATAAAAACGTTTGCAAAAAATGGTAAGGATATTTGAAGCGAGCGAGACTCCTCCAATGAATTCATTCACTCTTTTTAGGTAAGAAATGAGTTTCAACATTTCTAACCTCTCCCACTAATCAAAAGTTTAAATTCTGACCTCATATTTGTAATATTATATTCTAAAATAAATACAAAAATAACCTAAGTCATATTTTGACCAAAATAGTAGTTCTGAAGCTACGACTCTTATTATTTACCGGACTTCTTGAAACATTTTTTTAAAATAAAAAGAAATGAAATAAAAAATGAAAATTAAGAAACAAAAATAGTAATTTAAAAAAAGTACGAATACAAAAGAGACATTTAAGTATAAAAGTCGAAAGTATAAAAAGAAACAAAAGTAAAAAAGTACACAAGTGGAGAAGTGATAAATTGATAATTTATATATATATATATATATATATAAAAATATTATGTATATATGACGTAATAAACGAGCAATTTACCGCTGGATTTTTTTTAATATTGTTTTTAATTAAACTTATTTTTAAAATGATGCAGATTTATTAGAAAAAATGGAAAAAACGCAATTTTGGAAACTTATTCCAAAAATATTGTATTTTTTACAACAACAATATTTTTGGAATAAGTTTCTAAAATTATATATTTTCCATTTTTTCTAATAAATTAGCATTATTTTAAAAATAAGTTTAATTAAAAACATTATTTAAAAAAAAATCCATTTACCGCCCATCCCTATAATTTATAAGCGAATCCGAAATCCCTTAGAACTAAAAAAAGAAATAAATAAAAAAGATAAATCCGTAAACCTTCTAATAATCGAATTCCAATTCCTCATCGCTTTCGTTTTCTCCCCCTATTATAACTTCAGTGCTCCGATTCACAGAGCAAAAACAAGACATTGAATAGTGAGTACTGAATACGATCAATTTTCAAAATGCATTCTCCGGCGCTCCTTCTTCCTTATGAACATTACAATGTTCATCAATGTGGCCAGAATTTATCTCCGATTACGGAAACCACCGGCCTCCGCCGGGAGAAACGGTGCCGTGAATGTGATGAACATGAACAGAGCCAAACCGCCGTCGATTTGCAGGAGCACGAGGAACTCCGGTTGCCGTTGAAAAAGCGAAAAGATCTTCGTTGCCAAACCAAAACTGATTCTCCAAAATCTTTTGTGATTCTCCGTGGCAATTGTTTCACAATAAAACTACGACTGCCGGAGTTGAATTGAATTCATTTACTAAATGTAATGTATATAACAATACTGTTCAGTTATTTTTTTTTAATAATATTCTGATCAACTGTTATTTTACTCAATTATAATATTCCATTCAATTATGGTACACCCCACGAATTGTTTGTTTTCAAAATCTAGGTCAAATTTGTGGAAAAAAAATTAAAAAATTTATTCTAACCAGCCACGTGGAATCATTGTAGCCACCGAAAGTTACTTCAAATTAAACCACAAATCACCCATTTTCCAATACCTCTCTGTGGCTATACGTTTTTTCCCCTCTAACAAAGGAAAAAATATATATATTAAATAAGGTTATATTATAAATTAAATTAAAAAATAGTTTAAAATTTTATTTTTTCAAAAATTTAATTTAGTTTTACTTTTTTTAATTTAGTTAAAAATTCAAATATAAGTTTAAAGGGGTAGAATAGATATTTAATATGACTAGATGATGTTATAATTAAGTACCAATCACGTTTTTTAACCTTCACATTTCGTAGGCATGAACATACCTTAATGTATCTAATTAAGTTTAGATTAAACATGCCATTACTCGAACATTCCACTTTCGAGATTTCCCTAGATCGCAATGTAGTCATATAACTTTGTCCCACTTAACCGGTCCAACTAATCACAAGATTCAACCTTTCATGGCACAACTTCTTCCTATATACTCTTAAATGAGATCGTTTTAACCCTTTACAATTATTTACGTCTCGTCTGTTAAACTATGCTCAAATTTATTTTTTTAGAACTTATTGTTACAATGTGAAGGTCTTTTTTGTTTGTATTTATCTAGTTCACTTGCAATTGCAATCAATTTCAGAACACAAATCATCCATGCAATTTCTGTAGAATAAAGGTTTCAGACATTGCAAATCATTTTCTGTAATCAGTTTCTTCATCACTATTTCCCTTGCAGTTTCTGTTCTGGTCTCTCATCGCATTTCATCTATGGCTACCAAGCTCTCCTTCTCATTCATTCCCGAGTTTCCTCTTCCACCGCTTAATTTCCAGAAACCGTTTCGTACTCAAAAGCCACCTCTCGTTGGCCTTCCGCCGCCGTGTTCATCTTCCGAGAATCAGTTCCGCAAAGGCTGCAGAGGACGCTCACCACCTATTCGTGCAATCAATCAGCAAGTTGTTCAGTCTCCAAGTTCAGATTCGATCCGCGAGTCGAAATCTAGTCCCCTTGCATCTTCCAAACTCGTCCTCGTCGTCGGCGGCTCCGGCGGTGTCGGTAGGTTCTATCTATATTTTCCTTTGCATCTTTCCGTACAATCTATGTGAATCTCATCGTGAATCTCCCTTGAAATTGAGTGTATTTTGAGCTATTGATTGCAGTTCTTGTTAGTTCTTCAAGGAAACGGTACTGCTGTAATTCTTGTGAAGTTCAGAGCTCTCAATTTAACGATTTATTTCATGTTGGGATTGCGAGGTGGAGGAATTCTTCTGTCCACTCGGTGATTTGTTTTCTCGGTTTGATGTTTTCACTTTCTTTTATAGGACAGTTGGTGGCAGCATCTTTGCTTGACCGAAATGTCAAATTACGGCTGTTACTGCGAGACCCGGAGAAAGCAAATACATTGTTTGGTGAACAAGATGAAGATTTGTTACAGGTACCATGGTCTGTCTTAGTTATGCAAGGTCGTGGCATGAAGCTTACGGTTTCATGGTCTATTTCATTCGGTTGTGTGTAGCATATGGAGAGGAATAGGTGCTTTTAGGTCCTTGTTGCTAAACAAGAGAACGGATTGTTGTGCTTGGTCGATTGGCTTCAATGTCAATCACCATATTCTCAGGTATACTTTGTCGTTACAGAGAGTTTTAACTTTGACAGGTACGCAAAGGGGATACAAGGAACCCAGAAGATCTTGATCCATCTATATTTGAGGTCTGTGATCTAGATTAGATGCATTATCAGTTTATCACAGTTATATTTTGTTTCAAATTCTCTGCTAATGCTTTAATTGAAGGAAACTTCTGAATTCATTTGATTATTGTTGGGCACCCCAATGCTTTGGCACAGGTCTGCACCACATAAAATTATCAGTTTTTATTCACTCGGGATCCTTTTATATTACTGTACTAACCTTGCATGAAAGTTTACTTTTAGTTCACTTCTCCCTCGGCTCCTCTCATGAGGAAGCATCTTTTGGCGTAGGATGAATCATTCTTCCTCATGCATAGTGAAAAGTAGCTCATTCCTCTTGTCTAAGAGAAATAAAAGAGGTAGAGAGAGAGGTCGTTAAGGGAGGGAAGATTGCCTCTTTACTCATGTAGAGGAGATATCCTCAGGAGAGAGTATAGGCGAGTGGGAGAAGCGAGGTGACAGTTGACATTGGAGTTTGGCAATGGTGTGGTGGTGGGTTGGGTTAGCTCAACTAATAGTTTCTTTATGTGCAGGACTTGAAAGGAGAGAAATGGGAGAACTTTTCAAGCCTCAATTGAGTTTTTCAGTCTTTGAGATGGATTTACCTTTTGGCTTCTTTATTATTACCAGTTGTTATGAAATGTGAGATAAAGGAGGAATGTAAAATTAAAGAAAAGAAATCTTGATAACTCACAAGTTCTAGATGAAATATCCTTGCCAAAAAATAAAAAATAAAAAAAATTCAGGAGTTGAAGAGAAAAATCACTACAATGAAAAACAGTAGAAGAAAATTCATATGGTGGCTTCCAATATCACAACATAAATCTCATCGAAGGCTGTAATCTTAAATAATAGGCGTTGTTCTTACACCCCCAACAAGGTCAATGTTGGGCTATGATCCCAGGCTTATCAGTTCGCTTCCTCTAATATCACCATGAACTTTAGTTTTTACTCACTATAAAAGTTCTTCCATGGGCTTTTTGATCAGACTATAAATAATCTAGGACATGCATCTTTCCACCTATCATGAGGGAGTTCAGAGTTTTACTTTTGCTATTTAACTTCGTAACTTGCAAATTTATAAATTTTTATCAGTTTCCTTCTTGAGTTAGATTGGAATAAAATAAGTAGTCCTCTTTTTGGGTTGTAATGGTTTTGTTTTGGTTTTTAGTTTTTAGTTTTGATTTTTTATAATAATAATTTATTTTTTGTAGAAGTAACTGTCTATTAATTGGTGTGATTGTTGTTTCATATTAAAAACAAATTAAAGCCGAACTTTTTGGTAGTATAAATTGTTTAAAAATTTAAATCTCTGTTTTATTTTATTTGATAATCATCTGCAGGGTGTCACACATGTGATTTGTTGCACAGGAACAACAGCCTTTCCTTCCAGGCGATGGGATGGGGATAACACTCCTGAAAGAGTAGGTTAGATTATGCTAACTGTTAGTATCAGATTTCAGATGTTACATTTTAATGTTATGTGGAGTTGTGGTTTGGCTAAAAACCTAAAACTACAGATCTTAAGTAAATCTCTACTTCTTTTTCCACAACATTGTTGAAATCAAAGTAACATCATACCGCATTGTTAGTTCTATTTTTCCAGAAGATAGTTGCACATGAACAGATATGCTTAAGCACACTTCTCACATCAATCATGCCTATGCTTCTCAGCAGTCAGCACTTTCTGACTATGCCCTTGTAATTGTAGATTGGGAGGGTGTGAGAAACCTTATATCAGCACTTCCTCGATCAGTAAAGAGAGTAGTTCTTGTTTCATCAATAGGTGTAACCAAATTCAATGAGTTGCCATGGAGGTAGGTCAATTTATTTCTACAAAGCAGTGTTTTGTGGGAAGGAATTGAAGAAACCTGTTATAAGTTGTCAAATAATTTTATTGTGAATAATGATTCCTCTTGAAAATAGTAATGACTAGTGTGGATTTTGCTTAAGCTGATTTCTTCTTTGAAGCACAATCTGCATTACTTATTTGGAGGGATAAATTTTAGGTTACAATAACTTATGTAACCATAAACTCTTACAATGTGTTCTCGTTTATCATATTGATGTTTGTTCCTTTAGAATGTTCAATCATACATATAGCTGCTGTTTTAAATTGTTTTTATGTTTACAATATCTATCATCTCATTGCTCTCAGTACTGAACATATTATATAGTACAATGCATCCTGATCCAGTGATCTTAATAGCAAAAGTTCAGTGAGACTGATAATTGCGACGCACAAACTTCTGCTTGTTAAATTACTTAATTATTTATATTGCTTAGCAGAAGGCGTAGCATTATGTCACAGAGTTACCATTTATTGCAATTATGTGTTTAAAACTTGAAATTTTTTGTAGAAAGTAGAGGAGTCTCCATCACTGCTGGTTTTTTAAAGAGGAGTCTCTATCACCGTTGGTTTTTTAAAGAGGAGTCCCTCAATTAAGATAGACACAGAATTTTAAGGTTAAAATAAAGTGTATAAACTATGCTTCAATCCACTAATTGGTCCTTTTTTTGCCTTCATAATTTTGGTAGCATTATGAATCTTTTTGGTGTTCTCAAATACAAAAAGCAAGGGGAGGATTTTCTTCGTGACTCAGGTCTTCCATTTACGATAATCAGGTCTGCGTAGTTCGCATGAACTTTTCATTCTACTTAAGCTAATGGATTTGTGTTTTGTTGCTAGACATTTTAATACAATTTTTCAATATTGAGCTGACTCTCTTGCTCCTTCATGTATAAATATGTGTGTTCCAGAGCTGGTAGGTTGACTGATGGACCATACACCTCGTATGATCTCAATACTTTGCTCAAAGCTACAGCAGGACAACGACGTGGTGTCATCCTTGGTCAAGGTACAAATATAAAAATGACATGTTGCATTGCTTCTCTATAGAATCAAGAATGGTATGAAGAACCCATTGTCCTTCCTCTGGTGTAGTTTCGTTATCCATAATTATATTTACCAATTATAGATCCTATGGCCTCATTTCACTACTTTTTGCTGATTTTAATAGCTTGCAAAGAAGAGAAAATATTGTAAAACAAAATCATTAAAAAAGTTTTGAACCAAGTAGCCAGATGCTCTGTAAAATTATCAGAGAACTAAATTAGTCACTGTGATGGTTAACGAGGAACATAAAAAGGTAATATCTTCTTATCATGAACTGAATGAGTAAAAAATATTTTTACGAAGGAATAAAGCATTCAGTGGGGTGCAGTTTGGGGCTGGGTGCTTATATCTTAATCATGTTTTTTTTTTCTCTTTCTCTGTTTCTGTTAATGAAGCATTGATACTTTAGATATGATATTCTGTCATATCAATATGATAAGACTTGTTTGGCACTTAAACTATCGGTTAGCTCTTTTATAACTTTGGATAAGTCACAATTTGAGCAGATAGGAATAGGCAGATTTTTTTTTTAATAAGAAAAATTTTCATTGATGGTATCAAATTACAAAAGGAATAGGCAGATCTGACCAGATATATTTTGAATGGAGAGGCTCGAGCCTTTTCTTTCAAGTGTATAACTAAGACAAATATTTGGTCTTTGAATTTTCTTTTCATCTAAAGACATTGGATCATATTCAAACACTTTCCCATTAACATACTTCCATATAATATATACCCATCATCGTATTCTCGTTCCGTGCTTCTTAGGTAACATAATCAAATTCGCATTGAAATTATGCCCCTTTTTTCCTCTCGTGGATCTCAGGTGACAAACTTGTTGGAGAGGCCAGCAGGATTGTGGTTGCTGAAGCCTGCATACAGGCTCTGGACATTGATTTCACAGAAGGACAGGCTTACGAAATTAACTCAGTTGAGGTAAGCTTCTGAGATGGCTGCAGTTCATGACTTTGAGAATGAAGGCCTGTTTGAGAAACTTTTTCTAAAATAGTTTTCTGTTTTTTTAAGATAAGAATTCAGTTACATGTTTGGGTACTTCTTATGAAAAAAGTCATTTCTCTTAATTTCCTGTATTATTTTTTGGTTTAAATACTATTTTGGTACCCATAATTTTGGTCTTGGTTCATTTTGATCCCAGTACCTTTTTAACATCCGTTTTGTTCTTTGTTCTTTCAATTTTTGTTCATTTTAGTCCCTGTAATTTCAAAATGTTCGGTTTGGGCACCTTTATTTTTATTTTTATCTCATTTCTTCCGATCACAATTTTAATATCACATTTCACTCAAACCATCATGGGATGGCTTAAGTGGTCAATAACGGCCTTTGTAAATAATAAAGGACTTAGAGGGAATGAGTTCAAATCATGGTGGCCACCTACCTGAGGTGCGCGCAAGCTGGTTCGGACACACGGATTCCAAAAAAAAAATCACATTTCACTCACTAAATTTTTCAAAACGTAGTCATACTACAAGACTTCACCGTGTTTGAAAGTTGTGTTAAAATTTTGCAAGGAGGGACTAAATTGATCATGACAATTTTTTAAAAGTATAAGGATCAAAACAGATGTCTTGACTACAAGGATTAAAATGAACAAAGTTGAAATTATAGGAATCGAAATGAACGTTTTAAAAGTTGAAGGACCAAATTGAACTAAAGCAAAATTAGGACCAAAATCTTGAACTTTATTTTTCATGCACAACTTATTTTTTAGAAGAAACAAAATTGTTATTTTTTTCAAAAACCATGAATTCTTGAATGGTTGTCCTAATACTTTACAAGTCACTTAAACAGTTTTGACAACGAAACTAGCATTGATTTCTAAACTGTTTTGTAATTATCAGTTAGGTCTTATTTTTTTGAATTGAAGTACCAGTACGTTTGTGAGTCGGGACTCATTTTGAGGGGCTAGTTTTTGTTTGCCGTAGCATTTTTATTTTCTTTCACATTTCTTTCAAACCGTCAAGTCTTGATAAGCGCTCTCTCTCTAATCCCAAAGATAATAGAGGATCCTAATTTTTTTTATTGGAATTTATGCAGGGGGAAGGACCTGGAAATGATCCTCAAAAATGGAGTGAACTCTTCAAAGCTGCTCAGACATAACAGTGTTTTCTTCATCATCATCTCACTTTCTACTGTAAAATGTATATATCAGTCTCCACTTCTCATTTGAGATTTGCTTCTCTTTCACTTCTAAATGTAATGGCAAAAGTCAAAATAGATTTTTGTTCATAATTCATAAACTGTATAATATGATACAAAACTCAATTTGTGATGAGGAAGAGGGGAGGATTCGATTATTTTTTTTAGTACAACATGGGATTTGATTTCATGTCCTTTTCGTGCCTTTTTTTGGTCAAAGACGAGTGTCAATTATTGTTGAGTTAAGTTCATGTTGGTTGGAGGATTGGATTATGTAATTGAAATTTCATGCTTTTATTCAACAAAGGCAAAGCCAGTCCTCATCAAGCCTATAATTATTTTGAGTGCCCTACGAAAATATTGATCAAATCCATTTGATAACTATTTTATTTTTAGTTAATTTTTGAAAATTACGCTCATAAACATTACTTCTATTTTCTTGTTTTTTTTAGGTTTTTATTTATTTTTGTAATAATTTTTAAATCTAAACCATAATTTGAAAACTAAAAAAAAAATAAAATAGAAAATTAAAAATAAAATAGTTATCAATGGAATTTTAATGAGTTTAGATCCTGATTTCTTCAAAGTCAATTTGGCATCACTTCTATTTCTTATTTCCTATTTCATCTTTTTTTTAATAAAGAAAAATATAATTGCATTAATAATTTATTTATTTAAAAATATAAATAGAGATTTATTTCCTATTTCATTTTTTTTAATAAAGAAAAATAGAATTACATTAATAATTTATTTATTTGAAAATATAAATAGAAATGCATCTCGTAATTATTTTTTATTTCTTATTTTTCAAAATTTTAAATTAAAAAAACAAAAATTTTATATGATAAATTGATAATCAATTTTTAAAATCAAACATTCAAACTACAAGTCTTTTTTATTCACGTTACGAAAAAAATCGAAAAAAAAAAACAAGATACTTGGATTTTGTTATTTCTAATTTTAGAAAAGTTTTTAAAAATGAAAACAAGAAACATACAGATACTTATATTTCTCCAAAACTGAAAAGGAGAATGAAAATGATAACGTTAACAAATCCGCCCTCAATTACTGCTCAACTGCATCCAACTACTAAAAAATAACACAGCAAAATTTGAGCTAGGTCTAATTTACAGGTTACATAGTTATATTATAACTTCTCACAATACTCTACACCAATTCACTTTACAAGTCTAAAGTATATTTCTAAGAAGCAAAAATAAGAGAGCCAAAAGCATCAGCAAGGAAGAGCACCAAGACTAACATCAGGTTTTGATCAAGTCCCCAACAAATTCACCTCTTTTATCCCAAGGTCGATGCTCGTAAGACTTCCCAACCATGCTGCGTTTTTTGTTTATCGTACCGTCTTCACAGCAGTACTCGGGAAAGTACTCCAGAAATCTTTTGCTTCCGAGCTCGTCGACGCCATTGAACAGGAAGTTTCTCAGCAAATCCTAATGGTTAGATGCAAAGTGAGAGAATGAATCTTGAACGATGCAAGAATATTGACAGTTTTCGTGTTTGTTACCTTTGCAAGTGCCTCCCCGATTAATCTCTTTAGAAGACCGTGTCCCGGATCCTATTTTGCAAATGTTACATTGAGAACGTCAGCAGACATTCGAACAAAAGAGAGAGTTAGATGAAGTTGTGTAGAGAAAAACGAGACTCATAATTAGTCATAAATAATCTTGCAGCTCTAGCTTTGAGGAAACTACCAAAAAGAATAAAAATGACTCCCAAAGTTCAAGTCTCAGTAGCTATCTAGCTAAGTTATGGAAACATCCATCTGACCAACGCTTCTCCCTCGATCTTAAGAGCTAAGTCGAAAAATTTTTGAAAAACAGAAACATAATAAAAGGAGAGAGGAAGAGATGCATAGTATGAAAACGATAACCACCTTTTCTACCCTCCATGACAGGTACCTATGCTGCGCTTCTCGATTAACCATAAGTCGAGACGGGTTCGTTTCCTCCCTAGCATTGTTCATGAGCTCAAGCCATGCCTAGAAATAAATTGAAACTTTTCGGTGACATTATTGAAATAAGATTAGATATGTTCTACTTAAGATAATCTTCCAAATACCTATAAAGCTTGAATTCAGTAGCAACTTAGTTAATTTCATCTACCTTGTAATAATCCACGAATGCAGAAAATAATATGTCGTACTTGGACCTGGTTGAGGGAAACTTAGTCCATATCACGATCGGTGAGAAAAATTTCAAAGATTCGCTTGTAAGCTTTCCGCCCCACGGTAAGAGCTGCAGGAAGTCTGTTTTCAGTAATCATAGCATCAAATTTAGAATGGACTATACCAAACGTCATACAAGAAATATAACTAATGTTGTACAAAGAAACATTCACCTCAGCATATTTAGTTCCAAGATGCAATAAGCTTTCATAGTATTTCTCTTTATAATCTCTTTGGCTGATGACATCATGCAAAGGATTGAGATCCCTGCAAAAAATCTAGTTAGTGTTCCGAGCGGACGTAAATCGTATGCAATGTAGGTTCTAGCAAGAACAAGAGCTTTAGTCAATAATTTAGGCTAAGAGAATGTACGGTCTGCTTTAAGACCTGAGCTCGATTTCGGTTTCTAAAAAACCTACTTAAAGGATCAATCCTAATCTTTTTCATGGTCATTCATCTCTTATCAAAGTTAACAAATACTCAAGAAAACTCGCTAAACCAGAAGGCGCGATGTCCACCTTCTTTCAACCATGTATCTTACTAAGCCTGTCGAGTGTGGGAGAACTACAATATCTATGAATAGATAGGTGGCAGATAAGAAACAGACGGATTTAAGCAGTTTGGTTCCCATGATGCCATGATAGACGATGTGATGATTTATGTAGACTTTCGTACATCGGAACTCATACAAATAATGAAAGACTATGTATTCTATAGGTTACTTTCTCCTATCAAACTCCAGAAGTTCAAAGAAGCTTACAGGACTACTATACTTGAACTTGCAGCAGAGAAAATATTTGCACAAAATATGGGAACATCAAATTCTGGTTTTGGGAATACAGCAAAATCCAAGACCTACACCATAAATGAAGAGAAACAATTCTTAGAAAATGAGCATAGATACTAAATATGCTTACCAAACTTGTACCTACACAGGTTTTGAAGTGAATTTTGAGCAGTTTAAGGCTTTCAATTTACATACCAGAGAAAAAAGATACAAAAGGTTTTAAGTTTTATGTTCGAGATAGCTACATAAACTGCGATCAAGAAATTTGTTGAAAGCTGGTTCAAATTATTCTAAAACCTCATAAGCATCAGTAATAATTCTTATAATGAGTTTCTACAATGGCTTTATTAAAATTTAACTAGGAGCAGAGATTATTCTGAAACCTCATAAGCAGTGATACTAATTCTCTTGAAAGTCATTTTTCAACTATATGAAGGGCGAGTTTGACAAGATTTTGGGGAGTTTTGGTGTTAGGTCACATGGTAAAAGTAGTTTCAATAATATTGGTGCGGAGAAACACGTAGGAATTATTGGTTCCTAAGGTAGGTGACCATCAATGAAAAGTTTGTTTCTTATTAAAAAAAAAAAAGTGCTCGTATAAAAAGTGTTTCACCTAAAAGGAACACTCTAAATGAAGCACGGCAAATAAAATTCTTCCCAGGAAGATTGAAGTATGAAGTAAAACCTGCATTGCTTCACTCTCAATATTCAAACTGCGAAGAAGTCTGATCTTTGGAGCTTGAAAAGATAACATTTGAAGCTTGGCTTTTTTGTCCATGGAAATCATGGAATTATATTTTTCCTGCAAGATAAAAATAGTTATATTGTTACGATGGTAGAAATAATGATTAGTATCTGACTTCATACCATTCGAAAAGATTTTATTAGTAGGGGTTTAAAAACTTTAACCAAATACACTTCAAGAATTGCAACAACTAAGAAAAAAAGATATGCGGAAGTTATATAGAAAAATATAAATAACAAACTGTTATAAACTAGCATGGAAAGATTTACAAAAACTCATAAGAAAAAGAGACCAATCTGACAATCTCTTGAGCAAGAAGAGTGCAAGTTTGAAGAAATAGAAACATGAATAGGGAATAAACAATTGAGATTTTTTTAAACATAAAATGATAATAACTAAAAAAGAAAAAGAAAGGTTAAATTACAAATTTAGTTGATGATTCAAGTTACTCCAAAAGTTTCAGTTACATCAGACCAAAGGACCAATGTTGAGACAAGCCCCGAGTTGGACTCATCCCACAGTCTTCTCCCTCACCCAATGGCGAGGTGTGGCACGTTACATCCGACCTAGGGCACGGAGCTAGCTGCCGAGCAGCACGTTCGCTGGCCAAGCAGCCGCACACTTGTGGCACCTCAGCCGCCAACATGATGCCTCTTGCATGCCTCGCCAATCTTATTTAGGCCATATTATTAATACCATTATCAGTGTGACAGGTCTAATTTACAAATATTGGCTGATTTAGCATGACAAATGATAAAATGATGCAAAAGACACATTATTTTGTCACAAGTTAAGAACTCATAACACTTTGCTAGAATGAGTCAACGCTAGTCTGAGTCTTCCATTAAAAGATTAAACAATGAGAAGTAGAACTCCCAATGGGACAGGTCAAGTTGCTAAGGATTTGGAGTCTCCTGGCCATCCTGACTTAGAGGTATCAAGTTCGAACTTTTTGGTGAGGTTAGTACCCGGTGCCTCTGGTCATAGGAGAGCAAAGCTCCTAACTCCTAATTATAAAAAGAAAACTGATCTAAAGCAACAAATCCATAAACCTCTTTGCACAGAACCAAATCCATAAACCTCTTTGCACAGAACCAATAAGAACCCTTGACAGAGAAATGCCCTGAAAAAACCTCATTGTTCAACAACTCATAGTAGAACAGAGGGGAAGAAGTTTAGGTTACAACAAACACAGCAGAAACCATCCCTATTCTCACAAATACACTATTCAACATAGAAAATACCAATCTGAAGAACACTATTCAACAGAGAAAATACCAATCTAAAGAGAAGAACAGCCAATTTGTTGAAGCATTTCCAAACTAGATTAGAGAATTAGCTCAAGTGAAGCATAATCAGAAAACCCAAATCCAGAACTAATTGGATTAGATACCCATTACCTGCAAAGGGGTGGGGCAGAGATGGGTATGGAGTTTGGTTTCATCCAAAGCGAATTGAACGAATTTCTGATACGAAATTGCAGAGACTGGGACGAACGAAGCTCTTCTGCACTTGTTTTTGCCACTACAGTTGCTTGAAAATGGTGGAGAGTTGAAGGGAGAGCAGAAGGACAAACGAGAACATGAATCCATGGCGGAAAAGCTTCAACCGAAGATTGAGTTGCAGCATTTGCGTTGCCAAAATCCCATTTTCTGTCGATAGATTGTTGGGGTTTTTGAGGTGGTTTTGTGGTGGATTCTGTGATCGACCCACGTTGGGAAAATGGTGAAATTGAGCAAAATGTTTGTTTCTAGCGAGTGTTATATCCAATAAGGAGTTTTCATGGCTATGGAGGAAATCTACCTTTTTTTTTTTTTGCTTTGATTTTTCTCTTCAAATTTTGACAGAGGATAAGTAGGAATGGGATTCTCTGCGTGTTTTTCACCTTTTATCTTTTGGACAAGACAAGAATCTGGATAGAATTATTTTAGGATTTTTTTTTTTAAAAGGATTTTAGGACTAGATTTCGCTTAGATGTTTGAGCTTTTAATATTATTTCATTTCGATTTAAATATTATTTTGGTTGGGTGCTTCTGACTTTTTTATCTAGCTTTTCTTCATTTTAAAGCTTTATAAACTTTATTTTCTAAATCTTTTTTTTTTTTACTTTTGTTGTCTGCTTTGTTATTCTACTTTTTAAAAATGGATCAATTTCAAATCTTATCTGTAAATTTTTTTTTAATGATTGATGATATATCGATGACATAAGTTATATTTAGGTTGGCTTTAAATAATTTATATACATTGAAAATTAATCCTAAATACAAATTTATGACTAATTTCAATAAATTTAGTGAGTGAAGTGTTACTAGAAGTGATCAATCATACCTAGAAAACTGATTCGAGTGATGAAAACCAACTAAATCGATGTCGGTAGATTGGTTTAAAGAAGAATCAAAGGAAAATTCGATTAATCGGTTGATCGCTCATCCAATATAAAAGAAAATGACCAACTAACCGATTTGTTAATAAAAAAACTGCAATTTGCACCTACTACATCATTCACGTATTCATGTGAATGCTGATAAAAAAAAAATCTACTATTATGGGAATACCATACTCCCTTTTACTTATACAATCAATGGAATGAATGAACCACGCATCATTTTCAATACAATGCTGATGCTATAAGAAATGGATCGAAGAAAGAATGATTCTCCTGCCATAAATTTTCTGCGGTATTTTAATATTATTTTTTTTCTTTTTACACTTCTGTTTGCCTATTTGATATCCATATTTCTTTTACTTTCTATATTTGTTTAAACTTTTTTCTCCCTCCTCTTTTTTCTTTCACAAATTTTCTTCTTTCTCCTGTTTCCGCGCTTTCATTTCTTCTTTCATCTCTCTCCCTCTTCTTCATCTCTAATTCTCCCTCTCACGTTTCTGCATTTCAATCACACAGCCAGAACATGCACGAATCTTCCTTCAGCATATACCAAAAACTAATCAAGACTGACCGACCAAATTATAGGTCGATTAGTCGATCTGTACAAAGGTAAGAAAATATAAGTTTTCGACTGATAAAAATTTAATGGTAAGTTTTTGGCGCACAACAATTTTGTGCGCCAAAAACCGACATTGATCAGCCAATGAACACGTCAAGTGTTATGTTAAAATTATAATGGAAATAAATAATTAAATTCATTTGTATGTAATATATATCTATGTTAGGTTTTATTAAATTATTTAAAAAAAATATATAACAGAGAATAGAATAGAATATTTCAAATTTGAGGCTATGTAAGTAAACATAAATGCTCAAGAAATAATTTGTTATCAAAAAGGATAAATGCCATGAGATAAGAATTACACAGATGATGGTTACCCATAAGAACTGATTAACAATTTGTAAAACATTGTTACTAAATGAGAGAGTTACTAAATGAACCTCAAGGTTCTTTTTATATAAAAAATTTATGTACGAACAAAAGTCAAAATATCAATAAACATAAAAGCTTAAGCAAATAGGTTACCATATACTCCCCTCATTCGTTGGCTTGAAAAATTTGCACTAAATTCTAGTGTGTTTATGTTGGGAAAATTTACTCACCAATAATATTTTTCCCTTACACAGTTCGTCAGTGAAAACTAAGTCACACACAATACTAAGAATAATAGGGAAAGCACAGAAAACGACACAAAGTAATTTATACTGGTTCACCCCAACTATGGGCTACGTCCAATCTTCTGCAACAACGGGTTCTACTATGATTTTGGGATAAATAAAATGGACCTCACAAACGCTCTACAAAGCTCTCTCTAGATGCTACAACAATGACCACCTAGCTTCTAAGTACTACGACAATAGCTACTTAGGAATACATAACGAAAAACCTCACTAACCTCAAGAGAACGGGCTGCCGACAACGCTCTACAAATCAAGTTCTTTTTTCTTCCTCTGCCAACCAAACACCATTGCCGCCACCTTTTTTCTTTTGATGCAACAACACCAAAAGAAAAAGGGTTTTGCAACTTCTCTCGACTGCAACTCAATGTGTGTGCAACAACACTACTCCCATTTTGATGGCAAAGCAAACATATATATATATAAATAAGTGTTTAGCAAAATCCTATTGAAATTGGGCTTAGTTTTGGGCCCAATTAACTTGTTTTGAATCCACAATTACCCAACAATCTCCCACTTGGAGACAAAACAACAATATCGCCTCTCACTGCAACAACAGTGTCCCTCATGACTCAGTTCTGACTGCACCAACAAATTCTAACTGATCAACATCCTCTTGGAACCAACCAAGGTTCAACTCCCACTGCACCGACAGTTTTTAACTTCTTCTTAGCACCAACTAAGGCTCCATCTGTGATTGTCCTGAGACTGAGTAATCATACGTGGTCTTGTCTCCCATACGTTAGAGACACATCCACGTGCTCTAACTCGAACTAAGTGGTCTATGACGCTTCCTTCTTCACTCGCATCCAACGACTCTTGCAGGAAAGCTTTTATACTGATGACTTGGCACTCCCACTCAAGTCCATTGCCACTCTAAAGACTTCACCATCGACCTCAGCACCAACTGTAGTCTTTCTCAATGTACCCTTTCAACTACGCGACTTCATCAGCTCGCTAATCCGTCTGACAACTGGGGCTCAAAACTGACAGTCTGTCGAACACCTCACTGAGTTGTTCCCCTTTTCCCTTTCCTCTACTTCCCAGCTGTTATACTTGAACTGATGGCAGATTCTTCTGATCTGTTCCGACTGTCAATGCTGCTAGTTCTTTCAAGTCTCCTCTTGAACTATCTGCAGCCCTGTGCATAACATGTCTCTCTGATCTTCTGGCAACACCAAACCTCAACACATACACTGAAGCTTTTCTGTGGCCAACAACCACTACCTTGGATCCTCTCATGAGTTTCCTTTTGTTCTCTGGAAACTCACTTCTGTAGCCTTCGTCATCCAGCTTCCCCACTGATATCAAAGTTATCCTGAAATTGGGTACATATCTGACATCATGCAGTATTAACTTAGTCCCACTGTCAGTCCTCAGATGCACATCTTCAATTCCTCTGATCTTAGAGAGTTTCTCATTTCCCATCCTCACCTCGCCATGATTTCCTGCAGTAAAGGACGTGAACCAACTCCTGTCTGAAGCTACATGCACCGAAACTGCACTGTCCACTACCCACTCTGATGACCGGTCTACATGTGTTTTGTTACATTCAATACAAGCTAACACCTCCGTTGACACGTAATATAGAGTGTCCTCACTTTCCTAATCCTCTTTAAACTTCCTGCAGTGTTTCTTGAAGTGGCCCTTCTTATGACAGTAAAAACATTCAACTTCTCCACTGGAACTCTCACTACCCCTATTATTCCTATGTTGCTGCTTCCCGTTGTACTTCATCTTGCTCTCCCCCTTAAACTGAGCTACCAAAGCTGATTCAATCCCATTTTCTGCCCCTGAAGTAGTTACAAACATTTTTCCTTTTCTCCACGCTTCCTCAGATAAGGCGGCATCACAAATAGTTGAAAATTTCAAGCTATTTTCTCCTAGCGAATTCGATACCGCGGTCTTCATCGTCTCCCAACTGTCAGGCAAATACGTCAACAGCCTCATAGCTTTCACCTCCTCCTCAATCTTGACACTCATCCTTTCTAATTTGTTCAAGATATCGGTGAGCTCATTAATGTGGGAATTCACCGAGGTTCCCTCCTCCATGTGGATGTTAAAATACTTCGTCCATAGAAATATTTTTGTATTGGCAGAAGGTTTTTCATACCAGTCTTGCAAGGCCTTCAACAACTCTTTTGCAGTCGTCTCTTTCGCCACGAGACTGCATACCCCATTGATAATGCCATTTTGATATTTGCAACGGTTTGCTCGTCCATCTCATTCCAAGCTTTGTCTGTCATATCCGCTGGTCTCTCCCCCAAAGTCTTGTGTATCTTCTTGCACGTAAGAAGATCCTTTACTTGCATCTTCCAAAAACTGAAATTCTCTCTACTGAACTTCAGAACTCCTTCATAGTAATGGTGTGCTTGATATTTGTCTCCCATGACTCTGAAAACCTAGATCTGATATCATTTATTGGGAAAATTTACTCACCAATAATATTTTCCCTTTCCACAGTTCGTCAGTGAAAACTAAGTCACACACAATACTAAGAATAATGGGGAAAGCACAGAAAACGACACAAGCAATTTATAATGGTTCACCCCAACTATGGACTACGTCTAGTCTTCCGCAACAATGGGTTCTACTATGATTTTGGGATAAATACAATGGACCTCACAAACGCTCTACAAAGCTCTCTCTAGATGCTACAACAATGGCCACCTAGCTTCTAAGCATTATGACAATAGCTACTTAGGAATACATAATCAAAAACCTCACTAACCTCAAGATAACGGGCTGCCGACAACGCTCTACAGATCAAGTTCTCTTTTCTTCCTCTACCAACCAAACACCACTATTGCCACCTTTTTTCTTTTGATGCAACAACACCAAAAAAAAGGGTTTTGCAACTTCTCTCGGCCGCAGCTCAACGTGTGTGCAACAACACTACTCCCATTTTGATGGCAAAGCAAACATATATATGTATATAAGTGTTTAGCAAAAACCTATTGAAATTGGGCCTTAGTTCTAGGCCTAATTAGCTTGTTTTGAATCCACAATTACCCAACAGTTTAAGACATACTAATGTAAATAAGAAAACTGTACGTTTACAATTTTAAGGTTTCGAAGGCGACGAATTCTAAAGACTTTGCCAGCAACTTTATTGAGGCCAAGTCCCAAGCTGAGATTGTACCTCTTCCATGCCCTTCTCACAATCTCTGAACTGTCAATATAAGAAGGAACAAGAACAGCAGTCACGGCGTCACTGAACCATTCCTCTTTTTGTGTACAGTTCTTCAACCCCCAAGCCTCTACAGCAAGCCTGAATTGTATTCCAATTTCAAAACTTCAGAATTACATATAACAACCATGGAGTTTCTCATGCTAATTCAATTTCACTTCAGATATCTTGATGTCTTACCTTGTCGTTACCCCGAGACGGCTGTGCCTCGCAATCATGTTGTCAAGACCTTCCTCGAAAAGCAGATCGAGAGCTGCTCTTAGTCCATACAAGAGCTGGATGGAAGAAGTGTATGGCTAGTATGTGCCCAATTTGTAGAATTTGAGGTAGTCTTTCCAGTCAAAGAAAACATTAACTGATGTTGAAGTTTTGGATGCTTCCAATGCTTTGGGGCTGGCACATACAATTCCAATTCCTGTAGGGAGAGCCAGAGCTTTCTGGGACCCGATTAGAGCCACATTGACTGCTCATTCATCCATCCAAAAATCAAGAGCACATATTGACGACACTCCGTCGACTAAGAAAAGAGCAGGATCATTGTACCTACCTATATTTAGTAGAGAAAGAGGAAAGTGATTAATAATGCATAGTGTTAGATTACTACTAAATCCAAAAATTTAAGTTGATAGGTTATGGTATGTTTAAAAATTTATTCGTATTCTTAATGCATAGGCAAAATATGTTAAATTACAAATTTGGTCTCTAAGCTTTAAGAGTTGTAACAAATGAGTTCCTCAACTCTAAAAAATGTCTAGTAGGACCGCAAACTTTCAATGCTCTGACTAATAGATTCTGAGACTTTAAAAAGTGTTTAATAAGTCTATGAACTTAGAATTTTGCGTCCAATAGGTCTTTGAACTTTAGTCCCTCATAAATCAGGGATCTATTTGACAAAACAGAGAGACCTATTAGACATTAACTACAATGTTGAAAGTTTAAAAACCTATTAAACATAACTTTGAAAGTTTATCGACCAAAATTATAATTTAATATGTGACTGTTCTTACCGAGTAGGAACGCAAGTCGTTGGTGACACCGGTGGCTGTCTCATTATGGACAATGCAAATTGCATTGATTGTGTGTGCAACGTCAGCTACAAGCTTCGATTCCAGAACATCAAGATCGGCACCTTGGCCCCATTCACTCTTGACAATATCAATGTTGAAATTAAGACACTGCTGCTGATTAATCCAAAGGAGGCTGAACTAGCCAATCAGAAAGGACACAATCCTATCCCCAAGAGACAGTGTGTTTGTAAGAGCACTTTACCAAATACTTATGACTTATATTTCTCAAAATTGAGAATGAGAAACAAGAAATGATAAGGTTAGCAAATCAGCTCTCAATTACTACTCAACTGCATCCAACTACTAAAAAATAACTCACCAAAATTTGAGCTCGTTCGAATTTACAGGTTACATAGTTATAATTTCTCACAATACTCTACACCAATTCACTTTACAAGTCTAAAGCATATTTTTAAGAAGCAAAAATAAGAGAGCCAAAAGCATCAGCAAGGAAGAGCACTGAGACTAACATCAGGTTTTGATCAATTCCCAACAAATTCACCTATTTTATCCCAAGGTCAATGCTCGTAAGACTTCCCAATCATGTTGCGTTTTGTGTTGATCGTACCGTCTTCACAATAGTACTCGAGAAAGTAATCCATTAATCTTTTGCTTCCGAGCTCGTCGACGCCATTGAATAGGAAGTTTCTCAGCAAATCCTAATAGTTATATGCAAAGTGAAAGAATGAATCTTGAACTATGCAAGAATATCGACAGTTTTTGTGTTTGTTACCTTTGCAAGTTTATTAATCTCTTTAGAAGATCATGTCTCGGATCCTGTTTTGCAAATGTTATGTCGAGAACATCAGCAGGCGTTCGAACAAAAGAGACAGTTGGATGAAGTTGTGAAGAGAAAAGCAATACAGTAAAGACTCATAAATGATCTTGCAGCTTTAGCTTTGAGGAAACTACCAAAAGAATAAAAATGACTACCAAAGTTCAACTCTCAGTAGCTATCTAACTAACTTATGGTAACATCCATACATCTACGACCAGTGCTTCTTCCTCTATCTTGAGAGCTAAGTCAAAGAACTTTTCGAAAAAGAGAAACATAATAAAAGGAGAGAGCAAGAGATGCATGGTATGAATAAGATAACAACCTTTTCTACCCTCCATGACAGGTATCTATGTTGCACTTCTCGATTAACCATAAGTCGAGACGAGTTCGTTTCCTCCCTAGCATTGTTCATGAGCTCAAGCAATGCCTAGTAATAAATTGGAACTTTTCGGTAACATTATCGAAATAAGATTAGATATATTCTAATTAAGATAATATTCCAAATACCTATAAAGCTAGAATTAAGTAGCAGCTTAATTAATTTCATCTACCTTGTAATAATCGTCGAATGCAGAAAATAATATCTCTTACTTGGACTCGATGGAGGGAAACTTAGTCCATATCATGATCGATAAGAAAAATTTTAAAGATTTGCTCGTAAACTTTCCACCCCACGGTAAGAGCTGCAGGAATTCTGTTTCAATAATCATAGCATCAAATTTAGAATGGACTATACCAAACGTCATACAAGAAATATGACTAATGTTGTACAAAAAAACATTCACCTCAGCATATTTAGTTCCAAGATGCAATAAGCTTTCATAGTACTTCTATAATCTCTTTGGTTGATGACATCATGCAAAGAGTTGAGATCCTTGCAAAAAAATTGAGTTAGCGTTCTCAACGAATGCAAATCGTATGCAATCTAGGTTCTAGCAAGATCAACAGCACTAGTTAATAATTTAGGCTAAAAGAATGTATGGTTTGCTTTAAAACCCGAGCTCGATTTCGATTTCTAAAAAACCTATTTAAAGGATCAATCCTCATCTTTTTCATGGTCATTCATCTCATATCAAAGTCAACAAATACTCGAGAAAATTCTCTAAACTAGAAGGCGTGATGTCTGCCTCGCTAAACCAGAAGCGCGATATCTGCCTTCTTTCGATCATGTAACTTACTAAGCCTGTCGAGTGTAGGAGAACTGCAGATATCTCTGAATAGATACGTGGCAGATAAGAAATAAACGAATTTAAGCAGTTTGGTTCCCATGACGCCATGATTGACGATGTGATAATTTATGTAGACTTTCGAACGTCGAAGCTCAAGGTTATTTATTCTATAGGTTACTTTCTCTTATCAGACTCTAGAACTTCAAAGAAGCTTACAGGACTACTATACTTGAACTTGCAGTAGAGAAAATATTTGCACATAATATGGGAACATCAAATTCTGGTTATGGGAATACAGGAAAATCCAAGACCTGCACCATAAATGAAAAGAAACAGTTCTTACAAAATGAGTATAGATACTAAATATGCTTACCAAACTTGTACCTACACAGGTTTTTAAGTGAATTTTAGTAGTTTAAGGTTTTCAATTTACATACCATAGAAAAAAGTTACAAAAGGTTTTACGTTTTATGTTCCAGATAGCTGCATAAATTGTGGTTAAGAAATTTGTTGAAAGTTGATTCAAATTATTCTGAAACCTCATAAGCATCAATAATAATTCTTATAATGAGTTTTTACAAACAATGGCTTTATTAAAATTTAACGAGCAAGGATTATTCTGAAACCTATTAAGCATTGATACTAATTCTCTTGGAAGTCATTTTTAAACTATATGAAGGTGTGATAACAAAGTAGAAGAATCGAAGAAGGGAAAGAGAAGGATAACAACATGATTATAGTGGTTCAGCCATAGGTGGCCTACATTGTTAAACTACTGAACGAGAAGTTCATTCAACTTCTTTCTCCACAGACTGAAATCTCCCTTGTCATCGAATTTTTCAAGTTCAAACTTGGCAACCATTCTCGAATTTTTGAAGTTCTGTAGTTGATCCAAGAATTTTGGAATTCTGAGAATTTTCTTTCCTTTTTGCGAAAAATAGAGCATTCGCTGACGTTCTTGATTCAAACCTTCTTTCTGAGTAGTATTCTTCTAGGAACACGAAAGTTCTGATACCATTTGTGATAGCAAAGTAGAAGAATCGAAGAAGCGAAAGAGAAGGATAACCACACGATTACAGTGGTTCAGCCATGGGTGGCCTACATCCACTTTCGCAAGGTGAGCTCTGTTCTTTATCAATTTCTGAATGTTGTACAAGGGTACTGCTCTCTAATTTCTAATACAACCACACTCTGATCTTAAGCCCTTTTCTCCTGATTTATATCTATTACAAGTTGTACATAACAGATTTGGGATAATTGACTTAACTGAAAGTTACAGCTGCTAAAACAGAAATTAGTTATCCTTGTAGACTTCAGCTAATTGACACATTGGATTAGAATAGGGGCACAAAGATTACAAATCTCCCTCTTGACCCTGAGAATACGATAATGTGGAGGTAAAATTTTGCTCAAGACCTTACTATAAACTTTTGGAACCTCTGATATTAGCTGATACCTACTCTCAGTAGGTCACATAGATATGTTATTCTAGAACTTGTTAACGATTTTGTTAACATATCAGCCGGATTGTTGCTTGAAGGTATCTTTTCTAGCTTGATGGTATTGTTAATTACCATCTCTTTCAGATCATGGTACTTTACACCTATGTGTTTAGTACGATTGTGATATAGGGGATTTTTCGAAAGTGCCAAAGCACTTTGGCTGTCGCAGTAGACTTTAGGTACTGATTCTTCGCCCAATATTTCACTAATCAGTCCTTTTAACCAAATAGCCTATTTGACTGCTTCTGACATGGCTATATACTCTATTTAGTGGTTGCATTGGTTAAAAGTGCAACCACTGATTGAAGTGAAGATTTCCAACTTATAAGATTACCAAAAAAAAGTAAAAATATATCTTGTAGTTGATCCCCTTTTATTCAAATCAATTGCAAAATCTGCATCCACATAGCCTACTAGAGAATCTGAGTCAGAAACACCATGAATCTGCTGATAATACTCCTGGCTTAAGCTATGTCTGGATATTAAACGAAGGTGATGTACATGTTCTTCCTTAGATTTGTTATATATTAATATGTCACCGAAGTAAACAACAACAAATTTATTTAAGAAGGAAAGAAAAACCTGGTTCATCGGTGCTAAGAGCATTTGAGAGGCCAAAAGGCATGACTAGCCATTCGAACAAACCCTAATTTGTCTTAAAGGTTGTTTTCCATTCGTCACCCGACCTTATTCGGATTTGGTTGGTAATTGAGACAGTAGTTCGTTATGGCAAATGGTGTAGTGTTGTTGTTTTATATAGTTGTTGAATTAACTCTTTGATGACAAGGCCAAAAACTGGACCATGCTTGTTCACCATAAGATGTTTGCCTTTATTTTAAAACAGGTGCCCTTTTTCTTTAGGTTTGGATATGGAGGGTCCTGTCAAAGGAAGGAGCACCACTGCTTTACCTATCCAAGAAAATTCATATGTATTATCGTGTCCCTTATGGATCTCTTGGATGTCATATTGCCATAGTCGACGAAGAAGAATGTGACAAACATCCATATCAATAACATCACAAATGATTTGATCCTTATAATTGTTTCCAATAGATAAAGGTATACTGCAAATACTAGTAACATGGGCTTCTCCCTCTTTCTTAATCCAACTTATCTTGTATGGATTGGGGTGGGGAGAAGTTCTAAGGTCTAAAGCTGTTACCAGTTTAGTGGACACTACGTTTTCGGTAGTGCCGCTATCTATAATAACATTACAAACCTTACCATTGATAGTGCAGCAGATCTGGAATAAAAAGTGTCGTTGCAGGAAGGAACCGGTCTGGGGAGTAAGGAGAATTCGTTCAAGGATGCAAGAAAGTTGTTCCCCTTCATCAGGTTCAATAAGCAGTCTGTCCTCCTCATTTTCAAGGTCCAAATCTTGAACAATATCGTTGTCTTCCTCCATAACATGAATAGCCTTTCTTTGAGGGCATTCATTCGATTGATGGCCAACTTGGCCACACCGAAAACATTTGCCCATCGTGTGCCAGGCATATGTACTAGTGAGTTTCTTGGTTTGCTCCCTTAGTTTGGTTTCATCACCCCCTATTACTTTTAGAACTGGAGGCGATGTCTTGGTTTAGGAGTTTATCCGTGGCTGCCATTCCTTTCTTGAAACCAACAGCACTTGCATCAGTAGAAAACTTTTGATATTAGTATTTAAATATATTGTCTAGTTGTTCTTCGATTGTAATTGATGTGGCAATGGCTTCATCCAAGAACCCTATAGGTTGAACTTGTCTTCGTTCCTTGATGTTTGTCCGAAGGCCACCCACAAACCGAGCAACTTGGTATGGATCATTTTCACCCAAGTTGGTTCTTGCACCTAATATGTGGAATTCTTCAATGTATTCTACAATTGTTCGACTCCCCTGTCTACAATTTTGGTACTGATTGTAAAGAACCTATTCATAGTTAATAGGGAGAAATCAGGCTCGCATTAGTTTTCTCATTTTTTCCCATCTTCTTATGGGTAACTTACCAAACCGTTGCGATTTATCTCCAATTGCTCCCACCAAGCAGAAGCCCCACCTTTAACTTAAATGTATCTTCTTTTTCAGCCCATGGAATTTTTGTTTCATCAAAGCTAAAATCTCGACTAACAATGCATTTTTGTCCGTCGGGTTGTAGAAGCCATAATTTGTATCCTTTTATGCATTTAGGATATCCCAAGACAATACACTTTTGGGATCTTGAATCTAGATTATCATTTTTGACATGTGCATAGGCTGCACATCCAAATATTCTAAGATGCTTAAGACTAGGAGGCTTCCCAGTCCAAATTTCTTGTGGTGTCTTGAAATTTAGAGCTAATGATGGACTTCTATTAATCAAGTAAGCACTAGTGCTTACTGCTTCTCCCCAGAAACACTTTGGTAACTTGGCATTCCCTTACATACATCGGACTATTTCAAGAATTGTCCTATTGAATCTCGCAGCCAAACCATTTTGCTGAGGAGTGTAAGGAACTATAAGATGCCTTTGGATGCTTGCCTTCTTACATATATGATTGAAATTATCATTTAAAAACTCAAGCCCGTTGTCAGTACAAATATATTTAATCTTCTTCCCCATTTGGTTTTCAACAAGTTTTTTCCACTGCTCAAAAGTTTCAAACACCTCCGTCTTGTTCTTTAAAGTGAACACCCATAAGTTCCTTGAAAAAATCATCCAAAATACTAAGAAAATATCGAGCTCCACCAAGTGTTTGAACCCCAGTTGGCCCCCAAAGATCAGAGTGAATATAATCTAGGATATCTTTAAATGAGTGAACTGACCTGTTGAACTTTAGCCTTGTTGATTTGCCAACTGTGTAGTTTTCACAGAAAGGAAGGTTGTCAGGTTTGATTTTTCCCAACCGTCCTTGTTTGAATAGTTCTACCAGCTTCTTTCACTAACATCAGCTAGTCTTTGGTGCCACAATTCTGCCTCCTTGTTTATTTTTTAGTCTGCTACATTAAATAAACATGTGACAGTGTGTCCATTCAAAACATACAGCCCATTCTTTAGTGTTACAGACATTTTTAGCAATGATCCCTTAAAGATCTTCGATGTGCCTCCCTCTGATTTGTACTTGTAACCTGATTTGTCAAATGTTCCTAAGGAGATCAAATTTCGTGCGTGATTTCAAAGTCTTTTTGGTGAAATTGAGCAAAAAAGTTTTTTTGTAGCGAGTGTTATATTGCTGAGCTATGTGATTTTGGTAAAATGTTGAAATAAGGATTTTTCATGCGATTTTGGCCTGAAGAGACAGTATTTATTTATTTATTTTAGTAGAACGTGTGGAGTGAGGGTTCGAATTTCTGACTTTTAGAGACATATGCCAAAAAACTCATGTTTTCTAGACTTTTGTTCTCGACAAATAATCTTCCATTCTTGTTTTTCCAGTTGGGTTTTACGAAAAGAAAAACTCTCTCGCTCTCTCTCTAGGCCATTGTTTTTTTTCTTTCACATAATGATAGGGGGAAAATTGATACAATCAATAATTTTTTTTAATTAAATTTTAAATTTGAGACTTTAACATCAATTATTCGAGATGAAACAAAGTGAATTAAATTTTAACATAGATTTATTTCCTATTCCAAATCATTAGTTCAAATAATTAAGGAAGACAAAATAAATCTTAAACAAATTTGGTTTAAATTTCAAATCTAAAACACTAAAATTAAGGAAATTGAGGAGAAAGCAAGGGGTTGAGATTCTGTTTCCTTCATTTTATTTTTCGAATTTTTAATTAAAAAATCTTTAATCTCTTACATTATTTGTTAATCATTTTGAATTTGATCAAACTGTTTCGAATTTTATTTATTTGCTTTCCATTCATTTAATTTTGTTTATGATTTCATTTAAATTAACCAAAATTTATTTTTATTACTATTATTATTTAGATAAATAAGATAAACCATATTTTATTTCAAAATATTTTAAATTATTCACTTTATAAATTCATAAATATTTATTCAATAATTTAGGAAATTTATTCATTCTATAAATAGATTTTTAAGTGATTAAATTAAATTCGAAATCCCAATTATCTCTCTCCCTCTCGATCTCGATCTCTCCCTCTGATTTCCCCTCTCGATCTCGATCTCTTCCTCTCTCTCTCGTTTCCCCCGATCTCTCTCTCTCTCGTTTCCCCCTCTTGATCTCCCCCTCTCTCTCCCCCTTTCACTCTCTCTCATTCCCTCTCCCCCTCATCTCTCGCTCTCTCCCGCTGTCTTCCAACGACGTTTTTCTGTGTGCCATCATCGTCTTCTTCTTCGGCGGCGGGTCCCACGTTGCGCTAGCTACGTCTCCTCCACCGTCACCATCTTCTTCTTCGGTGGCCCAAACGACCACGAGGCTCTGGTCTTCGGGAAAAGAATGTCGAAGCATACAAAGGATAAAAGAAAGGGATTTGTTAAATATGTTGAAAAATCTAAACTTCCTTAGTAGTTTTTGTCAACGAAGGGAGATAGGGGGAGAGAATAAGAGAGAAATCTAAAAAATTAGTGAAGCACAGTGAAAATAATTTGGTATCGAGAAAATCATCAAAAGGTGATTAAAAATTAATACTGTCTTTTTAAAATAGCAATTCACCTCAAAATCCCAGTTTTCATGGCTATGGAGGAAATCTACCATTTTTTCTTTTGCTTTGATTTTACTTTTCAAATTCTGACAAAGGATAAGTAGGAATGAGATTCTCTACGTGTCTTTTTACCTTTTATCGTTTGGACAAGACAATATTCTAGATAGAATTATTTTCGGATTTCAAGACTTTTTTTTTTTGAGTAAAGGATTTTTAGGACTAGATTTCGCTAAGATGTTTGAGCTTTTAATATTATTTCATTTCGATTTAAATATTATTTTGGTCGGGTACTTTTGACTTTTTTGACCTCGCTTTTCATTCATTTTAAAGCTTTATAAACTTTATTTTCTATTTTTTTTTTACTTTTATTGTCTGTTTTGTTATTCTAGTTTTTAAAAATGGATCAATTTCAATCGTAAAATTCTAATATAACTTTTTTGAATTGAAATGGGAAATCGATTTATAACTTTAAAATTTTTGGGTTTTAACTTTTTGAGTCACTAAAATGAATGGATAGTAGTAGAGGACTATTAATGTACTTTGTAACTATAGTTTCTATGTCATTCACCTCTTGGTTGCATATCTTGTGGGCTATTTTTATGTAACACTAGAGATCAATTATTGTGATTATTTGTGTTAATTAATTAGATTTATGCACATGATTAGACATTTTGCAAGAATCAAAATCGTTATAAGCCCAAAATTTTGTGAGATGTTTAAAGGCAACTAAAGGGCTTTGGCTTTGTACGAAGCATTTAAGACACATGCAAAAAGTAATTCATGCGTATTATAATTCGAGGAGACAACACTTCGATACTTCAATTGAAATGCCTCGTGATTGTAGCATGAAAAAACGTGTCAAATGTTGAAGTAGAAGCATCATGGCGCTAATATGTAGCACCATGATGCTTGTAGACACAACACGTAATCATAAGATGAGAGGGGAGCTAGAGTCGCGTAGCTACAACATAGGGTTATGACTCTGTAGAATAAGGTCATAGTGCTAAAAGCAGTGCAGTTGTGCATAACATAGGGCTATGGCACTACAAACTTCAATCGTCTGCCTCATGAAGACAAACGTCATGACGCTAAAACAACTCTTTATATAAATGACAAAAATTAAGGACAAAAAAAAACCATTGTAGAGTTGAGAAAAGAGATTTTTAAGGCTTGACACCGTAGAGATTGATTTGGGGACTAGGGGTGAGCATCGTGTTGGGAAATTAACGGTCCTATATAATTTATCCTTCTACTGAAATATATGAAGAAAAACTGTAAAGCACAAGATAAATGACACAGTAGATTATACTAGTTCACCACTAAAGGCTACATCCAATCTTCCATTCAGATATGGCTAATTCACTAATAATTTTTTAAGGATACGATACAATAAACTCTCCCAAAAATAGCTCTTACAGGTCCCAATAAAAACCTCATAGCTTCCAAGTATTTTAATACAATTAATACTTAGGAACAAGAATGAAAAATTCACAATAATCAAGATACAATTTACCCTTAATAATATGATCTTGATCTTCCAATTTGTTGCCAACAATCCCAAGCCTCTGCCACGAAAATCTGCTGCCAAAAACCCTAATTCGCTGTCCTTCCAACCATCTCTGCGCCAACCGACCAACCATCGGTTCGGATAGTCGGTTTTGTCGGAAACCAACATTTAAATTCGGAAAAAAAGATCAAAAAGGAGGCGGGGCCATGGGGCCGCAGCGCTGCAAAACGAAGAAGAGGATGACAGTAAGGGTTTGAGATGCACCAGTGTAAATTGCAAATGAGAAGGCAAAAAAAATGTTGACCGTGGATTGCTATGCGGCTGAAAAATGGGAAGAAAACAAGAAAAAGAGTTGAGAGGAGAGGTAAGGAGAAGAAAAAGAATGGAGGGAAGAGGATAAAGAGAAAATGTGGGAAGAAGAAATTAAAAAGAATGCAGGAGAAAGGTGAGAAGAAGACATGAAAAGAGAATAAAAATAACGAAAAAAAACAGTAATGAAGAGGCTGAAAACCGGGTGCCACTAAATGGCAGCTGGTTTTCAGTCTGCTGCTGCAGTCCACCTCAGCAAAGCAAAGCAGACTGCATCGTCTGCTTTATTTATTTTTTAATATTAATAAATGATCGGTCGGTCGGTTGAATATCGTTTTTCGGACCAAACCGACCAATCATTATACGGTTTTTATTTTTCTAAAACTGACACCGACCAAAATTACTATTAAACCATTCGACCAATGTCGGTTCGGTTGGTTTTGGTGACTCGGATTAGTTTTTCGATCTCTTGTGTTCACACCCATATTGAGGATAGACAATTGATACAACATGATTTATTTTCTTTCCAAATATATAGTCACGTTGACACGACAGGATTTATTTCTTGTCATTTTCCTTGTGACAAAAACTTTGTCCTCGCTCAGTGCAACATTGTCAATTAATATAGTCTATACTCTATAGAGTAGGCATTGTTAGGAAGGTTTAGACTCCATCTTTCAAAGCCATTATCATTATTTTTTTTTTGTTTCATTGTCGTTAGAAAATCAATAAATAATTAAAGTTATTATAACCCATCAACTTAAACACAAATTTTTGAATTAAGTAGTGTGATTTAATAGCAGAGCGAAGAATATTAAAATATATAACATCAGGTAGCATATTGAGTATTTTTTTTTACAGAGTATTAAAGATAAATAAAATGGAAATTAATTACAGGGACATGGGAGATAAATTAAATCCTTGAAGGAATGAGAGGGATGGTATTTTGCAAGTATGCACAAGCTGCAGCAACTCCACTTCCTAGTTGAACGGGGTATCCTACATCCTTGAGTATCATCTCCACGCCAGCAAGACATCCCAACAATTGCAGCTGAAAAACAATATAAATGCATAGAAAAACGGTTAAAACTCGCCACAAAAAACAAATCCCCCTCATGTCTGTTATCCTTTACTAACCCCAATTCTTGAAAAATAGAAACAGGAAAGGAGAGAGTTACCGAATCAACCTTAAGGTTCTTCGTATAAAAATTTTACTATGTGTGAACAAAATGTCAAGGCTACAATATATTCCTCTCACTCGTCGGCTTGAAAATCAGCACTAAATTTTAGTGTTGAAGCCACATCAATGTATATAAGAAAGCTATAAGTTTACCTCATTGAGGTTTCCAAGGTGACCAATTCTAAAGACTTTGCCAGCAACTTTGTTGAGGCCAAGTCCCAAGCTGAGATTGTACCTCTTCCATGCCCTTCTCACAATCTCTGAACTGTCAATATAAGAAGGAACAAGAACAGCAGTCACAGTGTCACTGAACCATTCCTCTTTTTGTGTACAGTTCTTCAACCCCCAAGCCTCCACAGCAAGCCTGAATTATATTCCAATTTCAAAACTTCAGAATTACATATAACAATAATGGAGTTTCTCATGCTAATTCACCTTCACTTCAGATATCTTGATACGTACCTTGTCGCTTTCCCAAGACGGCTGTGCCTCGCGATCACGTTGTCGAGACCTTCCTCGAAAAGCAGATCAAGAGCTGCTCTTAGTCCATATAAGAGCTGGATGGAAGGAGTGTATGGCCAATATGTGCCCAGTTTGTAAAATTTGAGGTAGTCTTTCCAGTCAAAGAAAACTTTAACTGATGTTGAAGTTTTGGATGCCTCCAATGCTTTAGGGCTGGCACATACAATACCAATTCCTGTTGGGAGAGATAGAGCTTTTTGGGACCCGGTTAGAGCCACATCGACTCCCCATTCATCCATCCGAAAATCAAGTGCACATATTGAAGACACTCCATCGACCAGGAAAAGAGCAGGATGATTGTACTTATCTGTGTTTAGCAGAGAAAGGGGGGAGTGATTGATAATGCATAGTGTTCCATCACCACTAAATCCAAAAATTTAAGCTGACAGGTAACAGTATGTTTTGGAACAAAATGTGTTACAATTACAAGTTTGGTCTCTAAGCTTTAGTAGAACCATAAACTTTCAATGTTGTGATTAATAGGTTTCGAGACTTTATAAAGTGTCTAATAAGTCTATGAACTTGAAATTTTGCATCCAATAGGTCCTTGAACTTTAGAAACTGTCTCATAAATTAGGGATTTATTTGACAAAAGAATTGAAAGTTCAAAGACTTCTTAAATACAAAATTGAAAGTTTAAGAGCCTATTAAACACTTTTTAAAGTTCTGAGACCTATTAGACATCAGAGACAATGTTGAAAGTTTAAAAACCTATTAAACATAACTCTGAAAATTCAATGACCAAACTTATAATTTAATATGTGACTGTTCTTACCGAGTAGGAACCGAACTTTGGACAAGTCGTTGGTGACACCGGTGGCTGTCTCATTGTGGACAATGCAAATTGCCTTGATCGTGTGTGCAGCATCAGCTGCAAGCTTCGATTCCAGAACATCAAGATCGGCACCTCGGCCCCATTCACTCTCGACAACATCGACGTTGAAATTAAGGCGTTGCTGCTGATCAATCCAGAGGAGGCTGAACTGGCCAATCAGAAAGGACACAGTCCTATCCCCAGGAGACAGTGTATTTGTGAGAGCACTTTCCCAGGCACCAGTACCTGAGCCATAAACATGAAAGTTCACATAGAAAGTCTGTTGTTCTCAAAACTTGAGTGGTTGGTGTGCTTTCAAAGGGAAGGAAAAGTTACCTGTTGTGGGGATCAGAAATGGGGTTCCAGTAGTAGTTTTGAAAATCTTTTTCACATCTTCAAGAAGAGTTTTTGTCAATGCAGGAATAGCAGGAGAACGATAATCCTCGTTGTTCCGGTTCATTGCCCGCAGAACAGGTTCGGGGATGTTGACCGGTCCCGGGACGAAGAGATGGTTTCTTCCAGGTCCATTAACATAATCCATTTTTCCCTTGTCCTCCAAATTCTATGTCAGTTTTCAGCTGTAAAATAGTAGAAAAAGTACTCTTTTTAAGTTGGAAATGGATTAGATTTTTTTTTTTCAAATTCCTAATGTGCTATGCAAAGACAACCCCAAAAGCATTCACTAGACAAGGCTTGTTCAAGACTTTACTCCTTACACCTTCCACTATACTCAAAAACTTAAGTTAATAAAATAAGGTATATTCAATCTAGTGTAAATATTCTTAACACGCCTCCTCACGTTTGCAACCAAATATTAATTTGATTCATAGAAAGTCCAAGTCGTGAGCTATTACCATCAATTTGAAAGAAAATGACATTGGATGAACTTAAACTCAACACCTCCTATATTTATTCTAGATTACACAATCACTGTATCCAAAAGCTTAAAATATTTAACGTGTGTTTTGGCTTGCTTTTAGAATATGAAATTTTAGCAAAAGTACTCATACTATAAGCAACCAGTTTGGTAAGAGAAGTGTTCAATGTCAAATTAATTTGATATTTGATCCTACACTCTTAAAAGTGCATTTTAAACAAGCACTGGGATAAAAACACTCTTTAAGTCCTTTCTTATGAAGCACTCGAAGTGTTGTCGACTTTTTTTCATAATAAAAAACACTTGTAAATGAGTTCCAAATATGACAGTTATGAATAGAAAGTGCAAAAGTGCTTGGGTGGCTTTTTCATATTAAAATATTACATCACAGATAAGGGTGCGGATTCGAACCTACGATCCATAAGGAGATGCATAGATGCCTAACCTCTCGAGAAGCGAGACCGACTGTATCTCCGTTGGTGTATTGTTTTCTAACCTTATACTTTATTCAACACTCAAAGTAACCTTATACTTTATTCAACACTCAAAGTGGGTGAGTTAATTAATTACATAAATAAAGACAAGGGCCAGTCAACAAGCAAGGTGCAAATCTTCAATTTACCAATCTCTCACCTCCAATAAGTTTTTCCTCACATTCTTTCTGTAGATTTGAGGTTAAGATTCCAAGAGGCATCAGAGCACAAACCACAATCTGATGTTATATCTTTCACATGGCCATTGAGGCTTATGAATTTTTCATAGTTTGGTCCTAAACTTTCAAAATCTAGGTTAAACTTTTTTTTACTAGTTTAAAGTTGTATCTATTTTATCCCTATATCAAGGTTAAATTACAAGTTTGGTCCAAACTTCCAAAATCCCAATACAACAGTAGATTTCACCCAAAAATTTTGTTCCAAAAGAATTGAGAAGAAAGAGGGGGAAATTACCCAAAACCCCAAAAACCCAAATGAGGAATCAGAAGACAAATCAACAAAAGAAACAGATCTAGAAACCCAGTAATCAGCAATCGAATTCAACAGAGAGCAAAGAGAAGATGAAAACAGAGAAGCAATCAGAAATTAAAGAGCAAAAACAGAGAAAGAGAGAGACCTGGAAGAAGAGAATCGTATCCTGAAAACTTGGAGAGAAATGGGAATTCCGTGGAAGTTGGAGACAGAAAAACTGAGAAATGACAAAGCAGAGCAGAGAGTCGCATATTTTTATAAGAGAGAGTCTGCAGATAAGAACGCCAACCAACAGTTTCCTTTAGTTATTTGCATGGCTGCCTTTGATTCTCCTCTATTTTCACTTCATTTATTTCTTATCTTTTTTTTTCCCCTCTCAAGGATGTTATGTCACCATGTAACCTCAAATTAGCTTAACAGTAATTGATCAAGTCCGCCAAGTCCAAACTTTCGTAAAAATAATATTATTTCAATATTACGAGGGTGGAATCCTTAGGAATTAGTAATTCCTATGGATTTCTTGGTACCAAATATTGTAGGATCAGACCATTGCTCTCGTGAGATTAGTCGAACTTCGTGTAAGCTGATTTGAATATTCACGGATATGAAAAAAAAAATTATGGATTTGAATCTACCATCTATTAGAAGAATGAGGTATAGATGCATTAACTATACTTAACTAGATTTAGGATGATGATCTTTTTAATTAAAATTTATGTCAATTTACAAGTTTGGTCCATAAATTATGAACATTGCGTCTAATAAGTTCAACTTAATCTTGTGTTTAACGGGTCTATAGACTTTAAAGGTTCTCCGACAAGTCCTCAAACTATCAATTTTTGAACTTTAAAAAGTAAAGTTTAATAATCTATTCAAATACTCAATTAAGAGTTTGGAGATTTATTAAAACTTTCCAAGTTCACGAGTCTATTAAACAAAATATTCAAAGTTTATGGACTATATTAGACGTACTTTCTAAAGTTTAAAGACTTACTAGACACAACTTTAACGAAGTTTATAAATTAATATAAATTTTAAAACTTTGTATTCAGCTTTAAATTTTTGAATTTTTAAGGGATATTTGACTCATGAGGTTTTTAAGAAATTTGAGTTTATGTTATAATGGAATAGCTCAAAAGACTTGATAATTTTTAAAACGGATGATTACTAAAAGTTAGTATATAGAGTAAAAGGTAGAATTCATAATTTTAAAATGATAGTAAAAAAGTCTATGTAGTCATGTAATCAACAAATTAGTTGCCTTTGAGATAAAATAAATTGATATATTATGTATTAAATATAGAAATTCATCTTCTTAATCTCAATTTACGATATAATTCAATGGTTAATATATATCTTCTACCTCGCGCAGAAAAAATGCTACGAAAAAAAGACCAGATGAAGTTGACCAAAGTATAGGGTTAAAAAAATAAATTTTATTTTCTCAATCCACTTTCTAAAACATATTTGAAGATCATAGTTATAATATAACTTAATTTACTTTTTATAAAATTTTTAACTTTATGCTATATTTGAAAATACCTATTTATTTATATAATTAAGTTATACATTTATAGGGAGACGTTTGAGGTTGAGAAAGCAATGGCAAAGATAATGGGATAATGTTTTATTTGAGTGTCAACCACACTATCATGTTTGAAATTAAGGCCACACAACCCTTTTGATTTTTTCTAATATATTTTTTTTGTACAACTTTATTTTCCATTTATTTTCTTTTCTTTATCCTTCAAATTATTTTAAGGTTGGGAAAATTTTGAGCAATGAGAAAAAAAAAATATGAGGGACCATCTCCACAATTTATAATGTAATCTTGTTTTGAAAGAACAAAACAAAAACATTACATTACATTACAATAATTATAAATTCCATGACAATGACTTTTTTTTTCCTTTGTTAATTTCATCTAATTCATTCTATTATTTGAGAATTTCAACCAACAATTATTGTAATAATGTCTACCCTTTAATCCATGTATAATCTTAATTATTGAGGGAACAAATCATAGTGTTATAAGAGTTTTAAAAATCAAGAGCGGATAAACGTAGGGGCATGGGGCATGTCTCTCCTAAAATTAGATTAGATATATTATAGTTTGCTTAATTAATAAGAAATAAGTTTGATTTGTTGGCATATGAGTGTGACCCTTAGGATGGTTTGGTTGGAGATTTTAAAAAGTAACCTGTAATTCAAATATCCGAGATTAAGACGTTTGGGAATAAAAAATAATTGTGTTTGGTTGTGTAAGGAAATGTTAACAAAATTTCTTTGCGTACTATCTCTATGTCATATTTGCAAGCTTTCGAGGAAAAAAAAAAGAAAAAGAAAAAAATTGTAACAAGAACGACCAACCATCCGCTCTAAAATAGTAAATTATTACCAATTTGAAAGTTCAAAACTAAATCGTTAGTTTAGTCAGAGATATAGAGACCAAATGTGTTCTTAAACCTATTTTTAATTTGTACAAAGTAGTACTTGAAACACCCTCATTTGTTGGGGGTGGTTCGTGCACGTGCGAATGAATACTGGCTACGTTTATTGTGCGAACAAGTGTTCAACACGAGTTCAACCGGAAGAAATTGAGTACCCAATTAAATGAGCCCATGATGCAAATTTCAATATTTTTGTTTGAACTGATTTTCCTTTTAACTCTATATTCCTCTGTACACAAACTAAGCCTATAAAATTTCATATTAAAAAAAATCCTAATAGGATTTTTTTATTTATTTGGCTGAAAAAACCTGTGAATTGCAGAACCTGTGTTCATGAACAAGTGTTATGAAAAAAAAAAAAAAGTACTAGGTAGTTTGCTAATATTCTTTGTTTCTCATTTTCTATTTTTACTTTTTGTAAAAATAAAAACAGAGTTGCATTGATTTGGTAAATATATTTTTATTTTTGTTACATAAAAAAGGAACAGATAGATATATTTGGTAACTATTTTTTGTTTTTAATTATCTTCAAAATATTAAATTAGGAAATAAAAATTGTACATGAAAATTATTTTTAAATAAAATAATAAAAAATTTACGTTATATTTATTTTTTATAATGAATTGATTTATAGGAATAATTATAATATAGGAAGAATAACTTATTAAACGTGGTGTCCAACTCCAACTCTTATCTTCTTAAAAAAAAAAAAAACCTCTGTTTAAAAATTAGAGAATTGTATTTCAGTAAAACGAAAGCCAAAATATATGTTTTAAATTTAGTAGTCATTTATCAATTTCATTCCAATATTTTAAAATTTTCAATTTCATCATTATGTATTGATTTTATTTTTTCATTCCAATCTTGAATCATAAAATATTAAAATTGATTGGGAAAGACATACCTACTTATATATTTTTTTTTAAACAACTCATGTCAACATGAACTTAATTCAACTGGTTAAAATATGTATTTGTTTAATATTTTTTCACTTGTTGTGAAGCCCAACTAGAAGAAGATCCATTTAGTCTTTTATGAATTTTTTTATTAATATTTTATTTGTTTATTTGTATGTGCAGCCGCCTATGCCATTGGGAGAGAGAAAGAAAATTTCTGCACGTAGATCGAGGAGAGAAAACAGAAAAAGAAAAGAAAATAAATCATTCCGTACAGTAGCGTTTTTTACATGATCGGAGGTCAGTCCGTGGTCTGATCGAGGTGAAATTTTGACAGCGTGTTCACAACACGAGGGTCTTCAATCTGGACAGTGGAGATTTCTTTTGGAGTTGCCTACAGTCAGTGGGTAGTTGGTGTCACTTTCTAAGTGAGATCTTTCTAATTTTCTTCTCCGGTTTATTCATTGTTTGTCGAGATATTATTATTTTATGCCTCTAGTTGTTGCTAGGGAGAACTTGGTGTAGCTCATTATTGATTATAGTGGAGATTGACTTCGGTCCGTGGTTTTTTACTCCTCACATTGAGGGAGTTTTTCCACGTTAAAATTGCTTGTGTCCCGTGCTTGTTTGAATTATTATTTTTACTTGCTATTTCCTATTAGGTTCACACAAGAGGGGATAATTGGTCCATAAAATTAAGTGTTTATCCCAACAAAGTGGTATCGAGGTTAAAAATTAATTATGCCTTGTGTTGAACAATGGAAACTAGTACAAGTAGAATGGTGACTTTGATTGGCTCAAATTATCAAGTTTCGAAAAGGAAGATAAAATATGTTTTATATGTGAAAGATTTTTATCTTACTGTTTTCTCACTTGAGAAGCCTAAAGATAAAACTGATTTAAAATGAGAAATATGTCATAGAAAAGTTTGTGATTTTATTAGACATTGGGTAGAAGAAAATATTCTAAATCATATTGGAGAAGAAACACATGCACGGACTATGTGGAATAAGCTAGAGTCGTTATATGCCCTGAAAACTGGCAATAATAAAATGTTTCTGATCAAGCAAATGATGGCTTTGAAGTATCAAGATGGAACACTTATGTCAGATCATTTGAATACATTCCAAGGTATCATTAATCAGCTTGCTGGAATGAAAATCAATGATGAGATACAAGGGTTATGGCTTCTTGGTGCATTTCCGTACTCATGGGAGGCTTTCAAAATGAAGAGATGAGAAGAAAATCATAGAGCTCTTCATCACAGTCAGAGGTTCTTATTACTGAAAGAAGGGGGAGGACTAAGAGCAAAGGTCTGTGGGGTAAAGATAGAAGCAAAAGTAAGAGTGGCTGGTTATCCAATGTTGAGTGTTATCATTGTGGCATGAAAGGGCATATAAAGAAATATTGTCGACAACTGAAGAGAGAAAATAAAAATGATAAAGGTAAGGAAAAGAAGAATGATGATGGTAATGACGCAGATACAGTTGTTGCAGCAGCCGAGGATTTCCTTATCTTATTTGATGGTAATGCAATTAATCTAGCTACACAGCAGAGCAATTGGGTGATTGATAGTGGCGCGTCAATTCATGCTACATCTAGGAGGGATTTCTTTGCATCCTACACATCTGGTAACTTCGGTAGTGTTAGGATGGGTAATGATGGATCAGCAAAAGCTATTGGTATTGGTGATGTGCACTTAGAGACCAAGAATGGTACTACGCTGGTTTTGAAGAATGTGAAACGTATCCTTGATATTCGCATGAATTTAATTTCCACACTTAAGAAACTAGAGTTTCCTTTAAGACGTCTCAACACTTAAGAAAGTCAAATATACTAGACTTGGTATATTCTGATGTATGTGGTCCTATGAAGACAAAAACATTTGGAGGTTCCTCATATTTTGTGACATTTATAAACGATCATTCGAGGAAAACTGGGGTCTATACGTTGAAGACTAAAGATCAAGTGTTGCAAGTGTTTAAATAGTTTCATGTCCTTGTTGAAAGAGAAATCGGTAAGAAATTGAAATGCATCAGGACCGATAATGGAGGTGAGTGTTGTGGACCTTTTGATGAGAATTGTAGAAGACATGGTATTAGACATCAAAAGACACCTCCAAAGACTCCTCCAAAGACTCCTCAGTTGAATGGGCTAGCTGAGAGAATGAACAGAACACTAGTTGAGCGGGTGAGATGTTTGCTTTCACAATCACAGTTGCCAAGATCGTTTTGGGGTGAAGCATTAAGCACAGTTGTGTATGTGTTAAATTTCACGCCATGTGTTCCTTTGATTTTGAAGTCCCGGATAGAATTTGGTCATAGAAGGAGATATCCTATATCACCTGCGTGTCTTTGGGTGTAAAGCTTTCGTACATGTTCCTAAAAAGGAGAGATCGAAGCTTGATGCAAAGACAAGACCATGTGTGTTCCTTGGCTATGGCCAAGATGAGTTCTATTATAAACTGTATAATCCAGTACAGAAGAAGCTCATAAGAATTCGAGATGTTATATTTGTTAAAGACCGGACCATAGAAGATATTAAGAAAACAAATAAAACAGAGTTTCAACACAGTGATGATTTGATTGACTTTGATTCAGTTCTTTTGACGCAACCTTCTATGCAAACTGAAAATGAGGTTCAGAATGATCAGTTTGATGGTACAACAGAGAGTCCAGAACAGGTTGAGGTAGAAGATGATGTTCATGAATAGTTGTCGGAAACAGAAATTCCTACAGAGGTTTCACTTAGAAGATCAACCAGAAATCGGAGTTCTTCCAAACGGTATCCAGTTGATGAGTATGTGTTATTGACTGATGGGGGAGAGCCTGAGAGTTATGAGGAGGCCATGGAAGATGAACACAAAAGAGATTGGATTGGTGCAATGAAAGATGAAATGAAATCATTGCATGAAAACCACACTTTTGACATTGTCAAGTTGCCTAAAAAAAACCACACTGAAAAATAAGTGGGTTTATCGAGTGAAACAAGAAGAACACACCTCATGATCGCGTTATAAAACGAGACTAGTTGTCAAAGGGTTCAATCAGAAGAAAGATGTTCACTTTGACGAAATTTTTGCTCCTGTTGCGAAGATGTCTTCTATACGTGTAGTTATGAATTTGGCAGCAAGCCTTGACTTAGAGGTTGAGCAGATGGATGTCAAGACTACATTTTTGCATGGTGATTTAAATAAAGAGATTTATATGGAACAACCAGAGGGATTTGAGGAGAAAGACAAGGAGAATCTTGTGTGCAAGTTGAATAAAAGTCTTTATGGGTTGAAACAGGCACCAAGGCAGTGGTACAAGAAGTTTGAGTCAGTTATGGGGGAGTAAGGCTTCAAAAAGACTATTTCTGATCATTGCTTATTTGTGCAGAAGATTTCTGATAATGACTTTATTATATTGTTGCTTTATGTTGATGACATTTTGATTGTTGGCAGGAATGTTTCAAGAATGGACACGTTGAAGATACAGTTGAGCAAATCGTTTGTCATGAAGGATTTGGAGCCAGCAAAGAAGATTCTTGGAATCCGTATAGCACAACACAGAGCATCCAAGAAACTGTATATGTCTCAGGAGCATTACATAGAGAAGCTGCTTGAAAGATTCAATATGAGTAAGGCTAAAGCGGTAAGTTTTCATCTATCCAATCATTTTAAACTAAGTAGCAAGCAGAGTCCCTCTATAGATAAAGAAAAGGAAGAAACAGAGAAATAAATTGGAGCTAAATCTGTAAGCAAGCCATAGCAACCGAGTAAGTAAAATGGCTCAATACTCAATACTGCTCTAGGGCATTGAGACACTGTGAAGATGAAGGATCAACGTGCAAGAAATTTTGTAGTATTTCAGACGATACGAGTAAAGTTACGGAGTGCACACTCCACCTATTAGGCCTTGTTTGGGCATGAACTGGAATGAAAATCAATTGAAATCAAGTCAATAGGAATGAGAATGTTATTCGTTTGATGCTGTTTACTAGAAATTTGTTGGAATTGAAATAAGAATTCCTTTGATATTATTTATTAAATTTGTCTGTAATCAGAATCGAAATTAGATATATGACAATTACTAGTATATCATTTTTTTCTTACTGGATAATTACAAATATATTGTTGTGCTAATATTTTTTTAAATTATAATACATTAATTTTAATTTATTTTATTACTATTGATAGGAAATATTTTTTATTATAACAATTTATTTAATATTAATAAATAATGAATAATTAAAATAAAATTACATAAACTAAAATATTTTTTTATTAGAAACATAATGATTTAATATAAAATATTATTAAATTTTATTATTATAATAGTTAATAATGTATTCTATTTTTAAAAAGTTGTTGATATTAATTAATATAGCAAAGTAAAATTTAAAAAATTTAAATATTTAAATATAAATTTATAATATTTTATAATAAAATCACATCAACTAATAGTAGTATAAATTTTTATTAGAACAAAAATGATTAGTTGTATAAATGAAAAAAGAAATAATAAAATTATAAAACAATTAATTAAAAAAGTTATGGATTTCATTAATACATGACAAATTCAATGGTTGTTTGTTACATAGATTTAAAAATTTTTCTTCCGAATAACTTATTACAAGACATCCCTTATTTTCATGGAGAAGGGTTTTCTTTTCTCTCCCAGTTTCTTGAGTTTATTTGACAGATTCTTATTTCTCTTTTTTTAAATAAATTATTTTTTATGTGATTATTTACTTTATTTTATTCAAATTAATTAATTAAAATTAGTTAAAATATTTAAATTAATAAAACAACATTAAAATTTTATCAATAAGGTACTAAATTAATTATTCTATTGTAATATAAATTAATTTATTAAAGTGTATACTAAACTTTTTGTTTTAGAAAAATATTATTAATGGAAGCAATTAATAAGATGAAAATGATTAATTTTGTTAAACATAATGGTTAAAATGATTGTTAAATAAAATTAACAACATAAACTTAGATATATTATTTATAATATATTTATTAAAGCATGAAACTTAAATTAAAACATAATTGCTTAAAATAATAATTATTTTAACTTAAGATAAATTAATTAATGTGAATTAATTATTGTGAGTTAATTTTGATTGATTTTAAAGTTTTATACAAATATATCATTTTGCTAAATATGTATATATTGAATTTGAGTTAAATAATATTTAATATTAATTGTCAAAACTAGCATAGTACAGCGGTAAATATTGACATATATCTTCAACATGAGTTTGTGAGTTCAATCCCCCACCCCACATGTTTACTAAAAAAATATTTAATATTAATTATTCAATTGATTATTGTGCTAAATTGTCAATTTAAAATTTAGAATGTTAATATAAAATAATTTATATTTATATTTTTTATTTTTTGATTTAAATTTGATTTGTTATTAATCAAGGTTTACAATGACATAAAATGCATATTTCTAGAGTAATCACACAAAATAAACGTATATATAATTTATTTTCAGAGATTTTAATCCGAGACATCTTAATCCCGAACATATATACAACCAAACACAGCTATCTTTATTTCTCAGACATCTTATTCCCGAGTATCTTAATCACATATACGGCCCCTAAGAAAGAAAGGGTAAAAGTAGAAAAGTCAGTAAACGTGTGGGACCCATGGAATAAGGAATGAGAATGAGATTGATTACGGTGTAGGAAAGAAATTAGATTTCTCATTTTTAGGGAATGAGAATGAAAAAATTGTATGGGTCCCACCTTCCCAATTCCCTAGATGTAAACATGACGTTAGAGGCCGTTTGGTTGAATGTTTTAAGGGTGGGAATGGGCTTGGGCATATAAAAGCCACGTTTGGTTGGAAGATTATAATTTGTTTGCCTGGGAATACTCTTTTTCCACGCATCATTAATAGGCTAAATCAAAGATAAGGAAGCCCGTGGAAAATGGTAGGTTTGTTGAAAATCCTTCTCTCTCTCATATACATTGCTATTTTTTTTTTATTTCTCTCCCTCTACTCTTCTTTTTGTACTGTTATTTTAATTTGAGATGAAATTTATTCTATGCTATTATCTTTTCCTTTGTTCTTTTGGTTATTTTCGGACAAACTTTTTTTTATACGAGAAAACCACTTGATAAGAACCGCAACTACATCCCTTAACACATGAAAATGCTCAAGACAAATGGTTGTAAAATTGTGAGTAGTTGAATGAAAACATCCACTAAGCACCAAACATTACTCAGCTCACAAAATATAATAAAAATAAAAATCCTTCAGTAACAACCGGTCATTTCATCTAGGTTCTCCATCGCTTAAATGTTGCTGGGTACATGAATACTCTGACTCTGTAACCCATGAAATTTGGTGGCAGATTTCATGGGTGACATATTTTTCTTCTTCCTTCGTCGGTGAGCGCTGAAAGTGAGAGAGAGGGAGTGGTACGGTTGTATTGCATATTTTTTCCTTGTTGCAGGTTACTGAGAGTGGTGGGTTATCTTAAAGCAAATTTGCAGCTGTATTATTGAAGGTTAGAATTTATGATGTGATTTTGAACATTTTGTTTATCATGCATTGATGAAATACTTGATGGAGCATAATTATAAATCTTTTATCATCTAATTATAGATATGGTTTTGAACATTTTATTTATTATGCAGATATGACTCACACATCTTCCCCTAAAACAACAAATTCTTATTATCCTGTTGTCCTATTTAGAGATGCTAAAGCAAATGATGAAAACATGTTTCCTATTGGTAGTAATTCTAATGTATAGAGGACAAACCCAAACAAGACTTATGGGTGGAAGTTCTTTCTATAGACACCGAATTAGACAATTAAACTTTTTTCGTCTAATACATGAGAGCGATTTAGCATGTTTTGAGACTACACGTATGAATAGGAAATGCTTTAATAAAAAGTGATTGTCTAACGATAATTAATTATTTTAAATTAGTTAATGTAAATTAATTGTTGAAAGTAGATTCTGATAGCACAACCAAACACAGGTATCTTTCATTTCCAGGTATCTTATTCCCAGACATCTTATTCCATAATCTTTTAAAAACCTTGAGTCGAATGGTCCTTTAAAATATAATTTTGAGACGCTATCCGAGTTGTGAATTATACATGGAAGGAAATCAATTAGTGGGATCAACCCAAACTCGCGAAGCATTCTTCTAAAAAAACGTAATCTAATTCTTGTTCTACAACTTTATCCATTAGTTTCCCAATTATTTTCAATAATTACTTTATAACTTTTACTCATCCTCTAACGAGATCTATAGCTTTTTAATTGTTTTACAATTTTACTCTTTCTTTATTTATACTATTAACAAATTTTCATATAATAAAGAGTTATACCATTTTTATTTTTATAAATTGATGTAATTTTATTATAAAATATTACAAATTTCTACTTAATTTATCAATTATTATAAAATATTACAAATTTATACTTAATTTACCAATTATTTAATTTTACTATGTTATTATTAATTAATATCAGTAGAATTACCCAACCCTAATAAATTATATTAAATATTATAACAATAAATAATATTTTATATTAATGATGGTGGTTCATGAATGAATGTACTTTTATTTTGATTATTAATTATATTAAATAAATTGTTAAAACAAAAATATTATCATCAATAAAATAGTAATATAATAAATTAAAATTTATTGTTGTTTTAATTAAAAATAATATTAGTATACCATATTAAATATATTTGCAATTAGCTAGAAATAAAAAAATAGTATATATTATAGTAATTTTTACATGTCCGAAACAGTTTCGAATCTAGAAAATTTTAGTAAATGACTTAAATAATTTTCTGATTTTGATTCTTGAAAAAATTACTAGTAAGTAACCTCGAATAAATAACATTCCTATTTCGATTGGTTTTATTCTTATTCCTAATAAGTAAATAGAGTCTAAAATCATTAGGTATGGACTTGGTATTAAAGAAAAAAAATAAATAAATAAAAGGGAAACAAAAGGGAAATTACAAAAAAAAAAAAAAAAACAAAAACAAAAGATGGGAGTCAAGGTTTGAAGAATGAGATTTATTCATAAATTGAATATTATTTAAGAATACACCCTCTTTTTGCCTCGAAGTTTCCCAACACAAATTTTGTCAACAAAAGTTTCCTACATTGAATTGAATTTGTCAACCCCATAACAAACAAAAACATGTGTAATATCTATACTTCTTTATATTGGGTTAATCGTCTCTAAATTTTTAATATTATTATTTTATTGTAATTATCTCAAACTTTTAAATTGTTTATGCTCAAATTTTCAAGTTTATTATGTCTTTGTTATGGCATGTATTGTTTTAATTAGTCTATAAATGTTTTTAAGAAACAATTATTTTGGTCTTTATTAGTTAGATTAAGTTATAAGTTTGGTTATTGGATTTTGAGGAGGTTGGGTATATAATAGGTCTATGAATTTTAAAAGTGTTTAATAAATACTTAAATTTATAGTTTTATGTCTAATGGGTCCTCAAATTTTGAAAAATATCTTATAAATCATTAGACAAAATTTTAAAGTTTTCAGAGTCTCATTAGAAACTAAATTGAAAGATTTTTTTGGGTGCATAGATCTATTAGATATTTTTTAAAGTTTAATAACTTATTAGACACAATTTTTAAAGTTTAGGAACCAAACTTATAATTTAACCTATTGGTTACTTTGATTTCAATCAATAGATATTGTGAATTCGAGTATATTTATTCTACGTGTTGTCATAAACATGTATTTGAGCTGCAAAGTTGGTTAAGATAAGTATTGGGTAGATAGATGTTAAGTGAGATACTAATATCAATGAGTAAATTTATTATTTTATTTATCTTTTAATATTAAGGTGTTAAAATAGACAGGTTGAAAGTTTAGGAATCAAAACAGTTAATTTTTGTGAAGTGTAATGATTCAAGTAAACATTTTAGAAACTCTGGGACAAAAATGATATTTTAACAAAAAAAAAAAAGAAAAAAAAAGCTTACGTAACCTATAAATTTCAAGAATTTTAGTTACATCATTGAATATTAAATTGCGTTTATATCTAGCAATCTAATATGAATCTTTTTCTTTTTTCGTTCGAAAACTTTAACCACCATATTAGTTATTAGTATCGTAATTAACTAATTAAACTATATTCAAATCGACAACATAATTAAATACTATGTTTTAATCTTGAATAGTTGTGCTTTTTTCAGTTTATTTAGATAATTTAATTTAATTCCTCATTTTTAAAATGTTCACAGGTATATCCTTTTATTAGTGATAAATTTAAATATCATGAGACATAGTGAAGATAAAAATTTATAAAAAAATTAAAACCACCTAAAACAAAAAAAGTTAGAAAATCTTGTCAACTTGAACTTTTATTACTAAGTATAATGTCACGTAATTCAACCCATTTAACATTATAAATAAAAAATATTGGTTAATATTTTTTTTAATCCTTATATTTTTATTGAAGAAAGGATTTAGTCTTTTAAGTCTAATTTATAACGATTTATTCTTGATTAATTTTTTAATGATAAAAGAAGTATCTACGAAAAAGAGAAGGGAACAGAGATATGGTTGCATTTTGCAGAGTCAGCCATATGCTTTGAAGTTTGAAGAAAAGAAACTCCAAAAGAAATCTATGGTCAAATCAAAAGCACTCAAAAACCGCGGAGTCTTTTTTTCTCTCTCTAGAAACCGTCGATCAGTTCCTTAAAAGCGCACCTTCTTCCCCCAAATTTCTTTCTCAACTCCAAATTCTCACACGCAAGAATAAGCCTAATCCTAATCCTAATCCTAATCCTTATCCAGATCCAGAATCAAGATCATGAATGATCAAGATCAAGAACACGAAGAGGACTATTTCGATCGTCTTCCCGACGCGCTTCTTCTTCTGATCTTCAACAAATTGATCGACGCTCGGTCTCTCCTTCGCTGCCTCGCCGTCAACCGCCGCTTCGGTTCCCTCATTCCGCACTCCGACGCCGTTTTCCTCGCCATTCCTCGTCCGCTGCTCGATCACAAGGGGAAGTCCGCACTCCGTCGCCATTCGCCGCAGAGTTCGCTCAGGTACTTCTTTCGTAAGTTCGTCTTTACGCCTATTCGCTTCCTCCGCCGCGCGATTGCTCGTTCCTCGCCGCCGCCGAGTTCCGGATTTGGCGACTGGTACCACTGGCCGAGCGCTGCGTTGAGGGAGTTCGGAGGAATTAAGTTCGTTCACATGGAGCTCCCTTGCTGCGGCGGCGAAATCGGCTCCGATCACGGCGGCGATCCGCTGCTCAAGTGGAAGGCGGAGTTCGGTACCGAATTGAAGAGTTGCGTCGTTCTCGGAGCGTCATCTTTACGGCGGAGATCGATTGCTCCGTCTAATTCAGACGCCAAGGAAACAGGAGAAGAACGCGTAGATGCAGAATCTGAATCGGACATTGGAGACGAAGAGCTTAAGCTACGAATCGTATGGACGATTTCAGCCCTAATTGCCGCTTCCATGAGACATTACTTCGTAAAACAAATGGTTTCCGATTTTCCGATGCTGCAGAGCGTGGTGATTACGGATTCAACAAAACAGGGGAGGCTCTGTATGAGAGAGAAGCAACTCACCGAACTCAGAGAATCGATGAAATCTTCCGATTCGATTCAATCTCGAGTAGAGAGGACAGTGATTCCAGATCTGAACATGAAGATGTGGCATGTACCGGTGCTGGATCTGCCGGCCTCCGGCTTCGTGATGACGGCGGCGACTCTCATCGTCATCCGGCCGACTGCAGCAGGTACGGAGTTAGAAGGACTAGACACAATGGGAGACGATTTTGATGCTGAGGAAGAGGAAAAACTCGGAGCATATGGTGAAGCTGTGAAAAAAATGATGAAGTTGAAAAGAAACTACGTCTTGGAGGTAAATTCTTTCTGATTGTAATGTAAATTAAAGAATTAGAGTAGATAGAACCATACAAATTCGTTCCACGTTTTTGGATTGTAGAAAAATTACTGTAAATTCGGGTGAGGTTTTTAATTCAATTTCTGTAGTTTAGATTCTTTTGGGCATTCAACCTTTTTCGTTTCGGTGCTCAAGGACAGGGGAGCTGATCCGATTGGTTGTAAAATTTTGCTTCCCATTTAATTTGGTGATGTGTAAGAGAAAGTAGAGAGAATGTTTCACTTTCTTCTAAACTTTACTTTATTATCGTAACTTTACAATCTAAATACAAACTCCTCGAATCTAGACATGTTGGTGATAAATTTATCCAAAAAAAAGAAAAAGAAAAAATCTTTCTTTAATTGATGCGCTGTGTTGCATTATAGGATGCGGTAAGGGATGCACTAAAAACTACACTAAAGTTGCGCTAAAAATATGCTATATATATTGGTATAGCTATTTTAACACGACATATGACGGAAATAGAGCGACAACCCATGCACTAAATAGCGTAGCTGGCACTATAGAGCAGCCAAGCTCATGACCGGCATATAGCGGCGGGGAACCCACATAAGAATTGTACTATATTGGGCAAGTGTGCGCTAAAATAGTGCAACCAACGCTATAGTGCTACACCGCTTTAGCGCAGCCAAGCACGGGTGCGACCTATGCAATAGTGTTGCCCACCTTTGATGTGGCTAGCTTAATGCATGTGCTTTTTTACGAACTTTCCGCAAGCACTATAAATTTGTAAGAGATGCAACCCTTGAAAGGTAGGTCATCGAGCCACTTTTGACTTCTCTCCTCTTAAGTTCATATACTGATTTAAGGATCGGAGTATGGTAGGCCGACGTGGTCGCCTTCTCCTTTTATAGGTCGCTTTCGCCTCAATTTCAAAAGCCAAGATCTCGTAAAGACTATCAACTCCTTATCCCGTTGCAGAATTTTTGTCTTATTTTAGAAAGAGGGCGGATTCCTCGAAAAGTTAAGGATTCCACTCTCTCGGTCTTCCAAACAACAAGATCTCGTCCTTCCCCTGCTCGCAACTTATCGAGTCTCGGCTTCTCCTAGCTAGACTCAACATCTCCTTGATCCCTCAACAGTCGATCAGGTCCACATAACTCCTGGTTCGACCAACTTCCCAAAAATTGAATCAACAAGACGAACTCATAATATTTTGATAATTTAATCAACGTAGTATGATGATTCTAACCTTTTTAAATATACTTTTTATTCTTTAATTATATTTAACATAGTTAATGTCTAACTAACTTGTATCCAAGATTTAAACCTCAACGGTTTAAAAGGTTATCAATGGTGGAACTGGTCGAGTTATAATAATGTATAAGTCAATCTAAATTTAATGTAAAGTGTACTAATACTCGTGTATGTAGATGGAGAGTGATTGTACTTAAGTATGAGACGAACTTGATGGGTACGTACTATTTTATACAAGCCATGGAGATTATATTTCAACACATGTGAAAGGTAGAAATTTGAACATCTAACTTGAATATAGATTAAATTATATATTTAATAGAACTCTAACTTCTAATTTTGTATCTAACAAGTTTCTTAACATTAAAAAGTGTCTAAATGTTCTTAAATTTTTTATTTTGTGTCTATTAGATCTCTAAATATAATTTTAATTTTTGTATTATCTAATAAGTTTTTGATCTAATCAGCATTTTTTAAATTCGCGAACTTATTAGACATAAAATTAATTGAAAGTTGAGAGTCTTGTTAGGTACAAAATTGTATTTTATGTTGAATATGTTAGGAATATATTAGATATAAAATTGATGATTAAAATTGAAAGTTAAGAAATCTATTAGGCATCACTAAAGTTAAGAGACTTATTAGGTACAAACTTAAAAATTTAGAATTGAACTTGTAATTTAACATAAAGTTTACAATACTTATGTAATGCCCGACTAGAGAGGAGGGGTACATGAATGAACCAAAGAAATGATAGTTACTACCTATACTAACAAGGTGCATCTTCCTTTTCGGTAACTCAATTGTAAGAACTCTAAAGTTAAGCGTGCTTGACCTGGAGCAATCTACGACTACCTCCTAGTTGATTTACTAGGAAGCATGTGAGTGAGGATAAAGCATACGCTCTTCTAAGTAGCTCAGAACTAGACAGTAACGCGACTGGGTCGCAAGATATGTAGGGGATGTCGGGGAAATGGAAGTAGTAGTTGTAATCCTAATTAATTTTTAAAAAGATAATTCAGGTGGGTGGCTAAAATTGGACACCGATTTTAAAAAATGTCCATGCAGAAAGAGCTCAACTACTTAGATTTAAAAATATGATGATATTCCAAATTTGCCCTTAAATCTATTTTTATCTCTTCTCATTCGAAATCACCTAACATAGATTTGAACGAACCTCTTATTTTATTGATTTGATTTTATATTCCCATTCTTCCAAGCTTTCCCCTCTGCAACGACCAATTGATTGTGGATGATCTCTCATTCTTCCCAACTCTTCGTTACAACGATGCATGAAGTCTCATCTTTCGAAGCTCTCCCCTCGACATTAATCGCATTTCTATATGATGGTAGTTGAGACCAAAACAAATCACTCAGACCACTACTTTTAGGGTGTTTGAGATGACCTGTTTTAGTATATGTAGCTTCCTACACGTTAGGTCTTGTCATGATTGCAAAAGTTCCATAGTATCTACTACCCTTGACTTGGACATGGACTGTGGTTAGTCTTATTCAATTTTCCTTCTATCTACTTCTCTCTCTACCTCCCATTTTTGTTGGGGTTTACAACTTAGCCCCTGAACTTACTTTTCCCATCTCTTCCCCTCAAGTTTTTTGTTATAGGTCACGATTGTGCTCACAAATCATTTTTAGTTGTGGAAGACATTGCAGGCATTGTCTTTGTAGATATCAACATTTATCCATAAATAGAAATGCGACACTAGTGCAGACCACTGTAGATATTTACATTGACCCCCAAAATGGAACTGCGACACCAATGCATACCACTATAGATATCGACATTGACCCTAGAAATGGAAGTGCGACACCAATGCAGATTACTATAGATATTGATATTTACCCAATAAATGGAAGTGCGACTCCAATGCACGCCACAACTCACCATCAACGCATAAAAGGAGGTGCAACACTAGACCACGGTAGATAGTGACATTGACCCCATAAATGAAGTGCATGCAGATCACAATTCACCATAAACTCACCACTAATTATACGTGTATCTATTGATATATACCGTGTGCATACGTTACTAAAGTGATTACTGTTTTGCAAAATGACTTCACATGACAAGGTATGTTGGATTTGATTTGATTTCATAGTTGTATAGACCCATTAAATATATTTACCTATCCCACCTACAAATTTAAAATTTAGATTTTAGATTTTAATTTAGAAATTTGTAAATTTTAAACAGCAGTCAAATTTGAATAATTTTTTATTTATCTACTTTCAAAATATACTTTCAATTTTTAAAATTTGATTATTTAGAGTTGATTCTTTGTTTTTGCAAGTTGTTGTACCAAATAAAATCTCTAAAAATAACCACATATAGTGATAGGGGTATATTTGTCTAAAAGAATATTTAGGATTCTAAAAAAAAAGTCACTTAACCATTTATATAATATTAACAGAAAATTTTGGAGAGGTCCATGTATCCCCTGGACGAGCAGCTTCTCACCTGAGAACAAATGAGTTTGCAACCAGAAAACTCGATTTCGGTCTAGTGTCCCACCTGTAATTGGAGTAGAAAATAGGAAAAGACACCTTAAGTATTAGTGATATGTTTTTCACTTACTTGGTGAGAGTGAGAGTCCTTCCTTATATGGGCCTAGGAGGTCGACTGGGAAGGACGATGATTGGGATGGCAGGGGCGCGCCGTGAGGTACGACGTTTGCTGAGAGCGTACGTTCCCGACAACAGGCGATGGTGCCCTCGCTTGCAGGCCTGCAGCCTATCGCCTGCTGTCGGGGCTCGATGTACTACCCGTACTTGGATGAACGGAAAGGCGTATCCCTGCCATCGCAGCGTACGGTGTGTAACCATCTACGATCTCCACTTCTTAGAGGTGGACACGCGTTCTGCTCGATTTTACCCTCAACATATAATAATCAATATGTTTGACTAAGAACATCTTATTTATTTTGGCTATTAGTATGGTCGTCCGATCTTAAAAATAAGAAACTACAAACAAAATAGTTATCAAATGGGCTAAAGAATACTATTTGTGGACAATAACATTGGAATAGTTAGACCAATGAGAAAAGAGTAGCCCACATATGCTAACTTTTGAGAGAACGTCAGGAAAAGTGTTTTTTTTTTAAGAGACGAATACAAAATATATCTAAAAAAAATTCAATCTTCCATTGGATACAAAATTAAAATTTTTAACCTGGTTTGGTTATAACATTTATTTTACTTATGTATTGTTTCTCATTAACTTGTGCTAATTGTTTCTAATTTTTTTATTTATAAGAAAAGTTTTTAAAATTTCTACACACTAACTTTTAAAAAGATCTAAAATAACAAAATCAAGTTTTTTACTTCTTATTCCCATTTCTACTTTATTTTTTCATAACATAAATAAAAAATCATAATTTTATAATTCTTAACTAAATATAAAAAATTGAATATTTGATTCAAACATTAAATTTAAACTTTTAGAGAATGGGAACACGAAAAACAATTATTAAATATATACTTTTTCAGTTAAAAAGACAAAAAAACCAGAAACCAATTACTCAATATAATTCTATTTTTATTTATTAAAAAGAAAAAAACAAAAAAAAAAATAGAAACAAACAAAAACAAAAAATAAGAATTTTTTTGCTTCGCTCTTGAAAACCTATGAAATAATTTTAAACACATAATCGAAAGTTTAAATATTAAAATTTCCAATTAGATCCACATAATTGGGTACATTAATCCCCATCCTAAATTTATTCTATTAAATAAAAACCTATTTAATGTTGTTGTTTTTTTATTTATTCTTTATTTTTATTTCAACCTATTTAATATTGTTAAGACTTAATTCGACAAAATTCTAAAAATTGAAAGAAACCCAATATTAAGAAAGCTTCTGTTTCTCTCCCGTAGGGTACAGAGATTCTGGAAACCGCGGCTCTGCAAAAGCGTGCAGCGGATTCTTGAGGAACAGCTGATCGGACTCCGACAGGTCAATTGCCGCGACGCCCGGCGGCAGCCGCCAGTGAAATGCCTGCACAAGCCTGGCCAAGAGCATCATCGTGATCGCCGTCCCCAACGTGCCGCCCATACACCCTCTCCTCCCGCGCGTGAACGTAATAAACCGCAGATCCGGCTCGGCCAGCCCTAAATCGACCGACGAATCCCTCAGATGGCGATCCGGATCGAACCGCGCCGGATTGGCCCAAATCCTAGGGTTCCGGCCGAGGCCGAGGCGGCTGAGGAGGATGTGGCTGCCTTTGGGAATGAAGTACCCGGCGACGGCGGCGTCGGCGGTGGCGATGTGGGGGAGATTGAACGGCGCGATTGGGTGGAGGCGGAGGGCTTCTCGGGCGCAGGCGGTGAGGAATTTTAGGGAAGGGAGATCAGATTCTTGGACGAGGCGGCATTTTCCGACGACTGTGTCGATTTCGGCGGCGGCTCTGCGGAGGATTTCCGGTTGATTGAGCATCTCCGCCAGTGCCCATTCCACTGCGTTCGATGGGTTGTCCACTGTTGCAAGCAGCAGTTCCTGCCATTTTTATTTTTTAAGAAGAGAAAAAATAAAAAGGTATAAATTTTATTTTTTAATTATTATTATTTATTTTGTTTTTGTAAAATTTCAGACTTTTTCTATATTTAAAAATACACATTTTATTTTTATCCTATTTGTGGTTAAAATACTATTCTGGGTACTTGCACTTTTAGCCTAACAAACTTACAAACTTGTCTTGCCACCATTAAATATTTGACAATTAAGTGAGAGGAATGAAAAAACAAAAATGTAATTTAAAAGTGATTATTTTAGTCCATTTTTACAAAATTTTAATGCAAATCTTACACCTAACGAAAACTCTTTTGTATAAAGTAATGTTTATATTTTAAGAAATATATTGATGATAGAGTCGTGTTGAAATTATGATAGAAAAAATGAGATTAAGAATAAAATTACGGGACCAAAATAGTTCTTTTAAAAAAAGTACAAGAACCAAAATATATAATAGAGATTAAAATGAATTACAGTTGAAGATATAAATGCCAAAATGAATATTTTAAAATTACAAATATTTTTTTTTATTTAAACAATTAAAAACTAGATATATTTTTTAATAATTGTTATTTGTTTCCACAAGTATGTATGATAACGTTTATTTTTTAATTTAATTGATTGATAACCATTTTGGGTTGACACAGTGTCAAAGTGTCCAACGTAAATCCTATAGAATTGAGAATTACCTTCCCTATCTTAAGAGTTATTTTTAATTATGTAGGCCAATTTAGGAGATCTAGGAGAATTTACGAGGATTTGTGATTTGAGGACATTAATCACAATAATCAAAATAATTTTAATGCTAAACTAAAAAAAAAAAGCAGCTTAGAAACCAAAACCAAATCTATGAACATGATATTGTTTGAGAATTCTTACAGTGATCTGTGCTTTAATTTCCTCGACAGACAACAATGGCTCCCCATTGTCACCCTCAAGTGAGATGAAGATATCAAGCATGTCTTCAGGCTCCCTCCTCTCCCCATTCCTCCATTGTTGAACTCTCTCGTCGATGATCGGTTCTTCATACTTTCTAATAACATTCAAAGCTTTCTCCACAACCCTCCCATGGCCATCCAAATCAAACACCTTCAGAATCGGCACGTAATCCGATATCGCGAATGCATACACATGTTGAAGCATCGTGAACAATGCTTCAATATGCTCTTCTTCTTCCATGGCTGGCCCTCCATCTGCTCTCCCTTTCCCATAATATCTCCTGTTGAACATCATTCTTCTCATCACGTTCCCGGAATAATGCTGCGTTATGCTTCTCAGGTTCACCACGGCTCCGCTCGTCGTTACGAGGCTGAACACGTAGCGCACGAGGTTGTCGGCTTCCTCGGTCCTCTTGGAGTGCATCCAACGGTGTCGAGCCGGGCTTAGTATCTGCGACGTGAGCACTCTTCTCATCTTCTTCCATTGCTCTCCCTGCGGCGTGACGCCTGCGGTGAGGAACCCGTTGCTGAACATGTCGGTGGTGGCGGTCCACGGTCGCGATGCGAACGCGGCGTCGTGCGTTTTGAGGAACTCTAGGGCTAGTTCTGGCGACGTCACGGGAATGACGTGGGTTTTTCCGAGACGGATGCATGCGATTTCGGTGTTTAGGTCTTCCACTATCGTGTGGATCCATCGGTATCTCGGCTTGCTCCGCCACATTGCCGGGAGGCTGCCGACGAGGGGCCATGCAAATGGGCCCGGCGGGAGAGGGAGAGCAGCTGCTGCTGAATGCTTCCTTCTCCAATAACATGAAAAAAACCAGACCAAAACAGCCGCTATGATCAAACCACTCAACAAGGTTGAAGAGCACATATCAGCTAGGGCACTGCCTGCCATGGCCTATCTCTCTCGCTAGAAATATAGATGATTATGGACAAAATAATGATATATATATATATACATTACGTTATATTACGTTATAAACTGCATGCAACATTTGTAATTGCAGATAATAATTAAAGGATCAATTTGATTTTTTGAGGATACGGATGAAATTAATTCGAAGATTGTCCTTGGGATTTCCATGTGTTTTTCTTGTAGCCTGTTGTTCATCGACAGATTTTGTATCAAAATATTAATATATCACTAGTAAATGACAATGGTTAATGTTGATGCATGTTTCTGGACACAGTCTTGAGTATCCTTGTGAACTTCCGAGATTTGCAAATTATAAATAAGATGATATTTTAGAGGTCTCAAGTTTGAATAATGAATTTAATACAAAACTCTTGATATCTTTCGAATCCGAGTTTTGGAGCGGATGTGAGTGTCTCTTAATATAGGAGAGCAAAGTTCCGATTCTTAATTATTAAAAAAAGAGGCACTTTGATCATTCTAGAAAACACCCTACCCTGGTCGAAATCAATTTTGCCCGTTGGCACCAAAATTTATAGAGCATAGTCTATTACACAGAGGTCAGAGGGCATAAGGGTAAAACATTCATACTTTTTTTTTTAACACTTCCATGGTTGGAATGCAAAGACCTCCACATAAAAATTCTAATTTTTGGAGAAAAATTCACAGCTGATATTACAAATAGAACTTATATAATGTTAAGTATCACGTGTTGAAAAGAGAAGGGATCTAACAATAGTTTATAATAGACATGGACTACCCTTCTCATTGTCAATTGGTTTTGAGATGAAACCTCGTGAATATTGATATATAAAAATACCTTTCCCCAAGAGAGTAAAAGTAAAATAATAAAATAAAAGAGATAAATATAAATAAGTGATCTAAGGATTTGCCATTTTGATAGCATAATACACCGATTTGGAAAGCTAACCATGGATGGAAACTGAGTTTGTATCTTATTTGCTGTATTGAGACCTCTGTGGATAAGACACCAAAGAAAGAATTTGAATTTTCTCGGAATGAAGAGGCTCCAAAAATTATCAAAGAAAACTGATTGATCAGTTTGTGACAGAAATTGTTAACCTCCCTGTCAAGGACGGCGAGGGGGGAAATTCCAACAGTCAAGTTGCCAAGCTTAAAAAACACAGGTTTTTTTTTTTTTTTTTTTTTTTTTTTTTTGTCATAGAGAGCATGAAATCTAGGGTTAATTAGCTAGATACAGGGCCCGTTGCCGACCCAATTATGATACCAAAAATACAAATCTCTACCATTGTCAATTTCCCAGGTAGTTGTTCTGTGAAAGAGGTCCGTCATTTTAATAATATGGAATGGAACCAAGGAGCTTTTGAACTACTGAATTTGCATGGAGTGGGAAGAATCTCTAGAAGATGTGGTACATATTTAGCTGAAATCAAAGAAACCCAGGGAAAGCTAAAATGATCTTCCAGTGCGAAGAACCAGGGATCTTGACACAGCGCTTTCGCTTTAAATCAATCTCGCTCATCTGGTCTGCCCGCCCCCTGAGCTCGAAAACCTGGTGGAGGACGAATAGAAACGCCGGTGTCTCTTGTGTGCCTCATTTATGCTGGTGGCATACCGTACCGTATTGTGCTGAACCCAATATGAGATAAGTTGGCTATAGTCCGAACAGAGCCAGAGGAAATGCAAGACGATAGAGGAGTTCGCTCCGGCTGTTATTTTCGTTGAAGAAGGAGGATGTAAATATGGCCACAACCACTTGCCACACACATAGTAGGAGAGCAATACGTCAGGTGTTCTTTTATTTGAGTTACGCATTAAACGATCATGTACACGTATCTTATTCATGATTGTTTTAAGGGATTAGCACTATCCCCATTGTAGCGACCTGACTACAATACCGACGACACAGGTGAAACCTTTGAGAGTTGTTTGTGATCAACACTCGACATAATACATGCCTTGATTTCATTAAGAGTTAGACATCACAATTATGAGCACTACCACCTTAGGAAAGAGATTCGAAGTAATCCTCCATTATTATAATTAGTGCTCCCATAGTCAAACTTTCAACTATGTTATTACCCATTGAACCTATTTCTTGGAATCTCCAATCTTGAGGTCGGGTGTCCATTGCGGTGACTATCTTTATAGGTCTTCCTTTCCTCTTGGTGATTTCATCTCTCAATGATTCCAACACGTACATTCATCTCTGAGATGATTTCGATAATTATTCTGATGCGCCAATCTATTGTTCTTTGCATATATGCTATGAGGAACAACTCAATCAACACTCATTAATAGAAAAAAAATATTTTCTTACGTTGCAATATTGGCTTTTAAAAAAATTCTCTCCCACATTTTGAGATATTTTGTATAACATATATACTTTCATCTCTCAACATTTTTCACGACCATAAGTCATGAACACTACAACAATTTGATATGTCATAATCAAAATTGTTAGATATGAGGAAAATCAAAACATCACAAAATACAAATTAATTATTCCAGCAATAATTAATTTAATTTCACATAATTATATTATATTTTTTTAGAGCTCCACAATTATATTATAGATTCCACCAAGAAAATATTTTCTGATAGTTTTCTATATAACATCACATCATTAATTACACTCGATAACACATGAGTATTTAACCAATCATAAATTTACAATTTCTACCTCCAATAATATGTATTAATTTTCAAATACATGTTAACACATAAATTGTACAAGATAGACATGCTGAATAAAATAATTTTATTTCTTTATGTAAGATAAAACTATATATGTAAATATAGTTTAACAAGATCTCAAACCACCGTGAAAATATATATGCAAATATAGCCATCAAGATTTTAAACCATCTTAAAAATCAATATGATTACTAACTTTATTAACATTGCAATATAATTACCACATTAGCGTGTAAGACTTTTCTACCCTTCTTACACCAGCAAAAAAGGAAATTATACGCCAATTTAATATAATTCTCAAGTTAATAAAAATTCATGGCTAAATAAAATTCTCAATAACAACCTAATTTAAGGTATGAGATCATAACTTACATTTTTAATTTAAGCGGCATCACCAAAACATATAAGAATTGGAAGAAGTTTTGGAGATCAAAGGCCCTTCCTAAAGCCAAAATTTGTTGCTGGATCGGAAGATTTTCAACAACATCACCTCCACTAAAACAAATCTTTTGATTAAAGGAATAGTAACTGACCCTTGGTGTGTTTTTTGGAGGACGAAAGAGGAGACAAACTGCCATATATTTTGGAATTGTCAGGTAACAGAAGACATCTGGGCTAAATACTTTAAGTCTAACTTAGATTTATGGTGTGTTGACAGGAGCAACTGGAGCGTACAAGACTACTGGAGTTGGCTGGTAGAGCATTCTACAGAAGGAGATATGACAAATATTTTGACAATCATGTGGCAAATTTGGGAATGCAGGAATAGGGTGGTGTTCTGTGGTGAAAAGCCTTCTTTCGAGGGTATTTGCAATTTAGCAATTATGAAGCAGAAAGAGAAATGTGCACAACCAACACACAAACATCAGTCCGAGGTGATAAATTGGATCCCCCCTCCGTTACATACCTGGAAGCTCAACTCTGATGCAGCCTAGAATGATGGTCTCGGAACAGGCGGAATCGGATGGGTGATTCGAGATTGGGATGGTCACATTGGGTGTGCAGGTTGTCTTTTTACAGCTATCAAACAAGAGATCAAATTTCTGGAAACAATGGCTATTTGTGAAGGTTTTAAAGGTTTGAAAGAAGGAGGTTTTTACTCGAGTATAGCTGAATCGGACTCCCTCGAGGTGGTTCGTTTGCTGAATGGAGATGCTGAAGACCTCATTGAGATTCGATGGTTGATCAACGAGGTGAAATTTCGTGCTTTATACGCCGGTGTAATTTCGATTCACCATATTGCGAGAGTTGGGAACGATTTGGCTCATGAAATTGCACGTTGGGCAATGGTTACAGAGAGATCGCTAGTGTGGGAGGCGTGTTCCCTGCAAGTTTGTTGCTTTAGTTCTTTTATGGGGTCTTATTCAAAAAAAAAAAAAAAATGTAATTATCACACGTGAGCGTTGCGTACAAATAGGGAAAATTATTTCTAACATGCTAAATGAAATGGCCATAGGCGAAATCACTAACATTTTAGCATGCTATCTCACACAAAAAACACAATAATTATGATACTCAAAATATGAATCGATTTGAATTAAAAATCGATAAGTCCTCGTAAGTCACATAAATTTTAAAACTCTTTATGTCCTAACTATTAACCGGATAAAAAACTTAACAATTTTCAGCTGAATGATAATGAAGTAGTATATAGAGTTTGTGGTTTGTTGCACGATCCAAGAGTATTTCTACCACAAGTCTCATGAATGATAATTAAAAGTACATTAAATTCAATTCCATCTAACAAAAGAGAGGTAATATGTAATATATATGGGCTCCAAACGAGTGAATAATTATACTTCACTGGTAGAGTACAGAAAGATCAAGATAAGAAATCCGTCCAAATTACATGGGGGAGAATTAACAGATTTCTCCTGGATTAAACTCCCAACTATCTTTAACATAAATTTACCAAATTAAAAGATTTTTGAGATGATATCTTCGGAGGGTTATTTTTAAATCTTAATTTCATAAATGTCTTTAGTTTTTAAGATTTTCACTTTTAATGTTTGGATTTTTTATTAATGACCATTCTTTGCTTTTTATTTTATTATAATTTTTAAATTTAAAAGATTTGAATCGTTAATTTGTAATTATATTCCTTTAATTAGCGTGGACCCCATTCAATTTTTCAACACTAATCCCTCAAATGTCTCTTTCAAAAAAGATTTTGTTAAATCAAAGTTTTAAATATTTTTTAATCCGTCTGCTGCCATCTCCGTGCGTTGTTTCCAGTAGTCGGCTGCCCTCTCGCCAACCACCGTGTTTATTCCCCGTCGTCGTCGTTTCAGACCTTCAGGGCTTCCGTCAACGAGGTATTGATTCCTTCTTCCCCAGAGACGTCCAGACCTTCAATTTCCGTCGTCAAATAAAGTTTCCGTCGACGTCTTTGCAGGTTTCCGACGCCGTGTAGTGCGTTCCCCGTCTACTGTCCCCTTCTGTTTATACCAATCGTAAGTTAATAGTCTTCCCGTTAAGATTAGTATATATGGGGATTTTATTTATGTATATAGAGAATTGAAGTTTTAAACGTCTCATAGTCTTAGTCTTCCCGTTTATATTCGTATATATGAGGATATATTGTATATGTGTATATATCTTATAGTTATATATACATAATATATGATACTAATCTTTTGCTGGTCTCAAATATATAATACGGTGATATATTGTATGTGTGTATATCTTATATGTGTATATATCTTATAGTCATATATACATAAGATATGAAACATAAGTTCCATTGAGATTGGTACCATATCTTATGTACTAATAATTATAAAATATATACACATAAGTTTTATACACATATATACAAAACCGAACGAGAAGACTAGTACCTTATTATTGGTGTAAACAAAAAAGGGACCGTAGACGAGGAACCCATTGTTCGACGCCGGAAAGGAGAAGTAGTTCAGCAAGAATGTGTCGCCTAAAATGTTGTTCGCCGACGGAAAATTAAGGTCTGAAATGTATGAAGACGAAAAATGGGATATAACTGAAGTAGACGTACAATGACGGAAAATGAGACGGGGAACGTAAAAGACGGGGGCTGGAGACGGAAATTGAAGCAGAGGAAAGGAAACTTACCGATACGGCCGACGAACACGGTGGTGTCAGACCGAAACAGTCACGGCGGCGTCCAACGACGGGCGACGAACGGTTACAAAACTCAGAGACGGCAGCAGACGGAGGAAGTGAAAAAGTCTCCGATTTTGAATTTGGGGATTTTTAGACAGGATTTGGGGGATATTTTGGAAGGTTTTCACATTTTGGGAATTTAGGATTTTTTTTAAAATATTTTAGGGTTTTAATTTGTTTTGGAAAGTATCATTAAGCTAAAATTATGAGATCCAAATTATAACCTTCCAATTAATCAATTTTGCATTTTAAAATGAATTTAAGGTTGTTTCGTGTAAATTCTATACATTCCATCATTTTATGTAATTAGGATCTTTAAATCGTCTATGCTAATGCTAATCCCAAGATTTTATACGTTGAGGCCCACTCTCAAAATTATCTGCAACAATAGTTAATATAACAAAAAATTAGTCATATATTTAAATATATTAAAAAGGAAAATCACCAAATTCAAACTTCCATGCTTCTATGTTTGGTTGACTGGAGGATTGAACGTCGAGAATGAAGAACACTGCCACGCTCATCCTTTTCCAATTTCTAATTGCTTAGCCATTACTTCTTAAGCTGCTGCTCAATTTGTTGTAAAATCTAGAGAGGAAATGGCAGCAATGAAGTTTGGTTTTCATGGATTCTTTTTTTAGTACAACATAGGAGGAGATCGAACACTCAACCCTTTAATTAAAGATATATGTCAATTATTGTTGTGAGCTATGTTGGTTTTGGCATAAAACGATTGTTGAGGTTGAAACAAATGGATGAAGAGTTCTGTTGTGGATCGTCAACCCACAAACAACCTTAGGTGTCATGGGGTGGCACATCCAAATATTTTGTTTAGGGGGCTTGATAGAATGTAACTTAAATAATTAATCTTCAAATTATAGATTTATTTAGACTCTGTAAAACTTAAATTAAAAATTATATAAAAGAATAATAATAAAATCTTGAAAACTTGATAATTTTCGAGGACTTGTTGGTCAAAGGGGGAGGTCCTGATGTCGGGACGGAGCCCTATATATATATATTTTTTGATACAATAATTTATATAAAGAACGTTACAACTTGTAAAATGGAAAAAAAAAATTGAAAAGGCAAGTAAGTCAAAAAGGACCATGGATAGATAGATATAAAATTCATAAAATTTAAAAGAAAAAATGTAATGGTGGCACCATATTTTTTGTTCACTTTTAAAAACAGACATATTTATATAATTTTTAATGAATATAAAATTATATTTATTATTTACATATAGTAATTTTTTGTTTTTTTTTAATTTTTAACTGACATAAATAAAATTGATATATTTATATAAAAAATTTTTCTTTTATATATTTGTAGCTGCGCTGCATTTAAAGAAATAACTAAAAAAATTATATAAAATAAGAAGAGCCGAATTTCGAAATCGACTACATATACATAGAATCTCGAAAACGACTATATATATATATAAAATAATTTATCATTTGCTGTGATTTCATAGATCCGCCCCTGGGTGTCGTGCAACCTTTTGTTCGTGTTCATTCCCTGCCGCAATCGCAAGCTCCACTGCTCCCGCACCCTGCTGAAATTTGTTCAGAGCTTTTGCTATAGAGCTACGGCCGGCCGGGCACAAGCAACTTTTCGATGCCGAGCAAGGCCACACACACCCGCCGCGAATTTGGCATCATGATTATTTGCCGTCATGATCCTTACTGCACCAAACGGATTGTCATAATTGTCCACACAATGGTGATAGCATTCTCATTTGCGAATCATCTGGAGGTTGCATTCTGCACATCAATTCGCATTAGTTGATGCACATTCTTTGTTTACATTCATTGGAGATCATTAGCATAAGCAAAACAACAAGATTAATGCATACATAACAGTATTAAAATTTCAGAAATTGCCGTGTCACACATCTTCTCCATGATTGTTGGAAATATATTAGGACTACATGAATTATTAACAAATGGTATCAGAGTCATAGTCTAAAGGCTAATTATTGTATGGGTGAAATCTTCAAATTCCAAAATGGATTTTTGGATGAACCTCATACTGGACAAAAACCGTTTGAACTTGAACAAGACAAGTTAATTTATCAAGTAGTGGAGATTGATCGAGGTAATTTCCACAATGTTTGATTTTTCTAGTAGTGCTTTCTCTAGGCACTACAAAAAATGTGAGTTTTAATGATGCGTACTGCCCATCATTAAAAGGAAACGATCGGGCGACCAACATTGTTTCAAGTGTCCTTATTTTGATTTGATAACGATCACTTTTAATGTCCATCATTGATTGTCACTAAACATGCGTCATTACCAATATCAACATAGCTCAATGACAATTGACATGTACTTCTTCATTCGAAATCGGTGGTTCGATCTCTCATATCACCAAATTGTTGTACTAAAAAAAGAACGCGCGTCATTACGTGTATCATTAAATGTGTGCCATTATATATGTGTTATTATATATGTCATCAATATTCGTTTTTATCACAGTAAAATGGTCGCCATTATTTGTGTAATAATTAAGTATAAGAAATGGTTGGTTCCCACGTCACTAACCAACAATAGTTCCTTCTTTGCTGAATCTATGCACAATAAATAATGTCTTAATAGTATTGTATATTTCCAACCATTAACTTGAAAGATTCTTTCATATTAATGAAAATGTCCACTCACCTTTTTCATTATTGGAAGGACTTTTAATAGTATTTATACAGATACAAGACTTTGAGAAATATTATAACCACTAACAGATACAACAACTAATTTTATAACAGAAAAGTAAATATAGTAGTAATCAATTTAATATCCCCCGCAAATGAACAGCCTAAGGAAGCATGAGTTTGGCTTTGAAGAACTCCAGTCTATCACAAGTAAGTGGTTTAGTCAACATATCAACAAGCTGCTGAGTACTAGGAACAAACTGCAATGTAAGATCTTTCTTTGAAAGTCAATTTCAATGTGTTTTGTTCGACTATGAAAGACCAGATTTTTGGCAAGCTGAAGAGCGGAAAGATTGTCATAGTATAGGACAGGCGGGTAAGGGCTGAAGAGACGAAAATCTTTAAGAAGCTGTCTTAGCCACGAAATTTCAACAGCAGTTGATGGCGAGAGCTCGGTATTCAGCCTCCGTAGAACTCCGAGAAACAGTGGTCTGTTTCTTAACAGCCCAAGATATGGGATTTGAGTCCAAGAAAACAACAAATCCAGTAGTGGATCGTCTATAAGAGGGGTCACCAGCCCAGTCCGAATCAGAAAAGGCTCGAAGCCTAAGAGCTTCATCAACAGAACCACCTTTCTTAAACAAAAGACTGACATGAAGAGAACCATTTATATAGCGCAATACCCGTTTGGCTGTAATCAAATGAGATGAAAAAGGGGCATGCATATGTTGAGACAACTTCCTAACAGAAAAGGCGATATCTGGTCGACTAAACGTGAGATATTGCAAGGCACCAACCATAGCCCCATAATTATGAGCATCCTCGACAGTACATGGGGAACCAACATCAGATGGAGCAGTAAGAGCAATAGTTGTATGACAAGGTTTGGAAGCAAGCATACCAAACCGAATAAGCACATCGCGAGCATACTTAGCTTGATTAACATATATCCCAATAGAAGAATGGCTAACTTCAAGCCCAAGAAAATACCGCAAGACACCCAAGTCAGTCATTTCAAAACGTAAACGAAGCTGAGATATCAACTGCTGATCAATATAAACATGATGACTGCCGATAATAATAATGTCATCGATATACAATAGGAGATATGTGATAGAGTCATCAAAATGCTGCACAAAAAGGGACGAATCAGTATGTGAAGCTTCAAAACCAAGGGTTATTAAATGAGAGGTAAAACATTCAAACCAAACCCAAGGAGCTTGTTTTAAACCATAGAGTGACTTTAAAAGCTTGCACACATAATGAGTATGAGAAGAACTAACAAACCCTTGAGGTTGTTGCATAAACACCTCCTCTTGAAGTTCACCATGGAGAATGGCGTTTTTAACATCCAATTGATGGAGAGACCAGCCATACTGTGCAGCAAGAGAGAAAATAATGCGAACAGTGAGTTTCAATTGACAACTGGGCTAAAGGTTTCTTCATAGTCAATACTGCCTCTTGATGAAACCCCTTGGTAACCAACCTAGCTTTATGTCTAGCAACACTTCCAACGAGATGATGTTTAACACGATACAACCATTTGCAGCCTATAGCTATTTTACCTGCTAGGAGAGGAGCAAGAACCCAAGTATTTTGCCGAATTAAAGCATCATATTCCTCAGCCATGACATCTCTCCAGAGAGACAACTTAAATGCCGCAATAAACGAAGTAGGTTCAACAGAGGAACTAGGTAGAGAGGTTTCCATGAACACTTTCCTCTTGGAAATACCCGAGTTAGCATGAGTCTGCATAGGATGAGTATTATGTGGTATAGTCACTACTGAAGGAGAATTTATCCCAGAAGTTGCAAAATCAGGAATCAACGGATCTGAAGCAGAGATCATAGGCATGACCGGACAAGGTGAAGAAGGTGTAGGAGTTGGTAATGAGGGATGTAATAAAAGAGAGGTATAATTTGGAGGAATAGGTGTAGTGGAATGGAAATTGGGTTCAATAGGTGAAGGAGATGGAGGATGAGGTGAAGTATGCGGGATAAGGGGCAAGGTTGGTATGATATTAGATTGGGCTGATGGATAGGAGACGTGGAAGGTAAAATAGGTGGAATGGGAGGCATGGTAGGTGACAGAGGTAAAGGATCAGAGGGGAAAAAAAAAAGAAAAAGGAAGTTGATACGAGGAAGAGGAAGGAGGAGAATTAGCAGGTGAAGAAGGAAGAGAAAAAGGAAATAGAGACTCATCAAAAATGACATGGCGAGAGGTATAGAGTCGACCATTGCTCATGTTGTAGCACAAGTATCCCTTATAATCTAACGGATAGCCTAGGAAGAGAGCTAGGAGATGATTTCGATCAACCAAAATTCTGAAACTTTCCTCTGCCAGTAAAACCGCGACCTTGCAAAATATTGGGATTTACATTCTGATGCTTGGAGGGAGTCTGATTTGCAAGAAGAGCAGAGGGAGAGGCAAAAACCTCATCCTTATTCAATTGTTGATTAATCGCAGACGCCTCAGAGACTAGAAGGACATAAAGCTCGTTGAAGGAGATAGGTTGCGAGCGGGTCCTCATTGACGTGCGGAAGGCATTATAATAAGAAGGTAATCCATTTAGGGCATAGATAGTGAGATCTTCATCATCAATTTGAACAGAAACATTGGTAAGTTTATCCTTCAACTCATTGATACGCTGGATATAAGAATCGATCAATTCATCATGCTTCTTGGTAATTGATTGCAACTCTGATCCGATTTAATACTGACAATATTAGTACGAGAATTTGAAGAATAGTGCTGGATTAAGGTTTCCCACACTTCCTTGGAAGATGAACAACCAACCACATAAGCCAACGCAGCAGGAGACAAAGTCGCATTGATGAGGGTCATTAGGACATGATCTTTTGCGATCCAGTCGCTGAATGCAAGATTAGGTGACGGAACAGCATCAGATGAAGAAGCAGCCAAGAACTCAGATGGTTTTGCTGTAGAGCCATCGACAAGCCCGTATAATTTGTGAGCCTTGAGAATAGAAGTTAATTGAAACTTCCAAAGAATAAAATTAGTATAATCAAGGCGAAGAAACACCAAATTACAGATATTTGAAAGCAGAAATATTGGTGCATTGAGATCTTTCGTTGCATTTGGGGTAGAAACCGCCATGATCTCGAATGAGAAGGGCAAAAAAAAAAAAAAAAGATGCCAATGAGTATTCCGACGGGCTATCTGATATTCGAAAAAAAAAACTCCAATGATATTCGAACAAAAAACTGACGCGTGGAAGAAGCGTGGAAATAGGATTAAGACGCTAAGTCCGACGGGTTATCTGATACCATAAAAGATTCTTTCATGTTAATGAAAGAGATAATGTAGAGCTGTTTTTTAAACTTAATTTCACACATGTTTAAAGTTTTCAAATTTTACACTTTTAGATTTGTGCATGTAGGATTTTTGTATAATACCGATCTTATCCTTATTTATTACATTTACTTTTATTATAGTTATTTTTTTTTTTGGAAATTTAAAATATTTGAATCCCTAAATTGTAATCATATTCCTTTAAATATTGTGGGTCCCATACAAAATTTCAACACTAATTGCTTGATTCACTCCTTCAAAAAAGATTTATTCCCATGATTTATCATTATTATTAATGGAAAAATATCCAATTTCATTTCTCTTCGTGTGTAAATTTCCCACCGGTTGTTGGAAGTCACCACCAAAAGCATTTCAGATTTGATTCAACAGGTTCCTCTCCGTTCAAGCAATTTTTCCCCCATATATCCCTATATATCCCTATACACAAAAAGGTAAAGAGTGCAAGGCAACCATTATAAGATATAATGGTGGTGGAGAAAAAACGGAGGTGGGGACCGTAGACGAAGGAGCAGACTGAAACGGAACGATGGTAGAACGGAAACGGACTGCTCAACGACGGGAACAGACAACTCTGCGACGGATACGAAGCCTCTGAGACAAACGAAGTAGACGAATGGAGGAGCAAACGAAATCGAGCTGAATCGTCGAAGAAGGCGCAAGCAGTCGGAAGAATAATCCCGGCGAACTGTGAAGAAGACACGAACTGTCACTATTTTCGAATTTGGGGAATTTGGGGATATTTTTGGAGGTTTTCGAATTTGAGGGATTTGAGGATATTTTTGGATGTTTTGGTATTTTAGCTTCTCTTGGGGAGTATCATTAAGCAAATATCATGAGATTCAAAATATAACCTTCCAATTAATGAATTCTGGAATTTAAAAATCAATTAATATTAATGTGTATATACAAAGTGATAGTTTTGTAATTTAGGTGATGGGTACCATGTTAAATAAGTTTGTTTCATGACAAAAGTGTAGATTTCATACATTCAATCCTTTTATGTAATTAGGATCTTTAAATAGTCTATTAATGTACTAATCTCTTGATGAAAATGCACACTCACCTTTTTCGTTATTGGAAGGACTTTTAATAGTATTTATAAGACTTGTGAAATATTATAACCACTGATAGATACTTACAACCACTCTGATAGATACAACAACTAATTTTATAACAGAAAAGTAAATAGAGTAGTACTCAGTTTAATATAACTTAACAAATTCAGTAAATAACTAGTTCACACCCTCCAAAAGTCTCACTCCACAGTAATAAAAAACTAATGTCATGATCTTTGATCAAAGTTAACTAAAAAAACTAACATAGAATGTGATAAGAATATCAAAGTTCATGAAACTTAATAACACACAAAAATTCAATTACTTACTAAAACAAATGATATCATTCCACGTAAATTTATTAGATATTCATAAATGAATTAAATTTATCCAACCTATAAACTTAAACTTTTGGGTTGAGTGGTGATTTATTAACCCTCTACTAGAATAACTCTAAACTAACCCTATATACATACACATAATCCGGGCATGTTGGATAAGAGCAGACTCTTATTGTTAATTGGGAGTCACGTATCTGTCGAGAGTAGATGAATGAATGATTATTCGGACAAAATACAAGTGGTGACACTTTATTCGAAAGGGAAGGATTGTTAGGATTGCAAGGAGTGCAAACAAAGTCTCACATTGACTAGAGAAATGGGTATTAACAAGGTCGTCTCCTCAAGGAAATAGGTTATAAATTGATTTAGCAACTTCGAGATACAAAAGATTAAAAGTAAAAGATGCTTTGATTCGTTTGCTACATCTAAAAGACATAAAAAGAAAAGTGAACAACAAATCGAATTTCAGATCACACTCCGAAGCATCCATCCAGAAAACATAGAAATTATGCGAAGCTACGAATTGAGAATAAATTGGGGAGGGGCATTTCACTTGCTGTTTTTCTTCGAGATAGCTATCTAAGATTACTCTAAAACACTGATTGCCCAGATATTCACTGCTCTATCTCGAGATACCTAACACATGCTTTTACCCAACTCCCGCGTGATAAAAATAAGTAGTCAAATCAATCTTAAGGCGGAATAGGGTGAACCCCATCCCTGAGTATTCACCTTTCTACTTCAAGAAGAGGAAACTATTGCTAATAGAAGTAAACTCACTCAACAAGGACTCTCCCGAGCCTCAAGTGAGCTAACACACTAAACAAGTTGGTCACACTAATTTAGTGAGATGGCCAATTAAGCACACTTCTATTAAATTAGTTTTTGAAGTTCCAACACATAGCAAACATGGATATTACAGAAAGCTTGACCCCTCTCTCCTCCAGAAGGTGGGGGTTTAGTTCATAATGAAAAAGAGAATATAGATGAAAAAGACATAAGAAGATTTCATCGTTGATGTAGATGGCAGAGAATAAGAAGCTTCCTTAAGAGCACAGCGCGACCCACAAGCAAATAGCACTCTCTCCAGCTCTTTTTTCGATGAAAACCAGTTGCTCAAAAGGGAATTTTCCCTGAATTAGATGCTTCCCAAAATGAATAAAAAATGTCTCTCCCCTCTTGTAGCTAGGACACCCTTTCCTTATATATCTATATCGGATCCATAAAACTTATGGCACCCTTTGGAAGTTGTATGAACGCGGTAACAATTTAAGTCCATCGAGTTATTGCAGTGTTATACGTGTTGGGGCATCCGGGCGACAATAGGCTCCAGCAATCACGCCTCTTCTAACAGCACTCCAGCAAAAACCCCACGACCTTGGCAGCACTCCTCCTGTCCCTAGCTAAATTCTACCATTCCTACATAAACCATCAATAATTGAGCATAAAGGAATTTAAGAATTATAACAACTTGGGCCCACTCAATGAATTCTAACATTAGTGTCTAGTTGCACTATTATTTTTTTCTTCTCTGTTATCTCTATAAGAAAATGATCTTTGTAATAAGTGAAAACACACATTGAAAAGCAATTGAAAAGCAACTCGAATGAGAATTTGATTTTCCTGATCAATCCTATTCCTTGATTTTTTAAAAGCAACTCAAGTAAACAATTAGTTATCAATGTTTCATAACATAAAATGACACTAAATTTAAAATAATAATAATAATAATAAATAAATAAATAAAATGACACTAAATTCATATCTAGCTTAATTAACAAATACTGTTTTAATACCTTCAAATCATACGTGAGCTCTTTGGAAGCATATAAACGCAACCACTAAAGAGGAAACATAAGCAACGGCCTACATAAAACCATAGACAAAACAGCAACAATAATAATAACAATAATAATAAAACAAAATAATATATTACCAACTACTCCTAATTATAAAAATCTTGCCATTTTCTTAAAAATAAAAAAGCAAAAAAAGTTAAACCTTGCCATACCACTTCTTATATCCCATCTCATTTCAAACATAAGCTATGGCCTACATAAAAGAATAGAAAAAAAATTTGTCTATCAACTACTACCGATTTTAAAAATTTTTACCAAAACTTTTTATATCACCACTTTTTAAAAAATTGTCATAAAAAGGTTAAGCAAATAATATATGCAATGAATTAGGTCATTTTTTGAATTGTTGAACAAACATGCATGTTGATAAGAGTTTCCTAAAAATAAGCATTTATGAGTCATCCCCATCACCCTTTGGCGTGTGAGTGTTGTAAAGAGTGTAAAAAAAACTCCAAATTGATTAGGAAAAGAGTAATCCATGGTATATAGACGAGGATAATTATTTCAATTAGTACCCAATCTTTTGGGTGAAACAAAAAAAAAATCATGACAATTCTGTCAAAAGTAGATTATATCATATTATTGTGAAGATACTCAGTGGTAACGTTGGGACCACGAAGAGTCTTAAAACCATATATTTTCGACCTTTGATCGGTGCCAAAATATATATGCATGTTTTTTCTATTGTTCCTTGCTTTTATTCAGACCACTTCTTGCGTTACAACCATAACTTGTTCTCTCTCTTCAATTCTCACTCTTTCATATCTACTCTCATTCCTAAACCCAGCGTTTGCACTCATTCAATACGAGAGAAAGACAGTGAGAGATCAGACATGGCCATGCAAGCTTTCTTATTTATCACTCAATTTACATATCAAAACTATGCAATAGCCATGACCAAAACCTTCACCTTCTCCCTTCTCATGGCTTTCATTATTTCTCTCACCTTTTCTCAATGCTACCGGAAAAGCAAGCTCTCCGTCCCCCGCCATGCAGCTCTCCCGCCTGGCCCGACACCGTGGCCCTTCGTCGGCTGCCTCCCGGAAATGTGGACGAATAACACACTGCCACACCAATGGATTCATGCAATAATGAAGCAGTACGACACTGAAATAGCATGCATTCGTCTCGGGAATACCTACGTCATTCCAGTGACTTCTCCACAACTTGCTCTCGAATTTCTAAAGACCCATGATTCTGTCTTTGCATCACGACCAATGCTCGACACTACCAAAATCATAACCCGTGGATTCCTTACCACTGCTCTTTCGCCATTGGGAGAGCAATGGAAGAAGATGCGCAAAATACTTACTTCACAAATACTTAATCCCTCCACCCTCCACCAAATGCTGGCTCATAGAACACACGAAGCCGACACTCTTTTACGCTACATTTTCAGTCTCACCAAGTCGAAAGGTGCGGCGGTCGTCAACTTGAGAAGCGTAACTCTACATTATTGTGGCAACGTTATTAGAAGAGTGCTATTCAACAGAAGATACTACGGCGCTGGCCAAGAGGATGGAGGGCCAACTTTTGAAGAAGAAGAGCACATTCAAGCACTGCTAGCATTGCTCAAGTATATCAATGCCTTTTCTGTATCGGATTTCATACCTTGTTTGAGGCCGTTTGATGTGGACAAACATCAAAAGATTGTAAAAGAAGGTTTGAAAGTGGTGAGAAAGCATGACGAACCGATTGTGGATGAGAGAGTGCAACAATGGAAATATGGAAAGAGGAAAGAGATCGAAGATTTTCTTGATATCTTTATCGCGCTTAAATATGAAAATGGAAAATCGTTGCTATCGATCGAAGAGATTAAAGCTGAAATCACGGTAAGAATTCTTGTCAAACATATAAGTATAATATTTGTTTAGGTACTTACCCATCATCACTCTTTTTGGTTAACTAAACTTTTTTACCAGTAGAGGAGAGGGAGGGAGAAAATATATATATTTCCTTTTAAAAGAAACGATAAGATTGATAAATTTTTATCCTATAAAATTTAAGCAGTTCTACCTACCACAATTAAAAGTTTAACAATTCTTTATTCTATTTTTTCACTCTTTTCTTTTTTCATTAAATCTCTCTCAGTTGTCAATTTTTCAATAGAAAATACATACGTCTTGATTAGTGGTGACCAATATTATCCTCACACCATTAAATGTTTGACAACTAAAAAAAGGAAATGCAAAAACATAATTTTTTTAAAAAAATTTCATGGGATAGATAAGTTGTTAGCTCTACACATGCATGCATATGACAAATTAACTTCAACCTTTCTCATCGTTCATAATAACAGGAGCTACAAATGGCAACGATTGATAATCCTTCAAATGCAGTAGAATGGGCAATGGCAGAATTACTCAATCAACCAAAAATTCTCCAGAAAGCAATTGAAGAACTAGATAGGATTGTTGAAAGGGATAGACTTGTTCAAGAATATGATATCCCACAACTTAAGTATCTTATTGCTTGTGTTAGATTTATTGCTGTGTTAGAGAAAGAATCCCACAACTTAAGTATCTTATTGCTTGTGTTAGATTTATTGCTTGTGTTAGAGAATCTTTCCGACTCCATCCATTTACACCATTCAATGTTCCTCATGTCTCAAATTCCAATGTCATTGTAGCTGGATACTTTATCCCAAAAGGCAGCCAAGTCCTACTTAGTCGAATCGGTCTCGGTCGAAACCTGAAGATTTGGAAGGATCCAATACGATTCGATCCAGAACGCCATCTCAAGGATAAGACGATGGGTGACATGGGATTATCATAACCAAATCTACGATTCATTAGCTTCACTAAAGGGAGGAGAGGCTGCATGGGTAGCACACTAGGCACAAACATCACCATGATGCTATTTGCTAGGTTGCTTCAAGGGTTTTCGTGGAACTTAATGCCAGGAATGAGCAAGGTCGAGTTCTCTCAATGTGATGATTTCTCCCTCCCTAAACCATTGCATTTGTATGCAGAGCCACGTCTATCTCATAATATGTATCCAACTTATTGATGGGCGAAACCTATAAACTAGCTTAAGACATATAGTTGATCTTGTCACTTGATTTAGTTGCGCATGTATGTGTTTCACCTTGTGGTTTTTTTAGTATGAGGGATAGGATATGGAGATTTGAAACTCTTTGTATAATTTCATAATATTCTCCACCACGATCCAAAGGTTGTAGCATATAATTGACGTTGAATCTAAAGGATCTACTACCTGATAGATACCTTTGACAACTCCGATCTCAAGAAAAAAGTAGATGGTTCTACTGCTAAACTATCTTCGTGTTGGCATGTTTGCACTTAGTTATTTCTATAGTGTGTAATAATTAGATGCTATGTGAGCATTCTTATTGACAAATAAAGTATGCATGTCGTGATTTTTATTAACCTTTTCATCTTTCATAAATTTTATTTATTTTTAAGTTAAATTGATTTAGATATATATAATGTAAAACTATGAAAGATGGAAACATTAAAAAAGATTTCTTATATATATGGCCGAAGCATATCCCTTTGGAAACAATTTTGAAACTTGCGAAAATATGATAACATTAAAGTCATCAAAGTTTTAAAGGTCGATGTCGATCACATGTAATCTTAATTTTATAGAAAATATCGATATATTGATGAATATTTCTGAAAGAATTATAAAAACAAAAATTTCATCAGAAATAAACATTTCACATTTTAAAAATAAGTTTTAAATTATTAATATTAATATTATGTCTAATTTTATTGATATTTCCATATATTTGATCAATGTCGAATCTATAGACATATAAAAATATCGACGTGTCAATAAAAATTTAATAAGTCAAGAAGACAAATAGATTGAAAGAGATTAAAAAAAAAAAAGAAAACTTGCTAAAGGTCATCGTTGAACACCCTACAAAAAATATATATATATTCTTCAACAAAAATTGAAATTTTTGGTCCAAGCAATTTCTTGTTTCCAATGGTCTCGACAACCCCACGTCCTTGAATTATATATGATTTTGACAAGTTGGTATAATTTTGGTAAAGGTATTAATAATTTCTTTAGATTCAAATTCCTTCTGTTTAAATTCAAAAAAGTAAAAATAAAATAGAATATTTTGGCAAATTGGCCACAAAATACATCTATAATCTTTACCTCCCCATTTTGCCCCCAACTTTTTAAGATATATCAAGTTTATCCTTCATCTATATTATATATTCTTCCATGTACCTCTTCTACGGATGGTATTATTTGAATGAAGTATCTGTTTAGAGAAGTAGTACGTTGAAGAGGTGTGAGTGTTCTTGCTTTAGAAACCATTTATAGAAGTAGTGCATCCAACGATGAAGATGTATGACTGTTCATCCTTTACAAACCATTTATAAAATGAAAGAGTGTAAATTAAAAACTCATATATTCTTTCTCCCGAAATGTCTACGAAAATCTCTTCTTTTATCAAATAACTCGTACATTTTCAAAATGAGTGGAAATTAAAAGTTTTTGTTCTTCATATAGGAAACATTGAAGTATGCCAAAATCAAGATTTGCGAATACAAAAATTAATTTTAGCTGATGAAGAAGTAAAACATAAAAATTGATGTGAATTTTGAGCGTTATGTTTTATAAATTTTTGTGAATTATTGTACTGTTATCATATTCTGAGTATTATTTTTTATAAACTGTCATGTAATGATTATTGTTTTCTCTTTAATTATTTTTTTGGATCCCTATAAAGTTATATTTAATATTTGTATTTATCCCACTTATTATTGTTTTCGTGATCTTTTCGATTTTTTATTTTATGTTTATATATTTTTTACCTAAGAGAGGAATAACCATGTCAATACACTTCCATGACCAAGATACAAGCATCTTTCTTCTTCATTGTCCATTTAACGGTAAATGAAGATACATGTTGAGATAAATTTAAGAATAGATAGAAAAATTGACTATATAACATATTCTTTTTTGTGATTTTGCAATTCATCCATAGCAATTGTAAGACAATGCCTCTGTCCAACGAGACTACAAGTTCATCTAATTGTTGTTCCCATGATTTTTCCTATTTCGTCCATTGAAAAGCAGTTCATCTTTATGGGTCATGAATTCTAAAATTTTAAAAAAACAAAAAATGTATTTATTAATTTTAATTATTTGATTTCTAAACTGTATCTATCTAGATTGATGTGGTGGTTGCTGTTATATATCTTTAACTACTTTTAAATTCTATGTTTATATCTTTTAATTTTGTACCTACTCTGATAGTATCTGAATTCAAAAATATATTTAATCTATTAAAGAGGTAGAGTATAAAATTATGTATTCCTCCTATCTTTTAACTTTTAGTTTTTTTATATTATTTTAACCTTTTTAGGTAGATTATTTTAAATTTTATATATTCATGATACCTTCGTCTTCGTGTTTTAATATTTAGTTAAGGTTCTTTTCAAGTTCAATTTAATATTCAGTTAATGTTTTTTCAAGTTTTAAACTATATTCATGTCATATTTTAGTATTAGTTTTCCTGTTTATCTTAATATGTCTTTTTTATTGGTGTAGCTCTTATTTTATTTTTCTTGGTCGTGTGATTCTTTATCCCACATTTTTTTAAATGATTTCATGGCAGTACACATTATTCAGTTTCTTTTTCAAATTTCAATTCTTTACTTTCTCTTATTTGAGATTTTATTTTTATATTTTAAATATGCAATATCATTTATATTTATCATTTTAAAAATAAAAAAAAGATATTTGATTTGTCAATTTTCAATTTTAAAAAGTAGTTTAAGGACATGTTTAAGGAATCAAAATGAAAATGAATCGGAATAAAAATCAATCGGAATGAGAATGTTATTCCTTTGATGTTGTTTACCAAAAAAAAAATTTGGATCAGAATCAGCTCATTTGACAATGTTTACTAAAACTATTTGGAATCCGAATTGGAATCAGATATATGACAATTAGTAGTATACTCATTTCTTCTTTATAGCTAATTACAAATACATTGTTGTGCTAATTTTTTTGTAAACTATAATAATAATATATTTTAATTTATTTTATTACTATATTATTGATAGTAAATATTTTTTTACCATCGCAATTTATTTAATATTAATATTAATAAATAATAAATAGTTAAAACAAAATTACATCTACTAAAATACTATTTTATTTTGGAATCATCATCATTTAATATAAAATTTTATTAATTAATAATGTTTTTAAATTTTATTATTATAATAATTAATAATAATGAATTGTATTTAAAAAAATCTGATATTAATTAATAATAATTAAATTAAATTAAAATATTAAATATTAAATATAATTTTATAATATTTTATAATAAAATCACGTCAACTAGATATAAATTTTTACTAAAAGAAGAATGATTAATAGTGTAAATGAAAAAGAAATAAAAAAGATAAAAGAATTAAATAAAAAGTTATGGGTCTTATTAATGATGAGAGAGCAGTAGAAAAGTCGGTGCAATAAATGTGTGGGGCCCACGAAATAAAGAATAAGAATGAGATTGATATGAGTGCAGAAGAGGAATGAGATTGCTCATTTTTAGAGAACGAGAATAAAAAAAGTGGGTAGATCCGACCATTTGATTCTCATTCCTACACATTGGTAAACGGAATGAAAAAATTGATTCTTATTCCTCCATTATCATTCAGTTGAAGTAAATATGGTCCAAGAGTAATAAATGAACAATTTTATTTATTTCTATTATAATTTTGACAATCTAACAAATAATTTCATTGTTTGTATTTTTAGTTACATAATTTGATTGAATGTATCATGTCTTAGATTTGCTTATTTTCAAATTTATAAAAATATTTTTAATTAAAATTTGATAACCACATTTATTATTTCAAATTTATATGATATTCAATATTTTTTACACATCTTATTTTATTGTCTTATTTTTTTGGTTGGAATACTATATTTTCTACACAATTTTCATTTTCTATAAAATTTTTAATTTAAAAAATATGTCCCTCATAATTAATTGTCTATAACTATTAAATTATATTAATTTAATTTAAATTATATTAATAAAATTTAAGATAAAAAGTTTTGTTTTAACTTAGATTAATTGAATAATTATATCTTTTAATTATATTTAGTTTTTGAATATCAAAAGCTTTGGGATTTCAAGAGTTTTTAAACTCTTTCATTTCCACCACTAAGACCTTTTCTTCCCCTCATTTTGTAGGATGATTTGAGCTATATTTTTTTTCTTTATTCTTCTTTCTCTCTAGAATTTTCTGGTGCTAAATCTCTCTTTTGCACTCTCAAAATATTTTCACTAATCATCCATAAAAATTTTCTAACTTTTTTCTTTCATTCTCGCAATTTCCCTTTACATTATTAACATTTTCAGTTGGAACCTGACTGTTGCTATCAACAATGACTTTACTTTCGTCACAATGATAACTACTACTACAATTCACCTAAGCTGTAATTCCATGAGTCGTTCCCATGAAATTAAGTTTTCATTATAATTTGTAACGATTTATATATATTTTTTATTTTTATACTTTAAAATAGAACTACAAAATTTCATGTGCATCGCACGTGTGGCTAACTAGTATTATATATATGACTTTTGAAACAGTATATATTATGTATATATTGTTGGATCGGTATGACAACCCTAGAGGGGGGTGAACAGGGTTTAATAATTAAACTTTATAAACTTTTTACTAGGGCCCAAATTTAAACAAATAAGTAAAATTTTTAGCAACAATTAATTTTATCACAAATTAAACAATAAATTAGAAATACAAACACCCTAATTAATTTCACCACCCAAATAATTCAAATATAAACATTGAGCGTAAATATGAATAACAAATTCGAACAATTAATTTTATGCAATTGGTAATAAAGAAAATTAATTGCAAAAATTAAATAGAGTAGGGTTAGAGAAAATGACACCGGAAATTTTATAGTGGTTCGGCAACAACCGACCTACTCCACTCCCCAAGCGCCTCTTGGGTATTTGATTAAGAAACTTTGACTCTTTCCACGGTAGGAGTCAAACCGGTATAAAACCTTCTTTTTCCGGGAGCAAGAAGAAACCCGATCCTTTCCACGGTTCAGGATCAAACCGTTACAAATGCTCTTTTTAGTGCTCAAGAGCAACCCTTACAAAAGATATGAAATTTGAAAACGAACTTACAAACTCTCTCAAAGAGTGGGTATACAAATATTTGCTCACAAATTTGTAAGAAAAAATTCTTACAAATAAAAGCCCTCAAATTGGCTGAAAGAAATAAAATTGGAAGCTCAAATATCTCTCAAATAAAAAATCTCCCTCAAGAATATAGAACAAAAACTGAAGCTTTGGAGAGAGATTAACAATGTAGAAATTGGAGAGAAAATTGGGAGAGAATAAGTTGTGTAAAATGTTGAAGGAAGTGGGGTTTAAATAGGTGAGGAAAAGTTGAAAATAAATTTGAAATCGAAATTGAATTTGGGCCATTAGATCTTTAATGATTGAAAATCAAAGGTTTAGATTTAATTGAATAAAATAATAATAATAATAAAATATTATATATGGATGTGTCAAACGACTGTATATATATATATATATAATATAAAATAATACAATATAATATAATATAATATATATAACTTTTTTTTTAAACAAATATGCATTTAATGTGATGTGACATATATATATATATATATATATTTACTTTTTATTTTTTTTCTTTCTTTTAAGTTACCTTCAACGGTAACTTTGTTTTTTTTTAACACCATGCCACATGTCAAGCAGATGAATAATCATCCGCTTCCGGAAGAAATCGAAGAATTTCTCGGGAATCCTACAAGATCCATTCGTTCTTTTTTCTCTGACAGATGGTCAGAACTTCATCTGGGTTCGAATCCTATTGAGAGGTCCACTAGAGATCAGAAATTGTTGAAGAAAGAACAAGATGTTTCTAACATTTTGTTGGACCACTTAGTTGATTTAGCCGCCACGTCATCCATATCAGGTAATTTTTCTTCTAACTTCTTTCGATCATAATTTCTTCGTTTGAGCTTCGATTTGGGCAATTAGAAATTCGTTGGAATCATCGTATCGAGCTCTACGCTGTGAACACTTTAAAACACTAAAATTATCAATAAATAAAATATGTATTATCAGTAAATCATATAATATTATTGAAGCTCATAATAAATTTATGTTTTATAACAATAATTCTTACACACCAAAAACAATTAATAGTAAGTGTGTTTGTTATCATCAAAACATTAATTAATTAAATTAATTAACCGAGATTAAGGGTCAAAAAGCCAACAATCTCCCCATTTTTGATGATTACAAACCACTCAAGAAAAATGTAATCAAAGTGGTGTGTGATATAACATGAAGCACAATCAAGGCAAACATAAATTTAATTTTAACAAAATTAATCACAATTTCATTTATTTTTCTTATTATCTCTCCCCCTTTTGGAATCAATCAAAAAGGACAAGTAAGAAAAATAATAAAAACATGAAAGCTCATCTTTTAAAAGCAATTTAACTCTTCCTTTTATAAGGGACAAAAAAGACATTTAGCACAAGTTTTTGTAAAACTCCCCCTATCAAAATGCCTTCTAAAAAAAATTAACAAGAAAAATCAAGAAGCATCACTTATAAGAAAATAATTCTAAAACAAATTTTAATTCAATGAATACTTACTCCCCCTAAATAGATAAACAATAGCATAAGAGGGGTAAAGTTTCAACATACCTCAATAAGCTTTAGTATCAATACATTTACCATTTTCATCTTTGTCAAGCTTAAGGGAGGTGCTCATGGGAGTTTTTGCAATTTTAGCTTTAATAAACTCGAACATTTTCACCAAATTCTCCCAACATACTCAATGTCGAAATCACTATACATACTCTTAAAAAAATCACATAAACAATAAAAAGCAATATGTAGAAATAATTTTATCACATTCACAAATGAAGTATTATAACTCCCCCTAAAGATATGCATTCTCCTCTTAAAAAGACATATCAATAAATATCAAGGAGATAAAAGATATAAACAAAAATTATCTCAACAAATTGCACAAGATAGATATATATAAAAACAAATCATGATATATCAATTTATCTTAAACAAATTATCAAACTATTCCACAAAATTTTCATTCAATAAAATATGACATAAGATAAGTATAATTCCAAAAGAGCAATTTTAATTCTCATGATTAAGCACAATAAATCACATACATGAAAGATACTCTCAATTGAACTCATCAATTTATCTAAAAAAGTTAAACATCAAGAATTAAAACACCATCAATATGCCAAAAATAAAATCAAAATACCAAAAATATCAAAGGCTAAACAAAACAATTTATAAAGAACAATCAACATTGATATCAATTAACAACAAAACAATATCATCATTTATACCACTTAAAAAGTATTGCAAATTAAATATAGGCAAAAACTGATACCAATTGTTTCTGATCATAGGTATACTCCGATTTATGTCACAAAAAAAATTACAAATTAAATATAGGCAAATGACATCATAAAAATATTAATTTGACTTATGTCACTACAAAAGAATTTAATCAAAGATAGACAATGCAAAAATCACAAAAATCAATTAAACACTTTTGAGCAACATGTTAACGAAATTCTAGAATATAAACTAATTCTTAGCTACTCCCCCTATGACAAAGAATTCAACCACTTTTTTCAAAAAAAATTTCAAAACAAACAATTTTCAATAATGAACAAAATTTTGAAATTAATTTTCATAGAGAGCACATAGTTTATGGCCAAAAAGCATCTAAACAAATTCTTTAAAGAGAGTAAACAATAACCATCACCTATCAAAAACAATATTTCACAACACAAAATATCAACCATCCATAACAATATTTTTCAAGAAAACACAAGAATAACAAGAAACTAATGGACCAAAAATTAAAGACTTTAAGTTTATCAAAGAATCAAGCAATTTGGATAAATCTTAACATCAAAATTTCAATATTTTGATAAATTAACTTTGATAAATATTAGAAACCAATATTCGAATATCATGTAAAAGATGCCAAAATAGATATTCAATAATTTCTCCAAGACATATAATCCAATATTTTAAATAATAAGCCATCAAGATTATGGATATAAATCTCAAAATAGTTTATCACAATATTTTCAAGAATATTAATCCATTAAGCAATAAGGATGATGGATAAATCTCAACAAAATCTACCACATACTTTTCAAGAGATTAATTCACTAATTCATGAATAATCAAGTAAAAAGACTAACGCAAAAAAAAAATATTTGCAGTTTACTCAAGAGCATTAATCCACTAATCCATAAATAATCGACCAATAGACATAAGTGCTAAACAAATTCTCAATTTACTCAAAGACATTTGATTCAAATAAAATTCAAGAAGCTAATCTCAACTTCTCTAGCCCAAAAAAAAAAAATATAATTATGCCAACAAATTATATCAATAGCAAAATAATCTAAAGAAAATAAAGGTTACCACATATGCAATTTTCCTTTGTTAGGTTCAAGCAAGCCATGACATTGCTCATTTGAAATTTATTTTCAATTTGAAGTCCAAAGCAACCTTTTGCTTCTTGAAACATACCTACAAAAATAAAGCTCAACCAAAAGATCTTGGTACCCATTTCTTGGGTCCTTCATGGTAAAAGGAAGCATAGATTTTGGAACCCACTTCAAGTTAGTTCCAACATTATTTGTATTTAATTTTGGCAAATAACATGTATGAAATTTATGATCAATTTTGCCACAATCATTAGACAATAATTTCTTCTTAACAAAATTATTTTGCACAATATTTTTCTTAAATAAAATTTTCTTTGGAGAATTTTTCAATTTGAAACAATTTGGTCTAATATGACCTTTAACTCCACAAAAATGACATGTAAGTACAAATTTGACATTATGCATATAATTTGATTTTCCATGAACATGCTTAGGCACAAATTTAGCACTAGGCATACAACTAGTTTTACCACAAGCATGATTAGGCACAAGGTTTGATTTTACATGCATATTTCTATCATTTCCATGTTTATGCATAAATTTAACATTTCCTTTGACATTTAAAGCACTGGATTTAGACAAGTAACAAAAGCTTTATGTCCATACTTGCCACTTGATGAACAATTAACATTATGCAATGAATTATCTTTTGCAATAAATTTATGCACTCTACTTTTCTTTGTGAAATTTTCTTTTGGAGCATTGTGAGGCTTTGCTCTTTGAGAAAAATTTCTTCTATAAGAAGTAGTTTGTGCATATTTCAATTTAAAGCATTTAGGTCTTATATGACGTTCAATACCACAATGATGACATATATGCACAAAATTAGTTTTAGCATTCTTAGAAACAACATTAGGCATATTAAGTTTAGACACAATAGGTGATGCTTTAACAAAGATAGTTTTAGAACTTGAAGGAGTAGAGCATTCATCTATGTAGCCTAAATCTCTCTTATCACCAAAAGTTTTGCCTACTTCAATTATTTTATGTAATCTTTGAGTACCTATTGTCAACTTCTTAATAGACTCGTTTGCAATTTCAAGCTCTTTAATGGCAAACATTTCTTTTTCCTTAAGCACATGCAAAAAATCACTTTTCTCACGACTATCACATTCAAGAAATTTAATTTAGTCAATAAAAGAAATTTTCTCTTTTTCTAAAGATATATTGCTAGTTTCTAAAATAACAATTTCACTTTTTAAACTAGTAATTTTATCTTTTAACTCCAAAGAAAAAGATTCAATTTTCTCATTTTTGTTTCTCAAATCATTTAAATCCAATTTTAATTCATATGCTAAAGATGTGAAATCCTCATTTTCCTTTTCAAGAAATTTAATCCGATCATTCAAGATATTTTTCCCATCATAACAATCATCAATATTTTCATGCAACAACATATCATTAGTAGCTCTATTTTTCAAACAAGAATTTTCATCTATCAAAGATTTATTCTCTATGGATAATGTCTTATACTTCTTTGATAGTTTAACATATTTAGAGCTAATTTTTTGAAGGTCATTTTGCATATTCTCAAATGCATCAAATAATTCATCATAAGAAGGAGGTTTATGATTTACCTCATCTTCATCACTTTCAACATCGCTCCCATAATTTAAATGAGCCATCAAGCACAATGAGGATCTATCACGTTTTTCTTTTTCCACTTCATGGAATTTTTCTTGATTTTGAGAATTATAATTCTCCTTCACATCAAATAAATCATTAGTAGTACAAGGAGAATTTTCAATACTATAAGCATCATCAAGAAAATTCCAAATATCATATGCATGTGTTAAATGTGAAATTTTATCACATATATTTTTATCTAAAGCACAACATATGATATTTATAGCTTGGATGTTAAAAGAAATCATTTCATCACTTAATTTGGATTTTGATAAATCATTTTCACAAACATACAACATATCAAAATCAATAGCAAGCAAAAAAGTTTTCATTCTATGTCTCCAAATATCATACTTTTTACCATCAAAGAAAGGAGGTCTATCAATGTAATAACTTTCCAAAAAATCTAAAGTTGTCATAGCTCTAGCAATTAAGCTTTTCAAATAATTTTTCAAAAAATAACAAGATACTTAATATCAAGGTAAATTTGAAAAATAATTTATGTAGAAGAGCTAAACCTCGCTCTGATACCACTTGTTGGATCGGTATGACAACCCTAGAGGGGAGGTGTGAATAGGGATTAATTAAACTTTGTAAACTTTTTACTAGGACCCAAATTTAAACAAATAAGTAAACTTTTTAGGAACAATTAATTTTATCACAAATTAAACAATAAATTAGACATACAAACACCCTAATTAATTTCACCACCCAAATAATTCAAATATAAACATTGAGCATAAATATGAATAATAAATTCGAACAATTAATTTTATGCAATTTGTAATAAAGAAAATTAATTGCAAAAATTAAGTAGAGTAGGGTTAGAGAAAATGACACCGGAAATTTTATAGTGGTTCGGCAACAATCGGCCTACTCCACTCCCCAAGCGCCTCTTGGGTATTTGATTAAGAAACTTTGACTCTTTCCACGGTAGGAGTCAAACCGGTATAAAACCTTCTTTTTCCGGGAGCAAGAAGAAACCCGATCCTTTTCACGGTTCAGGAACAAACCGTTACAAATGCTCTTTTTAGGGCTCAAGAGCAACCCTTACAAAGGATATGAAATTTGAAAACGAACTTACAAACTCTCTCAAAGAGTGGGTATACAAATATTTACTCACAAATTTGTAAGAAAAAATTCTTACAAATAAAAACTCTCAAATTGGCTAAAAGAAATAAAATTGGAAGCTCAAATATCTCTCAAATAAAAAATCTCCCTCAAGAATATAGAACAAAAATTGAAGCTTTGAAGATAGATTAACAATGTAGAAATTGGAGAGAAAATTGGGAGAGAATAAGTTGTGTAAAATGTTGAAGGAAGTGGGGTTTAAATAGGTGAGGAAAAGTTGAAAATAAATTTGAAATCGAAATTGAATTTGGGCTATTAGATCTTTAATGATTGAAAATCAAAGGTTGAGATTTGATTGGATAAAATAATAATAATAATAAAATGTTATATATGGATGTGTCAAACGGTTATATATATAATATAATATAATATAATATATATAACTTTTTTTTAAAACAAATATGCATTTAATGTGATGTGACATATATATATATATTTACTTTTTATTTTTTTTTTCTTTCTTTTAAGTTACCTTCAACGGTAATTTTGTTTTTTTTTTAACACCATGCCACATGTCAACATTTTGTTGGACCACTTAGTTGATTTAGCTGCCACGTCATCCATATCGGGTAATTTTTCTTCTAACTTCTTTCGATCATAATTTCTTCGTTTGAGCTTCGATTTGGGTAATTAAAAATTCGTTGGAATCATCGTATCAAGCTCTATGTTGTGGACACTTTAAAACACTAAAATTATCAATAAACAAAATATGTATTATCAGTAAATCATATAATATTATTGATGCTCATAATAAATTTATGTTTTATAACAATAATTCTTACACACCAAAAACAATTAATACTAAGTGTGTTTGTTATCATCAAAACATTACTTAATTAAATTAATTAACCGAGGCCAAAAAGCCAACATCTATTATATAACCTAATTAATAGGTGGAATAAATTAATTAGGCGTGAGAAAATATAATAAAAAAAGGCTACCACCTACAATATTCGGGAAACCGTTTGAATCTAGAGAAAAATTGGAAAAATTTGTACTAGTAGCCACCCACAATTTTGGAAAAAACGTTTGAATTTGGGGAAAATTTGGAAAATTTTTTAATAGACTTTAAATCTATATTATTCAAATACAAGATAAATCACATTTATATAAAAGATTTAGTATTAAATTGGTGGAGAAATTTTGAAGGTTGATAAATTCTAAGAAAATTTTTGATCGGGGAAAAATATCAATTTAAAAATAAAACGTGAAAGCCTCGTGGAAATTTGAATTGTTGGAATTTCAATTCTTTGATTGGAGCTTATTTTGGAAAAATTTGAAAAGATCTTGAAATTTACTCCCACAAAATATGAAAATATGAATATATATTAGATATAATTATTCAAATACAAAATAAATCTTTTAATTAATTAGTATTAATTAAGGATAATTTGGAGACAAAATATTATAATTTAAATATGAAAATCTAGAACGGTAAATATCTAACATAATAACCATTTATAAAATGTTTTGTGTATAACTTGACTCACCATAGACAAAAACTCATTTAGGTAGGAGATATATGCACGCCCCGTGTCATGGTCATGCCCGTCCAGAGCATGTCGCCCATGGCTGCATGCCCATAACAACCTCTTCCCTCCTACTTTTATGCCATGTATTTACTTTTGCATGTTATTTACTTTTCATTGTACTTTGTGGCGAGTGACTCCTCACCACTGCCACTTTGCATGTTCAGCCAAAGGCGAAATGCTTTATAATGTACTATGGGGTACATCTAGTCTCCTCCCTACATCGAGTTGTATTCTTGTCTTGCCGCTAATCTATTCTCTTGCATTCAAGCATACAACAAGCTTTCCAAAATGTCTTCAAACGTTTTCCATACCTTTTTTCTCTAACCCCGTTTTCCAAAATTGTTTTCTCGAGAACAGGGATGGAGGTTGCGATTTATAGTCGTAGTGCCGCCGGCTATTCGATTCCCATTGGCTGACTTGCTTGTAGGCAGGAGCAAGTGCCGCACAATCGCTTTGGGAGTCCTTTTTGAAAGATGCGATTGTGACAGTTGGTATCAGAGCCTAGTTGGCTCCTCGGATCAAGATCAGTAATCATGTCGGCAGTGAAACAGTTGAACAAGACACATGTCGAACGACTCGTGGAAATTGAGGAATAGCTGTTGTTCCTGAGGAAAGTCCCTGATCATGTTCGGTTCCTAGAAAATCGGCTAGAAGAGTTGGCAAGCAAAGCCGACGTAATCGATGCGGCAAATGCTTGAATTGACGCATTGCCAGTGAAAGAGTTGTTGGTTAGGGTTGAGACCCTAGAAAACAAAGCCGGGAAAACGGCTAGTTTCGAGTGAAGGGACAGCTCGACGAGCTCTTTGCTCATGTAGAGGAACGTGTAGAAGAGTTAGACAGCTCCTAGAACGCGATCATGCAGATGGTCAGGGACCTTTCCGACGACTTTCGAGCTGCTATAGAAGTCGTGCTGGTAGAAGTCGTCGAGATAAACACGAAGGTGAACCTCGCCATGAGAGCGGTGAGAAACCAAGGCCCTCGAGAACTTTATCTTTGACGTCGAACAATACTTTCGAGCTACGAATACCGACAGAAGAAGCCAATATCACTTTGGCAACAATGCATCTAGCTGAAGATGCAAAGCTTTGATGGAGGTCAAAGTATATGGACATCCAAGAGGGTCGGTGTACTATAAACACATGGGACGAGTTGAAGAAAGCTTTAAGGGCGCAGTTCTTTTCGGAGAATATTGAAATTCTAGCGAGACGTAAACTACGAGAGTTGTGACACACTAGGTACATCAGAGACTACGTGAAATAGTTCATGGTAATGATATTGGACATATGAGACATGTTAGAGAAAGACAAATTCTTCTACTTCGTGGAAGGCTTGAAACCATGGGCCAAGTCCAAGTTGTATGATCAAGGGGTTCAAGACCTCAGTTCTGCTTATGTTACGGCTGAACACCTGTTTGACCTTAGTAATGATCAGTCCCAGGACCACAGAAGGAACTAACCCTCTTCGAGTAGTGGGTACAAACCCACCAGAAGAAGCTCACCCAAAAGTGGGGGAGGAGACAGGAATAGAAGAGCAGACCGCAAACCCTATCAGAGGGGTGGAACCAACTGGCGAGGGCCAAACCAACAGAACAACTTCAATCGAGGCCCTCGTTTGCTTTCTGTGTAAAGAGGCTCATCACGTAAGCGACTGCCCGCATCGAGCTGCTATGAAGGCACTCCAAGCTACAATAGCCAATAGTCCTGAGGTCGAGACCGAAGCTGTCGAGACAAAGGTACCGACCGAAGAGCCTACTGACAACCCCCGCATGGGGCACTGAAATTCTTGTCGGCTCTTCAAAAGAAAGTAGGGGAAGAAAAAGAACTGCTAAAGAGGGGGCTCATGTATATGGACGTGTTGGTTCACGGTAAAGCTGCTAAGAGTACTATGGTGGACTCTAGAGCCACACACAACTTCATGACTGAAACCAAGGCTCGCCGTTTGAATTTACAATTGGATAAAGATCCACGGAAGATGAAAGCAGTTAACTCCGCAGCCCTCCACATCGTGGGATAGCAAACAGTGTCTAACTAAAGATCTGGACATGGAGCGGCAAAGTAGACTTTGTGATTGTTAGAATGGATGACTTTGATGTCGTGCTTGGAATGAAATTCCTTCTAGAGCAGAAAGTCATCTCCATGCCCTTGGCAGAGTGTCTAGTTGTTACTGAATCTGATCCTACCATTGTTCCAACGATTATAAAACAACAAAGTGGGGTTAAGATGATATCAACTCTACAGCTGAAGAGGGGCCTTGCTCACGACGAACCAACATTTATGGCCATCCTAGTGATCGAAGAAGAGAGTAGTAAAGAAGTGATTCCCAGTGACATCCAACAAGTCCTAGCTAGCTGATTATGCAGGCGTTATGCCCAACAGTTAGCCAAAGTCCCTATCGCCGCGTAGGGGAATCGACCATGAAAGCGAACTTGTCCCAGGGGCGAAATCGCCCGCTAAGAATGTCTACCGCATGGCCCCTCCCAAATTAGCAGAACTTAGGAAGCAGCTGGATGAATTGTTGAATGCATGATTCATCCGCCCGGCAAAGGCTCCCTATGGGGCCCCGGTCCTTTTTCAAAAGAAGAAGGGTGACAGTCTCCTCTTGTGTATTGACTATCGTGCCTTGAACAAGCTCACGGTGCGCAATAAGTACCCATTGCCCATCATCACCGATCTATTTTACCGTATCCAAGGGGCCAAGTACTTTTCCAAACTAGACTTGAGGTCTGGATACTATAAAGTGCGCATTGCCATGGAAGACGAGCCCAAGACAACCTGTGTCACGAGATACGGGACCTTCGAATTCCTCGTTATGCCCTTTGGCCTCACCAATGCCCCAGCGACGTTTTGCACCCTGATAAATCAGGTGTTCTTTTAGTATCTTGATAAGTTTGTGGTAGTCTACCTCAACGACATAGTAGTCTACATTTCTTCCATGGCGGGACGCCAGATCCACTTACAGTTGGTCTTTGAAAAGCTGAGACAGAATGAATTCTATGTGAAGAGAGAGAAATGTGCCTTTGCACAGAAACGCATCAACTTCCTGGGCCATGTGATCGAGTGTGACCGAATTGGCATGGAAGATGGAAAGGTCAAGGCTATCAAGATTGGAAAGTTCCGAATTCCCTCATTGAACTACGGTGTTTCCTCGGGCTGGCAAACTATTATCAAAGATTTGTCGAAGGATTTTCGAAGAAGGTGGGACTGTTAACTGAAACTCCTAAAGAAGAGTAATACTTGGAGTTGGACTCCAGAATGTCAGGTGGCTTTCGATAAACTGAAGAAAGCCATGATGGAAGGACCAGTGCTTGATATCGCAGATGTCACCAAGCCGTTCGAGGTTGAAACTGACGTCTCAGAATTTGCCCTAGGTGGTGTTCTCCTTCAAGATGGACACCCAGTGGTGTACGAAAGCCGAAAGTTGAACGACGCAGAAAAGAGGTATGTAGCCTCCAAGAAAGAGATTTTGGCAGTAGTCCACTGCTTGAGAGCTTAGAGACAATATCTCTTAGGTTCCAAGTTTGTTGTCAAGACCGACAACAGTTCGATATGTCATTTCTTCAATCAGACAAAGTTGTCCTTGAAGCAAGCCCGATGACAAGAGTACCTCGTCGAATTCGACTTCCAATTCGAACATAGGCCTGGTCGATCAAATCAAGCAGTGGATGCCCTTAATTGAAAGAGCGAACATGCGACCTTGTGTATGTTAGCTCATCTGAAAGCAAGCAAGTTGGCGAGGTCTGTCCGTGAAGCCATCAAGACACACTGGAAATACGATCTAGCAGTATAGACAATCATTCAGCTAGCAAAGGACGGGAAGACCCGCTAGTTTTGGGTCGAAGACGACCTTCTTTTTACCAAAGGCAATCATCTTTATATTCCACGAGCAGAAAACCTGAGGAAACTCCTGATGGAAGAATGTCATGACACCATATGGGTTGGCCACGCTGGGTGGCAGAGAACTTATTCCCCGCTAAAGAAATGGTACTACTAGCCGAACTTGCGAGACGACGTTATGCAGTACACCAAGACGTGTTTCATTTGCCAACAAGACAAAGTCGAGAGAACTAAAATTGCTGGCTTACTGGAGCCCCTTCTAGTGCCGTCAAGGCGTTGGGAGAGCATATCCCTAGATTTCATCACCCACCTACCCAAGGTTGGAGAATTCGAAGCTATCTTTGTTATTGTTGACAGATTCTCCAAATATGTAACCTTTGTCCCAACTCCAAAAATGTGTTCCGTAGAGATGACAACGCATCTATTTTTTAAAAAAACATAGTGAAATTGTGGGGTGTCCCTGAAAGCATTGTGAGTGATAGAGATGGAAGATTCACAGGGACCTTCTGGACGAAATTCTTCCAGTTACTTGGCTCGAACTTAAACATATCCTCAAGCTACCACCCTCAAATCGACGGTCAGACAGAACGCTTTAATAGCATGTTGGAGGAATACCTCCGCCACTTCATTGATGCTCGACAAAAAAACTGGATATAGATGCTTGATGTAGCCCGATTTTGTTTCAACTGTCAGAAAAGTACTACTACAGGGAAGGCTTCTTTCAAAATGGCGCTTACTTGTGTTACCTCACATCATCGACCATCCTTACGCAGGAAAGAGCCCCCAAGCTTACAACTTCACCAAAGAATGGCGACAATCCACGGATGTTGCCCGAGCGTACCTTGAAAAGACGTCTAAGCACATGAAGAAGTGGGCCGACAAGAAGCGCAAACCGTTAGAATTCCATGCAGGAGATCAAGTGCTCATTAAATTATGTCAAGGACAGCTCCGATTCTTGGGTAACAAAGATCAACGCCTTGTACGAAAGTACGAAAGACCAGTCCACGTTATTAAGAAGGTCGGGAAGACGTCATACAGGGTCCAATTATCCTCATGGATGAAAATTCACCTAGTGATCCATGTGAGCAATTTGAAATCTTATCACCCAGACACCATCGACCCCACACGTAACGAAGTTATTCCACTAGCGGTCACCTTGAACAACAAGATAGAAAAAGAAGTTGAAGAAATCCTAGCTGAAAGAACTCGCCGAGTCGGACGACCGAGAAGGGACGTATAGGAATTCTTAGTCAAATGGACAGGGCTTCCGGATGAAGAAATCAGTTGGGAGTGCGCAGAAGATTTGAAATTAGCATCAACCCATATTGCAGAGTTCGAGCAATGTTGGTTGACAGGGACATCAACCATTTAAGTGGGGGAGGAGGATGTCATGGTCATGCTGGTCTAGAGCATGTCGCCCATGGCTGCATGCCCATAACAACCTCTTCCCTCCTACTTTTATGCCATGTATTTACTTTTGCATGTTATTTACTTTTCATTGTACTTTTGGTGGCGAGTGACTCCTCGCCACTTGACATGTTCACGTCTGCCAGCGGCAAAATGCTTTATAATGTACTATAGGGGGTACACCTAGTGTCCTCCCTACATCGAGTTGTATTCTTGTCTTGCCGCTAATCTATTCTCATGCATTCAAGCATACAACAAGCTTTCCAAAATGTCTTCAAACGTTTTCCAACTCTTTTTTCTCTAACCCCGTTTTCCAAAACCGTTTTCTCGAGAACGGAGGTGGAGGTTGCAATTTATAGTCGTGGTGCCGCCGACTATTCGATTCTTGTTGGTTGACTTGCTTGCGGGCAAGAGCAAGTGCCGCACAATCACTTTGGGAGTTCTTTGAAAGGTGCGACTGTGACACCCCCACCCCGTTAGATTTCAATTATCTCTCACACACACTAATGTATTAATGAAACTCTAATTAATTGTTTTTACTTTTATTATTTCTCTTTCATTTATACTACTAATATTTTTTTCTTCCGCTAAAAATTCATACAATTTTTTTATTAGTTGATGTGACTTTATTATAAAATATTATAAAGTTATATTTAATTATTTAATTTTACTTTGTTATTATTAATTAATATCAATAAAATTTTTAAAATATAATTCATTATTAATTAAACATTAGCATAATAAAACTTAATAATATTTTATATTAAATGATAGTTGTTCTAATGATACGTAGTTTACTTGAGGGGATTTTCTTTTAATTATTTATTATTTGTTAATATTAAATAAATTGTTATAATAAAGAAGAGAGGGTAACCTAGTAGTTGTTATATATTTGATTTCGATTCCGTTTAGAGACACATCTTTAATAAACAAAATTCTAATTTCGATTCTATAAAATTTTTGTTAAACAGCATTAAAGAATATCATTTTCATTTTGTGATTCGATTCATTATAATTTCGATTCCTCGTAGATAAACGGGTCATTAAAACATATTTTTATTAAATTATGTAACTTGTTTTACAAAAAAAACATTATATATTTTTAATTGTTTTTTTTTTAATTTTATGTTTTACTTTTTAATCCACCACGTGGGTGGATTTAAAAAATAAATTAATAAAGAAATCAAGTTAAAGTGCATTTTCAATTTTAAGATATAAAACCAGATGGCAAGAGAAATCTATCCATTAAAAAAACGTGCAAAATACTGTTAAATACAAACAGCAATTTACTGAATCCAAAAAAAAAAAAAACAAACAAACAAAAACAAAACAAGGAACAAAATGTGAATTAATAAACAAAAAAGGTTGATTTTGACACCTAAACCACTTAATTTTTTTTTTTGGCTGTAAATAAAGTCCAATCTTTTGTACAAAGATGATTTCTACAAAATTGTTATTTTATATCCAATTGCTAATAATTGAAATTTAAAAAAAATCACTAATAAGTTCCATGCATAAAATATGTGAATCATATTAAAATATTTACTTTGTTCATGTCACAAGAAAAAGATTTCTTCTTCATTATTATCATGTTTATCATATAAATAATTGAAATCATTTATCTAAAATCATGTTCCTATCATATTGATTTCTTTTCTCTTTTCTTTTCTTTTTTTTTTATTTTTAAAATTTATAACATGCAAAAATAGTAAATACTATCATATAGCGAGGGAGACATTCCTTGATTTCGGGTTTCCAATTATTACAGATACGCATAACTGTTACATCAGCGTGGTAAATCAATGGTAAATCATACAATCATATTAAAACTTATATCAGTAGAAATCATAATTATATCATATGTATGTCAGTGATAAACTATATTAGAAGTTATATTAGTAGGTATCATATTTATATAAGAAGTAAATCAACTGTAAATCAGTATTATATTAGTGGTATATTAGAGGCATATCAAGTATATATCACACATACATAAGTGGTAAATCAATAAATAGTAAAGTATATAATCATAAAAAAATTATATTAGTGGATAATATCACACATACATAAGTGGTAAATCAATAAATAGTAAACTATATAATCATAAAAAAATTATATTAGTGGATATCATAAGTATTTTAAATCACTTTTGAAAATAAACATTTAATAATTCAACAAAATTATAATAATTTAAAAAACCTACCTTAATGGTTAACTCCAAGGTTTTAAATGTCGATGTTGATGGAAATGTCGAGGTCTCAATTTCATGGAAATATCGATAAAATGTCGATGTCGATGGATATTCCTGTAAAAGTTAGAAAAATTAAAAAAGATCGTAACAAATATTTAAATTAATAAAATAAACATTCCTATTTCTAAATTAGTTAAAAATAATTAATATTAATATTATGGATATATTAGTGACATTTTTTTGATATTTTTTATATTTTGTCGATTTTCTTGTACTATAATGGAAATGTCGATTTACCCCCTCACGTCCATGTGGAATACATTGAAACATGGATATGTCTATGGAAATGTCGACTTGTCGACGGATATTTAAAATCAGGGTACTAGTCGTATATCAAGTATATTTGTTCCATGAATTTTTTTTAGTTCAAAAAACAAACAAACGACCTATTTTCTAGTTTTGATCATTAATTTTTTATCCATTTTCTATGTTAATCTTTAGACGGGTAGAATCAATTTTAATCCCGGATTTTAATTCCTATACTTTATTCACTCCTTTAACTTTTGATCGATCCATTTTTTAGTTTTTAATTTTAAGTAAATATCGTTTTCAAGTACCGCGGATGAATAAATCATATATTATGTTAGGAACTAAACGTGAAATTTTGTGAAGAGTTGAAATATTAAAGTTAGATACTTTAAATGACGAAAATAGTAAGCGAGCATCCGAATTTCCATCCCCAGATATGGTTCTAATCTTAAAAAAACAATATAATTCTGTTTTATTATATTCTGTCAACATGAAAAGAAGAAAAAAAATTAAATTAGTCGAACAAGATTTAGAAATGGACCACATTTTTTTTGTCCATGTTCAAGTGCCAGTAGTATATATACACACACTTTGCTGTATCCTGAATTCATTCATCAAACACATAGAGCAAGAGAGAGAGATGAGAGGCATGGAAGCTTTGTCATCAATTATGAGTCAATTGGCTGACCAAAAATGTCCAACTTCCTCCATAACCAAAAGCTTGAGCACTTTGTTTGTTTTAATGGCTTCCATTGTTGCTGTGATGTTGAGGATGAAAAGGAAGCATTCAGCAGCAGCAGCTGTGCCTGAGCCAGTCCCACTCCCACCAGGCCCAAAGCCATGGCCTCTTCTTGGCTGCCTTCCAGCAATTGCAATGTGGAGCAGTCACACAACACAGCCACACAAATGGGTGCATGCAATCATGAAACAATTCGACACTGAAATTGCTTGCATCCGTCTCGGAAGTACCAATATAATTCCAGTGACTTCTCCAGAACTTGCCCTCGAATTCTTGAAAACTCACGACGCTGCCTTTTCATCACGCCCTGTCCCTATGATCAACAATATCTTGACGTGTGGATTTCGTGGCACTATTTTCACACCCTCGGAAGACCAATGGAAGAAGATGAAGAAAATACTTGTTTCCAAAATACTCAATTCCTCCACTCTTCGTACAATGTCTGCCCACATAATCCACGAAGCTGACACTCTTGTGCGTTACATTTTCACCCTCACTGCCACTCACAATAACATTGTGAACGTGAGGAGCATAACGCAGCATTTTTGTGGCAACATTATTAGACAGATGATATTCAATACAAGGTATTACGGTGGAGGAAGGGAAGATGGGGGGCCAACTTTTGAAGAAGAAGAGCATACTCAAGCTTTGCTTACAATACTTAACCATATTCATGCATTTTCAATATCAGATTATATGCCTTGTCTAAGGACCTTGGATTTGGACGGACACCAGAAGATTGTGAAAAATGCTTTGAAAGTCATTAGAAAGTATGACGAACCTATTATAAATGAGAGAGTGGAACGATGGAAACATGGGAACAACAAAGAGGTTGTGGATATTCTTGATATCCTCATCTCACTCCCAGACGAGAACGGAAAATCGTTGTTGTCCATTGAAGAGATCAAGACTCAAATCATGGTAATTACTATTCCAATACCCTACATTATTTATTTAATTTTGTTATATTTATGCATATCTATTACTATTAGAAGTTCATTTGAGTTTGTTTTGACACTGATACCATATTAATATTCATACATGGTTTCATGTCAAAATCAATTGACAACGAAAACAATAATTCATATCTATTATAAATTTTTGAGAAGGATTTGTCCGTCAAAACAACAATTAAAGTAAATTTTATATATGATGTTCATACATGCACATATACAATTATTGGTAGACACTGTACATATTGCTAGACACTGTACATATTGCTGGAAGAAGTTACATTAAGGATGTGAACCTTTAATTTTCTCATTATGATGGCAGGAGCTACAAGTTGCAACAGTAGATAATCCTTCAAATGCAGTGGAATGGGCAATGGCAGAACTGATAAATCAGCCAAAGATTCTCAAGAAAGCAGTCGAAGAATTGGACAGAGAAGTCGGAAGAGAGAGACTTGTTGAAGAATATGATATCCCCAAACTCAAGTATCTCACAGCATGTGTAAGAGAATCATTTCGACTCCATCCCTTTTCACCATTCAATCTTCCTCATGTCTCGAACTCTGACATTGTTGTGGCTGGTTACTTAATCCCAAAAGGTAGTGAAGTCTTATTAAGTCGGTCAGGACTCGGTCGAAACCCGAGAATTTGGGAGGATCCGATGCGATTTGATCCCGAACGTCATCTAAAAGACAAGACAGTTGAATTGGGATTGTCAGAACCGAGTTTAAGATTCATTACATTCACTCGAGGGAGGAGAGGTTGCATAGGTAGCTCACTGGGCACTACTATTACCATGATGCTCTTCGCTAGGATGCTACAAGCATTTTCATGGAGCTTACCACCAGGAATGACAATGATAGATTTCTCCGAGTCTGATGAACTCTCCCTTCCAAAGCCACTGTACCTATTTGCCGAGGCACGCCTATCTTCTACTATGTACCAAGTTTAGGACATGTTTGGTTGTTATTTTGCATAGTTAAAATTACTTTTGCTATTTTCATAAAATCAATAATAAGGCATGTTTGAAAGTGATTATGAACGTGACCAAAATCACTTTTATTATTTATTACTATGGTACATTACTATATATGCTTGTGTTTCTACTTTACCTTATTTGTCGGGTAGGTAAATCCAATGTTGTGTGCAAGCAATATTCAATCAATTTCTTATAAATTTGGAGAAGTTAGAAACTTTTCAACCGTAGATTACATTCTTACTTATTTAAATTTTCACCAATTCACTGAAAATATTATATCAGCCAATTAATTTTAACATTTATAAAAAATGACAAACTAAATTGAAAACTATTTAAAATAGACTAACTTTGAACTTTTTAAACAACAGGAATAAATTTTTAAAAAATCACAAAATATTACATACATATCTAGCTGATTATTCATCAGCACAAGTCTTCTTAGGTTGCTTTATTTGTTAATCTTTCAACACGGTCACTGTACGTTTTGAGGAAACTGAAGCAGTTTAAACACGTGGTGTTTCTTTTCCCCTTTTTGCTGGAATTCATTTTTTTAAAATTTAACATTCAAACTTACTTCTGTAACAAGAAAATTACTTTTAATCTCATAATTGAACTTTCTCGGCAACCTTAAATTTAGCACATATTTATATTAAAAAAACAAGTATTTTACCCTTTCAAAACGAATTAAAAATTCTTATTGTTAATATTATGTTTCTATATTGAAGATATTTTATTCTTGTTTTTCTTTTAAGCTTCTGTTGACTTTTTTTTTACAATATAATGAAAATGTCAATTATTCCCTATATAAATGTTTAATTCAGGAGCATATAAAAATATCTAACGTCGCTCAAACGCTACTGCTGAAGGTCTTCGGCGACGAAACGGCACTTTCGTCGCAAGCTTTTCAATAGCGACTGTTTCGGGAAGAAAATACCCTGGACACGTGGAGGACCTCTATTGGCGCTCCAAGATGACTCATGAGTCATGCCCAGCTCGGATGGCCGAGATCACCACTACTAGCGTTGACAGATGCTAAGTATGAGGGCCGAGGTGAACTTGGTTGAGGTCCGACCTACCGGGAAGCTCGGTGGGGGCCGATGTGAACTACTGTCAGCAGCGTGATTATCGGGCGTAACCGACGGTCCCGAGATTACCGGGTGTAACCGTTGCGAGATTAGCGGGACTACCGCCCATAGTAGAGAACTTCACTCCACGATCAGGTACGATGATTTCTGACCTCGAACTAAACTGGAATCCGACTTATACTGACTTGATCGTCGGAGTGCTCACCTTTTTGTGCAGGTCCGCGCAAGTGTTCAGATCGGCCCGGAAGCCGAGTTCGAGTTGCAATCTGAGATACGTTGTTGTGCATATTCTTGCATAAACATTTGGCGCCGTCTGTGGGGAACGACAATCTAAGTCATCCCAATTCTTTTAAACCAACACACGAGCGACCATGGTTCAACCAGCGAACTCGACCAATACGACAGATCGAAGGACTCTAGCTGCCAGCAATGCCCACCAGAGAGAGGTCGGAGCAGCAGCGGTAGAGGGGCAAGGTCACGACGGCCTGGCAACCGAACCCCTCCGCAGGTCGGCACGGATCACCGCGCCTGCCCTACCGCCTGCGCACCCGAGGACGTCCAAGGCCACCCGTGGCCGAGGTGGGACCTCTAAGAAGGGCGCCCGGGGTCCAGCCCCGGCTCCAACAAGCGAGAACTTTGATGCGCTTCAGAGAGAGATGGAGTCAATGCGCACACAAATGCGCACCATGGAGGAAATGTATAGCGAAATGATGCTAGCTGCAGGCGCAGGGTCCCGATCTGAAAATCGAGTGACGCGCGTGGACGTACGCGAGCAAAGGGGTTCCCACCTCGGCCCAGCCGAGGAGGAGCGTCCCGAAGACAACGAGAGCGAGGAGTACACTCGCCAGAGGGGAGACCTCCGTGAGCATCTCAACAGAAAGAGATGCTCGTCTCTCCGAAAAAGGCAGTCACCATCCCACTCACACAGGAGCTCCAACCAGCAGGCTGAATCCTCTCACAATCCCGCAGGGATAATCACAAGGGAGGAGTTCGACCAGCTGAGGGGGGAGCTCGATGCTCAAGTGGAGGCCTTAAAGGCCAAATGTGAGCAGAAAGACGATTCACTGAACGATGGCGACTTGGGAGAATCGCCTTTCACCTCGGACGTTTTGGAAGCGCCAATCCCTCCGAAGTTCAAAGCTCCTACCGTGAAGCCTTACGATGGGACGAAGGACCCCAAGGACTATGTTGAGGTCTTTGAAGGCCTCATGGACATCCAAGCGGCATCAGACGCAATCAAGTGCCGCGCCTTTCAGATCGCGCTCACTGGCAGCGCGCGATTGTGGTATCGGAGACTGCCAGCCAGGTCGATCTCGACCTACTCTCAGCTGAGAAGGGAGTTCCTCGCCCAGTTCTCTTCTCGGCACTATGACAAAAAGACAGCGACCCATCTCGCCACCATCAGGCAGAAGGAGGGTGAGACGCTGCGAGAATATGTCACCAGATTCCAGGAGGAGCAGTTGAAGGTTGCACACTGCTCTGATGACTCGGCCATGTGCTATTTTCTCACCGGTCTAGCCGACGAAGCCCTCACGGTGAAACTTGGAGAGGAGGCCCCGGCCACCTTCGCCGAGGTGGTTTAGAAGGCGAAGAAAGTCATTGATGGACAGAAGCTCCTCCGAACCAAAATCGACCGACCTGAACGGAAGATCGGCCGGGGCAGAAGTGGAAAAGATGAAAGGGCAGATCCCAAGTCCAAGGACAAGGGATCCTTTTCCAGCGGCCGAGCTGAGTGTCGAAGGGCGGAGAGCGGACCTACCAGGAGCCGACCTTACGAACGCTTCACCCCGACCACGATTCCAATTTCCGAGATCCTAACAAACATCGAGGAATCTGGAATGGAAAAACTACTCAAGCGTCCTGAGAAGCTTCGGGGAGCCCCGAGAGGCGCAGCAAGGACAAGTATTGCCGCTTCCATCGGGAGCACGGCCACAACACGTCGGACTGCTGGGAGTTAAAGCGCCAAATTGAGGATCTAATTCAAGATGGCTACTTCAAGAAGTTTGTAGGAAAGCCCAGGACCAGCTCAGTAGGAAAAAAGGAGAGGAGCGAAAGCGTTCAAGGACGCCACCCCGGCGCACCGACCGACCTGCGGTCATCGATACCATTTTTGGAGGGCCAAGCGGGGGTCAGTCCGGACATAAAAGAAAAGAGTTAGCCCGTGCAGCCAGGCGCGAGGTGTGCATCATCAGGGAGCAGGGGCCGACCTGCCCAATCTCCTTCGACGGTGCAGACTTGGAGGAGGTCCACCTGCCCCACAATGATGCACTTGTGATTGCTCCCTTGATTGATCATGTGGTGGTCAGGAGAGTGCTGGTAGATGGGGGCGCATCCGCTAACATCCTGTCCTTACCGACCTACCTCGCCTTGGGATGGACGAGGTCGCAATTGAAGAGAAGCCCGACACCGCTGGTTGGGTTCTCTAGAGAATCGGTCATCCCAGAGGGTTGCATCGACTTGCCGGTCACGCTGGGGCAGGACCGAACTCGGGTCACTCAAATGGCCGAGTTCGTGGTAATTGACGGTAGATCGGCCTATAACGCCATCTTTGGGAGACCCATCATCCACTCATTTCGGGCCATTCCCTCAACAGTGCATCAAGTTTTGAAGTATCCCACCCCCAATGGCGTGGGCACGATCCGAGGAGAACAGACCGCGTCGAGGGAGTGTTATGCCTCCGCACTCAAGGGCTCATCGGTCTGCGCCCTCGAAACGCTCGCCGGTAGGGATGGGGCGCTCGAGTTCGAGGCCGACCTGCCGAGGAAGGAGTTTGCCGCACCCACTGAGGAGCTCGAGCTTGTTCCTCTGCTTAGTCCCGAGAAGCAGGTAAGCATAGGAACCAAGCTGGGGGCCACCGACAGAGAGGAGCTAATCCACTTCCTCAGATCCAACTCGGACGTCTTTGCGTGGTCCCATGAGGACATGCCTGGCATTGACCCGCGAATTATGACGCATCGCCTCAGCATAGATCCATCATTCCGACCTGTGAAACAAAAGAGAAGACCTATAAACAAGAAAAGGAGTGATGTAATTGTTGAGGAAGTTAACAAACTTTTGAAAGCTGAATACATAAGAGAAATTTTGTATCCCGAGTGGCTCTCCAATGTTGTATTAGTTAAAAAATCTAACGGCAAGTGGAGAATGTGCGTAGATTTTACGCACTTAAATAAGGCATGCCCGAAAGATTGCTTCCCACTGCCGAGGATTGATCAGCTCGTGGATGCCACAGCCGGGTACGAACTGCTCACCTTCATGGACGCCTACTCTAGGTACAACCAAATCAAGATGCATGTCCCAGATGAAGGTCATACCGCTTTCATAACAGACCAAGGTCTGTACTGCTACAAGGTCATGCCCTTCGGATTAAAGAACGCAGGAGCGACCTACCAGAGAATGGTGAACAAAATGTTCGCCAAGCAGATCGGCCGGAATATGGAAGTGTATGTAGACGACATGCTTGTCAAGAGCAAGCAGTCTAAGTCTCATCTCTCTGATCTGACCGAAGCCTTCGAGGTTCTGAGGGCATATCGAATGAAGCTCAACCCCGCTAAGTGTGCCTTTGGAGTCTCTTCGGGAAAATTCCTCGGCTTCATGGTGAATAACCGGGGAATCGAGGCTAACCCCGAAAAGATTAAAGCCGTGACCGAGATGGAGGCACCGAAGACGCTGAAGCAGCTTCAGTGTCTCAATGGCAGGATTGCGGCCCTGAGCCGGTTTGTTTCAAGATCGACAGATAAGTGCCTTCCTTTCTTCAAAATCCTACGAAAGAAAGGGCCGTTTGAATGGACAGCAGAGTGCGAGCAAGCGTTTCAGCAATTGAAGAGCTACCTTTGTTCGGCACCTTTGCTCGCCAAGCCCATGCCGGGAGACAAGCTCCAATTGTACTTAGCAGTATCTGACAGTGCCGTCAGCTCGGTCCTAGTCAGGCAAGAGGAAGCGCGGCAAAACCCGGTCTACTACACAAGCAAGGCTATGACCGAAGCCGAGACTAGATACCCTCAGATGGAGAAGTTGGCTCTCGCTTTGGTCACCTCGGCCCGACGGCTCAGACCATACTTCCAAGCCCATACGGTGGTGGTGCTCACTAACTTGCCCCTAAAAAGCATCTTCCATAAGCCGGAAGCTTCTGGACGCCTAATGAAGTGGGCAATAGAGCTAAGTGAGTACGACATCCAGTTCGAACCCAGAACTGCGTTGAAAGGACAAGCAGCGGCAGATTTCATAGCCGAGCTCACACCACCTTCCGAGCTGAGCGAGTCCGACCTACCTTGGACAGTCTATGTCGACGGATCCTCCAATGAGAAAGGGTGTGGAGCCGGGGTCCTCTTGCTCGGACCAGGGGGCGAGCGATTTGAGTATGCCTTGCGGTTCGGCTTCCAGACTTCTAACAACGAGGCTGAGTATGAAGCATTTATTGCCAGTTTACGAATCGCTAGAGCATTGGGGGCCTCTTATGTTAAGGTCTTCAATGACTCCCAGCTGGTTGTGAGCCAGATCAAGGACGAGTACCAAGCCAAAGACACCCGGATGGAGAAATATTTGGGCAAGGTCAGATCGTACCTCGCCCAGTTTCTAACTTACGAAGTAAGCCGGATTCCGCGAGCAGAAAATTCTAATGCTGACGCCTTGGCCAAGTTAGCATCGGCGTACGAGACCGACCTGGCCAGGTCGGTCCCCGTCGAGATCTTAGATAATCCCTCGATCTCAGAGCCAGATCTGATGGAGATCGGCGCTCCAGAATCTTCATGGATGGACCCGATCGCGGACTTCATTAGGGGCAACTCACCGCAAGACCCCAAAGAGCGCAGAAAGTTGGCATGGCGGGTAGCTCGGTTCGTGGTCCGAGATGGGGCATTGTACCGACGTGGCTTTTCCTTGCCTCTATTGAGATGCCTAACCCCTGAAGAGGGCCTGTACGTCCTCAGAGAGGTCCACGAAGGAGTGTGCGGCAATCACTCAGGCGCTCGGTCGCTGTCAGCCAAGGTGATCCGACAAGGATACTATTGGCCGACCCTCAGCCAGGACGCCAAGAAGTTCGTTAGAACTTGCGACAATTGCCAACGCTACGGAACCATAATCCACCAACCTCCCGAGCTGCTCACCCCCATCTCGGCCCTGTGGCCATTCGCGCAGTGGGGGGTAGATATCATTGGTCCTTTCCTTTTGGGCAAGGGCCAGACCAAGTTCGCTATGGTTGCTGTGGATTACTTCACCAAGTGGGCCGAGGCCGAGGCGCTCTCCCACATAACGGAATCCAGAGTCACGTTCTTCGTATGGACGAATATCATATGTCGCTTTGGTATACCGCAGGCCATAGTGACAGACAATGGGAAGCAGTTTGACAACGCCAAGTTCAAAGACTTTTGCAGCAAACTTGTCATAAGTCATCTTAGCTCGTCCCCCGCACATCCGCAAGCAAATGGGCAGGTGGAGGCAGTCAACAAGATCATCAAGCGAGACATCAAACTTAGACTGGACTCCAAGAAAGGCAGGTGGGCCAAGGAGCTACCAGAGGTTCTATGGTCGTACCGGACCACCCAACGAGAGTCGACGGGTGAGACCCCGTTCTCCCTGGCCTTCGGCTCCAAAGCTGTAGTCCCGGTTGAGATCGGCATGCCATCTGACAGAGTAGAGCATTTCGAACCTACGACAAATGAGGAAGAGCTGCTCCTCAACCTCGACTTGTTGGAAGAAAGAAGAGCAATGGCCCAGCTACGCCTGGCGGAATATCAGGGCAGAATGGCCAGACATTACAATGCCCGCGTTCGACCTCGGGCCTTTCAGGTCGGACATCTGGTATTAAGGAGGGTCCAAACGCATGTAGGTGCCCTTGATCCGGCCTGGGAGGGCCCGTTTGAGATCAAGGGCATAGTCCGACCTGGGACGTACATATTGGCCGATCTGAAAGGAGACGTCCTCGCGCACCCGTGGAACGCGGAGCACCTGAAGCGCTATTATCCTTGAAATGCCAAAAGGATTTTCAACGAATCTGTAAAGACAGTTCCAAAAGAGTTATGATCGGAATAAATGTGATGATTTAATTTCATGCTTCCGAGTTCGAACAGAAATTAAATGGGGGCCACGGACTCCCGCGCGATCACATTCCAACAGTTGGTTCAAATTCAATCCTCTGAAGCCTAAGGGTACGAGGTGCGATGCCAAAACCACTGACGAACTTAAAACTAAAACCTTCAAGGCTCAAGGCAAAAGGGCAATGTGAGCAGTTCAAAATGATCAAGCCTCCGAACTTGAGGGTACGAGGTGCGATATGAAGAATAGCTACGGACTTAGGATTTTAGCCTTTTAACCTTTTTTAAGTTAAGGGTGCGATGTTAAAAAATCCAGAGTTGGTGCAATGCATTGAACATTAAGAGATTCAAATTCAAACTTTCAATTATTTTAATTGAAGGCGCGACCTCAAAGGCAAGAGGTGCGAGGTGACATTGGCTTTAGCAAAGAAAGGAAGACAGCAAAGTAAGAACAAATGAAAGCTTCTTCATTAATGGAGAGCAGAGCCAAGGCTTATAGACCTTGCAGCTCTGCCCTGACAAACAGAAAACAAAAGAGAAGGGAGGAAGGACAGCGAAAAGCCTCGTGAAGGGTGGTCGCCTAAGAGCCTGCTTGAGGGGCGCCCTCTTGAGTGGCGCCGACCTGGTCGTCTTCGAGATCGGAGTAGTCAGAGTCCAGGTCTCTGACATACTGATCCACCAACGCTTGGGGGCTAGGGGTGCCGCCAGGCCCAGACGCCCACTTCTCGGCATACCTCCTTTTCAGACCGCTGAGATCGATATGAAGGTCGGGCATGTCGGAAGCAATGCCCTTCATGAGGAACTTGAAGCCCGCGTCAGAAAAGTCTTTGGCAAATCCATCGAAGTGAGGATGTTGCCTAAACGATTCCTCCAATAGGACTCCATTGCTGAGGCGCTCCTTCGCCGTCTCCAGCTCGGCAGTCACATGCTCCAGCTCCTTATCCTTCGCATCAAGCGCCTGGAGCATGTCGTTCTTCTCCTTTAGGAGCTGGAACTTCTCCTTCTCCAAGCCCCTGGTGATAGCGTGGGCAGCTCGGAGTTGGGCCTTGCGCCTGTCCTCTTCCTTCTTCAGCAGCTCGGCCTGGGACTCCACCTCGGCCTTCAGAATCTCCACCTCAGAGTGAGCCTTCAGCAGCTCATCCTTCATGGTGGAGGAGGCAGCCTTCAAGGCAGCAGAGAACTCCTCTTTCTCCCTTGCTGCCAAAACTTCCCTCCCATCCAGCTCGGCCTTTACAGCCAGAGCCGATTGAATGGAAGCAGCGAACGCCTGAGAAACGGTACAAGGAAAAGGTTAGACCGAGCTACCTGTTAGGCGAAATTAAGCAAAAATGGGGACGCTAGTCTTACCTCGGCGGCGTAGTCGATGGTCCTCTGCAGAACGGACCCAGGGTCGCTCACAAATTTGGACGCCCTCCTTAAGCAGCGGTCCAAACTTGCAGCTGAGATGCGGGACACCTGGTCCCTCACCCCGGAACTTGACGGCTCAACTCTGAACCGTGTCGTCACGTCGGACGTCTCGCCCATCCTGGCCGCAGGATCGTCCACCCAATCTGCGAAACTTGCAGGCAAGACCCTGCAAGCTCCGACCTCCGAGGGGAGATCGCCTTCTTTTTCTTCCTTCTTCGCTTCAGAGGGGCTTCCTCCCTCACCTCCTCGCCCAAAGGTGGGACGTCCACCGCCTCGGTCTGAGCCCTGGGGCGCTTCTCCCTCGAGGGACCCCCAGAAGACTCCAGTTCGATCACTGGGGCTGGATCTTCCGAGGCAGGCCTTGCCACGACAGGGGTGGTAGGTTTCGAACTTTGGGCGGCCTTAAGAGCATGGGCTCGGCCCTTGGACTTGCGCTTCACGCTGCTTGCAAATCCGCAAACCATGGCTGCAAAATAAAAACAGGGGTCATCACAAGGTTAGAGGAAAAATGGGGGAGGCAAGCTCGGCATACCAAGTTCAGAGTTCGGCCTTGAGGATTCGATGGGACAAACTGATGGGTTGTAATCTAGCAGCCTGGACTCAAGCAGCAGCTCGTCGGTCTCCAGGGTTCCGACCTTCCTACCCCTTGGAAAGCGCTCCTTGTAGTATTTCAGCGTGTCGAAGGAGGCTTGCGTAAGCTCGGGGACTGGTCGGATTGAAACTGCACAAAGACCAAATTTGAGTTAGACCTGAATGACAAAAGAAAATTACAAAAAGCAAGAACTACTCCGTACCCAGGTTCCCAAACCTAGTGGGGACGTTGAAGAAGGAAGGACCTGACTCATCCTTTGCGAGCCATTCCCCAGAAGCGTAGAACCACTTCCTCACCCATCCCTTGATGGAGGTCGGCCCTTTAACTATACCGTCTGCACCTTTCCTTGCACACATATAGAACCGACCAGGCTTCTTAGCTATCATTTTCGCTTCGAAGCACGCGAGGAGCTGGTCTACGTCCAACAGCTCGGCCTCCTCACTATCCCGAGCTCGTAGCCAAAAAAGGATGGCCAAGGCGAAAATGACACCCCACCCATTGGGGGCCACTTGAGCCGGAGCCAACCCCGTCCGGAAGAGAAATTCTTGGACGAAAGGGTGAAGGGGAAGTCTGAGGCCGTACTCAAACATTTTGAAGTAGAGAGTGACCCATCCCTCTGGAGGATTGTCAGCTCTCTCCCCCTCCTCTGGAAGCCTGAGGAGGATGTTCTCAGGGATAGCGAACCCCCTACGAAGGGATCCGAGGTAGTGCTCAGGTATCCTAGAAGGGTATTCCAAACCCTGACCTGAAGTGGAGGCGTCACTATCCTCCCCGTCATCGGAGAATCTAAAGTTTTCTATCTCCTCGAGCTCGGACTCTAACCTACGAGCTAGGTCCTCATCAGATCCTAAGTTGCTGCTAAAAGAGGATGACATGACAACTACGTTCGAAAGAGAAAGTGAGGGAAGGGACCGACCTGCCAAGGGTTCGAGCTGCCTTCAGATCGAACTCCAAGAATTCAGGGAACGTTAGGTATGACCTGAAGGATTGGGGGCATTTATAGCCCGTCGGAAAAATTTCCCCGCCGTATGCGTGCAATCAACGAGTGGCTAGGATCCTGCCTAAGATCCGAAGCGTCGGAATATTTGAATCTTCCGACGATAAATCTTCCGCAGCCGTTATGTTTTCCCACGAATAGGAAGTCGCCACGCGTCCAAAGCAAATCGAATGAACTTCTCTGCCAGGTCGAGATCGGGCCAGGCAGAGAGGGGGCCAATGTTTGGGGAAGAAAATACCCTGGACACGTGGAGGACCCCTATTGGCGCTCCAAGATGACTCATGAGTCATGCCCAGCTCGGATGGCCGAGATCACCACTACTAGCGTTGACAGATGCTAAGTATGAGGGCCGAGGTGAACTTGGTTGAGGTCCGACCTACCGGGAAGCTCGATGGGGGCCGATGTGAACTACTGTCAGCAGCGTGATTATCGGACGTAACCGACGGTCCCGAGATTACCGGGTGTAACCGTTGCGAGATTAGCGGGACTACCGCCCATAAGTAGAGGACTTCACTCCACGATCAGGTACGATGATTTCTGACCTCGAACTAAACTGAGAATCCGACTTATACTGACTTGATCGTCGGAGTGCTCACCTTTTTGTGCAGGTCCGCGCAAGTGTTCAGATCGGCCCGGAAGCTGAGTTCGAGTTGCAATCTGAGATACGTTGTTGTGCATATTCTTGCATAAACAGCGACGTTTCTTGTTTTCGTTGCATTTTTTTAATTTTTAATTTTTAATTTTTAATTTGTCTTTTTTGCAAATCTGAAGTTCTATTTTGTCACAAAAGGTAGTGACGTTTCCAAGATTCAACACTAAATTTGAAAAACTTAAAAATTTGATAATAGTATAATTTTTATTAATTCATCAATACTCATCATCCACAACATTTACAAGTTCCTGAAAATAAAAATAACTAAATGCATCTAAATTTACAAACAAGTTTCTCAAACTAAAAACAAACAAGTTTCTAAAACTAAAAACAACTAAAAAAAGCTTCTTCATTCCGACCAAGCTTTCATAATATGGTGCCACCACCATCGCTTCAATGATGCACAAAGAATTGTATAGTTGTTAAAATTTGAATAAAGAATTCAAACTCTAGTTACAATGATAAGAATCACTCACATTGAAAACTAAAAACACAAAACATACTCGAAACATACTTAATCCTCAAACTTAAGTGAAACCTATATAAATAACTAAACTAAAACAATGGCAATACATGAACTTACCTAAAAGCCACTGTATTTTATCCAATGGTTTAAATGTCATATGCATATACCTCTAACTAAGAGGAACTCATCCCCTACCCAACATGTTGTACTAAAAAAAAAGTGAAAATTGAAATACATGTTTAAATTTCAAAAGTAAAAACTCAAGGTATCACATTTTTATTTTCATATGTCAATTTGACATTGATATAAACAATGAATTAACATTTACATTCTATTTTAAAAAACATCGACGAAATATTAGAAAATATCAACAAATTATCACTAATATCAACTTAAATTTAATAATAAAAATTTTAAACTTATTTAAATAAATGAGAGGCTTATTTATTAATTTAAGGGCAAATTGCACACACAAATATAATAATTGTTACAATAGCACTCTAAAACTTTTGGTAAAAATTGAATCTTTAAAATTTTTCAAATGGAAAAGTTGAACCCCATAAATTTTCATAGGTGGAAAAAGTTACAACCATAAACTTTGAAATTAAACTCTAATACATTCATAATTGAAAAAATTAAATCTATTTTTTATGTCTTCCTCCCACGTTTCCTCTTCTCTTTCTACTGATCTAAATTCATCAGGATAATTTCCTGTTTTTTATGGATGGACATGATCTTCAATCGCATATCAAAGAAAACATCAATTTTTCTCCGGCTATTCTCTCATCTTTAGCCCCCAACCCACTAATTCCATCAATTCAACCCAACCACGAGATGAAGTCTCTTTATTGAAACTCCCCAAGAATTCCCTAACTTCCAGCAGAAGAGATGAGGATTCTTTCCATATTCTCCCACCCTGTATTTTCTTCTCAACGCCACTCTACAAAATATGTCATTCGTCGGATCCGAGAATATTTTGATTAAATTTTGTTGGGAAAAGGATGCGAAATATGCAATACATCCAATCCTATAACACAAGTATACAAGTTTAATTATGTTTTCTCCTCTAACAATTATGAGCGAGTCACAATTAAACAACACACTAAAAGAAATATGAGAGAAACAGAAACAATACCATAGATTAATTTATACTGGTTCACCCCAAGCAGGACTGTGTAGTGTTTCATGATGTACGGATTCTATTATGATTAAAAATAATACAATAGACTTCACGAATGCTCAACAATTAGAGACCAAAATCTGCCGTCACTCTCCTTTTGTTTTTAATCTCCCGTAAAATATATATATATATATATTTAAAACCAAAACTCTAGCTATCGATGGGAATGAGATTTAATGAGGAAGTAAAATGTAAGTTCGGCCTCTTATGCTTCTTGGCCCAACAAGTTACCCTTTTTTTAATATGTTTTTATCCACTGTTCCCAATAAATTGACTTGAGAGTGGACTCTTTAGAGCCTTTGAATCATCAATTAGACCTCTTCTTATCTGACGTAGCGAAATAATTGGATCATTTTTGTTGGTTGCTCAAGAGATGAATCACGTTCATACTTTTCATCTTCCTCTGGTATTTGCCATAATAGGATGCGGCAAATATTTTTTTCAGCATAGAAAAGGTTCCAAAATGAGGTCCTCTATTTATTGGGTGAGCATCTAACAAGGCGTCTAACCAAGCAGTTTTAGTTTTTGGGAACTTGGCCCTTCATGAGTTTAAGAGCTTGACCATATCTCGCCACATGGTGTAGGTCACACCAACAAGTGGCAAGATCAATGCTTAATTGAGGCTTCAATATGCCATTTGTTGGACCCTTGTGAAAGTCGTTCATGAGGAGTTTTACCTTAGACATTGTTGTAGACTTTTCTAGTTCTAAAATGGATTTGAGCCTGTTGAGAATCCATATATATGAATTAAATTCACCTAGCTCATTAGCTTAAGCTTTTAGGTTGAGTGGTGGTTTATTCATCTTTAACATGGTATCAGAGCGGGAAGTCCTCTGTTCAGACTTCTGCATTGTTGTGTTGGGTAAATTTAATTCATATATATGGATTCTCAATAGAGCCAAACTTGAAGAAGTTTAGTCAAGGTTATAAGTTTGAGCAGAGGTTTGTCTTTTTAAGTTGGTAGCATGACGTAAGAGCTCGTCCCCAGGTAGTTCAGGGACAGTGTTACCCTTGGGATTGAAGTCCATTAGGTAGATCTAGGAAATCGTCGTTTCGTTCCTTCCCTTATCTTGACCGTCAAGCTCTGGACGCATGTACGACCGAGATTCTTCTGGGGCGCTATATATAGCCCCAAGGATTTGGTATGCCCTTTGTGCTATTTTGAAATTTTAAGGTCGTGCTCAACTCCCAACGAACACCCCAGGTCAGTCTTCCAATCTCTTGCTTTTCTTTCGTTTGGGTCATGCCTAGTTCTAGCAACTCCCTGTTCAGATTGGTAGTCTGCATGCTCAGACTTTCAAGCCTTGTCTGTCTAGGTTGGGGGTAATTTTGATGCTCAACCCTCCGAGCAAGGTACCTATAGGTCAGACGATAGCAGGGTATCGCCTTGTAGGCAGCGTGTCGGATGTCTTTTTTAGATGCCCGAAGAATATTTGCCACCCTTTAGGTTCCATTGCCACATTTCTAAATCCATTAATCTATGTCTTCCTAAAGAGGACGAGACTAACCACGATCCCCGGAGGATTTGGGGACCTGCATATGAAAAATGTATGAGTTTGGCTTCTAACTCTCTCTCCATTCTCTAGGACAAGAGTTCCTCAGTAAGGCCAACCTCGCTCCGGTTCAAGTTGCTCCCAATAGATGGGGCGTCCTGTTCAACCTTGGGATGTTATGGTGGTGTGAATGTCAAGAAAGAGTGGGTGAGTGCACATCATGGTATGACGTCACGTGCTACAAATTAGTCAATTTAAAACCACTGATAAAATGCTGACCCTGTATACAAATTAGTCAGCTGATCATGGTATGATGTGGTGTGGTCCACGGGATCAGCTAGCCCATCATATTTGTCAACGCGGGTGTCCTGAAACCTTTTGGGAGCTCCACAACTAGGATATTGGCCGTGAACGGCTCCTGAACAATTTTTCGACAGTTCGTAATAGGTGGTGGGCCCGCTACCTCCTGCTCCGAGTTCGGTTTTTACTCGATTGAAGATCTTCTCTCTTACCCAGTCCAGGTCCTCCTAGCTGATCCCGACTTGGGACTCACTCGGCGTGCTGGATGTCTTGGGGTGATTCTTGTTGAGCTTATCGCGAATGTCTTTTGATCCTTGGAAAAGCCCTAGTGTCACCAGGGTGCCCTCGTCGGTGAGTCCCCCTCTTGGTGGGGCCTAGAACTTCCTTAAGCTACTATTGGGAGGGGGAAGGGTTCCACGAGTTCGATCGCCGAGGACAACTTTGATTAATTTCCCCATCTGGGAGGCCATGTCGGCACTAGCGGCCCATATCTCCCTACAAAATCCCGAGCTCTTGCGATGGGGATGTCTCACCTATCGCTTGCCGAGGTGGCCAATCGAGCGGGGTGGGTTAATAGCTTCCTATACTCTCTTAGTCTTCTGCGGTGTTGGAGGAGTCGGGACGAGCTTGTCAGTCGATTTGTCCTATCGGCCCTCGTCAACGGTATTCCTATAAGACGATTCCTTATCGAAAGTCATTTGGGCGATGTTTAGTGCGGAGAACTGGTTTTCGTTCTAGCTTGAAAACGTCATTCCCCACAAACAACACCAACTGTTGACGACGAATTTCGAGAAGAGGCACGTGCCCTATGGACGAGTAGGTTTGCTTGAGAATAGTAAAGCCTACAACAAATAACTGGACGACGGTACGGTGTCCCACTTAAAGCACTCCAACGATCAAGTCAGTAATTCGTGTAGAAAATAGGAAAAAACACACCTTAAGTGTGAGTGACAGATTTTTCACTTACTTGATGAAGGTGAGTGTCCTTCCTTATATAGCCTCGGGTGGCCGACCAGGAAGGACGACGATTAATGGTGGTAGGGACACGCTGCGTGGTACTGTGACTGTCGATGGTGTACGACCTGACAGCTGGCGGGTGGTGCTACCCCTTGTAACTCGCCACTCCTACTGCCAATTTACATGGTATGTAACCGTATGTGGTCCCATCCCTCTCCTGAGATGGACACACATCATGCTCGGTTTTTACCCTCAACATACAATAAATCTTTATTATTCAAATACAAGATAAATCACATTTAAATAAAAGATTTAGCATTTAATTGGGGGAGAAAATTTTGATGGAGATAAATTCTAGGGAAATCTTTGATTGAGGAAAATTTTCAATTTTAAATTACAATGGAAGCCTCACTTTTTTTTTTTTTTTTTTGAAACGAAAGAAACTTCATTAAGCAATCGAATCGTCCAACTGGACCAAAGCATCAAACCAATAAGGAATAGTTACATCCCAAATACTACTCTTTTGTAAATCGCAAGCTCTTTTAGCAATGGAATGAACATATACATTTGTTGCTCTATCTACCTTGACAAAAGACAAAATGTTTAAATGTTCGAGTATTCATAGGATTTCATTTACCATCTACATAATTTGTGACAAGTCTTTCTTTCCATTATGTGTAAAGATATTACTTCTAAAGAATCAGATTCCACCCGAATTGGGTATGCAACCAAGTTCCAAGATTGATCCAGTCCCTCCAAAATCGTCACTCGTTAATGGAAGCCTCACTTTAGTGTTGCACAAAATTTCAATCTTTGATTTAAGCTTATTTTGGAAAATTTTGAAAAAATCTTGATATTTATTGTAGGTGTCTACAAAATATGGAAAATTTTTAATTTGTATTAAATAAAATATTCAAATACAAAATAAATCACGTTAAATTAATTGATTTTTTTTTAGGAAGGAAAATTTATTAGAAAACATCACAAGCCTAAAAGGTTATTACAGTCCCTTATAGAATCATTAATAATCTAGATTGGAAATTAGAAGAACAAACGCATAAATCCACAAAGGCGACAGCATTCGACGGGAGCTTGTGAGCAATCTGATTGCCTTCTCTTTTCACATGTGCAAGAATAAAATTTGGGTGAAATCTTCCATGGAGTTTCTGATATCCTCAACCCAGGTGCCAGGATCCAACCAAATCGCTTTGTCCCCTTTTCGAGCTCAATAGCTTGGAGACAGTTTGACTCCAACTGCACAGATCGATAATTTAACTGGAGAGCGAGCTTCAAACATTCATGGATGGCGAGTAATTCCGCTGTTAGGGGATCGTAGTGAACATCGAATCCTTTGGACATGGTAACCAAAATTTCCCTTTCACTGTTCCGACAAATAGTTCTTATACCAATACGAGGAGTCGTCGAATTACACGCCGCATCCACGTTAAATTTAACCCAACCCAGGGGAGGTAGAGACCAGATATTACCACCAACTCTTCTGCTGGCCATTTGGGAATCCACCACACTTGACAGACGTGCCTGAAAACTAGAGTCAATTTCCTTCATATAAGAATGAATTCATTCGCATCTGCTCCTGACATCAAGTATTTGTTTTTGGGCTCGAATTGCATTTCTATCACTCCAAATTGCCCAACAACTAACACAAACCAGTTCAAATTCTTTATAGATATCTCCTCACGAAGAGATATGAGCCTATCCTGAATTGAATGAAAGAAATTTATATGAAGGCTCCGATGAGGTAAAATCAATTCCCAAATTTCTTTGGCTCTTTTACATTGGAACAGAGAATGATCTGTAGTTTCTGGTTTGTTTCCACACATTGCACAATCCAGACTCACTTCTAGGCCTTTCAACCTTAGATTCTCCAACGAAGGCACACACTTTGTAAACACTCGCCAAATGAACATTATAATTTTGGGAGGAATCTTTAGCTTCCACAAACTCTTCCACCAATCACCCCTCCTTTGATTACTAGAGGAGCACGAGGGCATCTTCAAATTGATGACCAACTTATAGCCACTTTTAACTGAGTATACCTCTCTGCGATCATAATGCCAAACCCACATATCCTCAATCTCATACCAACTGATCGGAATTTTCAGAATAGTCTCTACATCCTCTTCTAGAATAGTCTGCCTTAATTTTTGGGTATCCCATAGCTTGGACAGAGTAATGAAATCTGAAACCTTGAATTCCACCCCAACAGGGTAAGGAGAAATTAACTTGAAAGAAGTTTCCTTGGGCAACCATTTGTCTTAAAAAAACTAGTCTTTCGCCCATTTCCAATTCTCTTGCGAAGACCTTCCATCAACAACTCCCTTCCCCATTGAAGACCTTTCCAGAGATAGGATGTAGAGGAATGGGGGAGGCTGGAAGAATATCTGAATCAAGTAAGTAGCAACCTTTTACCAGCCTGGAAACCAGGAGATTAGGGCCTTTGAGAATCCTCCACACTTTTGGCCAACATAGCTTGGTTAAAAATTTCAAGGTCCCTAAAATTCAAACCACCCACTTCCTTTGGCCGGCACAATTTATCCCACCTCTTCCAGTGAAGACGTCTTTTCTCTTCCGTCGTTCTCCACCAAAATCTAGAAATCATGCACTCAACATCTTGGCAAAAGCTTTTTGGTAGCCTAGAACAACTCATGGCATACGTTGGAATTGTTTGAGCAATAATTTTAATTAGAATTTCTTTCCCACTAGACGAGAAAATATTGCCTTTCCAGCTCTGAATCACCTCCCAAATCCTCTCTTTCACCTCACTAAAGCATCCCTTTTTCTCTGTGAAAAAATCGAGGGAAGACCGAGATAGTGGCCAAGGTCTTGAACCACCCGCACCCAAGGAATTAATTGATATTAATTAAGGGCAATAGGGAGACAAAATATTATAATTTAAATATGAAAATCTAGATTCCTAAATATTTAACCTAATAACTATTTATGAAATACTGAGTATAATTTGAAAAAAAAAAACCTATGTAAGTAGGGAGGAAGGAGATCTGCCCTTCCTTTGTTAGATCTCGCTTATCTCAGTAATTATATTTAGGTCATGTTAACTTCAATGGAATATTTGAAGTAAATAGAGGATGAGAATCAATATTTTCGTATAGGAATGATATCAAATGTTGGTACTCATCTCAACTTGTTAATCTCATTCCCGCAGTCTCATCTCTTTCCTACAACTCTCGTCAATCCCATTCCCATTAAAACTTATTACTATTTTAATAAAAAAAAGGAAAATAGCACAACAATATATTTGTAATTTGCTAGAAACAAGAAAGAGCTATACTAGTAATTGTTATATATTTGAGTCCGATTATGATTTCAGACGGTTTTAATAAACAACATCAAAGGAATAACATTCCTATTTTGATTGATTTTCATTTAGATTCATTCCCATTTCAATTCTTAGTGAGTTAAGGAAGCCTCAAAACATCTTTTATTAATTTATATATCTTGTTTTAGACAAAATAAAATTATATATTTTTTATTATTATTTTTTTATTTTATATTTGACCTTTCGAACCTTGGTCTTTTTTTAGTCCATCACATCGGTGGATTTAAAAAATAATTAATAAAAAAACCAAGTTAAATTACATTTTCAATTTTAAGATGTAAAACCAGATGGCCGGTAGAGAAATCTATCCATTAAACAAAAACAAAATGTGAATTAATAAACAAAAATACCTAAACTTGTTAGGTCCGTTTGGTAACATTACTTTTTTTTTTCTCGTTTCTAATTTTCTTAAAAAATCTAAGTATTTTATAACTAATTTTGTTTCTTGTTTCTTCCTTTTTTATTTTTTAGAAAATATTGTTTTATCATATTTGAATTCTGGGAGGTTGGAACCATACATTATATTTTTCTTCGTTAAAAATAAAGAAACAGAAACGTTACCAACGGAGTCCTAAGTTTTTTTTTTTGTTTGGCTGAGAATGAATTCCAATCTTTTTGTATAATCAGATGATTTCTACACAATTGCTATTTTATATCCAATTGCTAATAATTGAACTTTAAAAAAATCACTAATAATTTCCCTGCATAACAGATGTGAACCATATTAAAATACTTAATTAAAGTTGATGTCACAAGATAAAGGTTTTTGTTCGTCATTAGCCTGTTTGTCATCTTTTAAAATAATTGAAATTGTTTTTTAATTCTAAAATCATGTTCCTATCTTATTTATTTCTTTTATTTTGTTAATTTATAACAACAAAAAATAGTAAATAGTGTCATATATGGACACATTCCTAGATTTCTGGTTTCCAATCTGAAAACAAAATTTAAGGTATTGTACTTTAAATCATTTTCAATTTTCAATTTTATATTCATAGTTAGTACCGACAGAAAAATGGTCCACATGCCAATTGCCAATAATATATGTATTTATATATAGTTTAAATTACAAAAATATCCTTGAACTTAATACTATTTTCAAAAATATCAATATCCTTTCAAAGTTTAAATACTATCGTTCACATTTCATAAATATATAAATATATCAAAATATATTTTTGAACAAACCTCCATTGATATTTTATATAAAAAATTGATATGGTAGAATTTAAAATGACATAACTATTCATGAAATTTTGCTTGGAACTATTATAAATGTCCCTACACTAAGAAACTTCACCTTTAACTTGTCAATTACTGTTGTACTAAAAAAAGAAAATTTGGTCAATTATTTTTGGTCGTCATTGTTTCTACTGGTATTTTATTTTTATTTTTTATACCATCATTAAAGATCAAATTTGCTGTAGTGCCAGTTAATTATTCTCGACAAGCTTCTCGTTTCAAATTCTGTCACGTCAATCTTTCATTTAGAATTGTTAAGCATCCCATCTTGAAAAGATAAGTAAGTTAACATAGGTTTATAATACACATGTTACCACTTTCATTGCCTAATTGATTTTTTAAACTTCATGAATATTAATACAATATCAAAACCCAAAACACTCAAATCAGCATCGGATCCAAAAATAGAATATGATCAAGATACTCAAACAAACATCAGGTCTAAAAATAGAATACGATCAAGATTGACGAGGTAAAAAGAATACTAACCGATGTTTGCTTTTTGTATTAAAACTTTTAAAATAATAAGGTTGATTTAGAAACGCAAAGGCACATCTAGCCTTATATATATACACACACTTTCGTAATAGAGATCAAGAGAGAGAGTGAAGAGACATGGAAGGTTTCTTATTCATCAGTCAACTACCCACAGCCAAAACCTTCACTGTCTTCCTTTTCATGGTTTCCATTTGTGCCATGTTTTCTCAATGTTACTGTAAGAGAAAAAACTCAGTTCTCAAACTCCCACCAGGCCCAAAACCATGGCCTCTCGTGGGCTGCCTCCCATCAATTTTGGCCACAAACTCACCAAAATACAAATGGATTCATGCAGTGATGAAGCAATTCGACACTGAAATCGCATGCATTCGTCTCGGAAATACCTACGTAATCCCAGTGACTTCTCCAGAACTGGCTGTGGAATTTCTCAAGACACATGACTCTGTGTTTGCATCACGTTCCACCATCTCCAACACTGTCAATCTCTTTACTCGTGGATTTCTCACCACAGCTTTTTCACCTTCGGGAGACCAATGGAAGAAGATGAGAAGAATACTCACATCAGAAATACTGAGTCCATCAACTGATCTTCACCAAATACTTGGCCATAGAACTAACGAAGCCCACATCCTTCTACGTTATATTTTCAAACTAACGGCGGGCGGAGCCGGTGCAGTGGTTAATTTGAGAAGTATAACGCAGCATTATTGTGGTAACGTTATCAGAAGAAGCCTATTCAATACAAGGTAGGTACTATAGTTCGTTGGGTTCCTTGGGTCTTGTGTTTGAAATGTTGCATTCACAAGTTAGTTATCCGTCCTATCTCGAGAGCTAACTATTGGTGATACCTTGAGAAAGGGAACAAAATTTTCTTGAGAAAACAACGCTACTATTGGATTCAAATTAATTAATCAAATTCTTGTTTCCATCTTTTTCTCTGTATTTTGCTCCAACAGGTACTATGGCAAAGGGAGCGAAGATGGAGGGCCAAGTTTTGAAGAAGAAGAGCATAACCAAGCGTTGCTGACAATTCTTAAGCATATTAATGCATTTTCTATATCAGATTTCATGCCTTGTTTGAAGCCATTTGATTTAGATGGACATGGGAAGATCATGAAACAGGCTTTGGAAGTCCTTCGGAAGTATGATGAACCCATTATAAATGAGAGGGTGCAACAATGGAAAGATGGGAAAAGGGAAGGCGTGGAGGACATTCTCGATATCCTTATTTCACTTAAAGATGAGAGTGGGGAATCGTTGCTGTCAATCGACGAGATTAAGGCTCAAATCACTGTAAGCATTCAAAAACTTCATATGAAATCACAAGTATAGATAAATTGTAGAAGAAATTAACACAAAAGGCAAGAGTCGATACCCTGAAGAAAGAAAGCTTTATTAGGAAGTACAAAATAGACACCCTTCTCAGGGAAGACTCTCTCACACTCTCACTCACTAATTGGCTCACTTTCTTCACTTTCCTCGCATGTCTAATATATAGAATAGGAGAAAGATCTTGGAGTCCAAATAAATGGATCTTTCCCAGCTCCTTGAGATGATCTTATATACTTCTAAGATAATTTCTTTTATAAATCTAATCCTATCTAGAACTTTTTAGAATCCCTTTTCCATGAATATTACTAAAGATAGGATATTTCTAGAGCCTTCTCTTTATATATTTATTTACCATCTTCGACATAAATCTAGAGAGAGAGAACTATTTTGTGTAGATATATCAAATTGATCAGTATTGTATATGACATTGGTGCATATAATTACTAGGTTAACATAATAATTTTAGTCCCTATATTTTCGGATTTGGTTTATTTTAGTTCATCTATTTTCAAAATGTTTATTTTGGTCTCTATACTTTTAATTTTGATTCATTTTGGTCTTTATATTTGTAAAAACGTATGTTTTGGTCACTATACTTTTAAAAGGTAACAAATTTTCTCACAATTTACAAAATTTTAACACAAATTTTGTATACCGTGAAAGTCCTTTTTGATATAAAATTTTTGCCACATTTTAAGAAACTTTGTTAATGAAGTGTGATGCCCACTTTCCTTCGTTAAAGCCAACTTTCAAGGGGGAAACTCTTGCTCACAAGCTTCCATAAACCAAGAAAGGAGACGAAATATTCATAAGACGTGGAAGATATCTAGATGAAGAGTGAGCCTCTCTCCTATGTCTAAGAGTATATACAAGAGAACACTTTCAACCCATAAATCATTTATTTCATATTTTTCCTCCTTGGTCAAGATATGTTGAATGAAACCTTCTTCAAAAATTTATCTAATCAGACATTTGAAAATTAAAGGAATAAAATGACCAAAAATTAAAAAATAATTACAGGAGCTAAAAATGGGCATTTTGAAAGTACAAGAACCAACATAAACCAAATCCAAAAGTACAAGAACCAAATGAGTTTTTTAATCCTAATTACTAAATACATACACGATGTATTTTTAGTTGATGAAAGTACTTGATATTGTTAATATTGATGTGATTCTTTGCCACCATAATTATATAGGAGCTACAAATTGCAACAATCGATAATCCTTCAAATACAGTGGAGTGGACAATGGCAGAATTACTCAATCAACCAAAAATTCTCCAAAAAGCAGTTGAAGAATTGGACAGAGTAGTCGGAAGAGACAGACTTGTTCAAGAATCTGATATCCCAAAACTGAAGTATCTCACCGCTTGTGCTAGAGAATCCCTTCGACTACATCCATTTTCACCTTTCAATATTCCTCATGTCTCAAACTCTGATGTCATTGTGGCCGGTTTCTTTATCCCAAAAGGCAGTGAAGTCATTCTAAGTCGTCCGGGACTCGGTCGAAATCCGAGAATTTGGGAGAATCCAAATAGGTTTGATCCAGAACGTCATCTCACGGATGAGAGCACAATTGAGCTAGGATTGTCGGAACCAAGTTTAAGATTTATTAGCTTCACTAGAGGAAGAAGAGGTTGTATAGGTAGCTCATTGGGCACTAACATTACCATGATGCTATTTGCTAGGTTGCTTCAAGGGTTTTCATGGAGCTTACCACTTGGAATGACAAAGATAGAATTCTCGGAGGCCGATGAACTCTCCTTCCCAAAGCCATTACACTTGCATGCAAAGCCACGCCTACCTCATATTATGTACCCAACTTGTTGATCATGAAATATGAATCGCGAAATATATGTGTGTGCAACACAAAAACATTGTAGTTGTCCTCTCGCTTATTTGTGTATGTAAATTAAACAAAATGTTGTGGGCACTATTTTGCAATAAATAAAGTATGCATCTTCCATTTCATTAACTTGTTTTTAGGAGATCAACTTTGGAGCTATCATTAGAGGGTAGGAATAAGTTTGTGTTGATGTGAAATTAATGAAGTGGTGACACGTACACCAACCAGCACTCTGAAGCTTTAAGTTACGACTTAATATGAGCGAGTGTTAAGCGGAGCTTAATTTGAATGTAAGAGATTTTGAATCTTTATGAAGTTAGGACTCCTCCTTTAATATGAAGAGAGCATTGCGAATGACGACTTTGTCATTGCATCTACTGTGTAACATGCATCCAATGGGCTTTTTGTCGACAATTAAAAAATCTTCTAACAGTAGAGTCGTCCTTTCATTGAACATCAACGAATTTCCTGTAGGTCAGAATCTTCTCCAGGTCGAAGCCGAGTTGAGCTCAGTTTCTAATGACATGAGCCCTTCATCCTCATCTTCAACATATCTTGGATATATAAGAGATCCTCTGCTGCCACCTAAGTATCTATGCCAAATCAATAGCTGATTCACCATCTATGTCAGCATAATATAACCACCAGCAGCATATTACCTCAGAATCAGTCACAAATTAGAAGCATGTTACATCAAAATCCTCTATCTAAATCATGACCAATATCCATGAATGCCCTGTGTTTGAAGATATTGCACTTGCCTTATTTAAATACCATTAATTCTTCCTATCTTTTCCTTATAGTAGATCATTTTTCCATTAAGAGAAATGATATTTCCGTTGATGTAAATTTGGGCAAAACTTTGCCCAAATTTCTCCTTTATTCTCCCATTCTTTCCTTTTCCTTAGTAGCTTGTTAATCAAAGCTCTCTGTGTATAAATTTGCTTGAGTTAAAATTCAAGCAAGTCAGTTGTGAATTATATTGTATTATCATTAAGATTAGTTTTGTTTTGTTTATTTTTTAATGGTATCAAAGCATCGTCGTGCTAAGAAAAGAAACCAGATCATCGTAGGCCTCACATTCTTCTATGGAAAACATAGAGAACGCTCTTACAATTCAATCCTTTCACCAAAGCACCAGCCTGATCTCAATTAAGCTAAATACTGGAAATTATTTGCTTTGGAAATCTCAAATGTTACCTCTAATCAAGAGCGTGGGGGATTGAACATAATCTCACCCAACGACTGAAGTTAAGGAAAATGAGACATATGACAAGGATGGAAGCTCAGGTAGCAACCTTGCACACACTGCCTGGACAACAAATGATGGACTCCTCACCTTTTGGCTGCTGGGATCATATCCGAAGATGTCTTGATCATGATTGAAGGGACCAAAACATCTTTCCAAGTTTGGAAATCCTTATAAGATCAACTACTTACAATGACTAAAGAAAGCGAGATCCATGTAAGCGAAACTCTTCTCACACTGAAAAGGGATCTCTAACTCTTGATGAATATTTGAAGAAGTTCAAACATTTGTGTGATAAATTAGCTACAATCAAGAAGCATTTAGATGATCTGAAAAAGGTATTTCATCTTGCTAGAGGCATGGGTAGCAACTACCAAGGTTTTAGAGTAGTAATGTTGCCAAAGGCTCCATATCCTACTTTTAACCAATTTATTTTGGCCTTTAAAGCACATGATCAGATATTGTCAATTGAAATTGAAGAAGATAAGTTATCTCATATTAAACATAATCAAGTATACTACAACAAAAGAGGAAGAATTAGAGACCGTGGCTGGCATTTTTCATCTAGAGGTATGGGCTTTCCACAAAACATACCTCAAGGATCAATTCACAACATTCACAAGAAACATCAGCTTACTGATCAAACAAAGACATCGTTTTCTCCCAAATCAAAAGGCAGGAAGCTTGTCAAACATGTGGAAAAACTAATCACATAGCTATTGATTATTGGAACAAGTTGATCACTCTTACCAATCAGAAGACATACCAAAGGCGTTGGGTGCTATGAACATTATGGACGAAGCAAACTCCAATATCCATAAAGATTTTGGCGCTTAAACACACATTATCAACAATACTGGTAAGATGAGTAACTTAAGAACTTACCATGGGAAAGATAAAATTTTTCTTGGAAATGGAGAAGGTCTAAAAATCACACATATAGCCAAAAGTTCTATCTGTTAAGGACAATAGTACTCCTTGTATCCTAAGTATCTCCATAATGGTATGATATTGTCTGCTTTGGGCATAGCCCTCATGAATTTACTTTTGGTTTCACCCAAAATGTCTCATATTAATAAAAATAATTGTTTTCTCTTATATACTATGGATCGCTCATTTCCCTAGCCAATGTGAGACTTTGTTTGCATTAACCTTACAAACCCAACAATCCTCCCCTCAGACAAAGTACCATTGAGCCTCCCTCAAGTAGTCATTCATTCATCTACTCTCATACCAGAACGAGAGCCATGACATTGATACTACTTGTTAAAGACAACGTGTTAATTGATAAGAAAAAATAATTATTTCTTACTTACTTCCAAATAATTGATACAAGATTATAGATAGGAGCTACAAAGAAGAAAAGAAAAGAAACTCTTGCCTATTCGGATAAGAAAACACTTACCTGTTAGAACAAGGAAACCTAACCTAAATACAATAAGAAATTAAAAGAAACTAATATAATTTAACACTCCCCCTCAAGCTCGTGAATGAATATTTTCCATTCCCAGCTTGCTAACTAAATGCTCAAAGTTGTTGTTGTTCAATTTTTTAGTTAGGATATGTGCTATTTGATTATTTGTTGGTACAAATAGAGTACCTCTGAGACCGTTGTCTAAATTTTCTTTTATGAAGTGTCTATCAACCTCAACATGTTTGGTTCTATCATGTTGAACTGGATTATGTGCAATACTGATAGCAGATTTATTATCACAGTAAAGTTTTATAGGTATTTCCTATGGAATCTTCAAATCTTCTAAAATAATTTTTATCGACAGTAATTCGCAGATGCCCAATGTCATTGCTCTAAATTCCGCTTCTGAGCTCGATCTTGCAACTACATTTTTTTTTACTTCTCCATGTCATTAAGTTTCCACCAAAGAAAGTACAATAGCCAGAAGTAGATTTTCTATCATCTACCGATCCTGCATAATCTGCATTTGTATAAACTTCTAGATTGAGTTTCTCGCCTTTCTTAAACAACAATCCTCTCGCAATGGAGTTTTTCAAATAGTGAAGTATTCGGTACACTGCTTGGAGATGAATTTTGGACTATGCATAATTGACTTACCACTCCTACCGCATACGCAATATCTGGTCACGTATGAAAAAGATATTTTAATTTTCTAACTAACCTCTGGTAAGTTTCCTTATTTACTCGAGGACTCTCTTCAGATGCACATAATCTATGATTTTGATCAATTGGCGTTCTCATTGGTCTGCTACCAAGCTTTCATGTTTCAGAAAGTAAGTCAATCACATATTTCTATTGTGATAGGAATATGCCTTGTTTAGAATAGGGAACTTTTATTCCAAGAAAATATTTCAGCTTTCCTAGTTCTTTAACTTCAAACTTTTGGATTAAACAATTTCTTAATTTATCTTGTTCGTTATTATCATTACCAGTGACAATAATATCGTCGACATAAACAATTAGTGTTGTTACTCCCCCTGTGGTAGAATGTTTTATAAACCATGTATGATCTCCCTGACTTTGTTTATAGCTCATCAGCTTCCTCATAACTTGAGAAAATCTACCAAACCATGCCCTAGGAGATTGCTTTAATCCATACAACGCCTTTCTTAATTTACAAACTTTATTTCCTACTTACTCATACCCAGGTGGAATCTCCATATAAATTTCTTGTTCAAGATCACCAAGCAAAAAACCATTTTTTATATCATATTGTAACATGCCCCATCCATGATTTACAGCAAGAGATAGAAGTACTCGTACTGTGTTCATCTTGACAACAGGGGCAAAGGTTTCAAGGTAATCAACTCCATATGTTTGAGTATATCCTTTAGCAACCAATCGTGCTTTGTACCTCTCAAGTGTTCCATCTGCTCTATACTTCACAGTATATATCCATCGACATCCTACAGCTTTCTTATCTTTAGGCATAGTAACCAGCTCCCACGTTCTATTATTTTCTAAAGCCTACATTTCAAGATTTATTGTTTGCCTCCATTCTTCATGTTGTGTTACCTCCATATATGTTTTTGGAATATTTACCTGAGTAAGATTAACCATGAAACTTCTGTACTGACTTAAGAGTTTGTCATATGATACAAAGTGAGACAATGGATACTGAGTACAAGTTCGTTTTCCCTTCCTTAAAGCAATAGGCAAATCCAGGTCTGACTCATCGTTAGCAGATATTGTAATATCTGATTTATCACTATTCTTTTATCGCCAATTTCAGTTCCAGAGATATGTTCAGACTCTTGAACTTGCGTATATTTTTCAATGTTCCTTCTTGAATAAACCTATAATGGTATAGTAGTAGAAGGGTTAGATGGCCCTGGTGAGGTGCCTATTGGAGGTAAAGGGTTATTTGGCCCTGGTGAGGTGTCTATGGGTGGTAAAGATGAGGAGGATTGACTAATGTTGGGGTCAATTTCAAAAGGGTTTGGTACTGGTGATGGTAAAGGATTTAATACAGGAAATGTGAGGTTGGGAATGGGCAAATTCTTATGTATTTCCTCCCCCTGAAGATAAGGTGAGGTAAAGAAGCTCATGTCTTCATAAAAGGTAACATCAGCAGAGATGAAGTACCTTTTTGAAGAAGGATGATGGCATTTATATCTCATTTGAGTGTTCGAGTATCCTAAAGGCTACACAACCAAATACTCAAGGAATTAAGTTATTTGTCGTTCAAAAATCAGGATAAAATTTTGATAGGATATCCGTAGGAGTTTTCTGATCTAGAGTAGTAGATGGTAAACGATGATTAAATAAGTGGCTGTTAGCACAGCTTTCCCCTAGAAGAATTTAGGAACATTTCTTTGAAAAAGAATGACACATGCCACAGATAGAATGTGACCAATTTTTCTTCGACCACTCCATTTTGTTGAGGAGTGTCCAAACAAGATGACTCATGGATGACTCCATTTTCGTGAAAGAATGATGTTAGATTGAAATAATCTCAAGCATTGTCAGAGCGGAATCGTTTGGGTTTCATTCCGAATCGGTTTTCTATCATATGAAAGAATGTTTGAATGGTAGAACCAACATCAAATTTTTGTTTAAAAAAAAATCCATGAGACCCGAGTACAATCATCAATGAACACAATAAACCAGCGAAATTTGGAAACATTTGACACATTGGAGGGACCCCAAACATCAATATGAATAAGAAAGAAAGGAACCGATATTTGTTTATTATTACTAGGGAAGTGTACACGCTTGTGTTTAGTGAGTTCATAAACTTCACACTGAATTGACACTGGATTAATATTGTTGAATAAATCGAGAAATAAAATTTTAAGAGTCCGAAATGAAGGATGTCCTAGTCTATAATGGTTCAACAAAAGCTTACTTGAAGGATGATGAGTTTGTGAGGTGAAGGAGACTGGAAAACTATTTTGACCAATAGGTTCATCAAGATAATATAGTCCATTTTTTCCGTTAGCAAGTCCAATCGTCTTCCCATTGCCCTGTTCCTGTAAAATACAAGAAGAATCAGAAAAAATTAATCTGCATCCTAAATCTTTGATCAAATTCTTCACTGAGATCAAATTAATAGTTCGAATTTTTCTTTCTAAGGTCCCATCTGTTGTAGAAATTTTTTTTATTGCTCAGACAAGGACTATAAGAGATAAAATGACAGCTACTATTCGTCATATGGTCAGTTGCACCAGAATCAATAATCCAAGTACAACGTTTAGGCTGAGAAGTTGTACTTGTCAAAGTTACTGAATGTACCTTCACTAGGAGTATTATCCAAAGTTTTTAAGAGGCTCCTTAATTATTTGATCTCATGTATGTCCAACTTTTTGGTAATTTTAGACGTTTGTGATATTGATGCTAAAATAGACTAAACAACAACTCAAAAATGGAGATCTACGCACAGAACTGAAGGTTGAAGTACCAAATAGAAGGATGAGGAAAGTGATCAGCAATGAAGGCCAATCGAAAAAGCCTCAACGCTCTGATGCCATGTTAATTGATAAGAAAAATAATTATTTCTTACTTACTGCGAATTGCCTGATTGCGACAGCTTATCGAGACTTGTTACTAGACCAAGAACAAAAAATTCCCTAGAAGAAAGCTTAAAGAGGGCTGAAGTTTAAAGAAAAGAGACCATAGAAAATAAGTCCTGAACTCTAGAATGAGGGGATAGATTGAATACTGAAATCGTGTTTCACTACGATTCGGCTTTGCTTTTGGTTTCACTAGAAAGACCTCATGCAAATGGAGATAATTGTCCTCTCTATATACCGTGGATCACTCCTTTCCCTAACAAATGTGGGACTTTGTTTGCATTCACCTTACATACCCAACAATATCAACTTTGGAAATAACCAACTGGTATTAAATTATGTACTAGTGGTTCCTAAAATTAAAAAGAAACTTTTATCTATTAGCATCGGATATTGATTTGTTCCGTTGAGTTATTTGCTAATGGATTTGTTGTAAATAATCCACAGGGACAAATCATGCCAAGGGATTTATAAGCAATGGCCTCTATGCTTTAAGAGAACAAGAAGATTTTGCCAACAAAACATTTACTGCTTTCATTGCTTCAAAATCTGCTACTTCTTTCAATACTAATTTAGTTGCTTCAAATAAACATTTCTCATCCATTTGGCACAAATGTTTGGGTAATTTGAATGAGAAAGCCTTAAAATTTATGCATAGCAAAAGTATTATTGATATATCTAATTGGAAAAAGACAGAGTCTGTTTCTATAAGTTGTCAAATGGCAAAAATCTGAAAGCTTCCATTTGTTTCCACCTTAAATCTAAGCATGTTTCCTTTAGAAAAGGCTCATTGTGACTAATGGGACCCTGCTCTTGTCAAAATTGCAAATATTATACTTGTTTTGTTGATTATTTTTCTAGATATACATGATTATGCCCTTTAAAAAAATCAAACTTCTTTCAATGCTTTGTTAGGTTAAAAACAAAAAGTCGAAAATCAACTTGATAGGAAAATTAAAGTGTTTCAAAGTGATGGGTGGATAATTGACCTCCCTTAACCTTAAAATGAACTCACTTAAAACAAAATTGAATCCATCACCAACTCTCTTGCCCTCACACACCTCAACAAAAACAAAAACAGTGTAGTAGAACGAAAACATAAACACATTTTAGAAACGGAACTAACATTTTTCTTTCAGTCTAATGTACCTACGACATGTGACTGAGTATGCAGGCATGGAAGAATGGATTACTATATAAGACTCAAATTCTCCACAACAGCCAGCAAAATGCGAGGAATGACAGTCAAATATTAGTGCTAACTATCTAAGATCAAGAAACAAATTCCTCTTTGAGGAAAAATTACCTGCTATTAATCAAGAAGATGCATCTCAGCCAACTACAGGTGATGCAAGGCCATCCAATATCAATAATGACTGCCAAACCCACATAAAGAGACTCTTCATTGAGGAATGACTGCTTACTAACAGCACTGAAGAGGCTACATCGCTGCCAACGGCACCAGAAGTGCAAATTCACAACAACTTAGAACCATATCTCAACCACAACCAATAAGTCATAAATCAGGACAACTCTAACCTCTTAATTACCTCTGATTTATCTAATAGTAGTGATCAACTCTACATTTACTTATCTATATCTTCTACAGGTATCCATGCCACTTACACTACAACTCAATCAAATCAGAACATTCACCCTATGATCACTAGAAGCAAAAGCATCATTCAAAATCAATCCCAATCCTTTATTGCTACAACACAAATCAGTGAGCCAAACACATATAAATTAGCCCTTAATATCCCTCACTGCATAATACTATGAAAGAAGAAATGAATGCCTGCCCTCCAAAAAAATCATACACGGGAACTTGTCCTTTGTCCTCCCAAATCCAAAGATCATCGAATCAAAGTGGGTCTTCAAACCAAAACTCAAAGATAATGACTCAATAGATAGATATAAAGCTTGTCTTGTGGCTCAAGGCTACTCTCAATTAAAAGAAATTGAGCATGCTGAAACCTTTAGCCTAGTTATCAAACTATCTACCATCAGATTAATCCTTAGCATTGCGGTTACATCAAGCTGGTTCCTACGACAATTAGATGTAAAAAAATGCCTTTCTCCATAACATTATCAAGGAATAAGTCTATGTAGCACAACCTCCAGGCTTCCAAGACCCCTACCCTCCAAGCCATGTTTGTGAACTAAACAAGTCTCTATATGGTCTACAACAAACTCATCGGGCTTGGTTTGGGTGACTGTTCAACTATCTCATGAAACTTGGATTTAGTTGTAGTCACGCTATCCATCCCTTTTCATTCTCAAACAAAACAATGTCAGCATCCTTATGCTCATTTATGTAGATGACATTATTCTCACTAGAAATGACCAATTATTCAAAAAGTCATTACAAACCTTGGAAATCTCTCTTAAGTTGTCAATCGAGTTTGTCAACATCACCAAATCAAACCGAGAAAGATTTGTGGGTTGTCAAACAGATCCTTCAATATATCAAAGAAACCATAGACTCTGGTCTTCCAATCTTAAGAAATATAACGTCTAATCTTTATGTGTTTTGTGATACAGATTTGGTTGGATGCCCTTCAACCAAATGTAGTACCTGTTGGGTTTAGTGCCCTGAGCTTGTGAGTTTATAATTTGTTTGCATTACTCGTATTCCAATAAACAAAAATCCAAGGTTATTTAATGTAACTTGAATAGTATATATTTGATATACAGTATATATTTAATATACAATGTATATATTTGATATACAATATATATACAGTATATACTCGATATACAAGTGGATAATGTTCCAGTAATAATCTAGATGATCTATAGTACATGGATAAGGTTGGGTATCTTATCGTGGCAACACTATGGATACGACTCGCTTTGTAATAATTACAAACGCATTATCCAGGTCATTCATGTAGAGACATGCGAGTGGGGGTATCCTATACAATGAGTTTGTATAAGACCGGACCGCGAAATAATTAATCATTGGCTCTAACATCGTTAGTCAATAGATTGTTATCTCATAGGATGATCAGGTAACTCGATCTTAATCCTGAGCGAGTTATGGACTTCTGTCTATAAGAGATCGTCCTTTGATTTGTACGGTTAAGAGTGGCTTGAGTTGCTGACTCAATAATCCTACCATTTTGTGGACGAGACCGAGTGAGGAGCTGGAAACATAACTACGCAAGATGAAATTCACTTTTTCCCAACATTAGGGAAGTAGATGAGTGTTCCCTTACATGCTGATTCTGGGACTTGAACAAGGGGCTCCATGTTGGGTTTGTAAGGTGATTGCAAATAAAGTTCCACATTGGCTAGAGAAGGTAATGATCATAGGTATATAAGAGAGGACAATTATCTCCATTGGCGTGATGCCTTTTGGGTGATACCAAAAGCAAAGACGTGAGGCTATGCTCAAAGCGGACAATATCATACCATTGTGGAGATACTCGGGGTACTTGGGGTACCGTTGTCCTTAACAAGTGGTATCAGAGCCATGGTCTAAACCTAGCTGTGACGGTGAATCTTCGAGTGCCGAACAAAGAAGTGGTGAGCCCCAGAAGGTGTGGTCACATGGTGTAATCCGTGGGTGTGCTCTATCAAGGTGTGCCTAGAGCCTAGGATAAGAGCAAGCTCTCGTTTGGTCTTCGAGAGTAGACGAATTAGTGACTACTTGAGGAGAGGCTCGGTGGTACTTTGTTCAAAGGGAGAATTGTTGGGTTTGTAAGGTGATTGCAAACAAAGTCCCACATTGGCTAGGGAAGGGAATGATCATTGGTATATAAGAGAAGACAATTATCTCCATTGGTGTGAGGCCTTTTGGGTGATACCAAAAGCAAAGTCGTGAGGGCTATGCCCCAATATCATACAGTCTGAGTAGTAAGAAGAGTGCAGCTGTTCAGGCAAGATCTAGTACAGAAGTTGAGTATCATGTCATGGCAAGTGCTACACTGCTGGACTCACATGGATAACTCTCCTTCTTTATTATTTCATTCTTTCTTTTCTTTAGTAGCTTGTTAGAGCGCTCTGGTATAAATGTATACATTTCTCGAGTCAAAATTCTTACAAGTCAATTGAGAATTATTTCCATGTTATCATTGAGATTGATTTTTTTTCTTTTTTTTTTTAGGATAGACGTACGCTAATGGAAGAGGCCACTTGTTGCAGTTGATTTTGCTCCATAACAATTTGCTCTTTACAGTGACCTTATCCTACAATTATATATTTTAATATTCTTATTTTATATAGGAAAGTACTTTATGCTGTGCATTAAAGTAAAATCCAAGTGTACTGTGTTAAGACTAATCAATAGTGAGCTTTTGTTATTTCTGTTAGTTTAAAATAACAAAACATTGCAATCTGTTTTAGTTTAGTTAAAGGCCCAAGAGTAAAGCCTTTATGATTTCAGTATTGAGTGTGAATTGTGACATAATTGAAAAATTCCGTTTACGTGCATTTCTCTCTCTGCATTTTATGATGTTATCAGAGGCTTAATGTCTAAGGACGATTTCAAAGCATGACTGATTTCATGGAAGAAAATTCATAAGTTACCGCAGATCAAGGAACATAGCTAATTACACCAGGAAATAAAATCACCACCGTAAGATTGATTGACATTAATTTCCTACCATGGAAATTTCAATTACTTTGCAACATTAGAAGGTAATGATTTAGAAAGTTATATTGATGAAACATCTGAAATACTACAGCAATACGTTACTAGTACAGAAAATGTGATACCTACACAAAGATTAAAGGCAGCGAAAAGATAAGACAGACTTATTATTTTTGGCTTTTAGGATTGATGTCAGAGGAGATTCTTGCCGATCTTATTCACTGCAAAACAGCATAGGAACAACCTTCCAACAAATGTTCTATACGAAATCCTTCCAACAAATGTTCTATACGAAATCTTGCCAAAGTGATGGAAATAAAAACCAAACTTTAAAATATGAAGAAAGGCAACTTGAGTATCAAATATTATATACCGCAAATCAAGAATTTGGTAGATGCTTTACAAGCCACATGAAAGACAATTCCTACGAGAGATCACATTCTTCATATTTTGTCAGGATTAGGCTCCGAATATGAGTCTACCATCTATGTGATTATAGCAAAAATCGGTTCAATTTTTATTCAATAAGTCACTTCTTTATTACAATTTCATGATAGCATAATGGAAAAAGACACAACTATAATCAAAGATACTACTCTACCATTAGTCAATATTGTTCAATAAAATTTTAACTCGAACAGTGGTGATAATCAAAGATTTCATAATTCTCAAACTTACGAGACTTCTAGAGGACGTGGTAGAAATCACAAAGGTGGAGGAAGCCTAGAAAAAGAGTACAATGCTAAATTTGTTATAAATTTGGCCACACAGCAGATAAGTGTTATTTCCGAGTACCAAATCTCTCCAATAAATGTTACCGTCATCCCCAACAAATGTTAGCCATGTTAATGACATTAAACCTTAACAAAGTACGAACTGGTATCCTGATTCAGGAGTGACAAACCATATCACCCACGATATGGATATCATCTCCAAATTCTAAAGGAATCTCAACTATCAATCATATTCCCCCAGCCACCACTTCTTTCAATACTAGTACTACACCAAATTGTAATTCACACATAGATATATGACATACAAGATTAGGACATCTCTCATCTCCTCTTATAGACAAAGTTTTTAACAATTATACTCCCCATATTCAAATAAATGAAAAGCTTTCTTTTTGTCAAGCATGTGCCATTGGCAAAAGCCATTCCATTCCCTTTTTCTCCTTCCTCTACAATATACACTCCCCCACTTCAACGGGTTGTATCTGACCTCTAGGAACCATTTATAAAACATTTTGAAATGGTTTTAAATACGATGACTATTCTAGATTTACTTGGATTTATTTTCTAGAATCCAAATCCAAAGCTTTCTCTGCATTTCTTCATTTCAAAGCTTTAGTAGAAAAACTTCTTAATAATCCTATTCTATGTTTCCAATATTTGATGGAGGGGAGAATTTAAATCCTTTACTCCTTACCTGAAAAATAATGGAATTGAACCTCGCCTATCATGTCCATATACTTCCCACCAGAATGGGATTGTCGAAAGGAAACACCGACATAAAGTCGATATTGGTCTCACCATTCTCTCTCATTCTTTTATGCCTCTAGAATTTTGGGATGGTGATTTCTCAACAGCAGTATATCTAATCAACAGATTACCAGCATCATGGGCATGTCCTCTTGAAAAACTACTTCACCAAAAACCAAGTTACTCATTCCGAAAAACGTTTGACTGTCTATGCTATCCATGTCTCCATCCCTATAATGATCATAAACTTCAACCCCGATCTATTCCATGTATTTTCATAGGATATATAGTAATATCCATACAGATTATAAATGTCTCGCCTCCAATGGACATTTATATATCTCCGACCATGTCATCTTTGATGCAACATCCTATCCTTTTCGAATTCAATAACTCTTGAATACCAGATCATCCTCACCTCCAATCTCTGTTACTACATCCCAATTAACATTACCTATGTCACCTACATTATCTGCTTCCCCACCAATGTCCACACCTCCAACTTCTAATGTTCATATTCAACCTGATATTTCACCTCCTGCCATAGACTCTACAAACTCTACTCTATCATCCCCAATGCCTACAAACCTCATATTACATGACTCTGACATTACACCTTTATGTCCTGACATAGACCTTACAAACTCTAGACCAGCTATATATACCTGACACTACGCCTACAAACCTGGCTCCAAATGCTACTTCATCTACTGTTAGACATCCCATGATTACTCGAAATACACATGCTATGGTAACACATGCAAATAGTGGTATTTTTAAATACAAAATATATCTGGCTGATTGTTGTTCAAATTCGCAAGTGTACGAATTGTCACAAGTAATATAGAAGTAAGTAAAGTATCGAACATTTAATGGTGGTGAAATGAAGTAATTTTAAAAGAAACTAATTCAATAACAAAAGAAAATATCACAACTATAAAGAATCAAGAGTAAATTCAAGCCGATTAAACTCTATAGAATGACTTCACTAATATCGTCTTTTAACTCTTCCTACTACTTTATTCAAAACTTTTCTAAACAATGGTTGTTGGCGAATTCTACCTATTGACTCAATATTCTTTCTCAAGTAATAACGATTTTCTTCGAAAAATAGAGTATCTATATCCCTATGACTATTCCGACGATTCAAATAATTAAGCACGTAGAACCCAAAAACTATGCCACAAAATTCACAAGAATATCTCTACCTCTTGATTTAATTTCAGGAGAACTATTCAAATCTAGTCAATAATCTTGTTTTTTAACCTCGATTTATAACAATAAATCAATGTAAAGAAGAGCTAGATCTCAACAATGCATTAAGAATATAAAAAGTTCTCACAACCAACAAGTTTAGAAAAAAAATCAAATAAAGAACATAGAAGAGTCAAGTTCGATAAATGCTACATCAATGTCCTAGAAAATGTATTTAGTTCATGCTTGAATCCACAAAGAAAATCTCAATCAACATCATTGAAGGAAGTTGAAGCTAAAGGAGAGAAAGAAGAATAGAAAGATAACAAATCCGGTGATCTCTCGAACCTCCGTTCTTCGCATTCCTGCCGATCTTCTCAAAATCTCCTTTTCTCTCTCTAAACAACGTTCTGCTTCCCTCTGTTTTGCTCCTCGGCGGCTAGGGGTAATATGAAATATTTAACCAATTTCGGTGCCTAGGCGCCTAAACACGTGCTAGCAAAAAAACCTGCTTCCAACTTTGTAGCGCCTAGGCGCCCAACATTCTGCCATTTTGTCAATTTTCGGCGCCTAGGCGCCCAACACACTGGAATTTGACTCGATTTTGCTTCTTTATTTGCTCTTTTTCTCCTCTTCATCAACTCAAGTCCTATAAAAGAAAGAAATACTAAAAACGATTAAACTACCCAAAGGAAATGTCCGTAAAAACTATCAAATAACTCAAAAACACCCTAAATTACAAGAGTCAAAAGTCACTTATCAATGATTTTAAAAAGGTGGAACCTACAATAGCCCAGGAAGCTATGAAACATAGTCACTAGAGAAAAGCTATAGAAGAAGAGTAGTTAGCTGTAATGAAAAATAACACCTGGGAGTTAGTACATGGGAAATTTGAAATTTTGACCCCTCCCATAATTCACCTTGGATTTATAACCTCATTTTGAAAAAAAAAACTAATCTATGACCCCACTCTTCCTTATTTATTAATAATTTCATAATTTTGAAATGTAAAATTATCGTAGTACCCTCATGTTTCAAAATCAACATCTCCCCCCACAAATCTCGGGAAATTGGGATTTTTGACCCCTTTCAATAACCACTTTGGACTTTTGACCCCCTTTTGATTTTTACCTATTTATGATCCCTCCACCTCAGATTTCTGACCCCTCCCCTTATTTTGCTTTGTAAATTGACTAAATTGCCCTCATTTCATAATAAATGCATTTATGATATAATAAATTTCCAACCAACTCACCAACGACCAACTTAACAATTCGCACTTTGTTTTTTCAACTCCAAATCACCACACACACGCAAGTCATGTTTTTTTTCCAATACTCAAGATTTTCTCCACGTGATTGTTGGCCCACATTATCCAATCGATCGGTCCCCACATAATCCGTTATCTCGAATCCATTGTTTTCACAATATAGGTATGTCCATTTCATCATTTTAGAATATTGTACTTCTTCAAACTTGTAATGATACGAAATTTTATCATTTTTCTAGAAAAAAACGTTATTTTACGGAAAACAGAAATGAAGTCTAGAATTTAACTTGGACCGGGATTGGTACCGGGATGAAATTTAGAACTGGGTTTGAGACCGAGATAGAAGGTAAACTCAAGCCCGGTCCTTCATGTCCAGATACGACCGGGACCGGGACCGAGATGGGGATAAACTGGGGTAGACCGGGATAGGGATTGGGACCGGGACCGGGATTGGGACTGGGACCGGGATCGGGATCGGGATAGGGACCGAGACCATGCAATATAAATCTTGAATTTTTCTTGTTTGTTTGTAAATTTATTGATTTGTATTTAATTATAGTGTTTTGGTCTATTTGCAGGATGCCTCGTGTTTTTATATCATTCGGTGGAGAATAGAAAGATATTGAAAAGGATTACGTGGGTGGTCGTACAAGAGGATTGACTGTGGATAGTAAAATCACCTATGCTGAATTTCTAGGACATGTATGTAGGCTAAGTAGTATAAATCCATTACAGGAAGATATCATAATTAGACGTGTATATAATTTTAAGGCGAAGGTTTGTGTAATGGAAATAACTGACGACGATGACCTGACTTTCTTCTTAACTGGTGAAGATGTCTCTGAATTGCCGCTATACATATCTACCGTGCCAAAGAAGGTACATCAGAATGAACCGTACATGCCTTATTTCCCATATTATTTAGGCCAACACGTGTCCAATGTTCCTATTCCCTCAGCTTGTGCCCCCCCATTTGCAAAACCCTTATTTCCGAGACCCTCATTTTCAAGTCTGTCAGTTCCGTCCTCGTCGTCGAACCCCTCTTCTTCCCGCCCACCACCCCCTACTTTGGTCATATTGGTCATGATATAGCATCTCTCGCATCGTTAGGGTCAAATGTTGTTCCTTGTAATTTGGGAGATGATAGGGCATATGATTGGGATGTGTCTGGCTTGTGGAATGGAAGTGAAAATGTGGATGAAGATAGTGATGAATCATATCGTCTAATGACCGACACGGAAGAAGGAGACGACGAAAGGGAATATGGAAATGAGCACGCCAGTGATCGACTTGATGTGCAACATGAGCATGAAGAGGTAACAATTCATAATACAATGGCTGAATATCCTGTAGATGTCGTCCATGAAACGGCAAGCAATAGACTCACCGGTCATTCAGAAGCTGATAGATTGCAAGCCATGGTCCAATCGGCTGGGACCAATGATGTTAAGGAGGGTGATGTATTTGACTCGAAGAAGGAACTAGTTATGAAAATGCATTTACTTGCATTGCGGAAGAACTTTCAGTTTCGAGTGAAGAAGTCTACGCCGGAACTATACTTGCTGCGATGCGTCGATCCTACTTGCACGTGGCGACTTAGAGCCACTAAGATTAGAGATTGCAACTTGTTTAAGATAAAAAAAATATATCGCAGTCCATTATAATCTCAATGGTGCCCTTATGAAACAGGATCATCGTCAGGCGAAGAGTTGGGTGGTCGGTCATCTAGTACAATCAAAGTTTACTGATGTTTCTCGCACGTACAGGCCGAAGGACATCATCCAAGATATTCGTGAGGAGTACGGTGTAAATATGAGTTACGACAAGGCCTGGCGTTCGAGCGAAGAAGCACTCTGACTTATCAGAGGGGATCCAGCTTCATCGTACGGGCTACTACCCGCTTATGGGGAAGCCGTGAAAATCATGAACCCAGGTACTATATTTGAATTGGAGTTGGATGATAGCAAGTACTTCAAATATGTATTCATGGTCATGGGTCAATCAATTAGAGGTTTTATGTGTTGCATTCGACCAGTTTTGGTTATTGACGGGGCACACCTTAAAGGGAAGTACGGAGGTGTATTACTAACTGCTTCTGCTGTTGATGCGAATAACCAAATATACCCAGTTGCTTTTGCAATAGTCGGGAGTGAGAGCGTCGCATCATGGGTATGGTTTATGGCTCAATTGAAGAGTGTTGTCGACACCGTTCAGAATTTGGTCTTCATTTCTGATCGACATGCCGCCATCTGTAAAGCGATTGATGAGGTATTTCCTACTGCATTTCATTGCTTTTGTATACATCATCTAAAGATGAACTTGCTGGCCAAATTTAAAACGCCCGCGTTGGAGGAATTATTTTTTAAGGCTGCGAAGGCATTTCGCGAGTCATATTTCAATGAGAACTGGGTCCAACTGTGCGCACACCCAGGAGTGAGGGAATATCTGGAAGCTATAGGAAAGGAACGATGGGCTCGCTGCTTTCAGACGAAACTAAGATACTCACAAATGACCACCAATATTGCAGAGTCCGTTAATGCCCTTTTCAGGCATGCACGTAAGTTGCCAGTCACCGCATTACTTGATCATATCAGAGATATGTTGCAGAGGTGGTTCTACAAACGTCGGACGCTTGCTTCTTCACGTCAGAGTACGTTGTCTGACTACGCAGAGGAAATGATTGCCGAAACTTCGGATAATGCACGGAGACACATTGTTATGAACATCGACCAGTTTAATTTTGAGGTACGCGACGGGAACCTCAATGGGGACGTTGACTTGCAATCGCAGACGTGTACTTGTCGGGAGTTCGATTATTTTAAAGTCCCGTGCTCCCATGCTATTGTTGCAGCCTGTTCTCGTAGCATAAATCCGTACACACTATGCGATGAGGCGTACACGGTCAACAGCTGGATGTTGGCGTATGCATAACCAATATTTCCAGTGGGTTCATCCTCAACATGGAAGAGTTTTCCGGGGTTTGTGAATATCGATGTTCAACCACCGAAAAAGGTCGTTAGGGTTGGACGGCGACAGACGGTGAGGATTCCTTCCACAGGCGTGGTCCGTCCACCGTGCAAGTGCAGTCGATGTGGTACGTTGGGACACAATCGTAAAACTTGTCGCGAACCACTAAATACTGTGTAGCAATATTATGGCTATTTACGTTGTAATATGTAGACATTTATGTATCTCAAACAAAAATTTATTAGAATGACTAATACATTGTATTTTGGGAAAATTGACTTTGCCTCCTGGGGCCTTTTAAGTTTTTTAATCGCCCTTCTCAAACCAAAACTTTCTAATCATTTGCTGACATCACCTACTTTGCCAAATGACCTCCAGTGCCCCTCCTTAACTTGGTCCAAATCTCCCTTACTTGGGTAATATGAATAGTTCGTTCCATCTTTAGCGCACTCACACTGTAGCATTCTTCGCTCAACTCAAATTTGACTGTCTTCACCTGCGATTGAAATTACATTTCTCTAAATCTCTTGTTCTTTCTCCTTCGTAATTCGATTGCGACTCGCTAATGTAACTCTGACCCTGTCGTCTTCAAGCGGGGAGACGAAGTGATTTTGGTTGCAGATTACAACGAAGGAGATTTCATCGTTAACTTTGGGTTAGTGCATTTATCTCTCGAATAGATTAAGATTTTCGTTTTAATTACCACTATTTTAGATATTGTTCGTAAGTTCTGTACAACCCCGACGTTGTTCTTCTGTCTCTTTTGCGATTTTCGTGGATTTTTTACACTGCACATCTAGGGCTTTCGAAGAGGAGGAAAATAATACGTAATCGGCGCCAGGGAAATGAATCGATTGAGACTAGCCAAAGAGCCAAAAATGAGATCGAGAAATACAGTGAACATGAAAGGTCGAGAGCTAGAAAAATCGACAGCTAGAAAGATCGAGAGCGAGACATATCTAGAACAAGAGAATCTCCATTGATTGACAATTAACGTGAGTGTGCTAGGAAGAGCGAAATCGAGCGCTAGAAATATCGAGAGCCAGAAATATCGAGAGCTATAAATATCGAGAGCTGGAAATATCGAGAGCTATAACATCGAGAGCTAGAAAGATCGAGAACGAGAAATATCGAGTACGAGAGAAGCTACATTGATTTGCAATTATAGGTTGTGAAATAGATCGAGAAACATCAAGATCGTGAAACATCGAGATCGAGAGACATCGAGATCGAGAAAAATTACAGTGTTTTACATTTTGTATTTGAACTAGTTGCATGTTTCCCTTTCCCTGTCTTTTTAATCCGTGATTATGTATCATGTTCAATTATTAAATTTTTGAACTACTTGCGTGTTTCCGTTTCTCTATCTGCTTAATTTGTCATCATATATCTTGTTCAATTTGTTGCAGGTGCACAATGGACCATCAGTTGAGGATTAAGAAGAATGACCGCTTTCCGGCTCAAGCTACCAGCATGTCTCACTTGAGCAATGTCAACAGGCTTATCAAGGATAAACTCACAGCGGACCAACTTGATATGTTCCGTAGAAGAACAATATTTGGTCGATTTGTCGACTTGGAGATGATGTTCTGCAGTGGTGTAGTTCATCACTTTCTGTCAAGGGAGGTTGCTGGGAGCAGCGCACGACAGCATGAGTTTCTTAATTGGTGGCAACGTGTTGACATTCTCGAAGGATCAATTCATGCTTATAACGGGATTGTGGCGGCTGCCCGGTAAGGTGGTTCAGAAAAAGATTGGAAAGAATAGGTTGCGGAGGAAGTACTTCCACAATGAAGCCTCCATGCTGCTCGAAGAGTTTGTGGAGGTTTAAAAGCAGACTGATTTCGAGGACGACGAGGACGCTGTTAAAGTGACATTCATTTTGTACACGGAGCTTGTGATGATGGGAAAGAGCAAGAGCAAGTCGAAGGTTGACATCGACTTGTACAACCAAGTCGATGACTTGGACTACTTCAACCATTTGGATTGGGGTTCTAATGTCTGGGGTAGGACAGTTAACGGTCTGAAGCGTGCGATGAATGGAAAAGTTGCGGTATACAAGAACAAAGTAAGAACGAACAAAAAGTATCTAGTAAAGTATAGCCTACCGGGATTTCCGCTTGCGTTTCAGGTAATCAATACGTATGCATACTCGTCCTTGTTTGTGAAAACTTTTTTCAGGTGTGAGACTAAACTGAAATTTTATATTCAGGTGTGGATATACGAGGTTGTCCCATCTCTCATCACTCCTGGTGTCAATCGTTTGAGCGAGACCGCCATTCCCCGAATAATTCGGTATTCGTACAGTAGAGTCGTCGGTACAAAAGATCTGGGGGAGGAGGTCCTTGGTTCAGCGGTGGTAAGTGATCTATAATATGTTTATTGTTGTCTAGTTGTAATGGTATTTACACTTCCTTAGGTTCTTGTGATTTACGTTCAGTTGGTCATATCTTATCCACTCGTGGAGACGGAGCTGGATAAGGACTACCAGCGGTGTCCATTGGACGAAAGAGAGGTGATTGATTTAACTGCGCCTGGGTGTTCCACCTCCGACAGTGATGATGGACACAATCCTTCCCCCATCACCGACAATCTTGGCGCGGAAGACGATCTCCCACTCGACGATACGCATTTGTTGGAAACGAATGTACAGACAATGCCGGACGAGTCTTCGGATATGCCACGTACAGAGGCCGCATCTGAAGGTGGGCAACGAACACCGGTCGAAGTACTTCGACGAAGTACTTCTATTCGGTCGAATGTGGGGCAAAGCCCGCGACAATCACCGCGAGCGACGTCACGCGCTGCTTGCCCTACACAATGGCACGACACCCGTCGATCGAATGATAGATTCGGGGCTATGGAGAGAAGGCTGGATCTTTCAGCTTCGGACATGGCGGAGGTGAAGACGGATTTGGCGGAGGTCAAGTCCGACTTGAGTGAAATGAAACTCCTGCTTCAACGGTTGTGCCAGGTAGCCTTTTCCTATGACTTGGTATAGTTCGTATATTGTACGTACTCATTCAATCGAAGTGCTAATACGTTAGTTCATTTGCAGATCGATAGGCGAGAGGTGAATATTGGTGTCTCTCCGTCGGATACAGTCCAAGTGTCACATCCATTGGTATCCAATGTTATCCCCGAGCATGATGGGGATGCTGATGACCACAAACCTGGAGGTTCCGAGGGTGGAAAAGAGGACGATGTGGTTCCTGTAGAAGCGTCGTTGCATGAAAAGACAACGGATGGAGTAGAGATGACCATACCCCCATTCGATCTTGGAGATGCAGAACTAGCCAACCCCGCATGTATTGTCGATTCGGTGGAGTTGGACGTTGCAGTGGTGACACCCATTGAGATGGTGGAACTCGAAATGGCACCGCCAATAGTACAGGATCCACAATCCCATACGACGACGTCCGATCCAACCTTCGAGCCTCCTGCCTCAACCAACATTGATGGTCTGTGTGGCATGATCCATGGGCCTCGTCAAGCCGAGCATATTGAGTTGGCCCTTATACCAGCGGATACGAGCCCCACAACTCAGTCGGCCAGGAAAATCGAGGTACGGTCCTGCACACCCTTTTCTAAACTTAACAAACTACGTACAGCATAAAAAATTACCTATTTCTTGTGTTTTGTAGGTTTCGTATCCCGACGAAACAAGAAGGACCGAGCGTAAGGGGACGAAAACGAAACCATTCAGTCCGGAGGATACGCGTCGGCAGAAGAAGAAGCAGAAGATGGTGGATGTGGATCCCGTACCTGCCAGCCAGGTTAGGCCATTCCGTCCCAAATACAACCCGTTGCATAACTTTCCGGATGCCAAGTTTAGGGAGATGATGCGTTGCGTACGGGACCCTGGGAGTGACAAAACAACGCGGCCGTCTACAACTTGGAATGTGGAGAGCGGATATTCCAGAAGATTCTTCATTAACATCCTCAATCCTGTGGAGAAGGTGGAAGACCCGGTAAGTGATACAACACATCCTATTACCCTATGCCCATTACTGAACTGTGTTTCACCAAACATATCTGCTGTCCTCGTGTGTGCAGGAAGCTGCTGGCATTCTATATTTCATTATGAGGAAGCTCGGTAGTCGGCCGCACCTGTGCGTTCAGAAGTTCTCTGTCCTGGACCCACTACAAATGGTAAGATGGGTAGTTTTTTTAGAATACACGCATAATATTTGTGTTTCGACGAACCTAATGGTGACTGTGCTGTGTGTGTGTGTGTGTCTCAATCTCGATTTAACTCGATCTAACCCTCTCGCTAACTCGATCAAAATCGCTTTCGATGTTATCCAGTCTCGATCTTGATCTTACTCGATATAACTCGATATAAATCGCTCTCGATGTTATTCACTCCCCATCTCGATTTAACTCGATCTAACCCCCTCACTAACTCGATCAAGATCGCTCTCGATGTTATCCAGTCTCGATCTCGAATCTCTGTAGTAGTATATGCTCGATCAAACTCGCTCTCGATGTTATCCACTCTCTGTAGCAGTTCCTCCTCTATGAGAACACCCAACAACTTCTGTAGTAGTATATACATTTGTACTTCAGTATCTGGAATCTGTCTCGCTTTATGACTTATTTGTCTCGCTCTCGTTGTCTCGATCTCGCTGTATCGCTCTCCTTGACTCGTTCTCGATGTCTCGCTCTCGTTGTCTCGCTCTCGATGTTATGCTCTCGATGTCTCGCTCGCGATGTGTCGCTCTCGATGTTATGCTCTCGATCTCATTCGCTATCCTTCTTTTTTTCGCGTCTCCATTTATGTATATTTATAAGATCGCAAAGATAACAACCTATCTTTCTCGCTATCTCGCTTTCTAAATTTCTCGATTTGTCTCTTTCTCGCTATCTCGCGTTCTAGACGTATATACCCATACCCACTTATCTTATAATTAAGAGGTTAGTAAGAGGGAGGGTGGTTGATTAATTAATGCGCCCTTTCAAATCCTCCGTCCCAGCCCAGTTGTCTTTCCATCTTTCCAATGCAGTGATTAATTACTCTTCCTCTTCCTTCCTACCCGTTAACCCAATTTTCGATTTAATTATTTTTTCAATTTTCCATGAAACCAACCAAGAATTTCTCTATATATAGATACCACAAAGTACACAACAACGACATCCAGATTAGAAGTATCTATCTATCTAACATTTATTAGAAGCAAACATGTCAACATCTTACGAGTCAGACGGTTCCTCTTCCGACGGAGCAACCAGTCCTATCTCAAACCATCCCTCCTCCTTCGCGGAGAGCAGAGTGCCAATTAATGGTCCTCTTCAACAAGCACGGGAAGAAAACGACCAGCTCAGGAGAGAGCTACGTCGAACGCAACATGAGCTCAACAACACGAGGTATAAGTTAGCCCGGGTTGAAGAAATGCGGGACTTGCTGGAGGGACTGCTGAAGGAGGAGAAGGAGGAACGACTTCGTCTAGAGGACAGGGTGGATCAGTTACTGGCCCGTCTACGCCGATACCGTAATAATAATAATAATTTGTAAAATCCCATTTTAGTAGTAGATTATGGTTGTTGTTTTTTTTAAGCTACTAAAAAAACACTTTTTGTAATGGGATGGATGGATGGAACCCCTGTTTCCTACTTTAATGAATCAATTATTATTATTTTTGTTGTTACTGCTTGATTACTTTCTCAAAATCCTACAGTCTTCTTTCTCTTACACGCTCATTCTCGTTCGTGGTAATTTTCGCTGATTTTCGTTGTACTTCTAAAAAAATTTATCCTTATTGTCATCACGGTCGCTTACTTATTACGCTATTTTTCTTCTTCCACATTATTATATATCCACTTATATGCTGTTAATCGTTCACGATGACGTCTCATTTTCGTTCAAGATCATTCTCGTTCAAGCTTATTCACGATCTGTTTCGTTATCTGTTTTGCACTGTCGCTACTATTTTCCACTGCACCCGTTTACTCTCAATAGACTGAAATCGAATAAGTACTAAAAAAAAAAATAGATGCAGCCTTTCTTTAATTTAAAGAACATCAACCAACAATTGAAAGAATTAAATTTCACGTCTTTTCATCTCTCTTGCTCTCGTTCATGCACGCTCTCGATCAAGCCCATGCACGTTCTAGATGTACGCTCTCGTCAAGCTCATACACGCTCTCGCTGTACGCTGTCGATCAAGCTCATGCACGCTCTCGATATCGATCACGATCAACCTCATTCACGCCCTCGTCAAGCTCATGCATGCTCTCGCTGTACGATCTCGATCAAGCCCATGCACGTTCTAGATGTACGCTCTCATCAAGGTCATGCACGCTATCACTGTACGCTCTCGATCAAGCTCATGCACGCTCTCGATCGCGATGACGATCAACCTCATTCACGCTCTCGCTGTACGCTCTCGATGAAGCTCATGCACGTTCTCGATCTCGATCAGATCTCGCTCTCGCTCATGAACGCTCTCGCTCTCGCTAATGAATGATCTCGATCTATAACATACTCCAAGTAGCTATCCATATCCATTTAACGCGCTAACGATCTCCTTCTTCTTCACGCCCTGTCCGTCAGCAAATGATTTGGTAAAGTAGGTGATGTCAGCAAATGATTAGAAAACTTGTGTTTTGAGAAGGGCGATTAAAAAACTTAAAAGGCCCCTGTAGGAGGCTTATTTTGTCAATTTTCCCTTGTATTTTGTTAGATATGAATAGGTAGCTTGTACCGCAAGTAAGAATCCATGCACATGCATGAACAATAGGTTGCTATTCTTTCATATATGATTACAAACGTGTTTTATGTTATGCTACTGTTCATCAGTGACTACAGCTTAACATAAGTATGCTAAAACAAATTATGATAGGTCATATTTAGGTCCGTGGAAAAAAAATCGATACAAAGAATAATTACAACTAAAAAAAGGGTCTGCGAGCCCACATTTGTACAGCATATTGACAACGAAATAAAGAAATGTTACTTTGAGTCAAAGTGTCCATCTTTGACCCAGTTACATCGTACTCGAAAAATCTAACACAAAATATGCCGCAATCTGTGAACCCGGCTTGCTGAGGTATAGTACGTCTTCGGACCCTCCACGGCACCGTGGGCAGGTTAGGCCGAACTGCGAGCATCCCGCTCCAATGAAGAATCGCTGGGATTATCGTGCACATTGGCTTGATCGCCTTCTCGAGATCATCCAACGGGGTGATCGACTGCAGTGAGTCCCATACGGTTAGATCACCCTCCACAAGATCAATCCCGATCATGACCCAGTGGTTGCCGCCAATATTCATCGGCGTGTACACGATATCGGCCTCAGTCCATGGGGTGTCGTAGTCCGATTGTCGACCAAGCACGTACCGAAAGATGGTACGCTCTTGCCTCCAATCATACGTACATTTCGACGGCAGGACACCCGGCTTCATAGCTGCATATGGTCTGTCTGTTCGTTGTAGCAAGTTCTGAAAAAAAAACCCCCACAAACGTCATTCACGTATCGAAGTAATATCGTTCGTTACATGGGTGAAAGGTAACCCGAACTTACGGATAGAAGTACGTCGCCTATTGCGAATCGCACGCGCAATAGATGTTTACACTTCTCAACCTTCCTCGCCGTTAACATCATAAGCGAGTCGATATACTGCATGTGACATTATAAAAAGTATAAGTCTATAATTAAAAACAACTTTGCTGCTTCTAAACTTCACTAACCTCGTCGTCGAGTTGAAACTCAGGATCCAGGAGCAGGCCAAACCAACTCTTGTATTTGATCCCGACGGACGTTGAACGAGAATTGCCGTCGGTTGATGGGTCGTCCATCCATCTCTGGAACCCCTCGTCCAGGAGCGGTGGGATGGGGCATGTAGGGTCGTACGCTCGAACTTTGATACCACGTTGGCCGATGGGCGTGCATATGGCTCGCAACTTCCACGGATATTTCCTCTTCCGAAGACCCTGGCCAAGTGGGCCTTCAATAAACTCAGGTTCAACCTGTAACAAGTATAAAAGAAGTTCAATACAATACTTAATAACGTTGGAGTTGGAGTTGGACGTTGGCATTACCTTAACAACGGTCAGGTGTGGAGTTCCTCCATGTGATAAGGGTAGGGGTCGACTTTCTGTCCTATCAGTTTGCTTTCTCGGTGGCCCTGCGGGTTGCGGTGTCGGTACGTTAACCATCTGCCCCTTACTTGCCTCCCTGTCACTGGCGCACGTACCTAGAGTAAGATCCTAAAAATGGACGAATATTTGCTTTAAGTAAATAAAGTTAGGTTAACATAAAAAAGTTAGTATCGTTACAGAAATACCTCAATTACGTCTACCGGACTAGGGTGGCCACTTGAGACCTCCTGGGTAGCTCCAACAATGGTAGGAGCGTGATCCATCTCCACGTCACTCTCGTGAACGTCGGTGGGTTCTTCACAAGTCTTCGGATCCTCGTCCATCCTCGGCTCGTCCCCTGTCTTCGGATCCTCATCCATGTCCATATCCTCCTCGTTACGCCCACTCGGATCACGTCCACCCGAAGAACCATCCTGATCCGGCACACCGCCCCTTCTATCATATTTATTCTAGCCCTTCGACATAACCTACGTAATAAAAATTATAAATATACGGATGTGAACAAGAAATTCAGATAATACAATACAATAACCCTTACCTTTGTTAGCCTATTCATAAACTTCTTTATATCCTTTATGTCAGTCGTCATGCCCGTCAGAGTTGTCTCAATGGCCGTCACTCTGTCGCCGAGCCTCCGCAGCTCCCGACTCCACGTATGCTTCGACTTCTTCTTCTTCTTCTCCGTCCCTTTCTATGGCAACAATTGATCTTGTCCTCCATCGGTCCCAATAATATCTTCTGTTACATGATCAACCACTGGGGAAGCATCATTTGCTACATCATCGAGCTCAACTAGATCCCCAACCTCACCAGTAACGAGAGACTTCTGAGCGGTGGAAATAGTAGCCAGTGGTTCTGTAGCAAGTTCTGTGGGTGCAGGAGGTCCGACAGGGGGCCACTGGTGGATGCATAACGCGAGTCATATGCTGTCGTTCGACATCAGTCGCCTCCAAACAAACTACAACCTTCGACTGTATAACACAAATAGTTAGGTCAATTTTAATATTAAATACTAAAAACAATAAGAACATGTTGTACTCACCTTGACGTTCTCGAAAACCTCTCGCTCCAAAACATTAAAAGCACGCGAATAGGTGCAAGACCATCTAAGTAGACGAGGAATAGCATCGTCATTCAGCCTCAATGCTACTCGAGTCAACAAGGTTGATATTGTCTCGTATGCTCAAACCTGCAGTCACGTCAAGTTAGACTCTACGGTATTTCACAGGTACATAAATATATAATAAATTACATTTAAATTTCACTAACCTGAAAAGCGTATGGAAACCCATACAAGCTATACGTCTCAACATGGCTCGAGTCCATAGCGACCTTCTGTTTGTACGCCTCGACCTTGTCCTTCAGAGCGTTCTTCAAGCTCCAGAGAATCCTTTCAAAAATCATTGAACTCCAGTCATAATTACAGAAAACTTCCCACCGATCCACAATCCCAAGGAGGCTCGTGTCCATTTTCTGCTTCCTTTCCTTGCCCATCATGGCAAGCTCTATGTAGTACACTATAGCAATCTTCACAGCGTCCTCGTCATTTTCGAATGTGTGTTCTAAAAAAATTTTCTCCAACTCCAAACACTTCACACTCGCATTGTCTTGAAAATACAGAATTCTAAGTCTCCGGTTATGAACATCCTCGTCTACCCTATTCATGGTGTGTCTAAGACCGGTTATTAGGTCGAACTCCCGCTTCCCAAAAGAGACCATATTCCCGAATAGGTTAAAGCTAATGAGGTTGTCTCTAGGTTCCTCCACCTCTCTAAGCAACAGGTGATGGAGCAGCGGACCGTTAAATACAACGTTCATCCCTAAAATCGGACCAAAACATGTTTGACTAAACATGTCTAACTGAGAGGGAGTTAACCTAGCCTTAAGACGAGAAGAGGTTTTCCCTACGTGAGCGAGATTTGACAGCGCGGCCGGGAACCAGTCGTCTTGGTTGATCTTAAGTGTCATATCCATGTCTCCTGTAACAAAACAAAACGATATTGCTTAGAAATGGACCGGGTTGAAGCCTGTGATGGAATCCAGAAAGTCGAAGTACAAGATATGGACTTTCTGGATTCTATCTCGGGCCTCGTCCCCGTCCATTTTGAACCGGGATGAGTCCCAAGATGGATTCCAGAAAGTCCAACCATCTTTCTTGAATCCATCTTGGGACTCATCCCGGTCCGAAATGGACCGGGATGAAACCCTGAAAGTCCATTCCAGAAGGATGGTCTTTCTGGATACCATTTCGGTCTTCATCCCGGGTCTATTTCGAACCGGGATGAGGCCCGAGATGGAATCCAAAAAGTCCATCCTTCTGGAATGGACTTTCAGGGTTTCATCCCGGTCCTAAATCCACCGGGCTTAAAGCCGAGATGGAACCCTGAAAGTCAAAAATTAAAACAAAACAATGGAAGCAACAATAAATCAAACTTCATAATAACCTTGGCTACTTCAGATAGAGCCGAAGGTTGAAATCATTCACACCCACGCAAAGAACGAAGAAAAAAAAGGTAGAAAATCATTCACAATAAGATCGCGAGTTCGAAAGAAAAATTACCTCAATTAGGGAAGGGGGAAAGCTCTGATAGAGACGAAGTGAGGGAGACGAAGAAGAAACGACGGAGATGAACTTTCTCGTTGTGAGGGAGAGACCGGGATGAAGACTGGGATCGACAACGAGATAGTGAATGAGGGAGGGGAAAGACCGAGACAGGGAGGGAAAGGAGGGGAGGGCTGGGTTTGATTTCTTTTTTTAAATTGAGGGTAACTTGGTAATTTTACAAACCAAAATAAGGGGAGGGGTTAGAAATCTGAGGTGGAGGGGTCATAAATAGGTAAAAATCAAAAGGGGGTCAAAAGTCCAAAGTGGTTATTGAAAGGGGTCAAAAATCCCAATTTCCCACAAATCTCTTTACAAATCTTTATTCCCTCCACAAATTTCTCACAATAATTAATTTCAACGTTAAAAAATCTAAGTTTTAAGAAAAATATCTAACTCAAATAGTAAATTAAAAGTTTAATATGGAAAAAATAAAAAAACGTACATAATTACATAATTTGTGCGAATTTAATTACAAAAAAGTCAAGATTACAAAAATCTCGGGACAATATTGCATTAAATGCTCAAAATTTAATTGATAACAATAGGCCCAGAGGGGAGAAAATACAAAAAAAAAAATCTGGAATTTGGGATCCCGGATCGGGATTGGAGGATCTCGGTCCAGGTTAGAAGGATCCCGGTCCGGGATTGAACCATCCCGGACCGGGATTGAACCATCCCGGACCGGGATTGCAGAATCTCGGACTGAATAGTAACCTGGTCCGGCTTTCTGCAATCCCAGTCCGGGATGGTTCAATCCCGGACCGGGATCCTTCTAACCCGGACCGAGATCCTCCAATCCCAGCCCGGGATCCCAAATTCCAGAATTTTTTTTTTTTTTTTTTTTGCATTTTCTCCCTCTGAATTCCAGTTTCTTTTAGCCTTTATTGTCAAGTAAATCTTGGGCATTTAATGCAATTTTGGCACGACATTTATGAAACCTTAATTTTTTTTTGTAATTACTTCCGAACAAATCTTATGTATTTATTCTTGGATTATGCAAATCTTTTTTTCACCATAATTTACTTATTGGAGAATTTAATCTACAAATTTTTTTGTGTGGATTTGTTTGTTAAGTAATAAATTAATCTATATTAGATTCGAAATTAAAAAAAAATGCTAATGGTTGAGAGAAGAGATTGTGGATAATTTTACTTAAAATAAACAAGGATATTTTGGTAATTTTACAAAGACGAAAAGTGGGAAGGGGTTACAAATTGGAACAGTAAGGGTCACAAATTAGTTTTTTTTAAAAAGGGGTCAAAAATTCAGATGAGTTATATAATGGGGTTAGAAACCCCAATTTCCCTCAGTACATCCTTTACCAAATCAGAAAATAGTGCAAATGGGTCTTCAAGATTAAATGGAACACAAGTGACTTTATATCAGATTATAAAGCTCGTCTTGTGGCAAAAAGGTTTCATCAGATAGCAAAAATTTATTATTATGAAACTTTAAGCCATATCGTAAAACCAATCACTATTAGAGTTATTTTTACTTTAGCCCTTGCAAATGGTTGGGAGCTTGGTCAAACAGACATCAACAATGCGCCTTGTTACATGGGCTATTACATGAAACTATCTTAATGGACCAACCACCGGACTTTATCTATCCAAATTTTAAACACTTAGTCTGTAGACTTCGAAAGGCTTTATGCAGCCTCAAACAAGCCTCTAGAGCATGGTTTGAAAGGTTAAACACATGTTTCTAAACACACTTGGTTCATTGGATCTAAAGTTTGATCCTTCTTTATTCTACACAGTTACAAATGGTCACACATGCTACATTTTAATTAATCTATGTTGATGACATAGTAATGTTCTTCCTCAGACATTCAAGGCTGATCTCTACACTTAACAACAGGACTTGGGTAAGCTCAGCTATTTGTTTTCAAGGAATTGAAGTATTTTTTCCCAATTCTACTAGTCTATATATTTCTCAATCTAAATATATCACAAACCAATTACAAAGTGCTTTAAGCCAATGACATAGCTACCTCTATGTTTAGTGGCTCAATATGATCCGCAAGGCAAGGGGATTTATTGCCTGATCCCTTCTTATACCACAGTGTGGTGGATGTCCTACAATATGTGACTCTTACTAGACTTGAAATTTTCTTCCCCATTAACAAAGCATGTCAGTTCATGCATACACCGACAATTACCCACTGGCAACTAGTAAAAAGAATACTCAGATATCTCAACCGTTCTTTTGACCATGGCCTGTTACTATAGAAACCTACTCAAATGCTACCCAAAGGCTTGTCGATTTCGCAAAATTGTGTGACAATCTTATTTCGGTTCATCTCAGCTCCAATCATGTGCTACATTTCAAGACAAAACACATTGAAATAGATATCTATTTTTCGGGGACTTGGTAATTTTAGGGCAGACTAGAGTTCAACATTTACCTTTGGTGGCTCAAATTGCTGACGTGCTCACAAAGCCCGTCCCCTACTCGATTTCATAATCTAAAGAGCAAGCTCAATGTTGGTATTCCTATTACCATTGGCTTGAGGGAGGCTGTGAAGACTAATCATTAGTGGGCTTTTGATTTCTTTTGTTAGTTTAAAATAACAAAATATTGGAATCTGTTTTAGTTTAGTTAAAGGTCCAAGAGTCTATACATGGTCTTTTATCATTTTTGTATTGAGTGTGGATTTTGACATAATAGAAAATCCCGTTTTATGTGCATTTTCTAGCTGGCTGCCATCTAAGAGCTTGTAAAACTTTAAATCACATCTATATCAAAATCCCTCGAGTACAAATAGAATTTAAAAAAAAAAAAATCAGTAAATTTATAGTAAATTTATGTTTAAAATGAAAGATCATAATAGAATATGCCTCAATAGTTATTTCTTCATTCCAACTCTGATGACATCAACATCAACCCAAGTACTAAAAAAATGAAAAATAAAAAATAAAAAATAAAAATATCAAAACCCATGAATTTTCCCACTTCCCGGCTCACACACTGAATAATTAAATAAAAGGACATATTAGGTATTTGATAAAAAATGGAGAGTAACATCGTCTGAAAAAATTCGTTATATTACTTTTATATATATTACAGATATAGATATATAATACAAATTCTTCGTACATTGAGCAGAATTTTGAACATTTTTTAAACGATGTTGTCAAAATATTTTATTTATTTATTTAGTTTTTTTAATACAAACAATAGAATTTGAAACTATGGAAGTTATTAATGCCTTTACTAATAATTTAGTGGGATAAATACATTTTTAATTGGTGAGATCTAAGAAATAGTTTTATTAATTTGATCCTTAAATTTGGAAATCATATAATTTAAGAACATGTGAGGTTGTCATAAGTGTTATCATATAACTCAAGGACCCGTGAGACTGTCAGAAGTGTTGAACTGAACAATAGGAAAACATATCTACCACATTTTTGTTTTTTAAGATTTTATAAAAGCAATAAATTGAATTTGTGTGGTCTACATTATTTTATTTATAAAATAAAAAATCTTCGGATATCCAGCCTAGAGATCTGCATATTTTATAAATGAATAAACTTTTGTTTTATTTATTTATTTTTATTCAAACAGTGGGAATTTGAACTTAATTTTTTTTTTTTTACTTTAAGTATAATATATAAGAGGAGAGATTCGTACTCACGACCTTTTAGTCGAAGATAAATGCCTTTAACTAATTAAGCTATGTTTAAACCGGCAAAACTAAAATTTGAAGGTAAAGAAGTTATTAATGCCTTAATGTTGGAGGCCATTTATCAGCCGCCACGTGTCAACGTCTGGAGTCATTAATGGTTGAAATGAGAAGACAACTTATTGAAGAGGATTCTACAAAGTTGAGTTTTCTTAGCTTGGTGTCTAGCTTTCGAGCTACCATATATTCTACATTTCGGCTGACCTACGATAGGTACGAGCCGTGGTTAAAGAGCAACCGAGGGAACATAGACGACATATATTTTTTCTACAAGACAGCACAGTTCTAGATTATTGGAAGCCCTGTCGGGAACTCATCTTTGTAAATAGAGTCTCTCACCTCTCATATAAGGCATGCGAAATATATTCTCTTCAATATAAGTCGAATTATATACTCATTAGAATGTTAGAGTGCGAACTCTGTTCTGTAGGTCTACTGAACTTCGATGCATACAGTCAGAACTTCGGGGATCCGAGGTGGATCATTTTCACAATCAAACACCTTACTAATAATTTCTTGAGATAAAATACATTTGGTGAGATTTAAGAAATAGTTTCATTAATTTAATCCTTAAAATTTCAAAATCGTATAATTCAAGTGCACATGGGCAGGTGGGTGTGACCGTGAGCGAATGGGAAACATGTGTGTTTATCATTAACTACCACATTTTTGTGTAGATCAAATAATAATAATAATAATATAAATAGCATTTTTGTTTTTTTAATATTTTTATAAAACGTATTGGAGATCTTTCTGTTTGTTATTTTGTTAGTCTACAAACCAAATCTTGTTTGTAACTATAATTATTCCGAGTTTTAATGAAGATTCTACAATAGGAATTTTTCCCTCATTGTGCTTCAAGTTTATGTGATATGGTATTAGAGTAAAATTTTTCTTTTTTTTTTTATTTTTTGCTTGATGTGATTTTCTTCTTTTGTGAAATTCATTGTCTCCCAATCGTCGAGTAATTGTTCTCCATGACATTTCAAAATACTGTTATTATGCTCCAATCTCATTTTTATGCCACGAAATTGGACACCACAACACCAGCGATAACACATGTTGTGCATTTTTTTCATCTATCTATACTGATTCCATTTTGTGGATAGTTGACTCGGGTGCGTCTAGTCACATATGTCATCAACGTGAACTTTTCACGGATTTAAGACCTACTTCTAATATTACTGTTGTGTTACCTATTCATTCTCGGATCGCTGTTGGTTTCATTGGCACCGTTTGATTATCATAAAATTTTATTCTTCATGACGTGCTCTTCATTCCTGAATTTACATATAACCTGCTTTCTGTGAGTGCTATACTTCAGCAAGGATATTTTTCAATTGAGTTTTCTGGTACTTCTTCATTCATGACAGGTTTTCGAAGATGATTGGCAAGACTAATTGTGTGAATGGACTCTATTCCTTACCGTCTTCACCAAATACTCTTGGTTCCAAGCAGATTACTAAATCACAAGAATTTTCAGCCTTGGTGTGTCCGACCACAACTGATATTTGGCATAAGCGTTTGGGGCATACTTCTTCTACTAGGCTTACCTTTACAGCTTTCTAATAATTCATCTTCTACTGTTTGTCATACATGCCCATTGGCTAAGTAGCATCACCTTTCATTTACTGCTAATAATCATGTTTCTGATGCTATTTTTGACTTGATATATTGTGATGTTTGGGGTCCTTTTAATACCCCTACTGCTGCTGGATATACATATTTCTTAACATTGGTCGATGATTGCTCTCGGTTTACTTGGGTATATCTCATGCGACAAAAATCTGATGCTCTAACTATAATACCTCGGCTTTTAAAGCTCATTGAAACACAGTTCTCCAAAGTGATTCAGTGTTTTCATTTTGATAATACCCCGGAGCTTCATTTTACTGAGTTTTTTTGCATCTAAAGGGACTTTACATCAGTTTTATTGTGTTAATCGACCACAACAAAAATTCTGTTGTCGAACGTAAGCATCAACATCTGCTCAATGTTGCTCGGGCTCTCTTTTTTCAATCCAGAGTCCCTTTATCTTTTTGGGGCGATTGTGTTCTTACTGCACCATATTTGATTAATCGCACTCCTATGTCATTGCTTGCTAATACATCTCCTTGTGCTGTTTTATTTGGCTGAGAATTTAATTATACTTCTATTCGGGTTTTTGGGTGCCTTGCTTATGCTTCCACATTACCTTTACACTGTACAAAATTTGATCTAATAGCTCGTCCATGCGTTTTTTTGGGTTATCCAGCTGGCATTAAAGACTACAGGTTATATGATATTACTAAGATACAGATATTTGTTTCCCGGGATGTCATCTTCTTTGAACATTTGCTTCCATTTCATACTTTGGATTCTACTGTTGAACCTGTTATTGCTGATTTTTTGTCCAATTTTGTCTTACCCACTGCATCATCAGACTTGCTTTCTAATGGTCCTTCATTGGGTGATCAGTTTTTTCCAGCAGATATTAACCCTTCTGATGGTGTTTTTCCCCGCCTATAGCTGATATGTTTTCTGAGTTACAGCCCAATATGCCTCCTGATATGCATAACGTGTTCAATGTTGCTCATCCTATGCCCATTGACACACGTGATGTGCCCTCTGTCGTGCCTTCTGATGTGAACAATACATCTGTTGCTATGCCTATTGATGTTGCTATGCCTACTGATGTGCCTATGGATGTTATGAACCAATCTACTGCACCATTATCTCATCTGCAATATGATTTTTTGACTGCACCAATTGATTCGTTTCATTCTGATCTACCAGATACATCTCTTTCTCACAGACCACAACGTACACGACGCCCTCCTTCATACTTGAAGGATTTTTACTGCAACCTTCTCAAAGAAGAGTCTTCTTCTGAATTCCCGGTTTTGCAATCTGGTGCTCCTTATTCGTTGAAGAATTTTGTGTCTTATAACAATCTTTCTTCTACTCATCGACGATATGTTCTTAATATCTCCACTGAATTTAACCAGTCTATTTTCATCAAGCTGTCAAATTTCCGCAATGGAGGAAGACCATGGATGATGAAATTGCTGCCATGGAGCGGATAAACACTTGGTCTGTTATTGTTATTCCTCTCCCTTCTGGTCAGCATGCGATTGGATGCAAATGGGTGTATCGTGTCAAATACAAAGCTGATGGTACTATGGATCGTTTCAAGGCAAGATTGGTGGCTAAAGACTACAATCAATAGGAAGGTATTGATTTTGTAGACACATTCTCTCCTGTTGCCAAGATTGTAACTGTCAAAGTTTTGTTAACATTGTCTGCATCTTATGGTTGACCTATTGTTAAAATTGATGTTAATAACGCTTTTCTGAATGAAGATTTATTTGAGGAAGTATATATGTCTTTACCTCTGGGGTATAAATCTTTTGTTTCTACATCAGGGAAGTCTTTTGTTTGCAAATTAAATTGATCAATTTATGGTTTAAAGCAAGCTTCTTGTCAATGGTTCACGGAGTTTTCTCATGGTTTCATCTAGTTTAAGGGTGACTATTCATTATTTACACGTGGTTGTGGTTCCTAATTCATTTCATTATTAATCTACGTTGACGATATCATCATAACTGATCCAACTCCACATGAGATTGAGTCAGTCAAGGCGATTCTTCGATCTCATTTTCAACTGAAGGACTTGGGATCTGTTAAATATTTCTTGGGTTTGGAACTTTCTCGTTCTCAGCATGGTATTTTTTTGTCCCAATGGAAGTATTGTCTACAAATTCTTGAAGATACCGATTTGTTTGGGAGCTCGATCTACTACTTTTCCTATGGATCCGAATCTTAAGCTCTCTAAGGATGCTAGAGAACCCCTTTCTGACAAGGAGGCTACTTCTTACCGACGATTCATTGGTCATTTGCTTTATTTACAAATATCCCGCCCAGATATTTCATTCTTAGTACATAGGTATAGTCAGTTTCTTCAACAGCCTTTTACTGGTCATTTGGCAGTTGTTCATCACCTCTCACGTTATCTTAGAAGGACTTTTGTTGATGCTGATTGGGGATCTTGCTTAGATACCTGCCGTTCTGTTACTGGCTTTTGCATCTTTATGAGTGACTCTTTGGTATCTTGGAAATCCAAGAAACAACCAACTGTTTCACGTTCTTCTGCCGAGGCTGAATACAGGGCTTTTGCTGGTGTAACCAATGAACTGGTCTGGCTCCGTCACTTACTTTCTGATTTGAATATTCATTTTTCTTCACCTACTGTTGTCTATTGTGACAACCAAACTGCTGTTTCTATTGCATCTAAACCTACATTTCATGAGCGCACAAAGCACATCGAAATCGATTGTCACTTTGTTCGTGATAAAATTAATGATGGATTTTTAAAGCTGCTACCTATTCATTCTAGTTCTCAACTTGCTGACATGTTTACCAAGGCATTACCTTCTACTACTTTACATTTTCTCATGTCCAAAATGGGTGTTTATGATATTTTACGCTCCATTTTGAGGTGGAGTATTGAAGATCTTTCTAATTTGTTATTTTGTTAGTCTGGTAGTTTAGTGGTTATAACAAACAAACCTTGTTTGTACTATATATATAAACTATAATTATTTTATACATATCAGAGAGTTTTAATGAAGATTCTACAATATGAATTTCTCTATCATTTTGCTTCTGAGTTGATGTGATAAAACGCAATAATTGAATTGTGTGGTTTAAAGTTCATTTATTTGTATATAGTACAAATTCTTCGGTATATAGAACATACAATTTTGCACACTTTTTAATGGATGAATTTGTGGCCAACTTGCCAAAATATTTTATTTAATTATTTTTTTGAATTCAAACGGAGGGAATTTGAATATAAGTAAACTATTAATGCCTTCTCTAATAATTTCTTTAGATAAATCATACAAACCTATCAGAATCATACAATTCAAGAACGTGGGGTTGTCGCGAAGACCATGGGAGGAAAAAAATTGCTTGGACCAAAAAATGTTTTTTTGTTAAAGAATATATATATATTTTATTGGGTGTAAAACGATGACCTTTAACAATTTTTTATCTTTTCATCTTTCAATATATTTATCTTCAAGACTCAAGTGTTCAGTTTTCTCGATATGTTGGCACTTCTATATATTTATGGATTTGACACCGACAAAATATATGAAATATCAATAAAATTTGGACGTAATTAATATAAATAATTTAAAACTTATTTTTAAAATGTGAAATATTTATTTGTTATCAACGGTTTGCTTTTGTAATTTTTTTTCTATAAATATCTATCACAACATTTTCCATAAAATTAAGATCTTGACATGTGATTGACATTGATATTTAAAATTTTGATGACAGGAATGTTATCATATTATCGCAAGTTTGAAAATTGTTCCCAAGGGACATATTTAGTTTTACTTTCTATATATATTTAAATCAATTTAATTAAAATAAATATAACTTGTGAAAAATAAAATCACGCTTGTAGTGTTCCCACCAAAAAGGTTAATATAAAATCATAACATGCATACTTTATTTATCAATAATAACGCTCACACGACTTTTAATTATTACCTAACATAACTATAGAAATAACTAAGTGGAATGATGCCAAAGCATGAAGATACTTGAGCCGTGAAAGTATAATATCTACCCGACAATTGATTCTTTATATTCAATAACGTCAATTATACTACAATCTTCAGATCGTTGGTGAACAATATTAACATCGTATTGAGAGAACTCTACCTTGCTCATTTCTGGCATTAAGCTCCATGAAAACCCTTGAAGCAACCTAGCAAATAGCATCATGGTGATGTTTGTGCCTAGTGTGCTATGCATGCAACCTCTCTTCGCTTTATGATAATCTCAAATTACCCATTGTCTTATTCTTGAGATGGCGTTCTGGATTGAATCGCATCGGATCCTCCCAAACTTTTCGGATTTCGGCCGAGACCAATTCGACTTAATAGGACTTGGCTACCTTTTGGGATAAAGTAGCCAGCTACAATGGTATCAGAATTTGAGACATGAGGGACATTGAACGGTGAAAATGGAGTCGAAAAGATTCTCTAACACAAACAATAAGATACTTAAGTTGTGGGATATAGATTCTTAAACAAGTCTATCTCTTCCAACAATCCTGTCTAGTTCTTCGATTACTTTTTGGAGAATTTTTGGTTGATTGAGTAACTTTACCATTGCCCATTCAACAACATTTGAAGGATTGTCAATTGTTGCCGTTGTAGCTCCTATTAGACAAATTATAAAATGAACATGGATTACAGGAGAAAAGCTTTCTTCTACCTCTTTCTCATTAAAAATGAAATGATCAATACAGAGAGGCTTATATATTTCTCAAGAAAGCTAAAAAACTCCTACGAACAATTTCTCTGTAATGATTCTCCAAAAACCAATAATTACAAAACTATTGTTAAACTAAAATTAACTGAGTCACCAAACTAATGTCATGTGTCAACCATCCGGAAACACTTTTAATGAGCTGTCTTAACACTATTATTATGAACGATGAGAAGGTTGAAGTTAAGTTGACATATGCATGCATATATAGAGCTAACAACTTATCTATCACATGAAATTTTACTGATAATTGTATTCGAAAAATACTTTAGTGCTAGCTTGTAGTAGACCACCAACAAATTAGACATATAAAACTTAATTAGGTGTTTATCGATAAGTAGACATCTTCTTACTTAGGTTCCAATGATAAAGAATCTATCTCTATCTTGATCACCACTGAAAATTTGACAGCTCATTACTTTTTTAAAAAAGTGTTCTGTTTTTGAATTACTTTTTCTGCGTTGTCAAGCATTTGATGATGGTCACCACTACTTAAGACCGGTCACCACTACTTAAGACCTAAAGTACTTTCTATTAAAAAGTTGATGAATAAGAGAGATTTAATGTATGAAGGAAAGAGAGAGAAAAATGGGAGTAAACTTTTCTTACCTAGCTATAGTAACCGCAAGTTTTATCCAATAAAAATTTGTCGATTTTACTGTTTTTTTTAAATACAAAATATATCCTTTTTTCCCTTTCTCTCTCTCTTCTGCATGTAAAAAAAGTTTAGTCGGTGAAAAATGAGTGTACCTAAATAAATATTATTCTTGTATGTGTGACAAGAATTCTCACCGTGATTTCAGCTTTAATCTCTTCGATCGATAGCAACGATTTTCCATTTTCATCTCTAAGCGAGATAAAGATATCAAGAAAATCTTGAATCTCTTTCCTATTCCCATCTTTCCGTTGTTGCACTCTCTCATCTACAATCGGTTCATCATGCTTTCTCACCATTTCCAAGCCTTCTTTTACAATCTTCTGACGTTTGTCGAGATCAAACAAGGTATCAAATCCGACACAGAAAAGGCACTGACATGCATAAGCAATGTTAGTAATGCTTGAAGGTGCTCTTCTTCTTCAAATGTTGGCCCTCTATCTTCCCGGCCGGTATCGTAGTATCTTCTATTGAATAGCATTCTTCTGACAACGTTGCCACAATAATGAAGCGTTATGCTTCTCAAGTTGACCACCGCACCACCTTCGGACTTGGTGAGGCTGAAAATGTAGCGTAGAACAGTGTCGGCTTCGTGGGTTCTATGAGCAAGCATTTGACGGAGGGTGGAGGGATTCAGTATTTGTGAAGTACTTTGCGCATCTTCTTCCATTGGTCTCCCAATGGCGAAAGTGCAGTAGTAAGGAATCCACGGATTATGATTTTGGAAGTGTGGAGTATTGGTCGTGATGCAAAGACAGAATCATGGATCTTTGAAATTCGAGGGCAAGTTGTGGAGAAGCCACTGGAATTACATAGGTATTCCCGAGACGAATTCATGCTATGTCAGTGTCGTATTGCTTCATTATTGCATGAATCCATTGGTGTGGTGGTGTGTTGTTCCTCCACATTGTTGGGAGGCAGCCGACGAGGGGCCACGGTGTCGGGCCAGGCGGGAGAGCGGCACAGCGGTGGACGGGGAGCTTGCTTTTCTGGTAGTATTGAAAAAAGATGAGAGAAATGAAAGCCATGAAAAGGGAGAAGATGAAGGTTTTGGTTATGGCTATTGCATAGTTTTGATATGTCAATTGAGAGATCAATAAGAAAGCTTGTATGGCCATGTCCGATATCTCTCTCTTTTATCTCTTGTACATGAGTGAGTGCATGAAGGGATAGGAATCAGAATGTCTGTAATAATAGTGAGAATTGAAGAGGGAGAATAAGGTTATGGTTATAATGCAAAAAGTGTTCTAAATCAAAGCCAAAGTGTTGGACTTGTCTCCGCTTATCTTTTTAATTTCTTAAGGAACAATAGAAAACACCTGCACATATATAGTTTGCCAACTAGGCTAAGAACATATGGTTTTAGGAGCGTGGTGGTCCACTGAGTATTTTTACGCTAATTTGATATTATTTACTTTGAACATAAATCTCATACCTTTTGTTTTGGCTTCACTCAAGAGGCTTCGTACCTAACAATGAAGTTAATTGTCATTATTTATATATAATGGATTACTCTTTTCTAGCCAATGTGGGACTTTGTTTACACTCTTTGCAACACCAACAAGCGGTGTCACTGTCCCTATTCCCGTCTCATTCTCCCATTCCTGCGAAATCTCCTACGAAATTTCACAAAAATTCAATGCGGGTAACTCGCAAGGATCAAGTTCCAATAGGGAGTTATTTTCCTTTTATTATTATTATTTTAAGGAAATTTTTAATTAAATATTAATTATTCATGGAGACCACTTAAGGAAACGCAATAGAAGCAAAATATGCATATATCTTTGGCATCTGTCAACACTTTGACTTAATCCTCGTGGTTTTGCGTTTAGTTTTATCTAAAACGCTTCATACCAACAATGATAATAATGAATATTATTATCCTCATCTATATACTATGATCACCAATTTCTCTAGTCAACGTGATGGAAACAAATCAAGAATTTTGGTATATTATTGAATTTGTACAAACTCAATTTTTTAACCATACTAGGGAGAAAAAGTTCTTATATAAACTTACACGAATGTAACAGAAAAAGAAAAAAAATGAGGAAATTAGCCATCAAACTTGTTATGGATGAGAAAATCCTTATTTTCTACAATTCAAATCCCCTTTATTGAGGGATTCAAAAGGGAGATATCTTGATGATATGATTGAGGAGAAGATATCATATATTCAAAAGGAGAAGATATCCTGATTGCCTCAAGATTCTCTCCAGATTCAGATAACCAGAACGATCAGGATTCAAGTTCTATAAATAGGGAAGTAAGTCAAATCCTAAAGGGGACGACAAATCTCTACTCTTTGCTATGCTCACAACACTCTACACTTTATACTCAACTACTCTGATTCTGACTTAAGCATCGGAGCCTGTGTGGCAAGAGTCACACCGGTCTTTAATGCTATTCTGTTTTGCAGGTCCGACCTTTAGTGTTATGCTGTTTTGCTGGTCTCGTCAATCCCTTTTATTCTAGAAGATTGGTGCGAATTTGGCAGAATCCCAGAAGGCCAAATTTCTGCATCAACAATTGGCGCCGTCTGTGGGAACGACTAAAATCTAAAAGTCAAGACGAATTGACCGAAACTGCTTAGTTCCAAGGAGATCTCGGGAGAAACGAATCGACATGTATTCTAGAGGCAGACCACAACTTTCTAACGACGAATGCCATACGACTCGGGGGCTTCCCCTACCTGAGGTAGTCGAGGAAAAAACAAATCAATAAGTTATGAGACATGACCCAGAACGAAGGAATCAACAAATCCCAGAAAAGAAAAAGCAACCGATTAACATACAAAGTTTCTACTTCAGACGACGGTAAGTTTGCTGTGTAATTCTAGTTGTTTATGATTACAAGAGTTTAGGTTTAATTTTATGGTAACCGCATATTTAGTAGATCGCATAATTTAGGACTGGTTTTTTGATAACTACATGTTGATATTATGTTTCCAAAGATACTTACTCGTTTGTGATTTAAAAAAGTTCATAGCATCTGAAATTTAATTAATTACTTATTACTTGAACAATTATCTTTTTATATATTATGAATAAAACTTTTGGCATCTAAAATATAATTACATAATATTTACTACTTGAGTGTTTATCTTTTACTCTAAATGAAAACCTCTCAACTTGGGGCATGGGTAAGTAAATCAACAACTGGTCAAGGAACTCGAACAGGGAAAAACCTAGAAGCAGGCCAATAAGCTAAATGCCAATTAGTGAAACTAGGGAAAAGAATCCTGAGGTGCTAAAAAAGACATGCGTACAGGCCCAACAAGGTTAAAACAGAAAGCAGGCAAGCCTAACCAATCAATGAAACTCACAGGTAAAAAACCATGTGGCAAAAGCCAAAATAAGTTAGAAACCTGAGCGTGTTGATTTAACTTGGGGTAAAAATAGGCAGAAGCCAAATATGTTAGAAACCCAAGGGTGCCGACTAAACTTAGGGTATAAAAGCCATTGGCAAAAGCCAAATGGATTAGAAACTCGAGAGTAAACCTTGAGGTATAAAACATGGGCAAAAGCCAAAGAGGTTAGAAACTCAAAGGAAGTACCACTGGCCCTATTGAAAGTTAGATCCCAAGGCCAAAATCTAACGGTTAAAACTAACCGTATAGCAGTGCCTAAGAGACTTGATTGCAGCCAACTACAACAAAAGAGAATGGGGGCTATGACAGCCATCCCATAAAACGACAACCGACAACAACAAAAGGGTGTTGACTGGACTCAGTGTATAAAACTATTGGCAAAAGCCAAGTAGGTTGGAAACTCAGTAGTAAACCAAGAGATTTGACTACAGCCAACTACGACAAAAGGGTATCGACTGGACTCAGGACCATTGGCAAAAGCCAAGTAGGTTGGAAACCCAAGAGTAAACAAAGAGACTTGACTACAGCCAACTACGACAAAAGGGTATGAAGGCTATAACAGGCCAGCCCATAAAAACGACAACTGATCACGACAAATACTCTCAACACTAAGGGACTCGATTGCAGCCAACCACAACTAAAGAAAATGGGACTATGACAGTCAGCCCATAAAAAGTGACAGCTGACAACGACAAGTACTCTCAATGCTAAAAGACTTGATGGAAAGCCAACTACAACAAAAGAGAATGGGGGCTAGGAAAGTCAGCATAATTAAAATGACAATCAACAACGACCAAAAAAAGGCTATTCCACAAAAATAGTCAACCCATGAACGACAAAATACTGTCAAAGCAGAACTTTGACAATCTTCAACTTCTAGAGTTGTGATGGATGAGAAAATCCCTATTTTCTACAATTGAAATTCCCTTTATTTAAGGAATTCAAAAGGGAGATATCTTCATGATATGATTGAGGAGAAGATATCCCTATATTCAAAAGAAGAAGATATTCTGATTGCCTCAAGATTCTTCCCAGATTCAGATAACCAGATTTCCTAGATGTATCAGGGATTCGAATTCCACAATCCCTGGAACGATCAAGATTCAACTTCTATAAATAGGGAAGTAAGTCAAACTCTAAAAGAGGCGACAAATCTCTACTCTTTGCTATGCTCACAACACTTCACACTTTATACTCAACTACTCTGATTCTGACTTAAGCATCAGAGTCTGTGTGGCAAGAGACACACCGATCTTTAATGCTATTCTGTTTTGCAGGTCTCGTCGATCCCTTTATTCTAGAAGATTTGTGCGAATTTAGCGGAATCTCAGAGGCCAAATTTTTGCATCAACAAAACTTGTAATTTATTGGTCTTAATTAGAAAGGAAATATGGTGAGACTAATGGTCAAGGCTGGAGTAAATATATGGCCATTATTGTTGATTAATTTACCATACAATCTCAAAAAAGGAAGATACCAATCATAAGGAACGCAAGTTTGTTCCTTAGTGAGTGAAAGGACACCTTAGATAAAGGCTTGGTAAAGATGTCAGCAAGTTGATCATATGTTGGTACATATCAAATAATTAGGAACCAAGAGCAACTTTTGATAATCTTATTCAATATGTTTTGTTGTGGCATGAATTAGAGGATTAATAATAGACATATGCAACAAAATAATTGGGGAGTTTTAAGCAAAGGAATGTGCATATCTCTTAGTAAAAAGTCGTCCCAACTTCTGATCTCTTGGTTGTGTAAACAAACCAAGAATCACTGCCATCTCCGCCAACGAACAGCAGCAGCATAATGGGAGATGCACCAAGTCAATCAAATTACAGTAATATTAGGAAAATTGGAGCCAGTTAATTCCCTCCTTATTTGGCCTTTATAGTTTTAATTTTTCCTCATAAATGACTGATTCTCTTTCTAAAAGTGTGCACTAATTTTGTGCCTTTTAAAATCAATACCGTTGGACCTCTGTATAGAAGGAAATTATCAATCTTTCAAGATTTTGGTAAATTTCCATCCTTGCTTTCAACCGTGTGTAATATAGAAAGGTCTTGAGCAACCTTTGCTTAGACAATCTTTTCTGTAACATTTTGTAAATTCAATAACAGAGGAATTCTTCACTTTTCTATCAAAGGGCTCCAAACTTTTTAGGTTGGAGGTATATGCCAATTATCGTTGAGCTATGCTCGCTTTGACGATAGAAAATAATTCTGGATATCTTTTATAGCATTTATTGAATCTTTTATAACATTTATAATATGTTTATAGTCGTATTCATTTTTTAAATCCTATTGCCAAATAGAAGTCAAATAAATATATGATCCTCTAAATAAAAACAATCAAAATTCGTCTTTACTTGAATAAATAATCAATACATAATTCACACTGCTGTAAAAGAATAGTGTTGATGCGTGGATTATACTCTTCCGGTTCCTCCCGAGATTCGCACCAAGCTTGATTATCAGAGACTCGAAGACCTGTTCGGCTAGACCGGTGTGACACTTGTCACTCGGGCTCCGATGCCTAAGTTAGCAAAGGGGAGCAGTAGAGTCATAGAATTCAAGGGTCGAATTCGACTTACCCTAGTGTTAGGCTGCATAGCCTATTTATAATAGTTTGGAGAGTTCTAGAGCCTTCTAGGTGAGTCTAGATAACCGGTGTAAGGCCAAAGGCATCGTGGGCAACAGAAGAGGGAGGATGTCGGGCTCGGCGGTTCAGGTCGGCTCGACGGCTCTGCTCGGCCCGGCTTGGTTTGGTCGGTCATCTCGTCGATTCTCTTATGTTCCCTTGGTTGGTTTGTTTGTCGTTTTCCTTCCTATAACAAATAAGTACAGTAATGAATATCTATATAACTTGGTAAATGATACAAAACATGAACTTTATGAGTCTACCATCCCTTCATTACAAAATATGTTGTTCAAGGTGTTTTTTTGTTCGTGTTCTTAAGACGACATTCTATTTTGATGTGAAGTAATTCTTTCTTAAACCTACAAAAAGTTAGGAAAGAAATAAATATAAATATAAAATCATTCAAATAAAAATCTAATTTAAGAATACATAATTTTAGTTAATAATAAATAATTAAGTATACACGTAACTTTGACAATAGACCATTGACCTTCAACAACTACCTCTCATGTACCACACCAATCTAGCAACTATGTAGCGTTAGAAAGTTGTTCACTTTTATGAACCTAAACTAGAAGAATTAAAAAAAGCATATACATGCTAAATAATAAGAAATCATGAACCTACAATAATTCTACTGGTACTTGCATACTTGAAATCTGAGGATGTGAGACATCAAAGACCTCATTTAAGACATTTGTTCCTCCATCTTTTCATATATTCTTCTTCAAGTTTCTCTTAATTGTATTCTCTTTGAGCCAATATATTGACAACCTTGAGAAAGCAACTCCAAATTCAAGTACTCAGATATGGCCACAATAAGGCCCAACTTTACTTATTGCATAGCTGACTACATTAGTTGAAGAAGTGTTTATTCCTTCATTGTCAATTTGTTCAATATGCTCATAGTATTATGTCAATTAGCAAAGAAGGGAAAAAAAATCTAAACAAGTATATTAAAATTGTTAACTTCCACCCTCCCAACAAGAATAAGAAACGACAGAAAAAGAGCAGCAACTACAAGAATATTTTGAATATATAAGTACTTAAAGGGAGAAACATAAAAGAATCAAAAATAAAATTTACAGCCTGTTACAAGAATTTTATACTGTCACAAGGATATAATGAAGAATTATGAAGTAAAATGCATTTTCACATTGTTGGCATAAAATTGTGGAGTCAAAAACAAGTGGGCAAAAAATTGGAGAAGGCCCATTAGCTAATGTTGCCCTTATTTCAAGATATATATATGGAGTTTCTTTGGTTTTAAACCTAATCGTGGAAATTGAATCTTTTGGTGTTGGTGCAAAAAAGTGAGTGTGGCGGCTATAGTGTGTTGGCGCACAAAATCAAAGGTAGTTCTTTGGCAGAGCAAAGTTCAAGATTCTGGGTTGTAGTGCATCGTCGGCAACTAAATCTCGTGAGTATTGTGAGGTTTTTCATTTTTGTATTTCCTAGGATCGTATTGTTGTAGTTCCTAGAAGCTAGGTGGCTTTTGTCGAGGCCTCTAGATTTGAAAGATTTTTATTGCCTATTGTATTTATCCCAATATCATAGTAGAACTCGTTGTCGTGGAAGACTAGACGTAGCCCATAGTTGGGTGAACCAGTATAAATTGCTTGTGTCGTTTCTGTGCTTTTCTCTATATCTCTTATTATTGTGTGTGGCTTAGTTTTCATGGACGAACTGTGGAAGAGAAAAATATTATTGGTAAGTAAATTTTCTCAACAGTGGTATCAGAGCGCAGATTGCAGAATCATGGGATCCAGTGGAACGTCACATCATTACTTCAAGGCAGTTTTGAGATTTGACGGGAAAAATTTTGGGTTTTGGAAAATGCAAGTGACAGACCTTCTTACATACAAGAAGACACACAAAACCTTGAAGGAACGACAAGATGGGATGACAGACAAGGAATGGAGCAACAAGGTTGAATGTTTTTACTGCCATAAAAGGGCCACTTCAAGAAACACTACAGGGAGCTTAAAGAGGATCAAATGAGGACACTCTAAATTACGTGTCAGCAGATGTGTTAGCTTGTATTGAAGGTAACACAACACCTGTAGACCGATCATCAGAGTGGGTAGTGGACAGTACAGCTTCGGTTGATGTATCTTTAGACAGGAGCTGGTTCACGTCCTTTACTGCAGGAAATCATGGCACGGTGAGGATAGCAAATAGGAGACTCTCCAAGATCAGAGGACTTGGGGATGTACGTCTGAGGACTGACAGTGGGATCGAGTTAGTTTTGCATGGTGTCAGGTATGTACCTAGTTTCAGGATGAATTTGATCAGCGAGGAAACTGGATGACGAAGGCTACAGAAGTGAGTTTGCAAAGAATAGATGAAAACTCACAAGGGGATCCGAGGTAATGGTTGTTGGCCATAGAAAAGCTTCAGTGTATGTGTTAAGGTTTGGCGTTGCCAGAGGATCAGAGACAAGTTATGCACAGGGCTGCAGATAGTTCAGGGGGAGACTTGAAAGAACTAGCAGCATTGACAATCAAGATAGATCAGGAGAATCTGCCATCAGTTCAAGTACAACAGCTGGGAAGTAGATGAAAGGGAAAGGGAACAACTCAGTGAGATGTTCAACAGACTGTTAGTTTCGAGCCCCAGTTGTCAGACGGATTAACGAGCTGATGAAGTCGCGTAGGCGAAAAGGTGCATTGAGAAAGACTATAGTTGGTGCCGAGGTCGATGGTGGTGTCTCTAGAGTGGCAACAGACTTGAGTGGGAGTGCAAGTCATCAGATGGAAAATCTTTCTTCATAAGTCATTGGGTGCGAGTCAAGAAGGAAGTGTTGGTGACCACTTAGTTCGAGTGGGAGCACGTGATTGTATCTCTAACATCTGGGAGACAAGACCACGTAGGATTGCTCAGTCTCACGGCAATCACAAATGAAGCCTTGGTTGGTGCTAAGAAGATACTAGAAACTGTCGGTGCAGTGGGAGTTAAGCCTTGGTTGGTGCCAAGAAAACGTCGTTCAATTGGAACCTGTTGGTGCAGTCAGAACTGAGTCATGGGGTCACTGTTGTTGCAGTGGGAGGCGAGATTGTTGTTTTGTCTCCAAGTGGGAGATTGTTGGGATAAAATTGTGGAGTAAAAAACGAGTGGGCCAAAAGTTGGAGAAGACCCATTAGCTAATGTTGCCCTTATTTCAAGATATATATATGGAGTTTATTTGGTTTTAAACCTAGTTGTGGAAATTCAATCTTTTGGTGTTGGTGCACAAAAGTGAGTGTGGCGGCTAGAGTGTGTTGGCGCACAAAATCAAAGGCAGTTCTTTGGCAAAGTAGTACAGAGTTCGAGATCCCGGATTGTAATGCATCGTCGGCAACTAAATCTCTGAGTATTGTGAGGTGTTTCATTCTTGTATTTCCTAGAATTGTATTGTTGTTGTTTCTAGAAGCTATATGGCTTTTGTTGAAGCCTCTAGATTTGAGAGATTTGTATTGCCCATTGTATTTATCGCAATATCATAGTAGAACCCGTTGTTGCGGAAGACTTAACGTAGTCCATAATTGGGTGAACCAATATAAATTACTTATGTCATTGTTGTGCTTTTCTCTATATTTCTTATTATTGTGTGTGGCTTGGTTTTCAATGACGAACTGTGGAGGGGGAAAATATTATTGGTAAGTAAATTTTTCCAGAGACGCATACTTGAAAATACAAGCTAGTCTATTGTAATAGTTGAAATTAAGGACCTGCAAGAGTTGATAATCATCAAATTGGAATGGATTATTCGACAAAATGAGGTTATATATGCCATAAAATGACCTTGACTGACAAAGCAATCACATAGTGAAAATTCTCAATTCATTGAAAAAGTTCTATTTGCTCTCGGTAGCCATCGGCTTCCTTCTTCTAAAACATGCTGATTTAGTACTTATTCTCATTAATGCTTTTATTGGTAGTAAAAAATAAAAGGAAGGCGACATTAAAGCATATGCTGATAGACTTCTACTTAGAAGTTCAGTTTAATAGTTTGACCCTAAACTATTGCCAACATTGTGTTATGATAGTGTATTTTATAAGCCACATTTCATGATATTTAGGTGGAAATTATTTGGCAATTTTCGGTTGTTCATGAAATATTTACGTACCTAACTTATATTTTTACAGGATTGAGCCATTAGAAAGAATTGGAGCATAAGTGATCAATTGAGAGGAAAATTAGAGTCAAAGGGAAGCTTAATTCAACCAAAGCAGTGTCACAGTGCCATCACTTAACGCCATGGCGCTTACAGGTCAGAGATGGGAACAAAAATCCGAAGAAACAGCACCATCACACAGTGCGTGCAGATAAAACTTGGGGACTTTTTCTGTGATATGACAGGACCGCAGCATTGTCTTGTAGCACCATGGTGCTACGACCTTTGTAGCAAGCAATTTTATTGACCTGTACACTTGCGGTAAGCAGTTTTTGCAACATGTTACCTTCAAATTTTGTGAAATGAAAGTTCTATAAGATTAATAATTAGAATCTTTTAAGATTATGGCCAACAATTGTGTTAGTGCTAGTAATAAAATAAATAATTATCTTTAGTTTTTGTGGAAAAGAACTTTACCCACTAAATTTCATTCTCTCTTATTCTTTTTGGTTTAACCAAAAATTATGTTGTTCAATAAAAATAAGTAATACTAAATTATGCAGTTAAGACATAAAAACTGGAATAATTATAAGGAAAATATGGAAACCGATGCACTTAGCATAAGTTCAATGGAGAAGTATGAGTAAGCAACGGGATGCAATATAAAGGAATAGCGAATGTTGAAGGTAGGAGAGGTTTCAGAGTGGTTAGAATTGCCACAAGTAGAGTGCGAAAATGATCCCAATCGCTTAGATATTAAAAAGAATGTCAGATATGAACAGGAGCAATGAAGCAAATTCAAGAGAAAAAAATATTCTAGTTTTAGAAAGCAAAGTGGATTAGAGGTAATGAGATTGAAGAGATTACCAAAGTGGATTAGAGATAATGAGATTGAAGAGATTACCATCAATATTGGATTACTAATTTAGGGTGTTTTTGTGTTAAGGATCCCACATTGAAAAGAGAAGGAACTAATAAGGGTTTATAATAGACATGAACTACTCTGCTCATTCCCAATTGGTTTTGAGATGGAAGCCCATGAATATTAATATTTTGAATTGTTTCATAGTATTTGTTGGTTTTTTGTTGACTAGTTTATTTGTTTTTTGTTATTCTTTTTTTGTAGGAGCTAAGTTAAAGTAGTGAAGAGGAGAGCAAATAAAGAAGCAAAAGCGAGCCAAATTTCGTAGTGTTGGATGTCTAGGTGCCGAAATTGGCGAAAATGCATAATGGTCGGCGCCTAGATGTGGAAATGGGCACCTAGGCGCTACGAAGTTGAAACAGCGATTTTACAAAACACACATTTGGGCGCAATTTAGGTTAAGAAATAAGATTATTGACTAGATCTAAATTAGTTCTCCCTGATTGCAAGGGATAGAGATATTCTTGCAAATTTTGTAGATCAAACCGGTTACATTGCAAATGATTAAGACTTCTGTGCAGCTTTGTAGCTTACCCAGTGAAGATCCAAATGCCCATGTCTCTAACTTTTTGGAGATATGTGACAGTTTTTTAAGTATATTTCAGTGATGGACGATGCCATCAGACTCTGGCTATTTCCATTTCTTTAAAGGATCGGGCTAAAAATTGGTTGAACTCCTTGCCGACAGAATCAATTGAAACTTGGAATGATTTGGCTCATAAGTTTGTAGCAAAGTTCTTCCCACCTGGCAAAACAACAAAGATAAAACTTGAGATTGGCAATTTTGCTCAACTTGAGGGAGAAGAGGCATGGGAAAAGTATAAGGAGTTATTGAGAAAATGTTCTCACCATGGGCTATCTAAATGGATGCAAATGCATAATTTCTATAATGGGTTGGCTAATGTGATGAGAACTACAGTTGATGTAGCATCAGGAGGGGCATTCATGGGTAAAACTAAAAGTGAAGCATATGAGTTGTTGGAAGAAATGACATTGAACAACTACCAATGGCATAGTAAGAGGTCAACTAAAAAAAGACCGATGAGAGTAAATGAGGTGGATGTTATAGCTATACTAATCTCGCAAGTTGCTTTACTTACCCAACAACTTCAATCAAGCTAGCTTGTGGTAAATGCTATTAAAAGACGACCTATCTTTTGTGAATATTGTCAAGGTAACGATCTAAGCGAAGATTGTCAAGGTTGACGACCCATCTTTTATGCAAGGCCAACATGAGCAAGTTCAATTTGTTGGAAATTTTAATCGTAAGCCAAATAACCCATATTCCAACACTTATAATCCAGGTTGACGCAATCATCCTAACTTGTCATGGAGGCAAAATCAGAGTTAGAACTCTCCTTCACCACCTGGATTTGAACAACTTGAAGAGACAATGATACAGTTGGAAAACACTATAACTCAGTTCATGGCCGAAACCAAGACCAATTCCAAAATCAAGCAGATTCTATTCGTAACTTAGAGGTACAAGTTGGTGAGTTGAACAATATGATGGTGGATAGGCTTCCAGGTAATTTACTGAGTACAAAAGAGATCAATCCAGTGGAATATTGTAAGGCAGTTACCTTGAGGAGTGGAAAGGAGTTGGCTTAACAAGAGCAAAAGAATAAGCCTACAAAAGAAGTTCAACAAACATATATTACACCAGAACTGTCCACTAAGCTAGCTGAGGACAATGCGACATCATAGTTAGCCACTTTGTTAGTCATTCTATTTCCTTAATGCCTCCCGAAAAACAAAAAGGATAAGTAGTTTACTAAATTTATTTTTAAGAAACTGTATATTAACATTCTGTTTGTAGACGTCCTTGCATAAATGCCATAGTATATGAAATTCATGAAGGACATAAGAAAGTTGGAGCATTGTGAAATGGTCTCACTCACAGAGGAGTGTAGTGCCGTACTACAAAGGAAACTTCCACCCAAACTGAAAGATCCAGAGAGTTTTTCTATTCCTTGTTCAATTGGTGATATTGTCTTTGAAAATGCTTTATGTAACTTAGGAGCTAGTATGAACTGAATTCCTTTATATGTTTTCAGGAAATTGAGACTTGGAGAGATGAGGCCGACCACAGTTTCATTACAATTGGTTGATATATCAATAAAGCACCCAAGAGGGATCATTGAGGATGTTCTGGTCAAAGTAGGGAAACTCATCTTTCTTGTGGACTTTCTAGTGTTGGATATGGAGGAAGATGAAAACATGGTTATTATTCTGGGAAGACCGTTCTTTGCATCAAGAAGGGCGAAGATTGATGTAGAGTTGGTAGAGTTGAAACTAAGAGTTCAAGATGAGTCAGTTATTTTCAAAGTCTTCAAAGATCCCGACCCTTATCGTAAGCCCACGAATTGCTCTTGCATCCTAGGGGTGAGATCACCATCATCCTCATCTTCTTCGAAGTCATATACATCATAATACTACTTTAACCCACCTTGAAGAGGAGAATAAAAGTCAAGCTAAGGACTATAAATCAAGAGCTATTGGGTGACAACCCAAATGTTTCTTTTGCAACTTTTATTTTTTATTTTTTATTTATAATTTTTTGTTTTATTTATTAACTACTTTACCTTTTGAAGGTAGGAAAGAGCACAAAACGAAAAAAGAGAAAGAAGAAGTCATCAAAGTTATTGCATCTTAAAAGTCACGCCACTCAAGGAAGTTTCAGTATCCCTTATCCTATTTTTATTTCATTATTTGCTTGTCATTGATGCATTTTCATACATTAAGGACAATGCATGCTTTAAGTTCGGGGGTGGTATGATCCTTGTTGAGTTGTGATAGACAATGATAGTGAATATAGTGATTACAGTTTTTGCTCTTATAAAATAAATGGTAAATTATTTTCAACTATGTTGAATTTGTTGATTGCGTAGTTGGTTTGACTTTATTTTTTGGTCTTTTTACAATCTTATTGAGCACACAATTCTTAGTACCTTGTTTTTTTTTCTCTCAATGTTTAAAGGTAGCGCTTAGCAAGTTAATTGTCCATGAAAAGCATGCTAAATCTTTATTAACTCATCATTCAAGTGTATCTCGTTAGTACCTCATGTCTATGATGATATTAAGGAATTGTGAACTTTAGCATTTATTGTTTGCATAATCTGTGAGTCATTTGACAATGTGTTTGTTTAATAAGTTTTTTTTGCTCATCTGGCCTAAACATAAACTTTTAAAACATTATATGAAAAGTCCTTGTCCTAGTTGTCCAACCTTTTCTCTACTTTAAAAATATATTTTCCCAGTGAGCATACTGTTTCATATTGTATTTTGCTTTTTTTTTTATAGAAATAACATGCTTATTTTACTTTTTAGAAAGAAAATGTTATTTAGAAATAAAAAAAAATTTTGTTTGCATCTCTGTACATCCTTTACTTGAGAGAAAATAAGAGATGGAAAAAGATTAGCAAAACTAAGTAAGGAGAAAGAAAAGAGCGAAAAGAAAATGGGGAGGAAAGAAAATGCAATTATATTTTCGAGTATCACTTATAAACACTTCGCTAGCAATAGGCTATGAGTGTGTTTTTAGCTATCTCAATAGTAATCTATTGAAACTTCGTGCAACTCATTGCCGATATATTATGATTGGTCAATTACTTAGAGATCTTTATAAAGTGACTGTAGTGGAGGACGGAGAAAGTGTGTCTTGAGCTGCACGGCTAGTAGCCAGTCCATGAGTCACCTACGTGTAAAAATTGTTGAAACAGAAGGAAGTGTGCAGATTTTTTAGTGCTTGAAAAGTTTTTGAGTGAGAAAAAAGATTGGATTTATAAAACTCTTTATCATTTAAACATAATTGGCTTATGGTGACTTGGCTTGTAAGAATGATATATACTGAAGTTTTGATTTCTTTCTTGAGACGACATATATGAGCGAATTCTTGTCTATCCTATAATTGGGATGTTATGTAGTATTTTTCGTGTTGCTTGTGAATGATAAATGGTTAAGTTTGCTTGTGCGTTTTTTGTGATGAGAGATGATAATTTATGAAGAATTGTGGGCACAAACCTATATAGGGCCAAAAATAGAGACAAATTAGCATGTCGGTTAAACATTCTTTGCATTGGCTTGAGCTTAGTTTCATTTTATTTTGTAAGTAAGAAAGTGTTGTTTTGAAGCTTGAGCATATTTATCTTCAATGATATTTTGGCGGCAGGTTTAAATCTCCATTGCATGTCTTTGCTCGAGAACGAGCAAAATGATAAGTTTGGGGTATTTTGATGAGTCAATTTTGGGATTAGCAAGTTAGGGTGATTTTGAGTTATTTCATAGTTTTATGTAGGTTTTTCGTTGGATACTTTATTTGTTTTTTGTTATTCTTTCTTTTGTAGGAGCTGAGGTAACGAAGTAGAGAGAAGAACAAATAAAGAAGCAAAAAGTGAGCAAAATTCTAGCGCGTTGGGCACCTAGGCATCGAAAATTGGCAAAAAATGTTGAATGGTTTGCGCCTACATGCCGAAATGGGCACCTAGGCGCTACGAAGTTGAAACAATGATTTTACAAAGTATGCGTTTGGGTGCCTAGGCGCCGCAAACAGATTTTGGGTTTTAAGTTTAATTTTACTCTAGCCACAAAGGAGAGAAAGGAAGAGGATTTTAGATGAAAAGTCATTTTTTTTTAGAGAGAAAAAGTTGGGATTTAGGAAGAACTGAAGGAACGCAAAAAGGAGGCTCCAGATATCACTGGATTTGATGTAGCCATTATCAAACTTTAGTTTCTATGTTTTTTATTGAACTTGTTGGTTGTAAGAACCTTTTTCATTCTTAATGCATTTTTTGGATTTAGTCGTTCTTTACATTGATTTCTTGTCATAAATTTAGGTTGAGAATCAAGATTATTGGCTAGATCTGAATTAGTTCTCCCCGGTTAAAGCAAGGGATAGAGATATTTTGTAAATTTTGTGGCATCCTTGGGTTTTACTTGCACAATTATTTGAATAGTTGGAGTAGCCATAGAGATATAAATACTCTACTTTTTTATGAAAATCGTTATTGCTTGAGAGAGAATATCGAGTCGATAGGGTAAAGTCACCAACAACCTTGGTTTAGAATAGTTACAATTAAAGTTGTACAAGAGTTAAATGACGATATTGGCGAAGTCATGCTCTAGAATTTAATCCCCTTGATTTTAATCTTATATCTTGATACTTGTGTCGTTTTCTTGTTTTCATTGAATCAGTCTAGAATCATGTCTCTATTCATTCCATTTGATATTTCGGTGTTCAGATAAAATTGAACTAGAGAGTTTGGTAATTAATAATAATTCATTCTCTGTGGAAATGATACTTTATTCACTTTTATATTACTTGTGATAGTTCGTACACTTGCGGATTCAAATAACAAGAAATAACATTAAAGAACTGATGATCGAGATGGATCCCAACAGTTGTTACAAATGATAGTTGATGAATGGATAATTATTGAGGAAAAATCCACATCACACAGTTAGCTGCATATTTAACAACAAATGGAAAGTTTAAAATACAGCTTGGAATGTCAAAAACCAACCTAAAATGGAAAGTTTAAAGGACAGCTTGGAATGTCAAAAACTCCCTCAATATATCCAAAGCAGTTAGAAAACCATCGTTCCATAGTAGCCAAATCAATCCATATATGGAGTGCCATAGCAATTTTGGATAAAATACACTTTAGAACCTTTTAGATCTATTTTTCAAGGGTCAGGACCAAACTGTGACTTTTTGAAATTTAGAGACCAAATAGAAACATACCTTCAAACTCAGAGATCAAAAATGTATTTTACTCAATAATTTTTTATTGTATACAAAGAATTAATACCAAAAGATTCTTTTCAATTTTGGTCGACCAAAATTGAAGGACGTCCTTCAATACTAGGTATAACATAACAGTAGCCTTTTTGTTTTTGTTTTTAAAATATTTTTGTTAAAAACGTTAATGAAACAAACAAATACATTTTAGATAGGTAAATCATTAAAAAGAAGATTTAGAGTTATGAACAAGATCGTGTATCCTTGAGTTCTTAGAAAAACAAGATTTCGTTCCTATCACCAAATTACCCATATTTAGTACCTTAAAGTAGAAAAACCATATTAATTACATATACCAATAACTGAAAAACCTCCTAAGGAACTATTTAACTACAAAATTGAACTGCAAAACTTCGTAAGAAACAATTTAACTATGAAATTGAACAATCGCATAGCCTCTTAAGAAACCATTAACCATAAATGTTGTTGATGCTGAGATTTTGGCCTCCTTAGTTTTCGCCAAATATGCACCAAGCTTGATGATCACGGGACTGGATACCTGCAAAACTGAACAATCCTAAACTGATTTGACTTCAGTCACACGGCCTCCGATGCTTAAGTCAACGATGGGAGAACTACTTAGAAAAGTAATTAGGGTATATTTGCTTACCTCTACGATTAGTAGTTCTATTTATAAGAATTCTGTCTTCTAGAACTTTCTTGTTGAGCCCATCTAACTCGTTGTTGTTGGATCATAGTGACTCATGGACCGGCGTACCTCAACAATGGGAGAGGAGGGAAGGTGGGCCCGGCCAATGGGCCGAGCCCTACTTGGTGCCAAGCAGGGGTCAGGACCAAGCCCTGGTCGGCTCGGTCTTCTCTTTGTCGTTGCTTGGTTAGGCCTCTCCAGTCTGTAGAGGCCCATTTCTTTGATTGATTTCTATCTCATAACAGTTTTCCCCTACTCTCAAGATGATGCACTCTCCATTTGTCCGGATTCATCATTTGAGAGTATATCTGTAGATGTCGAAATGTCGGGATAAGGATTTAACCATTTTTGCCAAAATTGCTACTGTAGGTAAGCCAAGGGTTCTTCATAAAGAAAGTTGTCATTGACGATCATTGGTTTGAACAGTGTTTCAACAAGCCCGTGACCGACCCGTCCTCATCACACGGCGTGTAGTCCCATCTTTTGTCAAACCCATGGTGATAGGTCCGATCAATTAGTGACTCGTCACATCTCGGTCAGACCCATGATCAAGATGGTCTCAGATTTTCTTGTGACCGAACAGGTCTCCGCCTGAGGGTCTTTAACTAGTGGTTGTCATACCCGTGGGTGATAGGTCCCATCAATTAGTGACCCGTCACATCTCGGTCAGACCCATGACCGATATGTCTCGAATTTTCTTGTGACCGAGTAGGTCTCGACCTGACGGTCTTTAACCAGTGGTTCGAGGCATGCTCTTTTGATTCTAGGGCTATAAAAATCGATGACTTCCTTTTGAATCCTTGCTCATTTTCTTTGTCTGAGGTAATCTTCCTTACTCTCTCCTTTTTCTTCTTGTTTCTATGACGTCTGGTAACGGCTCGTATTTTGAATGGACTACTTCAGATGACGAGTTGTCATCAAACCCATCTTCTGAGACTGGGTCCTATCGACCTTCCTAGTTGGATAATTAGCCTCACTGCGAGGGAGCTACGCCGTCTTCGTGTGAAGTATCGCATCCCGAATTCTATTAGTCTCCGGCTTCCACGTCCCAGTAAAAGCATCGACGGGTCTTCCCCTGGGGAGGTCGTGTTTTATGCGACAATGTTCAAGTTCAATGTCCGTTTACCTCTTCCCTCATATCTCCAAAATTTTCTAGCCTTTAACCAAGTGGCTCATTCCCAAATTTTTCCTAATGGGTGGTCCACGTTAATCAGTTGCTTCATCTTGTGGTCTTACCTTGGGGGTGACCAGCCTTTGACCGGCCACCGCCACTTTCATGTCGCTTTACTATCTTAAACATAGCTCCGTTGACAATTTGCATTTCTATGTTAGCTCTTGAAATCAAGTCCAAAATATGGGCCCTTCTTCTCTAAAGAACTGGAAGGATGAATGGTTTTTTGTCGAAGGTGACTGGCTGGCTCATGATGACAATAGGTTGCATTTTCCTGTCCCGACGGAGTGTAGGTAGTTAGGCGAATAGATTCCCAAGCTCTATCGAGACTACTTTTCCTGTTGTTTTCTGAACATCCTTTTTCTTTTGTTGACAGTTCCTCGTAATTGCAAGCTTACCACTAAAGCGTTTCTACAATACCATCATCAAGTTACCAGACACTGAGTGGTGGGGTCCTGACATGGTGAAGGAGCAAAATCTGGTGGATTTTTGTTGGCACCTTCTCATTGGACTCCAGGTAATTGTCGGACTCTATTCATAATTTTGTATCCAAGTCGATTTTTCACCTTTGTGTTTCTTTTGTTGAGATGTCAAGGCGCGCTACTTCCCTATTTGAGTGGGAACGTCGGTGCAATGTTCGAAACTCTGGAGATGGATCAAGTCGAGCTTTCGATGTTGAAGTGACTGATTTAACAGAGGATGACCCCTATCTCAGCATCAAGCTTGGCCTTCGATGCCTCCTACCGCACCTCGTCGTTCTACTCGCCTCCAAGAGCTATCAACCTCGTCCTCTTCTCGTGGTCACCTAGGGTCCTCTTCTCATGCGTTGGTTTTCCCATTTTCTGGCCCATACACAACCGACACTGATGGGGCAGCTTATCTAGAGAGGGCGTTTGACCTTTGGCAAGGACTTGGTGAATCATCTAGTGGATCGACCTTTGGATACTCGAATCCCAAGCAGAGCATCAACACTTGTCTCAGTAACCTCCACCAGGTCAGCTACTGTAGATATCCTCATGTATTTGAAGTAGCATATATTCTAATGCTTGTGTTTTGCCTTGGCATACTTTTAATCGCTTGGTCGTGTTTTCGGGTAGGGTTGTTGATAAGACGAAAAATACACCCATATTTTATATATTTATTTTACATTTTATCAAGTTATTATGTTTAAATATTTGAATTTAATTATAATTTATTATTTTGTGGCAGATTGAAGATATTCAAGAATAATAATTTAAAAACACAATTTTAAAGGATAAAGCGAACTTCAACAAATTGGGAGAGCTCAACAAATAAATACAGACATAATTAATATGGCGGGACGCTTCAATTTAAGAATTATGAATTTTTAGGATATTTTGTAAATAAAGAGATATAATCAAAATAGGAAACATTATCCTAAATTGATTAAGAACTCTTTTATTTAATTTGTTCTCTTTTAAATATGATCTTCCTAATAAGTTAAGAATTCCTTATTAGAGATAATTCCTCTTTAAAAGAGGATAAAATTAATCTCTATAAATAGGGAAGCCTTATTGGGAGATTGAGGATCCAAATTGCAACAAAAAGCTCTTTTCTCCAAAATTCAAGTTCTCTCCCTCTACGAGTGGCTAGGCTTTAATTCTTCCACTCAAGGGTGATTCAAGTTTGATTGTGAGCTAGATGGATATTTCTTCTTTTTTCAAGTATTCTTTGTTTCTTGTTTTTATTATTCATGAACAATTTATATTAATTAAATTGACGCCTTAATTCATATTAATTATTCTACTGCTATCCGTGAGTTTGTGATCCGTACTTGTCATGAATGATTGAAATAAGTAGCAAGGGGTTGGCTTATGTGTGTGTATTTATGGCTTTTCCATGTTTACATAGCTGGCATAATAGACTCTAGGGAAACAAATGGACAAAATTAGTTAACTTGCAGCTATCTCAAATTAATTGATATTGGTTTAGTCATTCTCATCATCCTTAATGCTATTCTTTGATTAATATGGAACGCTATCATGCCCAGTTGATTAATTAATAAGATTTAATTTTGATGCTTGGTCTAAATTAATTAAATTAGGAGAATTAAAACTTACCACGACTGTTCCGGGTAAGTAGACTAAGGTCTTGAATCAATAAATCGATTTTTTTATAAAGCCTATGATCAAAATTACAATTGGATGAAAATCACACCTTTGGATTGGAAGCTTGGTAAGATTAACTTTCGTTTTCCTTTTAGTTTATCTTTTTAAATTTAAAATTTAAATACAAAACCCTCCATTTTTTTTAACTTTGAGAAATTAATTTCACTGATTCCCTTGGGATTCAACCTGGTCTCACTGCTTCTACAAGTTAGACTTAGTAAAATCAGTAATTATTTTGGAGGGCCTCGACAACCCTTACCAATTGCCAACAAGATTAATAACCTCCGTCGCAACTATGCTCCTAGGGTTGAGTTGGATCAGACTCTCTCTTCTCTGAACCAGGCAAACAGCTTGCTAGAGAATGCCCAACGTGACCTGGAGGCTGAAAGGAGGATGTCTTGGGTTGAGTTGGCCGACTTGCAGAGGAAGCTTGACGAGGCCAAGGCTCAACTTTTCAACTCTGAATTTTTGGCCGAAGAGTTTAAGAAGACCCAAGAGTAGATTAACTTACAAAATGCTGCTATGGAATGTGGCGTCTCATGGTCTCTTCGTCATGTCTCCAATGAACATCCCGAAATCGACTACTCCTTCCTCTAGGAGTGCATTAGAGCTGAGTGTAATGCGCCTGATGACATGGATGATGACAATGATGAATAGGGCAATAGCGAGTCCAGTTATCTGTATTGCTTTCTTTGCTTTCCATGTTTTGGAACATGGTCTGTTGTTGTTACTGTTCCTTTCTGTTATCCTGTTGGTAATTATCTTCGATGGAATCTTCAATTAAATCTCTTTTGGCATTACTAATGGTTTAATTTCACCATTAGTTCCATTAGCCTAGGGCTCCAATCTTAGCGAAGCTAATTCGCCTGCCTCCAACTTCCATAGGTTTCTAACTCACTTTGGCTGTGGCCAATGGTTTTATACCTTTTGGTTTTGTTGTTTTTGGCTTTGGCTTTTTTGTTCTGCCTTGTATTTTAACCTTGCTAGGCTCGGTGGCCCCCTTTTGGTTTGGCCCTGATTAAGATCTTTAATCGTTTTCCATCTTTCTTTGATCTATACACTATCCATGCCCCCCACTTGAGGAGTACATGGAATGGATGAGAAAATCCCTATTTTCTACATTTCGAATTCCCCTTATTTAAGGAATTCAAAAGAGAATTATTCTGATGGTCTTAGGTTTCCTTAGATTCAGGAGAATATATCCTATATTCGAAATGAGAAGATATCCTAATAGACTTAGGATTTTACCTCTATAAATAGAATATAGGATATATTCTAAGTCTTTAGTGCTGCTATGTTTTGCAAGTCTTGTCAATCCCTTTATTCTAGAAGATTGATGTGAATTTGGCGAGATCCTACGAGGCCAAATTTCTACATCAACAATTGGCGCCGTCTGTGGGGACAACTAAGATCTAAAAGTCAAGACGATTGACAACGAATTAATCGAGAATTACTCAGATGAGGAGATCTTGGGAGAAACAAATCGACATGGATTCTAGAGGCTAACCACAACTCTCTGACGACGAATGTCATACGACTTGAGGGCTACCCCTACGTGAGGTACCGAGGTAAAAGCAAATCGATAAGTTCTAAGGTAGGACCCAGAACGAACGAATCAACAAATTCCAGGATAGATCTTGGGTAAGTTAATCAACTGCTGGTCAAAGAACTCAAATTGAGATGAACTTAGAAGGAGGCCGTTAAGCTAAAAGCAAGTCAGTAAAACCAGGGAAGAGAATCCTAAAGGCGCTGAAGGCATGTGTAGAGGCCCAGCAAGCTTAAAATAAAATCAGGCATGCCAAACCAATCAACGAAACCTAGGGTATAAAACCATTTTGAAAAGCCAAAATATGTTAGAAACCCAAGAGTATTGATTTAATTCAGGGTAAAAAACTAGCAGAAGCCAAATAGGTTAGAAACCAAAGGATGTAAACTAAACTCAGAGTATAAAACCATTGGCGAAAGCCAAATAGGTTAGAAACCCAAGAGTAAACATTGAGTATAAAACCATGAGCAAAAGTCAAATAGGATAGAAACCCAAAGGAAGTATCATTGGCCTTCTTGAAAGTTAGATCCCAATGCCAAAATCTAATTGTTATAACTAACCGTATCAGAGCCCAAGAGACTTGATTGCAACCAACTACAAAAAAAGAGAATACGGGCCAGGAAAGTCATCCCATAAAGACGACAACCCACAGCGACCAAAAAGAGGGTTATTCCACAAAAATAGTCAACCCCATGAACGACAAAACACTCTCAAAGTAGAAGTTTGACAATCTTCAACTTTGAAAATAGGAACTACTGTTATGGATGAGAAAATCCATATTTTCTACAATTCGAATTCCCCTTATTTAAGGAATTCAAAAGATAAGATATCCTGATGGTCTTAGGATTTCCCTTACATTTAGGAGAATATATCTTATATTCGAAAGGAGAAGATATCCTAATGGTCTTAGGATTTTACCTCTATAAAAAGAAGCTAAATACTCATAATGAAGGTACACTATAAGTCCGTACTATTTGTTACGACTAAATACCCTACTTTCCATACCCGACTACTCCGATTCAGACTTAAGCATCGGAGCCTGTGTGGCAAGAGCCACACCGGTCTTTAGTACTACTATGTTTTACAGGTCTCGTCAATCCCTTTATTCTAGAAGATTGGTTCGAATTTGGCGAGATCCCAAGAGGCAAAGAGTTGCAAAGTTGAACTAATTTATAATACCAATAATAACTGAACGGTGATATTAAACATTTAAATGTATGTAGTAAATATTTGACAATAATAATCTGTTGGAACTACGTGCAACTTAATTCATGGCCTCATAGGTTTCAATAACAAATAAATAAATGATGCACAATTGTAGAATTATATATATCCTATGAGAGTAAAACACGATCAATAAACAGGAAATAATACCTCCAAGGGAAAAAGACTTGGTGTTTGGTGAAGTGGGTGAGTTAGCAAAATAATGGGAGATAATAATAGAAGCAGCGGAAAACATACAGAAAATTTAACCTATCATCTTCATAGCTTTATAATATTAAAATATTATATTCTAGATCGTTAATTCCAATCTCTGTTAAGAAACCACTCACTAGACCATTCTTAAAAATGAGACCAAACAAATATCTATCTAAAAATACAAAACAATGAAAAATTTTCCTACTTTAATTATTCTTTTGGTTCAACTTTTCCTTGTGCTTCAATATAATACCACAACACACAATAATTGAAAGCAAAACTACCACACTTTACTATGTTATAAAGCAACAACTATAAACTTTAGGAGCAAAACACCCACACAACTTAAATCACACAAATCAAGTCTATTGAACATTTTGCAAAATACAAACAATACTCAAAATATAAAAAAATATTACATTGTTTTCACATGCCCTTCAAGTTACGTAAGCAAAGTCCCACAAGAGAATCGGTAAGGAGGTAAAGACCCGACTATTTTGGAAGGTTTTTATCAAAACGTCACAAAAAATAGTAGTCCAAAGACTTTCAATTTCCCTCCTCAAAGATATGTTATTTACCAAAAACATCCAAACTCAATCCCAACAACGAGAATCCTTTTAAAATAGCAAGGGACCGTTCAAAAGGAGTTGCAATGAGTGGAGTGAGTAAAAAACTCCACTTCTTCAAGCGAGGATTTAAAAATTCCATATAATCTACTGTTCAACTCCCTCGATTTACTATTCAACACTCCCAATTTTACATTTCAACTCCTCACTTTATTTTATTTTATTTATTTATCTTTATTCAAGTGGGTCTCACATCAAATCATATATTTTTCTCTTATCTCTCTTCACACAATGTGGCCACGTCATCCCAAATTTGGTGGGTCCTACAATCTTTTTTCCTTTTCTTTTTAATTTTGATATTTTCTACCATTTATCTCTCTTATATATATTTTTTTACTTTCATAACTTTTCCAATTTTAAAATTATTCAACTTTTTTTTTTACAATTTAATTGTTTCGGTTTTACCTACCTCCATACTCACAATTATAAATATTGAAGTTTTTTAAATTGTAATGCAAATGTATTTTTTTTAATTCATAGATATATATAATTTTCAATTTTTATAGATTATATGAATTACCATTCAATTTTATGTTTGCATAATTTTTTTTTTCAAAAAAATATATATGTATATGTAGTTATGTCTTGTTATAAGAAAATTTAAAATTTCAAGCTTAAATAATTAAATTTAGCTTAATTTTTTAGTGAATTTTTATTGTTATTTTAACAATTATTATCTCTTGTACACATACTTGTAGTTTGTAACAATATGTAATTTTAAATGAGTGATCACCCTACAATAGAAATAATAACAGTTTATTTTGAATTTATACAAATAAAGATACTTAATTTCAAGCGAACAAATATTAAAACAAAATAATATATTTATGTTTTAAATTAGTCATAGTAACAAAATAAATAGTATTGTATTTTGAACCTACTAAAATAAAATCTATATTAAAAAATGTTTAATTTTTAAATTTAATACAATCAAAATGATAAATATAGAGGTATGATATTGATTTTGAATTTAGTTAATTAAAATAATCTATGATGTTGGCGATGGATGGGTGCAAAGTGGTGGTTAGTGTTGGCGATGGATGTGTTCTTTTGGAGATAGAAAGGAAGGGAAAGGATGAAAGGTGAGATTGGATTGAGGTTTTCAAAATTTAAGGGTGATATGGTAATTTCACATTTTTCTAAGAGGGCTCAAAATTTACTTATTGCTGTGGGTCACAAATAACGATTTTTCGAAAGGGGATTAAAAATCCAAATATATTTAGGAAATGGGTCATATATCTCAATTTCCCAAGTGAGTTAAATTAATCTACATCTATAATCTACGAAAAGCATTTTTGACACTTTTGTACCTTACTAAATTTACTCATTTACTCTTAGTACATTATTATAAATATTAAATTAATTATTAATTATGAATACTAATAAATTTATAGAATTTAAAAGGTTAAAATGCAAAAAGTTTTCCTACAACATAAAATTAATTTTTTCTTTAATTGTAATTCATACTAGAATTTAAAGAGTTTAAGAAGTTCAAAAGCTTTTGTAACTTTTTATTCTCTGGAATTATAAAAATAGGCTTTCTTCCACCATTTTTTCCACAACACTTTTTCACTACTTTTTTATTTTTAATTTTCTCAAAACATCTTAAGATTATTCAATCTCAAAAATATCTCAAGATGTTGGTGGCATATTTGCAAATGATGTACGTGTCAAATCTATATATCTCGAATACTAGGCTTGTGATGTTACCGTTTTACAATTTTATGAAGTTGGATGTATCTAAAAGATGAGTGTATAGTTGCGATTTGAATTTTTTTGTCACTATTTTATTCTCTTATTAAGAAAAAGAGTTCTTCCCCATTGCTCTACTCACAATATGAGCCCTTTTCCAGTATCCATAAACTCAAAAGCAATTTACGATGGTGTGTGCTGTTAAGGACAAATAAATAACCACTCAACCAAAAAGCTTAAGTTGATGAGTCTGATACCATGTTAAGGATGAATAAACCATCACTCAACTTAAAAGCTTAAACTGATGGATTGGGTAAATTTAATTCATTTATTTGTATCTCAACATGTGCAAGGGAAAATGATACATAGTCCATCTATATTATGAATTATAGATTTTAGACATTACAATTTGATTGTAAAGCTAGGTACGTTTATCTTGCAATATTAAGATACTAATCTTAAAAGAGGAAACATGGTGAAATCGACAGATTCTATGAATTTAGTTGGATTGAACTTTGATATGGAAACTAAGTGATAAGTCTAAAATGCGTAGAAAACTTGAAATTAGAAAGGGACGAAATAATGAGTCAAATCCTTAATATAAAACAATGTATAGATATGCTTATTTATTTATTTATGAAGTTTGTATAGATACACATTTTAATTTTTTTCTTTGTTTATTATTGTTTTTTTTACTATTAGTGTATTTTTTATAAAACTAATTAAGTTAAAAATACTTCATGCTGCGCACTAATATATTAAAAAGTATGGATGTGGAAGAAATATTTATTAGACGATTTTAACCTAGATTATTTATATAATACCCAATCCTTAGTTTCATTTATGTGGTCTCACCACTCCAAGTTTTCTCTCTCTCATATTCCATAGTAAAACCCTATTTCCCCTCTATCCTCAACTCATCAAAATTTAGTTTTTTTTAAAAAAAAAAAACTCATCAAAATTTCATCTCTCCTCATTAATATTATTTTTCATTAACTTCATCTCTCACCTCTCTCTACCCATCTAAATCCCTCCTTTTTTTAGTCTCTCTCGATGCTCTCTTCATTCCCAATGCTCTCTCTTCATGGCTAACCTTTCCATATTCCATTTTTTGTTCAAACATTTCCACTCTCTTATTTATTGTGGCGTCTCTCTGTTAGTTAATTAGTTTATGTCTTCTCAAAAAAAAAAAATTAATTAGTTTATTAATATTAGCACTAAAAATTCTTAATGTTACAAAATCCTTCAAATTACTAAAAATTCTTCTAATTATCTCTTTCAATTAATTGAATTAATAGAAAGTTAGGCTTTAAAAATTCTTAACCTCCACAATATAATAAATTAAAAAATTACTATAGATATTAATATTAAAAATATCAATGTTACAAAACTACTCCCAACTATCTCTCTTAATTAATTTGGTCTTAAATATATTTGATTTTAGAAATTCTCACACTCTCCTAATGTGAAAATAATGTTACTACATATTTTAACCATTTAAATAAGGTTAAAAGAAAGCTATCTTATCCTATTTTATAATTAAATATAAATCTATCTTTTATCCTATTTTATAATTAAGTATAAATCTATCTTCCATCTTAAAATTAAAGTAATTTTTAAATTTATATATTTATTAAAAATATACTTTATTTAAGTAATCGATCAAAAGAAACACGTCGCATAAATAAATAAGAGAAATAATTGTAAGCGTTTGAATCCAATTAAAGAGAATATGGAAGGTGGTCCGTGGGAAGAGAGCATTAAGAGAGACTTAAAAAAAAAGGAGGAATTTATATGGGTAGGGAGGAAGGCTGAAGATAATGAGAAGAAAATTAACTAGAGATGAATTTTGATGAGGTGGGGGAGAGAGTTTTAAGGTAGAGGAGAGAGAAAGTTCATATGAGAGAGAAAAAAATTTAATTTAGAAGGTTGGGAGAACATCAATGAAACTTAGATAAATACATAACTTTTCATTTTCTCATTTTTAACTAAAATTATTACTATATATACATAGTTCTAAAGCAATGTTATTAGGGCCAGATAACATTCTTCGTTTTTGGTCTATTTTATATATTCAAATTTCATCTTTGTTTATTCTACATTGTCAATATTAATGTGGTTCAATCTCAAAACCAATTAACAATGAGCTAAAGTGAATACCTTGCTTAGATCATCAATTAGTTTCTTCATAATAGAAATTTAAATTTCTTGACATACTCTTCAATAGACAGATTACCTTTCTTGAGATTATGCAAAGACTCACTAATATGAAATTCATTCTCCTTGGTGATGGCTAGGAGAGTTTCTTCCAACGATTTCCAAAACTTGATGGGCTATTTCCAATAATTCTTCAATCATTGCCAAAACTTTCTCCGTGAGGCAAGTCATGTATGGGGGATTGGAAGGGCTAGATGAAGTGGTAGCCTTCTTGGTTTGATCTCTCAATGTACAGCGCTCCGATATGATATAATAGTCATTGGAATTTCATCTCAAAATCAATTGGCAAATGAAAGAAGAGAGGAGTAATCAATGTCTATTATAAACCTTTGTAAGATCATTTTCTTTTCAATGTGGGATCCTTAACAATCTTGAGCAATGTCTTAGCGAGTTAGAACAACGTCTTAGTGAGTCAGAACAATGTCTTAATGAGTCAGAACATCGTCTTAACGAGTTAGAACACCTTCAAAGAAAAGTTGAGGTACAAACACTCAAACATCAAATTAGAAAATTAGAAAATTGTTTTGAGCAAATTTCAAGCAATAATAGATCAGATGATGTATAAAAAGTCTTAAAAAGTAGGATTAGAAAATCTAGATCTAATATCAAGAAATTTCTACTTGATATATATATATATATATTATACTTCAAGGACTTGAAATGTTTTCATTAGTTGGGTTAGTTTTAGAAAGATCGCAACGATCTACTTGTTCATTGTTGAATACTTGTTGACGGTCTGCTTGTTCATTATTGAATACTTGTTGACAGTCTGATTGTTAAAAACATTTCAAAAGATTGTGACTTTTAGAAAATATTCAAATGTCCTGCAGTGAAAATTGATAGTTAAGAGATTTATTAGAAACTTTTTAAATTTAGGAACCTATTATAAAAAATAGAAAGTTAAAAACTTATTATACATTTTTTATAATTCAAATATTTATTAGACACAACACGAGAATTTAGAGACTAAACTGAAGTAATTTAACCACAAACAAGACTTGAGGTATGTTTGGGAGTGATTTTGACAATGACAAAAGTTATCCAAATCACTTCCATTTTGATTGATCATGTTTGACAAATTAAAAAATTGATATTAATAAAACATAAAATTAGTTAAAATTGATTTTGAAGGCACAGATTTTGTTATTCTTAAATCTTTTTTTTCAAAATCACTCCTTCTTCCATCACTTCCAAACACACTCTTAGTTGAAGATGTTAAATTTTTTTTTTTCAAAATGACTCATTCTACCATCACTCTCAAACATATCCTTAATTGAAAAGCATAAGCTCTGATTATTATTATTTTTATTGTCTATATTTATGGGATTTTTGTAAGGGTGAAAGAAATCAAACCAACCCGAAGAATCGACCCGAATCAAGCTAGATCGAGTCGGTTCGATTTAAATAAAATATGAACTGAACCAGTAGTATTCTCACATACAATTCAATGATCCAATAAAAAGGGATCTCATTGAAAACTAAGCCGGAGGCTTACTCACTACTCACCAATGCGTAGCATAAATTTTTTCTCATATAAAATAACAAAATGATTGTGTATGGAGATATTTTTTAAATGACGGATTGTGCATGCGGTCAGAGATATAACACTTCATAACTCAGGGCCAACTCTTTCGAGTGAGGGCACTATTATGTGACATTGAGTGAACATGCCACCTAGTGTAGGGGTGGAACAAGTTGGAAAATTAAGCATTCAAAATAATTTTTCCTTCCATAGTTATATCCAACAAAATCATAATCAGACAATACAATAAGAGATTAAGGGAAGAAACAATAACCATACAGGAATTTATACAAGTTCATCCCCACAATTTATGGGCGACGTCCAGTCTTCTGCTTAGATGCGGTTTCCACTAAAATTGTTGGGAAATTAACGATTTTTTATAATTTCTCCTTCCACAGAAAATATCCAAACACAACCAAAATATGCAAATAGGAAAAAAAATAACTATAAAGCACAAGATAAATAACAAAGCAAATTATATTGGTTCACCACTAGGGCTACGTTCAGCCTTCCACTCAGATGTAGATAGTTCACTAATAATTATTGTTAAGGATTGGATACAAAACTCTCCCCAACCATATCCCCTAGAGGTCTCAAGAAAAGTCCCTTAGCTTCTAAGTATTTTACACAATTAATACTTAGGTACAAGAATGAAAAACTCACAAGAATCAAAATCTAATTACCCCAAATATGTTGATCTTGATTAGCCCCAATGCCTCTATCAATACCCGAGCCGCTGTCTCTGATTTTTTGCCAAAATCCGCTCAAAATCCACTGCAAATAACCCAGCTTCTTTCGGCTGGTAACCCCTAAAACTCGAATTGCAGTATTTATAGACTCGAAACAACGCCATGGCGCTGTCCTCAAAGCCATGGCTTACAGATTCAAAAACGTGCCCACATGCCCACTAAGATAGCACCGCGGTGCTGCCTTCTCGACCCGTGTGTCCTACAACATCTCGCTTCCCTGTTTTTCATCGCCGCTTCGACCCGATGCATCCCGGCTCGATCCCCACTCATCCCTAGCTCATTCCGACGTCGTTTTGACTCCACCAATCCCAACAATTTCCCACTTAGAGACAAAGCGACAATTCTCTGCCTCCCACTGCATCAACAGTGTCTCATCATCTTTCTGACACCCTTTGTCAAGACATAGTTCTAACTACTCTATCAATGAATTGATCCACATTGCTCGGCCGTACCTAAGCTCTGTCTATGATTGCCCCGAGACTGAGCAATCTTACGTGATCTTGTCTACCAGACGTTAAAGACACAGCCACATGCTCCCACTCGATCTAAGTGGTCCTTGTTGCTTCCTTTCTCGATCGAACCCAACCACCTCTGAAGGAAGATTCTCCTGATGACTTGGCACTCCCACCTAAGTCTATTGTCTTTCTAGAGACATTTATTATTACCCTTGACTTCAGCACCAATTGTAGTCTTCTCCCTCAATGCACTATCTCGCCTATATGACTTCATTAGCTCGCTCATCTGTCTGACAACTGGGGCTTGAAATCGACAACCTGTTGAATAACTCACTGAGTTGTTCTCTTTATCCTTTCCTCTACTTCCCAGCTGTTGTACTTGAACGGGTGACAGATTCTTCTAATCTGTCCTGGTTGTCAAGGCTGTTGATTCTTTCAAGTCTCGCCTTGAACTATCTGCAGCTACTCTATACATCTTCTATCTCTCACATCCCCTGGCAACATTAAATTCTGACATATAAACAGAAGATCTCTTGTGGCTTGTTGCTACAACCCTAGATTACCTATTGAGCTTCCAACAACCCCTAACAAAGTCACTGTTGTAGCCATCGTAGTCTAACTTCCCTGTGAATAACAAGTTAAATCTTAAGCTAGAAATATTGTTCTGAGCTACCAAAGCTGATTCAACCTCGTTTTATACCCCTGAAGTAGATGGATACATTTTCCCTAATTTTCTCCGGGCTTCCTTAAATAAGGCGGCATCACAAATAGCTTAAAATTTGAAGTTATTATAAGCTATTATTTCCTAACGAATTCGACACCGCAATCTTCATTGTATACCAACTGTTAGGCAAAGATGTCAACAGCCTCATAACCTTCACCTCCTCATCAATCTTGACACTCATCCCTTCTAATTTGTTCAAGATATCACTAAGCTTATTAATATGAGAATTCACTGAGGTTCCCTCTTCCATGTGGATATTAAAATACTTCGTCCACAGAAGTATTTTTGTATTGGTAGAAGGTTTTTCATACCTATCTTGCAAGGCCTTCAATAGTTCTTTTGTTGTAGTCTCTTTCACCACCGAACTACAAACATTTATCAACAACGACATTCTGATATTCGCAACGGCTTGCTAATCCATCTCATTCCAATCCTTGTCAATCATCTCCGCTAGTCTCTCCCCCAAAGTCTTGTGAATCTTCTTGCACGTAAGAATATCCTTTACCTGCATCTTCAAAAAACTGAAATTATCCCCCGTGAACTTCAGAATTCCATCATAGTAATGGTGTGCGTGATATTTGACTCCCATGATACTGCAACCCTACAGCGCTGATATCACTTTGTGGGAAATTAACGATCCTGCATAATTTCCCTTTCCATATAAAATATCCAAACACAACCACAACATGCAAATAGGAAGAAAAACTGTAAAGAACAAGATAAATGACACAACAAATTATATCGGTTCACCAAGGGCTACGTCCAGTCTTCCACTAAGATGTGGGTAATTCACTAATAATGTTGGATCGATATGGCAACACTAGGGGGGTGAATAGTATTGAAGATCAATTTACTAAACTTTTTCGATCTTAAGCATAAATCAAATAACAAAGTAAACTTTTTAAGCAAATACAATTTATGCACAATTTATACTAATTCAAAATATCATGAAACAAATATTCAAGAGATAAACACAGTATATATTTGCAATAAAAGAAAATATACTTGAAAGATAAATTGCAATAAATAAAAAGTAAAGGATAGAGAAAACGTCACGCAAGAGATTTATAGTAGTTCGCAAACTCCGACCTACTCCACTCCTTGAGCACCTCTCGAGATTTTCCACTAAGCACGATCCTTTTACGGGTTCAAGATCGGAAACCCGGTCCTTTTACAGGATCAAGACCAAACCTTACAAATCACTCTTTTTACGGGTTCAAGATCGGAAACCCGGTCCTTCTACAGGATCAAGACCAAACCTTACAAATCACTCTTTTTACGGGATCTAGAACTAAATCCAACCTTTTTCCCGGGACAAATATCACAACCCACACTTCGTTCCTTTTACCGAGATCAAGAACGAAACCCAACTAAGTGTGGAAATAAGAAATTTAACACACTAAACCTCTCCAATATAGTAGATTTACAAGTTTGAGCTCACAAATATATCAATCCTCACAACAAGAAAATCTCTCACAAGAATAAAAATGGAAGTAGAATTGAGAAGTTAAAGAGAGCAAAAATGAATTATAGAGGATTTGAAAATAAGAAAATTGATGTTTTTAAAATGGGATAGGAGAGGAGTTTAAACAGGAGGAAAGTGGTGGAAAATTGATTTGAAATTAAAATCAAATTGAGCCCTTGGATGATAATGATTGAAGATGAGTGGTGGAGATTAGAATTCTAAAAAAACTAATGATTATAATATAATATAATAATAATAATAATAATAACTCCCTCCGAACGGCTACTTTTTTTTTTTTCTTTCTTTCTTATTCCTGAACGGTAACTTCTATTTTTTTTCCTTTTTCTTTTTCTTTTCATTTTCATTTTCTTTCTTTTCTCTTTCTTTTCTCTTTTTCTTTTTCTTTTTTCTAATTTCTTTATTTGTTTCTTTTTTTTTAAACAATACAGCTCGCCATGTGTCAGCATATGATTCGCCCACGTCATTTTTTCGGGTATTTTTCGTTCGACTTGTTTCGATCATAATTTCTTCTTTTAAACTTCGATTTGAGTCATTCAAATTGGGTTGGATTCGAATTTTCAAGCTCTACATTATGGACACTTTGAAACACCAAAATCATCCGTATATTAAGTTTGTTATGATTAAAACATATAATATGTTCAAGTTTGGAAAGCCAACAAATAATTGTTACGGATTGAAGACAAGACTCTCCCCAAAGATATCCCCTAGAGGCCCCAACAAAAGCCCCCTAGCTTCTAAGTATTTTACACAATTAATACTTAGGTACATTAACGAAAAAATTCACCAGAATCAAGATCTAATTACCCTGAATATGTTAATCTTGATTAGCCCCAATGCTTCTATTAATACCTGAGTCTCTGCCATTAATTTTCTGCCAAAATTCGCTCAAAATTGGCTGCAAATAACCCTCCTTTCGGGTGATAAACCCTAAAGCCTGAACAACAGTATTTATAGACTCGAAACAGTGCCATGACATTGTTCCCAGTGCCATGGCGCTACAGTGCCGCAGGACAGTGCCGAAGCGCTGCCTTCTCGGCCCGTGTGGCCTGCAACGTCGTGCTTCCCTTTTTTCATCCCCGCTTCAACCCCGGCGCGTCTCGACTTTATCGCAACTCATTTCTAGCTCGTTCCGACGTCGTTTTGACTCCACCAATCCCAACAAATATCTCCCCTAGATATTCAACCTCTAGATGTGCCAACAAATCTCTAGCTTCTAAGTATTTAACACAATAATACTTAGGTATAGGAATTAAAGCTCACAGAATAATCGAGATCTAAATTACCAAAAAACAATGATCTCGATATGCCCATCTCTATTACCAATGCTCTTGAGCTACTGCCTCAAAACACCATAAGAATTCTCTCTATTTTCGACTGAACAAAATACCCACAGCTTCTTTTTTTTTTTTTTTCACGGGCACACACCAAAAAGTAGTAACATATATGTGTGTGTGTTAAAAAACTAAGGTAAAAATAATTAGTGAAATGTGGACCTTTTTGCTTTTTTTGACCCAATAACTATCATTCCCTTTTTTTTTTTGTAATATTTTGTCTCCAACCCTAACACGAGATGGGTCCAAACTTTTATGGTTCATAAAGACGAGGGATATAGATCTACCGATTCCCTAATGTTCGATCAAATATAAGAGAATTAGTTTTGACCTAATAGGAACTGCCTCAAACTTCTTAGTAACCTCCTATTATAAGTAATGATCCTGAGTTAACTTCATAGTTCATGCAACAGAAAGTGTTGACTAAGTGGGACACACTTCTAAAACCCTATAAATCCTAAAATTTTACTCCATACACGGGTACGTGCGAATTTGATTACTCAATCTAAGACGAAATAATTCGAATTGGGACTAACTTGATCTTTTCTGATTGCTTACCTTTGACTTTTTAGGTCTTTCTTCCTTGAGATTCGGTTTCTCGTGAGTGATCTGATCGATCAAAAAGTTAGAAACTAAAATTCCTACACACGTGCATAACTTCTTGAGCAAAAGCTAATGAAATTTAACATGCATAATTTATTTATTGCAATATTGCTCGCATGACATTTAATTTACTTTACCTACACAAATTAATGAGAGTACGTAGAATTCGCAAAGCATAAGCAAATCGAGAGCTAGGATGTACCGATTCATGATCAACAAGTTGCATACATAATATGAAATAGACGTGGCTTTGCATGTAGGTGTAATGGTTTCGAGAGGCAGAGTTCATCAGACTCAGAGAATCCTACCTTTGTGGTTCCTGGCAGTAAGTTCCATGAAAATCCTTGTAGTAGCCTAGCAAATAGCATCATGGTAATGCTGGTGCCCAATGAGCTACCAACGCAGCCTCTCCTCCCTCTACTGAAACTAATGAATCGTAGACTCGGTTCTGACAATCCAAATTCAACCGTTCCATCCTTAAGATGGCGTTCTGGATCGAACCGCATCGGATCCTTCCAGATCCTCGTGTTTCGACCGAGCCCCAGTCGGCTTAGCACGACTTCACTACCTTTGGGAATGAAGTAACCAGCTACAATGATGTCAGAGTTTGAGACATGAGGAACATTGAAGGGTGAAAATGGATGAAGTCGAAAAGATTCTCTAACACAAGCAGTGAGATACTTGAGTTTAGGGATATCAGATTCTTGAACAAGCCTGTCTCTTCCGACTATTCTGTCCATTTCTTCAATTACTTTCTGAAGAATCTTTGATTGATTGAGTAGTTCTGCAATTGTCCATTCCACAGCGTTTGAAGGATTGTCGATCATTGCAAGTTGTAGCTCCTGTCATCACAAAGGAAAACAATAGAATATTAAATTGGTTATCAACTACATGTTAACTATTATATAATTACATATTGTGCAAATATCAATTTTAACCTTTCACCGAATTTATGTACGCTGATATTGTTTCGAATGATAAAATTATATTTAAGATCAATCACAAATTTACACGTGTCCTTAATTTAAATCAAATATAATGTCACATTTTTTTATGACCCGATGAAGTGGTAATCGGTACGGACAATACGGTGATTGGACTCGAATCTATAGGACACAAATCTATAAGAAGAAAGCTCGAATAAGACTCAGAAGGTATAAATAAAAGGAGGTTAACTCTCCCTAGGGTCCACAAATCATTAAAGCGATCAAAGCTATTGTGAGTAATCCGTAATTATTTAGAGATCTAAAATCACTTAGAATAATTCAAAAAACTCAAAAAGCATAAAAAGGCTTTGCGAAAACTTGAAAACTCAAAGAATTTGAAGACTATAAAATTCAAGAATTAGATTGTCTCTTCACAAACTACAAATTGAAGATACAATACAATAGTTCAAGAACAAGCTTCCTAGCTCTCGAATCAAAGTTCGTACTCGAGAGAAACTATAAGATCAAGATCATACGTTTGAAATTGTAACATCCCTGTATTAATGCAAAGACACAAGTTTATTAATTCAAATTTTTCTTCTTTCTCGTGAACAGATATTATCACATGTAAAAGTTGTAAAATACTCACCATGGTTTGAGCCTTAATCTCCTCAATTGACAACAACATTCTTTTGTTCTCATCTTGAAGTGAAATGAGTATATCAAGAATGTCCTCTACTCCTTCCCTTTTCCCATCTTTCCATTGGTGCACCCTCTTATTTATAATGGGTTCATCATACTTTCGAAGGACTTCCAAAGCCTTTTTCATGGTCTTCTCATGTCCATCTAAATCAAATGGCTTCAAACAAGGCATGAAATCTAATATAGAAAATGCATTAACATGCCTTAGAATTGTTAGCAACGCTTGATTATGCTCTTCTTCTTCAGTAGTGGGCCCTCCATCTTCCCTCCCTTTGCCATAGTACCTGTATGAGCAAAATACAAAGAAAATAAAAATGAAATTTTGTTCCCTCCATACTTCAAGACTCAAAAAACTTTTGTACTTTTCTTTTTTATTTTTCGGAATTGATACCATGTGGTTTATGCTAGTGGATCTCTATAATCGAAACTTGTTGACTGGACTGAACAATAGTACTCTGAATAATAGGTCTCGAACTTGAAACCTCAAGGTAGATGGTGCTACATTGTCCTAAGTGCTTGCCACTGCACCATCCCAATGGGACAACGTGTTGGAAAAATAAAGAAATCCAAATTCATGATATAGCTAGAATAAAGGCCATAAAATTAAAAAATAATCTAGACCAAGGATCTAAGTATGGAAGAAAACCGAAATCTATAAGAAAGTTAGAATTACTTGGCATTCTTAGATAAATTGATCATAACTACAAGAAGGTGTGGTTTGTGGTTTTCTCAACTATTTAATTCAAACCGATTATAGGCAATTCTTGTTGGGAACAGACAATGGAACTATGCACAAAATAAAAACAGAGACAAACTAATATGATAAGAATATCAAATACTTAGTTTGATTCATTGTGAAAAATGATGATGTTGTGCCTTTATATAGGCTTATAACAATAACAAAAATAGCATGTTACTGACTCCACTAATGTAGTGTTCCCTAAACTTAGAATCCATCATCCACTAACTTAGTGCCACTGATAGTGTAATTTATAAACCACATTTCATGATATTCAGGTGAAAATTATTTAACAATTTTTCGATCATTTATGGCTTATTTACGTGTATAGCTGATGTTTTTATATGATCAAGCCATTAGAAAGAATTGGAGCATAAACGATCAATTGAGAGGAAAACTAGAGCGAAAAAAAAGAAGCTTAATTCAGCCACATCAGCGCCGTAGCTCCATCATGTAGCGCCATGGCGCCTACAAGTTATAATTGGGAGCAAATTCCCGAAAAAGCAGTGCCACAGCACCAGTACACAGCGCCATGATGCCTGCAGACAAAGCTTGGGCCTCTTTCCGTGATGATAGCGCCACAACACTGTCTTGTAGTGCCATGGCGCTACGAACTTGCTCGTCTGTCACAATTTTGGGACAGCGCCATGGCTCTGTAGCGATGCCCTCACATAAGTTAAATATTAGTGCACTATTTTTGGAGGACTTTTGGGGATTCTCACATTGGAGAATTGGAATTTGGAGAGGTTTGGCTCGAGATTTGAAGCAAGAAGGGCGATGAGACGATTTTCGAAGGCTCGTGATCGTGGAGATTGAGTAGAGGATGGTCAATCGATACTACGACTTTGGTTTCTCTCTTTTCCCTTATTTTTTCTAGATTTATTATGAAATTTTCTGTGAGATTTTATTGTATTTTCATGAACATGAGTAGCTAACCTTCTTGTTCTAGGGATTGATGTAGTCGCTAGATTTATGATTGGATTTATTAACAATTGTCTTGATTGATTTGTTTTTAATCTATTTGTGCATTTATTCGCTGAATGCTTTTAATCTCTTGATCACAGATTAATTGTTGCTAAATCTGAATCTTAAGCTCGGAAGAGGTGGTTTAGATTGGAACTTGAATGCATGACTGGGGTAGTTCTAAGATCGGGAGATTTAGAATTATCTTAAAGGTTGTTAAAAGACTAAGACTAAATGCCTTGCTTGTTAATGAAATTAGATAGGGATATTGGTTTCTTAATAAGTGGGAGAATCAATTGTGCTCTAGAGAGATAGTTATGATTCTTGATTTCTTGACTTATAAATTAATTTCATGTTCAATCTTGGCATGTTTAATTTTTGCACTTGTGGTTCAGTTGGTGAAATCAATTCCCTAGGACCCGTTCTCCATAAGAGTTTTCTTTAGAGTCTTTTATTCGCTTTGATATTTGATTTTTGTGTGTCAAAAGAAATTCCTTGTTGTTTCTCTAGATAAAATTGGACAATAATATCTGTAGTACTTGAGTGACTAGAAACCCAATCTAGTGGACGATATCGGTAATTACTTACCACTTTTATTAAAACTTGATCCGTACACTTGCGGTAAGTTTTTTTTAATTAGTGCCACTAAATTTGAATAATTCCTTCAATACTCTCTCTTGATTCAAATTTGCAAACTCCAAGCAACGCTCCAAAGTAACAAAATTTCTCCTTTGACTAAGACTTCGTAAGTATGTCGGCCCATTGTTTGTGCATGCTACAATACTTCAGAGCAATGTCTCCCTTCGTAACCAAATCACTGATGAAATGTAAATGAATATCAATGTGCTTCGTCCTGCTATGAAATGTTGGATTCTTCGTCATTGAGATCGTTGCTTTGTTGTCGCAGAATATCTCTGTTGCTCCCTCTTGCTCCTGTTGAAGCTCCACTAATATTCTTCTTAGCCAAATTGCTTGACACGTGGTTGAAGTTGCTGCGACGTAGTTTGCTTCCGAAGACGACAATGTCGTCATGGCTTGTTTCTTTGAACTCCAGGTGATTACTCCCGATCCTAGAGTAAACATATTTGCTGATACGTTCTGCCTATCATCCAACGAACTCGCCCAGTCACTGTCCGTGAATCCACATAGCTTGAAATTGGATACTTTAGAGTACCAAATTACATACTCCATTGTTCCAGCAATGTATCGAAGAACCTGTTTCGCTGCTCCAAAGTGATTCTTTGATGGGTGTTGCATAAACCTGGAAATAACACCAACAGAAAATGCAATATCGGGTCGAGTGTGGGTAAGATAAATTAAGCCTCCAACGAGACTTCTGAATTTTGTAGCATCTGTCATCTCAACTCCATCTTCCTGCTGCAATTTCTCATTCATATTCATCAGCGTAGTTGCAGGCTTGCAATTAAACATGCCGAACTTGTTGAGAATACCCTTGGCATACTTTCTTTGCGAGATGAAAATTCCTCCTTCAACTTGATGAAATTCAAGTCCAAGAAAGAAATGCAATAAACCCATATCTGACATCTCGAACTCATTCTTGATATGTGACTTAAACTCAGCGATAAGGGATTCAAAGGAACTAGTATAAATGATATCATCAACGTAAAGACAAACAATGATAAAATCGTTTTTACCTCCCTTTTTCACATATAATGTGGGCTTGTTTGCACTTCTTATGAATCCATTTTGTTGAAAATAGCCATCAATCTTGCTATACCACGCCCGAGGAGCTTGCTTCAACCCGTACAATGCCTTCTTCAACTTGTACACCTTCTCTTCTTTGCCTTCTTTTATGAAACCTTCTGGTTACGCTACATAGACCTTTTCTTGTAAATCTGCATTTAGGAATGCTGACTTCACATCAAATTGATAAATCGGTCACTGCAGTTGTGCCGCCAATGCTAGAACTATTTTCACAGTTTCAAAACAAGCTACTGGAGAAAAAGTTTCTTCAAAATCAATACCGTGTTTCTGTGCATATCCTTTCGCCACAAGCCATGCTTTGTGCTTCTGGATGCTTCCATCTACGGCAAACTTTGTCTTGAACACCCACTTCAAGCCAATTGCACTTTTGCCTTCCGGTAAATCCACCATCTCCCAAGTTGCATTCTTCTCAATCGATGCCAATTCTTCCACCATCGCTTTCTACCATTCTTTCTTTTCTACTGCTTCTTCATAGCACATTGGATCTGAAATCATCAAAGCAAAATGTTCATAAATTTCAAATAAGGATCTAAACTTTCTTGATGGTGATTCGTCCGATAATCCTGTAGAGTTTAAACTTTGAGGCGACGATGGGGGACTTGTAGAAGATGTTGAATTTGGTGAACTGGTAGAGGATCCATCGGAGCTTGATGAAGTCGGTTGTGGATCTTCATTTGCCAATTCTTCATTCACCAAAGGAACGTGTTGCTGCAACTTTTCTTCATTTCTCTTCCAATCCCAGCTCACATTCTCATCAAATACTACATCCCTTAATGTTAGAATTTTGTCATTAAGAGGGTTATATAATCTATATGCTTTAGACTGAGTACAATAACCAATGAAAATACACTTTTCAGACTTTTCATCAAGTTTTTGACAAACTTGAGAATGTACTAAAGCATAAGAAATACAACAAAAAACTTTTAAATGACTTACAGTTGGTTTCCTTTCATGTCAAGCTTCATAAGGGGTTTGCTTCATGACTCCCCTTGTTGGAGATATGTTCAATAAATAGATAAATGTTGCTACTTCCTCTGCCCAAAATTGATTCGAAAGTCCTTTTGTGTGTAACATGCTTCTCGCCATCTCCAAAACGGTCTGATTCTTACTCTCGGTGACACCGTTTTGTTCTGGAGTGTAAGGGATTGTCAGCTCCCTATAATGCCATTTTCTTCACAAGAAAACTTGAACTCCTTGGACAAGAATTCTCCACCACTATCGCTACGAAGAGATTTGATGAATCTTCCACTTTGCTTTTCCACCTTAACCTTGTAGTGCTTGAACTTCTCAAAAGTCTCTGACTTGTTTTCCAAAAAATATACCCAACTCATGCGACTATAATCATCAATAAAAAGCAAGAAATAACGACTCCCACCAAGAGACTTAGTTTGCATAGGTCCACATAAATCAGCATGAACCAATTCAAGACACTTAGAGGCTCTCCAAGCCTTCCCACTAGGAAAGGACTTCCGGGTTTGTTTTCCATAAATGCACCTTCACATAAATCAATAGAGACAATTTTCGGTAGCCCAAGAACCATACCTCTATGATTTAGCAATGACAAACCCTTGATGTTGAAATGCCCATATCGTAAGTGCCACAACTTCTAGTCATCTTTTAGTTTAGCAGCAAGAACAAAACTTCCCACATTTGAAACTTCAAATGGGAACATTTTGCTTTGGGTCATCTTAACCCGAACCATCTCTTGACCTGTCTGCTTATCTTTGATTACATAGGCATCATCATCAACTATCATGAAATATCCACTAGTCATCAGTTGTCCAACACTCAATAAATTGTATCCTAAATTGGGTACAAATTGAACATTATGAAGGAGCTTGAGTTTACCATGACTAGTTTCAATACCAACCGTACCTTCGCCTTCAACTTGTAAGTCCTTACCATTTCCAAGTTGCACCTTCATCTTTTCTACCTCATCAAGTTCTCTGAAGATAGATTTTGTGCCTGTCATGTGATTTGAGCAACCATTATCTACAAACCAGATATCACTTGCCTTTTGGTTAGATTCTACATGAGCCATAAAAAGCTTACTATCTCCAGCATTTGTCGATACTTCATTCTCTGCAAAATTGGCTCTCTGATTATTGTATCGACAGTATGCCTTTATGTGCCCATATCTTTTACAGTGGTAACACCGAACTATATTCTTATTGCTTGTTTGCTCGTAGGACTGCCTTTGTCCTTCGAATCTTCCTCTACCTTTGTCCACGACCTCGATCACGAAATCCTCCTCTTCCGCAGCCTCGATTCACTTAATGATCACCTTCTCCGAATTTGGAGGCTGCCTCTTTCACCTGAAATGCTTTTTCTTCGATTTTTTCAAGCGATCTGTTAATCCTTGACTCATGAGCTTGAAGAGACCTCATTAGTTCATCAAATATAAAAACTGACAAATCCTTTCATTCTTCTATTGCAGCTACTACATGATCAAATTTTGGAGTCAAACTTCTAAGTACCTTTTCAACAATGGTTCGATCGGTAATCGTTCGTCGTAGGATCGCAGCTGACTGACTCTTACCATTGCTCTTGACAAAAAATCAACTACCAATTCTCCATTCTTCATCATCAAGGTCTCAAAGTCACGCCTGAATGATTACAATCTCAGCACAAGGACCTTCGAAATGCCTTGAAACTCCTTTTGCAAAATAGACTATGCTTGTTTTGACGTTGTTGCCGCTGCGATTCTTGAGAAGACACTGTCATGGACCGCTTGTTGAATCATCACCAACGCCTTAGAATCCTTCTTCATGTTCTCCTGCAACCTGCCTTGATTGTCGTCGGGATCTGCATAGCCTTGTTCCACCAACTCCCATAAGTCTTGAGATTTGAATAGAGTCTTCATACGAATGCTCCAGAATTTGTATCATTCTCCTTTGAAGATGAGAATGAGTGGTTGTGTCGCACTCATCGCATTGTCATTGCTGCCCATCGATCTCTCTTTGTGTTTACACTCTAACTCACGTGTTTACACTTGACTCACTCTCTCAAATCGTGCTCTGATACCAAATTTGTTGGGAACAGACAATGGAACTATGCACAAAATAGGCAAACTAATATGATAAGAATATCAAATGCTTAGTTTGATTCATTGTGGAAAAGAATGATGTTATGCCTTTATATAGGTTTACAATAATAACAAAAATAGCATGCCACTAACTCCACTAATGTAGTGTTCCCTAAACTTAGAATCCATCATCCCACTAACTTAGTGCAACCATAATTGGTGTCACTATCCATTATCTCACTTTCTAATTAGTGCCACTAAATTTGAATCATTCCTTCGATACTCTATTTGATGGGAAACAGGAAGCTCAAGTGACATAGTGTATATTAAGACAACTATAACCATATAGTTAAGAAGGAAAATTTTGAGGGAAGAATTTTTCTATCTCGAAAACCTAAAAGAATAGTCTTTTTATAAACTATTTGTGATAATTCCAATAGTTATATCTTTTTTTATATATATAGATTTGTGCTTATCACATAATCGTTTCATTTACCCTCACATGAAAAGTTGTGATTATTAAAAAAATTTCTATTCATAAATTCCAACAGTACCTTCTGTTGAATAACATTCTTCTGATAATGTTACCACTATAATGTTGCGTTACGCTTCTCACATTAACCACTGCATTGCCTTTATTGCTGGTGTTAGTGGTGGTGAGGCTGAAAATATAACGTAGAAGAGTATCGGCCTCGTCAGTTCTATGGCCAATCATACGTTGAAGAGTTGATGAACTGAATATTTGTGACGCGAGTATTCTTCTCATCTTCTTCCATTGGTCTCCCATCGGCGAAAAAATAGTACCGAGAAATCCATTGGTTAAGATGTTGATGGTTTGATGGACAGGACGTGAAGAAAAGGCAGAGTCATATGTCTTGAGAAATTCAAGAGCCAGTTCTGGAGAAGTCACTGGGATTATGTAGGTGTTGCCGAGACGGATGCAGGCAATTTCAGAGTTGAATTGCTTCATCACTGCATGAATCCATTGGTATTTTGGTGAGTTGGTGGCCAACATTGGTGGGAGGCAGCCCACAATAGGCCATGGTTTTGGGCCTGGTGGGAGAGCTGCACAATGGAGTACTGAGTGCTTTCTTCTGCGGTAACATTGGGAAGCCATGAAAACGAAGACAATGAAGATGAGTAATTGAGTGATGAGTGAGAAATTAGCTTCCATGGCTCTTCACTCTCTCTGTGTATTAGGAAAGTGTTTATATTATTGGCTTATGAAGGTTGATTTTGTCTCGAAAAATAATTAACTCTTTACCGGAAAGATTGATGGTTTGTTTAAAAAAAAAATAGAAAACGAAAAAGGCCTGTTTTAAAATTTTTCATTCTTTATCCAATCTTGAATGAGTGGTCAAGACAAGATAGGCCATGACTGGTAAGGAACCCTGATTTATCAAACCTTAAAGCCTAAAACACTAAATAGGCCTAAACATAAAAATAAAAATTTCAAACCAAAGCATCGATTTGGTATGCAATTCGAATGCTATTTCTTGTTTTCGGATTCTATGATCTAAATAATGAAAATTCTGACAGCATTTTGTGTCTTTAGTGTTTTGAAATGTTGAATTTAAAACTTTACGGTGCATAATTAGAATAAAAAAAATTATAGCAACTTTGATAAATATAGTATTTAATGTTTGAAACTTATTTAAGTTTGATTAAAATTAAAATATATAAAACATAATATATTGTAAATTATGTAGTAGGGTAAATTAATCATTCTAAAAAAATCAGGTAAAATATACTTTTGATCCCTGAATTTTAAGATAAGTTTTTATTTGATCTCTAAGTTTCAAAAAGCAATAATTTGGTCCCTGACTTTTAGAAAATAGTTCTAAAAGGTCCGTAAGTTTCAAAAAGCAATAGTTTGGTCCCCGACCTTTAGATAATAGTTCTAAAAGGTCCCTGGAGTTAAACTTCTGTTAGATCACTAACGGAATGTTGACGTAACATGAGTGAGTTGGCAAACTTTAGATGGTTCGACAATATGTAAACTTCCGTTCGTTTTTTTTAAATGAACCATCAATTTTTCCGGTAAAGAGTTGAGTATTTTTCGAGACAAAATCAACTTTCACAAGCCAATAATATATAAAAATATTGGTGAATCATCTAAAGTTTGCCAAGTCACTCATGTCACGTCAACATTCCGTGTTAGTGATCTAACCGAAGTTTAACTGCAGGGACCTTTTTGAACTATTATCTAAAGGTCGGGGACCAAACCGTCGCTTTTTGAAACTTAAGGACCTTTTAGAACTATTTTCTAAAAGTCGGGACCAAACTGTCATTTTTTGAAAATTAGGGATCAAATAGAAACTTATCATAAAACTCAGGACCAAAAGTGTATTTTACCCAAAAATTTATAACAACCACCAGTTTACAAACATGTCATTAAAAACCTTGAATAACTTTTTTAATTGAGATTTAATTTTCAAATCTGCTACCAAACATACCTAAAATACTGAAAACATGGAATACAACCATATTTTTCATCGAATCCCTTATTTTCAGATTTTTTTATTTTCAAATTACCAACTAAATGCACCCTAAATGTTTCCTTTTTAGAAATTTGTTTTTAAATTTGAAACATTTTGAAACCAGAACTATAAAAATGTGTCAGTCAATATATTGACAGTATTATTTACTATATCTTTGCTTGTTATAAATTTGCTACATGCACTTGAAATCAATATAATATGAACATGATGCACTTGAAATCAATATAAATGAACATGATTTTGGAACTTAAAAATAACTTTAGTGGCTGTTTGTTTCATGGGAATCGAAGATTCTCATGAAACAGGTATTTGGATTTCCACGTTTGTTTTGTGGTAATATAAGATATCCAGGTATCCTAGGATGCCCATTTGAAAGACATCCGAGTCGATTTGGATGCGTTTTTAAAACATGCGTTTCCATAATTCTATGTCACGGGCATTCTATGTTGACATTTTTACCCTTTCGTTATTGTTTCATATATTTTCTTTTATCAAATTTCTTTGGTTTTATTTGTAATTTTATAGTTTAAATAAATTAATATACTCGTTGACTAATAAGCAATTAGGTCTAGTATTACATGTACATATAAAAAATACTTCAATTAAATTATATAATATCTTCATTTACTTTTAGTATTTGAAATGAATTATTATGAATAATATCTATTATCTTAAATACATAATTTTAAAGCAACATTTTCTTAACGATCAGCTTACCTTTGATATTTTTCTTCTTAAAATAATATAATTTGATAATATAATAAATGAATTTTACCCCATATAACATTAATTAAATTGATTTTAAGAAAATCTATTATATAAATACAAATTATATTGTATGAATATTCGTAAGGGCGTTTTTGGAACATTATATAAATTTAGAACATTCTCAAATAAATCGTGCAAAACAAATGCGGTTATCCAGATATTCTTGAACATCTTTATATATTTTCCTACGAAACAAACATGGCTATTCGAAGATGTCGGAGATCTAAAATTCTGGACATCTGAAATTTCAGGCATCTGCATTCCTAAAAAACAAACCGTTCTTAATTATTTTAAAGATGATAAAATGGGCTAGAAACATTTCTATTTTACATGAAATTAAGTAAAATATTAATACGGTTCACAAGTCTTAGTCATGGGAATTATTAGTGATTTATTTAGTACAATGATAGTGGTACATGGAGTACCGGTTTGGATAAAAAATAGCAATTGTGAAGAAATTATTTAAGACAATCCGATTGTACAAAAGATTGCATTTAAGCCACACAAAAATTTAGTGGTTTTGAGCTATGAAAATGTTCATTTTTTGTTTATATTCACATTTTTGTTTCTGTTTTTTGATGTACTTTTTAGGGTGTGGGAACACCCTTTTTATTGTCACATTACCTCCACATTATTAATTCACATTTGTGCACTTTTTTCTACACAACCACCATTAAGACGAAGTTACGTAGCTCCAGCTTCCTAGCGACACGTTAATACAAAATCAACCAGTCAGTTTTAATTAAATTAAAAAAATCATGGACCAGGATGTAATAAACTTTAAAATTTATGGATTAAATTGATCAGATTTAAACCTTTAACAAGAAAAAATGCTCCCAATAATATGTTCAAACATTAAAGGCTCGGCTTGTAAAGACAAAGGGATTATTAAAGAGTCAACGTTTACAGGCTGCAATGTTTATTGAAAGAAGATCAATCGTGTAGATGAAACAATGAAAGGACTATTTGTGAAGAGATTTTGTATATTTGTTAAAATAAACCAGTCAGTTTTAATCAAACAAAAAAAATCAGCTGCAATAACACCGTTGTCCTTGACATGGAAAAGAGTTGGACGGATGGAAGGACTATTATTTGAGGGAAAGATTGTTTGAAATGCCAACTAAAGCTCCCAATAAACTTACACAGGAGAAAGATATATAAGTGAGGGACAAAATCTCTATTGATATGATATCTTTTGGGTGAAATAAAAAAAAAAATAACCATTTATGTTTTTGAGGCCCATTTCATAATCCTTTTTGTTTTTAATTTTTAAAAAACAAGTTTGTTTGATAACGAATTCAATTTTTTATTTTGTGTTTTCTAAAATTGTTCTGAAATCCTTAATAAATAAATAAATAAGTAGTTTTTAAAAATACGTTTCTATTTTTCAAAACCTAATTTCTTTTTCCTTCTCATGCTCAACTTTTTTTTTCTTTCACATATTTCTTTATGATAATTTTTTTTTCTCGCTCTAAAATATTTTTCTACCTAAATTTCTCTCTCTAAAATTTTCATCTTTGAAATATTTTCATTTGTATATATTTATATTTGTTTCTTTTTGTTTTAACATGTTACTTTATTGTCAATGCGAGCATAGCTCATATATTTCCAACTAAAAGGTTGAGAGTTCAATCCAATGTTCCTGATCATTTTCAAATTTCACATTTTATAACTTTTCTTTCTCTTTCTAGTATATTTTTCTCCAAAAAATATATATTTTCAACTTTTCTCTATCTAAATTTTTTCTCATTCAATTTTATTTCACTTATAACTTTCACTTCTCTTTTTATTTATTTATTTTGTGTTATAATTTTTCTCTCTTTCTTTAATACTTATTTTGCTCTCAACTTTCCTCTATAATTTTTTTTTTACTTTAACTTTTCTCTCACTAGTTTTTTTCCCTCAAATTTTTCTCTAACTCTAAAAAATTTATTATCTCTAAAATTTCTCTTTCAAAAGTTGTTTTTTTCTCTGTAAACTCTTTTATTTTCATGTCTCTACATTAGAGATGACAAAAATTCTCGTAGGGTCGAGTCCCTGCCCTAAGATCAGAAAATGAATTTCCCACCATGTCCCTTCTTCTTTTCAATTTTTAGATTTAATATATATTTCATTTAATGTTTTTTGAATTAAATATTAAATATTTTTCAAACTAATTATTTATACTAGTAAATAGTAATTCTTGAGTAAAATAATATAAATTATATATCTTTATTACATTTTTTAAATTCTAAAAATAAAATAAAATTAATTTTTAAACTAATAATTTTCTTGCAAAGATCCTCATCCCTAAATGAGGATCCCGGACCTCGATTCCTAAAATGGAAAACATGTGGGAGATGAGAATTATAAATTTTTCGTGGAAGAGTGCATCCCGACTCCTACTCCAAATTTTCGTGAAATAGTAATCCTCACGGGGAAATTATTAGTTTATTAATTAATTATAATTATTTTAAAAATTTTAAAATAAAAAATAATCATACATACATACATACACTCTACTTAACTGAAAATTTATTATTTACTACTAGTATAAATAATTATTTATAAAAATATGTAATATTTTATTAATGTTTTATTTGAATATTTAATAAAATATATATTAGTTATTTAAAAAAATGAAATTGGGAATGAGGTAGAGGCATGGTGGGAAATGTATTTCCTTTTCTTGGATTGGGGACTTAATCTAGGGATTTTTGTCATCTAAATGTGGTGACATGAAAATAAGATAAAAAGAAATTATTTATAAAAAATTTGAGAGAGTAAAGAAAAATATTTAGAGTAAAATAATTAGTGAGATAAAAGTTAGACAAAAAAAAAATTTATACAAACAACCTTTCGAGATATATTTATTAGAGAAAAATAAATAAAAAATAAAGAATAGTTATAGTGAAATAAAATTGAAAGATATACTTATTATAGAAAAATAAATAAAAAATAAAGAATAGTTACACTGAAATAAGAGAAAAGGTTTTGGTAGAAAAAAGTTGGAGATATATTTTTGGATAAATAAATTTGAAAGAAAAAGAAAAGTTATAAATGGTAAAATTTGAAAGAGAAAGTTTTAAAAAATATTAAATAATTTTTGGAGGGATGGAAATAACAGACATAAGTTAAAATAGAATAAAAAATAAACTATGATAATAAAAAATGGAGTAAAATTTCAGAAAAAAATCGTCGTTCAAATAATAAAATGTCAAATTTACCTACGTAGAATTGATATACCACTCATGTAGCACTAATATATATCTGATATATTCTTGATATACTACTGATTTACTACTAATATACAACTGATATATCACTAATATAACTATGACATCCATTGTATCACTAATATAACTATGATATCCACTAATATAACTTCTTATAATGTACGTCAGAGATACATCGAATGTATATCAGGTAAACATATGTATATTAGTTCCAAATATATTTAATATATCATAAATTAGAGGTAGATCAGATATATATTATATGTATAATACGTACATCTGACGTATATCAGGGGTACATCAGATGTAGATCGAAATTACATCAGAGATACATCAGGTGTAATTAGATATACATTAGGCGTATATCAGATATACATTGAGTGTATCTTAGATATACATCGGGTGTCGTAAGGGTAAAATTATAATAGAAATTTTGAAAATAAAAATTCAAATATTTTACTATATTTACAACCTACAAAAGAGATTAATATTTTTGTGAATATGTATAAAAATTTAGCTACTCAACGTAATTTTCCTTTTGTTAATTCACGTTTATCTTTTTTTTTTATTAATGTTTTTGGGTGCAGTAAATTGTTCTCGAATTATTGTAAAAAAAAAAAAAAAGTTCTCGAATTGATGGGTATTTTGAAGATTTTTTGAGAAAAAAATGGCAAGAGATATCCATCCATTAAAAACATGTTGGATATCCTATCCATGTTTTTAGATCTCTCTCGCCATTGTTCATCTTATTAAAAAAAGGGCTACAGGTACCAAAAAAAAAATCTAAAATTTCCCATTTATTTTAGTGTTGTATTGTTGTATTGTTAGTTAATTGTTCCCGGCAAGAGGACACAGTACCCTATATTTTTATGTTGCACACTCATTGTTTTAATTAGTTTATACTTTCATGATCAACAAGTTGCATACATAACATGAGGCAAGGGGAGAGTTCATCAGCCTCAGAGAATTCTATCTTTGTTGTTCCAAGTGGTAAGCTCCATGAAAGCCCTCGTAGCAACCTACCAAATAGCATTATGGTAATGTTTGTGCCCAATGAACTGCCTACATAACCTCTTCTTCCACTAGTGAAACTAATAAATCTTAGATTTGGTTTTGACAATCCCAGCTCAATTGTGCTCTTGTGTCTTTTAGATGACGTTCCGGATCCAACCTATCCTCCCTAGTCCTCAAGTTTCGATCGAGCCTTGACCGACTCAGAATGACTTCACTACCTCTTGGGATAAAGTAACCGGCCACAACGATGTCGGCGTTTGAGACATGAGGAATATTGAAAGGTGAAAATGGATGAAGTCGAAAGACTTCTCTATCACAAGCCGTGAGATACTGATGAGTTTTGGGATGTTAGATTCTTGAACAAGTCTGTCTCTTCTGACTACTCAGTCGAAGAATTCGACAGCTCTTCAACTGCTTTTTTTTAGAATCTTTGGTTGATTGAGTAATTCTGCCATTGCCCATTCCATTTCATTGGAAGGATTATCTATAGTTGCAATTTGTAGCTCCTATATTATTATGGTAAGAATGATTTACATCAGTATTAACAATATAAGTAATTTCATCTAAATACTATTTTTGTTTCTATATTTTAATAAATAGGACTCGTTGTCTGGGCTAAGCAACAATGTGACTAGCGTCGAGCTCGAACCCAAGAGTTCATGGTAGGTGATACCACAGGGCCCTAGATTCTTACCACTATACCATCCTCAGAGGACCTCACCCACCAAGTTGCTCTGAAATGCAGCAACAAAAAAAAAATAATAATTTCATCTAAATACTATTTTTGTTCCTATATTTTTATAGATAGGGCTCGTTTTCTGGGATTAAACGAGTTGAAGCTTGGTTGATCATAAAATAGTTGTTCTCATTCACCAAATTTCTTTTTGTTATTTTTAGTACAGTGTCTAGCCTTTCTGAATAACAGAAGAAAGCCAAAATTTTGGATCTTGAAGTCAACAAATTGCTAACGTTACAAAGAGGATTTTTATCCTTGATTGGGAAAAATTGATGAGTTGCCTTTTGAGAGAGATAATTTGACAGAGGTGGTCAAATTTCCAAGGAAAACATGTTTAAATAAGGAAATGTGCTGCTGGAATTTTACCGTAAATCTGAGCAATTTGCTTCTGTAATTTGGGAAATTTCCAGCTATAAATAAGGCAATTCTACCATGGAATAATCTGTTGTGATTTGGAAAATCTGTGGTTGTAAAGAGGAATTATGCTGCTGAAAATCTGCAGTGAAAAATCAATTGTACATTGATGGTGGTGTTCTAATATCCTTCCTAAGCTTATGGTAGTGGTTGAACGAACATTGAGTTTGCTCCTTAAGCTTTTGAAAGCTTGTTTAGACAGTGACTTGGTAAATATGTCAGCCACTTGGTTGGATGAAGGAACATACTTTGTGATCAATGATCCGAGTGCAACTTTCTCTCTCACAAAATGGTAGTCTATTTCAACATGTTTGGTTCTTACCTGAAAGATCGGATTTATGGACATGTGTAAAGCACTAATGTTGCCGCAATAGAGTTGAGATGTTTGAAGAAGACGTATGCCAATGTCTCTGAATATGAAGCTTATCCATGTTATCTCTGTCATTATTGTGTTGCCAACGCTCAATACTCAGATTCAGAGCTTGATCTGGCCACTGTTGGTTGCTTCTTTGATGACCAAGATATGAAACTTACCCTAAAAATACACAAAAAGCAATGGTTCTACGTTGCGTATCTAGACAGACACCTCAATCTGCATCACAAAAACCATGCATATAAGTTAAGTGAACTATATTTGTAACAAGAGATACCATACTCTATGGTTCCGAGGAGATATCTCAAAATTCTTTTCACGTTCTTGAGATCTCTAAGGGTACGTTTCTGAAGTTGTTGGCACACACGATTGACTGAGTGCACTATGTATAGTCTGGTTAGAGTAAGATACTGAAGAGATCCAACGATGATCCTGTATTCTGTGGCATCTACTAAGTTGGAGTCACTTGTTTGTGGTTGACGAAGATGAACAACCATGGGACTTGGGAGTACTCATAGGTGATGCCTCAAGCATTCTAGCTTTATGCAAGATTTCTGTCGCATATTTGCTTTGAGACAATGTGATGCGTATATTTGCTTTGAGACAATGTGATGCGTTGTGGGTTATGATGAACTTCTATTCCAAGGAATAAGTGAAGTTCTCCCAAGTCTTTTAGAGCAAATTCAGTACCAGTTTGTTGATGAGGAGTTGAATTTGGTGTGAGTGGGTACATGTATAATTATGTCATCAACATAAATTAGCATGAGTAATAAAATTGAATTTTTCTTAAACACAAATAATGAGGGGTCAGATGAAGAGCAAGTAAATCCAATGTGTAGGAGGAAGTGAGATAGTCTATCAAACCAAGCTCGGGGAGTTTGTTTTAGTCCATAAATAGTTTTTTTTTGGAGTTTGCACACGTGTTGGTCTGAGTGGTACAATGCTTTTAAGTATCATTCTTCCAAGGGCCTCCATTTCTTCTCTCATTGCATTTTGCCTGTGGGATGGACAAAGTCTATTTGTAGCTTTTAGGATCTGTTGAAAGTGATAATTATGTTTGATGGATTTTTTTTCAGCTTTTATTTTCTTAGAAGTTGTTGCTAAATGAGGATCCAATGTTGGATTTGCTGCCAATTTTCATCTTATAATCATTTGATGAATTGGAGGATTTGGTTGTTTTGAATTGACTTTCTCTCAAATCCTTGCAGATAAAAGTGGTAATTCAATAGTTAGTTGATCACTAATATCAGGAAGTAAAGAAGGATTTTGAATTATAGTAGGTTGTAAAGGGTTTGAGATGAAATTTGCTGCTTCTATCACAGCTTATGCTTCACAAAAGAGGGCAGTAGCATTGATGTTGGATGATTTTCATCTCCTTCATTTCTCTCGGTATGGTCGCTGGAGGTAGAGCTGATTTCCATTTGTGAGTGTTTTTCTCCATCGATTTCTATATGGTCAATATCATCATGGGTTGTATTGCCACTTGGATTAGATTGTCATTCCTCAATGGTAGATGCATGACCATTTTTTGTTTTAGCAGCATTGATAGGAATTGAGGATCCTTCCTCAATACCAGCTTTATGATTGTTGGCAGGAGTTGAAAAAACTTCTTCAACACTAAGTTGGTGAGAATTGTGATCCTCATTTTCTTGCTCCGTGGAAGCTCTATTTGTTGTCTGTGTAAGTTCATCGCAACAGCTTGCTGCTTGTTTTTCTGACATTGGTTTTGTTGGTGTCAATTGAGGCACATATGCACTTGTGGTCCGATCTCCTACACCTGCAAAAACAGTCACACCAAGAGAACTAGTACATTCTTGTCTACTATTAGTAATATCATCAAAGAGAATTTTGTTCATAAAAAACAACATGCCTATAAATGTAAACTCTATTAGTTTAGGGGCCAAGACACCTAAAGCGTTTATGACTATTGCTATACCCTATGAAGACACATGAATAGGTGCGTTTTGAGAATTTGTTTTGGTTATAGTTTCTAAGATAGGGATAACATCTACAACCAAATATTCGAATGTGACTATAAACCGGTTCCGTTTTGTAAAGTTTAGAGAATGGTGTGGCCATTCCAATAGCCTTTGAAGGCATGATATTGATGAGATACACAGCAGTTAAAAACCTATCTACCCAAAATTTAAGAGGAACTTTGGATTGGAATAATATAGACTAAGGCCGGTTTCAACTATATATGTGTCTTTGTTTCCTTTCGACCACTCCATTTTGTTGGGGAGTATGCGGGTAAGAAAATTGGTGATGAATTCCATGGACTTCTAGGTGATGTTTTAAGACAAGAGAGGTGAATTCTCCTCCCCATCAGTTTGCACACTAGTAGAAACATGGCTTCAATGACAATTATAAACTGCATAGTTCAAGTTACCCCTCCCCGCCTAATTGTTATACCTTCTATTTGATACGTTCGTATACTAAGAGAAAGTTATATAATTGTTGTAGCTATATTTAGTTTAAGTTAATATCTCTTAACTTGTGCAGCACACTCAATTGTCAATTGAAGGTGATGTACATTTCAAACTCTTGTATTTTCACTTCAATTATAATTCATATTTGTCTTATTTGTTTCCTTTTCGCGCTCAAGTTTGTATAGTGAAAGAAAGTTATATAATTGTTGTGACTGTACTTAGTTCAAGTTACCCCCTACCCCGCCCAATTGTTATACCTTCTATTTGATATGTTCATATAGTAAGAGAAAGTTATAGCTTGTGGGAGCAAGGGTTCGAGAAAGGATGATGTTGAAAAATATGTTGGTGTACCTTCGAGAAAGAATGATGTTGAGTTTGAATTTTTCTTCAACGTAATGTATTATTGGTGATGTGTTTTTTTGTTTGTGATCTTCGCTCATTAAGTTGGAACACGTACTATGATTTCTAAAAAGAATGTTGATTTTAGTGCAATTTGGAGTAACTTGTGCAATCACTTTTTTTGGTGACTTGGTTCAATTTTCTTTTTTTTTTTTTTTTTATATTCTTGCATGTAGTATTGATATATGTTAGTCTCCTAAGAGTTCTAATAAGACATGATTTTATTCTTAGAACTACCAATTTATGTTGCTGAAATGGAAATTGGAGTTTGTTCTGCAGCCCACTTTTGTTGTGTTTTCTATAAATTTACCATTTATCATTTATATGCACGGAGCAATATTAACTGTAGTTGGGGCAATTCAGAAACCTGAAATGTGGAGGCTTGATATTAACTATAGTTGGAGCAATATTAATTTTGCGTCTATTATATTCTTATAGGAATGGAGAAAGAATGCTAAGGATACTTTTGCATACCGTAGACGGATATGCGATAACAACTGATACTCCATAGAATGATATGTTAGCTATATACTATACTTTGACCCTTTCACAATTACTATAATATGGATAAATGTTTCTGATTTGTTTCATTGTTTAGGTATTGCGAGATGCCCTATGGAGAACCGTCATTTGAAGATTGTGATTGTGGCAATTCTTTGGTTGGGTTAGCATGCACTAGGTTATTGATGTACAGTTGAATAGTTTGTTTAAATTGTGTATTAATACTTCGAACTTTCAATATATTATCTTACTACATATGAATACTTTATTTATATACTTGGTTCATCTACATTTGAATATAGTTTAATAATGCACGAGGTTGATGGACTATATAGGATTTTGTATGTGAAATATGTCATAATGAACAGGTATGGTACTAGCTATAGTTGTGGAAAATAACTTTAAAAAACGTGTCATCATAGGTTTTGTTCATTTATATGAAAATTGTCATCAATTTCATAGCTATGACAGTTAAAAAAGTTCAATAAATGTCAACAAAAAATATTTAAATTGTCATTGTTAAACTTTTTTTGACAATGTCCAAAGTCAACTACTGTCATGGTTAAAGGTTTTATGACAGTTGTAAAGGTCAACAAAAAATATTTAAATTGTCACAAAATAATTTTTGTGATTCTTAAAACACGTTGTTATTACATATACAGTTATTAGTTGTTGTTATACAAATTTTCATGACAATGAATATAATGTCGTTGAAAGAGTTTTCTTGACAATTAAAAACTATCGTGAAAATGTCTTATTCGACTGATATACAAGTTTTTTGCTCTATTTCATGACAAATATAAATTGTCATCGAATATATTATTTGTGACAGTTTTTAACTGTGATGAATAATTCATTTTTGACCAAATATAACAGTAGTTGTAATTGTATTTATGACAATTTTTTCAAATTGTCATAATATCACTTTTCTTGATGCCTTAAAAGATGACAATTGACATTTTAATAATTGTCATAAAAAATCATGTTTGAAAAAGATGACGAAAATCTTCACCCTCAAACTTAACGATTACATTGAAATGCAAAAATAGCACAACAAATGTAGAACACAACATCCATCAAGATAATAATAGATTGTAAAGTCCAAATACAATAAATCCCCTCAAACTTAAAAATTACGACATTGCCCTCAATGTAATAAAAATATACCTATGAAATCCACTGACAGACATTTGGCACATGTAATTACTAGGTTAAAATACTATTTTGGTCTATGTACTTTCAGATTTCATTCATTTTGGTTTCTATTTGTCTATTTTGGTCATTTTACTTTTTACTTTGGTTAATTTTTTACTTTTGTTAATTTTAATTTCTAACGTTCTTAGCCTCTTTTGGTCCATATACTTTTAAGAATTGGCTATTTTTTTCCCCTATTTGAAAATTTTTTACACAAATTTATATAGAATGGAAAACCTTTTGATAATAAGAAATCTTGGTCTTGAATCTCACTTAGTGAGAATAAACCTACAGCAATGGAAGGGAAGGATGCAGATACAGCAACAAGTTTCTCACAAGATAGCACATGGACCAATGATGGCCTTTTAACCACTTGGCTTCTAGGGACCATTGATGGAGATGTGCTTGCTACGCTAGAGGAAACTGATTCGGCCAAACAAGTGTGGAAATCTCTCGAAAATCTTGGAGAATGATATACACCTAAATAAAGCCCTCTTAAAGAAAGGTACCATGTCTTTAGATGATTACTTAAAGAAGTTTAAAGGTTTTTGTGATAAACTTGCAGCAATGAAGAAGCCCCTAGAGGATTTGGAGAAAGTTTTTCACCTAGTTAGAGGTCTTGGAATCAAATACAAGGAATTTCGTACTGCAATGTTGGCAAAACCACCGTATCCTACATATAACCAGTTTGTACTTGCCTTGAAAAGTTATCAGCAACTTCTGATGGAGGAAGAAGACAGCATATCAGCCTTTCCTAACATCAATCAAGCTTTCCTGTCACAACGAGGAAGGGGTAGATTTTTCTCTTCCAGAGGAAGAGGATTTCACCATACAAAACCAACCACTTCCTCACACCACCAGCAGCAAAATAATGGTTATGCACCACAATCCAAAGATTACATCAATGGACCAATTCAATCTACAAGGGACGTGGACAATAAAGTGTGTTGCCAAATATGTGGTAAGCTGAATCATACGGCCCTACAGTGTTGGAATCGGTTTGATCATGCATTTCAGCCAAATGAAATTCCAAAAGCATTAGCTGCCTTTAGTCTAGAAGAGATTAATGATCCTGCTTTCTATGCTGATTCAGGAGCGTCCTCACATATTGTTAATGATCCCGGTAATGTAACTTCTCTTAAACCTTATAATGGTAAAGAAAAGCTATACGTAGGTAATGATGAAGGCTTTGTGTATCACACACATAGGAGGATACATCTCTTAAAACTAACACAGGAGAAATTTGTTTAGAAAAGATATCGGTAGTTCCTGAAATAAAGAAAAATTTGTTATCCATCAGTAAATTAACCCGTGATAAATATTGCACTATTGAGTTTTCTTCTAATAAGTTTGTTGTTAAGGGCGAACAGGGACAAATACTAGCCAAGAGATATGAAAAAGGTGGACTGTATGCTCTTGAAGATCCACCATTCACATCTCATGCCTTCACTGCTATTGCTTTCTCTAATAAAGCTCCTCATTTTATTTGGCACAAAAGAATGAGACATCGCAATGATAGATCTTTAAAGTTGTTATGTGAAAAGAGTCATGTTCAAGTATCTAGTTGGAAAAAGGAAAATTCTGTTTGTGAAAGTTGTCCAACTAAGTAAGAGTGGTAAGCTTCCTATTTTGCTCAACTTATTTACAAGACTTGTATGTGATGGAACTTAGCATGATTATTCTAGAACTTGCCTCTGAATAAATTGTGTGATTGCTTGATTGGATTGATGCTTTAGTATCAATTTAGGCTTACCCAAATTTTAGACTTTTAAAATGCTCACCTTGTTTACATTTTCTTTTAGAAAACCACATTTAAACTTAGTTTCTCATTTCTTCTTTTTTTTTTTTCAGGCCATATTTAAACATAAGGCTTTGTTCATTTATTATCCTCGATATTCCTACCACTGTCAAGATAAAGGTAAAAATATTACATGATATCCCATTAGTTCTTTCAAGTTATTATGCAAGTTGTGTACTATGGGGAAAAAATGATAAAGAAGAAGAAGAAAAGTAGTGTTGCATCAGGAAAATAACATACTTCGTTCAATAATAAAGAGAACTTGGAGAAATACTTTTCCAGAAGCCATTAAATGATGCTACTTCTCTAAGATCGTTAGTACTCGAAAATGGGGGTAGATAATTCAAACAAATAGTAGTACATTGTGTTCATTGTCTTATGTGATTATCATGCTTTGTTTTCTTGATTTTGAACCTTTAAGATTTCCTTTTATCTCACCCTTACCTAAGTCTCATTACAACCATTATCAAAGTCTCTTTAATTTTTGCATTCAATACAACTTTAAGTGGGGAGATTCGATTCATTTGCAAGCCTATGGTAATAACATGCATTGTTTTGATTTTGAGAGTTCAAAGCACCCTAAAAACACTTTGAGAGATTCGAGTGAAACTCCGTGAGAGTGTTAACTCTTTTACATTTGATTTGAATGAGTTAATGAGATGCTTCTATCATTGCTTATTCTCTTGATTGTCATTTTGATTCATATCATAGATTCGTGATTGACTTTACTGGTATTATTGGATATTGAAAAAGATGAATGAGGATTAGAAAGGAGAGTCGACATGTTGGGTTACAATATATCAAGGGATAAACATGATTTAGGTGGGGAGAATTTGATAAGATGAGATTTACACCCATTTTTAACTTATCGGTATTATGCATGAGAACATTGGATATAAAATCGTATGTTTGCTTGAGGACAAGCAAAAAGCTAAGTTTGGAGATATTTGATAGCGCATTACGTGAGCTACATTTCATGAGATTTAAATGAGAATTATTTGTTTCGTTTCTTTACGATATATTTATGCACATAAGACATGTTTTGCAGGAATGAACAATCGAGAGGAAACGAGACATGAATGAATCAAATTTAAGAGGAAAAGCATAGTCCGAATGAATAGGAAGGCATCACAACACTTAATCAAGTCTAAAAATCCAAGGAGGTACCACCACGACGCTAGTCCAGAGCGTCGTGACGCTTCAAAGTTTTAATTTCGTGTTTTTTAAATAATGTAGTGTCATGGCATTGCCGCGACAATTTTTTATAAAAATAAGGTTTTGCAGCCATCAAGAAGAGAAGTTTTATATGGGTTTTTGATAGTTTACCTTTCTGGCCAATTTGGAAGGCAAGAAGACCATTCGAAAGCTTAGCAATGAGATTTTCAAGGCTCGAGATCGTGGACGTTACTTTTGGGACGAACTATTGACCTACCGAATTCCTTGAATGTTGTTTGCATCACATGATGAATGAAATTCATCAAGATTTTTTCTGACTCGTTAAATTAGAAATGACTCTGCAAAAAAAAAACAACAACAACAAACCAAGGGGAGTGTTATTACATCATAGAAAATAATAAAACTTATTAAGTAATAAGAATTTTACTTTGAGATGAGTTATAACTCCCATCTTGTCGCTTTCTTCCCCTCAATCCAATTGTCAGCCTTTAGTTTAACTTGTTTGCGTGGATGTGCTCCGATCGCGATAGAAAATGTGGTGGTCATATTGCAGGTTGGTTTACCTACCGTGTGGTCACATACGATCTTTACCTTTTCCCCAGTTGAACGAACTTGATTTTCAAGTTCTGTCAATCGGGTGTATCCTCGCACGCCCGTTCTATCTGTATATTGTCAAACCTTAAACTAATTAGTTAAATACAAATAAAGATATAAATAAATTCTACTTGGAGAAAAAGATGGAACGGGCAGGTTTGCTGGAGGATCATCCTGTGTCGTCAGTTCAACCGATCTGTTTGGTCTCATTTTTCCTGCAAACTTAGACAAAGAACCAATAGTATTATATATTTATGAAACAAATAACGAATTCAAAATAAAATCATCAAACTACTAAACAAAATAGTTCATATTTACAAAACCAATAAATTAAATCAAACAAACAAAATTTCAACACACTCACAATTTAATAAACGAATTCACAATCAAACTACCTTACTCCAAACTAATTACAAATTAATTAACTGACAACGTACTTCAGCACAAGTTACAATGAATGTCGAGAACCAATACGATACTGACTACAATAAATTCAAAGTCAAGCTTATGAATTCCAACCTAACAAAAACACATGAAATAAAAATCACATAGAACACATATAACTAGCTAGGAATAATGTATGTACATGTAAGTCACAATCAAACTACCCATTAAAGTCCATTCACTAATAATATGGACACTTTAATAGAAATCAACACAAACTCACTAGAAAAATCGTCATAATTTAAATTCCCAACTTTTAGAAACACAAATACACATAAAAAAAAATCCTAAAATTCCCAAATTTTCAAATAAATATCCACAAACTACAAACTAATTCCCCTCACACACCCACTTCCAAGATTTTTCAAGTTCCTCTTTCTCTATTTAACAAACTAAAGTTCCAAAATCTTGGAATTTTCCAAATCACATACTCAAACAACAACCTCCCAACTAATTCCTCACTCACCAACTTTCAAAAATTCTCAAATTCTCCTCTCTCTATTAACATTGGCCAATATATCAATAATTCATATGAAATTCAAGCAAAAAAAATCATAATTATTCAAGTTGAACCCATATGAAACATCAATATAATCTACAAGTATATGTTCAACCCTAGAATTTTAACCACAAAATGAAATAACAATCATGTACATGAAGCAAACATTATATATAAAAATAAAATAAAAAAGAGAATGGACCTAAACGGAGGCGAGTAGTGGCGTTTTGGAGGATGGAGGAAGCAATGGCAGCAGAGGCGGTCGGCGGCGTCACGGGGCAAATGGAGGCAAGCGGTGGTTTTTGGGGGGAGGTGGGCGGTCGTCGAAGACAAAAGCAATGGAGACAGCAGCGGTGGCTGACGGCAGCATCTCGAGCGACAGAGGGGGTCGACGACCTGCGACGTCACGAACAAACAGCGGCGACGACTTTTGGGAGAGAGCGGACGGGGGGTGGGGGGTGGTCGCGGAAGAGAAGACAGAAGGGAAGGGAAAATTGGGCATAAAAGAAAGAAGGGTTTTGAAATTGATTTTACAGGACTTTTGGCGATGAAATTTAAAGTGACCCCAAAAGTTGGGGTTTGATTTCGAGAAATTTTTCGGAGGTCAAAATCCCACCCAACTTTTGGCTACAAAAATGTCGGTCGCCAAAAACTACTTTTGATGACGAAACTCCGCTGCGTCGCCAGAAGTCGGGACTTTTGCCGACGAACATAGATTTCATCGCCATAAGTCTATCTTCTAGCGATGAAATCTATGATCGTCGCCTAAAGTCCCGATTTCTGGTGACGACATTGTTTTTCGTCGCCAAAAGTCTCGACTTCTAGCGATAAAATTGTTGTTCGTCGAGAGACGAAATTTCTGTTCGCGCAGTTTCGTCGCCAAAAGTCGCTTTTGGCGATGAAAATTCATAACATAACGAAATCCTCCGTCATCAAAACCTAAAACTCTTGTAGTGTTTGATTCTCTTGATTGAATGCATTTGAATATTTTATTTACATTTCACTATGCTTAATGTCTTTAATCTACTAGTCATAGATTAATTGATTTTAAACTTTAAATCTTATGTGTGAGAGAGGTGGTTTAGAGTTTAGAACTGTGATGCATAACTAAAGAGGTTTAGAAGTCCTTTAAAGGTCCTTAAAAGACTAGGTCCTTAAAAGACTTATTAATTAAAGCCTTTACTTGTTGTTGAAACTAGATAGTGATATTGGTTTCTTAATGAGTAGAGAGAATTAGCTTGTGCTGAGAGACAGTTGGGATTTTAAAGTTCTTGACCTATAGAATTAATAATACATATAATCTTGAGTAATTAAGTAGTTGGTTCGTAGATTAAGCAAGTGAAATCAATTCCGTAGGAGCTTTCTTCCCAGCGTTTTTATTTTATTCCATATTTATTTGAGATTATAGTAGGTGTCTCTATTTATCATCCGGTTTTGAAAAATCACCAAATAATATTTGATAATGAAAATGTCCATTTGTATTTTTCCATGTGTTTTGCAAGTTTGGTTTTGAAATTTATACTCTTTCTATTTGGTTATTATTTTTAAAATAAATTACCCTAACTTCTATTATCTCTCCTAGATTCTATCTCTCCTTTATTCTAGTTTTTTTTTTTTTTCTAGATACTCTTGTTTGATATATACGTGGAGACAGAACTCACCAAATTTAAGGAAACATCATACCAAAGAAGATCAAAGAGGTAGACGATGAGAGTGGGAAACAATAAGAGTGGGAGTTGATGAAGGGAGAGAGAGGGGAGAAAGGTAGACAGTAGAAATCCAACGAGGGAGAAAGAAGATCTTATTAGGCCATGCTACAAATTGACCTTCAAAAAAAGGCGCCGGAGGCCTCAAACTCATCCGGAGTTGGAGAATGAAAAAAAAAACGAACAATAGTGGGGCGAAGCGGTGGGTAATAAGCTGGTTACAAGTCGGGCGGAGGGTGGCGGAGGGGAGAGAGACCTATATGTTGAGTTTCTTCAAATTGTGTAGGTAGAGTGCTTTATATTTTTTGTATTAATTGTTCATTACACCTTATTTCTTACCTTATATGTTCACCTTATTTGTCCACATTTTTTATTTACTATTTACCGTATTTGTTCCTTCAGTTCACTGTATTCGTTCCCGTATTTGATCATCTGTTCACCGTATTTGTTATTTGTTCTTCTAAGGAGAGTGAACTGTACAAGTTAACAATAACATTGATGAAATAAAAGAAGGAGCTCCGGCGTATAGAGAGGACCTCACCGTATCAATACTATTTTTTTTATCCATTTCTATTTTGATTTATTTACTCTATGTTTGTTTGTTTTTTTTTTTCAATACTCAGTATCAATACAATTTTGTATTTTAAGGTGGTTAGAACAAAAAAAGAAATTGTGTTCTGGATTCATCTATTTGGTTTGGATCTTAGTATTTCGATAATGATTTTATTGTTTAATCAATATATTTTTCTTTAGATTTGGTAGTATAATTATCAATATTTGTTAGTATAATTATCCTAAAAATTCGTTTAGAAAATATTTGAATTAAAAAATGTAGGTAAGATTCTAAAAATATTTGAATTGTCCTTAAAAAATGGTAGAGAAAAAATATAGGTAACATCCCCTAGGAAAATAATATATTCATTTTAAAATCATTTTAGGGATGTTAATTTTGTAACTAAAAAATTAATAGAGATTTTCGTATTTTTAGGTTAGTCATTATTGAAAACTTAAAAGTTGTTTGGCCATATTTAGAAATTGTCCATTTTAAATGGTTATATGTGTTGTTACCCACATTTATGTGATTTGATTCTATTTTCCTAGTTGATTTTGGTTGTCCGAATAAAATTGAGTAGTTCTATATATGGTATTTGAGTGAGCTAGAAATCCAATAATCTAAAGGACGTTATCGATATTCACTTATCAATTATGTTAAAACTTGACTCGTATACTTACACTAACCAATTTGCTACAAATAATAAAATTGAAACTTTAATTTCTACTTTAGCCTCTGATAATCATGCTTGGAGTTCGGAGCCACAAAAAAGGATGACAAGTTGTATAGACATCGAATTTGGTCCACCCTTTTTTTTAATTTAATTTATATTATTGTATTTTACTTTATTAAGTTTTACTTTAATTAAAAAAATAACATAAGTTTACTTTATTATTAGTTTTAAAATAAAGTTTAAATTAACTAATTAAAAAGGTTAGATTTGTTTTTGACTTATTAATAAGAAAATAAAAAACGGTTTTGTTTAGATTTTGTTTTAATAGATTTTGTTTATTATTAAAATAAAAAATTGATTTGTTTTTAAGTAAATAATTCTATTTCAAAAAGATTTTGTTTTAATTAAAAAGGGATTTTGTTTTCACTAAAACTGATTTGTTAAAATTAGTTTTTATTTCCTCCTTTCCCTCGTCAAACCCAAGGTACGTGTTCCCTTCCTTTCTTCTTCTCCCTCCTTTTTTCTCTCTTCTTTTGACTCTTTTTCTTTTACCGTTATTTTTATTTATGTATTTAAGGGACATTCTTTTTCTTTTACGTTATTTTTATTTATGTATTTAAGGGACAGTGTATTAGGGGCGGAGAGTTAGAAAGAAAATAGTGAAGCCTCGTTAAAGTTTTTTTTTTAAGTTATTTTGTGGGAGAATCGCCTCCCCCTTAAATACTCACTACAAACCCCTCATCTTTTCTTCTTCTCTCCCTCTCTAAAATTGTCTTCTTCCTCCATAACCACCACTTCATCTCTTCTCCTTTCATATCCCACCACCACCACCTTTTCTCCTTCATACCCACGACTACCTCAGGCGATGCAAGCGAACGGTAAGACCTCCAACCAGCGACCTCCAGCGACCACGCAGCAGCAGTAACAGCCTTCTCACAGCTTCTTCTAAGTTCGCTACACTACGGTAACCTTCTTCCTGGTGGTGTGCTTTAAGTGAGTAGAAAATCCGTTGGAAAAGAACTTTTTTATATTAACAAACATTTTTTTAAAAGATCAAAGAAATTTTAAATAAGTTTTGAAAAGAAAATAAGGATTTTGATATTTTAAATTTTGTTTTAAAATAAAAAAGGTTTTTCTTTTTCTAATAAAGAAATTTTTTTTCCTTTTTTTTTAAATAAATATAAAGTTAATTTTGTTTAAATAAAAGATATTACTTTAAATAGAGTTTTATAAAATAAATCTTGTTTTTAAAAAAAATTTGGATTCTTTTAAATTTCAATACAAAGTTTAAAAGTTAGTTTTTTATAAGTTAGTTTTTTATTTAAAATTTTTTAACAAGGTTTATTATTATTTTTTTTTTGTCAACTTTGTTTTATTTTTTAATTAAAAAGAGTCTTCTTCAGCAGGATTTTCTTTTAAAAAAGAGGAGATAAAAATATAGTCTTTTCTATAATAAAATCTCATTTTTTTTTTTAATTTTCTTTTAATGGTTTGGTGGTTATGATTTTGAAAAGAATGTTAACAAAAAATCAGTTTTTAGCAAATAAGTTTTGTTAAAATTTGATTTTATTTTTAAATAAAAGTTTTTTTTTCCGTTTAAATAATCTTGTTAATTTCGAAATAAATAAAAAAAAAGTTATTTATTTTTTGTTTTTATTTAACAAAATTCGTTTTTTTTAGTTTAAAAAAATAAATTAAAACATTTGATTTTGTAAAAGAATGCAATGTTTATATCTTAGGATGTTGGAATAGTGGTAAGGAGGCTTGGTTTTTTAATGTACATGACCTAAGTTCGAATCTTTGCATGTCTCATTTTATCATTGTTTTACTAAATTACCAAATAAAATAATAGGATAATTTTTTACAAAATGTGGTACCGTTTTCGAACGGGTGTCGTAGGGTGCTAACACCCTCCCTACACTCAGTCGACTCCCGAACCAACAATCTGTTTTCGCAGACCTAGCTTGTCTTTATTTTTAGGTGACCAATCACACCTCGTAGGTGATTGGTGGCGACTCCAAACCCTTATCTCGAAAGAGACCCTTCAAGGGATACGTTGGCCGCTCCTCGCGACAAGTTGAGAGAGAGAGTGAGGGAATTAAAGTTAAAAATCATATAAACTACCATAATTTTTTAAGAAAATTGGAAAGATTTTAATTATGAAAAAATATGAAAGGTCTCTCAAGGTATATAATTTTAACCGGTTACATAAATGGTTGAGTTTTCTAATTAAATTTGTGAAGAAAAAGATAAAAGTAAAAAAAACGACAAAATTGAAAGATAGCCAATTAAAATGTCAAGGAAATGGACTCATTTATTATTGAGTTTTCTAACCAGATTTGTATTTCATGGAAGATTATTTTTTTGAGGAGAATTTTTTATTACAATTTGTGGGGTTGAGATTTGAACTCATGACTTTGAGCTGTGTTCGGTTTGACTTTTCAGAACAGTTATATATATATTAGTTGATATTTTCAATATTATAAGAAAAACATTTATGAAAAATATATTGCTTTATATTCTTTAATTACAATTATAATTAAAAGTAAAATAAACAGACGAAAATATTATTATATGATATAATATTATATGATATAATAATATAATATTATATATTGTATCAAAATTATGAGGCCTTCTAGAGTTGGAGCCTTGGCGTCTTAGGTGATCGCTTAACTCGCCTATATCTTAAGGTCAGGGGCGGTTCGAGATGATATGGGGCCTTAGACAAAACTTTGACTGAGAGGTCTTAATTTAGGAAATATCATCTAAAATTTATTTTCCTTACTTTTTGAGATACAAAATATTTATTAAATTTTGATAATCTAAGTTGATACAATATGACCAATCTATTTAATCTTTCTTGTATCAAAATTATGAGGCCTTCTAGAGTTGGAGCCTTGGCGTCTTAGGTGATCACTTAACTCGCCTATATCTTAAGGCCAGGGGCGGCTCGAGATGATACGGGGCCTTAGGCAAAACTTTGACTGAGAGGTCTTAATTTAGGAAATATCATCTAAAATTTATTTTCCTTACTTTTTAAGATACAAAATATGTATTAAATTTTGATAATCTAAGTTGATACAATATGGCCAATCTATTTAATCTTTCTCGTGACAAAGTTGTCCTTAAATACGATTTCATCAATTTTAATTTTGAAAAGCTTCTTTCAGTATAAGCAACTGTGTTACCAGTATTGTTAATAATATTCTATAAGCAATATATGCATTTGAAAAGGCGTTTACATTTTTTGATATAATTTAATATTTTAATAGGACAATCAATTTCATTTTGCACGATTCTCTTAATATTTTTAATTCAAAAAATAAATCTAAACCACTAATGTCAGAAAATGTATAATGTGTTAATGTATTTTCAAGATTAATACAACATCTTTTCAAATTATCATCATCTAATGGCTTTGAAAATTTCACATATCAAATAAGAAGTTATAGATATTTTCATATACGTAAAATTATTCAAATCTATGTTTAAGTCAAGAAATTACTTGATCTATAATAATATAGTAAAAGTAATCAATTCTAGAAGAATCTTGCGGTGATCGTGTTTTTTCAATATCAGCATTCTCATCAAATTGTTTTTTATTTGAATCGTTCTTTTTTCACGAAATATTGGTTGTATTTCCAAATCATTTGCAATTTTCTTAGCTGAAATCATAGCAGATGTAAATCCATTTTCTCTTTACTTCCTCTCTAGTTTTTTTTTTTCCATTATTAGATACTTCATTTTCAGCCGCCATATTATCATCTAATGTTTTTCATCTCTTATTTGTCTATACCTGTCATTTATTCTATTATTTCAATATCTTTATTACTTTTACTTCAAATAACAAATTTATCAAATTTATCGAGAGCATATTCAATCAGTTTTTCTACTCTTCTTTAAATTTTTCATATTCAGATTCATATTTTATATATTGATATTCTAATTTTTAAATTTAAACAAATCTTAGATATTCAGTTTTGAGCAATCAACCATATGAAATCATTTATTAAAATAATAAAAAAAGTAAAAGAATTTGAATGAAAAACGTAAAAAAATTAAAAGAATTAAACGAAAACCTGAAACTTTGAAGCCACTAGGTTGAGTTGAGGAAATAAGAAGCTTCGATTTCTACTCTAACAATAGATAATCTCGTGAGACCATAGAAGATGAAGATGAAAATTTGAGATTTGAGAGAGATTGAGGGTGAGGGAGGAGGAGGAGAGTACTCATAGAGGGAGGGGAAATTTTAACTTAAACTTAGTGAAACCTAACTAATATATTTATGAATTCTTTTAGAGAAGTTGAAAAGATTTGATTGTGAAATAAATAAATAAATAAATATGGAAGGTCTCTGATTCTCCCCATTTAAACTTTAGAGAATTTTGAGTAGGTTGATATTTTTAAGAAAATTTGTAAGGAATATGAATAAAAAAGATTAAGGTTAACAAATTTGAAAGGTAGCCAATCAAAATTGAGAGAAATTTATGAACGTATTAATTGTGGATTTTTTTAAGTAGTTGGTATTTTCAATATTACAAAAAAGAATTATGAAAAGTAATAAGTATATTATTTTATATTTTAAATTTAATTCATAATTAAAAACTAAATTAAATAAATATCAATATTATATATTATATGAAAAATATGAAGTGTTCCTAAAACGGAGTCTTAGAATCGTCTTGCTTAAGCCGGCTCAATTACCACACCTTTTATGGTGGGGTAGTTGTTGTTGTTGTTATTATTATTATTATTATTATTATATTTGAAATATTGGGTTCACAAGTTGTATGCATGGGAATTATTTGTGGGGTTTTTTTAGTTCAATTATTAGTGATATTTGAAGGGATACCTGATGGGATATAAGATACCAATTGTGTAGTTGATTTGAAACAATATGGCTCTACGAAAGATTCTATTTCAGGCACAACTTTAGTGATGGTGCCATGAGAATGAACATATTTTCGTTTTTTTATTTTCGAGCTCCTTTTTTAGGTAGGGTCGAACGTCATTATAAATGGTACAATGGTGCCCGGCCCTACCTAAAAAAGTGAAAGACAACAACATCTCCATTGGTATGATCCTCCTTTTGGGTTAAATCAAAAGTAAGTCACGAATGCTTACATTCAAGATGCACAATATAACTATTATAGAGATTTGTAGAGAGGAGACTTTGTCTCTAATAAATGGTATCGGAGTTCATGTCGCTAATAATGAGAGCTTATGTCTAAAAGTGAATAATGTCACATAATGGTAGAAACTTGGAGGCTTTGGTTGTCACAACAAATCACCTTAGGGTCACATTTATGCCCTCAGATTTTATTAGTTCATGTTTATCCTTTGTTTATGTTTTTGGATTCATTAAATTGTTCTTTGTATTTGTATTTTATTAGTATTTTGGTACTTAAAAAAAAAAGATTAGTATTTTGAACATTTTTTTAGAGAAAATGGCAGATATCTATCCATTAAAAACATTTTTGATATCTATCCATGTTTTCAGATCTCTCTTGCCATGGTTCATCTTAGAATAAAAAAAAACCCTAAAATTTGCCCTTATTTCAAAAATACCTCTATCTTTTTTAAAGTTTTAATATTACTCTTAATTTTTATAAACTTTAAAAAAATTACCTTTTTGAAGTAAATATTTGTCAATATATTGAATGAATAAGTTTCTTTTTTTTTTAATTTTTCGTACAACATTTGAGATTGGGGGATCAAACTCACAACCTTTTTTATTGAAGACATATATCAATTACTGCTGAGCTATGCTCGTTTTGGCCTTTAACGTAGTTCATTGTAGGTATCACATTATTTCTACTCATTAAAAATTTTTACTAAATTGATTGTAATGACAACTAATTGTTCTACGGAAGTTTTGAGATTAATTTATCACATCATTCTAGATTTTGCCACATCAACTTTTAGTTCTAAATATTAACCCGATGCTTGAATATGCATGTGTTTATGAAGTCAAGGAACACTTGAAGTTTTGAAATGACGGAGCTATTTTTCAAACAAATGACAAAATTCAAAGATATATATACATATATTTATAATTAGCCAGATAGAAAGGGCAACTTAAAACTTATAACTTAAGAGTTGATACAATCTAGACTTTCCTTTTTTCCCCTAAAATACAAGTTGGTTTTTTCTCCTTTCTTTCTCCCCTTCTCTCATTTCAATGGCATTTCTTCCTATGACCTTCACAAAAAAATTGACCACAAAATCGACCAATCAAAATGGAACGGTTTTTTTCGATATCACCAACCAACCCATGATGTTCACCCCTAATTTATTTATTGAAAAATATTACTCACACAACATTTATAAATCTATATAAACAAATAAGCAAGTGAGACTGCGAGAGTATATATAAACACAGGCATATGTAGCAAGCAAGAGAAAACCTACCATATTTTTATGTTGCACACTCATTATTTTAGCTAGTTTATGTTTTCATGATCAAGAAGTTGGGTACATAATATGAGGCAGGCGTGGCTTTGCATGCAAGTGTAATGGCTTCGGGAGGGAGAGTTCATCGGCCTCAGAGAATTCTATCTTTGTTGTTCCAAATGGTAAGCTCCATGAAAACCCTTGCAGCAACCTACCAAGTAGCGTCATGGTTATGTTTGTGCCCAATGAGCTACCCACACAACCTCTTCTTCCTCGGGTGAAGCTAATGAATCTTAGACTTGGTTCTGACAATCCCAACGCAACTGTCCCATCCTTGAGATGACGTTCTGGATCGAAACGCATCGGATCCTCCCAAATCCTCGGATTTCGACCGAGTCCCGACCGACTCAGAATGACTTCACTACCTTTCGGGATAAAGTAACCGGCCACAATGATGTCAGCGTTTGAGACATGAGGAATATTGAAAGGTGAAAATGGATGAAGTCGAAAGGATTCTCTAACAGAAGCCGTGAGATACTTGAGTTTTGGGATGTCAGACTCTTGAACAAGTCTGCCTCTTCCGACTACTCTGTCCAATTCTTCAATTGCTTTTTGGAGAATCTTTGGTTGATTGAGTAATTCTGCCATTGTCCACTCCACTGCATTCGAAGGATTGTCTATTGTTGCAATTTGTAGCTCCTATAATATTGTGGTGGGAAAGATTCACATTAGATATTAATAATATTAGTAACGTTGGAAAGATTCACATTATGAATTAGCAATATAAGTAATGTCATCAACTACTTCTACCTCAGGTATATATTAGTAATTAGCTCGATTTAAATACTATTTTTGTTTTTGTACTTTTATAAAGGGATCGTTTTTATCTCTTCATTCTCAATTTATATCATTTCTTTTAATGATTACGATTTTAACGTGACAATTTTGAGGTTCGTTGGTTGGGTTGAGCAACACTGTGCCAGCGTATAGGACCCAAATACAAGACCTCGTCGTGGGTGATACCACAACATCCTAGGTCTTTTGTCACTACATCATCCTCTATGGGACTATTTTTGCATGAGTCTTTACTCACTAAGTTCCTTGAAATCTAGCAAAAAAATAATGTATCAAAAGGGTTTCATTATATATAAAATTTGTGTTAAAATATTTTAAATATGGAGAAAAATGGTCAATATTTCAAAGTATAAAGACCAAAAGGAATGTTTTGAAAGTTAAGGAATTGAAATGAACAAAGTATACTTTAGAGAAAAATTCTTCACATTTAAAATGGACACTGCTAAGTCTTTGAGCGACAATCTTGATGAGTTCAAGAAGATATCAGCAGACTTCAATAATCTTGAAGAAAAAACAGGTGCTGAAAATGAGGCAGTAATTCTATTAAACTCAGTTAGCAGAAGCTTATAAAGAAGTAAAGACAACTCTCAAATATGGAAGGGAATCAAAATCAACAGAAGCTATTATTTCAGCTCTAAAAACTAAAGAATTTGAATCACTTTCAGAAAAAAGGGATGATACAAGTTTAGAGGGGCTGTTTGCAAAGGGAAAACATAAAGGAAATAGGAAAGGGTGTGAGGCCTTTTGGGTGAAAATCAAAAGCAAAGCCGTGACGGTTATACCCAAAGCGGACAATATAATACCATTGTGGAGATACTCGAGATACTTGGGGTACCATTGTTCTTAACATTAACCAAGTAATTATACATGCACCAAATGTCATATATACTACACTCAATTTGAATGTTATCAGTAATTTACGTGTACGTACATGTGGTTCCATATAAAGTTTAGGAATGCTTACTGTGATTTGAGCCTTGATCTCCTCAATTGTCAGCAACGATTTTCCATTTCCATCTTTAATTGAAATGAGGATATCAAGAATGTCCTCTGCGCCTTCCCTTTTCCCATCTTTCCATTGTTGCACCCTCTCATTTATAATTGGTTCATCATACTTCCAAAGGGCTTTCAAAGCTCTTTTCATGATCTTCTCATGTCCATCCAAATCAAATGGCTTCAAACAAGGCATGAAATCTGATATAGAAAATGCATTAACATGCCTTAGAATTGTTAGCAACGCTTGATTATGCTCTTCTTCTTCAAAACTTGGCCCTCCATCTTCCCTCCCTTTGCCATAGTACCTGTACGAGCAAAAAATACAAAGAAAATTATAAGGAAATAAGAATTTGATTAGTCGAAATCCAATAGTAGCATTGTTTCTTTAAGACAATTTCGTTCCCTCCATGATTCTAAAGGTATTGCGAACAATTATCTCTCGAGATAGTACAGATTACTTCGTGGTTGATCATTCAAATAGTCTTATCTTTATATTATTAATATTCACAAGTTTTCATCACAAAACCAATTGACAATGAGATGAATAGTTCATATCTATTATAAACTATTGTTAAGTCTACTCTCTTTTTAAAATGGGATCCTTAACATTCATATCCAACAGTTGTGGCTTTTTAAAAATAATTTCCAAGACTACCTTCTGTTGAATAGCATTCTTCTGATAATGTTACCACAATAATGTTGCGTTACGCTTCCCACATTAACCACTGCACCGCCTTCATTGTTGGTGTTAGTAGTAGTGAGGCTGAAAATATAACGTAGAAGAGTATCGGCCTCGTTGGTTCTGTGACCAAGCATTTGATGAAGAGTCGATGGACAGAATATTTCGGATGCGAGTATTCTTCTCATCTTCTTCCATTGGTGTCCCAATGGTGAAAAAGCTGTGGTGAGAAGTCCACGAGTTAACACATTGACAGTGTTAGAGACGGTGGAACGTGATGCAAAGACAGAGTCATGTTTCTTGAGAAATTCAACAGCCAGCTCTGGAGAAGTCACTGGGATTACGTAGGTATTTCCGAGACGAATGCATGCGATTTCAGTGTCGAATTGCTTCATCACTGCATGAATCCATTTGTATTTTGGTGATTTCGTTGCCAACATTGATGGGAGGCAGCCCACGAGAGGCCATGGTTTTGGGCCTGGTGGGAGTTGGAGTACAGAGTGTTTTCTTTTACGGTAACATTGAGAAAAAATGGCAGAAATGAAAGCCATGAAAAGGAAGACAGTGAAGGTTTTGTTTATGGCGCCTGTTGGGGAGTTTTGATAAGATAATTGCCAAATGATTAAGAAAGCTTCCATGGCTCTTCACTCCCTCTTTCTATCTCTTTCTATCTTTGTATCAGATGAATGAATGAAAGCTGCCGAAGCGTAGAGCTTGCATATATAGTATGTTTTGGATACTACATTGAAAAAGATAAAAGGGATTATGCCTCTTATATTGGCACTTGATTTTGAGATCATAAAGTCTAACAAACTCAAACAAATATTTGATCTTATCAAGAGATTTGACCAAAAAGTCACCCTCTAAAAAAGTTTAAATTTTAATCCCCGAGTATTTTCCTTTTTTTTTCTTTGTTCAAGCTACCTTTGATGGAAACAATTTTTATTTTTTTTATATTTTATATTATATATATATATATTTTTTTTTTTGTAAAATCTACCTACCATTGGGTATTAAATTTTTGGTATTTTTATATGTACAGGAGGTCAACATCGATATGAATAGTGAATCGATATTTTCGTAATATTGTAAAGAGAAAAAAAAAGATAAAATCAACATTCTTTTAATACATAAAAAATAATATTAATATTGACCTAAAACATTAATAGTTTTTAATTCATTTAAAAGTGAAATGTTTATTTGTTATACTTTTTTAATTTTTTAAGAAATATCTCGTGGGATCAACATTTTTTAAATAAAAATTTTTATATGGTTGAAAGTTATTAGTGATTTCTTTTTTTAAAAAAAAACCAATTATTAGTGATTAGATATATATATATATATATATATATATATTAAAGTGATTGGATATAAGATAGCAATTCTAGAAATCATCATTTGGTATAACCTGAATGTTGAAAAGATTAGATCTCATCTTCAGCCACAGAAAAAGTTAGGGTTGAGCTATGAAAATCAACATAATTTTTTGTTTATATATTCACGTTTTTGTTGCTGTTTTATACCTTTATTGGTCACACTACCCCACATTATTAATTCAAATCTGTTCCTTTCTTTTTGTTTTTGGGTTCAATAAATTGTTCCTTTTGTATCTCACTAGTATTTTGCACATTTTTTTAATAATTAGCCTTCTCTCCTGCCATTTGATATATATATACATACATATATAATTGTTCATCTTAAAATAAAAAAAAAAATACACTTTTACACTTTTACTTAATAATTGTTTTAGTTTTTAAAAAGAGAAAAAAAAAAAGACTAAACATATCAAATGGTACCTACTCTTTTAGATTTTTCTCCATTCATAATCTTTCAAAATTTTCAATATTATCCCAAATATAATGAAAATTCTCAATTGAATCCTTTCTCTATATAAAAATATGTTAAAATTTATTAATAAAAAGTGACTTTTCATCGAAGTGTTATTTTGTTGACATATTTGGACACTTTTTTTTTTACTATCGAGGAGGCGGCTGTCCTTTATCCTTTATGTCCCTACATCTGGATATGCACATTGTCTCTATATCCATACATACGCAAAGAGTCATCGTTTGGTGAAAATTACGTTCCATGTGGCTTTAATCCATTGATATATTTGGACATATAGACATGTCATTTTGCACATGCAACTCGGAAACGACTGCATTGGTCATTATAGCAATCTTTAAACCTTTGGGTTCTTGGAAACATCTAATTTGTAATTTTTAATTAATTTTCTGTTACCATATATATTGTAGTAGCCTCCTGGAATAATTTGTCCATTACTTGACCATTTCTTATGTGTTCAGCAAATGAACGAAGGGTTTTGTTTAGAAACGTTTGTTGAACGTTTTAAAATTTAAGTATTTGATGACTCTTGTTTTTCGTTTTAGAAAAGTTTCTTGTTTCTGTTTTTCCTTTCTAGTTTTTTCTTTTTTCAAAATATAAATAAAATATTATTTTATTGTTCTTGACTTATAAATGTATAGTGTTCAAAATGTCGTTGATAGAAATGTCGAGGTCCTGATTTTACGGACATGTCGATGTCGACTGATATTTTAGAAAAAATAATGAAAATTGTAGAAATTGATGGAAATTTTTTGAATTAGCAAATAAAACTTTGAATTGTAGCTTAATTAGTTTATAATTGATCACCTTTAACCATTAAATATAAGAATATGACCATTTTACTTATGAAAATGTCAACGTCGATGGAAATATCCTAAAAGATTTTTTTCTTTTAATGAAGATTTATGGAAATTTTTTAAATATGTAAAGTAAACTTTAATGATAAATTTTTTACTGCTTTTTTAGGGTATTTTATAATAGGATTCATTTTTGGAAATGAGATAATTACGGATTGGTTTCCAAACACATTTCTAAATTATAATTAACTCATATACCTTTTAACTTTTTACCTACTTCTCTTTTCAAATTTGAATTTACAAATTTTTCAAATACATTTTCAAATCAATGATCAAAGCAACTTACTTTCGAATAAAATCTAAACAACTTCCAAACACATCTCTAATTCACCCAAATTATTATTATTTTTTTACTTTTTACTTTTTACCTATTTTCAAAATTGAATTTACAAATGTTTCAAACACATTTTCCAATCAAATCTAAACAACTTCCAAACACATCTCTAATTCACCCAAATTATTATTATTATTATTATTATTTACTTTTTACTTTTTACCTATTTTCAAAATTGAATTTACAAATTTTTCAAACACATTTTCAAATCAATAATCAATCTAACTTTCCAATCAAATATATTAAAAACTGTCGACGTGTCGCTCGACTTTTTGAACTATGTAAATGCATGATAAATATTAAAAACTAAATGTAAATATAAAATATATTATTTAATTTAAAATTTATTTTTATATAATTTTTTTTATTAAAAATTTTAGAGAACAAGATATAAGAAACAATTATCTTTTCAATTTTTATATATATAAAAACTCAAAGAAACAAGGAACCATTAGAAACATAGTTCTGATTTTATTTATTGAAAAAGAAGAAACGACTAACAAGATCAAATAGGAACAAGAAATAAGAGACAGAATGTTACCAAAATGGACTAGCCCTTACTATTTTTATTTTTATTTTCTAATTACAACCTACGTTCATTATTTTTGTTTTTTGTAAATTAATTGTGTTTTTTTTAGTACAAGTTCATCACGTTCATTGATTATTTTAGTGTAGAATATTTTTTTTTCACATTGTTTTAAATGGATGGATTGTACTATTGCAAATTACTTTTTTTTTTCTGTTTACTCTTGTAGCCCTTGTGCCCCTTAGCGTTGTTTTAATGAAGTGTTTTTTTTTCTTTTTTTTTTTAGAACATTGTTTTAATGAAGTGTTACTTTAGAAAAAAAAAATAAATCTATTTTTTTACCTTCAATACTTTGTTGTAACATTTAAGTCTTTATTAGAAAATGTAGTTCCTTGTTTAATTGAACTTGCTAATTTTGTATCGATGTAAGTTATTTTATCAAGTACCTTACCCTACAACAATGTTATTTACGTCTAAGTTTTCTATATATATATTTTAACTTCAATAATTATGGAATCAAAGCCAACAACTTTAGAGATGATATAATAAATACTTTATCTATTAAGCTGGACATCTCTATCTTTAATCTCATGTTTTGGTGGCTTGATTTCCTGAAAATATGCACAATTTTCAAATTTTTTATTTAAAATGGAGCATAAAGTTTAAAATTTTATAAAAAATAGTATAGTCCAAATAAAATTTAAACTCAAGAATGGTCCATTTTATTGTATATTTTAACAGAAAATGAGAAGTTGTCATATTTTTTAAAATACATAAAATTAGTGTAATTTCTCAAAAAAAAAAAATCATTTACATTCTTAAGTTGTCATATTTAAAGATAATATGAAAGTATATAAATTTGAAGAAGGTAGAAAAGAAAAAAGATGAAACTAATCAAGCATACAAACACTCACGGGTATAAAAAATAAAATCAAATCAAAATCCTAGCTAAATAAATATCTAACATGCCACAAAATCTAGCTTCCCCAAGCTAGGCTCCAATTAATAATGACTTTTTGGAAATTAATAAGCCAAAATGGTACAATTAATTATGTGGTAAGTTCAAATTTAAATAAATTTGTTTACAATTTTTTAAGCATGTTTTTCAACTTTTATTACATTTAGAAAGGTCAAATGGGACAACTAAATACGTGTGGTTTAATAAACACAATTAAATACTTTTATATATATATATATATATATTTAACAAGTCTTATTCATGGAATTATTCTAATCGCTATTATTTATTTATTTATTTATTTATTATTATTATTACTATTTTGAGAAGATATTCCAATCGTTATTAGTAGATAGCAATTATAAAATCTTAATAAATCTTATGTGCAAAGTTGCATTATTTTTAAGCGACAAGTACTCTTTGGTGGTGGAGCAACGAAAATGAAACTGCCTTTTTTGTCTCAACTTTTTTGGTCTTCGTTTTTTGAATTTACCCCACAATGACACTATATATATATTTTGCACATTTTTTAAATGGATAGAATTCTCTTACTATGCTCCATGAATAACACCTATTCTTAAAGTTGAAGATTCCATCTTTTTAAACTTAAAAAAAAAAATATATATATATATATATATATATATATAATAAAAGATAGTAAAAAAAAACAATAAAATCTCTTATCTTTCTTTCTTTTCTTTATCTTTTTAATAAAAAATAAATATGTACTTTTAAAAATGTCACAAATTGTTTATTTTTTTAAAGATAGCATAACTGCAACATTTTTTAGTGTATTTTGCACTGCATTTGAGTTTTAGTTGATTTAGGAAAATAAAATTCAACTTTATAACTATTTCGTCGTTTCTATGGGAGAAATTACAACAATAACCATAAAGATGTTTTTTTAGTACAAGTGAGGGGATTCGAACTTACAACCTCTCGATTGGACATATATATTAATTATCGTTGAACTATGTTCGTTTTGACCTATTAAAGATGTTTTGAATGCATTTGAGTATTTAATTTGAGAAATTTCCCCTAAACTACTTATGACATCATTATTAGTTAAGAATTTGTCATTATAAGTCCAATAGTGATAGTTCAAAAGAAAAAAAGTGGTAAAATTACTCCCAAAACTTAAATTTCTTCGGAATTAAACCCTCACAATTCTTATTTTAATGATTATGTACCCTCCAAAATTTTGAATTTTAAATAGAATTAAATTAATCTATAAGGCATGGAAAGATTATTTAACTTTGATAATCAAAATATTATTAACCATGAAAATATTATTTTAAATTCAATAACTATACATCGTTAATTTAGTGATGAATTAAAGCTCTATCAATGTAACAACAAAAACATTAGTCAATCCGAAGCTCAAATGGGTAAGGAACATATTTCGATTGTAAGGGTCGATGATTGGATTCCCACTCTCAGAATTATTGAACTAAACAAAGTGAAACTAAAAAATAACTTTAAGTGTGTTGTTTAGAGTATTGAGACGTTATGAGAAGTCAGAAACATTGTTTGTCATAGTTATATCTAAAATCATTTTCAACCACTAGGATGAATAGAATTAGGTTTGAGAAATTTTTTTGAGATGACGACGAGATAATTACGTTGGTATATGATCCAAAATGTGACATAACACTCTAACTAAATATTGATTTTGGGCTATAGACAATGTGAAGGTATACGTATTTTTATAGAGACAAAAAATCCGTTGGTTACATTTTTTAAACATCATCTCAAGTCAAATTTGAAGTAGTCGTATCATCTCTTTTTATATGACACATTATTTCATATTTTAAATCTCAGTTACTTGGGTTTTGCAAAATCATGGATTTTTGACAAGCAGCACAATTTTTGTTTATTTTTATACAGGATTACAGAGAGTGAGGGATTTCAACCTCCCATTATAAGGGGGCAATGTCTTAATTGGTTAGCTGAACTCATGTCTGTAACAAGTACAATATCTTTGAACTAATTATAATACAAGTGATTAATTAATAAAACTACACATGATAACCACTATGAAGCTTAAATTTGAATTCAAGGTAAAAAAATCCACGAAGAAATTATACACCATCGGATGTATGGACGAAGGTTGCAAATGAGGTTTGCATGCAAAGATCATCTGTGGTGGTGACTCATTCATCATTTCGAAGTTTACCGTTGTCCACAACTGCAGACGTGAGGTACTGAACCATGACCATGACAAGCTGGGAGTTGGGTGGTCGGTAAGTTATTGAATTCCAATTTAGAAGATGTAAGCCGTCAATACAGGCCGAAGGACATTATTAGCAACATGCGAAAGACTTATGGGGTTAACATTAGATATGAAAAGGCATGGCGGGCAAAAGAAGTGGCATTGAATCTACTTATGGGATCACGAAAAGAGTACTATACTCTACTACGCAAGTATGGAGAAGCCTTGAAGGCTGTCAATGTAGGAACTATTTTTGAAATGGAGCTGGAGGATGATAAGTATTTCAAGTATGCCTTCATGGCCCTAGGTTGCTGTATTAGAGTGTTCTCCAGTTGTATCCGCCCAGTTTTAGTGATAGATGGTGCACATCTGAAGAGTAAATATAGAGGTGTTATCCTTATTGCTTCTTCTGTTGATGGTAACAACCAAATATATCCTCTCGCGTTCGGAATTATAGATCAGGAGAGTGATCAATCATGGACTTGGTTTCTACAAATGGTGAAACATTGCATTGGAGAGGTTGATGGGTTATTATTTGTATCTGACCGGAATGTGACCATTACAAAATCCATTAGGGTGGTTTTTCCAAACGCATCCCACAGAATCTGCATGCAACACTTGTCCACAAACTTGAAGGACAAGTTCAAGAATGATGCTATTCAAGAAAATTTCATCCTAGGAGCAAAGGCATTCCGGAAGTCAGAGTTTAGGTACTATTTCTCCCAACTTGCAGGATTTCCAGAGGTCCAAAGGTACTTGGAAGGAATCGGTTTTGATAAATGGACACGCACATTTCAACTGGGATTGAGGTACGACCAAATGACATCCAACGTTGCGGAGTCTATGAATGCAGTCCTTGTACACGCATGTGCATTGCCAGTAACAGCACTTCTTGAACATGTTCGAGCGCTGTTGCAGCGGTGGTTTTACGAGAGGCGAACATATGCATCTAGTCGCGAAACTACCTTATTGACTATCGTGAGACAAGGATGCATACTGCAGAGAACCTGGCTCGAACACACTCCATCACATCCATTGACCATCACGAGTTGGAGGTGAGCGATAGACTGAAAAGGGTGCGTGTGAATTTAAATACAAGGACCTGTAGATGTAAACAGTTTGACTACTTCCAGTTCCCTTGCTCCCATGCTATTGCAACGGCAACCCTTCGGAACGTGAACATGTATACACTATGCTCACCTGCATATAGTCTACAAACTCTGATTACCACATATGCCGAACCTATGTACCCCCCGGCGATGTAGACGAATAGATTTTACCTGAGGACTTTGTGGAGTTCAAAGTGTAGCCACCCAAACTTGTAAAACGTGTTGGCCGACGCCAAACTGTACGAATACCGTCCGCTGGGGAGACTCGCCAAGTCCACAAATGTGGTCGATGTGGCAACATGGGACACAATAGAAAAACGTGCCGCCAGCCACTTAGAACTACTGAATCAGACGTTGAGTTTATTCTCAAATTTTCAATACAAGTAAAATTGCTTATTCTCAAACGAGTCTTGTTGATTCTAAATTAGCAAGTGTCCATCACACACTTCCAACAAAGTGGTATTAGAGCTTGAGTTGGAAAAGAGTTGTTTTTTTGCAAATGGCAAACAACAATTTGGTTCCATTCCAAGTGCCTCGTCTTACCAAAGAAAATTACAGCAGTTGGTGTATTCGTATGAAGGCTTTACTTGGTTCACAAAATGCATAGGAGGTTGTTGATAGAAGCTATGAAGAACCAGTAGAGGATGTGGTTTTGAATCAAGCTCAATGAGAGACTTTGCAAAATACCAAAAAGAAAGACTAAAAGGCTCTCACCATTATTCATCAAGCCATTGATGATACAATTTTTTAGAAGATTTCTGGAGCAACCACCGCAATGCAAGCATGACAAATTTTGGAGAATACTTATAAAGGAGTTGATCAGGTCAAGAAGGTCCGACTTCAAAAATTGAGAGGTGATTATGAAGCATTACATATGAAGGAGTCTGAATCAATTTTATATTACACTTCAAGGTTGCTAGCCGTGGTATATGAAATGAAGAGGTATGGTGAGACAATAAATGATGAGCAAGTAGTTGAAAAGATACTTCGCTCATTGGATGAAAAATTTAATTTCATCATTGTAGCAATTGAAGAATCAAAGGATTTGAGTACAGTGTCCATTGATCAACTTATGGGTACTTTGCAAGCCCATGAAGAGAAGCTTTTCAAGAAGAGCAAACAGACAACTGAACAAATATTTCAATCAAAGTTGCAGTTGAAAGATAAAGAAGATAGCTAAGAAAGAGGTTATCGAGGTCATGGTCGTGGTAAAAGTCGTGGATGTGGTGACTTCAGAGGTCGTGGTCGAGGAAACTTTGGTCAAAGAAACTTTGATGGGAGTAATTTCAACTCCAGTTCGTCAAGAGGTCGTGATAGACAAAATTATTCGAGGTCATATGGAGGAAAGTCAAATGATGACAGAAGATATGACAAAAGCCGAGTTGAATGTTATAATTGTCATAAATTTGGTCATTATTCATGGGAGTGCAGAAATAAAGTAGAAGAAAATGTCAATTACCATAAAGAAGATGTTAAAAGCAGTGAGCCATCATTGCTTTTAGCATGCAGAGATGAAGAAACATGTGAGAACAGTTCGTGGTATCTTGATAGTGGTGCAAGCAACCACATGTGCGGAAGTAAATCCATGTTTTTGGAATTGGATGAATCTGTTGGTGGCAATATCATATTTGGTGATGCTACAAAAATTCCTGTAAAGGGAAAATGTAAGATTTTGATCAATTCGAAGAATGGGAAGCATGAGTTTATCTCTAATGTCTATTATGTGCCAAATATGAAGAACAATATTTTGAATTTGGGACAACTCTTAGAGAAAGACTACAATATTTTAATGAAAGATTATAGTATTTCAATATGGGATCATTATGACAATATGATTGCTAAAGTCCAAATGACGAAGCATAGAATGTTTCCATTAAACATTCAAACTGATGTTGCAAAATGTTTGAAGTCGTGTTTGAAAGATTCATCCTGGATATGGCACTTAAGACTTGGGCATTTGAACTTTGATGGCTTGAGATTATTAGCCAGGAAGGGCATGGTGAAAGGATTGCCATATGTCAAGCATCCAGATCAACTTTGTGAAGGATGTCTACTTGGCAAACAATCAAGAAAGAGTTTTCCACAACAATCTTCTTCGAGAGCAAAGAGACCGTTAGAGCTTGTTGACACTGATCTTTGTGGACCTATCAAGCCAAGTTCTTTCGGTAAGAATAATTATTTCTTATTATTCATTGATGATTTCAGTCGAAAAACTTGGGTTTATTTTGTCAAGAAGAAATCTGAAGTATTTGGCATGTTCAAGAGATTCAAAGCTCTTGTTGAAAAAGAAAGTGGTCTTTATATAAAAGCCTTGAGATCTGATAGGAGAGGAGAATTAACTTAGAATGAATTCAAAGATTTTTGTGCAGAAAATGGAATTCGTCGGCCTATGACAGTTCCGTGGACTCCACAGCAAAATGGTATTGTCGAGAGGAAGAATAAAGCGAGATTAGTTGCGAAAGGCTACTCTCAGAGAAAAGGAGTTGATTACGATGAAGTATTTGCTCCTGTTGCTCGCTTGGAGACCATAAGATTGATGATTGCACTTGTGGCTCAAAATAGATGGAAGATTTTTCAGATGGATGTCAAATCGGTATTTCTGAATAGATATCTTAGAAGAAGAAGTATATTTAGAACAACCTCTTGGTTATGTGGTGAAAGAACAAGAGGATAAAGTTCTAAAGTTGAAGAAGACATTGTATGGGTTGAAACAGGCTCCAAGGATGTGGAATAGCAGAATTGACAAATATTTCCATGACAATGGGTATTTAAGATGCCCACATGAACATTTTCTTTATACAAAGATTAACGATCATGGAGATATTTTGTTGGTTTGTCTATATGTTGATGACTTGATTTTTACAAGAAATTGTGCAAACATGTTTGACGAATTTAAGAAGGCAATGATCCAAGAATTTGAGATGACAGACATTGGCCTTATGTCATATTATCTTGGCATTGAGGTGAATCAATCGGCGGAAGGAATTTTTATCTCTCAAGAACGATACAGTAGAGAAATTCTTAAGAAGTTCAAGATGTCATTCGAAACCAGTTGCTACTCCGATCGAAACTGGAACGAAATTGTCAAAATATGAAGATGGAGATGTTGTTGATCTTTCATATTTTAAAAGCTTAATTGGGAGCTTGAGATATCTGACATGCACAAGGCCTGATATTCTTTTCAGTGTTGGATTGGTGAGTCGGTTTATGGAATCTCCTACTACTACTCATTTGAAAGTAGCAAAGAGAATCCTTCGTTATCTAAAAGGTACGCTTCGATTATGAATCTCCTACTACTACTCATAGTGATTGGGCTGGAGATCTCAATGATCGAAAAAGCACAAGTGGATTTGTGTTCTTTATTCGCAATACTGCTTTTACATGGAGTTCTAAAAAGCAGGCTATTATGACACTATCTACTTGTAAGGCAGAATATGTCGTTGCATCATCATGTGTGTGTCATGCAGTTTGGTTGAGAAATTTGTTGAAGGCAATTGGAATTGTGCAAGAAGATGCAACCATGGTCCATGTGGACAATAGGTCAGCAATTGCTCTAGCAAAGAATCCAGTGTTCCATGATCGAAGTAAGCACATTGATACGAGATTTCACTTCATCAGAGAATGCATTTCAAGAAAGGAGATTCAATTTGATTATATGAAGACTGAAGATCAAATTGCAGATATCTTCACAAAGCCACTCAAAGTTGATGTTTTTAACAATTTGAGGAATTTACTTGGAGTTACGAGGAAGACATGTTTAACGGGGGATGTTGAAAATTAAACATGTATTATTCTAGATACATTATGCATATACATTCCAAGGTACATGATACATGTACATGAACTAGTACATTCATGTATTTAGATAAGTTAATTGTGTGTTCATGTATGTATAGATTCATAGGATAAAGTTTATGGATCTAGATCTTTCCATGGAGTCCTATAAATAGGATGGTCATTTTCTGTATTTCAAGCAAGTGTGTGGAGAAGAAAAACAAGAGAGTTTGAGAGAGTTTGTGAACCAAGTGTGTATTTTGTGAGAAATTTTTCAATACAAGTAAAGTTGTTTATTCTCAAACGAGTCTTGTTGATTCTAAATTAGCAAGTGTCCGTCACACGCTTCCAACAGTAGTGGTGCACAAAAGTGAGTGTGGCGACTAGAGTGTGTTGGCGCACAAAATCAAAGACAGTTCTTTGGTAGAGCAGTACAGAGTTCGAGATCCCAGGTTGTAGTGCATCGTTGACAACTAAATCTCGTGACTACTGTGAGGTTTTTCATTCTTGTATTTCCTAGGTGTATACACCGTATTTGGTCCGGCTCACTTTCGTTTTTTTTTTAACTTTTTTACTAATTTAATTATTATTATTTTTTTATATTTTTTTTATGTTTATTGATTTAGTTAAAATAACATAATTTAGTTTATTATAAAATTTAATGTAAAGTTTTAATTGAATCAAATTAAGTTTTAAAATTAGATTTTATTTGAAAATAATTGGTTTTTTTTAAATTGATTTTAAGATAAAAAAAAACAGTTCTCCCCTTTGATTTTTTCCTTCATACGTGTATCCTCTCCCCTTCTTCTCCTCCCTCTTTTTCTCTCTTCTCTTCCCCTTTTTCTTTTTTATGGTTAGTTTTAGGTGTATTTAAGGATGGCTGCAGTGGGGAGGAAAGACGGACAGAACCCATACAGAGAAGAATTCACTTCCTTCTTTCTCTCTACCATCACCTTCTCTTCTTCTTCACCCAGGCCGGCAACCCCGACGATACACAAACTACACACGTCCCCCGATGATCACAAGTTCAGACCAACCTGCACCACAGTAGTCCAGCGCAAAGTTCTACAACCGACGCACGGATCACCGATCGCCTGAATCCGACCTCGAGTGCTCCTTCACGGTTTCAGACCCGCGGGCACACCCAGAATTTCCTCACTGCAGTACGTGGTATGGAAAATGGTTGTTTTAGAAATGATTTGATTTTTTTTTATTTGTTTTAAATAAGCTTGTTTTAAATTTGATATATATATTTTAAAATAAATTTGTTTAAATATGATTTGGTATATTTTAAAATAGATTTGTTTAAATATGATATAAATTTGTTTTAAATATGATTTGATTATTGTTAAAATAAGTTTGTTTTAAATGTTTTTTTTTTTGTTTTAAGGAAGTTTGTTAGAGGAATTTCAAATCTAAAATAAAATAATTTTTTTTATTTTATTATTATTATTATTATTATTTCTCGTTTTAGTTTTATTTTTTTTTAACATTTTTTTTTAAATAAAGATTTGTATGATAAGAATTAATATTAAGTTGTATCATATGGTGTTGGCATAGTGGTAGGTTACTTAGGAGTAATTCACATGTCTTAAGTTTGAGTCTTTGCTTGCCTAAATTAATATTTTTTTTATCATTATTTTACCAAACAACTATTTTAGATAAAATGTTTTTTTAATTTAAAACAAAACTTTCGTTTTTATAAGATTTCAAATCTTAAAACATTTATATAAAATATTAAGTAATATCTTAGGATGTTGGCACATTGGTAAGAAATTTGTATATGGACTCTCAAAATCCCAATGACAGAAATTGGATCTTTCTAATATTCTCGAGGTGATAATTTGTTTTTCTAATGGTCTTTGCGCCACTCATGCTTATCATAAAATATGAACCAATAAATTTGGGACATTTAAAAATCAAACAGAAAAATATTTTTATTTTTGGACTAAAGTATAATAGGATAATTGTTGACAAAATATGGTACCGTTTTCGAACGGGTGTCGTAGGGTGCTAACACCTTCCTTACACTCAGTCGACTCTCGAACCAAAATCTGTTTTTCGTAGACCAAGTTTTTAAAATAGGTGACCAATCACCCTCGTATATGATTGGTGGCGACTCCAAACCCGAATTTCAAAAGAGACCCGTCAGGGGATGACGTCGGCCGCTCTGCGTCGCGACTAACAAGAAGAACGTTGTCCTAAGACGATTGAACCTGATTTTAGACGAAATACGCGAGTGAAGAAGAACAAAATAGAATTCAAACTAGCGGTGCAAGGGTTTAGATACGTAATGACTAAATAACTCTAGTTCGTAAAAGGGGGAAAGTTTCAAATGATGTGGACCCATGTGCAACTTTGGAAAAATCAAATTGAAATCCTTGATAGCTCCGAAGTTGGGGACTATTGATTAAGATAAAATCTCTCCAAAGGCACGTCATCATTAGCTCACCTAATGGAACGACACGTGCAAGATTATACACACCCGACGAGTTCAGATAATGCTGAACTGCGCACCGAAAATGCGAGATTCGTTCCTCAACAGTTGAATTATTAACTGCACTACCGAATTCCTTCCTCAAAGCGTACAGTTTACCTCAAATTCGAGGATAACTGTATTTAAATTTGAATATCTTCACACCAACGGTTATCCAAGATTCCTATAAATAAGCGTAAGTGAATGGGTAAAGGTACCAGATTTGGGTGATTATAGAGCGTTAGACTTTTTTTTTTCCTCTCAAGCCGACATTGACAAAATTTCAGAGTGCTTACTCTTTTTTGTAGGTTCTTGTCTTAGAGTGTTCTCGAAAATATGAATAAGATATGAATCTTATTGATTTGCCAGAAAATAAATTAATATAAAATGAGAAAAATCAAGGTGCATGCAAGTGCAAAAGCTGACCTCAACATTTACGAATATTAAATAAAGAAAAAAAAAGTTAGAGAAGGTCAATTTGTTCATCTGTTTGTTCAAAAATTAAATTGAGAATAAGAAATGAAGATAACTATGTTTGTGACATTTTCTTTCTTTTATTATATCTCCTGCAAACTAAATAAATCCGTATAATATTTTGATCAAAAGTACTTTCAAATTGAAAAAAAGTGCACTACACGAATCCACACGGTTTTTTTTTTTTTGTATGCTTTATCCCATTAGATTACACAAGGCCAAGCGTACAATATACATTTGCTTTAATAAAATGTATTTAACTATGAGTTTGTTTTAATTATTATCCCAAAAATTAAATGATATCTCATATTAGTAAACGTAATATAATTTTGGGTAAAGAAGAATTAAAATATTTAATTTCGTCCATCCTTGTGATTTTGAGTAGATTTATCCAACAACTCTATTTGGATAACAATTTTGATAAATTGTATATGTACACCTATAGGTAAAATAAGTAGTTTAATTAGGGTCCATAAATTTTCAATTAGTGGACAGATACTAGTCCGTATAAATTTTCAATTAGTGGACAGATACTAGTCCGTGATATCCTAGGGAATTATGGAAAAATCCTATAATCAATCTACTTATGTTTTCAATACACTATGCTTCATTAACCTCATAAATTTCATCTTATAAATCTAAATAATTATCCGAAATAACCGTATTGATTTTAACCTATTTCCATGTTAATATCCTATAAAATAAAATTTATAAAGTTTGTTTTCTAACATGTTAATTAGAAGAGCATCAATAAAATTTTACACCCACATTTGAATGATACTGTTTTTGTCATATTTTTATTTAAACTATGTTAGATTTGCAACTATCTAATTCGTTACCCTGCGACTGAACCTAAAAATTTAATTAGCTATGTATATGCAGTATTAATATCACTCTGGGAAATAAATGATATTACAAGGGTTTAAGCTCGAACTATTTGTGCAAATCCAGGAGTGTAAAGAACCGACACGACCTGAAAACAAACTAAATCGAAAAGTTGCAGTAGAGGGTACTTCTTCATTTTGATCAACATTGGCTGGGGAAAATTTCAAAAGTTTGCTTTCACCTAGATTTTCTAAGACTCCTTCACTTGTCGAAGTCATTGGGGAATCTCCTGCAACATCAAAAGGCAAATTAATAAATAGAGAATTGCTAATATTAGGTAAAGCACTGAATTTTTACTGAGCAGATTTATCACTTTCAAGTTCTATATTAGATATCCAATAAATGAATTAAATTTATTCAATCCATCAACTTAAGTTTTTCGGTTGAGTGGTAGTTTATTCAGATAGTATCAGAGTCGAAAACGCTCAAACGAGCAACTAGTCCAAAAATGGGATCCGGGACAAGATCGATGAGCCAAAAAAACCACGATCTCACATTGAAAAGAAAAGGGATCTTACAATAGTCTATAATAAACATGAGCTACTTTTGTCATTGTCAATTGATTTTTAAATGAAATCTCATGCATATTAATATATTAATATTCATGGAAAAGAACCCATTACAATACAAAAGAAACTCAGTCTAATAATAGATCAAATAGTTATCAAAGGCCTTAAATTAAACTACAACTATAGCATCCATAAATAGAAAAATTGATTCTGAGAGAAAAGGGGAAAGGAGACACCGTGTTTTAATCTCTATTATTCGTGCAAGTTTTTTTAATTTAATCTTTATTATATTAATATTTTTCAATTTAGTCCTTCAATGTTAGAATTGACTCCTGATAAACTTATATAACTAAATTGGTGAAAATTTAAATGAATAAAAATGTCGTCTAATACACACAAAGTTTCTAACTTCTTCAAATTTATAAGAAATTTGTTGAATATTATTACTTGCACACAACATTGAGTTTACCTACACAACAAATAAAGGAGAGTAGAAATACAAACATATATGTACTAGCTTGTAGCATATGTGGTGATCACAAAAGTGATTTTAATCATATTCAGAATCACTTTCAAACATATCTTATTGTTTAACAATTATGCCCTAAGCTAGGTACATAGTACGAGATAGACGTGGCTCGACAGATAGGTACAATGGCTTGGGAAGGGAGAGTTCATTAGACTCAGAGAAGTCTATCTTTGTCATTCCTTGTGGTAAGCTCCATGAAAATGCTTGTAGCATTCGAGCAAATAGCATCATAGTAATAGTAGTGCCCAGTGAGCTACCTATGCAGCCTCTCCTCCCTCGAGTGAATGTAATGAATCTTAGATACGGTTCTGACAATCCCAATTCAACTGTCTTATCCTTTAGATGACGTTCGGGATCAAATCGCATTGGATCCTCCCAAATCCTCGGGTTTCGACCGAGCCCCGACCGACTTAGTAAGACTTCACTACCTTTTGGAATTAAGTAACCAGCTACAACAATGTCAGAGTTTGAGACATGAGGAACATTGAATGGTGAAAAGGGATGAAGTCGAAATGATTCTCTTGCACATGATGTGAGATACTTGAGTTTGGGGATATCAGATTCCTCAACAAGCCTCTCTCTTCCGATTTCTCTGTCCAATTCTTCGACTGCTTTCTTGAGAATCTTTGGCTGATTCATCAATTCTGCCATTGCCCATTCCACTGCATTTGAAGGATTATCTATTGTCGCAATTTGTAGCTCCTGCCATTATGATGGAAATTAAAGGGTTCACATCCTTATTAACAATATAAGTAATGTAACTTGTTCGAGCAATAGGTATAGTATCTACCAATAATTGTATATATGCATGCATGAATATTATATATTACCTACTATTGTTCTGACACGCGGACCCTTTCAAAAGTTTATAATAGATGTAGACTATTCGTCTCACTGTCAATTGATTTTGAGATGGAATAATGTACGAATATTGATATGATATCAGAGTCGGTTTATAATAGATATGGACTAGTCATCTCATTGTCAATTGATTTTGAGATGGAACCATGTACGAATATTGATATGATATCAGAGTCCAAAAAATTCGAAATAACATCTAATAGATATGGAATCCATGAGATGAAAATGACAAAATAATGTAGTATTTGAATAGTTACCATGATTTGAGTCTTGATCTCTTCGATGGACAACAACGATTTTCCGTTCTCGTCTTGAAGTGAGATGAGGATATCAAGAATGTCCACAACCTCTTTGTTGTTCCCATCTTTCCATCGTTTCACTCTCGCATTAATAATGTGTTCGTCATACTTTCTAATGACTTTCAAAGCATTTTTCACAATCTTCTGGTGTCCGTCCAAATCCAAGGTCCTTAGACAAGGCATATAATCTGATATCGAAAATGCATAAACATGGTTGAGTATTGTAAACAAAGCTTGAGTATGCTCTTCTTCTTCAAAAGTTGGCCCCCCATCTTCCCTTCCTCCACCGTAATACCTTGTATTGAATATCATCTGTCTAATAATGTTGCCACAAAAATGCTGCGTTATGCTCCTCACGTTCACAATGTTATTGTGAGTGGCAGTGAGGGTGAAAATGTAACGCACAAGAGTGTCAGCTTCGTGGATTATGTGGGCAGACATTGTACGAAGAGTGGAGGAATTGAGTATTTTGGAAACAAGTATTTTCTTCATCTTCTTCCATTGGTCTTCCGAGGGTGTGAAAATAGTGCCACGAAATCCACACGTCAAGATATTGTTGATCATAGGGACAGGGCGTGATGAAAAGGCAGCGTCGTGAGTTTTCAAGAATTCGAGGGCAAGTTCTGGAGAAGTCACTGGAATTATATTGGTACTTCCGAGACGGATGCAAGCAATTTCAGTGTCGAATTGTTTCATGATTGCATGCACCCATTTGTGTGGCTGTGTTGTGTGACTGCTCCACATTGCAATGGCTGGAAGGCAGCCAAGAAGAGGCCATGGCTTTGGGCCTGGTGGGAGTGGGACTGGCTCAGGCACAGCTGCTGCTGCTGAATGCTTCCTAATTTTCATCCTCAACATCACAGCAACAATGGAAGCCATGAAAACAAACAAAGTGCTCAAGGTTTTGGTTATGGAAATTGAAGATTTTTGATCAGCCAATTGACTCATAATGGATAAGAAAGCTTCCATGACTCTCCTCTCTCTCTTTTTCTCTCTCTCTCTTTATGAGTGTTTGATGAATGGATTCAAGATACAGGAAAGTGTGTGTATATATACTACTGGCACTTGAAAATGGACAAAACAATGTGGTCCATCTCCAAGCTAAGGCTAAAACTTAGTAAGGTTCTTTATTTTATTTTCCTTCTTATTCCTTCTTATGTTGAACAGAATATAATAAAATTATAAAAAAATGTCTTAACCAGAATTATTATTAACCATAGCGTTCTTCATTCACTTTCTATGTTTTTGGTCATTTAAAGTATGAACTTTCATATATTTCAACTCTTCATAGAACTTCAAGTTTATAATTCATAAACCTAATATAATATATGATTTATTCAAGCGTAGTACCTAAATACAATATTTACTTAAACTTAGAACTAAAAAAAATTGGAGCAATCAAAAGCTAAAGGACGGAGTAAAGCATGGGGATTAAAATTGATTCTACCCATCTAAAGATTAAAATATAAAATGGATAAAATGTAATGATCAAAACTACATTTTTAACAGAAAGAAATATGAATAAAGTTGAATGTAGTGATCATTTCGTTTATCATCCTCTTTTGACATAAAGATAAGTAAATAGATAAAACTATATTAGAGAGATATATCTGAAAAAATCATGTGTGCAAATTTGCATTATTTTTGAGCCGGTGGTTGAGCAATGAAATTGAAAATGAAAGCGCCTTTTTCTCTCAACTTTTTTGTCTACGTTTTTTAAGGGTATGACCCCATAATGACTTGGATACATTGTATTTGACGTTATATATATATATATTTTGCACATTTTTCCAATGGATAAATGAATAATTACCTACTGATTGGCAATTACCATTCTTTATAATGGTTGATTGAATCTTTCCCTTCATATTTTTATAACTTGTGCAAAAACAAAGTCTGAGCTTTCTTTCTTTTTATCAAACCAACAATCGATGGTTAAATCTCCACTCCTAACATTATTCAACCAAAAACAACTTTGAGTGTCACTTAGGAATGCAGAGAAGAGATAGTGTGAGGAGCTAAAACGACCATTGTGTATATCATCGTTATATCTAAAATGCTTTTTTCGACAACTGGAATGAATAGAATTAGTTTCACCAAATCAAAAAGCTCTTATATGGGTTTGAGAAATTATTTGATATGAGACATCAATTATGTTGAACATTAATATATAGTATTCCCCTAATTTGATATAACACGCTAACTAAATATTGATTTTCAGCTAGAGACATGTGAAGGTATACCCCTAATTTAACAAAAATAAAAAATTCGTTTGCCACATTTTTTTATATGGGAAGTCTAATTTATAGCAGTGATATGACCTACTTCTCTCAAACTTCTCTCATTGCTAGTTTGAGATGGAACCCATAAATATTGATATGGTATCAGAGCCTAAAAGTTCAAACGAGCAACTAAATGCAAGGTTTTTTTTAGCTACCAAGGAAAAGTATATTATTACCTGCAAAATAATTTGATTACAAAACTAGGAAAATAAAATGTATGTTCACTAATGGGTCGAATAAATTATTTCATAAAAATATGAAATTTCAACCAAAACTAATAGGATGATTATTGGCAAGGAGTAAAATCTATTTAAACCTCTCATGCTTCTAACCTCCGCTCTTTTTAGTACAACATGTATGGTGGATTTAGGATTTCTGTTCCGGAGCTTCATTTAAAATTGAGAGAAATTTAAATTGAGTAAAAATAAATTACAAGAAATTCCAAGAATCAGAAAAATTTTATATTATAGTTAAATTATTTCTGAACTTAATTTTAAAAGTTATCCCCAACCCTACCCTGTTGGCTTTGAAAAAAAAAAGTCTTAAAAATAGGATGTCAGAAAATCTTTTTTTTTTTTGGACAATTTTACCCAGCTCTTGAATTGATAATTTTAATAATATCATTAACATGTAATCTTTTGAACAAGTTAATGAATTAATGAATTATATAATTTATCTTTTATCTTCTCTACGTCAAAACGCATGATAATAAATTATTTCTGAACTTATTTCTTCTTTATATAATTTTAAAATACTATAGACCTGTAGTAGATAATGATAATTTTTACTTAATTCATTTTCTTTTTTATTAAAATGAATAATATTAAATTAAAAATGTTCTTGAAATCTTAATTAAAACTTTAAAATGAAAAAATTATTCTTGGTATTTTTTCATAAATTTTATTCCGCTGGTTAAGATGTTACTAAAATTTTTTATAAATAAAAGTTAAAAAATTTTAATCTCGTTTACCATATTTGTAATGTTATATTTTAAAAATATATATCCAGCGACTAAGGTGGTAATAGTTTTTTTATTTTTTTTTACCAAACCGAACATAGGTCAAGTGATTAAGGCACTTATCTCTGACCAAGAGAATATTGTATCAGAATTTCATAAAGTCACTCTCTCCAACCTTTTCTATCGAGACTTAGAAGTTGGACGAGAGAAAGTCAATATGATATTTGCGTTGGTTTTTCCAACGAAACGAAACGAAACACTTTTTTTGTTTTTATCATTTGGAAGGCTTAGTCCCACACTCTAACTTCAATGATGGGAACAACCTCCGCACTTTAATGAACAACAGTTCTCCGTCTTACTTTACTATATTTAGAATAGTGATCGATCCCTCGGGAGTTATATTCGTAACGACATCTTATGTTCACGGGGTGATATTCTATCTTTTCTAAAAGTTGAGTCGTCTGTGTTTGTTAAATTATTAGATCGTATTAATATGATGGTGCTTGTACGTTTTGTTTTTCTGATACATGTTCTAGTTATTTGAGTATAGAATTATTTTATGCACATTTTTTCATGGATGTATATCCCTTTGGTTTTCACCATCTATTTTTGCCGGAACTCTTCCCGAGTTTCCCTCTTAGGGGATGGGGAAAGCTTATCCCTCACTCACATTTGCCTAATCGCCTTTTTTTTTTTTTAACATTTTACGTTCTGGCACACAGAAATTTTGTACTGTGTGGTACTTTGGTACTTTATCGATTGCACTCTGATGCTTAAATTAGTAGTTAAGATGAGAGCAAATGGATATGGAACGAGGTAGAGTAACAGCAAGAATCTCAATAATAATCTTCTGGGGTGTGTGTCATATTTGCATAATGGTTCGCATATCGATGTTATGTACATCTTTTAGGGTTCTCCCATCGTTTATATATGGAGAGAATGAGAGAAAGAAGGCAACATGGAGGTATCAGAACTGCACCCACTTCCGCATCATTTTCCTACCATTTTACAATGGTGTGGTGGCGCTAGGGTAACTAGTCACCGACACCGTGCTAGACACTCCATTGGATGAGTTTGTGGGTACTTCTAAATGCATTTTTGCGTCAGTGCGATGCGCTCTAGTTTCCCTTTCTAGTGCACTCGACATGGTTCGGTGTGCTTAACATACTCCTTTTGCAGGTTAGTATAGTTCCACGCATCGACATCAGGGGGTTCCACGTGGCGCTCCAAACTTATCCTTCAATATAGACTTTAATTTGGTCTATCAACACGGTACGGTGTGCTCAGTATGCCCCCTCTGAAAGTAATTTCTATTGTGTTCTATAGGTTTTGAAGCCAACACTTTGGTTCTTGGGTTTAATCTTAATTTCTATTTGATTGAAACTTTTAGCTTGACGGTTGACTATTAAAAGATCTAATTATTATCATTAAAATATGAAACTATTAATAAAGTCTCAATTTTGTGGATCTAAAAATTAATTTCATGATTTGTAATGGTGAATTAAAATTTAAATACAATTAAGAGCATGTAATATAAAAGAACTCTTTTATGAATGGTACCATTTCTTAAAAAAAAAAGTAATATAAAAGAACCCACTTCTTAAATTCACTGCAATACTTGACCGACTTCTTCGATGAATCTTTTCGAACACAAAGTGCCTTTGTTTTATATACCACCACTTGACTCCCTTCCATGGTGGATGCACATTCTCCCTACCAATAAAATGCACTTTTCAACTACATATAAATCTCTCAGCTAAGATATCACACTAACATTACTAAAATGATTTAAAAAATACAATTAACTTGTTACATATACATCTTCTTTGCTTCCCTGTCCAAACAATCATCTCCTTGAATCAAGTACCACTTGTATCTTTCTCCAATAATAGTAATTCATTCATCTACTCTATACTACGAGAGCCTAATATGTAACTCTCGATTGAAAATGAGAGTCTGCCTTTATTCAGCAGGTCCAAAATAGAGTAGCTGCTACATGGAATCACATTGTGGGAACCTCTTCCTATCGAGAGATGCCAAATTGATAAGACTAACTTTTCTACCAATCTCCATGACTTGATAGATCAACATGTCTTGCTCACGTTCAATCATTTTTTTGTCATATTTGAGGTTGATTCACAAATCCACAGTGACTACAAGATTCTCCGATCATTTTTGTTTAGTCTTCGAAGATTTCTCCCGCACACATCTAGTTTTTAGATCATGACTGCGAAACATTTGTTAAGGACAACGATTCCTCTTAATATCTCCACAATGGTATGATATTATCCATTTTTTTGGCATAATGCTCATTGCTTTGCTTTTATTTTCACTTATAAAAACCTCATACCAATGGATATAATTGCCTTACCAATATATACCATTGGCACGAGGCCTTTTTGGTGAAATCAAAAGCAAAGTCATTAGGACTTATGCCCGTAGTGGAAAATATTGAACTATTGTAGAAATGTAAAGACTCCATGGTCCCCTCGCAAGTGGTTAAAGTTGTGCTCTTGATTTACTCGTGTCGGTAGAGTCCTTTAGTGCTAAACAAATAAGTGGTGAGCCTCAAAAGATGTACTCATAGTGTGATCCATGGTTGTGTCCTATGGAGAAGAGAGGAGTTAGCTTGAATAAGAGTTGAAACGGTGATGTTCAATAGTACTTTAATTTCTTCGAGGGGAGGATTTTTTAAAATGCAACAAAAGTCTCACGTTGATAGATCATTGGTATATAAGTGAGAGATGAAATCTCCGTTGTCTTTTGATTTAAAGTAAAGTTACAAGAACTTGTATCTAAAAGTGGACAATGTTACATCAGTGTGAAAATATATTAACATGAATTTATCAAATAAACCTAATATTATGAAACAATTAAATGGTATTTAATGGTGGATTTAAAATTTCCACTTCCAAAACTCACTTTAAATAGTCTGAGAGTACGTGAAAGGTTTCATTTGAACCACAAAAATTCTGAGGTCACTATCTTGGACCCATTATAATAGTGTTCAATAATATAATGAATGAACCACATTTTTGTTCAAGAATTTTGGGTACCCAGGACTATGTATGTGAGTCCATTGTCGTATTAATATCATATCGTACATGAGATATTTGGGTATCTTTTTTAGTACGACATAGGGTGGGGGATCGAACTCACAATCTCTTGGTTGAATATATATATCAATTACTGCTGAACTATGCTCACCTTGGCAGACTTGGGTACCGTTGTGTCCAATAATCAAACTTTTAATTTGATCAATCACTCTCAAAAAATTTATATTTTCTTAAATCGAGATGTTGGTGTTAGGGAAATTAATGGTCCTCAATAATTTCCCCTTCCACTGGGATATCTAAACACAACCAGAATATGTAAATAAGGAAGAAAATAGTAAACACAGGAATAAAAGAAACAACAAAATTATAATGGTTCACCATTAAAGATTACGTCTAGTCTTCCACTCAAATTTAGATAATTCACTAATAATGTTTTTTTATTACCTAAGAGTCGGTGGCCCTTTGGCCTTTTTACTCTTATACTTAGCGGGTATGCATACTGTCTCTATACCTGTACATACGCAAAGGGTCATTGCTTGATGGAGTTGTTTAAATTCCTCGAAATTAAACGCGGTCAGAATTCTTATTTTAATAATTATGTACCCTCCAAAATTTTTAATTTAAAGTAGAATAAAATTAATCTATAATACTAGGCATGAAAATATTATTTAATTTGATAATCATAAAAGTATTCTTTTAAATTCAATAACAATACGTGTTATTTATTTATTGTTATTATTTTTTAGTACAACATATAATGGAAGCATTTCGAACACACCACCTCTTGGTTAGAGGTTAAGTGTCAATTACCGTTGACCATTGCTTGCTCTTTTGCAACTATACGTTTGTGTACGAATAGTTGTCAAGTAAGCCATTATTGATTTTGTTCAATAAGTAAGTTTGAGCTTATAAACTCAAGTCTAAAGTATAATTTGTCATATTTTTTAAATGTCGTGATCTAAAGTCTAATTTATAGTAATGGTATATCATATGTTTTTATATTACACATTATTTTATATTTTAAATCAACAAATGGGGTTGGGAGATTCGAATTCATGATCTCCAACCTCTAACTAGTTAGAGACAGATACCAATTACCGCTGACTAAGTTCATGTTAACTTGAAATCTTAATTAAAACTTTAAAATGAACAAATTATTTTATTGGTATACTTTTTGGAAATTTTATTCAACTAGTTAAGATGTCTTCTACCTATATTCTAAAATATATATCTAGCGGCCAAGGTGATAATATATATATATATTTTTCCATGGTAATGACAAATGGGTTATTTAACATGAATTATCTCCTAGAACTAATATCATTCAACCATAAAACTTGAGAGTGAAAGGTTGCATTTGAACCACAAAAATTCTGAGGTCACTATTGAACCATTATCATTCAACCATAAAACTTGAGAGTGAAAGGTTGCATTTGAACCACAAAAATTCTGAGGTCTCCTAGAACTAATATCATTCAACCATAAAACTTGAGAGTGAAAGGTTGCATTTGAACCACAAAAATTCTGAGGTCACTATTGAACCATTATGGTTGAGTGTCAACAATGAAGGATCGTTTTGTGTTCTTTTTTTTTTTAGTATGGAATTTTATGCACGTTTTTTAGATGGATGGATTTCTCTGGCCAAATATAAATTAGGATAAATTATCCTATTTTGATCCCACATTTTAAACTTGGTTTCTAGGTCTGAGAAATTTCAAAGCCAACACTTTTGATTCGTGGGTTTAATCTTAATTTAAATTTGATCACTCAAGAAATTTGACAAGTGACTCTCTTAATTCATGAAGTTTGACTATATTTCCATGGGATTTTTTTAATAATATTTTATTTTAAAATTATTCCAAATATATATCACCCACCAAACTATTTCCAAGAATAATATTTGGAAAATTGAAGAGACGACTTATGCTACTTCACGCTTCCCCAGTTGCATAGCGCTTTTTCAAGAAACGACTTATGCCTATTTTTTATGTATTTAATATTCTACTGCAGTGGTTGTGCGCCCATTTTTTAATCTAAAAGTCTTGAGTTCAATATCCACCACTTTTAGGAAAAAAAAAAGTGATATAATAGAGACTTGAACCGAATATCTCTAGATTAAAAAAAAAGAGTACAACCACTGCAACAGAATTTTAAATATGTACAAATTTGTTATAGGTCGTCTTTTTAGGAGACGACATGTCATAATTTAAATAAAAAATATTAAAATACTAGTTTCGTCCCTGTACTTTTAGCTTTGGTTCATTTTAGTCCTTATACTTTTAAAATGTTCGTTTTGGTTCCTGTATTTTGAAAATGTTCATTTTGGTCCTTGTACTTTTTAAACAGTGACTATTTTGGTTATTTCATTTTATTTTAAATCTCATTTTTTCTATCACAATTTCAACACCGCATTATAATCAATATATTTCTTACAATGTAAACATGACTTTATACTAAATTGTTTTCGTTAGGTGTAAAATTTGTATTAAAATCTTGCGAAGATGGACTAAAATGATCACTTTTTAAAAGTACAGGGACCAAAATGAATATTTTCAAAGTACAGGGACTAAAATGAATCAAAGTTAAAAGTATAGGGACCAAAATGAACATTTTAAAAGTACATAGACTAAAATGAACCGAGTCTAAACATACAGGGACCAAAATAGCAAAGCGCCATGCAATTGGAATAGCGTGAAGTGACATAGGTCGTCTCAAATCTACAACTCTTGAAAATAGTTTGGTGAGTAATATATATTTGGAATAAGTTTAAAATAAGACATTATTAAAAAAAAAAATCCAATTTCTATGTAGTCCTTGAGGTGTGAAAAGTGACATTTTTTTAATAATTTGGTTTTTGAAATTAATTTTCTATGATCCTTGTGATAAGTTGATGACTTAACAAAAAAAGCAATGTGTAAATTAGCATGATAAGAAAGTTCATAGGAAATGATAGATTTTTCGTGGTGGAAATGCCATTAACTTTTTTGGGAACATCTTTGGGACTGAGAACACCAACAGTTCCAGAGATAGCGATATGATAACCTTTTTTGTCAAGTTAATTTATGGTTAATTCAGCTCATAGAAGCTAACTTACTTACACTCAACTCCTTCCTTCGTTGGATCATCTATTTTCATTATTTTTGTACTTCAAAAAAAAAAAAACTCAATTCAGGTCTCTGGAGTCGAATGATATTTGCTGAGTATTTATTTTATATGACATTGTATTTGTGTTCATTTCTGATAGTAACAAAATATAATTCTAGAAGATTAAATAAATCATTTTTCTTATGAACATAACATAATTTTCTTCTTTATCTTCATTTTTCTTATGAGCATCTAATTGATCCCAACTCTTTTCTCTTTTCTTACAAGTGCATGTTGATAATAGAGTGTTATTTTTATTAATATTCATGGTTACATCTCATGTTATGTTCATACAAAATTTCATAGATTTTGTTTTTTAAGAAGAAAAATAAAACATTGAAAAAGGGAAGAAGAAAAATGTTTTTGTTCTTGTTTTAATGAAATTAATTAGATACTATGATAATCATTTCATTTTCTATTTTTTGTTTTTGGTTTTTAATTTTTAAGAAATAGGTTTATTGGATAACAAATTCAATTTTAAATTTTTTACCTTTTAAAAATGTTTTGTTTAATCTTCTAGAATTGTCTTTTTGTTACTATCAGACATGAACACAAATGTCATATCATATAAAATAAATATCCAGCAAATGATGTTGGATTCTAGGGACCTGAATTCAATTTTTTTTTTTTCTTAAATACAAAAATAGAGAAAATAGATTATCAAACTTTACCGAAGGAAGGAGTTGATGTTTTAACTACTAAGCTGAACTCAGATTGGCTTCCATGGAATTCACTCACTGTGAGTTAACAAAAAAAAAAAAAAATTAACATATTGATGACTGACTTGGCAGAAAGATGCTAACATGGATTCTTGCCCCATGTCGATGTCTTTAGGTCTGTCGCATTCTCAGTCCCAATTAAAGATGTTCCAAAAAAGTTGATGGCTTTTCCACCGACGAAAAATCTATCATTTCTTATGACTTTCTTATCATGCTAATTTACACATTGTTTTTTTGTTAAGTCATCAACTGATCACAAGGATAACATAGAAAATCAATTTCAAAAACCAAAAATTAAAAGAAAAATGTCAAGGACTAGATAGAAATGCAGTCAGACTTCATGAATTAAGAAACTCACTTTTCAAATTGAAATCAAGATTAAACCCACCAATCAAAAGTTTCTCAGACCTAGAAACCAAGTTTAAAATGTGGGATCAAAATAGGATATTTATCGTAATTTATATTTGGCCAGAGAAATCCATCCATCTAAAAAACGTGCATAAAATTCCATACTAGAAAAAGAACAACCACATCACCACGTTAATATGACAATGGACTCAGATACAGAGTCTTTTGTACCCTAAATTCATTATTGACACTCAACCATGATGGTTCAATAGTGACCTCAGAATTTTTGTGGTTGAAATGGAACCTTTCACTGTCAGGCTGTTTAAAGTGAGTTTTGGAAATGGATACTTTAAATCCACTGTTAGATACTATTTAATTGTTTCATAATATAAATTTTAGTTGATGAACTCATGTTCATACATTTTCACATATAATATTGTTATTTTGGACACGTGATTTTACTTTTGATTTAACTCAAAAATAATGAAAATGTCGTCCTTCACTTATATATCAATGATCTACCTATGAGGCTTTTGGTCGCATTTTAAAAATCATCTCCTCAAATAAAGTACTACCTAGTCTCATCCATCTCAACTCTTATCCGAGCTAACTTCTCTTCTCCATAGCACACCACCTATTTGATGGCTCAATCATGAATCACATTATGACTACATTTTTTGAGACTCACAACTTCTTCATTTTTCCGACACCAAAGGACTTTACCGACACGAGTAAATCAAGTGCACAACTTTGATACCACTTGTGAGAGGAAAATGTTTTTTCCGGCACCAAAGGACTCTACCGACACGAGTAAATCAAGTGCATGCACAACTTTGATAACACTTATGAGGGGAAAATGCATTGGGTTTGTAAGGGAATGCATACAAAATCCCACATTGACTGGGGAAGAGCATAATCCATGGTATAAAGATGAGAACAATTATGTCCATTGGTATGAGACGTTTTGGGTCAAACCAAAAGCAAGGTAAGTACCAATAAACTCATCTCTGTGGAGCGTCACTGGCACGACTTGTCATGTGACCTAGCTACCCCAACGCCACCACACGACTCTAAAATGGCAAGAAAATGACATAGAATGTCGGGTGAGGTCCACATACCTCCCCGCTGTCTTCTCTCTCCTTCTCTCCATATATTAATGATGCGAGAACCCTAAAAGATGTACATAACATCGATTATGCCAACCATTATGCAAATATATTAGAAGTATAATTTAAAGCATCAAAGTCTCAACAAAATCAAAAGTAAATTCAAACATATATATTTAACACAAATTTAATTATTGGACCATAAACAAAACATGCATAACACAATAAATCAATTGAAACAATAAACCAACTTTAAATAAAATACCAATATGCTAAATCCTTCAATGCAAAACAAGGGTCGATGACTCCAGCGAAAAGAAGCCCCAAACCGGGCCGATTCTACACAAAAATAGGGCATATAAGGTATATAAATCAATAAAAATAAAATAAAATACGTTGGATGAGGAGGAAGAGAAAGAGGAGTTGGGCAAAAATGAGGGGCTGGGCGACGAAAATGTCAACACGCGGCAAAGAGGGCCCGCTTCAATTTTGCGACGAAAACAATTTTCGTCGCTTTTGCAGGGACGAAAAGAACTTTTCGTCGTGTTTCCAGCGACGAAAATAATTGCGACGATAAATATGTTTTGTCACTAATTAACGTCGCTGAAGACCTTTTTTGTTGTAGTGTCTCATTGAGATTCTTGCAATTACTCTATTCACTCCATACCCATTTGCTTTCCTCTTAAATACTAACTTAAGCATCAGAGTGCAATCGACAGAATAAACTGCTGTTAAACTTTTGTGCTGTTCTAGCATGAGCTAGGAGACGAAGTCGTACCTAGTACTTGTCCAAAAATCGACATCAATAATTTTAATTTACCCAAAATTATATTTGGCAAGAGGAATGCATCCACCTAAAAAATGTGCATAAAATTCTATACTCAAATACTTTGAACGTGTATCAGAAAAACAAAACAAAAGAACAACCACCACCATACTAATACGAAAATAGGGACAGAGATACATAGTATCTGATAAATAGAAACTTTCATTATTTATTCTTGAACACTCAATAATAATTCAATGGTGACCTCAGAATTTTTGTGGTTGAAATGCAACCTTTGCACTGTCAGACTGTTTCATGTTTTAGATGTGGAATTTTAAATCCATTTAAATACCATTTAATTGTTCAATGATATTAATTCTAGTTGATAATTCATGTTAAATAACCCATTTGTCATTACCATGGGAAAACATATTATCAACTTGGCCCATAGATATATATTTTAGAATATAACATTACAAATATGGGAGGAGAGATTCAAAATTTTAACTTCAATATATAAAAAAATATTACTATCTTAACTAATTGAATAAAATTTATGAAAAACATACCAACAAAATAATTTTTTCATTTTAAAGTAGCCAACATGAACTTACTTCAGCCGTAATTGACACAGGTATCTAACTTTGAATCTCCCACCCTCTATTTGCTTATTTAAAATATTAAATAATAAATCATATTAAAAATGGATGATATTGCTACTATAGATTTTAGATAACATTTAAAAAATGTCACAAACAGATTTTCTATCTCTATAAAAAAAATAGGTATACTTTTGCATTGTCTCGGGCTCAAAATCAATATTTAATCATATTGTTATATCACAATTTGGATATGAAAGCATAACTCTTTCACATTCAACCTTCTTGTATCCTATATTATTGCTCAACATAATTATCGTCTCGTATATCTCAAAGTTGTTTTTTAGTTAAACTTCTTTTTGAGTTAAACGATGATAGAAGTGGAGATCAACCATCGACTTTTATAATGATAATACTTGTCTTATCCACTTGAGTTCATATGTTCGAATTTGTTGGTTTTACTGCTACGTTAATGGGACTTTAATTCATCAATTAATTAACAATGTATAGTTATTGAATTTAAAATAATATTTCCATGATTATCAAAGTTAAATAATCGTTCCATGCCTAATATTATAGATTAATTTAATTATATTCTAAATTTAAAATTTTGGAGGGTACATAATTGTTAAAATAAGAATTCTGAGGGCGTTTAATTTCGAGGAATTTAAACAATCCTTATAGTTGGAGAGTAATTTATGTTTTATTTATTTATTTTTTTTATCTATCACTATCGTCACTATTGGACTTATATGACATTGCTTAACTACAATAATTTCATAAGTTTATGGGAAATTTCTCAAATTAAATATTCAACTTTGAGAAATTTAATTTGGTTTCTGTATTTTTTTATTACCCTTCAGAAATTACCCTTCAGAAATGAAATTATAACTTCTTTTATAGTTTATAGATGGTTTCTGTATTTTTTTATTACCCTTCAGAAATGAAATAGTTATCAAGTTTAACTTTGTTTAAACAGAAAGGCAAAACATTTTATTTTAATTTTGATCAGTAGATGGAAATTTCGACTTTTTAAATTAAGATTGGTAATTGCCAATTAGTGTGTGTTGTTCATGGAGCATAGTAAGAGAACTATATCCATTGAAAAAATGTGCAAAATATATATAATGTCAAATATAAAGTATCCAAGTCATTGTGACTGTGAGGCAAATTTAAAAAACAAAGTCCAAAAAAGTCGAGACAACCACCAAAGTACTTGTGGCTGAAAATTAATGCAACTTTTCTCACAGAAGATTTTATAGGATTTTTATAATTTCTATCCATTAATAATCACCTGAATAATTTCATGAATAAAATTTGTGAGATATAGGTTAAAGCATGGATAAACTACCACTCAACTCAAAAGCTGAAGCGGATGGATGGGGTAAATTTAATTCATATATGAATATCTCAATACTCTTCTCATTTGTGGGTTTAGATAATTGCAGAAAGTCCAACTAGTGAATATTCGAGAAACAATAATACAAGAGTTCAAACATAGAACCTATCTAATACTATTTCAAGGATCAATAAACTACCGCGCAAAACACTATTAGAAAATTGGGTTTTCGTGATGTTCATGAATAGTAAAATACTGTTCAAAATAAAAATATGTGTCACGAAAGGCAAAAAATGCATTTTTGGACGAAAAAAACGGAGATTTCCAAATATTTGACCTTTCGTGACGTTTTTTAACCGTCACAAAATGGTGGTCAAAAAGTTGGTTTTTCATGACAATTAAAAAACGTCACGAAAGGTTGATGCGCGTTTTTGGCACGAAATGACAGAGTGTTCCGAATTTTTGACTTTTTGTGACGTTTTTCTAACTGTCACGAAATGATCGTCAAAAAGTTGGTTTTTCGTGACGTTTAAACAATGTCACGAAAGGTTGAGGCGCACTTTTGGCGGGAAATGACGAAGTGTTCCGAATTTTTTACTTTTCGTGACGTTTTTCTAACTGTCACGAAATGGTGGTCAAAAAGTTGGTTTTTCGTGACGTTTAAAAAACATAGTGAAAAATAGATTAAAAAAAAGTAATTAATTAACTTAAAATCTTTGAAGCTAATTTGATGGAATATATTAATTTTTTTAGACATTGTTAGAATTGAAGTTAACAAAACATAAAAACCTAAAATTTAGGTCGTAGAAATTCTCACTAAGTAAATTTTGAATTCCATTGAAAATAAATATTATTTTTGTATTTCTATTTCATTTTAAAAGAAAAAAAATTTAGGAATGAGTCAATTTCCATTATTTTATATTATTTTTTCACCCTAAATGTAACGACTCGCGTTCGTGTTAGTTTGCTTTTAAGATTTAATTTGTGCTTTCGGATTTTCCCCTCGGATTTTCGCCTAAGCTGATAATTTAAATCCTTCGATTTTCTAAATTTTGGGTTCTATTTTTGGGTAGGTTAGGATCTAATTAGAATTTAAGTTTAATTTTATTGAACCAAGATAAATTAAGTTAGCGAATTTACACAGAGAATTTTAATCAATTCTAGACGAAGGATTTTAATCGAGAGAATTTTAATCAAAAGAATTTTACAAAGAGAATTTCATTGATTTTTTTCTTCCATCGAAAAAGATTTAATTAATGCTTATAATTTCAATACGAAGGATTGCAATTTGAAATTACAAATCTTGGAAAAATGAAAATACAAATTAGTTTTTTCAAATTTAATTACAAAGTGGAAAACGAATATAGAAAAAGAGGTAAATTAACTTAAAGATTTTGGTAAATACGTGGGAGATGGTGCTTTAAAAATAATCCCCAAATTCATTTATCTCTATCATTCATTCCTACCCCCAAATCGATTTTTCATCGCCATCGCTCAAGCACAGTCACTCCTCGCCGTTCGTTTGTTCATAGCCCTGCACTGTCGCCGCCATCTGTCGATATGTGTCCCTATTAAATTCATAGTTAATTTTGTGTGAGAAAATTCAAAACAATTGTGTAGCTTTGGATAATAATGCAATGGTTCTTGAGAAGATCTCAAGCCTGGAAATTTTAACCAAATTCACATGCGCTTCAATTTTTTAAGAAGGTACGAATTCTTTCTATTAACATGGTTTTCATTAAACTGGACTAATCACTATTCCTAATTTTTTTTAATGTTACAGAAAATAACTTGTGACTTGTTTGAGGTTTGTTTTTAAGTTATTTTGATCAATCTTGAGCTGAATCTTCTTCAGTTCGTGGTGCATTCCGACTTTCATTGTTGCTTGTATTTAAGGTACGTTGTGAACTAATTTGTATTGGTTGTTGATTTGATTAATTGTTGCTGTAAATATGAAATATTCAATGAAACCTAACTTTTTTATGGTTGGTGCGTCGATAAGTGACTTATTAGTTTATTTGTTATATAAGTAAACTTGTTACCTTACTGTGTTGGATTTAATTAGTTGTTCTTTTGTTATGAGTATGATGCCTTTTTGGAATTGTAGAAAGTTCTACCTTAAGTTTTGTTTCAACATGAGAGATTGATCTTAAAAACTATGCTTGTTTTTTAGTATGATTTTAGTTTGATTTTTATTATAATTATTGCTATATTTTCTTTTCGGGTTCTTCTAATTTGGCTACTATGAAACTTTTCCAAGTATAATAGAATTCATAAAGCAAGGGACATGAAGCTTTTAGCTAGGTTTATTTTGAGAAATACTTATTTGTTTCTTGTTTTTATTTATCTTTTGCTTGCTTGTTTCGTGTAGCTGTTCAATAGTTCTTCAAATTATTTCCATACGTTTTTAATGATTTCATGTGGAACGTGATTTTTGATCACCTTGTTCTATATGTTGGAAGAAGAGGTTTGTTTGTCTTCTTTGTTCTTCCTTATATATTTAATTTCTACTTTTACTTGCTTTTTTCCATGTCATTTGTATGTTATATTGTTTGTCTTGTTTTATGTGGCTACTTTAATAATTCTTGATGTTGGTGGGAAGTACTTTAGTGGTTGTTTTACGTGTTAATTGAAAAAACAAATTCATGTACTTTTTCGGTTTGAATTTCCAAGTCTGGCTAGCTAATTGGTACATTTAAATGGATTTAGTTGAAATAAACTTGTTCACCATGTTCATGGCTTACGTGGCAATCAACATTTTCATGGGTTTAAAGGAGGGTACTCATCATTGATTTCCTTTGAAATGAACTTGGTTTTGGTACTTCCTATCAATAGTAGGGCTTGTAGGTTATTTATCATACTATTGTTGGATAATATCTCTTTGATCGAAGATCCAATATTTTTATCTCTACTCTACCCGCAAGCAAATACCCTGTCCTAATTGTAGTAGTGAATTCTTGGAGCATTACCAAAATAGTTGAGATTTATTTCTGTCTCCTCCAGGAAGAAAGGAAAACACTTGACGGAGAGTTGACTCTTGCAAAAGTAACAACCAATAGAGTAGCTGTACTTGTAGCAAATGAATGTACTTTCTGTTTGTTGTTGGAAAATTGTTTTCCTATTTTGATTAATTTTGATATTTAGTTTTATCTTTTGATGCCTTATTATGTTTATGTTTAGCTGTATGTAAGAGACTTGTCCATGAGAGAGAGTCTTTTGCTTTGCGCAGGAATATCTGATTCAACAATTGGCATTATATGAGGAGAATACATGGGTTGCAACTATAAATTCGGTGTAATCCTCATGAGGTTGATGAGTTAGCATGTGCGGTTTTAGGATTTTAGCAGAGGTCATGCTAAAATTTTGACATTTTTTGTTTGAGTTATGTTTGATGAATGAGTAGTAAATCCTTATTGTACTTTATTGAGTTGTGATAGAGAAGACTGTTGTTTGTTATTTATAAATACACGTGTTTATACTATTAGTAGGTAGTGAGCTTGTTATGTAGTCTATTTTTATTTTATAATGTTGGAGACACGTTTTTTTACAAAGTGACTTTCTTACCTTATCTATCTTTCGTTATTCATTTATCTAACTTGGGTATTGTTTTTCATTAGGTCTTTAACGATCTCAAAGACGTCGACAATTAGGAATGCAACTAATTGATTCATGTTGCGGCCGTTTCATTCAAAGTTCCATCATAACAAAGGTAAGCTATTTTAAGCTTTTCGTCATCATTCATACTATAGCATTTGAATATTAAATACTTATGAATCGAACTTGTTATATGCTGGGAATATAGTTATATTATTGAGTACGTTTACAAAGAATACTGAATATTGATTATAGACGAGGAATGTAGGTTTACAATCCCTCTGCTATACTAGCTAGTTTATGTTATATTGTTTAAGTTCATTTTGTGTTATGCTGCTGAAGGATATAGAAGAAATGTTCGGTTATTTTTGTTATTGTAACCTCTGTTATGTTGGAACTTTGTTTGATCTTTTTGTTGGTTATCATATCATATTGATACTTTCTTTACAGGATGATTGTATTGATATTTTGTGCTATGTAATTTAAGGATGTAGAAAAAGTGTAGGATGTGGTTTATTTGAATCGCGCTTCTTCTATTTGGTCGTTTGTTGGTTGTTTTATTTATATTATCGAGTAAGTTGATAAGGAAGACTATGAATGTTGATGTAGGTTGGTTTTTGTTTAATCATTTATCTAACTTGGGTATTGTTTTTTCGTTAGGTATTTCTTACCCCAAAGATGTCGACAATTAGGAATGCAACTAATTGGTGGCTGAGCATCGTTGTTGGGGTTGGTGTGTAAGGAACATGTTTAATTATGTAATTATGTAATTTGTGTTTGAGAATACTAGTACATTCTAAATTAATATATTAGCTTCCTTGTTCATGTTTAATATATTTCAACTTTCTTATGGTAAATTAATATATTTGCGTGTTCGATCGACAAGTTGACAATATGATATTTATATCCGCGACATCTGCAATCAAAATTAAATACATATTTAGTGATCCTCTTTTTATTGTCACAAAATAAAATCATTAGTGACGTTTTTAAACCGTACCAAAATGTTTTTTAGGACGATAATTATCAAACGTCACAGAATAAACTTGTCATGACGTTTAAACACCGTCACGAAAGGATGTCACGTGACTTCTCCTCCCATGTTCAAGGTTTTTTCGTGACATTCTATAACCGTCACGATTTCATGATGATTTATGAACGTCGTGAAAGTCCATGTCTTTCATGACGCTAATAAACTGTCACGTGTGCTAATTTTTGTGATGTTTTTTAAACGTCTCGTATACCTTTCGTGATGGGCGTATACATGACGGCGTTAAAAACGTCACGATAGCTTTTTGTGACGTCATAAAAACGTCACGATAGACCGAATTTCTAGTAGTGAAAGCGGATGGATTGGATAAATTATTCATATAAACATTTTGTGTTTCTTAGCTTTTCTCGATGTAATAAAAGTTGAAAAACAGTAAATTTTGAAAACATGTGTATAAAAAAGTCTTCTAACAAACGCTTTTTTGATTTTTGAGTGATTTATTATTAGTTGTATTTTACAATTTTCTAACTTTTAGTTGTGAGTGGGGAATTTTTTTTTTCTTTTATACCTTATTCAAATTTATATCATTTCAAATTATATCTAAATACGACAACTTAAGAATGTAAATTATTTTTTTTGGTTGAGAAAAATTTATGCATTTTTTTAAAAATATATGACAACTTTTCATTTTCTTTTTCAAATATAGAATAAAATTGACTTTTTTTAGTTTAAGTTTTATCTGGACCATACTATTTTTATAAGAATTTAAACTTTATGCTCCATTTTAAATAATTAATTTATACCATCTTAAGGTCATCGACTTGATCCCATAAATATTAAACTTAATATATATATATATATATATATATATATATATATATATACACACTTTGGCATAAATAACATTGTTGTATGGTAAGTTTATAAAAGAACTTAAAAAGATGTACAAAATTGGCTAGTCCAATTATAGAGGAAACTACATTTTCTAATAAAGACTTAAATGTTACAACAAAGTATTGAAGGAAAAAAATAGTATTTGGCAATAGGATAATCCATCCATTTAAAACATGTGAAAAATTGTACACTAAAATTCACAATGAACGTGTACTAAAAAATAGAAAAAATAATAAAAACGTATGTTCATTTTCCTTTTTTCCTTTTTTTTTTTTTTGAAAAAAAAACCCTAAGGGTTGATCATTTTTTCCTTTTTTCTAATTGTTCCTTGTTTCTTGTCAAAGCGAGTATAGTTTAGCAGTAATTGACATATATCTCAACCAAAAACAAGAAATTTGATTTTGTTGTTTCTAAAATTTTTATACCATTCTTAAAGTTGAGAAACAAAAAAATAGTAATAGTTACCAAACGTTTAAATTTTTTTAAAAAAAAAAGAAACAAAAAATATAAATGTAATCAAATGGGCGCATAGAAATTCAAACGTTTCTAAAACGAAAGTGTGGGTAGCTAAAAACAGAAACTTTCATTCATTTGGAACCACGTAATAAAAGGTCAACGAATCAAGGAGGCTAGTACAATTGGGGAGACGATTTTATATCATTGAATGTGGGAGATAGGCCAAAGCGAGTATAACTCAACGGTAATTGGCGTATACCTCCAACAAAGAGGTTGTGAGTTCGAATCCCCGACATGTTGTACTAAAAAATAAAAAATTGAATGTGGGAGATGGAAACTAAAAATTATTATGTTTCAAGTTCCATGTGCAATGTGGCATACTTACATGTGTCTAAATATGCTAACAAAATAACCATTCAATGGAAAGTCAACTTTTTGTTAACCAAATTTAAAATATTTGTCTATGAAAAGAAGGATTTAAGCCGGTGGTTCGGCATCGATTCTGGGATATCAGAACTGACAAAGTCGATCGGTCGACAGCCTTAGACCAATCGATGATGATCGATCGACCGACTATATTATATTATTATTATTTAAATCCTAATTCCTAGGGTTCTTTCTTTATTCTCTGCCAGTGCCGCCCCCGTGTTCTCTTCTCTCACTCAGTCACTCTCTCACGTCTCACTCTCAGTCTCTCACTCTCTATCCCTCCCTGCTGCCGCACCAGACCACGTTGTCATCGCCAAGCCCACCACCTCCCTCTGTTCTCCGTTCTCACCGCACCACCCACCGCCCCCTATTCTCCTTCTTCCTTGCCGTCACCGTCCCCGTCCAACCGCCCCCTCTGTTGTCACCGCGCCGCCCCACTCTTCCTCGTCGTTGCCGCCCAACCTCCCCTGGCCCGCTCTCACTCTTCCTCACCGTCGCTGCCCACCGGCCCCCTCTATTCTCCCTCGCCAAATAATAAAAAAGGAAACCGAATAAAAAAAGGAACGTTGGTTAAATCAACAAACCGACTAACCGAACCGTGACCGATCAGTGCCAAACTGCAAAGGAAAATCGAACCCCGACCGACAGATGATCAGCCCTAAGATTAAGTACCAAATTGATCAGAAAAATCTAAAAAATTAGGGCGAGCATTTAGTCCTTTTATTTTTTTTTCCTTTTCCTAAAACATAAAACTAACTGTTGGAATATTTTTATATTATAATAATAAATAATGGATCACATATTAATATAATTATTATTCGAATATTTGATGGACCAACTAAAGTGATTGGTAAATAAGGGTCCATTGATTTTCGTTGAGTATGAACTTTTCTTTAGGTGGATACCCATTTATTCTTAATGGATTTAATAGGAGTCCGCGGAAGAGTTTATAAATAGAATACAAGGGTTATGGTCTCCAATACTTTAAATATATCTCATATGACAGAGAGCTTTGAGTTCTAGTGTGTTTAGTTAAGGAAGATCAATCTAATATTGAGGTTCATGTTTGATTGTTCTTCGTTTACTTATTGATTCTAATAATTCGATTATGCACGATTCTAAGACCATTGTTACGGTTAACAATCTAACACTAACTACTAAGTAAAAGTGTAAAAGTGTTATTTTCCTTTCATGGTGAACAATTATATATATCAAACGGCAAGAGAGAAATCTAAGAATTAAAAAACGTGAAAGAATACTACGGACATACAAAGAACAGTGAGAAACAAAAGGAACAAATTTGAATTAAGGATGTGGGCCAATGTGACCAATAACACGATTCCCTATATATACACGCTTCCCTAGCCCGCACTCATTCATCTAATACAGACACAGAGAAAGAGAGTGAAGAGCCATGGAAGCTTTATTATTCATCAGTCAATTAACTTATCAAAACTCCCCAACAGCCATTACCAAAACCTTCACTCTCTTCGTTTTCATGGCTTTCATTTCTGCCATTTTTTCTCAATGTTACCGTAAGAGGAAACACTCAGTTCTCCAACTCCCACCAGGCCCAAATCCATGGCCTCTCGTGGGCTGCCTCCCAGCAATGTTGGCCACAAAATCACCAAAATACAAATGGATTCATGCAGTGATGAAGCAATTCGACACTGAAATCGCATGCATTCGTCTCGGAAATACCTACGTAATGCCAGTGACTTCTCCAGAACTGGCTGTTGAATTTCTCAAGAGACATGACTCTGTCTTTGCATCACGTTCCACCATCTCCAACACTGTCAATGTCTTGTCTCGTGGACTTCTTACCACAGCTTTTTCACCATTGGGACACCAATGGAAGAAGATGAGAAGAATACTTGCATCGGAAATATTCTGTCCATCGACTCTTCATCAGATGCTTGGCCACAGAACTAACGAGGCCGATACTCTTCTTCGTTATATTTTCAGCCTTACCACTACTAACACTGTCAATAAAGACGGTGCAGTTGTTAATGTGAGAAGCGTAACACAACATTACTGTGGTAACATTATCAGAAGAATGCTATTCAACAAAAGGTACGGTTGGAATTATTTATGAATCAAAATCTTTTCATAACCTCAACCTCAACTTTCGTATGTGAAAGAAAATGAAAATATATAACTATTAGAATGACCGTGAATAGTTTATAACCAGGTGATTCTTTTCAGTTTTGGAGAGATTATTCCCTCGAATTTTTTCTCTTCTCATATTTTCTATTGCTTAAATATATATAGGTGTTTGAAATGCTACATTCATAGGTTAGTTATCCGTCCTATCATGGACTATAATTGTTTATGATATATTGTTGAGAACAATGGAGGGAACAAAATTGTCTTCAGAAAACAATGGATTAATCAACTTCTAGTTTCCTTATTTTTTTCTGCATTTTGCTCTTATAGGTACTATGGCAAAGGGAGGGAAGATGGAGGGCCAAGTTTTGAAGAAGAAGAGCATAATCAAGCGTTGCTAACAATTCTAAGGCATGTTAATGCATTTTCTATATCAGATTTCATGCCTTGTTTGAAGCCATTTGATTTGGATGGACATGAGAAGATCATGAAAAGAGCTTTGAAAGCCCTTTGGAAGTATGATGAACCAATTATAAATGAGAGGGTGCAACAATGGAAAGATGGGAAAAGGGAAGGCGCAGAGGACATTCTTGATATCCTCATTTCAACTAAAGATGGGAATGGAAAATCGTTGCTGACAATTGACGAGATCAAGGCTCAAATCACAGTAAGGATTCCTAAACTTTATATGGAACCACATGTACCTACACGTAAATTACTGATAACATTCAAATTGAGTGTAGTATATATGACATTTGATGCATGTATAATTACTTGGTCAAAATATTACCGAATTTGGTCCCGGTACAATGGAGACTCTTTTGATATATATATATATATATATATATATATATATATATATATATATTTTGTTATATTTCAAGAAATTTAATGAGTAAATTATCATGCTAAAATTATGATTAATAGAAATGAGATCAAATGATAATGAATTAACTAAAACGTACGTTTAAAAAAATACACGGACTAAAATGAACAAAAATTGAAAGTACAATAATCAAGATAGATGTTTTGAAAGTAGGCCGACCAAAATAAACTAAAGCGAAAATTTCAAGGACAAAAATAGTATTTAAACTTGGTAAGGATTGATACATACACACAAGGTATATATATAGTTGATGAAATTATTTGTATTATATTAATACTAATGTCAATGTTTCCCACGACAATAATATAGGAACTACAAATTGCAACGATCGATAATCCTTCGAATGCAGTGGAGTGGACAATGGCAGAATTACTCAATCAACCAAAGATTCTCCAAAAAGCAATTGAAGAATTGGACAGAGTAGTCGGAAGAGAAAGACTTGTTCAAGAGTCTGACATCCCAAAACTCAAGTATCTCACGGCTTGTGCCAGAGAATCCTTTCGACTTCATCCATTTTCACCTTTCAATATTCCTCATGTCTCAAACGCTGACATCGTTGTGGCCGGTTACTTTATCCCGAAAGGTAGTGAAGTCATTCTGAGTCGGTCAGGACTCGGTCGAAACCCAAGGATTTGGGAGGATCCGATGCGTTTCGATCCAGAACGTCATCTCAAGGATGAGACAGTTGAACTGGGATTATCAGAACCAAATCTAAGATTCATTAGCTTCACCCGAGGAAGAAGAGGCTGTGTGGGTAGCTCATTGGGCACAAACATAACCATGATGCTACTTGGTAGGTTGCTGCAAGGGTTTTCATGGAGCTTACCATTTGGAACAACAAAGATAGAATTCTCTGAGGCCGATGAACTCTCCCTCCCGAAGCCATTACACTTGCATGCAAAGCCACGCCTGCCTCATATTATGTACCCAACTTCTTGATCATCAAACATATAAAATAGGCTAGTTGTCCTCTTGCTTGCCGAATATTCCTGTATTATTTCTATGTATTCTCGCTTGCTTATGTGTCTGTGAACTTATAAATGTTGTGTGAATAATAAAATGAATTAGGGTCAAAGCGTACTTAGTTAAGCGGTAATTCATATATACCTCAAATCAAGAGGGTGTGAGTTCGAATCCCCTACCATGTTGTACTAAGAAAAATAATTATAATAATAAAATAAATTAGAGGTGATTGGTTGGAGTAACGTATTGTACTAAAAAAAATAATAATAATAAAATAAATTAGGGGTGAACGGTTGGTTGATGATATCATAATAGTTTATTAATTTTATAACAATTCTTTGCGTCTCTAAGAATTTACTTTATGTTATCTAAAAAGGAAAATAATTTATACTTTATGATTTTGAACTTTTGAAGAAAGTTTAAACACATAGGTATTTATAGTGTGGAAAAAACCTAACTATACACATTTTTTTTTTCAAATATTAAATTTAACATTCTATAATGTTTAAAAACAATTAATTTACGAATAAAAGTTAATACCTTGAGTTGATCAAAATAATCTCTTTTTTTTCCTGCTTCGACCATCACCTTTTCGACTCTTGATGTTTATAGTTGACCTTACGGTTACGGTGGTGACAATTCCAATCACATTTGTACGAAAATAATATATTGAATTAATAAAACTGTAAACTATCATACTATTATTTTGAGAAAAAAAAACATATACCTATCGTCTTCTTTCACTCAACAAATTCATTGTATTAATGAAATCAATGAAATTATGGGTAAATTTCTTTGTTGAAATTACTTCGTTGGACTCTTGAACTTCAGTATATTTGTTGATAAAGATAACTCAATATCTTGCTTAACATTGAGGAATCTATTATAGACTTGTTCACATTTCTATGAACCAATTTTCTTCACACTTCAATCTTGAAATAGTGAATAGTTTCATTATACATCAACCACCTCAGTTTAAGTTCCCTAGAAAAAAATATGTATTAGGAAACAACCAAATATAAAATAGAAATACACAAAAACGAAAGGAATAATCCCAAAGTAATTTTATGAATAAATAATAAATCTTTATTGGAAAAATACATCTTCATCAATCAGAATCAACTTCAACACTTGAAGTGGACCTCGATAGTTTGTATAAGTGTCAACTGTTTCCTCGTCCAATTACTATGATTTTTACTAGTTTTTAGAGATGAGTAGTTTGGAGATGATAATTACACAAAAGGATTCATTCTACAAAATTTACATTTTTATCTTAAAAAACACCCTTTAAAGATGGAACTCATCTTCATTTTACCAATATACCCTTTTTATATACATGAAATTATTATTAAGATATTAAAATTCAAAATGGGAAAATTGTTAATTGGGATTTACATTTTAAATCCCTAAATTTATGCACCTTTTCACCTTCCTAAACAAAATATCCCAAATTTTTAGTTATATCTTCCTCTTATTTAATGGTCTTTCTTTTTTCTCACTTTACACCATCGTTTTCGGTAGGCCGTCTTCTCGTCTTCTTAGTGTTTTCCATTTTCTGTCGTTACCATCTACGGCAGCCCGTTTCCGATTCGCTCGCTTTTCACCATTATTTTTGGTAGCCCATTTTCTGCTGTTTACGTTCTAAATATTCTAGGTTTGTTTTTTATTTCTAATTTTGGGTGTTCGATTTTGGGACATTTAAAAAGTATTCGATGGTAACGTAGTATATATTTGATTATGTAGGTTATTTACTTTTTTTGTTAATTGTAGAGAGATATAATCGTATATACTTTATAGTTCATATATAAATTATAGTTTGTAGCTAGATATAGTTTATATCTTCATATAAGTGTATGTTATAAAATGACTATGGTTTATAGCCGGATATAGTTTATATCTCCATATAAATGAAAAAGTAGGCGATAAACATAATATATATATATATATATATATATGCAGGACAGATACGAAAAGGATAAAGTCGCAGTACTCCATTGTTGTCTTACCTCATCATGCCGGTAAGTTTACTCTCGTAAAATGTAGTGTTCTCTGATGAATATCCGTGAGATTGAGCTAAAAATATTACATTTGAAATGTATTGAATTGAGCCAAAAATTGAAATGAAACGAAAAAATATTTTGTAATAAATTTCACTGTTTTAGTAGAATATATTAAGAAGTAAATTAGGGGATTATGAGAAATAAATGATTTGGGTCCCACAATAATTTAATGTTTACAAAAACAAATTTGGAACATTAAATCTTGTACATTTAAATAAAAAAACTAATTATAATAAATATAAATGTCATAAATAAGGGCAAATTTGATACGTGTTAAAAGTTATAAATTCATAAATCTAAAATTATAAAATTTGTAAACATTAGACATTCGTGAAAATATGTTTCTGAAACAGCCCGTCCAAGTCATTATCTGTTTTTACTATCCATTCTTTTTCAAACGTCTCGAACCCAAGACAATCCACGTATATATATAGTAAAAATGTGAGAAAATTAAAACCTTTTAATTTAAATGAACGGTTTATGATGAATATCAAAATGTTTAATCGATAAAATTGATTTAGTGATCATTAATATTTTAAGTGGAATTGGATTACGGAAGAAGCTAGAATTTTTTTTTAATATAATTATATTTGTGTTATTACGACGAGTATTATTTTAATTGAGAAAATGAGAATCATTTAATTTAAATTAAAAGTTTTTTATTTGATGTCAAAATAGATTTATTTTTTTGGGAAGGAAATGAAATGTATCACGTGTGGGGTTTTTCTTTAAATAAATGAATGAAATCAAAACTTAATGACTCTATATCTATTAAAAAAAGGAGTATTTTTATAAAACATTTTAGACTATATACCTTTATTTAATTTATAAATTTAGAAAACACGTCATAGAAAATTAATGGTAAATATTAAATTAATTAATTAATTATCAATAATAAATACTTAATTATCAACTTTAACAATTACACGAAATCTAGAAAATTAATGGTAAATATTAAATTAATTAATTAATTATCAATAATAAATACTTAATTATCAACTTTAACAATTACACGAAATCTAAAAAGTTGAAATATATAAAATATTTATTTAATTTATGAAGAGTTAGCTGATTTTCACTAATAGAATTTCAAAAATTTTATAATTCCAAAAGCTTGGTAATTTTTTCATCATTTACCTATATAAATAGGCATTTTCTTCCACCATTTCTTAGCAACACTCAAGCTACATTTTTTCTTTATTTTTAGTCCTCCCTCATTTTGTTGCTCTAAAATGTATGTAATCTTGAAAGTAACTCAATACAAATATGATACGTTCTGTTTATGCAAAAAATGTGACAGGGTATGACCTGGTCAAGGTCGGCCGCAGGGAAGAGCTCGACCTACTCCAAGTATGACCGAGGGAAGACCATGACCTGCTTTTCAGGTATGACTGCGGGAAGACCATGACCTGCTTCAAGTATGACCGAGGGAAGAGCTTGGGTATCCTTGGAAAGGGATGACTAGCTCAAAGGGTCAAGGTCGGCTGACTGGGATGAGCTGGTGTCCGGAATGAGCTGAAAGGCCACTTGGCGAGGAAAGACCTGCACAAGGGAACAAACACTCCGACGCTCAAGTCAGTTTTGAGTCCGACCTTAGTATGGAGGCTGAGCTAGAATACCATACCTGACTGAAGAGTGAAGTGCCCTATTTATAGGTTGAGGTACCCGACAAGGAATCCGACCAGCGGTTGAGCATGTCTGGACCAAGGTCGGCCTATTGGGAGTAGCTATTCCAATTCATACTCTTGTCATCTGGAATTTGACTAAGTATGGAAGGTCGTTCCTCCCATGAATGATCTTTAGGGAAGACCTTCAGATCGGCCTTTAGGGAAGGCCTCAGGTCGGCCATTAGGCAAGGCCTTCAGGTCGGCCCTCAGTGGAGCTCTTCAGGTCGACCCTCAGTGGAGCTCTTTAGGTCGGCCACCAAAAGGAAGATCTTCAGGTCGGCCTCTTCAGGTCAGCCACCAAAGGGAAGACCTCCAAAGTTGGACATTTTTTCTGTCCTCCACGATTTTCAACCCTCAGACACGTTCAATTCAACCCGAAATTTATATATCGAAGCTATATCTTGATTTGTAAGTTTGTGTGGTTGTAATTTTTACTTTGATGAAGTTAAATAATGATGTTTGTATAATAAGACTAATTTATATTTGATCACTTGTGTATTGGTTTAGATTTTTAGTTTTTAGTTTTGTTACTATTGGTTTGTTTTTGTTTTTTTATAATTACTATATTATTATGTTTCTTTGTATTTGTTAATATTTTTTTATAATTAATATTATTATATTATTTTATTTAAAATGTTTGTGCATGTTTTAATTTTAATTTGATAACTCAAATGTTCTACACTTTCAATTTTTGAAGGGGCGGCTGCCGTAGTAGGACGCCTATTTCTCGTTGTATTGCCGAAGGGGCGTAACAACGTGCTTGAGGGAATGGGAAGGCTAGAAGGGCCTGATTGAATAGACAAGGTCTTTTATGAAGAACCTTGCTGGCGTCTGGATACAGTTTCGAACTGGATATCTATGGCGTAGTTTTTTGCACTCATCAGAGATGGTACAGATGGTTGAGAAATGGGCTTTTTGCCCTTTGAGGTAGCAGTTCTTGAAGAAGATGCTACAGTTTGTGGAGAAATGGTGGTTTCATTTCTCGGCGACGAGGGTCGCTGATTGTTTTGCGGCGGAGCCCGCTGGGTGTTTGGCCGTCTTTGGTCGGGAGGAGGTTCCATCTAAACGAGGAGAGGTCAGAGCTGATTTTGGGTTTTTCAAGAGATGTTCTCTTGAGAGATAATCAACAAGGGAATTCTCACTTCCTTTTATAGGCACAATTTGAAAATCAAAGCAAGACAGTATGGCCTGCCACCTTGCAAAGATTTGCTTTGAGACCAGATTTTTTACATCTTTTTCAAAGATGTATTTACTTGCTTTTGAATTTGTTTGTATGGTGAAATCCTTATTGATAAGATCTCCCTGGAACTTTCGCATGGAAAGTACTATTGCCAAAATTTCTTTCTTCACCGTGGAATAGTTTTTCTGAGCACTATTTCAGATGCCTGAATAATAACGGATTATCGTGATTTTTCCGTTAACTTCATGTTTAAGAACACCGCCGTAACCAATTTCTGACGCGTTGGTGTCTACTATCAGTCGAGACTGTTCATCTACTAGAGATAAGCATGGGATGCTTTTCGCCAGTGATTTGATGGATTGGACTGCGCGTATATGATCTACAGTCCAAGGCTTTGAATTCTTCTTCAATCTGTCATATAGTGGCCGACAGATTGTACGAAGATCTTTAATAAAGTCTCCAATGTAATTTACACAACTCAGAAAACGCTGTAGTTGTGTTTTGTCTTGTATGATATCTGGAAATTTATCCATGAATTCCAGAGACTGTTGGATTGGCTTGATAATTCCTTGATTAATATCATAACCGAGGAATCTAACCTTCGTTTGGAACAACTTGATCTTTGGCTGGGAAACCACAAGACCATTTGTTCTGATAATATTGAGGAATAACTGGAGATGCTTGAAATGCTGATCTACAGTATTCGAGAATACCAGAATATCATCAATGTATACTATTGTGAAATCTTGGTATTTGCTGAAGATGTCATTCATAATCTTCTGAAATTCAGAAGGAGCATTCTTCAATCTGAATGGCATAACGTTCCATTGAAACTGTCTGAATGGAAAATTAAAAGCCGTCTTGTAACGGTCGTTTGGATGAATCTGAATTTGCCAAAACCCAGATTTTAAGTCGAACTTTGAAAATACTTTTGCTGAAGTGATTCTTTTCAGCAAATCCTGTCGATTTGGTATAGGATACCTAATCCACTTGAGTACTTTGTTGAGAGGCTTGTAATTTATCAAGAGCCTGGGGATTCCTCGTTCTTTCTCGGCTTGATTGTTTACATAGAAAGTCGAACAAGACCAAGGGCTTTTGGAAGGACTGATCAGTCCCTTTTTTAGAAGATCTGTTATCTCGTCAGTACATGTCTTGACCAGATCTTTGCTCATTTGAATAGGCTGAGCTTTGGTTGGGATTTCGGCTTCTTTGAATTCGTCTACATATGGTAGATTAACCATATGCTTTTTCCTATTCCAGAAGGCATTTGAGATGTTTGAACAAACTTCCTTTTCAAGCTTCTCTTGGAAGTTTCGAATTGTTTGCTGGACAGATGGTTGTTAACATATTTTCTCTTAGATAAAAGTATTTATCTCAAAGTGAAATAATCAACTTTTTTTTTATTAAATTTTCTTATTAACAACCATAAAATTTATAATTTCTAATATAATTTCATTCCACCCCACAGAAATACACACCAGACCTCTAGTCATCCCAATTTTGGGCTCACCATTGACCTTACAAGCATCTCCAACCCTACGGCTTCTACATCTAACAGCTTCACCATCATAAACCATAGCCATACAAACCGCGTTACCTTGGATTCCCTAGATAAAATCATCTATAAAAGAACTCCTTAAATCATGCTCTAATACTTGATCGACTTCTTCGATTAAATCTTTTCAAACACAATCTCTCCTTGTGTTGTAGACCACAACTTAAACTCCATCCAATGGTGGATGCACATTATCCTAAGACTCTGACGGAATTCTTACCAATAAAATGCACTTTTCCAATTACATAGAAATCCCTCGACTAAGATATAACACCAAGAACACATTACTAAAATGATTTAAAGAGAATCCAGTAAACCTGTTCCACACATCTTCTTTGTTGTGCTTCTATGTCCACTATGCCCATAACCCTTGTCGCACCGACTTTGCTTTTAGTCTCATCTAAAATATCTCATACCAATGAAAATAATTGTTCTCACATACATACCACACATCAGTCATATCCATAGCCAATGTGAAGCTTTATTTGAACTCCTTGTAATCCAAACAATCATCTCCTTGAATAAAGTACCACTTGTATCTTGCTCGAATAGTAACTCATTCATCTACTCCCCATCATGAGAGTCTGATTTGTGACTCTCGATTGACAATGAAAGTCTGCTCTTATTTAGCATGCCCAAGTAGTGTAGCTTCTACACAGAATCACATTGTGGAACCTCTTCCTATCAGGTGATAGATGCCGATTTGATAAGACTACTTTTTCTACCCATCTCCACAACTTTATCAATCAATACATGTCTTGCTCACATTTGAGCATTTTTTGTCAGATCTAAGATTTATCCACAAATACACAGTGACTATAAGGCTTTCAAATCTTTTTTGTTTAGTCTCCAAGGATTTCTCTCACACAACTAGTTTTAAGACCATGACGTGATACCACTTGTTAAGGTCAACGATTACTCCAAGTATCTCTACAATTATATGATATTGTCCATTTTTGGACATAATGCTCATTGCTTTGCTTTTAATTTCACTCAAAAAGCCTTTTACCAAATGAGATAATTGTCCTCACCAATATATACCATTTGCATGATGCCTTTTTGTTGAAATCAAAAGGAAAGCCACTAGAACTTATGTCTAACGTGGACAATAGCATACCATTGTAGAAATGTAAAAGCCATTTTGACTCATCGATCTTGATCGGATCCCATTTTTGGACCGGTTGTTTGTTTGAGCATTTTGGACTCTGATACCATATCAATATTCATGGGGTTCCATCTCAAAACCAATTGGTAATAAGAGGAGTAGCTCATGTATATTATAAACTTATGTAAGGTCCCCTTTTTTTATAAAAAAAAGGGGACATTGCATAGGATTATTAGACATGGGCTACTCCTCTCATTGCCAATTGATTTTGAGATGGAACCCCATAAATATTAATATGTATCAGAGCTCAAAAGAGCTACGATCTTTAGGGGCATGTTAAGGATCTCACATTAAAAAGAAATGGGATCTTGCATAGGTTTATGATAGACATGGGCTACTCCTCTCATTGTCAATTGGTTTTGAGATGGAACTCTATGAATATTAATAGGGACAACTTGAGATATGGCAAAAAAAGTTAGGAAAATAAGAAAAATAGCAACAAGGTTTAGGTTTTCAAATATAGCATTTTTTTAGCAAAAAAACGGAGACCCACGCTATAAATTACAAAGATACCCTGCAGGCCCGAACCAATAATAAATTACTTCTGATTAACTTCTGATATACTAATGATTGACAGATATACTCCTGATATATATGTGATATATGTTTGATATACATATGGTATGAAATTGATTTACTTCTGATATAACTATGATATCTACTACTATAGGTGACATAGAATTGATTGACTTCTGATATACTATTGATTTACTTATGATATAACTATGATTGACAGATATATTCCTGATATATATGTGATATATGTTTCATATATATTTGTTATGAAATTGATTTATTTCTGATATAACTATGATATATACTACCATAGGTGATATAAAACTGATTGACTTTTGATATTCTATTGATTTACTTATGATATAACTATGATTGACAAATATACTCCTCATATATATGTGATATATGTTTGATATACATATGATATGAAATTGATTTACTTCTGATATAACCATGATATCTACTACTATATGTGATATAGAATTGATACTTCTTATATACTATTGATTTACTTCTGATATAACTATGATTAACATATATACTATTGATATATATGTGATATATGTTTGATATACATATGATATGAAATTGATTTACTTCTTATATAACTATGATATCTACCAATTATTTCGAACATATTACCTCTAATATATGTTTTATGATATACTAATATATGAAATAATTTTTTTTTCAGATAAAAGCAATGGTAAAAACACGAAAAATGAAATAAAAAAACATCGTCGAAAATGTTGATGTCGTTCGTCCCAAAAGATAACATAAACCAACGCCAAAAGTGTTGTCTTTGGAAAAACGGAAAGCTTCAAAGATAGTATCTCCGAAAACACGACAATCACCAAGAACTCGATGTCTCAAGCTTTTACCTAAAGATTATACAAGAATGAAACTTACGCTTTTATAGACTGTTGGAACTTATGCTTCTGGAACTTATGTTTCTTCTTTTATAGAATTTTAAGAATGACATTGTTAGTCTACTTTTGGTTTATGCTACTGGTTCGTTTTGATGTATAAACCTTTAAGTTTTTGGTTGAAGGACGTGCTGGAGAAAGTTCTCTCTCATGTGCTGGAGAAAGTTCAGTGGGGAGGGGTTGCCAATGATCTGATCCCCTCCTCTCCCTCCTCCTTTCCGTCTCATATGTGTGTTTTTTCTTAGTCTTTCAACTGAGTTTTTCCAAAGGACTTTCTTCTCTATTTTATTATGAATCTGCCATGGTTTTTTTTTTCAAGAAGTTACGTGGTTGGTATTATGAGTACCTCTCTGCTCTTAATTTGTAGGAGATTTTCAGGGAGGATCCTTCTTCCCTCCTGATTTCTACAGCGGCGGACGACGGCTGGGTTTCGAGAATCTCCCCGTCAATGTTGGTAGTGCTGATGCGGCTGATAAAATCAAAAGGAACAATGTTATGTACAGTTAGTGGCTTCGTTATCGATATGTTTCGAAGAGTTTTCAGGCACTAAACTAGAGAGGGCACCCGCCTGCGTCTCTTGGGATAACTCTTCATCTTCTTTGAATCCTGGTTCAGAAGACTTCAATGGTCAAGGGGAAAGGGATGATGGAGTAGAAGGTAGGCGACAACGTAGGTGTAGGGATTGGCTCAAACACAGTTTTGGAATCTAAGGAGACTGTCAATGTTAATTGTATTGAGATTCGTGACCAACTTGATTTGAGAAATTTGCCTAATGTAGCATTTATGTGGAAAAAAAAAAAGACAACTGTGGAGGAAATTATTTCATATCCAATCGTGGACAGTGGTGTCATAAAAGATAAGATTTTAGCATTGAATGAGGTTGAGGATGTTGTAACTTTTGAGAAGGTATTTCGTGGGCTGAACTTTGTTTCTATTCCTCCTTCTTTGAACACCCAAGTTGTTTTATTGGCCAAGTGTGTCATTTCTGATTGTTCATATGTCATTTGGGATATGTATTTTCTTTCGCGGATTTTGAATGTAGTGCGTGATCGCCACTACTCATACAAAATTCCATAGATTTGTTTTTCAATGAAGAAAAACCAAACATTGAGAAAGGAAGACGAAAAGTTTTTTTTTTTTTGTTTTAATGAAATTAGTTAGAAACATTAATGGCTCGTATGATACTCATTTCCTTTTTTATTTTTTTATTTTTGGTTTCTCATTCTCATTTTTTGAGAAACAGAGTTGTTTGACTCTAGAGACCTAAATTGAGGTTTTTTTTAGTACAAAAATTGTGAAAATAAATGATTGAACGAGTGCCTTACCCATTAAGCTAAACTCACTGAATTGAAGTCACCATGAGTTATGACAAAAAATGTTTAACATATAATAACTGACTTAGCAGAAAGATGCTAACATGGATTCTTGACCCATGTCGATGTCTTTAGGTCTGTCGTATTCTCAGTCCCAATTAAAGATGTTCCAAAAAAGTTGATAGCTTTTCCACCGACGAAAAATCTATCATTTCCTATGAACTTTCTTATCATATGCTAATTTACACATTGTTTTTTTTTGTTAAGTCATCAACTGATCACAAGGATAACATAGAAAATCAATTTCAAAAACCAAAAATTAAAAGAAAAATGTCAAGGACTAGATAGAAATGCAGTCAGACTTCATGAATTAAGAAACTCACTTTTCAAATTGAAATCAAGATTAAACCCACCAATCAAAAGTTTCTCAGACCTAGAAACCAAGTTTAAAATGTGGGATCAAAATAGGATATTTATCGTAATTTATATTTGGCCAGAGAAATCCATCCATCTAAAAAACGTGCATAAAATTCCATACTAGAAAAAGAACAACCACATCACCACGTTAATATGACAATGGACTCAGATACAGAGTCTTTTGTACCCTAAATTCATTATTGACACTCAACCATGATGGTTCAATAGTGACCTCAGAATTTTTGTGGTTGAAATGGAACCTTTCACTGTCAGGCTGTTTAAAGTGAGTTTTGGAAGTGCAAATTCCAAATCCACTGTTAGATACCATTTAATTGTTTCATAACATTAGATTTAGTTGATAAACCTATGTTAATACATTTTCACATGTAATGTTATGTTGTCTATTTTAGACATAAGCTCTCATGATTTTACTTTTGATTTCATTAAAAAATAACGGAGATGTCGTCCCCCACTTACATACCAAATATCTACCTATGTGACTTTGGTCGCATTTTCAAAAATTCCCTCCTCAAACAAAGTACCACCCAGTCTCATCCGTCTCAACTCTTATCCAAACTAACTCCTCTTCTCTATAGCAAACAACCTATCTGATGGCTCAACCATGGATCACATTATGACCACTTCGTTATTTTTTTGGCACCAAAGGACTGTACCAACGGGAGTAAATCAAAGGCACAACTTTGATACCACTTGTGATGGGACAATAGACCATTTACATTTCCGCAATGGTAGGATATTATATTGTCTACTTTGGGCATAAATCATAATTATTTTGCTTTTGATTTAACCAAAAAAGCCTCATGCCAATGGTATAAATTGGCGAGAAAAATTATCTTCATTGGCACGAGGTTTTTTGAGTGAAATTAAACACATGTAATGAGTATTATGTCCGAAAATGGATAATATCATATCATTGTAGAAATACTTGGAGGTATCGTTGTACTTACAAGTGGTATTGCAGCCATGGTCCAAAACCTAGTTGTGTGGGAGAATTCTTTGGAGATCGAACAACAATTATTGGAGAGCCTTATAGTCATTGTGGATTTGTGGATGAACTTCAGATCTGACAAAAAGTGCTCACACGTAAGCTAAACTCTTTCTGCCTTCAACAATTGTCGCGGTTGATAGGAAGAGATTTTCACAATGTGATTCCATTAGTAGTTACTCTATGGGGGTATGTTGGATAAGAGCAAACTCTCATTGTCAGTCGAGAGTTACATATCAAGCTCTCATGATGGAGAGAAGATGAATGAAATATTATTCGAACAAGATACAAGTGGTGCTTTAAGGAGAGAATTGTTTGTGATATTACAAAGAGTTCAAACATAGCTCCACATTAACTAGGGATAAGGGTAAACAATGGTATTTTAAGTGAAACTAAAAGCAAAACCAGGTTCATGGCAAAAGTGGATAGGGGAGCACAACAAAGAAGATGTGTGGAACAAGTTTTATTGGATTATCTCTAAATCATTTTACTACTGTGTTCTTAATGTAATATCTTAGTTGAGAGATTTCTATGTAAATTGGAAAAGTGAATTTTATTGGTGAGGATTCTATCAAAGAGTCCGTCAAATATTTCAGCTTTGAGTTATTTTATTGCATGCAATTGTATTTAATTAATTTTTAATTCACCATTACAATCAATAAATAAGTTATAGATCCACAAAATTGAGACTTTATTAGTAGTTTCATATTGTAGCACGATAATAATGAGATCTTTCAATAGTCAAATCTTAAGAACTAAAATTTTCATTTTTGAAACTTGAGCAAAGAAATAGAAACTATGATTAAACTTAGAAACCAAAAAGTATTCTTGGCTCCCAAATCTCTAGAACCAAATAGAAACTAAGTTCAAATATATGAGATCAAATTAAAGTCTATGTTGAGGGGTAAGTTTAGAGCACCATACGGAACCCCTCGATGTTGACGAGTGGAATTCTACTGACCCGTAAAGGGAGCACGCCGAGCGCACTGAACTATACCGAACGCATTAGTATGAGACCTTTTGGGTGGAACCAAAAGAAAAGTCGTGAGGGCTATGGCAAAAGCGGATAATAGCATACCATTGTAGAGATACTCGGGGTACTTGGGGTATCGTTGTTCTTAACAAATGGTATCAAAGTCATGGTCTAAACCTAGGTGTGTCGGTGAATCCTCGGGTGTCGAAAAAAGAAGTGGTGAGCCTCAGAATGTGTAGTCATGGTTTAATTCGTGGGCGTGCTCTATCAAGGTATGACAAAAGCCTTAGATAAGAGCAAAGCTTGTTCCATGTTCGAGAATAGACGGATGAGTGACTACTTGAAAGGAAGCTCGGTGGTACTTTATTTGAGGGGAGGATTGTTGGGTTTGTAAGGTTGATGCAAACAAAGTTCCACATTGGCTAGAGAAGGAGGTGATCATGAGTATATTAGATAGGACAATTATCTCTATTGGTATGAGGCATTTTGGTTGGAACCAAAAGCAAAGTCGTGAGCACTATGCCCGATAGAGGTACCTGTGACTTATGATACTAGCAATCTTTTATTGGGGGCAGAGTCTCGTGATCACTTGTTTTTTTAGTGCCCTTTTAGTATGGATGTTTGGGGTGCTATGATTGGTTGGTCGACCTCTTTGCATACTATTGGAGGTTGGTCCTTGGAGCTTGATTGGGTTTGTCGCATTAGTGCAGGCAAAGTCTTCGCATCGCCATGTGTGGCGGCTGGCTTGGTCAGCGATTATTTATCATATTTGGAATGAGTGGAATGCTCAGATCCATGGAGGCATGTTAAACCGTCTTACATCTTGTTCCGTGCTATCCATAGTGATGTTTATTTTCGATGTACTACTTGGCCTGACAGTTGTTGCTTGTCTACTCAGCCGATAATTATTTTGCCTTGGGATTTATTATATTGATTGTTTTTCTTTTAGTTGTCTTGCTCGGGTTGTGAGTTTGTTTTTTGTGCTTGTTGTTGTTGGTTGCTGGTTGGTTATTATGTCTCATTGTTTATGTGCCTTGTCCTCAGGCTGTGAGGTCCATTTTGTGGTTGAATATATCTACCTTTCCAAAAAAATAATAATAATATTAACTCTGCCAAAAGTTATTTTTTTCAACAACTTTTCAAATAAAAATGTGGGATAAAATTTGACACGTGAAAAGTACAACACTTATCCAAGTGTAAAGCCAAGCTAGCTCACTGTCCCGCTTGACCCTACAATAACATTTGGAACCAGGAACACATAGGAATGATTTGAATCCATTCCCTCTTAATTAACGTTAGTTTTTTTTTACCAATGATACCCATGATGGTTATTGATAAATGTTAAAATTGGTTGATGATAAACTTATATAACATAGTGAATTGGTGAAAATTTAAATAAGTAAAAATGTCATCTAATACACGCAAAGTTTCTAACTTCTTCATATTTATAAGAAATTTGTTGAATATTACTTACACACAACATTGAATTTACCTACACAACAAATAATCAAGAGTAGAAACACAAACCTATATGCAGTAGTGTAGCATATGTGGTAATGACAAAAGTAATTTTAGTCATATTTAGAATGACTTTCAAAACATGTCTTATTATTTAACAATTTTGCTCTAAGCTAGGTACGTATAGTACGAGATAGACGTGGCTCGGCAGATAGGTACAATGGCTTGGGTAGGGAGAGTTCATTTGACTCAAAGAAGTCTATCTTTGTCATTCCTTGTGGTAAGCTCCATGAAAGTGTTTGTAGCATCGTAGCAAAGAGCACCATAGTGATAGTAGTGCCAAGTGAGCTACCTATGTAGCCTCTCCTCCCTCGAGTGAATGTAATGAATCTTAGACTCGGTTCTGACAATGCCAATTCAGCAGTCTTGTCCTTTAGATGACGTTCTGAATCAAACCGCATCAGATCCTCCCAAATCCTTGAATTTCGACCGAGCCCCGACCGACTTAGTAAGACCTCACTACTTTTTGGGATGAAGTAACCCGCCACAACAATGTCAGAGTTTGAGACATAGGGAACATTGAATGGTGAAAAGGGATGGAGTCAAAATGATTCTCTTACACACGCTGTGAGATACTTGAGTCTGGGGATATCAGATTCTTCAACAAGCCTCTCTCTTTCGACTACTCTGTTCAATTCTTCAACTGCTTTTTCAAGAATCTTTGGTTGATTCATCAATTCTGCCATTGCCCATTCTACTGCATTTGATGGATTATCTATTGTTGCAATTTGTAGCTCCTGTCATTGTGATGAGAAATTAAAGGTTCACATAGTAATGTAATTTCTTCGAGAAATATGTATATATAATATACAATAATTGTATATATGGATGTGTGAAAATTATACATAAAATTTACTTTTAGTGTTGTTTGAGATAACTGACCCTCCCCATATTTTCACAATGGTATCATATTATCCACTTTGGACATAGGCAATCATGGCTTCACCTAAAAGGTATCATACCAATAGAGATGTTGTCTCTTCCCTAACCAATGTAGGACTTTGGTTGTATGCCAACAATCCTCCCATTGAACAAAGTATCACCTGGCTTCTCCATAAATTACCAGTCATCTGTATTTTATTTTCTAGCACATCACCTTAACCATGTTCAACTCCTCTTCACCGAGAGCACCTTGCCTTTTCCGATAGTTCAACCATGAATTTCCCTTTGACTATGCCATCAAGGTTTACCACGCCTTTGTTCGTCATTCGAGGATTTCACACCAAGACGACTAAGTTGTTGAAAATTAAACAAGTTAACTATCCTAGCTAGTATTAAATTAAATGCAGTAGCATATGCAGCCCTGAGTCATATCCCAATAGAGATATTGTCCCTAGCGTACTCATATGCATGGTATCAATCATCATACGTATTAATAATATCACAGAATTATAATCTAGTATTGAATACTTACCATGATTTGAGTCTTAATCTCCTCAATCGACAACAATGATTTTCCATTCTCGTCTCGAAGTGAGATGAGGATATCAAGAATATCTTCAACCTCTTTATTTTTCCCATCTCTCCATCGTTGCACTCTCTCATTAATAATTGGTTCGTCATACTTTCTAATGACTTTCAAAGCCTTCTTCAAAATCTTCTCGTGTCCACCCGAATCCAACCATCTCAAACAAGGAATGTAATCTGATACCGAAAATGCATAAACATGCAAAATTATTCTAAACAAGGCTTGATTATTCTGCTCTTCTTCAAAAGTTGGCCCTCCATCTTCGGGTTTTTTGAAAAACTGAAGGGTTTTTTAAAGTTAATTGAAAAAAACGGGTGAGTTTTGAAGTTTTTGGATTTTTGGGATTTTGCGTCTTTCAAAAAGACGTGTTTGACTAGTTTTATACGAATGCGTCAAGAGATGCATTCAGCGCACCAGACGAAGTTATTAAGGATGTGTCTCTTAAAGAGACGCATCAGTCTTGGAAATTCAAGTGGATTCCCTGCATGCAAGGAATCCACTTTCGGCGGTTCAGGCAGAGGTTCCTCTGCATCTGCACAATTGCAGTATTTGTTTGTTTTTTTTTTCGAATTCCATTTATTAAATATCTGATTTTTTATTGTTTATTTTTTTTATTTTTTAGTTTTATTATTAATTTTCTTTTGTTGTAGGAACCGTTCAAATTTAATAGAGATGGCAAACTTGGAGTAAGATTTTGTCTACAACACAGGTATCTTTAATTACTTTATTATATATGGAGGATAATAATAGCACAGGACCGTATGATTCATCTGTTTTACATCTTCAAGCTAGCCATCGATCTGAGTTAGTCTGGCAAACTGGATACACCGACCCCTTACATTGCAGACGTCGAGAGGCTACTATTAGTAGGGTGACACGTCCAGATCCTCGTATAGATCCATATCTACGACAAGTAGGATTTTATGGCGTGTCACGTTTGAATTTTAATACAGTTAGACTGGCATTTGATGACAGCTTTGGTGGAGCGCTGGCGACAAGAGACGCACACATTTCACTTGCCGCATGGAGAGTGTACCGTCACATTACAGGATGTCACCATCCAATTTGGACTACCTATAGACGGGAAAGCTCTTATTGAATCATTCCAGCACACTTAGCGGGATGTGTGTACAGAATTACTAGGAGTTACACCAGGAGAAAGAGATTTAGTTGGTGGTCGTCTAAGCTTACCATGGTTGGCAAACCAGTTTGATGATTTTGCTCATCTGCCAGATGATGTTGATGATGTAGCTCTACAACGTTATGCTAGGGCATACATTCTTACCCTTATTGGAGGTATTGTATTTTCAGATAAGTCGAATAGTAGAGTCCACTTGATGTACCTAACTCTACTAGCAGATTTTGGTATAGCTGGACAGTACAGTTGGGGTGCGGGTTGCCTTGCCTGGCTTTATAGATAGTTATGCAAAGCTGTAGCTATAGATGCACAAGATATAGTAGGACCAGTTATATTACTACAAATTTGGGCATGGGATCGCTTCCCTTTATTAGCACCCCATAGACTCCATATACACGAGAATAACTTAAGAGATAGACCATTGGCAGTACGGTACGTAATTTTATTTTTTAGTTCAAGTAATTCACACGTATGTTTCTTCAATAAAAACTAACATTCAACTTCTCATAAATGTAGATGGAACGATGATTTTAGAGTTACTGAATCCCCGACTCACATACTTATCCAATACTGATTCATGTTGGATCAACTCATGCCGGATCAAGTATTATTAATTTTATTTATGTATGATTGTTTATTAACGTTGGATTTATTTTTTGGGCTTATCTTACAAAATTAATGCAGATTATTTGGGAGCCATGTAGGCACTTATTCGAGCGCTTACCCAAGTATTGCCTTATTGGTCAGCATATATGGACGACTAGGAGTCCTCTCATATGTTTTTATGCGGTAGAGTTGCAATTTCCCGACCGTGTTATGCGTCAATTTGGGTGGGTGCAATATATTCCTGTACATTGCAACACAGATGGTCTTCACACATATGACCTACGCGGGCGTCATGAACAAAATTGGGAACAAACTTTGGCTCCCCAGATTCAGGAGTGGGAAAACCGCCAAAATAATACTATTAATGGTCTCCCTATAAATGAGGGTGCAGACGTTGATCATAATTATAATACTTGGTTCAATCGCATTAGTAGGAGATTTCTCACCAGGACAGGAGCATCATATAATTATTTGGTAATTAACTTCACAACTAAATTTTTATACCACCTTTACCAGTATTAAACTTGTTTTCATCTTTTTTCCAGAATGTCATGCCCAATATGACTGATAGCGGTAGAATCCATTTATCTAATATTACCGAAATAAATCGATCGATGCATTTTGAAGGAGTGATACCAGATCGTAGGAGAAGACGACAACGAAGAGAAGCTAATATCCTTGATGATGATCCAAATGACCAAGAATAGGAATTAGGTTAAGTCTTAATTTTTTTTCTAAGAATTTCGAGGTTTGTTTTATTGTAATCAATGAAATCTCAAGACATGCAATTTCAATTTTAACTATGTTTTTTTTTAATGAATTTTGATGTTTGTATTTATGAAGTACATTTAATCAAAAATTAAAAAAATTTAGATAAGTTATGAAGCTTGAGATTTGATTTTATTATAAAAATTTATTAATTATTAAGTAAATAAAAAGATGAAAGACATATGTTAATATAAAAGAATAAAATAATTTTTTTTAAAGTAGTCATCAAAATTTTGAATATTTATTAATATAAAGTAATAAACTCTTGACCTAAAATACTCACAAAATAATATAAATATATAAAACAATTAATTCAAAAGAAAAAAAACGTAGTGATATCCATTCAACGAAAACCGACGACGTATGTATCCCTCTAAGATGAGATACGAGTGAAGTTGTTTAATACGAATATCGTAATTATGGTGTTTAATAAAAATTAGGATGAGATGTGAAGGGAAGTAAAAACAAAATAATAATAAAATAAAATAAAAAAACCGGAAAGAGACGCATCTAGTCGGTCCGTCATGTGGTCAGTCAAGGTCTCGTTACGCCGTCAAGGTCAGGTGGTCAGTCAAGGTCTCGTTACGCCGTCCCGTATAAAACTAACCAAATGTGTCTTTCCAACAGATGCAACACCCTAAAAATCCAAATACTTCAACCCTCATCCGTTTTTTTTCAATTAACTTCGAAAGGGTCTACAGTTTTTCAAAAAAATCCCTCCATCTTCCCTTCCTCCACCATAATATCTTGTATTGAATATCATTTTTCTAATAATGTTGCCACAAAAATGCTGCGTTATGCTCATCACGTTCACAATGTTATTGTGAGTTGCGGTGAGAGTGAAAATGTAATGCACAAGAGTGTCAGCTTCGTGGATTATGTGGGCAGACATTGTACGAAGAGTTGAGGGATTGAGTATTTTGGAAGCAAGTATTTTCTTCATCTTCTTCCATTGGTCTCCCGAGGGTGAGAAAATAGTGCCACGAAATCCACACGTCAAGATACTGTTGATCATAGGGACAGGCCGTGATGCAAAGGCGGCGTCGTGAGTTTGCAAGAATTCGAGCGCAAGTTCTGGAGAAGTCACCGGGATTACATTGGTACTTCCAAGACGGATGCAGGCGATTTCAGTGTTGAATTGCTTCATTGTTGCATGGACCCATTTGTGTGGTTGTGTGTGCCTCCACATTGCTGGTAGGCAGCCAAGAAGAGGCCATGGCTTTGGCCCGGGAGGAAGGGATGCTTCTCGTTCTAATTTTCCTCAGCTTAACAAGAATAATAATGGAAGCCATGAACACAAAGAAGCTGAAGGTTTTGGTTATGGAAGTTGAGCAGTAATTTTGGTCTCCCAAATTACTGATTGATAAGAAAAGTTTTTATATATATACGAGTGGCCGACAAAAAGCATTGAGAGTGTGTTTAGAAGTGATGGTAGAATGATTAATTTTGAAAAAATAAAAAATTAAATATAATTAATTTTTCAAAATCACCTTTCAACTGATATCTTACACATTAATTTAAAGTGATGTTAAATTTTCTTAAATAAATTTTGTAATTTACCAAAAATATGATTCATGAAACGATAAGTGATTTTGACTATTCCCAAAACAGCCCGAATTCATCCAAAATGTGGTCGAAAACTCCAAAGATAAAGATTGAATTAAAACCTTGTTTAGTATTGAATTCCTCTGTTTTTATTTATTTATTTATTTGTAATGTTGAGATTATACATTTTCAGGAAGATCATCTCAAAGTCATCCATTTTTAGATTGGGACGTTGTGGATTACGTTGGAGGGTTGCACCTCCAGAATTATTGCATAGGTCGACTCATCTAATAACTCAGATGATCAAGGTATGAGTTTATAGTCGCTTCAACTGATATCTTAAGCGGTAAAAGTTTGAAACTTTAGTCAGTAGCTTGGCATGTTCCAGTATTTCGGCCCAACTTTACAAAGGTTTGAGCTACAATTTTCTTTCATGTATGAACCACGCCATGCTGACTCATCACTATTTGAGCATTTCAGAATGTCGACACATATGACCGGTGAGAAATCACCCTACTGCAAACTTAAAATTAAATAAGTATCAAATAACACCCGTATTTTTACTTTTCAAATTTTGTTTTCACTTTTGGTAAATATTTCAAACTAGAATTAGAGGAGTAATTAAATCTGTCCCCCTGTTTCTTCAAAAAATAATTTGAGTATAAGAATTGAAGATAACTATCTTTGTGACATTTCTCCATTATATATCTCCTACAAAGTACAAACTATATAAATTCCTGTAATATATTTTGATGAAAACTACTTTCAAATTGACAAACACTCCACAAACAGCACAAGTTCTTTATTCTCAAATGATTACACAGCATACTTAAATATAGATTTTATTTTAAAAAAATGTATTTAACCATAGAGTTTGTATTAATTATTATCCCAAAAATAAAATGATATCTTATTAGGAAAGGTAGCACTTATTAGTTTGCTTGCTTTGGAAAAGTACGAGATTACTGAAATTTTGCATTTCATTTACAAAAATTCTGAGGTCCCATTAATTATTGTCTGTGGAAAAGCCATCAACTTTTTGGGGACAGAACAACTACACAGACCCCGAGGATATTGACCATAAGTCAATTAACAAAGCTTTAACTATCCATCTTCTTTCCAACGAATTGGTACCTCCGATTTGACAGGATTTCAAAAATTGAATGAAATCATTCGTGTGTTTGAATAAAAAAAAAAAAGAAAAAGAATTTAAAATTCAAATTCTCGTTTCGAATAGGTCGAATTTGTAGGATTGTAAGTTTAAACTTAACAAAGTTTGATTTTGTCCCACTTTGGTGGAAAAATATGGGTATCACTTATCAACCAAATTAGTTTCAAACGGGATTCGAACTGAAGGTATATGTCAATTATCTTTAAGCTATGTTCGATTTGACTTCAATTCGTGATCTTTTGATCACAAATCTATATCAATTATCATTTAATTAAGTTCAAGTTGACAATCACTTAAAAATATTTATGACCATGGTTTTTCTTTCAAAGGCTTAGGATATATTTCCGCTTCATTTTTCTAAGGTCACCATAATGAACTCTATTGAGGTCACCATTTGTTGTTTTTATGGTTCTCCATAATTTAGGACTACAAAAATACTATGTACCTTTGTCCTTGGGTCAAACATAGTACTATGTACCTTGGTCTATATTTAACATGTGGTTGTTCTTTTTATTTTGTTTTTCTATACACATTCAATGTAATTGAATATAGAATTTAATGCACATTTTTCAATGGATGGATTTCTTTTGCCAAATGTAATCTAGGGTAAAGAAAAAATTAAACTCTTTCATCTTGTCCATCATTAAGACTTGTGTGGACTTATCGTAGAACCATATTAGAAGGTTAAGTTTCCAAAAGCTCTTATAAAATCTGTAGTTATATATATACACACACCTAAATGATTACATTAATTCCTTAAATGGGTAAGGATTTTGGTAAATTATATATGTAATAGTATTTATATAAAATAAATGGTCTAAGAAACATAAACTTTTAATTATTAGTAATGTGGCATGTAGATACCGACCAACTCATCCTAGAAAATTTATGGGAAACTCTAGAATCAACTTATAAATACAGGCATTACAAAAAAATAGGTTTTTAGGGACCCACAAAACTTGTCGCTAAAAATCAATCTATTTCGCTAAAAATCAATCTATGTCGCTAAAGCTATCAGCGACGAGCGTCCGTGTGTCGCTAAAATTGTCGCTAAAAATGCGTCGTTTATAGGTTTTGCGATAAAAACATTGCGGCATCACTAATAATATTATCAGCGACAGGGATAGGGCGTCGTTAATATTATTATCAGCGACAGCGATGGCCCGATATTATCAGCGACAAGGAACATGTGTCGCAAATAACGTTATTAGCGACAATTCTCTTTTGTCACTGATAATATTATCAGCGACTAAACAGCCGCGTCGCAAATAATGTTATTAGCGCATCGCAGGTTCCTTGTCGCTGATAATATTATTAGCAACTGGCCATTGCTGTTGCTGATAATTTAGTAACAACAATAATGTCTTGTCGCTAATAATGTTATTTTTTTGGTCCGATTTGAAATGATCTCTTACTAATAGTTTTGAAACTACAATCGTAATTAGTGGTGAATTAACTTCCCTTTTACATCTTTAAAATAATTTGCACCTAAAAATTCCACAATACTTTTTTTTTGAAAAATCAAATTCCACAATACTTTTATTCATAAGAACCTCCTAGATAATTTGAATTGTAAATATGGAACATATGATAAATCAAACTTTGAATAGTAAAAGTCAATTGACTAAATTACAAATATCTGTATCTAGTCATTACATATAAAAAAAACATACATAAAAAAGATTGACCCATATAAACTATAATTAATTCTCTGTTTGTCTCAAAAGTGGTTCTAGACAAGATTTACACGCCTGAATGAAATAATATATGAAAATATTATTACATAAAGAAACAAAAGTACAAAATGAAAAAGTGACAAAATAAAATGGTTAAGTGGGATATGGAGGCCAAAATCATAAAACCATAAATTAAATTAAAGTTGTTCTAAGTAATAAAATATCTAAAATATAGATAAAACTCAAATGCAATCACGCAATCAAATAGCTAAAAAAGAGCCAACCTTGATCAAAGATTCAAAAGGATCAAAACACCTATTCTTAGATTCAACAAATATCTTCAAAACATAGCAACTCAACCAACAAAGAAGAGTATTGATTTCGTCATTTGCTTTAATTTCCCACTATTTTTATGGTCATAGAAGAGAATTGAAATAGGTTGAGACTCTAGAATCATCATGATCAAGTTAAAAAACTCCAATTTTCTTAAAATTAGGAGAAAGAAACAAAAGGAGAGAGAGAAGAGAAGTAATACCAAAAGAAGTATGGTAAAAGTGTCTAGGGTGGTGATACAAAAATGGTAATCTTCTTAGATACTGTAAAAAGCCATAATAAATCATAACGCTCATTAACACACACATGCAATTAAAGTAACCTCGACCGCAAAGCACCTAGCCTCTAGCTCCTCCATACTCCTTCTAACCTATCAAACTATATTAGTCCTTGAAGTCACTCTTCGAATCGTATCGGCCCTTGACCTTTGTACCCAAGGCACCGACACTCCTCTACAGAAGCTTGGCGTTTAACCCTTGACATTTATCCCCAAGATTTCGAACTGTGCGTGGACCCTTGACCTTTTGTACCCAAGGCCTCAACGACTACTCAACCTATTGGTCGTTGACCGCTACCACATCAAAGCCCAATACACATCCAACCATAAGATTCATCGCGCCGACCCCCAACCTTTTATACCCGGAGCCTTAACACTCATCTTTACCAAGATTGGCAAATCGACCCCCGACCCTTTGTACCTGGAGCCTCGACATCCAGTAGTGACATATCAACCCCGACCATTTGCCACCGTGGTTATGTACTTCTCCATTCACTTTCCATATCAAGATATACCACACAATCAACTCTTAGTCTCCTACTAAGATTCTATCCCATGACTTCTAAGTCACCCACCATATTGTCTCTAGATTACAAAATAACTAGGGAAAATGGACAAAATAAGCATTCTATAAGGGTCTTTTAAGTTTTTTAATCATCCTTTTCAAAACACAAAGTTTTATAGGCATTTGCTGACATCACCTTCACACCAAATGACCCTCACTACCCCTCCACTAATATTTTAGACTTTCCTCCTGATTTCGTCCCTCTACCTCCATCTCCCTCTTTTTCCAGATTTTTTTTTCTTATCGTTTTTCATTATTCTCTTTTCCTCTTCAACAAAGTTTTTTTTTCTCATTCTCTCTAAAATTTTCTTGTAGTTTCTCTTTTCCTTCTTCCATATTTCTATATTTTTTCTAATTACTATTATTCCCTTTCTTCTTTACTAACCACAAAAAGCAATTTACTTTTAAAAAAAACCCCTAAATCTTTGAGCTTTTTTTTTAAAACCAGCAGCCTCCATGGTTCCTGTGACTTCGTTGACGACGGCTGCATCAAAGCCGACGAAGGAAGTCATTCGCCGAAGAAAGAAGCTCAGTAGAAGAGGAATGGGGGAGGAGATAAAGAGAGAGAGCGAGGGTGAGCGAGAGAGAGAGCGTGAGGGTGAGCGAGAGCAAGGGTGAGCGAGAGCGAGGGTGAGCGAGAGAGAAAGATCGAGGGTGAGCGAGAGAGAAAGATCGAGGGTGAGCGAGAGAGAAAGATCGAGGGTGAGCGAGAGAGCGAGATCGAGGGAATCTAAAAATAATATTTTTAATGAGATTGTTTTTTTTACCGTATCTAAAAATTAATTTTGAATTAATGTTTATCAAATCAAATTAATTTTGAGAAAAACGGAATCTCAATATTAATTCAAATTGTTTCCCGAAATCTCTGATCAATCTCCTTAAATCTCTCAATAGTTTTAATTATAATTGAATTTCAAATCCCCCAATTTTGCTTTTCAAATCCCCCAATTTTGTTTTCCCATCTTTCATTCCTAATTTAAATTTTAATCAAATGTATCAATTTAAAATCTAATTAAAAAAGAAACAAATTTGAATTAAATTTCAAATTCGAATACTTTCTTTTTGTAATTAGATTTTAAATTGATATTTTCATTTGATTAAATTTTATATTAGGAATGAAAGAGATCAAAGCAAAATGAGGGGTTTTAATTTAATTAAAACTACGTTGAGAGATTTAATGAAATTGAGAATAGATTTCGGGAAACAAATTTGAATTAATATTGAGATAGTCCTCAATTCTCGCTCAACCTCGCTCTCTCTCGCTCAACCTCGCTCTCTCTCCCTCAACCTCGCTCCCTCTCGCTCAACCTCGCTCCCTCGCTTAACCTCGCTCCCACATTCCTCTTCCACTGATCTTCTTTCTTCGACGAACGACCTCTTCGTCGGCTTTGATGCATCCAACGTCAGTCACGGGAATCATGGAGGAAAAAAAATTACTGAAAAAATAGAGAAAGAGGGAAGATGGAAAAGAGAAACTCCAAGAAAATTTTAGGGAGAATGAGAAAAAAAAAATTACGATAAGAAAACAGAGAGGAGGAAAAAAAATCTGGAAAAAGAGGGAGATGGAGGTAGAGAGAGGAAATAAGGAGGGAAGTCTAAAATATTATTGGACGAGAGAGAAGAGAGATGGAGTCTGAAGAGAAAAAAAAGCAATGAGCGGCATGAGAGGTCATTTGTCAAAGTTGATGATGTCAGCAGTGACTAAAAAACCTGTGTTTTGAGAAGGACGATTAAAAAACTTAAGAGACCCTTATTTTGTCCATTTTCCCAAATAACTAGCATGTTTTATCACTTCAAACCAATCACAAAATAACAAAGCAACTAGTCTCTTCAGGGCATCGACAATCAATTTACACATCTGTTCGCAACACAACTTTTCAACATGCTTTTCATTCATACAAGAAGAAAAGTATACTCATAGTTCTCAAACCAATAAGTACAGATCTCCTAACTCAACAATTGTCATGTCCCTGTAAGCATAAAGCGAGCACATGCATCCAATTTTAGAACATGCTTTCAATCACCCAAGATTAACCACTCCCAACCATATTAATTAGAAGTTCCCAATTACATCCAACCATCATGACACAAAACATTTCCAACCATATTAATTAGAAGTTCCCAATTACATCCAACCATCATGACACAAAACATTTACATAATATACAGGAGCACATCAAGATGCAAATCCAATAATATCAATCAGAAATTCTCAAACCATGACCAACAATTGTAAATACAAACGATACACGATTATATTAGAATGCAACAATAAACCATTCCAATAGCACACCACAACTCACACACCCGCCCCTGGTACTACTTATAAACACGGTTAAGAACTCCTAACTCTTGTGTTGGTTCGACCCCCACTAAACTTTATTGAAACGATTGGGTTTTTGCTGAATCGATGTCGAATGGGTTAGACATTGTAGAAACGACATTGAATGCATCCGGGCTTGCTGGTCCCACGCTGAAAAGTAATGGATAACTCAAATCGACCTTCGTTTGAGCATGGGTAAGTGCTGAAAAGATACCGAAGTTGGTGGGTAACACAAATCGGCTTTGTACAAGGGTGGGTATCATGAATCAAGCTTCGAACAGGTGCGGGTCAACGCCAAATGTGATACGCCCCATAATTGGGCTCAGGGTCACCGGGTTCGAGCTAAATACATGCTGGTCGTTGGTTGTACCTGAAGAATGTCACGGGTCTAGCACACGGGGGTCTGGGTGTCGCTAAAATTGTGTTGCAAGAGGCGCTGTCGAGGAAACACCGGATCTACGCTACCTTGCGTCGTCGTGCCTTGTCGGATATGATGCAGTCCCATCAGAGAACAGGTTGCGCCGTCGGGAAAACGTCAGAGGACGCCACGCACGATGCTGCTACAGGTTGGACGCCACACCACTGCTTGGAGAGCTGGAATCATGAACTACTACTGCTACATGCTCGGGTTTCATTTGCTACCGCTGAACACCTTGCGCCGCTGCTACTAGAGTCGAAGGAGGACGTTGCCACCGTGGGTCGTCGAGTCACTACCATGGGATGTGGATCCCGTCACAAATCGATGCTGAACGAAGCTGCGGCTGCTACAGGGAGTATCTTCGCGGCCATCGGGGGTTCGTGAATTGCGTTGCGCCACTGCTCATGGGTTTAGCGTTGTCGCTGCTGCATCGTCGAATAACGGGGGTGCTAGGCGACGGGAATGAAAACCACGGGGGACGGCTAGGGCAAGAGGAAAGGGAAGAAGATGACAATAGGATGTTAGGGTTTCACTCAATGTTTGAAATGTCGATGTCGATGGAAATATCAAGGTCCCGATTTTACAAACATGTTGATGTCGATGGATTTTTTGAAAAAAAATACGGGAATTGTGGATATTGATGCAAATTTTTTGAATTAAGAAATAAAGACTTTAATTGTAGCTTAATTAGTTCATAATTGTTCAATTTTCACCATCATATCTAAATATATCAATAATATACTTACGGGTGATCATCGGTGGATCGGAATCGGTTCTGGACTCAAACCAATGCCCACCACCGACTTGTGTTTGTTTCCGTCGGTCAGAGCTTATCGATTTTAGAAGATTCCAAGATTTTGACTGACCAGCTACACCGACGGTCAGTCGATTTTGATCGGTTTGAGGAAGAGGAAAGGTAGAAGAAGAAAAAAGAAAAAAAAAATGGAAACGGAGGAGGAAGATGACTTAGGGTAGGATGCGCCGGTAGAAACTGAGAAGTGAGAAGTAGAAGAAGAAGAGGGTGGCCGTGCCACCGTGGAGTGGGTTGCACCGCCGGAGAATGGGAACAAGAACAATGTAAAGTTTTGATCGGTGAGAGATGAGGAGACGAAAATGGAGGGGAGAGAAGAGGAGAGAGAGAGAAAACGAAAGAGAAAGAGAAAAAGAAGGGAGGAGAAGAAGAAATAAAAGTGAAATAATACAAGTAGTTTTTTTTAAAAAAAAGAAGTTAAGTGGCCTCAAAACCAGCGGCCAGGGCTGGTTTTCAAGGACGGCTGCTGCAGCACCACAGACTATTAAATGTTATTTCTCTCTTTTTTTAAAGTAAAAATATAAAAATATGCCGGTTGGTCGGTCGAAAATTACTTTCCGATCAAACCAATCGACGACATAACTCGGTTTTTATTTTAATAAAACCGACACCGAGCAAAACTTTTATCAAATCGACGTTGGTTCGGTCGATTTTGGTCGGTCGGATCGATTTTTCGATCTTATATGCTCACCTTTAAACATACTTATGAAAATGTCATTGGGATGATAACGTCAGAACAAAACAATGTTTATACTTACGTGTAAATTATTTGAATTAGTAAATTAAAGTTGTTGTTGGTTGATTGTGTTTTATGAATAATTTGTAATCAAATCTAATCTTTAGTGATATAATTAAACAAGACATGTTAAGTAGGTATAAAATTTGAAAAATAAAATTTATTATATACAAAGTGATATAATTTAAGTAATACTTTTCTTTTAATTCAAATAAATATATAATCTTGAGCCAAATTTGAATTGGAAAACCTCCTTAAATTGTTTTAGAAAATATTTTATTTTCTTTGGTCAGATTTACTTATTTGCTAGGAGGTTTGTCTTTTTTATAAGAGATAAAGAGATGGAAACTACAAAAAGAAAAAAATAAGTCGATTCCAAATTATTTAAGAAAAAAAATCAATTCCTACGTTATCTCACCCAAATAAACTATAATACATATATTTTCAAATTATTTAACCAAAATATTCATCGACGCCACTAATAATAGTAAGCATATCTTTACATATTGAGAAACATATTAACGTGTCGCTTGAAATTTGAAACACTTGTTTCACTTGTTTTTTTTTTTTAAGTCTATTTCTATCATTTGATTTAAAACTAAAAAGCAAACACTCTCAATTTCAAAGAAAACCCCTCTTAATTTGTTTTAAGGGATGAGTACACAACTAATCTATTTAGAGTTTTAAATTACAAAAATGGTTTAACTACCCATTTACACACTATTGTCTAAAGATTTGTTCCTAATAAATGGAATCCACTCAAAAAATACCAATTTATCCTTTGTAATATAGATTTGATGAAAATATAAACGCAAAATCCAAAACTGGAAAAAAGAATCAAATCCCTCAAATATTGCCTCCCTATTTCCCCCTCAAATCTTGCCTCCCTGTTTTCCAATTCGATAAAAATCTTCAAACCCCCCTCCCTTCAACATCGTTCTTGGTGTTTTCCGACGGCAATGGGTGTATTTCACGTTGGCAGTTTCTAAACACCCGCACAACCGAAACAACTACACCAGCGGTGCCCAAAAAATATGGCGTCGCCGTCGTCATTAGAAATCTCTGGGCTACAAATCTAGCACGAGGTTATCGTCCATCAGGTTCATGAGGCTGCCGCACCATGGGTGTCGTCACCCTTGCAAAACTAGCGCCTTGGAGGGATGTCGTCAACGCAAGGAGTCACACCACCGTGGAGGGATGTTGTCGCTGCTACTGTTCAAATTTGGGAATGCACTTCTGGCTGTTGAAAATTTGTCGTTTGTCATGGGTTGCGCCATCACGGGTTTGCCGTTGCTTGGGTGTCGTGGAAGGGAGAAAAAAAAACTAGAAAGCGTAGGGTTTGAGAAAATAGATATGTCACTATGGAGAAAAATCATATATATCAGTATATATTATATAAATATTGAGATATATTATTATGTATTGTACGATAGATAAAAAAGTATATATCATATAACTTAGTTTAGTATATAACAATAAAAAGTATATATTATATAACCTTTTAGAAAATTATATATTTCTATACCGTATATTAGAATATTAAAATGAATAAATATATTATAAAATGGTCATTGAAATATATTATATAATCTAATGGTTGGAGGAGTATATGTATATCATACCATTGAAAAAAAAAAGACGCCCTGGACAAAAACGCTAAAAAAATAATAAGAGGAAAATATAGAGATAATATTTTGGAGGAGTATATATTTATCATACTATTTAAAAATAAGACATCGAACCAAAAAATTATGGAAGAATAAACTTGAAATTCGAAATTAGGATTAAGGCAAAGATGGAAAAAGAGAATAGAAAAAAAATTGTTATAACTAAATGGATATAAAGAGTCTGATTTGAATATATCATATTTAATACGTAGAATCCAAATATGGGAACTTTTGAAACCTAATTAAATCTAATTATTCTCTCTAAGTTCAAATAATTGAGATAAGATACATAGGTATATATATATATATATATATATATATATTATATTCATAATAATATTTGATTTCAAAAGTCTTCACGGTGTATATGTTATATCCTAAAATATATATATGAATAATTAATTGTTAACATTTTATAATAATACATGATATGCAAATTATATCCTACTTTAAAGACGTATATACATAATGTTGATTTCAAAAGTACAAGTAGCATATATGTTATAACCTATATACTACATTAACATAAAAATGAAAATGAAATAACGAAAAAACATGAACATAATTGAATGCACGATAAGAAAATCGTGGGTTATGAAACTATGAGAAAATGGTTGATATATTTTCAATTTGAAATCATGGGTAAATCTACCCATTAATTAATTTGAAATTTGAAATCATTATAATTTTTTGTAATTAATATATGAAGGAGTGATTTAAGTGATTATGGAAATAATTGGGTTGGGCCCACAATAATTAAAGGTTTATCAAATCAAAATAAGGATTTAAATCTTTTAGATTTCAAAAAAAAATATATATATATATAACAATAATAAATATAAATACAATAAATAAGGGTAAAATCGGTATTATTAAAAAATCGCCAATTTTAGACATTTTTTAAAATAAATTTGTAAAGCAGCTCCAGGGAGACATTACTAACTCTTGTTTTAAAACTAAAAAGTCAAACTCCCAATTTTAATAGAAAGCCAGAAGAAACTGAAATTTTATTTTCAATAATAAAATGAGGGAAAAATCCTAATCATTTTCCATGAAAGAAAACCCATTTTAAAAAGGTTGAGAAATTTATTTTAGAGATTAACTAAATTTTAAAACCGAGAATAAAATCCAAGAGAAAAGATTAAATTTCCAAAACTTTGAATTAAGATTTAATTAAAATCTCTCTCCAAAATTTGAAAACTTAATTTATCTTATTCCAACGAAATTAAACTTATTCCCAATTTACACAAACATTATAACTCCAAAATAAGAAGAAAATCCAATAATCTAATTTATCAGCTTAACGGAAAATCAATGACATAATTTAAATCTTAAAATAAATTAGCCAGAAAACGCGGACGTTACACACTACCTACCTTAAAAAAACTTTCATCCTCGAAAGTTCGAGGGTCACTACTCTAAATGTCGGGGCGTTACACTAAACCACCTCTCTCGAGCATAAGATTCTAAATCTAAGATCAATTAATCTATGATCAGTAGATTAAAGGCATGAAGTATAGAGAACACAAATAAAATATTCAAATGCATTCAATACAGATAATCAAAAAATCAATCCATAAAGTTCAATGACTACGTCAATCTATAAGATAAGATGTTTAGATACTCATATTAATCGTAAAACAATAAAATCTCAATGAAAATTTCATAACAAAACTAGAAGAATCAAGAGAAAGGAGAAGAAACTAAGTCCGACACGTCAATCATCCGTCCCTGAAGCGGCCTCGACTATCTCGATCCTTGAAAATTTTTTTTCTAAGCTTTCCAACCCTCCAAATTAGCCAAAAAGGTAAACTGCCAAAAAAACCTCTCTAAAACTCTCCTCTCCACTCGACGGCTAAACAACCCTAATGTTATAAAAAAATATATAAAAAAAGGTGTGATAGCGTTGAGATGCTAGAAGGTTGAGACGTTATAAGCCGCAGTGTTGAAACGGTACGTATGTTAACACAAATTGATTAGAATCACAACTAGAAATGGATCGCATGAACTCAAAATATACCAGATAGAACAATCTTCGTATGAAACTTAAAAACATAGATGAGATCGGGAGAGATTGACACCAGATTTTATAGTGGTTCGATCGTTAACAAGGTCTACATCCACTTTGAGGTATTTCAATATAATCAACCAGCTGATACAAGAATAGAGACTTATCTCTACAAGCTTCAAAGCTGTACAGCAACTGAAAATCGGTAACACTGGACTTCTTCAACAATTCGAACGCTTGGCCTCTCAGCTATTCGACTCTTCTGGAATCACCTCTCCACCCACTCAAAATTTTCTCTCTAACCCATTACAAAAAGCACTCCCCCTCTCTTTTATTTACAGGGAAAAATCCACCCAATATAACTAACAATATTCCTTTCTCACCTTACTCACAAAACGTGAAACCAAAGGAAATACAAATAAAAGAGATAATAACTAAGCAGTGAGGTGGACAAATATTCAAAGCTGGACAAAAATACAGGGATCCAGCTTGGAATAATAAAACAAATTCTAACTAATTAAAAATGAGCTATCAATTAGATAACAATTCTCCACCTTGATAACTGCATTTTAAAAAACTTGATACGTGGCTCAACATGAAAATACCTCTGAATCTGTGATACAATCAATGATCACCAAACTTTGAAGACAACTCTCAAGATTCTTAGCTGGTAAGGGTTTTGTCATAGCATCTACAACATTCAGTGTAGTATCAATCTTTTCCAACTTTATTTTTCCTTAAGCTCTAAAGTGAAATCTCACATCTATGCGTTTGGTTCTCTCGTGATAGGTCTGATTTCTTGCTAAAAACAGAATACTTTGGCTGTCACAATAAACCACAACAGGATACTTTTGACTTACCTTAAGTTCTTGTTAGGTGTGTTGCCCTGAATTCGTAGTTTGTAATTATGTAAAAACAAATTTATATTCAATAAAGTTTTGTTTTTCTCATTCAACAAATTTGTGGTTGAATTTACAACATTGCATTGTCCAAATCCAATAAACTAAACATCCAAGGTTATTATCATGTAACCGGGGCAGTATATATACTGGGTATATAATTGACATACCCTCAATATACAAGTGGATAATGTCCTGAGAATAACCTAAAGGGTCTATGGTATATGTATAAAGTTGGACACTTCATCCTAGCAACACTAGGGATACATCTCACTTTGTAAATGTTACAAACGACCCGATCCAGGTCGTTCGCATGGAGACATGCAAGTGGGGGTATCCTATACAATGAGTGTATAAGACCGAACCACTAAATAGCCAATCTTTAGATGTATCACCGTTGACTAATAGGTTGCTATTTCATATGATGACCAGACAACTCATTCTCAATCTTGAGTAAGTTATGGACTCTTACCCGTGAGGGCTTGTTCTTTGATCTGTATTGGTGAAAGTGGTCTGAGTCACCGACTCAACATTCCTACCATTTTGAGGACGAGACTGAGTGGGGAGCTAGAAACATAACTTTACAAGATGGAATTCACTCCTCCCCGATTTTAGGGGAGTAGATGAGTGTTTCCTTTTGTGCTGACTCTGGGACTTGTACAAGGGGCCACACCCTCTCACTAGCCCAAGAGGAACTTCCAGTTATTGGTTGGACCATAACCAGGTTGTTCATTAGAGGATCAGCGGTACTTAAAGGTACAAGATGTAACCCAGGGGTAAAACAGTAATTTGACCCATCTATGGTTAGGAACACTCATGAACGATTGACTTGCCGTTAATGGTTGATGTCTGTGGACACATAAATATTCTATAATGAGAACAGTGCAGCTGCGGGTTTTTAGTAGAGTAACTCGTAGTTAACGTATGTTGATTAAGGTGGTTAATGACTTTAACCAATTAACTTTGCAACGTTGGAGCTTCTGATCTATAGATCCATTAGGTCTCATTGCTAGCTCGTAAAGGTTAATTAAGAACATTAAGTCTTGGAAAGAATTTGAATTGTTCAAATTTTATTAAAAGAGAATTTGAGTTAATTGTGTATGACACAATTTAATATAATGTATGATGATACATTATAAAACTATATATTATAAGAGAATAATATGAATTGGATTCATATTAAAACTATAGGTTAAATTTTAATATAATCGAATTCATACTAAATGTTATAGGTTATGAGGGATATGTATATTTAAATATGATTCAAATATTAATTAATTTAATTAAATGTGATTTAATTAAATTATGTTTAATTAATTAATTAATTAAGATTTAATTATTATTAATTAAATTAAAATAATTTTAATTTAATTAGTTATTTAATTAAATATAATTATATATATATATTAATTAGTTTTTTAATATAATTAACAAACCTACCACTCCCCATAATTTTTTCTGGGAAGGTGGTGAGGTGGAGAGTGGCTTCAAAACACAGACTTATTCTCTGGGTTTTGTTGTTGGTTTTGATTTTCTCTACAAGCAAGATAACCTCTCACTTTCACGAACACAATTCCCGTTTTTTGTCCTTTTCCAAGAATCAAGATCCCACAATCCAGGTTTTTAATCCTAAAGACATAGCAAGATTGCTTTGTGGTGGTATTCGTTCGTGCGTTCATGTTATTTTTGTTCGTGCCGAATCAAAATTCTTGCTCGGGGAAGAAGATTTACCAACAGTCTTCAAATGTAAGTCATTTTTTCTCCAAGAGGCTTAACCTCTAATTGAGAATAGAATTGTTTTGTTTTAAAAACCATAACGTATAATTTCTAAACCGAATCGAATCACAAGCGATCAACCGCTTCCACTGGATATTCTATCCCATCAGTTCTGATGTCAATTCTTGAAGCCAAAACCCTTCTTTGACTGCTTCTGTCATTGTCATGTATTCAGATTCGATTGTTGATAAAGCAACAACAGATTGAAGGATAGATTTCCAACTAACAATGTTTCCAAAATATGTAAACGCAAGACCCGATCTTCTCCTATCACAATCTGCTGCATAATCAGCATCAACAAATCCCTTTAACTTCACCTGCCTAATATTCTCTTTGGTATACAGTAGTCGATATTTTATTGTTTCTTTTATGTATCTCAGGACATACTTAATTGTTTGCCAATACATTTTTCTAAGATTGGCCATAAATCTGCTAACAACACTGGGCATGAGCAGGCCTTATACAGACCATCAAATACATGAGATTCCCTACTACATTTGCACAGGGGACAGACTCTATTCTCTGTTTTTCTTCATCAATTGAAGGTGACTCTTTACTTGATAACTTGAAGTGTCTAGTAATTGGCATTGCGGTTGGTTTACAATCTGACATTCTGAACTTACTAAGTAGTTTTAGGGAATAAGTTTCTTGAATAAATCTAAGGGTTGCATTTTTTCGATCCCTTAGAATATCAATCCCTCTCTTAGCATTACCAAGTTCTTTCCTATCGAATTTTCCCTTCAATTTTTGTTTGAGTTGTTCAATCTCTAACTTGTTTGAACTTGCCAACAACATATCATCAACGTACAGTAACAGATAAACAGATGCTTTATATCTAGAATGCTTGAAATAAACACAATGGTCAAGTTTACTGTTGGAAAACCACATGAAAGAATAAATGAATCAAACTTTAAATACCATTGTCTTGGGACTTGCTTTAGACCCTATAATGACTTTTTAAGAAGGCATACCTCATTCTCAGAACCCTCTTTTACAAACCCAATTGGCTACTGCATATATATGGTCTCTGTCAAGTCCCCAAGTAAAAAAATAGTTTTGACATCTAGTTGCTCCAATTCTAGATTATAAGCAGTAGTTAATGACAGTAAACATCTTATGAATGAATGTCTAACAACCGGAGAGAATATCTCCTCATAATCCACTTCTTCACGTTGGCTAATATCTGATGGGATTAGAAGAATCTGTACTCTCTTTCAGTTTGTATATTCCACTTACACCGTACCCCACTAATTTTTTATTAGGAGGTCTGTCTACTAATTACCATGTCTCATTTTTTCACAAGGAATCCATCTCTTCATTCATGGCTTCTTGTCACTTGTATTTCTCTTTTGAAACTATTTCAGACTTATAAGTCAGAGGTTCATCATCTGATTGCTCAATTTCTGCATTTAAGGCATAATATACAAGGTCTGCACTAGCATATCTTGTAGGTGGCCTTATTTCTCTTCTTTTTCTATCACGGGCTAGTTGATAATCTTGTAGCTTATGGGTTGAATGTCTCTCGTTTCAGGTGATGCCTCTGTTTGTTCTTCAATTTCAAAAGTGTTTACATCATCTGTTACAACCTTGGACAATTCAACTTTTATTTCAAATGAGTAATTTTAGGGAGTATTATCTCCAATTTTTTCCCCAAGGGCTTAGAAAAAGCAATAGTTGTTTCATCAAATGTAATATCTCTATTAATGATACATTTTTCTTCCCCTTCTTCGATACACCACAATCTTCTTCAATACACCACAATCGGTATCCTTTAACTCCTTGAGGATATCCAAGGAATAGACATTTTAGCCTTCCAGTCCAATTTGCCTTCTTTAGAATGAGCAAATGCTAGATATCCAAAAACCTTCAAATTGGACAGGTTAGGTGGATGTCCAATCCACATTTCCATAAGAGTTTTCAGTCCTATTGCTGTCGAGGGAGACCTATTGATCAAATATGAGGCCGTCATTACGACTTCTCCCAAAAACTTCTTAGGTAAGTTAGCATTGGACAGTAGACATCTTACCCTTTCATGAAGTGTGCAATTCATTCTCTCTGCCAAACCATTTTGTTGTGGAGTCCCTTTGACAGTGTAATGTCTATCAATATCCTCTGTTTTTTCTTAAACTCATTTGAAAGGAATTCAAGGCCATTATCAGTTCTAAGATATTTTACTTGCTAATTAGTTTGATTTTCAACTAACCTTTTCCATCCTACAAACTTTTTGAAGGTTTCATCATTTCCTTTGAGAAGGTATATCCAAACTCTCCTTGAGAAATCATCAACAATGGAGAGAAAATACCTAGCTCCACCTAAGGAAAGTGTTTTTTCAGGTCTCCAAAAGTCAGCGTGAACATATTCTAGAATCCCTTTTGAGTAATGCTATACTTTGCTGAAAGATACCCTAGTACTTTTTCCATAAACACAATGTTCACAAAAATCTAGTGAACCAATTGGATTATCATCAAGTAGGTCTTGTTTTTGTAGTTCCTTTAAGCCTCTCTCACTAACATGTCTCATGTGTCATAACTTTGTTTGATTTTGTTCTTTTATTGAAGTTACGGCTGTTGTTCCCATCACAATATTTCCTTCTAATATGTAGAGACCATTCTTCAATTTTCCTCTCATTTTAACACTGGCTCCTTTTATGATTTTCAAAGAACTATTTTCCAACTTACAAACATGTCCAGCTTTGTCAAAAACACCTAAAGGACAACAAGCTTCTTTTAAGGTATGGTACATATCTAATAGAGGACAATTCTCTAACTTGATTATCAAACATCTTAACCTGAATGCTGCCAATACCTTTTATGCTAAACTCGTGATGATTACCAAGGAGCACTTTACCTCCTTCTGTTTCATCAATCTTCAAATGAAATTTAAAAACAGAGATGAGATCGGGAGAGATTGACACCAGATTTTATAGTGGTTCGACCATTAACAAGGTCTACATCCACTTTGAGGTATTTCAATATAATCAACCAGTAGATACAAGAACAGAGACTTATCCCTACAAGCTTCAAAGTTGTACAGCAACTGAAAATCGGCAACACTGAAATTCTTCAACAATTCGAAGGAGACGAACCCTTGGCCTCTCAGTTATTCGACTCTTCTGGAATCACCCCTCCACCCACTAACAATTTTCTATCTGACCCATTACAAAAAGCACTACCCCTCTCTTTTATTTACACGGAAAAATCCACCAAATATAACTAACAGCATTCCTTTCTTACCTCACCCACCAAACATGAAACCAAAGGAAATACAAATAAAAGAGATAATGACTAAGCAGTGAGGTAGACAAATATTCAAAGCTGGACAGAAATACAGGGATCCGGCTTAGAATAATAAAACAAGTTCTAACTAATTAAAAATGAGCTATCAATTAAATAACACTGCACAACGTTGAGACATTACGACAAATTTATCAAAGACGTTTTAAGTTCGTAGCATCTCAACGCTATCTCCTCGGGTTTAGGCTCCAATCTTTGTTGTGTACTCTTCCTTAGTCACTTTGACTCGGATTTTTCTCTTAATTTAATCCAATAATTTTTGGTTTCCTCTTAATTGTCAATTCCTGCGAAATATATTTTATGTGTATACATTTATTATAAAGAAACGAAAACTAACAAATAATTTCCTTATAAATCTAATAAAATGTAGCTCACGTAGTTCACTATATGTGTGATATATATGGGGCTTCATTGAGTCTTAACAGAACCTCTTTGAGAGCAAACGAGGGAAGGTCTTCTCATAGGTTTCAGAAAGTTGGGAAGTTATCAGAATTGGGTCTTCATTTACTAAGGGTCCGTTTGATAACAATTTTGATTTTTTTTTTTTGGTTTTTATGTTTTATATTTTTAGTTTTATGTTTTTAGAAAACAAAAATCATATATGTCTCATAACTGTTTTTAGTTTTTAAAAAACAAAACATCAGACATGTTTGATGACAATTTTTAGTTTTTTGTCTTTAAAAAGTTATAAAATTGAAAATATATAGCAGAGAGAGATATTCTCGTGAAAAATTACCGATTTTATGATTAATTTTAATTATGTTTAGAATTTAATAAAAAGTGTAACAAATACATATTAATTATTTTTAAAATTATTATTTACATGTATAAATAACTAGTTTTAAAAAATATTTAATATTTTATTCACAATTTAGTAAATATGTCAATAAAATATATATTAATTATTTAAAAAATAGAATCGGGGATAGGGTCGGAACATGCATTTCATATTCTTGGAGCGGGGACTCAAGTCTGCGAGAATTTTTGTCATCTCTAATGTAGAGATATGAAATTAAAGTTTAGAGAGATGGAAAACAAACTTTTGAAAGAGAAAGTTTAGAGAGAGAAAAATATTGAAAAAATAGTGAAAGAAAAGTTAAAGACAGAAAGAGAAAAAAGTAAAGTTGAGAGGAAAAATATGTTAAAGGAAAAAAAATTAGAAAGAGAATGAAAAAATATAGTGAGAAAAAAAATTAGAGATAAAAATAATTTTCGAAATATATTTTTTAGAGAAAATAAATAAAAACTTACAGTGAAAGAAAATTGAACAAGAAAATAAGACACAATTTTCAAAGGAAAAATAGATTAGAAAGAGAAATAAAAGTTATAAAAGACGAAATTTTAGAAAGAGAAAAGTTCGGAAAAATATTAAATTTTTAGAGAAAGAAATGAGACTAATCTATTAAAAGAAAAAATAAAAATATATAAAGATAACTTTTGGAGGGAGAGAAATAATAATAAATATTAAAAATATTAAAATTTATAGAGAGAAAAAATAATTTTTTTAGAGAAATATTTATGAAGAACAAAATTTTAGAGTGAGAAATAAATTTGTCAGAGATAAAAATGTCAAAAAAAATTGAGTATAGAGAAAAAAAAAGAGATTTTGAAAATAGAAATCTGTTTTTAAAGAAAGTATATATATTTTTTGAAATTTACCTAAATTTTAAAATTGTTTTCGAAGAGAAATAAAAGTTATAAAAGACGAAATTTTAGAGAGAGAAAAGTTCGGAAAAATATTAAATTTTTAGAGAAAGAAATGAGACTAATTTATTAAAAGAAAAAATAAAAATATATAAAGATAACTTTTGGAGGGAGAGAAATAATAATAAATATTAAAAATATTAAAATTTATAGAGAGAAAAAATAATTTTTTTAGAGAAATATTTATGAAGAACAAAATTTTAGAGTGAGAAATAAATTTGTCAGAGATAAAAATGTCAAAAAAAATTGAGTAATAGAAGAAAAAAAAAGAGATTTTGAAAAATAGAAATCTGTTTTTAAAGAAAGTATATATATTTTTTGAAATTTACCTAAATTTTAAAATTGTTTTCGAAGAGAAATAAAAGTTATAAAAGACGAAATTTTAGAGAGAGAAAAGTTCGGAAAAATATTAAATTTTTAGAGAAAGAAATGAGACTAATTTATTAAAAGAAAAAATAAAAATATATAAAGATAACTTTTGGAGGGAGAGAAATAATAATAAATATTAAAAATATTAAAATTTATAGAGAGAAAAAATAATTTTTTTAGAGAAATATTTATGAAGAACAAAATTTTAGAGTGAGAAATAAATTTGTCAGAGATAAAAATGTCAAAAAAAATTGAGTAATAGAAGAAAAAAAAAGAGATTTTGAAAAATAGAAATCTGTTTTTAAAGAAAGTATATATATTTTTTGAAATTTACCTAAATTTTAAAATTGTTTTCGAAGAGAAATAAAAGTTATAAAAGACGAAATTTTAGAGAGAGAAAAGTTCGGAAAAATATTAAATTTTTAGAGAAAGAAATGAGACTAATTTATTAAAAGAAAAAATAAAAATATATAAAGATAACTTTTGGAGGGAGAGAAATAATAATAAATATTAAAAATATTAAAATTTATAGAGAGAAAAAATAATTTTTTTAGAGAAATATTTATGAAGAACAAAATTTTAGAGTGAGAAATAAATTTGTCAGAGATAAAAATGTCAAAAAAAATTGAGTAATAGAAGAAAAAAAAAGAGATTTTGAAAAATAGAAATATGTTTTTAAAGAAAGTATATATATTTTTTGAAATTTACCTAAATTTTAAAATTGTTTTCGAAGAGAAATAAAAGTTATAAAAGACGAAATTTTAGAGAGAGAAAAGTTCGGAAAAATATTAAATTTTTAGAGAAAGAAATGAGACTAATTTATTAAAAGAAAAAATAAAAATATATAAAGATAACTTTTGGAGGGAGAGAAATAATAATAAATATTAAAAATATTAAAATTTATAGAGAGAAAAAATAATTTTTTTAGAGAAATATTTATGAAGAACAAAATTTTAGAGTGAGAAATAAATTTGTCAGAGATAAAAATGTCAAAAAAAATTGAGTAATAGAAGAAAAAAAAGAGATTTTGAAAAATAGAAATCTGTTTTTAAAGAAAGTATATATATTTTTTGAAATTTACCTAAATTTTAAAATTGTTTTCGAAGAGAAATAAAAGTTATAAAAGACGAAATTTTAGAGAGAGAAAAGTTCGGAAAAATATTAAATTTTTAGAGAAAGAAATGAGACTAATTTATTAAAAGAAAAAATAAAAATATATAAAGATAACTTTTGGAGGGAGAGAAATAATAATAAATATTAAAAATATTAAAATTTATAGAGAGAAAAAATAATTTTTTTAGAGAAATATTTATGAAGAACAAAATTTTAGAGTGAGAAATAAATTTGTCAGAGATAAAAATATCAAAAAAAATTGAGTAATAGAAGAAAAAAAAAGAGATTTTGAAAAATAGAAATCTGTTTTTAAAGAAAGTATATATATTTTTTGAAATTTACCTAAATTTTAAAATTGTTTTCGAAAAACAAAAAAAATAGAAATTTGAATTGGTTATCAAACCTCCTGTTAACGAAATGGTTATCAAACCGATCCTAAACTATTATGATATTCCCTGGTTTTTGGTTTTGTTTTCTTTATGTTTTTTCTCTTCTTCTGCATTGTTCTTGAATGAAAGAAAAAAAAAGCTTAAGAGAAATAAATAATATACTATTTATAGTAGTTCGATCCATGTGATCTACAACCCATCAATTTGATTCATATCACCAGCAATAACAAAATAACAGTAAAACCTTCTAAATGAAAATGAAGCTGAAAAAATATCAAAGAAAAACCGGTTCATTAACTCTCTCGAACTTTGTTTCTTTTGTTAGTTGCCGCAATAAGAAGACCCACACCAAGATAAAATTCTGGCATTAAATTTCTGTCAATATATAAACATTTCAATGCATCTATGGACTCGACATCAACCTGAGTAAATCGACATCTTCATAGTATTTAGAAGAAATCGACAAAATATCACCAATACAAACATAAAATTAATTTTAATAATTTTTAACTCATTTAGAAATGGTGAAATGATTATTTGTTACTTTAAATATTTTTACGAAGTTTTTTATTTTTATAATTTTTTGGATCAATATTTTCATAAAATTGAGGCCATATCGGAGTATTAATATGGGAAATTTAGGTGTGTGGCTAAATTTGGCCACCCAGTTAACAAAATGTACATTACTTTATAATTTTGCAAAAATGGCTAGAGGGTATATTTGAAATTTTACATTTTAAAATTTTTTCCCCACAATGTCCTTCCTATATTTTACTTGGAATTTACATTATTTAACAACCCTAACAAACTTGCTATTCAATTCAAACTAAAGTTTGGTTTCCTACCAGGGATTTTTTCTTAAATGTTTTAATTCTTTTATTAGTAATTTCATTTAATTTAAACGTTATCAGTGTTTCACTGTCCTCATCTCATCCTTCTGCCATTCTACTGTCCTCATCTCATCTTCTTGTCATTCTATTGTATCTTCTTTTTTTAGCTCATTCTTTCCTTCCAATAATGGTGAATGTAGTAATCACAATTCTATACGGTGGCACGTGGAATGAAAAAAAATGGGTACAACAATTTCAACATCTAACAGATGTTAATTCAAAAGGACTGTATGTTGTCGCAACTTATCGAAGGCATTAGGAAGAATATTCATTTAACAAACGGGCAAAAAGTTCCATGTATATCGTTGGTCAAGAATAATAGTTACAAGTTTCTTATTATAAGACTAGCTGAGGATAGAGATGTCACATGGTTTTTAAATGTGTTGTCGAATGAGCTGGGGACAGAGTACTGCATTGTTGTTGATACTGTGGATACCTGTATTGACTCCATAGAAGGAAGTAAGAAGCTATTTCGGACGAATGTAAATGTCAATGGTTCTATTTCTCAATCTTTCTGACTTGCTCCTACGGGTCGAAAAAACATCTACCTTAGCTATGAGAGTTCTACACAAGTGTACTCTACACTAGATAGCATTGTTGTATATACTCCCATTGACCCCATAAATGGAGTTGAGACATCAGTACAAACATCCCACCATAATTGCAAGGAACTCATACTAATAAATTCGAGTCAAATTCATGCAACTCAAATCATCAAAATATATATGAGTTAATAGATGATTGAGTAAATATATGTATGTATTAATAATTCAACAATTAACAAAACGTGAAAGTTAATAGATGTATATATCAATTCAAGAAACAACCAGATACGTAAGTGAATACATCTATTCACGGTTTTACAACTAAATTATCATAATTATATAAACTAGTACATATATATCCCAACAATTCACCAATTAACAAAACATGAAGTAAACAGATGTATATATCAATTTATCAACCAAATTCAAAAGTCAATACATCTATTGACTACTGTACTACAAAAGCTAGTACATGTATATCCCAATAATTATCTCACTAACAATGCACTCTTTCTCAACTATCTTGAGATATTTTCCTTTTCCCTGGAGCATAAGAGTATAATTAGAATCTAATTTTTAAATATTACTATTCAACACCAACATCCACTGAGTTTTTACCTTCTTGGTGGATTCCTTACAACCCAAATTCCTTTTAGGGTCAATTTTAATATGTTTTGTTTTACCTCCGACCAAGTCTCCTCCACCCCTCTTTTTGCTGGTATCCTTCAATTTCTTACTTTTCTTTCCTTGGACAACATCACATTCTACAATATTCATTGGAGTCTTTCTTTGAGGACTTGATGATTCAATCTCTATATATAAAAATAAAACAAAACAGATTAAACTTGAGGATTTTTAACAAAACAAACAACCCATATGTAAACGGATTTATCTATACCTCTTCTTCACTGTCTAAGCTGATTGTGCACGTTTCTCTTCGACCCCCTGTTATTCCAGCAGCCGTCAATCGTTCACTCGATCGTCGAGTTATTCCTCCTCTAACTTTAACCACATCTATAGATTTTATTTAGATTTAAATTTACTTAAATATAGTAAGTTTGTTGGAGTTAAACACATATACTCGTCAAATATGGTTATTAACAACACGCTCATGTGGTAGGTCCCACATTTATATATTTTTAAAAATACACCTGAAATTTAGGAAGACAAAAAATTTCTTTTTAAATTAAGTTGCAAAATCATACCTTCCTCAAACAGTCGGGATATTGACGGACAAATCTTGTTCAAAGGCATGGAGGTATTGACGGTGTGGCGGCAGTATGGACGACACGGTGGCGGTTTTAGTCGGTATTGCGGTTTCGAGCAGCGGCTGACGAAGCTCTGGCGAATGGGGGACAAGAGCACCTGAGCAACGGTTCGGCGACTGATGGATGGGACGGCGGTTCGTGCGTCGACGTGGATGGGGCGGTAGCATGAGCAGCCAGTTGAGCGAGTTGGGCGGCTGTACTTGCGAGTTGGGCAAACCACCGATGACTGGACGGCGGCGTCTGGCGAAGCTCTGGTGGATGGGAAACGAACTCGCCTGAGTAGCCGTTCGACGACTGATGGATGGGGCGGCGGTTCGTGCGTCAGCGTGGATGGTGCGGCGGCGTGAGAGCGAGGAAGGATGCTGCAGCGTGTTTTGCGTGGATGGGAGCAGCGGCGGCGGCTGAAGCAGTGACAGATGCAGGCTGGAGGAGGCAGCGGCTGAAGCTGTCAAAAGCAAGAAGGAAGGTTAAAAGCCTTTTTTTTCCATTTTATTAAACCCTAATTTCTTTTTTAAAAAAATCAATAAATGTATTACTTATGTTTACTCTATTATTTTTAAATCTTATATTAGATAGAGGTTAAATTTTAAAATCTACACCAACACAGTTTTATCAATTTTATATTTACTCTCTTATTTTTAAATCTTATATTAGACATGAGTAAATTTTAAAATCTACACCAATACAGTTTTATGAATTTCTTTTAAAATCTACTTTCAGATTCTAATTAAGAATTTAAAATTATATTTAAAATAAATATTTTAATTTCATTTACATTTTATTAGATACGGTTGATTCCCTAAAATTAAGGTTGGTTGTTTTTTCAATTATAAAAAATCTTAGATCCCTAAAATTATGCATATATACCTAATTGGTTACAAGGGTATATTTGTCTAAACATTTTATCAGTATTTAAAAAAAACGATTTAGCCGTTATTGCAATATTTTGGTCATTTTTTAAAACGTGTTATTAAATTTGGTGATTCCTGCCGTTGCACTTTTTTAAAGATTGTCCCTAGACACACTTAAAAACGATGTACAAGTTATAAATGAGCCCATTATTAACCAATAGCCCACCAGATTTTCCAGCACAAGACTAAGGCCCAAGCTAATAAATGGGCCCAACGATCACAAAGGAAATTTAAGAGACGAGTATTCAAAATATTCAATATAAGTAACTTCACCAACGTGGTTAAAACTTAGAAGATGCAAACACATGTACTGAAAGAGAAAAGGAAAAAAAAAAAAAACAAACAAACAAAAATTAAAACTAGGATCATAATGTGTAAAATACGAGACCCTTGAAAATAGATGTAGTTAAAGTAGGCAAAGCGAAACAATTAAGATTTTAGATATTCTATATTACTTAAAGGAGAAAGTAGGTAAAAACTAATTCTCTGTTGTAAATCTTGTTGTCGTTAATATTGTTAAAGAATGATGATGTGACATATTTATTGGATAAATATTTGTTAATTTGACATGACTGAACAAATATATGATGAAAAGAAGTTGTTAGTTTTTGGATAAACACGTGTAACATACCTCCTTTTGAAACAACTTATGGAATCTTCTTTTTTATTAACCGTGCCATTTTAGTTTATTTAGTTGTTCACTTTCTATTATTATTAGTTTGTAGGTTGCTAAATTATAAGTTTAATCCTTAAACTTAAATTCTTTCTTAAAAAAAAAAATCCTTCAACTTAAATTTAGGTGTCTAATATGAACTGAATAAATAAACTACATTTATGTAGTTAAAATTTTCTGAAGTTTATGAACTAAATAAACCACCGCCACCATCAAATTTGAGTATAAAACTTGTAATTTTTATGGAAAGAAAAGATTTTTTAATTTTCATAGTTTGTCATTTATGGGAGTGTAAAAGAATTTGAAACAACTAGGCAGTATCATGTGGCTAGTCGCAGTCGACAGTTGGATCTTCTTTTTTCGTCAGAGAAATTTGATAGATGATAAGATAACAGCCTAAAATATTTCAAGATCAAGATCAAGATTCTCGAAGGTGAATAACTGTTGGTGCTTTTAAAATTGGAAACAATCTTTTCGAGAAACGATTATATTATATTCATGTTACTGACCCGCCGGTTGTTCGAAATCCGCAATCCACTTACCGAATATATTGTAATTAATAAATCCAACAAAATTTTTCATTTTTGATTTTTCTTGTCCGTCAATCGCGTGTGGCGTGGATCCCATTGGGCCCTTGCCTTCCTCCCGCGACAAAACGCAATTATCTGTACTGATGATTGATGACATCGTCAACGTGACTACTGTATTTCGCAGCAAAAAACAAAAAGAAAAAGGAGAAGAAGATGAAGATGATGATCATCTGGACTGTGGATGCGTTTGTGATTGGTAATTAATTCGATGAAGAAAAGAAGAAGAAGAAGAAGAATCAGAAGAATAAGGATCAAATTTTCGATATGGGTTTCGGCGAAGACAATCTGAGGGGGGTAATTCTGGCTTTGCTCTCAAGTGGGTTCATAGGGGCGAGCTTTATTATCAAGAAGAAAGGGCTTAGAAGAGCAGCCGTATCATCTGGGGTCAGAGCTGGTGAACAATTTTCCTTCTGAATATACTTGATTTAGGGTTTTTGTTCGTTGATTTTTATTGGGGTTTGTTCGTAATCAGATGGCCTTGTCGTTGTTCTTTGTTTTTCAGGTGTTGGAGGCTATACTTACCTCCTGGAGCCTTTATGGTGGGTTGGAATGATCACAAGTGAGATATTATTTTTGACTCTCTACATCCAAATTGTTGATATGATGATGAATTTTCACATGTTTTCTTACCATACATATGGATGAATTTAAATTTGGAAGTAATTTGCTGGACAGAATTCAAGATTCTAAAGGTTCCGTTTGCCACTGTCTAATTAGTATTCATTTGCCCCTTCTCTTTCCCCTGAATTCGTAACTTTCTGCTTTAGGATCCCATATTTGATCATATTCATACAATCTCCAATATTCTTACTGTTTGTAATCCAGTGATTGTTGGCGAGGCTGCCAACTTCATTGCATATGCATTTGCCCCTGCAGTTCTTGTAACACCTCTCGGTGCATTAAGTATAATCGTAAGGTATTTCTCGCCTGGTGTGTTTGTTCTTTCTCCATTATGTCGAAAATCATCTTAGTAGTGTTAGCTTACAGAGTTCTCTCTGACATTCTTCAAATGGGGTTTTCTAGTGCTGTGTTGGCTCATTTTATCTTGAAGGAGAGGTTGCACAAACTTGGGATTTTGGGCTGTGTGATGTGTATAGCAGGTTCGGTCATTATTGTTATTCATGCACCAATGGAGCTTCCTATTACTTCTGTACAGGAAATATGGAATATGGCAATGCAGCCAGGTTAAACGTCTGGCTTGAGGCTCGTCCGATTTTTGTTCTTTACATTGACATTTATGAGCTCATTGCTGACTGATGCGTTTTATGTTTTTCAGCCTTTTTGCTATACGTGGGCTCTGTGATTGTATTGGTTTTTATTCTTTCCATCCATTTTGCACCGCGATGTGGACATACCAATGTGTTGGTGTTTACTGGAATATGTTCGCTGATGGGTTCTCTCTCGGTAAGTTGCTTCTTAGCATAACATCTAGTTTATTTTAAGTACGAGATACAGTTTATTGTCCAATATACAGTGTTTAGACCCTTGAGATGCCATGCAACTGATCTTGCAAACAACTTATTACACCTGACAATGAATTTAACATCAGGAAACTCTAGATACAACCCCGGTCCCCTTAACTATCCGCCTACCCTCCCTCTCCTCTGTTTTTCCTTATTATGAAATTACCATGACGTGAAATGTCTTCGGCTTTTATACACTTACAAGATTCATCTATTGTCTTTATATTCCTTCGATATTTATATTTGTTACTTTGAATGTTGTAGTTCTGTGTTTTAGTTGAAGGATCAATTGTTTCCTCTTTAGCATGTTGTTGTGATATTTCTTTCCTATTTTGGACTTTCGCTTATGCCAAAAAATATACTGGCAAAATTTCTCAGTATAAGCACTTCTTGATTTCTTCCAAATGTGACTCGTATCATTACTTGTCTAAATTCAATGGTCTTTCTTTTTTAAAATTGTTAGATTAAAACGAGTTAAATAGCTAACAAGCCAAAGGTTCTTAATAAGAAAATGATTCGTTATTTAAGCATCCTACCCAATTTTCTTCCAAAATTAAGTCGAAAGGATATGTTAGCATTGCTTTCTCATTCTGTCAATTGATTTTCTGTGTGATTGTAATCTATCTCAAAGTAACTGCAGACTTCATCTTGAATATTTGCAGGTTATGAGTGTTAAAGCCCTCGGGACATCGTTGAAATTGACCTTTGAGGGAAAAAACCAATTAATCTTCCCTGAGACATGGTTTTTCATGTTGGTGGTGGTTACGTGCGTCATTATTCAAATGAATTATCTCAATAAGGTTGGCAATTTGTACTACTTTTTTGACATTCTTAGACTGGCATGCAGTCGCTTGACTTTTAAAATCATGTTCGAGTTCTCTGTCTCACAAAATAAAGATAGTAACTAGTTGGTGCAATTCCCTTCTTCTCTAATGTGTTGTTTTCTTTTGCTCCCTTTGCTTTTTCTGAAAGATTGAAAACTTCTTTTTAGTCCTGTACTTGAAAGGAAAGCTGGAATTCTTTGTGAAATTTGTCTTTATATTTTTGCTGTAATTTGGAAAATTTTGAAGGAAAGGAGTAGAGAAGGATCTGATGTAAATAGAGATTTCAATGATGTTTTTGATTTTATCTTCTCTGTTACATCTAATTAGTGTATCCTTTCAAAACTTGTTTGTAATTATTTCCTCAACTAAATGTCGGAGCATAAGTTAAGGCCTTCCGGAAGGTTGAAGGTTGATCCAATCTCCACATTTAAAAAACTACTTTCCTCTCCAAATGATAACACCCTTTACCAAGGGACTTCATGTGCCAAAGAGAGCTACAATTAGACGTAAGAAGGATTCTAGTAGGAGAATACATCCAATTTGAATTGTTGCTGCCTCTTGATCTTCTTAGGCTAAAAGGATGCTTTGAAATGACCTTTGTAACCTCCTGATCGAGAGTTCTACGATTTGTGAGTGATGGAGCCTAACAGGTCTCGAGTTAATTATTCTCAATGAACTCGGTTTCTAAGCCCTTTTGTAATTATCCATTAGGCTTATTCTTTTGGACTGGAGTCCTTTTCTTTTGGGGGCGTCCTCTTTCAGGGCTGTCTTTTTGTATGCCCTTTTTGTAGGTCTTTTTTCTAGATCTTGTATCTTTTTGTATCTTTTTTCATTATTCTCAATGAAAGTGTTGTTTCTTATAGAAAAAATACACGTCCCGAGTTCATAGTGTTACATCTCTATGGAAGGATACCAGTTCTCCAAAGTGAATTCATAAGAGAATTCACTACTTCGTCTCTTCACCATTAAGGTTATTTCACATATTAAAGCTCCAAGACAAAGACTCAAGATCGCAACACTTTGAAATGATCTTCCTAGAATCTGTACCTTCTATCATCACCACAACAAAAGAAGTCATCTCCTTGATTATATCACTATGGGTAAAAGTTTGAAAATCGCATTCCATGGACCCTTCAACAAAGTCCTCCCATAAGAAAGTCCCTCAAATTTTTTTGAGTCTTTAGTAGAACACTATTTAGGGCTTCAAATATAGAGAAATAGTAAGTGGGAAGAGTATAAAGGACTAACTTAATCAAAGTAATCTGCCCCCTTCGAGAAAAAGAATGCTTCCACTTGCTTAAATTATCAGAGATTACATGGGCATCGAGAACAACTCTGACTTCGGATTTCCAAGACTCAAATACTGAATTGGCCATTGAATTTTGACCAATTATTCATACATCCAATACCATTAGCCACACGCTGCACCTTGGAGATGTTGCAGTCAATTCTAGGAACACTGGATTTGGTCGAGTTAACCTTTAAACAGATGGCTTCTAAAAGATGAAAATAATTGAGGTAAAGGGGTCCAGCCAAGGAAAATTGAAGTGTTTTGTTAACAAATTGGAGATGCTTGATATGAATTCCTTCTCTATAAGACCGTTAACAAAAGTAGAGTGCGTGTACAAGAAGCAAGTGGAAACAGTTAGCAATAGAAAAAGAAAGAGAGACGAGAGATCCTTTTGACGAATGCCTCTAGAAGCCACTCTAGGCATTTCATTAAGAACAATGGAGCAACTAGTGGAGGAGAGACATGACCACATCCAAAACCTCCATCTCATGCGGAAACTGTTAATATTTTCTGATTCCAACGTTGTAGGATTACAGGGTAGTTGTATGGAATTAGTTGAAGTCTACATAAATTGGATCAGATACTCATTATTACTAACAAAAAGAGTTCAACTTTTTTGTACTTGAAATCCTATCTTTATTTCCATCTGCTACTTATTAAGGAATTTCAATTAGCAATTATGATTGATATCAAGATATTAGTTTCATTTGCTTATCTGCTGGCAATATGGCTGGTTGGAAGTAGTACGAAAGAGAAATCATATCCTTGATGAGAATTCAAGTATATGAATCCCAGTGATTTTATTTGTTTTACAGATTCTTCAATTGTTTATTATGTCCTCTTTGCTTTTCTTTACATTGCATTAATTAATATAATTCTCCAATTTCTCTATTGGTTCACCGAGCTAACTTCTGAAAGATGATTTATCAGTTGTCTATGGAACATCACTAGATGCCTCTTACTCATATTTGATAATATACTTAATTTTTCAGGCACTTGACACGTTCAACACTGCAATTGTCTCCCCAATATACTATGTGATGTTTACAACACTTACAATCCTTGCAAGTGTCATAATGTTCAAGGTATGGAAAATCTATTTGTGTGTGTACTTGTTAGTTGTTACCAGCATCTGCACCCGCATCCCCACCAAAAAGATGGGTAAAAGCTATGAAAGTATGAAGTATATACTCTTTAATATGTTGAATTTGGTAATATGAGGCCCGTTTGGTAACGTTCTCGTTTCTTATTACCTCATTTCTTAGAAAGAGAAAAAAAAAACCTGCATTTTGTGAGTTTTCATGTTATTTCTTGGAAAGAAAAACAGACTTGTGTTTAGTAATGGTTCATATTTTCTATTCTTTCTGGTTGATTGAAGAAATGAAAAAAGTGTGTTTGGTAATTGTTTTTGGTTTCTTGTTCTCTCACATATGAAATTAAAAGGTAAAGGTTCTGAATCAAAATTGATTTTTTACAATAAAATATGAAACAATGTGCTGTTATATTTAACTTTTTCATATTTATTTATGCATTATATAAGTAAAAAATATAACTTTTATTTATGGTTTCGAAACAAGAAAAGAAATTTGTTTTCGTTGTTCTCAAAATTTGTCTACAATTTTGGGAATATTTTTTAAAAATGAGAAACAAGAACGGGAATAGTTATTAAATGCTTATGTTACTCAAAAGTTGGAAAATGAGAAACAAGAAGCGGAAGCATTACCAAATGACCTCTAGTTACTTGATTTCCTTAATAGATGATTCGATTATGAATGCATAATTAATTTCGGGATAGAATTTCATGAATGAAAATTTGAATTTGGATTCATGCCATGATCTGTGCTTTGATATCAATGGAGAGGTGGGCTAGGACGGTATTTTAGCATTTAATTCTCTCTTTATTATGTGTCATTAAGATTTAAAAACTTAATATGATAAAAATACTCAGAAATACATCTTCAACTTCAGGATTGGGAAGGCCAAAGTGGAGGAATGATCATCTCTGAAATATGTGGCTTTGTTGTTGTGCTGTCCGGTACCATTTTACTGCAAGTAACCAAAGATTTCGAAAGAAGCACGTCCTTCAGAGGTGTGTTAAACAACTTAGTAGTTGCATCGTAAAGTGGGATATAACTATTTCATCTGCAGATGTTATTAAGATATGTGAACTGAAACAAAATCTTTGGCATTTCAAATACATATGCAGGCAATCATACCCCCGGATCTCCTTCGTTATCTGCACGACTTTACAACGGAAATGGAGAACTAGCAAAGTATTGTGATGAAGAAGTGCCTCCTGAGGAAATCTGCTTGAGAATACAAGAATCATACTAGTAGTTGTTCTCCCATCTGCTACATATATCCCCTCAGCCAAAGCGTACCATACAGGAGGACCCGTGATGTCTAGAAGTAAATATCGCAGTGCAGGTAGATTATCAGAAACTAGTTAGCTGGCTGTTGTACGGGCGTCAGAGTGTCATTGATACCAGTTTCATTGTTTAGTTTTGAACATGGTGGAGATTTTCCGGGGGAGGTTTGTTGCGCTTAATGCGAGGGATCCTCACAGAAGACACAACTGGGTTTAAGACACAGGAAGCTTGAGAGTTTCCATTTGCATAGTGAAAAAGTAGATCACCAATATTGCAATGTTTCTCTATTTAGCTTGATAATGTGTGCTTTGCTGTTTTCTCTTCTCTGTTTCATTTGAGGTATAGGAAAAGGGGTGTTCCCTTGTTTTTTATTTGACACAAAAATTCAATTCTTGTACATACTAAATTCTTTAAATGCAGTTATATAAAAAGATCCGAACTCTTTCATTACCAACTATTGTTTAAATGAATTTTGTACAGAGTTGAAATGATCAATGACCTAGTCTAAAGAACTTTTATCATTCCAAGTAGCTATTTGACCTATGTTATGTGCTAACACCCTACGAGAGAATATGATTGGTTAGGACAAGTTGAAATTGGATTATATTCATGAGTAGTCCAATTTTTTAGGTTTTAATTTCACACTTATTCAAATTTTGAAAAAAAATGACTTTTGTCTGAGAATTAGTTTACATACATGCATACCATAGTGTGTATTTATTTTTAGGAAATGATCAGTGGATTCCACGACTCTGGTCTAGTAAATGGTTATCGGAATTAGTTAGACAGTTATAGACAGTTTGCATGAGATAGTTCGGTGTTAACTTGTATCGTAGCTATCAGTGGCATCTTGAGTCTATTTGAACTCTTTAGCTCAGCCACCAAACTACGTGAGATGATCTTCTCTAGGCGCACCAACTCAATCCATCCGAAGTCTAACCTCACCCTAGAGATGAAACTAAGCCAATTTATCCACTCAATCTATTCAATTCATCTAAGATAACTAACATGAGCAAGGATTTCTTGAAAAGTATAAAAGTTTACCTTAATGTCTTTCTCTAGACTAACTGATCCACTGTTGATTGGGATCACACTAATTAATATGCCTGAAATTGATTTGGTGATAAAATCTTGTAAGACAAAGAAATATGCTCAAGAGGAATAAAATTATCAACCACAAAGTCCAAGTCAACTCAATGCAGGCTTCAATAAAGAATCATGATGTCCTAATTGTTGATGCAATTAAAGCCACATAAGCAAATTATAATATAACTTTAATAAAATTTGTCACTATATTTAAAATTACATCTCATCAAAGTCCCAATCATTAAGACACCTCACAAAATATTAAAAAAAAACCTCAAGAAATCATTTAAAATTATTGCTAAACATATGTTTTAGTCTATAATATTTTAGTATTTTTTTTTAATTTAGTTCCTATTTTGTTTAAAAAATTTTAATTTAGTCTCTCACGTTTTAAATTTTTAATTAATTATATATATTCTTTTTAGTACAATAGGGATGAAGATTTAAACTCATGACCTTTTGGTCAGAGATAAGTGTCAATTACCGCTTAACTAAGCTCATTTTGACAATTATATCATTTTTGTTGATGATGAATGTTAAGATTGGTTGATAAGAAGTTATAAGACAAAATATTTAATGTGTTGGCATAAATTTAAAAAAGAAATTAGGTCACAAAAAGGTTCCGATATGTTTGCTTTGGTGATCAGAAAACAGAAATCTGAAAAATAGAGGATTCAATGAAATAGAATTGTATTATTTGTTTTCATGTATTTAGTAGTAGATTTGAAAATTGAATCTCAATTTAAAAAATTGTTCAACGTCTCTTTAACAATATATTTGTAAACGAGTAGTAGTTGCCAATTAAATATTTAATTTAATCTAAAATAATATTAATTAATTTATTAACATTTTTGTTATAAATTTCGTATAATTATTACTTTACATTCTTGCATAATTTACAATAAATTATATTTTACCTATTTCAATTTTCACAAAAAAATGAAATGAGTTTATAATATCCAATAATATTATAGCAAAGTTATTTATTTATTTTTTAATGTAATTCTGCATTTTAAAGTTTTAAATTCAAAAGCTGAAAAAACTGAAAACGTAAAAATGATGTTTTCAAAATTTCCACTATTTGGATCGCATAATCAAAAACAGTTTTAAAAAACAAATTTGTCAAGCGTGGTCCAAGGTGATTCAGTGAATCTGAAAACAATAAACATAATTCGAATGACCAACCAAACAAACTTAAGATTTCTGCCTACTGAAAATTCGGAGGATGACGGTGAATGTAACTGACCTCATTTCTCTTCTAAATTTCTACCAACCTACTAAGTATAGTGTCATGCAAATTTATTATTAATCAATTTTAATATTAACTTCAAGATGATATAGCTAAAAAAATTAAAACATAACCAACAAAATTGGAACTTTTTAAACAACGTGATTAAATTGAAAAAATACTAAAATATTAATAACTAAAATATGTAATTAGCAAAATTAATTTTCTAAGCTTCAAGAGTTAAAAAGTGTTGATTTTTAAATCCCAGACAAAGAACAAGCTCATTTGATAATATTTTTTTTTTTTGATTTTCTACCACTCATGTATTTCTTTATTGAGTTATATACTCTTTTATATATATATATATGTTCAAAGTCTAAGCCAAATTTAAAATAAATAAATAAATAATAATAATAATAGTTTTTAAAATTTTATTATTTATTTTTAAAATTTAGTTAAAAGTTCAAATGTTGTTTTTATGATTGGTGAACAAATAAATGGTGAAAATGCAATTTTAAAAACACAACCCAAAAAATAAAATCATTATTAAACCAGCCTCGAATTTCACCTCAACTTTTTAATCTCTTTTTTCTATGTTATATTTATAAAATGTGAAAAATAAAGAAAATAGATGGTACTATATCTAAAGTTTTTTAAATGTCAGGTAGAAATATCGTGAGGTATGTTATTCGGTTTAGAAGTCCTTTGGTAGCTGAAATGCCAAGAGGAAGAAGGTATCCTACTGCTTAATGTCAAGCAACTTCTGGCTTGCCACGAGGTTAAGAGGTTGTCCAAAAAGGTCAATCGATTCTACTTCTATATCAAAAAGAGAGTCAGAATCATAATTAAGGGACGGTCGTCCTCCATCAAATGGTGGAAGGCCAAATGGTTCTACACCTTTGAGGACTGACCTGCACTAGACGAGTTGGACGAGCCTTTCTTCGAAGTGACCCGTAGGTTCGGGAACATGGGTAAGTTCGGTCTTAGCTAACTCTAGGTAGCCCCTTTCTTCCCTCTTACTTTAACAAACCTTGCTTCATATTTCTTGCAGTTTCGCCCAAGCTGCTTCCAGATCTGACAGGGCAGTTCTTTTAGTTTCTGAAGTACTTCAGAGATTGCTGCAAGAAAGGTTAAAACGTGAGCACGTTGGTGAGTGGCAGACTTTTGTTGGAGTCAGGTTTATTTGACTGCAACAACCAAGTGCCAAGTCTAATGAAGCAGCTTCTCCCTCTACCGACCTAGGTAAGCTCACCCTTCCTTCTTTTGTATTGCGGTTTGGAGCTTAGCTTGATATTTTTATGACTTCCAACTGTCTTTACGAACAGCTACGATGTCTAGGTTCACCAATGCCATGAAAATATCTATTTCATCAGTTTATGGATGCCTAGATATTTCATCATATTTTCCAATTCTTCTCTCTTTCAAAAACCTCTTTTTACTTTTTGTTATCTCGCATGTTTATTATAAAACGGGCGTTCGAACCATTTCTTACCTCAATCGTTGTCTTGCCAAATTATTATAAAAGGTGCATAAATTGAGTGACGAGTTCTTCTATGGTGGAAATTACCGTGACAAGTCGAGAAACTAGAACTTGAGAGGCATGACCATCAACAGTGGTGGAAAGAAAATTTAAGAAAGAAATATTTGGGTACAACATTTCTTAGAGAGCAACATGCAATTTTCAGATTTTTTTTTTTTAATTATGGAAAATATTTGTTCACTCAGATTTTCCGATTTTTTTCTTTTTCTCAAAATAATTTTCTTACTTATTATTGTCTCGTCGGTTTATTATGAAACGAGCGTTTAAACCACTTCTTACCTCCATTGTTGTCTCGCTAAATTCTTGTAAAAAGGTGGGTAAATTGATGCGCGAGTTCTTCTGTGGTGGAAATTATTAAGATGACAAACTCTGATGTGGTGGAAGTTATGGAAGTGATAAATTCTCCTGTCACCAAGGCTTTGGAAAATATTGTTTTAGATTCAGAGGTTGCCAAGGTTATGGAGGGGGTGGCCAACGATCCAACCAAGAACAATGTTTAGTTGACGTTGTTTCAGATTCTGAAGTGGCTAAAGTTATAGAAGGGTTGGCCAACGATCCAACGATGAACAAGAACTACGTTACAGTTCTCCGTATTGACGGCGACAATATTAGGGGGCTTATTCCAGCCACCATCATCTCATTCTTGAAATTGGAGTTGCAGGTATATGTCATTCTTCAATGACGAATTCAGAAACCTAGAGAGGAATTAGTAAAAGATCCTACATAATTAAATCTCATGTGAAAGCTTTACAATATCAAAATGGTGGAAGCATTGAAAAATATTTGTCAAAGAAAGACTCTACCAACCAAAATCTGCATTACAATCCCTCCAAAAACCAAGACTCCTAGTGTTACAAGTTTGCTCATGTGCAAGCAGTATCCCAGATTTGTCATCAGGTAGCTCTCTTCATTTTATTAAGGAAAATAGCTGAAATATACACATTTCCAAAATTAAGGATCAAAAGTAATAGCTAAAATATACACATTTCCAGAATTAAGGATCGAAAGTAAGGCAAGAGATGACGGAGAATGGATAATTCCAGTGGATGATGAAATGGTAGACTTGTAAATCCATGATTCAAGGAGGGTTGAAATAGTTTTTCATTTTCAGTACTCGTAATTTTCTTCAGTTTTATCCATACATCACATTGTTTCAATTTTAGACGTTGCATCTTTGCCAAAGTTAGACAAAAAATAGTTTGCAAGTTATTTTCTAATCTTTTTGGTGTTTTCCCATCTCAAACAGGCTTACAAAGTGAAATGAAGCCTCGAAAGCACGGCGAAATTACTGGCCAAACGAGAAACAAATCAAGAATTCCAAATATATGAATGAAAATTTGTTACCAACTTGCAATTGAGATCAACTCTCAAATGAACTCGAAAGTAAAATGAAATCCGAACTAAATACCAAGGTTTTCCCAATTTTATTGTAACATAACTTCAGGTCTACTTCATTAATTTATCGAATTAGAATAAGAAGAACATTCTCCATCGAAGCAAACAGGAACAAAGGCAAAAAAGGGAGAATACCTGTACTTTTCCGTCAAAAAGAGCAGACAGCGACTAGACTAATCACTTCAACTCCAATGAAATTAAAGGCTCTGAAAACGATTAGAGGAACAAGTATTCAGACTGGTTTGGAATCTGTGATGAACATAGGGTGAGACGATGGAATTGGATACGAAAAGTATTATGAGTATCCATCAAAGCATGAATTTCAAAATCTACCATGTTTATAGAACACATATTTGCAGAACTATAAAAAATGTTTCAGAAGTACAGTGGGTGGAGAAGAAAGGTAAAACAAGAGAGTGAAATGAACATATACTTATATATGTTGATAAGGGGAAAAATGCAACACAAGAATTGAAAATTTGGAAAGTATACAGCATCCTCATCATTATCTCAATACATACATTTGGAATGTCATAAAAAAACTTCGCACATTATGCTGAAATAGGGATTTCGGAAAACTCATTACCAATGAAAAATGGTATGTTGTTCATCCTCATTTAAAACTCAAGGAACCCCCGAACCCAAAAAATAACAACAACAAAAAAAGGGTATGAATGTTTTTATCTTTTTGTCCCTTCTAATTTTAATTTGGATGGAGTTGAAGGTAAAGAAAATTAAACTAACTAAAATCACCGTTGGGTTTGTCGCTGCTGCAGAGTTCCGTTGAATCTGGCGTCGCATTGGTCAATCTGCCTGCCGCCGTTCAAGACACCGCCTGCTGCTCGTCACCGTTGCCGTAGAAGATGAGTTCACCCCACCTGCTGCTATGGCGCCGTTGTGAAGATTCGTCGCTGCAAGATCTGGGTTCGAAGGGTGTGGATCGTCATTTGGAGATGCCGCCGGGGTAGAGAGAGATTGCGGGAGAGAGAACGGGATCGAAGAGAGAGTGAGATGGAGAAAAGGGGGCCCATTGTGAGGAAAAGAAAGAAGAAAGATTAGGGCCAAAAATGCGACCATCCGGAACATTCCGTCATTTCCCGCCAAAAACGCGCCTCAATGTTTTCGTGACGGAAAAAAAGTGTCACGGAAGGCCAAAAATCCGGAACTCTCCAGTTTTTTCCTCAAAAAATGGGTATTTTACCTTTCGTGACGTATTTAAACAATGTTGAACAGTATTTTACTATTCCCTACCGTCACAAAATTCTAAAATTCTAGTAGTGTTGTATTATGCTTATACGAGCTGTTGGTTATAATGGGTCGATTTATCGATCGTTGAGTTAGCTGTAAACTATTAAATTAGTTTTGCAATAGATAGTTTAGCTAGTTTAGCTATCGTTTACTCTTTTATATAAATATTTCATTCATGTATTGTTTATTGAACTATATAGCAGCATACAAATAGCTTTTACAATATTTCATTTATTTTATGATTAACTTTATATTTTATGTTTTATGGTTTGGACGAAGAAACTCACGTTGATGTTAGAATTGCTTGACATAGTCACCAGAACCAGTACTGGTGGTCTATTGAAGGCTATGCTGACGGTGCCCAATGAGAACAATAAGCCGTTGTTGTTTTTTTTTCCTCCATAGAGAGATTACTATTTAGAAGGGAGGGGAGAGAGTTTTATGTTTTGTTGTTCTAAGTTGTTTTTCTTCTTTTATTTTTATGTGTTCGGGTTTAATCTTATATTGTGTTTTCTTTCTCTTCTGTTTTCTGTTGGGTTCGGGTTTAATTTTATATTGTGTATGTCATGACAGATGAGGGTCGTTGAAAAGATCGGTGGTTCCAAATTACAGTGGTAGCTATCTCCATTTGATTATGACCCATGCGCACAACAGTGTGTGCTGCCAGACACATATGCGCAAGAAGGAGACATGAGCGTGACACTTTCCGTTGACTGGGTCAAAACCTCCTAAAAATAGAATGGGGAGGAAAAGGAGGGTAATGAGATCATGGGTTCCTAAAATAAGGAAAGTGTGGGTTAATGGTGTTTTAGTGGCACCAAATATGGTGGTACTAAATCCTCTTTACCTGTCAGGAATCGGAATGAAAATCAATCGGAATCAAATCAATTGGAATGAGAATATTATTTCTTTAATGCTGTTTGCCAGAAATTTTCTTAAATCAGAATCATAACACATTTAATATTGTTTACTAAAACTATATGGAATCGGAATCAGATATATGACAATTACTAGTATACCCCTGTCTTCTTTCTAACTAATCATAATACATTGTGGTGCTAATTTTTTTAATTACAATAATAATTTATTTTATTACTATATTATCGATAGTGAATATCTTTTTCCAAAACAATTTAATTAATATTAATATTAATAAATAATAAATAGTTAAAATAAAATTACATTCACTAAAATACTATTTTATTAGAACCATCACCATTTTATATAAAATATTATTATAATAATATTTAAGAATAATGTTATTAAATTTTATTATTATTATAATTAATAATAATGAATTATATTTTAGAAAATCTGACATTGATTAATAATAACAAAATTAAATTAAAAATTAAAAATTTTATAATAATATCACATTAACTAATAAAAGTGATATAAATTTTTACTAAAAGAAAAATTATTAGTAGTATAAATGAAAAATAAATAAAAAAGTATAAAACAATTAAATAAAAAGTTATAGTTATAGGTAAGTAGAAAAGTGAATGCAAATAAATATATGGATGAATGGAATAAGGAATGGGAATAAAATTGATGATGATGCAGGAGAGGAATGAAATTGCAATGTGAATGAAAAAAGTAGATGGACCCCACCATTTGATTCTTATTCCAACAATTTGGTAAACATCATCAACGGAATAAAAAAATTGATTCCCATTGGTGAGCTTCGGACTTGTCCAAGAAACCTATTCCATTCTTTCACACATTGTAGTCCTTGTCGTGGAAGCTAATGAAGTTGAGGTAAGAAAATTGGGACGTTGCTCCATCCAACTATGTGTGTTTATGTTGTTCTTTGATATATTCTGCACTTTTCTATAAAAGGGTGAGCTTGGGACTTGTCCAAGAAACCCATTCCATTCTTACACACATTGTAGTCTTTGTCGTGGAAGCTAATAAAGTTGAGGTAAGAAAATTGGGGGTGTTGCCCCATCCAACTATGTGCGTTTATGTTGCTTTTTGATATATTCTGCACTTTTCTATTATGTTTGGATCCAGGAATAAAGGTGTTAGGCTGTACTAAGACAGTGTCCTTAGGCCGCACGGAGCGAAAAATTTTATGGGGATTGTAGTCTTGTGACACCAGGTCTAGTGAAGCATGTTGTCCTTCCAACCTTGGTAAGCCCAGTCTTTCTTCTTTTGTATTGTGGTTAGAAACTTAGTTTGGTATTTTTATGACATAGGATTGTCTTTATGCGCTGCTATGGTATCTGGGTTCACCAACACCGTGAAGAGAAAGTGCCCCGAGACATTAAACCTTCAAAAGCTAATTTTTTTCGATTATGGAAAATATCTATTCCATCATATTTTCGGATTTTTTCTTCCTCAAAAACCTCTTCTTACCTATTGCTGTCTCGCTTGTTTATTACAAAACGAGTGTTTGAATAACTTTTGACCTTCATTGTTATCTTACCAAATTATTACAAAAGCTACATAAATTTAATGACGAGTTCTTCTGTCGTGGAAATTACCTAGGTGACAAACTGAGAAACCCGAAATTTGAGAGGCACGACCACCATCAGTGGTGGAAAGAAAATCTTGAAAGAAATATTTGGATATGACGCTTCTTAGGAAGCAACATGCAATTTTCGAATTTTTTTCGATTTACCTATTGTTGTCTCGCCCGTTTATTATAAAACAAGCGTTTGAACCACTTTTTACCTCCTGTGTGCTCTCTCCAAATTATTATAAAAAAGACATGGCCACCATCAGTGGTGGAAAGGAAATTTTACGAAAAAATATTTTGGGTACGACATTTCTTAGAAAGCAATTTTTGGATTTTTTGCTATTATGAAAAAAATCTCTTCCTTTTCAGATTTTTTCCTTTCTCTAAAAAACCTCTGTCGCAACGTCATCGCGACGCGGAGCGGCCGACGTCATCCCCTGAAAGGTCTCTTTCGAGATAAGGGTTTGGAGTCGCCACCAATCATCTACGAGGTGTGATTGGTCACCTAAAAATAAAGACAAGGTCTGCAAAAACATATTGTTGGTTCGGGAGTCGACTGAGCGTAGGGAAGGTGTTAGCACCCTACAACACCCGTTCGAAAACGGTACCACATTTTGTCAAAAATTATCCTATTATATTATTTGGTCCAAAAAAAATATACTTTTTTTTTAATTTTAAATGTCTCATATTATGTTAATTCACATTTTACTATAAGATATGAATTAATAGATATGAGTGGCACGAAAGCCATTAGAAAAATTTTGACACCTTGGAAGGTTCCAATTTCCGTCATTGGAGTTTTTGAAATAATTATTTAGCAAAAAATAATAATAATAATAAATAAAAAAAGTAATTTTAATTTTATGAAATATTAAGACTTGAACTTACGACACAAGTGTTGACACTAAAACATCACACCAATGTGCCACCACTCTGAGATATAAGCTATGCTCTTTTTTAAAATACATATTTTGTATTTTTGAATTTTGTTTAAAAAAAAGAAAAAAAAAACTCTAAATGAAATCTTTTATTTAAAATAATTATTTAGTTAAAACAACGATAAAATGAAACATTCAAAGACTCAAACTTGTGTCATGTATGTCAATACCCTAGTGCATTGCCAATGTGACATTGCCTTAGGATACATGTTATACTCTTTTTTACAATACAAACCTTTGTATTTTTTAATTTTATTTAAAAAAAAGAAAAAAAAACTATAAACGAAAATTTAAATAAAAAAAACGCTTTATTTTGTATTGGATTTAAAATTCGTATAAAACCGTTTTTTACAAAAAAAAATAATAATAATAATAAAAATAAAAATAAATAATCTTATTTAAACAAACTTATTTAAGATATCTTATTCAAAATTTTCAAATCTTAAATAACAAATCTTCCAAAAACAAACTTTACATACCTATGATTTTAGATTTATTAACTTTAAAACAAAATTTGTTTAAAACAAATCAATTTTCTTTTATTCAAAAATAGAGGGAGAAACCGATTTAAAAAAAAATAATAATAATAATAAAAAGACAATGCAAGACGAAATGGAAAGAGACAAAGAGGACGTGAATTGAGACTGCCATTAGACCATCACGGAGAATCTCTATTTCTCTGTTAAACGGGGTGAAAACTCAATAATTCGTCCCACTATAAAACTTGTCTATTCTATTGCAAAATCAGGGATTCATGCTTTCCCCATCCCCGTTTATCATCCACTTGGGACAAGAGAAAAGAAAGGAAAAAAAAACTTTCATAGTTGACTGATGTAATCGAAATAGGGTGGGATGATTCAACTTACCATGTATGGATTGGAATTTGAGGAGATTTCCACAATGAGAGTGAAGTAAAGTTAGATTTGACGCCTAGGCAAATTCTCGAAGTTGTGTGATGAGCAAGGAAATTTGAATTTTCAAAGCGAATTTTTATGAGATTTGTGCTACCCCTGCTCTCAAGTTGTGTTCTTTGTGTGTCAGGTCCCCCTGATGCATGCTCTTTGCTCCTCTTAAATACCCAAAATTTAACGGTAATATGGAAAGTTTAAACAAGATGAAGAGAAAATGAGGGAAAGGAAGCTACGTGGTGGGTGGTTTTGACTAGGAAAAAAAAGATTTTTTCATTTAAAAAAAATAAAATCTTTTAATAAAATCAAATTTTATTTAAATAAATCTAAACAAAATCAATTATTAATTTCTTATCTATAAAATCAAAATCTTTAAACAAATTTAATTTAAGGTAATTTAAACTTTATCTTAAAATTAATAATAAAGTTAACCTATGGTATTTAATAAAATAAAAATTAAATAATTAAAAATAAAACTAAAATGAAGCCGGACCAAATACGGTGTCTACAACCTCTTCTTACCTATTGTTGTTTCGCCCGTTTACTACAATATGGGTGATCGAACCACTTCTTACTTTCATTATTGTCTCACCAAATTATTATAAAAGGCACATAAATTAAATTAAACGACGAGTTCTTATGCGATGGAAATTACCAAGGTGACCAATTAAGAAACTATGACCACCATCAATGGTGGAAAGAAAGTTTTATAAACAAATATTTGGATACGACACTTCTTAGGAATCAACATTCAATTTTCGGATTTTTTCCAATTATGGAAAATATCTCCTTCCTTATTTTCCGACTTTTATCTTTCTTTAACAAACATCTTCTTACATATTGTTGTCTCGCCTATTTATTAAAAATAGCTAGCGTTCAAACCACTTTTTACCTTCATTGTTGTCTCGCCAAGTTATTGTATAAAGGCGCGTAAATTGAATGACGAGTTCTTCAGTTGTGTAAATTACCAATGTGACAAATTGAGAAACAAGAAATTGGAGAGACATGGCCTCGATCACTAGTGAAAAGGAATTTTTAAAAAGAAATATTTGGATACGACGCTTCTTAGGAAGCAACATGCAATTTTCAGATTTTTTCAGATCATGGGAACTATTTCTTCATTCAAATTTTTTGACTTTTTCGTTTCTCTAAAAAAGTTCTTATTATTTATTATTGTCTCACTCGTTTATTAAAAAACAGGCGTCCGAACTACTTCTTACCTCCATTATTGTCTCGCTAAATTATTATAAAAAAGGTACGAAAATTGAATGGTGATTTTTCTAGGTGACAAACTCTTCTATGGTGAAAGTTATAGAGGTGATAAATTCTTCGTCGTCAAGACTTTGGAAGGGGTTGTTTCAGATTTATAGGTGACCAAAGTTATGGTGAGAGTGGCCGATAATCCAAGTAAGAACGAGATTTTAGAAGGGGTTGTTTTAGATTCAGAAGTGGCTAAAGTTATGGAGGAGGTGGCCGGACGATTCAACCAAGAACGAGAACTACATTACATTTCTCAATATTGATGACGAAGGTATTAGAGGGCTTATTCCAACCACCATCATCTCATTCTTCGAATCGGAGTTACATGTATATGTCATTCGTTCAAATTCGTTGATTTAGTAAGCTATATTATGCTTATATAAGCTGCTGGTTATATGAGTCACTTTACTTATCATTAAGTTAGCTATAATATATTATATTAGTTTTGCAACAGATTGTTTGATTAGTTTTGCTATCTTTTAATCTTTTGTATAAATATCTCATTCATGTACTGTTTATTGAACTAGAAAGCATCATACAAATGACTTTTACGATATTTCATTTATTTTATGATTAACTTTATATTTTATATTTTATGGATTAGACGAAGAAACTCGGGTTGATGTTAAATCGCTCGACGTAGTCGTGAGAACGCCCCATACTGGTGGTCTATTAATAACCATGCTGACGGTGCCCCAATGAGGGCAATGAGCTGTTGTTCTCTGCGAGCTAATTGAAATATTTCTACTGTCAGCATTGACCCATATATTTCCTTAGACAATGTAAAGCTATCCTCTCCTGTTTTGTTTTTGTTGGTTTGTTCTTTTTTAATGTGTTAATATTCTAGTAGAAATATTAAAACCTTTGACTGACTTAGAGAGATTATTGTTTAGAAGGAAAGGAAGAGGGTTTTCTATTCTGTTGTTCTAAGTTCTTTTTCTTTTTTCTTTTACTTGGGAAGGTGGTTTCGAGTTTAATTTTATATTGTATATGTCATAGCTATAGGAGTTGTTGAGGAGGAGTGTCAGAGAAGCCAAATTGGAAGAACCTAAAAAAACAAACTAAAGTTGTATAATGAAAATATTGCAAGATTGGAGCACACTTTGAAGAAAGATGGTTCATATTTCATTAACAGTGGAAATTTGAAACCAGTTGATAATAGATTCCTCAATGTTAACCAAGATATTGAGTTATCTTTATCAATAAATACTGAAGTTCGAGAGTTTTATGGAGTAGTTTCAATAAAAAAAATTCAACCACAATTTCATTGACTTTGTAAAACAATGAATTTGTTGAGTGAAAATAAGACAATGGGTATTTTTAAAAACAAAAAATTAAATAGTTTGATAGTTTACAATCTAGCTTCTTCAAAACAAGGTGTTTACACTTTTTGGGCACAAGGACAAATATATCATGTACTACCTCCTCAAATACCCAAATATGGTCAAGTATACTTTCAGTTGTATTTTTATGATACGGTAAGTGAGCTTCAAAATAGAATGAACGTATTAGAAGAGGTGCAATTTTGGCGAAAAAAGTATTATGGAAAGGTTGATCGATATAATGAGAGAAAATCCGTATGCTAAATTCTTTAGAAGATTAAAAGACATGTCATTTTTCCATAATCTAAAAATTTGTATTGTTAGTAAGACAAATTTAGATCCATGAGTGTATAATACACCAACAGCTAATCAAGTTGCTACAACATGGATCGAAGGAAATGATACTAGCATACCATTTGAGAGAGACATTATTGTACACGGACATTCGGGAAATAAGTAAAGAGTGAAACGCTACTTTAGTTGTTATAATTCTTTAATATCCTTTACCATTTTCCATGGGAGAATCTGGATGTAGCATCAAGATATACAGAAGAAGCAAATCGAAAATGATGTTCGAACCTCAAGCATTGGTTATAAGGCTAAAGAAGGAATGCACATTTATATGACTCTATTGAGGAAATGCTTCAAACAGAACGCCAAGGTAATCTTTGAACTTATTCTCATACATTTCGCACATATATATAAATTAACTTGAACAAATATTTTACCTTATGAAACAATATTTACTTGTATATGTGTTTCGGGCAATATTTTTTGAAAGGTATCATGTAAGGAGTATTATTGTTACAAACTACAAATAAGCCTGTCAAGAGAATCAATAATTCTTCATGTTGGAAGATTGTTACAACAATATGTTGTAGACATGACATAAAGCTTGAAACAACAGGACTTGATTTCCATCAAACACAACAATCTCAAATTAGAGCTGCATATTATCAATGAATAGTTGACAATGTTAATGTTGGAGAAATGAGAGGCAATAAAATTGGTAAGAGAATAGTACTATCTGCTTCTTTCATTGGAGGGCCAAGAGATATGCGGTTTCGTTACTTAGATGCTATGGCATTAGTGAAAAGATTTGGAAAGTTAGATTTGTTCATAACAATGACGTGCAACTCTAACAGGAAAGAGATTAAGGATGAAATGAAATATTGACAACGTTCTCAAGATAGACAAGATTTGAGTTTAAGAATATTTCGTAGTAACTACAAGATATGAAAGACCAAATATTAAAAAAGAAAATATTTGGTAAGATTACAGCTTATGTATATGTTATTGAATTTCAATAGAGGGGGCTACCCATGCACATAGGCTGATCATTCTAAGGCAAATCTTTATGATTATAAAATTCTACTATGATGAATATGTCAATGCTGAACAACCAGATAGAGAAAAGTTTCTATCATTATATGAGGTAGTCGTCAAGCATATGTTTCATGGACCTTGTGGAGAAGCACATGTATGATAAATGGAAAATGTAAATTCCATTATCCAAGAGCTTTTTCTTCAAAGATGATCAAGGAAAATACTCATATCCTATGTACAAAAGAAGAAACGATGGCACTTAGGTTAGTTTTTCTATAAACTTCTTTTTATTATGTTTTTGTTTTGTTACTTATTTTTATTATCCAAAACATGATGATTCTAGCTTATTAATTCATTAACCTTTCAAAGGTCAAAGTAAGAAAAGCGGAATTAGATAATAAGTGGGTGGTGCGTTACAATCCATATTTATTGTCAAGATAAAATTTTCATATCAATGTAGATATATGTTCTGCCGTGAAAGCTCTTAATAAATATCTCTAAAAGTTGCAAGTTGTTCTAAACCAAGATCATGTCTCAAAAACAATGCTTACCGAGTTTTTTGAAATGTGCAAAACATGCGAAGATGCACGAAATTTTTTGTATAGAAAGTTTCTAGACCATTATGTTTGGAATAAGCAGTAAAAAAACTTTGTTTCAATCCAGCAGAAGGTGAAAGGTATAATTTAAGATTACTATTGAATCATGTTAAAGGACGAACAATATATGAAGATTTATTGATAGCAGATGGAATACAATATTCATCTTTTACGGCAACAGCACAAAAGTGAGGATTGCTTGAGTCTGATAATAGTATCATACAATGTTTGAATGAAGCATCCATATTTCAGATGTCACATACATTTAGAAGACTTTTTGCCACCTTATTAGCACATTGTGAACCTATAGAAGTAAGAAAATTACGGGACATGTACTTTTAAACAATGTCAAAAGACTACAGAATCTTGTTACAAACCCAGAAACCAAGGTGACAATTTGAGAAACGAGAAATATAGAGGGGCATGACCTCCATGTATAGTGGAAATGAATTTTTAGAAAGAAATATTTGGGCACGACGCTTCATAAGAAGCAACATGCAATTTTAGGATTTATTCGAATGATGGAAAATATATCTTCCTTCAGATTTTAAAGATTTTTTACTTTCTTTCAAAAACTTCTTACTTGTTGTGTATTTTTTTTAGGAAAACTTCTTACTGGTTGTTGTCTCACTTGTTTATTATAAAATGAGTGTTTGAATCACTTCTTACCTCCATTATCGTCTTTCCAAACTATTGTAAACATGCGAGTAAAATGAGTGGTGAGTTTTTTTTTTTTTTTTTTGGGTATGATGCTTCTTTGGAAGCAACATACAATTTTTGAATTTTTTCTGATTATGGAAAATATTTCTTGCTTTATATTTTCCGATTTTTTTGTTTCTCTAAAAAACCTTTTCTTACTTCTCTTGTCTCACCTCTTTATTAAAAAACAAGCGTTCGAACTACTTCTTACCTCCATTCTTGTCTTGCCAAATTATTGCAAAGGGCACGTAAATTGAATAACGAGTTCTTCTGTGATTGAAATTAACGAGGTGACAAAATCTTCTGTGGTGGAAGTTATAGAGGTGATAAATTCTTTTGTCGCTGAAGCTTTGGAAGGGGCTATTTAAGATTTAGAGGGGTGGCCAAAGTTATGGAGGGGGGTGACCAACGATCCAAGGAAAACGAGGCTTTAGAAGGGGTTGTTTCAGATTCTGAAGTGGCTAAAGTTATGGAGGGGGTGGCCGATGATCCAACAAAGAACGAGAACTACATTACAGTTCTCAGTATTGACGATGACGGCGGTATTAAAGGGCTTATTCCAACCACCATCATCTCATTATTCTTATAGAAGTTACATGTATTTGTAGTTTGTTCAAATTTGTTGATTCAATATGCTGTATTATGCTTATACGAGTCGCTGGTTATATGGGTCACTTTACTGATCGTTGAGATAGTTGTAATCTGTTAGATTAGTTTTGCAACATATTGTTTAGTTAGTGTAGCTATCGTTTACTCTTTTGTATAAATATATCATTCATGTACGGTTTATGGAACTATAAAGCAGCATACAAATAGCTTTTACAATAGTTCCTCTATTTTATGATTAATTTTATATTTTATGTTTTATGGATTGGACAAAGAAACTTGCGTTGATGTTAGAATCACTCAACGTAGTCGCCATAACCAGTACTGGTGGTCTATAGATGACCATGCTAACGATGCCTAATGAGAGAAATTAGACCTTATTCACTACTATCTAATTGAAAGATTTATACCTTCAACATTGACCCATATATTCCCTCATAAATTCTAAAGTTATTCTTGTTTTTGTTGGTTCTTTCTTTATAAATGTGTTAGTATTATGGTAAAAGATTAAAACCCTCGACTAACATAGAGAGATTATTGTGTAGAGAGTTTTTTGTTTTGTTGTTCTAAGTTGTTTTTCTTCTTTTATTTTTTTGATGATGGAAAATGCCTCTTCGTTCAGATTTGCTGATTTTTTTACTTTCTTTCAAAAACATTTTCTTACTTATTGTTGTCTCGTCTGTTTACTATAAAACGAGCGTTCAAACAACTTCTTACCTCCATTGTTGTCTCACCAGATTATTGTAAACAAGCCCGTGAATTGATGTGCAAGTTCTTTTAAGGTGAAAATTATCAAGGTGACAAACTCTTTTGTGGTGGAAGCTATGGAGGTGATAAATTGTTCTATGGCCAAGGCTTTGGAAGAGCTGTTTCATATTCAAAGGTGGCCAAAGTTATAGAGGGGCTGACTGACGATCCAACCAAGAACAATTGAGGAAATGAATTTTTGGAGAGGCATGACCATTATCACATGTGAAAAGGAATTTTTAGAAAGAAATATTTGGGTACGACGTTTCTTAGGAAGCAAGATGCAATTTTCGGATTTTTTTTCGATTATAGGAAATATCTCTTCATTCAGTTTTTTCGATTTTTTTGCTTTTTTGAAAAAAACATTTTCTTACCTATTGTCGTCTCACCTGTTTATTATAAAATTGACGTTCGAACCACTTCCTACCTCTATTATTGTCTCACCAAGTTATTGTAAAAAGGCTCGTAAATTGATTGTCGAGTTCTTCTATGGTGTAAATTACCAAGGTGACAAACTGAGAAACGAGAAATTGGAGAGGTATGACCACCATCACGGGGTTAAAGGGATTTTTAGAAAAAAAAATATTTTGGTACAACGCTTCTTAGGAAGCAATGTGTACTTTTCGGATGTTTCCAATTATGGAAAATGTCTCTTCCTTCAGATTTTCCGATTTTTTACTCTCTCTCAAAACCATTTTTTTTGCTTACTGGTGTCTCGCCTGTTTATTGTAAAACAGGTGTTCGAACCACTTCTTACCTTCATTGTTGTCTTGCCAAGTTATTGTAAAAAAAGCTCGTAAATTGATGTGCGAGTTCTTCTATGGCAAAAATTACCAAGGTGACAAATTGATAAACTAGAAATTGGAGAGGCATGGCTATCGTTAGTGGTGGAAAGGAAATTTTAGAAATATTTGAGTACATTGCTTTTTAGGAAACAACATGCAATTTTCATATTTTTTCCAATTATGGAAAATATTTCTTCCTTTAGATTTTCCGATTTTTCGTCTCTCAAAAACCTCTTCTTACTTATTATTGTCTCGCCTGTTTATTAAAAATTGGGCATTCGAACTACTTCTTACCTCCACTGTTGTCTTGCCAAATTATTGTAAAACGGGTGTAAATTGAATGACGAATTCTTCTGTGGTGAAAGTTATGGAGGTGATAAATTTTTCTGTCGCTAAAGTTTTGGAAGGGGTTGTTTCAGATTGAGAGGTGGCCAAAGTTATGTAGGGGGTGGCCGACAATCCAAGCAAGAACAAGACTTCAGAAGTGGTAGTTTCGCAGCCAAAAATGGCTAAAGTTATTAGGGGGTGGTCGACGATCCAACCAAGAACCAGAACTACATTACAGTTCTGAGTATTGACAACGACAGTATTGAGGGCTTATTCCACCCACCATCATATTATTATTCTTATCGGAGTTACAGGTATATGTCGTTTGTTCAATTTCATTTTGATTCAGTAAGTTGTATAATTGATTTTTTTTAACTCCTTTCATCTGCCACATACCCTCCCCCAATCCTTTCATCTTCCTAACCCCCTTCCAATTATTACATACCCTCTCCCAATCCTTTCATCTTCTTAATCCCCTTCCAATCCATATATAAATATGTGTCCTCTCTTTCTCATACCAACCAAAAATCAAAAGGTGGTGGATGGAACAAAGTGAAAAATTTTCCAAGTGGTATGAAGGTATGAAAATTACTCTCTTGCAACGACAACAACAATGCACATATGGGTGATCGAAAGGAGAATTGATAGTGAAGAGAAACCAAATTAAAGCTGAGTTGATGGTATCGGTTCACTTTCCCCAAATTTATCATTGTTCAGGTTTCAAGAAATTCTAGAGTACGATGTGTCGAGATGGTGGTCGATGGAATCGAGATAAAGCAAAATTCGATTATTCTCATAATTTGGATAATAAGAATGCTTATGAGTTTGATTTTTATTTATTTTTTTTTAAACTGATGCTTTTGATTTATATATATGTGAAATGTTGTAATTATTTTTACAAAGTTAGGGCAAACAAACAATTTTTATCCCTCATAATATGATCAGGTTGGACCTTTTAAGATTTACTCTTTCTCTCACTCTTACCTTTCTTTTTCATTATAGAATGAACAAACCCAATGATTTAACGTCACACAATTTAACAAAGATAAAATGTAATATAATAATTTATAATCAAGAAAATTAGAGGTAAATTAAGAACGTTCATTCATTAAAAAAAAAAAAAAAAACTTGCACGTTGGTGCTTTTTCATCTTTCTTACACTTCAAATTTGTACTTACTTTTCATGCTAATATTTCATCATCTTCTTTTATTACAACAATATCATACATTGAATTTATATTTATATATAATCACTTTCTATCTTTAAAATGATAATATTATAAACTTAAAAAACACTATTTGTTTTACTTTAATTTAGAACTACAAGATTGCACGTGTTTCTTACTAGTATTTATATATGCTGTTGGTTATATGGGACACTTTACTGATCATTGATTTAGCTGTAATCTATTAGATTAGTTTTGCAACCGATTGTTTAGTTAGTTTAGCTATCGTTTACTTTTTGTATAAATATCTCATTTACATATTGTTTATTGAACAATAAAGCAGCATATAAATAGCTTTTACAATATTTCATTTATTTTATGATTAACTTTTTATTTTATGTTTTATGGATCGTACGAAGAAACTTGCGTTGATGTTAGGATCGCTTAGTTTAGTCACTAGAACCAGTACTAGTGGTCTATTGACGACCATGCTGATAGCACTCAATGAGAACAATTAGACGTTGTTCTCTGCTATCTAGTTGAAAGATTTATAATTTCAACATTAACCCATATATTTCCTCAGAAATTGTAAAGCTATCTTCTCCTCTTTTTATTTTTGTTGGTTCGTTCTTTATAAATGTGTTAGTATTATAGTAGAAAGATTAAAACACTTCACTAATATAAAGAGCTTATTGTTCGGAAGGAATGGGAAAGAGTTTTCTGTTCTGTTATACTAAGTTATATTTCTTTGTTTTATTTTTCTAATGATGGAAAATGTCTCATTCTTTAGATTTTCCCATTTTTTACCTTCTCTCAAAATTTTTTTCATACTTATTGTTTTCTCCCTTGTTTATTGTAAAAACGGTACCTAGAGTACCCCTCACCACTTCTTTGTTCGGCACTCGAGGATTCACCGACACGGCTAGGTTTAAACCATGGCTCTGATACACGTATCTCCACAATGGTATGATATTGTCTGCTTTGGACATAACCCTCACGGCTTTGCTTTTGGTTTCACCCAAAAGGCCTCATACCAATGGAGATAATTGTCCTCTCTTATATACCAATGATCATTCCCTTCCCTAGCCAATGTGAGACTTTGTTTGCAATCACCTTACAAACCCAACAAACTCTTTTGTGGTGGAAGTCATGGAGATCATAAATTGTTCTGTGGCCAAGGTTTTGGAATGAGCTATTTCAGATTCAAAGGTGATTAAAGCTGGTAGTGGCAACGACTGAGTTGAGAGAGGAGAGGAAGAGATATAGGAATTAGGGTTTGGTTTGAAAATGAGAGGTGGGGTCGAAAATGAGGGGTGGGGTTGAGATTGAGGACCATCGAACTCATGTGGATTGCACATGAATTTGGTGTTTGGTGAAATCATATGCATTACACACAAATTCATGCACACCATTTTTTACAACACATGTGGCTTCAATTGTACGAGCCACATTAGACGCATGGATGCGAGTTGCGCATGCAAATTTGCTAAATCATGTATATCCCTACCCCACTTTTCAAACTAGTTTGAAAACTATCCTATTATTATTTTTTATTTTTTAAATTGTGTTATTTAAAAAAAAACCCATTATTTACCTATTAATAATATTTTATTTTATGTACTAAAAAAAATATATTTTTTATTGGTATTTTCTTAGGTTAATTGTTTTACAAAGGAAATGACAATTATGGAATGTCAAATCAAAGCCCATATGGAAATATCGATGGGAATTTAAATCCCTCGGTATTGCATCACTCAATAAATAGCGTTTTTTATATTCTCTCTTCCGATTACTGCAACTCGGAAGAAATCGCAGGCGACGGAAATGGAATCCAAGATGGGCAAATTCTTCGGGTCGGTCTCCAATTTCTTCTCTGGCGGCGATCACATTCCATGGTGCGATCGCGATGTCATTGCCGTATGTTCAATTCGCCTCTTTCTTATTCTTCTACTCATCTTTGATTTGCTGATTTATTACCAGAATCTATAACCTACCCACTCTTTTTTAGATTATGGTTTGGTTTACTTTGTTTCTGAAATCAGGTTGCTGGATTCTTAATTAGGATAGTGTATATTTGAAGTTAATTTCAGTACAACAGTACTCGAATTGTTATAGGGAAGTTCCTTCAGTTTCTTACCCTGATGAAATCGTTTATAAAGTTATTCAATTGCTTTTTGTGGCTGTGTGGACTTTAGACTTGACTTTGGCCCCTACAACTTGTTTATCTTTTTCCTAATATCTTCATTTCTATATCCAAGTTTTCCAATTTTCCGGAGATTCGTACCTTCTTGTTCTAGGGCTTGTGTTTTTTTTTTCTTCTTAATTTGCAAGCTTGAACATTATACGCCTAAATTTTAATGGGCGAGATCGAGGCTTCCTGCATTCTTTTCAATTTATTGCAAAAATTGTAGCTTTGACTAGTCTTTGCCTTCAGTTTACTCACGAGCCAGGACATTACCATAAAAATTTCAGCACCGGAACGATCAGTTTTTCTTGATTCTTCTTTAGCTCTATATGACTACTGGCTACCCATTTTACCTTAGTCCATTGGAGGGAGTTTCAAGGCTATATTTTTCTATCCTTGCATTCTTTCCTTTTTGAAATCTTCATGGCTATCTCCATGTCCTTTTTTTCTGTATCATACTAATAGATGTTAGCTGCAGGCACGACAGTTGATGCACCCATAAATAGAAGGTTGCCTAGTGAAATTAGTTATTGTACGCATAATCTATCTCAATTCTCAAACGTCCATAGTTATTATAAAACACACCCAAACAACCCCTTCGTTGTACATTTACTTTCCTTTATATTTTCTCCTTTTCATCTTTTTATATTATAAATTGTTGATATAGATACAGAATCATTGGATTCGTATTGCCTTCAATAGGCGTTACGTTCATCAGTGGATTTATAGATCCGGATGGACGTGTCAACGGAGGCATAAAATAACTGCAACTTTCAAAACCTATTCGTGTTCGTTTCAATCGGAGGCAAGCTATGAGTTGTTTTGTTGCTCGTAGCTTTAATGGTTTGATGTTGTGCCATTTGATTTGTTTTCTGAATCTAGAGAATCATTGGAGTCGTAGTTTCATGTTTTTCTCCATGGTTCAGTCGTTATTTTTTCCTCTATTGTTTAGTTGCAAACCAGAAGTTAAATCATCTTGGTGACTATTTTTTTTTTTTTTTTTTGTTGATCTTTACTATAGTATGCCTTGCCATGTCTCATACTATTCTTTTGTACCGGTAACTTATTTTATTAATGGTTCTGCACCCAAAATGATATCCATTTTGGGCTGCTATGGTCACGCATTGCAGGGTTGTGAAAGAGAGGTTGCTGATGCTGAGAAGAGCTCAGCTGATGAGCAGTTGAAGGAAAGCATTATGCGTTTATCTTGGGCACTTGTTCATTCCAGGCAACCTGAAGATGTACAACGTGGGATAGCAATGCTTGAAGGTGAATTGTTTTATGGAATTGAACATCCTATTTTTGTTATGTTCTCAGGTTTCCAAAATGTGAACTTTCATAGTGCTTAGGTCAACTGATAGTTGAGCTGTTTACTCATCTGGTACTGTTAAATATCTGTTCTCCCTTTTCTGTCATTTTTTTAAAACTCGAGCAATTATGCAGCTGCATTATCTAGTGATGACAGCCCATTGAAGATGAGAGAGAAGCTTTATCTTCTTTCTGTTGGGTATTTCAGAAGTGGTGACTACTCTAGGAGCAGGGAACTTGTAGAACAATGTTTAACGGTATGATTCCATCTGTGGCTTAGATTTATATGCATAATAATACCTACACCACTAGCTTAAAGACGCAAAAAAATGTGAATATGACATTGATACTTGTTTGACCTAGGATAAGCGCCACACTATTCTTTAAATTTTTTTTCATGATTGACATGCGTATGAGGAATACCTAAGAGGAGGCCTAACGGCCAAGAGAGAGAGTATCTGCCAATTTTGTGGGAGGGGAGGTAGGTACGGTAGATATAGGGAGTGTACCCAATCTGGGGAGAGCAATTTGTTCTTGCTTGTGCCTTAGTGAGTAAGGTAGGAAGGAGAGAAACCCACCCTCTCAAATTTGTGGGGTAAGTTGTAATCGCCCACGGGCTCTTTTTGAATCGGAATAGTAATCGAAGAAGGTGATCGATACCTTTCAAATTGGTATCAGAGCAGTTCGTGACTGGGAAGACGAGCGACGATGATGGTGAAGGAATTGGAATCACGGTGCGGGGCAATGGAGAAGGAGGTTACCGATATTAAGGGAGCCATCACGGTTGTGAAGGTGGAGGAACAACGTGTGATGAGTGAGCGGATCCAGAACATGCTGGAGAGCTTCATGTCGGAAATTATCGGTGGTAAAACTCCCTCGATTTCGCAACTTGGCGAATCGTTAGTTCAGAAGAACAAGCTAACTGAGGAGGCGACGCGAGTGGTACAGATCAATGACCAGGCCTATGATCGAAATAAATTCAAGAAGGTTGAGATGCCAATCTTCATAGGTAAGGATCTTGACTCTTGGCTTTTCCGAAACGAACGTTATTTTGAAATACATGAACTTACTGATGAGGAAAAGCTGATTGTAACAGTGATAAGTTTCGATGTGGTAGCACTAGCATGGTACCGATGGCATGAGCCCAGAGATCAGTTTACGGATTGGGATAACCTGCGCACACGATCACTCAAACGTTTTCGAAAATCGAAAGAGGGACGACAATGCGCACGACTTTTAGCGATTAAGCAAGAGGGGAGTGTGGCTGAATATCAAGAGGCATTCGAAGCATTATCGGCGCCCCTGCCTCAGCTCTCCGATGAAGTACTGGAATGCACGTTTCTGAATGGACTAGACCTTGTAGTTCGCTCAAAGGTGTTGGCCACAGAACCTCAAGGTTTGGAACAGATAATGCACAGAGCGCAGTTGGTGGAGGACATTGCCACAGCAGTTCAGGAAGCAGGGGAAGGAGCGGTTGATCGTTATACGAAGGTAAATCTTCTTGGAGGGAAGACGGTGACAGACTCCGAATACAACCCCTACTCGCACGGTCACTTTGGCTAGTACACCAGGGGTAGTGGCAACTGCGGGCACAACTCCGGCCGCAAGGAAAAGTACTCCCTATAAACGACTGACAGAAGCTGAATATCAGAAGAGAAAAGAAAAGGGATTATGTTTTTGATGTGAGGAAAAGTAAACGGTAGTACACAAATGTCGGAATCAAGAATTGCGAGTGTTTGTGGTTCATGATGTGGAATTTCATTCTGAAGAAGAGGATGCTATTGAAGTGGAAGAAGAGGTGGGAAAGGTCGTCCGCTTGAACAAGATCGTGGAACCCCACGCCAGGCACCATAAAGGTGAAAGGAGTTGTCCAAGGGCGTGAGGCGGTGGTGATGCTGGATTGTGGAGCCACCCACAACTTTATATCACAGCGCCTAGTGGAGGAACTAAAGATCAAGCAATCTGAGACTTACAACTATGGAGTAATTATGGGATCAGGGGCAGCAGTGAAGGGAAAGGGCATTTGTTGTGGAGTTGTTCTGGAACTAACTGGCATTACGGTAGTAGAGGATTTTTTGCCAATAGAGTTGGGTGATTTAGATGTCATTCTTGGGATGTAATGGCTCCAATAAATGGGAAAGATGGAGGTGGATTGTCCTGCGTTATCCATGACATTTACACGAGAAGACAAGAAGATCACTATTAAGGGAGATCCCAAACTGACCCGCCTAGAGATTTCTCTCAAAAGGCTGACCAAAGGATGGCAGAGCACAGATCAAGGATACTGGGTAGAGTTGCACGCCATGACACCTCAAGTGTTGGTAGAGGAAGGTGAGCCATCTGCGGTGGAAAGCCCTTTGCCCCGAAACATCCAAGAGCTTCTTGGCAAATATGAGGATATTTTCCAGAGCACGGGACAACTACCCCTATCTCGGAATGTTGATCATAAGATACAGATCAAAGAAGGAGCAACTCCAGTGAAGGAGCCCGGGTGCGCCTCCAAGAGCTCCCTTAATACGTTTTTTTTAAAAGAACCTTTCTCCCTCGCGAAATACCTCAGTCCACAAACCCTAACCATTCTCTCTACCTCTCGACATTCACCTTCACCACCCTCAATCTTCGGCCATCGCCCACTCCCGTCTCCGATCATCAACGTCGCCGCTCCCGTCTCTGACTAAACTTATTGCATTTGGTTGTTTTATGTATCTTGTTGACATTTACTATGACACTATTTTGGTATTCATTTTTTAAACTATGTTTACTATATAAATTTATGCACTATATATATAATTTTTATTTATTTATTAAGGTGCGCCTCGCTTCACTCGGGCGTCGCCTTTGTATCGCCTCTCGCCTCAAGGCGATCAAAGGGCTTGTCGCCTTGAGGTGCGCCTTGCGCCTCGAAAACACTGACGGCCTTACCGCTATGCACATGTGCAGAAGGAGGAAATCGAGAAACTCATCGAAGAAATGATTGAAGGGGGAATCATCAGGCCTAGTGTAAGTCCATATTCGAGTCTAGTGATCTTGGTAAAGAAAAAAGATGGAAGCTGGAGGTTTTGTGTTGACTACCGCGCATTAAATAACGTCACAGTGCCTGATAAATTTCCTATTCCAGTTATTAAAGAGCTGCTAGATGAGTTACATGGCTCACGAGTTTACTCAGAGATATACTTGAAAGTTGGATATCACCAGATAAGGATGGCGTCGGAGGATGTGCATAAGACACCCTTCAGGACTCACGAGGGTCATTACGAATTTCTGGTAATGCCCTTTGGGTTGACCAATGCACCATCTACATTTCAGTCCCTCATGAACCATATTTTCAGACCCTTTCTCCGTAAGTTCATCTTGGTATTTTTCGATGACATACTCATATATAGTCTTGATTTACCTTCTCATGAAAGGTGGTGTTTGATGTGTTGAGGGATAATTCACTATGCGCTAATTTGAAGAAGGTTCAATTCGCTTGTGAGAGAATTGAGTACCTTGGACACTGGATCTCAGCAAATGGGGTAGAAGCTGATTAGGAGAAAATCTGAGCAATGATACAGTGGCCACCACCCACTACCCTTCGGGAACTCAGGGGATTTCTAGGCCTCACGGGGTACTATCGAAATTTTGTGGAACATTCTAACCGTTCCGGCCATCCTTGGTGTTGAATTAATCAAGAAAGAAGTGCAGGAAGATCCGTATTATGTGACCATTTTGCAAGAACTTGATAGGGATGAGGACAGTGTTCTAAGTATAGTCTGCAACAAGGTGTCCTTAAGTATAAGAACAGGATGGTAGTGTCCAAGAGTTCCAGCCTTATTCCAGCTATTTTGCACTTGTATCACAACTCCGTTTTGGGGGGACACTCGGGCTTTCTACGAACCTACAAAAGGTTGACAGGAGAATTGTGTTGGATTGGTATGAAGGCGGATGTCAAGAAATATGTGGAAGAATGTTACGTCTGTCAGCAGAATAAAACTCTAGTGATGTCCCCAGTCGAATTGTTGCAGCCTCTTCCTATACCAGATCGAATTTGGGAAGATATAACCATGGATTTCGTGGAAGGCCTACCCAAATCCTTGGGACATGACACGATTCTGGTGGTGGTTGACAGGCTCAGTAAGTATTCGCACTTCATTCCCCTAATACACCCATTTATCGCTAAGATAGTGGTGGCTGCGTTTGTTAAGGAGATAGTGAGGCTCCACGGGTTTCCAAGATCGATCATCTCTGATCAAGACAAGATCTTTCTGAGTCATTTTTGGACAAGAGTTATTTCGCTTGCAAGGCACCAAATTAAAAAGGAGTACTTCCTACCATCCACAAACGGATGGACAAACCGAGCAGGTCAATAGGAGCTTGGAGACGTATCTATGCTGCTTTTGCACTGACTCTCCACAGGCATGGGGAAATTGGCTAGCTTGGGCTGAGTACTGATATAACACCACATACCACGGGTCTATAGACACTACTCCCTTCAGAATAATATATGGGACAGACCCTCCACCCTTAATGTTCTATGGCAGTCAGAAGACATCCAACGGATCAGCAGTTGGCAGATCACGATGCAGCACTCGAATCACCTGAGTCAAGCGCAAGCTAGGATGAAGAAGTTTGCGGACAGGCACCGTACTGAGATGGAATTTGAGGTGGGTGATCTAGTGTACTTAAAGATTCGGCCGTATAGACAGAAATCTTTGGCGAAAAGAAGGAACGAGAAATTGAGTCCTAAGTATTTTGGTCCTTTTCCGGTGGAGAAGCGCATTGGTAAGGTAGCATATCAGTTGAAATTGCCCCCTGAAGCAGCTATACGCCCCGTGTTTCACATTTTGCAGCTCAAAAAAGGGAGCAACACACGAGGTGCAACCTATAACTCCCTTGCTGACGGATGAAATGGAGTGGCGTGCGGAATCTGAGGAAGTCTATGCCTATCAGAAGAATGAGATCACTGGAGAGTTGGAAGTGCTGCTCAGCTGGAAAGGATTACCTGCGGAAGAAGCAACCTGGGAAATTGTGGTGGAAATGATGCAAAAATTTATGGAGTTCCACCTTGAGGACAAGGTGTTTCTGAACGAGGGGGAAGTTGTTAGACCCCATATTATGAAGACGTACTCTAGGAGGGGTAAGATGGGAAATAACCTAGAGGGTAATGTGGGGAATACCCAAGAGGAGGCCTAACGGCCAAGAGAGAGAGTATCTGCCAATTTTGTGGGAGGGGAGGTAGGTACGGTAGATACAGGGAGTGTACCCAATCTGGGGAGGGCAGTCTGTTTTTGCTTGTGCCTTAGTGAGTAAGGTATGAAGGAGAGAAACCCACCCTCTCGAATTGGTGGGGTAACTTGTAATCGCCCACGGGCTCTTTTCGAATCGGAATAGTAATCGAAGAAGGTGATCGATACCTTTCATTCACCTTCCTATTGCCTTTTGTCGGGCTGTTTTTCTTTTATGCCCTTGTGCCATCTTTCATTTTTCTCAAACTTAGCTAGTTCTCCTGTTTTTAGTTTTGGCTGAGTGGAGCATCTTTTTCTGGGCTCCAATTCCTCGGATCTAGGACATCTAATCCCCTTTTGCAATTACTTTTATTTTAAAAGCAATTAGCTATGTCGGATAGCCTGGTTGGCAATGTCTCTTGGTCATATTGGTTTAGAGGTCTCAAGTTCGAACCTTCTGGTGAGTTTAATACCAAAAACTCTTAATGTCCCTCAGGTGCCCCTAGGTATAGGGGGCAAAACTCTAACTCCTAGTTATCAAGAAAAAAAAAAATCCATTAGCTGCCATTTCCTAGAATTTTGCCAATTTTCCCACCGTTATAGTGAATAAAATTTGAATTCATTGACTAATAGATCTTCGCAAACTGCAAACTCTCGTATGCACATCAGGATGTGCAATGTTGCTGACACCAATCTATGCGCAATGTTGTTGACACAAATTTTGTTGGGATTTTAGAATGTGGCACTTCTTTTAAAACTATTGATGATGTTTATTTTTTTTATTAAATAGTATTTTTGAACTTTGGAGTTTAACTGTTTTGATGATTGATTCCCAGATTGCCCCTGACTGGAGACAGGCAATTACACTGAAGAAATCGATTGAAGACCGGATCACTAAAGGTATTGTTTTCTGCCATATCTCTCTTCTTTCCTTGTCCCAACTTCATCGTAATTCATCGAAAATTGATCATTTTCATTCATTGTGTCACGTTTGGTCTGAAATGTAGATGGTGTGATCGGCATTGGCATTGCAGCCACTGCTGTCGGGCTGATCGCTGGTGGTATCGCTGCTGCTGTTGCCCGGAAGAAGTGAGCCAATTAGTTTGTTGCTTGAAGTCATTTGTGTGTACATATGAGAAATATGACTGTCTGACCATACCCTGATTTAGAATTACTAGTACACTAAATACTTTGAGATGTACAAGGCTATTTTGCTCTCTCTAATGCTTGTTTCTGTTATACAGTAAAAACATGATGTTATGCCCTTTGTCCTGCTCTGTTAGTTTATTTGATGATACCCATTTTTCGCGATAGAATTTTGGGGGTTGAGCAAACACATTCTGAAATTTGGACAAGTTTCATAATGCTGAAAGTATTGTTTTTCATGATAAATATGGTTTTCACGGACTTGGTGTCTTTTGGTCATACTGGTTAGGAGTGTAAGTGTCCGAACTGATCTGATGAATCGATCTGAATCGAAGTTCGATTTGGGTACAGTGAAAGTCGATTCGGGTGGGTTCGACCCGATAAAATCGATGTTTGAAATGCGTTGCCCTAACCTTTCAACACCAACTAAAACCACCGCCTCCATCCACAGGTCTCTCTTCCTCTCTTTCACTGCTACACAGAGGTAGCAAACTCTCTCTCTCACATGGCGGCGGCAGCATCGGACTGTCCCTCTCGCAGGGTGGCGATGGTTGCAAAAGAAATTGATGGTGGCAGTAATCTAAACAAATCCATGGTGGTGATGACGAAACAAATCCATGCATCTCTGATTTTGACCCCTTCTTTTCATCTCTGATTTTGATTTTAAAAGTGGATATTTTGGGGTTGGTTTTCATTTTCATCTCAAGTTCTATTTGAAAGAAATGGAAAGAGAAGATGAAAATGGAGGAGGGTTTTGATTTCTATCTCTTTATTTTGAAATGGGTTCTATGAAGGTTTTCTATTGTTTTGATTTTGAAGATTTGAAGGTGGGTTTTGATTTTAAAGATTTGAAGGTGGGTTTTGAGAAGAAGAAAAAGGAGGAAAAATCTTTGTAATTTGAAGGTGGGTTTTGATTTCTATCTCTTCTTTATTTTGAAGTGGGTTTTGATTTTAAAGATCTGAAGTAGGTTTTGATTTTAAAGTTCTGAAGGTAGGTTTTGAGAAGAAGAAAGAGGAAAAATCTTTTTGTTTCAAAATCTTTCATCTTCAACTCCTTGTTTGGCTTTTGAGAAACTGAGAAACTATACAAAAAAATCTCGCTTAAAAAAAATCGAAGTCTAAACTGAATAGGAACCGAACATTTTTGAGTCGGGTCGGTTTTGCCTGTGAACTGACCCGAATCGACCGACTTACACCCCTAATACTGGCTTAAAGGTCTAAAGTTCTGAACCTTCTCAAATTTAATAGGGGGCGGCTATAGGTTTCCTTAGGTATAGGGAAGTAAAACTCTTAAGTCCCAATTATCCAATAAAAAGAGATTACTTCATTTTTTCCAAAGAGAAGATTGTTTCAAAGACCATTTATTTCATAATTTAATTGTATCATTATCTCTCATATCATTGGATTTTGTAAAATGAATTTTTTGATCATCACATATTATCGAGGGCTATATATCTTTCAGGACAAAGTGGAAAAAATCAGCAAATTTTTTATCGTGAAACTTTTTTTCCTTTTTTATTCCTTGCAATTGTAATTTCGATTTTGATTAGACTTTCATTTTTTTAGCTATAATTTGTTCATGTTTTGTTTTAGAAAATAACAATCATTTATTACCAGTAGTCAAAAGGATTAAACTATATAATTGGTTATTTAAAAGAAAGTTTTGTTTTACGTATGTGTGTGTATATATACATATATATATCTTTATCTTTGATGAGATCCTGGAGAGAAAAAAAGAAGGCATAAAAAAGAATCAGCCTCTCAAAATTCTTTTTTTTTTTTTTTAAAACAGAAAAACAAAAAAGACAACTAAAAAGATAAAACACCCAAATTACAATCTCTCTCCGGGAGACAACCCCAAAATGACCTTCTTCCATCCCTGCAACGCCCGTCTCGCCAAAAAATGGGTATCCCCATTTCCTTCTCGTTTTGTAAAATTGTAAATTGTAAGCTGCATGGAGCCGATTTACTATACATTTCTTAGTCTTTTGAACAATCAACCGAACCTCTGATAAATCACCTTTATTGTGCAGAAATAGATTGAAAATTCGCAAAGAATTCATTTCGACTTGAAGTGGCGAAATTCCAATATCTAGTGCTAGCTTCAGACCCTCCTCCGCTGCTAAGGCTTCGACAACATCCACCGAGAATGCATGATCCAGGTATTTAGTTTCAGCAGCCAGAACTTGCCCTTTCGAATCTCTGATAATAATCCTTAGCCCTGCATTTAAATCAAGTGGATTAAAAGATGCATCCGTATTTATTTTGTAGACTCCTGATATAGGCGATTTCCAAACCACATGGTTAGGGCTCTGAAGCAATGTGTCTTGAAATGTCGATACTGATATTTGCTTCTCTATAGACTGAGATATATGAATTCACCTACACTGTGCTAAACCCATCACCACCCTTATTCAAAGCTTTAGCATTCCGCTTGTCCCATATAGCCCACAGATAAACGATCACTTCTTCAAAATCAGGCCACCTTAAATTATCTTTCTACTCTTGAAGTGTTAAACACAAATTACGGTGATGAGAGGGAACCTAGAGACCCACAAACTTAGCTGAATTCCATATACTCCTCGAAAATTTACAGTCTAGGAATAGATGGAAACTATTCTCGCCCTTCTTCCCACACTGAAGAAGATGATGCGCAACAATCAAGACTCTTCATTTGTGCCACTCGATACCCGCTTTTCACCGTATAAACGCCTAAATTCTCAAAATGTCAAATGAGCCTATCCCCTTCCCTTCCCGAAAGGAGAGGCAAGGAAAGGATACATCGGGCCTCATCAACTGCAAACAGGGAATGTACTAAGTCAGCTTTCCACTGTCCTATATCACTAATAAAAAAAACTAACCGTTGTGGTCACGAGGAGTTTGTGATCCGAAAGGATCTTTAGAGTAGGTTTATTAGGAACCCAATTATCTCCATAAATTTGAACCTTCTCCCCATTATTAATCCTCCACCGAGTGCCATCTTCCAAAATCTCCCGCCCCCAAAGAAGGCTTCTCCAAATGTAGGATGGCTTCCAACCGATCTTCGCTGACATAAAATCACAATTTTTAAAATACCTCCCTTTTAGCACATGAGCCAACAAGGAAGAAGGATTGTTTATGATCCTCCACCCTTGCTTAGCTAGCATAGCTTTATTAAAGAGCTCCAAGTCATGAAACCCCAAGCCTCCATAGCATTTTGGCTTACAAAGAGTCTTCCACCCTATCCAGTGAATTTTCCTCAACTCCTCCCTTCTCCCCACCAAAATCGAATAGCAAGCTGATTTAACTCATGGAGAAGCTTCTTAAGCAACCTAGAGCAGGACATAGAATCACAAGGAATAGCTTGAACCACTACAGCTTTAATAAGAACCTCTTTACCACCGTTAGAAAAAAGCTTCCCTTTCCAACCCTGAAGCTGCTTCCTCACACTTTCTTTGATATAATCAAAATTGGATACTCTATTCCTCGGCATGAAGGAAGGAAGGCCAAGATATTGATGATGGCAATCTACCAAAGAAACTGAGAGGATTCCCTTCATCCTTTCTTTCAAAGAAGCACCAGCATTTGGGCTGCAAGCTAGCCTTGATTTGTCATGATTTATCATCTGACAAGAAGCACGTTCATAGAGCTTGAGGCACTCCTTGATAGCTCTAGCTTCACAACTCTTTGCTTTGAAGAACAAAAGACCAAAAAATAAGTGAGTAATAGGAGGGCTATGTCTAGATAATTTCAAGCTCGAGACCTTTCTCTCATTAGCTTGATGTTGGAGAAGTGCTGATAACCCCTCTGAACAAAAAAGAAACAAGTAAGGAGAGAGCGGATCACCTTGCCACAACCCTATTTGAGGAATAATATGACCCCTTCTCTCCCCGTTTAATTTGAAGGAGAAAGAAACAGATCGGACACATCTCATGATTAAATCAACCCAGCCTTTAGCAAAGCCCATTCTTAACATCACTCTTCTAAGAAAGCCCACTCGACACGGTCATAAGCCTTACTTATATCCAATTTCAAAGTTGACCATGCTAAATTACCCGTTTTTCTATTCCGAAGAGAGTGAATACATTCAAAACCCATAATTGCATTATCAATGATGTGCCTTTTTGAGATAAAAGCACTCTTGACTATGAGATATAACAAGATCAAGATACCTATTCAATCCGTTAACCATCACTTTTGATATGATTTTATAACAAACATTGCAAAGGGAGACAGGTGATAACTCTCCAAAAGAGAGTTATTTTATTAATAATTTGGGTTAATTTGTGCTTTAACGTGAGGGCATTTGTGTCTAAATTGCATGCTTAAGTGAGGAATTGAGTGAAAAAGATGATTACCATGTTCTAAATCCTGATGTTGTTGAATTTACGCAAGTTCCTGCTTATTTCCCCTATTTTTTTTGGTTTAATTGTGCAGAATTTGGAAAACTTACTGAGGAGAATGCCAGGATTAGAGGAGAAATGTCGGAGCGTTGTTGTGCCAGAGCATGTCAATGTTGGAGCATCACTTGCTGCAGAAATTCCTGGGCAGCAGTAAAACGCGGGATTTTTACTTTTGTCCGTACAACGCGCGTTTTACTGAGTTTCGCCCTAATTTTCGGGAGAGCTATAAAAGCAACAAGATGAGGTTGTCTCATTATCAATCCCCAAGGGGGAAAAGATCCCAAGAGAGGAAAATAGTCCCAAAATGTGCTGAAGACGAGGAAAGCTGCCCCCATTTCGAGAAAAAGCCGACGGGAGGAGGCTAGAATTGTTGGTTTCTCAGGAGGTTTCAGAGGATTTTTCAAAGCTTTTCCACAAAATGGGTTGTTTCTCTCTCTACCCATTGTATTTTCTTCATTCCCCATGAACTAAACCCCATTTTTGGGATCCTTTGATGTAGCTTGTGAACAGAGGCTTTCTAGCTGTTTCTGCTGCTGTTAAATAGAGTTGATATAATATTTTCATCTTACTGATCTATGCTGGCCACATTTATCAGTTTGTTTGCTTTTTTATGACTCGAAAGGGTATATAGGTAGCGTGTTTGGCTCTCTTTGTGGTTAGTTACTTTTTTCTAGTAAATTTGTTTTTTCTTAAGGATAAGGTCCGCCTAACCATGCTTATAAACTATTCTTTATGCTTGGGTATTTATCAACGGAAGTTGTAGATATTCATATTTGGGTGTCTCGGAAGGGAACCACGTTGGTTTGAGCATCAGTAGCGATTTTATGCTAGAGCGTCTTCTGTGAGCAAGTGAAAGCATGTCACGATCTCTCCCGTTTCCATCTCATTAACTGTTTCCCCGTTCTATTCATTTTGCTACAGCATTTCTTTGCCCCAGCATCTGTTATCACAATATTTCTCTCTTAGAAAATACTTAGTTATAATTCTATAAACACTATTTATCTTTTATTTGCATTTTTTGGTATTCTTAAGTGCATGCTTAAAGTAACATCCTTAATTCCTGTGGATTTCGACCTTGTTTATACTACAATCGACAAGAATATAGTGTACACTTGCACTTGCATTCACGTCGGTTGTGGGAAAGCAACAATAGGTCGAAAGTCAGACACTCTCAAAGGGGATTTATTCTTTGGGATCAGTACCAACATAGTTTCATTGATAGGCCTCAAGTCCACCCTTAAAACCCCGTCATCCTCCACTGACTTCCTTCCCATTCAACCCACCCATCAATGTGATTTTTAGAGGAAGAGAGAAGATTAAACTTCACATTATCTTGCCACAACAACGCTAGACCACCACTTCTCCCTTGCAGTCCACTGGAAAGCAATTTTGAAACCCAAGCTTGAGTTTAAGAACATGCATTTGTAGTCTGTTTCAGTTTTTTTTTTTTCTGGACCAATAGACAAATCTTCCTCTGTACCTTCTAATTTCCTTTTCCCTATTAGCGGGTTGGATAAATTCAAGTCCATCTCCTTAATCTGGATTCCCCTTTCCTTCCTTTTCCAACCTTGTTTCGGCCTATTACCATCAGTTGGCCCAATATGATCTTTCGACCCACTAACAATGGGATGTGATTCCCCATTTATTGTCGATTTTATAGGCTCGTTGGATCCCTTGAAAATCAAACGTTCTTTTGATTTAATAGTTAAAATTCAATGTCCATTCGATCAGAATCATGTCCATCTTGAATATGAGTCCCCTGATTTTCCACAATTGCCTTGGCCATGTTCTGACCATTAGGAAACGCCATTAATATTAATGAAGGATCCTGATTTTTCGCCTTTGAAGGAGCACTTCCCATAATCGTTTCCGTTACTCCACCCCTTCCTCCGCCGTGCTCCGGTGCTCTAAGCCGGACTCCCTAAAGCCAGGCCGCTCCTCCTCCTACTGCCGCCAAAGGCCTGAGCACATGAAATAAACAATCTCATAGAATATGATCAAGATCCTTAACGCATGATTACAGAAATTCAATATGATGAGTTTTTTGTAGATGTTGTAAATAAAGTCCATTGACGTTATATTTTGTTTGAGGTTTCGCCCGCCAAATTGATTACAAAATAAACATTATTTTGATTTAATCTAAATTAAAACTAAGGTCAAAGACGTATTAGGTACTAGAACCACTTTATTTTCTTATTCCTTCGAAGAAAGTTGATACATCAAATACTTTAGAACTCAACTACAATTTGGAAAGAAGTGAAAATGGGAAACTTAGAAATTTCCTATATAATCATATAGGATCCATTCAAAAACCTATGTTTGTTCAATAAACTTATTCTAAAAGTAGAAGAATAAGAAAAAATCAAACAATTTTAAGGCTCATCACTGCCCAGAATTGCCAGAAGGAATGCCTTGTAGTCTCCTCCTATGTCTCTGGCCACAGCTTTCTCAAGAGATATATTGTTTCTCTTCAGATACAGTTCCATGATCTCCTTCAAATCTTTTTCTGCTCTTGTCACAATCACTCTGCTAAGAGCGTCTTCGTCGATCCCGACCGCATTCATCGCATTTCGCAGAACCTGAAACGCATATATAGAAGGTTTTAGTCGTAGCACAGATATATACATACGAGAGTTGAAGAAAACATTAAGGGTGTAAGTAGGTCGGTTTTTTAAAAGGAAAAATTAAAACTTATGCAAAACCAACATGTTTGAAATCAAACTAGTCAAAATATATTCTAGGCTTGTTTGAATAACCATTTTGTTTTTAGTTTTATAAACAATGCTTACACATCTGGTGCTTTGCTTTTTTGTTATCTACCTTTCATTTTATAACCCAAAATCGATGCTGTGTGGTTTTCCCAGTTGGATTCCCATAACTAAGGTGTCGATGGCCACCCAATACTGTAACTAATGTTCTATGACTCGTCCTCGAAGGGGGAAAGCCCCCATTTGACCACAAGCTCACTGCGCCACTTCACGCCCCACAGAGGAAAGCTCTTTTTTGTTATCTACTTTTTGAGCCAAATTTTAAAATGTTTATGAAATTTGGTTAAAAATTCAAATTTGTATCAGTAAGAATGGTGAAAAGTATATATGAAAGAAATTGAGAAGATAAAAACATAAAACTAAGAACGAAATCCTTTATGAAACAGGATTTTAAGTTTCCAACCAACTAATACTATAGTTCTTGTAAAAATGTAATGTACCTTTGCATAATACTTTTTTGGATCTCTAATGCATCTGATAACAGTTCTTAATGCAGCAAGATACTCATCACCTGGTTCACCCATCAAACCCTAAAGTTCAAAATCAAAACCCACTTGCATTAGTGAGAATCATTAAATGGAAAAAATAAATAATAATACTTGCAGCATAGTTAATTACAACTTCACCCATTTCAAAATACTATCCATGTTTAATACTCACCTGAATTTAATTATGAAAAAAAAAGTCAATGTGACCAGGATAATCAATTGGTTAAGACATATATTCTCGATCAAAAAGGTCGGAGGTCCAAATCATCACCCCCACATATTATTGTACTAAAAAAAGAGTCGGGATGCATTTCTCATCTCGGTTTATATGAAAATGATTTTTTCTTTTCATTTCCTTTTCATGTTTACGAGTTTGTTATTTAAGTATTAATTAGTTAGATTAAACTTAAACTTGATAATACAAGATGTAAATTAAAGAAATTGTCCTTTCTTTAACTACCAATTTACCCTAATTAACACTCAAATTTCTTTGCATTTTTTTAATGGAGGGAAAAGAAATAGTATATCGCATTGATATATAGGATTAAATTACATATTTGGTCTCTAAACTCTCATTCCAGGACAATTGACACTTCTTCAAAGCATTTACATGAACTATCATTTAAGGATCATATTAGTTGGAGGCTAATATGGGACAGTTTCATGCGTTTGGTGGCATAAGCCTTTAAACTGATGTGGTTAAACAACACGAACAAAAATTAAAAGTTTAAAAACCTATTAGATATATATAGAGATAACTCTCTAACCGTTTATAGATCTATTAGAATTCAAAGACTAATAAGTATAACCCTGAAAAGTTTAGAGACCGAGCTTATAATTTAAGGTACATAATTGATTGATACCTTGGTGATAGAAGAGCCATGGATATCTCTATGGTGATTGAAAGTTGCATTGAGCTGTGGCTTACTTCTTGTGCTAAGGACTCTGATAATTTCTTCATGGTTGAAAGCTTTGGCTTTGATTGCATCATGAAGAATGTTTGCTTCAAAATGTGAAGTGCTTTCATCAATCTCATTGCCTTCATATCGGTAGGAACTAACAACTGCCACCAGAAGCTGCAACAATGAAGTTTATATTAAAAGGAAAAAACGTCATTTTTTTATACGTGGGTCGATAATAACGATTGTGTACTTGGTATTCGGTTTTTCGGTTTTGGAAAAGGAATTAAGTCTTTTGATTACCATTGTTTGTTTGTTCGTTTTTTCTTTTTTTAAAAAAATGGCTCATTTGATAACCGTTTTGTTGTTTCGTACTCCACTTTTCTATATCAGTTTTAGAATCTTAGTTACAAAGATTTTAAAAGAAATTAAAAGATCAAATTTTTTTTTTCCAAAACTTTTAGGTGCAGAAAACAACTTAGAATTGATCACTTGGATAAAATAACTTCATTTTTAATTTTCTTATTTAAAATTTTTTTGTTGTTTTAGAAGTAGATAACAAAACAAAGAAATGCACGAGTAGAAATAATGTTTATAAGCCTAATATAAAGAAAAAAAATTATCAAACTTCGTTTACTTGTCTGATATCTCCATTCGTGCAGGAGGAAACATCTTCCTCGAGGGAATGCTTGAACCGAAACCGATATGCACGTTTTACTGCCAAAAGCTCTTCTGCAGACCGAACACACGCTATTTCGATGATGACACGGTAATCAGGTTTCGACGCTTTTAGTACAGCATTCGCTAAAACAGCATCTCTATCAGCAGGATCAAGTGTCCAATGACATATAGCTCTCTACCATACCACCACACACCACATTACATATTCAAATTCATCCATCAAAATTTGTTACAAAACTCAAAGAAGATAATATATAACATCATACGTCTCGTTAATCTGAACGTAAGTCAATTGATCAAGATAATATATATATTTTCGGTCAAACGATCAGAGATTCGAATTTCTACCTCCACATCGTTAACTCGAAAAAGGAAAAAAAAACATTACTCACCTCAAAGTCTCCAGAAAGCTCAGATTTGAGTTGGTTAATGAGATCCTCATTGTAGATTTCTTCATAAGCCAACCTTATAAGCTTCCTTTGAGTTGCATTTCTGTGGCCTAAAATGGAGATTATGGCCTTCTCATCTGTCCCCCAACCTAAAACATAAATAAATCGTTTGTTTTCTCAGGATTTTAAATGATTTCAAATTCTATTTTTACCTTTAAAGAATTTCTAGATTAGAATGTTTGGATTTTACAAGACTCATAGAATGATAAATTAATCATTCGACTCAGCGAAAAAAATTAATTATATTCCTTTCGAATCTTTCCCATTTCAAACAACATAAATAATTTAAAAGCCTATATTAGTAAACATGCAACTTATTTTCTTTTCCTTTTCCACCAAACACTCAAACAGAAAAAAAAAAAAAAAAATTATTAAAAGAATTCATTTCAAATCTTTTCATCCCAAACCAATAGGAATAATTTAAGCTTCTTTCTTGTATTTTGGGTCACATGATTAAATCAAGAGAGGCAATCGAGCATAACTCAATTGGTCCGTCTCTTAGAACCGAAAAAGAAGAGAAATACCTAAACAAGCCTTCTTGATATTCTCTGCATCTTCAACAGGAGAGAAGTCTTTGGGAGCAATTAAAGTGGCCATTTCTTTGTTGCTTTGTTGCTTTGTTGTTGGAGATTTGTCTCAACTTTAGCCACTTTTATAATGCCCAAAAATAATATGCTCAACGGTTGCTGTTTTATATTTTCAACAGTTCCATTGTATTTAATTAAAACGTATTGTTCTATAAATGAAATTTAATCTGCTGGACATTTACTTTGATGTTGGATTTTTAATGACAAGTCCTTAATAAACTGAAGAAAATAATTTATTCATTGCTGAGTTACCTTTCACCTTTTTAAAAGTTGGAGGTGTGAGTTGTCCTGCTTCCTTGTTTGAATTTAGAAGAAATATCATTTTTCATTTTTCATTTTTCACCGTAATCTAAGATTATACCATCCATTAATTAAGTTTTCAAAAGGAAAAATAGATATTGTTTTGAAATTGATAATTTAAACCAAAGTCTAAATGTGAGTTTTGAATGACTTTGGAAAAAGTGTTTTAAGTGAAATCACTTTCTATGTTAACAGTTTTAGAAAGAAAAAAGTAATAATTAAGTGCTTTCTCCTAAAAGCTAGAGTGTTTCTTAGTATTTCTAAAATTTTCATAATCACTTTACAAAATCAAGTGATGGAATATTATGAAAACTTTGAAAGGTATACTTTTATAATAGGTTAGAAAGTGCTTTGTAATCATTTAAACTCACCTAATTCACTTCAAATAATACAAGTTACAATCCAACATAGAAGATGGATTTTAGAATTAGCTATTTTATAAACTCAACATATGGTTCCATAAATATTTTTTAAAAAAAAAAAAAACTTTTTTTAGTACAACAAAGAGGACCGGAATGTTAAAAGCAAATGTACGCCATAAGTAATCTTTACGTCATGAGCAACCAACTAATCAAGATATTACTACCTCCTTAAGCGTCTCTTGTAGGAGGTCACTTTTTCCACCAACCTCATTTTGGGTAAAGGTTAAGGGCAAGGATGGAAACTCTCCATTCCCATCCCCTGCCCATCTCCGTTCCCGACTTAAATGTATATATTTTTTATTATTTAGTTGAAATTTTTAACTTTTAATAGAGATTCCCGAGAGTTAACAATTTAAATAGGAATTTCTTATAAGGGAAATTTAACTCCAATGAGGGTTTGTACATTTCTCCAAAAAGAATGATAAACGTGAAAAATTCACGAGAATATGAAATGAATTAGGCGACAAGGATAAAGATGGAGAAGTCACCCTTATCCCTACTCTATTAACACCCTTAGTCTCTTAATTAATGATCGATAGGAGCATAACTCAACTGATCAAAGCATTACTACTAAAAACCACGTTTCAAAAGCATGCCAAAGCAAAACCAGGTGCCTCACTTCCTTATCAATGATGTTAATGTCTCAAGGTGCTTTTTTTATTATTATTTTCTTGTTTTTAAAAAATTTTATGTAAAGAATTAAAAAATATATATATCTTTAGATCCATTTCATTCCTCATATTTTATGCACCTCAAGCTTAAACTCCAAATAATAACTATTCACCTGGCTTTAAGAATCACTGCCTAAAAGTTAGAGGTTCAAATCTCCCCCATTCGTAAATTAAAAAAAACAATTAACAAAAAAAAAAACTTGAGATTAACAATAATCAATTTCTTCCCATGAAAAAAAAGGCAAATAATATTGAGTACTAACTAGTTGAGGCAAAGGAGCTGCAAATCTATATGAATATCATCTATATCAATTTTCTTCGCATTTCATGTAATATGATAATATCTACAAACAAACTACTAGAGTTTTTATATTTTCATATCTGAAGTAAATCCGGATTCAGAAGTTGAGAGCGAGTCTCATATCTTCACTTGTTTTTCTTAATCTATGAGTGTCCGAATCATCTCAGTCCCAAATCTTCATTGGCTTTGACCTTTAATTTGAGTGCCTTGAACTGACAATGACAAAAGTAACGTCCTCCTATTCAAAACGAAAGCCGAGACTGGCGTAAGCATTCCAAAACACTGTTGTTTACCAAAGATGTTCCAGAGGTTCGTCGAAAGTGCGAGCCTTTTATATCATTGAAATCAAGAACTATCAGCTGCCACATGTTGTCTACATTCCTCTCCATATTAAGAAACACTCTTCCATTTCTGTCTAACCACGAGACGGTTCCCGAAGAGTTCCTCAAACCACTGCCAAATATATTCCAATCCTCTTTCTTGAGTCTTTACTGAAAAAGCATAGCTGTAAAAACATGTTTAAGTCTAAAGAAGAATTGGAGGCTTGAGACTGGAAGTCTGAAAGAAGATGAAAGTCTGATTCAGAGAAGTTCTTACTCTTAAGAGTTGTGAGGTTGAATATAAAAATAACAAAGCACTCGGATCTAACATTACTTTACATCCTTTTTTCCTTTTTGATATTTGTGCTCGTGAGTGTCCGGGCTAGCTTGATAGACCTCAACTAATCTCGCAAAGCAAGGGCTATTACATTTAGTTGCTATGTAAATTTATAGGATTAATGGATTACTGGGCAGGTGGTCACCATGGTTTGAATTCATTCCCTCTAATCACATTTATTTTTTCACTGGCCCCAATCAGACAAAGGTTAACATTACATTACATCTACACATACGAACCTCGTCGTGTAGTCCATGAGTCCATGATGAAATTGAAGTTACTTCAAGATATCAGTAAATGAATTCTGCATCCAACTGTAAAACGTGAATGGTATTGGGAACGGAGAATACAAAGCTGCAGTTATCTACTTGGCTCCAAAACATGCTCAACGGTTTCCACATTTCGGAAACCCGAGCCCATTAGACAAAGCCTTTCAGCCATCTGGTGAAACAGGATTGAAACAGATTTCCAGTAGTGAATATGTGAGATTATGTCTCTTCTTCATTAACTACAAACAGAATAAAAGATAACTATTTCCAAAATGCTGGTCCACTTACAGTTGGGCTGACAGAACTGATCTTTTTAAGTTTTGGCTCATGCCACCAACTCCCTTGGCTCGTTGAATCCTCCCTCTACGAGAACCCCCATCATTTAGTAAGCTCACAAAAGGTTTAAGACCTCAAAACATGGAATTAATTATGAAAAAACATATTGAAGGAGAAAGGGCAAAAAAAAGAAGCATAACAAAAATCTACTGCAGCTCACCAGGTTCAGCATTTGTACTCTGACCGTCCTTTAACGCATCTCTGTTCTTTTCAGCTCCGAGAAAGGACAAAATTTTAGAACAGAAAAAAGTGCAAGCATTTCGCAACTGAATTATACAGGCACGAATGATGAAAATGATCTTTCAGTGGGAGCCTTTCTTCCTAGAACAGACTGGGTCACATCTAACATTTTGTCTCCCTGCTACAAAAAATCCATAACTTTTAGAGAAAGCTTGATCCTACAAGTATTCAAACCAAAAATAGGAGAGAGATTAAATTTTTTTTTGTGGATTTTGGTCTCTGTACTTTTGGCTTTTGTCCATTTTGATCTTTGTACTCTCGAAATGTTTTAGTTCTTGTATTTTCATCTTTGTTCACATAGTTCCTATAATTCCAAAATTATCACTTTTGTCTCGATACTTTTAAAAAGTGAGCATTTTGGTATCTATTTGCGACATCCTAACACAAATTCTATGCCCAACAATATTCCTCTAATACAAGGTTCCAACAATGAAATTTATTGAGTATAATGTTGTGCTGAAATTGTGATAGAAAAAAAAATAAGATAAAAAATAAACAAATAGACAAAAAAATGTCACTTTTCTAAAGTAGATGAACCAAAATGGACAAACCAAAAGGGACATTTTGAAAGTATAAGGACAAAGATGGACAAAAGCATAAATTAACAAAACTAAATGAACATTTTGAAAGTAGAATGATTAGAATGGACAAAAGTCAAACATATAGAGACCAAAGTAGGATTGAAACCTAAAATTTCTCTTAAAAACAAACTCATCTCAAAAGTATAAGGACAAAGATGGACAAAAGCATAAACTACCAAAACTAAATGAACATTTTGAAAGTAGAACGATTAAAATGGACAAAAGTCAAACATATAGAGACCAAAGTAGGATTGAAATCTAAAATTTCTCTTAAAAAACAAACTCATCTCAAAAGTAAAAATTCTTTCTGTCAAGAGAAAAGATAACTCGTAATAGAATCTGAATAGGAATCCAAGCTACGGGTAAACATCTTTAGATTTTGATCATGAAACCAATCCTGACAATACTTTCAAAGAAAATCAGCAAACCAAAAACAATTAGGAAAGTTAATCTCGTGCTTACATTTGATACAAAAGCGCACATTTTCATCACTATTTTTCATTTCCTCCAACAATCTTTCCAAACAGGTTGCTATGAATGGTTGAGTAGCTCAGTCCTCGAGCATTATAATAATTCACCAACCATAAGACCGCAGAATGATTTACCACAATCTCACTCTCACTCATCTTGCTGAGTTTCTCTGCAAAATCAGCCAAGCTTTGAAATAGCATTGACTCGTTAGATACAACCCAGGAAGCCAAGACCGCAGCAGAGAAGCCCTGAAATGGATCGTTGGGTAATAACATGATTGCCCCAACAAGCTCAGGTGATGGTGTATTATAACAGCACAAATTTAGAAGACCTTCGATGGCGATGGCATGCAAGCTTGCATCTAATATGTCTGAGAAGAAAAGTTTCCAAACTAGGCTCTCCAGCTGAAACTTTGAAACTATAAGCTCTGACCTTATCAAGCCCCAGAGTTTATGTTGTTCGAGATGACCCCAATTGAGAGAGCTCTTAACTAAAAGAAAGATGGATTCAGCATCCTTACCAAATACTGAGAATTTCTTTTCAATAATCTCAAACTGCATATTAACAAGATCAGTGTAATCCAACAGGGTAACAAGCAACTTAACAATCTCATCCTTGCATATGCATAAATCTGAGAGATAATCAAATACGCAACGAAATAAGAATTTCACTCTCCTTGCATTCCATTCCACACAGGACATCAAATCAAGATAGAAGACCTTGGTTAAAGATATATCTGCATCTTTGGAAAAAGTATCTTTCGAATAAGCAAGGAAACATCTATAGGCAGAAAAAGCATTTCTTACCAAATTAGCAATCAACATTTTGTCTATTTCAGAAAAAGAGACAATTGTATCTTGAGGGTTTTCTCTCATACCACTCCTGAAAGAAAAGTACCCATTCAGATGGAACAGCAATAACTGGGTCTTCGAATCAATTTCTCCACCATCACTGTTCTCAATCACTTCATTGCCTGTAAAACCTGCCTTGTTTGCCTCATAAGCCAGACGAGATACATAAGATAACAATCGTGCCCCCACAGGGAAAGCATTCCTCAAACAAAATAAAAGCAATTCGTGCATATTTTTTTCTTGATGAAAGATGAATGTACGGATTATTAAGGCAGTGGCAGATCCTATTTCATCATCATAGCTTGGATTATTTGGAAGTAATTCAACAGAAGAAAATAGTTTATACCCACTCAACTCATAGGTATTTACTATTCTGGAAGACAATATTTCAGTGCTTATTGAACTGCTAGCTCGTTCATTGTCATAAAGCGAGAGAAATAGAGCTAGAAGTTCTTCCAGAATTTTGAGTCCCATTTTACTGGACTTTCTAGTAACATCTCCAAGATTTTTCACCAAAATCTCTACATTGTCACATTGTTGTACGTCTGTAACAACTGAATGATGAGAGGAAGATACATCGACCAGAATAGGAACAGAAGCACCAACTGATGTATCATTTCCATTGGCTACAATGCAGCTAGGTTGGCTTTCAGGATATATCATGCCAGTTTCTGCACAAGATTTACTCGAAGAAGACAGGGGCTTCACAGAGTGATCAGGTCCACCATATAATTCCAATTCCTTTGGAAATTGTACCTTCCTACCTGATGAAATTATCCTAAGCCTGTCTCGCAATAAAGGAGAAAGGCCGTCAAAAGAAGTCAGAGTGTCCAATGAGGAAATTACTCCTTTCTCAGTAAGTGCAGTAAAAGCTGAAGAGACGGCCAAAGTTATTTTATCCTTCCTTTCCACATCATAGTTGTCCACAAGAAGGAATAAAAATTCAAGAAGAGTGTGAACCATATCAATATATCTAGGTATAGAATATACCATTAACAGCATTGCAGGCTCAATGTTCATAATCTTGTCAGTTCGATCATCGAAGAAAAGCCAATCATAAAAGAGAGCAAGCTTTGCATTGGCTTCAATATAATGCTTCCTACAACATTTCAAAAGCCATCCTATAACAGCCCATCTTGGAATAATAGGAGACTGAATGACTTCATTTGGAGGATGATGTGCACAACATATAAACCTAACAATGTCACAAATGACAGTTTCCCTCTCAGACCCATGTAGAAACTTCTTGGCAAACCACACCTGGTAGCGGTTTTGAGAGCCCAGCTTCACATTTGTCATTAAAAACCGCAGTTGGGCCTCCATCTCTGGGGAAATACGAAGCAAAAAGTATCGACTTGGTGTTCTAGTGTAGTAAACTTTTGAAATATCCAAAAACGCTGGAGTTCTAAAGTTGCTTGGCTCTAATAACAAGTCTTTCCATACAGCCCTAAATTCAGGTACATAAACTAGATCTTGTAAGAGTCTAATAAAATCTCTCCCAATCTTCAAACAAAAATTAAATTCCTCCCTAATTACTTTAATGCAAAATTCAACCTCCAATTGCTTCAGAGACTCCAATTTTGGACCTGATAATCTGCAGTGATCTGCCAATAACCGTAGAAAGGTATATAATGCACTCGGTATAACCTCTGGTAATTCTTCCAGTAAACAACTCCACTTGTTCAAAAATAGACTCACCAATTCAAAACACAACCATAAATTCCCTTCACCAAAATCCCCACCAACAATTTGCCTCAACATGGATAGCAGAACACCATCAACACCTACAGCACATACATCTATCATTTCCTCAATTACCCAAAATATCTGACTCTTTGCTGAATCAATGAGTTTAACATATAGTTCGTGAACAACCTTCCGAAGCAGATAAACAATCAGACCATAACCATCAGTGACGATTGCATGCAAATGCTTAATATGAGTTTTAGCAAAGACTGGTTCACATAAAATCCCATAGAGAATAGCCCGATTCAGCTCCAAGTATTCTTGTGGATCTGGAATCTTTAAGCAAAATGGAGGTCTTAACTTTGGTTCAAGAAGCTGGAAAGCTTGTCTCAAAGAGAACTCAAAATCGTTTTCAGCTTCATATGAAGCCACGTAAATGAGTTTGGAAACCATCTATTTGATAAAAGAGTGATGAGGAAAGAAAAAAGGGAGCCACGAATAGACCTATCAGTAGAGCAGCTGACAAATGGTGACTCAGCCTGTTGCTTGAGTAATTAGAGATTGAGCAACTAGTTTGGAAAAGAAACATAGAACTCATGCATCCAAAATTGAGCAAATAGTTCGTAAGTCTTACTAATCAACTCCACTAGCAACCGACTTGGAAGGTAACAATATGAATAAGAGGTTTCTAGTACAAGAAATTGTTTTGACTACATTTAACGGCTACACAACCACCTTTTCTTCATGCTTGAAGATTCTTTACAAATTTGAATGGTGTAGAACATTACTATAAGTTTTCTCGCAGTTAAGTAGATGTTCGTCCCATTATTCAAATCATTCCTCAGACAATCTTGAGTTGTAGGCTTGCTCTTCCTAGACCAAACGAGAAGGCATTGCAGGAAACATTACAACAACGTGGCCGAAATTACAAATTACATTCACAAGAATCATCGGCGAGATATAGCTCCACAGTCGCAAATCATACCAGAAGGAACCAATATTTCCAACCGAATCCGAAATTCCATCCAATTGTATATTTTGTAAAAGCTAACTATTATAAACCAAAACCAGGCATCAAATCTGTCAAAATTGTAAGTATTCAATTTTGATAATTGATAAAGATGAACGGAACAAAAAAAAAAAACACTATCAAGACGGAAACAAAATCTGAAAACTCACTCGAATCAAAATCCAGAAGGAACGCCGGCGGCGACGGCACCGGTGGAGGCGTGAGATGAGATGAGAGAGTGAGCAGCGGAATTGGAATTTTGATTACATTAGAAATTGATTGGAAAATTGGACGCATTTCTCAATTAAGACTATTATGAAATGTGTCCCTCCCTTCATTTTCATGTTTGGTAAATATTTGCTGCCGTCACCGTCCTATGCTATACCTCCTACTTATAATTTTCATTTCACCCTCTTTTTTTCATTCGAATCTCATATTCTCTCTCATTCTCCCCCTTCTCATAGAGACCACCGTATTTTCTTTCCTTTTGTATACAGTAGAGGAGGGGTGTTGCATTATCCATGTGATTATCGGGAGCTTATTGTAGTTTGAGTATAGAGTATCAGGCTCAGGTGTACTTGATCCTTTAAATCGATGCCCTCGTAATTGGACTCAGTGCACTCAAGGTTTGCTGATTTTCATTAACCCAGTTCATGTGGCTTGAATGGAATTTGGACGTGTGGCACCTTAGATTTACTCGATAATCGTTTTAACTTAAACCTTAAGGTAGGGACTTTATTTAGATTTCGATCTATACTTTTAAAAATTCCAATTTGATTCATATAATTTGGGCTTAATTCCAATTTAACCTTTACATGGTAGATAATTCTCATTAGTGCTCCATAAATCTTATTATACCAACTCAAAAATCTATTTATTTCCTTATATTTTTTTATTTAGCTCAGAATATTACTACAATAAATGAGAGAGTGGACGATTTTAACCTCCAATCTCTACTAAATAAATAAATGTTATTTAGTTCTTGTTGCCACTCAGTCATAAACTTTAATATAACCAACAAAAAAAAAGTGTCAAGTGTCAATATGACGAGATTTTAACCTCCAATCTCTACGAAATAAATAAATGTTAATTTAGCTCTTGTTGGCATTCAGTCATAAACTTTAATATAACAAAAAAAAAAGTGTCAAAGTGTCAATATGACAAGAACAGAGACAATTTATAAAATTTAACTAATAGTAAAGATCGTCAAAGTAAGCATGCAATAATTGACGTATATTTCCAATCATGAGCTTATGAGTTCGATCTCCCACCCCAACACGTTGTACTAAAAAAACGTTGTACTAAAAAAACTAATAGTAAAGATCAAATTAAAACTTTTGAAATCATATCATATTGAAACTAACACTATAAGGTCCATAATGTTATTTGTTTACCATAAATTTCTGAAATTGAAATCAGAAACATATTAATGTCATGTACCAAAATGGTCTGAAATTGAAATAAGAATCAAATATATGATAACTAATAGAATAATTATTTTTTATTTATAGCTAATTACATTAACTAAAAAGTGTGCTAATATTATTTTACGGGAGGAATGAGATTACCCATTTTATGAGGGTTAAATTACAAAAAAAAAATAAAAAATAAAGAACTAAATACTGTCATTTGTTTAAGAAATATTCATATCCTTTCAAAAGTTTCAATACTACCATCCTTTTATAAATGTTGTTGAAAAAATATTCGTTAATATTTTGAACGAAAAGTTGAGGTTGCAGAACCTAGAACAACATAGTAATTAACGTGGAATCTTTGGATTACGTTTGAAAAGAGAAGAAATTTACCTCTCTTTTTGAAGGGGACTATGACAAAAATAAGTACACAATAAAGAAGCAAACTTTGTTGATAATGTAACAATAAGACTTTTAAGACAAAATTATGACTTATATGTTAGATCAACTTTTATATTAATTGTCACATCGTTTCAATTTTGTGGTCAACTTTTCGTTTAAATTATTGATAGATGTTTATTTTGCCAACTAAAGCATTAACAATGAGGATGAGAGTTCGATCTCCACCCCACATGTTGTATTAAAAATATATATATATTGTTGCTACAATTTTTGGAAAGCTGGTCGGACCGAGAGTTAGTTCACCGAACCGACCACTGAATGATCAAGGAGAGGTTGGGTATAGCTAAGAGAAGCTGAGACCCGATAGGTTGTGAATAGGGGAAGGACGAGATCTTGTTGTTTGGAAGACCGAGACAGTTGATAGTCTTTACGAGATCTTGGTATGTGAAGTTGAGACGAAAGCGACCTACAAAAAGAGAAGGTGAGTGGTTGTCGGCATGGTGCCGGCCTACCACACTCTGATGCTTAAGTTAGTATATAAGCTTAGGAGGAGGGAAGTAATGAGTGGCTTGAGAAAGAATGGTGTGCCTTGAAGGATTGCATCTCTTACAAATTTAGAGGGTAAGGGTCGTGTATTGAGCCACATCAAAGGTGGGCAACACTATTGCATGGGTTGCGTCTGTGTTGAGCTGTGCTATGAGCTGGTCGTGCTAAAGCGCTGCAGCGCTATTTTAGCGTACAGCTGCACTATAATAGTGTAGAGGACACTATTGCGCGTGATCGGCCATGTGCTTAGTTGCACTATTTGGGTGCCTTGCCGCTTTATACGTCGGTTGTGCGTAGAAGGTCCTAAACATTGAAACTATTTAACAAACTTGCAACCGCTAGTTTTGTATTTGGGAAATTGGCATAGATAACCCCAAAAAGTTTCTCGTTTGCTCAATTGACCTCAATTAAAAAATTTGACTCAACTGACCCAATTTAATATTTGGAATAGAATATTGAAGAGTTAAATTACTATTTTAGCCTCAATCTGGAATGCAAGTAAAGTCGCAAACAAATTAACACGAAAGGAAACAAAAGGGCAGGTTCGACCGTGGTTTTGACCATGGTTATTGTTACCTTGACCGTGGGCTTGGTTTGACCTTGGTTAGTAGGAGCGTAACATGAATTTTTTGCTTGACCACGGCCGTGAATAATAGTACCCTGGTCGTGGTGTTCATGAAAGATAACTAATGGGCTAGGTTGGACCGTGTTTAAATTGTTTGCTTGACCACGGCCATGAAAATAGTACCACAGTCATGGTGTTCATGAAAGGCAACTAATGGGCTAGGTTGGACCGTGGTTGATTTTTTTACTTGACCACGGTCGTGAACAATAGTACCCTAGCCGTGGTGTTCATGAAAGATAACTAATGGGCTAGGTTGGACCGTGTTTAAATTGTTTGCTTGACCACGGCCATGAAAATAGTACCACGGTCGTGGTGTTCATGAAAGGCAACTAATGGGCTAGGTTGGACCGTGGTTGATTTTTTTGATTGACCACGGTCGTGAAAATAGTACCCCGGCCGTGGTGTTCATGAAAGACAATTAATGGGCTAGGTTGGACCGTGGTTAAATTTGTTGCTTGACCAGAGCCATGAAAAATAGTACCACGGCTGTGGTGTTCATGAAAGACAACTAATGGGCTAGGTTTGACCGTGGTTAAATTGTTTGCTTGACCACGGCCATGAAAAATAGTACCACGACCGTTAATTTCATGACCATTATACCCCTCCGTTCAAATTCAAACTGTTCGTATCCTCTCATTCCATCTTCTTTTCTGTTCTTTCGTTTTCGTTTTCGTTTTCGCCCATTCGATTTACGCTCCTTCAATTTCCTCACTTTCACTCTCTACTAGTCAATATCATGCTCCGAATCACTTTCCATATCTGAAACTTCGAGGTTGGAACATTTTATTTCGTATTTGCGTCCCTTTTATGGCAAGAAAATAAGTTTTTTGTTCTTATATTTGCGGTTTTTTTTGTTATTCGTCCATTCATTCCTTCCATGGCAGCCTATTTAGTATTTTCGGTACTTGTAGGGCTCGAATCGGCGTTTTTTGTTTATGACTTGCGTTTGTGGTGGAAATTTTGATTTAGGGCTTTAGGGTTTCTGTTTTCGGTTGTGTTTTGTGGGTTGATGTTTTATGTTGCGTTTGTAAGCATTGTGTGGGTTTTTTGCGTGGAAGAAGGAAGGTTTAAGGGTTTAGAAATTTTTGTTGAACCACGGTCGTGATAGAGAAATTGGTTCTGGGCAAATTAATGGACGCATTAACGACCGTGGTTCAGCAAAAATTTCATAAACCGATTAATACCTCCCTCAATTAGATGCAGTTTACGCTCTGTCCAAATTCACGGTAGTACCATGGCCATGGTCGTGACCTTGAAATTTGATAGAATTAGATGCCTTCTTCAATTTGCACTACCTAGGCCATAGTAAGCCCGTGAATTTGGATAGATTATGTGTTTGTTTGGGTTTTCATCTGTTCCTTTCTTTGTTTGGGTTCTGGCTTGCTGAATAATAATTTATGTATATATTCTATTTTTATTTTGGGTTTATAAAATGAAGATGGTACCTAAGATTCCTCCCTCTAGCTATCGTTCAGCCAATTTGACTTGTCTATCCCACATAGGGAGCACGGTAAAGGCTATTAAGAGTAAACTCGCTATTAAGAGTAAACTAACCCCTAGGCAACTTAGTATGTTTAGGAAGACCATTTTCTACCATTTTCTAGACGTAGAGCTCGTACTTAATAGGTCACTTATACATAACATGTTGCTTAGGGAGTTGGAGAATAGTAGAGCAGACGTAATTACCATGGACGTGCTTGGTAATAGAGTATCTTTTGAATTTAATGAATTTTGTCTAATAACGGGCTTAAAATATAGTAGGCGGCCGATTCGTAAGGACACGTCTCCTACGAGGCTTAGGAAGCTGTACTTCGATGACAAAGTCGATATCTTACTAAATGAGTTCGAGGCGAAGTATATGGTGATGCGGTTCGAGGATGACATTGATGCCGTTAAGATATCAATGTTATTATTCGTGGAGCTTGTCTTGTTTGGGAGGGATAGGACGTTGAAGTTGGATAATAGCCTCTTAGAGTCGTGGATGACCTAGAGGTGTGCTGTAATTATGACTGGGCTGAGATGTCTTTTGAAAAGACTATAAGCAGTTGAAGCGTGCCCTGACGAAGAAGGGGAGAGATGGGGGGCTGAGGAAGACATATAGTCTGTACGGTTTCCCCTGGGCATTCCAAGTATTTGCAGTGATTGTTTTAGTTTTACTTTATATTATATTCTGTTCATTTTATGTGATGCTGTCATACGTGTTGTTGATACAGGTTTGAGGATACGAAACAATATCCTGTTTGACCAGTCGGGTTGCGCATCCTATAAAACCGGATGCTGTCTCACGCATACTTAAGTGGAAGTGTGGACATTCACCTGCGTGGGTTGTCATGGAGAAGGAAATATTCCAGTCCACATCGATAAGATCATTTACTAGTACATCAATATGATATTTTTTTTCATATACATGCTTGTACAATTATGTTTTGTGTACAGGCTAAAGTGGCTATCAGACTTTTCGCAACGGAAGCGGAGGAGAGGTTCATGGAAAGAGAATTTGAGCCATCATCCAGTGACGACTTAGGGCCATGAAATGGAAGGTCGTGACGCGTAGCACGATGCCACCCATGCTGATCCTGATGTCCCAACCATGGATATAGATGTGAGAGGTAAGAGGAAGACGAAGAGTGCGAAGAAGCATTGCTGCAAATGCATGTCTGGCTTGAGAATTTTGACTGAGCAGGTGGCCACCATGGATACGCGGCTTGCGAATGTGGAACAAGTAGTCATTTGTATAGACGATCGCGTCGCTGGCATGGAAGGTGATTTGAAGAGCATTCGAAAGTTCTTGCGTCGGCTAGTCAAGGTGCGTACTCCATTAATGCTTTCTAGTCCATCTATATGGTATGTGCTCTGACATTATGCTTGCATACAGGGAATACCAGTTGATACTTTGGTTCTTCAAAAGAACAATGCTGGACATGGAGATGACACCGGTGATGGAGATTCTGTAGGACCAGTTGGTGGTAGCAAGAGTCCGACGAAGGACAAGGACGAACAACGCGACGATCAAAATGAGGCTGACCAAGACAACTTCGCAATGGAAGCTGAGCATATCGACCGAGGAGGTGAGGTTGCGGACGTGTTGAATGCACTGGAAGCTACGTAAGTGTCTTGAGATGTTGTTGGGACTTCGAAAGAAAGGGAAATGGTGGAAACGAAACATTCCAACGTTTCGGAAACAGTCCCACCGACACCGAATTTAGTAGCTGGTGTGGCGCAGCCAACTATCGAACATCTGCAGGAGGTACCAGTCCCACAGACACCCGAGGTAAGTACGAATTATAGTGATCCTTTGTATTTCACTTAGTAACTACAGTTTGATTTAGTAATTATAATGTTTTATAGGACCGAGTGTTCGATGACTTTTCGGACACCGAATCGGATGAGCTCCTCGACGTCCATTCACAGCCCCCAGAGACCTGATCCGACGTGGCACAACCATTCACATGACGTACGCGTTCTATCCCAGCCATTTCATCCTCTTCTACCTCGTCGGGATGAACGGAAGAGGAAAACACCATGGAAGCTTCGTGGGTCCTTTGAAGTTAAGGTTAGAGGTAAACGAAAGAAGGTCATGGTTTACAATCCCGTCGCCGAGATCCCGAAGGAACAAGACTCCAAATTTCAAAGAAGACATGCTACACAAACCGAGGCAAGCAATGGTTTCGAGATATTCTAACACAAAAAAAATGGTGTTCGTGCGAGGTACGACTGCTTTCCATGCTTGAATTTGGATATATTAATGTTCCTACCTTCATTACGTTGTTGTTGGTCTTTACAGGTAGTCAATTCGTTAGTCATGTTCATGCGTAAGAAGCTCGAACTGCGACCAGACTTATGTCATTGCAAGTTCACCACCGGGGACCAAATACTTGCGGTAAGCTTTAAATACCAATAACCTGAATATATATATATATATATATATATTCTCCTTTTATTGAATTGTCGTTCTTGTTCTCAAAACTTCCTCATATGTAGGGATGGTGTCTATGTCTGCATGCAATCTCATAACGTCGTTGCTTCAAGGGTTGCAACAGACTATGATTGGGAGGGAAGAGCGAACACTCTGCTCAACTACATCGATGGTACTCACTCGGACTACGAGCAACTCTGGATGGATGTCGATGTTGTTTATCTACCGTACAATATCGGTGAAGTGCACTGGGTAATGATATGTTTTGACTTTGACGAGGGTGAGCTCATCGTGTGGGACTCCTTCATGTCCATGACACCACTATCTAAGTTGGAAGAGGACCTGAAGCCGATGATAACTATTATCTCGGCACTGATCTACAGGGCTGATGTTCAGCTAAACAAACCGAATATACCACTCACACCATGGCGCATCCGTAGAGTCGTATCAACATCCCAATAGAACACAGACGGTGATTGTGGTATATTTTGTGTTAAATTTTTTGAGTATGATGCGACTGGCTCTAGCTTTGATACCTTAACACAGTCTAGGATGTCATTCTTTAGGCGGCAATTTGCTGTTCAGCTTTGAGCGAACAAATCTATCATATGAATCATTTGTAATAGTTAAATATTATTTTTGTATATTTCAACGTTGTTATTTTTTGAATCGTATACAGTTAGATGCATTTTTTCTGTACTTGAATGTTGTTCATATACTGGATTTGGAACTGTTAACATAAAAAGAGGCACAGGTGATGACAAACAACTTGAGTAAGAAGTTGTTCAAAAAAATGCAGGACCCACGACCAAAATATTCATAATTCACGGCATGGTGTCAATAATTCAAGGTCGTGATGAGGAAATTCACGACCATGATGGAGAGAATTGAAGGTTGTGGTAGAGATAATTCATGGCCTTTTTCAAGAATTCATGGCTGTGTTTGCGAAATTAAAGGCCGTGGTGTTACGAATTCATGGCCGTGGTTTTGAAATTAAAGGCTGCGATGTTGATAATTCATGGTCGTGGTTCAGAAATTAAGCGTCGTGCTGCTGAATTTCCACGACTTTCGTTTATCTGATACATAACCACGGTCGTGATTGATAAACTCACGGCCGTTAAATTGTCCAGAAAATGGGTAGTTATTCATCATAAGTATGACCACGAGCGTGTATATATATATTTCAACCGATTTAGTCTGCAAAGTAGTGTTTTACATGTCTCCATTTGTGTGTAATAGAAAAAAGTATAACATTTGCCGAAATACGGTTAATGGTTCAGTTAATGTTTTATATGTCTCCATCTGCAGTTCTAAGTGGTTGGTATCATGTTTTTCTATTATGACCCATGTTGCCACATCGACCGCATTTGTGGACTTGGCGGGTCTCCCCAGCAGATGGAATTCGTATAGTTTGATGTCGGCCAATACGCGGAACATATCTGGGCGACTCCACTTTACGGTCGACGAAGTCATCAGGTAATATCCAATCATCCTCATCGCGAAGAGGGTACACAGGTTCGGCATATGCGTTAATGAGAGTTTGAAGAGTATATGTAGGTGAGCATAGTGTGTACCTGTTCACGTTCCGATAGGTGGTCGCTGCAATAGCGTGGGAGCAAGGAAGCTGAAAGTAGTCAAACTCTTTACATCCATAGATCATTGCATTTAAATTCACACGCACCCTTTTTAGTCCATTGCTAAGTTCCAACTCGTGATGGTCAATGGGTATGGTGGAATGAGTACGAGATAGGTTCTCTACAGTCCGCATCTTATTCTCACCATAGTCAGTGAGAATAGTTTCGCGACTGGATGCGTAGGTTCGCTTTCGTAAAACTAGCGCTGTAAGAGTGCACAAGCATGTTCCAAAAGTGCAGTGACTGGCAAATAACGTGCATGGACAAGGACTTAATTCATCGACTCCACAATATTTGATGTCATCTGGTCATACCTCAAACCCGGTTGAAATGCACGAGTCCATTTTTCAAAACCAATTCCTTCCAAGTATCGCTGGACCTCTGGAAATCCTGCTAGTTGGGAGAAATAGTATATGAACTCTAATTTTCGACAGGCCTTTGCCGCTAATATGAACATTTCTTGCATGACATCATCCTTGAACTTGTCCTTCAGGTTAGTAGACAAGTGCTGCATGTATATTCCATGAGCAGCTTGTGGAAAGACCTGCCTAGCAGATTTCGTAATGCACACATGTCGATCAGATACGTATAATAACCCATCGACCTCTCCAATACATGTCTTGACCATGTTCAGAAACCAAGTCTAGGATTGATCACTCTCTTGATCGACAATTCCAAAGGCAAGAGGATATATTTGATTGTTGCCATCAACAGAAGAAGTAATAAGAATAACACCTTTATATTTACCCTTGAGATGTGCACCATCTATCACCAGCACTGGGCGGATACAACTGGAAAACCCTCTAATACAGCAACCGAGGGCCATGAACGTGTACTTAAAAAACTTATCTTCCTCCAGCTCCACTTCAAAAACAGTGCCTGCGTTAACAGCCTGCCATGCCTTTTCATATCTAATGTTCACCCCATAATTCTTTCGCATGTCGTTAATAATGTCCTTAGGTCTGTACTAACGGCTGACATCCTCCAAATTGGACTTCAATAACTGACCAACCACCCAACTCCGAGCTTGCCTATGGTCATGGTTCAGTACTTCACATTTGCACTTGTGAACATCATTAAACTTCGAAATGATGAATGAGTCACCACCTCGGATAATCTTTGCACGCAAACCTCATTTGCAACCTTGTTCGGTACACCCAACGGTATACAATGTCTTCGTCGATTTTTTAACCTTAAATTCAAAATTCAGCTTTATAGCTAACACAGACAGCTTGAAGTGTAGTTCTTCCTTCGAACGGAAAATACCCTTAACAACAATTTCACCTACGAAGTCGGACCCATTGCCAGTTATGATATTCTGCATCAGACGTGAAACAACTTCTTCAACTGTTTGATAAGGTACATTCCCACTCACTGTATGAGACTCGTGAACATGTTGACCTTCATCCTCATAATGGTCGTCAAGCACATCCTCGGTATGATATTCATCCTCCTCCCCATTATCATATCCATTCCCACCATCGTCCTCAACCCCATCCTCTGTACAATATTCGTCATAATCATACTCATCATCCCGTTGAAATTTGTACTCAACCTCATTCTCGTACAGTTGACCATAATATGGACATTCGTCGTCGCCTAGGTTACATGGGACAACGTTATCGGCCAATGGTGTAATCTGTGGGACAAATGAGAGGAACCGACATCATCCAGAGGAGAGTCAATAGAAATACAACGGCTGAAACATGGATCATTCTGTCCTGGGTAGTATTGGAATGAAGACGATGTATGGGTTTCGAAAAAATTATTTCCTCTCCTGCTCCCACTACCATATGATGTTTTAGGTACGACGGTTACGTACAAGGGTACTTGTGACGGATCGAGAAGGTCATTCAAATAAAATCTCAAACTGCTGTCATCAAATATCAGATAGTTCAGGACTTCGTACCGAAAATCAAATCAATATACATATTGTACAATATATAAGATCAAATTGGTCAGGATCAATTCTAGTAAGCATGTGCAAGACACTTACTAGGTTGACATATGTTATCGTTTCATCAACATCTAGCCCACCCATGACGCCACCTTCGTACACCGTACCAACTTCGTTCTACTTGCCACCGTAGATCACAAATAGTCTACGCATCCTGCATGGATAATAATAATAACACACAAGTAATTAGTAATCAAAGTCACCACGACCGTGTTAGTTTCAGACATGACCATAATATAATGCACAAACACGGGAGGGGGGCACATAATCGAACATTAGAAGACCACGGCCGAGGGAACATACAACCACGACCCTTAATCGAACATTAGAGGACCACGACCGAGGCAACAATGTCACAACGACCATGAAACAGACAATAAGCACCACAACCGAGGTAATTTGCAACCACGGCCATGAATCCAACGAGAGTGAAAAATGATACCACGGCCATTAATCAGACGATAAAGAACCACAACCGAGGGAACTTGCAACCACGGCCAATTGAAGGGATGTGAATCCCGGAGCGGAAGCAGACCGTTGTTCGTGAAATTTGGGAAACAAAAACACAATGCACAAGAAGGAAAAACAGGGGAAAACTTTACCTTTGAAGAACGTTCGGTTTCCACCCGAACACCACCACCGTGTCTTCCTCGCTATCCTCTTGGGTCTCGAGAGCGTGCTTATGGGAGCACCGATTTGGAATGTGAGGGAGAGTTGAGGGAGAGAGCTTGATTGAGAGAAAAAATCAAGAAGTTCTTCGTTGGGGCCTTTTTTCTGTTGCAAAACACTTCTGCAAAAAAACTACTCCCCACGTCATAACTGCCCCCATTCCCCTGCAATTAAGCTGGGGAGTGTTAATATTAATATTAATATTAATAATTAATATATATAATTAATTAATTAATCATATTAATTAATAAATGTTAATTAATTATTAATCAAATTAATAAATAATTAATATGTATATATATATCAAATAAATAATTAATAACCCTTAATTATTTATCACATAAATAGAATCATATTCTATTGTATTTCTCTCGTATAACCTATAGTTCTAATGTACATCTTATGCACATTATTTTTTATCTATAGTCTTAATATGAATCTTATTCATATTAATTTTATTTGAATCTCATTCAAATAATTTCTCTCATAATATATAGTTTTAATTTAGAATTAACTATATATTATAATGTATCAATATACATATAATCCCTTACGAAATTTGAACAGTTAAAATAGTTCAAATTCTTCCAAAACTTGATCCTCGTTTTACCCGTTATGAGCTAGCAAGGGGACCTAATGGACCTACAGATCCGAAGCTCCAACGATACGAGATTAATCGGTAAAACTCATTTACCGAGTTAATCAACATTCGTTAACTACGGGTCATTCCACTAAAGACCCGTAGTTGCACTCTTCTCACTGTAGAATGTTTTCGTGTCCAAATGACGAGTCAATCTTTCACGAGTACTCGTAACTCAAGTTGGGTCAAATTACCGTTTTACCCATGAGTTACATCTTACTCCTTAAATACCACTGCTCCTCTAATGAACAACCCGGTTATGGTCCGACTAATAACCGGAAGTCCCTCTCGGGCCAATGAGAGGGTGAGACCCTTTGTTCAAGTCCCGGAGTCAGCATTTAAGAGAACACTCATCTACTCCCCTAAATTCGGAAAGGAGTGAATTCCATCTTGTGAAGTTATGTTCCCAGCTCCCCACTCCGTCTCGTCTTCAAAATGGTAGGAATATTGAGTGGGCAACTCGGGCCACTCTCACCCATACAGATCAAAGGACGAGCCCTTACGGGTAGGAGTCCATAACTCACTCAGGATTGAGAATGAGTTGTCTGGTCATCCTAAGAAACAACAATCTATTAGTTAACGGTGTTACATCTAAAGATTGGCTATTTCGTGGTTCGGTCTTATACAAACTCATTGTATAGGATACCCCCACTCGCATGTCTCCACACGAACAACCTGGATCGAGTCGTCTGTAACCTTTACATAGTGGGCCGTATCCATAGTGTTGCCAAGATAAGGTACCCAGCCTTATCCATATACTATAGACCCTTCAGGTTATTCACGGGACATTATCCACTTGTATATCAAGGTATATCAAATATATACCTCGTATATCAGGGGTATATCAAATATATACCCAGTACATATACTGTCCCGGTTACACTAAAATAACCTCGGATGTTTAGTTTATTGGATTTTGGACAATGCAATGCTATGAATTCAACAACAAATTTATTGAATAAAATTGTATTGAATATATATTTGTTTTTACAAAATACAAACTACAAGTTTAGGGCAACACACCCAACAGACCATGAATCAAACATTACAGGACCACGGCGAAGGAACATGCTACCACGGCCATTAATCAGACGATTAAGAACCACGATCGTGGTCCTAAACACCCCGATCGTGTATCGAACAAAATGGACCATGGCCGTGAGGGGATCAAAGTTATCTGTATGCAACCACGACCGAAATCACCTAAAACCACGACCGTTAATCATAAAACCATTGACCATGACCGTTAAACGAAGAAACACGGCCATGAATCATTGCCTTATGTAAATTTTTTTACCCACAAAAATACTGATAAAAATTCAGAAATTCCATTTAGTCCAACTACATACATCATATTATGGACGAATCGAAAATAATATTATGTATCAATAAAAAACTAACCTCGTTCAAGGTGTCAAAGATGAAAAATTGACTTCCTTTAATGGATTCAAGAAGTGAAAAATGTTGGAAAGGTATGAAATTTCTTCAAAACCACGTAAAAGATGTGCTTGTGGACAATACGGACTGAAACATATTTTTATTCTCTCAATCTGTGAGAATGTGTGGGTAATAAGTTCGTGGTACTTTAATAAATTCACGGCCATGAATTAGGTGGAACTTGCCAATGGTTTTAATTACACCAACCTACGTGAGTCCGTGACAGATTTGTTGTAGTTCAATTTCCGGGGGTATATTCGTAATTACAAATTCTCTAAAATGTCAAAAAAGCTAAAATTGGGTCAGTTGAGTCAATTTTTATAATTTAGATCATTTGAGCAAACTAGAAATTTTGTCACGTGAGTCGACTCAATTACCCTTTGTATTTTAACTTATAAAATTATTAGATTTTAAAATCGACAAAAAAAGAGAGAAAAAAAATCATATTATTACCGTTGCCGCTGCCATTCTCTGCGGTTTCCACTTCCGTTTCTCTGCAGAGTTCAAATCCACAGACGAGTAGATAACAGGTCTCTCCTTCGGCTTTTTCTAAAGAATTTAAGTAAATCTCGTAGTTGTATGTATAGTGCCATAAATTTCTTTTATCCATTGCCATTCATTTCCCCTTTTTTTCTCAGTTTTTGTTTCTTTTTTGATGTCATTCGTTTCTTTGTGGAAATTGATCATGGTTTTTAGATCCCATGTTTGTAATTCGCTTTCCAAGTTTATAGAACGAATATATTGTGATTATACTGCTCTGGGTTTTGGCTAATTTCATTACTTCGGTCGATTATTTTTAGAATTTTGTTCAGAAAAAATGACCTAAAACGTGTTTAATGTAAGCAAACTATCTCGGAAAAGTTACTTTCTTACAATGCAGCTTCTGAAGACCATTGGGTTTGAAGGATTTGCATTGCCCTCTGAAAGTTTTTTCCTACTGTTTTGTGTCTCTTGCTTCAATTGCATATTAATTCCATGCTACATAATTTCGTATTCTCATTACCCAAAATTAAGGTGCAATTTATGCTTAAATATATATCTTTTTATTACCTTTTCAATCTAATTCCTACCTGGCCTTGTAAAATTTTGTTTAAACTAAATTTCATGGTTCCCCATTCGCTTAGTTTTGCCTAATTCAAGGTAATTAATATGTTAAAGGACAACTTTACCCTCATACCCCGAGTATCTCCACAATTGTATGATATTGTCTGTTTTAGGTATAATCCTCATGACTTTGCTTTTGGTTTTACACAAAAGGCCTCGTACCAATGGAGATAATTGTTCTCATCTATGTACAATGAATCACTCTCTTCCCTAATCAATGTAAGATTTTATTTGCATACTTGCAACCTCAACACGATATGTGTTTCTTTTAGTAGGAATTTTATTGTTGTCACCTTTTTTTGTCTAAATTTAAGAAATTTTCTGCTCCTTTTCAGATTAATCATCTGCACAATCACTATCCAAGTCATTTATTCATTTGAGGGGAAGAGAAGATAATTACAACAATGACAAGTCGTGTTACCCCTGGGCAGCTGATTATCCCAGATGAAAATTTGGGCATGAACCCAAAAAAAAGTAAGGCTCCATATATTGTTTTTCATCACTGCATGGAATACACTCATTTTGTCAAAATTTGTTTTGACTGTTGAGCTGCCTGGCAGATCTAATGTTAAAAGATTCTGAAAACCATGATGTATTTCTCATATAACCTAGAATGCCAGTTAGCAGTTCACCCTGTAGTTGTTAAGGTCATGCTAAATGGATAATGGAAATATCTTCTATATTATGTTATTTATTAATTTCTAGTTATTTTCCTGTAGAAGTTGCTGCTGATAGAAAGGGAAAAAGTTCTAAAATAATTCACAAGAAAGGTGTAGCAGCTGGATCAGGGCGTAAAGCTTTAAATGACATCTCAAATAAATCATCAATCCTTCATCAGGAGGTGCCAATCAGGAAGAAGGAGAGAGCGAAGGAAGAAATTGATGTAGCTGGCGAAAGATTTTTGCATGATCATGATAAATGCATTGAAGCACAAAGACTCCCAGTGCTTGCTTCTTACTTGGATCTGGTTCTTCCTGGACATGGTAAGTTGTTGAACGTTGAGGATAAAATTGCCTGCAATCTGAGAATAACCAAGTCTGCTTCCGGTTACTGCTTCTGTGGAATCTATGACCAAAACTGTTGTTTATGTGATTCTTATTACTATGTTTAACAAAATTATAAGATGGTATTTAAAAATTAAAAATAAAAAATAAAAAGAAAGGAAAAGAAATAAATTACAAAAAAAAAAAAAAAAAGGTAAGAAACAAATTTCATGGAAGAAATATAATGTGTACAAAAGGAGGCTAAATGCCCCATAACAGTCCAAGAGTTACGAAAAGGCTGTCCATTTGGCTAATATCATAGTTTATAGGAATGATTTCTTTGTCAAAGTATTGACTTGTGAGCTAATTGGTCACACTTTGGTCAAGTATTCTACAAAGACACTCAAGAATCAGATGTATTGAAGGAATAGCCATGAAAATCTGGGCCGGTTCTTTGAGCTGTTTGGGATGTTGTGGGTCGCAACAAGGACTGCTAGGCTTTGACAGAGGAGGTTCTATCGTATCCTCTTTTCCAGGATAAGGGGAGATTTGGGAGATTTTTGTGACAAGCTTGTTTCTTTTGCTATTTTGTGGGAGATTTGGACTGTGCGAGATAATAGAATCTTAGGGGCATTTGGGAGATTATTAGATTTAATATTTTCCTGTGGAGTTGATTTCTAAGTTTTTTTTGCAATTATCAGCTACGTATTATCCTTTTGGATTTGAGCCTCCTTCGTGAGATGGACCTTCTTTCTTTGGGCTGTTTTTTGTATGTTTTTGTGCATCTCTGGGCTGTTTTTTGTATGTCCTTGTGCATTTCTGTCTTTTTTTTTTCCTCAATGAAAAGTTCAGTTTCTCTGTGAAAAAAAAAAGCCATGAAAATAGGTGCATTGTGATATCATAAGATGTCTCCCCCAATGAATGAGTTGGTAAGAGAAATGTTACAAAACGTGAGCTAAAAGGGTAGTGAGCGTAATCATACTATGGAGTTTCTGTTCACAAAAATATAATAATTTTGGAGATGCAATCCTTCTCCACCTTCTTTACTTATTCTTTCTTTTCAAGCACTACATAACTCTCAATCAACTTTGTCATAGGCGTTCTTCTCTCTTGAATGGTAAAATATTTTTAGTTATTTATCATTTTTCTGTTATCCTTATTGAGAACGAAAGCCTACATTTTCGTCTGCAGACTCATTGCCCAAAGTTGAAAGTCATGCGTCTGATCAAGCAAAGGTAATTCTTCTTAATCTACAATTTAGACTTATCTTTTCTTATTCGTCGTTCTCTTGTAATTTACAATGCTCATAAAGCAAATTGTAAATTCAAAAGTTTTTGAAATCATAAATTCGAAGTTGATGGCTACTTTGAATATTAATATGTTACGAGTTTCTTGAATCTAGATATTATAGTTTCAGGAGTTAATCTAAGTAGTGTAAGCTAGGAGAACCTCATGTATATAAGGACAATGATATTTGACCCATTGATAAAATATGATTGTCCTTGGTGTGTATCTTTTCTTTCCTTTTAATTCATGGTTCCAAATTTTTTTCTTGAGAAAAGTTTTCTTTTAACTTCTTGAATATTCTCCTATTTTCATTCAATTATGGAGGAAGGTATTGCAATGGAATATGAGAAGTATATTACTTTTGATGTTCATTTAGTTTGATAGATACAACAAATGTATTAAAAGTATATTCTTAGTCTCTTCATATTAACTTCTAAACGTTTTGTTTTGTTTCATTTGTTAGCTGTTAACATGTCTTCCACCTACATTGGTAATCAGTAGAAATTTAGCTGTTGCATCCTTAATATTAATAATGTCTATCATATTATAGAAACTTTATCTTGATTCATCTTTTATGTTCGATGTTCGATACATATATCTATTGTTTTGTACTTTTGTTCACTGATGCTTATATGGGTTATAGCGATGTAAGTTTCTCACCCAAATGTTATTAATATTGTTATTTTCTTCTCTTTTGGTGTTATTAATCTTCATTTGTGGATCTCTTTATGCTTTAGATTAATATCGACACCCCGCGATGTTACTCGGACCCAGATGAATTGTTTACGCTCGAGTGTAATAGTTGGGAAAAGTATTTGGCTAAACAGCATTCAGCTCCATGCTCCCCAATGCATTGGGATTCTTCATCAGCTTCATTTTCTTGGCAATTTGAGGAACCCAACTTTGTTCTTAGGGATGAATAATGAAACTGATGCTTGGAGAGTAGCTTTTTCCTTGTTTTGGTTGATTGACTCTCCCAACTAACATAATTCTGTTAGCAATGTGCTTGAACTTGTAATGTCCACTTGGGTAGTTTTATAGAGTAGAGACTTTGTAGAAGCAACACAACTCTTGCTTCAGAGACAACTTTGTTGCTTTTAGTAAGTTCATCTCAAAGTTGAAAAATAATTACCTCTTTGATAATGCTTTTTGACAACCTTATTGGATTTAGAGAGGTGATCCCTAAACTGAAAGGAAAAAAAAAATTAAATGGGGTAAGAATTCGAATATCTAATAAATAGATGTACTAGTATCTTAACTAGTTAAGCTAAAACAATTACTTCTTTACGGCTTTTTAACCCTTTCTAAAATGTAACTTTGGATGGATATTACTCATGACTGCCTCTTGTGTCTTATTTATAGAGTTGTTGAAAGTTGACACGTGGAAATCTTGGAATGAAACCGTTTGGTGAATATGCCAATTCATTTTCATAGGTTTGAGATTTTCCTTTTGCCATTTGACAATTTCTTTGATGTGTGCAAAACTAGAACTTATCCATGTAAAATGTTCTACTTGACCTTCTTTCGCATTCTATATTAAGTCAAAATTTCAGTCTTTATGTTAGGGAAACTAGAGTGCAGACTGAATCATTTTAGTACATCTCAACTACATAGGCTCTTCTTTACAAACTCGATTGCCTCCTCAATTGACTTCTAATATAATAATACTTTTTCTTAGTACACTGGGAATAGGACAATTCGAATTTACGACTTTCTCTGATCAGACATAGGTATCTTAACTTGTTGGACTATGCTTAGATTGATAATACATTATGTAATATGTCAACGATTTGAAGCTATGTGTGGTATATGTTAATAAAAGTGAAAATTAAAATGACCCAATGGGATAAAAAAAAAAGAAATAAAATAGTTACCAAATATATTTCTATTTCTAGTTCTACCAAAAATGAGAATTCATAATATTTATAATGGGCTTTACTGGTGAAGTTAAGAAAAACTAGTAAATTAGTAGGTACCATGTAGATGAAAATTATTTGTAGTAAACAAATTTATTTATTATTGATGAAAAAAAAGCTCATAAACTAAGACAGAAAAATATTTACCTAACTTTAAACATAATTTGATTGCTTTGAGATAATAATCATCTATTTTAATGGTTGTAGGTTCGAATTTTCATCCTACATTTGACTTATAATACTAAAAGAAAACTTCAAAAATATTTGGGCAAAATATATTTTTGGTGTCTAAGGTTGGAGGTAGGTGTCTATTTGGTCCATCAAGTTTCCAAATGAACATTTTTTGTTCTTGAGGTTTGAGTTAGGTGTCTAATTGGTCAAGTTTCAGAATGAACACTTTTGGTCCTTGAGGTTTAAAGTAGGTGTCAACTTAGTTTCTGAAGTTTTAAAATAAACACTTTTTGGTCTCTGAAATTTTAGAAATAGTTCTAAATGGTCAATAATTTTTTTGTACTGTTATTAACTAATATTAAAATGACGTAGCAAATTGCAATTAAATTGTTTAGTGTAGTTATTGATCTGAAAAATTATATTAATTAAATGATATATGTCCGGTATGAATGGCATACGGTGGCGGCAAAGACGTGGTGGTCCCCAGAAAATGGTAGGAGAAAGAGAGGGGAAGAGATGAGGAGAGAAGAGAGAAAATATCATCACCTACACATATATTATTTAATTAATATAATTTGTCACATTAGCAACTACAATAAACAATTCAATTGCAATTTGCCACGTCGTTTTAATATTAGTTAATAGTAAAAAAAAATCAAGGACCATTTAGAATCATTTCTCAAATTTCATAGATCAAAAGTGTTCATTTTGAAACTTTAGGGACTAAGTTGACACCTATTTTAAATCTGAATGACCAAACATGTTCATTTTGAAACTTCAAAGACCAAGTAGACACCTACCTCAAACCTCAGGAACCAAATAGATACTTACCTCAAACCCTAGAGACCACAAATGTATTTTGCCAAAATATTTTAATCAAAAAATTATTTTAAATATATAAAAATATATATACCTATTAAGAGTATTGAATCAGTCCAAGAGCTGTGAGTTCGATCCTACACTCCATCATATTGTACTAAGAAAAAATAGAATATTGAATAAGTATAAACACCTAGAAAAGAGTGGTTTAATTTAATTTTCTAAAATCTCGTTGGGGAGTGAGTCCAATATAGAACGAAAAAAATTTGGCTTTTTAAAGTTAAGAAGAAACTCTCTTCTTATCACTGTTAAATATTCGACAATTAAGAGAGAGAAATACACAAATAAAAATAAAATTTTAAAAATAATAAATTATCAAATATTTAATGGTGGTAAGCACGGGTTCTTTCTAAATTTTGAGCCAATTTTTTCATATAGCACACCATCCTATGTTTTAAGCAATAGAAGATAAGGGTTGATTCCATATTCCTGGTTTCCTCCTTTTTTAAATAAATGAAAAAGAGAGGAAAAAAACTACTGTAGGCAACTGTTTCTTATTAACTGTTTCTTATTAGTTATTTCTCATTCTTTTTAAATTAAAAATAAAAATAAACATGAACATGTTTGGTAACAATTTAAAATTTTAACTTTTATATGAAATTAAATTTTAAAAATTTTTAGGTTACATTTATTTTGTAATATTTATTATGCATTTAATAAGTTATGAATACTTTTATTTATATTTTTGAAAAAAAGTAAAACAAAAACAATAAACTTGATTTTGTTGGGATGATGAGTGGCCTGCTCCCCTCCTATCATTCTCTCTCTATGAAGGATGTGCGTTTTCTCATAGTCCTCCGAGTGATGTTTTTTAAAAGGGTGTTCCTCTCAACTTTGTTTCAGTTATTCTGTGGTTTTTTTTCAAGAAGTAAGTATCATGGATCAAGATATAACAGGGATCTCTTTTGGTTTTGTGGATGCAATTTTCGAAGAGGATCCTTCTTTCCCGCTAGTTTCTGTGATGGCGGACGATGATCGGGTGTCGGGGCTCTCCTTGTTGGATATCGATACTGCTGACAAAATCAAAAGCAACATTGTCATGTATGGTTCCTGGGTTTGTCATCAGGTTGTTTTGAAGAGTTATCAGACACAAAATTGGGGAGGGCACCCCTTGTGATTTCTTGAGATGATTCTTCATCTTCATTGTATCTTGGTTCAGAGAACTTTCATGGTCTAGAGGCAAGGATGACGGAGCAAAAGGTGGGAGACGACAGAGGTACGACGATGATCGGCTCGAACATTATTTTGGAATTTTTTGAGGTTATCCATCTTAATTGTATTTAGATCAATGACTAGCATGATTTAGAGAATTTGTTTAATCATTCCTTACCTATCATGGCAGAGAATAAGAAACTTTGGAGACAATTATTTCCCTTCTCATTCTAAATAGGGGTCCATAATTGACGAGATATCTCCATGAGGAGTCTCCCCCGACATCATTGAATGGGGTTGAAGATGTTGTGACTTTGGAGAAATGGGTTGAGGATGTTGTGACTTTGGAAAAAGTGTTTAGTAGGCTAAAATTTATTCATGTTTCTAGTTCTTTGACGCAAGCTGTTTGAGGCCAAATGTGCCTTTTCTGATTATTTTTCTATCCTTTGTGATAATTTTTTGTTCGTGGATTTTGATTGTGGTGCGTGGTCACCACTCTTTGTAACCCTTAGTGGTCCTATTTATTTCCAATGCAATGTTTCTTTGATAATTAAAAAAAAAAACCTGATTTGTTGTTTTCAAAATTTTTACATAATTTAAAAACATCTTAAAAATGGAATACAAGACACAAGAAGTGTTAACCAAACATTTAAGGCATGTCAAACAACATTTTTATGTCTTTAGTATTTTCAGATTTTGAATTTGAATCAAAATGGATAAATTTACTATTTCATGTTTTAAACTCATTTTATTTTTGTTAAAATTAAAACATGTATAATATAATAAATAAATAAATATACATATATATTTTGAAGAAATGTATAATACAACATATTATAAATTATATAATACTGAAAAATAATAATTCTACAAAATTTATAACATATAGGTTTACGAATTAATTAATATTATTTTAGATTGAACTAAATATTTAATTAGTAACAACCATTAGTTTGCAAACAATTCTTTTTTTCGAAGAAGAATAGTTTACAAACATATTACTACATTTAAGATTTAATTTTCAAATTTGCTACCAAATATATATTTCAAAACACTTCAAACGTAGAAAATAACTCTATTTTCATGGAATAACTTGTTTTCAAATCTATATTTTGAGATTACCAACCAAATATACCCTATGTTTGTCAAAAACTGAAAATGGGAAACAAGAAAACAAAAAGCAAAAACATTACCAAAGAGAACCTTATCTTATAAACAAATTTCTACACCTTTGGACTGATCTAAACAAATAATTTGTATGCTTTTAAGTTTTTAACATATGGCCAATATGGACTTAACTCAGCAATTAAGACACCTTCGAGGTCGGAAGTTAAATCATTCATTTGTTGCGCTAAAAAAAAGGTTTTTAACATTCCAAAAAAGAATAAAATATAAACAGTCAAGATTTTTGAATATGCTAGAAAAAGAGGGGGAGGAAGAGGGAGGGGCGGTAAGGCGCTTATAGAAATTATACTGCAACTGATTTCATCAATAGACAGCAACTAGAGTAGTATTTACATTTCTCATAACCCCCACACAACCATACAGGGGAAGAATTAAAAGAAAAAAAAAAAACTAAACCTGAAAGAAAGAAGAAATCCAAATCATCAAATCCATCTAATTTTCTCTCTAATTGTACCAAATGTTGTCCATTTCTTTAAACCTATCAATGATAAATCCAATCTGAATCTGAAATGGTCAATATGACCCAGTAAGTAGAGCAGGGAATTGAAGAAACCTTTTTTTTCCTTCCCATATACAAATGATTTGATTTCTGCGGCTGTTTGCACAAGTCAATGAGTCAAATCTTCACTTCCGATGCCTATACTAGACTTGTCGAGCACTCGTACATTATATCGTTCGTAAACTCTTGCACGGTTCTCTGCCCACCATTGTTCTGCTTGTTTCTCTGTAAATCGCTTCCGACTGGCATTGAAACAATGATATAAAGTTCAGAAAGTTTTTCATGGAGAAGATCACAATGTATTCAATCACTACTATATCTAAAAGCTTAACGTTTAAGTTTAACACTCTCACTCGTGTATGAACTTGGTATTAATTATGATTTATGAAGTTCAATGTGTAGACTATTAGTTTGAAACAAGAAGGAAATAATGTTGCAGGAGTATGCACTCTTACACTTATAGGTATTGTAACTTTCTCAAAATAAAAACATTGCTTCTAGTTATATAAATACAGAAAACAATCAACTTTTTGTTGTTTCAGCTTGTGTCTTGTCAAGATATTACTTATTAGTGTTCTGTTCTTCAATGTTTTATTCTCTTGTAATATTTGGAAACTTGTTTTTTATGTAGCTGTTTGGTTCTTTTTCTCTCCCTCTGAGTCTGTATCTTTCAACATTTTTCTTCCTCTTAAACTATAAATGAAACAATGAAAACTTTGTTTCTTGTCTAAAAAAGAGAACAGCTTCGTGAACAAAAATCTACCTAGTTATAATAAGTTTCAAGCTATTTTCCTGCAATATTTTATCAAAACTGGTGAATAATTGAGTAAAAGAAAATTGCATACCTGAAACGAACTCGCTTAAGATCCTTGGCACCTCCTGGTTGTGAGGTGAGTGTAATATATACACCAGGCTCATCTTGCTCAACCCATTCTGCTTCTTGGCGAGATTCACTTTCTTTAATTCTATTTCCATTCTTTGCTGAATCCAACTGACCCAATTTGGTTGTGGTTGAAGACTGGATATTTGCAGTGCCCGACCCATTTGAAAGCAACTGGACGCTCGAACTGTTTGAGTCTTTCTCTAAGGATGTTGCTTGACCACTTAATTGGTCTACAGAAGTGTTGATCAAATAATTGAAGGTTGGACCGGAGCTCAAAGAAGCAAGAGTAGATTTCACGTTACGAGCTGCTCCAACTGGCAGCCTTTCAGCCATTTCCTTAAGCTGCTCACCATCCGATAATAGAATTAGTATTCACCTAGTGAAATTTCCATCAATGCTAGGATAAAATTAAGGGATTAAAGATGAAATTTATCAGGTGTCCTGAAAACAATCAAGCTACTTACTTGGGGGATACTTTTAATTTTGGGTAACCTAGCTCATCGTAATAAATAATTCATAGGAATAGAACACCAGCGAGGAAACTTGGATTTCAATTTTTCAGTAATAAACGTGAGGGTGTGGATTCAAACCTCCAACCTTAGATTCCTTAATTGTTGAGCGGTGCTCATGTGAGGATTTAAATTAAAGATGATGAATTAAACTTCCACCAAATCAACTATAAAAAATGACAATTGAAAAGGAAGCGGTGCTCATGTGAGGATTTCAATTAAAGATGATGAATTAAACTTCCACCAAATCAACTATAAAAAATGACAATTGAAAAGGAAGTGGTGCTCATGTGAGGATTTCAATTAAAGATGATGAATTAAACTTCCACTAGATCAAATATAAAAATCGACAATTGAAAAGGGATGGAAAATCAGGTACAAAACTTAGGACCATGGGATCAATGTCTAAGTAAAAAGAAATGGAAAAAAGAAATAAAAAACAAGCTCTACATCTTTAGTAATTTAGTTCCAAAATCTAGCCTTGGGATTATTAGAAACAGACATCAACCTATGGTATAAATCATGAGCGGGATGAATTTTAATAATTTCAGTTGCTTCAGCTCATATTTTCTGTTTTCTCATTTCCTTTATTTCTTGGTTTGACAACTAAAAGCCTGAATCAACATTAATGTACTTCAGTTGGAGCTTCATATTTTACAGGAGATAAGCTTTGGACAACATTATCTGCAAACTTAGAACCATTTCTTTTTTTTGTGAAAGAAACAATTTCATTGATATATGAAATTACAAGGAGCCCATATAAGGGAGTACAAAAGCCCATAGATGGGTTACAAAAGGCACTTCCAATTGGACAAGAGGGAAGTGTAGCTATAGTAAAGAAAAGTAGGAGAAGTTTTACACCATGATATAGCTTTAAACACTATAGCATCAAAAAAACGCTCAAAAGATTGTGACTTGTCAATGAAGATCCTTTGATTTCTTTCACCCCAAGTAGTCCACAGAAAGGCTCGGATGAAGTTTGTCCATAGCTGTTCCTTTATGTTTTTGAAGGGGTGTCCCATTAAGGTGGCCTCAAGGAGAAGTTTAGGGTCATTTGGTAATGCTGTGGACCAACCAAAAGCCAAGAGGATGACATTCCAAAAATCAGAAGCAAAAGTACAGGAAGTGAAGAGATGTTGTTGAGATTCCATGCTGTTCTTGCAAATGATACACCATTGTGGAGAAATAGCCATAAAAGGGAGTCTTCTTTGTAGCTTATCGTTGGTACTGATGGCTCGGTGACTAAGTTCCCATAGGAAGAAATTCACTTTTTTAGGGCAATTTCCTTTCCAAATAATGTTGTATATGCTAGTTTGTGGAGCTTGGTTGCTATGTGTGAGGTCCTTTGTGAGGGAGCTGGTGGAAAAGGAACCATTTGTTTCTATTTCCAGTAAACAACGTCTCTATCTGTTGTTAAATGAATCTCTGATAGCCTAAGATTAAGATCAGCCCATTCAATTATCTCATCATCTTTAAGGTTCCGCCTTAATCCCAAATTCCAGCAACCTGTAGATTCGTCCCAGATATTAGAGATTGGGGCGTCCTTTCTTGTTGACAAAGCAAAAAGGAGGGGAAAGGATTGTTTAAGAGGCAAACTATTCAGCCAAGGGTGATCCCAAAAGGAAATATTCATTCCATTTCCGGTTTTAAAGGCCAATCGGTCAAAAATCAAATTTTGCATCTTTCTAATGGCAGCCCATGGGCTTTTAGCAGAAGGTTGTGATGTAGAGTTAGGTTTGAGATTCCATGATGCTTTACCAAATTTTGCCTCGTTCACTTTTCTCCAAAGAGATGTTTCCTCTGTAGTGAATCTCCATATCCATTTTGCAAGGAGGGTTCTGTTTTTCAGCTTCATATTAGCAATCCCTAGGCCCCCCATATGGATTTGATGCTGTATAGTGTCTCTTTTGATGAGATGTAGTCCACTATTGTCTTTGTTACCCTTCCATAAAAAACTTGTGTAGATGCTGTCCAAAGTATGTGCTACTTTTGATGGCAAAGGGAAGAGGGAAAGATAGTAAGTAGGAAGGTTCGATAAAGTGGCTTGGATGAGAGTATGTCTACCGCCTTTGGAGAGATAGGAGGATTTCCATGATAGGAGACGTTTCTGAATTTTCTCAATCATTGGGTCCCAAAAAGAGAGAGATCGGTGCTTACCATGAAGGGGTAGTCCAAGGTATGTGGTCGGCCAAGTCCCCAATTTACAAGCAAATTTGGATTGAAAAGCTGTCAGTTCATCCTCTCCAAGATTTATCCCCAAAATTTCTGACTTTTGGTGATTTATGTTTAATCCCGATGCCTCCTCAAAAAGCCTAATGATGTTGAACATGTTTGTGAGGGAGAGATTATCATATGGGGAGAAAAGGATGGTGTCATCAACAAATTGTAGATGATGAATGGCCAAAGAGTTGTTTCCCACGTCAAAACCTTTAATAAATTTGATGTTTGCTGCATGTGTCATAAGTCTACTATAGACATCAACAATCATAATAAATAAAAAGGGGAGAGGGGGTCACGTTGACGGAGGCCCCTAGAAGCAGTAAGTTTACCCCGAGGACGACCATTTATAATGATTGAGAAATTTGTTGTTGAGATACACCCCCAAATCCATGTTCTCCATGTGTGTCCGAAACCCTTGGCTGCAAGAACTTCATCAAGAAAGTCCCAATCCACTTTGTCAAAAGCCTTCTCAATATCAAGTTTGATAACCACTCCTTTTCTCTTTTTTCTATCCCAATCCTCAATAATTTCGTTAGCAATTAGGGAGGCGTCTAGGATTTGTCTTCCGGCCACAAATGCAGATTGTTCCTTGGTAATAGTATGTGGCAGTAAACTCTTCATCCTTTCTGAGAGAACTCTAGCTATAATCTTGTAGAGGCAAGAAATGAGGCTAATGGGCCGATAATCTCCTACCTTCCGAGCATCCACTTTCTTTGGGATGAGACAAATATAGGTTTCGTTGAGGCTAGCATTAATGATGCCGTTCTTAAAAAAATCTTGGAACACTCTCATAATGTCTGGCTTGAGAATGTTCCAAAATTGTTTAAAGAATTCGGCCGTGTAACCGTCAGGACTAGGAGACTTGTTTGATCCCAAATCTTTTACAGCTCTCCATATTTCTTCCTCAGTGAAAGGCTGTTCGATAAAGGCACTTTGTTGTGCAGAGATTGGGTTCCATTCTAGAGGGGTTGGAAGAAACCTTGTGCCTTCCTTCTTGGTGTATAACCTGTCGAAGAAAGAAAGGAATTCTTGTTCAATTTCATTTTCTTCAAAAAGGCTAGTGCCTTCGGAAGAGAGGATTTCAGAAATCGTGTTTTTCCTCCTTTTAGCCGCCACAATTCTATGGAAAAAATAAGTGTTTTGATCACCCTCCTGTAGCCATCTGTTTTTGCATATCTCTGTCTCCAAAGGGATTCTTCTTTTGCCACTGTGGAAAGAAGTTGAGCCTTGATGGATCTCCTTTGTGTGGATTGTACAGGTTGCAAGAAACCCATTTCTTCTTCTATACTATCCAAGATTGAAAGTTCAGAAAGAAGAATATTCTTTTGTTGTGTGATGCTTCCAAAAGTGGTTTTGTTCCATAACTTTAAAACTGATTTTAACCCCTTTAGCTTTTGTATAAAACCGTGACCCGGCCATCCTCTGAGAGGGGTATTAATCCACCAATATTCAATCAAATGTTTAAGGGATCGATGTTGTAACCAAGCATTTTCAAACTTGAAGGGAGATGGGCCCCATTTTGCCATGCCAAAAGAGAGCAGGATGGGGTAGTGATCTGAGGTTGGGCGGCTTAATCTCTTAACCGATGCATTCTGGAATTTTCAGAGGAAATCCATGGAAGCAAGGAATCTGTCAATCAAGGTAAGGGTGGGGCTGTCTCGATAATCCGACCATGTGTAGAGACCATTTGTCAAGGGGATGTCCTGTAGCTCTGCGTTCTCCATGAATGAGTTAAAGCAGCTCATATTTCTGTTCGGTCGGCGGTAGTTTGATTTCTCTTGTGACCATCTAATGGAGTTAAAATCCCCTCCAAGAAGCCAGAAGACGGTGCATAGACAAGAGAGATCGGTCAATTCCTGCCAAAAAAGAGGCTTTTCAGAATCTCTAGATGGTCCATAGACCCCTGTAAGCCAGAAATTAAAACCATCAGTAAAGGTGATAAGGATGGTTAAAGTGTAGAGTCCGCAGTGATGTTAGAAACATGGAAAGATGGGTCGTTCCACATAATAAGAATACCCGCTGATGAGCCTGATGCATCCAAAGCTGTCCACCCTATATCCCGGGAGCTCCATAGCGATTTAATGGAGAGACGGTCAATCTTTTCTAATTTCGTTTCTTGGAGGATGACAATGGTAGGATTTTGGTTGGTAATGAGGCTTTTGATCATAGCTCTTTTGTCCCATGACCCAAGACCTCTGACATTCCAAGAGAGAATGATCATTTAGTAGATGTACACCCACCAGCAGTGAGAGAAGGGAAGGGTTTATCATAGTTTATGGAAGATGAAAGTCCAGCTAGTTCCGTCTTGCCCCGATTCTCTTTTCTGTTTGTAAGCATCTTCTTTGTGACTTTGGTAGGGATTGGCAATGCCCATTCCCATAGTATACAGCCAAGGTGCTACTACTTGGAGATACTCTGAAGGGTGGATTGGGGTCGAACAAACAAGGGGAAGGTTGTTGGTCAGTGCTCTCCATGGAAGCATGGGCCACATTATCTGTTGTATGTGCATGGGAGATTGGGGAGGGTGGTTCAGAGGTAAGGGGATAGGGACTAGATAAACCTTGTTCAGATTCAGAGAGAAGAACAGGGGATTTTGTTGACTGTTTTGTACCTGGAATAAGGAAGGTTTGCTTTTCCTCGATGTTAACGGCTAGTTTCGGCCCTTCAAGTAGTAGAGTTGGGTTGGGGAGAGTAGATGTCTGTATTGGAGGAGGTGATATAGGTATAAGATCTTTAAAGTGGTCAATAATCGATTCTAATGGGTATTGGGGGGCTGGCGGGGGTAGATCGTGTGACAGAGACTTTGCTTGGGAGGGGAAGGTTTTTTGGTTTGGTAGCCCTGTCGTATTAATGGATGGACAGATTGGTGAATGATCAGAGGGTGGGTAGGGTGGCGCGGGTCTCAAGAGGCTTGGTTTAGTCTTTGATGTTGGGTCATTTGGTGCAATTGAGAGAAGCAGGGGGTGGGGCCCATCGGTGTCAGTACAGGTACGTGGGTGGTCAATCTGCAGAGAACTTTCTGTCTCAAGGTTTGAGAAGTTCCTTTTTTGTGTTACAGCTGGTGCTGTTCCCAACAGTCCGTCGGAGAGGCAAGAAGGGGCCGGAACAGTGCGTTTTCCGGTGGGTATGACTCCATGGATTCCGGCGGCATAGCCTATAAAATTTTCTGAATGGAAGAAAGGGTCAATCTGAACCTTGGTAAGGTTTGTGGGAGATGAATGAATACATACCTCTGCAGGGATGAATCCAAATGGATTTTCCTTGATTTTAATGGTTGCTTCCATCAGGTCAAGTTTCGATAGGGTTTTCTTAGCTATTTCGATGAAACCACCGCAAGCATCTCCGATGTGCTTCAAGGTACCTTTGTCCCATTTATCCAGAGGAAGATTCCGAATTTTTATCCAACCTCCATAAGATGGAACTTTAGGAGAAAGATTTGGGTCAAGTTGGCTGATATCAAAAAATTTCAGGTGGAAGCTGCCGACCTTATACCAGTCTTTGAAGCCGCAGAGGATGTGGCTCTGTTCTCTACCCTCACATCAAAGTAGAGCTTTATCTGCTGTAAAAGGATTAAGGGTACAGTAAAAACTGATGTGTTCTCTTAGGGCTCTTGTAATTTTGAACCAATCATCATGTAAATGCCTCCTCATAACAATAATAGATGATTCCAGCTGAAGGTCAGCTTCCGCATAGTCGCATGTAGGCGTATTCTGTGTCCTTTTAGGCTGTGGGTGTGGTGTTAAATCGACAATTGGCTGTTTGCCCTTGTTTAGGACATCACGGTAGGTAGGAGGCTGATTAAAAGTAGTGGGTGGTGGTGGGTCAAAGGGGTTGGTTCGGGGTTTAATGTGAGGAGTCAGGGGTTGTTTTTGAACTGTTGAACCATTTAGGAGGTTATAGAAAATCTTCCAACCTTTTCTCTCATCTCCAATATGGATAAAGAGTTTGTTTAAACCTCGGTTGTTGTCCAGTTTGGCTATCTCAGCTATAGTACCCTTTCTATTGAATGTCTTCTCTACCCAAATGGTTTGGTCATCGATGCGTGTTTCCTTGAAAAACTTTTGGTTTAATGGAGCAGTGAGGGTGGAGAAGACATTCTTCAGCCATTCAAGAGATGACCAGTGTAGTGAAATAAAGAAAGCTCGGTCCTTTGTGGTTTCCGATATCCTTACTCTGCTACCACGGTATCTATGGTCTATGGCTAAAGCAAAACGCTTTCGCTCAATGGTGACAGGACGAGATGGTGGGAAGGTGGCCATGGGGGAGCTTCAGGTTAGGCATGGTGGATCGCCGGAAAGGGGTGGGTGTTTGGGTTGGTGGGAGGTCGCGGGTGGGAGAGATGAGGGGGCATGGTTGACGCCGTTTTAGGATAATTTTTTTAACTTAGAACCATTTCAAGTACTGTCAAAGTTGAGGCAATCTTTAGAAGCATGGTTTAAAGACACAACAGATCAAACTGACATGTTCATAGTCTATGTGGAAGCATGTGCTCTAGCTAAGCACGTAGCAAGACAGCATCCACCTTTGGAACAATAGACAACTAACAAATTTAGAAGGTACTGAATTTTCCTAGAAGCAAAAATAGTTCACATTCCTTCATGTAACATAAGAATGTGATAAAAGGTTTTAAATGAGAAAAAGATTTTCATGGCACATTACGTCACTGTACTGTTTTTCTTTTAACAAGATACAAACTTCTCATTGATTTAATGAAAAGGAATACAATGAAGGGAACGAAGAAAGCTAAAAGATATATATATAATAATAAAATAAAAAAGGTGAAACAATTCTTAAATAAAAATTAAAAAAAGTGAACAATTCTTAAATAAAAATTTTGAAACCTGATATGATGTTACACAAAACAAAATAGATATACAATTGAACTTGAATAGATACTTAAGACAATCATTTAAGAGTCTTCCAATGTACGTGCACATCATAACCAAGCTATAATGGCAATTTATGTAGTCATAAAAAAAGAGCTGATGTAGTATTAGAATAGCTCATAAAAAACCATCTTACTTGTGCAGTTAGTGACTTGATCACTTCTTTGGCTGCATTGCATCTTGCAGCCTCCTCGCTTGCTATGGATATTGCTTCCTTTAACTGTTTACTTGTTCTTTCTAGCTCAACATCTTGAAGTTGTGCTTTGCGTGTAAGGTTTTCAACCTGAGATAGTCTTCGGTTAAGCATACTTATTCTCCAACATTATAATATTTAGTGCATTACTTCCTTTATGTTTTATTGAACAAGACTATAATTGGTGAAACCGAACAAAGAAGTAGAAGATAGATAAACAATATGGCATCCCTCTAGAAAATGAAATAATCACATACCAAAGACTCAAAGCTATCCAGAAGATTATGAGTATACAAACAATACATGCACGAATTTGTATTGATAAGAAAAAAATATATATACAAAAAAATAAGGGCAAGGATAAGGCATCAAGAAAATTGAGGTGAAAGAAGATTGCAAAAAATACCATGGCATTAATGTTAAAAGTAGGAAAATATTTGTTAAGACCTCTTTTTCAAATAATCATGCTCGAGCCAACTAATGCAGGCCCCAATTCATCCCGCAAGACAACCACCAAACCCAACATTTAAGAGAAGAATCCATAAGATAGTTCATACCCTAGATAAGTGGTCACCAAATTTATGATCTCATCCCCATTGTTCATCACTAAAGCTTTTCTTCTATATTATTCAATTGGAGAAATTTTTTGCGACTCCCTTGGATAGGATTTCTCCCTCTTTTGTAATTTTATAGTTCATACCATCAATAAAATTGTTTCTTATAGAAATAATAATAATAATAATACTGATATTGCCGATAGGCCCGCACCATCTTTCAGCCCCTTATCAATCAACCTGCTTGCTAAAGCAATCAGCAACTAACAAAAAAATTGCAACTAACACAAAAATAAAGGGAGACTATAAGATTCCCCCAGGTTGCTATAATTGGAAAATTCCCTTGATTATTTCATTCTTTATAGAAAATAGATAATATATTAATAAAAGTAAGTAGAGCATGAGGAATCCCTTTATTCTGGAAAAGAAGATAGTCTTGGATACAAAAAAACAATCTGAATTTTTATTCCTTCATCAATCCTGGTTTGTATCTTTGAACAATTTTTGTTCCTTTTCACATATTCAATGAAAAGTTCGTATCTTCTTAAAAAAAAGCCTTTTTTATACAATTACATTAAATAGAAGTGTATTATAGATAGTTGTTATCACTGCTTGAGGATAAGGTATAATCCGTAAAGATAACAAAATGACAGACGTAAAGATGAAATTAAAGTAAAATAATGTACAAGTGATAAGATATCTATACAAATTAGAACGAGGAAAAATTCACTGCCACTTTCAATATCACGTTGCACTTTTAACTAACCAAATCACATAAACATCATTAAGGGACTAAAGGAAAAAAACAAAATAATAATAATAAAGGGGTTACCTGAGCCCTTAATCTGATAACTTCCTGGCTTAGTCTGTTGTTCGTGCTTTTAGCATCATTCACAGCAATCCTTGGAGAGGTGAGTCCTCCGAGAGTAGGAGTGGGAGTAGTTGAACGCGGAGGGCTGGGACGCCTAGATATTGGAGAAGTTGCTCGAGAAACAATTCTTGATCCAGGAAGAGATGCAGCAAAGAACTTCTTCGAAGATCCAAAGACCGGATTAAAAGATTTAGAAATATTAAGAGCTCCCCGCTGGGAGCCTCCACTAGGAATTGGTGAGACCCTACTGCTGCTAAATTCTATTTTCTTGTTTTTCTTTGAAGCCTGAATTTCAACCTGCTTCAATGATTCAACAGAAGGAAGCCTAGCAAGTTGGCCTCGAGATTTCGAGTCCAACTTCTCATTTTTATTCGCATGTTCGGTTGATCCCTGATTAATGCTTCCTCTTCTGCTCAATGAAGACTGGGATGAAGCATCCATTTCAATAAATTTTTTAAGTTTATGATAGCAATTATCACAAACACGGTAAGTTTTGTTGGGGTTTGGCGCCATGGAAGCGTTGAGAGACTTCTTACAGCTGCAAGAATGACAAAACACAAGTCCACAGTTATAACAGTTGTGTCGCTTCCTTTTAAAGTTAAATGGTAGGCGGCAACCAGAACACATGGATTGATCAACACCTGAAACCCACTTATGAAGGCAAATAGCAGCTGTAAAATTGGTGCCACAAGCAATGCTTTTAACTTGCTTGTCTTTAAGAGCCTCCACTAATGTTGGAGTATTTCTATCATCTGTGCTGCCAAGACCTAGACGACCATTCGCCCCCTTGCCCCAAGTATAAACCTCAGTTCTAGAAGTTAAAACAGCAACATGATAGGCACCACAAGCCAGCTCCTCCACAAAGCTCTTGGAGAGCTTTCCTTCAACTCGTACTGGGAGCTTTCCATCTGCTTGAGGATTCCCTAGCTGACCATAAACAGGGCTTCCCATCACGTAGACATGGCCAGAGGTTGTAAGTGCAACAGTTAAACTATGTCCACAAGCAACTTGGCAAAAGTTAGGTTCAACGAGAGCAGCAACACAAGTAGGCACAAGCTTTGCCTCTTTGTCACCATGCCCTAGCCGACCTTTATCTCCATCTCCCCAAGTAAACAGTTTCCCTGAAGAGCTGTTATTCGAACCTGGATTCCCAATTATAACTTCTACAACTGCAGCAGTATGCCAAACACCACAAGTGGCTCGCACAGTACGTAGACCTTTGAGAGATTCCACTTCTCTAGGTACTGAAATGCTGTCTCGATTTCCATGACCCAGAACACCAAACGTGCCATCACCAAAAGTAAATAATTTTCCAGCAGATGTCACCAGTGCTGTATGCCAAGGTCCACAAGAGATAGATGATACATGTAAACCCTGTAAGGGTCCACTTACACGTTTTGGAACCCAGTGGCTTACTTCTTTTCCATGTCCAAGAAGGCCAGAATTGTAGGTGCCATCACCCCATGTATACAGATCACCGGAAAGTGTTACAGCACACGTATGATATTCACCACAAGCTACTAGCTCAATGTTTAAATTACCGAGGGCATCGATAAGCTTTGGATGAAGAGCATCAGAGTCTCCTCCATGCCCAAGCCTGCCTCCATATTCCTCCCCCCAGGAAAAAACTTCACCTTGCTTGGTCACCAAGGCAGCATGATGTTTACCACAGGCAATGTTCTGGACATCAAGTACTACTACAGACTCTAAGGCTTTCGGCAGCAAAGAATCCATTTTGCTATCAACAGTATTTCCAACTCTACGAGTTCCACCACCAAGAACACCTTCGCCAGTTCCTTCACCCCAAATAAAAACATCCCCCAAGGCATCACAATCATCATTTCCTGAACCTTGGCTTGATGAGCTGACAGCACTGGATAGACTAACCCTAAAAGCATCCATTGCAACTGCTTTCATGTGGCCATGCATGCTATCTGAGCCTCCTGATGACAAGGAATGAACTGAACCACTTGCAGAATCAGAGTGGAAGAAACCTTTAGGAGGAATATTATACAACATTACATCTGATAATGCCTTATCCAGACCATATTTTGGAGGACTTCCATAAGGACTCGGAAGTCTAATCTGCTCTCCACCTTCCTAAAAATTTATGTAATGATATATTCGTTTAATTTTATTTTACAATGCTGCAAGAAAAAGTGGAATATTAAAGAAATATATACCTTTTGCAAGCTGTCATTGCTGCTAAATGGGGAATGGAGAGGAGAACTTCTTTGTGTAAATGTTCTAGGACTATTTACTTCAGACAGCATCCCGTCACTCCGTGATTCAGTTCTCCATTTTCGATTATGGATGCGTGAAATTAATGCCTTTAATCCACTGAACCAAACCTCAGTTTCATCTTTATCCTTGCATATCTAGTATAACACAAACAAGACAACCAAATAGTTTAACAAACAGATCTTACAGAACAGTTGAGAGCATCAAAATAAGAAAGGGGTCAGTCCTAGCGTCTATAAGTGAAGGAATGCCTCACCAAATCAAGTGATCTCTCATTATATATTAGAGAAAATGATTGACATTCCTTCTCAGGCCGTGGATATCTTTGAAATATTGGCTGAAAAAATAAGAAACACAGTTAATTGGTACACGTCAGGATTACAGTTTATTTCTTGCCCTGGGATAAATGTCAAACCCCTAAAAGTGGGATTATAAGGAGGTGGCTTGGTAGAGAGACAGACATCGGCATTCATTTAAAGAGTCCATAGAGACATTGGGGGAGCATTACAAGTTCAGGCTCAGGCATGTAGAATCATGTGGCATTATATATTGGGAGGAAAACTACAATATATGGGATAAACATTGAAATCAGATTAATAGACGTTGGATATGTACTGCACAAAAACATACACAAACACATGCACAAAAACATACAAATATAATTTTCTAAACGAAGGTGGAATTTCTTATTTAAGCTTTAGTTACGCTCCTAAACCATAATCTGAATAGGTCTCTAGGAACATGTTTTTAGAAGTCATTTCTACTTTCTAGAACAATATTTCAGTGATAAACTTCACTAATTTTTCTTTGGAAAAGAGGAGGTTCGGCCGTGTGGTAACTTAGGGAAGAAAAATGAAGCCCTTTCATGTAAATGGTAGATCCTCTCCCTGTCAGATACAAACTTCTCATTGAAATAATGAAAAGGAACAAAATTGTTCAAAGATACAAACTCTCAAAAGAGTGAAAACAAGACTGCAAACAGAATTAAAGCTAAAACTTAAAAAACTGCCATAAATACATCCCAATTAGAGAAAATTAGACTAGGGGAATAAGATTTAAATAACGGCGATAAAGAACTCCATTGCGAGGCTTTAAATCTAGAAATGTCGAAACGAGCTGAAGGGAGCTGCCTCTTTTCTTCATAAATCCTAAGATTTCTTTCATACCATATTTCATACACCACTGCTTTTACCGCGTTAATCCACAGTAAGGATGCCTTTCGATTTAAATAAAGCCCTGAGAGAGTTTGGACCAGATTTTCTGCCACCATGTTGTCAAAGACCCAAGCCAAGTTAAATTTCTCTAATAAAGAATTCCAGCAAATACTTAGCAAAAGAACAGAAGAAGAACAGATGCACCAAACTTTCTTCACTGGATTGACAAAGAGCACAAACCGAGGGCAGTAGACTGAGGCTCGGGATCTTCTTTTGTGGAACTTCACTTGTATTAACTTTCCCATAGATTAGAATCCAAGTAAAAAAACTGACCTTCTTTAGGCATTTGGATTTCCAAATAGCTCTAAATAAGGCATTTGGCATAGAGGAGCCAGAATGCAGCTTACAAATTGAAGTCACAGAAAACAAACCTGAACTGTCCAATGACCACAAATTTCTATCCGGTTCATTTGAAGGAGAATGAGAGTGCAACAAGGATAACATCGAACTGAATTCCTCAAATTCCTCATCTTTTAGTGCTCTCCTAGTAGAAATTCTCCACGCTAGTGTCTGGGCATCCCAAAAATCAGCAACTGACCCAGTAGGATTGAGAGAAATTTGGTAGATCTTTGAAAATCTATCCTTGAAAGGCTGCTCTCCGATCCATTTTTGAGACCAAAACAGAATACTATCCCCTGAACCAAGCTTGAATACCACAAAGTGACTCCACTGCTTCCAATGACGAGAAATGTTAATCCAGGGTCTTCTTAGGCAGCCATTTAACATACCTCCGGAGGACCAACCCATGCAAACTTACTATAACTTTGCGCCACTAAGCATTAGATTCATTTCCAAACCTCCATCCCCATTTAGCCAAAAGAGCGTTGTTCTGCTTGGAAAGACCTCCAATCCCCAAACCTCCAACTTCCAAAAGCTTAGACACCTTGTTCCAGTGTACCAGATGATTCAGCGCCCCTGAAGAGCCACTCTTCCAAAGGAAAGATCTCATTTTCTTCTCAATTTGTTTGCTTACTCCTAAAGGCATTTGAAATAATGACATGTAATAAAGAGAAAGGCTGGATACTTACAAAGCGTCAATCGATCTCCTCTTGAAAGTTGAAACCGATTTGATCTATCCAACTTCTTTTCGATTTTCTCCAAAACAGGGCTCCAAAATGTTGCTGATTTCGGATTGTCTCCCAAAGGAAGCCCTAAATATAAGAATGGAATGGTAGCAATCTGAGAATTCAAAGAATCAGCCCTCTGTTTTAACTTTTTCAGCATGTATATTGATGCCACAAACTGCCGATTTTTCCCAATTGACGGTGAATCCCGACATTCTTTCATATGCTTTAATAGCTCCCTGTCAGGTTTTGCACTAATAGAATGTTGATAAGTGAATTACTTCTTTTTGCTTCATTTGGGAAGTTTGTGTTGGTTTACTATTTGTGAATATTTGCTGTAAATTAGTTGTAAATGTTAATTGTTATTTATCATTATTTCCATTTATGTTTTAAGGCTCTCTTCTATATAAGAAGACCATGTATTTCTTACTCAAATATATTGGAATACAATTATTTTTATTCCATCAAAACTAAGTTGGTATTAGAGCCCAAAAGGCTCAAATGAGCCTCCGGTCCAAAAAATGGAATCCGATCAAGATCGATGAGCCAAAAGAGCCACAATCTTGAGGAATGAGGGGGCATGTTAAGGATCCCACATTGAAAAGAAAAGAGACCTAACAATGGTTTATAATAGACATGGGCTACTCCTCTCATTGCCAATTGGTTTTGAGATGGAACCCCATGAGTATTGATATAGTATCAGAGCATTTGGATGTGCTAGGATGCTGGATGGCCTCTACTACTTTGATGAGCCTTCTGGTAGTAATAAAATAACTCAGTGCTTTAGTAGTAACAGTTTTCTCTCTATTAGAACAAACTATGCTTTGGCATTTTAGGCTAGTACATCCTAGTTTCTTCTATCTCAAATACATATTCCCAAATTTGTTTAAAGGAGTTTATTGTTCTCAATTTCATTGTGAAAATTGCATCTTTGCAAAGCATCATCGATCCACATATTTGCCAAAACATTACAAGTCCTCCAAACCATTCTATTTAATGCATAGTGATGTTTGGGTCCTTAGTTTTAACTCATAGTGGTAGACGGTGGTTTGTAACTTTTATTGATGATCATACTCGCTTGTCTGGGTTTATTTATTAACAAACAAATCTGATGTGAAGGATATTTTCAAATGTTTTTACAACATGATTGAAACCCAATTTCAAACTAAAATTAGTATCTTGCATTCTGACAATGGAACTGAATATTTTAATGAACATTTGGATGAGTTTTTGAAAAATAAAGGCATTGTTCATCACTCCACTTATAGAGATACTCCTCAACAAAATGGTATTGCTGAACGAAAAAATAGGCATTTATTGGAGGTTGCTCGGGCCATAATGTTTTCTATGAATGTTCCTAGGTACTTATGGGGGGAAGCAGTCCTTACGGCTGCCTACCTAATAAATCGAATGCCTACTAAAGTTTTGAAGCTTAAAACTCCTCTTTATGTTTTGAAAGAAAATTTTCCAACAACTCGTTTGAACTCTGATTTACCTCTCAAAGTTTTTGGGTGTACCACTTACGTGTGCATATTCCTAGTCCTTTTCGGTCAAAATTAGATCGTAAGGCTATTAAATGCATTTTCTTGGGTTATGATTTTAGGAAAAAAGGGTATAAATGTTTTGATCCTCAAACAAAAAGGCTTCATGTGAGTATAGATGTGTCCTTTTTGGAAAATCAACCTTTTTTTACCCAAAATTATCTTCCGGGGGAGAAACAAAATTTAGAGGATGATAATTTTTGGGATATACCTGTCCCTCTGCCTAATGTTATAAGTCTCAACTTTACTAGTCCTTCAATGTCAAGGGTAGAAAATTCTCATTCAGGGGGAGAATTACTACGAAATGATCACATTGGTCTAAACCCTAAGTTTAAGTTTTATACTAGAAGAAGATGTTAGACCTCCAATTATCAATACTTACCATAGGAAAGGAAAGGGAAAGGGTAAGGGTAAGGAGGTAATTAGAGACTGAACTGTTGTAGGCCATAACGGCCAAGAGAGAGAAAGGGGGGCTAGGAGTAGTGTAGGACGGGTACCCGTAGTCCTTTTAAGTGGGAGGAGTTTGTTGGGGAGGGCATCGGAACATTTTGGTATTTTGGTGCTACTGAGTAGCCTAGGGAGAGAATACCCACCCTCTCGAATTGGTGGGTTGTTTGTGTGCTTGGTGTCCGGGATATTTTGTTCTTGCTCTGTAACGCCTTAGGGCTCCTTTTTGTTTTCAATCAAAGTCTTGTGAGGGGATACCTCACAGCTTCGTATCAGAGCGGCACGAGACTGGGAACGGCGAGCGACGATGACGGTGAAGGAACAGGAAACGCGCTGCGAGGCGGTGGAGAAAGAGGTTTCCGATGTGAAGAAGGAGGTTGCCGAAGTGCATAGGAAACTCGACGAGCATTGTAAAGAAACCGAGAAAATCCATGTTACGTTGCAAACGTTCATGACCCAGATCCTCGAGGGATCATCGCTGTCCCCAACAACGGCTATCACGCGGGAAGAGTCCGTCCGGAAAGGGAAGGCTATAGCCGGGGAGACCTCAGAGACAGGCCACGAACATCAGGGGAACGAACGCAATCGCTTCAAGAAGGTGGAAATGCCTATATTCGGAGGCGAAGAGCTTGAGGCTTGGATTTTCAGGGCCGAGCGATACTTTGAGATACAGAAATTGACTGACGAAGAGAAGATGATAGTCGTCGTTATCAGCTTCGACGGCATCGCCTTAGCTTGGTATCGGTACACGGATAACTGTGAGAAGTACAAGGATTGGAACGACCTCAAGGGACGATTGAGAGAAAGGTTTCACCTGGCAAAAGAGGGGAGGCAATGCGCAAAACTTTTGTCGCTGAAACAAGAAGGTACGTTCGCGGAGTTCAGGCAACAATTTGAAGCCTTGGCGGCGGCGCTCCCACAACTCTCCGATGAAGTCCTTGAGAGTGCCTTTCTCAATGGGCTTGACCCAATCATCCAAGCTGAAGTTAGGGCTACGGAACCTAAGGGGTTGGACCAGATCGTTCGTAAAGCCCAATTGATCGAAGATATAAACCAGGCAGTCAGAGAGGCCGAAGACCAAAACCCGAACGCTAAAACAAAACTGGGCCCAATCTCGAATAAGTTGTCCACTAAGGCCCAGGACGCGATACCCACGCGCACAGTGACCCTAGCGGGCCGAAATCCCAGCCCTAGTCAAACGATGGGAAGCGTTCAAGGGATGAAGAAAGATATACCCTACAAAAGACTGACGGAAGCGGAATATCAGAAACGAAAGGAACGAGGGCTGTGTTTCCGTTGTGAAGAGAAGTACACCGTTGGCCATAAGTGTCGTAATCGGGAACATAGGGTGTTTGTGGTCCACGACGACGAGCTGGTTGAGTCAATGGAGGAGGACATGCAAGAACCCATGCCGGAACTCGCCTCAGAAGCAGACGGGAAATTGGTAGAGTGCCAGCTGAACACCATAGTAGGCATTTCGACGCCGGGAACGATCAAGATCAAAGGGACAGTGGAAGGTAAAGACGTAATCGTGCTGATAGACTGTGGAGCTACCCACAACTTCATTTCCCTTTCTCTCGCCGACGAGTTAAAACTACCCAAGATAGATACCGTGAGCTACGGAGTAATTATGGGTTCAGGAGCCGCGGTAAAAAGGAATGGAATCTGCCGAGGAGTGGTGCTCTCCCTACCAGAATTGACTGTAAAGGAAGATTTCCTTCCTCTGGAACTAGGGTCACTCGATGTAGTTCTGGGAATGCAGTGGTTGCAAACCATGGGAAAAATGGAAGCCGACTGGCCCGCACTCACCCTGAAATTCGACCGAGGAAAACAAATAGTGATAAAAGGGGATCCCACGTTAGCACGACTGGAGGTTTCCGTGAAGCGATTAGCCAAACACTGGGAGGAACACGATAAGGGGTACTTAGTGGAGCTGCGGGCTCTCACAACCCACCCCGACGAGGACGAGGAAACAATCGAGAAGATATCTCCGCTAGTGGAAGAATTGGTCCACGCATACCTTGATGTCTTCCAGAAACCCGAAGGACTGCCGCCAAATCAGGAAGTTGATCACCGAATACCGATACAGGAGGGGTAACCCCCAGTGAATGTTCGTCCATATAGGTACGCTCATGCACAAAAAGGGGAAATTGAGAGCTTGATTAGTGAAATGTTGGAAGCCGGGATTATCAAGCCCAGTGTCAGTCCCTTCTCGAGCCCGGTGTTGTTAGTCAAGAAGAAGGACAGCAGCTGGCGTTTCTGTGTCGATTACAGGGCCCTGAACAATGTCACCATACCGGATAAGTTTCCCATCCCAGTGGTAGAGGAGTTGCTCGATGAACTTCATGGGTCGAGGATATATTCGAAGATTGATCTGAGGTCGGGGTACCATTAGATACGCATGGCCAAAGAAGATACTCACAAAACGGCATTCAGAACGCACGACGGCCATTACGAATTCCTAGTGATGCCGTTCGGGTTGTCTAACGCTCCTTCGACCTTCCAATCCCTGATGAACAATGTCTTCAGACCCTTCCTCCGGAGGTGCGTATTGGTTTTCTTTGATGATATACTTATTTATAGTACTGATTTGCAGACTCACTTGACACACCTAGCCATGGTACTCAATGTCTTGAGGGAGAATTCCCTGTTTGTAAACCTCAAGAAGTGTCAATTCGCGGTGGACCGGATTGAGTACTTAGGCTATTGGGTCTCAGCGAAGGGAGTTGAGGCAGACCCAGCGAAGGTTGAAGCCATGCTGCGTTGGCCAATGCCAACTAATGTCAAGGAACTACGTGGGTTCCTAGGGTTGACGGGATACTATCGGAAATTCGTTGCCAACTATGGGACAATCGCCAGCCCCCTCACTCAATTGCTCAAGAAGGATGGGTTTCAGTGGTCCGAACAAGCAACGATCGCTTTTGAGAGTCTCAAACGGGCCATGGTAACTATACCTGTTCTTGCTCTTCCGGACTTCAGCATACCATTTGTTATTGAGACTGATGCATCAGGGACGGGGTTGGGGGCAGTGTTGGTTCAGAATGGCCGCCCCATAGCCTACTACAGCCACACTTTATCTCTGCAGAACCAAGCAAAGTCCGTGTACGAAAGAGAATTGATGGCTGTAGTGTTAGCCATTCAGCGATGGAGGCCCTATCTTCTGGGTCACAAGTTTATTGTCCGCACAGATCAGCAAGCACTGAAGCACCTACTGGATCAACGAATTGTCCAACCAGAATACCAGAAGTGGGTCTCTAAACTACTGGGGTATGACTTCGAGATTCAATACAAGCCGGGGCTGGAGAATAAGGCTGCGGACGCTCTATCTCGAATGCCCAAGACACCCCAATTGGCCTCATTGTCAACCACGACAGCAATTGACATCGACACCATCCGACAAGAAGTCAATGCAGACCCCCAGTTTGTTAAGGAAATGGCTCGACTGACTGAAGAACCCGAGGAATCGTCAAAGTTCCAGCTACGACAGGGGACCTTGTACTACAAAAACAGGTTGGTAGTATCAAAATCCTCGGTGTTAATCCCCGCTATCCTACAGATGTATCACAACTCCGTGTTAGGAGGGCACTCCGGTTTTCTCAGAACATATAAGAGACTAACGGCTGAACTCTATTGGCCGGGCATGAAAGAGGATGTCAAGAAACATGTAGTGGAGTGCGAAGTATGCCAGAGAAACAATGAGTCCTTGGCCCCCGCGGGCTTACTCCAACCTCTACCCGTGCCAGACAGAACATGGGAGGATGTGACGATGGACTTTGTTGAAGGACTACCTAAAGCAAAGGGGGAGGACACAATCATGGTGGTGGATGATCGCCTGAGTAAGTACGCGCACTTTATACCTTTAAGTCATCCTTTCACTGCTAAAACGGTGGCTGCTGTGTTCATTCGTGAGGTTGTTAGACTTCATGGTTTTCCCAGATCCATTGTCTCAGACCGAGATAAAGTCTTCATCAGCCACTTCTGGACTGAGATGTTCAGGTTACAGGGTACAGTGCTAAAGCGAAGCACGGCCTACCATCCTCAGACGGACGGCCAGACAGAGATAGTTAACCGCTGTCTCGAAAGCTACCTTCGGTGCTTCAGCAATGAACACCCCAAGCATTGGAATCAGTGGCTGACATGGGCAGAGTATTGGTATAATACGACGTACCACGGATCCTTGGGGCACACCCCATTCCAGGCGGTGTACGGACGTCCACCACCACCCTTGATCCTCTACGGTGACCAGCGGACTACTAACGCAACGCTCGATCAGCAACTGGCAGAAAGAGATGAGATCCTCGAACAGCTCAAGCTTCACCTAACGCAGGCCCAAGACTGTATGAAAAAGCAAGCCGATCGCCACCGCAGAGAGGTGGAATTCGAAGATGGGGATATGGTCTATTTGAAACTACGACCATATAGGCAACGCTCTCTAGGTAGGAAAAGGAATGAGAAACTGAGCCCGAAGTACTTTGGGCCATATATGATCATGCAACGGATCGGAAAGGTGGCCTACAGGCTCAACCTACCGGAAGACACGAGTATTCATCCTGTTTTCCATGTCTCGCAACTGAAGAAAGCGGTTGGCAGTGCCTCTACTTCGACTCAGATACCTTCCCAGCTTTCGGAGACACTCGAGTGGATTGTGGAACCCGATTCAGTAGTCGCCTATCAGCTCAATCCCACAACTGGGGAACAGGAGGCCTTGATCAGTTGGAAGGGGCTCTCGGAGGAAGAGGCAACATGGGAATCCATCTGAGACGTGTAGGCAATTTCCGAATTTCCACCTTGAGGACAAGGTGTGGATTGAGGGGGGGTGATGTTAGACCCCCAATTATCAATACTTACCATAGGAAAGGAAAGGGAAAGGGTAAGGGTAAGGGTAAGGAGGTAATTAGAGACTGAACCGTTGTAGGCCATAACGGCCAAGAGAGAGAAAGGGGGGCTAGGAGTAGTGTAGGACGGGTACCTATAGTCCTTTTAAGTGGGACGAGTTTGTTGGGGAGGGCATCGGAACATTTTGGTATTTTGGTGCTACTGAGTAGCCTAGGGAGAGAATACCCACCCTCTCAAATTGGTGGGTTGTTCGTGTGCTTGGTGTCCTGGATATTTTGTTCTTGCTCTGTAACGCCTTAGGGCTCCTTTTTGTTTTCAATCAAAGTCTTGTGAGGGGATACCTCACAGAAGACTCAATCAAACGAATGAGGACCTGATAGCTGACTCATCACAGACCCAATCCGAAACTCCGAGGGATAATTCTGAAACTCCAGGTAATTAATCTTCCATCCTTATCACTCCAAATATTGAAAATGTCTCATCTGTTGTTTCTGATCTTGATGTTCCTATAGCCTTAAGAAAAGGAAGTCGAACTTGCACCAAATATCCTCTTGCAAACTATATCTCTTATGAAAAACTTTCAAGTAGTCATAAAGCCTTTACGTCTAGGATAACCAACTTGTTTATTCCAAGGAACATACAAGAAGCCTTAAATGATCCAAATTGGAAATTAGTTGTTATAGAGGAGATGAATGCTCTAAAACAGAATTGTACATGGGAGATAGTAGATTTGCCAAGAGATAAGAAAACTGTGGGGCGCAAATGAGTTTTTACAATCAAGTGTAATGCTGATGGTAGTGTTGAAAGATACAAAGCTACACTAGTTGCAAAGGGATTTACTCAGACCTATGGGATTGATTATCAAGAAACGTTTGCTCCTATTGCTAAAATCAACTCCATTGAATACTTTTATCCCTAGCTGCAAATTTAGATTGGTCCTTCACCAACTCGATGTAAAAAATGCCTTTTTGAATGGAGATCTCGAAGAAGAAGTATTTATGAGTTTACCGCCAGGTTTTGAAGCTAATCTTGGAAATGACAAAGTATGCCGGTTAAAGAAATCTCTATATGGACTCAAACAATCTCTAGGGGCATGGTTTGAACGATTTGGTAAAGTAGTCATGAGCTATGGGTTTCTTCAGAGTCAAGTTGATCATACTATCTTCTATAAACGTTCTGAAAACAATAAAACTGCAATTTTGATTGTCTATGTAGATGACATTGTACTTACAGGTGATGATGAAGTAGAACTGGCCACATTAAAGAAAAGACTCAAAGGTGAATTTCAAATTAAGGACCTAGGAATGTTAAAGTACTTCCTAGGAATGAAGTTTGCGAGATCTAAGAAAGGTATCTTCTTTGTTAATCAAAGAAAATATATCCTTGATTTACTTGGAGAAACAGGTTTGCTTGGATGCAACGTAGCTGAGACTCCTATTGAACCTAATTTGAAATTGGAAGCTGCAAAAGAAGGAGAAGTAAAGGATAAACAACGATATCAAAGCCTTGTGGGAAGACTCATCTACTTGTCTCACATACGTCCAGATATTACTTTTGCAGTGAGCATGGTAAGCCAATTTATGCACTCACCAGGAACAGTTCACTTTGAAGCTGACTATAGAATTTTAAGATATCTGAAAGGAACTCTAGGAAAAGGTATATGTTCAAAAAACACAACCATTTGCAGGTTGGAGTTTATACCGATGCTGATTAGGCAGGAAGTACAATAGATAGAAGATCTACTTCTGGTTATTGTTCATTTGTTGGAGGTAACTTAGTTACTTGGCGAAGTAAAAAACAAAATGTAGTAGCCAGAAGCAGCGCTGAAGCAGAATTTAGAGCTTTTAGCCCTGGTATTTGTGAAGGGATATGGATAAAAAGGTTACTTAGAAGAATTGAAAGTCTTTCAGAAGGCACCAATACGAGTTTATTGCGATAACAAGGCTGCCATCTCCATAGCCCACAATCCAGTTCAACATGATAGGACTAAGCATATTGAAATTGACAAACATTTCATAAAGGAAAAAGTTGACACTGGTGTGATATGTATTCCTTATCTTCCAACAATAGAGCAGATTGTTGATGTGTTGACAAAGGGACTACCAAAAGTGCAATTTGACAGGATGATTGACAAGCTGGCAATGGAAGATATCTTTAAACCAGCTCGAGGGAGAGTGCTGGTTTACTATTTGTGAATATTTGCTGTAAAATTAGTTGTAAATGTTAATTGTTATTTACCATTATTTCCTTTTATGTTTTAAGCCTCTCTTCTATATAAGAAGGCCATGTATTTCTTACTTGAATATATTGGAATACAATTATTTTTATTCCATCAAAACTAAGTGTTATTTATCGTTATTTTCTTTTATGTTTTAAGCCTTTCTTCTATATAAGAAGGCTATGTATTTTTACTCAATCATATATTGGAATACAATTATTTTTATTCCACCTAAATCAACTGTTTGTATCCTTGAACATTTTTCTTCCTTTTCATATATCTTATGAAAAGTTTGTTTTCTTGTAAAAAAAAAATGTTGATAAGTGAAGCCCATTCATTAGTTTCAGAATTCTTGAGCAGCCCACAGAAGTGGAGGTTCCAACCTTTTGAGGAGGACCAAACTTCATTCACAGTAGCTGTTTGAGAATTAGAGAGGGCACAAAGAATGGGGAACTTTGTGTGTGACTGTCAGCCTAATTGTCATGTCAAGAAAACACAGAAGAACCATTCCCAAACCATTCCCAATCTCGCAAAGAGCTCTTCTTTCTATAATATCCATCAGCTTTCAAAATAGATATCTAGAGGCCTCTAGATGAACGAGGAGCTCTAGAACCAGGAAGAAAAAGAGGTAGAATAAACATACTTTGAAGCGATGACTTGTCTCCATCCTTCTTGGGAAAAAACCTCCCAATCCACTTGGCCAATAGGGCATGTTTCCTCTTTTCCATGTTTCCTATACGGAGGCTACCATATCCACAAGGCAGTTGCATTGTTCCCAGTTTACGAGGTGAGGCCCTCCCTCTCTGCTTGTATCTTCCCACAAGAAGTCCTTGAAAACTTTTCCAATAGAATTTGCACCTTTTGAGGAAATAGCAAACAGAGATAAATTAAATAGTATATAGGGAGGTTGGATAACGTTGTTCGTATGATCATTCATAAGATGCCCATGTTTAGAGATGTAGGACTGATTCCAACTCTGAAGCCTGTTGTCATATGTTCGATAATTGAAGCCCAAAAGGAGAGTGGGTGATCCTGGCCATGAAGAGGGAGGTTGGGACAGGAATTTGGCCCTGAACCAATAGTGCTAGCAATAGGATTGATGCTTGATGCTTCCAAATTTAATCCAATAATCTTGAATTTCCCATGGTTGATATTAATAACTGACTGCATGATTTGGTTCAATGGAAGTCTCCTCATCAAGCTCTCTCCAAGCCAGTGCTGAATGTGTCAATTAACAATGAATTCGTTCTCATCTGATCCTTCTCTGCCCCTATGCCCAAAATTTTTGTAAGTTTAAGTGCCCCAAAAAAGTTAAATTTTTCCTCTGGAGTTTGGCCCACAGAAGACTAAATACCCATGATATTTTTCAAAGGAAGCCTGCTAATTTCACCATCTTCTCGTCAATCTGCATCCTCTGTTTGAAGAATGAGGAAAACATTGACCACACTTTCTGTTGGATTTATTAATATTTGTGTAAATATTAGGTGTCAATATTAGTTGTCAATATTTAGTCTTTATTGTTGATATTCAGTCTTTATGGTGTTTATTAGTTTCCTTGTTTGTAGTAGGTCATTCTCCTATATAAGAAGACCTAAGTTACATGTTTGAATTAAGGAGTATATTTTTTACTCTCCCAAATTCACATGGTATCAAAGCTTAGGAAGTAAACCCTAACTCTCAAAACCCTAGCCATCATCAAAAATACCAAACCCTAATTTCAAAACCCTAGCCGGCATCCATTCCTCCTTCCGGTAAGTCTACCTCCGACGAACTCCCCACGACAACGCAGCTGTTGCCGTCGATCCGTCGTCCTCACCGTCGACCTGCACCGGTGACATCCGCACAGATCCGCCGCTACTCCCATCCGCGATGCAACCTGTCGTTCGTCGGTCTCCGTCATCCGCACAGATCCACCGCGACGTGACCCCTCATCAGTCGACCTCCGCGTCCCTTCGTCTGGTATTCGTGATCGCCCATCTCTGCCTGGTGCACATCCTCGCCGTCTTCGATCCGCCAGCACTCTTGTCGGTCACCATCTTCTGCTCACAGTCGACCTCTTCTGCTCGCAGATCTCACCACCGCCTCTGTAATCACTGTCAATCCTGTCCGTTGGAGATTTTCTAAGTATTGCATTGTTCAGGGCTTTGGTTCAAATCGGTTCGGGTTGGTTCATCTGCCGTAACTTATTCTGACTTGGTTCGACTCTCCTGGTTATGGTTATCTCATTTCTAATATCAATTTGTGGCCTAATTTGATTTGGTTAATTACTATCTGGTGGTGTGATTCTGTTGTCAGTTTTTTGTTCAGGCAAAGTTGTTCAGGACAAGTTGTTTATTTAAAATGGTCCAAATCTCAACTGACAATGGTAGAGAAATGTTTGGTGATAGTCGTGGTGACTCAAGTATAGAGCAAATTCATCAAATCCTAAAATTGCTATCCTCCAATTTACCTTCTAATAACTCATGTGTATCCTTGACACAAACAGGTATTTATTCTAAGACTTTCTCGTGTAGTAACTCATCTCCATGGATTATAGATTCTGGAGCTTCTGATCATATGACAAGTTCTTCTAATCTCTTTGAATCATACCTTCCTTCATATTCCAATGAAAAAGTTAGAATTGCAGATGGTAGTTTTTCTTATGTTGCAGGCAAAGGAACCATTAAATTGACTGAGACCATTTCGTTACAGTCTGTCCTTCATGTTCCACAATTAGCATGTAATCTTTTATCTGTCAACCAACTTTCTAAAGATTCTAACTGTCGTGTTACTTTCTTTGAATCCCATTGTATTTTTCAGGATCAGAACTCGGAGAGGATAATTGGCCGCGGTAGGATGATTGATGGTCTCTACTACTTTGATGAAGGTACCTTTAGTAATAAAATAACTCAGAGTCTTAGTAGTATTAGTTCTCTTCCTGTTAGGGAACAAATTATGCTTTGGCATCGTAGACTAGGACATCCCAGTTTTTTCTATTTAAAATATCTGTTTCCAAAATTATTTAAGGGAATTGATTGTTCATCTTTTAATTGTGAAAGTTGTTTTTTAGCAAAAAATCATCGCTCCACATATTTTCCAAAACCTTATAAAGCTTCCAAACCATTTTACTTAATTCACCGTGATGTTTGGGGTCCTTCTAAAATCAGTACTCATAGTGGAAGAAGATGGTTTATTACTTTCATTGACGATCATACTCGCCGTCTTGGTTTTATTTAATGTCAAAAAAATCTGAGGTGAAAGACATTTTCAAAAACTTTTATGAGATGATTGAAACTCAATTTCAAACAAAAATTTGTATTTTACATTCTGATAATGGAACTGAGTATTTTAATGAGTTTTTGGGAAATTTTTTGAAAGAAAAGGTATGGTTCATCAGTCTACTTGTCGGGATACTCCTCAACAAAATGGGATTGCTGAAAGAAAAAATACGCATTTACTTGAAGTAGCACGTGCTATAATGTTTTCTATGCATGTTCCAAAATATTTATGGGGGGAAGCGATTCTCACAGCGACCTACCTAATAAATAGGATGCCTACTAAAGTTTTAAATTTCAAAACTCCCATTGAGTCACTTAAAAATATTTTTCCAACATCCCGCATATATTCTGATCTACCTCTCAAAGTTTTTAGGTGTACTACTTACGTTCACACACCTAGTCATTTCAGGTCGAAACTTGACCCTTGCGCTATTAAATGTGTTTTCTTAGGCTATGCTTCAGGTCAAAAAGGTTACAAATGTTTTGATCCTCAGACAAAAAAAATTTTTATGAGTATGGATGTGTCTTTCTTAGAAAATCAACCATATTTTACCCAAAATTCTCTTCAGGGGGAGAAAATGAATTTGGAAGATAATTTTTGGGATATTTCTGTTCCCCTTCCTAGTCCTACCTATTTCGATTTTACTAGTCCTTCAATGCCAAGCATAGGAACTATCCAATCAGGGGGAGAAATACTACAAAACGATTTTGCGAATCCTAGTTCTGAATTAAAGTTTTATACTAGAAGGAAATTCAATCAGAGGAACCAAGATCAAATAGTTACTCCTTCACAAAGCCAATCTGAGACTCCGAGAAATGAAACTGAACTGTCTGATAATCCTCCCTCTTCAACATTGTCTGGTAATCCCTCTTCTTCAAATTTTCAAAATAATTCATCTGTTGTCTCTGACCTTGATGTTCCCATAGCCATTAGAAAAGGCGTTCGAAGTTGTACCAAATATCCTATTTCGAACTACATTTCATATGAAAAACTATGAAATAGTCATAAGGCCTTCACATTTAGGATAACTAATTTGTTTGTTCCAAGGAATATACATGAAGCTTTAGAAGATCCAAATTGGAAACTAGCTGTCATGGAGGAGATGAATGCTTTAAAGCAAAACAGTACTTGGGAGATAGTAGAATTGCCAAAGGATAAGAAACCAGTGGGATGTAAATGGGTGTTTACCGTAAAATGTAATGCAGATGGTAGCATCGAGAGATACAAGGCTAGATTGGTAGCTAAAGGTTCACACAAACCTACGGGATAGATTATCAGGAAACGTTTGCTCCTGTTGCAAAAATTAACTCTATTAGAGTTCTTTTATCTCTTGCAGTTAATTCAAATTGGCCTCTCCACCAGCTTGATGTGAAAAATGCTTTTCTCAATGGCAACCTTGAGGAAGAAGTTTTTATGGATTTGCCACCAGGTTTTGAAAAAGAACTCGGTTGGAATTAAAGAAATCTCTCTATGGCCTCAAACAGTCTCCTAGAGCTTGGTTCGAACAATTTGGAAAAGTCATATCGAGTTACGGATTTCTCCAGAGTCAAGCTGACCATACTATATTTTATAAACACTCTAAGAATAATAAAATCTCAATTCTGATTGTCTATGTAGATGATATTATTCTCACTGGTGATGATGAAGCAGGACTAGCTGGTCTCAAGAAAAATCTGGCAAGTGAGTTTCAAATCAAGGACTTGGGAACATTAAAATATTTTCTAGGAATGGAATTCGATCTTTGGGAACATTAAAATATTTTCTAGGAATGGAATTCGCAAGATCGAAGAAAGGTATATTCGTTAATGAAAGAAAATATGTTCTTGACTTACTTGGAGAAACAGGATTGCTTGGTTGCAGGATCGCAGAAACTCCTATTGAACCTAACTTGAAATTACAAGCAGCAAACGCAGAAGAAATCAAAGATAGAGAGCAATACCAGAGACTCGTGGGAAGATTAATTTATCTGTCACATACACGACCAGATATTGCATTTGCTGTAAGTATGGTAAGTCAATTCATGCATGCACCTGGACCAACTCATTTTGAAGCTGTCTACAGAATCTTGAGATATTTGAAGGGAACTCCTGGAAAAGGTATTTTATTCGAAAAGAATAACCACTTCCAAGTAGAAGTTTATACTGATGCAGATTGGGCTGGAAGTACTACCAACAGAAGGTCTACTTCTGGTTACTGTTCCTTTGTTGGAGGAAACCTAGATACAGGAGGAGCAAAAAACAAAATGTAGTGGCCAGGAGTAGTGCTGAAACAGAGTTTAGAGCATTGGCTCATGGAATTTGTGAAGGTATATGGATCAAAAGGATACTTGAAGAATTGAAGATTCCTCAGCCGACACCTATACGAATTTATTGTGACAATAAGTCTGCCATATCTATAGCTCATAACCCAGTGCTACATGACCGAACCAAACATATCGAGGTTGACAAATATTTTATTAAAGAGAAGATTGATGCAGGTACAATATGTATCCCTTATATTCCGACAACAGAGCAAATTGCCGATGTTTTAACCAAGGGACTTCCAAAGAAACAATTCGACAATTTATTCAGCAAGCTGGCTATGGACGACATCTTCAAACCAGCTTGAGGGGGAGTGTTGGATTTATTAATATTTGTGTAAATATTAGGTGTCAATATTAGTTGTCAATATTTAGTCTTTATTGTTGATATTCAGTCTTTACGGTGTTTATTACTTTCCTTGTTTGTAGTAGGTCATTCTCCTATATAAGAAGACCTAAGTTACATGTTTGAATTAAGGAGTATATTTTTTACTCTCTCAAATTCACACTTTCCTTCATTGTCCCTTTTCCTTTAGCAGCTGGGTGTTCTTGGTGAAAGAATTTAGTATAGCACTCTGCCTTCCGGACAGGTTTGACTTGTGGTTTCTGGAAGTTCTAGAAGGAGGGCACCTAGGAGAGAAATCTAAAACTTTTTTGAGGCTCTGCTGTTAGGGCCCTTGTTTGGTGTCTCTGGAAAAAAGGAATCAAAGGTTTTTTCACAACAAACCCTCTTCACGCCAGACCAAATGAAGAACTTCACCTTTTTGGGGGATTTTAAACTTCAAATGTAGTCCACCAGGGGAGGCTTCAACTTCAATTTGGCTAGAGATCTGGTGAGCAAATTGAAGGCAGATTTGGCTGAAAAGGAGCCATTTTAGTCCAGCTTCCACCAAATTTTGTCTTGACCCGTACTAAGTTGAACTGCATCCAACGCCAGCCAGCTCTCTATCAAATAATCTCCTTCTGATTCCCAATTTCCAAGTCTATTGCTCATCCACCCACCAGTCAGCTATAGACTCCCCTTTTTTGGACGACAGGTCATAAAAATGAGGGAAAAGCAAGGAGAAAGGAGTCTTTCCAGCCCAGGCATCTTCCGAAACTTAATACATTGCCATTTGAAGCTTCAAACTTAACAAAACTTAGAAAACCTGACCTGTTTTTGTCAATGTCTACCCATGGTCTGCCTCTAGCTGAAATTTTAGCCGGTTAGTTCAACCATCCATGAGTCTCCAACCCATAAATAGTTGCTATGACACATCTCCACAAACTCTTATCTTCTTGGATGAATCTCCAAAGTCATTTCTTTTAAGAGAAGGGCTTCATTTCTTTCTTCAAGGAATCACACCCCTAACCCCATGTGTTGGGTAGGAAGGGATGCCCAACTCCATCCTAAGTGGCTACCCAATTTGTAGACACCTCAATTCCGGATAAAATCCGTCATAAGTTTCTCCATTGAGCTGATCACCTTACTAGGGGCTCTAATTAGGGAGAAAAGGTATTTCATCATGCCGTTGAGAATCGATTGGGCTAGAATCAATCTCCCTCCTTTAGAAAACAACAAACCTCTCCATTTTACCAATTTAGTTTTGAATTTGTCAATCAAAGGCTCCAAGAAGGCCATAGAGCATTGATTTCCACCAAGAAGGAAGCCAAGATAGTTAATAGGGAGCTCTTCCACCTTGCAGCCAAGAGGCTGAACCATCTCCTCAACATCAATCAAAGAAGTATTAGACACATTCAGGGATAAACCTGAGCCTGCACAGAAGATATTCAGAATCTCTCAAGTCTCACCAACTTTGAAGCATAGTATCATTTGGGCAAAAATAAGTACGTCATTTGCATATTGAAGATGAGTTGCCTCTACTCAAGCATTTCCCAAAATAAAGCCCTCTAAGGATGTTCTAAACGTTACAATATTAGATGAGGCGACTTAGGGAGTCCCTAGAATGGTGAAGAGGAAAGGGGAAAAGGGGTCCCTTGTCTAAGCCCTCTCTTAGTAAAAATTTTGCTTCTAGATCTACAGTTGATGAAAACTAAGAAATTAGTCATCGAGATACCGCCTCAAATCCATCTTCTTCATCTCTGTCCAAAACCTTGGAGCATAAGACAATTGTCTAGGAAGGACCAATCAACTTTCTCATAAGCCTTTTCGGAGTCAAGCTTAAGAAGCAAGCCATTTTCCTTCCTAGCCTTTGGATCCCTTATGGCCTCTGATGCCGCTAGAGGATGGCATCTAGGATTCAATGGCCCTCAACAAAAGCAGGTTGTGCGTCATCGATAATCAAAGGAAGCACTTTCTTTAATCTTTCAGCCAATACCTTAGCTATGATTTTGTAGAGATGATAAATTGATCGGTGTAAAATCTCTCACCTTAGTTGCCTTCTTGTTCTTTAGAATCAAGCGTATATATATATATATATATATATTTTTTTTTTTTTGAACAAGGAACAAACTTTTCATTGATAATATGAAAATGAAGAAAATGTTCAAGGATAAAAACTCCAAAAGGGAGCGGAAAAAAGATATAAAAAAAAACACCCAACAAAGAAAAACCATTAAAAAGATACAAGAGAATAGAACAAAATGCCAAAACCGCACACTACAAACTGCAAAGGCAGCCCCACTAAACCTAAAGCCAAATTTGGAATGAGCAGACTCAAGCAGCCACACTTGTGCACTTGTTGATGCTACCCTTCTCAAAAAAAGCTCGAAACACCCCAACCAAGTTCGATTTCAAGATGTTTCAACACATTCTAAAGAACTCCTTTGTCATACCATTGATACCAGAGGATTTCACATTGCCTAGATTTGAAATGGCCTTGAAAATCTCTCATTCCTCAAGAGGGGCTTCAATCTGATGCTTCCAACCGAAAGGTAAGACAGTCCAATCAATACCTTCAAAAGCATATCTCTGTCCATCAGAACCACATCTTCTACTGAGGTGAGGATACTACCATCAGAGACCCAGGGGGAAGATTCGTGCTTATAGAGGCTTAAGGCAAGGGGATCCCCTTTCTCCTTTCCTCTTTACCTTAATTGGCGACTCTTTCAGTCGTCTCGTTCATTATTGTTGTGAGAAGAGGTTCATTCGGGGCTTCGAAATTGGTAGACATAAAGAGTTGGTTTCTCACCTTCAATATGCATATGACACGATTGTTTTTTGTCCTAGTTACAAAAGAAACTTTGATAGATGGTGGGAGGTCATCTCCCTTTTTGTTAAAGGGTCGGAACTCAGGATAAATTTGGCCAAGACGTCTTTGGTGGGTTTGAATCTTCCTGAGAGAGCAGTGGCTAACAAGGCTGCTCATATAGGTTGTAAAGTGGAATCTTTCCCTATCAACTATCTAGGTCTTCCCCTTGGTGGTGATTTTAGGAGGATTGATTTTTGGAAAAGTTCACCCTTAAACTAAATAAATGGCAGAAGCTTCTCCTTTCTAAGGGAGGAAGACTTACCCTTTCTAAGGGAGGAAGACTTACCTTGGCTCAGTCAGTGCTAAATAGTCTCCCTATTTTCTACTTTTCTCTTCTCAAAGCTCCTCTGAGTATCACTAGAGAGATGGATAAAGTGGTGAGAAACTTCTTCTGGGGAGGAGGGTCTTCTAAACCGTGTCATAACTTGGTTAACTGGCTGCAAACTTCTCTTCCCGTGGAGCCAGGAGGTTTAGGCATCGATGCTTTTACTCAAAGGAGCACTGCCCTCTTGATGAAATGGCTTTGGTGTTTTACCCAGGAAAGTTCAGCCTTATGGAGAAGGGTTATTGCAAGTATTTATGGTCAAGATCCCTTCGATCGGTTGCCTAATGCTCCTAAAGGTGTTGCCCGAGGGAGACATTGGTTCGACATAGCAAAGCTCAGTGCCCAATTCCATAAATTCATGCATTTTAAGACAGGTCAGGGTAGCAGAATTCGGTTTTGGCTAGACACTTTGGTGGGAGAAGAGCCTTTTCTGAAAGTCTTTCCGAACTTATACGTTATTTCATCGAAGAAGGGGGCTTCTGTTAAAGACGGTTGCAACGCTGAGCATCAAGCTTGGGATCTGGGATTCAAGGGAGGCCTTTTCGAGAGAGAATAGGCCAGTTGGGATTCTTTGGTGCAGTCTCTAGACTCGGTTTTGCTGAGAGGGGTTAGATAAAGTTGCCTAGGCCTTGGAAAAGGATGGAAATTTCTCGACGAAGTCAACCGTTTTGCAGCTCACAAGTAGTCCTCCGAAATTGAGCACCCCTCTCATTAAAGGTATATGGAAAAGTGGTATCCCAAAGAAGGTTAGAGTTTTTTTGTGGTCGGTGGCTCTCCATTCTGTGAATACAACATAAAGACTCCAACTTAGATGCCCCACTTGGAATCTCTCCCCTTCTGTTTGTTGTCTGTGCTTGGGAGATGCAGAATACTTAGACCACCTGCTCATTCATTGCCCTTTTGCTGTAAGGTGTTGGCAGCTCTTGTTCGAGGTTTTTGATATTCCCATATGTTTACCTAGGCGGGCGGAAGATTGGTTGATAGAGTGCTGTGCTGGTTGGTACCTGAAAGGCAAGGCCAAAGCTCTTTGGGATTGTGCTTTCGAAGCACTCATGTGGAACTTATGGGTGGAAAGAAATCTTCACTCTTTTGAGGATAAGGCTAAGTCCTTTGAGTTTTTTTGTGATAGTGTTCATTTTAATGTTTCTTGGTGGTGTCATACAAATAGGAAGCTCTTTTGTAATTAAAGCCTTTCTTTGATGTTACAGGAATGGAGAGCCATTCTCTCTTAGCTTTTTCCTTTTTTGGAAAGGACTCCTTGTCCCTTGTCCTTAGGCTGTTCTTTGGTTCTTTTGTCTATAATATATCTCAGTTTCTTATTAAAAAATAATAAAAAAAAAGATACTACCATCAGAAGCTTCAATAGAGGAGATGAATTTTTTGTTTTCCCTTGAGGAAGTCCAACAATGGAAGAAATTCATCCTCTTCTTTCAGCCATTGCAACTTACACTTTTGAGCCCATGATCTCTGCTCTTTCGAGACCACTTCAATTAATTCTGTTTTAAGCCTCATTTCACTGATCAGCCATTGAAGATCCTTCCTCTTCCAACTTGTCTATTCTAGCTATAGCAGTATGCTCTCTACAAGAATATTTTTTTGTATCCATACTATCTCCAAAGGTCTCCTTGTTCCACCTAGTTGAACTAACCTTCAAGCCTTTCAATTTTTCCATGAAAACAAAGCCTAGCCAACCTTCTATATGCCGCCTAGACCACCAATCTTCAACCAAAGGTAAAAAAAGGGGAAAGTCCAACCACATGTTTTCCATTCGGAAAGGGGAAGATCCCCATTTCTAATGGCCCATCTTCAACACCATTGAGAAGTGATTCGACGTAATTCTGAAAAGCCTTTCCACTTGGACCTCTTTAAAAATACTGAACCATCCTCTAGAAATAAATAAGGAGACAATCTAGCTTCTACAAAGAAATGGTCGTTCTCTACGATTTGGCCAAGTGAAAAGACCATTGCTCCAAGTTCACCCGGTTTGTCCAGGACTCTGCTTTTCCAAATAAAGATATGGTTGATAGCTCCCTATAGTTATAAAAAGATGAAGAGGGCATGCAAGCTTCTGAGAGGACCCGCTGGCCTCTATTCTGAGTGTGTCCTACAGTGGGGCAGAAGCGAGAAGGTGATTCTATCTAACTGTCTCTATTTGGCGCCCCTATTGTAGTATTTTTGTTGCCATTTGGCAGAGTGATAACAGGACCCATGACACATGGGTCACTTCTTATCCTTTGCAGAAAAAGACCGATGGGCAAGTCAATCCATCTTTTACCCTCCAGATATCGATTGGACTTGGACCAGTACCCATGGGTCCTTTGTAAAAAGGCTCTGCCGCTTCCTGCAGAAAACTCCCATGCATTTTGGCAACTGTTCCGATGAGAGGCTTTGCGTCTTGGTAGGTACGAACTTGTCCCGTTAACACCATGTCGTCGTCAAGAGGTGTAAGGAATAATAAGATAACGACAATTCATTAGCATCCTAGAAATCTAGCCATAAAATTGAAACTGAAAATTTATCAATGTAAGCAATTTTTACAATTTCCAATGAATAAAAATTAAAATTCAAAAATATTATATCAAATAAAGAATTAAAAATCACCACTAAGGCTATCTTACCTTCGTCACTCACATACAATCACATTAAGAACTATTGGGCCATTAGGCAATAACACCAAAATCTCTGCAGATAATATTTATTAGAATAGGAGGCTTACAGTGCGTTGCCCAGATATAATTCTTGAGACGTGGCTTAGCTTAAGATGCTTCTCTTCTTTCCCCGAGAACCATATCAAAACAGTCTCATCCTGAGACCATATAGATAATACTCAGAATCTTAGATAGGAAATGCAAGTGAAATATAGAGACAAGCTGAACAATGGCTAATCACACAGAAAAGAGATTAAAATTATATGCAATCTTGCATACAATTATATAAATAAGCACAAATACTAACATGAAAAGTGTGAATGCGATACATGAAGGTGAACTTGTATGTAGGAGTTGAAAGTGGTAAATCATAATGAAACAGTTGCATGCGAACTAAATAAATGTGTGATTACTTGATAAGTTGACATACCAAAGAAAGGCATCTTTCAGGTCTCATTTTTGTATACTTTAACATCGAATCGATAACCCTAGCTTCAGGCATAATTGTCATAAGTATGAGTTTTGCCACATAACATCTTTTTTTTCTTTAGTATTATAGATAAAACAATCGACAAAACAACCTAGGGATAGCCACAGTGTTTTTTAAAGCTCAAGATGCACTAAAGTGAAATAGTCCGAGCTTTTTTTTTTTTTTGCAAACCGCACTATATATAAAAATACATAAAATATATATATACACATAAACCTATATGGAGAAATCGCAAAGACAGAGAGGGAGAAGATTACGAAAGAGGGAAGGTTGCGGGAGAAATTGAAGACTACTGGAGAAATATCAGGTGGGAAAGATGGAATTCTTAAAAAATAAATAACATATTGGGCCTTAGGCCCATTTCCCTGTGCAGCAGCCTTGAGATTTTTATTTTAGAAAAAAAACCCCTAAATGCAAGGTTCCTGTGTTTAGGGGTATTGGTTTTTTTTTTCCTTTTTTTTTTACAGAAGCTCTGAGGCGCGAACGCCTCAGAGCTTCAATGCGCGCATCTCGCCGTCTCCTTATTTCTGCCTCGCCTTTCCAAGGAGAGGCGCAAGTACTGCCCCTAGCACCTAGGGGTGTGCCTCAGAGTGCTTTTTAAATTACTGGGGGTAGGGGTAGGGGTAGAGAGAACGCCCTCCCAAAGCTAAGTAAGAAGGGTCTTCCATTCAGTCATCAATGATCATCATAAGGCTGTAATTACACAATAATGAGATCAACCCTCTCATGGTTGGTACATAAACTTGTCCACTTTTTAACCAGATAAAATAAGACCAACTCTATCAGGGTTGGTATCCCACCCTGATAATCATGTGCAGAAAAAGACATCCTCACAGTTGCCTCGGGCCTTAGAAATGTTTCCTTTTTTTTTTTTTGTGGGATAAGAAACACTTTGCATTAAAACTCAAAAAAAAAGCACAACCTAAGGGGGAGGGTGAGGGTGGAGGTCACCCTCCCCAGAAACTAGACAAAAAGTAGCTTTCCAATCTTTGACAATATAAAGAGAATGTAATTACAAAATAATTTATTGTGGTTTGTAGCCCACCAAGAAGTCGTGTGTTGCTTGGGAGCAACCGCCTAGCTATCAGATTATACATACTCAACATTTAAAACCCCACATACTAAAAACACTATTCTTCATTTTTCCTAGAGGAGGAAAAATCCTGATTCGTATTTATGTTTTTAAATCAAATTTTAATTAAATATCAAAAAATATTTAAATCTGCATGATGCAGACTTTTTTTTTATATGAAATTGCATGATGCAGACTTAGCAACACCAACTGAATATATAAGTCATTAGTGCATCTGTACTGCCAAGTTCATGGTTGGGTTTTGTTAGAGTATATATTAGTATATTTTACATTCTTGTAAATAATATGTATTCATTTGTCCTTCACCTTCCCTTTCTAGGATTAGGTTAACTTTGTATATTTGTCTATATATATAGACTTCAGTAATGAGAATAAGAACTATCTGATTCTCTCAAACCTTAGTTTCCACATGGTATCAGAGCTCTAGGTTTCTTGCCCATTAGGGTTTTGTCCATTAGGGTTTTGTGCCCATTAGGGTTTTGTCCATTAGGGTTTTGTTCATTGCTATCCAACTCAACTCACGCCCACCACCGCCGCCGCCGCCCACCGCCCACTGTCGCTGCTGCACACCACCGCTGCCGCCGCCCACCGCCCACTTTCGCCGCTGCCCACTGCCGCCCACCGCCTACTGTCGCTGCTGCCCAACCGCCGCCCACCGCCGCTGCCCACTGCCGCCCACTGCCTACTGTCGCTGCTGCACCGCCGCCCACCGCCGCTGCCGCCGTCATTTGCTGATTCGCCAACGCTGCTGTTTTCCAATTGCTGTTCGTGGGTTTCGTCTCGCCTTCCTTTGCACTTCCGTCACCACGAATCACCTTCACCCCTCACCCCTCTGGTTGCCGTGGGGTAGCACTTAGGGTTTCTGGTTTCAGAAAACACCTGGTCTGGTTCAAGCAGTCCGGTTCAAGCGGTCCAGTTCAACCTATTTGGTTTCAAGCGGTTTGGTTCATCTGGTTCGGTTTGGTCTGATTTCTACCGATTCTGGTCCGATCCGTTTGTTCAGTTCAATTGGTTTGGTTCACTTGGCTCTGCTCAATTGGTTTGGTTCGATTCCCTTTCCTCCTTCAGATTTGGTTTGGTCTGCTTCAGTTTTTTTTTTGTCCATATTGTTGAAGTTATGATCGAGAAGAAATTAATGGTAATGATTTCTATGGAAGAGTTTGCTGAATTCCAACAGTATCAAGAGTCATTGATGGCAGCATCCTCTAATCCAATTACTGTCATTCTTGATTCAGGTAATACCAATAAATGTCTTATTTCCTCTGTGTCAAAATAGGTCATTGACTCTGGTGCTAAGAATCATATGTCAGGTAACCCCAATATATTTGCTACATTTTCACCATCTACATCTTTACCTGATATTACAATAGCGAATGGCACCACTTCTCCTGTTCTTAGCTCTGGCACAGTTCATCTCTCCAAAACTCTTTCATTGACCTCTATTTTAAATTTGCCACAATTTTCTTTTAATTTGATCTCTGTCAGTAAACTTACTTGTGATCTCAATTGTTGTGTCTTATTCTTTTCTGGTTATTGCTTATTTCAGGATCTTACAACGAAGAAGACTATTGGTAAAAGGCGTGAATCTGATGGCCTTTACACGTTTGATACACAAATACCTACAGCCACCGTTTGCACTCGAGTGCCAACTCCTTTCGAAGAACATTGTCATTTGGGTCATCCATCTCTCTCCGTGTTAAAGAGTCTTCGTCCTCAATTTCATAGTTTGCATTCTTTAGATTGTGAGTCATGTCAATTTGCTAAGTTTCATCGTCTCAGTTCCTATCCTAGAGTCAATACACGAGCTAATGCTCTTTTTGAATTAGTCCATTCTGATGTTTTGGGTCCTTGTCCTATTGAGTCCAAAAATGGATTTCGGTATTTTGTTACTTTTGTGGATGATTTCTCTCGTGTAACTTGGTTATATTTGATGAAACATTGTTCTAAGTTACTTTCTCATTTTCGTAACTTTCATGCTAAAATTCAAACTCAATTTGGTGGCTCTCTTAAAGTTCTACGAAGTGATAATGCTAAGGAATATTTTTCTGGTGCTCTTGGCTCCTATTTAAGTGAACATGGTATTATTCATCAATCCTCGTGTGTTGATACTCCGTCTCAAAATGGAGTTGCAGAAAGGAAAAATAGACATCTTCTCGAAACAGCAAGGGTCTTAATGTTTCAAATGCATGTACCAAAATACTTTTGGGTTGATGCCGTTTCGACGGCTTGCTTCTTGATTAATCGCATACCTTCGTCAGTTCTTAAGGGTGAAATACCTTATCGTACTCTGTGTCCTACGCAACCTTTATTTCCTATTAAACCTAAAATATTTGGTTGCGCTTGTTTCGTTTGGGATGTTCGCCCCCCTAGCTCACCAAATTAAACCCTAAGTCATTGAAATGCATTTTCCTTGGTTACTCTCTTGTTCAAAAAGGGTATCGATGTTATTGTCTTGATCTCAATAGATATCTTGTCTCTTCTGACGTTACATTCTTTGAAGATACTCTTGTTTCATCGTCCTTGAGTGCCAGTCAGGGAGAGCAGTCACAGGAAGATGATACCTTTTTTGTCTATTCTATTGTCTCTATTTCTATTGAAGAGCTTCCTAGCAATACATCTCCCTCTACACCTGATCTTTCTCTCTCCACTATTACTCAAGTTTATTCTCGTCGGCAACCTCCTACGGACTCATGCCCTATACCAGCAGCTTCTTTGCCTGTAGATCCAGGAACGAGTGATGACCTTCCTATTGTCCTTCGAAAAGGTAAACGTAAGTGTACTTATCCTGTTTCTTCTTTTGTTTCATATAACCATTTATCATCATCTACTTGTTTGTTTATTGCATCCCTTGAATCTGTATCTATTCCTAAAACTGTTCATGAAGCTTTGTCTCATCCTGGTTGGCGGGCTGCTATGTTGAAGGAGATGACTGCCTTAGATGACAATGGTACTTGGGATTTAGTGTCTCTTCCTACAGGAAAGAAACCTATCGATTGTAAATGGGTGTTTGCTGTTAAAGTTCATCCGGATGGATCAATTGCCCGTTTGAAAGCTCGCCTTGTTGCTAAAGGACATGTGCAGACTTACGGAATTGATTATTCTGATACTTTTTCTCCGGTTGCTAAATTGGCTTCTGTCAGGTTATTCATTTCCTTGGCATCTATTCACCATTGGCCCTTGCATCAGCTTGATATTAAAAATGCATTCCTCCATGGTGATCTTCAAGAATAAGTGTATATAGAGCAACCACCAGGTTTTGTTGCTCAGGGGAGAATGGAAAGGTAGGTCGCCTTCGTAAATCCTTATATGGGTTGAAACAAAGTCCGCGAGCATGGTTTGAAAAATTCAGTCAGGTGATTGAGAATTTTGGAATGAAAAAGAGTAAGTCAGATCATTCTGTTTTTCATAAAAAATCTGAGTCTGGTGTCATCTTACTAGTTGTATATGTTGATGATATTGTGATTACTGGTAATGATTCATCAGGCATCCTATCACTCAAGTCTTTTCTTCATAGTCAATTTCATACTAAAGATTTGGGCATGTTGAAATACTTCTTAGGAATTGAGGTAATAAGGAGCAAGAAGAGGATCTTTTTGTCACAAAGAAAGTATGTACTTGACTTGTTAACTGAAACAGGAAAATTAGCTGCTAAGCCACGTAGTACTCCAATGATGCCTAATTTACAACTTACAAAAGAAGGGGAGTTGTTGAAAGATCCTGAGAAGTATAGGAGGTTAGTAAGGAAGCTGAATTACCTTACAGTTACTAGGCCTGACATAGCTTATCCAGTCAGTATTATGAGCCAGTTTATGAGTTCTCCTACAACTGACCATTGGGCCACATTGGAACATATTCTATGTTATTTGAAAGCTGCTCCTGGATGTGGTTTGTTATATAAAGATCATGGTCATCTTAATATTGAATGTTTTTCAGATGCTGATTGGGTAGGTTCTAAGGAAGATAGAAGATCAACTTCAGGATATTGTGTATTTGTTGGAGGTAATTTAGTTTCTTGGAAAAGTAAGAAACAAAATGTGGTGTCACGTTCAAGTGATGAATCAGAATATCGAACCACGGCACAGTTAGTGTGTGAATTAGTATAGATATATCAGCTTCTGACTGAATTGGGATTTGGCATCACCACTCCAATGAAACTTTGGTGTGATAATCAAGCAGCTCTCCATATTGCATCTAATCCAGTATTCCGTGAATGAACCAAACACATTAAAGTTGATTGTCATTATGTACGTGAGAAAATACAGCAAGGATTGGTGGCTACAGGATATGTGAAGACTGGAGAGTAGTTAGGAGATATCTTCACTAAAGCATTGACTGGAGCACGGATAGATTCTCTCTCTAATAAGTTGGGCATGATTAACATATATGCACCAACTTGAGGGGAATTGTTAGAGTATATATTAGTATATTTTACATTTTTGTAAATAATATGTATTCATTTGTCCTTTACCTTCCCCTTCTAGGATTAGGTTAAGTTTGTATATTTGTCTATATATATAGACTTCAATAATGAGAATAAGAACTATCTGGTTCTCTCAAACCTTAGTTTCTACAGGTTTGTACTAATTGGACTCATTTTTGTCATCTGTTTCTCTTAAATCTGCAGAATTAAAGGATAATGTCCATCTAGACCATAATAAACTCTGCCTTGCACAACTAATTATCATATCAAAGCATGAATGTATCAACAAAACAGGTAGAAAATATGCAACAAGAAAAATCCACAGGTTTATTGATTATAAGAAGTAAATGAGAATACGAAGAGCTAAGAAATAATAATTTCAAAAGTTATGCACTTAATAAATATTCTCTTGCATTTCTCTTTCATCCAGAGAAAGAAGACTGCACTCACATTGGAAAGGCGGAAAGGACAGAACTTTGGCTTCCCCCTTCTTCCATACTTGAGCAAGTAGGCTCCTTTCTTCAAAGCAGTAATGGCCTGTCACAAGTATAGTAAAAAGCATATATACTGTACTTAGCATAGTTGCAGAAGTAACTTTGAGTTAGAAGGTTAACATAAAGTATGGGGAATCTATCATAAAATTTTGGTGTGCCCATCTATATAGAGACTCTACAGAAGGGAAACCACAGTTTGATTAACCAAGCATAGAAATGGGCTTTTGCATTAATACAAATGGGCTTTTGCATTAATACGGAAAAGTCATAGATAAGTTCCAGGAAAAATACTAGCTCTCTCTTCCACCTACTCGATGTATAATGAAGAATAAGAACACTACAAAAGCAAAGACAAATAAGAATGTCAAAGATCTGAGAATGGCGTCACTACTAGTACAGTTTTTTTTAGATAAGAGACAGTGTCATTGATGTGAATGAAATTACAATAGGGACCATCAAAGAAGGAGAGAAAAAGAGACACAAATCAATGCATCATGTGCAACAAGTGAGAAGAGACACAAAGTCACCTATTCCCCACCTTCTCCTTTGCCTAGAGCTGCTGGTCCTACATCCTGGAAGAGCATTCAACTGGCAGACAGTGTTACCACTAAACAGATACGACGCCCTCTGCACAGTTCTTGATGTACATTCCTTCAAGGAGGAGAGAAAATTGCTTTGGCTTCATATTATTAGAGCCTTCCTATGAAAGCTATGGCTTGAAAGGAACAATCCCACTGTAAACGAACATGATGGAACCTTTTGACTCTTTCATACAATCTGTTTGGTTTACTACTTCACTGGTGCAAATGTTAATCATCCCTTATCTGGTTATAGCTTAAATACCCTTTTGGCCCGATGGAAATGTTTTTTGTAGTCTGCCCTGCCTGCTGGGAGTCCCCTCTCCCCTCCTTGGTAACATTTTATCCATCAATGAAATATAAGTTTCTTTCTCTAAAAACAAAAGGGACACCAAAGAAGTTACTCAGAAACTCCTCAATTGGTGCATAAGGAAGTCAAATGTAACTACAAGAAGTTTAGACTTAAATACACCAAAAAGAGACTGAAAATGAAATAGAATCTGAGATTTGAGCAGAAGTTCCCTCTTTAGAGCTAAAGATTCTTCTATTTTCCTCCAACCAAATCTCCCACAGCAAATGACTCGAGCATTCTGCCACAAAAAGGATTGAAGATAATGTCCCAAAGCCTGACTGTGAAGGAACAGATAAGGAAAAGATGGCAGTCTCACTACTGTTCTTGTGAAAGCAGCACCAGTCGAGGTAGAGGTAGAGGTAGAAACTAGAATTTCTTCTTTGAATTTTGCTACTTCAGCTTAAACCTCTAAGACAAAGGACCACAAAAAGGATTTACATTTCTTAGGACTGTACGACTTCCAAAGGTAGGGAGGAGAGCTGGATCGCCTTTGGTGAGGTGACTGAAAAAGGACTTACTTGTGTACATGCTTGAGTTGTCAAGGAGGAACCTTCTGGAATCTCTCCTCGGGGATAAAGCCAGGTCTTCAATAGAAACCAAGAATTGCAACCTTCTCTATCCAACAGATTCCAAGAAGGGGTAATATTCTGACAATTGTTACTAGGATCTCGAACATCCAAGGAGAAAACCCTGCCTTCACTGTCAATTAAAAAATAAATAAATTCTTTTTCTTTCCACTAACAAGGCAACATTTCTCTCCCTAGTGTTGTTCAAACTGATTTCACCTTGAAACTAGGGAAGAAAGCAGGCTTCCAATCAACTTGATAGTAGCACCCCATGGTCCAGTCCCTTCCAAACCGAAAATCCTAAGATTTAGTCAATCACTCAATCTTGGACACCACCACACTTGGAGCACAAAACACGTAGAGAAAATAGGTGGGATTAAATAAGCGCCTGAATAAAGGCATGGGATGACTTCTCTAGAAATAGAGTCAAACCTTCACTTACCAGTTTCATCTCAATCTTCTCTAACATTGAGGACCGAGAAGAAACTGTCTTAGGACTATCCCAAGAAGCACTCCTAAAAAACCAAACAATAAGACTCCAACGTTGAGGCCCTAGATCTTCACAAATCTAAAAGATGAGTGTCATCTCATTAATCTACAACCATCATGAATTTCAGAAGGTTAATCTTAACTCTAAAGCCAACTCAAAGGTCTTTGCCAATGTAATCAGTTGGCAATTGTATTATCGTCTAGAATCAAGAAGAGCAAGGTGTCATTAGTAGATCAAAGATGAGAGATGTGGAGCTTACTCCAACCCACAAGAAAATTTCAATAATACCATCATCCACCCTTTTTCCAACAATCTACTAAGACAATTCTGCCTCAGACTTTAAACTGTCAAGACTTAGAGCTTATGATACTCCAACCGAACAAAACCTCATTATCATTTTCCTACACATGTAAAGTGCCTCTAGTATTTCTTCTTCATATCATGGGCATTGTTCATCCTGTCAGTTTGTTCAACATTATCTCTCATACCACCTACCTTTTGTAACGTTAGCAAATAAAATCAAACTTCTAAAATCTTTCTTTAAGTTTATGATAAACCAATTCACATGCTTCCTATTTAAATACACACCCAACAAAAACCCTTTACCACATTCTGATGCTGGAGTGTCACTTGACTGAACTAGAGAACGAGATGTTTTAAGACGAGAGAGGTAACAAAAGGAAGCAACAAGAGGTAAAACCAACAAAGAAAAAAGAGCGACTGACGCGGGCATCTGACAGGATAATCGAGAAAATAGAGGGTTAAGGATGCAACCGAAAGCAAAAAGTAGGCATAAGCATCAAAACAGGCATTTTCCAGAATCTCAAATTAAACAGATACAACTACAAAAAAGAGAGGTGAAAGAGCACCTGCTCGACATCTCTCTCGACGGCGCCAGTCCTACTATGATCCTCAACCATCCTATCCATCCCGGACGAGAAAACGCCGTCCCGTTGCCAATTCCTAAATGTGAGCACCAATCTCTAACAGCTCATCCATTTTCGAAACGAAAACCTTCCATTCACTAACCCGTCCGATTACTCGATCACTCCCGAACAAAACCTCTCAAATCCACAACCTCAAACTAAAGCCAGAACTCCATCAATCAATCAACCATCACAACACAACAACAACCACTCCGTCCAGCTAGAGATATAACTGACGCCACCAACTTTACAAAACAAGCTCCAAACGTTCACGCAAGGGAGGGAAACTGACACAGTGGAGAGTCCCCAGCTGTTCCCTATCGTTAATCCTCCAGCAAAAGCCAAATTGATGGAAAAACGCGGCGAAACTTCACGGAATCGGATGGTGAAGACGTGGTGGAGCTCGAAGAAAGCTTCTGCGCAGGAAAACGAGCAACAATGTGGGAAGCTCCAAATGGAATTCCATGAAATTGGAGACGACAGGGCAGCGGATGAATGAATCGGAATAAAGTAAAAGCAAAAATGGTGGCTGAAGAGAGCTCAGATTAGAGTGAGTTGTGGAAAAAGAAAATCTATCTTTTTTTCTTTTCTTTTCTTCTTTGGGGGTTTAATAGTCCATTACTGTTCATGGATTCTAACCAAAAAGTCACTACATTAAAAGAAGATTATTAATTTGTTTTAGTTGTTCAACTTTAAAAATATCTTCAATTATGTAACATTTAAATAAAATTTCTTTGAAAATCAATTACTACTCAATTTTTATCCTAAACTTTTTAATTTGATGTTTTGTTTACTCTAAATTTAATTAGGGGTTGCAATTTTTACCTTCTAATCATATTTGGTTTGATAGGACTTTTGAAAAATAAGACACTATAACTAGATTTTGTTGAAATTTGTGAGATTTTGGAAACTTTTAATGGTGGATTCTGTGATTTGGTTTCGCATGATTTTGTGCAAGGTTTTATTTTAAAATTGAAATTAGTTAGTTCTTTTTTACTATTATACTAGTAAGAAACACTTGTCTTCCAGTGAAATTTCATAGTTTTTATTTCAATGTCTAAAAATATAAAATTTAATTAAATAGTTAAAATTTATAATTTAATTTGGTTTTTTTTATCTCTAAATGTTTACCTCACCAAGTTTTTTCGTATTTTTAATGTTTATCTCATAAAACAACGTCTCAATAATTCTCATCACCTATTAGTATGACTAAAAGTATTATTCTTCAATTACTTAAAAAAATTTCTAAAAAAAACACATATTCATGGATTTTTCATTTTTTCCCTAAACATAAAAATACATAAAAGTAAATAAAAATTTGTTTCAATTTCTTATTTGAGTCATTGAAAAATAAAATGACAAAAAAAATAAAAAATAGTGAGAGATAGAGATGCGTTCAGGACAGCTGTTCTTTGCGATGTTCGAGTTCCATTCCAATTCCTTGCTCTAGTTCGCTGGGAATGTCAATCACAGCCATGTTCCGATGGATTGCTCTAGTTATTTTCATCACACAATGATTACCTTATGAAGGAGGAAGTCATTGAGACAGTCCTTGCAGTTATCAAGTGTCATCCCAAAGTGGATCCGTTCACGGTGATTCGATCTTATCACTCATTTTTCCTTTCCTTTTTCTAATTGATTAAGTCGTTTGGAAAAAAAAAATAACTAAAAAGGTTGAATATTCGATGAAACAATCTAACTAAATATAAGAAAATACAAGACATTGACTAAAGGAGAAAATTAACATACTGAAAGAGAAAAGAAACTCAAGTTTTGATGAAAAAAAGGTTGGGAGAAAGAATAAGAAAAAACTCTTTATATAGTTGTAGAAAATAAAAACTTACGAAATTTTTGAAATTCCTTATTAATTATAATTCAAAATAAGTTATAACTTTTTAACATAAAAATAAAGAGACAAAACTCTCCATATTCTGATTTTTTATATTCTAACCTTTAAGAAGGAGAGTTTATTAGAAAAAGAAAATTAATTTGAGAAAAGTAAAATTTGTAATGATGGAGATTAAATATTTTAAATGAAATGAAAAAAGAAAAAAAGGAAAGCGGCATGGGAGGGAGAGAAGGGAGGAGAGAGAAAATTTTATATTTGAAGGACAAAATTGTCCTTAATATATCTATGGGAATGTTGAAACTAAAAGGACAAAATAGGGAGAAAAAGTTTCCCTCTATGACCCCTTTTATATATACTATAGATTTTCACATTGATTTTTTAAACTAGTAGGTAAATATAGCAAAAGTTTTCACATTGATTTTTTAAACTAGTAGGTAAATATAGCAAAAGTTGAGCATAAGTTAAAAATTGCAACAGTTGTCTATGGTCCAATGTGATGAAATTGTATCCGAAGAAAAAAATGGATGAAATTTGATTTTTGTTACTATTACTTGTCATCGACATTTTTCGTGCGGAAAAACGACGAATCTTGGATCATGAAGCTCAGACCAAATGAACCGACGTACGAAAGATTTGTAAGGTTGAGTTAGCACTCCTATGTTCAAATCAGTACACTTATTCGATCAATTTTTAAGAGAGTGTTGTTTCGTATACCTTGCGTGAGAGGCATGATTTTCTATTTATAGAGACAAGCTTTCAATAGAACTTCCAAACACCTAAGATCGTGGTGTCATGTCGCATAACATGTCTGTCACCTTTGCTCCCGCGGATACTCTCTATGGTCGACTCGTATCTAACATAGGTTACCGAGCAACTTAAACTTGTTTCCCACAAATTTTTTTATTTGATTATTCTTATCATCCTTACAATTGATAATCTCTAATATCGACACGTAGCAAACAATAAATTGTTCCCAACAAACATAATTAACATAACAGCAATGCAGCGTGTATATGATAGCATCAACATATCATATTAAAGAAATTCAAATATTCTCTAAATTCAGCGTGTATTTTAATTAGGGAAGTCTTTTGTAGCTCTATTGAATCAGAGTTTTTCCTCTTTTTGTAATTTCGTACCATCAATTAAATTGTTTCTTATGATGAAAAATAATGGATTCAATTATTTAAAATTCTAAATTTTCCTAAACAAGTTGTTTATTAGATGATTCAAAACGAATATAGATAAGCGATGATTGACATATATCTCCAATTAAGATGTTGAGTTCGATCTCCACCTACCATGTTGCAGTAAAAAAAAAACAATGAACTTGCATGCTCTTCTATCTAACAGCGAAATACTAAGTCGTAACCACCGAATTAAATCAAAAAGTAAAAAATGTGTCCTAAACTCGGCAATAAAATATCTAAATTAAACCAAAAAATATACCTAAATTAACTAATACTTGTAAAAATAGTAAAACTAACACGCAAAATTAGTCTTCATATTAAAAGAAAAAATATCTGCTTGTAAGTAGCAACATCTAATTTACAAAAAAGAAATTAACTTGTCGTGGTATATAGTTTTTCTTAATCAAAATAAAAATTTTATAATTAAATTGACCGAATAAACCAAGTAAAAGGATAATAAATGATTTATTCCCCACGTTAAGAATGAAAATATTGTAATTGATATTTTCAGAATTCAAATCTACTGCATTTTGATGGATGCCTTATTAGTTAACCTATATATAAGTTGACAATTCTAATTAGTTATGCTTAGGTTCGTGTTGGACTACTCATTTAATAAAGAAACAAAGTGCAATTCAAAGTGTATCTTAAGTAATAAGTGTTTTTTATTTTACATTCATTACCACGTTAAAGTTAAAGATATTCAAACCTCAAAATTCTCTCCATAATGTAATTTTGAAAAAATAATTCATCGTAGTCCTTTAACTTTTAACAAATAACTATTTGATCTATATCCGGTTATCTAACTTTTACATAATTTTTTTTTCTTTTTTTGTCGTTGTTATTCATTTTTCATATAATATTCACTCACTCAATACTTGCCTCGCCTTAGTAAATGATGTGCTCTATAACTTTTAGTATCTTATATAAAAAACATAAAAAATTAAATTGAAACCTTTTAATAACAAGACTAAACTGAGAAGATAATCCAATCACAGACTAAAACATATATTGAGAGAGAGAGCAAAAAAGAAAAAAATATTTTGACGTTGGTCATTATAACTTTAAAACGTCAATTTTGGTCTCTCAACTTTAAAATTATGTTCATTTGAGTCCCTATACATTCAAAATATATGTTTTTGTCTCTCTACTTTTTAAAAAGTGACTATTTTTTTTAATTTATTATTATTTTTCTCTCAACGATTTTAACATGACAGGTAATTCACTAAATTTCTTATAAATGTATTAAAAAGCCTTGAAAGTACATCAATTAAAATGAACGAAAAAAAATCATACCTAAGAACGAAAATGGAAATTTTGAAGGTCGAAAGTACCTATCTATTTTGAATCATTTATACACCTTGATGGCTTTCCATATAGTCACTTATTCGAGACAATAATTGAGAAAGTAGTAGATAAGATAAGGATTGACTGTCTGGACAGGATTCACTGACTTCTTATCTATTTCGAATATATTTTTTAACATAAAGATGATATATACAATCATGGAAGACAAACAACATTGGTAAAGTAAAAACATACAGTAAAAGTAAAAAACATTTTACTAAAGTAAAAACAATTTACTTTTTTAGTAAGTATGAAAACAATAAATTACAATTTACTAAACTAAAAATTACAAACACGTGCCCACATCTTTTCTTCATCATCTTTTTTGAATAACTGTTACAATGATCTTTTGTCTCTTATGAAATATCGTCTTCTACTTTGTAGGTGGTAGGCATCTCAAAGTGACAAAGAGTATAGGTAATGATAATACGGGCTTACTCACATATCATGTTGCCATTCAATTATCACGATGACATCCATCAATGGTCCACTACTCAAGATACTTAAAATTCTTCACCTCTTTTGAAACGTGGATCCCTTATCTTCACCCTTTGATTGAAGATTTTGATGAGAAAATTATTTAGAAAATTAATTACATGCGTGAGAATGTACAGAAAAATTGGAAACCACAATTTTATTATTATTATTTCTTCTTTTTTAGAATTATTGAGTAATTGCTCAATAAGGTTGAGTGCGAGTGTGTTGTGTTTTTCCCACCATTGGATTTTGTGCATTTTATTCACGGTCTTGAAATTTTCTGAACTTTCCAATTCGAAATTCCAACAGAAAATCCACAGTGAGGAGATAAGCTGAGTGCATTCCTAAGTGCGCTGAAGTAATAAGTAATAAGTGTTTTTTATTTTGTATTTAATTATATTGAACTAAAAAATTATTAATATCTTTGTAGTAATTCAAACTTCAAAGCTCTCTCAATAATGTAATTTTGAAAAAATAATTCATTCTAGTCCTTTAATTTTTAAAAAATAACTACTTTGATATCTTTTTATATCTAACTTTCACGTAAATATATATATATATATATTTATTTATTTATATTTGTTGTTGCTATTCTTTTGTCATACAATATACATTAGCTCACTCAATATTCGTCTCAGTAAACTATGTACTCTATAACTTTTAGGGTATAATTAAGAAAATGTTAATATAAAAAATTAAATTGAAACTTTTTTAATAAGAGAGATTAAATTGAAAGATAATCCAACTATTTAGAGAGAGAAATCAAAGGAGTAGGTTGACAAATGGTTTAAATATTATTTTGGTTCTTATATTTTTCAAATTTAGTTCATTTTGGTCATCATAGTTAGGGGTGTTCACGGGTTGGGTTGGGTTGGGTTTGGGGAATTTTTTGGACCAATTCGAAATGTTGGTCAAATCAGAGAACCGACGGAACTGAACATCCCAACCCTTATATTTTCGACTTGGTATCATCGTCACGCCTCAATAGCCATCATCTGAGAAGAGTAGGGAGACGAAGGGCGGAGGGAGAAAAGGGGGAAGATCAGGTTTTCTCGCATCTTACTTCGATTATTGGGGTTTCCCGCGGTGTAGGTTTCTATAAGGTGGCCTTGATTGCACGTAAGTTGAGGAGAATTTTGCATTTTATGAAGATGGGGGACGAAGGACGAAGGGAGAAGAGGGGATGGGGAAACCAAAGAATGAGACGAGGGGAGGGGGAGCAATAAGGAGACCAAAACCAAAGGGAAGGGAAGGGAGGAGAGAGGAGGGGGTGAGGCGGCTGGTATTGGGTTTGGTTCGAATTGAACCGACCAATTTTTTTTTGTCTAAACTGAGAACCAAAATGAATTTTCGATTCTATAAAAAACCAATCAAATCCAACCCTTACGATTTAGGTTAGGTTTTTTGGGTTTTTCCGGTAACTGAATTTTTTGAACACCCTAATCATAGTTTCAAAACATCAATTTTGGTCTCTCTAATTTAAACTTTTGTTCATTTCAATCCCTATACATTCAAAATATATGTTTTTGTCTCTATACTTTTAAAAAGCAACTATTTTTTTTGTTCATTTATCATTATTTTCCTCTCGATGATTTTAACATGACATTTCATTCACTAAATTTCTTTAAAATGTATTAACAAGTTTTGAAAGTACATCGATTAAAATTAAAAAAAAAACACCAACAAAGGAACGAAAATGAAAGTTTTGAAGGTGAAAGTACCAAAATGTTTGTTCGAAAACGTTGACCAGAACCACGCCACGTGGAGGAGTGGGTCGATGTCTGCAGTCTCCTCCTAGAGGGTCGAAAGAGAATGATCCAGGAGAGACGAGATGAATAAAAGGTCATGGGAAACCCTCCAACCACATGTCACCCCAGATTAAACGACGTGCAGTTAGGTGTACCTTCTCTCGATCACCCGTAGGTTACACCTAACCTCAATTGCTTGTCAAGATTCAAAAACCTATAAATAGGAGACTGCAGCGTATCGTATTTTAGCTCGACTTCTCATACCAAGTTGAACCTAAGACTAACTTGAACGTTGAGTATCTGATCCCCTTGTGGAGGTATTCCCTTTATCCTGAGACATGAGCTATCGCCCGACCTCACCGAGTTGGAACTTGATTCACTTTGCTGCTCGAACAATGTTAAGCCTTAACAAATTGAATAGTTGATTGCCTCAACCCCCAGAGTCGCTTCTCGTTTCTCTGGCAACACAGTTTTTGAACCATTTTCCATGTTACGAGCTGCACTCAAATGGCTTCTCATCGACTTCCTCAACTAAATTTCATTTTCATAACCAAAACCCTCACATTAACATTTACATATGCAAAGCCATTACTTTGAGTTCATCCTGATTTCAATCCTCTCAGACTTCACTCTATCTATTCGCTATCACAACTTCATACTGATCCGGGACCTTCTGATCATCAACCTGTCTCTTCTCTAGTCTCTCCCTCGAATTTGTTCCTAGTGGAAAAGACTCTATTCAGACTAAAGCAGAATAAGGTAAGTTCTTTGTCCATTTCTCTGTTTCGCCTCAACGCTTCGTAGTTAGTCGATGTTCTTTTTCTGTATCGTGAAAATGTACAGTTTGGGCATACAATTTATCGGTTTAGTTTCTTCTAACCGCCGAATTTCGAGCATTCCTCACTTTCTTTGCGTGTTATGATTCATTTTTTAGTGTGCGGTGGGAGGCTCTCCGAAGCTCAACCTTTGATTCTAAGGATGGTGAGGAAGAGTAGCGGTGTCTCATGGGTTGAGGTCGTCAAATCTTTAGTTTTGACGTGTAATAGCTTTGGGTTGATTCCTTAGGTTTCAAATTGTTGGTAAGGACTTATGTGCAAACTAGAAAGTTAAGAGAAGGATCCGAAGCATTTCAAATATTGAGGAGCAAAGGAGTTTCTGTTTCTATAAATGCTTGTAATAATCTCCTAAGTGGTCTTGAGAAGATTGGGTGGGTCGATTTAGCTTGGGAAATATATTGCGAAGTTGGGGTATTAAGTTGAATACTTATGCACTGAATATAATGGTCAATGCTTTATATAAAGATCGAAAAATTGAGAATGTGAATATGTTCTTATCAGATATGGAAAAGAAAGGAATTTTTCCCGAAATTGTGACGTACAATACTCTAATTAGTGCTTACTATTGTGAAGGACTCGTTGAAGAAACATTTGAGCTATTGAATTCAGTCTCTAGTAAGGGTATGAAAGCATGCATTCTAAATTATAATGCTCTCATACATGGCATGTGCAAGACAGATAAGTATAGCAGCACAAAGCACGTTTTGAATGAGATGTTGCAACTTGGGTTAAGGCTTGATACTACTACATACAACACTTTGCTTGTTAAGATTTGTTGAAGAGATGATATTTCAAAAGCTCGAGAGATCTTTGACGAAATGTCACGTCATGGCATGCATCCTGATCTAATTAGCTTTAGTTCTATGATTGGTGTGCTTTCGAGGAATGAGAATCTTAATCGGGCTTGAATGTGTTTTAGAGAAATGAAAAGTGTTGGTGTAGTGCCTGATAATGTAATTCATACTACACTTATAGATGGGTTTTGTCAAAATGGTGTCATTTCAGATGCTTTGGAAATGCGGTATGATATGCTTGCTCGGGGTTGTATTATGGATGTGGTTGCGTACAATACTACTTCGAATGGGTTATGCAAGAAAAAGATGTACGCTGACGCATATATATTGTTTCATGAAATGGTTGAGAGGGATGTGTTTCCAGACTTTTATAGTTTCACCACACTCGTAAATGGATATTGCAAGGATGACAATATGAATAAAGCGCTAAGTTTTTTTGGAACGATGATTCATACAAACCTCAAGTCAGATGTTGGATGCATTTCGTTTCCATGATGAAATGCTATAAAGAGGATTTGTGCCAGATGATAGATTTTAAATTTGTGTCTGCAGCTATACGCATTTCAGCTATATGCTATCCATACAGAATACTTCATGATTCTAATAGTTTACAAGAAATTTAATCTTTAGTTCATATTCTTCACCCTTTTCTTCACTTGTGGGCTTAATATTATTAACTTAATACTCAACAACTCATAATTATTGATATGATCGATGTTAAAGGGAGAGAAAATGGCATTGATATGTGATTTGAACACAGGAACTTTGACGCTGATACAATGTTAATTAACTTATCATTAAACCCAAAAGGGTAAATTAATGTCTTTTTTGTTTATATACTTCCCACTTTCTCGCCTACATTTTTAGCCTTGTTAATTACTGTTCCTTCTACTTTCTCCATATAATTTCTCGTGCCTTGTATATTTTTTCACATTTCTCAATTAAAGCTCGGTTTATTAATATTAAAATATATATATATATATTCTCGGTATACCTCTGGCTGTGTATAAATCTTACTCTGTTAAATTGACATCTTATCATTTCTAATTTTCCTTGACTATTGTAGTTACTAACTTGTTAGCTATTTATCAAAGGTGATTACTAGTAATCGGCACTGGAATTGTTGCAAACAGAATTTGCCATTTGTGTCACAGGGAGAGACCAGTTGGCTTGTCGCTTGGCAGATCGGGCGAAAAAACCAGATGCATCCGAGAAAGGAGCCAAGGAAAAAGAAGGCATGGAGCCATAATTAGCTCAATGAAAGAACGAAGTTATGTGGAAATGATAAGGCCAACTTCCTCTGATTCGGGTCACCAAAATGTGGAAGGCAAAAGAGTGATAAGGTAATGCTATAGTTCATCAAGGGAAAGTTTTCTTTTCTTTGGAGCCCAAACAGCCATTTCTAACCTTGAGAACACCTTCAAGGGGAAATGAAAATGAAAATGGCACTAGCCCCAATACTTCAACATCCTTGCTTATAAGTGGGAGCAATGTGATCTCTAATGGGACTGCATAATGGGAATCTTAAAAAGTGATGCTATGCAATTCTAGAAAATATTGGAGATTCAAATTTCACGGATTGTTTGGAGAGAAGCTTTCATTTTACGTTTTTCAGCTACATAGCAAGTAGGGATGATAATAGGACGGGTCAGCGATGTAGAGATGTCTTCTCCCATACTTATCTCCACAAGGATTTTTTTTATCCCTGTCTCTGTCCTATTTGTAAGAGTCGAGAAAGGGGATTGAATTTGTTGTAGGAAAAATTTCTCGATTAATATTTAATTACTTTTTGAATTGAATGGAAACATGTTAGGAGAAAATCTGTTAGAGGCTCATTTAGCTCGAGTAACTTAGACCGCTCGCCCTTAGTTTTCGACCATCTATTCAAACTAGAATATCTCTTCAAACTAGAATGGAAGACTATGAGGGACAAATGTGATGTGAAATACATGAAAAATGAAGTAATTGGAAAAAGCAGTCGATGACTTGTAACTTCTAAGTAAAATAAACACAAGGAAACTTAATATGGGCAACCAAATCTTTCAAAAGAATTGCCAAAAACCAAATTGCTATACAACTCTTTCTTTCTAGTAGAAAGTCAAACATATCCAAACTTCATTTTATTTTTAAGTAAGGAGCATCACATTAAAGTCTGTTCGGTAACGTTTCCGTTTCTCTATTTTTAATAAAGAAAAATAGGGAACAATATTCTTATTCTTCTTCTTACTATTTACATTGGCTCTTATTAACTACTAGATCAAACCTGATTTTGAAACAAAAGATCAAACCCAATTTTGAAAAAACAAAATCAAGTTTCTTATTTATTGTTCTCATTTTTATTTTTTTTCAAAATGTAGATAAAAATATTATTTTATTATTTAAAATGCATAATGAATATTTAAAATTTTATTTTCATATAAAACTTTTACTTTTCTTTTTTAATTTAAAATTGTGGAGAACAACAACACCAAGTAGTTATCAAATACATTTTTGTTTATTTTTTAAATAAAAATAATAATAAACAAAAAATAGTTTCCAAACATAATTATATTATTTTCTAATTAAAAAGAATAAACTAAAAATAAGAAATAGGAAATTAAAACAAGAAATAAGAAAAAACGTAACTAAGTGGACCTATATTATTGCAACATTATAATTTTTTTTTCCTTTTCTATAGTTATAGTGGTGTTTGGGGGTTGGAGCTTGATGGTTTTTGTATCTTCTATTAATAACCATACAATAATCATTTGAATCTTGCTAATCAAATAGAAACTTGAGGTTATGAAAACATTTTAAACTTTCCAAAAAGATAGTAAAGTCCAAATCTATAAATTGACACAATGTAAAGAGACTTAATTTTAGTATAATAAATTGGGAAAATATGATGAGAGTTTGAATCTCTGACCTCAAGAGAAAGAGCAAGTATCAGATTTTGAGCGTTTTGGGTGCTAATACCATTTCAATATTCATAGAGTTCATCTCAAAATTAATTGGCAATAAGATGATTAACTCACTTATATTATAAATCTTTGTTATATTTTTTATCTTTTCAACATGGGATCCTTAACATTTTTGCTTTAGTATTTGTTAGGAAAATGAAATTTTTGAGCTATGTTCATCTCAAACATTCAAAAATATTTTTGAAAAGAAGTTATGCAAAGTGCTACCTATCTCATCAATCGTTTATCTTGCACACCTAATACTTAAAACATAGTACAAGTAGGGGTGAAAGATTTGAACTCATAACCTTTTAGTCAGAGACTGGTGCCAATTATCGCTGAAGTAATAATATTTCTAAAACTTGCTCTCGAATATTTTGGTTTCAATTTATTTGTCCACCTCTAATAAAAGTAAGTTTGACCTTAAAAGAAAGCCTATAAAATGTGTTGTTCTAGAATGTGCAATAAATTTTGGAAGGATATAAAGAAGTTTTACTTTTCCATGGATGTGACTCTAAAAAACCATACTATTTTCTTAGAACTCACACCCACTACCATAAATATAATTGAATGGGAGAATTTATGGGACCTGAAAAAGAAATTCAAAGTGTGACATTTTTGACCCACACCCATCCAAACATGTAGCTAGGGTATTAAAGTAATTTGCACTTGGACTGAAAATTTCTTTCCATAATAGTTGGTTTAATTTTTCTTTGAAATACGAGAATGAATAAAATATAAATATTTTAGTTGATCTGGTGAGTAGATAATAAATATCTTATCTAAATGAGATATGTTCGGATTGACGAATTATTGATGAGCCTTACTCAACTAAATAATTAAGGTTTAAGTCACATTTTGTCTCTAAACTTTTTTGGGATTATTTTATCTTGGTCCTTGAATTTAAAAAATATCTATTTTTATCCCTAAACCTTTAAATTTGTTTCATTTTAGTCACAAACTTTTTTAAAATAATCATTTTGGTCATTATCACTAGTTTGTCGTTAATTTTTTAATTGATCGATAACAAGGCTGGCTCGAGATGATACGGAGCTTTAGACAAAATTTTGATAGGTAAGACCTTAATATTGAATATATTATCTAAATTTTATTTTTCTAATTTTGAGAGGTAAAATTATGTATTAAATTTTGATAAATGCATTAATAATCTTTTTTAATGACTAATATTTACTAATTTGTGACGTAGTTGACCTGAACAAGAACTAGGATTTGTATTATCAGTATATGAGTTAATAATATTATATAAGCAATATATTTATACGAAGAAGCTTCTTTCATGTTTTGATTTGTCGATATCCACCCTTTATTCTCTTATTTCATATTTTTTATTACTTTTACTCCCACTAATAACAAATTTATCGAGGTTAACTGGTTAACTTTTTGCGATTCAATCAATTTTTCTATTTTTTTATTTTAAGGTTTTCATATCGATTCATATTTTCTTGTAGACATATTAATATTCTATATTGATCAAGCAAGTAAATCTCAAATATTGACGTATGGAACAATATAAAATAAAATTAAAAATGCTAAAAAAAAAACCGAAAAAAGTTGAAACTTTGAAGCCACTATATTGATTTGGCAAATAACAAATTTGAAGTTTTTATTCATGCTCCAGCAATTGATTATTACACGTGGGTTGGGAGGCCATAAATAAGTAAATAAGTTAATTAAAATTAGTCTAACCTACCTATAGTTTTTAAAAAGGATTTGAAAAGTTTTAATTGTGAAAAAAAAAAGAATAAGATCTGGTAACATAACCTTCGCAGAGTTTAAGGAAGCTATATTAATGTCAACACGAGCTTAATTAGTTCAGTGATTAAAGATCTTTCTTCACTTATAAAAGTTTGAGAGTTTAATTTTTACAATTAAAAATTTAGTGGTGCAAGTATATACTGGTAGTTTGTGCAATTACCCTTAATATTATAGGGAAAAATTTTATGGAAAATATTTTATTTTATACTCTAAAATACATTTATAATTAAAAATTAAAAAAATTAGATAACAATATTATAGTATATATCTAACATATTATATGGAAAATATGAGCCTTTATAGAATTGGAGGACGTAGAAGATCGTCTCACTTGCTTGTATCTTAAGTTGATCCTGATATATATAGTGTTGGTTTTGAAGATGTGTATAGACATAGATTGATTGAGGTGAGTATTAGGTGGGCAGAATAATAACATAAAGTCCCAAAATAATTATTTTTTAGGAAAAAAAATTAGAAACTAAAGTAGACATTCTAAAAATTGAAGTAGCAAATGGAATAAGCCTAAAAGTTATAAGAAACAAAATAGAATTTAAACCAATACTTAACCATAATAGGTCAACATGAACATAAATCACTAGTTAAGACATCCGATTTCCCGAGCTAGAATCTCTACCTTAATACTAAAAAAAATCATCAAATTAACCATAACAGATATGACACTGAACCAACGATATATTATCTTGTGAAAGTATATCAAATTATTAAATATCTTTTAGTTAAGAATTACATTTTTATCAAACAAACAAACAAAAAAAAAAGAATTTGACACGTTAGCTTCGATAATTTTTATAATATTTTCCAATAATTTATTAAGTAATTTTTGCTACTTGTATAAGCTGTGAAAAATAACAAGAAAATATATACATATATAATTTCTTCCGAAGGACCCGAAAGTCCTTTGAATCACTACATTTGATTCAAATGGTTTTGACATAAGCCAAATATATGAGGAAGTCCAATTCAATTTTTATATTTAATTTAAAAAGAAAATTTTTCTTTTTTAAATTGTGCAACATTCGAGATTAAAAACAACTATTATAACATTGTTGTTTCATTTATTTTAATAAAAACTATCTAGAAAGATAATTAGATAAAATAGCCCTTTCGACATTATCCAATACTTATAGCGAGAAATTAATATCTGGATAAATGCCAATACCCATAACAAATATAAGAATATAGAGATTACAAGTGGCAACTGACCCGAACAAAAAATATAAGATATATATATATATATAATTCTCAAATATGGAACTTATAGACAGACCCAACATTTTTTCCTCTTTTCTCTACGTGGATTTTTTGTTAATTTTTTTTTTGTTGCGAGCCTGTTTAAATTTCAACTCTCATATGAAAAACGTGATTAAATATTTTAAAAGAAAAAGCTCAAAAGGTCAACATGTGTATGTCAGCAAATTGTGTGCTATGATTAATTAACTTCTTAATTTATTTTCTTGTGTTATAGTGTGTTCCTTTCAATTGAAAGGAGTGGCAATATTCTAATTTATACGGCCCCATTAAATACTAATTTTTTTCTTTTTTGGGTGGAAAAACACTGCTCAATTATTTTAACACGCTATTATACCCAAATTCAACTACCTTGAGAACACATACGAGGTGGGATAGGTAAAGCTATTTGGTCCGACGTTCAAAAGTCAGTAAGAATTCGACCTGTAGCTCTGATTACAAAGAATCAGAATTGCATACTTGCGTACGAAAAATAATTGTCTATCTATAAAAGAATGATAGCATAGATCCTACAACTTCGAAGGATTAAGCCGTTTCTAGAATGAGTTAATAAGCAGTTACAAAAGTTGCTCTAAGATACTTTGTTATCAACCTTATATATCTAGGTTATCAGTAGGCTCTTGAGCTATCTAGGTGTATCTAGATGAGTTCAATAGCTGGACCATTATGTATTTTCGAAATAGTTATAGGGAAAATTAGACGAATTCAATAGCTAGACCATTGTGTATTTTAGAAGTAGTTAATAGGGAAAATTACTTGACATGGTCTTTGTCTTTTCTCATTACATCATGTGGTAGGTAGCATGTTCTACATTCTAATATTGAATAAAACACTTATTTCACCAAAAAATTGATGGTTTGATCCTCAATTATGCCATTGTTGAACTTAAAAGAGTTGAGAAATCAATAACTAAGATAAAAGAATATTTTATAAGTTGAGAAATTAAAATATTTTTTTGTAAGTTAAAAGGAACCAAAATGAAAGATTCGAGGGACTCCAAATGAAACTTAAACCAACTTTATTTAAATTTTTTTGTCATGACCTAAAGGGCAGCTCTATTTTTTTTTTCTTTTCTGAGACAAAAAAGGCAGCTCTAAAATGAAGCTTCACAATTCACATCGACCAAAAAAAAAAAATAATAATAAAAATAAATAAATTCATTAATCATTTGAAGCTGAAAAACGTTTTATTTTATTAGAACACATGCGTGTCGGCATTATTTATGAAGTAATATCTTATTTATTCTTATTATTTAAAACAAAATACCATATTTGGTACCCAATACTTATTACGTTTCATGTGATATAATGCCGAGAAATATGGTAAGCTAAAAAATATAGTAACTTTGCGTCATAGGAAATTTGATAAGATTTTATATATATATATATTTTAAGTATTACCTTATCAATAAAAGAAAAGATATTCAAACTTATAATCTATAAAGTATATATATATCCTCGATGAGAACGCGTGGTTCTTGATAAATGATACATCATCTCATGCATACTTCTAAATTGTTTATTTATTGTGCTTCTATAATTAATTAATATTATAAATAATAAAATAAAAATTTAATGCCACATCTTTTAGAACATTTTAATCCTCCACAAACGTTACTACAATTATAAAATAAATAATAAAAAAGAGTCTAATAATCCTTTCATTACCGTAACTTATAATAAATTGTAATTAGGACTATTCAATCTTGATCTATTAAATTATACTAAGCCGACACTTAAAATTTATAAGCGGCAAACCTAGAGTGCACATAGTGCACATAAAACGTGGAAAATAATCCATGTGAACTAATTTTATTATTAAGACAACAAATGAAAAGACCGATCAAAGGAAGGAAAAAGAAAAAAAAAGCACTATTTAAAGATTGCACAAAACTATATTGAAAATGTTTTCAATAAGTTTTGAAAATACATTAACTATGGTTTGACATTTCCAAAAATAATGGTAGTGTGAAATTTGAAATTAAATCTTTTCTTTTTTCTAATATTTGGAACTTTTTATACTTTAAAATCTAATATGATTTATTTATTTTATTTTTGTGGGGTGGTCAAAGTCAACTATTTGTAATAATGTTGTAAGGAGGGAAATTAAACAGTCACCGATGGTTACATATCTCCTACGTGACAACCACCGTGACGTGACCTTATTGGTTGATTGGCCATGTCGGCATTTTTTCTATATGTAAATTGAAATTTATTTATTTAAAAAAAAACTCATTAACTTGATTGAGTCAATTTTCAACATTGTGAGTAATAAAATCAAGGTTAAAAATCAAAATTCACTAAGAAATTACGTAAAATTAAAAGATGAAGTTATAAATAATCCGTTTGGCACAATGTTTTTGTTGTTTTGTTATTTGTTTCTAGTTTTTGAGAAATATAAGTGTTCGGTAATTATTTATGTTTCTAATTAATTTCAATTTTAAAAAACATTTCTAAAATTGGACACAAATTTTGGAAACAACAAAAGCTTCTGGTTTCATGCTACCGTTTTCAACTTTTTTTTTTTACTTGAAAACTCATTTGGAATCAGTTCATTTTACTTCTAGTTTGAAAAACAAGTGGTTTAGTAACTAAAAAATAAAAAACAAAAAAAATCTGTTTTCTCTTTACAACATTGCAATTATAAATAAAGGAGATAGTTCGAATCAAAGAAACATTAATGTCTAGCCATTGAATTATTCTTAGATCGAGCTAACACCCATTTTCATGCTTAATTTTAGGCTAAAATTTCAATAACGCTGTCTAAAAAATAAAAGTGACCTAGAAATGTGGTTATTAATTAGAAATATATATTTTTCTAAAAAAAAGAAGATTGAAGAAGAAACAACCAAATAGATTATAGACTTGGCCCCAATTGAACTAATTTAGTTGACTACTTTGATAATTAACTAAAGGGTTATAAAAAAATTAGCAAAATTCATCTTTTTTATTTGGCCAAGTCTTTAATAATCATATTAAATTAATGTACAAAGGAGATACTTATTCAAGAATGAGTGGTTTTTATTCTATTGAGTTGGTTGAAATCTTCAGCTCTGGGTTCCCTTTTTGACAGGCAATTTATCTCAATAACACAAAATTCCATATGCATATATATATATATCAACCGTCTAAATTACCAAATATCTTTATATAATATCTTTTATAAACTTTAATTTAGAGATGTTTGAAAAATTATTATTATTATTATTATTTTATATTATTTTTATAAACCAGCGTCATGAGGAAGTTGATGAAGAAGTTGATGAAGAATACCAGTAGGAAGTCGATCTCGTAGCTCTTCTCACCAAATTTCTTGAGTAATTTATCATTCACATTTAGTAAAATATGAGTGAAAGAAACCGACCCGACCCAAAAATCGAACCGAATCGAATCGAATCAGGTTGATTCGGTTGAAAATAAAGATTACTCGAACCGAGCTGATATTATTGAGTTCGGTTCGGTTTTAACAGATATTAAGATTTCATACCTAATTATAAGCGTAGTCGTTTCCCTCCTTTCATACCTATGCAACCCCCCTCCACCTCCTCTTCCCTTTCACGACTCAACCCAGGCGTCTCTCTCCTCTCTCTCCATGCACAATTCACCCGCGGCAACCCTCTCTACCGGGAGCAACACGCGGCCTAGGCGTCCCTCTCCTCTCTCTCTATGAACAACCCACCGGGGGCAATCCTCTCTGCCGGCAGCATATGAAATTTTCTGTTTTTTTTTCTTTTCTTTAATATTGGAAGTTGTTGAATTAATCACATGCACCACTAAAATTTAATGTTATTTGTTTGGGGAAGGGAATACCCTGGACACGTGGAGGACCCCTATTGGTGCTCCAAGATGGCTCATGAGTCATGCCCAGCTCGGATAGCCGAGATGGCTGCCACCAACGTCGACGAAAGCTAAGTATGAGGGCCGATGTGAACCTGGCCCAGGTCTGACCTACCGGGGAGCTCGGTAGGGGCCGATGTGAGCAACTGTCTGCGGCGTGATTATCGGGCGTAACCGTCGGTCCCGAGATCACCGGGTGTAACCGACGCTCCCGAGATTACCGAATGTAACCGTCGCGAGATTAGCGGGACCACCACCCATAAGTAGAGGACCTCACTCCCCGATCAGGTACGATGATTTCTGGCTCCGAACTAAACTTGGAATCCGACCTATACTGACTTGATCGTCGGAGTGCTCACCTTTTTGTGCAGGTCCCCCCAAGTGTTCAGGTCGGTTCGGAGGCCGAGTTCGAGCTACAATCAGGAACACACTGTTGTGCACATCTCTGCATAAACATTTGGCGCCGTCTGTGGGAAAAACGACTGACAATCTAAGTCATCCCAATTCCTTTAAACCAACACGTGAGCGAACATGGTTCAACCAGCGAATTCGACTAATACGGCAGATCGAAGGACTCTAGCTGCCAGCGATGCCCACCATAGGGAGGCCGGAGCAGCGGCGGTAGAAGGGCAAGGTCACGACGGCCTAGCAACGGAACCCCTTCGCAGGTCGGCACGGATCACCGCGCCTGCCCTACCGCCTGCGCACCCGAGGACGTCTAAGGCCACCCGTGGCCGAGGTGGGACCTCTAAGAAGGGCGCCCGGGGTCCAGCCCCGGCTCCAACAAGCGAGAACTTTGATGCGCTCCAGAGAGAGATGGAGGCAATGCGCACACAAATGCGCTCCATGGAGGCAATGTATAACGAAATGGTGCTGGCTGCAGGCGCAGGGTCCCGATCTGAAAATCGAGTGACGCGCATGGACGTACGCGAGCAAAGGGGTTCCCACCTCGGCCCGGCCGAGGAAGAACGTCCCGAAGACAACGAGAGTGAGAGGTACACTCGCCAGAGGGGAGACCTCCGTGAGCATCTCAACAGAAAGAGAGGCTCGTCTCTCCGAAAAGGGCAGTCACCATCCCGCTCCCACAGGAGCTCCAACCAGCAGGCTAAATCCTCTCACAATCCCGCGGGGATAATCACAAGGGAGGAGTTCGACCAGCTGAGGGGGGAGCTCGATGCTCAGGTGGAGGCCTTAAAGGTCAAATGTGAGTAGAAAGACGATTCACTGAACGATGGCGACTTGGGAGAATCGCCTTTCACCTCGGACGTTTTGGAAGCACCAATCCCTCCGAAGTTCAAAGCTCCTACCGCGAAGCCTTATGACGGGACGAAGGACCCCAAGGACTATGTTGAAGTCTTTGAAGGCCTCATGGACTTCCAAGCGGCATCAGACGCAATCAAATGCCGCGCCTTTCAGATCGCGCTTACTGGCAGCGCGCGATTGTGGTACCGGAGACTGCCAGCCAGGTCGATCTCGACCTACTCTCAACTGAGAAGGGAGTTCCTCGCCCAGTTCTCTTCTCGGCACTATGACAAAAAGACAGCGACCCATCTCGCCACCATCAGGCAGAAGGAGGGTGAGACGCTACGGGAGTATGTCACCAGATTCCAGGAGGAGCAGTTGAAGGTTGCACACTGCTCCGATGACTCGGCCATGTGCTATTTCCTCACCGGTCTAGCCGACGAAGCCCTCACGGTGAAACTTGGAGAGGAGGCCCCGGCCACCTTCGCCGAGGTGCTCCAGAAGGCGAAGAAAGTCATCGATGGACAGGAGCTCCTCCGAACCAAAACCGGCCGACCTGAACGAAAGATCGGCCGGGGCAGAAGTGGGAAAGATGAAAGGGCAGATCCCAAGTCCAAGGACAAGGGATCCTTCTCCAGCGGCCGAGCTGAGTATCGAAGGGCGGAGAACGGACCTACCAGGAGCCGACCTTACGAGCGCTTCACCCCAACCACGATTCCAATTTCCGAGATCCTAACGAACATCGAGGATTCTGGAATGGAAAAACTACTCAAGCGTCCGGAGAAACTTCGGGGAGCCCCGGAGAGGCGCAGCAAGGACAAGTATTGCCGCTTCCATCGGGAGCACGGCCACAACACGTCGGACTGCTGGGAATTGAAGCGCCAAATTGAGGATCTAATTCAAGACGGCTACTTTAAGAAGTTTGTGGGAAAGCCCAGGACCAGCTCAGCAGAGAAAAAGGAAGAGCGAAAGTGTTCAAGGACGCCACCCCGGCGCACCGACCGACCTGCGGTCATCAATACCATTTTCGGAGGGCCAAGCGGGGGTCAATCCGGACATAAAAGAAAGGAGTTAGCCTGGGCAGCCAGGCGCGAGGTGTGCATCATCAGAGAGCAGGGGCCGACCTGCCCAATCACCTTCGACGGTGCAGACTTGGAGGAGGTCCACCTGCCCCACAATGATGCCCTTGTGATTGCTCCCTCGATTGATCATGTGGTGGTCAGGAGAGTGCTGGTAGACGGGGGCGCATCCGCTAACATCCTGTCCTTACCGACCTACCTCGCCTTGGGCTGGACGAGGTCGCAATTGAAGAGAAGCCCGACGCCGCTGGTTGGGTTCTCTGGAGAATCGGTCATCCCAGAGGGTTGCATCGACCTGCCGGTCACGCTGGGGCAGGACCAAACTCGGGTCACTCAAATGGCCGAGTTCGTGGTAGTTGACGGTAGATCGGCCTATAACGCCATCTTTGGGAGACCCATCATCCACTCATTTCGGGCCATTCCCTCAACACTTCATCAAATTTTGAAGTATTCCACCCCCAATGGCGTGGGCACGGTCCGAGGAGAACAGACCGCTTCGAGGGAGTGTATGCCACCACACTCAAAGGCTCATCGGTCTGCGCCCTCGAAACTCTCAGGGATGGGACGCTCGAGTTCGAGGCCGACCTGCCGAGGAAGGAGTTTGCCGCACCCACTAAGGAGCTCGAGCTTGTTCCTCTGCTTAGTCCCGAGAAGCAGGTAAGCATAGGAACCAATCTGGGGGCCACCGACAGAGAGGAGCTAATCCACTTCCTCAGATCTAACTCGGACGTCTTTGCATGGTCCCATGAGGACATGCCTGGCATTGACCCGCGAATTATGACGCATCGCCTCAGCATAGATCCATCATTCCTACCTGTGAAACAAAAGAGAAGACCTATAAACAAGGAGAGGAGTGATGTAATTGTTGAGGAAGTTAACAAACTTTTGAAAGCTGAATACATAAGAGAAATGTCGTATCCCGAGTGGCTCTCCAATGTTGTATTAGTTAAAAAATCTAACGGCAAGTGGAGAATGTGCGTAGATTTTACGAACTTAAATAAGGCATGTACGAAAGATTGCTTCCCACTGCCGATGATTGATCAGCTCGTGGACGCCACAGCCGGGCACGAACTGCTCACCTTCATGGACGCCTACTCTGGGTACAACCAAATCAAGATGCATGTCCCAGATGAAGGTCATACCGCTTTCATAACAGACCAAGGTCCGTATTGCTACAAGGTCATGCCCTTCGGGTTAAAGAATGCAGGAGCGACCTACCAGAGAATGGTGAACAAAATGTTCGCCAAGCAGATCGGCCGAAATATGGAGGTGTATGTGGACGACATGCTTGTCAAGAGCAAGCAGTCTAAGTCGCATCTCTCCGACCTGGCCGAAGCCTTCGAGGTCCTGAGGGCATATCAAATGAAGCTCAACCCTGCTAAGTGTGCCTTTGGAGTCTCCTCGGGAAAATTCCTTGGCTTCATGGTAAACAACCGGGGAATCGAGGCCAACCCCGAAAAGATTAAAGCCGTAATCGAGATGGAGACACCTAAAACGCTGAAGCAGCTTCAGTGCCTCAATGGCGGGATTGCGGCCCTGAACCGGTTTGTTTCAAGGTCGATAGATAAGTGCCTCCCTTTCTTCAAGGTCTTACGAAAGAAAGGGTCGTTTGAATGGACATCGGAGTGCGAGCAAGCGTTTCAGCAATTGAAGAGCTACCACCGTTCGGCACCCTTGCTTGCCAAGCCCATGCCGGGGGACAAGCTCCAATTGTACCTAGCAGTGTCTGACAGTGTCGTCAGCTCGGCCCTAATCAGGCAAGAGGAAGCGCGGCAAAACCCGGTCTACTACACAAGCAAGGCTATGACCGAAGCCGAGACTAGATACCCTCAGATGGAGAAGTTGGCTCTCGCTTTGGTCACCTCGGCCCGACGACTTAGACCATACTTCCAAGCCCATACGGTGGTGGTGCTCACTAACTTGCCCCTTAAAAGTATCTTCCACAAGCCGGAAGCTTCCGGACGCCTAATGAAGTGGGCAATAGAGCTAAGTGAGTACGACATCCAGTTCGAACCCAGAACTGCGTTGAAAGGACAAGCAGCGGCAGATTTCATAGCCGAGCTCACACCACCTTCCGAGCTGAGCGAGTCCGACCTACCTTGGACAGTCTATGTCGACGGATCCTCCAATGAGAAGGGGTGCGGAGCCGGGGTCCTCTTGCTCGGACCAGGGGGTGAGCGATTTGAGTATGCCTTGCGGTTCAGCGTCCGGACTTCTAACAACGAGGCTGAGTATGAAGCATTTATTGCCGGCCTGCGAATCGCTCGAGCATTGGGGGCCTCTTGTGTCAAGGTCTTCAGTGACTCCCAGCTGGTTGTGAGCCAGATCAAGGACGAGTACTAAGCCAAAGACACCCGAATGGAGAAGTATTTAGGCAAGGTCAGATCGTACCTCGCCCAGTTTCGAACTTACGAAGTAAGCCGGATTCCGCGGGCAGAAAATTCTAATGCTGACGCCTTGGCCAAGTAAGCATCGGCGTACGAAACCGACCTGGCCAGGTCGGTCCCCGTCGAGATCCTAGATAATCCCTCGATCTTAGAGCCAGATCTGATGGAGATCGGCGCTCCAGAACCCTCATGGATGGACCCGATCGCGGACTTCATTAGGGGCAACTCACCACAAGACCCCAAGGAGCGCAGAAAGTTGGCAAGGCGGGCAGCTCGGTTCGTGGTCCGAGATGGGGCATTGTACCGACGTGGCTTTTCCCTACCTCTATTGAAATGCCTAACCCCTGAATAGGGCCTGTACGTCCTCAGAGAGATCCACGAAGGAGTGTGCGGCAATCATTCAAGCGCCCGGTCGCTGTCAGCCAAAGTGATCCGGCAAGGATACTATTGGCCGACCCTCAGCCAGGACGCCAAGAAGTTCGTTAGAACTTGTGACAATTGCCAACGCTACAGAACCATAATCCACCAACCTCCCGAGCTGCTCACCCCCATCTCAGCCCCGTGGCCATTCGCGCAGTGGAGGGTTGATATCATTGGTCATTTCCCTTTGGGCAAGGGCCAGACCAAGTTCGCTGTGGTTGCTGTGGATTACTTCACCAAGTGGGCCGAGGCCGAAGCACTCTCCCACATAACGGAATCCAGGGTCACGTCCTTCGTATGGACGAATATCATATGTCGCTTTGGTATACCGCAGGCCAAGTGACAGACAATGGGAAGCAGTTTGACAACGCCAAGTTCAAAGACTTTTGCAGTAAACTCGGCATGAGTCATCTCAGCTCGTCCCCCGCACATCCGCAAGCAAATGGGCAGGTGGAGGCGGTCAACAAGATCATTAAGCGAGACATCAAACTTAGACTGGACTCCAAGAAAGGCAGGTGGGCCGAGGAGCTACCAGAGGTTCTATGGTCGTACCGGACCACCCAACGAGAGTCGACGGGTGAGACCCCGTTCTCCCTGGCCTTCGGCTCCGAAGCTGTAGTCCCGGTTGAGATCGGCATGCCATCTGACAGAGTAGAGCATTACGAGCCTTCGACAAATGAGGAAGAGTTGCTCCTCAACCTCGACTTGTTGGAAGAAAGAAGAGCAATGGCCCAGCTACGCCTGGCGGAATATCAGGGCAGGATGGCCAGACATTACAATGCCCGCGTTCGACCTCGGGCCTTTCAGGTCGGACATCTGGTCTTAAGGAGGGTCCAAACGCATGTGGGTGCCCTTGATCCGGCCTGGGAAGGCCCATTTGAGATCAATGGCATAGTCCGACCTGGGACGTACGTATTGGTCGATCTGAAAGGAGATGTCCTCGCGCACCCGTGGAACGCGGAACACCTGAAGCGTTATTATCCTTGAAATGCCAAAAGGGTTTTCAATGAACTTGTAACGACTGTTCCAAAAGCATTATGATCGGAATAAATGTGATGATTTAATTTCATGCTTCCGAGTTCGACAAGAAATTAAATGGGGGCCACGGACTCCCACGCGATCGCATTCCAGCAGTTGGTTCAAATTCAATCCTTCGAAGCCTAAGGGTATGAGGTGCGATGCCAAAACCACTGACGAAGTTAAAATTCAAACCTTCAAGGCAAAGGGGGCGATGTGGAAAGTTCAAAATGATCAAGCCTCCGAACTTGGGGGTACGAGGAACGATATGAGGAATAGGTACGGACTTATGATTTTAGCCTTTTTACCTTTTTAAGTTAAGGGTGAAATGTTAAAAATCCAGAGTTGGTGCAATGTATTGAACATCAAGAGATTCAAACTCAAACTTTCAAATTATGTTAATTAAAGGCGCGACTACAAAAGTAAGAGGTGCGAGGTGACATTAGCTGCAGTTCAAAGGAAGGGCAAAGAAAAGAGGTTGCTAACAACAAAGTAGAAGCAAATGGGAGTCTCTTTATTGAATGAAGAGCAGAGCCAAGGCTTATAGACCTTGCAGCTCTGCCCTGACACTTACAAACAAAAAAGAAAAGGGGGGGGGGGGAGAACAGCGAAAGGCCTTGTAAAGGGTGGTCGCCTAAAGGCCTGCTGGGGGAGCGCCCTCTTGAGTGGAGCCGACCTGGTCCTCTTCGGGATCAGAGTAGTCAGAGTCCAGATCCCTAACATACTGATCCACCAATGCTTGGGGGCCAGGGGTGCCGCCAGGACCAGACGCCCACTTCTCGGCATACCTCCTTTTCAAACCGCTGAGATCGATCTGAAGGTCGGGCATGTCGGAAGCAATGCCCTTCATGAGGAACTTGAAGCCCGCGTCAGAAAAATCTTTGGCAAATCCATCGAAGTCAAGATGTTGCCTAAACGATTCCTCCAGCAGGACTCCATTGCTGAGGCGCTCCTTCGCCGTCTCCAGCTCGGCAGTCGCATGCTCCAACTCCTTATCCTTCGCTTCAAGCGCCTGGAGCATGTCGTCCTTCTCCTTCAGGAGCTGGAACTTCTCCCTCTCCAAGCCCCTGGTGATAGCGTGGGCAGCTCGGAGTTGGGCCTTGCGCCTGTCCTCCTTCTTCTTCAGCAACTCGGCCTGAGACTCCACCTCGGCCTTCAAAGTCTCCACCTCAGAGTGAGCCTTCAGCAGCTCATCCTTCATCGTGGAGGAAGCAGCCTCCAAGGCAGCGGAGAACTCCTCTTTCTCCCTCGCTGCTAGAACTTCCCTCCCATCCAGCTCGGCCTTTACAGCCAGAGCCGATTGAATGGAAGCAACGAACGCCTGAGAAATGGTACAAGGAAAAAGTTAGATCGAACTACCTGTTGGGCGAAATCAAGCAAAAATGGGGCACTAGTCTTACCTCGGCGGCGTAGTCGATGGTCCTCTGTAGAACGGACCCAAGGGCGCTCACAAATTTGGACGCCCTCCTTAGGCAGCGGTCCAAACTTGCAGCGGAGATGTGGGACACCTGGTCCCTCACCCCAGAACTTGACGGCTCAATTCTAAACCGTGCCGTCACGTCGGACGTCCCGCCCATCCTGGCCGCAGGATTGTCCACCCGATCTGCGAAACTTGCAGGCAAGACCCTGCAAGCCCCGACCTCCGAGGGGGAGATCGCCTTCTTTTTCTTCCTTCTTCGCTTCAGAGGGGTTTCCTCCCTCGCCTCCTCGCCCAAAGGCGGGGCGTCCGCCGCCTCGGTCTGGGCGTCCACCGCCTCGGTCTGATCCCTGGGGCGCTTCTCCCTCGAGGGACCCCCAAAAGACTCCAGCTCGATCACCGGGGCTGGATCTTCCGAGGCAGGCCCTGCCACGGCAGGGGTGGCAGGTTTCGAGCTTTGGGCGGCCTCAAGAGCATGGGCTCGACCCTTAGACTTGCGCTTCACGCCGCTTGCAAATCCGCAAACCATGGCTGCGAGATAAAAACAAGGGTCAACACAAGGTTAGAGGAAAAAGGGGGAAGGCAAGCTCGGCATACCAAGTTCAGAGTTCGGCCTTGAGGATTCAATGGGATGAACCACAGGGTTGTAATCTAGCAGCCCGGACTCAAGCAGCAGTTCGTCAGTCACCAGGGTTCCGACCTTCCTACCCCTCGGAAAGCGCTCCTTGTAGTATTTCAGCGTATCGAAGGAGGCTTGCGTAAGCTCGGGGACTGGTCGGATTGAAACTGCACGAAGACAAAATCCGAGTTAGACCTGAATGACAGAAGAAAATTACGAAAAGTAAGAACTACTCCGTACCTAGGTTCCCAAACCTAGTGGGAACGTCAAAGAAGGAACGACCTGACTCGTCCTTTGCGAGCCATTCCCCGGAAGCGTAGAACCACTTCCTCACCCATCCCTTGATGGAGGTCGGCCCCTTAACCATACCGCCTGCGCCTTTCCTTGCGCACATATAGAACCGACCGGGCTTCTTAGCTATCCTTTTCGCCTCGAAGCACGCGAGGAGCCGGTCTACGTCCAACAGCTCGGCCTCCTCACTATCCCGAGCTCGTAGCCAAAAGAGGATGGCCAAAGCGAAAATGACACCCCACCCATTGGGGGCCACCTGAGCCGGAGCCAACCCAGTCCGGAAGAGAAATTCTTGGACAAAAGGGTGAAGGGGAAGTCTGAGGCCGTACTCAAACATTTTGAAGTAGAGAGTGACCCATCCCTCTAAAGGATTGTCAGCTCTCTCCCCCTCCTCCGGAAGCCTGAGGAGGATGTTCTCATGGATAGCGAACCCCCTACGAAGGGATCCGAGGTAGTGCTCAAGTATCCTAGAAGGGTATTCCAAACCCTGACCTGAAGTGGAGGCGTCACTATCCTCCCCGTCATCGGAGATTCTAAAGTTTTCTATCTCCTCGAGCTCGGACTCTAACCTACGAGCTAAATCGGATCCTAGGTTGCTGCTAATAGAGGACGACATGGCAATTACGTTCGAAAGAGAGAGGGAAGAGACCGACCTACCAAGGGTTCGAGCTGCCTTCAGATCGAACTCCAAGAATTCAAGGAACGTAAGGTATGATCTGAAGGATTGGGGGCATTTATAGCCCGTCGGAAGAATTTCCCCACCGTACACGTGTAATCAACGAGCGGCTAGGATCCTCTCTGAGATCCGAAGCGTCGGAATATTTGGATATTCCGACGATAAATCTTCCGCGACGGTTGTATTTTCCCACGAATAGAAAGTCGTCACGTGCCCAAAGCAAGTCGAACGAACTTCTCTGCCAGGTCGAGATCGGACCAGACAGAGAGGGGGCCAATGTTTGGGGAAGGGAATACCCTGGACACGTGGAGGACCCCTATTGGTGCTCCAAGATGGCTCATGAGTCATGACTAGCTCGGATAGCCGAGATGGCTGCCACCAACGCCGATGAAAGCTAAGTATGAGGGCCGATGTGAACCTGGCCCAGGTCTGACCTACCGGGGAGCTCGGTAGGGGCCGATGTGAGCAACTGTCTGCGGCGTGATTATCGGGCGTAACCGTCGGTCCCGAGATCACCGGGTGCAACCGACGCTCCCGAGATTACCAAATGTAACCATCGCGAGATTAGCGGGACCACCACCCATAAGTAGAGGACCTCACTCCTCGATCAGGTACGATGATTTCTGGCTCCGAACTAAACTTGGAATCCGACCTATACTAACTTGATCGTCGGAGTGCTCACCTTTTTGTGCAGGTCCGCCCAAGTGTTCAGGTCGGTCCGATGGCCGAGTTCGAGCTACAATCAGGAACACACTGTTGTGCACATCTCTGCATAAACATTATTATTGCATACGTTGAAATTACTATATTCTTAAATTTGTGGTTTGAGAAGAAATAATGATTTTTAATCTTTTTAAATTCTACAAAAAAATCCAAATAAAAATCAAGTCACTAGAAATATCTTTTGAAGTCTTTCCCACTATTGGTTTGATTTAGTCTAGCTAGGTAAGGTTTTAAGTTTTTAAACTCCTGAACTGTAATATTTGATAACGTTCTCATATATATATATATATTAACATGAGTGCTTGAGTCAGTTTAATGAACACTTCCAATATTTTAAAATGTTATCTTTTGTAATTTAAAATTTTAAAAAATAGAAACAAGAAATTGTTACCAAACATATTTTTATAATAGAAAAAAATGGTAAAAAATAAGAAACAATTATCGTATGCAGTGATATTTTTATCTATTAAAAATATAAATAGAAAATAAGAAATAAAAACGTTATGATTAAGCTTGACCCCATTTATGGAAGACTCTCCCAGAAGCCCTTAACTTTTACAAAAACTCAAAACATTAACTAACAAAATTTCAGTCAACCCAATTGGTTGACTTTAGTTTTAGTTAGTTTATTATCGGTTTCTCTTTTAGGTTTTTTGATAATCTGAAAATGGAATTGATGTCGTGTGGCTTCACTAGTTATATCTCTGGGAGGTTGTCAATGACCACAAAACACTATAACTAACATTGCAAGACTCGTCCTTGAATGGAGAAGGGGAAGGGGAAGCCTAGGCTACGAGCCCTATGAAGCTTGAATCGGAGAGAGATATCTCCATTCAACCACGAAGTCGGTACAATTGGTTTTTTATCTTTGCACGTCCACTAATAGTAGAAAATTATTTTGAAGGGTCTCAAACAGCAATATTGTTAATTACTATTTTTAGTGAGAGAAAAGGACAGAGAGAATTACAATATTTAAATTTTTAGATTAACTTTTTTTTAAAAAAAAAATGGAAGACTAACATTTTTACATATAAATTCTAAGTAATAGTTTAAAATACATTTTTTGTTATTATATTTTTATTAAAGTAACGATGTAGTTTCTGAACTTTAGTTTGTAATGATTTAGTTCTGTCATATTTTCAAATTGGTAACAATTTAATCCCTAAAGTTTAGTATGTAACAATTTGGTTCATAAAATTGATAACAGTTTAGTCTCTACGTCTACGTACCACGAAAAATCTCATCAAAATTTAACTGTCGATTTTTATTATATAATGATACACATTATTGGTTCCTCATTAATTTATCGAACTACGTAGGTAAGAAACCCTATCATATCTTAACAACATTTTTCAGAATAGAGACTAAATCGTTACAAACTTTAAACTATAAGAACTAAAATTTTACAAATTTAAAATTAAGTATCAGAATCCTTATTGCAAACTAATAAAGTTTATATTAAATCGTTACATAAATGACAGTAGAATGACGAATACTATTTTTTTGACCTTCTTAATATTTTTCTTCAATTTGATCATCAAACTGAAAAATGTCAACCATTAATTTTGGAAAATTAGGGTTTCTCTCGGGAAGAGATCAAAATTTACAACCAGATAATATTGGCACACAAGATGGGTATAATATTCCGACTTTATCAATATCAAAATTACTCAAAATAATATTTTAATTCAGAAAAAGATTGACCTACATTAATAAAGACCACAATAAATTAGAAAAGTAAGAGCCATGAATCTAAAACCCTAAAAGAAATCAAATTGAAAATTGAATATCCTTTCAGAATTTAATATTTATTTTTCTTTTTTTTTTTTGTCTCCGAGAGATAGTTGGGGTGGTTTGGGACCTCAAAGAATAACTTTAAGGTCTTGGATTATTACTCGTTGCGTATGTACGATTATGGGGACAATGCGCATGTTAAGAATCCCTCGTTGGAAAGAAAAAGGGACCTTATAATAGTTTATAATAGACATGGACTACTCATCTCATTGTCAATTTGTTTTGAGATGGAACCTCATAAATATTAATAGAGTATTAGAGCCCAACAAGTTCAAACGAGCATCCGATCCAAAAATGGGATCCGACCAAGATCGATGGGCCAAAAGAACAAACCGACTCTCGGATAATAAAAGAAGTTATATTTATTTTTACTTTTTAGAAAAATACTGCATCTCATCCCAAACACTACCCTTTTTTTTACTTAAATATGGTTTGACTTGAATTTTCTAACTTTTGCTTGTTTTTGCTTTTAACTATTTTAGGGGCCATTATCTGATTTGACTGATCAGCCTTGATAAAGTACAAAACAAGTTATTATATTATATTATTGGAAAAAAAAAGAAACAAAAGAAACAAAATAAATAAATAAATAAGAGGGCTGAAATCTTCACACATTCAACATATGGGGCAAAATGAAAGGTGGTTGAAACTTCAAAACTAAATTAAAAAGGGGCTAAGTTCAAAGCGCTTTTTTTTTAATCTAAAACATAATTGTAATAAAATACTACGTTAGTTATAATTAAAAATAATGATTATAAAAGTTTGAATGGGCTAATTATAAAGTTTACATGATCATTGATTACTATTGACAATTCAACTAAAGTGACATCAACCATTAGATAAATATTAGCTAAATTGGACATGTGGTTAATAATATTGTTTTTTAAAAATGGTAATTATTTTGAAAAAATAATACACAATTAATCTACACATTAACGTTTTTTTAGGTCCCACACGCAAACCTTATAGCATAGCCAATTGGTTAAAGGCACATCTATGTTCGATCAAAAAGTCGTAAATTCGAATTCTCACAACCACATCTTGTATTGTAGTAAAAAAAAATTTTTTAGGTCCACATCAATCTCCACTAATTTCGTTAGGATAAAATCTATAATTTTATTTAAATATCGATAAACGTCTAGACTATAGCTAACCCAGATCATTTTCACTAGTATCTCTTAGGATAATCTCTCGTCCTTATAACGTTTATATTTTTTTGATGTCGGCGCACGTCTACACTAGCTATTCAACCCACATCTTCAGTAATCTCATAGAATAATCATTAAACTTTATTTACACACCATCTAAAAAAAGAAAAAATAATAAATTATTATTTGTTAATGAAGGCGGTTCAAGTAGGAGCATCTCCACTAATATCATAAAATAACCGTCCAAACCCTTATAACACTTAAATTTGTTATGGTGAGTGTCGGTACCACCTAACTCACATCTTCACTCACATCATAGAATAAATTAAACAATCGTCTTGACCTTACAATACATTTAAAAATCAATCATATAGATCAACTTAAACACAATTAATTAAGTAGGTCAAGACATTTGGATCCGAATCTCAACCCGATAGTAACTTTAATTTTACCACTTGATCATATCATTAAATTAGGTTGCAAATTGCATATACATGAATGTAGCATGTTGATTGTTGATATTGTAGAGATTAATATCTTCAACGCCGGCATGGCTGACCACCGACCTCGAAAAATTACCCCAAAAACAAACCCTCTCTCTCTCTCCTACGACTTTATACAAGTCAATTTCTCTCTCTCTCTCCTCCCATATAAAATCCCCCCTCTCTCTCCTCTCCCTCCAAAATCCAAACCCTTATTTTTTTTCTCTCTCCTCTTTCTCTCTCTATATGGGAAATTCAATCTCTCCCAGCTGTCTGCAATGGAGAAGTACTACTGGCCGTAACCGCCGCTCCTCCTCCGTGAAACTCGTCTTCTCCGAAGGCACCACCAGAATCCTCACCGGAAAACACATCGCCGGCGAGATCATGTTCCAGTTTCCCGATCGGATCGTCTGCCACGCCGATTCCTTCTTCATCGGCCATCCGCTCCCCGCCTTGGCCATCGACGACCATCTCCTCTCCGGCCACACCTACTTCGTTCTCCCCATCGATCGCTTCCCCTCCGATGTTCTCTCCACGTCATCGCTCGCCGCCCTGGGCGGCGGCGGCGCCAAATTCTCCGGCGAGTGTCCGTTTGAGTACCTCCGGGGCGCGAATGGGAGAGTTCTGATTAAGGTCGTCCCGGAGTTCATTATGAGCCTCGTTTCTCCCGCGGCGGCTGCCGGAAGCCCTGGCGACGGCGGCGGCGGAGGTAGTTTTTTGTGTAGTACGCCGGAGTTGCAGAAGCATTACGATCAGCTTGTTGGATCGAAGGGGCAAGTGTGGTCGCCGAAACTGGAGACGATTTCGGAGTATAAAATTAGGTATTCGCCCTGTAAATTTGTAGGCTTTAAACTCAAGCAAAAAGAAGGCTAATTTTTTTTCCTTTTTTTTAGTAGTAAAAAAAATTAAATTCTTGTTGGTTTTTTACTATGTATCAGTTTCTGGAATTGTACAAAAGAGATAGGCGAAGTTATATCATCGGTTAAAATAGTGTTTTGGTCTACTTATTACTACACTTTTGGTTCATTTTTGTCTGGAATGTCATCAAGAAATGCAAAAACAGAGGTTAAAAAGATCAAAATTTTAGTGCTGGGTTTGGTTCTCACCTAAGTATATAACTAATTAAGTATTTTCTTTTCCTCCCTCTAGTCTTTAAATTTTAAATTTTGTTTATTTTAGTCCACGTAGTAGTTCTGACTATTTTAATCCGTGTTTGGAAAGTTTGTAACCCAAATTCGATGAAGGATGAAGTTATGGCTATATTTGATTATATACTGTATTGTTATGTTGAAACAATCAAGACCCAAAACTTATATACCAAAACAGTATTTGTAACCTGTATTATTCTTTAACTACTAAAAAAACAGTGTTGTACTAAAAACAGAAAAAAGAGATTCTAGCTCTTCTTCTTGAATTCTGTTAGTTTTGTTGAAATTTTTTACCATATAAATGCTTTAACGATTTCTGGAGTTTGTTTTGATCACACTTGGAACTGTATAATATAATAGGGTTTCGTTTGGGAAATTTTGAGATTGATTCTCTTTTTTTGCTTTTGAAACTATATTCTTGAGAGTGTGATTTGTAAGGGTTAACCCTACAAGATTTTCTTTACTGTCTCGATGTTATTATGCCCGATGCACAAAAAGCGGTCGGGCCAAGCTCTTTGTCCTAACAAAAAAGCAATCGTCGTCGGGAGGTACAGACTTTCCTATATATTTCTCCCGACGTTTTTTAAACGTCGAGAGCAGGTTAGACCCATCCGATACTTTTTTCAAAAGCTCGGGAGGGGGTCTACGTCTCTCCCGACTCAAAACCATAGCTTTGAAAAAAGGCTAGGAATAACTTTGTATTTTTTGGCTCATTGATTAGGGTACTTATATATATGGGATAATAATTGGTTTGTGGATTTGTGGTTCGTAAAAGTGTATTATATGAGAGACTGATATCAAAAGTTAAATTCACTTTTAACCATAATTATGGGTTCGGACATTTGAGTTTGTGTAGGACAGACAAAAGTTAGGTTATGAAATGTATTTGGTTACGTAACTAAATGATTTATAGAAATGCATAATATCAAGTAACTGAACTTTCTTGAGATTAATTAGCAAACTTATATGGTGATATCGAATGTTAACCAATTGAATTAGGATTCAGGTTGCCTTATGGGTTAATTCAAATAATTAACCTATAAGTTGTTAGTTTGGACTTTGACAAATGAAGAAAAATGGGTGTGGCTACAAATGAATAATTATGGCAGTAGGAATAATAAATGTGACATTAATAAATATCAAAAGGCATATATATCAGTCAAATATTTCAACTCACCCCAATTTGATGGATTCGAAAGTGAAATTTCCCATTATATATAGATCAAAATCTATAGGGTTATTTTAGTTAAATTTTCATTTGAATTATTCATTTGTACATATCTATTATTTTTTTTCACTGTTTTGGAATTAAATTATTAATTTAGTTTTTGTATTTTAATTTGAGTATTGTGTCTACTTTGTTCACATTCCTAGATTTATCGTTTTAGTCGAGATTATAAGACTTTAACCAGTTGAGTTAGTGCTCAGGTTGTCCATCATTACTATTGAAACCATAGAGAAGGATCAATGGAAAGCCTAAGAAACGTATATTTTAGTGTTCAAATATTAAATTGAATCAATGCGCAAAATTTTTTTTTTATTAACTAGGAGTCGGCAGTCCAAGACCTCAAAGTTACTCTTTGAGGCCGGCTCCAAACCACCCAAACTATCCTTGGGACAACAATAATCAAATTTATAGTTTGAACTTTTTTCTCCTACCTGTTTGATAATAATTAAATTTTTATGCTAATCCGAACCTAACTTGAAGCATAAAGTATCTCTTTTATCTTTCGTGAGGTTAGTTTCCAATTCATATCCTCTAACTAATTTTTTGTTGAACTAAAAAAAATCTATTTTTAATTTTTGTAAATGACAAAATATTTACTAATACTTTTTGCCTTTTTCCGAACTTTTTCAAACCTTAGTCAGTGTTCATAAATGGAAAAAATAGGAAATTTCAAGAATAGTTTCAAAATTTTATTAAAATTGGGAAATATTTAAATACAGAATCATTTCTTAAAAGGAAATATAAAACTAAAGAACTTAATAGAGAAAAGCTCATAAAATAACAGAAAATTACTATCAAAACTTCCATATATTCTCATGGATGCTAAATCAATAATAATGTATACATTTTTCAATATTAACATATCTAGGATAGGAAAGAATATTTAAATCTACAAACCCACCAAAAAAAAAAGAAAAAAAAGAGACATAAATATTTGAATTTTTTTTTTTAATTACAAAGACAGAGGTCTAGAGGTAGGATCTTTTAGTTTCAGGGGTTGGATGTGTGAGCTATATTTTGATTGACAATTATATCTAATTATCTTTTTTCTTTTTAAATAACCTGAAAATCAAAGTTATTTAGTTTTTTATCCTTATAATTGGCCTACAATCCGTGCCTATCCCAAGGTCAAGACCTAAGAGACATAAGAATCTTTGATATTAGACTCCGAAGTTTCAAACAAAAAGATCTTAATACCACAAGAGACATGACTTTCCCAAGAGGACCACCATCATAAAATGGAGGTACTATTTTGCACAAATCAATGTCTTCATCTTTAAATTTGGATAGAATTTCATCCAATTGGTGTAATCATATATATACTTGCCAAATTGGACTTTGTAATAATTCATACACTACATGTCAATACCGGGACTTTTTCTTATTCATCTTTAAATTTCTCCAGCATCCATTCAATAAACCTTTTCGAGAAAAAACTTGATTGCGTATCAAATTTACTCGTTCAAGAAATATGATTTTAAATAAATATTAATAGGATGAATGTATGGCTTAAACTCTTGATCCGACCTAAAAGCCAGCAATGTTGACTTTTAAAGTTATAACATTGGAGTTTGTGTTAATAATAGAGATTGATAGATTGAACTCAGATAAATGATAGTATTATTTTTTATTTATGCGAATCCTTCTATTTTATGTCTAAATTTTTCTTACAAGGAAATTTTTCTTATAAAATTTGAGTGGTTTTTACGTTTCTTGCATTTATCTTTAGCATTTACTATTACTATTTTCATCACATATAGAAGAAGAGCTCAAGTAAACTCATGTGGCTGAATTTTTAACCACAAAATAAAGGTTTGGATGCACATTAATTTAGGCCAACAGATTATTTCAACCAACTTGTTATGGTCCACTTTATTAAATTTAATTGGTTGATGGTATATTTCACTTGGGCTCCATCAAATTTATTTTGGATATTACAATGAGAAACTACTTATCAATAAATATGTCTCCGAATATAATTGAGTAGATAAGATATTTATTATATTTTTAAGGTTAACTGTTCAATGTTCCACCACTCACAATTTATTGAACTAAAAAGATTTACATTTTACCAGCTGACCTCAAAGTCCAATTAGTCAAGATATGACTCACGCCTCTCTAAAGCTTAAGGTTCAAATATCCGGCCCTTGTTTAATGAGCTCAAAAGAGGGAAAAAAAACATTTTACTATATGTGCCTCATCAATGTTGTTCATTTTAAGGTAGTTGGATACTTCTCTAAATCCTTTGTAAAGAATCCTTCCTTTTAAGGTAGTTGGATACTCCTCTGAATCCTTTGAATCATTCCTTTTAAGGTAGTTGATATTTCTATCTATCCTTTACCTTAGGAGATTTTTTCTTCGGGAAACCATTAGGGATCGTTTATTTTGTGGGAATTCAAGGGAAATTGACCCATTTGACCTAAAAAAATTTTGGTTTTGCTCAAATAACCTGCCATTGAAAAATTCACTTTTCTAACCTATTTGATTATTTTTTAAAAAAATAAAAGAATGTAAATTTACTATCATACCCCTGATTTCATCTCTCTCAACAACACACCAGCTTGCCCTCCCTTCTCTCCATCTCACTTCCATACGCTCCTTTATCTCGCTCTCCATCTTACTCTTTTCTCTTGCAATCCTGCGGCCCTGTGCGAACAGCTCCCTCGCAACAGAGACTCATAGTGGTGCTACGAACTTTCCCACGGTTGAACGAACTTGGGCATGAACTGAACAAAACTTGGGCAAAACCTGGGCGTGAATTGAACGATTTCGAGAGTGAATTGAAGGCTTTCGGGCGTGAATCGAAGGCTTTCGGGCGTGAATCGAAGGATCTCAGGCGTGAATCGAAGGATCTCGAGCGTGAATCGAAGGATAGCGATCTCAGGCGTGAATCATAAGATCTCAGGATCTCGGGCGTGAAAATGGGATTTATATTCAAAACTGTAAACAAAATATGGCAACAAAAATCTCCTAGAAAATCGGTAGTATGAGAAAAGTAGGGAAATTTGGTTGTAATCTTAGAGTATCAGAAATATTGAGGCAAAAAGAAAGGCCAAAAAAAACAGAGAGAGAAAAAGAAAAGAGAGTGTAATGGTCCCGTTGGATGTCCTTTTGAAACATGGATTACCATGATTCCGATATCGAGGACATCCTATATTGACATTTTTGCCCCTTCATTATTTTTTCATATATTTTCTTTTATCAAATTTCTTTCGTTGTATTTGTAATTTTATAATTTAAATAAATTAATGTATTATTGACCAATAAGCAATTAATTATATTTATGTATTAAACGTATATATAAATAAAAATTCAATTAAATTATATAATATCTCCATTTACTTTTAATATTTGGAATGACTTGTTATAAATAATATCTATTATCTTAAATACATAATTTTAAAACAACATTTTTTTTAATGATCAACCTACCTTTTATATTCTTTTCTTAAAAGAATATAATTTGATAATATAATAAATGAATTTCACCAAATATAACATTAATTATATAATTGTATTTTTTTAAATATTAAAGTTGAAAATGAAATTTATATTCAATATTAATTACTTTTAAAGAAGTCTTATATTAATATGAATTATACTAACATACAAAAATTAATACAGATACATAATTAATATAAAAAAACCTAAATATTAAATTAATTTTAAGAAATCTATTATATAAATACAAATTATATTAGATTAATGTATAATTAAGGGCATTTTTTGAACATTATATAAATTTAGAATATTCCCATGAATAAATCTTGCAAAACAAACATTGTTATCCAGATATTCTCGGACATCCTTATATATTTTCCTACGAAACAAACGTGACAATCTGAAGATGCAGAATATTTATAATTCCGGACATCTGAAATTTCAGGTATCTGAAGACATTGGACATCTGCATTTCTAAAAAACAAACGACCCCTTATAGTTTTAGATTTACATATTTATTAGGTTATTACATAGAAAATTTAGATAGTAAGAAAAAACTTCGAATGCAATATTTAAAATATGTCGAAGTTTAAAATATTGTTTTGTTCGAAAATCTCCCCAGCAATGGCCAAGTTTTGGTGGCGAACAACTAACAGAAAGAGGAAAATACACTGGATGAGCAATTAAAAATATTCTTCCTGTAATGTTCAATTTGCGAGAGAAGGATATGGAAGTTGCACGTGGTTGTCCTAATTGCCATTTGAAGGAGGAGACCGTGGATCACGTGCTGGTGGGATGCGAAACAGCTTATAAATTTTGGCATTCCCTTCTCCCGGAGGCTGTAACAGGGAACCATTTCAACAATTGTTTTGCAGAGCCTAAAACAGGGCATCGAGTACGATGGGATTGTTTGGATTACAACTTTCAAGAGAATCTCTTTGCCCCTATCGAAAAGAGCTTCTCCTTCCAGTTTTGTAAATGGTTCCAGATTCGATCTTTGATAAAGCTGGAGGAAGAGATCTTCTTGTGAGACAACGAGGAGGGAAGACCTAAGTATCATTAGGGGTGTTCAAAAAACCAGACGAACCCAACCCAAACCATAAGGGTTGGGTTGGTTAGACGAAGCCTTGGGTTGGGTTGGGTTGAAATTTTCACAACCCGACCGGATTGGGTCGGGTCTCGGGTTCAACCCTTAAAAATTCGGGTCAACCCAACCCAACCCGAATTTATTCATATATATATATATATATATATATATATATATATATGTGTGTGTGTGTGTGTGTGTGTTTTTTTTAATTATAAATAATATGATAATATATTTATAAATATATAATAATTTTTTTATCTTTAATCTCAATCCTCCATTATTTTTTATCCTAGCCCTTCATTTTAGGTCAAAGTTTCATCATCCTTTCATTTTGAATCTCACGTCTCTCTCCTTCATTTTCTTCCTTCTCTCAAACCTGTCTCTTCCATTTTCTTCCTTCTCTCAATCCTCTTTCCTCTATTTTCTTCCCTCTCTCCAGCCTTTCTCCTCCAATTTCTTTCTCACTCTAGCTCCCCATCATCGCCGTCCTTTGCAGCTCCCGTCGCCTTCGCAACTCCCATCGCCGCCAGCTTTTGCAGCAAACTGTCGCAGTTGCAGCCCGCCATTGCTATCCCCGTCGCAACCCGCCATCGCTATCGTCGTCGCTGCCCATCATCGTCGCCACCGGCCTTCTTCCCTCATTTATGAGATTTTGATTTTCCACATGAACTATTTTGTAAATTTGAGTTTAGAAAAATATGAGAGGAAAAAAAAGTAATAAACCGACAACCCAACCCGACCCAACCCTTTTTTGGGTTGGGTTGGGTTGGGTTAGCCATCAATTTTAGACCTGTCGGTTCCCACATATGGCCAACCCGAAAATTCGGGTTGGTCCTAAAAATACCCCTAACCCGACCCAACCCAACCCGTGTCACGAACTTCTTGAATCTCCAGCACCCTTGTAATATATCTTTTGGCATATCTAGAAGTTTTGGAAGTTGACTTGCTAAAATTAATCTCTTGCCCAAGAGCTTAGAGTAAAACCCCAATGTCTTTGAGATAGCTTTCATTTCCTCTTTATGTGCCTTCGTGAATAGAAGACTATCATCTGCAAAGAAAAAATGAGAGATGGAATGACTAGCTCAAGCTATTTTGATTCCAGTGATCATTTTCTCCTCTTCTAGCCCTGAAAGTATCATAGAAAGACCTCATATCCATAGAAGAAAAAGATAAAAAGGGAAATATGGTCTCCTTGTATATTATTTTGGTTACTTTGTATATGGTTAAAAATCAAATAATTTATTTAACATAGATAATTTAAAATAGAATATTATTTAATTTTTTAAGTTCAAATAAAATATCATTTACTCTATTTAGTTTGAATATAGCTAATTTGAAAATTGATTATTTTTTGTAATTTTAATATGATAATTGCAAATTATATATATATATATATATATATATATATATTAATTTTAATATGAATAAGTTCAATAAAAAGATAATTTCTTATCTTAAAACTATGTTATTAAAAATTAAATATATACATTTGAACTAGAATAAATGAAGAGTATAAATTTTTAAGTAAAAAAATAATAATATTATTTATGGTGAAAAAAATTAGTTTAAATAAAATGTTGTTAGTAGCGTGGAAAAAATTACCAACAAGAATTACCAAAAATAAATAAATGCCAAACATATAAGCTACTACTAGATATTTTATTATCTCCACCCTCTTACACACTACTAGTCCCATCTCCATCTATCCCCAACCTATCTTTCACAACTTTATCGTCGCCAGTCCCCCACCTTCCATCTACCGCCGATAGACCGCTGCTCTCTTTGACCATTTCATCGTTGCAACCTACCGACCGCCGCCTAACCATTCCGTCCACTCCTACCGCCCAACCATTTTTAATCGCAGCTCTCTACCTTTGTCTCGCGTATGCTCTTTGCCACCATTGCAACTCACCAGAAATCAATCCGCACGTCCACATGTTGTACTGAAAAAAAGAGCTAGACCCTTAATCAAGATCTTAATTTGTAATCCAAAGAAAGTTAATTAACAAATTCCATTTTTGAATTTTGAGAGCTGTTTCTAATATATCTGGATTTTTAAAAAGTGCCTACTAGGTCGGTTTCTTAAAACTTTAAAAAGTGTTGAGTCCATAAAAGTCTATTTGGTAACATTCTTTCCAGTTTTACAGAGAAACACAAATGTTTGACAATTATTTTATGTTCTTATTTTTTATTTTTTTAGAAATGTTTCAAAATTTGTATAGAAATATTGGAAATAACAATATTAAATTCCAGCTTGGTTTTATTGTTTTGTTTCAAAAATTTTCCAAAACATTAATAAAACATATTGTTTTATAATTCTTTTAACTTATAAAATGCATAAATAAATATTAAAAAGTAATAATAACATAAAAAATTTGGCATGTTTAATTTGAAAACTTAAATTTTATATAAAATGTTCACTTTTAAAATTTAAAATTTAATGTTTCCCTTGTTTTTTTTTCAATAAACATAATAATACAATAAACAGCTACCGAATGCATTATATTTTCTTTTTTATAAAGGAAAAACAATGAAACAAGAAACGAAAACATTATAAAACGAGTACTAAGGATTCGTTTGGTAACATCCTCGTTTCTTGTTTCTCGTTTCTAATTTTCTTAAGAAATCTAAGTATTTTTCAACTAACTTTGTTTCTTTGTTTTTCCTTTTTTGGGAACATTCTCACAATTGTATAGAAATTTGGAAACAACAAAAACTAGTTTATCATTTGTTGTTCCCATTTCCAATTTGTTACAAAAACATAAATAAAAATATTGTTTTATCATACTTGAATTCTTAGAGGTTGGAACCATGCAATACATTTTTCTTCATTAAAAATAAAGAAACAAAAACAAGAAACAAGAACGTTACCAAATGAGCCCTAAATTTTCATTTTTGTGGCTAATAGGTAATTGAACTTTAAAAAAATAGCTAGGGTAAATTGCAAAAACCACCCCTAAACTATAATAGTTGTTGCAAATACACCTACAAACTTTTAATGGCAAAAATTAAACCCTCCAACTTAAATAGTAGTTTAAATTAAACCTTAAGTTAAGTTCTCCTTTAAACAAATTGATGTTTTAAAAAATAAAAAGAAAAATAAAATAAAGCCCTTCACTTATAAATCATGTGTAACAAACAAAAATCTTTCCACAAAAGACAAAGGCAAAATCGATTTTAAACAAGATCACTACTTGGATTCCAGTTTCGATCATAATATATATTCTCATGGAGTGTTTCATGGTAAGTAATACAAAATCGAATTGAGTATCATCTTCTTAAATTTTCTCCTTTTCATAAGTTTGGCTGTAGAATTTTGAACGTGGCCGAGTTTTGATCTTTTCCTTCATAATTTTATTGTTAAGTCACTTGATATTATAAGCAAAAATGGAGATGGAAGGTTGCTGAAATTTTTTTATGTGTTCACTTATGGAGGTTCATATGTAGATTTTTGTTTGTTACGCGATTAGACACAAAATTAAGAATTCATATATATTAGATACAAAATTTAAAGTTCAAATTAGAAAAAAATTGAAAGTTTTGATCTATATTAGACATAAGGTTAGGAATTTATTAGACATTTTTTTTAGATATATAAATACGTTTTAAAATTGTATATATTGGACCCAACCTTAAAACTAGCCCCTTTGGTCATCATTTTATTTTTGGTTTTATATTTTTGAAAATAAAGTTTATAAACACTACTTCAACGTATACACATATGCTTTTTGTTTATTTTGTCATCTATTTTTTACGAATGCTATCAAAATCTAAATACAATTTTGAAAACAAAAATAATTTTTTTCTTAAATTTCGCTTAATAATTAAATGTATCCTCAAGAAACATGAAAAATATAAAAAAATTGTGAGTAAGCAAATATAACTTTGAACACTATTTTAGTCCATGTATTTTTTACTTTAACACATTTTAGTTCTTATATTTTTAAAACGTTTATTTTGGTACTTTCAATTTTTTTTTAAGTATAAGAGCGGGTAAGGGGATTCGAACTCATATCTTACATATGTGTCAATTAGAGCTAAACTCGACTGATACTATCAACTTTTGTTCATTCTAGTAATTGTATTTACAAATCTTAATCAATTTAATCTTTATTTGTAAAATTTTAACACAAATTTTTTATATAATGAAAGTATTTTAATATAAATTTATAGCTACATTTCAAGAAATTTAGTGAATGAAGTAATATGTTAAAATTATGATAGAGATAAATAAAATAAAATTGAAAATGAATGGACAAGGATAAATTTTTAAAGTATAGAAACCAAAATTAACGTTTTGGAAGTATATAGACTAAAATGAATAAGAATTAAAAGTTGATAAACCAAAATTAACCTGCTAAAGTCAAAATTATACCAAACAAAATAATAGTAGGATAGAAAACCAAAAACGAAAGGGTGGATGAATGTTAATAAGAATCAAACATAATTTAACATACATAAAAGAGGAACATGGTTCTGGCTAAAAAAAAAAAGAAAAAAGAAAAAAGAACATGGTTTGAATTGTTTTTCTATTATATTAGTAAGAAACACGCCCAAGATCTGAAATTTCATAGTTCTTATTTTATTGTTTAAAAATATAAAATTTAATTAAATAGTTAAAGATTTTAATATAATTTGACTTTTTTATATTTACCTCAACGAATTTTTTGTATTTTCCATGTTTATCTCATAAAATTGATGTCTCAATAATTCTCATGGTTAGTGTGACTAAAAATATTATTATTTAATTACTTAAATTTTTCCCCTAAAAAAACACATATTCATGAGTTTTTCTTTTCTTTTTTTTCCTTAAACATAACAATGCATACAAGAAAATAAACTTTGTTTTGATTTCTTATTTGAGTCACTGAAAAAAAAAGGGAAATAAAAAACAGCTAGTAGATCATCTCTTTTTAATTATATTATTAATTATAATTAAATATAATTATTAATTATTTTGATATAATTTAAAAATAAAAATTAATTTACGTATTTCTAGTTCGAAATAAAATATCAACATTTTATCCAACTTTAAGCATTCATAAATGGTCAAAACATTTATAACATAATTTAAATAAAAATAAAATTTAAAAGTTTAAAAGCATCCATAAAAATTTTAAGTAATAACATAAATTTTAGATTAATTATAAAATTATATTAAGGAGAAGAAAATCGATGTGCACATAATAAAAACAAAAATTACCTATCACGAATGTTTGAGCTTGCTAAACAATAGTCACTATGGTGTTCAACGACTACATTCAATTTAGAAATATAAAAATATGTAAAATAAAATAGAGAGAAAGAAGAGGAAAAAAAATATTATAACTCAAATGGTGGTAGAAAATGAATGAAAAAGAGTAAAAAATAAAATAGTAACAAAATACAAAAAAAAAATTAATATTAAATAGTGACAGATTCCAAAACTTTTAATATTCAAAATTTAAATATAATTCAACGTTATGATTATGGAACTAAGCCTTTTCATATTATATTTTGTGATTTAAATTAAATATTAAATAAATATCTTATAATATTTAAAATTAAATAATCAATCATGCATGTGGTCTTATTTTTATCTAAATAATCGGCACATTTATAATATAAATGAAATTTTGGGCAAATGAGTTGGTTGAATTAATATTGATAATTACTCAATATCTTGGTTTAATCAAGAAATCTATTATATGATCAACTATGATTAATGTTTCTCAAAGTATGCTCAACTTTTCTCAAGAAATCTATTAATGAGTTCGTTTCACAATTTCATTAATAATAAAATATGATTAACTTTTCTCAAAGTATGCTCCACAATATCTTGAAAATTTTCATCATACGTCACATAAAATAAAAATATCATAATAATAATAATATAGAATAACAAAACAACCAAAGTGAGTATAGGTCAGCCCTAATTGGCATATACCTCCAACCTTGGTTGTGAGTTCGAATCCCCTCCACATGTTGTACTAAAAAAATTAAAAAATAAAATAGCAAAAGAATAAAGTGAAAATATTATTACACAAATAATATTGTGAAAAGATTATACCTCTTCATCAGTCAAGTGGATCTCCATTGTTCTTCTTCAAATAACCATAACTTTGATAATTAACTATTTCTGAAATTGCTCGAAATTTTTTAGCGAGATATAATTTTCTAAAAAAAGATGAAATTTGAATATAGAATTGAAAAAAAGAACGATTCATGATATTGGCAAAATGTGAGAAAATGTGAGAAAATGACATTGGCAAGGTTGGAATTATCTATATATATAGTAAAATGACATTGGCAAACATAGAATTATCTATATATATAGTAAAATGTGAGAAAATGAATAGTCCGTACATTTAAAAATTTGAGAAAGATGAAAAGTCACATAGATAATTTTCTTTTAATTTAGCCTTAATAAACCATTAATACTTAGTAAAGTGGGTGTGTGAATTAGGGGTAGTGTTAAGGGTATTAAGTGGGTGTTAACTAATAAGGATGTTGAAATGTTTTTTTTTTATCTCTTTTTTGAGTGTTACGTGTGTGTAAAATTAGTGGATGAATCTTCATTAGTGGATGAATCTTCATTCATTGTTTTTAATTAATAAAAAGATAGTTTAGACATTATACAAAAAATCAAGGTTAAATTTGTCCAAAAAACGTTTCTTCCACGCCATACTTTTTAATATATCATAGATGTAGATATAGATTAGTTATATGTGTAGGTAATCAACTATTCTTTAAAATAGAAATTATTAACATTGCATTAAAAAAATAAAAATTGAATGTTACGTCAAACAATCTAACTAAAATATAAGAAAACATAAGATATTAACTAAAGGAGAAAAACATAGCGAAAGAGAAAGAAAAAAACTTAGTTTTGATGAAAAAGAAGTTGGGAAAAAGAGTAAAGAAAAACTTTTTATATACTCATGAAAATAAAAAGTTACATGACATTTGAAATTCTTTATTAATTATAATTAAAAATAAATTATAATTTTTTAATTAATTCATGAAAATAAAGAAAACAAAACTATACATATTCTAACTATTTATATTATAACTTTGAAAATAAATTTGAAAAAAGTGAAACTTATAAGAATGAAGATAAAATATTTTGAAATGAATATTTTTTTTTTTTTTTGAAAAGGGTAAGCACCATGGGAGAGAAAGAGATGGAAAAAATGAAACAAAATTTTATAACGAAGGATAAAATTATCTCCAAAGTAAAATTAAAAATACAAAATAGGAAGGAAAAATTTATCCGTGAGCGTGATATATATGTATATATAGGATAGATGAAAAACAAAAAATAATTTTTTAACATTGGATTTTGGTTCACTTTCGTTGAAGAGAAAAATCCAATTGGAAAAATACTCTGGGGTTTTGGTTCTCTGTTTTCAAAACGGGAGGTAGGATTTATTAACACAAACCCACGTTTCCTTCACAGTTTTATAAATTCGTGTTTGCTCCAATAAATACTATTACATTCTCAGGTTTGCTACAATAAATACTATTTCACTCACCAGATTGCTACAATGTTTTATCATACTTTCCAACTTGTTAAGTGTATATTTTGTCTTTATTCTCTCTTCTAAAATGCATTAATTTTTTTAATTAAATATATTAAATAAATGAAAAATTAATTAATTATAATTTTAATTATAAATAAGCAAATCAATTTAATTAAAATTACATGTAATAAATAATTAAATCATATATCGATAATTTTTTCTCCAAATGATCCAAAGATTTTTATCTTAGTATCTATTTCTAGTTGTTTTTTTTTATTTCATTTTATATAGTTGTTCATTTTGTTTCTACAATTTTTATTTACTTTTTGTTATCACTATAATCACATTTGTAAAACACGTTATAATTTTGTATAATGAATTATTTTAATTTTATATATTTTTTTAACTTATGAAGTTAATAGTTTTTAAACAAGTATTATTTAAAAGGTTTTAAAATAGTAAATAGTGAAAAATTAAATAAATTGTTGCTAACATTCTTATGTTGAATGAATTTGTATACTCTTATTTAGACTTTGATTTAGTTGAAAAGTATTTTCGTAGATAATTGAATATTTATTTTAAAAATTAATCATTGAAAAAAGATAGATGGACAAATGTATTAAAAATATTTTATATATCCTTAAAATAATATTTCTCAATTTCATTAAGAAAATTAACTTTTGTAAAATAACTAGTAAGAAACACATGCGATGCACGTGGAACTCGAAGGTTTTATTTTTAAGTAAAAAAAATTAATTAAAAAAAGTGATAAATGGTAAGGTAACCTAATTTTATAAAATTGAAGATGTTGGTTTCAACATTTTATTATTATTATATGAATATTTTAGATATTCGTATTATATTATATTAATTTTAATTAATACAAAATATTGATTTAAACATATTTTCTATTCATTTATTTATGGTATCTTCTACGATTCCTAATTATTTATTTATGTGAATATTTTAGATAATTCTTTTTTTTTCATATGAATATATTTTTATTGGAATTTAAATCAACACATACGATGTTGCATGAATGCTGAACTACTTATTGTATTTTATCATGATTTTTTATAAAAATATTTTATCGGGATTAATTAGAATTCTTCATTTATCGTCAAAAAATATCACAATATATTATTTACTTACAATTTTTTTTGTAATTATAATTTAAAAATAAAGGATAATTAATTATTCAACAAAATTGAAACTGAATTTAAACATGTTAATGAAATTAATAATTGTTTTACATAATACAATACATTATTTATTGGACTTTATTTCTAAATTAGAAGTGGGAAAGTTACTTAATAATTACCTACTATAGTTCTCACCTATTTTTACCTATACCGACCCAATATTGTCATATGTAGCTCAACCATAAACTTCAGCTAATAACAAAGCCCGACTACAAGGATTTTGTATTTCTAAACATAAATGCACAAATTATAGAAACCTATTTTTCTTTCCTCTCCCTTCACGCGTGTATCGCCTTTCACTATATGTCGTCTTCTTCTATCCAGTACCGCTACTGTCTCAATAGCTTTCTCCTTCTGGCTCGCCACTACCGTTCTCTCTCTCTCGATCGCACCCCTAGAATACAAGTTTAAAGCAACAACATTTTGCGACCTTGACTACAACTGTTATGCCCTCTGTCTTCCCTGTAACGACTTCTACTATGCCCTTTGGTTAAGTATGGTGAGAACGAAAATCTCACTTTCTCTCAAGTTTTTTAGTGCTCTCCCTTTTGCATTTTGTATTTATCTCACCCACTATGTATATATATATCTCTTGAAAAGATGAAGAAGATGAAAGAGTTTTTAGAAGTTAAATGGAATAAAGATAATGAAGCATTAATGATCTTCTAATTATAGTATTGATTTATACTATATGGCAAAATTGAAATAGGAAGATGAAACACTAAAAGGTATTATGGCATAAATGAAGGAAGAGGAGAATTTAGAGGGGTGGGATCGCGAGGGAGAGAAGAGAGAAATGGAGAGAGAAAAAATTTGTATTTAAATTACGCAATTACCATCAAAAGAATAATGAAAAGAGTTAAAATGAGAGGGTAAAAATAGAACACAAAGTTATACACTATAGATATAGATTAAAACGTAACTTAAATTTATTTTAACTAAATAATCAGTTTATAAATTATATTTTTTAAAAAGAAAATTAAAACTCAACCAAATACAAAATAAAATAAAATCAATATAAAACACAAACTTAACAAACTAGTAGTAAGCACCAACTAAATCAGACTCAACAAACTAAACATGGCAAAACAGCGAAGCAAACGAAACATCCCGTCAAGTTACCAAACAGTGCGATTCATAGACGCAATTCAAGGATACAGAGCAGCCGTCGCCACTTCCCAGAGATTATCGGGGCAATTGCAGCGACCTCAGTTGGGTAATTAAGTCTCCTAATTTCCCCGCCAATGCATCTCAGATTCCGATCCCTAGTTCTGTTCCAGCATTGGAATCGGAATCCATGGATATCCATTCATCCTTTTGCTACCGTGTAACGATTTGTTGTGTAATTTCTTTGTTTTTGAAGACCTCGATTACGTAGTAGAGCCAAATGGCGTCCATGGAACTCGATAGGGAACTCTAATGTTCCTGACCTTGATAATCCTAGATTTTCCATTAACGGTATGCCCTTGTCAATTGGCTGTTGTTTCCTTCGTTAATCTTGAAAAATGAGGTTTTCCGACTGTAAATTCATCATGTTGGACTGGTTACTTGATGTTGATGCTGCCTTATCTGTTGTTTTTATTTATTTTCGAAGTATTGCAGCTCTTGACATCTGCCCAGATGCAGCACGGGTTCCGTCATGGAGACTACACTCGCTATCGGTTTGTGCTAATGCGTTTTGTGTCATCTGTTATAGTTGATTACATTGTTCTGCTGATCTAATTTCTTGTTTCCAATTTTGCTAGCGTTCATACTGTTCTGCGTTTTACTTGATTGGGTGGTCTGTTTGACTGTTGGTGGATTTGATTTTTTTGATGCGCAGGAGATACTGAGTTGGAACTTGACTCAGTTTGTTGCATAAACAATGTTAAACCTTGACAAATCGAACAGTTGATTGCCCAACCCCTGGAGTCACTTCTCGTTTCTCTGGCAGCACAGTTTCTGAACCATTTTCCATGCTATGAGCTGCACTCAAATGGCAGCTAATCGACTTCCTCACCTAAATTTCACTTTCAGAGCTAGAACCCTCGCATTAACATTTACAGATGTAGAACCTTTACTTCGAGTTCGTGCTTATTTCAATTCTCTCAGACTTCACTCTATCTTTTCGCTATCAAAACTTCATACTGATCCGGGACCTTCTGATCATCAACCTGTCTCTTCCTCGAATTCGTTCCTAGTTGAAAAGATTCTATTTGGATTGAAGCAGAATAACGTAAGTTCTTTGTCCACTTCCTTGTTCCACCTCAACGCTTCGCAGTTAGTTGAGGTTCTTTTTTCGTGTCGTGAAAATGTACAGTTGGGCATACGATTTATCGGTTTAGTTTCTTCTAACTGCCCGAATTTCAAGCACTCGTCACTTTCTTTGAGTGTTATGATTCATTTTTTAGTGCGCGGTGGGAGGCTTTCCGAAGCCCAAGCTTTGATTCTTAGGATGGTGAGGAAGAGCGGCGTCTCACGGGTTGAGGTCGTTGAATCTTTAGTTTCGACGTGTAATAGCTTCGGGTCGATTCCTTTGGTTTTCGATTTGTTGGTAAGGACTTATGTGCAAGCTAGAAAGTTAAGAGAAGGATCCGAAGCATTTCGAATATTGAGGAGCAAAGGTGTTTCTGTTTCCATAAATGCTTGTAATAGTCTCCTTGGTGGTCTTGTGAAGATTGGGTGGGTCGATTTAGCTTGGGAAATATATGGGGAAGTTGTGAGAGGGGGTATTAAGTTGAATGCTTATACATTGAATATAATGGTCAATGCTTTATGTAAAGATCGAAAAATTGAGAATGTGAATTTGTTCTTATCAGATATGGAAAAGAAAGGAGTTTTCCCGGACATTGTGACGTATAATACTCTAATTAGTGCTTACTGTCGTGAAGGACTTGTTGAAGAAGCATTTGAGCTGTTGAATTTAGTCTCTAGTAAGGGTATGGAACCAGGCATTCTAACTTATAATGCTATCATAAATGGCCTGTGCAAGACGGGTAAGTACAGCAGCGCAAAGCACGTTTTGAATGAGATGTTGCAACTTGGGTTAAGGCCTGATACTACTACATACAACACTTTGCTTGTTGAGAGTTGTCGAAGAGATGATATTTTAGAAGCTCGAGAGATCTTTGACGAAATGTCACGTCATGGCGTGCGTCATGATCTAATTAGCTTTAGTTCTATGATTGGTGTGCTTTCAAGGAATGGGCATCTTGATCGGGCTTGTCTGTGTTTTAGAGATATGAAAAGTGTTGGCCTAGTGCCTGATAATGTAATTTATACTATACTTATAGATGGGTTTTGTCGAAATGGTGCTATTTCAGATGCTCTGAAAATGCGGGACGAGATGCTTGCTCAGGGCTGTGTTATGGATGTGGTTGCGTACAATACTATTTTGAATGGGTTATGCAAGAAAAAGATGTATGTTGACGCAGAGATGCTGTTTAATGAAATGGTCGAGAGGGGTGTGTTTCCAGACTTTTATACTTTCACCACACTCATAAATGGATATTGCAAGGATGGCAATATGGATAAAGCGCTGAATTTGTTTGGAACGATGATTCATACGAACCTCAAGCCAGACATTGTGACGTACAACACATTGATTGATGGCTTTTGCAAAGTAGGTGAAGTGGAGAGAGCTAAGGAGCTGTGGGATGATATGACCAGGAAAGATATTCTTCCTAACCACATTTCCTATGGAATTGTAATTAATGGTTTCTGTAATTCTGGTCATTTATCTGAGGCATTGCGTTTGTGCGAACAGATGGTTGAACAGGGTATTAAACTCAATCTCATCACTTGCAATACTTTAATTAAGGGCCACTGCCGGTCTGGTGATATGTCAAAGGCGTATGCATGCTTGAGCAAAATGATATCAAATGGAATAACTCCTGATAGCATCTCATATAATACCCTTATTGATGGATATGTAAAAGAAGGGAATGTAGAAAAAGCTCTTGTTTTGGTGAATGAGATGGAAAAACAAGGGATCCAACTAGATGTTATTACATATAATGAAATTTTGAATGGATTCTGCGCACAAGGAAGAATGAAAGAAGCTGAGCAGGTGTTAAGGAAAATGATCGAGAATGGTATAAATCCTGACAGAGCCACTTTTTCTTCTCTGATAAATGGTCATGTCAGCCAAGACAATATGAAGGATGCATTTCGTTTCCATGATGAAATGCTGCAAAGAGGATTGGTGCCTGATGATAGATTTTAGTGCTTGCAACCACATGCATTTCAGCAATATTATATCACAAATGTTCCTTTTGTTTACCACTTTATTCATCCATCAATTGGTAGGTCAGTTCAGTTCTGTTTACTATGTTTTCTAGTAGCTTAATATGAGGGTGCCATTTTCTCGCTGATACTAAATATGTTTGTAAATTGCTCTGATCAACTTTTAAACACCAAATTAATGATTCATGCAGGATACTTCACATCAGATCTGAGCCTAGACGCTAATACTTCTACTTGGATGGCTTTCACCCCTTGATTATGACTACAGTGAACCAAAATTCTAATCATCATAGGTAATGAATCCTCCTTACTTTTAACTAGGCTTTTTTTGTAAAAATTTTTTTTAGAAATGTTTCTATAGATGATATGAAATTAAAGAAACAAAATCATGAAAGCCAAACCACGGGCCAATGTAGATAATAAAAAACTCTTTCGAGTAGCACGAAGAGTATCAACACTATAATTATTGAAGGAGAGACAAGTTTCTATGAAATAAAAATAATCTACGGATTTTCCCTTCTGGTTAAAAATCTTATTGTTCCTCCCAACTTAAAGGGACTTCTTTTCTTTATTGTCATGACTTTCTGATCTAAGATAATTTCATGCTCTTTCTTATTAAGTTGATCTCAGAAATCAAAACTCTCTACAACTTTTTTGAATTCTTCCTCCCTTTGGATTTATTTTCTTTTGCCAACCGGTATTGGTTGGTGTTAGAGTTTGACACACCTTATTTCTACCAATAGTTAATTAGCCCACTCCTGGTTGTTTCAATGCTCTATTAACATTTAACACCCGTAACCACTCTGTAGGGGGGTGTAAGTGAGTTGGTTCAGCTCAATTTTCGGCCAAAACTCACATCCAAAATTGACCTCTTAGTATAAGAAAAAAAAAGGTGAATGTACTGCCCAGATCAAAACCGAATATATTTATTATGATAAAATCTATCCAACAAATAATGCTCAAGCTCATTGAACTGCCACAATTTAACTAGTTTCATCGGGTTTTTTCCTCTCTTTTGTCTCATTTTGCACCCTAGTTTTTGGATGATACATTATTGTTCAGTGAGGATAACTTTTTTTTTGTTTGTTTTTTTTGGTAACTGAAACGATTTCATTGATAAAATGAAAAAGAGAGGCGAGAGAAGAGTACAAAATGAAGGAAGACCCACAGGCGGGTTACAAAAAGGCTCTCCAATTAGCTAACATGGAGGCAAAGCTATAGGAGTGAAAGAGAGGGGAGCATTTACACCAAGTAATGACCAAAAAAACAATGGATTCAAAAGTGGCATGTAAAGTGCACTCCATAGCTTGGAAAATTCGATGGTTCCTTTCAGTCCAAATAGTCCACAGAAGGGCCCGTATGAAGTGGCTCCAAAGGCTAGCTTTTCGTTTTTTGAAGGGATGTCCAACAAGAGTTAATGCGAGCAATTGAGACATATCTGTCGGGAGGGCAACCGACCAATCAAAGATGGATAAAATTCTGTTCCAAAGGGCAGTAGAGAAGGGGCATGTAAGGAGAGTATGCCCAATGGATTCGCTTTGTAGCTTGCAAAGAGGACACCAATGAGGAGATAAGGCCATATAGGGCATCCTACGCTGTAGTTTGTCATGCGTATTTAGAGCTTGTAGGCTGGTTTCCCAAAGGAAAAATTTAATCTTCTTTGGGTAGGAATCCTTCCATATAGCTTTGTACAAATCTGTTGGAGGAGACGAAGTGTTGTTTCTTTGGAGATCATTGAGGAGAGAACTGGTAGTGAATGATCCAAGGGGATCCAACCTCCAGGCGTCAGAGTCCCTATTTAGAGAAGGCCTCTGTGAAGAAAGACAGTGTAGGAGAGCTACCAGTTCAATAATCTCAACATCCTTTAGGTTTCTATGGAAATTAAGATCCCATGAATTTGTTTCAGTAGACCAGAAATCCCTCACAAGACCAAGTTTCCTGGTATGCAAAGCGAAAAGGAGAGGGTAAGTGCGACACAAAGGTTCATCGTTGATCCAAGTGTCTTTCCAAAACAAGGGGAGGGAGCCCTCTCCCAAGCGGTAGGATATTCTGTCCAAAATCAGAGAATTTAGCTTGGAAATGGCTCTCCATGGACCTCTGGCAGCAGGGAGAGTACGGAGGGGACTGTGATAGTCAACTATGGAGTATTTGGCTTGAATCACTCGTCTCCAAAGAGACGATTCCTCTGTTATGAACCTCCAATTCCACTTTGCTAATAGAGCTGTATTTTTGGCTTTGATGCTAGTGATTCCCAGACCTCCAAAATCAATAGGTTTCTGCACAGTATCCCATCTAACCAGGTTTTGTCCCTTCTTGTCCATAGACCCCTTCCACAGAAAGTTCCTCACAATTTTATCAAGTTCGTTGGCAACCTTGGTTGGTATGGAGAATAAAGAGAGGAAGTATATGGGGAGATTGGAGAGTGTGGCATTGATAAGGGTGAGTCTGCCTCCTTTGGATATATGATTATGCTCCCAAGAGGAAAGCCTTTTTTTGATTTTCTCCATGATAGGGTCCCAAAAGGAGGGGGATCGAGGGTTACCATTTAGAGGAAGGCCGAGGTATGTGTTGGGCCAAGAACCCTTTCTGCAGTCAAATCTGACGGCCAATGATTCTAAGACATTGTCTTCCAAGTTAATGCCCATCATCTCTGTTTTCTGTAGGTTGGAGTTTAAACCTGATGCCTCTTCAAAAACCTTTATAAAGTTGAATAAATTCTGGAGTTTACTGTCTTTCGAAGATGAGAAGAGGAGGGTATCATCCGCAAATTGTAGGTGAGTGGGAGGATTACCAACAGCAAAGCCCTCAATCGCGTCAAAATCAGCAGCTTGTGTTAGGAGCCTACTAAAACAGTCAACCACAAGAATAAATAAAAACGGGGAGAGGGGATCACCTTGTCTAAGACCCCTAGAAGCCCTAATTTTTCCTTTGGGACGCCCGTTTATGATGATAGAGTAATTGGCCGATGAGATGCAGCCTCTAATCCATTTCCTCCATGTTGTGCCAAAGCCCTTAGCTGAGAGAATACCGTCTAGATAGTCCCAATCAACTTTATCGAAAGCTTTCTCAATATCAAGCTTGATGACTACCCCTTTTTTCTTTTTCCTATTCCATGTGTCAATGATCTCATTTGCAATCAGAGAGGCATCCAAAATCTGTCTGTTAGCCACAAAAGCCGATTGTGTAGCTGAGATTGTATGTGGAAGGACCCTCTTAAGCCTCTCCGAGAGGACTCTAGCTATGATCTTATACATACACGATATCAGACTAATTGGCCGATAGTCACTGACTGTTCTTGCGTCAATCTTCTTAGGTATAAGGCAGATATAGGTCTCGTTAAGGCTAGCATTTATGATCCCATTCTTGAAAAAATCTTGGAACACTCTCATGATATCGGTTTTGAGGATGTTCCAAAATTTTTTATAGAATTCAGCTGTGAAGCCATCAGGTCCAGGGGTTTTGTTTGTACCAAGATCCTTAACAGCTTGCCAAACCTCTGTCTCAAGAAAGGGGGCTTCAAGGAGGGTTGACTGTTGCTGTGAGATGGGGTCCCAATTGATAGGGTGAGGTAGAAATCTGGTGCCATCTTTTTTGGAAAATAGGTTTTTATAAAAGGAGAGGAACTCTGCTTCTATCTCTGTATCATTAACCAAACTCTTACCATCCCTGGATAGCAGCTCAATAATGGAGCTTTTTCTACGTCTGGCAGCAACAACTCTGTGGAAGAATCCAGTGTTCAGGTCTCCCTCTTTAAGCCATTTCAATTTGCATCTCTGTCTCCAATGAGCTTCTTCTGCTATGGCTAAAGAATGTAGCTGATCTTTTAGTGAGATGCTTTGAGCCATTTGCACTGTTTGGATGGAACCTTCCTCTTCAAGGGAGTCTAGGATGTTTAATTCTGTCAGTAGCTGTTCCTTGTGTCGATAAGAACTGTCAATGAAGTTTGCTTTCCAATCTTTTATCACAACTTTGAGGGCTTTGAGTTTTTGGATGAATCCATGACCTGGCCATCCATGAAGAGGATTGTTGTTCCACCAGCCTTCAATCAGGGGCTGGAAAGTTGCTTGCTGCAGCCACTCATTATCGAATCGAGAGGGTGTAGGGCCCCAACGGATGGCACCAAGTGCAAGTTGGATAGGGAAGTGATATGATGTTTCCCTATTCAATCTCTTAACCATAGCGTTAGGAAAATTAGAAAGGACCAAGTCAGAGCATAGGTACCTGTCCAATAATGAGAGATGGGGAGATTCTCGGAAATTAGACCATGTATACAAACCATTGGTGAGAGGGAGGTCCCTTAGGTTGGCTGTGTCAATGAAGTTGTTGAATAATCTCATACTACGGGTGGGGCGGCGATGTGAAGATTTTTCATGAACCCATCTTGTGACGTTGAAGTCACCTCCCAGCAGCCATCTTTCAGCACAGAGAAAGGTGAGATTGGCTAATTCATCCCAGAAAAGGCCTCTATCTCTCGTTCTTGGGGGGCCATAAATTCCTGTTAGCCAAAAATGGAAGCCATCAACAAGGGTGATATGGAGGGTGAGAGAGAAAGCACCTATTTTTATGTCATTGACTTTAATGGCCGGGTCATTCCAGAGGATGATGATGCCACCAGAAGCGCCAATGGAATTTTGGATGGCCCAAGCAATGTTCCTCGAGCTCCAGAGAGTTTTGATGAAAAAACGGTCCACTCCCGCGACTTTTGTCTCCTGAAGGATCACTATGGTTGGGTGATGCTTCTGAATGACACTTTTAACATGGGCTCTTTTTTCTTTAGAGCCTATACCCCTCACGTTCCAGGAGATAACATTCATGAGATAACCAAAGACCCTTTCCTTGTGTGCGAAGATGAGGGGCCATCATAGTTGATGGATGAGTAAAGACCAGCTAATTCACGAACGAGTTTAACTTCTTTCTTCTGTTCCTGGGTCTTTTTTGTGGTCTTTGTAGGGAGAGGGAGGATACCAAGACCAATAGTGTTGAGCCAAGGGACTACGACTTGTAGATAAGCCGAGGGGTGTTGCGTACAGTCAATGAGGGGGAAAGGGGTAATAGGAGGGGCATCCACAACTTGAATGGCAAGAGGGTTCGGGAATAGGTTGGGCAATGTTTCTGGCGCGAAAAGAGGGGCAGGAGAAGGAGAGGCGGGTGGAGTAGGAGGTGGGAGGGATGCTAGTGAGGAAGGGTAGGGGCTGGAGAGAAAGTTTTCAGAATCAACCTCAGATGGAAGAGGATTTGTGGTCAATTTGGTGCCAGGAACGAGGAAGGTCTTTTTTGATGCAATTTGGATGGGTTTGAGAGTATCAGATGGAAAAGATGATGCGAAAGGACTGTGGCAGAGTAGAATCAGTGGTTAAAAGGGGTGGGTCAGAGGGTGGGGGTTCATTGTTTTCTGAAAAAGGAAAAGGTAGAAAAGGTTCATTTATTACACTTTTTCCTTTTTGGTGATTGGCACTCTTCTCTATGGCTGCAGTGTCTTTCTGTGCAGCCTGAAACACTTCCAGTTCCAGCAGGCCAGATATGTGGTCAGTTTCAGAGACAGAGCAATTCAGATCTGTCTCAATGGTGCAGTTCTCTGTTTCACGGCTTCCAATCTTGTCAGTTTGTGCAGCTCGAGGGTACGGTCCGAGGATCCCATCACCAATCTCTACCATCGGTGTTTCCCGGCGCGTGGACATCAAGCTTCCATGGATTCCGGCTGAATATCCAATGAAGTTTTCTGGAGCAAAAAATGGGTCTATCTGAACGGTTGTATGTCCGTGAGAAGCCGATGGAATGGGTATTGTCGCCGGAATAAAACCCGTGTTTAATAGTGGCTTCATAAAGGTCTAATCGAGAGAGGGTCTTCTTAGCGATTTCAATGAAACCCCCGCAGGAATCCCCAATAAAATGGAACGTGTCATCATCCCATCTGTCCAAAGGAAGATTCCTAATTTTGATCCAACCTCCATAGGATGGTACTACTGGAAAAGAATTTGAGGCTTCACTATTCCAAGGGGCAAATCTGAGCATGGAGGACCCAACTTTATACCAATCCTTTATAGCTGCCAGTACTCTAGCTTGTTCCTTATCCTCGCACTTTAGGAGAGCTCTATCAGCAGCGAATGGATTAACTGTGCAGAAGTGGCTAACGTGTATTTGGAGGGCCCTCATAATTCTAGACTAGTCATCGTGGAAGTGTTGCCTATAGACGATGATGGAGGTATGTAGATTGGTGTTGGCATGTGGGTAACTGTGAAGGGGGGGGGGGGGGGGGGGGGGCTCTCTTTGTCGGGTTCTTTTGTGACCCTGCTGGGTTGGAGCCTTTCTTTATGATCTCACAAAAGGTAGGCGAGTTAGATGATTTGGGGAGAGCAACCGATAGATAGGGTTTCTGTGGTGGTTGTTGAGGTGCAATAATGGGGTGAGAAGATTTAGCTGGGAAGTCTTTAATGAGATTATAAAAGGATAGCCATCCCTTTCTTTCTTCACCAACTGGAATAAATAGCTTGTTGATACTTCCATTGTTATCCAGCTTAGCTATTTCTGCCAAAGTGCCCTTTCTGTTGGTAGTTTTCTCGACCCAAAGGGTTTGTTCATCAACCCTGCTCTCTCTAAAGAATTTTTGGTTGATAGGAACATGTAAAAGTGAAGTGAAACAGTTGCAAAGCCAGGGGAGGGAGGACCGGTGTACAGAGATGGAGAAAGTTTTGTCTCTGGAGGATTCGGTGAGTTTTGCACGGGAGCCCCTGAAGCGTTGGTCAACAGATAAAGAAAATCTCTTCTTTTCAATGGTGGCAGATCTCATGGTTGAGGGAGGATGTCCGGTCATGTCGGAACCGGAGAAAGGTGTCTAAGGGTGACATTGGTTAAGGGTTTCGGAGGGGTGACGGGAGAGAGGGAAGGTGTTGGGAGAGAACATGACTTTTTTCTTAACATCCATTGTAACAGGAAATGGAGACCAGTTGAAGCAGATTGTTCAGTGAGGATAACTGGGAGATATCTGATAAACCTTAGCAGGATGCTTTAAATACTTGAATTAATCTTTGGTTTGAAATTGTACGTGGTATAATTGATTATAGCCGGTATCAAGTTTAGGAGGGAGGAGATGGAGGAGCAGTTTGCTAGATTGTCTTGTGTAATGAACCCTTAGTCTATTAACCATTTGGGAGTTTCATTGAGAAGTAATCCTTGTTCTTTATATTCTGGAACTCAATGTGGGGAAGAATTTTCTTTCGTCTAAATGGTTGCCCATTCCACGTTCTCTAGTATTCTCATATATATTTTTTGTCCCTTTTTGTATACCAGGGATGGTGGCACATTTATGGGAAAGGAACCTAGAGTGAGATGGCAGCCACTAGGGTTAGGTAGAACATGTAACCTTCTTCTTGATTATGCTGATCTCGTTTAGGAGATAGTAGAATACTCGTACTCCTTATTCATGGGTCATATTTTATATTAAATTATCATTGAACTCAAGAGCTTAAGCCGATTCTGATAGGTTATGAGAAACTTAATCTTTAATTCATATTTTTTTTAAACAAGATACAAACTTTTCATTATAGAAATGAAAAGGAACAAAATTGTTCAAAGATACAAACTCCCATAGGAGTGAAGAAGAGAATAATAAAGACAAAAACAAAAATATAAGAGTCCCAAAGACAACAAAAAACAAACTTAGAAGGGAGATATAAAGCTCTCCCAATTACAACATATCATACTAGGAGAATAATTAGAGAAAGAGGCATCTAGAGAAGAACACCAATGTGAAGCTTTCATCTTTGCAATGCGGAAGCATTCTTCCGGAGACTTCCTTTTCTCTTCAAATATTCGTTGATTCCGCTCAAGCCAAATTTAAAAAAAATAAGGCTTTGACACGTTTACCCATAGAAGCTGAGCTTTAAGGTTTAAACCCGACACACTTAGGAGCTGAATGACGTTATTTGGGATAGCTTGATCAAACACCTCCTGTAACGAGAATGGCTGGAAAAGAAACTCCCAACAAAGCTTGGAGAAAGTGAAATGGAAAAATAGATGAGGCTGCTGCTCATCACTATTCTTACAGAATATGCACATGGAAGGAGACAAGAACATGCTAGGATTCTTCCTTTGGAGAATGTTGGCTGTATTCACCTTTCCTGGAATCAAAATCCAAGTAAGAATGCTGACCTTTTTAGGGCTTTTAGATTTCCAGATGGTTTTGAATACATCCTGATCCTGTGAAAAGCTTGAAGCAGATTGAAATGCTGTGCATAAAGAATTAACCATGAATAAGCCGGAAGGACCAATCACCCACCTTCGTTGATCCTCATTAGAGTTCAGGGAGATGTGACTGAGAGAGGGCAACAACTCCGAAAAGGCTTCAATTTCCTCATCATTCAGCAAACGCCTTGTTTCAATTCTCCAAGAATTAGTGGTTGAATCCCAACAATTAAAGACTGAACCTGTTGTTCTTCACCCTTTCCTTCACTTGTAGGCTTAATATTAACTTAATACTCAACAAGTAACCATTAATATGGTTAATATCAATGAGAGAGAACATGACATTGATACGTGATTTGAACATAGGACCTCTTACGCTGATACAATGCTGATACAATGCATGTTAACTTATCATTAAACCCAAAAGTTTAAGTTAATAGGTTTTTTATTCATATACTTCCCACTTTCTCAACCTACATTTTTAGCCTTATTAATTACAGGTTCCTTCTACTTTCTCCATATACTTTCTCGCGCCTTGTATATTTTTCATGTTTCTCAATGAAACACTACAATAAATCTGGCAGTTAATGACCGTCAAAAATAAAAACACGGAGGAAACAATGAGGGACAGTGAAAAAAACCCTCCAAAATTTGAAGATAAAAAATTTGCTTTCAAGGATGGTCCAAAACCGACATTGGAAGTCTTTTATTATTTCACCATTTTAATTTTTAACCCAACTTTTTCACACTCGTCTCTCTTACTATTCAGCCTCCCTCACCAAAGACCAACCCACAATTTGCAGCCTCTCCTTCATCAAACGAATGACAGGGACTGCGGCACGAACGATGATTACTCTTGACCCTATGACGTGAAGCAGCAGCAGGGCGACCTCCGGCAGTGCGAACGACAGTGACCCACGATGCTGAGCAGTAGTGGATTTGAACTATAGAGTGACTCATATGGCGGTGGATCTGAACGGCAAGTCTGAATGTTGGTGACCCAACCTCCAGCGCCACCCGTAGGCAACAAATGGTTTTAGATCTGTAACACCCACCCTCTATTGTGTCAGATCTGCGAGCTTGAGCCCTTATGATCTGCATTTCGAACTATTTCGGCTCTTGAGTGTGGTGATGGGTTATTTTGGAGTGCTGCTCCTTCAGGTAGTTTTAGTATTTTCTTCAATTTCAATCCCCCGTTTTAGTTTTGTGACTAATTACTTTTCATATGCTTTACTATGAAATATGTTTTGTTACTCTTTTTTTCGCCATTTAGACTTGGGAAAAAGTATCAATTGCACACCTCCATTCTGTACTGCGAAAACCTGGCTTCGATTGTCAATGGATAAAATTTAGCAAACTAAAAAGTATTTGTGAGCCCATAAAAATAAATGCAGAGCATTAGACTATTTGCTTAGAATGGTTTAGTTTGCATGGTCTATTTTATGGTTTCGGAAGAGAAAATTTGGTTTTAAACTTTGGAAGGACTAGTGATCAATCTCTTTAATTTATTAGTTTATATTTATTATGAAGGACACTGATAACATCTCTTTAGGTTAAGTCTCTCTGCATTTATAGTATTGGGTAATGAGAATGTGTTTTCATGTACTGATCTGAACTTTGAGTAGTAAAGAGGCTTTCAATCTAGCAAATATCCATTCAAGATATTGAAAATAGATTTTTTTTTTTTTCAATTTTGAGAATCAATTTTATAATGTCTCATACTTTTTATAAGGATTTTGTTCTTCGAAACTATATTTGATCATTTAGTACTGATTTTCTGGTTTATATAATCTACTTCTTGTAATGAAGTTCAGCCAATTTCAGACTAATGTTGGGGAATTTGGATGCAATCAAATCACTTTTTTTGTTAATGACATTTCATTATCAAACTCAATAATTCATCCTCTATAGTGAAGTATCAACTGGAATCTATATTAGTAATAATGGAGGAATTGGAATAGAAACCATGAAATAGTATAAGCCAAATGCAATAGTTGGGTTCGAAGAGTGGTGACTCCTACAAAGATCAATCCCTAGAAAAATTTCATTTCTAGATGAACATTGGGTCATCGGGAGACCTTTCAGGCTTGAAATGGCTAAAATTTGCTTTTGTTATATATTTTGAACCAGAAACCTATATTGATTAAAAAAATGACTACTCGTCTACTCCTATGAAGATCTTTCATAACCAAATTTCGTTACCTCAGGGCGAGTTGTCATTGGTCTATTTGGAGAAACAGTCCCTAAAATCGCAGGTAAGGAGCTAAATTCTAGTGTTTTCTTGTTGATGGTCGTTTTACATTCCAATAGTAAGGCTGCCGACTATTTTACATCTTCATGTTTGTTTTGCAAAGAATTTTTGCTCTTTGCACGGGTAGCCCAGTAAATTTTGCTCTTCAATAGTTGGATTATTCATTAGATTGGTCGAGGCAGCAAAAATTTATTTAATTCTCTGTTAAAATATCTCTAAGATTTGAGATTTTAACTGATTTTCTTAAAATCTTGTTATAGGGGAGAAAGGAATTGGGAGGAGCAAGAAGCCTCTACATTAGAAAGGAAGCAAGCTTGTGCAAACTAAGCTTGTGACTTTATTCGAGGTCAGTACATAAGATTCTTGTTTTGAAAATTTAACTAGTGTTCCTTGTGAGATTATTGTTAGAAGAAATGTGTGTGAAAGTTTAATGTGTGAGGAAGTGTTTTCTTACCCTGCCACTATCCTATGTAATTGTCGATGGTAGAAAAAAAGAAAAAGAAAAAGAAAAAGAAAAAGAAAAAGAAAAGGAGGGTTGTATTTAAAAATTCCAATGGAGTTCCACATTGTGAACAAGATTTGGCTTGTTGGCATGTGGGTTTATAAATACTGCAGGACCCGTATTTTTCAATTTATTATATTATAGAAGTAAAAGTTCTATTGATCATGTTCGAATGTGGCATTTCCACATAGATTAGATGAGTAGGAGAGGATTGACATCATGATTAGATATTAAAATTATGTGTTTTACTTCCATTTGTTTAATTAATCTCTGTTAGTGCTGGTATATATTGAGATTTTTGCTCGTGACATGACTATTTGCATTGAAAGTTATTTATGTTGGGTGATTGAAAAGCTTGCTAAGTTGATTTCTCTGGTAGTTTGAATTCAATTTGATTCCATATTACTATTTACTTTCCAGAATTGAGATCTCATAGTAAATCAACTCTTCTTGTTAGGTGATAGTGGTGTTTTTTTGTAGTGAATCAGTGATAATGTCAATTGTTTTTGAAAACAATTTTAGTATTACGCCTGCTTATTCAAATGAAATATAAATATGATAATGCTTACTTATATCTGACAGCCTACCTGCAATATGAGTAAAACTAATTTCACTGACCATCTTATTATAGATTACAGGTACAAACTTCTCCAATAACCACCTTATTTGTAGTTATTTTTAGTTGGATTTTATTGTAGTTTGATAATTAAGTATGAAATAGTGTTCTGTTTCTCCTCAAATTTTTAGTGTTTTCATTCAGAGGGCATTGGATAATGCTCTCTTTATGTTTCTCCTTGTTTATCAAGTCACCAATTCCCCCTCTCCCCAAAGCACCCTCATCCTCCTTAAATTATAATTATTTTGTGTTTGGGCATGTTTTCCTATGAGTAACTGATATTGTTCCGTATCATTTTCTATTTCTTTGGCAAGTTGTGCTACAGGTTTAATGGTTTTTCCTCTTCTTATATTCTGCCTTTTCTTCTTTATCAAGCCCTTGTTGTTCAAATTCATGAAAATGTTTGTTGACTGGAGGCTTTGAACAAATTGGTCACTATGATTTGTTTCAATATTGGGTGTTTTACGAGATCTGCTAGATATAAGGTTCCCAATATGAGTAATTTTGAATTATTATTCCTTGAGTGGGATTTAGGCTAATCTATGAACCTCTATTTCCATTGGTTAGTCTTTTGTTCAAGTTGAAATGTTTTAGAGTCTTTGTATTTATTTCTTTTAACAATATTTCCTTATCTTTGTAAGTCGGACTCGGTTTCTTATTTAAAAAAAAAAACTCTCGGTATACCTTTGGCTATGTAATAAATCCCACCTTCCGAATTTGGTGTGTTCTCTCTTCTAATTTTACTTTACCATTGTAGTTGCCAACTTGTGAGCTATTTATCAGCAGCAATTACCTAGTAATCGGCACTGGAATTGTAGCAAACAAAAATTGTCATTTGTGTCAATAGGGAGAGAGATAACTCTTCATAAGAGAGTTATCTTAGGAGAAAAATGCCAAGGGTAGACAAGAAAATAAATATTTTAGCTCCAATCTCAAGAGTCTAGGCATTAATTGTGACCATTCAAATGAAAGTTGCAAATGTGTGTTTATTGTTGAATATTAAGAAAAGGTTATAAGTTTGAATGTTTTGTGGCAGCAACGATGATGTGGAGCCAACATGGGAGCTAAAATTGCAGAAAATGACAAAAACAGTTTACCCGAGATTTTAACTGCAGTAAAACGAAGAATCACCTGAAATTTGGGTTGGACCTCGTTTATCAATTTGGTTGCCCTAAAATTGAGGAGGGGTATAAAAGCTTCAAATGAGGGTTGCCTCTATAATTCTTCATCAATCCCTAAAGAGAACAAAACAAGAAAGAAGGGAAGATTCTTACATTTTGTTGAGGACTCGAAGAAGACAGAAATTGAGCTAATAAAATTGTCATTTTTGTATTATTTAATTAATGAGTTTTGTATTTTCTTCTTCCCTCTTCTTTGTCATAGAGTTAAAGTAATAGCTAAATACATTAAGAGGGTTGTGGACCTGTACTCGTGAATGCTGATTTTTTGGTTTATAAAGTTGTTTCTACTTGGTTAATGCTTGTTTTGCATTTTTAAGTTTAATGTACTTGATCACCATGTTGAATAAACTATTTATTAGCTTTCGGGAGATTGTAATAGAGATTGAATAGTTTTAACTTGTGTTAGATCTACATTCGAGTTTAGAGTGTAGGTACTTAGAAATAGGTCTAATCTAACATGGCTAAAAATTGAGTTGAAGAGTCGTTGGTCTTAACTGTGGTTAAAATAGCGTTGAAATTTGAAAAATTTGGGAAGATTTTGTGTTTGTTTGACCAGTAGCTATAGCAATTTTGTTGTCTTTGTTCTTGTATCTTATGTTGAAGGATTAATTGCCTTTAATTCTGTTTTATTCATATTTAAATGTATTTTTATCTTATTCGTAAAGTATTGATAATTCAAAATATCCTTGTTTGTTTTTCTTATTTCTTAAATAAAAGTAGAAGCGTTTTAGTTACTCAATCCTAGAGAATTCATTCTTTTTTATCACTTGCTATGTGATTTGTGTATACTTGCACAATTATATATTCCATGTAACAAGTTTTTGACACTGTTGTAGGGGACCTTAAGAGCATCTCTTGCTATTTTTTAAAAGGGGGAGTTCATATGATTCAAGGGAAAATGAAAATGGCACTAGTACCAATACTTCAACCTTCTTACTTACTTATTTGTGGGAGCAATGTGATCTCTACATAATGGGAATGTTAAGGTGATGCTATGCAATTATAAAAAATATTGGAGAAAAAGGGTATTCAAATTTCTTGTAGGCTCATGGATAGGGATTGTTTTGAGAGAAGCATTCATTTCACGTCTTCTAGTTAGATGGCAAGTAGGGATGACAATAAGATGGGGTTAGAGATGCATTCTCTCGTTTTTATCCCCGTCTCTGTCTCATTCACTATTTTTGGGAGTTAAGAAAGAGGATTGAGTTCCTTGAGAGAAAATTTCTCGATTAATATGTAATTATTAATTATATTTTGGATTGAATGGAAAAAGATTGGAGAACATCTCTCATTTAACTTGAGTAACGCTTGACTGCTCGCCCTTAGTTTTCGACCATCTCTTCAATCTAGAATAGAAGACTATTAGGGACAAATGTGATGTGAAATATATGAAAAATGAAGTAATTGGAAGAGCAGCCGAGGACTTGTACGAAACAGAAGAAAACCAATTTTAGGGGCAACCAAATCTTTCAAAGAACTGCCAAAAACCAAATTGCCATGCAACTCTTTCCTTTCTCATAGAAAGTCAAACATATCCAAACTTCCTCCAATTTATTTTTAATAACTTTGAGGACTATCACATTAGAAACCAAAAAGTCTTATTCTACATTGCTGTTTAGGGCACTCTAGTTTTATGAGTTCGAAGAAAAAATTATCCAAAGTGATTTTATTGTGCAAAACATCCTATCTCATTTCATAGTCTCATTTTTTGTTTACCAAAAACTTCTAGTACTCCGGTAATACTCACTCCACCCGTTAATTTTCCCTTGTTTTGACTTTTTTAATGAGACAATAGTCTGATCCTACTATTTGGTTTCTAAAGTAGTTTGTAGGATATTTAATTCTAGGTAGGCTGCCACTATGAATTGAAACTCGTTTCTATAAACTCTTTACTATTTATATTAGCCTTGATTGACCCCTAAATCAAACTAGGTTTTGAAACAACAAAATCAAGTTTCTCGTTCCCTATTCCTGTTTAGTGTTTTCAATATTTTTTTAAAACATAAATAAAAACATTATTTTATCATTTAGAAATGCATAATAAATGTTTTAAAAATAAATAAAATGTAAACGAGTTTGAATATTTAACTGAAAAATTAATTTTCATATAAAATTTTTACATTTTTTTAAAATCTAAAATGATAAAGAATAAGAACCAGAAATGATTACCAAATGTAATTATATATATTTTTTTTAAATGGAAAAATGGGAAATAAGAAATAGGAAATGAAAAAACAAGAAATAAGAAATAATAACCTTATTAAATGACCCTATATTAACCTAGGATTCTTTTTCTTTTTCTTAGAGCAAAGAGTGGTGTTTGAGGGCAGGAGCTTGATGACTTTTGTATCATCAATAACCATACAATAATCACTCGAATCTTCTTAATCGAATAGAAAATTGAGGTTAATGAAAATATTTAAAACCTTTTAACAATATTATTGAAACCCAAAACAAGAGTAAAGTCTAAATCTATAAATTTGACTATGTAAGAGACCATATATTTCAATGAACTTGGGATTTTTTTTTGGGGACCATTTATCAAAGTTCTTGCTCTAATATTTGTTGGGAATTAAAGTAATTTACACTTGGATTAAAAATTTATTTCCATAATACTTGGTTTATTTTTGTTTCAAAATACGAGAATGAATAATATATATATATATATATATATATATATATATATATTTATTAGGCCAACGTTTACTTATCCGCAATCGTTAACAGAAATCAATCGATAATGAAATCAATCGGAATCGTAACGTTATTCCATTGGTGTTGTTTACCAAAAATTTTTTGGAATCGTAATCAGAATTCGTTTGATGTTGTTTATTAAAACTGTCTGGAATCGAAATCGGAATTAGATATATAATAATTACTAATATACCTCTTTCTCCTTTTTAGCTAAATACAAATATATTATTTTTCTAATCTTTTCTAAATTACAATAATAATAAATTTTATAATTTATTACTATATTATTGATACGTAAATATTTTTTATTATAACAATTTATCTAATATTAATACATAATGAATAATTAAAATAAAATTACATCAAATAAAATATTTTTTTATTAGAACAACCAAATTTTAAACTAACATATTATTAAGTTTTATTATTCTAATATTTAAAAGTAATGATATCTATTTAAAAAATTTAGTGATATTAATTAATATTAATTTAACATATTATATAATAAAATCACATCATTTAATAAAAATTGAAGTATAAATGTAGAAGAAATTATAAAAGTATAGAAAAAACTAATTAAAAATTAAATGGATCTATAAGAGAGAAAAGGTAAAAGTGATACATTAATTATAATATATATGTGGGGTCCACGAAATAAAGAATAAGAATGAGATTGATGAAGTTGTGAGAGTGTAACGAGATTACACATTTTTTTTATGTAATGAGATTACAAAGTTTGAGGTGAGTCCCACCATTTGATTACATTCCTACAATTTGGTAAACACCCATCAAAGGGAATCAAAGTTTTCATTATGATTCATCGATTGCGGGTAAGTAAACGGGACCTTAGTTCAACGGATGAGGATCCAACCATGAACCTTAGACATGATAATAGATATCTTATCCACTCTAGCTAAACTCGAATCGAAAAAAATAAGCCATTTATGAGTCTTATTCAACAAAATAATTAAGGTTTAAGTCACATTTTGATCTATAAACTGTTTTGAGATTATTTTATTTTAGTCATTGAACTTACAAAATATCTATTTTTGTCCCTAATCTTTTAAGTTTGTTCCATTTAGTCCCCAATTTTTTTCTTAAAACTTATTTTTTAAATAAATATTTTGGTCTTTGTCATTAGTTTGTTGTTAATTTTTTTGACAGGTAGATGACGAGTGCGGCTAGAAATGACCACCAAATGTTGTAGAGTTAGAACGAAAAAACCTGTAACTTTTTAGTTACTATATTGATTTAAGCAAATAACAAAGGAAGCTATATTAAAGTCAACATTAGCTTAACTCAGCGATTAAGATATCCTACTCCTTCACTACCATTGAAAGTTTAGAGGTGCAATTATAACAATTATCATATTTGTGAGGTTGTGCAATATTTACTCTTAATATTATAGGGTTATGGAAAATCTTTTATTTTATAATCTAAAATACATTTATAATTAAAAATTAAGATAAATAGATAACAATATTATAGTATATATCTTATATATTATATGAAAAATATGAATAGAATTGGAGGTTTTGAGCGATCGCCTCATTTGCATGTATCTAAGTCGACCTAGATATAGTGTTGGCTTTGAATATGTGTATCGACATAGATTGATTGAGGTGGGTGTTGGATGGACATAATAATAACAAAGTCCAAACTGATTATCTTTTAGAAAAAAATTAGAAAATAAAGTAGACATTTTAAAATTGAAGTAGCAAATGAGATGAGCTTAAAAATTATGAGAAGCAAAATAGAATTTAAACCAATAATTAATCATAATAGATCAATCCGAACATAGCTCATTAGTTAAAACATCGATCTCTAACTTCATGTGTTGAAATTTTTAGTACTAAAAAAAATTAAATATAGGAGGTTAAAAATTACCCTTTTTTTTTTGGTTGAAATCACATAAACAAATGCAGTTTGACACGTTAACCATTGTGCATATCATTTCAATAATTAGCTTCGGTGATTTTTATACTATTTTTCAATAATTTATTAAGTAATTTTTCCTATTTGTATAAACTCTGAAAAATAACAATATCTGTGTATATATAATTTTTTTGAAGGACCCAAAAATCCTTTGAGTCACTGCATTTGATTCAAATGGTTTTCACAAAAGCAAAATAAACAAAGTGGAATTCAATTTTTTTAATAATTTAATTTAAAAAAAAAAGATTTTTTAATTGTGCACCAAACAAGGTTAAAAATAATTATTATAATTATTTCATTTATTTCCACAAAAACTAAGCTTAGACATTATAGGATACTTACAGTGAAAAATTAATATCTAGATAAATACCAATACCTATAACAGATCCAAGAATTGGATTTCAACTAAAAATTCTTGGCAGACCCTAAGCGACAAAGATAAGAATTTGGAGTGAAGATCCAAATTTTTTTTCCTCCATTATTTACGAGGTTTTTTTGTTAATTGTTTTTTATTTTTTGTCGTCTTTTTGTTATTTTCTGTTTTGGGGACTGTTTAAATTTCAACTCTCATATGAAAAACGTGATTAAATGTTATAAAAGAAAAAGTTCAAAAGGTCAACATTTATATGTCAGCAAATTGTGTGCTATGATCAATTTAACGTCTTAATTTATTTTCTTGTGTTATAGTGTTCCTTTCAATCGAAAGAAGTGGCAATATTCTAATTTATACAGCTCCATTAGAAACTAATTTTTTTTGGGTTGGGAAACATTGCTCAATCTGAACACGATGCAATTGATGTTTATACCTAAATTTGGTTGCATTAGAACACGCACGAGGTGGAATATATTCCATTCGATGCTCAAAAGTTAGTAAGGATTCGACCTATAGTTCTCATCACGAGGAACCAAAATTGTATACTTGCGTACGAAAAATGATTGTCTATTTATAGAAGAAGGTGTCGAGATTATGGAGCCAAATCGACATTGGAACAAGTTGAGACGAGGCTAGATGGAGAAGGAATGAAAAGTATAGGGAAACGGGCTGTTGTAAGGCCTTTGGGTCGAGAGAGCAGTGCTGCGGTGCTAGGGACAACGCCACGGTGCTGTCGCGTAAACAAGAAAAATAAAGACGCATGCGAGGAGTCTTTTTCTTGCTGCATTGTCCATAGCGTTGAAACGTCGTGTACAATGTCTCAACGCTGCGGCAAAGGTGTTTAAATATACCTTATTTCATTAGGTATTTGATATGTGTTGTAGCACATTTTGTGTAGTCGTGCTGTGTAGTTGCATAGAATCACAGGGGTAGTGCTTTGGCAGAGAGTTTTAGAGGCGAGATCTACTCGGGGTTGTAGAGCGAAGTCGACAATCAGTTCGTATTGTGAGAATTTTCATTCCTTTTTCTTATGATTCTATTGTTGTAGTTCCTAGAAGCTAGGTGGATTTTGTCGGGGCCTCTAGATTTTGAGAGAGTATTGTATTGTCCATTATATTATCCCAAAATCATAGTAGAACTCGTTGTCGTGGAAGACTGGACGTAGCCCATAGTTGGGTGAACTAGTATAATTTTTTTGTGTCGTTTACTGCGTTTTCCCTATATTTCTCTTATTGTTTAATTAACTTAGTTTTCACCAAAGAACTGTGGATGGGGAAAATATTCTTGGTAAGTAATTTTTCCATCAAGTGGTATTAGAGCTGCATGTTCAGTATCATGAGATCCAGTAGGAAGTCACATCACAATTTAGAGGGGGATTTTAAGATTTGATGGGGAAAATTTCGGATTTTGGAAGATGCAAGTGATGGATCTTCTTACAAACAAGAAGATTCACAAAACCCTAAAAGAACAATCAGCTACTGGGATGACATACAAGGAATGGGCAGAGATAGATGAACAGGCTGTAGCGATCATCATGTTGTGCTTATCGATGAATGTGGCACGTCTCGTAGCACATCAGAAAACAATGTTGGGACTGATGAACGCACTGACGAACAAAAATGAAAGACCCTTTGCCAACCACAAGATGTATCTAATCATGAGATACTTCAACATTCATATGGAAGAAGATACGTCGATGAACTCTCACATCAATGAGGTAACTAAACTGATGAACTAGTTGGAGTCAATGGAAATTACCTTTTCAGAGGAGGTGAAGGCTATAAAGTTATTGTCTTCTTTGCTTGAGAGTTGGGAAACGATGAAGACGAGGTGTCGAATTCATTGGGGGACAAGAGTCTAAAAATTTCATATATCTGTGATGCTGCAATTGTTGAGGAGATTAGAAGGAAAGGAAGTGGGAAGAATCTTTTATCCACTTCTGGTGGTGAGAATCATTTGGAGTAAACATTGGTAGCTCAAAGCAAAAGCATAAATGGAAGATGAATTATAAGAAACAGTAGAGATACGACCAGTAGAGACACCCTCCCTTTCGTATGACCTTGCCCATGCATGGCCACAGCTTACCAAGCACCCTTGCCGCACGCACCACTCAGCCGCCGAACCACGTGCCGATATGCTCTTGCCCGCGCCCAACCGACCAACACGCACCACCCATGCCGCCCACGCCACTTCCAAGCACGCACCCCTTTCTTTGCTACCGCCACCCTCCAATGGGCGCCACCTACCTTTGGCGCCAAAACAATTGCCCTACCACCCACTCTTCAACTTTTTAGGAAATTCCCTATTCTTAATTTGTTTTAAAATAATTGTGGGATTTGTTTTAATTCGTTTTAGCAAATATTTTCAATTTTAGGAAAGGTATTGCCTTACTTCATTAGCAAGTTGGCTATTAAGAGAAATTTCTTTTCAATTATTTGTTTATTTTATTTTTAGGTTTATTTTTATTTTACAATTTCCTTGTAAAGGTCATGGACCTTAGCTATAAATAGGCTTGTACCCCCCTTTTGTTTGAACATTTTGGAATTATCATTTGAATAGAATTGAGAGTTTTCTCACCCTTTTGTCGTGTGCAAACCCTCATCCTCTAAACTATCGATTTCCTTTGTGTGGTTGAACTTAGAATCTCATATTTTACCCCTCGGAGCATGCTTGTTGAGTATATCCAACCTCGAATATAGTGAGTATTCTGTCTGCTCAAGGTAACGATTGTAAAGGTAATCCATCTAACCATTAGCCTCTCGGGTTGAAACCACTTATACTTGGATTCAAGTGGCTTGTGGCTCGAGTAGTCCATACGCTTGATTGTCGCATTTCAAGTTGGTTCACATCCTTTAGTGCAAAGAATCATGGTACGGTGAGGATGGAAAATGAGAGACTCTCAAAGATCTAAGGAGTTGGGGAGGTACGTTTGAGGACTAACAGTAGGATTGAGTTAATTTTACATGGTGTCAGGTATGTACCCAGTTTCAGGATGAATTTGATAACATCGGGGAAGGTAGATGACGAAGGCTACATAAGTGAGTTTGTAGAAAATACGTGGAAACTCATAAGAGCATTTAAGGTAGTGATTTTTAGCCACAGAGAAGCTTCAATGGATGTGTTGAGGTTTAGCGTTGGTAGAGGATCAGAGAGACAAGTTATGCATAGGGCTGTAGATAGTTCAAGGGGAGATTTGAAAGAACTAGCAGCACTTACAGTCAAGACAGATTAGAAGAATTTTCCATCCGTTCAAGTAAAACAGTTGGGAAGTAGAGGAAAGGATAAGATGAACAACTTAGTAAGGTGTTTAGCAGATTGTCAGGATAAAACCCCAGTTGTCAGACGGATTAGCGAGCTGTTGAAGTCACAATAGGCGAAAGAGTGCATTGAGGAGAAAGACTACAATTGGTGCTGAGGTCGAGGGTGAAGTCTCTAGAGTGGCAACAAATTTGGGTGAGACTGTCAGGTCATTAGAAGGGATTTTTTTTTTCAGGAGTCGTTGAGTGCGAGTTAAGAAGGAAACGTCGGGGACCACTTAGTTTGAGTGAGAGCACGTAGCTATGTCTCTTACGTCTAGGAGACAAGACCACGTAGGATTGCTCAATCTCAGGGCAATCACAGGTTGAGCTTCGGTTGGTGCCAAGAAAATGTTAGAAACTGTCCATGCAGTGGGAGTCGAGCCTTAGTTGGTGCCAAGAAGACTTTGATCAGTTAGAAGCTGTTGGTACGGTCAGAACTAAGTTATGAAAGACACTATTGTTATAGTGGGAGGTAGACTATTGTTTTATCCCCAAGTTGGATATTGTTGGCATTATGGAGCCAAATCGACATCGGAACGAGTCGGGGCGAGTTGAAACGAGGCTAGAATGGAGAAGAAATGAAAAATAGAGGAAGCGGGCTGCTGCAGAGCCTTTGGGCACAGAGAGCAGCACTGCAATGCTGTCGCGTAAACAAGAGAAAAAAGACGCACACGAGATGTCTTTTCTTCGCTGTAATGTTCGTAGCGTTGAGACGCCATGTTACACATTTCAACACTGCGGCAAAGGTATTTAAATACACCTTATTTCTTTAGGTATTTTATATATGTGAAGTATCACATATTTTTTGTGGCACCCGTGGTGTGTAGTTGCACAGAATCACAAGGTCAGTAGGTAGTGCTTTGGCATAGCGTTTTAAAGGCGAGATCTCAAGGTTGTATAGCGAAGTCGGCAACCAGTTCTCGTGAGTATTATGAAGTTTTTCATTTCTATTTCCTAGGATTCTATTGTTGCAGTTCCTAGAAGCTAAGTGGCTTTTGTCTACGCCTCTAGATTTTGAGAGAGTATTGTATTGCCATTGTATTATCTCAAAATCATAGTAGAATTTGTTGTTGCGGAAGACTGGACGTAGCTCATAGTTGGGTAGATCAGTATAAATTCTTTGTGTCGTTTACTGCACTTTCCTTATATTTCTCTTATTATGTGATTGACTTAGTTTACAATGAATAACTGTGGAAGGGCAAGATATTCTTGGTAAGCAATTTTATCATCAGAAGGATAGTAGGTCCTACAACTTTGGTATGTTAAGTGGTTTCTAGAATTCGTTAGGCAATTACAACAACTGCTCTGAGGTACCTTACTATCAACTTATATCTAGGCTATCAGTAGGCTCTCGAGCTATTTAGGTGCACTTTAGACGAGCTTAATAGCTCGACCATTGTGTATTTCCGAAGTAGTTTGGGAAAAATCACTTGCCATGCTCCTTTTTCATCACTTCACGAGATGGGTTGTATTTTACCTTCTAATATTGGATAGGACACTTTGTTATCATAAAATAATTGATGGTAGGACCTTCAATTGTGAAACTATTAAACTTAAAAGGAAACAAAAAAGATAAGAAGAAGAAGTGAATAGTTGACATATCAATAACCTAGATAAAAACATCTTTTATCAGTTGAGAAATTAAAATATTTTTATAAGTTAAAAAAGGAACTAAAATAAAATATTCTAAAAATTAGGGACTTCAAATGAAACTTTTTTTAGTACAACAAGTGGGGTGGAGAGATTCTAACTTATAACCTCATGATTGGAGATGATACCAATACCACTGAGCTAAGCTCATGTTGGTAGGTAGGGATGGCAACAGGATAGGGCGGGGTCGGGAGAGCCATCCCCATCCCTACCCCGTTGAGGATTTTTCTCCCATCCCTGTCCCCATCCCCGAAAATTTTGGGGGCGGGGACGGGGATGGGTTCCCCGCGGGGAACTGTCCTCGATATATTTGATTTTTTTATTTTGAAAAAAATTTATAAATATTCTATTTCTTTAAAAAATGCAAACTTTTTCTTCATGGAATAGTGTAAAATTTAATTAAATACAACTACACTGTTTTAAAAAATTATAAAAATATTTATAAAAGTTAATGTATATTAATATTATTATATATAAAATATATAAAAACTAATAAAATATTAAACGGGGCGGGGACGGGGCGGAGAGACCTCCCTCATCCCTGCCGAGGATCCCGATCAGGATCCCCAGTTTGTCCCTATCCCCGGTCAAACCGGTGATTCCCTGACTTGATTGGGTTGGGTACCTGCAGGGATCGGATCCCGTGGATATTTTTGCCATCTCTATTGACACGACTTCGAATGAAACCTTAAACAACGTTTATTTAAAAAAAAATTCTCATGGTTTAAAGGGCAGCTCCAAAATGAAGCTTCACAATTCATATCGAACCATAAAAAAGAAAATTAATCTTTTGAAGCTGAAAAACGTTTTCTTTTATTAGAACACATGCATGGTGACATTATTTATATTTTTCCTAGAGTAATTTCTTATTTCTCCTTATTATTTAAAAACAAAATACCCTTTTGGTGGTTGGTACTAATATTTAATAGGTTTCGCAGTAATTTTCTTTAAATAAGGATCGTACATACGGTAAGTTAAAAAATATAATAACTTTTGCCTCCTAGAAAATTTTATAAGATTTTCCGATACGTTGATGCAGAAATTTGGCCTCTCGAAATTCCACCAAATTCGCATCAATGGTTAATAATGAAATCTATGGTGCTAGCCACACACAGCTCTAATGACTAAGTTAGAATAAGAAGTTTGTTGAGTATCGAGAATAGGATTTTTAGCGGTACCTTTAGGGTTCAGCTTAACATTATATTTATAGAGGTCAAATCCTGATGCCCTTAGGAAAATACACTGTTGAGCTGTGGGCATCTTGTGGGTTGAATGTTGAACCAAGAGATCAGTAGCCTATAGTAGATTTTCTAGTTGTCGGATCTGGTCTGCCGAGACTTGGTCGGCCAGACTTTTCGGAGCCATGAACCTGGTCATGCTCTGGATCTGATTAGGCCCAGATATGGTCATGCCCTACATATGGTCATACTCTAGGCCTAGTCATGCCCTAGATCCTAGATCTAGTCCTACCTTGGATCTGGTCATACTTTGGGCCATGAACCTTTGATGTAGCTCGCCTATTGGGTCTAGTCTTGTCTTCCCATAACATTATTTATTTTTTTATTATTACATTACAAATAAGAGGAAAAATATTCAAACCTACGATGTATAAGGGAGATCAAATAGTATGTAAGTGTAATTGGTAGAAGAAAAAAATTTGAAGAAAAAGAAAATTGTTTGGAAATATATCGAAAATCATTCGAAGCTATTTTTTCTTTAAGAATACTACAAGACCACAAATATGAAAATGAGAAATTGAACCTATAAAATTTAAGAGAGGTAAAGATGTTTGCGATTATTTCTAGTAATTTTTTTAGAACTACCATTCAAATTTTGAGGCAGTTATTTAAATTTACGATTTTTAAGAGAAGCATTACTAATGTCTTGACTAATTGAGTTATGTTAGATTGATTGTTTATGATCATTCAAACCGTGTAAAATATAAACTTTTATTTGTTAAAAAAAATTAAAAGGACATAAACTTTTTTTGACTTTTCATGTTAACTTAGACCATAACTTAACTAGTCAAGATATATATATATCCCCAACCAAAAGAACATAGATTTAAATCTCGAGCTCACAGACTAAAAACATGTCGTGACTCTTCATGAAGGATACATCATCTCAGGCATAATTTTAAATTTTTTATTTGTTATAATTTAAAATTAATTAAAATAAAATTTACATATATTTTTTTAGTACAATAAATATGAAGACGAGATATTGAACTTTTGATCTCTTCAAACAAAATGTCTTAACTATTGAGTTGGACCCATGTTGGCTAATGTCACATCTTTTAAAATGTTTTAACGCCACATTAACATAACTAGAATGATAAAATTAATAAAAAACCGTCCAAACTTATAATCAATCTTTAAAATGTCGATATTGATAGAAATGTTGTTTCCTCTCGACTTTACTTTTTTTTTCTCTAAAATTGTTCTCTTTTTGTCTTTAACTTTTCTTTAACTATTTTTTTTTCTAAATCTTTTTGTTTATCTCTCTAAAATTTATCTTCCAAAAGTTTATTTACATCTCTCTAAAAGTGTATTTTCATGTCTCTACATTAGCGGATGGCAAAAATTTCCAGAGGGTCGGGTTCCAATAGTAGAAAATGTATGTCCTGACCCCTTCCCCATCCCCGATTCCATTTTTTAAATAATTAATATATATGTATTACAATTTTTTATACTTAAATTTTAAAAATAATTAAAGACAATTATAAAACTTATAATTTTTCTCGAGAGCATCTCTCAGACCCAAGAACGAGGTGGAGACAAAGACTAAAAATTTTCACGAGCACGAGAATGGGGGAGAGCATCCTCACTCGCACTCATACCATTGTCATTTCTACTCTACATAAAATTTTCTCCCTAATATGTATTTTCAATTTTCTAACTTTTTTTTAAAAAAAAAACTAAAAATGGTGACCAAATATGTTTTGGTTTTCACTTTTTTAAAAACACAAAACAAAAAATGGTTATCAGACATATATGGTTTTTGTTTTTTAAAAATAGAAAACAAAAAACCAAAAACTAAAAACAAGAAAAACCAAAAACCAAAAATAAAAAACAAAAATAGTTATCAATCATATATGATTTTTATTTTTTAAAAACAGAAAACAAAAAACCAAAAACAAAATACAAGAAAAACTAAAAATCGAAAACAAAAATGGTCATCAAACATATATGGTTTTTGTTGGTTATCAAGCAGATCCTAAAAGTCATGTATATGTACATAGAAGTTATTTGAATGGGTAAATTAAAGTTATTGTTGTTTGATTATGTTTTATTGACACGTCAACATTTAGTTCCATAGTCATATAATTATTAAAATAGAAAAATTAATAAAAAAAAAAAGTAAAGGAACTCTAAATTATATAATATTATAAATCTAATTAATTTTTTTGTGTCAGATAAATCTAATTAATTTTACTAATGAACACGTAATTAAAAATAATTATGAAAAAAAACTAAAAAAAAAGACTCAAGAGGGGAGCAAAATGAGATTGCATTTGTCCCGATAGAATCCAAAAAGAGAGATCAATAAATCTCTATAAAAGAACTCTTAAAATATGTACATTCAAGTGGACACTTAAAATTTGTATCTATAATCATTTTAGAAACGTTTAATTTTAATAAAATTTGCGCACATAAAACGTGGAGATAATCCATGTGAACTAATTTCATTATTAAGACAAGACCGAACAAAAAAAAAAAAAGAAAAAAAAAAGCGCTATTTAAAGATTGCACAAAACTATATTGAAAATGTTTTCAATTATTTTTAAAAACACTTTAACAATTTATTTTATTTTTTGTGGTCTGGTCAAAGTCAATGCTTTATAATGTTATAAGGAGGGAAATTAAACAATCACCGATATGGCTACATATCTCCTACGTGACAACCACCATGACGTCACCTTATTGGTTCATTGGCCATGTCGGCATTCTTTATTTTTACATTCAAATTTATATATATTTATTATTATTAAAAAAAAAAAAGAAAATCTCATTTACTTGATTGAGTCAAATTTTCAACATTTTGAGTAACAAAATCAAGGTTAAAAATCAAAATCCACTAATAAATTACGTAAATTAAAAAAATTATGTTATCTGTTTGGTACCATGTTTTTGTTTTTGTTTTTGAAAAATATAAACTTCAACTATTTCAGTTTCTGATAAATTCTCATTTAAAATAAATGTTTTTGATAAATTATCATTTTCAGTTTTTCTTCTTCTCAAAGTGTAAATAAAAGTATTATTTTATTATTATTGACTTATAAAGTGCATAATAAATGTTTAACAAAACCGATATAAGATAATTTTTCTTAATATTTAATTAAAAAATAATTTTCATTTACTTTCTTTTTAATTTAAAATTTTAGATAATGAAGAATAAGAAAGGATTGCCATTTTCCTATTTTAGTTAAAAAAAAAAACAAGAAACGACAAACAATTATCAAACGGCAGTTATATTACTATTTATTTAGAAAAGGAGACAAGAAAAAAGAAATTATAAATTATAAAACAAGATAAAAAATGTTTAAACTCATTCATGATTCTTTTTCTGTTTTTTTTTTTTTTTTTTTGGCAAAATACAGTCATGTTGAATCTAGCTATAAAATCAAGTAGCTCGTGATAAAATAAAATCAACACCCTACAAGAATAATACATCTTGTTGAGTGATATAGTGTAGCAAAGCTAAATGGGTTCAAAACCATAATTGAAAGGTTAATTTATACAAGTATTGGAAGTAAAGGTATATAGTTATTAACACATCATAAATATAAAATCGAAAAACAAGATACTAAACCAAAAATAAAAAAATAAATCTTGAAAACTCATTAAAAATCATTTCATTTCATTTTATATATTTTGGAAACAAGTGGTTTGTAGTAACTAAAAACAAAAAACAAAAAGACCCACTTTCTCTTTAAAAAATTGCAATTTTAAATAAAGAGATAGTTGGAGTCTATAATTTATATAGTCATAAAGGAGCACTAATATCTGGCCATTGAACTATCCTGAGATGGAGCTGACACTCAGTTTTAAAATAAAAGGAAAGTGACAAGAAATGTGGTTATAGAAATGTATATACTTTTTTAAAGGAGATACTTGTTCAATAACACACAAAATTTCCATATGCATATCTCAACTGTCTAAATTACCTCTATGTATATATATATATATTTATATCTATGAGTATCCAGACCAATTTACGCGTATTTCGACTAATCTCACGAGACAACAACTTGATCCTATAACATTTGATACTAGGAAACACATAGGAATTACCCTCGAAATTGGAGTGCTCTTTAAAAAATAAAAATAAAAAGAGCTTCTTTTTGTTTATCTCTCACATACATTATGGTACCATTTTTCAAAAAAAAAAAATAATAATAATAATAATTATTATTATTATTATACTAAAAAATGGTTTTTATTTATTTATTTTTTTAAACTTTTAAAAAAATCTAATAAAAAACCAAGTCGCTGGAAGTTTCTTTTGAAGTCTTAAATTGAAATTGATGAAAACATTATTAGGGCGTATTTGATATTGTTGTTATTATTTTATCACTCTTTAACTATAAAAATGCATCCATTAAAGGTTTGGCCACCTTATGTGCCAAACATCTTACCATTTCTGAAGGAACTGGAGTTATGTGCACGTCCACTAATCTCATAGGACAAAATTACCATCTAAAAAATGAAGGAAATACAGAGAAAGTACAGAGAAAATTAATTGAATATTTGATTTAAAAAATTCATTTTCATATAAAAAATTACTTTTCTTTTAATTTAAAATGTTAAAAAACAAGAAACAAGAAATTGTTACCAAACATGCTTCTATATTTTTTTTAATAGAAAAAGAAATAGTAAGAAACAAGAAACAATTATCACATGCAACGACATTTTTATTTATTAAAAAATAGAAATAGAAAATAAGAAACAAATTAAAATGTTTCCAAACTGTGCCCTTAATTTTTACAAAAGCTCAAAACATTAACCAACAAAATTTCAACCACACCAACTGGCGGACTTTTAAGTTTTAGTTAGTATAATATTTGTTTCTCTCTTTTGATAAATCGAAATCGATGTCGTGTGGCTTCGCCAGTCGAATTATCACCTATAACTAGGGAGTGCCAATAGACAGCCAACACTGTAACCGACATTATAGAACTCGTACTCGAATGTGAGGGAGAGCCCCGACTACGCATCCCGTGAGGTTCGAATTGGGGAGGGGTATCCCCACTCGACCACAAACGCTCACTATACCACCACCCATTGGTAGGTATTATTCGGTTTCTCTTTGCACATCTAGCTACTAATAGTAGAAAATTATTTTGAAAGGTTTCAAACAACGACTATTATTATTATAATTTTTTTTTTAAGAATAGAAGACTAACATTTTTCACTCAAAATAAATTCTAACTAATAGTTTAAAATACTCTTTTGGTTCTCATATTTTCATTAAAGTAACGATTTAGTTTTTGAATTAGTTTGTAACGATTTAGTCCCGCCATATTTTCATCTTTAGTACGTAACAATTTCGGTCATAAACTTAGTAACAATTTTGGTTCCTATGTACCACGAAAAATCTCATCCAAATTTAACTGTCGATTTTTATTATATAACAATTTAATTAGTCTTTGTAATTTATAAAACACATCATTGGTTCCTCGTCAGTTTATCAATCTACATATATAAGAAAACCCTATCAAATCTTAACAACATTTTGTAGAATAGAAACTAAATTATTACAAAATTTAAAATAGGAGGACTAAATTGTTATAAATTTGGAATTACAAAAGAACCTTCGTTACAAACTAAAGATATTGAATCGTTACATAAATTAATGACGCATAATGACCAAAACTACTTGTTTAACCCTCTTAATATTTTTCTTCAATTTGATCATCAAACCGAAAAATGTCAACCATTAATTTTGAAAATTAGGGTTTTCGGAAGAGATCAAAATTTACAACCACATAATATTAGCACACAAGATGGGTATAATATTCCTACTTGATCAATGTCAAAATTGCCCAAAATATTGTAATTCAGAAAAATATTGACCCACATTAATAAAAACCACAATAAATTAGAAAAGTAAACCCTAAAAAAATCAAATTGGAAATTGAAATATCTTTGAAGAATTTAATATTTATTTTTCCATTTTAGAAAAATACTAAATATCAACCCAAACACTACCCCTTTTTTACTTAAATATTGTTTGACTTGAATTTTCTAACTTTTGCTTATCTTTGCTTTTAACTATTTTAGGGGCCAATTATATATATATATATATATATATATATCTGATTTTGACTCAGCCTGATAAAGTACAAAACAAGTTGTTATATTATATTATTGGCAAAAACATAAATAAATAAGAGGGCTGAAATTTTCACACATTCCTTAAATGTTAATTATGCCATATTCAACATATGGGGCAAAATGAAAAGGTTGTTGAAACTTCAAAATTACATTAAAAAAGGGCTAAGTTCAAAGCTCTCTTTTTTATCTAACATAATAATGTAATAAAATATTACGTTAATTATAATTAAAATTAATGATTATAAAGTTTGAATAGGTTGATAAAGTTTATATTATATATCATTCGTTACTATTGACAATTCAACTAAAGTGACATCAACCCATGATAAATATTAGCTACATTTGACATGTGATTAATGATATATATTTTTTAAAGTACTAATATTTACAATTATTTTGAAAAGATATACAATTAATTTAACCACTCTTTAAAGTCCCATAATCTAAGCATAGCCAACTGGTTAAGCCACCTATCTCCGATTAAAAATCGTGAGTTCGAATTTTCACCATTTTTTAAGTCCACATCATCTCCGTTGAAACTGTGTCGAGACCACCCAACCCACATCTCCACTCACCTCATAGAACAAACTTAAACAATCGTTTGATCTTACAACACACATTTACAAATCTATCATACAGACCCACTTAAACACAATAACTAAGGTAGGTCAAGATATTTCTATTAGTAGAGTTGTGGGTTAATTAGTAGGTTCGAATCCCAACTCGATAAATTTAATTTTTTACCACTTGATCTCATATCATCAAATTAGGATGCAATTGCATTATGCATACCATGAACATAGCTAGCATGTTGATTGTTGATGTTGCAAAGAGATTAACATCCTCGAAGCCGGCATGGCTGACTGACCACCGACCTCAAAAAATTACCCTAAAAACAAACCTTCTCATACCACTTTTTCCTTTTATATAAAATCCCCTCTCTCTCCCAGATCCGAAGCCTTATTTTTTTTCTCTCTCTCTATATGGGAAATTCGATCTCTCCCAGCTGTCTGCGATGGAGAATTATTACTTGTAGCCGCCGCTCCTCCTCCTCCGTGAAACTCGTCTTCTACGAAGGCACCACCAGAATTCTCACCGGAAAACACGTCGCCGGCGAGATCATGTTCCAGTTTCCCGATCGGATCGTCTGCCACGCCGATTCCTTCTTCATCGGCCATCCGCTCCCCGCCTTGGCCATGGACGACCATCTCCTCGCTGGCCACACCTACTTCGTTCTCCCCATCGATCGCTTCCCCTCCGATGTTCCCTCCACGTCATCACTCGCCGCCCTGGGTGGAGGCGCCGCCAAATTCTCCGGCGAGTGTCCGTTTGAGTATCTCCGGGGCGCGAATGGGAGACTTCTGATTAAGGTCGTCCCGGAGTTCATTATGAGCCTCGTTTCTCCCGCGGCAGCTGCCGGAAGCCCTGGCGACGGCGACGGCGACGGCGGCGGCGGAGGTAGTTTTTTGTGTAGTACGCCGGAGTTGCAGAAGCATTACGACCAGCTTGTTGGATCGAAAGGGCAAATGTGGTCGCCGAAACTGGAGACGATTTCGGAGTATAAAATTAGGTATTCGCCCTGTAAATTTGTAGGCTTTAAACTCAAGCAAAAAGAAGGCTAATTAATTTTCCTTTTTTTTTAGATAAAAAAATTAAAATTCTTCTTCTTCTTCTTCATTAGAAATTTAGAATGATATCTGTTTTTTACTATCAGCTTCTGGAATTGTACAAAACAGATAGGAGAAGTTATATTATTGGTTAAAATAGTGTTCTGGTGCGACGGATTACAGTTTTGTTCATTTTTGTCTGGAAAATATTTGGCTCCGTGTACTCATCAAGAAATGCAAAAACAGAGATTAAAAAATTTCAAAATTTCAGTGGTGGATTTGGTTCTCACCTAAGTAATTAAGTATTTTCTTCTCCTCCCTCTAATCTTAAAATTTTGTTTATTTTAGTCAGGTAAGTTTGGATTATTTTGGTTCCTATTTGGAAAATTATAACTCAAATTCGATGAAGGATGAAGTTATGGTTATATTTTAAGAAATTTAGATGATATACTGTATTATATGGTCATGTTGAAACAATCAAGAATCAAAATTTATATACCAAAATAGTATTTGTAACTCATATTATTATTTAACTACTAAAAACCAGTGTTGTGTGCAAACAATAGAAAAAAAAAAAAGAAAAAAGAGAAAAAGAAAGCTTCTAGCTCTTCTTCTCGAATTTTGTTAGTTTTGTTACAAATTTTGACCATATAAATGATTTAACGATTTCTGGGGTTTGTTTTGATCACACTTGGAACTGTCTAATATAATAGGGTTTGTTTGGGAAATTTTTGAGATTGATTTTCCTTTTTTGTTTTTTTTTTTTTGTTTATTTTTTTCTGAGTGTGATTGGTAAAGATTAATACTACAAGAATTTTGTACTTTCCTGAACTTTTTTTTGTCCCAAGGAGGAAACAATTGTTGGGAGGTACATACTTCTCCCGTAGACCCATCCCAATGCTTTTTCAAAAAGGTCGGGAGGGGTTTTACTTCTCTCCCGACTTGAAATCACAGCTTTGTAGATTTTGGCTCAAGTTATATATGGGGTATTATTTGGTTTGTAGATTTATGATTTGTAGAAGTGTATTATAGGAGAGGCGAATATTAAATGTTAAATTCACTTTTAATAATGAGTTGTCAACACGAGCATAGTTGAGAGATAATTGTCATATACTCATTTTTCGAAGTCGGAGGTTCAATCACTATATTCCAAAAATAATTGTACTAAAAAAATAAAATAAAAAAATAATTATGAGCTTGAAAATTTGAATTTGTTTGGACTTCGACGGGAAAAAGTTAGGATTTTGTAAAATGTAAATATAGTGATTTATGGAAGTGTATAAACATCAAAAGAACTCAACTTTCTTGAGATTAATTAGCAAACTTATACAACCATATCAAAGTTTTAACTAGTTGAATTAGGGTTCAGATTGACTTCTTCTGAGTTAATTCAAATAATTAATCTATAAGTATAGTTAGTTTAGACATTGACAAATGAAGAAAAATGGGTGTGGATACAAATAAATAATTATGGCAGCAGGAATAATAAATGCGACATTAATATATATATATATATCAGTCAAATATTTCAACCCACCGCAATTTGATGGATTTGAAAGTGAAATTTCCCAATTATATATAAATATCAAAATCTCTATATGTTTATTTTAGTCTAATTTTTATTTGAATTATACTTTACTCCTTCATCCAAATTTGTAATCACACTACTATAAATATGAAGTTGAATGACAGTTTAAAGTTGTCATTAACTCAATTTCTATATAACTTTCTTGATAAGAGAGATCATGACAGTTTTTTAAAATTTTTTTAGTAACGCATTGATAAAGACAGTTAAAATTTGTTACGAATGAATCTTCCACCATAATTAAAAGTTTGTCAAGAAAAATTTAATGACGATAGTTTATAATTGTCATGAAATGTATATTAACGACAACTGTCACGAAACTATTTATAGCGGCAATTAAAAAATGTCATTGAAACTTAATAACAGCAGTTTTTAACAATTATGAAAAATAATACCGTGACTTCAAATTTTGTAAGGTAGTTTCCTGAGTGTCATAAATTTCTGAACTATGACAATATTCATATCACAAATAGTGTTGGACAAAAGTTATAATTTGTCAGGAAAAGTTTGACAATGATAGGTTTTGTGACAATTTTTCAACAAAGTGTTATATTGATGATAGAGTTACACTATTATATTATATTAATGTTTCATTCTTTTTGTTTGTTTATTTATTTATTTTCTAGTTCAACCCTATGTAAAGTTGGGAATTCGGTCCTTCGAGTCTTTTGGTTGAGATTATAATGTCTTATTCAGTTGAATTATTGCTCAAGTTTGGCTCATAGATTACTATTGAGATGAGAAGGATAATTCAAAAGTTTAAATAACTCTAACATTTTTAAAAATTAAAATGTTTACTAATACTTTTTGCTTTTTTTTCCAAACTTTTTTGACCTCAGCAATGTTCATAAATGCAAAAAAAAAAAAAAAAAAAAAAAGCATTTCAAGACTATTTTTTAAATTTTATTAAAAGTGGGAAAACTAAAAATAATTTCTTAAAAGGAAATATAAAACTAAAGAACTTAATAGAGAAAAGGTCAAAAAACAACAGAAAATTACTAGCAAAACTTCCATATTCTCCCTAGATGCTAAATCAATATTACAATATTAACATTATCGTATCATCTAGGATAGGAAAGATTATTTAAATCTATGAACCCAAAAAAAAAAAGACATAAGTATTTGACTATATTTTTTTAATTACAACTAGGTCTAAAGCTGAGTTATGCTTTAGATCGACAATTATATCTAGTTGTCCTCTTTTTCTTTTTAATAATTCGAAATTGAAGCGATTTAGCTTTTTATCCCTAAAACTAGAGGCATCCGTGCATTTGTCTCAAGTTCAAGTTCAAGATTTGAGAGACATCAATAATCTTTGGTATTAAACTCATTCGAAGGTGGAAACAAAATAACTCATTGTACCATAAGGCCTCATGACCTTGTGAACCGAACCTTTGATTAGGATGGACAAGTTCTGAAATCATTTTCTGCATTTGAAAAAAAAATTGAAATCAAATGATTTCAAATTCTATACTTCGGCCAATTATTTTCTATAACAAATGCGTCGGATTTGTGGGGAATTTAAACATAACATATTCTTATTTTGCCTTATTTTTTTAGGAGAAAAAAATAGATTTTTAGTATTAGTGTTATCGCTCTACCTACTCACACCATATAGATAAGCTCAACTTTTGATTTGTATGTTACACAGTTTTCTTTATTCTAATAGATATAATCCAACTCTCTCCGTGAGAGGCAATTTTTTTTTTTATCATCATCCAAGTAAATTTGGTTGATTTTCTATTTTGTTCCAGGTGTATTTAATTTTGCTTCTATTTCGACATTGTTTGGATCTTGTTAATTTTTTTTTTGGTAGATTTTTTTTCTTCTTTTCTACTTTTACATTTGTTGTCTTTTTAGTAATGCATATCGTATAATAACTATGATATTAAAAAAAACACCTTGCTACAGCATGAATAAATTGAAGTAAAAAGTGATCTTTGTTTTTGGTAGTTTTTTTTTTTCTTTTTCAAAAACAAATTTGTTTTCAATTGTTTCATTCAATTTTTTTTTTCAGGCGAGAAATAAGTGATAAGTGGTCTGCAATTTATTTTTCTTTGATCTGCAATTTTTTTTTAATATTATTTGAATCAAGATATTTACAATTTTTTAGTTTATTTTTTAAAATAAAGATAATTTTTTAAAGTTATTTGATTAATTTTTTTTTTTTTTTACATTATTGAAATTAGTAGGTGATATTAAAATATTATATTATTATTAATATGATATCCTACAAAATATTAATAGCATGATAGTAAAATGCTATATATTATTTGGATTTCCTACCAATTCTAGACGCAACACGAAGCGTTAGGCCGAAAAATATTTAACCATCTTAAACTATGATATTTTCTAAATCATAAATAATTTTATTATACATTATAATTCGACAACTTTGGGAATGGTGGCCTTGCATAGAAGAGATGATTCATTATTTCATTTTGAGTTTTAGTCTCAAAAAATGGGAGTTTTAGACCACAATAATCTTTCTATGTATATTTGATGTCTTATGATCTTTTCCACAAATCAATGTCTTCATCCTTAAATTTGGATAGAAACATTATCCATCCAATTGGTGTAATCATATATATTTGCCAAATTGGACTTTGTAATTCATACACTACATATGTCATTACCATGGACTTTTTCTTATTCCTCCCTTTACGTTTCTCTATCGTCCATTCAATAAATAAACCTTCTCGAGAAAAAATTTGGCTGCACATCAGATTTACTCATTCAAGAAATATGACTTTAAATAAATGTTAAGGAGATGTATGACTTAACCTGATCTTGACCCGGCTTGAAAGCCAACAATATTGACTCTTAAAGTTAAAACGTTGAAGTTTGTGTTGATGATATAGCAAGTAAACAAAGATGAACGATAGTATTGTTTTGTTATTTACGGCGAATTCTTCTATTTTATGGAGAATTTTTTCTCATAAAATTTGTGTGATTTTTACATTTTTTGCACTTATCTTTATAGCATTAAGAAATTCAAAGAGAGAGACTCAAGTAAACTCCAAGAAATATGACTTTAAATAAATGTTAAGGAGATGTATGACTTAACCTGATCTTGACCCGGCTTGAAAGCCAACAATATTGACTCTTAAAGTTAAAACGTTGAAGTTTGTGTTGATGATATAGCAAGTAAACAAAGATGAACGATAGTATTGTTTTGTTATTTACGGCGAATTCTTCTATTTTATGGAGAATTTTTTCTCATAAAATTTGTGTGATTTTTACATTTTTTGCACTTATCTTTATAGCATTAAGAAATTCAAAGAGAGAGACTCAAGTAAACTCATGTGGCTGAATTTTTAACCACAGAATAAAGATTTAGATGCACATTAATTTGGGCCAACAGATTTCAACCAATTTGTTATGGTCCACTTTATTAAGTTTCATTGGTTGATATATGGGTATTCCATTTGCTCCATTAAATTCATTTTGGATGACAAACCTTATCAACAAATACATCTCCATTGGTTATACATCTCCATTGGAATATAACCAAGTAAAAAAAAGTCATTTATATTATCTTTTCTTAGGTTAAAAGTTCGATGTTCTACCATTCACGTTGAATTAAAATAGTTTACGTTTTACTGATTTGAAAGTCCAATTAATCAAGAGCTGACTCATGCCTCTCTAAAGTTGCGGGTTCAGATTTCCGACCCTTATTTAATGAGCTCAAAAGAAAAAGGAACATTTTACTATGCATGCTTCATTAGTGTTGTCCATTTTAAGGTAAGTTTGCTACTTACTTCTATGAATCGTTTGTAAAAAAAAATTTAAAAAGAAAAAAAAAACTATGAATCCTTTACCATATGAGATTTTTTCTTTAGTTTTAGATTTAAATTTATTAGGTAAACATAATATATACGTACAAACTTATTAGAAAATTTGTATAGTAAGAAAAATATTTCGAATGTAATATATTATTACTTTTTGGTAAAAGTACTTTGGACATGGCATAATCTCTTACTTTCAAGTGTCTCAAGTCTCTAAAATTTTAATATTGTGTCTGATAGATTCTTGAACTTTAAAAAAATACGTAACGTAACATGTCTCTGAATTTTCAATTTCATATCTAATGGCTTCCACCTTCCTCACCATTGTTCCATCGCATTTGAGAAAATACATGGAGAAGATAAAGTTGCCGCCGACGAATAGCTCGATCGGACGATTATTCACCTTTGCCGAGGAATAACTCAACCCTATTTTCCATTTTCAGGGGCTTCTTCATTCATCAACGGGGGATTTCACAGGAGATTTCATTGAATTTTCAGTGGCTATTATTCACTGCATACTTTAGACTAGATTAAAAAGTATATATTATATAACCTAATAGTTTAATATATACTAATAAAATGTATATATTCTAAGATTAGATTAAACTGAAAAATATATTATATAAGGGTTACTAGAATTTTCAGCCGCCAAAAAACTAATGCTCCTCGGAAAAGTGAAACAAATCGTCGGAAAATTAATGGGTCACTAGAAAAAATTAGATTCACAGAAAACAGTAAAGTCGTTGCCTTAATTGGTTTGAAAAACTAAATAACGGCCAAAAGTTGTTAAATAAAAAAAGACGTCGGAAAAAAATAATATACGCCGAAAATAGAAGAATCACTGGAAAATTAACCCATAAAAAAAGGGAGTTATCTGTAACCTTGGAAAGAATAAAATAAATATCAACTGAAAAATTTTCGTGATTATTGAATTATTTGGAGAATAATTGTATTGATTAGTTACTATATTTATTTAATTATTTATTAAAATATTATCATTTAATCATTCATAAAATATCATTTAATCATTAATGTAATATTTGCATTAAATGACCATCAATTCTACTTAAAAAAGAATATTTTTTTATGGCAATTTGAAGAAAAAAAACTTATTTAAATTCTAGAAATCTAGATTTGTAAAATTTGGAAAATATGGACCTTTGTGAAATGTCATATATAACTTGAGCCATTTGAAAGAGTTTCCTTTTATTGGGCTTTTGGGCTCCCATTTTGTAAGGCATTCTCTCTTTTCAGTAGCCCTGAACTATTGGAATATTTGGTGCTGTAAATGTAACTTGGAATACCCAACAAGTGATATCATAACCTCATATAAGCGTTTTTACAGCAAACATTTTCTTTCAGAAATTTTGGAAAGATTTGTTATCATTGAGTCTAAATCACAACTAAGTTTCAACTAGAAAAATTTAATGGTAAAGCTAATTTTGGATTATAGAAAAAGAACATTTAGTGCAACAAAAGGTTACAAAAAGTTCTTCCATAGAAGTATCTCGTTGAAATGACGGAACGAGGGAAAGAAGATATGCTTGAAACGCCTTTAAGTACACCGATTTTGTATTTGTTGGATAATGTTTTACGATGGTCGATGATGCCACCACAACTTTAGAGGTATGGGAAAATTATTTCTTGTCAAGTTTTTGTCCAATAAGATATATCTTAAGGAGAGATTTTTTAATTTTAGAATTGATTCTTCAAGATCATTAGATACAAATTTAGATGAGCTTAACAAAATTTTCTTGATTTAGCCAAAATTAGAGAGAAAATGACTAAAGAAAATCAAACAGTAATTTTGTTAAATTCATTGTTCGATTCATATAGAGAAATCAAGACAATAATTAAGTATGGAAGAGACGGCTTAGATATGGAGATAGTTCTGAATGCTTTAAAGTCAAAAGAACTTGAGATCAAGTTGGAGAAGAAGGATAGTAAAGCACTGTATGTTCGGGATAAAGCAGAGAAGAAAAAATACAGCAAGCAGAGAGGAAAATTACTGTCAAAGTTGAGAGTCAACGAAGTGTTACAATTGTTAGAAAGAAAGACATTTCAAGAGAAATAGTCATTTGTTCGTAAAATTACTATAGTTCTTTCTCTTTCACGCTCATTCTCATTCGCGATAATTTTCGTTGTACTTCTAAAATTTATCCTTTATTATCATCATTGTCGCTTACTTATTACTATTTTTTCCACATTTATCTACTTATCGTATGGTACTGTTAATCGTTCACAATGACGTCTCATTTTCGTTCAAGCTCATTCTCGTTCAAGCTTATTCACGATCTCTTTCGTTATCTATTTTGCATTCTTACTGCTGTTTTCCACTGCACCCGTTTATTCTCAATAAACTAAAATCGAATAAGTATAAAAATAAATATATGCAGCCTTTAAAGAACATCAACCAACAATTGAAAGAATTAAATTTCACGTCTTTTCATCTCTCTCGCTCGTTCATGCACGCTCTCGATCAAGCCTATGCACGCTCTCGCTGTACGCTCTCGATCAAGCTCATGCACGCTCTCGATCTCGCTCTCGATCTATATCATCCTCGAAATAGCTATCCATATCCATTTAACGCGCTAACGATCTCCTTCTTGTCTTCACGCCTTGTCCGTCATCTTCTCTCCCTCTACGTCTAAAAATCAACAACCCAGTAAACAAACAAATAAATAACTTATATGAGAACAAGCCCAACGAAAACATTTGAAAACAAAGACCGAAGGATAATGAAGTTCGAGCATCGAGAGTCAGTCGCCTGTAGATGACAGAAGCAAAACAACCCTAATAGTGAGAGAGAAATGAAAAACCGATAGATACTGGAGTTCAAGCCTCGAGAGTTGCCTGCAGATGAGAGAAGCACAAGCAAAACAACGAAAAATAATGAGAGAGAAATGAAGTGTTTTCAAAGGAGGAAAACTCAAAATAATGTGATGTGGACTATAATTTAACATTAATAAAAGAGGAACATGATTTGAATTGTTTTTTTTTGTTATATGAAAAGCAAAAAATAATTTTGGAAAACAACATTGGATCATTCTCCAATCGCTAAAACCAAACTCCATTTCCTTTCTGGCGTTGGATTTTGGTTCACTTCCGCTGAAAAAAAAAAAAACCCCCAATTGGCAAAACACTATCAAATTACCAAACAGACGCAATTCAAGAATACGGAGCAGCCGTCGCCACTTCCCACAGATCATCGGGGCAATTACAACGACCTCCGTTGGGTAAGTCTCCTAATTCCGCCGCCAATGCATCTCAGATTCCGATCCCTAATTCCTGTTCCGGCATTGGAATCGGAATCCATGGATATCCCTTCATCCTTTTGCTACTCTGTAACGATTTGATGTGTGATTTCTTTGCTTTGAAGGCCTCAATTGCGAAGTAGAACCAAATGGCGTCCATGGAAGTCGACAGCGCGAACTCTAATGTTTCTGACCCTGATAATCCTAGATTTTCCACTAACGGTATGCCCTTGTCAATTGGCTGTTGTTTCCTTCGTTAATCTTGAAAAATGTTCGAGTTTTGAGGTTTCGGGACTGTAAATTCATCATGTTGGACTGGTTACTTGATGTTGATGCTGCCTTATCCGTTGTTTTTTTTTTATTTGTTTTCGAAGTATTGCAGCTCTTGAAATCTTCCCAGATGCAGCATGGGTTACGTCATGGAGACTACACTCGCTATCGGTTTGTGCTCATGCGTTTTGTATCATCTGTTTTAGTGATTACATTGTTCTGCTGATCTAATTTTTTGTTTCCAATTATGCTAGCATTCATACTGTTCTGGATTTTACTTGATTGGGTGGTCTGTTTGACTGTTGGTGGATTTTATTTTTTTGATGCGCAGGAGGTACTGCACAGCTCGGCTAAGGAGGCTTTATAAATCTTTGAAGTTCACTCATGGCCGTGGAAAATACACCCGACGGGCCATTACTCAATCAACTGTTACTGAAGTCAGGTTTGTCCCATTTAATTTTTTATTTTATTTTATTTTGAAAGCAGAGAGTAGAATTAGATTTTTCCAATATCTACTTCTTGCATCTCTTCTCTCCCTTTTTTCCATTCGCTCTTCAAAGTAGTCTCCTGTTATTGACGAGAAAGAATTGTGCTCAAGAAATGGTTAACAAAATGCTCAATAATGTGTATCCTTAATTACACTGATTCTAATGAAGTGGGAAAGGAAAAAAAGCGAAAGAAGATTAGTGAAGTGTTAATTAATGTGATGATTGGTGCAGTTAAGGAACAATGGATTTAGAACCTTATGATATGAGTTTAAATCAAGTGACACATATATTGTTAGAATGAAAGGTGTCTATGAAGACAGGTGAATTGCAGAAGTCATTTTTAACAGAGTTTTAAACTATCAACTTTCTGGATTTAAAATAGGTTTCTCCATGTGGTTCTGTATATGGCGGAGAGAGCATGGAGTCATGCCATGGAGAAAAGGCAATTACCAGATGGTCCAAATGCACGTCAGCGTATCTATTTGATTGGTAGGCTCAGGAAGGCAGTGAAATGGGCCAATCTGTTTGCACAATTGTGTGCTAGCAAGGGAGACCCAAGAACATCTTTGGAAGCAGAGGTTTGATCCTAATTTTCTCCTTACAAAATGTATATCATATATGTTAGTTTTTAACATTAAAACTTTAAAATTATGTCTTAGTGAATAGTGATTTTTTTATCATTTTTTTGTTTCTCAGCTGATCAAGTATTTGTTCTTCCATGTAGGCTTATGCATCGTACATGACAGGGAACTTGTTGTTTGAACAAGATCGGAATTGGGACACTGCATTACTAAACTTTAAAAGAGCCAGGTGCTTCCTTGTATTTTCTTGATTTTATGTTCTTTGTTAAAATGACTAAATAATTCTTATACATTTTTTAACGGTCAAGACGCATTATCCAAATCTTTTGCAATGTGGACTTTGTAGTTTTTTTTTTTTTTTTTTTTTTTTTTTGATAAGAAACCTGAGAAAAATATATTATAAACGAAAGAGCCAAAACAGCCTAGGGACTGGGGTAGAGAGAACCCGCACCTATAAAACACTAAATGATGACTTTCCAATTGTTCACAACCATGGATATGCTGGAATTACAAAAGAAAGAATTTCCTTTGATTGAGACATCACCGAGAAGAGGTGTTCTATATAGTTCTACAAAAAAAGTCAAAAGTATGTGCATTATCTTCAAAAGTGTGCCAGTTCCTTTCTAACCAAATGTGCCAATGGCACTTGCTGCACAATTCCAAAGGAATCTAGCTTTTCTAGGAAGAAGCCAGCCCGTGAAAACATCCGATAACCAACCTTCAATCTGTCTGGGGACACATATCGAGATGCCAAAAATATCCATAAGAAAGGCCTAAAATCCTTTAGAATAACAAGGTCGCTGCCATTCTTGGAAAGCTTGAAAGACACAGAGTAGATGTATTCTTTATGACAAGAGGGGGATTTAGAAGAGACTTGGGATGGAATTAGGTTAAAGTGCCTCCCTTCAAGCTTTCAATTCCTACAATTTTGCATATTACTTGTTTTTATTTTAGGTGGCTATGATTACACTGGGTTGACATCTCAAATTCTTCCCTCTCCCTCTCCTTTCATTGAAAAGTTATATTTTGTTCCAATCAAATTTCCCACAAAAAATGGCCTTAGAAACATTAAGTGAGAGAGTCTTCGTCTTATCTTTGAAGGTTTGACCCAAAAGAAGGATATGAAGGGCTATGTTGAGTCTCTAAGGTTGGGATAAGTCAACACCAAAAGTATCATCAAAGCTTTAGCGAGGAAGTGCAACTAAGGAAAAAGTGATCAGCAATATTTCTCTTGCTTTTCCAAAGAATACAGCAACTTGACAAGGAGTATTCGTAAGGATTTTCTAGTCTACATTTCCCCTTCGGCAAACTGTGAACAAAAAGACCCTGTAGTTCTTTATGGTATTGGGTCTTCCAAGTTCCAAATAGCTTGCATAAATGAGCTTCAATAACTTTTGTTCTCATGACAAGCTCGTAGAACACGTTCCTCCAATTCCCTCGTCTTTTGAATACCAATTCTAGCAAGTGACCTCATTCCAAAGCGGAGTGATTGTCTAACTCAGCTATTTGAGAGATTGTACAATCTTGAAAAGGAATAGCAAGGGGATAATTCTCCATCAAAGTGAGTTTTTGGTTCCGTTCAAAGGAATTGCAAAAGATCTCTGGAATTGTGCAGTTATGTCTTTTCTCAATATATATTAAATATTATATATTTCTATAGAGAGGATATATATAGTAGGAACTTATATTTAGGAACTTTTATTTATTGAATAAGGAAAGAGAAGACGACTACTTTGTTTTGTGCTTTACTAGATAAGCTATACCAAAAGAAAAGCCTATTTGACAATTTTGACAATGAAAGTTACCAAAGATCTTTGTTTCTCAAACTCTAGCTTGTCAACAAATAAAATACAGTAAGTCGTTCCTAGAATCATGTGATTTACTAGTGCATTCGATTTGCATCGGGTTATGGTGGAGTTTTTAACCGATTTCATGTCATGATTTTGACTCCAAAAATTTACTAGAATTGGGTAGGTATCCCAAAGAGAAGAAGTATTACTAAAGATAAATCATCTTCTTTTGATTGATTTTTGTAATAGTTTTAAGCTTTCTGTCTCTTGGTGGTGCTCAAATCATACAAAATTCTTTTTGAATTACAGCCTCTTGATGTATGTTAACTATTAGAAGAGACCTTTCTTGTTTAGTTTATTCTGGCAGGAGTTCCCTCTACTCCCGACCTTTAGATTGTTCCTCTTTATTTTGAATTTATTCTCCTTGTTTCTTATAAAATGATTCTCCTTCCAAGCATCCTCCTAGTCCTGAAAATTGGCGTGCCTGCTATTACTGGTCCAAAACCATAGTAGTCTAGAATTAGATCTCTTAATTTGAGGTTATAAACCAAGGACTCCAAGAATTATTTCTAGATCACTTTTCAATGAACCATCCATTAGCCTTAGTACCTTAAATACTATCTATAACTTTATACCATAACGTATCGACTTTTAGTGCAGATCTTTGTTACCATGTGGCAAGCATAGCCTTATTTCTTCTCTTTTTGCCAGTATGTCACGATGCCTAGATTTCGTTTATGATTTATCCCAAGGTAGAAAATTTGTTTTCAAGCTAACTAGGTGCACCCTCATCCATATCTACCCCCTCCTCCCCAAAAGATCTCTATTTAGCTTATCAACCTTCTTAGCTATAGAGCAAGGGGTTGTGAAAAGTGAAAGGAAATAGGTTGGGAGATTGACAAGGATTGATTAGCAATGGTGAGGTTTTTAACTTTAGACAATAAAGATTTCTTCAATTGTATGTCATGCTCAAGATCTTTCCCTTAATAAGTTGCCAGAACTTCCAGCCTTTTGGATTCCTTCCTAAAGCAGGGCCCAAATATTTGAGGGGCCACCCCCCATTTTACCATTCTACTCTTCTTTTACTTCATTAGGATCAACATTAATGCAATGGTTTACATTTGAAGATTCATAGAGGTTGGAACGGAGTTCAAAAGCTCTAACTAGGTTGAGGAGGTTAGTGGCTTTGGATTTATAAAAATGAAGTTTTATATGCAATTTATAAGTAGTTTATTGGAATACCATCCTGGTCAACTTGAAAGCCTTGTCAAGTAGCCTACCATAGACATCAGAAACTAAAACAGAAAGAAAAGGAGAGAGGATCTTCTTATCTTATTTCCCTTGAAGGAATCGTGGCCTCTAGGTCTTCAGTTAATGATAGTAAGAAAGCTATCACTCAAATTACAGCTCCATGCCATATCCACCTTCTCCACCTATTTCCAGAGGCTGGATCCTCTATCAAGCATTTCATCAAGGAAATAGCTATGAATAATACCATATGGTTTTTAAGAGACAAGCTTAAACACCAAGCCTATCTTCTTCGTTCTTCTTTTCTCATACACTGCTTCATTAGATATTGAAATAGGGTCAATAATGTCTTCCCCTTTATAGAGATCTGAAATAGTGAAAAGGAGGGATAGTCTTCTTCAGTCTCTTGGTTAGAAAACCTCAGTAATGATTTATATATATATATATATATCAAATGGTAAGATTTGTGGGTCTAAAATTGTTCACACAGACGGTGTTGGATATTTTGGGAGTGTGGCTAATGTATGATTTGTTTTTTTTTTTTTTTTGATAAGAAACGATACTTTCATTGAGAAGAATGAAAAGAGAAACAAAAGAAACCAAAAGGGCCTACAAAAAAACCAACCCCGAGAGGAGTCCCTTACAGAAACAGACTCTAATCATAAAGAATGAGACCTAACGGATAATTACAAAAGGCCTTAGAAACAGAGTCCTATAAAGAAGCATTAAATCTAATGAGATTCCAAACATAATCAACAGATTTCTCCACCTCTCTAAACAACCTATTGTTTCTCTCTAACCAAATCCCCCAAATAGCAGCCAGAAAACAGGTCTGCCACAAAAAACGACCCCTGTCACGAAAAGGAGGGTGTAACAACACCTCCTCCATCATCCCCTTACAATCTTTGGAACGGACTCAAGACAAGCCAAAGCAATCAAAGAAACGGAGCCAAACATCCTGAGCGAACTGACAACTCCATAACAAGTGCTCCAAATCTTCAGAGGCATTCCTACAGAACCACCGTGGGCCCAGATAAAAGGAAGACATCCTTTGGATACGATCTAAAGTATTGACTTTTCCAAGTAAAACTTTCCACCTGAAGAATTTAATCTTCTTCGGAATCTTAATCTTCCAAAGAGAGTTGAACCAACGGGCCGAAGGGGAAGAAGGAGAAGGGGAAATCAAAATATCGAAATAAGATTTACAAGAAAAACCTATCGAGGGGTTGGGGGACCACACCCTCACATCCTCCCTCCCAGCAAATAAAGACACCTCAGACAACAACACCAACAACTCGGACAAGACTCCCGATCCGTCAAGGGATGAGAGAGGCCCAAAGAAATGGAATTAACCTCCCCCCGGATTCAAAATATCGGCCACCGAAAGAAGCCTATTTTCAGATAGAAAATAAGGCCGATAGAAAGCAAGGCACAAAGGTTTATCACCAACCCACGAATCCTCCCAGAAATAAGTATTTTGACCATCCCCCACAACAGCACGAAGAGAACGAGAAAAAGCAGGGAAACATGAAGCGATAGCCTTCTAGGGATTGTTATTGCTCACCTTAAGACCACCTGCAAGGACCCAGTCAAACAGGTGAGGCCCGTATTTACTCACAATGATCCTTCGCCACAGGGCCCTAGGTTCATAGAAGAAGTGCCATAACCATTTAGTTAGAAAAGCCTCATTCCTAAGCCTCAAGTTTCCAATGCCCAAACCCCCTGCATCTAGAGGCTTTGTAACCAAATTCCAATTGACTAGATGAGTACCACCCCCCTCCTCTACCCCCTCCCAAAGAAAATCCCTCATGATCTTTTCTAGACCCTCATTAACAGCCACTGGGATCTTAAATAGAGACATAAAGTAAGACGGAATTCTCCTCAAAACAAATTGAATTAATGTAAGTCTCCCTCCTTTAGAAAAATACGCTTCTTCCAAGAAGAAAGGCGCTTCTGCAACTTTCACACACCGGCGTCCAGAAAGTCACACTCCTAGGATTATGACCTAAAGGAAGACCAAGATATGAGGAAGGAAACTCACCAACTTCGCACCCAACCAGGGAAGCCCACTCTCTAAGCTTACCCATGTCACAATTCACCCCCAAAAGAGAGCTTTTGTCTCGATTAATCTTAAGGCCAGGAAGAGCTTCAAAAAAACCAAGGAGGCAGTTAAGATTATTGAAAGCCCTGTCCTTACCAGAACAGAAAAGGACAGTATCATCTGCAAACTGAAGGTGAGAGAGGGTTACTTTCTCCCTACCCACTTCAAAGGCTCCCAGACTCCCTTTCTCGACCCCGACGGAGACTAACCTGCTAAGAATGTCCACCACCAAAATAAATAGGAAAGGAGATGAGGGATCCCCCTGATGAAGGCCTCTAGAAGCGAAGATTTTACCCTTAGGTCTCCCATTCACCAGGATGGAGTAATTAACCGTCCTAATACAACTCCACATCCAAGCCCTCCATTTATACCCAAAACCTTTCTTCCCAAGAATCTTATCTAAAAAGTTCCAATCCACGTGATCATACGCCTTTTCGAAATCAATCTTAAGAACCACACCCTCTTTCTTATTTTTCCTATAATCCTCAATCGCCTCATTAGCTATCAAAACTTGGTCCAAAATTTGCCTCCCAGCAACAAAAGCCCCTTGCGTCTCAGAAATAGTAGGAGGCATCACCTTTCTCAGCCTCTCTGCAAGAGTTTTAGCAATAATTTTGTAGAGACTTGTTTCACTTTGACCGCATTCTCCTTTTTCGGGATCAAACACACATAAGTCTCGTTCACCACCCCCCCCCCCCCCCCCCCCCCCCCCCCCCCCCACCAAAGAACTCCCGAAATACTTTCAACAAGTCCTCCTTAATACCGTCCCAATTATCTTGATAGAAAGCCATAGAAAAGTCATCCGGACCAGGGGATTTATTTCTGTCGAACCCAAACACCACCCGACGAATTTCTTCCAAGGAGAAGGGGACTTCCAAACTATCTTTCTCAGAAACAGAAATTGGACTCCAATACAGACCTTCCAAAAAAGGCCTTTTGTTAATGCTAACATTGCTTATCAGTTTGAAAAAGGTTCTCATGTAAAATTTCATCTTTTAACGCAAAGTATGCCCTTTTATTTTCCCCCCCAAAGTCTCGATGGCTGCAGAAAGTTTGTTTTGGTAGGATGCCTTCAAAGAATAGGGATAGGAGATAATATAGAAGAATGAAGGCAAGGGAGGATTACAAGAGGACATGGTTCCGCAATTTATTCTGAAATTACATGTCTATATTTATTTTTTATTAGATAAGTGCCTATATTTATTATGATTAGCATAGAGTCTTGATCCAAAAAAAAAAAGAAAAAAAAAGAAAAGAAGAATCCTGGGGAGACAATAAATTCAAATCCAAGTAAAATGTCCAATCTTATCTCCTAATTGAATACGATTCAATTATAGTCTATCGATGATTGTATATGGTTATCCATATGTAAAAAAGAAAAAGATTGAATAGGATATTTGATTTCTCTAAACTCTCTGCATCATTTATCATCTCATCTTGGTTTGTCAGATAACATGATTAGCTAACGTTTTATTATCTTTTAGAGCTGTTTATGAGCAACTTGGGAAAGTAGGAGATCTGGAGCATCAAGTTTTGTGTCGTGAACGCGTGGAGGAGCTGGAACCTAGTATACGATACTGCTTGCACAAGATTGGCAAAGCTAATCTACAGGCCTCTGAACTTCTACATATTGGGGAGATGGAAGGTCCTGCTCTAGACCTTTTCAAAGCTAAATTAGAGGTCTGTTTGCTTTGTTTTTACTTCCAATTTTATGCATTTGTTATTCTTGTTCCTATTTTTTATTTATTTATATGCATATATAACGTATGTACGAGCACCATAAACTAAAAAATTTACTGAAAGAAATCTGTATTAACAAAGGTCTGACATTTTTTTTTCTTTAGTTTTTTTAGTAAAAATTTTATAATTGAGAAGACCTGACAGTTAAATTGGTTTCCTTACAAGAATTAAGTTTTGTGGAATAATTGACCCGCTTGATCTTTAAAAACCAATTTCCTAATATTTTTTACTTGCATCTATACTTATTCCAATCAGTGTTATGTCATTAGATCCCAGGAACATAGGTTCTAGAAGTTAACTTCACTCGAACTTATAGCTGTATTATAATTGTTTTTGATGTTGGTTGATTTTTTTGTTAGGTAGACCTGAGAACACTACTTGTTATTGAAAAAACGTAAGACAAAAGTAACCACAGGAATGTTCTTCAACTGCAAACTACGTGACTTCTCAGATTTTCGATAAAAGTTTACTAAAGTTCCATATTGGTGGCTTTGATTTTCTATCCTTTGTGTTTGGTTGATTTTATAATGTCTTCTTTTAGTTTATTAGAGGTCTTTTGTATATCTTACGGTCCTTTACTCCTGCTTTTAGGCTGTCATGTCGGAGGCCAGATCTCAGCAGGCTGTTTCCCTGACCGAGTTTCATTGGCTAGGTCACAGGTTTCCAATATCCAATGCAAAAACGAGAGTTGCCATATTGAAAGGTTGGTGACTTTTTTTAAAACATTAAAATATTGAGATTTATGATGATTTCCCTTCTGTAGGAACTTAACCTGTGATGATTTGTAGTGTACATTTGTGGTGATTCTCTTTCAACATCATTAGATGCTGACAGCCCGAAATTAAATGGCATGTTTGGAAGTTGTTCTGTAATTTTTTTTTTGTTTCTAAAATTTATTGATGCAGTATTTTTGTTGCTCTGGTCAAAATTCCAGGAATGAGAGGGTGTGAGGAACAGTTGAAGATATGATAAAAGAAAACTTTCTAGATGGAAAAATTTCTACTTATCCGGAATAGGATGACTAACCAATCCATTTGGTGTTGTTGACTCATCCCTATGGAACCTCCGAGTGTAAACTATATTAGTCATGGAGCGTTCTCGAAACTGTCTTATTAGCTTGAAGAGTTTCCATGGAGTTTATTTGTTTTGGAGTGCAAAACAGATCTTTCTTCATTAGTTCAGTTGGTGAGTTGTGAAGTTCTTTTTTTATGAATAAATAAATAAAAATAAATTAAATTAGAAGAAAAGAAAATATTTTCTGTTTTACATCAGATTTCAATGGGGTTAATTGTCTTGATTGGAACAAATTTCAATTGAACCGCTTCAATGTCCTTTGAACGTCAAGTTGTTCAAGAAAGGTTGGTTTTCATGAAGGAACTTTTTCATTTTTTTCGAAAATTGAAATCACTACTCTTTCCAACGAAGGAGTTGAGAGATGTATTGCAGTTCTAGCTTCGGTTAACGAGGGTGGATCGAATGTATTTTCAGAAATGTTGGAGTATTTCAAGGGGAAGATGGAGAGTGAGGTGAAGGATGGGGAGAAATTGGGTGAAGGGGAAAAACAAGGTGGGAAAATCTTTTGTACGAATGTGATAGTCTATAGAGAGGGGAAAAACTAGTAGGGAGAGAGGAAACAACATATATGAGAGGATGAGTTGAAGGGGAGAAAAAACAATGTCAATGAAGAAAAAATGAGAGGTATTTAAAGGAAAAATAATGGTTTGTATAGAAGAAAGTGGAATGTGCTGAAATTGATTAGGAACATATGATAGTAGAATGAGGTTTCAGTTCCACATGATTTAATTGGAGGCATGCTTACACATTAAATAAAATTATTGTGGGTTTATCTCAATTGGAGTTTGTACATCCAATTGATGAAACGGCAAGTAATCGTAAATCATTTTTCATGGTATTTGGTTGGTAAATTAAGAAACATTCATGGAGGAAACTTAGAAGAAACAGCTGAAAAATTGTGGTTTATGAGTTGGCCACACAACATTAGGGCTTGTAACCATTGGAATTTTGCAATTAATTACAGAGATAAACGTGAGGATTTCTTCTCCTTCAAGAATCAAGACTGTTAATGGGGGAGAGTGCGTTTTGGGAACACAACTGGGCAGCAGACAACCGTCTGAAAATTTTGCTCCTGAGAATCTTTCAGCTTTCCGATGACCGGCTATGGTGAAGGATTATTGGGACATCAACACCCATTCTTGGAGGCTATCTTTCCCTCGGTCTCTTTCTGACAGAGAAATCAATGAAGTCGGTAACTTCAAATTTTAATTTCAAAAACATTAAACGGCAAGATGATATGGTTATTCGGAAGCTAGACAATAGTGGAACCTTTTCCACTTCCTCTGTTTTACTTTTCCCATCACTTTGCTATAAGTATGTCTCTTGTCCATCGAGGCTTGTCAAAGGCTATATGAGGAAAAGGAATACTGAAAGAAGTCAGATTATTTCTGTGGAACCTTGCTTGATGGAAGTATCAACATGGGAGAAATGATCCAAATGCAGAATCCTGTCTTTCAAAATTATCCTACCTGCTGTCCTTGTTGTCATTGAGGGGAAGAGACACAGAATCATTTGATTATTCATTGCCACTGTACCCAATAGTTGTGGTTTCTATTTGTCATTTTTTTAATGTAGCTTGGTGTGCCCCTCCGTTGGGGCAACATTGTATGGAGCAAACTTCTGTTGGCAACCCTCTCTAAGTTGACGGGAAATGTGATGAGTTGTGTGGTCAAGTGTCTTGTTTGGAAAGTTTGTGTGGAGACTAAACCAAAGAATTGTCCCTGACAAATCAAGAAATGTGGAGGAAGTGTAAATTATCCTAGTTTTGAACGCTTCCCTTCAGACTTTTTGCACTAGTTCTTTTTTGTAACAATGATTATTTTATGATTATAGATTATTGGACTAATATTTTGAAATCCCCTTTGTTTTTAGGTTGATTTCTTATCACTCTTTTGTATTTTGCTTGATCTAATGCAAGTTACGCTTGTTTCTTCTCTTAACACATACTTGCCTTCTATTTCCTGTCTAAAAAAAGTTGACTTTGTTGTTTTCTTCACTTTGCAATTTTTTTATCCTCTTTTTTATTTTACCTGGGTACAATGTATATTATGAGGTTAGCCACGTTGGTATCTATGTTTTGTTGGTTTACATTGTCTTCATGAAGCAGTTTGGCTTTATAAATTAAGGAATAAGAGCCAAAATCAAATCCTATAGGTTCCGTTATTATGTTTATTTTATTTTTATTTTTGGAATCTGTTGAAGGTATGTCCTTACCCTCAGGTTCATATTTGCACTTAGACTTCCTAATTATGTCTGCATGAAATTATCCAGCTCGGGAATTAGAAAAGGACTTGAAAGGTTCAGCAGCAGATTCAATTCCAGCGGAGAAAAGATTGTCCATTTATGATAAGATATTTGCAGCGTACCATGAGGCAAGGAGCTCTATTCGCAGTGACTTGGTATGTGGAAGGTTCACATTGGCTTTCTTTTGATTCTGGTAGAAAGTTTGCCTCTCCACTAATTCATATTGATTTTCCAGACTTAAGTTGACAATATTCTGTATGTTTTAGGTCAGTGCTGGAAATTCTGAAAATGTCAAAGATGATTTAAGTGGGCTTGATAAAGCCGTTAGTGCAGTGTTGGGTCAAAGGACAATTGATCGCAACCAGTTGTTGGTAAACATTGCAAAAAGTAAGCTTATTAGGCGCCATGATGAGAAAAATGAGAAAGTTACCAAGCCAGAGGAACTTGTTCGCCTATATGATCTTCTATTACAAGTTAAGCATCTCTATATATTCCTGCATTCTTTCTATTATTTGATCTGTCCTTAGATCAATAGAGGTTTTCTGGAGGAATAACAATAGCGTTTATATTTTTGTTTCGCAGAATATTTCAGATCTTTCTGACTTAGTCAGTTCTGGAAGAGATAGGATGCAGGAAGAAGTGACATTTGCTGAAGAGTGCTCGCTTAAAAGTATAGCTTTCCGTGGAGAAAGGTTTCTACCCTTGAGTCCTTGATCTTTCTTGCTAATCAGAAATTCCCCGTAGTGAAATGATGATCCAGCAATTTGTTTTAGTGATTGCCTGTTCTTTTCTTGAACATTGAAATCTGTTTGTTTTTTACTTAATTTGAATATTAGCTCATAGTGCACTCGAGTCCCAACCATTTTCCTTGACCTCATAACTCTTACTCGCTTTTAGCCTTATCAAGCACCTTGTTCACTTGACATACTCGTTTTCTATTTAACCTGCACAGTTGGTATTATGCGAGCAATGACATGCCTTGTAGCACATATCTATTTGAAGGTCGAATGCAATGCTTACTAAAATTTATTCAATCTTTGTAAGACAGAAAGCATGTTTGAGTAAGGAAGATACCTATGGTCCACCTGTTACAGTTAGTATGCCCCCCAACCAAAAAGAAAAAGAAAAATTTTATTCATGCTTCTCGTTTCTGAGAGTGTGTAGAAATGCTTAATGTGAAACAGAACTGGTGTCGGGTTCTGGTTGTTCCCTCCTTGGCCCCTCCACATTTTGTCATTACATCTGAAGCAGAACAAATTTACATATGGAAATGATTGCGTTTCCTTCGATGTCATTTTCTTCTCTACCAGTAGTGTGTGTTTTCATATCTTTTTTCTCTGATTTTTTACAATTATAATTTTGTTAATTTGTTCTTGAATATATGTCATTACATCAAGTGTGGATTTTTAATTGATGTTTTCTGGCACTAATTTGCTGTAAATGATGTTTCTATGTAAACGATGGATCCTTCTGTATATTTTCAGGTGCTTTTACCTAGCAAAATCATACAGTTTGGCTGGAAAAAGAGCAGAAGCTTATTTACTATACTGCCATGCCCGCTCCCTTGCTGAAGATGCTATGCAGAACTTCCGTATTACAAATGTCAGTGATCCGGTACGTGTACCATGTAGAATACTCTGGTTGAATACTAGTTAAAGCATCAAACCCCTTGTATCATTGGCTTTTTCAAAATTGGCAATTACACTACTCTGATAACTCTGGTAGCTTTCTCTTCTGTAGCTGGTTGCACTAGTCTGTTGGTGGAACTTCTCTTCCTTCTATGGAATTCTTTATTTATTTATCTGGGAGTTGGAGCTTTGCTCCCAAGGTCCAGCCATGAGATACTTTTGGTATTAAGCTCATCAGAAGGTTCAAAGTTGAGATCTCTGAGTCTGTATGATCAAGAGGTCCCAAGTCCTTGCCAATTGGACTGGTCCTTGGGGCTAGTTTCTATTCTTTAGTGAGGTTTAGAAGTTATTTGGGGGTTGTTTTAAAGAGAACAAAAATTCAATGGAAACATGTCTTCTCTTTTGTCTCTGTTTCTTTTTTCTTCGTCTCACAAATTGTCTATTTATTTATAACAATTAAAGAACTAAAATTTTTAATATTAGGTGCACCATAACATTAACCTTTACCTGTCACTCAATTATAGTTTTTAAATACAATTTTGAAGACAAGTAATTTTTATTTTAAATTGATAGTAGTTCCCCAAACAAGCAATATTTATTGAAGAAACCTGAGCTTGGATTTTCTGCAACAGAAGATGATCGAAGAGCTGAAGACATTAGTCGAGGAATGCAGAGCCAACAGTTGTATAGAGCATGCAACTGGAATTATTGAGGAGGTGAAGGCTCCAGAGAATCTGTCAAAGAAGATCTCTAAGATGTCACTGACTGGAACTGATAAGAAGGTACTGATTATGTTCATTCTGTTTCTCTTTTCCTGTTTAAGTTGGAACTAGATTTTGTATGAATGAACTGAATTGCTTGGTAGATGAAAATCAATAGACCGAGAGTCTTCAATGGTGATTAAGTTCCATCATTTTTTTCCCGCCCAATTGACATGGAATTCTTATTCCTTCCTAGCCAACTTATGTTTCTTTTGGTTGGAGAAGCCATGTTTCCACGAGCATATGTTCTTATATTAGTTTATATCTGCTTGGTTACTAACGTGTATCAATCTGTATTCAATACATTTCAGTCGATCAAATTCCTCCTTCAAAGCCTTGATAACTATGAGTCCGCAATTGGTGATCCCAATGTCAAAAGCGCTCCACGTATCGAAGCCTTTCCTCCCGCGTTTCAGGCAATCCCCCGGAATCCCATCGTTCTGGACCTTGCTTTTAACTTCATCGAGTTCCCATCTCTTCAGAATAGAATGAAAAAGGACCGAAAGGGCTTTATCAGTAGGCTATGGGGATGAGTTCCTTCGGCAAGAATCAAAGATTTTTCTTTCCATGGGGTACTCTCTCTCTCTCTTTTTGCTGCTCGAGTTTTTGTTTTAGCTGGTGGTTACAAGAATATAGAGACCTTTGGAACTGATCTTTTAACTACTTCCCAGTACCCTTGTGAATTTTGGATCACAATTAGAATATAATGACTGCCTTTTTCTTGGTTCTCTAGGATGTATTACAAAGAAATAGGACCAGTTTTTCAGGGTTTTTCTTAGAGAGCCTGCCTGTGAAATGTGACCATTACAGAAATCACATTGTTTATTTTTCTGATTTTGGATACAAATTTTGAATTTATTGCGGATATTTTAGACGTTTATTCGTAGGTTCTGTGCAATATAACTATTTAGTGCACCTGTGGAAAAAGAAACGTATAAATACTATTTTGGTCCTTTAACTTTCAAGTTTGTTCCATTCTGGCTCTCGAGCTCCTAAAATGTCTATTAGAATTCATTAATAAACTCTAGAAAGATGACAATGTAAGTGTACTAGCGTGTTGGCGTGAGCATGTATTCGTACAGCGATCAATATGATTCTTTTTGTAAGTTCACAAACTGAAATAGATATTATGAAAGTTTAGGAACCAAAATGATTATTTTTTTTCCGAAGTTTAGAGATTATCCTAGACAGTCTGAAAGTTTAGAGTAAAGTAAAATGGAACAAACTTCTTAAATCCAAAATGGAATCTAATAAAAAAAAAAACTTTGGGAGGAGTTGATGATTGAGAATGATTGCAATATTATTCTCTGTGTTATGCTACATGGCCTCTAGTTTCTTTGATCACTTTTTGTATTTTGTGTTGCAATTTCCTGTGTCTCATCTCATTCATTTGGCTGTGATCTCACTTTGTAAGCATTCATTAGAATTATGAAGGCTTGAAGCCAAGAGAGCAACTCATACACAAAAATCTGAGCATCTAAATTCTAATTTGGTATAAGAGTGTTTGACATTGAGAATGTGTTTCACATGTTTTTTTCAAGTGTTTATGTAAGACAGTTTTTTTTCCCTTCTTTTAATTGATACTATTTGGTAAATATTTTGACCCATTAAAAATGATTTTTATAATTTGATATCAAAAGTGGTTTGAGAAATTATAAAATTAAATATAAAGCAGTTTTTTTTTTTTAACATCACAAATTGGGTATTGAGGTGAAATTTCTGTCCCTAGGGAAAGGAGTAGATATCAATTTCCATTGCTCGTGTTGGCATATAACTAATTTTCTTAGTTGAATGTAAAAATGTTAAAAGTTGTTTAAGTGCGCGTTTAACACACTCTTTGTTTGAAGTTGCTTAGTAAAGGGTATAGTTGGAAGTGATTTTGGCATTGTCAAAATCACCCGTCTTTCTATGGATCATGTTTGACAAATTAAAAAAATGATTTTAAAAGTATCATTTTGAGGGTGATTTTGAAAAATCAATTATACTTAAAATGACTCCTTCTACCACCACCCCAAACACTCTCAATATAATTACTAGGATAAGAAGAAAAATATGAGTTTTAAGAAAAAAAGGTGAAAGCATATTAAGAAAATTGTGAGGAAACTAGTCGAACTTTCAAAAATAAAAAACTAAAAAGAAATGGTTATCCAACCACGCCTTGGAAGTTTTGAGAAAATTGATTATCTATTAATTTAATTATCTGAATGAGGCCCCAACACTGGCAAAACTTGAACAGCATGCCAACCACGGTTACCCTTCGCTGCAAAGGAGAAAACTAAACTCCATGACTTGGTAAATTTTTCTGCTCTTGATCATCGGACTTCAAAAATGAAATTTATCAGATATTAATTTACTTCATATTATATTATAGTTGATTTTTCTACAATTATCAAACAATTATTTTAACTGCCACAACAATCCTAAACTAAGCCTCAAACTCCCCTGTTTGCTGAGCTCCTAGCCACCCGTAAAGGTCTCTAGTTTGCAATTTCTCATGGCTGCTCTCGGCTAACTGTGAAATTCGATTCTATTTCGGCTATCTCCTCGGCAGGGAAATATAAACTCTTGAAGTTGAATGTATTTAGCACCACAACATTCAATCAATAGCCTTGAATCTTGAAGCTTGCTCTTTCCTATTACCAAAACATGGTCTCCATTTTTGTAATTCCATTTCTTGGACTAATAACTTTCTCCTCTGACTTTTGCGAAACGCTGAAGGGGAAAGCTCCTCATTTGTTGCCCAGTCCGTCTTCTCTCAAGGAAAGTTCTTTTTCTAAATAAAAGAAAAAGAAAAAATAAATAAAAAAAGCCTTAAACTCCACACAATCATTTGCCTCAACAAATTTCAAACCCAACATTCATTCAAATTAATTAAGACCATTCTTCCTTCCAAACAAATTTATTGAGTCAAGTCACCTTGTCAAGTGGGACATTAGATTGACCGCTCTTCCTTTCAACAATTTATTGAGTCATGTTGCCTTTGTCTTTCCCTTGGGACAAAATTTATCTCTACTAATTTTATGGGGCTACAAATTGAAAGGTTGCTTCATTGAAACAAAGGCCTATCGAGAGATGGACGTCGTTTCAAAAGCCAACACCCACACAACAACAATCCCTGATGTTGATGTCACAGTTAGACTAACATTACGTTTAGAATTGAATTATAAATGCTCTTGGAAAGAAAAAAAAAAGATATTTTGGATTTCCCTTTTACATTTTTTTTCAAAGTTGAGGGTAGGTCTCGCAACAATCTAGTAAAGGGTCTAGGAAAATATCTCAATATTTTCATTTGATGAAGAGCTATACCTAAGAACTTTGATTTTAGAGTGATTGCTGGCCTTGATGAAGAATATGATAGAGCAACTACATGGTCCAAAATCTTGTATGACAATAAATCAAGCCACAATTAATTATATAAAACACATTCCCAAAATGATAGGAGAATAATTTACAATTCCCCTCTTGGTACCAAAGGTTGATAATCAATAATTGGGGACTGTGAATTTAATAAAATTAAGGCACCAAATCTCAAGCCATGACATTTAACACCAATATTTATAGATGCCTTACATGAAACTATTGTAGATTGATTTAGAACTTAGAAGCTTTTTATCTTGTAGGTTCAAACCCACTTCAGAGTGACCAAAATGTAAACAAAAGATAGCCACGACGTGTAAAATATATATACTTGTACCACGAATCCAAGGTTTATAGCGATGAGACTGAACATTCAATAGCGTGCAAACCTAAACACACATGAGCAAAGTTCTACTCAATCAAAACCACAATAAAATTGAAATTAAGTAGCCAAAACGAGCATAGCTCAACGGTAATTGATATATACCTCCAACCACAAGGCTATCAATTCGAATCTCCTCTCAAACCTGTTGTACTAAAAAAAATGAAACTAAATAACCAAATAGGAAATGTGAAAATCTTATAAAATGTAAAACATATAAGAGAAACATGTGAGAAGAGTGTTCTTGAATAATCATGATCAAGTCTTTTAAGTGAAAGAGAATCTAATTTTTTTTAGCTAAAACAAATGTTTACTATATATACACACTAAGGATTTTTTTTTTTTTATTTAGAGTCTTTCATATAGCTTATATTGTTTTTATTGTGGGAGATTAAGACACAAAACTCTTAATTAGAGAGAAAACTCTAGAGTTGGATCACTTGTTCATGAGAAATAAGATGGTATAATTGAAATAGATTAAGGTGAAGGGGGTTCAAGGTAGAAAAGAATCTCCTATATGTACAGTTCAATTTAACAATATGCTCTAATTGAGAAAGATCTACGTCTATTTAGATTATCGTATACAAAATCAACAATACTCGAACCTACGTTTGATCTTTTAATATTTGAAATTTTTTAAAAATGTCAAGTAGTATACACTTTTAACTTTGAAACGTTAAGAAAGATATGAAAAACTACGGAGTGATGAAGATTTCTAGATTTAGATTTGTATATACTTGTTAAGGATCTCACATCAAAAAGATTATGAGACCTAATAAGATTTATAAGACACGTGAATTTCTCCTCTCATTGTCCATTAGTTTTGAGATAGAATTCTATATAAATCTTAAGATAATATTAGGACCAATAAGCTCAAACGAGCATTCGGTAAAAAAAATATATATATCTGGCCAAGATTGGTGATTAGAAGTTTTAGGAATTGGGAAAATTTCTAGTAGTATGGGAGTCCCATACTCTCTTTCATTTACATAATAATAAGAAAAAAATTGATCCCACGTCATTTTTAATATACTGATGTGGCAATCAATAAATGAAAGGGAGTACAGTACTTTCCTAGTACCAGAAATTTTTTCCGTATTAATTCTAATATTATGTTTTAATTTTTTCCTAGGATGGATTGCACCTAGATCTTTTATGAAGTTAGGATTAAAGATCGAAATCAAATGTAACAATTCTAACCAATACATTACTAGAGATGCATAGTAATTCCAATTACTCAATTAATATCACATTGATTGGAGTCAACATGAGCATAGCTCGATGGTAATTGACACGTAATTATTTCCTTGAGGTCGGAAGTTCGATCCCTCGTATCTCCAAATTATTATATTCAAGAAATAAAAAATCACATTGATTGGAGATTTTGAATGCGTTTGAGAGTGATTTTGATTGATTATAAAAATCATGCCCCATTGGAACAGTCAGCTTCAATTTTACCCTAATTATCTCAAATCTTTCAATTTTCATTAGTTATATTTTAATAAAAGTTACTACCATAGGTTTTCTAACCATGTGAATTTGATTATCATAAATTTGCGAAAAGAGCTTCTTGTTTCTTATAATTGAACCTCAACGTATTAATTTTATTTTATTTTTTTGGTTTGAAAACAACCTCAACGTATTAATTTCATCACTTATTTAATTGACATATTATAATATATGTGTATGCGATTTGTTCCATTTTGGTCATTAGACTTTTAAAGATTCTTTTTAGTTACAAAACATGGTCGACAGGGGTGAGGATTCGAAACTTCTACGTATTTGAGGATATATATGTCTTAACCAGTTGAGCTACGTTGAAATTGACATCTATGTTTTTTATTTCAGCTTAAACAAAATTAATAATTTTGGTATATGGACTTTAAAAATGTCTATTTTAGTCTTCGACTTCCAAAAATAGTCATTTTATACTTGCTACATTATTTTGCTTACTAATATCTGTTTATTTAATATTCACCTTCAATTTAGGTGATTGAGTACGTATCCTTAACATATTTGTACAGCTATTTTATGAAATTTTTAGAAATTAAAACTAATGGTGAGGACCAAATGATTATTTCTTAGGTACTAAAAAAATATTACTTTTTAAAAGTTTAAGAGTTAAAATAGACATGCGAAAGAGAAAAAAATAAAGTTAAAAAATTTAATAATTAAAGTAGACATGGGTTTTTATGTATATATAGACATTAAATTCTCTTATAAAATCACCAAAATTAATTATTTAAATCTACACCTAGTAGCTGGACAGGGCTAATGAAGATAGGCCGGTTTGACCCGGGTCCACTATTTGACATTTTTTTTTTCCTCTTTATAATTTTTAATACTTTATTTTTTAAATGTTGATGATGATGCCCATTAAAAATGTTGAGGTCTCTTTGATAAAATGATATTTTTTAAAAAAATTATAAAGATAAAAATTGATTATAAATACTTAAATTTATAAATAAACATTTTACGGTTTTTGAATCAGTTAAAAATTATTATATTAATATTATGTTCATATATACTAGTGATATTTTATCGATTCTTTTTATTTTGTCGATTCTTTTGCAATATTATAAAGTTGTCAATTCACCTCTAATATCGATATCGAATCCATCAACATATAGAAATATAGATGAAAATGTCGACATGTCGATGAAAATTTAATATTCTATATATAGTGTTGTGAAATAATATTATTGTTTGTATTTCTTAAATACTCCAGTATCTAATGATGTGGGTCAATTTGAACAAAGAACATTATAATGTCTTATCTGTTAAATTATGTTCTAACTGACCAAATATAACATTTTTTAATAGGACAGATACTATTTTTGTGAGGATTGACTTTTATGGTTCTATTCTAATTTCAATGTCATTTATAGTTAGATTTTGAAAATTTCACCATTGAATTTGGATGATATTTTTTTGGCTACTAAATTGTGTGGTTGGGCGTTTTTAACTCGAATTTTAACTTTTTTTTTTATTTTTTTAATCATATTTTTAATCTATTGGTTATTTTTTTTAATAATTTAATTTTGAGGAGGGAATTAATATTTCCACCATTTATTTAAATTTAACATTCAATTTATTGAAATTAAAACTTTAAAGTTAAAAAAATTAATTAATTTATTCAAATAGTGATAAACATAAAAATTTATTTCTTTATTTGTAATATTTTTCGTATTTATTTATTATCAATAAATACTTTCATTTTGACTGGACTTTTTTTTTCCGGCTTACATGGGAAGAAGGAAGTCAACGAATAATTAAAATGTTAATAAAATAAAACCTCCATTAATATTGTACAATAATTTACTGAATATTTACTTTTGCGAAAAAGTTAATGAATATAATGTGTTTTTATTTAACATCTGAATGTGCAACTTAAATTTTATACTTTCCATCTTCCATTTCCAAAATGCTGGGATTTTTCATTTTTCATTTTTTTCTATGTATTTTATTTTTAAAAATAAATGTCTTTTTCTTAGATTTTTCTTTATAAATAAAGCAATAATTAACCACCTTTCGACAGCTGCTTATCATCTTACCTAAAAGTCCCGTGACAATATAGTTGAACGAAGGTATTCACTAAAAGAAAAAAAGAAGCCATTTATATAAGTAAATCATCTGTTCAACAATTGGATAAAGATAATTAATGTACCTTTAATTTATCATTCTTCTAAAAAATCCATTTAATAATTCTTTCAAATTTTCTAGTAAATTTATTTAAATTCATATATACACACACTGAAAAGAAAATTCAAATGGAAGAAGATTAGTCGGTATAAATATAATTCATCTAAAAGTCAAAGTAATCAGTATCAACAACGTACACAACACGCGTCTAAATGAATCTTTGTAGCTCTAATACATGCCGCAACATGTAAAATACACAACTTTTGAAGTTATGTTATTTATCTTTGTTAAAAATTGATAAGAAAATAATGATAGAGAAAAAAATTAATTATTTTTTAAAAAATACTTTTGAAGTTTAGTGATTAAATTACTATCAGTTCACATATTAACCTAATTACAACAATGACTCATTAATCTTAAAACCTAAAGTTTATGAATGTAACTGAAACTTTTTAAAATTTAGAAATATTGCCATCATCAAAATTTAGGGTAAAAGTTATAATGTAATCAAAATTTCTAGAGTACAATAGACTGAAAATATAATTGAAAAACAAAAACTAATACTACGTTACAAGTTAAATCTCTTGACTATTCAGAGTATGTGTCTGATAATTCTCTTAAAAAGTGTTTAATTAATATAATTTTAAACTTTGAGTCTAATACCTGAACTTCAAAAACGCGTTTAGCATGTATTTAAACTTTTAAATTTCTGTTTAATTAATAGACCTCTAATATATTAGAGAAACTTGTCAAAATTTGTGTGTAATAAATCTTAAAACTTTTAATTTTATATTTAATAGATTTAAATTTTTAATAATGTTTATTAAGTATGATTTATTAGATGCAAACAAGATTTTCAATATTCGTATCGATAAAAATATCAAAATCTCACTTTAATGGAAATGCCACTAAAAATATGGATTAAAAAAGGCACGTCAAAAATTTTTTCTAAAGAAATAAAAATAAAAAACTCAGTAACAAATATTTATATTAACAAATAATCATTTGGCATGTTTTTTAAATAAGTTAAAAACTATTAATATTAATATTATGTCCATATTGATAAGAGGGACGACTTGAGATGGTACGGGGCCTTAGGCAAAACTTTGATTGGGAGGCCTTAATATATAAAATATCATCTAAAATTTATTTTTGTTAATTTTTGAGATGCAAAATTATATATTAAATTTTGATAATCTAAGTTTATTGATATATCATTGAAATGAACAATATGATCAATCCATTTAATCTTTCTTGTAACATAGTAGGCCTTAAATACGATTAATTTTAATTTTTAAAAGCTTCTTTCAGCGGAAGCAACTATTGTCGGTATTGTTAATAATATTCTATAAGCAGTATACGTCTTTGGAAAAGCGTCTACCTTTATTTCTATAATTTAATATTTTTTAATAGGATAGTCAATTTCATTTTACAAGACTTCTCTTAATATTTTTATTTCAAAAATAAATCTAAACCGCTAATATCAGAAAATGTATCACTTTAAATGTATTTTCAAGCTTAATACAATATCTTTTCAGATTTTCGTCATATATCTAATAGACTTTAATTTCATATCAAATAAGAAGTTAAAGATATTTTCATATACGTGAAATTGTTCAAATCTATTTTGAAGTGAAGAAATTGCTTAATCTATAATATAGTAAAAATAATCAATTCTAAAAGAATCTTGCGGTGATCATGTTTCTTCGATATCACCATTCTCATCAATTTTTTTAATCGCTTTTTTTTTTCCACGAAATATTGGTTGTATTTCCATAACATTTGCAATTTCCTTTGTATGGGGAGTTGGCATGACGTATTTGGGGGTTAAGTTTAATTAGTTGGGTAGTTAACGTGACCCAGAATTGTGTGGAAAAATTCTGGGTCGTTACAGTTTAGATTCTGGCCCTGGGATCTAACTTCTAGCTAGGCTAGCTGTACCACCCTTGAATTTCTATGTTGGCTCTCCTCGTGTGGCTCAACATTTTGAGGTATTTGGGATCGTTGAGTGGGCAGCTCAAAAGAAATTCCTTTAGCTGAAATCATAGCAGTTGTGAATCCATTTTCTCTATACTTCCTTTCTAATTTTTTTTTTTCATGATTAGATGTTTCATTTTCAAAAATCATATCATTATCTACTATATTTTTCTTTTCATCTCTTGATTTGTCTATACCTATCATTTCTTCTATTATTTGATCGTTTTATTACTTTTACTTTCAATAACAAATTTATGAAGAGCACTTTTTTTATATTCAATAAGTTTTTCTACTCTTCTTTTTTTTTTAAGCTTTTCATATCCAAATTCATATATTTTTTTAGACATATTGATATTTTAAGTAAGTAAATTTAAACAAATCTCAAATATTAGGTGTTGAGCAATAAACAAAATGAAATAACTTATAAAAAAATGTAAAAGTTTTTGTTGTGAAAAAAAAAATAAAAAGATAAAGAAATATGGAAGGTCTCCAGTCTCTCAAAGTAAACTTGCGAGGATTATGATAAGCTTATATTAATGGGTTGATATTTTTAAGAAATTTGAAAGGAACGTGTACAAATAGATTAAGGTTAACGAATTTAAAAGCTAAGCCAATCAAGATTGAGAGATATTTATGAGCCTATTAATTGTATATATTTTTTAATAGTGTGTATTTTCAATATTATAAAAAAAAATATAGGAAAAGTAATAAGTAAGTTATTTTATATTTTAAATTTAATTTCTAATTAAAAACTAAATTAAATAGATACAAATATTATACATTATAGGAAAAATATGTGACCTTCCTAAAACGAGGGGGTCGGTCGCCTCGCTCGCCTATAGCTTAAGCCGACCCTGATTGGTAATATTTTGTTGATACTTTTTATATTTTGTCAACATCCCTCGCTGTTAGTGGCGAATTCTCAACCTACACATGACATGCTATGGTTGGATCTTCAGCCATACACGTGTCATTTCATGCAAGAATATTCACCTCGGTCACGAGGCTTCGTACTGAGCCGAACATATATGATGGCCAAGCCGATCAAAACATGCTACTTTGGACTACCTCAGCTCAGCCCATTCTTCGACAGATTCCATGACAATACACCGTGATTGACAACAATCTTAAAGAGCCGTTGAGGCACCGTTGGGACTGTTGTCAGAGAAGTTACCTATAAATAGACACATTCTCCTCATTTCAAGGTACGCGATCAAACAAATTCTTTCTCGAGTTGACTTGAGCGCTTACTGACTTTAGCATCAGAGTTTCTACTCTGTTTTGCAGGTCTTCTGCACGGCATCCAGAGTTCACGGTCTAACTCGTCCTTGCCGTTCCGAAGCTTGGAGACTTGGTCAATTCTTGATCAAACACTCGCGATGCGACAATATTGAACTCATGGGATATATAAAAATATCAATATGTAGATGGAAATTTAATACTCCAAATCCAGAATAAAAAATTCGGAGATCTACTATATACATTTTAAAGTCGATCTATTTATTATTAAATATAACATCAAAAGTTGAACAACTTATTGTATATTTTAGAAAGATTAAGAATATTTTAATCAGAGGTCTAAAAGTTTCACACTAAACCAATAATAAAATTAAAAATGAAAGAAAAAAAGTGGAAGACAAAATCCAAGAAGTTGCAAAGTTTGAGGATAATGTAAATTTGGAAGTATGGTCTCCTCTCTTCTCTAGGTATTATGTTCTTATGTTCCTCTACGGCCGACACCACTTTACTGCCAAAATCCACGCGCCATACTTTTTTTCATTGTCCAACCAACAATCATGATTGAAAAATTACCAGACTAACCTAATACAATCATTTTTTTTAACTTTTATATATTGACTAAATAGATAATTATGTCTAAGTAATTTTATTATAATTTTATTTAGAAAAAATAATTTTAATTTCGTCTGTGTGAGTGTTGACATTATGATTTCCCTTCGATTAGTACCTAGTTACGGCTTGATCACAAAAATGATCAAGTTTAGATCCGTGAAGTTCGGACTTGGTAATTGAATATGAAGAATCTGTAAAAGAGAGTTAGCACTTCGATGCTCAAGTCAGTACACAATCCGATCTATACTCGAGAAAATATAGTTTTGCATACCTTGCGTGAGAGGCGAGGTTCTCTATTCATAGAGGTGAACTCCTGACAACGCTTCCGACCACTTAGGACAGTGGTGTCTTGTCGAAGAACATGTCTATCACCTTTGGACCTGTAGATGCTCTTCAAGGTCGGTTCGTACCTAGTATAGGTTGATCAATAGACAAGATATAGCTGTCGAACTACTTGAACTTGTTTCACATGAATTATTTTATTTGATTTTCCAGATCATTATGGTAGTTGATGATCTCTGATATCAACATGTGGCAAGTGATAAATTACCTTCAACACTTACCATCACAGAATGTTACAGATTTATCGAGGAAGTAGCACTACTGTAATATTGAATATGTTTTTGGGAAAATTTCTGGTAGTGATGTAATGTGTTGAAATATGTTTATGGGAAAAATTCAGTTTCTACCGCTACAAGAAAAAGGAGTTTTAGAGACACGCTAAAAATGTCGCTGAAAACGCAAATTTGTCGCTAAAACTTTCAGCGACAATAGCCGTTTCGTCGCTGAGAACGTCGTAGAAAACTCATCGTTTAAAGTTTTAGCGACACCGGCTACATGTCGCTATAATATATTTTCAGCGATATGCACCATTTTCAGCGACAATAAACAATGTCACTAAAAATTCTATTTAGCGACAACGTAGTATGTTGTTGAAAATGATTTTCAGTGACAAAACCTAATGTCGCAGAAAATTCTATTTAGCGACAATTTAATATGTCGTTGAAACGAGTTTTCAGCGACAAATGTAGATGTCGCTAAATACTATTTTCTGCAACATTAGTCCATGTCGCTATATTAAATATTAATTTAGCTAAAAATTGATTCCAGAACAACCTATTTTCCAGTTTTTCACCTTCAAATTTTCTCAATTTCTGTGATTTAAAACGACACATACATAAAACGTCGTTGAAAAGTTTTTGTAATATAAAAAAATACATAACGTCCGTTCTCCAAATGTGTAACACCATGTTATAACAAAAAAGCATTTTCTGGCTACAAATAAGAATTTGTCTTATAAGTATATTTGATTGAATTACATATAACAAAATAAACATGTGCACGAAATTCTTCTTTTGAATGATCCAATAGAGCCGCTTTTGATGACAAAGTTATATCCTTATCCTGTAAAAAAATTAAACATTACTTAACGAAAGTTAACGCAACTTATTTAACATGAAAATATAACAAGATAGTTTTTGACCTACTAAACCAACATATATATATCCACACCAACTAACTAAATAATGAAAAACATAGTGAACAACACTAAACCTTATAAACAAAAAGTAATCTATTAGAACTTCCAAATCTAAGCTTATACTCCAAATGGAGGAGAAATCCAAAATCGAAATTCACTACGAGACTGAACAACTATTAAATCATTTTAAAACAAACAAAGTTGGCACTACAAGAGAAATAGTCACGACATCAAAACTAATATAGATCTAGCCATGTTCTATTAACACTAATATAGATTTAGCCATATATATACAACTCAAGTGATGACTACAATAACTGCAAGATCACGGCATTTCAACTACACAAAACCAATATTTATAATTATATGCATCAAAGGATCGTTGTTATGCTTTTATTAACATCATAAACAACTCAAACGCTCCTAACATGTGAATATAGTAACAAATTCATATCGATATAACATAAGTCTTGACTAACAACCAAATTCTCCAAACAGTTGAATTTACTAACAAACCTATATTAGATATAATATAAGTTATGACTACCATAACTGCAGAATAGCCACAACACTTAGCTACGTCAAAACCAATATTTCAGAAGTACATGCATCAAAAATGTAACTACATTTCTACTAACATCATGAGCAACTCAAATGCTCCTAACAATTGAATTTACTAACAAACTTATATTAGACATAATATATGTTATGACTGCCATAACTGCAGGATAGCCACAACATTTAGCTACGTCAAAACCAGTATTTCATAAGTACATGCATCGAATATGTAACTACACTTCTATTAACACCATGAACAACTCAAATGCTCCTAACATGTGAATATACCTAACAAATTCATATCGATATAACATAAGTCTTGACTCATCTATTATGGACAATATGTATAAGTACCTTTTTAAGCATCATTTGACGGTTGAGAATTGGCTCGTTGTGACGATCCTTCTCCAGCATTACTTAGCCTGTTTACAGTTTCTTGTAACTGACTCAATTGAGTCATTGCTGATTCAAGCAGGCTTTGTTGCGTCTGTACAATGGATTGCAATTGAGTGATTTGATTTCTTGACTCTCTATTTCTTTGAGAACTTCGTTCATTTTGAGTCATCGCCGTTAGTGGTCCCCATCCAAGTGCACCTCGCCTGCCTAGTACTTGAACACTGATTTGTCGAGCTGAAGGAGGTTCTGCATCTTCTTCCACTGGTGCATTTTTCAGTTCAACCATTTGTTCCTACAATGTCCATAAATAATTATATTAGTACATTTCAAATAATACAAAAATAAAAAAAGTAGTTTTACCTACATGTTTTTGACCAGCCACCGGGCTCACCCACTCGTCGTTTATCCTTTTGTGTGTTACTTCGAACAGTTAAATGCCATCTACCCCTCGTCCCTCTTTGTTTTTCTACATAATTCAAACAAAGTTATGAGTACTGAAATATTTTTGAAGTTATAGCAAGAAAAGAGATACATACAATGTTTTCTCTGTGACGTAAAAATGCAATCGTTCCTGCTGTATGACCGTACGGTACAGACGCTCGAACTCTAGTGCTTGTTTCATAAATTTTTTGACATATATATAATACTTAGTAGCAAAATACTTAGAATAAAACTAATTCATATCTACAATACATACCTTAAACTTCTCCGTTTCCCAACGATCGCATAAACGATGTCAATCTTCATCTTGTGCAACATCTTTGTGTTTGTGATGTCGTGCTTCTTCTGGGGAATATTGCATGTAATGCTTATGCAACTTGTACCGGAAATCTCTATGCGAACTCACCGTGGTGACGCTACAAGCAGTGGGTACGGGTGGACAGCGCGGCAAAACCCCACGGAGAAACGGTAATGTGAAGCACAATCTGAAATTAAGAATTATAAATTGTACAATAAATTTAATCGAACCGTATTTTGGCAAAAACATTCGAATACATACCTTGTAATGTTGAGACGAAACAACCCGTATCAGTGGAACTACGAAGAAAAGGAAGGGTTGGGCACTAAGCGGTGGCAACCGATGGCTATGGTGAGGTGCGGCGACAGCGACTGAACGATCGAACAGTGAAGCTGCAGCAACGGTGATCGAATGGCGAAGCTGCGACGGGAGGGTTGAGGTTTTCGAAATTAGAATCGAATGAGGAAGGAAAGGAAAGGGGTGGCGACGCGACGGAGCGGCGAAGGAGCGGCGACCGAACGTTGATGGTGCGCTGAAGGACAATGGCGGCGGCGAGGGTTTGGTTTTGGGAAGAAATCAAAATCACGGATGAGGAAGGGAAGGTGGTTTTCTAATTCGAGTTTTAGCGACGGGGATCACTTATGTTTTCAGCGACACGTTCCTTAATAGGTATCGTTGAAAATATTTTCGACAGTGTATTTTCAGCGACACCGCCTTAGTAGATGTTGTTGAAATGTATCTTCAACGACATCCGTTGTCCACGTGGCATCGCTGAAAATACGACATAGCGAAATTGTACGTCGCTAAAGAGGTTTCAACAACAATATATATTACGCATGTCGCTGAAACCAAGTTTTAGAGACATTTTCCTTAAACTGTCGCTAAAAAGACGCTGCAAAAATCCCCCGTTCTTGTAGTGTACAATTAAACTTGGCAAATTGAGATAGTTTTTGTATGAGACCAGATTAACTTTAGGTTGTTTTCTCTTTTCAATTAAAATAATTTCTTAAAACTTGACTTAATACTCTCACCTCATGAATCTGTAATAAAGTAGCTAATGCAATATTAGTTATCCATTCTCATTAGGGGAGACACATAGCGATGTGGCTAAAAGATTATCCTGCCTTCGTTTAACGAGACTGCTATATTTTAATACTTCTTTTAGTGAGAGACTCATGGCTTCAAGTCTTTAATTCTTGTCTTATTTTATGTATAAAAAAATCATAACTAAAAATGCTCCCCACAAAGCCCACGAGTCCCATGTTGGCTTGTAACCAACCTTGTCAACTAGGTTCACTCAAGTCTTGTACTGGTTAGCTCGACAGTTGACTTGTTCGATTTTGTTGGGCTACAATGTCATCTTTAATTGGTTGGTTGACTTGATTAGTGTAGGTAACTCAATCGGCAGTTCATTGGTTAGTCACGAACAAATCATGAGCCAATTAGTCAAGAGTCAGTGTGAACTCAACAAAGACCCACTAGGAAAGAAGATCTTGAGACCTACGAAATTTGAATTGCCCTTATCTAAGAAATTCGAAATGAGAGTATATCTTATTGACTCTAAGTTTCCTATCCAGCCTTCCACCTATAAATAAAGATAGAAATCCATGATCAAAGTACGACTCTACTTTTAGTTAAGCTTTACACCGATCTTGATCCTAACTTGGCACTACATTGATGTGTTATTTTGTTTGTATTGCAAGTCATCCCTTCTTTAAATTGGTGCGAGTTTGATAATTCAAATAATTCAAATTTACCTATCAATACATGGTGTATTTAGTTAATCAATATAAATGTATTAATATAAATCTATTGTAGACTTTGGAGCCATAAATAAAAGGGGAATCTCAAGCTTCAAAATATAATTAAAAAGAAAATATTTGAAAGTTTAGAAAAAGAAAATATAGAAGTTTATTTATTACAAGTAAACATGACTTAAGGTTTTAAACCTAAAATTAAAATTAAAATTAAAAGCACAAAAATAAGAAAATATAATTAGAGAATAGAATCGTCTGACAAAGATTTCTTGGGGTGTGGAATTTGGCATAGAAATTTGGGCGCGTGGAAACTGGTGGGGGGCAGTTTTGTCCTTTCGGTGGGAAAACGTCTCGATTAATGAAATGAGAGAAGTGCAAAAGACAGCGAAAATAAGACTGGCCGACATGTCGTCCTGCAAGGCCGTACGACGTACGTCGCGCCGCGCGTAAAGACAAACGCATCGTTTTTGTGTCCGCCGCTTTTATTTTTCTCTCTCTCAAAACTTATACTGTCTCCCTTTTATAGAAATATTGAAGTAAATATTGATAAATATTTTCGTAAAAAATATAAAAATAAAAATATTCATAACAAATATTCAAATTAACAAATAAAATTCTACTTTTTTTATATAAATAAATAAATTATTAATATCAATATTATGTCTATTTTAGTTTGTGATATTGTAAAAACGTTGTTCCATCTCATATACTGATGATGTTGAACTTATGAACATATATAGTTGAAAATGTTGACACATCAATAGAAATTTAATATCTTATTTAAAAAAGAATACCAGTATTTAGTAGATCTTGAGACTAAAAAATTTGTAAAATATTGTTAAAATGTTGTATATTTTGAAACTTAAATTTTTTTAAATAAGTATGTGAATCTTAAATAAGTTCTGTCGAGTAGGTTGTCCCTAACTTATAAGACACTTTTTAAAATTCATAGGAGACATTTTAACATTCATAAACTTATTGTGGATACAAAATTGAAAGTTGAAGTGCGAAGTTATTAGGATACTTTTTAAAGTTTAATGTTCTATTTAAACACAACATTGAAAGTTTAAGGCCCGTTGATAACGTTCTCCTTTCTTGTTTATTGTTTCCAATTTATTAAGAAATTCAAGTATTTGACAACTACTTATGTTTCTTGTTTCACATTTTTTATAAACATTTTCAAAACTGTATAGAAATTTTGGAAACAATAAAAACAAGTTCCTTGTTTCTTGTTCTCATTTCTAATTTGTTCCAAAACATAAATAAAAATATTGTTTTATCATTCTTGAATCCATGGGTATTAGGCCATGCAATTCTATTTTTTCTATTAAAAAGGAAGAAATAGAAACAAGAAACGAGAATGTTACCAAACAAGCCCTTAGTTATCAATTAAACACTTTTGAAAATTCAGGGAATTGACACAACTCTCAAAGTTTAGAGGCGAAACTTGCAATTCAACCTAATTTCATTTTTATTTCTTTTAAATATTATATAGTAAATGAGCAATGAAAATTCAAACTTACAATTTATAAATAGAGTTCCCTACTGATGCAATATTTATGCGTGCATGCAAATAAACTCTAAGTTAGGAGATGAAGATATATACGTGGCACTTCTGTGGCACCAGCTCGAAAATTGGCATTAATAATATGCAAATTTTTTTTAAATTTTACTATTATTATTTAATTTTAGTTGAGGGAGTTTACTTTAAACCTTGTAAAGTATAAAGGCAAAAGGGTTAGGTTGTCTTAAGTTTTGAACTCTTTTAATCCATACAATAATTTTGCACCTTTTTGCACAATCTTAAAGGGTCAAATTTGGTACTTAGATGTGTGTTTATTGATGTTGGGTTGGAAAAGAAATCACTTGATGAACATCAAGTTGAAGATTCATATCATATAAGAGTTTTATTTTGTTCATGATCAATGATACTTTGTAATCATTAAATCATTATTTTTTTAATTGGCCATTTTTTAGGCCTTCATTTGTGGCTATATTACTATATTTATTATTATTTTTTCGAAATAAAATATATTACTATTTGTCATTTTTAGCCAACTTTCACTTAAAATATTAAGTTCTTCTACGTGATATAAGTGACCTCAATCATAGTTCAGTAGATAAGACACAAACTATCTTGGATCCACCCATAAAAATTGTTGAACCTAAAAAAAGATAACGTAAATAAATATTATTTTTTTATAGGATAGGTAAAATTATACAGAAATATTATGCCATTTTAATATAATTATGGATAAATTACACTTTCATCTATAAATTTCTGAGTTCTAGGATTTAACCCTCAATTTTTAGAATTTGGTAAATTGGTCCCCAATTAGCTTTTCATTATGAAAAGTTGGTTAAATTTCTTTTAATCAATTTGATAATCCTGATTATGTTGACGTGATATGAAGAGATTAATTATATGTTTTTTTATTGCTTGTGTGGAAAAAGAATTACCTTTTTACGTATATATTAAAAATAAAAAAATTGTGATCATATAAATTATTGATAAAAAGTTATAATAAATAAAATAAAAATAAAAGAGCAATTAATTGAATCAAAGTATCAATATTAGCTTTTGACTAACAACAATTGAAGAAAAAGAGAATCTCTTTATTCATGGTATTATTGAAAGCATAACAAAATTGTATCAAATTCAAAATTTGAATCTTCAAATCAAGTTTCTTTTTCTAAGAGAGAGAATCTTTCAAATCAAATTGAATGGTTTAAATGGGGTAGAACATGCACTTTTTCTCAGCCACTAAAATGTGGGATAATTAGATCCAAAATTTGAATATATTCTCTTTTTCTTTTTCAATCTTTGCTTAGTCCCATCATTTGGGATCCTAGTAACTTGATTCATGCATTATGTGGTCCAAATCATCATATTATAAAGTATTAAACTTTTTGTTTCTATATTTTTACCTAAATAAGACGAGCTTCTTTCCATCCTTATAATTTATAAGTTAATAACTAATTCGTTCCTTCAATGTATGGCTCAAGTATGGTTGCTTGTCGCTACCAATCAATGCAAAAGTTTCTTCAGCGATTGTTGCTATTTTTGTAGGCTTGGCTTTAGAAGCATCTTCAGACAATTTCAGACTCTTCGACCAAACAAAAAGTTGTCTCGATATGACCCAATTTACTAGTAGTGTTGTCAATTCATTTGTCAAAATCACAACCAACCCATATTACTGGGAGAAAAAAAGAGTTGAAACAAAATGAAAGACGAAAATAATACTCAACCATAGAGTTACCTGTACAAATCACAATATCACCTAAAGATTCTCACTTGAGATCGATCCTCTGTATCAAACATACAAACACTTTGGAAGGATGTTTTAAGAGGTTTGAAAGATCAAAGGTGCAGTGAACTAAAAAAGAGAAAAAAAAAACTACAAATTTGAATAATTATTGAAGGTGTACTACCCAAAAACCCACTTGAATCCTCTTCAAATTTTAATAAATGCCCTTAATTAGACCCAAATGCATGAACTCGTAGATGAAGAATGCATAAAACCTCCAAAATGAGTTGACCCTACAGTCTTAGGTTTCATTGATAGATTCTTGACCTAAAGTATTTGCAAAACTCAAAGAGGATGAAGGGAAAATGGGAAGACACGATTTTTGTATACAAAGAATGAATAGCTTTAGAGTGTGTTTGAGAGTGATGGTAGAATTAGTGATTTTGAAAAAAGAGATTTGAGAATAATTGATTTTTCAAAATCATCATCCAAGTGATGCCCTAAAAATCAATTTAACTAAAGTGATTTTAAACTTCCTAAAATCAAAATTTTAATTTGCCAAATATGATTAGTGGAAGGGAAAGTGATTTTGACAATGGAAAAAGTGATTTTGACCCTTCCAAAATCACTCCAAACAGACCCTAAGGTAACATAGAAAAAAAGTCGAACCATAATTTTTGAAATCCTCAAAAAATTTCAAGTGGTGGAACATATAAAAACTCGTTTAAGGAAGGATATAAATTTAGACTTCCTTTGCATGACATTTTTAATGAACGATCCTTAAAATGCTCCTCAGGATGGTGCCTCTCCCATTTTTTGCCGGGATAAGTTTTTGGACTCTTATACCATACCAGTAGCTCACTTATATTATAAAATTTTGTTAAGTCTCTTATATTTTCCTTAACAACCGTCATTCTCAATATTATATTACCATCATGCTAATGATTATATAGATCGATAGAGTAACCCGAATATTATGATTCTCATTGTCAAATAATTATTAAGGTGACATTTGATAACTATTTTATTTTTAATTTCCTGTTATTTTAAAAATAATGTTTATTTTTTACAATCTCATTTTTAAGTTTTTCGCCTCTCTTGAAAAAATATTTGAATTCTAAGTAATTTTTTTCAACAAAGTTTTTTAAAACTACATTTTTTTTTATTTTTTAATTTGACTTTTTGAAAATGTTTATAAAAAACTATATAACAAAACAAATGAACACATAGTATTAATGTTTCTAAGATTATCTTTTAAAAATAAAAAATAAAAAATAAAAAATAAAATGAAAATGAACACCGCTTTAATTATTTTTGATGTGTTAGAATATAGAAATTTAAGAAAATGAAAATGGTCTTTGACTAAACTTGGTCAAATATTACTCCTCTAGCTTCATTGGCAAAAACATGGTATCGTGTTGCATCATCTACCTTAAGGTCTCATGTCCGAATTTTGGATCTGGGTAAAAAAGATAAAAAGCTATCGATACCAAATTATTAAAAAAAATATATCTATGTCAAATATTATCATACCTACTTATCTAATAACATTGATTACTTACCTACTTAAGTATGAATAATTTTAGAAAACTTATATCATTGATTACTTACTAAATCATTTCATAATGACTAAACATGTCAATAAAATAATTTTACAGTTAAAATATACCCAATATATATTATTTTCTCATAATTATTATATATTTATTTAGTGCAACAATTATATTTAAAATTTATAATAAATGACTTGAAAACTACAGCCACACCAATGACAAATTTCAAAGTTTTCAACCTTGAAAATTATAGGGACTTGACTGAGCATAGGGTTCTTAGACAAAAATTCATTTCTAGAGGAGAGAGAATCTAACAGCTAGCTAGAGAGACTAGAGAGAGGAGAGAAAGATGCCAAATAAGCACACAACAAAAGTTTCGAAAGCAAAAAAATAATATTAAATTCTAATAAGATAGCCACATCATTGCCACATCACCATTTAGCTTGGGGACCAATTTGACAATTTTTTGTTTGTTTGTTAAAGCCATTAATGAGAAGTTGATGCATGACCAAAATTCAAATTTAGTTTTTTAAATTTTATTTATAAAAGTTATCATTTAGTTAAAAAATGTTATAAGTTTAAATATATAATTGTCAGTTCAATGGATTAATGCACTATTCTGATTAAAAGATTTTGAGTTTGAATACTCACTCCCACATGATGTTGTTGTATTTGCTAGAAAAAAAAAAGATAATTAATTGATGAATATAACTCAAGTCAAGACATTAATATAAATCACAATTTCGGATCCTAACGTTTAAATTATAATTTTTTTTATATGTAAAAAATTTTACAAAGTCGTAATTTTATAATGTAATGTGTGACACATTGACATTTAAACTCTCATTTTTCTCTATGCATCTCTAAATGTCAAAGCCGCGCTTTGCTATTTTTTTCATAGATCAAATATAATTTTAGATTATATATAAAAAAAGTGTCAAGTTGAATCATTCATCATCTTCATCTAAGGAAGTAAGATTAATTAAATGTAACTTGATGCCCCATCACATTTTGTTGCCATTTGTTGGAAAATTTTCCTCTTTTGTGTTCAAGCTTTGAACCATCATTCTTTTAATTTTAAATTACAAAAAAAGCAAAAGGATGTGAAATTGGAAATGACACAAATTCAAATTTAGTTGAATTATAAATTCAATATATGAAAGGCGATGTAAATTTAGAGACTAAATTATATAGTTAGTCCAAATTTAAGATTGTTAATAAGGTTAAGTTACCATTTTAACTTTTATGGACATTTGAACTTGATCTCAATTTAGTTCTGGCTAGAATTTTAAAATATTTCAATACTGGTCTTGAGCCTCAATTAGTTAAGATATCTGTATAATCTAATCAAAAGGTCGTGAGTTTGACAACGTATCGTACTTTAGGAAAAGGAAAATGAATTAATTTCTTTCGACCTAATATGAACTAGCTTGAGAGGAAAAAAAAGTAGAAAATTGTTTAGAATTAGGGCTTTTGGAGATGTGCTACAAGATCGAACCTGCACACCCCGTTTTTCTCTTTTACCAAAGTTTCCGCTCTATTTTCTTTGTGTTTATCTAATTCAAACTTAATTTTGTCACTTCGCCCCTACCTTGTACTCAGCGTCAAATTCTTACGTCTAACTGAAGCATATTGTCACTTCACACATACCTTGTACTAAGCGTTGAATTCTTACGTTCTAACTTATTAAGTATAGTTCAATGATCGTCGTAAAAACATCTCTACACAGCTTACTTAAAGATTACAAGTTGAAATTTTCAGGAGTATTTGAGACGTAATATTCTTTAAGAAAAGAACAATAAACCATAAAGAAACTTCTACCACGGTAAATCTGAACACATATAGTTCAACTAATTAAGACATATATGTTTCAAATATTTACCTCATGTATCGTTGAATTAAAAAAACTTCTTCGATCTATATATAAAAGATTAAAAATAAATTAACCAATCTCATAAGATCTTGGGGATGACATTATGACAAAGACTTGCAGGAACTTGTGATATCATCTACCCACAAGGTTTTGTGTCTGAGTTCTGAACTGATTACAGTGTTACGCCGGAATGAGTTCTTTGGTAAAAAAAAAGAGAACAGTCACATGGAACAATAGCCTAAATAATTCGTTGGACTTGAGGCACAAGATTCTTAGAGAGAGAAAGAGAGAGAAGAAAAAGGAAAAAAGGGAGAAGAGGAGGAGGAGAGAGAATAGTGGGCGAAGACATTAATGACTGCAGATACTGTACAGAAAACAAAAGCACTTTCTAGAGAAGCTCCCAAATCCAACACCAATGCCTCACATCTCTCTCTCTCTCTCTAACAAACTTTTAACAACAAAGAAAAAAACATCCTTATATTTCCCTCAGGATCTATATGTTTCTGTCAGTTCACCAAGTAGCCCATATATTACATCTCCCACATAATTCAGTACACCCAATTACTAATTAGGGTTTTTTCTCCTTCCGCCGGAGAGATTCTCCACCACCAGCTGTGGCTGCCGCACGCCGAGTCCCCTCCGATTCCGGTGCCTTCGCCGACTGGGTGGCTCCTCCCTCCGCCCGCGCCGATGAACTCTCCCTCGGTTTCAACTCCACTGGCAGCCTTTCGACTGCCAAGATGTGGCCCTCTTCCTCTTCCTCCTCCTCTCCCAGACCCATTACATCTGGCTATGCCAACGCAGCCGCGCCAGATATGATGGGTCTGATGGCCTCAGGCTTAGGTGTCGGAGTTGGTATTGGTGTTGGTGTTTTACCTCTCCTCACGAGCCTTGCGCCGTCCAATATCGGAATGGAGGAAGCCAATCTCATGATCAGCCGCGGCAGCAACGGCGGAGGCGGGATCCAGTTTCATGGGAACAATATTGATGGGTTTGGTTTTCCGTCTGGTGGGTCGTGTTGGGGATGTGAACAGTGTCCGACGGATCGAACCGAAAACATTTCTATTGGTATGAGATCTTCAAATTTTGGCATGGGAACGTGTCATGACTGCGGGAACCAAGCGAAGAAAGATTGTAGCCACCGCCGGTGCCGGAGCTGCTGCAAGAGCCGGGGATTCGACTGTGCCACTCATGTGAAGAGCACGTGGGTTCCCGCGGCACGGCGGAGAGAACGGCAGATGCTGACTGCCACCGCCACCGCCGGGACATCATCTGGATCCACCTCCGGCGACAAGAAGCCAAGGCTCATTGCTTCACAGACCACCACAAATTCACACACTTCCACTTCCAACACTCCATCACGAAGCTTCGACAATTCCTCAGGTGAAAATCAATATGAAACTCCCTCACTGCAAAAATCACCCCATTATTGGTTTTTTTTTTCTTTCTTTTTTTCCTTTAACTTTCCGGTTCTTCAATTTTCTTTTACTCAAAACTTTTAAATCATAATATTTTGATTCTACACTTTCGATATTTCTAATTTCATCTGTGAAGTTAAAAAAAATTAGTACTCGTCTCAACAAATTTATGTAGCTTCAATATTGGAAGTTTTTCTTTTAATTTTCCTCCTAAATTCTTTATAATCGAAATAATATATACATATATATTAGAAGTTAGAATTTACCCTTTCAATATAACATTTTACTTTATCACTCTTTAAGTACGAAATGAAGATAAAAGAGTAAAAATGATTATCTTTTTTATAGTTTAGAATCTCAAAATAAGAGCTAAAAGATCAAAATTGAGTCCAAAAGAACAATAGAAAAATCTCCAAAATCCAAAACTAAAATAGAAAAATCTATAAACTTCAAACTATCATTGAAACGTTTACTATTTTTATGGGAAGGAAACCCTTTTGGGGGCTGTTTTGTTAATTAACTTCAAACGGCAATGCAGCTGCAGATATGAGTTGTAAGAAGGCAAAGCTGCCGGATCAAGTTCGAGCCCCGGCGGTCTTCAAGTGCGTTCGGGTGACTGCGGTGGAGGGCGGTGGTGGCGGCGGGAATGAATACGCGTATCAAGCCGTCGTGAGGATCGGCGGGCATGTGTTTAAAGGATATCTATATGATCACGGTGTGGAAGCTAGAGATGGGTTTCCGATGTTTTCCGATTTGCATCTCGGAGGAGGCGGAGACGGTGGTTCGACGTCGTCACCGGCAGTTGATCCCACCGATGTTTATGTGAGTTCCGGTGGTGGCGGACTGGCCGGAGGTTCCAGCTATGGTAATCCAATAAATTGAGTTATTTTTCTCATGTTGGGCTTAGGGATCCATATTGTTGAACATATTCACTGTTGGGTTATAGCTTTTGAATTTGTTTAGTGGGAAAATAAGAATTTAGGCGCCCCTACTTATGGTTTATTTTTATTTGTATACTTATATTGCATTTAATAAAGGGTAGATTGGAAGTTTAAATTTCATTTTAGTCCCTAATATTTTCTTTAAAAGTTTAATATGATATGATCTCTAATGTTTAAGCATTAATGTAGGTATCTATTTAGTTCTAGAACTTTAAAAAATTAATGAGCTGGTTCTTAGTGTTAATTTGCCCGTAATATTCGTCACTAAATTAGTACTACATGATTTTGTTACATGTTTTGTCCATATGTTAATGTACACATATATAGATGTCCGAGCTAGTTTATTAGCATTTCTACTAATCTCACGGAAAACCATCTAATCGTACTACATTTGATTGTAAAAAAAATACGTATGATATTAAATACTAGGTAGGTCATAGGATTTAAACTTATTCCCTCTAAAATCTTTTTGAATTTCCTTAGTTTCTTCAGACCAATGAGTCAACCCACTATGATTTTAATATACATATATATATTCGAAGACATTTCATCTATATCCACTATACAGTCGGTGATAAATTAATAACAACAACTGAACCAAAGCGATTATAGCTTAATGGTAATTGGCATATATATTTTAAAAATTTCATTATGAAAATGAGATTCAGTAAAAATGAACCAATGGGAATGTAGGTACTTTTTTTTTTTTGAAGAAAACGAATTTGACCCTTAGATTTGATTATGTTTTTCAAATAAAATTTCCACTCTCCTCTTTCTTTCTTTTAATTAAACTATTGGGTGCTGATGTTGTTTACAACATTTCTAGCTTTGATTTGAATTATTGAAATTAATCGATCTGATTTTTTAAAAAGCATGAATCCAACTAATTAAGGTATATTTTGTACTTAAAAATATAAATATTTATGGATCAATACCTATCTTTTACTAACCGGCATAAAATTTTTACGAATGGGGGAAAAGTACATAAAAAAATATATATTTTTATATTATTTATTAATCTAAAAGACCACCAATTTTATTGGTGGTCAGGATGGATGGGGGACAGATGATACTTAGTATTGTTGTTTTGCTATTTTGACAGTTCTCTTTTGATCATTCTAAAATACTGAGAAAAAATTCATTCATACACTGAAATTAAGTCAATGCTTAGACCTTAAATTTTATCAAATTAGATCTAAATTTGAATAAGTGATTAAATTAATTTTTCTTTTTACTAATAATAACAAAAATTAAAAAGACAGATTTCTCGGTGTAACCCATCTCCGATCGGGGAATCCCTGCCCCATTTCCGTCCCCAAAATTTCTATGAGACGGGATGGGAATGTGGGAAAAAATCCTGAATGGGGCGGGGATGGGGATGGCCCCGGCCCCGCCCCGTTGCCATCTTATAAGTGCATGCTTTTTAGCTAAAGTTCGTTAGGGGTACTTTATGCTGCGGATAGTTTATGATAACTTTCATAATTGGGTTCTGGACAATTATGTGGCTTTATTTTTAGTATTTTGTTAGGTGAATTTTATTTTTATTTTTTAAAAAAAAGTCAGGATAATTTTAACATGAAGAGAATAAATATGTCATTTACTGCTGAACTATTTTCATGTCCACAAATTTTTACGTAATTTATTTATCAGCGTTCATGAATATTTTTTTAGTTTTTGTATTGATGAGATATTAATTTTACCACTCATTTAATTGATTTTTTTTTTGCCAACATGAGCATAGTTGAGCGATTAAATCGTTCATTTCTCTTATCAGAATTCAAATCCCATCCAGTAAAAGTTTATTTATTTCATCCCATAGATCAAGAGTCTACCAAAATAATCCAAGTCGAGACCCAAGAATAAATGGTGCACTAAAGACTTCTTAGCTACTCTGTCAATAATTTTGACATCCTCCTCATCTAGCCCATCGACTATACTAACATTGACGTAGATGTCAATTTTAATTGAAAAAGTATCAATGACCCGTTTGTAACGTTCTCGTTTATTGCTTATGTTTCCTCGTTTTTAATAATAATAAAAAAAATTACATGCACGTACAACACCATGGATTCAACAATGATAAAACAATATTTTTATTTATATTTTAGAACAAATTAGAAACGAGAACAAGAAACACGAAACTCGTTTTTTTTTCCAAAATCTAAATACAATTTTGAGATTGTTTCTAAAAAATAAGGAAAAATATAAATAATTGTCAAATGCTAAATTTCTTAATAAAATTCGAAACGAGAAGATTACTATTCTTCTAAAAGGCATCAAACATGGTTGGAATGACTCTCATTCACAAACATTCTTCTAGCTCATTGTCTGAGCTGAGCAATACAATGACCAGTACGAAACCCCAAAACTTCATGGTAGGTAATACCACAAGGCCCAATACTCTTGTCATCGTCATAGAACAACATTCTCCTTCAGCTACAATAAAGTTCTCAGCTAGTCACAAATTGAAAAAAAATAAATAAATAAAAGATATAACTTATATAAAGCTTAGGATTCTTTTTTAACGATATTAATGAAGTTTATAAAGTTAACATTGATAAAAATAAAATAAAACATTTTTCATTTTTAAAAATTCATTGCCCTCCTAAAAATTATAATTTTAAATTCCATTTGTCGAAATATGTTGGTGCAACCCTTAAAAGATGATTTGCAAATTTGAGCACTAAAATTAATTTGGATACTTTGTCTAGCTAAGCCCAATCTAATCGTATACAACTCTTAAAAGAGAATTTTCTGAAAATCAGGAGTTGGGAAATTGTTGAACTAATTAATTAAAAACAAATAGAAGCAATATTTTGTTGTTTTCTCAAGTAGTTGTTCAATTATGAATATTAATTATTATTATTTTTCAACTATATTTTGATTTAAGTAGATGTATTATATTTTAAAATAAATCTGTAGGATGAGCCAATGAAAACAAAATAACAAAAATATATATCTTTTAAAGATTATTTTTTTTTTTCAGTTCAAAAATTACAAGAGTAGAAAATTGAACCACTGGCCTTAGAGATGATAATAGATATATTTATATCCACTTGAGTTATGTTCGTATTGACTTCTAAAAATTGATTAGATTACTGCAACTTTTATAAACTTTAATTTCAAATACATATCTATGCTTTTAAAAAATCTACTACTATCCTTTGCTTTTGATTAAAACTTTACCCAAACACCTCTTTTAGGAATAACACAAATAAAAAACATTAAGTTATATGCATTTGCACTTTGAAACGAGCTACAGAAATAATCTAAAGGAATATTATACCATTTTTTCTCCAAAACTAACCAGCTCCAACCAAAAACAATACTTTAAAACGTTTTATATACCACCAAATTATTGAAACAAAATCTCTTATATCTAGAAACTCATTTTAAATATCCACAAACATATAAAAATTAGCAATTAGATAAATTTGTATTACTTTTATAGTGATGAGAATATATAATTAAAGGATAAAAGATTGTCAAAACAAGTATAGCTAAGCATGTAATTAGCACATATTTCCAATTAAGAGGCTATGAATTTAAACCCTACCCCTACTCTGCCTGTTGTACTAAAAAAGATGAAATTAAATCAAGGTTAAAATATATATAGAACTTAATTAATTATATAATGTAATTCAACCTAAAAAGACTTATCCCTACAAAACAATTTTTCGACCAAATAAATAAACAAGCAAACAAAAAATTGTCATATGTGCCGACAAAATATGGGTGCTTGTATATTACTCTAAGTTTTCATAAAAAAAAAAAAGTTGTAATGTCACAATCACAAGTTGCCCAACAAAATAGAGAGAAAACCAAACCCCAAACAAAAGACAAAGATTATTACCAAAAAATAAAAATAAAAATAAAAACTTTCAGCCCACAATAATACATACTTGGAGAAATATATGCAAAATCTCATGAATAAAAACAACCTTATGCTTTCTTTTTTCTTTTTTGTGAGAGAATAAAAATAAACCTTGGAGCTTGCTTCTTCTAGTGTGTGTTATTACATTGGAGTTTGTGACCATACCAAACATAATAGTAAATATTCCCTTATCTTTGAATTTTGAGCACAAACTTTATTGTAGACTTTTTGTCTTCATTTTTATTTTATTGATCAACCCAAAATTATAGTAATAGTAATTTATTTACATGTCTATCAAAAAAAAAATTATTTACATGGGTACGAGGGCTATGTACACATTTTTTAAGTCATCAAACAAATGAAGTTTCTTGTGGCACTTAAAATAGAAAAAATGGAGTGGTCATCCATAATTTAAATTTCTTACTTTGGCTTACAATTCCCTAGTAGTGCATGGATAATATCTTCAACATTGAGTATGATCATCCTTTTCAATTTTACCTTTAATGCATGCATTAAAAATGTTTAATAAAGTGATCCTATGAAAAAATAGTATGTTAAAATTTATTATTAAGTAATTGTTTTGTTGATATATTCGGTATAGACATGTAATTAGGACATGCCATTGGTAAGAAATAAACCTTTTTGATGAGCGTATCAGATTTTGTCAATGGACAAAGTTAATTTCATGCATATTTATTATGTGTCAAAATTAGTTAATATATAAAAACAATAATGTAATAATGCATCAATTTTTTGTGAACAAATCTTTTAACCATTTTCTTAGGGAAGTATCCAATTGATAATTTTTATACATTAAAATTGAGAATTTTTTAAAAAATATTAAAGATCAAATTGAAAATTTTAAAAGATTAAGGACTAAATTGAGAATTTTAAAAGATTAAGGTACCTACCTTAAAAGATTAGAGACAATTTGGTATATTTAGTCTTTTCATTACTTATAACTATTGGATTAGGAAGACTAGAGTATAAGTAATGTCTGCATAAAACTATTTCCTAAAACCTCCGACGTTTAGAAAGATAAGAATGTCTTAATCAATTGAGTTATGTTTATATCGGTAATTTTTTATTTTTTCTGTTTTGGTACATCAAGCGGGATTGGGGAATTTGAACTCATGACATTTTGGTTAGAAATAGATATCAATTACCGTTTAATTAAACTCATTGTTGGCCTTTTAAACACAAATGAAAACTTATCCACTAAAAACCAAAATATAAATTCAATGTGACAATTTAGCTACCAATTTTATAACCATACAACCATCATTTGATTAACCCATTATTGTATGCAAGAATTAATTGATTTTATTTCTGGGTACAAGGATTAATATGTGTACATTACTTTTTCTTACCAAAGTGGTAGAATAAAACTATGAAAAAAAGGTTGATTTTTTCTTTTCAAATATGTCAACAAGTTATAGTTTTCTTCTACAAATATAATTAATAATTATTGAATTGTTGTTATCAATAAATTATTGAATAATGTATAATGATTATTAAATTGACAAAAACAAAATATGATATACAAAATCTTTTTTGGCAATTAATAAAGTATAAAAATAATACCTTTGTGAAAAAAAAAAAATGGTATACAAATAATAGAATATTGTTTTTTTAGTTCAAAAATTGTATGATTATAAATTAAACCATCGACCTTTAAGATGGTAATAGATATTTTATCCAACTAAGCTATGTTTGGATTGACAGAATTTCTTGTCTTGCAAAATAATTAAATTTAGACATTGACATGTTATTATTTTGGCATGTATTAGGGATCATAGTTTAAAAAGTTTCTTATAATCATAAAATAGTCATCATATATAAAAGAATCTATATATGGATGAACCCAAAAAAGGGGAAAAAATGACAACAATTTTTATAAATAGACCAACCATTACCTATCTATGACATTTCAAATAAGGGAATTATATAAATGGCAAAATGGAAATACATATTTTTAAATATAGCAACAAGTTAAAATTGTATTCAAATAGTTTTCTCAAAAAAATAAAAATAAAAATTGTATTCAAATAGCATAATTTGACTTGAATTTGAACCAAAAAATACTATCAAGCCAAATTAGTGATATATTTTTTTTATAAAATAAAAGTAGTGACATTTTTTTTTAAATACAAAAGATATATTTATATATTTTTAAACACAAATCTTTACATTGTTAAATCACAATGCTATGGTGATTGAACTGCTTTCGTAGCAATTTTACGGCCCATTAAGTATCATCTCTTGGCCCAATACAATAAATTCCAAGGAAACAGAAACAGGAATTGGATTTTTGTATATAATTTGTGTGAAAGTTGAGTATGTGGTCTAAAATTTTGAATTTAATAGATTTAGAATCTAAAAATGGTTTGTGTGTAATTACAAATTTAATAGTCAAAAATCAAATTTGTTATTGAAATCGCTTTTTATGCTCCTCAACGTTTGATAAATATTTTAGTTTTAATTTTATGTTGTGCAAAAAAAAAATATATGTTTCATCTCAATTTCTTTGATATGTTTTTTTGCCAAGAGTTTATAAACTTAACTTTCTGAAAAAGAAAATCAAAATGGTAATGGAAAGGTGCTTAATTTTCATTTTTATTAATTACCAATCAATAATCATTATCTTCTTTATTGATTTTGGGTATGATTAAATTAATTTTTGGTTTTTCTTATTTTAAATTTAGAATTAATTCTATGTAAAAAGTTACAAACTTATACAAAGTAATTTACTATTTTCTTGCCAACCTGACATAGTTCAACTGGTTAACACATAGAGATTGTAAGTTTAAATCTTCACCTCACATATTGTACTAAAAAAAAATAATTTATTCTTTTCTTCTTTTCAGACATCTCAATTTATTCATCTGTTGAGAGTTATTAATCTCTCAAGAATTCTCTTTATTATTATTCTCTAGTCTTTCTAAATAGTAAGTTTCAATGAATTATTTGAAATACCTCTATGCTTTAAAATAGTTTGGTTAAAACCTCGACCTTTTATAAACGTCTGAAAAATAACATTTAAGCAAACATTCGTTAATATTTTAAATTAAAAAGTTGATGTGACAGAGTTTAGCATGATGCGACAATTAACGTGGGATCTTATCTAGATTAAGTTTGAAAAGAAAAATGTGAAAAAATTTATCATTTTTAAAAGGGGAATGCGGCAAAATTGAGTGGACAACAGAGAAGAAAACTCTTTTGAGAATGGAGGAAGAATATCTTTAGATTAAATTTGGAACTTTCAAAGAGTATTTTTGAAACGTTTATCAAAAGATAGTTTTCCTATTAAATAAAGAAGAAAGTTCAGCAGTTTTGTTTTTTTTGTTTTTTTGTTTTTTTGTTTTCATAATTTAGCAGGTCGTTCTATTTTTTATTTTTTAATACAACAATATTACACAGGAGTGAAGTTTGGAACTCCCCGGATTGTTGTTCTACTCAAATTAGTCTTTTAAATGTTTTTATGCGACTTATGTAGGGAGCAATTTGTCTTCCGTCAATACTTTTAATTTCATGGTATTCATCCGGTTTTGTTTGTTTGTTGTCTTCTTTCTATTTTGATAAAAGAAATTAATACACAATAAATTTAAACAATAACATAGGTGGGTAAAAGTCCCAAATCCTCTTTCCATATTAAATGCAATGGTTCCTTCTCACCGACATATGTAATCAACCAATTGTATTGGATAGTAAATTAGTTTTATATATTTAACAATATAGCACTCTTTTTTTACATTTTCAAATATAACAAATTTTTTAGATTTCTGATTTTGAATATTTCAATATTTCCAAATTATTATTTTCAGACATACATATTGCTAGTATATCAGATACTCACATTAGTAATATATCAAATGTATATCATACATTTATATTTCAAATATATCACACACTCATATTAGTAGTATATCACGTACATATCCAAGTATATCAAAATATCATATCAATAGTATATCAGACGTATATCAAACATATATCAAACATATATCAGACATATATTACATAGAAACTCACATCAGGTATATCAGAATATCATATCAATAGTATGTCAGACATATATCGTATTTAATAGGTTTTTTGTTCATCTCGTTCTTCATTCTCTTTTAAATTAGTGAAGTGTTTATGTTATTCATTTTATTCTAATAGAAAGTATATTTGTTGAGTATATATCACACTGATATACTAAATATAAGATATATTTTAGGTACATTAGTGTTATATCTTCCATATATCATGACTATATCAGTGATGAATCAATAAATGGTAAACAATATAACCATATAAGAAGTTATATAAGTGGTATATCAGTTGCATATACCAACAATTCCAACATGCAGTCGCATGTTTGTTGGGTGTGTTGACCTAAACTTGTAGTTTGTATTTATGTAAAAACAAATGTATATTCAATAAATTTGTTGTTGAATTCATAGCATTGCATTGTCCAAAATCCAATAAACTAAACATCCAAGGTTATTATCATGTAACCGGGATAGTATATATACTGGTAGATATTTGATATACCCCTGATATACGAGTGGGTAATGTCACGTGAATAACCTAAAGAGTCTACAGTATATGGATAAGGTTGGGTACCTTATCCTAGCAACACTATGGATACGGCCCACTTTGTAAACGTTACAGACGACTCGATCCAGGTCATTCGTGTAGAGACATGCGAGTGAGGGTATCCTATACAATGAGTTTGTATAAGACTGGACCGCGAAATAGCCAATCTTTAGGTGTAACGTCGTTGACTAATAGATTGCTGTTTCATAGGATGACTAGACAACTCATTCTCAATCCTGAGTGAGTTGTGGACTCCTGCCTGTGAGGGCTCGTCCTTTGATCTGTATGGGTGAGAGTGGCCCGAGTCGCCGACTCAATATTCCTACCATTTTGGAGACGAGACCGAGTGGGGAGCTGGGAACATAACTTCACAAGATGAAATTCACTCCTCCTCGATTTAGGGAGTAGATGAATGTTCTCTTAAATGCTGACTCCGGGACTTGAAAAAGGGGTCTCACCCTCTCACTAGCCCGAGAGGGACTTCCGGTTACTGGTCGGACCATAACCGGATTGTTCATTAGAGGAGCAGTGGTATTTAAGGAGTAAGATGTAACTTAGGGATAAAACGGTAATTTGACCCAACTTGAGTTACGAGCACTCATGAAGGATCGACTTGTCATTAATGGTTATATATCCATGGACACGAAAACATTCTGCAGTGAGAAGAGTGCAACTGTGGGTCTTTAGTGGAGTGACCCGTAGTTAACGAATGTTGATTAATCTCGTATCGTTGGAGCTTCTGATCTGTAGGTCCATTAGGTCCCCTTGCTAGCTCATAACGGGTAAAACGAGGATCAAGTTTTTGGAAGAATTTGAACGGTTCAAATTGCTCAAGGGATTATATGTATATTGATACATTATAATATATAGATTATTCTAAATTAAAACTATATATTATGAGAGATATTATTTGAATGAGATTCAAATAAAATTAATATGAATAAGATTCATATTAAAACTACATGTTAAAAATAATGTGCCTAAGATGTACGTTACGACTATAAGTTATATGAGAGAAATTTTTTAGAATATGATTCTATTTTTATAAATAATTAAGTGTTAATTATTTATTTGATATATATATATATATATATATATATATAAATAAATTGATTATTAATTAGATTAATAATTAATTAATATGATTAATTAATTATATATATATTATTAATTATTAATTATTAATTATTAATATTAATTATTAATTATTAATATTAATATTAATGTTAATATTAACACTCACCTGCTTAATTGTAGGGGAGTGAGATTGTAGGGGAGTGGGATGGCAGTTATGACGTGAGGTAGCCACGTCAGTGATGTAGAATGGTTCTGCAAAAATACTACCAAGAAAAAACAGAACAAGAGTTCTCTCAAGTTTTTTCTCTCCATCTCAATCTCTCTCAATAATCCCTCTCGTTCCAAACAAACGCTCCCACAAGCGTGTTCTCGAGACCCAAGAGGATAGCACGGAAGATTTGGTAGTGGTATTCGGGTGGAAATTAACTTGAAGAAGAGTTCTTCAAAGGTAATAACATTTTCCCCTGTGTTCATTTTTGCACTTGTTTGATTTTGTTTCTCCAAAATTCATGAACGGTGATCCGCTTCCGCTTCAGGATTCACATCCCATCAATGTATATATACCAACATGTAATCACATTAGTTGTTCATTTTGAACCAAAACTTCAATCTCAAAAACAAATTTTTTTTTTTTTGTGGAATATGATATAATCATATCATAAGTATATATATATTAATACACATATATCATAATTATATCAGAAGTATATCACTAGTAAATTGGAACTATGTGAAGCACATATCAAACATATATCAATGGTAAATCAATGATAAATCATATATCAGTACTATATCAGTGGTAAATCTCATATCAAAAGTTTTATCAGTAGATCAATCAATGGTAAATCATATAATTACCTCAGAAGTTATATTAGTAGATATCATAGCTATATCAAAAGTAAATCAATTGTATATTAGATGTATTTCAAATATATATTAGACATATATTAGGGTTATATCATATAATAAGTTATATCAATAGTATATCAGTGCTAAATTAAAAGTATATCAAGTTTATATATATCAGTAGAAATCGAAGGAAAATTGAAATGTAGGATTTTCTGGGCTTCCGCATTTTAGGCTTATTTTTAGGTTTACTGTGCTTGAATTTGGGCTGCCGGACATATCTCAAGTTGTCCCTTATATATATGTATATATATATTTATTGTGCATACTTTGACACATAATTAGGAGCTCTTTTGACTTTATTTCAATATTTTTGTTTTTAAGGTATTATAATTCTTTTTTTTTTCCTAGCTCCCTTTAATTTGATACAAATATTAGGGGTTCATGATTTGAAAAAAAAAAAAAGTGTTCATATGAATAAGTGCTTGGAGTAATGTGATAGGTTAATCATTAGAAGTTTCAAACAGATTTAGGTTTTTATTATTTAAAACAGAAAAATAATTAGGTAAAGCTCAAATTAATTCTTTAAATAGATTTGTCAAAATAAAACATTTGAACATTTAAGAGAAAATAATATAAATATAAGAGTTTACCGACCAAAATTGAAGATCAGAACATAAAACATGAAACAGGAAGAAGTCACTAATTTGAATCTAATTCAACTAGTTAAAATATGTTGACCAAAAGATGAGAGGTTGGAATTTGAATATTCAAATTTGTTTTAGACAAATAAAAAAAGAAAAAAAAAACTTTGAGAGAGTTTGATTTAAGAACTGTGTGTGTGTGAAGAACTTTGAGAGAGTTGTGTGTGTGTTAAATGCTTTTAATTTCAAAACGCCGTTAGGTATGAATTATGAGTATACAACAAATAAAAAAAATCTATTATTCAAAATAGAAGCTTGTAAATATTGTTTTTACCGATATGTTTTTTTGGTTTTGTTATCTATTTTAAGAAAACTCAAAATATTATTTAAATTTTGAAAATTAAAAAAAATAGTTTTAAAAACCATAATGGGTAGTTCATTGGTTCAAAGGGTTAGGATAATATAAATATATATCACGTTGGATGTTGACCTGCCACGTGTCAAAATCGAAAAGGTGGGTTGACTTAGGATCCTTGCAAGATATAGAAATTAACCTAAAAACACTGAGGTCGACAGTTAGGGCACGACCTAAGAAGCCGAGCTGACCTCCAGCGAAGTTCGTAACAGTGTCTCTTCTGAACCCGACAACACGTCGCATTTTTAGGGTGTGTCAGAGTTTCTGTCTGGTCCGGTTTATATAAATAGAAACTCCTATCTAAAATGTAAGGTACAAAAATCTAGACATACTCAGCGAGTTAGATCGGATTGTAACTAATTTGTTCGTCGAAGTGTTAACCTTGTTTTACAAGTTCCTCAAGTGTTCTGGGAGGTCGTTTGACAGCTCAGAGAAGATCCTTCCGATCTAGCCTTTTTCCGAGCTCAAATTCAAGCTCAAACAATATATATACACGATCGAGTGAGTTTTGACTTCAACCCATCAATAATCATTTGGAGAAACAAAATAAATTTGCTTTTTTTTTTCCTTCTTCTTCTTCAAGTGATCGTGATGAATGATTGAGCTTTATAAACCTATATGATAATATAAGTTCAAATTCTATTGATGTTTCTAAACGTGGACACCTTTTCAATAATCTTAAGATTATAATTTTAAAATATTTAATTTATTTTTATCTTTTAAAAATGTGAATAAAAAACTACTTTTAATTAGTACTGGTTAACTTTTGCTATATATCTTTATTAATAGAATCTCGAGACACTCATATTTAGATTTTTCAATAGATGTAGTGTTTAAAATGTCAGTTTTATGTATGGTGTTAGCATGAAAAAAAATTAAATACGACGTAAGAGAAAAATTTTGATGATAAAATTCAAATTGTATGGCAAAAAAAAAACATATATATATATATATATATATATATATTTTAGTATAACAGTTTTGAGTATATGTATGATCCAACCTCTAATTTCGAAGGAAAAAATATATGTCAATTATTGTTGAACTATGCTTATGAAAAGTAGGGAAATAATAAATAAATTTTAACCTGACGAACTTAATCAATTTTTACCTTTAAATTTTACATTTTATGAAATTTGCACTTTAAATTTGAATAAATGTTGTAATCTTCCCCTTCTACTTTTAAAAGTATGGCAAATTTTCCAGGTAAATTTTCTTTTGAAATCCAATGAATTAATAAATATATATTTTGTACCAAATTGATAAGATTAAAAAATTATATATATTAAAAATAATTTTGTTGAAATTTGTAAATTTTTGTGGAGTTATTAATGGTCGGTTTTTTTTTTTAATGCAAATGATAAAGACTTTGGCTCTATGCTTCTAAAACGTGGCAAAAAGACGTAGGTTTTACAATTAATGATGCAATTTCTCATGTAAAAGTTTTATATTGACTTTGAAAAGAACAATATTTTGAGTCAAAATAGGGATTTGAAGAAAACCCAAATATAAGATAATTCAATAAGGGAAATCATGAATTATAAAATTGCACAAAATCAAGTATTCTCCAATATAAACATTAGATAAAAGAAAATTTGATACTTTTAGAGAGCCTCATACTACAGTAATTAATTGTAATTTTTATCGATGAAACAATTTCAATTATCACAAAAGTCATATCTCCTTACCACAAAATTTGTAGAAGGCGGGATTTTAACGTCCTATATTTTTAACACATGGGTAGCTCTCCAAGTATTTGTATTTGGGCAAAGAAAATTTAGTTTGTATAACGAGTCTAACAAAATTAATAATTGAAAGTGGAAATCATAACTTTGGAATTAATAATGTTGATTGGAGCAGTTAGCTTTCTATCCATCAATTCTCTCCCAAAAATAATCACTATGAGTTTAGCACAGCGATAATTCGTATCTATCTTTGATCAAAATGTCATGAGTTTGAATCTCCCACTCTACATATTGTACTAAAAAAAATCTCTCTAACAACATATGCACTTTATTTTTATTATCTATTTTTCTATGTTACTTCTAAGCACATCATTTTCTTTATGACATCGGCCATTAAATGTTTTTCTTTTAATTTTAGAATTTGAACACATATCATGACAGGGGTGTTTGTGGGTTGGGTTGGGTTGGATTGAGGGCTATTGCAGGCCGAACCCTATCCCTTGTATTGTAGATTCCTCTCACCCAAACTAACCATTGTTAAATTACTAACCCAAACCAAGCCAATTGGTTCGGTTCCATCGATTCTTTATCTTGTCATGAGATGGGAAAAAATGAAAAATATACCTACTTTAAATCACATTAAGCACCTACTTAATAAGATGCTCACAAGAACATAGTCTCCAAAATTCACACTAAAACATAAATAAAATCCGACAAAAATATAGTTTCCAAAATCCAAACACTAATACATAAATAAAATCTCACAATAACATAGTCTCCAAAACTACAAATACATATAGTCTTCAAAAGAAAAAACATAAAGTATCCAACTGATCGCAAGTCTAATAATAAACTCATAAAGTTAACATGAACAACATCTTCTAGTATGCTCCTTATATGATCCTATATTGTAGGTATGAAAATAATTAGAGATTAAAAAAAGCAATCCCTAAAATTATTAATTATTTACCATAAAATTCAATAGGTGTGAATGTAGTTCATGATCTTCAAAACTCTTCCATTGCTTTTAGTGAAGTTTGTAATCTTGCATTGCTCCTTAAACCCTAAAAGAGATTTGAAAAAGTAAATCATGCAAAAATATTATCCAAAACTACAACAATTTAAAAATAATATAAAATACATACATAAAAGTGACTTTACCTAATAAAATTTGCTCTCTAAGTTTCCAATTTTTCAAGTTGTGGAGGAAGATTTAATAAGATTGGCTTTGCCCGTGGCCAATTTTGTGTACATATTAAAGCCTCTACCATCTTAAGGTCTAAAGAACTCCTAAAAGAGTCAAGTATCCTGCCTCCCGTGCTAAATATTGATTCAAAAGTAACTGTTGATACTGGAACGACTTAGTCATCTCGTGCAACTTGTGATAGGAATTTGTATTTGGAAATATTTAATTTCAACCAATTCAAAATATCAAAACTATTGATAAGATGCTCATTAGATTCTGACAAATATCGATCCACATAATTTCTCACTTCATTCAAAATTTTCTCTTCTCTCCTTCTTTTATATTCCAACTATAAATCTATTTCCATGTCATCACAATCATCATTCATTTAAGCTCTATGAATATAAAACGAATGTTTAGACTAATCCTGAGCACTTGAATCACTTTCCTTGTAAAAATCATATAACCTCATCAATCTAATTTTTACTTCATTAGTCAATATTCTAGCAGTTTCATCTCCATAAATACTTCGTAAAAAGACACAATCTAATTTATATATTGGATCAAGTACAACAACTTAAAACAACACTTTGTTCATCTTGTCAATGAACCCCAATACTTATCAAATTTTATTCTCATATTTGAAGTCATGGTATACAATATAGTATTTGAAATTTGGCCCCAACCTATTAAACGTCGTTGAATCCCACAAAGTTCATGGAAGAATGTATTAGAGGTTACGAACATTGAACCACTAACCTTCAATGTAAGATCATAGTACATTTTCAAAAGTTTTACAAATGGTCTAACATTATTCCAATCAGCTAAAGTCGGTGGCCCTATTACCTTCACCCCATTTCATCTTCTTTAAAGTAATTTACAAAATCATCATCCTCCTCTTCTAAGTATTGAAAAGCCTTTTCAAATTTTAAAGCACAATCCAGCATGAAGAATGTTGAATTCCATCTTGTAGTCGCATCTAAACAAACAAAGGCCTTGATTCAATCTTTTCATGTCCTACACACTCTAAAAAAATTTCAATCGCTTGGGCGAAGATCTAACATATATATCTTACAACATTTCGTACACTAGCAATTGATTCATGCAGATCTCTCAAACCATCGTTAACAATCAACTTCATAACATGAGCACGACATCTCATATACAATGACTCATCATATAAAACAATAGATTTCCAAATATTTAGTCTTCTCTTCATATAAAAGATAGCAGAATCATTTGAAGTTGCATTATCAACTGTAATTGAAAAAACTCTTTCAATACCCCACTCCAACAAACAACCTTCAATTTTTTTACCAATTGTCTCACCTTTGTGATTTGCTATTTGACAAAAATTCAATATCCTCTTTTGTAAGTTCCACTCAAAATCAACAAAATGTGATGTGAGAACCATATAATTGACATTTTGTAACGAAGTTCTAGTATCTGTAGTGAGACAAATTCCTTTATAACCTATTATCAGAGCTAATTTCAAAAGTTTTTTTCTCATTTACATACAACTGATAAATATCTCGAGCAATTGTTATCCTGGAAGGAATATCAAACTTAGGACATGCAGTATTACAAAATTATTTGAACCCTTCCGTCTCTACGAATCTAAATGACAACTCATGTAAGACTAGCATCTTAGCACATGCATCTCTAACTCTTTGTTGACTAAAGGCTAGAGACAAAAAAATTCATATTGTTACCCCTTTTACCATAAGTGGATTGAAATTTTTTAGTACAGTTTGTCCTCTGGCTTGCTCTCTAAATGGATACTTTTTGCATTGTTTTCTCAAATGTTTCCATAAGGTACTAGTTCCACATGAAGGAGTGTCACAAGCATAATCCTTATTAAAGTAGTTACACTTTCACTTAATTCCTTGTGTACTAGATTTTTCCATTTTTGTTAAGTGGTCCCATACAGAAGATGATGATCCAGTTAGTTTTCTTTTACTACTATTTTCTAATGGTTTAGGACATGTCTCTGAAAGATTAAGAGGTGGTGTTTCGCTATTAAAATCATTGCTCTCCGACTCAACCTATAATAATTAAATTTTAAAAAAATAAAACTAAGAGAAAAGGTGGGCATGAGGCACAATATTTTTAAAATCTTTTTTTCTAATAAAACATTTTTTTTACTACTAGTATTCTTTTGATCTTATAAAATATGAGCCAAACATACAACATGATAAAAAAAATGTTGATCTTCTAATTTAAAACAAAATTCAAGAATATTAGAATGAATGTTCGTGCAAGAAGTTATAAATCCAAGGAATTGGCTTACGTAAGAAATTAGCATACTCACAGACAATACTATTTATATAACTACGATAACTAGTTGACAATGATGCCTGAAACATGGTTGAGCAACCTTGAGTTTGTCAACAAATGTAGTCTTCTTGTCAAAGTTACTCAATAAATTTTTAACTTCATCCATCAAGTAGGTGAAAAATAAAAAATCTATAGTTACAATAAAGACATCGCTAGGAAAAAGGGGTCTATAAAATAGTCGTGCAAATAGAAACATATGCAAATCCAAATGTAAAATACCAAGTAATTAAAATGAGAAGGAAAAAGTTACCATTTTTAGATTCAGAACCTAGAAAAATATAAAGCGTGAGGTCGGCCTACACTACATGAGAAGATGAGATAGAAAGAAGACAAAGAGAAGACGAAAAACAGTCAAGCAAAGACGAAGAAGATGAACTTGCGATGTACTGTGATGCACTGTGCTATGCCGAGATTGCAGAGAGATGAGAGGCAGCTATCGAAGTCAAAGAGACAAGAAATAGAATTTCAGGTGGGAGAGAAAACTAAAACATAAAAAAAAAGGGTTAAAAACCCTAAATATGTTAAGTTGTAATGGGCTGGGGCAACTGGGATTTGTTAAGTTGTATTATTACATTAGTAAAAGTCTAAACGAAACCATAGAGGTTAAAAAAACTAATAAAAATAAAATTTTATTATAAAATTTGGTCGATTCGGTTCAACCCTAAAAATTAACTTCTGAACCAAAAAACCGAACCGACCCAGGTTGGGTTGCTAGGTTTTTCAGGTCTTCAGTTTTTTGAACACCCTTATCATGACTTACTAAATTTTCCTAAGAGCACATGCTTGGAGAACTAACTCTTTAATTTTTTAATCTAAGTGATTTTTCTCTAAGAACAAACTAATTTATAGTTTGTTTTGGGTGATTTCTAATCTAACCCGTGAATTGGCAAGGACGGGTATGTTAAACTTCCAGATCAAGCTTAGTGAGGGAAAATCTGCACATACGAAACAGACACTCTGATGCTCAAGTCAGTAAGAGGTTGATTTTAGGTTTCAAGTTGAGGAATGCATATCTCAAGATAGTGTGGCAGTTTTATTTTTAGGATGTCAAGTGGTGGAGCACGTGTAATCGTTTTGTTGGGTCTTTGGCAAATTAGTTAGGCAGTTACCATAAGTCGGGGTTTCTTATCTTGGGGCATGGTCTTTCCTTAAACCAAATGGGGTTTGAGCTAGCTATTGTTGGGAATGACAATATAAAACAAAACCATTTGTCCCACATGGGAATATTATCCATTGGGAAGTTGGTTTATAAGCCCAAGTTAGAGAGTGGGTTTAAAAATCTAGTTTATGGGAATCCTATAAAGTATAACCCACATGCGTGCCGGCCTAAGACGCGTGGCAGGACTGGAATATATGGTGGTTGTGGTTTTATTTTATTTTATTTTTATTTAAAAAAAAATTATTTTGGGTTTTTCCTCACTATAAATACATCGTAACCCCACCACCTCATTTCATCCCATCTTTCACTTACTCTCCTTAACTACTTCATTCTCCCGTTTTGTTCTTAAGAATTTTCTGAGCATATGTTTGATTTCACTTCATTCTGACAAGTGCACGTTTGAGCTAGAGGTTGTGTAACTTTGAGGAGCATTCCGACAATAGAACGGATTTAGCATCAAGGTCGCGTCAAATTTTGCTTTCAAGGTAGTGGTTCTGCCCACGGTACAACGACGATTTTTTTTAAATGTTCCTGTTTTGTCCTTCTCCTTCTCAACAATTTGAAAGCAAAATTAACTTCATGGCTACTATCCGCTCCGAGAAGGTCCTACCAAACTCATCCAAATTAGAACCACTCAATGGGTCCAATTACTGTTGTTGGTCCTAGAAGTTACTAATTATCTTCTTTGAGCAGTTGAAGATCGATTACATCTTCACCACTCAGCTTGCTGCCATTGCCACTACTCCACCTAGTGTCACTGTCTAGTTATAAGCTACTTAGAAGAGTGTAGACTATCCCTACAGACCAACTTTGTCCTCACTCACAAGCTTCCAAGTAGATTGCTCCAAGTAAAGCACGCTTAACTTTGACGTTCTTACAATTGAGTTACCGAAAAGGAAGGTGCATCTTGTTGGTATAAATAGTGACTATCAATTCTTTCAAGCCTTTTCTTAACCATTCTTCTATAATATCAGGATCCCTCTCATTCATATGTGGTATCGATTCATTCATGTACCCGTCCTCTCTAGTCGAGCGTCACACAAATTATAGAAAGAAAACAAGACGGTTTGCGGGCATCTCCTTAACCATATGAACGACTCTCTTTTTTATCTGTTCGTAGTCCAAAAATATACATAGATTATTTGGGATACTTTAGAGTCCATATATGGTGGAGACGGAGCAGGCTTAGAAGTACATCGTCAGTAAATGACTGTAATTTCAGATGTCAGGTGACAAACCAGTAATGGACCAGTGAGTACGAAAATCTAGTACCTAATGTATTGTCCGAAGGCATGAAGATGTGTGAGATTCTTCAAACGAACGTGTTGTTAGAGAAATTTCCTCCGTCCATTACTGTAAGCACCTGAAACAAAAGAATAAGGACATGACGGTACAAGAACTGGTCGGCCACATGCTTACAAAGAAAGCCAATAGGCAAAAAGATAAGCTTCTCAATCCTTAAATCTAGTTAAAGCTAATCTGGTTGAATATTCTAGTGCTTTCAAAGACTCCAGAACAAAAGGAAAACAAGTCTTTAAGGATAGAACACAAAAGACGAAAGGATTCCAAATCAAAAATACTGGAGGAAGAATCGAGAAATCAAAGCTAATCTGTTATATCTGTAGAAAACCTGAACACAAATCCTACCAATGCATATATAGAAAAGACAGGCAAGATTAAAAGCATGCTCCACAAGCCAACCTTGCAGAGACAAACGATATCATTGTTGTCGTGACAGTGGAAGCAAATCTAGTGGAGAACAAGTTTGACTGGATTCTTGACACCAGAGCATCTAGAAATTTCTGTTCAAACCATGATCTCTTCCACGACTTCCACGACTCTACTAATGGATAGTGTGTTTTACAGAAAATTCGACCAGTGCTAGAGTATTTGGAAAATGGAAGATTCATTTAAAACTTACCTTAGGCAAATCTTTATCCTTAAGCAATGTGTTATATATCCTTCCCCACATATGAATCTTGTGTATGAGAGTCTACTCAATCGAGATGGACTTAGACTTGTGTTTGAGGTTGACAAGGTTATTGGTAAGGGTTGTCAAGGCTCTCCAAAATATTTTCGGATTTTACTAAATCTAACTTGTAAAAGTAGTGACTACATTGAATCCCAAGGGAACCAATGAAATTAATTTCTCAAAGTTTTAATAAAATTGGGGGTTTTGAATTTGAATTTTGAAATTAAAAAACTAAATGTAAAATGGAAAAATCAATCTTACCAAACTTCCAATCCAAAAGTGTGATTTTCATCCAATTGTAATCTTGATCATAGGCTTTACACTAAATTTATTTTTAATTAAGAACTTAGTCTTACTCGGAACAGCCGTGGTAAGTTTTAATTCACTAAATTTAATTAATTTATACTAAACATCAAAATTAAATTTTATTAATTAATCAATTGGACACGATAGTATTCCATATTAATCAAAGAATAACATTAAGGATAATAAAAATAACTAAACCAATTAATTTGAAATAATTGCAAGTTAATTAATTTTGTCCATTTATTTTCCTGGAGTCTATTATGCAAGCTATGTAATATGAAAAGCCATAAATACACACACATAAGCAAACTCCTTGCTACTTATCTCAATCATTCCTGACAATTATGGATCACAAATTCATTGGTAGCAGTAGAACAATTAATATGAATTAAGATGTCAATTTAATTAATATAAACTGTTCATAAATAATAAGAACAAGAAACAAAGAATACTTGAAAAAGAAGAAATCTCTATCTAACTCGAGCTTCCCAAACTTATTATTGGACTTGAATCACCTTTCAATTGGAAGAATTAAAGCTTAGCCAGTCATAGTAGAGGGACAAAACTTGAATTTAGGAGAAGAGAGCTCTTCGTTTGTCGCAACGTGGAGCAGCCGACGTCTCTATTAAGGGTATTCTTTAAATAAAGAATTTTGGAGTCGCCACCAATTATATTGAAGGTGTGACTGGACAACTAATTATTAAAAATGATCTATATAAACCAGGTTAGGTTCGGGAGTCGTTTGTGTGTAGGGACGGTGTTAGCACCCTACAACACACCCGTTTAGACGGTTACTACATTTTCTCTTATATTATCCAAATATCATATAAAAAATGGTCCTTATTTTGAAAGGGGATTTCATTGTTACTAAAGAAATATCTCATTTGGACTTATTCTCAACTTCGAGGATGATCAATTCAACTTTCAGGTATGTCCACAGGTTGAGATGTTCCCTACAGTCAACTTAAATACCTCATCCTAGACAAAACTTTCCTTAGACAAAGTTCCCTTATGATCAAATTTTAGTCAATTATTTAAATATCTTATTATGAAAACAGTTCTTTACTTTGTAAAAACAATTTTATTTAAAAAATATCTCAATTTTACCTTAACAAATAAATCAAGGATTTGATATGGTGAGTGGATCTAGACTCATTAATCTAATATCATTATTAAATTTTCTTTTAAATAAAAGAAGACTTTGCCACAAGAATTTGCGAAATTTTACCATCTCAAGTCCATCATAAGAACTACATGACTTGATTTAAAACCCCTTTTTAAAATGAAATTTTGAAAATTTGTGCGCTTGCACAGGAGTCACTCTACGAAAGCACACTACTTAGCCCTCGTTAAAAAACAAATGTTGTTATTGATGTTATTTTTTTTTACGAAATCTTATTTTTAATTTTAGGGGAAAAAAAAGTCCTTACCAAATATTTAAAGGTTACTGTTATTTTTAATTTAAACAAAATTGATTGAATATCTTGCTTTTTTAAAGATTATCATTTTACCAAATGTTATTTTTAAATTTAGGAAAAAAAAAACAAATTTTGATCAAATATTTAAAGGCTAATGTTTTTTTTTTAATTTAAACAATTTTATCCAATATCTTCTTTTAAAAAACAAAACAAGGAAAATGTTAAAGATTATTATTTTACCAATGTTTATTTTTAAATTTAGAAAAAAAAACAAACTTTGATCAAATATTTAAAGGGTAATGTTATTTTTCAATTTAAACAATTTTTGTCCAATATCCTGCTTTTAAAAACAAAACAAGGAAAATTTTAAAGATTATTATTTTACCAAATCTTATTTTAAATTTAGGGAAAACAAATATCACATAGTTAAAATAGTTCAACATACAAGGAAGAATCGAAATGTCAAAATCAAATCCTGAAAACAAAATTTTGTTTTAAAATCGAAAGACAAATAAAGGGGAAGGAATATATGACATATTGCGTTCATATTCTCTAAACAAATGAATATCAAATAAAAAAGTATTTTCATGAACGGATTAAGAAGAATATGCACACGAATTAAAAAGACAGGGAAGAAGGTAGTTGGGAAAGACTATTTTAAGCAAGGTTTTTTAGAGAAATTAAGGAAAGGTGAGAGGAGATAAAATTAGGGGAGTTGTTTTATAACTTATAATTAATTAACTTTTAATATTAAAATCACAAAACTCATAATTATTTTTTAACTTACGTTACATTTTAAATTTGTGTATTTATAACAAATAACAATTATGAAATAAAATAAAAAAGGGGCAGTTACAAAAATGGCAAAAATATTTAGTAAAATAAGCAAAATAGCAACCACATTTAGTTTTTTCAAATATAGCATTTTTTCTGACAAAAAACGGAGGTCCGATTATAAAATTACAAATTTACCCTGCAATATATCTAATATACATCTGTAATATATCTGCAATATCTGACTAGTGATATATGTCTCTGATATACCACTGATATAATAATAATATACAATTGATTTACCTCTGATATAACTATGATATCTACTGAAATTTTAACATGGCTTACCACTGATATATATATGATATCCATTGATTTGCCACATCGATACAACATTTATATACCTGTGATATATACTTGATATGTTTCTAATTTACCATTGATATACAAATGATATACTACTAATATAACTGTGATATCTACCGATAAAACTTCTTATATATGATTTACCACTGATATATACTTGATATGCTTCTAATTTACCATTGATATATCTCGAATATAACCATCACTAATATAACTATGATACATGTGTGTTGATATAATAGTATTATATCAACTATTTTTCATATGAAAATAATGGTGCAAAACAATTTTTGAAACATAAAGTTATTGTATAAATGAGGTTTATATGGATCATGCACGTCAAAAAAAAAAAAGTTTAAAATCTGATATACTTTATAATTTTAAACAGTTTATATCTCTTATATTTAGTATCTAATTAACATTAATATAGAATAAATAGTAGTGATATAGTAATCAATAATATTAGTATATCAACCAACAAATTGCAATGATAAACGATAATTTAAACAACCGATATACCTTATATTTAGTATATCAGTTGCAAATATATTTAGTATATCATAAATTTAAGGTACATCAGATATATCTAATAATGTATATCATGGGTACATCTGATAATGTATATCAGAAGTACATCAGATGTATATCGGAAGTATATCAGAGGTACATCGAATGTATATCATATATAGATTGAATGTATATCAGATACAGATATACATTGGATACATATCAGATACAGATATAAATTAGATGTATATCAGATATCATAAGGGTAAAATCGGAATAATAAAAATTCCGAAAAAAAAAAATCAAATATTTTGCTATATTTGAAATTTTGAAAAGCTGGTAAAATTTTTTGAAATACATAAATTATTTTTGCTACCCACTACAATTATCCAATAAAAAATGGCCCAGACAAAATATGGTATCTACATCGTTGGAACTAGAATGATTGATCTTCCAATAAGGCTCCTCTATTTATATAGATTAATTTTATCATCTTCTAAAGAGAAATCTCTAATAAGGAATTCCTAACTTAATGGAAAAATCCTATTTAAAAAGAATAAATTAAAGAAAAGAGTTTCTAATCAATTTATGATTATGTTTCCCAATTTGATTATATCTCTTTATTTATAAAGTATCATAAAAATCCATAACTCTCAATCTGAATCGTCCTTCCATAATAATTGTGTGTGTATTTTATCTGTTGAGCTCTCCCCAATTGTATAAAGTCCGCATTATCTTCTAAAATTGCGCTTTTAAATTATTATTTTTGAATATCTTCAATTTGTCACAAAATGATAAATTATAATTAAATTCAAATAGTTAAACATAATAAATTAATAAGATGCAAATAAATATATAAAATATGAATACATTTTTCATCTCATCATTTATCATTACAAAAAATGGTGACTTTGTTGGTAAGGGATATCTAGTTAACGGATTATTCGTTCTTAGCACTGTTTCTACTTCTATCAATGAAATGGACTCTCGTTCCGCTTATATTGTTGAGTCTCTTGATGTGTGGCATGATAGACTAGGACATGTGAATCTTGCATAGATTAAAAGACTTAGAACTTTAAAGTTAATTAATGCTTCTGAATTACCTGAATCAGTAAGATGTCTGGTTTGTGTAGAAGCAAAATTTGCCAAAAAAAAAAAAGCCTTTTAAACCTATCACCACTAGGTGTACTGAACTTTTGGAACTTATTCATTCTGATTTAGCTGATTTCAAGAACACGTCTAACAGAGAGGGAAAATTACTATATTTCTTTTGTTGATGATTTTTCTAGATATACGAGAATATATCTCCTAAAATCTAAAGATGAGGTAATTAGTATGTTTTTGAATTCCGAAGCTGAAGTAGAAAACCAACTAGACAAGAAGATAAAAAGGTTAAGATTGGATTGAGGTGGTGAATATAGTGATAATTCTCTGAAGAAGTTTTGAGAATCAAATGGAATAATACATGAAGTCACTGATCCATATTCACCTCAATATAATGGAATAGCCGAATGCAAAATGAACTTTAAAATGAATTATGAATGTGTTATGCTATTAAGTTATGACTTGCATGGTAATATGCAGGGAGAAGCTACTCTTTGTTCCTGCTTTATTCTTAACAGGATTCCTCATAAAAAATTGGATAAGACACCATACAAAATCTGGAAATGATACACACTCAACCTGAGCTACTCGAGAGTGTGAGACTGTTTAGCAAAGATGGCATATCCATAATTCAAAAAACCTACGGTTGGATCTAAAATATTTGATTGTGTTTTTATTGATTATGCTTAGAATAGTTCTTCATATAGGTTCATGTGCTTAAGTTATAACTCAATCTGTAAATATAGAAATGCTATGTTTTTTTTAAATACTTTTCTTATGATTAAAACTGCTGGTGAACCAAATGGATTTTCAAAGGAAGCATTTATACCTTTGCCCTTTACTTCTGTTGATATGATTATGAACCTACGACTAATGCTCTGATAGATCTCGAACCTAAGAGAAGTAAAAGGCAAAAGATTAGTAAATGTTTCGAATCTGACTTTTTAACTTCCTAACTAGTGGAAAACTTTGACAAGATAGATGATCAATTTGCTTGCATATATCTGATGGATGAAGATCCCAGAACCTACCAAGAAGCTATAAATTCCTTAGATTATAACTTATGCAAAGAAGCTATTAAATGTGAATTAGACTTCATAGTTATGAATCAAACCTGAGAATTGGTAGATCTCCCGGTAGGAAATAAACCTATTAGGTGCAAATGGATCTTTAAAAGGAAAACAAGACCAAATGATATAATAGAAAAAGACAATGCTAGATTAGTAGTTGTGGATTAACACAAAAATATGGTATTGACCACTTCGATACATACTCTCTTGTAACCAAAATAGATACTATTAGATCTCGGATAGATCTTGCTGCTATCCGTGGCTTAGTAATACATCAGAAGAATGTAAAAACAACATTCCTTAATGAGGATTTAGAGGAAGAGATCTATATGACTCAACCTAAAGGTTTTCTAGTTGCTGGTTAAGAAAATAAAGTGTGCAAGCTTAAAAAATAAAGTATGGTTTTAAACAAGCTCCTAAACAATGGTATGAAAAATTTAATGGTACTTTAAGTAAACAATGATTATTAAGAATAACTGTTATGATACGTGTTTACTCAAAGTTGTTTGGAGTTGACTGTGTGATTCTATAAATACATATTGATGACATGTTAATATTTGGTACAAACTTAGATGTCATTATTGAGACCAATTTTTTTTTTTTTTATGAAAAAGAAGAAAGTTTTCATTAAATGAGAACTACCACTAGGGCTACAGATGAAATAATTTCTCCCTCAACAACTCGTAAAAGTTAAGGGGCGAAATTGAAAGTCCATTAAAGAGAAGAACAAGCTTGCTTGGCAAGAAGATCTGCCACTCGATTTCCTTCTCGCCGAACATGCATGAACGAAGAAGCTTCAAAAACGGAACATGCCGATCGAATATCGTGGAGAATGACACCCTCAGCCCCATTTGTTTCTAGATCTCCATTTATCATAGAAATAGCATGTGAGAGTCTCATTCAACCATAATCCGTGCGTAGCCGTTAGAAATTGCCAGAAGAAGACTTTCACGAACAGCAAGGAGTTTCAACAGTGATGGGTGACAATGGAACCAAGTTACTTATATCATCTCATTTTGAAATGAAAGATTTAGGAAAGGCTGACAATGGATTTTCCTTATCTCAGTCACACTATATTGAGAAAATGTTGAAGAAATTTGATCACTTTGATAAATCACCTATAAGAACACCTTATGATGCTAACATGAGTCCTAGGAAGAATCATGGCGATAGTGTATCTCAATCTGAATATACAAAAATCATAGGTAGTGTTGATAAGCCTTGATTAAAGCTAAAAAGTGTAGGTTTGCATGCTTAGTTGAGGGTTATTTAGGATGAAAAGTGTATGTTCATACATATAACTCAGCGAAAATGTACATATTTTGTGATTAAAAACTTGAGCATTTAGTTATAGGTGAATGAAGGTTAATTAGGGTAAATATGTTTGTTTTTTAGGGAAAAGTGAAGATTGATGATCAGAATGCGTCAAGCACATCACGCTCCCAGAATTCTCGGCCTACTATAGGAATGCGTCAGCCACATTCTTTGGCCAGATTATCAAATCGTGCATAACAACTTTTAACCAAGTAATTGGTCCAAGATTTGGTCTCTTATCCTAAAATCTCTCTACAATTAAAGTGGTTACCAACTTTCCATGAAATTTTCAACATTTTATTACCTCGCAAGCCTGTAAATTGAGCTTCCAAGGATCACTTCTACACACCTCATTTTCATGCTTTAGTTCTTCCCTTCCAAATTGTTACCAAACTTTAGTTTTTGAGTTTTTGTTCCAGCAATTAAGTTTTGTTCTTTAAATTATTTTTGTAATTGCTCTTTGCTTATTCATATACAATTCACTTGATTCTAATTTTGTACTTTCTTTCCAATTTTAATGAAAATGTATTATTTTGTTATCTTCTTTTGTTATTTCGTTTCTTTTACTTCCATGAGTAGCTAAATTATTTCTACAACCCTCTTACGAATGTTTTAGTTCTTATCATTAATAATTACATCTATCAGTAAGCACGTCATATTACACTTCTTTTTCTTATCTTGATTGATATAATTATTCTAGTTGATTTTCGTGTTAGCCACTTGTTTAAATCACATTAGTTTGAATTTAATTCTGAAAAGGTCAGAGTCAACGGATTTTATCAAGGTAAAACGGGAAGTTACTTAGAAATAAGAACTAAAACAAGATCCTAGACATTTGCTCTCTTACCCATTAAACGTAAGTTGGAGTTTGATTTATTTAGGATTCTAGAGTTTCATAGATATGTGTAAACGCTAGCCTAAGCTTCTGAACAAACCAAAAACGGTATGGAATAGGAGTTAAACCAGTTTGCATAAATTAAGCATAATTACGGGCACATTTGGTAGGTGTAATTCATCTTTTCAGAACTAAATCTTAGTAGGGGTTGGCTTTTTAAATCCATTTTTCCTCGTGTTTTTAAATTGTGTTTCCCAACAAATTCACCAATTCTTATTCCAAACCCAATTGCTCCTTCAAGCGGTTTACAAATTCATTTTTAAAAGAAAACTAGTCCATGTGGAGACGAACTTGGAGTATTTCTATATTATTACTTGTGACAGTGTGCAGTTACACTTACCCTCGAGCTATTAAGTAGAGGCGCAACAAGTGTCATGCTTCTAATGAACTACAATAGACCAGATATTGCATATGTTGTGAGTAGATTGAGTAGATATATACATAACCCTAATAAAGAACATTGGACTGCTCTACATCACTTATTAAGATATCTTAGAGGTAATTATTATTTGCATTTTAATAAATTTCCTGTTGTGCTAGAAGATATTGTGATGCAAACATGGTTATAGATAATGATGAGGTAAGCTACGCCAGTAGATATGTGTTTACTTTTGGCTAGGAACTATCTCATAGAAACCAGTCAAGTAGACTTGCATTGCTCGTTCCACCATGGAATCTGAATTCGTAGCACTTGAATTAGCAGGGCAAGAGGTTGAACGACTAAGAAATCTTCTTAGAGACGTGCCATTGTGGGGGAAATATATTTATATACTGTGACTCACATGCTGCCATGGGGATTGCCAAAAACAGTATGTACAACAGCAAGAGACGCCATATTCGCTTAAGACATGGAGTTATGAAACAATTGCTGATAAATAGAATTATCTTCTTGGAGTATGTGAGGTCCAAGAGAAACTTGGCGAATCCTTTGACCAAAGGACAAACAATGAGGGTAATATAGGAGTCTTCAGGTTGTATGAGACTAAAACCATGATGTTCCTCGCTTACAGAATCCATTGCCCTTATTTGAATGGTCTATGTATGAACTTGATGGATTTAGTGAAACATTGTTTGGATCTATAGTCCTTATTTGGGTGGTCCATGTATGGACTTGATAGATATAGTGAAATATCGTGTAAATTAATAGCCCTAATTTGGGTAGTCCATATATGAACTTGATGGATAATACACAAAGTCTTAATAACTTAGATTTAAGTGGTTTATCTAAGATAAACTTGATGAAGCAATATCATGACTACGAAGGTGAGGCCGAATTCTACGAAAGAACTGAGGAGTCTTTTTTAGAGCTTTCATGATGACCTAAGGTTTTATATGCATGACCATTAATAGTAGTTGTTGACTATAACGAAATCAAAATCAAGGATTTAAACGTGTTGTAAGGGTCTCAACCATATTATTAGAAGTTCAAGAGGTAGCTCACTTTTACTACTTAGGTTGTTGTCCTACCTCACTATGCATTAATTCAAATCGAAATATATAAATGTTTAAGTTTACTTTCCTCTCGCTAAAAAAAATCCTTATTTTTCTCTTCTCTTGTTTTATTATTTGTCATCCATGGGGGATTGTTGGGAATGACAATACAAAACTGAAGGGACGTTAATCCCGCAACGAAAATAGAGATATTTGTTCTTGAATTTTGAGGAACAAAACCACAATACTAAAGAAAAAATACAAGAGAATAAGGAAACGTACATCTTAAGACCTTCTTCTAATATTCTCCAAAGAACACCACCGCCGATCATCCCGCTATCCTTTGGGAACAAGAATCTGCTTGTGGGAGCAACGAACTTGGAAAACGGGTTAAAGAGAGGGCTTGAGGGGAGAAAATTGCAGGGAGGTTTCTTCTTTCATCTGTTCTGTTTTATGCAGAACCTTTCTTAAAAAAAAAAAAAAAAAAAGATGACGTGGGGAGTTATCCCACGTCATAACAAACCACCCACTACCCTACAATTAAGCAGGGGAGTGATTAATATTAATGTTAATTATATTAATAATTAATAATTAATATATAAAATTAATTAAATAATTAATTATTAATATAATTAACAATTAATTAATTATTTATATATATATTAAATAAATAATTAACACTTAATTATTTATTTCCAAAATATAATCATATTCTAAAGCAATTCTCTACTATAACCTATCGTTGTAATGGACATCTTATGCACATTATTTTTAAATTATAGTTTTTAATATCAATCATATTCATGTTGATTTTTATTTGAATCTCATTCAAATAATTTCTCTCATAATATATAGTTTCAATTTATAATTAACCATATATTATAATGTATCAATATACGTATATTTCCTTCAGAAATTTGAACATCTCTCATTTTTCCAAGAAATTTAATCCTCGTTTTACCCGTTGTGAGTTAGCAAGGGGACTTAATGGACCTACATATCAGAAGCTCCAACGATACGAGATTAATCTGTCAAACTCATTGACCGAGTTAATCAACATTCGTTAATTACGGGTCACTCCACTAAAAACCCGTAGTTGCACTTTTCTCACTGCAGAATATTTTCGTGTTCATGGATATACAACCATTAATGGCAAGTCAATCCTTCACGAGTGCTCGTAACTCAAGCTAGGTCAAATTACCACTTTATCATTGAGTTACATCTTACTCCTTAAATACCACTACTCCTCTAATGAACAACCCGGTTATGGTTCGACCAATAACCGGAAGTCTCTCTCGGACCAGTGAGAGGGTGGGGCCCCTTGTTCAAGTCCCGGAATCAGCATTTAAGAGAACACTCATATACTCCCCGAAAGTCGAAAGGGAGTGAACTCCATCTTGTAAGTTACGATTCCAGCTCCCCACTTGGTCTCGTCCTCAAATTGGTAGGAATCTTGAGTCGGCGACTCGGGCCACTCTCACCTATACAGATCAAAGGACGAGCCCTCACGAGCAGAAGTCCATAACTCACTCAAGACTGAGAATGAGTTGCCTAGTCATCCTATGAAATAGTAATCTGTTAGTCAACAACGCATCTAAAGATTGGCTATTTTGCGGTCCGGTCTTATACAAACTCATTGTATAGGATACCTCCAATCGCATGTCTTCACACGAACGACTTGGATCGGGTCATCTGTAACATTTACAAAGTGGGTCATATCCATAGTGTTGCCAAGATAAAGTACCTAACCCTATCCATATACTATAGACCCTTTAGGTTATTCCCAGGACATTATCCACTTGTATATCGAGGATATATCAAATATATACCAAGTATATATATTTTCCCGATTACATGATAATAACCTTGAATATTTAGTTTATTGGATTTGGACAATGCAATACTATGAATTTGACAACAAATTGATTGAATATAAGTTTATTGAATATAAATTTGTTTTTACATAATTACAAACTACGAGTTTAGGGCAACACACCCAACAAAAATCAAACCATTTATCTCACATAGGATGATTATCCATTGGGAAGTTAGTTTATAAGCCAAAGTGTAAGAATGGGGTTATAAACCTGGTTTTGGGGGAGCCCAAAGCATGCCCCACATGAGCGCTTTCTTACAGTTTTGAACCTGTCAATAATATATGGCACACTCGAAGGGAATTAAGGATCAATTTAGCGTACGTGGTTTGAAGCACATTCTTTAATTCTAGTCAAAGACGCGGGTATAACCCCACCACCTCATTTCATCTCAACTTTCACTTCCCGACTCCGTTCTGACTTTGATTTCAAGACAGTGGTTCCATCCACGACACAACTAAATTTCTTTCAAACGTTTTAGTTTTGGCCATACGCGATCCTTACCAATTCTCAGCGAATTATATCATATGAACCTACTCTTCAAAAGAAATTGTATTATTTGCCTACCTATATTCATAGCATGATGAATAGGAAGATACACAAAACTCACCCTTATTTCTCTCTTTTTTCCCTTAATACAATAAATATGGGGTTTGGGATTCGAACTCACAACCTTTGAGTCGGAAATAGGTACCTTAACTAGTTGAGCTAAGCTCAAGTTGCCAACTCACCCTTATTTCTCATTTGCCCCACATCATTGTTATTTGTTATACACCAAACTTGTATATGAGAGAATGTATGGCAAATGAAACACACTTTTGTACAATATGAGAAGTCCCTAAGACACGTTATACCTTCACTAGTTGACACCACGGTTTTAAATGTTGTTGTTGACGAAAATGTCTAGATATCAATTTTATGGAAATGCTGATAGAAATATCGATAAAATTTCGATATCGATGAATATTCTTGAAATGTTATAAAAATTAAAATTAAAGTTCATAAAAAATATTTAAATTAAAAAATAAGCATTTCACCATTTCTAAATAAATTAGAAAGGATTAATATTAAAATTATGTCTATATTAGTGATATTTTTTTTTCGAATTTTTTGCAATTCAATGGAAATGCCGATTTACACCTCATGTTGATGACATACCCATGAATACATGAAAATATCGATAGAAATATCGACACATAGACGGATATTTAATATCCTGGTAGGCACACTAGCATGTAAATAAATATATTGTTCTATAAAATATACAAATAGTAGAGTGTTGCAACATGTGTACACATTTTCATATATATAGACTAAATATGAGTTCTGGTCTTTGATATTTGAAGATTTTTTCAGTTTGGTCTTGATCTATTAAAAGTTTTAATTTAATCCTTAATGTGTTAAAAAAAATTCGATTAAGTTCTTCTGGTAATGAAACGTTGAAATTAATTGACAAAGTAATGATGTAATGTCAAAGTAGACTTTTTTGATTTAGTGTAAATTTTGTGATGATGTAATTATTAGCTTTTCTATTAGTTTAACAATAACCAAAATAATTATTATTTTCCTATTAGTTTAGGTACTAAAAGTTGTTTTTAATTCAATAATTATACGACTCTACAAGAGATTAAACTGACAACTCACTCAATTTGACAGAAATTAATATGGTTATCTTGAAAGTTCTAGAACCAAAATGAAATAAATTTAAAAGTTTTAATGAATTAAAATAAATATTTTGAAAGTCGGTGAAAATGAAAACAGTTTTAAGAGTTTAAAGAAAATTTTAACTTAAATAATTGATTGGTTAGTTAGAACAAATGGTAAATTATATAAAATTTTGAACCTATCCAAATTGGACTTTTATGTTTAGCATGGTATTATAGACCATTGTGAGAGAAAAGCCAAGAGGTGGTTTGATTTTCAATATTTTGCCCAATTTCTATTGGCCAATCTCCAAAAGGTGGCCTATTCATTTTGTCAATTTGTAAATTTTTTATTTTTTTAAATTATTATATGGTATATTTGTGGACCAATCAGACTATAATATAATATTTAATTATTAAATTATTAAATGAGAAAAATGTATTTTATTTGAAAGTTCTTCGTTTTTCTAGAATTATTTTAACATTTATATTAATATAATTCTCCATTGTCTTTCTTTCATCTCACAATGGTCATATAGTTCTTTTTTTTTTTCTTCTATGGTCATTAAAAATTTCTTTGCCATTTTCTAATGGAGCAGATGCAGTCTTCTATTCTTAATTTGAGAAGATTGTAGTTTTAAATAAGGAAAATGGAGTTTTTTTTTAGATTTAAATTTGTTTGAAAGTTTTCTAATGAATTGGGATGACATCCATTGATCTGAACATATAACTAATCGGCTAAGACATCATAAATCACTTTTTTAAAGTAGTTGATTTAACCACATGAGACAATAAAAATGATTGCGATATTTAGTGTTAATTTAAGTATAAATCAATTGGTTGAGACAATAATAAATTTCTTTAAAATTTTTTATTTTTTGAAACAACTATCTACTCAGTTATGGAAAGAATTAATATTAGTTAAATTTACATAATTACTCATTGGGGATCTTTTTATTTTCAATTTTTTATTTACACTCATTTTATTATCATTCTTTATGAAAGCTTATCAAATATTCCTACTAGTGGTAAAGAATTATAATCCCTTGGGATGACATAGTGGTAAGGATCTTGAGTGTTGTGGTATTACTTACCCTGATATTTTGGATTATATTATTGACTACAATTTATTCTATATCTACATGTAGTATATAAATGTAATTGTATATAGTAATTAATCCATGGATCAATGTATTAATTTATTTTTAAAATAAAAAATGAGAAGTTAAGAAAATTAATGAAGAAAACTAAATATAGAATAAAAGTGAATAACAAACTTGTGAAAAGAAGATGCCTTGACATAAAAATCTTAAAAGCTGGTTGAAATTACTTAGCCATATGTCATATTTTAAGATCCCTGAACATCTAAAAGTGTCCAGTCCAGGTGTCCAATATTATCAAATAAACACAAGAATCTAAGAGTCCATCTCGTAACTTTTTGTCTATATTCCTTCAAATATGATTGCATGGACCCAACACACGTAGATGCAAGAATGATAAAAGCAAAAATTTGTATTTACGTCGGAACAAGTCGGAAACATTTGATTGTTTTTGTTGTTTATGAAATTTCTATACAATTTTAAGAATGTTTCTAAAAAAAATGAGAAACCAGAAATCTAAATATCAAAAAAACCCTCTCCATGAAAATCTTTGATTCCCCGCAACAAAATGACAGCTGAATAATGGTTTATGTTGACAATTCTACCCCCAATAAACTTTCAAAGAACAAAATGAAAACAAGATACATACACAAGTTCCTACAAGTGTAGCTTTGAATTTATAACATTCTATTTATCACATGTAACAAAAAGTAAAATGTTGATATAAAACAATGTTCGAAACTTTTCCAAGAATAGATAAAACCAGGTTAAGAGTTATGGAGAATGGAGTAGGTGATCATATCATATGTATGTTTGTTTCAGCCGCGCAATTGGCGATGAGAGGAATTGTGGACCGAGTGGAGTGGGGGCCTCCAAAATTGCGTCAGTGGAAAACCCAATTATCGCCGGAAGTGGAAGCTGCAATGTCAAGCAAAAGCAAACCCCCAAACCCCAAAAGCCAAATTCCAAATTCCAAATTCCAAAATCCAAATTCCACCCACCCCCACCCCCTCTCTTCTTCTTCTTCTTCCTCCCACCAAAACCTTCAAAAAGTTTTCAAAGTTCTTCATCATTGATCATTTCCCTTTCGTTTTACCCATACCCATCAATCGGACCCCATTCTTCCTTTCCCATGTAAGTCTCTCTCTCTCTCTCTGTCTTTCTGATTCCTTCGTTGGGTTTTGGAGAAATTTGTAGGAATTGAAATGGGTTCTGTTTGTTTTCTTGAGATTGTTGAGTTTTGATTGGTTTCTCCCTTTGCCATGGCTTCTTGTCTTGTTGGTTAGAGTGGAGGAGGTATTTAAAGGGAATTGCTGAGGGAATTTTCTGATGGATTCTTTCAATCATAATTCTGGGTTTCGATTCAACATGGGTGATTGTGATTCTGACTCTTCTGGGGTTCTTGAAATTTTTGTTCACCATGCTAGGAACATTCACAATATTTGCATATATGAAAACCAGGATGTTTATGCAAAGTTTTCCCTCACTTATAATCCAGACCAGATTTTGTCTACTAGAGTCATTCATGGAGGTGGTAAGAATCCTGATTTCAATGAGAATTTGAGGATGAAAATTACTCAGCCTGATTCTGTGCTCAAATGTGAGATTTGGATGCTTAGTAGGGCTAGAAACTATTTGGAAGATCAGCTTTTGGGGTTTGCTTTGGTCCCTCTTTCACAAGTTGTTGGTAAAGGGAAAGTGACTGAGAATTATAGCCTCTCATCCACGGATCTCTTCCATTCCCCAGCCGGGACAGTTCGGTTGAGTCTTTCTTTGGATGAATCGCTTCCTATTGATGCATTGAATTCGTTATCGGATCTGCCTGTAAGTTCGTCAATATCTTCAGAAGTTGTGTTGTTGGACAGGAAAATATCAGAAGTCATGTTGGATCCAGCTGAGTATTCAAGGATTGAGTTCCCTGATGTTAATGTGGTGATGGAGAATCAACAAATGGTTTCCGAGTACTTTGGTTTGGAAAGAAATGGTTCTTGTTCCCAGCCTGGGATCGCCACGTTTCTCCGTCTCGGTGCGTCTCCTCCCCAACCAGCTTATGACTTTGAAATGACTGCAAATTTATCTGAAGAACACCAAGTTGGATCGGCTTCCCCGAACGACAGCAGCATTCAAAACTCTAGCTTCTTAAGCTCCACAACGACAAGTTTGAGTGATGATAGAAACTCTGTTGATTCCATAGAAAAGAAAACCCGCTTCCGAGGTGAGTCGTCGAATTCCATCAATGCTTCAGTCACTACTAATGAAGCTGGAAATCAGTTCTCTAGTCCTTGTCCTGATACTCCAACTTCAAGGAAGAGCGGAGGGACAGCTGCGGAGGAAAAGGAATCAAAATTTTCGAACAAGGAAGATAAGACTACCTTAAGAAAGGAAGGAAATATCCCTTCTGTTAAATTTGGTCAGGTGTTATCAGCTCCTTTAGGGAACATTAATCTTGAAGCTGAGCAATCTGCAATGCAGCAGCAAATTGTGGACATGTACATGAAGAGTATGCAGCAGTTCACAGAGTCTTTGGCAAAGATGAAACTTCCAATGGATCTTGATAAACCCGAGCATGAACACCGAGGTATTGTGACTCAAAGCCACAACACAAAACCAGAAATCGACCAAAATAAAAGGGACGGATCCCGGGTTTTCTATGGTAGCAGGGCATTCTTCTGATCCTCATCATAGGTGGTGCAAATTTGACACTTCTGGCAGGGTATGGAACTTATAACTTATCAGGAGCTATTTAAATTCCCCTGGCTTCACACTCTAATGGTATTTATGACTAATCCTCAGTACCATTTTTCAATCTTTTTAGCATGCAACTCTTCTTATTAAAGAGAGTAGTAGTTACTAAATCATCTGTCATATAGTCATGATGCCAAAATGACATTCTTTTTCTTGTGATTAGAATTTCGTTTTCCTGCGAATGTATAGACCATTTCATGGTGATTGTATCCAAGCAAGCTGTACTAACACAGTGTTTGGTTATTTGCTACATAACAATACTCTCTCTACTCTATGATTTCTCTGTTGATTCAACAACTTTTCTTGCAAACCTGACTGTATATTGTTCATTTATAGGAGAGTTCACGCTTCTAATATTTGGTTTAACACAAAAATCATCCATAATTTCCTCAAGTTTATGTTGTTCCCTTGCGGCCCCGACGAGTTCAGCCATTCTAAGATCTAAAAGTTGCATTAGTTTCAGGGCATATGGCAAAGATTGGTAATTTATAGTTTTTACTATAAAGTAGAACATGTCGACCATTTGTGATATACTTTTTAGTTGATAGAATGAAAATGAGCTAAAGTATCTAATAGGTCTTTCTCTTTCAATTCTTAGCCATCGTTTTAAAAATCCAGGACCTGTTGGATACAAAGTCAACCGTTTAAGTACCTATCATACACTTTTTAAAATTTAGGGATTAACTTTTTACATATGTCAAAAGTTTTTCTCAACTCGGTCGAGTTGAGTTGTATTTAGAACCCAAAGGTATTTATTAACACATTAATTACATACATGATATCTTGACACAATCTATCTTGTGAGAAAAAGGGAAGACAAAAGAAGAGAGGTTAAGGGGAAAGTATGATTAAGGTTGTTGAAATTTATGCATTGGGAGTGGGGTTGTGGGGCAGAGAGGGGCCATGTTTTGTCAACACAAAGTGCTCTCATGTTTGAAACTGCAATGGAAAAGAGTTTTTATTGTTGGATTAGTCAAGGAATCCAAGGTAGTTTGGCTACTGTTTGGAATTTAGAAAAACCAATTTTTCACATTTGAAAATTTCTAGCATGCCTTCTCAAATGCCCTTTATGTAAAAGTAAACTTCAAAGTAAACTTTAGCATGTGTTGTTTTTTTGCCTCGTGTGTTATGTTTCTTTGGTTTGTAAGCTGCCTTAGACTCAAAGAATTTCAAATGAAGTACCACTGTTCTTTTTAGATTTGGAGTCGGGCTGTTTGGGCTAACCTCCAAGCGAATGTTCGACTCACGATTTTAATAACTTTATGTTTGTTGAGCATGAACCGGTGCGAAGTTTGGATTTATACGGTATGTGTTTGGATTGTACGAAAGGATTGATTGTCGATGATGGTAAGTGCGCTCAGTCCCTTGAATCAGTGTAAGTTTGGTTACTGCCTAGTTCTTCGTTGATCCAGTCTGCGTGACTCGGTTGGATCTTGGACGCGTATCGCCTTAGATTCATCTAATAACATGTATATATAACAAACAAAAGGTGTGAAAATTTTAATCTTTGCTTTTTCAGAGATAAAGTAACGGTGTGATTAATTGAGCAAAATTAATATCTAACGAATCCCAAAAACTTTAAAATTTTCCATTTTAATTCCTAAACTATGTGTAAAACAATTATTTTAATTGTTATTATTAATTTTTTTAATAAATTAGTTCACATAAACTTAACATAAACATATGTTTTTGTTCATTTGCTTAAATTTAAATGTCTAATAAACTCTCTAGAGATGTTTACGTGAACTAGTACTTTAAAAGCTACATGTAGTGGGTGTTTAGTTTCAATATATATATATATATATATATTTTAAATAATTATTATAAATGTAATAATAATTACTGAATTAATTTTTTACACCAAATCGATGCAAATTTATCAAGAAGAAATTTATTCCTCGTAGAATATAACACATTACAAATACAAATATGATAATTTGAACTTACGATGCTTCTAAGAAGTAGAATCAATACACTGGTACAATGGTGCTTAGAGATAATTTGGATCTTTAAGGTCAAATTCGAAATTATGGATTAAAATTTAACAATCTAACCTCATTAAAAATTTCTTTTTCAAATAGGTAATACTGTTAACTCTTTTAATTTGACATAATTGGAAAGTACAGTTAATTTTAATAATATTTTATGCACTATTAGTAATAACATTCTATAAGACACAGAGAATTTCAAGATTTAAATCTAGTGTAAATTGGTTAGTAAAATATATTTATGGTCATTTTTTAAAAGGGGGTTGAAAGACTTTTAATTTCATTGTAAAAAAGAAAGAAAATCAGAGTTAGAAAAATAAGAGAAGTATTTCCGGTGCTATTTTGGAAGGACTCAAATTGGCGAGTCGAATGGAACTTTGGAAGATTTCAGTCAAGTTAGACTCCCTTCAAGCCGTAAATCTCAATTAATTTTGTGAGAAGGGTACCAATAAAGTCCCATATTAATTAGGGGATTGAGAAGATTATGGGTATATATATGAGCGAAAACATCTCCACTCCTTACGAGACCTCCAAGTGTTGGAAAATTACTTACCAAAGATATTTTCCCCTTCCACATTTTTCAGTGAAAACTAAGTCAATCATACAATAAGAGAAATATAGGGAAAGCATAGTAAACGACACGAAAGATTTATACTGGTTCACCCTAACTACGGGCTATGTCCAATCTTCCACGGCAACAGTTTTACTATGATTTTGAGATAATACAATGGGCAAATACAATAATCTCTTAAATCTAGAGGTCTCGACAAAAGTCACCTAGCTTCTAGAAACTACAACAATAGAATCCTAAAAAATCGAAATGAAAAACATCACCAAATACCTATGAGAATAGGTTGCTGACGATACTCTACAACCCCGGGATCTCGCCTCTGAAACTCTGCCAAATACCACTACAGTTGTCCTCTGAAAATTCATGCACCTACACGTTCAACCACCAATTTGACGTGCAACAACACATAAACAAAACTTAAACAAAAGGACTTTATCTATAGGAGGTCAAATATCCTAATACTTATAGGAAAAACAATATTATAATTATTTCCTTCATAAGACATGAATTTCATGTTTTGGCTCCATTATCCCAACAATCTCCCACATTGAGACAAAACATTAATCTTGCCTCCCACTGCACCAACAATGTCCCCTCATCTTGGTAACCTCGCCAAGGCTCAGATCTAACTGTACCAACAATAACTTATCAACAACTGTCTGGCCCCAACCAAGCTCTCCCTATGATTGCTCCGAGACTGAGCAATCCTACGTGGTCTTGTCTCCTAGACGTCAGAGACACAGTCACGTGCTCCCACTCGATCTAAGTGGTCCCTGATGCCTCTTTCCTCAATCGAACCCACGACCTTTGAAGGAAGATTTCCCCTCTAATGACTTGGCACTCCAATCCAAGTTTGTTGCCACTCTAGAGACCTCACCCTCGACCTCAGCACCAACTGTAGTCTTTCTTCTCAATGCACTCGTTCACCTATGCGACTTCATCAATTCGTTAATCTGTCTGACAACTGAGGTATTATCTTGATAGTCTACTGAACACCTGATTGAGTTATTCCCCTTTCCTTTTCATCTACTTCCCAGCTATTTTACTTGAACTGATGACATATTTTTCTTATTTGTCATGATTGTCAATGCTGCTAGTTCTTTCAAGTCCCCCCTTAAACTGTTTGCAACCCTATGCATAACTTGTCTCTCTAATCTTCTGGCAACGCCAAACCTCAACACATACACTAAAGCTTCTTTGTGGCCAACAACCACTACCTCATATCCTCTCATGAGTTTCCACCTATTCTCTGCAAACTCACTTCTGTAGCCTTCATCATTCAGCTTTTCCACCGATATCAAATTCATCCTGAAACTGGGTATATATCTGACATCATGAAAAACTAACTCGATCTCGCTGTCAGTCCTCAGATGCACCTCCCCAATTCCTATGACCTTGGAGAGTCTCTCATTCCACGTCTTCACCATTCCATGATTGTCTGTAGTGAAAGATATGAACCAACTCTTGTCTGAATATACATGTACCAAAGCTGCACTGTCCACTACCCATTCTTATAACAAATCCACAAATGTTCCATCGTTCTCAACACATGCTAACAACATGTCATCTGACATCACGTTTGTTTAGGCTTCCTTTTCCTAATCCTCTTTAAGCTTCTTACAGTGTTTCTTGAAGTGGTCGTTCTCATGGCAGTAAAGACATTTAATCTCACTACTCCCACTCCTCTAGTTATGTCCCTACTATTTCTCATATCTCATATTCCATTTGCCTTTGTTCTACACTACCAACGCTGACTCCATAGAGTTCTCCCTACCAGAAATGGATGCAGAATTCTTCCCACTTCACTTCCTACGAATCTCTTCAGCAATTGCAGCATCACAAATATCTGAAAATTTCAGACTCTTATCCTACAACGAATTTGATACGGTCATCTTCATCATTTCCCAACTCTCAGACAAAGAAGACAACAACTTTATCGCCTTCACCTCATCTGAAAAAGTGACCTATATCGACTCCAACTGGTTCATCAGTTGAGTGGCCTCATTGATGTGGGAATTCATCAACGTGCCTTCCTCCATATGAATGTTAAAGTATCTCGTAATGAGATACACCTTGCTGTTGGTAGAGGGTTTTTCATATTTGTCCGGCAACGCCTTCATCAGTCTCATCGCTGTTTTCTAACTTGCTACAAGACTTGTCACATTCATCGACAAGCACAACCTGATGATCGCTACGATCTGTTCATCCATCTCCACCCATTCCTTATCTATCATCCCAATAGCCGATCGTTCTTTCAGGGTTTTCTGTATCTTCTTGTATGTAAGAAGATCTGTCACTTGCATCTTCCAAAACCTGAAATTCTCCCTATCAAACCTCAAAACTCCCTTGAAATAGTAATATGACTTTCCACTGGATCCCATGAAGCTAACCTGACGGCTCTGATACTACTTGTTGAGAAAATTACTTACCAAAAATATTTTTCCCTTCTACAGTTCTTCAGTGAAAATTAAGTCAATCACACAATAAGAGAAATATAGGGAAAACACAGTAAACGACACAAGACATTTATACTGATTCACCACAACTGTGGCTACGTCCAGTCTTCTGCGACAACGAGTTCTAGTATGATTTTGGGATAATACAATGGGCAAATACAATAATCTCTCAAATCTAGAGGTCTCGACAAAAGCCACCTAACTTCTACGACTACAACAACAGAAATCCTAAGAAACTGAAATAAAAAACCTCACCAAATACCCGCGAGAATAGGTTGTTGACGATGTTCTACAATTCTGGATCTCGCCTCTGAAACTCTACTAAATACCACTGTCGTTGCCCTCTGAAAATTCGTGCACGTACACGTTCACGTTCAATGGCCACTTTGATTTGCAACAACACATAAACAAAATGACTCTATTTATAGGAGGTCAAATATCCTAATCCTTATAGGAAAAACAATATTATAATCATTTTCTTCATACGACATGGGTTTCTTGTTTTGGCTCAATTATCCCAACACCAAGCACCTCAAATATCTCCACAATATATTATTTACTTTGAGCATGAGAAGATACTTGAGATACCGTGATAAAGATGTTGTCCCTTACTTATATACCTATAAACTTTTTTATTTTTTTTATTTTGGAAGAGACATTAGATCTTTTATTCAAAAAGTAGGTGAGGAACATAAAAATGATGCCCATAAAAAAGTAGGCTAAGTAAAAGGAATCCAACTTAGAGAGGTGATAAATATATCATAATTAGAAGGAAAGAACCGTTGATTTAGCCGACCAAGAAGAGGCAGCTAATATAATATCGTCCCAAAGATGAGTTATTGATCTAGAGACTTTCAAAAGGAAATGTACGATTGTTTCTTTCTAGTCATATATTCGAAATAACATAACCAAATGCATTAGACCAGAGCACAAAGACATCCACAGATTCTCATATAAAGTCTTGAATTCGAGTAGGGAGCACGAGAGAGGTGTTGAAAGCTTCTAAAAGACAATAAAAAGTTCACATGGGAGATGGCTGGCCCATGTGAACCCACAGGATTAGGCTTCCACCTACTCTATCTAACCGCGTCCTCGATATAGTGGGAAAGTCTTTCTAAACAAAGAACGAACGAATAGGGAGATAAAGGACAACCCTACCGAACACCCCTCCTCATACTAAAGACGGAAGTGGGTTCCCCATTCCAAAGGATTACATCTTCGCCGAACTTACACAATCCATTATAACCTTTATCAAACTCCTAGGGAGACCTACCAACTCTAGAATTTCTTCCAAAAAGTCCCAGGCAATTCTATCATACGCCTTCTCTAGGTCTACTTTAACTAAGATGAATTTCCTAGATTTATTTAATTTTTCCATTGTATGAATTAGCTCTTGTGCAATAATGATATTATCTTGTATATGCCTCCCTGGAATGAAGCTAGCTTGATTGGGAGAAACTATCATCCCTAGATAGTCTCGCAGTCTAAGGGCAATCATCTTAGTGACGAGCTTATAGGAAACGTTACATAAACTAATTGGTCTAAATTGAGTTATAGATTCAGGGAGCTCAACTTTAGGAATAAGAACTATGAAAGTGTTATTCGCCTTTTCTATTGAATTTCCTTTCTCCAAAATATCTTTCACAAATGCAACCACCGAGGAGGCAATAGTAGACCAATTTTGTTGGTAAGAAACAGCCTGAAATTCGTCTGGACCAGAATGGCAAACATTGCTGAATGAACCTCTTCTAAAGAAACGTGTTTAATCAGATTCCTCATAGCTTCTGCTGGAAGGATAGGGAAGGTCGTATCCGTAATTAATTTAACCCTCGTATCTAAGATTTCATACAGATTCTAGAAATGCTCAACTGCCAGCACCTTAAAGGTTGAATCCTCCGAAACCCAATTGCCATTGACATATTTTAAAGTCTCTATGTGAATCATTTTACAGGATATTATAGCCCTAGTATGGAAAAGTTTTGTATTGCGATCCCCAAACCACACCCATTCACATCTAGATCTTTGAAACCAGGTGATTTCCTCTTGTAGGAGAATATTATCAAGCTCTCTATTTAACTCAACTTCTAAAGTTAACAGGAATAAATTGCGACTATGGGGAATTCTTCGTTGGATACCTGCTAGTCGGGCCAGAATTACCTTTTTCCTTTTAGAAATGCTTTGGAATATTTCCTTATTCCAATGCGAAAATTTCCCTTGGGCAGTTGCTAACCCTGTTGTTAGAGGTTCAGATTTGGGCCAAATCTCTTCGAGGAATGAGGGAAACATCTTATGGGTTAGCCATGCTGCCATAAACCGAAAAGGTTTTTGAGAATGACTACTGGCACAAAATCCAGCCGTGTCTAACAGAATAGGGCGATGGTCAGATTTAACTCGAGGTAGAACTCTAATGGATGTCTCAGGGAAAGCTAATTGTCATTCCGTATTTGTGAAACCTCTATCCAACTTCTCAAAAATTCTAGAGCACCCTTGTAACAGCGGCCCTCTCCAAGTAAACTTAGGTCCTGTACTGCCAAGGTCCAATAGCTGGCAATTATTCATCATATTGATAAACAGGGTCGCTAAACTCGGATTAAAAGAGGCAACACCCAACTTTTCCTTGCTCACCAAAATCTCATTAAAGTCACCTAATAGTAGCCAAGGCTCAGCAATTTCAGACGCGATTGACTCGAGAAAAATCCATAATTCCCTTCTTGTGGCCCTCTGCGGGCTCCCATATATAGTAGTAAACACACCCGAGAAACTACCTTTAGTGATCCTAAAGTGAAAGACTTGATTGTGTCTATTTGACTCAACAAGTGAAACACGATTAGGTTTCCACAGCACCCAAATGCCACCCTTAAATCTCGAAGCTTCAATGCGAGTATAAGAAAATCTTAAAAAACTACCACAAACTCTATCGGCCACAATACCACTAACTTTGGTTTCTAAGATTACTAGCACATCCGGATTATAAGCTTGGATCATATCCCTAAGAACATATTTAAAACGGGGGCTGCCAGCCCCCTACGATTCCAGGACATAAAAATCATTAAAACTATGATAGTTTAGAGTTACTTCCTTATGGGGAGATGTCCCCTGCTGTAGAAATTTCCCTTCCTTGTTTTCTTGAAGCAAACTCCATTCCCTGAGCTGCGTTTTCGTCTCTCTTATTCCTAACAACATTGTCATCTCCTAAATTCATTATCTGGTCCTTATGAGAAATACTCTTCCTATACAAAGTCTCACTTGTTGAGGCCCAGCCGAATCAAAATATCCATTGCGAGGAATTGGTGATTTTGGATCAGTATCATCTTCCTGTTCTGAGTCCATGTCCCCAGGGTCATAATCTTGATCCATCCAACGAGGTTTTCGTCTTCCATCCGTATCTTGAATTACAAGGGTCCCCTGATAATCGAAAGGAAGACTTGAAAAATTTGCCCCAGGTCCAGCAAAAGGAATCTTGTTCTTAAACCTCCAAGAGTCTTGATCTCTTGCTAACCTCACCCTCTCAACTGACTTAATTTGGAAAGACTTTATAGGATCACGCTTCATAGTTGGATCAACAATTGTGTCAAGAACATTCATGGGCTCTTCATTTGGGTCCGAATTTAAATTCCACTTAGTGTTCAAGTTTTTAGATGATATGAAACCTCTTCCTGACCTTGTACGAGGTGGTTTACCTCCCCCATTTCTCTTGGAATGATCTACCAACATCCAAGGCCCATGACCAGGTGAAGGATTTAGCTGAGAAACTGTCACTGGTATGAAAGGCTTTTGAGGAAACTCAGGGATATTGCTTTCCTTTGGAACCCTCGAATCTGCACCAACGGAATCAAGAATTCCAGATGAGTTATCGTTAACCTTCGTTTCAGTGTTGCATCTCAAGGGACACTCCTCCAATTTGTGCCCATACACCCCACAGTTGAAACAGACTAAATGTATTCCCTTCATATTGGATTCCATACCTTTCTCGTAAAATTGTAAAGTCAGGTCGAAGCTTCTTCGTAAGGTCCACCTCAACGTAGATTCTCGCAAAGTGGCCCATCTTCCCGGATTGGGTCTTGAAATCAATTTTTAGAGTCTTGCCTATGAAATGCCTGATTCCCTTCATTCCTGTCTCATTATAAAGTTCCATCAGACAATCAGGGATACGAACTCACAAAGCAACCCTATCAATAGTCAGTGACACTGTTGAAGGCCTAAATTTGGGAGACCAACTCTGAACCGCAAGGTAGTGGTCTAAAATCTTCCAGGGGCCCTCCATAAGAACCCTGTCTCGATCCTCCTTCAAGTCCGACGCGCAGTAAAGAACTCATTACTAAGGTTGATCAACTTGAAATCCCCTTTCGGTTTCCAGATTGCGGTTAACCTTCGGAGAAGAAATTGATACCCAAAAGACTTGCCTAGAACTTTTATAATTAAGGCAGACCTCCACGGTGCCCTAAAATTCTTCCATTGTACTTTCGAAAATTTCACATCATCCGAGGGATACGAATCTACCTCTTCATTACTGGAAGCATCTTCCAGGGGAGTTTCAGCCCCCATCTCAAAGTCTTCATCCGTATCTCCCAAAACCATTTCACGGTACTTCCAAAGCAATCTTTCAGAGGAACTCGTTGATTGTCATCACCAACCCGAGGCCTTATCCGAGCCCTTTTGGCTTTCTTGATACTACGATTTAGCTGATCTTGTTCTTCCACAGTGACAGGGTCTCTTCCATCACAAAAACCCAACTTTTAGGACTTCTGTTTATATACATACATACATTTTAATATGGGGACATTTTCATAAAATGGATAAAAAGATGGTTTAAAAAGCAAATAAAATAACATAAAACCCTCGAAGGTGGGTCCCACAGTTTTGATGTCTACAAAAATGGGTCCACATCTATGAAAAAAATGAAAAAATCTACCTGCTATATCTAAAGAAACCCCTGTTTGGGTCTTTGGCTGCGTGTGTGTAGAAGCAATGGCGGAGTACGGCGGAGGCATTTCACTGTCCCAACAACCACCGAGCTCCGACGAGTCCTCCGACGAGCACAGCCCCCTGAGGACGGCGGAGAGATCGAAAAAGGTGGCGGCGGCGGAGACGGGGACGGGGACGGGGAAGAAGCCGCGGGGGAGGCCGCCGGGGTCGAAGAACAAGCCAAAGCCGCCGATAGTGATAACGAAGGAGGAGGGGGGAATGAAGCCGGTGGTCATCGAGATCTCCGCCGGAAACGACGTCGTCGAGACCCTCCTTCACTTCGCACGCAAACGACACGTCGGCCTCAGCGTCCTCAGCGGCTCGGGCTCCGTCTCCAACGTCACCCTGCGTCACCCCATGTCGCACTCCCTCTCCCTTCACGGACCCTTCAGCCTCGTCTCTCTCTCCGGCTCTTTCCTCCACAATACGACGTCGTCCCCATCCCCCTCCCCATCTCCCTCCTTCGGTATCTGCCTCGCCGGAGCCCAAGGTCAGGTCTGTTCAAATACCCAAAAACCCCCAAAAAAAAAAAAAAAACCTCTCCTTTTATTTATTTTCCTTTTTTTTTCGTAGATAGAAATATCTATCAAATATCTTTAAAATATTATAATTATCATATTTTGAAAAAAGTTGTAAATTTTAAAAATCCGTAGAAAATTATTTAAAGAATATTTCTTTTAAAGTTGAAATTAACGATAGTGAATACAAGATTTTTTTATTTTATTTTGTTAATCTTTTATAATGTTGACATCTCAATCGAAAATTTAATATCTTATTTGGGACACATGTGTCCTAATGTCTGAGTTAATAGATTACGTCATTTTAATGTCTTTCATTCATGCTCTTAACAAGGTGTTTGGAGGCATCATTGGAGGGAAGGTGACAGCGGCGAGTCTCGTCGTGGTTGTTGCAGCGACGTTTATAAACCCAGTGTTCCACAGGCTGCCGAGCGACACGGCGGACGAGATGGTCGAGACAGGAAAGCCAGGCACCGACGAGTCGGCCACCGCTGCGACGCCGATGTCGGTGTGCGTCTACAATGCAGCATCTCCGGATCAGGCAATGCCATGGGGGCCAAACTCTCGATCTTCTTACTGAACAAAAACATACACCCCATATTGTCTTTTCAACATTATTGGTTTGGTTTTGGTGATACTGATTATTATCAAGTAAAAATGAGAGAAATTATGATGATGGTCTTTTTAGGGAGGGCTTAATTGGGAATTTTTGTTCATTTTAATTGGTATGTCAATTAATGAGTTGGTTTAATTTGGTGTTTCTTTGATTGTTTTTAATTACTTGTTTCTGAATGGTAGGAAAAAAAAATGGAGATTTTGTTGTAGGGGTTTAGAGTTCAATCTAGTGGTTATTAACTTGTGAACATATGACATTCTTTTTGTTTCACTTTTTAGTTGTGTCCTAAACCTAACCCATTTTATACTTTTTTTCTTTTTGTGTATACTTTTCCCTTTAAAAAAAAATACAAAAATTGCACTTTGAATTATGGGTTCTTGTCACACTTAAAAAAAAAAAAGACATTCATTTTCGTCGTTGAAGTAGTATTTTCGTCGTTCAACACGTTCAACAATGAAAAGAAAAATGTCGCATGCTTTGTTGTTGAATAAGTGTCACTACTGGGTGTTGCTCAATGAAAGGGAGCGCGTTGCAAAGTTTGGCGACCAAAATGGTTTTCGTTACTGTGGTGATGTAAATATTTATGTCGCTGCAGCGACGAAATTGTGTTGTTCCTTTTCACAAAAAGGAGGGGCGTGCCCTTCTTTTTGTTGAGCACCCAAAATGGGGCGACGAAAACCTTGTTCGTCGCTCGAATTTTCTTTTTGTTGCTTTTGGAGTGACGAAATTTTCCTTTCGTCGCCTATTTTGCGACGAAAATTAGTTTTGTCTCTAATTTTCGTCGCTAAACAGCAATATTCCTATAGTGTCATACGGTTTCCAAATTTACAATTTGAGTAATTATGGACACGTTTGACGACGTTCTTGTATTTTGTTTATCATTTTCAAAACTTTTAAGAAATCTAACTATTATTTTGTATCTAATTATATTTTTTTGTTTCTCTTTTTTCGAGACATTCTAAAAATTGTATAGAAATTGTGGAAACAACAAAATTAAATTTCCTTCCTTGTTTCCATTTCTAATTTGTTCCAAAGTATAAATATAAAAATTATTTTATCATACTTGAATTTATGGGTCTTGAGGCTAGTCAATTCATTTTTTTCATATTAAAAATGAAGAAACATAAATAAGAAACAAAAATGTTACCAAATAGGTCTATATAATTTCGTTGTTGCCAGTAAATTTTACTTATATCTTCTGATTGCAATTTTATTTATAACATAAAGGTTATGAGTGCAATTAGAAGATTTAAATGCAATGATTTTCTTCAATTTAGGGGGGTTGCTTGTTCAAGTTAAAGATTTGAGTGTGCAAATTAGAACAATTCTATAAGTTAGGGTGATTTTTGCATTTTTATTTTACCTTTTCTTCATCAATTTTTTAACACTCGCTTATAATTTGAAAAATAGAAAAATGCAAAAATAATAATAATAATAATAATAATATAAACTTTCATTTTTTTGTACTCTAAACTTAAGGTAATTGTCTTAAAGTGATTAATTATGTACTTATTTTAAGCATAGTTTAAAGTGATTAAGCATAGGTACGTAATACCTAGCAAGCATAAAAGTTCTTGTGTGACCAAACTCTTCTCTAATTTAGTATTACTCAAATGGCAATAGTTATTTCCAATTTGGTTATTCCATAATTGCTACTTAAATTTCCTTCATTTATAATTTTCAAATTATTCTCTGATTTCTAATTATTTTCCCTTGTTTAGATATACATTTGACATTTAAAAAAGAAAATTATATACCATCTTCATTAGAAAAGTTATGAAAGAGCTCTTTCTAAGTTCATGTTAATACTCAATCCATCTAATAAAAGAAAGAAAAAACAAGCTCCGCATAAAAAAAAGAATATTCTTACTTAGTTTCAAATTAAAAAAAGTTAATTAGATTGATTTGTTTATTAAATATATGGTAAACAAACTAATAAAAAAAGGGCGATTGTAACGTGTTAAATGATGAATAAACCACCACTCAACCCAAAAATTTAAGTTGATGGATTGAATAAATTCAATTCATTTATGATTATCTAACACTCCCCTCATTTGTGGGCACTCAACCCAAAAGCGCTCTCATACCATCTTAAAGATAAATAAACCACCACTCAACCCAAAAGCTTGAGCGGATAGGTTTGGTAAATTTAATTCATTTATGGATATCTAACACAACGAGTTGGTTTTGAGATAAAACCCCACCAATATTAATATAGTATCAGAGCCCAATAAGCTTAAACGAGCATGCGGTCCAAAAATGGAATCCGACCAAGATTGATGAGCCAAAAAAGCCACAATCTTGAAGGGGCATGTTAAGGATCCTACATTGAAAACAAAAATCTAACAATATAAACATGAGCTACTTCTCCCATTGTGAATTGGTTTTGAGATGAAATCTCATAAATACTAGTATGACGCAACCCACTACAAGAATATTTGTAACGATATATTTCCCGACCGAAAAAAAAAAGATTATTGGCATAAATCCATCGTGAGACGTTTTAGAACAAAAAAAAAAAATGATAAATTTGAGTGCATTTTTTTTCATGAAAACTTTACCAACTTGCTTTTGGAGTTATGGCCATGCTTTTTTTCCTTATTATATATATATATATATATATATATATATATATATATATATATATATATTTAAATTTAATCGGGAGATGATAAAATTATCGATATTTAAAATGATAATAAGCAGATCGACATGTCGACCTATCGAGCATCTCGACATCGACACAGGGGAGAATGTCGTTTTTCCCCAATGTCGACGATATGTCGACGAAATGTCAACATGACGAGAAAATGTCTTTTTTTTTTTTACTTATAATCTATAAATTGATTTTTTTTTTAATAATTTGAAAAGATATAACCACTAGTGGTATAGAGGGATATTTCGGTTAAATAATTTAAAAATATATGTATAGTTTGTTTGGGTGAGTAGGAATTGATTTTTTTTCCCACCAAAACGCGTTTTGTTTACCTTTTGTGACGTTTTTCTTTTGGTTTTCAACAATTCTTACTGTTCATTAGCTCACAAAAACACCAAATTCATTTGTTTCCATCTTTTTATTTCTTATCAAAAGATAAACCTAGTAGCAAATAAATAAATCTGACGAAAAAAAATCAAATCTTTTCTAAAACAAATTAAGGAAATTTCCCCTTCAAATTTTATGTTTATTTGAATTAAAAGAAAAGATCATGTTTAGTATTAGTTAAATTATATTACCACTATTTGTATATAATAAATTTTATTTTTCAAATTTTATACCTATTTCACATATCTTGTCTAATTATTATTAGATTTGATTAGAAATTATTGATAGAACATAATCAATCAACAATAACTTTAATTTACTAATTCAAATAATTTACATGGAAGTATCATGATTTTGTTATAATGTTATCATCGCAACGATATTTTCATAAGTATAATATTGATATATTTAGATATGATGATCAAAATTGAACAATTATGAACTAATTAAGCTACAATTAAAGTTTTATTTAATAATAAAAAAGTTTGCATCAATATCCACAATTTCCGTATTTTTTCCCGAAATATCCATCGACATCGACATATCTATCGACATATCCGTAAATTCGGGATCTCAACATTTCCATCGACATTGATATTTTGAACCTTGGTAACAATTACCTTATTCCCTCCATTATAGTTAGATTGACCATTTTGTGTGTTATTTAAACTAATCCAATTCATTTGATCTATTTATTTCATTTCTTCAGCACTCCAACTTCAAAAAAAAATTAATGAACCCTTTGGCAAATGGTTTATAGAGATCCTTCTTTCGAGGGAATAATATATTTTGCCTTTTCCTATGGCATAAGATTGGTCAAAAAAGAGTTTCAAAAAAGGAAAAATGGTCAAAGAGAAGGTCAAAAGTGAGGAGAGAGAAGGACAAATATATGCAAAGAGCAATTAATTTTTTTTATTACATGGTATGGTAACTCAAATAAATAGTATTGAATAATATTTGGTTGTATATTGTACTTTCTTAGTACTAGTTTTGAAATGTACACAAGTTTCCAAACAATAAATACTTTTTGGATAAAAGGTGACTATGAGTTGGTATGTATTGAATTATAGTAAGTGAAAATAAATTTTGTATATTTATGATACTTAATTATAAAGTTAGTGTTTTAGAAAAGAGACTATTGATAACCAAATCTAAAATCATGTGCAAAATCATGTTTTGAATATTAAAATTTAAAAATAGGTTGAAAATATAATTTGTTGGGGGAAATTGAGTTGCGGGACCAACCGCACTACCGAGTACGACCCGTGGAGGGCGCAATGTCAGAATTGGCAGTGGCGTACAGACTGCTACGCAACACGCCCTACTGTGCAGCACCTATAGTAGGTCGGGATGGCAAGCGATGGGGGCGATACCCCACACTGAGAATGTTCCCTTACGACCCACCAAAACCCGTATGCGAATGAAGCTCATCACATCCAATGCCAGGCGTCCTCCTTGGTCGACTCTGTCACTTATAAAAGGGACAGGATCCCACCTCACAAAGTAAGCAAAAAAGCTATCACTCAATAGCAAAAAAGCTATGACTCAATACACCAAGTGCTCTTCATTTTACTCTTTTCTTCCGATTTACTAACTTGACCGTCAATGACTTTATACAAGGCACGACACTGGTGTCAAGGTCTGTGCAAGCTAACTTGTTCGACAGTCCTATCGAAGGACATATAGACCATACAGATTTCAACATCAAAATATTTTTATTTTAATCTCTAAACTTTCGTACTTATTCTATTTCTTATTTTATATATATATATATATAAAACTATTTAATCTTCGCATGTAATGTTTTAACAATTAAAGTTTTCAAGAAAAATATAATATAGATGGTATAATATATTTTGAAGTTTTCAAGAAAAATATAATATAAATGGTATAATATATTTTGGTAATAGTATATGGACAAATGTTAATATATCAATGTTTCGAATAAATTTGGGTTCTTTAAATCGTAAGAATTATTTAAATTTAAATTTAAACCTTATTTTAGTCATGCTTACTTTTATTTGTTCTTTATACTTTCTAATATATTAATTTTATACCCCTAAAACATCCGTGCAATTCCCCGATCAGCTTAGGTATTTACAATTAAATTTTATATTCCATTTAACATAATTAAACTAGCTACTTGCATACAAAATTGATAACATTACAATTTTAATAAGCTTAGGCTTATAAATTCTAAAATTATATAATATGTGTTTGAATGACACAATCAAATAAGTATAAAACCTAGGTTTATATAACCTAAGTTTATAATTCGTAAAGGTTACAAAAAGTATGCAATATAGAAGGTCGGTCTCATAAGTTATTGACTATATTTATATATGATATGTATATTAGTTCAATACAAATTTTGATATTAGCAACGTATAATCTAAGATAAACACACAAACTCACAGATCAATCATAAACTCGACTTTTTAATCTAAAGTTATCGAAAGTGTAGTCCGTGAGTCGGTCTTAGAAGTCAAAATAGGTCAATAGAGAGCAAATCCAAAAAAGTATGTAGCCATAAAGAGGGGCAGAAGGGTAGCTTAGAAGGGTAAAAGAAGGATAAGATTTAGGAGTTAAATTGATGTTTGGTGTGAAGAGAGATGTCACTGTCTAGTGTACAAAAGGAGAAGATGGGGAATTGAAGAAGTCATAGTTGGCCTCTAACTACTCCATTCTATTCATTCTTAGAAATGTTCTCGTTTGTTCGCTATAGATTTTGAGAAATATAAGTATTTGATAATTATTTTTTTTTTCGTTTCTCATTTTTAAGAATCGTGTCCAAAACTATATAAATATTTTGGAAACAACAAAATTGAGTTTCTTATTTTATTTCGATTTCTAGCTATTTTCAAAACAAAATGAAAGGCATTATTTTACCATATTATTGACTTATAAAATACAATAAATAAAATATAAATATTTAATATAAAAATTTTACTTTTTAGTTTACAAATTTACCGAAGAATGATTACTAAAAATGTTTCTATTTATTTTTTCAATAAAAGAAACTATCAAAAAATAGTTATCAAATGTAATTATGTTTTTGTTAAAATAATATTTTGGCTTATTTACTTTGAGCCTTGATTCAATTTGGTCCATGTATTTTCAAATATTCATTTTGATCATTATACTTTCAACTTTGGTTCATTTTAGTCCTACTCTTACAATATTCATTTTAATCTCTATACTTTTAAAAAGTGAACATTTTGGTCTCTTAATTTTATTTTTAATATCATTTTTCCTATCACAATTTCAACATGACACTCACTCAATATATTTATTGAGGCATAATCACGACTTTATATTAAATAGTTTTCGTTATCTATAGAATTTGTACTACAATTCTTCAAATAGGAACCAAAATAGTCACATTTTAAAGGTAAGGACCAAAACAAACATGTTAAAAGTAAAAAGACCAAAATGCACTAAAGTTAAAAGTATATGAACCAAAATGAACATTAGTACAAGGACCAAAACGAACCAAAGCGTAAAATAGAAGAACCAAGATAGCATTGTAACATTTTATTTATTAAAAAAGTAGAAATGAGTAAGAAGAAACAATAATGTTATCAAACTGGCCCTTAACTACTCAAATTTTGTTTCTTACATCCGTACCAATTTGGATATGAAAGCTTTTAATTTTGTCATGTAATATAACCATTCCCTTATATCAACCGAGCTCCTTAACTTATTTAAAATCTTGGCCCGAGTACAACTATTGGTTCAGCATACTACACTCAAAAGTTGATAGGTTATAGCATATTTAATTATTTTTATATTTTATTAACATTCTCTTACTCTTGGACTTGGATATCAAATAGGTGAAAAATAATATCCGAGAGGTTCTATCAACTATGATACCATTTTAAATCATCGCTAATCCAAAACTGAGGTAGATAAAATTACAGTATATTTAATCTTTAATAGATATTCTTAACGAAAAAAGTTTCAAAAATAAGAATTTCAAAGTCTACCTACGTGCTCATATAAATTCAAGATTTAATTATACTCGCTGTCATAATTCAGGGGTGGTTTGTGCATTTTTCAAACTTCTACCAATAAAAACTATAATGAAAAAGTTTGATTGTAACGAAAGGGCTCAAATTAAAATTTTAAGATGGCAACAATAAGTAAAATATAAAAGAAAAAAACTATCAACAAAAAGATCATCCATATGAAAATAAATATACTAATAATAAGATTTATAGCTTACACCTGTAATGATTAATTCAAATAACTTTTCAAATTTTTTTATTTTCCTAACCTTTTCCAGGAAAGAAACCAATAGCTCTTTGTATCACTATAATCGAGATACTGGTATCCGTCCAAAACATACATAAATATCAATTTTTAAAAATAATTAAAACTTCAACATTTCCACTGAAGTCGATATTTTAATTCTGGTTCGGTTTCGTGGTATTCTCTTCCAATTCTACACACGCACTATCATTTGACTGTACACAGAGATATCAGACGACAATGATGTGCTGTTTTGTATTTTGGGTTAAAAAACAATCCACTGTGCAAATTCAAGCATTTTTTTTGGGTTCATACTTTGATATTCTATTCTCTTTTTCTCTGTTATTTGATGTCTGGAAAGTACAAAAATTGTTGTGCATGTATATGTAGTCAAAACTATGATTAATGTATCGTATATTTTACTTTTATTTTTATATTAGATGCATGTCATAGTCAACTTACGTGCAACTCGATTAATCAAACATAACAATAATTGTAGGGCCTTAAAACATATGATTGCTAGAAAATTTCTAGAATTTTGCCCCAGGACATCACACGATCTTTTCTTTACACCAAATGCATATACCCGACAGTTATTTAAGATTATGATTTTTAATAATTTAGTTCTTGGAATTTAAAAAACATGTATGTTACAATAAGTATGTCTTTAGTATTAACAATTTTGTTGTAACCAACTAAGCACAACTCAACTGATAAAAGCACGCTAACTTGAGCATATTCGACTAAGGTATATAATTCCAACTAAAAGGTCATCATCAGTTCGAATCTTTACTCTACATATCGTTGTACTAAAAAAGAAACTAGCAAAAGTCCAATAACCCCTTTAAAAGTGGAGTTTGAGTCTCACCCCTTTGGTCTTTTGTTGATTCAGAAATAAGATTCAAACCAAAATTTCAACTTTCAAGACTATTCTCACCGAACTCTTTCATTTCATCCAAATTCTTTTTACCATATTCTTATTATAAAACTAAGTTGCTACATTTATGAAACATAAAAACTAAATAACTAAAAGTGCTGACATTTTAGTACAATTTAACTAATTAAGACATATCTAAAACAAGATTTTAAATATCGATATCGATGAAAATTTGATTAATATTAATATGATGTCTATATTAGTAATATTTTATTATTATTTTTCATATTTTGTCAATGAAATGTTTTTTTTTCAATATAAGATCCTTAACATGCCTCTTCATGTCTCTCTGATACTATATTAATATTCATTGGTTCCATCTCAATCTCTGATACTATATTAATATTCATTGGTTCCATCTCAAAACTAATTGATAATGAGAGGAATAGCACATGTCTATTATAAACTTATGTAAGGTCTTTTCTTTTATCGGTGTGAATTTTTTTTTAATTTAAAAAATAAAAGAAAGGGTAATGAATAAGTTTGCATGAGAAGAATCATAAATAATGGCAGTGGGCAGAGGGTCAAAGGCTTTAGGTGGGCATGAAATTGCATGCTTCTTTGCTTTTTGCTTTGGTGATGAGTGATGAGTGATGAGTGATGAGTGATGGTCCTTTCTTGTAAGGGCCTGTGCCCTAAACCTAAACCCCAGCGGTCGCATGCTATGCAATCTGTCCAATCTTTAGGGCTGACCTGGACACCTGTCGCAACCCCATTGGCCGACTCTGTGGGCCCCACGCTCCTAAATGCCTAGGCTGTGGCATTTTGTTTTTTTATTTTTTAATAAATTAAATTTGGTCAAAAGAAGCTGATGGACGGATGGAACCTTTTTGCCATTGAAAGAACCTGTTGACTCATCGCCCAACATCTGGTTCTATGGGGAACATGGGGTGGCTGGATGTATCAACTTTTGTTGGAAATTGTACCATTTTGGAGTGCTCCTATATCAACGAAACATATATATAATTATATATAATATCTTTATTTAAATGTTTTCTGATCTCAAATTTATCCTTGTGAGTAAATAATGATCTTCGTTTACGTATTATTTTGGTTGGTACTGTGTAATTTTAATTTTGATTATGATTTTTTTTAATTTATAATATTTATTGTGGTCTCTTGCGCTTTGAAAAAGTGACTATTTTAATTAATTTATTTGATTTTTATGTCATTTTTCTATAAAAATTTCAGCACGATATCGCACTCAATTAATTGTAGATTTGTATTAAAGAGTTTTCCGATGTTTTTAGAATTTTTGGCAAACAAGGACCAAAACGGCGGCTTTTAAAAAATATGGGAACCAGAATGGACGTTTTGATAGATGGAGGCTAAAACAAAAAAATCAATTGGTCTTTTTTTTTTTAAGAATTGTTAAAAATGTATTAACAAATTGTTGATGTATCTCTATATTATTTGTTTTGTTAACATATTTGAACGGGTGGATATGCCATTTGGATGTTAGTTGACACATGAAATTCAACTTGTTCGTTAAAAAAAACGGCAAACTTATTAACAAAGTTCATTTCTTACCGGTGACATGTTTGATTGATGCCCCATGTATCCAAATATGTTAACAAAATACTAATTCAATGACATATCAAATTCCTTTTAATAAATTTTAACATGTTTTTTTCCTGGAATAACTTAATTGAGAATTTTTAATTCATTAAAGGTAAATTTGAGAGTTTTAGAAGACTTACGCACAAATAGATTAAACCCCAAAAGATAATTGACTATTTAATATATTTAGCTTTTAAATGATAAATTTTGACATTGTTTTTGGTACAAAATAGAAATAGAACGAGGTGAGGATTTGAATCTTCGATTTGTGGAGAGGTAAACAACAAAAGTAGAATATGAAGAAGAAAAATATTAATATACTTTTTTACATTGAGCTAGAATAAAAAATTCATAACAAATATTTTATTAGAAAAATACACAAACTATCTTTTTAAATAAGTTAAAAATTATTAATAAATAATATGTTCATATTAGTAATATTTTATTGATTTCTTTTTTTTATAGTTTATCGATTTTTTTGTGATACTATAAAAATATGGATGAACTCTCGTATTAACATCCAACTCGTAGACGCATGAAAATATCTATAGACGGAAGTTTAATGTCGTGTACCTATTCGAAATTGTCTTGTGAAAGTAAGGTCCAGTTGGATAAAGAATGAGCTAGTAGTGGGCTGGGCTTTGAACAACAAACTTCCTTGCCTAGGCAAGATCTGGTCTCTTTGGGCTGTCACTCGCACGTGTGAGCTTTTTCCTTCTAAATATAGGTTTTAATCTCAATCTCGAGTATTTTGTCAGGGTTAAAAATTTTAATATTTTTTTAATTTTCAAATATGATTGAGTTAGCAGAAATTAAGATGAACAATTATTGACTACTATAAAAAGAAAGGTGGAATTTTCGACCCAATTTTTAGAAACTTTAATCCTTTCCTCCTATTCACTTGAAATTAGTATCATATCAAGTCAGCTTTCATCAACAAATTTTATCATTTGCCAATTAAAATGACATAATTGAAAAATACTACAACACAAGGGACTAAACTACAAAAAAAAATCCAAATATTTTTTTGAACTTTTTCTCTTGATTACTTTTCAACTTAAACATTATTATGGAGTATTATTTCTATTGTGTAGTAGCACACGATCCATGTGTTCTTGACTAGTAATGAAATATTTCAACTAAATAAATTAGTTTAAGAGCTCGAGATTACAGTTTTTTGGACTTAAAAGGTGTTGATCTCGAAATTTTTAATAGATTACTTTTTGGGTGAGGAAGAATTCAAATACAAGTACTTATGATGGTTATTATGGACTTTAGGATTCCTTTTTTTTATGTTTAACCCTTGCGTGGAGTGAAAATTAAATCATCATGAAAGACGATAGACGTATCTTTCACAGAACTATGTTTGGATTCGCTTTTGATGAACATAGGTGTGGAAGAAAGTGTCAAATATGTTTTGGAATAAGTAAAATCCTAATCTAACTCCTTCAGATTCGAGCGGTTCTCAGTCAAATTCGCTTTGAACTTTAGAACTCAATCGTCCCCACACAGACGACGCCAATTGTTGATGTAGAAATTTGGCTCCTCGAAATTCTTCCAAATTTGTACAAATCTTCTAAATGTGAAAGGGATCGACGTGACCTGAAAAATAAAACAACCCTAAGACCGGTATGACTTCTATCACATGGGCTCCGATGCTTAAGTCAATATCGAAGTAATCGCGTATAGAGAATAGGGTGTTTTTGACTTGCCTCTAGGGTTTGGTTCACCCTCTTATTTATAGGAGTCGAATCCTAGGGCACTCAGGAGATTTGGACTCCTGGGCCCATACGTTTCGTTGCGGGCCTAATGGTGACTCGGGGTCAAAACAAGATAGGTTCGGGTCGGGCGGCATAGAGGTCGAGAGAGGACAAAAGAGGGTTCTTGACCATTGGCCGAGAACACCTAGACGTCGAGAAGGTCTCGGCCCCGAACGGGTCGCCCCTGGTTGGCCCGACGCTTACCTGGTTCGTGTGCTTCTCCCCCAGCCCAATCTCTTACCTTGTCGTTTGGTCCACGCCATTTTTATCTTCCCATAACAAGTCCGATTCAAATTTATTTAAGATTTTGATGCTACAATATGAAATTAAAAATGATCACAAGAGTTAATAGATTACCTTTGTTATAGTAGATTTAAGATGGAAATGACCACAACAAAATTAAGCTCATCGGGATGCGCCCTGACAACATAAAGAAACCTAACAACTTATCATTTGTAGTGTCAGAAAGAATTCAAAATCAAAGTTTTAGCTCGTTGGACAAATCAAATGACAGTAGGCTGATATTTTCCCTTGTGTTTTTCCATCAAACACCCAAAATGTAAACTAAATACTGATTACACGAGAAAATAAAAACAACGGAAAACAACGGCTACTAAGGACACATATAGAAGGAATTGAAAAAAGACAAGAAAGGAAAGAGCAGTCATTGTAATGAATGCTGAAAAGATAATTGTCAGTGTACCAAAAATAGAAGATTGAGAAGGAGAAGCAATGTAACGCCTCGTATCTTTCAAGTTAGTTTAAAACTCGAACTATGAGGTTTTCATTAAATTCTAAATTAATTTTAATTAAATTTATGTATATCGAATCCCGCACGATTGGTTTTATCTCAGGTTGGGATGAGTTTATTTTTTTAGTTGGTCTGGTTTGGTTTTTTTTTATAAAACCAAAACCAAAACCCTTTCTTTTCCTTTTCTTCCTTTTCTTTTATTTTCTTTTCATTTCTTCATCTTCTCCTTCTTCCCGTTGTAGCCGCCGCTCCCCACCACTCTCTTCTTCTTCTTCTTCGACGGCATCCCACGACGGCGACGAGCGGCGGCTTTCTCGAGCAGGTCCGATGACCTGTTCTTCCCCCGACAAATATGGAGCATCGACGTTCAAGACCCACGCCACAGCCCTCGTCGATTCACGACCTTCGCCGGCGACCCGAACACACGAAGGTCGGATCTGCAGAAGCTCGACGACCAGCGGCAACTCATGACCACGACGCAGCATTTCAGTGACCCCGACGGCGGTACAGTGTGTTAAGCGGCGGCGTCTTCGCGTTTCCCGGCGTCCCACGGCGGCGTAGCAAGGTGGATGGCAGCGGCGATTTGGGCGTTCTCCGGCGACTTCTCAGCAGCCGCGACCAGCACACGAATCGAAGCCCCGGCGACCCGTTCTTGCAATCCCGATGCCAACAGCGAAGGTTTCCTTGTTCCGGTGACACTTGGTGTTGACCCGTTCTTGTTCGAAGATGGTTTCGAGCAACCCATACCCAAACGGGACTAGATTTGAGTTACCCACTCTGATTCAAACCCAAATCGGCATTACCCATTGATTTCCAGCGTCGAACCAGCAAGCACAAGGCCCAGCCTTTTTTTTGGGCGCCTGAACATCTTCGGCGTCGACCCACTTCTAACCCAAGAGGTATTATGGTGAGATGATAGGTAACAGATCATTTGAACTTAGTTTCTATGCAAAATAAGTGTTTCTAACATGAATTCTGATCAAGTTTGGTTTGCTTTTGGATTTAGGAACCCTTCGACGAGCTTAGTAGCGCTTTAGGACAAGTGTTGGTAAGTAGCACGGGGGTGGGTGTGTGTGTTGGTGTTTATTAATTAGTTGTCGATGTACTACTTATGATGTTTGAAAATGGTTCTGATACGATGTTGTGCGGTGTAACTCTCGTTTATGTTGGTTTGTATGCCTAGGTAGTGTTGAATGTTCGTTGGTGATAATAGTAGAAACTTTTTATTGTTGAGCTGTTGAGATCTGTCGTGGAATGATGTGTGTTTGCAGGGAATATTCGTTAAAATAAATATTGTGGTGGGGATGTTTGTTGTTTGAAATCTGTATGAAGTGTTTGGCATGTCTTATGAGTTTTTATTATATCTAGCAATGCTTAATGTTTGCGGATGTTGGATAATGAGTGCTTGGGTGATTTGTGTTGGACTGCTGTCGTTTAAAAATTGTTGACTATGCTCTGTTATAACTGAACTCACTGTGGCGCTGTTGTTAAGAATTGATATGTTGTGAAGGCATGTTTGATTTATTGTGTTTGCTATTAGAATGATGTTTATGTTGTGGAAGCATGCTGAATTGTGTTGGTGAGCTGAGAGATGCATTGAAATCATACTAGTGGTAGTGTTGTTGATGAGCGTTGTCGTGGTTGGTGTTATTAGGGAATTAGTACTGGAATCTTGGTTGGAGGCTAGAAATGATATGTGGAGTTTTGGAAGTTATGAAGTGAATGGGTGAGTGTCAGGGCCTCGGGTATAAATGGTCGGGGGCTGATACGTCACTAATTGGGTATCGAGGCCTCGGGTATAAATGGTCGGGGGTCGATACGCCAATATTGGATAAAGAGGAGCGTCGAGGCCTTGGGTATAAATGGTCAAGGGTCGATGTGAGAAGTCTTTCGAAAGGAGAACTATTGGGGCCTTGGGTATAAATGGTCAAGGGCCAATAGATTGTAAGACATCGAGGCCTCGGGTATAAATGGTCGAGGGTCGATGCACAGTTCAAGCCTTGGGGATAAATGGCAAGGTCGAACGCCAAGCCTCTGTAGATGAATGTCGGGCCTTGGGAATAAATGGCAAGGGCCGATACGATTCGAGGAGTTAGACTTGGGGAACTAACATATTGTGATGCACAGTTCAAGCCTTGGGGATAAATGGCAAGGTCGAACGCCAAACCTCTGTAGATGAATGTCGGGCCTTGGGGATAAATGGCAAGGGTCGATACGATTCGAAGAGTTAGACTTGAAGGACTAACATAGTGTGATAGGCTAGGAGTTGCTTGGAGGCCAATGACCAATACGCCAATAGTTGAAAAGACATCGAGACCTTGGGTATAAATGGTCGAGGGTCGATGCACTAGTGTCGGGGCTCTGCGCATAAATGGTCAAGGGCCGACACTACCAACAGAATGGACTTGGAAAGCTTGGATGGATGAGATGAACTTAGAGTTGCTTGAAGTGCTAGGGTGCCATGTGGACTGTAGTTGATTTGTATATTATTGTGGTTAGCATCGGGTCTTATAGAGCACGTTTATGGTTGAATGTATAACGTCATTGTATAGCATGTCTATAGTTGTTCGCATACTGTAATGATAGAGCATGACGATGCATGTTTCCCTTATGTTTTGAGCATGACGATGTATGTTTTCTTTGTGGCTTTTGAGCGTGATGTTTGTGTGTGCTTGATGAGGGCTACTTACGGAGTATATTTCATATACTCACCCCCCTCTATAATTGCTGTTTTCAGGTGGAGAGTTCATTGGCGACCATGGTGATGACGTAAAGGAGACATGACAGGAGAGGACCATAGGCTGCATAGTGATATTTGCTTAGTTTAGGATTAGGTGGTTTTTGCATGATTGTTGCAAAATAAATGTTTGTTTCAAGTGAATTGAGGGGAGATCCCACCTATTGTTTAAACTTGACTCAGAATAAGTGTTTATTTTATTTTCTTCCATTCATTGAAAATGTTTAGTTGGAATAATGGATGTTGCCTTGGTGGTGTTGTCCCGGGGGACGCTTGGATGAAAGTTTATAGAAAGTTTATAGAATTGATGTTTTATTTTTATTTTTTGTTATAGTTTGATGTATCGAATTGAGTTGGAACTATGTTTCTATAACTTGTTCACAGGGAGTTGTCTATTTCGAATTTAAAAAATAATATTTGACAAGGGAAAATGAATAACGTTACCTAGAATAGTGTAAAATGTTCTGGGGCGTTACAAGCAATCTGCTGCTAGTCTGTCATGAGACTCTGATCTGTACAGGCTAGAAATTTCTTTTGACGTTGAAGGCAAGAATGAGGAAGATTTCATTGGAGAGAGATTCAAGGAAAAGAATCAATTCCAAAGGATCTCAAGCTATGTTGGGGTAGAGTATGGTTAGGCATTTGTCTCTTCCTCGACGAGAGTTTTTGGTAGGGTCGTTTCTAATTTTACAGTGTCACACTTGGAATTTTTATTACTGATTACTGTCGTATAATGCATTGATAAACAAGTTACAAAGATCAATTTTCTTAATGGATTGCAATAAGTAAACCAATAACTTCGTAAAATTTTTATATTCAATCCAACATGAATGTGTACAATTTCATACATATGATGAATGATATAAAAAATGTTCAGTAAAACGTTAATCAAACACATAAAGAAAGTATTCCAAAGATTCCCCCAAAATTTAACCTATATACACTATAACATTCAAACAAAATTTGACAAAATAGTTAAGTAAAAGATAATGGCTAAAGTAGATGCTGAAGCTGAAAGAGGAAGCAAAATCATGCAGGTATTGAAAATCCAAAACCTAAAATCATATATCAACAGCTTAACAAGAATCAGATTGTACTTTTCCCATGAACTCCAAAAGCTCATTGTTGGCTTCAGGAACACGTGTATATCATTAACATTTACTCAAGGAAAAAACTATCATTATTTTGTGTGTGATAGAGAGAGAGTCTATAATCAAGAATAATAAACATTCGTGGTGCGAACAGGTAATCAACAGTTGCAGCATAAAAATTAGGACATATATAAATTCATGCATATCAGATAAAAGATAAAAATGTACACGAGTATCATCCCCTGCTCCTCTATTAGAACTTGGTTCTTTTCTCGATTGTTCTTCAGAATGAACTAGGATATGTATAGGATATTATGTAGTATCTCCCAATGTTCAATATTATGGATAATGCTTCCACAGTGAAACAATAATTGATTGTGTTTTTCTTAATTAGTGAACGTAGGTTGATGAGCTAATCATCAAAATCGAAATTTGATCTCAATTCCAAAATTCCAAGATATTATTATATTTTATATAGTTTCACATTAAACTCTTGAAATCTTATTCTATCTTACCTGCCACAGCAGGACCTCTCCGGTTCTTCTTTGTTACATAATAACAAAGATAAATCATCAAATAACTTATATTTAAATATATGTTATATGTTATTGTATTTTAGGAGTAGTCTAAGATATTTTAGTAGAGGTCATGCTTATTTTGACATTTTTTTTGTTTGAGTTATATATTGGATGAATTAGTATTGAATTCTTATTGTCTATTGAGTTATGTATAAACAAGGAGGTTGTTGTTTACCACGACACGTATGTTGGGTAAGTACGCACATGTTTTTAAAGACTATTGAGATTTGTACATAGGTTGAGAAATGAGGAAAGATTGTTGGTTAGTCCGCTGAGCAAGCAACAAAATTTCTTTTATTAAATTATTAACCAAACAATGATGGCCATTGTCCGTCATTGAAAATATTTAATGAGGGACATATAATAACCAACATTATAGGCTACAATAACACTAGAATAGATGTCAAGCCACGACTGACATCATAATGATCGTCATTGTAGGAAACAATGGCGGTCACCTACAATGACAAGCAAGGCCCGTCATTAGTACTCGTCCGACATAAAAAGCTACAATAACACTCGAAATGATGTCGTTTCCTTTCAATAACGGGCAATGCCTGTCATTAAAGCTCGAATTTGTACTAGTGTCTTGTGGCACTACAAACATATCTGGCGGTTTTCCATTTCGGGTAGCGACAACGGCAGCGGCACAACCTCGAAGCCAAACATGAGGTTAGTTTTGAAACTTCGAGACAAAACCCACCTAAAATTAGTTGTCCTATATGAATATGTTGGGAAAATAGTTGGAGCCAAAACAATGAATGTAGTTGGCCAAGAAACTTGAACAAAAAGGCCCAAACCTAAAACTAAGTTTGCCATATATATACATATTGTGAAGCCTCCTTTGTTTGGTTTTTCGGGCCGAAGAGAAGAAAAATTGGGAGTGTGGTGGTAGTGGTTGGTTGGCAGAGAAGAGAAAAGAGGTTTGTAGAGCATTATCGGCAACCTGTTCTCTTGAGGTTAGTAAAGTTTTTCGTTCTGTATTTCTAAGTATCTATTGGTGTAGTGCTTAGAACCTAGTTGGTCATTGTTGTGACATCTAGAGAGAGCTTGTAGAGCGTTTGTGAGGTCCATTATATTTATCACAATATCATAGTAGAACCTGTTTTTGTCGCGACCCATAGTTGGGGTGAACTAGTTTAAATTCTCTGTGTCGTTTATGTGCTTTTCCCTATATCTCTTATTATTGTGTGTGGCTAAGTTTTCACTGACGAACTGTGGAAGGGGAAAATATTATTGGTAAGTAAATTTTCCTAACAAGTGGTATCTGAGCTGTAAGATTCAGCGTCATGGGATCCAATGGAAAGCCACATCACTACTTCAAGGGAGTTTTAAGATTTAACGGGAAAAATTTCAGGTTTTGGAAAAAGCAAGTGACGGATCTTCTTACATACAAGAAGATACACAAGACCTTGAAGAAACGACAGACTGAGATGACAGATAAAGATTGGGCAGAGATGGATGAACAGGTCGTAGCGATCATCAGGTTGTGCTTGTCAATGAATGTGGCAAGTCTCGTAGCAAATCAGAAAACTGTGATGGGATTGATGAAGGCACTGACGAACTGTGGAAGGAGAAAATATTATTGGTAAGTAAATTTTCCCAACAAGTGGTATCAGAGCAAGGTGTATCTCATCACAAGATACTTTAACATTCATATGGAGGAAGACACGTCGGTGAACTCCCACATCAATGAGGTCACTTAACTGATGTACCAATTGGAGTCGATGGAGATCACTTTCTCAGAGGAGGTGAAGGCTATAAAGTTGTTGTCTTCTTTATCTGACAGTTGGGAAACGATGAAGACGGCGGTGTCGAATTAGTTGGGGGACAAGAATCTGAAATTTTCAGATATCTGTGACACTGCAATTGCTGAGGAGATTCGCAGGAAAGGAAGTGGGAAGAATTCCGCATCCACTTCTGGAGGTGAGAACCATTTAGAGTCAGCATTGATAGCGTAGAGTAAAGGCAAAGGGAAGATGAGATATGGGAAACAGTAGGGACATAGCCAGAGGAATGGGAGCGGCGAGGTTAAATGTTTTTACTGCCATAAGAAGGGTCATTTCAAGAAACACTGCAGGAAGTTTAAAAAGGATCAGGAAAATGATGACATTCTAAATTACGTGTCAGTGGAAGTGTTAGCTTGTATTGAGGGTAACATAACACCTGTAGACTGGTCATTAGAGTGGATAGTGGACAGTGCAGCTTCGGTGCATGTATCTTCAGACAGGAGTTGGTTCACGTCCTTTACTGCAGGAAGTCATGGCGCGGTGAGGATGGGAAATAGGTGACTCTCCAAGATCAGAAGACTTTGGAATGTTCGTCTGAGGACTGACAGTGGGACCGAGTTAGTTTTGCATGGTGTCAGGTATGTACCCAGTTTCAGGATGAATTTGATATCAGCGGGAAAACTGGATGACGAAGGCTACAGAAGTGAGTTTGTAGAAAACAAATGGAAACTCATGAGGGGATCCGAGGTAGTGGTTGTTGGCCATAGAAAAGCTTCAATGTACGTGTTGAGGTTTAACGTTGCCAGAGGATCAGAGAGACAAGTTATGTACAGGGTTGCAGATAGTTAAGGGGGAGACTTGAAAGAACTAGTAGCATTGACAGTCAGGACAGATTAGGAGAATCTGCCATCGGTTCAAGTACAACATCTGGGAAGTAAAGAAAAGAGAAAGAGGAATAGCTCAGTAAGCCATTCAACAGACTGTCAGTTTCGAGCCCCAATTGTCAGACGGATTAGCGAGCTGATGAAGTCGCGTAGGCGAAAGAGTGCATTGAGAAAGACTACAGTTGGTGCTGAGGTCGAGGGTGGTGTCTCTAGAGTGGCAACAGACTTGGGTGGGAGTGCCAACTCATCAGATGGGAAATCTTTCTTCAGGAGTCGTTGGGTGCGAGTGAAGAAGGAAGCATCAGGAACCACTTAGGTGGGAGCACGTGACTATGTCTCTAACGTCTGGGAGACAAAACTACATAGGATTGCTCAGTTTCAGAGCAATCACAGATGGAGCCTTGGTTGGTACCAAGAAGATGTTAGAAGCTGTTGGTGCAGTGGGAGTTGAGCCTTGGTTGGTGCCAAGAGGATGTTGATCAGTTAGAATTTGTTGGTGCAGTAAAAACTAAGTTATGAGGGACAACTGTTGTTGCAGTGGGGGGCGATATTGTTGTTTTGTCTCCAAGTGGGAGATTGTTAGGAAAATAGTTTGAGCCAAAACAATGAATATAATTGGGCCTAGAAACTTGAACAAAAAGGCCCAAACCTAAAACCTAAGTTTGCCATATATATACATATTGTGAAGCATCCTTTGTTTGGTTTTACTGGCCAAAGAGAAGAAAAATTGGGAGTGCGGCGGCAGTGGTTCCTTGGTAGAGAAAGAGAAGAGAAAAGAGGTTTGTAGAGCATTGTCGGCAACCCGTTCTCTTGAGGTTAGTAAGGTTTTTCATTCTGTATTCCTAAGTATCTATTGGTGTAGTGCTTAGAAGCTAGTTGGTCATTGTTGTGACATCTAGAGAGAGCTTGTAGAGCGTTTGTGATGTCTATTGTATTTATCCGAATATCATAGTAGAACCTGTTGTCGCGGAAGACTGGACGTAGCCCATAGTTGGGGTGAACTTATAGTATAAATTCTCTATATCGTTTCTATGCTTTTACCTACATCTCTTATTATTGTGTGTGGCTTAGTTTTCACTGACGAACTGTGGAAGGGAAAAATATTTTTGGTAAGTAAATTTCCCAACAGAACATTTTCATTCGAATATTAAATATGTTATATTTAGGAGTGTTCTAAAAATTTGGTGATTGAGAAGGAAACAGAAACGTAATGTTCCTTTGGAAGAAGAAAAAACCCTAATCTATTTCTCTCTATCTCTTTAAGTAATCTTTTATTTTCTTCATAAATGTTGACGCCCAAGCAATACGAGCTCAGAAGTTTTAGGTCGTTCTCGGAGAGAATTGCCTACCTGGTTTGTGGATGGAGTGTCCCTTTATAGGCAGGCTGGGGGGAGACAGTGCCGTTAGTTTGTTACGACATGCGGTTATGCTTGTCGGGTCCTCCAGGTTGGTGGTCGGACTTGAGGTCGGAGTTCTCAAGTCGGTTTCACTTCCTCATCTTAGCTCGATAGTGAGTATTTGAATTCCGACGGTTCATCCGTAATCTGTATTATCCCCAGCTAAACATATGTTTACACATGTCGAGTTGATTTTTGACCACCAACAATAAACATGGGTTAAAAGTTGTTGAGCTTTGGTTCTATTGTCACACTATTGTATCTTGAGAAGAATTTAAAAACAATTCTTTTTCATAAGGCTTACAGGGTTGGATTGAAATTGGTCTTATAATGAACTTGTAGAGCTTCTTTCTATTCTGGACTTAAATAATTCACCTTTAGTAGCTTCTACATATGCATTCTTGATAAGAAAACAATAGCTAATTGGATCTAAGAACCCTTATGGTTATGCAAACCCCTAGATCACAAATGCTAAAACCTCCAAATCGAGATGATGTCAACCCAAGGAAGAAGTTAGAACGGATTTACCTTGATGATCAATATCAAGAGTAGAGAAAACTTGTTTCTAAACTCAAGATTCGAACCACTCCACAAGATAGCTTGATCAAGGCTACTTGAATGATTCTAGCATGAAAATCTAACATCCAAGAATTGCAAAGAAAAACAAGCTCTAGGTTTTTGAAGCAAAATAGCAACTTTCATTCAATCATAAAATCTTTCTTTCAAAGGAAAACAAGCTAGGCTATTTATAGCCTCCAAAACAACCCTAAAAGTAACCTAAAGGCATTTGGAAGGTTGTAACTCCCAATTACATGAGGGCCATAACATCCACTAGCTAAAATGTAACTTAAAACACATAAATGAAATGTTTAAAACTGAAAATATAATAAAAAGAGGTTTAAATCCGAGAATTGAAGTCTTGGTCACCCTTCAAAGTCTTTGTAACCTCCCAATTGTAAATGAAGTTTCACTTGAAGTAGTTTGAAGTGTAGTTCCATTAATTGATGGATGACTTGCAATAAATGAAGCTTGAGATGCACTTAAGTTCATTTAATGCAACTTAAGTTAATTTAATGCAAATTGAGTTCCTTGAATTGAACTTGGCTTTATTGAATGCAACTTAAGTTAAACTCCACTTCAATTTCAGCTCCTTTAAATAAACATAGAGTTCATTTAATGCAACGCCTTCCTTAAGCTCTACTTGGAAGATATTGACTTGAAAAGTTTCATCTCTTTCTTGATCATCCCTAGTCGAGCTCACCAAGTATTGAACATGAGAAAGTAAAGCTTGTTGTAGCTTCTTGGCTCTTGATCTCGTTATGGGTCCTTGAGGCATGACAATGGTGCTTCCTTGGTTCAGATCATCCTCCCTCTCTTGAGAAGGATTCGTCCTCGAATCATAGCCATCACCTACATCAAAAGGACTCAAATCAGCAACATTAAAGGTCGCACTAACACCATACTCACCTGGTAAATCAATTTTATAAGCATTGTCGTTGATGCGCTCGAGAACTTGAAATGGACCATCTCCTCTAGGATTGAGCTTAGAATGTCGTTGGACGGGAAATCTCTCCTTTCGAAGTGCACCCACACCCAATCTCCCGGGTTGAATATAAGATGCCTTCGTCCCTTATTAATTCTGGAAGCAATATTGGCATTTTGCTTCTCAATACTCTCCTTGACCTCCTTGTGTAGCTTATGAACGTATTCAACCTTAGCATTAGCATCAAAATTCACAAATTCAGTAGGTGGCAAAGGTAGCAAATCAAGAGGTGTTATAGGATTAAAGCCATAAACAATTTCAAAAGGAGTGCACTTAGTAGTATTATGGACAGCCCTATTGTAAGCAAATTAAACAAATGACAAACAATCCTCCCAAGATTTGATATTTTTATCAATAACAGCCCTAAGCATAGTAATCAATGTTCTATTTACTACCTCAGTTTGACCATCCGTTTGAGGGTGACATGTAGTAGAATAGACTAGCTTAGTACCTAACTTTCCCCATAAGACACACCAATAATGACTCAAGAATTTTACATCCCGATCACTAACAATGTTGTAAAGAATGCCATGCAATCGAACAATCTCTTTAAAGAACAAATCCGCAATGTATTTAGCATCATCAATTTTGTGACATGGAATGAAATGAGCCATTTTACTAAATCTGTCAACAACCACAAATATACTATCTCTACCTTTCCTAGTCCTTGGTAAACCTAAGACAAAGTCCATTGATATATCCAACCAAGGAGCAATTGGAAAGGACAAAGGAGAATATAAGCCATGCGGTTTAAGTCTAGATTTAGCTTGCCTACATGAAATGCAATGCTTACAAACTTTATGAATGCCATGTCTCATCCTAGGCCAATAAAAATGTTCAAAAAGCATGTCACATGCTTTTGCTACTCCAAAATGCCCCATTAATCCTCTTCCATGAGCTTCTTTAACAAGCAATTCACGAATAGAGCAATTTGGAATGCACAACTTACCTTTCTTAAAAAGAAATCCATCAAACAAATTGTACCCATCCAAAACAGTACCATTTTCAAGAGAATAAAAAATAGAACCAAAAGAAGGATCATCATGGTACAAGGTTTTAATATGCTCAAATCCAAGTAGTTTAGTATTCAAAGTGTTAAAAAGAGCATACCTTCGAGACAAAGCATCAGCAACTACATTCTCTTTACCTTGTTTATACTTAATGACATAAGGAAATGTCTTAATGAACTCCATCCACTTAGCATGGCGACGATTGAGCTTATCTTGACCTCTCAAGTGTTTTAAACTTTCATGATCAGTATAGATAACAAACTTTTTAGGCCAAAGATAATGTTGCCATGTTTGTAATGCACGAACCAAAGCATAAAGTTCTTTGTCATAAGTGGGATACTTCAAAGAAGCACCATTCAACTTCTCACTAAAGAACATTAAAGGTCTTTGATTTTGCATTTAAACAACACTTATACCTACCCCACTAACATCACATTCAATTTCAAAAGTTAAGTCAAAATTAGGTAATGCAAGTAGTGGAGCGGAACTCCATTTTTCTTTCAAAGTGGTAAAAGCACGTTCTTGGTCCGCTCCTCACACAAAAGTAACATTTTTTTTAACAAGTTCATTTAAAGGTGAAGCAATTGTACTAAAGTCTTTTATAAATCTACGATAGAAACCCGCAAGTCCATGAAAACTTCTTACCTCACTTACACTTTTAGGTGTAGGCCAATCCCTTATAGCCTTTACCTTTTCCTCATCAACCTCAACACCTTTAGATGAAACTACAAAATCAAGAAAGTTAACTTTTGCCATACAAAAGCTACATTTCTTTAAGTTTGCATACAAACACTCATTTTTTAAAGTAGTCAAAACATAACGTACATGTTCAACATGCTCATTTAATAACTTAGAATAAAAAAGAATATCATCAAAATATACAACCACAAACTTCCCTAAGTATTCACGCAAGACATGATTCATTAACCTCATGAATGTACTAGGTGCATTAGTCAATCCAAAAGGCATAACTAACCATTCATAAAGACCATACTTAGTTTTGAAAGCAGTTTTCCATTCATCCCCAATATGCATGCTAATTTGATGATAACCCGATTTCAAATCAATCTTAGTAAAAAGACTACATTCATGCAACTCATCAAGCATATCATCTAATCTAGGAATTGGATGCCTATACTTAATAGTTATCTTGTTTATAGCCCTAAAATCAACACACATATGTCATGACCCATCTTTCTTAGGTACAAGAATAACCGGAACAGAACATGGACTCAAACTCTCACGTACATACCCTTTGGCAAGGAGGTCATTTACTTGCCTTTGTATCTCTTTGGCCTCGCTAGGATTAGTCCTATACGCCGGACGGTTTGGAATGGTTGCTCCCGGAATGAAGTCAATCTTGTGATCGATCTCCCTAAGTGGTGGCAATCCACTTGGCATCTCCTCGGGAAATAATTCCTCAAATTCCTGCAAAAGGGCAACAAAAACACTAGGCAAAGAAGGGTTAAGCTCGTTAGTAAGGAAACAAGATCCTTTGTACATAAGTACAAGGATATTTCGTTTTGCAATCAAAGCATTCCTAACCTCACCCATTCTAGCACACAAGCTCACACATTTGGCTTTTCTCTCATTTTTCTCACTAGGTCGATTGCTACTCTCTTGCTTTTCACTCAAACTCTTTTTTTCTCTTAATTCTTTTTCTTTCATTTCTTTTGCTTTTTCATCGACCTCTTGCCTTTTCGTTTCAAGTTTACATTGATCAACATATACATCTTTTGGAGACAAAGCTACAAGAGTAGTTTTTCTACCATTATAAGTAAAATAATAACGATTATCATATCCATCATACATTACCCGACGATCAGATTGCCATGGTCTCCCTAACAAAATATCTCCGGCATGCATTGAGACAACATCACACAAAACATTATTAGCATACTTTCCAATGGTAAAAGAAACAAGAAATTGCTTATTCACCCTTACCTCCCCACAATCACTTAACCATTGAAGCTTATACGGTCTAGGATGTGGTGTAGTCTCTAAATTAAGTCTTTTGACCAGAATTGAACTCACAACATTGGTGCAACTACTGCTGTCGATCACTATACTACAAGGTACAGATTGAACAAGGCACCTAGTGTGAAATAAATTCTCTCTTTGATCTAAGCTATCCTCCTTTAACTTGGGTGCTTAAAGCTCTCCTAGTGACTAAGGACATATGTGTAGGGTCCTCTTCACTATACTCCTCACTATCACAATAATCATTTTCTTTCTCTATTACCTCATCTTCCTCCTCATCGTCCGTCACTAACTCTCCCTCTCTAAGGACCATAGTTCTCCTATTAGGGCAATCTCTACTATAGTGACCAACCCCTTGACATTTCCAACACTTAATATCTCTATTTATTTCTTTAGTCTCATCAACCTTTTCTTTCCCTTTATAAGAAGTCTCTCCTTTATCTTTAGATTTCTCACTTAACTCTCGGGTCTTAGACTTATATTCAGCATGCTTACTATCCCTTTCCATGTAGAAGTACTTGAAGAAGGTTTAGTAGAATACCTTTGAGACTTTCGTTGGAGTTGCTTCTCGATCTTTATGGCAATATGCAACATCTCCTCAATGTTAAAGTAAGGTTGTAGATCAACCATATCAGCAATCTTCTTGTTTAAGCCATTCAGAAATCGTGCCATGAGATTCTCCATATCCTCTTCAAGATCAAGTCGATCCATCAACAAATTCATCTCCTTGTAATAGTCCTCCACAGACTTGCTACCTTGTCTCAACACTTGTAGTTGTTGCGTCGTGTCCTTTTGGAAATGTCTAGGACCAAACCGCCTTGTCATCAACTCCTTGAATTCATACCATGAATCGATTGGCGCCTCAAGATTTCGTCTCCTACTTGACATCAATTTGTCCCACCATGTTATTGCATAATCTTTAAATTGAGCAATACATAGTTTTACTTTCTTTTCTTTGCTAAAATTGTGGCAGTCAAATACGTACTCCACTTCCTTCTCCCATTGAATGTAAGCCTCTGGATCAGTCTTACCATAGAACTTTGGAAGCTTCAATTTGATATTTCTCAAGTTTTGGTCAACTTGAGCATCCTCCCGTGGAGCTCTCTGTTGGAGATTATGGTAACCTCTTCCTCGGCCTCGGCCTCGATCTAAGCCATGACCAACATGTCTCTCTCCCCATCTTGGAGCCGCCAAGACGATAACTTGATCGTCCTCCCAATGATCAGATCCATCACCTTCATAATCATCCTCATCTACAACACGTGGTGGTGGAATTCTCTCCGGAGCTTGGTTTTGATCCTCCAACATTCCTATCCATTTTGTCAAAGCCTCCATGCCACGAATCAATCGTTCCATAGTTCCTTCTAGTGCCTCTCTCATTCGGGCATCGAGAATGGTATTATCTTCAGGATTGGACATGCTACAAAACAAGTTAAAGTAATAAGAAATGGACCTCACAAGCACTCCCTCACGTGTTTCCACTCATTAATGAATTTCACTCGTGTTTAACACTCAAACAATGAATCACTCCCTCACAAACGCTCAATCTCACCCTCTCAACAAAGTACACTCCAGTATTGAAAAGTAAGCCGATGAGAAAGACTGCAACTCAAGTGATTAGATAAGACACACAAAGAAAACACTCAAATAACTTGATATAGGAGTAAATTCAAAACTCAAATCAGAAACAAGCTTAAGAAAGAACATGATCAGAATAATTAAGATGGAACAAGATGAAAATGTAAAAGACCAGAAAATGTAACTCTTGAACAATTAAGGCTACATTTTAATTCAGCCTTTTATAACAGATATGAGTTACACAAGAAAAATATCATGAGCATTTGAACAACAAATTGTTGGAAATTAATTGAGAAAATTGTAAGGAGGTAAGAAACCATGACAAAATAAATTATAAAGTTCTCACTTGTGGAAGCTCATATTCTCTTGATCATCCCTAGCCGAGCTCACCAAGTATTGAACATGAGAAAGTAAAGCTTGTTGTAGCTTCTTGGCTCTTGATCTCGTTATGGGTCCTTGAGGCATGACAATGGTGCTTCCTTGGTTCACATCAATTCTAATTTCTCCTTTGAGGATGACCATTTCAATTGTGGGAGAAAACTTTGATTTGTAGTCAAAATATATCAAAGGAGGTAAGAAACCATGACAAAATAAATTATAAAGTTCTCACTTGTGGAAGCTCATCTTCTTTGTATTCTAAATGGAGACTAAGTTGAATCAAACATCACACTTTTCGACTACAACAAATCTTAGTTTTAATGTCGGACAAAAAAAAAACACGGAGGAAATGATGTCGGACAAAAAAAACAAGGAGGAAACCATGTCGGACAAGGTAAAAAATGCGCCAATTTTTTTTTATTATTTTTTAAAGTATCCATGTCGGGCCTAGCCTGCCATTGTAAGTTTAGTTTTAATGGCGGGCCAGGCCCGACATGGATAATGTGTGATTTTAACCCTAACTTCAAAATTTCTTTTTACACTCGATATTTTTTTGCCTCCCACCTCCCTTTGCCGCACGCGAAACTCTCTCTACCATCATTGTGAACCCAGCTCTATTGCTGTGGAAGGCCAACGAAGAACCACGTACGGCGGCGCGAGCGACGGTCCAGCAGTGAGGAGTGATTTTTCGGCAGCGGTGAGCTACGATTCTGCGGTAGACGGCGACAACGAGCGAATATATTAGGCAGCGGCAACAACATCGAAGGTTCCGTTCTTCCTTCTCTTATCTTCCCTAATATTTGCTCGTTTTCATCTCCTTCTAGTTTGGTAACTTCTCATTTTCTTCTGGGTTGAGTTTGGGTTATTTTATCTATAACTTCTAGTTTTTTTCTCTTTCTCTGTTGTGCCCTTTTTCACGAATGAAAAAAAAAATCGATTGAGTTTAGATGAGAAGGGAAGGGAATGGGATAATCTTGTTTATTGGACCGAGAAGAAGACCCATTTCACACACATTCCATTAATCTTGTTCACACACATTCCATTAATCTTGTTCACACACATTCCATTAATCTTGTTTGTTTGTTGGTAACGCAGATGGAGTATGAGAGAAAAAAAAACTTTTAGATTTGGCTAAAGTGTGAAAGTTGTATAAGAAAAGATGGTTCTTTTACTTTCTCTCTCCTTCTGTATGTTATGTTTAGTTTTGCTGTGAACCCACCAATACGAAAAAGAGAAAGGAGGAAGCTGGTAGATGTATAAGGCGGGGGAAAGAGAAATTTTAGGATTTTTCTCAAGATTTTAATTTTGCCCCTCCCTGCTACTTTCATCTTAAAAAATGAGAGAGAGACTTATAGAGGGATTTTGAAAGAAGGGTATTAACGATAGGTGTGCACTTGTAAAAATTTGGGTTCTCGTAACGTGACGCTTTCGGGTAAGCCTACCAAAAACTAAAAACTCCTCTGTCAGCTGCTGTTGTTAAACAAAAAAGAAAAAGAAGAATGTGTAGCAAATGTATTCTCTATTTTCATATGATTAAAATTTTTCTCTACTCCCATCATTCAAAGAATGAATTGGCAACCTCCAACATATTTTTGAAGTGTGGCTATAGGTGTGAAATGTATAATAACCAAAAGAACAGGCAGCAAGTCCAATGGAAGAAAAAGAAGAGAGAAATGTTTTTTTTTTCTGGGAAATAACTGTAAGCTAGCAAACCCAAAACTATTGGGAGTGTAACTACGAGAGAGTTGGAGAACTTATGAATTTTGTTAAAGCATCATGCTCACCTAACTTTTCACGAATTTAATTAATTTGATACACTCTGTTTCTTTCATAACCTTCCATGTTTACTAACTACCACTTTACACACCCCACTTTATCAATCTTTTGTTTCTTAATCATTTCTATTTTGCTTCTTAAGAGCCCGACAAAGTACACAAGCTTAACCATTGTTTTTTTTTTCTAGATTAAACTTTCATAAATTTAGTACTGGATAAGTCGTGGATGACAAAAAATACTTTGATGTTGCCACTAAAGAATGTGTCTCTCGAATTGTAAGTTTCTATGTTTTTTATTTCAATGAGATTTAGAAAGTGGGATGTTTAGATGATAATATGATGATAAATATTTGTGATAGGATGAGTTGGCTACAATACACAAGGGCGAAGATGTTTTAACTGAAGCATTAGGCACCCCTGAACATAGAGGTCGTGTGAGGGGATTGTGAGTTTGTTTCACTATCCCTATATTTTAATGTTGCCAGAAGGAAGTCAGATTTGGGATTGCAACCTCTAAGACCAAGCCGAATTGAAGAATCATAGCTCACAACCAAAAAAATCCACAACTAAAGTCAGTAATGTCTCAAAGAAAAAGGAGAAAGGGAAGGAAGTTGTCAATGAACCTACTAAAGTTTTTATCCCGGATGAACAACCAACAATGGTAACTAATTTATTTTAGTTTTGACACTTACTATTTTTGGGCACGACACTTAGCTTTTTTGTGCATAACATTTAACATTTTGCTTTTAAATTTTCTAAGGGAAAACCGTGTCATCTGGCTATTGGATCAGTGGAGAACATTGTTGCAGTTGGCACAATATTTGATAATGACGTTCAAAGTCCAACAATTCATGGAGTGCCATTGGTAGCTTCGTGGCATGACCTCGTCGACTAGTAATTTTAAATGAGGAGAAAAAGGTATGTTTCTAACTTGAGTGAAGTTTTAACTTTTCATTTGTTAAATGTTGTTTGTAATTTTATTTGTCAATGGTTCCTTATCCTCGAACATCCAAGCCAAGAACACAATCATCTGAACATATTGATGTCCACATGACTATTAAACTCCTAAATCAATATGTCGTGCGTTCAATTAACAACAAGGATGTAATTGAATTCAATATCAGTGATTACATATTTGGAAGGGAGAAGATCATTAGTCTAACACGTGATAACATCATGCAATACTGCGAGATGATTGAAATAGGCTATATGTGTGTACTCACGTACATCGCGTAAGTATATTAAATCTATTTCATATCTTAACTTCGCTAACTATGAAGTTTAATGTTTTACAATTATATGTTTAGGTATCTTTGGAATGAATGTGAAGAGGAGACACATAAGAAGTTTTTGGTGGTTGACCCGGACAAAATTGTACCACAAATGGTGTCTCAAGAAACTTGTTCTAGATCTAGCCAATAGGTTAGACATGACTAACTTGGAACTAGGGGTGTAAACGGCTCGATTCGGTCGTGTTTATCGCAGAACCGAAAGTCGAACCGAACAATATAGAATAAATAATAAAAAACCGAGCCGACCGATAATTTGTTCGAAAACCGCACCAAACCGGTGAAAGAACCGTTGGGTTCGTCGGTTCGGCTTGGCGGGTAAACCGCATGCATGCACAACAGGCAGATGCGCGCGGGTTCGGGTCGGGGCGGGCGGGGTTGCACGTGTTTGCTTGTTTGGGGCTTAGGGCAAGTGGGCTGGCGATGCGGGCTGTGGGCCTTTCAACTTCTTCTTTTTTTTTCTAATTTTAAATTTGCTTTGGTTATAGTGGACTTGATTGTCTAGCCGAAGACAAAAAATAACTTCTTTATGAGAGCATAATTTAATAACAATTAACATTTAACAAGAACGGCACTTAGTCTTACACATTGCAATTGAAACTTGAAAGTCTGGGTATTAAAATTTTAAAAATTCATCATAAAAATTAAAAAGTATCCTTAATCCAAGTGCTGCAATCTCAAAAATTAAAGAGAAAAAAAATAATGTTATTTGCTAACGAAAATACAAATCATAATTCATAAATAAAAGTGAATAACTATGGAGTATTGAGTAGCAATAAGTCCAAATTTTAAAATAAACAATAAAATTTAAGAGACACGATAAAGTTTTAAATTGTAAATAAAATATAAACCTAAACATGAAAGTTTAAACTTTAAACAATAATATTTCATGAAACATTATCATTTCTCTCGTAGTCTTGTCCTTGTTATTATTTGTTACTTCATCTAATGTAAATTTGTTGAAATCTGCAAAAATAAAAAGAATTTATATTTAGCTTATTAATATTACAAAACATAAAATAATTCTTTAATGAAGTTTCATACTTTCTTCAACACGACAAACTTCTTCCAAATGCGATCGAAGGTCAATAGTAATAGCATTTGGGCGTAGCCAATTTTGTACACAAATAAGTGCCTCAACTGTAGCTGGAGCCAACGTGGAGCGAAAAGGATCAATTACTCTCCCACTAGTACTAAATGCAGACTCAGAAGCAACAGTAGACACTGGAATTGCTAAAACATCTCTTGCAACCTTGCTAAGAACCCTATATTTAGAAGAGTTAACTTTCCACCAGTCTAAGATGTTAAAATTCTCATCATCTTCTGTATTATGCTCTAACAAGTAACGTTCCACCTCTGAATCCACATCAACATTATTTTTATAATTTGTCATATTACTGACTTGAAAGCGGAAAGGCTGTACAACACTATCACTAGTAGAAGCAACAATAGATTGACTCATCCGACCCTTCGAAGTAGAAGAAACATTCTTAGGCATAGACAAATTATACTCAGTAAATAGCTGTCTCAAAACATCTTCCACTTTCTTTCCTATTTCCTTTGCAACATTAGCTTCGAATAGTTGAGTGAAACAATACATAAGAAAGTTCATCTTATAACGAGGGTCGAGAACAAATGCAACATATAATAAATAATTTGCCTTTTCAGTATTCCCCCAATACTTATCATATTTCAGCTGCATTTTGGTCGCTACGCTAGCAAGAATGGGATTACTGCTATCACAAGAATAGTTTCTTATACAATTTTGGATAGTAGAAATCTCATGGAAGACCATATTGGAAGTACTATAAAGAGAACCAGAAATTCTAATGGTCACTTCATAAAATACTGATAACAATTTAGTAAATGTACGAGCAATCTCCCAATCAGTACTTTTTGGATTCTGATCATCTTTCATATTAAAATAGGCTAAGTCGTGGTCTTCTAATCGTTCAAATGCCTTCTCAAATTTTTCTGCAACATCAAGCATTAAATATGTCAAGTTCCACCTAGTTGGAACATCAAGACATAAAAGACTATTACTATATATATTCTCCTCTTAAATACACTTCTTAAATTTACCAAATCTAGCAGGAGAAGATCTAACAAATCTTACAACATTTCAAATCCTACTAACTGACTCATGCACATCTTTCGAACCATCACTCACAATCAAATTCAGAATATGTGCACAACACCTAACATGCAAAAATTCACCATTAAGCACCAATCCTTGTTTGAATCGCTTAACTAGATAAGCAATAGCAGTATCATTTGATGAAGCATTATCAACAGTCAATGTCAACACCTTTTCTATCCCCCATTGTTTCAAACATCTTTCAACTTCTCTACCTATAGTCTCCCCTTTATGATTATCAATTTGAGAAAAGTTGATGATCTTCTTATGCAACTTCCAGTTACAATCAATAAAATGTGCAGTCAAGACCATATAATTGATATTTTGACAAGATGTCCAAGTATCTGTTGTAAGTGAAATTCTATACCCTTCATTCACCAAAAGTTCTTTAATTTCTTATTTTTTACTAGCATATATTTCTAAAATATCCTTAGCAATTGTAGTTCGAGAAGGGAGAACAAACTTCGGTTCTAATAAATTGATGGTCCCCTCTATGAATCTCTTAAAACCTTCACTCTCCACAAATCTAAAAGACAATTCATGAATAATGATCATCTCAGCAAGGAGCTTTCTTGCATCCTCTACACTAAAAGCTACGCATTTTAGTGAGATGTTTACTCCTACATTCTCATTATTTTTAAACACCAGTTTTTGTTGAGACGCATCTTTCTTCTTCACATAGGGGCTCTTTTTACAATAACTCTCAATGTGTAATTTCATCGTTCCTGTCCCGTTTCTTTTTGTATGACATGCATATATAGTATCACAATAATTACATTTGGCTTGTAGTTTATTCTCAGTACAATCATGCAATCTAGTAAAGTGATCCCATACCATTGAAGTTCTTTTCCTCCTTTTTTCGAGGGGTGGAGGTGGCATCTCACCAATTTCATCCATATCGTCATTCTCATCCTCGCAACAATCACGTCTACTTTCTTCATTCCGTATTGATTTTGACATGATATATACTCTATTTGTCTATCACCTTTGACAATTGACAATTTGGGAAAAAAATCAAGTTTTTATTCTAATTAGTAACTTCTAACTAAGTTTAGAAGTTAAAATTTAAAACATCAACATTTAAAACCCAATTTCTATTTTATATCCTTCATCAAAATTTAGAAGTTTTAGGCTTTAGCAATATTATTTTCTTACCCAAGTCAAATGCTGATTGTTTGTGATTGCTGAATGCTGAGTGTCGACCCAAGGTGAACAGCGTAATGAGAAGTCGAGAAGGAAGTTTAGAATGGAGAAGATTTCACTAAGCAGTACAACGCACAACGTACAATGCACTACCCTTACCCTACCAACACGTAGAAGTTCATAACAGCACTATGGCAAAAGGAAGTTCGAGGCTTAGAGCGACGGAATGAGAAGTCGAGAATGATAAGGATGAAAGATTTGATTTGATGAGGGATAATTGGTATTAGAAAATAAAATAAAAGTCAAATAAATAATATCTTTTCAATTTAGATTAAAATGTACTGTATTTTCCTTTTCAGTTTTCAAATTGAAATCTTTGAAATCTTCACTGGCTATTTTGTAATTTTGATTTGCTGAAATCGGGTAAGGTAAGTGATATAATACGTAATAGGAAATTAAGAATAGGATTGTTTAAATTTAAATTGAATTAGAAAACAAAATCTCCACTCCACCACGGATTCACCTATTCACCGCTGACGACACACGCACAGGGCGGCCCACCATGCGGAATTGCAGACTCGTGGAATGGAACAGAAACAGAGCAGGAGAATTTAAAAAAAAAACATAAAAGAGACAGGTCGGTTCGGGTGTGGACAGTTTTGTACTGCCAAACTCGCACCCGAACCGAAGATCATCAGTTTACCGCAAAAGCAAGCCGAACCCGACAAATCGACCCGAAACAGAAACCGAATAGACTTCAGTTTCAGGCGGTTTAAGCGGTTTGGGCGGTTTAGTCGGTTTTTTGTTGCACCCCTACTTGGAACAAGTAGTACTCATCCCACGTAATGGCGGGTAAGCTAGCAATTTAACTTGATTTTACTTATTTATAGTTTCTTTTATCCATCCATGAATGTAATATTATCATATTGATTATTAATAGTTTTCACTGGAAGTTGTTTGTTATACATCTTCGAGAGAATTGTGTTTATGTATTGGACTCTCTAAGAAGTAAGATTAAAGAAAATTATAAGGGAATCAAAAACACGTAGGTGCCTTGAACTCTTATAGTTATAATTTTTATAATTATGTCATTCTAATGTTTCAAGTTATTTAGAGATCATTGAAAATGTGGCAAGCTCAAAACTCTATTTAACATTGTCGCAGTACTACAATTTGAAAACCTGTGAAGGTAAACTTGCATTTGATTACATTTTAAATATGCTCAAATTTGCATTGAAATCTTTGTTAACTCATAATTATGTTATTTTTCAAATTTTCTATATGTAGTGTCCTCGGCAACTAGGTTCTATCGAGTGTGGATACTATTTGCAAAAGTATATACGAGAAATAGTGTGGAATCCTAATACTCCCATAACTAAACTTGTATGTATTATCATATACCTTTATGTGTTTATATATGCTTTATCCTTATATTAATCAGTATCATCTTTCTTTTTTTGTAGTTTAATACAAAAAAATGCCTACAAACAAGAAGAAATCGACGAAGTTCGAATAGAATGGACATCATTTGTTGGACGATTTGTGTAGTACAGATGGATTCATTACTTTTGTTTATTTGATGTAAGTATTTGGTTCGGGTTACTTTCTGTAGTAGTACTTAGTAGATTTGAAATACTTGGTCTTGTTTATAATATATAGAAGTTTGGATTGTTATGCTGAATGTAGTTTTGTTTGAGGGACGGGCAGTCCCATTTGTTGATGTGTAGAAGGGTGTTAATATAGAAGTGTTTGATTGTTGCTGAATGTAGTATATTATTGTTTTCCAAGTTAATTTTGAGTTATTCTAAAGTAGAGATGTCATGTTGAAATTTGTACTTGTTTGATCAACTCCTAAATAATTGTGTTTTGAGTTCAAGGTTAGTTTTTGAGTTAAGTACTTTTAGAATAGATCATGGTGTTGAAATTAGTTTTAGTTGCATATTATGTTTTGAGAGTTTCAATAATATTGAGATATTATTTTGTGTCAATAAGTGCGAATGAGATATATTGGTTGGTTAGTTTTGAGTTCCATTTTAGAATGGGGGAGGTCATGTTGAAATTTGTACTTTTTTTATTGTTTGTGTTTTGAATCTAAAGGTTCGTTTTTTAGTTAAGTTTTTCAAATAGATCATGATGTTGAAATAGTTAGTTTTAGTTACATATTAGTTTTTGAGTTGCAATAATATTGAGATATTACTTTGTGTGATTAGGTTGGTAGGAGATTTATGGTTGGTTAGTTTTGAGTTATATATTCTAAAATGGAGAGGTCATGTTGAAATTTGTACTTTTTATTATTTGTGTGTTTTGAGTCTAAGGCTAGTTTTTGAGTTAAGTTTTAGAATAGATATTGCATTTGATATGAACATGTTAAGAGTTTTAGTTGCATATCAATTAGCTAATTTTAATTGCAATATTGAAATATTATCATAGATCTGAAGAAAATATAGTTGGTTAGCCATGTCTCGGCAACCAACTATTTTTTTAATTAAATTATTTACAAAATAATGACGATCAATGTCTGTCATGAAATATAGTCATTCCACGACGCACATACGAGACGTAGATACAATGACGTACAAACAATGACGCTCAAATGATGGCGTACAAACAATGACGTACAAACGATGACGTACAAACAATGTCGCACATATAATGACGGGTAAAAACCGTCATGCAAAATTAAACGAAACAACGACACTCGTAAAGATGTCGGTCAACGCCCGTCATTGTTATCCTTCCCTCGTCATGGCAAAGAAGATTTACATGACGGGCAATGCCCGACATTAAAACTGTCCGTCATTGAAAAGAAACAAAGACACTCGAATAGATGTCGGTTACTGACCGACATGGTTACTCGTTAATGACGGGCAATGCCGGTCATGAAAAGACCAATTTGTTGTAGTGATTCATAGATATTTTGGTAAAAGAAAGATTTGCTCTTTTTGGTCAATGCCTATCCACTAGAGTCTCATGCACATGTGTCATCCATTCTTGACTCCAATGAAATTGAGTATCCATTCTTGACTCCAATGAAATTGAGTATTCATGAGCCAATTAGTCAAGTGATTTAGGTTCTCGGTAGGTTTTTCTGTTCTTCGCCTACCTCCTCATAGTCCATTAATAGATAGGGTGGTAAGCTTAGAGAGCATCCGCCTCCCACTACTGCACAAACAAAAAATAAAAATTAATAAAAATAAAAAGATACCAAATACCAATACCACTACAACAAAATATGGAATAGGTTACGCTAGTTATTAGGCATTCAACTATAATGTTTTTTTTTAAATGACATGCAATCTAATGTTCAAGAAATTGATGCAACTATAGTCGCCTAAAAAGAACCACGGCCTTGGAAAAAAAATCATGGTCTAAAGCATACCTTTACACCGTGATTATAAAAATCGGGGTTTGTAGACCAAATATTTATATATTTTTTACTACATCTGTGGTCTAAAATCTCACCTTACATCGTGGTCCAAAAACAACCATGGCTTATATAGGAGTTTTTTTTTTTTTACTAAGAGTGCATTCTAAAAGCCCACTTTATAAATATTGACGCTTTAAATTGAATTTTGAAAATTATATCTTAAATCTAATTTTGAATATCTACATATAAATTTTTCTTTAAAAAAATTAAGAAAAAAGAAATTCACTTATCTGTGATGAAAAAACACATATATGTATAACATAATAATCAATATCAATAACTAAAATTTAGAGGGATGAAAAAAATTTTAAAGAGGAAAAGTTAGAGAAAACCAACAAAATTAAAGATAAATAAAGTTAGAGATAGACAAAAAAAAAAATTAAAGGAAAAATATAAATTTTCTCAAAATCTATGGTGAGGTAAAAAAGACAAATTTAAAATTTAAAACTACCACCATTTATTATTAGGGTATGTTTGGGAGTGATGATAGAAGAAGTGATTTTGGAAAAAGAGATTTAAGAATAATTGATTTTCCAAAATCACCACCCGGTAATACCTTAAAAATCAATTTTAAGTGATTTTATATTTTTCTAAAATAAAATTTTTTATTTGTCAAATAGATTAATAGAGATAGAATTGATTTTGACAATGACAAAATTGATTTTGCCATCCCAAACACACCCTAACTTTTTTGACAAAAAATCACAACCAGAAATCACTTGAAATAATTTTAGATTTTTTCAAAATTACTTATAAATCCTCGCCAAGCATGTCTATTTTAAAATAGAAGTTATTTTGGTACAGTGAAAGTGATTCTAGCCAATGCTAAAATCACTTTCAAACACCTCCTATAATCTAGAATAACTTGCATCTCTCGTCATCAGACACATGTCGAAAATTTTGTGGACAATATTGACATTACTACTCTTGAGAGCTCAACACGTGTAAGAGAAATTTAATCATCAATTTTACAACGGCTCCTAAGATCTCATATATATATATCTTGGTTGAAAACATTCGTCCTCTAAAAGCACATGCCTAAACACTCCTTAACTAGACCCGTCAAACCAGACCATGCAAGAGGTGGGACCAAACTTAATTTTGCATATCACTTCACGCAACTACCTCAACACTAGACTACCACTCACAATTTGCCACGTGTCTTCGAACGACCATCCGAATTAAAAAGGCATATTTGCAAACAAACGTATGTGAAAATTTTTAATTTTCTTTTGAACAATTGTAAAATTCATTAATCACGAAGATCAGCTCAAGAACGAAGAATAATGTGGCAAAAAATTATATAGGTTATAAAGGACAAGACGTCTAAAACACATAAAATGAGAAGGGTTCAAAGAATAATACATATATATAATGGTAGGTGGATAACATAGATGTTGCGTAATGTCTTTGTGTGGGATAGAAATTAGAATAATATAAATACAAAAATATGAAAATGGAATATACATATATATATTATTAAAACAATATTTAGGTACTTTACCCAACATCTATCTTTGTCATGTTGACCACCAATAATAAAATTGACCGTTCAATATTTGTATGAAAAAAAACTCCCTTTTTATTTATTTTAATTTCTCTATCCTTACCTGTCAAAAAATTAATTATATCCTATAATAGATAGGTACTGATTAGCCAACACTTAAATATTGTTCTATATATAATATATAGTATGCTCGAAAAGAATTTTAGTAATACGATAGTATCATATTCTATTGGCTTGATTCTATGATTTTGATGGGAAATTAAAAGAAAAAATATTCATACTTCTAGAGTATTAGAAATTTTCTCGATTTTATTACCGTTGGGTTTGTAAAGTGTGTAAATAAAGTTCACATTTGGTAGGAAAGGAAGTGATTCATAATATATAGTTGATGACAATTAATCTATTGGTACAAAACATTTTAGGTGAAATAAAAAACAAAGTAGTGAAGTTTATGTTCAAAACGGACAATATAATATCAGTGTAGAGACATTTGAGAGTTTACGGTGATCTTTTAACAGTTACATGGGTTCATGTGGTCCACGTGTTTCATTGGCTATTTTGTCTGTTTGTGGTCCCTTTTTTTTCTCTCTCTTGACCGTAGCCCGACTCCCACCACCTACAGGAGCAATCCTCCAAAATCCGAGGGTCCTCATCTACACGTGGCGCTGTTTTTTGGTTTTTTTATATTTTTCCTACTGTTCTAGATTTGACCGTTAGAATCTGATTCTTCCCTATATATATATATATAGTAGTTATTAAAAGTTTGTTTGGATAAACTTTATGTGGTCGTAGTAAAATATGGTGTGGGTTTGGTTCTGTTCGAGGAGTTTGGTGGTTGTGAATTCTTTATTACAAAGAACACTCTTTGTTAGGAGGAGAGAGAGGAAAACGAGCCACGTAAGCAAACTAGGTCTATATTATTTTAAAAGTTTCAAGTTAGTTTTTGATTTCTACTTGGGTTTTGTTGCGTCGTTATATTTTAGCTAACACTCATAAATAGTGGTCAAACTACTTTTTAACCGCTAGGAAATTGATCAAATTTTCCTTATTGTTACTCAGATGTAAACCCTAATAGGTAAATTAATAAAGCTACACAGCTTTCAAATTGAAAATGTTAGTTTGTTGTCAGGTTTATAATAAATATGTCAGGTATTCAATATGGTAATAACAATTATGATTAATGAGGTTTAAGTACTAAATCATGAGAACCATCAGGGATGGGTTCATTGGTCCACAGAGGTTAGGTAAATTGAGAGAGAATGGTTCAAACACCATGACGATCACCTAAAAATTAATTCCTATATAATTTTCGGTACCAAATATTGTAGGGTCAGACCGTTGTCCCATAAAATTAGTAGAGGTGCGTGTACACTGGACTGGACACTTACGTGTGTGTATACACACATATAAAAGAAGTAATAAATCATGACAACCCAACTATAAGAGCTGAATTTGTAGTTTAATCTAAAATTAATAACACCATGTTTTGCGAGTGGCTCTTGGCAATTCACGAGGACAAAAAGCACTTTGCACCAAAATAGATTTTCCTGTTGGACATAAATAAACCTTTTTTTTTTTTGAATAGGTAAAAGGCTTAAAACCACCTTAAAATATTTGTTATTAAATATTTTTAATTGAAGCGCTTATAATTAAATTAATTTCGCTAAAAATACATATTTTAAAGGCATTGAACACACTATAAATATTGGTACACCATTCAAAAATTTCAACCTTCAACTTAACTATCAAGTGATACTTGGTGTATATTGTAAAAGATTTTTATAAAAATAAGACAGTTGAATGATAGTGCTTCTGAGAATATAATATATTATAATAGAGTTTTGATTTTAAAATATATCCCGGCAATTAACAACAATATCCAATAGTTATTTTTTTGGAGATAAATATTCATGATGCATATATGACACTTTCTGTATATTTAGTTTAATATTCATGAGTAATTATTTAATGTAGCAAATTTTGTATACATACTTCAAAAGATATAGTATTTTTGTGTCAGTTATGTGAAAAATATTTATTTTTTTACAGTACCAGCAACATGCCCCTTATACCAACGTGAGCATCTCAACGGTAGTTGACATCTATTTTTAGTCAAGAGGTTCTAGTTCAAATCCTCCCACCCATTTGTTGTACTAAAAACATGTAATAGATCCATTTTCCTCTATGTTTATACATGGTGACATCTACATTAACATATCTATCTGTTTATATGTTTAATATTAATAATGAGAATCGTTAAAAAAAACGAGAGATGAATTGAAATTTCCATAATATTTCATAAAAAGTTGAAAAAATATAAATAAAATGTCAAATAAAATATTGTTGATATAGACATAGTATTAATAATTTTTTAAACTTATTTAAAAAAGAAGAAAACAAATATTTCTTAATTAAAATAATTGTCATGAATTTTTTTATTTTTATAATTATTCAAGAAATGTCTCTTCACAGCAACATTTTATCAATATTTTCCATTGACGTTTTTATAAAATTGAAACTTTGATATTTCATCCATAGTTTATGGTATGTAATTACCAAATCATGTAAATTGTTTGATTTATAAAAGGAGATCCATGATGAATAATTTGAAGAATATGCACATATAAGAGATCATTGTTGCATTCTAAACAAGGTTTCTGCCTAAGCTATGATCAAAATTATGTATGTTTATGCAGGAATTCACACAACGTTAACCCAGATCGAACCCGGTCCTTGCTCCAACTCGAAACGCTAAGGGAAGACCTGCACAAGAGGGCAAAATCTCCGACGCTCAAGTCAATAAGTAGCTCGGACTCAATATTAGGTTTGAGGAGAAATTCGATACCTGACGGTGGAATGGAGCCCTCTATTTATAGGTTTAGGTTCCGACAGTGGTTGCGATAGGCGTTACTTTGGTCGGATTTGAGGTCAGATGTGTCGGGTTTGAGTAGATCGAACTCGGACTCACTCCTGTGAATGACAGGTTAATTCCTTAATGGGAAATGGCAAGACTCCCATCTCGGAAGGATCCGAGATGGAGCTCTATAAACTTGTTCCTTAGAGTCTTCTGCCAATCGGTGAATCTCCGTCCTCCACGTGGCAATAGGATTTTTCATACCCAAACGTTGGCCCCCTCTCTGCCAGATTCGATCTCGATCTGGCAGAGAAGTTCTTTTTTTTTTGTAAAGAAATCAATCCATGTGGCTACTTCCGACGCCATCATAATGTTTATTATCGTTGGAGACCTCGAAAACGAAATCGTCATCCGGCGCGTACTCGAGTACATATGTCGTTCGGACTCCTTCCGATTTGGGTCGTCCTTTTTTGGACACGTGTGTGGCGAGGATTAAATTTCGGGTCACTATAAATACCTCTAGATCTTGATCTCCACTCTTTACGCTCTCTAAAATCTTGGAGTCTGACCTAATCAAATCAGAATCTTTGCTTTAGGTCAGTCTCGTTCCTTTGCTTTTGTTTCGTTCTTTCCTTTTAATTTCAGATCATGTCTAGTTCTTCTACTTCATCGAGCTCTTTTAGTTCAAATTCTTCTGGTAGTGTAGATCGGAATCGGAACCCTTCCCCTGGAAAGGCCGATTCTGTTGAGAAGTTTGCTAGTAGGCTAGACTCCGAGTTGGAGGAAGAAATAGATAATTTTAGGTTCCCTGAGGAGGATGAGGGTGGTAGTGATACTTCCATCTCGGGCCAGGGTTTGGAATTTCCCTCTCAGATGCCTCAGAGTTACCTTAGTTCCCTTCGTAAGAGGTATAGTATTCCGGACAACATCGTCCTTAGGCTTCCTAGGGAGGGGAGCGAGCAGATAATCCCCCAGAGGGATGTGTGACCTTGTACCTGAAGATGTTCGAGTACGGCTTTCGCCTACCTGTTCATCCTTTGGCTCAGGAATTCCTAGTTCGAACTAGACTAGCTCTTGTTGAAGTGGCCCCCAATGGGTGGGGCGTAGTTTTTAGTTTAGCCATGCTTTTTTGGTTTAGGTGTCGAGAGGTGACATAGTTAGATCTCCTTAGGGTGGACCAGCTTTTAGCATGTTTCGAGGTCAAACGAATCTTTAGGAAGCCTGGTCGATATTACTTGTGTGCTAGGAAGGGTGCAGGAGGCATCCTCAAAGGTCCAACCTCAATAAAGAAATGGGTCGAAAAATGGTTCTCACCTACGGAGTATGGCTGGCTAGGGACGAGTCCGGCCAGCCTTTCCACCACGTTCTATATAGGTTTGGGAACTTAGGTAAGGAATAGAGTCTTTGTTTGCTTTCATTATTTCTTTTCATGTTTTAATTCTTGACACTTGGCTCCTTCAGTTGCTGTTCGACTCGTTCTTCAGCTCTCTCAAGCTACTTTCGACATCCTAAAGTTTAATAAGGACAGATTCAAGAGTGGCCGGAAAATCAGTGGCTTTTTAACCGACAAGCATCTCTTAGCTTCAGGTCTGCTCGACTACAATCCCCTGCTCATTCATCTTGAAGCCCACAGGTCTAACTCATAGTTCGGTAAGCTGCGCTCGAACTTTGACTTAGAGATGTTACTTGATTTCACCGTTTGGCTAGTAACCTAATCTTGCATATGCCTTTTCGTGCAGCAATGATTTGCGGATTTTCCCAGGCGTGAAACAGAAGCGTCTTAGCTAGGGGGTCGCCTCTGGCTCCAAGAGGGCGACCACCCAAGTGGCCCTCGACCTTCCTTCTGAGGCCAAGGTGGAGGTGGTGGAGGTTCATTGGGATGCTCCTAGCCCTAAGGGAGTTAGCGTCGTTCATGATCAGGAGATTCTAGACGTTTCTCCTCTTAGGAAAGTCCGAAGACGTGTTTCCCCTAAGAAGTCGAAGAAGAAGAAGAAACAACAGGTCCCTTCTTCCGAGGACGTACTGGGTGAGGGTCGAGCAGCAGCCGGGGTCAATCCCTTTGGGGACCTCGTTGACGATCCAGCGGCCAGGATGGGTGGCACCTTAGACATCGATGTAAGGTTCAAAATCAAACCTTCCTGTGCTGGGGTGAGGGAAAAGTTCATGGCAATGTCGAGCTTCTGCCTCGACCGGTGCTGGAGGAGGGCTTCCAAGTTCGTGAGTGCCTCTGGGTCTGCCATCCAGCGCATGCTGGACTACTCTGCCGAGGTAAGAGCTAACCTTGCTATTTTTGCACGAGCTTCTCAAACTAAGTCATTTTTCTTCACTTTTTTTTAGACCCACGTAGCCGTCTGCCAGGTGGCCATCATGATGAAGGTCGAGCTGGACGGTCGTGAGCTGCTGACTGTAAAGGAGTGAGAAGCCTCCTTGGCTGTGTTGGAGGCTACTACGACCTTGGAAAAAGAACTGAAGGAGGCTCGGGCCGAAGCCCAAGCATGGAAGTCCACTTCGGAGGCCGACAAGGCCGAGCTCGAGAGTGTGAAGGCGGAGGCTGCTTGCCACCTAGATCTTCTACGGGTGTCGAAGGGCTTGGAGAAGGAAAAGTTTGCATTGCTAAAAGGAACGATGAACTTGAGTGCCTTCAACCGGACTTGGAGGAAAAACTGAAGACACAGAGCTCCGAGTTGGAGGCGTTGAGGGCCAAGCTCGCGGTTGTAGAGTCCAAGCTCAACGATGGGGTCCTCTTGGAGGAAACTTTTCACCAACATCCCGACTTTGACGGATTTGCCAAGGATTTTAGTGATGCAGGCTTCAAGTTCCTGATGAAGGGGCTTAAGGAGACAGCTCCAAAGCTCAACCTCCAGCCAATCAAGCTCCGGTACGCTGAGAAATGGGCTTTGAACCCTAACGACACTCCCGACCCCTAGGACGTGGTGGACCGATACCTGAGAGACGTTGATTCCGACACCGAACTCGATGAGGGCGAGGATGTCGGCTTCTCATCTCAAGAGGTCGATGCGGCTAGCCTTACTGGTCCTAGAGTAATTTCTTCCTAGGAGGCTGGGCTAGGGGGCTCCCAAGAGCTTGACATCCTGGCCTCTCAGGGTGAACTCGGGTCAGACCTCGGAAGCGGCTGGCGCGTTCCTGCTCTTCCCATTCTCCAATTTACTCATGCTTTTGTTTACTTTTCTTGCTCTCTTCATGTACCGGGCCTCGAGGCCTAAATACCTTGGCCGAAAATTTGATTTCTATGACAATGGTTTTAATTCTATCTTTAAGCTTGGTGTTGCACGTTTTGAACTTGCCCCTTTTACTCTGCCTCGTACTTCGTGCCTATTAATCCTAGTATGCTCTAAATTTTCTAAGTTTCATTTCACATCTTACCTCGAACTCGTAAGCTCCTGATGCTAGAATCTTTCCACTTTTATGCATATCTTTAGTTCACTTCTTACCTCGAACTCGTAAGTTCTAAAGGTTTGAATTTTACCTAAGCCTTAATACACACTTGGCCCCCATTTAATTTCACATCGAACTCATCCCTTAGGAGACATGAAATTAAATAATACGGTACCCATTACAGGTTGTCGCAGACTTCATAGTGAGTTCGACTATGAAGTCTGCGACAACCTGCTCTTTCACGGCCATTCGGGGTTCGAATTAGATATCATACTCACTCAGCTCCACAGCCCATTTCATCAATCTGCAGATGTTTCTGGCTTATGAAAATCCTGCTTCAAAGGCAGGTTTGTAAGCACAGTCACGGTATGAGCTTGAAAGTACGGTCTCAATCTTCTCACCGAGGTGACTAAGGCGACAGCCAGTTTCTCAATTTGGGGATACCTCATCTCGACCTCGGTCATGACTTTACTCGTATAATAAACAGGACTTTGTCGCACTCCATCTTGTTTTATCAGGGTCGAGCTGACAGAATTGTCTGATACGGCCAAATACAAATGAAGCTTGTCTCTTTGCACAGGTTTTGCAAGCAACGGTGTCAAGCAAAGGTAGCCCTTAAGTTCCTCAAAGGCTTTCTCACGCTCAGTTGTTCACTCATAAGGCCCCTTCTTCCTTAATATTTTCAAGAAAGGGATGCACTTGTCTGTGGACCTAGAGACGAACTGATTAAGGGCCGCAATTCTTCCGTTAAGACATTGTTGCTGCTTAAGTGTCCTTGGGGCTTGCATTTCAAGCACGGCCTTTATCTTCTCCGGGTTGGACTCTATTCCACGGTTATTGACCATGAACCCCAGAAACTTGCTGGACGAAACCCGAAAGGCACATTTAATGGGGTTCAACTTCATCTGATACTTGCGGAGGACCTCGAAGGTTTCAGTCAGGTCGGCAAAGTGTGACCTGGATTGCTTGCTCTTAACAAGCATATCTTCCATGTATACCTCCATATTACGTCCGATCTGGTTGGCGAACATTTTGTTCATCATCCTTTGATAGGTTACCCCTGCATTTTTCAGACTGAAGGGCATGACCTTGTAGCACTACAGGCCTTGATCGGTTATAAAAGAGGTGTGGACTTGGTCTGGTTCATGCATCTTTATCTCGTTGTATCCAGAATATGTGTCCATGAAGGTGAGCAGCTCGTGCCAGACCGTGGCATCCACAAGTTGATCAATCATTGGTAGTGGAAAACAATCCTTCAGCCAGACCGATGAGAAAGTAGTACACGGCCGTCTCGAACTCTTCCCTCGTAATCACGGCCTCCGGTGTCAACGACTTATATTTCGACTGGTCATTGAGATTAGAGTTTGAGTATTTGTGAGAACAGGATGGTGTTGGGTGTGTTGCCCTAAACTCGTAGTTTGTATTTTGTGTAAAAATAAATCTGTATTCAATAAAGTTTTATTCAATAAATTTGTTGTTGAATTCATAGCATTGCATCGTCCAAAATCCAATAAACTAAACATCCGAGGTTATTTTAGTGTAACCGGGACAGTATATGTACTAGATATATATTTGATATACTGGGTATATATTTGATATACCCTGATATACAACTGGATAATGTCCCGTGAATAATCTAAAGGGTCTATAGTATATGGATAAGGCTGGGTATCTTATCCTAGCAACACTATGGGTACGGCCCACTCTGTAAAGGTTACAGACGACTCGATCCAGGTCATTCGTGTGGAGACATGCGAGTGGGGGTATCCTATACAATGAGTTTGTATAAGACCGGACCACGAAATAGCCAATCTTTAGATGTAACACCGTTAACTAATAGATTGCTGTTCCTTAGGATGACCAGACAACTCATTCTCAATCCTGAGTGAGTTATGGACTCCTACCCGTGAGGGCTCGTCTTTTGATCTGTATGGGTGAGACCGAGTGGGGAGCTGGGAATATAACTTCACAAGATGGAATTCACTTCTCTCCGACTTTAGGGGAGTAGATGAGTGTTCCCTTAAATGCTGACTCCGGGACTTGAATAAGGGGCCCCACCCTCTCATTGGCCCGAGAGGGACTTCCGGTTATTGGTCGGACCATAACCGGGTTGTTCATTAGAGGAGCAGTGGTATTTAAGGAGTAAGATGTAACTCAGGGGTAAAACGATAATTTGACCCAACTTGAGTTACGAGCACTCGTGAAGGATTGACTCGTCTTTTATGGTCGTGAGAAGAGTGCAACTGCGGGTCTTTAGTGGAGTGACCCATAGTTAACGAATGTTGATTAACTAGGTCAATGAGTTTGACCGATTAATCTCGTATCGTTGGAGCTTCAGATCTGTAGGTCCGTTAGGTCCCCTTGCTAGCTCATAACATGTAAAACGAGGATCAAGTTTTTGAAAGAATTTGAACTGTTCAAATTTCTTAAGGGATTATATGTATATTGATATATTATAATATATAGTTAATTCTAAATTCAAACTATATATTATGAGAGAAATTATTTGAATGAGATTCAAATAAAAATAATATGAATATGATTCATATGAAAATTATAGGTTATAAATTAATGCACATAAGATGTACATTAAATCTATAGATTATATAAGAGAGAATATGGTTTAATTAAATATGAGATATTTAATTAAATGTTAAATAATTAATTGTTAATTATTTAATGTTACATTTAATTAATTAATTATTATTTAATATTATTTAATTATTAATTTGATTAATAATTATTTAATATATATATTAATTATATTAATTAATTAATATTAATAAATAACTCCCGTGCATTTTAGCAGGGGAGTGGGGAGTTTAATGACGTGGGGGTAACTCCCCACGTCATTGGTTTTTTTTGTTTTTGTTATGCAGAAGAGTTGTGCAGAAGGAGAACAGAGAAACTCATGGTCATTTGCCACGTTGTTTTAAGATAAACTCATTTCTGCTTCTTTAGTTTTAACCTTTAAACTTTTTACATCTTTTAAGAGGATACTTGTCCTTTAGTGGTAAAAAATTTTTACGCACCTTCAAATTTTTCATACTTAAAACCAGTGAGGACACTGTCTCTTTCAAGTTTGGGGGAGTAGCTTAAGCAAGCCTAATAGAATGTTAAGATGCAGTGAGCCAAAAATTAAGGCAGGTAAGAAAAAGTGTGGAAAAACAAGAAAATTTTTTGTGTTCTTGAAAAAAGAAGAGTGGCAAAAGAAAAAAGTGATAGAAAATTTTGCAAAGAAAAGCAAAATAAAAATAAGAGTGGAAAGACAAAAGCGTGAAAGGAAAAAATGTGTGGCAAGGGAACTTAATGAGAGAAAAAAAAGTAAGAAAGCTTGTATTAACTCAGTTCCCACCCTGTTTGCGAAAAGAGTCTCACTTAAGGATACTCGTAATTTTATGGTAGTAATTTTGATCTAGCTTGACTTTGTGTAACTCACTAATCGACAAGCTCAGATTGGTTGCCAGCCTAGAGAATCCCTTGAGTGACGGTCCTGTTTTCGAGTCATTTTTGTGCTAGAAAATTTTCATTAAAGGAAGTGTGCATAGTCTCTACTGGATTTGAAAAAGTTTTTTGAGTTGGACAATAGAAGAATTTGAAAAGCTTTTATCTTTTAAACAAAGGTGACTTTATGATGATTTTGCTTGAAAAGATTAGTAGCGATTAGAGCTTTGACGTTCCTCCTGAGACACCATATGAGCAAATTACTCGACTGCTTGATGTTTGGTTTATTCTTCGATTTTGCATGCTTATTATTGATTTGATAATTGTTGTTTTTGCTTTAGGACAAGCAAAATATTAAGTTTGGGGGTGTGATAAGCCTTGATTTAAAGTAATGGTTTAAATCACACTAGTTTGAATTTAATTCTGAGAAGGTTAGAGTCAAACGGATCTCATCAAGGTAAAACGGGAAGTTACTTAGAAATAAGAACTAAAACAAGATATTAGACATAGGCTCTCTTACCCTTTAAACGTAAGTTGGCATTTAATTTATTTACGATTCTAGAGTTGCATAGACATATGTAAACACTAGCCTAAACTTCTAAACAAACCAAAAGCGGTATGGAATAGGAGTTGAACAAGTTTGCATAAATTAGGTGTAATTACGGGCACATTTGGTAGGTGTAATTCATCATTTTAGAACTAAACAGTAGTAAGGGGTTGACCTTTTAAATTCTATTATTTTCGTGTGTTTTTCGTGTTCCCAACAATTCAACCAATTTTTATTCTCAAACTCGATTGCTCATTCAAGCAGTTTACAAAATCAATTTTAAAAGAAAACTAGTCCCTGTGGAGACGAACTTGGAATATTTTCAGATTATTACTTGTGACAGTGTGCACTTGCACTTATCCTCTAGCTATTAAGCTGAGGCGCAACAACAGGTTAATTCCCTAATGGGAAATGGCAAGACTCCCATCTCGGAAGGATTCGAGATGGAGCTCTATAAACTTGTTCCTTAGAGTCTTCTACCAATCGACGAATCTCCGTCCTCCACGTGGCAATAGAATTTTTCATCCCCAAACAATGCAGTAATTATAAATTTTTAGTGAATTTGACATAGAATCAGCACAAATAGTGTTTTCAAACACTTGAAAAAAATATAATGGTGCTTGGCTACATGATGAAAAGTGCTTATAAAAGAAACTAAAAGTATTAATTAGAGTTTTTAGAGGAGCGATTAGTTCTTTTTTTGATGTAATTAATAAGTGACCGTTTGTACCGTGAGAATTTAAGATTCATGTGAAACGGGCATCTGGATTGCTACGTTTGTTTTGTAGTAATGTAAGATACCCAGGTATCTCATATTATAATGTCCATACGGGAGGCATCTTACGAGTATTAGATGCCCTTTTGAAACAAGGTTTCCAAGATTCTCGCATTGATGACATCCATTTTTTACATTTTTGCCCTCCCATTTTTTCTCCATCTATTTTCTTTCATCAATTTTTTTAAATTTTTCCTAAAAAATTTCTTTATTTTTATTTTTAAATTTATAATTAAAATAAATTAATATATTCATCATCTAATAAATAACTTTATGCTATTAAGTATATTTGTACATTATATTTACATGTAAAATAAACTACAATTAAAGTATATAATATCTTCATTTATTTTTAATATTGTGAATGAATTACATTATTAATAATACTTATTATCATTAATATATAATTGTAAAGCAACATTTTTTTTTACCGCCAATATACCCGTGATATTTTTCCTCCTAAAAAAAATATAATGTGATAATAGAATAAATAAATTTTATCCAAGATAACATAAATTATATTATCTTCCTATTCTAAAAAGTTGAAAATGAAACTTACATTAAATTAATAATGAATTAATTTGTTCTACAAAATAACATATAAAAAATACAAATATTAAATTAATTCAAATATCAAATATCAAATGAATTAATAAATTATATAAATTTTTGTGAGGGCATTTTTGGAACATTCTATAAATTTAACACAGAATAAATCGTGCAAAACAAATGTGGCTATCCAAATATTCGTGGATATCTTTAAAAACATTTAAAAACATTTCTACGAAAAAAACGTGGTTATTTGAAGATATCGGACATCTAAAATTCCGGACATCTCTAGGTGTCGTCATCTACCTTCCCGAAAAACAAACGACACATAAAGTTTCATTTAAAAGTATCAGTGTCTTTTTTCTACTTTTAGTATTTTTGAAAATAATATTTTTACGATTATGTAGCGATTTAGTCTGCCTGGAAAAAAAACACTTATTTATGGTGCGTTTATGGAGGAATTTAGGGGCAATGTGGGTTCAATTAGAGATTAAACTCAAGGTCATGTTTTATAATGGTTTTGTTTTGTTTTTTTTTTTATTTTAAAAATCTGTCTATTTTGTGTCTATTTTCTTTCCATTTCTTTAGTATATTTTTCATCATCCTCCACATTTGAGTTAAACTACCCTTTTTAGTTTTTAAAATTTAGTTGTGATTTTGAAAACATTCTTTAAAAAATAAATAATAAAGTAAAGAAACATATAAGTGGAAGAGATATTTATAAGCTAAAATTTCAAAAACAAAAAACCAATACATAAAATGGTAAAGGTTTTAGAAGTCAATGTTGATGGAAAGTCGATGTCTCAATTTTATGAAAACGTCGATAGAAATATCGATAAAATATTGACATCGATGGATATTTGAGAAAATTTTATAAAAATAAAACATTAACAACAAATAAGTATTTCATTTCTTTAAATAAGTTAAAATCGTTAATATTATATCTATATTAGTATATTTTATTGGCTTTTTTTTTTCATATATTTTGTTGATTTTTTTATGATACTGTATAAATCAGTGGATGGAAATTTAATACAAGGGTTCTGAATTTTTTTTAAGAGTGCTCACAAAACCCTAAAAATCATTAATGGTTAGGTTTAATTTCAACATTTCGTTAAAAGTTAGAAAGTGTATTAACTTATATATTATTATTTTTTAACTTATATATTATTTTACGAGTGGTTAGAACAATGATTTATTGAAAAAAAAAAATAGTTTCTAAATTTAGTGTAAAAATGGTAAGATAAAAAATTATGCTCACGGAATCTTGTCACATCTTTCCCATATAACACTGTCCACAAAATTTCAAAATCGTACGTTAAGTTGTTTTTGTTTGTTTTATAGAAAAAGTTAAAATATCATCTTGGTCCTCAACTTTGAGAGTTATTTTATTTTAATCTTTATTTTTTAAATGTTCAAGTATAGTCCTTATCCTTTAGAGAGAAAAGTACGAAGACGAACAAAATTCCTGTATTTTCATTTGAATAATGATTAATGTCTATATTGTTTTGACTAATTTTTATTCTAAAAAATTTCATTAGAATATAATGAAGTTTTTTAAGAGTTTAGATAAAAAATAAAAAGAGGTTTCTTGAGGGTGTATATTAAATCTCTATATTTTTAAACTATATATAATAAATCATTATATGGTACTAAAGTTCAATACTTCACACGACCGATCGAGATTTTTTACTGTTGGAATTAGGTCATCATAATGCTAAAATTCAAAAATTAAGTGGTACAAATTTCAAACTGCCTTGACTAGTTTTTAAGTAAAAAGATGATATATATTAAAAAATAGATATATACTTAGGTACTTACTCGAGTAAACACCTACTTTTTACTACTACCATCAAATAAATTTGTAGATAACAACACTCACTAATATATCGGATATATTAATATGACATATTTTTATTGGTCTATTTTTATCCGATGTATCCAATAAAATTTTAGAGCCAATACAAATACTTTGCACATATTCAACGGTCAGATAAAAATTCTAAGTGATAGGTGTGTAGGTAAGTATTTGACGATGATTGCACACTCTCCCCACGCGCGGGCGCGTATGATTTTTCCCACGGAGTCCTCACTTCTTAAATTCGTCGAAATCCAAACCATTATCACTCTACCTTCCAATCTCTCTCTCTCTTCTCATTCTCTCTCTAAAACTATGCCTCGGTCGCGACACCAGCGTCAGCCCTCCCAAGTTCTCCCGCCGGAGCTAATTTCCGGTGAAGGGCCGCCGCCGATCTTGGACTTGGGCAGAGCAATAGTCGCCGGAGCAGTTTCCGTGCAAGCTCGTGATCAGGCAGATGGAGCTGGCAGTGCAAGCGCCGCCGCCGCCGCCACGCTTCAGATGTCCCAAACTCCGGCCGGTCAGGAGGCCACTGGCGCCGCCCACTTCCCTCAGCTTCCCAAAACGCCGCCGTCTGCTACTTGAATAACTCAACCCTCTATCTCTCTCTCAAAAAAAAAAAAAAAAGAAACTTTTTTTTTCTCGTTTTATTTTCAAGTTTCTGTAATGGTAGTTTTTGGGAGCCTCTCTCTCTCGATCTCAATCTGTGAGACCCAAAATAAAATTTGAGTAAATGGAAGAAGATTGATGGCTCTCTTTATTTCCATTACTTTCTCTTTCACTTCCACAAAATGCATTTTAATTTGTGTATTTCTTCTTCTCCTCCTCCTCCTTCTTCTTCTTTTGGGTGTTTTAGACTTCTCTCTCTATTTTCTTATCATATTGCAATCCAAGAAATCTTATTTTTAGGGGAAAAGAAAAAAAGGGATTTGAAGATTTGGATCAGATCTTAAGATCTCTCTCTACATTATTATTTAGCAATTTAAATGATTTTTCCTTTGCAATATATATATATAGTTGATTTTTCAAAGCCTCTGATAGAATGAATGTATATATATGGAAAAGACAAATGTGACCATGAATCAATTTTAATTTCTACCTCCAAAGCATGGTAAAATTAGGGGAATAATAGTGATTGGTATTCTATGGGGATATGGGAAATGCCTTGTGAGGGAGAGTTTGTTTTTGTTTTTATAAATATACTTATGTTAATACTAATTTAAAAAATAAATAAGTTTCTCGATTGAGGTTTGATCGTCTATTCAAGAGTTTATTTCTCGATTGAGGTATGATCGTCTATTCAAGAGTTAATGACTCATAACACACTTAAGAGTTGATTATTAAGGGATTTTAGTGATATATTTGTATCTTTTGTAATGATCTTACAAAATTGTGTATATATTATTTACATATTTAAAAAAATCATATATATGTTGCATATTTATACCTCCACTCGATATAAATGATCTAGATAAGACTGTTTTTAACCTTTATAAGAGTGGACAGTATATTTCAACTTTATCACTAATAATAGATTTCCAAACCGGTAGCGGAAGGTGACCTTCCACGTGGCAGAAGAAAAAATAAATGAGGGAGTTGAGGAGTTTAATACCTCGGACCTGATCATTATGACTTTGGCTAAATTCTTGTAGTAGTATCTGATAACCACTAAGTGAACCTTAGTTGTCAATAGTATAAATAGAAAAACAGCCTCCATACATTACTATGTGTATTTCTTATAACTCGTTTAAAGAACACCTCAAATTTTACCCTCTTGAGCGTCGAAATTAAACTTGCTCATTCTCTTTTTCAGGTCCAGTCACCTCGGAAAGTTATTAGTACACTCCATCTCTACATTCAAATTTCACACAACATATACCACACATGCCCCAATTAAAGCTATCACATTTGATATTATTTAGGTCGGATTTGACAACAATTTTGTTTTTAATTTTCTATTATTTAAAATTATATGTCTACTTCCTTTCCATTTATTTGATGTGTTTTTAATCACTCTTACAGATACATTTTAATTTTTAGCTAAATTTAAAAAACAATTAGAATTGACAAAATATTAAAGATAATGAACAGAATATCAGGGACATTATACTAATACGAATAATTTTTAAGTATATACAGATATCTATTAACATCAACATTTTATCTATATTTTCATCGACATTTCCATAAAATTGAGACTTTAACAGTTTCATCGAAATTGACATTTAAAACCTTAGTTTAGACAAGCCTTCATGCCAAACAATTATTTTACATCATTTTCAATGAATAAGATTTTATTTGAGCATAGCTTAACTAGTTAAGACATATATCCTATTGAGATAGTGGAGCCAAAACATGAGAGAGAACAGATCCACAAATCGACTCTGCACAAATTTCAATTTTCTAAGTCTTTTTTCGATTTGGCTTAGAAGTCCCTATAAATAGGTGAGTTGGGACTTGTATTTAGTGTAGGAGCTGAGGATAATGGTACCCCGATTACCCCCCAAGTATCTCCACAATGTTATGATATTATCCATTTTGCGTATAACCCTCACGACTTTACTTTTGGTTTCACATAAAAGGTCTCGTACCAATGAGATAATTGTCCTCATCTATATACCATGAATCAATTTATTCCCTAACCAATGTGAGATTCTGTTTGCATTCTTTGCAACCCCAACAATTCTTCTCTCGAACAAAGTACCACTTGTATCTTGCTCGAATAGTCATTCATCCGTCTAAAATGCTCCCTGAACAAATTACTACCGAGACTCCCCTTAAGTAGTCATCCTTTCATCCAACTCCTATTCAGGCTAACTCCCCTTCTCTAGAGCACACTGTTTGTCTGCTTTCGATAGAGTTCAACCATAGATCACACCATGACTACATCTTTCGAAGCTCACTAGGCTTCTTTGTTTGACAATCGAGAATTCTTAATCACGGATCACATTGTGGGAGGTCGACCACTACGCACCCCATCCACAACTCTATAATGACTATAAGGCTCACCAGTCACTCTTGTTCAGCATCCAAGGATTTTCCACCCATATAGCTAGGCTTTTTTACCATGGTTATGATACCACTAGTTGAGGGTAATGGTACCCAAGTATCCTCAAGAGTCTTCACAATGGTATGATATTGTTTACTTTGGGCTTCACCCTCGTGGTTTTACTTTTAGTTTCACCAAAAAGACCTCATACCAATAGAGATAATTATCCTTATATATATATATCGTTGATCAATCTCTTCCTTGACCAATCCGAAACTTTGTTTGTACTCCTTGCAACCTCAGCACTAGGTAGCCATTGTTAGGGTGCTTAATTAGAAGCAAGATAGTCATTGTAGGTGTTTATTAAGTGAAATCTCCATTGTAATATTCCCAATTATTGTAGAACTTACTTTTGTAGAAGACTGGAGGTAGTCCCAAGATTGGGGGAGCCAATATAATCGCTATGGTGTTAAGATTTTCTATCTCTATCTCTTATTTCTTTATTATTGTTACTTACATGCTTTTAACTTGTGGAAAGGAAAATCAAGTAGGTATTGTTTGAAGAAATTAAAGGAGGATTGATTGGTGTATATTTTCTCCCAACAATTGTATTAGAGCATTTGGTTCAGATGGTCACGGGATGAGCAGAGAAGTCCGATTTTGAATGAATTATGAAGTTCGATGGGGCTAATTTCAGGTATTTGAAGATGTAAATTAAGGATTTCTTGACCTGCAAAAAGTTTAGTAAAACTTTAAAGAATCTACCAGCAGGGATGAGAGATGAAGATTGGGAAGAGATGGACAAATAAGCAGTTGCCTATAATCAGATTGTGTTTATTGGTAAACGTGGCTGGTCCCGTGGCAAATGAAACAACTTTGATAGGTCTAATGAATGTTGTAGCATAAATTGCTTATCGCAAGTGTATAGGTCAAGTTTAATATAGTTGGTAAGTGAATACCGATATCGTCTTTTGAATTAGGTTTCTTGCTCACTCAAGTACCATAGATACAATCGATCAATTTTATTTAGAGAACCAAAATCAAATGGGAGAATTGAATCAAAGCAAATAAACATGCACTAAAATAAAGATAAAAACAACGGGAAGAAATGTCCTAGGGAATTGATTTCATCTATTGAATCTGTGAAGCAATTACTTAATTTTACAAGAATGAATGAACTATTAATTCTATAGTCCAAGAACCCTAAAATCTCATAATTGCCTCTCCCAAACGCATGTTGATTCTCCTCATTAATTAAGAACCCAATATCTAGTTTCTATAACAAGTACACACTTTATTGAATAAGCTTTTAACGACCTCTAAAGGACTTCTAAATATACCGATCTTAAAACTCCATAAGTCATACATCCTACTTCTAACTCTAAACACATCTCCCGAACGTATTGTAAGAGCAAAAAGAGAAACATCACGTCATTGTGTCATGGAACCCACTGCCTCAAAAGCAAGATTCGGCACGACCACTGTGCTAAATCGTTAATTGTTGGTTGCTTCCCAAGGTTAACACAATACCCGCACTCAAGCGTGCACTCACTGAAAAACGGGTTGGAATCAACTCGGAACAGAGGTTGAAAACAGAAAATAATTTTAGAAACCAAGAGAGAAAGTGGTAGGAGAAGAAGCCAAAAAAGTGTGTCTTGCAAATGAGATGAAGAGAGTTTATATAGGATGTAGAGAAAAACGTTTTTAGTTCAAAATTAATGAAAAAACATTTTTATAATAAATTAAAACGTATAAAACCGCCCAAAATCGATTTTGTTACTAATAACAGAACGTTGAAAACGTTTCAACGTGATTTTTTGAGCTGGGTCACGGGTCATGGGCCGAGTTTCTTCAAGGACCTGTTTGATGTCCAAAAATAACAAAATGCGAGGAACCCAAACCTGACGGACGGTAACGGCACGCATGTGGGGAGGTGTATTGGGCTCACCTCATACAACATTTGTGAGCCCACTAAAAGACCCCAATATAAACCCCTTTTCAACTCCTAAAACTTTCCATATGGGACAACAAAATGCTATTTTGTTTTGAAAAGCATCATTCTCTTTTAACATTCCTAACACGTATCATTTCAAGTCTAAAATCAATCAATCTATCGCCAGTAGATTAAAGACATTAAAGATATAGATACATAAATAGAATATTCATAATCATTCCCCGAGCCAATCTCTACTATTCCGAGCTTAGAAAATCCATTCTCTAAGCTCATTGATCTAATTTTCTCTCTATTTTCGAGTTATCTCATGTCTCTATCTCAAAAGTATGTGAAAAGTCTCTCCAATATCCCTCAATGACGGTTGTAAAACCTAAATTTATAAAGAAACCGTCATTACAATGCCATGACGCGCCATAAGTGAGCACCGTGGCCCAACGGAGAAAAAAATACGGATGGAAAAAGTTTGGAGCAGGTGCAGCACCTCTCGGGCAAAAATTGAAACTTCTACTTTTTTGTTGTGCAAATGTCATGGCGTGTTTTCGAGTGCCCTAGCGCTGTTCTCTCAAGTATTTAGGCTCCAATAAGTATTAATAACATCTTCTTTACTCGCTCGGGCTATGATTTCCATCTCAATTTGATCCATTTATGTCTCGTTTCCTCTTAATTATTCATTCCTGTAAAATATATCTTTTATGCGTACATCTATCATAAAGAAGCAAAAACTAACAAATAATTCCAATATAAATCTCATAAAAAGTAGCTCACATAGTGCACTATAAAATGCACTTATGAATAGGTAAATGTGGTCAAAATTTGATCAATCAACTTGCATTAGTTAAAATTACTTTTAGCGGTAAAGTGAATGCATTTTGTTGCTAACATTTTACTTGAAAGTTGGGAAATAATGAAGACTATAGTGTCCAATTCGGTAGGAGACAAATGTCGAAAATTTTTAGAAATTTGTGATGTGACAATTGCTTAAGAAATTCACAGAAAGTAGTAGAAAATAATCTACTTCCAAACAAGACTAAGCATTGACCATCAAGGAAGGTAAAGAGAAGGTTGTGTTTGACAATAGGCAAAAAAAGCATAGTAGGAGGAATTGGAAGGCCAAATGTTTTCACTGTCACCAAAGGGTTCACGTAAAAAAAGACTGTAGAATTTTAAAGTAGGATCTGAAAAGGTATATGGAAGAAGCAAATACAATCGTGGATAAAGCCCTCATCTGTGTTGAAAACAACCATCAGAGTGGGTAATAGACAGCACAACTTCAGTATACTTATTTTTAAATAGGAGATTGTTCGGATCGCCTTTCAAGAAATGTCTTCACAACCATATGAGGATGGGGAATGGAAAACTTTCCAAGACTAGACGGATTGAAAATATTCTATTGAGGACTAACAGTGAGACTAGTTACTTTTGCGAGATGTCAGATATGTACCCAATATTAGAATGAATCTTATCCCTACAAGTAAGTTGGAAAATGATGGTTATCAGAGTGACTTTGATGGAAACCAATGGAAACTCACGAAAGGATCCAAATTGGTGGAAGTTGGCCAAAAGATCTACCGCTTACACGTCAAGATTGAGTGTTGCCAAAAAATCATTTAGACGATGGATGCAAGCTATAGATGGTGTCTAAAGAGTTAGGATAAAGCTAGCAGGAAAGACAACCAAAACAAATCATATGGATCTACCATCACTTTATGAACAACAATTGAGAAGTTAGATAACAAAAATGGGTTCTTTAGGTTGTTAGGGGATCAACCTTAGTTATCAAACGGATTGCTGAATTGATGAAGTCGCGTAAACAAACAGTTGCATAAGAGAAAATGAACCCAGTAAGTGTTGAAGTAACAAGTGGAGTTTCAATCACGGTAGCAAGCTTGAATAGAGTTGTCAGCTCATCAGTAGGAAGTTATTCCTTCAAGAATCAATGTGTGAGAATGAAGAAGGAAGCTTTATATATCACCACCTAGTTTGAGTGGGAGCACGTGGCTTAGTCTTTTGCATCTGGGAGATAAGTTCACGTGGATTACCCAACCCACAGGGCAAGATAGATAGGAGCAGTGATTTTTTATATTTTGTTTTACAAGTTGTTTGAACTTGCAAGGGAAAGCCTTGAAGTTTTCAAGAAAATCAAAGAACATATTCAGAAAAAGACTTGGAGTTTTGTCACAAGTGAGAGATTGTTAGGATAATGGAACCAAAGTAGGAGAGAGAGCTACAGAACACCTGGGCCAGGAAGGCTGAGGTCACAGCAGCTAGGCGCTACATTAGGGCACTAGGCGTCGCCAAAATATCACTGCTGCATAACGTAGAAGATCGATGTTGTAAGATGCGATTGAAGGTTACCTGTCGATAAGACAACTCCTAGATTATTCAATCGGGTGCCTAGATGCTGGCCACAATGCTTTGTCGCTGCACTATTACTCTTAACTCCACCCAAATATCAGTTTTTCAAGTCCTTTTTCAAGTGGGCTTTATATTTGGCTTAGAAGTCCCTATAAATAAGTGGTGTGAGGCTTGTATTCAGTATACGAAATCCAAACGAAATAGATTTTAGTGGTTGTGGATAGTGTATGAAAATGAGTATGTATATTGTTTGTTTGTGAGGGTGTTTTCAATTGTGTAATCCTAGGTAGTCATTGCTAGATTACTTAGAAGCAAGATAGTTAATATTGTAGTTGACATCTAGAGTAAGATCTCCATTGTAATATTCCAAGATTAGGGCGAACCAATATAATCTTTATGGTGTTAAAATTTCTATCCCTATATCTTATTCCTTTATGGTGTTAATATTGCTTTTAATCTCTAAGAGGAAAATCAAATAGGTTTTATTTGAAGAACTACTCCACCCCAAAACATTTTAGAAAGTTTTGCATTTGCTAGGAAACATATCAGCCTCTCAAGTAAAGTCTGATTGAACCGTTCTATAAGGCCGTTGTGTTGTAGTATGTAAGAAACTGTCTGACGTTGCTTAATTCCAGCTTCTTCACATAAAGTTACAAAGTGTTAGACCACCAATAGTGAAGACTTACTATAAAAATGGTAAAAGGAGAATTGTACTAGGGTCAAAAGAGTAATTTGAGGGAATAACGGTTTTCGGTGTGGGACTCAGGAATTTAATAGGGTAGTGAGCAGTAGAAAAAGAATGTGTAGGGGTAGAAGGGAATCATCCTGGTTGTGAGTGCTGAAAGGTGGCGAGGGAGAGATTACCCACCCTCTCGAATTGGTGGGGTGACTTTGTACTGCCTTCGAGCCTATACTATTGATTTCAATTTCAAAAGTGAGAAGATACCTCACAAATTGGTATCAGAGAAAGTTCGGTGTTGGAAAATTTGATCGATGATGATAGTGAAAGAGTTGAAGACAAGGTGCAATGCGACGGAGGAGATTAATGACATCAAGAAAGCAATGTCGACCTTGTGTAAGAAGGCGGAGGAACAACGAAAGATGAGTGAAAAAATCTACATAATGCTGGAAGGATTTGTATTGGAGATCATCAGTGGTAAATCCCTGTCAATCTCGCAACTGGGCGAGTACTCGATGCAGAAGGATAAGCCGACGGAAGAGACGTCGAGGATTATCCAAATCCACGACCAAGGATTGGATTGGAACAAATTCAAGAAGGTTGAGATGTCTATATTCACAGGTAAGGATCCCAACACTTGGTTATTTCACGCTGAGCTAACCGAGAAGGAGAAAATGGTGGTTTTTGTGATAAATTTTGATGGAGTAACGTTAGCTTGGTACTGATGGCATGAAAATAGAGATTGATTTAAAGATTGGGAAAATATGAAAACTCGATTTCTGAACCGATTCGAAAATCAAAGGAAGTTTGGAAATGTGCATGATTGTTGGCGATCAAGCAAGAAGGAAGTGTTGCCAAGTTTCAAGAGCCATTCGAAGCATTGTTTACTCCCCTAGCTAAACTTTCTGATGAGGTTCTCCAATGTGCCTTCCTGAATGGGCTTGATCCTATTGTACTGGTAGAGGTCTTGGCTACAGAGCCCACGCGCCTAGGCCAAATTATGCACAGGGCCCAACTGATTGAGGATATTGCAATAGCAGTTCAAGAAGCAGATGAGAATGCGATTGATCGAACCAGCAGGGTTAGTGCCGTGGGAAGTAAGGCAACTATGAAGACGTTGGAGTCCACCCTCACTAGTACGGTCACATTGGCTAGCAAAGCAGGAACAACGACGCCTATAGACACAGCACCGACAGCCAAGAAAGAAGCCACTTATAAGCGCTTGATAGAGGATGAGTATCGGAAGCAGAAGGAGAAGGGCCTTTGTTTTAAATGTGAGAAAAAATACACTGTTGACCATCGGTGTAAGAATGAATAGTTGCGAGAGATTGTAGTTCACGATGAGGACGAAATGGAACTAGATGAGGAAGAATAAGAGTTGATAGAAGGAGATCGCACCGATGAAGAAAGGAAGGCAGTGATGTGTCGATTGAACACTAGCATGAGCTTAACTACACCAGGAATGATCAAGATTAGGGGAACACTGCAAGGACGTGATGTCATAGTTCTTTTAGACTACAGAGCCACTAACAAGTTCATCTCCCAGAATGGAGACGGATTGGACAACTTTATCAATGACTTTTTTGAGGGGTGACGGGAAGATCACGCTGAAAGAGGACCCGACGCTCACGCACTTAGAGGTATCCCTTAAACGGCTATCCAAATCCTGGCAACCCCTCGACGAAGGATACTTATTGGAGTTGTGAGCACTAACGGTTCAAGAGGCAGAACAAATAGAGGATAGGGAAGTGAGACAGATGAGTCTGTCTCTAGTGGTCCAACAGCTAATCGACGAATATTAAGATATCTTTCAGTCCCTTGAACAAATGCCTCCACAGCAAGCAATAGACCATAAAATTCAGATCAAGGAGGGAAACCACTGGTAAATGTTATACCTTACCGGTATGCTCATGCACAAAAGACGAAGATAGAAAAGATGATTGGGGAGATGATTTAAAAGGGGCTGATTTAATTGAGTGTGAGCCCTTACTCAAGCCTAGTGATCTTGGTTAAGAAGGATGGGAGCTGGAGGTTTTGTGTTGATTACAGGGCCTTGAACAATGTCACGATGCCTTATAAGTTTCTAATTCTAGTAATAGATGAACTGTTGGATGAATTACATGGTTCGTGCATCTATTCATAGATAGACCTAAAATCCTGTTACCACCAGATTCGAATGGCGTTGGAGGATGTTCAGAAGACAACTTTTAGAACTCATAAAGGCCATTACGAGTTCTTGGTCATGCCATTCGGTTTAACCAACACCTCCGCAACGTTTCAAGTCATGATAAACAAAGTTTTCCAGCCATTTCTACGTAAGTTCGTTATAATATTCTTTGATAACATATTGATTTATAGTCATGATTTACATACTTATGTTACTCACCTTACCGTGGTATTTAATCTGTTGCAAGATCATTCCTTATATGCCAACGTCAAGAAGTGCAATTTTGCGAAAGACAAGGTTGAGTATCTAGGACATTGGGTATCAGCTGTAGGCGTGGAAGCATACCCTAAGAAAATTATAGCCATGCTACAATGGCATATCCCTACCAATCTACGAGAGCTAAGAGGCTTCATAGACTTGACGGGGTATTGTTGAAAGTTCGTGTTGAATTATGGCACTCTGGCAGCCCCACTCACTCAACTCTTCAAGAAAGATGCATTCGAGTGGATAGAGAAAGCCACAGAGGCATTCCAAAAACTCAAATCAGCAATGGTCACATTGCCTGTGTTGGCCTTCCTCGATTTTAACCTACCCTTTGTGATTGAGACGGATGCGCCTGGCACCGGGTTAGGGGCAATCCTCACACAGAAGCAACGCCCAATTGCCTATTTTAGTCATACTCTTTCACGACAATGGCAAGCTAAATCGGTGTATGAGCGAGAACTGATGGTTGTTAATCTGGCTATCCAAAAGGTGGCGTCCTTATTTTTTAGGGTAGAAGTTCATTGTGAGGACTAATCAGCAAGCATTGAAATATCTTTTGGAGCAGAGGATTGTGTAATCGGAGTATCAGAAATGGATGTTTAAGCTTCTTGGTTATGACTTTGAAATAAAATATAAGCCAGGGCTTGAGAATAACGCAGCTGTCACCTTGTCACGCATGCTTCCCGGCCCACACCTGGCGGTTATGACTGTTCCACCTTTGTTGGATGTGGAGCCTTTAAAAGCAGAGGTACAAACCGACCCTCCACTATCTAAGATCATAGCTGAACTAATGGTGGGATCGGATCACTATCCAAAATATAGTCTGCAGCTTGGGATCCTTCATTTACAAAAACAAAATGGTTATCTCTAATACTTCCACTCTGAAACTAGCCATCCTTCATCTCTATCACAACTCTATTATGGGGGCCACTCAGGATTTCTAAGAACTTACAAGAGAATGACGGGGGAATTTGTGGAGGAATGTTATGTCTACCAACGAAACAAGTCATTAACAGTGTCACCAGCAAGGTTGCTCCAACCTTTGGCGATTCCTGAGCGTATTTATAAAGACATAACTATGAATTTTGTGGAAGGGTTACCGAAATCCTTGGGGCATGACACTATTTTTGTGGTGGTTGATCGTTTGAGCAAGTATGCTCCTTTCATTCCCCTCAGCCATCGTTTTTCTGCTAAATCTGTGGCCTCTGCTTTTGTTAGCGAGGTGGTTCGTCTATATGGCTTTCCTTAGTCCATTATTTCGGATCGGGACAAAATATTCATTTGTAACTTTTGGATCGAGCTTTTCTGGGTGTAGGGGACTAAGTGAAACGAACCACTGCTTACCATCCACAAACGGCGGCCAAACGGAGATTGTGAACAACTGCCTAGAAACCTACCTCCGATGTTTTTGCAGTGAATCTCCTCATACTTGGGGACAATTGCTTTCATGGGTGGAGTATTGGTATAATACTACCTTCCATAGCTCTTTGGGCGCCACGCCAATCCCAACTGTTTATGGGCACACACCACCCCTTCGCCTATCATATGGAAGTCAGAAAACGACCAATGCTACACTAGACCAACAACTTGGTTATTGAGGTACAGAGTTGGTTGCCCTAAAGGAAAATTTAGCACGCGCTTAAAACCACATGAAGAAGCCGGCGTATAACCACCACACTGAGGTGGAGTTTCTAGTTGGGGACGACGTTTTCTTGAACATTCGACCGTATCGACAGAAATCATTGGCTAAAAGGCGAAACGAGAAACTAGCAGCCAAGTACTTTGGCCCCTACAGGATCTTGCAGCGTGTGGGATCGGTTGCCTATAAGCTGGAGTTACCTTAGGACACGGTTATGCATCCCAGCTCAAGAAAATCATAGGTACTAATTTACCCGTGCAACATACTCCGCCACAACTAACTGATGAATTGGAGCGGACAACTGAGCCTCATGAGGTATTTACAACCGGGGTAAACGAAGCAACTGGCCTGTAAGAAGCATTGATACACTGGAAGGGTTTGCCGGAGGAAGAGGCAACATGGGAGACTTTCTATGACATGCAACATTAGTTCCCTGATTTCCCCCTTGAGGACAAGGTGGAACTGATAGAGGGGGAAGTTTTTAGACCACAAATAGTGCAGACTTACTATGGAAAGTGTAGAAGGAGAATTGTACTAGGGGCAAAAGAGTAATGTGAAGGAAAAACGGTTTGGGTGTGGGACCCAGGAATGTAATAGGGCAGTGAGAAGTAGAAAGGAAAGTGTAGGGGTAGAAGGGAATCATCCTAATTGTGAGCGCTAAAAGGTGGCTAGGGAGAGATTACCCTCTCGAATTGGTGGGGTGACTTTGTGATGGGATGTGAATCCCGCAACGGAAGCAGATCATCGTTCATGAATTATTGAGAAACAAAATCAAATGTGCAAGAATGAGAAATATAGGGAAAATTTACATTTGAAGAACAATTCTTCAACGATTTCCCGACGAACACCACCAAATGGTCTTCCGTGCTATCCTCTGGGTACCGAGATCTTTGCTTGTGGGAGCGTTTGTTTGGAACGAGAGGAAGAATTGAGAGAGATTGAGTGTCCCAAGAGGAATGCTGGGAATTGCTTTTCTGTATTGCAGAACTAACTGCAAAAAACAAAGAAAAAATATGACGTGGGGTAACTTCATACATCATAAGCAACTTCCCAATCCACTGCATTTTTTCAGGGGAGTGATTTATTATTAATAATAATTAATATATATATTCAATTAATTAATATCAATTAATTAATTATTAATCTAATTAATAATTAATTAAATATATATATTAACTAAATAAATAATTAACACTTAATTATTTATTATTAAAATAGAATCATATTCTAAAGCATTTCTCCCATATAACTTAGAGTTGTAATGTGCATCTTATGCACTTTATTTTTAACCTATAGTTTTAATATGAATCATATTCATATTAATTTTATTTGAATCTCATTCAATTAATTTCTTTTATAATATATAGTTTCAATTAGAATAAACTATATATTATAATATATCAATATAAATACAATCCCTTGAGCAATTTGAACATTTCAAAATTTTCTAAAAAATTTGATCCTCGTTTTACCCGTTATGAGCTAGCAAAGGGACCTAATAGACCTATAGATTAGAAGCTCCAACGATGCGAGATTAATCGGTCAAACTTATTGACCGAGTTAATCAACATTCGTTAACTATGGGTCACTCCACTAAAGACCCGCAGTTGCACTCTTCTAACTACAGAATGTTTTCGTGTCCATGGATATACGACCATTAATGGCAAGTCAATCCTTCACGAGTGCTCGTAACTCAAGTTGGGTAAAATTACCGTTTTATCCTTGAGTTAGATCTTGCTCCTTAAATACCACTGCTCGTCTAATGAACAACCCGATTATGGTCTGACCAATAACCGGAAGTCCCTCTCGGGCCAATGAGAGGGTGGGGCCCCTTGTTCAAGTCCCGGAGTCAACATTTAAAAGAACACTCATCTACGCCCCTAAGGTCGAGGAGGAGTGAATTCCATCTTGTGAAGTTATGTTCCTAGATCCCCACTCAGTCTCGTCCCCAAAATGGTAGGAATGTTGAGTCGGTGACTCGGGCCACTCTCACCCATACAAATCAAAGGACGAGCCCTCACGGGCAGGAGTCCATAACTCACTCAGGATTGAGAATGAGTTGCCTGATCATCCTATGAAATAGCAATCTGTTTGTTAACGACTTTACATCTAAAAATTGGCTATTTCGCGGTCCGGTCTTATACAAACTCATTGTATAGGATACCCCCACTAGCATGTCTCCACACGAATGACCTGGATCGAGTCGTCTGTAACATTTACAAAGTGGGCCGTATCCATAGTGTTTCCAGGATAAGGTACCCAACCTTATCCATATACTATAGACCATTTAGGTTATTTACGGGACATTATCCACTTGTATATCAAGGATATATCAAATATATACCTTGTATATCAGGGATATATCAAATATATACCTAGTATATCAGGGGTATATCAATTATATACCCAGTATATCAAATATAAACTCAATATATATATTGTCCTTGTTACATGATAATAACCTTGGATGTTTAGTTTATTGGATTTTGGACAATGCAATGCTATGAATTCAACAACAAATTTATTGAATAAAACTTTATTGAATATACATTTGTTTTTACTTAAATACAAACTACGAGTTTATGGCAACACACCCAACACTTTGTACTGCCTTCGAGCCTATACTATTGATTTCAATTCCAAAAGTGAGGAGATACCTCACACAAAACTATCATTTATATACTACAGACCATTATTAGTCCTCAAAACCTTAAATCTTTTCCCGGTTTGGTTTTCTACTAGAATTTTCCAATGTCTAAAGGTTTCAAAAGCATTACTCTTGTTCTTCAAATTAAGCATCCACAACTTCCTTGAAAAATCATCAACAATACTTAAAAAGTAGTACTTTGTTCCTCCAAAGGTTGGAACCCTCGCGAGTCCCCACAAGTTCGAATGGACATAGTCTAAAATCTCTTTGGATAACTCTTTGCTCTTAAAAATTTTTACCCTGCTAGATTTTTCAAGAGTGCAATGGTCACAAAAAGGTAATTTTGAAGGGTTGAACTTACCAAACAAACCTTGTTTTTTAATTCATTTAAAATCCTCTTATAGACATGACCTGACCTATTGTGTCAAATGATAGTTTTTTTTATCACGTTGTCCTAAAACAACATTTGCACAATGAGCTACAGCTGAGGTTCCATTTAAAAGATATAAGTCCTTTCTAACTACATCTCCCTTTGACTTGTGACTAAAACCTCCTTTATCAAGTTGTCCAAGAGAGATCAAATTTCTCTTCAAATCTAGAACAAACCGAACAGTAGACAGAATATTCTCCATCATACAGTTTCAACTTGATTGATCCTATACCCTTTATAATACAATGTTCATATACGCCCATCAAAACCTTGCTACCTTCAAGTTTCTCAAAATCTTGAAAGTAATGTTTGTGAGGTGTCATATGATAGAAACATTCGGAAATCAAGTATCCGCTCATCATTAACTTCATTCTAAAACACAGTTAACACTTCTGCTGACTCATAACCTTCATGCACATTTGTAAAGGTTTGCTCACCATTTTTCTCCTCCCCTCTTGTTATTGTCTTTTAACTTTAAGCAATTTTGGATCAAATGTCATTCCTTACAGTAATAATAGAATTTTCTATTCTCTTTACCTTTTACCTTTAGATTTAGTCTATGCTTAGTGTTTTACCTTTAGATTTAGTCTATGCTTAGTGTTCTTTGCCTGAGATTTTCCTTTAGATTATGATCTCCCTTTAACCATGAGTGCTTTTGCATCATTTTTTCTCATGTTTGATTTCAAAATGCTTAGATCTCATAGTATCTAAAATAGTAGCTAATGTCAATGAACCTTTATCCTTATTTTATTGCAATCTTTACTTCCTTGTAGCTTTCAGATAATGAATTTAGGAAAATAATAGATTGGTTTTCATCATCTAATTTATAGCTTGGTTTTCATCATATAATTTTTTCTCCTGTATTTGCTAAATCCACACATATCTTGTTAGAATCATCTAGGTAAAACCTTTCTTTTAAGTAATTTTATTAGGCAAATATTTACTTAAATAAACTGATTCCAACTTAGACTCATAATTCCTTTGCTTTTTCATATCATTAACCAATTGAAGCACATTATCAGCTTGTTTTTCTTTGGTTATTTCTGTCGGCCATGTTTCTAATTTATCTAAAATTTTTGTCGCTTTCTATTGAACTAAAAGAGCTTTAATTTTTTTTTCTCCAAAAGCTAAAACCCCCATTTCCATCAAACTTATCTAGCTTGAATTTTAATGACATAATTTTAGGATTTTCAACTGCCACACGACAATTTTAGGCCAACCAAATAGAAAAATTTCAAAACAGAACAACCCAAACAAAAGTTTTAGAATAGCCGAACCCAATAGAAAAATCCAGATCATCACAAAATTAATTCCTAATCAGCCAAACAAAAATTTCAAAATATCCGAACCAAATAGAAAAAATTAGTACAGCCCAAAAGTAATTACTACTTAGCCAACCATAAATTTCAAAACAAAACCGACCAATCAAAAAATTTCAAAATAGCGAGATGCTTGAACGGAACCTTACAAAAATAAAAAACGCAACCGACTGCAACTGATATAATTTACCTTCAGCTCTGATACCAATTGTTGTGCAAAAACACGCATAATTGCTTAATGTCGCAACGTGATCACGACGCTGAGCGGCCAACGTCCTCTTTTAAGGGTTTCTTAAAATAAAAGAACTTGGAGTTGCCACCAATCATGTTGAGAGTGTGATTGGTCACCCACCTAGAATAAACTAAAGAAAATTGGTCTTCGTATATCAGATCGAGTCCCGGAGTCAATTGCATGTAGGGAAGGTCTTACATCCTACAACACCTGTGAAAACGGTTACCAATATTTTATTTTTTATTATCCAATTAATTAAATTATTGAAGGTCCACAAAATTTTATTTTATTTTATTTTTGAATGTCCCATGTTTATTAATCCACATTTTAGAAATAAAATATGGATTAATTACTATGGGTGACATAAATGTGATTCAAAAAATATTGAAATTTATTATTATAGGAGACATTTTATGTATTTAAAGAATTTAATAAATTCCAAAAAGATAACACTACTCAATCTCCCTTTTGTTTTTTAGAAAATTTGTGAGTGGTTTTTTAAATTTGTTTGGACTGTTTTATGAAAATTTTTTTATAATTAATGAAATTTATTTTAAAAGGGAAATTTCATGTATAGAAAAACCCATAAAGAGAACACTACTTTGCCTCGAGAAGTTTCACGTATTTGTTGAATTTTAGAAAAATCTACAAAGAGAACGCTACTTAAATTGAAAATTAGAGGAAAACGAAATTCAAAGTGATAATATCTGCAAAAATGAGAAGATGTCAACATTCGAAATTCAAATATATGGTAACTAATCTGTGAAACTAAATACTGTTAAAATAATATAAAATCAAACCAAGTATGTTAAAGAAATTAAACTAATACGATAGAGATTCATAAAATTACATAAGGTTATGATGCATAAATCACAAAAAAAACATCTCCTATACAATAGTGTAAAATCTCCCTATCCAATATTAATCCGCACCTCATGCATTTAAGCAATTTGAAAAGAGAGTAAAATAAAAGTAAAAGAAATTTCAAACCTTCCGATGGATGGTGAGTTGGATGGTGAGTGTAGAACTATAAATTTTGGGTCAATCATAAACGGCCACGTCATTATCTATTTTATTTAGGGATTAATTATATATTAACCCTAAATTAAACTTAAAATATGTAATTGGGTCATATGAGTATTGGGCTAGAAATCGATTTGGTTCACAAACTTGGCCCAAAATCCAATTTACCATGAAATCAAGTAGATTAATATTTAAATTTAAATAAATTCATTTAAAGAATTGCGCTTGGCCAAAAATTATTCAAGTCCGATGGCCCACCAAAGCTTATGGAAACCTCTATAAATAGAGGAGACCTCATTCATTTTCAGGGTCAGATTTGGAGAATTGAGATAATTCTTATCAAGTTGAAGACTCTCTAAAGACTTGAATACTTTGAAAACTTGAAGATTTGAACACTTTCGAAGAACATATAACTTGGATCCAAATCCAAATTCAAGAACATATATCTTCACATCAAGTTCGAGAGAAAGAATCAGAGGATAAAGATTAGAGATTGAATTCACTATACAATACATACAAACAATATAAAAGTTCAACTCTACGAAATATAATTTCTTCGAAAATTTCGTGTGAACAAATTGGCACGCCTAGTGGGACAATCTCTACCTCTCACTCCTTCTCAAGACTTAACGTTTTTCAATAAAGTCAATGGAATTTAAAAAGGCTACTACAACAGTTGCTTACATGAGTAACCTTCATACGGGTCATATAATCTATGCTTGCTCTGATGAATTCCAACTACGGGAACATCAAACTCCTCATGCTGTTGCAAACAAAGTAATGATGCCACAAGAAACATCTATCGAAGATAAATTTCTTGTTAATCATAACCCCTTATTTAATCTTAATCCTGACATTGTCTCTGTTATGATAACTAATGCAAGCACTATGGATGAAAAAATAGCTGAAACGGAAAAAGAAGCTCGCTGCATTGATGAAGACAGTGGAAGAAAGAGATTATGAAATCGCTTCCCTGAAGAATCAGATTGAAAACAGAAAAAGAAGCTCGCTGCATCGATCACTTCGCTGTTTGTTCAGCAGCTCCAATATATGATCACGAACATGATCAGAGCGCAATACGGCGGACCTTCTCGAAGCTCCCTCTTGTATTCTAAGCCATATACTAAGAGGATTAATTATATGAGAATGCCTACTGGATACCAACCTCCAAAATTCAAGCATTTCGATGGGAAGGGCAATCCAAATAATATATTGCTCACTTCGTCGAAACTTGAGAGAATGCTGGTACAAGAGGCGAGTCCGAACGTTAAAGGGAAACGCCTGTGACTGGTATACTGATTTCGAGCCTGAAACGATCTAGAGTTGGGAACAGCTTGAAAGAGAATTCCTAAGTCGCTTCTACAGTACGAGGAGAATTGTTAGCATGATGGAGCTCACTAACTCCAAAGAAAGAAAAGGTGAACCGGTTGTCAAATATATCAACCAATGGAGAGCTCTAAGTCTTGAGTGTAAAGATAGGCTTACTGAACTATCCGCTGTCGAATTATGCACTCAAGGTATGCATTGGGAACTTCTTTACATCCTTCAAGGTATAAAACCTCGCACCTTTGAAGAGTTAGCAACTCGTGCTCACGATATGGAGCTTAGCATTGCTAGTCGAGGAAGTAAGGATTTCTTAGTGCCGGACTTAAAGAAAGAAATCAAAAGTGTTGAAAGAACTCTAAATGAATCTTTTGGTGTAAACACGACCTCTCCCAAATTGTCTTCAAGAATAAAAGGAAAGAGATTTGGGAAGCAACACGGAAATGAGAAAAGAAGACTAAGCTTGAAAGAAAGGTAAGAAAACATCCATCCTTTTCCTGATTCCGACATCCCCTATATGTTGGAACAATTACTGGAAACACGATTGATTGTACTTCCAGAGTGTATACGACCAGAAGAAATGGGTAAAGTTGATAATCCAAAATATTGCAAGTACCACCGAGTTATCAGTCATCCAGTGGAAAAGTGTTTTATCCTAAAAGAGAGTATCCTAAATTTAGCTCAAGAATGAAAGATTAAGCTGGATTTCAATGAAATAGCTCAATCAAATCACGCTACAGTAACAATAAATATAAGTAACCAAACACCTCAAAGTCTATTCTACAATAAGGGGATAGACTTGATCCAATTTGGAATGTTGAAGCCTATATATGTTCGCTCTCAATAGAAGACTTCAAGAAATACCATTAAAGATGTTGTCAAATCCATCAATTATGGAGAGGAAGACTGGGCTATTATGACTCGTCGGAAGAAACAATAACAAAGTTTTACTCAGAAGAAGTCACATATGCTCAACAAAGAACATGGACACCAAGGAAAGAAGGATTCAAGGAAGCCTAAATCAGAGAGGAAAGAAAATAAAGACTCCTTTCGACCCCAGATATCGGCAACCTCGAAAGAACTTTTCCAAAAAAAATTCTTCTATGTCAAAAAGAAGAAAGAAAATCTTGCAAGTTCACATTACATAAATGTGGAAGAAGTTGACAACTCTAAAATAACTGAGCAAAGGACTTGTGTCTTCGATCGCATCAAGCCTTCAACTACTCAACCTTCGGTCTTTCAGAGGATGAGTATGGCCACAACAAAAGAAGAAAATCAATGTTTTACTTCCATCTCCATTCGACCTTCAGTCTTTCAAATGCTAAGCATCTCCACGTCAAAGAAAAATCAATCTTCGACATCTGCTTTTGATTGTCCATAAGTGACAGGTGATCAATATGAAAGAACAATGAAAACCGTGAAGGCAAAATCATTTGGTGAAGTGAATGATGACAAGAAAATTCACAGCATTGTTCCTTCCCGTATGAATAGAAAATTCTCCCTTATCATAAATACAGAAGGTTCCTTAAAAGTAAAAGAAAAGCTCATAATCTCAATCAATCCTAAAAATGGAGGATGTTATGAAAGTTGTGATGAAAATGAGAGCATATGAAATATAAACACTCTTTGTCGTAAGAGTCTAAACTGCATGATACTCCTGGCCCGCATGAGTTTAAAAGGTGAACGGCCCAAAAAATATATATATATTGTACTTGAACTACGTTATGACTTGATCCCTTTTTATTGAAGGGTACGTAGGCAGCTTAAAGAAAACTTTAAGTTCAGTCCAAGTTGAAAAAAAAATAAACAAGGCCACAATGACGCTGCAAGACCTATATGTACAACCTTACCAAGAGTGACGATACGACGCTCAACCCTATTAAAAGGCTAGCTCTACAGCAAAGTGGAGGATGATCATTGGGGACATAAACCATCAAATTGAGTTTTGTTCCCTATGATAGGTGTCATCCTCCAAATTGGATCTGCACATGATGATTGTTGGCGAAGAAGTTGCAGTCACTTGATCATTCACAAAAAATTTGCAAGTGCTTGACCATTGGCAAATATATTGCAAACTTTATAGTTGGTGAAGATATTGCAGCTGCTTGATCGTTGGTTAAGAAAAATTGCAGCCAATTGATCATTAACGAGGAAGGTGCAGTCATTTGATCGTTTGCAAACAATTTGCAGCCACTGGATCGTTGGCGAAGATATTGTAGTCGTTTAATCGTCGGCGAGGAAGTTACAGTCAGTCACTTGATTATTCGCGAAGAATTTACAGCTGTTTGATTATTGGCGAATATATTGCAAACTTGATTGCTGGCGAGGACATTGCAGCTGCTTGATTCTTGGTTAAGAAAAATTGTAGCCAATTGATCAAGCCGCTCGATCGTTGGCAAAGAAGTTGCAGTCACTTGATCGTTCGCGAAGAATTTGCAGCTGCTTGATCATTAGCGAAGATATTGCAACCACTTGATCGTTGATTAAGAAAAATTGCCGTCAATTGATCATTAACGAAGAAGGTGTAGTCATTTGATCGTTTGCAAAGAATTTGCAGCCGCTCGATCGTTGGCGAAGATATTGTAGCCGCTTGATCGTTGGCAAAGAAGTTGCAATCACTTGATCGTTCGCGAAAATTTGCAACTGCCTAATCATTGGCGAGTATATTGCAAACTTGATAGTTGGCGAAGATATTGCATCCGCTTGATTGTTGGTTAAGAAAAATTGCAGCCAATTGATCATTAACGAAGAAGGTGCAGTCATTTGATCGTTTGCAAAGAATTTGCAGTCGCTCGATCGTTGGCGAAGATATTGTAGCCATTTGATCGTTGACGAGGAAGTTACAGTCACTTGATTGTTTGCGAAGCATTTTCAGCTGCTTGACCATTGGCAAATATATTGCAAGTTTGATAGATGGTGAAGAAGTTGCAGCCACTTGATGGTTGGTGAAGATTTTGGAAGGTGGCCATAAGAAAGACAGATAAAAGTGATCACTGTTGGTATAGAACACCTTAACCGATCGAAAAGGTGTTAACCTACCCAGAAAAACTGTCACTACAAGGTAAATAGAAGTAACCACTGCTGGTATAGGGACAACTTAACCAATCGAAAAGGTGTTAACCTACTCAGCAAAGTAGTCACTGTCGGGCAGATAAAGGTAACTGCTGCTAGTATAGGAACACCTTAACCGATCGAAAAGGTGTTAACTTATCCAACAAAGATGTCACGCTAAGGCAGATGGACGTGAGGATTGCTAGTATAGGGCGTGACTACTGCTGGTATAGGAACACCTTAACCGATCGAAAAGGTGTTAACCTACTCAGCAAAGATGTCACGCTAAGGCGGATGGACATGAGCATTGCTAGTATAGGGCGTGACTACTGTTGGTATAGGAACGCCTTAACCGATCGAAAACGTGTTAACCCACTTAACAAAGATGTCACGCTAAGGCAGATGGACGTCAGCATTGCTAGTATAAGGGCGTGACTCCTACTAGTATAGGAACCCCTTAACCGATCGAAAAGGTGTTAATCTACTCAGCAAAGATATCACGTAAGGCAGATGGACGTGAGCATTGCTAGTATGGGGGCATGACCACTGCTGGTATAGGAACACATTAACCGATCGAAAAGGCATTAACCTACCCAACAATGACATCACCGAAAGATAAATGAAGGTGACCACCGCCGCTAGGATACCAAGATCACAAATAAATAAGTGATTGGCCAAAGCAAGAGTGACGCCACTGTAAAGAATGATTGCAAGACCCAACTACTAAATTTTGGATCGGTCTATAGACTCTATCACAAATTCTAAGTGTTGGTCTTTATGTAGAGCAACTTCATCAAATGGGGGCATCATATTTGCAATCAAATAATAATGGGCATGGTCAGGTTTTACAAAAAAAATAAAAAAATAAAAATAAAAATTCCGGAGAGAGACTTTCAATTGAAAAGGAAGTTTGATAAAAAAATTTCAATTTAAAAAAAGTTTGATTAAAAGTAAATAAAAAAATAAAGAATTGAATATATATTATATACACAACGACACTTCACGAACCTAGCTCGAACTCGGTCCCCGGCTCGACCTGTACACAAGTGTGGACCTGCACAAGAGGGTAAACACTCCGACGCTCAAGTCAGTATGGGTTGGATTTCGTATTTAGTTCGAGGTGAGATTCGATACCTGAGCGTGAAATGAGGCCCTCTATTTATAGGTGTGGGATCCGACAGTACACACGACCGGCGGTTACATGTTTTTTTCCTCATGTCGGACCTGTCGGGTTCTGAGTAGATTGAACCCCAATCAGATCGAATTTCGGCATGTATACTTAGCATGTTCCCTAATGGGTGAACCCGACCTCTTCGGCAAGTTCGAGGTGGACCTGAGATATTTAATCCTTATAACACCAGTCAGCGTCCTCCACGTGTCCAAGGTATTTTTATCCCCAAACAAAGTTCGAGAGAAAGAATCAGAGGATAAAGATTAGAGATTGAATTCACTATACAATACATACAAACAATATAAAAATTCACCTCCACGAAATATAATTTCTCCGGAAATTTCATGTGAACAGTGAGTTCGACCAAAAATGGGTGTGAGCTCGTGAGGAATGACAGGGCACCAATTAGAGAGATTTAAAAAAAATTTGGTTAAAGGGAAATTTGGAGAGATGGAAAGATATGGTAAATTTTCAGGCATTTTCTTCTCTCTGTGTTTTGTGGCGTTCCTTCTAACTTTCTCTCCCTAACCTCTTAGAACAAGATTTTGGGAAGAGAATTCCTATGTATTGCAACAAGAAAAAAAAAAATATTTGCGAGAGATAAGGAGAGAGATTTCAAAGAGGATGCACTAAGAACTTCCCCCATTTCGTTCTTGTGTCTTTTTCTTCTCCCTCCTATGCCCTATTGATTTGAACAATAAAAAAATAAAAATAAATAAAAAGTTAGGATGTGAGAGAGCTTTGATGGGAGAAAAAAAAAATGGAGAGTGGGAAAATGGGATAGAGGGAAAATGTAGAGAAAGGAGATCGGAGAGAGTAAGAAAAATCGTTGGAAACCGGGAAATATTATTGAGGGGGAGGGGGGAGTTACGTGTGTACTTGGGAGAGAGAGAGAGGGAGTGAGAAAAAAAAAACAAGGGAAATGGGAGAAAATTAGGGAAGAGAGAATGTGGAGAGAAATTAAAGGGAGATATTTTTATCTTTTTAAAATTAAATTTCCTCTTAAAAATTCTCATTCCAAAATTCATGCTTTCGTAATTTAAATTTCAAATTTATTACTATTTTAAATTTTGTTATTTTTATATTTTTTAGTATTTTAATAACAAATATCAAATAAAATTAAAAATCATCCCGACGAGATGCGGTATCTACACTTATTTATCCAATAAACATCCAAACAAATTCATCTAGTAATATGAATGATTAAATCAAGTAAAGAGGAGTGGAGAAAACACAATATTAATAAACATCTAAATAAATTCACTAAATAATATGAATGTCTAAATCAAGTAAAGAGAAGCAGAGAAGACAACATCAAAATTTATAGCGATGAATGTGGACTATCACCACTCTGCAAGGTGAGAGAAAACTTTCATTAACTTCAATTTCCAAAAAGAATACAACCGGAAGAGGTAACCCGTCAAAGAAACGAACTCTTCTGTATTTTTTCCTCACGTTCGGCTACTGCTCCCCAACGAAAAAGAGTTTGCTGCTTCAATACCTAAAAATGAGGGAGAGGGAAAAGCTCAAAACCCTATGGGCTGGAGCACACCTAAAATAAACCAACTACACATGGGCTTATGCAACTAAAAGGCCCAATTCAAAATTTAATAAAAAGCCTACATGGGATATGGTTTTAATCAACAAAACAACATTTTGTTTTGACACATTTTGTTTTGACATAATATCTTCAAAAGGTCTGTTTTAGAAACTTATTTACATAAATGTCTAAAGTTTTCCAATTTTACAGTTTTAGATTTCTCCACGTAGGATTTATTTAAATACTGATTTTACCCTTATTTATTATATACACTTTTATTATAGTTTTTTATTATTTTGAAATTTAAAATATTTAATTCTATAATTGTAATCATATTCCTTTAATTATTGTGGACCCCATATAAATTTTCAACACTAATCCCTTAATTCACTCCTTCAAAAAAGATTTTTTTCCTATAATTTACCATTATTATTAATTAAAAAAATATCCAATTTTGATCCAACAATATTTTTTCATATGATTTTTTCTGTGTGAAGTTCCCACACAATTGACCACTCCAGTTTGAAATTGTTTGATTAAATTACATTGGAGCCAACCACACTATCAACTTTAGGGGTTTCCTTTCACAAATCCATGATGGTCTGATAGGTAAATAAAATAGCTAGAATTATGTATAAGATATATACCACATATACAATATATTCTAATATTTACAATATATGCTGCTTCAGTCAATATATTCTCATATACGATATATTCTCATATATTCCCATATATACAATATACGGTTATAACATATATTCTACTTGTACTTTTGAAATCTACTATTATTCACACGATGTAATTAACATTATGTATATACGTCTTTTAAGTAAGATCTAATTTACATATCACATATTATTATAGAATATTAACAATTAAGTATTCATTTGTATATTTTTATGATATAACGTATATACCGTGAAGACTTTTGAATTCAAATATTATTATGGATACGGTTAATATAATTTATATACCTTTTAATATTGTTTTATAACTTACAAACTATATATTATTCAAACTTTATAGAGAATAATTAGATATCAATGTCAATGATTTGTATTTCTATAAATATTATGGAACTAAATGTATACACTATAAGATATATCCCCATATATACTGATGACAAAGCGATGAATTCAAACTCAATATATCTGAACGGAGCAGTCTTCGAACAAGAAAGGAAGGAAAAATCGGAGAAGGAGGGGTTTTCAAATTTTTTCAATTATGGAAAATTTAACGGATTTAAATTGTAACCTCTTCTAAAATAATTTTAGAAGTATAGATACAAAAGGGTATACTAGTAAATTGGGTGTGTAAATTTTATACACATTGCTTGGATGTTTCATAAGCTTCAAGCCATCCAAGCTATCCCCTGGAAACATCCATGGGTTCGATATTGACATAAAGGTTAATCACATTTCCATATAGTATCACAGAAAAGTTGATAAATATAAAAAATATCAACAAAATATCATTAATATGGATATAATATTAGTAATAAGATTTTTTTTCTTTATTTAAAAATGATGAAATACCTATTCGTTAATTTAAATATTTTTATGATTTTTTTTCAGAAATACTGATTACTCTATTCATATTTTCATGGAGATTTTCATATAATTTAGACCTCTATATTTCCACCCATATTTTAAATTTTGATTTCAATCACATTTAAATTTAGATTAAGTGGGGTGATCATTTTCATGGAGCGAGTAGAATAATTATATATATGCAAAATATATGATTCCGGTAACTACTGGGTCTAGAGATTGGTTAAAATTCTCCATATATCAATTAGCATAAAAATGTGTAATTTATTAACCTAATTTGTAAAAGGTAATATGTAGTTAGACAACCTCACTTATATATCTAACACTTGAAATTATCCAACTCCGTATTTTCTTTTTCTTTGTATTAAACAACAGACCAAACATAAACTCGACTTCTAAATTATTCTAGTCTACACAAATCTATACCATGAGCCAAACACCCCGTAAAACGTCACATGATCGACTTTGCACGTCTTCGATCGTTTTCTTCTTCTCCTTTTTATTTTCATATGCAACTGAAGATGCAATCTAAATTCTGTGTGTGTGTCATAATATCTTTTATGGGTGGTGTTTGATGGGAGGTTTTGATGATCTTGAAGAAAGAGATGGTCTCATTTGGACAATTTGGTCTTCACTCACTCCCATTCTCTTAGCCAACCGCCCTGCCTCAAAGAATCTCCTCACGGCCTCCTTCATATACTCCCTACCTTCCTTCACACTCATTTCCTTTCCAATGGCTTCAGGGTAGCTAGTCAGGGTACTATCTCCATTCATCACTGCAGCCAGCTGCATCAGCTCCTGCTGAAACTCGGTCAGCTTTGCGTTCTCGTTCGCCGGGCTGTTCCTGATCTTCACCGGCGTTGGGAGCAGTTCTAGCAAACATAATTAAGTAGCTTCATAAGTTGAAAGGATAAAGTATGTATGGTTTGTAGTAATGGAATGCTCACCGGGACAGTCGGTTCTCGGTTCGGTGCGGGTTTGGACGATGGATTCGAAGGATCCGGCCCACTCGTCCCTCTTGGTGAGGAAGGGAGATGGGAGGTTGAAGAGCTTCTTGACAGTGGCTGGAATGGAGGAGTGTTCATACTCTGATGTTGGAAATGGTCCTTTAGGGCCATGAACAACTGCATCACCATCACACAACACAAGTCATTAAATAACCTCTCTGATTAATTGAAATTAAGGTATTCGATGCTGGAATTTATACACTCATTCCAAATTTTATGGAAGAGAGAGAGAGATTATTAATTAGTTCTCCTAATTTGTAATTAGTTGAATAAGTACAAATTTTTAAGCATTTTCCATACTACTATACTACCATAAAATTTCCCTTAGAACTAAAACTAAATGAGTTCTAACAGAGAGAGCAAAAAATGTAGTTTATCAAACACCTGCCGGAAAGGTTAATTTTTTTTTTTTTTTTTTTGAAATATAGACCTAGAATTTGTAGATTTAAAGCTTTATAAGTATATAATTCATAATTTATTGGTATAAAGTCTATTTTGGGATCTCATACTTCTAATTTTATTCCGCTTTTGTCTCTATAACATTATCATAACATCCTATTTAAGTATTTTAATGCATGACCTTAGTATAAAAAACCACTTAGTGGTTATTATTATTTGTAAAAATTTAACGAAAACACACATGACATAAAACACATTTTTTGTTCATTTATTGATCTAGCCTAAACATTTGAATTTCTGAAATAGATGTAAATTCTTTTTAATGATTAGTCAAGAAAACAATGAAAATACAAAACTGTTAAATTATCGATTTCATCCCATCGGTTTGGACTTAGTCTCAATTTAGTCCTTATAAATTTTAAAGTTTCAATTTTGTCTATGAGAATTTCAACTTAATCCCTATGATATTTGAAAATTTTAAATTTATGGTTTCAATAGTCTTGAGTTAGTCTCAATTTTGGTTTACATGATTCTAAATGTTTCAATTTGGCCTATGAGGCTTAGGTAAACTTCACAAATCATCTCTAAACTATTTTTCACCTCTAAAAAAATCCACTCCTTTTCCCTTTCTTCTTCTTTTTCCTTTTTGTCTAGTCCTACACTTAAAATTTAAATACACGATTAGCTAACCTAGTCAACTAAATAGAAAATATCAATCCATGACATGATAACGACTCATCCGAGTAGAGATCAGTAGAGATGATTCATGAAGTTTGACCAAACCATAAAGATCCAATTAAAACTTCATAAAGATCCAATTAAAACTTTCAAAAGACAAGTACAAAATTGAAGCTAAACCAAAATCAAACTAATCAAATTAGTAATTTATCCCAAGAAAAAGAAATGGGTAAACTATGCATACAAAGTTTACTGACCAAACAAAAGTTACAAAACAGATCCGAATAAGATTAGATTTCTTTTATATTTGGAAATTTTAATGGGATTTCCATCTTTGTTCTTACTCTATAGTCCTCCAACATAAAAGAAAACAGCTCACCAAACGTAAATGAATTCAGTCCCAAAAGCATTTGGTTGGACAAGGAGAGACTCCATTGCTGCTTAACTACTGTTTTGGACACGGAAAGGCAACAAAAATGGTGTGGGAAAAGAAAACAAGTGGGGTTTTTAATAAAAATAAAATAAAATCTCTGATCTGCTTTGCTTTTCTTTGCTTTATTAATGAAGTTTGGTATTGGTTTCAGAAAAGCGGTGGGAAAACCTGAAAATGTGACGATAAAAAAAGAATGTCAACATCTCAACCCCTTTTTAATTATCTCTGCTCGGTGCCCAAATGACCACAAAAAGCCAAAACTGAGCTGTGCTGCATTTTCCTTCCTACTTTTTTTTGGATAAAATTAAAACACATGTACTTTTTTTTTCATTAATTTTTAGGATACTTGCACATTAAATTCTGCTTAAACTTACATTTTTAGTGTTTTGGTTTATTAATTATCGATTAAATATTATTTCGTTTTCTTTACTATATATTGTGGATGGCTTTATTTTTAGAAGAAATGGGGTTATTCTCTCTTATAATTGTGTGAATTAGAACTTTTACAACAATAATATTAAGATAAATTCTTTTTGGTGTGTTCTACTAATATTTGAGTTTAATTTTAACTTGAATTATCCTATTTTTTAAAATGGTAAACTTTCTACTATATTTAAAAATACATATTTATTTTGTCATATTTTCACAATTATATTTCAACTGAGGCCGAATTCTACTCTAATAACTTTCATATTTATTTTGTTTGTGCTTAAATTTTTATTGACTGTTTTTTAAACAATACTCCAAACTATTTTGAAACTCACCCCTAATCTACTAAGAGGTGACTTAAAACGCAAGTCCTATATAAACATTTCCTAAAAATTAACAAATCAGCAAAATATATGATTATGCATCATTTATTTATTCGTGAATTAAATTTTATTTAGTTCGAGGATAAAGACATATAGTTCCATCTTCCTTCGAGATGGAAGTTCAAATCTTTTTATTTTAGTCCATTTATAAATCTAACACAAAGCTCCTATTTTTAAAGATCATAATCCTTCAATCTTATATCTATGGTATAAAAAACAATTAAAAGCTATAATATCAATTTAAAAAATATATATGATATAAGTAACAAAAAAGTACAAGGATTAAGGAGAGAAAAGATACGTACCAGTGCCCTTCTCTATCCAAGGCGAGACCATTATTGTCGGGACTCGGACCCCAAGCCGATCAAATCGGAACAGGAACGGCTCCGGCCCGACGATGCCGTCGGGGCTAGGAACTCCGGTGACCGGCGTCGGCACGTGATCGAAGAATCCGCCGTGCTCGTCGTAGGTGATGACGAACAGAGTCTCGTTCCACTGCGGAGACGATCTCAGCGTCTCGTACACCTCCTTCACGAACATCTGTCCCTGATACACATCGTGCGACGGATGATCGTCGTTCGCCGGCTCCAGCGCCAAATCCAGGTACCGCTGCTCCACCACCACGTACCTCGGCAGCTTCCCCTTCCTCGCGTCCCGCTTGAAGTTCAAATCGTACTGGTGGAACTTGTTCACGTACTTCAGCTTCCGTAGATTCCGGTAGAACAGCGTCGCCGGAATGTTCTGGTAGTATATTCCGAACGACATTCCGGCATCGTCCAGATTCTCGAAGATTGTTCGCTGCGGATAGCCTTTGGCGAGGAGCGCCGGAATGTTGCTGGTAGCACCGCCGGAGGTCGCCGAGTGAACGAAGAGCCGATTCGGCTGCGTCGATGACGGCACCGCCGCGAACCACCTGCAAATCATTCAATTCGCGCATTCCGATTTTCCTTTACAATCAAAAGTACCTAATCGACTGATCGTTTTAACAATTCCGAAAATCCTCGAAACTCAGAACACAATAATCGGGATCTAGAAAATTTCAACAGATCAAAAAATCAAAATCACCTATCGAAAACCGCAAATTCGGAGACGAGAGTCTTGTACACAGCGACCTTATCGGGGTGGAATCCGTTCATAACATCCCGGGACATGGCGGAGGTGTTGTCCATGGAGAAGGCCTGCTGAGCGAAGCCGTTCATGGGCGGGGGATTGGCGGAGGTATTATCGGAGCCGAAAATCTGCTCCCGAATGGCTTGAAAGGAGTGGCCAGGATCGGGATCAACATAGTGAGACTGGTCCTGGAAGAAGAAGCGGTTGGAGTTGGGATCCGCAGCCGACTGGAGGTTGAATTCGGAGCCATCGACGCCATTGATCTCGGGATTGATTCGCTTCATCCAGCCGAGCATGTGGTCGAAGGAGCGATTCTCCATGACGAGGACGACGATGGTGTTGATAGGGGAGGCGTGGAGATGGAAGGCCAATAGGAGGAAGAGGAAGATGAAGGCAGGGGATTTGGCAATGGCAGCCATTGATGGAGTTCCGATTTGCAGAGAGTGGAAGAGGATTAGAAGAAGAAATGGAGGAGAAGGGGCATATGCGGTATTTATACAAGGGAAGGGACAGATGGTTGGTGGGGCCCAATTTGTTGTGTGTCAGTGTGATTCTGTTCTCCGCTGCGGAAATGGGCAGATGCTGAAACCATGGCTACTCTTTCTTTAATTTCGCCTGTGTAGTGTGGGGTTCGCAATTCTATGAAATATCTGTACTTTTCTAAGAACAATATACTGGCGTTCATCGATAATCACTCATCTTTATTTGCTTTCGTCACTAATAAAAATTTGAAGGTTTTTTAAGTTCCTTGAAAAATAAGAAATATATATAACGGTAAAAAATGACAATTGTTATTGAGTAAATCCAATGAGACATAGACATGGGCTTGGGTTCCCAATCACCACGCAAACTAATCTCGAGTCAAAGAAGCCAAGGACGCCTAACACAGTTTGAAGAGTTCGGAACGAGCGGATCATGACACGAGCCAAGATATCGTCCTGGACGCTGCAGTGTCTTTCTATTGGACAGGGGAGGATATTAAAGTGTTGGTGATCCCTCCATCCCATCTCACTCACCCTTCTTTCTCTCTCTCTTTCTCTCTCTCCTTATCAATTCGAAAGGGTGGGATCAGAGCTCTAGACATACTTTCAATACTTAGAGAGCCAGATGAATTCTTCCATAAAGTTTTGTCCTTAACAACTACTTGACAAAGAAAATATCGTACCTTCGAGCATCGTCCTTGATGTTACATAACCATCTCCCTCTCATAAAAATGATGAGGAATCGTGACACACTCCATGCAAATTCTCACTAAGACTCTTACAATTACTTTACATTCTCAATATTCATTTGCTCTCACCTCAAGTAGTTTAGGTGCTAGATTTCTATACACATGCAAACCTCGAGTTGAATGGGGAAGGCATGCATATATATGACATTCGTCTGGCACCTATACCGCACCTGCTTATAAATCAGCATCATTATTGGTCAATAAGAGATAGGAGATGACTCATAGACACCTAAGTATTTTTATTTTTGTAAGTGGAAGGGTGTTTGGCCTTGATAATGGAAGATAATTAATATTTTCAATGTATTGTGAAAATATCTTTGAAATATAAAAGTTATCCAGAAAAAAAAACAAAAATCATTATTTACATATCAATCTAAGTATAACTAAAGAGATTAGGCCCAATCCAAAGTAGACAAGACATTTGTTACTAATAAAAGGACAATGATTTGATCTAAAATCAAAAATAAATAATCTCTTTTGCTCCATAAACTTTCTGACTTTATTTCATTTTACTCTTTAAATTTTTCAAACATTCGTTTTGGTCCCTGTACTTTAAAAAAGTGATTATTTTGATCTTTTCATTTTCATTTTTATTTCATTTATTTTGATCAAAATTTTAGCACGATAGTTCGTTCACTAAATTTTTTGAAATATAACTATAAATTTGTATCAAAATTTTGTAAATAAAAATAAAAATAGTCACTTTTTAAACATACAAATACTAAAATAAACGTTTTTGAAAGTACATAGTTAAAGTGAAAAAGAAATTGAAAATATATAAGGACCCAAATGAGTTTTTAAAAAGACAAGAGAATTGCAATATTTAGGAGCACCCAAATTTCAGAAATTAATATTGTTAAAAAGTATTTTAAGTTTCTTTCTTATAATACGTAATGGTTCAAAAGTTAATGTCTTCCTTGTATTAGACATATTGAATAATTTCTTGGTTGTTGACAGAGAGAATAGTGGTAGTATTACTGTTATTTTTTTATTTTTGTAATCTTTTTATTTATAATTGAGCTGTTAAAGCTGAGAAGGAAATATGTTAATGTTTTGTCCATAAGAATCATTGCTGAGTAGAAATATACTTATTTGTCAAATAAATTTATGATGCAATTCAAATGATTAGACATTAATGTAATTTATCAATAAAAAATTTTAAATCGTGTAATAAAAAATAGTGAACGATATATATTCTCGATTAAAAAAAAATGTTGGAAGTTCTGAAAATATCTTTATCCGAAAGAATATTTATTCGATAAAAACAAATCTACCTCCAATAAGAATTCAATGAGTAAAAATTGAGGGATAAATGAAGAACCAATTTACACTTCAAATGTAACGTCCCAGGTTGAAAATTGTCGGGTAATTGGGATTTTTGACCCCTTTCAATAACCACTCTGGATTTTTGACCCCCTTTTAATTTTTACTTATTCAGGACCCCTTCACCTCAGTTTTCTGACCCCTCCCCTTATTTTATCATGTAAATTGACTAAATTGCCCTCATTTCATAATAAATGCATTTATGATATAATAAATTTTTCACCAACCACCAACTTAACAATTCTCACTTTGTTTTTTCAACTCCAAATCACCACACACACGCAAGTCACGTTTTTTTTTTCCAATACTCAAGATTTTCTCCACGTGATTGTTGGCTCACATTATCCAATCGATCGGTCCACACATAATCCGTTATCTCGAATCCATTGTTTTCACAATATAGGTATGTCCATTTCATCATTTTAGAATATTGTACTTCTTCAAACTTGTAATGATACAAAATTTTATCATTTTTCTAGAAAAAACGTTATTTTACGGAAAACATAAATGAAGTCTAGAATTTATGTTGGACCGGGATTGGTACCGGGATGGAATTTAGAACCGGGTTTGAGACGAAGATAGAAGGTAAACTCAAGCCCGGTCCTTCATGTCCAGATACGGCCGGACCGGGACCGAGATGGGGATAAAATTGGGTAGACTGGGATAGGGATTGGGACCGGGATAGGGATAGGGATTGTGACCGGGATAGGGACTGGGACCGGGATTGGGATAGGGACCGAGACCATGCAATATAAATCTTGAATTTTTCTTGTTTGTTTGTAAGTTTATTGATTTGTATTTAATTATAGTGTTTTGGTCTATTTGCAGGATGCCTCGTGTTTTTATATCATTCGGTAGAGAATGGAAAGATATTGAAAAGGATTACGTGGGTGGTCGTACAAGAGGATTGACTGTGGATAGTAAAATCACCTATGCTGAATTTCTAGGACATGTATGTAGGCTAAGTAGTATAAATCCATTACAGGAAGATATCATAATTAGACGTGTATATAATTTTAAGGCGAAGGTTTGTGTAATGGAAATAACTGACAACGATGACCTGACTTTCTTCTTGACTGGTGAAGATGTCTCTGAATTGCCGCTATACATATCTACCGTGCCAAAGAAGGTACATCAGAATGAACCGTACATGCCTTCTTTCCCATATTATTTAGGCCAACACATGTCCAATGTTCCTATTCCCTCAGCTTATGCCCCCCTATTTGCAATGACTTTCTTCTTGACTGGTGAAGATGTCTCTGAATTGCCGCTATACATATCTACCGTGCCAAAGAAGGTACATCAGAATGAACCGTACATGCCTTCTTTCCCATATTATTTAGGCCAACACATGTCCAATGTTCCTATTCCCTCAGCTTATGCCCCCCCATTTGCAAGACCCTTATTTCCAAGACCGTCATTTTCAAGTCCGTCAGTTCCGTCCTCATCGTCGAACCCCTCTTCTTTTGACCGACCTCCCTACTTTGGTCATATTGGTCCTGATATAGCATCTCTCACACCATTAGGGTCAGATGTTGTTCCTTGTAATTTGGGAGATGATAGGGCATATGATTGAGATGTGTCTGGATTGTGGAATGGAAGTGAAAATGTGGATGAAGATAGTGATGAATCATATTGTCTAATGACCGACACGGAAGAAGGAGACGACGAAAGGGAATATGGAAATGAGCACGCCAGTGATCGACTTGATGTGCAACATGAGCATGAAGAGGTAACAATTCATAATACAATGGCTGAATATCCTGTAGATGTCGTCCATGAAACGGCAAGCAATAGACTCACCGGTCAGTCAGAAGCTGATAGATTGCAAGCCATGGTCCAATCGGCTGGGACAAATGATGTTAAGGAGGGTGACGTATTCGACTCGAAGAAGGAACTAGTTATGAAAATGCATTTACTTGCATTGCGGAAGAACTTTCAGTTTCGAGTGAAGAACTCTACGCCGGAACTATACTTGCTGCGATGCGCCGATCCTACTTGCACGTGGCGACTTAGAGCCACTAAGATTAGAGATTGCAACCTGTTTAAGATAAAGAAATATATCGCAGTCCATTCTAAGTGCAATGGTGCCCTTATGAAACAGGATCATCGTCAGGCGAAGAGTTGGTGGTCGGTCATCTAGTACAATCAAAGTTTACTGATGTTTCTCGCACGTACAGGCCGAAAGACATCATCCAAGATATTCGTGAGGAGTACGGTGTAAATATGAGTTACGACAAGGCCTGACGTTCGAGCGAAGAAGCACTCCGACTTATCAGAGGGGATCCAGCTTCATCGTACAGGCTACTACCCGCTTATGGGGAAGCCGTGAAAATCATGAACCCAGGTACTATATTTGAATTGGAGTTGGATAATAGCAAGTACTTCAAATATGTCTTCATGGCCATGGGTCAATCAATTAGAGGTTTTATGTGTTGCATTCTATCAGTTTTGGTTATTGACGGGGCACACCTTAAAGGGAAGTAAAGAGGTGTATTACTATCTGCTTCTGCTGTTGATGTGAATAACCAAATATACCCAGTTGCATTTGCAATAGTGAGGAGTGAGAGCATCGTATCATGGGTATGGTTTATGACTCAATTGAAGAGTGTTGTCGACACCGTTCAAAACTTGGTCTTCATTTCTGATCGACATGCCAGCATTTGTAAAGCGATTGATGAGATATTTCCTACTGCATTTCATTGCTTTTGTATACATCATCTAAAGATGAACTTGCTGGCCAAATTTACAACGCCCGCGCTGGAGGCATTATTTTTTAAGGCTGCGAAGGCATTTCGCGAGTCATATTTCAATGAGAACTGGGTCCAACTGTGCACACACCCAGGAGTTAGGGAATATCTGGAAGCTATAGGAAAGGAACGATGGGCTCGCTGCTTTCAGACGAAACTAAGATACTCACAAATGACCACTAATATTGCAGAGTCCATTAATGCACTTTTCAGGCATGCACGTAAGTTGTCAGTCACCGCATTACTTGATCATATCAGAGGTGTGTTGCAGAGGTGGATCTACGAACGTCGGACGCTTGCTTCTTCACGTCAGAGTACGTTGTCTGACTGCACAGAGGAAATGATTGCCGAAGCTTCGGATAATGCACGGAGACACATTGTGATGAACATCGACCAGTTTAATTTTGAGGTACGCGACGGGAACCTGAATGGGGATGTTGACTTGCAATCGCAGACGTGTACTTGTCGGGAGTTCGATTATTTTAAAGTCCCGTGCTCCCATGCTATTGCTGCAGCCAATTCTCGTAGCATAAATCCGTACACACTATGCGATGAGGCGTACACAGTCAACAGTTGGATGTTGGCATATGCAGAACCAATATTTCCAGTGGGTTCATCCTCAACATGGAAGAGTTCTCCGGGGTTTATGAATATCGATGTTCAACCACCGAAGAAGGTCGTTAGGGTTGGACGGCGACAGACGGTGAGGATTCCTTCCACAGGCGAGGTCCGTCCACCGCGCAAGTGCAGTCGATGTGGTACATCGGGACACAATCGTAAAACTTGTCGCGAACCACTAAATACTGTGTAGCAATATTATGGATAATTACGTTGTAATATGTAGACATTTATGTACCTAAAAAAAAATTATTACAAGGACTAATACATTGTATTTTGGTAGATATGAATAGGTAGCTTCTACCGCAAGTAAGAATCCATGCATATGTGTTAGGGTTGACTTTTTACTGCAGAAACATGTGTCGGTAGCCCTGTTTGACCACGTTTTTGACCCATTTCTCATTATTATTTGCCAAAAAGAACCATATATTCTTAAAGTAGAACATACATAGATTATTTATGCATAAAAGTCAAACTATGGTTCTTTAGGAAAAATATGAGATAAATGCGGTCAAAGTTGGAAGAAAATAACAGAATTCTGTCTTTTGCAGAATTGCGCCTAGCGCATTTTTGGAGGGCAATTTGTCAAAACGCACATTTTGATTAATGAAGGGCAAGGAGGACATTTCTCACATGTTCAAAACCGTGAGTCCAAGTCCAAGAGAGGTGATTAGGTGAATCTCAACCCTTTTCCACCTAAAATGGAGGGGAGTTTCAACCAACCTATGGTGCTATAAAAGGAGGCCATCCATCCCTCAGCAAATCATCCCTTTCAAGCTTCATTTCATATTCTTCTAGATACTCTCTAGTTGTAGAACACGTTTTTAGGGTTTATGTTCATGTTCTAGTTGTTCATTTCTTTGTTTTTCACGCTTTTACCTTTCGTAGTGCTTTTAATTCAGTTTCTTACTTCCGTTCTTTGTTCATTCTGTTATTTTAAAGTTCTTTAGCGAGTTTCAACTCCCCTCACGCTCGAGAGAGAAGATGGTTAAGCTAGAACTCCTTGTACGGCTCGTTATTCATTTAAATTCAATGAAAAATACTTTCTTTATGTTTTCGTGCATTTACTTTCATTTAATTATGTTCTAAATTAGTTATCAACCTCCTTGTGGAATGCCTTAGTCAAAAGATTTGATTTTCAACACGCTCGGGATTTTGGCAAGATTGCGCCTGACACTTTTTTGGGTTGGTTTCTAAAAACTTCTCTTTACATCTTTTTTTCATTTGGCCAGTGGAAACTTGATTTATACACCAAAGCCCGACCTTGGGAAAGGTGAGTTAGGTAAAATAATAGGAAACCAATATGGGATGTGACTTAGGAATAAGCGCATAAAATATGGTCCTAGGAATAGGCCCTCTGACCCATAATGCAAATGAGTTGGTAGATATTCTCTAGGATTGTAATCACACATAGGAATATGATTGTAGGTTACCCTAGTCTCTGCAGCAACCAAAAGTGGTAGTGAAAGAGTAGAACTCAAATCCCAAGAAAAGTCAGGAATTGCGTCTGGTGCATTTTCCCAACATAGTGTGTTTTCCATGTTTTGCATAAAAACTAAGGTAGGAGACAAGGAGGTTGAGTTTCATTAAATTGCCTTATAGTTAAAACCCCAAACAACAACATTTCACCATTATTTCACAATTGCATATTTGAACTATTTCACTGCATTACTTGATTTTGAAAAGCAACAAGTCCCTGAGGATTCGACCTTGGATTACTTCCGAGTATTACTTGTGACCGTGTGCGCTTGCACGAGTCTCTAATCTTTTTAAAGGTAGAGAAAATCCCAACAATATGCACTAACAATAGGTTGTTGTTCTTTCATATATGATTACAACTTGTTTTATGTAATGTTACTGTTCATCAGTGACTACAGCTAAAAAAAAGTATGCTAAAACAAATTAGGATAAGTCATATTTAGGTCGGTGGAAAAAAAATCGATACAAAGAATAATTACAACTAAAAAAAGGGTCTGCGAGCCCACATTTGTACAGCATATTGACGACGAAATAAAGAAATGTTACTTTGAATCAAAGTGTCCATCTTTGACCCAGTTACATCGTACTCGAAAAATCTAACACAAAATATGCCGCAATCTGTGAACCCGGCTTGCTGAGGTACAGTACATCTTCGGACCCTCCATGGCACCGTGTGCAGGATAGGCCGAAGTGCGAGCATCCCGCTCCAATGAAGAATCACCGGGATTATCGTGCACATTGGCTTGAGCGCCTTCTCGAGATCCTCCAATGGGGTGATCGCTTGCAGTGAGTCCCATACGGTTAAATCACCCTCCACAAGATCAATCCCGATCATAACCCAGTGGTTGCCGCCAATATTCATCGGCGTGTACACGATATCGGCCTCGCTCCATGGGGTGTCGTAGTCCGATTGTCGTCCAAGCACGTACCGAAAGATGGTACGCTCTTGCCTCCAATCATACATACATTTCGACGGCAGGACACCTGGCTTCATGGCTGCATATGGTCCGTCTGTTCGTCGTAGCAAGTTCTGCAAAGAGAAAACCCCCACAAACGTCATTCATGTATCGAAGTCATATCGTTCGTTACATACATGGGGGAAAGGTAAGCTGAACATACGGAGAGAAGTACGTCGCCTATTGCAAATCGCACACGCAATAGATGTTTACACTTCTCAACCTTCCTCGCCGTTAGCAGCATGAGCGAGTCGATATACTGCATGTGACATTATAAAAAGTATAAGTCTAGAATTAAAAACAACTTTGCTGCTTCTAAACTTCACTAACCTCGTCGTCGAGTTGAAACTGAGGATCCAGGAGCAGTCCAAACCAACTCTTATATTTTATCCCGACGGACGTTGAACGGGAATTGCCGTCGGTTGATGGGTCGTCCATCCATTTCTGGAACCCCTCGTCCAGAAGCGGTGGGATGGGGCATGTAGGGTCGTACGATTGAACTTTGATACCACATTGGCCGGTGGGCATGTATATGGCCCGCAACTTCCACGGATATTTCCTCTTCCGAAGACCCTGGCCAAGTGGGCCTTCAATAAATTCAGGTTCAACCTGGAACAAGTATAAAGAAAGTTCAATACAACACTTAATGACGTTAGAGTTTGGGTTCGACGTTGGAGTTACCTTAACGACGGCCAGCTGTGGAGTTCCTCCATGTGATAAGGGTAGGGGTAGACTTTCTGTTCTATCCGTTTGCTTTCTCGGTGTCCCTGCTGGTTGCGGTGTCGGTACGTTAACCATCCGCCCCTTACTTGCCTCCCTGTCATTGGCGCACCCACCTAGAGTAATATCCTAAAAGTGGACGAACATTTGCTTTAAGTAAATAAAGGTAGGTTAACGTAAGCCAGTTAGTATCGTTACAGAAATACCTCAATTATTCTGGCCCGCAACTTCGGATCTTCATCCATGTCCGTATCCTCGTCGTTACGCCCACTCGGATCACGTCCGCCCGAAGAACCATCCTGATCCGGCCCACCGCCCCTTCTTTCAGATTTATTCTGGCCCTTCGACATAACCTACGTAATAAAAATTATAATATACGGATGTGAACAAGAAATTCAGATAATACAATAACTCTTACCTTTGTTAGCCTCTTCATATACTTCTTTATGTCCTTTAGGTCAGTCGTCATGCTCGTCAGAGTTGTCTCAATGGCCGTCACTCTGTCGCCGAGCCTCCGCAGCTCCCAACTCCACTTATGCATCGACTTTTTCTTCTTCTTCTTCGTCCCTTTCTGTGGCAACAATTGATCTTGTCCTCCATCGTTCCCTATAATATCTTCTGTTGCATGATCAACCACTGGGGAAGCATCCTCACCAATAATATCTTCTGCTACATCATCGAGCTCAACTAGATCCCCAACCTCACCAGTAACGGGAGACTTCTGAGCGGTGGAAGTAGAAGCCAGTGGTTCTGTAGCAAGTTCTATGGGTGCAGGAGGTCCGACATGGGCCACCGATGGATGCATAACGCGAGCCATGTGCTGTCGTTCGACATCAGTCGCCTCCAAACGAACTACAACCTTCGACTGTATAACACAAATAGTTAGGTCAATTTTAATATTAAATACTAAAAACAATAAGAACATTTTGGGACTCACCTTGGGATTCTCGAAGACCTCTCGCTCCAAAACATTAAAAGCACGCGAATAGGTGCAGGACCATCTAAGTAGACGAGGAATAGCATCGTCATTTAGCCTTAATGCTACTCGAGTCGACAAGGTTGATATTGTCTCGTATGCCCAAACCTGCAGTCACGTCAAGTTAGACCCTACAGTATTTCACAGGTACATAACTACATAATAAATTACATTTAAATTTCACTTACCTGAAAAGCGTATGGAAACCCATACAAGCTATACGTCTCAACATGGCTGGAGTCCATAGCGACCTTCTGTTTGTTCGCCTCGACCTTGTCCTTCAAAGCGTTCTTCAAGCTCCAAAGAGTTCTTTCAAAGATCATTGAACTCCAGTCATAATTACAGAAAACTTCCCACCGATCCACAATCCCAAGGAGGCTCGTGTCCATTTTCTGCTTCCTTTCCTTGCCCATCATGGCAAGCTCTATGAAGTACACTATAGCAACCTTCACAGCGTCCCCGTCATTTTCGAATGTGTGTTCTAAAAAAATTTTCTCCAACTCCGAACACTTCACACTCGCCTTGTTTTCAAAATACAGAATCCTAAGTCTTCGGTTACGAACATCCTCATCTACCCTATTCATGGTGTGTCTAAGACCGGTTATTAGGTCGAACTCCGGCTTCCCAAAAGAGACCCTATTCCCGAGTAGGTTAAAACTAATGAGGTCCTCTCTAGGTTCCTCCACTTCTCTAAGCAACAGGTGATGGAGCAACGGACCGTTAAATACGACGTTCATCCCTAAAATCGGACCAAAACATGTTCGACTAAACATGTCTAACTGAGAGGGAGTTAACCTAGCCTTAAGACGAGAAGAGGTTTTCCCTACGTGAGCGAGGTTTGACAGCGAGGCCGGAAACCAATCGTCTCGGTTGATCTTAAGTGTCATACTCATGTCTCCTGTAACAAAACAAAACAAAATTGGTTAAATATGTTGTCGATTCCATATCGGGCTTCTTCCAACTTAGAAACGGACCGGGTTGAAGCCTGGGATGGAATCCAGAAAGGAAATCCCAGAAGGATGGACTTTCTGGAATCCATCTCGGGTCTCATCCCGGTTCGAAATGGACCGGGATGAGTCCCAAGATGGAATCCAGAAAGTCCATCCACAAGGATGGATTTCCTGGATTCCATCTTGGGACTCATCCCGGTTCGAAATGAACCGAGATGTGTCCCGAGATGGAATCCAGAAAGACTTTCTGGGTTCCATCTCGGGACACATCCCGGTTCGAAATGGACCGAGACGAGGCCCGAGATGGAAGATGGAATCCAGAAAGACTTTCTGGATACCATCTCGGTCTTGTCCCGGTCCATTTCGAACCGATATGAGTCCCGAGATGGAACCCAGAAAGTCCATTCCAGATGGATGACCTTTCTGGATTCCATCTCGGCCATCATCCCGGTTCGAAACGGACCGAGACGAGATAGAACCCTTCAGCAAAAAAAAAGGGTTATGGTTTCATCTCGGTCCTAAACCCACCGGGCTTAAAGCCGAGATGGAACCCTTCAACAAAAAAAAATTAATGGAAGCAACACGCAAAGAACCTTGGCTACTTCAGATAGAGCCGAAGGTTGAAGTCTTTCACACCCATGCAAAGAACGAAGGAAAAAAAAAGTAGAAAATCATTCACACTTGAAAGAAAAATGACCTCGATTAGGGAAGGGGGAAAGCTCTGATAGAGACGAAGCGAGGGAGACGAGAAGAGAAACGACGGAGATGAAGCGCGAAGTGAGGGAGGGGAAGGATCGAGACAGGGAGGGGAGAGCTGGGTTTGATTTCTTTTTTTAAATTGAGGGTAACTTGGTAATTTTACCAAGCAAAATAAGGGGAAAGGTCAGAAAACTGAAGTAGAGGGGTCATGAATAAGTAAATATCAAAAGGGGTCAAAAATCCAAAATGATTATTGGAAGGGGTCAAAAATCCCAAAAACCCAAAATTGTCCCCAAAATATTTCTCCTGAGTTGACAAGATTATTCATGGAAATAATCTTTTGAACCTATGGCCCTTCATCTTTTTGAATTGAGGTCTGGCTCGCGTCGTTCCAACAACCAGGTACTAGACATCCCGACTTTCTTCAACCTGCTACTTGGAAGGTCGTGGATTCATGTCATAGAAGCGGTCTCCAGGGAGCGCCGAACACCGAAAGTGAAGTTGCTCCTACCTACAGGAGCATCCGCCTTTTTTCGGGGGGTCGGGAAGAGGAAATTAGGTGTGAGGCTCGTAGACTCGTGAGGCTGAACAACACATTCGAAAACTAAAGCGCACACTCGAAAGTGCTTCGAAAGGTGTCAGCAGGTGCGCGGAGTCGGAGCCCGCCATGTTCGCCCGCTGGGCCGAGTGTTCTCCCACTTCAAAGTCTTCACCTTTAGATAACAAAAATAGGTGTCCGCCCCTTAGGTCGCCATTGATCAGTTTCAACATTCTTTTACTTAAATGTTGTGACCTAGGACCCCAAAATATTCAACTAATGTTAAGGGTATATGATCTCAGCCACAACGACTATGTTGTTACAACTTCACTACAAAAAAATATAGCTTTTAGTGACGAAATATTTTCGTGTTGAAAGTAAAAGAGTGTTGCTAATAATTATTAGCGAAGAAAATGTTTTGTTGCAATTAACGTCGTTGAATCAATGTTGCTGAAGCGCTTCACCGACAAAATGCTACATTCGTTGCAAACAACGCGACGCGTATTGTTTCGTCGCAAAGTGTGCGACGAAAAAGCTTCACATGCAATAACCATTTCATCACATACCTTCACCGCTCCTTAAATGGGACGAAAACATTTTCGCCGCATTTGTTTTTTTTTTTAAATCTGTTGCATTTGTTTCATAATATTATTTTTTTAATTTGTCTTTTTTCCAAACATGAAGTTGTTCAATTTTTGTCACAAAATGGAGATACGTTCCAAGATTCAATATTTGATATAATAATGTAAACTTCATTAATTAATCAATGTGCATCGTCTACAACTTTTAGAAGTTTCTAAAGATAAAAACAACTAGATTTAAAGCACCTAAATTTACAAAACAAATCTGTAAAATATAAAAACAACTAAATTAGTTTTCACCGAAATTTACAAATGAACTTCTTCATTCCAACCGTAATTTTAAATATGTTGTCAGCACCTCCCTTCAATCCTACAGTACAAAGAATTGCATGGTCGTTAAAAATTTGAATAAAGAATCCAACTCTAATTGTAATTATAAGGATCAATCTCGTCTAAAAACTCAAAACACAAAACGTACTCCAAGAATACATGATCCTCAAACTTAGGTGAAACCTATATAAATAACTAAACTAAAACAATCGCAATACATGAACTTACTTAAAAGTCGTAACACCAAAACAATCTCAATACATGAACTTACTTAAAGATTATAACACCATGAACTAACTTAAAATATACCTTCACCAATATCTCTCGCCTTGATCATACCTTAAGCATGCACAGGTGAAAGTTCAAACTATAGAACATATTTAAGAAAAAGCATGATTCCATAATTCCAGACAAGCAAACTAAATACACCCCCTCCCTCCCCTCATAATTCAGACAGACTTAAGATAATTTAAACGATAAAACATACTTAAGAAGAAGCATAATTTCATAATTCTTGACAAAAAAATAATAATAATAAATACACCCCTCCCCTCGTGCCATAGCTCTTGCCCTCCAAGACTCAAAACCAAGCATGATTCTAGGTAAACTAAAGAAAGTTCAAACTATAAAACATATTCAAGAAGAAGCATAATTCTGTAATTCCAGACAAATAAACTAAATACACCCCCTCCACTCTTGCCCTTTATCATAATTCAGACATACTTAAGAGAAAGTTAAAATCATAAAACATACTCCAAACCAGAATATCCAGATACTAACCGCAAAATATACCTCACTACATGATGAACTTCCTCCCCTCGTAAACATCTCGATAGATTGATGCATTTCAAGAATTTTTCTATCAAACTCTTGTCGTTGGCTCTCAAGTTGTCGTTAAGTCTCCTCTTGTTGAGCCGCCAACTCTCTCTGTAGTTGTCGAGTCTCTGTTGAGTCGACAATACTTCCTTGGTCCTTGCAAGAAGTGACTCTAAAGATTCAACATATTCTTTAGAGTATTGTGATAATCCCTTACTTTTGGGTGGTTTCAGTCCATGGCCCATTCCTATCATATAATTGTATCTTTTTCCAAAGACCGTCATCATAATTTCTTTGTCAGACTGAGGTGTGTTTTGAGAATCTAAATAGGCTTTTAACTTGATCATTTCTTCCTAAAAAAACATGTGGTTAGAAACTTTGGGATATAGCCTCCATCAATCTTAACGTATTAAAATATTAAATGAATACTTACCTGTGCGATTTGGGGCTGTAGGTTACTCCAACCCTTTGCTTCAGTAAAATGTGTCTTATAGAACATTTGAATGTGACTTAAATATGTCACATCTTCTTTTTCTATTCTAACATATTATTTAATTATAGTAAGAAGTGAGAATAAGAAACTAATTATAAAACCATAATATAATTCAAATAGATTATATGTTCGTACCTTCTCTTCTTGATGAAACTGAAAGGATTTCTTTCCAGTCCGATGATTATATCGCAATTTACTTCGCGCCACTTTATTTTTGGCGGAATTTTCCTACAATAAAAATAATAAATGTATAGTTAACAAAATGTTATTATAAAAATAATAACTAAAAATCAACCTTATATATTAATTACCTTCCATTCGGGAGTTTCCATCTATCGCATAATAAGTTACAGTCTACTTATTTAATATCTTTGTATGGCTTTTGTCCAGCAATTCAATCACTATCTTGATAGGATTTTTAATAAGTGTTTTAGTTGTTCGATTCATGTGAGATTTTATCAATTAGTTTATAAACAAATTTCTACTTTTACTTTTGATGTGATAATTAATTTTAGAGAGAAAAAAAATCAAAATTTCTATCATCTAAACCTTGCAACTTTTAATTGTATCATATAAATGTGGTAAATTTTACCATTCATTCAATATTTTTTACTAATTCACCTACCAATCTTAACGATAACAAATGTAAAAATCTTTTTTAAAAGCACCACTAATTAAAATGTGATAAAGCCTTCTCAAAATTAAATTTGAATAACTCATCCAAAATTCATAAATTTCAATAACAAAGAAAAAAAAACTCCAAACATATGTTAGAGAATATATATTTTTAACAATTCTTCAAGTAAAACTTATTAGAATATAAAAATGGCAGCAATTTTTCTAATTCAAGGTGCAAAAACTTATTTATGTTTAAAGTGTAATCTGATGAAATTAAAAGTTGTCTTATATATATATTTTTAGTACTAACATGTGAGGGTGGGGTTCGAACTCATGAACTTTTGATTAGAGATAGGCGTCTTAATCATTGGAGTTATACTCGATTTGGCATATAATTTTTAATATATTTCTTTCTTAACATGAAATGATTTTCATTTAATTCTATATTCTATAATTATTATTAAATGCTTATATTAAATTCTACATATTGAAATTTAATGGTCTTTATTTTGTAGTCTAATAACATATATTGAATCACAAACTCTCCTCCTCTCTACGTGAAGACTGAGTTGTTTCAAAAGAATGTGAGAAAAAATGTGGGGAGGGGATGGTCAGTTGCCTACTTCCCTCCACTCCTCTCCGTGAGGAGGTGTGTTTCCTCTCAATTCTTCGACTGTGGTGTTCTTCTCTGCTTTGTTCCAGTTCTTCTGTGATTTTTTTACAGGAAGCAATCTATAACAAAGACCTCTTTTGTTATTGTGGAGGCGATTTTTAAAGAGGGTCATTCCTTTCCACTGGTTTCTGTGATGCTAAACGATGGCTGGGTGTTGGGATCTCCCCATTGGATGCCGATAGTGTTGTTGCGGCTCACAAAATCAAAGGTAACATTATTATGTATGGTATGTGGCTTCGTCATCTACCAAGCACAAAATTGGAGAGGGCACCCGCCTGTGATCTCTTGGAATGGCTCTTCATCTCCGTTGCATCCTAATTATTCAGAGAACTTTTATGGTCCAGAGACAAAGATGACGGAGCAGAAGGTGGGCGATGGCGGAGGTGCGGTGGTGATAAGCTTGAACACCATTTTGGAATCTGTGGAGGCTATCAATCTTAATTGTATTAAAATCTTTGACCAACATGATTTTGGGAATTTGCTTAAACCACCATTTTGGAATCTGTGGAGAATAAGGCATAACTTTGAAGACAATTATTTTCCTTCCAATCATAAAGAGGGGTGTCATAATTGACAAGATTTCTCCACTAATTGAGGAGTCTCTCCCGATATCATTGAATGAGATTGAAGGTGTTGTGACTTTTGAGAAGGTGTTTAGTGGACTAAAAGCTGTTCATATTACTAGTTCTTTGAATAGGTAAGTTGTTTTATTGGTCAAATGTGTCATTTCTGATCGTTTCTCTGTCTTTTGGGATAGTTGTTTTCCTTTGTGGATTCAGATTGTGGTGCGTGGTCACTACTCATCTAATTCAATCCTTAGTGGTCCTGTTTCTTTTTAATGCAATGTTTCTTTAATTTAAAAAAAAAACCTAGATTAAATATTGTTTCAAAATTTCTCAATATTTCACATAATCTCCATTTTCATCCACAACCGATTTTTTCAAGCTCCGCCGGCATTTTCGTTCAATGTTGATCTTTTTATGGACATTTCCTTCCAATTTTCAATTATTTCGACGATATTATTTCACTATTTAAGGGGGGCCTTTCTAGTTTTCTGTCGACCCATCCCTTTTATGGCCGTTTATTTCTATTTTTAGGAGTCCATTAATTATTCTGTCATCTTAATTCTCTTTTCCAACAACATTAATTTTTCTGGCAACTTAATTCCATTTTCTGAGAACCATTATATGAATAAATTTCCAAATAGGTTATATAATATAAACATTTTATTGGTATATAATATACTAAATAATTAGGTTATATAATTAATGTACCCATCTATTACAAAGTATATGCAGCATATATCCAAAATATACATCACATCAGTAATTTCATATCATTCATAACACTATGAGATGTACACAAATAATATTATTGAAGTATGATTTAAAGTTACAAAGTTTATGCATCATATACCCAATATATACTCCGTATAGGTAACATCATATAAATCAGTACTATTGAAGTATCATTTAACATTACAAAGTATATGCAACATAGACCTAATACATACTGACTAGAAATCTAGTAAATCTAGTACATGCAACATATACTCAAAACATACTAATAACTATAAAAAAAATTAAGAAAAAAAGTGATGGATTATTAGATTTCTCATCCAACAACTCAACTTTAATCTCTTATCTGTTATCACCTTCCTTCAACTTGATTCTTCAGCCATCTGATCCCCAGCCAGTCGATTAAGTGGATAGCGGCAATGCCCGGTGGGGTTTGTATTGGCAGAAATGAGATTTCTATTCTAGATCACATCACCAGTTCTTCGGTCAAAGTCTCCACCCCTCGATTCCTCATCGTCTAGTATGTTGGCCACGTCCACCGCCTTGAACAGCAACTCTGTTAAGAATTGGTACAAACATGTGTTTGTTTCAGTTAGTGTTTTCACATTTTAAGAATTATGTTTGGCAGTTCTTTTCATAGTTGGAAGTTATTTTATTAGTGAAAGAGTGGATGTAAGTTGGGGAGAGTTTGTAGGCTTAGTAGCCTAGTTAAGTTGTGGTGTTGGTTAGATAGAATTGTGGTATGTTTAACGGGTTAGTGATTCGTTTTCTTATTTCCCTACAAATACTTGTAACAATTCTCAACTCAGAGAACAGAAGTTCTTCCTTCGTATAGTTTTTCTCTTGCTTCCACTTTGTTGTTCTCTTCATTTTCGTTACATGGTATCAGAGCATCCATGTTCTTTATCCTTCATTTGAGTTTAGTACTTGTTGTTTGAGTTTAGTGCTCTGCTAAAATGAACGATGTAAGCAATGTTTGTGTAGACAAGTTTACTAGTGATAGTTATAGCTATTGGAAGCTATATATGGAAGCTTTTCTACCAGGGCAAGATTTTTGGGATCTTATTTCTATTGAAGATAATGTAATTCGAGATAATACTCCCCAAAATCTTGAAGTACGAAGGAAGTGGAAGATCAAATGTGGCAAAGCTTTATTTGCTTTGTAGCGAACTTCTATTGGAAAGGAGTATATCGACCATGTTCATGATGTAGATCCTCCAAAGCAAGTGTGGGATACACTTAAAAGGTTTTTCACTCAGAAGAACACGACGAAGTTGCAGTATTTAGAGAATGAACTTGCTAGAAGAATTCGAGGTAATTTATTGGTTTCAGAATATTTTCTGAAAGTTAAAAGTTTGTGTTATGAAATTTCATAATCGGACAAGGATGAGACCATTAATCATGTTTTTTTGCGTTCATATCTTATTCGTGGACTGCGAAAGGTCTCGTTTATTTCTTTGATATGAGGTTGGGTAAATCAACTTGCTATCATTGAGTTGGAGAATTTGCTATAAAATTAGGAAGCCTTGGTGAAACAAATACTTGATGACAAAAGGCAATCTTTCCTCAAGGTAAGGTATTCTTTATACAAGAGACAAAGTAGAAAGAAGTTATGTTTCCAAATGTCGTTCAAATGATAGCAAGCATTATATAAATGAAAGGCAATCAAAGGTAATTTGAAAGCAATTTTAGGTGTGGAAAGTCGGGACATATCAAACGTGATTGTTAGGTGAAGGTGGTATGTAACCAATGTGGGAAACCATACCATATTAAAAAAAAATCTCGAGTAGAACTTAAAGAAGCAGAAACAAATGTTGTATAGGAAATTAACAAGCCTGAAAGACTCAATTGGGAACATTGTTTATCAATGGAAGCTATTGATCAACCCATTAATTATTGTACTAATGCTTCATTTGATTATCGTAAGGATTGGTCGGTTGGTTTGGGTTGTTTTCATCATAATACTAGAAATTTATCTCAGGTAAAGTTGATCGAAGATTTTCATTCGATCTATTGAAAGGATTTGTATGGAGAAAAAGTGTTGGAGAAGATGTTTTCCAATATGAGGACTTGAGTTTGTCTACTATCCTCGAGAACTTAAGCTTGGGGAGCTTGCTTTGGATTGACCTACTCGAAGGTGTATGTCGTAGACACAACTCAAGGTTTAGAGTATTGTTTTGAAAGTTACAATACAAATTAAAGATTACTAATCAAGGGGTTGTGGTTGCTAATGTATTGTTTGATGAAGATTTTGGAGTTGTTGTTGGTGATTTTTGCCTAACAAAGCTAATGTCACTCAAGTTTGGACGATAGTGGAGCCATATAGCACTGAAGTATTTACCTACTGGAGAATCATAAAAAAGGATAAATATTTTTCGTTATTACATTAGGTATTTTGACCATATTACATATCATGCAACTGGCTTCTTGTGCTTTGAGGAAGAAAATGATGTTTTACTCATTGACCATGTCAAGAAACTAAAAAGGGAGAACCAACTCAATGCAACTGTGAATTGTTTTCGTATGGAGGAGACAAAAATCGATTACTATTCATATCAGGCAAGATTGAAGTAATCAAAAGTGCAGTTGGTGTTATTGACTATATGTTTGCACTAAGGGGAAGTGTTAAGAATTAGTGCAAACGTGTGTTAGTTTATGTTAGTGTTTGTACATTAGAATTATGCTTGGTAGTATTTTCATGGTTGGAAGTTATTTTATTAGTGGGAGAGTGTATGTAAGTTGGGAGAGATTGTAGGCTTAGTAGCTTAATGCAGTTGTGGTGTTGGTTAGAGAGAAATTTAATGGCAGTGGTATGTTTAGTGGATTAGTGGTCGGTTTTCCTATTTCTCTATAAATACTTGTAACAATTCTCAATTCAGTGAATAGAAGTTATTCCTCCGTAGAGTTACTCTTTTGCTTCCACTTAGTTGTTCTTTTAGTTTTCGTTACAAAAACTCCACCGTCTCGTACTCCTTGTCCACCAGCCTGCACGGTGCTTTTTAGTACGACCCCACATCCACCATGTAGAAGTGATGGAGGATGGCGTCCACGGAGGTGTTAACTCCCGGTAGCATGTAGCACTAGGCGGGGATGATGTCATGCTGCTTCTTTAGGACCCAGCAGACGTTTATGTAATGTTGGGAAATTAGATGCTTCAAAACAATTTCTCCTTCCACAGTTATATCCAGTTACCTAAGCCAATCACACAATACAAGAGAAAAAGATAGGGAAAGCAATAAACGACACAACAGATTTATACTGGTACACCCCAACGATTTATGAGCTACGTCCAGTCTTTCGCTCAGATGCGGGTTCCACTATAATATGAGATTGGACTACAAAACGCTCTCAAATATATCTCCCTACAAATATCCTCTCTCTAGAGGTCTCAACAAACGTTCTCTAGCTTCTAAGTATTCTAAACAAAATACTTAGGTACAGGAATGGAAAACTTACAATAATATCGAGAACAAATACCACAAATACGTTGATCTCGATCTACCCCTCTATATGCTACAAACCCCGAGTCGTCACCTCTGAATTGCCACAAAGTTTCCCTAAAAAATGGTTGTTGTGCAATACCCTTCAAAATACACGACTACACCCTTTTTTATTCACGCCTACCCACAAAATAACCTAAAAATGATGTTTATAAGGTGTTTTCGCCGTAGCATTGAGACACTACCCCCAGCGTCTCAATGTTATGAAATCTATAGCGTGAAAAGAAACAGAAGCGCGACTTAATTTTTTTTTTCTGCATTTCTGTGGCAACATCACAACACTGAGCTCTCTGCCAGAATGGCCCTGTAGCTTGCCTTGCTCAATTTTCATCCCCGCTTCGTCCTGACGGGATCCCGACTTGACCCGACTCGACCCTAACTCATTCAAACGTCGATTTGGCTCTACTAATCCTAACAATCTCCCACTTGGAGACAAAGTCATGACTCGCCTCCCACTACACCAACAGTGCCCTTCATCTTGGCAACCCCGCCAAGGCTCAGTTCTAACTGCACCAATAGTAACTGACTCTCATCTGCTTGACCCTACCCAAGCTTCGTTCGTGATTGCCCCGAGACTGAGCAATCTAGCGTGGTCTTGTCTCCCAAATTCTAGAAACACAGTCACGTGCTCCCACTCGATCTAAATGGTACCTAATGCTTCCTTCTTCACTCGCACCCAACGACTCCTGAAGAAAGATTTTCCCTCTGATGACTTAGCACTCCCACCCAAGTCTGTTGCCCACTCTAGAGACTTCTCTCTCGACCTCAACAAAAACTGTAGTCTTTTTCCTTGATTCACTCCCTCGCTTATGCAACTTCATCAGCTCACTAAATCGTCTGCAACCTGTTGAACACCTCACTAAGTTATTCCCTTTTCCCCTCTCTCTACTTCCCAGCTGTTGTACTTGAACTGATGGTATATTTTTATCTTCTGTCCTGGTTGTCAATGCTGTTAATTCCTCCAAGTCTCGTCCTGAACCATCTGAAGCCTTGTGCATCCTCTATCTCCGTGATCCAAGACAATCTCAAATCTAGACACATACACTAAAACTTCTTTGTGGCCCATTACCACTACCACAGATCCCCTCACTAGCTTCCAGCTACCATCTGCAAATTCACTACTATAACCCTCTTCATCCAATTTCCCAACAGATATTAGATTCCTCTTGAAATCGGGCACATACGCGCCATTACTCAAAACTAACTCAATTCCACTGTCAGTCTTCAGATTTATATCTCCAATGCCCCTAATATTAGAGAGTCTGTTGTTTCCTACTTTCACCACGCCAAAGCTCCCTATAGTGAAAGATGTAAACAACTGTTTGTCTGAAGCGATGTGTACTAAGGTTGCATTGTCCACTGCCCACTTCGATGCCTGCTCTACAAATGTTGTGCTAATCCCAACGCTAACTAACAACACCTCAGCTGTCAAATAATTTGCAAATCTTCCTTTTCTTGATCCTCCTTGAGCTCCCTGCAAAATCTCTTAATGTATCTATTGCGTCTTTGTTGTCTTTTCTCATATTTCATTTTCCCTTTGCCCTTTCTCTAAGCTACCAATGCTGATTCTAAATTGTTATCTCCACCAAAAGTGGATGCGGAATTCTTCTCACTCCCTTTTCTACGAACCCCCTCACCAACTACAGCGTCACAAATATCTGAAAATTTCAGACTCTTGTCCCCCAACGAATTCGATACCGCCATCTTCATCGTCTCCCAACTGTTCAGACAAAGAAGACAACAATTTTATGGTCTTCACCTCCTCTGAAAAAGTGATATCTCCATAGACTTCAACTTGTTCATCATGTTCATGACTTCATTTAAATGAGAGCTCACTGAGGTCTCCTCCTCCATATGGATGTTGAAGAGTCAAAGTCTTCATCAGCCCTATTGCTGTTTTTTGACTCACCACGCTCATCGATAAACATAGCCTAATGATTGCTACCGCTTGCTCATCCATTTAAACCCATTCTTTGTCTGTCATCTCAACAGCCTATCGTTCCTTTAGGGTTTTATGTATCTTCTTGTATGTAAGAAGATTCGTCACTTGCATCTTCAAACACCCGAAGTTGTCCCCATCAAATCTTAACACGCGCTCAAAGTAGTGATGTGACTTCTGGCTGGATCTCATGATACTGCAACCTACAGTTCTGATACCACTTGTTGGGAAATTAGGTGCTTCAAAACAATTTCCCTTTCCACAGTTATATCCAGTTACCTAAGCCAATCACACAATACATGAGAAAAATATAGGGAAAGCAATAAATGGTACAACAGATTTACACTGGTTCACCCTAACGATTTATGGGCTACGTCCAGTGTTCCACTCATATACGAGTTCCACTATAATATGAGATTGGACTACAAAGCACTCTCAAATATATCTCCTCACAAATATTCGCTCTCTAGAGGTCACAACAAACGTCCCCTAGCTTCTAAGTATTATAAACCTAATACTTAGGTACAGGAATGAAAAACTCACAATAATATCGAGAACAAATACCCTTAATACGTCAATCTCAATCTACCCCGCTGCCAACCCCAAGTCGTCGCCTCTGATGTGCTACAGAGTTTCCCTAAAAAATGGATGTTGTGCAATACCCTTCAAAATACATGGCTACACCCTTTTTGATTCACGGCTATCCACAAAATAACCTAAAAATGATGTTTATAAGGTGTTTTCGTCGTAGCGTTAAGACGCTACTGGAATCTGTAGCGTGAAAAGAAATAGACGTGCGACTTAATTTGTTTTCTGCATTTCTATGTGGTAGCGTCGCGGCGCTGAGCTCTCGGCCAGAATGGCCCTGCAATGTCCCTTGCTCGATTTTCATCTCCGCTTCGTTCCAACGCGATCCCAGCTTGACCCGACTCGACCTTAGCTCGTTCCGACGTCGATTTGCAAGGAAGATAGAAAGTACCAGTTTTTGGTGGATATCGGAATGAACCTTCATGGGATGATGATGGAAAATACCAAAAAGAAAAAAATCACACCAAACAGATCTCTTTCCTTTTCTTACTATTTTTTTTCCTTCTAACATAATATATCTAAATATGGATAGATCCGTAATTTTATATGGGCTTTTATTATAAACGAGTTACCTATAGACAATTATAAAGAGTTTAGTAAAAATGACATTTATGAAATTAGGATCATCTAAACCGACTAATTATGTACTAATCTTTTTTGTTTTGTACAATTCAGTCACTTGTTTAAGTTCATGGTCTAGCTTGATAAAATTAGTTTAAAGTAAAAAATCGAGGTGCTAAATTAAGCATAGAAATAAAATAGAAATTATTTTTCTTCTATTTTATACTTTTTTGTGTGCTGTTTAAGGAATTTTATTGCGTCAAAGCTGCCACCTCAGCTCTAACACCGTCCGAGGGCATAATTTTAAGGCAATTTTGGCAAAAGGAACATTAATATGTATATGTATTAATCCATGCCATATGAATTAGGGTATAAAATTAGCCTTCTAAATTTATAAATTTAGTTGGTTCAAAAGTTCACCTAAATCAATTTTGGTTAAATCGTTATGAGTTTTAAAACTACTTCTTTTACTTACTATGAATACACTTATTTTAATTTTATTTCATTTAATAGTTCATCCTAGTTTATTTATTCTACGACAACTTTTAAAAATAACTTTTGAAACTTTTAGAGCGTGACTTTTCACGAAATAGATAAACATTGACGTACGAATCTTGATTTCAATGTTAGAAAATAGGTAAATTAATGTTGAAGATAGTAACATTTATTTTTTTGTCTGTTATATAATATTTTGAATTAGTGATGTGAATAACCCCGATTAAACTGACCTTGATATTTCATGGTTGAATTGACTTGGGATCATTTTTTAATAAAAATTGTTTGGGTTGAATAAATTTACAACTCGAACAATTGGATTGGGTCTAAATAGTACCTCAACCTAATGTAGTCCATTCAGGCTTTCGCCTGGGCCACTCAGCTCACTCTCGGTGTGAGTCGATTTGAACCAATTGGACTTGTACCTTGTCGAATTTTGCATTCTATCTCTCTAATTTTTAGACCGAATACTTGTTTGAGCATTTATCTAACACTGTCTCTTTTTTCTTTTTTCTTTTTCTTTTTCTTTTTCTTTTTTTTTTAATTTACTAAGTTGTCTTTTATCTTTTTATAATAAAGTTATCTTCACTGGAGTTAACACATCTGATATGATGTTTACTTGTAGCTTAATTACTAGTACCTAAGCTTCACGTGAATTATTTTTACTATAAAAATATTACTCGTAATTAACAATCCTAATTACCCTTTAACTAGTAAAAATCTAATTTACACACTATTTATGGTTGCACTGAAAATAAGTTACATAAATCTAATCCAATTTAATCCTCACTATTCATTGTACTTCAAAATAATATTATTGAAAGGAAAAATCACAGCATGTCACATGAACTAATACTACAGGAACCGACCTGAAGTGTTCACCACTGATGATTTAGAACTTCAAGCAAAGGTGAGGATTCGACGGCTTCCACTGACAATTTAGAAAAATTCAACGACCTTAACAATAGAATAAGTAACATAATGATTCTCACCTAACTTCTATAAACACATCATCACTCCACCCAATTCGGAATGCAACTTTGTCTGAAATCGGTCTAGAGATTCGAACTTTGAATTGACTTGAGCAATGGAATGTATGTTATTTTGTTGTAGGTCTTCTATCCAACTCGCTTGAATCCGACGAATTCGACAAACACAAATATTATTCAGTTGCTTTTCATTTAAAACATACTCCAAATTCATTTTTTCACAGTGAAAATCTAACATAATTTAACTCTTTCTTTTTCCTTTCAATCGAATGATCATTTTATTCAGCACAAAGAATATTCATACACTTGAGACAGCAATTATTTGTACAAAAAAAATAATAAATAAATAAATAAAAAGCCAGCAATTATTTCCACATGACACAATTATTAAACTATACCATTTGAAATAAACTTCAAATCAAGTCTTATCCATTTGGATTTATCCAACCATTTGAACAACTAACATGATTGTAGTTTGTCTTTTAATTCTATTTGCGTTTATTTATTTATTTTTATTTATTATTATTATATTTTATTTTTTCAGTAGAATCGGTGATAATTGAAACTTTCTATTTTTTTTGATACTATATGTCTTAATTATTGAACTTTCCTCAAATTAACCATATTTTTAAATTGATTTTTAATATCTCTTATTGTTTGTAAAAAAATCTAAAAAGTATATTTTAGCATAATTCAACTGGTAAAAGATTAGTCTTTGAATCTTCCTCTGATTCTTCCCCATATTTTAAAAAACTATTTTTTCCTATTAATTTTTACCACTAAATTAAATGGTATTGGTATGATTATTTCATTATTATACATGTGTCAAATAGTTCAAAATGGAGGGAGAGATGTAACCTTCAAACATTTAGGAAGGTAAATAATGTCTTAATAGGTTTATGTCTACTTCTTTGTAATTCAATACAAAACTATTAGAAAAAAATGATAAAGGTGAAAATTGCTTAGGAGTCTATGGTAGGAAGATAATATAGTGGTGTAGGATTTTCTCCATTCAACCATGCGTGAGAGTGAGAATTCGAAAATCAGACTTTTTGTCAAGAATATATAACTTATTCTTTTTTTTTAATCCAAAAAATTTATAACTTAATCAGCTGAACTATCATCATATTGACAGTGGTATAAATTTTTAACCAATCATTTGGTGATGATATTACCATCCAATAAGAAATTTAGAAATAATCCAGGAAAAAAAAGTTCAAAATATTTGCATAATTATCATTTACATGTATGGCAATGTTTTGCAGCTAATCAAATTTGTACTATGTTTCCTATTTTGCCTCCTATAATATTTAATGCCCATTATGATTTGTCAATAGTTAGTAGTCAATATATGGAAAGTATATCACCTTTCGAAAACAAATTATGGAAAGTCTGTAAAATTGAGATTCTTTCCTAATTGTTTCTTTCTTTAAAATTTTTTTTATATTTTTTAATTTTCAAAAAGTAAAAGAAAACGAGCTTTTGCTTTTTTTGCTACAAGCTTTACACTTAGGAGACTTTGTTTTTTTTTTTAATCCTCATTATATATCTATTTTATGTTATACCTTTTTAAAAAAAAAAAAACATTAATTTTAGTATACATTGTTATAAAGTTAATTATTGCTCCGTATAGAAAAGTCAATACTACAACTTTTGTTACTTCAAATGAAGAAAATATTTGGCTCCTTATCGGTGAGGTCTCAATTTTGTACTTACCATCCTTTGAAAAATTAACAGCTCATTATTTTTTAAAAAAGTGTCTATTGTTTAATTGTCAAACATTTAATAATAGTGATGGCAAGATTTTTCGAGTAAAATAGGCGTTTTGATTCTACTTCAATCTCCGAAATTGTTATAAAATAGGTTTTGGTAGTGTATATACTTTATCTAATAGTTCATCAACAACTTGTATGGGAAATCTGTTGAATCAAATGGTTTTCTTATTCTTAGCCTAGCGATTTAGCTGCCATCCTTATAACTCAAGCTATTGGGCGATTTGTACTTGGTCAAATAATTTTAGCCAATAAAATCTCTTTAAGATTTCCAAATTAGAAGTTTGGGAAACTCCTTTTGCTTTCAAAGTAGATTGCTTAGAGGTTTAAACACCTTCAAATACAATTGCAATATTTCTTTAATGATCTTTGATATTACTTTTGAAAATTAGAAGTTTGGAAAACTTGTCTCCCTCCCATAGTATATATCAAGTTCGATTCAACTAATACTCGACATTGTATACCTTTTTCCATCATCTTCAAGGCAGTGACAAATCCATAATTTTGTGTCACGGGACACAAATACATATAACTTAGACAATTTGTATCAATTTGTACTGTGCACTTAGCGTTGCAATCTTCACCTAACTTTAAAATGTCAGCAATTGAGTTCAAGTTCAAGGAAATCAAAGATTTTGACAAGCTTGGTCCCATTTAAAGTGATGGTGTCTCCTCACTTCTACTAAACTTGATGATAGGTAAAAAATCTTTGATTTACCATCTTTGGTAGGTCAAAAGTCAAAGATTTTGACAAGCTTTGATATTGCTTTTCAAAATTTACCATCTTTGGTAGGTCAAAAATCAATTCTAAACTTGTTGATTAAGCTCATTCTAGGCACAAAATGCCTTTAAGCCTTCCTCCTAGGTAGGGTATAGCGTGTGATTATCGATGTTCTCACTTTCGTTTAGCTTATTCATAGATAAGTATAATTCTATTATGACCAATCAACCGTAAAAATCTAATATGCAATCAACGCCTCATCTTAGAACACTAAGGGCTCGTTTGATAACCATTTCGAAAACAGCCGGTTGGTTTTTAGTTTTTAAAAAACAGGATTGTTTGATAACCAATTCAATTTTCTGTTTTTTGTTTTTCAAAAATCATTTTGAAATTTTATGTAAATTTCAAAAACAAAAAAAAAAAAAGTAATTTTCCAAAACAGGCTTTTGTTTTTCAAAATCTCATTTCTTCTTCTAATATTCAACTTTTTTTTTTCTTTCCCATATTTATATCTAAAAAATTTATTTTTCATTCTAAAATTTTTTTTATTTCTAAATTTCTCTCCCCAAACTTTATTTTTCTGTCTCTAAAATTTTCATATTTTGAATATTTATGGTTATTTGTCTCTCTCCAAAATTTTCTGTATTTTTTTTCTAAAAGACTAGTTTCATTTCTCTCTCTAAAATTTTAATATTTTTCCTAATTTTTTTCTCTTGAAAATTTCATATTTTATAACTTTTATATCTCTTCGTAATCTATTTTTTCTTCTCAAAATTATATTTTATTTTCTCATTCAATTTTCTTTCACTATAACTTTTATTTATATGTGTATTTATTTATTTTATATAAAAAATATATTTTGAATCTTCTTTTTATCTCTAAATTTGTTTCCACTCTAATTTTTCTCTTTCTTTATAATTTCCTTTTTTTCTTTAACATATATTTTCCTCTCGACTTTATTTTTTCCTCTAAAATTTTTCTCTGTCTTTAATTTTTATTTCACTATTTTTTTCTAAATATTTTTATTTATCCCTCTAAAATTTATCTTCCAAAAGTTTATTTACATCCCCATTTTCATGTCTCTACATTAGGGAAGACAAAAATTTCCGTAGGGTCGGATCCCAAAAATAGAAAATGCACGTCCCGACCCCGTCCCTGTCCCCGTCCCCATCCCCATCCCCAATTCCATTTTTTAAATAATTAATATCACTCGTACCCACATCATCTCTACCCTACATAAAATTTTCTCTCTCTAATATGTATACTTTAAAAACACAAAACTAAAAACGGTTACCAAACATGATTTGGTTTGTTGTTTTTTAAAAACAAAAAACGAAAAGTGGTTATCAAATATATATAGTTTTTGTTTTTTTAAAAACAGAAAACCAAAAACCAAAAACTAAAAATTAAGGGCCCGTTGATAACCATTTCGTTTTTTGTTTTTGGTTTTTGATTTTTAATTTTTCAAAAACATGATTGTTTGATACCAATTCAATTTTCTGTTTTTTATTTTTCAAAAATCATTTTGAAATTCTAGGTAAATTTCAAAAACAAAAAAAAATAGTTTTCAAAAACAGGTTTTTGTTTTTCAAAATCTCATTTCTTTTTCTAATACTCAACTTTTTTCTTTCTTTCTTATATTTATCCCTAAAAATTTTATTTTTTACTCCAATTTTTTTTATTTCTAAATTTCTCTCTACAAATGTATTTTTTCTCTTTAAAATTTTCATATTTTGAATATTTATTGTTATTTGTCTCTCTCCAACATTTTCTGTATTTTTGTTTTTTTTTTCTAACAGTTTCATTTTTCTTGCTAAAAAATTAATATTTTTCTTAACTTTTTTCTTTTGAAAATTCCATATTTTATAACTTTTCTGTCTCTTAGTAATATGTTTTTTTTTCTAAAAATTATATTTTGAATATTATTTTTTCTCTAAATTTGTTTCCACTATAATTTTTCTCTTTCTTTATAATTTCTTTTTTTTCTTTAACATAACTTTTCCTCTCGACTTTCACTCTAACTTTCATTTATCTTTGTTTTTATTTATTTTATATAAAAATTGTATTTTGAATATTGTTTTTATCTCTAAGTTTGTTTCCACTATAATTTTTCTCTTTCTTTATAATTTTTTTTTTTTACCATAACTTTTCCTCTCGACTTTATTCTTTAATTTTTCTCAACCTATTTTTTTTCTAAATATTTTTATTTATCTCTCTAAAATTTATATTCCAAAAGTTTATTTACATCTCTATTTCACGTTCGTAACAAAGATTTCCACAGGATTGGGTCCCAAAAATAGAAAATGCATGTTCCGACCCCATCCCTGTCCCTGATTCCATTTTTAAAATAATTAATATATTTTTATTACACTTTTTTATATTTAAATTCTAAAAATAATTAAAAACAATTATAAAATCGATAATTTTTTTCGAGAACATCTCTCGGACCCAAGAACGAGGTGGAGACGGAGACTAAAAGTTTACACGAGCCCAATAATGAAGAAGAGTATCCTCAATCGCACCCACATCATCTCTACTTTATATAAAATTTTCTCTCTCTAATATGTATTTTAAATTTTCTAACTTTTTAAAAACAAAAAATTAAAAATAAACATGTTTTAGTTTTTTGTTTTTTAAACACAAGAAACAAAAAATAGTTATCAAACATGTATGATTTTTATTTCTTAAAAACTGAAAACCAAAAACCAAAAACTAAAAACAAGAAAAACCAAAAACCAAAAACCCAAATAGTTATCAAACGGACCCTAAATTGTCAACACTCTCCTAAGCTCATAACCATCTCTTCTTTTTTCTACCTATATTTACCAAGAGATGACATTCTGGAAGAACAAGAATTCTGATGGGCCAATGTTCACTAGTTTTTACGAACAAACTTTTCCTTTTATTCAAAAGATTTTATCGTGTATGTCCTTGTTGATGGTTACTTGTAAACTTTCGATTTCACTGCTCAACGACTCTTAACACAGTAAATACTTCTTTTAACAATAGCATTTTAAAATAGCCACAAAATAAGGAATGATACAAAAGCTTTCCTAGCTCCTCACCATTAACAATAGCATTTTATGTAAGTGTTTAACGAATATTGCAAGTGTTTTCAAAGATTTCACTGCTGGAAAAGAAGTAGTTTTAGCTATCTGTCCTTTATACGAGAGAGTTGAGAGAGGGAAGAGATTTGGTTTTAAGTTTAAAAAACAAAGTACTTAGTTCAGTTAGTAAAGGCAGAGCATATACAACCACAACAATACAGCAACTGAATCTACCTACAAAAGCCACCTTCAAGCCAGAGGCACATGTAAAAACAGAAATCTCATACACAATAAAACCAAGCTATTAAAGGAAAAACAATCTGTAAACATGAAATGTAACGAACAAACCAGAGTAGTACAACAGTGCATAGTAACCAGCAAACACGTCTGACACGTTTCACAAATTATTTCTGGACCTGAGTAGACCTCAACCACATTTAAAACTAGAAAGTACCTAAAGATTCCGGTTCACTCGTAACAAAATAGTGCAATAACAACCAGCTCCCTTACTTGACTGAGAGTAAGGGTGATTCATATCAAAGATTGTAGTCCTCCAAACCAAACATATGATTTGAAACCCACCATCATCCAGTTCAGGTAACGTAGATTCTTACCCGCAAAGAGAATACGCCCAAAAGTCTTCGGAGACAACTTGCCAAGCAGCACAATATTATCAACTCACCTGCCATCGGATGATGGTAAAAGCAATTTCGACAGCTAGACTCGACAGTTAAGTAGATTTACTGAGTACACCATCTTATCCCCCCCACCAAATCCCTTGAGATAAGCCCCAAAACCGATGAACTTAAGAAGACCTTCTAACCACACCCCAAGAAACCTGACAAGGCATTTACTTCCATACGAACAGCTCATCGAAAAATGTTTCCAACCTTTCTCTTCCCCCTCTTGCTGGAGAGCTCGGCCAATTCGCTACAACAAAAAAAAATGCAATACAGATCGTGTAAAATCATCTTGCACCTAACCACCCAAGTTTATGCATACACAAGAAAAGCCAACAGATAACAAGAATCTAACATAGGTCAAACTAGGTATCTTTTCACCAAATGTATCTGTCCCATGCAACCACCATGATATGATAAAGCTACTCCAATTACCCAAATTCTAGTGCACAAGAAAAAGTAAGACTTGCAAACGTTCTTTCAATTCTCACCCCCCACACCATGCAATTCAACTTTCATCAAAGCCTTTAAAAGATCCAATTGATCTTTCATAGCTCCAAAGATGCAAGAGTACATATGCTAAAAGATCCCATTTAATCATCGGAAGATAGCACTTTTCCCGGAGTTGTAGTGGATAACTAGTTTCATCTTTTTTTTTTAGTTCTTTCCTTCAAACTAGTAAACACCAAAGTGAAAAAAGAGCAACACTTTCTTAATAATCATGGTTAAAAGAGAGAAAAGGGAACGTACGCCTGCTTGCCTAAATGGAACTAAAACAAACATGCTGAACAAAAGGTGATCGTATATAAGAGATGGATGCATGTCAACTAGAAAAGTGGGAATATATGGGAGGTAAAGTACCTGTTATGGTAGCAAGTGCCTGCTTAAATCCAAGGCCAGAAATGCTCCAACAAATTTTTCAACAGGCAGCAAAGGTGGAGTTCAATTTGGCACCAGGATGTGGTCCGATCACCATTATCATTCCCAAGAACCTCAAGAATCAAGGAAATAAGTCAAGACTAAAACTTTATTAACAAACTTAATCATTTATTACCATCGCAATTACAATTCAGGGTAGATGAGAGTAACATACCATCTATCTCTCGAACTGACATCACATGAAATAACGACCTGTCCATATAGACTGTCCTGGATATTGCTCAGGCAGCGGAGTAAAGAGTTGACTACCACCATTCACAAGCTGTTGATGTGGCTGTAGATGTTGTTCATTGTGCTGTTTTAGCTGCTCAAGCACCTGAAAATCAGGCCAGCCTTTCTGTTTCCCGATTGGAGACTGCACACTGGGAACCTGTTTGCCCGGAAAAGGGAAGTTGATTGTGGCACTCATGACATTACTACCACCAAGTTGCTGGGCATTCATATGAGATGTGTGATGTATGGCATTACCAGGGTCTTTTGTAGAAGAGGGCAGCTGATATCCATCCAACCAGCTATAATCATCCATGATCTGATTCTCACTTTTAAACTCTGAACCAGGAAGGAATTCATTAGCATGCTTAGTAGGAACATTGTTGAATCCGGGAGGAGGTCCAAGATGCCTAACTGGTCGACCAACTGGGTTTTTTCTCAACCCTGTTTGAAGGCTAGAAAATGCGCTTGTAGTCATTGGGTCTATAATGCAACCAAACGATGCAGGAGCATCATTCCTAGACTGTACAAGAGCTCCTAGGGGTTTCTTGTCACTGTAAAATGCATCATTATTTATGCTAACAGCTTGTTTGATAGGCATTGAGTGAGCTGCCGGATTAAACATGCTTATATCATTCTGAAGATCGGAATTCTTCCCATGCCCGTTCTCCAATAACCTCAAACTTTGCAAGCAGTTAGCAAGAGAAGCATCCTGTTCGACTGGCCATCTAGAAGCATTCATCTGAACTGTTTGCCAATGGAGTGTGTTAATATTACAAGCAGTTACAGGTACTTGAGAACTTGACTCAAAATTATTTGGCTGGTGAACATCATCAGGAGAGGTGGACGGCATGCCATGATAAGATCTCAGATCACCTCCAGAAGCATTTCTTCCCGGTTGCAAACCTTCATAACCTGACCGCAGTGTATCAGTCACATCAATTCGCTTCTCAGAAACTAGTGGCTTGAAGACAATTACTTCATCCTCCTCTTCCCCTTCCAAAACTAGCTGTGAACTTGACTTCCCAACTGCAAAATTGTTTGCTTTCTCTACTTGAGTTTCTTGCATCACGTTGCCTGTACTGGGCATGATGCTAGAAGATGATGGGATGACAAAATCATTTTGCACTTCAGGTTCAATACCAGTACAAAACTTTTTCACCTTCGAATTGTAGTATATTGGTTCTTGATCAATCTTGACTACATTTGCTAAAGCCTTCCCCGCAGACAGAATCCTTTTAGCACGAGCAACCTTCTCTTTATTGCCATCACTTCCGGAATGTTTCCTTGAAAAATCCAATATAGTTTGTGCAGGAATAAGCGGCAAGAATCCCCTCAATTCAAGATCCTCCCATAATGCAAGCCGATTTTCAGTTTCACCCTCTTCATACTTGCTGAGATTAAAAAAGCAAGTTTCATCCTCGTCATCTTCTAAAGACACAGAACCACTTGACAACAGTTTATTGAAGAATGAGATGCAAAGGTTCCAAAACTTTGATCTAGCAGTTGCCTGCTTTTCATCCACTTCACTGCTTGCTGCAATTTCTGGGCAACAAGCCAACCATTCAACAAGAACTAGAAGGCCAGGCAGAAAAAGACTTGACAAAGGATCAACCAACTGGGAACATCTATCCAAAATAGAACCCATCAACTCAAACACTGCAATATGTGCATTCTGGAGCAAAACAGCCCGCTGTACAATTTCTGAGTATGTCTGACCTTCAGTCTCTTTATTCACATTGTGAACTGTGAATATAAGAATTGCAACAATTCTAACTATGATGAGACTGTTCTCAGCAGCATCCGTTCCAAAACTCAGTTCCTCTTCAGGTCCAGAAGACAAAAGTTCGCAGAGACTACTATTGACCAATGAGAGGACTTCAGCAAACGTCTCTAGGCTGAAGGAGAAAAAGAATCAGATTAAGTGATATACATTTCCCAACCCAATTATTAAAAAAAAAAATGAAAAGGAAAACATGTATATTGTCCAAGTAATTACCTCGTGCGAGTGAAAAGAATTCCATTTAGCCGAACAAATCTGATGCAAAAGGATCTAAATGTCTCATGAGGAGATAACGCGCTCTCCTTTGGGGGTTCAGTACTAGAATCTTTAGTTGCAAGCTTTACTTCTCCCTTCCGTCCTTTTCCACTAAACCGAACAGGTGATTCCTTCACCACAGAATTTTTAGCAGTCCCAGACAATTGAGCGTAGCTCTGACGGTTCTGCAAAAAATAGGATACATAGAATGGCATCACCATGCTAATAGATAGAGGGAAAAAGAAGATTCTCCAAAGGAGGGCATTATATATGTATATATATATATGTATAATCAAGAATGGAAAAAATAAAGGGAAAAAGAAGAAGATTCTCCACATCATGGAAGACCTCTGTTGCATCAGATCACATATTATCAGCAAGGCGTTTCGACTCAATTTCATTGCTTCACCATTTAAACTTTATTTACTACATACGGTCGACAGGAATCCCATATAACCAGCCTTTTTTCTGGTTAGAGAACAAATATCCCACTCCATAAATAAATATTGACAATGGTAATATCATGATTATGACTGCATATCATTATGAATGCAAGGTATGGACTGGTAGTTATTACATTATTTTCCCATCCCACCTGATAAGTTATTTAAAATCTCCTGAGTGCAAAAAGATTCACAGTAAGATCATTCAAGAGGTTGCCAATATTGAATTAAATGTCCAACTATAGAACCAGCAATAAGAAAACTAGGCTGACAAACAGCTAAGGTCGTCGGCATCCAAATAATGTAAATAGTTAAAATACAGATAATTGATTGCTCCAATGAAGTTTCTAATCCATTAAAATCCAATCAAGATTTGAAATGAAAGAGCACCTTAGGACTTCATTGAAGTTAATATATTATATTGATAGTTATTAATTTGCTAGGTGAATGCTAAAACTTGGAACCATGGCCAAGATTTAAAGTGGATAAAGTTTCAGAATCAAAAAGAATCTTTATGGAATTAAACAAAATACATAACTGAAACAAATTAGTAAGTCTTGTAGAACAGCAACCTTGAAATTTAAATAGTAGCACAACATCTTGTAGCATTTTGAAAATTAAATCCACAAGTTATAAGCAGTAGAGAGACAAACAAAGAAAATACATAAGAAAGACTGCAGTAGATGGCATACTAATGGCAAATACCTTCTCAAATGCAACAATCAAATTATCTCTGGCAGTAGAAAATGGAGCATCAACAGCCAGACTCCGGAAATATCGATAAACAGCTACCAACTCATCTCCTGAGTATGAAGCTAATATAGCAAGCTGAAAGATGGGAACACTTGAACATAAGTGAAGAGCTCAGAAAGATGAGGTTGAGAAGCATATAAATCGAAGGCAAATAAAAAAAGTAATAAAGGAATCAAAATAAAGGATTGATATTCAAGAAATTCAGTAAGGACCTGATGATGAGGATTGCCACTCGATGGCCAAAGTGATGCTGCTTGAAGGTAGTAACCTGAAGCTGCATTGTACTCCCGATTTTTTGAGTCGCCTTCCCCATATAATCCTTTGTAACGTGCAAGATCACCCAAGTATATCAAACACCGATGACAAGATATGAGCCCTTTCTTCATGTCAGCAGACTTCTTTCCATCTTTATCTGTAGCAATACAGTTGTCCGCATCCTCCGAGAAAAAACCCAAAGGAAGGCCATATTTTGCTCTGATTTTCAATATTAAATCATGGTAAAATCCAGTGGCTTCTGAAAGAAATGTTTTGAACTGCAGTCTTATTTTTGAAACTCGATCAGGCCTTGTAGGCACTCCCGGAGAATTGTTAGAGTTGTTAGAACTATTAGAACTGTTAGAGCCAGCAGAAGCTAAAGCAGCGCTGAAATGTGCTCTCAGCTCCTCAATTCTCTTGTAATGCAATTGCCACAGAGCATATTCAGTATTGTGCTGTTCAGAAAAAGCATAGTCCTCAAGGATTATTGCTTCATAATTTTCACGCATTTGTTGCCATGCATTGGGATCTGAAGGAATTCGAGCCTGAGCTGATCTTCTTCGCCGATTCTCCAACTCAATATTCTGTAGAAGAGATAGACATAAAAATGATTGACATAAGTTAAAAACACATGCATCACATATTCTACTAGAGACCCATAGCATATCCAAGTTCTCTTACATGCAAAAACTCATCTCACTCTAATCGCTACCCATAGCATACAAAAAGTTACGTTTACCTCTAATCGGGTTTAATCATGAGCAATGTTTTCTGATTACAAAGTTACAGACTAAAAGCAAAAAATGGTTCTGAGAAAGAACAAAAAGAAAAAACTACCTTTTCATAAAGGCGTTGCGCACGCTCCCATGATGAAGAAGCGGAAGAAGACATTTTAGCCATCTCTATGTTTATCTTCCATCCATTGTGTTCAGATTATTCATACCGCATATATCTGCATGAAATTCATAAACCATCAAAGCATATTAAATAGCAGAAATACGTAGAAAATAAAATAGTGAAGGAAAGGCCCAGGCATCCACAAAAGGGTTACTAAGCACGGTAGATAAGTCAAACAAAAATTAGTCAAGGTAATCACAATATGAACTTTTTTATGAGAAACCATGCTTTCATTGTGAAAAAATGAAGGAATAAAAGGGCATACAAAAAACAGCACAAACCCAAAAGGAGCCAAACTAAAAAGCAAACAATATATAGACTTCAAACTAATGTTATATCCAACATAAGCTATCACTGCCTTTCACAAATAATTAAAAGTACACCCTTTTCATAGACAACTCCCCAACAATGAATGACTAAAGGACCAAGTAAAAAAACTGAAATATCCAAAACACAAATCACAACAAGATGAAGTCAAAACTTGTTAAGAGATATCTTAAATACAATTGCATGACAGATAGAATAAAACAGACGACTGGCAAAGTTAATAGTGTCTGTACTAATAATAATGTGGAGATACATAGCTAGCATTTAATATAGTTGTAAATACTTTGATTAGAATTCTCATCACCTCCAATCATATTTAGTAACACTGTTGGAATTACCCAATGATCAAAATACAATCTCTAACTCAGATGTATCATATATGTTCCACTATGGGGAAGATAATAAGTTCTCTACCCTTCAGCCTCAAAGATTAAAGTTCCATGATGAGGAAAAACCCACAAACCACGTAACCTTATCAACTCAATTAACCGAAAGATTAAGATGGCATCTCAACATGAACCTACAACTCCTATATAATTTTCTAAAATCCATCAAATTGTTCCTCAAAGAAGAACACAAACATTAACATGAAGTAATTATCATACTGGAAGATTCGTCCATTATTACTAACTTACTAAAAATCTTAAAATTATCAACCTGTTAAATTCCTATCTTTCAGATCACAAACCGAAGAAAAGCAGCAAGCACAAGCGTTCATCTATTAAACATGATCATACAAATCTTTCTTCCACACCTTTTCAGAATTAAATAATGAATTACACCTTTACATGGAGTTTACATTAATACACTGAAAAAGGAAACCCAAAGGGCTTGCTTCCAAAGTGAGGTAAAGGTAAGAAAGCCGTGCCTTCAACAAAATATAAATGTTTTGAGCAATCCAAGAAAATTCACAAAACAGACAGTTGAATCGAAATTGATATTCAAAACCCATCCCTACCAATGCCAGATACAATTGTTATAAACCCTGACAGACCTAACTATCCAATTCCTATTCCCCGGAAACAAGAAGACTTTTACCCACCGGTAGTTATCTACAAAAATAAATAAATAAATACGCAAGAAACCCAACTGGGGCTCTCCAACGATATTACTCTCCCCATCAAAAATCAAGATACGATACGTAGAATCCCGCCGAGTTGACCTCAAAATTCCAGCTTGACTTCATTCGGATTCCAATTCCAAGAGTCGCAAAGAAAACAAAAAACCCAGAAAATATCCGCCGGTGGCCACCCCCGAAAAAAACCCACGGAAAAGAAAATCAAAAAAACGGTCAAACAAAACAAATACAGTAGAGAAACAAATGGGAAAACAAACCCAGATCTAACAATTCAGCGACGAGAATTAACGAGCTCCAAAAATCACAAACAGGACAGAAAAAAAAAAAACCCCGAAATCGAGAAAAAGGAAACAAAATCACCATTGCGAGGAATTGGAAGAATACCTGAGGAGCGCGATCGGATCCACGGTGAAAGGGAATTGGGAGAAGAGGAAGAAGAAGAAGAAGAAGATGGAATTAGGGTTGGAGAAGGAACGGAAAAGGGTTGGGTTGAAGAGGATGAGATTGGGGTTTGGTTTTTGGTTCTGGTTTCGATTTGGGGATTTTGGAATTCCTCTTTTCTTTTCTGTGTGTTTTCTTTCTTTTTCAATGTGTTTCCGTCGTTTTCTTTCTTTGCCTATTTTCTTCCTTCAACCAAAGCCTACGTGGCCGCAACGACGCCGTTTTCAACCAACATTTCTCTTCTGCACGTGATGTGCACGCGCTAAGGTTGGAATTTTTCTCTTTTTTTTCTTTTTTTCTTTTTTTTTAAGATATCTAAGGTAGGAGTAAAAAATATATATTTCTTTTTGTTTTAAACTATGTGAATAATTTTCTTAGGTTTAGATATTATTTTAGACTCTGCTTTTAAAATATTCAATTTGATTTTTCTACTTTCAATTTTGTATATTTTAGTCTTCTATTTTTTTTAAAAGTGACCAATTTTTTCTCTATTTACAAAAAATAGATAAATAAATAAAATTTATAGGCAATGAAAACTTTTAATACAAATTTATGCCATGTTTCAAGAATTTTTGTGAGTGGACTATCATGCTAAAAATATGGTTCAAAAATGAGAAAAATAAAAATGGAAAGGCCAAGAGGTTATTTTTAAGAAAATATAAGGACTAAAATAGATGTTTTAAAAATATTTTTCACAAAATGCAAATAATATGATGTTTTTTTTTTTGGTTTTTTTAATGTTTTATTAAACTTATTTATGTATGAACATTTCTTATGCTTCTAAGTGTAATTTCATGTTTTTAAATTAATCGGAATAAGGAAATAAATGAAATATAAAAAACAAAAAAAAAATCCACGACATTTTGTTAATTAAAAAGCATGAGAAAATAGTTTTCAGAAGTTAATTTATAATTAGGTTTTAACTCAATCAAAAGACTTCAATTTTGAAATGATGAAGTTAAATGCTTTTGAATAAATATTCTAAAAAAAAAATGCTTTTGAATAAATTGCCTTGGAACTTAATTCTCTTATAATTATTGCACTAATAAAATTTATCTTCTTCTTTTTTTTAAGTGGTGTATTTTAGTAAAGTATATTATTTTAAGAAAAACATTAATCGTTTTAAGAAATTTCTTTTAGATAATTTTTAAAAAATATATTAAATTTAAGTCATAAATATTCATTATTATTATTATTCTTAATTTATTATGGATAATTTTAGAAATGAACCTTAGAAAGAAGAAACAAAATAAATTCAAATTTGGCCACCTGAGCCCATGGTTTCTTTTCCTTTTTAAATACTTAGTGGGCGAAGCTTTTGACTTTTATTAGTTTGTTCAGATTTTTCAATATTCTTTTCCTCTCGGTTTATTTCAAAAATTAATTTATTGTAAACTATTTTATTCACAAATATAAATTCTTCCAATTTTGAATTTTCTCGGATGTCGTAAATCTCTCTTTTTAAAAAATCATATCCCCAAGGTTTAAATACAATTTTGAATTTCATTGATTTTAATCTTTTATCCATTCAAAACGTCTCTTTTGGTCTCTGTTATTTTTAAAAAGTGTTTCATTTTAGTTCAAAAATGTATACACAATGGAAACCCTATAATACAAATTGATGGCTACATTTCAATAAATTTAGCGAGTGAATTGAAAAGTTAAAATTTTAATAGGAAAAAATGAGATAGCAATGCAAATTAATGGACCAAAATGATCCATTTTTAAAGTGAACAACCAAAACAAACCTTTAAAAATATAAAAACTAAAATGATATGGATCAAAATGGATGTTTTAAAAATACAAATATCAAAATGAATTAAAATAACTCCTTACGTCCTTGTTCTAGTTCTATATCAGATAAGACTCCTTATCGTCGGATTTTGGGGATTTTTTTATGCTACTTTAGGATTAAAAAAAAAGGCTTCAAGCTCTTGGTTATCAAATTTTCATATTTGATTTCTATATAAATCAATATGTTATAAATGGTTAGATTAAAGTTTTAGAAACTTTTCAGATATATTTATGTGTTTTACTTTTAATAAGCATCATACACTATTTGTAATTAACTTTATTTCACAAACTTAGAAATCCTTTATTTGATGTAGGTGTTTTTAGGAGTTAAAGTTTGCTTTATATATAATTAATCATATTTACAACCCATAAAATAAAAAGTCTTCATTTTTTTTTGTACACACACATGTTTTTCCTCTTTTATCGATCTAATTGCTTATGTAATTTTTGCTAATTCAGGGAGTCAAGAAAAGGGATTTTATTTTTTCATAGATTCCAAAGATTGAAAATTCAAATTATTGAAAACTAGGAAATTTATGAGAAGACACGAGGGTATACACTTTAAATTTATTTATATATAACTTAATTTATTTGTAAATTTGATTCTTCACGAGCTAAATTTTTGGGCTTGTGAAGAGCATGTCTATTTAGATTTTTTCCTTTTTTTTTTGGGATCAAATGTTTATTTACGGGTCGTTAGATGCCTGTAATTTCAGATGTTCAGAATTTTAGATGTCGGCATCTTCAAATGGTCTTGTTTGTTTCGTAGGAAAATATATAAGAATGTCTGGGAATATCTGGATAACCACGTTTGTTTGGTAGGATTTATTCATGTGAATGTTATAAATTTATATAATATTCCAAAAACGCCTGATATTCATATAATTTATACATTAATCTAATATAACTTGCATTTATATAATAATTTTCCTAAAATTAATTTAATATTTTAGGTTTTTTATATTAATTGCGTATATGTATTAATTTTTTATGTTATTAGGTAGTATTCATATTAATGTAAGACTTTTTTTTAAATAATTATTATTGAATATAAATTTCATTTTCAACTTTATTATTTTTTAAAAATACAATTATATAGTTAATGTTATATGAGGTAAAATTCATTTATTATATTATCAAATTATATTCTTTTAAGAAGAAAAATATCAAAGGTAAGCTGATCGTTAAAAAATTTATTTTATATGTACATATAATACATGAATATACTCAATTGCTTATTAGTTAATGAGTATATTAATTTATTTAAATTATAAAATTACAAATAAAACCAAAGAACTTTGATAAAAGAAAATATATGAAAAAATAACAAATGGTAAAAATGTCTATTGGATACGCTTGACATGAGAATCATGGAAACCCATGTTTCAAAAGGTCATCCAATCGACTCGGATGCCTTCCAGATGAGCATCCTTAGATACTCAAACATCTCCAGATACCCGGGTATCTTACATTACCACAAAACAAACGGCCCCTTAAATTTTTTAATCACCAATGAGGGGGGTTTTCTGGGTGGGAATGGGCACGGGCAAGTAAAGTCCTTGTTTGTTACACAGATTTCAAATCTTTTCCTAGGAATAAGCTATTCTCATGCATCCCTTATTCCCATAGACAAGGCCTTCTTTCCTCACATTCATGGTTTTGTGCCAGACTCTCTCTCTTATTTTAAATATTTTTTATTGTAATTATTTACTTTATTTTATTCAAATTAATTAATTAAAATGAGTTAAAATATTTATATTAAACTTATAATTTCTTTTTGATAGAATATTAAACTTATAATTAATAAAACAACATTAAAATTTTACCAATAATGTACTAAATTAATTATTCTATTATAATAAATTAATTTATTAAAGTGCATACTTCATTTTTTTTTATAAAAATGTAATGAATTGATGCAATTAATAAGATGAAAATGATTAATCTTGTTAAACACATAAAATGATAATTATTAAGATTGATCGCTAAATAAAATCAACAACATTAGTTTAGATATATTATTTATAATATATTTATTAAAGAATCAAAATTAAATTAAAACATAATTGCTTAAAATAATTATTATTTTTATTTAACAAAAATAAATTAATTAATGTAAATTAATTATTGGGAGTTAATTTTGATTTATTTTAATGCTTTATACAAAAATATCATTTTGCTAAATATGTATATATTGAATTTTAGTTACATAACATCTAATATTAATTATTCAATTGATTATTGTGCTAAATTGTCAGTATAGTTAAATTGTTAATTTAAAATTTAGTATGCTAATATAAAATAATTTAATTTATATTATTTGTTTTTTTTATTTAAATTTGATTTGTTATTAATCAAGGTTTACAATGACATAAAATTCATATTTATAGAGTAATCACACAAAATAAACATATATATAATTCATTTTCCGACATCTTAATCCCAGACATATATACAACCAAACACAGTTCCTCAGATATCTTAATCTCAGTCATCTTAATCTCAAGCATCTTAATCTCAAGCATCTTAATGACTGGTAGGTAAATCTTTATCTTACCTACCATCATGTGAAATGTCCAACATGCAGAGGATTTTTGAGACTTTCTCTTGTGTTGGATTAAAGAAAGTCTACTCATTTTTTATAAAAAAGAAAAGGGATAAGTAAGATATTATTGTAATACTGAATCCTCCTCGGTTCAAAATTTCGATGTAAATGTGGAGGTCATGATTTTATGGACATGTGAGGTCCAACGATATTTCAGAAAAAATTATGGAAATTATAGATATTGATGCAAGATTTTTAAATTAGTAAATAAGACTAGCTTAATTAGCCCATAATTAATCAATTTTGACCATCATATCTAAATATATAAATAATATATTTATGAAAATGTCGTTAAGATGAAAACGTAAAAACAAAATCATGTATACATACATAAAAATTATTTGAATTAGTAAATTAAAGTTATTGTTGCTTTGATTTATGTTTTATTGATAATTTCTAATCTAACATAGTCTTTAGTTACATAATTGAAGTGAAATATTAATAGACATAAAAGATGAAATAATGGTAGAAAATTTGAAAAATAAAATTTATTATATACAAATGTTGATATAACTTAATTGATACCAATGATATTTTCCTTTAATTCAAATAAACATATATAATTTTAGGAAGAACATCCCAATTTTAAATGGTCAAACCACTTAGATAAGATTTGATTGGTCTGGTTCAATTATTTTCTTAGGAGGTTTGCTCATTCATAGTATTTTGTATAATATATATATATATATATATATTATATTTTTGCATTCAATAAAAAAATGAATAAACAAAAGTAATAAACAAAAGTAGTAGAAAAACCAAGTAACAAGAAAAATAAAATGAAAAATAAAGGTAAAAGTCAACATAATCATGGAAACAAACTTTGGTTATAAAAAAAAAGTGGGTTTCAAATTATTTAGAAGAAAAAAAAAACTAGATTATCTCACCCAAACAAACTAATTCTATATTTTTTGATCGGTGGTCGATATATCTTTTCAAATTATTTAACCTAAATATCCAAAATATACGTCAATGGGTGTATCTTTTCAGATTATTAAGAAAAAAAAAAACAATTTCTAGATTATAAGTATGAAAAAAAGGAAGAAGGTTGACATTTCCTCCACACGTAGACTACAAGGAGAGAAAAACGATTTTCTCCCTACGTGTCGATGTCGAGGCCCTCGACATATCGAGTGACATTTATAACCCTGTCCATACTAAATTAAAAAAAATTATCCTCTATTACACCGACAATGATTAAGACAAAAAAATCACACCTCATTTTTTTAAACAAAATTATCTATTTTTACATTTGCATTTCTCTCTCTTAGTTATCCAAAGATTGTCATATCCAATATTTAATGACAATCAGCACAAGATAGACTTAAGTATTTTCCGGAAATAAAAAGATAGCATAAGTACAAATGTCAATGTTTCAATTTCATGAAAATATGGACTTCATTGGATGGATAATTATGGAAAAATTATAAAATCAAAATTCATAAAGATTATTTTAATTAACAAATAAGTATTTTTACCATTTTAAAATAACTTTTAGCCTCATGTTATTAGTATTATGCGTATGTTAATGATATTTTGTCTATATTTTCTAAAATTTTGTTAATATGTAAATTTCAATTATGTAGACATGAAAATAGCAATGGAAATCTAATAACTTGGTCCTAAATTTAAAATGGAGAACTGATTCTGACCAAAACATAGCTCGACCGATGGAAATCGAGAACCTCACAAAAAACGCATAGTTGAGTCCCAACTATGTTTGAATTGTAATACTAAAAATAAAAAATAAAAAAGTAAATCAAAGAAGAATGTTGACTTCTGTATGGATGAAGTTAGCTCCGTAGACATTTCAAGTCATACATAAAGGTTGTTCTTACCGAAAAGTTTCGATAATCACAATAAATCTTCGAGAACACTTAAAGATAAGTCCATCAAAAAAAGAATTAGCACTCCAAAGATTATGACAGTGCTAATAAATGGAGACACACAGGTAAACGTTGAGGAGATTCAAAATTCAAATGAACAGTTTTTCCCCTTTGAGATTTAGGTAACCGTGTAGTGGGGAAAATTGGTTGAGTCATGAGGGCGCGTCCCAACAAATTTAATTTAAACCAGTCTAATGACTGGGCGTCCAATTCGGTATATGCCGAATTGGTGCCACCTTTTAATATTTCTCACATGTGCTTTACGCTCTGGTCAGAGACTTGATGACGTTCATCGAATAAGTAAATAATGAAAATTTAACGCTTAAACAAAGGTAAACTGGAAGCCATATCTTAAAGCTTCTTTCAGGACGAATAATTGGAACAGTCTCATCAGTAAGAGTTGAACAAGCATCAAGCAACTAGCTATGGAAATGAAACAAGAATTTGGGATAAAATTTCCAATCTCTGAAACTAAATATATATCATATATATGTTCAATGACAAGGCCTCAGCAAACTAATATTGTTACAACACGAGCGACTTTCGCTTAGTCTAATCCTCGATAAAAATACGAGAGCAAAGCAAAATAAGTGAACTAGAAGATACAAAACCCACCAAAGTCCCTCAATGGAGAGGGAAAAAGAAGAAAGGAAATTGAAGATGACATCCCCATGAAAGACCAAACTTAAATATTAGAAAGGCACACAATGAACTGGCTAACATTATAGGTGTAGGAAGAGGATATACAACAAATAGATGATTGGAACTAATTATGGATGTAGACTTGCCTGCTCGGGTTGTTATTTCCATGGCGGAGACGGCGGTTGTTTATAGATAAAGTCTTGTGAGGATGATGCACCATAATTTAAATCAAGATTATGGAGCTGCTCCATCAACTGAGAACGTCTCTCCTTGAAGAAATCGAGTCGTGTTGTTAACTCTACCAATGTCGAGGAAGGCACTGCCGTGTGTCTCGTGTAATCCAAAACCTGGAACCATAATTTTAATTTCAACATGAAAAAAGGTATTCTAGAATCTAGACCTTAGACGCTTAGATTTAAGCAATAGACTTATTCTTGGAGCGGGGAAAAGAGAATGGATGTAATCACCTCTCCTGCTTTTGAAGTAGAAGGCAAAGAACCAGAATCAACCGCAAGGTCATCCATGGACATGCTAGTCGAAACCTCGGTACTTTTGGAGTCGCTCGGGCTTAATGAATCCATAAATAGCTTCCGTGGCGTCTGCTTGCTGCTATTTGCAGATCCTAACACTTGTCCTTTGATATTTCGCCAGTCACCTCCCATCAAACCCTCCTGTACCCAAAATAGATACATTATTCAGTTCTAATTTATGAGACAAGTAAGGTCAAATAATAGGGGAATGAATTGTTAAATAGCAGATGAATTAGAGCATCCTACTCCAGGGGGAAATCAGAAATATGGGGATAATAACTTGACTATTAAGTATCTGCTTAGTGATAAAGCAAGACAACCAACCAACATTAGCTAGTCCAACGATCAAAAGAGAAAAGTGTAGATTCAAATGTCGATGAGGTCATGGATTCAAGCTATAGTGGCTATCTATATTAAGTACCTCATTCCGAATTTTGTCCTTAACATCCATGGTTATAAATAATGAATTAGAACTAGAGAACCAGAAACATGATTGGCTAGGCAGCTACCCAATGCATGTAAGCTAATTTGTTGAAGATTTTTTTTCCTTTTTAAAGAAACATGCACTTTCTATTGAGAGATTTAGAATTACAAAAGACCAGGAAGCTACATAAATGCTCTACACTGGTCTGTATGTCGGAAAAGGAGTAATTAAAAAAATATTTAGACTTTTAAGGCCACATAGACATGAAATAGATAATGCTGTCCCAGAGCTAGTTGACGGTCCTAAATTGTTGAACAATTAGTTATACATCTAGGTTCCTTGATGATAAATATAAAGGAAAAGGAAGATGAACTCTGGGTCTGAGCGCATTGCATAAGAAACAATATAAGAACTTCACAACAGATAACAACTAATCATAATGGAAAACATAGATGACGATATTCACTGGCCAATCATAGAGAAAAGGTGTTTATTTAACTATTAATGAAATGGACATGGAAGTAAGATAACAAAAAGATACCTCGCTCCTTTGTTTCCTTTCATGATTAACAAAAGCAAGGGTTGAATCAAAATCTTGCTGAAGAAATCTCCTGCAGAAATTAAAAATAATGAGGAAAAAAGTAGAACTTTCCAGGAGTAAAAACAATTTAGTGACATCTTTACATATTCAACACCAATTTATAAAAACATTCGATGCCATATGAAAGTAACGTGCCCAACCAGACACTACTAAGGTGGATTGAAATTCAAATGCTATAACATTCTATGAAATAACCTAAATATATCAGTACAAAGTACAATGATCGGCATAATATTAATTATTATGAGAGGTGAAATAATTCCAAGTGTGAGAGGATAACAAGCCTAATCATTTTCTCTACCTCACCCTCCAATAACCAGATTTAATCATGTGAATAGGCCTGAACTGTACCGGGATAGGCTGCCAGTCCATTTTTTCAGCAAATGGGAGGGGAAGGGGGGAGGCTATGTATAATGAAATGTTTCAAAGAAAAAGAAAATATATCCTAAGATTTATCTGCAGGTGAACCAAGTAACAGCTGCAAAGTTGACTGAAAAAAGAAATGAAGAGGAATGCAATCGTCTAGAAATAACTTTAAAACTTAAAAATCCAGTAAACTCCACGATCTTTATGACCCATGAAACAGAGACCCATTCGCAATCTTGTGCAAGATTGTAGCGCATTTAACCCCCTGGAAGTGACCATAAATATAAGGATAGCTTAGAACACCAATATATTTGATTTGACACTTATGAACTGCTCAAAATAATTTAAAATTGGACAGAAAGTTCAGATTGGCCTTTGATATTCTTAAGTTGAACTCAAAAGACTTACACATCCTGATTGAAGATAAAAGTAGAGATCCCTACGAAAATGGATTGCAAGACAATGGCTTATCTTACTCATACCTTGAGTTGCCAATAGACACTTGTTCTTAAACAATGAATAACAAATCCAACGGTTTAACTATTTTCTTATATTACAGCTGTAAAGCTTCTCTAAAATACAGAGAAAAAATAAAGTAATTGTGCTAGTACAGAACCAATCAGAGGATAAGATTTTGAGATGATCAAAACTTTATTGCCAGTTCTACGATTCCTAAAATGAACTTTTGCCATCAAGAATTTTCAATCAAGAAAAAATTAGAAAATAAGGTACTCCCAATAACTGCAAGATGCCACAAACTAGCCTGGAATTATTTAACCATGGTCTATAACCTCCCGGGCCTTAATCTAAAGAACCAAAATGGTAACAATAATACCAGGCACTCACAGTTGAGGACTATGATTCTGAACGTGCTGATATCGGTCACATGCATCAGATAGAGAACCATAGTTATGCTGCCGTTGCTGATTCAACTGGTGGTGGAGTTCAGCAACTTTCTGCTTCAACCGAGCCACATCTGCTTCAGCAAGAGCAATCTCCTCAAGCTCAGCCCTTGTCTTCACATCAGCACAATCATGCCTCATGAGAATGTATATGACTAGTGGACGTTAACGAAAAAGTAAATGGGATAACAATATAACATGCAGAAAAACCTTTGAATCCATGCCACGCGAACTATTAAATTGTCCAGAAGACATGCTTAGGCCAACTTCCAAAGCAGCCCTAAGATCTCTTTCTGCTTGCAATTGCTCTTGTAATCTAGAAACCTACATGGTCATTCATATGCCAAGAATTGTATTTAAAAAAGCAAATACGCATCTAAGTGCATACAGAGTCTTCCTCACAAAAAAAAAAAAAAAAAAAAAAAACAGGAAAAAAAACAAAGAGCAATACTTATAGTGTATCCACCTAAATAACTCCCATGGCCACTGTCTCATCCCGAAACTAAATATCTATCTCATTATAGATTTATTATTTATTTATTTTTTTTTTTTGGGGGGGGGGGTGGCAATGACGATGTGATGCACTAGACATTTTAATTTCCTTTTGTATTGGTTTGCCCATGGGCTCCATCTGACGTGATTTAAACCATGTAGGCAAATAGCACTTATAGTCACTATTTAGACACTAATGGTCAAAAGTATTTTTAAATTCAATTTGAAAGAGCACAGAGCATCATCTTGTAGTATTAAATTTTGCAGCTACACTCTGCCAAAGATTTATTAGATAAAGTAAAAGCGTTCCACCATCCCAGAAACATACATCTTGTTCAAGTGCCAACCGCCGCTCATGCAAAGCTTGTTTCCTTCTTTCCAAGCTGGCTTGTAAAATTGCATTTCCTCTAGCCTACAAAACATGGAAATTCAGTAAATAACCAATTACTATAACCAAATACCATTTCTTCAGATAACAAGGTTGGGAAGGTGACACCACCTCCTTGGCAATTCTCTGTTGCAAGTCATTTTTGGTCATCTCAAGCCTCTGAATAGCAAGTCTACAAAATAGTTTAAATTTGTCTTCAGGTAACAGTTCAGTTCATAGTGAAGTAGGATCTGGAAGGGGAGGAGAAAAATACCCGTGAAACCAACCAAAAAGGATAAGAGAAAACTACTATTTTAATAACTTTAGTTGTTCCATTGTTTTCCTTCAAAGATTCACACATTTCATTCTAAGTGCCCAAGAAGAGAGTTTACAACCAAAAAGAGAGTTCTTTTATACATAAGAAACAGATCAAGATATCTCATTTCAAGAAAGAATCCCGCCAACAAGACTGCCTAAGGGATGAAGGGACAAGACAGTCCCTTTTCCAGTCGAAGGGTCATACAACCAAAAAGAAAAAGAGAAATGATGCTACCCCAATTACTCTATGAGCGTGAAAATCTGGTCCACAAATAATTTTTTCCAATTTCATTCTAACCAAATGTCCAAAAGGTGGAAACTGCAAAACTAAGTCCTAAGCACCCCTTGCCATGTCAATCCTCACGTCTTCTATAACAATAGCAGAATTTTTTTCTCTCTTCAATTAGTAAGAAAATTTAAAACATATGATGAGCTAATAAATAACACAGCATGCGGACAGATTGCATCTATTAAGAAAAAGGCCAATGAACATCTTACTCTTCTTCTCCAGAAGAATCTACTGACTCAATTGAGGGTGTCTTTCTAGCCTGCACCAAATGAAATCAAGATGATCAAGTTTTAATTTAATGAACCAAGCAAATATTTCAATGTCCAGATTACAGCTAAAGAGTACCTGTATTAATATCACTTGTCAATATTAGTGATAAAAAGAACAATAAATAACTGCAGGCAGCACCTCAACTAATCCTCTAGGGATACTGTACATGCCTCCACATCATACTCAATTAACTTGAAAATAGATTCTAACCTAAGATCTCAACATTTGTATGCCCAATCCTCAAACTGTCGACCAGCCCATAAGGTGAGGAAGGGGCTATCATTGCTAGTCAATCCTCATGTTTCATTGCTAGTCATAGCTTAAGGACTCTCATCCTTATCAAAGGACTCGTTCGGGACTCGCCCCGAGGTGGTTTGTGCTTCATCAAAAGGCTCAGATGTTAGCACCACCTTTTCACGAGCTGCCCCTTAATATCATGCCTATAGAGAAGAACTTACGCTATTTTTATACTTCTTGTGTTTCCTAGTAGTGTTGACTCAATCATGTCCGGATTGTTTCATGGGTGATGTGGTTGGGAAGGAATTGGAGGCTTTTTCAGAATATGGATAGACTGGATTCTACGTTTTTGCAGCTTCTTGGAATCTTGCTTAAAAGAGATTTCTAATTACTTCACTATTTCTTGTCCAGAGTAGTTCTTGTACTTTTTAGATTTCCTTGTTTGTTTTGTCTTTTATATCTTTTCTTCTCTTCTTTTTGTTTTTTCACTCTTTTGAGAATGTGTATCTTTGAGCAATTTGGCCCGACGAGCGGTCCACATGCTGCATCCCTACTCACCTAGTCCATGCACATTGCTCTCTCCAGGACATAATGTTTTTTACGACACCGGAATCGATTTCTGCCATTTCCGGAATAAAGGAACTAGCAGCCATCAAGACTGAACGAGATGAGGTAGGTTTGGGAGTGGAACTTTCTTTGCTGAGAAGCAGGTTGTTGCTGTTGGGTTGTCACAGCTTGGACGTTGTTAATTCATTTATTTCTCTCAGGGTTGGGTTGCTTTGGTTTTGGAGCATTTCATGTAAGGTAAAGGCGTAAAGCGAGGAGTTGAGCTTGAACTGGCAAACTGAAGTCACTTTCGGAACCATACTTCCTACAGCTAACATGTGTCCACCGGGAACGTGCAGCGAAACGGGTTTAAAATTTAATTAATATTAATATTAATATATATATTCATTTCATCAATGAAAAGTTCGTATTTTGTTAAAAAAAGTTACTTCACTATTTCTTCCAACAAGAGAGTTTCTTTCCACTCCATTGAAGTACGCAGCCTCCCTACCTCTTGTATGTTTCATCCTTCAATAGACATAGTTTCGTATCGCACAAAAGAAAAAACGAGAGAGAGAGAGATTGAAGAAAAGAAATCTCTCTTTGGGAGGAAATCCCAGATAGAATTTTGGGCCAAACGTCAAAAGCTTGATGTTGAAGCTCTAACAATGGAAGATATATTATTTCAAGAGGGAGAAGACTAACTTACATTCAAGTTTGATTTCCAACATTCCCAAATACTACTCCAGAGCTACTTCCTCCACAAAAGGTTTTGTTGTTTTGGCATTCACGTTTTGTGTGGAATTGGATGTTATTGTCAATTAGACAAGTTGAAAAGGTGCAGCCATGGTTAGATTTTTGTTGGCTTGGAGGGGGAGGAATCTTTCGAGTCGTTTCTTCTTGATATGCAGTCAATGTCGTAGAAGAGCGTTTTGTTGTTGATGCTGCTTTTGTTAAGGGTTTTGAAAGTTATAGTGTGGTCTCCTTGATTCTTAAAGGCTTGGATGGATTTTATGCCAAGTTTCCTAAATTTTTACGTAGTTGGTTCTTTACAAGAAGGCTAGTTCTGAAAGTAACACTTATGATTTTTGTCATTATTCTTTCTAGTTCTTTTGTTTTGTTTCTTTTTCTTCTCCCTTTGGGAGTTTGTATCCTTTGAACAATTTTGTTCCTTTTCATTTGAGAAGTTTGTATCTTGTTAAAAATATATATATACTAATAATAAATAATAAATAAATAAACTACTCTATTTATCAGTCTTGAAGATTCTGAAGATATATGCTATGGACGCTGAAAAACTATCAGATATTTTCTTTTGGGAAGAAGTTGTTAAAAGGGGCAGCTCTAGAAATGAAAGAAATCTTATTTTGCTTGCTTCTTGTTAGAATAAGCTATCGATATAGAGTGCAGATTGATGGCAATGCTGTCGTGCATGGGGGTGATCCAGCTGAAAGCTTGTATGAGGGCACATCCCAAAAAACACTGGCCAAGGCACAATCCACAAAAATGTGATCTTGAGATTCATTGTTCGACTTGCAAAGAGGGAAAATATTGGGGGTAAGAGCAAATGTAGAGAACTTTCATTGCTAGTAGTCCATAGTATTAATTTTGCTTATAATCACCTCCCATAAGAAGATTTTACTTTACAGGGGTATTTTCCTTTCCAAATCAGCTGGGTGAAGTTTTGGTGAATGGGGGGTTTTTGGCAGTCAAAAAATGATGAATGGATTTATAGGAAAACTGACCTTCTGGATCAAGGGGATGGAAAATATCTTTACCAAGGATAACCTGGATAATCCTTTGGAGCTTGATACGAACATTAGTAAGGGTAGATACCTTTGAACAAGCGGGAGGTGGAGTGCCAAAAAGTAATATTCCTAGTGGTCCATTTTTTTAATGGGAAATCGAACATCTAATTGAGAAAAATAAAAAAAGACAAAATACACAAGAGAAAAGCCCAAAGAAAGGAAGCTCATCTAAAGAAAGGGGCTCCAATCTAGCAAGATAACACCTAGTTGATAATTACAAAAAAAATCTTAGAAACTGATCCCCACTGGAAAGTATTAAATCTAGTAATCTCCCAAACATAATCTCTGTATATCTCCATCCCTCAAAAGACTGTTATTTCGCTCAATCCAAAGCTCCCATAAAATAGCAAATAAACAAGTCTTGCCACATAAAACTTTCCTTATCCATGGACTATTATTAGTTTAATTTTCTTTCCTTATCCATTACCTCCCACTCATCCACACTAATTATAGAATATCTTTGTATTGTATTTCCTTATCTAGTTTTAGGTTAGCTTTCAAGAATTCATGAAAGCAATCTTTTTACGTAAGTTCTCATGCAGTTTATAAGCAGGAAGAGAGAGAATATTTTCACTTTCAATCTAAAATTTTTCAACTAGGAAATTAAAAACTTACATTGCTCCTTCCCCAAAAAGTTGTTCGCTTAACATTAATATTTGAACTTGAAACTTTACCAACTGGCTTCCCAGAACTTGACTCGTTCCCTGGATCCATCGAATTTAAGATCTCTCCCATTGATCGGTAACATTCGCCAGCAGGTGAGATATTTGAAGTTTCCATCTCAGTCAAGGCATTCGTGTTTCCTTTCTTTTGTTTGCCTTGTTCCCCAAGCGGTTGAACATTGGAATCAGAGTTCTTATGATGATCGGGACATGAGTTTGAAATCTCAGCTAAATCATGATTTTCTCTTGGGGATCCAACATCTGAGTCATCACCTCCAAATGGCTGTTCGTGTACAGAAATTAATGCTGTTAATTGGCACTTCTTTTGATAACAAGGATAATTATTCAAGCAATAGATAGAAACAAATAGTACTGGCAAACAATGGCACAAAGTTCCATCAACCTGAGATATCTGTGTTAAGTTAAGATTAATAAATGACAAATACAGTTACTTATCCAGATCTTGCCCTAGCGAGGATCCTAGGTATTTCTGGATAGAACTGAAGCATCTAATTAGCTGGAGAAACTGCAACATTATCACTTGCATGACTCAAAGACACATAGAGCTACTGAAGAGCAGAAATACAGCCAAGAAAAAACGGAAATTACAAAAATTAATTGCTACAATAATGGTAAATGTTTCAAATTTCAAGTAAATTTTCTTATTAAATTGGAATAGACTGCTTCTTATAAATCCCTTGCCTCCAGATTGAAGAAATATCTTATACCCCTTGCTTCTATTTTTATAACCCTTTATAAGACCAATGATATGTCTCTGTTTCTGATTAAAAAAATAATAACAAAATAAAGATCAGGCAAAAGTTAACCAACAAAAACGAACAATGTTTTATAAGTAAAAAAATGAGAACCTTATAGTCATAAAGATCACTCCCTGCATAGCCACTACTTTCACTCAACTTTCCACTGAGTACACGCTCAGGGTCCTCATCTGTGTCTGGACCAACCTCATTTTCTGCATCGTGATAGCCGTTGCCTTTCACATCAAGATTTTCATCATCAGTGGAATCATCACTTCCACTATTTTCAATCTGAGAATCTGCTGAAATTGAGCATCTGTGTAGGTTTTCATCCTGGAAAGGAATCATGAAAACAAAACACATTCATAATCGTAGTTTCTTTTTTTTGAAATGCAATTAATAAGAAAATTAGACTTTGTTTTTTCAGTGTTACTATCATACCATGTTTGCCCTTCCTCTAGCTCGACAAGATTTTGTGTATAGAAGATTCTTTTTTCTTATGAGAAACCATACTTTCATACAGCAAATGGAAGGATATACATGCGGGGCAATACAAAAAAATCAGCCTAAAGCAGAAAACAAAGGCAAAAGCCAAAGAAAGGCTCAATACTATAAAAGAATGCTGCTTAGATCTTGATGATAAGAAACGTAAATACAAAATTCTATGGTGATAGACCCCAAAGGGAGGCATTGACCAAACCATAGACCGAACCCCTACCTCAAGACAACTCCATGAGTTCTACATGTTTGGCAAGGGTCGATCTGCCTCTATGAGTTCTACATGTTTTCTTCCATTTCTAAACCTTACTACTAATCTCCTCAAGTGTTACCCCCTCAGAAGCCTCTACTCCTAGGATTTCCACCGGAGACAAACCAAGATAGGTAAGGAGCCACTCCTCTAATTGTAAAGAGAAATGGTGGGCCAGTGCATTGGTCTCTGACTCTCTGCCAAGACAGCCTCTTTTCAGTGAAGTCTCTCTCTATTTTCCTCTAAAAAGTGGAGGTGTTTCTACCCAAAGCCTCTTGCAAGAGAGTGTGACAATCCATTGTTCTTAAGAAATGCAAGGTTTTCCTTCGTGATTTCTCTTAGGGTGGTCTTAATACAAAGGACATAATTCAAAAGAGATTCCAAATTGTAATCTTCAACCAATATTGGAAGATGTCAACATCCTTTCTTATGTTTTTTTTTCCTTGCTCTGGCTCAGATTGTTAGAGATCTTTAATTTCAACCTCCCTCTCCTTAGATCGTTGAGTTCATTATTTGAAGTATTGTGGACACAGATTTAAGGGAGCTAAATAACAGTTATGGCTGAAGGGTTTTTTTCTTCATTACTTAGGGTTCTAGAATCTGGGATGAACAGAACACCCCCCCCCCCCCACCCCCCGGTGTAAAATTTATCTTATAAGCATAACTTCTTTAATATTTCTTAATGAAATCTTTTTAGAATTTTAATTTTATGTTTCAATTATATCTTCACTCTTTCGAGAGTTTGTATCTTTGAACAATTTTGTTCCTTTTCATTATTTCAATGATAAGTTAGTATCATGTTTAAAAAAAAGACCCATGAAGTCAAATAGCTACGCGAAACCAATATTTTTGGCAACTAAACTAGTTGAAATAATTTCAGATGATGGACTTCGTGCTTGTTAAGGGACCAAGTTACCACATACTTTTCCAAAAACCAAGCTAATAATGCAGTCCTTTATCAAACAATAAGAAAACTGCTAGAAGGAGAGCATCTTACATCAAAAATATTCTCAAACTCCTCCAAAAGAGTTGTAACAATCGCTTGAGCGTTATTAGCTGCATTGGCAGCAGCCAGCAGCTGGGCAGAGTTATCACCATTTACATCAAACTCATCTTCCAACTCACATTCGCCAGCTAATAGAGGCCGTAAAAGCAAAGGTGCCATGCACGCAGCAACAGCAGATGGAGTCATCCGATTCTCGTGAGCATGAGAAGAGATAGTATGCATCATCTTTAAAACTCTGGACAGAGAATGAGGAAATCCAATCCGAGATCAAATTTACATACTGGGAAATGGAACAATAATAGAAAAATCCAGAATTTTCAATCCTGTTTAAAGATGATAGATAATTAAAGCGAGCCCACCAAAGTACCAAGTATACAGTTATAGATGAACAACTACCTCTGTAACAAACGCCGGTTTGGTTCAGGAAAGGTCTCCAATATAGATGATCGCATGGCATTAATCCGCGCTTCTTTTCGATCAATTTCTTAAACAAGAAGGACAATAGTTAAAATGATTAACACTGATCTTTTTACATTTTATTGAAGAAAATAAGCCAAATAGTGATTTTTTTTATAAGAAACAGAAGAGGGTATATTCAGATGTCAAATGAATAGCCTAGGGGATGGGGGACGAGAAGACCCCTGCCAGGGATTGAACTACTTACACAAGAAGAGCCTTCCAATCTGAAATAACCAACAAAGGGCTATAATTACAAAAGAATTTCATATGGTTTGACCACCACCAAGAGTTATTGTGCTGTACAAAACTACAAAATGTCTGAAGCATTAAACTTTATCTTCAAAAATACGTCGATTTCTTTCCCTCCAAAGCTGCCAAACAAAAGCTCTTCACCAAGGGCCTCATTTCTCTGTCTGTAGGAGTTGCCCTACACTACCTTGTGGGCAAAGAATCAATTCTAGCAAACCAAATGATATCCTGGTTTATAATCACCAACACTCCACAAGAAGCTCCAGATATCTTTTCAAAAGAGTTGATAACCTTTACCGTAGCCCGTAAGAGACAGAAATAATAGAGGGCGAGACTATTTAAGACCAACTGTGCCACAGTAATCTCCCCGCTTTTGAGATTTGCAAGTCCTTCCATTTCTCCAACTTCCTACTAAATTTCTCCATAATCTGTTTTCCAAAAAAGTCAAATCTCCTATGATATTTGCCTAGAGGGAATCCAAGATAGTTAACTAAAAAAGACTCGCTTCTACACCCCAGGCCCAGCCATTTCGTCACCTCATTGACCTCTTGGGGGCAGATATTTACCCCGATAATGAAGGTCTTCGAAAGATTCAAAGAAAGACTAGAGCCTTACAATACCAAACTCAATACATGACACCAGTGAAGTCTATAAGGCTATTAACAGAGCCCTAGCTGAATATAATAGTATCATTTGCATTCTAAAGATGACTCACCTCCACAACCTCGAAACCACGTATGGCTCTCATTACAGTAGTAAATAAGGCGATTATGAGATTCTCCAATAATGGTGAAGAGGAAAGAGGATAGGGAATCCCCTATCTCAAACCTCTTTTTGCAAAGATCTTCCCCTGGAACTCCTATTACCAAAAATAGAAAAATAAGCAGTCAAGAACACAACCTCCATCTTCTCCATCTAGGGCCAAAACCTATCAGCCTGGCCACCCATAAACCTTCGAGCTAGTCCACCAAGCTTCACAATTTTCCAAAAATTGAGGAGACTCCAACAAGACATTTTCAAAACGGAACAGCATAGGGCCCCAAATTTTGCGCTCCCATGGTTAAAAGAAGAGGGTAGTGGTCGGATGTCATTCTGGCCATTCTATCCCACATAAAATCTCTGAGCACCTCGGCCATTTATTTAGACATAATAATAAAAGATTATATCCAATCTGAATGCTACCATACAACCTCTAAAGATAGACCAAGTAAATACCCTATTACATAGCGGAACGTCATTAATCTCAAGGTTTGAGATTAGGACATTAAACTTGTTCATGCTAGATGTTATTCTGCCCCGTTAAGGTTTTCAGATGTTCTTCTTATCACCTTCTTATCACCTTGAAATCCCCCTAGGCACCAATTCCCTTGACAAAAGTCAGCCAAGTCTACTATCTCCTACTAGAAATCCTCACGACCATGGGGTGTAGCTAAACCATAAACCCCTGTGAACCAAATATTCACACAACAATTAAACAGAGATAAAACAGATATGGAAAACGAACCCACAATTGATTCTACTACAAAAATATTTGCCTCTTTCCACATCAAGAGAATGCCTCCAAAAGAACCCTCAGACTTTTGTGGGCCCTTCTGGTTTGAGCCTCCTACACAACCAATAAGGCCCGAGTTATTATGTTCATAATTGATGAAACACCCAAAAACCTCCCCAATCACAATGAATATTTCTTTTGATCATAAATGCAGGAGAATATTCTTGAGTCTTATCCAACTCCCATAGGAGGGTAGTTAGGGCACCACTCGCATTTTGTGTGTTTCAATACATTCCAGTATTCCGTTCTGCCCCAAAGGGCAGCCTAGTTGGCAAGGGTTTAGGGTCTCTTGGTCATGCTGGCTTAGAGGTCTCAGATTCGAACCTTCCGATGAGCTTAATACCAAAAATTCTTGATGTCTGCTGGGGTCCGAGCCTAAGGGTGGGCACGAGTGGCTCTGGGTATATGGGAGCAAAGTACCGACTCCCAATTGTCAAAAAAATATATATATATATTCCAGTATTCCACCTTCAGTGTTAAAGGCCCAAAAGTCACCCAATCTTTGTTCATGGAGAACAACCTATGTCAAATAGTGAGCATCCCTTATTTTTACTTGTTAATAATTTCTTTTGTAAAAAACATAACTTGTATCAATCAAAGACAAAACACAAAAGGGGATGAGATATCTCCGGAAAAAAACCATTTACAAAAAAAATTCCCAATTGGTATAAATTTGAGAAAACCCATAATTACATAACTCTTTGCTAAGGGAGCACCAAAAAGAAGCATGATATTTGACATTATCCCAACAGACATCTCTAGGCATGTTTTCCCCTTGGAAGATCCTCCCATCTCTCATCCCACAGGTTCAGAGAAGAGCCACCACAGCATTGTACCACAAAATTATAACCTTCTAACAAAAACGGTCCCATGTAAGAGCTGAATCCAACCATCTAAGCCCAAAATGGGGAAAGTCCCTGAAAGCTTGAAAAGATTGAGGAGAGCATTCCAGCACATGAAAGCAAATGGGCACGAAAAAAGAAGGGGCTGACTATCTTCCCCATTCCCTTTACACATCACACACAAGCTAGGAGACAAAGCAAGTCAGGAAAACTTTTTCAAATTCTGACATGGGTGCTTAGTTTATCAAGAGACCACCCTTTTTTTATCATCACACTCTCTAATATTAAAGCCCATGATCAAGTTTATACGCCCATTCATCGGTTTCCAAATCTGTGAGATTTTTTCTAAAATTATGGTCTCAGCTCTTAGAAAATGCATTCCAGAATTGAGAAACAACGGAATTTTGAGTATTTTCCAGCCTACACAGCCTTGGATAATCTATTTTAGGGGTTTATTAGAAAGCCATTGATCGGCCCACAACGAAACCTTGTCTCCTCTTCCAACCTCACACTTATACCACTTATCAGCTTTAATACAGCATTTTGAGATCCGCACCCAAGGTCTCTTGAATCTATGGCTTGATTTTGGGTTTTCATCTTTAAGGTTTCCCACCCCAAGGCCTCCGCTTTAGATAGGGAGGGAAGTTGTATACCAATTGGAACCGCTTTTGTAATTTAGATTCGCTTTGGTGCTTTGGCCTATACTTCTATATGGTCTCCTTTCTGTAATTTCATATCTCTTAATCTTATTAAAAAAAAAAAAATATATATATATATATATATATATATATATAGATTCCAAAAAGCACACACAAATTTGCTAATCTTCAAGATCCTATGATGACTAGTTAGATTATCCTTAACTTTAAATGATGCATACTAAAGGGATTTGAAAGAATTATAATGGGATTAGGGAACTTACTATAAGCCTCGAGCAATGCAGTGCAGCATGAAGCTGGAACAGGTGATGATGGAAGCTCTCTTAGAATGTGCTACATTTCAAATAACTCATCAAGATGTCAAAATTGTACATATAAATTAAAAAATCAAGATATCATAAATATGGTGAAGGCAAGCACCTTAATACAATCACCAATGACATGAGCATCCTCGTCAGAACCAAATTCTGTCTTACCTAGAAGTAATAAAGCAAATTAAGGCATGTATTCCAACTTGACTGCATGCATATACTTGACAGCAAACGGATCATCCACATAATTTGTGGTTTACTTAATCGTGTCCTCGTCAATTAGAAACATTTAAATAATACCTTGTTCATATTCCTGAACTCTGCGGTCTACCTCTTCAACATCTGCAGACTGCCGTAAAATACCTTCTACCTTGGTTCCTAAAGAAAAGTTTTTTTTTATAAGAAACAATTTCATTGATGAGTGAAATTACAAAAGAGGGGGAAAGAGTAAACCCCAAACACCAAAGAAGTTACACAAAACTTCCTAAAGAAAAGTTCAAAAATATCAAGTTGGTTTGACGATATAAAAAGTGAATAAGTAGTTTGCACATGAATCTGCAAAATAAGCAGCAAATAACATCTCTTTACATGAAGGGAAGCTGTTTCTTAAGCTTCAGTTTAAGGATATAATCTCCGTATATCTCATTTTGTAACTCTTAATCTGTTAATTATTGAAACTCTAATTCCGCATACCTCGCTTAGTAACTCATTTAATAAATTATGGTTTAGTTTCCCACAAACATTCTGAATAAATGAAAAACAACTTTGCTTGTCACAGGCCTAACTCATCGAAATATTGATGGTAAAACAAAAAATACCCTTCTATTAAATGTACGCTTCACTAATTTCAGATTCGTCAATTTGGGAATATTAAAATGACTCTTAGGCTTCTTTCTTTAAGATGATTAATACTGTTGACTTTATTCATAGGTCCTCTGGTGCTGGCCTGCATCGATGTGTGCTGTGCAAATAGGCATCAAGTTATTTTTGGAGTTATTCAATTGCTGTGAATATTTCGTGCAGCATTTAGAGTTCTTATGCAGAGACTCTCTTGGTTTGCTTCTTTAGGGTGGATTAACACCACTAATGTTCTTCATAGGTGCTCAGCTCACATTGCTGTGTTCTGTGCAAATAGGCTACATAGAAACTCAATCAGATTTTTTGTAGATGTTTTTTTGCTGTGAATTCTTGGTAGAGCTGCTGAAGTTCCTTACGAATGATGCTGGTTCATCATCTAGGTCTATGACGGAAGAGGTGCACACTTTCCACTGCAAGAAAGGGAATCTTATGTGACAAGCCAATTCTTTTACCATTTTGTGGAGGTTTTGGCTCGACAAAATAGGAGGTCTTTTCAGGGTGTAAAGGGTGCATCGTGCATGGGGGGAGGTTTATGGTATAATTCACTTTTTTTTTTTTTGGTATGAAACAAATATTTCATTGATGGTATGAAATATACAAAAGGCCACATGGGCAATTACAAGAAAGCCTTCCAACTTGTAATAAGAACATTAAGAGAGTAGTTGTTGAACTTTGAAGGGAGAGTATAATTCACTATAATGCCTCCTTTTAAGGTAAAGGATAAAAGAAAAAAAGTGAAAGGGCATCTCAGGAAGACATATTCAGCACTTTCACCATTAGTGTAGAATCGAATGCAAAAATTTGGTTCAAGACGATTATTTTGAAGTTGTTAGAGTATATATTAGTATATTTTATATTCTTGTATTAATATTAATTTGTCCTTTACCTTCTCCTTATAGGATTAGGTCAACTTTGTATATTTGTCTATATATATAGACTTTAATAATGAGAATACAAAATATTGGATTTTATCCAACCTTAGTCTCTACATGGTATCAGAGCTCTAGGTTTTGTGCCCATTAGGGTTTTGATGCCCATAAGGGTTTTGTGCCCATTAGGGTTTTGGTGCCCATTAGGGTTTTGGGCCCATTAGGGTTTTGTCCCTTAGGGTTTTTGTTCATTGCTATCCAACACTCACCACAGCCGTCGCCGCCGCCCACTGCCGCCGCCCACCGCCGCCGTTTGCTGATTTGCCAATTATTTTTCCAATTTCTATTCGTGGGTTTCGTCTCGCCGTCCTTCGCACCTTCGTCGCGGTGCGCTTCCGTGACCGCCAGTCGCCTTTACCCCTCTGGTTGTCGTGGGGAAGCACTTGGGGTTTCTGGTTTCAGAAAACACCTAATCTGGTTTGGTTCCAACCATTTGATTCATCTATTTTCCTTCGAACCTGCCCAATCAGCATCTGAAAAACATTCAATATTAAGATGACCATGATCTTTATATAACAAGCCACGTCCAGGAGCACCTTTCAAATAACATAGAATATGTTCCAATGCGATCCAATGGTCAGTTGTAGGAGAACTCATAAACTGACTCATAATACTGACTGGATAAGCTATGTCTGGCCTCGTAACCGTAAGATAATTCAGCTTCCCTACTAATCTCCTATACTTCTCAGGATCTATCAACAACTCTCCTTCCTTTGTAAGTTGTAAATTAGGTATCATTGGGGTACTACGCGGCTTAGCAGCTAACTTTCCTGTTTCAGTTAACAAGTCAAGTACATACTTTCTTTGTGACAAAAGGATCCCCTTCTTGCTCCTTGTTACTTCAATTCCTAAGAAATATTTCAACATTCCCAAATCTTTAGTATGAAATTGACTATGAAGAAAAGACTTGAGTGATAGGATGCCTGATGAATCATTACCAGTAATCACAATATCATCAACATATACCACTAGTAAGATAACACCAGACTCAGATCTTTTATAAAAGAACAGAATGATCTGACTTACCCTTCTTCATTCCAAAATTCTCAATCACCTGACTGAATTTTCCAAACCATGCTCGCGGACTTTGTTTCAACCCATATAAGGATTTACGAAGGCGACATACCTTTCCATTCTCCCCCTGAGCAACAAAACCTGGCGGTTGCTCTATATAAACTTCTTCTTGAAGATCACCATGGAGGAATGCATTTTTAATATCAAGCTGATGCAAGGGCCAATGGTGAATAGATGTCAATTAAATGAATAACCTGACAGAAGTCAATTTAGCAACCGGAGAAAAAGTATCAGAATAATCAATTCCGTAAGTCTGCGCATATCCTTTAGCAATTCAAACGGGCAATGGATCCATCAGGATGAACTTTAACAGCAAACACTCATTTACAACTGATAGGTTTCTTTCCTGCAGGAAGAGACACTAAATCCCAAGTACCATTGTCTTCTAAGGCAGTCATCTCCTCCAACATAGCAGCCCGCCAACCAGGATGAGACAAAGCTTCATAAACAGTTTTAGGAATAGATACAGATTCAAGGGATGCAATAAACGAACAAGTAGATGATGATAAATGGTTATATGAAACAAAAGAAGAAACAGGATAAGTACACTTACGCTTACCTTTTCGAAGGGCAATAGGAAGGTCATCACTCGTTCCTGGATCCACAGGTAAAGAAGCTGCTGGTATAGGGCATGAGTCCGTAGGAGGTTGCCGACGAGAATAAACTTGAGTAATAGTGGGAAGAGAAGGATCAGGCGCAGAGGGAGATGTATTGCTAGGAAGTTCTTCAGTAGAAGTAGAGACAATAGAATAGACAAGAAAGGTATCATCTTCCTGTGACTGCTCCCCCTCCCCCTGACTGGTACTCAAGGACAATGAAAAAGAAGTATTTTCAAAGAACGAACGAACGTAACGTAAGGAGAGACAAGATATCTATTGAGATCAGGACAATAACATCGATATCCTTTTTGAACAAGAGAGTAACCAAGGAAAATGCATTTCAATGACTTAGGGTCTAATTTGGTGAGCTGGAGGCGAACATCCCGAACGAAAGAAGTGGAACCAAATATTTTAGGTTTAATAGGAAATAAAGGTTGCGTAGGACACAGAGTACGATAAGGTATTCCACCCTTAAGAACTGACGAAGGCATGCGATTAATCAAGAAGCAAGCTGTCGAAACAGCATCGCCCAAAAGTATTTTGGAACATGCATTTTTTTAAACAAAGATACAACTTCTCATTAAAATAATGAAAAGATAATACAAGTGTTTAAGGATACAAACTCCCGAAAGAGTGAAAAAATAAAAGTAAAAAATGTAAATAACAGAATTACACAGAATTAATAAAAGCTCCCCAATTAGCATAAATCATAGAAGGAGAGTGATGCAAAAAAGAGTCGACAAGAGAACACCAAAGTGAAGCTTTAAACTTAGCTGAATAGAAACTTTCGTCGAAAAGTCTTCGTTTTTCTTCAAATAATCTTGAATTCCTCTCGAACCACAATTCCGATAATAAGGCTTTGACAACATTTAACCATAAAAACCGAACTGAAGAGGAAAGATGAGGAGGCCCATGTAAAAGCTGATAAACATTGTCCCCGGCCTTGAGATCAAAACACCAATCCACATTGAATTGATGGAATAACAGATTCCAACACTTAGAGGCAAAGTAGCAATGAAAAAATAGATGGTCATGATCCTCCCCACTCTTTGTACAGAGGCAACAAAAAGAGGGAAGTAGGGCATCAGAAGGAGATTTCTTCTGAATAATATCAGCCGTATTCAACTTTCCTTGAAAGAGAATCCAGCAAAACACATTAACCCTTCTTGGGCTCTTGGTTTTCCATAAAGCAGCAAAGAATTCCTTGGGCATCGATGCATTTGAACCAAATCTTCTTAGTGAAGCAACTGTAAACAAACCAGAAGGTTCAAGACTCCAAAATCTATTATCAATTGTATCTGAAATGGACAGCAGATTTAGAGCTGATAATAATGTAGAAAATTCCTCCACTTCTACCTCTTTCAAAGCTCTTCGCAACACTAAATTCCATGAACTAGTATTTGAATCCCAAAAGCTTGATACCACACCATTAGGATTGATAGAAAGTTTAAAAATTCTGGGAAATGCAGACTTCAAAGGCTCTTTACCAACCCAAGTAGAATGCCAGAATGATACACTTCGACCATTGCCTACTTTAAAATGTACCAAAGAATTGACTGAATTCCAATGTCTAGAAATACCACTCCAAGGACAGCGGCGGCAAATATTCGAGTTGATGGTAGTAAACCAATTTAATGGCTCGTAACCATACAAACTTTCCACCACTTGTCTCCATAAAGAGGAATGCATTTGAAACATTAAGGCTCTTGCTGTTTCGAGAAGATGTCTATTTTTCCTTTCTGCAACTCCATTTTGAGACGGAGTATCAACACACGAGGATTGATGAATAATACCATGTTCACTTAAATAGGAGCCAAGAGCACCAGAAAAATATTCCTTAGCATTATCACTCCGTAGAACTTTAAGAGAGCCACCAAACTGAGTTCGAATTTCAGCATGAAAGTTACGAAAATGAGAAAGTAACTCAGAACAATGTTTCATCAAATATAACCAAGTTACACGAGAGAAATCATCGACAAAAGTAACAAAATACCGAAATCCATTTTTGGACTCAATAGGACAAGGACCCCAAACATCAGAATGGACTAATTCAAAAAGAGCATTAGCTCGTGTATTGACTCTAGGATAGGAAGTGAGACGATGAAACTTAGCAAATTGACATGACTCACAATCTAAAGAATGCAAACTATGAAATTGAGGACGGAGACTCTTTAACACGGAGAGAGATGGATGGCCCAAACGACAATGTTCTTCGAATGGAGTTGGCACTCGAGTGCAAACGGTGGCTGTAGGTATTTGTGTATCAAACGTGTAGAGGCCATTAGATTCACGCCCTTTACCAATAGTCTTTTTCGTTGTAAGATCCTGAAATAAGCAATAACCAGGAAAGAATAAGACACAACAATTGAGATCACGAGTAAGTTTACTGACAGAGATCAAATTTAAAACAGAGGTCAATGAAAGAGTTTTGGAGAGATGAACTGTGCCAGAGCCAAGAACAGGAGAAGTGGTGCCTTCCGCTATTGTAACATCAGGTAAAGATGTAGATGGTGAAAAGGTAGCAAATAAATTGGGGTTACCTGACATATGATTCGTAGCACCAGAGTCAATGACCCATTTTGACGCGGAGGAAATAAGACATTTATTGGTATTACCTGAATCAGCAATGACAGTGATTGGATTAGAGGATGATGTCATCAATGACTCTTGATACTGTTGGAATTTAGCAAACTCTTCTGCAGAAATCGTTACCATTAATTTCTTCTCAACTTCAACAATATGGACACAAACAAAAACGGCACTGAAACAGACCAAACCAAATCTGAAGGAGGAAAGGGAATGGAACTAAACCAATTGAACAGAGCCAAGTGAACCAAACCAATTGAACTAAAACAAACGAACCAGACCAGAATCGGTATAAATCAACCAAACCGAACCAGAATGTGACGAACCAGGCCGAATCGAACCTGACCGCCAATCGCCTTTACCCCTCTGGTTGTCGTGGGGAAGCACTTGGGGTTTCTGGTTTCAAAAAACACCTAATCCGGTTTGGTTCCAACCATTTGATTCATCTATTTTGTTTGGTTCAGGTGGTTTGGTCTGGTTCTGTCGTTTTGTTCAAATAAGTTCGCTTGTTTGTTATGGCTGAGAAGAAATCAATCGTAACTTCTGAGGTGATCCCAATGATATCAAAAATCACAGAACACAAGTTGAATGAAGCACGAATAGATTATTTGTCTAACAAGTTGGGCATGATTAACATATATGCACCAACTTGAGGGGGAGTGTTAGAGTATATATTAGTATATTTTATATTCTTGTATTAATATTAATTTGTCATTTACCTTCTCCTTATAGGATTAGGTCAACTTTGTATATTTGTCTATATATATAGACTTTAATAATGAGAATGCAAAATATTGGATTTTATCCAACCTTAGTCTCTACAGAAGTCAATTCTGAATTTTGTCATTAGAGGTTGGGGCACTTTTACTGTCTCTCGTTTGCCAAAAGCAATAAAATTGTCCAAATAGCTGCATAGTTCGATCTCTATTTAGAAGGGCACAAAATTATAGCTCCAAATCATGCTTCCTTGAAGCGTTATGAGATGGACATATATTGTTGATCTCAAACCATTACTGTTAATAATAAGAAAAAAGCACAGCTAAAAGAAAGTTTGAAGTAATAATGACCTGATATCACAGATCTACAAAATAAGAGAAAGACATCCAAAATGCACCAGGTGAGAATAGCACTAATTTCATCATAATTTCAATATAACCTCTTACCAAATGTTTCAAGAAACCGAAGTGCTTTCTCAAGGAAGGATGGACCTCCGTCAATATCTTCCAGTGCAAGTAAAATAGGTCTACCCACCACCAAAGATTTAACAGGACGCTTATCTCTCCCTGGATATAATTATGAAATATTGATGGATTACCATGCATATAACCCAAGCATGCAAAAAAGAATCAAACTAAATTGAAAGAAATAATTGCAAAATGATAGCAGAGTACAAACATGGATGGAAAGAACTGTCAATTTTGTCATTTGTGTCATTGCGAAAAATCCCATTATGTCCCATGACAAGAGCAGCACTTGGTGCTTGTGCAAGGGCTTGTTCAAGTGCCGTTCTCCATTCAAACAAATCATCCGACGTCTCAGCCTTTTTTGTAGGAGGCACAGGAACAGAAAGATTTGATTAATAAAAAATAATATAAAACAAAATATTCTATGCATATATGATATAAGCCTAAATAGAGCACCTTGAGAGTGAAAGCTCGTCCATCACGACCATCAGGAAACAATACAGTCAAGAGTTTCTTATCCTCTCTAACAACAACACTACATACATAGAGTTGCATTCGTAAGTTCAATAATACCAAATAAAATTTTAAAAATTCACCTTCATGAAGACCAACTTACCTCCCTGAATTATTCAAGTCTATGCCCCCCAAAGTTAGATTCACTTCACCCCCTCTTTGAGGAAGTGCAGTCTGTATACATAATAATAAAAGATATTTCAGTTGATATAAATGAATCACACTACATGAAGATCTAAATAAGTTAATATAGTTGCAAGCTAATAGGACTTGTATAAGAATCAACATTTATAGCAGAAGTCAATGAACATTAACTTATCGGAAGGTAAATAAGCTAAACTACAAAAGGGGGGAGATGCTACTGCCTTTTCTAAACAAGAAATCAAAACAGAAATTGTTCGAGGTTATAACCCCATAGGGAGTGAAAAGAAAACCAATAAAAATAACCAGCCACTCATGGCTTTTCCGGCAAACCCTCCGGTGAAGCACAAACCTCACCTTATCACCATTGAACGGAAACATTTCTCAATAACCACCGACCACCGTTTTCGGGGAAGTAGAGTTAGAATCTCTAAAACTTCTAAAGACAGGGCCTTCTTTATTTCATTACATTGGTCCACCCTCTCATGGCTGACGAACACTTTCTCCACTCTCCTCCCCCTCCCCCTTAATCTTAAGTTCTTTAAGGAGACACACACTGATGACCAAACTATTTGGGTTGAGAAGACAAGCAACCGTAAATGTATCATTGCAGAGATTGCAAAGCTTGATAACAATGGCGGCCTTAACAAGATCCTGGTCCCCGTTGGTGAAGATAGACAAGGTTGGAAGGCTTTCTTTAACCTCTTAAAAGACCCTTCTCTAGTACCTAACCCACCGAATCCTCCATCCATTAATAACCCAACTACCAAACCGGCACCCACACCCATCAATGCTTCTACTGACCAACCTACCTACATAGACGTCCTTTCATAAAGGCAAGCAACTGATAATGGATGCCCCCCCCCCCCCCCCCCCGAGCTCCCCTATTAAACCATCGGACTTATCCCTTGTCTATAGAGTATGCATAAGCTGACCCCTAGTTAGTGTCATCTATCATTGTTATTCGAAAATACTTCTATGATGATTGGTTTAAAATCAATAGAAGACATCAGCTTTTACTGTTCTTTAAACCCCCTCATGGCAAACAAGGGTCTTCTTAGAGTGGAAGGAAAATAACAAGCCCATAGCAACCTAAAAGACTGGTATAAAGTTGCAGCTATCAGCTCAAGTTTTTGACTTGGAGACCTTAACCACAGCTCCTCATGTTTGATGCCATCGTACGGGGGATGGATCCGAATCTAGAACCTCCCCCTTGATAAATGGAACAAAGAAACCTTCAGATACATAGGAGATGCATGTGGCGGATATATTGAGACTGCAAAGAAAACTCTTTCCCAGCTTGATCTAATGGAAGCCACCATCAGAATGAAGGAGAACCCATTTGGTTTTATTCCCGCACAAGTTTTAATACCCACGTCCTCCACAAATCAGAACAAAGTACTGATTGATCCATTCTTCAAGTCTAATCTCTTTATGAGTTATTAGGACGGAATCCATGGAGTTGTGTCGAAAGATCTGCCCTCTGTTCTAACATCGGGGAGCTGCTCCGATGGCTTGTTAGGTCCAGGCCCACATGTTTCACAATTTGGGAAAGAGTACCAGCCTAACTCCAAAAGTCTACCCTCTTTTTCCTCTCCTCGTACCTACTACCCATTGACTTTCCAGCTAGCCCATTGCTCGAGGAACCTCTGCCATTGCCTTTTGTCCCATCTAAACCTTCTCCACAACTTCTCTCTTCACATTCGAGGAACAATCTCTCTCCACCAATCATATCACACCATACTATCCCTTGTATCACCTCGAATGACTCCCATTCTTTCACCAAATCACAAGCTACCTCTGATACCAGAGTCCCTATTGATCCTCTTCCCAATCCCACTCTACTTCTTGAGGGCCCAAAACTAGCCGTTACCATTTGATGAACGAGAATCCTTTCTCATATCGAGCACAAAGCATACCACCAATCCCCTCACTTCGAATCAACTCTTTGAATAAGACCAATGCATTTCCAGCCCCTACCCTCTCTCCTCTTAACCACCCTCCCCTACCGCCTCTGTTCATGCTACCCACACTATCAACCTTGACCTTCTTGCACCACAGATCACCCATTCACGCCCTGTCCTTTTCGACCCCACTATCCACCCATCAGAAGAGCTTTGTACTATGGGGATGGGTATCTTCCCTATACCCACTAAAAGCACAAAAAAGATGTTATCCCTAAGAGAGCAAAGCAAAGGGAAAAGAGAGCTAGCGGGTCTTACCTCAGCTATCAACTATGACAAGCAACAACTGAAACAAGCCAGTGGAGGATCATCCTCATCTAAATTATTTTCATTGCATGGAATGTACGGGGATTGGGCTCTTGGGAAAAACGAGCCTTGGTAAAAAATCTCATCCTCAAACAGAACCCTACCGTTGTTATTCTTCAAGAAACAAAGTTGGATAAGATCTATCACTTCACAATCAAATCTCTATGGAGCTCTAGGGATATAGGTTGGACTGCCTTGAATGCATCGGGCTCATCAAGGAGCATATTGATCATGTGAAATGAACCCTCTCTACAAATCTGTGATATCACGGTAGTCTTATTTTCTTTATCTATACACATTACCCTCTCTGATGTGTTCTCCTTCTGGCTTACAGGAGTTTATAGCCCCACAAAGACTAAGGAAAAGCCCCCTCCTCCTCTTGAGAGAACTAACTAATCTATCTTTCCTCTGTACCACTGGTTGGCTTTTGTGAGGGAACTTTAATTCTATTAGATGGGCCAAAGAAAAATCCACCTATAGAAGACCCACCAGACACATGGATTGTTTCAACTCATTCATCAACGATGCTAGCTTGCTCGACATTCCCTTAACAAATGGCCTCTACACATGGTCGAATTTTCGTGATCCCCCTACCCTTACCCTGATTGACAGATTTCTAGCTACAAAAGAATTTCTCCAGAAATTCCAGAATGTTGTCTCCAAACATTTGCATAGACCAACATCAGATTACTATCCCATTCACCTCTCCTTTGGCTTAAACAAATGGGGCCCCAGCCCTTTCAGGTTTGAAAACGTCTGGTTACAACACCATTCCTGGTTGCCATTGGTCCAATATTGGTGGATCAACACACCTCTTAAAGGCTGGCCCGGCCGTGGTTTCATACAGAAGCTAAAGGGGCTTAAGTCTGTTATCAAAACATGGAGCAAATCGACTTTTGGAAGTACCTCACTCCAAAAAAATCAGCTGTTAACGAAAATATCACTTCTAGACAGCTTAGAGGAATCAGGAACAATGCTTCCCATACAGCACACACAGAGACGAGCCCTCAAAGCACATCTTTTTTCTGTGGTTGCAAATGAGGAGATCATTTGGCGTCGGCGATGTAAATCTAAATGGCTAGAGGCTAGAGGCTAGAGATCTTAACACTTCTTTCTTCCACCGCATTATTGCTGCAAAAAGGCGGAAAAGCTCCAAAACTGAAATCCTTTCACAAGAAGGTAAAAGTCTCCTTAAAGAGAGAGATATTTAGGCTGAATTCCTTTCTTTTTTTGACAGATTACACACAAAAAAATGTAGGAAGTAGATTTCTCCCTCCATCCCTGGATTGGCATCCGATCACTCTACAAGAGAGCCTTGATATCAAACAAACTTTCACAGAGGAAGAGATTTGGAGAGTTGTCAAAGACTTAGGGCCGAACAAGTCCCCTGGCCCGAATGGTTTCACTGCGTTCTATAAAAAATTTTGGAACATCCTCAAGGTCAATATCATGAGGGTGTTCTAAGATGATTTTACGACCGGAATCATCAACGCATGCCTCAACAAAACATATGTTTGCCTCATTCCTAAGAAGCTTGATGCACGAAAGGTTGGTGACTTTCACCCAATCAACCTCAGCCTCATCCCCTATTTGTACAAGATTATTGCTAGAGTACTATCAGAACGGTTAAAAGGTTTTCTGTCACACACTATACTATCACCAAGGAGTTTGTCGCAGGGAGACAAATTCTCAATGCATCACTCATTGCTATTGAACTTATAGAAGATTGGGACAGAACCAACAAAAAGGGAGTGGTTGTCCAGATTGACATTGAAAAAGCTTTTGATAGAGTAGATTGGGACTTCCTTATTGCTGTCCTTGAAGCAAAAGGTTTTGGATCCACATGGAGAAAATGGATTAGGGGATGCATCTCCTCAGCAAATTATTCCATCATCATCAATGGTCGACTGAGAGGCAAGATCATCGCTTCTAGAGGCCTCCGGCAAGGTGACCCTTTATCCCTCTCTCTTTATAACGGTGGCTGATGTGTTTAGTAGATTGATGAATCGAGCAACCTGCACAAACCTCATCAAAGGTTTCGACCTAGGAATTAATACTTTGGAAGTCCACCATCTACAATTGCAGATGACACCATTCTCTTCTCCCCCTTTGATGATCTCTCATCCCTCACAAACATGTTCACCACTATTAGGCTTTTTGAGGAAGATACCGATCTCAATATCAATCACCAAAAAAATTGGAGATTCTGGGGGTTAATCTGGATGAGATCGAGCTAGAATCGATAGCACTAAAGTTTGATTGAAAGAAGGGTTTTTGGCCTAACACCTATCTCGGGCTTCCTCTACATGGCAATTACAAATCCCTCTCTTTTTGGGATCCAGTGGTTGAGAAAGTGAAGAAATGGTTACAACCATGGAAAAATGCTTTCATCTCCAAAAGGGGTCGGCTTACCCTCATCCAAGCCACTCTTTCCAACCTACCCACATACTATCTTTCCCTTTTCCCTATATCGTCTACTGTTGCCCAAATTATTGAAAGCATTATTAGGACTTTTCTTTGGCAGGGCAACCGAGAGCATAAAGGTACAAATCTTGTCAGATGGGAGATTGCTAAACAACTGATTGAAGAGGGAGGTTTGGGTCTCACCAATTTGAAGCTGAAAAACAGAGTGCTCCTTGCTAAATGGACTTGGAGGTATTTAAAGGAGAGATCTTCTCTTTGGAAGGAGGTTATTGAAGCAAAATATGGAAGATCAACCTGGAATCACAAACCAGTATCTTCCTCTATACCGAATGCTAAAGTCCTTGGAAAGATATCCTCAAATCCCAAGATCTAATCTATGAACGGGAGAATAGTGCTGTTGGTAATGGTTGTGGTACCTCTTTTTGGAAGTCCGCCTGGATATTGGATGAACCTTTAGCCCACATATACTCCCTCTTATTTGCTCTTTCATTAAAAAAGGATGTACCTATTAAGGACTTTTGGTCGGACCGAAACAGAAGCTTGGAATCTGAGAAGAAGAAATCTTAAAGAAGATGAAATTGTTGAGTGGACAACACTCTCACACAAGCTCTCACCGGTGTTGTTGTCAGTTGACGATGACACAGTCCTTTGGAGGCTTGAACCCAATGGCAACTTTTCAACTGGCTCTCTCACCAAAGACCTAACACACCAAAATACGGTCTCCTCTACAAAACTTTATCAAAGCATTTGGAGAGGCTCTTACCCTAAAAAGGTAAAATTCTTTCTATGGGAGTGCAGCCACAAAGCTATCAACACATCCGACAAGCTTCAACAAAGAATGTCTTATATGTCCATATCGCCACATTGGTGCCCTCTATGCAGATCAGCTTCGAAATCTTTGCACCACCTTTTTGTCTCGTGTACATTTGCATCAACCTTTTGGAACTTCCTCCTCCTCTCGTTTGGATGGAACACTGCCCTTCACATAGATCTCCCCATCCTGATGGAGGCAACCCTCACTGGTCACCATTTCACAAAGGAAAAGAAAATTCTTTGGGAGCACTTTATCATGGCCTTTTTTAGGATAACATGGAGGGAACGAAACAACCGAACTTTCAAAGATCTTCCCTACGAGAGGATGTTTGAATTGATAGTATTTTTGGTTATATCTTGAAGCAAATGTTCTCCCCTCTTTCACCATTATAGTTTTACTTCCCTATTAATCAATTGGAAGTCCTTCATGTAACTCTTTTTGGGTCTTTTGTTATTTCATACCATCAATGAAATTGTTTCTTTCAAAAAAAAAAACAATAAAACAACCTAGAGAGGAGAGATAAAAGCCCCCGATTCGTATAAATATCATTAGAATAGTAATTTGCAAGTAAAGGAAAAAGAAAATACCAATATCAAGATTTAATCTTGACTAGATGAAACTGTTTCCCCAAGCTAAATGTTTATCTTCAAAAATACCCTACCCTAATTCCGTTTATACCAAATCTAGAAAATGATAGCTTTTATAGCATTAACGCAATCAATTGAGCTTGAGATTGCAATAAAGGTCCATAAAGCATAGAGTAATGTTGTCTCTAGAATCATATTCAAAATCCTACAGTAAGTTGAAGAAAAAGGGGAAGATGTTACTAAATAATATTATTCTAGAAGGAAGCTAAATTATGAGGAATGTCGCTGAAAAATTGGAAGGGGATGAAGAATCTGCCTAAGATTCCCAAGTCCAAGACGACCACTGTCTCAGGGAAGAGAGACAATATCTCATCTAACCAGGTGATCAGATTTCCCTTCATTGGCTGCTCCCCCAAAAGAAGTTCCTATTTTTCTTTCCAGACTCAATGCCATTTTTCCTAGCACGAGGAAGTTGAATATGTAATAAAGTGGGATGCTAGGTGAGACAAACTACTAAGCAAGGGATTTTCCAAGATCTTTTCCTCAAGAAATTTCCTCAATTTATAAGATTCAGAATTTCCACATGAAGGGACATCCAACTGAGTCTAGGGCTATGGCTAATAGCACAATCAAGTAAAGCAGTCAATTATCTTATCCTTTCTTCATTCAAATTGATACCTATAAGTAAAGATTTCTCAAATAGTTGTCTTTTTTTCAACTGAAAAATGCTTGCATTGAGAAGAAATGAAAGAATACAAGAGAGCATACAAAAAAAACAACCCAATGGAGCCTCAATCCCCACCTAGCTATAAAAAAAGGAGTCCAATCCAGAAAGACAAGATATAAAGGATAATTACAAAAAGATCTAAGTAACGAAGGCCTAAATAGATGCATTAAATCTAGTAAGGGACCACACCTCCTCCTGGGGCCTCTCGAGCTCCTCAAAGACTCTCATATTCCTCTCTAACCATAACCCCCACACAATAACAAAGAAGGCACATTACCAAAAGGTGTGCCCCTTGTGGCATCAATAAACACAGCTCCAAAATACTCCATAATGTCACTCAACACTGACTGAGCTAATCTTCCTCCTTTGAAAAATAACGGATTCTTCCAAGAGGCCAGACGCCATTAAACCTTCTACACGATAGGATTCCAAAATAAAGACTCGAAGGATTATGACCCAAAGGAAGAATTAAATAGGAAAAGTAAACTTCAAGGGATCATAGTTCATAACAAAGACTAAACTTTTTCCTTGATTAATTTTAAGACCCGATATTGTCTCAAAAAAAACAAAAAGTAGTTAAGATTATTAACAGAGGACTCTTCCTGGCCAAAACATCTCAATAGTCATCTCTTCACAATAGAGGCAACTTGAAAGGTTCTCAGATTTTGAAAAGATTGTAATTATTGGTTGTTCTTACAAGATAAATGAGGGCTCAAACGAACCCTATCCTTGTGAACTCAAAGATTTTCCAAAACACCAGCCCACCAGCAATAGTCCCCTTCCAAATTTTCAATCACCCGACTCAAGATATCAACTACCAGCACAAAGAGAAATCTCTAACTTTACAAATTGGCCAATGAAATTCTTTAGCTTCACAAACTTGTTTGTGCTTGTTACCATGCTGATCGAGCATAAATCTATAACTTAATACTGGACCACGAAATCTATCAAGTCATTACACGATCGTACAAAACAAGTTGATGTCTCTCTGGTCCAAAACAAGTCATAATGTCTCTCTAATTCAAAACAAGTTATAACATGATCATCAGAAATAAAATGAACGGAAAGGAAACAAGTCACAGTGTGATCATCCAAAACACAAAAACAAGAAACAAAATTAACAATAAGAAAGAAAGAAAGAAGGAAAGGTGAAATTTTTAATTGTACTAACAGGATCATTTTTAAAGAAAACTAGGGAAGTGCGTGTAAGTATGAACCAGCGCTTCTTCCAAGATTTCCAGCCTAATCCTGCACAAATAGTAGAGAGATAATAACATAAGCAAAAACTCCGAGTTTCGCGTTAAACCCTTTCCAAGAGACAAATAAACAAGTTGAAATTTTAGTATCATAGGTATCGGAGAACAATAAAAAATACTTAGAGAATAAGTGAAGGAACTAACATTTAGGGTGTGTTTGGGAGTGACAGTAAAATTAGTGATTTTAGTATAATTGATTTTCCAAAATTATCATCCAAGTGATACCTTAAAAATCAATTTTAAGTGATTTTAAGCTTTCCTAAATCAATTTTCTAATTGTCAAACATCATTAATGGAAGGGAAGTGATTTTGACAATGGCATCACTCCCAAACACACCCTTAAACCATGTAGTTATGCATAATTTTTTGATAAGAGTGTAGTTATGCATAATAAAACCTATGTTTTAAGACTTGAGCATAAGCACAAGCTGAACAAAGGAAATATTCAGAAGTTTAAAGTCAGGGGAGACATGGTGGAATACATGGAGCAAAGAAAATGATAGCATGTGTTCTTATATTGCCTCCGAAGGAGTGCATAGATTATTTCACTCGAGAGGTTCATCATGGCCAAATATTCCAATTTTCAGACCCTTTCTTTGGTTACTACAACCTTGAGGAAAACTCAAGTCAATTAAGAATAAGAGAACTATAGCACATTCAGAGGTCTTTATATAAAAGATGCAAAAATCCATATTTGTCAAATACTAATAATGGGGGTTACTCATGGATAAGAACCTAATCAACTGATCATAAAGTCTAATAACTAATTATTTGCTGAACAAAAAGAAATTCTACATGAAACAAGCAGCATACTTATTACTCGGAAAGATTCCACTATCATTTCAATTTTTTTACAAGATATATATATATATATAACTCCATTTACAATGACATCTAAAAATGTGTCTGGTTTTCTAGCTAGTCATCCTCCCAAAAACTTCTGACATAAAATTTTAATCAATGATATACATCTGATCTATAAAACACGGACACGGCAAAAAAGGAGGAGTGTCTGTGTTGGACACGTGTCGGACCCGGATACGTCCGGACACGCTCTGGACACGTGTCCGACACACAATTTAAAGTGTCCGAATATTAAATTTTTTATTTTAATTTCAGACACGTGGGGACACGTTTTGGACACGGGAGGGACACGCCAGATAAAAAAATAGCCGAATTTTGGAAGTCCAAGAAGTTTGGCTGAAATCTCAAAAACTTAAACTACAAAAAAAAACCCTAAAACGCTACCTAGTGACCCACCCTTCTGTTTGTGTGAGTTAAATTAAATAAGCTCTATTCTTACTTCCTTTTTTTCCCTAATTTCATATGAATTAAACTGGAGTAGAATATGTTTTACTAAATTAGGATGACAACTTCGACCCAATAATCAAATTCAAATCCTTCTCTAGGATTTTTCTAGTGGATTACATTTACTATTTTTATGCTTTTTAGTGGGTACATCTTCAACCCAATAAATTTACTTGACATTTATGTTTTTTAGCGAAGTATATTTAGCATTTTTATGTTAAATTTACCTATATCCTAAAAAAAATAATAAATAAATAACGTATCCCCAGCGTGTCCGTGTCCTAGTTTTTTAGAAATTGACGTATCGCCGTGTCCTGTCGTGTCCGTGTCCGTGTCCGTGCTTCTTAGCATCCGATTATAATGTAAATGTCTCTAATAGTCACTTGCTTTCAACTATAGTTGACAAACATGTCCTGTACATCATAACAAACACTCAAGATGCCCAAGTGAAGATATAAGATTACAAGAAAATACAAATATATGGAAAAGGAGCACCAACCTTTAGATGATATAAAAAGTGGGCCACTCTTGAAAACCTGCCAAATTGATGCATAATTTAGAAATAAAGCTAAATAAATTGTACCAAATTGCACCAAATGCAGGGAACTGAGCCAATCAATTGAAAATAACAACATTTCCTTGAGCATGTAGTATCATCTTCACAAGATTTTGTCATCAGGTCTTTCACAAGTATAATGTTATCAGTATTATGCATTGAAAAAATCAGAGTCAAAGGTCATCTAACAGTACCAAAAGCAATATGTCCTTCCAAAAAGCCCAACTTAAATGAAACTGAAAAATAAGTCTACAGAATGGCTCAAAAGCAAAGCCTTGGAAAACAAGTCTACGCAATGGCTAAAAATTGAAAAGATGAAAAAAGGGAAAATAAATAACATTGAATAAAACTTTTGCTTGTAAAAAATAATTGGGGGAATCAAGAATGCATTAGAATTGCAAGATGGTTCTTTTATTATTGTTGTTTTTATCTAGAAGAAACAATTTCATTGATAATTTTTCATTTTACATCATTTCTCATGCTATGTCTTGATGTAAAGAGTCCTTATTTTCTTTCATACAGTATGAATTCTCTACTGACCAATTGAAGAAGTTTTCTGTAACTCCTTTGTCCTTTCAATCATCAATGAAATTGTTTCTTATAAAAAAAAAAATTCATTGATAATTTTTTATCATTATTGTTGATTTAATTGCAAAAAAAAAAATGAAAAGAGAAAAAAAGGGCAACAAGAAAACCCAACAAAAGGTGCTACCAAAAAAAAAAGCTATCCAGCTGGACAAAAAAGGCTCCAATCCAAGAGAATCAAACCTAAGGAATAATTACAAAACCTTAGAAACAAACACAAAAAGGGAAGCATGTGATGTAACCTCTTTCCAAGATCTATCCACACCATTAAAATTTCTCCAATTTCTCTCAAACTAAATCCCCCTTAAGGTAGCAAAAATAAAACATAGCACCAAAGAATACGACCCTTATCCCAAAATGGAGAGTGGAAGAGCACCTCCTCCAAAATAGAGCAACCACTATTATTCCAAGCCAGAATTGCAAGGTGGTTTACCACTTAATGTTGTCACTAGTGATAGTCTTGCTCCCACTAATAAACTGTAGGATAATATGGTGTTCAAATGAAACTACAAACTTACCAAAAGTTGAGAGATCCATTATTGAAAAGGGATTTGTCAATGAACGTGAAACATGTTCAATGATAATAATTGAAATCGAGAGAAATGCTCGTTATCTGGGATCAATTGTAACAAGGGTAAACTAAAAAGTCCATATAGTTTCAAGGGTGTGCAGTCCATTCTCTTCCTCCATCATATTTAGGTTACCCTTGAGACATAACCCTCGGGTACCCTCTTTTTGGGATCAAGTTGGTCAAAAAGGTTCAAAAGAGAATTTCTACTTAGAGAAAAGTTTTTCTCTGTTGAGTGGGAGGACTCACTTTTCCATCTGTGTTGAGTGTAATTCCTTTGTATTATCTTCCTCTAGTTAGGATTCCAAGGTCAATTAAGGTTCAGTTACAAAAGATCATGAGGGATCCTCTTTGGGAATGGTTGAAGAAGGTGGTGGGTCTTCTTTAGTTAACCAGAATGCCAATTTAGAACCTTGGGGGTAGCCTGGGGATTAGGTAATTTCGACAGCAAAATTGTAGCCTTCCTCTCGAAGTGGCTTTGCGACATAAGGAAATTGAGTACAGGTTACACTCTGATGATTGGAATTTTGGTTCATCTCTAAAGCACCTTTAGGACACCATGGAAAGCAATCTCTCTTTGCCTTTTGATTTTTCAACCTTTTACGATCTTCTCAGTAGGACTAGGAAATGGCAGTAGAGTTTGATTCCGGGAATATCCTTGGCTTGGATCAGAAACCCTTTCTTTTCAGTTCCCGCTTCTCTACTCTCTAGCCTTATCTAAAAACTTTACAGTATCCTCTGTCTCTTGTTCATAAGTTCCCACTTCTTTCCTTTGATTTCAACCGATGGTACCTTTCCCTGGGAATAGATATCAATTCTTTCAATATGAAGATTACAAAAATAGTTCTCCAATTGAAATTTATCAAAGATGGAGAATGATTACAAAAATCTTTTAGAGAGATAATCGCCGAGAGAGAGAAAAATCCAAGATTGTCTAACCCTTGTAAAGGTGACAAAAACCCCAAAGAATTCTTTTGTTTCTTTGTATCCAAATAATCTGAAACGAGGCTGCAACAACTCTGACCCATAAACTTTTAGGCTTTCTATTAGAGTCATGGCCAATGAGCATTCTATACCAAAACTCTCAAACATTCTCTTGAGCACATCATTTCACGTGAAAGACAGCCAAAATTACAATTTACAACAAAAGTTCCCAGAGAAGTATCAGTGAAGACATTCTGCAGGTTACCAGCTGCCCTATTGTAGAGAGCAAAATACTTTACTGAGAGAGCCATAAAATTCTCTACGAGAGTTCAAAGGAATGTTTTCACTTTCCTTGGCATTATGAACTTCAACAATCTGGTATAGATCAAGCATGTTTCTTGCCATTCAAAGGATGATAAAAGATCCAACGTAGATTCATAACAGGACCTTTTTTATGATCTCTTCACTGAGGAAAAAAACAAAAAAGTCCAAAACAGAACTTACTCTCACTGCCAACATTTTGCACTCTACAATCCGGTTTAACGCTTGAAGGAAACCCACAAAAAGATTAGATAGAGAAGCCCACTCCTGGATCCCAATCATAAATGTGTCTTCTAAAATTTAAGTTCCACTCTGTTTTTTGGTTCCAGATTGCAGTAGTTTTTCCCTTAGTAAGCTACTGGATACAAAATATGGTATCTGGCATGCAAACAAAAAATCCCCACCAGAGATCTCCGAATCCTTAACTTTCATACCATTTCCCACTGAATGAAATATTGGGATAAAGAAAATTCCAGCATCTTACAATGTAAAAATCAAGGCTCCTTGAGATTGAGATGTGAAAACTCGGACCATTAGAAGTCAAGACATACTTGCTCCAGATAATACTATGCAAAAGAAGTGCGATTTTGGAAGAAACCTCCACAGCTGCTTGGATCAGAGAGCAAGAATCATATTTATGAGCCCATATGTAGGGCTAGCCATAGTCAATTCGTCCAAAGAAAATAAACAAAAACTATAAAACAAAAGCATCTTCGAAATGATGAATTGAAGATGGAAACTTCAATCGATCAGATGAACAGTCATTTTCTTGCAAATGGGTATTATTTAAACTTAAAATTTTATAATTCAAACCCAAACATTGAGCAAGATAATTAGGCTGTTAATAGTTTTAGGATGAACTGTCTTTTGACAGCCTACGACTATCAGAAAAGAAACATAATAAATTGAGTTCAATTTTTACTATAGTAATGAGAATTTAATCCAAATATTTACTTCCTTCCCTAACAATAATTACTTAGTTTAGAAACTGAATGGTTGAGTTCCTTTGCTTCTTCAACTCCGGACTTAATATAGTATGCTTCCAAAGTAATTAATTCTCTACTATTGGACCTACGATCCTCCTCATATATTTTTCCTATACTAATAAAAACGTTTCCTAACAAATAGAGAGTACATTAAATGCATTTAAAATTCCTCTCCAAGTCCACTCTCCGCATCGCAGCACTCAAAATCCAAAAGAAAAAAAAAATTACCGTATTCGAAGCCCCAGCTCTGGGACGCTCAAACGCCGCCAACGGAGCAGACATTCTCGCCGATTCGCACTGAAGCTACGCCATCGAGAGGACAGCCAATGCAACTACTATAATCACTCAAACGGCTCAACATTCAACCAACAAACACTCCGATACCATCCCTCACCCCTCCCACCAACTCCCTCGGCTCGGCAGCATCGATTACCGCAGAGATGACGACAATGCCAGATCAGATAGCTGCTCCAGCAATGAATCAGTGAGATCTAGCAGCAAGAGTAAAGGAATTACCGATTCCTAGGGCTGAGATTGGACAACCCAAAACCAATCACCACCGGTTCATTTCATCTCAAAATTTCCCTCCATTGTTCTCCCTCTCTCTTCCGATTGGATAGATGACGAACAGACACCAATCGACAGCAATCCTCCAATTTTGTTTGCTCGCAACCAAAAATTTTTGGTTTCGATTCAGTATTGGATTAGGTAGATAGAACAATAGTGGTTGTGGGAGTAATATGGCAATAGGTAAGAGAGAGAGAGAGAGAGAGACAGAGTTACTTTGCTTTTCACCTAATTCTGGCCGTGGGGAGAGAGAGGGAGAGTTTTAGAGATGGTAGTGGCGGTAGTGGTAAGGTGCGGTCGTGTGTAGTCAAGTTCCGGTCAAAGTGAATTGGATTGCCAATTAAAATGAGTCACGTAGGTAATGTCGATTAATATTTGAAATACCCTTGATGGAGCCTCCGATAATGGAGGTAACGTAGATTGTGTAGCCACAAGGAGTTAAAATTTGTCAACATTGCTTGACTCTTGAAACCGGTGGAAAAGGGGGGAAAATATTTCTCTTTTTTTGTTGATATTTATTTTAGACAAAAACCAGAAAAAGTGAAATTTTTTAGAGAAGTATTTTTTTTTTTTTTGTAAAATGTTGAGTATATTGTAAAGAAAAAAAATCGGTTGGATGCTAGAGATCAAGGTACAGAATAGACAAAGAGACTTACAAAATCTATTTGTAAGAATACAACAATGAAAATATAGTTTAAAAATAACATATTTAAAATAGACAAGTAGCATAAAAAAATACATTAAAAACTATAAAACTAACAAAACGCGTTTATGAAAATAAATCCTACATTCTGTCAAAATATTGGATCTGAAATGAATGTTTATGTAGCCAACTGGTCGCATGAGTATAAATATTGTTTTTAAGACGTAAAATAATCGAAGTCAAACAAGATACACCATCATAGGTTGCAAAATTATGTTCTCTCCCAGTAAGATTCGTTATTTGAAATTTGTGTTTTAAGAAACAGACTTTTTAAATATTATTTTTTTATGATGTCATTCCCTTTTAGATTTATATTTCTATAAATTGATTTATGGTAATTAAACTAGGTTTGTTAGTTGTTCAATTTTTCATGTTTATACCCGAAAACAAATAAATGAGAAATAGACACTCCAAGCTTGTGACATTCTGTAAATAGTTTAATTCATTTAGTTTTGTCATTCATTTTAATTGTAATTAATTTTTTTAGTACAACTAGTATGATCAAATAGATGTCAATTACCGCTGAGCTAAGTTCATGATGGCAATGTAAGTAATTTAATTTATGTTTTTGTGTGAATTAATATTTTAGATTAAATCACTTTGATTTTTTGTTGTTATAAATTTAATTTGATTTTTTGTTGTTATGACATAAATTTGCTGAATTTTGAATAGGAGAAGAATAACAAACAGCTTGAACTCAAGTAAATAATGACAAAATAATGGAGTTGCGCACGATTATTACATTTATCGAAAATCATTTTGTAAAAAAAACAAATCAACATAATTTTCAATAATATCAATGGTCAGAAGCCATAAATTTTAAAACGATAAAGAAGACTTTGCAAAAATTTAAAAAAAAAAAAAAAAAAAAAGGTAATCAACGAATCAAATAACATTCTATTTTAATCCCATGCCTTGATCGAACGGTATACCCGGTTCATTTAACGGCTAACTAGACAGAAGAAACCTTAACGCCTGACGTGGCAGTACACTACTGGCTGGATCGTAAACAAACTCTGTGGTTAACTGCACAGGATTCGACCCCTCTCAAAAAAAGAGCCAATTATTAAAAGGAAAATGAAATAGATACAAATAGAGTAATAACGAGAAACCACGCGCGGGGCACAGGCGCGTGATGGAAAATCCGCGTGGGGCCCAGAGTTGAAAAGGGACGTTTCAGTAACTTACCTTGGGGCGCAAGAGCGTGAGGGGGAAGCATCATCCCACACGGAGACGGGAGGCTTTTTCGGGTCAACTGGCTTGACCGGTGGCCGGTCGGATGCCGCTCTGGACTCCTTGTCCATTTCGGTTACATCACGATTAAAGTTACGCTTCACGTTTTGTATTTTACGGTTCTTACTACCGGTCGTACCTGTCAACCGGCCTCACAGTTTTTTGTTTTTTTCCTTTTCAATTATATGTTTTTTAAATGTATGGAAAAGTATTAAATGTTATTTTCTATTACCCCTATATTTCTATGTAACTACTCAATTTAACATTAAATTTTTAATTCCATTCAATTTCGAAGAAGTTATATATCATCAACCAAAATATTGAAAGTTCGAATTTATGTTCCCACATGTTGTTGAACTATTAAAAAAAATTTACTTTTTATATTGTTGGTTTTTTTCGGTACAAAAATTTGGGGATGTGAAGGATATGGTTGGTTTTATTAATTTGTTGTACTGCTAAAATAAAATAGAGAAAAATGAGTGGATTTGTACATAATTGAAAAGAATGATGTAGGCGAATTGAAATAAGTAATAAATTTTGTTGGTGTTGGAATCCTCCTACTAATGTGGTTGGTGGATGATGAGGTGCTAGTATGCTTCGTGGGCGTGTAACCTGCAAGATTGAACTCAACATTAGTGTTGTGCTATGCCAAATGCACCATGAAGCTTGAGAGTTAGAACACAATTCAAAAGAGTCCAAGTGAGAGCAAAATGTATCGTGCATGATATTGCGGCACCTTCTCAACTCCTTTTATATGAAAGAGATTTGGTGGAAGTGCTTCGAGAAATTTGGGTCATCCCATCAGGCAAAGAGTCGTTGTATAGCCGACTCCAAAGATTCTATGACCTACGAAATCGTACTCCCATTGAATGTCAGTGGATACCTCGTCGAGTTAA